>NW_027507686.1:175786729-180768098 GCF_037356315.1 Lithobates pipiens | reverse complement strand
TACCTCGAAATGAGCAGACTTCCCTCCGAGCGGGAACAGTTTGCTCATTTCGAAAGTAGCCTACACACGGGCGGACTGTCCGCTCAAACACAGTTTCAGCGGACAGTTTTTCGGAATTTCCGAAAGACTTTGTCCGTCAAACTGTCCGCTGAAACTGTCCGCTGAAAGCCCACACACGAGCGGACTGTCCGCCCAAACACTGTTCAGCGGACAAGGTTGGGCGAACAGTCCGCCCGTGTGTACGCGGCCTAAGAGTTAATATGGCACAAAGGTGTCTCCACTGATTCTTTCTCACCAATCCTTGTTTCCCTAATAACCCAAAATGTTCAAAATCCAATTGTCATTGAGACAGAAAGTGAAGTGAAATCTTCTGAACAGGGGCACAGACAGAAAAAAAAATGTTACAAGGTGATAACCCTGTAACATTTATTATCCAAAAAGATTAAAAATTTATTTTTGGGATGGAGCTACACTTAAAAAAATTTACCTGTTCCAAATTACAAACATATTCAACTTAACAACAAACCTACAGTCCCTATCTTGTTTGTAACCCGGGGACCGCCTATATACCGCTGTTCAGAGTATATAGGGCCTGGGGGCCCCACACCTTTTTTTTTATTTCGATGCGGGGTTCCCCTTAATATCCATACTGGACCCAAAGGGTTTCATGATATCTTTGCTTTCTAATGGCGCGTACACACGTAGCAGACTAAGTCCGCTGGACTTTCTGCCCGACTTTCTGCCGGACTTTCCGAACGAGCTACTTGCCCACACACGGCACTTTTTCAGCGGACTAATACGGCGTACTAAGTCTGCCTGACTATCCGCCGTACTTTTGAAATGAATGGACTCGCCCACACACGCAGAGGAAAGTCCGCTCATTTTGAGCACGTCTCCAGGTAGCCAGGACCAGCGAAGGAGGCGTCGCTGGCCCCGTCACCTGGTATGGATTTAAAGGGGAACCCCTACGCCGAAAAAATTGGCATGGGGGTCCCCCCCAGGTCCATATCAGACCCTTGTCCGAGCGCGCTACCCAGCCGGCCAGGAAAGGGGGTGTGGACGAGGGAGCACCCCCCTGAGCCGTGCCAGGCCGCGTGCCCTCAACATGGGGGGTGTATTGGGGAAGGGGGGCCGCACGTCTCCCCCACCCCAAAGCACCTTGTCCCCATGTTGATGATGACAAGGGCCTCTTCCCAACAACCCTGGCAGTTGGTTGTCCGGGTCTGCGGGCGGGGGGCTTATCGGAATCTGTAAGCCCCCTTTAATAAGGGGGCCCCCGGATCCCAGCCCCCCACCCTATGTGAATGAGTATGGGGTACAATGTACCCTTACCCATTCCCCTGTAAAAAAAAAAGTAAAAAAAAAACACAACACACAAGGGTTAAAATAGTTTATTGCACAGCTCCGGGGGTCTTCTTCCGTCTTCGGGGGTCTTCTCGCCGGACTCCTCCGCTATCTTCTGCTCTTTTGCTAGCTCTTTCACTAGCGGAGGAGCCCGGCTTTCTTCTTCGCTGCCGCCCTCTTCTTCCGACTTCGGGTGTCTTGTCCCCCTCTTCGGGGGTCTTGACCCCCTCTTCGGTTCTTCTTGCCGGGCTTCTGTCGCCGCTGACGCCATCTCCTGTTCTTCTGTTCTTCTTTCTTATTTATTCTATTAAATTATATATTTTTTCTATTCTGTTCTAATCTTTTCTATTTGAATTAAAATTTTTGGAAGATGGTTAGTTACTTATACTTACTTATATATATCTGTCACATCAACTTTTCATACTTGCAGTGCACCAGTGCAAAAAAAACACACACATCTTATTTCATTTATTTTTATGGTATCAATGAAGTTGTCAGCATGCCTGATTGAAGAAGTCAAGAAGAAAGTGCACATGCTGTATGTCATTGTCCACTTGCCACAAGTTGTGTATTGTATTGTCCACTTGCCACGACACCTGCCACAAGTTGTGTATTGTCCACTTACCACGACACCTGCCACGAGTGCCACGTGACCTGCCACGAGTGCCACGTGGCCAGCCACGAGTGCCACGTGACCTGACACGAGTGCCATGTGACCGGCCACGAGTGCCACGTGACCAAGTTGGGGATTGTCCACTTGCTACGTCACCTGACACCAAGTGACCCCAGATATAGGCAATATGCCAAGTACTTTTCTGCAGCAGAGAATGGCATTTTGCGACCCGACTTTGGGGCCACGTATCTCCAGGCCACTTATAGCTAGAAACCCCAAATTAGGTATGCAAACACAGTAGACCTAGCACTATAACATCTTTTGGGGTTTCTAGCATGAAGTGACCCCGAGATATGTGGCCCCAAAGTCGGGTCACAAAATGTCAAGCACTTTTCTGCAGCAGAGAATTACATTTTGCGACCCTACTTTAGGGCCACATATCTTGGGGTCACTTATAGCTAGAAACACCAAATGTGGTATGCAAACACAATAGCACTAGCACTACAATATCTTCAAATTTGGGTTTTCTATCCCCAAGTCACCCCGAGATACGTGGCCCCAAATTCGGGTCACAAAATGTCAAGCACTTTTCTGCAGCAGAGCATTACATTTTGTGACCCGAGTTTGGAGCCACATATCTCGGGTCACTTATAGCTAGAAACACCAAATTTGGTATGCAAACACAATATAACTAGCACTACAATGTCTCCAAATTTGGGGTTTCTAGCACTAAGTGACCCTGAGATACATGGCCCTAAATTCGGGTCGCAAAATATTTTCGAATCCGGTTGAAATAGTTTCGAATGCGGTTGAAATAATTTCGAATGCGGTTGAAATAATTTCGAATGCGGTTGAAATCATTTCGAATGCAGTTGAAATCATTTAGAATCCGGTAGAAATATTTTTGAATTTGGTTGAAATATTTTCAAATGCGACCGATTTTTCGAATTCGGGAGAAAACGAAATGAAATCCGAAAACGAATTTAACGAATATAACTACCGTATATACTCGAGTATAAGCCGAGATTTTCAGCCTCTTTTTTGAGGCTGAAAGTGCCCCCCTCGGCTTATACTCGAGTCATCGCTGTCTGCCCGCTCGATCAGCGTGTCGAGCAGACAGACAGCGGCCATTCTATTCAAAAGCCGCGCCTCCGGCTCCGCCTTCGCCTGTGATAGGCGGAACACTGAATTTCCCAGCAGCCTGTGTTCCGCCTATCACGGACATCGTATCATCCTCGTACTACGGACGAGGATGATACGACGTCTGTGATAGGCGGAACACAGGCTGCTGGGAAATTCAGTGTTCCGCCTATCACAGGCGAAGGCGGCGGCGCAGCTTTTGAATTTTACAATGGCCGCCGACGAAGAGGGCACGGGACGGAGGCAAGGCAAGGCACGGCACGGCACGGGACGGGACGGGACGGGGGCAAGGCAAAGCACGACACGGGACGGATGCAAGGCAAGGCACGGCACGGGACGGAGGCAAGGAGGCAAGGCACGGGACGGAGGCTCGGGACAAAGGTAGGCTGGACACACACACACACACACACACACACACACACACACACACACACACACACACACACACACACACACACACACACACACACACACACACACAGGGATGGATGGAGACACACACAGGGATGGATGGATGGATGGATGGATGGAGACACACACACAGGGATGGATGGATGGATGGATGGAGACACACACACACAGGGATGGATGGATGGATGGATGGAGACACACACACACAGGGATGGATGGATGGATGGACACACACACACACAGGGATGGATGGACGGACACACAGGGATGGACGGACACACAGGGATGGACGGACACACAGGGATGGACGGACACACAGGGATGGACGGACACACACACAGGGATGGACAGGCATGTCTCACCCTCGGCTTATACACGAGTCAATAAGTTTGCCAGTTTTTTTGGGGGTAAATTGGGGGCCTCGGCTTATATTCGGGTCGGCCTATACTCGAGTATATACGGTAAACTAAATAAATTAATTAACAAATTAAAACGAAACTAAACAAATTTTTTCCTTTTGCACATGTCTAGGCTCAACACATCCAGCTGCCAAAAATAAGGACAAGCGTGTCCCATGGCCACATGCTGATGAGGATGCACCGTGTCCACGACCAGCACTGTTGCCTCTAGACACAGAACCTGCTTGCTTCTTTTATTGGCTCGTGACTGTCTGCCTCTCCTTTTTGGCCTTCCAGACATACTAATGGCCCACAGGGAGATGTAGCTGCACAAAGCTGGGACATATATACTGATTATACTGCAGCTAGCAGAATCAACTGCCAGCCTGTAGTATTATTACTATGAGAACACCAGCAATCGGGGTAGCTTTATGTGCACACTGTGCAGATGACACAGTACACTGACTGTAATTACTGCAGCTGCCTGTGGTATAGGATCAGCAGAACACCAGCAATTGGGATAGCTTTAGGTGCACACTGTGAATATGACACAGTACACCAACTGTAATTGCTACAGCTGCCTGCAGATAGGATCAGCAGAACACCAGCAATTGGGGTAGCTTTAGGTGCACACTGTGCAGATGACACAATACACAGACTGTAATTACTGCAGCTGCCTGCCTGCATTATAGGATCAGCAGGACACCAGCAATTGGGGTAGCTTTAGGTGCACACTGTGCAGATGACACAGTGCACTGACTGTAATTGCTACAGCTGCCTGCAGATAGGATCAGCAGAACACCAGCAATTCGGGTAGCTTTAGGTGCACACTGTGCAGATGACACAGTACACCGACTGTAATTGCTACAGCTGCCTGCAGATAGGATCAGTAGAACACCAACAATTGGGGTAGCTTTAGGTGCATACTGTGCAGATGACACAGTACACTGACTATAATTACTGCAGCTCCCTGCCTGTGGTATAGGATCTGAAGAACACCAGCAATTGGGGTAGCTTTAGGTGCACACTGTGCAGATGACACAGTACACTGACTGTAATTGCTACAGCTGCCTGTGGATAGGATCGTCAGAACACCAGCAATTGGGGTAGCTTTAGGCGTACAATGTGCAGATGACACAATACACCAACTGTAATTACTGCAGCTGCCTCCCTGCATTATAGGATCAGAAGAACAGCAGCAATCGGGGTAACTTTAGGTGCACACTGTGCAGATGACACAAAACACCGACTGTAATTACTGCAGCTCCCTGCCTGTGGTATAGGATCTGAAGAACACCAGCAATACACTGTGCAGGTGGCACAATTCACAAACTGTATTTGCTACAGTTGCCTGTGGTATAGGACCACCAGAACACCAGCAATTGGGGTAGCTTTAGGTGTATACTGTGCAGGTGGCACAATACACTGACTGTAATTGCAACCTCTTCAAATGAAATTCAAAGACACTGTCTCTCCGTCTATCCCTCTCTCTCTCTCCGCCAACGCAACACACTACGCAAGGCTGCCGGGCAGGTGGCCTTCTATAGTGTGGGGCATGTACTAAACTCCCTGAGCCATAATTGGCCAAAGCCACCCTGGATTTGGCCAATTACAGCTCGCTGTACAGACGGCACAGTGATTGGCCAAGCATGCGGGTCATAGTGCATGCTTGGCCAATCATCAGCCAGCAGTGCACTGCGATGCCGCAGTGAATTATGGGCCGTGACGCGCCACTCGAATTTGGTGCGAATGGCCCATAATGTTTGCCAAACGTTCAAACAGCCGATGTTCGAGTCGAACATGGGTTTCGACTCGAACACGAAGCTCACCCCTTCTCACCAGATCGGAAATTCTCGGGGCAGTCTATGCAAGAGCACAACAAAGATCATCTTCTGCAACAAGTCTACTTCTGTATTTAGACTTGAAAACCAACAAGCTTGAAAAGCCTGTTTCACAAAGATATGTTGTTGGAAATGGAAGAAGAAGGCACAACACAATCTCAGACAGAAAAGCATATGACTGCAAACACTTGATCCAGAATTTATTAACGGACATAGAAGAGAAATAATTTTTTTCTGCATCACTGGTAATGAACTGCTCTTGTGCATTCTCGGGAACATCTTCAACTTTGACTGCGAATAGACTTCTAGCAAGTGCAAACGGGGTGTCAGGAAAATTTGGAAAGTACGATGAAATTTTGCAAGTGTTCTTTGACAGAACTTGTTGTTTTAATCCTTTTGTCAAGTTCAGTGTCAAGTTCCTCAAAGAAAGCAGATAGCTTGGGCAACATGTAAATTCTATTTTCAACCAATTTTTGTTGCCAAAGTTGAAGTTTCATTTGGAATAATCAGATCTTTTCAGATAAATCGAGGCATGTTGCATTTGGTCCTTGAAGAGATAAATTTAACTTGTTCAAGATTGCAAAGATGTCAACCAAGTAAGCTATTTTCTGCAGATCATTTAACTCACTGAAAAGTGCTTCAAACTGCGGTTTTGCTTTCTGATTAAAACATGTTTTTAGTTCATTACGAAGATCAAAAACACGTTTTAAAACTTTTCCTCTTGAAAACCATCTCACTTCAGTGTGAAATAACAGAACATTAGCGGAAGCTTCCAATTCATTACAAATTTTTGAAAAAATCGACTGTTTAAAGCACTCGCTTTTACAAAATTGACGGTACTGATGACGCTTTTCATTACTTCTTGTAACTCTTGTGGCAGCTTCTTCATTGCTAACATTTTTCGATGAATCATACAGCGAGTTCCAATGGCTTTTGGCAATTCATTCAATACCAAACGTTGAAATCCAAACCGATATCCTTGCATAGCTGGAGCACCATCTGTGCAAACATCACAAACCTTTTCCCAAGGGATCTCATGTTTTTCCAGAAATTAACCAATTGTGTCAAATACATCATGTGCAGTAGTTGTTGTTTCAAGAGGTTTGCAAAAAAGAAACTCATCTTTAAAGTCACCATCATAAATATACCTCACGTAAACCAGTACATGAGAACAATTTACAACATCTGTAGAGTCATCAATCTGGATGATATATATTCCAAGTGGAGCAGATCTAATTTCCTGGATTACCTGATCAATAATATCAGCAGACATGTCATCTATTCTCCTGCTGACAGTGTTGTTAGATAAGGAAATTGCACTCAATTTCGTAACAAATTTGGCTCCAATTATTACTCGAACAATGTCCTTGACTACTGTGTCCTTGACTACTGGCAACAGCAAATCCTCGGCAATGGTGAGGTTTCTTAGCTCTGGCGATTCTGAGAGCCACCAAATATGAAGCTTCAACGGCTGCTAGGTTTTGCTTGTGGTACCTGCCACCAGTATCAAGTCTGCTTTTCTTGACACCATCAGCTTTGTTTTTAAAATACTGGATATCCTTGCCAGCAAAGCTCGGAGGCTTGGTATCAAAATTATGTTTCAGTTTGTTGGACTTCATAGATTTGGCTGATAGAACTTTATTACAAATAAATTAAAAAAAAGCCATAGGTAGCTTTGTATGCGCAAAAAAGAACCCACGAATAAAAAGAGAAACATTAATTAGAACAAAAGAAAATGGAGGGTTAGCATTACCCGATTTTGATAGATATATGCAAGCAGCATCATTGGTTAGGATAATTGATTGGCAGCATAATATAAAAAGCAAACAATGGGTTACGCTGAAAAAGGATATTACGGAAACACAACTCAAATTCCTGCCCTGGATAAAGTCGGAATTAAGATCGGAAAAAAAAGCGTTGCCACTTTTTGTGAGAGCTACTTTAAAGATTTGGGATATGGTGCTAAAAAAAGGAAAACTTTCCACTAGGATGGGACCCCTAACTCCATTGATGTCGAATCCAGAATTTTAGACAGCTTTTGAAACTACTAAATATTTAAAATGGAATAAAATGGAGAATGTGAGGTTGGTTCAGATCCTGGAGGATGGCAAAATCCCAAAGCTTTCTGATTTTGGAATAGAATATAAAAATAGGTGGTTACAATATCACCAACTAGAAACATTTATGGAATTAAATAAACATTTAGTAATTAGACCAATAACCAAGTTCAAACAGATAATTCTGAAAGAACGAAATTCAAATAATAAACTATCCAAGGTTTATGAATTACTGTTACCTATAGGAGCTTTTAGGGATCTAACTGGAATAAAACAATGGGAAGAAGAACTGGGAGAGATAATTATAGAAAAAGATTGGAAAAAGATTTTCAGAATAATACATAAAGCTACCACGGCGATAAAATATCAAGAAAGAAATTATAAGGTGGCAATGAGATGGTATTGGAGTCCAATGGCATTAAAAATAATTAATAAAGGAAAAACAGAGAAATGTTGGAGATGCGAGATAGAAAAAGGGACATTAGAACATATTTGTTATGGATGTGATAAAGTAAGAACATTTTGGACTAAGATTTTTGAGATATATCAAAAAGTAACTGGAAAATAATTAACTCCAGATATAAAGATAGCATTATTTTCTCTTATGGTAGATACAGTTGACAGCATGAAAACCGAGATACTACAATATATGACTACAGCAGCAAAAACAATAATAGCACGGAAATGGAGACAAATAGTCCAACCATACTAGAATGGATCTGTGAAATGAACGAAATGCTTTTCATGGAAAAGCAAGTGAGAGAAGAGGGATATATAGGTAGCCAATTGCCAGCAGTATGGAAACAATGGGAAGAGTTTCGGTCCTCAAGCAATATGGCAGAGTATTTCTAAATTGAAAATAATAAACTTACGGGGGAGGGCGGTAGGAGAGTGAGAGGGAGGATATATATCCACTTCCCACCCGGCCAATGCACATATACGGCCGGGTGGGAGCCGTCTACTCCTGATAGGACGTTCAGGAACGTCCATCAGGAGGAGCGGGATCGCGCGCGCGCGTGCCCGCGCAGCGGCGCGATCCCGATGCGCCCGTGTCACCGGGACACGGCGCATCTCAGATCGGTAGGAGGGCTCTGTGATTGGCCCTCCTGATCACATGACGGCCGTGTCCAATCACGGCCGTCATGTGATGTAAACAAACAGCCGGTTGCTAGGCAATCGGCTCCTCCTCTCCTCACACAGAAGTCATCGCTGAGGAGAGGAAAGCAGATTGCTGCAGCCGGCTGATGATCAGTGAGTATGAGCTGTTTTTTACAGCTTTTTACTCACTGATCTTCAGTCTAGTGTAAACACACAACACACCACACAGTGTAAACACAGTCCCCACATATGTCCCCATAACACACATGTCCCCAAAACATACATGTCCCCAAAAAATAAAAACACATGTCCCTAATAATAAAAACATGTCCCCCACATATGTCCCACTAAAATCACTTGTCCCAATGATTATGTGCACACATATGTACGTGATCACCTGCACACATATGTACATGATCATTTGCGTACATATGTCCGTGATCACACAAACCAATTATTATACACTTAACGGAATTTTTTTTACCAAAAACATGTAGCAGAATACATTTTGGCTTAAATTTATGACAAAATTTGATTTTATTGGATTTCTTTTAAAATAGAAAAAAGAAAATATTGTTTTTTTTCCAAATTTCCGCTTTTTTGCGCTTATATCGCAAAAAATAAAAACCGTAGAGGTGATCAAATACCACCAAAATAAATCTCTATTTGTGCGAACAAAATGATAAAAATTTCATTTGGGTACAGTGTAGCATGACCGCGCAATTGTCACTGAAAGTGCGAGAGCGATGAAAGCTGAAAATTGGGCTGGGAAGGAAGGGGGCGAAAGTGCCCTGTATTGTAGTGGTTAAATATATAGTAGGTTTTTTTTTTTTTTTGTGTGAGTGATAATGTGTAGGTTGAGGGATAGTACGATTTAGGAGGGGTTATGAAAGGAAATTTAATTTTTGAAGCTATATTAGAAGAATTTTAAGGAATGTAAATATGTATGATGTTGTAAGTTGATAAGTATGAAATGAGATTGTTAAATTTTTACATATATATTGTCTGGTGAAATAAATAAAAAGAAGATATGAAACAAATAATGCATTGCTGTTTCTCAATTCCTGCTGCAATTATTGAAGTAAAACCATACTTAAAAAATTGTCACTGTAGCTTCTCTTCTTAACCACTTAAGCCCCGGACCATTTGACTGCCCAAAGACCAGAGCACTTTTTGTGATTCGGCACTGCGCCGCTTTAACTAACAGTTGCGCTGTTGTGCGACATGACTCCCAAACAAAATTGACGTCCTTTTTTCCCCCACAAATAGAGCTTTCTTTTGGTGGTATTTGATCACCTCTGCGGTTTTTATTTTCTGCACTATAAATAAAAAAATTGTAAAAATTTAAAAAAAAAACACATTATATTAAAATTTTTGCTATAATAAATAAATATATACTTTTTTCCCCCTCTGTTTAGGCTGATACATATTCTTCTACAAAAAAAAACCCCAATAAGTGTTTATTGATTGGTTTGCGCAAAAGTTATAGCGTCTACAAAATAAGGGGATAGTTTTGTGCCATTTTTATTAATATTTTTTTTTACTAGTAATGGCGATGATCAGGGATTTTTATCATGACTGTGACATTATGGTGGACAGATTGGGCACTTTTTGGAGTGATTTTGGGGCCCATTCACATTTATGCAGCGATCAGCGCAATTAAAAATGCATTCATTACAGAGTAAATGTGACTGGCAGTGAAGGGGTTAACCACTAGGTGACGCTGTAGGGGTTAACTGTGTCCTATGGAGTGATTCTAACTGTGGGGGGAGGGGCTATGTGTGACATGACACTGATCATCGCTCCCAATTACAGGGAGCTGTGATCAGTGTCCTGTCACTAGGCAGAACAGGGAAATGCTTGTTTACATTAGCATTTCCACATTCTTCTTCTCCGTGAGACAATCGCGGGTATCCCTGTGGACATCAAGTCTGCAAGACCCGCGATCACACTCACGGAGGTCGCGGCAGGCGTGTGCGCACCCGCAAACCGATTTTTAAAGGGCAACGTACAGGTACGTTACTCTGCCTGTACGTGCCTTTCTGCCAACCTATAATGGCGTGAGCTGGTTGGCAAGTTGTTAAGGTTCTCTCTATGTTCCATTATCATCATGGGCTCGCTGATAAAAATATTATAAGAATAGCTTCAATAACACAGACTATTATTAGCACTTAAGACTCCCCCATCCCAAGATCTCACCCATGTCTCTTGCCCCGCTCATCTACAGACAGAATTACAAAATTTAAATTCCCTCTCAAAAATCCATGTACTCAGCCACATAGCTCAGTAAATAAATTTACATCATAGCAGACCACACCAAGTTCTCAGACAGCACGAGTCTGATCAACAAGATATTTATATGCAAATCATAAAATCTTACTTACCTAAGACTACCCTGCCTACAGGGTGACATCGCCGCTGTTTGATTTCGCTGCAGAACATGGAGCGTTGTCACTCTCCTGCAGGAACTGGAAAAATAATAGCTGTACTGCCAATAGGTTATAATACTGCTATACAGGGGACTGAGGGACCAAACATTGCAGTGTGATGTTAGTGACAGAGCACATCATAGATGGCAGTGTTATCTTCCCTAGAGTTCCACCTGAAGGCATCGGGAGCAAGGTTGAAGACAGCAGGAGAACACTGCCTGGGAGTCTCCATGGAGGAAGCAGCCATGAGGTCTGGGAAGTTCACAGTCAGAGGACTGAAGAGCATGCCTGATGGGACTGGGAGCAGTCTGGGATGGATGCAAGGTCAGTCAGGAGGACTGTGGCGTGGGCAGGAGAAAGGGGCAGCTGCAGCCAGGAGGGCTGGCAATGCCTGAAGAGGTGATACTGGGCTGCCAGGCAGATGATGGGCGGAGGGCACAGTGGCAGTGTTTGATGGCACAGTGGTGACAATTGATGGCACAGTGGCTGCATTTAATGGCACAGTGGCTGCGTTTGATGGCACAATGGTGACAATTGATGGGCACATTGGCTGCATTTGATGGCACAGTGGCTGCGTTTGATGGTACAATTGATGGGCAAAGTTACTGCGTTTGATGGCAAAGTGGTGACAATTGGTGGGCACAGTGGCAGTAATTGATGGGGGTTTTTTTCAGATTTTTTCAGTTTGTTTGCGCCCCCGCTAAACATTTTGAGCACCAGCCGCCACTGAATTATATATAAACATCTCGGTTGCTTCCTCAAAAGTGGATATTCCGTGCCAGTGCTAGTTATACAAAGTGTATAGCACCCAAACATGTATCTAGCACTGGCACAGAATAACCACTTTTGAGGAACCAACTGGGACTTTTATAGCTAATAATAATATGTATTGTTCCATAATTAATTTTATTTGTCATGTCAGACTTATTTATAAATAATCTGTATTGATTGTGCCGGTGACACTGTACCAGTGTTCCGTCAGATTCAGCAACCCGTCTGTGTTAATTGGAAGTGACGTTTCATCGCCGCCATCATGGTACACTCGTCCGTAGCAAGTGGCCTTCGGTGGGTTTAAAAAAATGTCCGCCAACTTCTAACTGTAGCCTTACTGTGGACAAGAGTACCAAGATGACGGTGACAAAACGTGACTTCCGTGTGGTCTCTCCTTTCCCGGAAGTGACATCTCGCTGGCCAAGATGGACAGACGCCGGCGTAACACAGTAACTTAACACAGTAACTTTAGGTCCGTCTCGGCCAGCTTTCACAACCTCCTGGCGAATCAGCAATCGACCCCCCAGGAGGTCATATCCCCCCAGTTGAAAACCACTGATATAGACAATACAAGAAATCTTTAATGAAACACCTATTAAACACCGCTAAGGCCTTAATATCGCTCCTTTGGAAGGGCACCCAAGCCCTGTCTATACAAGATTGGTTTAAGAAAGTCTCAGAGATTTGTCAAATGGAAAACACACTGGCACAAACCTCAGACACCATAGAAACATACCATAAAACCTGGTCCCCGTGGCTCTCTTATAAAGTCTCAGCTGACTATGAATGCCTAATTCGCTGTTAACATCCAACTGGATAACCCTGCAACAACATAATAACGGGTCCACGCAGAAACCGTACTGAACAAGGAAAGAATCATGCCCAAACACAACTTGTTCTTTCCAACCCCCTCTTCTTAACTTCACCTTTTTATTTTCTGATCTTCTAAACCTATTTCCCATCATGAGATCAAAAGCTAAATGTCCTGGCATGTAGCACTCAATGAAGATAATAACTGTCTAAATGTAAAATCTATAAATGTACACACGGTCGGACATTCCGACGGAAAATGTCCGATCGGACCGTGTTGTGGGATAATCCGACCGTGTGTGGCTCCATCGGACTGTTTCCATTGGAATATCCGACCGACAAAGTTTTAGAGCTGGGCTATACAATTTTCCGACAACATGATCCGATCGGACTTTGTCTGATTATTTGTAGAGAATTCCGATCGGACAAAGTGCCGCGCATGCTCAGATCAAATTACGAGACCAAAGCTATTGGCTACTAGCCTAAACGTAGTCCCGTCGTAACGAAATAACGTCATCACGTTACGAACGATCGGGTATTTCCGTCAACTTTGTCCGACCGTGTGTATGCAACACCAGTTTCGGACAAAATCCGTTGGACAAAATCCAATGGATTTTGTTTTCAGAATGTCTGACCATGTGTACAAGGGCTTAGACATCTTGTTTGGCTAGAGGAGGCCGGAACCTCAACAAGAATACGGGATCTGTCTGCCTTTAGCTACTATGAGACATTAATCTGATGTGCACGCTCAATGTTATATGTCATTATGATACACAACACACCTCTCTACTGTTCATCTTCTGATACTTACCTATGTACTTATCCCGATGTCGATATAAGCTTTGTTTGTTACTCCGAATATGCTCTCAATAAACTTTTGATGTTTAAAAAAAATACACAACTTGCTAGACCCAAAGAAACATGGCTTTACTGAGAGCAGATCATGTCAGAATCTGATTGAATTTTTTGACTATATTACCAATGTTTCACACCAGGGTGGTGCTGTGGACATAGCATATCTTGATTTCAGCAAGGCATTTGATACAGTTCCACATAATGATCTAATACAAAAGTAATAAAAGCTAGGACTTAACCCTTGGGTGGTTCATTAGATATGCAGTTGGCTAAAGGACAGATACCAAAATAAGGTTGTAAATGGAATTCATTCAGAACAGAGAGAAGTCACTAGTGGTGTACCACAAGGTTCTTTCATAGGTCCTGTTCTATTTAATATTTATGTAAGTGATATAGCTAAAGGTTTGTTGGGTAAGGTATGTCTTTTTGCTGATTACACAAAGGTGTGTAATAGGGTTCAATGTTTCTAAATGTAAAATAATGAACCTAGGGAAAAAGAATCCCTTGACAGAGTACAACGTCGGGAGTACAATGTTAGCCAACACTACAGAAGAAAAAAAATTTGGGGGTACTTATTTCAGACGATTGCAATATGAGCATACAGTGTGATCAGGCAGTGTGAAAAGTGAATAGAATTCTAGGATGCATCACTAGAGGGATCACCGCTATATAGATTATTATTATTATTATTTTTTTTAATCACGTAATCTTTATTAACCACTTGACAACTGGGCACTTAAACCCTCCTCGTGACCAGACCAATTTTTAGCTTTCTGTGCTCTCACACTTTTAATGACAAATACTCAGTCATGTAATACTATACCCAAATGACTTTTTTGTCCTTTTTTTCATACAAATAGAGCTTTCTTTTGGTGGAATTTGATCACTTTTGGGTTTTTTAATTTTTTTTTGCGCTTTAAATGAAAAACTAAAAGTTTGAAAAAGAAGCATTTTTCTTTGTTTCTGTGATAACATTTTGCAAATTATAAATTTTTCTTCATAACTTTGGCCACAATTTATACTGCTAAATATCATTGGTAAAAATAACCCAAATTATTGGATATTATTTGGTCTTTGTGAAAGTTAGAGAGTCTACAAGCTGTGGTGCAAATAAAAAATTGAGCACACCTGATGTACTGGTGGCCTATCTTATTTCTTGCGACCCGAACAAGCCAGGAAAGTAGAAAATACCCCTCAAATAACCCCTTTTTTGAAAGTAGACATTCCAAGGTATTTAGTAAGAGGCATGGTGAGGTTTTTGATGTTGTCATTTTTTCCCACAATTCTTTGCAAAATTAAGATTTTTTTTCCCACAAAATTGTCATTGTAATAGGCCACATAGAGAGTCTCAACATGCAGGGAGCACCATCACGTGTTCTAGAAGCATAAATTACACATCTAACTTGTTGACTAATAAACAACTAAAGATACACTATCAATGACCTCCCAATTAGTATATCATCACAGCGCTCACACACCCCCTCCCTCCAGCTGCCACTTAAAAAATTAAATATATCTATCAGAAGGTGAAAAGAAAGCAAATCTATCACTTGAAATGCAAAATAAGCACCTAGTGGCGCTATACAAAACCACACTGTTAGATAACAGTGTGCTATAATAACCAAAAATGCCCAACGTGAAAATTAAAAATGTGCATAAATATAATCAACAATACAATAAATAATGATGAAGTAGCAACGAAATACAATCAAAAAAGAAATTTACAATCAAAAATATATAAATCCCACAAAAAGTGATGCTATAGATAAGTGACAAAAGGTGAATACAAAATGAACACAATATCAAATAGTGCTCTAATGGAGATGTACAGTTCCAAAGTGAATTCCATTAATCTTCAATCAAATAAAATTGATGAGGAGCAATAACCATAATGGTGGCAATAGTTCAAAAAATGATTAATTCAGGTGAACATTCTGTAGCCAAGTGTCCATCAAATGAAAAAACCTCCACCGCACCCTGGGTGTTCGTGCCCCCCTTGTTCAAAAAACTCACCAGCAGTATTGCCCAGCACTCTCGTGTCGGGCAAAAACGCATATAGTGTACACAGATGATTATTTCTCCAAGCCACTTCTTGTGACAACTTCGCAGGCAGAGGATAGTCACTTATTATCTCAGAATTACCTCAAGGAGACAAAAGAAACTTCCCATAGTGCAATAATGTAAAGCTATTTTAATAAAACGTCAAATTTTAAAATCACACTCACATGGATCCAATTAAAAACAGGCACTTCAAATAGACAATCCACTGATCAATTCAAAGGTTCTTCCCTCATAGGCATTGGTGAGTATACTGGAAGCAAGCTAGGTAGTATCACATAGCACCGTCTCTATACAAGGTATCTGTGTGGTACCTGACAGCAGACAGCTCAAATTGAAAACAGCGCCAAATGGTGATATTCCGTCCTTCAACCTGTATGTTCTCCTCCCTCCGCCTTCTAACAAGTTAATTACTGAGTATGCTGGTCGCCATATAGCCACGCCCCCGACATGTTTCGTCCAATGGACTTCCTCATGGGTTTGGCTATCCAGCTGTAACAACCCCCCTTTTATTTGCACCCATGGGCGACCAGACCCTCCCAATCCAAGTAACCACTCCCCCTTACGTCCTCCAATTGGTTGATGAAATCTTGCAATGGGTGGATCATCATTAATACCTCTCCCAACCACTAACCATCTCTATGTGTAACAGGCATTCCCAACATCCCCACATATTGCTCACATGCCGATCGGTTAAAATACAGTCACATATAATATGGAAGGCACAATATCCTACCCTACTAACTAATTGCCCGATCACACCGTAGCAGTGGATGTTTTTATTATCTCGGCGCGCATGCGCGGAACATCCGGGGACGCTTGTGAATTCCGTGAGCTGATTGGCCCAGTCTGGGCGTCGTTGTCATCACGCATAACACCGCCTGCCTCTCCAGACCGCCCACTACACCCGCGCCATCATGGTACACCCAGGTGTCGCTCATGAGCTGCGCATGCGTCAATAGTTGTAATTAATTCTGGCGAACGGCTCAAAAGACCTCCCCCTTACACCCACGTACTGCTCATAGCTCTCCCCCTTCACCAGCGCCATCTTATTACACCCAAGAATCACTGCTACATCACCTGCGCAAGTGCCAAGCACTGAGCGATATCTTGGAGAAAATATTAATAATCTTAGTCATCTGCGCTGCACTCCTGTCGAGATATCCACTAAATCCAACAGGGAAAAATGCCACAAACAATGCTGTTTTAAAGCGGAATCACATAATAGATGCCATAAATGTTCACATTACTATGCCACACATAACACACTAGCGACCCCCTCACCTCCAATAAGCGAGTCCTAAACAAAGTGTATATGCAGTAAAATACGTAAGTCCACAAACTCATAACATCTTAAATGGACCCACAAAAGTTATGTCATACAATAATAAATAAATAAATATAATAAAGAATAAAGAAAAAAATAAAAGTAAAATTAAAATAAAAATAAAAAATAAAAAAATATAATGAAAATAAAAAGCAAAAAAGCAAACAATCGGTCAGAGGAGGAGAACATACCGAGAATTTACAAAAAATGTATATTTAACCCCACTACTTAAAATCAGAATGCTCAATGTCACCCTTATTTTTGAACACCAAGCTTGCACAACCAATGCCCAAGAGTTCACATAATAATAGGAACAATATAAAAAAAAAATATATATATATATATATATATATATATATATATATATAGTGTATATGTAAAGTTATACCTTCTCATCAAATATACACTCTTTACAAAAATGTGCATAAAAATGTGCATAAAAAATCAATGAAAATGCTGACTACCATCAATGGTCAATATGAGAAACATTTCCCCACGATAAGGATCATATCCTCCTAGTTCAAAAACAATCTAAAAAACATTTAATAGGACAACCACAGGAAAGCGAGGCGGCCAACCCCCCAACAAACAAAATACTTATCAGGAATTATTGATGAAACTATTGACATCCAGCTCGATATTCATACCCACTGGTGCCAAACTCCTCATCAAAAAAATCCACCTCGTTTCCCTTTGTGACAGGTCCCTGATTCGGTTTGAACCCCTCCAAGAGTGATGGACATGGTCAATACCGCAAAACTGTAACAGGGATGGATCCTGCTGGTGTTTTTGAACTAGGAGGATATGATCCTTATCGTGGGGAAATGTTTCTCATATTGACCATTGATGGTAGTCAGCATTTTCATTGATTTTTTATGCACATTTTTTATGCACATTTTTGTAAAGAGTGTATATTTGATGAGAAGGTATAACTTTACATATACACTATATATATATATATATTTTTTTTTTTTTTATATTGTTCCTATTATTATGTGAACTCTTGGGCATTGGTTGTGCAAGCTTGGTGTTCAAAAAAAAGGGTGGCATTGAGCATTCTGATTTTAAGTAGTGGGGTTAAATATACATTTTTTGTAAATTCTCGGTATGTTCTCCTCCTCTGACCGATTGTTTGCTTTTTTGCTTTTTATTTTCATTATATTTTTTTATTTTTTATTTTTATTTTAATTTTACTTTTATTTTTTTCTTTATTCTTTATTATATTTATTTATTTATTATTGTATGACATAACTTTTGTGGGTCCATTTAAGATGTTATGAGTTTGTGGACTTACGTATTTTACTGCATATACACTTTGTTTAGGACTCGCTTATTGGAGGTGAGGGGGTCGCTAGTGTGTTATGTGTGGCATAGTAATGTGCACATTTATGGCATCTATTATGTGATTCCGCTTTAAAACAGCATTGTTTGTGGCATTTTTCCCTGTTGGATTTAGTGGATATCTCGACAGGAGTGCAGCGCAGATGACTAAGATTATTAATATTTTCTCCAAGATATCGCTCAGTGCTTGGCACTTGCGCAGGTGATGTAGCAGTGATTCTTGGGTGTAATAAGATGGCGCTGGTGAAGGGGGAGAGCTATGAGCAGTACGTGGGTGTAAGGGGGAGGTCTTTTGAGCCGTTCGCCAGAATTAATTACAACTATTGACGCATGCGCAGCTCATGAGCGACACCTGGGTGTACCATGATGGCGCGGGTGTAGTGGGCGGTCTGGGGAGGCAGGCGGTGTTATGCGTGATGACAACGACGCCCAGACTGGGCCAATCAGCTCACGGAATTCACGAGCGTCCCCGGATGTTCCGCGCATGCGCGCCGAGATAATAAAAACATCCACTGCTACGGTGTGATCGGGCAATTAGTTAGAAGGGTAGGATATTGTGCCTTCCATATTATATGTGACTGTATTTTAACCGATCGGCATGTGAGCAATATGTGGGGATGTTGGGAATGCCTGTTACACATAGAGATGGTTAGTGGTTGGGAGAGGTATTAATGATGATCCACCCATTGCAAGATTTCATCAACCAATTGGAGGACGTAAGGGGGAGTGGTTACTTGGATTGGGAGGGTCTGGTCGCCCATGGGTGCAAATAAAAGGGGGGTTGTTACAGCTGGATAGCCAAACCCATGAGGAAGTCCATTGGACGAAACATGTCGGGGGCGTGGCTATATGGCGACCAGCATACTCAGTAATTAACTTGTTAGAAGGCGGAGGGAGGAGAACATACAGGTTGAAGGACGGAATATCACCATTTGGCGCTGTTTTCAATTTGAGCTGTCTGCTGTCAGGTACCACACAGATACCTTGTATAGAGACGGTGCTATGTGATACTACCTAGCTTGCTTCCAGTATACTCACCAATGCCTATGAGGGAAGAACCTTTGAATTGATCAGTGGATTGTCTATTTGAAGTGCCTGTTTTTAATTGGATCCATGTGAGTGTGATTTTAAAATTTGACGTTTTATTAAAATAGCTTTACATTATTGCACTATGGGAAGTTTCTTTTGTCTCCTTGAGGTAATTCTGAGATAATAAGTGACTATCCTCTGCCTGCGAAGTTGTCACAAGAAGTGGCTTGGAGAAATAATCATCTGTGTACACTATATGCGTTTTTGCCCGACACGAGAGTGCTGGGCAATACTGCTGGTGAGTTTTTTGAACAAGGGGGGCACGAACACCCAGGGTGCGGTGGAGGTTTTTTCATTTGATGGACACTTGGCTACAGAATGTTCACCTGAATTAATCATTTTTTGAACTATTGCCACCATTATGGTTATTGCTCCTCATCAATTTTATTTGATTGAAGATTAATGGAATTCACTTTGGAACTGTACATCTCCATTAGAGCACTATTTGATATTGTGTTCATTTTGTATTCACCTTTTGTCACTTATCTATAGCATCACTTTTTGTGGGATTTATATATTTTTGATTGTAAATTTCTTTTTTGATTGTATTTCGTTGCTACTTCATCATTATTTATTGTATTGTTGATTATATTTATGCACATTTTTAATTTTCACGTTGGGCATTTTTGGTTATTATAGCACACTGTTATCTAACAGTGTGGTTTTGTATAGCGCCACTAGGTGCTTATTTTGCATTTCAAGTGATAGATTTGCTTTCTTTTCACCTTCTGATAGATAACTTGTTGACTACCTATTACACTTTTGAAGGCCCTGGAGCACCAGGACAATGACACGTGACACTGACATGGCACTGATGATAGATGGCACTGATACGTGGCACTGATGACAGATGGCATTAATATGTGGCACTGATGACACGTAACACTGATGACAGATGGCATTAATACGTGGCAGTGATGACACGGGACACTGATGACAGATGGCACTAATATATGGCACTAATGACACGTGGCACTGATGACAGATGGCACTAATTCATGGCACTGATGACAGATGGCACTAATAGGTTGCACTGATGACAGATTACACTAATACATGGCACCGATGACATGTGACACCGATGACAGATGGCACTAATATGTGGGACTAATGATGCGTGACACTGATATGGCACTGATGACAGATTGCACTAATATGTGGCACTGATGACACGTGGCACTGATGACAGATGGCACTTAAACGTGGCACTGGGGACAGATGGAACTGGGGACAGGTGGCACTGGGGACAAATGGCACTGACATGTACTGTGGACACTTTATTTTCAGGGGGTTTTTTTCACTCACCTCTGCAGCCGTTCGTCTCTCCCTCCTTACATGCTGTCTCTGTGTGAGGAGGGAGAGCCGGCGATGAGAGATGATCTCATATGTTTACATATGAGATTATCTCTCATTGGACACTCAGATTGTGCTGTAAACGGCCGCTGTGATTGGCCATGTACAGTGATCTGTGACTGCCTTTGTCCCTTGGACACAGCCAGCACAGAATTTCTCTGATGCACGCTCATGGGAGTGCTCATCGCGGAAGTAAACAGGAGGACATCCAGGGACGGCCTCGGGCAATTGGCATCCACGCTGTAGCTATAGGCTATAGCGGGAGCGCCTACTGGTTGAGAAAAACACAAACTGAAACCTCCATTATCTCATGGTCATTTTACACATATAATCCTATAGACATAATGCACTACTTCTTACTTCTTCTTATACCCTTTACATTACATTATCTCCATAAAAAAAATTCTTTATCATCTGTCACTTCATGCCCTCATTATCTTTTAAGTATATACCCCAGGGGGGCGTGGCCTGGAGCGGCATGAGATAGGACGCATGTGAGCTGAGCTCCGCCGGCCGCATATCCTTAACATCTATCCTGAGACGCAGATTGCTTTTTTTTTTCTCCGCTCTGATCGCTCCGCTGACCGGACTACCGCGGGGCACATGTCGCTGACGAAGCGGAACAGCGCAGCGGCCGCCAGACTGTCACAATTCAGGCATGAAGGACCAGGCCCCGCAGACCAAGATGGCGCCGCCATACAGGGGGAGGAGGACACGCGGAGCGCAGACACGAACAGGCTCCTCGATGCCATTACGGCCTGCCAGGAAGCGGTAACGAACTGCCAGACTAACCTCACAGCCAGGATTGAGGAGGTAAAGGTAGATATATCGCTGGTTCGGCAAGACTTCCAGAAGCTTAGGGAGAGGGTCACTGAAGTTGAAACCTGCTTGATTAATGTAGAAGACTCCCTCCCCCCCCTGCAGATCTCCTCAGAGGCCATGCAGCACCAAGTACATCAAATCCTTCAGAAACAGGATGACATTGAGAACAGGGTTCGCAGATGTAACCTGCGTTTCATAGGCCTACCTGAGGGGGTGGAGGGCAGAGACCCCCCAACTTATTTGGAAAAGCTACTTGTGGATACATATGGAAGGGACTCATTCTCCCCCATGTTTACGGTGGAACGCGCACACAGGCTGTCAGGCAAGCCTCCCCCCCCCGGGGGCGCCTCCCCGCACTTTTATTGCTAAATTCCTACATTTTGGGGATAGAGACACCATCCTTCGGCTCAGCAGGGAGAAGGGGAATATCCCTTTTGAAAACAAAACCGTAGCAGTTTTCCCTGATTTCTCCTCTGAAGTTCAGAAAAAACGCAAACGTTTTATGGAAGTGAAAAGACGCCTGCGCATCAAGAATATAAAGTATGCCATGTTATTTCCTGCTCGTTTGCGTGTGGAAGGCGCGGACCGGGCCCACTTTTTTGAGGATCCTGAGACAGTGCTATCGTGGCTGGAGCGCCGGGATGCTGGCAGATGAGTATATGTGCACAGATGAAAATGCACCCCTTTTTTTTTCCACCTACACACTTCTGGCTGTATTTGTTTCCCTGGATTGGGGCCGTGTCTATCCACCTTCTTACTACCTATGCCATGGCCTGTCAGTTCTTTTTACTAGACACACTATTTCCAGACCTACAATGTTGTGATGCTGACTGTATCCGTTTTGTTTCATGCGACTTAACATTCTCATTGGCGCGCACGCATGGCTGGACCGGACATGTTGTGATGGGGCCCCTGTCCGCCTAAACACACCTTTCACCGGATAATACTGCTGCCTAAGAGAATGGGGGCAGGGCCCCCCACCCCGTATGGGCTGGAACTCCTGACTTTGGTCTGGTGTCCTATGCAGGATGGTATTGGGGCGGTTTTAGTTGCCTTGCCTGACGGTTTGGATGGAGGAAGACCCCGGCTTCCTGCGGAGCCCTGTGTTATCTCACTGTGTACTACGGCTACCCTTTTCAATGTCTGTGTTGAAACTTTAACTTTGGTTCTTTTACTACTTATTATAGAAATGTATTTTCTGCGCCCTCCTGGCCGGCGGAGGGGGCCAACTAACCAGCAAGCTCACTATGCTCTGTGAGCACAGTCCTATAGTGTCACATGATACAGCGAAATTTCGCCCGAAGTTTTACTATGCACCTCTCGGAATGGAACAACCGGCATAACGCCCTGTTTTTTCCTTCTTTTGTTTCTATGGGTGATTCCCAGTTGCGGTGTTGTTCCTTTCCGAGTTGGACATTGTTTATGCCCTGTTGGCAGTTTAGGGTCAATGCCCGCATTAATTGGGGCCAGTGCAGGGCGGGGAGGGGGGATGTATGGTTTTTATGGGATAAACAAATTTTTTTTGAGTTTTACTATGATTGTCTTCTATGGTACACTGTATGTCTGGCAGGGGGGGTGGGGCCCTCCTTTATTCCGGGGGGGGCGGGTCTTGGTTGCTCTGTCCTTGTGGGTTGATCTGTCTCCTGGAGTCTCACCATTGATTGATAAGCACCCCTGGCCACACTGAAATTTCTTACATGGAATGTGAGGGGATTGGGGGACCCTATTAAACGGTCAGCCGTTTTCGGGCAGCTCAAAAAGATGAAGGCAGATGTGGTGGCCTTAGTGGAAACACATGCTGAGGGTTCTATGCTTAGGGCGTTCCGACGTCCTTGGATAGGCTGGGGATACCATTCTGTTCATACCACCCACTCCCGGGGTGTCTCTCTTCTGATAGCTAAACACACACACTTTGAGCTCCAGGATTCGGTCATTGACCCCTTGGGTAGATTTGTATTTCTTAAGGCAAAACTGCATGGGGATATGTTTCTTATGATGGCTTTTTATGTGCCCCCACCATTCCAGTTTGGTGTGCTGTCCGAGGGATTTAATTATATGGCTCTTCACCCCGCTGCCTCCGTGGTGTGGATGGGGGACTTTAATAATGTGTTAGACAGGTCCCTGGATAGGATGGCAGACCCCTCTCGAGGCACCCCGAGCCCCTCTCTGACCAGGTTTGCCAGACTTCTCCGCGATTTCCACCTGATGGACTCGTGGCGAACTAGGCATCCAACACAACGCGTTTTCACATGTTTCTCCGCTACTCATCACTCTATGTCCCGTATAGACCTTATACTCTTCTCTACATCTCTCCTGTCTAGACTTGCTGACGTGGGCCTACACCCCAGATCGCTCTCTGACCACTGCCCCTACTGGGCGACGCTTTCCCTACGGCATACCCACCCCCTGACGACTTGGCGCCTTAATCCCTTCTGGCTAACTCTCCTTCCTGACGATGGGGACCTTGAATCGGGATGGCAGGCTTTTTTTGAGACTAACGAGGGCTCGGCCAGACCGTATGTAGTTTGGGAGGCTTTTAAACTTCATGCTAGAATGACCTTGCAGGCCCAAATTAACCGGGTAAAGCGATCTTCTGCTGCTAATGTAGCTGAGGCAACACATGCTCTTCAGACAATGGAACAAGATTTTATGCGTGACCCTTCGGCAGAAAAGGCAGATAGTCTTAGGCTATGCTCTAGAACACTTGACCTATTGCTCTATGAAAAATCTAAACAGAAGCAGTTCTTTCTCAGGCAGAGGTCGTTTGAGCATGGTGAGCGAGCGGGGAAACTATTGGCTTATTTAGTTCATGGTGAGGAGAGATCTCCTGTGGTGATCTCCCTCCACTCGCCACAGGGTGCACTTGAGACTGATCCTATACGGGTCACGCAGATGTTTTGCGACTTCTTTATCTCTCTGTACACCTCTACTGCCTCGGCCGATCTCTCCCTGATGGAATCTTTCTTGAATGGACTGCAGTTTCCCCAATTGACTGAGGAACAGGTCTCTGGGTTGGAGGCACCTCTGACTCGGGACGAAATAGTTTCAGCTATTGCTACATTCCCGTCGTCCAAGGCCCCGGGCTCAGATGGCTTACCGATAGAATTTTACTCTACTTACATAGAATTACTGGCCCCTAAGCTGCTAGCAATCTATGAGTCCATATTTCAGCACGCCGAACTTCCAATGTCTATGACGGAGGCGACTATTGTGTTAATCCTTAAACCTGGAAAGGACCCGCATCTCCCGGAATCTTATCGCCCTATTTCCCTCTTGCAGGTAGATGTTAAGATACTTGCTAAGATTCTTGCCATCCGACTCAATAAAGTAATCCTCTCGCTGATCCATGCGGATCAAGCGGGATTCATGCCCGGTAGAAACACGTCGTTTAACCTCCGCAGACTGTTTATCAATCTCCAGACCCCCCATGACGATCCTGGTTCTAGGATAATAGTCGCCTTGGACACTGCCAAGGCTTTTGATTCTGTTGAGTGGGGATATCTATGGACTTGTTTGGCTCGGTTCGGTATAGGGCCTAAATTTATTAGGTGGATCCAACTGCTTTATCAGAACCCGGTGGCCAAGGTCTTGGCGAATGGCTGGCCCTCGGGGCAGTTTCCTCTGTCTAGAGGGACTAGACAGGGGTGCCCCCTGTCGCCCTTGCTATATGCTTTGGCGGCGGAGCCATTGGCTATCGCAATCCGTGACCACTTGGGCATAGTGGGTTTGTGTAGGGGTGGGATAGTGGAGAAGATCAGCACTTATGCTGATGATACCCTACTGTACCTGAACGACTCGACTCAATCACTCCCCCTTGCTTTGACACTGATAGAGGACTTTGGCAAGTTTTCTGGTCTTAAAATTAACTGGGACAAGTCATAGATTTTGCCCCTGGACAGTTTCCCGCCCCCCAGAGACAGAGCTCTGCTTCCTTTACAGAGGGTGGACACGCTTAAGTATCTTGACATTATGACTTCCAGATCCCCGTCAGATTATATTAAACTTAACATAACTCCTTTGCTTGACCTGATTAAACAGAAGACGCAGCTTTGGGCACGCCTTCCCTTGGGGGTCATGGGGCGTACAAATCTGATCAAGATGGTTCTCCTTCCTAAAATTTTGTACATGCTTTGGCACTCCCCCGTCTATCTGGTTCTTAAACATTTTAAGGTGATAGAGGCCGTCTTGAAACCCTTTGTGTGGGGTAACAGTAGGCACAAACTAGCATGGCAAAAGTTATACCTACCCACTGACCTAGCGGGACTGGCAATGCCGGACTTTAATATTTATTATATAGCTTCTCAGTTGTCGCAAATGTTCCATATAGATAAAACAGACAAAGACAGGTTTTTGTACTTCTTGTGCCCGTCATGGATCGGGCCTACCTCAGACCCGATGGTGGCGATTGTTGGGGGGCCGGGGGGGGAGGGGGGAGGGAGTCTGCCACATCTCTTCTTTACCATTACAGGAGGGTGTGGCGAATTGCCTCTCTGAAGTTGTGCCTTCCGTCCCTGCATGAATACACCCCCATATGGCATAATTGGTGCCTCCCAGAATTCAGACGGATAGTGGATAGTGGATTATGGTGCGGGAAGGGCATGTTTTACATGTCTCACATGCTTACTGATGGCAAGCTGAAACCCTTCTCTGCCCTACAGGCAGAATACGGGCTCCCGAATCACTTTTATTACAGATATTTGCAGATTCGACATGCCTACCGTGCCCAATTCCCCATGGGTGACCCATCTGTACCCCCCAATCCATTGATGGCGGCAATTAAAAACCCAGATCCCAAAAAATTAATTTCACAATTTTACGCTATGCTATCACTCCCTTCCATGACTGTAGCTGCTTTCTCCCTTAAGAATCGGTGGGTGGGGGAGTTGGGGCCTATCACCGATGATGAATGGAGTGATGCGCTGGAAACCTGTAAACTAGTTTCGCCCAAACTTTCTGACAGGTTAACTCAAATTTTTATAACGCACAAAGCGTACCTCACGCCGCTTACGGTCTCCAGGTACAGGCGCGCGTGCCCTGGCACTTGCCCTATGTGTGCGCGTGCGTCTGGCACCTTTTTTCAGCTTCTCTGGGAATGTCCTAAAATTCAAGCGTATTGGTCCCAGGTGGTGAGGTTTCTCCATGATACGATGGGCTCCCCAATTACACTTCAGCCGAAGCTGTGTCTCTTGGGTATTTTCCCAGACACGGCTGTGAACAAATACACTAAAATATTTTTACATGAAACCCTATTCTCTGCTCGGAAAATGATTGCTAGAGTTTGGATGAGATCTGACCCTCCCACGGTCTCCCAATGGATTGGGGACATCAATGGTGTCTTGCCTTTTAAGAAACTTATATACCTCCACAGGGGTTGCCCTTCCAAATATGAGAAGATCTGGGACAGGTGGCTTAAAAACCCTGCAACATGCATAACTTAATCTGCCCCTTGCGGAGTACTGTTTGGTACTATTTGATGAGACTTAGCAGAAGCGTTGAGTATGGGCGGGTGGGGATGGGAAGGGGAGGGGTGGGTGGATTTCTGGAGGAGATGATCTGGATCCGGTAACCATTCCATACCATGTACTGATTTGACGATCTATGTGAAACGTGCATATACATTGTGTGTGATGAGTGCATCTGTGCATATTATATGATTCAATGTAGACCGCATTTGTTTTTCTGTGTGTACCGTACCTCCTTTTTTTTCAATAAAAAGAACTCATGTTTAAAAAAAGTATATACCCCAAAATACAAGTTATGGGATTTAACTCAAGGGCAGCTCCAAAAATTGATTTCATGGTGTCAACACACCCCCCCCCCCCCCCCCCCCCGCCCCAATATCTATGTCATTTTGGACACTTCCAAATCATATGGATAAGATCTCCATTCAAGTCTACACATCCTGGACATTTAGAAGCTAGCCTCCGCCCAAACAGGAATAGCTTGCGAGCGGTATAATATGTTCTATAAAGTAGCAGCAAATGCAAAGTTCTGTGTGATGTGGATAAGGATACTGGTGGTCCGGCGTCTAATATATATCTCCACTGTTCCCCCCCATTATCCCACCTATGTCTTCCACCCATCGACACCTACAGGGAAGTTCTTCCTCCCCATTTATTGCCACGTCACAAATATTTCCATATATTTCTGATAGCAGTCCTTTTAGACAAACATGCATTAGTAACTTTGTGGAGAGTACCAATCCCACTCCATTTCAACAACTTCTCTTTAAATTGTTTATCCAGTGCGTGTCTTATTTGTAAATATTTATAGAAGGGCTGTCTTAAAATTTCAAATTCCTCTCTAAGCTCCCGAAATGCTTTAAGAGTTGTACCTCTATATAATTGAACCAATTGCACCAAACCACACCTCTAGCATTCCTTACTTCTCTCTATATTTTCAATTTTATGTAGATGTTTATTATTCCGTATATCCCTGATATCCCAACATCCCCTTGGCTACCTTCCATAGCTTTTTGTTTTTATTGAAGCATTTGCATAGTACATACAGAGTACACATAGGACGTACAGAAAATCCTTGAGTAAATTATCAGTATAGCCATAGAGTCTCCAAACTATCAAATCACAATGTTCATTGTGGTCGACATATGTGATACAGGTGAAATGCTCTCAGTTAATAACAAATATAACTTGATTAGAACGGGTATAACGTTAAAACATTTTGAACTTAGAACTTAGATGGGACAGCATATCCTCTGCAGGACTCTGTGCTGACCTCTATTTTGCATTATTCCGTGAGCTCGGGTGCTTAGTTACCACACCCATACACCCCTGTCGGGTTCTAGCTGTGTCTGGCTGGAAGCTTCCTCTGCCTGGCTTTTAATTGCCAAGTGCCGATCACATCTGTGTGTGATGCTGTCAGCTGAGTAGTTTGATTATTGTAACACTGTCCATGTATTATTGCTTGCGTTTGGCGTAGTGGCCTTATAGTATCGATATGTTCATATGTCTAATCTCTGAATATAAAAGGGGGGGGCGGGTAAAGCCACTGGATAAAGATGTGGTAAAGGGCTAGGAGGGTGGGGGGGGGGGGGGGTTGACCTTCCATAGCTTTTTAACTAATTCAAAAGTAGTGGATTTAAATACAAAGGATTTGGCTTCTGAAGCCCCATACACACTATCAGATTTTCTGCTGATTTTTGTCTTCAGATTTACCAAAACCATGTAGTGCAAGGGCCTGCCTGGTTGCATATAAATTGAAACTCCTAAGGTTTGACCTCATATTATATGGTTTTGGTAAATCTGAAGGAAAAAATCAGCAGAAAATCTGATAGTGTGTATGGGGCTTTAGGCTTCCAATATGATGATTGAATGATTTGTTCCCAGGAGCATCATTTTCCCATTCAAATCCCTTCCCTCAGGAAGGGTACGTCCCCTCAAGTATTGCAGTTTTGCTGCCAAGAAGTAATTCCAGGGGTGTGGCACTGCCAAACCCCCTTTGTCCTTCAGCAAACTGCAATACCCCTAAACTTATCCTAAGTTGCTTTCTTTTCCATATTCGCTCCCTAAAAATTACATCTATTTTCCCAATCCACTGTTTCGGTATCCAATGTGGAGAATTATGCACTATGTATAGGAGTTGTGGCATCCAGATCATTTTTATCAAATTACATCTACCTGCTAATGACAAAGGTAATCGGCACCATATCTTTCCCTTACATTTAAAGCTATCTACTGTATTAGCGAGACTAGATTATCACTAATGTAAGTTTTTGGGTTTATATATACTCCCAATATCTAATTTTATTAACTACTTCCATCTGTGGAACCCCAACAGGCAAGGGAGCTTCCATAGGGTCCACTGGTAGGAGCATTGACTTTTGCCAGTTTATATCTAAGCCAGAGATCCGACCAAAGTTTTCTATAACATCCATCGCTGCATTTAAAGGGTAAGTTCACCTTTACAGAAAAATCTGTAAGGTGAACGTACACAGGACCCCCTCTTTACCTCATTCCGCTGACCCGCATGGAGGCTATCATCCGCTTTGAGCCCCGGTATAGCCACCTCGCGGCTCCGTGGCTTAGAAATCCCTAGAGCTTAATCTCTTAAACGTATCCAGTCAGGAGGGACATTTAGGAGGATTCTAAATGTTCTGCGCCATTACTTGGGTGGCATCGACCAATCAGAACCCGCGTAGCCCATGCTCTCAGTGGGGAAGAAGAGAAAGCTGAGAAGTTTTCTAAGCGACAGAGCCGTGAGGTGGCTATTCCGGGGCTCAGAGCAGGCCATCAATGCCATGCAGGTCATCGGGACTGGGGGGAGGGCACGGAGGGGGTCCTGTGTAAGTTCACTTTACAGATTTTTCTGTAAATGTGAACTTACACTTTAAGGAGGACTAGGTGTCTCCTAAAAATAAAAGTAGATCATCTGCGTACAGAGCTATCTTCTCTTCTGATATTCTCTTAACCCCTTGGATATTTATAGATGATCTAATAGCTAATGGCCAATGGTTCCATTAATAGAATAAATAGCAAGGTGACAAAGGACACCCCTGCCTCGTCCTCCAGGTCAACAGAAATGTTTCTGAACACTCATTGTTTATTTTAACTTTAGCCTTGGGTCCCCATATAGCAGTTTCATCCAATTAACAAACCCTGGGCCAAAGTGAAAAGCCCCTAAGACCCATCATATATAATGCCACTCCAGGCTATCAAATGCCTTAGTCGCATCTAATGATAGTATGGCTTCTGATCAAGTATTAATCGTTGAAACTTGTAGGTTTGCATATTAGTTGCCCAATTTGGTATAAATCCTGATTGAACGGGATATACAACATATTTTGGTATTATCTTATTTAACCTAATGACCAGTATCCCTGCTCGGATCTTGACATCACTACCCAGCAGGGATATCGGCCTATGGGAAGAAGAGAGTTAAGTTGATCCTTCCCCTCCTTTCGCAAAACTATGATAGTAGATTCCATCATTGATGCAGGTAGCCTACCCTCTTTCATTGCTCCCTGAAGTACTTTCAACAACTCAGGAAATAACACCTCTTCATTTTGTTTGTATATCTCCTCCGGCAAACCATCCGGTCCAGGAGACTTCTGGTTCTCCAGCACTGCTACTGCCTGTCGAAGTTCTTGCAGAACTATGGGGGCATCCAACATCTCCTTTTCCTCATTGACGAGGTGTGGAATTTCCAAATCCCGAAAGAAGCTCCACATCTCACCTCCACCTCTTGACACTGGGTACTATACAACGTTTCATAATATGCTTTAAATGCATCTATAATTTCAGGTGTATAAGCGGTAACCTTTCCATCCCCTGTCTTAATTGATGGTATAACCATGGTAGGCCTATTTTCTTTCACCACTAGAGGCTAAGGATGAGCCGAACACCCCCAGTTCAGTTCGCACCAGAACCTGCAAACAGACATAAAATTTGCGTAAACTTTAGAACCCTATTAAAGTCTATGGGACTCGAATGTTCAAAATCAAAAGTGCTAATTTTAAAGGTTAATATGCAAGTTATTGTCCTAAAAAAGTGTTTGGGGACCTGGGTCCTGCCCCAGGGGACATGTATTAAAGCAAAATAAAGTTTTAAAAGCGGCCGTTTTCTCGGGAGCAGTGATTTTAATAATGCTTAAAGTGAAACAATAAAAGTGTAATATTCCTTTAAATTTCGTACCTGGGGGGTGTGTATAGTGTGCCTGTAAAGGGGCGCATGTTTCCCGTGCTTAGATGCTTAGAACTGTCCCTGCACAAAGTGTAAATTCTGCAGGAAAAAAGTCATTTAAAAGCACTCGCGACTTTAATGAATTGTCGGCTCCCCATAATACAGAGAACAGTCATTGATAAAAAAAAGAAAGCGTGGGGTTCCCCCAAATTCAATTACCAGGCCCTTCAGGTATGGATATTAAGGGGAACCCCACGTCAAATTTAAAAAAAAAAATATGTGGGGTTCCCCCCAAATATCCATACCAGACCCTTTATCCAAGCACGCAATCTGGCAGGTCGCAGGAAAAGAGGGGGGACGAGAGAGCGCCCCCCTCCTGAACCATACCAGGCCACATGCCCTAAACAGTAGGAGGATGCTTTGGGGGTCTGTGACCCCTCAAAGCACCATGTCCCCATGTTGATGGGGACAAGGGCCTCATCCCCATTCTGATAAGCCCCCCGCCCGCAGAAGCCCACAATCACCCTGGCCGGTGGTTGTGGGCTTCTGCGGGCGGGGGGCTTATCAGAATCTGGAAGCCCCCTTTAACAAGGGGACCTCCAGATCCCGGCCTCCCCCTGTTTGAAATGGTAAGGGGATACAAAAGTACTCCTACCATTTCACAAAAAAAGTGTAAAAAATTGTTCAAAAACACACACACACACCATTGGGAAAAGTCCTTTATTAAAGTGGTGTTGCCACCAAAAAAGAAAAAAATAGTTTAAAATTCTTAAAAAAAAAAAAAAAGAAGATATAATTGGAAAAAAAATATGTTTTACTCTAAATATCTTTTGCTAGGGGGTCCCTCATAGTCTGCCTTCTTCATTGCCCGGGCTGGTGACATCACTTCCCCTCGCGCCGCACAGTCATCTGGGACCTGTCAGATGTGCGGCGTATCACGTCGCCCTGCGCCGCTCACGCATTCGCAGTCGGTGCCCGGCTGTGAAGCCAAAGCCGGATGTCCACAGTAAGATTGACGGCGCCACAAACGGAGCGGGGAACGAGGGGGGCTTCGTTCCCCTGCATCGCTGGACCCTGGGACAGGTAAGTGTCCGATTATTAAAAGTCAGCAGCTGCAGTATTTGTAGCTGCTGACTTTTAATTTCTTTTTTTAGGGGACCCCACTTTAAACATAAAAAAATAAAAAAAGATTCCAGCGGTGGTAATCCACTCTTGCTATCCAGCAATAGCTGATCTCTTCTCTGGGGTCCAGCGATGGGTGATCTGATCTCTTCTCTGGGGTCCAGCGATGGGTGATCTCTCCCGATGGACCAGTGCAGTGCATCCATCCTGTCTCCACTGGAGGCACTGCGGGAATCCCGGCAACCTGACACGTCTTAGCTGAGGAGGACGGGGCCACCCGTCACCTGACCCCACCCCCTCTGACGCAAGGGGAAAGCCGGGCTTCCCCAGAGATGTACGGGTAACCCCCAAAGACCCCTAAAGCATCCTCCCAATGTTGAGGGCATGTGTCCTGGTACGGTTCAGGAGAGGGGGCACTCTCTTGTCCCCCCCTCTATTCCTGTGGCCTGCCAGGTTGCATGCTCAGATAAAGGGTCTGGTATGGATTTTTGGAGGGAAATCCACGCATTTAAAAAAAAAAAATTGGCGTGGAGTTCCCCTTAAAATGCATACCAGACCTGAAGGGTCTGCTATGGATATTTGGGGGGAACCCCACGTTATTTGTTTTTTTATTTGATGCGGGGTTCCCCTTAATATCCATACCAGACCTGAAGGGCCTGGTAATTGAATTTGGGGGAACCCCACACTTTCTTTTCTTTTTTTTTATCAATCGCTTTCAATGACTGTTCTCTGTATTACGGGGAGCCGGCAATTCATTATAGCCGTGAGCGCTTTTAAATTACTTTTTTCCTGCAGAAATTACACTTTGTGCAGGGACATTTCTAAGCACGGAAACATGCGCCCCTTTACAGGGATACTATACACACCCACCAGGTATGAAATTTAAAGGAATATTATACTTTTACTGTTTCAATTTAAGCATTATTAAAATCACTGCTCCCGAAAAAACAGCCGTTTTTAAAAGTTTTTTTTGCATTGATACATGTCCCCTGGGGCAGGACCCAGGTCCCCAAACACTTTTTATGACAATAACTTGCATATAAGCCTTTAAAATTAGCACTTTAGATTTCTCACATAGACTTTACAGGTCTGCAAGAGAACGCAACCCCAGTGCCAATCAGAATACTCACACCTCTTGATTATGAAGTGTACACTATATGATACTGTGTTTTAAATACCAAGTTGTTTCCTTTGTCAAATGCGTATTTTGCAGAGTACCACGGCAATATATATTTCTATAGTGGAAAAGACTGCTGTTCTCTTTATCAAATCTCCTAGCCCCCGAACATGGCCCTCCTCATCTTCCACTCCTTGGGCATTTAAAGCAGACTTATGTGATAAATGTGATATTTAACCTTTCTCTTCCCTGCCCAATTCCATCTATTTTCCTATACAGTAACATCACAAAACTTTGAGAAAACAAAACAAAACATTTTATTTTAAAAAATTTGAAAAAATGTTAGAGGAGAAAATGAAAATAAAAAGTGTAATTTCCAAAAAGAGGCAAAAAAACAGGAAGTAAAAAGAAAGGGAAAAAATAAAATAACTGTAGCTACCGCCTCCCGCTTCTTTCTTTTCTCAATAGGAGGAAAAAAAATGGGATTTTTATATACAGCTTACCTGTAAAATCCTTTTCTTGAGTACATCACGGGACACAGGAACTTCATTATATAGTGGGTTATATAGGCACCTCTGGTGATTGGACACTGGTTGACCCCAATTAAGGAGAATTCCTCCCCTATATAACCCCTCCCATCTGGGAGGCACCTCAGTTTTGTAGCAAAGCAATAAGAAACCACGTAAAACCCAAGAGGGGCGGGAGCCCTGTGTCCCGTGATGTACTCTCAAGAAAAGGATTTTACAGGTAAGCTGTATATAAAAATCCCATTTTCTTGATCATACATCACGGGACACAGGAGCTTCATTATATAGTGGGATGTCCCATAGCAATGCTCAGATTGAGGGGAGGGAGACACAGATCATAAATATAGGCCGCCAGGGACCGGAGGACCTAAACTGCAGCCTGCAGTACACTGCGCCCGAAGGCGATATCCTCTTGCCCTCTGACATCCACCTGATAGAATCTGGTGAATGTGTGGACTGATGACCAAGTCGCAGCCTTACAGATCTGAGCCAGGGAGGCCTGGTGATGCACTGCCCAAGAAGCACTAACAGCCCTAGTAGAGTGCGCTTTCACCCGAAAAGGAGGAATCTTCCCCTTTAAACCATAGGCCTGAGAGATAACTTGCCTGATCCATCTTGAGAGAGTGGATTTTGACGCCGCCTGGCCCTTTCTAGGGCCTTCCGGCAGAATAAATAAACAATCAGTTTTTCTTATCTGAGCAGTTGCTTGAAGATAAATACTGATTGCTCTAACCACATCTAAAGTGTGTAAAGATTCTTCTTCTGTGGATTGAGGGTCCGGAAAAAAGGATGGTAGGATTACATCCTGATTCAAATGGAAACCCGAAACCACCTTAGGCAGAAAGGACCTGTTGGGACGCATGACCACCCGGTCCTTATGGATAATTAAATACGGCTCCTTACTGGAAAGAGCTGCCAACTCTGATACTCTTCTAGCCGTAGATATGGCTACTAAGAAGACCAGCTTTTTAGTCAGGAGAGCTAAAGAAGCCAGGTGTAAAGGTTCAAATGGTTGCCCTTGTAAGGCCGAGAGAACCAAATTCAGATCCCATGGACATACCGGAGGTTTAACTGGCGGTTTTGTCCGCATAGCCCCCTGGATAAAAGCCCGTACTAGGGAATGTGATGCAAGCGGTTTTTGAAAAAATACAGACAGGGCCGAAATCTGCACTTTGATAGTGCTTATGGCCAAATTCATTTCCAGGCCTGACTGGAGAAAGGCCAAGATTCTGTTAATGACATACTTTCTAGGATGCCATTTCCTGAGTTCACACCAGGAAACATATGTCCTCCAGATCTTGTAATAAACAAGTCTGGAGGCCGGCTTTCTGGCATTGACCAGAGTAGAAAGGACTGGCCCCGAAAGGCCACGGTCTCTCAGAATGTGGGTCTCAGCAGCCAGACTGTCAAATTCAGACTGCGTAAAGCAGGATGGTAGATTGGACCCTGTGAGAGCAGATCTGGCCGGAGAGGGAGGGTCCATGTCCTGCCTACTGCCAACTTCATGATTTCTGCGTACCATGGTCGCCTGGGCTAAGCCGAGGCCACCAAAAGGACCGACTTTGTCTCCCTCCCAGGAACCGCGACAGAAGCGGGCTCGGGGGGAAGGCATAGATCAGATTGTACTGATCCCAGGGAACTGTCAGAGCATCTGACCCCTGAGCAAGTGCATCTCTTGTCCTTGACACAAACTTGTCCAGCTTCCTGTTGAACCTGGAAGCAAACAGATCTACGTCTGGAGTACCCCACTTGTGACATATGTTCTGAAACACGTCGGGGTGCAGAGCCCATTCTCCTGGGCACAACTGCTGGCGGCTGAGAAAATCCGCCTGCCAATTCTCCACTCCTGGGATGAAGACTGCAGAAAGACTCGGAACATGCTTTTCTGCCCAGACAAGTATGCGATTCACCTCTTTTTGGGCCACCAGACTTCTGATACCGCCCTGGTGATTGATATAAGCCACTGCGGTGGCATTGTCGGACTGAACCCGAACTGGAAAACCTCACAGTCTGTAAGACCACTCCATGAGTGCCATGTAAACTGCCCGGATCTCTAAGATATTTATGGGCAGTAGATTCTCAGTCGCAGACCATTTCCCCTGCGAGCATGTTTCCTCCAATACAGCTCCCCAGCCTGTCAGGCTGGCATCTGTTGTGATAATCTTCCATGAGAGAGGAAGAAAGGTTTTGCCCTTCAGCAAATTCTTGGTTTGTAACCACCAGACAAGACTCTTGCGTGTCCCTGGGGATGGACGCATAGGAAGATCCAGAGATTGGGGCTTCCTGTTCCAAGCCGCAAGGATGCATCCTTGTAAAGGCCTTGAATGGAACTGGGCGAATGGGACGGCCTCGAAGGAGGCGACCATCTTCCCTAACAGTCTCATGCACAACCGAATGGAGGAAGATCTTCTGCCCAGAATCAGGCGCACCAGATCCCCAATGGCCAAGGCTTTTAGCCTTGGAAGAAACACCCTGCCCTGAGCGGTGTCGATGATCATACCTAGGTATTCCAACCTGGTAGTCGGTTGTAGGGACGACTTTTCTAGGTTTATAATCCAACCTAGGCGTTCTAGGTGTTCTAGCGTTTTGGTGACGCTGCGACTTAGGAACGCTGCAGTTTTCTCCATGAGAAGCAAGTCGTCTAGATAAGCCATGACGGCTATGCCCTGAGCTCTTAAGTTTGCTAAGAGAGGGTCTAGAATCTTTGTGAAGACTTGAGGGGCTGTAGCAAGCCCGAACGGCAAGGCCACAAATTGAAAATGGCGCCGCTCTACCGCGAACCTTAGGAATTTTTGGTGTGCGGGAAAAATTGGCACATGGAGATATGCTTTCTTGATATCTATTGATGCCATGAATTCTCCTCCTTGCAGGGAGGAGACCACAGTGCGAATTGACTGCATTCGGAAGGACCGGATGTGTAAAAACCGGTTCAGGTCTTTCAGATCCAAGATAGGTCTGACACTTCCACTTGGTTTTGGAACGGTGAAGAGATTTGAGTAAAACCCCGAACCCTGATCTTTCGGGTTCACTTCTACTATCACACCTTGGGATAGTAACTGATCTAAGGCCAGAAATAGCGGTTTTTGCTTTACTGGATCCCTGGGGATCCTTGACCTTAGGAAACGAGAAGGTGGAATCTCCTGAAACTCTAGCTTGTAGCCCAGAGATACTGAAGAGATCACCCACTTGTCCTGGATCTCTTCCCGCCAGGCGCCTGCAAACTGCAGGAGCCTTCCCCCCACTCTGCCGAGCGAACAAGGAAGTTTTTGGGCTCTGCTTGGCAGGCTTTCGCCCCCAAGTCTTTTTCTGTCCCTGGGCTTGGCCTTGAGCCTTTCTGGTAGAGGAGGACTGAGAAGGCCGTTGCCACTGTTTAGAGCTTGATGCTTCGGGAGAGAGAGCACGCCTGAATGAAGGACGCTTGCTCTTTTTGACTGGAAGGAGAGTAGATTTTCCTCCTGAAATATTTTGGACGAACTTATCTAGTTCTTCTCCAAACAAACGCTCCCCTTTAAACGGGAATCCAGTCAAATGCTTCTTGCATGACAGCTCAGCCGCCCAATTCTTTAGCCATAGGGCCCTTCGCATGTGAACCAACATGAGAGACAAACGTGATGCTTGTTGGACGGAATCCAAAATCGCATCAATTATGAAACACAGAATGTGAGGCAATTCTGTATAATTTTCTACTTCCTCACTGGGAAGGAGCCCAAGCATCTGTTTAACCTGTTCCTTGTGGAACTGACACAACCCCACGGCTGCGACTGTAGGTTGCACCACAGTGCCAGCCATGGAGAAGGAGGCTTTTAATAAGGTTTCCAGCTTTTTATCAGTTGGATCCTTGAATACCTGCGCATTATCCAAAGGACAAGTTAGGTTCTTATTCACACAAGAAACAGCCGCATCGACAGATGGGACCCCCCACTTCTTGGTGAAACTTTCCTCCACAGGATAATGCATAGAAAACCTTTTAGGAGGAGCAAACAGTTTATCGGGATGTCCCCAATCCTCATACATCAATTTATCCATTAAAGGATGAATTGGGAAGGAATAGGCAGTCTGTGGGGCTTTCCTGACTCCCAGGGAAGAGACAGAGGACGTAGCGACTTCAGCAGCAGGCATTCTGAATGTGGTATGCACCAATTCAGTATAATACTGCACCTGTTTTCTGAGCGCCTGGGAGGAGGGGACTATCTCCTCTTCCTCTGACTCATCCGACTGCTCCTGATCCCTATCCAAAGATAGGGATCCCTCCTCATTTTCAGAAGAATCATCTGAGAGAGGGATATCAGCAGAGGGAGGGGATCTACCCCTTTTCCTGCTATCTTTTAGGGAAGCAGAAATAAAATTCATGATTCTCCCTTCAAAACCCTCCAATGTAGCCCTAAGGGAGTCCTCAGTGACATAAACCGGGGCTGCGACATTAGGAGAGGCTGCAAAACCCGACAGGGGCACTGACTCGTCTTGCAGGGGGGGGGGGTGGTAATTTACAGGCACTTTTGGAACCCCTGGACCTAGGCGGTGATTTACCAGTGCCCTTCTTACCTCCCCCTGAGACCCTCTTACGAGGAGACATAGTACTAGGCTACAAAGCAGAGGTACTAGTACAAGTGCAATCACTGTTGTGCTTAAAGTCTCACAATAATATATATGCTTAAATTGCACAACCTGATGCTGAGTAGGTGTCTAGGTTTGCCTGGATCCAATCCCCACGGATGCTTACTGCCCACAGCTCCTGTGTCTCCAATTACAGCTCCCTGACGCTCTGGGCTTTTAAAACTGCCGCCTGGCGCCTGCGCAGTACAGCGCCGTGCACACTGACGTGCACAGCTCGCAACCACACCCCCCCTCCTCCATTAGGCCGGGAGCGCGCCCACGCGTGTCCTCGAGGACCGCGGAATCCAGGGGGAGAAGGAGAACCCAAAAACGGAGCTGCGTGGGACCCCTGAAGTGTTTACCTTATTTGTGGCAGGGACTGCAATGGAGACGTGAGTTAGCTGGAGAATCAGGCTTTCACTGAGCATGTGTATTGAAAAGGCATGTAAGTATGCATCAGGCTGCTCTTACTCCCTCTAGTGGTGGAAACCAGGTAAGACATACAACTACTCACAATGAAGAAATCCATTCATATAATTAAATATACAGGATAACTTCCCTTACCTGTCCCCGCCGCAGGAATTGCTGAACCAGACAAATTCCAGCCTTCACCCATCACGGCGGGTATTGTTAGCCAACCTTCAGGTATATCTGGGGTTCTTTCTCAGAAGAACCTCCCACCTGGGCCATGTAGAAAGCTCTGCCAGAAACTTTTGTGCGCTCTGTATAAACAGTACACCAAGTCTGGTTTTCCCAGAGCCCAGTCTTCCAATGGAGAGGACTTACAGGCAAAACCTCGCTTCTTCGGCTGACGAGGCCCGGGTACCATACCATCTTGGGAGTCAAATATCGGCCCGAGGTATGGATCCGGTTTTATTGTAGCCCTTACGCCCTCGCAGGGACCTTCATAGAGCTAAAGTTTTACGTGACCATCACCATAGACACTGGCGAAAAAACTGGGGTGCCTCCCAGATGGGAGGGGTTATATAGGGGAGGAATTCTCCTTAATTGGGGTCAACCAGTGTCCAATCACCAGAGGTGCCTATATAACCCACTATGTAATGAAGCTCCTGTGTCCCGTGATGTATGATCAAGAAATGCTGTTTTAGAATCTAATCCACTACTTAAAGTGGAGTTCCATCCAAAAGTGGAACTTACACTTATCTTATTTCTCCCCCCTCGGGTGCAACATTTGGCACCTTTTGGGGAGGAGAGGGGAGTTCCAGGACACCAGGCGAAGTACGTGAGCAACTCGGCCCCCTTCCTCCTCGCTCCCCTTCTGCCAGGCCAGTAAGAGAGCACAGCGGGCTTCGTGCATGCACAGTAGGGACCCGGCCGTAAAACCAAAAGGTTGCACTCCCGGGTTCCCAATCCAGCAAAGGCAGTGCTGGAAAATAATGGTGGCCACACAAAATATTGTTACTTTGTGCCCAATTTGAACATTTTCACTTAGAGGTGTACTCACTTTTGTTGTCAGCGGTTTAGACATTAATGGCTGTGTGTTGAGTTATTTTGAGTGGACAGCAAATTTACACTGTTATACAAGCTGTACACTCACTACTTTACATTGTAGCAAAGTGTAATTTCTTCAGTGTTGTCACATGAAAAGATATGATAAAATATTTACAAATATGTGAGGGGTGTACTTACTTTTGTGGGATACAATACATTCATTAACCATATGATTGCCAAGTATATTAATGGACTCACATAATGTATATAACAATCAGTGCCTGTGTAATGCCGCGTACACACGGTCGAACTGTTTGACGTACTTAGTCCGTTGAAACACATTTCAGCGGACAATCCGCTCGTGTGTGGGCTTCAGCGGACTTTTTCAGCGTGCAGTCCGGAGTACTAAGAATTTCAGTTTTTCCAAAAATCTGTCCGTCGTACTTTGGTTTCAGCGGACAATACGGTCGTCAGTATGCTAGTCCGACGGACTAAGAATGGCGCATGCCCAGAAAGGATTTACAGGGCTTTGCTGTGTCTTGGACTTCCTATTTCTAGTCCCGTCGTACATGCTGTACGTCATCGCGCAAGCTTTCGTCGGACTGTTTGGGTATCCGTGTGTGGTCAAGTCCGTTCAGTGGAAAGTACGCTGGATTGTACGTCGGATTGTATGACGGACTAAGTACGTCAAACAGTTTGACCGTGTGTACGCGGCATTACACTTACTAAAGTGCAATGTGCTTTTTTAATTATCTCTTTATTTTTTTACATATCCATTATACATTTCACCATTTACATTCATTGCTCTCTTATGAGCTTCCATAAAATCCATTCATAATCATTTCCTTAAATGTCACAAAATTATACATATACATTTATACATTCATATCCCTCTTACCCCTTTTTTTCCTTTTGGTGTGGCTTGCCCTATCTCCATGCCTTTTTATCCTGATGCTGTTATGGAATTTTCTATCCAGCTTGCCCATACTCTCTCGTATTTCTCTCCATGTCCTCTATTCCAATATGTCTCCCTATATAATGGGAGATTACTATTTACTAAATGTTTCCAATGTGTTAACGTTGGTGCTTCCACCTTCTTCCAACTCAGCACTCTTGTCTTTGTAGCATAAAAAAGCAACAGGCCCACCTGTATTATCCTCCCTATAGGGATGATATTAATCCCTACTAGTCCTAATAGGCAGATCTATGCCTCTTAATTTAAAGAGACTGATGTTACTATAGTAATTACTCTCAGAATCTCCCTCCAGAATATCATTATCTTTGGACAAGAGCAGAATATGTGGAATGTGCTTAATAAAAAGACTACTAAATATCCTCAGCTGCTGTGACACTCTTAGTGAATTCAGCACAACACAATTGATAATAAATATAAATAAATAGTGTAGCGCTGTACAACTAGTGAAACACACTCAATAAAGCATACAATTCATGTGTGTAAAAATGAAATAATAAATTCTATAGCCAGTCCATGTATACTTTTTAAACACTCAATTTGTGTAAAATATAGTTCATACATGTGCAAATTCTTTGAATAATATCAAATGCCAGTTCATGTGTAACCAATTAACCACTTTCAGACCGGACCATTTTGCTGGTAAATGACCAGAGGTCTTTTTACACTTTGGCACTGCGCTGCTTTAACTGGTAATTGCGCGGTCATGCAATGTTGTACCCAAACAAAATTTGCGTCCTTTTCTTCCCACAAATAGAGCTTTCTTTTGATGGTATTTGATTGCCTCTGCGATTTTTATTTTTCGCGATATAAACGTAAAAAGACCGCAAATTTTGAAAAAAAATGATATTTTCTACTTTTTGTTATTAGAAAAATCCAATAAACTCAATTTTAGTCATACATTTAGGCCAAAATGTATTCAGCCACATGTCTTTGGTAAAAAAAAAGTCAATAATTGTATATTTATTGGTTTGCGCAAAAGTTGTCACATCTACAAACTAAGGTACGTTTTCTGGAATTTACGCAGCTTTTAGTTTACGACTGCCTATCTCATTTCTTGAGGTGCTAAAATGGCAGGGCAGTACAAAACCCCTCCAAATTACCCCATTTTGGAAAGTAGACCCCCTAAGGAAACTGATAAGAGGCATGTTGAGCCCATTGAATATTTTATTTTTTTGCCTCAAGCGATTGAATAATGACAAAAAAAAATTTTTTTTTTTTTTTTTACACAAAGTTGTCACTAAATGATATATTGCTCACACATGCTATGGGCGTATGTGAAATGACACCCCAAAATAAATTCTGCTGCTTCTCCTGAGTACGGGGATACCACATATGTGGGACTTTTTGGGAGCCTAGCCGCGTACGGGGCCCCGAAAACCAAGCACCGCCTTCAGGCTTTCTAAGGGCGTAAATTTTTGAGTTCACTTCTCACTACCTATTACAGTTTTGAAGGCCATAAAATGCCAAGATGGCACAAAACCCCCACAAATGACCCCATTTTAGAAAGTAGACACCCCAAGCTATTTGCTGAGAGGCATGTTGAGTTCATGGAATATTTTATATTTTGCCACAAGTTGCGGGAAAATTACAAACTTTTTTTTTTTTTTTTTTTTTTTTTTAACAAAGTTGTCACTAAATGATATATTGCTCATGCATGCCATGGGCATATGTGAAATGACACCCCAAAATAAATTCTGCTGCTTCTCCTGAGTACGGGGATACCACATATGTGGGACTTTTTGGGAGCCTAGCCGCGTACGGGGCCCCGAAAACCAAGCACCGCCTTCAGGCTTTCTAAGGGCGTAAATTTTTGAGTTCACTTCTCACTACCTATTACAGTTTTGAAGGCCATAAAATGCCAAGATGGCACAAAACCCCCACAAATGACCCAATTTTAGAAAGTAGACACCCCAAGCTATTTGCTGAGAGGCATGTTGAGTCCATGGAATATTTTATATTTTGCCACAAGTTGCGGGAAAATTACAAACTTATTTTTTTTTTTTTTTTTTTTTCACAAAGTTGTCACTAAATGATATATTGCTCACGCATGCCATGGGCATATGTGAAATGACACCCCAAAATAAATTCTGCTGCTTCTCCTGAGTACGGGGATACCACATATGTGGGACTTTTTGGGAGCCTAGCCGCGTACGGGGCCCCGAAAACCAAGCACCGCCTTCAGGCTTTCTAAGGGCGTTACAGTTTTGAAGGCCATAAAATGCCAAGATGGCACAAACCCCCCCCCAAATGACCCCATTTTGGAAAGTAGACACCCCTAAATTTAGGGGTACACTAGTGAGACTAGGTAATAAATGGCGGGTGCCCTGAAACTATAAAAAAATAACTAACCAACCAGCGTCACCTGTAACAGTTATATGGTGATCACTGGTGAAAGGGTTAACTAGGGGGCAATTAGGGGGCTTTATGCGGTAGTATATGGGGGTCCCTGACGCTATAAAAAGCTGCAGCGAACCTAAATACCTACCTGCCTAACTAGCGTCACCTGTGACACTAATACAGCGATCAGAAAAACGATCGCTTATTAGGCTGGGTTCACACTGGAGCGATGCGGGAACGCCACGAATGCGCGGCGGGTTCCCGCATCGCATGCCTCCCGGCGGCAGTTCACACTGCCCTATGCGAACTGCTGGGAGTGTCAGTGAAATGTTACTGACACCCCCAGATCAGTTCGCATATCGCAGTGCGATCTGCAAACTCGGATCGCATGGTGTGAACACCCATGCGATCCGATTCTGCTGCGGGCCAAAAAAAGGGTCCCGTGCGAATTTGCGGCGGGTGTGGCGGGTGCAGCGAATGGCTGAACTCGAATCGCACAGAGATCGGATGTGATTTGCACTGCAGTGCGGTGCGAATCACATCCGTTCTCATAAACCGCTGCAATGTGAACCCAGCCTTAGTGACACTGGCGACGGGGGGTGATCACGGGGTTAAACCTTTATTGGGGGGGTTAGGGGGGTACATTAGAACTAAAGGGGGCTAACTCTAACTGCCCTAACAGTTATTACAGTCACAAATGACACCAATGCAAAAAAAAAAAAAAAAAAAATGACATTGGTGTCACTGTGACTGGGGGGCAGGGGTAATTGGGGGGGTGATCGGGGGGTAAAGGGGGGGTGTGAGTGTGCCTTGCATGTTCTACTGTGTGTGTAGAGTGTTGGTGCAACTCACTGATCCGCTCTCCTCCGTGTCGGAACGAAAAATACCGACACGGAGGAGAGAATACATCACTTCCTCTCCTGTGTTTACATTACAGGAGAGGAAGTGATGTCACCGGGGATTTCTATTCGTCGGGAGCGATCGCGAGGGGGTGGCCATGAATGAATGGCCGCCCCCTCGTCCCGGATCGCTCCCAGACGAAAACCGACCGCCGCAGGCACCAGGCGGGGGCCCGATCGGGCCCCCGACCCGCGGGAGGCAAGGGACGTACATGTATGTCCTTATGCCTGCCCGTGCCATTCTACCGACGTACATCGGCGTGCGGCGGTCGGCAACTGGTTAAATCAAATCCACCGCTGTGCTCCTCCGTCCTCAGAGGGATATATTATTTGTGCACACCGTCACCAGCTAAATTGCCTGCTCACCTCAAAGATGAGTTTAACAATTTGCTGACTGCCGCACACCAACATACGTTGGCACAATAGCAGTGGTGGGCAAATGGGCGTACCTGTACGTCCCCTTTAGCTGGCGTGGCTAGGGGGCGCACGTGCCCGCCGCATACCGGGTGACTGTGCTTGCGGTACCGGCCACTAGTCTCCCGGGGATCGTGTCACTGAGCCGCAGAACGGGGAAGTGCCTATGTAAACAAGGCATTTCCTGTTCTGCCTTGTGACATGACAGAGATCACTGCTCCCTGTCATCGGGAGCAGTGATCGCTGTCATGTGAGTTGAAGCCCACCCCCCCACAGTTAGAATCACTCCCTAGGACACACTTAACCCCTTTGATCGCCGCCTAGAGGTTAGTGGTTAACCCCAAAATTTCAGGTCAGTAAAAAATGTACTCTGTCAGTAAATGTTCCATGTTTTGTCAGTAAAAAAAAAGTTGTGGGGGGGTTGGCAACCCTGTCAGGAAGGTACCAAGCCAAGTGGCTGCACAAGGCAATTAACCCTAAAACTTGGGCAACTTTACTTTACGATGTAACCAGCAGGTACTACCTAAAGCCACTGAAAGGTACAGAAAAGCACACCTAAATTTTGCCAAGGTGCGCTGTGCATACTGAAATGTATTTTCCTTTACCAGAAGGACCCAAGTTATGTTTCTGCACATAGGTGAACTGGCAATCACCATCGCCCCTGTGCTATTTTTTTTTTTTTTATACCCCCTTGTCTATTAGCGAAAACAGACATTTTTAGTTTGGCACATTTGACACCTATTAATTTCAGTGGGGATCCAGTTTGGCACAAAACTTCTTTAAAGTTAACAGGGCAATGTTCAAACCAAACCCAGGGCAGTTTGCCTCATGGCTACAAATGTACACTACACTCACAGCCTACTGTGGTAAAGTTCTGATGTTGTACTTTGCATGTCCCTAGAGTGAAAACGTGGCATGGATGCTTCTATAATACACAGTCATCACAATTCCTTCTGCTGTATGAGATTGCAGTATTAGGAGTAATTGTGTACCATATTCAACCACATAGCAAACTGTGGTATAATCATCCCCTGCACCAATTAATTAATAATGATAATGTGCCCCTTGTAGAAAAAAAAACTGTTTTATAGCAATTGCAAATATTTTATGCTATTTAGCTGCTTTATACATCCAATACTAATTGAGAGGTCACACAGCTCTGCTATTTACACCTCAGTGTATAAAGACATTGGGACATTGGAAGGTTTACAGTGCAAACACAGCTGAGACATTTCTGAAGTATTATATTTCTTATCAGTGTGTTTCATCTGACAGTTCAGCTTTCTGTACAGGATGCCCCCTTCATAATTATTCTGATTGCAACAATGGTTTCAACTGGCATGACAGACAACTATTGTTCTGAAGTCTAATAATTGATATAATTCGACCTTTGTGCAGTCAGGTTATGCTGAGCTCTGTTCCTTATGATCCTTGAAGTTACAAGAATTGGGACTTATCCTCTTGCACTATTTACTCTTGTGATTTATAAAAATATAAATGATTGAACTAGACAGAAGCATTATTTTGATTTTCCTAGAAGATAATCAGGGCTGGATTAATACTTCTGTATACTGCCGCCCTAGGCAGACTGTCTTCTGTTACCCATCTCCTAAACCAATTATGCTGGTAAAATAATTACAATTTATTCAACCCATGTCTACAAAATGACATGATGCCACGTCCCTGGATGTCCCAGTTGTTTGCAGTTTATAAAATTTTCCACAGATTTTATTTATACAAAAAATCCTAAAAAGAGACCAATGATCATAGCAATTGTTAAAAACCAATATCTCATCATATTCATACATATATCAATCAATAAAAATCATCAATATTACATTTAGGCACAAAGAAGCCTATAGTCATAGAAATTTTATTAATAGCCTATATATCATCTCATTTTAAATATATAGTACACCAAAACATTAAAAGCAAATAGTCACTAAACAGCAAATATCCATTTTCCCTCAGCGCTCATGAACCTGTTAAACGAAAAAGGTCACAGACCCTTCAGCTGCAGCTATTAAGTGAATCAGATAATAATAAATGTTATAATCTGATTCACCTCTCCTCAACCACGATCTTTGAAATCTTAGGAGCGGTGAGAATGACACCAGGCAGGCAAGCTATTGTTAAATGCTTGTTTTTATCTCAACATTGGAAGTGCAATATGTAAGGGGGAATCGGTGTTTGATTAACACTGTTTTAAATGGAATAACGCTATGAGAGCTGCTTTATCCTTTTGGTATCGCCGCTGATGAGCTTGGAATCCATTTGCAATCTATTGGTGTCTGGCATTCCAGGATCTAAGGCTGGATTTACATCTATGCATTTTTAATGCTTTTTGCATTTTTCAGATTTGCACTACGGTCCATTTAACATGGTTTTCTATGGAACACGTTCTGTAGTGCAAATCTGCAAAATGCAAAAAGCACTAAAAATGCATAGATGTGAATCCAGCCTAACACAATGTGAACTTTTACAGACCCATCACTGGTGATTTTGCATTAGAAATTAAAGAGGTAGTCTGTACCAGGTTCCGATGACTAGAGGAGGAGGTCTGCTCATTTGTGGAGTTTAAGGCTAATTTTCACGTAATTTCCGATGAGTGTAACATCCTAAGGGAGCAGTGTCCCACGTGGTGTGATGAAGGGATGAAGATTCCTAGGAATTAACTATAATTATAATTACAATTTTCCAATCTTCCCCCATGCACTGTTGGTGATTTTGTTACAGCTGATTACTCTACATGGACTTACCAATTTCACATATACCAAGGACACTGTGTTGCTTTTTAACTAAAACTTTTCTACTATTGGACATTTGATATTGATATAATAGTTTAGCGCTGCTAATGCCTATATTTCCCTAGGTTGTGTAGACATACTTATTAACATATACAGTAGGGTTTAGTTTTGGGTTCCAGTTCACAAAAGGATGTTTCCAAGCTGGAGGAGAGAGTTCAGAGAAGAGCAACTTCAGTCACAGCTTTTCATCAGTCTATCTGCACAAATTTAGCTATAATTACAAGTGGTAGTTAAAAAATTAAAATTCCTCCAAGAAAATTAACTTCTATAAATCATAATTTTTGTAGATTTGTTTGAAAGCAAACAAAAATATTAATCAAATCATTTAACTTTTTAAGAGGATACATTCTGAACTGAGAATATTCATTATTTTGAAGGGTCTGTGAAATCTGATTCAGGGGGAATACGTTGAAAGAAGCAGTGCAAATCCAATAGACACATGCAGTCCAAACCACATTTGGACTGGTAGCAACAGGAAGACTGGAAAGACAAAATAGGATTTTTTAAAACAGCTTACCTGTAAAATCCCTTTCTTGAGATTACATCACGGGACACAGAGTTCTATTCATTACATCATGGGTTAGATAGCCACCTCCAGGTGTTGGACACTGGCAACCCTAATTGTAAGGAGAGTTCCTCCTCTATATAACCCCTTCCATATGAAGAGCACCTCAGTTTTTTAGCAAAGCAATAAGAATCTCGACGCAGCATAATATATATATATATTAGGGCCTTTTTACATAAAAAAGGCCCTAAGAAAAAAAAACTTCTTGGGCAAAACACACAAAGAAACATGGTGTAATAGTTCAAAAAGCTGTTTTTGTAGAACAGACAAAACCAAATTCAAATCCCATGGACACATGGGTGGCCTGAGTGGTGGATTTAAACGTAGTGCCCCCCCCCTGGATAAAGGTCAGTTCTAGGGAATGAGAGGCAATCATTTCTACTCCTAATTGAAGGAAAGAGAGAAAATTCTCTCAATGGCATACCTCCTAGGATGCCATCTCTTGGATTCACGCCAGGAGACATATGCCTTCCAGATTCTATAAGGGAGGCCGGCTTCCTGGCATTAACCAGAGTGGGTAGGACTGGACCTGAGATCCCACACTTTTTTTAGGACATGGGTCTCAATAGCCAAACCGTCAAATTCAGATTTTGTAAGGAAGGATGGAATATTGGCCCCTGTGAAAGCATATCTGGCTGTAGTGGAAGAACCCATGGCCTTCCAACTGCCATTCACACAATCTCTGCATACCAGGACCTTCTTCCTTTCCCTCTTGATCATATGAAGGAACCACGCAAGAAGCAGAACTGGAGGGCACGTATAGATCTGAGAAAACTGATCCCAAGGAATTATCAAGGCATCTGAGCCTAGTGCTAGTGGATCACTTGTTCTTGACACAAAGTTGTCTAGCTTCTAGTTGAACCTGGAAACTAGCAGATCTACATCCAGGGTACCCCATCTCTGGCATATGGCCTAAAATATGGTGGGGTGTAGAGACCATTCTCATAGGTACAGCTGCTGGTGGCTTAGAAAATCCGCCTGCCAACTTTCCACCTCTGGAATAAGACTGCAGATAGGCAAGGAAACATGCCTCTTTGTCTAACAAACAAATGGCCCACCTCCCTCTGGGCATCCAGACTCCTGGTGACCCCTTTGTGACTGATATAGGTCATTGCTGTAGCATTGTTGGATTTTTTCCAGACAGGACCACCTTGTGGCCTGTATGTTCAGGCCCTGAGGGCCAAACATACTGCCCGAACCTCCAAAATATTGACGGACAGGAACCTTTCAGTATGGACCACTTCCCTTGGACCGAAAGCTCTTTTAGGACTGTACCCCAGCCTAGGATGCTGGTACTCATAGTTACCACTTTCCTGGTGACTGGAATAAAGGATTTTCCTGTAGACTTTTGGATAGCAATCACCAACTGAGGCTTTACGTACTTCTGAGGTCAGGCACATCGGAAAATCCAAGGCTTAGATTCTCTTGATCCAAGCAGACAGCATGCTGTTCTTTAATGGTGTTGAGTGAAACTAGGCAAAGGGAACAGCCTTGAATGAGGCTACCATCTTCCCCAACAACCTCATACAAAGGCAAATGAAAGGTCTTTCCCCTACTTACCTACTTTTTTTTTTATTATTATTTATTTATAATTTTATTTTTTATTTTTATTTTATGGTCTTGGCCATTGACCCGGGTAAAGACCCTGCTTTGGGCTGTGCCTATAACTATACCCAAAAAACTCCAGCCTCCAAAAGGGGCCGCAAGACAATTTCTCTAAGTTGAGGACCCAGCTTAAAGGGGTTGTATGTTTTGTTTTTTTTAAATAACAAACATGTCATACTTACCTCCACTGCGCAGTTTGTTTTGCACAGAGTGGCCCCAATCCTCCTGTTCTGGGGTCCCTTGGTGGCTGTCTCGGCTCCTCCCCACAATAGCTAACCCCCCTCTGGGAAGCTCTATCCCGAGGGGGTTAGCTTGAGGGTGTGCTCCATGTTATACATGCTGTGTCCATAGACACAGTGTGCATGACTCGGTCCCGCCCCCCTGAGACCACGTCATTGGATGTGATTGACAGCAGCGTGAGCCAATGGCTGCACTGCTATAAATCTATCCTATCTATTCAATCAACAGCCAGACTCTATGGCTCTATGGAGAAGAGGACGCCGGGGGATGCACACAGCAGGTGAACGGGCTCAGGTAGGTAAATGGGGGTGCTGTGGGGGCTGCCATTGCCAGGTGTTTTTTTTTCATCTTAATGCATGGGATGCATTAAGGTGAAAAAATACAACCTTTACAACCCCTTTAAGTGCTCTTAAGTCTTTACTGTATTGAGCATAGCACATTGAGTCTCCTTGGGCTGAGAATGTATCTTAGGCCGCGTACACACGCGCGGACTGTTCGCCCAACCTTGTTCGGCAAACAGTTTGTCAAACAGTCCGCTCAAAATTTGCATGAGCGGACTTGCCCACACACGAGCGGACTGTTTGACGAACAAGGTTGGGCAAACAGTTCGCTCAACTTTTGAAATGAACGGACTCGCCCACGTAAGGCGGAGGCAAATCCGCCCATTTCGAGCGCGTGTACAGGTAGGCGGGGCCCGCGAAGGAGACGTCGCGGGCTCCGCCGCCTGGAATGGGCTTAAAGGGGAACCCCAACGCCGAAAAAAATCGGCGTGGGGGTTCCCCCCAAGTCCACACCAGACCCTTGTCCGAGCACGCTACCCGGCCGGCCAGGAAAGGGGGGCGAGCGAGCGCGCCCCCCCTCCTGAGCCGTACCAGGCCGCGTGCCCTCAACATGGGGGGTGCCTTGGGGAAGGGGGGGCCGCGCGGCCCCCCCACCCCAAAGCACCTTGTCCCCATGTTGATGAGGACAAGGGCCTCTTCCCGACAACCCTGGCCGTTGGTTGTCGGGGTCTGCGGGCGGGGGGCTTATCGGAATCCGGGAGCCCCCTTTAAGAAGGGGGCCCCCGGATACCGGCCCCCCACCCTATGTGAATGAGTATGGGGTACAATGTACCCCTACCCATTCACCTGTGAAATAAAGTACAAATAAAAACACAACACAGGGGGAAAAAATATTTTATTGCACAGCCGGGGGTCTTCCGTCTTCGGGGGTCTTCTCGCCGGACTCCTCCGCTATGTGTGTGTAGCTCTTTTGCCAGCGGAGGAGTCCGGCTTTCTTCCTCCCCGCCGCCGGCCTCTTCTCCCGACTTCGGGGGTCTTGTCCCCCTCTTCGGTTCTTCTGCCGGGCCACCGCGCCTGGTCCGGTGGCCCGGTCTTCTGTCGCCGTCTTCCGTTCTTCTGTCGCCGCCTTCGGTTCTTCTGCCGGGCCACCGCGCCTTCTTGTAGCTCTTTTACAGGCGGTGGCCCGGTCTTCTGTCGCCGTCGCCGCCTTCCGTTCGTGTTCTTCTTCTTGTTCTTCTTGTTCTTCTCCTGGAGATGTTGACTCGACGAGCTCTCCGGCCGGAATGCCGGGGACGCGCTGTGCGGTCACTTATATAGTGACAATGGGGCGGGGTCACATGGTATATGTCACATGGGTTGGTCACATGGGTTGATGTCACATGGGGACTATGACATCGTAAGGGGGCGGGGTCACCATGTGACATCAACCCATGTGACATATACCATGTGACCCCGCCCCATTGTCACTATATAAGTCACAGCGCAGGGCGGCTCTGGCATTCCGGCCGGAGAGAGCGACGTGTCAACATCGCCTGGAGAAGAACAAGAAGAACAAGAAGAAGAACACGAACGGAAGGCGGCGGCGGCGACAGAAGACCGGGCCACCGCCTGTAAAAGAGCTACAAGAAGGCGCGGTGGCCCGGCAGAAGAACCGAAGGCGGCGACAGAAGAACGGAAGACGGCGACAGAAGACCGGGCCACCGGACCAGGCGCGGTGGCCCGGCAGAAGAACCGAAGAGGGGGACAAGACCCCCGAAGTCGGGAGAAGAGGCCGGCGGCGGGGAGGAAGAAAGCCGGACTCCTCCGCTGGCAAAAGAGCTACACACACATAGCGGAGGAGTCCGGCGAGAAGACCCCCGAAGACGGAAGACCCCCGGCTGTGCAATAAAATATTTTTTCCCCCTGTGTTGTGTTTTTATTTGTACTTTATTTCACAGGTGAATGGGTAGGGGTACATTGTACCCCATACTCATTCACATAGGGTGGGGGGCCGGTATCCGGGGGCCCCCTTCTTAAAGGGGGCTCCCGGATTCCGATAAGCCCCCCGCCCGCAGACCCCGACAACCAACGGCCAGGGTTGTCGGGAAGAGGCCCTTGTCCTCATCAACATGGGGACAAGGTGCTTTGGGGTGGGGGGGCCGCGCGGCCCCCCCTTCCCCAAGGCACCCCCCATGTTGAGGGCACGCGGCCTGGTACGGCTCAGGAGGGGGGGCGCGCTCGCTCGCCCCCCTTTCCTGGCCGGCCGGGTAGCGTGCTCGGACAAGGGTCTGGTGTGGACTTGGGGGGAACCCCCACGCCGATTTTTTTTCGGCGTTGGGGTTCCCCTTTAAGCCCATTCCAGGCGGCGGAGCCCGCGACGTCTCCTTCGCGGGCCCCGCCTACCTGTACACGCGCTCGAAATGGGCGGACTTTCCGAGCGGGAACAGTCCGCTCATTTCGAAAGTACAGCGGACAAGCCCACACACGGGCGGACTGTTCGCTCAAACACAGTTTCAGCGGACAGTTTTTCGGAATTTCCGAAAGACTTTGTCCGTCCAACTGTCCGCTGAAACTGTCCGCTGAAAGCCCACACACGAGCGGACTGTCCGCCCAAACACTGTTCAGCGGACAAGGTTGGGCGAACAGTCCGCCCGTGTGTACGCGGCCTTAGACTGTAACCCAAGAGTTCCAGATACTTGACCATGCTGGACACACCTAGGTCCAGCCATGCAACAGACTGATCTCTCAGCAGCAGACTGGCTTGGCATGCGATTACTGCTATACCCTGGCCCCTTAGACCCGCTAGAGGTGGGCTCTAGCATTCTTTAAACTCAAGCATGGTGACTAACCCAAGGGCAAATTTAAAAAAGGGGGGTGTGTGCGCTTGCTTATTAAACCCCAGAATAAGAGAAAAAAAGGCAATCTTATAAACACAATCTTATAAAATAACCAAGTGTAAATCAATGTGAGAATATGTGGAACATCAAAAGTGATCAATAAAAAAGTGGGTCAACTCAAACAGTTAAAAATTGCGGGTATGTGCAAGGACTAATTAAGATTACTACGTACAAAAAGAGTGCATAAAACATGTGCATATAATACTCGAAACAAATCAGTGAATCACAGCAGTAAAAAAATAAAATAAAATGCAATATGATGTAAACCATATATGTGAAGCACAATCGTGTAAGTGCATCAAACTAAAGTGTCCCAAATAGCATACAATATAAACATGCCAATAAAGATTAAAAAAATCGCAGCACAAAAAAGCATCAATCGGATTAAAGTGCAAAGTGCCAAACGTGAAACGATCCTCTGGTGGTGATCCGTGCCAGTGGTTGTGCTATCACTAGGTAATTACCTCCCTGCTGCGGGATTAGGCAGCGAAACAGACACACAGGACAATCAGGAAACAGAGGATGATCCAGGTGATGGCTGTACAATGGAGTCTTGGAGATGACACAAATATATCCAGTTTCCTTGTGTATGGTCACCGGGCTCAAAAGGATAAACCGAGAGATACCGCCATAGTGTAGTATTTTCAAAGACAATTTTATTAAAGATAAAAATATCTACTCACAGGGGGATGGACATATAAAGCACAGCAGACCGCCGAGCAACTAGCCCGGATGTAAACGTCACTTCCGGCTCCTACGTGTTACGTCAACAATAGGACTTCAACTGGGATAGCAAGATGGTGACAGGAAGTGATTTTTAAGAGCTCTGGGCGGAGAACTTCCGCCCATAGTTCATATGGTGTTAATGAGTATCAGGGCTGATGTGTATATGGGCGGACAAATAGGAGCGGGTGGGCGTGTCAAGACAACGTTCGCCTCACCCTATCATGTATCATGCTAAGGGAAACAGGGAAATTGCATAAGGGGACGGACCAATCAGGGTGGGTATACTCCTCACTTGGTCGGGCTCACACCGCAAATGCTGTGTGCAGCATGTCAGACACTTGCATAGAGACAAAAAAAGACGAAAAAAGACGGCGGAGCAGGGGGAAAAAGACAATATATGTCTGTAAAACTATATGGCCGTCAACCCGAATCAAATACTATTATGTCTGAACCGCAATACTGTAAAAATCATTTATTAGAAAGTAGTTTCACAAAAGCTAGACTAAAATTCAGCTGGGGAATATTATGTAGATGTATAGAACTGGATAAACTGCCGATGGCCATATTGTTGTAGCCTAAATTGCAAAGAGGCAGATAGATAAGCATATCCTTATAATGAGCCTTATAATGAGCGAGTGCCATATTACTGGCTCATTATAAGGATATGCTTATCTATCTGCCTCTTTGCAATTTAGGCTACAACAATATGGCCATCGGCAGTTTATCCAGTTCTATACATCTACATAATATTCCCCAGCTGAATTTTAGTCTAGCTTTTGTGAAACTACTTTCTAATAAATGATTTTTACAGTATTGCGGTTCAGACATAATAGTATTTGATTCGGGTTGACGGCCATATAGTTTTACAGACATATATTGTCTTTTTCCCCCTGCTCCGCCATCTTTTTTCGTCTTTTTTTGTCTCTATGCAAGTGTCTGACATGCTGCACACTGCATTTGCGGTGTGAGCCCGACCAAGTGAGGAGTATACCCACCCTGATTGGTCCGTCCCCTTATGCAATTTCCCTGTTTCCCTTAGCATGATACATGATAGGGTGAGGCGAACGTTGTCTTGACACGCCCACCCGCTCCTATTTGTCCGCCCATATACACATCAGCCCTGATACTCATTAACACCATATGAACTATGGGCGGAAGTTCTCCGCCCAGAGCTCTTAAAAATCACTTCCTGTCACCATCTTGCTATCCCAGTTGAAGTCCTATTGTTGACGTAACGCGTAGGAGCCGGAAGTGACGTTTACATCCGGGCTAGTTGCTCGGCGGTCTGCTGTGCTTTATATGTCCATCCCCCTGTGAGTAGATATTTTTATCTTTAATAAAATTGTCTTTGAAAATACTACACTATGGCGGTATCTCTCGGTTTATCCTTTTGAGCCCGGTGACCATACACAAGGAAACTGGATATATTTGTGTCATCTCCAAGACTCCATTGTACAGCCATCACCTGGATCATCCTCTGTTTCCTGATTGTCCTGTGTGTCTGTTTCGCTGCCTAATCCCGCAGCAGGGAGGTAATTACCTAGTGATAGCACAACCACTGGCACGGATCACCACCAGAGGATCGTTTCACGTTTGGCACTTTGCACTTTAATCCGATTGATGCTTTTTTGTGCTGCGATTTTTTAATCTTTATTGGCATGTTTATATTGTATGCTATTTGGGACACTTTAGTTTGATGCACTTACACGATTGTGCTTCACATATATGGTTTACATCATATTGCATTTTATTTTATTTTTTTACTGCTGTGATTCACTGATTTGTTTCGAGTATTATATGCACATGTTTTATGCACTCTTTTTGTACGTAGTAATCTTAATTAGTCCTTGCACATACCCGCAATTTTTAACTGTTTGAGTTGACCCACTTTTTTATTGATCACTTTTGATGTTCCACATATTCTCACATTGATTTACACTTGGTTATTTTATAAGATTGTGTTTATAAGATTGCCTTTTTTTCTCTTATTCTGGGGTTTAATAAGCAAGCGCACACACCCCCCTTTTTTAAATTTTTACATATTGAGAGTCCACTCACATAGTGATTGCTGCTGCTTTTTGTTTTTACCTCCCCCCATTTTACATAGAGCGCGGAAGCTTACAGATATACATAACCCAAGGGCAAGCCTACTAGGTGGAGGAGGTGCTGTTTCCCTGTGAAACGCAGACAACCACTGTAGTGTCATGCAAATAAACACATATGCAAAAGGCTCTTCATATGTGTATGCGGCAAGAGTAAACGCCATATGCTTCAATAGAAGTGTGCGTTCATGGAAGCATGAATTTCTTACAATATGTTTAAGGCAAAAACATAAAAAGGTGTGTGCTGTATACACGCATACCTATATCATGTGTTGTTGAACGAGCATCTTGCAAGCAAGCATGCATCTCTGAATGTGTAATTTACACATCATGTTTTCAGACAGACACATATTCTTATGTGAACATAAGCTTAATTAACACGCCTCGTTATGCAACCATGCAAATCTAGGTGACCATGCAACTTAGGTGATCATTTTTTTATATGATTCAGCATTTTTTTATGCAATCAAACATTTTATGCATTATAAGCACTACTGTGCGGACAAGTACCCTCATGTGACCAAGGACTCTTGTGTGATCAAGCACCCCTGTGCGATCCAGAATCGTATATATATGCAACCAAACATTTTTATGCGATTTTTAGGCATTTTTTCTCTATGTTACCAAGTATCCTTGAGTAATCAAGGACTCTTGTGAGATAAAACACCCTTGTGCGATCCCGCATTTTTATGCAACCAAGTATTTTATGCAATTTAAGCCTTTCTGCGTGACCAAGCATCCTTGGGCAAACAAGGACTCATGTATTTATGCAAACATGTGAACTGATAACCAAAAAAGGAAGTTATCCTCCACTCATGTGCGTTCCCGCACTCATGCGATCAGTTGCTTGTGTGTTAGCAACAATGTGCACAGAACTGTGCATCCCAGTAGTTGTGCGTTTGGCTGGTTTGTAAGCAAGCACCTGCATGAGGACCTAGCAATGGATGACTGGGAAGGTACATGAAACCTATGGAAATTTAAGAAAAAAAACAAGGAGGAGAGAGAGGCTTTGGCCGAGTAGGCTGAAGGTAAGTTATACACAGCCTGAACCTCTGTAACAGATTGCAGCTACAGCTTCAGAGCTTGTGAGGCTTCTGATATCCCCACCTTGTCATATTGCACCTGTTCCCTGTCCCCTGACGGTGATCTTCCATCATCAGACTGTTGATCCTCTTGAATGAGGATTTAGAGCAGGGGAAGGGAAACGACCCCAATTTCTGCTCTCTTGTGAAGATATTGCGATTAAAGCAGCTAACTTCTCCTGTAAACCAACACAAACGTCCTCAAAAGACCTATTCAGGGCTGCAATGTAGGAAGAGGCTATAAGTCTAAAAGGGGCAATGGCTCATCCTGTGCGGCTTTCTCCAGTCTCTCAGGGGAGAATGTTATCCTACAGGCACGTCTAGAGCCCCAAGACCCAGGTAGTGACTTCTTGGTACTCTTTTTACCTGCCCCTGAAACCCTTTTATGGGGAGACATAGTCCTAAGCTGACAAAAAGCAGAGGTACTATACAATTGCATACACTGTTGTGCCTAGTCTTACAATAATAATACTGTTTGCTAGCCTGCACAACCTGATGCTCTGTAGGTGTCTAGGAATACCTGTATCCGATCCACATGAGATGCTTATGTGCCCACAGCTCTGTATCCTGCTGCTTACAGACCCCTGGCGAACTGAGTTTTTTAAAACAACCACTTTGCTCCTGCGCATTGATTCGCCTGCATGCCACACGTGCACGGGTCTGGCAACCACACCCCCCCTCCTTCCCCACCATTTATGCCATAAAAGCGCACCCCCTTTGTGCACATGCGCGTGTAGGACCAACGTGGCAGCAGCCAGGGGTGCGGGGGAGAAGGAGATGACCGTGGGACACCAACACTTTGTGGGATCCCCCTTTCTATTCATGTGGCAGAGCCTGCGGTGGAGGAGGTGAGCAGCTGACAGAGCAGCTTCACTGAGCTTGTATTTCCTGGAGAGCATGTAATTAACACCAGGTATGCCTCTTACTCCCTCTAGTGGTGGAAAACAGGTAAGGCATGCAAACTACTCAAAGAAGACAATCCTTATTGTATTCACCTACCCTGTTTCCCCGAAAATAAGACCTAGCGTGATTGTTGGTGATGGCTATATAAGCCCTACCCCACAAATAAGCTGTAGTTAAATTCCTTGTAGGTCTTATTTTCAGGTTGGGCTTATTTTCGGGGAAACAGGGTAGGATTGTTGTCACTTACCTTAGCCCCGCCGCAGGATACTGCTGAGAACAGCCAGACCTAACCTTCACCCATCACGGTGGGTAGTGTTGCGCCAACCTTCAGGGTTCTGGGTTAATACCCACAGGAGCCTCTTCCCCATACCTGTAGAAGACCCTGCCAGGAAAACCTTTGTGCATATTTAAATATGTGCCCAAAGTGCTGGATCCCAGAGCCCAGTCCTCAAAGAGAGGCATTACAAGCAAAACCTAGTTTCTTCTCCCACGAGGCCCGGGTACCATCCATCTTAGGTGATTTGTATTGGCCTGAGGTATGGATCTGGTTGTGTAGCTCCTAAGCCCCCGTAGGGACCATCAAAAAGAGCTTTCTTCTTAGCATGTCTTGCATTGTGATCAAACACCTTAGAAAAAAAACTGAGGTGCTCTCCATATGGGAGGGGTTATATAGGGGAAGAACTCTCCTTACAATTAGGGTTGCCAGTGTCCAACACCTGAAGGTGGCTATCAAATCCATGATGTAATGAATAGAGCTCTGTGTCCCGTGAAATATGAAAAAGAAATGCAGATTAACCACTTAACCACTTGCAGACCGGACCAATTTGCTGGTCAAAGACCAGACCCTTTTTGCGATTCGGCACTGCGTCGCTTTAACTGACAATTGCGCGGTTGTGCGACGTGGCTCCCAAACAAAATTAACGTCCTTTTTTTCCCACAAATAGAGCTTTCTTTTGGTGGTATTTGATCACCCCTGCGGTTTTTAGTTTTTGCGCTATAACCAAAAATAGAGCGACAATTTTGAAAAAACGCATTATTTTTTACTTTTTGTTATAATAAATATCCCCCAAAAATATATAAAAAAACATTTTTTTTCCCTCAGTTTAGGTCGATACGTATTCTTCTACATATTTTTGGTAAAAAAAATCGCAATAAGCGATTATTGATTGGTTTGCGCAAAAGTTATAGCGTTTACAAAATAGGGATAGTTTTATAGCATTTGTATTAATAATTTTTTATTATTATTTTTTTACTAGTAATGGCAGCGATCAGCGATTTTTATTGTGACTGCGACATTGTGGGGGACCCATCGGACATTTTTGACACATTTTTGGGACCATTTTCATTTATACAGTAATCACTGCTATATAAATGCAGTGATTCCTGTGTAAATGACACTGGCAGTGAAAGGGTTACCCAGTGGGTGGCAGTGTAGGGGTTAAGTGTTCCTAGGGGTGTGTTACTAACTGTGGGGGGGTTGGGCTTTCATTTAGTGAACACTGATCTCTGCTCCAATCACATGGAGCAGAGATCAGCGTCACTAGTTGCTAGGCAGAATGGAGAAATGTTGTTTATACAGCATTTCCTCCATTCGGCCGCTCCGTGAGACGATCGCGGGGATGCCCGCGGCGATCAAGTCCGCGGGTCCCGCGACCGGACTTACGGGGGTCCCGACCAGCGCGGAAGTGCCACCGGCGGCGCGCTCCCGATGGCAGGGCGGCATTGAATATTGGACGTACCTGTACGCCAATATGCCTGCCCGTGCCATTCTGTCGACGTACATCGTCGTGCGCTGGTCGGGAAGTGGTTAAGGACCGCCACATGGCAATGTACGTCGGTACAATGGCACCAACAGGCACAAGCACGTACATGTACAGTGGTGTGAAAAAGTGTTTGCCCCCTTCCTCATTTCCTGTTCCTTTGCATGTTTGTCACACTTAAGTGTTTCGAAACATCAAACCAATTTAAACAATAGTCAAGGACAACACAAGTAAACACAAAATGCAATTTGTAAATGAAGGTGTTTATTATTAAAGGTGAAAAAAAATCCAAACCATCATGGCCCTGTGTGAAAAAGTGATTGCCCCCTAAACCTAATAACTGGTTGGGCCACCCTTAGCAGCAACAACTGCAACCAAGCGTTTGCGATAACGTGCAATGAGGCTTTTACAGCGTCCTGGAGGAATTTTGGCCCACTCATCTTTGCAGAATTGTCCTAATTCAGTTACATTAGAGGGTTTTCGAGCATGAACGGCCTTTTTAAGGTCATACCACAACATCTCAATAGGATTCAGGTCAGGACTTTGGCTAGGCCACTCCAAAGTCTTCATTTTGTTTTTCTTTAGCCATTCGGTGGTGGACTTGCTGGTGTGTTTAGGATCATTGTCCTGCTGCAGAACCCAAGTTCGTTTCAGCTTGAGTACACGAACAGATGGTCGGACATTCTCCTTCAGGATCTCTTGGTAGACAGCAGAATTCATAGTTCCTTTTATCACGGCAAGTCTTCCAGGTCCTGAAGCAGCAAAACAGCCCCAGACCATCACACTACCACCACCATATTTTACTGTTGGTATAATGTTCTTTTTATGAAATGCAGTGTTCCTTCTACGCCAGATATACTTGGACACACACCTTCCAAAGAGTTCCACTTTTGTCTCATCGGTCCACAGAATGTTGTCCCAAAAGTCTTGGGGATCATCAAGATGTGTTGTGGAGAAATTGAGACGAGCTTTGATGTTCTTTTTGCTCAGCAGTGTTTTTCTCCTTGGAACTCTGCCATGCAGGCCATTTTTGCCCAGTCTTTTCCTGATGGTGGAGGCATGAACGCTGACCTTAACTGAGGCAAGTGAGGCCTGCAGTTCCTTGGACGTTGTTGTGGGGTCTTTTGTGACCTCTTGGATAAGTCATCGCTGCGCTCTTGGGGTAATTTTGGGCGGCCGGCCACTCCTGGGAAGGTTCACCACTGTTCCATGTCTTCGCCATTTGTGGATAATGGCTCTCACTGTGGTTCGCTGGATTCCCAAAGCTTTGGAAATGGCTTTATAACCCTTTCCAGACTGATAGATCTCAATTACTTTCTTTCTCAATTGTTCCTGAATTTCTTTGGGTCTCGGCATGATGTGTAGCTTTTAAGGATCTTCTGGTGGACCTTACTGTGTCAAGCAGCTCCTATTTAAGTGATGCCTTGATTGTGAACAGGTGTGGCAATAATCAGGCCTGGGTGTGGCTAGAGAAATTGAACTCAGGTGTGGACAACCACAGTTATAGTATGTTTTAACAAGGGGGGCAATCACTTTTTCACACAGGGCCATGATGGTTTGGATTTTTTTTCACCTTTAATAATAAACACCTTCATTTACAAATTGCATTTTGTGTTTACTTGTGTTGTCCTTGACTATTGTTTAAATTGGTTTGATGTTCCGAAACACTTAAGTGTGACAAACATGCAAAGGAACAGGAAATGAGGAAGGGGCAAACACTTTTTCACACCACTGTACGTGCTCGCCTTCCAGACCGGACTACGAGGAGAACAGTGAAAGTAAGTGTGCGCCAACACTACACTGACATGTAGGCACACATAGGCACAACCCCCCCCCCCGATCGCCGTTAACCCTTTCACCCCCTTTTGCCAGTATCACTAAGCGATCGTTTTTCTGATTGCTGCATTAGTGTCACTGGTGCCGTTAGGTAGCTAGTTATTTTTTTAGGTTCACGCCAGGTTTTTATAGCGCTAGGTACCCCCATATACTACCCAGTATTGGTTTTAACCCCCTGATTGCCCCTAGTTAACCCTTTCACCCCCTTTTGCCAGTGTCACTAATCGATAATTTTTCTGATCGCTGCATTAGTGTCACTAGTGTCGCTAGGTAGCTAGTTATTTTTTTTAGGTTCACCGCCAGGTTTTTATAGCGCTAGGTACCCCCATATACTACCCAATAATAATTTTAACCCCCTAATTGCCCCCTAGTTAACCCTTTCACCAGCGATCACCGTATAAGTGTCACTGGTGACGCTGGTTAGCCAGTTAGTTATTTAGGTTCCCCGTCAGGTTTTTATAAAGCGCCAGGGACCCCCACATACTACCTAATAAAGATTTTAACCCCCTGATTGCCCTTAGTTAACCCTTTCACCAGTGATCACCGTATAAGTGTTACGGGTGACTCTGGTTAGTTAGTTTGCTTTTTTTTTTACATCAAAATCGTTTATTGAGTAAAAGAGAAGACATTAACATGAAATACAGTAGTACAACTGAGACCAGCCATATATAAAAACATCTAAAAGTTTACAACTCCTATACCGCATCTCTGCTCTACACTTGCACTGTGAAATAATGCAGTATACATCATAGAGGGTGTTAAGTTCGCTGAGGTTTTGACTATTTAGGAACATATCCTCTACAAACATGCCTTTACTTGGCCAAGTGAAAACCTCCTAACTTTGCTGAAGGAATGCTGTTAAACCCCCTTAGATCCTATGTCTCTGTCTGATATTCTGCATCCATTCATGTAGCCCAAACCTAGTGGTAAGGAAAAGCCAAAGGTTCATGTCAATCAGATGTACTGTGCTGTTATTCTAATAATATTCTCAGTTGAGATCTGAGAGTGAACACAGAAAGGAAAATAATAAAGATTAATGAAACTTGAAAAAAGGGTAGGATTAGATTGGCTGACTAAGCCTATTATATTTCAGTTGTCTCTATGAATATCAGCATATTTTTTGGAGTATCGGAACACTATCCAGGGTGTCCAAGTAGCATGAAATTTTTCCACAGATTCATTGGCTTGGGCCACTGTTTCTTCCATTGTGTATGTGTCTGTTACTCTGTTCAACCATTCAACCACCGTAGGGACTCTGGAGGACCGCCAGTACACCAGCACCAGTGTCTTGGCAGCATTAAGGAGGTGTTTAAGCAGTGAATGTTTGTATCTCTTCAGGGGAACATCAGTAATGTGTAGAAGACAACAAGCCGCATCTAATGTGGTTGAGGTATCTGTAATTTGTGTGATCAGAGTTCTCACCTCATCCCAAAAGGGCGTCAGCTTAGAACAACTCCATCAAATATGCGTGAGTGTTCCCACATCTCCTTGGCATCTCCAGCATATTTCTGTGGACCTGTGGGAACCATCTATGTAATTTGTCAGGGGTGTGGTACCAATTTGTCAGCAGCTTGTAGCACGTCTCTTGTGTTTTTGTGCTAATAGAGCACTTGTGGGCCAGTGCACAGGCGCCCCCCCATTGAGAGTCTGTGATATTCCTCTGGAGCTCAAGAGCCCATTTTCTCCTGAATCTGTCATCAGCGTGTCTAGTTAGCTTCTGTAGCCAACTGTAGGCCACTGAGGTCGCCCCATGTAGTCTCTCGCCAGACGCACGGACCGTCTCCAAATCAGTCAACTGTCTATTGAAATATTTTTTGTGTTTCGGGGAGGTAACAAAGCTTCTGGTCTGGAAGTATGTCCACAGAGGAATCGATGGTTCCTCCCAATCCCTCCTAAGAGCCTCCAAGTCTTTCATTTTGCCATGAGATAAGCAATCTTTCACCAATCTTGAGGCAGCAGAGGTTGTATTATGAAAGAGAGCGTTCCCCATTCCTGGAATAAAGTCAGGATTGTCTTGGAGCGGTGTCAAAGGGCTAAGAGGGGTCGTCACAGCTGTTTGCGTGTAGTACTGTCAGCGTAGTCTCTGTCAGAGGATTTAAACTGATCGTTTCCTTAAGTCTGCTCAAGGTAGTCCATGGAGAAAAGCGCAATCTGTTTTCTGTGAGCATATCTTCCAGTCTTACCCAGTCCTTGTCTACCCCGTGACAGTGCCAGTCAATTATCCTAGTGTTTTGCGCTGCTAACTGATATTTCTTGAAGTCTGGCAGCCCCATCCCCCCCAGATCTTTGGGTTTCGTCAATAAAGCAAATTTGATCCTCGCTCTCCCATTATGCCATAGGAAGCGCAGGACCAAGGAATTTAGTTTACGGAAGAAACTTCTGGGAATGTGAACTGGTAATGCTCTAAACAGGTAGATCAGCCTTGGTAGCACAGACATTTTCAGGATTGCCGCCCGGCCGAACCATGAGAACAACCCGAGCCCCAAGACCGTAAGTCTCCTTCAATTGTTTTTAAGAGTGGGGGAAAGTTGTGTTCGAAAACCTTTTTGGTGTCTGGGGCCACCCAAACCCCCAGGTACTTAAGTGCCACAGCCTCCCATTGGAAGGGACAATTTTGCTTGGTTCTGCTTAACTCCTCCGGAGTCAAATCTACGCTTAAGGCCTCAGACTTGGAGTAGTTAATTTTTAAATTGGAAATATAGCCAAATTTTGCAAATGCTTCCAGTAGATTGGGGATCGTCGTATGCGGATCTGTCAAAAAAAACATCAAATCGTCGGCGTAAGCCGCAATTTTGAACTCCCTGTCCCGAATCCTGAATCCTCTTATCGAACCATCGTTATTGATTGCTTTAATGAACGGCTCGAGGGATAAAATAAACAAAAGGGGTGACAAAGGACAACCTTGTCTAGTTCCGTTCGCAATGCTCACTGGTTCCGACAAGGAGCCGTTAATCCTCACTCTGGCTGTGGGATTTTGATATATTGCTGAGATCCAGGACATCATCCGGGCCTGCAGTCCCACCTGTTTGCATGTGGCCATCATGTAATCTCACGCCACTCGATCGAAGGCCTTCTCCGCATCCGTGGACAGGAGAAGGCCTCCGATCTTCCCCAAACGAGCCGTCTGCATCAACAAAAGTGTTTTAATAATGTTGTCTTTGGCCTCCCTCCCTGGCATAAAGCCCACCTGTTCCGGACCAATCAACTCCGACAAAAGTGGGCTCAATCTATTAGCCAGTATCTTGGTCAGGATTTTGAGATCCAGATTTAGGAGTGATATTGGCCTGTAGTTCGCACACGATGATGGATCTTTATTAGGTTTGGGTATCACGGCTATGTGGGCCGACAAAAACTCAGGAGTGACCTTCCGAGGCGAGGACAGGGAGTTCAAGGCCTTTTTTAGGGGGTTGGAGAGAATATCCCAAAAAGTTTTATAATAGATGGCCGAATAGCCATCTGGCCCCAGGCTTTTCCCTGTCTTTAAGTCGGTTATAGCTCGTTTAATTTCATCGTCTGAGATCTGTGCGTCAAGTGATATTGAGTCATGTTCCCCAAGGGTAGGGAGTCCGCTCGCTCGTAGAAATTCTCTAATAATTTGGGATCTATTTCTGTCTAGGTCCTTGGGTCTGTGTTGAGGGGGTAGGTTATATAACCCCGTATAGTATTTATGAAAATGGGCCGCAATATCATCGTTATTCACATCTAGGGAACATTTCGCATTACGAATGCCGCTTATAATCTGGCCGGAATTATGTTCTCTCAGGGCCCTGGCTAACAGTCTGCCTGCTTTATTTCCCCCTTCATAGTAGATCTTTTTCTTAAAGAAGAGCAGACGCTTGGCTTTAACGTGCATAAAGTCCTGTAATTGCTTCCTAGTGTTCAGTAAGTCTGTGGCCGTACGTTCGCATAATGTGCGTTTGTGCAATATTTCTAGTCTGGCTATTTTCTCAAGTAGGCCTGTCATCTCTTTCTCTCGTTCGCGTTTACGTCTTGCCCCCAACTTGATTAGTACCCCCCTAATAGTACACTTGTGCGCCTCCCAAAGCACTAAAGGGTCTGTATCAGGTAGATCATTAAGTGAGAAAAACTCTTTGAGAGCCGTCACGATCTGGGGCAGAGTCATAGGGTCTGTCAGGAGGGAAGGGTTTCGTTTCCAAGTGTTGCATTTCTGTCTCTGTCTACTGAAATCCATAGATATAGCAATGGGGGCATGGTCAGAAATAGCCTGTGTGCCGATTTTGGCTTCACTAATCGCCGGCAGGTCACGTTGTGTCACAAACAAATAATCAATGCGGGAATATTTATTGTGTGGGATCGAATAGTATGCATAATCCCTGTCCTCTGGGTTTAGTAGGCGCCATGAGTCTACTAATTGCAGGGTCTGTAGAAGTTTTTTGATCTTCTTCAAAATTTGGAATGTGACACATGACCTACCCGTGGAAGTGTCCGCCAGAGGATCTAGTGGGATGTTAAAGTCCCCTCCTAGAATGATACAGCCCGATGCAAAGCCCTGTAACTTCCTCACCAGGTGTCTACAAAATTGGAGATGACTTGTGTTGGGGAAATAGACATTGGCCAGAGTGAAGGGTCTGCCCCTGTAGGAGCCTTTCAGAAAAATGTATCGCCCCTCTGGGTCTGACATCGTCTCAGACACCTCAAAAGGGGTGTCCTTCCCCAGGAGGACTGAAACAACCTTTGTCTTTGACAGGTTATTCGTTGCATGAAAAGCTCTTGTAAAAAATGTATTTGTCAATCTGTGCGTCTGGCGAGAAATGAAATGCGTCTCCTGAAGGAAGACACATTGTGGCCTACCTCTTTGCAGTTCTCTAAGTACTGCGGTTCTCTTTTCTGGGATGTTCAGTCCCTTCACATTGTGCGAGATCACCATAGGCATGCGCCCCAATGTTGCGTAAGCCATTTATTTAGCTATGTGAATCAGAATCACCTGATAAATTGGTCAATACAAATCCAACCTACAACGGTATGAAATACAAGATTAGTGGATATCAGTGTATACACAACCCTCAATAAGGCTATCTTACTCCTTGACTATGTATTTCAATAAAATGCTAATAGTAGAATATAGGTGAGACAGATAGAGAGTGAAAGAGAGAAAGAAAAAGAAAAAGGAAAAGAAAAAAGAAAGAAAAGAAAGAGAAGAAAAAAAAAAAGGGGGGAAAGGGGGGGAGGGGGGTTAGATGGGGTGAGGCGTAATAGGGGAAATAAAGATAGGAACAGCAGAAAGGAGAGAGCTGTCCCCAGTTATTAAGTAAATTATTATATAACCTCTGTTAGATGAGCCCAACCAACAGGGTGTTAAATTAGCCTCTCTTAGGATCGGAAAAATATCCCGGTCCAGAAAGGCTTGGTAGGAACGTGGGTCAGACCAGATAGCATAACGTTCTATCTAAGGAGCCGACCAGAGTATGCGGCTAATAACCCAACCAAACAGAAAAGAAAGATATACCCAGCATATAACCAGACAATTTGTGTACAATAGTACCAACAAAACTTGAAAAACGTCAACGATAATTGTGCTGGGATAGGGGAGAGGATCAGCAAATTATCAACCAAATAGTGATTTAAAAGTTTGTCATCAAAGCTCAACCTGTCACAAGGAGAGGGTCCACAGTATATTCGTAGCAGCCCATAACTGCAGGTCACCGTTCATCTGGGTTTGCGTTATAAGTTACAAAAAGTTAAATAACAAAGTATGTCCTCCCTCAGACCTCTATCAAGGATTAAGGCATCTTGAATCTGCATACCTTCTTCCTGAGCCATGAGTCCAGCAGTAAAGATGGCCTTCCTCACCTGTGCCTGCTGTTGCATTGTTATTTGCCTGTCCAACATAGTATAACCGGCCCACTCTATAAGCGGGTAGAAATAGTACAGTAAATGGGATGAAGGAACCATCATCCGGAAAACTGAAATGTATTAATGAGGCTTCACTCGAAGGCATGTGGCATGGCCTTCTGAGCTTTAGTAACTTATGAGGGCAATAAAGTAGTTCCCCAGGAACAGTGACTAACCATGGATCACGAAATAAATTAACCTTGGCCCTCCTCCCTGGGCCTGGATGGTGTGGGTCTGGAGTTAGGAGTTGTTTCTCGATCGCTTCGTCAGGCGTTTTTCCGGGGTAGATAGAGGTGAGCTGGGAGGGCTCCTGTTACCCAGCGGCATCTGAAACTCTTGATACCAGTCAGGTAGAGACACCAGGTCTATATGCAGGGCTTCACAAAAATCTGGAAGGTCTTGGGGGGTACGAAGTGAGATCTGTTTACCTCCATGCATGACTACCAGTGCGAAGGGAAAGCGCCATGAGTACCGGATCTCTTTTTCCCTGAGGACATCCAGCAGGGGGCGCATAGCTCTTCTGTTACGCAATGTGATTTGTGACAAATCCTGAAAGAGCATAATGGAGGCTCCGTTGAAAATTATGCGATCGTTCCTCCTGGCTCTTCTCATTATATCCTCCTTGAGGGGAAAGCTCTGGAGGCAACATAAAATATCCCTGGGGGGTGCTGAATCCGGGCCCTTCGCCCTGAGTGCTCTGTGCGCTCGTACAAATTCTATTGCAGTTTCCTCTTGTCGGTCTAATAGGCTGTTAAAAAGTCTCTGCAACGCTGGGACAATTTGTTCTGATTACACAGATTCGGGTATCCCCCGTACCCTAATATTGTTCCTCCTCCCCCTGTGGTCCAAATCTTCCAAATGGCGATTCATTTCAATAAAGTGTGATGAGTGCACCTCAGCCACTGACTCCAGGGCCCATATCTCCCTATCCCTTCGCTTCCCCGCTGCCTCCGCTGCCGAGATCTTTTCCGTGAGGACAAGCAGATTTGATTTTAAATCCGTGATGGCAGCCAAAAATGTGGACTTTATGTCTGCTGCAAAGCCCGACATATGTTCATATGTGAGGGGTTTGGAGGGGTGTGAGAGACTCCTACCTGCGTCTTCTGTAGCGGACTGGGAGTCTTCACTGAAATCATCCTCCTCGCCATGCCCCGGCGCCATCTTGTCCGGGCCCGCTCTATCTCTGCATGGATTGAGAATGGAAGATTTCATTGATATTCCGTGCGGTACCACTGGACAGGGTCCGCCGGGCGCTGGAGTGAGGGGTGAGCTGGGTTTTCCGACCCAAAGCAGCCTGCTGGTGCTTGACAATATAGGCTCTCTGCCGATTCTCTCCCCAGAGCTCAGCTAATGCGCCGCCATCCTCGCCGCTGGCTAAGCCACGCCCTAGTTAGTTTGCTTTTTATAGCATCAGGGCACCCACCATTTATTACCCAATAAAGGTTTAACCCCCTGATCACCCAGCGGGTGATATCAAGTAGGTTTTAGGGTCAGGGTCTGCGTCGCCCCAGGCAGCGCTAGGTTAGTGCCAGTACCGCTAACACCCACGCGCAAAGCATAAACCTCCCATAGTGGTATAGAATCTGAACAGATCAATATTTGACTGATCAGATCTATACTAGCGTCCCCAGCAGTTTAGGGTTCCAAAAAAAACGCATTGTTAGCGGGATCAGCCCAGATACCTGCTAGCACCTGCGTTTTGCCCCTCCGCCCAGCCCACCCAAGTGCAGTATCGATCGATCACTGTCACTTACAAAACACTAAACACATAACTGCAGCGTTCGCAGAGTCAGGCCTGATCCCTGCGATCGCTAAAGCCCCATACACACTAACAGATTACCTACTGAGTTTTTCCTTCAGATTTACCAAAACCATGTAGTAGAAAGGCCTGCCTGATTGCATACACATTGAAACTCCTAAGGTTTGTCCTCATATTATATGGTTTTGATAAATCTGAAAGAAAAACTCAGCAGACAATCTGATAGTGTGTATGGGGCTTAACAGTTTTTTTTGGTAGCGTTTTATATTTAAATCCTGAAGGCAGTGCTTGGTTTTCGGGGTCCCGTATGTGGCTAGGCTCCCAAAAAGTCCCCCACATGTGGTATCCCCATACTCGGGAGAAGCAGCAGAATTTATTTCGGGGTGTAATTTCACTTATGCCCTTAGCATGTGTGAGCAATATATCATTTAGTGACAACTTTGTGCAAAAAAAAAAAATTATAATATTCCTGCAACTTGTGGCAAAATATAAAATATTTCATGGACTCAACATGCCTCTCAGTAAATATCTTGTGGTGTCTACTTTCCAAAATGGGGTCATTGGGGGGGGGGGGGGGGTTGTGCTATTTTGGCATTTTATGGCCTTCGAAACTGTGATAGGTAGTGAGGAGTGAAATCAAAAATTTGCACCATTAGAAATCCTGAAGGCAGTGATTGGTTTTCGGGGTGCCGTACGCGGCTAGACTCCCAAAAAGTCCCACATATGTGGTATCCCCATACTCAGGAGAAGCAGCAGAATATATTTTGGGGTGCAATTCCACATATAACTATGGCATGTGTGAGCAATATATCATTTAGTGACAACTTTTTGTAAAATTATTTTTTTTTTGTGTCATTATTCAATCACTTGGGACAAAAAAAAATATTCAATGGGCTCAACATGCCCCTCAGCAATTTGCTTGGGGTGTCTACTTTCCAAAATGGGGTCATTTGGGGCGGTTTTGTGTTATTTTGGCATTTTATGGCCTTCGAAACTGTGATAGGTAGTGAGGAGTGAAATCAAAAATTTGCACCATTAGAAATCCTGAAGGCAGTGATTGGTTTTCGGGGTGCCGTACGCGGCTAGACTCCCAAAAAGTCCCACATATGTGGTATCCCCATACTCAGGAGAAGCAGCAGAATATATTTTGGGGTGCAATTCCACATATAACTATGGCATGTGTGAGCAATATATCATTTAGTGACAACTTTTTGTAAAATTATTTTTTTTTTGTGTCATTATTCAATCACTTGGGACAAAAAAAAATATTCAATGGGCTCAACATGCCCCTCAGCAATTTGCTTGGGGTGTCTACTTTCCAAAATGGGGTCATTTGGGGCGGTTTTGTGTTATTTTGGCATTTTATGGCCTTCGAAACTGTGATAGGTAGTGAGGAGTGAAATCAAAAATTTGCACCCTTAGAAATCCTGAAGGCAGTGATTGGTTTTCGGGGTGCCGTACGCGGCTAGACTCCCAAAAAGTCCCACATATGTGGTATCTCCGTACTCAGGAGAAGCAGCAAAATATATTTTGGGGTGTAATTCCACATATAACTATGGCATGTGTGAGCAATATATCATTTAGTGACAACTTTTGTAAACTTTCTTTTTTGTGTCATTATTCAATCACTTGGGACAAAAAAAAATATTCAATGGGCTCAACATGCCCCTAAGCAATTTCCTTGGGGTGTCTACTTGGGGGGGGGGGGGTACTGCCCTGCCATTTTAGCACCTCAAGAAATGAGATAGGCAGTCATAAATTAAAAGTTGTGTAAATTCCAGAAAATGTACTCTAGTTTGTAGACGCTATAACTTTTGCGCAAACCAATAAATATACGCTTATTGACATTTTTTTTACTAAAGACATGTGGCTGAATACATTTTGCCCTAAATGTATGACTAAAATTGAGTTTATTAGATTTTTCTTATAAAAATTTTTTTTTTTCGCTCTCAATCAAATACCATCAAAAGAAAGCTCTATTTGTGGGAAGAAAAGGACTCAAATTTCGTTTGGGTACAACATTGCATGACCGCGCAATTACCAGTTAAATCAGTGCAGTGCGAAATTGTAAAAAGACCTCTGACAATTGGTCCGGGGCTGAAGTGGTTAAGGCTGGATTCACACCTATGCATTTTTTGTGCTTTTTGCATTTTCCAGATTTGCACTACAGATCGTGTTCCATAGGAAACAATGTTAAATGGACTGTAGTGAAAATCTGCAAAATGCAAAAAGCACTAAAACTGCATAGGTGTGAATCCAGCCTAAGGCTGGATTCACACTAACGCGTTTTTTGATGCATTTTGCAGAAATGCAGGGAAATTTTTTAACATGGGTTCCTATGAAACATGTTCACATCAATGCATTTTTGTGCTTCTGCGTTTTTGGAAAGGGTTTGGGACTTTTTTTCATGCAAAATGCAGCGTTTTGCATGTAATAGAAGTCAATAAACCTGCATCAAAAACACAAGTACCGCGTTTTTACTGCGTTTTTACAGTCATTTTGCCGCGATTTGCATTTTTTTTCTTTTTTTTTCACTGTATATAGCTGGTTGCTAAGCAACCACAGTGTAAAAAAAAACCCGCAAAACGCGGCAAAATCGCTGTAAAAATGCATATCCAAAAACGTGACAAGCACCGCAAAAAGCACTGCAAAAACTCTCAAACGCAACATGCATAGATGTGAATTGAGCCTAAGCCTGGATTCACATTCACATTATATTATAATTTATGATTTCAGTTTTCAAACTTTATCATACCCGGGATGTCTGCTAGACTCTGGTTTGGACAGATTTAAGCAAGTTTTTCCTAAGAATTACAGGACTAAAATATAAAACGCCAAATTTTCATGCAAAATAATTGTATCGCTTTCAGCACCTATCTTGGCCCTATTTGATCTACATTTGCTATTTTGAAAATGAAAAGATGAAAAATGTTGATTTTTTACATATTTATTGAATGTGTTTTATAGCCGAAAGTAAAAAAAAATGTTATTCAAAATTGTCTTTCTTTTTTTGTTTATAGTGCAAAAAATAAAAAACACACAGGTGATCAAATACAACCAAAAGAAAGTTCTATTTGTGGAAAAAAAGGACATTCATCTTGGGTACAGCGTCACATGCCCATGCAATTGTCAGCTAAAGTAAAGCAGTACTGTACCGCAAAAAATGGCCTTATCATGAAGGGGTAAATATTCCAGAGGGCAAATGGTAAAATAAGCAGAATAGTGGCTTTAAAAGTGATAATTTAAGGCATGCCTTGAATTTAACTGTTTTGAGAAACACTTAAAATGTTTGCTACCCCAGTATTTCATATTCCTGATATGTGCCTGCTGTACAATATACTTGTATGAGAAAGCTTCATTTGTGTGAAATCCGTAGTGTTCCTGCCAGCCCCCTGGCTTTCCTATTACAAACTGACTACACTAAGCAAGAGAACACAGCATGGTCAGTTCTGCCAGTTCTGCCCCTGCACAGGCATTCACTGGAAAGTTCAGTGTACTGTTGCTTCTCCTCCCCCCAGCTCTTATGCACCCGAGAACAGAGAAAACAGAGGGAATGTGAGCACTTGTAAAAAAAATGGTTAAAAATGTATATATATTGTTTTTTTCATATCTATACACAAATGTTTTGCCTTTCATTCCAATTTTAAACTGAATGATTTGTTTTACAAGGTGATCTTTGAGTTTAGTTCCAAATCACTGAGTTTAGTTCCATTTGGTTCCAGTGGTTCTAAAGCCTAAACATTTTTTACATTTAAATGGTTATACAAGGCACAAGGTTGTTGACCTTCATGCATTCTATGCATGAAGGTAAAAAATCTGTGTGCACCAGCCCCCCCCCCCCCCCATGCTTACCTGAGGTCCCTTGATTCAGTGATGTCCACAAGAGCCTTGCCTCTCCAGGAACTAGCACTCACAAGTGAGCCAATCAGGAGATGGAGGGGTGGGGCTGAGCTGTTGCTCTGTGTGCATGGACACACATGGGGGCACACCGGCAGGAGGGAGGACCCATGAGTGCAGGGGTGGGACCTGAGAAGATGAGGATCCAGGCTGCTCTGTGCAAAACCATGGCACAGAGCAGGTAAGTATAACATGTTTGTTATTTTTTTAAAAAAGCTTGCATTAAGGTAACAAAATGTGTAGGCATCAGCTTCCTCCCTCACCCTACCCACCCCTTTTTTACTTACCTGAGCCATCATCTTTTCTCCTCCCACTTTTGGGTCTTGCTGGCTTTGTTGGGACACTGGAAGCCATTGGACCCAAGAGCTGTCAATCAAAGACAGTGACCAGAGAGCCAAGTCCCGCTGTCTGTGTCAATGGTCGTAGCAGCAGGGCTCAGGAGCGAGCACGCACAAGTACCACTATGGGAAGTGGCTTCCCATGGGGGCACTGAACAGAGAGGAGGGGCCAGGAGTGCTGGCAGAGGACTTGAGAAGAAGAGGTTCATAGTTGCTCTGTGCAATTCCATTGCACAGAGCAGGTAAGTATAGAAATGTTTGTTTTTGTTTTTTTTCTTTTTACAATCTCTATAAGGCTGTTAACTTTTGTTGCAGCAAAGGTTAAAAAAATAAAATAAATCTTTAGTGACTTACTACTCTGTACTGCTTATGGGAGTATTATATTAACCAGGAAAAAAGTAGACCATTTATCTTCAACACAGTAAGTACATACAATTTTCTACAAAGGCAAGAAATCACTTTATCACCTTTGTAATTAAACAAGGTATTTTAACAAATACTAATTTAGACTAAACAATTGTTCCAGAATAGCACTGCGAAAAGGCTAGTCAAATCTCTGAGGCATGACGAGACTTAAAAGCACTTGTAGGATAACATTTTGGTCTACAGTGCTTAAAACAAAACTTCAGTAATTTTTTCAAATTTACATCTATTAAATCTTCTGCCCTTATTGTTTTAACTTTGCATAGTAAAACATTTTTTTTTCTGACAGTAAATACCTTATACAGTCCGCTTCCTGTTTCTTGTCTGGAAAAAAGCCTAGGCTTATGACACCATGCACAGCCCTCTCTCTCACTCTCGCGAGAGTTTGCCAGGAAGGGAGGGGGGGTGAGTCATAAGAGGGCCAATGTGAGCTGCAGAGCTGGAAATGTGCCTCTGTGTGTCTGTGTAAATCCAGGAAGTGAACAGACAGCAGCTTCAAAATGGATGCCAGACTTAGTGGAGAGAGATTGCTGCAGCATATCTGGCAAGTACACAATCACAGTGTATATAAAAGTAATATGAAAAGTGGTTGGAGTGAAGCTTTAGAATGGCAAAGATGTTTTTATAACAAATTATGTGAGCAGACTGCAGTTCCTCTGTACTGTAGTGGTATTTAAAGTGGTTGTAAACCCTCCCCCACAACTTTGTCCCATGTAAATCAGCATAAAAACCCTAATGAACACTGCTTGTAGATATCTCCTTACTTGCTTAGTATTGTTGTAATCCTTTTTGTTCTTTAGAAAAACATCACTGAGCATGCCCAGATCTCCCCTGATTTACGACACACTCTCTATGTCTTATCTATCTGTTATCAGGACTTCCTATGGCACACAGCACGGAACTCCCAGGAGGCTGCTAATCACTCGGAGCTTCCTTCTACACACCATGTGATCATGTGAAATCACATACAGTGTAAACCAGGGAATGGGACAGCATTGCTGCAGTCTTATCAGCTGAAGCTGATAGGACTCACACAGGCAAACACTAGATAATCAGCACAAGTAAATACTATGAAATAAAACAAGTTAGCTATGAACAGGGAAACAGGGTTGCCATAGAAACGCTGGATTGAGAAGGAGGCTTGGTTAACAGTACAGGAAGTGCTCAATGTAAGGGCGGAAATACACTCCACTGTGGACTCAGAAAACAATACTTAACCACTTAACGACCGCCGCATGCCATTGTACGGCATCACAATGGCATGTACAGGCACAAGCACGTACATGTACGTGCTTGCCTTCCAGCGGGTGGGGGGTCCAATCGGACCCCCTCCTGCTGGATGTGGCGGTCCGTTTCACTTCAGGAGCGATCCGGGATGAGGGGACGGCCGTTGGTTTCTGGCCATCCCTTCTCGATCGCTCCTGGCGAATGAGAAGCTTCCTCCCACTGTGTATTGTATACACAGGCAGGGAGGAAGTGATGTCATTCTCCTCGGGGCGGTCTTTTTGACCGGACTACGAGGAGAAGACTAAAAGTAAGTGCACCAAACACTACACTGACACTAACACACAGGCACACAACCCCCCCCCCCCCCATCGCCCCCCGATCCCCCCCCCCCAGTCACAGTTTCACTGATTGCAGTGGTCATTTATTTACTGATCACTGCATTCAGTGTCAGTTGTAAAAGTAAAAACTGTCAGGGCAGTTAGTGTTAGGTACAGGGTAGCCCCCTACCACCCCCCAATAAAGGTTTAACCCCCTGATTGCCCCTAGAGTTAACCGTTTCACCCCCTTTTGCCAGTGTCACTAAGCGCTAGTTTTTCTGATCGCTGCATTAGTGTCGCTAGTGTCGCTAGGTAGCTAATTATTTTTTTAGGTTCACCGCCAGATTTTTATAGCGCTAGGTACCCCGATATACTACCCAATAATGGTTTTAACCCCCTGATTGCCCCTAATTAACCCTTTCACCCCCTTTGCCAGTGTCACTAAGCGATCATTTTTCTGATCGCTGCATTAGTGTCGCTAGGTAGCTAGTTATTTTTTTAGGTTGACCGCCAGGTTTTTATAGCGCTAGGTACCCCGATATACTACCCAATAATGGTTTTAACCCCCTGATTGCCCCTAGTTAACCCTTTCACCCCCTTTTGCCAATGTCACTAAGCGATCGTTTTTCTGATCGCTGCATTAGTGTCACTGGTGCCGCTAAGTAGCTAGTTATTTTTTTAGGTTCACCGCCAGGTTTTTATGGCGCTAGGTACCCAGATATACTACCCAATAATGGTTTTAACCCCTTGATTGCCCCTAGTTAACCCTTTCACCCCTTTTTGCCAGTGTCACTAAGCGATCATTTTTCTGATCGCTGCATTAGTGTCGCTAGTGTCGCTAGGTAGCTAGTTATTTTTTTAGGTTCACCGCCAGGTTTTTATAGCGCTAGGTACCCCGATATACTACCCAATAATGGTTTTAACCCCCTGATTGCCCCTAGTTAACCCTTTCACCCCCTTTTGCCAGTGTCACTAAGCGATCATTTTTCTGATCGCTGCATTAGTGTCGCTAGTGTCGCTAGGTAGCTAGTTATATTTTTAGGTTCACCGCCAGGTTTTTATAGCGCTAGGTACCCCCCATATACTACCCAATAATGGTTTTAACCCCCTGATTGCCTCTAGTTAATCCTTTCACCAGCAATCACCGTATAAGTGTCACTGGGGACGCTGGTTAGCCAGTTAGTTATTTAGGTTCCCCGTCAGGTTTTATATAGCTCCAGAGACCCCCATATACTGCCTAATAAAAATTTGAACCCCCTGATTGCCCCTAGTTAACCCTTTCACCAGTGATCAACGTATAAGTGTTACGGGTGACTCTGGTTAGTTAGTTAGTTTGCTTTTTTTAGCATCAGGGCACCCACCATTTATTACCCAATAAAGGTTTAACCCCCTGATCACCTGGCGGGTGATATCAATTAGGTTTTAGGGTCAGGGTCTGCGTCGCCCCAGGCAGCGCTAGGTTAGTGCCAGTACCGCTAACACCCATGCGCAAAGCATACACCTCCCGTAGTGGTATAGAATCTGAACAGATCAATATCTGATCTGATCAGATCTATACTAGCGTCCCCAGCAGTTTAGGGTTCCAAAAAAACGCATTGTTAGCGGGATCAGCCCAGATACCTGCTAGCACCTGCGTTTTGCCCCTCCGCCCAGCCCACCCAAGTGCAGTATCGATCGATCACTGTCACTTACTAAACACATAACTACAGCGATCGCAGAGTCAGGCCTGATCCCTGCGATCGCTAACAGTTTTTTTTTTATAGCGTTTTATATTTAAATCCGGAAGGCAGTGCTTGGTTTTCGGGGTCCAGTACATGGCTAGGCTCCCAAAAAGTCCCCCACATGTGGTATCCCCGTACTCGGGAGAAGCAGCAGAATTTATTTTGGGGTGTAATTTGACTTATGCCCATAGCATGTGTGAGCAATATATCATTTAGTGACAACTTTGTGCAAAAAAAAAAAAAATTGTAATATTCCTGCAACTTGTGGCAAAATATATAATATTTCATGGACTCAACATGCCTCTCAGTAAATAGCTTGGGGTGTCTACTTTCCAAAATGGGGTCATTTGGAGGGGGTTTTTTGTTATTTTGGCATTTTATGGCCTTCGAAACTGTGATAGGTAGTGAGGAGTGAAATCAAAAATTTGCATCCTTAGAAAAGGCAGTGATTGGCTTTCGGGGTGCCGTACGCGGCTAGACTCCCAAAAAGTCCCACATATGTGGTATCTCTGTACTCAGGAGAAGCAGCAGAATATATTTTGGGGTGCAATTTCACATATAACTATGGCATGTGTGAGCAATATATAATTTAGTGACAACTTTTTGTAAACTTTTTTTTTTTTTTGTGTCATTATTCAATCACTTGGGACAAAAAAAAAATATTCAATGGTCTCAACATGCCTCTCAGCAATTTCTTTGGGGTGTCTACTTTCCAAAATGGGATCATTTGGGGGGGGGGGTTGTACTGCCCTGGCATTTTAGCACCTCAAGAAATTAGATAGGCAGTCATAAATTAAAAGCTGTGTAAATTCCAGAAAATGTACTCTAGTTTGTAGACGCTATAGCTTTTGCGCAAACCAAAAAATATACGCTTATTGACATTTTTTTTACTAAAGACATGTGGCTGAATACATTTTGCCCTAAATGTATGACTAAAATTTAGTTTATTCGATTTTTCTTATAACAAAAAGTAGAAAATATCTTTTTTTCTCAAAATTTTCGGTCTTTTTCCATTTATATCGCAAAAAAATTAAATCGCAGAGGCAATCAAATACCACCAAAAGAAAGCTCTATTTGTGGGAAGAAAAGGACGCAAATTTCGTTTGGGTACACCATTGCATGACCGCGCAATTACCAGTTAAAGCAGTGCAGTGCGAAATTGTAAAAAGACCTCTGGTCCTTAGGCTGTTAATTGGTCCGGGGCTGAAGTGGTTAACCCCTGGAAACAAGTGTTTTAAAGTTTCTTTAAACAGTAAGTAATATGCGATTTGGGCTGGATTACAGTGGCTATACTTTGATAATTACTTATTATAATGGACTAAATTAAAAGAAGCATCAGAGTGGGAGAGTTTACTTCCTCTTTAAGAAATCATGTAAAAATTGAGGCAGATCCATAATCAAAAAGCAAACAATATTACTGAGTTGAGTATCCTGACAAGGCCACACAGTATCACTTACCACTAGGGATGAGCCGAACACCCCCTGGTTTGGTTTGCACCAGAACCTGCGAACAGACCAAAAATGCAGGCCTTTTTTGAGACGAGTGCATCAGATCGCACCGCTGCTATTTGCAACATATGTCTCAAGTGTATCTCTAACCCCACTAGACCTTCAGTCCTCTCTGAAACCTGCACTGAGAGGAACGAAGGTGTATAATTAGGTGTGTCACAGCCAAGTGCTTGCGGGCACTTTGCTAGCAGTACACCCACGTCCGATTGTAGCAGGCAAATTTCCCTGCCCCAGCTGCTGGACCGTAGAAAGAAGTTCACTCCCAGCCATCCACATGCCCAGCGGTTGAATGATAGCTTGGCTAAATTGCTAGCACTTCAACTGCTGCCTTTTCAGTTGGTAGGCAAGGAAAACAGAGGAAAATTCGCGCTACAGAATAAAAAAGGAAAAATGTGATGCTGCAGTTCAAATATATACCAAAAAGTTATATACATACATAGATAAGAAAAAAGAAAGAAAAAAACGCGCAATCCCTAATAGCATATATTAGGATATAAACACCTCACCCAAAAATGTTTAAAGTGCAAAATATTAAACATCATATCATATTGAATACCAAAACCTATTGTATGGCATATATTAAATACATTTGATAATGCGTATGAAACAGTGTCACTAATTACATGAACAGTGAATCTCAATAATGTTGTGCCCTAACCTAACACAGAGGAATGTGCCAATAGATAAATCACATAAATTAATAATGAGTCACATAAATTAATGATGAGTCCTCATTGAAATAGTCCTTTGTGAAAACGAAATTTTAAATGTAAATGCACTGTAGACAGAAACACCACGTGTCCCAAATGGCTCCAAATCTCAGAATCGTGTGCCAACGTAAATTAAATTGAAGTGCACCACCACCAAACGAATAAAGTTGGCTCCTTAACAGATATCCTAGTAAGGTGCACTTATAAAAGATCAGGTCAGAGTATGCGTGAAACTTGAATAGTCCAACCCTGGCTCCGCTTTAGAACACAACTCGAATATATTCCAACAGGAAAGCGAATGGTCCACGACTGATAGATTCTTGGAAACGCCTGACAAACCGGAACTATTTAACGTATATAAATCGTAACCTGTACGATCTGTCTGGGCTGCTACTCTCTATGGTGTCTCCTCCATCAATACAGCGGACTATTGTTTACCACCCGCACCGATCAGCTGACTCAAGCACACCGGGTACTTTCAGTTGGTAGACTCGGCCCCCTTCCATGAGTTTGTGCAATGTGTGGTTCCTCAGTGGCAGGTCAGCGGTAAGGTGCATATTACCGCTGACTCATGGTCCAGCAGGCATGAACAGGGACGTTACCTGTCTTTCACGGTCCATTGAGTCACTCTTCTGGCAGCTGGGAAGGATGCAGGACAGGGTGAAGTAGTGTTGGAGGTTGTTCCGCCACCACGCCTCCAAAATTATACTACTGGTTCTGACACACCTCTCTCCTCCACCCCCTCCTCTTCTTCTTCCTCCATGGCTTCTTCCAGTGCTCTGTCCTCGGAAACCAGCAGTGCTCCGTAGGTGTTCAAGGGTCTACGCAAGTACGCAGGCAAAACGATGCCATGCTGTGCTTGCGCTGGTTTGTTTGGGGAACAGGAGCCACACTGGGGCAGATATTTTGTCAGCTCTGCAGGGGCAGGCCGAGAGGTGGTTGATGCCATGCCAGCTTAAGCCAGGAATGGTGGTTTGCGACAATGGCACCAACCTCCTCTCCGCCCCCCGACAGGGACAACTGACCCATGTGCCCTGTGATGCAATGCTTTGCAGCAGGGCTCATTCCTGCACTCCAACTAGAGTATCTGGGAGAGGTTGCAGTGTTGTGGCACCAGCAAGCAGTGCCTAAGGCCCAATTTTTCAGGCCCTGTTTAACAGGGGCATGTAATTACAATTCTTGATATAATATTTCACAGCAGGGCCTGTACAAATTTTCGGCCCGTTCAAAAGTTCTGGTGCGAACCGAACCAGGGGGTGTTCGGCTCATCGCAGATACTAGAAGGAGCGGTGGAGATACTACTTGGAACCCAGCAGTGAAAAAAGTCAGTTCCGCCAAGGGCTCTCTGAACAGGTAAAAACATGAGCTCGCCAGAGTAGAGAATCCTAATGATCTCAAGGTTTTCATCCAATTATGTACCTGAATTGATCAGAGACTTTCCATCCCATTCCATTTCTACTAGGAGAGAAGACTTTTGGGGAGCTGTCTATATTGTGAGGACTCTGGGTATTACCCTGGTAATTGTCTCAACTAAGTTAAAAGAACAATTGCTGTAACCAATGTTATAATGTCTGAACAAATTAACTCCATTACCCAGTCTATCCTATCACCCCATTGATTCATGAAGGAAATAAAATTAATTCTCTACTATCTCATTTTTTCATCAATATAAAACTTATCACAGAGGACAATGAAATTCCTATCTCTGCTCTGCTGGGGGGACTCACCCACAGCGATAATATTAAAACAATAAAATATTTTGACCCTATTTATTTAGGGACGTTTTATGGCTCACCTTTTTCATCAGGGCCTCTAATGCCGTGTACACGTGAGCGGAATGTCCGACAGAAAAAGTCTGACAGGAGCTTTTCATCATATATTCCAATCATGTGTATGCCCCATCTGACTTTTTAAATCGAAAATTCTGACGGACCTAGAAATGGAACATGTCCTAAATATTTCCGACGGAACCAATTCCTAACGGTAAAACTGCTCGTCTGTAAGCTGTTCCGACGGACCAAAAACGAAGCATGCTCTGAAGCAAGTACGAGACAGAAGCGCTCGGTGTGGTAAAACTAGCGTTCGTAATGGAGCTAGCACATTCCTCATGCAGCAAATTCTGTCATCTTTTAATGCAGCACATTATTTTCTTCTTTTAGTGCTAGAAGAATGAAGTTGTTTTGCTGCTCATATTCTCACAAACTTATTTCTTCATTATTTCTCCTGATCTCAGGAATAATATTCTATTTTTTGAAGTCACGATCTTCATAATAATGTTTACAATTAGTTTTTATAGTAATTTTTTTTTTTTTTCATCGTGATCTCCTTTTTTTGGATTATTGAAAAATTATTTTCTAGTTATCTCCATATATTTTTTTTTTGTGTGTGTCAAGTTACCACAATAACATTATTATCTTGTATTTTTTATTAACCTCTAGGAGGTTGGTGTCCCTTTTTAATTTGACATTGTCTTTTAGAAATGTACCTGCCTATTCACAAACAATCTGTCCTATTTGAATAAAAACACATAGGAAAGTATTTTCAGAAAATAACATTTCCATTTATTCTGTGTAAAAAAATAAAGAGGGATGCAATGCTGGAGAAACTTTTGGAATTTGTGAAGCCGTTTGGCCCCCAGGGCACACATCAAGTCTGTGAAAAATAAAATTGGTAGCTTGAGGAGTCCATATAATTTGGAGCCCAATCTGGTCCAGGACTCCCAGAGATTAGGACCAGCAGCAGATGACATATCTGTCCCCAGGCTGTGGTACTACACCAGCCTGCGGCTTCTATCAGACCAGACTGAACCCAGGCCATCACTTTCTTCTCTTCGCTGCAGCCTTCCCTCCACGCTTCCTTGCAGCCTTCCCTGCACCCTTCCCTGCAGCCTTCCTTGAAGGTTGTGCCTCTGGTGGTGGACTTGTGGCAGGTGAAGGAGGAGGATGGGCTTGCTCATATATGTGGTTGTTCTCAGTCAGCTGGCCCCTCAATTCCTTCTGAAGGGCATCAAAAATAATTCCCTCACAGAGGAGGCATTGGCCCTCCTCCAACTTCAGCAATCTTGTGGCTAGATAGCAGCCATAGGCCTCTTCAGCATTGGGGGGGAGGGCTCCCAAGGACATTGCTTGCTTACCTAATGAGGCCCAGTGCTGCCTCCTCTGTCATCATCCCCTTCCTGGGCCTTTTGGTTGTAAGGCAGAGGGGACTGGGCTCCTACTGGGTCCAGCCACCTCCTGGCTGCCTCTGGGCCCGCCCTTCTCCTGGCTGCCACTGGGCACGGCCTCCTCCTGGCTGATGCTTTCCAGACCCTCCTCCCATGGCCGTCCGCAGAACTTTTTTCAAGGGGGGGCATAATTTTAGGGTCACCCATGCGCCACCCCTTTTCGACAATGTCATTATCAGATTATCATGGTCAGCGACTGCAGACTTAGTACAATCCCTAGGATAGGTAATGGATAATGGCCAACAGGCCCTCTTACCAGACCCAGCGAAACAACACCAGTGATCCCTCTGGCTGGAAGATTGCTCACGCGCCACGGGCGCGACTTTGGTCAGTAGTGTAGCATGTATGTACCCTGGCAGTGACTCAGTCTTTCTCTCTCTGGTGGTGCTGGGCAGCATGGCTCTCTCTGATGGTGCTGGACAGCATGACTCTTTCTGGTGGCATGGGGCAGTGTAGTTCTCTCTCTGGTGGCGCTGGGCAGCGTGGCTCTCTCTCTCTGGCTTCTGCCCAGCACAATCCTTGTTCTTTTTCCTGTAGCACCATCTCCCTCAGCTTTTTTCCCAGGCTACAGTATCTCAATCTCTCGATCAAGCTGTATCCTCCTCCCTGTGGAAAATGGGGCCACCAATCTTTGGGACTACATGTCCTATGATTCTCTCCTCTCCTAGTCTCTTTTGATTGGCCCTCAGTTATGGCCAATAGGGAAGGAACAGAGCGGGCAGGAACAGTTATGGCCAATAGGGAAGGAACAGAGCGGGCAGGAAGCTGGGCGAGGAACCTGGTGAGAGCCGTCGTCTCTTCTCCCTGACAGGAGAAAGGAGGGGGTGACCGGGGTAAACCTGATAGCACCGCTACCGAGTTCTCTGCTGGACTGAGCACGGAAAAGAGCCCGCAGTCACGCTACACTGATAGGGGGGCTTGGCAGAACCTTGATGGTGTCACCCCACTGGCGGGTTGCACATGGGTGTGGGCTACCTGCACCCCGATAGGGATGGAACTGTGTTGAATTTAAGATCTCATCCCTGATTCCAGGGGGGGGCACTTGACCCCCCTTGCCTCTACCTGCGGACGCTCATGCCTCCTCCTAGCTGAGCTTATCCTGTGTATAAAAAATGGACATAGTTTTAGTTTTTGCTACATGAATCACACACAATTTTCAGCTCATGACTTGCAAATTGAATGTTAATAAATAGAAATGACTATCATTCTGACCCCAGCATTTTCCATGTCCCAAACATTTTTGGTCACTGCTGTCTATTGATATGTATACATTACTTTTTTTTAAATCATTAATTTGTTATCAATTATAACATCTAGTGAACATCATTGATATTAGGACAATAAATATGTCGAAAATAATATACCTGGCTCCAGCTGGGCACATCTACTTCTTCCAGGATGGAAGGCCCAGGTTATTCCTCATCAGCCTCTGCTGGGGTTGAGGGAAGGGTTGAGAGAAGGGTGGAGGGAAGACTGCAGGGAAGGGTAGAAAGAGATTCTCTGCCTTCAGTCTGGTCATCCAGAAACTGCAGTTTGTTGAAGTAACACAGCCTGGGGACATACAGTTGTGCTGCTGATGCTCTTGATTGGAGTGATTTCTGGATCTTATTGTGCTCCTTCTTATACATGTTCCTCAGGATCCCAATTTTCTTTTCCAAGAACACAATGGTTGCATCGAGGACCCAAGTCTTCACAAATTCCAGAAGTTTCTCCAGCGTTGACCTCCTAGCTTGTTTATTATAATATAAACTGTTTCACCTCCCACAAATTCCTAATCTCCCTTTACTTGTCAATGAAACTGGCCATAAATTCTGAGTCCTTAAAGTGATTCATATTTTCTGTAAGACAATACAAAAGACAAAAACACTAATGTCAGCCTAAACTCTCATAATCTTATCCCAATATAGGCCTCAATAATGAAGCAGTATAGGCCACTGATTAAGTTAATATTTTACCTTTGTTAGAACGTTCATCCTAGTTCCTCAGCAAACCGATCGTACGTACGACACACGCATGTTACTTTACATACACTGTGCATGCGTCGCCCGCCCCTGACGTTCTTTCTAGTGTATTCCCTGCCCCTTCTCTTCGCCAAGCAGTAGCGACATGGTGGAGACAGAGCATGTGTCTGTTATTAAATGGAGTAATAACGAGCAAGAGGAAAGCCCGGAGGCGGAAACGTCCCAATCCTGGAGGCGAGGATTTAAGGCTACAAATATGTCCTTTCTTGAGATGGTGGAGATGGTGGACATCTTGAGGAGGAATGACTATGATGGCAATAATGGACCATACACCAACCCGAATGTGAGAAAGGCCAAAATTATGATTAAAAGTTGTGAATAGTTTTGGGGTACGACGAACGAAGGAACAAATAAGGAAACACTGGTCAGACCTGAAACCGAGGGAGCTGGATCAGTATAGAAGGATCAAGAGAGTGCTTAGAAAAAGTAAGTAGTTGTGTGTTCCAATTCTTTATTATTACTTGCATGCTGTGCCATGTGATTTTCTTTACTGTAGGACATTTTAAAATGGCAAGTTTCAGGTTAGTAGGCACAGTAATCGGTCGTAGTAAACATTGTTTGCTCATTTAATACGATGTTTTGGGCAGATATAGGTTAAATACATTTTGTCATACCTAAATATCTGTGTGCTAAAGTATACCTTTTGTTTCATTCTCATAGAGGACTAAAGACTTGGAGGACACCTCTCAACAGAGGACACCAGGAACCCCCCACCTGACAAAGAAGGGGAACTCCCCAAAAAAACAACACACCCCAAGGATCTGGAGGAAGGAAAGGTGGTGGAAGTGGGCAAACTTGTCACCACAACAGGTGAGTGTCTGACATCCCCAGCTTCAGGTAATATATGTATGCCTGCATATTTATAATAAATGTTTTTTTTCCCAACATTTTTAGGTGATTTGCTGGTTGTGGAAAAGCAAGCTCCAAAATTTCACAAGTGCAAGTGCACAACTCCTAATCCAGGACATCATGACATGGAATCGTGAAATCAACATCATAAGAAACAAACTAAATTTTCTTGAACAGCAAATGAAGAACACGATTGATGTATTGGGGAGAATTTAAACGTTATTGAAAATGCAAACATTTTCATTATTGTTCTAAACCAACTTTTTTTTGTAATTAGTAAAAGCCACATTTTGTGCTATCTGCCATCAGGGGATTTCAATGTGCAAGTTTTGTGGGTGCAACTCCTTCCTCCCAAATGAAGTAGGTGAGAGGAAGGGGCTGCACTCCCAAAACACGTCCATTGATTCCCCATGATGGCAGATAGCACATGTTGACATTAGGCATGGGATCAGGAGGGAAATATCCATTTTCACTCCCAAATTGTGTGCATCTTCAAAATTCGGCTTTAACAGGGGTGACATCAGCCCATCTGATGAACGCAATATCCAGACATTTAGGACATACTATAATGTCTGATATTGCCTTCTGGTTTTCTACATTGAACTTTAGTATTTAAATGAGGGTGTGTATCTATCACAGGGTGGTGTCTGTGGATACACTAAAAGGTCAAAATAACCGATTGCCACGTCCTAGTTATAGCTTTAAAAGAGAAAATTTTTATAGGGAATTGGGGAAAGGGGAAAAAACTCTATATGCACCATTACCCTCGTTTGCAACCATTACTATATACGCTCTATAACCCTCTCAGAGTTACTCACTATATCTTGCCTGATATTTATTAATAAATATTGTTTTTTAAATAATGGATTATCTGCTGAATAAACTAGGTTATATCTCTATATATATATATATATATATATATATATATATATATACACAATCTCCCCTATATATCTATCTATAAATATTCTAAAATTATCTTTATTTAATTTCTTTATACAGTGCATGGGGCACCGGAACTTCTACCGTTATGTGATCTCTTGGCCACAGCACACCATAAAAAATATCTGAAACCCTTATGCGAAATTATAGGTTCCAACATAGATTGAAGTGGTTTCACTAAATGAACCTTTGCTGTTCTAACTCTTTTGGGAAAATATTCCCTTTTTTCACTCTTCCTTTTCCCTTTTTGGTCCATTTTTCTTTGGGGCATATCCACGAAGAAATGTAAGTAAATTCACTATAACATTAATACTACATGCACGAAATGCAAATGTCATATCCGTTCCCATATTGCCTTTCTACTCATGAGAATCCTCACAAATTCCTTTCTCCCCCCCCCCCCCTTTTTTTACCCCCTTTAGAACATTTTAGCAGTTTGATAGACTGTATAAATAAACATATATGTAATGTATAAATGAATATATATGCAATGTTTTATGTTTTGGATTCTATTGATATACTGTATACATTTTTTCTTTTTATATTGTAGAATATTGCTAAAGCTCCTGAAGAAGCGTTATTAAAAAAAAAAAAAAAGAAAAACGCGAAACATGTAGAGCACCAGAACATACTTAAGTTTCAGTTATATATTTGATATCCTCTACATCCTGTATTATTGTACAATCTGCTAATCTTTGGATATATATGGAAATGAATATGAATTATGTGTAGAATGTTCCAATCTTGACAGGATATCAAATGGGACTTGATGTATATTTATAATTCCTTTCTTTTTTAACTTCGATTTTTAATTACAGTAATATTATTTTTTTCTAAATAATAAATAATATTTTTGAATATATTGGTTGTTTTTACAACTTTTTCTCTTGCCTAAAAAGTCCAATTGAACCTACACGTTTCTTTGAGGTCTTTTGTGTGAAGGTTCCTCCAATTTTTTTCCCCTTTCCCCAATTCCCTATAAAAAATTTCTCTTTTAAAGCTACATTGAACTTTGTAATTTCCAGAATTGTGTATGTTATACGTTATTAAACATGCCTATTTTTAACAAAAAAACTAAAAAAATAGAAAAACTATTTTTTTTTAACCAAAATTTTGAAAACGTACATGTGTGAATGTGCACAGAGTAAAAACATTGCTAATCAACAATGTGTGGCTTCTTATTTCGATGGTCAATACCAGTTTTTCAAGTAATTTTGTGTTTACGGTGACAATGGGGCTTATTTACTAAAGGAAAATCCACATGGCACTACAAGTCCACTAAAGCCCCATACACACTATCAGTTTTTCTGCTGAGTTTTTCCTTCAGATTTACCAAAACCATATAATATGAGGTCAAACCTTAGGAGTTTCAATTTGTATGCAATCAGGCAGGCCCTTCTACTACATGGTTTTGGTAAACCTGAAGGAAAAACTCAGCAGAAAAACTGATAGTGTGTATGGGGCTTAAGAGAACCTAGGAGACAACCAAACGCAAGCAATAAAGAAAAGTCAAGATTTTAACAGAAAATTTTTAGACATTGTCTGGCATAGCAATGGCCCCTCCTACCCATAAAATTATTGACATATTTCTGACAAACCTCACGGGTGCTTTGGGGGGCCAAGCCAGTATGGGCAGTATTCAGGACCATCAGGGGATTAATAGGAAGTCTGGCTTCAAGCCCAACTGAGGCAATATGATTTTGGGCATTTTTTCTTAAAGAATTGTGCAATATGCAGCAGGATAGGACAATATGGTTGATTTTGTTGTCTGCCATATGGATTGCTGTCAGAAACAGGCGGAACCGGCTGGCCATTATCCCAAAGGTATTCTCAACAACTCTTCTCGCTCTGGCCCTCCTCTCTGGGGTGGGGGTCCTTTGGGTGAATGGCCTCATCAGGTGCTCGCCCAGACCAAAAGCTTCATCAGCAAGAAAGACGAGGGGAGTCCTTCCACGTTGCCCGCATCAGGTGGCAATGCCAGGACACCAGTCTGGAGACGTTGGTAAAACCCCGTCTGGGCAAAGACTCCTCTATCCGACATCAGGCCATTCTTCCCCACGTCCACATAGAGGAACTCATATTGTGCCAACACCACCGCCATTAACACTATAGTATTAAACCCCTTATAGTTATAATAGTAAGGCCCCAAATGGGGTGGTGGCACGATGTGGACGTGCTTCCCATCTATACATCAATAGCCCCTCCACAGTTGGGAAAGTTACAATGGTCGGCAAAATGGGAGGCCACAGTCTGCTATTACTGTGGCATTGAAGGGAACTGTGGCTCCCAAACAAAATGTACATCCTTTTTTCCCACAAATAGAGCTTCTTTTGGTGGTATTTAATCACCCATGTGTTTTTTATTTTTTACGCTATAAACAAAAATAGAGCAACAATTTTGAAAAAAACGCATTATTTTTTACTTTTTGTTATAATAAATATCCCCCAAAAATATATAATTTTTTTTCCCTCAGTTTATACCGATACGTATTCTTCTACATATTTTTGGTATGATTGGTTTGCGCAAAAGTTATAGCGTTTAAAAAATAGGGGATAGTTTTATGGCATTTTTATGGCATTTTTTTTTTTACTAGTAATGGCGGCGATCAGCGATTTTTATTGTGACTGCGACATTATGGCAGACATATCAGACATTTTTGACACATTTTTGGGACCATTGTCATTTATACAGCAATCACTGCTATACAAATGCAATGGTTCCTGTGTAAATGACACTGGCAGTGAAGAGGTTAACCAGTGGGTGGCAGTGTAGGGGTTAAGTGTTCCTAGGGGTGTGTTACTAACTGTGGGGGACCTGGCTTTGTTTTAGTGAACACTGATCTCTGCTCCAATCACATGGAGCAGAGATCAGCATCACTTGTTGCTAGGCAGAACGAGGAGATGCTGTTTACACCAGCATCTCCTCGTTCAGCCGCCCCGTGAGACCATTGTGGGTATGGCCGTGGCGATCGAGTCCGCGGGACCCGCGACCAGACTCACGGGGGTTCCGACCGTCATGCAAACACGCCGCCGGCGGCATGCTCGCGATGGCAGGGTGGCATTTAAAACTGGATGCACCTGTACACCATTCTGCCGACGTATATCAGCGTGCACCAGTCGGGAAGTGGTTAAGGACTGGTATAGGTGTACAGTATATAGGGTTGTAATATACTTAGAATATACTTTCTTTCAAATATACAAATTATATTCTGGTGCACTGCTGCTGACTGCTGTGTTGCTGAGTGCACTGCTGACCAATTCTGCAACTGTCTTTTGTCAGTGTAGGGACAGGGCGCTGTGTGGAGCAGGGACAGTCAGTTTTTTGTAAAAATCTTTTTTATTGAGTTTTTCATTGGCATACAAACTTGCCCACGCAGGGGCCAAACATTACCCACACAAAGGCAAATCTTCTGATGCGGCAACAGGCCACAGAAGGACACACCACATAATAAACAGTCTGCCTCTGAGGCAGCAACAGACCGCAACAGGGCAGACTAACACAAACATAACCTTATCTATCTATACCCCAATGTGGGGAGAGGTTAGTTCAGGATATTCTGTGCTCAGTGTTATAATGACAGGATAAAATGACATAGGAATATTTGGGTCAATCTACTATCAACTATCTACTATAGCCATAATGTTAAACTATGGGTTATTTACTACATCCGTTGCCGTAGTGTTATCATCTAACCAGCAGGTCCACACCTTCTCAAATTTTTGTGGACAGCCCCTGCTCGAGTAGGTGGCCTTATAGAGGGGCAAACTAGCGTTCACCAGGTTTTTCCAGAACTTGATAGAGGGGGGGGACGATTGTTTCCAGTTCATGGTGATGGCCTTGCATGCATAGTACAGTAACAGGGATATGAGTATTTTTCTAGCTCTGAGGATTGACATTTGCTCCACTAGCCCTAGCAGACAATATTTAGGATCATAAGGGATACTAATCTTAGTAGTCTTAGCTATCACCCTGAGAACCTCCTTCCAATAATACACAATCGCTGGGCAAGCCCAGAAAATGTGAAAGAAGTCTCCTGGCTGATAGGAGCAGCACCAGCACGCCGGGGAATGCGTCGGCGACATCTGGTGCAGTCTGTGGGGTGTGTAGTGGGCTCTGTGTATAATTTTGTATTGGACCAATTTGTCTCTGGCTGAGACCAGAGGGGAGAACGGAAAATCCCAAACCTCCCTCCAGTCATCTTCATCCAGCCCCGGTATGTCCCCCACCCATTTCCTGCGGAGGGAGGACAACTCAGGGATGGCAGCAACCAGCAGGGACCTGTAAATCTGAGACATGGATTTCTCCAAGTCTTTTACCTGAAGGATGGATTCAAGCTCAGAATATTCCAGTATGACTGGTCGATCCAAAAACTGACACCGATAAGCATGTGCGATTTGAAGATATCGGAAATGGGCCCATGCAGGTACATAAAATTTGGTATGCAGTACATGAAAGGGAGTGAGTTCCCCGTTGGTGACAACATGTTCGAGAGTCAGTATTTTGCATTTGGCCCAGGCCTGTGGATCCGGGATGGTACTAAACTGTGGTAGGTTAGGATTCAGCCACAAGGGGGTGTGAGGAGACCAGGAGTTCGGCAGGGATACCCTCAGTGCCTCTCCCACCTTCCACGCCCTCATAGTGGTGCGCATAGAAGGGGTGAGGCAGTGAGGTGTTTTTGGCCCCCTGAATATCAACCCCTTCAAGGCCTCTAGAGACCCCACTATAGCTGCCTCCAGGACCGTTGCAGCGTTGGTCAGGTCTGGCTGCAACCACCAATGGGCGGTTACAAGCTGAGTGGCCAAGAAATATTTGTGACAATCAGGAACAGCCAGACCCCCACTACCCACAGGCCTGGTGAGAGTGGTGTATTTGAATCTAGGGGATTTAGATCCCCAGATGAAGGAGAGGAAAAGTTGTTTAAGAGAATTAAAGAAGGTTTTAGTGAGCCATTGTGGGGAGTTCCTAAATATGTACGTAAGTTTGGGGAGGACCTTCATTTTTAGAAGGTTGATGCGCCCAATGAGGGAGAGGGAAAGATTGCCCCACGCCCTCAATTTGGACTTGATCCCCATCAGAACAGGTTCAAGATTGAGCCGGACAAAGTCCCTGCTCTCTCTTGAAATATTAATACCTAAATAGGTAAACCTATCCACCCACTGAAGCGGGGTAGAGGATGGTGAGGTCCTGGCCCCCTCGTCCACCGGAAAGAGCTGAGACTTATGCCAATTCACCTTCAACCCGGTGAAGGCAGAGAAGGCACCCATGATTCCGAGTGCGCCCCGCAGAGAATCACCAGGATCATTTAAAAAAAGCAGTAGATCATCCGCATAGAGAGCCACTCTCTCCTCCAGCCAGCCCAACCTAAGACCACGGACCTCGGCCGAACTCCTAAGAGCCTCAGCAATAGGTTCCATGGCCAGGACGAACAAGGCCGGGGAGAGAGGGCATCCCTGCCTGGTGCCCCTCTACAGGGGGAACGAAGGAGACAGGGAGACATTCAGTTTAATGCATGCTAGGGGACCGGTGTATTGTGTCCGTATCCAGGCAATAAACCTCAGTGGGAAACCCATTCTTCTAAGCACCTCCCACAGATACACCCATTCCACCGTGTCAAATGCCTTCTCCATATCAAGGATGGCAATAGTCCTAGTGCCTTGATTATCATGGGGGGCATGAATGTTAGAAAACCTGTTTAATCAGAGTCAATCAGAGATTTAATTACTTTATTGAGTCTAGTGGCCAGTATTTTGGTTAATATTTTTAAATCACAATTTAGGAGTGCTATTGGCCTGTAAGAGGCGCACTACTTGGGGTCCTTATTAGGCTTTGGAATGAGAACAATATGGGCCTCCCTCATAGAGGCCGGCAGGGAGCCCTGTTGGAGACAGGCTCAATACATCTGAGCCAACCTGGGGGCAAGCAGTTCTATGTGGGCTCTATAATACTCTATGGGTAGTCCATCTGGCCCAGGGGTCTTCCCTGCCGGTAAAGACCCGATGACCATCGTGACCTCTTCTGGTGTGATCTCCGAGACAAGGAGTTGTCGCTCCGTATCAGAGAGCCATCCCAGTGCCAGCGTATCCAATATTGAGGTCATTGGTGTGGGGTCAAATCCATCAGGGAGTGAGGAGACATATAGAGAGGCATAAAACCTGGTGAAAGCAGACAAAATATCCTCCGGAGAGGTAACTAGTACCCCTTCTGCCGTGAGTATTTCTGGTATAACCGCTAAAGGCCTGTCCTGCTGTGCCAGCATAGCTAGTAGTTTGCTATTCTTATCTCTATGTTCAAAGTATTTCTGTCTGCTATCTTGTAAACCAAGCCTGGTGGTGTCTGAAACTTGGAGATGCAGTTCTCACCTGAGTGATGAAAGGTGCTCGAAGTTGGGGACCATTGCCGAGTATTGATTTAGAGCCTCCTCAACTCTGTGCTGCAGGTCAGACACCTTGTCCCCAAGTTCTGCCCTAACAGCCGCCACTCCAGAGATATACTGCCCCCTACCGTAGGCTTTGGAAGCATCCCATGTCATCTCCAGGGAGGCTGACCCCGCATTGCGCACCCAGTAGTCCTGCAAGGAGGGAGAAACTCTATCGTGGACTGTCATATTATTAATCCAATGGAGTTGTAGCCTCCAAAGGGCTTTACTCCTTGTCTTGGTGGTCCTAATAATTAATTTAAGGGGGTGGTGATCCGATAGGCCAGAGGGAAGGTAGCTGGCCTCCTGGACGTTAGCCAGAAGGATGTCATTAGCAAGGCCAAATCAATGCGGGAGGATGTTTTAAACGTGGATGAAAAACAGGAGTACGTTCTATCCTGGGAATGAAGCCACCTCCACACCTCCTGGAATTCTGTTGCCTGGGCCCACATACCAAGATCAGGATTGAAAGTAGATTGTGGGGAGGGTCTATCTTGGTCACGGGACAATGTGGCATTGAAATCTCCCATGAACAGGACACACGCCGGACAATGAGGAGCCAACCTTTCATATAGTGTATACAGAACGTGTACCTGGCTCGGAAGAGGCAGATAGACATTAACAATGACATACTTCTTATTATAGATGCTTAACACCATCACAGCAAATTTCCCCTGGGGATCTAGATGAACCTCATGAATCACACATGGCACTCGTTTACTGATCAGTACTGATACCCCTCGAGAGTACGAGGAGTAGGTTGCATGCAGCGCCCTTTGCACCCAGGGTTTTTTCAGAGCTAGAACCTTACTACCAGTTAAGTGTGTTTCCTGCAGCAGGACTATATGAGGGTTATGTAGTTTTAAATATTATAGAAGTTTGCCCCTTAAAAAAGGCGGGACTTTTTAGGCATAGACTGTGACACCAATTGATTTGGTAAAAATATATAAAAAAATAATTTTATGTCAACATAGAAAGAAAAAACAAAGAATAATATATTAACATACATTTCCGAACAGGAGAAAGGGACACATTACTTCTTCCATGTGCATATATTTATAGAACCAGAAAACATTTGCTTCCTACATCTTATTCAAAAGGAACAGACTTCTATGACATTGTATATAGGCGTATTCAAAGCATTCTACAAACAAGGTCAAATTGCGTTAATATTGTGCATCCAATGTAACCTACGCGTTACGGAGTTATCTTACTCCTTCTTCAGGGATGATCCATTTTAGCACACTTAAATTTACAAAATAGTAGAATCTATAAAAAACATAAGAAATAATTATATATACGTACAATTTAAAAAAAAAAAACACAACGCACCACTAAAACGCACCACCTATATATACGATCTTCACTCCAAGATGCAGGTCTAGGCTCATAATGAGGGGGGGATGTTTGACCACCTTCTTGGATGGGAACCGGGACCGCAGTGATAGGCGGACTGTAAGGGAGGAGGTGTAAAAGTAAAGTAAATGCATGTCAAATTTTCACATGCCTAGATTTTAAATAAGTATTGCATGTATTTTACTGCAGCGCCAATAATGGCAGATAAAGGTTCTATATGTTAACCCTCTTGTATGACTTCCGTCATTACATTTGTACTAAGAGGGAAACACCCCTAAAGAAAGGGGGGAACTTTATCTAAAAAAAGCTATCTCATAGTAATCATTCCTAAAGATAATAATATTGCAAAATCTTTTAAAAATCTTACCTAAAAGCGTTTCATAGAGTAGTTTGCTGTGTCCCGAAGAGAAAACACCTGAGATTCCTATGTTAGAATTGTTAAAATGAGATGCACCCAGGGTTTTTTCAGAGCTAGAACCTTACTACCAGTTAAAGAAAGTTTTGAGAGAAAAAAAGGGATTTACATGGAACATCACAACCATGGTTTCCCTTAGGATCACCCAGCAAAGTAACGGACTGTCTTGATACCAATATTATAAAAAATACAAATGTTTATTATTATATATAAAAAGTTTTTTTTAGAAAATAAAGAGAAAAATTGTGTAGACATAAAATTTCAATGGTTGCACAATGTAGCTATAACATAGACAAAAAGAGATATTCTAACGATATTGGGTGTCCAATTCGGTCTTTGGTTTCTACTAGTTTCGCGACTTTACTGTCGCTTCTTCAGGAGACCTTGTTTGTCTGAAATCGAAGTTTATAACAGTTTATTTAACAGAATTAGCATAGTTCAACATATTTGATGTATTATTTTACAAGACCCTAAACAAAAGGGAGGGTAGAAAACGAAGTGTGCAGCTCACCACCACAAAGGCATCAAGTCACAAAGCATTTGGAGTTCGGGTGGTCCTAACCAGCCAGGCTTTAACCACCCTTTGGGGCGGACACGGGAGGTTTCAGAGTCAGCTATAAAACAATAATCAGAGAATCTGAGTGGTAAATATATCTAATTAAGAAGCATATCATTTATATCTCACTATGGGTATAACATAAACATACCGATATAACCAGATGCTTTTTAAATAATGCAGCATGGAAAAATGCATCAACTCATCAACGCTGGGGTCCAGATAAGGATATTAGACATGCCCAGGACGGTGTGGTAATGGGTCTGGTGCACAGTAGGGAGTGCGCCCATAGAGAGTACAGCGAGGGGTCCAAATCTCTGCCAGATGCACAATAGGTATTTATATGTGCAAAGTTAACCTAGTAAAGATATGCATAGATATAGATCAGAAAAATATATATATATATTGGGTAGCCAGCATAGGGGACGTTTGGGAAGGGAAGCACTTACCGGTAGGCGGAATCCCCCCCACATACAAACACGACCGCTCTTAGCCTGGAGGTCCTTCGTCCTCCGTTCCGCTGCTGTGAATATGCGCCATATTGGCGCACCTTTAACCTCCGGCCCGACGACGTCAAAAGCCCGACGCAGACGCCGAGCTATGACGTCGTCGGGTCCGCCGCTCCTACTGCGCATGCGCGAGAACGTCGCGACGCACATCAGCTTGAGTCACCATGGAAACCCATGGTGACTCATTGCTACAGCGGACCTGATGCCGCCCACAAATGAGAGGCTTACAGGGCCGCCGGAGAGGCGCGTGCCCGCCCCTGGGAGTCTCCTCCCATACTCCAATCTAAGCACCATGGCGATGTCAGAGTGCCTGGTAACAAAAAGCCTGTGTAGTGTCTCACACTTCGCTTAACTTTACAAACATCAATACATGCAAAAGGGTAAACAAGAATAAATAAAATATTAAATCATTTAATTTGGCAACATTTATTCACAGATATTTTAATCTATAGTTCTCACCATACGTGGCGCTTATCTAGAAGAAAAAGCAAAACAAGAAACAAATAAAAATAAGTTAGGGTACTAAGTCAGAGACGGACTACTGTCCACAGAATATACTGTTTGCTAGTACCTAAAAATCGCAGTGGCATCAAAAAAACCGAGAAATTGGGCTCACACGGTACCAGATAGCATGGGGACAGAGGGATGAAGAAGGGAGGAAGAAAAGGGGGAGAGAAATTGGTTCATGTTTGCCGTAAAGGACATATATATAATAAAACACACAAGAGGCTGTTTCACTTAAGGAAATATTTGTATGTTTTTGTTTCGTTCAAGCCAGGTGGGACCAGGGCATCTAAACGTTCTATCCATAGGGTTTCTCGTTTTAAAATTTCCCTATCCCAGTCGCCACCGCGGGTGTCCTCATAAACTACCTCGAGGACAAAAAATTTAACTACTTGTGGCTGGTACCGGTGGTGAATACCTATATGGCGGCCGACTGCCGTCAGTTTGCCGCCCGAAGAATAGTAAAGATGGTCACCAATACGTTGGCGGAGCTCTCTAATGGTTTTACCTACGTAAAATGCCCCGCAGGCACAAACCATTAGGTAGACAACGCCTTTCGTGTCGCAGCTGGCATAGAATGATGGAATAAAAATTTCTCCACTTGGGAGATTATATGTTGTTCCCTCCCATATCCAGGGACAGCGTGGACAGCCACCACAAGGGTGGGTGCCACGTGGATCCCGCCGATTTGGTGCGGAGATTTGATAGTGGCTTCTGGTGAGTTTGTTCCCAAGGGTAGCTGCCCTCTTGAAAACCAATTCCGGGGTTTGTCTAACATATTTACTTAGAGTATGATGATCCGTTAAAAAATGCCAGTGTTGCGATAAGATGTTTCTAAGTGTATTCTGATGTGTAGAATATTTGGTGATGATCTTAACTGTAGAAGGGTGGACTGGTCTGGGGGGGCCATAAAGTAAAGATTCTCGTGTGCGTCCGTACGCTTTGTTAAATGCTTTCCTTAAATTGGATCGTGGATAACCTCTATTGAGGAGACGCTCCTGTAAACCCCTGGCTTGAACCAAAAAGTCATGATCTGTGGTACAATTTCTTCTTATCCGAATGTATTGGGCATATGGTATGCTACGTATTAGAGGGCGGGGGTGTGAGCTTTTAGCATGTAGTAAAGTATTGCCAGATGATGGCTTGCGATAAAGGTCAGTCATTAATTTTCCAGAATTATCCTTAGTGATATTGAGATCCAAAAAGGCAATCTTAGTTAAATGATATGTGTAAGTAAATGTTAAGTTAAATGTATTTAAATTCAATGTTTTGACAAAATCTTCCAGTGCCTGGACAGTCCCTGTCCAGACAATTAGAAGATCATCTATGAATCTATACCAAAGGAGAACACAGTCAAGGTAGATTTGTAAAGATTCATCAGAGAATACTGACCGCTCCCAGCCCCCCAGATATAAATTTGCATAGGAAGGTGCGCAGGCTGTCCCCATCGCCACACCTTGAATTTGTAAATAAATTTGATCCATAAATGTAAAAAAGTTCTTACTAAGGATGAAATCTAAAAGATGTAGTATAAAGTCATTTAGAGGCCAAGTGGTATGGTCTTGTTTTTTGAGGAAAGTGCTGGCCATCCGGACGCCCTGCCCGTGGGGGATGCTGGAGTATAAAGCCTCCACATCTATTGCCACGAGGAGGGCGTCCGGAGGGACTTGCACGTCCTCAAGGTGTCGCAAAAGATCGCTTGTATCTTTTATATATGAAGGTAGGCTTGTAACATGGGGAATCAAGTACGAATCGACTAACCTGCTTGCGTTCTCTGTTAGGGAACCCATCCCCGAGACTATTGGGCGCCCTGGGGGATTGTTCTTATCCTTGTGTATTTTTGGAAGCGCGTAAAATGTAGGCATACGAGGTTTAGCTGTGTTTATAAATCTAAGGGTTTCAACATCTATCAGACCTTGTTCATATGCCCTTGTAACCAGGGACCTAAACTCAGTTGTAAAGGTCTCAACCATTGAATGGTTGATTGGAATGTACCATGCCCGGTTACAAAGGATTTTTAAGCACATTGATTGATATTGCTGATGAGTCATTATGACTAGATTGCCCCCTTTGTCTGATTTCTTAATGATCATATCAGGTTTTTTCTGTAATCTACGTAATGCCTGTTTCTGTTTATAGTTTAAATTGGATTGAGTGTCAGGCCAATCCTGTTTTTTTAAAGATTTAATTACTGCAGTCAAAAAGGCCCAAATCGTAGGGCATGTCATGAGGTCAGGGAATGCTCGTGAACTAAGTTTAAAAATGTTTTTTTGTGGTTGGATACTATCTGTTATGGATTGGGGCGTGGGTGCAGGGGTTGATGGAGCCTCTAAAGTTGTTTCATCCTCAACCTGCCCCTCGTCGTATAGTAACATAAGGTCACGTAGGGCTTTGAATTCTTGCATAGAGTAATGCTTTGTTCTTTCAGCCAGTTCTTTCTCTAAATTTAGGTTATGTCTATCCTTATCATACATAAATTTGTAGGTTAAATTCCGAGCGAAAAGATATATATCTTTAATAGTTTCATAGACGTTTATAGGTTCAGAAGGACTGAAGCCAAGACCCAGCTGGAGAACTGTTTCTTCATCCTGGGTCAAGGAATAGGGAGTAAGATTAACAATATTTAGGTTCTCAGTATCTGCCTGGGAATTAGTTTTGGAATAATTTACACCTAATGTGGTAAGGGGGTCTTTAGCATGTATGCATCTAGACTCCCTCGCCGGTGTGAATCGGGTGTGGCCAGCGGAAAAAAACCACTAGGGTTTGGGAGTGAGGCCTGTGTATTGGTGTGCAATATTTTCGGAATAATATTGTGTAGTGTGGATATTTGTGTACTGGTGCTTTGGCCTTGTGAATCAGGATGTGCTGGTGGGGTTGTTTTAACGGTTTTACCCGTTTTCTTGCCTTTTTTGGAGTCCTTCGCTGAGTGGTCTCCACCAGTGAGTGACCTCTTACGGGGGGGACCCGGTGCGCGTGAATTCGTGTTTAGGGAAGTGATCTGTGAAGAAAGGGATGAAATTGAAGAATCAGATTCTGTATAGTCTGTGACAATAATTGTTTCTTTAGGTGCTCGTGTCCTTGGAAATTTCCTTCTTATCAATTTATTACCCCATTTATAGGCATAGCCTTCAGAAAAGGCAAGCTTGTCCTGGACAAACTTGCCCTGCTTTTTAACAATAATCTCTCTGTTGAGAATTTCAATACGCTCCCTGACCTCTTTCCACTTTTCTTTAAAAATTGGTGATTCCATAATTTTAGGAAATTGTTCATTAAGGCGTTCAATCTCCCCATCTAAAGAAGTCATATCTGCATGGTATTGTATCGTTAATTTAGTCATTAATTCTACACTGCATTTTGTTAATGTATTTTCCCAGTCCTTTTTAAATTCAGCAGAGGGATCTTTGATAGTGGGGAAAACTTGAATCCGAAGACCTAGAGGGCAAATTTCTTCCCTAATATATTGTTCGAAATACTGCGTGTGCCAATGCAGATGTGACTTCTTCTTCAGCAGGCCAAACATCCTTTCTAAGAATATTTTAGTTTCATCCTCAATTTTGTAATTTGTTAAACAACCTGTTTTTATAGATAACATAAAATTCGACCAATCAGAACCAAGCATGTCCATAACTTTGCTGGCCACCTGTGAGCCCAAATTAGAACCCCGATCTCAGACACTACTGCGAAAAGAAAGATTTTTTAAAAAAGATTGTTTAACAAATTACAAAATTGAGGATGAAACTAAAATATTCTTAGAAAGGATGTTTGGCCTGCTGAAGAAGAAGTCACATCTGCATTGGCACACGCAGTATTTCGAACAATATATTAGGGAAGAAATTTGCCCTCTAGGTCTTCGGATTCAAGTTTTCCCCACTATCAAAGATCCCTCTGCTGAATTTAAAAAGGACTGGGAAAATACATTAACAAAATGCAGTGTAGAATTAATGACTAAATTAACGATACAATACCATGCAGATATGACTTCTTTAGATGGGGAGATTGAACGCCTTAATGAACAATTTCCTAAAATTATGGAATCACCAATTTTTAAAGAAAAGTGGAAAGAGGTCAGGGAGCGTATTGAAATTCTCAACAGAGAGATTATTGTTAAAAAGCAGGGCAAGTTTGTCCAGGACAAGCTTGCCTTTTCTGAAGGCTATGCCTATAAATGGGGTAATAAATTGATAAGAAGGAAATTTCCAAGGACACGAGCACCTAAAGAAACAATTATTGTCACAGACTATACAGAATCTGATTCTTCAATTTCATCCCTTTCTTCACAGATCACTTCCCTAAACACGAATTCACGCGCACCGGGTCCCCCCCGTAAGAGGTCACTCACTGGTGGAGACCACTCAGCGAAGGACTCCAAAAAAGGCAAGAAAACGGGTAAAACCGTTAAAACAACCCCACCAGCACATCCTGATTCACAAGGCCAAAGCACCAGTACACAAATATCCACACTACACAATATTATTCCGAAAATATTGCACACCAATACACAGGCCTCACTCCCAAACCCTAGTGGTTTTTTTCCGCTGGCCACACCCGATTCACACCGGCGAGGGAGTCTAGATGCATACATGCTAAAGACCCCCTTACCACATTAGGTGTAAATTATTCCAAAACTAATTCCCAGGCAGATACTGAGAACCTAAATATTGTTAATCTTACTCCCTATTCCTTGACCCAGGATGAAGAAACAGTTCTCCAGCTGGGTCTTGGCTTCAGTCCTTCTGAACCTATAAACGTCTATGAAACTATTAAAGATATATATCTTTTCGCTCGGAATTTAACCTACAAATTTATGTATGATAAGGATAGACATAACCTAAATTTAGAGAAAGAACTGGCTGAAAGAACAAAGCATTACTCTATGCAAGAATTCAAAGCCCTACGTGACCTTATGTTACTATACGACGAGGGGCAGGTTGAGGATGAAACAACTTTAGAGGCTCCATCAACCCCTGCACCCACGCCCCAATCCATAACAGATAGTATCCAACCACAAAAAAACATTTTTAAACTTAGTTCACGAGCATTCCCTGACCTCATGACATGCCCTACGATTTGGGCCTTTTTGACTGCAGTAATTAAATCTTTAAAAAAACAGGATTGGCCTGACACTCAATCCAATTTAAACTATAAACAGAAACAGGCATTACGTAGATTACAGAAAAAACCTGATATGATCATTAAGAAATCAGACAAAGGGGGCAATCTAGTCATAATGACTCATCAGCAATATCAATCAATGTGCTTAAAAATCCTTTGTAACCGGGCATGGTACATTCCAATCAACCATTCAATGGTTGAGACCTTTACAACTGAGTTTAGGTCCCTGGTTACAAGGGCATATGAACAAGGTCTGATAGATGTTGAAACCCTTAGATTTATAAACACAGCTAAACCTCGTATGCCTACATTTTACGCGCTTCCAAAAATACACAAGGATAAGAACAATCCCCCAGGGCGCCCAATAGTCTCGGGGATGGGTTCCCTAACAGAGAACGCAAGCAGGTTAGTCGATTCGTACTTGATTCCCCATGTTACAAGCCTACCTTCATATATAAAAGATACAAGCGATCTTTTGCGACACCTTGAGGACGTGCAAGTCCCTCCGGACGCCCTCCTCGTGGCAATAGATGTGGAGGCTTTATACTCCAGCATCCCCCACGGGCAGGGCGTCCGGATGGCCAGCACTTTCCTCAAAAAACAAGACCATACCACTTGGCCTCTAAATGACTTTATACTACATCTTTTAGATTTCATCCTTAGTAAGAACTTTTTTACATTTATGGATCAAATTTATTTACAAATTCAAGGTGTGGCGATGGGGACAGCCTGCGCACCTTCCTATGCAAATTTATATCTGGGGGGCTGGGAGCGGTCAGTATTCTCTGATGAATCTTTACAAATCTACCTTGACTGTGTTCTCCTTTGGTATAGATTCATAGATGATCTTCTAATTGTCTGGACAGGGACTGTCCAGGCACTGGAAGATTTTGTCAAAACATTGAATTTAAATACATTTAACTTAACATTTACTTACACATATCATTTAACTAAGATTGCCTTTTTGGATCTCAATATCACTAAGGATAATTCTGGAAAATTAATGACTGACCTTTATCGCAAGCCATCATCTGGCAATACTTTACTACATGCTAAAAGCTCACACCCCCGCCCTCTAATACGTAGCATACCATATGCCCAATACATTCGGATAAGAAGAAATTGTACCACAGATCATGACTTTTTGGTTCAAGCCAGGGGTTTACAGGAGCGTCTCCTCAATAGAGGTTATCCACGATCCAATTTAAGGAAAGCATTTAACAAAGCGTACGGACGCACACGAGAATCTTTACTTTATGGCCCCCCCAGACCAGTCCACCCTTCTACAGTTAAGATCATCACCAAATATTCTACACATCAGAATACACTTAGAAACATCTTATCGCAACACTGGCATTTTTTAACGGATCATCATACTCTAAGTAAATATGTTAGACAAACCCCGGAATTGGTTTTCAAGAGGGCAGCTACCCTTGGGAACAAACTCACCAGAAGCCACTATCAAATCTCCGCACCAAATCGGCGGGATCCACGTGGCACCCACCCTTGTGGTGGCTGTCCACGCTGTCCCTGGATATGGGAGGGAACAACATATAATCTCCCAAGTGGAGAAATTTTTATTCCATCATTCTATGCCAGCTGCGACACGAAAGGCGTTGTCTACCTAATGGTTTGTGCCTGCGGGGCATTTTACGTAGGTAAAACCATTAGAGAGCTCCGCCAACGTATTGGTGACCATCTTTACTATTCTTCGGGCGGCAAACTGACGGCAGTCGGCCGCCATATAGGTATTCACCACCGGTACCAGCCACAAGTAGTTAAATTTTTTGTCCTCGAGGTAGTTTATGAGGACACCCGCGGTGGCGACTGGGATAGGGAAATTTTAAAACGAGAAACCCTATGGATAGAACGTTTAGATGCCCTGGTCCCACCTGGCTTGAACGAAACAAAAACATACAAATATTTCCTTAAGTGAAACAGCCTCTTGTGTGTTTTATTATATATATGTCCTTTACGGCAAACATGAACCAATTTCTCTCCCCCTTTTCTTCCTCCCTTCTTCATCCCTCTGTCCCCATGCTATCTGGTACCGTGTGAGCCCAATTTCTCGGTTTTTTTGATGCCACTGCGATTTTTAGGTACTAGCAAACAGTATATTCTGTGGACAGTAGTCCGTCTCTGACTTAGTACCCTAACTTATTTTTATTTGTTTCTTGTTTTGCTTTTTCTTCTAGATAAGCGCCACGTATGGTGAGAACTATAGATTAAAATATCTGTGAATAAATGTTGCCAAATTAAATGATTTAATATTTTATTTATTCTTGTTTACCCTTTTGCATGTATTGATGTTTGTAAAGTTAAGCGAAGTGTGAGACACTACACAGGCTTTTTGTTACCAGGCACTCTGACATCGCCATGGTGCTTAGATTGGAGTATGGGAGGAGACTCCCAGGGGCGGGCACGCGCCTCTCCGGCGGCCCTGTAAGCCTCTCATTTGTGGGCGGCATCAGGTCCGCTGTAGCAATGAGTCACCATGGGTTTCCATGGTGACTCAAGCTGATGTGCGTCGCGACGTTCTCGCGCATGCGCAGTAGGAGCGGCGGACCCGACGACGTCATAGCTCGGCGTCTGCGTCGGGCTTTTGACGTCGTCGGGCCGGAGGTTAAAGGTGCGCCAATATGGCGCATATTCACAGCAGCGGAACGGAGGACGAAGGACCTCCAGGCTAAGAGCGGTCGTGTTTGTATGTGGGGGGGATTCCGCCTACCGGTAAGTGCTTCCCTTCCCAAACGTCCCCTATGCTGGCTACCCAATATATATATATATTTTTCTGATCTATATCTATGCATATCTTTACTAGGTTAACTTTGCACATATAAATACCTATTGTGCATCTGGCAGAGATTTGGACCCCTCGCTGTACTCTCTATGGGCGCACTCCCTACTGTGCACCAGACCCATTACCACACCGTCCTGGGCATGTCTAATATCCTTATCTGGACCCCAGCGTTGATGAGTTGATGCATTTTTCCATGCTGCATTATTTAAAAAGCATCTGGTTATATCGGTATGTTTATGTTATACCCATAGTGAGATATAAATGATATGCTTCTTAATTAGATATATTTACCACTCAGATTCTCTGATTATTGTTTTATAGCTGACTCTGAAACCTCCCGTGTCCGCCCCAAAGGGTGGTTAAAGCCTGGCTGGTTAGGACCACCCGAACTCCAAATGCTTTGTGACTTGATGCCTTTGTGGTGGTGAGCTGCACACTTCGTTTTCTACCCTCCCTTTTGTTTAGGGTCTTGTAAAATAATACATCAAATATGTTGAACTATGCTAATTCTGTTAAATAAACTGTTATAAACTTCGATTTCAGACAAACAAGGTCTCCTGAAGAAGCGACAGTAAAGTCGCGAAACTAGTAGAAACCAAAGACCGAATTGGACACCCAATATCGTTAGAATATCTCTTTTTGTCTATGTTATAGCTACATTGTGCAACCATTGAAATTTTATGTCTACACAATTTTTCTCTTTATTTTCTAAAAAAAACTTTTTATATATAATAATAAACATTTGTATTTTTTATAATATTGGTATCAAGACAGTCCGTTACTTTGCTGGGTGATCCTAAGGGAAACCATGGTTGTGATGTTCCATGTAAATCCCTTTTTTTCTCTCAAAACTTTCTTTGTAGTCATTATATAAGGATGAGGATACCATATACTTTTGTTTCATAACTTTAGGCACAACAATAGAACTTACTACCAGTTAAGTGTATTTCCTGCAGCAGGACTATATGAGGGTTATGTAGTTTTAAATATTGGAATAACAACGAACGCTTGTATTTGGAGTTGAGTCCCCTGACGTTCCACGATATAATAGTCAGCAACTCAGCATCTGAGGACGCCATCATGGAACACCAGGGGGGAACAGAAGCAGGATGATCCTAGACAACCAGTAGATGTAGGCAAACCCAAATTCGGTACACATACTCATCAGCATTCGAGCAGCACAGTACTTAAACATAGCTTTAAAGCAACCCCCCCCCCCCCCCCTCAGAACATATAAAACCCTACCCAAACATCATGAGAACCGAGGTCAATGACCAAAACTTTAGGCCATAGAGCTATACAAACCGATGCAGGGTTTCTTCCCATAACTAGAGAAAAAAAAAATTTAATCTTTAGGTCACTGGGACCCCTGGATGATGGGCCACAGGTGGATGCAGTCCTTCCCAATAGAGTCCGTCTCGGTTTCGGAAGGGGGAATCCAATCGTGGAGAGGGGGAACAGGGGGGGTAAACAGGGGGTGCTTCTGAACAAAAGTGGGGTAATTCAGTGGCATTCAGTGGAGCTCCTGAGGCAGGAGTAAACTGCATTCTATCCAGCAACGTAAGACAAAAACAATCAGTAAGGGTAAAGTAGGATATAATGGGGAGAAAAGGGCTGGGGACAGAGAGCAAATGATGCCAGGAGTCTGCTAGAGTCAATTCTTTTGAAGAAGAAGAGGAATACTTGGCTACTTCCTGCCGGCCACGATCGGCAACCACTCCCCCTTGGCCACTCATGGTCAGCGGGCATCCAGCCACGCTGCCGCAGCCTCTGGAGTGTCGAAAAAATTGAGTGTTATCACCATCAGTAATTCGTAGCCTGCTGGGATACAGAAGGTCAAAACAAATTCCTCTTTCTCTGAGCCGGCGTCTCACATCGGTAAAGGATTTGTCTGGTATTCTCATACTTGATTTTAGGCATGGTACGAGCCACCACCAGGATGCGGTCCCGGTCGCGGTAATTTAACAGCCGTAGCAGGAAGGGGCGCGGAGGTGCCCCAGGCCTTGGAGGGAGTGGTGGGACCCTGTGGGCTCTCTCCACTACAAAGGTGGGCGGCATCTCCCCCAGGTTGAACACTGTGGACAAGAGCCTCTCAGTAAACTCAGCGGGTCAAGGGCCCTCAGCCCTTTCGGGGAGTCCAAAAATGCGGATATTGTTTCACCTGAGGCGATTTTCAGTATCTATTGCACGTTCCTGGATCACTTTCACTTGGATCTGCAAGGCCTTCACCTCCCTGGAATCTGATCGGACCGTGTCCTCCACCGCGGAGAGCCTATCCTCCACTTCAGCGACAGACGAGTGGAACTTATCCATGTCCTGGCGGATGAGACCAACATCTACACTCAAGAAGTTGATCTTTGCCGTCAGGATGTTATGGCTGCTAGGATCTCTGCTCCTGTGGGAGCCCCCACCTCCCCCGAATTAACGGCCTCCCGCGTACCGGATGCCATTGTAGCCGTGGACCGCCTTGTAGACGAGACAGCAGCCGGCGGGGGGGGGGGGGGCACGAGGAGTCCTTGAGCCGGATTAGGAGCAGCGGGTCTTAGGGTGGCAGGTTCACCCTGTGATGAAGGAGGATCTTGGAGGATTCTGTGGGTTGAGAGCCTGCGTTTTGGCAACAGCAAAAGCTGTGTCAGTGTTGGTGCCCTGGGACCAGGCTAAGTTCCTTTACTGGGGGGGGGCATGAGCTACCTGCACAGGGTCAGGGCCTCCAGTAGAGCACAGCCTCTATAGGGGGGAGACACAGAGAGGGCAAAGCAGTACGTTTGGGGCACGGATGGGCACACGGGGGGGCAATGTGTTTACCTCTGGGCCACAGTAACAGGCACTGGGAGAGCAACACAGCAATGCTGCAGCACTGCACCTGAGGGTGAAGGATGAGGGTGGAGGATGAGCCCGGGAGAGTAGGTCGCAAGATGGCGCCTGTAGTGGATCCCTCTCTCCCTCCCCAGACCCCCCGCCCTCAGTCCAACCTTTCTCCAGGGACTGCTGGCGGATGTGCAGGGATCTGATGTCTCACCACCCGCGGACAGCGGAGCCTGAGTCCGAGGATGATGGAGGCAAGGTAGGCCTCAAGATGGCCGTAGGACTCCAAGGTGTGGAGCGGCCCCGTGGAGATTGATCGGCCGGCCAAGCTCCACAAATTTCTGCTGGGGCGGGTGCTGCAGATGTCCGATGGCCTCTAGGGATAATCAGGAGTCCCCCCAGGTGTAGGAAACAGGAGGATGGCGTCGGATTGTCAGGCTGCAAGATGGCGGCGGGCCGAGAGCTCCCGGGAGCGGCTTCGTGGCACTCTTTCACTCCATCCTGCCTCCCCACTGTCCTGAAGTCTCACAGGGGTGGCCGATGCGGATGCGCCGCGGTGTGCTGCCTCTCCTCCCGCAGAGCGCGGCACCGGAGCTCGGGGATGTCGGAGGCGAAGTAGGCCTCAAGATGGCAGCGGGTCCACGGAGTAGGAGGCCGATCGCGGCCCTGTAAATCTTTGATCAGCTGGCCGAGCTCCACAATACCCGGCGGGGCCGATGCAGGTGATGGCTGGTGTCAGGTAGGGAGAGTTTGGAGACCCTCCCGTCACTTTAAGCCTCAGGATGGTTGCGGATTCTATCATGATCTGTGGAGCTCCACTGGAACACGTCTTGTTCCTGCTACATCCGGACACGCCCCCCAGGGACAGTCAGTTTAATCACTAGCTATTACTATTAGGTCCACAAAGGTCCTTGGACTGGTATAGGTGTACATTATATAGGGTTGTACACGTATAATATACTTTCTTTCAAATATAGAAAGCATATTATAGTGCACTGCACTGCTGTGCTGCTGACCGATTCTGCAGCTGTCGTTTCTCAGTGTAGGGAGGGACAGTTTGGTGTTTGGAGCAGGGACAGTCTGCAATTCACTAGCTACTAGCTAGCTACAGTACTATTAGGTCCACAAAGGTCCTTTTAAGGACTAGTATAGGTGTACTATTTGGTGTGCAGAATATAGGGGTGTAATACACGTATACAATTCTTGCAAATATAGAAAGCATAGTATAGTGCATTTTCAGCATTGTGACTGCTGAGCGGTTCTGCAGCGATACTACAAAGAGTGACAAACGCAATTAAAAATGTTTTTTTTTATAACTGATGTGATAGACCAGTGGCCAGCTTAAATGGCCGACTGAAGCGGGGTGTTATATACCTTCTTCCACATACATACTCTCTATAATGGTGCTTTTGCAAAACGTCCCCTCGGAAGTTCGTCCATCACTATTCTTGATGATTGGACTGTGGTGTGATCGTGTATACGTAAGACAGTTTAACCACTTAAGGACCGCCGTATTGCCATTGTACGTCATTAAAATGGCACAGGCAGGCATAAGCACGTAGATGTACGTGCCTGCCTTCCAGCGGGTGGGGGGTCCGATCGGACCCCCTCCCGCTGGATATGGCGGTCCGTTTCCCTCCAGGAGCGATCCGTGATGAGGGGATGGCCGTTGGTTTCTGGCCACCCCCTCTGGATCACTCCTGACCAATGCTGAACTTCCTCCCACTGTGTATTGTTTACACAGGAAGGAGGAAGTGATGTCATTCTCCTCGGGCGGTCTTTTTGACCGGACTACGAGGAGAAGAGTAAAAGTAAGTGCACCAAAACACTACACTGACACATAGGTACACATAGGTACACAAACCCCCCCCGATCCCCCCCCCCGATCGCCCCCCGATCCCCCCCCCCCCGCCCCCCCCTCCCCCCCAGTCACAGTGTCACTGATTGCATTGATCATTTCTTTACTGATCAATGCATTCAGTGTCAGTTGTAACAGTTAAAACTGTCAGGGCAGTTAGTGTTAGGTCCAGGGTAGCCCCCTATCACCCCCCAATAAAGATTTAACCCCCTGATTGCCCCTAGAGTTAACCCTTTCACCCCCTTTTGCCAGTGTCACTAAGCGATCATTTTTCTGATCGCTGCATTAGTGTCGCTACTGTCGCTAGGTAGCTAGTTATTTTTTTAGGTTCACCGCCAGGTTTTTATATCGCTAGGTACCCCGATATACTACCCAATAATGGTTTTAACCCCCTGATTGCCCCTAGTTAACCCTTTCACCCCCTTTTGCCAGTGTCACTAAGCGATCATTTTTCTGATCACTGCATCAGTATCGCTACTGTCGCTAGGTAGCTAGTTATTTTTTTAGGTTCACCGCCAGGTATTTATAGCGCTAGGTACCCCGATATACTACCCAATAATGGTTTTAACCCCGATTGCCCCTAGTTAACCCTTTCACCCCCTTTTGCCAGTGTCACTAAGCGATCATTTTTCTGATCGCTGCATTAGTGTCGCTAGTGTCGCTAGGTAGCTAGTTATTTTTTTAGGTTGACCGCCAGGTTTTTATAGCGCTAGGTACCCCGATATACTACCCAATAATGGTTTTAACCCCCTGATTGCCCCTAGTTAACCCTTTCACCCCCTTTTGCCACTGTCACTAAGCGATCATTTTTCTGATCGCTGCATTAGTGTCGCTAGTGTCGCTAGGTAGCTAGTTTTTTTTTTAGGTTCACCGCCAGGTTTTTATAGCGCTAGGTACCCCGATATACTACCCAATAATGGTTTTAACCCCCTGATTGCCCCTAGTTAACCCTTTCACCCCCTTTTGCCACTGTCACTAAGCGATCATTTTTCTGATCACTGCATTAGTGTCACTAGTGTCGCTAGGTAGCTAGTTTTTTTTTAGGTTCACCGCCAGGTTTTTATAGCGCTAGGTACCCCCATATACTACCCAATAATGGTTTTAACCCCCTGATTGCCCCTAGTTAACCCTTTCACCAGCGATCACAGTATAAGTGTCACTGGTGACGCTGGTTAGCCAGTTAGTTATTTAGGTTCCCCGTCAGGTTTTTATATAATGCCAGGGACCCCCATATACTACCTAATAAAAATTTGAACCCCCTGATTGCCCCTAGTTAACCCTTTCACCACTGATCACCGTATAAGTGTTACGGGTGACTCTGGTTAGTTTGCTTTTTATAGCATCGGGGCACCCACCATTTATTACCCAATAAAGGTTTAACCCCCTGATCACCCGGCGGTGATATCAATTAGGTTTTAGGGTCAGGGTCTGCGTCGCCCCAGGCAGCGCTAGGTTAGTGCCAGTACCGCTAACACCCACACGCAAAGCATAAACCTCCTGTAGTGGTATAGAATCTGAACAGATCAATATCTGATCTGATCAGATCTATACTAGCGTCCCCAGCAGTTCAGGGTTCCAAAAAAACGCATTGTTAGCGGGATCAGCCCAGATACCTGCTAGCACCTGCGTTTTGCCCCTCTGCCCAGCCCACCCAAGTGCAGTATCGATCGATCACTGTCACTTAGAAAACACTAAACACATAACTGCAGCGATCGCAGAGTCAGGCCTGATCCCTGCGATCGATAACAGTTTTTTGGGTAGCATTTTATATTTAAATCCGGAAGGCAGTGCTTGGTTTTTGGGGTCCCGTACGTGGCTAGGCTCCCAAAAAGTCCCCCACATGTGGTATCCCCGTACTCGGGAGAAGCAGCAGAATTTATTTTGGGGTGTATTTTGACTTATGCCCATAGCATGTGTGAGCAATATATCATTTAGTGACAACTGTGTGCAAAAAAAAAAAGTTTGTAATATTCCCGCAACTTGTGGTAAAATATAAAATATTCCATGGACTCAACATGCCTCTCAGTAAATAGCTTGGGGTGTCTACTTTCCAAAATGGGGTCATTTTGGGGGGTTTTGTGCTATTTTGGCATTTTATGGCCTTCGAAACTGTGATAGGTACTGAGGAGTCAAATCAAAAATTTTCCCCCTTAGAAATCCTGAAGGTGGTGATTGGTTTTCGGGGTGCCGTGCGCGACTAGACTCCCAAAAAGTCCCACACATGTGGTATCCCCATACTCGGGAGAAGTAGCGGAATATATTTTGGGGTGCAATTCCACATATAACCATGGCATGTGTGAGCAATATATCATTTAGTGACAACTTTTTGTAAAAAAATTTTTTTTTTTTATTTTTTGTCATTATTCAATCCCTTGGGACAAAAAAAAAAAAATATTCAATGGTCTCAACATGGCCCTCAGCAAATAGCTTGGGGTGTCTACTTTCCAAAATGGGGTCATTTGGGGGGTTTTGTGCCATCTTGGCATTTTATGGCCTTCAAAACTGTGATAGGTAGTGAGGAGTAAAATAAAAAATTTATGCCCTTAGAAATCCTGAAGGCGGTGCTTGGATTTCGGGGTCCCGTACGCGGCTAGGCTCCAAAAAAGTCCCACACATGTGGTATCCCTGTACTCAGGAGAAGCAGCAGAATGTATTTTGGGGGGTCATTTCACATATGCCCATAGCATGTGTGAGCAATATATCATTTAGTGACAACTTTGTGCAAAAAAAAAAAGTTTGTAATATTCCCGCAACTTGTGGCAAAATATAAAATATTCCATGGACTCAACATGCCTCTCAGTAAATAGCTTAGGGTGTCTACTTTCCAAAATTGGGTCATTTTGGGGGGTTTTGTGCTATTTTGGCATTTTATGGCCTTCGAAACTGTGATAGGTAGTGAGGAGTCAAATCTAAAATTTGCACCCTTAGAAATCCTGAAGGTGGTGATTGGTTTTCGGGGTGCCGTGCGCGACTAGACTCCCAAAAAGTCCCCCACATGTGGTATCCCCATACTCGGGAGAAGTAGCGGAATATATTTTGGAGTGCAATTCCACATATAACCATGGCATGTGTGAGCAATATATCATTTAGTGACAACTTTTTGTAAAAAAAATTTTTTTGTCATTATTCAATCCCTTAGGACAAAAAAAAAAAAATATTCAATGGGCTCAACATACCCATCAGCAATTTCCTTGGGGTGTCTACTTTCCAAAATGGGGTCATTTGGGGGGGGGTTTGTACTGCCCTGCCATTTTAGCACCTCAAGAAATGAGATAGGCAGTCATAAATTAAAAGCTGTGTAAATTCTAGAAAATGTACGCTAGTTTGTAGACGCTATAACTTTTGCGCAAACCAAAAAATATACGCTTATTGACATTTTTTTTACTAAAGACATGTGGCTGAATAAATTTTGCCCTCAATATATGACTAAAATTTAGTTTATTCGATTTTTCTTATAACAAAAAGAAGAAAATATCTTTTTTTTTCAAAATTTTCGCTCTTTTTCCATTTATATCGCAAAAAATAAAAATCGCAGAGGCAATCAAATACCATCAAAAGAAAGCTCTATTAGTGGGAAGAAAAGGACGCAAATTTCGTTTGGGTGCAATATTGCATGACCGCGCAATTACCAGTTAAAGCAGCGCAGTGCGAAATTGGAAAAAGACCTCTGGTCCTTAAGGTGTTTATTGGTCCGGGGCTGTAGTGGTTAAGCAGAATTCTGTCGGAACTCCGGAAATACCTTCAGAGTTTATTCCGACGAGAAAACTGGTCGTGTGTACAGGGCATAACTCATGAAACGGTTTCTCTAGTACTCCAATTTGAGGCTGACTATCGGGAGGTGATCAGCTTTCTGCTGATTATATCACTCAAATTTCCTGTTATTCTGGAAATTCCTTGGTGTTCTACCCATAATCCTTGTAATACCTGGTAAATACAGACTATAAATTGTATACCCCCCCCACCCCCACCCCCACAATTGTGAGTAATATTATAGAGAAACTTGTTGAAAACTTCTCTACCAATTAAGGAATCACAAGTTGATATGGAAGCTACCCAGTCATATGACAGCCTGTCTCCTCAATACCATGAGCTCTGAGATGTCTGTAATAAAAAGAGTGCTGATCAATTACATCCTCATTGCCCGTGTGATTGTCCCATTGAGCTGATTCCAGGGGCAGACATTCCTTTTGGTTGCCTTTTCAATTTGTCAGAAGTAAGGTGCTCAGGGAGTGGATTGATGAGAATTTAGAGAAGGGCTTTATTACACAATCAATGTCCCCTGTTCTTTGTTGAAAAAAGGACCTCGACCTTGCGTCTGTGCATCGATTACAGTGCTTTGAATAAAATCACTATTAAAAACTGTTACCTACTTTTCTCGGCCTGTTAAATGTTGGAAAGACCCAGTTCTGCAAAAAACCTTTACAAAAATAGACTTATAAGGGGCATATAAACTTGTTTGTCAAGGAGACAAATGGAAAACGGCCTTTAGAATCAGATGTGGGCATTTTGAGTCCTTGGTTATGTGTGTTGGCCTTTACAACTTTTCAACACTTCATCAATTATGTTTTTTTGGATCTGTTTTGTAATTGCTTATGTAGAATGATATTCTCATCTTTTCTTTTCTTTTTATTATTTTTATTGAAATCTTCACGTTACAGTACATAGTACCAAAAATACAAAAGTACAAAAGTATAAAAGAACATATGTTTAGCAATATACTGCAACTTGAGTAAAAGTGTATATATTTTCCAAATGCACAGATAAGTAGGTAGATAACCCAGAACAAATTCAACGTTATCTTTGAAACCATTAATTACGTTCATGCTGGAAAGTGCATGCACTGCAAAATGAACACAATTTTAACTGTGGGGTTAAACAGGGGGGAGGAGTATTGACAAGGTGGGGGGGAAGGTGGGTTTTGCTCTGACCATCATATAAGTAGTTGCAAGCGGGTGGGGGTGCGTGAGAGTATCAGCAAGGGTTGCAGTGTATAGACATGTGCATTTTGTTTCGTTCTGAAACAAAATTCGGAGGAATTTTCATTATTTGGACATTCGGATGCATCTGAATTACAATGCTAACGAATTCAACCGAATTCGGACGAAATTCGAATCAAATTTGAAAAATTAAATTTTTTGACCCAAATTTGGGGTCACGTATCTTGGGTCACTTGGTGCTAGAAACCCCAAATTTGGAGATGTTCTAGTGCTAGTTCTATTGTGTTTGCATACCAAATTTGGTGTTTCTAGCTATAAGTGATCCCGATATATGTGGCCCCGAAGTCGGGTCGCAAAATGTCATTCTCTGCTGCAGAAAAGTGCTTGACATTTTGTGACCCGCATTTGGGGCCACGTATCTCGGGGTCACTTATAGCTAGAAACCCCAAATTTGGAGATGTTGTAGTGCTAGGTCTACTGTGTTTGCATACCTAATTTGGGGTTTCTAGCTATAAGTGGCCCCAAGATATGTGGCCCCAAATTCGGGTTGCAAAATGTCATTCTCTGCTGCAGAAAAGTGTTTTTCTAGTCTATTCTCTATTTCTATTCTAATCTTTTCTATTCAAATTCAAATTCATTCTATACGAAATTCGAATGTCGGAAAGAAATATATATATATATTATAAAACCACCATCTTCCGAAATTCGAATTTAGTATATAATGATTTTGATTTTAATAGAATATAAAAGAATAGACTAGAAAAACAATAGAACAGAACAGAATAAAATATAATATATTCTATTCTGTTCTGTTCTATCGTTTTTCTAGTCTATTTTCTATTTTATTATAATCTTTTCTATCCAAATTTAAAATGAATTAATTTAAAATTTTGAATTCATACTATTCGAAATTCAAATTTATTCTATTCAAATTTGAATTTCAGAAGATGGTTGTATATTCTTTCTATTTTATTCTATTACATTTTATTTTTTTTCTATTCTGTTCTAATCTTTTCTATTTGAATTCAAAATTTTGGAAGATGGTTTGTTACTTATACTTACTTATATATATCTGTCACATCAACTTTTCATACTTGCAGTGTACCAGTGCAAAAAAAAAACACACACATCTTATTTCATTTATATTTATGGTATCAATGAAGTTGTCAGCATACCTGATTGAAGAAGTCACGGATGTCGATCGCAAGGCAAGTACATATGCTATATGTCATTGTCCACTTGCCACAAGTTGTGTATTGTATTTGTCCACTTGCCACATCACCTGCCACAAGTTGTGTATTGTCCACTTGCCACGTGACCTGCCACAAGTTGTGTATTGTCCACTTGCCACGACACCTGCAACGAGTGCCACGTGACCTTCCACGAGTGCCACATGACCTTCCACGAGTGCCACGTGACCTGCCACGAGTGTCACGTGACCGGCCACGAGTGCCACATGACCTGACACGAGTGCCATGTGACCGGCCATGAGTGCCACGTGACCAAGTTGTGGATTGTCCACTTGCCACATCACCTGCTACCAAGTGACCCCAGATATGGACAATATGCCAAGTACTTTTTTGCAGCAGAGAATGACATTTTGCGATCCGACTTTGGGGCCACATATCTTGGGGTCACTATTTTGGGGTTTCTAGCACCAAGTTACCCCGCGATACATGGCCCTAAATTCGGGCCGCAAAATATTTTCGAATCCAGTTGAAATAGTTTCCTAGTTAAATCTTTTTATTGAATTTCAAGAGAAAAAAAAAGGGAAGTTTACAGATCATAACGAGCATCATATCATGAGTATCGTAAATTAACAATATAGTTATAATCAGGTATTGATCACATAGATTAGGTATGTTATAAGTGAAAGTATAAGTAACATAGAGATTGTATACTATAATATTATAGGTACTGAACTAAATTAGGAACAAACTATATGAGAGAATTAATGAAATATGCCTCCAGACCACCTGTCCGCCCCAAATGGGTTCAAGCTGGGAACAGGTGGGGGCAGATATAATTAAAAAGTAAAACTCTTTTCCTGGTTAACTTTAGCTCAGCACAACCAGTATTTAAAGAAAGTTTTGAAGAATAGACCCTCTAAAAGAGAGATCGATGCTCTATGTTGATGAGAAATAAACCAACTTTTGAAATATAAAACATAAATAAAAAAAAAAAGAAGAAGAGGGATAGAAAAGGAGGAAAAGAGAGAAGAAAAGGGATGAGATGAAAACTCTCGAGGTAGTGATCTGGTACATGACATAAATCAATATCACAACAGCGATACACAAGGATTTTATTGTGGGAACAGCAATGACTGGTCAAAATCTGAAGGAAAGAAATGTTTAACCCATGGTTGCCAAATCATGTGAAATTTACTAATATTATTGTTTTCAATAGCTGTCATTTTATCGAAAATGAGAGCTTTGTTCAGTCTGTGTTTGGCTTCCGCCACAATTAAATTTTTGGTTTTCCATGCCTTAGCTATGGTTTGTTTAGCTGCCGTATTAATATAAACAAGTCGTTTGAATTGTGTCCGTGTGAGTGAATCTGGTTTGAGATTTAAAAGTGCAATAGCTGGGTCTGGGGCAATATAGATATCTAAAGCTTTAGAGACCCTTGCAAATATGTTATTCCAAAATTCTTGCGCCACCGGACAATCCCACCATATATGAAAATGAGTACCAGGAGAGGAGCAACCTCTAAAACAATGATTAGGGTAAGATAGAGAAAATTGTGCAATCCTTGCTGATACTAGGTACCATCGTGCCAGAACTTTAAAGTTAGTTTCCAAAGCATAACAGTTGGGAGATGATGATTTAGTAGCTAACCAAATGTTGGACCAGTCATTGTTGTTAAATATTCGACCCAAATCCTGTGCCCATTTAACAGAATACGATGGAAGTACCTCATTAGGGGTAGTAATAAGGGTTTGGTACACATATGAAATTAAACCTTTAACATGTGGGTCACTTATACAAATATGTTCAAATTTAGACATCTGACTAAGTCGTAAACCTGACCCAATAAGAGGCATATAGAAATTTTTAATTTGTAGATATCGAAATATCTCATTGTTTGAGAGCCCGTAGTTCGTACATAGCATAGGGAATGTTTGAAAGGTATTTGAGAATAATAGCTTATAGAATCTAGTCAGATTAGTAGAAGACCATGCTGAAAAAGATTTCGGAAATGTCCATGCAGGATAAAAAGCTGGATTCCCTAGAAAGGAAAGAAGTGGATTATGTACTGATTGTAATTTACATGAACTACCAAATCTATCCCAGATAACCAATTAATATTTTGTGATAGGATTAGTCAGATGCGATCTGTCCTTTGGCTGAATCCATAGTAGATTGGCCACTGATATGGGGTCACAATCAATGGCTTCAATAGATACCCATAAAGGTATGTCTTCTATTGAATGATATTTAGGGAGTATCGATAGTTGAGCTGCAAAGTAGTAAGAAGCGAAGTTAGGTAGCCCCAAGCCTCCACTGGTTTTACTAAGATATAAAGTGGATTTAGGTATACGGGGTTTAATATTCTTCCAAATAAAAGACATAATTCTATGCTGTGTGAGCCGTAAAAAAAAATTGAAGGTATGGAAATGGGAAGTACCCTATATAAATATAAAAACTTAGGCAGTATTGACATTTTTATTGCATTAATCATTGCTTTAATAAGCCTGTAACTTGCTTCAGCAGGGGTAAATAATTAGCTGCAAAAAGAACAAAAAGTGAGGATGTAAGGTGTACACCTAAATATGGTAATTGGCGATCAACCCAATTGAAAGGTAGAGAGGATTGAGCCTGTAATAGGTCAGAGTGTTTTATAGAAATATTCAATGCATTTGATTTGGTGGGGTTTACAAAGAGACCGGAAATATGTGAAAATGTATCCAATATTCACAGAAGAATTGGGGCAGAAATGTGGGGATGAGATAAATAAATAAGTATGTCATCCGCATAAAGACACAGTTTATGGTGATGCCCACCTAGTTCAATACCTTTGATATCTGGGTTAGATCTAATTAATTGTGCCAAAGGTTCCATAAGTAGGGCAAAAAGTAGTGGGGATAAGGGACAACCCTGTCTTGTGCCTCTTCTGATATCTATTATTGCTGATTTATAACCTGCATGTTTAATATACGCCCTGGGATTGTTATAGAGGGAAGAGATCCAAGTCAGGAAATGATTACCAAAACCCAATTTTTTGAGAGTAAATTGCATATAAGGCCAGGTGACTGAGTCAAAAGCCTTACTGATATCCAAAGATAGAAGGCAAGTTGGGATACGTCTGTTTTTAGCGGCTTGAATAAGTAATAGTGTTCTTTTAATATTGTCTCCTGCCTGTCTCTTGGGTATAAAACCCGTTTGACGGTTGCAATAGTTTCGAATGCGGTTGAAATCATTTCAAATCATGTTGACATCATTTCGAATCCGGTAGAAATATTTTCGAATTTGGTTGAAATATTTTCGAATGCGACCGATTTTTCGAATTCGGTAGAAAACTAAACAAAATCCAAAAACGAATTTAATGAATTTAATGAATATAACTAAACAAAATGAATTAATTAACAAATTAAAACGAAACAAAACTAAACAATTTTTTTCCTTTTGCACATGTCTAGTAGTGTATTTCATTTTAAACCAGTTTTTCCATATTTTCCAGTGGTTATCAAATTATTTTTTGGTGCCACATCTGTTGGCTACTAGTGATTCAGATACATAATGGGTTTGGGTGTTCCTGAGTACTTCTAATGCGTTTGGGACTATGTTGGACTTCCAATGTTGCGCTATTAGTGTTCTGGCAACTAGAAGAAAGTATGTAGTAACTACACGCAAGTCAGGGGGGAAGTGTTCTATTACTATGTTCAGTAATGCCATGTTTGGATTAAGGGGTGTCAAAATCCTTGTAATGCTGGAGATAATACTGAATATGCTCCTCCAAAAGCTAGTCAGGTGTTTGCAGGTCCAGAGCATGCGAAGGAGGTTGCCCACTGTGCCACAGTTCCTCCAGCATAATGGAGAGATATTTGAAGAAAATTTTGTGATTTTATAAGGTGTGAGGTACCACTAAAGTGCTATTTTTTGCGATTGTTCCCAATGGGTGATACATTTAGAGGCTTTGTAGATGGATTTAAATGTGTATTGTCATTGAGAAGCTATATCGGCTAAGAGTTTATCTAGTTTTTGAGTCCTCCACCTCTTCTTCCGCAAACAGAGTTGTATAATAATCCCCCGAATGAAAGCCTTATGCGCACACCATAACATGGCTGAATTGAATACAGATTGTGAATATAGTGTAAAGAATTCAGTCAGGTTATCCTTAATGGTGGCAGTATGTGATGACGTCTTCATTATATGGGGGTTAGCATGCCATATATAAGCAGGATTTGGAGTGATTCCCTCCACCACAGTGACAGAAACGGTTGTGTGGTCCGACCGCGAGATATCATGTATGGTGGAAGAGGACACATTTATCAACCAAGATTAAGTCTTTTCTGGAATAGGAGTTATGTCTAGCTGAATGGAAAGTAAAGTCTCGTTCATTGGAGTGTTTACATTTCCTAACATCGTAGACATCCTCAGTGTTTAAGCCCTAGTACACACAGTCGGAGATTCTGACAACCAAATCCGTCGTATTTTGTCCGAAACTGTTGCATACACACGGTCGGACAAAGTTGTCGGAAAATCAGACGTGATTATGTTATTTAGTTACAATGGGACTACGTTCAATAGCTTTGGTGTAGGAATTTTATCTGAGCATGCGTGGCACTTTGTCTGATCGGAATTCTCTACACATGATCGGAGTATGTCCGATCAGAACATTTTGTCAGAAAATTTTACCAACAAGTTGGAAAACTTGGTCCGTCGGATACTCCAACGGAAACAGTCCTATGTAGACTACACACGATCGGACACATTCCATCAGAATCTCCGACCATGTGTACAAGGGCTAAGAGAGGTTGAAGTGTTGGCAGATGTCGCTTGGATCTAGAGGTGGTGTCCATGGTGTAGTCTACTGTAACATTGTATAATGTAAAATTTGTAACAAAACACTGCGCTATTCTTATCAAAAAGTAAATAAAAACCACAAAGAAGAGCTGCTAACACATCACCGGGGTATCAAGTGTAAAATGGACAATATTGTAAAAAAGTGTAGCGCTTCTCATAACATCAGCCAATAAATCTCATAGATCTTACATATAAGTGTAAAATTACACTATAAAGTGGTGCTCATGATATATAAATTTGTGACATAAATCATATATATAAGTGACTCAAAAAGTATCCAAGTAATGAAGTGAGAGAAAAAAAAAAACAAAGAAACAACAAAGTCCCAAAAAAACAAAGTCTTTTGTGTGTGATGTCTTTGTATGATCCACAAACGTGAAATAGATTGCATCTCCTTTTAAAGATTCATATATTAATCATGTGAAGTTCCCATCACCAGGCGAATTGGAGGCTTATCGGAGATGTTGGATCCTCACAAATTTACATTTGGGGGATCGTACAAGCTTTTTGCAACTATATGCAAATCCTCACAGCAGCAGTTAACCAGGGGGACTTCAAATGTAGGTGATCTCTTCATAGGTTACAAGGTATTTTAACTCCAACCAGATATATCCAAAAACGGTTTAAGAACATAAGAAAAAGAAGCAGGGACCAAACATAGCGTAATTCAGTTTTTATAGAAATAGATAAAAAATAAAAGTACAAAACTCACATGTATAAAGTGGTTTGTGCGCTTAACAAGATAAAACAAAGTTGCAGCAGACAAAGTTGCAGCAGAGTCCCGACGCGTTTCGTCGTAGAAGACATCATCATTGTAATCTCCGCATATCAGCAAGGAACCCTTTTTGATGTTGGATACTTTAAGAAACAGCTTCCTCAGGAAGCGGATTTGGTGGGAGTTGGGTGCATAAAGGTTTACAATGGTGTACAGCCTGTTGTTAAGCATTCCTATTAGAATTAGGTATTGTCCTTCCGGGTCGGTCAGGGTTTCGTGCAGATTGAAGGTCACAGTGTCTTTGATGGCCATGATGACACCTTTCTGTTTTGTAGGTGCAGAGGCCATAAACACATGGGGAAAGTCTTTATGTCGGAAATGGGGTGTATTATCATATGGTTCAATCCATGAACATTAACCTCCCTAGTGGTAATCCCGGATCTGGCTCGGGTTGGGATTTCAGCACCACGAGCGGTAACCCCGAGCCAGACTCGGGATCGCATCGTTGGATGCAGGGAGGACACAGGGAGAGTTACTTACCTTGTCCCCTGGATCCAGCGATGTCCTCCGCGCTGTGTGATCGAGCTGTCCTCCGCTCGATTCACACAGTGCCGAATTCTGCCGAGCTCCGTTCCCTGCGACGTTACGGCGCACGGGAGCGGAGATTGGCGCTAAATTCAAAAAAGTAAAAAGACACAAAACGCACACAGTACTGTAATCTTACAAAACGCACACAGTACTGTAAATTTGCCAAATTTCCATGCAAAATAACTGTACCACTTTCAGCACCTAAAACCAGAATGGATCATACCGCCAGGGAGGTTAAGAGAAGTTATTTTAGGAGTCATTGAAAAAAGTAAGGATAGAATGTTTACAGTACCATAAGGAAGTCTCAGTAGTACCTTTAGCGGAGGAATCCCATGTGTCAATAGAGGCCGAGAAGACTTGAAGGCTGCTTTTGGTTGTAGAAGTATGCAGTTCATATGGGTCAGACCAATTGAGCAGGGGAGAAAGTAAAAAAGGGGAGGTAAACAAGGTCAGGTAATGTGTACATAAATTGTTCAATAAAAAAATAGATTTGGGTAAGAATCTGATGGCAGGGGGCGTGGTTTGCCTTGAAGAGGAATGGCAGCTTAACTCGCTCTCTCTGTCAGACGGTGGCCTCTTATTTACTATAACGGGAGTTTCTCACCTCGTTTTGCCATTCTGAGTATGGGGACTGCTTCTCGTACTAACTCCGCTTCCCGCTCGAGATCCCCGAGAGGTAACAGGAACCGCACTGCCCAGAACATCACGGAATCATTCCGCTCCCACAGAGCGAATATGGCGGCCGTCACCTCAGCCTCCTCACAGGCCAGAGATGCCATAGTGCTGACGCCGGCTCCCACTCAAAATACCGACACCTCAGCGGGTCCCCTTCCTTCACAACACCCGACGCTACATGATTTACAAGCTGTGGCATTAGATATAAAGGACACATTCACTTCTGCAATCACGGACCTCCGCCATGAACTGCAGGCTATGGCGGGAAGAGTACAGGAGGTGGAGAGGAAAACAGCATTACAGCACTCTACACTCAGGAAGGTCACCACAGTAGTAGATTCACACACTGCACACCTGAGGGACATACAGAGGCATGTGGAAGACCTCGATAACCGTGGCAGAAGACACAACCTCAGAGTGAGAGGTCTGCCTGAAAGTATTGAAAACTCTCACTTGCTCTCCACGGTCTCCACTTTATTTAATAAACTACTAGACAGATCAGATACTGACATCATTGATATGGATCGTATCCACAGGGCACTCAGACCGCGCGGCAAGGATTCGGATCCCACTAGGGATATAATTTGCTATATTAATGATTATAAATTGAAAGAAAACATCTTAAAACAGGCTAGAACAAACAGATCGCTGGAATTTGAGGGCAGTAAGATCACCATTTATCAGGATCTGTCGGCCATAACTCTGCGACAAAGAAAGGACTTGCGCCCTCTGCTGGAAGTACTTCAAGCAAAGAATATTCCGTATCGATGGAAATTTCCATTTGCTTTATCTGCAACATACCGCGGCCATACAATGGTGCTTCGGTTCCCGGAAGAATTTGAATCTTTTTGCCGAGCTCTTGACATTCCATTTACAGAGGTTCCGAACTGGTATGCGGAATTCCACACTCCTAACACGACTTCCAAGACACAGAAAGAAGACTACATGGACACCCAGGCCTCACATTTCAGAAGACGCCGCTCTCCCTCCATCACCAGAATGGACCCAAATACTGCTTCGCATCCACATCAATACAGCCCTACCTCTGCTCCACAACCCAGAAGAGCACGTAGAGATCGTTAAACACCTTCTTTTCTTAGTCTCTACAATATACACGGCTTTGCAGGGAAGGAAGTAGCAAAAAAACAAAAAGAAACAATTTTTTTTTTCTTTTTTTTTTCCCCACACTGCTTTTTCTCGTTAAGATCCTATGATGATACATGCAATGCTTTACGCGTGTACCTACTACTGTATATTGTTCTCCACTAGGCGATAGAACTGCCAGTATGTTACCTCACATAGAAATACCCTCTCGGGGCCATGGTGCTTCCATTGAGGATACGGTACACCATGCACTCCAGCCGAGACGTATATTACAATGGAAACTATATGTGCTTTAATACGGCTCATCCACCCTAGATATTGCTCTATTCGTCACCTTCAGTTTTGCTTCCCATTGCAGTGGCACCTTAACATTTATTCAACATCCGAGACTGAGCTTCGATGTTTGGTCACGTGCCGACAGAAGTCATGCTATCCCCTCTACTAGGCATGCCTCTGATATTTTTAGAAAAACGATTCCCAGACATCCATACATTCATATTTTCTCCTTTTGTCGAATGGCAAGAGGATGGTAATGTGGAGGTATTTATCTCCTTGCTGAAACTATAGGGAGTATAGTTAAGAATATGTTCTATAAAATGAATTGATGTTAGCACACTCTCTTGCCATAAATTACCTCTGGCAGTCAAACACAATTACAGGAATGAAGTATGACTTCAATGGAATCCCTATGGTCTCTCCTATTCCACACACTGGAGGATCCCTTTCGAACTGAATTTATACAGTTGAAACTTTACTTTCATATTCTACAGTCTTCTTTAGTTACGCCTAATGTACCAATGTATTTGTGATTAATAAGAAGTCTTATCAGCTTTCTTGATCCATGACTAGATCTTTCCCTTCCTCCCAACCCTCCCCTGCCTTCCCCCCTCTCCTCTCCCTCCTCTCCCCAACCCCTCACTTTCCCCCATCACCCCTCTCCCAACCTCTCCCCCCCCTCTCCTCCCTACCCCTCTCCTCCCTACCCTCTCTCCATTACCTCTTTCTATCCCTTCCCCTCTTCTCCTCCCCCTTCCACATCTTCTCTCCCCCCCACACACCTCCCCCTCTCCACATTCCCCCTCCCCTCTCCCCCCCATACCCTCTTCCCCCCACACCCTCCCCCCTCCACCCCATTTCCCTTCCTCCCCTTTCCACCCCCCACCCTTTCCCCTTTTTTTTGTTTCTTTCATATACACTATTACCCGTATATATTTAACCTTATATTGAGAGGAGACGGAGTTTGTCTGTTATAGTTTCAGCTCTTTACGGTTAAAAAGTTGCTGATGGATCTGGTACACAGTTCCATGACATATGGTTATACCTCAACAGTTCTTTTAGATTTGTTTAATGGTTTTACTATGAATTGTTAAATTTCATTGTTAGCAATTTAAGTTACATTACCTCCATAGCGGTTTACATATGCTCCTCTATTGCTGGTTTACTAGTCGATAGATCGAGCTTCAGATATGTACTATCATTCACTTATAATACTTACAGAATAAATATTATATCTATTACAAACCCCTACCTTTAGATCACTAATTCACTCAATACCATATTTTATACTTATCCTGCTATATCTACCCTTCACATATCACTATAATTAGGGGTACACCCCCCTCTGCTCTGCATTCTGCATCCTTTCCCGAAACTCATTCATATTTTCTGCCTCTAGGCCCGCAGTCTGACGAATATTCTCGGACAACACTCCTTTTCGACTGAACCACCTCCCACAAAGTGGTACATTATTTTATTACCCCTTCACTCTACGCTTTCATTAGTATTGCCACTGCCTTATACCGGCTCTCTCTTTCCCCACTTTAATAGGTGAGCAGGTTCTCACCTATAGACGGATATCCTACTGCCCACCCCATAACCCCTATCCATTCCCGATTCTTTTTCCTGATACACCCCTTCCCACACACATACCCAGGAGTTCTATAAGGTCAAATAGTCTGACTATACGTCATACGACAATCCTATACCCAAGCAATCCTACCTCCAGACATCTCTTTATTTTACACCCTCCCATATCCAATTTTCCTATTTTGTTTTATCATTATTTTGTATAATGTCTCCCAATCCAACAACATCAAATTCAACCCCAATCAAGCTCATCTCCTTAAATGTCAAGGGATTAAATTTGCCTGAAAATATATGAAACGACACCATGCTGATATCATATTCTTACAAGAAACCCACTTCCGAACAGATTCTATCCCTAAACTACACAACTTAAACTTTCCTACAGTATATCACTCTACTAACACAACGTCAAAAACAAAAGGAGTCTCTATACTCCTGGCGAGACAAACCCCTATTCAAATCACAGACTCTCTCGCAGATGTCCAAGGCAGATTCCTTTTTTTGAAAGGCACATGCCAAAACCGGAAAATTACCCTGGTAAACATCTATGCTCCAAACAGTGGTCAGGTACCCTTCTTTCGAGACATAAAACGTCGTCTGATAGACTTTCAAGAAGAAACATTGATATTGGGTGGTGACTTCAACACCCCACTAAACCCTCTAGTTGACACGTCGAACGACGCTTCATCTCTACCGTATACAGCCCTTAAAGCAATTAAATCTGAACTACAGTCACTTTTACTCCACGACACATGGCGCATACTCTATCCAGACGGAAAAGATTATACTTTTTTCTCACCTCCGCACGCCAAATATTCTAGAATCGATTACTTTTTCTTGTCCCAATCCGCCCTTCCTTATCTTCAATCAGCATCTATAGATCCTATGTATCTCTCTGACCATCACCCAATATCGATGAGCCTAATCTTCCCGGAACTTCACCCCCGATCCCAATCTTGGAAGTTAGATTCTTTCTTACTTACTGATCAAGCCATTGTCTCAGACATTGAAAATGGCATTAAACAATTCTTTGCCGAAAACAACACAAATGATACCTCATCGCAAATTGTATGGGAAGCACATAAATGTGTGATTAGGGGCATATTCATTGCCGCCGCCTCTAAAAAACGGAAGCTCAAGGATCAACAACAAGCTGCCCTGATCCAGAAAATTTAAGTGTTAGAGAATCTTCATAAACAATCACTAGCCCTAGATGCTCTACACTCATTAATAACAGCCAGGAAGGACTTGACACAACGTTTAGGCAAACAAATCAAACGTAAGTACATTCTAAAACAAAAATCCTTTTACGAATTCGGAAACAAAGCCAGCAAACTTTTAGCTAGAGCCCTACAATCTCAAAGAGCCAACAATACAATACATGCCATCTCAACTTCTCAGGGTCATAAAGTCCACTCCACTCCTGACATAACTCAACAATTCCTAACATATTATTCGAAATTATATAACCTGAATTCCCTGGATAATCCCCCGAAATATAATCAACGAACATCCCTAATTAAAGCATTTTTGACACAATACAGTCCTACTCCCATTTCAGACACCCTTGCGGAAGACCTCAACAAACCCATAAATATGGAAGAAGCGGAATTGGCTCTAAACATGTTGAAATCTGGTAAAAGCCCAGGACCAGATGGTCTGTCTGTTGGTTATTATAAATCATTCCATAAACTGCTGCTACCTATCTTCACAACCACATTTGATGAATACGCCACATCTACATTACCCCCAAGAGATTTATTGATGGCACACGTTACGGTCATCCCCAAACCTGGCAAAGATCCCTTATTGGTACCTAATTACAGACCGAAATCCCTACTAAATGTAGACCTTAAATGGTATGCAAAAATCCTGGCAAACAGATTACTTCCCCTAATCCCTGCCCTTTTTCATCTCGACCAAGTAGGTTTTATCCCGGGCAGAGAGGCGAGGGATAATACCCTTAAAGCCATTAACATCCACCACTGGCTCACCAAATCTAAACAAAAAGGATTATTTTTGTCGTTGGACGCGGAGAAGGCGTTCGATAGAGTGGCCTGGGATTATATGTCGGAATCCTTGAAAACAATTGGCATCCCAGATCGTATGCTTAATTATATTCTAATGCTATACTCCAATCCCACGGCGAGAATTCGCATTAATGGCCACCTATCGAACGCCTTTCCCATTTCCAATGGCACACGACAGGGCTGCCCCCTCTCCCCGCTTATTTTTGTACTCACCTTGGAACCGCTCCTTCGATGCATCAGAGCAAATCCAGATATCAAAGGCATCGATATACATTCTCGTACCTACAAACTAGCTGCTTTCGCAGATGATGTACTCTTGTTCCTCACAGAGCCACTGACAACTCTACCGAATCTTTTGACAACACTCAATCACTTTAACCAATTATCCCATCTCAAAATGAATCTTACAAAATCCCAGGCACTAAATATCACTTTATCCTCTGAACAATACTCACAGTGCCAGAACAATTTCCCTTTCAAATGGAACGCTCACACCATCTCATATTTAGGAATCCAACTACCGTCCTCTCTAAAAGACCTTTATGACACAAACTACCTACCTTTACTGCGTAATATTACCAATGGCCTTAAAAAATGGTCTGCTGGTATATTCTCTTGGTTCGGGAGAACGGCTATACTCAAGATGAACATTTTACCAAGGGTTTTATACCTTTTTCAAACGATCCCTATCAAGCTTCCATCCACGTTTTTCTCAACATATCGAAGAATATGCACCAATTTCATTTGGGGTTCCATACGTCCCAGATTGAACTACCTCAAACTCACTTTTCCCAAGCTCAGTGGAGGACTTGGTCTCCCAGATGTGGAAAAATATCATCAAGCGGCCCATTTAACAAGAACCGTAGATTGGAATCTACATGCCTCCACCAAAGATTGGGTCCAATTGGAAAATTCCTTATCCAAAATTCCAATTGCACAACTACCTTGGATACCGTGCAATCACACTCCAAAATTACACAAAACACACCCCTTGATCCATTCTACGCTTTTTACATTTCAAAAGGCTTGCAAAAAATATAATATCTCATCCATCCCAGGTCCAATGACACCGGTCATACTTAACCCTGCATTTGCTCCGGGAATGCAGAAGCCCTTACTGAAGATTCAGTGGCCTTACAAACAGATCCGGGCCCTTCATTTCTTTAAAAACGACAATCTACTTTCCTATAATGAACTATCGAACCTCCTTAGACCAAACACAATTACATGCGAAACGTATCTTCTAATCCAAAATTTCCTTGACTCGCGATCTCCAAACATAGAATGGTCCAGGGCTCTCACCCCATTTAAAGATATGTGCCAAAAGTCTGAACCACATAAACACTTAATTTCTTTTACCTATGCTTTACTGTTCCCATCTCAAATGCAATGGAACGATTGGACCTCAATGAAATGGTCCAATGAGTTATCTATTAACTTCACACGTAGAGATTGGGAAACAATATACACAATTGTACACAAAGGGTCTCTGAATGTTTACGCACAAGAAAATGCTTATAAACTCATTACCAGATGGTATAGAACCCCTCTCAAACTCCATCATATTTATCCTTCTGTATCCTCACAATGCTGGCGATGTGGAAATGAACACGGCTCATTATTGCACATATGGTGGTCATGCAGCAAGATCCAACCTTTCTGGAAGAAAGTTCACGCTTTAATACAAACCATCACCACATACAAACTAGATTACACACTAGCACAATTTCTTTTACACTATCCTGCAAAACCAAAACGTACCTACCTTCACTCACTGACTATGCACATGATCATGGCAGCTAACATGTGTATCCCTAGAAAGTGGCGCTTATCTACCCCACCATCAATAAGAGATTGGTTAGAGCGCATTCAAAGAACTGCTGAAATGGAAGAATTGATCCATCAAGCAAGAGACACCCCTTCCAAATTTGTACAAACATGGTCATGCTGGCAACACTTTACCACCACACAAGAATATCACGCTTTGCTTACTGGATGAAGGATATCTACCTCATTATTTAAATGATCTTACCATTCATGATTGTGCTTTATACTTATAATTACCCCTTATTATTCTCCTTGAATCCTTCTCGCACCCCTACTAACCTTTTATATATGAATATATAGTCACATTTCCTTACTTTAGGAAACACCTGTTGTAGTATACACTGAGCTCCTTTGGGAGACTCCTACCATATATACACCTGTCGATATCTGCCAACACTCCTGGATCTTACTCTCCTTCTAAGTAACCTTCTCTCCAACGATACTATCCCTCCCCCTCTCAGATAGACCTTTGAAACTCCTTATTATTTTTTTTATTTTTTTTTCTCTTCCTCCAACATATGATAACTTTGGATCCTTATGATCGGCACATAGTTTTGTTACAGATTTTCTGTTTATTTTATGTAATTACTTTCTAGTCATAACTTCATACCTACACACTATTCCTTTGACCAACTTTTCATACACCTTGCTTCTATACTATATTATAGTATCCAGTCACAGTGAGTTCCCATTTGGGGTGACTGGATACTGTTTTTTTTTTTTGTTTTGTTTTTTATTGTCTAACATACATGAATTGCCATGGTCACTGAAATAGTTGTAGTATCACCTTCCCCCTCCCAAGGGGTTTCACAATAAGCTCTATCATATATATATATATATATATATATATATATATATATATATATATATATATATATTGTAAGGGATCTTCCCGGGGTAGGGTGAGTTTGGACACAGTTCACATCAGACTTGGAATTTATAAAGCAGACCTTGGCGTTTATTCGTGGTACAAACAGTCCAACAAACAAAATATACAGCAACTCCGTGCTTCTTGTGTATAACAGGAACAAAATAATAATAAAACAAAACAACCTAGCCCGGCTGGGCGCTTACTAACAGGTTCTTCTCACCTATCTGACACTTATAAACACAGCGTCTTTCGCCTGGACATCGCAGGGTGGGTTTTAGCTCCAGCAGTGGCTGTGCTTGCAGCTTCCTCCAACACACAGACTGTTCATTCCCTGGCTGAGAGCAATCACCTGCAGGCCCAGCAGAGCCTTTACCTTCCCAGGCTAATTAGGATCAAAGCTCACCTGATCCAAAACCCAGAACTGGATCGGGGGGGTGTGGAATGACAGGTCCCTCTACCAAACCTACCTGCCATTCCATATAAACCCAGGCCCGGCAAGATTAAATAACAACTCAGCAGCATATCGCTGCTGAGAAACTGATCCATCCTGGACTTACCATCTCACACTGTGTAGCAACCTAAGTGAGATGTACACCCCCTCGATCACTTCTCCAGTGACATGTCTACATATCCCCCCCCTCTTTTTCAGACCGGAGGGCTGAGCCTTTTGTCCCCACAGACAACTTACCCTCGAGAATGCATCAGCATTTGCCTGTAATTTCCCTGGCCTGTGTTCCACAGTGAAATTAAAGTTTTGTAGGGACAGAAACCATCTAGTCACTCTTGCATTTCTCTCCTTGTTTAACTTCATCCATGTTAGGGGGGCATGGTCTGTCACCAACTTGAATTTCCTGCCTAGCAAGTAATACTTTAAAGATTCTAGGGCCCACTTCACTGCCAAACATTCTCGCTCCACAATGGCATAATTTTTCTCGGCCGGGGTTAGTTTTCTACTCAAGTACGTCACCGGATGCTCCTCACCATTCACTACTTGTGAGAGTACTGCACCTAAGCCTGTGTTAGAGGCATCTGTCTGGACCAGAAATTCTCGCCTGAAATCGGGGGTGACTAACACAGGTGGTTGGCACAAGGCAGACTTAAGGCTTTGGAAAGCCTTCTCGGCCTCTGGGGTCCACGTGACCATTGCTGTCTTTCCGCCCTTTGTCAAGTCAGTTAGTGGAGCAGCAACTGAGGCAAAGTTCGGCACAAATCTACGGTAATAACCCGTAATACCCAGGAAAGCTCTAACCTGTTTCCTTGTCAGGGGTCTAGGCCAATTCTGTATTGCCTCAATTTTATTTAGCTGTGGCCTAACCAATCCTCTCCCAACAATGTAGCCCAGATATTTGGCCTCTTCTAGGGCAAGAGCACACTTCTCGGCATTTATGGTCAACCCTGCATCACTTATGGCATCCAACACGGCCTGTACCTTACAGAGGTGACTTTCCCAATCAGGGCTAAAAATGACCACATCATCGAGGTAGGCGGCTGAGTAATCACGATGTGGTCGCAGAATCAAGTCCATCAACCTCTGGAAAGTTGCAGGCGCCCGTGTAACCCGAATGGCATCACTACATACTGGAATAGCCCATCAGGGGTGGAGAATGCAGTTTTCTCTTTAGCCTCACCAGAAAGTGGAATCTGCCAGTAGCCCTTTGTGAGATCGAGGGTGGTTATGTACCTGGCGTTACCCAACTTCTCAATCAACTCATCTACCCTGGGCATAGGATAAGCATCGAACTTGGAGATCTCATTCAACTTTCTGAAATCGTTACAGAACCTCCAAGTTCCATTGGGCTTTGGGATTAGCACAATCGGGCTGGACCATTCACTCTGTGACACCTCAATTACCCCCAGATCAAGCATACGTTTTACCTCGGCAGATACGGCTTTCCTACGTGCCTCCGGTATCCTATAGGGCTTTAGGTTTACTCTGCTTCTAGGCTCAGTTTCAATGTGATGATGAATGAGGTGGGTACGCCCTGGGAGGTCAGAGAACTTGTTTTTGTTTTTCTGTAAAAATTCCAGAGCCTCCTGTTTCTGTGACACTGATAGAGCATCACCTACCTTGACTGGAGGGATTGGTGGTGACAAATTATTAACAGTATTTGTCGCCACCAAGGATTCCCTGTCTTTCCAGGGCTTGATCAAGTTTATGTGATAAACTTGGAAAGGCTTCCTTCTACCTGGTTGGTGCACCTTGTAGTTCACCTCACTGATCTTTTCAACAATTTCATAAGGACCTTGCCACTTCGCTAAGAATTTACTCTCAACAGTGGGGACTAGTATAAGAACCCTATCGCCTGGGTTGAATGTCCTGATTCTTGCGGACCGGTTGTAAATTCTACTTTGGGCCTCTTGAGCTCTCTGGAGGTGTTCCCTTACCAGGGGCATTACAGTGGCTATACGGTCCTGCATTTGTGCTACATGCTCAATAACACTCTTGTATGGGGTGGACTCACTCTCCCATGTCTCTTTTGCAATGTCCAGTAGACCCCTAGGGTGACGACCATAGACCAACTCGAATGGTGAGAACCCTGTGGACGCTTGGGGCACTTCCCTAATAGCAAACATGAGGTAGGGTAACAAATGATCCCAGTCACGACCATCTTTTCCCACCACTTTCTTCAACATATGTTTCAAAGTTTTATTAAATCTCTCCACCAATCCGTCCGTCTGGGGGTGGTATACAGAGGTACGGATGTGTGAGACTTTAAATAGTTTGCATAATTCCTTCATCAGTTTTGACATAAATGGCGTACCTTGGTCAGTTAGGATTTCTTTGGGGATCCCAGTCCTAGAGAACATATAAAACAACTCACGTGCAATTGTTTTAGATGCAGTGTTTCTCAAGGGTACAGCCTCAGGATAGCGGGTCGCATAATCTATGACTACCAAAATATACTGGTGTCCTCTAGCTGACTTTACAACGGGACCCACTAAATCCATGGCGATACGCTCAAAAGGCACCTCTATAATAGGGAGCGAAACCAAAGGACTGCGAAAATGTGACACTGGGGCACTAACCTGACATGTGGGGCACGACTCGCAGTATTTTTTAATGTCATCATATATCGCCGGCCAAAAAAACCTCTGGAGAACCCTCTCTCGCGTTTTGTCAGTCCCCAAGTGTCCCCCAAGAACATGGTTATGTGCCATGTCAAGCACCTGACGCCGGTACGGCTTAGGTACCAGAAGCTGTTCCACAATCTCATCCTTAATCTTATTGACTCTATAGAAAAGATCATTAGTCACCGAAAAATGTGGAAATCTTTTTTCAGCCTCTGGTTCCTGAGGTACCCCATTCATAACAGCAACCTGCTCTCTCGCATTTTTGAGAGTGGGGTCCTGTAATTGTGCAGCGCCAAAATTATCCCTAGACACCTCTAAGTCTAGTATATTTTGCTCAGTGGGAGGGGCCTCCTCCTCCCCAGCCAGGACCTGCAAAGGAAAACAATCATTTTCATCCTGCATACTTTTATCATTCACAGTGGACAAGGCAACCCCCTTAGAGGTATCCTCACTCCTTTTGGGGATTTTTCTTTTTTCCCAGAGAGCCCAGAATAATGGAAAATCGCGCCCCAATATTACATTATGCATGAGGTTTTTAACCACACCCACTTCATATTGTATGGTGCCTTGTTCAGTCCCGATTTTAGCCAGCACTATAGGGTACACTTTTGTATCACCATGTATGCACACAACACTCATATGCTTTTTAGACTCTAAGTCCCCAGTCACCAGGCTAGCATGCACCAAGGTTACGAGGCTTCCTGAGTCCATTAACGCCTCAACGGGAAAGTCATTGATGGTAATAGTGCAGATTTGAGGTTCAGTCTCTAGTCCAGGAACTGCAGCACAAGATGGTTCCGCAAACAGCGACTGACGCCGGCTAGCGTCACACTCCATGGGTTCAGTGGTAAGAGGGCAATGGGCAGACACGTGTCCCGCCTCATGGCATCTCCAACACTGGATAGGGCCTGGTCTCTTTGGCAAGGAGTCCTTTTCAGAGCCCCTTAGCCACCCGGGACCATCACCAGTCTTTTGTCCCTGAGACACCACTTGAGCCCTTTTCCCTCCATCAGCACCCCTCCACACTCCCCCAATAGATGGAAGTCTCTTACCAGCTGACGGCACAGATCTGGTGCTCCGGGGAGGTGAAGATGCTGCAGGAACATCACGGAGGTAGTCCTCAGTCGCCTGGAACCTCTCCACAAGGTTGACAAGTTCGTTTGCATTCTTAGGATCACCTTGTCCCACCCAGCGTTGCAGGTCAGTAGGAAGAGCTCGGAGGTAGCGATCCATCACGACCTTCTCTAGGATTTGTGCAGGAGTAGAAGTGTCTGGCTCCAACCACTTTCTTGCCAAATGGATTAGGTCCTACATCTGGGACCTCGCTGATTTGTCCAGACTGTAGCTCCAGTTGCGTACCCTCCGGGCACGGACTGCAGTAGTAACTCCTAGTCGGGCAAGTATCTCCTCTTTTAGCCGAGTATAGTCCTTAACCTCTTGCTCACTGAGGTCATAGTAGGCCTTTTGAGGTTCACCTGTTAAATAGGGCGCAATTACCTCTGCCCACTCAGCGGCTGGTAACTTCTCTCGCTCAGCCACGCGCTCAAATACTGTTAGATAGGCCTCAACATCGTCCTCAGCAGTCATCTTTTGGAGCGCTTTCTGCACAGTCCTTCTCCCAAAAAAAATCTCTGGAGCGGCTCCCATCACTGTGGGTGGATTAGCAACCACAGGCGCCTCTCGATTTACTATCAGGTGCTCGATAAGTTGTTGTTGGCTTTGGCGCAAAGCTTGCAACTCTTCCTTATGCATCTGCTGTTGTGCCGCCATGGACTGTTCATGTCGTCTATTGGCCTCTGTCTGAGCCTGCTGTTGTTGCAAACTCACTTGCATAAACTGCTTCAGCATCTCCTCCATGTTGCTGGACTGTTCTTGGAGTGTAGTTGCAGCTTTCACCCAAGACATAAGCAGCTGTAGCCAAGTCTGTCCACACCGTTGCCCCTAGCAACCGACTTGCCCGCATTCTCCACCAACTGTAAGGGATCTTCCCGGGGTAGGGTGAGTTTGGACACAGTTCACATCAGACTTGGAATTTATAAAGCAGACCTTGGCGTTTATTCGTGGTACAAACAGTCCAACAAACAAAATATACAGCAACTCCATGCTTCTTGTGTATAACAGGAACAAAATAATAATAAAACAAAACAACCTAGCCCGGCTGGGCGCTTACTAACAGGTTCTTCTCACCTATCTGACACTTATAAACACAGCGTCTTTCGCCTGGACATCGCAGGGTGGGTTTTAGCTCCAGCAGTGGCTGTGCTTGCAGCTTCCTCCAACACACAGACTGTTCATTCCCTGGCTGAGAGCAATCACCTGCAGGCCCAGCAGAGCCTTTACCTTCCCAGGCTAATTAGGATCAAAGCTCACCTGATCCAAAACCCAGAACTGGATCGGGGGGGTGTGGAATGACAGGTCCCTCTACCAAACCTACCTGCCATTCCATATAAACCCAGGCCCGGCAAGATTAAATAACAACTCAGCAGCATATCGCTGCTGAGAAACTGATCCATCCTGGACTTACCATCTCACACTGTGTAGCAACCTAAGTGAGATGTACACCCCCTCGATCACTTCTCCAGTGACATGTCTACAATATATATATATATATATATATATATATATATATATATATACATATATATATATTTTTTTTTTTCTCTTCTCTTCTCTCAGTTTATTTTGTTTTGTAACCCTTGATATTGAATGTCGCAGTTTAGCATAACATTTACTTCAAAGCTAGACCTAATTATTTTGTTTTACAACTCCATAGATTGCTGTTTGTAAAGATCTACGTTTTCCAATCTGCTTTCAATCTTTTGTTAATGTTAATATACTGTTATCAATATTGTATACCTGACAAAATCGGATAAAACGTTATTGAAAAAAAAAAAAAAGGTTAAAAAGAATCTGGTGGCAGAACAGCTGGCCATTTCATAGGAGGGGGAAATTGCCCAGTATGGGCTCCCCAGCTGTCCGGGAATCCTGTTAAGTGTTTATCATGTTGTATGTGGGGTGACTAAGATTTGCCTTTCTTATTTTTCTTCTTGCGCGACACTGTTTGCCAATTATTTTGCGCACTCATCTTTGCAGGTGGGGAAGAGTTGTCAGAGTTTTGCTCAGGAATAATGTCTAGTGAGAGGAGCAGTGCTAGACCTTCCTCCAGGCAGGTAATTGTTGTGGTGTTTCCCTCATGTGTGATTGTCAGTTTCGTTGGGTAACCCCAGTGTTATGGAATGCTGTGGTTACAGAGGGCTTTCGTTATAGGAAGCAATGACTTGTAAATGGAGAAAGATACTTTGAAGGAGGCTCAGGAATATTACAAGAAGGCCACCGACGGACATCCCAGGTCACTCCCTACGTTTCAGGTTGGTGGCAAAGTTTGGTTATCTAAAGTTCATGTTCCATCTGATAAGCTGGGTCAAAAGTTTGTGGGACCTTTTCAGATCTCTGCTCAAATCTCATAATCTTGCACTTAAAACTTCCTCACAATTCAAAAAGTCACTCTGTTTTTTACATTTCATGAAAATCCTTTTACTGGAAGAATTCTACCACCTCTTCCAACCGTTGAGGTACAGAGTGAAGAAGTATTTGTGGCTCAGAAATTTAGGAACAAATTACATATCTAATTCAACGGGAATGATATGGGTCAAGTGAAAATTCTTGGGAACCTGAGGAGAATGTTCATGGCCCTAGATTATCAAGAGAATTCCACCAAGCATTGCTTTACAAACCTGTCCTTAAAGCAGAGGTCCACCCTAAAACAAATACATAATAATGCTCCTAAAAATCTGAAAAAATATGTTTTTTTACTTACCAGAAATGGCTGTTGCCAGACAGATCATCCTAATCTGCCATTTCCTACTTTTTTTTTTCAGGGATGTACTGGAAGGAGAAAATTACTTTCAGGACCAGAATATGAACTTGCAACCTCTGCTGTGTATGGCAGCATCCCTTCTTGCTGAGCCACCTGTGATGCTGGACATCTCCCTGCCTGATTCCTTAGGCCAGTGGTTCTCAACCTCAGTCCTCAATTACCTCCAATGGGTCATGTTTTGGGAACTTCCCTTAGATAAAGTAGCTCTTATCAATACCATATCATTGATATTGATGTAAAGCAGCTGTGCATAGTAAAGTAAAACCTGAAAACATGGTCTGTTGGGGGTACTTAAGGACTGAGGTTGAGAACCACTGCCTTTGACAACCATGCCCTGTGTCTTGTTTCTCTTGAACCTTGAACTCTTTGCTCCTCCCATTAACTTCCTATTTAGGCCATGCTTTTGCAATTCCTGTTTGACAGATTATTGTGCTCTCTCCAGCCAATAGCTCGATCTTGTCACTCCTGCTGCCGTCTGCATTTTTGCTTCTACTTGTTACAAACTTTTGGCTTCTTCTGCTTCTGCATGATCCCAACTTACAACCACTTGTCACTAGGGAGGAGCCGAACACCCCCCGGTTTGGTTCGCACCAGAACTTTCGAACGGACCCCAAATTCGTACGAACGTTAGAATCCCATTGAAGTCTATGGGACTCGAACGTTCAAAATTAAAAGTGCTAATTTTAACGGCTAATATGCAAGATACTGTCCTAAAAATGTTTGGGGACATGGCTTCTGCCCCAGGGGACATGGGTCAATGCAAAAAATATTTTTAAAAATGTCCGTTTTGGTGGGAGCACTGGTTTTAATGACGATTAAAGTGAAAAAAAAGTGAAATATTCCTTTAAATATCGTGCCTGGGGGGTGTCTATAGTATGCCTGTGAAGTGCCACGTGTTTCCCGTGTTTAGAACAGTCCCTGCACAAAATGACATTTAACGGAAATAACGTAATTTCAAACTGCTTGCAGTTTTAATGTTATATCTGGTTCCTGCAATATGGTTGAAAATCATTGAGAAAAATGGCATGGGTAGCCCTCCCTGCCCATTACCAGCCCCTTTGGGTCTTGTACGGATATTAAGGGGAACCCCGTACCCATATTAAAAAAAGGAAATACGTGTCGCCCCCAGGCCCTATATACTCAGAACAGCAGTATACAGGCGGTGCAAACAAGACAGGGACTGTGTAGATTTGTTGTGTTAAGTTGAATCTGTTTGTAATTTTCAACTGGTACATTTTTAAAGTGTAGCTCCAGTCAAAAAACGATTTTTAAGCCTTTTGGAAAACATAGGGAAAAGTTATCACCCCTGTATAATTTGTTTTGCCGTACGTCTTTTTTCATCTCACTTGCTGTTGTCTCCTTCCGTTTGCAGTAGGAGATGTTTGTAAGTTGGATGTTTGAAAGTAGGGGCCTGCCCTATATGCTCTGCAAAAAATGGCGGAACAAGGTGTTGGTTTTGCCACAACATTGTAAGCCCTCAAAGTGACTCTTGGTGGGTGCTGGAGCACCCTGCTGTGAACGATTATATCAAGAATTGTAATTACATGCCATTGTTGAACAGTGGTAGAAAAATTTACCTTTGGTGATTGTGGTGCTGGTGCCACAACACTATAAGTCCTCACAGTTACTCTGGGTGGGCACAGGAACAGGCCCTCCTGTGAAATATTATATCAAGAATTGTAATTACATGTCCCTGTTAAACAGGGGCAGAAAAATTGGGCCTTAGGCACTGGTGCTGGTGCCACGACACTGCAACCTCTCCCATATACTCTAGTTGTAGTGCAGGAATGAGCCCTGCTGCAAAGCATTGCATCAAAAATTGTAATTAAATGCCCCTGTTAAACAGGGGCAGAAAAATTGGGCTGGTGGCATCACCCAGAACCAGAATGTTCTTCCAACATATCAGCGGAGGAGGAAGAGGATAGACAATCAACATAACAGGACAGTCACTCAGCATCAGCATAGGCAGTCTTGAAAGGATGTGATATTTCTAAAAAAATTATTCGGTTACATCAGCTTCAGGTGCTTGGTAGCTGTGGGTGATCCAAGACTGATTCATCTTGATGAAGGTCAGTCGATCAACTGATTCGGTGGACAGGCGCACCCTGTGATCGGTAACAAAGTCACCAGCAGCACTGAAGGTGCGTTCCGAAAGAACGCTGGATGCAGGACAGGCCAGTAGCTCAATTGCATACTGTGCAATCTCTGGCCAGTGATCCATCCTCAAGACCCAGTAAGCCAGAGGATTTTCGGTGGGAAAGGTGTCCAAGTCTGACCTTGCCCCTAGGTATTCCTGCACCATGTAAATCAGACGCTGGCGATGGTTGCTGGAACCGATCATACCTTATGGCTCCAGACTAAAAAATTGCCTGAAAGCATCGGTCAGACGGCCACCTTCTCCACCGCTCCTTCTGACCGATGCCTCAGCAACACGTTGTCCAGGACCAGGAGTTTGTAACCTCCCAGTCTCTGGAAACGCGTTGCACAGACCTTTCTGCAAGGCCTCCCGGAGATGTTTCATCCTCTGCTTCCTCTGCGATGGCAAGATAAGGTCGGCAACCTTACCCTTGTACCGTGGATCAAGGAGAGTGGCCAGCCAGTAACGTCCCTCTCCTTGATCCGAAGAATACGAGGATCCTTCCGCAGGCTTTGCAGGATCAGGGAGGCCATGCAGCGTAGGTTAGCTGAGGCATTCGGTCCGGAGTCCTCTGGGTTACTAAGGACAACATGATCCTCAGCTACCTCCTCCCAGCCACGTACAAGTCCACGGGTTTCTTGGGACTGTAAATAATCCCTACAAGACTGCTGCTGCTGCTGATGCTGAGTGCCAGCCTCCACCTCCATGCTGACACAATCATCCTCCTCCTCCTCCTCCTCATCCTCTTCCTGTGTGATGGGTGGGACAGCAGGAACACTGTCTGGATAAAGGGAGCCTTGAGAAGCAAGGAAGTCCTCCTCTTCCTGCCTCTGTTCTGCCTCATGTGCCCTGTCCATTATTCCACGCAGCGTATGCTCCAAGAGGTGGACATGAGGTGCAGTGTCACTGATGCATGCACTGTCACTGCTCACCATCCTTGTGGCCTCCTCAAATGGTGACAGGACAGTGCATGCATCCCTGATCATGCCCCACTGGCGTGGTGAGAAAAAACCGAGCTCCCCTGACCCTGTCCTGGTGCCGTAGTCGCACAGGTACTCATTGATGGCCCTCTGCTGCGTGTGCAGCCGCTGCAGCATGGCCAACATTGAGTTCCACCTGGTGGGCATGTCACATATAAGGCGGTTCTTGGGCAGGTTCAACTCCTTTTGGAGCTCAGCCAGCTGAGCACAGGCAATAAATGATTGGCGGAAATGCACACAGACTTTCCTGGCCTGCTTCAGGACATCCTGTAAGCCCGGGTACCTGCCCAAGAACCGCTGCACCACAAGGTTAAGGACGTGAGCTACACAGGGCACATTGGTCAGTTGTCCCTGTCGGAGGGCGGAGAGGAGGTTGGTGCCATTGTCGCAAACCACCATTCCTGGCTTAAGCTGGCATGGCGTCAACTACCTCTCGGCCTGCCCCTGCAGAGCTGACAAAACATCCGCCCCAGTGTGGCTTCTGTCTCCCAAACAAACCAGCGCAAGCATGGCATGGCATCGTTTTGCCTGCGTACTTGCGTAGCCCCTGGAACGCCTACGGAGCACCGCTGGTTCTGAGGACAGGTTGCGTGACAAGTAGGGAACATACGTTCGACTCGAACATCGGCTGTTCATGTAAAACTAGCAAGATAGTTAGCTATATAGGTGGATATAGTGGTGTATACTGGGTTCAGAGCACACAGACAGCACGCACAATCTCCTAACACTGACTGCAAGCTCTATTTAAAACTATCAAGATAGTTAGCTATATAGGTGGATATAGCGGTGTATACTGGGTTCAGAGCACGCAGACAGCACGCACAATATCCTAACACTGACTGCAAGCTCTATTTAAAACGAGCAAGATAGTTAGCTATATAGGTGGATATAGTGGTGTATACTGGACCCCAGCTTGCTCACCTCCTGGTGGGACAATCCTGAGGACTGTGACCTGGTACTAACATGCAGCAAAAGCCTGATCATCAGGAGCTTTGGGGAATACTGGTTTGTGCGTAGACCCCAAGCCTCTCTTCCAAGCAGGGTATACCTATCCTGCTGGTCAATGGGACCCTCTCTACTGCTACAGCTACTGGTCTGAAAGCCTGATTCCTGAACGTGAAGTCCCAATTCCCTAGGAAATATTTAATTCATTTGTGCACCCCCTACAAAAGGAAGATCAGACTTGAGGATGAAGATGTCTAATTTTTCATTTGTGAACCACAAACTGAATCATATACAATATTGTGGGTGAAAAAAAACAATGCAAATATAAATGCAAATATAAATTGAGTAATTCAATTCTAACTTTTGTCAAGTTATAAAATAAAATGTAATAGAATGTAATAAAATAAATAAAATGTTAAATGTAAAATCAATCACAATTATAAGCATTTTCAACAACTTCAACACCTTTGCTTCTGGTTCTCTTTCATTAGCTTGTCAAAATCTGGAAATTTATTGCTGACTGCAGTCAAAGCCCTTGTACACATGGTCAGACATTCTGCCAACCAAATCCGTTGGATTTTGTCCGACGGATTTTGTCCTACGGATTGTGTCCGAAACTGTTGCATACACACGGTCGGACCAAGTTGTCGGAATTTGCGGTTGCCAAGAACGCGGTGACGTAAGCCGTGTACGGCGGGACTAGAAAAGGGAAGTTCAGCACCACGTCCGGCACCCTTTGGGCCCCTTCTGCTGATCTCGTGTTAGTAGAAGTTTGGGGAGAGACGATTCGTGCTTTTCAGATTTGTGATTCAGATCGCTACTGCTCTTCGGTTTGTGCTTGTCTTTGCGTATCTGTTTGTTTCTCATTGTGGACTATATCTTGGTATAGTACGCTTTGAAAGGCATTTTTTATTGTCTGCTTGCTTCTGCTATTCAGGTCTTTCTTTCAGGCATTGCTGTTTATCAGTGCTTTCTGGTGTCCGTTCTGACCAGCCGACCGTTTTGAAACCATGTTTAGTCTACGTACTCGTCATAAAGTTTGTGTTGTGCAGGGGCTTCATGTTGGGGTTCTTACTTTGACACAAGCCCGGTCCATGAACAGGGAGGGGAGGTGTTTGTGGACCAAGAATTGGTTGCGCCAGCGTGACCAGTTCTCGGAAATGCCTTTGCTCTGTGAGATCCGCGAGAATAATCCTAATCATTTCAGGAATTATCTCCGGATGACGGACCCCATTTTTCACTGTCTGCTGGCTTTGCTGACCCCTTATATCACCAGGCAGGATACCTGCATGCGGCAAGCCATCACTCCGGAGCAGAGGCTCATCGCCACGTTGCGCTACTTGGCGACAGGGAGAAGCCTTCAGGACCTCAAGTTCTACAGGCATCTCCCCCCAGGCTCTGGGGATCATTATTCCAGAGACCTGTTCTGCCATCATTCAGGTCCTACAAAAGGACTATATGAAGCTAAGTTTTATCCTTAAACATCACATTCTATGTATTTCATGCTTGCTAATGTCTTGCATTTCTTTCCTCATTTCTTAATTACCATCATTGCAATATGCTCTAATTCATATACTCTGCCCCTTTGTCCTCAGGATATTTGCCCCACTAACTTCCCCACCATGCTCTTCTTGGCCCATAAAACTATAGTCTAGTCACTTACCAATGTCTTTTGTCAACTCCAAAGTATTGCTTTTCCCTAAACACCCCCTAAAATGTCTAAAAATGTGATGTGTGTGCTTCAATTCATGCAGAGTGACGTTTTTAAAATTTTTGGGGTTGTGCCAAACTCATTAGTAACCCCCCTCTCCCCAACTGCTAGCTCAGCTGATAGCAATCCTCTATCTGATGACTTGACCAAACCCAATACACACTCTACCTACCTTTTTGATGATCACATTTATGGATGAATTCACCTAAGCATGTAGTGCAAGGGCCTGCCTCAATACTTTCAAATGCTATTTTTTTTTAACCTATTAATTATCTTGATATGTAATAGCAGAATGTCAAAATGTGCTTCCATTTTGTTTTCTTTTTGGTATTATGACACTTCTTACCTGTCTGGTGGGCTGCCAATAGTGTAACTAAGGAGGGGCTTCCCAAAGTAGCACACATTATTTAGGCATTCAGCTCTCAATCAAGTGGAGAGGGTTACCTGTCCAAAACATCCCCCCTCATTTTTTAGCAAGGGCCCATCAGATGTGGGGGGGGGGGGGTGGTGGGGTGATGACTCTCATAAGGGGACCTTATACTTTAGGCTTTAAATACTCAGTTCCCAAAATGTTATACTAATTTTTACCAAAAATGTTGGTGTCTAATCTGCTTGCAATGTTGATTTGTCAAATTACTAATTTTTGTTCTTGTTTCACTACACAGTGTCCTTCAACGCCACAGGAATGGCAGACTGTGGCCTCCCACTTTGCCAGTTTTTTTCAAGTTGTGCCTTTTTCATCAACAGTGCAAACCCAAGTTCAGAGTGAGATGAGCGGACAGTCTCCTCTTCAGATAATCTTATTATGTTGTGGGTCTGCTACACACACACCTTCTAATTGTAACTAATGTATGTAGTGCATTACTGACCAAAATCGTGCTCATTTTCTGCACCATGGCAGGAAAATGGCATGATTGTCCAAATTTACACCTCACTGTGGGTGTTTTTTACTAAAGGCACATCCACTATGCACTACAAGTGCACTGCAAAAGTACACCTGAAACTGCACTTGGAGTGCAAAGTGGAGTTGCCTTTAGTAAATCACACTCCTTCTCAGCACAAACTAAAATTGTACTACAAATACATTTTTGGCGCAATGAAAAAGGAAGCCACACATTGTTGAAAATTTAACTTTTTAATACAAGCACATTCACATGTGCATTTCGAAAAGGTTTTTACAACAAACCAAGAAATTGTGTGTATCAAAAACAGAGTTTAATCCAAATTTTGTTTACTTGTTGTTTTTGTGTAAACAGGCATGTATCAAAGCGTAAAATACAGAACACAGGAACTTACAAAGTTCAACTTTGAAAAGTGAAGACAATATCAGACATGAGTATGTGCAAACTGGGCTGATATTGCCTTCATCACATGGGGTGTCACCCCTGGAAAAGCCAAATTTGGAAGATGCACACAGTGTGTCAACATGTGCTATCTCCCATCATGGGGGATCAATGTACATGCTTTGGGGCTGCAACCTCTTCATCTCAGACACTTTACACAAAACACGTACATTGATCCCCCATGATGGGAGATATCACATGTTTCAAATTTTCATCTTCCAAATTTGTAATTTCGAGAAATACAAAATTTTTGGTTTAAAATATCAAAAATAAAACCCTATCTAGTTTTGTGTGTTTCACACTCTCCCCAAAACATCAATGATGTTCTTCATTTTATTTTTAACATCATTGATGTTTTGCTGTATATTTTCCAAATCCCGATTGCACCCCATTATCTCCCCAATCAGGATCTGGGCACTTTCACTGGTAAAACAGGAATCTTCTTCCACATCACCTACAAAACAAAGCAAAAAAACACACCATGTAATAAAAATATGGTGACATACATTGATGAGCTTACCGGAAGCTGTGTTCTCCAACACTCACCTGTTGTGGTGACAATTTGCCCAACCTCCACTATCTCTCCTTCCTCCTCCTCCTCCTGCTCCTCTGTTTCTGCCTTTGGAAGTTGGCCTTCTTTGGGAGGGGTGTGGTCCCTGGTGTCCTCATACTTGCCGAGTCTTCTCTCCCCTATGAGAATGTAAACAAAGAATAATTAGCACACAGAGGGCAGAAATAGGAATCTGAAACATTGCTTGGAAGTGTTGTACAATTGTGTTTTTTTGCCGACTTCCAAGGTGAGAACATTATTGGGGACACTTTGTTAAGCTGGAATACTTCCCTGCAGAACGATGTTTCTTACGAACGAATGAAACAATGAACTTGAAAGTGGCCATTTTAAAATGCACAACATGAAATCAAAGCACATGGAGCAGTATGCAAGCAAGAATAATCATATGAACACACGACAACTACTTACTTTTTTTAAACACGCTTGATCCTTAGGTACTGCTCGTGCTCCCTCAGTTTCAGGTCTGACCAGCGTTTTCTCAGTTGATCCTTGGATCGGCGTACCCCAAAATTCTTATGAAGACTCTTCACAACTTTATTCATGATCTTGGCCTTTCTGATATTTGGGTTTGGGTAAGGTCCATACTTCCCATCATAGTCGGTCCTGTTCAATATGTCCACCATCTCCAACATCTCTCCAAAAGACATATTTGAGGCCTTAAATCTTCTCTTCCTGGATTGGGATGTTTCAGGCTCCGGGCTTTCCTCACCCTCCTCCTCGTTAGTGGAACTATTATAAGTGCGCACCTGCATTCTCTCCGCCATGTGCTCTCCCCACTGCGCCGGAAGCGCAGGGGCGGGGAATAGTCTAGAAAGAACGTCAGGGGCGGGTGGAGTTTCACGCATGCGCACTGTATATAAAACGCAACATGCGTGTATCGTCCATACGATCTGGGAAGAGAGTGAGGCGCGGACGCGACGAACATGCAAACGAAGGTAAAATTTTTAACTTGGTGCATCACTAGACAAGACTGCTTCTATCTAGGCCAATGTTGGGACAAGATTAGGAGCGTTTTAATGGCATTATTAGTATTTGAGGGTTTGTTTTGTGTTGTGTCTTGCAGACAATATGGATCCATTCAAAAACCCAAATATTATGGGGCTATTCCTCGAACTCTACAAGGAGATGCCCTGCCTGTGGCAGTTTCACAACTAGTTTTATGCCGACATAACAAAGAGGAACGCAGCGCTGGAGAAAATGCTTTCTTTGGTGCTGATCATGGTCCCCACGGCAGACATGGCCTATCTGAATATGAAAATTGGGGCCATGAGGATTACATATCTGAGGGAGAGAAAGAAGCACCTGGAGTCCTTGAGAGCAGGAGATACAGATGCCGTTTATTACCCCAGGATGGTTTACTTTGACAGGCTGCATTTTCTGGTAGACCAGGGGGTACCCAGGCCACCACTCAGGCCACCACTCTCCAGTCTTCCTTCAAGGCACCCTTCACCCCCAGCTGAGGCTTCCAACGTCCAACCTGGGCCTTCCAGGCAGCAACATGTGGTGGGGCCCAGCTTGAGACAGGTATTGCGTTGTTGAACATATTTCTTGTGTTACATTTAATGATGTTAACTAGATGTTCTTATTGATCAGTAAGTTGTGATTTATCAAAGTGGTTTACATCTCAATAGACAGTAGTGACCAAAAATGATTGGGACGGGAAAGAAAAATGCTGGGCTCAGAATGATAGTCTGTTCTATTTGGTAACATTCAATTAGCAAAAGCCAGGAGCACAAAATGGTGTGATTGATAAGCAAAAAACGAAAACTATGTCCCCTTTTCATACACAGGAAGACCTCAGTCGGGGGGAGGCTGTGGCAAGTGGCAGCCTGGAGATCGACCAACGCCCTCCTTCTCCTCCTGCCCCAACTACAGGAGACCAGCCACAGCCTGGAAGGATGCCTGGAGGGAAGTGCCGAAGGAAGACGAGTGTGTGATGGCCTGGGTTCAGTCTGGTCTGCCAGCAGATGCAGCCTCTTGAAGATCCACATCCTGGGGACATAAATGGCATCTGAATTTCCTGTTCTCTAGGACTTCGGGACCAGACTTCTCTCCCTGAGATATGTACTCCTCAGGCCACCAATTTTTTATATCTTAATTTGTTCATGTCTGCCCTGGGGGCCAAAGGCTGCGCCAAAGTAACAAGTTTCTCGAGGGCTGCGTTACTCTTTTTATTTTATTGTGACCAAAATAAAGGTTTTTTTTTGTTTGATCAAATACTTGTGTATGTGTTTTCCTTCAAAAAGTACAGTTTATTTGTGAGCAGGCAGGTACATTTAAAAAAAACTAAGTGAAATGAATAACAAGAGGTACCAACAATAAACAACCTCCTGTATATTAACAAAGAAAAACAAAATATCAAAAATACAATAATGTTGTGGTACGTTTACACACAAAAAACACCCCAAAAAAAGGAGAAATGAGCAAACTGTCTTTTGTCTTTTTAGGAATTAAAAAAAAAAAAAATCCAAAAAAGAATAAACAAAATCTAAAATTGTGTAGATGTGACGCAAAATAAAATGGTATTGCTGAAATGGTGAAAAAAAAGTAATGAAATACGTTCGGGAGAAGTGTGTGTGACTATGAGCATCAAAAGAAGTTTGTTCTTGCAGCATTGTAAATAACAAGAGAATGCGCTTCATGAATTAATTTTTAACATTGCAGCGTGACGAATGTGCTATATCGCTTACGAGCAATAGTTTTACCTGAGCGAGCGCTTCCGTGTCGGAATTTGAATGTGAGCATGCGTGGCACCTTGTCCGTCGGAGTAGGCTACACATGATCGGAGTATGTCCGATTGGACCAGTTTGTCTGAAAATATTTCCAGCAAGTTGGAAAATTGGGTCCGACGGATATTCCGACGGAATCAGTCCAATGCATACCACACACAGTCGGATTATCCGACAAAACGGTCCGATAGGACACATTCCGTCGGAATCTCCGACCATGTGTACAAGGGCATAGAGTGTATAGAGATAGAGTATTCTTATATTATTACACCTATTCCTTGTTTAGATGTACAAAATCAGAAAAAAAGGTTAATTTACAAAAGTTCATTAATTAATTCTTTCCACAAAAGATTGTGTCCTGCTTCTTATAGAGACAGTCATTGCCTTATTATCATACTATTTCGATGGCAGTGAAGGTGAATCCATTTATCTTCTTTCTGAGGGAACGCTCTGCAGCTATTATTCAGTTCCTGAAATATGTATTCACATCACACAAAAATAAAATCCTAGTTGTAGGTGTAGCCTGATAGGCCAAATCAGCCCTTGTTCCTTATACAATATATGTTGGATAATCTAATGTCAAGGTCTTTCTGCCATAGTTACTGACTTTTATTTTCTACACCTAGAAGTCCTGGTTGCTTATGTCAATCTTTGTTTTTTCTAGACCTTGCTACTGAATTTTTGCATTATATAAAACAAACAAAAAAATAAATCCAATAGGGAGAGTGGGAACCCCTAATTTTAATCACAACACTATTAGTATGCAATTGTGATGTGCTTTTACCATTTCTTCTTGCTGTAAGGGGTATTTGTTTATGCACATATTTTATATTAATCAATTTTCCTTGGTGACTTACCTGTATTTCAGACAGTTAATGAATGAATTTGATGGGTTTTCTGTATATCCTTTGTCTCGCAGTGTGAACTTTGATTTGTAGCTCTTCCAGGTTGCAACTTGCAGGTCATAAGTTTGATCCCCTCCTGCAACAGCTGATGGCCAAAAAAATAATTAAGATTTTGCATGATCTATGTTACATGTTTTTTTATTGCCCACTTTTAAACAAGTGCTTTATTTACTTTTTATGAATTTATTAAGCATTATAAGTACTAGCATTCAGTGGTAGAAGGTCTTCATTGGTAGATTACATTGTTCACTGGAATATTACATGGTAATAAGTTAACATTTATATAAACTTTAGGTCTGGAAGTTCTTGAAGAGCTCTAAATGACATAGAACAGCATGGTAAATGTAGTCCCACTTACATTGGCTACACAAGTCAGTGCAGACTCTTTAAGTTTATTCCTTTTTTCGAGGCGGTCTATCAAACTGGACCTGGAATGCCATACATGTCTCATACTTTTTTTGCAGTAATTTTATTAGCGTAATTGCAACACTTTGCACCAATCCCCATAGTATGCAAAAAGCCCCAAAAAGACAAAGGGGCTATTTATAAATAAAAACTGGAGAAACAGGAGCAAACATTTCTCATGATAACCAATCAAGCTTCATTATTATTCTCTACAAAAAGAAAAACATTTCTAAATGCACACATGAAACCCTACTTCTTTCTCTTTTTTTAGACCCCTAAAATGAAACACTAAAATATTGGCAGCCTCCAGTGCAGCACAGAAAGGTATATGTCCGATCTGTATTTTAAAAAGCACAATCTATTAAAATGTCAAGGTTGGAGATGTCACATATTTATATACTGTATAAAATATAGCACTATGTCAAAATGTTCTTTACATTTCCTTAAAAAACATAATTGCATAAAATATAGAAACATTTTGATATCACGTATACTACCATAGTCATGTGAACAACTGCATACTATTCCCATACAAAATCTGTTTGTGTATTGTATGCAATCATTTTTTTATGGAATTGTAAAGATGAAATTATATTTTTATAAAAATGGTTGACATATATATGAAAAATACACCTATAGATTCCCCTTCACGTATATCCAGCAAAATAACTAAATAAGAAAAAATTACCCTGTCAACCCACAGTACATTCAATTAAAACCTTTAGGAGATCCCTGAAAACTCACTTATTCAGGGAAGTCTATCCCACACCCACCTAACAACCCCATAAAATCATTCCCCGCATCTATTACCTTTTGTACCACCACCCCTTCCCTTTAGAATGTAAGCTCTATGAGTAGGGCTCTCCTGTCCCTTCTGTATTGACCTGTACTGTAATTGTGCTGCCCACCCTACATTGTAAAGCACTGTGTAAACTGTTGGTGCTATATAAATCGTTAATAATAATAATAATAATAATAATTAAAATACCCACTTAAATGCAGATGAATTAAAAAAGAAAGGATTTCACATGAATCTTTAAAGCAGTATTAAACCCAAAAGCAATTTTTTTTTTTATTGCAGCTTACTAATTTTTTGATGTGGTGGCTGTTTTTGTTTTCTTTTTTTTTTTTTAGGTTTTCTTTCTTTTATCTTCACCTGGTGAGCTGGCCAGTAAGTCTGTTATTTTTCAATAGAACAAGCTCACCTACAAATGTAGCAGTTGGAGTGTTGAAACACACCATTTACCACTGACAGGGGTACTTACAATAGTCAGCTTTCATTTACTCATATAAAACCTTTATCCCCCCCCCAAAAAACTGTTGCTGTAACTGCAGTATGAGCTGGAGTTTGGCTTGGCGAATTTGTTAGTGTATCTAAATCTACTAGTGCATCAAACCCTCCACTCCCCTGGATTAACAATGCTGCTGTCCAAAGGTACCCTCCTTCATCCAGAGTGGGGGCTCTCTAATACAAGGGGTGTTTTACTGGTCAGATCACCAGGTGAAAACAGAGGGAACAAAGCCTAAAAAAGAAAAAAAATGTAGTTACAACACTGAAGCTACAATATATTACCTTTTTTTTGTTTTGAGTTTAATACTGCTTTAATATTATTTTTATAACCTTACAATGAAGCTACATATTTTGTATAATCATATGTATTAAAAGTATGGGCCCTGAAGATTACAGTGCAAGGCATAGAAGGAAGCTTGTTTTATATGAACTAACGCCAAAAAGACTTGAAATTTCCAGTACAATGTATAACAATTGCTTGGTTTATTGCGGGTATGGCTCAATGAGTTGGCATTAGACTAAGAACTGATTACTGGAAAGAAAACAAGAAAAATCTACCAAACAAATGCACACATGAAACATAAGGAACCAAAATACTATTTTGAGATAAAGAAAATATTTCTGAATATATATGGGCTAGATCTTTTAGGTTCCTTATTTTAGGCTTTCCTCTTGTAAATATCTTTACATTATACAAAAATGTGCACACTGCTATACCTTTGTAAATTGTGTTTAGAAAACAATATCTTATTTGAGTAAATGAATGTACAGTCAACCATAAAGATAGCTAAATACACACAAATAAATGACAATGCTATAGATAGCTAAATAGACAAAACAAAAAGAAAATGCTATAAACGAAAATTAAAATCACAGCCAGGCCTGGCTCTTTTATCCAATCAAAGTTTTCCGTGACGAATGTCGAAACCCAGAGGACCCGCCCACCATGGCATCCATAAAAGACTCCTCCAGAGAAGGCATTTACTATTCCTCAGTTCAGCTGAGGACTGCACAACCAGGCTAAAAGCAGAATGGGACTGCTCATGCCCACATGGATTTTCCTAATCACAATGATTTTTATCAAGAATGGTAAGTGAAAAAACACCTTTTTTTGAATACTGTAACATTGTAAAAATAATATTTATACCTAATTTTTACAGGTTGTTGCTGATTTAAGACTGGTACATTATATTTCATTTTAGTTGTAATTTACCAATAGATTATAAAGTTTGGAAACTGTACTGTATTGGAATTTAGGGGCAATATTTAGAGTGCAGATTATTATGGTATAGCTTACAAAATGGTTTTCACAATGACTGAAAAGGTCCTCCTGTGATAAGTATGACAGACTTAGAAAAACCATTTACTAAAGAACTTGAAAATGTCTGAATATTCCCTTAAACAATCCAATCATGTTAAAAGTAAATCTCTGTTCATTTTAAATACCCAGTCAAGTGCAGATGCTTTTTACATTATGGAACAATAAAAGCGAGCAATCATAAATGAAAATTCTCAACTCCTCTAGTAATTCAGCCATCTTAACTGTGATATTTCTCTGAAAATGTTTTTAAAATATTGATGCTTATAAAGAGAGGGGTTAGCTTACCAAATGACAAATGACTGTATCGGAAGCATGGAGTAACAGTTACAATCATAGCACAAAAGGATGGTTGGTGGAATAAATGTTTACTAAATAATTTTTTTTACATGAACTAAAATGTGATCAAAGCGCCAGTAAACCACAAACCCCCCTCCCCCCCCAAAAAAAATATATATAAATATTCCGCCTGCAAAGTAAGAGCATAATGTGCTAGTATGCATCTCATACTAGCACATTATGAAAGACTTACCTTAAAACAAAGCCCTCTAATGAAACGCTGTCACCGCTGACAGGGCTTCCAGTTTTACCCAGTCTTACCTCCAGGTTTGCGGGATCCGACCGTTTGAATGGTCGTGCCGCAATGACATCATTGAGAAATGGTTGCGGCACAGCTCTCTCAATGGAGGGCATGCCCTCCATTGAGAGCGCAGGGCGCATGTGTCGGTGACGTTGATGGCTGCTATATAAGTACATTTCTTGTGAATGGTGCACATTTAGGAGATATTTACTGCACCTACAGGTAAGCCGCATTATAGGCTTACTTGTAGGTATAAACAAACAAGCAGCGTTTACTACCACTTTAACCCCCCTGGCGGTATTCCAGAGTCTGGTTCGGGGTGAACATTAGCGGTAACCTCAGAGCCAGACTCGGGACCACATCGCTGGATCCAGGAAGAGCTTACTTACCTTATCACCTGGATCCAACGATGTCCCCCCTGCTGTACGAGCGAGCTGTCCTCCGATAGATCTATCACATCGCTGGGCTCCATTCCCTGCGAGCGTTGCAACGCATGGCGACAGAGAACGGCACCAAAATCAAAAAGTAAAACACACAGTATACATACAGTATAATGTAATCTTACATATTACATTGCTGTATGTAATTAGTTTACATCCCCTTTGTCCCTAGTGGGTTCTCCAGTGTCCTGCATGTAGTTTTATATTATAAAAACTGTTCTTTCTGCTTGGAAACTGGAGATTGTCCATAGCAACCAAAACTGTCCCTTTACATCAAAAGTGGTTTTAGACCAGCTAGAAAACAGCGATAATAAATTGGAATCACTTGCAGAATTGATCGATAATGATTTGTGGGGAGATCCGTCATCAAATACTGAAAAGTAATGACAGTGACAATTCTGCAACTGAGCAAATTTCAATGTTTTTGATTATTGAATATTTTTTATTATTGTTATATATTATTTGGTATAATTATCTATAGTTATTTATTATATTATAATTTATGAATTAATTTTTCAAACTTTATCATACCCGGGATGTCTGCTAGACTCTGGTTTGGACAGATTTAAGTGAGTTATTCCTAAGAATTACAGGCCTACAATATAAAACGCCAAATTTTCATGCAAAATAATTGTACCGCTTTTAGCACCTAAAATCTGAAATAATCGTACCACCAGGGAGGTTAAAGAGGAAGTAAACCCTGATGAGTTTACTTCCTCTTTTATTCCCTGCAAAGGTAAAGCATAATGGACTACTATGCATCGCCAGCAAAGTCACCGATGTCCCCTGTAGTCCGGAGCATCCATCTTCTCTGTGGGTCTCGCTGCTCCGATGCTGTCATTCAGTGAAGCCGTCACTCCCGCGCATGTGCACGGGAGCCGCCACTCGCGGCATATCGCCGTCGACAGCGGCGTGCTCAGTGTGCCTGCGCCCGGCTGTCTACGGTACGTGCGCCAGAGACAGTGGTCCCTGTCTTTGGGCAAATATCTCCTAAACCGTGTAGGTTTAGGAGATATTTCTTGGACCTACAGGTAAGCCTTAATCTAGGCTTACCTGTAGATCAAAGTGGTTTGTAAGGGATTACAACCACTTTAAAGGTACTGCTTTAAGGTAAAATTAAACCTTCTGCATGCAGTTCCCCCCGGCCCCCCTAAATACTTACCTGAGTCTGAGCTCTATTCAGCGATGTGCAGGAGCCATTTCTCCTCGAGAGCAGCAGCCATTTATCCTCATTGGATAGAGAAGCACCAGCAGGACCCATTGGCTCCTGCTGTTGTCAATCACAGCCAGTGAAGACAAAGCAAAAGGTCGATCGATTGTGGGAAGTCAGCTTCTTCTGTTTGCCTGAGCCCGTAGGAGTCTTAACTAAAAGTGAGAGGCTGGGGGAAACGATCCGTGGACTCTCGGATGGTGATTGGATGAAGCGGTCATCGATTGTTTCTTTTCACATGCACTTTTTTATATTTATGAACTGCTTCATGAAGATTTGACTTTTCCCGCTTCATTGGAGCTGGATCATACTGTGTTGTCTTTTTCTTGGACATTGCACCTTATTTTGCTGTTTGCACTTTAGTAGAATATTGGACATTTATAGATTGAATTTATTGAACTGTGTCACATTTGCACTTTCAAGATATATTGCACTTTAGATTTTATTTTTTATCATTAGCACTACTGTTATTGTTCAAAGAAGTTTGGTTATGCACTTATGCTGCATTATTGCCAAATTATTTTTGGCTTCTTGCTGACAGCCTTATGAGATTGGTTTACTTTTACATCAAGTCGCACTATATATTTTTTCACTATATGCACTTTATGAGATATTGGATTCATTTATAATTTTTTTGTATAACTGTTTACAATCCTTATGAATGATTTTATGTTGTATTGAAGAATTGTCACGAGGTACACATTTTTTATCACTGGTCGCAATAGTTATATGAGCTGCTTCATCTGCTATATTTCTTTACCCTTTAGTTAGTGCCACATACTTATATTTAACCCTACTATGTTCACTCTGTAATATGGGGGATAGTAAATAAGGTGTATGTAATAATGTTGGCTCTATAGAAATCCTGTATTTTATTAATAATAATAATAATAAAAAAGATGTGTACACTTTAAAATAAGTTTGTTTTTTCCTCTTGCACATGACTGGCCATTTAAACTAATACATCTTCATCCTATTCACTAAAATTTATTTTTAAAAGTGAGCATTGACTTTGATAGGTGAACAACCTCTTTTAGTGAATCAATCCTGATCAATCTTGTAGTGGATTGTGCTGCGCCTCAACACCAGCTTAGCTTCTGGGGCATGATGACACTAAACTCTTTTAGTAATAGTTTCTTGGGTGATGTCTTTAAGTAAATAGGATATAGGTACTCAGTCTATTCCATTACACATATTATGAACAGGAAAATAGAACATAATATAAATTGCATTTCTGGGCCTGTTTTAGCATGGTAATTTTTTTCAGTGGCATCTAAAACTAAACTACACTTTCAGCATTTAGATGACTTAATTAGCTAATTTGTGTGTGTGTAAAATAGATGTACATAACAAATTCACATTGGCCACAGGGCTGGATCTAGCTTGTCTGATGTGGGGGTGCAGTGAAAATGTCAGGGGTAGGAGAGAATGGGAGGTCATCAGGGCGATGTACAGAGGTTCGGCAGGGCAGAGGATAGGGTCAGCAATTTGTATGTCAGTGTACCGGGGCTATTAGTTTGCAGGAGCGTGTACAGGGGTCCGAAGGGCGGCGTACAGTGGGTCAGCAGGGCAAAGGATGGAAGAACAGCAGGGGACAGGAATTGGTAAGGCAGTGTACTGGGGATCAGTAGAGTAGAGCAGAGGACAGGGGCAGCAGGGAAATAGACAGCAGTCAACAGGGCAGAAGGCAGGGGTCAGCTGAGCCGATGATAGAAGTCAGCAGGGTGGAGGATAGCGGTCAGCAGGGCAGAAGACAGGGATCAGCATGACAGAGAGCAAGAGTCAGCATGGCTGAGGATAAGGGCCAGCTGAGTTGAGACTGGGCTCAGCAGGGGAGCAGACGAGTCAGCAGGATGAAGGACAGGGATCAGCTGAATGGAGGACAGGGGTCAGCGGGCAGGCAGAAAAGAGAACAGGGGTCACTGCTGGCAGGACAGAGAACAGGGGTCACCTCTGACAGGGCAGAGGACAAGCGTCATTGCTGGCAGGGCAGAGAGCATGGGTCACCACTGGCATGAAAGATGACAGGAGTCATCACTGGCAGGGGAAAGGCCAAATGTCATTGCTGGCAGGACAGAGTACTGGGATCAATGTTGGAAGGGCAGAGGACAAGGGTCAATGTTGGCAGGGCAGAGGTCAGTGCTGGAAGGAGAGAGGACAACGATGGCAGGGCAAAAGACAGGGGTCACTGTGGCAGAGAAAAGGACAGGGGTTGCCAATAGTAAGACAGAGGATGGGGTCACTGCTGGCTGAAGAGAGGGCAGGGGTCACCACTGGCAGGAGCAAAAACAGGCATCACCATTGGCAGGCACAAAGACAGGGGTCTCCGCTAGCAGGAGAAAAGTCAGGGTCACCGCTGGCAGGAGAGAGGACAGGGGTTACTACTTGTAGAAGAGTAGTAACCCCAATAAATAAAATGCTGATTCAGCAAAGGAAAACTGTGCAAGTGTCCATCAGTAAAATAAATCATCTGGAAAAAGTGAGTCTCAATCCAGAAATCAAGTCTAGAGAAGGAGTGATGCAGAGAAAATTCAACACGTTCTAAAGCAGGGGTCCCAAACTCAAATTACCTGAGGGCTGCAGGACAAATTTTCACATCCAATGGGGGCCACATGCAAACTGTCCTTTCCCCCAGCATTGGGGTCAGCGCACACACTATTAACCCCCAGCACTGGTGTCAGCGGAAGTAATATTAACCACCAGCATTGGTGTCAGCGGACGCAATATTAACCCCCAGTACCGGTGTCAGTGGATGCAATATTAACCCCTAGCACTGGTGTCAGCGGACACAATATTAAACCCCAGCATTATCCCCTACACTCCACAAATACCCCACACTCCACTTCACAAATATCCCCCCTTACACGCCACAAATACCCCCTGTTCACAAATTTCAACCCCAGTTACGCAACTAAGGACTTTGCTCAGCCTCTGTGTGATGGCTCACTTACCTCTCCTCCTGGCAGTCAGCTGGTGGCCTGATATTCTGCCTCCCGAGTCCTCTTCTCCTGTCAGGCCCTGGCTTCATCACAGGCCTAGTGATGAGAACGCCACAATCTTCCGCCCTGAGCTAGCAGCAGGACCTTGGATCTGGGGCCAGTGTTCTGTCGAAGTGCCATCTATCGAATAGTGCCTGGAACGAACTGCGCATACGCCGTACGTAATAGCACAACAGCTGATTTTACAATCAGCTATTGTGTTGGCGAGACGACGCCTGTGCACAATAGCCAACTGAAGAAATTTTTCAGTCAGATTGTGCCTCACGCTGCCAAGGAGTGCTCATGTAGGTTAAGGGTGGAATTTAACATGAAGGGCACGGATGTTTTCAATGATGGCCAGTGCTGCAAAGATAGGGGCAGAAGTTTTAACGATGCATAAACAAATCTGCTAAACAAATCTTTATCTGCTATTCTTCCTGGAGGGCCTATTTAGCTAGCTAAACGTTTAAAATTCTGCCCCCATCTTTGCAGCAGTGGCTATGAAAACATCCGCCCCCTTCTTGTTATATCAGCACTGGCCTTCAAAGAAAACATCTGCCCCTTCATGTTAAATTCTGTCCCTCACCTACATGAATGTGCCTAGGCATAATCTGACTGAAAAATGTCTTCAATCGGCTATTGTGCGCGGACGCCGCCTCGCGAACACAACAGCTGATTGTAAAATCAGCTGTTGTGCTATTACATACAGCGCATGCGCAGTTCGTCCAGGTGTTCTGTCGAGAAATTCCCCTCATCGAATAGTGCCCGGGCTGAAGGGTGCTTGTGCAATGCATGCGCCGTACGTAACATCACAATTTTACCATCAGCTGTTGTGATGACGAGACAGCGCAGGTGCACAATAGCAGACAGAATTTTTTTTTTGTCAGATTGTGCCCTGCACTCCCGTGGCAAGTTCATGTCCATGATAGGCGGATTTCTACATGGATCAGAAATCTGCCCATGACAAAGTTTTGTTTTGTAGCACTGGCCATGTAACTCCGCTCCCAAATGCCCATAAATCCACCCACAAGAAATTAAGAAATCCGGCCATCACAAAGTTTTGCAGCACTGGCCATGTAATTCCGCCCCCAAGTGCCCATAAATCCACCCACAACATGTAGAAATCCGCCGATCATGGGCATGAACTCGCCACTGGAGTGCGGGTGAGTGCAGAGCACAATCTGACAGAAAAACAAATTCTGTAGTCTATTGTGCACCTGTGCCTGCGCCGTCTTGCCGTCACAACAGCTGATGGTAAAATCAGCTGTTGTGATGTTACGTATGGCATATGCGCCTTCAGCCCAGGCACTATTTGTTGGGGTTATGTCTCGACAGAACAGGTGGATGGGGTGATGGGCAGATCCTCCATCTGCTCTGCTCTCCTGTGTTGTGCACGCTGGGCCACAGCAGCGTGCAGGGGAGAGGAGACAGAGAGAGAAAGCTCCCAGCCGCTGCCACTCACCCAGGATCGGCCCTGCCTGCGGGCCATTTGTAACCAGTCTGCGGGCCGCAAATGGCCTGCGGGCTGGCACTTTGAGACCCCTGTTCTAAAGTGAATAATTATTTCCCAACATGCTCAGAGATCAGCCACCACCTCCCTGTGAAGTAAACACTCATCAGAGCCGATGGCTGCCAACAGCATATACACTTGTTTTTTTAAACCAGATATCTACAACATATATAACGACTTTGCCCAATATCCACGTCCAAAAGCACTTCTCAGTAGGGTCGAACTAAGATAAACGAAGCTCACCGAGAGCTGAAATAATACTACACCACGTACACACGATCAGAATTTTGGTCAGAAAAAGCTCTGATTGTTTTCCCGATGGAATTATTATTATTATTATTAACTATTTATATAGCGCCAACAGTTTACACAGCGCTTTACAATGTATAGGGGGGAAAACACAATTACAGTACAATACAAATTCCAACGGGATTTCGCTCAAGCTGTCTTGCATACACACAGTTACATTAAATTCCAACCCTCAAGAATGCAGTGTTTTACAACACGTACGAAGGGACTAGAAAAAGGAAGTTCAATACCCAGTAGCCAATAGATTCCATCTCGTAGTTGAATCTGAACATACGTGAGTTTTTGCGCATCGGAATTGCATACACACGATCGTAATTTCCGAACGTTTTTCCGTTGGAAAAATTGAGAACATGCCAGCTAAATTCCGGTCACATTTTCCGATGAAAAGCTCTCATCGGTCTTTTGCTGGCCGAAATTCCGCTCGTGTGTGTGTACGCGGCATAATAGTGTAGTATTTTAATGTGAATTAAACAATAATGTAAAAGCGCAAATATCTTACATAAAACCGATGCCGACCCAAGTTGACAATCAGTCTCAGCTACTTTCTTCTAACCTCAAATTGTGGCCACGTGTCCTCTTTAACTGCTTGCCGACCGCCTCACGCTGATATTCGTTGCCAGAAGGGCTCATACAGGCAAACTAACGTACCTGTACATTGCCCTTCAAGAGGCGGCCAGCAGGCGCGCGTACGCTGCCGGCGACGTGCATGTTCACCCCCCCCTCGGCAAGCTCCGTGAGTCAGGTCGCGGGTCCCGCAGACTCGATCGCCACGGGGAAACCCGCGATCTCCTCACCGGAGGAAGAACGGGAAGATGCTAATGTAAACAAGCATCTCCCCGTTCTGCCTAGTGACAGTGTCACTGATCTCTGCTCCCTGTGGTCGGGAGCAAAAATCTGTGACATGTCACACGTAGCCACGCCCCCCCCACAGTTAGAAGCACTCCCCAGGGCACACTTAACCCATACACTGCCCCCTAGTGGTTAACCTCTTCACTGCCAGTGTCATTTACACAAGAATCAGTGGATTTATATAGCACTGATTGCTGTATAAATGACAATGGTTCCAAAAATGTGCCAAAAATGTCCATTGTGTCCGCCATAATGTCGCAGTCATGATAAAAATTGCTGATTGCCGCCATTACTAGTAAAAAAAAAATATGAATAAAATGAATAAAAATGCCATAAAACTATCCTCTATTTTGTAAACGCTATAACTTTTGCGCAAACCAATCAATAAATGCTTATTGTGATTTTTTTAACCAAAAATATGTAGAAAAATACGTATAGAAAGTCCCGGGAACGAGAATGAGAGCAACGAGTGGTAGTGTAGGGACAGCATGACAGGGTGAGAAGGGCACAAGAAAGGGTTAAGAAAGTTAACTGGTGAGAGGGAGGGGTGGTTAGAGTGAAGGGGTTGGGAGCCTTTAAATGGAACAAACAGGAAGAAGAGGGGTATCAATCTAGTTGAGCACGAGGAGAGGAGAGTTTCCCGCCCACCCTCCCTTTGATCTTAGTGGTTGAGGAGGGAACTAATTACTTTGCGTTGCAGGTGTGGAGTTTTCGTCATGGCAGCTGTTTTTGTTGGCGGTAGTGGTGGCTTGTATGGTGGTAACGGACCCAGGAAATGGAAGTGTGGGGGGGCCCATTAGGCACATGGGCTCCCTGGGTTACAGCTAACACGGGTTAGCTGATTATGGGATGGTGGACACTGCCGGTAGGGAGTTGTCTCCGGGCTGATGCTATCACGGCCGGAGGCCTAGTACGGTTAGCTTGCCCGCAGTGTAACAAAGTGAGATGGTGTTGGGAAAGTGCCATACAAGCCACCGGGTTCAGCAAACTGATGAGGTTTCAGAGTTATGTTGAGGTTTATCGAGGTTAAAATGGTTAATTGTTATATGTTGATATTTTTATATATATTTTAAATATTTATAAATAAAAGGCTGCTGTGGCCGGTTATACCCCATAAAAGGTGTGGTCTCATTTCTATAGATAAGAAACGGGAGGCAGGTTGGGGGGTGTAACGGTGGGCTGCAACAAATAAAAACCACAGGGGTGATCAAATACCACCAAAAGAAAACTCTATTTGTGGGAAAAAAAGAACGTCAATTTTGTTTGGGAGCCACGTCGCACGACCACGCAATTGTCAGTTAAAATGACGCAGTGCCGAATCGCAAAAAGTGTGGTTAAGGGCCTTAAATTCAAGAGTTTATCACAGTAATTGGAGTCACCTCTGATATACTTACACATTGCAATCATTTATCCTCTTAAAGTGGTATTAAACCCAAAACCAAAAATTTTAATTTTAAATTAAATTTATTGCAGCTTACTAATCCATAAATGTGGTGGTTGCATTAGGTTTCTTTTTTAGGCTTTTTTGCTTTTTGTATTCGAATTCCTCCACTCTGGATGAAGGAGAGCAGGGGGCACAGCAGATAGCAGTATTTTCAGTCTGGGGAGAGAGTAGTGTTGAACGGACTAGCAGATTTAAGCACACCAAACTTTAGTTCACATTTTATAATCAGGTACAGCAAACAGTTGTTTTTTCCTTTTGGGATAAAGGTTTACCATAAATAAATAAAAGGCTGATAATTGTTAGCACCCTTGCCAGAGTTAATAGTTTTTCTGATTCCTGTAAACTGATACATATGGAAAGAGAGCTTGGTCTTTTCATAAACAACAGACTTACTGACTGAATCATTATATCATTATTATACAGGATTTATGTAGCACCAATAGTTTGCACAGTGCTTTAAAATTGAAGGGAGACAGTGCAATTAGAATACAATAAAATACAAGGGGGTTGAGAGGGCTCATATAAGCTTACAACCTAATAAGGTTGGGCATATGATACAAAAGGTTATAACTGTGGAGGATGACCTGATGGGGGTTATGCCTCATCGGCATAGAGATGGTATTGGAAGTCGTGGGAGGTTATCAAGTGACCAAGTGAGGAGGTGTAGATAGAAAAGAGAAAGGGTCCAAGAACAAAGCCTTAGGAGACCCCTACAGAAAGAAGAAGTGGAGAAGAGGAGACAGAGTTTTAGGTAACACCGAAGGAGTGCTGTGATAGATAGGAGGAGAACCAGGAAAGAGACAAATCTTGGAGTCAAGAGAGAGGAGTTTATTGAGTAGGAGAGGGTGATTAACAGTATCAAAGGCTGCAGAGCGGTCTAGTAGTAAAACTATGGAGTAGTGACCATTGGTTTTAGCAGTTAGTAAATCAATAGTGGGTTTTAGTAGGGCAATTTCTGTTGAGTGCTGTAAAGCCAGACTGTAAGGGGTCAAGAAGGTTTTCACTAAGGCAGGTTGTAGACTAAGTGCTCCAATAGTTTTGAGGTAAATGGGAGCAAGAAGACAGGTCTTAAAGTGGTTGTTACCACAATCATATAATTCCTTGGCAGCCCCTCTATTGTAACTAGTCATAACACATAGTGTTAGTGTTTTATAAAAATGTAAACTGGGCGGAGACAGAGACACAGACATGAAAATGACAGGCAGGGAGGGAGCGGGTGAGGGGGACAGGGGATAGATGCAGATGATGGAGGGGCATAAGCTGACCACTGTAGTCAGGGCTCAGCAGCCATAATTATTGTGGTTAGGGCAAAGGAAGTGGCTGGATCAGCCAGGTTTTTTACAGCTTAGAGAGGGTCAGATTGACAGCACACGCACTGTGGGAACAAGATCTCTTTCTTTTTTAGGGTTACAAACACTTTGTTGTTCAGGTTGGTGAGGTCCAGTGAGGGCTTTTTAAGTATGGAATGCTCTGTGCATGTTGTAGAGGGCAGGAGAAGGTGCCAGTAGATAGGAAGAGTTTAAAGATGTGAGTGAAAGTGCATAGGATAGAAGAAGAGGGTGACTGTAGTAGTCGCAAGAGAATAGTATCCAGGGGACAATTGGTTATGTGAGCATTTGAGAAAAAAATGATAACCTCTTTTGTAGCAGCCGGTTCAAAAGATTAAAGTGTTGAATGTGATGTTAGACAGAGTATGTTAAGTGGGGAAGATATCTGTACAAATGTACTCATGAATTGCATCATCTCCTCCACATCTATGTGCATAATAATTTTTCTGTTCATTTGCTCTTATAGCTGTCCTTGTGCATAGATTTGTGGGTAACATTTAAGAGCATTGTGTCACAGCATATATTTTACACAGCTGTATAACCTGTAGGCTGACACTCTTATGGGCCGTGCACATGATAGGATTTTACAACAACAAATGTTGAATGTAAGCTTGTTGTCAGAAAGCCTGACCGTGTGTATGCTCCCTAGAATGTATATTTTCAGAATTTCCGCAAACAAATGTTTGAGAGCAGGACAACAAGACTTGTGTGTACACAATTCCGACGCATAAAAGTCCACGCATGCTTGGAACCAAGCAGAAGAGCCGCACTGGCTATTGAACTTACTTTTTCTCGGCTCATCGTACATGTTGTACATCATAATGTTCTTGACGTTCGGAATTTCCGACAACATTTGTGTGACATTTGTGTCATTTGTGTGTATGCAAGACATGTTTGAGCCAACATCCTTTGGAAAAAAATCCACGGTTTTGTTGTTGGCAAATCCTCTCATGTGTACATAGCTTTCGGGTCTCATTCACATGGCTGATTAGAGCTGTACACTGTCAATAATCAGTGTAAATCTGAGACAGGGATCACCAGTGTGTTGTCTGTGGTAATGTTTGCATCCAGGACCACTCTTCTGTCTGTAATCACATGTAACTACCTTATAACACCCTCTGTAAAGCGATCTGTGGTTGAATGCTTTTCAGAAGGAGGTAAATACCATTGGATCAAAAAAAGCAGACATTCAGAAGTTGGCGTGATCACCTCCTAAACAGCAGGCAGGCCATTGTCTGAATGTCTGCATTTTTCAATAGGGGATTTTGTATTAAAATACCTCCCTAACCATGCAAGCCAAGCATTTGGCTTGTGGTTGCTACTAGCTCTTATTGACTCTGCAAGTCAGGTTAAAATTGCCACGGCTGTAAAGCAAAGCATGGTGGCCACAGCATGTGTACATCTCTGTTCAGCTGCAATAGTAGAATCTAGCTGGGCAATCAGGGGTGGTAAAACACAGGTTCAACTACCTGTTTTACAGACCTCTGGCAGCCCAAGTAAAGGAGTCCTTACTCTTCTACGAAAACACCCGCCTGTTTATATTTGCTAATTAAACCTGTCTTGCCACTAGCCAGTTTTTTCAAAGCTGTGTCTGAGAGTTTGCTAGAAATTGCCCAGAAGCAGGTCAGTTTTTCATCAGTGAGAGCATGGGGACCTTCAGATTTGGGGCTGGAACAGTAATGAACCTACATTCAGCCAAACTCCGAATGCTATCTACTGTAATTACTCAAGGCTGGATTCTATATACTTGGGCACTACTCATCCCCCTTACCCCTTACCCCTTCCACAACTACCACCACCACCACCACAAATAGTGTAGGCTGGGGAAATCTTGCATATCTAATTTAAAGTGTTATTAAACTCCTGGTTTACAAAAAAAATAAAAACTTCTAGTCAAGTATGCTGTTTTCCTAACTCTAAAAATAGCTTCTATTTTTCTCAGCCTCCTCCAAATCTGCTGTGATTTCCTGTTAGAGGGAGGCAACTTTTGTTCTCCATATTTTCACTGCCTGTAGAAGTAGTAGTAGTAGTGACCCTATCTTGCTTGCTCCAAAGATGGACTATGGCTAATGGACTGTGGGATCTGTAATGTGCATAGAGAAGTGCACACAATGGCATTGGCAACTGCACTGCTTGCTCCAAACAAAGGAAAAGTTCAGGAATTCATAGAGAATATTACAAGGAGGCAGAAAAACAGAAACAATTTTATTAAAAATAGGTTACAGGAAGAATAAGGATATTGGGGTTATTTACAAAAGGCGAATCCACTTTGCACTGCAAGTGCACTTGAAAGTGCAGTCACTCTAAATCTAAGGGGTAGATATGAAATGAGGGGAAGCTCTGCTGATTTTATCATCCAATCATGTGCAAGCTAAAATTCAGTTTTTTATTTTCCTTGCATGTCCCCCTCTGAGCTACAGCAACTTTAATTCCAAGTGCACTTGCAGTGCAATTTTCCTTTAGTAAATAGCCCCCATTGTGTAGTATCACTTTAAACTTCAATATTAGCGTAACCTTTAGTTTGATAGGTAATTGTCACCATGCAGATGAAATGCATACCGACCCCAGCATACAACAACTCTAATGTCCCGTACACACGATCAGATTTTCTAACAACAAAACCGTGGATTTTTTTTCCGAAGTATATTGGCCCAAACTTGTCTTGCATACACACTGCCACACAAATGTTGGCCCAAAATTCAGAACAAGAGAACGTGGTGATGTACAAGACATATGACGAGACGAGAAAAAGGAAGTTCAATAGCCAGTGCGGCTCCTTCTGCTTGATTCCAAGCATGTGTGAACTTTTGTGCGTGGACTTGGGTACACACGATCGGAATTTCCAACAACAAAGTTTGTCAGTTTTGTCAAAATTTGAGAACCTGCTCTCAAACATTTGTGAGTGGAAATTCTGACAGCAAATGTCCGATGGAGCAACAAGTCAACAAGCTCCCATCGAACATTTCCAGTCGGAAATTCTGATTGTGTGTATGGGGCATTATCATTGTTTTGATATATGTAAATTGTTTATTTACTGTTTGTGTTTTGTACATCACAAAAAAATGTTTACTGCATCTGTTTCCATCTTGCCACTGCATCTTCTGAGATTCAATGAAAACTGAAATCTAAAAAAAAAAAAAAAAAAAATAACACCTGCACTTGAGTATTCCTAAATTGTCACAATCTCTTTAAAGAGAAGTTTCAGTAAAAATTAAAAGCCAACAGCTACAAATACTGTAGTTGCTGATTTTTTTTTAAAAGGACACTTATCTGTCTAGGGATCCAGTGCTGTCCTCACCTGTGACACCTGGGCTGATTCTTCAGGGGTCTTCTGGTCCCTGGCACTGGTATATTTACTAAAGGAAGCCAGCTGTGATTCCTAGTGGCTTTATCTGTGCTGCGCTTTTTGAATGGTCCCACATCCTTCTGGCACCTGTGATATGTCCCAGAAGGCTGTGGGCAAAGAGGAAGGGGGTCAAACTTCTGCTTGGATCACCTAGCGATCTAAGAGGAAGTGGGAGCTGGTATCTGTCAAACTAGGTACCCGCTCCTCCCAAAAAAAGGTGGAAAAGAGGAACCTTTTGGTGAAGTTCCGCTTTTACTTCACTACTCTGGCACCAGTTTTTTCCTTCTACTCATCTTTTTAGGCTACTTTCATTTCCTTGTATCAACAGTGAGAATATTAACTACAATGGTGCTTTTTCTAATCCATTTTGTTCTTTATTACTTAGCTTTCTCTAATTACTGTACTATAGTGTAAGTAACAAAAAAGTTGTAGTTCTGAAAAAGTCATAATTTAAGCTTGGAATACTGACAATTTTTTTACTTTCTTTTTACAGTTCTTGGGGATCACTGTTTACGACCCAGCAGTGATGGGAGAAATTACTTCAGAATTGGAGACGAAACTCAAGGTACTGTCAGTTTCACATAACTGTGTCAATTTAGAACTTAGAAGGTTCTTCAGCTATTTATTTTTTAATAAAGTCACACAAATACTGTAGCTGCTGACATTTAATAAAGAGACACTTACCTGTCCAGGGATCCAGCGATGCCCTCATCTTGACTGGTTCGTTACCGGTCTTTAGGTCTCTGACCCCGTCATGTTAACTGTGGGAGCTGTGACTGCTGTGACTCCCTGCAGCTTCCCAATGCGCAAGGCATGCTGCTATCTTTGAATTGTCCCACAGTCTCCTCCTCCTTGGGCAGAATAGAACATTGGGGTAGCATAAGAAAGATGGATGTGTGCTGCTAGGATGTGCTGAGACATTAAAGGAACCTGGTTCTTCCCCTTGCTTGGGCAAAGCACAGATTTCCTTCAAAAGTAATCATACAGTTGTTAGTGATAGCCATTCCTGAATTTAATAGTAACATTTAAAAAAAATATTTCACTCAAGGAAAAAAATGATCTTGGAATTGAATTAGGGCTTGTTCACACTAGTGTGGTGACTGGCGTTTTCCTCCTTCCTACATAAACATGTACGCAGGTGCAATCTATTTTCTCCACTGCAGGTGGGGCACATCTGTAGCTGCAATGCAGGTGGAAGAGGAAGTCAAGAGGAGCCTAGTTCCTCTATGATCTCTTTGGTCACAGAGAGGAAGCATCCGGTTGGATGCTGGCATCCCACATGACCTTGGCGGCCATCTTGGGTCAGGCAGAGTCTATCTAAGACCCTGACTCCCGGGTTTGGCATGCACTTCACATATGGATACAGTAGAGACAGGTCACCGACCTGTTTGGAACAGTACTTAGCTGTAGGGAGAGTTTCCTAATGAGTAAGGAAAGTACAGGAACATGCCATCCTTCCTGGAAGCCTCCCCACTTGGGTAAGAACCTGCCAAGCTGTATTCCGGCCCCTTGAAACAGACGCTGTTGGAAAAACACCTGAGACCTACTGCTACAACTAATTGCTGCATATTCTGTTAGTGTGCCTGGTCAGGGTGTCTCCCCTCCAGGCTAGCTGTGCATTACTGAACTTCAATTTCAATACAGGTCTGTTTTCTTCAACTGGATCAATGCTCAATTACATGTCACTTCCCAGATCTTCAACTGACAGCTGCCTGCACAGTAAAACCTTGGGGCTGATTTACTAAAACTAGAAAGTACATAATCTAGTGCAGATGTACATGGTAGCAAATCAGCTTCTAACTTCAATTTGTTCAATTAAGTTTTGACCAGTGGCAGCTGGTAAAGTTTTAGGATGGGGCAGACCCCGCCCTTCCTTTTTGACCCCTCCCACTTGGTGAAAATTTGGCGTGGTTTCAGCAAAATAGTGGGCATGGCTCTAAGGTGGTGTGGTTAGCGTCTGAGATGAACGAGGGATGGAGGGAGAGGGAGGGAGAGAGGGAGGGAAAGCAGGTCCAGATCTTACACAACAATAGAAATATGTGTATTTAACAATCAGCAGATAAAGATACTCCAAACAGCTAGTGTTAGCACTTCTATCACCCCACCACCATGGTTGTTATGGTGTCAGGATGATTGAAGCGCATTATTTCTATTATTATATTGTAATATAAAATTAAATCATTCAGTTCACCATAATGCAGAATCAGTGGGAGCCCTGAGCATGTCCCTTGCCAGGTTGCCTGCCACCAGATGCCATCAGGTGCCCCCAGCAGAGTCCATCCTTACATCAGGTGCCCCCAGCGGAGTCCCTCCTTACATCAGGTGCCCCCAGCAGAGTCCCTCCTTACATCAGGTGCCCCCAGCAGAGTCCCTCCATACATCAGGTGCCCCCTGCAGAGTCCCACCTTACATCAGGTGTCCCATCAGAGTCCCTCCTTACATATGTGTCTCCATCAGCAGAGTCCCTCCTTACATCTATGTCCCCGTCAGTGGAGTCCCTCCTTACATATGTGTCCCCATCAGCGGAGTCCCTTCATACATCTTTGTCCCCAGCAGAGCCCCTCCTTACATATGTGTCCCCAGTGGAGTCCCTCCTTACATCTGTGTCCCCAGCAGAGCCCCTCCTTACATCTGTGTCCCCGTCAGCAGACTCCCTCCTTACATCTGTGTCCCCATAAGTGGAGTCCCTTCTTACATCTGTGTCCCTGTCAGAGGAGTCCCTCCTTACATCTGTGTCCCCATCAGCAGAGCCCCTCCTTACATCTGTGACCCCTTCAGCGGAGTCCCTTCTTACATCTGTGTCCCGTCAGAGGAGTCCCTCCTTACATCTGTGTCCCCATCAGCGGAGCCCCTCCTTACATCTGTGTCCCCAGCAGAGCCCCTCCTTACATCTGTGTCCCCGTCAGCGGAGTCCCTTCTTACATCTGTGTCCCCATAAGCAGAGTCACTCCTTACATCTGTGTCCCCATCAGAGGAGTCCCTCCTTACATTTGTGTCCCCATAAGTGGAGTCCCTTCTTACATCTGTGTCCCTGTCAGAGGAGTCCCTCCTTACATCTGTGTCCCCATCAGCAGAGCCCCTCCTTACATCTGTGACCCCTTCAGCGGAGTCCCTTCTTACATCTGTGTCCCCGTCAGAGGAGTCCCTCCTTACATCTGTGTCCCCATCAGCGGAGTCCCTCCTTACATCTGTGTCCCCAGCAGAGCCCCTCCTTACATCTGTGTCCCCGTCAGCGGAGTCCCTTCTTACATCTGTGTCCCTATAAGCAGAGTCACTCCTTACATCTGTGTCCCCATCAGAGGAGTCCCTCCTTACATCTGTGTCCCCATCAGCGCAGTCCCTCCTTACATCTGTGTCCCCATCAGAAGAGTCCCTCCGTACATCTGTGTCCCCGTCAGCGGAGTCCCTCCTTACATCTGTGTCCTCGTCAGCGGAGTCCCTCGTTACATCTGTGTGCCCGTCAGCGGAGTCCCTCCATACATCTTTGTCCCCAGTGGAGTGCCTCCTTACATCTGTGTCCCCAGTGGAGCCTCTCCTAACACCTTTGTCCCCATCAGCGGAGTCCCTCCTTACATCTGTGTCTCCAGAGGAGCCCCTCCTTACATCTGTGTCCCCAGCGGAGCCCCTCCTTACATCTGTATCCCAAGTGGAGCCCCTCCTTACATCTGTATCCCAAGTGGCGCCCCTCCATGCATCTGTGTCCCCAGCGGAGTCCCTCCTTACATTTGTGTCCCCAGTGGAGCCCTTCCTTATATCTGTGCCCCCAGCAAAGCCCCTCCTTACATCTGTGTCCCAATCATTGGAGCAGCAGGGTCCTCCTGACATCTGTGTCCTGGCAGCACAGCCCTACTTCAAGCCGCATTTGTCTCTCTCCAGGTAGTTCCTGGTTTTCTCTGTGTGTTCAGTGGAGAGGGGAGGGGCCTTCCCTCTCCACTGAACCCAAGGGGATTAGTCCTCACGGCAGCCATCTTTTTGTAGGAATAAGTGACTTTGTTCTCACACTGAAAACAAAGCACCCGGCCAGGTACCCGGGCGGATGCTGCTCGCCACAATGGATTGCACCGCTAAGCAGCTCCAAACCCCACCAAGGAAGCGCCACATTTGCAATCTCGTAATTGCATTGATGTGGCGCTTCCCATAGTGCACTGTGTCCAGCGCCCGAACACAGTGCACTTAAGGACTTTTTTTTTATTGTTATTTTTTTTTAAACTCCCTTGTGTTTTACTGTGAGGGCCAATGTGAATGGGACCTACGATGGATATGATGCATACAATATACATAACTATATCTGTATACATTGTGGACAATGGATATATATATATATATATATATATATATATATATAGATATATATATATATATATATATATATATATATATATATATATATATATAGATATATATATAGATATATATATACATACACACACACAGTGCAAAGTGGTGAATTGTGGGTTTTGAAAAATTGCAGTGGGACATTGGGAGAAGCTTAAAAGGTTAACCTACTCACTGTGTACATGGTAACATAAGCCGCAGTTCGTATACTTACAAAATATGCTTTTATTACTGTGCCACTTACACACCTCAATACAAATTTTTGTAAAAAATGAACGTTTCCATTACACAACTTACCTTGAGGAAGAACTTTATTAAAGTGAATTTACTGTCAAGATTTAAAATCATATATTCAATTCCACAATAAATTTTAATTATTTCTAGCCTACTCCTAATAATTTGAGCAATCTTAAAAAAAACAAAAAAACAAAAAAAAACATAAACATGAATAAATAAAAGTGCTCATTTTAATGGCTTATATGCAAGTTATAAGACTTTAAAATTTGTGTTTGGGGACAGTTTTAAAAACCTCAGTTTTTTTCGGGAGCAGTGATTTTAAAAATGCTTAAAGTGAAACAAGAAAAGTGAAATATTCATTTAAATTTCATACCTGGGGAGTGTCTATAGTATACCTGTAAAGTGGTGCATTTTTCCTGTGTTTATAACAGCCCCTGCACAAAATACAATTTCTAAAAGAAAAAAAGTCATTTAAAAGTACTCGCGGCTATAATGAATTGTCGGTCCTGGCAATACAGATAAAAGAAGTCATTGAAAAAGCAGCATGGGATCTACCCAGGGGAAGCCCGAACCAAAATTTCAAAAAAAAATTGCGTGGGGGTCCCCCCAAATTCCATAGCAGGCCCTTCAGGTCTGATATGGATATTAAGGGGAACCCCATGCCAAAAAATGTTTTGAAAAATGATGTGGGGTCCCCCACTCCAATTTTTTTTTTAAAATGATGCAGGGTCCCCCTAATTATCCATACCAGACCCTTATCTGAGCACACAACCTGGCAGGCCACAGGAAAAGAGGGGGGACGAGAGAGTGCCCCCCCTCCTGAACCGTACCAGACCACATGCCCTCCACATGGGGAGGGTGCTTTGGGGTAGCCACTTTGGGGTTGACACTTGGTAAATGGTAGGGGTAGCCCCCCTGCCCGCAGACCCCCACAACCACCGGGCAAGGGTTGTGGGAATGAGGCCCTTGTCCCCATCAACATGGGGAAAAGGTGCTTTGGGGGGCTACCCCAAAGCACCCTCCCCATGTTGAGGGCATGTGGTCTGGTACGGTTAGGAGGGGGGCCCCCCTATTTTCCTGTGGCCTTAGAGGTTGCGTGTTCAGTTAAGAGTCTGGTATGGATTTTGGGGGGACCCCACGCCATTTAAAAAAAAATTGGTGTGGAATGCCCCTTAATATTCATACCAGACCCAAAGGGCCCAAAGGGCCTAGTAATGGACTGGCAGGATCCCATGCCATTTTTTTCAATGACTTCTTTTATTGACCGACAATTCATTATAGCTGCAAGTACTTTTAAATTACTTTTTTTCCTTTAGAAATGTTATTTTGCGCAGGGACTGTTCTAAACGCTGAAAAAATGCGCCACTTTACAGGCATACTATAGACACTCCCAAGGTCCAAAATTTAAATGAATATTTCACTTTTATTGTTTTACTTTAAGCATTAATAAAATCACTGCTCCCGAAAAAAACGTCTATTTTAAAAACTTTTTCTGCATCGATTCATGTCCCTTGGGGCAGGACCCAGGTCCCCAAACACTTTTTATGACAATAACTTGCATATAAGGCCTTTAAAATTAGCTTTCGAATTTTTTTTTTCATTTTCTTCACACAAATAGAGCTTTCTTTTGGTGGTATTTAATCACTGCTGGGTTTTTTATTTTTTACACTTTTTTTCTGCCAGTAAATTGTGTAACAAAGTAACTTTTCACCTTCACTGATGTGCACCGATGAGGCAGCACTGATGGGCACTGATAGACTGAACTTGTTGGCATTGATGAGGTGGCACTTATGGGCACTGATGAGGTGCCACTTGTGAGCACTGATTAGGTGGCACTGATTAGAAGGCACTAATATGCCGCACTTATGGGCACTGATAGGTGGCACTGAAATGTGGCACTGGTAGGCACTGTTAGGTGGCACTGATGGGCACTGTTAGGCAGCACTGTTAGGTGGCACTAGTGGCCACTGATAGGTGGCACTGGTGGGCACTGATAGGTGGCACGGATAGGCAGTACTTATGGGCACTGGTGGGCATTGATGGGTGGCACTGATGGGCGACACTGATGGGCATTACTGATGGCCATTGATTGACAGCAGTGATGGGCATTAATGGGTAGCACTGATAGGCAGCACTGATTGCCAGCACTGACTGGCATTGCTAATGGGCACTGATTGGTGGCACTTGTGGGCAGTGGTGGGCACTGATTGCTGGCATTGGTGGGCACTGATTTGTGACACTGTTTTTCAACATTGTAATCAGGGCACTGATGATCACTGCCCTGATTACATTCCTAAATGTCCCCCTTCGTGGAAATGCCGCTGATCGGCTCTCCTCACCACACACTCTGTCAGTGTGAGACGAGGAGCTCCGATTACCGGCACTTCCTTGTTTACACCGGCTGTGATTGGACACAGCCGATCACATGGTTAAAGAGCCGCAGACTTGACTCTTTCTACAGATTGGGGTCGCGCCGTATCCTAGTAACACAGCAAGGCACAATCACCGGGCTGTGTGTCCCCGCAGGCACGTGAGAGCAGCTGTTCTGGGACGCCGTCATATGATGACCTCCCAGAACAAGAGCCACACTGGCTCACCATCATTTGATGGTGGGCAGGCAGCAACCAGTTAACTTGCAAGCAGACTCCGGCCTTGTGTCTCTAAATTTGAGGCCTATTCAATTGAAAGCATAAATGAATAAATATGCCGCTGCTCCAGGTGAGCCTGTCATCTCAATCCTCCACACCCCTTGTGTGTTTAGGTGCCAACTCTGCTTGTCTTAGCTGCACACAGTAAAGCATGCAATGAACTGGAGAGCTGCACTCCAAAGAAAAAAACACATCCATCTTTATTGAAACATAAAGAGCACTCCAATACATCAATGAAACAATATGGAGACAAGGAAAAAGTTTTACATGATCTCAGCGCTTACTCATGACTTCCAGTGTTAAGGATACCAAGTGTTGGTATCCTATGCTTTGCATAGAAACCAATCAACTTCCAGTTTTTTTTTTAACAATTTGTGGACTGCCCGCCATCATTATACGGTGGCTGTTTGAAGTAGAATACCGTTGTTATGGCAGCAGCCATGAGATCACTTTGATCAGGGGCGGTAGATGCCCCCCCCTCCTGCCATGCTTCGGTGGTCTCCGCCGCTTACTGGGGCCATTGGTAGTGGCGGAGATGATCGGGTCCTCTCCCCTTACAGGCTGGATGCCGAGTGAAGGAAAAATGGCCCCTGCTCGGCTCCACACCATTGGTTGGTAGAAGCAATGTCAAATGTCACTTCCGCCCAATGGTCTTAAAGAAGAATTTAAATTTTTTTTGCAAAAAAATACATCATTTTTTTTTATTATTATTGCATTTTAGTGTAAATGTTAGATCTGAGGTCTTTTTGACACATTTAAGAGGTCCTGTCATGCTTTTTTTTCTATTACAAGGTTTAAATGTTTACATTCCTTAAGAAGGAAATAAAAAGGACCCAAACATTTTTTTAAAAAAAGGACAGTGTCAAAATAAAAAATAAAAAGTAAAATAAATAGGGATTTATTTTTTTAAAGCACCCGGTCTCGCCAAGCTCATGTAGAGAAAGAAAGCATACATAAGCATACGAAAATGGTAGCAGCAACAAATGCTGTAGTAGACCAATTTGATGCAGTGTGTGGCATATTGTCTAAGCACTGGCAGGCGGACCCCCACTTCCTCAACTTCTGCAGCAATGCTTGCATCACTCATATGTCTATTTCTCAAAGACAACTTCTGAATATGACGCTGAGCACTTAAACTCAACTGCTTTGTTCGACCGTGGCGAGGCCTGTTCTGAGTAGAACTTGTCCTGTTAAACCGCTGTATGGTCTTGGTCACCGTACTGCAGCTCAGTTTCAGGATCTTGGCACTCTTCTTATAGCCTATGCCGAATGTAGAGCAACAGTTCTTTTTTTTTAGATCCTCAGAGAGTTCTTTGCCATGAGGTGCCATGTTGAACTTCCAGTGACCAGTATGAGTGAGTGAGAGCGATAACACCAAATTTAACACACCTGCTCCCCAGTCACACCTGAGACCTTGTAACACTAATGAGTCACATGACACGGGGAGGAAAAATGGCTAATCAGGCCCAATTTGGACATTTTCATTTAGGGGTGTACTCACTTTTATTGTCAGTGGTTTAGACATTAATGACTGTGTGTTGAGTTATTTCGAGGGGACAGCAAATTTACACTGTTATACAAGCTGTGCACTCACTACTTTACATTGTAGCAAAGTTTAATTTCTTCAGTGTTGTCACATGAAAAGATATAATAAAATATTTACAAAATTGTGAGGGGTGTACTCACTTTTGTGAGATACTGTATATATATTTTTTATACCAGTATTGGGTTTGATCAGGGACAGATGTTGGCTGGGGGTTACACTAACTAACTTTCACATCAATAGTGATGTTAATACAGTGATCAGTGCTAATACTAAAAACTGTCACTGTACTAATGACACTGGCTGGGAAGGGGTTAACATCTAGAGGTGATCAAAAGGTTAAATTTGTGCCCATGTGTAATTTTTGTGTTATGTGGTGCTTTTATTAACCCCTTTATTAACCCCCCTGGCAGTATTTCCGAGTCTGGCTCGGGGTGGAAGTTTTACACCAAAAGCGGTAACCCTGAGCCAGACTCGGGACCGCATTGCTGTATGCAGGAGGAGGTTACTTACCTTCTCCCTTGGATCCAGTGATGTCCCCGCGCTGTACGAGCGATTCATCATGGAGTCGAGCTCCGTTCCCTGTGAGTGCTGTGACGCACGGGGACGGAGATCTGCGCCAAATTCAAAAAGTGAAACACACAGTATACATACAGTATAATGTAATCTTACAGATTACATTGCTGTATGTAATTATTTCACATCCCCTTTGTCCCTAGTGTTCTGCCCAGTGTACTGCATGAAGTTTTATATTATAAAAAAAGGGGTTCTTTATGCCTGAAAACTGGAGATTGTCCATAGCAACCAAAACTGTCCCTTTACATCAAAAATGGTTTTAGACCAGCTAGAAAACAGTGATAATAAATTAGAATCACTCGCAGAATTGAGCGATAGCAATTTGTGGGGAGATCCGTCATCAAATATTGAAAAGTAATGATAGTGACAATTCTGCAACTGAGAAAATTTCAGTGTTTTTGATTTGATTACATTATTGAACAATTTTTATTATTGTTATATTATTATTTGGTATAATTATTTATAGTTATTTATTATATTATAATTTATGATTTCATTTTTCAAACTTTATCATACCCGGGATGTCTGCTAGACTCTGGTTTGGACAGATTTAAGTGAGTTATTCCTAAGAATTACAGGACTACAATATAAAACGCCAAATTTTCATTCAAAATAATACCGCTTTTAGCACCTAAAATCCAAAATAATCATACCACCAGGGAGGTTAAGCAATTTTGCTGTTTTTCCCCTGTTTTACGGAGAATAAAAAACAGCAAGATCATTTGTCAGTGTTAGAATTGACGAAGCTGATCAGCTGATTGGCTTACACTCTGACAAATGAAAGCAAAGCCAGGGCAGCGAGTGTTCTCCACATATAAGATACGTGATCCAGCGCAGAGTGGTCAAGTGGGTTTAATATCAGGACACTTGCCTGTCCAGGGATCCAGGATTGTCCTCACCCGAGCTGACGGCTTCGGGTCCAGGCTCCAGCATCCTAACTAAGGGAAACTGGCAGTAAAGCCTTGCAGCTTCATAGCTGGTTTCCTACTTTTGGAATGGTTCTACAGTCTTCTGGGACCTGTGATGTTTCCCAGAAGACTGGGGGGGGGGGGAGGAGCCAACTTCAGCTCAGATCGCTGCAACGATCTGACTGGAAGTGGGGCGGGTACCTGTCAAGACCATATATGGCAGTGGGGGGGGGGGGGGATACAAACAAGCAAAACTTCCCCTTTTGGGAGGAATTTGCTTTCCCCAGACTTTGTTCATCAGTCTACTGTTTGTGACGCATTTACATCACTTTCCAATTTGTAATTCATACTATTAATTGTTTCTAATGCTGATCAGCCCTCTGAGCACTCTGCTTGCTCCACATGTATATGTTTCATGAATATCCAGGATGTATTTTCAAAATTAACTGTATCCAATGTATGCACAGCAAGCTGCAATAAATTAAGCTAACATCTGACCCCCAGTACACACAGCCACTCGAAAGGTGGTAGGTAGGTATACAGAACTGTCTGAGCTGCCTGAAAACCCCAAGGGGAACCTGTTCTTTCATTCTTTTTAGAATATTTAGGGGTGTGCAGCCAGCACGTTATTTTATTTCCATGCACTTTCTCTTTTTTCTTACATTTGGTATACAGAACTTAATACAACACTACAAAACATGGTCACTAATCAATAAGTATGGTTCTCTTTCAGTGACAGCCAATAATGAAAATGTCTGCAGCACTTGGGGAAATGGACACTATACAACATTTGATGGACATCATTTTTCCACTACTGGCAACTGTACATATGTTTTTGCTCGAGATTGCAGTTTAATTGAAGAAGACTTTAGAATCCTCATCCACCGTACAATGATAGGCAGTGAATCTCATGTCGATTATATTACCATGCAGTTGTTTTATCAATGGGTTGAGGCAAACCAAACGGGTATATATGTCAACCATAACAAGTAAGTATTTGTTTCAAAGATTAAAAGTCTAACTGATGCTTGTGTTTATTATAAGGTGCTTTAAGCCCTAACAATGATCACTTGTTATTTACTTTAATTTGGTCTGTTAAACTAGTCCGTATAATAGAATAAAATGTGCATACATGGATGGAGTGCCAGACCAAAAGATAAAAGGGTCCATTTTAATTTATTGGTATTGTGCTAAAAGGCAGCCAATGCGTTTCGGGTCAAATGAACTCCCACTTCTTCAGGGCTACAATAAAACATAACATAATGTAAATATCATTGTCACTGGTAAAATCATGAGCCTAACAATCATACAACATCATGGATAACATATACATATGCAGTGATGTAACTAACTGAGTTAAAATAAACAGAGTTACGTAACGCAGTTACTTTAGAGGGTAACGAGTATTCTAACCGATTACTCTTCCCCTCATGGTAACTCAGTTCCCATTACTTGGGCAGAGTTACCTCAATTACATCTACCGCCCAGGAGGCCCCGCCGTGGGCGCGCTGCCTGGCCGTTCATTCCACCACGGGGAGGGGGCTTTCGCCCCCGGTGAGCTGAGAAGAGGCTGAGACTCAGAGAGACTGTCTGGACCGCCCCACCTATCCAGAGACAGAATGTAGGGAGGCCGGACATTGAAAAATTAAGTCAGCCGACCAGCTGATACCAATCGAGTGAAGGGGAGGGTCTCTCTCTCTCCCCATGAGGAAAGGCTTCCCTGAAGGCATTCAAGTAAGTGACTGATGATTCGAATTGCAGTCCAATCGATCGATCCCAAGTCCTCCACCACCTCTGCTTCTTACTGATCCCATCCCTACCCACCCACCATCACTTCCTCAACAGAAGTGATGGGGGGGATAGGGTAGGGATGAGATCAGTGGTGGTGGGGGATGGGATCAGTAAGAAGCAGAGGTGGTAGTGGTGGGAGAGGATGGCACCACCACCGCTGCCACCCCCCCACCCCCCGAAGAACCACACTGCCTGCCACCCCCCCGAAGAACCACGCTGCCTGCCACACCCCCAAGTACACCACCACCCCTGCCACCCCCCACAAGTACCACCGCTACCCCCCCAAGTACACCACCACCACTGCTACCCCCCCAAGTACCACAGCTGCCACCCCCCAAGTACACCACCACCGCTGCCACCCCCCCAAGTACCACCGCAGCCACCCCCCTCAACAAATGTTCTAAAATACTGTATATATTGTTTTTATTCTTCAATCAGTTAATATAAACATCTTTGATATTAAAGATGTTATATAACGTAATTGCATTATAGAATATTTAAAAAATTTACTTTGCTGAGTAACTAATTACTTTTCCAATGCAGTAATTGAGTTACTAATGCTATTACTTTTTGGGAGAAGTCATTTGTAACTTAACTAATTACTTTTTTAAAGTAAGATGACCAACACTGTACATATGTGTACACATACATGCATGCAAAAATATCCACATCTATACCTACATGTATGCATGCAAAGAAATGAAGATAAAGCAATAGCAGATAGTAAGCACTATCACTTACTATCTGCTATTGCTGTATCTTCATTTCTTTGCATGTATACATGTAGGCAGGGCCGCCATCAGGGGGGTGACAGCCCATACACATGTATGGGGCCCGAGCATCCTGAGGGGCCCGGGCTCATTCGGGCCCTGCTCGGGGGCCCCATGAGAGGCTCCTGTCCATGAACTTCACTCTTACATTTTCTGCCAGGTGGCCTGAATGACGGACCGTGGTCCGTAAATGACAGTCCTCTTTGGACCATGACTCCACTACTTAGCGGTCTGGGTTGTATTATCCTTCCTTCCCTCCCCTCCCCTCCCCATTCCTCCAGACTGGGCCCTGGGGAATGTCGATGGTCAGGCCTGGGGGGTCCAGGCCTAAAGCTGTGTAAGGGGCCCCAAAAAATCTGATGGCTGCCCTGCATGTATACATGTAGGTGTAGATGTGGGTATTTTTGGATGCATGTATGTGTTTAATGTGTATGTAAAAGCAACAAACAGTTGCAGTTTAGATTTGAATAGAATAGGGAAGGGTTGAACTCCGTGTCAGATTTTCCAAGAAGAAATGTAAGCACCCCAGGTGCACCAGGTTCCGGTTTGATCCCTTATTAGAGTTCCAGTAGACAAAGGTAACATTTCAGAGACATGACAGTACCAGAATGGGACCCTTGACAAACATTACACTGATATAATGAACCTAAAGAATCAAACTGTGCGGGCTTTTCTTTGTGACAGTTGTACCTGTGCTTTATGACCAAGGGTGAAATGGATTCATTTGATTGGGTTTTTATTGCAGTCTGTGCCCCTGCTTGGTAAATTCGCCCCTCTGTTTGTCTTGGTTGACATTGTCTCCAAAACAGAAAGCGAGAGCAAATTAACATTTTTTGATCTGTCACCAGATCAAAAGGTGAAAGGAATCTTCTATTTGGTAAATGTTTATGTGAGAACTGTCTACGTCACTTTGACTTCTGAGACTTCTAATAATTTCCTGTTTTGTTTTCACTACAGTAAGTGAAGGGAAATCTCCCCCAGCAGAACAGATAGCAAAAAAAAAAAAAATCCATTAGGCTTTTTTATCCTTGTCTTAGCCTAGTTAAAACAAAGAAAAACAATATTTAGTTCACGTTAAGGTTTTGCTGCATCTACAATTTACAGGGGTACAGAATAGAAGATACAGTGCCTTGCGAAAGTATTCGGCCCCCTTGAACTTTTCAACCTTTTGCCACATTTCAGGCTTCAAACATAAAGATATAAAATTTTTATTTTTTGTGAAGAATCACCAATAAGTGGGACACAATTGTGAAGTGGAACGAAATCTATTGGATATTTTAAACTTTTTTAGCAAATAAAAAACTGAAAAGTGGTGCGTGCAAAATTATTCGGCCCCTTTACTTTCAGTGCAGCAAACTCACTCCAGAAGTTCAGAGAGGATCTCTGAATGATCCAATGTTGTCCTAAATGACTGATGGTGATAAATAGAATCCACCTGTGTGTAATCAAGTCTCTGTATAAATGCACCTGCTCTGTGATAGTCTCAGGGTTCTGTTGAAAGCGCAGAGAGCATCATGAGGACCAAGGAACACAACAGGCAGGTCCGTAATACTGTTGTGGAGAAGTTTAAAGCTGGATTTGGATACAAAAAGATTTACCAAGCTTTAAACATCCCAAGGAGCACTGTGCAAGCGATCATTTTGAAACGGAAGGAGTATCAGACCACTGCAAATCTACCAAGACCTGGCCGTCCCTCTAAACTTTCAGCTCAGACAAGGAGAAGACTGATCAGAGATGCAGCCAAGAGGCCCATGATCACTCTGGAAGAACTACAACTGAGGTGGGAGAGTCTGTCCATAGGACAACAATCAGTCGTACACTGCACAAATCTGGCCTTTATGGAAGAGTGGCAAGAAGAAAGCCATTTCTCAAAGATATCCATAAAAAGTCTTGTCTAAAGTTTGCCAAAAGCCACCTGGGAGACACACCAAACATGTGGAAGACATGGGAGAAGGTGCTCTGGTCAGATGAAACCAAAATCCAACTTTTTGCCCACAATGCAAAACGATATGTTTGGCATAAAAGCAACACAGCTAATCACCCTCAACACACCATCCCCACTGTCAAACATGGTGGTGGCAGCATCATGGTTTGGGCCTGCTTTTCTTCAGTAGGGACAGGGAAGATGGTTAAAATTGAGGGGAAGATGGATGCAGCCAAATACAGGACCATTCTGGATGAAAACCTGTTGGAGTCTGCAAAAGACCTGAAACTGGGACGGAGATTTATCTTCCAACAAGACAATGATCCCAAACATACAGCAAAATCTACAAAGGAATGGTTCACAAATAAATGTATCCAGGTGTTAGAATGGCCAAGTCAAAGTCCAGACCTGAATCCAATCGAAAGTCCGTGGAAAGAGCTGAAAACTGCTGTTCACAAACGCTCTCCATCCAACCTCACTGAGCTCGAGCTGTTTTGCAAGGAAGAATGGGCAAGAATTTCAGTCTCTCGATGTGCAAAACTGATAGAGACATACCCCAAGCGACTTGCAGCTGTAATCGCAGCAAAAGGTGGCTCTACAAAGTATTAACGCAAGGGAGCCGAATAATTTTGCACGCCCCACTTTTCATTTTTTTTTTTTAGTTAAAAAAGTTTCAAAAATCCAATAGATTTCGTTCCACTTCACAATTGTGTCCCACTTGTTGGTGATTCTTCAAAAAAAATAAAAATTTTATATCTTTATGTTTGAAGCCTGAAATGTGGCAAAAGGTTGAAAAGTTCAAGGGGGCCGAATACTTTCGCAGGGCACTGTATCTATGAAACAGGCACTTATCATGTATGTCAGGGAAAGAAAGTTGATGTAAGTTGACCTTAACTGAATAGCATTAGGTTACTATTATTTAGGATATTATTTATTTAATAAAATGTGCATTTTACCTTTTTCACACCTTTGCTGTTTCTTAGTGCTGCAGTTTCTCTACATTCATGTACTCCAGTGGTGTCTGTGTGGTGTTACTGTCAGTGGGTTTTCTGGTGATGACAACAGTGCACCACATCTGCTTAATGTGCTTTCAGACAGTCACTTGTAGTCTCTTGGAAGCTCCTGTGACAGAGTGACATCACAGAGCACACTTGAGCGACAGGGAGGGAGTACTGTCACCCTATTGAAGGAAGGGCCTAAATAACAACTGACATGGCAAGCACACTATGGGGTGGATTTGTTAAAACTGAAGAGTGTAAAATTTGGTGCAGCTCTGTATAGAAGCCAAGCAGCTTCCAGTTTGTTTTGTCAAAGCCTAATTAAACAAGCTAAAGTTAGAAGCTGATTGACTACAATGCAGATCTCGCTGTATATCTGGTGATTTATTCACATACAGTTTGGAGTTCTTAATATGTTTTGCCCCAAAAAGGTGGTGATGCATTTCAAATGTTACAAGATCTGAAGTCACTCTGGCAAGCATTATAAGTTAGAAAAAATAAGAGATAAACATTAAATCATCTTTAAATTGAGTATTGAATTGAGTAGGAAAGAATTAGAACTGCTGTCAGGTATTATATTGCTGCCCACAGGATATATTTAAATTCTCTATTTGTTTTGATGACCATAGTTAATGGAGTATCAAACTTTTTACAGGAGTTTATATGGTATGTACCACAAGGAAAAAAATATTAGAAAGTACCTACCATATGTCCTAGGTATTTGGTTGAGGCTAGTATGGAATTTTATGGTACCGTACAAAGTCTTTACACACACAACGTAAGTATAAAAATATCATATTTATTACAAAAGTTACTTATTTTAAAAGGGAAACGTGCATATAGAAAAAAGGACAATTTGGGGTTGATTTACTAAAGGCAAATCCACTTTGCACTACAAGTGCACTTAGAAGTCCAGTTGCTGTAGATCTGAGGGGAAGATCAAAATGAGGGAAAGGTCTGCAGCTTTATATCATTCAATCATGTACAAGCAAAAATGCTGTTTTTATTTTCCTTGCATGTCCCCCTCGGCTCTACAGCGACTGCACTTCCAAGTGCACTTGTAGTGCAAATTGGATTTGCCTTTAGTAAATCAACCCCTTTGTGCCACCATAAGATACTCAATTGCTCTATATGGTCAGAGCACACAGATTCAGTGACAACAAAGGGCTAACACTTTGAAAGTATCACATATCATTTGTATATCTTTCTCTCAACAGGTTTTGTGGATATACGTCTGCTTGTTTTTGGATAATAAAGAGTAATCATAACAATTTTTTAATTTCTATAAAGACAAAAGCAGATACAGTTGTAACAATATCATGATGAGAATTAATATAAGTTTGATTACAGGGGCTACACGAGATCTTACCCGAGATGTAACCAGGTGTAGGGACACACAGGTGCAAGTCTATCCCTGCGAATGTGGGCGCACTATACCAGGGGACGCATAATAATAAATAATAAAGTAATCTATGTCAGAAATAGAACATTATATACACAGTTATAAGACGCCCCTCCCCCTCATGGATTGAAAAATGGGGACTAGGTATGTGGTTCAAATAACTATAAACATAGTAAAGAATATTGCTCAAAAAGGATAATAATAATTAAACAGTAATTAACAGAGATGGCGGACATGTCTTAATTTACCTTAGGTGTGCCGGAAGATGTTCACAGGTGAAAGCTGGTTGGACCTACTGGAAACTTGGGTCCCAATGGCCTCGTTCAGGAACCCATAGGGACATATAGCTCAGGATGGGATCTGTGGCTGGTTGGAAGCTGGTGGTTAGTCCACACATATATATCAAATCACCTTATTATGTAGAGATGTATATATGACTGCTAGTGATGGACGAACTTCCGACGGGACGTTTCGCGAACGCGAAACGCGAACGGACACAAACGTTCGCGAAAACGACCGTTCGCCGCGGGCTCCATTGACTTCAATGGGAGGCGAATTTCGCAAACCTTTAGGTCGAATTTGCGGCCACGGGGTAATTATTAGGGGGTAGCACGTAGTCCCACCACCTGGACAATAGCATAATACATGTATGAGGTGAATTTGGGATCGATAACTACAAGCATTTTTTTTTTATTTGGGAAATTGTTCTGACAATTCAGGACTATGGAGCTAATGAAGGCAATGGAGGAGAGGGAAGGTCAGGGACCAGGGTAGGCAAACAAGAGGGTGCAGGAGATACAGAGCACTGACAGCAGCACCGTAATACAGAGCACTGACATCAGCACCGTGACATACAGCGCTGACAGCAGCTCCGTGACATACAGCGCTGACAGCAGCTCCGTGACATACAGCGCTGACAGCAGCTCCGTGACATACAGCGCTGACAGCAGCTCCGTGACATACAGCGCTGACAGCAGCTCCGTGACATACAGCGCTGACAGCAGCACCGTGACATACAGCGCTGACAGCAGCTCCGTGACATACAGCGCTGACAGCAGCTCCGTGACATACAGCGCTGACAGCAGCTCCGTGACATACAGCACTGACAGCAGCTCCGTGACATACAGCGCTGACAGCAGCTCCGTGACATACAGCGCTGACAGCAGCACCGTGACATACAGCGCTGACAGCAGCTCCGTGACATACAGCGCTGACAGCAGCTCCGTGACATACAGCGCTGACAGCAGCTCCGTGACATACAGCGCTGACAGCAGCTCCGTGACATACAGCGCTGACAGCAGCTCCGTGACATACAGCGCTGACAGCAGCTCCGTGACATACAGCGCTGACAGCAGCTCCGTGACATACAGCGCTGACAGCAGCTCCGTGACATACAGCGCTGACAGCAGCTCCGTGACATACAGCGCTGACAGCAGCTCCGTGACATACAGCGCTGACAGCAGCACCGTAAGCAGCCCCAGGAGGAAGTCAGCACAGCACAGGGATGGTGTGATCCCCTCATAATAAGAACCCCCAGGAGGAAGTCAGCACAGCACAGGGATGGTGGGAGCCCCTCATAATAAGAACACCCAGGAGGAAGTCAGCACAGCACAGGGATGGTGGGAACCCCTCATAATAAGCAGCCCCAGTAGAAATATGACACCGCTCAACCTCTTCAAAGAGGAGGGTAGGGGCATATAGTACGGTGTGCTTTTTTGGGTCAGGGAAGTGAGCCAAATGAATTAAGAAGGTCTGTGTGCTTGATTCCAAAAATTGTTTATAGACATATACATGGTCTACTGATCACATGTGTTGAATTCCTCCGAGATCCATGCCTCATTCATTTTTAGAAATGTGAGGTAGTTAACACTGTGGTGAGCTAGGCGAGTACGCTTATCGGTCACAATCCCCCCTGCTGCGCTGAACGTCCTTTCGGACAGGACACTGGATGAGGGGCAAGCCAACAGTTCGATTGCAAATTGGGCAAGCTCTGGCCAGAGGTCAAGCCTGCCCACCCAGTAGTCTAGGGGTTCATCACTCCTCAGAGCGTCCACATCGGCCGTTAACCCAATGTAGTCGGACACCTGACGGTCTAGGCGTTCCCTGATGCTGGATCCGGATGACACCTGTCGATGGGTCGGCTGAAAGAATGACCTCATATCCGAAGTCACCAACACATCTTCAAACCGGCCTCTTCTTGCAGGCGCTGTTGGATTGGTACCCGCAAATCCTTCTCTGGGAGTGGGAATTGCTCCTCTGCCAGCGCACGCAAAAGCAGAATGCAGCATTTCTCGAAGCAAGGCCTGGAAGTGCTGCATTCTGACAGCCCTCTGCGACGGCGGTAACATTTCCGCCATTTTGTGTTTGTACCGGGGGTCTAAGTACGTTGCCACCCAGTACTGGTCCTTGACCCTCATGCTTTTTATACGGGGGTCCCTATTAAAACACTGGAGCATGAAGGCCCCCATTTGCACTAAAGTGGAAGCGGTGTGGTGGCCTGGCTCCTGCTCATCATCCAGGATAATGTCGTCCTCTTCATTCTCCTCTCCCCATCCTCGCACAACAGGGATCCCAGAAAGGTTTAAAGCATGCTCTTCTTGCTCCTGCTCATCCGCCCCGGCACCATCCTCCTCTGACTCCTCATCAGACTCCTGTTGTTGACTTGTCTCAGATAGAGTAGCCCCCCCTGGGAATTCATCCAGCATTGCGACTTCCTCATCTTCCCGCTCCTGCTCCTCCACAGCCTGATCAATGACACGACGCAATGCACGCTCCAGAAAGAAGGCATAAGGTACCATGTCACTGATGGCGCCATGGCTGCGACTGACCAGTTTGGTGATCTCCTCAAATGGCCGCAGAAGTCTGCATGTGTCGCGCATGAGCAGCCACTGGCGCGGTGAAAAAAAACCCAGCTCCCCAGAACCGTTTCTTTCGCAGAGTTCATACAGGTAGACGTTAACTGCACGTTTCTGCTGGAGCAGCCTATCAAGCATATAGAAGGTTGAGTTCCATCGCGTCGGGCAATCGCAAATAAGACGTCTGACCGGCAGATGGTGTCGCCGCTGAATGTCAGCAAGGCGAGCCATGGCCGTGTAAGATCTTCTGAAATGGGCCGAGATTTTCCTTGCCTGCCGCAAGATGTCCTGGACCCCAGGGTATTTGACAAGGAATCGCTGCACGACCAAGTTTAAGACGTGTGCCATGCACGGCACGTGCGTGATTTTGCCCTGTTTCAATGCGCTAAGCAGATTGGCACCGTTGTCACACACCACTTTACCAACTGTCAAATTGAGCGGTGTTAGCCACTCATCTGCCTGTGAACGCAAAGCTGAAAGGAGTGCCGGGCCAGTGTGGCTCTTTGCTTCCAGGCACAACAGACGCAGCACGGCATGGCAACGTCTCACCTGGCATGTGGAATAGGTTCTGGGGAGCTTGGGCGGTGCAGTGGAAGAGACGCTAGCAGCGGAAAAGGAGGAGGCAGCTGAGGAGGAGAGGGAGGAGGATGGAGTAGGAGGAGGAGAAGAAGAGTCAGGCCTGCATGCAATCCGTGGCGGTAAAACCAAATCTACACGGGTGCCACGGGTTACATGCTTGACGGCCGTCAGAAGGTTCACCCAGTGGGCAGTAAAACTGATATACCTTCCCTGCCCGTGTTTGCTAGACCACGTGTCTGTGGTCAGATGTATCTTGGCACCGACACTGTGTGCCAGAGATACATTCACTTGCCGCTGAACATGGCCATATAGCTCTGGGATGCCCTTCTCTGAGAAATACTTCCTTCCTGGGACCTTCCATTGTGGTGTTCCAATGGCCACAAATTTGCGAAAGGCCTCCGAGTCCACCAGTTTATATGGCAGTAGTTGGCGGGCTATGAGTTCTGACAAGCCAGCCGCCAACCGTTGGGCAAGAGGGTTATCCGGCGTCATCATTTTTTTACGCTCAAACATTAGGCCCACGGAAGCCTGCCTTTTTGCAGAAAAATGTGAGCTTGGCGTGATGGAAGGTGGAGTGGAGGACAATTGTGAGGAGAGAGGAGAAGGAGAAGTAGAAGACGAGGCTGGACGGTGAGAGCCTGCAGTGTGGCTTTGTGTGTTCCGTTGCTCCCACTGGGCTCGGTGATGGCTGCTCATGTGCCTTCTTAAGGCGGTCGTCCCTAGGTGAGTATTGGGCTTACCGCGACTAACGCGTTGACTGCAAAGATTGCAGATGGCAACGCTATTGTCAGCAGCGGACACGTTAAAAAAAGCCCACACTGCGGAGCCATGTGCCGGTGTCCTGGGAGCGCCAGATGTGACCGTACATGGTCGATGACTCGCTCCTGATACATTTGCAGTCTGCTTTGTCCCTGCTGTGCAATGTAAGTCATTGCTGCTTCTCCTCCCTATCTGCTGGTCCATATCTCCCTCTGAACTCCCCTCCTCTTCCTCTCTTGTGGGCACCCACGTGACATCACTAGACACGTCATCATCAACGTCACCTTCCCCACCGCTATAAGTAGAGTAGGCAGCAACACCGGGGACCAACCTCCTCCTTGGGCTGATCTGGGTACTGGCGTCAGACTGCTGAGTAGCGCTTGTTGCTACCTCCTCTTCCTGATCCAATACCAAGAGTGGCTGCGCATCAGAAATGTCCTCTTGATATGGATCGGAAAATAATTCCAGTGACTCAAGCGGAAGGTATGTGGTGGTGGTGGTGGTGGTCGTGTTGTTGGTGGTAGTGTCTTTGGGGGTGCACATAGCAGAGAGTGAAGAAGAGGGTGCAGATCGAGAGGATGAGGAGGGTGCAGAAGAGTAAGGCTGAGCGAGCCACTCAACCAAGTCTGGTGCATCCTTTAAAGTAATTGAACGCACCTTCTGCAACTTCCCACTTTGGCTCAAGCCTGTTGCTCCTGCCCTACCCCTACCACCCCTGCGGAAGGGCCTGCCTCTTCCTCTGCATGTCATTTTTTAAATGACCCTGTGACAAAACTCTTAGTCCCTATACCGCTGAAGGACTGCTGCAGTATAGGTGAGCGGTCAGCAGTGGTGCACGTCAACCCTATCTATTGTGGACCGATAGCGGTCCTTACAGAACAGCAGACTGTACCGCACTCAAGCCTATGTACCGTAGCACCCTATACCAAGTTACCAGTCCTTATAAGAACTTTTGTGGACCAAGCAGGTTGTGTATTAGTGTTTAGCAGACTGTACGTCAGTCCCTATACCGCTGAAGGACTGCTGCAGTATAGGGCAGCGGTCAGCAGTGGTGCACGTCAACCCTATCTATTGTGGACCGATAGCGGTCCTTACAGAACAGCAGACTGTACCGCACTCAAGCCTATGTACCGTAGCACCCTATACCAAGTTACCAGTCCTTATAAGAACTTTTGTGGACCAAGCAGGTTGTGTATTAGTGTTTAGCAGACTGTACGTCAGTCCCTATACCGCTGAAGGACTGCTGCAGTATAGGGCAGCGGTCAGCAGTGGTGCACGTCAACCCTATCTATTGTGGACCGATAGCGGTCCTTACAGAACAGCAGACTGTACCGCACTCAAGCCTATGTACCGTAGCACCCTATACCAAGTTACCAGTCCTTATAAGAACTTTTGTGGAACAAGCAGGTTGTGTGTTAGTGATTAGCAGACTGTACGTCAGTCCCTATACCGCTGAAGGACTGCTGCAGTATAGGTGAGCGGTCAGCAGTGGTGCACGTCAACCCTATCTATTGTGGACCGATAGCGGTCCTTACAGAACAGCAGACTGTACCGCACTCAAGCCTATGTACCGTAGCACCCTATACCAAGTTACCAGTCCTTATAAGAACTTTTGTGGACCAAGCAGGTTGTGTATTAGTGTTTAGCAGACTGTACGTCAGTCCCTATACCGCTGAAGGACTGCTGCAGTATAGGGCAGCGGTCAGCAGTGGTGCACGTCAACCCTATCTATTGTGGACCGATAGCGGTCCTTACAGAACAGCAGACTGTACCGCACTCAAGCCTATGTACCGTAGCACCCTATACCAAGTTACCAGTCCTTATAAGAACTTTTGTGGACCAAGCAGGTTGTGTATTAGTGTTTAGCAGACTGTACGTCAGTCCCTATACCGCTGAAGGACTGCTGCAGTATAGGGCAGCGGTCAGCAGTGGTGCACGTCAACCCTATCTATTGTGGACCGATAGCGGTCCTTACAGAACAGCAGACTGTACCGCACTCAAGCCTATGTACCGTAGCACCCTATACCAAGTTACCAGTCCTTATAAGAACTTTTGTGGACCAAGCAGGTTGTGTATTAGTGTTTAGCAGACTGTACGTCAGTCCCTATACCGCTGAAGGACTGCTGCAGTATAGGGCAGCGGTCAGCAGTGGTGCACGTCAACCCTATCTATTGTGGACCGATAGCGGTCCTTACAGAACAGCAGACTGTACCGCACTCAAGCCTATGTACCGTAGCACCCTATACCAAGTTACCAGTCCTTATAAGAACTTTTGTGGAACAAGCAGGTTGTGTGTTAGTGATTAGCAGACTGTACGTCAGTCCCTATACCAATGAAGGACTGCTGCAGTATAGGGCAGCGGTCAGCAGTAGTGCACGGCAACCCTATGTATTGTGGACCGATAGCGGTCCTTACAGAACAGCAGACTGTAACGCACTCAGGCCTATGTACCGTAGCACCCTATACCAAGTTACCAGTCCTTATAAGAACTTTTGTGGACCAAGCAGGTTGTGTGTTAGTGATTAGCAGACTGTACGTCAGTCCCTATACCAATGAAGGACTGCTGCAGTATAGGGCAGCGGTCAGCAGTAGTGCACGGCAACCCTATGTATTGTGGACCGATAGCGGTCCTTACAGAACAGCAGACTGTACTGCACTCAGGCCTATGTACCGTAGCACCCTATACCAAGTTACCAGTCCTTATAAAAACTTTTGTGGACCAAGCAGGTTGTGTGTTAGTGTTTAGCAGACTGTGCGTCAGTCCCTATACCGCTGAAGGACTGCTGCAGTATAGGGCAGCGGTCAGCAGTAGTGCACGGCAACCCTATGTATTGTGGACCGATAGCGGTCCTTACAGAACAGCAGACTGTAACGCACTCAGGCCTATGTACCGTAGCACCCTATACCAAGTTACCAGTCCTTATAAGAACTTTTGTGGACCAAGCAGGTTGTGTGTTAGTGATTAGCAGACTGTACGTCAGTCCCTATACCAATGAAGGACTGCTGCAGTATAGGGCAGCGGTCAGCAGTAGTGCACGGCAACCCTATGTATTGTGGACCGATAGCGGTCCTTACAGAACAGCAGACTGTACTGCACTCAGGCCTATGTACCGTAGCACCCTATACCAAGTTACCAGTCCTTATAAGAACTTTTGTGGACCAAGCAGGTTGTGTGTTAGTGATTAGCAGACTGTACGTCAGTCCCTATACCAATGAAGGACTGCTGCAGTATAGGGCAGCGGTCAGCAGTAGTGCACGGCAACCCTATGTATTGTGGACCGATAGCGGTCCTTACAGAACAGCAGACTGTACTGCACTCAGGCCTATGTACCGTAGCACCCTATACCAAGTTACCAGTCCTTATAAGAACTTTTGTGGACCAAGCAGGTTGTGTATTAGTGTTTAGCAGACTGTGCGTCAGTCCCTATACCGCTGAAGGACTGCTGCAGTATAGGGCAGCGGTCAGCAGTAGTGCACGGCAACCCTATGTATTGTGGACCGATAGCGGTCCTTACAGAACAGCAGACTGTACCGCACCCAAGCCTATGTACCGTAGCACCCTAGACAGACCAAGTTACCAGTCCTGATAAAGAGCTTTGTGGAACAAGTGAGTTGTGAATGATTAGCAGACTGCAGCAGAAGGGCAGCAGTCAAGTATAATATTCTTTCTATATTTGGAAGAAAGAATATTATACGTGTACAAGCCTATTACCGTACCACTGATACCAGTCCTGAAAAGAACCTTTGTGGAACTAATAGTAACAGCAAGTCTTTAAAATTATCCTCACTGCCTGACACACTGCTTCCTGCCTGTCCCTATACAAATTGGCAAAAAAGAGTAGGCTGGAACGATTAGCTGGAACAGCTCTTTTGTGGACCTGATAGTAACAGCTAATGATGATGATGATGATGATGATGAAGAAAGACTAATCTGGCTGAGCTGTCCCTAAAATAGCAGCATACAGCGCTCTGTCCCTTTATCTAAACTGACAAAAGAAACTCAGGCTGCTGACCTAACACCTATACCAGTCCTGAAAAGAACTTTTGTGTACCAAATAGCTAGCGTTTTCTCTGTCCCTACTCCACACAGGATCCTTTCCCTACAGTGACAGAAGAAAGAATGTAAAATGGCCACCGGATCGGGTGTATTTATAGGTTAGGGGGAATGTCCAAGTGTCCATGAGCTGTCATGTCTCAATTGGTTGTCCTGTAACACATGATAAACGTGTCACGAAAGGTTAAAGTTCTTGTATACATTAAACACGTAAGTCCGCCGGGGCGAACGACGGAAAAAGGCGTTCGAACCCGCGGACGGCGAAAGTCGGAAATTCGCCGCGAAACGACCGCCGGGCGAACCGTTCGGCCATCACTAATGACTGCCACAGGGGGGTGCTGAATTAGTCCCTTCAGCAGTGATAGATTTAAAGTAAATGATACTGAGTATAATTAACATGAAAAGGAACTGTAGGAAATGCTAGGGCCCTCATGTCTGCCAACGGCTAGTTTTCAGACACTGTGCATGTGTGAGTCTGGGGTCGGTGACTTCACACGTCGTTATTCAGTGGGACGGGGCACCGCTGGGCAAGGGCACTATATATAGGGTGGTTGGCAGTGGCTCCACTGCTAATACAGTCTAAAGTACACCTCCCTCCCTTTCATTGGTGAGTAACTGGTCTTTCTATAAGGCCAATTATCCCCATATGATCAGCAGTGTAGATCCCTTACAAACCCTTTTCTGTACCCCAGGGAGCCTTATTCTAGGGAGCATCAGATTGGAATAAAGACTGACTATTCTCTGGTTCTGGTCTTCATCCACTCTTAAAAGCTTTTTCGTGTTAATTATACTCAGTATCATTTACTTTAGATCTATCTCTGCTGAAGGGACTATTTACCTGGATTCCCTTTCAACTTCAGACGTGAATTCACCGCCCCCCTGTGGCAGTCATATATACATTTTTACATAATAAGGTGATTTGGTATTTACAGCATGTGTGGACTAACCACCAGCTTCCAACCAGTCACGGATCCCATCCTGATTTATATGTCCCTATAGGTTCCTGAACAAGGCCATTGGGACCCAGGTTTCCAGTAGGTCCAGAAGGCTTTCATCTGTGAACATCTTCCTGCACACCCATCATTAATATGCGTCCGCCATCTTTGTTAACTACTGCTTTATTATTATTATCCTTTTTGATCAATACTCTTTACTAGGTTTATAGATATTTGGACCGCATACCTAGTCACCATTATTCAACCCATGAGGGGGAGGGGTTAAGATGCCATGCGTTAATCATCAGTACATATCTATCTCTTATAACTGCATAAATAATGTCCTATTTCTGACATAGATTACTTTATTATCAGATTGGGAACCTATGCACCCCCTGGTATAGTGCCCCCACATTCACTGGGATAGACTTGCACCTGTGGGTCCCCACACCTGGTTACGTCTTGGGTAAGATCTTGTGTAGCCCCTGTAATCAAGCTGTTATATTAATTCTCATCATATTATTGCTATAACTATCTCTCCTTTTGCCTTTATAGAAATAAAAAAATGTCTATGATTGCTCTTTTAATATACAAAAACTCCTGAAGAAGAAGCGGAAGTATATCCACGAAACAAGTTGAGAGAAGGATATACAAATGATCTGTGATATTTTTAAAGTGTTAGCCCTTTGTTGTCACTGCATCTGTGTGTTCTGACCATATAGAGCAATTGAGTGTCTTACAGTGACACAAACTTTCCTTTTTTCTATATGTATGCCCCCCTTTTTAAATAAGTAACTTTTGTAATAAATATTATATTTTTATACTTATGTTGTGTGTGTAAAGCCTTTATACGGTACCGTGAAAGTCCATACTAGTATCAACCAAATGCCCCCTCTTGAATTTTACAGGAATTACCAGAATAGGAATAGAGAAAAAAGGTCTGTAAATTGAACACCTGCTCTGGTGAAAACTAAGAAAAGAACCCCTTTATCTGTGAAGAGATATCCTATCATTTTTTGTGTACCTGGGACAGAAAGTGAAGGGAAATCTCCACAGATGGACACAGACAGCAAAAAGTAAACTGACAGGAGATTAACCCTTTTTATACATGCCATACCTATTTCTCTGTACTAATTTTTATCGAATACTAATATTTGTGTCACCATGTTGCCTCCTTTGGAATAATGCCCTCATCTATGTTTATAAGAACTACAGATTTTCCTCCCCAAAACAACAGATGCATTGTGCTAAATGAATCACAACCCTGCTGAAGTTTGGGATTGATCATTCAATTAAGTTCTAATGAAAAGGAGGTTGGAATTTAGCTGACAAAAAAAGTGTTGCCAAAGGAAGTAGTTTGCTGCACCCTATCAACAATGGAAGGTTTTATATGCAATCTTAAAATGACCCTGTCAAGATATCAACAAGATTACACAGGCAATACTCTGGACAGCACAGTGGCTTAGTGGTTAGCATGTCCGCCCCGCAGTCCCAGTCAATGAATGAATGAATGAATGAAATACTTATATAGCGCACAATGCGAACTGAATCGCCTCTAGGCGCTGTGGCGAGCTTTGATCATCTGCTAAAAGAGGAAGGTCTTGAGTTTTTTCCTAAAAGCCAGGTGATGTTCTTCCAGGCGGATGTTGATTGGTAGAGCATTCCATAGCCGAGGCCCTTGGACAGCGAATCTCCGATCCCCCTTGGATTTATACTGGGCTTTGGGCACGAAGAGGAGGTTTTTGTTGGCTGATCGAAGACTGCGGTTTGGTGTGTAATGATTTATTTTCTCCATTAGGTATTGCGGAGCTTCTCTATGCATGCATTTGTGGGTGAGGCAAAGGGTCTTGAACGTGATCCGATTTTTTACGGTTAGCCAATGTAAGCTCCTCAGTGAAGGAGAAATGGATTCCCAGGGTTTTTTTCCTGTTATCAGCCTTGCCGCCATGTTTTGGATCAGTTGTAATCGCGCAAGTTGATATTGTGGTAATCCTATGTAAAGCGAGTTTGCGTAGTCCAGTCGTGAATTAATGATTGTTCCAACTACCACTGCTTTGTCATTCTTTGGGATAAAAGGGATGAGTCTGCGAAGCATGCGCAGCAGATGGTGAGATCGACTGACTACAGATCCTATTTGCGCATCCATTGACATTTGTGCGTCTAAAATAACCCAGAGACTCTTCGCTTTGGTCTTTGGGGAGATAGTCTGCCCAAAGACGGTTGGTGGAGACCAGGAGGTTTTGGTTGCGGGCTTATGATTTTGGTGTAAGATAAGAAGCTCTGTCTTTGATTGGTTCAGCTGGAGGGAGTTGGTGGTCATCCAGTCCTCTATTGATTTGAGGCAGTTTTCAAGTTGTTGTTGGTGATCTTTTTTTCCATTGATCCGGAAATAAAGTTGCGTGTCGTCAGCGTAAGAGTGGAAGCAGAGATCTGAGCATCTGATGATTTGAAGGAGTGGGCGAATGTAAATGTTGAAGAGAACGGGTGACAACGGAGAGCCTTGAGGGACTCCGCAGGTGACTGCCCGAGTTTCGGAGAGGAATTTTCCTAGTTTCACTGTCTGTGACCGATTTCCTAGGAAGGACGCGAACCAATGGAGATCTATGTCTTGGACTCCGGCTACTTCTGTGAGGCGGACGAGTAGAGTATTGTGATCTACTGTATCAAACGCTGCACGTAGGTCTAGCAGTACGAGGAGACACGGCTCTCCGTCATCTGCCGCTTCGAGGGCGTCATCCCAAATCTTGAGGAGAGCTGTTTCTGTTCCATGACCCGGGCGGAAGCCTGATTGCAGCGGGTCCAGGAGTTTGTGAGTACAGTCAGGACACAATCTGTATGGAATATGAATGTTTTTCCTGCTTTTCTTCTGACAGAGTACTTAATCCCCCCCTACACACACACACACTTCAAAGACATGCTGGTAGGATATTTGGCTCCTATATATAATTGGCCATAGTATGATATTCTTACTATGTATGCTCAAGATATCTGCCCCATCAGTAGATAAAGTGCTTTGGGTCCTCAGGGAGTAAAGTTCTAGAGAAATATAAATAATAACACTTTTTACATATCTACATATCTGTCTGTCTGCACGTTTGGCTAAAACACTCTAGCACAGCTCCCAGCACTGATTCTATTAGAATTCTCTGGTTGGTTGACTAGCATTTCCGCATATTATCCAGTGTGGTTCCTGCTGCTGACCTCTAGTCACTACAGGACACAATACTGATGTAGGGGTCAGTGGTCAGTGGGAAGACCTACAGTGGCCAGTGAGGGACATGCTATTGCATGTATCCAGAAGTGTAGAGATCTGATACACAGCGAAGATTTATCAAGTGGGTGGACAGACTAATATTTAAAAATTTAATTTATACAAAGGAAGATATGGTGCACTCCAAACTGATGCAGCCTTCCAAAAATGGCAGTTACTGTCATGATTTGTAACAGTTGTTGGTGTCATAAAAGCATCAATAATTTGTAGATATAACCAGCATGTTGTATGCTCAATCACATCCTTTTGTAAAAGCAACATTACAGAGCCTGAATACTAGATTCTTCATCATACAACGGTGACAATGATAATGATACATACAGAAGTTCCTTATCTAGTACAAGGGGTCAACAGGGGAAATTCCCTCCCCAAACAGCAATGGCATAATTAAATAAATAAATTGCAATTTTATTGACTGCTTGGCAGGGTCAAAGGAAATTTGAAGCAAAAATTCTTAGTCACTGGATTTTAATTATTTTTTTTTGCTTCTTTTCCCATTTTCAACAGAGCCAGCATCCCATATAAAAGTTCAAACCTGCATGTGGACTATGAAGGCATAGATTTAGTGTTCGCAATCAGTGGAATAAGGATAACGTGGAATGGAGCTGACCGTGTACAGGTAACTAGCAATCAACGTGTCATTTAAAAAGTGTGCTTTGACATCTCTTTTGTCCTATTGTTCCTTTAACTGGTTCCCAACCAGCGCACGTGGATGCACGTCGGCAGAATGGCATGGCTGGGCAAATGGTGTACCTGTATTTCCCTTTAAATTTGCCACCGTGCCATCGCATGAGATCACGTGTGCAAGGGTGTTGAGAGGTACGGGGATGTCAATTTTGCTAGAGGTTAAAATTGGCAGTATACGAAGAGCTCTCCGGCTATCAGGGAGGCTTGTATGGTGAGAGGAAGCCTTTATATAGGAAGTGACTGCCAAGCGTCGAGAAAAAAGAGGGAATGTACGTTTTTGGTCAGGCTCAGGGCCTGTTCAACGCTGCACCACAGGATGTCGGGGGTGGGGTTGAGCCAGGTCTTGAGTAGGGATGAGCTGGGTGTTTGAGTCGAACGCATGTGGTACTTACGGCCCACAATGCACTGTGCCATTGCAGTGCATTGCTGGCTGATGATTGGCCAAGCATGCACTGTGACCCGCATGCTTGGCCAATCACAGTGCCTGCAGCGAGGAGAGCCATATTTGGCCACAGGCAGGAAGCCTGTGGCCAATTATAGCTCAGGGGGTTTAGTACACACCCCAAACTATATAAGGCCACCTGCACGGCGGCCTTGTGTAGTGTGTTGGCGTTTAGAGAGAGAGAAAGATAGGCAGAACGTAGCGCAGTTAGAGTTGCGCAGTTAGAGTTGGTATATTGGTCCTCCTGAACCTTATACACCTGAAGCTACCCCCAATTTCTGGTGTTGTTCTGTTTCTATAGCACAGGCAGCTGCAGCAGTTACAGTCGGTATATTGTGCCACCTTCACAGTATGCACCTGAAGCTACCCCCAATTGCTAGTGTTGTTCTGTTCCTATACCACAGGCAGCTGCAGCAGTTACAGTTGGTGTATTGTGCCTCCTGCACAGTATACACCTGAAGTTACCCCCAATTGCTGGTGTTGTTCTGTTCATAACCACAGGCAGCTGCAGCAGTTACAGTGGGTGTATTGTGCCTCCTGCACAGTATACACCTGAAGCTACCCCAATTGCTTGTGTTCTTCAGATCCTTTACCACAGGCAGGCAGCTGCAGTAATTGCTGGTGTTCTCATCTCCCTGCAGGCCATTAGTATGTCTGGAAGGCCAACAAGGAGAGGCAGAAAGTCACGAGCCAATAAAAGAGGGCAAAAAGGCTCTGTGTCTAGAGGCAACAGTGCTGGTCGTGGACGCGGTGCATCCTCATAAGTACGTGGCCATGAGACACGCTTGTCCTTATTTTCGGCAACTGGATGCTTTGAGCCGCAACATGCCGAAAACATGGTAGAGTGGATGACCAAGCCTTCCTCATCCTCCTCATCCTTTCTTGCCCAGGCTCAGGTTACTGGCAAAGCAGCTGCCAATGCGTCCTCTTCCCTCGTCTCAGTGTCATCAGTCACTCCTTCCCTAGACCCACCATGTCCTCCTAAGGAGTCCCCCAAACTGTTTGAGCACAGTGTTGGGTACATGCTCCAGGAGGATGCTCATCATTTTGTAGGCTCTGATGATGATACCCAGCTAGAGGAAGGCAGTGGCGTGAGCCCAGAGAGAGGGGGTGCTCAAAAAGGACAGCAATCTGGCAGTCATGTTCCACCAGTTGAAGCATACTGCCAGGTTTGCTCCAGTGATGAAGAGGGAGGGGATGATGAGGTCACTGACTCCATGTGGGTGCCTGATAGGAGAGAGGAGTAGGAGGAGGCGCATCTCTAATGAGGCAGGATGCCCTCTGGGAGCCAGCTTAAGGGCAGCACACTGACTGAATCACACCACAGAGCTCCGCTTGTGCAGGGTGCTGCCTCTGTGCATTATTCCAAAAGTTATTTGGTGTGGGCCTTTTTTGAGACAAGTGCATCAGATCGCACCGTTGCTATTTGCAACATATGTCTCAAGCGTATCTCGCGTGGCCAAAACATCAGCCGCTTGGGCGCCACATGCTTGACCAGACATATGTTGACCTGCCATGCAGCTCGTTGGCGAGTGTACCTTAAAGACCCACACCAAAGAACAAAGCTGACCTGTTCTTGCTCCTCATCAGCTGGGATCTCCAACCCCACTATACATTCAGTCCTCTCTGAAACCTGCACTGAGAGGAATGAAGGTGTAGAATTAGGTGTGTCACCTATTTGGGCACTCTGCTAGCAGTACACCCACGTCCGATTGTACCAGGCAAATTTTCCTGCCCCAGCTGCTGGACCATCAAAAGAAGTTCACTCCCAGCCATCCACATGCCCAGTGGTTGAATGCTAGCTTGGCTAAATTGCTAGCACTTCAACTGCTGCCTTTTCAGTTGCTAGACTCGGCCCTCTTCCGTGAGTTTGTGAAATGTGCGGTTCCTCAGTGGCAGGTTCCCAAACACCACTTTTTCTCACGGAAGGCAATTCCGGCTCTCTACTGGTATGTGGAAGGCAATGTCCATGCCTCGCTGGACAGGGTGGTCAGCAGTTAGGTGCATATTACCGCTGACTCATGGTCCAGCAGGCATGGACAGGGACGTTACCTATCTTTCACGGCCCATTGGGTCACTCTTCTGGCAGCTGGGAAGGATGCAGGACAAGGTGCCGTAGTGTTGGAGGTTGTTCCGCCACCACGCCTCCAAAATGCTACTACTGGTTGTGACACACCTCTCTCCTCCACCCCCTCCTCTTCTTCTTCCTCCATGGCCTCTTCCTGTGTTTGTCCTCGGAACCAGCGGTGCTCTGTAGGCGTTCAAGGGGCTACGCAGGCAAAAAGATGCTATGCCGTGCTTGCGCTGGTGTATTTGGGGGACAGGACCCACACTGGGGCAGATATTTTGTCAGCTCTGCAAGGGCAGGCTGAGAGGTGGTTGATGCCATGCCAGCTTAAGCCAGGAATGGTGGTTTGCAACAATGACACCAACCTCCTCTCCGCCCTCCAACAGGGACAACTGACCCATGTGCCCTGTGTGGCTCACATCCTTAACTTGGTGGTGCAGCGGTTCTTGGGCAGGTACCTGGGCTTACAGAATGTCCTGAGGCAGGCCAGGAAAGTCTGTGTGCATTTCCGGCGATCATATAATGCCAGTGCTCGGCTGGCTGAGCTCCAAAAGGAGTTGAACCTGCCCAAGAACCACCTTATCTGTGACATGCCCACCAGGTGGAACTCAACGTTGGCCATGCTGCAGCGGCTGCACACGCAGCAGAGGGCCATCAATGAGTACCTGTGAGAATAGGGCACCAGGACAGGGTCAGGAGAGTTAAGTTTTTTTTCACCATGCCAGTGGGGCATGATCAGGAATGCATGCACTATTCTGTCACCATTTGAGGAGGCCATGAGGATGGTGAGCAGTGACAGTGCATGCATCAGTGACACTGTACCTCTTGTCCACCTGTTGGAGCATGTGTTGCGTGGAATAATGGACAGGGCACTTGAGGCAGAACAGAGGCAGGAAAAGAAGGACTTCCTTGCCTCTAAAGGCCCCCTTTATCCAAACAGTGTTCCTGCTGTCCCACTGATCACACAGGAAGAGGAGGAGAATTGTGTTAGCATAGAGGTGGAGCCTGGCACTCATCATCAGCAGCAGCAGTCTTTTAGGGATGATTTACAGTCCCAAGAAACCTGTGGACTTGTATGTGGCTGGGAGGAGGTGGCTGCGGATCATGTTGTCCTTAGTGACCCAGAGGACTCCGGACTGAATGCCTCAACTAACCTACGCTGCATGGCCTCCCTGATCCTGCAAAGCCTGCGGAAGAATCCTCATATTCTTTGGATCAAGGAGAGGGATCATTACTGGCTGGCAACTCTCCTTGATCCACAATACAAGGGTAAGGTTGCCGACCTTATCTTGCCGTTGCAGAGGTAGTAGAGGATGAGACATCTCCGGGAGGCCTTGCAGAAAGGGCTGTGCAATGCGTTCCCAGAGACTGGGAGGTTACAAACTTCTGGTCCTGGACAACGTGTTGCTGAGGCTTCGGTCAGTCACAGAAGGAGCGGTGGAGAAGGTGGCCGTCTGACCGATGCGTTGAGACAATTTTTTAGTCCGCAGCCCCAAGGTATGATCGGTTCCAGCAACCATCGCCAGCGTCTGATTTACATGGTGCAGGAATACCTAGGGTCAAGGTCAGACTTGGAAACCTTTCCCACTGAAAATCCTCTGGGTTACTGGGTCTTGAGGATGGATCACTGGTCAGAGCTTTCACAGTAGGCAATTAAACTACTGGCTTGTCCTGCATCTAACGTTCTTTCGGAACGCGCATTCAGTGCTGCTGGAGGCTTTGTAATGGATCACAGGGTGCGCCTGTCCACCGACTCGGTTGATCGACTGACCTTCATAAAGATGAATCAGTCTTGGATCACTACCAGCTACCAAGCACCTGAAGCTGATTTAACCGAATATTTTTTTTTGAAATGTCACATCCCTTCAAGACTTCCTACGCTGATGCTGAGTGACTATCCTATTATGTTGACTGACTATCCTCTTCCTCCTCAATGATCCTGCTAATAGCTTGGAAGAACAAGCCGTTCTTGGACCCTACCAATCTTAACAACTTACGCCCTATCTCCTTGCTCCACTTTTCCTCTAAACTCCTTGAACGCCTGGTTTACAACCAACTAAGTGACTACCTCATTAAAAATAACCTTCTTGATCCCCTTCAATCTGGATTTCGCCCTCAACACTCAACAGAAACTGCTCTTTTAAAACTCACAAATGACCTACTAACTGCAAAAACCAACGGACACTATTCTGTACTCCTACTTCTGGACCTTTCAGCTGCCTTTGACATGGTTGACCACCCACTCCTCCTCAAAAAACTTTACTCCCTTGGTCTCCATGACATTTGCTCTTCAGTGGCTCTCATCCAACCTATCCCAACGCACCTTCAGTGTCACTTACAATTCTACTTCCTCCACTCCTCTTCCCTTCAGTTTACTGGATCAGCTGATAGCCACTTACGGCTTTCAATATAATTTCTACGCTGACAACACACAAATCTATCTCTCCACTCCTCAACTCACTCCATCAGTCTCCTCATGCATCACTAACTTACTAACAGACATATCTGTATGGACGTCACACCACTTCCTCAAACTCAACTTTTCAAAAACCAAACTTATAATATTTCCTCCCCCACGTGCCTCTTCCCCTGACTTCTCTGTCAAGAGCAATGGCACAACCATCCACCCATCCCCACATGTCAGGGTGCTAGGTGTTATCCTGAACTCTCCTTTCAGCCCCACATCCAATCACTTTCCAAAGCTTGCCGCCTCAACCTCAGAAACATCTCTTAGAAGAAATAAATGCAATTGGGACTTTATATGAGCCGTGACCATCCAGTACACAAGACTCCATCCCCGATACTTGGTAAAAAGAGGCGAAAAGGGGCAGAAAGGGGCAGCCTTTCTTCCCCTTTTCCCCTCTTTTTACTCAGAAACATCTCTTTCTAACCAATGAAACCAAAAAGCTCCTTAATCCCCCCCTTGGTTATCTCTCGCCTTGACTACTGCAACTCCCTCCTCATTGGCTTACCTTTAAATAGACTATCCCCCCTTCAGTCCATCATGAATGCTGCTGCCAGACTCATTCACCTTACAAACCGCACAGTGTCTGCTACCTCTCTCTGCCTATCCCTCTATTGGCTGCCACTTGCCCAACAAATTAAATTTAAAATACTAACACTTACTTATAAAGTCATCCACAATTCTGCCCCAGCTACATCACTAGCCTAGTCTCAAAATACCAACCTAATCGCCCACTTCGTTCCTCCCATGACCTCCTGCTCTCTATCTCCTTCATCACCTCCTCCCATATCTGCTTCCAGGACTTCTCCTGAGCCTCGCCCATCCTCTGGAATTCACTACCCCAATCTGTCAGAATGTCTCCAAATTTATCCACTTTTAGGCGATCTCTGAAAACTTTCCTCTTCAGAGAAGCCTATCCTGCCTCCACCTAACAACTGCACTATTTTCTCTATGAGCTCATCCCCCACATCTATTACCCTTTTGTATAACCTTACCCTCCCTCCTAGATTGTAAGCTCTAACGGGCAGGGCCCTGTGATCCCCCCTGTCTTGAAATGTATTGCATTGTAATGTCTGCCCTAATGTTGTAAAGCGCTGCGTAAACTGTTGGCGCTATATAAATCCTGTATTATAATAATAATAATAATAATAAAGAACATTTTTGGTTCTGGGCACCGCCACCAGTGGCTAAGGCCCAATTTTTCAGCCTCTGTTTAACAGGGGCATGTAATTACAATTTTTGATGAAATACTTTGCAGCAGAGCTCATTCCTGCTCTCCAACTAGAGTTTCTGTGAGGTGTTGCAGTGTTGTGGCACCAGTGCCTAAGGCCCAATTTTTCAGCCCCTGTTTAACAGGTGCATGTAATTACAATTCTTGATATAATATTTCACAGCAGGGCCCGTTCCAGCGCCCACCGAGAGTAACTGTGAGGACTTACATTATTGTGGCACCAGCACCACAACCACCAAAGGCCCAATTTTTCTACCACTGTTCAGCAATGGCATGTAACTACAATTATTGATATAATAGTTCACAGCAGGGCGCTCCAGCGCCCACCAAGAGTCACTTTGAGGGCTTACAGTGTTAACTTGTGGCAACACCAACACCTTAGGGCCAAATTTCTGAAGAGCATATAGGGCAGGCTCCTACTTTCAAACATCCAACTTACAAACGTCTCCTACTTGCAAACGGAAGACAACAGGAAGTGAGATGAAAAAAGACGGACGGTTAAAAAAATGATACAGGGGTGATAACCCTTCCCCCCAAAAAGCTTAAAAATAGTTTTTTTGACTGGAACTACACTTTAAAAATGTACCAGCTCCAAATTAAAAACAGATTCTACTTAACACAATAAACCTACACAGTCCCTGTCTTGTTTGCACCGCCTGTATACTGATGTTCTTAGTATATAGGGCCTGGGGGCCCCACGCCTTTCCTTTTTTTAATTTAGGTATGGGGTTCCCCATAATATCCGTACAAGAACCAAAGGGGCTGGTAATGGGCAGGGGGGCTACCCATGCCATTTTTCTCAATGATTTTCATCCATATTGCCGGAACCAGACAATACATTAAAACCGCAAGCAGTTTTAAATGACTTTTTTTCTGTTAAATGTCATTTTGTGCAGGGACTGTTCTAAACACCGGAAACATGTGCCACTTCAAAGGCATACTATAGACACCCCCCAGGCACGATATTTAAAGGAATATTTTCCTTTTTTTTCACTTTAAGCATCATTAAAATCAGTGCTCCCGAAAAAACTGCAGTTTTTAAAAAAAAATTGCATTGATCCATGTCTCTTGGGGCAGGAGCCGGGTCCCCAAACCCTTTTTAGGACAATAACTTGCATATTAGCCTTTAAAATTAGCACTTTTGATTTCAAACGTTCGAGTCCCATAGACTTTAATGGGGTTCTAAAGTTTGTACGAATTTTCGGTCCGTTCGAAGGTTCTGGCGCAAACCAAACCGGGGGGTGTTCGGCTCATCCCTAGTCTTAAGTTGGGTGAGAATGTAGGCTCTAAAGTAGTCCTGGATATCAACCAATCCCATACCACCTGCCAGCCTGTGTTTGACCAAAAGAGTTTTTGAACAACGTGGTCATTTGGAATTTTAGATAAATTGTGTGAGTAGGGAGTTTAGAGATCTAAGATGGTTCTTGGGCAATGGCATAGGAAGTGTGCAAAAGATGTATACTATCTGGGGTAGTAAGAGCATTTTGAATGAGGCCAGGCGACCGGACAAGGACAATTCTATTTTGGCTAGTCTCTTAATCTCTTTGATTATTCTGCTTATTAGGGGTATGCAGTTGGCATCTGCTAATTTCTGTGCATCCGTTGTGATGTGTAGTCGTAAGTATGATATGATAACCCTCTCCTCCCAAAAAAGCTTAAAAATAGATTTTTTGACTGGAGCTACACTTTAAAAATGTGCCAGTTCAAAATTATAAACAGATTCTACTTAATACAACAAACCTACACAGTCCCTGTCTTGTTTGCACTGCCTGTATACTGCTGTTCTGAGTATATAGGACCTGGGGGCCCCACGCCTTTCTTTTTTTTAATTTGGGTACGGGGTTCCCCATAATATCCGTACAAGACCCAGAGGGGCTGGAAATGGGCAGGGGGGAAACCCATGCCATATTTCTCAATGATTTTCATCCATATTCCCGGAACCAGACATTACATTAAAACCGCAAGCAGTTTTAAATGATTTTTTTTCTGTTAAATGTCATTTTGTGCAGGGACTGTTCTAAACACGGGAAACACGTGCCACATCACAGGCATACTATAGACACCCCCCAGGCATGATATTTAAAGGAATATTTCCTTTTTTTTTCACTTTAAGCATCATTAAAATCAGTGCTCCCAAAAAAATGTCAGTTTTGAAATTTTTTTTTGCATTAATCCATGTCCCCTGGGGCAGGAACCAGGTCCCCAAACCCTTTTTAGGACAATAACTTTCATATTAGCCTTTAAAATTAGCACTTTTAATTTCAAACGTTCGAGTCCCATAGACTTTAATGGGGTTCTAAAGTTTGTATGAATTTTCGGTCCGTTCGAAGGTTCTGGCACAAACCAAACCGGGGGGTGTTCGGCTCATCCCTAGTCTTGAGTTGGGTGAGAATGTAGGCTCTAAAGTAGTCCTGGATATCAACCAATCCCATACCACCTGCCAGCCTGTGTTTGACCAAAAGAGTTTTTGAACAACGTGGTCATTTGGAATTTCAGATAAATTGCTTCTGAATTTGCCGTCAGAAGCAGTGAATTTGTCAGTCAGGAAAAGGGAGCGGAGAAGCAGATGCAGAGCAGTCTTCCCCCTACATCCATTCAAAATGCAGAATTTACACAGGATCTCTCAGATCTGAAGAGCGGAGTGTAGAGAGCTGAAGTTCACAGAGCACACAGGAGAAGAGCTGAGGCTGTCAATCAGCTGGAGTCTGTTCCTGATCCAGTCTCCGCCTATATCCAGGAGTCGCTGACCCACACCTGTTACCACCGCCTCCAACTGCTTCTTCAGTCCAGTCCTTCTGGTGGAACATCTCTACTCATCTGTATCAGCGACCATGGATCATACAGGTGCTCCTACCTCACTGCGCTCTTGTACCACTATTGCAACCCCAGTGGTTTCTGAGTCAGGGCTGTAAGAGAGGTCTTCTTCTACGGTTGGGCAGTGATACCAGACCCCTTGAATCTTTTCCATGTCCACAACTAATGTGAGAGTAACCAGTGGAGCACACAGAACCACACAGAGGAGTTCCGCACAGCGGAGATAGGCTCTAAAGAGACTAGTGTCTGGTAAGCGGCCATATGAGTGCATATTCACGGAGGTGAAAAGTTTTGGTGAAGGTGTAGGACTGCAACCACGTGCATCCAGGCATTTTGGAAGAATATACGTGTTACTGATATGCATAAAAATGAATATGAGGGGTTCTAAAGTTCATACAAATTTTCGGTCCATTCGAAGGTTCTGGTGCGAACTGAACTGGGGGGGGGGGGGTTGGGGTGCACCGAACAGGCTCATCCCTAGTCTTCAGTTGTTTGAGAATGTGTTTGTGTTTGACCAAAAGAGTTTTTGAACAACGTGGTCGCTTGGAATTTCAGATAAATTGTGTGAGTAGGGAGTTTAGAGATCTAAGATGGTTCTTGGGCAATGGCATAGGAAGTGTGCAGAAGATGTATAATATCTGGGGTAGTAAGTAGACATGTGCAGAGTAAAATATTTTGTTTTGGAATTTCGTTTTCGTCCGAAAAATTTATTTATTTAGTTACTCCCGAAATTTGTTTTTATGTATTTAGTTTTTCGTTCAAAAATTGCATTCGTCCGAAAATCCACATGAATTACGGTCAAATCTGTCTTTGAAGGCTTATGGTGTCTGTCGAATGTATAAAGAAGGTTCGACGGAGCTAGTATATAGCATACTTAGTGTGAATTTTAGAACCCTATTAAAGTCTATGGGACTCCAACGTTCAAAATCTAAAGTGTTAATTTTAAAGGCTAATATGCAAGTTACTGTCCTAAAAAGTGTTTGGGGGCCTGGGTCCTGCCCGAGGGGACATGTATCAATACAAAAAAAAGTTTTAAAAACGGCAGTTATTTCGGGAGCAGTGATTTTAATAATGATTAAAGTGAAACAATAAAAGTGTAATATTCCTTTAAATTTCGTACCTGGTTGGTGTCTATAGTATGCCTGTGAAGGGGGGCATGTTTCTGGTGCTTAGAACTGTCCCTGCGCAAAGTGTCATTTATGCAGGAAAAAAAGTCCTTTAAAATCACTTGCAGCTATTATGAATTGTCGGCTCCGTAATACAGAGAACACTCATTGAAAGTCATTGATAAAATAAATAAATAAATAAATAAAATAAAAAAGCATGGGGGTCCCCCAAATTCAATTACCAGGCTCTTCAGGTCTGGTATGGATATTAAGGGGAACCCCATGTCAAATAAAAAAAAATTGACGTGGGGTCCCCCTAAAAATCCATACCAGACCCTTTATCCGAGCACGCAACCTGGCAGGCCGCAGGAAAAGAGGGGGGACGAGAGAGCGGCCCCCCTCCCTCCTGGACCGTATCAGGCCACATGCCCTCAACATTGGGAGGATGCTTTGGGGGTCTGTGACCCCTCAAAGCACCTTGTCCCCATGTTGATGTGGAGAAGGGCCTCATTCCCACAACCCTGGCCGGTGGTTGTGGGGGTCTTCGGGTGGATGGCTTATCAGAATCTGGAAGCCCCCTTTAACAAGGGGACCCCCAGATCTCCTATTCTATATCGAACTGTTGTAACAACGAAAACAAAAATAAAGCTTTTATTTATGTCAGATCTTTAGTTTTTCGGATTCTGTGCTTTCCTTATCGTTTGTCAAAACGAAAACGAAAGCACCTGAAATTCGGACGAAATTGCATTCAGACGAAAACAAATGCACATGTCTAGTAGTAAGAGCATTTTGAATGAGGCCAGGCGACCGGGCCAGGACAATTCTATTTTGGCTAGTCTCTTAATCTCTTTGATTATTATGCTTATTGGGGGTATGTAGTTGGCATCTGTTAATTTCTGTGCATCCGTTGTGATGTGTAGTCCTAAGTATGATATGTTAGATTTACTCCAAGTGTAGGGGAATTTCATTTGAAGCTGGGACCTAAGAGGGGGAGATATGTCCAATTCCAGGATGACCGATTTTGTGAAATTCACCTTATAGAAGGAAATTTGGCTAAACATTTGTAGGATTTCATGGGCATGGGGCAGTGAAGTTTTTGGTGAAGTTAGGAACAGGATAATGTCATCCGCAAATAGGTTGATGTTGTGCGATTGGCTTTGAATAGAGTAACCTGTTATGTTAGGGTGTTACATAGTTACATATTTAGCAAGGTTGAATAAAGACACCAGTCCATCCAGTTCAACCCGAGTAAGTGTGGGTGCGTGTCTACAATTGTCCCTAACCCTGTACATCGCACACTCACATCAGTCCCTACTCTCAATCCAAGGTCCCCATTCATATACTAGGGCCAATTTTGGACAGAAGCCAATTAACCTACCAGCATGTCTTTGGAGTGTGTTGGTGTGTTCTTATCTTCTCAGATAGTGGCTCTATTAAGAGATTGAAAATGAAAAGAGATAAGGGGCAGCCCTGTCTGGTTCCGTTAGATATGGTGAAGGGGTTTGATAGCATGTTGGATATGTAGACTTGAGCACAAGGTGAAGAGTAGAGGGCCAGGATAGTAGATAAGATGGGTCCCGTGAAACCAAACTGTGTGAGTCATATAGCCCCAGTGTATCCTGTCGAATGCCTTCTCCGCATCCAAAGAGAAGAGCAGAGAAGGCACCCAACAGGCCCTGGCATATTCAATAAGGTTGATGACTCTTCTAGTTGCATCAGATGCTTGTCTTCCAGTGGTAGAACCATTTTGATCAGGTTTTATGAGAGTGGGTAATATAGGTAAGAGTCTATGGGCTAGAATTTTAGCATATAACTTGACATCGGTGTTGAGTAGGGAGATTTGAAGGGGTGTTAGGGTCCTTACCGGGTTTGGGAATAGTAAACACATAAGCTTTAAGCATCTCAGGGGTAAACGAGGCGGAGGACATTGCATCAGCACAAACCAACTGTAGTGTTGGGGATAGAGTATGTTGTAAGATTTTATAATAGTCGAATATTTACTGGAAGGCAATGTTTTTTTTCGCTTTCATGATCTCAGGCTCTGTAATGGGGCGTTAAGAGATATTAGTTGTGCCTGGGAGAGACAGGAGAGGCTGATACTCGCAAAGGCCAGATTGTATGCCATCTTCAGTAGGGGGTATTGGGGTCTTTTTCAAGATTGTAGAGATTGGAATAATACTCTGCAAACGAGTTTGCTATCTCCTGTGGGTTGATCAGTTTTCTGTTATCCACAGGGTAGCGTAAATATGGAATTTTGGTTCTATTTCTGTGTACTTTGAGTCTTTGAGCAAGGAATTTGCCTGCTCGGTTGCCTGAGTAGTAATGTGATAATTTTGAGGGAATTAATATGTTTATCATATTGTTCAATGAGCAGGAGCCTGAGATCAGAGCGAAGGAGAGAGAATTTGTTTGGCGTGCTGTCCTCTGCAGTTTGTTTGTTTAGGGATTCTAGAGTTTTGATATCAGTCAGGAGTCTGTCTAATTTTTGTGTCCTCTGCCTTTTCTCCTGCGAACAAAGTTGAATAATAATTCCTCGAACGAAGGCCTCATGTGCACACCACAACATAGCTGAATTAGATACAGAATGTGTGTTTAACCACTTACCCACTGGGCACTTAAACCCCCTTCCTAACCAGACCAATTTCCAGCTTTCGGTGCTCTCATATTTTGAATGACAATTGCAACATGCAGGGAGCGCCATCAGGCATTCTTGGAGCATAAATTATACATATCATTTCTTGACTTGACTTCTTACAATTTTGAAGGCCCTGGAGAACCAGGACAATGGAAACGCCCCAAAAATGACCTAATTTTGGAAAGAAAACAACAAAATGTATAATCTATGAGGCATATCGAGTCATTTTTTACTACATGTTTTTGGAAAATGTTTACAAAATATTAAAACGCAATTTTTTTTACACAATGTTTCTAACACATAGCATGTACATACCAAAAATTACACCCCAAAGTAGATTCTCCTACTCCTCCTAAGTATGGCGATACCACATGTGTGAGACTTTTCCACAGCGTGGCCACATACAGAGGACCAACAAGCAGGGAGCACCATCAGGTGTTCTAGGGACATAAGTTTCAAATCTAATATGACTACCTATTAGACTTTTGTGAGGCACTGTATTGGCATGGATGATAGCTGATGTGGCATGGATGAGCATGAATGGGGATGGCTGAGCATGAATGAGTATGGCTAAGTATGGCAGGGTACGGCTGAGTACTGATGGGTACAGCCGAGTATGGCTGGGTATAGATGGGATGGCTGGGTACAGCTGAGTATGACTGAGTACGGCTGGGTACGACTGAGTATGGCTGGGGTGGCTGGGTATGGCTGAGTATGGATGGGTATAGATGGAATGACTGGCAATGGCTGAGTACAGCTGGGTACAACTGAGTAAGGCTGAGTATGGCTGAGATGGCTGGGTATGACTGGGATGGTTGGGTATGACTGGGATGGTTGGGTATGGCTGAGTATGGCTGGGTACGGCTGAGTATGGCTGGGTATGGATGGTTATGGCTAATTATGGATGGGGTGGATGGGGTGGCTGAGCATGGATGGGTGGATGAGTATTGCTGAGGATGGATGGATGGCTGAGCATGGATGGATGGATGAGTATGCTGAGTATGGATGGATGAGCATGGATGGATGGATGAGTATGCTGAGTATTAATGGCTGAGCATGGATGGATGGATGAGTATGCTGAGTATGGATGAGTATGCTCAGTATGGATGGCTGAGCATTGATGGATGAGTATGCTAGTATGGATGAGTATGGAAGGGTGAGCATGGATGGATGGATGAGTATGGATGGGTGAGCATGGATGGATAGATGAGTATGCTGAGTATGGATGAGTGAGCATGTATGGATGGATGAGTATGCTGAGTATGGATGGACGAATATGCTGAGTATGGATGGGTAAGCATGGATGGATGGATGAGTATGCTGAGTATGGATGGACGAATATGCTGAGTATGGATGGGTAAGCATGGATGGATGGATGAGTATGCTGAGTATGGATGGATGGATGAGTATGCTAAGTACGGATGAGTAAGCTGAGCATGGATGGGCATGGATGGCTGGAATGGGCACTGAGCAGCGATATCTCTCCCCTCTCCCCTCGCACTGTACCAATAGGTACAGGGAGGGGAGAGAGGAACCAAAAGTTTTATAAGTCAACGTGAAGCTTCTAATGTGTGCTTACACCATATGGGCAAATTTTGCTCCACACACTCTATGTGGGCAACCACAGTTGTTTTCTCCTTTTGTTACAGGAGCTCTCTTTAAACTACTGTGTGCATCTTCTGCACAATTTACCCTAAATATAATCCAGAGAATCATAGATTTAATAGTCCAGGAGCTTTCCAAACAAACTTCATCTAGGGCACAGGCCTGGAGAGAAAAGAAAAAAGTTGACAATCTTTATTTTGCACTGCTCTCTCCTCCTATCTGTATGCCCTTGCAACTCTACTGTCCTGGGACTGCAACAGGATCATAGTCAAATTCAGGCACACTGCTTGCATCTAAAAAAACTGTACCTTTAGTATATAGTAAAAAATCTGCCAGTTTACATTTCTTTTCAATATATTTGCTTTTTTCTTAAATGTAGGTGAAGATATCTAACAAATATAAAAATCATACATGTGGCCTTTGTGGTGACTCAAATGGATTCTCCTATTACAATGAAGGTATCGTTTACGGTAAGTACTCCATATCATAAGTATACACCATGAGAGACAGAAGAAGTTACTTTATAGCAGTCACTCTGCTACTGAATTGCACTAATGCAGATAAAACCATTACCTGCTTTCACTAAAGATGATCCAAATGTAAATTGTACCTGTTTTTTTTATTAAATACGAATGAAGTCCACTGTATTCTAAATAGTATATGACCACTGAGTTAGACTCGAACATTGGCTGTTTGCAACTTCACCGAACAGCGAACAATTTTGGGTGTTCGCGGTAAATTCAAAAGCTGCGGAATACCTTTTAAAAGTCTATGGGAGAAATCAAAAGTGCTAATATTAAAGGCTTATATGCATAGTATTGTCATAAAAAGTGTTTGGGGACCCAGGTCCTGCCCCAGGGGACATGTATCAATGCAAAAAAAAGTTTTAAAAACAGCAGTTTTTTCGGGAATAGTGATTTTAATAATGATTAAAGTGAAACAATAAAAGTGTAATATTCCTTTAAATTTCATACCTGGGGGGGTGTCTATAGTATGCTTGTAAAGGGGCGCATGTTTCCCGTAGCCTTTTTTTTGCATTGATTCATGTCCCCTGGGACAGGACCCAGGTCCCCAAACACTTTTTATGACAATACCATGCATATAAGCCTTTAAAATTAGCACTTTTGATTATTCATGTTCGTGTCCCATAGACTTTAACGGCGTTCGTGCGTTTGAACAAATTTTTTTGCCTGTTCGCATGTTCTGGATGTGAACTGAACAGGGGGTTGTTCGGTCCATCCCTATTGCTGATGTTTAGCACAATGTAAATTTTAAAGGGTAACTCTATTTTCGTGGGGGGGGTGGCAAATAAAAAAATAATAATAATATAGTATATACAATTGCGACTCAAGTCATATTGTTATAAATAATAAGAAGAGCCGGCAACACTGAAATACTTGAAGTGTCGTTTATTGGTCCATCAGCGTGACAGTAAAACAATAGTGCTGATGCGTTTCGCCAATAGCCTTAGTCGTAGCTAGTTTGAGTGATGGTCTCATCCATAGGTTCCTATAGCCCATCTAATTTTGATGCTCCCTTGTCTCCCTTGCAGTGGCCTTTGGCTGGCACAGGGGAGCCGGATCACGTGACCTAAAAGCGAGCTAAAACTAGGTACAGATACAGATCTTTTTTTCACATGGCCTAGTCAGAATAGGTGTTAGGAGTGTGGGAAATATACAGCTACATTTAAACAAATATATATTTTTAAAAATTTTGTAGCAGTTTTACTTTGATAATAATAATAAAAAAATCAGGAGGTACCACCAAATGAAGGCCCAATTTGTTGTGAAAAAACAAAGCATAATTCACCAACCTACAATAAATAGTTGCAATGACACATACAGTTTTACTAACACATGTTGCAAAACTGTGTCCCCCGTCATGAAGAGGTTAACACTTTATCCTTGACCTAAAGTCGAAGATTAACCTCTAACTATACTCACCTTAACCCTCAGGCTGCTTCCACACTGAGGAGTTTTTGAAGAGCTTTTGCATAAAAAAAAAGCGCCTGTATTCACACTGGGGCAGTGCGCTTGTGTTGTGGTGTAAAAAATCCTGCTTGATTTTTGGAGCATGTTTGGTGAGTTGAGAAAACAGCAACAATAATGCTTTTCCCTATTGAAATGAATTTGAACCACATCAAAAATACCCCAGCTAGATGTTTTTGGTGCAGTTTTTGAGTCACATGTCCACTGCAAATGCTGCAAAAGCGCATTAAAAACGCTCTATTAAGGCAGTTTTTATGCAAACCTGTGTAAAAGTGTCCTTTAATTAAACAATGCCATAAATGCAGCCTTAACCCTAAGGTTACTTTTAGTCTGGTTTGCATCAAAACTGCCCGTTAAATGCCTATGCATTAATCACGTGTTTTTTACTGTTTTTTGCAGCATTTGCGGTGCGTTTCTTTTAAAGGACATGTGACTCAATAACTGCAATAAAAATGCTTAGCATGTTTGTTTTTGAGCCATTTTGAAAGTGCTTTTGAGGCGGTTCCCATTCATTTTAACGGGAAGGAGCGTTTTTGGGTGCAGTTTCTTTAATTCACCAAACATGTTTCAAAAATGTGGCAAGCAGGATTTTTTACACCGCAATGGAAGTGTGCCACCCCAGTGTAAACACATACATAGAATTTAAAGGGAAGCATTTTTCTTGAGCTTTTCAGGTGTTTTTTTTTTTTTTTTTTTTTTACTTACACAAAATCGCTTCAAAAACTCCTCAGTGTGAAAGCAAGCCTTAAACTTAGCCTAGCATTTAACCCCCTGAATCAAAACCCTAACCTGAACCCTAAACTAACCTCCTCCCATCAATCATTACCTCACAGAGCCAAATGTATTGCTTCTGTCCAGTGCCAGGATTTTGCTATCATAAGCAGGTTGTGTGAAATGTATTGGCAGAAAGGGCAGTGCTAGGGGGTGCTAGGTGTGCAGAAGCACCCCCAGAAATTCTGCCAGCACTCTCACAGAACCTCCATCAATGCATAGTTAATCGAGTATTCCTGATATGTATCTGAATTTCACCAGTCCTTAGGTTTTTATAATTGCCTGACTGGAAATGCAGGAGCTTTTAGCTTTCTGTGGAAGGATACAGAGGCTTCTGACCACTGTCCCTGATATGTTTGTAGTTCCGCCTGCTGGGGCTTTCTCAGGGCTGTTCACTCAGGCGGATCGATATTCCCCTGACTAGAGGGGTGGAGTTATAATTGTATGGGTGAGAAGAGGAAGGAGCTTCTGTGCATTAAGTGAGGGAATAGTGAGGACAGAGGGAATTGGAGGGAAGCTGGCTGCTGGCTTATCTGAGGGCATGCTATATGTATGTATATGTGTGAGTGTATGTGTGTATATGTATTTATCTGAATGAATACATGTATATATGTATCTGAATGTATGCATATACTGTATGTTTGTATGTGCAGAATTAAAAAACTAAACACAGATTCCAAACAAAATTTAGTAACAGAATCCATCCATTACTGGAATTTTTCAACAGCTTCTAGGGTCTATTAAAAATGTTTTAGAATTTTCACCCTTTTTTATGCTTTACATATAGCATTTTCTAAATGCATGTTTTTTGCACCACATGCATAGGACAGTCCACTCATTTCAATAGCCCTGCATGCAAAAGCGCAACAAAGTAACTCCGTTGCTGAGCCTTGCACATTTGTCTTTGTGGCAAAACATGAACTTTCTTGCTGCATTTTGGGTGTTATTACCAGTGAATGGCACCACACAACATGCCTTTTTAGTGTACTTTGTAAAAGATTACAGATTTTGCACACATTTACAACATGCAAAGGTATGAATGGGCCATTAGAGGGGAAGGCGTTTGTATAAATTGGAAGTGATAAAATATCACATTAGCCACATGCTACTTATAGGTCAATAATACAATGTATCACATCCCGGCTTCTCATTGCTCCCCGAGATCACACAGCTCTGCACTGGCCACATGGATTAAAGGCACCTGGACTCCCAAGATCAGATACATTATTTTATCGATTTTAATTGTGAGTGCTTTGCTATTGGTTATAATTTTTTTTTTTTTTAAGTCAGATCATTTTTATTGTGAACAAACATAAAAAAAAAAAAAAAAAAACGTTTTAATTTCACTACAAAAAACTAATTTTATACTTGTGAGGACATCAATGTTAAATGACCATCTGGCCATACATAGTATACGTTTATACAGTAATAATTATAATAATAAATAAATAACAATGCATTCAACTGAGGTTGTAGTTCTTTGGTCTTGTTACATGTCATGTGTGTCCTCATTATGTCCTTATTTCCCTTTGCACTCCCGACCCTTCTCAGGGCCACCGAACAGAGCAGGGGCACCATCATCCCCTAACCGGCGGGGTGTGGTGTACAGTGTTCTTGTGTATTAAACTTTGGGTAAAACTACATAAAAAATGTAACCTCTATAGAACCTGACATTATCATAAGTGCTTCCTATTGGAATATTTGTATATATGAAGTGCCGTTGCTTACCCGTCCCTTATCCCTTGCAAGTTCCTGCTTGCAATGGGTTCTAAAGTGAGGTGGGTGCTGGTGTTGTCCTACCCCCGAGAATTCTATTGTGAACCAGGTGTATTGGAGCTAAACCAGGGTTGTCCACCCAGGGATCCCATATGTTGCCAAAATTTTCTTGGGCTACCTCGATGTTTGTATGATAGTTGTTCCCTAATAAGAGAATAGTTTACGGAGGCAATACATTCTGTATGTGTGGGAGGTGCCATAGATAGCCATTTTCTAGCTATGAGTTTCCTAGCTAGGAATAGTACGATCAGAAATTCTGCCAGCAAAAGTCAGATGTGAGCTTTTGGTCAGAAATTCCAACCGTGTGTATGCTCCATCGGATTTTTTCCTGTCAGAATTCCAGCCAGCAAAAGATTGAGAGCAGGTTCTCTATTTTTCGATTGGAAAAAGTTCTGATCAGAAATTCTGATCGTCTGTACAAATTTCGACATGCAAAATTCCTATGCATGCTCGGAAACAATTCAACGCATGCTCAGAAGCATTGAACTTCATTTTCTCGGCTCGTCGTAGTGTTGTACATCACCGCGTTCAGAAAACTTTTGTGTGACCGTGTGTATGCAAACCAAGCTTAATCTGAATTCCATCTAAAAAAACATCCACATTTTTTTGACAAAAAATCCGCTCGTGTGTGTGAATGGCAGTATATGTGTGGGGTGTATACTGTTCATCATCTAGCGATTCAAGTAGGCAAAGTTTAGGGTCCGTTATAAGTTTGATGTTCCATATGCTATTGATAGTGTTTACCACTGTGGCCCAATATCTTCATCATTTTGGACATTTCCATAGCATATAGATAAGTGTACCGCTGTCTATAAGGCAGCGAGGGCAAAGTGGATCATCCCTTCTATGCCATTTGTGTAATTTCTCAGGTGTGCGGTATGTGCGGTGAATAATGAGAAAAACTGGGTACATTTTTGAGAGGAGGATAGTGACACCTTAAGTACATTATCTAGTATGGTGTTCCATTCCTCATCTGAAATACGTCCTATGTCATCTCCCCAGCCAGCTCTACAGTTCAGGGTCATAGCTTTAGATACATGACAAAGAAAAGAGCTATATATAGAGATTTGTCCCTTCCGAGATGATGACAAAATGAATTGTGTGAGTACCGTGAGCCTAGTTAGTTGCCAGGTGGAAATCGTGGCCTGTGCCGCTATAGCATGCCTAAGTTGTAGGCACTGGAAGAATGAAGTATTTGGCAGGTTTCTTCGTGCAGTAACTGGAAGTCTCGAAGCACGCCCCCCCAATATAATTGTGGGATATTATTTACTCCACTTCTAGACCAACTCGAGAAGCCCTGTAGTTTGTTTAGTTCTGGGTAACCAGTTAGTGTAGCCTGTATGCGTGACCAGTTAGTGTAGCCTGTATATTGCAGATGTTGTTTAGTTTTATTCCATATTCTATCTATAAGTAGTTTTATGGGGTGGTTATAATTTTATTAAAAGATAAGTTCACCTTTCATAACGTGTTAAAATCATTTTTGGGGTGTAACACGTAACATGTTATAAATGCAGTGGCCCTCGCACATCCCCGATCTCCGCTTTGCCAGCTAGCAGGGGCTCTTCTCCACCCACTAGCTCTCAACATTCACGTCACTCATTCACAGCACTCTGTGAATGGAAAGCCTTTGTGGCTGTCGGCTTGTAGTTTTCAATAAACTACCACGGCGCTGTGAGGGATGTGGTAGTTCATCCATTCTTCCTGTCAGCATGTATTGGTTTCCTCATATGAGGTATGAGGAAGCACATACACTGACAGGTCTGCAGGAGACCTGTGTGGCATCATTGATCTGCTGATGCAATGCCTTACAAGCTCCTGCAACAAAAAATTGTGAATGCACATTTTTTACCTGCACAAAAGTGTGCATTTATTTTTATTTTTTTCTGAAAAGGCGAACTTATGCTTAAGGCTGGGTTCACACCAGTGAATTGGATTGCGGGTTTTTCCGCAACCAATTCACATAGCAGGAGATTGTGACCAGTTCTTTATGGAGCCAGTAACTCTAGTGTGAATTGCACAGGAGTCCTGTACGTCTTTTGGTCCATTTCAGGTCTTAATTAAGCCCACAATTCGGTCTAAAATCGGACCTGAAACAGTGAATGGAGACACATTGGACTCTTGCTGTGAGCTGCTGAGTTCTTAATTGTGAACCCACACTTAAGAGCCCTTTCACACTGGGGTGGGCGGGCATAGGTGGTAAAGCGCTGTTATTTTTAGTGCCGCTTTACCCTCATCTTATCGGCGTTATTCGGCCAAAAAGGGTGAAAACCACTAGCAAAGCACTGCGGCAGCCACGCCTTGCAGCTGGTTTTGCGGCGCTGCCCCATTCTTTTCAATTAAGTATTTGGCAGGTTAAATTTAGGAGCAGTGTATACATCGCTCCTACAGCGCTGCAAAGATGCAACTTGTAAGGACTTTTTTTTACCTTCCTGCAAACGCCCCACTCTAGTGTAAAAGCCCTTGGGTTTTTTACACTGGCGAGACAGGAGAGGCTCTTTACAGTCGCTATGCAGGCACTGTAGTGCCTGTAAATAGGGATGAGCTTCGTGTTCAAGTCGAACATACGTTCGACTCGAACATCGGCTGTTCGCCCGTTCGGCGAATTCCGAACGTTATGGGCCGTTTGCGCCAAATTCGTGTGGTGCTCACGGCCCACAATGCACTGTGCCATCGCAGTGCATTGCTGGCTCATGATTGGCCAAGCATGCACTGTGACCCCGCATGCTTGGCCAATCACAGCGCCGGCAGCGAGGAGAGCCATGATTGGCCACAGGCAGGATGCCTGTGGCCAATCATAGCTCAGGCTGTGTAGTACACGCCCCACACTATATAAGGCCGCAAGCGCGGCGGCCTTGTGTAGTGTGTTGGCGTCTGTAGGAGTTAGTGGGTGTTCTGTGTACCTTTAACACAGTATACACCGATCGTTATCAGCCGATTTTTCGATCTTGCTCTTCTGTAGTGGTTGTTGTCTGCATGCCCTGACCGCAGTATACACCGCTATATATTCATCTATGTAGCTAGCTATATTTCTCTTTTTTAATAGAGCTTGCAGTCAGTGGTAGGAGATTGTGTGTGCTGTCTGCGTGCTCTGAACCCAGTATACACCGCTATATCCATCTATATAGCTAGCTATCTTGCTCGTTTTAAATAGAGCTTGCAGTCAGGTGTAGGAGCTTGTGTGTGCTGGCTGCGTGCTCTGATCTGTGAGAGCTTCCAGAGTGGTGGAGGAGGAGAGGGAGCTGATGGCTTCAGTCAGCCCAGGCCAGGGGCCTGTTTCTCAGCCTGAGGAAAGACGTGGTGCCCTAAAACTCCAGGAGTTCGTTAAGGAGGAGAGGCTGTACTTAGAAAATCAGCTTGACTTGGTTGACTGGTCTCTGAGACAGCCAGGAGAGGACATAGAGAAATCTGCGGAGAGGAAAAGAAAAGCCAAGAGCTTAATGGTAAAGGCTTCTCGCTGTTACTGTGAAAAAATGAAAGTTTTGGCCGAGCTGAGGAATAGACGTGACAGATCAGGTATCAGGAAGAGACCAGAATTTAAAGCTGCCATAGATGAACTGAAAAAGCAGTGTAACATGCTTGGTGAGCTTCTGTCAAATCTAATTGAGAGTGCTTCAAGCGAGAAAGACTTTTTATTGGGCATAGAAAAGGTCATGAGAGTGGCGTGTGATGAAGGCTCTCAAGCGGTAAGACGCCGCAAACAGCGTTTAACCCCAGCCGCAACGCCAGAAGGAGAGATGGAGGGTCCCTCTATGGAGGACACCCATGGAGAGACAGATGCAGAGGAAAAGGAGCTGGTAACCCCAACATTGGTGGAGGCCCCAGACGTGAATGAAGCTGTGGTTGCAACCCCGGCCAGGAGTGAGACATTCCCGGTAAAAGGAAGTGCGGAGGAGAACGGAGATGGGAGAAGAAACCCCAAGGCAAAGAATGATGTTCCCGGTGGTACTGCGGAGGGGCCAGGTAAGCCTAAGGGGAACCAGCCTGTGTGTATGGCTGTGACTCCGGGTGGCAGTTTGGGTCCCGGTGATGCAGGAGGGAGACAACATCAGAAGGATAGCAAGGTGAAGAAAGACTTTAACCACTTTCAGACCGGACCATTTTGCTGGTAAATGACCAGAGGTCTATTTACAATTTGGCACTGCACTGTTTTAACTGGTAATTGCGCGGTCATGCAATGTTGTACCCAAACAAAATTTGCGTCCTTTTCTTCCCACAAATAGAGCTTTCTTTTGATGGTATTTGATTGCCTCTGTGATTTTTATTTTTTGCGATATAAACGTAAAAAGACCGCAAATTTTGAAAAAAAAATGATATTTTCTAATTTTTGTTATTAGAAAAATCCAATAAACTCAATTTTAGTCATACATTTAGGCCAAAATGTATTCAGCCACATGTCTTTGGTAAAAAAAAAGTCAATAATTGTATATTTATTGGTTTGCGCAAAAGTTGTCACATCTACAAACTAAGGTACGTTTTCTGGAATTTACGCAGCTTTTAGTTTACGACTGCCTATCTCATTTCTTGAGGTGCTAAAATGGCAGGGCAGTACAAAACCCCCCCAAATGACCCCATTTTGTAAAGTAGACCCCCTAAGGAAATTGATAAGTGGCATGTTGAGCCCATTGAATATTTTATTTTTTTGCCTCAAGCGATTGAATAATGACAAAAAAAAATTTTTTTTTTTTTTACACAAAGTTGTCACTAAATGATATATTGCTCACACATGCTATGGGCATATGTGAAATGACACCCCAAAATAAATTCTGCTGCTTCTCCTGAGTACGGGGATACCACATATGTGGGACTTTTTGGGAGCCTAGCCGCGTACGGGGCCCCGAAAACCAAGCACCGCCTTCAGGCTTTCTAAGGGCGTAAATTTTTGATTTCACTTCTCACTACCTATTACAGTTTTGAAGGCCATAAAATGCCAAGATGGCACAAAACCCCCACAAATGACCCCATTTTAGAAAGTAGACACCCTAAGCTATTTGCTGAGAGGCATTTTGAGTCCATGGAATATTTTATATTTTGCCACAAGTTGCGGGAAAATTACAAACTTTCATTTTTTTTTATTTTTTTTTCACAAAGTTGTCACTAAATGATATATTGCTCACACATGCTATGGGCATATGTGAAATGACACCCCAAAATAAATTCTGCTGCTTCTCCTGAGTACGGGGATACCACATATGTGGGACTTTTTGGGAGCCTAGCCGCGTACGGGGCCCCGAAAACCAAGCACCGCCTTCAGGCTTTCTAAGGGCGTAAATTTTTGATTTCACTTCTCACTACCTATTACAGTTTTGAAGGCCATAAAATGCCAAGATGGCACAAAACCCCCACAAATGACCCCATTTTAGAAAGTAGACACCCTAAGCTATTTGCTGAGAGGCATTTTGAGTCCATGGAATATTTTATATTTTGCCACAAGTTGCGGGAAAATTACAAACTTTCATTTTTTTTTATTTTTTTTTCACAAAGTTGTCACTAAATGATATATTGCTCACACATGCTATGGGCATATGTGAAATGACACCCCAAAATAAATTCTGCTGCTTCTCCTGAGTACGGGGATACCACATATGTGGGACTTTTTGGGAGCCTAGCCGCGTACGGGGCCCCGAAAACCAAGAACCGCCTTCAGGTTTTCTAAGGGTGTAAATATTTGACTTCACTCCTCACTACCTATTACAGTTTTGAAGGCCATAAAATGCCAAGATGGCACAAAACCCCCACAAATGACCCCATTTTAGAAAGTAGACACCCCAAGCTATTTGCTGAGAGGCATGTTGAGTCCATGGAATATTTTATATTTTGCCACAAGTTGCGAGAAAATTACAAACTTTTTTTTTTTTTTTTTCACAAAGTTGTCACTAAATGATATATTGCTCACGCATGCCATGGGCATATGTGAAATGACACCCCAAAATAAATTCTGCTGCTTCTCCTGAGTACGGGGATACCACATATGTGGGACTTTTTGGGAGCCTAGCCGCGTACGGGGCCCCGAAAATCAAGCACCGCCTTCAGGCTTTCTAAGGGCGTTACAGTTTTGAAGGCCATAAAATGCCAAGATGGCACAAACCCCCCCCCAAATGACCCCATTTTGGAAAGTAGACACCCCTAAATTTAGGGGTACACTAGTGAGACTAGGTAATAAATGGCGGGTGCCCTGAAACTATAAAAAAATAACTAACCAACCAGCGTCACCTGTAACAGTTATATGGTGATCACTGGTGAAAGGGTTAACTAGGGGGCAATCAGGGGGCTTTATGCGGTAGTATATGGGGGTCCCTGGCGCTATAAAAAGCTGCGGCGAACCTAAATACCTACCTGCCTAACTAGCGTCACCTGTGACACTAATACAGCGATCAGAAAAACGATCGCTTATTAGGCTGGGTTCACACTGGAGCGATGCGGGAACGCCACGAATCCGCGGCGGGTTCCCGCATCGCATGCCTCCCGGCGGCAGTTCACACTGCCCTATGCGTACTGCTGGGAGTGTCAGTGAAATGTTAATGACACCCCCAGATCAGTTCGCATATCGCAGTGCGATCTGCAAACTCGGATCGCATGGTGTGAACACCCATGCGATCCGATTCTGATGCGGGCCAAAAAAAGGGTCCCGTGCGAATTTGCGGCGGGTGCGGCGGGTGCGATGCGAATTCAGCCATACTATCTGTATGGCTGAACTCGAATCGCACAGAGATCGGATGTGATTTGCACTGCAGTGCGGTGCGAATCACATTCGTTCTCATAAACCGCTGCAATGTGAACCCAGCCTTAGTGACACTGGCGACGGGGGGTGATCACGGGGTTAAACCTTTATTGGGGGGGTTAGGGGGGTACATTAGAACTAAAGGGGGCTAACCCTAACTGCCCTAACAGTTATTACAGTCACAAATGACACCAATGCAAAAAAATAAAAAATGACATTGGTGTCACTGTGACTGGGGGGCAGGGGTAATTGGGGGGGTAATCGGGGGGGTGTGAGTGTGCCTGGCATGTTCTACTGTGTAGTGTCGTGTTGGTGCAACTCACCGATCCTCTCTCCTCGGTGTCGGAACGAAAAATACCGACACGGAGGAGAGATTACATCACTTCCTCTCCTGTGTTTACATTACAGGAGAGGAAGTGATGTGACGAAGGATTTCTATTCGTCGGGAGCGATCGCGAGGGGGTGGCCATGAATGAATGGCCGCCCCCTCATCCCGGATCACTCCCGAACGAATACCAACCGCCGCAGGCACCGGGCGGGGGCCCGATCGGGCCCCCGACCCGTGGGAAGGCAAGGACGTACATGTAAGCCCTTATGCCTGCCCGTGCCATTCTGTCGACGTACATCGTCGTGCGGCGGTCGGGAAGTGGTTAAAGAAAAACGAGAGAGGGTTCCTGTGGTATGACTAGCAAGACTGGTAGAAGATCCGGACTTACCAAAACGGTCCCCCATGATCCTGGCCGGTGATTGCATGCAGGGCACGCCGTCAGCTGAGTTGTCGGCTGCTGCTGCTGCAAGCCGGACCCAGGGTAAGGGGAAGGGGGTCAAAGGGTGTGGAGGGAGTGGGAAGAGTAAGGACAGCTTGGCCGTCACTGTGGTTGAAGATACAGTGAAGGCTAGCGGCAAAACTCCGAGTGACTTGGTAATGGCGGCCGCCGTCAGTGGAGCGCCGTCTTCCCGAGGGAGGGAGGGCGGTGCTATTGGGCGGGGGACCAATAGGAATGTAACGAGTGCGGGTGACACGCTTCCGGTAGGCGGGTCTGTTCCTGGTGGGGATGGTTCGAGGCCGGAGGTGAAGATCGCGGAAGTAGAGGTGGACTGCGGGGGCATTTCCGGTCAGTAAGGCCTGGGACTTCCGGTACTCCATCTTGTCAAGAGAATGCCGGTGGGACTGATAAAAATATGGAGATATCCAATGGTTTAGAGCCGGGTCAGGTTTCCGCCTGGGGGTATTGTCCCATGGGGGAGCTAGGTGATGACAGCCCTGCTATGGATTATATCCGGGGTTTGGAGGGGTCACAACAGCAACAGGGACAGGTCCCAGTAGATTCCTGTGGGGCCTATGCAGAAGTAGCTTGGCAAGAGAAATGGAACACCCTCTTCTATAGTTCAGAGGAGGAGGCTCCTCCAATAGAACAGTCTAGTAAGGGTGGAGAGGTGAGTAGGTGTCCCCAGGCTGAGGGGGTTGCTGTTCTGCCCCCGGTTGCTCCCCCTGTTCCTGTAACGGAGGCTCCTCTCCCTGAGTCTTTTCTGAGGGGTACACCAGAAGTTAGGCTGTTAACAGCCTTAGGAGAAAGACGTTCCTATGCTAATGTGGTAGGGTCAAGTGTTGCGCTGGACCACCTGTACCATCAGTTTGGGGATGGTAACTTCCGCGTGCCCCCGGCTGATCAGTCCTCCGGGGCAAATTCGTGATCTAGGGGAACAGGTGGTCCTGAGCGCAAGCGAAGGAATGTTGTACAGTTAAGGTGTGGGGGGGGGGGGGGTGGCCAATGCCCTACAAGGGGCCAGGTTGTGGATATGATCCTATCATTGGGGATCAAGGTGGGGGAAATTTTTGCAGTGATCCACCCATCGGGTTCCCCTGATTTTGACATAAGCTTCACGAATGTGGTAATCATGGAACTTTTCATTACTTCGTTTGGCTTGATCAGGGGGACCGATCCGTTGAAGGGGTTCCGCATGATTCCCTTGAGTAGGCAGGAGGATATCAAAAATGTAACAGTTTTAGTCAGAAATGAGAGTCTGCCCCCAGAGGACATTGCAACTTGGTTGGGGAGACATGGCCAATTGCAGTGTCCCCTAAATAAATGTTTGGGTGAACGCGGGGTGTGGACTGGGGCATGGAGCACCAGGATCAAGTTAAAAAGGGCTGGCAATACAGTTGCACATGTTCCGGGTAGTGCCTTCCTGGGAAGGGATAGGATCCTGGTGTTCTATCCAGGCCAGCCCCGTCGTTGTTTTAGGTGTGGTTGCCCAACCCACTTGAGCGCAAACTGCACGGTGGTGCGGTGCAGCAAGTGCAATAAATTTGGGCACTCAGGGGAGACTTGTGGTCTGATCTGCTGCAATCTCTGTGGTCAAATGGGGCATCCATTTAGTAGATGCCCCAGGGTGTACAGGGGAGAGGCAGCAGCGGGCAGTAGATCAGGTGGTAATACTGCTCCGCCCCCAACAGGGCAGAGATCTGGAAGGGAGGGGCAGGGTGACGTTTTTGGGCCAGGGGGGCAGGAGGAACCCCAGGCTCAAAAGGTACGTAAGGTGCCACAAAAAGAGAAAGGGGTTCGGTCGGGTAATGTAGCCCGGGATCCTGATAGTATAGTTCAGGCTTCTACAAGTGAGGTTGGGTCCGTGGTGCCTCCCATATCTCTCCCTTCTGGGGGTGTGGCGCAGGGATCTTGTCCCCTAGTTTCTGATCCCCCTCCTCTTCCTCGGTGGCATCGATCTGGTGGTCGCTTAGTTGCCATCTCCTCGTCTGATTCCTCAGCGGGTGAGAGCCAGACCGGGGAGGAGGAGATGGAGGTATCAGTAAAGGGCACTCAAAAGCGTCCTAAAGAGGTATCGGATGGAAGATGAAGTAACCTGGGTAACGGTTAAAAAGAAGCATAGTAAAAAAAAGAAGGGCCTAGCAGTAGGGGAGAGACTAAACTTATAGATTTCTCTTCTGGGGATGAGTGTGTTTCAGATATGTAAAGTATAGTTATGTAGTTCCACAGATGTTGTGGTTTCAAGTGATATGATTTTGTTATAAGTGTAATGTGAATATTAACTGATGTTGTTTTTGTAAAGTTTTGATTTTCTTGTATGTTTGGTAGCAGAAAACTATTAAAAAAAATATCCACCTATATAGCTAACTATCTTGCTCATTTTTAATAGAGCTTGCAGTCAGTGGTAGGAGATTGTGCGTGCTGTCTGCGTGCTCTGAACCCAGTATACACCTCTATATCCATCTATATAGCTAACTATCTTGCTTGATTTAAATAGAGCTTGCAGTCAGTGGTAGGAGATTGTGCGTGCTGTCTGCATGCTCTGAACCCAGTATACACCACTATATCCACCTATATAGCTAGCTATCTTGCTCATTTTAAATAGAGCTTGCAGTAAGTGGTAGGAGATTGTGCGTGCTGTCTGCGTGCTCTGAACCCAGTATACACCGCTATATCCATCTATATAGCTAGCTATCTTGCTCGTTTTAAATAGAGCATGCAGTCAGTGGTAGGAGATTATGCGTGCTGTCTGCATGCTCTGAACCCAGTATAACCCGCTATATCCACCTATATAGCTAACTATCTTGCTCGTTTTAAATAGAGCTTGCAGTCAGTGGTAGGAGATGGTGCGTGCTGTCTGCGTGCTCTGAACCCAGTATACACCGCTATATCCACCTATACAGCTAACTATCTTGCTCGTTTTAAATAGAGCTTGCAGTCAGTGGTAGAAGATTGTGCGTGCTGTCTGCGTGCTCTGAACCCAGTATACACCGCTATATCCACCTACATAGCTCTTCTCTATTTGAGCCATCTGCCATCTGCAGGAGTGCACAATATACACTACCCAATTGCTGGTTTTCCCAACTCCCTTCAGGCCATTACCATGTCTGGAAGGCCAGCAAGGAGAGGCAGACAGGCGCGAGCCGATAAAAGAGGGCAAGCAGGCTCTGTGTCTAGAGACAACAGTGCTAGTCGTGGACGCGGTGCATCGTCATCATCAGCACGTGGCCATGGGACATGCTTGTCCTTCTTTTCGGCAGCTGGACATGTTGAGCCGCAACATGCCAACGACTTGGTAGAGTGGATGACCAAGCCCTCTTCATCCTCCTCATCGTCTCTCACCCAGGCTCAGGGTACTAGCAAAGCAGCTGCCAACGCATCGTCTTCCCTCCTCTCAATGTCATCATCAGTGACTCCTTCTCTAGACCCACCACGTCCTCCTGAGGAGTCTACTGAACTCTTTGAGCACAGTGTTGGGTACATGCTCCAGGAGGATGCCCAGTGTTTTGTAGGCTCTGATGATGATACTCAGCTAGAGGAAGGCAGTAGCTTGAATGCAGAGAGAGGGGATGCTCAAGAAGGACAGCAATCTGGCAGTCATGTTCCACAAGCTGCAGCATACTGACAGGTTTGCTCCAGTGATGAAGAGGGAGGGGATGATGAGGGCACTGACTCCACGTGGGTGCCTGGTAGGAGAGAGGAGGAGGAGGCACATGTCCAACGAGGCAGGATGCCCTCCGGGGGCCAGCTTAGGGGCAGCACACCGACTGAATCACACCGCAGAGCTCCACCTGTGCAGGGCACTGCCTCTGCACGTTATTCTAAAAGTTCTTTGGTGTGGGCCTTTTTTGAGATGAGTGCATCAGATCACACCGCTGCTATTTGCAACATATGTCTCAAGCGTATCTCGCGTGGCCAAAACATCAGCCGCTTGGGCACCACATGCTTGACCAGACATATGTTGACCTGCCATGCAGCTCGTTGGCAAGCGTACCTCAAAGACCCACACCAAAGAACAAAGCAGACCTCTCCTTGCTCCTCATCAGCTGGGATCTCCAACCCCACTAGACCTTCAGTCCTCTCTGAAACCTGCTCTGAGAGGAATGAAGGTGTACAATTAGGTGTGTCACAGCCAAGTGCTTCCGGGCACTCTGCTAGCAGTACACCCACATCCGATTATAGCAGGCAAATGTCCCTGCCCCAGCTGCTGGACCGGCGAAAGAAGTTAACTCCCAGCCATCCACATGCCCAGCGGTTGAATGCTAGCTTGGCTTAATTGCTAGCACTTCAACTGCTGCCTTTTCAGTTGGTAGACTCGGCCCCCTTCTGTAAGTTTGTATAATGGGCGGTTCCTCAGTGGCAGGTCCCCAAACGCCACTTTTTCTCATGGAAGGCGATTCCGGCTCTCTACCGGCATGTGGAAGGCAATGTCCTTGCCTCGCTGGACAGGGCAGTCAGCGGTAAGGTGCATATTACCGCTGACTCATGGTCCAGCAGGCATGGACAGGGACGTTACCTGTCTTTCACGGCCCATTGGGTCACTCTTCTGGCAGCTGGGAAGGATGCAGGACAAGGCGCAGTAGTGTTGGAGGTTGTTCCGCCACCACGCCTCCAAAATGCTACTATTGGTTGTATAACACCTCTCTCCTCCACCCCCTCCTCTTCTTCTTCCTCCATGGCCTCTTCAAGTGCTCTGTCCTCAGAACCAGCGGTGCTCCGTAGGCGTTCCAGGGGCTACACAAGTACGCAGGCAAAACGATGCCATGCCGTGCTTGCGCTGGTTTGTTTGGGGGACAGGAGCCACACTGGGACGGATGTTTTGTCAGCTCTGCAGGGGCAGGCCGAGAGGTGGTTGACGTCACGCCAGCTTAAGCCAGGAATGGTGGTTTGTGACAATGGTACCAACCTCCTCTCCGCCCTCCGACAGGGACAACTGACCCATGTGCCCTGTGTAGCTCACGTCCTTAACCTGGTGGTGCAGCGGTTCTTGGGCAGGTACCCGGGCTTACAGGATGTCCTGAAGCAGGCCAGGAAAGTCTGTGTGCATTTCCGCCGATCATTTAATGCCTGTGCTCGGCTGGCTGAGCTCCAAAAGGAGTTGAACCTGTCCAATAACCGCCTTATATGTGACATGCCCACCAGGTGGAACTCAACGTTGGCCATGCTGCAGCGGCTGCACACGCAGCAGAGGGCCATCAATGAGTACTTGTGCGACTGTGGCACCAGGACAGGGTCAGGGGAGCTCGTTTTTTTCTCACCACGCCAGTGGGGCATTATCAGGGATGCATGCACTATCCTGTCACCGTTTGAGGAGGCCACAAGGATGGTGAGCAGTGACAGAGCATGCATAAGTGACAGTGTACCTCTTGTCCACCTCTTGGAGCATACGCTGCGTGGAATAATGGACAGGGCACTTGAGGCAGAACCGAGGCAGGAAGAAGAGGACTTCCTTGCCTCTCATGGCCCCCTTTATCCAGACAGTGTTCCTGCTGTGCCACCCATCACACAGGAAGAGGATGAGGAGGAGGAGGAGGAGGATGATTGTGTCAGCATGGAGGTGGAGGCTGGCACTCAGCATCAGCAGCAGCAGCAATCTTGTAGGGATGATTTACAGTCCCAAGAAACCCATGGACTTGTATGTGGCTGGGAGGAGGTAGCTGTGGATCACGTTGTCCTTAGTGACCCAGAGGACTCCGGACCGAATGCCTCAACTAACCTACGCTGCATGGCCTCCCTGATCCTGCAAAGCCTGCGGAAGGATCCTCGTATTCTTCGGATCAAGGAGAGGGGCCATTCTCCTTGATCCACGGTACAAGGGTAAGGTTGCCGACCTTATCTTGCCGTCGCAGAGGGAGCAGAGGATGAGACATCTTCGGGAGGCCTTGCAGAAAGGTCTGTGCAACGTGCTCCCAGAGACTGGGAGGTTACAAACTCCTGGTCCTGGACAACGTGTTGCTGAGGCATCGGTCAGAAGGAGCGGTGGAGAAGGTGGCCGTCTGACTGATGCTTTCAGACAATTTTTTAGTCCGCAGCCCCAAGGTATGATCGGTTCCAGCAACCATCGCCAGCGTCTGATTTACATGGTGCAGGAATACCTAGGGGCAAGGTCAGACTTGGACACCTTTCCCACCGAAAATCCTCTGGCTTACTGGGTCTTGAGGATGGATCACTGGCCAGAGCTTGCACAGTATGCAATTGAGCTACTGGCCTGTCCTGCATCCAGCGTTTTTTTGGAACGCACCTTCAGTGCTGCTGGTGGCTTTGTTACCGATCGCAGGGTGCGCCTGTCCACCAAATCAGTTGATCGACTGACCTTCATCAAGATGAATCAGTCTTGGATCACCCGCAGCCACCAAGCACCTGAAGCTGATGTAACCGAATAATTTTTTTTGAAATATCACATCCCTTCAAGACTGCCTATGCTGATGCTGAGTGACTGTCCTGTTATGTTGATTTTCTATCCTCTTCCTCCTCCACTGATATGTTGGAAGAACATTTTTGGTTCTGGGTGATGCCATCAGCCCAATTTTTCTGCCCCTGTTTAACAGGGGCGTTTAATTACAATTTTTGATGCAATGCTTTGCAGCAGGGCTAATTCCCTCACTAAAACTAAAGTATATGGGAGAGGTTGCAGTGTCGTGGCACCAGCACCAGTGCCTAAGGCCCAATTTTTCTGCCCCTGTTTAACAGGGGCATTTAATTACAATTTTTGATGCAATGCTTTGCAGCAGGGCTAATTCCTGCACTAAAACTAGAGTATATGGGAGAGGTTGCAGTGTCGTGGCACCAACACCAGTGCCTAAGGCCCAATTTTTCTGCCCCTGTTTAACAGGGGCATTTAATTACAATTTTTGATGCAATGCTTTGCAGCAGGGCTAATTCCTGCACTAAAACTAGAGTATATGGGAGAGGTTGCAGTGTCGTGGCACCAGCACCAGTGCCAGCAGCCCAATTTTTCAGCCTCTGTTTAACAGGGACATGTAATTACAGTTCTTGATATAATATTTCACAGGAGGGCCCGTTCCTGTGCCCACCCAGAGTAACTGTGAGGACTTATAGTGTTGTGGCACAAACACCACAACCACCAAAGGTCAATTTTTCTACCACTGTTCAACAATGGCATGTAATTACAATTCTTGATATAATCGTTCACAGCAGGGCACTCCAGCGCCCACCAAGAGTCACTTTGAGGGCTTACAATGTTGTGGCAAAACCAACACCTTGTTCCGCCATTTCTGCAGAGCATATAGGGCAGGTCCCTACTTTCAAACATCCAACTTACAAACATCTCCTACTTGAAAACGGAAGGAGACAACAGCAAGTGAGATGAGAAAAGACGGACGGCAAAACAAATTATACAGGGGTGATAACCCTTCCCTATGTTTTCCAAAAAGCTTAAAAATAGTTTTTTTGACTGGAGCTACACTTTAAAAATGCACCAGTTGAAAATTACAAACAGATTCAACTTAACACAACAAATCTACACAGTCCCTGTCTTGGTTGCACCGCCTGTATACTGCTGTTCAGAGTATATAGGGCCTGGGAGCCACACGTATTTCATTTTTTTAATATGGGTACGGGGTTCCCCTTAATATGCATACAAGACCCAAAGGGGCTGGTAATGGGCAGGGAGGGCTACCCATGCCATTTTTCTCAATGATTTTCAACCATATTGCAGGAACCAGATATAACATTAAAACCGCAAGCAGTTTGAAATTACGTTATTTCCGTTAAATGTAATTTTGTGCAGGGACTGTTCTAAACACGGGAAACACGTGGCACTTCACAGGCATACTATAGACACCCCCCAGGCATGATATTTAAAGGAATATTTCACTTCTTTTTTTTTTTCACTTTAATCATCATTAAAATCAGTGCTCCCGCCAAAACGGCCATTTTTAAAACTTTTTTTTGCATTGACCCATATCCCCTGGGGCAGGAGCCAGGTCCCCAAACCCTTTTTAGGACAGTATCTTGCATATTAGCCGTTAAAATTAGCACTTTTAATTTCGAACGTTCGAGTCCTATAGACTTCAATGGGGTTCTAACGTTCGTACGAATTTGGGGTCCGTTCGAAAGTTCTGGTGTGAACCGAACCGAGGGGTGTTCGGCTCATCCCTACCTGTAAAGCACCTCATTGTGAAAGGGGTCTAAATTGGAGATCTACACCACACCCCATTGTGATATTCCCTTGTTTATGTATTACACCCAGGCCCCCCAAAATGATAACCAACCCCATACAAAATGTTCCACTCCTGTTTTAAAGCATGCATTCAAAATATAGAAAAGATAATATGCATACATTTAGGTTTGATTCACACATATGCATGTTTAATTCTTTTTGCATTTTGCAGATTTGCTCTACAGATCATGTTCCATAGGAAACCATGTTAAATTGGCTGTAGTGCAAATCTGCAAAATGCAAAAAGGACTAAAAATGCATAGGTGTGAATCCAGCCTTGGATCTGTTGCTAACGGCGACCAATCAGGTTTTTTCTGTCATTTTATTGAAATGTTAAATGGTTAGTTCATCTGCTTTACCAAAAAACTGTCTGTGCAGATAAGGGATGTCTGTATATAAACACAAACTGCGCAGCTTTGAGAAGAATTGAATCATGTCCTTTCTATAGGTGTAGGCCATTTATGTACCTCATAAAGCCTGACTGGAAACTTACAAGACATTGTTAAGGATCTTGCTCAGCCCAGCTGTTACTGTTCATCTTCACCATTACAGGAGTGAGCTTTCAAGCGCTGAGCTCAGAGCTACTACATCAGGGGAGATAAAGTACATCTGAGGAGGTTGGAATCAGAGAAAGGGCTCATTCCTCTGGTGATGAAAGTCAACAGTAACTGCTGGGCCTCTCTTAGCAACATCCTGGCAGTTTTCCAGTCAGGGTTTCTGAGGTAAATGGCCTACACCTATAGCAAGAGCATTACAGTGTAGTGGATGACATTTTGGACAAAATATTTGATATTAGTGCGCTAAAATCAATGAGGTGGTCAAAAAATTACATGTACCAAAAACGACACTGTATCAATACCTTACATGGATTCATATAGATCCATCATACAGCAATATCCATCTAAAGTGCTCTCCTGCATATATGTGCAAAACAATTAATTAAACAATTCATTAAAAAAGTGCCCGACGTGCATGTAAAGCGCAATCTGCGTTTGTGCTAACTTATGAAAACTTAAAAATAAAGTGCTAATAACGGAATAAATATCCCAAAACTTCAAATAAAGTGCTATGAGTGCTGTAAGTGCTATAAAGAAATACCACACAGCAACTAATCCTTCTAGTTAGATTGTAGCCACAAAATGCTTCACAAAGTGCCTGTGTGCATAACTATGTAAACTCCACACTAGCGCTTTATAAAATATATGATTAATACACAAAAAATACTTTGAGCAGTGTATCTTGATACCCCAAGTATAAAAAGTGCTTTACGTGTTGCAAAGTGGTAAACAACCAATCCTCCTGGTTCTTAATAATAAGGTGCTATAATACTTATAAAAATGCCACAATGTCAGTTATAGTAAAACATTAAATTCCTTTAAACGCCGCTATTCCTTGCAATCAACTCCGGTTTGATCTATTGTGCTGCAGTCACTTTAAAACTTCCTAGTATCGTACGCTGGTCTCTTGGTCACTATATCTAATTTTCTTTCCGATTTGTAAACAGGTTAATCCACCAAGTGTGGACATATAAAGGAAAAACAGAGAGAAACCGCAATCGTGTGATACTGCAAACACAGAGTATTGCTGCGCTGTGTTTAGTGATCCTACTCACAAAACCCAATACTCCGTGTTTGCAGTATCACACGATTGCGGTTTCTCTTTGTTTTTCCTTTATATGTCCGCACTTGGTGGATTAACCTGTTTACAAATCGGAAGGAAAATTAGATATAGTGACCAAGAGACCAGTGTATGATACTAGGAAGTTTTAAAGTGACTGCAGCACAATAGATCAAACCGGAGTTGATTGCAAGGAATAGCGGCGTTTAAAGGAGTTTAATCTTTTACTATAACTGACATTGTGGCATTTTTATAAGTATTATAGCACCTTATTATTAAGAACCAGGAGGATTGGTTGTTTACCACTTTGCAACACGTAAAGCACTTTTTATACTTGGGGTATCAAGATATACTGCTCAAAGTATTTTTTGTGTATTAATCATATATTTTATAAAGCGCTAGTGTGGAGTTTACATAGTTATGCACACAGGCACTTTGTGAAGCATTTTGTGGCTACAATCTAACTAGAAGGATTAGTTGCTGTGTGGTATTTCTTTATAGCACTTACAGCACTCATAGCACTTTATTTGAAGTTTTGGGATATTTATTCCGTTATTAGCACTTTTTTTTTAAGTTTTCATAAGTTAGCACAAACGCAGATTGCACTTTATATGCACGTTGGGCACTTTTTTAATGAATTGTTTAATGAATTGTTTTTGCACATATATGCAGGAGAGCACCTTAGATGGACATTGCTGTATGATGGATCTATATGAATCCATGTAAGGTATTGATACAGTGTCGTTTTTGGTGCATGTAATTTTTTGACTGCCTCATTGATTTTAGCGCACTAATATCAAATATTTTACATTACTTATTGAGGGATCATTTTTTTGGTGCAGCTTTTTTCAGTACATTTAGTAGCTTGTTTGGGGGTCAGTATTAATATTAATTGTATTTATATTAGCGCTTGAGTATTTATATATTAAATAATTTTGGACAAAATGTCATACACATGTAAATTTAGTTTTTGCCTCAGAACAGTAGGGGTTCTGAGGGTTAATTACATAGGTTGGCCTTAACATCAGTCTGGCCAGGCTGTGTTTGGAAGTTCTGCCTGGTCATGTGAGCGGTGAGGTGCACATGACAGGCCAGAACTAGGCCTGGTTGGATGTTTAGGTATCAGCCTTCTCGTAACCAATCAGTGGGAGTTCCGGGCCCCGCTGAGGAGTCTGGGAAGGGGTACTTAAGAGGTGTGGGTCACGTGTTCAGGGAGAGGAGTTTGTGGGACCAATGTGTTGTCTGTTCTGGTTCCAGGACCGGGGTAGCCCTGTGAGGGGTCCCAGTCACGGGGTGTTTGACATCCCGCAACATGTTCCTGTTAGAGGCCCCTGGTAGACCCGTCTGGTCTGGAGTAGGTATCTGTCTGTTCCCAAGTCTCGGACCCGGCTGGTCCGAGGCGCAGTGACTGAGGGAGGATTCAAGGTGTCCGGGTGTGCTCTCGCCTCGGAGAGGCACCACAGCTTGTGGAAGTGACCAGGGGAGGACTCTTCGGAGGAGGTCCGGCAAGTGGAATCCTGGGAAGTGCCTAGTTACTGAGTTGGGAAGGACATTGACGAATTCACGCTTTTCCAGTACCATTGAGGAGACGGGAAACGTTCCAGGTACTGAGGAAAGGGTTCCTGTTCACCCTTAGTTGCAACTTTTACACGTTCATAGGATTTCTTCAAGTTTTGAGTCAACGTGCTGACTGCCATGATCTCTGGCTAGAGATCTGTTCAGTCTTGAAGTACCCAGCAGCGAGTGGCTACTCTCTGGGTGGCATTAGAGACTTTGCTAGAACTGCAGTTCAAGGTGCCTGAGTTCTTCACCCGTGCCCTCTGTTCCCACAAGAGACTGTGTTATTGGATGTTACTACTGCAAAATAAAACCTTTGTTAAAGGACTTTATCCGTGTCAGTGTTCAAGTCGTTGGGTATCTACCCTGGGAACCCCTAGACGTGGAAGAGCAGGCCAAGAGAATGTAACTGGTAAGCCCAATTAGTCAAGGCAACCCAGCAAAGGTTGTAGCTGCTACACAGTATTACATTATTTGGTCAAAGGTGCACAGTTTTTATCTACAGACACCTCTTGGCTGCATTGGCAGTTTTTTGGTAAAGGTGATTTATACCTTTAATAAGCAAGAATTCTGTTTTGTTGCTATTGGCAGCAACTTCAATGTTGGACTATTTTTTTTTTTTCTCTTGTTTTAATGGCTCAGATCCATTGCCAGGTAAAATAAAATGCATTTGGACAATCACATTATTCCACAATAACCTCCATAAGGTTATAAAATTGTTTAAACTAACTGCATGCTATACTTCCTAGGGGTACCTGTTCTAGCAATACAAAGCTGAAATTTTACAATGTTCATAAACCTATAATTATCTATGTAACAGGAGAACCACAAAGCCTACTTGCCTATCTAGAGGCAAACACAGCAGGAGCACCAGGAGAAGTCTGTGACCACAATGTGAATGTTGATGAGCCTCCACCTCCCTGTAGCCAAACTGTAAGTTACTTGTATGCATAAACAATGCCAATTGCAAATATATCTTAAAGCTTACTCTTACTTTATTTATTGTGATTCCATTTTAGAACAGACCTCTTCTGCTATAATCTTAAAAGGCAATCCTGCCTTTAGCTGAATGCCTAAAGGGTATTTTTTATTTTGTCAAAAACTGTTTTTATATCTCTTTCACATTTTTACATGAAACATGCTGATGGGGACAAGGGCCTCTTTCCCACAACCCTGGACAGTGGATGTGGGGGTCTGTGGACAGGGGGCTTATCGGAATGCAGTAGCCCCCTTTAACAAGGGGGCCCCCACATCCCCCCCCCCATGTAAATGAGTAAGGGGCCTACCCATTCACCAAAAAAGTGTAAAAAGTGAATAAAGACACAACATACGTTTTTGACAATTCCTTTATTAAAAAATAAAAAACAATGTCCCCCAGTGTAGATCCATCATCAATCACGTCACCTGCCGCACTGTTGGATCCAAAAGAAAAAAAAAAAAAAAAAAGTTGTGTCTGGCTTCCTGGCCCTCTCCTTAACAACCAGCTATTCTACACACAGAGTTTGAATCGGTTGATCATTTTTCGACCAATCCAAATTCAAATTGCTCCAAAAATGTGGAATTCATGAAAACAAATAAACAAAATGAAATGAATTTCAATGTAATTGGTTACTACCAGAATCTCTGATTAGCCAAAAATGAACCCGAAATTACATTCAGAGAGCAACGGATGGCACATGTCTAGTAAACAATATATAAACCAAAAATATTGGGACATCTGCCTTTACATGCACATGAACTTTAAGGGCATCCCAGTCTTAGCCCATAGGGTTCAATATTGAGTTGGCCCGCCCTTTGCAGCTAGAACAGCTTTAACTCTTCTGGGAAGGCTGTCCACAAGGTTTAGGAATATGTCTACGGGTTTGACCATTCTTCCAGAAGTGCATTTGTGAGGTCAGGCACTAATGTGGCTGAGAAGGCCTGGCTCGGTTTCCATTCTAATTCATCCCAAAGGTGTTCTATTGGGTTGAGGTCAGGGACTCTGTGCAGGCCAGTCAAGTTCCTCTACAACAAATTCACTCATCCATGTCTTTATGGACTTTGCTTTGTGCACTGGTCCAAATCATTTGGTGGAGGGGGTATTATGGTGTGGGGTTGTTTTTCAGGGATTGGGCTTGGCCCCTTAGTTCAAGTGAAGGTAAATCTTAAGGCGTCAGCATACCAAAACTTTGTGGGAACACTTTGGAGATGACCCCTTCTTGTTCCAACATGACTGCACACCAGTGCACAAACGAGGTCCATAAAGATATAGATGAGCGAGTTTGGGTTGGAGGATCTTTACTGGCCTGCACAGAGTCCTGACCTCAACCCGATAGAACACTTTTGAGATGAATTAGAGCAGAGATTGCGAGCCAGGTCTTATGATCCACACCAGTGCCTGACCTCACGAATGCGCTTTGTCAAAATGGTCAAACATTTCCATAAACACACTCCTAAACCTTGTGGACAGCCTTCCCAGAAGAGTTGAAGCTGTTATAGCTGCACAGGGTGGGCCAACTCAATATTGAACCCTATGCACTAAGACTGGGATACCATTAAAGTTCATGTGCATGTAAAGGCAGGTGCACCAATACTTTTGGTAATATATTGTGTGTAATTAACAACTATATCAGCTCGCATGTCCCTTTCCTTTTGTCTTTCTGTCTATGGGATAATTTACTGAAGGCAAATAGGCTATTCACTTTGCAAGGGGATTTGCACTTTACAAGGGAATTTCTCTCAGAGCTTAGTAAATGTAGTGCAATTTCTCTTTGCACAAAATACCCTATCACATGATGGAAAAATAAAATCATGGCATTTTTGCTTGCACATGATTGGAATATGGAAATCAGCAGAGCTGCACCACATTTACTAAGTTTTGTGGAAAATTACCTTGCAAAGTGCAACTACCCATGTGCAGTGAACACTGTTTGCATTTAGAGAATCAACCCCAATTTTTTTTTCTTTCAGTTTCTTTCTCTCAGTTTTAACCCTTCAGGTCTGGTATGGATTTTAAGGGGAACCCCACGCCAAAATAAAAAAATAAAAATGGCGTGGTGTCCGCCCAAAAATCCATATCAGACCCTTATCCGAGCACGCAACCTGGCAGGCCGCAAGAAAAGAGGGGAAAGGAGGGGGGGCGAGAGAGCCCCCCCTCCCTCCTGAACCATACCAGGCCACATGCCCTCAGCATTGGGAAGGTGCTTTGGGGTAGCGCCCCCCCCAAAGCACCTTGTCCCCATGTTGATGGGGAGAAGAGCCTCGTCCCCACAACACTTGCCCGGTGGTTGTGGGGGTCTGCGGGCGGGGGGCTTATTGGGGGCTTAACAAGGGGACTCTCAGATCCTGGCCTCCCTGTGTGAATTGGTAATGGGGTACAAATGTACCCCTACCATTTCACAAAAAAAGTGTCAAAAGGGTTAAACAACACAAGAGATGGTTTTTGACAAGTCCTTTATTAATTTCTTCTTCTTTCCGCTTCTTCTTCCAACTTCTTTCTTCTGGTCTTCCTTCTTCCTTCGTGTTCTTCTTCCACCATCTTCTTCTTCATCTTCTTCTCCCTCCGCTCTTCTCATGCCGCATCTTGCTCCGACTTCTTCTCCGCTCTGTCCGTACGATCCGCCTCAGTGGGAGTCTTCCGCCGTGTGAAGCTTCTGTTCTTCTGACACTTTTTATATAACGGAGGGTGGAACCACCCGGTGACCCCACCCCTTCTGACACACAAGGACTTCCCTATGACTTCCGCCTCAGTGGGAGTCTTCCGCCGCGTGAAGCTTCTGTTCTTCTGACACTTTTTATATAATGGAGGGTGGGACCACCCGGTGACCCCACCCCTTCTGACACACAAGGACTTCCCTATGGCTTTCCCCGTGTTGTTAGAGGGGGACGGGGTGACCCTTAAAAAAGTCACGTGACATGTGACACAACGCATCGGTAGGAGCCAGTGATGACATCAGTGACGTGTATGCTTGTGAGCACAGCAGATGTGGTGTGAGGGGCGAAATCTTAAAAACAAGCAGACTAAGGACATGGATTACTAGAAGACGTTTATTACCAAGATAAACGTATTTGGTTCAGATGGTGTCAAGTGTGTTTGGCGGCAACTGGGTGAGGAGTACAAAGACAAGTGTGCTTTGCCTACAGTCAAGCATGGTGGTGGGAGTGTCATGGTCTGGGGCTACATGTGTTCTGCCAGCACTGGGGAGCTACAGTTCATTGAGGGAACCATCAATGCTAACATGTACTGTGACATACTGAAGCAGAGCATGATCCCCTCCCTTCAGAGACTGGGCCGCAGGGCAGTATTCCAACATAACGACCCCAAACACACCTCCAAGATGACCACTGCCTTGCTAAAGAAGTTGAGGGTAAAGGTGATGGACTGGCCAAGCATGTCTCCAGACCTAAACCCTATTGAGCATCTGTGGGGCATCCTCAAATGGAAGGTGGAGGAGCACAAGGTCTATAACATCCACCAGCTCTGAAATGTTGTCATGTAGGAGTGGAAGAAGACTCCAGTGGCAACCTGTGAAGCTCTGGTGAACTCCATGCCCAAGCGGGTTAAGACAGTGCTGGAAAATAATGGTGGCCATACAAAATATTGACACTTTGGGCCCAATTTGGACATTTTCACTTAGGGGTGTACTCACTTTTGTTGCTAGCGGTTTAGATATTAATGGCTGTGTGTTGAGTTATTTTGAAGGGACAGAAAATTTACACTGTTAAACAAGCTGTACACTCACTACTTTACATTGTAGCAAAATTTAATTTCTGCAGAGTTGTCACATGGCTAGATAGAATAAAATAATTACAAAAATGTGAAGGGCATACTCACCTTTGTAAGATACTGTGTGTGTGTGTTTATATATATATATATATATATATATATATATATATATCCACTAATAGGGTGAGTTACTCCTCTTGTATCCGTGTAACATCAAGGAGAGGTGTCATGGTGGGCTCCCAATACTCCAATTGACAATAAAGAAAAAGAAGGGGCACGATCTCCAAAGCAAAGGGTTTATTGAATATTTCTCTAAATACAATATGCAAATTCAGCAGCAACTGTACAGTTTCGTGCATACCATGCTCTTCATCAAGCTATGTGTTCATCAGCTTAATAAAGAGCAATGTATGGTCAAAACTGTACAGTTGCTGCTGAATGCACATATTGTATCGAGATAAATATTCAGAAAAACTTTTTGCATTGGAGATCGTGTCCTTTCTTTTTTTATATATATATATATATATATATATATATATATATATATATATATATATATATATATATAATATATATTTGTCAAAAACTAATTGGGCACTTGCCTTTACACGTGCATGAATTTTAATGGCATCCCAGTCTTCGTCCGTAGGGTTCAATATTGGGTTGGCCCACCCTTTGCCCTCTATGTCTTTATGAACCTTGGTTTGTGCACTGGTGTGAAGTCATGTTGGAACAGGAAGGGGCCATCTCCAAACTGTTCACACAAAGTTGGGAGCATGAAATTGTCCAAAATGTCTTGGTCTACTGGCGCCAATGGGAGTGTTACATTCCCGGGATGTCCTGGAAATGTAACTGTTTTTTGAAACTGTTGAATGGATGGGTTTACTTCCGCTTTAAGAGTTCCCTTCACTGGAACTAATTGGCCAAGCGCAACCCTTAAAAAACAACCTCACACCATAATCCCCCTTTCGCCAAATGATTTGAACCAGTGCACAAAGCAAAGTCCATAAAGACATAGATGAGCGAGTTTGAGGTGGAGGAACTTGACTGGCCTGCACAGAGACCTGGCCTCAAACAACAAGCCAGGCCTTTTTGGTCCAACATCAGTGCATGACCTCACAAATGCACTTCTGAAAGAATGGTCAAACATTCCTATAGACACACTTCTAAACTTTGTGGACAGACTTCCCAGAAGAGTTGAAGCTGTGGGAATGACCTTAATGTTCGAGTCGAACATCAGGCGTTCTCCCATTTGCCGAAGAGTGAACATTATGGGGCAGATATATATTGGTAGGAAGAAGGGTATGGGCTTTTTAGAGTGCCTAAGAAAAATTATTAGTCAAATAAATAAAACATATAGAAATATATTAATACAAAATGTATAAAAGACATCACAGTATCATCATACAGTGACCATAATATGAGTAACCAGCGGTGACTTCTTGCTCTACACGTTTCGCCATGCAATGGCTTCCTCAGGAGTGCTCCAACAAGCACTGCATAGCATGGTAACTGAACTGTGGAACATGTGCTATACATGAAGGTCACAAACTTGATGAATCGAGGACATTAAAAAGATGAGGATACATCTGGTGTATCACAGAGAAGGACATACAGGCCCCATGTTATCTTATTATGCAGATATAGGTACCAATTAATAATTATGAATGGTATCATAGCAGGTGGTACTTCAAAACGGACAATGAAAGGATTAATATGGCACACTCAGAGTTTAGCTATATACATACAATATAAATGAAAATAATTGAAAAACAAGTAGAAAATTGGCAGGGTGTAATACCGTTCAAGTTCAAGCATGAATCCATCTGAGAATATGGGGTGCTGACAGCATAGAAGGCTGCCAGTCCAAAAAAGCTAGAGGAGGCTCTGGAACAAAAACAAAGAGGAGAGATTTAATATTACAAAATGTTCATCTTCTAGTTTTTACACATATAAACTTTTTCCACCATTACCTCTCTCCATATATCTACTTTCTCTTGTACCATTTATTCCCACCATTTACACATTCCCATCAGTACACCCTTCTCACGTCCCTTGGTCCTGTCATGAACGCCATATCCCCTCCCAGCCACATATACATCTTTCCCATACTGTGTTTACTGCATCCCCATGGTTAAAAACATGCCACACTAGTTCTGCCCATTCCCCAATCACGATCCAACCCCTCCCCTTGTCAATGGTATATATTCTCACTTCTAAAATGGCCACCAGCACAACCTGATGAAGAAGCATGCATGCTCCAAACATGAAGCACTGCCTGCCTGACCATGCTCCCGGAAGTGAAGCCAACAGCACAGTGTGGAGCATCACGGAGCGTCCCTACCACTTGGAAGCGCCAAACACCTACAGCACCTCTGGGGAGCCTTAGGCCACAGAACCCAGGATAAAGGATCCCCTCCATTGGCCAGTGACATCTCCACCACCCTTATAAATAAATTGTTGTATAGCACACACTGCACTTAGGGTGCCGTCCTCTCTCCTTCTTGGTACTTCAAAACGGTTAGTAGATCTGAAGGCAGACTTTCCCTGAAGAAACTTCCAAGCAGTCATATACCCTTTCACAGATTTGAAACATCAGATATCACCTTGCCCTCGACTGCGACTAGGTCGCAGTGCATTGCTGTATGATGATTGGAAAAAGCATGCATCTGACCTGCATGCTTTGAGCAATCACAGCGCCCTTTGCTAAGAGAGCCATAATTGGCCAAAGACGGGGTGTCTTTGGCCAATCATGGCTCAGGGGGACTATGTCCACGCCCCGCACCATATAAGGCTGCTTACATGGTTAAGTACGCACGTTATTCAGTTAGTGCCAGTGTATCTGATATCTATATATATATATATATATATATATATATATATATATATATATATATATATATATATATATATATATATGTATAGACACCCTGCAACGTGCTTCTGTCGTTTAGCAACAATAGACCCGCCTGGTCTGGGGTAGGGATCCGTCTTTTCTCAAGTTTCGGAACCGGCTGGTCCAAGGCGCAGTAACTGAGGGAGGATTCAAGGTGTCCGGGTGTGCTCATGGTTTGGAGGGGCACCACAGCTCGTGAAAGTGACCTTCTGAGGAGGGCCGACAAGTGGCATCCTGAGAAGTGCCTGCTTACTGAGTTGAAAAAGACATTGACAAATCCGCGCTTTTTCCAGTACTATCAAGGAGACTGAGAAGGTACTGAGGAAAAATGTTCCTGTTCACTTTCAGTTACAACTTGTTTAATGTCAGAGATTTTACAAGTTCTGAATCAAGATGCTGACTGCCATAATCTCTGGCTAGAGATTTGTTCAACTTTGAAGCGCCCAGCTGCGAGTGGCTACTCTCTGGGTGGTACTAGAGACTTTGTTATGTCTGCAGTTCAAGGTGCCTGAGTTCTTCACCCTTGCCCTCTGTTCCTATATGAGACTGTGTTGTTGGATGTTACCCCTGCAAAATAAAACCTTTTCAAAAGGACTTTACTGGTGTCAGCGTTCCAGTTGTTGGGTATCGACCCTGGGAACCCCTAGACGTGGAAGAACCAGCCAAGCGGAGGTAACTAGTAAGCCCAAAAAGTCAAGGCTGCCCTACAAAGGGTTATGGTCGCTATATATATATATATATATATATATATATATATATATATATATAAAACATCAAATCTTTCTCTGCAGCTATTACCTTTTGTACCACCACCCACTCCCTTTAGAATGTAAGCTTTATGAGCAGGGCCCTCCTGTACCTTTTGTATTGTACTGTAATTGTGTTGTCTCCCCTATACATTGTAAAGCGCTGCGTAAACTGTTGGCGCTATATAAATCATTAATAATAATAATAATAATAATATATATATATATACATACAGTCTTGTGTATATGTGTGTGTATATATATATATATATATATATATATATATATATATACTCTGCATCCAGTGTAGCCTATATCTACATTCCTTGCATTCCTTGGTGTACTGTTCCTGATACACTTCAGGTGGTGTACACAGTATCTAATACAGTGTGTACAGTGTCTACTACACTTCTGTGGTTTACACAGTATAAAATACAGTGCTGCCTATGTACAGTTTCTAATACAGTGCAGGCGGTGTACACAATATCTAATACAGTATGTACAGTCTCTACTACACTTCTGGTTGTGTACACAGTACACAATACAGTGCAGCCATAGTACAGTTGCTAATATAGTGCAGGCAGTGTACACGGTATCTATTACACTTCTGGTGGTGTACACAGTACACAATATACTGCAGCTGTTGTACAGTTGCTAATACAGTGCAGGCGGTGTACACAGTATGTAATATAGTGTGTACAGTTTCTACTACACTTCTGGTGGTGTACACAATACAGTGCAGCCATAATACAGTTCCTAATACAGTGCAGGCGGGCTACACAGTATCTAATACAGTGTGTAGAGTTTCTACTACACTTCTGGTGATGTACACAGTACACAATACAGTGCAGCTGTAGTACAGTTGCTAAAACAGTGCAGGCGGTGTACACAGTACCTAATGCAGTGTGTACCGTTTTTACTACACTTCTGGTGGTGTACACAGTACACAATACAGTGCAGCTGTAGTACAGTTGCTAAAACAGTGCAGGCAGTGTACACAGTATCTAAATCAGTGTGTACAGTTTCTAATACACTTCTGGTGGTGTACACAGTATCTAATACAGTGTAGTGTGATGTTGCAAAACAAAATATACATCATGTCTTGAATGCCATCAAGGAGAGCCAGACACTAATAGGTCACTAAAAGAGGGCAAACAGCCTCTATGTCTACAGTCAACAGTGCTGATCATTGACATGGTGCATCCTCTTTAGGTGGCCGTGGGGCATGCTTGTCCTTTTTTTCTGCTGCTGGCCGTGTTATTGAGCCAGAGCATGTAGAAGAGTTGGTGGAGTGGATAACACAGCACCCTCATCTTCTATCACCCAGGTTTAGAGTAGTTTGCCTTCCAACGCAGCTGCCAAAGTGGCCTATTCCAACGGCTCCTTGTCCACAGTCACTCCTTCCATAGCCTACCTAACCATCATGCATGGAGGAATTTCCAGAATTATTCAACCACAGTGTCGGGGACATGCTGCTGGAGGATACGCAGCGATTTGAAGGCTCCAATGTTGGTTCCCAGGTTGAGGAAGGGAGTAACGTGAGCCTAGAGAAAGGAGGTGCCCAAGAAGGACAAGAAACTGGCAGTCATGTTCCCCCAACTGCAGCATGCTGCCAAGTTTGCTCCAGTGACAAGGAGGGAGGGTATGATGAGGTCACTGACTGTACTTGGGTGCCTGAGAGAAGAGCGGAGGAGGAGGGAGAGGAGGAGGCACAACACATGAGGCAGGTTGTCCTCAAGGGGTGCAGCTTCAGGGCAACCACCCTATTGCATCACACCACAGAGCTCCACAGGTGCAGGATGCTGCTGACTCCCCATTTACTTTTAAAAATTCCTTGGTGTGGGCATTTATTGACACGTGTGCAGCAGATTGCACCGTTGATGTTTGAAACCTATGTCTAAAACATATCAAGCATGGACAGAACAGCACCCGCTTGGGCATCACATGATTGACCAGACATATGGTGACCCGCCATACTTGAAAGACCCACATCAAGGAAAAGGGTGGACTTCTCCTTGCTCCTCATCTGGGATCTCTAAATTGAGAGGAATGAAAGTATAGCAATAGGTGTCCCAAGTACTTGCAGCCAATTTGCTAGCAGTACATCACCATCCGATTTTAGCAGGCAAATTACCCTACCCCAGTTGCTAAACCGTAAAAAGAAATTTGGTCCCAGCCATCCACATGCTCAGCATCTAAATTCTAGCTTGGCCAAATTTCTAGCACTACAACTGCTGTCTTTTCAGCTGGTAGACTCTGCCCCCTTTTGTGAATTTGTGAAATGTGCTGTACCTCAGTGGCAGGTTCCAAAAAACAATTTCTTTTCACAGAAGGCCACTCTCTACCGGCATGTGGAAGGCAATGTTTTGGCCTCATTGGACAGGGCGGTCACCAGTAAGGTGCATATTACTGCTGACTCATGGTCCAGGAAGCATGGGCAGGGGCGTTACGTTTCCTTCATGGCACACTGGGTAGAATGCAGGACAGGGTTCAATGTTACTGGAGCTTGTTCCGCCACCACACCTACAAAATGCTAGTGGTGATTCTGCCACAGCTCTCTCCTCCACCCCCTCCTCTTCTTCTTCCTCTATGGCCTCTTCTGCAGATTTGTCCTCCGAACCAGTGATGCTCCGTAAGCGTTCAAGGGGCTACGCAAGCAGTCAGGCTAAAATATGCCATGCAGTGCTTGAGTTGGTCTGCTTAGGGGGCAGGGGCCACACTGGGGCAGAGATTCTGTCAGCTCTGCAGGGGCAGGCTCAGAGGTGGTTGACGTCACACCAGCTTCAGCCAGGAATGGTTGTATGCAACAACAACACCAACCTTCTCTCCGCCCTCCAACAGGGACACTTGACCCATGTTCCATGCTTGGCACACATCCTGAATTTGGTGGTGCAGGGGTTCTTGAGCAGGTACCCAGGCTTACAGGATCTCCTGAGACAGACCAGAAAAGTCTGTGGTCATTTCTGCCAGTCATACAATGCCAGTGCTCGGCTGGATGACATTCAAAGGGAATGCAACCTGCCCACCAACCGCCTCATTTGTGACATGCCCACCAAGTGGAACTCAATGTGAGCAATGCTTTCGCAGCTGCACACACAGCAGAGGGCCATCAATGAATACCTGTGCGAGTATGGCATCAGGATAGGATCAGGGGAGCTTGGCTTCTTTTCGGCATGCCAGTGGCTACTGATCAAGCATGCATGCACTGTCCTGTCTCCATTTGAGGAGGCCATGAGGATGGTGAGCAGTGACAATGCATGCCTCAGTGACGCCATCCCTCCAGTCTTCCTGTTGGAGTACGCGCTTTGTAGAATCATGGACATGACACTTGAGGCAGAACAAGGAGGAAGATCAGCACTTCCTTACCTCTCAAGGCCCTTTATCCTGATAGCATTCCTGTGGGCCCGCCATACACACGGGAAGAAGAGGAGGAGGATTGTGTCAGCATGGATGTAGAGGATAACACTCAGCAGAAGTTTTCAAGCAATGGTTTTTAGTCCCCAGAAACCCAAGGAGTTGTATGTGGCTGGGAGGAGGTAGTTATGGATCATGTGATTCTTAGTGACCCAGAGGACTTAGACTCGAATGCCTCTGCAAACTTACACTGCATGGTCTCCCTGATTCTGCAAAGCCTGCGAAAGTATCCTAGGATTTGTGGTATCAAGGAGAGGGCTCATTACTGGCTGGCAACCCTTTTTGATTCATGTTACAAGGGTGAGGTTGTATAACTCATTCTGCCTTCGCAGAGGGAACAGAGGATGAAACATCTCCAGGAGGCCTTGAAGAAAGGTTTGTGCAATGCATTTCCAGACCCTCGGAGGTTACAATTTCCTGGCGTTGGCAATGTATTGCTGAGGCTTTGTTCATTCAGAGGAAAAGTGATGGAGAATATGGCCGGCTGACTGATGCCTTTAAACAATTTTTCAGTCCTCAGCACCAAGGTCTAATCGGTTCAAGCAACCATTGCCAGTGTCTGCATTACATGGTGCAGGAATATCTAGGGGCAAGAGCAGAGTTGGAGACCTTTCAATCAGAGCATCCACTAGGTGACTGGGTCTTGAGGACTGGCCAGAACTTGCTCAATATGCAATTGAGCTACTGGCCTGCCCTGCCTCCAGCGTGCTTTCTGAACGCACATTTAGTGCTGCTGGAGGATTTATAATGGATCAAAGAGTTTGCCTGTCCACAGACTCCATGATAGACTCACATTCATAAAAATTAATCAGTCTTAACTTAACCGCTACATATAATTCCTTATACGAAGCTAACTTTGTTTCTCTGATTGCGGAAACGCATAGCTTGCTCCGAAGCTGGTCGACTTGCCCGTTATCCTTCCTGGGTAGGATTAATGTATTAAAAATGGCCATACTCCCTAAGTTTTTATATCTCTTTGAAACGTTACCAATTGCAATATCCATGCCTCAGCTTAGGGATATTCAACGGGCCTTCACCAAATTTATATGGGGAAATAATATGCACAGAATCGCCCAGACCGTGGTCTTTGCTCCACGGTCCCAAGGGGGATTAGGAGCTCCTGATATAGTGAAGTGTTTCTATGCGACTCACCTTCTGCCGGCTATCTCCTGGTCGTCGTATTTCGCTACCAGTAGATGGTCGGAACTAGAGATGAGCGTTGTCAGTCCTGTTCACCCTTGCTCTATGCTGTGGTCAGATTTGCCCTCCTCTATGGTTCAGCTTAGACGCATACTTCTTGGGCTGATGCTATTTTCTTTATCCATATGGAAAAAATGTCACAGGAGGTTCTCTCTCTCTTCTCCATGCTCACCTCTGCTGAATGTTATTTTCAACCCAGACCTACCAGACAGCCTCTCCCTGAAGAATATGTTCCCCTGGTTTAGTTTGGGTATCTTCCAACTTCGCCACTTGGTACATCTGATATCCCGTAAATTCCTATCCTTTCTAGAGCTTCAGAATAAGTATGATATCCCGAACCAACTTATTTTCTCATATCTCCAATTCAAACACAATTTTCATTCCAGATCCCCTGATCTGGCTTTGGTCAACCCTAGTACCTTTGAAACCTTATGCTCCCAGGGTCCTTGCCAGAAGGGTCTAATATCCTCCATATATAGCATACTTCATAATTCAACCACCCCCAACACGGAAACTCACCTCTATATGAGGAGATGGGCCGCTGTTTTACAGACTCCCTTAACTCTCTCTCAATGGCAGGATATCTGGATGTCTACCTCCAAAGTCTCTAGGTGTGGAGCAGAGAGAGACAGCTTATAAGATACTGATGTTCTGGTACAAAACTCCTGAAATGTTGCATAAATACGACCCCTCTATATCTAAGCTGTGTTGGAGATGCCTGCGACATGAGGGCACTCATTATCATATTTTTTGGAGTTGCCCTTTGATTGTACCCTTTTGGTCTATGGTCCAATCCCTGCTCCATACTGTGCTGGGGATTGATATCCCTTTGGATCCTAGGCATTATTTACTGGGCTTGCCTGTGGCGACACTATCTAAAAGCGCTAAGAAGCTGACAGCATATGTCCTTCTAGCTGCCAAGAGAGTGATTCCTGCTCTTTGGCTGTCCTCCTCCCCGCCCACTCACTCACAGTTGATATCCGCAATGGCAAACATACGCAGAATGGAACATATGACTGCCTTGGAACAGGACTCCCTACTAGGGATGAGCTTCGTGTTCGAGTCGAACGCATGTTCGACTCGAACATTTTCTGTTCGTCCGTTCGGCGAAATCCGAACTCTTGGTCCGTTCGCGTCAAAATTCATGTGGCGCGCGCGGACCACAATGCACTGCGGTGGCGCAGTGCATTGCTGGCTCATGATTGGCCAAGCATGCACTGTGACCCCGCATGCTTGGCCAATCGCAGCACCAGCAGCGAGGAGAGCCATGTGTCACGACCGTCCTGGCGTCCCGATCGTTCTTGGAAGATCTACTCACAGAGGTCCCATGTTGAGAACCCGTCGTTCCCCTTTAGCGCGTGTCAACGCGAACGGACGCACACGGTCGCGTCCCGGTACTACCAGGCACACGCGGGTGCGCGACGTGGCAAACAAGCGCACGCGGGTGCGCGACGTGGCAAACGAGCGCACGCGGGAGCGCGGGGTCACGAACGGGCGCCCGCTTTGGCGCCCTAAAGGCTTCTTAAGGACTCGGTTTCCACTCCCCCCTCGCTGTCCAGTCTACAGCGTGTTCGGAGATTCTGTTTACCAGTTACCTGCTATCTTGATTCCTGTGACCCGGCTTGTTCTTGACCACGTTTGCTTGCTGCCTGCCACCGACTACCTGCCTGCCTGACCACGTCTCTGCCTCTGCCCTTGTACTGTGTTGCCCGCCTGCTGCCGACCCTACCTGTACCCGACTACGCTGCTGTCTACTGATCCACCCGGATCTGCTTGTGCCTGCTGTTCCTGCCTTGACCTGCCAGTGTCCGCTGTCTCCACTGACAACCGTCATCTTGCCAGTCCACCAGTCTGTTCCTGCTGTCTTCTGCTGACTGCTGTCCGTGTTGCTGTTGTTGTCCGGACCAGCCTACACCTGCCAGGCACTTGTGCCCCCTGAACTTTCGAATCTCTGTTACCACCTCCAGGGGTTCTTGAGCCAGGGGCTACGAGGGGCCGCTCCCTGCACTCCAGGCTCGTCCACCAGGTACGTGACAGTACTGGACAGCCATGTCCGAGCCTACGCAGGGAGCCTCCCCTATGGACGAGCTCTGCCGCCATCTTGCCGGCCTTACCCAGGCGGTGAAGAGTCTGCAGGAAGGGTATGGCCGACTGGAGGAACAAGTTCAAGCCCTGTCCGCGACCTCGCCAGCTGCCTCTGGGCTCCATGCCCCACCATCAGTGGTGATGATGCCACCCGAACCCAGGGTCCCTACTCCGGAACGATTTTCGGGCAACCGGAACAAATTTAGAGCCTTCCGCAACTCTTGCGAGCTCTTTTTCGCTTTACAACCAAGAACCTTCTCTCTCGAGGCGACCAAGGTGGGGTTCGTCATTTCCTTATTGACGGACGAACCACAGGCCTGGGCACACCGCCTTTTGGAGTGAAAAGATCCATCTTTAGACACTCTGGACGCCTTTTTCCTGGCAATGTCAAGACTTTACGAAGACCCTCAACTTGCTGCGACCGCAGAGGCTGCCCTACACGCCCTGCAACAAGGTCGCAGGCCAGTGGAAGATTACGTGTCGGAATTCCGACGCTGGAGTTCCGACACAGAATGGAACGACGCAGCCCTCCGGTACCAGTTCCGTTTGGGCCTATCTGAACCGCTGAAGGATGAGTTGGCACGTATAGGCATCCCAGAGACCCTGGAAGCCCTCATAGACATTTCGGTCCAGATCGACAGACGTCTAAGAGAGCGTCGCCAGGAGCGCTCCTCCGCAGCCACACGCCCCATCTGGATGTTGCCACGTGTACCCAGCTCAAGTCATGCGGCTCCACCTGCCCCTGCCACAGTTACACTGGATCAGCCGGATCCCATGCAGCTGGGGCTACTCCGTCCCTCTCTGACACCCGAAGAACGTCAGCGTCGCCGGGTTGGAAACCTCTGCCTTTACTGCGGAGGTTCAGGACATTTTGTTCGCACTTGCCCAGCTAAGATGCGTAAGTGCCCTTTTATTCCATCTGTTCCTTTGCCTGTGCTACCTAACAACACTACTCACCTGGCTGTCCCTGTTCTTTTACAGCTTCCAGAAAGGACTGTCCGGACTCACGCAGTTATTGATTCTGGGGCGTGTAGTGGCTTTGTGGATACGACCTTCGCTCTAAAGAACAAGATCCCCCTTCGGCCCAGAGAGAAGGGACTTTCAGTATTTTTGGCCGATGGTTCTACCCTTGAATCCGGACCAGTGACCCAGAAGACCACCCCTTTATCTGCTACCATTGCCGGGACCCACCAGGAATTCCTATGCCTAGATGTTATTAAGTCGCCACTGTTTCCCATCATCCTAGGCATGCCTTGGTTGAGAGCACACAATCCAAGCATCAATTGGGTCACTGGAAAGATTGAGTTCACTTCGGACTATTGCCGTCAACATTGTTGCCCTGTTGATGATAGAGACTCTTCTGCCCTCCTCTGTTTGGAAACAGACTCTGAGACCCGACGAGCAGTACCCAAGGACTACCACGATTTCCTGGATGTATTTAGTAAAAAAGGGGCTGAAACTCTACCACCCCACAGGCCATACGATTGCCCAATTGAATTACTACCTGGGGCAGAGATTCCCTTCGGGAGAATCTTCCCCTTATCCGAGTCCGAGCTGGGTACCCTGAGGTCCTACTTAGATGACAACATTGAGAAGGGATTCATCCGACCTTCCACCTCCCCGGCGGGCGCAGGAATCTTCTTTGTCGAGAAGAAGGACCATTCCCTCCGCCCGTGTGTGGACTATCGGGCACTAAATAAAATTACTATAAAGAATCGCTACCCCCTGCCACTGGTACCTGAACTTTTTCAGAGACTTGGTTCTGCTAAAGTCTTCTCCAAACTGGACCTCCGAGGTGCCTATAATCTTGTTCGCATCCGGAAGGGTGACGAATGGAAAACTGCCTTCCGTACCCGCTTCGGGCACTTCGAATACCTTGTAATGCCGTTTGGATTGTGTAATGCCCCAGCCACATTCCAACACTTTGTCAATGACATTTTTAGAGACTACCTTGACTTATTTGTAATAATCTACCTTGATGACATTCTAATCTTTTCCTCCACTCTAGCCAACCACGAGAACACGTCAAGAATGTCCTGGCTCGTCTCCGACATCATGGCCTGTACGCCAAACCTGAAAAATGTATCTTCGAAAGACAGAGCATCCAGTTCCTGGGTCTGGTTATTTCCGTAAAGGGGGTGGAGATGGATCCCCAGAAGGTCTCTGCTATTCAGGACTGGCCTGCCCCATCCGATAAGAAGGGAGTTCAGCGGTTCGTGGGGTTCGCCAATTTTTATCGTAAATTTATCAGAGGATTCTCCTCTATCATCTCCCCTATCACCGGTTTGACCAAACAGGGTCAGAAGTTCCGTTGGACCCCCGAAGCTCAAGAGGCTTTCAAGACTCTGAAGGACCAGTTTGTTTCGGCGTCGGTCCTAAAGCATCCTGACTCCGCTCTACCATACATCCTGGAAGTGGACGCGTCTGAAATAGCGGTAGGGGCGGTGCTCTCCCAGAGACAAGGGCCCAAGTCTTTGCTACACCCGGTCGCCTTCTTCTCCCGTAAATTGTCCGATGCAGAGAAGAATTACGATGTCGGTGATCGTGAGCTGTTGGCGATAAAGGCAGCACTCGAGGAATGGCGCTACCTTCTTGAGGGCGCCACCCATCCGATCCTGGTTTATACAGACCATAAGAACCTAGAATACCTCAAATCAGCAAAAAGGTTGAAACCACGTCAGGCCAGATGGGCGCTCTTCTTCTCCAGGTTCTCACTACACATTACCTATCGTCCAGGATCCAAGAACGTCAAGCCCGACGCCTTGTCGCGCATGTTCAGCCAACCAGAAAACTCTCCATCTTCGGATACCATTCTTTCCGCGGGAAGCTTCCTCCTGCTCCAAGGGGATCTAGTATCTCAAGTTAAGCAGGCCTCCATGGGCACTACTCCTCCACCTGGCTTCTCATTGTCTTCTAGCAACGATCTTCTTTGGTACGAGGGCAGGATCTTCGTCCCCCAGGAAGCACGGACTTCGGTTCTGGCCGCTTGTCACGACCACCTATTGGCCAGCCATTTCGGGGTACACAAGACCTTGGAGCTACTCCGACGCTCGTTCTGGTGGCCTCGAATGAAGGACGACTGCAGGAGATATGTTGAGGCTTGTATCGTCTGCATCCGAAACAAGAGCAGTAAGTCAAGAGCCTGGGGTTTACTGAAGCCACTGCCTGTTCCTGACAGACCATGGAGGATGATCTCCATGGATTTCATCGTCGAGTTACCCCCTTCAGAAGAATACTCTACGATTTTTGTCGTGGTGGATAGGCTTACCAAAATGGCCCACTTCCTACCCATGAGGGGCACCCCTTCAGCCACAGAGACGGCCAAGACCTTTGTCAGGGAGATCGTGAGACTCCACGGCATCCCCGCTAATATCACTTCCGACAGGGGGGTGCAATTCACCTCGAGGTTCTGGAGAGCACTCTGCGGAGCGCTGAAAATTGATCTCCGCTTGTCTTCCGCATATCACCCTCAGACCAACGGCCAGACCGAAAGGACGAACCAGACGCTGGAGCAGTATCTACGCTGCTTCTCGTCGTTCTCCCAAGACGACTGGGCCCCGCTTCTTCCTTTGGCCGAATTCGCCTACAATAATTCAATGCACTCTGCCACCAAGCAATCCCCATTTTTTGCGAATTTTGGCTTTCACCCACTATTTCTATCTGGCGACCTCCCCGAGTGTCCGGTTCCAGCGGTGCAGGAGAACCTCAATTTCTTCGAGACAAATAACAAGCTTTTGCAAGAAACCTTGACCAAGTCGCAAGAATATAATAAAGAGGTATTTGATAAGAAGAGAAGGGGGGAACTGGACCTCAAGGTCGGGGATCTGGCCTGGCTGTCCACCCTGAACCTCAAACTGTCCTGCCCATCCAAGAAGTTGGGGCCGAAATTTGTGGGTCCCTTCCCAATCGTAAGAAAGCTGAACAGTGTGGCATTCGAGCTAAAGCTTCCGGAGTCTTTTCGGATTCACCCTGTTTTCCACGCATCGCTACTTAAGCCTGCAGTTCCAGATTCTTTTCCCGATCGAGTTACCAATCCTCCAGAGCCCGTGATGGTCGATGGGGAAATCGAATTCGAGGTGGAATCCATACTTGACTGCAGGAAGAGGCGGAACCAGGTTCAATTCCTGGTTAAATGGAAGGGGTACGGGCCTGAAGAGAACTCTTGGGAACCAGAATCAAATATCCACGCGAAGAGACTGATTTCTGCTTTCAAGAGATCCCACCCGAATAAGATGGCACAACTGGGCATCCGGAGGCTGCCCCTTGGGGGGGGGCAATGTCACGACCGTCCTGGCGTCCCGATCGTTCTTGGAAGATCTACTCACAGAGGTCCCATGTTGAGAACCCGTCGTTCCCCTTTAGCGCGTGTCAACGCGAACGGACGCACACGGTCGCGTCCCGGTACTACCAGGCGCACGCGGGTGCGCGACGTGGCAAACGAGCGCACGCGGGTGCGCGACGTGGCAAACGAGCGCACGCAGGAGCGCGGGGTCACGAACGGGCGCACGACCTCCCACGGGGGCACGCAGACCCGTCGTGCGACCGCTTTGGCGCCCTAAAGGCTTCTTAAGGACTCGGTTTCCACTCCCCCCTCGCTGTCCAGTCTACAGCGTGTTCGGAGATTCTGTTTACCAGTTACCTGCTATCTTGATTCCTGTGACCCGGCTTGTTCTTGACCACGTTTGCTTGCTGCCTGCCACCGACTACCTGCCTGCCTGACCACGTCTCTGCCTCTGTCCTTGTACTGTGTTGCCCGCCTGCTGCCGACCCTACCTGTACCCGACTACGCTGCTGTCTACTGATCCACCCGGATCTGCTTGTGCCTGCTGTTCCTGCCTTGACCTGCCAGTGTCCGCTGTCTCCACTGACAACCGTCATCTTGCCAGTCCACCAGTCTGTTCCTGCTGTCTTCTGCTGACTGCTGTCCGTGTTGCTGTTGTTGTCCGGACCTGCCTACACCTGCCAGGCACTTGTGCCCCCTGAACTTTCGAATCTCTGTTACCACCTCCAGGGGTTCTTGAGCCAGGGGCTACGAGGGGCCGCTCCCTGCACTCCAGGCTCGTCCACCAGGTACGTGACACCATGATTGGCCACAGGCATCCTGCCTGTGGCCAATCATAGCTCAGGCTGTGTAGTGCACGCCCCACACTATATAAGGCCGCCTTTGAGGCGGCCTCGTGTAGTGTGTTGGCATCTGAAGCAGTGGGTGTTCTGTGTACCTTCAACACAGTTACACACCAATCGTTTTTGGCTGATTTCCTATCTTGTTCTTGTGTAGTGGTTATTGTCTGTGCGCTGACCGCAGTATACACCACTATATTCACCTCACCTATATAGCTAGTGATCTAGCTTTAACAATAGAGCTTGCAGTCAGTAGTGTCAGGAGATAGTGCGTGCTGTCTGCGTGCTCTGTACCCAGTACATACCGCTATAATCCACCTACATAGCTGTTCTCTATTTGGGCCCAATTGTCATCTGCAGGAGTTATTGGAAGTTGTGTGTGCTTCCAGCACAGCACAGTATACATCTGTATATACCCCTTTAACTCTGCTGTTTTCTGGTTATTGTCTGTGTGCCCTGACAGCAGTATACACCGTGATATTCACCTCACCTATATAACTAGTGGTCCATCTTTAACAATAGAGCTTGCAGTCAGTAGTGTCAGGAGATAGTGCGTGCTGTCTGCGTGCTCTGTACCCAGTACATACCGCTATAATCCGCCTACATAGCTGTTCTCTATTTGGGCCCAATTGTCATCTGCAGGAGTTATTGGAAGTTGTGTGTGCTTCCAGCACAGCACAGTATACATCTGTATATACCCCTTTAACTCTGCTGTTTTCTGGTTATTGTCTGCGTGCCCTGACAGCAGTATACACCGTGATATTCACCTCACCTATATAACTAGTGGTCCATCTTTAACAATAGAGCTTGCAGTCAGTAGTGTCAGGAGATTGTGCGTGCTGTCTGCGTGCTCTGTACCCAGTACATACCGCTATAATCCACCTACATAGCTGTTCTCTATTTGGGCCCAATTGTCATCTGCAGGAGTTATTGGAAGTTGTGTGTGCTTCCAGCACAGCACAGTATACATCTGTATATACCCCTTTAACTCTGCTGTTTTCTGGTTATTGTCTGCGTGCCCTGACAGCAGTATACACCGTGATATTCACCTCACCTATATAACTAGTGGTCCATCTTTAATAATAGAGCTTGCAGTCAGTAGTGTCAGGAGATAGTGCGTGCTGTCTGCGTGCTCTGTACCCAGTACATACCGCTATTATCCACCTACATAGCTGTTCTCTATTTGGGCCCAATTGTCATCTGCAGGAGTTATTGGAAGTTGTGTGTGCTTCCAGCACAGCACAGTATACATCTGTATATACCCCTTTAACTCTGCTGTTTTCTGGTTATTGTCTGCGTGCCCTGACAGCAGTATACACCGTGATATTCACCTCACCTATATAACTAGTGGTCCATCTTTAACAATAGAGCTTGCAGTCAGTAGTGTCAGGAGATAGTGCGTGCTGTCTGCGTGCTCTGTACCCAGTACATACCGCTATAATCCACCTACATAGCTGTTCTCTATTTGGGCCCAATTGTCATCTGCAGGAGTTATTGGAAGTTGTGTGTGCTTCCAGCACAGCACAGTATACATCTGTATATACCCCTTTAACTCTGCTGTTTTCTGGTTATTGTCTGCGTGCCCTGACAGCAGTATACACCGTGATATTCACCTCACCTATATAACTAGTGGTCCATCTTTAACAATAGAGCTTGCAGTCAGTAGTGTCAGGAGATAGTGCGTGCTGTCTGCGTGCTCTGTACCCAGTACATACCGCTATAATCCGCCTACATAGCTGTTCTCTATTTGGGCCCAATTGTCATCTGCAGGAGTTATTGGAAGTTGTGTGTGCTTCCAGCACAGCACAGTATACATCTGTATATACCCCTTTAACTCTGCTGTTTTCTGCTTATTGTCTGCGTGCCCTGACAGCAGTATACACCGTGATATTCACCTCACCTATATAACTAGTGGTCCATCTTTAACAATAGAGCTTGCAGTCAGTAGTGTCAGGAGATAGTGCGTGCTGTCTGCGTGCTCTGTACCCAGTACATACCGCTATAATCCGCCTACATAGCTGTTCTCTATTTGGGCCCAATTGTCATCTGCAGGAGTTATTGGAAGTTGTGTGTGCTTCCAGCACAGCACAGTATACATCTGTATATACCCCTTTAACTCTGCTGTTTTCTGGTTATTGTCTGCATGCCCTGACAGCAGTATACACCGTGATATTCACCTCACCTATATAACTAGTGGTCCATCTTTAACAATAGAGCTTGCAGTCAGTAGTGTCAGGAGATAGTGCGTGCTGTCTGCGTGCTCTGTACCCAGTACATACCGCTATAATCCACCTACATAGCTGTTCTCTATTTGGGCACAATTGTCATCTGCAGGAGTTATTGGAAGTTGTGTGTGCTTCCAGCACAGCACAGTATACATCTGTATATACCCCTTTAACTCTGCTGTTTTCTGGTTATTGTCTGCGTGCCCTGACAGCTGTATACACCGTGATATTCACCTCACCTATATAACTAGTGGTCCATCTTTAACAATAGAGCTTGCAGTCAGTAGTGTCAGGAGATTGTGCGTGCTGTCTGCGTGCTCTGTACCCAGTACATACCGCTATAATCCACCTACATAGCTGTTCACTATTTGGGCCCAATTGTCATCTGCAGGAGTTATTGGAAGTTGTGTGTGCTTCCAGCACAGCACAGTATACATCTGTATATACCCCTTTAACTCTGCTGTTTTCTGGTTATTGTCTGCGTGCCCTGACAGCAGTATACACCGTGATATTCACCTCACCTATATAACTAGTGGTCCATCTTTAACAATAGAGCTTGCAGTCAGTAGTGTCAGGAGATAGTGCGTGCTGTCTGCGTGCTCTGTACCCAGTACATACCGCTATAATCCACCTACATAGCTGTTCTCTATTTGGGCCCAATTGTCATCTGCAGGAGTTATTGGAAGTTGTGTGTGCTTCCAGCACAGCACAGTATACATCTGTATATACCCCTTTAACTCTGCTGTTTTCTGGTTATTGTCTGCGTGCCCTGACAGCAGTATACACCGTGATATTCACCTCACCTATATAACTAGTGGTCCATCTTTAACAATAGAGCTTGCAGTCAGTAGTGTCAGGAGATAGTGCGTGCTGTCTGCGTGCTCTGTACCCAGTACATACCGCTATAATCCGCCTACATAGCTGTTCTCTATTTGGGCCCAATTGTCATCTGCAGGAGTTATTGGAAGTTGTGTGTGCTTCCAGCACAGCACAGTATACATCTGTATATACCCCTTTAACTCTGCTGTTTTCTGGTTATTGTCTGCATGCCCTGACAGCAGTATACACCGTGATATTCACCTCACCTATATAACTAGTGGTCCATCTTTAACAATAGAGCTTGCAGTCAGTAGTGTCAGGAGATAGTGCGTGCTGTCTGCGTGCTCTGTACCCAGTACATACCGCTATAATCCACCTACATAGCTGTTCTCTATTTGGGCACAATTGTCATCTGCAGGAGTTATTGGAAGTTGTGTGTGCTTCCAGCACAGCACAGTATACATCTGTATATACCCCTTTATCTCTGCTGTTCTATAAAAAAGGCATCTGCAGGAGTTAGTGGGTGTTGTGTGCCTCCAGCTCAATATAAACTACCCAACTACTGTTTTACCCAACTCCCTTCAGGCCATTACCATGTCTGGAAGGCCAGCAAGGAGAGGCAGACAGGCGCGAGCCGATAAAAGAGGGCAAGCAGGCTCTGTGTCTAGAGACAACAGTGCTGGTCGTGGACGCGGTGCATTGTCATCAGCACGTGGCCATGGGACATGCTTGTCCTTCTTTTCTGCAGCTGGACATGTTGAACCGCAACATGCCAACGACTTGGCAGAGTGGATGACCAAGCCCTCTTCATCCTCCTCATCCTCTCTCACCCAGTCTCAGGGTAGTAGCAAAGCAGCTGCCAACGCATCGTCTTCCCTCCTCTCAATGTCATCATCAGTGACTCCTTCCCTAGACCCACCACGTCCTCCTGAGGAGTCTCCTGAACTCTTTGAGCACAGTGTTGGGTACATGCTCCAGGAGGATGCCCAGTGTTTGGTGGGCTCTGATGATGACACTCAGCTAGAGGAAGGCAGTAGCGTGAGCGCAGAGAGAGGGGATGCTCAAGAAGGACAGCAATCTGGCAGTCATGTTCCACAAGCTGCAGCATACTGCCAGGTTTGCTACAGCGATGAAGAGGGAGGGGATGATGAGGGCACTGACTCCACGTGGGTGCCTGGAAGGAGGGAGGAGGAGGAGGCACATGTCCAACGAGGCAGGATGCCCTCCGGGGGCCAGCTTAGGGGCAGCACACCGACTGAATCACACCGCAGAGCTCCGCCTGTGCAGAGTGCTGCCTCTGCGCGTTATTCTAAAAGTTCTTTGGTGTGGGCCTTTTTTGAGACGAGTGCATCAGATCGCACCGCTGCTATTTGCAACATATGTCTCAAGCGTATCTCACGTGGCCAAAACATCAGCCGCTTGGGCACCACATGCTTGACCAGACATATGTTGACCTGCCATGCAGCTCGTTGGCAAGCGTTCCTCAGAGACCCACACCAAAGAACAAAGCGGACCTCTCCTTGCTCCTCATCAGCTGGCATCTCCAACCCCACTAGATCTTCAGTCCTCTCTGAAACCTGCTCTGAGAGGAATGAAGGTGTAGAATTAGGTGTGTCACAGTCAAGTGCTTCCGGGAACTCTGCTAGTGGTACATCCACGTCCGATTATAGCAGGCAAATGTCCCTGCCCCAGCTGCTGGACCGGCGGAAGAAGTTTACTCCCAGCCATCCACATGCCCAGCGGTTGAATGCTAGCTTGGCTAAATTTCTAGCACTTCAACTGCTGCCTTTTCAGTTGGTAGACTCGGCCCCCTTCCGTGAGTTTGTACAATTTGCGGTTCCTCAGTGGCAGGTCCCCAAACGCCACTTTTTCTCACGGAAGGCGATTCCGGCTCTCTACCGGCATGTGGAAGGCAATGTCCTTGCCTCGCTAGACAGGGCGGTCAGCGGTAAGGTGCATATTACCGCTGACTCATGGTCCAGCAGGCATGGACAGGGACGTTACCTGTCTTTCACGGCCCATTGGGTCACTCTTCTGGCTGCTGGGAAGGATGCAGGACAAGGTGCAGTAGTGTTGGAGGTTGTTCCGTCACCACACCTCCAAAATGCTACTATTGGTTGTGACACACCTCTCTCCTCCACCCCCTCCTCTTCTTCTTCCTCCATGGCCTCTTCCAGTGCTCTGTCCTCAGAACCAGCGGTGATCCGTAGGCGTTGCAGGGGCTACGCAAGTATGCAGGCAAAACGATGCCATGCCGTGCTTGCGCTGGTTTGTTTTGGGGACAGGAGCCACACTGGGGCGGATGTTTTGTCAGCTCTGCAAGGGCAGGCCGAGAGGTGGATGACGCCACGCCAGCTTAAGCCAGGAATGGTGGTTTGCGACAATGGCACCAACCTCCTCTCCGCCCTCTGACAGGGACAACTGACCCATGTGCCCTGTGTAGCTTACGTCCTTAACCTGGTGGTGCAGCGGTTCTTGGGCAGGTACCTCGGCTTACAGGATGTCCTGAAGCAGGCCAGGAAAGTCTGTGTGCATTTCCGCCGATCATTTAATGCCTGTGCTCGGCTGGCTGAGCTCCAAAAGGAGTTGAACCTGCCCAAGAACCGCCTTATATGTGACATGCCCACCAGATGGAACTCAACATTGGCCATGCTGCAGCGGCTGCACACGCAGCAGAGGGCCATCAATGAGTACCTGTGCGACTACGGCACCAGGACAGGGTCAGGGGAGCTTGGTTTTTTCTCACCACGCCAGTGGGGCATGATCAGGGATGCATGCACTGTCCTGTCACCGTTTGAGGAGGCCACAAGGATGGTGAGCAGTGACAGTGCATGCATCAGTGACACTGTACCTCTTGTCCACCTCTTGGAGCATACGCTGCGTGGAATAATGGACAGGGCACTTGAGTCAGAACAGAGACAGGAAGAGGACTTCCTTGCCTCTCAAGGCCCCCTTTATCCAGACAGTGTTCCTGCTGTGCCACCCATCACACAGGAAGAGGGTGAGGAGGAGGAAGAGGAGGAGGAGGATGATTGTGTCAGCATGGAGGTGGAGGCTGGCACTCAGCATCAGCATCAGCAGCAGCAGCAGTCTTATAGGGATGATTTACAGTCCCAAGAAACACGTGGACTTGTACGTGGCTGGGAGGAGGTAGCTGCGGATCATGTTGTCCTTACTGACCCAGAGGACTCCGGACCGAATGCCTCAGCTAACCTACGCTGCCTGGCCTCCCTGATCCTGCAAAGCCTGCGGAAGGATCCTCGTATTCTTCGGATCAAGGAGAGGGACCATTACTGGCTCGCCACTCTCCTTGATCCACGGTACAAGGGTAAGGTTGCCGACCTTATCTTGCCATCGCAGAGGGAGCAGAGGATGAGACATCTCCGGGAGGCCTTGCAGAAAGCTCTGTGCAACGCGTTCCCAGAGACTGGGAGGTTACAAACTCCTGGTCCTGGACAACGTGTTGCTGAGGCATCGGTCAGAAGGAGCGCTGGAGAAGGTGGCCGTCTGACTGATGCTTTCAGACAATTTTTTAGTCCGCAGCCCCAAGGTATGATTGGTTCCAGCACCCATCGCCAGCGTCTGATTTACATGGTGCAGGAATACCTAGGGGCAAGGTCAGACTTGGACACCTTTCCCACCGAAAATCCTCTGGCTTACTGGGTCTTGAGGATGGATCACTGGCCAGAGCTTGCACAGTATGCAATTGAGCTACTGGCCTGTCCTGCATCCAGCGTTCTTTCGGAACGCACCTTTAGTGCTGCTGGTGGCTTTGTTACCGATCACAGGGTGCGCCTGTCCACCGAATCAGTTGATCGACTGACCTTCATCAAGATGAATCAGTCTTGGATCACCCACAGCTACCAAGCACCTGAAGCTGATGTAACCGAATAATTTTTTTTGAAATACCACATCCCTTCAAGACTGCCTATGCTGATGCTGAGTGACTGTCCTGTTATGTTGATTGTCTATCCTCTTCCTCCTCCGCTGATATGTTGGAAGAACATTTTTGGTTCTGGGTGAGGCCAGCAGCCCAATTTTTCTGCCCCTGTTTAACAGGGGCGTTTAAGTACAATTTTTGATGCAATGCTTTGCAGCAGGGCTGATTCCTGCAATAAAACTAGAGTATATGGCAGAGGTTGCAGTGTGATGGCACCAGCACCAGTGCCTAAGGCCCAATTTTTCTGCCCCTGTTTAACAGGGGCGTTTAAGTACAATTTTTGATGCAATGCTTTGCAGCAGGGCTAATTCCTGCAATAAAACTAGAGTATATGGCAGAGGTTGCAGTGTGATGGCACCAGCACCAGTGCCTAAGGCCCAATTTTTCTGCCCCTGTTTAACTGGGGCGTTTAAGTACAATTTTTGATGCAATGCTTTGCAGCAGGGCTGATTCCTGCAATAAAACTAGAGTATATGGCAGAGGTTGCAGTGTGATGGCACCAGCACCAGTGCCTAAGGCCCAATTTTTCTGCCCCTGTTTAACAGGGGTGTTTAAGTACAATTTTTGATGCAATGCTTTGCAGCAGGGCTGATTCCTGCAATAAAACTAGAGTATATGGCAGAGGTTGCAGTGTGATGGCACCAGCACCAGTGCCTAAGGCCCAATTTTTCTGCCCCTGTTTAACAGGGGCGTTTAAGTACAATTTTTGATGCAATGCTTTGCAGCAGGGCTAATTCCTGCAATAAAACTAGAGTATATGGCAGAGGTTGCAGTGTGATGGCACCAGCACCAGTGCCTAAGGCCCAATTTTTCTGCCCCTGTTTAACAGGGGCGTTTAAGTACAATTTTTGATGCAATGCTTTGCAGCAGGGCTAATTCCTGCAATAAAACTAGAGTATATGGCAGAGGTTGGAGTGTGGTGGCACCAGCACCAGTGCCTAAGGCCCATTTTTTCTGCCCCTGTTTAACAGGGGCATTTAAGTACAATTTTTGATGCAATGCTTTGCAGCAGGGCTAATTCCTGCAATAAAACTAGAGTATATGGCAGAGGTTGCAGTGTGATGGCACCAGCACCAGTGCCTAAGGCCCAATTTTTCTGCCCCTGTTTAACAGGGACATGTAATTACAATTCTTGATATAATATTTCACAGGAGGGCCCCTTCCTGTGCCCACCCAGAGTAACGGTGAGGACTTATAGTGTTGTGGCACCAGCACCACAACCACCAAAGATCAATTTTTCTACCACTGTTCAACAATGGCATGTAATTACAATTCTTGATATAATCGTTCACAGCAGGGCGCTCCAGCGCCCACCAAGAGTCACTTTGAGGGCTTACAATGTTGTGGCAAAACCAACACCTTGTTCCGCCATTTCTGCAGAGCATATAGGGCAGGCCCCTACTTTCAAACATCCAATTTACAAACATCTCCTACTTGCAAACGGAAGGAGACAACAGCAAGTGAGATGAAAAAAGATGGACGACAAAACAAATTATACAGGGGTGATAACCCTTCCCTATGTTTTCCAAAAAGCTTTAAAATAGTTTTTTTGACTGGAACTACACTTTAAAAATGTACCAGTTGAAAATTACAAACAGATTCAACTTAACACAACAAACCTACACAGTCCCTGTCTTGTTTGCACCGCCTGTATACTGCTGTTCTGAGTATATAGGGCCTGGGGGCCACACGCATTTCCTTTTTTTAATATGGGTACGGGGTTCCCCTTAATATGCGTACAAGACCCAAATAGGCTGGTAATGGGCAGGGAGAGCTACCCATGCCATTTTTCTGAATGATTTTCAACCATATTGCAGGAACCAGATATAACATTAAAACCGCAAGCAGTTTTAAATGGTGTTATTTCCGTTTAATGTCATTTTGTGCAGGGACTGTTCTAAACACGGGAAACACGTGGCACTTCACAGGCATACTACAGACACCCCCCAGGCACCATATTTAAAGGAATATTTCACTTTTTTTTTTCACTTTAATCGTCATTAAAATCAGTGCTCCCGCCAAAACGGCCATTTTTAAAACTTTTTTTTGCATTGACCCATGTCCCCTGAGGCAGGAGTCAGGTCCCCAAACCCTTTTTAGGACAATACCTTGCATATTAGCCGTTAAAATTAGCACTTTCCATTTCGAACGTTCGAGTCCCATAGACTTCAATGGGGTTCTGACGTTCGTAACGAACGCGGGGTCCGTTCGAAAGTTCTGGTGCGAACCGAACCGGGGGGTGTTCGGCTCATCCCTACTCCCTACCTAAATTTTTTAAAATATGGGATAGATGGGACAACTCCATACTGAACCCTGAGGCAACACCCTAATGTATAGATATGAACCCTCAGGAAAACCTCTCCAAGGCTTACCCCCGGGATCCTATCCCTGCATCCCCTATATAATTTACGACATTTGGTTTACTTATGCATCTTTATTTGCAAATCTGTGGTGTATCCTTTTTCCTTTCCCCCCAATGTTATATATCAAGATACCAACAATTGATATCCCGCCTGCGGCGGTTTTTGCTGTTACATTTGCAATGTTAATTTTGTTTGTATGTATTGGAAGCATTATTATTTTTGTTCTGCAAATGAAAACTTTTTCTCAATAAATATACATTTAAATAAAAAAAAAAAATTAATCAGTCTTGGATCAGCAGCTATCAAGCACCTGATGCTGATGTAACTGATTGAATTTGCTATGGATGTGGGATCATTTGAAGACTGCCTATGCTGCTGACTATCCTATTCCTTCTCAATCTTGATGATGCTAGCTTCCAGCAATATTTGTGGTTCAGGGCACCACCATCACCACCCAAGGCCCAATTTTTCTGCCCCTGTTTAACAGGGGCATGTAATTACAATTTTGATCTAATATTTTACACCAGGGCCCATTACAATGCCCAAAAAGAGTATCTGTGAGGGGGTTACAGTGTTGTGGTACCACCACTAACTCCCAAGGCCCAATGTTTCTGCCCCTATTTAACAGGGGCATGTAATTACAATATTTGATATAATATTTCACATTTGTGCCCATTCCTGCGCCCACCATTAGTAACAGGCCAGATAGTATACATACTGCTGTTCAGAGAATATAGTGCCTGAGGGCCTGGGGGACCCCCACACCATTTTTTAAAACATTTGGGTGGAGGGTTCCCCTTAATATCCATAACAGACCCAAAGGGCCTGGTAACAGACTGGGGGGGAGGGGGCATGCCATTTTTTTCAATGACTTTCATCTATTTTGCCCGGAAACGACTATACATTACAGCCACGAGTAGTTTTAAATGACATTTTATCCTTTAGAAATGTCATTTTGCTGTGGTATTGTTCTAAACACGGGAAAAAGGGCACTACTTTACAGGCATACTAAGGACACCCCCAAGGCGCGATATTTAAAGGAATATTTCATTTTTATTGTGTCACTTTAAGCATTATTAAGATCACTGCTCCCAAAAAAACTGCAGTTTTTAAAACTTTTTTTGCATATGATACATGTCCCCTGGTGCAGGACCCAGGTCCCCAAACACTTTTTATGGCAATAACTTGCATAGAAGCCTTTAAAATTAGCACCTTTGATTTTTCAAGTTTGTGTCCAATAGACTTTAACAGTGTTCATGTGTTCTAACAAATTTTTACCTGTTCACATGTTCTGCTGTGAACCGAACCGAGGGGGGGGGGGGGTGTTTGGCTCATCCCTATGAAGTTGTTATAGGTGCAAAGGGTGGGCCAACTCAATATTGAACCCTGCGGACTAAGACTGGGATGCTACTAAAGTTCATTTAAGTGTAAAGGCAGGCATCCCAATACTTTTGGTAATATAGTGTGTGTATACATATATTCTTGTTTTCATTTTACCCCTTTTACTAAAAAATTTGCAAGTCTTGCCATTATATACTGTTCCATTAACTAAATAGCAGGGACGAACTGGAAGACATTCCATTTTATCCTCATCAAAGAAAGGTCTTTCAGGTCTGCAGTTTGGATAACAACCTGCACAAAGAGACAGATCCTCCCTCCACCAATTGATTTGGACCATGCACAAAGCAAGGTCCTGGTCTTCTCGTCCAACATCAGTTTTCCATGTGTGATTTCTGAAGTACTATTTATAAATGGCACTCCAAAAGTGCAAGTCTACTACTCATTTTAACCACTTACAAACCGCCCGCCGCAGTTTTACGGTGTCTGTTTGAAGGAGGATATTGTTATGGCAGCAGCTAGCTGCCATAACCCCAGTATCCCCTTCTTCGGCGAGCAGTCCGCTACTAGATAAAAGTAGTCTCTGTGGTGTATTTGCCGCAAGATCACTTGGCGGGAAAGGGCCCCCCTCCCGCCGTGATCCGGTGCCCTCTGCTGCTTACCGGAGCCGCTGGCAGCGGCGGAGGCGATCGCATTCTGTCTCCTGCTTGGTATGGAGACGAGTGAGGGGAAGATGGCCCCAACCCATCTCCATACAATTGATGGGCGGAAGTGACATCAAAACGTCACTTCCGCCCACAGCTCTTATAGGGACAATATTTTTTAATTATTTTTTAAATTACAATTTTTTTTCTTTTTTATTGCATTTTAGCCTAAATATGAGATCTGAGGACTTTTTGACCCCAGATCTCATATTTAAGAGGACCTGACATGCTTTTTTCTATTACAATGTTTACATTCCTTGTAACAGGAATAAAAGTGACATTTTTTTTAAACAGTGTAAAAATTAAAAATAAAAGGTAAAATAAATAATAATAATAATAAAAAAATTTTTTAAACGCGCCCCGTCCCATCGAGCTCGCATGCAGAAGCGAACGCATACGTGAGTAGTGCCCGCATATGAAAACGGTGTCCAAACCACACATGTGAACTATCACCTCGATCGATAGAGCGATAACAATAATTCTAGCCTAGACTTCCTCTGTAAAGCAAAACATGAAACCTGTAGAATTTTTTAAACTGAGATTTTTTTACTGGTGTCTTATATTTTTATTCAAAAAAAGTGAATTTTTTCAAAAAAAGTGCGCTTGTAAGACCGCTGCGCAAATACAGTGTGAAAAAAAGTATTGTAATGTCCGCCATTTTATTCTCTAGGGTGTTAGAAAAAAACAATTATAATGTTTGGGGGTTCTAAGTACATTTCTAGCAAAAAAAATAAATAACTGTTTTAAACATGTAAACACCAAACTCTCAAAACGAGGCTGGTCCTTAAATGGTTAAATGTACAGGGAAATGGTAACTATATGTTAGTTGTTACTTTTTAATATTCTACATATAGAAAAGAAAGTATTTGTTGTGGCTGATGAACAACTTTGCAAAATATGCACAAACAACATAAAGGCACTTACTCCTTTAGCCCACAAAGTATAATTTATGGTACATATAGTAGGTGCCAATGTTTCATTAAAGTATGTTGAAATTAGTTTAGTTACTTCTGTATCAGTATACACACTTACAATATTTACCATGAAAATTCACCAAGCTAATTTAGCTTGGCAAGCAAAATATAGGTTTAACTTTAAAAGTCGAGTTCACAAAATATATTTATCTTTGGAAGCACTGGTGCAAAATACGTATTTTGTTGATTGCAGCTTAGAGAAAAGAAAGAAACAGAGCAACAATGAAGGTAGCAAGTTACACAGTAAAGTTATGTTTGACCAAGTGAGTAAGCAAACAGAAACTAGAGAGCAAGACCATTTTGAGAAGTGAACAATAAACTACATACAGCTTTAGTCTGAAAAAAAGCAGGTCAAATAAATCAGTGCTTACAATGTATATTAGACGGAATCAGTAAGTGGCTGAGGATCACAATGTATTGTCATCAGCAACGCTTAGCACAATAAAACGTGCAAATAATATAATGCACAATCCTTGCACTGTCTACTTCCAAAGACTCCTTAATGACCAAACATGAAGATGGAACGCTAACGATAATGCTATGTCCCTCATCATGAGATGTGCAATGGTGGTAACCAACCTATTGAAACTGAGGGATTATAAGACTTTACGGTACTGGTAAAACCTACATTAAGTTGAAATTTAATGGGTGCCCACATAATACATTAACCACAGATACCATCAAGGCTTGGAAATCTTGTGGGTACAGTTATTCTTATTTTGCTGCAAATAGGAATGAAAGTACTAACTGAACTTATCCCTAATACACTGTTAAATTATTATACGCATATGTAACAAATAAACAAGATTGGTTTCTTTTAAAAATTCTACTAGGAGACCACAAGTCCCTGCAATGGTTGTAAAGTAACCCTTTCCTAGCTGGAATGGCCTAAAGCTAAGATCTATTTCTAAGACCCCTTTCACACCAGGGCGTTTTACCACCGACGCTATCAGCGGTGTGGTGTGAAAGGGATCTAACTGATGACACCATTGATTCCACAGAAGGACAGGCATTATCTCACCTTCGAAGACATCTTGTAAGGGACATTGGGGAGTCCAACAAGGATCTATAGTTTTTTTTAACCACTTGAGACCCGCGCTGTAGCTGAATGACGGCTACAGCGCGGATCTCCTTTGCCGGGACTACGTCTATTGACGTCGTCCCGTGCACGAGCGGCCTGTGCGCCCCCTGAGGGGCGCGGGCAGCGCGCTCTGTGATCGGCGAGTCTAGGAGACTCGCCTGATCACTGATCCGAGCAAGGGGTCGATCCCGACCCCTTATCACGTGATCAGCTGTCAGACAATGACAGCTGATCATGTGATACAACGGAGCCGGTAATCGGCTATTATTCCTCCTCGCGCTGACAGCGCGAGGAGAAAAAAAAGAGCCAATCACCGGCAGCCGTGATCGGGACATCAGTCCCGATCACGGCCAGCCCTGCCAGTGCCCACCTGCCCCCTGCCAGTGCCACATCAATAAAAAATGTGTCCCCCCCTGTCAGTGCCACCCAGCAGTGCCCATAGTGCCACCCAGCAGTGCCCACAGTGACACCCAGCAGTGCCCACAGTGCCACCCAGCAGTGCCCACAATCTGCCTCAACAAAGGTGCTGCACCCCAGTGCCCCATATCTGTGCCCATCAGTGTCATCTACCAGTGCCCATCAGTGCCCATCAGTGCCGCCCATCAGTGCCCAGCAGTGCCACCTATCAGAGCCACCTATCAGAGCCACCTATCAGTGCCCATCAGTCCCATCTATCAGTGGTACCTATCAGTGCCCCTTAGTGCCACCCATCCGTGCCACCCATCTGTGCCACCCATCAGTGCCATCTTATCTGTGCCCATCTTTGCCCATCAGTGCCGCCTTATCTGTGCCCATCGGTGCCGCCTTATCTGTGCATATTAGTGCCGCCTTAACTATGCCTATCAGTGCCCACCAGTGCAGCCTATCAGTGCCCACCAATGCAGCCTATCAGTGCCCACCAATGCAGCCTATCAGTGCCCACCAGTGCAGCTTATCAGTTCCCCCCTCATCAGCGCACTTCAATGAAGGAGAAAAATGACCTGTTTGCAAAATTTTATAACAAACTATTAAACATGATTTTTTTTTTTGCATCTTTTTTTGTTTGTTTAGCAAAAAATAAAACTCCCAGCTGTAATTAAATACCACCAAAAGAAAGCTCTATTTGTGGGAAAAAAAATTATAAAAATTTTATTTGGGTACAGTGTTGTATGGCCGCGCAATTGTCATTCAAAATGCATCAGCGCTGAAAGATGAAAATTGGTCTGGGCATGAGGGGGGTTTAAGTGCCCAGTAAGCAAGTGGTTAAACATGCAGCTTAAAACCTACTGTAGATCTCAATGATCATTGAAAATAAAACTCTTGACAGTATTATGTCATTAACTGTAATTAAACCTTCAAATTAAATGAGTAATTTTCATGCATTTTCTGTGTTACAGGATGACTCTTGCGTAAGCATACTGAGCAGCCCCCATTTTGCTGACTGTGTTTCAATGTTTGATATGAAACCCTATCTAGAGATCTGTAACCAGGACAGTTGTGCTTGTAATGCAAGTGACAGTCAGAAAAATTTCTGTATTTGTGCCACACTAAGTGAATTTTCCAAGCAGTGTGCCATAGCCAATGGGATACCACAAGACTGGAGAAATCCAAAAGTATGTGGTGAGTATCCAAGACTGCAAACTTATTTCTACGTTTACCAATAATGTTAGCTGTGTCTAGTTTTCTGCTAATAAAATGTATTAATCTGCATTGACGTTTGGAAAGCAGGATCCTGAAAGGTAGCTTTACACATGCCTAATAGATTGGAGACGCACACCCTGTGTTGCTTGGGTTCCAAAACAGTCTTGAAATGAGGGAACCAATGTCAACAAAGTTCTTATTCTCTGAAAAATCTGCTGACATCAGCATCGCTGTGCATTGCCTCTGCTGCATGAGTACATATGACCCTATACTGAAGTACCAATAGACTTGCTTTTTTAGCTGTTGTGTATGTTTTTGGTGAATATTACACCCTTCCTAATGCCTGCCTGTTTTATTAAACTTCTCAATTTGGATCCTCTATCAAAAGCAGTACAATTGTTCATGATAAGGGTTCATGCACATGGGTGATAAAAATGCCACAGCTAGCAGATACTGGCGTTTTTTTTTTTTTTTTTATGTCCATGAAAGCAGCTGTATGTTATCTATTGTGGTCATGCTGCATTTTATTTATTGTGGCATTCAGGCATGTATGCATGTATTTGCGTGCAGCATTCAGGGGACATAAATAAATTCCCCAAAGCTGTGTTGGGTGCATATGGGCATAATTTAGGCTTGTACATGTATAAACGCATCTAAGCACGCATAGATGCACATGTATGCACATACATTTATTCAATTGGCTGGAATAAATGAATTTACTGGCTAGAATAAATTAATATTCTAGTCAATAGAATGAGTTTTCACACATAAGCTTATAAATGCCATACGTCTGTAAGCACGTATAAATGCATGCAAATACATATGATGAGAGGCACCCTCTTTTTTTCTTTACCTGTTATCACCATTATCACTTAAAATAAAGTAAAAGACAATCCAAAATTTTGGATGTCTCCAGAACAGGAATAGTAAGGATATCTTCGAATGGGATACTAGTTCTGGTGACCCCGGTGACAACCACGGATTCCTCCACTTTGAAGGATTTTCAATCACTTCTTCACTTCCTGTTTTGAAAGTGAAGGGCAATGAGACTCAGTAAAAATAAACCTTACAGGGGTTATAACCCTCCCATGCTGTATCCAAAATGAAAACAAAACAAAACAAGCATTTTTCTTTATTTCACTTGCAAAAGTTATGATTCTGTTAAGCCATTTCTTTGACTCTCATAATCTTGCTGCACTGCACAGCCAAACAATTGCTCTACTTACTTCTTGGTTTCACATGTATACCTTCCTGGATCACCCATTTACTGACTGGATTGAGCTGACATAGAAAGATGCCTGGCTGTAATGTCTAACAAGGGTGTCTGGATCACAGAAACTGTTAAACAGAATTAAATTTTTTTGGGGCAGGTTCCTTCTGTTACAGTCTGGTAGGTAAAACAACAGTTTTTGCTTCAACTTTGCAGCTTTTTATGTCACCTCTTTCTTCTAGCCTCCTAGCTGAATTATGATATCCAGTGTACTATCATACAGGTAATTGTGATAAGAATAAAGTTATGAAAAAAATATATAAAAAAATAAATAAAAAAGAATAAAGAAGAAAAAAAGAATCAAGTTATGAAAAAAATATATTGACTGTCCAAGTTTTACCTTTGCTCTACAAATGTTCAATGTGAGCCCTGTCCATGAAACGACAGATGATTGAGGTTTACTATTGCCGTTTTTGATGAAGATACTGTCACTAGCGGCTTCTACCTGGACATGATTACAGAACAGCTCTTGCCACAGATGGAGGAAGATCTGCTCAACTAATCTTTCAGCAGGTAGGCGCTCCTCCTCATTTCCACTTGGATGTTCACTGATACCAGAATGATACCCTACCAGAATGTTGAATCAGACATGCAGGAGAAAACGATTCACCAATGTCGCTCTGGCCTCTGCAATAGCCAGACCTAACACCCTATTACTCTTTTTATGAGTGTACACCGAGGACTTGGTATATGTCCCTCCATGCCACAGGACCTGAACGACCTGAAACGATGCATCACAGAAGCAATGGAGTCAATATCTGAGGACATGCTGGAATAAGTCTGGATAGAACTGGAGTATCGACTTGACATTTGTTGTGTCACCGACGGGGCTCACATTAAACATTTGAGGGGCATAATTAAAACTTGGGCATTTCATGTGTCTTTTCCTGTAATTTCAGTTGTGTTAGGTTAATTATGTTATGAATAAAGCATCTTTACTTTTTCACCATCCCTTTTGAATCACACTGTATTGTGTTTATTATTCATATGCACTAAAATACATTTTAGTGCATTTTTTTTACTTAAAATATAGATTGAGACGTGGTCATTCAAAGACATGCAAGCCCGCCACTTTTATCATAACGGCAAAATGTTAGACTGGAGCGCAGTGCCCACGATCCCTGATGGCAAGCCCTTCCCATACTGGGTGTACTTTCAGATAAGACACTTCTTACAGACAACAAACTCGGATTCCTCTCTATCTATTCCTCTCTATCCCGAGATCTTTCCCCATTCGAGAGTCTCTGCTCCCAAACCTCTCCACAACAACACTTAATTTCATACACCTACTCTTTGCTTTTTTCATCCGTATCACCTACAGAAGGGAAAGCGTGTAGAGCTTGGGAGAGAGACTTGCAGATAGAGCTTTCGGAAGAAAACTGGGAGAGAATATTCACAATAGCGCATAAGGGTTCTCTCAATGTCGCGACACAGGAAAACAACTACAAAACGTTATCTCAATGGTATTGCACACCAGTGATAACAAACAAATACAATAAAGACACATCAGAGAAATGCTGGAGATGTAACTCCGAGCTAGGTACATTCTTGCACATCTGGTGGTCTTGCCCCAGATTGCTGACTTTTTGGACCCAAGTCCATGACATTACATCCCATATCACCGACAGCCAGATAGACTTCACGCCTGCTAGACTCATCCTGCACCACTCTCCCTCACCAGTCCGCTTGTACAAGAAATCCCTATGCTTACACTTCCTTAACGCAGCTAAACTGTGTATACCAGCACATTGGGGCACTCCGGAAGCATCATCAATATCAGAATGGCTGAATCGCATTAAGAAAATAGCAGAAATGGAAGAGTTGATCCATATCTCTAGAGACTCCCCCCACAAATTTGCACAAACATGGGTGAAATGGAATGACTTCTGCTCCTCAGAACGATATGACCTGATCACGAGACCCGCAATTTAATCTGGAAATCCTTACCGGTTGGGATCCCAATGCAACACTGTTGTGTCCAAATTGGGGAATCACTCCGCAGGGGTACTCTACAACACGTTCAGGTGTGATGAGGAGTTACCTTTCAATGTAGGTTTATCAGTATCTATCCCCAGTGTGTGGCGGAGCCCAGAGGGGAGATTCCTTCCTTCCTCCCCCCTGACTCTTCCCTCCCCCTTCCCATCCTCCTCCCTCCCCCCTCTCCTTCTTTACTTCCCCCCTTTCCCTTTTTTGTTCTTATTATCCTCTATATAATTTAGCCCTGACTCGAACACAATCCACTTCACCTCGCCACAAACCAATAGTGAGACTATCCAACAGATCATGACGATCCGACCGTCCTAACACCACACACACTGTCTAGACTGGACTTGATGGTGGAATCACCCCCTGACGGGAATCCCCCTTACTGAATAGACGTAAGAAATTATTATGGAAAAAAAAAATGTATAGATTGAATAACAGTTGCTCAAATATTGTGCAACATAATATGTTGTAACTTCCCTAATTGTATTGTAAAAGTATTCTGCTTTCAGGCAACTGATATGGTTTGGGTTTTTTTAAATACATGTTGCTGTAAAAAGTATACAATTTTTCATGTGTGACAAAAAAAAAAAATGATATGGCAGTAAAAGGGAGCTGAGATTGGTGACTCTCATAAATGCATAAAACAATAAATTTAACATTAAGAATTTATTGAAAGTAATTTGATGATTTTTAAAAATTTTTTTATAAAGCCTGCTTTCCATGATGCAGCCCAGGCATCTGATAATTACCTTGTAAGTCACATTATCCCACTGTACATTGCTACACTATTGAGGAGCAGAGATTATACAGTATTATGATAGGTGCACCAACATACCTCTCTTACTTTCTCTTTTCAGGAATAGAATGTCCATCAAACAGGGAATACAGAGAATGTGGATCACCTTGTGAAAAAACCTGTAGCAATCAGGATGTCGGCGTTTGTATTGAGAAGTGTGTCACTGGCTGTTATTGCCCAGAAGGTAAGACTTTATAAAATAATCAGATTTACAGCATGATTGTATAAACACACTTTAGAGTTGTAGATCAAGCCCATTTGGATAGCATAATTGTAGTGAAATTTAATTACAAATATTTTAAAGCTTAGGATAATGAGTTAATTAAATAATAATATACATTTGTACAGTATATTCTGTAGTCTAGTCTTCTAGGCTTGGTCTCCATGTGCCTTTCTCTAGTTTTGGATAGAGCAAGACACAGACTCTGTCACATTTTTATTGCTGTCTACATCCCCATTGGGAAAATAAATGTACTCTTCTGGGGCCATTTTCACTGAGACAGACAGTGAGAAAAAAAAACAATTATTTGGAGTTTTCAACAGACAAGAGGTGAGGGGAAATTCTTCAAGGAGGATGTTTATGACAACTCTTTATGGAAAGTATATACTCTTTAGAGAAATGTCCTTTAGTTTCCTGTTGTGTCTCAGGGATTAAAAGTGAAATTAAATCTCTTCAGTTTAGAATGGCCCCTTTCCCCCCAGCAAAGTACCCTTTTTCGCTATGTTGATGAGGACAAGGACCTCTATATAAAATCCTTGGCCCAGTGTATGTGGTGGTGTCTGTGGTGGAAGAGGGATGAGGAAGACTTTTCAGAATCTTTTAGCCCACTTTGAAATAAGGGGGGCCCCCAGATATCCACTCCCCCTATATGTTGCTCATCACTGTGAATTACATTTCCCAAGCAGGAAGCCTAATGTCAATAAAGGAGTGGAGGATCCCGGATGTCATCATTGGCCAAATATGGCCAATTTGGTCAATGTTGTCACCCAGGTTCCTTCACCATTTTCTTTACTTTTAGCTTCAGGGTCTGATGAAACATACATCAGGAGCAGGCCAAATTATTTTTCCTGTGGATTCATTGTGATTGACGTGGATCTACATCACTGGACGTGTGATTTTTTTAATAAAGGATTTTATTTATTTATTTACTATTTATTTACATATTTTTCTGTGGGGCTTCCAGATTGTGATAAGCACTTTTTCCCCACACACCCCCACATCCACCAGTCCAGGCCAGGGTGGATATTCAATACTTGAGAAGAAAAAATGTCCAGGGTAGATGCCTTTTCATGCTAAATTTTCATTTGTTACTGGCGTTTACAGTAAGATTAACATTAACCATGTCATTTTTTTTGGTTTCCCATTTAAAAGTATCTGTATATAGAGGCCCAGTTTTTACATCTGTGTTATTATTATTATTAGACTCTATGAAGAAAAGTTTTCCATTTTTTTAATTTAATTTTTATTTTTATTTTTAATTTCTCAAGATTTTTCTTCAACCAAGACTTTATCTGTGCATTTCTGAGCTCAGATCACTGTGCCGTTATCTGGATCAGCGAATCGTCTGTGCCACCTAGGAGGCAATACTTGACCCCGCAGGGGGCGTACCCTGGAATGTACCCCGGGTGCTGGGCTCTGTCAGTGGCTCTATCCTGCCTTTTAGGTACTGTGAAGGAGAAAAACTAAAACTGGTGCACACAGAATCTGGTGCAGATGTACATAGTAACCAATCACCTTCTAACTTCATCTTTTTCAGTTAAGTTTTGACAATAAATCCTAGAAGCTGATTACTATGAACAGCTACGCCATATTCCGTGTGCACCAGTTTTAGTAAATCTCCACCTGCGTTACTTAGCTGCAGAGCGCTTTCCAGGTTCAAAGCTGTGGCACAGCCTATATATCTTTCACTGTTGCCATGTCCATATTCAGTTGATCTCTGTGGAAAGAGTTAATACACTGAGAAATTATTGCCTACTCTGTTCCCTCCTATTTTCCTCAGTACGAGGTAGCTTTTTCTCTCCATTGCTCCAGTCCACAAGAGACACATAGTTTACACCCAGGTTGGTCCTTGCTGTTATCTACCTTGACCTGGTCACCTACAGCCATTAAATACCCTCTGCCTAGACAGGTAATTGTGAGTAAACTAGGTTGTTACCTAGTGTTTAATATTAAGTTGTTCTTGTTTAACCACTGCCCACCCGGGTGCTCTCCAGTTCCAGGAGTGTACAGTGGTGTCCCCTGGGCTGCGCAGCAGCGTGATCTATGGCAGCTTTGTCCACCAGACACAACAGATTGCTGCTGTGATTAGCCTAGGTTCACTGTGGTCAATCATGTGATAGCAGTAGCCTATCACAGCAATAACAATAGTAAACAATGAGTCATGAAAGCCATTTATGACAGTTTAAACTATTATTTTTACAGTGATCGTCACTGCAATAAACAACCATAGCGTAAAGAAAATAAAATCCCGGTCATCTTCCCAGAGTAGTACAATATCAATATGGCGACACTGCACTACTCTAAAAATGTAAAAATATATAATATATATATGTAGCACCCTGCTCCTAATGTGCAGATGCTATTATTTTTCAAATTTAGTTGTCTGAAGCTGCAGTTGGCTCAGGCAAATTTTTTCCTAAAAGTTCTTGTTTCTGTGCCAGTCCAGCTGGGTTGCACTGTTTCCCACTTGACCATAGGTGTCGCTGTCACCGCCGGTAAGTGTGGAAATGTAAAAGGCTGGATGTATTGAATACCACCTCTTGCTCGGAAATAGCTCAGTTGGAGTGGTTTCCCTGCTGTGCATTCTGGGAGAGGGTATTTAAGGTACCAACGCCATTTTTGGTGGTTCATTTTCCGGGGTCAGCTACCCCAACCTCCTGGCCCTCCTGGCCTCGGGTCTGTGTCGCATGGCCCTGCACCTCGGGGCCGGCTGGCCCGAGGCTCTGCAGCTGAGAGGGTAGGCCCAGAAAAGTCTTGGGGCCTACTGATCCAGGGGTGATCCTGTGCTGTCTCGCCTGCGGGGAGAGGCCAAGAAAACTGGAGGATCCAGGGGTGGACTTTTCTAGTAGAGGACCGAGCACAAGGCTAGTTTTTCTGGAAGAGCCTGGAAACTCAGTTGGAGGACGCAACCTGGATCAACACCCATACAGTATCGCCGGAGAAACTGGTACTGTTCTTTAAAGCTCTCAATATTTCTTAGTTCAATTGACAAGTCTGTGGCAGAGACTTTGTTGAGCATCTCATCGGCTGCTAGGTCAAGTGAGAGGGGCCTATCCGATGGTTGCTGGATCCAGTCTGTGGAACTGTTTGTCCTCTGGATCTAACCAAAACCTCTAACCCACGATTACTAGGTGCCTGAACTCCCCCTTTATCCTTTGACCCTCTATTGAAGGACTTTTTGTGCTCATCTTAAATAAATGTTGAAAAAAGGCCTATCGGATTCATCATCATTTGGGCTATTTTCCAACGGGGCCCCTAAGACAGAGAGGTGAGCGGGTGAGGTAACGGTGAGCCCAAATAAAACCAGCAGCTCCTTCGGGGGTTAGTGCTACATATATATATATATATATATATTATTTTTTATTATTTTAATTTTTTTTTACATAACTGCCCCTAATCACCGCCACCCACAGTGCCCATAATAACTGTCAAACCAGTCACAGTGATCCTCATCACCTCCATACCAGTCATATTGTCTGTAATCACCACCACATCGGTAACAATGTCCCTGATCACCACCACACCAGTTACAATGTCCCTGATCACCGCTATGGGGTTGCAGGCACCAGGCAAATGTCAAGAAAACATGCATTGAATAAAAACAACCAACACCCGAGTATTGGATTAAAATTGGCCATGGCCTGGTTTATTGGTTTAACCAAAATATTTAATTAAAATATCAACTTTATTCACATCAAATAATATTTTCACCAAACTTACTCAGAAATAAACCATACTCAGACCAGCCACTCAGACTTGAGCTGACTCATCATTCATCTTTATCATTTCCTTACATCTCCCAACTGACAGGAGGGTTGTCAATGCCAATCATCCTGTCAACACAGCCCCAAACTGTGGCCGACTCTATGCATGTTTGCATGTCCATGTTAAAGATATCCAAACCTATATCTGACAGGTGGATTCCATCATGTCTATGCAAACTTTGCAATCCGCCTTCAAGCTCGTCATGATAATATGAGATTCCCAAATTCAGAACAAGAATTTTTTCCAACGCTTTATTCATTCTTATGCACCTTCTCAAGTGGCTTGAATATAACAGACTCTAACCATCTCAATCTTGGTATAATTTCTGAAAACACTAAGACTGTATTTGGAGAAGCTACCCTTAAGAACTTAAATGTCTCCTTCATATTGGTAATTAACCCAAATGTCTTACTTTTTCCAATATCATTCCCACCAAGGTGAACTATAAGTATGTCTGGAGTAGGAAAAATGGAATAAAGTCTGCCCAACTCAAAAACTAACTAATCCCAAACCATACCCCTTCTTGCATGCCAATAAATGCTAAAAGAAGAAGGATCCAGGCCCAAATTCTCCAAATAAATTCTAGCAGCTGCTCTTTTCTGAGCCCCAAAAATATACAAATGGCCCAAAATCCACACTGTATGATGATTACCTGAATTAGAACAGTGAATTAATAAGGACGAATATACAATTTAAATAAGTTTGAACTCCATCTACCTATTTTTTTAATGGATTTTTATTTTCTAAATCAATCTGAGCAGTAGCTGCATCAATTTGAAAAGAATTAGTTGTTATCCTGAAATAACTTAATTTAAGATATGTCAATTTTTTTAAAAACAACTGAAAATTGATAAATAATCAACCGCGAACCATCACTGTGAATAAACAATACACTTAAAATATCCGGCCTTAAGCAAATATCCTGACTCTTCTGTAATGTTATCCAGGATCCCATACCTAAAGCATCAGTCTTACTAAATTGTAGAAAAATCCTCAAACTGTCCTCAAGTAATATAATATTTGATAATAAGATACCCGACTTACTAGCCTTTGACGGAGGTAAAATTCGTGAAACTCTGAATGCAGCATAAAAAGCCATTGAAAAAAATTAATTAAAAAGAATGGCCTCATACCTAGATGAGCAAATCATAACTGTAGCACACAAAGTTGTGCTAAAATAGCTGGGGTAATTGAGAATCTATTATCCTTTCACTTTCACTTTTCAAGTTTGCCTTTCTACATCCCTTTAGAGCCTGTCTATGACATGTAGGCAGGCTATAAAGGTGTGGGAAAAGGGAAACTGCAGATAAAATGTTACTAATATGGGACCATGAATATTTAATTTCCATTAAATATTGAAGAAATAAAATCACAAGATACTCTGAATATGTATTATCTTGGAGGAAAGATAAAAGGGTTGCCCACAGTAGCCATGCATAAGTGTAATTTTTCCAGGTGGAATCAGCCACAGATTGTTTAATGCCTGAAAATCAGATCCCATAATTGGGAAGGGCAAGACGCTCCCAACTAGATCCGCCTCTGGCATTAATGAGAAAAAACGGTCCATCTGCAGGTGAGAGAGAGCACCAGCTATTACATTAGTCTTACCTGGAATATACTTTACACTGGAGTAGCCTTTATCCATATGTTCATCTTCAAGCACAGAAAGACCAAATAACATAAACATGAAACCACCTGAGGAGACTTGGATGAAAGACAATTGACTGCGAATGCGACGCCTTTATTATCTGTACTAACTAATAACCTCTTATTAGAAAAATAAGAACCCCAGAGCTCTATAGAAACAATAATAGGGAACAATTCCAGCAGTACTATATTTTTGCAAAACCCATGAGATACCCACCTAGTTGGCCAAGTGGATGCTCACCAATGGTTCCTCCAAATTGACCCAAATCCAACCGAGCCAGCTGCATCAGTTGCTAGGCAGAATTTGCAGTCAGTAACAAAATCTTGCTTTCACAAAGCTTTCCTATTAAAATGTTCTAAAAAATTTAAACAAACCAATAGATCTTCCTTCATATCAGATGTATATCTACTTCAATGTTGGTGCTCTGTATGTGGCCAGGCTGTGTAAAAATCTCACACATGTGGTATCGCCACACTCGGGAAGAGTAGCAGAATGTAGTTTGGGGTGTAATTTGTTGTATGCATATACTGTTTGTGAGAAATAACCTGATAATATGACAATTTTGTAAAAAAAAAAAAAAAATAATAAAAAAAAATCTTCATTTTGCAAAGAATTGTTGGAAAAATAACAACTTAAATAAACTCACCATGCTACTTACTTAATACCTTCGAATGTCTACTTTCTAAAAAAGGGGTCATTTGGGTGTTATTTGTACTTTCCTGACTTGTTAGTGTCTCAAGAAATGAGATACATCTGATGTACTGAAGGTCTGATCAGATGTGGTAAATTTTCAGTGATTGGCACCATAGGTTGTAGACTCTATAACTTTCACAAAGAACAAATAATATACACTAATTTGGGTTATTTTACAAAAGATATGTAGCAGTAAAAATGTTGGCCAACATTTAGGAAGAAAAATTACTAATTAGCAAAATTTTATGACAGAAACAAAGAAAAAAGCATTTTTTTTCACAAAATTAAAAAATTTTTTATTCATAGCACAAAAAAAAAAACACTAGGGATTAAATACCACCAAAAGAAAGCTCTATTTGGGTTGGAAAAAGGAAGCAAGTTTCATATGGGTACAGTGTTGGATGACTGAGTAATTGTCATTCAAACTGCGAGAGTGCTGAAAGCTGAAAATTGGTCTGGACAGGAAGGGGGTATAAGTGCACTGTATTGAGGTGGTTAAAGTGAAACAATAAAAATGTGTCCAAGAGGGGGTGTCCAAGAAGGACAAGAAAATGGCAATCATGCTCCCCCAGCTGCAGCATAGTGCCATAATTGCTCCAGTGACGAGGAGGGAGGGGATGATGAGGTCACTGACTCTATTTGGGTGCCTCATAGAATAGAGGAAGAGGCACAACTCCAATGAGGCAGGATGTCCTCTAGGGGGCAGCTTAAGGGCAGCCACCCTACTGCATCACACTGCAGAGCTCCACAGGTGCAGGGTGCTGCTGACTCTGTGCTAATTTTGAAAAGTTCCTTGGTGTGGGCCATTTTGGACACATGTGCAGCAAATTGCACCATTGCCATTTGCAACCTATGTCTGAAGCCGATCAAGCGTGGCCAGAAAAGCAGCCGCTTGGGGACCACATGCTTGACCAGACATATGACAATCTCCCATGCAGTCTTTTTCCCATATACTATATTTGAGATTTAATATCTCTCAGATATGATTTGAGTTAAATGAGAGTTCTTTGACCATGAGTGAAAGCTTTAACACAATAACAACATTTATTGGTGAGTAGTTGAAAGTCTATCTAATACACAACCATCTATCTGTAGTCTACACCAAGGGAAAAAATATTGGGTTAAAATAAGCGACTTACATGAAGGAATACACAGTATATTGCTGAAAACATTAATCTGCAAACCCAAGGAGTTGTGCGTGGCTAAGAGGAGGTTGTTACGGATCATGTGATCCTTAGTGACCCAGATGACTCAGAATCTAATGCCTCTGCAAACTTTCGCAGGCTTCAGGGAGGCCATGCAGCATAAGGATCCTAGGATTCGTGGTATCAAAGAGAAGGAATCATTACTGGCTAGCAACCCTTATTGATCCACGTTACAAGGGTAAGGTTGCAAAACTCACCCTGCCTTCGCAGAGGGAGCAGAGGATGAAACGAGGTCTTGAACAAAGGTTTGTGCAATGCATTTCCAGACGCTGTAAGGTTACAATTTCCTGGTGCTGGACAACGTGCTGAGGCTTCTGTCAGGTCCCCTCAGGCCAGGTGACAGATGCACTCCGTTGGGGTCAGGAGTGCACCGCAATGGTAGTGGACCCTTCGGCTGACACCCAGGGTCTCCCAGAGTCTCCACAGTAGGCAAAAGGAGGACAGAGATAGTAAGGCAATAAGCCAAAGGTCAGGCGACTAGCCGACAAGGATAAACATAGAATACGCCAAAGGTCATGGTCACAGCAGGCAGAGATAGTCGAGAACAAGCCAAGATCAGTAACTGGAATCATATGTAGAAGACACAGCAAGATGCACACGGAAACTAAACATACAAAGGTTGATCAACAAGGCAGGCTTGCAGTGCACAGGTTAATATAGAGTTCCCTGATAGGGGCTGGGGTGGAGCCATGCTTTGGGGAGAGATTATTTAAGTAGTCAGGTGAGAGTGACTGGCCTATAAAGGTGAACACATGGAGGAGAGGTAAGCTCACAGACAAAGATTACTGCATAACCATGACAGCTTTGTTCACTCAGAGAAAGAGCAGTGGAGAAGGTGGCCAGCTGACCAATGCCTTTAGACAATTTTTCAGTCCTCATCGCCAAGGTCTGATCGGTTCAAGCAACCATCGCCAGTGTATGCATTACATGGTGCAATAATACCTAGGGGCAAGAGCAGACTTGGAGACCTTTCCAACAGAGTATCCATTGGGTTACTGGTTCTTGAGGATGGACCACTGGCCAGAACTAGCTCAATATGCAATTGATCTACTGGCCTGTCTTGCATCCAGTGTTCTTTCTGAATGCACATTCAGTGCTGCTGGAGGGTTTGCAATGGATCATGTCCACAGACTCCCTTGATAGGCTGACATTCATAAAAATGAATCAGTCTTGGATTATCAGCAGCTATCAAGACCCTGATGCTGATGTAACTGATTTTCTATGGATGTGGGATCCCTTGAAGACTGCCTATGCTGAGTGACTATCCTATTCCTCCTCAATCTTGATGATGCTAGCTTCCAACAATATTTTTGGTTTAGGGCACCACCACCACAGCCTAAGGCCCAATTTTTCTGTCCCTGTTTAACAGGGGCATGTAATTACAATTTCTGATCTAATATTTAACAGCAGGGCCCATTCATGCGCCCAACAAGATTATCTATGAGGGGTTACAGTATTGTGGCACCACCACCACCAAAGGCCCAATTTTTCTGCCCCTGTCCCAGCAGCAGAAAAAAGGACAAGCGTGCCCCACGGCCACCTGCAGAAGATGCACCATGTCTATGACCAGCACTGTCGCCTGAGCCTGCTTGCCCTCTTTTAGTGGCCTGGGAGCTTCTGCCTCTCCTTGGTTGCCTCCTGGACATGGTGGATTTTGTTTTGCAACACCACATGACACTGTATTGTGTACTGTGTACACCACCAGAAAAGTAGTAGCAACTGCACTATGGCTGCACAGTATTGTGTACACCACCAGAAGTCTAATAGCAACTATGGGTACACTGTATCTATTGTGTGCTGTGTACACTACCAGAAAAGAAGTAGCAACTGCACTATGGGTGCACGGTATTGTGTACACCACCAGAAGTCTAATAGCAACTATGGGTACACTGTATCTATTGTGTGCTGTGTACACCAACAGAAGTGTAATAACAACTATGGGTGTACTGTATTGTGTACACCACCAGAAAAGTAGTAGCAACTGCACTAGGGGTGCACGGCACTGTGTACTGTGTACACTGCCTGAAGTATATTAGAAACAGTACAAGACTATCTGTATGTATATATTAAATACACTGCAGCTAACTGAATCATCTGCCTGCCTGAAGTATATTAGAAAGAGTACACCAGGAATAGCCTGCAGTGAGAAATAGCTAAAAAGTGTGCAGTGTAATATATATATATATATATATATATATATATATATATATATATATATACCGCTTCCCGACTGCCTCATGCAGATATACTGTGGCAGAAGGGCATGTACAGGCAGATTAACGTACCTGTACATTGCCCTTTAAGAGGCTGTTTGTGGGTGCGCGGGCGCCTCCACCGACACATGCACACACCCGCCGGGAGCCCCGCGACTGGCATACCCACGATCGCCTCACGGGGATCAGTGATGTGTCACACACAGCCCCCCCCCCCCACAGTTAGATTCACGCCCCAGGACACACTTAACCCCTACAGCACCACCTAGTGGTTAACCCCTTCACCACCAGTGACATTTTTACAGTAATCAATGCAATTTTGTTAGCATTGATCACTGTATTAATGCCAATGGTCCCAAAAATGGGTCAAAATTGTCTGATGTGTCCGCCATAATGTCACAGTCACAATAAAAATCGCTGTTTGCCGCCATTACTAGTAACAAAAAATTATCAATAACAATGCCATAAAACTATCCCCTATTTTGTAGGCACTATCGGCCTAAACTGAGGAAAAACATTTTTTTAGATATTTTTTGGGGATATTTATTATAGAAAAAAGTAAAAAAGAATGCGTTTTTTTTTCAAAATTGTCGCTATTAATTGTTTATAGTGCAAAAAATAAAAAACGCAGAGGTGATCAAATACCACCAAAAGAAAGCTCTATTTGTGTAAAAAAAATGGACATCAATTTTGTTTGGGAGTCACATTGCATGAGCGCGCAATTGTCAGTTAAAGCAACGCAGTGCCGAATCGCAAAAAGTGCTTTGGTCAGGAAGGGGGTAAATTCTTCTGGGGGCCGACGTGGGTAACCCGGGAATGTCACGGTGTGGCTCCGACCTCAGTCAGGGCCGTCTTTAAGGCAGAGCAAAAGGGGCAGCTACTCTGGGCCCTGTAATTGTTGTGGGGCCCATAACAGCTGCCTCATACTTGCCAACTATACCTATTTAAATTCCCTTGTCCCTTGAAGTTTTAGTCCTGTGCTGGGTTCAGATATCTCAGTGTGAAGTGCTGGTACTAATGCTTTTTTATAGGAGCTGAATTTCTGAAACAGAATTATAGCGCCACATCCCTTCAAATATATAGAATAAATTCAGAAAGTTTCAATGGGACTTTTTGAGCGCAAAAACAAAGGAAAGTATGAAAAAAATATAAATTTTAATAAATCTTAAAACATATAAATACATAAATTAAATATTTCAAAGAATACATCACAAAGTGCATAAAGATATTTGCAATGCTGATTACAGGCATACCCCACTTTTAAGTACACAATGGGGTTTATTTACTAAAGCTAGAAAGTGCAAAATCAGGCTCACTTATGCACTGAAACCAATGAGCTTCTAACCTCAGTTTGTTCAACTAAGCTTAGGTAATACAACCTGGAAACGTATTGGTTTATATACAGAAGTGAGCCTGATTTTGCACTTTCCAGCTTTAGTAAATAAACCCCATTGTGTACTTAAAAGTGGGGTATACCTGTAGTCTCTACATGTTTCGCCATACAAAATGGGGCTTCTTCAGGAGAACTGTCTATATCAGCCGTGTGAGGGGTTAGCTTGGCAGCGGGTGTGTGTGACCCCCTGGATGGGTTCACAACACAAAATCAGGCACAGCAGACAGCGTTGTAGGTGCAAAAAAACAAAAGATGCGGTTTATTTATGCTACATGCAGTGAAACATATAACAGCCAAACAAAAATAAAACATGAAAATAAATCCTTGGTCAGCTTGACCTCTAATTACACACTTAGATTCCCTATCTAACAACTGAGTGCAGCCTTGTGCAGCACCAGTCCCTGTCTCTGTTGTAGAGGTTTGCCACACAGGCGTTAACTCACCGCACAGAACAAGTGTCACACTCCCCAGTCTATACAACACAAAACTGGTTCCAGGATGGAGCATCTCCCTAAGCATGCTGGGGTTTTTTGTAGAGGTCTTAATGAGCCCACTTACTTCAGCTGGGCTCATTAACTCTTCCCCTCTAATTGTAAAAGTCTGCATAAAGCCTGAATCTAGGGCACACATATTTCCCATCCTGGATACAACCAGGTGACTTTACCTGCATGCTGCCACAGCCGTTATGCATATAATCACTAGAATGAAAAAGGACAAAAATCGAAAACACTCAAAAATACAAATACTATATATATATATATATATATATATATATATATATATATATATATATATATATATATATATATATATATATATATATATATATATATATATACATAAATATATACATATATATATATATATAGTATTTGTATTTTTGAGTGTTTTCGATTTTTGTCCTTTTTCATTCTAGTGATTATATATATATATATATATATATATTCCAATTTATGCCACACAGAATACCATATAGACAAAAATTGGCTTTAAGAGCTGACCTGTGTATTCAATGAAAAAATGATGATCCAAAAGTAAGTGGATAAAAGCGGATCAATTTTGATGATACCATAGAGAGGGGTAAATTAGTAAGAAGAGCAATACCCACTGGTGTCCATCTGTCAGATAAAAAACAATAATAAATAATGTAATCAAATAACTCAATAAAACAGCTCAATCAAAAATCCACATAAAGAACTCGCCTACCTCAATTTATCAAATAAAGAAAGGAGCTAGCAGCTTTCAAAGTGGAGGAGAAGTATGAAGAAAAAACTTCAAGATATAGATATTATCAGGAACCCCTTAAAATAAAATATAAACCACTTAGCCACAACAAACCAAATCGCCATCAAAAAGGTCCAAAAATAGGACACGACTGATGAATAATTACCTGAATATACAACATCCGGAAATTCAAAACTAGTAGGCAGAAAGAGGGCAACCTCAAGGTGTATAGATACCAAAGTCCCTTCTGGAATTAAGACACAAAACTGATTTCAATCAAATAGCTAAACCAGATATAGTATCAAGCCATAGTAAAAAACATTATTATTGCCTACTGACAGAAAGACTCCCTCTCTGATGGATCAGCCATTGAGACTAAGCTAAGCAATCCTTTTATCTGTCTCCACCTCATTTGGTGCCAACAGTTTGGCATCAAAAATGAGGAGAGGACACAATAAGCGTCAAACACAAGGCGCCGTTGCATCGCAAGTGACGCCGGCGCACTGGAAGTTGAGTCGACGCACTAAACAAAAAAACGGAAATGACTTTGTGGCATCCATAGGATGACGGAAATTGATGTCAAGAGAACACTGAACACAATAATGGGCAGAGGCTCACAAACAAAATTTCAAAGTTGAAAACAAGTAACAAAAATGGCTAAAGGAAAGCGCCATGCTAATCACTAATGATAATTGGAAAAAATCAAATGCCTTATAGAAAACAACACATGAATACAATGTCTGCTTTGAATGACTAGACTGGCGCCCTCCTCTGGAGCTCAAAAGAACACCAGATGGAGGAGTGCCTTGGGTGTCCATATGGCACATCTGATCCATAATCCAACCACTAATTACTAATAATAGTCAAACAAAAATTTTAAGACTGACAACTCATTCCAGATAAAGGAAAGTTAATTAACCCCTTGAGTTGATACACAAATATAATAGTTAAATATAAATGAAATACATTAAAAAAACACAGGTCAGGTCAAAATTCAAAAGGAGTCCTAACAATAGACAGCATCAACTGTTTACATACATTCACCATTACACCCCCAAAAAAAACATAAACACAAATATTATATAGTATGAGGAATCAACCTCATTAATAATGGCTAAAGACCTATAGAAAAGGCTTAAAGCTGAGGGATTTGTTCAAGCCTGGATGGACAGTGGCAGCTAGGGTATGAATCCACTTAGATTCTCATTGGAGAAGGATCCTATAAATATCCCCCCTCTGTCAAAATCAGGAACATACTCCAGGGCAAAGAATTTCACTTTTGAAGTGTCAAAGGAGTGATACAATCCCATGTGTCACTAATTGCCGTTTCCATTTTTTTCTTATTGATAAGGGAAACATGGTCCCTTATTCTGTGAAAAAAAGGCCTCTTTGTTTTTCCTATATAGAAGGCCTCACAGTCACGTTTCATAAGATAGACCATGCCTATGGTTTTACAGTTTGCATAGAAATTAGGTCTGTACAATTGACCATTGGTGAGAGTGACTTCAGTAGTATTCATCAGAAGACCACAGAAATCATATTTGCCACATGGGAAAGTTCCTTTACGTGTAGGTTTTACTTGAGAGGTAAAGTGACTATGGACTAATTTATCCTTAAGCGAACTTGATTTTCGATAAGTAATAGGTAAGATAAGACATGACCTGCTATATCCTCTATCCAATAGATTTACCTGAAGGGCTCTGGCCTCAAGCTCAAAATCTTCATCCTCACTACAATTTCTCCTTATTCTGAGGTACTGACTATAAGGAATACTCTGGACAAGGGACTCGGGATGAGAACTGGCTGCATGCAAAATCGTATTTCCAGCCAGGGGTTTTCTATAAAGAGAGGAACCAATGGTTCCACCTTGATTTACATAGATGCTGATATCTAAAAAATGTATACTCTTTTGATCAAATTATATGAGTCCATCTGCAATTGACTCAAAAATACAGCCAGCTCATCCCGTGTCCCTGTCCAGACGATAAATATATTGTCAATAAATCATCTCCAAATCAAGACCTTTTCAAAAGTCTCGATAAAGTCAGAAGAAGAAAATGTCTCTCGCTCCCACCCCCCCAGGTACAGGTTGGCATATGATGGGGCACATTTAGTCCCCATTGCCACAACCTGCACCTGGAGGTAGTGGGAGCGATCAAAGGTGAATATGTTGTTATTCAAAATGAACAACAACAATATCACCACAAAATTGCTGTAGGCTCTTGCCCCGGTCCAAATTCAGATAGGAAATGTCTATAAAATGAACCCCCAATTTATGGGGGATCGAGTTATAAAGGGCCTCAACATCTATAGCTACCATCCGGGCTTGATCGGAAATACATAGGCCATCCAAGGATCGCAGAAGGTTGCCTGTGTCCTGTATATAGGAACTCAGAGACTTGACATGCGGTCTTAAATAGTTATCAACCAACTGACTTACTGGTTCATTTAAGCAGCCATTGCCTTATACAATTGGAAGCCCAGGTGGAAATAAAGCGTTTTTATGTATCTTTGGCAAGGCATACAATGTAGGTAATCTTGGATTCTCAACAGTCAAAAATTCACAAGTATTTTTGTCTATCACATTCGCAAAAAAGGCTTGAGTAATTAAGAGTTGATATTTTGTTTGTGCATACTTGACCTGAGCCAATGGGATGGGCCAATACCACTGACGATTCAACAAGAGATCCATAACCATAATTTTATAGTTTGCACTGTTCATTACCACGATATTACCCCCTTTATCGGAGGGTTATATAATCAGGTGGTCATTGTTTTTTAAAGAGGCAATTGCTCTACGTTGAGTTAGGCTAATATTGGATCTCCTGTTGAATCGTCTTGGTATTTTGGATATCCTTCGACACTTGCTGGGTGAATGCCCAAATGTTGGGATTTCCCTGGAGTACTGGAAAGCATTGTGATTTAGGTTTATACAGAGAGGGCGGGGGAAAACAAAGTCCCGACTCAGAATCTAAGGATGGTAATGGATAAGGAGATGGATCCTCAAGAGGGTCATTAAGCGGATTGATCTCCTCCCATAGTTCCATAAGCTCATTTAATGCTCTGATCTAATTTAAAGTTTTATTCTTCCAAAGGTCATTAGAAGAGTCATCTCTCCCAGAATTTCAATGTTTCATCAGTTTTCGAGCAAACATTAACATCCTTTATAATTTCAAAAGAGTCAACCTCCTGAAAAAACCTGGGCCTGATCCTCCGTCAATGTACAGGAAGACAGATTTATTATTTGAAAGTTGCCTTGCTTGCTAGTTTCTGTGTGGCCCCCAATAGGCTTCAAAGTTTCTTGGGATAAACCACCGCCTAAGCATAAAAAATTGGTTCATTTTGAAGTTTCAACGGGGGGGGGGGGGGGTAGCTAGAGATAAGTCCCCCGACTGGGTGGTTGAATTTGACTGGCTTACCTTAGAAGAGGCCAGAACACTTAAAGTAGAAAAAGATGAAGTACTGTTAGTTTCACCATGAAAAGCAGAGTCAATGGATGAAGACACTGGTTTACTCTGTGATCAAAGACCTGAACGTATATTGTCTTGTGGAGTATGTTTTGCAGCAGATAAATTCTGAGTCGGACAGTCATTATTACATTTCTGAAACCCAGCTGGCTGTAGAATTCTGAGAAGAAGCTGCTTGTTGAGAAGAGGAAATAGAAGAAAAAGTTGAATCATCAGAATCAGAAGGTTCTTGATTGGAATTTCAATGTCTCTGAGAGGAGGGTTTCTTTTTGCGTCCACCTCCCTCAGAAGACCATTTGTATGCTGTATTTGTTTCATAAGCGAGTTTGTCTCTGTAATACTTTTTATCTTTTGTTTTTAAAATATCTACCACAAAGACTTCTAAATCTTTTTTGTTTTTCCAGAGCTGGTACTAATGCTGCCCAGCTCTGCCATATTGTTATGTACAGATGACTCACCTGTGTGTACATGTAAATAATCAGAATTCATATGTAAATAGCTGTGGCTGGCAGCATTGATATGTAAATAAAGGCAGCATTCATATTGATATCATGCTCTGGCAACTAATCAGTGAGCCGTAATGTGTGCTGTAACCTCTAGCAACCAGTCAGTAAGCAGTAATGATATGCTTTAATTGCTGACAACCAATCACAATTTCTGCCTGATCTGATACAGTAAACTGATTTAAAATCTAGCTGCTATTTATTATATGTCTCAGGGCAGGTGGAGAGTGAAATTGCATGGGGGGGTCCAAAGAAATGTTTTGCCCAGGGTCCAATCAGTATTAAAGGAGGCCCTGCACCTCAGTTATAAAAGAATTGTCAAAGCGAAGATGCGTCATACAGCGGGTGCCTCCCATGGGTCGTCGCCGTTTTATTTTCTTTTTCGGTCCGTCAGAGGAGCAAGAGAAGAAGAAGAATATTTTTGGGACATTTTTATTTTTTTATTTTTTAATAAAGGACTTGTTCCGAGCCATGTCATGTCATTTTTACTATTTTCACACTTTTTATGAAATGGTAGGCGTACATTTGTACCCCGTTACCATTTCACATGGGGGGAGGACAGGATCCGGGGGTCCCCTTGTTAAAGGGGGCTTCTAGATTCTGATAAGCCCCCCCGCATGCAGACCCCCACAATCACTGAGCAAGGGTTGTGGGGATGAGGCCCTTGTCCCCATCAACATGGGGACATGGTGCTCTGGGGGGCTATCCCAAGGCACCCTCCCCATGGTGAGGGCATGTGGCCTGGTACGGTTCAGGAGGGGGGGCGCTCTCTCATCCCCCCCTCTTTTCCTGTGGCCTGCCAGGTTGCATGCTCGGATAAGGGTCTGATATGGATTTTTGGGGGGACCCTCACATCATTTTTTTTAATTTTAGCACGGGGTTCCCCTTAATATCCATACCAGACCTGAAGTGCCTGGTATGGAATTTGGGGAGACTCCCACTCAATTTTTTTTTAGATTTTGGTTCGGGGTTCCCCTTAATATTCATACCAGACCCAAAGGGGCTGGTAATGGACTGTGGTGGAATACCATACTGTTTTTTTTTATGATTTTTATGTGTATTGCCGGGACCGACAATTCATTATAGCCACAAGCACTTTTAAATGACTTTTTTCCTTTAGAAATGTAATTTTGCTCTTGTTATAAACACAGGAAACATGCGCCACTTTACAGGCATACTATAGACACCCCCCCATGAACTAAATTTAAAGGAATATTTTTAAGTTTTATTGTTTCGCTTTAAGCATTATTTAAATCACTGCTCCCAAAAAAACTGCAGTTTTTAAAACTTTTTTTGCATTGATACATGTCCCTTTGGGCAGGACCCAGGTCCCCAAACACTTTTTATGACAATACCATGCATATAAGCCTTAAAAATTAGCACTTTTGATTTCTCCCATAGACTTTTAAAGACCCCACATTGTCAGGGGGGCAGCCCCCCTCCCACCAGAACACACCAATCAGTGCTCGCATGCTGATTGGATGCTGGTTTTCCTTTTGGACAGGAGCTGTATGCACGGGATTAAAATCATCCAGTTCCTGCCGAACCGACCATTTTCGGACGATTTTCAGCTTGTCTGTAGATGGCATTAGGGAGTCATACCTGGCTGACCAACATCTTTTTTGGTTGTCAGTGTCCAATTCTTCCTGAGGGTGACAGTATAGGCCCAGTCACATCAGAATAATTACTGATCCTGCATCTCTTTAAGAAACATTAAGGAAAACATTTACAAGTACAGAAATCATACTTTCACATAGTTCCACTTTAGGGCAACTTAAATGTGTATCATAACCAGCAAATGAGAACAAATAAATACATATTTTGTAACTTACACACCTTTTTTTGATAACTTTTTCCTTTCAGGCACTGTGCATGATGATGTTACAAATACAGGATGTATTCCTGTTTCTCAGTGCTTCTGCAAATACGCTGGAGATGCCTATGCAACAGGAGATTCATTGAGCCTCCCGTGTGAAAACTGGTAAGCAATATGGATTTTTTGGTATCACTTTAGGCCTCATTCACACAGGAATACCAAAGTGCCAAAGCATACACCAAAGCATGTGCAAAGGGCCATGCTTGCCCACATGGGATGTACAGGCGTTCTATGCATCTGTGTGTAGTATCCCATCCATGCCAATTGGGATGCAGCAGATGCATAGAGACAGCTGCTGCTCCTAATGTCACATCTATGTGGATGTGGGTGTGTGTCCCTGAGCTCACACTGTTTGCATTTGGGGACATGCACCCTCAAACACCTGCACCCACACAGTTGTCCATGCAGCCATTGCTTTGTATACCAATTGACATGTGATGGGACTGCCTGCACAGGGATGTACGTAACACCCGTGGATTCCATTCAGGCAAATACGGTCCTTCACACAGGTGCATGCTTTATTATGCCCATGAATGAGGCTTTAACGGCTCCATATTATATTGTCAGCACAATAAAGTGCCACAGATAAGTAATGAGACAGTGGGCTCCATTCACAAAAGTTATCTACCACTTAAACAGACTAATCATACATTAATTCAATTCACATGCCTGGACCACTACTTATTTAACATGTGTTTTTTTTTTTCACATTTGCAAATGCTATGCTATTTCTTGTAATGCCTTTTCTCCTCCAGCTTACTCACTAGACCAGTGTTTCTAAACTCCAGTCCTCACGGTGCCCCAACAGGTCATGTTTTCAGGCTTTTCATTATTTTGCACAGGTGATTTGATCAGTTTCACTGCCTTAGTAGTTACCACAGCCATTTCACTTGAGGGAATTCCTGAAAACCTGTTGGTGCGCCTTGCGGACTGCAGTTGAGAAACATTGCACTAAACAATAGATCAGAATCCTCACCTACATTCAAAAAGCAGTTTAGCAGAACATTGGGTCGACTTGACAAAATTACAACTTATTTAGCTGAAAAAACAATGAGTATATATGTATTTAAACTGTATGTAGCTGTCTTCCTTGAGGCTGGATTCACACTATTGCAAATTGGATGTGGATTCCCCAATTCACATGTCAGGAGATTGTGACCGGCTCTCAATGGAGCCGGTGCACACATCTCCAGAGCTGCTCTGGTGCAAATTGCACAGAAGTCCTGTGTGTCTTCTGGTCCATTTCAGGTCTGAATTCAGCCAAAAATTCTGACCTGAAACAATGAACAGGGACGCACCGGACCCCTGCTGTGGGCCACTCCACACTGCAGTTTGAACCCAGCCTGAGTTTTGCTTTAAAGTTGTAATATAAGTAAGTATATTATAGCATTTCCATCATGTCAAGCCAAATGTTTACAATTTTGGATTAAGGCTTTCTAAATTAAACCTATACCTAAATCTTAAGAAAGTGCTATGCAAACAGACTAGCTGAAATGGATATAGAATAATAAGAGTGAAATAATTTCCTTTGTTCAAAAAAAAACTAGGAAAATGTCTGATGAACTAGGCAGATAGTAATATGTTCTTTGCCAAAGAAAGGCATCAGCAAATCTGAACTCTAACCCTTCCCCTCAACAAAGATCATTTATTTGGCCAGTATTACAGGTGAAAGGGAGGTCACTATTTCAGGAGGATTCCAAAAGAGAAAAAAAACAAAACACTATTTGAATGAATTCAGGACAGGTTTAATAAATCGTAACTTTAATCGGTGTTCCGCCCAAAAAAAATCAAAGGCCAGCAGCTATACATACTGCAGCTGGTGGCTTTTAACAATAGGACACTTACCTGTCCATTGTTGTCGGGTGCTGCCACCGCCTTTGCGGGTAAGTGTACCCTTATGGCTTCACGCCAGGAACTCTACTGTGCATGTGCGAGGCCCCGCTCCTCTCTCCTACTGGCCCGGCAACAGAGAGAGGAGGAGGGAGGAGGAGGAAGCCCCACGGTGATGTCACAGGCCATGGCCCGAACTCCTGAAAGTGGGAACAGGATACCTTTCAAAGACAGGTATCCTGTCCCCCCGAAAGGTCACAATTATGGCACCGGAGGGGGAGAGGAGACAAATGAGCAGAAATTCCACTTTTGAGTGGAACTCCGCTTTATCTCGGAAACAAAAATGTAATACATTGCAGCTTACCAGAATTTGAATACGATGACTGCATTTTCATTCTTCTTACTGGGCTTGTTTTAATGTTTTTTCCACTTATTAATCATGCAAATTAAATACATCTTACCATTGGATAGATATGCCTACTTCTACAATATACAGTATCTATGAATGAACCCATGGTTGTCACCCAAGCTGGGCTTCAACATGTCTTCCTTTCTCCATCTCAGCTACACAGGGGATGGGGGGATAAGTAGTTTACAGGAGGAGGATACCAATGGTTGTATTCTAAGTTCAGCTCTCAGTAAGGGGCACTGCCTTTCTGGAAAGATCAACATATATTTCTGTACTTACAGAAAATGTTTGTTAGCATTGACAAATTTAAAAAAAACGCAGCCACCACAAGTACGATTTGGTAAGATGCAATATAATGTATTTCTGATCTTAGATTTAGGTATCCTTTAGTGAAAACCTGTGCAGTTTTCAATCTTACAGAAAATCTCTTCAATGTTTTGCAGCTTAGGAGCAATGTTGACTATATACAGTATTTATAGATTTTTTTCTATTTAGCCTGTAGGTTGAACAAAAAAAATCTGTTTACATTTACTTCAAGTAAGGAAGATTAAGATACATCAAGCAGTTGCTGTGTGGTGTGACCTAATATCAACTACACCAAATTGCAGGGCCCTGCATAAGAGGTGTAAGGAGTTGTAATAGACATGGATCAGGGGGATGGGGAAGCTTGTCTGAAACCAGAATCCATGCACATACAGGGAGAGACAACTAGGTCTGTATGGGCTTGAGTGGTTATGAAATACAGAATATGCCCTGGAAAGCCTTTTTTACAGGTGAGGCCCCAGCTGCAAGGTTCGACCACATGAAGCACAGATGGGTGCCCACCTACAGACGGGTGACAGGGCCACCCATTGAGCAACTTTCCATCAGTTCATCAAGAACACAACAAAATTTGGCCTCTGTATGCCTAGTTTAACCCCTTTCCATCCAGCCCCAGCGTCCCTGTGATTGGGCTATTACACCCAGAGGGTGACCACTCTGATTGGCTGACACATGATTAGGAGGTGGGCACACCAGCTCCCAATTATTACTAGAGACCAGGAGCTTTGCCAAAGAAAGGCATCAGCAGATCTAACAGTTACCTTCAACAGAGATCATCTATGTAGCCAGAATTAAAAGGAGCCTACATCAACATTTTCTCCATGGAAAGTGACTAGTTCAGACCATCTATTGCACTTAACTTATCAATTGGTATGAAAGATGAGTACATGATTAGTGCATTTAATGGTGCAGGATGATTCACAAAGAGGGAAAAAAACACTATGCAAGTGAGCCTACATATACAGGTAAGTCTGTGTGGGCTTTGGTGATTTTGAAATACAAAATATGCCTTGGAAAGACTTGTTTACAGGTAAGGTCCCAGCTGCATGGTTCTGCCATGTGAAGCAGCGATGGGTGCCTGCCTGCAGGTGGAGGACAGGGCCATCCACCTAGTGAAATTTCCACCAGTTCATTAAGAACCTGCTGAAATGTGATCACAGTATACCAAACTTAACCCATTCCTGCCCAGCTTCTGATTATTACTAGGGACAAGGATCTATCTCTGTGCTGGGAGTGTGCAGTGAGTGCACTGTCAGCTCAGAAACCAAGTGAGCATTAAACTTTACCACTGAATGTATGTGTTATGTGCGCAGCAAGAGATTGCAAAACCAGTTTAAAACCCCCAAAAAAAAGTAAGTAAAAAGTTATTTCAGTTTTGAATAGCCTTCTGTTTGGGGAAACTCACTGCTGTACTAAGCAGTCAGCCTTGAATATGTTACTAATGAGCTAAGATTTTGAAGCAACCAAAATTTTATTTTTATTGTTTTTCTGTTTCAAAGTACCTGCCAAAGTGGATTGTGGCACTGTGTCCGTATACCCTGCCCTGGGGTTTGCTCTGTTGAGGGAGGTGCCCACATTGCAACATTTGATCAGAGACGTTACACCTTTCATGGAGATTGTACCTATATTCTAGCAAAAGTAAGTCCACTTTTCAAACACTTTGGAGAGATTCACTGAACAAAACGCTATCTGTGTTTCCTACAACTTGACAAATATTATTTTCATCTTTGTTTCTGATTTAGAACAATTACACCTAAGCTGTATAGGCAATAATTAAACTACTATAATGTCATACAGTCTAATGGCAGTCAGTTCTTGAATTTTAAAGAATGTTTATAGAATATGTTGACTATATAGAGAATGTATTAAAAGAAACCTGCACTAAGAATAACATGGGAGCTACTTTGCTGGACACCTGTTTAGAAATGACCTAAAGACCCCCTCTCGCCAACTATCACTGAAAAGTACAGTATTTGAAATGTTTGCATGCAGTGTTTTCCTCCTTATAAAAATAATTTGTGTAAATTTGCAATGTGCCTTTGAACTTGCTGGAAATGTTAACTATGTTGTAGTTGATTCTCTAGCACAGATATACAATAAACAATAAAATAAAAATACCTCTGCGTAAAAAACTAAGTGGTATGTAAACCAAATATTGCATATACTAACAAGAGTACAAAAAGAAAGAAAAAATAAATAAATCCCGGCGTGGTTGCTGAAAACACCACACTGTATTCCCACGAGTAATGAAATAGTAAATAAGAATAAAATGTTGCACAAACCAAAAAGCAATTCAAATCAAACTAATGCTTAAAACCAATAACCTCAAGTTATCCAAGATAAGGATAAATTAAATCATCAAACAGATCAATTTGCCCCCACCCCCTTTCCTGACCGGCCAGGCTGCGTGCTCGGATAAGGGTATGGTATGGATTTTGGGAAGACCCTCATACCGTTTTTTCGGCGTAGGGGGTTCCCCTTAAAATCCATATCAGACTGAAGGGCCTGATATGCTCTTGGAGGTGGAACCCATGCCATTTTTTTATTTAAAATTTGGCGTGAATTTCCCCCTCAAGATCATCAGAGCACAAGTCGCATGCCAAAGTCAGATCAGGCAAGACGGTGATCCGACTTCAATGATATTCAATGGGCTGAAGAGGAATCAAAGTCAGACCAAAGTAGTGCAGGGAGTATTTTCAAAGTTGTGTCGGACCAGTTAAGATGGCTTCCATAGGGAAACATTGATTTTCACACATCATGCGACATGAGCTCCCAATATCTGAGCATTTTTCGCAGCAATGTGAACCCAGCCTTAGTGTCTCAAGAAATGAGATACACCTGATGTACTGAAGGCCTGATCAGATGTGATCAATTTTCAGTGATTGGCACCATAGTTTGTAGACTCTTTCACAAAGACCAAATAATATACACTAATTTGGGTTATTTTTACCAAAGCTATGTAGCAGTATACATTTTGGCCACAATTTATGAAGAAAAATTACTAATTTGCAAAATGTATGACAGAAACAAAGAAAAAAGGTGTTTTTTTCCCACAAAATTTACAGCCTTTTTTTATTTATAGCACATAAATAAAAAAACCCACTAGTGATTAAATACCACCAAAAGAAAACACTATTTGTTTCTAAAAAAAGGATGTTCATTTCATATGGGTACAGTGTTGTATTGAAATTAAGTATTGAGATTATTGATCTAGCAGTTTAAGGTGAGAATACCGGGAGCACTGAGCTGTCACTATCAGGTGGAAGCACACCATTTGTCTTGATGTTGTCACACTGAAGCGGCCTTAACTGAAGAAAGAAAAACTGGGCACTTTATTATCTGATACAGACTATTATGCACTCTTTAACACATATGCACTTTATTTTATGCACTGTTTTATGAATTGATCTGTTTGATGATTTGATTTATCCTTACCTCGGATCATTTGAGGTTATTGGTTTTAAGCATCAGTTTGATTTGATTTATTTTTGATTTGCACAACACTTTATTCTTATTTACTCTAGCACAGATGCCTCCCTCATTAGAGGTCAGGAAAAAATGTGGTATGGCAGGGCTGTGTAGATTAGTTGTGCCACATCCGAAGATAATAGTTTATAAAAAGAAATCCCCTGGGGGTGAATTTTAATGGCACGTACAACTCAATTGGAGAACAATCAAAATATTTTATTACATAAAACAAAAACATAATATACAGTATACATGAAAAATATCTGGGTACAAATATAGAGACACTGTTTATAACAATGTAAAAAACACAAGTTTATACATAATCCATGTAGGTATAGTCACCCTATGCGTTTCGGAGCTTAATAAAACGTCTCCTTCTTCAGGGGTGTAGATACAACATTAACAAGGAATCTATTGAATAACGGAGGACAGGATGTTAAAGCCGGGAGGCAACCAAACAAGTACAATAGTAAGGATAAAACAATAAGTTGCAAAGGGGATTACAGATAATACAGAGCTTGTGACAACGATCAGATGTATCCCAGAATTATTGTTTATTAAAGCCAAAAAACAGTGGATGACCTTGCATGGGTAGTTAGTTTTGCCAGTGTTCAGGGCACATAGAGAGAGGTAGAGGGAAAGAGTAGGTGGCGTAGCACAGTGCAGGTGTACCCAGGACTTTCTGTAATTATAAAGTCCAAAGAAAGGGAAATCTAAAAAGGGGCCACCCTGGAGAACCCTTAAAAAGGGAAAATAACAGGGAAAGATGGTAAACAAGGGGCCATTTAGCAGGCAAACACTGGGGCTGAATATATAGTGCAGGTTTTTTTTTTTTTTTTTTGGTTCTGTCCTTTGACCCTGCACTATATATTCAGCCCCAGTGTTTCCCTGCTAAATGGCCCCTTGTTTACCATCTTTCCCTGTTATTTTCCCTTTTTAGGGGTTCTCCAGGGTTGCCCCTTTTTGAATTTCCCTTTCTTTGGACTTTCTATATACTTTCTTTCAAGTATATTATGGTGCACTGCTGACTGCTGTGCTGCTGAGTGCTTGCTGACCGATTCTGCAGCTGTCTTTTATCAGTGCAGGGAGGGACAGTTTGGTGTTTGGAGCAGGGACAGTCTGCAAATCACTAGCTACTAGGTCCACAAAGATCCTTTTAAGGACTGGTATAGGTGTACAGTATATAGGGTTGTACACGTATAATATACTTTCTTTCAAATATAGAAAGCATATTATACTTGACTGCTGTGCTGCTGAACTGATTCCTGATCTATTCTGCAGCTATCTTTTATCAGTGTAGGGACTGAGGGACAGTTTGGTGTTTGGAGCAGGGACAGTCGGCAAATCACTAGTTACTAGGTCCACAAAGATCCTTTTAAGGACTGGTATAAATGTACAGTATATAGGGTTGTATACTTATAATATACTTACTTTCAAATATAGAAAGCGTATTATACTTGACTGCTGTGCTGCTGAGATGATTGCTGCCTGATTCTGCAGCTGTCTTTTATCAGTGTAGGGGCTGAGGGACAGTTTGGTGTTTAGAGCAGGGACAGTCTGCAAATCAGTAGCTACTAGGTCCACAAAGTTCCTTTTATAGGTGTACAGTATATACGTTTGTACACGTATAATATACTTTCTTTCAAATATAGAAAGCATATTATAGTGCACTGCATGCAGTGCTGCTGACCGATTCTGCAGCTGTCGTTTCTCAGTGTAGGCAGGAACAGTTTGGTTTTTGGAGCAGGGACAGTCTGTAATTCACTAGCTACTAGCTAGCTACTATTAGGTCCACAAAGGTCCTTTTAAGGACTGCTATAGGTGTACTATTTGGTGTGCAGTATATAGGGGTGTAATACACGTATAAAATACTTGCACATATAGAAACCATAGTATAGTGCATTTCCACTGTGCAGCATTGTGACTGCTGAGCGGTTCTGCGGCGATACTACAAGGGGTGACAAACGCAATTAAAAAAAAGTATTATAACTGGTATGATAGACCAGTGCCCCCCAAAAACGACAGATTGTAGCGGGGTGTTATATACCTTCTTCTACATACATACTGCACTTCTCTAGAGACTTTTGTCACAGGGTCATTTAAAAAATGAGAGGCAGAGGAAGAAGCAGGCCCTTTCCGCAGGGATGGTAGGGGTAGGGCAGGAGCAACAGGCTTGAGCCAAAGTGGCAAATTGCAAAAGGTGGGTGAGATTACGTTATACCAGACTTGGTTGAGTGGCTCACTCAGACTTACTCTTCTGCACCCTCCTCATCCCCTCTTCTTCACTCTCTGCTGTGTGCACCCCCAAAGACACTAACACCACCACCATATACCCTCCACTTGAGTCACAGGAATTATTTTTCGATCCATCACAAGACATTGCAGATGCGCAGCCACTCTTGGCATTGGATCAGGAAGAGGAGGTAGCAAGAACCGCCACTCAGCAGTCTGACGACAGTACCCAGATCAGCCCAAGGAGGAGGTTGGTCCCCGGTGTTGCTGCCTACTCCGAGATCTCTAATTATAGCGGTGAGGAAGGTAATGTCGATGATGACGTGTCTAGTGACGTCACGTGGGTGCCCACAAGAGAGAAAGAGGAGGGGAGTTCAGGGGGAGATATGGACCAGCAGATAGGGAAGAGAAGCAGGCGGAACTTAGATTGCACAGGAGGGACAAAGCAGACTGCTAATGTATCAGGAGCGAGGCATCAACCATGTACAGTCACATCTGGCACTCCCAGGACGCCGGCACACGGCTCCGCAGTGTGGGCTTTATTCAACGTGTCCGCTCCTGACAATAGTGTTGCCATCTGCAGCCTTTGCAGTCAACGCATAAGTCGCAGTAAGCCCAACACTCACCTAGGGACGACCGCCTTAAGAAGTCACATGAGCTGCCATCACCGAGTCCAGTGGAAGCAACGGAACCCACAAAGCCACACTCCAGGCTCTCACCATCCAGCCTCGTCTTCTACTTCTCCTTCTCCTCTCTCCTCCCAATTGTCCTCCACTCCACCTTCCATCATGCCGTCCTCACGTTTTTCTGGAAAAAGGCAGGCTTCCGTGGGCCAAATGTTTGAGTGTAAAAAAAAATGATGACGTCGGATAACCCTCTTGCCCAAAATTTGACGGCTGGCTTGTTAGAACTGATAGCCAGCCAACTACTGCCATATAAACTAGTTGACTCGGAGGCCTTTCAAAAATTTGTGGCCATTGGAACACCACAATGGAAGGTCCCAGGAAGGAAGTATTTCTCAGAGAAGGGCATCCCAGAGCTATATGGCCATGTTCAGTGGCAAGTGAATGTATCTCTGGCACACAGTGTTGGTGCCTAGATACATCTGACCACAAACACGTGGTCTAGCAAACACGGGAAGGGAAGGTATATAACTTTTACTGCCCACTGGGTGAACCTTCTGACGGCCGACAAGCATGTAACCTGTGGCACCCGTGTAGATTTGGTTTTACCACCACGGATTGCATGCAGGCCTGCCTATTCTTCTCCTCCTCCTCCTACACCATCCTCTTCCCTCTCCTCCTCGGCTGACTCCTCCTTTTCCGCTGCTATCGTCTATACCGCTGCACCACACAAGATCCCCAGAACCTATTCGACATGCCAGGTGAGACATTGCCATGCTGTGCTGCGTCTGTTGTGCCTGGAAGCCGAGAGCCACACTGGCCCTGCACTCCTTTCAGCTTTGCGTTCACAGGCAGATCAGTGGCTAACACCGCTCAATTTGACAGTTGGTAAAGGGGTGAGTGACAACAGTGCCAATCTGCTTAGCGCATTGAAACAGGGCAAAATTACACACGTGCCATGCATGACACACGTATTAAACTTGGTTGTGCAGTGATTCGCTGTCAAATACCCTGGGGTCCAGGACATCTTGCGGCAGACAAGGAAAATCTCGGCCCATTTCAGAAGATCTTACACGGCCATGGCTCGTCTTGCTGACATTCAGCGGCGACACAATCTGCCAGTCAGACGTCTTATTTTTGATTGCCCGACACGATGGAACTCAACCTTCTATATGCTTAATAGGCTGCTCCAGCAGAAACGTGCAGTTAACGACTACCTGTACAAACTCTGCGGCAGAACAGGTTCTGGGAGCTTGTTTTTTTTTCACCACGCCAGTGGCTGCTCATGCACGACGCAAGCAGACTTTTGCAGCCATTTGATGAGATCACCAAACTGGTCAGTCGCAGCCATGGCGCCATCAGTGACATCGTACATTATGCCTTCTTTATGGAGCGTGCATTGCGTTTTGTCATTGATCAAGCCATGGAGGAGCAGGAAGATGAAGAAGTCGCAATGCTGGATGAATTCCCAGGGGGGCTACTCTATCTGAGACAAGTCAACAACAGGAGTCTGAAGAGGAGTCAGAGGAGGATGGAGCAAGAAGAGCATGCTTTAAACCTTTCTGGGATCCCTGTTGTTGTGTGTGGATGGGGAGAGGAGAATGAGGATGACGACATTATCCTGGATGATGAACAGGAGCCAGGCCACCACAATGCTTCCAGTTTAGTACAAATTGGGGCCTTCATGCTCCAGTGTTTTAACAGGGACCCCCGTATAAAAAGCATAAAGGTCAAGGACCAGTACTGGGTGGCAATGTACTTAGACTCCACATAAAATGGTGGAATTGTTACAACAGTCACAGAGGGCTGTCAGAATGGAGCACTTACAGGCCTTGCTTGGAGAAATGCTGCATTCTGCTTTTGCATACGCTGGCAAAGGAGGAATTCCCACTCCCAGAGCAAGAGTTGCGGGCTCTGAGAAGTGATGAACCCCTGGACTACTGGGTGGGCAGGCTTGACCTCTGGCCAGAGCTTGCCCAATTTGCAATGGAACTGTTGGCTTGCCCCTCGTCCAGTGTCCTGTTTGAAAGGATGTTCAGGGCAGCAGGGGGGATTGTGACCGATAAGCGCACTCGCCTAGCTCACAACAGTGTTGACTAGAGGCATGGATCTCTGAAGAATTCAACACATGTGACCAGTAGACCATGTATATACATAACTCTATAAACAATTTATTTAATCGAGCACACAGACCTTTTTTCTACTTTTGGCTCACTTCCTTGTACAAAAAAGCACACCATACTATATGCCCGTACCCTCCTGTTTGAAGAGGTTGAGCAGTGTCATATTTTTGGGTCCCGCAGCGAGTTGCTGGTATCAGTGCTGCTGTCAGTGCTCTCTATTATGGTGCTGGTGTCAGTGCTATCTCTCTCTATCTCGGTGCTGGTGTCAGTGCTCTCTCTCTATCTCGGGGCTGGTGTGGTGTCAGTGCTCTCTATCTCGGTGCTGGTGTGGTCTCAGTGCTCTCTATCACGGTGCTGGTGTCAGTGCTCTCTATCACAGTGCTGGTGTGGTGTCAGTGCTCTTTATCTCGGTGATGGTGTCAGTGCTCTCTCTCTATCGCGGTGCTGGTGTCAGTGATCTCTCTCTATCTTGGTGCTGGTGTCAGTGCCCTGTCTCTATCTAGGGGCTGGTGTGGTGTCAGTGCTCTCTATCTCGGTGCTGGTGTGGTCTCAGTGCTCTCTATCACGGTGCTGGTGTCAGTGCTCTCTATCACGGTGCTGGTGTCAGTGCTCTCTCTCTCTATCTCAGTGCTGGTGTGGGGTCAGTGCTCTCTATCTCAGTGCTGGTGTGGTATCAGTGCTCTTTGTTACGGTGCTGGTGTCAGTGCTCTCTATCACGGTTCTGGTGTGGTGGCAGTGTTCTCTATCTCGGTGATGGTGTCAGTGCTCTCTCTCTATCTCGGTGCTGGTGTCAGTGCTCTCTATCACGGTGCTGGTGTCAGTGGTCTCTCTCTATCTTGGTGCTGGTGTCAGTGCTCTCTCTCTATCTCAGTGCTGGTGTGGTGTCAGTGCTCTCTATCTCGGTGCTGGTGTGGTCTCAATACTCTCTATCACGGTGCTGGTGTCCGTGCTCTCTATCACGGTGCTGGTGTGGTGTCAATGCTCTCTATCTCAGTGCTGGTGTGGTCTCAGTGTTCTCTTTTACGGTGCTGGTGTGGTGTTAGTGCTCTCTATCTCGTGCTGGTGTGGTATCAGTGCTCTCTATCACGGTGCTGGTGTCAGTGCTCTCTATCACGGTGCTGGTGCGGTGTCAGTGCTCTCTATCACGGTACTGGTGTGGTGTCAATGCTCTCTATCTTGGTGCTGGTGTGGTCTCAGTGCTCTCTATCACGGTGCTGGTGTGGTGTCAGTGCTCTCTATCTCGGTGATGGTGTGGTCACAGTGCTCTCTATCACAGTGCTGGTGTCAGTGCTCTCTATCACGGTGCTGGTGTGGTGTCAGTGCTCTCTATCTCGGTGCTAGTGTCAGTGCTCTCTATCTCGGTGATGGTGTGGTCTCAGTGCTCTCTATCACGGTGCTGGTGTCAGTGCTTTCTATCACGGTGCTAGTGTCAGTGCTCTCTATCTCGGTGCTGGTGTCAGTGCTCAGTCTCTATCACGGTGCTGGTATCAGTGCTCAGTCTCTATCGCGGTGTTGGTTTCAGTGAGGGAGATAGCAGCAGAGAAGCCAATCAGCAGGCAGTGCCAGCAACATGGCTGAGGATCAGCACTGGACTGGCACCTCCGGACCACCGCAGTGGAGCCCTGCATAGGTGGAGGTAAGGGCCGGGCAGAGGGAGGGGCTCAAGCACAGGTTGGTACACTGGGACACTGGCACAGGACTGCGCTGCCCTGACTGTGGCACTGATCATCTCCTGCACCCCCTTCATAGCCTGCCCTGACCTTGCCTCTCCTCCATGGCCTTCATGAGCTCCTGAATTGTCAAAATTTCACAGATAAAAAAAGAATGCTTGTAGTTGTTGATCCCAGATTCACTTAATACTTTTGTTATGTCAGTGTCCATGTTGTGTGACCATGTGTGCACAGCTAGTAAGTATTTTGTGGCTGAAAATATGACCTGGAGGTTTTTAAGGTTTGCCTGCCATTAAAGTCAATTGGGTCCGCCGCGAACTTTGCAATTCACGATTTGCGTTCGCGAAACATCCCGGTCGGAAGTTTGTCCATCACTATTTAGTAACACTTTAACATGACTGAACATTTTCAAAAGTCAGCAATGGCAGCCACCATATTATCCTCAACAAAAATGTCCTTTTTGTAATGCTGTACAGTAGGAGTACTGTAATGAGTATCAACACAGACAATTCAATGCAACTAACATCCAAATATAAACATGTATAAATTACATTACTCTAGGTAAGCACCTGCATAAACCAGCTGCTGGCGCACAGGCTCTCCTGAATCCACCCTCTAGGCCTACAAATATCATGGCGATATATCTATACCGAAAAAATTTATATAGATGAGTATAAGGGGAAAATGTACTGTATATGCAAGAACAGTTGCTTCTGCATTGTGTTGATACAATGTTGCTAATCCAGTGTAAGCATGTGTGTACCCAATGACAGGTACAATAGGAGCAGAGCAAGGAAGAAGAGCACTAATCAACGTAACACAAACAGGCTGGGCCTTGGGCACTGGCATGTATGCAATAGTAATAAAACTCTTGTGACAGTTCACACTCCACTGCAATGCCACTGTATTGGTGACTCCACCTCCTGCCTATACCGACATGTTTCAATTGGATACTGCCAATCTTTCTCAAGATTTCTCTTTCTCAATCTTTCTCTTCCTTGAGAATGATTGGCGGTATCCCATCGAAACATGTCGGTATACGCAGGAGCTGATGTCACCAGTACAGGGGCATTGCTGAGACGTGTGCACTGTCATCAGAGTTTTTATACTATTGTATGCATGCTTGTTGCCAGTTGCCAGGGCCCAGTCTGTTTGTGTTAAAGAGGAGTTCCCCTGAAGAAAAAAAAAATTAAAAGTCAGCAGCTACAAATACTGCAGCTGCTGACTTTTAATAATCGGACACTTACCTGTCCCAGGGTCCAGCAATGTGGGGGAATGAAGCCCCGCTCATACCTCCCTCTGCTCTGTGTGCCGGCAATCTAACTGTGGGCACCTGGCTGTGAAGTCACGTGAAGTCATGCGCTAGCGGCACCGTGATTGGCCACGCAGTCATCTGGGACCTGGCACGTGTCCCAGATGACTGACAGGAGGGAGGGGGCAGAGCTGAGCCCTTCTTGCACCGAGGGGAAGTGATGTGACCAGCCCAGGCACTCAATGAGGCAGACTACGAGGGACCCCCTAGCAACAGGCATTTAGAGGTGAGTTAAAAACATATTTTTTTCCAAATTTTTATTTTTTATTTTTTTTATGAATTTTCATGTTTTTTTTTTTTCTGTAGAACACCACTTTAAGTTGATTAGTGCTCCTCTTCCTTGCTCTGCTTCTATTGTACCTGTCATTAGGCATACTGTCATTAAAGCGGGGTTCCACCCTAAAGTGGAACTTCTGCTGATCGGAACCCCCCCCCCCCCTCCGGTGTCACAATTGGCACCTTACAGGGGGGAGGGGGGTGGAGATACCTGTCAAAGACATGTATTTACACCCACTTCCGGGCATAGACTCCCATGGGAGTCTATGTCATTTCCTGTCCTGCCGCGCTGTCTGCTGGGACACACACGGGTCCCAGTGACAGCGCGGAGAATTCCTATTGCTCTGCGCGACTCGTGCATGCACAGTAGGGAACCGGGAAGTGAAGCCGATTCGCTTCACTTCCTGATTCCCTCACCTAGAATGGTGACGGCAGCAGCCGAGAGCCGAGCGATTGATCGGCCTCGGCTGCCGGCATTGCTGGAACCCGGGACAGGTGAGTGCTCATTTATTAAAAGTCAGCAGCTGTAGTATTTATAGCTGCTGGCTTTTAATATTTTTTTTAGGTGGAATCCCTCTTTAACATCTTGTTATATATGTTGCTTATTACTTTATGTTCATTTTTGCACAAATGATTTGTGTGTGAGCGCTACAGGAATTGTTTATAGTGTTTGATTTGTGCTTCCTATTTTGGACTTCTACAATTAACAAATTTGTCTGCCTTTGTTCATTTCCATTACATAGTTGTTTGATGCAACTAGAAGTTTACCCAAGCAAGATAAGGTTCTTTGTGCTTCCTTTTAAGTGAGCAAAGTGACAATTATTTCTATTTTTTTTTTTCAAAATCAACATGTATTTCTGTACTTACTGAAAATGTTGTTAGCCTGAAAAAAGAAAATGAATGCAGCCACCACATTTAAGGACAAGTAAGATGTTATGTAAATTGTACTTTTTAGGTTTAGATATACTTTAAACTTTGCTACAGTCTTTCAGTTTGAAAGGATGTCTTTATAGTGCTCTGCATATGATATTAGCACTATACTATAGGGACACTGCTATATATATAAAATGTATTTGGTCCATTTTATTATACTACATTTATGTTTTTACCCTGTAATCTTATAATTTGGTATCTTTCAGATGTGTTCAATGTCCATGTTTACCATTCATGGCCAGATTAGACCATGTTTCCAAAATGACATTGGAACCTGCCTTCAAGCAGTAATGATAATGATGAAGGACTCTGGAGTGGTAAGTAAAAAAATAATATTCAGTCGTTTTATTTAAAAATAATTACTACCAAAGTATTAAGCATGCAGTAGGAAAAGTGTTACATCTAATATGTGATATCTCATACATATTGTTGTTACCTAGTACAGCCTTTGTCTGTTATGGTGGACACACCCCCTTGGCATAATGGGAATACTGGGAGACATTTGTTATATGTGCCACTGCCAGTATAAGTGATGTAAATCATCTTCCAAAAAGATATTTCCCCTTGTTTCAGCTGGTGTAAAGCTGCAACTCTGTGATATACATATTTATGTTTCAGAGCCCTCTGGCCGGTACGGATAAGGATGACAAACAGGGTTAACATAAACTCATTACTTGAAATGGACCTGAAAGTGTGCCCTGGTCTAACATACGGTATACCAAAATAAGGGGGCATACCTTAGATTAAGAAATGAGGATTAAATGAAATGAATATGAAATGAAGTGAAATGAGTACTCTCATGAGGAGTATAATGCTTGAGAAATGCCCTAAAAAGGGGATGGGAGGGTGGGTATCGCGCACAGGAACCGACAAGGAAGACAGCCGAACGGGCTGGTTAAATTCCCCTCCGGGCTCCTCCCATTATTCCAGGCCACCATACTGGCCTTCTTATTTATAGTTCAGAGCCCTCTGGCCGGTACGGATAAGGATGACAAACAGGGTTAACGTAAACTCACTACTTGAAATGGACCTGAAAGTGTGCCCTGGTCTAACGTACGGTATACCAAAATAAGGGGGCAAAAATATTCAGGTACGGATAGTGCTTTATCTGACTTTAGTTTAGTTACTGGGTGAGTTTGACGAAGGCTTGGGCCATCTCCACTTGTGGATTGGGTATGTAACGGGCAAAACAGGTGGACTTCCATCTGCCCAACTTCTTGATGACATGGTCCGGGACCCCTTGGCGGGAGGCTGTTGAGGCTGCCCCAATACGGAACGAATGTCCGGAGTAGTGAGTAGGGTTGAGCTGAAGGATATGTAGGAGTATCCTGACGTGTTCCATGAACCGGGCAGCGTTTAGAGGTTTAGTATGAAATGGCAGAAGCGGGCTCGTGTCTGGTTGATCGGCCAGAAGGGTCAACAAGTGGGTGAGAGTGGAGACCGGGCACCAGAGGTTGTCGGTCTTATAGAAATGGATGTCCATACCAGAGCCAACCTGCTGCATTTTGGAGACTGCTAAGTGTAAAATGAAATGGTCTTCATAACGGACCAGGTGGCGTTTGCAAAGCATCCGTTCTACGGGGTTGTTACAGGTAAACTCGCCTGGCCGTAAGAAGCTGTAGAAGGCCAGATGTATGGCTGCTTGCAAGATGACACTAGGACGAAGACCGAAAGGTGACATGGCCAGGATATCCGACATGCTTCTGAAAATATCTCCAGTGATAGGCAGACGTCTGGTGCTGGCCACTGGCTGGCGCTTCTGGACGCCGCGCATGACAGACCGAACGGCGTGGTAAGAAAATAAAGAAGGTTCAGCAGGGTCCTGGAGGGATGTGAAATGTTGGACACCGGCCAGATACGAATTGTAGGACAATGCAAGCTCTGAGTGGCAATAGGAGATGAAGGCCAGGACTTGTTTGACACGGGATGTCTCTGTGCTGTGATGTGTCATGAAGCGGTTGAAGGCCCTCCAGGCCGTTTGAGGGTATTACGTGAAAGGGAAAGATCGATGAGCTGGGTTGCCGCTAGGAGGTGTGGGGCTAGTCCAGGATCAGCTGAGACCAGTCCGGGATAGCTGCTGATGTTGGTTCGGCTTCGGGCACCTGATCGAAAAATGAGACAAAATTAAAGCCGGAGAGGGCATCCGCTGCCCGTTTGGACTTACCGGGGATAAAGGAACAGTGGATGTTGAACTGAAATAATAACGAGAGCTGAACCAGCCGACGTAGGAAGGACATCATCACTAGAGACCTGGACCTGCCTTTCTTAATGACCTCTGCAGTGGCTAAATTATCTGTTGAAAAGGCCACAGTTTGGCCCGACCAACTGCGGCCCCAAGTGTATGCTGCTGCTACGATGGGGTATAATTCAAACAGGGAGGGTGTTTCGCAGAAGCCAGGTATTGCCAGTATCTGGGGAGGCCAGGGAGCTGCGAGCCAGAGGTGGCCAAAAATAGCCGCAAAGCCTGTGGAGGCCGCCGCTTCGGTCACCACCTGGGGTGAAAGGGAAGATACGGAGGAAACGAACAGGGACACGCCATTCCAAGATGACAGGAATTCCTCCCACATAGAGAGGTCCGCTATTGCCGCAGGATCAAGGCTGAGGACTTGCTCCGGATCCTGTGTGAGGGACAGTAAGACCAGTAGGCATGACACAAAGGAGCGACCCTGAGGGATGATGCGCATGGCGAAGTTCAACATGCCGAGAAGGAATTGCAGCTGTCTCTTGGTGCAAGTTCTGGTGCGGGTGAAGTCCCTCAGGACCGCCCTGATGCAGGCCAGTTTATCCGGGGGGAGGCTGGCCTGCATGGTGTTGGTGTCTAGGTTAACCCCGAGAAAGGTGATGGACTGCGCTGGACCATCCACCTTGTGCTCGGCAATGGGGACATTGAGGTTCCTGAAAACCACCCTTAACTTATCCAGGTCTCCTGGCGGTGAGCCGGGTGGCTCGATCAGCAGGAAGTCATCCAGATAGTGTATGACTCCCTGACACTGGGCTACATGCAGCAATATCCACGGGAGTGACTGCGCGAAAGTGTCAAAGAGCCAGGGGCTACTTTTAGACCCGAAGGTCAGTTTGGTGGCAAAATAGTATAGCTCCCTCCACTTGATGCCATGCCAGCACCAGAGAGATGGATGGATGGGAAGGAGCTTGAAAGCATCCGAGATATCGGCCTTAGAGAACCAGGTGGCCGTGCCTGTCTTGAGAATGGCCTGGATGGCCGTGTCTACGGAGGCATACTTAAGAGATAACTCCTCGGAGGGGCTGAGGGAATTTAGACTGGGGAAAGAAGAGGAATGAGGCGCTGACAAATCGTACACCAATCTCAGTTTATTTGAGAACTTGCCCTTGACAAGCCCAATAGGGCTGACTATCCAGGTGTTGAAGGGGGGCTGGGTGAAAGGGCCTATGATAAAGTCCCGGTCTAACTCTGTCTGTAGGAGTTGATCAATGGCTCGTTCATCAATGGCTGCTGACCGTAGGTTCCGGCACTCGTACGTGAGGTGAGGGAGAGATATAAGTCCAGTGTGAAAGCCCTGGGTGAAGCCCTGAACAAGGTAGACGGACAGTGAGGGAGTGGGATGAGCCGCAAGGTAGATGCTGAGCCATGAGATGTCGACCCGGCTCAGTCATGACTTCTTAAGCTGTTTGACTTCGCACATAAGCCTGGGATGAGCCCTTTGACATAGAGTGCATATGTGGAGCAGCCAGCACTGACTAAAATTACATGACCCGCAATTATAGTTGTTGCAGATTGCTGCACCTCCTACGGTCTTGACCGGGCACCCAAATTTATCCATCTGCGGCAGGCGTGCAGGCGCCTGTTGTCCCTGAGCAGTACCCGAAGTAGAAGGATTGTCTGAGGGCACCAGGTGGTGGTATGGGTAGCCGACTGGCAAATTGCGAGAGGGGAGACCGTAGGCCCGCAAAGTGGCGGCAGAACTGCTCAGTATCCATGACGCTCCAGTCAGTAGGCGTCTGGAATTGGAAGAGCCTGGTGGCCGCTTTAGCGGGGAGGGAGCGGTGGTAGTCATAAAAAGCAAAACCGCCGTACTTGTAGCCCAGATCTACTATTGCGTGGAGGTACCGATCCAGCTCCTCTCTCCTGCTGGGGGAGGCTGAGCAGATAACATCCCTCAGCATGCCGAAGGCCAACGTAAATTCGGTGACCTAAAGCTTTCTATCCAGCCTGGGGTCCTTGGCCTTGAGGACCACTGACACATCCCCCCATGTGTACGCCTTATTCTCCGCGAGATCATGGATGGAGATGAGTAGAGAAGCCAGACTGACATCCTTGCCCTCTAAGATGTCCTTCCTGACGTTGGCCGGTACCAGATGAGAAGGGTACACAACTGAAGCACACCCGGTGGTACCTGTGAGTGGGATAGTCACTGCCTGGGCTGCTGGTAATGGAGGAGAAACAGGTGGGCGGGTCTCGAGGAGGGCCACCCGATTCTGGACCTCTGAAACTGAGGTCGTCAGGGAAGATACCAGGGTATGCAGTTGTGAAATCGAGGAGGCGATAGAACCCAGGGAGACCTGCTGGGTACTAGCTCCTGCCAAAGCTGGAGGAGGAAAGAGGAGCTTGAAGAGCTCTGCCTTTCTTGCTGTCGCCGAAAGGGTACACCTCTGCGCCCCAGCTCAGTTGTCAGTCTGGGAATGGTCCATGCTCTGGGGGACCGCAGGCTGCCACTCTCTGAAACTGGAGATGGAGATAATGGGGCTGTGAGATTCTCACTGCTGGCCAGGGACATGGTGGCGTAATCCAGGCCTAGGCGAGCCTACTTGTCCTCGGGGTTGGGTTTTCTCTGAGCGGAACCTACATAAGGGTGACATGGATTACAAGACTTGTTGGTGACTCCTGAAGATATACATACTTAATGAGAAGGACACTCCCGCTCATGTGCGCCTTCTCCATTTTTTTCTTTTTTTTTTTTTTCCTTACCTAAGAAGGCACCGTCCGAACAGGTGCAGGGTGGACCTACTGAAACTTGACTGACCTGAGAATATGAAGGCAAGGTTTGTTGAGAGTTCTATACCTGATCACAGACAGTTAGCTAAAAAATTGTTACTTATATAATGGTAAATATGTGTGTCAATGCTTAGTTTGCCACACTTGTTGACTCTTATAACCCAATAAAATATACCGTAAAAACTAAAAATGAATGGCTATAAGAAAAAAAAAAGAAAAACTGAATTTTCAAAAACTGAATGAAAAGCTAAGTAAAAGTAAAATTGTATGATAAACAAACTAACTATTTATAGCAAAAGCTGATTTACTAAAGTTTAATAGACTGTTTCTCCAGAACTTCGTAAATGAGGTAAAGATTCACGTTACAAAAAATACCCAATTACATGCATGTAAAATATATTTAAAAAATTGCATTTTTGGTTGCACATTATTGGATGATGGAAGTCAGCAGAACTTCTCTTCGTTTACTAAGTTCTGGAGCAATGGTACTAGGAGATTTGCCTTCACTACCTGTCTTGGAGACTCAAAAAAAAAATGAGAGGAGGAATCCTCCAAAAGTAAAGGAAATTCCCCTGTTGGACAGCTATCACTGGAACAATCACCCCACTGGATGATTTATCTTTATCTTGTGTTCTGGTTACAACTCTATAAATCTGGATTTTTCTTCATTTTCTCTGTGACTTTGGTAACCAAGGCAAATAGAGGTGTGGATCTACCTTGCGGGGACACAGACAATATTAAAATTTAACATAAAAAATTGTCTAACCATTCACTCTATCCAGAAATAAAAAAACGACCTTTACATACAATTATAGGGTGTGGCCACACTTTGTCTTTAAAGCAGAATCAATTCTTCTATGCACACAGTATCAACATCATCAAATCTGTCTGGGATTAGGTGAAGAAAATACATATTTTTTCAGCATTTCTTCACATCTGCCCAAACTTTTACACAGTACTGGATATAACACATAATAAAGGATTTATCTCTTTAGAGATCCTGCAAGTACTGGGAATACAGTGGTGTGAAAAAGTGTTTGCCCCCTTCCTCATTTCCTGTTCCTTTGCATGTTTGTCACACTTAAGTGTTTCGGAACATCAAACCAATTTAAACAATAGTCAAGGACAACACAAGTAAACACAAAATGCAATTTGTAAATGAAGGTGTTTATTATTAAAGGCGAAAAAAAATCCAAACCATCATGGCCCTGTGTGAAAAAGTGATTGCCCCCTTGTTAAAACATACTATAACTGTGGTTGTCCACACCTGAGTTCAATTTCTCTAGCCACACCCAGGCCTGATTATTGCCACACCTGTTCACAATCAAGGCATCACTTAAATAGGAGCTGCTTGACACAGTAAGGTCCACCAGAAGATCCTTAAAAGCTACACATCATGCCGAGACCCAAAGAAATTCAGGAACAATTGAGAAAGAAAGTAATTGAGATCTATCAGTCTGGAAAGGGTTATAAAGCCATTTCCAAAGCTTTGGGAATCCAGCGAACCACAGTGAGAGCCATTATCCACAAATGGCGAAGACATGGAACAGTGGTGAACCTTCCCAGGAGTGGCCGGCCGCCCAAAATTACCCCAAGAGCGCAGCAACGACTCATCCAAGAGGTCACAAAAGACCCCACAACAACGTCCAAGGAACTGCAGGCCTCACTTGCCTCAGTTAAGGTCAGCGTTCATGCCTCCACCATCAGGAAAAGACTGGGCAAAAATGGCCTGCATGGCACTGTTCCAAGGAGAAAACCACTGCTGAGCAAAAAGAACATCAAAGCTCGTCTCAATTTCTCCACAACACATCTTGATGATCCCCAAGACTTTTGGGACAACATTCTGTGGACCGATGAGACAAAAGTGGAACTCTTTGGAAGGTGTGTGTCCAAGTATATCTGGCGTAGAAGGAACACTGCATTTCATAAAAAGAACATTATACCAACAGTAAAATATGGTGGTGGTAGTGTGATGGTCTGGGGCTGTTTTGCTGCTTCAGGACCTGGAAGACTTGCCGTGATAAAAGGAACTATGAATTCTGCTGTCTACCAAGAGATCCTGAAGGAGAATGTCCGACCATCTGTTCGTGTACTCAAGCTGAAACGAACTTGGGTTCTGCAGCAGGACAATGATCCTAAACACACCAGCAAGTCCACCACCGAATGGCTGAAGAAAAACAAAATGAAGACTTTGGAGTGGCCTAGTCAAAGTCCTGACCTGAATCCTATTGAGGTGTTGTGGTATGACCTTAAAAAGGCCGTTCATGCTCGAAAACCCTCTAATGTAACTGAATTAGGACACTTCTGCAAAGATGAGTGAGCCAAAATTCCTCCAGGACGCTGTAAAAGCCTCATTGCACGTTATCGCAAACGCTTGGTTGCAGTTGTTGCTGCTAAGGGTGGCCCAACCAGTTATTAGGTTTAGGGGGCAATCACTTTTTCACACAGGGCCATGATGGTTTGGATTTTTTTTCACCTTCAATAATAAACACCTTCATTTACAAATTGCATTTTGTGTTTACTTGTGTTGTCCTTGACTATTGTTTAAATTGGTTTGATGTTCCGAAACACTTAAGTGTGACAAACATGCAAAGGAACAGGAAATGAGGAAGGGGGCAAACACTTTTTCACACCACTGTACCTGTTAACCTGCCATATGTGCACTCTACTCCCACTTTAAGGTCCTGTTGTAGGCTTACAACAAAATTTTGTAGACAAAGTGCTGTCAGCCCTGTCTAGTTTTCTTTATAAAAATACTCAGACCCACCTACCCTTGTAAGATATTTGATTTTTTTTTTCATTAAATTACTTGTAACACATTTGTACTATATTTCTTGTTTTTTCAGTTTTTTTCTTATAGATTTATTTTTCTCTTCTATGTTAGACACTGGTTATTAAAAGCAATGGGGAAGTAACACTTAATTCTGACGAGATTACATTACCCTATTCGCATGGTAAGAAACCCACTGTTACCTCCTTATTCTAAGCCCTACTACAGCCGCAGAGCAGGGGAAGCATTTTAAAACACACAAAAAAAATACTACTAAGTTAGTAAAGCAATTAAACATATCACAAACATACAAAAAATACAAAGACAAACAAATTAATTACTGCAAAAAGGTGGAGAAAGACTGGTCATAGACAGCTCAATATTGTCTCATTCAGCCCACTAGCTAAACAATAGTGTTAATGGAGGAATTCCTACTGCTGTCTATTGTAATTCCTGAAACAGTGGTGTTGCTGAACAGTGACTGCATCCGATAGGATGCAGTCACTGTTTCACCAACATATTCCACCCACATCAGTTGATATTTTAATTGAGATTTGCAGGGCCGTGTGGCATTTGTAGAATCAGCCAAAATTTAAGCCAACTATGACCAGCCTAAAGCAGGAGGATTTCCTGTCATGCCTTACATGACAGGAAATCCTCAGTGAGCCCCTAACTTCACTTTTGAGCTGACAACCCAATACCTTTTCTACATTGAAATTTTAAGCAGCTTGTTGCTTTTTGCTAGACTCCATCTACAGTATCCCCCACTATTCTCAATCTCTCTATATATTCACACCTTGGGTTTGAATTACTAAAGGAGTAGAGCAAAGCTTCACCTAACTCTACGCTTCACCTAAGCTACGTATTTGAAAATTAAACTCACAAAGTCAACATTTACTTAACTTAGTAAATTTGGTAAAACTATGCTGTCTATGGCCATCCAATCTTGTGCAGTCAAAACAGTTTTTTTAATTATTTTCCTTGAATAAGGCAAGATATTTTTTGCAAAATTAACTTGGCTTCAACTGATTTACTAAACGACATGAACATTCACTTCAATCATATATGATTACATAGCACAGCTATGGTAAAAAAAAAAAAAATATGAATAATAATTTCCCTCAAAATAACTCAACACACAGCCATTAAACTCTAAACCACTGGCAACAAAAGTGAGTACACCCCTAAGTGAAAATGTCCAAATTGGGCCCAAAGTGTCACTATTTTGTGTGGCCATCATTATTTTCCAGCGCTGCCTTAACCCTCTTGGGCATGGAGTTCACCAGAGCTCCACAGGTTGCAAACAGAGTCCTCTTTCACTCTTCCATGATCCTCTTTCACTCTTCCATGATCCTCTTTCACTCTTCCATGATGACATCACAGAGCTGGTGGATGATAGAGACCTTGTGCTCCTGCACCATCCATTTGAGGATGCCCCACAGATGATCAATAGGGTTCTAGGTTTGGAGACATGCTTGGCCAGTTCATCTCCTTTACACTCAGCTTCTTTAGCAAGGCAGTGGTCATCTTGGAGCGGTTTAGACATTAATGGCTGTGTGTTGAGTTATTTTGAGGGGACAGCAAATTTAAACTGTTATACAAGCTGTACACTCACTACTTTACATTGTAACAAAGTGTAATTTGTTCACTGTTGTCACATGAAAAGATAGAATAAATGATTTACATAAATGTGAGGGATGCACTTACTCTTGTGAGATACTGTATATAAGAAAGCTAATGAAATTAAATATTTAGAATGTATTATTACAGAAATAATGAAGGCAAAATTGAATGAGCAAAAATCTAGATTTAATAAAATCACAGTACGAATGTCGCTACAATACAACTTTCAACTTTCATAGCTATAAGTTACAGTAAAAAAAAAAACTTTTTTCGTTTAAAACATAAATGAACAACATATAATGTACATTTCTAAAATGTATTGAATGACTCTCAATAACTACTAGAATATGCCTTTCAGACACAAAATGATGCTCTTTCTTACTGTACTTTAATGCATTCAAATGTTACAATGGAATATTATGATATTCTTATGTGTACTCAATAAAAATGAATGAAACAAAAAACAAAGCCAAAAACTAGATGTTACTTTGCAATGCACTCAGCATTAAATGTAACACAAAATTTAAAACTTCGAAAACAATTTTTTTTTAGCTATAATTGTGCCAAATGTGCAGATATGAAATATGTTGCTTTTTATGTATAGGTCTGGCTAAAGTATTATTTATGGCCTGTGTCTGTTAACAGGAAATGTGAGCGTTTTTGAGCCCACAAGCTTTACCATGATTGTCTATACACAAATTGGTGTTCGAATGGAAATCACAAGGGTGCCTGAGATGCAACTGTATATATATGTAAGCACTGATTTATCTGGAAAAGTCTGTGGTAAGTAAAAAATAAATAAAGTGGCTCTATCGTTGACTTCAAATCTGCTCAAAAGCTATACCTGCAAAAAGAAAGATGTAAATACTTTCCTGTTGCCTATACCACCAAACACTTCTCCATTCCTGAGAAATAATTGCCTGAAACCCATAGGTAAACTGACTTTTTCAACAATGTCACTCTGCTGTGTCCCCCACCACTATCACTGGTTCCTCCCACTGACTTCTACATGATTTGGGAAACCAAGGTCAGCAGAGCATCTTGACATCAATGTAACCAGCATTGTCACCTTTTGGCTACCCTCTGCACATAGGGCTTCTGATAAATATCATAGTATTTTCCAACATGCAGAGATAGTATGTTGATGCCTTCCAACATGCAGGAATTGTATGTGGAGACCTCAAATTGTTTATAGTGGGAACTTCTTCCAAGCTTACAAACATCCCTCATGCTTTGAAACAAGTTTAAAAAAAAAAAGAAGCATCACAGAGAACAGTAGTGTGGTCATGGCATCTGCATATATATCTGCATATTTTGTATGGGAGCCCATACAATGATTAAAACATTCCGTATTTTACTTACAATCTGACTGCAATGTTTTATAACACAGGTCTTTGTGGAAATTTCAATGATAAACAGTTTGATGATTTTGTTATTCCGGGAGGAATGTCAGTAAACGATTTGTCCACTTTTACACATGCATGGAGGAGTGATCACACCTGTGCAAAAGTTTCAACAGAAACTATTGATCCATGTGCCATTAACATTCAAAAAGGTAAATGTTTAAATACTAATAGATATTTATGTATTCCTAGTGCTTATATATACACATTGTGCAGAATTCTTAGACAAGTTGTATTTCTGAGGATTACAGTAATTTCATTATTGAACAACTACAGTGCTCTTGGTCAATCCAAAATGTTAATAAATCTCAAACCTGAATATTTAAGAAAGTAAAAGTGAGGTTTTGCCTCTCTTAGGAGAATATCTATGTATGTATAATTATTGGGCAACTATTAGGGTGCAGAATTATTATGCAACTAAATGAAAAACAAAAATTTTCCCATCTCACTTGTTTATTTTCATCTGTTAAAGTGAGAAAAATAGACCAACAACTCAAAATTTACAAATAAACATTTCTAACTTTTCCCCCCAAAAAATCAGTGCCCAATATAGCCACCCTTCTTTTCAATAACAGTCATAAGCCTTCCATTCATGGAGTCTGTCAGTCTCTTAATCTGTTGACTATCAACTTTTTGTGCAGCAGCAACAGAGTTCAGAGAAGTGTATTGCTTTCCTTCACCATAAATCTCCCGTTTAAGAAAGGCCCGCAAGTTCTCAATAGGGTTTATGTCAGGTGAAGAAGGGGGTTTTGTCATTATTCTTTCATCTGTAAGGCCTTTACTGGCTAGCCACGCAGTGGAGTACTTTGATGCATGCAACAGAGCATTGTCCTGCACAAATATCATGGTCTTCTTGAAAGATGCAGACTTTTTCCTATACTACTGCTTGAAGAAAGTGTCTTCTAAGCACTGAAAGTAGGCGTGGGAGTTAATTTTGAGTCCAACTTCAACCCGAATGGTAAACTAGCTAGTTTTTAATAATACCAATCTAGTACCCTACCTCAACCTTGCTGCCATCTGAGCCGAAGTGTAGCTTTGTGCCCGTTACTGATCCAGCCACAGGTCCATCCATCTGGAGACACTCTCATCTCATCAGTTTATAAAACCTGTCTTTAGATATTTCATGGCCCAGTCTTGATGTTTCAGCTTCTGTGTCTTGTTCAGTGGTGGTCGGGTTTCAGTATTCGTTACCTTGTCCATGTCTCTGAGCACTGAACACCTCATACTTCTGGGCACTCCAGGTAAGTTGCAGTTACGGAATATGAGAGCACTGGAGGATAATGTGTTCCTGGTAGCTTCACGTTTGATTCTTCTCAAATCTATTTAATTTGAGTCTTTTTTTTTTCTTAGCACATTTTTTTGCGACCCTGTTGACTAATTGCAACAAAACATTTGATGGTTGTGTGATCATGCCCCAAAATCTTAGCAATTTTAAGAGTGCTGCATCCCTCTGGAAGACTTCTGGAAGACAATTTTTGGCTTTTCACAGACAGTTAAAGCGATAGTAAACTCAGACCATCTGCGCCTAAATTTCAAAGAAGTAATAGTCTTAAATCATTAAAACCTCATGCAGCAAACTGAAGCCACATTGGATGTTTCTTACTTTTATTTTCCTATTTAAGTCTCTGCTCTTTTCCGGGTGCAGCCGCCGCCATATTGAGTGTTGTCTTCCACGTCCGAACTTCCGCCCTATCTCCTTCTCCCTGTCCATAATCTCGTGCATGTGCAGTAATCATTAAAACAAGCCTCCTTTTCACTGCTTAGTCCTGTACTGTGCTTGCCAGTTGTATCTACACCTGTGACGTAATGAGACTCAGACTTTGTCAATGTAAACTGAGTCTTGCAGGATCTCGGAGCTGACACTGGGCACCGCATGGCATTTCAGCACAGGGCTTTGATTTTTCTGGCATGCTCTTCTGCTGAAGAAAAAAATCGGAAAAAGTGCACATGCGCCGATGACATAAGTACAAAGAAAAGGACAGATTTCATGGAAACAAAGCAGGTAGGAAGCATTTTGCACAAAATCAGTTCAATGCTTTGCATTGCTTGAAATGGCAGAAAATTAACATAATGGGTTAACTACCGCTTTAAGGCTGGGTTTGCACCTATGCAAATTGGATGTGGTTTCCCCCGCATCCAATTCGCATAGCAGGTGAATGTGACAGGCTCTCTATGGAAAATTTATTTTGGAAAAAGAGATGTACTTTACAGGCACGTAAAAAAAGTCTCTATGGAGCCGATTCACATGTCCCCAGCAGCTGTGGAGCACACTGTGTGTCTTTGCCTCTGTTTCAGAGCCAAATTCAGGCAAAGATTCTGCCTTGATTCATCCCTGAAACGGAGAACAGGGATGGACAGTGTTGCTGTGCAATCCACAGCCAGTTTAGGTATGAACCAAGCCTAAGGCCTTGTACACGCGATACGAAAATCAGAAGAGAAAAGTCTAAAGAGGAGCTGTCTGTGGATTTTCGGATCGTTAGTATGGTGCATTCAACAAACAATTTGACTTTTTCATCAGACAAAAGCTGGATGTGCAGTCTATAAAATTTTTGTCTGATGTGAATTCAGTGTCTAATTTTGGGATGGTCAGTACAGAAATCAGTCACACAAGTTGAAAGTACAAACAGGCATGCTTGGAATCAAGGAATGACTGGGAGTTTGGTCTTGTAAACTACTGTTTGTAATCTAGAATTAACATTTGTGATGCAGCAGTTGATGAAATGTAAAAATTCTCATCTTCTTTAATGGAATAATAATGAAGCTGCTTTGCTGGTTATGCTGATGTAGTTATGCCAAGCATATTTTAAAAGGCATTTGTTTTGTACGATCTTAAAATCGCAAATCAGAGCTCCCCAAACTTCTACTAGCATGAAATTAGTAGAAGGGACCCAAAGAGTGGCTCTTGAGAAATTAACTTCCTCTTTATACTCTCATAGTACGTCACTATGTTCATGTTTGTCAAAAGACAATTTGCGGATAGTTAGCATGCTAGACAAAATCCTGCACACGTGCGTTTGACAAAAATCAGATGCTAGGCTGTCCAACAATCAAACTGCGTGTACGAGGCTTAAATCTCTTTTTTGGCCCATTTTGCCTGAGGAAAAAAAGATGCCTAATAATTATGCACACCTTGATATAGGGTGTTGATCTCCTGGTCCAGGGGACATGCATCAATGCAAAAAAAAAGTTTTAAAAACTGATATTTTTTCGGGAGCAGTGATTTTAAGAATGCTTAAAGTGAAACAATAAAAATGAAATATTCCTTTAAATATTGTGCCTGGGGGGTGTCTATAGTATGCCTGTAAAGTGCCCCTGTTTTCCTGTGTTTAGAAAAGTACAACAGTAAAATTAAATTTCTAAAGGAAAAAAAGTAATTTAAAACTGCTTTTGGCTGTAAGGTATTGTCGGGTCCCAGCAATATAAATGAAAATCATTGAGAAAAACAGCCCATTACCAGTCTCTTTGGGTCAGGTATGGATAATAAAGGGAACCCCACACAAATTTAAAACAAATGGCATTGGGAGGCCCCCAGGTACTATATTAGGTGTTGGCGGTGCCAGAACACAGTTACTGTTGTGTGCAGGAACAGACCCTGCTGTTAAATATTATTTCAAAAATTTTAATTACATGCCTCTGTTAAACACAGGCATAAAAATTGGGCCTTTGGTGATGGTGGTGCCACAACACTGTAAGCCCTCACAGTTACTCTTGGTGGGCACAGGAATGGGCCCCGCTGTGAAATATTAGATGAACATTGTAATTACATGCCTCCGTTAAACAGGGGCAGAAAAATTGGGCCTTTGGTGGTGCCACAACACTGTAACTCCTCACAGATACTCTTGATGGACTCCGGAACGGGCCCTGCTGTGAAATATTTGATCAAAAATTTTAATTACATGCCCCCGTTAAACAGGGGCAGAAAAATTGGGCCTTAGGCAGTGGTGGTGGCACCCTAGACCAAAAATATTGTTGTAAGCTAGCATCATCAAGATTGAGGAGGAATAGGATAGTCACTCAGCATAGGCAGTCTTCAAGGGATCCCACATCCATAGAAAAATCATTCAGTTACATCAGCATCAGGTGCTTGATAGCTGATTAATTTTTATGAATGGGAGTGTCACATACCTGGTGGTGAGCCTGACGTGTAGAGGAAGGCATCCCATACAACTCTGGCCCAAGAGCCGCTGGTAGTGAGAAAGCTGACGCTTGGGCACGGTAGAGTAAGAGTGCCTGGAATAAGTCCTGAAGTCTGTGCAGGTAGGAGCTAGGAACACACAGGGGGGAAGCTGGACTTGGCTGCTATCGGGCTGGAACGTAGCCAGATCACGGGCAGGTCTTGGCAGAAAACGAGCAGACCAGGTACAACAGCAGGCAGGAGAATAGTCAGGTCACAGGCAGGTACAGCAACGGGTAGGCAGATCAGGTATACAACAGGCAGAAGCATAATCAAGTCACAGGCAGGTACAGCAACAGGTAGGCAGATCAGGTGTACAGCAGGCAGAAGCGTAGTCAGGTCACAAGCAGATTCAGCAACGGGTAGGCAGATCAGATATAGAAGCAGGCAGAAGCGTGGTCAGGTCACAGGCAGGTCTGGCAACAGGTAAGCGGATCAGGTGTAACAGCAGGCAGGAGCGTAGTTGGGTAAAAAGCCGGAACTGTATTAAGGAAACAACACAGAGAAACAGAGATTCAGGTGACGCTGTAGATCAAGCAGCAACCAGATAGTGTTGAGTTCTGTGTTTAAATAGGCCGTCTGGTGCCAGTTCTGGTAACAGGCGCGTGCACATGCCTGCCAGCGTGCACAGGCGCACGCGCGCCCACTGATGTGCCCGTGGCAGATCTGGGTTAACTTTGTTGGCACCTGCGCACAAGTGTGCGCCTGAGGATGTGAGCTGTATTCTGTGGAGCGACTTCCCTGAGAGTGAGCCTATCAACGGAGTCTGTGGACAGGCGCACTCTATGATCCGTTACAAACCCTCCAGCAGCACTGAATGTGCGTTCAGAAAGAATGCTGGATGCAGAACAGGCCAGTAGTTCAATTGCATATTGAGCAAGTTCTGGCCAGTGGTCCATCCTCAAGACCCAGTAATCCAGTGAATGCTCTGTTGGAAAGGTCTACAAGTCTGCTCTTGCCCCAAGATATTCATGCACCATGTAATGAAGATGCTGGTGATGGTTGCTTGAACCGATCAGACCTTGGCGCTGAGGACTGAAAAATTGTCTAAAGGCATTGGTCAGCCGGCCACCTTCTCCTCCACTCTTTCTCTGACTGAACGAAGCCTCAGCAACACATTGTCCAGCACCAGGAAATTGTAACCTCCCAAGGTCTGGAAATGCATTGCACAAAACTTTATTCATGGCCTCCTGAAGATGTTTCATCCTCTGCTCTCTCTGCGAAGGCAGGATGAGTTCTGGTACCTTACCCTTGTAGCATGGATCAAGAAGGGTTGGCAGCCATTAATGATCCCTCTCCTTGATACCACAAATCCTAGGGTCCTTTCGCAGGCTTTGCAGAATCAGGGAGGTCATGCAACGTCAGAAACATTTGCAGAAACATTCAATTGTGAGTCCTCAGGGTCACTGGGGATGACGTTGCAAGGAACTACCTCCTCCCAACCACATACAACTCCTTTGGTTTCTGGGTACTGAAAACCATCCATTGAAGACTGCTGCTGAGTGTTATCCTCTACATCCATGCTGACAAAATCCTCCTCTTTTTCCTGTGTGTTTGGGGAGCCCACAGGAATGCTATCTGGATAAAGGGGGCTTTGAGAGGTAAGGAAGTCCTCCTCTTCCTCCTGATGTTCTGCCTAAAGTGCCCTGTCCATTATTCCATGAAGCAAGTGCTCCAACAGGAAGACAAGAGGGACAGAATCACTGATGCATGCATTGTTGCTGCTCACCATCCTCATGGCCTCCTCAAATGGTGACAGGACAGTGCATGCATTCTTGATCAGTAGCACTGGTGTGGCAAAAAAAAAAACAAGCTCCCCTGACCCTGTCCTGGTGTCATACTCACACAGGTACTCATTGATGGCCCTCTGCTGTGAGTGCAGATGCTGTAGCATTGCCAACTTTGAGTTCCACCTGGTGGGCATGTCACAAATAAGGCAGTTGGTAGGTAGGTTGCATTCCCTTTGAATATCAGCCAGCCGAGCACTGCTATTGTATGACCGGTGGAAATGACCACAGACTTTTCTGGCCTCCCTCAGGAAGCCTGGGTAACTGCTCAACAATTGATGCACCACAAAATTCAGGACGTGTGCCAGACATGGGTCAAGTGTCCCTGTCAGAGGACGGAGACAAGGTTGGTGCAATTGTCACATATAACCATTCCTGGCTGAAGCTGGCATGGCGTCAACCACCTCTGAGCCTGCCTCTGCAAAGCTGACAGAATCTCTGCCCCAGTGTAGCTCCTGTCCCCTAAGCAGACCAACTCAAGCACCGCATGACATCTTTTTGCCTGAGTACTTGCGTAGGCCCTTGAGTGTGCTGGTTCAGAGGGCAAATCTGCAGAAGAGGCCATAGAGGAAGAAGAAGTGGAGGGGGTGGAGGAGAGAGCCGTGGCAGAATCACCACTAGCATTTTGGAGGCGTGGTGTTGGAACAAGCTGCAGCAATCCTGAACCCTGTCCTGCATCCTTCCCAGCTGTCAGCAGAGTTACCCAGCAGGCATGGGAAGGGACGTTACCTGTCCATGAAGGAGAGGTAACGTCCCTGCCCATGCCTGCTAGACCACGAGTCAGCGGTAATATGCACCTTACTGCTGACCGCCCTGTCCAATGGGCCAAAACATTGCCAGTAGAGAGCCGGAATAGCCTTCTGTGAAAATAAATGGTGTTTTAGAACCTGAGGTACAGCACATTCCACAAATTCAGGAAAGGAGGCAGAGTCTACCAGCTGAAAAGGCAGTAGTTGCAGTGCTAGCAAATTGGTCAAGCTAGCATTCAGATGCTGAGCATGTGGATGGCTGAGACTCAATATCTTTTTATGGTTTAGCAACTGGGATAGGGAAATTTGCCTGCTAATATCAGATGGAGGTGTACTGATAGCAGATTGGCTGCCAGAACTTGGGACACCTATTGTTATACCTTCATTCCAGATGAGGAGCAAGGAGAAGTCTGCCTTTTTCTTTGATGTGGGTCTTTCAAGTGCTGTTGCCAATGGACTGCATGGGAGGTCGTCATATGTCTGGTCAAGCATGTGGTGCCAAAGCGGCTGCTGTTCTGGCCACGCTTGATCCACTTCAGACATATGTTGCAAACAGCAATGGTGTGATCTGCTGCACATGTGTCAAAAAAGCCCCACACCAAGGAACTTTTCAAAATCAGCATGGAAGTCAGCAGCACCCTGCATTTGCGGAGCTCTGCGGTGCTCTGCAGTAGGGTGGCTGCCCTTAAGCTGCCCCCTAGAGGACACATGCCTTGTTGGAGTTGTGATCGAATGGTTTGGGGGATTCCTCCGTGCATGATGGTGGGGCTGTGGAAGGAGTGACTGTGGACAAGGAGCCGGTGCAATAGGCCACTTTGGCAGCTGCATTGGAAGGCAAACTACTCTGAGCCTGGGTGACAGAGGATGAGGAGGATGAGGATGGCTTTGTTATCCACTCCACTAACTCTTCTGCATGTTCTGGTTTAGCAGCAGAAAAAAAGGACAAGCGTGTCCCATGGCCACCTGCAGAGGATGCACCATGTCCACGACCAGCACTGTTGACTGTAGACACAGAGTCTGCTTGCCCTCTTTTGGTGGCCTCTGAGCCTCAGTCTATCCTTGGGGGCCTTACATGATATATATTTAAGTTATATTTTTAAGTAGTAGCAACTGCACTATGGTTGCACTGTGGGGAGTGATTCATTAAAATTCACAGAAGAAGTTCTGCAGCTGTTCAGAAAATCAAACTCACATTGCTCTCCTCCCAGAACACCTGCTTTAAAATTAATTTAGAGAGGAAAAGACTGGATAGGCTGCTGAGGTCACAGCAGTGTTTCTACTGTGACCTATAAGCATATGCACAGTACCTGCAGCAACAGAGGTCAGTGAAGGCTAGGTTTAATATAAAAGAATAAAAGAAAATGCATTGGCAGGTAAATAAACCGAAAAAAAAAATCTGCTGGCAAAAAATTAGTCAGGCAACCTATGTAACAGCCACACTACAATATCATAATGTACAAGGTGATGCAATAAAAATGAAATATAACATGTAAAATATCAAACAAACACATGTGCATATATAAGTGAAAAAAATTCCAGATTGTGTTTTCCAAAACACCACAGTGACACTTTGCAGAAAGGGAGTGTTCAATCCACTCAGTCACCACATAAGCCTTCACCAACCACAAGCAATGGACTCTTACCAGAACATGAGGACTCCACTACAGAATCACATCAGCATAAATATGATATCATCAAGCAGAGATCTGGTTCATATTGTTTGGCTGGAGTTCAGCAGTATATCTCGTGAATACTTTGAATATGCTTAAGTGCAATAAAACCTTTAAGACAGTTTTTCATGTGGATTCTTCCATTTTGATTAGATTGGAATTTTGTGCATTTATGGTTGCTATTGATGTTACCATTGATTGAATTCACCTCATTCACTCCCTTGTTATCTCCCATCTTAACTATTGCAACTCCCTTCTCATTGGCCTACCTCTCCGTAGGCTATACTCTCTTCAGTCTATCATGAATGCTGCTGCCAGACTTATCCACCTTACCAACCGCTCAGTGTCTGCTAACCCTCTCCTCCAATCCTTACACTGGCTCCCAATCATCCAGTGAATTAAATTCAAAGTACTAACCACAACATAAAAAGTCATTCACAACTCTACCCTGAGCTACATCACCAATCTTGTCTCCAAATATCACCCAAATTGTCCCCTTTGCTCTTCTCAAGACGTCATACTCTCAAGCTCTCTCGTTTCCTCCTCCCATGCTCGTCTCCAGAGCCTCTCTCATCCTCTGGAACTCACTACCTCCATTGTTCCGGCTATCCCCTACTCTCGCTACCTTCAGGCGATCCCTGAAAACTCATCTCTTCGGGGAAGCCTACCATGTCTCCAACGAATCTCCTACCACTTCCATCAGCTCATTCCCCACAGTTATAACCTTTCGTACCACCTGTCCCATCCTATTAGATTGTAAGCGCTTCTGAGCAGGGCCCTCTTAATCCTCTTGTATTTTATTATATTGTAACTGTATTGTCTCCTTTGTACAGTTTATAGGTCAAATTTAAAGGTGGAAAAAGTTTGACCGGTTTAAGACATTTTACCATTATTTTTCATTCTTTTGATGCATTTGTGTACCCAACTGATTTACCTCATGTATTTGGTAGATGTTTTTTATCCGCTCAGCAAGATCACATTTGAACTTTGTATAACCATGCTTAGCCAGTATAATATTCTATGCATGTATATATGTGCTATAAAGTTCTGAACTTTACCATATTTGAGCCGTTAAATTCAGACATTTACTGTAGATAGATGAGCCACATGTTCTACAGTGCATACTCATCAAGTCCGTGCTACCACAGTCACATTGATATACATCTAGTTTTTAATGAATATCCTTAATTGGGATACTGTGATTACATATACTATCAAGTAAATTGCATCTTATAGGTTAAGAGGTGAATTTAAAAAAAATCCTATTTTCAATTCTGTGTGCTAATCCCAACAAGAACCCTCACCGGCAGTGATCACTAGCATTATCATATTGTTCCTGGAATCAATGGTCACAGCAAATCCTTAATAGAGGTATTTTGAAAGGAGTTTAGATACGGGTGGATATGTTGTCATTGTGTTGATAGCGTGGGACAAGTGTATGATATTTAGTGTGACATGTACCTACTATATTAGATTACCATTGTGGCATGGTATAATTTTTAAATGTTTTTAGTGGCATTTTTGATCAAATAAAAATGTACTGGGTATATATACAATTTTGTTATGCTAATAGTTAATAAGCTTATCATATATGAGTGAGACCCATCATCTTGGAGTTATGTTTGACTATATTTACTCCCAAGTGGGAATTTTATGGTATGCAGAAATTTTGACAATGGCCAGGGTGTCTACTGTACAAAAGTAGTAGTATAATTTTAGATGTCCCATCACTTTCTATCCCACTGATGATGCCTACCAGGACAAACAGAGAGGGTAAATCTCCTTGCTGGGATCACAGAAAGCAATAAAACCCTGACATTGGTTCAAAACCCTCCCTACTCTATCCAAAACAAAAAAAAGAAAAACTTTGTCTATAGATACTCTAAAATCAGTATTACTTCATAGCATCATTATTTTCATAGCTGTAACAACACTGTCATTTTACACACAGAATCGTATGCACATGACTGGTGTTCCAAGCTGAATTCCGGGAAAGAGGTTTTCTCAGCTTGTCACTCTGTAGTTAATCCAACAATTTATTATCAGGTACTGTTTATTAGGTATTGTTTATTAATCAATTTATTACTCTATCAATCTATTAATTAATCACAATGACAATCATCTCCTAATCAATAATAAGTATGAGATGCATCAGTTTTGTAAATTCTTTCAAATTCAATAAAAATTTTGGTTTGTAACACATTTTTAAAGCTGAATTCCAGGTATGGCTATTTTTGCATAGTTACATTGGTCCAGTTTGACCACTTTATTTATGCATGTGCCATACTTGCCAATCCCTGTGGCAGCTGCCATCTGGCTTCCGGGGTCCTATGCTGAGTCGCTGCCCTGCTGCTTAGTGAACACAGGAGGTTGATCAGGTGCCATTCAGAGAGCATTTTGCATTTCCTAAATGAATACAGTGCATCCTCTGATTGCATGAGGTGGAAAAGTGGGGCAGTGATGTCACAGTCTCCGCTTTTTTCAATCACAGAATTCTTCTCTGAATGGTGCCAGTGCTGAGTGTTTGACCTCCTGTGTACACAAAGCAGCTGCCTAGCACAGGGCCTGGAAGCCAGCATTAATCACTGTAGTAGCAGTTCCTGCTTCAGTGATGTTCAGTTTTCATGGGGATTGTCCAGGTATGGCACATACATTCTTACTTTGGTCAAGTGTAACAATGAACAAATCATAAAACCTTGCATTCGGATTTAATTCACACCAAAATTACAATTTTTTTCAAATATAATCTTCGCTGTTGATTTATATTTATAAAAGCTTAAGAAGAAAAGAAACAGGTGTTTGACCATATCACACATGCCACAAATCAAATCACCAAAAGACAAACAAGAAGTGTTTCATCCAGCTTGATTGGATATGTTTCAATTTGACTTAAAGGGGAACTAAACTCTGGAAGCTGTGCCTAAAACATACAGGCAGAAGGCAAAGGATTAGTCACCGGTATTGTCTGTGATCTCTCATAGTCTCCCCTTTCCTATTACTGACTTGGCGTTCCTTGGTCTGCACGGTGTCTCTATATAGTGGTGGCCATCATGGTAGAGACAGGGATTTGTTCTTTATGGTAGCAGTTTTCAATATTGCAGCACTAAAAGTGACATTCTCTCTTCACCCAAGTGACATTTCACTTTCACTTTTAAAAAATGGCCATTCACCATATAATCCGACCCAAGTGATTAGAGGGCAATATAAATTTTACAGTGATAAATCGGAAGGGTAAAACTGCAGTGGCAGCAGCGGTTACTGCACTGTCATGGAAGATAACTGCCACCTGTGTGTGTGTGTGTAGGTGTATATATATATATATATATATATATATATATATATATATATATATATATATATATATATATAAAATCTCACAAAACACTGAAGAAATGACACTTTGCTGCAATGTAAAGTAGTGAGTGTACAGCTTGTATAACAGTGTAAATTTTCTGTGCCCTCAAATAAACTTGGCACACAGCTATTAATGTCTAAACCACTGGTAACAAAAGTGAGTACACCCCTAAGTGAAAATGCCCAAATTGGGCCCAAAGTGTCAAAATTTTGTGTGACCACCATTATTTTCCAGCACTGCCTTAACCCTCTTGAGCATGGAGTTCACCAGAGCTTCACAGGTTGCCACTGGAGTCCTCTTCCACTCCTCCATAATGACATCACGGAGCTGGTGGATGTTGGAGACCTTGTGCTTCTCCACCTTCCATTTGAGGATGCCCCACAGATGCTCAATAGGGTTTAGGTCCGGAGACATGCTTGGCCAGATCATCACCTTTACACTCAGCTTCTTTAGCAAGGCAGTGGTCGTCTTGGAGATGTATTTGGGGTCATTATGGTGTTGGAATACTGCCCTGTGGCCTAGTCTCTGAAGGGAGGGGATCACGCTATGCTTCAGTATGTCACAGTACATGTTGGCATTCATGGTTTTCTCAATGAACGGTAGCTCCCCAGTGGTGGCAGCACTCATGCAGCCCCAGACCATGACACTCCCACCACCATGCCTAACTGTAGGCAAGACACACTTGTCATTATACTCCTCACCTGGTTGCTGCCACACACACTTGACAAGATCTGAACCAAATAAGTATATTTTGGTCTCATCAGACCACAGCACATGGTTTCAGTAATCCATGTCCTTAGTCTGCTTGTCTTCAGCAAACTGTTTGTGGGCTTTCTTGTACATCATCTTTAGAAGAGGCTTCTTTCTGGGATGATAGCCATGCAGACCAATTTGATGCAGTGTGCAGCATATGGTCTGAGCACTGGCAGGTTGACCCCCCCACCCCTTCAACCTCTGCAGCAATGCTGGCAGCACTTATACATCTATTTGCCAAAGGCAACCTCTGGATATGACGCTAAGCACGTGCACTCAACTGCTTTGGTCGACCATGGTGAGGCCTGTTCTGAGTGGAACCTGTTAGCCCCCGTACACACGGTCGGAGATTCTGACAACCAAATCCGTCGGAGTTATTCTGACGGATTAATTCCGGAAGAGGTCCGGAAGTGATGTTGCATACGCACGGTCGGACTAAGTTATCGGAAATTCCGGTTGCCAAGAACGCAGTGACATAAGCCGCGTACGGCGGCACTAGAAAAAGGAAGTTCAGCACCATGTCCCTTTGGGCTCCTTCTGCTGAGACGATTCGCGCTTTTCAGATTTGTGCTTCAGTTCGGTACTGCTCTTCAGTTTCTGCTTGTCTTTGTGTATCTGATAATCAGTGCGTGTAGTCAGTAAGCATTCGTTTCTCATTGTGGACTATATCTTGGTATAGTACGCTTTGATTTGCATTGCTTATTGTCTGCTTGTTTCTGCTATTCAGGTAGTTCTTTCAAGCATTGCTGTTTATCAGTGCTTTCTGTTGTCCGTTCTGACCAGCCGACCGTTTTCAAACCATGTTTCGTCTACGTACTCATCGTAGAGTTTGTGCTGTGCAGGGGGTTTGTGTTGGGTTCTTACTTTTACACAAGCCCGGTCCATGAACAGGGAGGGGAGGCGTTTGTGGACCAAGAATTGGTTGCGCCAGCGCGACCAGTTCTCGCACATGCCTTTGCTCCGTGAGATCCGGGAGAATAATCCTGATGATTTCAGGAATTATCTCCGGATGACGGACCCCGTTTTTCACGCTTTGCTGTCCCCTTATATCACCAGGCAGGATACCTGCATGCGGCCATCACTCCAGAGCAGAGGCTCATTGCCATGTTGCGCTACTTGGCGACAGGGAGAAACCTTCAGGACCTCAAGTTCTCCACAGGCATCTCCCCCCAGGCTCTGGGGATCATTATTCCAGAGACCTGTTCTGCCATCATTCAGGTCCTGCAGAAGGACTATATGAAGGTAAGTTTTATCCTTTAACATCACATTCTAGGTATTTCATGATTGCTAATGTCTTGCATTTCTTTCCTCATTCCCTAATTATCATGATTGCAATATGCTCTAATTCATATGCTCTGCCCCTTTGTCCTCATGCATATTTGCCTCACTAACTTCCCCAACATGCTCTTCTTGGCCCATAAAACTATAGTCTAGTCACTTACCAATGTCTTTTGTCAGCTCCATAGTATTGCTTTCCCCTAAATACCCCCTAAAAGGTTTTAAAGGGGGAAAGTTGTCTTGAGCAGCAAGAGTTTTTGTCCAGATCTTTTAGGTAGTGGGCAATCAGTAAGTATTTCCAGGGAGGAATGTGGGGCTTCTCTGTCTGTGCCACAAGCTGGGCTATTGGTAACAGTTTGCCTTGGTGGAAAAATTGGTGGGATCTAATTTGGTTTGATGGCCAGTGGTCTTTGAGGTAGCCATGTTGCATGCCTGGAGGTAAGTCTGGATTTAGTTTTATCGGGGTCAACGGGCCTGGAGTGGAAGAGATGGTCATGCGTTTGCAAGTTTGATGGAAGCAGTGAATGGTGGGTCCTATTAATGGGTGGAGGCGGAATAGCGATGGAGAAGTCCATGGGATTGAGGTTACTGGTAAGTTAGTGAAGGTGACTTCTACAGAAACCCAGTCTTTGTGCATGGACATTCCAGTCCACTAGTCTAGCTAGGTGGGCGGCGGTGCAGTAATTTAGGAGATTTGGCAGAACAATACCTCCCAGATTTTTTGGGCGTGAGTTGGTCGTAACTTATTCTGTGTTTGCGGTTGCTCCAAAGAAACTTAGAGAATAGCTGCCTGTAGCTTTTGAAAAAGGAGGGTAGAACATATATGGGGATCGTTTGGAGCAGGTATAAGATTCTCAGGAGATTTTCAGAATGGCTGCTCTGCCAAACCAGAAGAATAATGGTTTGTCCCAATTTTTGAGGTCAGCAGTCAATTTGTTCAGGAGTGGGAGATAGTTTTTCGTATAAAGATCTGCAAGTTTAGAGGGAATTTGGATGCCCAAGTAGGTAATCGAGTCGTGTTTCCATTGGAAGGGGACGCTTTCTTTGCATTTGTTGACTATTTTTTGTGAAAGAGAGATATTAAGGGCAAAGGAATTTGGCATATTAATTTTGAGATTCGAGAGAAGTTGGAAGTGTTTGAATTCTGATATAATGACGGGTAGGGTAATGAGTGGGTTTGTAAGAAATAGTAGTATGTCGTCTGCAAACACAGCATATTTATATTCTTTCTGAGACGAACGGATTCCGTGTATGTCTGGGTTTAATCTCAATTTGCGGAGGAAAGGCTCAAGGGTTAATACGAAAAGGATGGGAGACATGAGGCACCCCTGTCTTGTCCCGTTTCGGATGGGGAAGGCGTCTGCCAGAGTGTTGTTGACTCGAATCCTGGCTGAAGGGTTTGTGTATAACGAGAGGATCGGGTTGGTCATGTGTGGGCTTATGCCTATGGCTTGAAGTACAGCCTTCATGTAGTCCCAAGACACTCGACACTGTCAAACGCCTTCCCGGCATCCAGGGATAGAAAGAAGCCTTTTTGATTTGTTTGGGTTATTAGGTGGTGTAAATTTATAGCTTTGATGGTGTTATCCCTGATTTCGCATCCAGAGATAAACCCTGTTTGGTCCTGTGAAACAATGGAAGGGAGGCTTGGGATCAGTCTATTTGCTAGAATCTTAGAGAATATATTTATATCTGAATTCAGTAGTGATATTGGCCTGTAGTTTCTAGGTTGGGTAGGATCTTTCTTGTCTTTAGGGATGACTACTTTGTGGGCATCTAGCATCCCTTGAGTAAGAGGAGAGGTGGGAGAGAATTCATCGAAAGCTTTTAAAAAGGGTGATCGCAGGGTATTGGAGAATGTTTTATAATATACAGCCGATAGGCCATCTGGGCCCGGGCTTTTTCCGGGTTTTAGTTGTTTAATCGCTTGTTCCAATGCGCGTAAAAGAGTTTTTGGGATAAAGTGTAATTTTTCTTGAGGTTATGATTTAGCTCTTCTTGAATAAGTGTTCGTGTTTCGATCAGTTCGGAGTGCGTTTGTTGTGCTAGGTTGTGCTTGTGAAGTGCTTCTAGTTTTTTTAATTTTGCGAAGCTCTGTGAGTTTTGACTTTTTTGCCTTCTTTATTGCAGATGTTATAGAGATCAGTTTTCCTGTACTACACATTTGTGCGCTTCCCACTGTGTCAGGTATGATGTGTCTGGAGTATCGTTTTCGGAGAAGTAGTCCGTTAAACATTTGATTTCTTGTTCGTTAGTCTTGTCTGTCAGGATAGTGGGGTATAATTTCCAGATGAATGCATGGTTGATTACATCAGGGACTCTAAGTGTCATTGAAATGGGATGGTGGTCAGATAGCGTCATTGATTCTATGGTTGCTGTCTGTAGGGTGGGTAAGTCCTATTGTGTGATGAAAAGATAGTCAATGCATGAATACTTATTGTGGGGGGGCAGAAAAGTAGGTGAAGTCCTTGTCTTTGGGGTGGAGTGTTCGCCAGGAGTCGTGGAGTGATAGCTCTTGGAGACAGCATCTGATTTGTCTTAGCGCCCTATATGGCAGGTGGGATTTATCTGAGGAGGTGTCTAGGAGAGGGTCGAGGGGTACATTAAAGTCCCCCCCTAATATTAGAATGTCTTCTTGAAGGATGTCAGTTGTTTTGTCACTGCTCGGAGAAAGGGTACCTGGGATGTGTTGGGGCTATAGATGTTAGCTAACATAATTGGCCTATTTTTTAATTCACCCTTAAGGAAGATGAATCTCCCTTGTTCATTAAGGAGGGTGTCGGTGACTTGTATGGGTGTGTTTTTTGAGAGAAGGATGGAGATCCCTTTAGACTTTGTGATTGGAGAGGTTGCGTGGTAGCTGTGGAGGTAATAGTGTTTTTCAATTTTGGTGTGTTTTTAGAGCAAAAGTGGGTCTCCTGAAGGAAAATAATGTCTGCTTTTGCATTTCGCATGTTGGATAATAATTGTGAGCACTTTTCTGGGGTGTTCAGGCCCCTGGTGTTGAGAGAGAGCACTTTTAATGATAGAGTGGAAGGTTTTGTTGTGCTGCGAGACATGACGGTTGTTTGGTTGGGCTGTTTAGTTGTGGTTTTGATTTGTGAGGGGTAAGCCAGAGACTGAAGGGTAGGGAGGGTAATAGATGAGGGTGAATAGAAGGGAGGGGAGGGATGTGGAGTGCTAGAGAGGGTATAGGGGGGTAAGGAGAGTGGGGAGAGGAGTATGTTAGTTCCCTGAGGGATGGGTTGGGGGTTGTATCGGTTGTTGGGGTTGTCTAGCAATCCCACGCCGCATGTGGGAGGTAACCAGATTCATTCAGCTGGGACTGCCAGTGTGCGCTGTTTGCGGGGGTAGTAGGTGGAGTTCATTTCAAGAAGGGAGCTCTGTGTCCCTTCGAAGTTAGGAGACTGTGCAGGGATATAATAAATTGTTTTGTGGGGAGCCAATCGGGGATGACTAGTGCCCCATTGGTCCTACAAAATTACAGGAGGCATATGTGTAGCCATGGTGAGGGACAGTATAAGTAGATAGGCGTTAGGGTGGGATCATTGGAGGGATCTGGCTCGGTTCGTAAGATAGCAGGTGGGGTGATTCGATTTTAGTAGAAGTGGTCCTATTTGTCTGTTACAGGTTGTGGCTGTGAGTGGATAGAGTGTGTTATAATGGTTTTAACAAAGGAGGGTAAGGTGATGAATTGACCCTTTAGCTGCCAGGCAATTTAAAACTTGGGGTGTAAACCAGGGGACATAAAAACTGAGAGAATAAGTGACTGAAGAATTATAGCTGAAGGGTTGCAACCTACATGACACAGTGTGTAGGATAGGATATTAACCGAAAATACAACTTGTTAACACAATAACAGTAATAGAGGGTATCCACCAATAACAAAGTGACAGTTTCCCTTCATGGGTGGTGTTAAGTTAGTCTTCAGGCTTTTGCTCTTGAATCCAAGGGAGGCATGCCCAGTGTTGGTCCCAGGGGTAACACGTCGGGTGTAGGTCCCAACAGTTGGGGTTAGGTGGTGGGGTGTTATATAAGAGCTGGGAGAAGGGAATTGTTCCAGCCAGTGCATTTTGCCTAGGGGGTAATGGGAGGGGCAAGGTGGGTTTCTTACCTAAGCATGTCTCCCTCGTGTTCCAGGTGGCATAAACAATTCTAAAATCTTAATACTCTATAACTTAGGGTTATCTAGAGCAGAGAAAAGTCGAAAATTACAACAATGTACAATGATCAGACAGTGTAATGTATTATTCCCGGAGAGAGGTGCAGTAGAGAAGGGGGATGAGGGGGAGAGGAAGCAAGAGGGGTAGTAATAGGTCTGATATCATTCAGAGAGGGCGAGGACGGGGGGGGGGGGGGAAGGAAGAAAAGGGTGTGAGGGGGTGGTTAGCTGGATGGCTCCAACAGTGAATAGATTTATGAGTATTTACTGTGTTCTTGCGGTTTGTAGGCAAAGCAGGAGAACAGGACTAGACAGGAGCGAATTCTCTGCAGATTGTCTGGAGATGTCCTTGGTGTCATTTTAGATCAATAGTTACCCACATAGAAGTCATCTTAGGCTGTTATTCGTGTTGTCTTCTTGGAACACAAGTCTTTTCTTAATTTTGCTTGTAGGAGGTATAGTTTTTTCCCTCTGTGGTCCCCCTCGGATTGTGCAGTGCCAATAGCTTATGGCATGTGTCTCGGGTGTTGAAGGAGGCAAGTGGAATGTTCTCACATCTGTGAGGGTGGGTTGCAAGGAAGAGACTTAGGTAATAAAGAAGGGGGAGTAGGAGGGAGCCTCGGCCGAGTTGGTTACTTTGACCACGAAGAAGTAGGTGGCTCTGGATCAGTGTAGCTTTGGTTCAAATTGCTGTAGAAATGGGAACAGAGGGGCGCCAGACTGAGTGCAGTATAAATCATATATTTAATAAAAACAAGTAGTAACTCACAGGTTAAATTAGATGAGTTCAGTATGCAGTGAAAATCGCCAGTCCTGGAGTCTCATAAATGTCTTCCCTTTGCAGCCTGGGGCACTGGTGTGATCTTACAGGGATCCAGAAAATGCTGGGAACCAGGAGGCAGGAAACAAGAAGCAGCTGGTCGTGACTTCACAGGAACAGGAAGTGTGATTATTCACAGTGGCAAGGAATGGTAATGCATTTCGAAGCTACAGCTTCTTCATCAGACCATGATTGGCTGGCAAACCTGGCAGTCTTATATTGCAGAGGAAATAGAAACAGAGAGATCTGATGGGCTGGCCAGCCCGTCAATCAAATACACAGATTCAAAGAGGTAGATGGCTGGAGACCGAAGAGAATGTAAATATGAGTAAGAAGCTTGCTGATTAATAGTGGAAGATAAGTTTATAACGTTTGCAGAAATCGATCAATTCACTAATTGATTAAATACATAAATATAAAATGTATAAATATACCTCAAATTTAAAATGAATACATTTTTATAAGTAAATTAACTAAAAAATGAATTAAGAAAATTATTAGCAATTTGGAAATCAATTGATTATTATAAATTATAATGAATTAATAAAATGGTGAGAATGGAGGAAAGAGAGGACTCTATGCTAGGTATAATATTAAAAAGGTTCTAAGTTATATCATGACCAAAACATCATGTACATGTTTACAACATGCAGTTGTAAACATGTACATGTGCAACAAACGCATGTATATACGTGAGTATATACAAACATCTTTCTGTCCCAATACTCTCTAGAGGGAACATAATATTGTATAAAAAAAGGGGAAGGGGAAGAGAAAAAAAATAAATAAATAAATAAAAGGGGGGGGGGGAGGGGGTGGTAAAAACAAAAACAAAAAGGGGGGTGGTAAAAAAAAAAAAAAAAAAAAAGGCGGTTCCAAATTTGTGTCTGTTGCCCAAATGAGCTATTTAGTGGATAAAACTGGGTATCCATTCACCAGTAACCGGGCAACCCACTGAGGCATGACCAGGGGAAAATCACACCAGCACCTGATTAAATAACAGTGCTGATTTCGATCTCCTCGTTCATTCCTCTAGGCGACATAGTATCCAAAGTGAAAATCCAATACGTTTCCTGACGACACAGTCTTTTGAAACGTTCTGCTGGGGGAAATTTATCTGGAATTGATTCAAGGACCCAAACTTTTAGATCCTTGGATGATTGTTTATGATATTCTAGAAAGTGGCGGGGGACACTGTGTTTAGGGAGACCAGCATCGACAAATCTGCGATGTTCCCCAAATCTGGCTCTAAGGGCTCTGATTGTACGGCCCACATATAGCATGCCACAAGGGCAAGCTAGACAGTAAACCACAAACATGGAAGAACAGTTATGGAAGGTGTTGAATGTGTATGTCTTACCCTTATGAGCAAAGGATTTTTGACCATGTTCAATATGAGCACAAGTCAGGCACAGGGATTTTTTACACTGAAACATGCCCACCAGAGGAATGAGTGTTAGTTGAATGTTATTGGATATAGATTGGGCAGATTTAATTTTGCTAGGAGAGATTTTCCCTTTTATATTTGGAGCCTTCCTATAGGCAAATTGTGGCACTGTAGGAATAGTGGTTTTTAAGTGTGGGTCTTGCTGTAGTATAGACCATTGTTTTTTGAAAACGCTCTCCATTTTCCAGTGTTTGTTGTGATATTGGGTTATGAATCTTGTTCCTACATTTTCTTGTGATCGCTGTTTTGATTTTGGAATGTCATTGGTATTGTAAACCATATGAGCCTGATCGATGAGGTCTGGGGGGTAGCCTTTCTCTATAAATTTCTGTTTGAGGTGAACACTTTGTGCATTATAGTCCTCCAACCTAGTGCAATTGTGCCGTAACCGGCAAAATTGACTTTTGGGGACATTTTTAACCCACCTCGGATGGTGACAACTGGTGAAATGTAAAAAAGAGTTCCCTGATGTGGGCTTGGTGTAACCTTTAGCTATAATTGTGGACTCTTGGTGACTGAGTTCCAGGTCCAAAAAACAAAGAGAAGTGGCATTTATTTCTGAGGTAAAGGAAAGACCAAAATTGTTAGAGTTGCAGTGTGATAGAAATTCCTGTACAGTATGAAGAGGACCATCCCAGATGATAATAATGTCATCGATGTAGCGCCCATAGAAGACCAGGTGCGCTGCGAATGGGTTATGTGCCCATATGTACCTGGTCTCCCATAGGCCCATCGTGAGATTTGCATAACTGGGGGCAAAATTTGCCCCCATAGCAGTCCCAGTATTCTGAAGGTAATAATCATCCTCAAAGTTGAAGTAATTATGTTCCAGGCAGAATCTGGTCACTTTCAGAATAAACTGTGACTGTCTGGAATTGATGTCACTGTCCTCGGATAAAAAATGCAAAACCGCCTGTAGTCCAACCTCATGCGGGATCGAGGTGTACAATGAACACACATCCAACGATACCCACAGATATGTTGGTTCCCAAGTATATGGTTGTAATAACTCTAGGAGATGGGTACCATCCCGGATATATGAGGGGAGAGCTTGGGCCAGAGGTTGGAGGAATTGATCGATGTAGAGAGAATAACTGGTGGTAATACTCTCCATGGATGCCACAATGGGACGTCCAGGAAGATTCTCAAGGTTCTTGTGTACCTTTGGAAGATGGTAGAAGTACGGTACATTGTAATATTCTCTATGGAAGAAAGAGGCTTCAGCTTTAGAAAGGACACCCTCAGATGAAGCTATGGTAATCAAATTCTTGGATTCCTTGATGAAATCTGGTAAAGGGTCTGTTTTTAGTTTTGTATATGTGCTACGATCAGAAAGTAGGCGGTGTGATTCATCAAGATAGGTGGCTCGGTCTTGAATGACTATACCACCGCCTTTGTCTGCCATTTTGATAATTATTTGTTCGTTCTTACTTAAGTTGTTTATAGCTAGACGTTCTTGAGAGGTGAGATTGGCTTTATTATGTATGGATTTGGATTGTTTACATATTTCCAGAAGTTCTGAATATACCACCTGATAAAATGATTCTATGTAGGGGCATTTGTTATGTGTGGGGTTAAAGATAGACTTTGGTTTAAAAGAGGTATGTTTAATAGGTGGAGAATGGGCTAGTTGTTGGAATTCAAGAATTTGCTCCATATTATCACAATCCTCCCATAGTTCCATCAAATCGCTCATGGCTCGTATTTCTATGGAGGTATCGAAAATGGTGTCAGGCACTGGGATGGTGTTGACATTGGCTACTATGGTATCTTTGTGTTTGTTGGCCTGTAGACTGAAATGTCTCTTGAGAGTAAGGCCGCGTACACACGCGGGGACTGTTCGCTGAAACTTTGTTCGTCAAACAGTTGCCGCAACAGTCCGCTCAAAATTTGCATGAGCGGACTTGCCCACACACGGCACTTTTTGAGCGGACTGTTTCAGAGAACTGTTTGCCAAACAGTTCGCTCAACTTTTGAAATGAACGGACTCGCCCACGTAAGGCGGAGGCAAGTCCGCCCATTTCGAGCGCGTGTACAGGTAGGCGGGGCCTGCGAAGGAGACGTGGCGGGCACCGCCGCCTGGAATGGACTTAAAGGGACACCCAACGCCGAAAAAAATCGGCGTGGGGGTTCCCCCAAAGTCCACAACAGACCCTTGTCCGAGCACGCTACCCGGCCGGCCAGGAAAGGGGGGGCGAGCGAGCGCGCGCCCCCCCCTGAGCCGTACCAGGCCGCGTGCCCTCAACATGGGGGGTGCCTTGGGGAAGGGGGGGCCGCGCGGCCCCCCCACCCCAAAGCACCTTGTCCCCATGTTGATGAGGACAAGGGCCTCTTCCCGACAACCCTGGCCGTTGGTTGTCGGGGTCTGCGGGCGGGGGGCTTATCGGAATCCGGGAGCCCCCTTTAAGAAGGGGGCCCCCGGATACCGGCCCCCCACCCTATGTGAATGAGTATGGGGTACAATGTACCCCTACCCATTCACCTGTGAAAAAAAGTACAAAAAAAAACACAACACAGGGTTAAAATATTTTATTGCACAGCTCCGGGGGTCTTCCGTCTTCGGGGGTCTTCTCCGGACTCCTCCGCTATCTTCTTGTAGCTCTTTTGCCAGCGGAGGAGTCCGGCTTTCTTCCTTCCCCCCTGCCGGCCTCTTCTTCCGACTTCGGGGGTCTTGTCCCCCTCTTCGGTTCTTCTGCCGGGCCACCGCGCCTTCTTCTAGCTCTTTTAGAGGCGGTGGCCCGGTCTTCTGTCGCCGCCTTCCGTTCTTCTTCTTCTTCTTCTTCTTCTTCTTCTCCAGGAGATGTTGACACGTCGCTCTCTCCGGCCGGAATGCCAGAGCCGCGCTGTGCTGCCACTTATATAGTGCCAATGGGGCGGTGTCACATGGTATATGTCACATGGGTTGGTCACATGGGTTGATGTCACATGGGGACTATGACATCGTAAGGGGGCGGGGTCACCATGTGACATCAACCCATGTGACCAACCCATGTGACATATACCATGTGACACCGCCCCATTGTCACTATATAAGTGGCAGCGCAGGGCGGCTCTGGCATTCCGGCCGGAGAGAGCGTCGTGTCAACATCTCCTGGAGAAGAAGAAGAAGAACAAGAAGAAGAAGAAGAACGGAAGGCGGCTACGGCGACAGCGGTCGACAGAAGACCGGGCCACCGCCTGCAAAAGAGCTACAAGAAGGTGGGGTGGCCCGGCAGAAGAACCGAAGAGGGGGACAAGACCCCCGAAGTCGGGAGAAGAGGCCGGCGGCGGGGAGGAAGAAAGCCGGACTCCTCCGCTAGCAAAAGAGCTACACGAAGATAGCGGAGGAGTCCGGCGAGAAGACCCCCGAAGACGGAAGACCCCCGGAGCTGTGCAATAAAATATTTTTTCTCGTGTGTTGTGTTTTTTTTTGGGTACTTTTATTTTACAGGTGAATGGGTAGGGGTACATTGTACCCCATACTCATTCACATAGGGTGGGGGGCCGGTATCCGGGGGCCCCCTTATTAAAGGGGGCTCCCGGATTCCGATAAGCCCCCCGCCCGCAGACCCCGACAACCAACGGCCAGGGTTGTCGGGAAGAGGCCCTTGTCCTCATCAACATGGGGACAAGGTGCTTTGGGGTGGGGGGGCCGCGCGGCCCCCCCTTCCCCAAGGCACCCCCCATGTTGAGGGCACGCGGCCTGGTACGGCTCAGGAGGGGGGGCGCGCTCGCTCGCCCCCTTTCCTGGCCGGCCGGGTAGCGTGCTCGGACAAGGGTCTGTTGTGGACTTTGGGGGGACCCCCACGCCGATTTTTTTCGGCGTTGGGGTTCCCCTTTAAGTCCATTCCAGGCTGCGGAGCCCGCGACGTCTCCGTCGCGGGCCCCGCCTACCTTCACACGCGCTCGAAATGAGCAGACTTTCCTCCGAGCGGGAACAGTTTGCTCATTTCGAAAGTAGCCTACACACGGGCGGACTGTTCGCTCAAACAAAGTTTCAGCGGACAGTTTTTCGGAATTTCCGAAAGACTTTGTCCGTCAAACTGTCCGCTGAAACTGTCCGCTGAAAGCCCACACACGGGCGGACTGTCCGCTGAAACACTGTTCAGCGGACAAAGTTGAGCGAACAGTCCGCCCGTGTGTACGCGGCCTAATATTTCGGATGAATTTGTTCAAATCTTTGAAAATGGTAAATGGATTAAGTGGAATAGTAGGGGCGAAATTTAGACCTCGTTGTAATAATGACAGTTCATCATCAGTAAATTTAATGGAAGACAAATTGAAGATCTTTACAGTCTCCGCATTTTTTCTGGGTGTGGTGTGTTTAGATCTGCCCCCTCTCCTGCCTCGTCGTCGTCGTGTTTTCTTTTGTTGGGGCTGGATCGGGGGGTTAGGCAAAAAAAGATGATTTATTGAGAGCACTAGGAGAACCAGGTGGGTGGCCAATGTTTCCAGCCACATCATGTATAGGATCACTATCTCTGGCTGGTGCCAAGGGCGTAATTGAAAGATCACAAGTAGGGACAGTGTTATCAGTCATACCTAATGCAATTGGTGCATCATGGATAATGGTGACGGGATCAATGGATGATGAAATGGTAGGGGTGGTGTCCTCTGTCGCTATAATAGCAGTGGTTAGTGTACCTGAGGCAGATGTAGTATTGGACAAATCTCTATTGGTGGTGTCTGTACGACTCAGACTGATGTCTGCCGTGGGATGTACAGATGTTGGCCTGTGGGTCTCAGATTTATTATTGGAGGAAGATACTGTTCTGTGGTTTTGAGAAGATGGAAAGGGACTTGGGGTTTTAGATTTGGAAAATCTAGAAGTAGCAGTCTGGTGGTTGGATTTGGAGGGAATGAGATTAGAATGATTATGGATGTGAGAAGTAGGAGTCATCTTTTTTATGCCTAACCCCCCGATCCAGCCCCAACAAAAGAAAACACGACGACGACGAGGCAGGAGAGGGGGCAGATCTAAACACACCACACCCAGAAAAAATGCGGAGACTGTAAAGATCTTCAATTTGTCTTCCATTAAATTTACTGATGATGAACTGTCATTATTACAACGAGGTCTAAATTTCGCCCCTACTATTCCACTTAATCCATTTACCATTTTCAAAGATTTGAACAAATTCATCCGAAATATTACTCTCAAGAGACATTTCAGTCTACAGGCCAACAAACACAAAGATACCATAGTAGCCAATGTCAACACCATCCCAGTGCCTGACACCATTTTCAATACCTCCATAGAAATACGAGCCATGAGCGATTTGATGGAACTATGGGAGGATTGTGATAATATGGAGCAAATTCTTGAATTCCAACAACTAGCCCATTCTCCACCTATTAAACATACCTCTTTTAAACCAAAGTCTATCTTTAACCCCACACATAACAAAGGCCCCTACATAGAATCATTTTATCAGGTGGTATATTCAGAACTTCTGGAAATATGTAAACAATCCAAATCCATACATAATAAAGCCAATCTCACCTCTCAAGAACGTCTAGCTATAAACAACTTAAGTAAGAACGAACAAATAATTATCAAAATGGCAGACAAAGGCGGTGGTATAGTCATTCAAGACCGAGCCACCTATCTTGATGAATCACACCACCTACTTTCTGATCGTAGCACATATACAAAACTAAAAACAGACCCTTTACCAGATTTCATCAAGGAATCCAAGAATTTGATTACCATAGCTTCATCTGAGGGTGTCCTTTCTAAAGCTGAAGCCTCTTTCTTCCATAGAGAATATTACAATGTACCGTACTTCTACCATCTTCCAAAGGTACACAAGAACCTTGAGAATCCCCCTGGAGTCCCATTGTGGCATCCATGGAGAGTATTACCACCAGTTATTCTCTCTACATCGATCAATTCCTCCAACCTCTGGCCCAAGCTCTCCCCTCATATATCCGGGATGGTACCCATCTCCTAGAGTTATTACAACCATATACTTGGGAACCAACATATCTGTGGGTATCGTTGGATGTGTGTTCATTGTACACCTCGATCCCGCATGAGGTTGGACTACAGGCGGTTTTGCATTTTTTATCCGAGGACAGTGACATCAATTCCAGACAGTCACAGTTTATTCTGAAAGCGACCAGATTCTGCCTGGAACATAATTACTTCAACTTTGAGGATGATTATTACCTTCAGAATACTGGGACTGCTATGGGGGCAAATTTTGCCCCCAGTTATGCAAATCTCACGATGGGCCTATGGGAGACCAGGTACATATGGGCACATAACCCATTCGCAGCGCACCTGGTCTTCTATGGGCGCTACATCGATGACATTATTATCATCTGGGATGGTCCTCTTCATACTGTACAGGAATTTCTATCACACTGCAACTCTAACAATTTTGGTCTTTCCTTTACCTCAGAAATAAATGCCACTTCTCTTTGTTTTTTGGACCTGGAACTCAGTCACCAAGAGTCCACAATTATAGCTAAAGGTTACACCAAGCCCACATCAGGGAACTCTTTTTTACATTTCACCAGTTGTCACCATCCGAGGTGGGTTAAAAATGTCCCCAAAAGTCAATTTTGCCGGTTACGGCACAATTGCACTAGGTTGGAGGACTATAATGCACAAAGTGTTCACCTCAAACAGAAATTTATAGAGAAAGGCTACCCCCCAGACCTCATCGATCAGGCTCATATGGTTTACAATACCAATGACATTCCAAAATCAAAACAGCGATCACAAGAAAATGTAGGAACAAGATTCATAACCCAATATCACAACAAACACTGGAAAATGGAGAGCGTTTTCAAAAAACACTGGTCTATACTACAGCAAGACCCACACTTAAAAACCACTATTCCTACAGTGCCACAATTTGCCTATAGGAAGGCTCCAAATATAAAAGGGAAAATCGCTCCTAGCAAAATTAAATCTGCCCAATCTATATCCAATAACATTCAACTAACACTCATTCCTCTGGTGGGCATGTTTCAGTGTAAAAAATCCCTGTGCCTGACTTGTGCTCATATTGAACATGGTCAAAAATCCTTTGCTCATAAGGGTAAGACATACACATTCAACACCTTCCATAACTGTTCTTCCATGTTTGTGGTTTACTGTCTAGCTTGCCCTTGTGGCATGCTATATGTGGGCCGTACAATCAGAGCCCTTAGAGCCAGATTTGGGGAACATCGCAGATTTGTCGATGCTGGTCTCCCTAAACACAGTGTCCCCCGCCACTTTCTAGAATATCATAAACAATCATCCAAGGATCTAAAAGTTTGGGTCCTTGAATCAATTCCAGATAAATTTCCCCCAGCAGAACGTTTCAAAAGACTGTGTCGTCAGGAAACGTATTGGATTTTCACTTTGGATACTATGTCGCCTAGAGGAATGAACGAGGAGATCGAAATCAGCACTGTTATTTAATCAGGTGCTGGTGTGATTTTCCCCTGGTTATGCCTCAGTGGGTTGCCCGGTTACTGGTGAATGGATACCCAGTTTTATCCACTAAATAGCTCATTTGGGCAACAGACACAAATTTGGCACCGCCTTTTTATTTATTTATTTTTTTTATTTTTTATTTTTTTACCACCCCCCTTTTTGTTTTTGTTTTTACCACCCCCTCCCCCCCTTTTATTTATTTATTTTTTTTTATTTATTTTTTTTTTCTCTTCCCCTTCCCCTTTTTTTATACAATATTATGTTCCCTCTAGAGAGTATTGGGACAGAAAGATGTTTGTATATACTCACGTATATACATGCGTTTGTTGCACATGTACATGTTTACAACTGCATGTTGTAAACATGTACATGATGTTTTGGTCATGATATAACTTAGAACCTTAATATTATACCTAGCATAGAGTCCTCTCTTTCCTCCATTCTCACCATTTTATTAATTCATTATAATTTATAATAATCAATTGATTTCCAAATTGCTAATAATTTTCTTAATTCATTTTTTAGTTAATTTACTTATAAAAATGTATTCATTTTAAATTTGAGGTATATTTATACATTTTATATTTATGTATTTAATCAATTAGTGAATTGATCGATTTCTGCAAACGTTATAAACTTATCTTCCACTATTAATCAGCAAGCTTCTTACTCATATTTACATTCTCTTCGGTCTCCAGCCATCTACCTCTTTGAATCTGTGTATTTGATTGACGGGCTGGCCAGCCCATCAGATCTCTCTGTTTCTATTTCCTCTGCAATATAAGACTGCCAGGTTTGCCAGCCAATCATGGTCTGATGAAGAAGCTGTAGCTTCGAAATGCATTACCATTCCTTGCCACTGTGAATAATCACACTTCCTGTTCCTGTGAAGTCACGACCAGCTGCTTCTTGTTTCCTGCCTCCTGGTTCCCAGCATTTTCTGGATCCCTGTAAGATCACACCAGTGCCCCAGGCTGCAAAGGGAAGACATTTATGAGACTCCAGGACTGGCGATTTTCACTGCATACTGAACTCATCTAATTTAACCTGTGAGTTACTACTTGTTTTTATTAAATATATGATTTATACTGCACTCAGTCTGGCGCCCCTCTGTTCCCATTTCTACACAGAGCTCATCGCTTCACTCTAAGGGAGCTGCCTCCAGGTGCTAATCATACAAGATCTCGGATCATTTATGGACATTATGTTTTAAACAAATGTTTTAATATCATGTGTGCTTATTCACACACATTTTATGTATACCTATATTCCAGTTGTTATATAATTTTATGTTATCACCATATCTAGCGCCGCTGTTCACCCTTGGTTCAAATTGCTAATCAGTGTAGATGCTATGTGATGTATATCTGGGACACCCTGGGTTATTAAGACGTTAGACTGCGGCCTGAAGGCATGACAGTGTGGGTGTCTGCCGAGTGGATTCTTTCAAAACAGTTAGTGAAAGTGGTTTGAGAGTGGGGTGTAGGGCAGATAGAACAGGAACTTATGTCATGTAGGTGCATGAAGAAGCCGCTGGTTACCTGTTTTAGGAGACACGGGCTCTGCTGTGAGCTGGAGAGGCTGTGGGGCTGCCTTTCTCAGTACGCTTGGGTCTCTCAGTGGTGAATGCGGAGGCAGGGGATGAGGGAGGCGGCGGCCAATGCGGAAGTTGCCCGCCTCTGTGATGCCGTCCATGGAGGTAGCCTATTTGAGGACGGAAGGGCGGAAGTCGCTATACCAATCCGGGAGCTCTACTGGTGGGATAGTTAGGGTAGAGCCGAAATGATCTAGGTCTTCAGGTACTCTAACGATCGCAGATCTTCCTTGATGGGAGGCTGCGAGACCGAAGGGGAACTTCCATCTGTAAAAAATGGACCTGGCTCTCAGGGCCTGCAGCAAGGGCCGTAGTTACCTTCTGTGTTGCAGTGTGATATTAGACAGGTCTTGATAGATTTTGACCACTGTGCCCTGAACGGATATCTGGTTGTGGGATCTCGCCAAAATCCATGAGACAGCATACTGTGTCTCTGAGGGGGTCAGTGTCTCTTCCCCTCGGGCTCAGTGCTCTGGGTATCCTCTCAAAGGCAATTGGTGTGTCCAGTGGTCTTTCTAGCACCTCGTTGACCAGGGTAGTGACTGTATGGTAGAGTTGGGACGGTTCAATAGATTCCTGGATTCCCCTTACCCGGAGGTTGCGGCGCCTTCCGCGGTTTTCTAAGTCCTCCATGTGCCGATTGATGTCCCTGAGATGAATGGCATGGGATTTCGTGATTTGCTGCACATGGCAGAGAGTTGTGTTATGGTGCGCTTGGGCTAGTTTCACCTCCTCCTTGCTTGAATGTCTGATCTCATGTCCGAGATCGCTGCCATCAATGTATTTTTTTTTTGTTTTCAAAAAAGGTTTATTAAAGCGATAAATAGAAAACAGTGTCAGCAAAAAGGATCAGATGACATATACAGCATAAGCAGTTTGATGACAAGATTGTAGTGAAGTGGTAAACAGACCGTAGGACTCTACAGACCAAACAAAAAATATAAACATTAGTGTAGATCTTACATCCAACAAAAGACTGCAAGAAAGAAAAAAGATAAAACATTCAATGTTCTGACCTTCATATCTAAAATGTATAAGAATAGACCATACAGAGAAAGAGAGGAGAAAAGTTCAGAAAGGAAATAAAAAAAAAGAAAAAATTGCAGATAGCCAAGAGAAAAAACCCAAGGTGCGATCATTTTAGTAAACGGAATAGGAACCATGGGTTCCACTTTAGGTCATATATATGAGTCGTGTCCTGCAGAGTATTGAAAATCTTTTCAGTCAGCATTACTTGATCAATGCGTGAGAGAACTTGAGATAAAGGGATCGACGGGGACTTCCAGTGAAGTGCTATAGTCCATAGCATAGAGACACATATGGAGTGAACGAGCCTTACAAAGTGTTTTGGGGTGTCAGGTGGGGTTTGGAAGAGAAGACAGTGGTGATAAGTGAGGGACAATGCCCGGCCAGCGAGCTTGTCCATCAGCCTTAAAACCTCTTGCCAGACTGGACGAATTAAACCACAGTCCCAAAAGATGTGAACAAAGGTGCCCAGGTGATTGCAACCCCTAAAACAGTTAGGGGATGTATGGGCGTAGATCTGGTGCAAACGTACCGGAGTGTAGTACCATCTGGTGATTACTTTAACCACTTGCCGCCCGCCCTATTACAAATAGACGGCGGCAAAGTGGTTTCATAATCCTAACCGGACGTCATATGACGTGATCAGGACTATGAGCCGCTGCGTGCCCCCGGGGGCGCGCATTGCGGCGATCGTTGTTGCGGGGTGTCAGTCTGACACCCGGCAACTACGATCTCGGTAAAGAGTCTCCGACGGAGACTCTTTACCACGTGATCAGCCGTGTCCAATCACGGCTGATCACAGTGTAAATGGGAAGAGCCGGTGATCGGCTTTTCCTCACTCGCGTCTGTCAGACGCGAGTAGAGGAGAGCCGATCGGCTGCTCCTCTGACAGGGGGGGGTCTGTGCTGATCGATTATCAGCACAGCCCCCCCGAGGATGCCCACACTGGACCACAAGGGACGCCACCAGACCACCAGGGATGCCCAGCAGAGGTAATCCTCCCTAGACCACCAGGGATGCCAGTCAGGCACAATGGATGCCAATCAGTGCCCATAACGGATGGCAATCAGTGCCCACAATGGGCATCATTGATTGGCATGCATTATTGTTTGGCACTGATTGGCATCCATTAGTACAGTATAACACCTGTGTTGCTAATGAGTGCCCACCTGTGCCGCTAATGAGTGCCCACCTGTGCCGCCTATCAGTGCCCACCTGTGCCGCCTATCAGTGCCCACCCATGCCCATCTGTGCCGCCTACCAATGCCCATCTGTGCCGCCTACCCATGCCCATCAGTGCCGCCCATCCATGCCAATACGTGCCAGCTATCAGTGCCAATTTGTGCCACCTATCAGTGTCCATCCGTGTCGCCCATCCGTGTCGCTCATCCGTGTCGCCCATCCGTGTCGCCTATCAGTGTCGCCTATCAGTGTCGCCTATCAGTGCCGCCTATCAGTGTCCATCAATGCCACCTCATCAGTGCCACTTCATTGGTGCCCATCAGTGCCGCCTTATCAGTGCCCATCAGTGTAGCCCCATCAGTGCCCATCCGTGAAGGAGAAAATGTACTTATTTACAAAGTTTTGAAACTGAAACAAAAAAAAAACATTTTTTTTTTTTCTAAATTTTCGGTATTTTTTTATTTGTAGCACAAAAAATAAAAACCGCAGAGGTGATCAAATACCACCAAAAGAAAGCTCTATTTGTGGGAAAAAAATGATAAAAATTTAATTTGGGTACAGTGTAGCATGACCGCGCAATTGTCATTCAAAATGCAACAGCGCTGAAAGCTCAAAATTGGTCTGGGCAGGAAGGTGTTTAAGTGCCCTGTATTGAAGTGGTTAATAGCCGTTTCCCTGATTGTTAAGGATTTAGTGCATTTACGCATATTGTCCCATCCCTCTTCCCAGTCTACAACACCGGTCCCCAGCGCCAATTCCTTCTCCCATTGTGATCTATACCGCAGAGTCTGGTCCACAGTATGTGCTTCAAGAGCTTTGTAGATCAGGGAGATCAGGCCTTTTTGGCGTGGGAAGTTAAAACATAAATCCTCAAAGATAGTGAGTTGGGTCTGGGACCGGAGTCTGTAATGAGAGAGAAAGAAGTGGCGGATTTGTAAGTATCTGAAACGTTCACCGTCCGGGAGTTGGTGCTGGGTCTGTAATATCGAGAAGGGAACGAAGTCAGAACCCGTCACAAAGTCCCTTAACTGAGTAAGTTTACATTGAACCCACAATCCGAAAGATTCAGTATGGAGATAGGCTGGGGGGAACCTAGAATCACCCAGGAAAGAGGCGCCCATAGAGCTCTCCGAGGTGAGGTTGTATTTGTGTTTGTAGCGGTGCCACAGTAGTAGACTGTCCGCAACTATAGTATTAAGCATCTATAAAGTAGAGTGAGGTCTATGCGTTGACCACATAAGGCCCGGGAGATAAAAGGGCGTTATCGAATCACTCTCAAACCTCACCCAAGGGACTCTGGAGTTAGGGATCGACCATTGTGCTTGTTGCGTAAATCTGCAGGTAAGATAATACAACCAAATTTGAGGAACCCCCAGACCTCCACTTCTCATAGAGCTGTACAGGACCCCCTTAGCAAACCTGGGCGATCGATTATTCCAAATAAATCTGTTGAAATGGGATTGAAGGTTGAGGAGAAAAGATTTGGAGAGCTTAACCGGTAGGGAGCGAAATAGATATAACAGCCTGGGGAGGATGACCATTTTGAGCGCTGTGATCCTTCCTATAAAGGGGATATGTAAAGAGAGCCAGCTTTTAATAGTATTTTTAAGTTTACTAATCAATGGGGGGTAATTAACCCCAAAGAGATCACGGAAATTCCCGGGCAGTCCTACTCCCAAGTAGGGAATGTGGGAAGTGGCCCAAGTAAAGGAGTAGTTTTGTTTAATAAGGGCCAAATCAGTGGGAGCAAAACCTATAGGAAGGGCCACAGATTTGGAGACATTAATGGAAAGACCAGAGACCTTCGCAAAGTGCGACAGTGTTAGAAAAAGGTTGGGAAGGGAGACATGAGGATTGGTTATAAACATCAGAACATCATCTGCATACATGCAAAATTTGTACATTTCGTCACCCTTAGTGTAACCAGCAATGTCAGGATATCTCAAAAGAGCAATCGTGAGGGGTTCTAGGGCTAAAGCAAAGATTAAGGGGGAAAGGGGACACCCTTGTCTAGTGCCTCTACCTATTGGGAAGAATTCGGAGCAACAGCCAGGTAGCTTAATGCGGGTCATAGGGTTATCGTAAAGGGCTTTGAAACCTACCAGGAATCTACCTTGAAAGCCCATACGTGGTAGAAGTGTGTTGATGTAATCCCATGTAACACTGTCAAACGCCTTCTGTATGTCTAGGCTTAACAGGAGGAGCTTGCGGGAAAATAGGTTGGCATCTTGGATAATGTCTGTTGCTAAGCGGATGTTGTCTGTTATGAAGCGATGTGGGATAAATCCAGATTGGAAGGGGGAAATCAAGGAGGGGATAAACTTTGCCAGTCTGTCAGCTAAAATTCTACTAAATATTTTGATATCGTTATTTATAACCGAGATAGGCCTAAAATTTTGGGGTAAATTATGATTCTTATTGGGTTTAGGGATTAGTGACATGTTGGCTAACAACATTTCCTCTGGGAAGCTATTGCCAAGTAGGATTGAGTTGAAGAGGTGTACCATTCTAGGGGCTAGGATCATGGAGTATTTTTTGTAATAAAGGGCCGAAAAGCCATCCGGGCCTGGGGCAGAACCCATTTTCAGTGATTTGATGACCCCTAAGAGTTCCGGGATTGTGATAGGGGCATTGAGTTCTTCAAGTTGAAACAACAAGGGTGAACAGCGGCGCTAGATATGGTGATAACATAAAATTATATAACAACTGGAATATAGGTATACATAAAATGTGTGTGAATAAGCACACATGATATTAAAACATTTGTTTAAAACATAATGTCCATAAACGATCCGAGATCTTGTATGATTAGCACCTGGAGGCAGCTCCCTTAGAGTGAAGCGATGAGCTCTGTGTAGAAATGGGAACAGAGGGGCGCCAGACTGAGTGCAGTATAAATCATATATTTAATAAAAACAAGTAGTAACTCACAGGTTAAATTAGATGAGTTCAGTATGCAGTGAAAATCGCCAGTCCTGGAGTCTCATAAATGTTTTCCCTTTGCAGCCTGGGGCACTGGTGTGATCTTACAGGGATCCAGAGAATGCTGGGAACCAGGAGGCAGGAAACAAGAAGCAGCTGGTCGTGACTTCACAGGAACAGGAAGTGTGATTATTCACAGTGGCAAGGAATGGTAATGCATTTCGAAGCTACAGCTTCTTCATCAGACCATGATTGGCTGGCAAACCTGGCAGTCTTATATTGCAGAGGAAATAGAAACAGAGAGATCTGATGGGCTGGCCAGCCCGTCAATCAAATACACAGATTCAAAGAGGTAGATGGCTGGAGACCGAAGAGAATGTAAATATGAGTAAGAAGCTTGCTGATTAATAGTGGAAGATAAGTTTATAACGTTTGCAGAAATCGATCAATTCACTAATTGATTAAATACATAAATATAAAATGTATAAATATACCTCAAATTTAAAATGAATACATTTTTGCAAGGAAATTAACTAAAAAATGAATTAAGAAAATTATTAGCAATTTGGAAATCAATTGATTATTATAAATTATAATGAATTAATAAAATAGTGAGAATGGAGGAAAGAGAGGACTCTATGCTAGGTATAATATTAAGGTTTTAATTTATATCATGACCAAAACATCATGTACATGTTTACAACATGCAGTTGTAAACATGTACATGTGCAACAAACGCATGCATATACGTGAGTATATATTCAAACATCTTTCTGTCCCAATACTCTCTAGAGGGAACATAATATTGTATAAAAAAGGGGGGAGGGGGAAGAGAGAAAAAAAAAAAGGGGGGGGAAGGGGGTGGTAAAAACAAAAACAAAAAGGGGAGTGGTAAAAAAAAAAAAAAAGGCGGTGCCAAATTTGTGTCTGTTGCCCAAATGAGCTATTTAGTGGATAAAACTGGGTATCCATTCACCAGTAACTGGGCAACCCACTAAGGCATGACCAGGGGAAAAATCACACCAGCACCTGATTAAATAACAGTGCTGATTTCGATCTCCTTGTTCATTCCTTTAGGCAACATAGTATCTAAAGTGAAAATCCAACACGTTTCCTGACGACACAGTCTTTTGAAACGTTCTGCTGGGGGAAATTTATCTGGAATTGATTCAAGGACCCAAACTTTTAGATCCTTGGATGATTGTTTATGATATTCTAGAAAGTGGCGGGGGACACTGTGTTTAGGGAGACCAGCATCGACAAATCTGCGATGTTCCCCAAATCTGGCTCTAAGGGCTCTGATTGTACGGCCCACATATAGCATGCCACAAGGGCAAGCTAGACAGTAAACCACAAACATGGAAGAACAGTTATGGAAGGTGTTGAATGTGTATGTCTTACCCTTATGAGCAAAGGATTTTTGACCATGTTCAATATGAGCACAAGTCAGGCACAGGGATTTTTTACACTGAAACATGCCCACCAGAGGAATGAGTGTTAGTTGAATGTTATTGGATATAGATTGGGCAGATTTAATTTTGCTAGGAGCGATTTTCCCTTTTATATTTGGAGCCTTCCTATAGGCAAATTGTGGCACTGTAGGAATAGTGTTTTTTAAGTGTGGGTCTTGCTGTAGTATAGACCAGTGTTTTTTGAAAATGCTCTCCATTTTCCAGTGTTTGTTGTGATATTGGGTTATGAATCTTGTTCCTACATTTTCTTGTGATCGCTGTTTTGATTTTGGAATGTCATTGGTATTGTAAACCATATGAGCCTGATCGATGAGGTCTGGGGGGTAGCCTTTCTCTATAAATTTCTGTTTGAGGTGAACACTTTGTGCATTATAGTCCTCCAACCTAGTGCAATTGTGCCGTAACCGGCAAAATTGACTTTTGGGGACATTTTTAACCCATCTCGGATGGTGACAACTGATGAAATGTAAAAAAGAGTTCCCTGATGTGGGCTTGGTGTAACCTTTAGCTATAATTGTGGACTCTTGGTGACTGAGTTCCAGGTCCAAAAAACAAAGAGAAGTGGCATTTATTTCTGAGGTAAAGGAAAGACCAAAATTGTTAGAGTTGCAGTGTGATAGAAATTCCTGTACAGTATGAGGAGGACCATCCCAGATGATAATAATGTCATCAATGTAGCGCCCATAGAAGACCAGGTGCGCTGCGAATGGGTTATGTGCCCATATGTACCTGGTCTCCCATAGGCCCATCGTGAGATTTGCATAACTGGGGCAAAATTTGCCCCCATAGCAGTCCCAGTATTCTGAAGGTAATAATCATCCTCAAAGTTGAAGTAATTATGTTCCAGGCAGAATCTGGTCGCTTTCAGAATAAACTGTGACTGTCTGGAATTGATGTCACTGTCCTCGGATAAAAAATGCAAAACCGCCTGTAGTCCAACCTCATGCGGGATCGAGGTGTACAATGAACACACATCCAACGATACCCACAGATATGTTGGTTCCCAAGTATATGGTTGTAATAACTCTAGGAGATGGGTACCATCCCGGATATACGAGGGGAGAGCTTGGGCCAGAGGTTGGAGGAATTGATCGATGTAGAGAGAATAACTGGTGGTAATACTCTCCATGGATGCCACAATGGGACGTCCAGGAGGATTCTCAAGGTTCTTGTGTACCTTTGGAAGATGGTAGAAGTACGGTACATTGTAATATTCTCTATGGAAGAAAGAGGCTTCAGCTTTAGAAAGGACACCCTCAGATGAAGCTATGGTAATCAAATTCTTGGATTCCTTGATGAAATCTGGTAAAGGGTCTGTTTTTAGTTTTGTATATGTGCTACGATCAGAAAGTAGGTGGTGTGATTCATCAAGATAGGTGGCTCGGTCTTGAATGACTATACCACCGCCTTTGTCTGCCATTTTGATAATTATTTGTTCGTTCTTACTTAAGTTGTTTATAGCTAGACGTTCTTGAGAGGTGAGATTGGCTTTATTATGTATGGATTTGGATTGTTTACATATTTCCAGAAGTTCTGAATATACCACCTGATAAAATGATTCTATGTAGGGGCCTTTGTTATGTGTGGGGTTAAAGATAGACTTTGGTTTAAAAGAGGTATGTTTAATAGGTGGAGAATGGGCTAGTTGTTGGAATTCAAGAATTTGCTCCATATTATCACAATCCTCCCATAGTTCCATCAAATCGCTCATGGCTCGTATTTCTATGGAGGTATCGAAAATGGTGTTAGGCACTGGGATGGTGTTGACATTGGCTACTATGGTATCTTTGTGTTTGTTGGCCTGTAGACTGAAATGTCTCTTGAGAGTAATATTTCGGATGAATTTGTTCAAATCTTTGAAAATGGTAAATGGATTAAGTGGAATAGTAGGGGCGAAATTTAGACCTCGTTGTAATAATGACAGTTCATCATCAGTAAATTTAATGGAAGACAAATTGAAGATCTTTACAGTCTCCGCATTTTTTCTGGGTGTGGTGTGTTTAGATCTGCCCCCTCTCCTGCCTCGTCGTCGTCGTGTTTTCTTTTGTTGGGGCTGGATCGGGGGGTTAGGCATAAAAAAGATGATTTATTGAGAGCACTAGGAGAACCAGGTGGGTGGCCATTGTTTCCAGCCACATCATGTATAGGATCACTATCTCTGGCTGGTGCCAAGGGCGTAATTGAAAGATCACAAGTAGGGACAGTGTTATCAGTCATACCTAATGCAATTGGTGCATCATGGATAAAATGTCCCCAAAAGTCAATTTTGCTGGTTACGGCACAATTGCACTAGGTTGGAGGACTATAATGCACAAAGTGTTCACCTCAAACAGAAATTTATAGAGAAAGGCTACCCCCCAGACCTCATCGATCAGGCTCATATGGTTTACAATACCAATGACATTCCAAAATCAAAACAGCGATCACATGAAAATGTAGGAACAAGATTCATAACCCAATATCGCAACAAACACTGGAAAATGGAGAGCATTTTCAAAAAACACTGGTCTATACTACAGCAAGACCCACACTTAAAAACCACTATTCCTACAGTGCCACAATTTGCCTATAGGAAGGCTCCAAATATAAAAGGGAAAATCGCTCCTAGAAAAATTAAATCTGCCCAATCTATATCCAATAACATTCAACTAACACTCATTCCTCTGGTGGGCATGTTTCAGTGTAAAAAATCCCTGTGCCTGACTTGTGCTCATATTGAACATGGTCAAAAATCCTTTGCTCATAAGGGTAAGACATACACATTCAACACCTTCCATAACTGTTCTTCCATGTTTGTGGTTTACTGTCTAGCTTGCCCTTGTGGCATGCTATATGTGGGCCGTACAATCAGAGCCCTTAGAGCCAGATTTGGGGAACATCGCAGATTTGTCGATGCTGGTCTCCCTAAACACAGTGTCCCCCGCCACTTTCTAGAATATCATAAACAATCATCCAAGGATCTAAAAGTTTGGGTCCTTGAATCAATTCCAGATAAATTTCCCCCAGCAGAACGTTTCAAAAAACTGTGTCGTCAGGAAACGTATTGGATTTTCACTTTAGATACTATGTCGCCTAGAGGAATGAACGAGGAGATCGAAATCAGCACTGTTATTTAATCAGGTGCTGGTGTGATTTTTCCCCTGGTCATGCCTTAGTGGGTTGCCCGGTCACTGGTGAATGGATACCCAGTTGTATCCACTAAATAGCTCATTTGGGCAACAGACACAAATTTAGCACCGCCTTTTTTTTTACCACCCCCCTTTTTGTTTTTGTTTTTACCACCCCCCCCTTTTTTTTTTTCTCTTTTCCCCCTCCCCCTTTTTTATACAATATTATGTTCCCTCTAGAGAGTATTGGGACAGAAAGATGTTTGTATATACTCACGTATATACATGCGTTTGTTGCACATGTACATGTTTACAACTGCATGTTGTAAACATGTACATGATGTTTTGGTCATGATGTAAATTAGAACCTTAATATTATACCTAGCATAGAGTCCTCTCTTTCCTCCATTCTCACTATTTTATTAATTCATTATAATTTATAATAATCAATTGATTTCCAAATTGCTAATAATTTTCTTAATTCATTTTTTAGTTAATTTCCTTGCAAAAATGTATTCATTTTAAATTTGAGGTATATTTATACATTTTATATTTATGTATTTAATCAATTAGTGAATTGATCGATTTCTGCAAACGTTATAAACTTATCTTCCACTATTAATCAGCAAGCTTCTTACTCATATTTACATTCTCTTCGGTCTCCAGCCATCTACCTCTTTGAATCTGTGTATTTGATTGACGGGCTGGCCAGCCCATCAGATCTCTCTGTTTCTATTTCCTCTGCAATATAAGACTGCCAGGTTTGCCAGCCAATCATGGTCTGATGAAGAAGCTGTAGCTTCGAAATGCATTACCATTCCTTGCCACTGTGAATAATCACACTTCCTGTTCCTGTGAAGTCACGACCAGCTGCTTCTTGTTTCCTACCTCCTGGTTCCCAGCATTTTCTGGATCCCTGTAAGATCACACCAGTGCCCCAGGCTGCAAAGGGAAGACATTTATGAGACTCCAGGACTGGCGATTTTCACTGCATACTGAACTCATCTAATTTAACCTGTGAGTTACTACTTGTTTTTATTAAATATATGATTTATACTGCACTCAGTCTGGCGCCCCTCTGTTCCCGAGTTCTTCAAGTTGTGAGGTGGAAAGTGTCGGGAGGGGGATGTCATAAAGCCAGGACAGGTCTTCAGGGGAGGGGAGAGTGTGGGGGGGCTCTAAGAGCTTGGTATAGAATTGCTCAAAGATTTTGAGTACCTCCTTGGGATGTGAAGACACAAATCCGTCTCTATTAGACAGCCGGTATAAATGAGGAGGGCGAATCGAGTTAGACAATCTCCTAGCAAACATAGTCGATGCTGAGTTATTGAATAATAAACAGCGGGCTTTAGTCCAACGTAGCGTCTTTTCTACCTTGGACGACAACAGGGAGTCTAGTTCTAGGCGTTTTTGTTCGATGGAATGTCTGGTAGAATCCAAGTGTAACAAAGACGTATTTTTATATAATTGATCCAGTTCCCTGGTTAACTCCACTATTCTGAGTCTATTGGACTTGTTACGGGCAGCAGAAATACTAATAATTTTCCCTCTGATGACAGCTTTATGTGCCGTCCAGAGAAGTGAGGGCTGAATATCTGGGCGGGCATTCAGAGAAAAATAGTCTTCCAGAGATTGGGCCACTTGGGAATCTACCGCTGGGTCAGAGAGAATGGACTCATTCAATCTCCAAGAATGGGGCGTGGGGGCGAGCCTAATAAACCCCGTAGTGAAGGATGTAACCTGATGGTCTGACCATACACAGGGGTGGATGGAGGCCGCTAAAGAATTAGCAAGTATGACTGGAGAAGTGTATATGTAGTCTAATCTCGCATAACTGTTATGAGGATGGGAGAAAAAGGTGAACTCTCTGCAGCCTACGTTATGTGCCCTCCAGGTGTCAGTGAGTTGCAGATCCCGTAGGCCACCAGTGAGATATTTCGGGAATGCTCTAGATGCGACCGTAGTTGAAGAGCGGTCTAGAGTGGCGTTGGCTACTGAGTTAAAATCACCACCTATGATCACATGAGAGGAGTGGTGTTGTGCCAATTTCTCAAAAAATGACCTAAAAAAGGTTGCTGAGCCTTCATTGGGTGCATAAACACTGGCAATAGTAAGTCCCTGTTGTGGACAATCCCTTTTACAATCACATAACGACTTTCAGGGTCCCTGAATATTTGCTTAACCTCCATCGGGAGGGAAGAGTGGAGGAGTATGGCGGCACCCCTGGTCTTGGGCGAGTGGAGCGAGTAAAAGGCTTGAGGGAAATCTTTATGGAAAAATTTGGGATGGGAGAAGCGGGAGAAATGTGTTTCTTGGAGAAGAAGGATTTTAGCTCCAAGTTGTTTATAAAAGGTAAAGGCTTTGCGCCGCATCAATGTATTTTTGATTTTGGCCGCGACGCTGCGGCGGTCTTCTATACTTACTGCAGAAGAGTGTCTGTGGCTCTGTTCTGCGTTCAGGCTAGCCGGGCTCCTGTCTCCTGAGCGTGAGGGCTGGCACTTGGGGAGCGAGGCTCACATGCGGATGATGCTTGGATGCTTGTAAGACCTGCATTCTGCCTGTAAGCCACGTGTGGAAGATCTCTGGTATTTGCTTGCTGGGCTGTGTGTCTTGATCGCGGGGTGATCGGGATCTTGTGGCTGAGGCACTTCTGGCTGTTTTCACCATGCTGTATGCTGAATAGCTAAAGTAGCTGGACCATCTCGGAAGGGCTCAAGGCCACCCCCCCCCCCCCCCCTGCAGTCTCTGATCATCTCCAGTACTATGATTGCATGACATTTGTAGGACTCAACCCAGTGTTATACCAACATTTAAATACGGTAAAACTTTCCCAGCCTTTCCAAGGGGTCATGGGTACGTAGCATCACAACATAAAATGGTCACTGCCAACAACTTCAACTGTAACCTCTTGACCTCCAGACGGCAACCCCTGTCTCGGAGGCTATAACCAACTGTAGCAGTGACCTACCCATTTTAAACCCTTCCAGGTTAAACCCTCGTAACCTGGAAGCACATAAACCACCCCCATCCCATGGATGGGTACAACAGGCCTTTTACCTGTACCTCACTTCCTCATCTAAAGCCCCCAGAACCGCCCAACGAAAAACACACTGTCACCCGAGACCGAAGCCCTGTACTAAACCAGGGAGGATGGGTGGGGATTGCTTCCTCCTCCGCTCTCCAACTGCTAGCATTGTCCCTGCTAGCTCGTGATAGACGCCGTGGCTCCGCCCACCCCATAACCCTTAAAGCGGCCATACACCCCCCTTAAAACGGCGACTGTGCAGTCCAGCACATGTCATGCTGTCCCTATGCCTACCCCCCCTTGTGGATGCTAGCTGCGGGACTCACTGTCTCTGACCATCTCCTGTATTATGTCTGCAGTCACTGAACATCTCCTGTACCGCGTCTGCAGTCTCTGACCATCTATTGTATCATGTCTGTAGTCTCTGACCATCTCCTGTGTTTTGTCTGCAGTATCTGACCATCTCCTGTACTATGATTGCAGTCTATGACCATCTCTTGTATCATGTCTGCAGTCTCTGACCATCTCTTGTATCATGTCTACAGTCTCTGACCATTTTCTGTACTATGTCTGCAGTCTCTGATCATCTCTTGTAATATGTCTCCAGTCTCTAATCATCAAATAATTAAATAAAGAAATAGACGGTGCACTCTAAGTGCAGCAATAAGGTTACTCAAATTTATTAAAAACGGTTTAAAAACACTCACATTAGATTAGTGGTGTAAAGGCACATCTTAGATACAATGTTTCATCCGTATGTCCATAGGCACGACTCACAAGGTTGTAGTACAGGATTCGCAGCGTCTGACTTTATGGCCGATGGTTAGTGGCTTTAGTCCATTCCATGAAATTCTTCAGGATGGTCAGAAAGATCAAGGTAGTGCTAGTCACTGTAGTGCCCTTGATCAAATCTTCAGGGGTCAGTGTCCTCAGGAGACGGGCTAGGATGAGCGGCGCTTCGGAGCATGCATGCCCCTTCATCAGGCTTTTATGATGGTAATGTAATGGAGGCAAATTTAAATGCTGAGTGGGAGGGGCGTGGGGGGTGGGGGGTGACATAAAAAAAAGGTATATATGATGTAAGCAGAGATATGAAAAAGATGTCAGTATGTATTAACTGTGTGTATTTTAAATGCAGAGCGTGCACGGAAGCATTCCTAACACACCGAGATGCGGCGTGAGTGTAGCTATAGCGCGCGGTCTGGAGGGATAAAATACAGTGTTCGGAGTAAATAGACGCCTGTGAAACCGTGCGCATGTGAGAAAGGAGATCGGTATAATAGACGTCATAGATGTACAAGTCACCATATTAATGTAAACATATGCATACAGAAAACTAAATTCATGCTTATTGAACAAGGAAAAGGAGGGATTGGGTGCTTACATAAAATGGGGGAATCACACAAATATAAAAATATATAAATATATAATAAAGATAAGTATAAATGAATAAATACATGTATTTCATAAGAGAATATTGATTTCAATTCCCTCTTTTAGGCCCCCAGGGGCTAAAGTGTCTAATTTATATATCCAGTAATTTTCTCTTTCACATAAATGTTTATAACGTTCAGTGATTGGAAATGTTAAAGGAATAGATTCTATCACCAAGACACGTAAACCTATAATAGATTGTTCATGATATTCTTTGAAGTGTCTGGGGACACTATGTTTATCCTTTACTTTCTCAATTAGATTGCGATGTTCACCAAATCTTTTCCGAAGTGCACATATGGTGCGGCCTACACAGAGTAGGCCGCAGGGACAAGTAAGGCAATATATTTCATACTCGGAACTGCAATTAAAGAATTCAGAAATGGGATATTGTTTCCCCTTTTTTTGTTTGTGGTTGACATGAGCACAAGTGAGGCATAGAGGTTTTTTACATTGGTACATGCCTTTGATATCGAAGAATGTAGTAAAGGTATTAGCTGGAGGACCGGACTTTTTGATTTTGCTGGGTGCTATTTGTGATTTGATGTTTTTGGCATGTCTGTAGGTAATGACCGGTTTGTCGTTTAGACTGTGTTTGAGATGAGGATCTTCCTGTAGGATAGACCAATGTCTTTTGACGATCTTTTCCATTGTCTTAAACCTGTTGTGGAATTTGGTGACAAATCTTATCGGCTGAGCGGTGCTGGTGTTGCGAGTCTCGGTAGGAAGTGATACATGAGGACATGTCTCGGGAGTAAAACTATCTAGGTAATATGAATATGCCTCATGGACAGTTTGGTCGGGGTAGCCTTTGTCTTTAATTTTTTTTATCAGAGTTTGACCATGGGAGATAAAGTCTTGTTTTAATATACAGTTCTGCTTGAGACGACGGAATTGATTTTTTGGGATATTTTTTAGCCATTTAGGGTGGTGGCAACTGTCAAAGTGTAGGTAAGAAATTCCAGAGGTAGGTTTTGTGTAGTTTTGGGCACAGATAATGTTTCTTTTATGAAAGAGTTCCAAATCCAGGAATGCCAAAGTATCACCATCTGTGACGGAGGTGAAGGATAAACCCATGCCATTGTTATTACAATGGTGAACAAAAGGTGGGATGAGGCCTTCAGGGCTGTCCCAGATGATGACTATGTCTTCTATGTATTGACCGTAGAAGATTATGTATGCAGCAAAGGGATTGTTGGTATGTATGTATAATAATTCCCAGAGACCCATTGTAAGATTGGCATAGCTGGGAGCAAAATTTGCCCCCATAGCTGTGCCTTTTGTTTGGATATAGTAATTCCCATCTGATTCGAAATAATTATGTGTTAAACAGAATTTTAGTGTTTCCATAAAAAATTAGTTTTGGCGGGGATTGAGTTGTGGTTCGTTGCTGAGGAAATGTTGTATGGCTTGTAGCCCAATTTCATGGGGAATGGATGTGTACAAGGACACAACGTCAAGAGAGAGCCAACGGTAAGTCGGCTCCCAAGAGTAGGGTTGCAAAGTATTCAATAAGTGAGTGCTATCTTTGATGTAGGAAGGTAGGTTTTGGACTATGTTTTGCAGAAAGTGATCGAGATAGATGGAGAAATAGCTAGTGACACTATCCATTGCAGCCACTATAGGTCTTCCAGGGGGATGTACAGGGTCCTTATGAATTTTTGGTAGATAATAAAAATAGGGTCTTTGGTAAGAGTCATGTTTAACCACTTAAGGACCGCCGCATGTAAATGTACGTCAGCACAATGGCACCGACAAGCACAAGCACTTACATGTATGTGCTTGCCTTGCAGCGGATGGGGGGTCCGATCGGACCCCCTCCCGCTGGCTGCGGCGGTCCGTTTGGCTTCAGGAGCGATCCGGGATGAGGGGATGGCCGTTGGTTTCTGGCCATCCACTCTCGATCGCTCCTGGCGAATGAGAAGCTTCCCCTGCCTGTGTAGTGTAAACACAGGCAGGGAGGAAGTGATGTCATTCTCCTCGGGGCGGTCTTTTTGACCGGACTGCGAGGAGAACAGAGAAAGTAAGTGCACCAACACTACACTGACATGTAGGTACACATAGGCACACAAATCACCCCCCAATCACCCCCCGATCGCACCCCTCCCAGTCACAATGTCAATATCAAGTTGTCTACTCCGACTTGCTAAAGATGTGCCAATCATCTAAATCGCAAACTCGCCCCTCATCCAATCTAACCTCTGCTGAACGCACTTCTCTTAAATCCCTTACTGACAATAAATCCATCATAATCAGACCAACTGATAAAGGAGGTAGCATTCTAGTCCTAAATTGTACTGACTACATACAAGAAACAACCAGACTCCTGTCAGACACTTCCACTTACAAGAGACTACATAGAGACCCATTACCAGAATTTATGATAGACGCCCACCTGATCATCGATCGAGCTACTAACAATGGGGTCGTCAGTACTGCTGAAGCTGCCTTCCTTAAACATGACTTTTACCAAAGACCCTATTTTTATTATCTACCAAAAATTCATAAGGACCCTGTACATCCCCCCGGAAGACCTATAGTGGCAGCAATGGATAGTGTCACTAGCTATTTCTCCATCTATCTCGATCACTTTCTGCAAAACATAGTCCAAAACCTACCTTCCTACATCAAAGATCGTACTCACTTATTGAATAATTTGCAACCCTACTCTTGGGAGCTGACTTACCGTTGGCTCTCTCTTGACGTTGTGTCCTTGTACACATCCATTCTCCATGAAATTGGGCTACAAGCCGTACAACATTTCTTCAGCAATGAACCACAACTCAATCCCTGCCAAAACTCATTTTTAATGTAAATACTAAAATTCTGTTTAATGCAAAATTATTTCGAATCAGATGGGAATTACTATATCCAAACAAAAGGCACAGCTATGGGGGCAAATTTTGCTCCCAGCTATGCCAATCTTACAATGGGTCTCTGGGAATCGTTATACATACATACCAACAATCCCTTTGCTGCAAACATAATCTTCTACGGTCGATACATAGACGACATAGTCATCATCTGGGACAGCCCTGAAGGCCTCATCCCACCTTTTGTTCACCATTGTAATAACAATGGCATGGGTTTATCCTTCACCTCCGTCACAGATGGTGATTCTTTGGCATTCCTGGATTTGGAACTCTTTCATAAAAGTAACATTATCTGTGCCCAAAACTACACAAAACCTACCTCTGGAAATTCTTACCTACAATTTGACAGTTGCCACCACCCTAAATGGCTAAAAAATATCCCAAAAAGTAAATTCTGTCGTCTCAAGCAGAACTGTACATTAAAACAAGACTTTATCTCCCATGACCAAACTCTGATAAAAAAAATTCAAAGACAAAGGCTACCCGACCAAACTGTCCATGAGGCCTATTCATATTACCTAGATAGTTTTACTCCCGAGACATGTCCTCATGTATCACTTCCTACCGAGACTCGCAACACCAGCACCGCTCAGCCGATAAGATTTGTCACGAAATTCCATAACAGGTTTAAGACAATGGAAAAGATTGTCAAAAGACATTGGTCTATCCTACAGGAAGATCCTCATCTCAAACACAGTCTAAGCGACAAACCGGTCATTACCTACAGACGTGCCAAAAACATCAAATCACAAATAGCACCCAGCAAAATCAAAAAGTCCAGTCCTCCAGCTAATACCCTTACTACTTTCTTTGATATCAAAGGCATGTACCAATGTAAAAAACCTCTATGCCTCACTTGTGCTCATGTCAACCACAAACAAAAAATTTTTTTTCACAAGGGGAAACAATATCCCATTTATGAATTCTTTAATTGCAGTTCCGAGTATGTAATATATTACCTTACTTGTCCCTGCGGCCTACGCTATGTAGGCCGCACCATATGTGCACTTCGGAAAAGATTTGGTGAACATCGCAATCTAATTGAGAAAGGAAAGGATAAACATAGTGTCCCCAGACACTTCAAAGAATATCATGAACAATCTATTATAGGTTTACGTGTCTGGGTGATAGAATCTATTCCTTCAACATTTCCAATCACTGAATGTTATAAACGTTTATGTGAAAGAGAAAATTACTGGATATATGAATTAGACACTTTAGCCCCTGGGGGCCTAAACGAGGGAATTGAAATCAATATTCTCTTATGAAATACATGTATTTATTCATTTATACGTATCTTTATTATATATTTATATATTTTTATATTTGTGTGATTTCCCCATTTTATGTAAGCACCCAATCCCTCCTTTTCCTTGTTCAATAAGCATGAATTTAGTTTTCTGTATGCATATGTTTACATTAATATGGTGACTTGTACATCTATGATGTCTATTATACTGATCTCCCTTCTCACATGCGCACGGTTTCACAGGCGTCTATTTACCCCGAACACTGTATTTTTCCCTTTTTTTCTCCCTTCTTCCCCCCCCCCCCTTTTTTTTTTTTTTTTTTTTTTTAACTTTATTATTTATTTATTTTTTATTTCTATTATTATTTAAATTTTATTTCTTTATTTATTTTTTATCGACAAGCATATATATACTTCATCCTTTGCCCACCCATTCTTTGTTTACTCTAGTTTTGTGTCTCCCAATACTGTCTCTCTCGGTGTGTTAGGAATGCTTCCGTGCACACTCTGCATTTAAAATACACACAGTTAATACATACTGACATCTTTTTCATATCTCTGACTACATCATATATACCTTTTTTTTTTATGTCACCACCCACCCCCCACGCCCCTCCCACTCAGCATTTAAATTTGCCTCCATTGCATGACCATCATAATAGCCTGATGAAGGAGCATGCATGCTCTGAAGCGCCGCTCATCCTAGCCCGTCTCCTGAGGACACTGACCCCCCGAAGATTCGATCAAGGACACTACAGTGACCAGCACTACCTCGATCTTTCTGACCATCCTGAAGAATTTCATGGAATGCACTAAAGCCACTAACCATCAACCATAAAGTCAGACGCTGCGAATCCTGTACTACAACCTTGTGAGTCGTGCCTATGGACAAACGGATGAAACATTGTATCTAAGATGTGCCTTTACACCACTAATCTAATGTGAGTGTTTTTAAACCGTTTTTAATAAATTTGAGTAACCTTATTGCTGCACTTAGAGGGCGCCGTCTCTTTCTTTATTTATTGTTTCATAGAGCTACTTCTTGCTTTAAGACTGGCATCCCATTAAGGTACAGCTTGTACTATAGACCCTCCATATGGACCACCTTGATGATCTACATAGACTTTGAACCCTTTATTGTGGACACTGGCGTGTGGATATATTTAAAACCCACACAAATAAATCTATATACGCTTGCTATATAGACGCGATTTATTGTTCACTTAATATTTTAACTCATTGCATTATAAACTATCCTGTTTTTTTTTTTTTTTTATAAAAAACTCCCAGTGAGCGCCATATTATCCTCCTTTACAGTCTCTGATCATCTCCTGTATTATGTCTGCAGTCTCTGATCATCTCCTATACTATGTCTCCAGTCTCTGATCATCTCCTGTATTATGGCTGCAGTCTCTGACCATCTCTTGTATTATGTCTGCAGTCTTTGACTGTCTCCTGTGCTATGTCTGGGGGCTCTTTCTAACAGACTCTCTAACAGAAGCCCTCTCTGTGTGCATCAGAGAGACTCCCCTCCAGGTCTCATTAGTGTACGCTCTTTCTGTATTTTATTTATTGTTAAAAGATCATGGGAGGATCCCTGGGTAACAAAGACTTCTTAGGGGAGCATCTCTGCGTTTGCCATAGAAACATGTGTAAAGGGGAGGGGTTAGTAAGATGACCACGCCCATGTGAGGACATCAGAATTATTTCTGCACCCAGGCATCTGTGACCCTAGGATTGGCCCTGTGTAACGCAATCCTGAAGGAGAATGTCTGGCCATCAGTTCCTGGCCTTAAGCTCAAGCACACTTTGGTTATGCAGCAGGACAATGACCTGAATCCTCTCTAAATCACTTTTGAAAAGCTCAAAAAAACTAAATTAAGGTTCTGGAGAGGTCTAGTCCAAGTCCGGACTTAAATATGATTGAGCTGCTGTAGCTTAAACCGACTGCTCATGTTCGCAAACCCTCCAATGTGGCTGAAATCAAAAGAATTCTGCACAGAAGAGTGGCAAAACCTCCACCACAGCGATATGAAAGACCCATTGCCAGTTATCACAAACACTTGATTGCAGTTACTGCCGCCAAGGGTGGCAAAACCAGCTATTACTTTTTCACCGCGGGCCAGGCAGGTTTCGACAGCTTTTTCCCCTTAAACAAACTCATCATTTAAAAACTGCATTTTGTGTTTACTCAGGTTATCATTGTGTAATATTAAACTTTTTTTGACAATCTGAATAATTTAAGTGGGAGCATTCTATGACCGATGAAAATATGTAGTGAAATCATATGTCCCTCCACAGCATCGAACTGCATATTTTCATCTGTCATAGAATGGTGCGATTTAAGCACCTGTATCATGTGAGTATCTGGAAGCTATTTTTTAATAAAAGATGTTTTGAAAACTTTAATACAATATCGAGCCACATTTTTTTTACATGTACGGAGTAAGCACCACCGCATAGCTCAGGATCCAGCAGAGTTCTATTAACACAGAACCCACAGGTGGTTCAATAGCATGTTTTGACCAAACTTAATTGTGCTGTCACACGCTTTGAGGTGAGCAGATCCACAAAGGGTGGGGGAGCATGAGTGCGCAGTCACGTTGAAGAGTTTGGAGCACCATCACATGAATTTAAATCACTGTACATTTTGAAAGGCTTTTATTGATGAATTATCATTATTGATGCACCTGAATGATTAAATCTATGAATTATAATTATTGACACACTTGTATGATTAAACTCATGTTTTAGTTTATGAACTTTAGCTCTTTATGCACAACCCACTGTATAATTTTGCATGAATATTTATTGCACAGCATTATTTATTGGAATATATATATATATATATATATATATATATATATATATATATATATATATATATATATAATTTTTTTTTGTTTATACATAGTTTTGGAATTTTCACAAAAGTGTACAGAGCAGTATTAGTTTGTTTTAATTGGGTTACATTCATTATGTTCCTCAGAATTCTACAAACAAAACCCCAATGATGACAATGTGAAGGAAGTTTGTTTGAAATCTTTGCACATGTATTACAAATGAAAAAATCCCATGTACATATGTATTCACAGCCTTTGCCATGACACTCAAAATTGAGCACAGGTGCATCCTGTTTCCACTGATCATTCTTGAGATTGTTCTACAACTTGTTTGGAATTCACCTGTGGTAAATTCAGTTGATTGGACATGATTTGGAAAGGCACACACCTGTCTACATAAGGTCCCACAGTTACCAGTGCATGTCAGATCACAAACCAAGCCATGAAGTCCAATAAATTGTCTGTAGTCCCCCAGGACAGAATTGTACAGAACTGGGGAAGGGTGCAGACATTTTTTGTTGCATTGAAGGTACCAGTGTGCACAGTGGCCTCTATCATCTGTAAACAGGAGAAGATTGGAACCACCAGGACTCTTCCTAGAGCGGGCCGCCCGGCCATACTGAGCAATCAGGGGAGAGGGGTGCTAGTCAGGGAGGAGACCAAGAACCCAATGGTCACTCTGACAAAGCTGCAGTATTTGTCTATGGAGAGAGGAGAACCTTCCAGAACAACAACCATCTGAAGCACTCCACCAACTTGGTCTGTATGGTAGAGTGGCCAGATGAAAGTCACTTCTTCATAAAAGTCACATGGCAGCCCACCTGGAGTTTACCAAAAGACACCTGAAGGACTTTCTGACTATGAGAAACAAAATTCTCTGGTTCGATGATGAAACACTGCTCATCATCTGGGCTATACCATCCCTACAGTGAAGCATGGTGGTGGCAGCATCATGTGGGGGAATGTTTTTCAGCGGCAGGAACTAGGAGACAAGGCACGATCGAGGGAAAGATGAATGCAGCAATGTACAGAGACATTCTTGATGTTCATCTTCCAACAGGACAAAGACCCTAAGCACACTGCCACGATAACAATGGAGTGTCTATGGAACAACTCTGTGAATGTTCTTGAGTGGTCCAGACTTGAAACCGATTGAGCGTCTCTGGAGAAATCTGAAAATGGGTGTGCACAGACGCTCCCCATCTAACCTGATGGAGCTTGAGAGATTCTGCAAAGAAGAGTGGGAGAAACTTCCCAAAAATAGGTGTGTCAAGCTTGTGCCAAGCTTGTAGCATCATACTTAAAAAGACTTAAGGCTATAATTGGTGCTTCAACAAAGTATTGCACAAAGACTGTAAATACTTCTGTACATTATTTTTTTGCATTTATTAAATTTTAATACATTTGCAAAGATGTCAAAAAACTTCTTTCATTATGGGTTGTGAGGGCCAAGAATACCTTGGAAGGGTTGAGCTCCCTGTTTCAGCTCCCTATGGATCCCCTATGTCTAAGTTACACTGTGCCCATTAGGGCCACAGGGTGACGTACAAAATGTGGCTTGGATTACTTAAAATGGGATAATAATATGTATCCACAATATCTCCCAGGATATATATATATATAAAGACTATACTTGGTTTGATTCTGAACTCGACATGTTAATTGAAAGAGCTGATCACATTGGCCTCTGTACAATGTAAAATATGGGCTGACTTCTACTGGAGCTCCTGCTGCTGTGAGAAGGTGCCCTGTGTTTACAGTTATGATAATATCTAATCTACTGTGTGAAGCTTGGTGACAACAAGTCTGGCCTGTAGTGAAATCCTGATTAATCACAAAAATAGAAAGGTGGGTATGGAGTCACCTTGGCTGCTTTAAGGGATTGATTAATTAATTAGCTCATATTAATTTATGTTTCTGGTTGCAGCTGTATTATCAGATTACTATGATCGGGAGGGGGAACCCCCTTCTGAATTGTGTATATAAGACTATATTTTTGTTCTAATAAAGAATTCAGATTCAAGCTGTGTAATTGAGCTAGTCTCTCCTGGTTCTTACAAGATCTGATATTTGAAGTTCCAGACTGGAGTAAGCAGTGTGCTAATGGAAGCACTCAAGTGGAGTGTGACGGGATCTGTCACAATAGGCATCATCGGTGGGACGCTTCCTGCAGTCTGGGACATCCAAACCTCCACCTGGATCAAAGATCCGAATAGCAGGAGAGGAGTTGAGAGGTACAGATACCAGCCGTCATGGAAGAGGAATTCAGAAGGAGGTTGCAAGAGATGCAGATAAAGCACAGATGACCAGTATCAGAGCAGGGCCTGCTGGTATGGTATGGTATGGTATGATTCTATCTGTTGTGAACTCTGGAAAGAAACAATAGCAGCGCCACCAGGGAAAAATTCTCCCCCTCCATCAAGGAAAGGTACTGGCTCTTAGTATGGATTGTGGGTGCTGTTTTTGGGAAAAAAATCAAGAAGCAGACAGCTGAGTCAAGCAGGCTGGCCTGGGCAGATATGCAGCTGGATGAGAGCTACGGAGCCCTCCGGTGGCATGTATCCCAAACATGTCCTTGGATAATGGATGGCAGCCCAATGGAAGGCTTTGGCTATGGCGGCCTGGGACTGTTGCACATGCAACTGACAGGGGACCCTAACTTTGGGAGCGATTTGGAGTGACGGTTGACGAAATCATGGATTTCAGAGAAGAGATACTGAACATCTCGGAAGTGCACTGGGCACTGGAAGATATAGAGTTTCTGGCTATTCAGGAATGGGAGCTGGAGATCGCCTACAGACAGCTGCTAAACTCTGCTCAGCACCAGGGCTGGGCTCCCTTTGCCTGGGACTATCAGGAAGTACCAGCAGAAAGCTCTGTAATCTCAGCTGAAGTGTCATCAATGGATTTAATTTACTTTTCTTCAGAGGATGTTATTGATGATAAGTTACCTGCCAAAGTGTTGGCACTGGGCCCAAGAGACACCAGCCCATGCCCTGGACTTTTAGCAATTCCAGAGACTGGGGATTAATAGACATTTCTGTAGAGGAGGAATCACCTAGCAAACCCCTAGCAGAAGTGCTGGCAGCATGATAGAGCACTGCAGACCCTTGCTCCACACCCGTGGCAGTTTCGGAGGCCCGAGGTGGGGAGTTGGTGTTTCTTCTTCCCCAGTGGATTGCAGAGATGCAGGGAGGGGAACTGCCATTCCCCCTCCCCAACAAGGATTCATGCACCTGGGAGACAATACAAGAGAAAGGGAGTTCCAGCAGCAGACGGCTCCCCAGAATTATGACACCAACCCAGCCGAAGCACTGTCAACTAGACAGAGGGTCCCAGACCTCTGCCCCACACCTGCGACAGTTCCGGAGGGCCAAGGTGAGGAGGTGGCGGTCACTCCCGAGCTACATATCAGGATCCAAGGAGATAATTCAGTAAGCACCTCACAACTGCAGCTTGATCTGGTGTCGGCGGATGGGCCTGCAGTCTCCACTAACAGAAAACAAGCAGAAGCACTGGCAACAGGGCAGAAGGCTACCCACCCCTGCCCAGCACCGGCAACAACTGAGGAGTTACAGGGATCCAGGGCAGTCGGCCTCCCTCCCCAACAGTTAGCTGGAGCAGATGATATAGTGAAACTTCTATGCCCAGCTGAAATGCTGGCAACAGGACAGGGTGCTGCTGGCCTCTGCCCTCCACTAACAAAGGATGGATTTCCTGTGAAAGTGGATGGGACTAAGGTCTGCACTTGTATACCCCAGTTAGGCTGTCAGTTGGCCCAGATCCCCAACAGCATGACGGACTGAGCCCAGCCACCCTGTCTTCTCTCCAGCAGCTGAAGGGACTCTAGGGGGAAGGACCAGTTTGCACTTCCTCCCAGCAATGGGTATGTTCTGTGAGAGAGGCAAAGGTTGGCTGGGTGAGTAATGCTCTGTTTGGAACAATTTTTTGGGGGTACTGTGTGGGTACAGGCATTGGGGGACTGAAACAATGGACTAACTTCGGAGTCAACCCATCTGGGGGTCTACTCCTGTGTTAGTCTTCTGCTGAAAGGGGAGAGATGTGACGGGAGGGCCCAGAATCCCTTGGAGAGGTTGGAAAACCCTTGTTTCAGCTCCCCATGCACCCCATTAGGGACATAGGGTGACTGAGAAAATGTGGCTTGGATTACTTAAAATGGGACAGTAATATGTATCCACAATATCTCCCAGGATATATATAAAGACTATTCTTGGTTTGATTCTGAACACAACATGTTAATTGAAAGAGCTGATCACATTGGCCTCTGTACGATGTAGGAGATGGGCTGACTCCTACTGGAGCTCCTGCTATTGTGAGAAGGTGTCCTGTGTTTATGATAATCTCTAATCTACTGTGTGGAGCTCAGTGACAACAATTCTGACCTGTAGTGAAATCCTGATTAATCACAACAATGGCCAGGTGGGTATGGCATCAACTCGGCTGCTTTAAGGGATTAGTTAATTAGCGCATGTTCATTTATGTTTCTGGTTACAGCTGTATTGTTAGAGTACTATAATCAGGAGGGGGAACCTCCTTCTGAATTGTGTATATAAGACTGTATTCTTGTTCTAATAAAGATTCCAGGTTCAAGCTGTGTAACTGAGCTAGTCTCGCCTGGTTCTTACAAGATCTGATATCTGAAGTTCCAGACTGGAGGAAGCAGTGTAGTGATGGAAGCACTGAAGCGGAGTACGATGGGAATCCGTCACAGGGGTATTGTTTGTAGAACTTAGGGGAAAATAATGAATTTAATCCATTTTGGAATAAGGCTCTAGCATAACATAATGTGGAAAAAGTGAAGCGCTATAAATACTTCCGGATGCAATATATATAGAAAGGCCAGTATGGTGGCCTGAAATTATGGGAGGAGCCCGGTGGAGTATATAACCAGCCCGTTCGCCTGTCTTCCTCGTCGGTTCCGGTGCGCGATAGCTGATACGTCAGACATCAAGGGCCGACTATCCAGACCAGATGCAGTGAGCCTGTTCGTGAGTTCCCGCGTTATTCGTTCCGTCTTGACAACTCGTCTTCCCGTACATCAGCGTCCGTGGGTTTCGCCGTCGGAGTGTCGTCGTACCCATCGAATTTGTCGTTTCACGTTGGGCCGGCTGTCGCAGGTTTGGCTTCGGCATCCCCTTTTCAATTATGTATTTCGATGTACCATCAACATTCCCTGTACTCTCGACCCGCTCGCTTCTTTTAAATCGAATGTTTTACTGTGGCCCTCGTACGCATGTCACTATTTTCTATTTTCGATGTAGTCGTTATCACTTTTCGACACGTTCGATTACGCCACGTCAGGCGATTCATTCGCAGGTACGGCATTCGAAACCATTCGTCTGCCCGAGCATTTCTATTAGTATCGGTCGAATCGTTCGACTCACAGCCGACTGCTTGTTACGACAAGGCAAGCAGTCCACACGTTTTGCTTTGTCTGCTCCAGTTCGAATATATGTCTCTTCATTCATGCAGTTATGTTATGTATCTTATTTTTTCTCATGTCAAATCATTTCACTCCCAGTCATTTCTACCGTTTCAAATCATTTCTGTCACTAGTCGCGCTCCGGCGCGAATCTTGTCGCACCTCTGGTGCACCGATTCGCTTTGAAGTGCCCCAGGGTTCGGCCTCATTTCTGTACATGCTCCAGAGACTGAATCACTTGCAGGTTCACGCACTGATTCTCGTCTCTGTCATGGCATACCATTTCTGTCACTTATTACGCTCCAAATTCGAATCCTGTCGCATTCCTCTATGCACCGATTCGTCCTGGTGTGCCCAGCGGCCACGCCTCATTTCGGTACATGCTCCAGAGACGGATTCTTTGTAACCTACAGTCCAGTCGTTGAATCCTGTCTCTGTCATGGGACATCATTTCTGTCACTTATTACACTCCAATTCAAATCCTGTCGCATTTTTTATGCACCGATTCGTTCTGGTGTGCCCAGCTGCTACGCCTCATTTCAGTACATGCTCCAGAGACGGGTTCTTTATTGCTACCATCAGTCCAGTCGTTGAATCTTGTCTCTGTCATGGGATATCATTTCTGTCACTTATTACGCTCCGATTCGAATCCTGTTGCGTTTATTTATGCTCCGATTCGTCCCGGTGTGCCCAGCTGCTACGCCTCATTTCAGTACATGCTCCAGAGACGGATTCTTTGTTGTAACCATCAGTCCAGTCGTTGAATCTTGTCTCTGTCATGGCATATCATTTCTGTCACTTATTACGCTCCAATTCGAATCCTGTCGCATTCCTTATGCACCGATTCGTTCTGGTGTGCCCAGCTGCTACGCCTCATTTCAGTACATGCTCCAAAGACAGGATTCATCTGTTTGGTTCAAAGGCTCGTCCTCTGATTCTTGTCTTTGTCATGGGTTTTTCATTTCATTTCACCTATCACGTTCCGGTACGAATAGTCACATCGGTGTACCAAATTCGTCTTGGCGTGCCCCAGGAATGGCCTCATTTCAGTACATGCTCCAGAATCCGTTTCGTGCTCGGTCGCAAGTTGTGGCATGGCGATCCGGATCTCTGTCATGGCAGGTTCTCTCATTTCACTGTCACATACCGCTTCCCGGCTTGGGTCCAGTTGATTCTTCAATGTTTGGATGCCTGCCGGGGGGCCTTGCTCCTCGGCCTCATTTCATTATAGATTGCCTTCAAAAGGGAAACACAGCTTCGTTTAGGCGTGTCTCGCTGTTTTCTCCACATACAAGCGCAGACTTCGTGCAATCGTTGCAAACACACATCCAAGCGTAGACTTCTTGCAATCGTTGCAAGCACGCATCCAGACATAGACTTCTCGCAATCGTTACAAGCACGCATTCGTGCATAGATCTCTCGCACTTATTACTAGCACGCATTCGAGCATAGACCTCTTTGCAATCGTTGCAAGCACGCATTCGGGCATAGACCTCTTGCAATCGCTGCAAGCACGCATTCGAGCATAGACCTCTCGCGGTCATTACAAGCACGCATTCGAGCATAGACCTCTTGCTATCGTTGCAAGCACGCAGTCGAGCATAGACCTTTTGCATTCATTAACAAGCACGCATTCGGGCATAGACCTCTTGCAATCGCTGCAAGCACGCATTCGAGCATAGACCTCTCGCGGTCATTACAAGCACGCATTCGAGCATAGACCTCTTGCAATCGTTGCAAGCACGCATTCAAGCACAGACCTTTTTGCATTCATTACAAGCACGCATTCGGGCATAGACCTCTTGCAATCGCTGCAAGCACGCATTCGAGCATAGACCTCTCGCGGTCATTACAATTACGCATTCGAGCTTAGACCTCTTACACTCATTACAAGCATGCATTCTAGCATAGACCTCTTGCAATCGTTGCATGCAGGCATTCGAGCATAGACCTCTGGCGATCATTGCAAGCACGCATTCGAGCATAGACCTCTCGCACTCATTACAAGCACGCATTCGAGCATAGTTCTCTTGCAATCATGGCAAGCACGCATTTGAGCATAGACCTCTTGCAATCGTTGCAAGCAGGTGTCCAGGCACAACTTGTTGCAATCATTGCTGGCAGGCACTTCTGGCTTGCTCAATAGATTGCTTTAGGGAAGACCTGGATACCTTCCTAAATGTACGTTGTATTACGGGGTACTTATATTTATAGGTGTAGTTGATCCAGGGAAAAATCCGATTGCCTCTCGAGGGGTCAGGAAGGAATTTTCCCCGGCTGTAGCAAATTGGCCTATGCTCTGTTGGGGGTTTTTTGCCTTCCTCTGGATCAGCTGCGGGCGTAGAATTGGGTGTCGGGTTGTGTGATACCTTATTTATTTTGATTTGGTTGGACCGGATGGACTTCTGTCTTTTCCGGCCTGGCTACCCATGAAGCCTACCATAATTCCTTGCAGTCGTTGCAGGCACAAGTCCTGGCACAACTCCTTGCATTAGTTGCAGGCACGCATCCTAGCATAACATCTTGCAGTCATGGCAAGCACGCATCCTGGGTAACATCTTGCAATCATCGCAAGCACGCATCCAAACATGCGTTCAAGCACAACTCCTGTAGTCTTCGCAGTGCACATGCGGTAACACGAATGGCTCACAGTCACTACGTATACATCTCCAGTGACAAACTCCCGGGCAGTTGTCGCAAGCACATGTTTAAACACAACTTAGTCACGCCAAGGCTCATGACTTAGCATAACTTCTTGCAATCATTCATTGGCAAGCACGTTCTCAGTGGCACACAAACTGGCTACACGTCATTTTCAGCAGCACTTAATTGGCCTCTCGTCTCCCGTGGCTTTCTTACAAACCATTCACTGTTGTCTGTCTATCCGTCTCTTCCTTAGGACAGTTGAGTTCAGCTTCCGTCCCGCACCAGGATCATGTTGTCACACGCAACTGGCTTCTTCCTGTAGCACGCCCAGGCTATTTCTAGCCAGCGTTCAACATTTCTTATCCTTACAGTGCACGGAGAGCCATCTGTCGTTACGGCCCATACAGCAAGATCCCCACCTCGGGGCATCCAGAGGCATCAGCCCATAGCCAACGGCAAACGCTCGCCATCACAACTGCCATCTTTAGGGGCATATTATATCCTCGCATGTTCTCCAGTCTAGTCGTCTAAAGACACCTACAGTCCCTACACGGCATGTTGAGTTCGCTATGCGCATCATCCCTCAGGGTCGCGCCTTGTGTCACACTTATTGGTTTTACTGTCCCTCTCACAGGATCCAGAGCAAGTCCTCAGCCTGGATCCCGCGGCAATAGCAGTCCTTGCTATGCGGGAGGAATTCCTATCGTCTGGGAATGGCGTCTCCCTGTTCATTCCCTCCGTGTCTTCCCTTTCGCCCCAGGTGATGACCGACGCAGCGGCCTCCACGGGCTTGCGGCTGTTTTTTGGCCACCTCTGGCTCGCAGCTCCCTGGCCTCCCCAGTTACCGGCAATTCCTGGCTGCGCCAAGGCGCCCTCTCTGTTGGTTATGTCCTTCCTACGTCGACTGGTCCAGCTCTTGTTGTTGTTTCAGTTCAACAGCCATTCTTCCTTTATCCCCGGTAAAGTCAATCAGGCAGCGGACGCCCTCTCCCGCTTTTAACCTTGTCTCGTTTTCGTTCAGGTACCCGGAGCCGGACTAACATCAGCAGCTATCCCGGACTGGTCTCAACTGACCCTGGATTAGCCCCTCACCTCCTAGCGGCTACCCAACTCATTTGATCACTCCCTTTCCCGCAATACCCTCAAAGCCTATCAATCAGCCTGGAGGGCCTTTAACCAACTTCATCACGTATCACAGTACAGAGACGTCCCGTGTCAAGCAAGTCATAGCCTTCATTGCCTACTGCCACTCGCAGTTGGCGTTATCCTTTAATACGATCCGGCTATACCTGACCGGTGTACAACATTTCACGTCCCTCCAGGACCCTACCGTACCCTTCCTATTTTACCACGCCGTTCGGGCTGTTATGCGCGGTATCCAGAAAGCGCCAGCCGATGGCCGGCACCAAAACGACTGCCTGTCACAGGAGACGTTTAGAAATATGTCAGATTTCCTGGCCACTTCACCTTTTCGGTCTCCACATTAGTGTCATTTACAAGCAGCCATACACCTGGCCTTCTACGGCTTCTTGCGGCCAAGCGAGTTTTATTTGTTGTAGCCTCACAGCACGCATGCTGTGCGAGCACCACCTGGTCCGATACGAAGACCATTTCGTCTTACACTTAGCAGTCTCCAAGACGCAGCAGCTTGGCTCGGGTTCGGACATACACCTCTATAAGTCCAACAACCGCTGGTACCCGGTCGCCATTCTCACGCGCCTGTCGGCCCTTTTTGGCTGATCAACCAGGAGTTAGTCCTCTTCTGCCATTTCTCACTAAACCTCTGAACGCTGCCCGGTGGAACGTGTCAGGATACTCCCGGGTATCCTTCACCTCTGTCCTACTCACATTATCAAGAAGTGGGGCAGATGGAGGTCCACCTGTAGTGATGGACGAACTTCCGACGGGACGTTTCGCGAACGCGAAACGCGAACGGACACAAACGTTCGCGAAAACGACCGTTCGCCGCGGGCTCCATTGACTTCAATGGGAGGCGAATTTCGCAAACCTTTAGGTCGAATTTGCGGCCACGGGGTAATTATTAGGGGGTAGCACGTAGTCCCACCACCTGGACAATAGCATAATACATGTATGAGGTGAATTTGGGATCGATAACTACAAGCATTTTTTTTTTATTTGGGAAATTGTTCTGACAATTCAGGACTATGGAGCTAATGAAGGCAATGGAGGAGAGGGAAGGTCAGGGACCAGGGTAGGCAAACAAGAGGGTGCAGGAGATACAGAGCACTGACAGCAGCACCGTAATACAGAGCACTGACATCAGCACCGTGACATACAGCGCTGACAGCAGCTCCGTGACATACAGCGCTGACAGCAGCTCCGTGACATACAGCGCTGACAGCAGCTCCGTGACATACAGCGCTGACAGCAGCTCCGTGACATACAGCGCTGACAGCAGCTCCGTGACATACAGCGCTGACAGCAGCACCGTGACATACAGCGCTGACAGCAGCTCCGTGACATACAGCGCTGACAGCAGCTCCGTGACATACAGCGCTGACAGCAGCTCCGTGACATACAGCACTGACAGCAGCTCCGTGACATACAGCGCTGACAGCAGCTCCGTGACATACAGCGCTGACAGCAGCACCGTGACATACAGCGCTGACAGCAGCTCCGTGACATACAGCGCTGACAGCAGCTCCGTGACATACAGCGCTGACAGCAGCTCCGTGACATACAGCGCTGACAGCAGCTCCGTGACATACAGCGCTGACAGCAGCTCCGTGACATACAGCGCTGACAGCAGCTCCGTGACATACAGCGCTGACAGCAGCTCCGTGACATACAGCGCTGACAGCAGCTCCGTGACATACAGCGCTGACAGCAGCTCCGTGACATACAGCGCTGACAGCAGCTCCGTGACATACAGCGCTGACAGCAGCACCGTAAGCAGCCCCAGGAGGAAGTCAGCACAGCACAGGGATGGTGTGATCCCCTCATAATAAGAACCCCCAGGAGGAAGTCAGCACAGCACAGGGATGGTGGGAGCCCCTCATAATAAGAACACCCAGGAGGAAGTCAGCACAGCACAGGGATGGTGGGAACCCCTCATAATAAGCAGCCCCAGTAGAAATATGACACCGCTCAACCTCTTCAAAGAGGAGGGTAGGGGCATATAGTACGGTGTGCTTTTTTGGGTCAGGGAAGTGAGCCAAATGAATTAAGAAGGTCTGTGTGCTTGATTCCAAAAATTGTTTATAGACATATACATGGTCTACTGATCACATGTGTTGAATTCCTCCGAGATCCATGCCTCATTCATTTTTAGAAATGTGAGGTAGTTAACACTGTGGTGAGCTAGGCGAGTACGCTTATCGGTCACAATCCCCCCTGCTGCGCTGAACGTCCTTTCGGACAGGACACTGGATGAGGGGCAAGCCAACAGTTCGATTGCAAATTGGGCAAGCTCTGGCCAGAGGTCAAGCCTGCCCACCCAGTAGTCTAGGGGTTCATCACTCCTCAGAGCGTCCACATCGGCCGTTAACCCAATGTAGTCGGACACCTGACGGTCTAGGCGTTCCCTGATGCTGGATCCGGATGACACCTGTCGATGGGTCGGCTGAAAGAATGACCTCATATCCGAAGTCACCAACACATCTTCAAACCGGCCTCTTCTTGCAGGCGCTGTTGGATTGGTACCCGCAAATCCTTCTCTGGGAGTGGGAATTGCTCCTCTGCCAGCGCACGCAAAAGCAGAATGCAGCATTTCTCGAAGCAAGGCCTGGAAGTGCTGCATTCTGACAGCCCTCTGCGACGGCGGTAACATTTCCGCCATTTTGTGTTTGTACCGGGGGTCTAAGTACGTTGCCACCCAGTACTGGTCCTTGACCCTCATGCTTTTTATACGGGGGTCCCTATTAAAACACTGGAGCATGAAGGCCCCCATTTGCACTAAAGTGGAAGCGGTGTGGTGGCCTGGCTCCTGCTCATCATCCAGGATAATGTCGTCCTCTTCATTCTCCTCTCCCCATCCTCGCACAACAGGGATCCCAGAAAGGTTTAAAGCATGCTCTTCTTGCTCCTGCTCATCCGCCCCGGCACCATCCTCCTCTGACTCCTCATCAGACTCCTGTTGTTGACTTGTCTCAGATAGAGTAGCCCCCCCTGGGAATTCATCCAGCATTGCGACTTCCTCATCTTCCCGCTCCTGCTCCTCCACAGCCTGATCAATGACACGACGCAATGCACGCTCCAGAAAGAAGGCATAAGGTACCATGTCACTGATGGCGCCATGGCTGCGACTGACCAGTTTGGTGATCTCCTCAAATGGCCGCAGAAGTCTGCATGTGTCGCGCATGAGCAGCCACTGGCGCGGTGAAAAAAAACCCAGCTCCCCAGAACCGTTTCTTTCGCAGAGTTCATACAGGTAGACGTTAACTGCACGTTTCTGCTGGAGCAGCCTATCAAGCATATAGAAGGTTGAGTTCCATCGCGTCGGGCAATCGCAAATAAGACGTCTGACCGGCAGATGGTGTCGCCGCTGAATGTCAGCAAGGCGAGCCATGGCCGTGTAAGATCTTCTGAAATGGGCCGAGATTTTCCTTGCCTGCCGCAAGATGTCCTGGACCCCAGGGTATTTGACAAGGAATCGCTGCACGACCAAGTTTAAGACGTGTGCCATGCACGGCACGTGCGTGATTTTGCCCTGTTTCAATGCGCTAAGCAGATTGGCACCGTTGTCACACACCACTTTACCAACTGTCAAATTGAGCGGTGTTAGCCACTCATCTGCCTGTGAACGCAAAGCTGAAAGGAGTGCCGGGCCAGTGTGGCTCTTTGCTTCCAGGCACAACAGACGCAGCACGGCATGGCAACGTCTCACCTGGCATGTGGAATAGGTTCTGGGGAGCTTGGGCGGTGCAGTGGAAGAGACGCTAGCAGCGGAAAAGGAGGAGGCAGCTGAGGAGGAGAGGGAGGAGGATGGAGTAGGAGGAGGAGAAGAAGAGTCAGGCCTGCATGCAATCCGTGGCGGTAAAACCAAATCTACACGGGTGCCACGGGTTACATGCTTGACGGCCGTCAGAAGGTTCACCCAGTGGGCAGTAAAACTGATATACCTTCCCTGCCCGTGTTTGCTAGACCACGTGTCTGTGGTCAGATGTATCTTGGCACCGACACTGTGTGCCAGAGATACATTCACTTGCCGCTGAACATGGCCATATAGCTCTGGGATGCCCTTCTCTGAGAAATACTTCCTTCCTGGGACCTTCCATTGTGGTGTTCCAATGGCCACAAATTTGCGAAAGGCCTCCGAGTCCACCAGTTTATATGGCAGTAGTTGGCGGGCTATGAGTTCTGACAAGCCAGCCGCCAACCGTTGGGCAAGAGGGTTATCCGGCGTCATCATTTTTTTACGCTCAAACATTAGGCCCACGGAAGCCTGCCTTTTTGCAGAAAAATGTGAGCTTGGCGTGATGGAAGGTGGAGTGGAGGACAATTGTGAGGAGAGAGGAGAAGGAGAAGTAGAAGACGAGGCTGGACGGTGAGAGCCTGCAGTGTGGCTTTGTGTGTTCCGTTGCTCCCACTGGGCTCGGTGATGGCTGCTCATGTGCCTTCTTAAGGCGGTCGTCCCTAGGTGAGTATTGGGCTTACCGCGACTAACGCGTTGACTGCAAAGATTGCAGATGGCAACGCTATTGTCAGCAGCGGACACGTTAAAAAAAGCCCACACTGCGGAGCCATGTGCCGGTGTCCTGGGAGCGCCAGATGTGACCGTACATGGTCGATGACTCGCTCCTGATACATTTGCAGTCTGCTTTGTCCCTGCTGTGCAATGTAAGTCATTGCTGCTTCTCCTCCCTATCTGCTGGTCCATATCTCCCTCTGAACTCCCCTCCTCTTCCTCTCTTGTGGGCACCCACGTGACATCACTAGACACGTCATCATCAACGTCACCTTCCCCACCGCTATAAGTAGAGTAGGCAGCAACACCGGGGACCAACCTCCTCCTTGGGCTGATCTGGGTACTGGCGTCAGACTGCTGAGTAGCGCTTGTTGCTACCTCCTCTTCCTGATCCAATACCAAGAGTGGCTGCGCATCAGAAATGTCCTCTTGATATGGATCGGAAAATAATTCCAGTGACTCAAGCGGAAGGTATGTGGTGGTGGTGGTGGTGGTCGTGTTGTTGGTGGTAGTGTCTTTGGGGGTGCACATAGCAGAGAGTGAAGAAGAGGGTGCAGATCGAGAGGATGAGGAGGGTGCAGAAGAGTAAGGCTGAGCGAGCCACTCAACCAAGTCTGGTGCATCCTTTAAAGTAATTGAACGCACCTTCTGCAACTTCCCACTTTGGCTCAAGCCTGTTGCTCCTGCCCTACCCCTACCACCCCTGCGGAAGGGCCTGCCTCTTCCTCTGCATGTCATTTTTTAAATGACCCTGTGACAAAACTCTTAGTCCCTATACCGCTGAAGGACTGCTGCAGTATAGGTGAGCGGTCAGCAGTGGTGCACGTCAACCCTATCTATTGTGGACCGATAGCGGTCCTTACAGAACAGCAGACTGTACCGCACTCAAGCCTATGTACCGTAGCACCCTATACCAAGTTACCAGTCCTTATAAGAACTTTTGTGGACCAAGCAGGTTGTGTATTAGTGTTTAGCAGACTGTACGTCAGTCCCTATACCGCTGAAGGACTGCTGCAGTATAGGGCAGCGGTCAGCAGTGGTGCACGTCAACCCTATCTATTGTGGACCGATAGCGGTCCTTACAGAACAGCAGACTGTACCGCACTCAAGCCTATGTACCGTAGCACCCTATACCAAGTTACCAGTCCTTATAAGAACTTTTGTGGACCAAGCAGGTTGTGTATTAGTGTTTAGCAGACTGTACGTCAGTCCCTATACCGCTGAAGGACTGCTGCAGTATAGGGCAGCGGTCAGCAGTGGTGCACGTCAACCCTATCTATTGTGGACCGATAGCGGTCCTTACAGAACAGCAGACTGTACCGCACTCAAGCCTATGTACCGTAGCACCCTATACCAAGTTACCAGTCCTTATAAGAACTTTTGTGGAACAAGCAGGTTGTGTGTTAGTGATTAGCAGACTGTACGTCAGTCCCTATACCGCTGAAGGACTGCTGCAGTATAGGTGAGCGGTCAGCAGTGGTGCACGTCAACCCTATCTATTGTGGACCGATAGCGGTCCTTACAGAACAGCAGACTGTACCGCACTCAAGCCTATGTACCGTAGCACCCTATACCAAGTTACCAGTCCTTATAAGAACTTTTGTGGACCAAGCAGGTTGTGTATTAGTGTTTAGCAGACTGTACGTCAGTCCCTATACCGCTGAAGGACTGCTGCAGTATAGGGCAGCGGTCAGCAGTGGTGCACGTCAACCCTATCTATTGTGGACCGATAGCGGTCCTTACAGAACAGCAGACTGTACCGCACTCAAGCCTATGTACCGTAGCACCCTATACCAAGTTACCAGTCCTTATAAGAACTTTTGTGGACCAAGCAGGTTGTGTATTAGTGTTTAGCAGACTGTACGTCAGTCCCTATACCAATGAAGGACTGCTGCAGTATAGGGCAGCGGTCAGCAGTAGTGCACGGCAACCCTATGTATTGTGGACCGATAGCGGTCCTTACAGAACAGCAGACTGTAACGCACTCAGGCCTATGTACCGTAGCACCCTATACCAAGTTACCAGTCCTTATAAGAACTTTTGTGGACCAAGCAGGTTGTGTGTTAGTGATTAGCAGACTGTACGTCAGTCCCTATACCAATGAAGGACTGCTGCAGTATAGGGCAGCGGTCAGCAGTAGTGCACGGCAACCCTATGTATTGTGGACCGATAGCGGTCCTTACAGAACAGCAGACTGTACTGCACTCAGGCCTATGTACCGTAGCACCCTATACCAAGTTACCAGTCCTTATAAAAACTTTTGTGGACCAAGCAGGTTGTGTGTTAGTGTTTAGCAGACTGTGCGTCAGTCCCTATACCGCTGAAGGACTGCTGCAGTATAGGGCAGCGGTCAGCAGTAGTGCACGGCAACCCTATGTATTGTGGACCGATAGCGGTCCTTACAGAACAGCAGACTGTAACGCACTCAGGCCTATGTACCGTAGCACCCTATACCAAGTTACCAGTCCTTATAAGAACTTTTGTGGACCAAGCAGGTTGTGTGTTAGTGATTAGCAGACTGTACGTCAGTCCCTATACCAATGAAGGACTGCTGCAGTATAGGGCAGCGGTCAGCAGTAGTGCACGGCAACCCTATGTATTGTGGACCGATAGCGGTCCTTACAGAACAGCAGACTGTAACGCACTCAGGCCTATGTACCGTAGCACCCTATACCAAGTTACCAGTCCTTATAAAAACTTTTGTGGACCAAGCAGGTTGTGTGTTAGTGTTTAGCAGACTGTGCGTCAGTCCCTATACCGCTGAAGGACTGCTGCAGTATAGGGCAGCGGTCAGCAGTAGTGCACGGCAACCCTATGTATTGTGGACCGATAGCGGTCCTTACAGAACAGCAGACTGTAACGCACTCAGGCCTATGTACCGTAGCACCCTATACCAAGTTACCAGTCCTTATAAGAACTTTTGTGGACCAAGCAGGTTGTGTGTTAGTGATTAGCAGACTGTACGTCAGTCCCTATACCAATGAAGGACTGCTGCAGTATAGGGCAGCGGTCAGCAGTAGTGCACGGCAACCCTATGTATTGTGGACCGATAGCGGTCCTTACAGAACAGCAGACTGTAACGCACTCAGGCCTATGTACCGTAGCACCCTATACCAAGTTACCAGTCCTTATAAGAACTTTTGTGGAACAAGCAGGTTGTGTGTTAGTGATTAGCAGACTGTACGTCAGTCCCTATACCAATGAAGGACTGCTGCAGTATAGGGCAGCGGTCAGCAGTAGTGCACGGCAACCCTATGTATTGTGGACCGATAGCGGTCCTTACAGAACAGCAGACTGTAACGCACTCAGGCCTATGTACCGTAGCACCCTATACCAAGTTACCAGTCCTTATAAGAACTTTTGTGGACCAAGCAGGTTGTGTGTTAGTGATTAGCAGACTGTACGTCAGTCCCTATACCAATGAAGGACTGCTGCAGTATAGGGCAGCGGTCAGCAGTAGTGCACGGCAACCCTATGTATTGTGGACCGATAGCGGTCCTTACAGAACAGCAGACTGTACTGCACTCAGGCCTATGTACCGTAGCACCCTATACCAAGTTACCAGTCCTTATAAAAACTTTTGTGGACCAAGCAGGTTGTGTGTTAGTGTTTAGCAGACTGTGCGTCAGTCCCTATACCGCTGAAGGACTGCTGCAGTATAGGGCAGCGGTCAGCAGTAGTGCACGGCAACCCTATGTATTGTGGACCGATAGCGGTCCTTACAGAACAGCAGACTGTAACGCACTCAGGCCTATGTACCGTAGCACCCTATACCAAGTTACCAGTCCTTATAAGAACTTTTGTGGACCAAGCAGGTTGTGTGTTAGTGATTAGCAGACTGTACGTCAGTCCCTATACCAATGAAGGACTGCTGCAGTATAGGGCAGCGGTCAGCAGTAGTGCACGGCAACCCTATGTATTGTGGACCGATAGCGGTCCTTACAGAACAGCAGACTGTACCGCACCCAAGCCTATGTACCGTAGCACCCTAGACAGACCAAGTTACCAGTCCTGATAAAGAGCTTTGTGGAACAAGTGAGTTGTGAATGATTAGCAGACTGCAGCAGAAGGGCAGCAGTCAAGTATAATATTCTTTCTATATTTGGAAGAAAGAATATTATACGTGTACAAGCCTATTACCGTACCACTGATACCAGTCCTGAAAAGAACCTTTGTGGAACTAATAGTAACAGCAAGTCTTTAAAATTATCCTCACTGCCTGACACACTGCTTCCTGCCTGTCCCTATACAAATTGGCAAAAAAGAGTAGGCTGGAACGATTAGCTGGAACAGCTCTTTTGTGGACCTGATAGTAACAGCTAATGATGATGATGATGATGATGATGAAGAAAGACTAATCTGGCTGAGCTGTCCCTAAAATAGCAGCATACAGCGCTCTGTCCCTTTATCTAAACTGACAAAAGAAACTCAGGCTGCTGACCTAACACCTATACCAGTCCTGAAAAGAACTTTTGTGTACCAAATAGCTAGCGTTTTCTCTGTCCCTACTCCACACAGGATCCTTTCCCTACAGTGACAGAAGAAAGAATGTAAAATGGCCACCGGATCGGGTGTATTTATAGGTTAGGGGGAATGTCCAAGTGTCCATGAGCTGTCATGTCTCAATTGGTTGTCCTGTAACACATGATAAACGTGTCACGAAAGGTTAAAGTTCTTGTATACATTAAACACGTAAGTCCGCCGGGGCGAACGACGGAAAAAGGCGTTCGAACCCGCGGACGGCGAAAGTCGGAAATTCGCCGCGAAACGACCGCCGGGCGAACCGTTCGGCCATCACTATCCACCTGTTTCGCCCGCTACATACCCAATCCGCAAGCGGAGATGACCCAGGCCTTTGTTGAGCTCACCCAGTAACAAACTTGGATCAATAAAATGCAACCCCTACCTGAATGTTTTTGCCCCCTTATTTTGGTATACCGTACGTCAGACCAGGGCACACTTTCAGGTCCATTTCAAGTAAGCGAGTTTATGTTAACCTTGTTTGTCATCCTTAACCGTATCGGTCAGAGGGCTCCACACCATAAATAGAAAGGCCAGTATGGTGGCCTGAAATTATGGGAGGAGCCCGGTGGAGTATATAACCAGCCCGTTCGCCTGTCTTCCTCGTCGGTTCCGGTGCGCGATACCCACCCACCCATCCCCTTTTTCAGGGCATTTCTCAAGCATCATACTCCTCATGAGAGTACTCATTTCACTCCATTCATATTCATTTCATTTATCACCCACTTTCTATCTAAGGTATGCCCCCTTATTTTGGTATACCGTACGTCAGACCAGGGCACACTTTCAGGTCCATTTCAAGTAAGCGAGTTTATGTTAACCTTGTTTGTCATCCTTAACCGTATCGGTCAGAGGGCTCTACACCATAAATATATATATATACTGTATATATAATTCAATGGTGCAATGGTACAGTTCGTAATTATACAGATATAATCAAATTTATTGAAAATGAAGATGCCTGTATGCATTTTTATTTGAAATAGACAGCCTCCATGTTAAAATACAGACAGATTTGCAAAGTGACTTACAAAAAAAAAAAAAAAAGAAAAACATAAAATAACTGACTAAAGTATTCACCCTCTTAGACGTGAGACACCTAAGTCATCATTAGTGCAGCCAAATTCTTTATTGTATTTTTTTAATGTTGATGTGTAATTTATGTAGTTACTTCTATAATAACAAAAAGTGCAAAAATAACATGATATTGATGATGTTTTTTTTAGTTTTTAGAATTATATGGATAGTCAGCACACATGCCATTAAGGATCACACATTAAACATAAGTGTACAATCTGTGATATATGTACAGCATGTCCAGTGATTGAGTTTGCTATGTTTGTGAACATCTGTACAAATTTACCTTTCTTTATGTACATCACAGGACACAGACCTCAGTATTCACTGATGGGTTATATAGGCACCAATAGGTGATGGACACTAGCACACCCTAGACAAGAAGTTTAGCCCACTATATAACCCCTCCCCTAACTGGGAGCACCTCAGTTTTTTCACCAGTGTCTTAGGTGTTGATCATGAGTAAAGATGAGCTGGTTGAGCTCTGCTGCAATTTTCCTTACTGGGGCAAAGCCGTGCAACCGGATCCATTCAAAGTGCTTTTTCTAGGTTGCATTGAATGGTATCCGGGCCTCGTGTCCGAAGAAATGAGGTTCTGGCTGTAATGCTTCTCCATTTAGAGAGCTGGACCCCGGTATCCAGTATTTGTTTTTTTTCAGCCATATCCCTGGTACAGTCCCAGAGCTAGGATCCCCCTTTTTTCAAATGGAGCCCACTGTGAGAGGCGAAGATTGGGTCTGTCATTACAGACCCTGTGGCTGGATAAGGTAAGGGAGATCCCTAAGGATTTTTTTCAGTTTCTTATGGTATTTCTCCTTTAAGTAATGCTGCTATGCCTAAGAGATCGCCACCGAGGGCTGTCAAGAGCATACACCTTCCATGCTTGTCTTTCTCATCTCTGTGATCATGCTGCATGCATCCTCGGAGCCCAGGCTGCAGGTAGGATGGTGGTGTGGGTTTTTTTTCTGCTAAGAATGTCTCTCCACAGCTCTCTTTATTCTAAGGGCAGTTAGCGGTATCCACTACACCTCCCGCCGCCGCCATTGCCACCACTGCCATTACGTTTTTTTTTTCTCCCATCTAGTCTCCACTACTCCACCCCAGCCTCCCCTCCATGATCCGATCGGAACTGGGCTTGCACGGGAAAACAGCGCCTGTTTGAAAAAAGTTCAAGGGGAGGGGCAGTATGGGGGCCTGGAAAAAGGGGGTGGAGCTTTAGTTCGGCATCTGACGTGGGCCAACACCCACAATGAGGGCTAGTAAGCACTGCTTAGGAGGGACACAGAGCGGTTGGAGGCATGTAAGTGGGGCTGACACAGGCATCCCCCAGGCAGCATTACTAGCACTAGACTGAGCCTTCTATAGCAGAAGTAGTTGCTGAACTATTGCTCAGTGGTACGTGCATTTCTGGTGGTACCTCAGCATTTATGCTTTGCACTATGGGTAGAAGAGGTACCGGAACCCTGAAAAATAGGGGCTCAAGGGGATCTCCATCAGGGTCTGAGCACCCCCTTTCTGCAGCACCATCTCCTCCGGAAGGACCTAGGGAGGCTGGTCAAGATGAGCCATTGGGGTCAGTGGCTGCATCTGCTGCTGGCATTTCAGCCCCTGTATTCATCACTCAGGAGGTTTTCTCCTCAACCATAAGTGGATTAGAGGATAGATTCATGGCCATAATTACATTTTCACTAGGGGGAATTAGATCCCCTTCTACCCAGGACCCTCAAACAGAGGAACTCTGGGAAAGGGAAGATGATTCCCCCTCTGGAGATAGGGATGAGGATGAGGAATACTCCTCTTCCGGGGAATCTAGTGAGTAAGGTTCCTCTCCGGTTTCAAAAGCTGAAAGATTGCTGGCACAGTCTCTTACTGAAAAGGTCCACTCCACATTTGGGTTATCCGTATCTGACCTGCCTGAAAGACCCACATCTAACTTGGGTTCACTTAAGCCTCCTCAAGCGGTGCATGCTTTTCCTATTCATTCCCTGCTGGAAAAGCTTATATATTCTGAGTGGGATCACCCAAAAAAAAAAAAAAAATCCCTCCTAAAAAAATTCTCAACTCTTTATCTCAACTCTTTATCCTATGGAGGAAAAACTCATAAAGATGTGGGGTATACCAGCAACTGATGCCGCTATCTCCTCAGTGAACAAAAATTTGACTTGTCCGGTTGACAACACTCAAATGCTTAGAGATCCATCTGATAAAAAGATGGAATTTCTGTTAAAATAATTTTTTGCCTTGGCAGGCTCAGTAGCTCAACCTGCAATGGCAGAAGTTGGGGTTTGCAAGTCCTTACGATATCACTTGAAACAGGTGCTCAAGGTCTTCGCTGAACAACAGGCCCAGTAATTAGTCGAGTTGCCAGCCGCCCTGTGTTTTGCAGTTGATGCAATCAGAGATTCTATCCTTCAGACTTACGCTTGGGCTGGTACATATGCATATTATCTTGTGGCTGAAAAATTGGTCAGCCGAAACTCCATGCAAAAAGCTCCTGGCAGGTTTTCCTTTTCTTGGTGAAAGGCTGTTTGGGGAGGACTTGGACAAATATATACAAAATATATCAAGTGGGAAAAGTACACTTTTGCCAGTTAAGAAATGGAGTAAGTGTCCTTCGTTTAAAAGGACTCTTTCTCCAGCGCCTGGGGCATCAGCATCCAGGCAGTCAGGACGGCCTCCACCATCAGGTTCAGGAGGTAAAACTCAGAGTCAACCTCAAGGACAAAATAAATCCTGGAGAAGAAAGTCTACAAGACAGAACGCTATGACATCCTTATGATGCTCCCCCCCGCTCGTTTGAGTGGGGGGAAGACTGCTACAGTTCTCAAGGGTCTGGCAGGGGGAATTTCAGGACAGATGGGTGGTCTCCACAATAACTCTAGGTTACAAACTAGAGTTTACAGAGTTCCCATCTCCTCGTCTCCTCAAATCAAATGTCCCCAAAGATCCAGAGAAAAAGAAGTCTCTCTTCCAAGCGTTGGATCAACTTCTGTCGATAAAGTAATCATGGCAGTTCCCATGCAAGAGTGGGGGTTGGGTTAATTATTCAAACCTATTCACGGTGTCAAAGCCAAATGGGGATGTCAGACTCATCCTAGATCCAAAGGATCTAAATTGGTTTCTAAAGATCCAATCTTTTCGCATGGAATTAATCCGATCTGTAGTCGCCACCCTACAAGGAGGAGAACTTCTGTCATCAATAGACATTAAAAAAGCTTACCTGCATGTACCTATTTTTCCCACTCATCAGAAATATCTGTGTTTCGAAGTGGAAAATTGTCATTTTCAGTTCGTAGCTTTGCCCTTCGGTCTAGCTACTGCACCTTGGGTGTTCACAAAGGTCCTGGCTCCTCCTCTGGCCAGGTTAAGGGTCCAAGGTATAACACTTGTTTCCTACCTAGATGATCTGCTCTTAATAGACCGGTCGCTATCCTGTTTAAACCAAAGCTTGGTCACTACAGTCAACTACCTGAAATATCATGGTTGGGTTCTCAACCTAGAGAAGTCTTCTTTAATACTAGTAAGAAGGCTAGAGTATTTGGGTCTGATCATAGATAAAACCCAAGAAAGGGTGGTTTTACCCCAAGCAAAGATGAGGACAATAAAGCTGTTGGTTAAACTAGTCAGGGCAAAGAAGAGTCCTTCTATTCGCCTTTGTATGAGATTGTTGAGAAAAATGGTGGCTTCGTTCGAAGCGGTTCCCTATGCCCAATTTCATTCAAAACTGTTGCAAAACAGTATCCTTTCTGCTTGGAAAGAAGAAAGTCCAGGCACTGGATTTTCCAATGCACTTATCTCCAATAGTATGCCAAAGTCTCAGTTGGTGGTTGGTACCCGAGAATCTGCAGAAAGGGAAATCCTTTCTACCAGTCACCTGGAAGATAGTAACAACAGATGCCAGTCTTTCGGGCACGGGAGCTGTTCTGGAAGAGGCGACTGTCCAAGGGAAATGGTCCAGGATTTAGAAGACCTTACCCATCACTATTCTGGAGATTTGGGCAGCCTACCTGGCCCTAGAAGCTTGGACATTCAAATTGCAGGGTTGTCCTGTCAGGATCCAATCCGACAATGCCACAGCTGTGGCTTATATCAATCACCAAGAGGGTACCAAGAGTCATGCTGCCCAGAAAGAGGTGAACCAGATTCTGATCTGGGCAGAGAAGCATGTGCCATGCATATCGGCAGTCTTCATTCCAGGGGTAGAGAGCTGGCAGGTGGATTACTTAAGTCGCCTGCAGTTGTTCCCAGAGGAATGGTCGCTTCACCCCGACATCTTCCAGGCAATATGTCAGATGGGGGATCCTGGATGTAGATCTGCTTGCATTTAGGTTCAACTACAAGATCGACAACTTTGTGTCAAGAACAAGGGATCTACTTGCATGTGGGAAGGATGCGTTGGTGATTCCATGGCGTCAGTTCTCACTGATTTATGCGTTCCTTCCTATTCTGCTTTCTGCTGCTACCACGGCTTCTTCGCAGGATCAAGCAGGAAAATAAGTCAGTGCTTCAAGTGGCCCCAGCATGGCCCAGAAGATCTTGGTATGCAGAGATAGTAAGACTAGCGGTAGGGTCCCCATGGACCCTACCACTACGTCCAGACCTGCTATCGCAGGGACCAGTGTTCCATCCTACCTTAAAAATGCTAAATTTGACGGTTTGGCTATTGAAACCCACATTCTGAAGAGTCGTGGGCTTTCAAGCCCAATAACTTCTACCTTTATTAATGCAAGAAAGCCAGCTTCCAGAGTCATTTAATATAGAGTCTGGAAGGCTTATGTCTCCTGGTATGAATCCAGGGGTTGGCGTCCCAGGAAGTATGTCATAGGGAGAATCCTTGCCTTTCTGCAAATGGGGTTAGAAATGAAATTGTCTTTGAGTACTATCAAGGGCCAGGTCTCGCCCTTGTCGGTACTGTTTCAATGACCGCTTGCCTCTCAATCCATGATCCAAAGATTTATTCAGGGGGCAACATGGCTTAATTCACTGGTTACAGCCCCCCTGAACTCCTTGGATTTGAATTTAGTTCTGTTGGTTTTATAGAAGCAAACTTGTGAGCTGATATGACATATTCCCTTTGTCCTGTTGACAAGGAAGCTAGTTTTTCTGGTAGCCATTTCTTCTGCAGGAAGGGTATCAGAATTGGTTGCCCTTGTAAAGAGCCATATTTAATTGTTCATAAAGATACAGTGGTTTTACGTCCTAGTCCTAGCTTGGTGGTTTCAAATTTTCATTTAAACCAAGATATTGTTCTGCCTTCATTCTTCCCAGATCCCTGTTCTAAGGAGAATGTAGTGAGAGCGGTCAAAACTTATTTGGAAGCAACCGCTCAGCTTTGCAAAAAGGATGTTTTGTTTGTGTTGCCTGAAGGGCCTAAGATTGCTAAATGGATTTGACAGGTTATTTTTCAAGCCTATGGTTTAAAGGGGAGAGTTTCACCTTTTCAAATCAAGGCGCACTCCACTAGGGCTGTTAGTGCTTCTTGGGCAGTGCATCACCAGGCCTCCATGGCTCAGATCTGTAAGGCCGCAACTTGGTCTTCAGTCCATACATTCACCAAATTCTATCAGGTGGACATGAAAAGGCATGAGGATATCACTTTCAGGTGCAGTGTACTGCGGGCCGCAGTGCAGGGTCCTCAGGTCTGATGGCTCTCTACTTGTTTGTGTCCCCTCCCCTCAGGTGGCATTGCTATGGGACATCCCATCAGTGAATACTGAGGCTCTGTGTCCTATGATGTATGATAAAGAAAATAGGATTTTTAGAACAGCTTACCTGTAAAGTCCTTTTTTTGGACTATATCACAGGACACAGAGCTCCCATCCCTCTTTTTGGGGATATGTATTACACTCATATTGCTTTGCTACAAAACTGAGGTACTCCCAGTTAGGGGAGGGGTTAAATAGGGGGCTAAACTTCCTGTCTAGGGTGTGCCAGTGTCCATCACCTATTGGTGCCTATATAATATATATCAGTGAATACTGAGGTCTGTGTCCTGTGATGTACTCCAAGAAAAGGATTTTACAGGTAAGCTCTTATAAAAATCCTATTTTAAAACTAAACTCCAGACATAAAAATTGTAATTTAAATATAATACTCAATAGCCCCAAAGTATGAAAACCCATTTTGCGTACCCCAAATGACTCTCTAAATCCAGATATTATCTTACAAAAGTAGCAACAACATGATCACTGTCCTGAATGTAGCCTGTGCAGAAGAGGGTGTGATGGGGCCGATCCACGGCTCTTTGTGTAAATGGACACACAGAGCAGGGGCTCAGGAACACACCTGCGTGGGTGCCCCCACAGCAAGCTGCTTTTTGTGGGGGCATTTGGCAGGAGGGAGGGGGCTGGAGCGCCAGCGGAGGACCAGAAAGGAGGAGGATCTAGGCTGATCTCATGAAAACCACTGCACAGAACAGGTGAGTATAACATGTTTGTTATTTTTAAAAAAAAACAGCAACCCCTTACTATCACTTTAAATATGCCACCAGAAGCCTTTTTATATATAATTTTAGCCTCTGCTTCACTAAAAGTTATCAGCCCTGCCCGTTCCAAATCTGGCCCATGTTACCTTTGAAATAAAGTCTGTATTGTTTTATATTTGTTTATACTAAGCAGAAATGTATTTGCCTTTCATGATCCAGTTTGTAATGTTTCTTGCTTGTAGAGCTGTTTGTATGATGCCTGTTTGTGCAAGAATTCAGAAGACTGTTTATGTGCAGTATTTTCAAACTACATCCGAGCTTGTACTGAGCGTGGAATCCAGCTTCAAAACTGGAGAAAACATATTTGTGGTAAGATCCAAGCATTTGTATTTTTTAAGGAAGCTTAGATGTGCTTGTCCATACCCAATGGGCCTGCAAACGTTGTTATGCTGTGTTATGACAAGTTTACCATCCCTACAGACAAATGACACACAAGGGTAGCCAGTACACTAATGCTGTGTACACATGACTGGACTTTCCGGCAGAAAAGGTCCGACAGTCTTCCCGACAGGCTTTAGACAGAGTTACGAAGGACTTCTGAATGAGCGAACTTGTCCACACATGAATGGAATAAAGTCCTTTCGAAAGTCCATTCATTTTGAACGTGGTGACGTATGACGGGACTAGAAAAGGAAGTTCAATAGCCAGTAGCCAATAGCTGCCCTTGCGTTGTATTTGGTCCTTCGGACCAGGATACAAACTGTTTTCCCAATAGGAATTGAGTCCGTCACAGATTTGAAACATGTTCTATTTCTAGGTCCGTCTAAATTTTTTTAAGAAAAACAATAGGATTATCCCACACATGATAGGAATATCCGACGGAATGATTCCGTCTGACCTTTTCTGCCGGAAAGCCTGGTCGTGTGTATGCGGCATTAGGCCTAATATACACGGAATGCTGAGGCAACCTCAAATCAATAAATCAAATCATGAATAATAAAACATTTGTATATAATGAGTATATAAGTAATTATAAAGGAATTATATCTGAAAATAAGACTTATAATAATATAGAGTCATTTAAATAGCCAACATTAGAACCCCAAAAATGTTGGTGTATTTAATGAAACATGCCTCCAGACCACCCATCAACCCCTGATGGACACAAACTGTGGATGGGTGGGGGCAAAGCTGTATAAATCAGGAATATTTACACCAAAATAATTTTAAATATTGCAAAAGACATGAGGGTCTAGGTATTCAAATCATGGATTACACATACAATTTATATTAGATCAAACATATAAGAAATAAGAGAAATATCTGAGAAAGTAAAAAAGACAGTGCTTTTCAATTTCAAAATATAAAATCATATTTGAAAAAAGAGAGATTCCCTTATCCATCAGGATAAGAAAAGATAGGAAGAAGAAGAAGAGAGAAAGAGGGAAGAAAGAAAGAGTAATATATATATATATATATATATATATATATATATATTATATATATATATATATATATATATATATATATATATACAGTGCCTTGCGAAAGTATTCGGCCCCCTTGAACTTTTCAACCTTTTACCACATTTCAGGCTTCAAACATAAAGATATAAAATTTTAATTTTTGTGAAGAATCACCAACAAGTGGAACACAATTGTGAAGTGGAATGAAATCTATTGGATATTTTAAACTTTTTTAGCAAATTAAAAACTGAAAAGTGGTGCATGCAAAATTATTCGGCCCCTTTACTTTCAGTGCAGCAAACTCACTCCAGAAGTTCAGCGAGGATCTCTGAATGATCCAATGTTGTCCTAAATGACTGATGGTGATAAATAGAATCCACCTGTGTGTAATCAAGCCTCTGTATAAATGCACCTGCTCTGTGATAGTCTCAGGGTTCTGTTGAAAGCGCAGAGAGCATCATGAAGACCAAGGAACACACCAGGCAGGTCCGTAATCCTGTTGTGGAGAAGTTTAAAGCCGGATTTGGATACAAAAAGATTTCCCAAGCTTTAAACATCCCAAAGAGCACTGCACAAGCGATCATTTTGAAATGGAAGGAGTATCAGACCACTGCAAATCTACCAAGACCTGGCCATCCCTCTAAACTTTCAGCTCAGACAAGGAGAAGACTGATCAGAGATGCAGCCAAGAGGCCTATGATCACTCTGGATGAACTGCAGACAACTACAGCTGAGGTGGGAGAGTCTGTCCATAGGACAACAATCAGTCGTACACTGCACAAATCTGGCCTTTATGGAAGAGTGGCAAGAAGAAAGCCATTTCTCAAAGATATCCAGAAAAAGTCTTGTCTAAAGTTTGCCACAAGCCACCTGGGAGACACACCAAACATGTGGAAGAAGGTGCTCTGGTCAGATGAAACCAAAATCAAACTTTTTGCCCACAATGCAAAACTATATGTTTGGCGTAAAAGCGACACAGCTCATCACCCTCAACACACCATCCCCACTGTCAAACATGGTGGTGGCAGCATCATGGTTTGGGTCTGCTTTTCTTCAGCAGGGACAGGGAAGATGGTTAAAATTGAGGGGAAGATGGATGCAGCCAAATACAGGACCATTCTGGATGAAAACCTGTTGGAGTCTGCAGAAGACCTGAAACTGGGATGGAGATTTATGTTCCAACAAGACAATGATCCCAAACATACAGCAAAATCTACAAAATAATGGTTCACAAATAAACATATCCAGGTGTTAGAATAGCAAAGTCAAAGTCCAGACCTGAATCCATTCGAGAATCTGTGGAAAGAGCTGAAAACTGCTGTTCCCAAACGCTCTCCATCCAACCTCACTGAGCTCGAGTTGTTTTGCAAGGAAGAATGGGCAAGAATTTCAGTCTCTCGATGTGCAAAACTGATAGAGACATACCCCAAGCGACTTGCATCTGTAATCGCAGCAAAAGGTGGCTCTACAAAGTATTAACGCAAGGGGGCCGAATAATTTTGCATGCCCCACCTTTCATTTTTTTATTAGTTAAAAAAGTTTCAAAAATCCAATAGATTTCGTTCCACTTCACAATTGTGTTCCACTTGTTGGTGATTCTTCACAAAAAATAAAAATGTTATATCTTTATGTTTGAAGCCTGAAATGTGGCAAAAGGTTGAAAAGTTCAAGGGGGCCGAATACTTTCGCAAGGCACTCTATATATATATATATATAGGAATTATTGTGGCAACAACATAACATTGAATAATCAAAGTCATGGGGCAAAAAATGTTTAACCCAAGGTTTCCAAATGTTGTTGAATTTACCGATATAATTTTCTACGGCCGTCATTTTGGCAAATAGAAGGGCCTTCAACATCCTATGTTTGGCTTCAGCCACATTTAAGGTGGGAGATTTCCAAGCCTTGAATATAGTTTGTTTGGTTGCGGTTGTAAGATTAATGAGAAGTTAAAATTGAGTATGAGTAATGGCAGCTGGTTTAAGATTTAGGAGGGCCACAACTGGGTCTGGGAGTATAGAGATTTCCAAGGCTTTAGAAATCATATCAAATATCTTTCCTCAGAAATCTTGGGTTGCCGGACATTGCACCAAATATGGAAATGCGTACCTGGTGAGGAACATCCTCGAAAAACAACCTATTTTCTGGGTATGCTGGGATAAATTTTGCAATCCTTGCTGGTACCAAATAACAACGTGCTATAACTTTGAAATTGGTTTCTAATGCATAACAATTTGGGGAAGAAGTTTTGGTGGCCAACCAAATATTGGATCAGTCATCTTCGTCAAATGTACGATTCAAATCATGCGACCATTTAGCAACATATGAGGGAAATGAGTCATTAGGTATAGCGGTGAGATGTTAATATAGGAGTGAAATCAGTCCTCTAATATGTGGGTCACTCTTGCAAATACGTTCAAATTGTGACATTTGGATACGAATTGAACCTGTACTAATGAGAGGAGTATAAAAATTCTTGATTTGCAAATTACAAAAAGATTCAGTCCTAGGAAGCCCAAAATTTCACAAAGTGTAGGGAATGTATGAAAATCTGTGGAAGATGTCTATTTGTGTAGCTGGGTCAAATTCTTAGTTGACCATGTTGCAAAAGAGTTTGTAAATTTCCAGGCAGGGTAGAATGCTTGAGGAAAGAAAGGAGGGGATTATGTGGTGATTGAAGATTATGAGAAATTTAAAATTTGTCCCATACAACCAATGAATGTTTAGTAATGGGATTGGAAAGGCGGGCTCTATCTTTGGGTTGAAGCCATAGCAGATTAGCCACAAAAATGGGGTCATTGTCAATGGATTCGACCACCACCCATAAGGGGATTTCTCTAGTAGCATGATACTTAGGAAGCTGTGATAATTGAGTCGCGTGATAATAGGAAGTAAAATTTGGCACGTCCAGCCCCCCTTTATTTTTAGGAAGATAAAGTATTGCAGGAGGTATTCTGGGTTTGGTAGGTCCCCATATAAATGACATAACCCTTCTTTGTACTAGTCTTAAGAAATAGGAAGTACTCTAAATAAATACAGAAATTTTGGTAATATTGTCATCTTTATAGCAATAATTCGCCCTATCCACGACAAGGGGAGAGAAGACCACTGTTTCATTAGTTCGGTGATTTTTTTTCAATAATGGAAGGTAGTTTGCTGCAAAGAGATCTGTCAAGGAGTTTGTAAGTTTGACTGCTAAATATAAAAGTTGGTGAGATACCCAGTTAAATGGTAAAGAAGATTTAGCTGGCATCAGTTCAGTTTGTGTTAAAGAAATATTAAATGCATTAGATTTTGTAGGGTTAACAAACAGACTGGAAATATGAGCAAATTTATTTAGTAAGTCTAGTAAATTTGGAGCAGAAACATGTGGATGAATTAGGAAAATTAAAACATCTTCTGCAAAAAGACAGATTTTATGCTGTAATTCTCCCAACTCAAGACCTTTAATATCAGGGTTGGCTCTAATTAATAGTGCCAAGGGTTCTATGAGAAGGTTAAAAATCAATGGGGATAGGGGACAACCTTGCCTCGTACCTCTCCTAATGTCTATCATTGCTGATTTGTAGCCAGCATATTTAACATATGACCATGGATTATCATATAGATAGGAGATTCAGGTCAAAAATTATTCCCAAAACCCCATTTATGCAAAATATATTACATTGCATATAAGTGACAGAGTCAAATGCCTTCCTGACATTTAAAGAAAGGAGGCATGTTGGGATGTGTCTATTTTTAGCAGCATGAGTGAGTAAATGGATCCATCAAATATTATCTCCCGCTTGTCATGTGGGCATGAATCCTGTTTGATCATGATGAATTAGGCAGCCTATAATGGGATTCAGACTATTCGCTATAATTTTAGCTAAAAGTTTAATGTCCAAATTTAGTAGAGATATAGGATGGAAATTGGTCCAACAGGTGGAGTCTAATCTGGATTTAGGGAGCATAGTTATTATGGAGGTCAACGTTTCCATTGTAAATGTGTGCCTGTCAGGAAGGGCATGCCAGCACCCAAGATGGCTGCCGAAGAAGACGACCTGTTACCTCTTCATGTCAGGAAGGGCACGCCAGCACCCAAGATGGCTGCAGAAGATGATGACCTATTACCTCTGCCCCTGTCAGGATGCCATTGGTGTGCACGCACCATGTGACAGCTTTTGCCGCCCAAACAGGCTATTTAAACGCAGCCAGTTTCCAGGCTCAGTGCTGTCTGCTCTACAGCTTTCCCTGTGTAACCTGCAATTAGCTACCTGACTTCTGTTCCTGTTGTGACCCGGCTTGCTTCCTGATGTTCCTGTTTCCTGCCTGCATCTGACCCCGGCTTGTCCCCCACTCCGCACCTGTCTGCTCCTTCTGCCACTCCGCTGCCAGCCTGTTGTCGACCCGGCCTGTAATCTGATTCTGCTTCTGCTTCAGCCCCTGTTCCTGATGTGCCCGTTGTGTATGACCCGGCCTGCCTGTACTTGCCTTCTATTCATCCTTGAGGGTGCCACCATCCCTTCTGCTGCATCTGCACTCCTGCCTGTGGGGACCAGTTGTCTACTTGTTCCAGCTACCTGCCTACCACTGCTCTGGGATTTCTACAGACACCTCTACATCCCGGCCGAGTGCCCCGAGCCAGCTCAAGGTTCAGCGATCCCGGCAGGCACTCGTGCGACTCTGCATCTCGGTGCTTCCTGTCAGCTCTATCAGGGGCTCCAAGTCAGAGTTGTAAGAGAGGTCGTCCTCTGCATATCAGGCTCCATCACCAGGTACGTGACAGTAGCAGACAGCCATATCTGAGCCCGTGCGAGGACCCTCTCCTATGGAGGAACTCTAGGGGGAACCGCAGGCCTGGGCTCCTTGAACAAAAGGCCACATCTCTTAGCCTCTTTTTTTGGAGCCATGGCTCAGTTATATGAAAACCCCCAGCAAGCCGCTACTGCGGAAGCTGCTCTTCACACGCTTTGGCAGGGTCGCAGGGCCGTGGAGGACTAGGTTTCTGAATTTAGGCGATGGAGATCCCATACCAGCTGGAACGATGCTGCCCTGCATTACCAGTTCTGCATGGGCCTTTCTGATCAGCTCAAGGACGAGCTAGCACGAACAGGTGTCCCTTCCACCCTGGAGACACTTATAAATTTGTCAATCCAGATTGACCGTCACCTAAGGGAACGTAGGTCGGAACGAGCCACTGACCAGTCACGCCCAGTATGGATACTTCCAAGAGTGCCTGGTCCTTTCAGTCCCGCTTCACCTGCTCCTGCCACATCTGCTTCAGATGCATCTGAACCCATGCAGCTTGATCTCCTCCGCCCTTCTTAGACTACGGAAGAACGCCAGCGCAGACGCCAGCTAAATCTTTGCCTGTACTGTGGAGGATCAGGACATTATGGGAGGTCTTGCCTAGTCAAAATCCATAAGTACCTCTCAGTTACATCTGCTTCTCCTCCATCTCTACCCAATAACTCTGCTCATCTTGCTCTTTCCATTTTGTTGCATCTCCCAGGAGGAGTTATCCAGACTCCCACTATAATTGACTCTGAAGCTTGCAGCTGTTTCATAGATTTAGCTTTTGCTGCCAAACATCACATTCCTCTACTACCCAAGGCTCAGAGACTTTCTGTACATCTGGCAAATGGATCCACCATTAAATCTGGATTGGTTACTCATTAAACCATCCCATTATCCACCACCATTGCCAAGAACCATCAAGAGCTTCTACGCCTAGATGCCATTGCCTCCCCTCTGTTCCCAATCATTCTAGGTATGCCTTGGTTAAAAGCTCATAACCCTCACATTAACTGGGTTATGAAAGAAATCAAGTTTCTTTCCCCCTATTGCCTTCAGCATTGCTGGCAAGAGAATCATCAGAACCTGCTGTGCATCGATGTGGAGTCCGAAGCTCGCCAAGTTGTTCCATTGGCATGCCACGACTTTTTGGATGTTTTCAGCAAAAAGGGGGCAGAAAAGCTTCTTTTGGCAGGATCTTTCCTCTATCTGAATCTCAACTTGTTGCTTTGAAAGACTACATTGATGACCACCTTAAAAAGGGGTTCATTCGCCCTTCCACGTCTCTCCTGCCGGTGCGGGGATCTTCTTTGTAGAAAAAAAGGACCACTCATTACGCCCCTGTGTGGACTACCGTGAACTTAATAAGATCACTGTAAAAAAACGTTACCCTCTTCCACTTGTGCCTGAACTATTCCAGCGACTCGGTACGGCCACTATTTTCACGAAATTGGATCTTCGGGGTGCTTATAACCTGGTTCGCATACGAGAGGGGGATGAATGGAAGACGGCGTTCCGCACACGGTTTGGGCATTTCGAATACCTCGTAACGCTCTTTGGACTTTGCAATGCTCCCGCTACTTTTGAGCACTTCCTCAACGATGTCTTCTGAGATTTCCTGGATCTTTTTGTTGTCGTTTATCTTGATGATATACTAATCTTCTCTCCCTCTCTAGATCACCACCGTAGTCACGTCAAGAATGTATTGAGTCGCCTTCGACGGCACAAACTTTATGCAAAACCATAGGAATGTGTATTTGAACGCCAAAGCATCCAATTCAAGGGTTTAATCATTTCCACCGAAGGCATCCAGATGGATCCCCAGAAGGTTACAGCCATCCTCGTTGGCCTGCTCCCAGTGATAAGAAGGGTGTCCAACGTTTCGTGGGGTTTGCAATTTTTATCGAAAATTCATCAGAAATTTTTCTGCAATCATATCCCCCATTACAAGTTTAACCAAGCAAGGTACAAGATTTTCTTGGTCTCCGGAAGCTCAGAAAGCTTTTGACACCCTAAAAAGACTTTTCACATCTGCATCTGTCCTGAAACACCCTGATCCAGCCCTGCCCTGTCTTGGAAGTAGATGCCTCAGAAACAGTGGTCGGAGCAATATTATCTCAGAGGCAGGGAGCTAAGGCTCTACTGCATCCAGTTGCTTTTTTTTCCCACAAGTTGTCAAATGCTGAAAGGAACTACGACGTCGGGGACCGTGAACTTTTGGCCATCAAAGCCGCTCTGGAGGAATGGAAGTACCTGCTAGAGGGGGCTGCACACCCAATCTTGATCTATACAGATCAAAAGAACCTCGAGTATTTAAGAACAGCAAAAAGATTGAAACCCCGAAAAGCCAGGTGGGCACTATTCTTTTCTAGATTCACTTTCCACTTAACATTCAGGCCTGGATCGAAGAATACAAAACCTGATGCGCTATCACACATGTTCAGCAAACCTGAAGAAATCTCATCTCCCGATACCATTCTATCCCCTGGGAACTTCATTTTGCTTCAAGGAGAGTTAATAAAACAAATTAAACAAACTCTAGTAAGGAACCCTTCACAAGCTGGGGTCTCTCTACTGGCAAAGGATGGGCTACTTTGGCACAAAGACAAGGTCTTTGTGCCGGAAGACCTCTGAATGGCCATCCTGGGGCGATGTCATGATCATGTGCTGGCAGGTCACTTTGGCATTGGCAAGACAACTGAATTAGTACAATGGACATTTTGGTGGCCGGGGGTGGAGAAAGATTGTAGGAAATATGTAGAATCTTGTACCACTTGCATCCGCAATAAAACCAGCAGATCCAGAGCCTGGGGTCTGCTAAAACCCTTACCAGTCCCCAGTAGACCTTGGGAGATGATCTCAATAGATTTTATTGTAGAACTCCCCCCCATCTGAGGGCCACAACACCATTTTTGTAGTTGTCGATAGGCTGTCTAAGATGGCACACTTCCTGCCCATGAAGGGCACACCATCTACTCGAGAAACAGCTCAAACCTTTGTCAAGGAGATCGTAAGGCTTCACGGGATTCTGGCCAATATTGTGTCTGACCGTGGGGTGCAGTTTACATCCAGATTCTGGAGAGCCTTATGTGATTCACTTGGGATTGAACTTTCATTTTCTTCTGCATATCACCCACAAATGAATGGGCAAACAGAGAGGACTAATCAGACCCTCGAACAGTACCTGCGATGTTTCTCCTCATTTTCTCAAGACGATTGGGCTTCTCTGCTTCCCCTGGCCGAGTTTGCTTATAACAATTCAGTACACTCTGCTACAAAGCAATCTCCATTTTTTGCAAACTACGGTTTCCACCCTTCTTTTTTGTCTAATACAATTCCAGATTCCCCTGTACCAACTGTTTTCAAAACTATAAATTTCTTCAACGCCAATAACAAACTGCTACAGGAAACAATGGCCAAGACACAGACATACAATAAGGAAGTTTTTGACAGGAAACGAAGAGGAGAATTGATCTTGAACCCTGGTGACCAAGTGTGGCTAGCAACTACTAATTTGAAACTGGCCTGTCCCTCGAAGAAACTGGACCATAAATTTATAGGACCCTTTCCGGTGAAGAGACGGATCAATGAGGTTGCGTATGAATTAGAGTTGCCTGAGTCATTTAGAATCCACCCTGTGTTCCACATAACCTTGTTGAAACCTGCCATTCCTGACCCCTTTCCAGGACGAAGTTCCGGCCCACCTGAACTTGTAATTATTGATGGGGAGGAAGAGTTTGAGGTAGAAACAATCTTAGACTGCAGGAAGAGAAGAAATCAGATCCAGTTCCTGATAAAATGAAAAGGATATGGGCCAGAGGACAACTCCTGGGAACCCGAAGGTAATATCCATGCCCAAGATTTGGTTCAGGCTTTTAAGAACTCCCATCCTGACAAGTGGGCCAAGTTGGGCATCCGGAGGCTGCCCTTTGGGGAGGGGCAGTGTCAGGAAGGGCATGCCAGCACCCAAGATGGCTGCCGAAGAAGACGACCTGTTACCTCTTCATGTCAGGAAGGGCATGCCAGCACCCAAGATGGCTGCAGAAGAAAATGACCTATTACCTCTGCCCCTGTCAGGATGCCATTGGTGTGCACGCACCATGTGACAGCTTTTGCCGCCCAAACAGGCTATTTAATCGCAGCCAGTTTCCAGGCTCAGTGCTGTCTGCTCTACAGCGTTCCCTGTGTAACCTGCAATTAGCTACCTGACTTCTGTTCCTGTTGTGACCCTGCTTGCTTCCTGACGTTCCTGTTTCCTGCCTGCATCCGACCCCAGCTTGTCCCCCACTCCGCACCTGCCTGCTCCTTCTGCCACTCCACTGCCAGCCTGTTGACGACCCGGCCTGTAATCTGATTCTTCTTCTGCTTCAGCCCCTGTTCCTGACGTGCCCGTTGTGTATGACCCGGCCTGCCTGTACTTGCCTTCTCTTCAGCCTTGCGGGTGCCACCATCCCTTCTGCTGCATCTGCGCTCCTGCCTGTGGGGACCAGCTGTCTACTTGTTCCAGCTACCTGCCTACCACTGCTCTGGGATTTCTACAGACACCTCTACAGCCCGGCCGAGTGCCCCGAGCCAGCTCAAGGTTCAGCGATCCCGCCAGGCACTCGTATGACTCTGCATCTCGGTGCTTCCTGTCAGCTCTGTCAGGGGCTCCAAGTCAGAGTTGTAAGAGAGGCCGTCCTCTGCATATCAGGCTCCATCACCAGGTACGTGACAGTGCCCATTAAGTATAGAATTGAAAGCTCTGGTTAATATATGCGTCAGTATGGGAACAAACAATTGATAATAAGATGCTAAAAACTCATCCGGGCCTGGTCGTTTATGAGGTTTTAAAGTTTTTATAGCATTTTGAACTTCTAATTCTGTAATGGGACTCTCGAGATGGGTGAGCTGTTCATTGTCTATAGTGGGAAGATTGATAGAAGCAAATAGGGTATCTGCTTTCATCTGATCAAAATCTGAGATGTGAGAATAAAGTTTAGCTAAATTAGAATGGAACACTTCAAGTATTGTAACAGGGTTACTAGTATATGCATCTCGTGATGTCTTTAATCTTATTGGTGTCTGAGAATATTTTATCGCATTTAAACTATGTGCCATATAGATATCAGGTTTATTAGCTTAGCTAAGGTATTGGGTATGCTGACATTTACGCATACGTCTTTCCGTTGAGTCTGTTAGAAAAAGGTCTAGGTCAAGACGAGCTTTATCTAGTTTTGCATTATTGGTAGCAGTTGGGGAGGATTGGAAAGCCAAATGACATGCGTTCAATTTAGCGTCCAGCTTAGCAAATAAGACCTTTCTTGTTCTTTTAATGGCTGAAGCCTGTTGTATTAATTTATCCCCAAATTACAGTTTTGTGAGCTTCCCATGCAGTAAGATCAGAAACATCTCCTGTGTTATTAAACAAAAAATATTCTGTGAGTGCCTTTTCAATCTCTAAATGATGAGAAGGATGAGTTAACGTAGAATCATTGATATGCCAGGTCATATCCTGTGACCTGGGTATTAGAGAGGCTATGGTGCACAATGATCCGTCCAAGGGGAGGGAATGATTTTAGAGGAGAGTATCTCCGGGATCATACTAGATAGGACAAAAATGTGGTCTATGCGCGAAAAGGAATTATGTGGATAAGAATAATATGTGAAGTGTCTACTAAGTTCACGCCATGTATCTACCAATTTATTTGTGGTTAGTAAATGTTGGAATGTGAGCTTATTGGAGGTATCAAGTGAGACTAAAGGGGATTTGTCAAGAAAAGGGAAAATAGTTACATTTGAATCTCCACATAAGATTACTGTTCTAAATGTACGCGCTTCTACAACCTGAAAAAGGTATTACAAAAAGCCACTGAGCATTTATTAGGGGCATAATAAGATACAATCGTAATTGCCATATCTAAAATATAACCTGTGAGTAGAAGATACTGTATCTGCCCTCAGGATCTTTCAATTGAGAGATAAGGGAAACCAATCAATGTATCTCGTTGCTTGACTGTGGCTGAAGCTGTGGGAAAAAAAAAAAGGATAGGAGGCAGATAGAAATTTAGGAGAAGTTTTGTCAGTAAAATGGGTTTCCTGTAAACAGATAATACGTGCTTTTTTGGCTGTGAAAAAGTGCATAGCCTTAATACGTTTATGTGGAAGGTTGAAGCCTTGTATGTTTGAAGATATAATATTTAAGGGTGCCATAACATATACAAGACAAGTATCATGTCAGAAAAAGCTAATTCTGAGACGAGAGCCGCAACTACCACCAGGAGAGGAAGAAGAAAGGGAGGAAAATAGGAAAAAAAAATGTATCAACCCTAATAGGAATAAAAAAATATAAATAGTATCTGAACAATAAGGTATGAGAACAACTCTGAGGTATGTCAAATGGACCCCGAGCAGTTCTAGGGCCACCTTCAGAAACCCACATAACGGTATCAGGAGACTGAGGGTGGTAAAGGGGGCAGAAAGACACCCCCAAAGCCGGACATTACCAGAGAACCATAAACTGTGTAAAAAAAATATGAACGCGAATACAATCTCAATTATAGATATATTAAAACAAATTTGATTTAGCCAGATTTGACTAAAATTTTAAAATACCTGTTAGGTAAAAGAAAAAAGTTTAAATAACAAGACAAAAAAAAAAACAAAGACAAAAGCATCTTAAGCTGTTAGGATTACATTTTTTTTTAGATTATGAAGGTTAACGAGATCTAATGGGCAACAGATGTATAGAAGAAAAATATACTTGTATCAATAAATCCAAAGGCATATTGATCCTTATTCATGCAGAGACCAGGCATGAAATAGAAATGCATCTCACCAACTTGGGAAGACCAACAAATGATTATGGATAAATTACAAGAATAGTTAAATAAAACACATAAAAGACACACACACAAACAAAGGGGGGGGGGGGGGGGAGGTCCTGGATAAGTTCCTGGTAAAGGATCAAAATATTAGGTCAAGTCAGGATAAGTATCTCGGCCAGAAAAAAAATAAAGACGTATACCAATTGATGGAAATTGCTGTATAGTGAAGGCAAACATAAAAAAGAGTTTGAGCAACAAAACAATTTTCAATCCATCATATCTTCATTGATTGGGGATGAATTATCATAGCGTCAACGCTTATGTAAATTTTGCTGTGTAGAGGGGGAATGAGAGGCTGATCGTCTGCGAGTGTGATCACTGGGTGAAACTCGATCCACAAAGCCCATTTCTATTTAGGCCGACTGTAGTTCAGCAGGGGTTCGACAAGTGTATTTAGTTTCAAGGTAAGTGTAGTGGCGAGAAAATGGAATACCCCAATTATATGCAATTTGTTTGCATTGAAGTATTAATAGCTGGGTTTTGAATGCACGTCACTTAGCTATAGTCAGAGGGGATAGATCTGCAAAGCGTTCATAAGCATGACCCTGAAAATTAAGCAAGTCCTTCCCTCTTGCTGCGGCAAGTAATTGTTCCTTGTTGCGATAATAATGTTGCTTAACTATTATGTCCCTGGGGGGACCATTAGGCTTACGTGGAGCTAAGGCTCTGTGTGCTCTATCCATTTCTAGCCTCTCAACAGGTATGCCAGGCTGTAATTCCTGAAAGAGCGCTAACATGGAGGCTTGGATTTCCACGATCGTTTCAGAAATCCCTCTGATTCTCAAGTGTGAATGACGGTCCCTATTTTCTTGGTCCTCAATGCTGGACTGTAGTATTAGATTTTCTTCTTTAAGATACTCAATTTCAGAGGCATAGTGTTGTGAATGATTCTCTATTTCATCCACTCTCACTTCCAATTCTGCTGTTCTCTGCCCCAATTCTCTTATTTCTGTTGTTAATGTGTTAGTAATATGGTCAGACGTTTGTTTCAGGGCTTTCTGTAACATATGTTCAAATTGTTTAAACAATTTAGGGTGAATTGTTGTCTATGAACTGTCAGCATCTGAATCAGACTCACCATTGTAATCCTGCGGGTTCAGGCTGTGTGACAGGGCTGTGAGAGCGCGCAGTGCACTGGTCTGTGAGGAAACTGACTCCTCCATCTTAAAGGACGGCCTAGACGGCACTTCTTTAGGTATAGCAACTTTAAACTTTGGTTTAGGCGTGTTTAAGACCATGATAACAGTGCCAGTATGTTCTGTGGGCGAAACGGTAGTGACGGTAGTGATGGGTAATCTTTGAGTGAATGGTATCCATGGCTCTCCAGTCTGTCCAGCTCAGGAGCGGAGCTCTAAGGAGACATGTCCTTTCCCTCAGGTACCGTGCATGCGCCCCCTTATTTAACTTTTTTGACCATTCTGTGAGACCAGAGTGAGTAGCAGCAGATGAGAGAGCAGCAGTGTACTTGTATCTACCTCAATTTCAGTGCTTTTACTATGGATCCCATAATGAGCATATGCGAGGACATGCTCCTGATGTTGCTGTGTGATGAGGCTGGAAAAACTTTGGATATTGCGTGCGAGGACCAGAGTTTGTTGCTAGTGGACTTATCCATTGATTGCGCAGCATGTGTCTGCAGGATATTTTTCCAACATGTATGTACAGCTAGTGGTGTATTGGATTAGATCATGGGCTCATTAGGGGGATATAAATGGTCTATGAAGCATTGCAAGCAATTACAAGTTTTTAAAAAATTTTTTAGTGGTTTTTCATCATTTGCTATCATTTTTAAGTTTTGCGATGTAAAAAAAAAAGGGGCACCTTTTAAAAAGGCTTCTAAACAAAAACGCAGCTAAACGCCGGTAACGCGTTTAGACGCGTTTGGCATTCGAAACGTCGGAAACTTTGGCATCTGAACTCATTTTTTCGTCTTCAAACAAAGACATCTAAACGTAACTGCCCAAAAACAACATTAAACGAACCTGTGTATATGTACACATAAGATAACATAGAATTAGTTCAGGGAAAGCTGAAAAAAATCATCCAACTGCCTCTGAATGTCCGTTTACCAGCAGCAGTGTACATGAGGCCTTATGGTTATCCCTTCACATAGGGGAGAAGGTTGTGCGGGTAGATCCTGGCTTATCTTCAGAGCCCAATCACAATAATGTGTTCTGTTGCAGTGAAGTAATGCATTAACAAGCGTTATGGCATGCATTAAACAAAAAACAAAACCTTTCTGGAGCCAAATCAAAACTTTTCTGGACACACTGTAGGAAGGTTGTACCTATGTGAACATTAATTGCTATCTACAGCTCACTTTGGCAGATTTCTATTCTCTGCTTGTGAATATGAAGACAGAACCGTAAGTGCACGAAATGTTTCTGAATTCCTATTTCAAGTCCCAGCTGAGGACCTGGAAGCAATTCATTTATGTAGAGTCAAGGAAACATTAATTAATTGCTGTCTTTGACCTTATGATGGAGGAAAAATCTCTGTACTTCCTATTTGATGTGTGTCAGGCAGAACACTGTGTACTGTATGTCTAGAGATATTGTCTCACTTAAAATCTTTCACTATGTCCCATTCATTTATGAGATAAGCAACATCAACAGTTCTTCTTCCTTTCAGATAAATATGAAAAAGAATGTCCATCTAAAATGAACTTCCAGTACAATGTAGATAAATGCCAGCCCACCTGCATGGCTTTGAGTGAAACAGATGAAACCTGCTTATTGTCATTTGTCCCTACCGAAGGCTGTGTCTGTAACCAAGATTTGTATATGAATGAGGAAGGTAAATGTGTTGCCGCCAGCCACTGTCCATGTTATCATGCTGGATTGTACCACAACCCTGGGGAAAGGATTTATCGAAATGGCATAGAGTGGTATGTATTTGATTCCAAAATTGGTGGCTTAGTCCTGATCAGAGAGTATAAACTGGTTATTTTGTGACAAGAAAACACACTCACTGGGTGAGTGTTAGGACGGGTGCACATTGCAGTATTAGCCTTAAAGCTTGTTTGGCCATACTTCTTTTCTGGGTCACAGAGGACACTTATTTCTGCACTCCAGTCACCCAGATTCAGCTGACAGTGGGCGCACTATCGTCTGACATCATGGAGCTGGTTCAGGCTGTGCAAGAAAACCAACTTTTATTTCAGGATCCATCCAAATGAGTGACCAGCAGTTGGCTCAGCCTCTGTGTGCCACTGAGAGGCTGAGTTAGCTGCTCCTTTCCTTTTTACAGCCTGGCACTCCAGTGAACTCTGGAGGGGCAGAGTAGAGAGCCGGTGACTGACAGTCACTGCTCTCTGCTCAGTGAAGACCGAGAACTGAGTGTCAGTGGTCATGTGAGCACTCAGTTCTCAATCTTAGAGCCGGCGAGGGGGTACAGTGGTGTGAAAAAGTGTTTGCCCCCTTCCTCATTTCCTGTTCCTTTGCATGTTTGTCACACTTAAGTGTTTCGGAACATCAAACCAATTTAAACAATAGTCAAGGACAACACAAGTAAACACAAAATGCAATTTGTAAATGAAGGTGTTTATTATTAAAGGTGAAAAAAAATCCAAACCATCATGGCCCTGTGTGAAAAAGTGATTGCCCCCCTTGTTAAAACATACTATAACTGTGGTTGTCCACACCTGAGTTTAATTTCTCTAGCCACACCCAGGCCTGATTATTGCCACACCTGTTCACAATCAAGGCATCACTTAAATAGGAGCTGCTTGACACAGTAAGGTCCACCAGAAGATCCTTAAAAGCTACACATCATGCCGAGACCCAAAGAAATTCAGGAACAATTGAGAAAGAAAGTAATTGAGATCTATCAGTCTGGAAAGGGTTATAAAGCCATTTCCAAAGCTTTGGGAATCCAGCGAACCACAGTGAGAGCCATTATCCACAAATGGCGAAGACATGGAACAGTGGTGAACCTTCCCAGGAGTGGCCGGCCGCCCAAAATTACCCCAAGAGCGCAGCGACGACTCATCCAAGAGGTCAAAAAAGACCCCACAACAACGTCCAAGGAACTGCAGGCCTCACTTGCCTCAGTTAAGGTCAGCGTTAATGCCTCCACCATCAGGAAAAGACTGGGCAAAAATGGCCTGCATGGCAGAGTTCCAAGGAGAAAACCACTGCTGAGCAAAAAGAACATCAAAGCTCGTCTCAATTTCTCCACAACACATCTTGATGATCCCCAAGACTTTTGGGACAACATTCTGTGGACCGATGAGACAAAAGTGGAACTCTTTGGAAGGTGTGTGTCCAAGTATATCTGGCGTAGAAGGAACACTGCATTTCATAAAAAGAACATTATACCAACAGTAAAATATGGTGGTGGTAGTGTGATGGTCTGGGGCTGTTTTGCTGCTTCAGGACCTGGAAGACTTGCCGTGATAAAAGGAACTATGAATTCTGCTGTCTACCAAGAGATCCTGAAGGAGAATGTCCGACCATCTGTTCATGTACTCAAGCTGAAACGAACTTGGGTTCTGCAGCAGAACAATGATCCTAAACACACCAGCAAGTCCACCACCGAATGGCTGAAGAAAAACAAAATGAAGACTTTGGAGTGGCCTAGCCAAAGTCCTGACCTGAATCCTATTGAGATGTTGTGGTATGACCTTAAAAAGGCAGTTCATGCTCGAAAACCCTCTAATGTAACTGAATTAGGACAATTCTGCAAAGATGAGTGGGCCAAAATTCCTCCAGGACGCTGTAAAAGCCTCATTGCACGTTATCGCAAACGCTTGGTTGCAGTTGTTGCTGCTAAGGGTGGCCCAACCAGTTATTAGGTTTAGGGGGCAATCACTTTTTCACACAGGGCCATGATGGTTTGGATTTTTTTTCACCTTTAATAATAAACACCTTCATTTACAAATTGCATTTTGTGTTTACTTGTGTTGTCCTTGACTATTGTTTAAATTGGTTTGATGTTCTGAAACACTTAAGTGTGACAAACATGCAAAGGAACAGGAAATGAGGAAGGGGGCAAACACTTTTTCACACCACTGTATATTCACATAGGTGAATATGTATGTTAAATCCCACACTTCTCCTTTAAAGTGGTTGTAAACCCTTACATATACCCACTAAAGTTACTAGCCTCAGGTGATGACACAAATGAAACAAATCCTCTTACATAAGTTGTACCTGTTTATCTGCAGCCATCTCTTCTTTACATCTGTTCAAAGTGCAAAATTTATACAGTTTGTCTAAGATTTCAAGAGAAGGAAGCTGAAGTTACACTCTACAGGGCTCAGTGGGAGGTGATTGGATGGAAGGGACACACCCCCTTCACCAAGTACAGAAGAACAGAGATGATGCTGTCACTTACAGGCTGTGTGCTGGAGCTCCCTCCCCGGTCACATTTTTTTTTCTACTGGTACCAGGAGATGAAAGCAGACAGGAATAACACTTTTTGCCCTGGATTGAGACAAATGCACACTATAGAGAGGTATGACATACAAGAGTTGTACATAAGCAATCTCTGAAATGGGACTTTCTTAAAGGCAACCAAACATAGCAATATATAATAAACAAAGTATAATTTATTGAAGCACGTGGGACAATTAAACAATTTTGTATGCAAAACATGGAAATAAGAAGTGGTGATACAATCAGCTTATGAGTTTGGGTACTACAGCAATGACATGGATTGGATACAACACCCAATCCATGTCATTGCTGTGGTACAATCAACCAGTTTATGTGTTTGGGTATCACCCCTTCTTATTTCCGTGTTTTGTAAACAAAATTGTTTTTAATTGTCCCATGTGAGAATTTTTATTCGTGTTTCAATAAATCATACTGTTTTATTATATATTATGTTTAAGACTGTCCTAATTCAGAGATTGCTTATGTACAACAAAACAGGGATGATGGCAACCCTGATTCAGCCCTAGATGAAATAAATAGCGTTCTGACCAACAAGAGTTAACTGCATGTGATGTCTAAGGGACAAAAGTACCTGTAATTTCCATAATCCGCTGCTCCCCTGGCAGATGGCACTACCCAATGTTCCGCTGGTGGACTGTTTCACAACGTCCTCTTGTCCAGTCCTGGGCTATTGTCTCTGCATCAGTCTTAATGTTATTAGAATACATTAGACCACCAATGCATATGGAAGAAGAAGCTGTGGAGACTGGTCTAGCAGTGTAGATGAGTCTGCAGGAGCAGGGGAGTAGTTAAGTAAAAGTGCTTTCCTAAGTCCCCTGCACTTAAACAAATTGCTAACTCTTGCAGTGCAGGTCCATCCCCACTGCAAGGGAACATTTTTAGGTTTTCTGGTGTTCAGCTTTAAAGGTTATTTATAGCCAAAACCTTTTGAATTTGGGAAAGCATAGAGAAGGGTTAAAACAGCTATTGCTGTCTGTGTATTGTTGGAGACATTTCTCTTCACCTCCTGTCAAAGGGACATAACAGGAAGCAAGCGGCAATCTCTACAACATCTTTACATCTCTTGTTCTGGTAAGCACTTAAAAATTTTGGATTTACCAATACTTTCTGTCTCAGCAAAGATCAGTTCAGGCATTTTGGATCCTAGTCCAAACCAGGAAGTTATCCTGGAAGTGCTCTTCACTAGGGATGTGCTCAGGCATGTTCGCATTTTCCACCTGCAGAGCCCGCCAGGAAGTTGGTGCAGCGCTGCGCTAATCACAGGCAGGGAGACATTGCCCGATCTCTGCAGCCGCGCATCAGGGGAATGTCTCACTGCCTGTGATTAGTGCAGCGCTGCGCCGACTTCCTGGCGGGCTCTGCACGTGGAGCATGCGAACACGCCTGAGCTCATCCTTACTCTTCACTTAGCAATTCTGGGTTTGCAGCTGTTAGATTCTGTCAGGAATGTGAACAAGTCAGTGCTCGACTTGCATGGAGGCAATGCAATTTTTCTATTTTAAGGCTAACAGTCAAGGGACTGGCAAACAAGTGAACAAGGGAGCTGGATATGTACCAATGCAAAAAAAAATAAAAAATACAGGGAGCAGAGAATATAATAATGCTGTAAGTGCAACAATAAAAAACAAAATATTCTTTAAAATAAGTGCTTTGAAGTGGTGCATCACTACCATATAAACAAAGTAGTATAACAAAAGCAACATTTACAATGGGAAAAAATGCAGTTTAACTACTTATCTACTGGCCACTTTTAGTCCCTTCCTGCCCAGGCCAATTTTCAGCTTGCAGCGCTGATGCAACGCTGTACCCAATTTTTTTTAAGTGTGAATTTTTTTTTGTCGTATTTAATCATAACTGGGTTTTTTATTTTTTTGCAAAAAAAATGAAAAAAGACAAAGTGTTGAAAAAAAAAGCTTTTCTTTGTTTGTGTTATAAAATTTTGTAAATTAGTAATTTTTCTTCTTCACTGATGTGCGCTGATGAGGCTGCACTGCTGGGTACTGATGAGATGGTTCTGAAGGGCACTAATGAGGTGGCACTGATAAGGAGGCAATAATATGCAGCACTGATGGGCACTAATACGCAGCTATAATGAGCACTGATAGGCTGCACTGATGAGCACTGATAGGCAGCACTGATGGGCACTGATAGGTGGCATTGATGGACACTGATAGGCAGCATGTATGGTCATTGATAGGAGGCAAGGATAGGCCGCACTGATGGAGGCTGATTGGCGGCACTGATGGCCAGCACTAGTGAGCAGGCATTGATGGGTACTGAAAGGCAGCACTGACTGGCATCACTAATTGGCACTGAGTGACATCACTGCTGGGCACTGTTGGGGCTGCACTATGATTACCCTGATTATTTGTGCAGATATCCACTGTGAGGAAATGTCACTGATCATCTCTCCTCTCCCCACTAGACATGGGCCAAACATTCCCCTGTTTGCTTCACAGCAGAACTCCTGAACAGTGGAAATGATATAACCCAAATGGCAAACCCTATTGAAGTCTTTGGGAGCCAAAGAGTAAAAATCAAAAATGCCCATTTTAAAAGGGTTATATGCAAGTAATTGACCATAAAAGGGGTATTAGGTTTCAGGTACTGCCCTGGGGACATGAAAATTGAAAAAAAAAAAGTTTTTTCAGGAGCAATGATTTAAATTATTCTTAAAGTACAATAATACTAATTAAAACTTCCTTTAAATACAATGCCTCGGGGTTTCACTTAAGCGAAGATCCACCCACCGCTGCAAAAATTAAAAGCCAGCAGCTGCACATTCTGCAGCTGCTGCCTTTAAATAATTGGACACTTACCTGTCCTGTAGTCCAGCGATGTCGGCACTGCAGCTGATGCTTCCATCAGCTGTCGGGTGCTTGCCGCCTCCATTGCGAATAAAGCCCCGTACACACGACCGGACTTTTCAACATCCAAAGTCTGACGGAATGATTCCGGCAGACTATTCGATCGTGTGTGGGCTGCAACAGACTTTTGATTCGCAAAAGTCTGACAGACTTTAGAAATGGAACATGCTTCAAATTTTTCCGCCAGAACTCTGCCGGACCCAGTTCCTACCGAAAAATTCGCTTGTGTGTATGCTATTCCGACGGACTAAAACCGACGCTAGGGCAGCTATTGGCTACTGGCTATGAACTTCCTTATTCGAGTCCAGTCGTACGTCATCACGTTCGAATCCGTCGGAGTTTGGTGTGATTGTGTGTGGCCAAGTCCGCTCATTCGGAAAGTCCGTCAGAATTCTGCCAGAACTCCGTCAGAACTCCTTCGAAAGTCTGTCGGACTTAATCCCTCGAAAAGTCTGGTGGTGTGTACGCGGCATAAGGGAACCCGGCAGTGCAGCCTTTTGGCTTCATGCCAGGAACCCTACTGCACATGTGTGAGGCTCAGCTCCTCTCTCCTACTGGCCTTGCGATGCTGTGCCGTCAATACCCACGGCTGAGGTTCCCTGGAAGTGGGGAAAGCATACCTGTGAAAGACAGGCATGTTGTTCCCCCTCCTCCCCGAAAGGTGTCAAATATGGCACTGGAGGGGGGAGTACAATAAGCAGAAGTTCCACTTTTGGGTGGAATTCCGCTTTAATGTGCCTGTAAAGTGGCGCATATATAGAACATGCTGCAGCAAAAATGAAATTTCTTAAGTAAAAAAAGTGTCAAAATCCCATTTAAAATTAAAAAATAAAGAAAAAAACGGCGTAGGGTCCCTCCCCCCCAAGTCCATACCAGGCCCTTCCGGTCTGGTGTGGATTTGGAGGGGAACCCTATGCCAAAATGTAAAGAAAAATTGGCGTGTTGCCCCCAAAAATCCATACCAGACCCTTATCCAGGCATCCAGCCTGGCAGGTCAGGAAAGGGGGGGCAAGCAAGTGTCCCTCCTGAACCATACCATGCCACATGTTCTTTTTTTTTTATTCATTTTTTTTTCCAAACAAATTTTTATTGAAAATATAATAGTGCAAAATTACAAATATTCGTTTCCATCATACAAACATTCAAAAATAATGGAACAGTCAGTGCATACCAGCGAACATATCAGTATATCAAAGGTTAGGGATTGACAAAACGTTGCAAGTATAAACGGAACAGTACGCACAAGGTATCTCTTTGCTCCATCAGGTGGAGAAGAGAATAAAATTTGAACTTTAAAGTGTCTGTTTATGAAGCTCAATGTTGAGAAGTATGCTCCTGATCTGGCTCGTGGAGCTGCTGTCGGAAAGGGAGTCCCAGGTGGTAGATAAGTGTTGTGGTGTGTTTGTATGGGAAGTCAGTAATTACGAGGTCAGATGCTACTGACTGTGCCCTCTTATGCGAGGGCTCCAGCAGTAGCCGGTTTGCAGGCGGGTTCTTAATAGGTATGAAAAAAAAAGAGGATAAAAAAAAATAAAAAAAAGGGGGGGGGTGAGGAGGGGGGGGGGGTTATACGGGGGTGGAAGAAGGGGGGGATTGAGGGAGTGAGTATGGGTTGAATCGGGGGAAGATGTTTATCTCCTCAGTCTCCGCTGAGAGTCATGTGAATGTGGTGTGGGATTGCGTTGGGGTGGATCGGATTAGGTGCGGATGGCGTTGAATGTCCGGGAGAGACGCAGCTATACCAATGACATGTGGTCTCCCTAGCACTGCCCCTGGTCGGGGTTGGGAGATCCATGTCCTTAGAGGTGGGGGAGGGAAAAAGAAAGAGGGGGGGAAAACGTTGGAGAAGAGAATGTGGTGTCGATCTCTTGAGATCAGCATGAGTGTAGAAGTCAGGAAGGGGTCATCAGCGTGAGATACCTATCGGTTGTACGGAAGTGCGTCCAACATGCCCATGTTTTCGAGAATTTGGCAGGAGAGTCCCGGGAGATGTGGATAAGTTCCACATGTTCTTAACATGGTGGGGTGGGTGCTTTGAGAAAGGGGGAAGACGGCAGGTGGGGGGACTTTTCAGAATATGGAAGCCCCTTTTAACAAGGGGCCACAAGATCCCAGCCCCCCCATGTGAATGTATTGGGTACATAGTACCCCTACCCATTCAGCAAAAAAAGTGTACAAAAATTAATAAAAACAAGAGACAAGTTTTTGACAAATCCTCTTTTTTTAATAAAAAAATAGTGTCCCTCAATATAAATCCATCCTTAATCACAGGCTACGATTGGGAGGATGAGGCCCTTGTCCCGATTAAAATTAGGTGCTTTGGAACCCCACGCCATTTAAAAAAAAAATTAGATGAAGGGCTTGGTATTGACTAGGGAAAGGAATTTTTTTAACCGACACTTTGTTTATTATTATTATTTAGCTGTCAGCGGGGTAACCCATTGACATCTGATGACACATCGGTTGTTAAGGATGCAGCAGCTGGCTTCCCGTCCCAGCTCCATAATAACCAGCTTACACTGGCGAACACCCTGAAAATTTGTGTGTTTGGCGAACAGCCGAAAGGTGATTGGACACAACTGATGATATTGGTAAATGGCCTTGTCATTGGGTCTTTATCGGGATCTCAGAGACAGAGCGCTCCACGCTCCAACAATCGCTGTGCCGTGTGCCCCCAGTGCAGAGGACGGGAGGTGGTTAAAAAGCCTTTAATGTACATTTATCTGCAAGCTTCTCTCTCATACAAGATCCTCATCAAAGACGAGGTTCTAATATATTTTTTATTTTGGGGGGGGGGGGGGGAGCGGCATTGCATTTTTTACAAAAGGAAGCTTACAGGGAAAAGTGAATTAACAACTTTTTTCTTCCATATGTCACTTTTGCTCTACATGTTAAAAAAAATGACATGGGGCCCCCACCCTCAAAAGAAATACCAAACCCTTTATATCTGTTATCAACTTTAGGGGGTGGGGCCCATGCAAAAAATAAAAAAAATCATGAGGCTACAGTACGTGACATGGACCCTCCTCCAAAATATTGGATTTGGTATTGATTTAAAAGGGGACCCCCCAAATTGTCCCCCCCAAATTCATACCAGATTCTTAATTTGAGCACACAGCCTGGTAGGCCAGGAAGGGGGGGCACTCTGGGCTGTTGATTCTGGGGATGCAGGGAGAACTCATTGGAATCTGGAAGCCCTCTTTAAGATAAGAGGGTCCCAGATATTTGGCTCCCCACTACATGAATGAGTAAGAGTGTAGGGGTATGTCAGTTGTAAATAAACACACCCATGTTTTTGACAGATCCTTTATTAAAAATATAAAACTTTAAAAAATCCTAGCATTGTAAATCCAGCATTAGTCACGATAAACAACGTCTGCCAATCATGGAAAGAAAAAAAACATTGATATGCTAGTCTGTCCGCTTGTGCCTCAAATGACAGCTCTTAAGAGCTGTCATTACTTTTAAATGCAATGACATCTCTGGTTCCATTCACTTACTTGCTGGGAATTTGGATATGGCCATATTTGGTCAGTGATATCACCACCACTCTGTCCCTTTACTTATATAGCAGGGGATTACATGGTTGTTAAAGGCTTGGCTATGCCTACACCCATTGTTGTCTTTCAACGACCATTAGAAGTGGAAATCTGTCATGTATAATACCGGTAGTAATACTGCTATTTTGAATGACATTCGGGTCCTTCCATGGTTCAGTCCAAATTTGTACTCAGACCAAACCTCTTCTAGGGTCCACTGCTGGCATTGAATGCCTACCATAACAAACTGATGAATGCCTACCATAGCAAGCTGCTTGCTATGAGGGCGCTTGTGCGTACTCCCTCCTGAGCTCTCTCTGTGTCTATAATGTGTGAACAAACCCTACTAAATTACCAAATTTCAGTGTTGTGCCCATTGAGCCAAAAAACATTTGTGAGGTTAGGAATAGAAGACCTAGCTCACAATTGATATTCTCATTCATCCTATTGTAAAAATAATCCATTCTATACTCTATTTCTGAGCGCCGCTCGTCACTCATGTGACCAGCCGCCTCTCTCTTCTCCCTGTCTGAAATCTAGAGTGGGAGGGGCAGAGAAACCCCCTCTGATGTCAGCTGCAAGCAGGAGAGGAGAGAAAGAGAGAGGCAGCCGGTCACTTATTTTTACAAAACCACATACACTGGGCACATCAGTTAATGTAATAGAGGGGATTGTAGAAATGACACTCAGAAATTATAGCAGCAGACAGAGCTGAAAGGCAGGAAGGGGAGGGGAAGGAGGACAGAGGAGAGCAGAGAGGAGAGCTGCGGATGACAGAGGCACATAAACTGACCACAGTGTCGGGGCTCAGCAGCCACAATAAACATGTTTACAGGGGGAAGAGCAGAACCAGGCAGGATCAGCCAGGTATTTCAGGTAATATGGGGGTCCAAATGACACAGCACAAGGACTGTGCTGTATAACATGCTTTAAAGGAACAGGATCCTTTTCTTTTTTTCTTTTTTTTTTAGGGTTACAAACACTTTAAAAGAGCTAGGGTATAGGCCTTATGGAGGAGATTTCTTGACTATGTGCTTGAATTTCTACAATGTTTTTTATTTTTTTATATTTTATATTCCGTATTTATTATATATGCTTTTTTGGATCCGAGAAGTAATGAGTGACTAAAGAAAGGAAATTATGTTGTTGGGTCGATGCTGGCTGATCGAGATTAGTAGGTGAATTGTTGGCACAAACATGAAGGCTAATTACTAACTCCCATCAATAATTTTCTTTACAGTATTTGCAGAAATGGAAAGTTCACTTGTGACTACACAAGCATAGGAACAACAGGTAATTACAAATTTTTGTGGAAAAATGCATGGTTGAAATTTTAAATGTTCAGCATTTTATGGAACAATTAGATGTGCATACTTGGGTTGAAAAACTATGGATGTGTGTCCTGTCTGTTGGATAAGTAAAGCGCTGTCATAAAAGACATAGAAATTAATCAAAGCACAAAAAAGTGCTCAGTCTGCATATACTTCAATATTAATAGCACACCATCACAAGGTGGCAACTGTGAGTGCAAAATTAGTATGCAAGGTGTCACATCCCAGATATACATATATAGCAACAATGTTTGTAAAATACAAGACATGTAAAACAATAGCAATGTTTCTAACCACCAGGCTAAAGGGCCTGTTGTTGAAGCTATACTTGTGGGGACCATTAACTGGTACTATATACTACAGCGAGGTCCTGTGATACGTTGTGGTCTATGATAGAAGCTTTACATGTTGCACAATGTATATTGCTTCCTCAGGAGCTACATGACATATGTAGGACCCAAGCCCAGATCCTGTTAAACCTTACTTTAACCCGAACACCACTCCCCCATTAACAGATGACTAGACAAGGTGTGGAGTTAATGGCCAGCCAGCCTTTTATTAATAACATCAAATTTTAATAAATAACATTTTAAAACTTTCTTTAACCGTCACTTGAAATCTTTTAAATGGGTCATAAATAAGGGGAAACAACCAACCACTGGTCACTGTGAACAACACCTTGAACTTTGACCTCTTGCCTCCAGTCGGAAACCCCCAGACTCGGAGGCGGTACCCAACCTGTCACAGTGACCTTACACTTTTTTAACCCTTCCGGGTTAACCCCTCTTAACCGGGAAGTAAGGATGAGCCGAACAACCCCCCCCCCCCCCCGGTTCGGTTCGCACCAGAACCTGCGAACAGACCTAAACTTCTATTAAAGTCTATGGGACTTGAACGTTCAAAATCTAAAGTGCTCATTTTAAAGGCTAATATACAAGTTATTGTCCTAAAAAGGGGGACCTGGGTCCTGCCCCAGGGGACATGTATCAATGCAAAAAAAGTTTTAAAAACTGCAGTTTTTTCGGGAGCACTGATTTTAATAATGCTTAAAGTGAAACAATAAAAATGTAATATTCCTTTAAATTTCATACCTGGGGGTGTCTATAGTATGCCTGTGAAGGGGCGCATGTTTCCTGTGCTTAGAACTGTCCCTGCACAAAGTTTCATTTCTGCAGGAAAAAAGTCATTTAAAATCACTCGCGGCTATAATGAATCGGCTCCCCGTAATACAGAGAACAGTCACTGAAAGTTATTGATAAAAAAAAGTGTGGGGTTCCCTCAAATTCAATTACCAGGTCCTTCAGGTCTGGCATGGATATTAAGGGGAACCCCCCATCAAATAAAAAAAAATGACGCGGGGTGCCCCTAAATATCCATACCAGACCCTTCAGGTCTGGTATGGATTTTAAGGGGAACTCCAAGCCAAATAAAAAAAAATGTTCTCCCTAAAAATCAATGCCAGACCTTTATCTGAGCACGCAACCTGGCAGGCCGCAGAAAAAGGGGGGGACAAGAGAGCGCCCCCCTCCTGAACCGTACCAGGCCACATGCCCTCAACATTGGGAGGATACTTTGGGGGTGGTTGTGGGGGTCTGCAGGCAGGGGGCTTATCAGAATCTGGAAGCCTCCTTTAACAAGGGTACCCCCAGATCCCCCCCTGTTTGAAATGGTAAGGGGGTACAAAAGTACCCCTACCATTTCACAAAGAAAGTGTAAAATAATGTTAAAAAAGACACACACACCGTTGAAAAATGTTTAAAAAGATTCCAGCGGTGGTAATCCACTCTTGCTATCCAGCGACGGATGATCATCTCTCTGGGGTCCAGCAATGGCTGATCTGATCCAGTGATGGGTGATCTCTCCCTCCAGCGCAGCGCAGTCCATCCATCCTCTGTCTCCACTGGTGGAGACACTGTGGGAATCCCGGCAGCCTGACATTTCTTATATGAGGAGGGTGGGGCCACCCGTCACCTGACCCTGCCCCCACATGTCATTGGGGAAGCCAGGCTTTCCCACTTGCGTCAGAGGGGGGCGAGGTCAGGTGATGGGTGGCCCCACCCTCCTCATATAAGAAATGTCAGGCTGCCAGGATCCCCGCAGTGGCTCCGCCAGCTCAAACTGACGTAATTTCCTCTCTCTTTCCCTGTACTTTGCCTGAACGCCGCCAGGCCCCTGGTAACCACTCCCCTTCTCTTAAAGCTGACACCAAGCATCTTAAAATGGCAACTGTGCAGTCCAGCACTGTCATGCCATCCCTGCGCCTATTCCTTCTTGTCTCATGCTTCGGGATTCTCTTGACATATGTAGGACCCAAGCCCAGATCCTGTTAAACCTTCCTTTAACCCGAACACCACTTCCCCATTAACAGATGACTAGACAAGGTGTGGAGTTAATGGCCAGCCGTTTTATTAATAACATCAAATTTTAATAAATAACATTGTAAAACTTTCTTTAACTTGAAATCTTTTAAATGGGTCATAAATAAGGGGAAACAACCAACCACTGGTCACTGTGAACAACACCTTGAACTTTGACCTCTTGCCTCCAGTCGGAAACCAACCTGTCACAGTGACCTACACTTTTTTAACCCTTCCGGGTTAACCCCTCTTAGCCCGGAAGTACAATAACCACTACCATCCATGGATGGGTACGACATGTTCCAAACATGTACCTCTCCTTCTCCTCTTCCAGCAACCCAAAAAACTGCCACAGCACAAAAAGGGGTAACCCCTTACCCTTGCGTGCACCTCCACACCTTGATCCCACACTGAATTCCCTCCTGCAACCCCAAGGACCACAAGTCAGTCCCTACCTCATTAAGGGGAACCCCATCGCTCCTCAAGTATCTCCATGTGTCCACTTCTAACTCCCTGTGGCGGATGGAAAGGCCACCATTTCTGATAAAGAATCTGCTGACCTCTTTGTTTACTTTTATTCTAGCCCTATCCACTTTTTTATCCAACCACGCCCAATGCCATGACGTTCTGCCCACCATGTCTGACCATACAAATACCGTATGTGGATAAGCTGCTTTTAGCCTTAAAAAAATCACATTTAATGTCCCTGATGAGGTCTCTCATGGATCTGGCTCCCATATCGTTGCCCCCCACGTGTAAGAGCAAGACATCCGGAGGCCTGTCCAGCCTCGCAAACCTGTGGACCTCACCCAGGACCCAGTTCCATTACAGAACCCCGATCCACCGGACTTGCGCCTCCTGTCTGGGTATACTCAATTGTTTGCCGTTCAGCCGAACGTCAACTCTCCTGGCCCCCCAGTAGACGTAAGAAGGGCCAAGTATCCACAACAGGCCCACTTTGTAACCTGTGAACAACAAAATAACAACCAACAATAACATTTGCAAAACATACCAAACACTTTTATCAGTCGAATATCTGTTCAGATTTTTAACAAAAGCTGAGGGTGAACATATAATTTGAACTTATCAGAGTCCCACCTACCAATCAGTCTGACCTCCTCCTGACACAAACCTGCCCTAGACGCTTCTGTGGCTGCCCCTATCCGGTAGGAATGGGAGGAAAAGCTCATCGGGTCAAACCCAGCCACAGTCAGGCATTTTGTAAATACTGCGACAAACTGGAATCTTGATAGGGAAGAACCATCCGCATGTATGAACAAAGAACCTGCGACCTGTGGTCGCATTTCCCGAAACTTTCTCAACGCGGTTAATGGGCAGATACTAGACTCAGCGATCCCGCTGACCCCCAACTGACACCTCTTAACCCTCTGGTCAGTCTTGGATCTCCTGATCCAAATTCTAAGGAACTCCTGGCCCACTTCCACATCGCCCACAATCAGACCCCTCTTAGACGAACTTACCAGCTCCCCACATGAAAAGCCCCAAAGAATGCTACTAAAAAGGCCGCTCTGAATACAGCTTGCTCGTAACCCGAATTGCAGACCTTTTCCACAGTTTTACATAAAACCTGAAGCATGTCAAAACGGACTGGGCGCCTGCCATCTCTATTCCTATGAGCCTTTCTGTACCCCTACACTGCTTGTCTTACCCAAAAATCCTTGGTGTAGTCCCTATGCCCTTGCCATTTAAATAAAAACGCCAAACCTGCTAATTTACGATCAATAGCCGTGGGGGGGACCCCCGTCTTTAACTCCGTGCCAATAAAATAAAACACAGCTCCTCAGGGACTGGGAACCTTGGATCACTGATCCGAGAAGTACTCGACTGACATAACCCTTGGCACCAAACCCGTTCAACGTACAATTCTGATATGTGTTATACTCTAACTGTCTTACTATACGATAAAATCGACTACTCACAATCCTTATAACTGTTTTACATAACGTATGTATCTTGTGTTATACCCAGATGAGTTGACCACTAGGCCTATCAAGTGCAGTTGTATCTCTGTTATCTTATGTTCACTTGATATATTAGTACTGTTGTTGTTAGACCTACTATCAATCGCTGTTAACGAAAATGATGATGTATCCAAACTCTTCTCCTCTGTTTTTTTTTTCTTTTACACGAGGATTTGCAACTACATCCTTTTTCTTGTAATGCATGTATACGCCTTTGTATTATGAAAACTGTCAATAAAAATCTAAGTTTAAAATAAAACACAGCATGGGACACACCCGGATCCTCCGAGGACATGCCAATCCTGGTCAAGCACTCAAACCAGTCTCTCCATACCTTCGAGTAGGTGTTCCAAGTGGCCGTACTCACGGATTGCTTGATCCACTTTGCCGCAGTACCAACCCTATGCTCCACATCCAGACGGAACAGGTGACCCTGTGTTGCTCCGCTGTCGGTGCCAACTCCTGGAACCTGTCCCACTGAAAACAAGACAAAGCATCAGCCAAAGTGTTATCAACCCCCGGTAAATGTACAGCATAGATGAATGCATTCACCAGTAAGCATTGCAGCACTAAATGCTGTAATAGCCTGACCACCGGCAAAGATCCCGCCCATCAGCCTGTTGACCACTTGTACCACCCCCATATTGTCGCAGTTGAAGCGCACCTTAAGGTTGCGGAAAGATTCCCCCCAAATCTCCATGGCCACTACAATTGCAAACAATTCCAAAAGGACCAGGTTCTTGAGAACCCCCGCCTCACCCAACTCAGGTGGCCACTGGGCTGCACACCACTGTCCCTTGAAGAAAGCTCCAAACCCTGTGGATCCTGCCACATCGGTAAACAGTTCCAAGTCACAGTTGCTGACCAGGCCTGTCATCCATAGAGCCCGCCCATTAAAAGACTCCAAGAAGTCCTGCCAGACCCGAAAATCCTCCCTATGTTCCCTGTCGAGACTCACAAAGTGCGTGGGAGACCGAACTCCCGCAGTTGCCAAGGACAGCCTATGGCAGAAGACCCTTCCCATCGGAATAATGCAGCAGGCAAAGTTCAGTTTCCCTAGCAGCGATTGAAGTTGATGCAGTGTTAGAATGCGCTTTCCCCTAGTCTCACGAACCTCCTCTTGAAGCTTTTCCAGCTTGTCCCTCGGCAACCAACATTCCATCTTTAAAGAGTCTATCTCTATGCCTAAAAACGTAATGGTCACAGTAGGGCCCTCCGTCTTCTCTGAAGCCAGAGGGACCCCGAACCATTTTGCCAGATGTTGCAACATTCCTAGTAGGACTTGACCGTATCGCCGTACCCATGCTACAGCCGCATCAAAGGAAGTGTATGTTACTGCACACTCCTCCGGGGGAAATAGAATCATTGACTGGCCCCCTTTTGTAAATAAAAGTTTTGAATCAACCTAAATTTATTAGGCTGTTTTTTGGGAACTACTCCCAGCGGAGAGACCACCAAATCTGGAAGTGGAGCTTCAGGAAAGGGACCTGACATACGCCCTAGAGTGCTCTCCTTGCCCAATTTCTCGGAGACCACTGTGGGGTGCAGCACGGCCGACCGCAAATTCTTAGCCACCGGAGGAACCGTTGTTAATGAGCAAGGGATCCTAAAACCGGCGGAGAAACCCCCTTCTGGTAACCTAGCCACCACCCGGTTGGGGTATCTACTGAGGAAAGGAAGCATCCTTTCCACCCGCCCCGGGGTTGTCCCTCTTACTCGTAGTTTCCCTGGGACATCCCTTTCCCCTCTTGAAACACTTGGACAAGACGTGGTTACCCCCGCAGCCCAAACACATGTGTTTGAAGCGACATTTTTCTCAGAATTTGCAGGTGCCGTCATTAAACTGCCAGCAAAAACCCCATTGTTTTTCGGTCGGTAGTCCTGAGGCTGTGGAACCTCTGACCCCTGCCTGAAAAAACTGGTTGGTAGTCTGTGTCGCCGTCATAAGCTTCATCAACAGGCTGATGTCCTTGTGGTTCCAACGTAGTGAGGGGCGCACCGCCATCCGTTGACGGAACTAGTCGTCATACCGCCATACGTCCTATGTGCCTCGCTGATAGCCTCAAGATAGGCAAAAGCCGCGTACACACGGGCGGACTGTCTGTCCAACTTAGTCCGCCGAAACACATTTCAGCGGACAGTCCGCTCGTGTGTGGGCTTCAGCTGACTTTTTCAGCGTGCAGTCTGGCGGACTAAGTATTTTGGAATTTCCGTAATATTGTCCGTCCAACTTTGGTTTCAGCGGACAGTCCGCTCGTGAGTAGGCTAGTTGGACAGACTAAGTATGGCGCATGCTCAGAAAGGATTTACACGGCGGAAGGTTGCATTGCTGTGTATTGGACGTCCTATTTATAGTCCCGTCGTACGTGCTGTACACGTCATCACGCAAGCTTTCAACGGACTGTTTGTTCATCGTGTGTGATCAAGTCCGTTCATTCGAAAGTAGGACGGACTGTCCGTCGGATTGTCTGACGGACTTAGTTGGCCAGACAGTCCGCCCGTGTGTACGCGGCTAAACAGTCCCGCACAATGATCTAGACTTTTTTCACATATGATTCTTGCCAGGAAAGCAAACGCTTGAAGCCAGTTGGAAAACGTGCGAGAAATCAACCGGCACTGCCTCTTTTACTCGTCCTCCTTCTTACTCTCTGGCTTCAACCTGTCCAGGTTGAACTTTTCCAACGGCAGCAAGGTGAATATTTCCAGACCTTGTCCTTCACTTCCGCTTTCAAATGAGCTCCTAGTGGGCTCTTGAAACAGAAGTGCACCTCACTCTTCGCTGAATCCGCCAGCCATACTGACTCCGCCTTCTTTTCTATCACTTTCCCCTGGCTCTCCGTGGCCGTAACCACACTTTGGACCATGGGTGACTGACTTACCTCCTTCTCCGATCCGGTCAGCACCGCGGGAGCCTCCCATTCAACCCTATCGGTCACCACCTCGGTGCCTGACCCCAAACTCTGTGCTCAAGCCTGAGCCAGACCACCAAGCGCATTCGGTTCGAATTGTTGAACCAGCTTCTTGAGCCCCAAAATCAGGCCACTTAACCCCTCCATCCCCAAACACACACTGGTCTCTTTGGAAGCCGGGGGCGTTGTGACGGTCCCCACGCCCCCCTCACCCATCCTTTGTGCCACTGGCCCTGTGTGACTGGTCTGCCCAACAATGTATGCAGTAAAGATGTAATAGATAAGGAAGGATTGCACTCACCAGGCTGCCCAGGACTGGGCCCAACAGCCGTTGTACTCGGACCCACCGCCGACCTCCTTGCCCACATCCAACTCTGACAATTCTCCCTCAGATCTGTCGCTGCCACCTTCCAGTTGCTGTAATGTTGCTTGGGTTCCAGATGGACCTGCATCGTCCGCTATGAGTCTGCGGTGCTGTTCTCTTTCCACTCTCTGACTAACCCCTCCAGACCCGCTCTGTTCCACTCGAGACTGGCTCCTCCGCCTGTAGCTCCCCTGACTGCTTGCCACCTGTAGTACACCATCACCAGCCCGCACCCTCGTGCTCCTCCCTGACCTGGGCTCCTTGTGCTTGGGACTGGGGGCAGTGTTGGATGGGTGCCCCCCTCCCGCTGTTCACTATTCCCTGGTTGCGTGCCTTGTATGTCTCTAGGCGTCCAATCCTCTCCTGCCAGCCGACCCAGACATCTCCGCTGGGCTGGGGGCACAGAGCCGTATGCTCCGCTGGGCTCCCCCCCCCCGCTTCTAACTGTCCTCTATGTCTGTTCCCTTGATATCCTCCATACCTGCTCCGCATACCCTTGCCCAAACCGGTGGCAGGGGTCAGTTTCCTGCTCTCCGCCGGATGTCCCCCCGTGGCTCTGAGGGGCCCGCATCGGGGCTGAATCCCTCGGGTGGCCAGGATTGCCTTGCCTGCGATGTTACCGCCTCCCCTCCTGTCACCTGCCGCTCCCTAATATTTGCTCCCTAAGCCACTCAGTGCCCTGGCTCTGAATTTCTGCCCTCAGCTGCGCCATGAGGTTGTCTGTCGCCATTTTGTAGGTGATAAATAAGAGCGGTGAGGGTGCTGTGCTAATCGTTTTCCTCTCCCAGCTCAAACTGACATAATTTCCTCTCTTTCCCTATACTTTGCCTGAGCGCCGCCCAGCCCCTGGCAACCACTCCCCTTCTCTTAAAGCTCTGACACCAAGCATTCTAAAATGGCAACTGTGCAGTCCAGCACTGTCATGCTATCCCTGCGCTTATTCCTTCTTGTCCCATGCCCCGGGACTCTCTGTATAATGAGTGATTCTAAATAAGAAAAAAACAGATTGTTATAATCAGTGTCTGTACAGCGGCTGCATCTCAAAGAAAATGAAAAGTAAACAGATGAATCTTCCTAGCAGTGAGACAAACCACATAAACTCTATCTAAAACAAGAAATAAATGTTGCCTTTACATTCACTTTAAAACTGAAGAAAGACTTTTGGGACACTTTCTCTTATGTAATTTTCTAAATATGGTGTTAGAACCAACTATGTAACAAGCAACCCCAGAAAGAAATGTTCCCAAAGTTCCCTGTTTAGGCAGTGGTAACTGTTGTATACCTTGTGAAGCTCCATGCTGGAATAGTTTAAGAAGAGAACATAAAATGGAGAAATTGGGTTTCACTAGATAGTCGGAATATTTAAAATTGTGTGCACGTTTTTTAACCTCCCTGCTTACCTACTAGGTTTGTGAAAGATTGTCCCTTTACTTTAAGCTAAATTCCAAGAATGGTCTTTCTTTGCAACATATAGGATTGGAGTTTAGATTGATTGATCCCCTCTTCAGCAAAGATACTATGACTAAGTGCTGTGGCCTTCACATATACAGACAGCACTGAAGTGAACCTGAACTGACACTTATGCCACTTCTTGTCTATGTATTCTGCTAACATAGCTTTACAATGCCGTGAAAGTTTTCATACCCCTTGAAATTTTTCTAATTTTGTCATGTTACAACCAAAAACTTAAGTATATTTTATTGAGAGTTTATGTGATAGACCAACACAAAGTGGCACATACTGTATATGTGAAGTGGAAGGGAAATGATAAATGGTTTTTAACATTTTTTACAAATAAATAGCAGAAAAGTGTGGTGTGCATTTGTATTCGACCCCCTTTACTTTGAATATCTCACAGAGCACTGTTCATTCCATCATTCTAAAATGGAAAGAGTATGGCACAACTGCAAACCTAGAAAGACATGGCTGTCCACTAAACTGACAGGCTGGGCAAGGAGACCATTAATCAGAGAAGCAGCCAAGAAGCCCGTGGTAGCTCTGGAGGAGCAACAGAGATCCACAGCTCAGGTGGGAGAATCTGTCCACAGGACAACTATTAGTCGTGCACTCCACAAATCTGGCTTTATGGAAGAGTGGCAAGAAGAAAGCCATTGTTGAAAGAAAGCAATTAGAAGTCCCATTTGCAGTTTGCAAGAAGTCCTGTGGGGGACACGGCAAACATGTGGAAGAAGGTGCTCTGGTCAGATGAGACCAAGATGAAACTTTTTGGTCTAAAAGCAAAACACTATGTGTGCTGAATATACTGTATATTCCTGCGCTACTATGTTGGAAGTGACAGGTATATGAAAAAATTGCTACAAGCACCGAATAAGGGTCAGACCATACCTGTAGGAATATTAAAATAAATGGGGGCGCTGTTAAAAAAGGACCAAGTAATTAGATCAAAAGAGAAAGGGAAAAATACTGCTAAAGATAGCAGTACAAATAGATCAACAGTGTAAATAACCACAGTGGTAAAGTGACGCCAGTGATGATGAAATCACGTGACCGTGATGCCACGCGTAGGGACAGAAAGGCACTTGTATTGACGCTGGCAGACGAGCTCATAGCTCGTGGAGTTATGTGCATTATTGTATGATTGTATGTGAGTACCCTCATTATTGTTATCAATAAAATCTATGTTTATTCAAATACTTCACAATCTGGACCCCCTCTCTTTTCCAATATGCCCCTTGCATACACTGAGAGACAAAAGACATTTCTAGATCTACAGTGGCCCAACACTATGGTAGAAGAAAGAAGTGAATCTTACAGATTTGTATACACATGCGGTTACCTCATTACCGCAAGGTAAGATGCCAGGGCTACCAGTGTGTTTTTGCACGAAGAGGAGTTTACTATTCCTTGGCATCTTATGTTTGCACCTTGATGTCCTTTGCACACAGAAGAAAGGACTGTATTGCTGTTTTGCACTAACTCATTTGCACTCTGCGCTGAGAGACTGTTTGGACAGTTCATTTTGCATTTTGCACATTCATATTTGCACTCATTTTATTTACAGAAGAATTTTTTTTTTATTAATTTTTTATTTATATAAAGGATGGTAGAGAATACATAATTGCAACACATTTCAACAATCACAAATACATTCTTTTTATACTTCATTACATTTTATGTTGACTTAGAATGCCTCAATCTTTACACAGACATTTGCAGTTTAAACCCTTATAGTTTACCTAAATGAAATCTAAGTACCACAGAGCTTGTTCCCGGGTTCTCCTTCCTCACCTACGTCTCTAATCCTCCCTTTAATTCATAATTGCTAAATAACCCACAAAACAAAGCACAGGGAGAACCCCCCCCCCCATTCACAGTGAGATGTAGGGGTTTTGTGTATTTACAGATGTAGGGTTTTTGTGTATTTACATATTCCCCATACAAGCAAACCTCACTCCTCCATTCTATCTTCCAGTTCCCTCTTCTTTTCTACATCGCCAACATCGATCTGAGGCTCCCCTCGAAAATATATATAGCCTCAACGGGGTATAATACCATTGAGTTAGCAATTTGTAGTTTAATTCCTGTATTCGTGTACATATTGATGAATTCAATGCTAGATAGATAATATTCCGACGCTGAGTTGGAGTAAAGATCTTATTACGATCTCTTTCTCACTTACTAATAGTTGGCATCACATACTCCTCCACTGGTGTGTTCAAATGCATATACATCTTAGAGATCGCCCAGGGAAGGGGTTCTTTCTCCTCACAGTATTGTTCAAATTTAGTAAGTTGACGTTGGTAGTTTCTTGATGGCCCCAAAGATCCTAAAAAGTGGCAGAGTTGTATTGCCTGCCAGGGGTTTATTTCATAGTATCCCCCTGGTTGAATCAATGCTGCAATTGTTGGCCAATCCTCCAATTGCAAGAAGTGTGATGCTTGAGGGCATCCCTTCTCTTCCAATTTATTAAACGCTCCCTTTTCCATACCTGGTTGGAAACTGGGATTTGACAGTATAGGTTACAAGGGTGATTGAATCGAAGAATATCTGGGTTTACGACAGATCTTAGTACAGATTCGCAATGTAGGACCTATAATAGGGTGTTTTTTAAGGGAGAACGGTAACACTTAACACTAGGGTGCTCTACGCAGGGGTACCAGGCTCAGCTGTTGTTCCATGCCTATCCATTGCTTAAATTCCGCATGTCTACACCAATTCACTACCCTCCCTAAATGGACTGCTTGATGATACTTGAATACATCCAGGACAGCTACTCCCCCATAACCCTTGGGTATCATCATAAGTCCTCTGCTAATCCTTGGTCGTTTCTTAGCCCATATAAATTTTGTAAAAAGATTACCTATCTGGCGAAAGAAAACTACTGGGATAGCAATGGGTAATGACTGGAAAAGATATAAAAATTTTGGTAAAATGCACATTTTAATGATGTTACAGCGGCCAAATCACGAATGTAATCCGTGTTGCCACTTATCTAATAGGGACTGTACTGAGTTGTATAATGGTGGAAAATTTACTGAGAAAGTATTTCCTATATTTGGTGGTATATGTGTACCCAAGTGACTCAGATACATATTTAAAATTAAAGTTTGGTTGTATCCCTTTTTGTGTTAAAGGGGGCAGTCGCACCCCCATCACTTCGGATTTAGCGTAATTCATTTTTAAATTTGATAAAGCTCCATATTTCTCAAATTCCTTCAAAGGGTTAGGGGCTGAGACATGCTGTTTAGACAGGGAAAACATCAGGTCATCTGCATATGCTCAGACTTTATAGCTCTTTTTTCCTAGGCATAACCCCTAAATATCCGGGTTTTGGTGGATCTTATTGAGTAAAGGCTCTAACGTGAGGGCAGACAGTAATGGCGACAATGGGCATCCCTGGCATGTGCCATTTGTAATCTTAAAGGGTTTTGAAAATACTCTGTTTACTTTAACTGATGCCTGTGGTATACACCCCAGATATCCATTGAATCATACGTTCTCCCAATTTATTCTATCGAATGCTTTTTCCACATCTGTGCTCAAAAAACACAGGGGATATTTGTTTTATTAGCATATTGAACTAAGTTAAGTACCTTAATGGTATTATCCCTCGCCTCACGGGTCAGAATAAACCCTACCTGATCCAAAAGCAGTGGTTGGAGTAAGGCGAGTACTTTAGTAAAGAGCTTTAAGCCAACGTTCAATAACGAGATGGGCTTGTAACTGCCACACTCCGCTGGATCCTTCCCTTCCTTTGGTATCACTGAAATATGTGCTAGTAGTGCCTCAGGGGGTAGTGTGGCAGTCCGGCCCAGCGCATTAAATACCTTTGTCATCTGGATGCCCAGTATTGTAATAAAATCCTTATAGTACTGTATGGTGAATCCATCAGGACCTGGAGTTTTCCCAACTTTGACCGTTTTTAGCGCTGTATTTAATTATTTGATAGAAATGGGTGTTTCCAGACTATGGCGGGCTAATGATAATATCCGAGGGAGCCGTGCTGAGGAAAGTTATTCCTCCAGCACAGAGAGAGGTAAGGGGAGGGTGTTGGAGCCAGATTATATAGGGAGGAATAGTACTCTCCAAACCTCTGAACTATATCCCTTGGCAATGATATTAATTGTCCGCTTTCCCCTTTTATTTTAGGTATATATGTTATCGAACTTCTCTCTTTCAGTTTCCCTGGCAACAATTTACTGCATTTATCTCCTAATTCGTATGCTGCCTTTCTGCCCGATTGTATAACTGCCTTAGCCTTATAGCGAAAAATATTTGTGATCAGATGTGCCAATTCCCTCCCAATGGAGGGTCCCGTGTCCTCTTATGCCAGAGTTCTAAAGTCTGTATTTCTTCTAGCAACTTTAATATCAGTTTTTCTCACTCTTTTTTCAGCCTGGATCCATGTTTAATCAAAATCCCCCAGATCACTGCCTTATGTGCCTCCCATACCAATGCCCGGGTCACTCCCTGGAGTGTAGTTTATCTGAACATATGCCATAATTTCTTTGGCTACATCCTCCCGGATCTCAGAATCTTGCAACAGGCTCTCATTTAATCACCATCATCACTCCGGGGAGGGAGCCGCGCCCGGCAGGCAAAAATGCAGCATGACTGGGGTGTGGTCTGACCATGTTATACTTCCTATGGATATCTCCAATACTGAAGTGAGCAAGTAATGTGGAACCAGGAATAGGTCTATGTGGAAATATACCTGATGAGGGTTGGAGAAGAAAGTGTAATCTCTTTCTCCTGCATGTAAAGTCTCCCATGTAAAGTCTACCAACTTTAATTCATGCAATTTCTGCATTACACCCCTCCTGGTACCCCTTGAAACTGAAGATGTCCCGGAGGAGGTATCTACCCCAGGATCCAATGGGATATAAAAATCCCCCCCTAGAATCAACTTTCCCTCTGCAAACTCTACTAATTCCGACAGGACTTTACCCAAAAAGGAATCTTGATGTACATTCGGTACATATACGGTGGCTAAAGTTACTTTAGTGTTTCCAATATAACCCTTTAAAAAAAGGTACCGACCGTTTGTTTCCAAATATTTACCCATAAGGGACCATGGCACCTGATTGGAGGTCAAAATCGAAACGCCTTTAGATTTTGCTTTCTGATTAGAGGCATGGTAAACACAAGGAAAAAATCTATTTTGTAGGAAGGGAAGTCTCCCTGCTTTAAAATGTGTTTCTTGCACAAATGCTACATCCGTGCTGGAGCGTTTCAACTCATTAACCACTTCAGCCCCGGACCAATTAACAGCCTAAGAACCAGAGGTCTTTTTACAATTTCGCACTGCACTGCTTTAACTGGCAATTGCGCGGTCATGCAATATTGCACCCAAACGAAATTTGCATCCTTTTCTTCCCACAAATAGAGCTTTCTTTTGATGGTATTTGATTGCCTCTGCGATTTTTATTTTTTGCAATATAAATGGAAAAAGAGCGAAAATTTTGAAAAAAAAAATATTTTCTTCTTTTTGTTATAAGAAAAATCGAATAAACAAAATTTTAGTCATACATTGAGGGCAAAATGTATTCAGCCACATGTCTTTAGTAAAAAAAATGTCAATAAGCGTATATTTATTGGTTTGCGCAAAAGTTATAGCGTCTACAAACTAGAGTACATTTTCTGGAATTTACACAGCTTTTAATTTATGACTGCCTATCTCATTTCTTGAGGTGCTAAAATGGCAGGGCAGTACAACCCCCCCCCCCCAAATGACCCCATTTTGGAAAGTAGACACCCCAAGGAAATTGCTGAGGGGTATGTTGAGCCCATTGAATATTTTTTTTTTGTCCTAAGGGATTGAATAATGACAAAAAAATGATATATTGCTCACACATGCCATAGTTATATGTGGAATTGCACCCCAAAATATATTCCGCTACTTCTTCCGAGTATGGGGATACCACATGTGTGGGACTTTTTGGGAGCCTAGTCGCACACGGCAATCCGAAAACCAATCACTGCCTTCAGGATTTCTAAGGGTGAAAATTTTTGATTTCACTCCTCACTCCCTATCACAGTTTCGAAGGCCATAAAATGCTAGGTGGCAAAAAATCCCCCCAAATGACCCCATTTTGGAAAGTAGACACCCCAAGCTATTTGCTAAGGGGCATGTTGAGACCATTGAATATTTTTTTTGTCCCAAGGGATTGAATAATGTCAAAAAATAAAAAATTTTTTTTTTTTTTTACAAAAAGTTGTCACAAAATTATATATTGCTCACACATGCCATGGTTATATGTGAAATTGCACCCCAAAATACATTTTGCTGCTTCTCCTGAGTATGGGGATACCACATGTGTGGGACTTTTTGGGAGCCTAGCTGCGTACAAGGCCCCGAAAACCAATCACCGCCTTCAGGATTTCTAAGGGTGAACATTTTTGATTTCACTCCTCGCTACCTATTACAGTTTCAAAGGCCATAAAATGCCAAAATAGCACAAAAACCCCCCAAATGACCCCATTTTGGAAAGTAGACACCCCAAGTTATTTACTGAGAGGCATGTTGAGTCCATGGAATATTTTATATTTTGCCACAGGTTGCGGGAATAGTACAAACTTTTTTTTTTTGCTCAAAGTTGTCACTAAATTATATATTGCTCACACATGCCATGGTTATATGTGGAATTGCACCCCAAAATACATTTTGCTGCTTCTCCAGAGTACAGGGATACCACATGTGTGGGACTTTTTGGGAGCCTAGCTGCGTACGGGGCCCCGAAAACCAATCGCCACCTTCTGGATTTTCAAATTTTTGATTTCACTCCTCACTAACTATTACAGTTTCGAAGGCCATAAAATGCCAAATTAGCACAACCCCTCCCCCCCCCCCAAATGACCCCATTTTGTAAAGTAGACACCCCAAGCTATTTGCTGAGAGTCATGTTGGCTGAACGAAAAAAGAGACTGATCGGTGGGTATGCCCACCATTAGAATACCTCCCTTCATCCACCCACTTCTAATGATGGACATACATGCACCATTTATATATGCCGAAGCATGGGGGCATCTTCCCACAAAAAAGTTATGCCGTGTACACACGGTCAAACTTTTCCACGGGCAAGCCCTCCGTCGGAATTTTGACCGTATGTACGCGGCATTAGGAGCAAAATCGCTCCTCCGCCCCTGCTGCCCCCATGCTTCGGGCATATATGCTCTTTTTTTTAACTGTAGTGGTGAAATCACCTCCTACAGCGTTGGAGCCACGGCTTTATGTATCGTGGGAGCAAACGCTGTTGCTGTCAAGATAAATAAATCCACGCTGCAACTGAATGGCGTACCTGCTAAGCAAATTATGGTTAACGTTAAAACAAAGTAACATTACAGTATAACAGTAAAACCTTACCATACCATACCTGCAAAGCAAATGCCAAAAAAAACAGTAAAAAATAAAACATTTTTTAACACAACCTGTGCCTAAAATATATATATGCCGAAGCATGGGGGCATCCTCCCACAAAAAAGTTATGCCGCGTACACACGGTCAAACTTTTCCACGGGCAAGCCCTCTGTCGGAATTTTGACCGTATGTACGCGGCATTAGGAGCAAAATCGCTCCTCCTCCCCTGCTGCCCCCATGCTTCGGCATATATGCTCTTTTTTAACTGTGGTGGTGAAATCACCTCCTACAGCACTGGAGTCATGGCTTTATGTATCGTGGGAGCAAACGCTGTTGCTGTCAAGATAAATAAATCTGCGCTGCAGCTGAATGGCGTACCTGAAAACAAAAAAAATGGTTAACAATAAAACACAGTAAACAGTAAAGTATAAAAAATTAGAGAGAAGAGAGAGAGAGAACAATAAAACGACAGCTATTTTTGGTTTTTATATTTTATATTTTTTTTGTTTTTTTTTTATTTTACTTTTTTTTTTTATTTTACTTTTTTTTTTTATACACTTTTTTTGAACTGTAAACTGTAACAACTGTAACATTTCGGGTCTCTCAAAATGCGATGGCATCTTGGGAGACCCTGTGTTAGTGTGCCTAGCTTGTGAAATGCTGTACCCTACGCTAATACTTTACTAGTTCATGGTAGCGTTCAAAACACTCACCAAGGCAAAGACCAGGATTGCCAGGACAGCGTGGACAATAACAACGGGTGTCACGCCTATATCCGCGCTTGGTACAGACACAACATCTTTTTTGGGGGGCTCGTTGGGTAGGGGTACTCGGGATGGCATAAGAATAATGCCTCTCATGCAGCCGGCTTACTGCATTTGGTTGGAAATGGTGAGGTGCAGAACCATCTGGATACAGAAGCTCTGTGACAACCTCTCTCTGGAAGAAAAGAAAGGTTAAAGTCCCGCCTGAAGCTTTGTATAGCACAAAAGCATTCAGCAAAGCCAATTGAAATAAGTAAGCAGACACTTTTTTGTACCTGCGTCTGGCCTTACGGGAAACTAGATACGGCGCCAACAACTGGTCATTGAGGTCCACCCCTCCCATATTTTTGTTATATTCGTGGACACAGAGGGGTTTCTCCACAATACAATTTTGGGCACACAATAGAAATTTGGGCCGTCGTGTCTGCATGAAGGGAGGTAAGAAGGAAAACATTCTTATTATCCCTCCACTTCATAGCGAGCAAATTATTACACCGATAGCAGGCTCTCTCCCCCAGCCTAAGGAATCTACAAGCCGCTGGGGAAAGCCCCGGCGATTAGGTCGCACGGTGCCACATGCTCCAATCTGATGATCAAACAAGTGACTAAACAGTGGCACACTCGTGTAATAATTGTCCACGTACAAGTGGTACCCCTTTCCTAATAAGGGTGACACCAAGTTCCACACTATCTTGCCAGCGCTTCCTATGTAGTCAGGGCAGTTCTCCGGCTCTACGTAACTATCTTTACCCTCATAAACCATAAAGCTCCATGTATAGCCTGTGGCCCTGTCACAGCACTTATAGAGCTTGACCCCGTATCTGGTACGCTTGTTGGGAATGTACTGTTTGAATGACAAGCGACCAGTAAACTTAATCAGGGACTCATCAACACAGACAACTTGATGGGGAGTAAACAAGTCTGCAAAACGTTGGTTGAAGTGGTTTATGAGGGGCCGAATTTTGTAGAGCCGATCGTATTCAGGGTCTCCACGATGACGACAAAGTTCATTGTCACTGAAGTGCATGAACCGCAAGATCTGCTCGTATCGTTTCCTGGACATGGAGTTAGAGAACACGGGCATGTAGTCAGTCGGATGCGTAGACCAATAAGCCCGCAACGTCATGAATTTATGTGTGCCCATGTTGAGGGAAAGGCCCAGAAAGGTCTTAAATTTCGGAAACCGTAACTGGTTTCCAATCTCTGGCAAGGGAAGGCAACTGGGGATTAGCGGCGATGTGTTGACCAGCATATAAATTGGTTTGGTCCACAATAGATTCTCCGTGAAATACAGAGAATAAAAATCAAGTGGCGTAAAATCATCTGTATCCACCTGAATACCGGGTTGGGCAGTGAATGGGGGAAGTACTGGTGCTGCAGAAGTGGTGGGTACCCAATCAGGATTGGCGAATTCTGCAGGAAGGGCACTATGGGAACGACGGGCCTGCCTTTGTCTTCTTCTTGGTGGCAGCAGGACACTACTTGTGTTTGCCACCTCGCCAGCTTGAACTGCACTTATGGGACTCGCCACGTCACCACGTGATACTGCAGTGCTGGATGTACGTCCAGGGTGTACTAGGCCGCTGGTGCTTGCCAGTTCACCAGAAGGATGAGCGGCGCTAGTACTGGCTCTCTTCTCCATACGAGGGACCTGCGGTTCCTGCACCTTAACAACATCAGAAGATCGGGGTCGGGTATGCCTGATGTTAGCAGGGACCTCATCTTCGTCGTCAGAGCTATCTGTCATGGAGCCGCTGTCCTCTACAGGTTCGTATTCTGAGCCTGAATCTGACAGATCAGTGTCTTCCTCTTTACTATCTGTCATGCTCAGAAACGTGTAGGCCTCTTCACTAGTGTACCTTCGCTTTGCCATTTTGGGCTCTAAATTTAGGGGTACACTAGTGAGACTCACAGGTAAAAAAGCACCTAGGCTGTCAGCGACTGTATCAAAACGCTACAAAAAAAAACTGTTAGCGATCACAGGGATCAAGCCTGACTCTGCGAACGCTGCAGTTATGTGTGTTGTGTTTTGTAAGTGACAGTGATCGATCGATACTGCACTTGGGTGGGCCGGGCTGGGCGGAGGGGCAAAAAGCAGGTGCTAGTAGGTATCTGGATTGATCCTGCTAACAATGTCTTTTTTTAGAACCCTAAACTGCTGGGCACGCTAGTATAGATCTGATCAGTTCAGATATTGATCTGTTCAGATTCTATACCACTAAGGGAGGTGTATGCTTTGCGTGTGGGTGTTAGTGGTACTGGCACTAACCTAGCACTGCCTGGGGCGACGCAGACCCTATCTGACCCTAAAACCGAATTGATATCACCCACCGGGTGATCAGGGGGTTAAACCTTTATTAGGTAATAAATGGCGGGTGCCCTGATGCAATAAAAAGCGAACTACCTAACCAGCGTCACCCGTAACACTTATACGGTGATCACTGGTGAAAGGGTTAACTAAGGGCAATCAGGGGGTTAAAACCTTTATTGGGTATTAATATGGGGGTACCTGACGCTATATAAAAACCTGACGGGAACCTAAATAACTAAATAACTGGCTAACCCTTATACAGCGATCGCTGGTGAAAGGTTTAACTCTAGGGGCAATCAAGGGGTTAAAACCTTTATTAGGTTATATATCGGGGTACCTAACACTATAAAAACCTGGTGTTGAACCTTAAAAAAAACTAGCTTCCTAGCGGGACCAGTGACACTAATGCAGCGATCAGAAAAACGATTGCTTAGTGACACTGGTAAAAGGGGGTGAAAGGGTTAACTGGGAGGGCAATCAAGGGGTTAAACCTTTATTAGGGGGGGTAGGGGGCTACCCTGGACCTAAAGGGGCCTAACACTAGCTGCCCTGACACTTTTTACAGTCACAACTGACACTAAATGCAGTGATCAGTAAATAAATGATCACTGCAATCAGTGACACTGTGACTGGGGGGGGTGGGGGCCGATTGGGGGGGGGGTGATCGGGGGGTGACTGGGGTGAAAAGTGGGCCTATGTGTACCTATGTGTCAGTGGACTGTTGGTGCACTTACTTGGATGTCTTCACTTCTCGCCGTCCGGTCAGAAAGACCGACACGAGGAGTGTGACATCACTTCCTCCTGCCTGTGTTTACACTTACACAGGGGAGGAAGCTTCTCATTCGTCAGGAGCGATCGAGAGGGGATGGCCAGAAACCAACGGCCATCCCCTCATCCCGGATCGCTCCTGAAGCGAACCAGACCGCCACATCCAGCGGGAGGGGGTCCGATCGGACCCCCCACCCGCTGGAAGGCAAGCACGTACATGTACGTGCTTGTGCCTGTACATGCCATTGTGATGACATACAATGGCATGTGGCGGTCCTTAAGTGGTTAAGAAGCATCCTTCTTTTCTCTGGGACATTAAGTCGTTTAGCATTCAAGGAAGTCACTTTCACCCCTTCCATTTCTCGCTGTGAGCAGGAAGAAAAAAAATGTATTAATTTATTCCCCTCCCGCTCCCCCCAATAACCACTCCCCCTTTCTAAATCCCGAAGGAAAAAGACCACTTTTGTTCAATCATTTTTTATTGATTATAAAAGGATATCAAAGATAAAATACTATTTCAGTATACAATATAACAGTGTCACCGTACAGTTATGGTGTAATCAATATGACAACATACATGACTTCAACAGTTCTAGTAAGTACCCTGTGGTTATAGGATTGTCATATAACAGCTTTGATCATTAAACAATGCATCTCTATCCAACGGTAGACTCCCTCCTGCCAACCATGTCCAGAGTGACTTATAAGGAAGGGTGACACTTTTCAAAAAAATTATATAATGTATCAAAAATATTAAGCAAAACACAGAATACAAAAGAGACCCTTAACAATTTAAGGCCTCGTACAAACAAAGAAAAATTCAAGGATTAGCATCTCCAAGGTGCCCAATGGTATTCGTAGCTATGTACTCTACTATCTTTATAAGCCATTATTTTCTCATATTCAGCTATAACATTTACTCTAGCAACCACTTCTCCAATAGTAGGGGGTTCTATATCTTTCCATCTATACAGTATTGCTGCTCTCGCTGCTAATAAGATGTGTGTAGTGATCGATCTTACTGGCTTAGGGTAATTACATAGATCTATGCTTAGAATTGCTAGCTCTGGGGTTAGTTCTACTCATTTTCCGATGATTTTGGACACTAGTTGGGCTACCCTTAACCAGAATTTGTGAAGTACTTTACAGGACCACATCATATGTAGAAGAGTACCTATTTGGTTATACTGTCTCCAACACAAATTAGAATTGTCTTTAGCAAATTTGGAAACTATATAGGGGGTATAATACCACCTTATCAATAATTTTTGGTTCAGTTCCTCATAGGTTGCACTTCTTGAGTATTGACAATTAACTTTTATTGCTCTTATCCATTGTAGGGCTGGGAATTTCTTGCCCGGCTCTTTTTCCCACTTCAGTATAGGGGTCGTTTTAGTAAATGTAGCTTTATCATTCAATTCTTTATAAATCAAGGCTATACCTTTTAGTTTGGGTTTTTGGGATTGCAAAAATTTCCAAATACGTTCAGAAATCTGTTTATGTGTAACCTTCGATTTCTGAAAGTAAGAGGCAATCTGATTATAGGTAAAAACTTCCCTTTCTGGAATTCCAAAATCCCGCTGTAGAACATTAAATGGCTTCAGCCTATCCCCAGATCTTAGGTCTTCCAAGTTAAGTGGCTTATTATCGGTCCAGTTACGAAGAGTCAAGTCTGGAATTTCCCAAACTAAAGTATCTAGGGGGACTGGTATAGCAACAGTTGGTGCGTCTATAGTTCCTTTGGGATTTCGGTCTGTCCAAGTTTGGTGAGCTATTTGGATAGTAGGATGACCTATTAAGTCTCTTTCTTTGGGTATGTCGCTAGCCATGAGGAAGGACAATGGGGATCTACTCGTTCAGGTCGGTCTTTGATACCTGGGGTAGTTTAAGTGAAGATAGAAAAGCAGAGATTATTTCCTCATTAGGCTGAGGAACAGCAGGATCATCTTTAAGATTATACAATTGGGCATAGTAGTCACTAAATCTGTCTGCTATGTTTTTAGGATTCGTTATTTTTGAGCCATCAGTAGGATGTAGCAGATGAGGAATCTTTTGTCTAATTATCTTATCCTTAACCTGTCAAGCCAAAAAACATCCGCTTTATTCCCACACCTGTATGACGTTGCTTTCAAAGACCGTATCTGGGAATCATATTGAGCCACCAAATGAGCCCGTAGTTCCTGCCTAGCAGCAAAAAGCGACTCCTTGAGCCTATCGCTTGTGTTTTGTTTATTAAGCGTTTCCAAATGAGTAATCTGCTCCAAGAGGTCAGAGAGCCACTTAAGACGCTGCTTTTTGGCCAACATGCTCAGTTGAATGAGGTGGCCTCGAATGTATACCTTGTGTGCATTCCATAAAGTAAAGGGATCGTTGACAGAGGAGGCATTTATAGCAAAATACTCTTCCAATAACTTTTTAATATTATTTTTGTTTTCAGGTTTCGATAGAGTATAAAGGTCAATATGCCACCTATTTGCCCTGGTCTCTGCCCCACGATCCCCCACTTGTACGGATACAGGTGCATGGTCCGACAACGAGATCTCGTGGATTTCTGATTTAGTTACTTTTTGTAGCAGGAATTTGTCCATTAGGAAAAGGTCTATGCGAGAGTAGGTATGGTGCGCCCCGGAGAGAAACGTGTAATCTCTCTCGGAGGCGTGCTGACATCTCCACACATCGCACAGACCAGATGATAACAAAAAAGCACTTAAGGTTACTCTACGTTGCTGAAGTCTGGTATCACTGGTCAAATCTAATTCTCTATCCACAATCATATTGAAATCTCCACACCAAATGACATCTCCCTTACGTACGTCGTCTACTTTTTTTTTGGATTTTCTTCAGACAGCTCAATTGTTTCGTGTTGGGAAGATATACGTTTACCACAGTATATGTCTTACCCTCTAGTTCACATATAAGTATTAAGTATCTACCCAAGACGTCTACACATGAATGTATATATTTAAATTGGACCGTGTCTTTGATTGCAATTGCCACCCCTCGCTTTTTAGAGGGGCCATTTGCCACAAAAACATGCGGAAAATTACAATGGTGAAAGTTCGGTGGGTTATGTGAAGCAAAGTGCATTTCTTGTAAGCAAATGACGTCACTTCTAAGCCTGAGTGCCTCCTTCCACGCCATCCGTCTTTTGAAAGGGCTATTTAGTCCCTTAACACTAAAGGAGGTAATTTGGAAAGGCATGGTTGAGCGTTTAGTGTCTTCCTAGATGGTATAAACTGGTAATATACAGTCAATAGTTTACCTTCCTTGTGCAGAGCAAGTCACGACTGTCCGTCCAGGCCACAGGAGTTAGATTTGCAACCCTGTATTCAAAATAATAGCTTGAATGAGTTCCTTGGAGAGCTTAAAACAGATAAAGAGGAACAAAATAAGCAAAACACTGGCAATCTGCGATTCTTAACAGAATCTGTGCAGTGTAAATTACCGCTCGGAACAAGGGGGTGAGTTAAAGTCTGTGGCATTCTCCTGAGATCCTCGGGGAATATGGGATATACTGCGTGGTTGTGAAAAACTTAGCCTGTCTCAGTATCAGATCCAAGTGCAGCAGGTACTGGAGAGCCACTGATGCTGCCCTCACTGTGGCTAGGGTCATGAATAAGCTGCCACTCCCGCAGTAACTGAAGACCGTTGTTTAAGTTGGCAATGAGGTGTGTGTTTCCATCCCTAGTGATTAATAGTTTTGCCGGGTATAACCACCTATAGGTTATTTTGTTGTTATTCAGCGATTTGGTGATAGTAGCTAGCTGTCACCTTTGTTGCATCGTAAAGGCTGACATATCTGGGAAAAAAGAAATTCTGCAGGTCAGGGGGCAAAGAATCCCAGTACCTAGTGGCCATCATAAATTTATCCTTTATGTGGAAGAAATGGATTCTTACAATGGTATCTCTCGGGAGATGAGAGGGGACATGTTTAGGCCTGGGCAGCCTATGGATGCGATCTATAATCAAGTCACCTTCAGTAACTTCCGGGAGTGCCAATTTCATAACATCAATAAAGTATGCTTTCAAATCAACAGGTTTAGCCGTTTCTGGTATACCTCGGATTTTAATGTTGTTTCTTCTTGATCTGCCCTCCAAATTTGCCAGTTTGGATTTTAATTGAAACATCTCATCCTCCCTGTCATTATGTGCATCCACTAATTCATTAAAGGTAGAGGCAAATTCCCCCATTTTAACTTCCACATGTGAGACTCTTTTGCTAACAGCTGAGATGTCTGCTTTAAACTGTTGTGTTAATGACATAATATCTGTGTGCAGAGTAGAGCGCAGGGACACTAACATGTCTTTCAAAGTGGTATCCATCACAGGCCTATTTGTAGTAGGGAAGTCTGTGAGGGAGTCTTGCAGCTCTCTAGTGTCATCCTGTGAATCAGTCAGGCTTACCTCCAGAGTCTCTGTCATGTCACCGTCCAGCTTCTGTCTGCTCTTAGCTGGGCTTGAGGTTGCTGATGGCAAGGAAGAAGAAGATCTTTCCTCTGCCGCTCACCCAGGGTAGCCTTGCGATCCACCTCGCAATCCTCCATGCTGAAGAGGCTCCTCACACGTGCGCCGTCCCTGCACACCTCCGCCGCCGCGATCTTGCTTCTCCGGCCGGCGGTGCTGCAAGAAGTACGCTGGCAGTTTACTCGGCTGCCACGCCCCCGGAAAAAGACCACTTCTGAACCTCTACTCTATGGTTCATGTGGGCACTAGCCTATATGGGGGATTGGTCTGAATTGGGTTGAGAGCTCTTCTCCAGACCCCCTCCCCCCGACCATCTATATCAACCTCAACCTTTTCAACACAGAGGAACTCTTGAAATAGTTTTCCAGTATCAGGGAACCCCTACTAAAAGTTAGAAATCTACAACTCATGATACATTAGTGTTATGGTCAGTGGGGAGAACGGTCCTTAAACTTGTGGTCCTTGGGAAGAATTACCTCCTTACAGATAAAAGATCAATGTGAAGGTGGGAACTTATCTCAGAGGCAGAAATTGCCCAATGCTGAAGGAACCCCTAGCAACCTCTGGAGGAACCCTAGGGTTCAATGGAACCCTGGTTGAGAATCACTGGTCTATATAATCCCATCATACCATGCCTTACAGCTACATCAACCCTGTCTAATTTCTTCCCACTCACCTCCCCCCCACCCCCTGCTCAATCTCAATTAACACTTTATACATTATGGGAAGGGCAGATAGAGAGAACACCCCTCCGGTAGTCCAAGGGAAGAAAATAGAGATGGGAAAGAGGAAAAGAGAAGAGATTCCAAGATATAGAGAAAAAAGGATATTCCTCCTCTCCAACACTCTGGCCTCCCTCCAACCATTCATCTCCCACCTCTCCCCTCCTCCCATTCTCCTCACCCCAACATCCCCAAAATTCACATTCCCCCCTTTTGTCACCTCCCCTCTAATTCAGAGGGGCCTCCAGACAACCTAATTTACTTTACATACTTCATATCTATGTTCTCCCCTCCCTTCCACCTGCATATTCAAACTTTCCCACTGCCAACCCAGGTTTTACCCATGTATATCACCTTCCATTGTATAATATCCCCCTCCCCCCTCCCCAATTTCAGGGGGGGGTGGGGACCTAGTACATCCACACTTCTATGGGTCTGTCCCCTCTGTGGTAAAAAAAAAAAAAACCCTAAGGAATTAATTGCACATTTAATTAACTGCACAATAAATAAATAAATAAAAAAACACAAAAACCCAACAAAAATTTATTAATTAATTCAACATTTCGGTGACCTCATTCAGTTCAATATATCCGTGAAAAGGAAAAAAATCCCCGACCCCTAATGAGTTAATTAAATATTTCTGTGACATTATTCCATATTTAATTAAATATATCTGTGATAAAAAAAAAAACACAAAATCTCCAACCTCTAATAAAAGGGGGGGGGGGGCAAAAAATCCCCAATCTCTAATAAGTTAATTCAACCTTTCAGTGTCTTTATTCCATATTTATTAAGTATATCCGTGGAAAAAAAAAAGAGAAAAAAAAAAACATTTTCCAACCTCTAATAACTAATTCAGCATTTCAGTGAACTTATTCAGTTCAGTATATCAGTGAGAAAAAAAAAACACAACCCCCCCACAGACAAGAGGTGGCCCAGATCCATTTAATGCACTTGAATACACTTCCTAAGCTCAGCCCTGGCGGTTAAGCTAAAAAAAAAAAAACATCCATGCCGCTCAGCCGTCTCTGTTGCCATCATATCTAAAGGGTCCGAACGAGTATGCTCTGCAGGAACTGAGATTTCAAGCTTTCCATGCTTTACTCTAGACACCAACTTTTCAAAATCCGTGGCGCCACGTGTCTCAGCCACTAGGCTCCGAACTACCGCTGCTCGTGTTCCTGGGAAGAATTGCTGAATCTCGGGCTGCACTGATGTCCATTGAAGTTTGTTGTCTCTCCTCCTCATTCCCAGCTAGGTTTCAGCGTTCAGTAATTAAATTTGCTCAAGTTTGCAACTGCAATAATGGCCAAATAAACAGTCAAACAGCCAGGCGGTCGGTGGAGTGGACGGAGCCTTTGTGAGCGTGTGTCTCTACTCCATTTTCATCAAGCCACTCCCCTCCACAGAAGAAATATTCTAGTGTCTCAATATTATAAATTTTTCACTTTGAAATCAGTCATGTTACAACCCACTGGAGATATTGTTTACATTACTTATCTATTTTTGTTCATTTATCTATTCATTTGCATGTGGACTTCTACCTTTAGCAGTACACCCTTTTTTTGTTTACAGAAGAATTATTGTTGTGTTATTTATGCTGTTGATCTATTTGTACTTATATCACAGAAGGTGAAAAAAACTGACGCCACAAGGTGATTGTTGTAATTTTATTGTCAGTTTTCCTCTTTTTTTCACCTTCTGTGATATATATTCAAACATTTAAGTGGCAGCTGGGGGGAGGGGTGATTGAGCGCTGTGATGATATACTAGAGGGGAGGCCATTAATAGTGTATCTTGAGTTTTACTGATCTATTTGTACTGCTACCTTTAGCAGTATTTTTTCTCTTCTCTTTTGATCAAATTACTTGGTTCTTTTTTAACAGCGCAGCACCAACCCCCATTTATTTTAATACTACATATCACCCTGAACATACCACCCCCACCGTGAAACATTGTGGAGCTGCTTTTCTTCAGCAGGGGCAGGGAAGCTGGTCAGAGTTGATGAGAAGATGGATGGAGCCAAATACAGGGCAACCTTAGAAGAAAACCTTTTAAAGTCTGCAAAAGATTTAAAACATTAGGACAACTACCCTAAACATACAGCCAGAGCTTCAATGGAATGGTTTACATTAAAGCATAGTCATATGTTAGAATGTCCCAATAAAAGTCCAGACCTAAATCCAATTGAGAATCTGTGGCAAGACTTGAAAATTGCTGTTCACAGACGCTCTCTGCCCAATCTGACAGAGCTTGAGCTATTTTGCAAAGAAGAATGGGTACAAATGTCACTCTCTAGATGTGCAAAGCTGGTAGAGACATCCTCAAAAAGACTTGCAGCTGTAATTGCAGTGAAAGGTGGTTCTACAAAGTATTGACTCAGGGGGGCTGAATACAAATGCACGTCACACTTTTCAGTTATTTATTTGTAAAAAATAATTGAAAACCATTTATCATTTCACAATTATTTGTCACTTTGTGTTGGTATATCATATAAAATTCCAATAAAATATATTTACGTTTTTGGTTGTACCGTATATACTCGAGTATAAGCCGAGATTTTCAGCCTCTTTTTTGAGGCTGAAAGTGCCCCCTCGGCTTATACTCGAGTCGCCGCTGTCTGACTGCTCGATCAGCGTATCGAGCAGACAGACGGCGGACATTAATTTTCAAAAGCCGCGCCTCCTTCTCCGCCTCCGCCTGTGATAGGCGGAACACTGAATTTCCCAGCAGTCAGTGTTCCGCCTATCACGGACATCCGCTCATTCTCATACTACGGACGAGTATGAGAGGATGTCCGTGATAGGCGGAACACAGGCTGCTGGGAAATTGAGTGTTCCGCCTATCACAGGCGGAGGCGGAATTTTGAATTGTAGAATGGCCGCCGAGAAGAGCGGCGATCCATCGGCACGGGACGGAGGAGGCACGGGACGGAGGAGGCACGGCACGGGACGGAGGAGACACGGGACGGAGGAGGCACGGCACGGGACGGAGGAGGCACGGGACGGAGGAGGCACGGCACGGGACGGAGGAGGCTCGGGACGACGGCGGCTCGGGACGGAGGCTTGGGACACAGGTAGGCTGGACACACACACAAGGCTGCACGGACACACACACACACACACACACACACACACACACACACACACACACACACACACACACACACACACAGGGATGGATGGATGGATACACACACACACACACACACACACACACACACACACACACACAGGGATGGATGGATGGATACACACACACACACACACACACACACACACACACACACAGGGATGGATGGATGGATGGATGGATGGATACACACACACACACACACACACACACACACAGGGATGGATGGATGGATGGATACACACACAGTGATGGATGGATGGATGGACACACACACAGGGATGGATGGACGGACACACACACAGGGATGGACGGACACACAGGGATGGACAGCCATGTCTCACCCTCGGCTTATACACGAGTCAATAAGTTTTCCAGTTTTTTGGGGGTAAATTGGGGGCCTCGGCTTATACTCGGGTCGGCCTATACTCGAGTATATACGGTAATATGACAACATGTGGAACATGTCAAGGGGCATGAATAGTTAGCAAGGCACTGTATGTTAACACTTAAAGTGGTTGTAAACCCTTACAACCAACTTTGACCTACAGGTAAGCCTAGATTAAGGCTTACCTGTAGGTCCAAGAAATATGTGTAGGTTTAGGAGATATTTGGCGAAAGACAGGCACCGCTGTCTACGGCGCGTGTGTCCCGTAGACAGCGGCATGCAGGCGCACTGAGCGCGCCGCCGTCAACGGCGATATGCCGCGAGTGGCGGCTCCCACGCGTGGGAGTGACGTCATCGCGGCTTCGCCGAATGACAGCGCCGGAGCAGCGAGACCCACCGAGAAGATGGATTCGCCGGACTACAGGGGACAGCGGTGACTTCGCTGGCTCCTGTGTCAGATAAGTGACACATAATGGACTACTATGCGATGCATAGTAGTCCATTATGCTTTACCTTTGCAGGGAATGAAAGAGGAAGTAAACTCATCAGGGTTTACTTCCTCTTCAAAGTGTAACTAAAGGCAACATTTTATTTGTTAATTTTGGATAGAGTAAGGGAGGGTAATAACCCTTCTTCATTTTTTTTTCCATCTGTGTCCCATTGGGGGGGATTTCCCTTCCCTGTCGGTCCCATAGCCAAAGCAGGAAGTGAGAAAAAATCCTTCCAAAGTGAGGGAATCCCTGGGAGTCACCAAGGTTGTTTTGCCTCTCCAGAATGAGCACTTTCAGAGTCATCTGTATAACTGATCCAGTTGTAGCAAGATAGCTGTCATTTATGATCTCATTAGAATTAACAGACAGTGATTAGATCCACATGACATCCTGCAGATCATAGAAAGCTTTTTAATCCTGAAAAGTTGAGCAGATCATAACAGATGGACATTAGATGAATACAGTACATGTGATGAATGAAGGCTAAAGGCTGAAGAAGAAGGGTGGGGATAACTACAAAGAGCATTCTCTAGCTACAGAGTGGGGTAGGCAAACAAACAATAATGCATATGTAACATGCCAAGTGTCATCAGAACTAGTAGATTCAATGTAGATTTAATGTTTTGGTGACAGCCTAAAATTTGGGATTTTCTTTTGCTTTCACTTTTAATGATAAAGGTAAACAGGACAAATAGATATGAGAATCTCCTTAAAGAGGAGCTGCACCTTTAAAAAAAATATTAAAAGCCAGCAGCTACAAATATTGAAGCTGCTGACTTTTAATAAATTGACACTTACCTGTCCCAGGGTCCAGCGATGTCGGCGGCAGATGACGAGCAATCGCTCGTCTCTCTGCTGCCCGCGCCACCATCCTCTGTCAGGGAATCGGGAAGTGAAGCATTGCGGCTTCACTGCCCGGTTCCCTACTGCGCATGCGCGAGTCATGCTGCGCGTCTCTACTGGTCCCCACTGTGTCCTGGGAACTGTGTGTTTCCCAGAACACAACGGGGGAGGGGCATCTATAGCGGGCTGCGGCGAGCTTGTCCCGGAAGTGGGTGCAGATACCTGGATTATCCAGGTATCTGCACCCCCCTCCCCCCTGAAAGGTGCTGATTGTGGCATCGGAGGGGGGAGGGATCAGATGAGCGGAACTTCCACTTCAGGGTGGAGGTCCGCTTTAAGGGGACAAAAAACAGCAATAAAAACTTACAGGTGTGCTAATCCCTCTCTACTTTATCCAAAACGATACATTTGCCTTTAGTTACACCTTAAAGCTGAAAATCAGAAATTATCTTTTTTTTTTAAACTTACATTTGGCCAACTCTAGTCTTTCATAGCTTGCATAGCTGCTGAGAATTCAGAAATTCACCACAGTGGCCTTTACTGCATACATCAGTGCTGGTCTCTTAAGGGTGCTTAAGGATGCTGCTCAAACAACCTGCCTTCTGTATATTGAGCACATCTGTGCCACTCAAAGAACAGCTTGTATTTTTTTCAATGAATACAACACATCCTCTGATTGGTGGAGGCAGAGATTGTGATATCTTCCTTCCCCCCTCCATCTTGTCAAATGAGAAAATACATTTTATTCACGGAAAAAATACAAGCCATTTTCAGAGTGGCAGAGGGCACATGCGAGTGGCCCCTGTGTTCAGTATGCAGAAGGTAAATTGCTCAAGCAGCACCCAAAAGACACCATCACTGAGTTTATGTAGCACAATATACTACAGAGGCTTTCTACATCCTCCAGATTTGAGCTATGAAGGATTAGATGTACCCAAGCTAGCCCAATGTAAGTTTAAAAAATGTAATTCCTGGAGATCAGCTGTAAATGTTAAAAAAAAAAATCTATGTTAGAGGCCTTTTCAGAATACATACTGTACATAAATAATGACAAATCTAGGCTACCTTCAGTGCTGTTCATATATGTGAAGGTCTAGGCCAGGAGTAAGCAACATTGGCACTCAAGTTGTATAACTGCAACAAATACCATGAAGAAAACTACAATTAACAAAAAAAGTTCTGTGTAACCCCAAAATGTGCTAAATAAATAGAAATGAGATTATACATAAAAATATGTTGCTGCTCACACTGGAATGCAAACTCCCATATGCATTGATATACAATATAACAAAAATAGTGCCACAGAACACTCAGTTAAAGTGTTGATAATTACAGTTCCTATTTGTACTTAATAAGTAGTGATCTCTGCCATGTCTTCTTGTATTCCATCTCATATAATGAAGTGATCTCCACCACTTCTAATACACTACACTTATATATGTGCAATAAAAAATATATTTCTTCCAAAACATATTATGCATTCAGTGCCATTTTCTTCTTCAACTCCTAAATGTGTAAAATGTCCAGTGAGTACCACTACCAACAACATACTGTGCTCACCTCAATATGCTGACCTACTGTTTAAAAAAAATAGGTCACCATGTGCCCTCCCCTTTAAGGGGTCTCATCCACCTTCTCAGGATGCCTCTGGATCATTTGCACTTGGTCACCTCAATATCTTTATTCCAATGTGAACAATATTTTGAGATATTTCTCCACTGGCTCCTCAAAGTGAATAAAAGCTCCACATAGTGTTTTACCAATAAAATATAAATGGCTCTTTATTAAAAGACTATACATATACCACTCACAAACAAAGTGTACTAATTCAGTAGTAGCTTTAAAAATCACTGTATGCAAATAGGGTGCATTACTCCTGTATGGTAGAGATCTCAGCCTTACCTCCATGAGTAATCCCATGAAGCATTGCAAGACTGACAATCACAAGCATGACTCTCAGAGGTGGAGGCCTGATGGAATTTGTAGTCTTAACCACAGCTGGAGTGCTGAGGTTTTGTACCCCTGATCTAGGCACTTAGTTGCATGATCTCTAATGAGGGGGAGGATAACCCAATCTAAACTTTGATTCTATTACTAATAGGGTTATTTCTCCCTCCTTTATGTCTAAGAGAGGGCAGTAGACTGATATTCAGATTTGGGTACTAGCTGCAGTTTTTGTGTTTTGGAGAAGAACATAGCAGAGTAACAGCATATCAGTGGTGTAGGAACAAGGATCAAGCAGTGTACTCTTCTGAGGGAAAAGTATAACATAGGTTAGACCAAAGAAATATACATAAAATGTGTGTAACATGCTGAAGCTTCTGGATGGAAGCAGGGAGACATAGATGGAAGGTCCCAAACCAAACAGGGTCATCCCAGGTCCACGGGTCAGAGGGAGCAGGAGGGAATTCATGGTTGGCCAAAATGTCCCATTTAAGGAGCAAATAAGAACAACAGAAACCTGTTGCAGCTAAAAGCTGACACCACAATAATGGGTGCCCAAATACCTGGGAGCAAGTGTATTAGGCAAATGAAGCTTAGTCTTTGTCATCTGGATCTAAGGAAATGACTACTATTTCTGAAGTGTGTAATGTGTAATCCCTACATGCTTGTCATCTGGAGACAAAGGGTTTGGTTTACTATACTAACACTGGAGATTGTATCAGTCTTGTTGCCGAAGTAGATTGGCCTACAGGCAACTAGTAGGCAGATGTGAATCCATTGGGAACCTAGCTTCAGTTTAAATATACAGTTTTGTTTTTTTCCATAAATAATTTCTTTTATTGAAGATAATGCAGAACATAACAGAGATATATGAACAGTTAATTCAATAATTCTGGCACTCTTGTTCCAGTGGCCAGAAGCAACAATCACAAAAATAGACAATAGAACTTGTGCTGCCATCTGTTCCTATCTAGACTTGAATTCTACAACATCAAAATCGGTTTGATCGTCTGTGTCTAGTAGTCCAATGCAGTTAAGCCAATGAGTGCCAATTGGTTTGTGGGTCAGCTTCTCATATTGGTCAATTCTCACTGGAATTTGGGTCTTTAGAAAGTCGGACCCTGCAGCGTCTGTGTTTTCTAAGCATCGGAGAAAGGTGGGCCGGGGGCCCACCTGTAGGTCGACCCCAAGCACCACCTCCCCCCAGAACTACCAGTCGAAGAGAAAAGAGAAAAAACAAAGAAAGAGCAAAAAGAAAAAGGGGGGAGGGGACACCGGGAGGGGAAGACGGGGAGGGGAAGGAGGAAGGGAAGGAAAGGGATAAGGGGGAAGTACAAGAGGAAGAGGGGACAAGCTTTTTCTGTTTTGAGGAGGGGGTGGGGCCACCACCATAAATATACAGTTTTTTAATGTGTGACATGACTATGTTAATCATTGTTTTATATTTGACTATAGTTTACCTTTCACTTTAACATATATCTGGCACATAATGTACTATTTTCTTTTTGTTTTGTACAGAAAATAATTCTATAAACATAAGATATCTGCATTTCTCTCTATAATGACAAAAGGCTTATAGCCTGAAACAGCCGTATGCAGTTTGGAATAAATAGCTTATCTAAACCCAGAACAGATCTTTTATTTTAGTGGAATGAGAAAAGATCACAACTGCAGTCAGGTTGTACTGCTTTCCAGAACTGTTAGAGAGATTTCCCCTTTCTTCCTGTTTTGAGGGTAACCTTTTCAAGTCCAGAAATATGGCGAAATCTGCAACACAAAAACAGGCAACAATAAAAGCTGACAGAGGTTCCACTGCTGAACAAAAAAAATCCTTTTTATCTCTGTCTGTGTTGCTATTAGAGAGATTTCCCTTCACTTCCTAGGCTGAGGACAACATTTTAACCAGACAGGAAGTGAAAGAGTCTCCATTGGAGATTCCAATGGCAGTAAAACCTGACAGGAGTTCTATTCCTTCTCCACTCTATACAAAGTTGAGAAAAAAAGTTTTTGGCATAGATACACATCAAATGAAGAATAAACCCCACATTCTTTTGGTTTCTGATGGCAGTGACTTGCATTTATGCAGGTACCTACAGTGGCTCTACATTGCACTATTGTATTGGAGGGTGTTTTCTTTTAGCCCATATCACCATAACCTCTTTGATTTTACATCTGTAAAAATAATAATTTAATTCTAGTAAAAAAAAAAAAACCTTTCTAATCAATAAGTAGTAGCCCTTTATATCAAAACATGTCCTGATATGCCTGTCTTACCTTTTCAGATTGTAAACTACCCATGGTCTACTTTAACTGCTCTTTGGAACCTCCCGGTGCCACTGGAATTGAATGTTTAGAAAGCTGTCAAAGATTAGATATTGACTGCGTGAGTATAAATACTAATTTTACATTGGGTAGAATAATATCTCTGATGTGTCTATCACCTTCTTAGATATATTTCTTTGAGTGAAAATCTGGCAGTATGCATAATTTATGTTTCTACCGTTATCAAAACTTGTTACTGTCCACATGCATTCGTTTTTACTAAATACTAAAGAGCCAGGCACATCAAAATTAAAGTATAACTAAAGGCAAACCTTTTTTTTCATTATTTATTTTTGGATAGAGTGGAGAGGTATTAGGACACCTGTCAGTTTGTATTGCTAGAATAGAATAGTGTAATACTGCGCTGTCCTAAAAAAAAAAATTTGTATTGCTGTCTGTGTCCCCATTATGGAGATTCCCCCCCCCCCCCCTCTATTTGTCCTGTTTACCATTATCACTGAGGGTGAAAGAAATTCCAAAATTTTGTGTTTTCCCCAGAAAGATAATAGAGGGGAAATATTCCAATGGGTCCTAGTTCTGATAGCCTCTACCCAAGAGATTGCCTTAGTTTACTGGGAATAGAGGGGGATTTTACCATGACTCCTGGAAAAGATAGACATATATTATTCCCGTCCATGACGGCTACTACAGTCAACCACCTCTCGGCTTCCATAAACTCATAAGAACTCGTAATCTCTTAGATATCTCGAGGATTAAGCACCCTACACGTAAGCAGTATACTTTCTACTCTCACCCCCATAAGCTTTACTCTAGACTGGACCACTTCTTTGTATCATCCCCCCTTTTGACATCTACGGTATCCTCAGAAATCAGTCCCATAACTTGGTCTGATCACTCCTTTGTCTTACCTAGACATCGCCCTATCCTCTGCCTCCCCCTGAACAAGCCATTGGCATCTCAACAAATCCCTGCTTTGTATTATGGAAACTAGAGACCACCTATCCAGAAGCCTATCTGAGTTCTTACAATTCAATGAGAACACAGTCTTGGAGATCTCCACCTTGTGGGACACACATAAAGCCTTCTTCGTCAATGTATTTCTATGGGCTACCACTTGAAAAGAGATGTGGCATTCCAATGTTCTTCTATTTTATCCAAACTCCATGAAGCTGAGAAACTGTTGATGTCTTCCCCCACGGTGGTTAGTCTCCGAGCAGTCATTTTTCTTTAAAACCATCTCAGGTCCCTAGATATGAAGAAAATCGATAAATCTCTTCTGTGGTCCAAACAGAAATTCTATGAGTACTCTAATAAACCTCACAGAATGCTGGTAAATAAATTGAAACCTCGCCCCTTCCATTCGTCCCCAGATTTTTTCATGCAAACTAATGGTACCCCCACTTACCATGTCCAAAATATTTGAAGAATTTTACCATAAATGATATAATTGTCTGAAAACAGATCCCAACTACCATTTCATACAGGAAAAATGTGATTCCTTTTTTGAATCTTTACATCTACCTGAACTTCCTCATCCTTAAACTCTGCAGGTACCCCCAAAGAATTATCTGAGGTCGTTAAAAACCTCCCAACTCCTAAATCTCCTGGCACGGATGATCTGCCTTATTTTTATTATAAAACTTTCCTCCCACATTTGCTATCCCTATTTACCTCATTGTTAAAAGGGACTATACAACACCCCCAATTTGTTTATGCTCACATGTCTGTGATCCCAAAACCTGGTAAATATCCCTCCATCCCTGACAATTATAGACCCATAGCTTTGCTTAATTCTGATTACAAGATCTTTATTAAAATTTTGGCCTACAGACTTTCCCATGTAATCCTTAGACTCATACATAAAGATCAAGTAGGTTTTGTACCCACTAGACATGCCGGTGACAGCACGAGATGCACCATTAATATCATTGACCTGCTTAATCAAACAACCCGCTCAGCCCTTATTCTGAGCCTAGATGCTCAAAAAGCCTTTGATCGGCTCAGCTGGCACTTTATGTTTGCTACCCTATCCAAAAATGAATTTAACAACCTCTTTATAGCAGCAATACACGCCTTGTACTTCCGACCATCCTCCCAAGTTCAGCTGTCCTCCTTTCAATCGCCATCGTTCCCTTTGAATAATGGTACCAGACAAGGATGCCCTTTATCCCCCTTGCTCTTTATTCTGTTTGGAACCCTTATACAGCGTACACACGACTGTTTTTTTTCCATCAGAATAAACTCTGATGGTCTTTGTAACAGGTCTAACGGAGCTCCGCTGAAACAGACTTGCCTACACATGATCACACCAAAGTCCGTTCGTTTAGAACATGAGGAGGCATGACAGAAATAGAAAAAGGAAGTACAATAGCCAGTAGCCAATAGCTGCCCTTGCGTTGTTTTTGCTCCGTCGGAATAGGAATTTATTCAAAACATGTTCTATTTCTAGGTCCGTCAGAATTTTTGAAAAAAAAAGTCAGATGATGCCCACACATGATCGGAATATCCGATGAAATTATTCCGTCTGACCTTTTCTGCCAGAAAGTCCAGTCCTGTGTACACGGCATTAGCCAAAGCCATCCTCACTCATCCTGACACTTGTGGGGTCTCGCTGCAACAGAGAGAGTATAAACTTCCTTTGTTTGCAGATGACATCCTACTGACACTGACAAACCCCCATACCTCCTCCCAATTCTCTATTACTAGGGATGAGCCGAACCCCCCCCAGTTCAGTTCGCAGCAGAACATGCAAACAGGCAAAACATTTGTTCGAACACGCGAACACTGTCAAAGTCTATGGGACACGAACATGAAAAATCAAAAGTGCTAATTTTAAAGGCTTATATGCAAGTTATTGTCATAAAAATTGTTTTGGGACCTGGTTCCTGCCTCACGGGACATGTATCAATGCAAAAATGGCAGTTTTTTCAAGAGCAGTGATTTTAATAATGCTTAAAGTGAAACAATAAAAGTGAAATATTCCTTACAATTTTGTACCTGGGGGGTGGCTATAGTATGCCTGTAAAGTGGCGTATGTTTCCCATGTTTAGAACAGTCAGAGAGCAAAATGACATTTCTAAAGGAAAAAACTTAATTTAAAAGTACTCGTGGCTATAATGAATTGTCGGTCCCGGCAATACACATAAAAGTCATTGAAAAAAACGGCATGGGATTCCCCCACAGTCCATTACCAGACTCTTTGAGTCTGGTATGAATATTAAGGGGAACCCCAAGCCAAAATGAAAAAAAAATTGTTTGGGGTCCCCCCAAATTTCATACCAGGCCCCTCAAGTCTGGTATGGATATTAAGGGGAACCCTCCGCTAAAATAAAGAAAAAATCCATGTCAGACCCTTATCCAAGCACTCAACCTGGTAGGCCACAGGAAAAGAGGGGGGATGAGAGAGTGCCCCCCTCCTGAATCGTACCAGACCACATGCCCTCAGCATGGGGTGTGTGCTTTGGGGTAGCCTCCTAAAGCACCTTGTCCCCATGTTGATAGGGTCAAGGGCCTCATCCCCACAACCCTTGCCCAGTGGTTGTGGGGGTCTGCGGGTGGGGGGCTTATCGGAATCTGGAAGCCCCCTTTAACAAGGGGATCCCCAGATCCTGGCCTCTCTCTCCTGTGTGAAACGGTAATGGGGTACAAATGTCTACCATTTCACAAAAAAGTGTGAAAATGGTTAAAATGACATGACATGGGAGGCACACGCCATAATGACTGTCCTCTCAGGTGACAGCTCTTTTATAACTGAGGGTGGGGCCACACGGTGATATCGCCAGGTGACCCCGCCCCCTCTGATGCATGGGGAGATCCCTATGGCTTTCCTGTAGTGTCAGGGGGGGTGGGGCCACCCAGTTACGTAAGTGGGTGACCCCGCCTCCCTCTGACGCACGGGGACATCCCTATGGCTTTCCCTCAGTGTCAGAGGGGGAAGGGCCCTTAGTTGTAAAAAAGTAGGGGACAGGTGCTTTGGGGGGCTACCCCAAAGCACCCTCCCCATGTTGAGGGCATGTGGCCTGGTATGGTTCAGGAAGAGGGGCGCTCTCTCATCCCCCCTCTTTTCCTGTGGGCTGCCAGGTTGCGTGCTCAGATAAGGGTCTGGTATGGATTTTTGGGGGGCCTTACACCATTTTTTTTTTATTTTGATAAGGGGTTCCCCTTAATATCCATACCAGATCTGAAGGGCCTGGTATGGAATTTGGGGGGACCCCCACGCATCTTTTTTTACATTTCGGTTCGGGTTTCCCTTAATATTCATACCAGACCCTAAGGGTCTGGTAATGGACTGTGGGGGAATTCCATGCCATTTTTTTTAAATGCCTTTTATGTGTATTGCTGGGACCGACAATTCATTATAGCCGCAAGTACTTTTAAATGACTTTTTTTCATTTAGAAATGTAATTTTGCTCTCAGACTGTTCTAAACATGGGAAACATGTGCCACTTTACAGGCATACTATAGACACCCCCCGGGGGAAAAAATGTAAAGGAATATTTCACTTTTATTGTTTCCCTTTAAGCATTATTAAAATCACTGCTCCAAAAAACAGCCATTTTTAAAACTTTTTTTTGCATTGATACATGTTCCCTGAGGCAGGACACAGGTCCCCAAACACTTTTTATGACAATACCATGCATATAAGCCTTTAAAATTAGCACTTTTGATTTCTCCCATCTTTTAAAGGGTGTTCCGCGGCCTTCAAATTTGCTGCGAACACCCTAAATTGTTTGCTATTCTTTCGACTCGAACATCGGACATCCTGGATAGTTTATCCTACACCCGAATGTATTCCTGGTTCCATGCTGGAATTTTGCAGCTTCGAAATATAGTACATCCACTCACTCGTAGCCTTTTATCCTTTGCAGAAATGTATCGAACACACCAGATCCCTAAACAACTTTTCTACTCTTACCTCCAATTTAAACATTGCTTCCTCTCTAAGTCACAAACCCTTACCTTAGATAAGCCCACCCCATTTGAACTCTTATGTGCCCAGGGTCCGCACCAGACCCACCTTATTTCAGATATCTATAAATTTCTCCACAATGCCCTCCCACTGACTAACACACACTATCTATACTGTACATGCAGAAATGGTCCCAGGTCACCAAACATCCTATTTCTCTCCTGTTGTGATTAAAATGGTATTTCTATATACCTGACAAAGACCAGCTAGGTGTAACTAACGCAATTACAATACTCACAAAACCCTTTACTTAATACTGCAGTATTAAGGAGACAAACATCCTGACAAACACAAGGAGAGACGAGTCGAGACCAAAGTTCAGGAGTTGTCTAATATATTGTGGGAGGGACTGCATTTTATATGCATCCTTATCAGCCAATCATTGCATAGAACATGGGTGTGGTTAATACATAGGCGTACATTACACATCATTACATATCATTACTCATGTCATCTGCTTCTGAATCACAGTCATGGGATATGTGGCCCAGACATATTGTGACACAATCTCTTTATTTAGACAGCATAGAACGAGACTGCCTATGCAAGCTATATTTCCCTATATGCATGTTTACAGAAAAACTGCTACAGTCTGCAGATACAGAATCTAAGCACAATCCCATATGAACTTACAAAGATGGAGTCACTCTGGTTCAGCCATATTACTACAATCCCCTCTAAGTCATGACAAACCACGAACATGACTTACTTCTTCTCACTGTGACATACGCATCCCGGTGGCCATAGTAAAAGTTAAGATATATTCTATTAGCTGCAGCTGGGTTGGAAGGTCAAGTACCTCGGAAACCATGCACATAATAAACCTGAAGCAGGCATATAAAAGTAATACCACAAGCAAAATCAGTACAACACAGATTGCAATTTCCCCAATCCAGGATTAATACATGATTCAGCATTGAGACCAAACCCCCCATGTTACCCAGGGGGCTCCCAAGCAATTATTTTGCTTTTTCATCATGTCAATACCCCCTCAGGCTCCTGAGATGAACCATGCCCAGGTCATGTTCTTTTCCAGAAACAATGACCTAGCATAACGGTGTTTGAGGGGGCATCCAGGACGAACACTAGCCTTGAGCAAGTGATGTTCCTCACTGTCCCTGAGAATAACCACTATCAGAACCAATGAGGCCAAGTAACACCATCCCCTGGAATCATTCAGAATCCATGGATGGCATGGTCTTCCACAACAAATGTACGTGTTGTTGTCCAAGGCCAGTGGCTGTCTGCTTAAGGACCTGTTGGACACCCTCAGAGAATCCTGCAAAAGCAAGCTGTGAAAGTAGCTTGGCCATCTCAGTATGGGGGCCAGAGGCATGCATGAAGTGTGACGCAGGGCACGATCTAAAGTGTCAAGCACTGTGGAGTTCCTGTAGACTCTGAATGCACATCCCCTCTATGTCCAATAAGTGTGTTACTAGTGATTTTATCAGGTAGGCCACATATAACCTTAAGGCTCCCCCTAGAATGCAGAGGCTGGCAGATGACATGTGAACCAATACATATATAATACAGTGCCTATGCCAGCATCCCTTCAAACAGTATACACTGAAATGGTCGAGCATGTACTGGACACACTACAACAACAATCCCAATATTACCCCCTGACCCTCACCCGGATCACCTTCTAAGCATGCAAAAATAGGAAACAACAAATATGTAGTCTCAGCTACATAGCAATTGTCCATGGAGTGCAAAAGGGAGGAAGGGGCATGATAGTCCATAGAAACAAGTGGGAGGGGCATGACAGCCTTTAGGCCAAATGAAAATAGTCCCAAAGAAAATACTCAAAAAGAAAAGTCTCTTGGATGGCTTCTGAATGTCCATTAGATTTGCAGAAAAGGAAGGAAAAGGAAATGTCCACATTATAACTCTCATTCTGCTCAACTTTTTCCAAAACCTTTTAGTTCAATTCTGTGATCACTCATATGTACAGACATGAATTCTCTACCCCAAAACACTGCCTCTTAATAAGGACAGAACTTGATATCCACAGACAGACTGGAACTGATGCGTTGGGCGAGACCGGGGACTTTTGGCTGGCACATCTGGATCTTTTTCATGTGGTGCTCACAGGAATTTTGTACTCCGGGTTTGCGTCATGTGGCTCCCCCTTGAGGTATCATTCGCAGGAACATTTTCCAGCCGGAGTCCGCCTTTAGTCATCTGAGCACCTCCTATGGTATTTGAACAACAAAGATGAACAACAAAGATTTCCATGTTAAAGCTGTAGTCATCACTTCACTCGGATAGGATATAGGGCAGGGTATGGATGGGGTGTAGGGTATGACTGGGGTGGGCATTTCTTCATGTGCATATGGCTGTGGGTGAATGCAGGCTGGCTGGGGCAGATACTCATCATCTGACATGATTAGTCACAGAATCTACCTGATCAATTTAGGCCTTAACCATTGGAGATACTAAAAATAATATTCTTAATTGACTCAAACATAAGTAAAACATGCAGGAATGAAAATGTTTCTCAGCAAGGGTTTTCATTATATAGATTCAATATATTTAATTAAACATTTTTCCAAATCCAGTATTATAGCAGAACTTCAACAAAACTTAAACCTCTCTAGTTTCTGCTATTCCCGGGATCCAAATGGACCCAAGGGACTTAGGACAGAACATTTTACCCAAACACATATTCTGACTCAGAAGTCTCCCAACTTTGCAAATATGTCTGATCATCAGCAACAAACAAAACATTGATGGATAAACAACATTTCATCACCAACACTCTATGACTGACACCCTGGTAATTCAGAAGGTGGATATCCAGAATAGTCATTCTGATTGCTTATTTCAAATAAATCCTTCCCATCACATTTTAGCACCCCATGGACTCAATATACGCAGCAATGTATCTTGATTACAGTCATTTAATTTCTTCAAACATTTTTTCAAATTTTCACCCTTCCTTTACCAAAATCCCTTTATCAATTATTTTAATTTAATTTAACCCCTATTTTTTAGGGAAAGTATAACATGGGCCTAAACACAATATGAGACACCTTGTTGTGCACATTCCAGACACACATACAACAATTCTCTCTCATCCCACATTCATCTGGCTTTCCATTCTTTCTTAATTGCATTCATAACACCTTCAAACCTTAATATTTGTCTCTCTAGTGTCCAGAATTACACAACACAGTCACTTCTCTTTTTCTTTACTAACCACAATTCCTCTGGCGTAGCGCCTGGAATATACAACTTCCCTTTATTTACTTTCAAATTCTGGATTTCTTAATTATAATATTCTCAACCCTGTCAAAATCAAAATTTCAAAATCATTGTTAATACAGCTTAAACACTATTAAAACAATTTGCACATTTGCTGTTATCATAAAAAAACACACTTTAACTCTAATAATGTAAGGATAGGCAACCACACCCAAAATAGTCTTAAAGTCAGACTCTAAAAATTTGCATCTGATCAGATTCCTTTAAAAAACATTTGGTAATTTTATCAGTGACATGTCACATTCCCCTTTTAATGTTCCCAATTTACTATGGAGTAAATATTGGCTTAGTATATGCCCAACACATTTCATGAATAGACTGACACTAGTTGCAACATTTTAACAATAAACATGTACCTTTTATAGATAACTTTTCTGAATCAGATCCTTCTTTAACATTCATTTTCCACTTCAGCAAGTCCCTGACTCGCTGACTATGGAATACAAATATAAAAATATACTCCCCACAAAACCCGTGGTGAAAATATAGTTGAAGTTTTTTCCCCTCTTCCACCCGAAACAAAATACAGATGAGTACCCTACTCTGTCCCTTTCACCTGCCCACTTTAGCAACGCTCTCTGTCTTAGCAGGATCATAGGACATATATCAACTACCCAACCATCTATCTGAATTCAGAAAACAAAAACAATCTTATACTCTAAATTGGAATTCCAAGACAAGACAAAAATTCACATACACATAAAATTAAGCATTTCTCTCCATTAACCAGTTCCCTCTACCCAGGTGTCCGTCTTATGAAACTGCGAACAGGGCGACCCAAGGACTGCCACTAACCACAGTCCACAAACAGTCCATGAAGCAGAGACAGTCGTGGGAGAAGTGTTTAAACATGTTCTCCCTCCGACAGAAACAGTCAGTCCATAAAACTGCGACCCTAGTGCCTCTCCGGAGATCCATGTCAGAATTCACACCCCCAAACCCACCAGCTCAGAGGTGGAGAATCGGAGAGCAATGAGGGAATCTGGGGAAATCCGAGGGGGGAAGCAGGAAGATTCATATTCTCCCTCTACCTAACTCAGACCCCCCAAAACAGTAACCATGTCCCCCTCAGTGCATCCAGCAGCAATTTAATTACTGCCCAATAAACCAACATCTTGATGTCTCTATGAATCTCTGGTACCGTAATCCCGCAAAAGTCTCATGAGACCCCAGCACCAGGGCTGCTCATTTCACGAGGTGGGGTGCTTTCAACAAGGTTTCTAGCCTCCCCACCAGCTCTCTCTCTTTTTACCCTTGGTTGAACCTTTTTCCCGTGCCCGTTGCCAAACAGGGATCTGCACTGATCTGCACATCCCACCAACCCACCTGTACAGACTCATTATAACTTCAGCAAACAACCATAAACAAATAATCAACAAACAGACACACAAATAAACAAACAAGGTAAGTCTACACTAAAACATCCCCAGTTTAACAACACCTTTTATCTGATAATCCAAATTAAACTAGCTGTGACACTTTAAAAATCCTTATTTTAAACAAAACTCTCTCTGTGTTAATTTCCTTACCTGCCCAAAGCCTCCCATCCCGGCTGTCCTTTAAAATCATTTCTTCAACGCAAATAGAATGTCCCCTTTAACTCTCAAAACAAGCTCTGCTAACTTCCCATTTTTAAATGTAACTTTCCTTCACTTTTTTTTTTCTTTCTTTCTATGTCAGTTCTAAAATGGCTCTGAAACCCGGCTTGTATATAAAAAGAACAATGAATTGAAAAACCTTGCAAAATGCACACCTTCCTTTAATAAATAACTCAAATCTCTCCTTTACCTTCTAACTTCACTTACTTTACCCTCAACAAATGTAGGATATTCTTAATTCACATCCTAACTCACTTATGCCACGTACACACGGGCGGACTGTATGGCGTACTTAGTTCGTCATACAATCCGACGGACAGTCTGTCGTACTTTCGACTGAACGGACTTGACCACACACGGATACCCAAACAGTCCGTCGAAAGCTTGCGCGATGACGTGTACAGCACGTACGACGGGACTAGAAATAGGAAGTCCAATACACAGCAAAGCACCCTTCCGCCGTGTAAATCCTTTCTGAGCATGCGCCATTCTTAGTCCGTCGAACTAGCCTACTGACGAGCGGATTGTCCGCTGAAACCAAAGTACGACGGACAGAATTTCGAAAAATCCGAAATACTTAGTACGCCAGACTGCACGCTGAAAAAGTCCGCTGAAGCCCACACACGAGCGGACTGTCCGCTGAAATCTGTTTCGACGGACTAAGTATGCCATACAGTCCGCCCGTGTGTACGCGGCATTACTTGTCCGATTTTGTATCCTATGTATATGACTTATTTCAGTTTTGCTGATTGCAATTCTCACAATATGTTTTCTGTTATTCCTTTCCTGTAATTTTGTGAAAAACTTAATACATATACAATTAAAAAAAAAGACTAATACATTTTGGCCTGTGGGGGGATTCCCATCCACCTGGCATTTTATAGTAGGCACAGTTTCCTGTGGACTAAAAGTGCACCACACAAAGTGTACCATAATGAATGGTGACTACGAATGAGCTTTAGTTTGGTGTAAACCTGGAAGGAAGCGGTCAGCTGCAGTCAGAGCATTCCTGCCCTTCACAGAAGGGGAGAATATGCTTGTCACATTATTGCCCTATTATGACCACATGACTGGGTTTTAAAACAGTTGTAAGGTCTTCTTTGGTTCTAGTTTCATTCTTTTCACTGAATTGTATTGGGTTTTCAGATTTGTTTTCAGTGCAAGGTTTTGTTTTTCCATATTCTTCTGTATTCTTGTTTTTGAACAGTTTTTTGCTGAACTAACAATTCATCTGTGTCTAAATGTCTGTTTATTTTATCTAACAGTATAGCGTTGAATGTGTGTCGGGTTGTGTTTGTCCTGACAACCTGTTAGCTGATGGAAAAGGAGGATGTGTTCCCATGGACAACTGCTCTTGTATGTTCAATAATGTTGTATATGAGCACATGCACAAGACCATGATTGGATGTAACATGTGGTATGTAATATTAAAACAATACATGTAGAAGTTGCAAAGTTTTTCTTTGTTCATTTTACATATATAACACTTCTTTTCAGAGCCATGATATTGTCAATATATGCCAATTTTATGGTGTGTTAAAGCTTAGCTTATTGTAAGCTAAAGGGTTAGAAAGGTTAAAAGTATTGTTGAAGAAAGACCTTATTATCTTAAAATGAAATTTGCTTGCTTGTCATACTGATTAATTGGCTTTAGCACTTTGTTTCTGACCTGGAACAAGTAAGCAGGTCGGGACTTTCAACTTTACTTCAACCCTCCCTGCTTCATGCATGATCCAGGTCAGTGACAAAACATTTTGGATTAAGAGACAGACGGAAAACTAGAATTTTCAGAAGAAGCTTAACAGATCTAGGTGTTTTCCTCAGTAAAAGTTTTCTTTAAGTATAAACTCTGAAGTTTAGCAGTGTTTTAGGGTAAAAGGGTCAGGTTAAATTTCAGGATGCTGTTACAGTTAATGATTAAGTGCTATGGAAGATTTTAAAGTGATACTAAAGTCTAACATTTTTTGTTAAAAATAATAAACATATCATACTTACCTGCTTTCAGTGGTTTTGTGCTGACCAGCCCAGATCCTCCTCTTTTTGGGTCCCTTGTCTGCGCTCCTAGTGCCTCTCTCCTGTTGAGTGCCCCCACAGCAAGCATCTTGCTATGGGGCACCGAGCTGAGCCACAGCTTCCTGTGTAAAATCAGACATGGAGCCATGGCCCATCCCCACTCCTCTCTCCTCATTGGCTAACTGACTTTTATTGACAGCAGCGGGAGCCAATGGCACTTTGTTGCTGTCTCGGTCAATAAGGAGAGAGAGGTGGCTGGATGAGTTTCTCGTGCAACATTGCTGGATCCAGATGGGGCTAAGGTAAGTATTAGGGGGGCAGAAGTTTTTTTTATCTTAATTAACAGAATGCAAACTATTGCACTATTGCAAACTATTGCACATAGCAGGTAAGTATAGGCATGTTTGTTATTTTTATAAAAAAAGATAAGGTTTACAACCAGGGTATTATGCTGGAGAGGTCTGCATTAATGTGCACCTGTAAGCAGATTATGAACATTACCTAGTTACCTACTTTGGGCATGTTAAACACGCCCAAAAAAGCTACTCCACTGTACACAAGGCATGTCCAGAAGACTGCCTGCATCGTCTCCTCTCTCCTGCTTGCAACCTGGTGTCTGAAGAAAACGGAGCTCCCAATCAGAGGCCTTACTCACTGAATGATCATGGTGACAGCTAATCACAGTGATCATTCTATAGCTGTCTGTTCACCTCAGTTCCCAGACAGCTATCTGTGTGTGAGAGAGCTGCAGCTCTCAAATAGTGTTTATTGTATACACAAAGCATCGGTTTATCCCTAATTAACCCTTGCTTGCCTTTAGTTTATCATCTAGCACAATTATTTTAATAAATTACCCTGTATAAGCCTTATTTAACAGTTTCATCTCCTGCACACTCCCTAACTAGGGTTTTTTCCTATTAACTCCCTGTTATCCATTATTAATCCCTTCCTTAAAAAAAAAAAATAAAACAAAAAAAAAATATATATATATATATATATATATATATATATATATATATATATATATGTATGTGTATATATATATATATATATTGTGTTTGACTGAAGCCATTTATTATAAATCACCTGTGTTTACTCTTTTTAAATCATAATGACAACAGAACCTACACAAATGACCCCCGATAAAAAGTTTACATACCTCAGTTCTTAATACCGTGTATTGCCCCCTTTAACATTAATGATAGCTTGAAGTCTTTTGTGGTATTTGCGGATGAGGCTCTTTATCTTCTCAAATGGTAAAGCGGCCCATTCCTCTTGGCAAAAAGCCTCTGGTTCCTGTAAATTCTTGGGCTGTCTTGCATGAACTGCATGGCATGAACTTTGCATGAGTGGCTTAAGGATAAAGAGGTCAGGAGACTGAAGTGGCCACTCCAGAACCTTCACTTTATTCTGCTGTAGCCAATGACAGGTCAACTTGGCCTTGTGTTTTGGATCATTGTCATGTTGAAATGTCCAAGTATGTTTCATACGCAGCTTCCTAGCTGATGAATGCAAATGTTCCTCCAGTATTTTTTTATAACATACTGCATTCATCTTGCCATCAATTTTGACCATTTTTCCTGTGCCTTTTTAGCTCACCCATACCCAAAACATCAGCGATTCACCTCCATTTTTTTACAGTAGGAATGGTGTACCTTTCATCACAGGCCTTGTTGACTCCTCTCCAAATTAAGCATTTATAGCTGTGGCCAAAAAGTCTCATTGTCAGGTCACCTTGAGGCCAGGTGACAGATGCACACTGTAGGGATCAGGAGTGCACCGCAAGGTTGTGGACCCTACGGCTGACTGCTGTGGATGGGAGTCAAGGTGATAAGGAAGGCAGGGCCGCCAGAACACCAAGACGGATCCCACCGGGGTTAGAGCATAAGATTCCCTGGGGTGCGGAGTCTAAGAGCCAGTGGGTGTTGACCAGAGCCTCTAGTGGTGAGGATGGACTGGGCTGCAACTGGCTCCAGGTCGCGACCCCGAGGGTCCCCCAGCTCACACACACAGTAGGCAACAGGAGGATAGGGATAGTGAGGGATAAAGCCAAGGTCGGGGCCACAAGCAGACAGGAATAGTCAGGGACACGGCAAAAGGTCAGGATCACAGGCAAACAGGGATAGCCAAGGATACGCCAAAGTCGGTAAAGGAACAACAGAAGAGCACATGGCAGGTAACAGGAAGCCAAACATACAAGGGTTGATCAGCAGGGTTGGCCTGCAGTGCACAGGTTAATATAGAGTTCTCTGATAGGAGCTAGGGTGGAGCCATGCCAGAGGATGGATTACAAAAGCAGTCAGGTGAGGGTCGGCTGGTCTCTAGAGATGAACACATGGAGACAGGTAAGCAGACAAACTCTGTTGCATAACTATGACACTCATCACTCCAAATGACTTTGTGTCAGAAGGTTTGAGGCTTGTCTCTGTGCTGTTTGGCATATTGTAAGCGGGATACTTTGTGGCATTTGCATAGAAATGGCTTTCTTCTGGCGACTCGACCATCCAGCCCATCTTTCTTCAAGTGCCCCCTCTTGAAACAGCCACACCACATTTTCAGAAAGTCCTATATTTTACCTGAAGTTATTTGTGGGTTTTTCTTTGCATCCTGAACAATTTTCCTGGCAGTTGTGGCTGAAATGTGGTTTGGTTTCAACAGAACCCCCTCATTTTCCACTTCTTGATTAGATTTTGAACACTGCTGATTGGCATTCTCAGTTCCTTGGATATCTTTGTATATCCCTTTCCTGTTTTATACAGTTCAACTACCTTTTCCTGCAGATCCTTTGACAATTCTTTTGCTTTCTCCATGACTCGGAATCCAGAAACGTCAATGCAGCACTGGATGCTGCACTGGGTATGTCAGGAGTCCAGAAACTCATTGACCTTTTATACACACAAACTAATTACAAGCAAACAGATCACAGATGAGGCTGGTTACCTTTAATAGTCAATCAAACCCCTTTGTGTCAACCTGTGTGTATGTTATCAGGCCAAAATCACCAGGGTATGTCAACTTTTTATCAGGGTCATTTGGGTAGTTTCTGTTTGCATTATGATTTAAAAAGAGTAAACACAGTTGATTGATAATAAATGGCTTGTGTTATCATTCATATTCTCTGAAAAATGGCCAAGAAATCATAAATTCTGCCAGGGTATGTAAACTTATGAGCACAACTGTATATCTATCTATCTATATATATATATATATATATATATATATATATATATATATATATATATATATATATATATATATATATATATATATATATATATATATATATATATATATATATATATATATATATATACTGTACATACACACAATAAAATGTATACATTTCCCCCCTCAGTAATGCTATCTATGTTCAAAATAATGCTAATCAAACTTGAAAAAAAAATGTTTTTTTTAAATACTTATCTATTTTCCCTCAAAATGCAAATACATTTGAAAAAACTCATAAGATATTAGACATTATAATCACAAGAAAGCCCTGTTTTATCAACCCCCCCCCACACCCAAAAAAAAAAATTACACACACACACACACACACATATATATATATCTGTAGTATTTATCATTTCTTTATCATAGCTAATTACAGACTTATAGCCTCATGAATAGACACATTGTGGAAAGTAAAAATATGGTCTGGTCCGGTCCATAGGAGATAAACAGGTGCAAGAGCTGGAGAGATTACATTAAAATCTGTCATCCTGAGCAACTGCTGAACTGTGTAGCTCCTGCTGCCCATCAGTTCCACAGCAACTCGATCAGCCTGTCTTCCACCTGCCCAGCTCAGCTGTCATGCCGTGGAAGAAGGGAGAGCCAGACACTACTGCTGAATCTATTAACTGGAAGAAAGGGGGGCAACAGCATACCCGATAGACTAAAGGCCGCTGGACTCGGCTGGTTCTAATATGGCAGACCTTCTCCCTCCCTCCTTGTCAGATGACATCTCGGCACTCTTGCAAGAAGATACACAGATGGAAGCTTCTGCGCAGGGTGAGTCCTCTTGTCTCCCTGTCTCTCCTTCTCTGCCATGCACAGGGGACCCCTCGGGGCTGGGTCTGCACCACAACATGGGGGCTTCCCTGTGAACTGCACCAATATCTAAAAGACCTCCCAACAAAGGCAGACCTGGCAGTATTCTTGAAGTGAGTGGACATATACAAAACAGGCTTTCTGGAACTTAAAGCAGAAACATCGCAGAGAGGGGCCAGGGTAGAATCACTTTAGACCTGCCACACTGAAGCCAATTCTGCACTGCAAACAATACAAGCTAGACTGGAACAACAGGATTACAATATTGAGGTGCTGTTATCACAACTTGATGACTATGAGAACAGAAACCAAAGGAAATCGATCAAGGTATGAGGCTTGCCGGATGCAATAAAGACCCTGGACTTGATTTCAACTTTCCTTACCCTGTTTAATAAAGCACTAGATAGACCCCTTCAACATTTAATTGAAATTGAGCATGCTCATAGAGCATTGGCGCCTCCGAATCCTGATGTGCATAAACCAAGAGATGTGATTTGCAAAGAAGTTCATTATCAAGATAAAAACACCATCATGATAGGCATGAAAAGGAGGTCTTATCTGGACTTTGAGGAGACAAAACTTTACTTTTTTCCTGATCTTTTGCACTGGACTTTAGCACTTCAAAAAGCTGTATGCATCCTCTTCGAGGCTCTCAAACTTGCATGGGCCTCATATTGGTGGGGTTTCCCCTTTCAGCTCACTGCTACCAGAGAGGGGGGTCCCCGCTTTTCTTGATTGGCCAAGCATGCACTGTGACCCCGCATGCTTGGCCAATCACAGCGCCAGCAGCGAGGAGAGCCATGATTGGCCACAGGCAGGATGCCTGTGGCCAATTATAGCTCAGGCTGTGTAGTACACGCCCAACACTATATAAGGCCACCAGCACAGAGGCCTTGTGTAGTTTTCCGGCGTCTGCAGGAGTTAGTGGATGTTGTCTGTGTGCCTTCGCCGCACAATACATCTGTATCTACCCTTCATTGCTGTTCTGAGTGTTCTCTAATTGAGCCATCTGCCATCTGCAGGAGTTAGTGGGTGACTGGGTGTTGTCTGTGTGCCTTCACCACAGAATACACCTGTATCCACCCTTCATTGCTGTTCTCTAATGGAGCCATCTGCCATCAGCAGGAGTTAGTGGGTTACTGGGTGTTGTCTGTGTGCCTGCACTGCAGAATACAACTGTATGTACCCTTTGTTGCTGTTCTCTAATTGAGCCATCTGCAGGAGTTAGTGGGTGACTGGATGTTGTCTGTGTGCCTGCACGGCAGAATACAGCTGTATCTACCCTTTATTGCTGTTCTCTAATTGAGCCATCTGCAGGAGTTAGTGGGTGACTGGGTGTTGTCTGTGTGCCTGCACGGCAGAATACAGCTGTATCTACCCTTCATTGCTGTTCTCTAATTGAGCCATCTGCCATCTGCAGGAGTTAGTGGGTGACTGGGTGTTGTCTATGTGCCTGCATCACAGAATACAGCTGTATCTACCCTTTATTGCTGTTCTCTAATTGAGCCATCTGCAGGAGTTAGTGGGTGACTGGGTGTTGTCTGTGTTCCGTCACCGCAGAATACACATGTATCTACCCTTTATTGCTGTTCTCTAATTGAGCCATCTGCCATCTGCAGGAGATAGTTGGTGTTGTGTGCCTCCAGCGCAGTATACACCTGTAGCTACCTATACTGCTCTTCTCTAATTGAGCCATCTGCAGGAGTTAGTTAGTGTTGTGTGCCTCCAGCACAGCACAGTATACACCTATATCTACCCTTTATTGCTGGTGTTCTATAATAAATGCATCTGCAGGATTTAGTGGTTGTTGTGTGCCTCCAGCACAGCACAGTATACACCTATATCTACCCTTTATTGCTGGTGTTCTATAATAAAGGCATCTGCAGGAGTTAGTGTGTGTTGTGTGCCCCCAGCACAGCACAGTATACACCTATATCTACCCTTTATTGCTGGTGTTCTATAATAAATGCATCTGCAGGATTTAGTGGTTGTTGTGTGCCTCCAGCACAGCACAGTATACACCTATATCTACCCTTTATTGCTGGTGTTCTATAATAAAGGCATCTGCAGGAGTTAGTGTGTGTTGTGTGCCCCCAGCACAGCACAGTATACACCTATATCTACCCTTTATTGCTGGTGTTCTATAATAAATGCATCTGCAGGATTTAGTGGGTGTTGTGTGCCTCCAGCACAGCACAGTATACACCTATATCTACCCTTTATTGCTGGTGTTCTATAATAAAGGCATCTGCAGGAGTTAGTGGGTGTTTCGTGCCTCCAGCAAAATATACACTACCCAATTGCTGGTTTTCTCATCTCCCTGCAGGCCATTACCATGTCTGGAAGGCCAACATAGAGAGGGAGACAGGCGCAAGCCAATAAAAGAGGGCAAGCAGGCTCTGTGTCTAGAGACAACGGTGCTGGACGTTGACGCGGTGCATCGTCATCAGCACGTGGCCATGGGACATGCTTGTCCTTATTTTCGGCAGCTGGACGTGTTGAGCCGCATCATGCCGAAGACTTGGTAGAGTGGATGACTAAGCCATCTTCATCCTCCTCATCCTCTCTCACCCAGGCTCAGGGTACTAGCAAAGCAGCTGCCAACGCATCCTCTTCCCTCATCTCAATATCATCATCAGTGACTCCTTCCCTAGACCCACCACATCCTCCTGAGGAGTCCCCCTGAAAAGTTTGAGCACAGTGTTAGGTACATGTTCCAGGAGGATGCCCAGTGTTTTGTAGGCTCTGATGATGATACTCAGCTAGAGGAAGGCAGTAGCATGAGCGCAGAGAAAGGGGATGCTCAAGAAGGACAGCAATCTAGCAGTCATGTTCCACAAGCTGCAGCATACTTCCAGGTTTGCTCCAGTGATGAAGAGGTAGGGGATGATGAGGGCACTGACTCCACATGGGTGCCTGGTAGGAGAGAGGAGGAGGCACATCTCCAACGAGGCAGGATGCCCTCCGGGGGCCAGCTTAGGGGCAGTACACCGACTGAATCACACCACAGAGCTCCGCCTGTGCAGGACGCTGCCTCTGCGCGTTATTACAAAAGTTCTTTGGTGTGAAACCTTTTTTGAGACAAGTGCATCAGATCGCACCACTGCTATTTGCAACATATGTCTCAAGCGTATCTTGCATGGCCAAAACATCAGCTGCTTGGGCACCACATGCTTGACCAGACATATGTTGACCTGCCATGCAGCTCGTTGGCAAGCTTACCTCAAAGACCCACACCAAAGAACAAAGCGGACCTCTCCTTGCTCCTCATCAGCTGGGATCTCCAGCCCCACTAGACCTTCAGTTCTCTCTGAAATCTGTGCTGAGAGGAATGAAGGTGTAGAATTAGGTGTGTCACAGCCAAGTGCTTGCGGGCACTCTGCTAGCAGTACACCCACGTCCGATTGTAACAGGCAAATTTCCCTTCCCCAGCTGCTGGACCATAGAAAGAAGTTCACTCCCAGCCATCCATATGCCCAGTGGTTGAATGCTAGCTTGGCTAAATTGCTAGCACTTCAACTGCTGCCTTTTCAGTTGGTAGACTCTGCCCCCTTCCGTGAGTTTGTGCAATGTGCGGTTCCTCCGTAGCAGGTCCCCAAACACCACTTTTTCCCGGGCTTACAGGAGGTCCTGAAGCAGGCCAGGAAAGTCTGTGTGCATTTCCGCCGATCATTTAATGCCAGTGCTCGGTGACAATGTACCTCTTGTCTACCTCTTGGAGCATACGCTGCGTGGAATAATGGACAAGGCACTTGAGGCAGAACAGAGGCACGAAGAGGAGGACTTCCTTGCCTCTCAAGGCCCCCTTTATCCAGATAGTGTTCCTGCTGTCCCACCCATCACACAGGAAGAGGACGAGGAGGACGAGGATTGTGTCAGCATGGAGGTGGAGCCTGGCACTCAGCATCAGCAGCTTTAGTCTTTTAGGGATGATTTACAGTCCCAAGAAACCCGTGGACTTCTACATAGCTGGGAGGAGGTGGCTGCAGATCACGTTGTCCTTAGTGACCCAGAGGACTCCAGACCGAATGCCTCAGCTAACCTACACTGCATGGCCTCCCTGATCCTGCAAACCCTGCGGAAGGATCCTCGTATTCTTCGGATCAAGGAGAGGGGCCATTACTGGCTGGCCACTCTCATTGATCCATGGTACAAGGGTAACGTCCCATCGCAGAGGGAGCAGAGGATGAGACATCTCCGGGAGGCCTTGCAGAAAGGTCTGTGCAACGCGTTCCCAGAGACTGGGAGGTTACAAACTCCTGGTCCTGGACAACGTGCTGCTGAGGCATCAGTCAGAAGGAGCGGTGGAGAAGTTGGCCGTCTGACTGATGCGTTCAGACAATTTTTTTAGTCCGCAGCCCCAAGGTATGATCAGTTCCAGAAACCATCGCCAGCATCTGATTTACATGGTGCAGGAATACCTAAGGGCAAGATCAGACTTGGACACTTTTCCCATTGAAAATCCTCTGGCTTACTAGGACTTGAGGATGGATCACTGGCCAGAGCTTGCACAGTATGCAATTGAGCTACTGGCCTGTCCTGCATCCAGTGTTCTTTCGGAACGCACCTTCAGTGCTGCTGGTGGCTTTGTAACCGATCACAGGGTGCGCCTGTCCACTGACTCGGTTGATCAACTGACCTTCATAAAGATGAATCAGTCTTGGATCACCACCAGCTACTAAGCACCTGAAGCTGATGTAACCAAATAATTTTTTTTTAAATATCACATCCTTTCAAGACTGCCTATGCTGATGCTGAGTGACTGTCCGGTTATGTTGACTGTCTATCCTCTTCCTCCTCCGCTGATATCTTGGAAGAACATTTTTGGTTCTGGGTGATGCCACCAGCCCAATTTTTCAGCCCCTGTTTAACATGGGGCGTGTAATTACAAGTTTTAATTGCAATGCTTTGCAGCAGGGCTCATTCCTGCACTCCAACTAGAGTATATGGGAGAGGTTGCAGTGTCGTGGCACCAGCACCAGTGCCTAAGGCCCAATTTTTCAGCCCCTGTTTAACATGGGCGTGTGATTACCATTTTTGATGCAATGCTTTGCAGCAGGGCTCATTCCTGCACTACAAATAGAGTATATGGGAGTGGTTGCAGTGTCGTGGCACCAGCACCAGTGCCTAAGGCCCAATTTGTCAAAATAACAGGGGCATGTAATTACAATTCTTGATATAATATTTCACAGCAGGGCCCGTTCCTGTGCCCACCGAGAGTAACTGTGAGGACTTACAGTGTTGTGACATCAGCACCAGAACCACCAAAGGCCTTATTTTTCTACCACTGTTCAAAAATGGCATGTAATTACAATTCTTTATATACAGTGTAATTGTTCACAGCAGGGCTCTCTAGCGCCTACCAAGAGTCATTTTGAGGGCTTACAGTGTTGTGGCAACACCAACACCTTAGGCACAAATTTCTGCAGAGCATATAGGGCAGACTCCTACTTTCAAACATCCAACTTACAAACGTCTCCTACTTGCAAACGGAAGGAGACAACAGGAAGTGAGATGAAAAAAGACAGACGACAAAAAAAATTATACAGGAGTGATAACCCTTCCCTTTGTTTTCCAAAAAGCTTAAAAATAGATTTTTTGACTAGAGCCACACTTTAAAAATGTACCAGTTCAAAATTACAAACAGATTGTACTTAACACAACAAACCTACACAGTCCCTGTCTTGTTTGCACCGCCTGTATACTCCTGTTCTGAGCATATAGGGTCTGGGGGCCCCACGCCTTTCCTTTTTTTAATATGGGTACGAGGTTCCCCTTACTATCCGCACAAGACCCAAAGGGGCTGGTAATGGGCAGGAGGGGCTACCTATGCCATTTTTCTCAATGATTTTTATCCTAATTGCCGGAACCAGATATTACAAGCAGTTTTAAATGACTTTTTTTCTGTTAAATGTCATTTTGTGCAGGGACTGTTCTAAACACGGGAAACACATGCCACTTCACAGGCATACTATAGACACCCCCCAGGCACGATATTTAAAGGAATATTTCACTTTTATTTCACTTTAATCGTCATTCAAATCAGTACTCCTGAAAAAACTGCACTTTTTAAAAACATTTTAGGTATTGACCCATGTCTCCTGGGGCAGGAGCCAGGTCCCCGAACCCATTTTAGGACAATATCTTGCATATTAGCCATTAAAATTAGCACTTTTTATTTCGAACGTTCGAGTCCCATAGATTTCAATGGGGTTCTAAAGGTCACACAAATTTTCGGTCCGTTCGAAAGTTCTGGTGCGAACCGAACCGGGGGGTGTTTGACTCATCCCTAATCTGGACTCATGTACCGATTATATTGCATGTTCATTTTTAAGCCTGTAATGTTTACCAATTTCTCTGTATGATGCGATATGTGGCTTTGGCTTAAGCTAGCTGCCCCTACATGACCTGTCTACGTTCCTCACATAGGCCCACCCGGGGTAGTGATGTTTAAGGGTGTCTACCCTTATGGGTTGCGGCCTCTGGGGGGGCCCTTGGTGTGTTTCTGGGGGGGCAATCAGTGTGAAGGCTGTGCATAGTTTGTGTTGGTTTGCATGTTTTTCTTTGTATTGGATGGTTTACTATGCTCCATTCCCCTAGATAATATGTATTTTGGGTTACTGGTGCTCTGTTTGTTACATCCTCATGTCGAAATCTTAAAATAGTAACTTACAATGTTAGAGGTTTGGGTTCCCCATTTTAAACGCAACCGTGTTTGGCAAGAAGCCAAGCCCCAGGTCCTGATGATTCAGGAAACCCATTTTACCACTGGGCCAATTCCAAAAATTGCCCACATATATTTTTTAATGATTGTTTCACAGTAGTTCTCCCATTAAAAAGGCGTAGGGTGTAACCAGAGTTATCCATAAGGTCTGACTCTTTTTTCTAAGGGACCACTCAGCGGACTCTGAAAGTCATTTTGTTATGGTCAAGGGCAAGTTATATGGTAACTTTCTCACCTTAGTCAGTATTTATGAACCCAGCTCCGGACAGGTTTCCTTCCTGGATGATATGCTCAGGAAGGTTCAAGATTTCTCCTCCGGTTTTTTTGATTGTCGAAGGAAAGTTTAATGTGTGCATGAACCTGAGGCTAGACTCTTCGTCTGGTAAGAGCACCCTTTCCGCAGCAGCTAGAAAGCACCTCTTCAAACTTTTCCTGCAACTAAGACTGGTAGACTGGTGACACATGCTAGACACACTGACCATATACATTTATCTCCTGTCCATCAGTCATATTCCCGCATTGGCACATTCTGGGTTGACCAGGGTTTTTTGGACAAGATGATCAAAATCTACCTCATCTCTCTCTCAGACCATGCTCAGTTTGAGTGTATAATTGTACCTCCCTGTAAATGCTCTTTGCCTTGGACATGGTACCTTAGAGAACTTTTTGGATGATACAGCAGTGCCGGGTGCAGTTCGCACGGCTCTTCAGAATTATTTTGTAGAGACTAATACGAGGAATCAGTCCCAGGCTGTGTTATGGGAAGCCCACAAGACAGTTGTTAGGGGAATCTTTATTACCTAGGTGACGTCTCTGAAAAAGCAGTTGCAATCAGATTAAACCACCTTACTGACACAGATTGTGGTCCTTTCACACAGATATAAATCTGGCACTGACCCTCAGGCTGTCAGGCAATTGTATAACCTAAGACTGCAACTGAAGCAACTGTTAGATAAACAGACCCTTGATAAGTGGAGGGTCTTTGCCCACAAATTCTATGCTCAGGGCAATAAATGTGGCCCCATCTGGTGAGAGCCCTCAAACACAAATGTGGGTGAACATATGTGCCTTATGTTATGTCCAGTGATACGGACAAGCCCCAGGTGGCCAGGCGTTTTTAGGAGTTATACCAGTCCCTTAATAATTTTAGCTCTACAGAGTCTGAACAGGATAAGGGGAATCAGAGTAGACTAATTGCCAAATATCTTGAGGAGATTCATCACCCAAAATTGCCCCCTCAGGTAATTTGGGATTTGAAAGATGATGTCTTGTTTGACAGCATTCCAGAAGTGCTAAAACGTATACCATCTGGGAAGGCCCAGGCTCTGGTGGCCTCACTAGAGCTTATTTTGTGAAACTGGCAGATACACTGTTGCCATATATGATGTCCTATTTCAACTCCTTGGCTAAGGGAGGGCAGATTCCAAAGGCAGCCTTATTAGCACACATCTCTGTCTTTCCCAAAGAGGGCAATGATCCCACCCTCTGCCAGAACTACCGCCCCATCTCTTTACTGAATGTAGATGTCAAGGTCCTGGCAAAAATCATGGCTAATCATCATTGGAACTACTTTTGTGATATTATACATAAGGACCAGGTGGGCTTTATTTCTGGCAGAGGGATCTCCCTCATTTATTGGATCTATGCAACCCAAACTCACTGCCTTGCCCTATTGACCGATGCAGAGAAAAGCCATTAGTTTTTTATGTCATTGGTGCTGCAATAGCTTGGACCTGGGGATAAGAGGGGGGTTTGGATTTTCACGCTATATGATGTCCCTACAGCTCATGTGAAGGTGAACCATGTCCTTTCTCTGATGTTCAGCATTTCAACTGGGACAAGGCAGGGATGTCCCCTATCACAAACTATAACAATAAAAGCTTATAAGTGACTGGTATTAAAGTGGCTGTAAACCCAGATGTAATCATCAATAAGCACTGTACACATTGCTCTGTATGGATTGATCCTAGCCTGCTTTGCTTGTAATCTGTTTGTTTCGGTTCGTTTGCATGATGTCAGTGCCGCATGTGCAGACTCCCTCTCATTAACGGCACACTCATTTTTCCATCAGTCCATTCATAAATGTGCATCTTTTCTCTGCGGCACTGTTCCAAAATCCCATGAAATTACAGCGTCATTCAGTTCCTCAAACACCCGACCATCACAGGGGGTATAAACATCAGCACATCACAAAGCACCCCAGAGCAAGAAGATCAGCAGAATTATATAGTCATTTGCATTTTACATGGTTAAAAAAGACCCACACAGTTAACAAGTGCTGAAATATTTGCCCACTTATCTGTGCCTCGATAAGCAGGAGATGGTTGCTATAGCAATCTCAAGCGAAAACAAGGCTTGGCTGCAACATAACTGAGCATGTGCGAGATAACAGCAGAGAAGGACAAGAAGGGCGGAATTAATCTACACTGCAGCCTCAGAAGACAGTAGCTGAGATGGCACTGGCTGCTACAAGGGAGCAAGATTTTACAATCACCTGGGAAAACAGTAAGAAACATCTGAAGGGGCAAAGAGCAATGCAGAATGTTATAGGAAGCTGTAGCAGTGTCAGGGCTGGCTTAGCCCTTCCTTCTCTGGACTGGCTGCTCAGCTGTCGGCTAATTGCCAGCAGTCATCTCTCTCCACAGTTATCAGCTGTTCCTGATCATGCTCGTCTGACCTGCCTACTTAAAGCTTTCGCCTTGGCCACATCCCAAGAAACCATCTCCTGCGGTTCTGTTTAAAGACTGGCTTGCTGACATCCCTTCTGGCTTCTTATCCTGCTTGCTGTTGCTCTACTTGGATCCCTGACTTCTGGCCTGGCTGATTACCCGATCTGGTTATTAAACTCTGGCCTGGCTGACTACTCGATACGCTTACTAGACTCTGGCTATGCTTTGACTATGCTTTTTCTATTTACCTTTTTCACATATCCAAAATCAATTGCTAATGATTACAATGGATAAGGCAGTGAACAAAAACAGTGATCAATGTATTTGACAGTGAATAGGAGTTCGCTGACATCCACATGTGAAAGTTTGAAGAAAAACAAACATAAAAAATGAAGATCTGAGAGAAAGTCTGTTCAATGAAGGAAATGATGGGTAATCATCTACAACAGGATCACAGGGGATTGTGCATCCACCACCCAGTGGTGGGGGTAGGTACTATTCCCAAATACTATGGACTCACATTCCAGCAGCAGTGAATCAGCCAAGCATAAGGATAGAGACAGGAACTCAGATGAGCTGTCTGGAAATCCAGGTGGGTGCGTGTCAACGTCTCCTCCGACGCATTTCATCCTACAGGACTTCACCTGGACTTCATACCCCAGTTGAAGTCCTGTAGGATGAAACTCATCAGTTTATAGAGAGTCCGCTCCGTATATTGCCCTCATTGTAACCTTTGTGATCACATTGATTTTATCCTGTAACACATCGGCTTTGGTGTGAGTACATATGTTTTTTAATAAACCCATCAATTTTTAATCTATGTTATGCAGATTCCCTTTTTTTCTTTTTCCTTCATGATTTAATTCATGATCATCCGCTGGAGGAGATGTTGACACCTGGATTTCCAGTGACGGCTCATCTGAGTTCCTGTCTCTATCCTTATGCTTGGCTGACTCACTGTAATACGCAAGTTTTTACCACAAATGTACTTTAATATTGGTATACACTCATTTAATTAATTTTGTCTTAGTAATGGAGGCTTTTCTCTGCAAAGTACATGCTAATTCTAATATTACAGGGGTACAGATTGGCACTGTCAAACATAAACTTGCAGCGTTTGCAGATGATGTCCTTTTCTTTGCTACCAAACCCCGTGTGACCCTGCCTACATTTTTCAAAAGTAACAGAAGTTTCAGGATCTCTCTAATTTTAAAATAAACTTTAGTAAATCTGTTTTCCCGAGATGACCGCAAACCTCTGGAATGCTCCTTCCCATACCAGTGGCAACCGCATCAGATTAGTTGTTGCAATTAACTGATGGCCAACCCTGAGAATCTCTATTCAGCCAATGTTCTTAAGGGTGGTGTGGGAAGAACTAAAATCCTAGAATAAGATGCAATTCTCTTGGTTAGGTCAAATGAGTATTTTGAAGATGATGATCCTCCCTAAGTTCTTGTACTTTTTTCAAATGCTTCTTGTGAAGAAACCTAATGCCACGTACACACGATCAGAATTCTCATTGGAAAAAGCTCTGATGGTTTTCCCGACGGAATTCCGCTCAAGCTGTCTTGCCTACACACGGTCATACCAAATTCTGACCGCCAAGACCGCGGTGACGTCCACCACACATGACAAGACTAGAAAAGGGAAGTTCAGCACCACGTACGGCACCCTTTGGGCTCCTTCTGCTGATTTTGTGTTTATTGCGTGTTAGTAGAAGTTTGTTTAGAGACGATTCGCGCTTTTCAGACTTGTGCTTCAGGTCGTTCCTGCTCTACAGTTTGTGCTTGTCTGTGCGTATCTGCTTATCAGTGCGTGTAGTCAGTTTGCATTTGTTTGTCATTGCGGCCTATATATTTATATAGTACGCTTTGATTTTCAGTGCTTATTGTCCACTCGTTGCTGATTTGCATTTCGTTCTTTCAGGCCTTGCTGTTTATCAGTGTTTTCTGTTAGTCCGTTCTGACCAGCCGTCTGTTTTGAAGCCATGTTGCGTGTACGTACTCATCGTAAAGTTCATGCTGTGCGGGCATTTGGTGTTGGGGTTCTTACTTTGACACAAGCCCAGTCCAAGAAGGAGTTCATGGACCAAAAATTGGTTGCTCCAGCGTGACCAATCCTCCCATATGCCTTTGCTGCGTGAGATCCGTGAGAATAATCCTGATGATTTCAGGAATTATCTCAGGATGACGGATCCCGATTTTCACCATCTGTTGGCTTTGCTGATACCTGCATGCGGCAAGCCATCATTCTGGAGCAGAGGCTAGTTGCCACGTTGCGGTACTTGGAAATGGGGAAAAGCCTTCAGGACCTCATGTTCTCGACAGGCATCTCCCCCCAGGCTCTGGGGATCATTATCCCAGAGACCTGTTCTGCCATCATTCAGGTCCTGCAAAAGGAATATATGAGGGTAAGTTTTATCCTTTAACAACACATTATATTTATTTACTGTTTGCTAATGTATTGTATTTCTTTCATCATTCTATAATTAACATAATTGTAATAAACTGAGGATTTTCTCTTTGTTCTCATGCATGTTGGATTTTTGTATGCTCCTTTTTTGTCCTTCATGCATATTTGCCTTCACTAACCCCCCCAGCATGCTATCCGGGGCCCATATACTCCCAGTCTAGTCAATTAACAATGTATTTTGTCAGCTCCATTGTAATGCTTTACCCTAAAGATCCCCTAAAATGTGCACACATGTTATTGTTGTCCTTAAATTCATGCCGAGTGCCAGAGGCTTTTTTTGGGGCCCAAAATCATTTGGAACCTCCCTCCCCACAACCGCTAAGTCAGCTGAGAGCATTCCTCTATCTCAGGGATATGCAATAGCATACCTCCAGATGTTGCAAAACTACAAGTCCCATCATGCCTCTGCCTTTGGGTGTCATGCTTGTGACTGTCAGAGTCTTGCTATGCCTCATGGGATTTGTAGTTCTGCAACAGCTGGAGATCTGCTAATTGCATATCCCTGCTCTATCTGCTGACTTTGCCAAACCCATACACACTATACATACCTCTTTTGTGGTCAGATTTATGGATGAATTTCTCAAAGCATGTAGTGCAAGGGCCTGCCTCAAAACTTTCAAATGCTACTGTTTAAATTTTTCTTCTACTATTATTATCTTGATAGGCAATTGCAGAATCTACAAATGTGCTTCCATTTATTAATTTGTTTTGATTACACTTCTTATTACCTGTCCAGTGGGCTACCAATAGTGTAATTAAGGAGGGGATGGCCAAAGTAACACACATTACTTTTTTACTACATTACGTAGTGGAGAGGGTGGTTGCCTGTCCAAAACATACCCCCCCTAAAATATTTACAAGGGGCCATCAGAGGGGGGATGAATCTGATAAGTGGACATTATATTTTAGCCTTTAAATACTCTTTACGAGATAGTTATACTGATGTTTGCCAACAATGTTTGTGTATAATGTTTCTTTGCAAAATTACTAATTTGATTTTTCTTGTTTGGCTGTACAGTTTCCTTCAATGCCATAGGAATGTCAGACGGCGGCCTCCCAGTTTGCCTAGCGGTGGGATTTTCCTAACTGCAGAGGGGCAATCGTTGGGAAGCACGTCCACATCGCCCCCCCCCCCCCCACCTCATTCAGGGTCATACTATTTTAACTATAAGGGGTTTCGTAGTATCATGTTGATGGCGGTGGTGTTGGCGACATATGAGTTTCTATATGTGGACATGGGGAGGGATGTCGGATGGAGGAGTATTTACCTTGACCGAGTTTAACCGACGTCTCGAGAGTGGTGGCTTGGGATTGCCACCCCCGGAGGAGAATTCGAAGGACTGCCATTTGTCTTCGTCGCAGATGAGGCATTTGGTCTGGGAAACCATGTCATGAGGCCATTCCCCTAGAGGACCGTCACCCCGGAGATGAGGGTTTTCCGGCTGGTCAGAGCCAGAAGAGTTGTGGAGAATGCGTTTGGGATTCTGGCCAGCCGGTTCCGCCTGTTTCAAACCGCCATTAATATGGCAGAATACAAACTTAATACCATTGTCTTATCTTATTGCATCCTGCATAACTTTTTGAGAAGAAATAACCCAAATTATGTGGTCATAGTTGGGCCTGACGCTGGACTTCAGCAATCAATGACATCCCTGGAAGCAGCCCGTCCTGGATTGCCCCCCCCAAAGTGCTCGTGAAGTGCGACAAAATTATTTGGAATATTTTTCGGGGAGGGGGGCCATTGCTTTGCCAGCACATTTTGAATACATTTTACATTTAATCTGCTAAAATCTTGATTTTTATTTCCTGCTTATGTTTCTTTTTTGTGTTTCCTAGTGCACTTGTAGTGCCAAGTGGTTTGTACATTATTATCTAACACCCATTGACACTGTAAACACCAATTTTAACACAAAAAATGGTATTGATCATTGAAAGAAGAAGCCACACATTGTTGAGTAAAAATCCTTTTACTCCGTAAACATTCACATGTGCGTTGTTCTGAGTTATCTACATATTTTTTTTTTAGATTACATAAACAGCCATGTTTCAAAACAGAACATACACAACTCTGGAACTTACAAAGTTCAAAATGGAAAAACTTAAGGCAAGATCACACTTTATATTGTCCAAAATGTGTGGATCTTGCCTTCAACAGATGGGGTGAAGTCACCCCTGTAAAAGCCTCATTTTGAAGATGCACACAAATTGGGAGTCAAACTGGGGATTTACATTCTGATCCCATGCCTAATGTCAACATGTTCTATCTCCCATCATGGGGGATAAATGGATGTGTTTTGGGGGTGCAACTCCTTCCTCTCACCTACTTGAGTGTTGAGGAAGGGGTTGCAGGCACAAAACGCGTACATTCATATCCCCTGATGGCAGATAGCACATGTTGACATACTGTGTGCATCTTCAAAATTAGGCTTTTTAAAATGTTGTCAAAATGTAACAAAAAACACAAAATGGTGCCAATTTTTTTGTAAATGAAATTCTTCCAAGGACATCAATCATGTTCTTAAGTTTTACTTCAATATCCATAGTTTTTTGTTTTATAATGTCTAAATCCTGACTACACCACATGATGTCTTGGATCAGCCTTTGGGCACTGTCACTGGTGAAATGATCTGATTGTTCTTGCACAACCTGTACATCACCTAAAAATCAAAAAAACACACCATGTATTATAAATAGGCAAGCATACATCTCATTACCCGAAGCTGGGATGTCAGACACTCACCTGTTGTGGTCTCAATCCCGACCACCTCTCCTTCCTCCACATCCTCTGGTTGTGACCTCTGTTCCCCTTGTTCAGGAGGTGTGGGGTCCTTGGTGATGTCATATTTCCCGATTCTTTGCTCCCTTATGAGAATGAAACAAAAGGTATACTTAGCACACAGATATTATATTATATGATATTATATATTATTCAAAAAATATGAATCATAAACATTGCTTGGAAGTGGGTTACAATTGTCTGTTTGGGCAGAATTCCAAACTGAATACATGATTTATTCCCTTACTAAAGCTGGAATACTTATCTTTTTTGGACAAGCTTCCCACCTGGAGACACCCCAAGTATCCAATGGAGTACCTGTGTTTGACACCCTAAAAAGTTTGTTCTTGTGTCCCACACTAGTGCACCTGAGTCCAGATGTGTAAACAGTAGACATGTGCATTCGTCTTCGTCCGAATGCATTTTTGTCCGAATTTCAGCTATTTTCGCTTTCGTTTTGACAAACGATAACGAAAGCACAGAATCCGAAAAACGAAAGATCCAACATAAATAAATGCTTTATTTTCATTTTCATTGTTACAACAGTTCGATATAGAATAGGAGATTCAACATGACTCTGACAATAACAATCTGTCTATAGAACCTGTGGTTGAATGTGCTTGACCTTACCTCTATTAGTCCAAGATTATATAGAGAAAATATTCGACAGAGAAAAAAGATTTGACAGAGAGAAAAGATTCTGCAAGTTACTGTCCTAAAAAGTGTTTGGGGACCTGGGTCCTGCCCCAATGGACATGTATCAATGCAAAAAAAAGTTTTAAAAACGGCCGTTTTTTCGGTAGCAGTGATTTTAATAATGATTAAAGTGAAACAATAAAAGTGTAATATTCCTTTAAATTTCGTGGGGGGGGGGGGGTCTATAGTATGCCTGTGAAGGGGCTCATGTTTCTGGTGCTTAGAACTGTCCCTGCACAAAGTGTCATTTATGCAGGAAAAAAAAGTCCTTTAAAATCACTCGCAGCTATTATGAATTGTCGGCTCGGTAATACAGAGAACACTCATTAAAAGTCATTGATAAAAAAATAAATAAATACATTTTAAAAAAAAGCGTGGTGGTCCCCCAAATTCAATTACCAGGCCCTTCAGGTCTGGTATGGATATTAAGGGGAACCCTGCCTCAAATTTAAGAAAAAAATTGACGTGGGGTTCCCCCTAAATATTCATAACCAGACCCTTCAGGTCTGGTATGGATATTAAGGGGAACCCCGCATCAAATTAAAAAAAAAAATTGACGTGGGGGTCCCCCTAAAAATCCATACCAGACCCTTTATCCGAGCACGCAACCTGGCAGGCCGCAGGAAAAGAGGGGGGGACGAGAGAGCGGCCCCCCTCCCTCCTGAACCGTACCAGGCCACATGCCCTCAACATTGGGAGGATGCTTTGGGGGTCTGTGACCCCTCAAAGCACCTTGTCCCCATGTTGATGAGGACAAGGGCCTCATCCCCACAACCGTGGCCGGTGGTTGTGGGGGTCTGCGGGCGGGGGGCTTATCAGAATCTGGAAGCCCCCTTTAACAAGGGGACCCCCAGATCCCACCCCCCCTGTTTGAAATGGTAAGGGGGTACAAAAGTACCCCTACCATTTCACAAAGAAAGTGTAAAAAATAGTTAAATAAGACAAACACACTTTTGAAAAATTCCTTTATTAAAAAAAAAAAAAAAAAAAAAAAAAGATTCCAGCGGTGGTAATCCACTCTTGCTATCCAGCGACGGACGGTCATCTCTCCAGCGATGGCTCATCTCATCCAGCGCAGCGAATCCATCCTTCTTCTGTCTCCGCGGAGGAGACACTGCAGGGACTCCGGCGGCGCTCTCTCGTCCCCTCTCTTTTAGCTGCGAGTGATTTTAAAGGACTTTTTTTCCTGCATAAATGACACTTTGTGCAGGGACAGTTCTAAGCACCAGAAACATGCGCCCCTTCACAAGCATACTATAGACACCCCCCCCCCCCTACAAAATTTAAAGGAATATTACACTTTTATTGTTTCACTTTAATTATTATTAAAATCATTGCTCCCGAAAAAACAGACGTTTTTAAAACTTTTTTTTGCATTGATACATGTCCCCTGGGGCAGGACCCGGGTCCCCAAACACTTTTTAGGACAGTAACTTGCAAATTAGTCTTTAAAATTAGCACTTTAGATTTTGAACGTTGGAGTCCCATAGACTTTAATAGGAGTTCTAAAGTATGCTATATACTAGCTCCATCGAATCTTCTTTATACATTCGACAGACACCATTAGCCTTCAAAGACAGATTCGACTGTAATTCATGTGGATTTTCAGACGAATGCAATTTTTGAACGAAAAATGAAATAAATAAAAACGAATTTCGGGAGTAACTAAATAAATTAAGTTTTCGGACAAAAACGAAATTCCGAAACGAAATATTTTACTCTGCACATGTCTAGTAAACAGCTGCTGAGTGTCCTCTACATACATTACACTGAATCTAGTTTGCTATTCCTTCTAGGTTCCAACACATCTAGACAACAATGTCCTAAACCTCTTTTATTAAACTAAAAATTAGCATGAACAAATGTATTTAATCAGGTATCTGGGAAAACATTGTATTTATTTGGGAAATGAACAATGTTTACTACGACCGATTACTGTGCGTATGAAAGTAGCCATTTTTAAATGCACAACACCATACAGAAAAACACATGGCGCAGCATGCAATATTAATAATAATAGGAACATGCGTGATTTTTGGCGTGTTGTAATTGCATACACACGATCGGAATTTCCAATAGAAAGTTTGAGAAAATTTGAGAAAATTGAGAACATGCTATAAATTTTTGGCTGGCGGGAATTCGAACAGCTAAATTCCGATGGAGTATACACACGGTCGCATTTTCCAATGAAAAGCTCTCATCATCTGTCTTTTTCTGGCCAGAATTCCGATCGTGCGTACACGGCATAAGACTTATTTTCACTTGGTGTGCAGTGAGTTTTCAAATCGGTTTGGCAGGGTAAGCTCCCCCCCCCCGTTTATTTAATCAGCTCCTTTGTCGCACAAAGTCCACTGGCAGCCTGAGATTGCCTGTTCTCTAATTATATTACCAGGAAAATGCATTAAGGTGGATTGTCAATTGGAATCTTCATGTCCATGACAAACTTTGGGTGCCCTTGGAGAAAGTGCTAGCAGGCTGGAACCCAGCTCATGTTCCATGGCTGGATCGTATGCATAGAGGACTGACTGATTCCACTTGCCCGCTGTCCCACTCCACTTTGGCCATCTGGGATAAGGTAAATATGAAACATTGGCTGGCCTAATTTTCTTCCCTTCTCTCTCCTTTGGGAGGTTTTCCCTGTTTTGTCCCTGGAGAACATTGAGCCTTTGTTGGCCTGGGGAGGATTCTGTGGAAGTTAGGTGCTTCCAGTTTTTGCCCGACTCTGAGCTAAAATATACAGTATGGCAGAGCCCAGGTGGGAATGGGGTGCTACCCCATTGGACACCTGGAGGCACCTGCAACTGTGGGACTTCTTTAGGGGTCTGCAAGGCATGATGCAGCCTAAAGACTCTCTTACTCCTTTTTAGGCTTGTGCAATTCGTTTCGTAACGAATTGAAATTCGGCCGAATTTTGCATCTTTCGGATATTCGGATGCATCCGAATGTCCGAATAAAAAAATAACGAATAACAACGAATACGAAAGAAATATAACGAATGAATTCGTCACGATTCGGTAATTCTTTAGAGATCTAATGAAACAAAAGGTCAGCTCAAAGAAATCTTATAGTCCAATCAGCTAATTCATTTTGTGCCGGAGGATGCATTACTGGCAAAGTGCATTGCTGAGAACTGAGTTAGAAGGGTGTTGTATTGTATTTGAGCTGAGGAGAAGAGACATTGTCATTGTGTGTGTTAAAAGATTCAATAAACAAACGACTTTCCAAACTACAAATCATTATCACGAATGTCTATACATACATAAATAGCGAATTTCAACGAATACGAACGAATGAATTCGACACTCTACGAATAATAACAAATTATCCGAAAACGTATTAACGTAACATAACGAATATAACAGAACGAAATGATGTATTTTACAAATGACAACGAACCGAAACTAAATGAAATTTTCCATTGTGCACAAGTCTACTCCTTTTGAGGCCATGTGTATGGACTGACCAGATTGTTATCTAAGCTTTATAAGCTTTTGCACCTGATGAAATGCATCAAATGCACAAAAATCGTAAAATCGAAATTCCGAAAATTTGAAAATTCTAAAATCCGAAATAATAACTAACTAATTAATAATAATAATAACTATTACTATCTATTAAATTATAGGTATTGGAATATCCTTTCAAATTTGGCTGTTTATGAACGTAATGAATACTAATTTATCCAAAGTTACAATATATCCAAAATAACATATGCCGCATCTAAACGAATGGAACGTAACAAATTAATAATAATAAATAATAATAATAATAAAAAGTTTATTCATTTTTATTTATTATTATTAATTCTTATTCATTATGTTCACTAACAGCCAAATTTGAAAGGAAATTCCAATACCTATAATTTTATAGTTAGTAATAGTTATTATTATTAATTCGGTCTTTTGAATATATTTCAAATTTTCAGTTTTTTTTTCTTATTTTCAAGTTTTCGTTCTTTGGAATTTTCATATTTTCATTCCTATTTTTCAGTTTTCTCATTTACGGATCAACGGATTTACGATGAATGTACGGATTTATGAATTTATAAATTTCCGAATTTTTGGAAAAATTAGTTAAGCGGGTTTTTGTTAATTTGAATATTTCTGAAATAATGAATTTGTAAAATTTGAAAAACAAATTTGTGATGAAACGAATTGCACATGTCTCAGATTAAGCCACAGTCATGTGATGAAACACATCATTTTTCACTTGATGGAAGTTCACTCTTTGAATGTGTTAACCTTTAAAATCTATATTTCTGATTTATCAATCACAAGATATAATATGGGTTAAATAAGAGTTCTTTTGCCCAGAAGAATTTTTGGAAAAATTTGTTAAGCGGGTTTTTGTCAATTTTTCTTTGTCACTTCTTTGTCACTTTCTTCTTTGTTTCAGTCATGGGATCAAACGCATCAGAGGATTTTTCGCTTGATGGAAGTTCACTCTTTGATTGCGTTAACCTTTAAAATCTATATTTCGGATTTATTAATCACAAGATATAATATGGATTAAATAAGAGTTCTTTTTCCCGGAAGAAAAAGCTTTAACATAATAGCATGTATTAGAGCAAGTTACAGGTCTATCTAATACACATAAAATATCTATAGTCTTAAGCAAGGGAGTAAATATAAGGTTAAAATACAAGAATACAGAGTATATTCATCACAATACAAAACTAACAAACCAGACATATGACGAGCAGGTATACCTTTAAGTGCTGGGAGATGATCTGATAGTTACCTATCTTAATGGTCCTGGGCCCAGGTCAGTTTTCATCTACCAGCTATCTTTGTGAGAGTCCCACTAATAAAAGGCCATCTCTCATTGACTTGCACAGGACCACCCTGATTGGTCAGCCCTCTCCTCCACCGGGCGTATCTCATCCAAGATTAGTAAATTTCCTTATAACTTAATTTTCCCTCAATAGCACCTCTTCTTTTGGGTTAATGAGTTAGTGATAATTAGTTTGAAGCCAACTTAATTAAAGAGGAAGTCTTCTCTTGAATGGGGCACTTAACTACGCACAGTCATTGCCAGGGTAAATTGTCCATTGCTGAACAGATCAAAGAAATATTTTAAGAATATCAAACACCCTTTGAAATGGATAAATGGTATCTAGCAAATGAATTCGGCCCTGTACCGACTACCCACTCAAATTGTATCTTTTCCTGGTCCTTTGAATATTAAGTTAGGTAAACAGCAGGGCATCTCCCTAACACAAACTTAGCATACCTGTAAGCCAAAAGGAACTGTTAATTGAATTACATACTCAAGCCAAAAGTCTGTTCATGTATTTACTCACATCCAGCCAAGTTAACCTACCATTTACTATACACATTATTTAATTCTTATCCTAAACTTATATATACATCTATATACAAATATTCCCAGTTGCTAATGGAGATTACTCATAAACTCCTCATAAGGCAACAGATGACCCCTTGTGGCAAGTTGAGACAGATGAAACGATGCCACACTCAAGTGAGTAATTGTTTAAGTCTAATCTCCATTAGTGAGTTCAGTTTCTCCCTCTGCCATCTTAGAAGTCGGACAAGATATATCACCATGCCCATCATAAATAACAGTACCTCACACTGCAATATGAGAAGACCTTTTATTCCCATTTCCACCCAGGTCCTAGTGGTGACTAAGCTGAAATCCCCATCATGTAAAAGTTAATTCAACCTTTTCCTTGTTTTCTCCATATAATTACTAATTTGAATTCTATGGGTATCCTTCCTTGCAAGCAGATTGTGAAGGTTTACTGACAGAGTATCAATTTTTATATCAAAATGGGGTAGATAGGTTATAGGATCTGGGACATCAGTGGGACTCTCAATGATATAGTCTTCTTTTAACACTGGTATGGGGGTTACTAAAGTTTTCCCAATAATAGTGTACTCATGTGGAATGAAGCAAAAATTTGGATAGTGTATTGGACACGACTGACCCCCATAGAGAAGTATCTGGTAATTGGTAACAACACAGTACAGTATCCATGTGCTAGGTGACCTTTGTGCTAGGTGTTCTCCATTTTGACAACTTCACTGGGCAGTTAGCTTCCATCTCACTTGGAATGGTTTCTTGAGGTGGTTGGCGTGGACTTTCCAGTAGGGGGTCCCTTGCTACTTTGGCTGTGGGATCCGGGTCATTGCTTAGACCAGAGACTGGAGTGTCAATTTCAAACACATCACAACGGCATAAGTACCTATTGTCTTTGACAGTGCAGCAGGCAGTGTTTGGTGCTTTGAACTTAAACTTAAATGAGCTTAAATGAGCGATGGAAAGCACCACACACTGCCTGCTGCACTGTCAAAGACAGTGCAGCAGGCAGTGTGTGGTAGACATGTACAGAGTAAAATATTTTGTTTCGGAATTTCATTTTCGTCCGAAAACTTAATTTATTTAGTTACTCCCGAAATTCGTTTTTATTTATTTCGTTTTTCGTTCAAAAATTGCATTCATCCGAAAATCCACATGAATTACGGTCGAATCTGTCTTGGAAGGCTTATGGTGTCTGTCGAATGTATAAAGAAGATTCGACGGAGCTAACTATATAGCATACTTTAGAACCCTATTAAAGTCTATGGGACTCCAACGTTCAAAATCTAAAGTGCTAATTTTAAAGGCTAATTTGCAAGTTACTGTCCTAAAAGTGTTTGGGGACCCGGGTCCTGCCCCAGGGGACATGTATCAATGCAAAAAAAAGTTTTAAAAACGGATGTTTTTTCGGGAGCAGTTATTTTAATAATGATTAAAGTGAAACAATAAAAGTGTAATATTCCTTTAAATTTCATAGGGGGGGGGTTGTCTATAGTGTGCCTGTGAAGGGGCGCATGTTTCCCGTGCTTAGAACTGTCCCAGCACAAAGTGTCATTTATGCAGGAAAAAAAGTCCTTTAAAATCACTCGCAGCTATTATGAATTGTCGGCTCCGTAATACAGAGAACACTCATTGAAAGTCATTGATAAAAAAAAAATTAAAAAAAAAGCGTGGTGGTCCCCCAAATTCAATTACCAGGCCCTTCAGGTCTGGTATGGATATTAAGGGGAACCCTGCCTTAAATTTAAGAAAAAATTTGATGTGGGGTTCCCCCTAAATATCCATAACCAGACCCTTCAGGTCTGGTATGGATATTAAGGGGAACCCCGCGTCAAATTAAAAAAAAATTGATGTGGGGTTCCCCCTAAAAATCCATACCAGACCCTTTATCCGAGCACGCAACCTGGCAGGCCGCAGGAAAAGAGGGGGGGACGAGAGAGCGGCCCCCCTCCCTCCTGAACCGTACCAGGCCACATGCCCTCAACATTGGGAGGATGCTTTGGGGGTCCGTGACCCCTCAAAGCACCTTGTCCCCATGTTGATGAGGACAAGGGCCTCATCCCCACAACCCTGGCCGGTGGTTGTGGAGGTCTGCGGGCGGGGGGCTTATCAGAATCTGGAAGCCCCCTTTAACAAGGGGACCCCCAGATCCCGCCCCCCCTGTTTGAAATGGTAAGGGGGTACAAAAGTAGAAAGTGTAAAAAATGGTTAAATAAAACAAACACACTTTTGAAAAATTTCTTTTTTAAAAATAAAAAAATAAAAAAAAGATTCCAGCGGCGGTAATCCACTCTTGCTATCCAGCGACGGACGGTCATCTCTCCAGCGATGTCTCATCTCATCCAGCGCAGTGAATACATCCTTCTTCTGTCTCCTCCACGGAGACACTGCAGGCATTCCGGCGGCTGACGTTTCTTATATATGGAGGGCGGGGCCACCCGTCACCTGACCCCGCCCCCCTCTGACGCAAGGGGAAACCCGGGGTTCCCCGTGACGTATGGGTGACCCCGCCCCCCTCTGATGTAACGGAAACCTGCCTGTGTTACATCAGAGGGGTGCGGGTCACCCCTACGTCACAGGGAACCCCGGGTTTCCCCTTGCGTCAGAGGGGGGCGGGGTCAGGTGACGGGTGGCCCCGCCCTCCGTATATAAGAAACGTCAGCCGCCGGAATGCCTGCAGTGTCTCCGTGGAGGAGACAGAAGAAGGATGGATTCGCTGCGCTGGATGAGATGAGACATCGCTGGAGAGATGACCGTCCGTCGCTGGATAGCAAGAGTGGATTACCGCCGCTGGAATCTTTTTTTTATTTTTTTATTTTTAATAAAGGAATTTTTCAAAAGTGTGTTTGTTTTATTTAACCATTTTTTACACTTTCTTTGTGAAATGGTAGGGGTACTTTTGTACCCCCTTACCATTTCAAACAGGGGGGGCCGGGATCTGGGGGTCCCCTTGTTAAAGGGGGCTTCCAGATTCTGATAAGCCCCCCGCCCGCAGACCTCCACAACCACCGGCCAGGGTTGTGGGGATGAGGCCCTTGTCCTCATCAACATGGGGACAAGGTGCTTTGAGGGGTCACAGACCCCCAAAGCATCCTCCCAATGTTGAGGGCATGTGGCCTGGTACGGTTCAGGAGGGAGGGGGGGCCGCTCTCTCGTCCCCCCCCTTTTCCTGCGGCCTGCCAGGTTGCGTGCACGGATAAAGGGTCTGGTATGGATTTTTAGGGGGAACCCCACGTCAATTTTTTTTTTTAATTTGATGCGGGGTTCCCCTTAATATCCATACCAGACCTGAAGGGTCTGGTTATGGATATTTAGGGGGAACCCCACGTCAATTTTTTTCTTAAATTTGAGGCAGGGTTCCCCTTAATATCCATACCAGACCTGAAGGGCCTGGTAATTGAATTTGGGGGACCCCCACGCTTTTTTATTTATTTATTTATTTATTTTTTTTAATGACTTTCAATGAGTGTTCTCTGAATTACGGAGCCGACAATTCATAATAGCTGCGAGTGATTTTAAAGGACTTTTTTTCCTGCATAAATGACACTTTGTGCAGGGACAATTCTAAGCACGGGAAACATGCGCCCCTTCACAGGCATACTATAGACAACCCCCCCCTACGAAATTTAAAGGAATATTACACTTTTATTGTTTCACTTTAATCATTATTAAAATCACTGCTCCCGAAAAAACGGCCGTTTTTAAAACTTTTTTTTGCATTGATACATGTCCCCTGGGGCAGGACCCGGGTACCCAAACACTTTTTAGGACAGTAACTTGCAGAATCTTTTCTCTCTGTCAAATCTTTTTTCTCTGTCGAATATTTTCTCTATATAATCTTGGACTAATAGAGGTAAGGTTAGGCACATTTGACCACAGGTTCTATAGACAGATTGTTGTCAGAGTCATTACGAATCTCCTATTCTATATCAAACTGTTGTAACAATGAAAACGAAAATAAAGCATTTATTTATGTCGGATCTTTCGTTTTTCGGATTTTGTGCTTTCGTTATCGTTTGTCAAAACGAAAACGAAAATAGCTGAAATTCGGACGAAAATGCATTCGGACGAAAACGAATGCACATGTCTAGTGTGTGGTGCTTTCCATCGCCCTTGAACTTAAATGAGCATTTCGGAGAGGTGAAACCTTTCCTTGTACATGTCGTTTTCGAGGTACCCGAGGGAGTGTATGGATGCCATCGTGTTAAAGTAGTCATCTTGTGGATGGATCACTGGCAGCGACATGGTGAAGGACGCATACATTAGGTCACAGTAGGCACACAGTGACGGGCTCTTCTTGCAAGCAAATGGCCCTCTATTTCGGTGTGGTGTTACTATCCCTATATTTCAAATTGTGGAAACTGGCAAAGGTTTGCACTTGTCTCCAGAATGTACATTCATTCCACCACTAATATTAGTGTCAGTACAATACCATTGGGTAAGGTCTGTATCTCTTAATATATCAGGGATTTTACCTGCTTGAATATCTCGGATGATATTAGTGACCTTGGTTAAAACAAAATTTCCATATGCAGTGCATATTACCTCTTTACCCATACCATCCTCTCTAGCTTTCTGATTATTTATATTTATGATTTTGTTTATTTTCTGTTGTGTCTTTTCAAACAACTGGGCAATGTCTTTCATGTTATAAACCGTAAACCTTTCCATGCGAATCATCTGGTGCACTGGATAGCACAAGTGCACTTTATTTGTGAGTATTTTTAAAGGTTTTAATAAACTGGAGTTTTTTTTGATACTGCATCATGAGAGTTTTCTCCTTTTTTTTCTTTGGAAACGCGTGTTTGGATCTTACCTTGTGTCTGTCTAAATTATAAGTAAGGAGGCACTTTGTAAGGTGGAGGTGCACTGTGATGGATTACAGTTTTTTCTGCAGCATAAGTTGATGCAAACCTAGTTTTGGATGAAGTATATTGAAGCACAAGGACACGCATAAAGAGACTTTATTATATCATAATTGGTCACATGTATATGAAGTTACCATTTGGATTTGTTTTTTATATATAATCATTTATTCACACTGATGCAGATAAGTAGTAGTACAGTGGTCACCCGTCCAATTGTGAATGATCACCGCCCTCTGTGGGGGGTGTTAGTTTGCCACTCCTCCAACATATTGAGCACCAGCTGCCACTGAAGTAGTCCTGTGTATGCAGTTACACTGCACTTTGTTGATGAATTTAACAAATTACATTTTGCTGGTTTAAATGGAGCCAATGCATCTAGTAACCAGAGACCATTGAGTTTGAGACTAAACGTGATGGAGTTCAGAGCAGCAGTGTCTTGAAAAAGGGAAACATTAGTCATACTGTAAATATATTGTGGTTTTGACAATGCTAAGGTGCCCTATTAATTCATGTTAGGTGTGATTTTAATGATCGGTACACTGTATCATTCAATCATTTTTTTTTTGTTTTTGTTTTTTTATTATTAATGCTGTTGGAAGAAGCTTACAGTAAAACCATGAAACAAAGGTGTGACGGTTTAATGTTTTCTGAACTATAGTGAGTTTTCTGACTGTTCTTGCTATCCCTTACACATAAAAAATGTGTTTAGATTAGTTACAAATATCCAGAGATGGATAGAAGAAAGAAACAAAATGATCTGTTTGTACATTTAGAAACTTGATGTTACCCCTCCTACTCTGTTGTTTTAGACACTGACACAAGAGTGCCAAATGAAAATATGCTAAACACATTTCTGGTTGCACTTGAAGGTTAGAAGTTCCTAGTATGGAAACCAACACATCTTCCATGAGTACAGAATAACCACAGCAAAATGTGAACTCCCACCCTTTTTTTTTTGTTAAACAGTACCTGCAAGAACCGTAAATGGGAATGTGACCATGATAGCCCAATGGGAGTGTGTAAAGTTTATGGAGATGGAAATTATGAAACATTTGATGGAAGACGATATAGATTCAGTGGAGAATGCGAATACATTATCGCTCAGGTACCGTATGAAAAAAAATAAAAAAGTTTTGGACAGAGGGTTAGAGCTGAAGGTAGGATTAGCACTTCAGAGATATCACAGAGTGATTAAAAGGGTCAGTCCACCCAAAAATGTTATAACCGGACCTTGGTGGACTGAGCTAGCTCTTGGTTTTACATATATATCTTGAATATTCCAACAGTTTGATATCCCTGGCAAAATCCCCAACTCTGTCCCTGTCCACTTGGGAGTTTTGAGTGTCCCCACTCATCTTTGTGTGTTTCAGAACCTCTTGTGCAGCAGGGAGTGGGAGCCCCTCATAATGAACAGATGTCCACATACAAAATTTAGGAACATTCATCATAGGCCTTAAAAAAAAAAGATAGATAAAATTATCTGCTGGTCTTATTGTCCTACATCTACTGAAAGAAGCATGGGGGCTATTGAAAGGTTGTTCCTATCTCAGCCCCTCTTTCCTGTGCTCGAGCTGGACTCTGCTGGTCAGTGGAAAAACTCTCTGACCGGTTGGGTAGTCAAGACACCATACACAGTGTGTGGATGATCAAGAATACAAAGGTTTATTCCTGCTTCACAGAATAATATGCAATAAACAAAAAGGGGTCATATAGGGGGAAGGCCCCATGAACAACCAATCACATTCAAGCATTATGTTAATACAATATACAATTAATATTAACCTAAAAGATATTCCTAGTAATTCTGCCTAGAGACAGACTCAACGTCACAACGCCTTATCACCTTGCCTGGAGACCAATGTTCTCAACACACAATATATGTTCTTAACATCCAGCAACTAACCGCAGACGCATCCTGCTTCACACTTCGCCTTAGCACTTCTTGTACAAGCTAGCATGAGATTAAAACATTTTCTAAAACATTATAGATTTAAGGAGTAACTCTACATTTCCTTACAATATTCAAAGAGTAACTCTACATTTCCTTACAGCTATCATTGTTGATCTCCATTTAAAAAAATAAAAATGAGTTGCTTGGCCGTGTCTGGCCTCAATACTTTTTGAGTCACAGACCTGGAACAAGCTTGCTGTAAATGAGTTTCAGAAACATGTCAGGATATAATATCTCTATGTTCGTTCCAATGTATTGACGCGGAAAGCTATTTAATGCATTGGCATGACAGTCAGGCTACTGATGTCAGCATTCGCATCTGCCATATTTTTATTCCAACAGAGTCAACTCTACATCAGTTTGGATCATCTGAAACTGTGATCATTTTGCATTTATAAAGTTTCTCACTAGTAGGCACAGACTGATAGATTGTAAGTGTATGCAAATTTCAGGCTAGAATCATCCTTTGGAGTGCACTGAACATGCAGCGCCTTTGTACAGCAACAAGCCAGTGGAAAACCAGCCACTGAAAGCAGTGAATGGTGAAAACCAAACAGGGCCAATAAATGTACATGTCACCATATTTAAAATACATGAAAAGTTTACCCATCCAATATTGACATTTAGTGACAAAAGAGACTAGGGTGAATGCAGATAGACTTTAAAATTACAGTGATATTTCCTATGGAGTTTTAGGACCCTGACCCCTGACCTTGGACTTCTACAGACCAATATTCTTGTAAATAATATCTGAAAAAAGTACAAATAATATCCAAAAAAACAAAAATACTTGGCATCAAATGTCCCATTTATAGAATTTTTCATACTTGACAAAGATAAAAAAAACATATTTACCATGGTATCTAAAAGCATACAGGAAGATGGGTGTCTATTCTTCTGGGGCAGTTATTATAATAAAAAAAAATCTTTATAAATATATCATCATTTCAAAGCAACATCCATCTGTAAGTAACCAACCACAAATATGGATTTCGTCTATTATGTATATCTCCCCATCCCATGGACCTTCAAATCAAGGGGATAATAGCCCCAATCCATCAATACTTTTTCATAATCTATAATGTGATCTTAACTAGATCACATGTTCCAAAAATGTATACAATAGTAGGGATGAGCTCAATGTTCGACTTGAACGCATGTTCGACTCGAACACGGGCCTTTCGTCTGTTCGGCAAATTCAGAACTTTGTGGACCGTTCGCACCAAATTCGTGTGGCACGAATGGCACACAATGCACTACGCCATGACAGTGCATTGCTGGCCCAAGCATGCACTGTGACCACGCATGCTTGGTCAATCACATCGCCGGTAGCGAGGAGAGCCATAATTGGCCACAGGATGCCTGTGGCCAATTATAGCTCAAGGGGGTTTAGTACACGCCCCACACTATATAAGGCCGCCAGTGCGGCGGCCTTGTGTAGTGTGTTGGCGTGCAGGGAAAGAGCAAGATAGGCAGGGACAGTGTCTTTTTGCTTGGGAACCTAGCACTTTTACAGTGGATGTTGTGTGCCTCCTGCACAGTATACACCTGAAGCTACCCCTTATTGCTGGTGTTGTTCTGTTTCTGTAACACAGGAATCTGCAGCATTTACAGTGGGTGTTGTGTGCCTCCTGCACAGTATACACCTGAAGCTACCCCAAATTGCTGGTGTTGTTCTGTTCCTATACCACAGGCAGCTGCAGCAGTTACAGTTGGTGTATTGTGCCTCCTGCACAGTATACACCTGAAGCTACCCCCAATTGCTTATGTTGTTCTGTTCCTATACCACAGGCAGCTGCAGCAGTTACAGTTGGTGTATTGTGCCTCCTGCACAGTATACACCTGAATATACCCTTTATTGCTGGTGTTGTTCTGTTTCTGTAATACAGGCATCAGCAGCAGTTAGAGTGGGTGTTGTGTGCCTCCTGCACAGTATACACCTGAATATACCCCTTATTGCTGGTGTTGTTCTGTTGTATATCTTGCATATTAGTCTTTAAAATTAGCACTTTTGATTTCAAACATTTACGTCCCATAGACTTTAATAGGGTTCTAAAGTTCGTATGAATTTTCGGTCCATTCGAAGGTTCTGGTGTGAACCAAACTGGGGGGTGTTCGGCTCATCCCTATACAATAGGGAAAACCTTTGTTGATACAGTCTGGGCATGTTCCTCCTATTCGTTCCCCATTACAATCCTTAGTTCAAAATCAATGTCATATCCTAAACGAGATGTAATTATATGTAAAGACGTACTATAACCAGAGCTCAACCTTATATATTTACAGTATAGTGAAAGAGCATCCCACAGTTTAAATTTTATATGTCAAAGTACTGTGTACAGAAGCGGCCGGTCCATAAGGGGTGCAGGAGCCAGAGGCTTTAATTGACTTGAAAAAGGTTGGGTTCGGGGCGCAGAGCACTGTGCCCTGAACCCACCCACTTATGACACTAGTGAATCAATATTCACTATTGTCTTTTCCAGCTTTTCCTCCCAGTCAATCAGGATAGGAGGTGAATCGGGTTGTCCGGGAGGTGAAGTTGAGGAAGCCGCAGAGGGGCTGAGTGTGGGGGGACCGTGGAGGGGTGAGTTCGGGGGGCATTTTCCTGTGTCACAGTTTTATTGTCTAAAACCTCAAATGCTTCTTTTGATTTGAAGGAGTTTCCAGTAACTCTGGTGTTGTAACAAAAACAGCCATATTTCCAATAAAAGTACAGTTTATATCACAGCAATAATCTGGCACACTGAGGAACTACCGCAGAAACCTCTCTGGACAGTTTTGTCCTGCAATATACAGTGCCTTCAAAAAGTATTGTTATAAATAAACAAAGTAAATATATTTTATTGGGATTTTATGTGATAGACCAACACAAAGTGGCACATAATTGTGAAATGGAAGGAAAACGATAAATGGTTTTCAAAATGTTTTACAAATAAATATTTGAAAAGTGTGGCATGCATTTGTCTTCAGCCCCCTTTACTCTGATACTCCTAACTAAAATCTAGTGGAACCAATTGCCTTCAATCCTACTAGGATGGTCCCAATGTTTGAACTGATCATAAGTTCGACTTGAACATCGAGTCTTTGTTTGTTCACAAATAAACCGAACATATGGGGCATCCATGGCAAATTCAAGCACAGCAGAGCGCCCCATAATGCACTGCAAAGTCGCAATGCATGGACGGCGGCTGATTGTCTAAAGCATGCACCTAACTTGCATACTTTGATCTGCTGTGAGATCCATGATTGGCCAAAAGCAGGGTGCCTTTGGCCAATCATGGCTTAGGGGGCTAAATTTACACCCCCCTAGTGTGATAATGCGGAGAGGAGAAATTGAGAGCTGGATTAGGCAGGTCAGTTAGCGGTGTGCAGACAATTTAGTGTATATATATATATATATACAGTGGTGTGAAAAAGTATTTGCCCCCTTCCTCATTTCCTGTTCCTTTGCATGTTTGTCACACTTAAGTGTTTCGGAACATCAAACCAATTTAAACAATAGTCAAGGACAACACAAGTAAACACAAAATGCAATTTGTAAATGAAGGTGTTTATTATTAAAGGTGAAAAAAAATCCAAACCATCATGGCCCTGTGTGAAAAAGTGATTGCCCCCCTTGCTAAAACATACTATAACTGTGGTTGTCCACACCTGAGTTCAATTTCTCTAGCCACACCCAGGCCTGATTATTGCCACACCTGTTCACAATCAAGGCATCACTTAAATAGGAGCTGCTTGACACAGTAAGGTCCACCAGAAGATCCTTAAAAGCTACACATCATGCCGAGACCCAAAGAAATTCAAGAACAATTGAGAAAGAAAGTAATTGAGATCTATCAGTCTGGAAAGGGTTATAAAGCCATTTCCAAAGCTTTGGGAATCCAGCGAACCACAGTGAGAGCCATTATCCACAAATGGCGAAGACATGGAACAGTGGTGAACCTTCCCAGGAGTGGCCGGCCGCCCAAAATTACCCCAAGAGCGCAGCGACGACTCATCCAAGAGGTCACAAAAGACCCCACAACAACGTCCAAGGAACTGCAGGCCTCACTTGCCTCAGGTAAGGTCAGCGTTCATGCCTCCACCATCAGGAAAAGACTGGGCAAAAATGGCCTGCATGGCAGAGTTCCAAGGAGAAAACCACTGCTGAGCAAAAAGAACATCAAAGCTCGTCTCAATTTCTCCACAACACATCTTGATGACCCCCAAGACTTTTGGGACAACATTCTGTGGACCGATGAGACAAAAGTGGAACTCTTTGGAAGGTGTGTGTCCAAGTATATCTGGCGTAGAAGGAACACTGCATTTCATAAAAAGAACATTATACCAACAGTAAAATATGGTGGTGGTAGTGTGATGGTCTGGGGCTGTTTTGCTGCTTCAGGACCTGGAAGACTTGCCGTGATAAAAGGAACTATGAATTCTGCTGTCTACCAAGAGATCCTGAAGGAGAATGTCGGACCATCTGTTCGTGTACTCAAGCTGAAACGAACTTGGGTTCTGCAGCAGGACAATGATCCTAAACACACCAGCAAGTCCACCACCGAATGGCTGAAGAAAAACAAAATGAAGACTTTGGAGTGGCCTAGCCAAAGTCCTGACCTGAATCCTATTGAGATGTTGTGGTATGACCTTAAAAAGGCCGTTCATGCTCGAAAACCCTCTAATGTAACTGAATTAGGACAATTCTGCAAAGATGAGTGGGCCAAAATTCCTCCAGGACGCTGTAAAAGCCTCATTGCACGTTATCGCAAACGCTTGGTTGCAGTTGTTGCTGCTAAGGGTGGCCCAACCAGTTATTAGGTTTAGGGGGCAATCACTTCTTCACACAGGGCCATGATGGTTTGGATTTTTTTTCACCTTTAATAATAAACACCTTCATTTACAAATTGCATTTTGTGTTTACTTGTGTTGTCCTTGACTATTGTTTAAATTGGTTTGATGTTCCGAAACACTTAAGTGTGACAAACATGCAAAGGAACAGGAAATGAGGAAGGGGGCAAACACTTTTTCACACCACTGTGTATATATATATATATATATATATATATATATATATATATATATAGTGCAGTCAGTGTAGAATATATATATATATATATATATATATATATACAGTGCATATATACAGTGACATTTTTTTCCTTTAGAAATGTCATTTAGCGGCGACACTGATCTATATATTGCACAGATGCACCACTTCACACGCAGACTAAGGGGACCCCCAGGCATGATATTTAAAGGAATATTTCATTTATATTGTTTCACTTTAAGCATTATTAAATCAATGCTCCTGAAAAAACCCTGTCATTTACATTATTTTTTTTTTAATTGTACATGTCCCAGGCATATGGGCTTACCTGTACGTCCCTGCCTCCAAGCGGGCGGGGGTCCGATCGGGCCCCCCCCCCTGTGCCTGCGATGGTTGGATTATCTTCAAGTGTGATGCGTGCTGAGGGGGAGGCCACTGATTTATGGCCCCCCCCTCGCAATCGCTCCTGATGAATGGAATGCTTTCTCTGCTTCTGTAATGTAAACAGAAGCAGAGAAAGTGATGTCATTGCTCCTCGTGAAGTCATTTCGTTCTGGCTTCTGAGGATAGAAGACATCAAGTAAGTTTGCACAGACACTACACTAACAGTAGAACATGAAGGCACACTATTCACCCCCACCCCAAACACCCCTGATCACACCCCTGTCACAGTGACACCAATAGCATTTTTTTTTTTTTTTTACTGATTACTGCATTGGTGTCATTTGTGACTGTTATAAGTGGTAGGGCAGTTAGTGGTGGGCCCCTTTAGGTCTAAGGTACCCCCCTAACCCACCAATAAAGGTTTAACCCCTTAATCACACCCCGTCACCAGTGTCACTATGCAATCGTTTTTCTGATCTCCGTATTAGTGTCACAGGTGACGCTAGTTAGGCAGGTAAGTATTTAGGCTCACCGTTAGCTTTTTATAGCACCAGGTACCCCTATATACTACCTAATTTAACCCCCTGATTGCTCCCTAGTTAACCCTTTCATCAGTGATCACTGTATAACTGTTATGGGTGACGCTGGTTAGTTAACACCCTGATCGCCCGGCGGATGATATCAGTTAGGTTTTAGGGTCAGATAGGGTCTGCGTCGCCCCAGGCAGCGTCAGGTTAGTGCTAGTACCGCTAACACCCACGCAAGCAGCATACACCTCCCTTAGTGGTATAGTGTCTGAACGGATTGATATCTGATCCGATCTATATTAGCGTCCCCAACAGTTTAGGGTTCCCAAAAATGCAGTGTTAGCAGGATCAGCCCAGGTACCTGCTAGCACCTGCGTTTTGCCCCTCCGCCCAGCCCAGCCCAGTCCACCCAAGTGCAGTATCGATTGATCACTGTCACTTACAAAACACTAAACACACATAACTGCAGCATTCGCAGAGTCAGGCATGATCCTTGCATTCGCTAACAGTTTTTTTGGTAGCGTTTTTTACATTTGCTGACAGTCAGGAGCTTTTTTACCTGTGAGTCTCACTACTGTACCAGTAAACGTAGAGCCCAAAATGGCAAATCAAAGGTACAGTAGTGAAGAGGCCTACACATTTCTGAGCATGATAGATAGTGAAGAAGAAGTCACTCATCTGTCAGATTCATGCTCAGAATACGATCCTGTAGATGACAGCGACTCCATGACAGATAGCTCTGACGACGGATATACATACCAGACCCCGATCTTCTTCTTCTGTTGTTAAGGTGCAAGAACCGCAGGGCTCTCGTATGGAGCAGAGAAGTTCTAGTGCCGCCATTTCCTCCTAGTGAACTGACAAGCAAAAGCAGCCTAGTACACTCTGGTCGTACATCCAGCACTGGAGTAACACTTGGTGACGTGGCGAGTCCCATAAGTGCAGTTCAAGCTGGCAAGGTGGCAAGCACAAGTAGTGTCCCGCTGCCACCAAGAAGACAAAGACAGGCCCGCCCTGCCCATAGTGTCCTTCCTGCAGAATTCGCCAATCCAAATTGGGAGCCCACCACTTCTGCAGCACCCATACTTCCCCCATTCACTGGCCAACCCGCCATTCAGGTGGAAACAGTTGATTTTACGTCACTTGATTTTTATTCGCTTTTTTCACCGAAGATCTTTATAGATCTATTGTGGACCACAGCAATTTGTATGCTTATCAATTCATCGCCACTAATCCCCTGTCCTCCCTTGCCAGAGATTGGAGACCAATTACGGTCTCCGCATTTAAGACCTTTCTGGGCCTATCCCTCAACATGGGTATAGTTAAAATGAGTATGTTGCGGTCATATTGATCCACTGACCCAATGTACCATATGTACCCATGTACTCTGCTTCCATGGCCAGGGCATGATACAAGCAGATTTTGCGGTTCATGCACTTCAACACCAATGAACTCTGTCGTCCTCGTGGAGACCCTGGATACAATTCGGCTCTACAACATTTGGCCCTTCGTAAACCACTTCAACCAATGTTTTGCAGACTTGTTTACTCCCCATCAAGTTGTCTGCGTTGATGAAACCCTGATCAAGTTTTCTGGCCGCTTGTCATTCAAACAGTATTTTCCCAGCACGTGTGCCAGATACGGGGTCAAGATGTATAGGCTCTGTGACAGGGCCACAGGCTATACATGAAGGTTTATGGTTTACAAGGGAAGAGATAGTCACGTAGAGCAGACAAATTGCCCTGACTACATAGGAAGCGCTGGCAAGATTGTGTGGGACTTGGTGTCACCCTTTTTCGGAAAGGGGTACCATTTGTATGTGGACAATTATTACATGAGCGTGCCACTTTTTAGTCACTTGTTTCATCGGCAGATTGGAGCATGTGGCATCTGGCTTTCCCCAGCGCCTTGTATATTCCTGTCTTAGGCTGGGGGAGAGAGCCTGCTTGAAGTGTAATAACTTGCTCACTATGAAGTGGAGGGATAATAAGAATGTTTCCGTTCTTACCTCCCTTCATGCAGACACAATAATCCAAATTACTACGGCGAATGGTGTTGTGGAGAAAACCTTCTGTGTCCATGAATATAACCAAAATATGGGAGAGGTGGACCTCAATGACCAGTTGTTAGCACCGTACCTAGTTGCCCGTAAGGCCATAAGCTGGTACAAAAATGTGTCTGTTTATTTATTTCAATTGGCTTTGCTGAACACTCATGTGCTATACAGAGCTTCAGAACAGAATGGATCCTTCCTTAAATTCCAGGAAGAGATCGTCAGAGCCCTTCTGTTTCCAGAAGGTGCTCCACCTCACCATTCCCAACCAAATGCAGTAAGCCGGCTGCATGAGAGGCATTTTCCATATGCAGTCCCGAGTACCTCTACCCAACGAGCCCCCCAAAGAAAATGTTGTGTCTGCAGAAAGAGTGGAAATAGGTGTGACACCTGTTATTATTGTCCCCGCTGTCCTGACTAGGGATGAGCTTCGAGTTCGAGTCGAACTCATGTTCTACTCGAACATTGCCTGTTCGCCTGTTCAGCGAACAGTGAACAATTTGGGCTGTTCGCAGCAAATTCGAAAAGCCGGAACACCCTATACAAGTCTATGGGAGAAATCTAAAGTGCTCATTTTAAAGGGTAATATGCAGGTTACTGTCCTAAAAAGTGTTTGGGGACCCGATTCCTGCCCCAGGGGACATGGATCAATGCAAAAAAAAGTTTTAAAAACGGCCGTTTTTTCAGGAGCAGTGATTTTAATAATGATTAAAGTGAAACAATAAAAGTGTAATATTCCTTTAAATTTCGTAGCTGGGGGGTATCTATTGTATGCCTGTGAAGGGGCGCATGTTTCTGGTGCTTAGAACTGTCGCTGCACAAAGTGTAATTTGTGCAGGAAAAAAAGTCTTTTAAAATCACTTGCGGCTAAATTGTCGGGTCTCCGTAATACAGAGAACACTCAATGAGTGTTCTCTGTATTAGCCGACAATTCATTCATTCATTGATAAAAAAAAAAAAAAAAAAAAAAATAAAGCGTGGGGGTTCCCCTAAATTCAATCAAAAGGCCCTTCAGGTCTGACATGGATATTAAGGGGAACCCCGTGTCAAATTAAAAAAAAAATTGACGTGGGGGTCCCCCCAAATATCCATACCAGACCCTTCAGGTCTGATATGGATATTAAGGGGAACCCCGCATCAAATTAAAAAAAAAAATTGACGTGGGGGTCCCCCTAAATATCCATACCAGACCCTTTATCCGAGCACGCAACCTGGCAGGCCGCAGGAAAAGAGGGGGGGACGAGAGAGCGGCCCCCCCTCCCTCCTGAACCGTACCAGGCCACATACCCTCAACATTGGGAGGATGCTTTGGGGGTCTGTGACCCCTCAAAGCACCTTGTCCCCATGTTGATAAGGACAAGGGCCTCATCCTCACAACCCTGGCCGTTGGTTGTGAGGGTCTGCGGGCGGGGGGCTTATCAGAATCTGGAAGCCCCCTTTAACAAGGGGACCCCCAGATCCCGGCCCCCCCCCTGTTTGAAATGGTAAGGGGGTACAAAAGTACCCCTACCATTTCACAAAGAAAGTGTCAAAATGGTTAAATAAGACAAACACACTTTTGAAAAATTCTTTTATTAAAAATAAAAAAAATAAAAAAAAAATTCCAGCGGTGCTAATCCACTCTTGCTATCCAGCGACGGGTCTCCGGGGTCCAGCGATGGATGATCATATCCAGCGACGGGGGATCTCTCAGTCCAGCGCTGTCCATACCTCCTTCTTCTGTCTCCACTGCGGAGACACTGCAGAGAGCCGAGCACTGACATTTCTTATATTGGGAGGGCGGGGCCACCCGTCACCTGACCCCGCCCCTCTGACGCAGGAGAGGGAAGCCAGGGGTTCCCCAGTGACGTGTGGGTGACCCCGCCCCCTCTGATGTAACGGAAACCTGCGTTACATCAGAGGGGGCGGGGTCACCCACACGTCACTGGGGAACCCCTGGCTTCCCTCTCCTGCGTCAGAGGGGCGGGGTCAGGTGACGGGTGGCCCCGCCCTCCCAATATAAGAAATGTCAGCGCTCGGCTCTCTGCAGTGTCTCCGCAGTGGAGACAGAAGAAGGAGGTATGGACAGCGCTGGACTGAGAGATCCCCCGTCGCTGGATATGATCATCCATCGCTGGACCCCGGAGACCCGTCGCTGGATAGCAAGAGTGGATTAGCACCGCTGGAATTTTTTTTTTTTATTTTTTATTTTTAATAAAGGAATTTTTCAAAAGTGTGTTTGTCTTATTTAACCATTTTGACACTTTCTTTGTGAAATGGTAGGGGTACTTTTGTACCCCCTTACCATTTCAAACAGGGGGGGGGCCGGGATCTGGGGGTCCCCTTGTTAAAGGGGGCTTCCAGATTCTGATAAGCCCCCCGCCCGCAGACCCTCACAACCAACGGCCAGGGTTGTGAGGATGAGGCCCTTGTCCTTATCAACATGGGGACAAGGTGCTTTGAGGGGTCACAGACCCCCAAAGCATCCTCCCAATGTTGAGGGTATGTGGCCTGGTATGGTTCAGGAGGGAGGGGGGGCCGCTCTATCGTCCCCCCCTCTTTTCCTGCGGCCTGCCAGGTTGCGTGCTCGGATAAAGGGTCTGGTATGGATATTTAGGGGGACCCCCACGTCAATTTTTTTTTTTAATTTGATGCGGGGTTCCCCTTAATATCCATATCAGACCTGAAGGGTCTGGTATGGATATTTGGGGGGACCCCCACGTCAATTTTTTTGTTAAATTTGACACGGGGTTCCCCTTAATATCCATGTCAGACCTGAAGGGCCTTTTGATTGAATTTAGGGGAACCCCCACGCTTTTTTTTTTTTTTTTTTAATCAATGAATGAATGAATTGTCGGCTAATACAGAGAACACTCATTGAGTGTTCTCTGTATTACGGAGACCCGACAATTTAGCCGCAAGTGATTTTAAAAGACTTTTTTTCCTGCACAAATGACACTTTGTGCAGCGACAGTTCTAAGCACCAGAAACATGCGCCCCTTCACAGGCAGACTATAGATACCCCCCAGCTACGAAATTTAAAGGAATATTACACTTTTATTGTTTCACTTTAATCATTATTAAAATCACTGCTCCTGAAAAAACGGCCGTTTTTAAAACTTTTTTTTGCATTGATCCATGTCTCCTGGGGCAGGACCCAGGTCCCCAAACACTTTTTAGGACAGTAACTTTCATATTACCCTTTAAAATGAGCACTTTAGATTGTGAACGTTCGAGTCCCATAGACTTTAATAGGGTTCTAAAGTTCACACGAAGTTTAGGTCTGTTCGCAGGTTCTGGTGCGAACCGAACAGGGGGGTGTTCGGCTCATCCCTAGTCCTGACAATCCTGGTCTTTACAGGGTAAAGCATTGCACAGACTAGGCACACTTTCACAGGGTCTCCCAAGATGCCATCGCATTTTGAGAGACCCAAAACTGGAACCAAACCGTTACAGTTACAAATAAAAGTGTAAAATATATATATATATATATATATATATATATATATATATATATATATATATATATATATATATATATATATATATATATATATATAATACAAAAAACAAAAATAGTTGTCATTTTATTGTTCTCTCTCTCTCTCTCTCTCTCTCTCTCTCTCTTCTCTCTATTGGTCTGCTCTTTTTTACTGTATTCTATATCACAAAAAATTTAAATTGCAGAGGCAATCAAATACCATCAAAAGAAAGCTCTATTTGTGTGAACAAAAGGGCGCCAATTTAGTTTGGGTACAACATTGCATGACCACGCAATTACCAATTAAAGCAGCACAGTGCCAAATTGTAAAAAGTCCTCTGGTCTTTGGCCAGCCAAATGGTCCAGGGTTTAAGTGGTTAAAATGAACACTTTTTTTAATGTTTGTGTCCCATAGACTTTAATAGTGTTTGCATGTTCGCTCAAACTTTTTGTCTGTTCACATGTTCTGGTGCGAACCGAACCGGGGGGGTGTTTGGCTCATCCCTAGAGTCCACCTGTGTGTAATTTAATATAGCTGTTCTGTGAAGCCCTCAGAAGTTTTTTTAGAGAACCTTAATGAAAAAACAGCATTGTGAAGGCCAAGGAACACACCAGACAGGTCAGGGATAAAGTTGTGGAGAAGTGTAAAACAGGGTTAGGTTATACAACTATATTCCAAGCTTTGAACAGCTCATGAAGCACTGTTCAATCCATCATCCGAAAATGGAAAGAGTACAGCACAACTGCAAACCTACTAAGACATGACCATCCACCTAGACTGAAAGCTTGTCAAGGAGACCATTAATCAGAGAAGCAGCCAAGGGGCACATGGTAACTCTGGAGGAGTAGCAGAGATCCACAGCTCAGGTGGGAGAATCTGTCCACAGGACAACTAGGGATGAGCCGAACACCCCCCAGTTCAGTTCGCACCAGAACTTTCGAACAGACTGAAAATTCACGCAAACTTTAGAACCCCATTGAAGTCTATGGGACAAGAACGTTTCAAATAAAAAGTGCTAATTTTAATGGCTAATATGCAAGATATTGTCCTAAAAAGGGTTTAGGGACCTGGGTCCTGCCCCAGGGGACATGGGTCAATAACTAAATTTTTTTTAAAAGAGGACGTTTTTTCGGGAGCACTGATTTTAATGACGATTAAAGTGAAAAAAAAAAGTGAAATATTCCTTTAATCGTGCCTGTGGGGTGTCTACAGTATGCCTGGGAATTGCCACGTGTTTCCCGTGTTTAGAACAGTCCCTGCACAAAATGACATTTAATGGAAAAAAAAGTCATGCTGTGAATGATTATATCAAGAATTTTAATTACATGCCATTGTTGAACAGTGGTAGACAAATTGGGCCTTTGGTGGTTGTGGTGCTGGTGCCACAACACTATAAGTCCTCACAGTTACTCTCGGTGGGCGCAGGAACGGGCCCTGCTGTGAAATATTATATCAAGAATTTTAATTACATGCCCCTGTTAAACAAGGGCTGAAAAATTGGGCCTTAAGCACTGCTTGCTGGTGCCATGACACTGCAACCTCTCCCATATACTCTAGTTGGAGTGCAGAAATGAGCCCTGCTGCAAAGCATTGCATCAAAAATTTTAATTACATGCCCCTGTTAAACAGGGGATGAAAAATTGGGCCTTATGCACTGGTGCTGGTGCCACAACACTGCAACCTCTCCCATATACTCTAGTTCGAGTGCAGGAATAAGCCCTGCTGCAAAGCATTGCATCAAAAATTGTATTACATACCCCTGTTAAACAGGGGCTTAAAATTTGGGCCTTAGGCACTGGTGCTGGTGCCACGACACTGCAACCTCTCCCATATACTCGATTTGGAGTGCAGGAATGAGCCCTGCTGCAAAGCATTGCATCAAAAATTGTAATTACACGCCCCTGTTAAACAGGGGCTGAAAATTGGGCTGGTAGCATCACCCAGAACCAAAAATGTTCTTCCAAGATATCAGCAGGCTCATTGAGGAGGAAGAGGATAGTCAGTCAACATAACAGGACAGTCACTCAGCATCAGCATAGGCAGTCTTGAAGGGATGTGACATTTCAAAAAAAATTATTCGGTTACATCAGCTTCCGGTGCTTGGTAGCTGGTGGTGATCCAAGACTGATTCATCTTTATGAAGGTCAGTCGATCAACCGAGCCGGTGGACAGGCGCACCCTGTGATCAGATACAAATCCACCAGCAGCACTGAAGGTGCGTTACGAAAGAACGCTGGATGCAGGACAGGCCAGTAGCTCAATCGCATACTGTGCAAGCTCTGGCCAATGATCCATCCTCAAGACCCAGTAAGCCAGAGGATTTTCGGTGGGAAAGGTGTCCAAGTCTGACCTTGCCCCTAGGTATTCCTGCACCATGTAAATCAGACGCTGTCGATGGTTGCTGGAACCAATCACACCTTGGGGCTGTGGACTAAAAAATTGTCTGAATGCATCGGTCAGACGGCCACCTTCTCCACCGCTCCTTCTGTGACTGACCGAAGCCTCAGGAAAATGTTGTCCAGGACCAGGAGTCTGTAACCTCCCAGTCTCTGGGAACGCGTTGCACAGACCTTTTTGCAAGACATCCCACAGATGTCTCATCCTCTGCTCCCTCTGCGATGACAAGATAAGGTTGGCAACCTTACCCTTGTACCGTGGATCAAGGAGAGTGGCCAGCCAGTAATGGTCCCTCTCCTTGATCTGAACAATACGAGGATCCTTCCGCAGGCTTTGCAGGATCAGGAAGGGAATGCAGCGTAGGTTAGCTGAGGCATTCGGTCCGGAGTCCTCTGGGTCACTAAGGACAACATGATCCGCAGCCACCTCCTCCCAGCCACGTACAAGTCCACGTGTTTCTTGGGACTGTAAATCATACCTAAAAGACTGCTGCTGCTGATACTGAGTACCAGGCTCCACCTCTATGCTGACACAAGCCTCCTCCTCCTCCTCCTGCTTCTCCTCGTCCTCTTCTTATGTGATGGGTGGGACAGCAGGAACACTGTCTGGATAAAGGGGGCCTTGAGAGGCAAGGAAGTCCTCCTCTTCCTGCCTCTGTTCTGCTTAAAGTGCCCTGTCCATTATTCCACGCAACATATGCTCCAACAGATGGACAAGATGTACAGTGTCACTGATGCATGCACTGTCACTGCTCACCATCCTCGTGGCCTCCTCAAATGGTGACAGGGCAGTGCATGAATCCCTGATCATGCCCCACTGGCGTGGTGAAAAAACCAGGCTCTCCTGACCCTGTCCTGGTGCCGTAGTCACACAGGTACTCATTTATGGCCCTCTGCTGCATGTGCAGCCGCTGCACCATGGCCAATGTTGAGTTCCACCTGGTGGGCATGTCACATATAGGCTGGGTCTTTGGCAGGTTCAACTCCTTTTTGAGCTCAGCCAGCCGAGCACTGGCATTAAATGATCAGAGGAAATGCACACAGACTTTCCTGGCCTGCCTCAGGACATCCTGTAAGCCTGGGTACCTAACCAAGAACCGCTGCACCACCAGGTTAAGGATGTGAGCCACACAAGGCACATGGGTCAGTTGTCCCTGTCAGAGGGCGGAGAGGAGGTTGGTGCCATTGTCGCAAACCACCATTCCTGGCTTAAGCTGGCGTGGCGTCAACCACCTCTCGGCCTGCCCGTGCAGAGCTGACAAAATATCTGCCCCAGTGTGGCTCCTGTCCCCCAAACAAACTACCACAAGCACAGCATGGCATCTTTTTGCCTGTGTACTTGCGTAGCCTCTTGAACGCCTACGGAGCCCCGCTGGTTCTGAGGACAGAGCACTGGAAGAGGCCATGGAGGAATAAGAACAGGAGGGGGTGGAGGAGAGAGGTGTGTCACAACCAGTAGTAACATTTTGGAGGCGTGGTGGCAGAACAACCTCCAATACTACTGCACCTTGTCCTGCATCCTTCCCAGCTGCCAGAAGAGTGACCCAATGGACCGTGAAAGATAGGTAACGTCCTTGTCCATTCCTACTGGACCATGAGTCAGTGGTAATATGCACCTTACCACTGACCGCCCTGTCCAGCGAGGCAAGGACATTGCCTTCCACATGCTGGTAGAGAGCCGGAATCGATTTCTGTAAGAAAAAGTATGTTTGGGGACCTGCCACTGAGGAACCGCACATTGCACAAACTCACGGAAGGGGGCCAAATCTACCAACTGAAAAGGCAGCAGTTGAAGTGCTAGCAATTTAGCCAAGATAGCATTCAACCGCTGGGCATGTGGATGGCTGGGAGTGAATTTCTTTAGACGGTCCAGCAGCTGGGGCAGGGAAATTTGCCTGCTACAATCGGACGTGGGTGTACTGCTAGCAGGATGCCCGCAAGTCCTTGGCTGTGACACACCTAATTCTACACCTTCTTTCCTCTCAGTGCAGGTTTCAGAGAGGACTGAAGGTCTAGTGGGGTTGGAGATCCCAGCTGATGAGGAGCAAGGAGATGTCCGCTTTGTTCTTTGGTGTGGGTCTTTAAGGTACGCTTGCCAATGAGCTGCATGGCAGGTCAACATATGTCAAGTCAAGCATGTGGTGCCTAAGCAGCTGATGTTTTGGCCACGCGAGATACGCTTGAGACATATGTTGCAAATAGCAGCGGTGCGATCTGATGTACTGGTCTCAAAAAAGGCCCACACCAAAGAACTTTTGGAATAACGCGAGGTAGCGCCCTGCACAGGCGGAGCTCTGCGGTGTGATTCAGTCGGTGTGCTGCTCCTAAGCTGGCCTCCGGAGGGCATCCTGCCTTGGAGATGTGCCTCCTCCTCCTTCTCTCTCCTATCAGGCACCCATGTGGAGTCAGTGACCTCATCATCCCCTCCCTCTTCATCACTGGAACATGACTGCCAGATTGCTGTCCTTCTTGAGCATCCCCTCTCTCTGCGCTCACGCTGCTGCCTTCCTCTAACTGGGTATCATCATCAGAGCATTTAAAACATTGGGCATCCTCCTGGAGCATGTACCCAACACTGTGCTCAAACAGTTCAGGGGACTCCTCAGGAGGACATGGTGGGTCTAGGGAAGGAGTGACTGATGCCATTGAAATGAGGGAAGAGGACGCATTGGCAGCTGCTTTGCTAGTACCCTGAGCCTGGGTGAGAGAGGATGAGAGAGGATGAGGAGGGCTTGGTCATCCACTCTATCAAGTCATCGGCATGATGCGGCTCAACACGTCCAGCTGCCGAAAATAAGGACAAGCGTGTCCCATGGCCACGTGCTGATGGCGATGCACCACATCCACGACCAGCACTGTTGTCTCTAGACACAGAGCCTGCTTGCCCTCTTTTATTGGCTTGTGACTGTCTGTCTCTCCTTGTTGGCCTTCCAGACATAGTAATGGCCTGCAGGGAGATGGAGAAACCAGCAACTGGGTAGTGTATATTGTGTTGGAGGCACCCAACACCAAATGTAAAGGCTGCAGGTGCCTGTATTAGAGAACACCAGGAAACAAGAAAAAATTCGGAAGCGTTTTGCGCTGAATTTATCGCTTACTCGTAGCTAGTTGTTGCTCTGAATGAAAAACAAATATATGCGGGAGGCACACAACACCCACTAACTCCTGCAGATGTCTGTATTAGGGTATCATCATCAGAGCCTTCAAAACATTGGGCATCCTCCTGGAGGCACACAACACCCACTTTAACTCCTACAGATGCCTGTATTAGAGAACATCAGCAATAAAGGGTAGATACAGGTGTATACTGTGCTGGAGGCATACAACACCCACTAACTTCTGCAGATGCCTGTATTAGAGAGCACCAGCAATAAAGGGTATATACAGGTGTATACTGTGCTGGAGGCACACAACACCCACTAACTCCTGCAGATGCCTGTATTAGAGAACACCAGCAATATAGGGTAGATACAGGTGTATACCGGGCTGTGCTGGAGGCGCACAACACCCACTAACTCCTGAAGATGCCTGTATTAGAGAACACCAACAATAAAGGGTAGATACAGGTTTATACTGTGTTGGAGGCACACAACACCCACTTTAACTCCTGCAGATGCCTGTATTAGAGAACACCAGCAATAAAAGGTAGATACAGGTGTATACTGTTCTGGAGGCACACAACGCCCAGTAACTCCTGCAGATGCCTGTATTAGAGAACACCAGCAATACAGGGTAGATACAGGTGTATAGTGTGCTGGAGGCACACAACACCCACTAACTCCTGCAGATGCCTGTATTAGAGAACACTAGCAAAAAAGGGTAGACACAGGTGTATACTATGCTGTGCTGGAGGCACACAACACCCACTAACTCCTGCAGATGCCTGTATTAGAGAACACCAGCAATAAAGAGTAGATACAGGTTATACTGTGCTGTGCTGGAGGCACACAACACCCACTAACTTCTGCAGATGCCTGTATTAGAGAACACCAGCAATAAAGGGTAGATACAGGTGTATACTGTGCTGGAGGCACACAACACCCACTAACTCCTGCAGGTGCCTGTATTAGAGAACACCAGCAATAAAGGGTAGATACAGGTGTATACTGTGCTGGAGGCACAAAACACCCACTTTAACTCCTGCAGATGCCTGAGAAAAGAACACACTGTCCCTGCCTATCCTGCTATTTCCCTGCATGCCGGTACACACTACACAAGCCCGCCTTGCTGGTGGCCTTATATAGTGTATATATAGCGTGGGGCATGTACTAAACCCCCTGAGCTATAAGCATCCTGCCTGTGGCCAATTATGGTTTTCTTCGCTGCCAGCGCTGTGATTGGCCAAGCATGCGGGGTCACAGTGCATGCTTGGCCAATCATGAGCCAGCAATGCACTATGATGGCGCAGTGCATTGTAAGGCCGTGAGCGCCACACAAATTTGGCGTGAATGGCCCATAACGTTTGGTATTCGCCGAACAGCCGATGTTCGAGTCGAACGTATCCCTAAGGACAACTATTAGTTGTGCACTCCATGAATCCAGTCTTTATGAAAGAGTGGCAAGAAGAAAGCTATTGTTGAAAGAAAGCCATAAGATGTCTCGTTTGCAGCTTGCGGGATGCCTTGTGAGGGACACAGCAAACATGTGGAAGAAGGTGCTCTGGTCAGATGAGACCAAAATTGGACTTTTTGTCCTAAAAGCAAAACTCTATGTGTGGCGGAAAACTAACAATGCACATCACCCTAAACACACCACCCCCACCTTGAAACATAGTGGCAGCATCATGTTGTGGGGATGCTTTTCTTCAGTGGGGACAGGAAAGCTGGTCAGAGTTGATGGGAGGATGGATGAAGCCACATACAGGGCGATCTTAGAAAAAAGCCTGTTGGAGTCTGCAGAAGACGTGAGACTGGAGCAGAGGTTTACCTTCCAACAGGACAATGACCCTAAAGATACAGCCAGAGCTATAATGGAATGGTTTAGATCAAAGTATATGCATGTGTTAGAATGGTTCGGTCAAATTTTGAAAAACATTTATCATTTTCCTTCCACAATTATGTGCCACTTTTTGTTGGTCCATGTCATAAAATCCAAATAAAATACATTTACGTTTTTGGTTGTAACATGACAAAATGTGGAAAATTACAAGGGGTATGACTACCTTTTCAAGGCACTGTATATAGATCACAAATATTCGAGGTTTGAGAAGTTCCTCTGCATTTTCGCTCTAGGAGGTAACAATAGGAGGGGTGTGTGAGATGTTAACACCCCTTTTTAACCCTTGAAGAGATCTTCTGAATAACAACTCGGGATAAGAAAGCATCAGACATGTTTTATAACAAGCCTGCCCCCTATTGCATGCCAGTTTGCCATTGAACTATACGTACTCAGGCACATAGAGATATATTGTACATTGACTAGTTGTAACATGTGTACCCTCCAATCCCCTATATCTTAAGCCTTGAGATCATGAATACTTATAATGTATACCAGCTTCCTCTTGAAATAGAAATATACAGACACATATAGGAGTATATCTGTTATTTATAACTGGTGTCTCAGCCATATATACAGTGCTTCTCCTATGAATAAATCAGTTCCTCAGAGATAACTAATTTCAACCATCTCCATTATAGTCTATGTGAACCATAGCCCCTAAATCAAGGCCACATCCTCCACAATTGTATCAGCATGTGTCCCGGAGTGTGCTGCATAAGATGCCACAGTTTCACAATATGAGCAGGATGGGTATCCCACAGGTACAACTTTAATTCTAATGCCATGTACACACTACCGGACTTTCCATCGGACAAGTGTGTGGGCTAGTCCAATCATTAAAAAAAAAAAAAAGTCAGACAGACCTAGAAATAGAACGTTTCAAATCTATCCGACGGACTCAATTCCAACAGACTAAAATTGGAAAATCATTCGTCTGGACCACATATGACACAAGGGAAGCTATTGGCTACTGGCTATTGAGCTTCCTTGTTTAGTCCCATTTACGTCATCACGTTAAAAACGAACGGACTTACGAACAGACTTAGCCCTTGTACACATGGTCGGAGATTCTCGACAACCAAATCCGTCGGAGTAATTCAGACGGATAGATTCCGAAAGAGGTCCGGAAGTGATGTTGCATATACACAGCCGGACTAAGTTGTCGGAAAATCCGATTGTACATAACGTGATGACGTTATTTCGTTACAACGGGACTACGTTCAGGCTAGTAGCCAATAGCTTTGGTCTAGGAATTTGATCTGAGCATGCGTGGCATTTTGTCCGTCGGAGTAGGTTACACATGATCGGAGTATGTCCGATCGGAGCAGTTTGTCGGAAACTTTTACTGACAAGTTGGAAAAGTTGGTCCGTCAGATATTCCAATGGAAACAGTCCGATGCAGACCACACACAGTCGGAATATCCGACAAAACGGTCCTATAGGACACATTCCATCGGAATCTCCGACCGTGTGTACAAGGGCTTAGTAACAGACTTAGTCTGTTCATGTGTGACCAAGTCCATTCGCTCAGAATGTCTGTCGGAACTCCACCGAAACTCCTTCGGGAAGACCGTCGGTCCTAGTCTGCCGGAAAGTCCGGTCGTGTGTATGTGGCAAAAGATTCTGGAGTCCTTCACCTGACTGATTTTGCTAGACCAATCCAGCTGCTTCAGAGGTGTTGAATAAAAAGTGTGAATGTTATAGATATATTTTGAGTTTGATAGCATGCAATAATAAAAATTGTTCCAAAATATACAGTTTTTATAAAACAATTTATGCATTACCTATTTTTGCATAGCACATTATAAACTCATACAATGTGATTGTTTTCAGGATTTTTGTGGAGAGGATGAAGAGAATTCAACATTTAAAGTTATTTCTGAAAATACACAATGTAGTGACACTGGTTTAACTTGTGCCAAGACCATAATAATTAGTCTAGAGGTAAGTTCTTTATTTCACAAAGGAATTTTTAAAGTGTATGTAATGCCAAAATCTTTTTATTTCTCCTTTTTTTTTGTTTAGTTTCGAGAGAGTTTTCTTTACTTTCTGTCCTAGTGCCACAAGAGGAAGCAAGAAAAAATCTCTGTAAAGGGAGAGCAATTACACTTTTAAAGTGTTAGTAATTTAGTAAACCTGCAAGGCAATGTCATAATCTGCTAGCATGTGAAATTTACCATAGAATGGGAGCTGCCATTTGTGGCACATGACTCACAGGACTCTGAAGGAACAGCATGGGTATGCTGTTCCTTCCAAGCACATGCACCAGAGACATCTCCGGCTGCATCTACAGTAAAAATCTAAACGGTGCACATTCAGGGGATATTTACAGTACCTATAGTTAAGCCTTATTATAGGCTTACCTATAGGTAAAATTAATACATGGGAGTTTGCTACCACTTTAAACAGTTGATCTCCTCTAACCTCTTAGTCTGGTAACAACTATAACATTTTGCAACTCCTTTAATTGTATGTCCCAGTAACAATGGTCACCATGACAAACAAAAGGAGTGAACCTAGACAGCAATAAAAACTTTCAACAAAAATTAAACTTAGCGCTGCTTCCACATACTAGATCACATATGCTAAATTATATACATCTAAATATACAAAGTGCTAGTGTAGCGGTCAGAGGTATAGGAGACCGCAATGCAGGTTTCAAGTACGGGACAGCAGACAAGGAGGCTGAAACAAAAACCGGCTTTATTAAACAGTGAGATATAATGGCCGGAGGAGGAGGATAACAGTATTAACAATTCACAGTAGTTTACAGTAAGGCTAACTGGAATGTGGTACACAAAATGGCTTTCCCGCCAACACATGCACAGTGATACAGGCTACCCTCTTCTAATATGTCCTGCCTGATTCCCGCTTATCGGGACACGTTTCTACAACGTACTATCTCAGTAGGGACTGTACTATTCCCTATCACAATCCAGCACCGGTGCTCACTCACAGTTTGTTAGACAGCTGGAGGGTCCCTTGTCTTGGCCTCCTTCATGAGGCAGGTGAAGTCCAGTTCCTAGTGCTGCAGCTTGCCCGTCTGGGACGGATGGATGAACACAGATGCGGCCCAAAATCACCACAGCTCTCTCTCTCTGCCCGAGATGCCCGATCTTTAGCTGGATACTGCGACTCTTTATCCACACAAAGTCTCCCTCTCCTCAGGGCAGACTTGACTTTTCCTCAGCTCCGCACAGGAATCCCTCAGCTGCCCACACACTCCTCACAGTTCTCTCTCACTGCCACTTCCTGTTTCCTCTCCTCTGAAGGGTCGGCAGCAACAGTGACATCTTGTGGCTAAACTGGAAATAGCAGGCTGTATATATTATAGATGGAACACAGTGCAATATAGTTCAGTAATCCTAGGGGCTGACCCCTACATGCCTCCCCGCTTAAAGGTGGCCGTCCTCGGCCTTGCTATATAGTCCATGGGGAAGAAAAGGGTTAAATCAATCTTTAACGGCAGCACAACATTGTTCATAATACATACAGTTAGACCAAATAAACTGATCAGCATTGTACCTGTTTGGTGGAACCCCTGCAGTAGACCTACTAGATCTCCGAAGGTCTTGTCTTTCTGTTAGGACTTGTCCTTCCTCCCTTGGAGCTGGTACTGGTTCTATAACAGGGGCTTCATCACGTGCAGAGTCAGGAACAATCCACCAGTCTTCAATATTATTCCCATCGGAAATGACAAATTCTGAGGAAGGGGCAGGGAGTGGTGTCCTCTGTGCAGGTATCCGATCTTCTGACCGACATGGCCGTAGCATATTCCTATGTAGAACCCTTGAAGCCGACTCCCCATTCTCAACACGAACTTCGTAAACTGGACCATTGGGATACACTCTCTTGATCACTTTGTACGGCTGTACCTCCCAACGCTCACTCAACTTGCCTCTGGGCCGTTTCTCTCGAACCAGCACCCGGTCTCCAGGTTGCAACGGAATCTCTTGGATGGGAGGACGGTCAGTATAAGTCTTTTCTTGCAATCTCTGGCCTACTAACCGGCAGATGGTCTGGAGTCGCTTGCGGTGTTCTTTCACCCATGAGGTGGTTGATCGCTCTATCACATCTTCTGGCTGTTCCAAATTCAATTCGACAATTTCTCGTCCGGCTCTACCGAACAGTAGCATGTATGGGGTATAGCCGGTGGTAGTGTGGACACGATTATTGTAGGCCCAGACTAATTCAGGCAGATAGTCTGGCCAGTGTGTCTTTTTGTCCTCCTCTAAGGTCCTCAGCATCTGAAGCAGAGTCCGATTAAAGCGCTCACAGGCCCCATTCCCTTGGGGATGATATGGAGTTGTCCTGGATTTTCCAATGCCATACAGTCGGTGTAACTCCTCCATCACTTTCCCTTGAAAGCATGCTCCTTGATCTGAGTGAATCCGTTTCGGGCATCCATAGACCCGGATGAAATCTTGACAGATGGCCCGAGCTGCAGACTCAGCCGTCTGGTCCCGAGTTGGAGTGACCACTGCAAACTTGGAGAAGTGGTCAATCATGACCAGGCAGTATTGTGGGCCTCTGGCTGACTGTCCCACGAGGAGATAATCTATCAGCAATACCTCCAGCGGTTCCTTGGTCTGTATGGGCTGTATGGGTGCCCTCTGCTCTGTGCTTTTAGTAAGCTCACACACTCTACACTGTCGGCAGACTTCTTCAACTACGACCTCCAGTCGTGGACAATACACATAACGCTGCAGCCACTGGTAAGTTTTGACTGGCCCGAAATGAGCTCCAAATTCATGAGCTTCCCTGGCTATCTCTAGTGCCAGACTCCTTGGTATGACAACCTGCCATCTTGCCTCCAGATCGGCAGGCTGCTGCCACTTGCGGTATAGAACAGCTCCATGAACCTCTAGTCTGTCCCATTGATGTAGAATTGACTTCATCTCAGCATCAAGATCAGCCCTTTCCTCTCTGTCTGGTTTCCTTTGCCGAGCCACCCAACCTTTTATCTGTCGCAGTCCAATGTCTTCATCTTGTATTCGCCCCCATTCCTCATTAGTTCTTGCTAATGCCTTAGGCAGGGACCGGGCCTCCCCGCTTGTCTGTGCTGCGACTGCTGGAGGTGTAAACTTGCGGAAGTCTGGAATTTCATCCTCTTCCTTTTGTTCATCAAGCTCTCCCAATGGAGTTTCAAAAGTAACCCTCGACAGACCATCAGCATTGGTATTCTCTGTAGCAGAGCGATAGCGAATTGAGAAGTCATACTTTGCAAGGCGAGCTGCCCAACGTTGCTCCAGGGCTCCCAGTCTAGCAGTATCCAGATGGGCCAGGGGATTGTTATCAGTCCGTACAAAGATTTTAGCCCCTGTAAGGTAACCGGCAAACTTCTCTGTCATGGCCCACACCAGGGCAAGGAGCTCTAGCCGGAAGGAACTATAGTTATGAGGGTTTCGCTCCGTATCCCGCAGGGACCTACTGGCATAGGCAATCACTCTTTCGTGTCCGTCCTGCATCTGTGACAACACTGCCCCGAGTCCGTAGAGACTACCGTCAGTAGATAAGAAGAATGGTTTGTCAAAATCAGCATAAGCCAAGATGGGGGCCGATGTCAGAGCCTCTTTCAAGGTCAGGAAGGCCTCCTCTTGCTTCTGTCCCCAGGGAACACTTTGACTCTTGGATTGCCCAGCAGTTCCTCTCAAAATCTCATTCAGAGGGCCCGCTATCTTTGCATAGTCTTTGATGAACCGCCGGTAGTAACCAGTCAGACCAAGGAAGGCCTTCAACTCACGCAGCGTTCTAGGCTCCGGCCATTGTTGAATGGCAGCCACTTTATTTTGGGATGGCAGCACCCCGTCTTTGGACACCGTATGGCCTAAGTACTCGATCTCCTTCTTGAAGAGATGACACTTCTTTGGCTTTATCTTCAGGCCATGGGCCCGCAGTCGCTCAAGTACCTGTCCTAATCGGGCCAAGTGTTCTTCAAAAGTAGCAGAGTACACTATAATATCATCCAAGTATATCAGGGTAGCTTCAAAATTTAGATCTCCCAGACATTTTTCCATCAGCCTCTGAAAGGTTCCTGGGGCATTAGACAGCCCAAATGGCATCCTATTAAATTCAAACAGACCCATGGGAAGTATGAATGCTGTCTTTTCCTTGTCTTGTTCAGCCACCGGTACCTGCCAGTATCCACTTGCTAAATCCAAGGTGGAGAAGTATTTAGCCCGCCCTAGGGCTGTTAGGGACTCTTCGATGCGAGGCAGAGGATATGAGTCCCGCACTGTGCACGCATTCAATCTCCGGTAATCCACACAAAATCGAATGGTGCCATCCTTCTTCTTGACAAGCACCACTGGGGCTGCCCAGGGACTTTGACTACCCCGAACCACTCCTGAATCGATCATCTGTTTCAGCAATGTCTTCACCTCTTGATACAACTTGGGTGGAATCTGTCGATATCTCTCTCGGCTTGGGGGAGTGTCCCCCGTCGGTATCTCATGTGTGATAGCATCTGTGCAACCAAAGTCATTGGCATTGCGGGCAAACGCAGCTTGATTCTCCCACAGCATGGTTTCAACTGCTCGTAAATGATCCGGACTTAGAGCTTTCACATCTATCTCCATTTGTTCCAAGATGACTGTCCCATTCCATTCTGGGGTCGGTGCCTCTGCAGGCTTTGCAGTAACTGCCAAGGTCCAAGCAGAATTGCCTATCGGAGCTAGAGTCACTTCTCCCTGACTCAGCACTTCTCCCCGATGTAGGTACACGCGAGCCAGTTCCACTCCTGGCACCAGAGAGACTTCCCGTTGTCCAACGTTTACAGCTCTTATGGGTACTCGTCCATTTTGGACTACTGCCAGTGTCCGGGCCACTAGGACATCCTGACCTAACTCTCCCAGGCCTTCAGGCTCAATGATCACCTCCATACCTTCAAGGTTGCGGGAGGTTCCCACGGGCAAAGTCAGTATAGTCTCCCGATCAGGAGGGAGGGTAAGGGTAGCCCTTCCCGGCACTCGAATATTTCCTACAGACTGATGTACTGGGACACTCTTCTGTGTCCCACAAAACCGGATTAACCGTTGAAATGCCTTTTGCGTTGGTTTGTGTGGAGTGGCATTCTTCCAATAGCCCGGCCCCCTTTTAGTGAACATAATTTGATCCAACTCTCGCAGGATATTCATGCCCATTATCACCGGTACATCTTCTTTGAAGGTTTCAGGGACCAGCAGGATACCTTTTTTTCCAACTTCCTGTCCACACAGACGTACATTCATCCATACGACACCTGTGACAGGGATTTGTTGCTGGTTAGCTGCTGTGACCCGGATCAATGTCCCCTGTTCTGGCTTGGCCAGTGCTTGAAAGTAACGGTTGAAATATGACTCAGGCATGGTCGTTACCTGTGATCCGGTGTCCACTAAACAGTTGACTGGAATGCCTTCAAACTCGGCTCTTATGGTGGGACATCCTGCAACCAGGTGTTCGGAGCTGTGCTGAGTGGCCTGACACTCTACTTCCCCCGCAGTGTGCCTCATTACTGCGGGGGCCTGAAGTTTAACGCCGGCTCTGGGCGTCTAGGCAGGTCCCTCCGGCATTCTCTAGCGAAGTGTCCTTTTTCTCCACACCGCCAGCACTGAGCCTCTCTGCGTTGTTCTCTCTGTCTGTGTGCGGGAGGCGCCCGTAGGCCTGGACTGGCCGAGCTCACTGGAGGATATTGAGGGACTCGGTAGGTGGGAATACGTGGGTAAGGATGCTCTGGTGCAGGAACCATCGAGGCAGTCTGATAAGGTTGTTGTTGCCCCAGATATGCAACCTCAGGGGGGTAGCTCAAATCCATCCGTCTCTCTATTTGCGTCAACTTCTCATGCATGAGACCCAGGGAGCTTTGTAGGTCCTGCACCACTCTAACCAGGACCTCTTCATTCTTCGCAACCCCGAGGGAGGCGGTCTGGGTCCGTATCACTCCAGAGGCATAAATTTCTTCTTTACTTCGCTCCACGGCCTCAGCCAATATTTGCCGAAAATTCAGTGTAGGGTCCACTCTGACTCGTTCCCGTAGGGCTTGTCTCAGGTGAGAGCTGTAGAGTCCCAGGATCAATTGTTCCCTCAGTATCCGGTCTGCGGATCCCATGGCGGTTATCCCGTCTGCCTCTTTTTTCTGTATCTCAGCCAGTACTTCCTGTAGAGCCGTTGCATATTGTGAGACCCCTTCATTTTCCTGCTGTACCCGGTAGAAGAACTTTGCCCGGAGGTGGCCCGCACTAGCTGTTTCACCGTATATTTCTTCTAGAAAGCGCACAATCTCTTTCAAGGTACTGCGCGTAGCTTCCGGTTGTAAGCAAACAGTTTTCCGCGCTTCACCCTCCAGGGCAGCCAAAGCAATTTCCACCTGTAGCTCTGGGCTGACATTGTAAATTCTAGCAACGCTCTGTAATCTCGTCACCCAGTCTGACAGTGACATGTTCTGGCCATCAAATTTTGGCAACAAGTTAAAAAGCATGCCCATAGGGAGGGTCCTTGTAGGGGTTCCACCATTACCTAAGGCATTCACATCAACATCAGGTACGTTGCCTTCAGCCGCCTCCATCTCTGTAACCGTATCCTGCTCGCAGCGCCACTTGTAGCGGTCAGAGGTATAGGAGACCGCAATGCAGGTTTCAAGTACGGGACAGCAGACAAGGAGGCTGAAACAAAAACCGGCTTTATTAAACAGTGAGATATAATGGCCGGAGGAGGAGGATAACAGTATTAACAATTCACAGTAGTTTACAGTAAGGCTAACTGGAATGTGGTACACAAAATGGCTTTCCCGCCAACACATGCACAGTGATACAGGCTACCCTCTTCTAATATGTCCTGCCTGATTCCCGCTTATCGGGACACGTTTCTACAACGTACTATCTCAGTAGGGACTGTACTATTCCCTATCACAATCCAGCACCGGTGCTCACTCACAGTTTGTTAGACAGCTGGAGGGTCCCTTGTCTTGGCCTCCTTCATGAGGCAGGTGAAGTCCAGTTCCTAGTGCTGCAGCTTGCCCGTCTGGGACGGATGGATGAACACAGATGCGGCCCAAAATCACCACAGCTCTCTCTCTCTGCCCGAGATGCCCGATCTTTAGCTGGATACTGCGACTCTTTATCCACACAAAGTCTCCCTCTCCTCAGGGCAGACTTGACTTTTCCTCAGCTCCGCACAGGAATCCCTCAGCTGCCCACACACTCCTCACAGTTCTCTCTCACTGCCACTTCCTGTTTCCTCTCCTCTGAAGGGTCGGCAGCAACAGTGACATCTTGTGGCTAAACTGGAAATAGCAGGCTGTATATATTATAGATGGAACACAGTGCAATATAGTTCAGTAATCCTAGGGGCTGACCCCTACACTAGTGCATTCAAAAAATACTCCAGCAGTGCAAACAAAGTGCCAGTGTTGATGATTCTTTCTTGTGAAAATCCAAGGCACCACTCCGTGCTCTCCTCCAGAATTCCTCACTCACCAACAGTATGATTAGAAAAAACATGGTTTGTATCCTTTGGCAAGTGGATGAATATGGCTCCTTCCTTGTCTTTCGAATACGGGGCTCTCAGTATAATTGTAATATGGAATCCAATAAAGAGGAAGATTTCCATAGTATAATAATGTATGATTTATTAAAAGTTTAAAAGCAATTACACTTATGGCGCGTACACAGGATCGGACTATCTGGCTGACCAGAGTCCAATCTCCCCGTGTCTAGGCTCCGGCGGACTTTTTCTTCCCAAAAGTCCTGTGGACTTAGAAAAAAGTTTTGACTCAAAATTGTCCGCCGGACTTGGCAGTTCCGCAGACAATCTGTCCATCTGTGTGCTAGTCCGCCAGACTTTTGAAATGAACGGACTTGCCCATACACAGAGAAAAGTCCATTAATTTTGAACATGGCTCCAGGTAGACGGGACTAGCGAAGGAAGTCAATGTCGCCACCTCCATTGGCGAGATTGACACCTCGCTGTCCCCGTCACCTGGTATGGATTTAAAGGGAAACCCCTACTCTGAAAAAATAGCATGGGGGTCCCCCCAAAGTCCATAGCAGACCCTTATCCGAACACGCAGCCCGGCCCGTCAGGAAAGGGTGTGGGGACGACCGAGCACCCCTCCCATCCTGAGCCTTACCAGGCCACGTGCCCTCAACATGGGGGGGTGCTTTGGAGAAGGGGGACCTGCGCCCCCCCACCCCAAAGCACCTTGTCCCCATGTTGATGAGGATAAGGGCCTCTTCCCATCAACCCTTGACATTGGCTGTCGAGGTCTGCGGACAGGGGGCTTATTGGAATCCGGGAGCCCCCTTTAAAAAGGGGGCCCCCAGATACCAGACCCCCACCCTATGTGAATAAGTATGGGGTACGATGTACCCCTACCTATTCACCTGGTGAAAAAATTGTAAATAAAAAAACACAACACAAGTTTTAAAATAATTTATTAGACAGCTCCGGGAGTCTTCTTCCGTATTGGGGGGGCCTTCTCGCCAGACTCCTCCGCTATCTTCTGCTCTTTTGCTAGATCTTTTACTAGCAGAAGAGCACGGCTTTCTTCTTCATCGTCGCCGCTGTCCGGGGGTCTTCTTGCGACTTCTGGGTCTTGTCCCGCTCTTGGGTTCTTCTTGCCGTGCCTCCGCTATCTTCTTATAGCTCTTTTACTAGCGTTGGCCCGGTCTTCTGTCGCTGTCGCCGACGATGCCTTCTTCTCCTCTTCTCTTCTTCCTTGCAATGTTGACACGTCGCTCTCTGATGTTACAGTCCCGGAGGATGCTAAAAAGTCCGGTCGTGTGTGGGCAAGTCCGCTCATTCGGAAAGTCTGGCGGACCTCTGCCGGATAGTCCGAACATGTGTACGTGGCATTACAAGCAGAAAAATTCAAGCATGTGTGTGGACTGAGATCTCCACTGTGGCGTATGTTCCAGTTACCGGTCCTGGCAATGGCAATATATTACATTTGTGGTTTAATACCGCTTTAATATTATTAATCACTTGTCCCTTATAGGGATGGGCTTTATGCTCGAGTCAAACTCATTTTGGGTGTTCGCGGCAAATTCGAAAGCCGCGGAACACCCTTTAAAAGTCTGTGGGAGAAATCAAAAGTGCTAATTTTAAAGGCTTATATGCAAGGTATTGTCAGAAAAAGTGTTTGGGGACCTGGGTCCTGCCCCAGGGGACATGTATCAATGCAAAAAAAGTTTTAAAAACAGCCGTTTTTCCGGGAGCAGTGATTTTAATAATGCTTAAAGTGAAACAATAAAAGTGTAATATTCCTTTAAATTTTGTACCTGGGGGTGTCTATAGTATGCCTGTAAAGGGGCGCATGTTTCCCAAAAAAAATGCGTGGGGGTCCCCCTAAATTCCATACCAGGCCCTTCAGGTCTGGTATGGATATTAAGGGGAACCCCGCCATTTTTTTTCTAAATGGCGTGGGGGTCCGCTCAAAATATTTTAAGGGGAACCCCGTGCCAATTTTTTTAAAAACAATGGCGTGGGGCCCCCCAAAAAATCCATACCTGTCAGAAGAGGACTTTTTTCACCCATGCTCACCATGCTATTGCGCGCATGCGCGCGGATTGGCACTCCGGCCCCCCACGCTCGCGACCCGATTCTGGGCACATGTGCGCAATGGCACACGTGTGCGTGCAGTGGCTCGCAAGTGTGTGCACGGGTTTGCGCCGCGGCGCACGCTATGGCGTGGCTATTTCAGATGGCTCTGGCTTCCAAACGGGTTGCTGGTTTGTCGTTGGATTCCCGTTTGTACCTGCTTCCAGTTTTGCCCTATCTGATTACCTTCTGTGACCCGGACTGTTCTTGACTATGCTACTGTTCTCCTCGATCTGACCCTTGCTCAACGGACCTTACTCGATCTGCCTACACCAGTTTGACCCTCTGCCTGCTCAACGGACTTACTTACCTGCTTATACGGATTTGACCCCTGGCTTGCTTCACGGACGTACTTACTTGTTTACAGGGATTTGACCCCTGGTCTGCTTCACAGACTTGTTTACTGTCTCTCGTGCCTGATCCCTTGCTGTGTTCCGGATTGTCTGCTAACCTCTGCACCTGAACCTCAGCCAGTTCCTGAACCTCAGCTCACCTCCTGTACAGCTCTACAGACTTCTTCAGGAACTACACCGTGCCTCTGCGTGCCACCTGCTCCCTGTACCACCTCCGGGGGACGGGGTTGCATAGTTGCAAGGGTGAACCGCTCTCGGCATCTCAGCCTCGGTAAGTACTTCTTGTGACAGTACAAACCAGCCAGATGTCAGAGGCCGACAGAGTGCATTCTCCTCTGGAGATCTTGTGCCAGGTCTCAGCTCTTACTGATGCCATCCAAAAGCTGCAAGAGGGATACACTCAGATTGATAGCCGCCTTCAGCAATTCACTGGACCACCTTCATCTGCAGCCGCAGCTCCCGCACCTACCAGTGGTGCCTCCCCCTCTCAGGCTACTGCAAATCCTACGGTAGTAATGGCGCTCCCAGAGCCCTTGGTCAACACACTGGAGCGCTTTGCAGGTGACCGAAAGAAATACAGGGCCTTTAAAAACGCTTGCTCCCTCTACCTAGCGCTTCAGCCCAGGACTTTTTCTTCTGAAGTAGTAAAAGTGGGGTTTGTGATCTCCCTTCTGGCTGAGGAACTCCAAGCTTGGCCCACAGTCTGATGGAACAAAGGAGCCCTGTGCTGAACTCAATCGATTCTTTCTTTGAGAGTATGGCTCAACTTTATGATGACCCGCAGCACACGGCCACAGCTGAAGCGATCTTGCATAACCTGTCACAAGGGAGAAGGCCAGTAGAGGATTATACTGTGGAGTTCAGTAAATGGGCGGCTGATACTGGCTGGAATGAGCCTGCCCTGAAATACCAGTATCGCCAAGGCCTGTCCGATGTCCTTAAGGACAAACTAGCCCGGATGGAAACCCCAGCCTCTCTAGAGGAGTTGATCCAATCAGCCACCAAGCTGGATAGGCGTTTGCGTGAGCGACACTCAGAGCGCTTCCAGGGGCCACGTCCAGCCTGGACGTCCCCCAGGTCAATCCCAACCCATGTACCACCTCCGGCTGCAACCTCTTCGGCTCCTGAAGTCGAGCCTATGCAACTCGGCTTGGTCCGTGCTCCTCTGACCCCTGAAGAGAGGCAGCGTAGGCGCCAATCCAACCTGTGACTGTACTGCGGGAGTACCGGACATTTTCTTTACAGCTGTCCAGTGAGGCCTAGTAAGTCCTACCCACGAAACTCTGTGAACTTTTAAGCCATCGATGTGCCTAACACTTACGTTACTCTCTTTATATCCTTACAGTTGACGGAAAAGGAAACCCGCCTTCCAGCTATAATTGACCGTGGAGCTTGTAGCTGTTTCATGGATGTCACTTTGGCCCGAAATTTACATATTCTTCTTCAAATCAAGGCACGTAGTCTCCAAATACATTTGGCTGACAGGTCTCTTCCACCTTCCGGACCCTTTACCCGGGAAACATGACTTATCCTCGCTATCATGGACTCAGGCCATCAGGAGTTCCTTTGATTCTACCTCATCCATTCCCCAATCTTTCCCATTATACTAGGCCTGCCTTGGCTCCAGATGTATGAACCCCAGATAAACTGGGATACTAAGGAAGTATCCTTCTATTTTCAATACTGCTCTCAGCACTGCTTCCCCCCAGCTCCTAGTGTCTGTTCAACCATCACAACTACGCCTGACAACCTTCAGCATGTTCCCTCAGTATACCTTTGGTTCCGGTGTTATAAAATTTCATGCGACCCGTGAATTTCGCTCACCCCGTCACTTCCGGTGAGGCTCCGTCACTCTAACAGCTGACAGCGGGCCTTTACTGCGCATGCGCCAAGTCCGTGATCTGAACGGCGCATGCGCAAGATCGTAAGTTCAGCGGTGGTAAAAAATTATAGACACAGAAATGCTGGTGGGCGGGCGGAGCTGAACAGATGCTCAGGACGTCAGCAGCAGCCCCGCCCACCCTAATAACATGCCTCTGAATATTAAGTGGTGGTGAAAAATCATACTCAAGTGGGCGGAGACTTGCGGGTGGGCGGGCGGAGCTAATGATGGCTTTATTATATCATCGGCAGCACCAATATGTATATTATTTATGAAAGCTGAACAATAAGCAGTGTATTTATTAAAGCTGAATAATAAGCAGTGTATTTATTAAAGCTGAACAATTAGCAGTGTATTTATTAGGCTGCTTTCACACTGGAGCTGTGAGGGCGTCGGCGGTAAAGCACCGCTATTTTTAGCGGCGCTTTACCGTCGTTTTAGCGGCGGTCTGCGGGCGCTAGCGGGGTGGTTTTAACCCCCGCTAGCGGCCGAAAAAAGGGTTAAAACCACCCGCAAAGCGCCGCTGCAGCGGCGCTTTGCCGGCGGTATTGCTGCGCTGTCCCATTGATTTCAATGGGTAGGAGCGGTTTAGGAGCGGTGAATACACCGCTCCTTCACCGCTCCAAAGATGTGGCTAGCAGGACTTTTTTCACTGTCCTGCCAGCGCACCGCTTCAGTGTGAAAGCCCTCCGGCTTTCACACTGGAGTGACAGGGGCCGTTTTTTTTCAGGCGCTACACGGCTTCTAGTGGTGACGGTGAAACCGAACACCAGCGTCACCAGAGGCCGCACTCTTTTGTATGTCACACACTGTGTGGCGGCCATGTTGTTGTAGCCCCAGTCCTTTCATTTCTAATGGAGACTTCAGGAAAATGTCTCCGGACACAAGGACAGGAGGGGGATATTGCTGAGAATATGGGGGGGGGGGGGAAATCAGGGAGACTTTATCATTCATATTATATGGTGCTCCTGGAACTTGTGGTCCGGCTCTGGTCCTCCTGGGACTTGTGGTCCGGCTCTGGTTGTCCCCGGACTTGCCCTTAATCTCTGGTCCTCCCGGGACTTGCCCTTAATCTCTGGTCCTCCCGGGACTTGCCCTTAATCTCTGGTCCTCCCGGGACTTTTGGTTATTCTCTGCTCCTCCCGGGACTTTTGGTTATTCTCTGCTCCTCCCGGGACTTGCCCTTAATCTCTGCTCCTCCCGGGACTTGCCCTTAATCTCTGCTCCTCCCGGGACTTGCCCTTAATCTCTGCTCCTCCCGGGACTTGTGGTCTGGCTCCGCTCCTCCCAGGACTTGCGCTTAATCTCTGCTCCTCCCACGATTTGCGGTCCGGCTCTGGTCTTCCCGGGGACTTGCGCCTAATCTCTGCTCCTCCCGGGACTTGTGGTCCGGCTCCGCTCCTCATGGGACTTGCGCTTAATCTCTGCTCCTCCCGGGACTTGTGGTCCGGCTCTGCTCCTCCCGGGACTTGCGCCTAATCTCTGGTCGTCCCAGGACTTGTGGTCCGGCTCTGGTCCTCCCGGGGCTTGCGCTTTAGCTCCGGTCCTCCTGGGACTTTTAGTGCTCTGGTTTGGGGGGAGGGTACACTGGGCCTGCTGGGTTATGTAGTGTTGGGGGGGGGGAGGGGAATTGATGCGGAGCCCCTGACAGCTCTTCCTGTATTTGTATCAATCACATTTCTCCTATAATAGACTATTTCTGGTCATCCTCTCTCAGATAATACACTAATATAATTGGGGATGGGGGGGGTTGCAGCTCTGGAGAGAGTGTGCGAGTGTCAGAGAGAGAGCGCGATTAAACCTTAAAAAAAAAAAAAATCATAAGCAATGTTGCAGATCTCGGCACTTACCAGGTCTGCCGTTACCTCTTCATTTCCAATATCTCTAAATTCTCCTTTTTCCTTGGTTTTCCACCCCCTTCCAGGGTCCCGCGGAGCCACCTTTGCCCGTGTGATGATTTGTTTTGTTTTTTGTTTGTTTTTTGTTTTTTAAGTGATATTTTAATCTTTTTATATGTTATTTTCTTAACAATGAGTCCATGTGAGTGCAAGGGCGCCGATCGGCTCTGTGTGGGGGGGGGGGAGAAGGATGGGTAACACTGCAACGGTGTCTACAGGGAAGATGTGTCACATGGTACCACTTTGCTCCGCCCACCTATCGGACAGCGCAGGAGGAGGAGGACGGTCACATGACCTCAGTAAAAAGAAGATACAATGAAGGTATTTGCAACACTTGAAATGCTGTGAAAATATTTTCTGTATTTATTCAGTTTAAATAAACGTCACATACAATAATTATGAACGATTATTAATTACATTTGGTTGGGAGGAGTCATAAAGAACAGGGCTGTACAAAAACGGGTACATGGTGGGGGCGGGTTTGAGGTCATTGCACCTAGAAAAAGGGACCGCTACAAAAGATCGATCCAAGAGAGCGGTGAGTACATTATAAAAAGAGTTCTCCCAGGAGGGTTTCTATGGTACGGGATCTGCTGCCCTCTAGTGACAGACAGGATACATTACAGTACAAAGTGCAGCTGCCAACCAACTGAATCTGTAACATTTCCTGAGGTCTGAGATGTGCAAATTATAGTCGGGCTTCAGATTCTCCTGACTTCAACATAACGTACAAAGCTGGAGGAGAGAAAAAAAAAAAAAAAAAAAGTGTAAATTGTCAGAACAACAACAAGAGCAACAGAAAAGGCAGAGGAGGGAGGAGGAGGAGGAATGAGAGAGGAGCAGCAACAGAAACAGCAGACAAGAAACCGGAATGGCAGAGAAGGAGGGAGAGAGGAGCAGCAACAGGATCAGCAGACAACAGGGATGGCAGAGGAGGGAGAGAGGAGCAGCGACAGGAACAGCAGAGGAGTAATGCCAGGATTGGCAGAGAAGGAGGGAGAGGGGAGCAACAGAGGAGAAACGCTAGGAATGGCAGAGAAGAAAGGGGAGCAGCAACAGGAACAGCAGACAACAAACAAGAGGAACAGAAGAGGAGCAACAGAGAAACAGCGCCAGGAACGGCAGACAAGAAACAAAAGGAATGACAGAGGAGCAACGCCAGAAAAGGAGGGAGAGAGGAGCACCAACAGCAGGGACAGAGGAGCAACACCAGGAATGGCAGAGGAGGAGGGACAGAGGAGCAATGACAAACGGCAGAGAAGCAACGTCAGGAACAGCAGAGGAGCAACACCAGGATTGGCAGAGAAGGAGGGAGAGAGGAACAGTGACAGGAACAGCAGACAAAGAAACAGGAGTGGCAGAGGAGCAACGCTAGGAATGGCAGAGAAGGAAAGAGGAGCAGCAACAGGAACGGCAGAGGAGCAGCGACAGGAACAGCAGACAAGAAAGAAGAGGAATGGCAGAGGAGCAAAGCCAGGAACGGGAAAGAGGGAGAGAGGAGCAGCACCAGGAATGGCAGAGGAGGGAGAGAGAGGAGCAATGACAGAAACGGCAGAGAAGCAACGTCAGGAACAGCAGACAATGAAGAGGAACAGCAGAGGAGCAACGTCGGGAGCAATGACAGGAGAGACAGAGGCGGAGCAGCAACAGAGGAACGGCAGAGAAGAAGGAGAGGAGCAGCAACAAGGAGGGACAGAGGAGCAATGTCAGGAATGGCAGAGGAGCAGCAACAGGAACAGCAGAGGAGCAACAAAGGAGCAGTGTCAGGACCAGCAGACAAGAAACAAACAAAAAGGAATGGCAGAGGAGCAATGACAGGATTGGCAGCGACCGGAACGGCAGACGAGCAGCGACAGGAACGGCAGACGAGCAAGGAGGGAGAGAGGAGCAACAGACAAGAAACAAGAGGAATGGCAGAGGAGCAATGCTAGGAACGGCAGAGAAGGAGGGAGAGAGGAGCAGCAACAGAGGAGCAACAACAGAGGAGCAACACCAGGAATGACAGAGGAAGAGAGGAGCAATGACAGAAACGGCAGAGAAGCAACGTCAGGAACAGCAGACAATGAAGAGGAACAGCAGAGGAGCAACGTCGGGAGCAATGACAGGAGAGACAGGAGGAGCAGCAACAGAGGAACGGCAGACAAGAAGGAGAGAGGAGCAGCAACAAGGAGGGACAGAGGAGCAATGTCAGGAATGGCAGAGGGGCAGCAACAGGAACAGCAGACAAGAAACAGGAATGGCAGCGGAGCAACGCCAGCACCGGCAGAGGAGCAACAAAGGAGCAGAGTCAGGAACAGCAGACAAGAAACAGGAATGGCAGAGGAGGAGGGACAGAAGAGCAATGACAGGAGCGACAGATCAGAAACCACAGATGAGTGACAGGAGAGACAAGAGAGGAAGGAATGGAGTTACAGAATGAAGATTTCCCAGCAGTAGTCCTCACCGGTGGCATCGCTGTGAAGCACAGCGCTGTCATGACTGCGGACCTGGCATCTGGTGTAGACTTTCTGACCGTCCACCTTCTCCACTCGGCTGTCTATGAGGACTGGGATCCCAGAGGAATCGGACTACAGACACAAAGAGAACCTCATTACACCTCTCCGCTATCACAGCTTCAGAACAACAACTCCTACCCCCCCCCCCCCGCGAGAGTCTCCCCAATATTATTCTTCCCCTGTCACTACCACATCATCACCGCCGGCCATCGATTGTACATTCTCCTGACAACCATGTAGTGTCAGGTAGGTCCTCTTCTCCCCCCTGGGCGCTTACCTCCGATAGTCGAGGTTCAGGTTGGCGGTCATAGCCGGTCCGATGCTGTTTACAATTCCCGCCCCCACGGTGGAGTCTACGATGGTGGCGATGCAGCCCCCGTGTGTGTACCTAGAAGAAGGCAAGAGGGGACGCGAGAGGTGGAAGGAGAACAAGGAGAGCCCGAGGAACCAAAGGATTCTGGTTAGGGTAGGCTCTGCGAAGAAAAAAAAAGAAAAAAAAAAAAGAAAATAACGCTCACCCTGCGAGGCCCCCCAGATAGGGCCCGGGCTGGAATATGCAGACTGTCCTCTTCTCCGCCTCGTTATAGAACATACAATACTCGAAGCCGATTCCTTCCTGGTCCAGGTTCCTGGTGAAGAAACGAGTTTCCCCGTCGGCCTCCAGGCTCATACCTGTACAGGAGGAGGTCAGAGGTCACCAGAGGAGCTTACACTCTAATGTCATCCCCCACCACAGCCAAACACTATTCTTATTCTTGTACTCGATCTGCTGCCAGCGAACTCCTCGTAGGAGGGATGTCTCCTCCAGCTCGGGTCTCGGCTCAGCTCCTCGTACAGCCTCTTGGTTTCGGGGTTCCAGGTGGGGTTGGGCACGGCGTAGTCCCGCGGTTGGAGGGCGGCCTGCAGATTTAAAAATAAATAAATAAACAGATGTCAGACCTGTGCCCTTCGCTTTGGCTTTTCTATGATTGGGAGGGTTAAAAAGGAGACATTCTGGGTGGAGTCTTTGGTGGATATTCAGCCTATAGGAAGCAGATTTTTGGGATCACCTCCCACTGACAGCGATCACCGTCCCGCGGTCAGGGTGTGAGCGGCACTAGAGGCGTGTGCAGAACATTCAAATTTCTTATGTTACTTAATTTGTTTCTTACGTTACCAAATTTTGGTTTCAGAATTTTAGTTAAAAATTTTAATTTTGTTTATTCATTTTCTGACGGATTCCACAATTTTTTGAAAAACAATTTGAACTCGTAAAAACAAAAAATAAAAAAACAAAAAACAAAACAAAACAAAACAAAACCCAAAACAAAACACAAACACCACACGATCAATGATTCAAATTCTGTGTGAAGAAATAGCTGGTTGCTAAGGATCGGGCTGGGGGCGCCGTCCGCCACGTCCTTAGCAACCGACGACTCGTTGGCTGTCAGCGGGATTCCCCACTGACAGCTGAAACTTAAAAACAAATGAGTGCTGGCAATAGAAAATCCTGGAAAAAAAACAAACCCCCCCCGCCCCCCCAACAACCAACCCTGCATGGGCACCAGCCCCCCCCCCCCCCCCCGATGGGGAAGAGGAATAAAAAAAAAAAAAAAACATAGGGGTCCGGACCTTTATCCAAGCATGCAACCCAGGAAAGGGGGAAGGGGGGGGGGTGTATGAGCAAGTGCCCCCCCACCCCAAACCATACCAGGTCACCATACCAGGGCCCTGCCCTAAGCACCATGCTGATGGGGACAAGGGCCTCTTTCCAACAACCCTGGCTGGTGGTTGTGGGGGGGGGACCCCAGATCCCGCCCTACCCACCTATGTGAATGAGTATGGGGTACATAGATCAAAAATAGTAAATAAAAAGTCCCCCCCAGGCCCTTATCCGATGCAGACCGGGGGGCAGGCAAGGAAAGGGGGGGGGTATTAGCAAAAAAACAAAGGAGTCCCCCCCAGATCCCACACTACCTCCAACTATGTGAATGAGTATGAGGTACGTAGTACCCCTACCCTTTCCACCCCAAAAAATTAAAAAATAAATAAAAACCCCTTTCGAACGCTCCACGCTGTTGAATGTCCGACGGTTCTTACATGGCTAAGGGGTGGCCCCGCCCCTGTGACATCACCAACCAGGTAACGCTGGGCTGTTGATGTCACAAAGGGGGTGGGGTGTTTACATTTCAGCCAGTAGGGAAGCCCGCTGACAGCTGATGACTCATTGGTTGTTAAGGAGGCGGCGGCGGCGGCCACCCCCCCCCTTTAGCAACCAGCTATTTCTTGACACAGAATTCGAATCGGTTGACCTTTTTGTTTCTCCCCCTCCCCCCAAACGATCCGAATCCAAGTCGTACATAAATAATTTGGAATGGGTGAGAAAACGATGAACGTAAATTAAATTTCAACAAAAATGTGTTACCATTTCATCTCCGAGATTCAGATACATCCGAATGGCTACAAATGTATCCAAATTTATATCCAGAGAGGCATAGTGTCTATGGGGCTCCGTCCGGCAGCAGAGCGCGCACATTAGGTGGCATGCCCCTCCCCCACTGGGGACACTCCAGGCGGTTAACCCCTCCCCCAACCAATCAGTACTCACAGGGAATAGGTGTTCATGCTGTACCCTGGCGGCGGCGGTGGAGGCGTGGCGGCAGACGGCAGCGCCGCCCTGGATGATCCTGGAGATTTTGTACAGCATGGTGCCTGAGAGAGGAGACAGGAAGGAGATGAGACGGGGACACCGACATCAATCTATACATTATGCCCCACACTGGAGGAGTACTACATATCCCAGCATGTCCCCCCCCCCCCACACACACACACACACCAGAGCACTACCTATCCCAGCATGTCCCCTCCCCCACACCAGAGCACTACATATCCCAGCATGTCCCCACCCCCACACCGGGGAACTACATATCCCAGCATGTCCCCCCACCCCCACACCAGAGCACTACATATCCCAGCATGTCCCCGCCCCCACACCAGAGCACTACATATCCCAGCATGTCCCCTCCCCCACACCGGAGCACTACATATCCCAGAATGTCCCCTCCCCCCACACCGGAGCACTACATATCCCAGAATGTCCCCTCCCCCCACACCGGAGCACTACATATCCCAGAATGTCCCCTCCCCCCACACCGGAGCACTACATATCCCAGAATGTCCCTTCCCCCCACACCGGAGTACTACATATCGCAGCATGTCCCGTCCCCCCACACCGGAGCACTACATATCCCAGCATGTCCCCTCCCCCACACTGGAGCACTACATATCCCAGAATGTCCCCTCCCCCCACACCGGAGCACTACATATCCCAGAATGTCCCCTCCCCCCACACCGGAGTACTACATATCGCAGCATGTCCCGTCCCCCCACACCGGAGCACTACATATCCCAGCATGTCCCCTCCCCCACACCGGAGCACTACATATCCCAGCATGCTCTGTGTATCCTTCCTCCACCTAGAACTGAACTACAAAGTCCCAGCAAAGCCCACAAGCTCCAGAACTCAGCCCCCCCTCACCTGCTGGGAGTTGTGATTCTTTTGCTGCTTTAGACCAAAACAGCTCCGCTGCCAACCTCCTCTCCAAACCCCTTCCATTCCACCAATGTCCCTTTTATCAGCATCTTCCAGGACTCGTCTCTATTCACACCTGTCCCTGATTCCGGAGACATTTTCCTGAAGCCTCCGCCTGGAGAAAATCTCCGCCCACTTGAGTATGATTTTTCACCACCACTTAATATTCAGAGGCATGTTATTAGGGTGGGCGGGGCTGCTGCTGACGTCCTGAGCATCTGTTCAGCTCCGCCCGCCCACCAGCATTTCTGTGTCTATAATTTTTTACCACCGCTGAACTTACGATCTTGCGCATGCGCCGTTCAGATCACGGACTTGGCGCATGCGCAGTAAAGGCCCGCCGTCAGCTGTTAGAGTGACGGAGCCTCACCGGAAGTGACGGGGTGAGCGAAATTCACGGGTCGCATGAAATTTTATAACACCGGGATGTGTTTGACAAACAACAGGCTGACTGTTTATCACCTCATTGGCCATATGCTTGCCCTATTGACCTCCTGCCCAGCTCAGCAATGCCGTTTGTCCGCATCTTTCCACTATCAGAAACTGAGCTGAAAGCCCTCAAATATTACACTGATGAGAACCTTGAAAGGGGCTTCATCGACCCCTCCTCGTCACCAGCTGGAGCTGGTATCTTTTCTAAGGAAAAAAAAGATGGGTCCCTAAGGCCAGGTGTGGACTACAGACAGCTAAATAGCAGCTAAATAGCGGTACCCTCTGCCACTCATCCCAGAATTGTTCCAACGCTTCCGATCAGCCCAAATCTTCTTCAAGTTGGATCTCCGGGAGGCCTACAATCTCATCAGGATTCGGGCTGGGGATGAGTGGAAAACTGCCTTTAGGTTCAGGTTCGGGCATTACGAATACTTAGTGATGCCGCTTGGACTCTTCAACGCCCCGACCACCTTTCAACATCTGGTGAACGATATTTTTCGGGAATACCTTGACAACTTCCTGGTCGTCTACCTAGATTATATTCTCATTTTTCAGCCACCATTGAATTGCACCGAGATGAAGAAGAAGATGGAGAAGAAGATGGAGGAAGAAGAAGAACACCAAAGGAAGACCACAAGAAAGAAGCGGAAAGAAGAAGAAATTAATAAAGGACTTGTCAAAAACAGTCTTTTGTGTTTTTTAACCCTTTTGACATGTTTTTTGTGAAATGGTAGGGGTAAGCCCCCCACAGACCCCCACAACCACCAGGCAAGGGTTGTGGGGATGAGGCCATTCTCCCCATCAGCATGGGGACAATGTGCTTTGGGGGGGCACTACCCCAAAGCACCTCCCAATGTTGAGGGCATGTGGCCTGGTATGGTTCAGGAGGGGCGTGGCGCTCTCTTGTCCCCCCTCTTTTCCTGCGCGTGCTCAGATAAGGGTCTGGTATGGATTTTTGGGGGGACCACATGCCATTTAAAAAAAAATTGGGTGCAGGGTTCCCCTTAAAATCCATACGAGACCTGAAGTGTCTGGTATGGATTTTGAGGGGCATCCCCAAGCCATTCTTTTTTATTTTGATGCGGGGTTCTCCTTAACCACTTAACAACCGGCCCATAGCCGAATGACGGCTACAGGGCGGTTGCTTAACTCTGGGAGGACTTTATAGTAAGTCCTCCCAGAATTCCACTCTCACGCGCACCCTGGGGTGCGCACTCAAGAGCATCCGTGACAGCTCATCGCGGCCATTTACCACGTGATTGCTCCGTCAAATGATGGAGCGATCACTTGTAAACAAACCGGCGTCATGTTATGACGCCGGTTCCTCCCTCCCCTCTCTGTACCGATCAGTACAGTGAGAGGAGAGATAGGTGTCAGCAGTACTGTGGGCTGGATCTGCAGTGCCCACAGCGCTGCTCACCGACAATTAACCCTGCAATTCCATGCCAATACTCTGTAATACCCTACCAATACTCTGCAATGCCCTGCCAATACTCTGCAATACCCAGCAATGCCCTGCCAATACTCTGCAATGCCCAGCAATAATCTGCAATACCCAGCAATAATCTGCAATAGCCTGCAATACCCTGTAATACTGTGCAATACCCTGCCAATACTCTGCAATACCCAGCAATGCCCTGCCAATACTCTGCAATACCCAGCAATGCCCTGCCAATACTCTGCAATAGCCTGCAATCATGGGCGTCCGCAGAACTTTTTCCAAGGGGGGGCATCATTTTAAGGCCACTCATGCTCCGCCCCTTTTTGACAATATCATGAAAATCTTTCCACTGGTAATACATATGTGTTATATAACAGATAATTAATCTTCACTTTGTATTGGAAGTTACTCTGGTGGCTGCGTACCATGCCCATATAGCCTAGAGAATGTACATCTTTTTACATTGCAATACATCTGTTGTGGCCATATTTTGATCTCATACTGTCACTGTATAGACTGTTTTCATAAAGATAAAAATATGGCAATAACAGATGTATTGCAATGTAAAAAGATATACATTCTCTAGGCTATATGGGCATGGTCCGCAGCCACCTGAGTAACCTTGCGGACGCCCATGCTTTCAAAAACCAGCCCTGGAAAAAATTTCATACCAGCCACACAGCATTATTAAACCAGCCAAACAGCATAATGTCATCATTTTCTTGTTCATGAAAGGGAAAACCATACATTTTACCAGTTAATGGTCATAAGTGATCAATCATCAAGGGGGACCCCAGGAACTCAGAACGTGGGGGGGGGGCACCTTCTGAAGAAAGAATACTTGAAGGTAAGGGGGGTGGGTTACTAATATAAGGAGGAAACCCTTTATATCAGTGCCCCTTACGTTATCGTATTCACTCCCCCCTTACATCAGTGACCCCCCCCCCCCCCGACTGGCCTGGCGGTGCTTTCACTGACCTCCTCTCAGGTGCACTGTGCAGCGCTCAGTCAGTCGGCTCCAGCTTGGTGGCTCTGGTTTTATCCTATAGTCTCCTGTCCACAGTCCACACAAGTCTGACTTCTCCCATAACCCCCATCCCGGCAGTGCTCCCACTCTTGACTCCTCTCCAGACTCCCTCAGAGACTGCAGACATGCTACAGGAGATGGTCAGAGACTGCAGACTTGATGCAAGAGCTCAATGCAGCCTCACCAGTGCCCATCAAATGCAGCCTCACTGTGCCCACCAAATGCAGCCTCACTGTGCCCACCAATGCAGCCTCACTGTGCCCACCAATGCAGCCTCACTGTGCCCACCAATGCAGCCTCACTGTGTCCATCAAATGCAGCCTCACTGTGTTCATCAAATGCAGCCTCACTGTGTCCATCAAATGCAGCTTTACTGTGCCGTGAATGTAGCCTCACTGTGTCCATCATTGCAGCCCCTCCTGTGCCCCATGTCCCAGTCTGCAGTCCCTGTCTGTGGGAAGGTGTGTTGTTGATGCTTGGTACGGTACCTTGCATGCCAGCAGGATATCCATGATGGCCAGCAGCAGGCAGGGTCTGTTCTCGTTTTGGATGGGGACGGTGCTCCTTCCAGAGGATCTGTCTGCTGTGAGATGGAGTGGTCCCTGGCCACCTGGACCTTCAGCTGTCCTCATTTTCCAGCCCCAGTCAGCCTGTCCTCTGGTCCTGGGGAAGTGGAGAGCACTGGGTGGGAGTTGGAGAGAAGGGGGAGCAAAGAGTACTGGCTTGGTTGGAGAACACATGGGTGGGGGCAAAGAATGAGGGGGAGTGGAGATCACAGGGGTGGGGAGCAGAGAGTGCTGGGGGGGAACTTGAGAGCACTGGGGGGGGCAATAAGAACAGGGGTAGAGAGCACGGTAGGCTGAGAGCAGTGTATGGGGTGATGAAGAGCACTGGGGGGGAGAAAAACAGGGGTGGAGAGCACGGGGGCTGGAGAGTACTGGGGGGTACAAAGAGCAGGGGGGAGTGGAGAGCAATGGGGGGGAGCTTGAGAGCACCAGTGGGGGCCAGAAATAACAGGGGTGGAAAGCACGGGGGACTGGAGAGAACTATGGGGGGTGGAGAGCACTGGTAGGGTTGGAGAGCACATGGGTGGGGGCAAAATGCAGGGGAAGTCGTGAGTACAGGCGTGGGGAGTGGAGAGTACTGGGGGGAGCCAAAAAGAACAGGGGTGGAGAGCACGGAGGGTAAAGATAACTGGGGGGGGGGCTGGAGAACACCAGGGGGGCAGAAAGAACAGGGGTGGGGAGAATGGGGGGCTGGAGAGCACTGGGGTGGGGGCTGGAGAGTGATGGGGAGAGCTGAAGAGCACTGGGGGGTAGAAAGAACAGGGGGGAGATCACTGGGGGGAGTGGAGAGCACTGGGTGGAGAGCACTGGGGGGGAAAGAACAGGGGGAGGGCACTGGGGGGGAGAGGAGAGCACTGGGGGGGAAGAGAGCACTGGGGGGAAGAGAGCACTGGGGGGGAGCAGTGGGGGGAGAACAGGGGGGAGAGCACTGGGGAGGAGAACAGGGGGAGAGGACTGGGGGGAGTGGAGAGTACTGTGGGGGGGAGCACTGGGCGGAGTGGAGAGCACTGGGGGGAACAGGGGGGGAGCACTGGGGGGGACAGGGGGGGAGAGCACTGGGATGGTGGCTAGAGAAGGATGGGGAGAGCTGGAGAGCAGGGGGGGCAGTAAGAACAGGGGAGGAGAAAACTGGGGGGGGGGGCAGGAGAATGTGGTGGAGGAGAGTACTGGGGGGGACAAGGGGGAGAGCACTGGGGGAGTGGAGAGCACTGTGGGAGGGGGCACTGGGGGGTGAACGGGGGGAGTGTAGAGCACTGGAATGGTGGCTAGAGAAGGAGGGGGAGAGCAGGGGGGGCAGCAAGAACAGGGAAGGAGAGAACTGGGGGGGCAGGAGAGTGTGGTGGTGGAGGAGAGCACTGGGGGGGCAGGAGAGTGTGGTGGTGGAGGAGAGCACTGGGGGCAGGAGAGTGCAGTGGTGGAGGAGAGCACTGGGGGGGCAGGAGAGTGTGGTGGTGGAGAAGAGCACTGGGGGGGCAGGAGAGTGTGGTGGTGGAGGAGAGCACTGGGGGGGGACAGGAGTGTGTGGTGGTGGAGGAGAGCACTGGGGGGGCAGGAGAGTGTGGTGGTGGAGGAGAGCACTGGGGGGGCAGGAGAGTGTGGTGGAAGAGAGCACTGGGGGGGCAGGAGAGTGTGGTGGTGGAGGAGAGCACTGGGGTGGGAAGGAGAGTGTGGTGGAGGAGAGCACTGGGTGGGCAGGAGAGTGTGGTGGTGGAGGAGAGCACTGGGGGGGCAGGAGAGTGTGGTGGTGGAGGAGAGCACTGGGGGGGCAGGAGAGTGTGGTGGTGGAGGAGAGCACTGGGGGGGGCAGGAGAGTGTGGTGGAGGAGAGCACTGGGGGGGGGCAGGAGAGTGTGGTGGAGGAGAGCACTGGGGGGCAGGAGAGTGTGGTGGTGGAAGAGAGCACTGGGGGGGCAGGAGAGTGTGGTGGTGGAGGAGAGCACTGGGGGGGGCAGGAGAGTGTGGTGGAGGAGAGCACTGGGTGGGCAGGAGAGTGTGGTGGTGGAGGAGAGCACTGGGGGGGGCAGGAGAGTGTGGTGGTGGAGGAGAGCACTGGGGGGGGGCAGGAGAGTGTGGTGGAGGAGAGCACTGGGTGGGCAGGAGAGTGTGGTGGTGGAGGAGAGCACTGGGGGGGCAGGAGAGTGTGGTGGAGGAGAGCACTGGGGGGGGCAGGAGAGTGTGGTGGAGGAGAGCACTGGGGGGGCAGGAGAGTGTGGTGGAGGAGAGCACTGGGGGGGGCAGGAGAGTGTGGTGGTGGAGGAGAGCACTGGGGGGCCGGAGAGTGTGGTGGAGGAGAGCACTGGGGGGGCAGGAGAGTGTGGTGGAGGAGAGCACGGGGGGGCAGGAGAGTGTGGTGGTGGAGGAGAGCACTGGGGGGGGGGGGCAGGAGAGTGTGGTGGTGGAGGAGAGCACTGGGGGGGGGCAGGAGAGTGTGGTGGAGGAGAGCACGGGGGGGGGGCAGGAGAGTGTGGTGGAGGAGAGCACTGGGGGGGCAGGAGAGTGTTGTGGAGGAGAGCACTGGGGTGCAGGAGAGTGTGGTGGTGGAGGAGAGCACTGGGGGGGGCAGGAGAGTGTGGTGGTGGAGGAGAGCACTGGGGGGGGCAGGAGAGTGTGGTGGAGGAGAGCACTGGGGGGGGCAGGAGAGTGTGGTAGAGGAGAGCACTGGGGGGGCAGGAGAGTGTGGTGGAGGAGAGCACTGGGTGGGGGGCAGGAGAGTGTGGTGGAGGAGAGCACTGGGTGGGGGGCAGGAGAGTGTGGTGGAGGAGAGCACTGGGGGGGCAGGAGAGTGTGGTGGAGGAGAGCACTGGGGGGGCAGGAGAGTGTGGTGGAGGAGAGCACTGGGGGGGGCATGGAGCACAAGGTGAACTGGGGACAGTAAAATAAGTTGGATAGGAGACCCCCTGCAGCCCCCGCCCATCCTCCTATCCAGGCACTGTGGCACACAGGGCGAGCTGTACCTGCAGCATCTCCTCCTATGGATAAAAGTGCTGGCTGGCTGTGTACGGCGGCGGTCGCTCTTTAACATGGCCCCGCCCCCCCAGATCGGCTCGTGTGATAGGTGGAATGTTGATTCTCTCTACTATTACACAAGCAGGTCTGGGGGGGCGGGGCCATGTTACAGAGTGGCTGCCGAACACAGAGGCAGCCCGCTCTGTGATCCAGAGGAGAGAGCGGAGGATGCAGCCGGCGGACTCAGTTAAAAAAAAATGCAGCATGGCGGTGGCAACACCTTGGGGATTCCAGGGGGGGGCACTTGACCCCCCTTGCCCCCTGCTGCGGACGCCCATGCCTGCAATACCCTGCAATACTCTGCCATAAATTGCTATACCCAGCAATACCCAGCCATACTCAGTGATACCCTGCACAACCCAGCCATACTCTGCAATACCCAGCCATAGTTGGTGATACCCTGCAATACCCAGCCATACCCGGTGATGCTCTGCAATACCCAGCCATACTCGGCCATGCTCAGCCATTCTCGGTGATGCCCAGAAATACTTGGTGATACCCACCCATGCTCAGCCATGCTTGGCTGTCCTCAGCCTCTGTATGTTGCCATGCTGTGGAACTCTTAGCCCCTGTACACACAGTCGGAGATTTCGACAACCAAATCCGTCGGATTTTGTCTGACGGATTTTGCCCGTCGGATCTTGTCCGAAACTGCTGCATACACACGGTCGGACTAAGTTGTCGAAAAATCTGATCATTCAGAACATGATGACGTAATTTAGTTACGATGGGACTACGTTCAGGCTAGTAGCCAATAGCTTTGATGTAGAAATTTGATCTGAGCATGCATGGCACTTGGTCCGATCAAAATTCTCTACACATGATCGGAGTATGCCCGATCGAACCAGTTGGTCGGAAAATATTTCCAACAAGTTGGAAAATTGGGTCCGACGGAATCAGTCCGATGCATACCACACACAGTCAGATTATCCGACAACACGGTCCGATAGGACACATTCCGACGGATTCTCCGGCCGTGTGTACAAGGGCTTACACACGTGGTATCGCCGTACTCAGGAGGAGTAGGAGAATCTATTTCATGTCATTTTTGGTAGGTACATAAAAAAACAAACCATTTTAACCACTTCCCGGCCGCCGGCCGCCATATGACGTCCTTGACGTACCTACAGGCATCATTCAGATATCAGATTTTTCAGCCAGCGATTCCCTACACCATAAGAATGATCATAGCAGCTGTTCCACTGCTTGATTGCTCTTACGGGAGGCGAGAGGGGACTCCCCCCTCCCGCCGCCCTCCAGTGCATCTACAGACTCGCCAATACGATCAAAAACAGAATTGTTTTTTTATTTTTTTATTTCAGGCTTCCCAGCCTAGAGGTGAGATGTGGGGTCTTATTGACCCCATATCTCACTGTAAAGAGGACCTGTCACACCATATCCCTGTTACAAGGGATGTTTACATTCCTTGTAATAGGAATAAAAGTGATCAACAAATTTATTTTTGGGGAAAAAAATGTCAAACTAAAATAAATAAAGTAAAATGAATAATAAAAAAAAAATATTTTAAAGCGCCCCTGTCCCGCATGCAGAAGCGAACGCATACGTAAGTCCCGCCCACATATGAAAACGGTGTTCAAACCACACATGTGAAGTATCGCTGCAAACGTTAGAGCAAGGGCAATCATTTTGGGAGCACAACCAATGTGAATGTTAGCATTTCCGGCATGCCGGGAATGTAAATGTCTTTTTAAACTGGGTTTACTCCCGCTTTAAGTAGTTTGTCTCATCCATGTAAACTGATACATTCTGCTGGAGAGCCTGTGCTATGAAAATAACAGACGAAAATTACCAGATGAAATAGAAGAAATAAAGCCTAAAAAATGAAACGAATACAGCCATCACATCTAAGAATTGATAAGCTGCAAATATAATGGATGTTTGCTTTCGGGTTTAATACTGCTGTAACCACTTCAGCCTCGGAAGGATATGCCCCTTCCCGACCATGTAATTTTTATGATACGGCACTGCGACATTTTAACTGACAATTGTGCGGTCGTGCGAAATACCCAAACAAAATTTGTATCCTTTTTTCCCACAAATAGAGCTTTCTTTTGGTAGTATTTAATCACATCTGTGGTTTTTATTTGTTGTTCTATAGACAAAAAAAAAGTGTAAATTTTGGAAAAAGCACAATATTTGCACTTTTTGCTATAATAAATATCTCACAAAAAATAAGTTTAGTTTAGGCCAATATTGATTCTTCTATATTATTTGGTAAAAAAAAATCGCAATAAGCGTATATTGATTGGTTTAGGCCGATATTCATTCTTCTACATATTTTTGGGAAAAAAATCGCAATAAGCGTATATTGATTTTATTGTGCAAAAGTTACAGTATAGCGTCTACAAAATAGGGGATAGATTTATGTCATTTTTATTATTATTATTATTATTTTTTTTTTTCCATTTAAAGTTTATTGAAGAAAATAGTAATACAGTGAATATGCATGGACATACAGTAGTTGACATGTAAATGAATAAAGTAAATGTGTTCCATTGGTAACAAGAAAAGAAATAAAACTTCCAGGTATTAATGATTTTTAGATTCAGATTATTGATGTTGCATATTCGAAATTCGGAAAACTAAAAATGTTCTTATTGTGTATTGGAGGGTTAGAATTGAATTAGACAGAGAATAAATTAGAGATTGGAGTAGAGAAATAGGTGTGTGGTGTGTGGGGGGGGGGGGGGGGGACAAGGTGAGGAAGGGTGGGGGTGAGATGGAGTGAGTAGGAGGGGAGAAATAAGAGATGTAGTTGTATTCAAGTAGTTTCTAGTTTAATCGTAGTGTGTATTATTGATTACAAGGTATCCTGACAGGCACATGTGTAGCCTTTGTCGTCCTCTTCAAGTTAGATATTGGCCATATTCTCAGTTCTTGAGTTGGTTGTATGCAGAGGTTAGACAAAATCATGAGTCCCCTATTGGTGCTATAACTGTAATTTAAAGTAGTTTTTTCACCTTCAGATCCTCATAATCATTTGAGTACCTAAAGGTAAATCAGGGAAACCAAGTCTTGTGGTAACCTTCAGTCGAGTCATTAGACTGTGCTATTGTTTCCTCCATGTCACATAGATCTATGATTTTGTGGAACATATCTCTAATGGATGGAATATTGGTGGATTTCCACTGTAATGGTATTAGAGATTTGGCTGCATTAAGCAGGTGTCTGGATAAAGAATTTTTGTATTTTTGGAAAGAGAAGTTAGCGACACGGATTAGGCAACATGCTGTGTCTAGTCTCAATGTGGTTTCAGTGATATGGCGGATGATTGTTTTTACTTCAGTCCAGAATGAGGATATCATGGGACATTGCCACCAAATGTGAAGGAGAGTCCCTTTGTCTTTCTGGCATCGCCAGCATAAGTTAAACGTTTGTGGGAACCATTTATTTAGCTTGACTGGTGTGGCATACCATTGAGAGAGCAATTTGAATGATGTTTCCTGCATTCTGGTGCTGAGTGAGCATTTGTGTGCTAGCAAACAAGCCTTCTGCCATTGTCTGTCTGAAAGATCTATACAAAGATCTTTTGACCAGCTTTTTCCAAATCTGTCAGCAGACAATTTGTTTGGTTTTTGCAACCAGGCGTATGATAGGGATGTAGCTCTTGGCGTGTGATCACCTTTCAAGCACACTGATTCCATTTCTGTTGGGTGTCTAATGAAGTGACCCCTGCGATTATTGTTATTGACAAAGCTTTGAATCTGGAAATAGTTCCATGGCAGTAGGTTTGGCGTGAGGGTATCTGTTTTAAGTGCATCAAAGTCTTTCATCAGTTTGTCATGGAAACAATGTTTGGTGAGGATGGTGATGTTTGGGTCTGTTGATTTTAGTAAACTGTTTCTGATTCCTGGGGGGAAGTCAGGGTTATGTTGAAGTGGAGTGAGTGGGCTTAGTGTGGTAGGAAGGTCAGAATTTTTAGTTGACAAGTGGAATATTGAAAGGGTGGTGTTTATTAGAGGATGTTGTTTTATGTCTGATGGGTATTTTACCAAAGATATCCAGGGGGAAAATTTCAAGGGTATGGTACATGTGTCATTTTCTAGTGCGACACAATCTTTAAGATCTGAATGGCAGTGCCAGTCAATTATTCTCGTGACATGCAACGCATAGTAATCGTTTTTATAGTCAGGTAAGCCTAGGTAAGCCTATTCCTCCTTGTTCCTTGGGTCTCGTCAGTAAGGTGAATTTAATTTTTGAGCATTTATGGGCCCAGACAAAATCTAGCTGAATTGATTGTAAAGTTTTTAAAGAAAGTTGGAGGTATCTTTATTGGTAAGGCTCTGAATAAATAAAGTATTCTAGGAAGAATGGTCATTTTACAGGTGGCTGCCCTCCGAACCATGAGAATTTTTTTGGGTGCCAGGATGTCAGGCCTTTCCCTATAGCTTTGAGTAGGGGGGGGGGGGGTTGAGATTTTGGGGGTTAGCCATATCCCAAGATATTGGAGTGACGAGGTTTCCCATTTGAAGGGGCAGTTATCTTATATACCTTTTTTAAGGCTGTAGCTGTGATATTGATATTCATTGCTTCAGATTTTGTGTAATTAATTTTGAGATTGGAAATGTATCCAAAATGGGAGAATTCTGTCATCAGGTTTGGTAGAGAGATGTGTGGTCTTGTCAAGAAAAATAGGACGTATGCGTATGCAGCTATTTTATATTCTTTATTGGCTAGTTGGAAACCTTGAATATCAGAGTTTAGCTTCAGGCTTCTAATGAATGGTTCAAATGTTAAAATAAAAAGTATTGGTGAAAGGGGACATTAGTAATATGTACTATATCAGATAATGATCAATTGATTTTTAGTCTTGCCGAAGGTTTTTTTATATAGTACTGATATCCAGGATAGCATGTGGGTACCTGAGCGGACATATCTACAAGTTTCTAGTATCAAGTGCCAGGCTACTCAATCAAAGGCCTCCTCTGCGTCAGTGGACAAAAGAAGGATGACAATAAAAGTATCCCTGCGCTATCATAAATACACTCTACCTAAGAAAGAATTTGGGTTGCAGCAGAGCACTGACAGAGGTATAGACCCTACCACTGAAAAGTATAACACAAAATCAAATAAATGGTGCTGCGCTCCCTTACACCAATAAAATACGTGAATGAATTAATCTGTATAAAGTGCTAACAATTAATTATACGTGAAATACTAGTGAGTAAAATCTAATTATCGTGACCAATCATGATCAGTGATTAAAGTGTCTTGTGGAAACATATAATAAAATATATAATATATATGTGCAAAATCTGCAAAATCGCATAAGCCACAACAAAATCGCATAAAAAACACACAGTGATGGTGATAAATACAGGCAAAGCAATACCTCACAGAGTGTAATTAAAATGCCAAACTAAATTAACATAAATGTGAATCACGCATGTGCAATTCAAACAAAGTAAATACGTCTCTTAGAATGCGGCATAATTTAAAGTGACATGTGATCCATAAAGTGCTTCTCAAGGTAGCAGGTGCCAGCAAAACACACAAGGTGTACACACTCTGGTGTTTCAGTGTCCCACACGTAGCGGATAAGGTGGCCCCTTACCTTACTGCTGTAAGGCAAACAGCATATAGAGGACAAGGTCTCAGATGGTTTAAGCGGTGTGCCCCTAATTCCAAGTAAAAGGTCTTATCCCCACATCAATATGTCACAATGGCAGGATTGTGTCCCAAATCTGAAGCTTTATCTGCTTGCCGTCAATCGTAATCATTCGTGCGCCAAATTCAACCCCAATTGTCAGGTCGTGGACAGGCTGGAACCTCTTGTCTGTGAACTGTAATAGTAGACAAGATTTACCAACACCGGTATCACCGATGATGATGTATTTGAAGAGACATGCATACGCCAGTGGACAAAAGAAAGCCCTTGATCTTTTGCCTTTGGGCAGCATATATTAGGTTAAGTGATTTTGTGACATTGTCTTTTGCCTCTTTTCCAGGCATGATTCCCACCTGTTCAGGAATCAGGATCAGCTTGTGCAATAGAGATTTTAGTCTGTTAGCTATGATTTTTTTTCATTAGCTTCACATCTAGGTTAAGCAATGATATTGATCTGTAGCTTGTGCAATGTATTGGGTCCTTGTTCGGCTTGGGTATGACTGCTATATGGGCTGATAGGAAAGTTGTGGGAACTTCCCTGGGACTCGAAAAAGAATTAAGTGTCTCTGTGAGGGGGTTTGTTAAGATATCTATAAATGTTTTTTTAATAGATGGATGAGAAGCCATCTGGCCCAGGGATCTTTCCTGTTTTTAGGTCCTTGATTGCAGTCTGAATTTCTATTGGGTCTATGGGTTGGTCTATGAGTTCAATGTCGTTTTCTGAGAGTTTGGGATGTTTAGAGGAGTTTAGATGGTTTGGTCTTGTATGGTTTGTTTTCCGTTTCCTTGTATGTCTGGTGGCTTGTGTTGTTTTGGTAAATTGTAAAGTTTAGTACAATACTGATGGAAGTGTTGGGCAATTAGGTCATCTGATATGTCTAGGGTTCCCTCCTTATTTGTTATACCCAGAATGTTTTTGTGTCGAGGTCCTTTCAGGTCTTTGGCAAGAGATTTATCCGATTTTGTCTCCATATTTATAGTAAATTTTCTTCTTAAAAAATAGGAATTGTTTGGATGTGGCCTTCAATGTTTGTTGTTATTTTTTCCTAGTTTCTAATAGTACAGTCACAGTTTGTGTTGTTAGGGATTGATGATGAAGAGTCTCGAGTTTCATTATTCTATCAGTAAGTTTAGCAATTTCTTTTTCTCTGTCTTTTTTTTTTTTCAAAAGTATTTTATTGGGTTTTTCCAAAATACAAAGCAATGCAAGCATAAGCCATTTTACCCAAAACAGAATAATGACAATTATCAGAAGTGAGTCTGAACAAGATAATCATCGAGTAATATATCAATGCTTCAAAATTGGGAAAAATAAACAGTGAAAATAGGGAATATATACGATATGGACCAAGAAATGTCATGTCGAGCGTTATAATAGCCAAAGTGATGATAAAGGAAACGGAAAGGTTAGGGAAGGGAAAGTTGGATATTTTGGGTAAGCCTAGTTGAAGATATACCTGTCTCCGGTCACCCCTAGAGGGCTCTGACTGTGACCGGGGAACGTGCAGCGGGAAACAGAGAAGGGTAGGTAGAGGGAGACATTCTCTGTCTTTTTTGCGTTGGTCTCCCATTCTAATCAGATCTCCCCTGATAGAACACTTGTGTGCCTCCCATATCATCAATGGGTCTGTGTCAGGTAATGTGCTGTGGACAAAAAATTCCTTCAAAAGGGAAGTAATTTGTGGCAGCAGTACTGGGTCCGTTAAAATAGAGGAATTCAGTCTCCAGGTGTTGGATTTGTTAGAGGGGGTTGTTGGGATCAATGATATTGAGGTGGGAGCTTGGCCTGACATGGATTGTATTCCTATGTGTGCTTCTGAGATGGTGTGAAGGTCTCTGCGGGAGATGAAAATGTAATCAAACCTAGAGTGTCTGGCATGGGGTATGGAATAGAATGTGAAATCTTTGTCTTCTGGGTGAAGATATCTCCATGAATCTATGAGGTGCAGGGAGTTTAGCAATGCTTTGAGATTTTTTAGAATCTTGTAGGTTATGTAGGCTTTACCCGTTGAGGTGTCTGCCAAGGGGTTCAGAGGTAAGTTAAAATCCCCTCCCAGGATAATGCAGCCGGAGCTAAAGCCCTCCAATTGCCTTAACAATCCCCTGCAAAATGCTAAATGTGATGTATTGGGAAAATATACGTTGGCTAGCGTTATTGGGCTGTTTTTGTATTTCCCTTTGAGGAATTTAAATCTTCCATTTGGGTCTGTCAGTTTGTCGGTCAGTTCAAAGGGGGCTTGACTGCTGATCAGGATTGAAACCCCTTTAGATTTAGGTAAATCGTTTGTCGCGTGATGTGCTTCTGTAAAATAGGAATCAGTGAGCCTGAGTATCTTGTGGGATTTGAAGTGGGTTTCTTGTAGGAAGGCAAAGTGTGGCCTACCTTTATTTAATTATCTTAGTATTGTAGATCTTTTCTCCAGGATATTCAATCCCCTCACATTTTGAGATATCACTGTAGGGCATTGATCAAGAGAGGAATACTCCATGATTCATCTGCGAAGAGACCCAGAGAGCTATCACCTGTAAACAACACTAATACAAAGGTTGTGAGAATCAATCTGTATGGTTACAACACACATCTATATGAGTAACTACAACCACTTGTGAGGAAGGAAAAGTAGAAAAACAGACAAAAAATACAAAGATAATATGAGAGGAAGGTGAGGATGAGGAGTTATTGAAATCACACATTTTAAATAGATAAACTATCAACAAGGTTATCAATGGTGTTTCCTAAAACAACCATATGTCACCTCAGGAAACACCCTTGAGAATCAGGGCCAGATTAATGTAGGGGCTATTGGAGCTGCAGCTCCAGGCCCCTACCTTAATATAGGCCCAGCAGGGACAGACTGACCATTTGAATACTGCACTGCATGAGATGCTCCTTGTACCCCCTGCAGCAGGGGGAAACTGAAAGTCGGGGGTGATCGGTGCGGCCGGGCAATCACAAGCACCATCACCATGACAGCCTCCCTCTATGGCTCTCCATGAGGCCACTGAAAGCCGCTCCACCTCCTCTAGAGGGAGATCAGTGCTTGTAATTGCTCCTCCCCCCATACTGATCACCCCAGACTGTCCATTAGATTCCCCCTGCTCTGGGCCCCCCATGTGTATGCAGTACTGACACCTTCCGCTGCTCCATTATCCTGAAAAAGTATTAAAAGTAGTAAAAAAAATTTAAAAAATAAAAAAACTCCAACAAATAATAATAAATGAAGAAAATGATTCAAAAATGTAATAAATAATTTAAAAAATCAAGGACTCATTCACATGGGTTCTCTTGCGCATACAGTGTGAATGAGTGGTTTGTTTAAAATATTTAATTTACTTTAACAAAAAAAATGTTTTCATTTTATTTATTTCCATAAAAAGGCCCATCAAAATCCTCAGCACCAGGCCCATGATACTCTTAATCCGGCCCTGTTGAGAATGAAGGGAGGGTCAGTTGCTGCAAATTGCCCTCACTCTTAAAAAATAAGTAGGGAACAATATGAGTGGAGGATAGTGGTTTGCTGCCTTAGATAACAGTAAATGATAGGATTTAAAAGAATTCCATGGCACTTTGGTGCTTGAGCAATAAGAACTAACATAAATGGGGGGTAGTATGTAATAAGGGGTGGGGTTCACTCTAGTTAAGGCTATGGTGTATATTCATCTACAAAGCTCAAGGAAGTCAATTAAATTCTGTTATAAACTTTAGGACAGAAAAGTAAATGTGAAACGGTAAAATTTAACTTATAATTGATTGTGTTTAAGGTAAATATTTGTAGTTATTTCAAACTATCAGATGCAAATTACAACCGGTCGATCATGTTATAAAATGGGTGTATCAGGAGATGGCATAAAGTCAAATCGAACCTCCCACTTAGTGAAATCCATATACCTGTAGGTGGTATGAGAATATTTGTAGCCATGGGCAATATGAATATTGCCATTCTGGGCTAAGACTGCAGGGAGTCTCAGGGGTCATCTGAGTGTAAGCGATATGTTCAGACATTAGAAAGCCCACTACAGTCTGTAGGAATAATGATTTGGACAATTCGTGTACCATGTTGTCGCTGACATGCTCAGATAATTATATGATCTGCACAGTGATGAAGATATCCAATTTCCTCATGCTTTGACAAAGTCTATGTGTGTAACCAGTGCTCCTAAGAGCTGAGAAGATCATTCATCAATGCGCTGGGTAGTGATGTTAAAGGACTCATAGTGTAGGTCTCACCGCATCGCATGTGTAGAAAATACCTGCTGACCGACCACAATCTGATAAGGTCACAGGTGGTGAGAGAATCGGTTTACCCCAGTGAGTGGAAAGATTGAGCGGTATCAAAAGCAAAAAATTTATGATTGAACCAAACTTAGAGTAGATTAAAGTAACATGTTGAAAGTTGAGTGGTTCGTCTCTGTTGTCGTTAACTGTGTTGTGTTAAGCAGACATCCTCCAAGGCTCTAGAGGAGTGGGCACTGTTGTTACAAGGGGTGCCTGCAAGCGAGCTTCCTTGCCTGTTTTGTTTCATTTTTTTTAATGCTTTTTAAGAGAGACAAATGGCGAGCAGGGTGGACTTCTTTCCAGGGGGGGGGGGGGGGGGTTACAGAATTAGTGGTACTATTTGGGGAGGTCCACTTGGCCTAAGTGGAGTGCATTACCGAATTCTTGTAGATCTTAAGGGGATCGCAGAAGGTGTTATCTGCCATTATGGGTTACCAGTAATACAAATGGGAATCGCCATGTGTAGCGTAGGTCTTTCTCATGTAACTTGTCCAAAAGGGGTCGCAGGGCCCTGAGGTTTTTCAGCGTGATCTGGGACAGATCATGAAAAAGCATGATGGTTTTGAAGATGATCTGGTCGTTCCGGCATGCTTTCTGCATGATTTCTTCTTTCAATGTGAAATTTTGCAGACAGCAGATTATATCATGTGGGGGCATGGTATCAGGGCCTCGTTTTCTAAGGGCCCTGTGCGCCCTGACAAACTCTATCACAGTGTCCTCAGGCCATTCTAGTAGGCTATTAAAGACTCTTTGCAGGGCTGACATGATTTGGTCACTGTCCACTGTTTCAGGTACCCCCGTACCCTGATGTTGTTGCGTCTTCCTCTATTGTCAAGGTCTTCCAGGTGTCTATTCATATCTATTAAATGATTTGCATGGGAGACTGTTACTCTATCTAGTCTGTTGATGACCTTGTCCCTGTGTTTTCCAGTCATTTCAACAGTGGTCAGCCTCTCATTTAGAACCAGCAGGAGGGATTTTAAGTCGGTCATAGCAACTGAAAATGATGACTTAATGTCCGCTGCAATTATGGCCATATTAGCATAGGTGAGGGGAAGATTGGGGTGTGTAGATCCCCTACCGTTATCCTCCAGCGCTGACAGTGAATCCTCGCTGAAATCCTCTGAAGCGTGGGTCGGCGCCATCTTGACTCCAGGAGCGCTGTTCCGTGAGAGTGACTGGTTTTTGAAGATTTCTGAGATGTTTCTCCCCTTGTATGTTGCCGATGATCGGTGGGATCTGGTGTGGGGTGTTCTATAGTTAAGTTTGCTCATTATAAGGGTGTAAATTGCCGATGGATGGGCTCTAGGCTGCGAGACCTCCGGAGCTCCTCTAGCAAGCTGCTATCTCAGTTGTGCCCAAAGCCACTCCCACATTATTATTTTATTTTACTAGTAATGGCAGAGATCTACTTTTTTTCAGGACTGCGACATTGAGGCAGGCAGATCGGACACCTTTGACACTATTTTGGGACCATTGACATTTATACAGCGATGATAGATAAAAATAGCCACTGATTACTGTATAAATGTCACTGGCAGGGAAGGGGTTAACACTAGGGGGTAATCAAGGGGGTAACTGTGTTCCCTAGATGTGTTCTAACTGTATGGCCTGGTCCATAGGGGGTAAACAGGTGTGAGCGCTGAAGTAGTTAAGTACTTGCCGATACCAATTACCAATACAAATTTCCTAGGAAGGGTAGGTATAGAGGGGTGTCTTGGAAGGTGGAGAGGGGGATTTAGAGAGTTGGGTGAGGCTGGGTTTAGGGCAGGATAGGAACGGTGGGGGGGGGGGGGGGGGAGTGGTGGGAGAGGGCAGGGTAGTTGAGGATGGAGTGGGATATGGGTTGTGGGGAGGGAGGGCTCGGGTGATTGGGATGGAAAAGGCTGTGATCGCTGGGGGGGGGGGGGGGTATTGGGAGATTGCTGGATGGCCAGAAAGGACCTCTGGAGTGTTAAATTGGGGTGGTAGAGGATAAGACATGAGGGTTGGGCTATGTATTGGTGGCTATGGACATATTAAAGGAATGTATGGTCAGGCAGTTATTTGCAACAATGGATAATAGTAGGAGGCTTTTTGGAAGGGAAGCTAGTGGGGGTGGAGGAGGTTAGAGCAGGAAAGACATGGGGGCAGTGGTGACAGCTGGCAAAGGGAAGGAGAAGACGGAGAAGGCATTGGGCAAAAATTTTCTTGCCACCCCCCCTGCTCTGAGACAAACAAAAATAGCAGCTAGACTCAAATTCTATTTACTGTAGCAGATCAGGCAGTCATTGAAATTGGTTGCCACTTGCCAGAGGTTACAGAATAACATTACTACTCACTGATTGGTTGCTAGAGATTACAGCAAATCACTATTGTTTATTCCACACCGTTGCCACCACTGTACCCCATCCTACTCCTTTACTATCACACCTTTGCAATCACTTAGTCATCCTCGCCAAATACCTGCTCATACAACTCTGCACCCCTTGAGCACATCTCTGCTTAAAACTGCACTCCCACCGCACATCTCTGACATCATTGTGCTCCTTCAACCAACTCTGTCACCACTGTACCTCCTTGCACACCAATGCAACTTCCCTCCACTCCACCTCCAACATACATCTGCCACAACTGCACTCCCGCCATACACATCTGTCACCAATGCTCTTCACCAACCCCCCCCTTTATCCAAGGCCCCTTGCTTCGGGAGAGTAAGTGGTACAATGGGATTGATGCTGGTGGAGGGAGGGGAGGTAGTGCTGGAACATTATACGATGGGTGGGGGGGGGTCAATATTTCTGGTTGATGCATAGATAACTACCATCCATTTATTTACATTTCAGTTGTGAGCAGTGAATCCCACTGACAGCTGAAAGAACCAAGCCTTGAGGTATCGGTTTTCAGGTATCGGAGCATTAGCATGAGTACCAATGCTTAGTATCGGCACCTATACTGATACCGGTATCAGTATTGGTGCAACCCTAGTACTAATAGCTATAGTACATCAAAAGTCAAGATCCTTTTTTTGCTGTGGTGCACTGGGAAGATTTTTTTTCTACTGCCTGTCTCAAGGTAAAATAAGAAGTAAGAGGAGATCTTTTTGAAGCAAGGGAAATTCTCTCTTAAACAGTTGAGCCTGGAGCAAGTGGTGGAAAATTGGAAGGTTATAGCTTAGTGAATTGACCCTTTTTATATAACTAATTTAATTTGAGCAGAACAATATTTTCCTACACAGCTTCCAGTGTTCTTACCAACATGTCCCAAGTGGTTGTCTTTTTAATGTTAAAAATTACTGCAGCTATCACACCTACAATATATGGCCAATATGGAGAGAATTTACAAAAAACATCATGAAGAATGACTTTCCCTTAGATTTAAAATATGTTCCTATATTTTTCAGGGTTATGAACTCCTTCTTAGTGATGGCGAAGTGGAGGTTATTAATGTGGGAGATGGAGATGAAACCCCGTATCACATCACAAACAATAGTCTTAATTTGATCATCAAAGCAAAAAATGGAATTATCCTGGTTTGGGATAAGAAGACAGGTCTTTCAATCAAGGTCCCAGAACAGTTTCAGGTAAGATTATTTTTTTTTCTTTACTTTATATATTTAGGCTGTTTTGGAATCCTGGGGTTATACAGGGGTGGACAGCTCTATTGGGGCATAGTCTGATAGTGCCAGGTCTTTATGGGTAATTGGTCCCCAAATAAACTGTCTGGATATACTGTGCTGTCACACACTCACAGAGATAGCACTGTTAAATTAAAGTGTGGTTATTGGGGATCCCTGAGTCAATGAACTTTGGGTGGGAGATTCACTGCCCCACAGCTACACGCATAAAAATAGGCAGGGATACACGTGACATCATTCATCTAATATAGCCAATGAGTTGGTCACACCAGAGACAGTTCTACAGCTATGTACTAGATGAAAAACTCCACATACTAATACAGTACAAAGTTGTGGAAAGTGCTGGAAGGTAGAGTTTAGTGAACGAAGGTCACAGACAAGACTTACAACCTACCACATTGGTGAGGTGCAGTTAGGGCTCCCCAAGCTATGCTAAGGAAATGCCTACATGTTAAAGCCTGTATGTAATGCTACAATTAGTTTGAAGAGAGTGGGTTACCCCAGAGGCAGCGCCACAGCTCTGAACCCTGATGAAAAATGTTGTAGTTATCTAACACAGTACACAACATATAGAAAGTGCTGGAACACAGAGCTTAGTGAGTCAGGGTCTCAGACCAGAATAACCTAAAGGAGAAGTATCGCCAAAGATTATTTGGCTGTACTTCTCCTGTGGATCACAGGAGTGCAGTTTGTTCTGCTCTCTGTGGACCTGTTTTCAACAAACAGCAGGCTAAAGCCCGCTGTCAGCTGATGTCACAGAGCCAGTAGGAGCTGGGGAAAGATTGCGACCATATGCTCTGCATCCAACCAGGAGTCTGGACTGGCACCTGGCTCAGCCTTTCAGCTGCACTGCTGAGAGTCTGAGCCAGCCTCTCCCTTCCCTTCCTGGCTAGGCTTTCCAGTGAACACTGGAGGGGCTGAGCAGACAGTGGTGACTCACAGTCAAAGCTCTCCACTCAGAGTGGTGGAGGGAGAACTGACCAATCAGTGCTGTTTGATATCTCAGTTCTCAGCCTTAGAGCCATTGGTGGACAGATGCAGTATCACATCAATGCTGAATCCACCAAGGTAAGTATGATTTAAAAAGAAAAAATCCCAAACTTTTTTTTTAACAATTACTACAGTAACGGGGTTGTTGGCAGAGATTGGGTCACACCAGAGATAGTTCCTTAGCCCAAGGTAGCCAAGATAAAAATTCTCTGCGGCTGTACCACAATATTAGGCTGGTTATCCTTAGATGACTTGTCAAGATGATTTTCATGATTTTCATAAGCATACTCACCAGAGAGTTCTCAACTACTGTGTCATACCAGTGGCTCTGCCACAGCTTTGTACCTTCAGCGAGAGTGCTCTGTGGCTCACTAACTCAATACACTAAGGTCTGGAAAGCCCAGTGCCTGAAGGCCACATTCCAGGCAGGTCTGCAATCATTGGTCCAGTGGGGTCCAAGTACAGCCTCAAAAGCATCACTGAGGATTAGACAATTTAGAAATTTAGATGGCTGCTCTGAAGACATGAGATTAAGCAGCTAAAAAATATTCATGGTGAAAAAGAATGTTTGAATGAAGAAAAGAAAATACAGTAAAAGCACCCAGAGCTTATGGATTTTTTTTTTAGAACCTCCTATTATACTAGCAAACAGCTAAGGAAGGGCAATTGGAGGCTTGTTATAAGTGACATGTTCAATATTCAACATTTGCCAGTGTTCAATTCTCTTGTAGGTAGCAAAGATAACCCAAATGTGCAAGAATTACTTCACTCCTGTGTTCCTCAGTGAATGCCAAAAATCATATGTAGCACATCTCTAGAATACATGCACATTTCCCGTTCTGTGCCAGAAATATAGCATGCTCCTACCTCTATTTCTAACATGAAAACATATATTGAATTGCACAATGTTTCAGCGTTTCCTACCTCATTACAGAGAATGCAGACTTCTCCTCATCTTCTCCCCTTATCCTCATCTCTCTAACCCCTCCTTGCGCATAGACATAGAGAACAGCAAGTTATCAGCTCACACAATTTCTGCTAAAAACCAACAAGTATTTTTGCACTTATTGAAAAAATATTATAAAACATCTTTCAATGGTATATTTAGAAGACCAGAATGCCGCAAATAAAATAAGTAATTGGTAAGGCTTACATACACTTTAACGTCTTTTACATTTTTTCCAGCATAAAGTCTGTGGACTTTGTGGAAATTATGATGGCAATTCAAACAATGATTTTAATACAAGAGGCCACTGTACTGTTGAGGATATTTTGGAATTTGGCAACAGCTGGAAGATGAAACCAACATGCAACGATGTTAAAGCAATAATAGAACCCTGTGATTTTAACCCGTTCAGAAAGCCATGGGCACAAAGACAATGCAGTGTCATCCTCAGTGACACCTTCAAAGTTTGTCATTCTCAGGTAACTCTCCTATAGTGATGATTAAATCTGGAGAATCGGTATTTGTCTATTTTTTATTTTCCTAAATATTTTAATTCAGATCTGTGGAGATTAGGGATGACTAAATCTGACCTGGTTTGATTTGTGTCCAGTTTTGCAATAAGTCCTTAAATTAAATTAAAATGAACTTTCCCTGAACCCTACTATGAGGGGGCGGAATCTTGTTATGCAATGTGTCCCTTTGGTGGGACTAATAATAAAACCATTGTCAGAAAAGAACCATACTGTAGGAAGCTGGGCACTTACATTAGGGGCATGTACTGATGGCAAAATTAAAATATAAAATGACTATACAGCAGGGAGAGCACTTTTTTAAGCAGCTCCAAGGAATACATTGAAAATATACAAATCCTTTAACTTTAGAGAGTTGGAGGGAGAAAAGAGCGTATTAGCAGAACTCACACAAAACCCAGACGGGTCTATGATAACTTTTGTGGAGGATCTTAAAGGGCAATAAATACCAGGAGTGTGTTATGTGTGGAGTTTAGGGATGCGCTATTTACATAGTGCAGAGTACAGGAGTGCACTACGTACAGGGTGCACAGTTCAGGAGGAGCACTACATACAGAGTGCAGGGTTTAGGGTTGGGCTAAGCGCAGTGTGCAGGATTCAGCTCTCCACGTCTCACTTCAACTTCTACTTGGCTCTGACCTCTGTACCACTTTCCTCTATCTGCATGTCCTTTGTCCCTGCCTTGAGTGCAATGCAGGCGAGGGTCTGTGAAAGCTGTTCTTGTAAATACAGAAAGCTTCTGTGTTTACAAGTAACAGTGGTGGACAGGGATCGGAGAGAGAGCCAGAGCTGGGTGCGAGGCAAGATTCAGCTCACAGGCTTTGTGTTTGATGCATGTGGTATAGAGTCACCCCCCCAAAGGTCCCCCCCAAAATACATACTAGACCTTTAAGGGTGTTGGCTTGTACTTTTTCTATCTTTGGATGTCCATGATGAAATAAACATATTTGGTGTGGCCCCATTGTTTTTCATAATCCTAATACATCTGATGAAGCAATCAAAATCAGCACATAATATCATCTTGTGAAAATACGAGTTCAGGTTTAAGACACTTATGTCTTAATGCTGTTTTTTACAAAACAAAACGAAAAAACAAGCTTGCATGGGAATGTTATTGTGAACGTGAAAAAAGGGAAGCGCTATTTATGTATATAGGTGTGAATGTGTCTATAATTGTATTACCAATACATAAAAACAACTCAAATTGTTAACAAACAAATATAACACTTAAGTTATAACAAATAACACAGAGTGAAAATATTCAGTGATGCCTCACTGTGTGAAATAATATAATCTCAAACAGTGTAAAATAAATACAAAGATTGAACTTAATAAAAATGAATATGAGTAACAAAAACAAAATCCAAGAATAATGATGTGATCCAACAAACTTGAGCGAAAAGATCCACCACAGGTGTACACCCTTCAGATGGAAACAGAATTATTAAAGGTACCACCACCAATAAAAGAAGGAGGCTTACCAGATGTCAATGGGTTAGAGAGGCATATACCACCCAAGTCATGGAAAAGCTTATTGGTCAGTATACTCGATGAGTACAGCTGGTCCGGAATCCAATCAGTAACTCAACAACAGCAATCCCAAACATCAACAAATTACAGAAGATGTGTACCGTTTTTCCTTATTGGTGCCAGAGGTTTGGTATCCACATACCATGCGTGATATAATGAAAAAAACTTGCATAGCGAGATACCGTTTATTAGTAGTATTTATTAAAAAGCATAAAGGTGAAAACTCACATTTGGATGATCATCATAGGCTTATCATATAAATGCAGGTGCATGCAGGTACATGAGCGATGTATGTAGGTGGGACCCACCTACATACATCGCCCATGTACCTGTATGTACCTGCAAGTACATGCAGAACTAGATTTACTAGGAAGTGGTTGCACCCACAAAACACGTACTTGGCAGATAGCACATGTTGACACACCATATGCATCTTCAGAATTTGGCTTTTAAAATGTGAAAAAAAAGTTTTAGTAAAGTGCGCAAAAAGTGAAAATGGTGGCATTTGGAAGAAATTCAGATTATACCCAACACATTAATCATGTTCTTTGTTTGTTGTTCCATAACATTGAGTTTCTTCCTTATGCTGTCAATTTCACCATTCCACACCATGATGTCGTTGATTAGCCTTTGTGCACTTGCACTTGTGAAATGTTCAGCTTGCACTTCAACAACCAGCACAACACCTAAAATTTTGAGTAAAAGAGCAAAAACATGTATTTAGAAATATGCAGGCATACATATAGTAGTACCTGAAGCTGGGGTGTCAAACACTCACCTGTTGTGACAATCTCACCGACTTCCTCCACCTCTCCTTCCTCCAGGTCCTCGGGGTGTGTTTTTGTTCTGAGTTCCCCTTCTTTCTCATGTGGGGGGTTCCTGGTGTCCTCTGAGTGGTGTCCTCTGAGTCTTTTCCCCCCTTTGGGAATGAAACAAAAGGTATACTTAGCACACAGATATTTGAGTCCAGAAATAGGAATAAGAAACATTGCTTGGAAGTGGGGTACAATTGTCTGTTTTGGGCAGAGTTCCAAGCTGAAGACCTGATTTTTCACCTTACCCAAGCTGGGATAGATGGAGACACCCCAAGTATCCACTGGAACATATGTGTGGGACACCTTCAAAAGTTTGTTTTTGTGTCCCACAGATGTGTAAACAGCTGCTGAGTGTCCTCTCTTACACTACACTGAATCAAGCTTGCATTTCATTCTAGTTACAAACACATCTAGACATCAACGTCCCAAACTTATTTTTAGACAAATAGGCATGACCAAATGTATTTAACCTGTATCTGCCCAAAACATTGTTTTTAATGAGTGAACAATGTTTCCTACGACCGATTAATATGCCCACGAACATGAAAGTTGCCATTTTAAACTGTACAACAGTAACGAAAATAATATTAAACAAAAATCTGCGAGGTGAATGGATAAATCAATTCACCCGTAGAAAAAAACAGCGCATAATATTCAAATAGAAGAAAAGAAATTATATACAAATTGCGCTAGTGCAACCTATTGTTCTATGGAAAGAATATTTCTATCTTCCCAAATGTAACCATACAATCACAATATTGTCCATGAACACTGTCCATATATCTAAATTGTACTGAGTACTTAGGATAGTTTCAGGAAACGAATTGAAACAGGATATCTATTTCAGTCCATCCACAGACAATAAAATTAATAGCCAAAACAAAAACAGAATGTCCTGGTATAAATCAAGAGGAGTGTACGATGCAATCCTCCCTTAATATGAAAAAACAGTGATCACGAATTTGCTGGGGTACAATCTCAAGACTGGGGTGACCCCCCCTTAGTAATGCTCTTACCAGATAAGCCTGGTTACATAGGCTCTTCGAAAATACTCCTCATCCGCTCGATTTCATCCGGTTCGTCTGCACTAGGTAATACACGGTCGGATGTGCTTAGATACGCGGGCTCTCAGATGTTCCTCATCGGCTGGATCCCATCCACTGCATACACGATCGGATGTGCTTGGTTACACGGGCTCTCAGATGTTACTCATCGGCTGGATCCCATCCACTGCATAAGTGCCGGGTGATTCAAGATCTCTTGCAGAATGCAGCCATCACGGCTCGGTTAGTTGTGCCCGGGCTTTATTTTCTACACCTCGCAGATTTTTGTTTAATGTTTTTTAGTGGTTTTATTGATTTAATACCTTTTAGCGGTTTTATTGATTTAATACCTTTTAGAACAGCTGCTTAAATTCCACAACTCCCAGGTAGAAAGCATATTCTTTAATGCTAAGCGCCTTTTATTTGCGTGGTTAACGGGCGGAGGTTATCCTAAGCAAAGGCACATATTTGTTCAGTAACGAAAATAACATGGTGCAGCATGCAAGTAATAATAATAATCGGAACACACGACAACTACTTACTTTTTAGAAGCACTTTATTAATCCTTCTATACTGATCCTGCTCCCTCAGTTTCAGGTCTGACCAGCATTTCCTTATTTGCTCCTTTGATCGTCGTATCCCATAATTTGTGTGCAGACTTCACAACTTCCGTCATGATTTTGTCCTTTCTCACATTTGGGTTGGTGTACGGTCCATTCTTGCCATCATAGTCATTCAGGCTGACATTAGTGTTTTAGTCTGTGTATTATCTTACAGCAAATATGAATCACTTTAAGGACCCAGAATTTATGGCCAGTTTCATTGACAAGCACAGGGAGATGCGGAATTTGTGGGAGGTAAAACACAGCTTATATTATAATAAACAAGCTAAGAGATCAACGCTGGAGAAACTTCTGGAATTTGTGAAGACTCGGGTCCCCGATGCAACCATCATGTTCTTGGAAAAGAAAATTAGGATCTTGAGGAACATGTATAAGAAGGAGCATAAAAAGATGCAGAAATCACTCCGATCAGGAGCATCAGCAGCGCAGGTGTATGTACCCAGGCTGTGTTACTTCAACAAACTGCGGTTTCTGGATGACCAGACTAAAGCCAGGGAATCAATTTCTACCCTTCCCTGCATCCTTCCATCCACCCTTCCCTCAACCCCAGCAGAGGCTGACAAGGAACAACCTGGGCCTTCCATCCTGGAAGAAGTAGATGTGCCCAGCTGGAGCCAGGTAAATTATTTTTAGACATATTTATTGTCCTAATATTAATGGTGTTAACTAGATGTTATAATTGATAACAAATTAATGATTTAAAACAAAGAGATTTACATATCAATAGACAGTAGTGGCCAAAAATGTTTTGGAAACAATGAAAAATGCTGAGGTTAGAATGATATTATTTTCTATTTATTAACATTCAATTTTCAAGTCATGAGCTGAAAATTGTGTGTGATTGATGAAGCAAAAACTAATACTATGTCCCTTTTTTATACACAGGATGAGCTCAGCCAGCAGACTGGAGAATGAGATTGGAGATTGGACAATGAATGGAGGAGGCAGCACTGGGCCTCATTAGCGATAAGCGATGTCCACAGAAGCCCCCCCCCCCTCCCCCAATGCTGAAGAGGCCTATGGCTGCTATCTAACCACAAGGTTGCTGAAATTGGAGGAGGGTCAATGCCTCCTCTGTGAGGGAATTACTGGTGAGGCCCTTCAGAAAGGGTTGAGGGGCCAGCTGACTGAGAACATCCACATATATGAGCTTGACTATCCTTCTCCTCCTCCTCCGGCCACAAGTCAACCACCAGAGGCACAGCCTCCAAGGAAGGGTATAGGGAAGGCTACAGGGAATCATGGAGGGAAGGATGCAGCGAAGAGAAGAAAGTGATGACTTGGCTTCAGTCTGGTCTGACAGAAGATGCAGTCTGGTATAGTACCACAGCCTGGGAACAGATATATCATCTGTTGCTGGTCCTAATCTCTGGGATTTATGGACCAGATTGTGCTCCAAATTATATGGACTCCTCAAGCTACCAATTCTATTTTCCACAGACTTGATATGTGCCCTGGGGGCCAAAAGGCTTTGCAAATTCCAAAAATTTCTCCAGCATTGCCTTCCTCTTTATTTTGTTATCAGCCAGAATAAATGGAGATTTTATTTCTGACAATACTTTCCTATGTGTTTTCCTACAAAAAGGACAGTTTGTTTGTGAGCAGGCAGGTACATTTCTAAAAGACAATGTCAAATTAACAAGGGACACCAACCTCCTTGAGGTTAATAAAAAATACAAGATAATAATGTTATTATGGTAAATTGACACACAAAAAAAAAATTATATATGGAGTTCACTAGAAAATAATTTTTCAATAATGCAAAAAAAAAAAGTAGATCTTGATGAAATTAAAAATAAAAGACTATAAAAAAAATCTAAACATTATATATGGAGATCAGGCTTTTAAAAATTAAAAGGTTATTCATGAGAACAGGAGAAATAATCAAGAAATAAGTTTGTGTGAATATGAGCAGCAAAACAACTTCATTTTTCTAGCATTAAAATAAGAAAATAATGTGCTGCATTAAAAGATCACAGAATTTGTGAGTGAGGAATGCTCTAGCGCCATTACGAATGCTGCTTTTACCACACCAAGCGCTTCCGTCTTGTACTTCCTTCAGAGCATGCGCCGTTTTTGGTATGTCGGAACAGCATACAGATGAGCAGTTTTCCCGATAGGAATTGGTTCCGTCGGAAATATTTAGAACATGGTTTATTTCAAGGTCCATCAGAATTTTCGACGTAAAAAGTCCTATGGGGCATAAACATGATCGGAATATACAATGAAAAGCTCCCGTCTGACTTTTTCTGTTGGACATTGCACTCGTGTGTACACGCATTAGAGTTTTGTATGGACATTGTCTCTGATTCGATGTCAGCTCTTGATCATTCATTTAATCTTATGCTATAGAAAATAAAGTTAGATGGCTGAGGACCCTGCATAGGTCTTGATAACCACTGGGGCATGGTGGAGAAGACGCTGCAGGGACCGGTCTTATTCTGCACAATTTTTATGAGTCTGCCTAAAGCTGATCTTGTATTTTCACAAGATGATATTATGTGCTGAGTTTGATTGCTTCATAAGATGTAGTAGACTTATGGAAAACAATAGTGTCACACCATAGGTTTAGGAGTCAAAGTATGTTTATTTTGTCACAGAAATCCAAAGAGAAAAAAAAAAGAACACTCCAACACATTTCAAGAGCTACAGGTTTCCTTCTTAATCGGGGATTAAACAACTGGTTTTGCCATACTTATACAGTTAAAGTTTTTTTTTTTTAAATAACAAACATGTCATACTTACCTCCAATGTGCAGTTCATTTTGCACAGAGCAGCCTGGATCCACCTCTTCTGGGGTCTGTTAGCTCCTCCCCGCATCGGGATACCACCTACGAGAGGCCCCCCACTTCCCTGCGTGGGTGCTTTCCTGAGTCCGGCTTTTGCATCCATAGACACAGAATGCAGGACTCGGTCACACCCCCGGCACCGGCGTCATTGCATTTGATTGACAGCCGCGGGAGCCAATGGCTGCGCTGCTATCAATCTGTGCAATCAAGAGCTGAGACAACGGGCAGAGTGGTAGAGCGCGTCTGGGCTCAGGTGAGTAAAATGGGGGGGGGGGGGGGGGGGCTGGTCAGTGTCAGGAGTTTTAATGCATAGGATGCATGAAGGTGAAAAAACATTACAACCCCTTTTAATAGTGAGTCTAATTATTGTAGAGCTCCAAAATATTTTTTTCGTATTTAGTAATGTTGAAGACATTTTGTAGTTTTTCCAAGCCACTTCTTCAGTTCTGATGTGTGTCAGGAAGATACCCCTGCATTTATACACAGGTAGCATAGACATACTAATCCAATCACCATGGAATGTGTATACAGTAAATTGATTGTCCGAGAAGAGTATGGGAAGTGTGATGGTTAAAGCCCTTGTAAATCCTTACATATGTATTTATCCAATGAAATAACTATCCGCGGGTGATAAACAGAGATGAAATGATCCTCATACGTTGTATCTGTTTATCTACTGTCCTCTCTTCTCCGAAGTTCTGTCTGTCCAAATTTCAGCATTTCTACAGCTTTTCTGGGATTTCAGAAAACACATGGTGGGAAGCTGAAGTAACACTCTGCAAAGCTCAAGAACTTTCACACAGCGCACATGGACAGGGCTGAGGCTGTCAATCACATGTGCAGGAGCCCCCTCCTCTGTCACCTTTTTACCTCTTAAGCCCCATACACACTATCAGATTTTCTACTGATTTTTATCTTCAGATTTACCAAAACCATGTAGTGCAAGGGCCTGCCTGATTGCATACACATTGAAACTCCTAAGGTTTGACCTCACATTATATTTCTCAATAGTTTTATTGAAAACAAAATCAGGTTTACAGTCAATGTTTAAATACACGTATTATAGCCGTCTATCTGTAAACAGTAAAAAACAGATAATTACATCTCCAGTGTGTTCTGATTTGGTTAATGATAAAATATGAGGTGATTACACAATAGAGGACGTTAAATAGCGTACAATATATGAGGAAGGGTGAGTATTGAGTGGGGTGTTTGGGGGGGGGGGGGGGGAGAGGTGGTGGCAGGGGGTGGGGGGAGGGGAGGGGAATGTGGGGTGTGGTTCGCCCTTTGCAATAGTATATAACTCCGCTTGTTACATATATTCTTTGTCATTCTGAGCCTAGTTCCTACTCTGCTGAGGGTCAAAGGATGTTGGAAAGGTTAGCCTTTGAGTGTACGAAATTCAGGAGAGAGTGTGAAGGCCAGCCATGGTTGCCATGTTTTGTTAAAATTTGTGCTGTTTTCATGTTTGGTTGCCACAATCTCCTCCATCTTGTAGATATATTGTACTCTGTTAAGCCAGTCTGTAATTCCCAGGGCTTTGGTCGTTTTCCAATGAATTGGTATCAGTGTTTTGGCAGCTATGAGAAGATGTCGGGTCAGCGATTTTTTGTATCGGTTTAAATTGATGGGGACCAGATTAATCAAGCATGTGGCCGCATTCAATTCCAGGCGAGTTTCTGTGATGTGCTTTATCCAGAATCAAATTGCATCCCAATAGGTCCGTATCAGTGGACACTCCCACCATATGTGCAGGAAGGTGCCTATATGTGTGTTACATCTCCAGCATGTGTCCGAGGCGGAGGGAGACCATCTCTTGGCTTTTTGTGGTGTAATATACCATTGAGCGAGAATTTTATAGGATATTTCCTGGTATTTGGAGCTTAAGGAGCACTTATGTGCCAAAATGCATGCCTTGTTCCATTGCTCATCAGATATACTGGTCTGGAGGTCACATTCCCACTTTGTTTTGAATTTAGTTTTGTCATCATGTGACGCTTGAGTTAACATCGAGTATGTAAGTGATGTGGTATTCGCTATTGGTGATCTCTGTAAACATATATTCTCAATCGGAGTCAATGGGAGGCAAAATTGATGCTTGTGTTTGTTGTTTACCAGGAAGTCCTTTAGTTGGATGTAAAACCAACTTCCAGGAAACAGCTCCCCCACCTCGGCGTTTAGTGTTTCGAATGTCTTGACTTGCGAACCTGACATACAAGTGTGTACCAGGAAGTCTTCTGGCATTTTGTGGTGTAGGCCAGGAATGAATTCAGGGTTGTTCGTGAGTGGTGTCAGGGGACCTGGGTTTGTTGCGATTTTTTGCAACTTTACCAGTGCTTGCCAAATCTTTATGGTGTTTTCGATTAATGGGTGACCTATAAGTTTTGGCTTTCTGGAGTGAAGCGACCATGGGAGGTAGAGAGTGTTGCGCGTTGCCAAATTACTTTCTAGCTGGACCCAATCCTTATGCGATCCGTGGCAATGCCAGTCTATCACTCTTGTGACGTGGGTGGCCTGGTGGTACTTTTTAAAGTCCGGCACTCCTATACCCCCATCCCTTTTAGACAGTGTTAAACGTCGGAATTGGATTCTAGGCTTCTTATCTGCCCAAAGAAATCGTCTTTGAATTTGGCTCAGTGTGGTAAAAAAGGGTTCTGGAATTTTAATTGGTATAGCGTTAAATACATACAGAAGCTTGGGGAGTACCGTCATCTTTAATATTGAGGCCCTTCCAAACCAGGAGAACATTTTTACATTCCATTTGAGAAGGTCCCTTTTGATCGAGGCAAGTAAAGGTTTGTAGTTTACATCATATAGTGATTCAATTTTACTGGTTAAGTTTATGCCCAAATACCTAAGGGTGCCTCGTTCCCATTTATAGGGGTGATTGTCTTGTATACTTTTAAGGTGGTTCTGTGGTAGGGTAAGGTTCAGGGCTTCAGATTTCGACTGATTTACTTTAAAGTTGGATATATACCCAAAGGTTTGGAATATTTTGTGGAGGTTAGGTATCGAAATGTGGGGATTGGTGAGGAAGGACAGGAGGTCATCCGCATAAGCAGCAATTTTGTACTCTCTATCCTTTAGTGTAAAGCCCTGGATGTCAGCGTTTAGATTAATCGTTCTGATTAGAGGTTCTATGGTAAGGATAAAAAGGAGTGGCGATAAAGGGCAACCTTGGCGGGTACCATTATGGATTTAGATTTAGGTTCTGAGAAAATATTATTAATTTTGATTTTGGCTTGGGGATTCCGATAGAGAGCCGAGATCCATGACAACATGTTTCCGTTGAGGTCAATATGAGCGCATGTAGCCATCATGTAGTCCCAGGAGACCCTATCGAAGGCCTTCTCGGCATCAGTAGAGAGCAGCATGCCTTTGGTGTCAGATTTCCGTGCATAATGAATTAGGTTCAAGGCCTTGATGGTGTTGTCACGGGCCTCCCTCCCCGGCATGAATCCCACTTGTTCGGGGCCGATTATTTTTGCTAAAAGAGGTTTTAGTCTAGTGGCTAGAATTTTAGCTAGGAGTTTAAGGTCTGTGTTAAGAAGTGAGATAGGTCTAAAGTTAGCGCAGTCCGTGTGTTCCTTATTGGGCTTGGGGATTACAGCTATATGTGTCATAAGGAAGGATTGGGAGTCATGTTGGTTCTTCGCTAGGAAATTAAAGGCCGAACGAAGGGGCTTTATAAGAGAGTTAGTGTAAGTCTTATAGTATTGTGACGTGAAGCCATCGGGTCCGGGGCTCTTTCCTGCTTTTAAGTCTGCAATCGCGTTCGAGATTTCAGTGGTGGTTATGGGGTCCTCTAGTGCATTTGTATCTTCTATCGTCAGGGAGGGCAGTCCACTATTCTGTAGGAAGTCACGTATAGCGTCCTGTTTTGTGCTCGTCAGGTGAGATGGTTTGTGTTGTGTCGGGATTTTATATAGTTTAGAATAGTAGGCATGGAACAATTCCACTATTTCTTCTGAATTGTGTTTTAAAGTACCCATTTTGTCTTTTAAGGCATGAATATGGTTCGACAACGTGGCCTCTTTTAGGGCTTTGGCCAGTTGCTTGCCACTCTTGTCTCCGTATGCGTAGAAAATGCTTTTCTTAAAGAAAAGAGAACGTTTAATCTTCATGTCTAGCAGAAGCCTCAGGGAGGTTCTGTGTTGTGTTAATTGATTTTCTAGTCTGAGTGACTGGGATTGTTTATGTTGTAGTTCAAGGTTTGCTATTTGCTGGGAGAGTTTATTAATTTCATCTTCCCTTTCTCTTTTTTTCCGGGCACCCCATTTGATAAGTTTGCCTCTTATCACTGATTTGTGTGCCTCCCAGTTGTTTAATGGGTTCGTGTCAGAGTCAATGTTGTGGGAAAAATATGTGTTAATGGCGTTCAGGATGTCATCTTTTATAATTGGGTCGGTGAGGAGGGTGGAATTCAATCTCCAATTAAATGCGGACTTGTGCGGTGTATTGAGGTGTAATGTGACCGCTGTGGGTGCATGGTCGGAGAGGGCTATGATGCCTATCTCCGCTGAGAGCAGGTTACCAAGGTCCCTTTGCGAGATGAATATCATGTCGATTCTCGAGTACTTTTTATGGGGTGCCGAGAAGAAGGTGTAGTCCCTGCCTGTGGGGTGCATGGACCTCCACGTATCTACCAGTGTTAGGGACTGCAGTAGCGCTTTTATTCGTTTGAGGGTCCTGTACGGGACTTGCGTGTGTCCTGTCGAGGTGTCTGTAAGGGGTGCAAGGGGGACGTTAAAATGTCCACCAAGGATGGTACACCCTTCAGCAAACCATTTGAGTTCCTCTACCAGTTTGTTGCAGAAAGAAATATGAGAGGAATTCGGGAAGTACACATTAGCTAAGGTTACAGGTGACCCCTCCCAGGAGCCTTTGAGAAATAGAAATCGTCCCTCAGGGTCTGTCAATTGTTGTTTTAGCACAAAGGGAGCATCCTTGTGGAGAAGAATGGATACTCCCTTGGTTTTGGCCAAGGGGTTGGTGGCGTGATACACTGTGGTAAAGGTACCGTCAGTGAGTCTAGGGATATTGCTGCCTATAAAGTGAGTTTCCTGTAGGAATACGATTAAGGGTCGAGCTTTTTTAAGTTCCCTTAATAATTTGGACCTTTTTTCGGGTACGTTCAGACCATTTACATTATGGGAAAGGACGGTCGGTGCTCTCCCTAAGAAAGCGTATGCCATGTCGTAAGCAGAACCGCAATAGGTGGATGTCCAGAGATATGTTGAGTATACTAACAGTGTACTCTGTATTTGCTGCGGTCGCGGGGCATAAGCGGGCAGGGATAATATAGAAGGGATGGAACAATTGTGTAGTTAAGGGATAAATGTAGGTGGGGGGGGATGGGGTGAGACTTGTGGGGTGATATGAAGGGATGAACTAATCTGTCCCCACTGGAGGGTGAGTCAGCCTGGTGTCTGACTCGTTCTAGAGTAAGGAGGTATTTCCCCTGTGGGGGGTAGTGGGAGGTGTTATAGTAAAGGTAGTATTGTATGTTGCGCTAGGTAAAAGCGCGGTGTGTATTTGTTAGTAGGTAACCCTGAGTAAAGGTCCAGCGGGACCTGGGGATCCAGATATCAGGACGGGGGAAGTGTCCCCCTGAGAGTAAGGTAACTGGGATCATGTGTGTGAACAATCTTAGATAGAGGTTAGCAGCTTATGGTGTCGTGTGAGATATTGACTTTACATTGGAACTGTTTCCATTCTGTCTGTTAGCATCTTATACTCTATCAACATTTTATAACTGCAAAATACTTACAAAATAGTCAAAGAGGAGAACTTCTAAAGAAAAAAGGGGTAAAAAGAAAATAACATTTCAAGTCATATAGTGCTTAAACATAATGATCTGTCAACCGAAAGCAGGAGTTTAGTACTCTGCAACCTAGTACGAGATAGCAAACATTAGGTGACTCTACACTGTAACGTATTCATTAATCCTATTAACAAGGAGTAAGGGCCTAAGGTAAAAAAGTAAATAAGCTCAGCTATACTCCCCGGCATGTACCAAAGGTCTCCACCGAGGGAGATTTAAAGTGTCTTGCACCGGGTTCTAGATATATAATCGCCTCCCAGAAAAGGGGGTAGTGGTAAACCGGGCTATCAATATACCGCAGTTAGGTTTAGCAAGACGTCCAGACAGCAAAAAGTGGGTAAACAGTGTTGGGGTTTTCCCTCCACTTTCTTGGCCAGTCCCATTCCCAATGCAAGGCCTTGCGTGGTACAGGCTAAAAGATTTGTGTCAACCCTTCCATAGGTTGCAAAGGGGTAGCAACCAAGGCCTCTACTTCCGCATAACTTCAGTCGGGAATGAACTGTACAAGGTACCTCCCGGGAGGCAGTAGGAGGTACGGATCGTGTTACTCACAGTTCAGCTAGAGGCAGTGGCCCAAGTTTGTTAGCAGGTTATAATTTCCAGGGGTCAGTCATTGCATAAATCTGTATGTGGGACTGGCCGGTTCCCAAAAGGTCAGAAAAAAGTTAAGAAAAGCTGCCGAGGAAGGTGTGGCGGTGAGGTTGGTAGGCTCAATAGTCCAGTTTAGGTTGTGAACCGGTCGCAGTTTGTGTTCAGGTGCTGATCTCGCACTAACTTGGCGCCTGTTAACCTAAGGCAATCTAACGACCTTAGCGTTCAATAGGTGACAGAAACTTACAACTTGCAGGAACAGAACTTGTGCGTAGCATCTGCATGTCAGTAGCCCCTCGTGTCTCTTCCTCTTGGGCTCCTCGCACTTCTAGAGGGATACGGAGGCTCGCAACCGCTCCTGTCTGGATTCCTGCGGTGTTTGCTTGATTGGTAGGGCGACTGTGCATGGGGCGGTCCTGGCGAGAATTGCGGATTGTTCACTTCTGGGGGTGTACGGAATTCTGCGTACCATTCCGGGAGGTCCAGGGTGTCGATCTGGAGGTCTTCACAAAATTTATTTAGATCCTCTGGGACTTTGAGCACAAATTGTTTCCCCAGGAAACTTGCTTGAAGTGCGAATGGGAACTTCCATCTGTAATTGATTCCCTTTTGCCGCAGCACCTCTAGGAGTGGCTTCAGGGCCCTCCTGTTTTTGAGCGTAATGGGCGACAGGTCCTGGAAAAGTTGTATTACAGCTTCCTCATGTACAATCCGTTCTTTGGCCCTGGCCTTTTGGAGAATGTCTTCCTTCAGGCAGTAGTTGGGTAGGCAGCATATGATGTCCCTCGGGGGGTTTCCGTCTGGTGCTCTAGGCCTGAGGGCCCTATGTGCCCTGTCGAAATCAATAGGGGATTGTTCTGGTCTGTCTATGAGGGTATTGAATATGGCAGTGAGAGTAGGCCTGATTTGTTCTTGGGAGATAGTCTCAGGTACCCCTCTGATTCTGATATTGTTCCTGCGTCCTCGATTATCTAAGTCTTCGATTTGCCGGTTCATATCGATCAGGTGTTGAGAATGCGTGGTTGCGATGTCGTCCAATCTAATCAGGGCTCTGTCTCTCCTCTTCCCCGCACGGTCTGATATTGCCAGTTGTTCCGTTAGGCGCAGAATTTCCGTTTTGATGTCAGTGATCGCCGCAGCGAAAGAGCTTTTAATGTCAGCCGCGATGTCTGTCATGGCCGCATAGGTAAGCAGATGGTCATTCCTATTAGCGCCAGTATTTGAGTCTTCAGAGGCTGGTAGCGAGACTTCGTCATCCTCCATGTCTTCTATGATACTGTTACTCTGTGTAGGTGCTTTATTGGCGTTTCTACCGCCGCCAGAGTATTTAAATTTGCTTAGATTTGCAGATGATGTTTTGCTCTGTGGGGTCCCCAAAGAGCGCAGGGTATGGTTATGTGTACTTCTCCGTGAGTGCGCTGACATAGTCAGTATGATCCGTTTTCACGTCTCAGGTCCCCAGGTCACCAGGGTTTTGTTACAGCATCACCTTAAAGGCTATACACCAGGCCACTGCCCCTATTGTAAATTCCTGAAAGTAAGTGGCAGGCCAATGACTAAGTGGGGTGTACCTTAAGCACTGTGGTTGTTGTGGTCCTATTGTGCCCAGGACAGCTGGTCCTCTGGGTAGGCTCTTAAGGGGGTAAAGTAAGCTGGGTGTAGCCAGATGGCCGCTGGCTTTTTATCCGCAGGCCTGCTGGCCCATATAGTCCTACAGCCTGCTTCTGGCCCCTAAATGTCCCAGGTCTTGTCGGGTGAGGTGTCAGGGGGGGCTCCCCAAACTCTATGTCTCTGCAGGGTTCAGGATGTCAAGCAGCAGCAGGTACAAAGGGGGGGGCGGGCTTCGCAGTACTCACTGTGTGCTGTAGGCCTAAGATGTGGCCTGTACTCCTGCGGAGCCTAGCCGCGGTTTGTTGCTCGCCGATGGCGGTCCGTGGCTTCCCTGGGCCTGCCCGGATGCTGCAGTACTCGGCCCCGGGTGATGCACTCCCGGGATGCTGCGTCTCAGATGGCAGAGCGTGGCGTGGAGCGGCTCGTCAGTAGGCCCCAAGATGGCGCCCGCTATTGTCCACAGCCTCGTGGCGGCCCGCGGCTTCAGCACTGTCCCCGCCGCACAAATAACACCCCGGTGTGCAGCCCAGAGTTCGCGGCAGCTGCCCTGTGCAGGATGGGTGTTTGTCTGTGTGGAAATAGCTCCGGATGGCAACGGATTGCGATCGGCCTCCCGGAGCTCAGCTTCCACACGTCTGCTCTCCTCTTCGGCTGGACACGCCCCCATTGACCTCACATTATATGGTTTTGGTAAATCTGAAGGAAAAAAACTGCAGAAAATCTGATAGTGTGTATGGGGCTTTAATGTCAGTAAAATTTGTCAGAAGTTCCTCATGCAGATAGCATGGAAACAAGGAACCAGACAGAAAAGACACCACTGGATTGAGACACATCACAGTATGTCACAAAAGTGAGTACACCCCTCACAATTTTGTAAATATTTTATTATATCTTTTCATGTGACAACACTGAAGAAATGACACTTTTCTACAATGTAAAGTAGTGAGTGTACAGCTTGTATAACAGTGTAAATTTGCTATCACCTCAAAATAACTCAACACACAGCCATTAATGTCTAAACCGCTGGCAACAAAAGTGAGTACACCCTTAAGTGACAATGTCCAAATTGGGCCCAATTAGCCATTTTCCCTTCCCAGTGTTATGTGCCTTGTTAGTGTTACAAGGTCTCAGGTGTGAATGGGAAACAGATGTGTTAAATGTGGTGTTATTGCTCTCACTCTCTCTTACTGGTTACTGGAAGTTCAACATGGCACCTCATGGCAAATAACTCTCTTTGGATCTGACAAAACGAATTGGTAGTCTACATTAAGATGGCCTAGGCTATAAGAAGATTGGCAAGACCCTGAAACTGAGGTGCAGCATGGTGGCCAAGACCATACAGGGGTTTAACGGGACAGGCTCAACTCAGAACAGGCCTTGCCATGGTCGGCCAAAGAATTTGAGCGCATGAGCTCAGTGTCATATCCAAAGGTTGTTTTGGGGAAATAGGCATTTAGTGCTGCCAGTATTGCTGCAGAGGTTGAAGGGGTGGGGGGTCAGCCTGTCAGTGCTCAGACCATATTCCGCACACTGCATCAAATTTGTCTGCATGGCTGTCGTCCCAGCAGGAAGCCTCTTCTAAAGATGATGCACAGGAAAGCCTGCAAACAGTTTGCTGAAGGCAAGCAGACTAAGGACATGGATTACTGGAACCATGTCCTGTGGTCTGATGAGACCAAGATAAACTTATTTGGCTCAGATGGTGTCAAGCAAGTGTGTGGCAGCAACCAGGTGAGGAGTACAAAGACAAGTGTGTCTTGCCTACAGTCAAGCACAGTGGTTGGAGTGTCATGGTCTGGGGCTACATGAGTGCTGCCGTTACTGGGGAGCTACAGTTCATTGAGGGAACCATGAATGCCAACATGTACTGTGACATACTGAAGCAGAGCATGATCCCCTCCCTTTGAATACTGGGCCGCAGGGCAATATTCCAACATAACTACTGCCACTGCCTTGCGAAGCTGAGGGTAAAGGTGATGGACTGGCCAGACATGTCTCCAGACCTAAACCCTATTGAGCATCTGTGGGGGATCCTCAAACGGAAGGCTGAAGATCGCAAGGTTTTTAACATCCACCAGCTCTGTGATGTCATCATGGAGGAGTGGAAGAGGACTCCAGTGGCAACCTGTGATGCTCTGGTGAACTCCATGCCCAAGAGGGTTAAGGCAGTGTTGGAAAATAATGGTGGCCAGACAAAATATTGACACTTTGGGCCCAGTTTGGACATTTTCACTTTGGGGTGTACTCACTTTTGTTGCCTGCGGTTTAGACAGTAATGGCTGTGTGTTGAGTTTTTTTGAGGGGACAGTAAATTTACATTGTAAGGGCCGGTTCACACAGCAAGCGTGGCGAGGCGACTCCGACTTGCCTCGCCGCGACCTGCCGCGGCCTCAGCGGCGACTTGCAAATGACTTCTGTATAGAAGTCAATGCAAGTCGCCCCGAGGTCGCCCAAAAGTAGTACAGGAACCTTTTTTCTGAGTCGGAGCAACTCGAGTCGCTCCTCTCAGAACGGTTCCATTGTACAGAACGGGGGCGACTTGCGAGAGCGAGGCGAGGCGAGTCGTGTCGCCTCGCATCGCCCGCGGTGTGAACCGGCTCTTATACAAGCTGTGCACTCACTACTTTACATTGTAGCAAAGTGTAATTTTTTCAGTGTTGTCACATGAAAAGATATAATAAAATATTTACAAAAATATGAGGAGTATACTCACTTTTGTGAGATACAGCACATGCTATAGAGGGATCTACTTTGTTCGTATTTCATGTTAGAAGTTTACAACCACTTTAAATCTTTCTAAAAAAAAACTCAAAGTCCCAACTACCAAAATATATTTGGATTAGTCACACATACCTGAATGTTACACAAAAAACAAAATTCATATAAAAATTTGGCCAAAAGTCAACCAAAACCTCTTATAACAAAATACCAAAAATCATATACAGTATCCAATGGCAGTTTTAAAGCACAGCACAAATTATAAAAAAGAATTCATCATTTATTAAAAAATATGAATTGCAAAAAAACACACACATTAAAAAATCTTTGGCCAAAGTATAACATAAAAAAAGGCCCAACCAACCTCCTCTTAAATCATACAATTTCTACATAATGTACCAGGGTCAGAGATTAAAATATACATACATTCAGTTCCAGTGAACCTCCAATAATTCATATAACTGATAGCAGACATTATTCCCAAGAGGAAACGGGGTTTTTATACTGGATACTGAGTATAAAATGTATGTTGTACCAAGTGGTGGCCCATCCATAGGGGGCCCACGCAGCACCAAAAAAGAAATACATTTTTTAAAAAGGTCTCTTTAAAAAATAAAAAGTGCATTAAGTGCACTGTGTTTGGGCGCCTTGCACAGTGCACTATATGCCACATCAATTCAATTACGAGATTGCAGATGAGGCACTTAATTTGCAGGCTTCTGACTTGCTTTGCGGTACAATCCAAAGTACCGAATAGCTTCCGGAGGTTTGTTGTTCAAGTCAAGAGGTTACTTCCGGTTTCCCTGTTGCAGAGGTAACCAGAAGTGACGTCAGCAGCTCCGCGGAACGCACAGCCCGAGCGGAGCTGCCTGTAAGGTAAGTGAGGCTGCATATGATGGGGCACAGTGAGGCTGCTTATGATGGGGCACAGTGAGGCTGCATTTGATGGGGCACAGTGAGGCTACATAAGATGGGCACAGTAGCTGTATTTGATGGGGCACAGTAGCTGTATTTGATGGGGCACAGTGTCAGCATTTGATGGCACAGTGGCAGCATTTGATGGCACAATGGCAGCATTTGATATGGCACAGTGGCTGCAATTGATGGGAACAGTGGCTGCATTTGATAGGCACAGTGTCTGCGTTTGATGGCACAGTGGCGGCAATTGATGGGCACAGTGGCTGTGTTTGATGGTACAGTGGCTGCGATTGATGGTACAGTGAGGCTGCAATTGATGGGGGGGTTTTCAGAATTTTTCAATTTTTTTGCACCAGCCTCCACTGGTTGTACCAAGTGGCAAATCCCTTGCTTGACAGCACTTCTGTACAATTCACATACAAACAGAGAAACACACATACAATCTTGTGTAGGATCAATAGCTTTAATGCTTGGCACAAGCTATAACACACTAGTGTATACACACAAGATTGGATGCATTGAATATGGAGTCCGTATGAACTGAATTGTGCAGAATTGTACAGAAGTGCTATCAAGCATGGGATTTGCCACTTGGTATAACATGCATTATATTCTCAGCATCCATTATACAAACTCTGTTTCCTATTTTGGATAATGTCTGTCCTATGAGTTATTGAAGGTCCATAGGAAACTGAAACTATAATAAATATCAACAATAGTTTAAAAGAGACGGGTTTGCACAAAAACAAACATACATACTCACCTAGTTGAGGTATTGTTCCGATGCTGCATCTGTCCCCTGCAACCTCTAAGACCGAGATCTGTGCAATTAAAGACTGCTGTTTGCTCAGTTCTCTCATTCTTCAGTGAGCAGAGAGCGGTGACTGTCAATCAAGAGTTCTCTACTCTCCCCCTCCAGCAGTCACTGGAGGGCCAGACTTGGAGGGGGCTGGAGTGGCTGGCTCAGACTCTCAGAGGTACGCTGAGAGGCTGAGCCACTTGCCAGTCAGGCAGCCGGGCAGATCCCAACATTCCTGTAGAGCCTGGACCGGCTCTGTAATGTCAGCTGACAGTGGAATTTTGCCTGCTTTTGGATGAATCTGTGTCACAGGAATGTAGAACTAAATGCACCCCCTGTGACCTGCAGGAGTAGTATGGCCAACATAGCTTTGGTCATACTTCTCCTTTAATCTCAGACTAGTTGAACATTATGTAGAAATAGCATGGATTTTAAGAGGGGGTGGTCTGTTCTTTGTTCAAAGATTTTTTAATGTGTGTTTTTTTGTAATTCATATCTTCAAATATATTGATCATTTTCTGTGATAATGGTATTTAGGTGTCCGGACTCATTTCCCCTAAATATCTCATGTGATCCTGAAATTGTCAATTCACTATGCTCTTTTGTGTTATTTACTGCAAAACCCTCAAAACTGTCAGTGAATACTGCATGAAAAGGGGTTAAAGTCAATTCACAGAAGAAAATAAATAATTAAATGCAAGCAGAAATTAAGTAGTGGTCCAGGCATGCAGTACTTAATCATGTATAATAGCAAATTTTTAGTTATTTCTGCCAATTTGAATCAGTTCTCTCAACAGTCATGCATAGAAACCTAAATATGGAAATATGGAAATCACCTGGAATATGGAAATATGGAACTCAATAGGGTTGATTTACTTGAAAGTATAACTAAAGGAAAAACTTTTTTAGTTTTGGATAGAGTGGAGAGGGATTAGAACACCTGTCAGGTTTTTATTGCTGTCTGTGTCCCCTTTAGGGAGATTCGTGAGATAAAATACCACATGGTTTCATGGAGTATTTTACTAGCATTTTTGAAAAAAACAATATGAACTGTTTTACCTCAACTTTTAAAGAGGAAAATACCGCTTTGTGACTGGAGCCCATTGTGTGCTGTGCTTTAAGACTGCCTTTGTATATATGTTGACTCTTAGCCAGGTTTTTATATGAATTATGCCGCATACACACGAACATGACTTTTTGACAGCAAAGGTCCGACGGAACGAGTCCGTTGGACAATTTGATCATGTGTGGGCTCCATCAGACCTTTGCTTGCCAAAAATCTGGTGGACTTTAGAAATAGAACATGTTTTTAATTTTCCTGCTGGAGCTCCACCGGACCGAGAAATCCGTTCGCGTGTCTGCTAGTACAACGGACAAAAACCAACGCTAGGACAGCTATTGGCTATGAACTTCTTATTTTAGTCCAGTTGTACTTCATCACGTTTGAATCCGTCGGACTTTGGTGTGATTGTGTGTGTCCAAGTCCATTCATTCGGAAAGTCCACCGGAACTCCGCCGAAAGTCCTTCGGGAAGACTGTCGGACCTAGTCCGTCTATAAGTCCGGTCATGTGTACGCAGTATTAGTAGTTTTAAATGTGAATGCTGTGGAACCATGCTGTTCACAACTTTCGCTTCCCATGTTCTTAGACAATCAACTGCATAATTCATGGTGATTGGATTAAGGTGACTGAGCTACTTGTGCAAACATAAATGCTGGGGTATCTTCCTGACATGTAATAAAACTGAAGAAGTGGCTTGAAGAAGTTATAAAATGTCTTTAAAGTGTATGTAAACCCAACATTTCACATAATCCTTATATGTGCCTGCTGTACCATGTATTTGTATGATAAAGTATCCTGTTCTTTTTGTATTGCTTACTTTGTATGAAATCCCTGGTGTTCCTGGCAGTCCCTCTACATTCCTATTTTTTTTTAAACTGAAAACACTAAGCAGGGGGTTGCCCTGACAACCCTCCCCCCAGCACCACGTTTCACTGGTAAGGTCAATGTGCTGCTGTTTCTCCTCCCCCAGCTCTTATGCAGCTGAGAACAGAGGGAATAAGGTAATTTATAAAAAATTTAAAAAAAGTAATACATTTTTTTTATATATATTTATACGCAAATGTTTTGTCTTTCATTTCTATTTTAAACTGAATGGAGTGTTTTATAAGGTGAGGGTTTACAATCACTTTAGAATTACAGTTTATTGTGACTAAATGCTGCTAGCTAGCCAGATCCTTCCATGTAATTCTGTATCAACTCTCTGAACAGTTCTAAGCGCTATTAGGCTTTTATAAGATATTCAAGGTACTTGTAACCAAAAAAGTTAAAGTAGTGCATTGCGTTTCTGATTTTTTGCTTTTTATTATCTTAGTTAAAATTGGTGAATCTGTGAATCAAATTACAATGATTTCTTGCCTTTGTGTTTAAAGGTGGATCCCGGTAGTTATTATGAAGCATGTGTGAAAGATTCATGTGCTTGTGATGAAGGAGGAGACTGTGAATGCTTTTGCACTGCAGTAGCCCAATACGCTCAGGCATGCCTTTCTCACTGCGTCTGTGTGGAGTGGAGAACTCCTACTCGTTGCCGTAAGTGTCTACAGCAGTTTTTGATTATTAATGACTCACGCAAAAAAAAATAAAAAAAAATTGAAACATATAATCATGCTTAGATACGGATATCTATGGTGGAAGCCAACATATAATAATTTTAACCACTTAATTTGCGATACAGCACTGTGTCGCTTTAACTGGCAATTGCGCTGTCGTGCAACGTTGTACTCAAACAAAACTGATGTCCTTTTTTTCCCACAAATAGAGCTTTCTTTTGGTGGTATTTGATCACCTCTGTGTTTTTTTTTTTTGCGATAAAAACCCTATAAAAGACACAGTTTAGGTCCTTTCCATTGCAGCCTCTAAGTATCTTTAAATAGATCTTACTGAAAGTTTCCCTTTGATTTACCTGTAAAACCGGGGTACACAGATAAAAATGTGGCTAGTGCAGCAGGGACCAGACTAATTTTAATCTGTGTGTGATCCTCCTTGTTCAACAGAAACTAATCATTAGATCAACATTTGTCAAGCAGTCCTATTGAAAAAACGTCATCAATCAACAGCTGTAGCCAATCAGCTGCAATACTGATCAGTAGGGATGAGCTCGATGTACGGGTCGAACATAGGTTTCACTCGAAAAAAGGGTATTTGCCTGTTCACTGAAGAACAAACATTATGGGGCGTTTGTGAGAAATTTGAACACCCACAGAACATGACATGCCTCTCAGCAATTTCCTTGGGGTGTCTACTTTTCAAAATGGGGTCATTTGGGGGGGGGGTTGTACTGCCCTGCCATTTTAGCACCTCAAGAAATGAGATAGGCAGTCATAAACTAAAAGCTTTGTAAATTCCTGAAAATGTACCCTAGTTTGTAGATGCTATAACTTTTGCGCAAACCAATAAATATACGCTTATTGACATTTTTTTTTTACCAATGACATGTGGCTGAATACATTTTGGCCTAAATGTATGACTAAAATTGAGTTTACTGGATTTTTCTTTTAACAAAATGTAGAAAATATTATTTTTTTTCAAAAGTTTCAGACTTTTTCCGTTTATATTGCAAAAAATAAAAATCGCAGAGGCAATCAAATACCATCAAAAGACAGCTCTATTCGTGGGTACAACATTGCATGACCGTGCAATTACCAGTGACACAGTGCCAAATTGTAAAAAAGTGCTCTGGTCAGGAAGGGGGTAAAACCTTCCAGGGCTGAAGTGGTTAAATATATATATATATATATATATATATATATATATATATATATATATATATATATATATATATAGTGTATTAATATATATATATATATATATATATATATATATATATATATATATATATATATATATATATATATATATATATATATATATATATATATATATATATATATATATATATATGCCAGTGTATTAATTAAGTAATTACAATTTTTGATATAATATTTAACAGCAGGGCCCATTCCTGCGCCTAACAAGAGTAACTGTGAGGGGTTACAGTGTTACTGAAGCCCCCCAATTCCCTTGTTAAGACTGAGGAGAAGAATAAATGCAATACTTTCGCCGTCTCTCCATTCTTAGTAACCAGATTCCTTTCATCATTCTTTATGTATTCTGACAGTGGAGGAGTCCCTGCTCTCAGAATACAATAGCACACTGGGGAGGTTCCTGCGTCCATGTCGCTTGTGTGGAGGCAGGAATCTGTTACTATTTTTTTCATTCTGCACACTGGTCAAATAAAAAAAAAATGAACTGTGTTTACCCAGCTTATTACACAATATAAGGGATCCCAGAGGATGCTGGGACTGTGACATCGTAAGGGGGCGGGGTCAACATGTGACATCAACAGGTGACCCTGCCCCTTGTCCCTATATAAGTCGCCACGCACCGTGTCCCTGGCATTGCGGCCGGAGAGAGCGTCGAGTCAACATCTCCAGAAGAAGAAGAACTGAAGGCGGTGGCGGCGGCGGCAGCGAAGGAGACAGAAGACTGGGCCACCGCTAGTAAAAGGGCTGGAAGAAGAAGCGGTGGCCCGGCAAGAAGAACCGAAGAGGGGGACAAGACCCCCCGAAGTCGGAAGAAGAGGGCGGCGACGAAGAAGAAAGCCGGGCTCCTCCGCTAGTAAAAGAGCTAGCAGAAGATAGTGGAGGAGTCTGTCTGAAGACCCCCGAAGAGCTGTGCAATAAACTATTTTAACCCTTGTGTGTTGTGTTTTTTTTTACATTTTTTTCACAGGTGAATGGGTAAGGGTACATTGTACCCCATACTCCTTCACATAGGGTGGGGGGCCGCTATCTGGGGCCCCCTTCTTAAAGGGGGCTCCCGGATTCCGATAAGCCCCCACCCGCAGACCCTGACAACCAACCGCCAGGGTTGTCGGGAAGAGGCCCTTGTCCTCATCAACATGGGGACAAGGTATTTTGGGGTGGGGGGGGCCATGTGGCCCGCCCTTCCCCAAGGCACCCCCCATGTTGAGGGCACGCGGCCTGGTACGGCTCAGGCTCGCTCGTCCCCACCCCCTTTCCTGGCCGGCTGGGCTGTGTGCTCGGATAGGGGTCTGTTATGGATTTTGGGGTGACCCCACGCCGTTTTTTTCGGCAAAGGGGATTCCCCTTAAAATCCCTACCGGACCTAAGGGCCTGGTATGCCCCCGAGAAGGCATGCAGGCTTTATGAATGACATTTTCCTATTGCAGCCAGCCTGAGAACCAGCGTGACAGGATCGCGCTGGTTAGAGAAGCCTGTCGGCGGGAAACAGCGTGACAGTATCGCGCTGGAAACACAATATCGGCGGCACCTACTGTACGTGTTTTCTCACAACCAAGGAGAACAATGACCCTGATCTCCCAAAACTACACAAACACATTTGCAGAAGTTGCGCAGTTCCTTCCAGAATCACTGGTTAGCTGCAGTTGCTAATGACACAGCAGCAGAAAAGCAACATGGAGGTCGCAAGTCCACAAAATAATACAGCAAATAAATTCCTTACTTCAACATCTTTTTATTCTCTAGGCATTGAAACCATAGTATTAATTACCTGATATGTTTCATATATAGTTACAGTATATCCATGTTCTCTATCATTACAGCTGCATTCTGTGAATATTACAATGAGCATGAAGATGATTGTCAGTGGCATTATAGACCCTGTGGACCCCACTGCATGAAAACCTGTAGGAACCCCTCAGAAATTTGTCCATCTGACGCAGTCAAAGTGGAAGGTAAATTTATATGTTCACTCAAATGTTTAAACCTAAATAATCAATATAATGAATATCAACCACTTGACCTCTGGAATATTTACCCCCCCCCCCCCCCCATGACCAGGCCATTTTTTTGTAATACGGCACTGTGTTACTTTAACTGACGATTGTGTTGTCATGCAACACTGTACCCAAATAAAATTGGTGTCATTTTTTTCCACAAATAGAGCATTCTGTTGGTGGTATTTGATCACCACTGCATTTTTATTTTTTGTGCTATAAACAAAAAAAGATCAACAAAAATAAACAACATAATTTTTTACTTTCTACTTTAAAACAATAAATAATCTAATAAAAAAAAATTAAAAAATCTAATTTCTCCATAAATTTAGGCCAATATGTATTCTGCTACAATAGAAAATTGGTGGAAGGAGGAATCCCAAATGGAAACCTTCAGTATTTTAGACAATATTCATTTCAGGTACCACATCCTATATAGAGATATATACAAAAAACCTAACCAGAAAAATCAGGAATTTAACAGTACCCAAAACAAGTAGTAAAAATTTGGAATAGTAGAAAACATGATCACATGTACATATTATATATCATAGATTGCTTTTCTCAGTATTTGTGCCATATTTCACATTTCACGGGTCATTAATCTTCTTCATCAGGAAGATAATTACAGTCAAGCTCTGTGGTAGATGTATAGATTGTTTAAAAATTATATAATTTAGACAGTGTGACCAAAAACTGCACCTCCTAGAAGAAATGGACCAAGCTTATCTGGAATATCCAGTACTGTAGCTGTCCTTGGAATAGACCATTGGTTCAAAATGGGTGTTTTGCTTTTAGTCATACTTACTCAAAATTGGCCAGTTCCTGTGTAAGTCTAGCCAATATCAAATTCCTATCCACATAGGCATGTCAATAATGCATTCATAGAAGTTTGGTGAGGTAAGGGCGGTCATATGCAAAAATATAACTTAATCTAGACTTTAATAGGATTTGCTGCTAAGTTCAGGTTTGCTGAATTTCAAACAGGAATCTCCCAACTGTGGGCTGTACTACCCAGACAGATTTTCTCATCACTATTCCCAAGTTCCTTTGGGAGGGATTGTGTCTTTCATCCATCCTCTAAATTATTTTGTTATTCTGATAAGCCAGTATAAAGGAAAGGAAGTGGTGAATAAAGTGCTTATGGATTTCATTTTAACTTTTCATTCTTCTAGGCCCACATAAATGGGTGTTTGGCATTTGCCGTACCCCTCCCAAATTTACAAGGTAGTACCTAAGGCCTTTGTTCCACACAAAGTGGAGGCATGTCCTTTGTGGGGATCATAATATGCCCACATTTCGTAAGCAAGGTATCAACAGAAGTGTAATATTTGAAAGGTATAAAATCACTGCGGTCTCACTGCGGTAAAAATAATTAATTTCCAATAATATCTACTTTCCTTGTTTTCAGGTGAATTATGATGTATGGCTGCTAGCAGAAACAAAGGCCAGGATTGATAAGAATGAAATATTGTCTTGTACTTCTCCTTAGGTTGTTATCCAGTATGTCCACCTGAGAAACCATTTTTTGAGGAAGTTAGTATGAAATGTGTAGGTGTATGTGGATGCTACGACAACACAGGAAAATACTATAATCCTGGAGATCAAATACCCTCTTGTGACTTCTGTGTAGTTTGGTGAGACATTAGAAACATTTGCCAGTTTTGTTTACGATTAATTTTTTTGCAGTACACTTTTAAACAAGTACAAATTTATGTTTATTTTGCAGTGAATGCAAAGATACACACTTCGTTTGCACCTATAATGTATCTGGTAAGCTTAAACATAAACAGTTGATTTATTTGAAGTAAAATTTACAAAAATGTACAACTAGTTTGTATAGATACTATAACAAATGCATATGGTATATTTATTTAGACAAGGATATACACTAATGCCCTGTTAAGATCCCCCGTAGTGGGAAAAAGTGTTCCCATTTGTGATTTTTAACCACTTCAGCCCCATAAGATTTTACACCTTTTCTGACCAGAGCACTTTTTGTGATTTTGGCACGGCATCGCTTTAAATGACAATTGCGTGGGCGTGCGATGTTGTACCCAAACAAAATTGATGTCCTTTTTTTTATCACAAATGGAGATTTCTTTTGGTGGTATTTGATCATCTCTGTCGCTTTTCTATTTTTTGCGCTTTAAACAAAAAAGAGCGACAATTTTGAAAAACACAATATTTTGTACATTTTGCTATAATAAATATCCCCATTTTTTTTTAAACTAATTTTTTCTCAGTTTAGGCCGATATGTATTCTTCTGCATATTTTTGGTAATAAAAAATCGCAATAAGCGTATATTGATTGATTTGCGCAAAAATTATAGCATCTACAAAATAGAGGATAGATTTATAGCATTTTTATTATTATATATTTTTTTGCTAGTAATGGCGTGATCTGGGATTTTTATTGTGACTACGGCATTATGGCGGACACATCGGACATTGGCATTAATACAGCGATCAGTGCTATAAAAATGCATTGATTACTGTAAAAATGTCACTGGCAGTAAACGTGTTAACACTAGATGGCAATCAAGGGGTTAATTGTGTTCCTTAGTGTTTGTTCTAGCTGAAGGGGGGATGGGACAGACTAGGGAAGATGACAGATCTCTGTTCATACTTTGTATAAACAGACGATCTGTCACTTCTCCCCTCAGAGAACCGGGATCCTGGTTCTCCCTGTGTAACGAGTGATTGCGGGAGCCCAGAGGTCATGAAGGCCATATCTCACACATGCATCGGCTCCAAGGGCGTGCACGCCCCTAATGGCCACCAGAGGGAGCAATGTAACATAACAGCGATTCAAGCAGCCGAGCCATGTTGGTGCAGTACAACTGCGGCGGCTGGTTGGCAATCGGTTAAAGCACGATTTAAATATGCTTCTGTGTGTTGCTCATAGGACAGTCCATTCTCTCCTGCACCTTTTTTGGCGAAAGCTTTGTGTGATTTTTAAATAAACAGTTTTGCCAACTTTGCCACATGATTCTGTTGTGCAGCAAAATCACACAGTGTTTGGAGATTTACGTTTACCTGAGGAACAGTGTTGTTGGCTTAATTAAGAAGTTAGGTGTTTCTGTGCTTTTTCTCTGTTTTCTTGGAGATAAATCAATGGAAAATGTATATATATATATATATATATATATATATATATATATATATATATATATATATATATATATATATATATCCATATATCCAGAGGATTGCTGCACTTAAAATTTCTTTATTGAACCACAGTTCAAACAAACATTACTTGATTTGGAAGTTCATTACGTTTCGGGCTCACAAGCTTACGCCCTTCTTCAGATCAAACACACATCTAAAGTCAAAGTTACACACATGGCTTAAATACCATCATTTTACCACATTTGGAATAAATTATGTGATTAGTAATCTATCAAATACAAATTAGATCCTTTTCTTATACATCCTTATGTCACGGATGGAAAAATCGTTAGTGGAGAGCCCTCTCATATTTCAACAGAAGCCTTCAACTTGTTTAATCTTTCAAAAAGAAATGTACACAAGGGGGGTTATTTACTAAAGACACATCCACTTTGCACTACAAGTGCAAACTACAAGGGCAAAGTGTGCTTGAAATTGCACTGAAAGTGCACCTGGAAGTGAAGTCGCTGTAGATCTGAGGGGGACATGCAAGGAAAATATAAAACAACATTTTAGCTTGCACATGATTGGATGATAAAATCAGCAGAGCTTCCCCTCATTTCAGATCTACCCCTCAGATTTACAGCGACTGCACTTCCAAGTGCACTTTCAGTAAAATTTCAAGTGCACTTTGCACTTGTAGTTTGCACTTGTAGTGCAAAGTGGATTTGCCTTTTGTAAATAACCCCCAATGTATCACTATAAATTACTGTATTTATCGGCGTATAACATGCACTTTTTTCCCCTTAAAATCAGGGGAAAATCATGTGTGCGTGTTATACACCGATTCCCCACCGATCTGCGCTGTCTGTGGAGCGCCGCCGACATTTACTGAGCCGAGCCGAGTGTACTGTGTACTCGGCTCCACTCTCAGTCACTCCCAGTCCCGTCTCACGCTTTTTTAGAATGGCTTCCCCCACCCCTCCTATTCTTATTAATTCCCTCCTGTACTATTATTTTAATTGGGAAATCGAATATCCTTTCTCGAAAAAATGTCTCGCTAATGGCAACTGTACAAATTTATCTCTGAGTGAATATTTGTGCCTTGCTATCCTATCTTTACCTTTATGAATGATCTCTCCTATATATAGTAACCCACATGGACATTTTATTGCATATATTACATAATTACATATGACGATTTGCAAGTGTAATAACCTTTGATTTTAATATCATATCCCTTATGTGGATGGGATATACTCTTGGCTTTTATCATGGAGTTACAGTGTATACACAATAGACATGGGTATTACAGGAAACTAAAAAAGTTACTAATGGGCTTGGAGGGGTATATTCGTCAGATCTGACCAATCTATCCCTTAGTGTTCTTCCTTTTCTATATGAGGAGGGGGAGCTTGAAATTAACTAATATTCAGATAATTCTCTCTTAATAAACCCCAATGTTTCTTAAGGATATTATGGATGCAAAGTGAATATGGATGATACTGTGACACAAATGGAATTCTTCTATCATTTCTATAGTAATGCCTATTCTCTGCTAAATGTACACGTTCCTTTTTAACTAATGAAACTAACCTCGCTTAACAAGCCTGGTTTCCATTTAATTTAATCTTGCTTCACATTGTTGTGGATCACAAACAATTCTTTTAACCCTATGTAGCTGGCTCCTAGGCATCGAATTAAACACAACATGGGCATGAAAACTCCTTTAGTGTAATAAGTGATTATCTGTCAGTACTTTTTATAAACAGATCACTCTCTATGTTCATACCATTTATTTTCAGCAATGTGTCCAAAAATGGAATCTCCCTTTTGCTATACAAGACATTACATTTCAGCCCTGGGACTAAATAATTGATATACTGATCAAACAATAAAAGGGTTCCAATCTCGCCATCCCACACTGCAAAAATATCAATTCATTTGAACCACTACTTACAGTGTTCAGTAAACATTTTATTATTATTATTATTATTATTAATAAATGAGGTATCAATCATATACATATATATCAAATATATTTGCGCACGGGTGTGGCATTGGAACCCATCGCTGCCCCTTTTAAGCTGCAAATAATGGGTCTCTTTAAACAAAAAATAGTTCTCTTCAAGAACAATTTTAAGCAATGCAAGCAGAAAATCAGTTTGTTTATGATTATAACACTGTGACTGTACCAGCAGCCGCCAGCAGGCTTCAATACCCAGATCATGTGGAATAAAGACTGGAGACTTCCCAAGTGACTAGAAAAGAGTCAGGTCTCACTTGTATATTTTCTCTAGAAAATCACCAGTATCACATAATTATTATCTGGAATTGATTACCAGTGGAGTGAAACATCTATCCAAATATAAATGGAGTGATAACTGACTGTTCCAGACACTATAGGACAGCCCGGGGAATTCAGAAGGTCCTTATGAATCTTTGGTAATATATACATTACTGATGTTACAGGATAATAGCATATTAGAAATTTCTGGGTGTCATTATCAATAATACCATCTTTTTTTTTACCATCTTTTTTTTTACCATCTTCTTTTTCAATACCACTTTTTATTTTATTTTAGACTGAACCTGAAAAACAGGACAAGAGTCCAACTGTTTATATGTATGCATGTCAGATAGCCGTCTCAATACCTCAGCTTCATACCGCGGGGTGTCCATTACTACAATTGCTCCCCCCTTGTCGGCCGACAAGGGGGATAGAGCTTCACTTTCTTTGCGACTTAGTTCAGTATACAGTCCAATTTAGACCCATCACCCAAAAAGGAATTAATTGCTGCATTTATTTTAACAATGAACACCTCAACGGCAGAGCATGAGGTAGGAGGCATAGTGAAACTTTTAGTTCTCAAATATAAATTCTTAAGGAGGAAGTAAACCCTGTACATTTTTTCTTATTTTTTTTTAAATATAATAATCCTGGACTGTATTGGTAAGCCATACACATTTAAATATGACAAAAACAAAGTTGTAAAATACCTTATTACACTTTTTTTAAATGTTGTTTCTTCCAGGTATTGGCCATGCCATTGTTATTACTGATTGATGAATCGTTTATGAATGTCATTTCCACCCTTACTTTGTTTTCCTGTCCAAGTCTAAACCAAGCCTCTATCTTGATTTCCATTACTAGGGCAACTGAGCTAAGCCATTGATGTTGCCAAATCACTCTCTGTGATGCTCTGGTTCACTCCCCCTGTCTTATACAGTCACAAGGGGAAGAACCAGAAAGGAGAGGATGAGAGCACAGCATCGCAAGGCTTCTTTCTCTTTGCCGTTTTCAATGAAAGTCAATGGCATGCAGAGGATAGTGAAATACATAGCGTGCCATTAAAGAATCTATGGGATGTGCAAGCGTGGCTGACATCACTACAGACTGCAGAATAGTTTCTAAGGGAACAGAAAGTTGGTGAAATTTCATAGGCAGCGATTAGCTGCCTTTTGTATATAGATTAGAATAATGAGCTAAAGTGAAAGTGGAGGGTTTTCCCCTTAGCTGAGTGGGACTTTTTAGGTATACTATGTGACACAAATTATTTTGTAAAAAAGTATAAAATATTTTTATTAAACATATATGCAAAAGATTATATAAAGCATCTACAAAACATCATGTAATATAGCTATACAGTATATTCTTGGGTGCATAGAGAGCACTCACAGGAAAGCATAAGAAAACATATACATTGAAGAGGGTATATATTGTGGCAGAGCACTGCCCTGCCAGGGTCTAGAAGGAGGTTGTGACCCAGAATTCTCAACCAGACGGGTTGAGGGGCTCCAGGGAGCATGTATCATGAAGAGGAAACTGGCCTTTCAGTTTCCTCAGTGTTTTCTAAAATCCACTTTGGGACCTGGAGCTCAGGGATTTCTGAGAGATCCAGGGCCAGCATACTGATTGGGCAGGTGTGTGCTGGGCTTTTAATACTAACCTGACCATGGTTCTGGGCTCTACCCCGGCAGATAGGAAGTCTGAGTACCAGGAGTTAGGAGGGCTCCATGGGGGAGCCAGTGCAGCAAGAGGCTGCTAGCTGTGTGCACCAAGGTGGTTGGTGAAACAGTCTGTAGGAGACAGACAAGGGCCTGGAGTGTAAGGCCAGAGCAGCAGTGCTGCAAGTGAGAGCCAACTCAGCTGAATATAGTTTTGTTGATGAAAAGGAATGCTGAAACCCCTGTGAGGGAAACCTATCTTTGTTTGTTGGACTTTCTTTTGAAAAATGGGGAAATAAAGCCCTTAAAAAGAAGAACCAGCGAGTGGCGTTGTCCTTCAAGCTCTACATTTGATGCTAATCCTTTACAATATATTACAAAAATATGCATTCAATAAATCCTACGCGTTACGGAGTCTCTGTACTCATATACACAGAAAGAATGCAATTTTCAAAAGATGACAAAATTTGATAAATTGAGTGGTAGAGAACCCAATTGAATGCAGCATAAGGAAAAAAAGGGCAAATAAAATAAGGAAAGGCTATTCACTTGATGAGCCAGATGAACTCACATGATCTCCTGGGTGTGAACCGGGATCGTGGTGGCAGGCGGCTGGGAGTATAAAAAGGAAATACTAATAAAGAAGCCCCACCTTGGTATATCTTAATATGTCCCTATTTAAATATCAAAAAATTAATTGATTAATATCCTCATGTCTAGAAAGAAATTATTTTAAATAAATCAATATGCAGCTGATATATTGAATTATAAAAGCCACAGTAAAAAAAAAAGTACTAAATACAAACAAACAGCACAGCATGTACCTCAAAAGAGTGCAGTGTCTGTATGGACGAGAATCAGCATGTCATAAAGCCGTGGAAATAATGGACATGTATCATCCGTTCATAGATGAAAAATTATGTATCACTGTGTCGGTGTTCCATAGAAATAGTTGTATAGCTTCAGATCGCTCCAAAAGGGGCCCCTATCATATAACCTAGATGAAACGAATTCAAACAAAAAAAAATGTATCAATCACATAGCTACATATTGAATCAAAGATAGCATCTGTGTGGTCAACACAAGTGTTATGGCTGCACAGATGCATAGTCAGAAGAAAGATAATGCAGTCTCTCTAGACATAAATCAAATATCTGTGAGGAGTATATATATATATATATATTTATTTTTACCTAGGCTGCTGTCTGCCACTGGAGTGTTGCCTCATCCGCGTACACCACACTAAGGCCTTCCAATTAGCACTTACCATTTATAAGGTCAGAGTGAAAAGGAAAACCCCTGACCCAGCTGTTGGGGGTAATTATCAATTATCCTCCAACTCAATCCTGCTCGTACAGCAGTCCCCGGAGTGCGCGGCGCACAAGATCACCCCCGTTCTCATCTAAGATGGCTAGGGAGAAGGCTTGAAGTCATGCGTCGCGCTCCCACTGGTGCACATGCACGGTCGCCCCAGCAACCCTAAACAATGGGAAAGACTATGGAGGATCGATGGCTCAGTCTAATGTGTAGCTAGCAATGCACAACGCCAAACAGGTGAAATGCATTGACGCTCACATAAAAATGGATGGTAAAAAAACAAAGGGCAAAAGGAGAGTAAGCATACACACCCAGAAAAGCCCCAGGTGGGTAGATGCTCCCCCCAAAAATAGGAGGGAGACCGCAGAGGAATGGCCGACAGGGCAAAACAAATGTGGATCAATGGCTGTTGATCCATGATGGCCTACGCGTGTCGGGATCACACACCAACAGACCACATCGGCCAAAAATCTCCGCTGGGGAGAGAAAAATAAAAAAAAGGTTATAAATACACAAACACAGAGATGAACTGATTCCTATTTAAATAAAAAAAACCAAAGACAGGAAATGCCATGCTGATAACATAAATCAACATGGTATACACAGCTATTAATATAGCTACATTTTATCCACATGAAAATATATGGTAGATACAGCTAGTAACATAGCCGACTTTTACCCACATGAAATTCCAATACTCGGAGGTTTATTATTTTTCAATTCCTCCCGATACAAACCCTTCAAGAAAGGGTTTGTAGTTAACAGCCTCATTTAGACCCAGAAAGACTGTGGCCTGTAATAAAAAATTCCACTTCAGTTCCCTTTGAAGTATGATCTTCTTCCAGTCTCCCCCTCTTGCACTGGGGTGTACCCTATCCAAGACCAAAAATTTGGCCTTGGGGAAGACACTACAATGCAAGGACAGAACATGACGTCCTAGGGGGAGATCTGGGGCGGCTTTCTTCATGCTCCAAATGTGTTTTGATATTCTGGATCATAATTCGACCTTGGTTTTCCCAACATAAAATGCTCCACAGTCACATAACAATAGATATACCCCCTCTGTCTTACAATTGGCAAAGTGTGCTGCTTTGAATGGCTTACCATTAGGCAGAGTGCAGGAGGATCCTACCTGTATATATCTACAGAATGTGCAACCCCCACAGGTATATGTACCTAAGGTTTTGCACAGATCTCCTCATTTTTCCCCCCTGAATTCACTTTGAATGATTCGATCCCTAATAGACTTATCGTGTTTAAAAGTAATTAGTGGCCTGGTAGACACAAATCTACCCAGATATGGATTCGTCGACAAAAGATGTTAGTATTTTTGGATTAAATGGCAATTTTTTTCATGTTGGTTGGAATAGGATATTATTATTATAGTCATATTGTCATTTAGGCCACTTCCCTTGGACTTCTGAGAGTATAACAGTTCATATGTATTTTTTTCCAAAGATTTTCTATAGGCCTTTTTGAGAGAGGCTTTGGAATAACCTCTCTCTGTAATATCTGGCATATCTGTAATTTCTTTGCTTAAATCTGAAAAGTTTTCTCATCAGAACAGTTTCATCTGGTAGGTAGGTACTGACTAAAGGGTATCAAATTCAGGAGGGGGCAGGGATGAAAGCTGGATGCGTGAAGTATTGAGTTCCCGGCTGTTGGCTTTCTGAAGAGACTGGTCTGGATGGCACCCTCCTCCCCACGGAGGACCATGATATCCAGAAACTTCACCTCATTGGGATGGTGGATCGTTGTAAAATTTAAATTGAAAAATTCTTATTTAGCCTGGCCAAAAAGGCCGATAACATCTCCACTGGGCCGTCCCAGATTAGAAATATATCATTGATGTATCTTACCCACATTGTGATGTGGTCAGTATACATCGTAAGTTGATCATCTGCCATCACAGACCGCTCCCACTCCCCCAGGTACCGATTGGCATATGATAGGGCACAACAAGTCCCCATCGCAACACCCTGCACCTAGAGGTAGTGGAAGCCATCAAATGTGAAGATGTTATGGTTAAGAATTAAATCCAGCGATTGAATAATAAATTCACTGTATGGCCATTCACCATCACCCTGTTAATACAGAATGTGATGAATGGCAGCTAGGCCCAGTGTGTGCGGGATCGAACTGTAAAGTGCTTCAACGTCGATAGTGACCAACGTTGAGTGCTCCGGGATGAAAAATCCATCTTAAGAAAATGGTTTGTGTCCTTTGCATAGGATGGAAGACTAATTACAAAGGGTCTAAGATGTTCAACCATCAATCGACTCAATCTTTCGGAAATGGAGCCATTCCCTGAAATAACGGGGCGACTTATATAACGGAACCGTGCATCAGAGGGGGCGGGGTCATCGGGTAGCCCCGCCCTCCATTATATAAGAAGTGTCAGAAGAAGAGAAGTGTCACACAGTGGGAGCCTCCCATGGATGAGGAGCGGCCCGAGAATGAAGCGAGGAAGAAGAGACACCGTGGAGGAAGATGCCAGACGAGAACACCAGAGCAAGAAGCAGAGGAAGAAGAAGATGGAAAGAAGAAGACTTTAATAAAGGAATTGTCAAAAACTGGTTCTTGTCATTTTTAACATTTTTGACACTTTTTTGTGAAAAGGTAGGGGTACTTTTGTACCCCCCTTACCATTTCACAAGGGGGGCAGGATCTGGGGGTCCTCTTGTTAAAGGGGGCTTCCAGATTCCGATAAGTCCCCCACCCACAGACCCCCACAACTACCGGGCAAGGGTTGGGGGATGAGGCCCCTGTCCTCATCAATATGGGGACAAGGTGCTTTGGGGGGCTACCCCCAAAGCACCCGCCTAATGTTGAGGGCATGTGGCCTGGTACGGTTCAGGGGGGCGCTCTCTCACCCCCCTCTTTTCCTGCGGCCTGCCAGGTTGCATGCTTGGGGGTCTGGTATGGATTTTGAGGGGGGCCCCCACGCCAAAAAAAATAAATATGGCATGGGGGCCCCCCTTAATATCCATACCAGACCTGAAGGGCCTGGTATGCTCTTGGAGGGGAACCCATGCCATTTTTTTGTAATTAAAGTTGCCTGGCCTGGGGGCAACTTAAAGTCATGTTGTAAGTCGTGCCAAGTCGTGTTGAAGTCGTGCTGTGATTCTTACTCAAGTCATGTCCAAGTTGCCTCCCAAAGTCGCGCTGGAAGTCATATTGCCCCTGTGTGAATGGACTGTTAATGATACGGCGTGTGCTATTATCAATGGCATATTATTATCGCGTGTGCCGGCATATTATAATCTGTTGCGCTTATGCGTGCGCCAGTTCACACACTCAATTAATGATTTATCTGGCGCACCAATTAAGGTATGAACCGGCGCAGCACATTCATCTTAGTAAATTAATAATATTTAACTTTTTTACAACATTCCAATTTTCGGAGATACTAAATTTTGGATTTTCACTAGCTATAAGCCATAATCCTGTGTGTGTAATAAATATATATAATATATGAGTTTCACATTTTGATTTGAATTACTGAAATAAATTAACTTTTTGATGACAATCACATTTTACCTATCGACACAGTTAGGCCTCATACACACAGCATTTAAAAAAAACGGGCTGTAAAGCTATTACTGACGCCAGGAAAAAAGCGCATGTAAACACGATTTTATCAGTGTTTTGCATTGGCGTTAATGCGTATTTTAGCAGCGTTTTTGAAGCGTTAGTGATAAGGCACTTTTTAAAAAAAAAAGACATTCCTCTGCTATTTTCCACTCCCAAATTACCCACAATGCCAAGGAAAATAAATAAAAACGTTCAACATCATGTGACGGTGCCATTTTGGTTGGAGAGAGAGAGAGGAGAGAGATAGTCAGTGCAAGTTTGTTGGAGATTTTGCGTTTTCTTCAGATTTATTCTTTATGGATCATGTTGTGCAGAAGATTGATAAAGCAATTCTGCAATATCTTGCGGAGGATTCGTAGAAGTTGGAGGAGGAGAAAAGCAGCGGCTTTCAGTGAGGTACTTCACCCAGATGTATGCAGAACTGCACATACATCTGAAATTTTTTTACAACTTTACCCAGATGTCTGTGACGCTCTTTGATGAGCTCCTGAAGAGACTCCGGCCAAGATTGACCAGGATGGACACTCATGCGGCGCTCTGTGTCACCAGAGGAACGGCTGCTAGTGACACTGAGGTAAGTGAAATTTTATAAATAAGTACACATATGGGTTAGGGCTAGGGGTTAGGGAATAGGGTTTGGGGGTAGGGATTAGGGTATAGGGTTTAGAGAATAGGGGTAGGGTTTAGGGGTTAGGAGGTAGGGTTTGGGGTTAGGGGTAGGGTTTAGGGAATAGTGGGTAAGGGTTAGGAGTAGAGTTTGGGCAATAGGGGTTTGCGTCTGGGGTTTGGGTTTAGGGGTAGGGGGTGCAGGCTAGGATTATCGTTTAGAGAATAGGGGTAGGGTTTAGGGAATAGGAGTTGCTGGATAGTGTTAGGGTTAGGGGTAGCAATTTTTTTTTTATTTGTATGCTGTTTTTAATTAAATATTTTATACTTGTTATGTCAGGTTCCTTGCCACAGGACAAAGTTTTGTGTCCCTTTACCATTATTTCCTCCTTGGTATCGCAATGGTCTCTGCAGTAACGAGGTCAACATGTGTGGCAATTTGGGAGGAGCTACATGAGTCAGTCATGTCGGAGCCCACTGAAGAAATCTAGGAATCTGTTGTGGATGGATTCTGGGAAAAAACACAGTTTCCTAATTGCATCAGTGCCCTGGATGGGAAACACATCAGGGCGAAGAAGCCTCCCTACTCCGGACCATCTTTTTTTAATTATAAAAAAAAAAAATTTCCGTGGTCCTCCTGGCATTGACTGATTCCCATCTAAAACTCCTTGCCGTGGATGTGGGAGCTTACGGTAGCCAAGGCAACGCCCGCATATTCAGAGAGTCTGCATTCGGATGTCATCTGCATTAGGGATGCCTCAACATACCAGCCAACAGGCCTCTACCCTGCACTGATGAACCAAGTTTGCCATTGGTCATAGTTGCGGATGAGGCTTTTGGATTGGCTGAAAACCTTATAATGGTCTCTGCCATGAAAAAAAAAATAAAGAAATGTAATTATAGCCTCAGCCTTGCACGACATGTGGTCGAGTGCGCGTTTGGTGTCTTGACAGCCAAATGGAGGGTTTTTCTGTCCTCCATGCAACTGGATGTGGAGAATGCAATCAAGGTGGCCCTGGCATGCTGCGTCCTTCACAATTTTCTGAGGGACAATGAGAGGAGCAATGTAGCCTGGCAACCCAACACAGCGTGTTCAATTTATGGACCTGCGGTCAATGGCACGGGTTATGACAATCCGCAACTAATTTGCCCAGTATTTTTTATCACCTGATGGAGCGATGTCATGGCTAGATGATCATATTTAAATGTCAACATTGAATAAATCAACACGGATTTCGGTCTTGTTTTGCTCGTCTAATAAAACACGTCATATTCATGTTACTTTTTTTTGTGTCCATGTTTCTTCTTTTATTCCAGGAGTCCATTCCAATCTGCGTGAGGCAAATGCATGCTAGCCATATTCAGGCTTAACATGCATTTGTCCCAAGTGGAGTGAAAAGTGGTCTTTTCATTCTGCATGAGGCAAACACATGCTAGCCCTATTCAGGCTTAGCATGCATTTGTCCCAAGCGGAGTGAAAAGTGTTTTTTTCATTCTGTGCGAGGCAAATGTATGCTAGCCCAATTTGAGCTTAGCATACCTTTGTCTCAGGCAGAGTGCAAATGAGTGCTGTTGTGCATCCTATAAATAAAATGAAAACAATCAGATGAAATTTGTTAATCAAAGACATTTTTATTTTTCGTATATAAAATCACAACTGGTGATATGTGTGCTGGGATGCCTGGTCATCTTGGGGATGTGGGGATTGGGAACGGGGGAACGAATGGGGCTGACACCCATGCGTATAAGGATGGACAGATGATGGTGCACATTCTTCATAGGATTGTGGGGGGTATAATGGGGTCTGGGGCATGGTGGGGGGTTAGAGGAGGGGACTGATACAGAGAGGGGGTTCTTGCACTGCTGAGGTCCCAGGGCCCATTAGGGCATCTTGAGAAACAGTATATGGATCGATTGAAGGTGCAGGTAGTACACCACTATATTTTGCCTGTCTGTATTGCAAACAGATGGTGTTCAATCGATCCATACACTGAATCTCCAGGTCTCCCCCATGTCCTCCAGAATTTTGTACATGGGGTGGCAGAAGCAGGCACGCTTGTTGCTTGGGTCAAGGAAAGAACCCTGTCCTCAGTCTCTGAAATGAACTCCCCCACTCTCTGCCGCTGGTTACGCCCACACCCAGGGCCATGGACACCTCCACAACCATGCACCTCCCCGTATTGTTGGCCGAAGCTGGATTCCTGCAAAAGAAAAAAAATATAAAGCTGAGCATGTAGGTAGATAGACAGACAGACATTGAGATAGACAGGCAGACATATCGGATGGACAATTACCTCATGTGTTGTCTCCTCAGCGTGTCTTTCAATACTGCTGTCACGGGGAGATGTGTGGGCTGAGCTGTCCGTGGCACTAGTGGTGGGTCTGTCCACCACTGGATTTTCCCCTGCCTCCTCTCTTCTCTTGGCAATATTGGATATCCTCCTACAAAGAATATAATTTAAATAGTTGACATTATACATTCATATCGCCTGCAAAGAAATGCACAGGGGTAATTGATGATATATGATGTAATCTGATCTAAAAAGAAGACAATAAAAAAAGTACTCTCTAGTGCTCTTAATCATCGATTGCCTTATGAAGGCAAGGTTCTGGCAATAAACGTGCGGCTTCTTTTTGGGCGTTGTTGCTTCAGATCGGGCTGCCCTTTCCTTTTCCGTGAGGTTCCTCCTCACGTGATCCCGGATGGATTTCCACCACCGCTGAAGGACTTTGCCTAAAGAATAGAAGAGGAAAGTGGAAAGGACCAAACAGATCATGCATTCCATGAACATATAGACCTACTTGTTTCTTTTTGTTCACCATGTGATATAACTTCTCACCCTGGGGTGATCCATGAGCTGATCTCCATCCACTCTTTATTTTTCAATATGTGGTACCAATGCTGTGGGTGCGAAAGGTCCCAAAGCTCGGCATGGGCCTCCACATCTGTAATTGGAGCTGGCTGTGAAACAGAGCTGGCCATGTCTTGTTTCTCCTCTTTCTCTTTCCCACAATCCCCTGGGTGTGCAAAGGACTTTTGGGTAATTACAAACAGGAATTTCCTGTTTTTCCTTACATACACTGACCAATCACATAATACACATTTTTACAGCTTAAAATCGCAGACACTCATAAATGCCGGTACAGCACTAATGCGCATTTTTGAGCTTTTTTCGAGGTCGGTGTCAAAACAGCTCTAACACTGGAGCCTCAGAACACACTGGTCCTGGTTTTTTTTTTGGAGCTTAACCACTTACAGACCGGACCATTTTGCTGGTCAAAGACCAGACCACTTTTTGCGATTCGGCACTGCGTCGCTTTAACTGACAATTGCGTGGTCGTGCGACGTGGCTCCCAAACAAAATTGACGTCCTTTTTTCCCCACAACTAGAGCTTTCTTTTGGGGGTATTTGATCACCTCTGCGGTTTTTATTTTTTGTGCTATAAACAAAAATAGAGCGGCAATTTAGAAAAAAACGCATTATTTTTTACTTTTTGTTATAATAAATATCCCCCAAAAATATCTAAAAAAAAATTTTTTCCCTTAGTTTAGGCCAATATATATATAAAAAAAATCGCAATAAACGATTATTGATTGGTTTGTGCAAAAGTTATAGCGTTTACAAAATAGGGGATAGTTTTATGGCATTTTTATTAATATATTTTTTTTTTACTAGTAATGGCAGCGATCAGCGATTTTTATTGTGACTGCTACATTATGGCGGACACATCGGACATTTTTGACACATTTTTGGGACCATTGTCATTTATACCGCAATCACTGCTATATAAATGCAGTGATTCCTGTGTAAATGACACTGGCAGTGAAGGGGTTAACCAGTGAGTGGCAGTGTAGGGGTTAAGTGTTCCTAGGGGTGTGTTACTAACTGTTGGGGGCTGGGCTTTCATTTAGTGAACACTGATCTCTGCTCCAATCACATGGAGCAGAGATCAGCGTCACTAGTTGCTAGGCATAATGTTTACAACTGTATTTCTTCATTTGGCCGCCCCGTGAGATGATCGCGGGTATGCCCGCGACGATCGAGTCCGCAGGTCCCGCGACCGGACTCACAGGGGTCCCGACCAGCATGGGAGCGTGCCGGCGCGCACCTGGTGGCAGGGAAGCAAATTTAAAGGTACACCCATTTGCCTGCCCGTGCCATTCTGCCGACGTACATCAGCGTGCGCTGGTCGGGAACTGGTTAAAAATGCCAATGCCTGTTACAGCTCAAAAATGTCATGGTGTGTATCTGGTCATTGAATAACATGGAGTGGCATTTTTAAGCTGCAAAAAAAGCTCAAAAATGTAACTGTAAAAACATCTGTGTGTATGAGGCCTTAGTGCTCTATATGAAGTCTATGGGCTTGTTTGGCTTAGTTATTCCCCTGCTGGCTATAGGAGAATGGTGCAGCATTAATATCACAGTAGGGGGAGAGAAGAATAATGGGGAATGTCTCCATCTCCATATTGCTGTAGGCTAGCACCTGGCTACAACAGCATTTAACAGCTTGCCAAAATTATTTTCATAGTTATTTTTAGCAGATATGCATCCTTAGCTTGGTCATTTGGTTTTACAGCTGAACTTTAGGCAAAAAGCTAAATGCACTAGTTAAATATATATATCTATGAGAGTTGTCTTACCTTTGTAGATTTGTACTGTATTCCTGTCAAAATAGCCCTGAGATTAAGACAGCTCTGCCACATAGTGCAGCTCTGTCGGGAGAGGCAGAGGATATGATTTTTCTTTGCACAGTTAAAGCGGACCTTCGGTAATTTTTTCAACTTTTCATCTATTAAATCTTCTGCCATTGTTGTTTTAACTTTGGATAGTAAAACATTTTTCTGCCAGTAAATACCTTATACAGCCCACTTCCTGTTTCTTGTCTGGCCATTAGCCTAGGCTTATGACATCATGCACAGCTCTCTCTCTCTCACTCACTCTTGTGAGAGTTTGCCAGGAAAGGAGGGGGGGATGGTTCATAAGAGGGACAATGAGAGCTACAGGGTTGCAGAGCTGGAAGTGTGCATCTGTGCACCTGCGAACAGGCAGCAGCTTTAGTCCACGGTTAAAATGGATGCAGCCAGACTTAGTGAAGGGAGATTTCTCCAGCATATTTGGCAAGTACAAAATCACAAATAGTATGCAAAGTGGTTGGAGGGAAGCTTCAGAATGGCACATCTGTTTTTATTACACATTATGTAAGCATACTGCAGTTACTGTTTATGTAACCCTTACAGGTTTTTTCCCCTTCCCCAGCCTGTGACTGGACACTGAAAGGAGAAACAGCAGACTAATAAGATCCTCTCTCTGTAACTCTGCTTCCTCCTCTCATCAGCATGTCCCATAATTAGTACACAAGCACTGCAGAACAGCTGGCTCCTTGTGCTATTTCTCAGAGTCTGAGCTCTGCTGTACAGGGCAGGTGACTGCAAAAGGCTAATTCCAAATCAAATTCAGGTACTTACACTGATGGCATTAAAAATAGCATTTAATTATGTATTAACCGACACAAGTTACATTAATTTGTGTATTTTATATCTGTCTGGAAATAATTTTTTTATATACTCTGAATATATTTTTTATTGTAAGCAGAAAAATGGACACAAATTCTGAAAAAAGCAAACATTCAGCTCTAGTTATGTTTTGTGCATATTATATTTTGTCTTGTTTAAGTAAAACTGTTGCAAATGGGGGGCATGGCCTGAAGCGCCATGAAGTAGGCACTGGTGATCAGAGCTCTGCCGGCTGAATTGCTTATCCTGGGACCCTACTAACTTCACAATGCCCAATTCTTGCTGCTGCTGCACCTGGAGCCTCTCTGGACCATGCAACTACCGGTTAACCAACTACTGCAGAAGCAAGATGAAATGGAAAACAGACTTCGTCGCAGTAACCCCTAATTTTATAGGTCTGCCTGAGGGAGTTGAGGTAATGGACCCCCCTACATTTCTGGAACAGCTGCTATGTGACACATATGGTAAGGAGCCCACTGCATGTAAGGGAGACCACCCCTAGGCGGCGCACCACTGCGCAAATTTTTTGAAAAATTCCTCAATTACAGGGACAGAGACACTATCCTGTGTTTAAGCAAAGAGAAGGGTAATATAAGCTTTGGCAAAAAAATGACCGCTGTGTTCCCTGACTTGTCAGCAGATGTGCAACAATGCCGCAAAAGTTTCACAGAAGCCAAACGGCGCCTCTGCATCAAAAATATTAAATATGCCATGCTGTTCCCTGCACGCCTCAGGGTAGTAGGAGAACACAGAGTATATTTCTTTGAAGATCTGGAAGCAGCCATTACTTGGCTTTAACAGAGAGAAGCACGCTGATAAGTAATGTCATACTGTTATGCCACGTACACACGACCGGACTTTCCGGCAAACTAGGTCCAACAGAATCAGTCTGTCGGACAATCCGATCGTGTGTGGGCTAATCCAATCATTTTTGTTAACTCAATTCCTATCGGGAAAACCGTTCGTCTGTATGCTGGTCCAACGGACCAAATACAATGCAAGGGAAGCTATTGGCTACTGGCTATTGAACTTCCTTTTTTAGTCCGTCTTATGTCATCACATTCAAAACGAACGGACTTTGAACGGACTTTCGAACGGACTTAATCTGTTCGTGTGTGGCCAAGTCCATTTGTTCAAAACTCTGCCGAAAGTCCGTGGGGAAGACCATCAGACCTAGTCTGCCCGAAAGTCCGGTTGTGTGTATGCGGTATTACTCTTTCTCAAGTCTTGCAATTCTGTTGTTTTCTCAATAATACATGGGCTATGACTATTGTGGACGAGCTCCCATTTTAGCCTCCCCTTCTTTTTTATCCTGCTGGAAAATCCTTTCAGCTCTTCACCTTCACGATTGATGAGATGCCACTACATCTCAGCATCCCAGCATTTGGAACACAGGATCACATCTCAAGTGAACTTCAGCCTTACAGACACAAACCCAAGAAATATACTTCTGTCTTTACATCACAACCACCACCGGAGGTCACTGTTTCTCAATATCTGCAACAATCCACTAAAGCCTACCTATCTCAAACTAACTTCTGCATTTTCCTGCTGCTATAGCGTCAGACTTTCTCTTTATCCTTTCCAAGTTATTTACTTGGGTCCCAGCTCTTCCTGGCGGAAGACAACCAAGTTTACCAAGTGGCACAGTCCTATGACATGTAATGTTAAACAGTGAAGTTTCGCCCCACCTGAAATGCTATGCAACCCGCATTGGATGCTTATTATCAGCAAGTTTTGTTATGTATCCTTCATATTCATCTACCGCCAGGGCATGCAAGCACTAGCTGCTTCCCCTGGTCTACTGACACAACGATATGTTTTTTTACAGGTTGGACATTAAATAATTAATATAATGTTAAATAATTGTTGGAAGTTTTGGGTTTATGCCCGTACAAGTTGGGGACAGTGCAGGGCAGGGAGGAGGGGTTTCTAATTTTAAGTTGCCAATAGACACACTTTTATGCTATGTACTGGTTAGATATACATGGTACAATGGGGGTACAATGGAAAGCTTGCTTTTTTTGTTGAGAATTTTCTTTCCACAACCCACCCATAGAGATGTGATGGGATGACCGGGAAACCTGGAGCACCACAGTTTCTCCTATTTGATCTATGACCTCTTTAAAATTCCTCACCTGGAATGTCCGAGGCATGAGGGACAAAATTAAGAGATCGGCTATTTTCTCCCTGCTTCAAAAACAATATGCAGACGTAATTGTACTAGTTGAAACACATGCAGAGGGCCCAATACAGAAGGTGCTTAAACGCCCCTGGATTGGCTGGGTTTATCACTCTGTACACACCACTCACTCACGAGGAGTCTCCGTCCTCCTAGCAAAAGCCACGCATTTTGAGCTGGACCCATTGGGCAGGTATGTTGTCAGGTCACCTTGAGGCCAGGTGACAGATGCACACCGTAGGGATCAGGAGTGCACCACAAGGTTGTGCACCCTACGGCTGACTGCTGGAGACGGGAGTCAAGGTGATAAGGAAGGCAAGACCGCCGGAACACCAAGACGTATCCCACCGGGGCTAGAGCATATGATTCCCTGGGGCGCGAAGTCTAAGAGCCAGCAGGTGTTCACCAGAGCCTCTAGTGGTGAGGATGGACTGGGCTGCAACTGGCTCCAGGTCGTGACCCCCAGGGTCCCCCAGCTCACACCCACAGTAGGCAACAGGAGGATAGGGATAGAGAGGGATAAAGCAAAGGTCGGGGCCACAAGCAGACAGCGATAGTCAGGGACACGCCTAAAAGTCAGGATTACAGGCAAACAGGGATAGTCAGGGACAGGCCAAAGTCGGTAACAGAACAACAGAAGAGCACAAGGCAGGTAACAGGAAGCCAAACACACAAAGGTTGATCAGCAGGGTTGGCCTGCAGTGCACAGGTTAATATAGAGTTCTCTGATAAGAGCTAGGGTGGAGCCATGCCAGAGGATGGATTGTAAAAGCAGTCAGGTGAGGGTCGGCTGGTCTCTAGAGATGAACACATGGAGACAGGTAAGCAGACAAACTCTATTGCATTACCATGACATATGTATTTTTGGATGCGACTATGCGACCCAATCTTGATATTGGCATTCTATGTACCTTTGCCATTTAACACTACAATTTTGACTGAGGGTTTTAGCTTTATGGCACTACACCCCTCAATACCAGCTGTCTGGCTGGGTGACTTTAACATTACTCTCAACAGTAGTCTAGATAAGTTATATAGGACCCCTCCAACACACCCTCCGCCTCGGGCCACCCAATGTGCTACGCTAATTGCTGACTTTAATCTGGTTGACACATGGAGATCTACTAACCCTACAACCCAGGCATTCTCCTGTTTCTCCCCCTCGCATCACTCAATGTCCAGAATATACTTTATTGTCATCTCCCAATCACTCCTGCCCAGACTAAAGGCTACGGGCTTCTTCCCAAGGTCACTTTCTGATCACAGCCCATATTGGGACATATTGACATTACAAAATGACCGCCCTACAGCTATGTGGCGACTAAACCCCTTCTGGGTGACATTGCTCCTGGAAGAAGAAAGCCTTATGATAGACTGTGGGCAATATTTCTAAGATAACAATGTAACTACCTCACCACCCGTAATATGGGATGCCTTTAAGATACTCTGCTCCACCCTGATAACTAGAATTAACAGACTGAAAAGGACCTATGAGACGTCCCTCATGCAGGCATCAGCTGATATGCAATCTGTGGAGAGAGCATTTATAGAGGACTCCACGGCCGACAGGGCAAACAACCTAAAAATACGTTCTAGGATAGTTGAGGAAATGTAGTATGAAAAGTCTAAGTACAAATTGCAACACGGGGAAGGAGCAGGGAAACTCTTGGCCTAACTAGTACATTGTGAGGAGAGACGACTAGTAGTGATTTCGCTCTGCTCTCCTGGAGGTGGCTGGTGACAGAAGTCAGGTAACGGCAATTTTCAGAGACTTTGTCCGCATTATATACTACCACAGTAGGGATGAGCCGAACACCCCCCAGTTCGGTTCGCATCAAAACATGCGAACAGGCAATACATTTGTTCGGACATGCAAACACTGTTAAAGTCTATGGGACTCGAACATGAAAGATCTAAAGTGCTAATTTTAAAGGCTTATATGCAAGTTATTGTCATAAAAAGTATTTGGGGACCCAGGTCATGCCCCAGGGGACATGTATTAATGCAAAAAAAGTTTTAAAAACTGAAATTTTTTCGGGAGCAGTGATTTTAATAATGCTTAAAATGAAACAATAAAAGTGAAATATTCCTTTAAATTTCATACCTAGGGTGTGTGTATTGTAGGCCTGTAAAGTAGTGCTTGTTTCACGTGCTTAGAACTGTCCCTGCACAAAGTTTAATTTCTGAAGGAAAAAAAGTCATTTAAAAGCACTCGCGGCTATAATTAATTGTCGGCTCCCGGTAATACAGAGAACAGTCCCGAATTCAATTACCAGGCCCTTCAGGTCTTGTATGGATATTAAGGGGAACCCTGCGTCAATTTTTTTTTTAAATGACGTGGGGTTCCCCCCAAATATCCATACCAGACCTGGGTCTGGTATGGATTTTAAGGGGAACTGCACGCCAAATTAAAATTAAAATATGGCGTAGAATCCCCCCAAAAATCCACACCAGACCCTTTATCTGAGCAGGCAACCTGGCAGGCTGCAGGAAAAGAGGGGGGATGAGAGAGGGGACCCCATTCTGAACCATACCAGGCCACATGCCTTCAACATGGGGAGGATGCTTTGTGGGTCTGTGACCCCTCAAAGCACCATGTCCCCATGTTGATGAGGACAAGGGCCTCATCCCCACAACCCTTGCCCGGTGGTTGTGAGGGTCTGCGGGTGGGGGGTTTATTGGAATCTGGAAGCCCCCTTTAACAAGGGGACCCCCAGATCCCGGTGCCCCCCTGTTTGAAATGGTAATGGGTACATTGTACCCCTACCATTTCACAAAGAAAGTATACATTTAAAAAAAAAACACACACAGACACCATTGGAATAAGTCCTTTATTAAAAATAAAAAAAAGATTCCAGCGGTGGTAATTCACTCTCAGTATCCTACGATGGGTGATCTCTTCTTCAGGGTCCAGCAATGGATGATCTCTCCTCTCCATGTCCAGGGCCCAACGATGTTAAAGGGGGTTTCCAGCCCCCCACCCGCAGACCTCCACAACCACTGGGCAAGGGTTGTAGGGATGAGGCCCTTGTCCCCATCAACATGGGGACATGGTGCTTTGAGGGGTCAAAGACCCGCAAAGCATCCTCCCCATGTTGAGAGCATGTGGCCTGGTGCAGTTCAGGAGGGGGGAACTCTCTCGCCCCCCCCCCTCTTTTCCTACGGCCTGCCAGGTTGCATGCTTGGATAAAGGGTCTGGTATGTATATTTGGGGGGAACCCCACGTCATTTTTTAAATTTGATGCAAAGTTCCCCTTAATATCCATACCAGACCTGAAGGGCCTGATAATTGAATTTGGGGGGGACCCCCACACATTTTTATTTTTTTTTTATCCATGACTTTCAATGACTGTTCTCTGTATTACTGGGAGCCGACAATTCATTATAGCCGCGAGTGCTTTTAAATGACTTTTTTTCCTTCAGAAATTACACTTTGTGTAGGGACAGTTCTAAGCATGGGAAACAAGCGCTACTTTACAGGAATACAATACACACCCCCTAGGTATGAAATTTAAAAGAAGATTTCACTTTTATTGTTTCACTTTAAGCATTATTAAAATCACTGCCCCCTGAAACTCGAAGCTCATCCCTATACCACAGTCTCAGATGACGTATCCTCAATGGACTAATTTCTCTCTGAGATTTATCTACCTCAGCTTACTGAGGAACAGACGGCAGAATTGGAGGCGCCACTAACAGAGGAGATAGCCGAAGTGATAGCCAAATTTCCCTGTTCTAAGTTTCCGGGGGTCAGACGGCCTGTCTATAGAATTTAACTCCACATACTCTGAATTCCTTGTCCCTAAACTTCTCTTGCTATTTAACCACATAGTCAAAACATCCACCCTGCCCAACTCCATGAGAGAGGCACTGATTGTACTAATCCCCAATTCCGGTAAGGACCCAAATTTCCCAGACTCATGGCATAAAACCCAACTAATCCTCATGTATCCTTAATACATGAGGATTAGTTGGGTTTTATGCCTGGATGGAACACTTCATTCAACCTTAAGAGACTATTAATCTTCCGACTTCCCATGAAAACATTGGTTTGAGAGTAGTGGTTATCTTGGACACAGCCAAGGCATTCGACTCAGTTGAGTGGCGCTATCTGTGGACCTTCCTAGCAAAATTTGGTCTTGGACCTAGAGTATTAAAATGGGTGCAACTACTATACCAAACTCCAGTGGCTAAAGTGCTGGCAAACGGGTGGACATACAAACAGTTTCATCTTACTAGGGGCACAAGACAAGGATGCCCCTTGTCCCCACTGTTATACACACTTGCAGCAGAACCATTGGTGATAGCAATACGCTCAGATCCTGATGTAGTGGGACTGACAATAGGTCCCATAACTGAGAAAATTTGTACCTATGCAGATAACACCCTACTATACCTAGATGCCTCAACTAAGCCTTTGCCTACTGCTCTGTCATTAATAGTATGATTTGATACTTTTTCAGGACTCAGACTCAATTGGGACAAGTCTCAAACACTACACCTGGACAGCTTCCCACCACCAAAAGACCAGGCTAGTTTAGCCCTACAGAGAGTAGAGCAAATTAAATACCTAGGAATACAAATCACTCGAAACCCGGCTGACTACATTCCACTAAACGTAGTACCCCATTTTTAAGTGCTTAAGTATAAAACTCAATTGTGGGCCCAGTTACCTATAGGAGTGATGGGACGAATAAATCTAGTAAAAATTGTACTACTGCCCAAAATCCTATATATGGTATGGCACACACACCGGTATATCTGGTGCTTAGGTATTTCAAATTTATGGAGGCGATACTCAAATCATGTATATGGGGAGACAGCAGACACAAACTACCTTTGCACAAATTAAAAAAAAAACACAGATATTGGCAGGATGGCTGTACCAGACATTAGCTTGTATTATTAGCTGCCCAAATGTTTCAGCTATTCCACATACACAACATTTACAGGAACAGGTTGCTAACCTTTTTATGCCCTAAATGGTCACACTCAACAACAGACCCCTTTGTAACTGTTACACGGGGAGCCATTACAGACGCATATGGGAAGTAGTCTCAGACAAGCTCAAAATACCACAGCCTCATGACTTCACTCCCTTATGGCATAACACAGCTCTCCCCGAGTTCCAATCCATCCCTGATTCAGAGTTGTGGAGCTCCAGTACCTATCACACCTCTTGCATAACGGGGAGCTAAAATCCCTTGACAGATTGAAATTTGAGTATGAGTTACCAAACCGAATGCTCTTCGGGTACTTACAAATCTGCCATGCTTTTAAAACATAATTCCCCTCTGGCAATCTCCAATTGGCCACCAATCCCCTTGTGGAAGTGATTAAAAGCCCTGACCCCCAAAAAACTGATCTCTATCTTGTATAATATACTCTTACTCCCCCTGTCCTCAACATCAGCGTGAGGAGTGAAGTGATGCCTTAGATACTTACAAAACAAGTATACCTCAAACGATCCGATTGCCTGACACAGATATATATATTACTGAGCATACCTCACACTACTTAGGATATCTTGATACAAAAGAGATCAATATGCCAAATGCCCAATGTTCAAACAAGATACAGGGACATTTTACCACTTAATATGGAGCTGTTCAAGAGCACAAGGTTTCTGAACCCAAGTGGTACAGTTTATGCTTGACACAATGGGCTTCCCCTTTATGCTGCACCCCAAACCATGTATTTTGGGTATTTTCCCAGAGCCAGATATGGACAAATTCACTAAACGTTTCGTAAATTAAACACTATTCTCTGCTTGGAAAGTTATAGCCAGGCACTGGATGAAATACACCCCAACTGAATTCAATCTTTGAATGGTAGAAGTCCATAATAGTCTACCTTATAAAAAATGAATGTACACACACAATTAGAGACTGCCCATCCAAATATAACAGAATTTGGGACAGATGGCTATAGGCCCCTGAAACCTGTTGTTAACCGTATGATCCTCTGCTACATGCAATTGACCTCCCAAGACCATTGCTAATAACAGGAGGACATTGTGGAAAAGGAGAACATATGTGTATAATGTACCATATAAATTATATTACCTGTAATGACTTATGTGTGTCTCATGTTACTATATGTTTTGTGATGGGGTGTCCTATTGAAATATTAGTTATTTTGTCAAGCTTATTTGATATTCACACTGCTTATACTTTATATGTACATTTGTTATATATGTTGTTCTGTTTTTTTTTTATATTTTAAATAAATAATATTTTCCTATTTATACCAAGTACAGAGAGCTTAAATGTGTGTAGATGCCAGTGCTGTTTTTTTTAAAAAACAGGCGTTTATATTTTATCTTTCTGGATAGGCATTTTCCAGTACTGTAATGGCTGTAATTCAATGATTTAAAAATATTCCTTTAGAAAGTTCTTGCAATAAATCTTGTTTATGGCCCTCAAAGCTAGTCCATTCTGTCCAGCTGTAGCCTAGAGGAAATCATTGGTTAATCAGATTATCTCTGTTCCCTAACATCCCATAAAATGTGGTATGTTATAGTTATACAGTGCGTTGAAAAAGTATTCATACCCCTTGACATTTTCTAATTTTTTTCATGTTACAACCAAAAACGTAAATGTTTATTGGGATTTATTGGGATTTTATGTGATAGACCAACACAAAATGGCACATAATTGTGAAGTGGAAGGGGAATGATAAATAGTTTTCAACACTTTTTACAAATAAATATGTGAAAGTGTGGTGTGCATTTGTATTTAGCCCCCCTGAGTCAATATTTTGTAGAACCACCTTTTGCTGCAATTACAGTTGCAACTCTTTTGGGGGATGTCTTGACCAACTTTGCACATCTAAAAAGAGTGACATTTTTGCCCATTCTTCTTTGCAAAATAGCTCAATCTCTGTCAGATTGGATGGAGAGCGTCTGTGAATGTCTATTTTTAAGTCTTGTCACAGATTGCCAATTGGATTTAGATCTGAACTTTGACTAGGCCATTCTAACATATGAATATGCTTTAATCAAAACCATTCTACTGTAGCTCTGAATGTGTGTTTAGCGTCATGGTACAGCTGGAAGGCGAGCCTCTGCCCCAGTCTGAGTCTTTTGCAGACTCTAACAGGGTTTCTTCTAATGCCGCGTACACACGATCGGAATTCCGGCCATAAAAAGACAGATGAGAGCTTTTCATCGGAAAATGCGACCATGTGTATACTCCATCGGAATTTAGCTGTCCGAATTTCCGCCAGCCAGAAATTGATAGCATGTTCTCAATTTTCCAGACGGAAAAAACTTTCTATGGGAAATTCAGATCGTGCATATGCAATTCCGACACGCCAAAAATCACACATGCTCAGATTCAACTACGAGACGGAAGCTATTGGCTACTGGCTATTGAACTTCCCTTTTCTAGTCCCGTCATACGTGTTGTACGTCACTGCGTTCTAAAATTTTGGAATTCTGACGGGGAAAACCATTGGAGCTTTTTCCGATGAGAATTCCGATCGTGTGTATGGGGCATCGGATTGCCCTGTAGTTGGCTCCATCCATCTTCCCATCAAATCTGACCAGCTTCTCTGTCCCTGCTGAAGAAAAGCACTCTCACAACATAATGCCGCCACCACCATGTTTCATGGTGGAGATGGTGTGTTCAGGGTGATGTACAGTGTTAGTTGTCCACCACACATAGTATTTTGCGTTTAGACCAAAAAGTAAAATTTTGGTCTCATCTGACTGGAGCACTTTCTTCCACGTGTTTGCTGTGTCCCCCACATGCCTTTTCACAAACTGCAAACAGGACTTATGGCTTTTTTTAACAGTGGCTTTCTTCTTGCCACACTTACACAAAGGCCAGATTTGTGGAGTGCATGACTAATAATTGTCCTGTGGACAGATTCTCCCTCCCAAGCTGTGGATCTTTGCAGCTCCTCCAGAGTTACTATGGGCCTCTCGGTTGCTTCTCTGATTAATTACTTGCCCAGCCTTTCAGTTTAGGTGGATGGCCATGTTTTGGTAGGTTTGCAGTTCTGCTATACGCTTCACATTTTCGGATGATGGATTGAACAGTGCTCTGTGAGATGTTCAAAGCTTGGGATATTTTTTTATAACCTAAACCTGCTTTAAACTTCTCCACAACTTTATCCCTGACCTGTCTGGTGTGTCACTTGGCAATTGGTTCCACAACATTTTAGTTAGGGGTGTCAGAGTAAAGGGGGCTGAATACAAATGCACTCCACACGTTTCAGATATTTATTTGTATCACATGTTAGAAAACCATTTGTCGTTTTTCTTCCACTTCACAATTATGTGCCACTTTGTGTTGGTCTATCTCACATAAAATCCCAATAAAATACATTTACACTTTTGGTTGTAACATGACAAAATGTGGAAAATCTGTTCTGATGCTATTATAACATATATGGGTTGTCCTGAGACCGTAGATTGTCACTCCCCCAGGAACCCCCAATGGGATCTCTTTTGTTACCTGAGGGAGGATTGAGAGTAGCCGTTAACGTAACCTATATTTGGGCAATTTTTTAACCTTGGAGTCTGACTTGCTGCTGAAATGGATATTTTGATGATAGGCAACTCCTATCCTCATATTGATTAGTGGTTCCAAATTAATAATAACTACTGCAGTAGGGAACAGACACAAAAGATACGCTCAGCATCTTTCCAATAACCGTTCTCCTTTATTATGACGCATTTGAAGGTTTTTATACACATGATTACGTAGTTATCACATTAATATTACAATTGTACGTTTATGGTAACAAGGGGCGTTACATAGGCAGGGTACTTCTAATCAGGACTTGAAAGAATGCAAAACATGTACTGAAAACATTGTTAGTGCCGTGTGCACAGTGAGCTCATTGTGCAATACATATAAAATAGAATACAATTATATACAGAACCTACAAATTTCCATTACAGTCTCCTCTCTTTTGATCAATATTTTGATCACTAACCATACCTGCTATCACCTTTAACCTGGAACCTCCACACACTTAGGTGGAGGTAGTCCTGGCCAAAGAGGCAAAAACTCCATTGTGGAGAAAATAATAGCTGAGCAGCTTTTTTCAATACAAAACGACTTTTCACTGTGAAAAACAAATGATTGATAAGACATATTTACAGAGTACTGGCTGTACACTCCTGTGACCAGAATGGCCTCCTAGCTTAATTGCTGGTATGCTGACTTATCAGCATATGTAAACACAGACAATTCTACATAAAATGGAAGAGGTACAAAGACAAATATGACTTCAACATGGCTAAACTACTTTTCAAATATATATATATCCCTTATAATTAAAGTTTTTGAATCAAAAAGTACTCTAGACTGTTATCGCAAGAGGGAAACAAATCAAACACAGAGCGTTCTTTCATTTAGTCATTTTTGCAGTGTCTGGTGTGGATCCAGGTGACTTTTCCTTCAAGTTTTGCAAAACTGTACATGAAATAGATGCTGTATTGAGTCTCCAAACATTTCCTTATATATAAATGTCTCTTAACAATCCACAAGTCACCTGGCTTTAGTTTTAGATCTTTCCAAACTTTTAGGATCTGGAATTGGGGAGAAAACACATAAATGAGTTTGTCAAACACCTTAAAAGATCAGCAACATTCTCTGTGAGATCCGAATGGAGGACTTCAGCTGCTGAGACAAAATATAAGCAAATGAGTAACACACTCCCAAACCAAATCCCATAGGGAGAGAGTCCAACATCCCCTTACGGGCTTGATAAAATATAATAAAACATTCAGGCAAAAGTTTTCTAGTTTCTTACTCTACTTTGTCCGTTACATTGTAGACAGCAGGGGGTGTAAAAATAAAACCTCAAAACTTCTAGTAAGGACTCCCCTATAAAAATGATTTCCTCTGTTACTCTCTGTAGATTCTGCACTCTGCACTTAAAAACTACTTCTGAGAACACCTTTTTACTGTGGCCTTTGCAGTAGCATTTGCCACCGGACATCCAGAAAACATGTCCATACACACAAAATACATACTCGTAAGATTTCTGACTTGGGCATCTGGATATATCTTTTTGTTATTTCCGGAAGCGATGTTCAGCTTTTGGTAACAGGTAAAACAAGAAGTGGTATGTTATAAAAACAAATGTGGAGAACCCTGGCTCTATCCCACGCTCATTTACCAAACCAGCCATAACTACTTGTGACTGATTACACGGTCCATGTGTCAAGCTGAAGGGAAAACAGTGTCTGGCAGACATAAATGATCACCTTTTCCAAAATCTTGTTTCGTAAGAAGTTGCCCTCTGTGGACCACTTGTGCTTCTCATTCTGGGGTCCTTAAAGTTGAATTATTAATCCCAGCTATACTGGGCCAGAACTAGGGTGGAATCTGTGAGTTGCACAGACCCAGCAAGTGTCCGGGGTTGTAAATGCAGCATCCTTAGAGTCGCCTGGTCTGCTTCCATATGTGAGTTTTACTGTTAGTATGGCTACCTCAGCAAGAACCTGGAAGGCTGAAAACAGCCGATCAAATTAACTTGGCATGCTTGATTGGTTTACCCGCCGAAGTAAAAACAAACTTCTGGCCCTTCAAATGGAACCAAAAGCTCTCTATATCTCGACTATCTATATAAATATATACTCTTTTTATAGCTCACGGGCTTTGCTAAAACATGGAGCTCTGCTTCTTGAGCTGGGGAAAAAGGATCCAATGACTCTGAATACAGGGAATCCTTCTGGGTGATAAACTTTATCCTCGTTATAAAACCAGGAATAACACTACAAAAAAGTAAATACTCAGGTCTTCAGGGAGTGTGTCCTGCACTGGGCTCACAGCAGCTGATTCCCACGTCATCAATTTAACACATGTGCTTTTTCTTTGTCTCCAGCCTCCTCCAATAGAGGCAATAAGGCGGCTGGATTCAAATGTACACATTTTCCATTGTTAGATTTGTACATAAACACACAAAACAAATTCATATTTTGAACCTTTCATTAGACAAACATTTTGTTAGCTATAGTTATTAATAAAATTGTTAAACTCATATTAGAAATGAATACTCATATGATAATTTCAATATCACACACTAATATATATTCACAGATAAATGTCCTTAAAGGGGGACATATTACTTAATTTTACTAAATTTCTCTCATTTTTTTTAATGCACTGTTTCCACTATCACAGGATATTAAATTTGTGTAAGGCACAGTTAAATGTAACCTTCATTTTACCATGTTTGGAAAACAGATTCAAAAATAATTGTGATCACATTGTTTATCATTAGATTCGTTAACCAGGCACATTTTGTTATAAATGTTTTGTCTAAAAAACTGAAATTGGCATGGTGTCCTTCTAGCTTATAACCAACCTCTCATGCCAGCCACATTCTTTCAGGAGAGCACAAAGGAGGGGGTCCCATCTGCGTACATGACACAAGCGATAGAACTAAAGGTTTCAGCATTCACAAACATACACAAGTATTGCTCTAAAATCGCTTACATCTTTCCCATTTGTACACAACACATGCCTATCATTCTCTCACTTTATTTTAACGCTTTTTTTTTTTACTTCCTTGCTTAAACGTCTGCTTTCTTTATTTTGTTCTGATATCCTTTGCATCCAATGTATTGTAATTCCATACTTCACATACTGTACCTTCTATGATCAGACGCGCTGGGCATTTTTGAGGGTCTCTTACCCGTCATTCCCTTACTTAATTTAATGGCCATAATGACTGGCCAGTCTTCTCTACGTGTGCCTATACCCTTTTGCCTCTAAACTACTTTATCTAGCAGATGTACTACATATACCTGTGAACAGCACTATTCTTCCCTTTCTCTATAACACTCCGATGGACAGTAGACAGTGACAACATAACATATAACCACTAATCAATACAGTTCGATTAAGGGGAGTAAAATAGGTACCCTTTGTCCCAAAAATGCCTTACCGATCAAGGAAGTCTGATAACTCAAATGTAAGCAAAAGGCTTACCTCAGCCGGCTGATTATCAGAAATTCCTGGATCGTCTCAAGCTCCTCGTTTCGGATACTCAGGGTCACCTGATAACCCCTCCTGGCTCCTGGCTGGCTTCGCCACCTGAAATGGATATTTTGATGATAGGCAACTCCTATCCTCATATTGATTAGTGGTTCCAAATTAATAATAACTATGTAACCTATATTTGGGCAATTTTTTAACCTTGGAGTCTGACTTGCTGCTGAAATGGATATTTTGATGATAGGCAACTCCTATCCTCATATTGATTAGTGGTTCCAAATTAATAATAACTACTGCAGTAGGGAACAGACACAAAAGATACGCTCAGCATCTTTCCAATAACCGTTCTCCTTTATTATGACGCATTTGAAGGTTTTTATACACATGATTACGTAGTTATCACATTAATATTACAATTGTACGTTTATGGTAACAAGGGGCGTTACATAGGCAGGTTACTTCTAATCAGGACTTGAAAGAATGCAAAACATGTACTGAAAACATTGTTAGTGCCGTGTGCACAGTGAGGGCATCGTGCAATACATATAAAATAGAATACAATTATATACAGAACCTACAAATTTCCATTACACTGCTAAGTCATGACTGAACAAATTACAACTTAACCATTGAAAAGGAACTTTGCAGCTCCAGACCACCGTTCCCACTGTAATGACGCTCTTTTTTGAGATAATTTCCGCTAGATGCCATAGTGATTTCATATCCATAGTGGAGGTTTACCATTTCCAGTGTGTTTTCAATGGATGGGACCCTTTCAGTTTTCCACAATCTAGTTATGGACAATCTGGTCACTAGTAGAATGTGTATAGCTACATGCGGGTTGTGGAACCGAATCTATGGAGAGGTTTAGGATCGCCAAGTCAGGTGCTAGAGGTATAAGTTGATCCGATAAATCTGATGGGATTTGGAATATAGTTTTCCAATATTTTTGGTTAAAGTTGCACTGCCACATTATGTGAATCAGGTCTCCCTTGGCTGAATTACACCTCCAACATCTGTCTGTAGTTTTTGGGCTAAACAATGCCAATTTTGAAGGGGTTAGATACCATCTGAGGGACAGTTTTTCAGTGATTTCCCATAATGCAGCACATTTAGTTGCTTTGTAAATTGATTGTAAAGCCCGTTGCCATTGGTATTCTGTGTACTTTTGTTCCAAGTAATTTTTCCAATGGGAGTGGCGGGATGATTTTGTTAAATTGAGTTTTTGATGTAGTGTATTATAGAATAGGGATATTCCTTTGGCTTTGCAGGATGTGTTCCCAAGCTTTGGGATGTTCCGTATAGAGGGTTAATTGGATCGATGCCAGGCAGTGCTTGACTCTGATGTAAGTAAATACTTCTGTGGGGGGTAGATTCAATTATTTTGGAGTAGTTTAAAGGGTTTCATATTGGAGCCCTGGAATAGGTGTTGGATTGATGTGATTCCCTGCTGGGACCAGTGGGTCAAAGACAAATTGGGCGATAGGTGGTGTAGAGATTTGATTGGAATTGGTATCTGTGGGATGATGGGGAGTTTGATACCTTCATGGTTCAGCTTTTGCCATGCGATAGCTGGGGCTATCATGGTGGGTGATAATGCTGAGGGTAGGTTGGGTCCTAAGGGAGTGCTCATTAACCACCATTTTAAATTTGGATGTAACAGTGATATAGATTCGATGGTACTCCACAGCTTAGGAGGACTCTGTTGGAACCATTCAGTGAGTTGGTAGTGTTTGGAGAGATTTTAAGAAGTATTTGGGTATGGGGATGGGGAGGGTCCTAAATAAGTAGAGGATTTTTGGCAGATTTAGCATTTTGAATGCAGCAAGTCTACCGGACCATGATAATGCTTGGTTGAGTATGGGTTTGGTTTCAGTCTGCAGCTTGGTATGGAGAGGTTTATAGTTAATCAAGAAGAGGTGTGTCAGGTCACCTGAGACCAGGTGACAAATGCACTCCGTAGGAGTCGGAAGTGCACCACTAGGTAGTGGACCTTTGGACTGACTGCTGCGGATTGTACCCAGGGAGATACAGGACACAGGTATACTGGATCACTAATACAGATCCCAGTAGGAGCTAGAGCATAGATTCCACAGGGCGCGGAGTCTAAGAACCAGCAGGTGTTCGCTAGAGCCTCCAATGGTGAGGATGGACTTCACTGCAGTCTGGCTCCAGGTCGTGGCCCCTAGGGTCTCACAGCTCATGCTCACAGTAGACTACAGGAGAAGGAAGCAGCAGGCTGGAACAACAAGGATAGTAAGGGGATAAGGCAGAGGTCAGGGCAACTAGCAGACAGGAACAACAGAGTATACGCCAAAGGTTCAGGGTCACAGGCAGACAGGGATGGTCAGGGACATGCCAAAAAGTCAAAGTCACAAGCAGACAGGAATCGTTGAGAAGGTCTGTAACACCAAGGTCAGTAACAGAGACAAACGTAGAGCACACAGCAAGCAGGAAACAGTAAACCAACCACACAATGAATACACAATGGTTGATCAGCACCGTTGGCTTGCAGTGCACAGGTTAATATAGGGTTCCCTGATAGGGCCTGGGGTGGAGCCATGCTTAGAGGAGAGGTTATAAAAACCACCAGGTGGAAGTGGCTGGCCTCTTAGTCTGAACACATGAGGATAAGTAAGCAAACAGAGGAACATTACTGCATAACCATGACAAGGTGTTTAACCGATTGAGTGAGGTGGTTTCCGAGATATGACATACTTTTGTCTGGCCAGGTGAACGGGAATTGAACTTGTAGCAAGTTCTTTGTTGTGGCGTCTAGTTTAAGGTCTAGAATGTGTGATTTAGATGTGTTCAGCTTATAATAGGAGACCTCTTCAAACCATTCTAGCAATTTGTGGGTTTCTGCCAGTGAGGTGGTTGGGTTTGTTATGCCACCAGACTATCCAGTAGATGTCCCCACCCATTATGATGTCACAGTCCCAGCATTCTCTGGGACTGTGACATCATAATGTGCGGGGACATCACCTGGTGACCCTGCCCATTGTCCATATATAAGTCGCCGCGCAACACGTCCCTGTCATTACGGCCAGAGACAGCGTCGAGTCAACATCTCAAGGAAGAAGAAGAGAAGAGAAGGCGTCGACAGAAGACTGGGCCACCGCTAGTAAAAGAGCTAAAGGAAGAAAGCGGAGGCAAGAAGAACTGAAGAGGAGGACAAGACCCCCAAAGTCGGAAGAAGACCCCCAGGCGGCAACGAAGAAGAAAGCCGGGCTCCTCTGCTAGTAAAAGAGCTAGCAGAAGATAGCAGATTATGTACCCCATACTCATTCACATAGGGTGGGGGGGCCGGTATCTCGGGGCCCCCCTATTAAAGCCCCCCGCCCGCAGACCCCGACAACCAACGGCCAGGGTTGTCGGGAAGAGGTCCTTGTCCTCATCAACATGGGGACAAGGTGCTTTGGGATGGGGGGGCCATGCGGCCAAAGCACCCCCCCATGTTGAAGGCACGTGGCCTGGTACGGCCCAGGAGGGGGGGCGCTTGCTCATCCCCACCCCCTTTCCTAACCGGCCAGGCTGTGTGCTCGGATAAGGGTCTTATATGGACCCCACGCCATTTTTTTGGCGTAGGGCTTCCCCTTTAAGTCTATACCAGGTGACGGGGCCAACGACGTGTCAAACTTCCTTTGCTAGTCCCGGCTACCTGGAGCCATGTTCTAAATGATCGGACTTCAAAGTCCGTTCATTTCAAAAGTCCGGCGGACTAGCACACACACGGCCGGATTGTCCACCAGACTCGCAGTCTGGCGGGCAATTTTTGAGTCAAAACTACTTTCTAAGTCCGCTGGACTTTTGGGGAAAAAAAGTCCACCGGAGCCTACACACGGGCGAATTGTCCGGAGGATTCTGCCAGATAGTTTGATCGTGTGTACGCGGCATAAGAATCAAGATGACATCATCCGCAAAGAGACTTATCTTGTGTGAGGTTTTGCCTATCTTCAGGCCTGTGATCAAGGGATTCAAACGTACTGTCAGAAACCATGAATCAGAGACAGAAGTACAATTAAATCACACTTGTTTATTAAATAAAAATAAAAAGGTAAATAGAAAAAAGCATAGTTAAAGTATAGCCAGAGTCCAGTAACCGGATTGAGTGGTCAGCCAGGCCAGAGTTCAATAACCAGATTTGGGAAATCAGCCAGGCCAGAAGTCAGGGATCCAAGTAGAGCAACAGCAAGCAGGATAAGGAGCCAGAAGGGATGTCAGCAAGCCAGTCTTTAAACAGAACCACAGGAAATGGTTTCTTGTGATGTGACCAAGGTGAAGGCAGAGGTGAAGTGAGCTGGACAGCTTTAAGTAGGCAGGTCAGAGGAGCATGATCAGGAACAGCTGGTAACTGTGGAGAGAGATGAGAGCTGGCAATTAGCCGACAACTGAGCAGTCAGCCCAGAGAAGGAAGGGCTAAGCCAGCCCTGACATGTACGTGCTCTGCCAGGGGCTCCATCATCAAGTTGAATATTAAGGGCACCCCTGATGAGTACCATTCGTTATATTAAACGGTTGTGATAGCATATCTACTTGTGCCGATGGATTGGTATAAACTGCCATGATAGCTCTGTATATGTGGTCTCTGAAACCAAATTTGTGGAGCACCTTTTGTAAATATACCCAATGTACCTTATCAAATGCTTTCTCTGCATCTAGAGAAAGCAGCAGAGAAGGCATTCTGCTGGATTCAGGATAGTGTATCAAATTGATCATACATCTCGTGGCATCTGGTGCCTGTCTTCCCTTAGTGAACCAAGACTGGTCTAGATGTATGAGATCTGGCATTATCTCAAGCAGACGTCTAGCAATGGTTTTGGCATAGATCTTTACATCCAGGTTTAATAGGGATATGGGGTGGAAGTTTTGAGGGGGGGTTGGTTCCTTCCCCGGTTTCCGGAGTGTAACAATAACCGCATTCAACGTTTCTTTGGGGAACACAGAAGAGGAGGCAGCGTTATTGCAGAATTGCATCAGGTATGGGATTAGTTGGCTAGAGAATTGTTGGTAATATTCCCCCATCAAGCCATCCGGACCTGGGGCTTTCCCTGATGGTAGTGATTGTATAGTTGCAAGAATCTCCTGTTCAGTATAGGGGTCATTCAAGCAGACTAGTTGCGACTCTGTCAGTTTAGGGTTTATAATTTTCTGTAAGAATGCATCAATGTCTGCAGTAGTTGGTTGTGGTGTGGATGTGTCTTGTTTGATATTATATAGGTCGCTATAGTAATTACTAAATGTGTTGCCTATGTCCTGGGGATTTGTAACGTACCTGGTGGTTTTGAGCCTGAATTGCAGAGATAGACCTCCCCTACAGCTCCCACTCATGTCCCCCTGGAATGGGGGACTGTTTACTGTGGTCGTGCATTCAGACATGCCCCGTTCAATAGTAGTAACTCTTTGACATGGTGCCTGCTGACAGACAAAAGCCAAACAAGCCTGCAAGAAAATCTGTTACCGCATGAAGGTTTGAACCGGAGAGTCGGGAGTTTTCAGCTCGGTGGACCTCCCTACTTTGCGACTGTAAGGTGCGCCCCTCCTTGATTAGCTCGAGCTGGACTTTAGTGGTCACTGGAAAGCCCTCTCAATCGATTGGGTAAATCAAGACAAAAATACACATTGAATGGGTTATCATGAATACAAGTTTTTTATTTCCTGTATACCACTTTTATGTATTTCAGACATTGCATAAAGACAGAGGGAAGGCCTCTTGTCAGCCAATCAAAATTACACAAGACACACAAGATACAATGGGTTAGGCCTTTTGAGTAACCAATCATATACATCCACATCTATGTTAGTCATACAATAAGCAAAATTTTTAGGTGATTTCTGCCCAGAAATAATTTCTGTATAAAAATATGTTTTTATAACCTTAAGCTCTTATCATGTTTTGTAAGTATGCAAAACCCAAATGTCAGCTGTGACCACAGGCGCATCCTGCTTCTTGAAGACTTCAGAAGAAACTTGCAAAGCATGGTTTGGGAAGCAGTTTCACTAACCTTCAGTATATATCTGTTCAAGCAGAGTCTAAATAGAATAAGAAGAGTATAAACTTAAAGGGTGACTCTTCCTATTCTTACAATCCCTCCTCTGATCATGAAGGACGAAGTCCTCTCTTGATCATTCTCAGTACCACTTATGTTCTGAGTAGAACATAGCCATGGCTGTGTCTGGGTCTGAAGTGGAAGGTTTGATTTTGGTGATACTCCCCATCAGACAGAATACAATCTTGATGGTTGCATAGATTGCAACTCCCAGGATGAGTATCATGATGAGGATCATTCCTGCTTTCTTAAATAAGTTCTTAAAGAAGTTCATGATACTATCCCAGAATGAACCAAACCATCCCCCCACTCCAGAGAATGGATTCCAGGAGCCTCCCAGATGTCTTATTTGGTCCTGTAATTTTGCCCTTTCATCATTGTGTCCCTTTATATGTTGCTAACAATATGAATGCTGCTATGTTGCATGACCCATCTTTCCTTTGGATATGATACCCAGTAACTGCTGCAGCTTGTGCTTTGGACATCTTATGATCACTCAGCATAGATAAATATGGTCTGTTCCCATGAATGCAGCCCTGCCCTTCACTTTGACACTAACATCCTCCCCCAACCCTGCATGAAGAACTTATCCAACACCCAAAGACTGAGAGCAGCAATACCATGGTAGTTATGATAATTGAAAGAAGGAAAATTGTCCGGGTGGTACACCTTTTTGGCTCACGGGGAAAGTTTATGGCAAAAATGGGTCTCATGGGAGGGGACGGGGGTAATAGTGGCAGAGTCTCTTCTTGAACAGTTACTGGTGGGAGCATCCCCTTTTCTGATTCCTTCATCTGTGGGATTTTCTTCAACCTTGATGCATGGATCCATTGCAGGCTTTGATCCATGAGCACTGCTGTCCTAGAAACCTTGAGGACTTCAAATGGACCTTGGAAGATTGGGCCTGGTTGCTTGTGGACTGCAAGTTGCTTGATCAGCACTTTGTCTCCTGGTATGAAGGGATGTATTGGTTCTGTGAAGAGAGGAGGAAAGGTGACAGCAACCTTGTCGTACGTAGGTTTCAGTAAGGCTACTTACCAAATGTTTCACATGCTCTTTCTGTAAGGAATATAGGTTAGACTCTTCACCTATTTTAGGGGCTTTCTGTGCTGGTCTACCCATTAGGATTTAAAAAGGGGGAGAGTCCTGTCCTGACATGGGGGGTGGTCCTTATCTGGAAGAGTACTCCTGGTAAGAAATGAAGCCAGTTCTTCATAGTACCCTATGTGGCCTTCCTTAGCTTGTCTTTAATGTTCCTGTTCATCCTTTCCACTACTCCGGCACTCTGGGGATGGTAAGGAATGTGGAGTTTCCATTGTATCCCCAGAACTTTCATTAATTCTTGGGTGAGTTTTGCTGCGAGAGCGGACCCCTGGTCAGAGTATATGGTAGCAGGTAAACCGAACCTACTAATCCAATGATTGATTATGCATCTAGTGGCTATCCCCGCGGTCTCTCCTGTAATGGGAATAGCTGTCTACTAAGATATTTGATATTACCTTTCTGTTTGGGCATGTGTGTGAAATTAATCTGTATATCCTGCAAGGGACCTAAGGGGGGTGGGAGATGACCATGTAGACCATGTTTTGGACCCTGAACATTGTTTTGTGCAAAATCAAGGGAGCAACAGCTTCTGGGATACCTATGACTCCCTCCTTGTTTTACCACAAGCCGTCCAGATTGTGTGTCAAACCTGCGATCACATTTTTTTGTAGGAGAGATGCTGTGGAGGGGAAGTCAGGATGGGAGTCAGGGGAGATTACAATGGGCAGTCTGAGTAAGGAGTGTAGCAATCTGACTGCTGGGGCAGTGTCAGAGCATGATTTGACTGTAATTCCCTGTGTGTTCAATAACACAATCTCATAACCACCAGCTCTTTGGGCTGTCATATTTTGAGTTGACATATTTTGTAAAAGATGTACTACAGTGTATGTAGTGTACAAAGTAGTGTCAGTGCTGAGAGTAATTTTACATGCCTCCTTTACAGTCATTGCACAAGCAGCCACAGCTTGTAGACAGGCAGGCATGCCCTGGACTTGAATTGGTAATTTCTTTGAAATGTAGGCAACGGGGCGGTAGTGAGTGCCGTGCATTTGCGCTAGAACCACAACGAATGCAGGGCCCTTGACCACACAGTATAACACAAAGGATTTTTTGTAATCTGGTAAACCGAGTGCTGGGGCACAAGCCAAGGACTGTAACAAAGAGTTAAAGGCTTGTGTCATTTCCTCAGTATATGTGACTTGTTTAGGGGCAGTCAATGCAGTGGCAGGGCGTAGGACTGAGTCATAAAAAGAGCAGTCTGGGATCCATTGACTACAGTAGACGATAGAGCTAAGGAAGGAAAGGAGCGCTGCCTTATCCTTTGGGGGACCGAGACAGGTCAGAATCTTGACTCGTTCAGGGGACACCTGTTGTGTCCCGCCTGAGATAATACATCCTAGGTATTCCACCTTGTCCATGCACCACTGGATCTTTTTCTGAGACGCCAAGTTGCCCTTGAGGGCTAGATGGGTCATCAGGCTCTCAGAGTCTTCTGCACACTATGTTCCGCTCTCACTACAAAACAGTAGGTCATCTACATAGTGTAGTAGGACGGATCCCTGGGGTGGCACCCAGTCATCCAAGGTGACTTTCAAAACCATTGAAAAGGCTGCTGGACTGTCCACATATCCCTGAGGGAGACGTGTCCAGGTCAGCTGTTGGCCGGGGGCCCAGGTAAAAGCAAAGATTTCCTGAAAATCCTCATGTACATCAATGCTAAAGAAAGCATTGAATAAGTCTAGTACCGTGTAAGTGGTGGATGTGGCAGGAATGTTAACAAAGATCCTGGATGTCTGAAACTAAGGGCGGGAGGGGCTGTATGCATTTGTTTAATCCCCGTAGGTCCTGCACCACCCTCCACTCCCCACTGGCCTTTCTAACAGGATTTATGGGGGTATTCCAGGGACTGATGATGGGTTTAAGGATTCCCCTTTGTAAATACTCTTCAATTTGTGGCTGTATACCCTGTAGTTTTTAGTGTGTAGTGTGTATTGTTTTTTGAAAGAAGGGTGTAATATACGTCCTAAATTTGAAGAGGGATATCTTTGTTATGGAAGCAGTTATCTACCATAACTACCATAACCCTGGTATCCTCTTCTTCGGCGAGTGGTCCAGTTTTCGATAATAGTGGCCTCTGTGGCGGATTGCCGCGAGATCACTTTTATCGGCGGCAGGAGAGGGGCCCCGCTCACACCGCGCTCAGGTGCCCTCCGCTGCTTACCAGAGCTGTCGCCAGTGGCAGAGGCAATCGGATCCTTCTTCCTGCTAGGCATGGAGACCAGTGTTAATTTAGTCGACTAAAATGACTAAAACATTTCAGTCGACTAAATGAATACTATTTTAGTCGATTAAATACGACTAAAACTAAAACTATTGAGATGACTCAAATACTATTAAAACTAAAATGCCATTTTAGTCAAAAGACTAAAGTGAGACTAAAACTAAAATGCCATTTTAGTCAAAAGACTAAAGTGAGACTAAAACTAAAATGCCATTTTAGTCAAAAGACTAGGACTACAACTAAATTGCAATTACTGAAATGTACTGGAGATTTTAGTCGACTAAAACGTAGGACATTTTAGTCGACTAAAATGTACTGGAGATTTAGTCGACTAAAACTAAAACAATCGTAGAAGACTAAAATGGCACTAAAACTAAAATTACATTTTAGTCCTAAGACCAAATTTAACTGATGGAGACAAGTGGAGACGAGTGAGGGGAAGATGGCCCTCACCTGTCTCCATACCATAAGGGGGGAAAGCGACCTCAAAACGTCACTTCCGCCCATAGCTGTTAAGAGGTCTTTTTGACCCCAGATCTCATATTTAAGAGGTCCTGTCATGATTTTCTTTCTATTTACATTCCTTTTAATAGGAATAAAAGTGGAACATTGTTTTTTAAAAGAACAGTGTGAAAATAAAAAAATAAAAGGCAAAATAAATAAAATAAAATAATTTAAACACACCCCATCCTGCCGAGCTCACGTGCAGAAGCGAACGCATACGTTAGTAGCACTCGCATATGAAAATGACACGTGAGGTATCGCTGTGATCGGTAGAGCGAGAGCAATAATTCTAGCCCTAGACCTCCTCTGTAACTTAAAACATGCAACCTGTAGAATTTTTTTAAATGTCGCCTATGGAGATTTTTAAGGGTAAAAGTTTGTCGCCATTCCATGCACAATTTTGAAACATGACATGTTGGGTATCAATTTACTCGGTATAACATTATCACTCATAATATAAAAAATAATTGGGCTAACTTTACTATTGTCTTATTTTTTAACTTAAAAAAAGTGTATTTTTTCCAAACGAAGTGAGCTTGTAAGATCGCTGCGCAAATGCGGTGTGACAGAAAGTATTGCAACGACCACCATTTTATTATCTAGGGTGTGAGAAAAAATTTATAATGTTTGGGAGTTCTAGGTAATTTTCTAGCAAAAAAAAAATGTATTTAACTTGTTGTAAACAACAAATCTCAGAGGCTCGCTCCCGAAAAACTGCAGTTTTTAAAACTTTTTTTTTGCATTGATACATGGCAGGACCCGGGTCCCTAAACACTTTTTATGGTAATAAATCCGCCCACACACGGGCGGATTGTGTGGGTTCCGGCGGACTTTTTGTTCCCAAATCATGTGTACGCGGCATCATAGGCAGTGACAGGTACTCTTTATGGAGAGATCTGGGGTCAGTAAGATGCAACTCCCTAGTTTGCACTTAGAAGCATTCAAAACACCAAGATTGGCTGTTTTGAATAGTGATATTTAAAAAAATAATAATTTGGTGCCTTTAAGTCTTCTGTAAACCGGCAGTGATGTCATGACTGAGTGAGAGTGATCATCATCAGCATTCCAACTATAAAAAGAATGCAACAAGAAATGGCAGTCTGGTGGACAATCCGCCCGTCTGTGTGCTAGTCCGCCGCACTTTTGAAATGAACGGACTTGCCCACACACGGAGTAAAGGCCGTTCATTTTGAACATGGCTCCAGGTAGATGGAACTAGCAAAGGAAGTGAATGTCGTCTCCATCAGTGAGATTGACACCTCGCTAGCCCTGTCACTTGGTATCAATATAAAGGGGAAGTCCTACTCTGAAAAAACGGCGTGGGGTCCCCCCAAAGTCCATAGCAGACCCTTATCCGAGCACGCAACCCAGCGGTCAGTAAAGGGAATTGGGACGAGCGAGCACCCCCCTTCCTGAGCCGTACCAGGCCGAGTGCCCTCAACGTTGGGGGTGCTTTGGGGAAGGGGGGCCCTGCGGCCCCCACCCCAAAGCACCTTGTCCCCATGTTGATGAGGAAAAGGTCCTCTACCCAGACAACCCTGGCCGTTCGTGGCCGGGGTCTGTGGGCAGGGGGCTTATCAGATTCCGGTAGCCCCCTTTAATAAGGGGGCCCCCATATCCTGGCCCCTCAGCCTATATGAATGAGTATGGGGTACAATGTACCCCTACTCATTCACCTGGGGAAAAAAGTGTAAAAAAAATACAACACAGGTTTTTAAAATACTTTATTAGACAGCTCTGGTGTTCTTCTTCCGTCTTGATGGGGTCTTCTCGCCGGACTCCTCCTCTATCTTCTGATAGCTCTTTTACTAGCGGAGGAGCCCGGCTTTCGCCTTCATCACTGACTGGGGGTCTTCTTCCGACTTCAGGGGTCTTGTCCCGCTCTTCGGTTCTTCTTGCCAGAACCAGAAGAAGCATAAGGCGGAGACAGCGACAGAGGACCGGGCAAATGCTAGTAAAAGAGCTGGAAGAAGAAAGTGGAGGCCTGGCAAGAAGAACTGAAGAGTGGGACAAGACCCCCAAAGAGCGGGACAAGACCCCCGAAGTCGGAAGAAGACCCCCAGACGACGGAGGTGGCGACAAAGGAGAAAGCCGGGCTCCTCCACTAGTAAAAGAGCTAGCAGAAGATAGCGGAGGAGTCCGGCGAGAGGACCCCATCAAGACGGAAGAAGACCAATGTCTAATAAAGTATTTTAAAAACCTGTGTTGTGTTTTTTTATTTACACTTTTTTCCCCCCAGGTGAATGGGTAGGAGTACATTGTACCCCATACTCATTCACATAGGGTGGGGGGCTGGGATCTGGGGGCCCCCTTATTAAAGGGGGCTCCCAGATTCTGATAAGCCCCCCACCCGCAGTCCCCGACAACCGCAGGGCCCCCCTTCCCCAAAGCACCCCCCCATGTTGAGGGCATGCAGCCTGGTACGGCTCAGGAGGGGGGCGCTCGCTCATCCCCACCCATTTTACTGACTGGCCGGGCTGCATGCTCGGATAAGGGTCTGCTATGGACTTTGGGGGGACCCCCACAACTTTTTTTGCGGCATAGGGCTTCCCCTTTAAATTCATACCAGGTGACAGGGCTAGCGAGGTGTCAATCTTGTCAATGATGGCGGCGACATTCACTTCCTTCGCTAGTTCCGTCTACCTGGAGCCACGTTCAAAATGAATGGACTTTACTCCGTGTGTGGGCAAGTCCGTTCATTTCAAAAGTCCGGTCGTGTGTGGGCAGGTCCGCTCATTTTGAAAGTCCGGCGGTCCTCCACTGCAAAGTCCGCCGGATAGTCCGATTGTGTGTACGCGGCATTACTATCACAAGGGATGTTTACATTCCTTCGGACAGCAATTAAAGTGAGGAAAAATAAATAAATTTAAAGGGACAATGTAAAAATAAAAAAATAAAGAAAATAAAGAAACAAATGTTTTACGTAAGTTGCGCCCGCAAATGTAAACAGTGTTCAAACCACACATGTGTGGTATCGCCGTGATCGTTAGAGCGAGAGCAATAATTCTAGCACAGGACTTCCTCTCTGCCTCTAAACTGGTAACCTGTAGAACATTTTAGAGCCTCACATATGGAGATTTTTAAGTACCATAGTTTGTTGCTATTCCACAAGTGTGCGCAATTTTAAAGCATAACATGGTGGGCTGTGTAATATGGGGGGGGCTGTGTGATGTGCATGGGGATGTGTAATGTAAAGGGGTCCAGAGGTATAGGGACTGTGTAATGTAAAGGGTTCCAGATTATTATCTTAATTTATTAGCAGGTGAATTTGCCCCTTCATGCATTCACATACATTGAATCCGGCCCTTAAGTGGAAAAAGCTTCTAGTAGCGGCTGTTCTAGTTCCTCCCATATGGTGTTTTTAGCTTGAGGGAACCATGTTTTAAGTTGTGGTAGGATTGAGGCAATATAGTAATCATTCAGCAACACCTGTCCCATCCCTCCTGTCTCCTTGTTGCTACTAGTCTGCTGAAAGCACATCTCGCTTTTTTTACCCTGCCATAAATACTGGTTCACCATAGATGGAGCCGTTGCAAAAAAGGAATTTGGTGCAGGTATAGGCAGCATTCTAAATATGTATAGGAATTGAGGCAGCAGGAGTTCATTAAAAAAAAACAACATAAAGGCACATTTTTGGGCAGGTACAAAAATGTCCATTTATTATTGTTTGTTGCAAGAGCCTGGAAAGCATTGCATCAGCGATTAGCAGATTGCTAATGCCATGCAGGTCTCCTGCAAATGGTCAGTGTATCTGCTTGCCTGTACATCCCATACAGGTAAGCTGATACTCCCTGACAGGAAGACTCAATGAACTACCACAGTGCTCCACAGCGCCATGGTAGTTCATTGAGAACTACAAGCCGAAAGCCGCTAAGTATCTCGGGGCTTCATAGTTCATTCAGACACACAGAGATGTGTGTCTAAATGACACAGCCATGTGGGCGGAAGCCTTGCATGGCCGTGCTGTTTTTTTGGTAGGTAGTATGAGGCGCTTTTCCCTGTACTAATGCCACAGGGAAAGGGGGGCAGTGGGTGGCGTCTGCAGCACTGGGAACATATATGCTCCACTCTAAAATCGGGTAGAACATGTAACATGTTCCCAAAGGTGAACTTATCCTCTAATTTGTGAACAAATATTTTTATTTGCTTGGTTTTTATTGGGAATAAATAATTTAAAACATTTGAAAAAATTATTTTCCTGTAATTTTTCCCAATGCAACATTTAAATAATTTTCTAGCCCTATATATTTACAACAAATCCTAATCAGAAATCTTTATTCCTCTGTCGATACCATATGGTGGGGGGGAGAAACTGTTTGCAATAAACTGTTAAGATTAAAGTGCACATATTTACATGACGGTGACTTTTTCACAGGTTTGTGATCACAAAAAATTCAAATGGCATTGCATTCACTTACGTGAGCATTTGTTGTAATGTCAGTGTAATATAAGAAGATCTAAGGTAATGCCATCTAGGTAATTTTACAAAATTGTTGCAACCTGAAGATATATATATATATATATATATATATATATATATATATATATATATATATATATATATATATATATATATATATATATATTTTTATATATATATATTTATTTATATATATATATATATATATATATATATATATATATATATATATATATATCATAGGCACGGACTGTGGCAATGGGCACACCCTAATCACAACATGTACATTAGCATTATCCAAAGCTTTTTTTCAGGGTTATGGAAAAACTGCAACATCTGCCCTTTTTTACCTGCCTAGCCTTTAGATTGTCACAAAGGGGGTTTATTCACTGAACAGGCAATTGCGGACAATTATGTGCATGTATAAATATACAATCGTGCCAATTTTAATTTAATTAGTTGTTTTCCTTTTAATATATAGCACCACATAATTTGAGCAAGTAGCTCAATGAGAGTTCATAATCTTCACAAAATAAATTGTCTGAGTATTTATTTCAAATATCAAATCATGTGCAAATTCTATTTCTTACTTTTCACATGAACTGATAATTGAAGCGAAAATGTTCATAGTTTATTGTGTGAAGATCATCACCTCCTTTAGTAAAGCCAATATGTTGTTGGATATACATATAGAATAACAGTAAATATTGAGTGTATATTTATAATATTTATTCTAATGCTGTCAAAACTTATTTCCACAGCCTGTCGCTGTGTATACAATGGAAGGATTTATCTTTACAATGAAACTGTCCACACTGACTATATTGGCAATGGATATTGTCTCCGTGAAATATGTGGAATCAATGGGACAATTGTCAATATAACTTATCCTTGTATCACTACATCCGGTGAGTTAGAAAATACGTTTGTTTTTGCTATGTGAAATAATCATTGCAAAATAAATTAGTTTTGGAGGGTTTGTAAAAAGGCACAAATGACCAAGTGAAAATTATTGTAACTCATAGCAACCAAATTTCAGATTACTGTAGCTAACTAATACAAGTTATGCACATTACAAATGTATTGTTAAATAAACCCAGGAATGCTATCAGCAATAGGTGTGACTACCAATAATACATGCATAGACATATTCATGCTAGATTATGGAATGGTATTATAATGCCGCGTACACACGACCGGACCTTCCGGCAGACTAGGTCCGATGGACTTTCGGCAGAGTTCCAACGGACATTCCGAACAACTTGTCCACACATGAACGGACTAATTCCGTTTGAAAGTCCGTTTGTTTTGAACGTGATGACGTAAGACAAGACTAAAAAAGGAAATACAATAGCCAGCAGCCAATAGCTTCCCTTGCGTCGTATTTGGTCCGTCGGACCAGCATAGAGATGAACGGTTTTCCCAATAGGAATTGAGTCCATCGGAGAGATTTGAAACGTTCTGTTTCTAGGTCCGTCTGAATTTTTTAATGAAAAACTATTGGATTAGCCCACACACGATCGGATTGTACGATGGACTGATTCCGTCTGACCTAGTCTGCTGGAAAGTTCGGTTGTGTGTACGCGGCATTATTATTATCAGAACATTTATCCTGTTGCCAGAAAGTCATAAATTAAAACTACATAAAATATGGTGAAAAAACCTCAAAAGACACAAACTCTGGTATATATAGAAAGCTGCAAACAAAAAATAGATTATCAACAGCACAGTGGTGTAGTGGTTAGCTCTTTCACCTAGCACCAATAGGGTCGTTGGTTCAAATCCTGACCACGACACCATCTGCCTGGAGTTTACATGTTCTCCCTATGCCTGTGTGGGTGTACTTTGGTTTCCTCCCACACTCCAAAGACATGCAGGTAGGTTAATTAGACCTTGTCTAAAAAAATTGGCCTTAATATGTGTATGTTAACCACTTGCTTACTGGGCACTTAAACACCCTTCTGCCCAGACCAATTTTCAGCTTTCAATGCTCTCACACTTTGAATGACAATTACTCAGTCATGCAACACTGTACCCAAATGAATTTTTTGTACTTTTTTTCCCACAAATAGTGCTTTCTTTTGGTGGTATTTGATCACCTCTGCGGTTTTTATTTTTTGCGCTATAAATGAAAAAAGACCGAAAATTTAAAAAAAAAACGCTTATTTCTTTGTTTCTGTGACAGAATTATGCAAATTATTAATTTTTCTTCATAAATGTTGGCCACAATTTATACTGCTACATATTTTTGGTAAAAATAACCCAAATTAGTGGATATTATTTGGTCTTTGTGAAAGTTAGAGAGTCTACAAGTTGTGGTGCGAATCGCACAAAATTGATCACATCTGATGTACTGGTGGACTATCTCGCTTCTTGTGACCCGAACAAGTCAGGAAAGTACAAATACCCCCCAAATGACCCCTTTTTGGAAAGTAGACATTCCAAGGTATTTAGTAAGAGGCATAGTGAGCTTTTTGATGTTGTCATATTTTTCCCACAATTCTTTGCAAAATTAAGATTTTTCATTTTTTTTTTCTCCACAAAATTGTCATTGTAATAGGTTATTTCTCTCACATGGCATGTGTATACCACAAATGACACCCCCAAAAAAATTCTGCTACTCCTCCTGAGTATTACAATACCACATGTGTGGGACTTTTTCACAGCCTGGCCACATAGAGAGGCCCAACATGCAGGTAGCGCCATCATGTGTTCTAGGAACATAAATTACACATCTAACTTGTTGACTATTTATTACACTTTTGAAGCACCAGGACAATGACACGTGACACTGATGACAGATGGCACTGATACGTGGCAATGATGACACTTATACGTGGCACTGATGACAGATGGCACTAATATGTGGCACTGATGACAGATGGCACTAATATGTGGCACTGATGACATGTGGCACTTATACGTGGCACTGATGACACGTGGCACTAATACGTGGCACTGAAGACATGTGGCACTAATACGTGGCACTGATGACAGATGGCACTAATACGTGGCACTAATACATGCCACCGATGACAGATGGCACTAATACATGGCACCGATGATGCGTGACACTGATGACAGATGGCACTGATAAGTGGCATTGATGACACGTGACACTGACAACAGATGGCACGTGACACTGACAGGTGGCACTGATGAAAAATGGCACTGATACGTGGCACTGATGACAGATGGCACTAATACGTGGCACTGATGACAGATGGCACTATGTGGCACTGATGACATGTGGCACTGATGACAGATGGCACTTATATGTGGCACTGATGACAGATGGCACTGGTGACAAATGGCACTGACAACAGGTGGCACCGGGGGCAGGTAGCACTGGGGTGGATGGCACTGGGGGCAGGTAGCACTGGGGTGGATGGCACTGGGGGCAGGTAGCACTGGGGTGGATGGCACTGGGGTGGGTGGCACTGGGGTGGATGGCACTGGGGCAGGATGGCACTGCTGGGGGAGGATGGATGGCACTGTTGGGGAGGATGGATGGCACTGCTGGGGGAGGATGGATGGCACTGCTGGGGGAGGATGGATGGCACTGTTGGGGAGGATGGATGGCACTGCTGGGGGAGGATGGATGGCACTGCTGGGGGAGGATGGCACTTTTTTTTTTCCTTTTTTTTTTTTTTTTTTACAAAGCGAAGCAGAACGGCTGCTGGTGCAGCCGTTCATCTCTCCCCTCTCACACTCTGTGTGAGGAGGGAGAGCGGCGCTGAGAGATGATCTCATATGTTTACATATGAGATCATCTCCCATTGGACACGCTGATCACGCTGTAAACGGCCGCTGTGATTGGCCGTTTACAGCGATCTGTGTTTGCCTGTCCACGGGGGACACGGCGAACACAGAACTTCCGCGATGCGCGCACGTGGTGGCGCGCATTGCGGAAGTAAACAATAGGACGTCCAGGGACGGCCTCCCGGACGAACGCGCCTGCTCTACGGCCGTCATTCAGCTATAGGGCGGCCGCGAGGGGGTTAATGTTGTATGTGTTTGTAAGCGTGTCAGAACCTTACAGGGTAAAGGACCATGCAAAGCCGCAGATGGATTCTGGTGGCAAGAAAGCGCCCTGAGGCGATTCAGTTCACATAGGTAGTGCTATATAAGTCACTCACTCACACAATAATGTTTTCAACATATTTCATGTCACAAATAAGCATATTATTAGTAAATTAACCATTTAATGACTGCCTGCCTGCATCCTAATGAGGGCGAGCGGCCGCTGTAGGCAAAGCAATGTACTGGTACGTCACTGCCTACTTCCGGGCTTAGGGCGCCTGCATGTGCTCCCCCAAGCTGGCTCTTGCATACAGCAGGAGTCTGTTGGCAAGTCCTGGCCAAAGATTCATTGGCCTGGATGTGCTGATCAGCTGTGTACATTCATAGTCCAGAACACTGTGCACAGGGAGCAATATGTGTCAGTTTCTCACACCTGCAGAGCAGGGATGGGAAAATAAGAGATCAGAAATAAAAAGCAGCACACTGTACACACATTGCACATAGTTAGGCACCTATTTAACCCCTTGATCGCCCCTAGATGTTAACCCCTTCCCAGCCAGTGCCATTAGTACAGTGACAGTGCATATTTTTTAACACTGATCACTGTAAAAATGGCCCTGGTGATGTTAGTGGCAGTAAGTCAGTTCCCCCATGTGTCAGTTAGTGCCAGATTGTCCAACGCAATATCACAGTCTCATTATAAGTCATTGACCACTGCCATTAGTAGGATATAAAAAGAAAATACAATATATACCATTGTTAGTAGATTCTATAACTTTTATAAAAATGTAGCAGAATACATGCTGGCCAAAATGAAATTAAAACATTTTATTTTTTTTATTTGTTTATTGGATATGTTTTATAGCAAAAGTTAAAAAAAATAATATATATTTTATTTTCCAAAATTTCAGACTTTTTTCATTTAAATCACAAAAAAATATAGAAAACCTAGTGGTAATCAAATACTAGCAAACTAAAGCTCTATTTGTGTGGAAAAATGTATATGTTTTGTTTACGTACAGCATTGCACAATGCAATTGTCAGTTAAAGTAGCGCATTTGTGAAAATAAAAAAATGGCCTTGTCATGAAGGGGGTAAAACCTTCCCGTGGTTATTATATTGCAATGACTTGCCCATATTGTTGTAGGGTGTTCAATCTCATTATGCGTGATGATGGTTAATGCTTAATTTTACCAGATGCAACAACTTCTTTATGCCTATAATGTAGAAGCCATACCTTTACAAGGTGCACACTTAAATATTACATCCCAAATCAAAAACATGGGCTATATACACAGAAAATAAACACAAAAGTATAAAAAAAATATTTAAGGCCATGGGTTAAATATGGTATTAAAATGAATTATTTTAAAATAAAAAACACCAAATAAAATATTAAAATGTATTCTTTCTGTAAGCTATTAACCATTATTCTGCTTCCTTGCCAACAAGTAAAAATATTTTTTACCAACAGAAACAACAACTACAACTATGACCACTACAACTACCCCACCATCTACAACTACTGGAACAACAACAATAACAGTAACCACTCTAACTACACAACCATCTACAACTACTGAAACAACAACATCAACCACTACACCACCATCTACAACTACTGAAACAACAACAACAGCAACCACTACAACTACACCACCATCTACAACTACTGAAACAACAACAGCAACCACTACAACTACACCACCATCTACAACTACTGAAACAACAACATCAACCACTACACCACCATCTACAACTACTGAAACAACAACAACAGCAACCACTACAACTACACCACCATCTACAACTACTGAAACAACAACAGCAACCACTACAACTACACCACCATCTACAACTACTGAAACAACAACATCAACCACTACACCACCATCTACAACTACTGAAACAACAACAACAGCAACCACTACAACTACACCACCATCTACAACTACTGAAACAACAACAACAGCAACCACTACAACTACACCACCATCTACAACTACTGAAACAACAACATCAACCACTACACCACCATCTACAACTACTGAAACAACAACAACAGCAACCACTACAACTACACCACCATCTACAACTACTGAAACAACAACAACAGCAACCACTACAACTACACCACCATCTACAACTACTGAAACAACAACATCAACCACTACACCACCATCTACAACTACTGAAACAACAACAACAGCAACCACTACAACTACACCACCATCTACAACTACTGAAACAACAACATCAACCACTACACCACCATCTACAACTACTGGAACAACAACCACTACACCACCATCTACAACTACTGAAACAACAACAACAGCAACCACTACAACTACACCACCATCTACAACTACTGAAACAACAACAACAGAAACCACTACAACTACACCACCATCTACAACTACTGAAACAACAACATCAACCACTACACCACCATCTACAACTACTGAAACAACAACAACAGCAACCACTACAACTACACCACCATCTACAACTACTGAAACAACAACATCAACCACTACACCACCATCTACAACTACTGGAACAACAACCACTACACCACCATCTACAACTACTGAAACAACAACAACAACCACTACAACTACACCACCATCTACAACTACTGAAACAACAACATCAACCACTACACCACCATCTACAACTACTGGAACAACAACCACTACACCACCATCTACAACTACTGAAACAACAACAACAACCACTACAACTACACCACCATCTACAACTACTGGAACAACTACATCGACCACTACAACTACACCACCGTCTTCAACTACTGAAACAACATCATCAACAACTACACCACCATCTACAACTACTGAAACAACAACAGCAACCACTACACCACCATCTACAACTACTGGAACAACAACAACCACAACAACTACACCACCATCTACAACTACTGGAACAACAACAACCACAACAACTACACCACCATCTACAACTACTGGAATAACAACATCAACTACTACAACTACCCCACCATCTACAACTTCTAGAACAACAACATCAACCACTACATCACCATCTACAACTACTAGAACAACAACAACAACAACCATTACAACTACACCACTATCTACAACTACTTCAACAACACCATCAACCACTACAACTACCCCACCATCTACAACTACTGTAACCACAACAACCACTACAATTACACCACCATCTACAACTACTGGAACAACAACAACCACCCCACCATCTACAACTACTGGAACAACAACATCAACCACTACATCACCATCTACAACTACTGAAACAACAACATCAACCACTACAACTACCTCACCATCTACAACTACTGGAGCAACATCAACCACTACAACTACTGGAACAACATCAACCACTACAACTACCCCACCATCTACAACTACTGGAACAACAACATCAACCACTACATCACCATCTACAACTACTAGAACAACAACATCAACCACTACAACTACACCACCATCTACAACTACTAGAACAACAACACCAACCACTACAACTACACCACCATCTACAACTACTGGAATATCATCAACCACTACAACTACACTGCCATCTACAACTACATCAACCACTACACCTTCTTCTACAACTACTGGAAAAACAACAACCACTACAACTTCCCGGCCATCTACATCTACTGGAAAAACAACAATTGCTACTACTAAAACGACACCACTATCTACTAAAATTACACGTAAGCTTATAGTTTTAACAAAATTTAAGCCCAGTTAAAGTTTTATGTATTATTACCCAAATGCAGTTAGACTGCATGTTTAGTAATTAATGTGGACATTTCGTTATCACTCATTGAGGGACACAGCAGCTCTTCTTGACCATAGAGTTATATCGCCCTTTTTTCTGCATTTTTGATTCCTTGATCTACAATCAACAGCCGGCTGAGTGACAGGCTGGATAATATAGATTCTTGTAGTCTCCCCAGCCTGGCCATCGAGCGTGAGCAGGCCCTGGCCCTGCCCTGGGTCAGCCACGACATGCCCCGTCTAATACAGGGGCGGCCGGTGAGCCATATGCTCCAGGGCACACATATGACTGGGCTACTGCTGCCTATGTCACAGTGTGCCATGGCCGGCAGCCACCCCGTACTGCTCAGGTGATGGGTCTGTCTGTGGAATGTGTCCAGCAATCCCTGCAGGATGGGTAAGTATCAGGGGCGTAACTAGAAATCACAGAGCCCCATAGCAAAATGTTGTATGGACCCCCCTCACCCAGGGGCGGATCCAGAGTCTAGTCTCGGGAGGGGCACTGATAAAAAAAATACTTTTTGGGGGGAAATTTATTGGGGCAATGGCTGATGTTTGCCCTTCAATTATCATGGCACCATTTGTGTTATGGTGTCAGGATAAATGAAACACATTATTTCTATTATTACATTGTTATAGAAAATTAAATAGTTCAACTCACCATAATGCAGAATCAGTGGGAGCCCCGAGTGTGTCACCTGCCACCAGATGCAGATTGTCACTTGTCACAAGTTGCGAATTTTCCACCTTCCACTCATTATGGATTGTCCACTTGTCATGTCACCTGCCACTCATTGCAGATTGTCCACTTGCCACACGTTGCAAATTGTCCACTTTCCACATCACCTGCCACCCATTGTGGATTTCCACTTGCCACGTCACCTGCCACACATTGCAGATTGTCCACTTACCACATCACCTGCCACACATTGCGGATTGTCCACTTGCCACGTGACCTGCCACACATTGCGGATTGTCCACTTACCACATCACCTGCCACACATTGCGGATTGTCCACTTGCCACATGACCTGCCACCCATTGTGGATTGTCCACTTGCCACATCACCTGCCACTCATTGCAGATTGTCCACTTGCCACAAGTTGCAGATTGTCACTTGCCATGCATTGCAAATTGTCCACTTGCCATGTCACCTGCCACCCATTGTGGATTTCCACTTGCCACGTCACCTGCCACACATTGTGGATTGTCCACTTGCCACGTCACCTGCCACCCATTGCGGAATGTCCATTTGCCACGTCACCTGCCACCCATTGCGGATTGTCCATTTGCCACATCACCTGCCACCCATTACGGATTGTCCATTTGCCACATCACCTGTCACCCATTGCGATTTGTCCACTTGCCACTTGACCTGCCACACATTGCAGTTTGTCAACTTTCTACGTGACCTGCCACACATTGCAGATTGTCCACCTGCCACGTGACCTGCTACCCATTGCGGATTGTCCATTTGCCACGTCACCTGCCACCCATTGCGGATTGTCCATTTGCCACATCATCTGCCACCCATTGTGGTTTGTCCACTTGCCACGTCACCTGCCCACATTGTGGTTTGTCCACTTGCCACGTCACCTGCCACACATTGCGGATTGTCCACTTGCCACGTCACCTGCCACACATTGCAGATTTTCCACTTGTCAAGTCACCTGCCACACATTGTGGATTGTCCACTTGCCACATCACCTGCCACACATTGCAGATTGCCCACGTGCCACATCACCTGCCACAAGTTGCGGATTGTCACTTTCCTGCTAAGGTGTGAAATGGGATTGTCACGTCTGTTTGCCAGTCTGAGTCAGGCAGCAGAGAGATGATGTAATCTCTCTACTGCCTGCACAGTGAGTGAGGGCAGAGCTGGCAGTTTGCAGGGCAGGCGCCGGGTAGTGAGAGATGATGTCATCTCTCTGCCCCGCCACCCACTGATTGGCCACCCACCGAGTCTCCCCGCTGGCAGCTTCCCCGACAACCCTTGCCACCGCTGAGTCTCCCGGCTGCGTCCGCTCATACAGTCAGCGTGACTGTACGAGCACCGAGTGGACAGGCAGCTCGGCGGCTCACCCGCTGGCTGCTCACCGGGCCCTCCTCAGCTGCGGGCCCCATAGCGACTGCACGGGTCGCTATGGCGGTAGATCCGCCACTGGTAAGTATGGTTCCACCTGTCACGGCAAGATGAAGCAGCTGGGCATTCCCGAGGAGGTCCCTAGGGGGTCTCTTACTCTCCCTTTCTTCATTCCCTGTCCTTTCCCTCCTCCCCATGCTATGGGCTGCTGTTAGACTGGACAAATGGGGGTGCGGTGCACGTAGCTGGCCAGGTGTCCTCCGGGGGGGCTCTGGGTCCTGGCAGGGGGCTGTGCTGGGTTTTGGGGGTCCGTTTTTTCTCTTCCCTCTTTCTGGGCCACGGTGGGGTGTTTGTGCTGTGTGAGATATGTGAGGAGGCCGCCGCCCACTCCGCAACCATTTTCCTGGGTCCGCTGCCATTTTTTGTAGCCACAGTCAGTTTTTTGCCTTTCAGTAATTTTCTAGTAGTTCGGCCATTTTCGTGCCACCCTCAGACGTTTTTGCTGAGGCAGCTGGTGGGCATTTTCTAGTAGCCTCAGGTAGTTTTGCCTTTAGCGCTGGGTGCTTGTTTCCTTCTAGTACAGTGTGCTTTATACACAGACACCTCGTGAATGACACAGGGGAGAGCGGACAGCAGCAGCACAGCGCGGTACTTGGGTCAGAGTGGTGAGTCCTGCGGGGGGCCCTCAGTCTGTGGCAGCTAGGAGGGTGGACTTTTTGTGTGACTTGCCTTAGGTCCCTAAGTGGTGACAGACGAGTGTGGGTCAGCATGGCTTGCTTGACTATGCTTTTTCCTATTCACCTTTTTATTTTTATTAATAAACAAGTGTGATTTGATTGTACTTCTATCTCTGTCTGTTTCATGGTTCCTGACAGTACGTGAAGGCCATGAAATCAGAAGATACAGTCAATCCACCTGTTGGTAATATTTTATCCAGATTGGATGAGCAAGATCACCGAATGGATCAGTTTGCCAATGGCGTTTCAAACGCTCCTGAATCGCACGGCTCACCTGGAATCCTCTGTGGTGGCTGCTCCAGTACAACCTGAGTCGCAGGGCATCCCTGCTGCTGTGACAGTCTCTGTGCAGGCACCCACCTCGAGTATTACCTCAATAAGAGGTATGTCTGATTCTGCTCCGCTTCCCCAGCGATTTGGGGGTGATCCAGTTCAATGCAGAGGGTTTTGAGATATACTTCGAAATGCTGCCCCAGACGTTTCCCACGGACAGAAGCAAAGTAGGTTGGACAAACCCTCTATGAGAGACGCAAAAACCTGTTGTCTTGAGTTACCCTCAGTTTGTGGCCTCCTTTAAAAGGGTTTTTGATGTCCCTGCACGCTCCGCTTCTGCTGCCAAGTGCCTCATGTCCTTCAAACAGAGTACGAGAACTGTTGCCGACTACGCCATTGAATTACGTACTCTGGCAGCAGAGGTTGCTTGGAACAATGAGGCCCTTGTGGCTGCTTTTTCTCATGGTCTCTCGAATTCCATCAAGGATGAGATAGCAGCCCGAGATATACCCACTGAGCTGGAGAGCTTGATCTCGTTTGTCATCCTCATTGACTCCAGACTCAGAGAAAGACTTTCTCTTAAGGAGCGCTTGCGGAATCCTCCTGAACATTTGCCTCCGAGCTTTGTAGTCCCACCCATGCCTCCCTCACCTCCCATGCCTCCTGGTACCGAGTTGGTCAGTGAAGATGAACCCATGCACCTGGGCTTCATCTGTGGATGAGAGAGCCTTTAGGAGGAGGGAGAGATTGTGCCTTTATTGTGGCCAGGCAGGTAACTTTTTGAAGTCTTGTCCTACCCGTCCAGGGAACGCCCAAACCTTGAGGTCCTGTCATGGACAGACCTTAGGTGGCGTTGTTTCATCCCCAGTTATCCAGAAGTATAAGACCCTGGTTTTGGTCACCCTTTCTTGGGCTGAGTCGTCCATCGAGATACAGGCTCTAATCAACTCTGGGGCTGCAGACCTGTTCATTGATGCTGTATTTGTTTCGCAGCACTTGATTCCGCTGCAGCTGCGTGACATTCCACTTGCCATTGAGGCTCTTGACGGGAGACCTTTACAGCCTGCCCATGTGACTCATGAGACGATTCCGTTGTCCATGGCTGTAGGGGCTCTTCACCATGATATAATCCAATTCCAAGTTATTTCCTCACCCAGATTTCTGCTGGTTATTGGTTATCCCTGGTTACAGAGGCACAACCCCTCTTTCGATTGGCTCTGTGCTGAGGTTCTCTCCTGGTCACCACAATGCAGTGAGACATGCTTCCTGAAGGTATCCAAGGTCCTATGCACCGCTTCACTCCCCTCCCTGCCGGAGGAGTACTGTGATTTTGGCGATGTCATTGATAAAGGTCAAGCCGGTAGTTTGCCTCCACACCGGCCTTATGATTGCACAATTTACCTTCAACCTGGTGCCATACCTCCTCGTGGCCGGGTTTACCCTTTGTCTGTCTTGGAGGATAAGGCCATGGAGGAGTATGTTACTGATGCACTTTCTCGAGGTTTCATCCGCAAATCCTCGTCTCCTGCTAGTGCTGGTTTCTTCTTTGTGACAAAGAAGAGCAGTGAACTAAGACCTTGTATAGATTATAGGGGTCTCAATTGTGTCACGATTAAGAATGCCTACCCGATTCCATTGATTGCTGGGTTATTTCACCGCCTCAAGGGAGCAACGGTTTTCACGAAGCTTGATCTGAGAGGGGCATACAATCTTGTGCGCATTAAGGAGAGCGACGAGTGGACTGCGTTTAATACCAGAACAGGCCATTATGAATACCTGGTAATGCCTTTTGGCCTTTGTAACGCCCCGGCAGTTTTCCAAAAATTAATTAACGATGTCCTCCGAGATTTCTTGCAGTTGTGTGTGGTGGTTTATCTCGATGATATCCTCATATAAGTCTCTGGAGAGCCACCACACAGATGTCTGTCGTGTACTTCAGAAACTAAGAGAGAACAATCTCTATTGTAAACTGGAGAAGTGCGAGTTCCATCATGAACAGGTTACATTCCTGGGCTATGTCATTTCCACTGCTGGTTTTTCAATGGACCTAGAGAAACTTTCGGCAGTCCTACAGTGGCCTCGACCCGTGGGTTTACGCCAATTACTATCGGAAGTTTATTCATAACTTCTCGTCTCTGGTCAAGCCTCTGACTGATATGACCAGAAAGGATGGTAACCCACAGAGTTGGTCTCCGGAGTCCATTAAGGCCTTTGAGACTCTCAAGGCTGCCTTTGTTTCTGCTCCTGTGTTGGCACATCCTGATCCTACGTTGCCTTTTATCCTAGAAGTTGGTGCTTCTGAGACTGGAGTTGGCGCCCTTCTGTCTCAACGTCCTAACTCTGAGAGCGCTATGCATCCGTGTGGCTACTTTTCCAAGAAATTGTCACCTGCTGAGTGCAATTATGAGATTGGTGACAGCGAGCTGTTGGTGATAATTTTAGCCCTGAAAGAATGGAGACATCTCCTTGAAGGTACCACTGTGCCTGTTCTTAACCTTACTGACCATAAGAATCTTACATTCTTGTCTGAGGCTAAGCGACTCTCTCCCAGAGCGATGGGCTCTTTTCTTGTTGAGCTTTAATTACACTGTCTCATTCTTACCCGGTACTAAGAATGTAAGGGCTGATGCCTTGTCACAACAATTTTCCTCCACTTCCAAGTCGGAGTCGGTTCTGGTTCCTATGATTCCTCCTGATCATATCTTAGCTACGGTTCGCACCAGTCTTACTTCTCCTTTGGGTGACAAAATTCTTGCTGCTCAGGTCCATGCTCCTCCTGATAAATCTTGTGACAGCTGCTTTGTCCCAGAAAGTCTCCGTACTGCAGTGCTCCAGACTTATCATTCTCCCAAGGCAGCTGGCCATCCTGGGAAGAATCAACTCATTTGGGCCATCTCCCAACAATTTTGGTGGCCTAGTCTATGGGCTGATGTTACTGCTTTTGTAGCTGCCTGTCCCGTGTGTGCTCAGACACCTTCCAGTGGGCTTCCTATAACCCATACCCAATCGAGAGAGGCCCTGGACTCACCTGTCTATGGATTTCATTGTGAAATTGCCCAACTCCCAAGGCAACACAGTTATCCTTATGGTGGTTGACCTGTTCTCAAAGATGTGTCATTGTATTCTACTTAAGAAGTTGCCCACCTCTAAGGAACTGGCTTCCATTTTTGCTCGGGAGATCTTTCGCTTACATGGGCTACCCAAGGTGATTGTCTCGGATAGGGGAAGCCAGTTTGTCTCCCGGTTCTGGCGAGCCTTTTGTGCACAGTTGGGAATCCAGCGTGCGTTCTCTTCTGCATATCACCCACAGTCTAATGGGGCCGCAGAACGAGCCAACCAGCCTTTGGAGCAATTCCTACGTTGCTATATTTCTGACCATCATAACAACTGGTCTGACCTATTACCTTGGGCAGAGTTTGCTCACAACAGTGCCTTTAATTCTGCCTCCCGATTGTCTCCATTTATGGTGAATTATGGTTTCCAACCTACCCGATCTGGCTATTGGACTCTGCCTTGTTTGACTATGCTTTTTCCTATTTACCTTTTTTTCTTTTTTTTTTTTTTTAAACAAGTGTGACTTGATTGTACTTCTGTCTCTGTCTGTTTCATGGTTCCTGACAGGATGAGCACTAGCAATTTGTAGCTCTCCCTTTTGTCCTGACTTCGGCACCGTGGGTCTTCACCAAGGTGCTAGCCCCAATTTTGGCTTTGCGAATCAGCGAGGGATCGCAATTGTGGGTTATCTGGATGACCTCCTTCTGAGGGCAGCTTCCACCTCAGAATTAAGGGATCACCATGGAAACTCTTCAGGAGTTTGGTTGGGTACTGAACCTACAGAAGTCGTTGGTGCCGACTCAACGCCTGGAGTACCCGGGCCTGCTTCTGGATTCCTCAGAGGTGAGAGTCTTTCTTCCTTCGGACAAGCTGCAGACTCTTCAAGCTGTGGTGAAGTTGTTGGTGTCCTGCAGGTGGTCATTGCTGCGTTTTTGCATGCGAGTCCTGGGTCTCATGGTAGCCACTTTTGAGGCGGTACCGTATGCTCAATTCCACACTTAAGTCTTGCAAAAGGAGAGCCTGTCAAAATGGGACAAAAAAATTTCGGGTGAGCCAGCTAGTCAGGGATTCCCTGCTCTGGTGGCTGAGGTCACCAGCCCTTCGGTCCAGGAAGTTGTTCCTTCCTCTTCATTGGACGGTGATCACAACAGACGCCAGCCTGACCGGTTGAGGGGGAATTTGGGGCATACAGTCATCCCAGGGTCGGTGAACCTAGGAAGAATCCAGCCTGCCGATCAATGTGCTGGAACTTCAGGCAATCAGGCGGTGCCTCTCCACATGGTCACAGAGGCTGCAGAGGTGTCCAGTCAGGATCCAGTCGGACAATGCCACAGCGGTGGCGTATGTCAACCATCAAGGAGGAACAAGGAGCTTGGCTGCAGCACTGGAGGTCGCTCACATTCTGTGGTGGGCAGAGCAGCGCGTGCCGGCTCTGCCAGCCATGTACATTCCAAGGTGTGGAAAACTGTCAAGTGGACTACCTAAGTTGTTAAATGCTGGACCAAGGGGAATGGTCACTACATCCGGATGTATTTCGGCTCTTTTGCCTAAAGTGGGGCACACCAGATGTGGATCTCCTGGCTTCTCAACTCAATTGGAAGGTACAGAGGTTTGTGGCCAGGTCAAAGGATCCCTGGGCGGACGCGGCAGACGCATTGGTGGCTCCATGGGTGCATTATCAACTGATTTATGCTTTTCCCCCACTTAAACTTCTACCACATCTGCTTTGCAGGGTGGAGGCCGCGGGGATTCCGGAAATTCTGATTGCCCCAGTTTGGCCTTAGCGTCCGTGGTACGCCGACATAGTATGAATGGTGGTGGATGTTCCTTGGCAACTGGCGATGCGAGATTACCTTTTGTCAAGATCCAATACTTCATCCTGCTTTACCGTCACTGGCTTTAACAGCATGGCTGTTGAAAGCCAGGTGCTAAGGGACTGAGGTCTATCGGATTCGGTAATATTCACTATGTTGAGGGCACTGAAGTCACCTTCTCTGAAGATTTATCATCATGCGTGGAAAGCCTACATCTCCATGTGTGAGGAGATGGGGTGGCATCCACGTACCTATTCAGTTTCCAGGATCCTGCTGTTTTTGCAGCGAGGAGTAGATCAGAAACTTTCATTAAGCACCATTGAGGGCCAGATATCAGCTTTGGCTGTCTTTTTTCAGCGTCCCTTGGTGACTCATTCATTGGTGAGTACATTTTTTCCAGGGGGTTCGACATGTGGCCCCTCCAGTTCGACCACCGCTACCTCTGTGGGATTTAAATGGTGCTCCCGGTGCTTAAGAAACTAAACTCTTACACCTCTGACTTTGGGCCCTTGAAAGTGTAGACAGGAGGCACAGGAGTACAAAATGGCATGAGTGTCTGTAAGTATTGCTAGCAGCAGGTCAGGTGCCCACACTGGGCAGCTGAAGTAGTCAGAAGTAGTCAGAAGGATCCAGTAAGCAAGCAAACCGGTAGGCAACAGACTGAGGAGGGCTGGCATGGGTGGCAGTGGGCAGCTGAGATAGTTGCTGGTAGCAAATAGTAGGTTAGCCAGGGACAGCAGGGTTAGGTGGGTATCGATGGCAGCAGGCAGAGTAGCAGGGTCAGGCAGGCCAGGTGATACACAGCCAGGATGGATCGGGTACAGAGTACAGACAGGAGTGGTGAGGAAACAAGTCGTGTCTGGAACCGATCAGGGAAAGCAGGAGCCAATAGGGCAGACAAAAGCAGAGGTTAGGGGACAAGCTGAGGTCCGTGCAGGCAGAGTTCAGAGAGTAGTCAAGGCAATCCTGTTCAGCAACTGGAATCAGGATACACAGGAGGCTGAAGACAAAGCAGCACTGATTCTGAGCACTGGCCAAGTTTAAATAGCCCATTTGGCATCAACATCTGTCACAGGTGCAGGCGAGCACCAGCACACATGTGTGTGCGCGGATATGTGCATGCATTAGCCTGTGCCCAGTTCTTGTGAGCACAGAAGAGAACTTGTTTTAGCCTGTGCACAAAAGTTCATCCAGAGGAGTCATCTCATCTATTGACAAGCCTTTCCTTACAACCAATATCACATTTTACACACACCCTCCCATTATCTAGGTACCATTTGAGAGGATTGCAATGGATCTGGTGGGACCTTAATAAAATTAGCTTAGGGCTAGACATGTGCAATTTGTTTTGGCCCGAATATAAATTTGGACAAATTTTTCTGTTATTCAGAGATTCGAATGTATTTGAATATCCGAATGAAATAGGAACAAATTTAATCGAAATTTGTTTAATTTAGTTTTGTATATTTGTTTTCTAAATAATTCCAAATATTCCGAACGTTTTGAATTTAGATTGGTAGAAAAAATGATTAGAATTCTGTGTGAAGAATAGTGGATTGTTAAAGCGGAGTTCCACCCACTTTTACAAGGTGGTCTTAAACTTAAGATATCTTTAGTTTGGATATCTATTTTTTTTCTACCTTTTTAGAAGTACATAGTGTACTTCCGTCCTAGCCTGGCCGCGGTGCAGTACGTCACATCCTCTTCTGTGGGGAGCCCTCCTTCTCCCCCGCTGCCTTCTGCGAACTGTACATGTCCCAGAAGACGAGCTGGCCATTCACAAAGCACTGTGTGACTCGCACATTCACATAAGGAAACCGGCTGTGAAGCCTGAAGGCTCCACTGCCAGTTTCCCTTAGTCAGAATAGCGGCACCTGCCCCCGAGCCAGTGGACGAATCAGCCTCAGGGAGGCCGACATCGCGGGCTCCCTGGACAAGTAAGTGTCCTTATTAAAAGTCTGCAGCAACAGTACTTGTGGCTGGAACTCCGCTTTAAGGAGTGGGCCGATAGGCCGACCGCCACCTCCTTAACAATCGATGACTTGTGGAGTCTCCCTTCCCAATCCATACCAGGCCCTTCAAGCCCCCTAGATCCTGGGCCACCCACTATGTGAATGAGTATGGGGTACATAGTACCCCTACCCATTCACCAAAAAAGTGTACAAAGTGAGTAAAGACACAACACATGTTTTTGACAAGTCCTTTTATTAAAAAATAAAAAAATGTCCCCTGGTATAGATCCATTGTTAATCACGATGCTAGCTGCACAACCGGACCTGACAAAAAAAACTCTGGTTTCATTGAAGGCTCCAGCTGTCTGCCTGCTCTGCAGTCTGCCAATTTTTAAATAGCTCACAATGTCACAAGGTGACCCCACCTTCATGTGACGTTATCGACTGGGGGCACCATCATCAGGTTATAAAAACATCGGGTCATCCTTATGGTATTCAGTTATGCTACAAGGTATAGAAAGGTGGTTGCTCTGAGGAAGACCTCCTCAAAAGCCACTGCCAGAAAATTGTTAAACCTGTTTTCCAGGACTGGGTTCCCAAAAGAAATTTTAACACATCAGAGAACTCCCTTCATGTCAAGGGTGATAGTAGATGAAAAAAATACAAAGGGCGTTAACACACTAGAGCAACTGCCAAAAATGAAAATGACCATAACTGATAAATAACATAAAAAGAGTGTATTCGTTCTTGAGAAAAGTCCATATAAAAGGCGTGGTGGCATGAAGTTCCCATTAAGGCAGTGTTAGCGGTCTCTCTTCCGGAGGGGCTCAAGCAAACCATGTATAAAGAAAATAAAAATCAAAGACAAGCTTTGCTACCTAAGTGTATTTATTATTACATTTAAAAAATAATAATAATAATGTACTTACATGTACAATGTATTGATAAAACATAGCAATAAGTCTCCAGCAGGTGGAAACCTTCCAGGTGGTCGGTCAATAGTGAGCAAGCCCCTCAGGGTGGATGTGATATAAGGTGCTCAGAACCAGGAAGTTAAATGGGGTATACTAGGAAGAGCCAAGAGAAGTCGCTCACTGTGGGAGTGATTTACTAAAACTGGAGAGTGCAGCTCTGAATATAAAGCAATTAGCTTCTAGGATTTTTTTTGTCAAAGCCTATTGAACAAACTAAAGTTAGAAGCTGATTGGATTTTGTTTTTTTGTTAGACCTGCTGCTTAGATTGTATTGTCTGTGTCCCCACTGGGTTGATTCATCTTTTATTTGTGACAGTGACCTTTGTCACAGAGACAGAAAGTGCTGGGAAATCTAAAATGTCAGGCCTTGTTCACACATTTTGTGGTTCTACATTGCGGTTGCCACCTCATCCCTTTAAACCTGAACACATATCAATCACACAGGTTACATGGCTGATTAAGGTGGTAATTAAACTCAGTTGGTGCCTTATCTTCATTAAATTAGCCTCAGAACCTGCGTAATTCATATGTGTACTGGTTTAAAGGGAGGAGGTGACAACACTATTCTAAATACACCTCTGAAATGCAATCTGTGGTGGATCACTTTTCAGAGATGGATTAGAGCTAGTTCATAGGCATTCAGGAGCTAATACTGCCACCTCCTGAATGCCTATTTTTTTTCTCCATTATCAAGGGGAATTTTGCATTGCAACACCGTGCCACATCTATGTGCCAATCAGTTGGCACATAATGCAATTGATTTCAGTGGCCACATATGGCAAGCAACACTGCCAGACGTGACATAATGAAGTAATTTTGCCACAAAGCAAAGCATCACGGCCACTATCAAAAAAAAAAAAAAATGATTAAAAGTATTGTCCAGGTTAGTGATTATGCTTTTTTTTTTTTACCTAACAGCGACACAATACGAACCAAGTAAAACATCAACACCAGTAACGGTGAGTACCTCCCTAATAGTTTGGTCCCTGATTATTTTGTTGCTGAATGCAGATGCAAGTACAGGATTTCTACAGAAAATATGATAAAAAATCTGTTCCAAATCTTCGTGCAGAGCAAGAATACAAACATATTACTATAGGTAAGACTTAAAAATCACAAATAACCTCAAAATTATTTTAAACAGTAAGACAGTATATTTTGAGAAGCACATTTGAAGGTAGGGGGCTGTGCTAGGGGAATACCTCTCTGGAATAATTCAAGCACTTCCTTCAACAATAAAAAAATAATTATTTAATGCCATAATTGGGAACTGCCGATATTAGGCCTGGGTTCAGACATCTACGGGTTGTGGAGTGTTACTGCAATCATGGTACATCCCATGATGTGTAACAGTACCACATCCTAGAATGCATATTACCTCAGTACACAGGTTTGATTCTGGCCTTAATTAACTTAATGAAATTGTCTTCTGAAATAAGCCAAAATTGTAATCTGTAGAAGGTTATACCTCATAATTCATAAATGACAGTGTCCACAGCACTTTACTAGCCTTTTTTATGGTCTTCTTTAGGCAAAAAAAAAAATCAAGGAATTATACTAAAATATTATACTAATTAAATTGAATGCTCATTTCTGCGTTTTAAAGGAAAGCAGTTTTTTTTTACATATTTGTATACTAATTACATATTTTTTATAGTGTTTATCTAAAATATTTATTTGGCAAATAAACATTTTGTACAAGGTACAACCATATTTTTCAGATCATTGTGGGTTTTCCTAAAAAAGGCACAGCATTAGTTGGCAGCTTTGTGACATTCTCTCACTAAATGTAACTGTACTGAACTGTATGAGCAAGGTGATAGAGTTCCTGCTCTGAATCTGTAAACCAAACATATTCCAGCAGTGCATTTAAAGTATATGTGCAATCATAACTTTTTTCATAACTTTTTTTCTTTTTTTTAGTTTTAGTTTCTGTCAAGTTTTTACTACTGGGGCTCCATTAGAGAGATGTATCCTCACTCCCTCTCATGTTGACTATGCTTCACTAGACAGGAAGTGAGTGGAACTCTCCACCAGCAACACAAACAGAAATAAAAATGCTTTTGTTTAGTAGAATAGCGGAAGGATTGAACCCATGTCAGATATTTATTTCTGTCTTTTTTTGTGTCCTCAAAAGTCAAAATTGATAAGCAGTAAATGCATTTAAAGAATGACTTTTTGATCATTTGCAAGCACACACAGTTTTCAGACTTGACATATTTGGTATCCATTTACCCAACCGCTTTTTTTTTGTCTTTCAAAGATTTTATTGAAATTTTGAGAATAATCTTAAAGCGGTAGTAAAGTCCAACACATCTTTTCTTTTTAGGAGCCCCCTGCAGGTATATGCCAAAATGTGCTAGTATGCACAGCAGATTTATCACATTATGGCAGACTTACCTGTCAAAGAAACCCTGCAGTGCTGCTGTTTGATCAATCTGGTGGGTCCCGAGTGCCCGGTCTTCCTTTCGGGTTCCCTGTCTTCAGTCAATTGAATGACAAGACCACAGTGATGTCAAATTGCCTTGGCACAGATCAGGGGCCATAAATGTACACTGAGCTGCGCATGCGCGGCTCTGTGCACATGACGGCTGACAGGCAGGAGGAAGTGTTTATGACAGAAGCACACTTTCAGAAGGTGGCTTTTCTACCCCTATAAAGTGGTTGTAAACCCTGTACTACCACTTTTACCTACAGGTAAGCCTATAATAAGGCTTACCTGTAGGTACCATGAATAGCTCCTCAACTTGCACTGTTTAGGAGATATTCACTGTATCCGCATGTGCAGATGACGTACGCACTAAAGAAATGGCTCGCTCGTGCCGTTTCTTCAGTAGCTGTGCTGTGACCGGCGGCTCCTGCGCGGGAGTGACATCATCACGGCTCTGGCCAATCACAGCACCGGAGCCCACAAACCTGTAAAAAACTCAGGGAGACATGTCGCCACTCACAACAGTGGATGGGACTGCTGCAACAGCTTCGATCTAAGGTAAGTATTTTATAATGAGGTAGTATGCAATGCATACTAGCTCATTATACCTTTGTCTAGCAGGTTGTTTTTTTTTGTGAGCATTTACAACCACTTTAACCACTTAAAGACCGCCTCACACCGATGTACGTCGGCAGAATGGCGCGGCTGGACACAAGCACATACCTGTACCTTGCTTCTTAAGTGCCCAGCCATGGGTCGGGAGCGCGCTGCCGCCGGCGCACTTCCAACCTGGTCCTGTGCTCCGTGACCACGGGACCAGCGGACCCGATCACCGATGGTGTCCCGCGATCGGGTCACAGAGCTGAAGAACGAGGAGAGGTCTGTGTAAACAAACCTCTTCCCGTGCTTCCCTGTGTGGCTGTCACCGATCGTCTCTTCCCTTTTATAGGGAAGGACATTCAGTGACGTCACATGCCAGGCCACGCCCCCTACAATAAAAAAACACATAATCACTAGGGGGCAGTGTAGGTGTTATGTATGACGTTAACTCCTTTACTGCCAGTGTCATTTACACAGGAATCAGTGCATTTAAATAGCACTGATTGCTGTATAAATGACAATGGTCCCAAAAATGTGTCAAAAATGTCCGATGTGTCTGCCATAATGTCGCAGTCACAATAAAAATCACTGATCGCCGACATTACTAGTAAAAAAAATAAAATAAAAAAAATGCAATAAAACTATCCCCTATTTTGTAAACGCTATAACTTTTGCTCAAACCAATCAATAATCACTAATTGCGTTTTTTTTTTTTTTTTACCAAAAATATGTAGAAGAATACGTATCGGCCTAAACTGAGGGAAAAAAATGTTTTTTTATATATTTTTGGGGGATATTTATTATAGCAAAAAGTAAAAAATATTGCATTTTTTTCAAAATTGTCGCTCTATTTTTGTTTATAGCGCAAAAAATAAAAACCGCAGAGGTGATCAAATACCACCAAAAGAAAGCTCTATTTGTGAAAAAAAAGACACCAATTTTGTTTGGGAGGCATGTCGTACGACCGTGTCAGTTAAAGTGACGCAGTGCCGAATCGCAAAAAGAGGCTTGGTCCTTTGGCTGCAAATTGGTTCGGGGCTTAAGTGGTTAACAAAAACTATAACAGAACAAGAACATATTAACCATATTAAGCCCCGGAAGATTTTACCCCCTTCCTGACCAGAGCACTTTTTGTGATTTGGCACTGACAATTGCACGGTCGTGCGATATTGCACCAAAACAAAATTGATGTCCTTTTTTTCCCACAAATAGAGCTTTTGGTGCTTTTTATTTTTTGCTCTATAAACAAAAAAAGAGCAACAATTTTGAAAAAAAAAGCAATTTTTTTTACTTTTTACTATAATAAATATCCCCCAAAGATATATAAAAAATATATTTTTTTCCTCAGTTTAGGCCAATATGTATTCTTCTACCTATTTTTGGCAAAAAAATAAAATAAAATCGCAATAAGCGTATATTGATTGGGTTACGCAAAAGTTATAGCATCTACAAAATGGGGGATAGTTTTATGACATTTTTATTGTTAATTTTTTTCAGTAATGACGGACACTTTTGACAAAAAGGAAATGAGATTGCGCTATGGGTTATTTTTGAAGTACTAACAATAATGGGTATGAGCAGCCTCTACTAAATGTCTCCACCCCGAAGGGGGGGGGGGGGATTATGTTAAAGAAAGGGAAGGGAGTAAATGTGGCGCTATACCTATAAAGTTCCTAGAATGGTATAATTAATATTGGCAAATATTATGAAATGTAAAAAAAAAAAAGTGTATATATGTGTATACCAACTTTATACGTGCATGAATAATTAATTAAATCTTTTTTTCCATTCTAATAAGTGTAATTAATATGCATGCGATAAACAACTCCTTATTAGTAATCCATAAAATATAACATAAACAATTTCTTTCTCAAAAATAATAAATATGATGGTGAACGATATGTTGTAAAAAGTGGTGATCAAAGACCCACTCGGGGTTAACCACTTGCCGACCGCCGCACGACGATATACGTCGGCAGAATGGCACGGGCAGGCATATGGGCGTATATATAAGTCCCTGCCTGCCCGCGGGTGGGGGGCCCGATCGGGCCCCCCCCCCGGTGCCTGCGGCGGTCGGCATTCCTTCGAGAGCGATCCGGGATGAGGGGGCAGCCATTCATTCATGGCCACCCCCTCGCGATCGCTCTCGACGAATGGAAATCCTCCGTGACATCACTTCCTCTCCTGTAATGTAAACACAGGAGAGGAAGTGATGTATTCTCTCCTCCGTGTCGGTATTTTTCGTTCCGGCACCGAGGAGAGAGGTTCGGTGAGTTGCACCAACACACCACACATACAGTAGAACATGCCAGGCACACTCACACCCCCCCTTTACCCCCCGATCACCCCCCCAATTACCCCTGCCCCCCCAGTCACAGTGACACCAATTGCTTTTTTTTTTTTTTTTTGCATTGGTGTCATTTGTGACTGTAATAACTGTTAGGGCAGTTAGGGTTAGCCCCCTTTAGTTCTAAGGTACCCCCCTAACCCCCCCAATAAAGGTTTAACCCCGTGATCACCCCCTGTCGCCAGTGTCACTAAGGCTGGGTTCACATTGCAGCGGTTTGAGAACGGATGTGATTCGCACCGCACTGCAGTGCAAATCACATCCGATCTCTGTGCGATTCGAGTTCAGCCATACAGATAGTATGGCTGAATTCGTGTCGCACCCGCCGCACCCGCCGCAAACTCGCACGGGACCCTTTTTTTGGCCCGCAGCAGAATCGGATCGCATGGGTGTTCACACCATGCAATCCGAGTTTGCAGATCGCACTGCGATATGCGAACTGATCTGGGGGTGTCATTAACATTTCACTGACACTCCCAGCAGTTCGCATAGGGCAGTGTGAACTGCCGCCGGGAGGCATGCGATGCGGGAACCCGCCGCGGATTCGTGGCGTTCCCGCATCGCTCCAGTGTGAACCCAGCCTAATAAGCGATCATTTTTCTGATCGCTGTATTAGTGTCACAGGTGACGCTAGTTAGGCAGGTAGGTATTTAGGTTCGCCGCAACTTTTTATAGCGCCAGGGACCCCTATATACTACCGCATAAAGCCCCCTGATTGCCCCCTAGTTAACCCTTTCACCAGTGATCACCATATAACTGTTACAGGTGACGCTGGTTGGTTAGTTATTTTTTTATAGTTTCAGGGCACCCGCCATTTATTACCTAATAAAGGTTTAACCCCCTGATCACCCGGCGGGTGTCATTTGTGACTGTAATAACTGTTAGGGCAGTTAGGGTTAGCCCCCTTTAGTTCTAAGGTACCCCCCTAACCCCCCCAATAAAGGTTTAACCCCGTGATCACCCCCCGTCGCCAGTGTCACTAAGGCTGGGTTCACATTGCAGCGGTTTATGAGAACGGATGTGATTCGCACCGCACTGCAGTGCAAATCACATCCGATCTCTGTGCGATTCGAGTTCAGCCATACAGATAGTATGGCTGAATTCGTGTCGCACCCGCCGCAAACTCGCACGGGACCCTTTTTTTGGTCCGCAGCAGAATCGGATCGCATGGGTGTCCACACCATGCGATCCGAGTTTGCAGATCGCACTGCGATATGCGAACTGATCTGGGGGTGTCATTAACATTTCACTGACACTCCCAGCAGTTCGCATAGGGCAGTGTGAACTGCCGCCGGGAGGCATGTGATGCGGGAACCCGCCGCGCATTCGTGGCGTTCCCACATCGCTCCAGTGTGAACCCAGCCTAATAAGCGATCGTTTTTCTGATCGCTGTATTAGTGTCACAGGTGACGCTAGTTAGGCAGGTAGGTATTTAGGTTCGCCGCAGCTTTTTATAGCGCCAGGGACCCCCATATACTACCGCATAAAGCCCCCTGATTGCCCCCTAGTTAACCCTTTCACCAGTGATCACCATATAACTGTTACAGGTGACGCTGGTTGGTTAGTTATTTTTTTTATAGTTTCAGGGCACCCGCCATTTATTACCTAGTCTCACTAGTGTACCCCTAAATTTAGGGGTGTCTACTTTCCAAAATGGGGTCATTTGGGGGGGGTTTGTGCCATCTTGGCATTTTATGGCCTTCAAAACTGTAACGCCCTTAGAAATCCTGAAGGCAGTGCTTGGTTTTCGGGGCCCCGTACGCGGCTAGGCTCCCAAAAAGTCCCACATATGTGGTATCCCCGTACTCAGGAGAAGCAGCAGAATTTATTTTGGGGTGTCATTTCACATATGCCCATGGCATGCGTGAGCAATATATCATTTAGTGACAACTTTGTGAAAAAAAAATAAAAAAAAATTAAAGTTTGTAATTTTCCCGCAACTTGTGGCAAAATATAAAATATTCCATGGACTCAACATGCCTCTCAGCAAATAGCTTGGGGTGTCTACTTTCTAAAATGGGGTCATTTGTGGGGGTTTTGTGCCATCTTGGCATTTTATGGCCTTCAAAACTGTAATAGGTAGTGAGGAGTGAAGTCAAATATTTACGCCCTTAGAAAACCTGAAGGCGGTTCTTGGTTTTCGGGGCCCCGTACGTGGCTAGGCTCCCAAAAAATCCACATATGTGGTATCCCCGTACTCAGGAGAAGCAGCAAAATTTATTTTGGGGTGTCATTTCACATATGCCCATAGCATGTGTGAGCAATATATCATTTAGTGACAACTTTGTGAAAAAAAAATAAAAAAAAATTAAAGTTTGTAATTTTCCCGCAACTTGTGGCAAAATATAAAATATTCCATGGACTCAAAATGCCTCTCAGCAAATAGCTTGGGGTGTCTAATTTCTAAAATGGGGTCATTTGTGGGGGTTTTGTGCCATCTTGGCATTTTATGGCCTTCAAAACTGTAATAGGTAGTGAGGAGTGAAGTCAAATATTTACGCCCTTAGAAAACCTGAAGGCGGTTCTTGGCTTTCGGGGCCCCGTACGCGGCTAGGCTCCCAAAAAATCCCACACATGTGGTATCCCCGTACTCAGGAGAAGCAGCAGAATTTATTTTGGGGTGTCATTTCACATATGCCCATGGCATGTGTGAGCAATATATCATTTAGTGACAACTTTGTGTAAAAAAAATATATATATTTTTTTTTGTCATTATTCAATCGCTTGAGGCAAAAAAATAAAATATTCGATGGGCTCAACATGCCACTTATCAATTTCCTTAGGGGGTCTACTTTCCAAAATGGGGTCATTTGGGGGGGTTTTGTACTGCCCTGCCATTTTAGCACCTCAAGAAATGAGATAGGCAGTCGTAAACTAAAAGCTGCGTAAATTCCAGAAAACGTACCTTAGTTTATAGATGTGACAACTTTTGCGCAAACCAATAAATATACAGTTATTGACTTTTTTTTTTACCAAAGACATGTGGCTGAATACATTTTGGCCTAAATGTATGACTAAAATTGAATTTATTGGATTTTTCTAATAACAAAAAGTAGAAAATATCATTTTTTTTCAAAATGTGCGGTCTTTTTCCATTTATATCGCAAAAAATAAAAATCGCAGAGGCAATCAAATACCATCAAAAGAAAGCTCTATTTGTGGGAAGAAAAGGACGCAAATTTTGTTTGGGTACAACATTGCATGACCGCGCAATTACCAGTTAAAACAGCGCAGTGCCAAATTGTAAAAAGACCTCTGGTCATTTACCAGCAAAATGGTCCGGTCTGAAAGTGGTTAAATAATGACTGTAGTCAAAAGAAAGTTCAAAATAGGTGAAATATAGTGTGTTGAGAAATAAGTCCAACTCAGGATTAGCCAATCAGTCCAAACAGTGCAAAGAAAATAGAGTGTTTCCACTTCAAAAAGAGAGATCCCCCAACATGTGTATCCAAAAAAGAGCTCTTGTTGCCCTCACCAGATCCCATGCCCCCCTTGGGGATGACCTCGCTGCTACAGTATGAGCCCCTGTGTCGCTGTATGGTTTTCCTCTGGGGGGTTCCTTTAAATGGTCCGTTGGGGGTACCTCAGGCAAAGTATTAATAAAAGAGAAGGTCATCCATAGTGTAAAACCGTCTCAGAGATCACTTTATTATATAAAAAATCTACTCACATTTGTACAATGTATCACTCGTATAACCAAAACACAGCAGCTGTCCGCCGTAGCGTTCTAAGCCGGAGAGAGTGTGTATTATGGCCACGCCCTACGCGTTCCGTCACTACGACGTCCTCTGGAGCGGCCATATTGGTGCACCTCTCTGGTTAAATAGGGTGCAGAGCTCTACTGCGTCTGCGCGATGCAAGACGCCATTTTAACTGTGGGAAATTCCAGCATTGTCTATAATCCTCAGTATTCATCAGCATTGTAGGTATTTGAAGCCGGAAATGTCATATTAACAGCGGGTGTAATAAAAAAAGTGTTATCCTTGTCTGTGTATAAACATTGGAAACAGCATTTCATGATGACACTCTATGTAGAGCACTGCAACCTACTTAAAGCAATTTATACTATTGTCATCCAATTAAAACAAACATAAGGTATGAATCCTAGCAATGTGGGATACAAAATACTTATATATGTGTTAATAAATAAAATTAGGAAAATTAAATAAAAAAATAGAAATATTATAAAAAAAATAAAAATAGGAATAAAATTAAAACCATAAAGGTTAAAAATATAAGTTAAAAAATGTATACAAAATTTAAATATATATTAGTAACAGATGGGCTTGGGGGTACCAACCGATAGTTGTTAAATAAACGGACTCCACCCGGAAAAATATAAAAATAGTGGATAGGGATGAGCTTCGTGTTCGAGTCGAACGCAAGTTCGACTCGAACATCGGTCGTTCGTGCGTTCGCCGAATTCCGAACGTTTGGGCCATTCGCGGCAAAATTCGTGTGGTCCACAATGCACTGCGATGGCGCAATGCATTGCTGTCTCACGATTGGCCAAGCATGCACTGTGACCCCGCATACTTGGCCAATCGCAGCGCCAGCAGCGAGGAGAGCCATGGTTGGCCACAGGCATCCTGCCTGTGGCCAATCATAGCTCAGGCTGTGTAGTGCACGCCCCACACTATATAAAGCCGCCTTTCAGGCGGCCTCGTGTAGTGTTTGTTAGCATCTGAAGCAGTGGGTGTTCTGTGTACCTTCAACATAGTTACACACCAATCGTTTTTGGCTGATTTACTATCTTGCTCTTGTGTAGTGGTTACTGTCTGTGCCCTGACCGCAGTATACACCACTATATTCACCTCACCTATATAGCTAGTGATCTAGCTTTAATAATAGAGCTTGCAGTCAGTAGTGTTAGTGCGTGCTGTCTGCGTGCTCTGTACCCAGTACATACCACTATATACACCTACATAGCTGCTCTCTATTTGAGCCCGATTGTCATCTGCAGGAGTTATTGGAAGTTGTGTGTGCTTCCAGCACAGCACAGTATACATCTGTATATACCCCTTTAACTCTGCTGTTTTCTGGTTATTGTCTGCGTGCCCTGACCGCAGTATACACCGTGATATTCACCTCACCTATATAGCTAGTGGTCCATCTTTAACAATAGAGCTTGCAGTCAGTAGTGTCACTCAGGAGATAGTGCGTGCTGTGTGCGTGCTCTGTACCCAGTACATACCGCTATAATCCACCTACATAGCTCTTCTCTATTTGGGCCCGATTGTCATCTGCGGGAGTTATTGGAAGTTGTGTGTGCTTCCAGCACAGCACAGTATACGTCTGTATATACCCCTTTAACTCTGCTGTTTTCTGGTTATTGTCTGCGTGCCCTGACCGCAGTATACACCGTGATATTCACCTCACCTATATAGCTAGTGGTCCATCTTTAACAATAGAGCTTGCAGTCAGTAGTGTCACTCAGGAGATAGTGCGTGCTGTGTGCGTGCTCTGTACCCAGTACATACCGCTATTATCCACCTACATAGCTGTTCTCTATTTGGGCCCGATTGTCATCTGCAGGAGTTATTGGAAGTTGTGTGTGCTTCCAGCACAGTATACATCTGTATATACCCCTTTAACTCTGCTGTTCTATAAAAAGGCATCTGCAGGAGTTAGTGGGTGTTGTGTGCCTCCAGCACAATATAAACTACCCAACTACTGTTTTACCCAACTCCCTTCAGGCCATTACCATGTCTGGAAGGCCAGCAAGGAGAGGCAGACAGGCGCGAGCCGATAAAAGAGGGCAAGCAGGCTCTGTGTCTAGAGACAACAGTGCTGGTCGTGGACGCGGTGCATTGTCATCAGCACGTGGCCATGGGACATGCTTGTCCTTCTTTTCTGCAGCTGGACATGTTGAACCGCAACATGCCAACGACTTGGTAGAGTGGATGACCAAGCCCTCTTCATCCTCCTCATCCTCTCTCACCCAGTCTCAGGGTAGTAGAATAGCAGCTGCCAACACATCGTCGTCCCTCCTCTCAATGTCATCATCAGTGACTCCTTCCCTAGACCCACCACGTCCTCCTGAGGAGTCTCCTGAACTCTTTGAGCACAGTGTTGGGTACATGCTCCAGGAGGATGCCCAGTGTTTGGTGGGCTCTGATGATGACACTCAGCTAGAGGAAGGCAGTAGCATGAGCGCAGAGAGAGAGGATGCTCAAGAAGCACAGCAATCTGGCAGTCATGTTCCACAAGCTGCAGCATACTGCCAGGTTTGCTACAGCGATGAAGAGGGAGGGGATGATGAGGGCACTGACTCCACGTGGGTGCCTGGAAGGAGGGAGGAGGAGGAGGAGGAGGAGGCACATGTCCAACGAGGCAGGATGCCCTCCGGGGGCCAGCTTAGGGGCAGCACACCGACTGAATCACACCGCAGAGCTCCGCCTGCGCAGAGCGCTTCCTCTGCGCGTTATTCTAAAAGTTCTTTGGTGTGGGCCTTTTTTGAGACGAGTGCATCAGATCGCACCGCTGCTATTTGCAACATATGTCTCAAGCGTATCTCACGTGGCCAAAACATCAGCCGCTTGGGCACCACATGCTTGACCAGACATATGTTGACCTGCCATGCAGCTCGTTGGCAAGCATACCTCAAAGACCCACACCAAAGAACAAAGCGGACCTCTCCTTGCTCCTCATCAGCTGGCATCTCCAACCCCACTAGACCTTCAGTCCTCTCTGAAACCTGCTCTGAGAGGAATGAAGGTGTAGAATTAGGTGTGTCACAGCCAAGTGCTTCCGGGAACTCTGCTAGTGGTACATCCAAGTCCGATTATAGCAGGCAAATGTCCCTGCCCCAGCTGCTGGACCGGCGGAAGAAATTTACTCCCAGCCATCCACATGCCCAGCGGTTGAATGCTAGCTTGGCTAAATTGCTAGCACTTCAACTGCTGCCTTTTCAGTTGGTAGACTCGGCCCCCTTCCGTGAGTTTGTACAATGTGCGGTTCCTCAGTGGCAGGTCCCCAAACGCCACTTTTTCTCACGGAAGGCGATTCCGGCTCTCTACCGGCATGTGGAAGGCAATGTCCTTGCCTCGCTGGACAGGGCGGTCAGCGGTAAGGTGCATATTACCGCTGACTCATGGTCCAGCAGGCATGGACAGGGACATTACCTGTCTTTCACGGCCCATTGGGTCACTCTTCTGGCTGCTGGGAAGGATGCAGGACAAGGTGCAGTAGTGTTGGAGGTTGTTCCGCCACCACGCCTCCAAAATGCTACTATTGGTTGTGACACACCTCTCTCCTCCACCCCCTCCTCTTCTTCTTCCTCCATGGCCTCTTCCAGTGCTCTGTCCTCAGAACCAGCGGTGCTCCGTAGGCGTTGCAGGGGCTACGCAAGTACGCAGGCAAAACGATGCCATGCCGTGCTTGCGCTGGTTTGTTTGGGGGACAGGAGCCACACTGGGGCGGATGTTTTGTCAGCTCTGCAGGGGCAGGCCGAGAGGTGGTTGACGCCACGCCAGCTTAAGCCAGGAATGGTGGTTTGCGACAATGGCACCAACCTCCTCTCCGCCCTCCGACAGGGACAACTGACCCATGTGCCCTGTGTAGTTCACGTCCTTAACCTGGTGGTGCAGCGGTTCTTGGGCAGGTACCCCGGCTTACAGGATGTCCTGAAACAGGCCAGGAGAGTCTGTGTGCATTTCCGCCGATCATTTAATGCCTGTGCTCGGCTGGCTGAGCTCCAAAAGGAGTTGAACCTGCCCAAGAACCGCCTTATATGTGACATGCCCACCAGATGGAACTCAACATTGGCCATGCTGCAGCGGCTGCACACGCAGCAGAGGGCCATCAATGAGTACCTGTGCGACTACGGCACCAGGACAGGGTCAGGGGAGCTTGGTTTTTTCTCACCATGCCAGTGGGGCATGATCAGGGATGCATGCACTGTCCTGTCACCGTTTGAGGAGGCCACAAGGATGGTGAGCAGTGACAGTGCATGCATCAGTGACACTGTACCTCTTGTCCACCTCTTGGAGCATACGCTGCGTGGAATAATGGACAGGGCACTTGAGGCAGAACAGAGGCAGGAAGAGGAGGACTTCCTTGCCTCTAGAGGCCCCCTTTATCCAGACAGTGTTCCTGCTGTGCCACCCATCACACAGGAAGGGGGTGAGGAGGAGGAGGAAGAGGAGGAGGAGGATGATTGTGTCAGCATGGAGGTGGAGGCTGGCACTCAGCATCAGCATCAGCAGCAGCAGTCTTATAGGGATGATTTACAGTCCCAAGAAACACGTGGACTTGTACGTGGCTGGGAGGAGGTAGCTGCGGATCATGTTGTCCTTAGTGACCCAGAGGACTCCGGACCGAATGCCTCAGCTAACCTACGCTGCATGGCCTCCCTGATCCTGCAAAGCCTGCGGAAGGATCCTCGTATTCTTCGGATCAAGGAGAGGGACCATTACTGGCTGGCCACTCTCCTTGATCCACGGTACAAGGGTAAGGTTGCCGACCTTATCTTGCCATCGCAGAGGGAGCAGAGGATGAGACATCTCCGGGAGGCCTTGCAGAAAGCTCTGTGCAACGCATTCCCAGAGACTGGGAGGTCACAAACTCCTGGTCCTGGACAACGTGTTGCTGAGGCATCAGTCAGAAGGAGCGGTGGAGAAGGTGGCCGTCTGACTGATGCTTTCAGACAATTTTTTAGTCCGCAGCCCCAAGGTATGATTGGTTCCAGCTCCCATCGCCAGCGTCTAATTTACATGGTGCAGGAATACCTAGGGGCAAGGTCAGACTTGGACACCTTTCCCACTGAAAATCCTCTGGCTTACTGGGTCTTGAGGATGGATCACTGGCCAGAGCTTGCACAGTATGCAATTGAGCTACTGGCCTGTCCTGCATCCAGCGTTCTTTCGGAACGCACCTTCAGTGCTGCTGGTGGCTTCGTTACCGATCACAGGGTGCGCCTGTCCACCGAATCAGTTGATCGACTGACCTTCATCAAGATGAATCAGTCTTGGATCACCCACAGCTACCAAGCACCTGAAGCTGATGTAACCGAATAATTTTTTTTGAAATACCACATCCCTTCAAGACTGCCTATGCTGATGCTGAGTGAATGTCCTGTTATGTTGATTGTCTATCCTCTTCCTCCTCCGCTGATATGTTGGAAGAACATTTTTGGTTCTGGGTGATGCCAGCAGCCCAATTTTTCTGCCCCTGTTTAACAGGGGCGTTTAAGTACAATTTTTGATGCAATGCTTTGCAGCAGGGCTAATTCTTGCAATAAAACTAGAGTATATGGCAGAGGTTGCAGTGTGATGGCACCAGTGCCTAAGGCCCAATTTTTCTGCCCCTGTTTAACAGGGGCGTTTAAGTACAATTTTTGATGCAATGCTTTGCAGCAGGGCTAATTCCTGCAATAAAACTAGAGTATATGGCAGAGGTTGCAGTGTGATGGCACCAGTGCCTAAGGCCCAATTTTTCTGCCCCTGTTTAACAGGGACATGTAATTACAATTCTTGATATAATATTTCACAGGAGGGCCCCTTCCTGTGCCCACCCAGAGTAACGGTGAGGACTTATAGTGTTGTGGCACCAGCACCACAACCACCAAAGGTCAATTATTCTACCACTGTTCAACAATGGCATGTAATTACAATTCTTGATATAATCGTTCACAGCAGGGCGCTCCAGCGCCCAACAAGAGTCACTTTGAGGGCTTACAATGTTGTGGCAAAACCAACACCTTGTTCCGCCATTTCTGCAGAGCATATAGGGCAGGCCCCTACTTTCAAACATCCAATTTACAAACATATCCTACTTGCAAACGGAAGGAGACAACAGCAAGTGAGATGAAAAAAGATGGACGACAAAACTAATTATACAGGGGTGATAACCCTTCCCTATGTTTTCCAAAAAGCTTAAAAATAGTTTTTTTTACTGGAGCTACACTTTAAAAATGTACCAGTTGAAAATTACAAACAGATTCAACTTAACACAACAAAAGTAGATAAGTCCGAAAACCCTTTTATGGTTTATGAATAGTGATGTTATTATTGTTTATTCACAATTTTTCTTCAATCCTTCAAATGAATAATATTCATCTTTACCCAAAAGTTAATTAATATATGGGGAACCATATGGCAACTGGAATACATATTGCCAAATATCTAAATAACTTATATTTTTAACCTTTATGGTTTTAATTTTATTCCTATTTTTATACAACTATATACAAGATTTTAGTAATGAGAACAGTATCATTAGCAGTAATCAGCATAGATTCATGAAGAATCGTTCTTGCCAAACCAATCTACTAACCTTCTATGAGGAGGTGAGTTGCCAGCTAGATAAAGGAAGGCCCGTAGAAGTGGTGTATCTGGATTTTGCAAAATCATTTGACACAGTTCCCTGTACAAAATAAGGTCCGTTGGCATGGACCATAGGGTGAGAACATGGATTGAAAACTGGCTACAAGGGTGAGTTCAGAAGGTGGTGGTAAATGGGTAGTACTGGGAATAGTCAGGGGTGGGTAGTGGGGTCGCCCAGGGTTCTGTGCTGGGACCAATTCTATTTAATTTGTTCATAAATGACCTGGAGGATGTGGTAAACAGTTCAATCTCTGTATTTGCGGATGATACTAAGCTAAGCAGGGCAATAACTTCTCCGCAGGATGTGGACCCCGCCCCCCTCTGATGTCACAGGGAAAGCCATAGGGAAGTCCCCGTCAAGTCCCTGTGCGTCAGAGGGGGTGGGGTCACCGGGTTTCCCCACCCTCTGTTATATAAGAAGTGTCAGTAGAAGAAAAGCTTCACACAGCGGGAGCCTCCCATGGATGCGGAGCAGCCAAAGAACGAAGCGGGGAAGGAGACGCCACGGAGGAAGATGCCGGACGAGAACACCGGAGCAAGAAGCAGAGGATCGGAGGAAGAAGCAGAGGAAGAAGAACTTTAAATAAAGGACTTTAAATAAAGGAATTGTCAAAAACTGTCTCTCGTAATTTTTAACATTTTTGACACTTTTTTTGTGAAATGGTAGGGGTACTTTTGTACACCATTACCATTTCACAGGGGGGGGGGATCTGGGGGTCCCCTTGTTAAAGGGAGCTTCCAGATTCCGATAAGCCCCCTGCCCGCAGACCCCCACAACCACTGGGCAAGGGTTGTGGGGATGAGGCCCTTCTTGTCCCCATCAACATGGGGACAAGGTGCTTTGGGGGGCTACCCCAAAGCACTCTCCCATTGTTGAGGGCATGTGGCCTGGTACGGTTTAGGGGGGGGCGCTCTCTCGTCCCCCCCTCTTTTCCTGCAGCCTGCCAGGTTGCGTCCTCGGATCTGGTATGGATTTTGAGAAGGACTCCCACACCATTTTTTTTCTTACTTTTGGTTCGGGGTTCCCCTGTGGGGAAATGCCCATGCTATTTTTATCAATGAACTGTTATGTGTATTGTCGACCCAACAATTCATTGTAGTCTCGAGTAGTTTTAAATTAGTTTTTTTCCTTTTAGAAATGTCTTTTTGCTTTCAGACTGTTCTAAACACAGGAAACATGCGCCCCTTTACAGGCAGACTATAGACACCCCCCAGGTACGAAATTTAAAGGAATATTACACTATTATTGTTTCACTTTAAGCATTATTAAAATCACTGCTTCCGAAAAAACGGCCTTTTTAAAACTTTTTTTTGCATTGATACATGTCCCCTGGGGCAGGACCCAGGTCCCCAAATACTTTTTATGACAATAACTTGCATATAAGTATTTAAAATTAGCACTTTTGATTATTCGTGTTCGAGTCCCATAGACTTTAACGGTGTTCACGTGTTCAAACAAATTTTTTACCTGTTCGCATTTTCTGGTGCGAACCAAACAGGGGGGTGTTCAGCTCATCCCTACTGACATATAATCACACACATAGGTTGGACTTGATGGATTTGTGTCTTTTTTCAACCTCACCTACTATGTAACTATGTAAGTACTTCCTGTATGTACTTCTTGTATGGGAGGGGTTATATACTGGATCACTTCCTGTCTAAAGATCTTTGGTCTAACAGTCTCCATTCACCTTGAGATGAAGTATAACCCAGTAGGTAATAAATATTAGCCTAACTCTGTGTCCCATGAAGTATGAAAAATAAATTATATATAATACTAGACTGTGTGTGTGTGTGTATCTATCAAATACACTGCCTGCACTGACTTAAATAAAGAGTCTACACTGAATATCTAGTCTATGCTAAATGCAGAGTATGTGTGTGTGTTCGTGTATGTGTGTGTGTTTGTTTAAGTATGTATGTGTATATAGATGGATGTGTGTGTGTGTGTGTGTGTGTGTGTCAAATACACTGCCACTAACTAACCTGCCTGCCTAATCTAGCTCCAACTATCTCCGTCCACACACTTCACTCGGCCGCTATGCAAGCAGCCTTATATAATGTGGGGTGTGGACTTAGTCCCCCAAAACCATGATTGGCCAAAGGCACCCTGCCTTTGGCCAATTATGTCTCTCTCAGCAGAGCGTGCTGTGATTGGCCAAAGCATGCAGGGCAGGTGCATTCGTTGGCCAATCATCATACAGCAATGCACTGCAATCTTGCTGTGCATTATGGGGCATTCCGTGGTGCTCGAATTTCCTGCATACGCCCCATGATATTCGCTGTTCGGCAAACACCAGATGTTCGAGTCGAACCTACGTTTGATTCGAACATCCAGCTCATCCCTACCTGAGACCCTGCAACCTTGAACCAAAGCCACTATCCCAGCCAACTTACAATCAATGGTTGAAATGGACAAGCTGTGTTTGTAGTTCAAGAAAATAAAGCAAGAAAGTTCTATCACTGTTACCCACTAAGCCACTACCAACTTGCGCCAGAAGACCCCACCATTCCTGCCAAACCTTAACATAAGCGGACTATGCCCTCTGGCTCAAAGAATTCCTTATCAATTCCACGGTGACTCCAAGCCAATTTGTCACAGCTGCCAGGGACAAGGATCTCAGAGTTGCTCTGCTCCCGGTGCCAACTCTCGTAATTTGTCCCTCTGAAAACTGAGACAAAGCATCCGCCTTTGTATTATCTGTTCCAGGAAAATGTATGGCATACAAAAAGGCATTCACAATGTAACACAACATTGCACAAGAGGCGGACCACCAGGCCAGAAGAGACAGACATGTAGTTAATGACCCGAACCACCCCCAAATTGTTGCAGCAAAGCCACATCTTCCTGTCCTGAAAGTAATCACCCCAGACCTCGACAGCGACAATGACTGGAAACAATTTTAAAAGAACCATATTTTTAAGCAACCCTGATTTAAGCCAGTCAGCCGACCAACATTTGCCCCCAAAGAATGCCCCATAACCAGATGTTCCTGCCGCATCCGTATAGAACTCCAAATCAAAATTACTTAACGGTTCGTCCATCCAAAGCAAATGACCATTATAGGCCTACAAGAAGAAATCCCAAACCCAAAGAGCCTCCCTGTGCTCCTTATGCCGCGTACACACGATCAAACAAGCGGGTGGAAAAGTCCGGCAAACTCAAGTCCGCCAAACAATCCCCCCCGTGTGTAGCCTCCGGCACTTTTTTGACCCGAAAGTACGGCGTACTTAGAATGTAGTTTTACACTCCAATCTTCCCGCCGAACTCGCATTTTTCGGCTGGCAATCCGGCCGTGTGTATGCCAGTCTGCCGTACTTTTGAAATGAACGGACTTTTCCTGCCCGGAGAAAAGTCCGCTCATTTCGAGCGGGTCTCCAGGTAGGCGGGGCCCGTGAAGGATACGTCGCTGGCCCCGCCGCCTGGTATGAACTTAAAGGGGAACCCCGACGCCGAAAAAAATTGGCGTGGGGGTCCCCCCAAAGTCCACAACAGACCCTTGTCCGAGCACGCTACCCGGCCGGCCAGGAAAGGAGGGGCGAGCAAGCGCCCCCCCCCCCTCCTGAGCCGTACCAGGCCGCGTTCCCTCAACATAGGGGGTGCCTTGGGGAAGGGGGGGCCGCGCGGCCCCCCCACCCCAAAGCACCTTGTCCCCATGTTGATGAGGACAAGGGCCTCTTCCCGACAACCCTGGCCGTTGGTTGTCGGGGTCTGCGGGCGGGGGGCTTATCGGAATCCGGGAGCCCCCTTTAATAAGGGGGCCCCCGGATACCGGCCCCCCACCCTATGTGAATGAGTATGGGGTACAATGTACCCCTACCCATTCACCTGTAAAATAAAGTACAAAAAAAAACACAACACACAAGATAAAATAATTTATTGCACAGCTCCGGGGGTCTTCCGTCTTCGGGGGTCTTCTCGCCGGACTCCTCCGCTATCTTCTTGTAGCTCTTTTACTAGCGGAGGAGCCCGGCATTCTTCTTCGTCGCCGCGGCCTCTTCTTCCGACTTCGGGGGTCTTGTCCCCTCTTCGGTTCTTCTGCCGGGCCACCGCGCCTTCTTATAGCTCTTTTACAGGCGGTGGCCCGGTCTTCTGTCGCCGCCGCCGCCGCTCGCCCCTCCTTTCCTGGCCGGCCGGGTAGCGTGCTCGGACAAGGGTCTGTTGTGGACTTTGGGGGGACCCCCACGCCAATTTTTTTCGGCGTCGGGGTTCCCCTTTAAGTTCATACCAGGCGGCGGGGCCAGCGACGTATCCTTCACGGGCCCCGCCTACCTGGAGACCCGCTCGAAATGAGCGGACTTTTCTCCGGGCAGGAAAAGTCTGTTCATTTCAAAAGTACGGCGGACTGGCATACACACGGCCGGATTGCCAGCCGAAATGCGAGTTCGGCGGGAAGATTGGAGTGTAAAACTACATTCTAAGTACGCCATACTTTCGGGTCAAAAAAGTGCCGGAGGCTACACACGGGGGGGATTGTTTGGCGGACTTGAGTTTGCCGGACTTTTCCACCCGCTTGTCACTCGCCTCTCCTTTCCTGGCCGGCCGGGTAGCGTGCTCGGACAAGGGTCTGTTGTGGACTTTGGGGGGACCCCCACGCCGTTTTTTTTTAGCGTTGGGGTTCCCCTTTAAGTCCATACCAGGCGGCGGGGCCAGCGACATATCCTTCGCAGGCCCTGCCTACCTGGAGACGCGCTCGAAATGAGCGGACTTTCCTCCGCGTGTGTGGGCGAGTCCGTTCATTTCAAAAGTAGGGCGGATAGTACAACGGACTTCGTACGCCGTATTAGTCCGCTGAAAATGTGACGTGTGTGGGCAAGTAGCCCGTTCGGAAAGTCCGACGGACAGTCTGGCGGGAAGTCCGCCAGACTAAGTACGTCGGACAGACGGCTACGTGTGTACGCGGCTTTAGTCAGCTTAATAAAGTGAGTTTGTGAAAGGGTGCCCGCCATAGCTGCTGAAAACGGCAACAGAAAACGCATCCCATCGGCATGATATGGCATGCAAAGATCAACTTACCTAACAGGGATTAAAATTGACACAATCTGATGCTTCGCTTACCAATTACCAAGCGAACCTTTGCCTTTAGAGTCACCAGCTTGTCATTAGGCAACTGACATTCCATAGCCAGGGAGTCAATAACAATACTCAGAAAACTGAGCTCAAACACCCGGCCAAACATTTTTTCAGGAGTCAGGGGTATCCCAAAGCGCTCCGCAACATGTTACAATGTAGCCATTATACACCACATAAGGAAGAAGGGCCCACACACAAAAAGTCGTCCAGGTAGTGACTAGCTGAATTGACGCCATACACATGCCCCACCACCGATTCAACAAATGAACTGAAGGTTTTGAAAAGAGCACAGGAGACAGAACAGCCCATAGGCAGGCAACAGTCCACATAAAAGGTGTCCAACCACCTACAGCCAAGTAAATAAAAACTGAGGATGCACTGGCAAAAGACAAAAAGATTCCACATCTGTTTTCGCCATGAGTGTGCCCCTTCCATAATACCAAACCCAGAAGAGGTGTATGACATGGTTCAAGCCTCCGGGTCGATCGCATTATTAACAGAGCCACCTATTGAAAAGGAAAGGTGATGAATTAACCAAAATTTATTTGATTCCTTCTTAGGGACAACTTCCAAAGGGGAAACCACTAAATTGTCAAGAGGGGGATGCGGAAATGAGCCACACATACGCGCCAATGCCACTTCCTTTTAATTTTTGAGGAAACCACAAAAAGGTGTAAAATCGCAGAGTACAAATTGTAAGCCATGGGTGGAATGCAAGAAAGCGAACAGGGAGTCCTAAAGCCCTCAGTAAAACTGAGATTCCAGGAGCCAAGCAGCTGCTGGGCCCAAATACCTATCTAGTAAATGCTGCATCCTTTCCACTTTCACTGGAGTCGTCGCTCTTACCCGAAGCCTCTCCGGAATGGCCTTTTCCCTGTTTGAAGCAACGAGACATTGGGGGGGATTTACTAAGAAGAAGGCAATGCACCAGTTTACACATTAATTGGTGCGCAAATAACGATAATAAATACCCACATATGTAAACTGCTACTGGCGCTAGGGTAACTGCTATTTTCTCCTTAACCACTAGGCGTCCGCTCTATAGCCGAAAGATGGCTGCGGAGCGGAGGCCAATTGCCGGGAGGCCATCCCTGGACGTCCTCCTGTTTACTTACGCAATGCATGCTCCCGCGAGCGTGCATCGGGGAAGTTCTGTGCTGCCCGTGTCCTCCGGACACAGCCAGTCACAGATCGCTGTAAACGGCCAATCACAGTGGCCGTTTACAGCGTGATCGGCATGCCCAATGAGAGATGATCTCATATGTAAACATATGAGATCATCTCTCAGCGCTGCTCTCCCTCCTCACACAGACAGCGTGTGAGGAGGGAAAGAGGAACGGCTGCAGCAGCCGTAAGTAATGTCCCCAGTGTGCCAGTGCCATCTGTCCCCAGTGTGCCAGTGCCATCTGTCCCCAGTGTGCCAGTACCATCTGTCCCCAGTGTGCAATCTGTCCCCAGTGTGCCAGTGCCATCTGTCCCCAGTGTGCCACCTGTCATTGCCATCTGTCCCCAGTGTGCCACCTGTCAGTGCCACCTGTCCCCAATTCCATTTGACCCAGTGCCACCTGTCAGTGCAATTTGCCCCAATGCCACCTGCCAGTGCCATCTGTCCCCAGTGCCACATATAAGTGCCATCTGTCATCAGTGCCACGTATAATGCCATCTGTGATCAGTGCCACATAGTGCCATCTGTCATCAGTGCCATATCACTGTCATGTGTCATCAGTGCCACATATTAGTGCCATCTGTCATCAGTGCCACGTATCAGTGCCATCTGTCATCAGTGCCACCTGTCAGTGTCACGTGCCATCTGTTATCAGTGTCACATGTCATCAATGCCACGTATCAGTGCCATCTGTCATCAGTGGCACGTATCAGTGCCACGTATTAGTGTCATTTGTCATCAGTGCCATGTATTAGTGCCATCTGTCAGTGCCACATATTAGTGCCATCTGTCATCAGTGCCACGTATTAGTGCCATCTGCCAGTGCCACGTATTAGTGCCATGTGTCATCAGTGCCACATATTAGTGCCATCTGTCATCAGTGCCACGTATTAGTGCCATCTGTCAGTGCCATGTATTAGTGCCACGAGTCATCAGTGCCACATATTAGTGCCATCTGTCATCAGTGTCACGTGTCATCAGTGTCATGTATTAGTGCCATCTGTCATCAGTTCCACATCAGTGCCACATGTCATCAGTGCCACGTATCAGTGCCATCTGTCATCAGTGCCACGTCAGTGTCACAGTTCTGGTGCTCCAGGGCCTTCAAAAGTGTAATATGTAGTCAACAAGTTAAATGTGTAATTTATGCTCCCAGAAAACGTGATGGTGCTCCCTGCATGTTGAGACTCTCTATGTGACCAGGCTGTGGAAAAGTCCCACACATGTGGTATCATAATACTCAGGAGGAGTAGCAGAATTTATTTTGGGGCATTATTTGTGGTATACACATGGCATGTGAGAGAAATAACCTATTACAATAACAATTTTGTGAAAAAAAATCTTCATTTTGCAAAGAATTGTGGGAAAAAATGACATCACCAAAAAGCTCACCATGCCTCTTCCTAAATACCTTGGAATGTCTACTTTAAAAAAAGGGGTCATTTGGGGGGTATTTTTACTTTCCTGGCTTGTTCGGGTCGCAAGAAATTAGATCGGCAGCCAGTACATCAGATGTGATCAATTTTGTATGATTTGCACCACAGCTTGTAGACTCTCTAACTTTCACAAAGACCAAATAATATCCACTAATTTGGGTTATTTTTACCAAAGATATGTAGCAGTATAAATTGTGGCCAAAATTCATGAAAAAAAATAAAATTAGCAAAATGTTATAACAGAAACAAAGAAAAATTCGTTTTTTTTTCATTTATAGCGCAAAAAATTAAAAACCTAGAGGTGATCAAATACCACCAAAAGAAAGCTCTATTTGTGGGAAAAAAATGACAAAAAATTAATTTGGGTACAGTGTTACATGACTGAGTAATTGTCATTCAAAGTGTGAGAGCACCAAAAGCTGAAAATTGGTCTGGTCACGAGGGGTGTTTAACCATTGCTTACTGGGCACTTAAACCCCCCTCCTGCCCAGACCAATTTTCAGCTTTCATCGCTGATGCACTTTGAATGACAATTGCGCGGTCATACAACACTGTACCCGAATGAAATTTTTATCATTTTTTTCCCATAAATAGAGCTTTCTTTTGGTGGTATTTAATTACAGCTGGGAGTTTTATTTTTTGCTAAACAAACAAAAAAAGATGCAAAATAAAAAATAAAATAAAATCATGTTTAATAGTTTGTTATAAAATTTTGCAAACAGGTAATTTTTCTCCTTCATTGAAGTGCGCTGATGAGGCGGCACTGATAGGCTGCACTGGTGGGCACTGATAGGCTGCACTGGTGGGCACTGATAGGCACAGATAAGGTGGCACCAATAGGCACAGATAAGGTGGCACCGATAGGCACAGATAAGGTAGTACTGATGGGCACAGATAAGGCGGCACTGATGGGCACAGATGGGCACAGATAAGATGGCACGGATGGGTGGCACGAATGGGTGGCACGGATGGGTGGCACTAAGGGGCACTGATAGGTACCACTGATAGATGGGACTGATGGTCACTGATAGGTGGCACTGATAGGTGGCTCTGATAGGTGGCACTGCTGGGCACTGATGGGCGGCACTGATGGGCACTGATGGGCACTGGTAGATGACACTGATGGGCACGGATATGTGGCACTGGGGTGCAGCACCGTTGTTGAGGCAGATTGCGGGCACTGATGGGTAGCACTGTGGGCACTGCTGGGTGGCACTGTGGGCACTGCTGGGTTGCACTATGGGCACTGCTGGGTGGCACTATGGGCACTGCTGGGGGGCACTGACGGGGGCACTTATTTATTGATGGGTGGCACTGGCAGGGGGCAGGTGGGCACTGGCAGGGCTGGCCCTGATCGGGACTGATGTCCCGATCACGGCCGCCGGTGATCGGCTCTTTTTTTTTCTCCTCGCGCTTACAGCGCGAGGAGGAATAATAGCCGATTACCAGCTCCGTTGTATCACATGATCAGTTGTCATTGGCTGACAGCTGATCACGTGGTAAGGGGTCGGGATCGACCCCTTGCTCGGATCCGTGATCAGGCGAGTCTCGTAGACTCGCCGATCACAGAGCGCGCCGCGCGTGCCCCTCAGGGGGCGCGCAGGCCGCTCGTGCACGGGACGACATCAATAGACATAGTCCCGGCAAAGGAGGTCCGCGCTGTAGCCGTCATTTGGCTATAGCGCGGATCTCAACTGGTTAAGTGCCCAGTTTTCAAGTGGTTAATAGCGCATGCCCAATACAATTGGTTAATTTCATCCCATTGGATGTGTCTTGTTTAAGTTTCAATTAGTTGGTGTACTCAGTTAATTAACCCTTTTGATGCTAATATCATTCCTTTCACTTCTAATATATCTTTGAAATGTGTTTTTTTTTTTTTTTTTTTTTTTACCCAAATCTTTCAATACATTACAAAGAACAGAGAAGTGTTTCTAAACCCAATAAATGAATATTTTCAGCCCCGGAAGAATTTACCCCCTTCCTGACCAGAGAACTTTTTGCGATTCGGCGCTGCATCGCTTTAACTGACAATTGCGCGGTCGTGTAACATTGTACCCAAACAAAATTGATATCCTTTTTTTCCCACAAATAGTGCTTTGTTTTGGTGGTATTTGATCACCTTTGCGTTTTTTATTTTTTGCGATTTAAACAAAAAAATAGTTTTTTGAAAAAAACACATTATTTTTTACTTTTTCCTATAATAAATATCCCCCAAAAATATATTAAAAACATATTTTTTCCTCAGTTTAGGCCGATATGTATTCTACATATTTTTGGTAAAAAAATAAATAAATCGCAATAAGCGTATATTGATTGGTTTGCGCAAAAGTTATAATGTCTACAAAATAGGGGATAGATTTATAGCATTTTTATCATTATTTTTTTTTTACTAGTAATGGTAGCAATCTGTGATTTTTATCATGACTGCATCATTATGGCAGACACATCAGGCAATTTTTGGAACGATTGGCATTAACCACTTAAGCCCCGGACCATTTGGCTAGCCAAAGACCAGAGGACTTTTTACAATTTGGCACTGCGCTTCTTTAACCGGTAATTGCGCTGTCATGCAATGTTGCACCCTAACAGAATTTATGTCCTTTTTTCCCCACAAATAGAGCTTTCATTTTATGGTATTTGATTGCCTCAGCAATTTTTTTTTTCTTGCGATATAAATGGAAAAAGACCAAACATTTTGAAAAAAATATATATTTTCTGTCTATTTGTTATAAGAAAAATCCAATAAACTAAATTTTAGGCATACCTTTAGGCCAAAATGTATTCAGCCACATGTCTTTGGTAAGAAAAATGTCAATAAGTGTATATTTATTGGTTTGCGCAAAAGTTATAGCTTCTACAAACTAGGGTACATTTTCTGGAATTTACGCAGCTTTTAGTTTATGACCCTATCTCATTTCTTGAGGTGCTAAAATAGCAGGGCAGTAAAAAACCTCCCCAAATGACCCCATTTTGGAAAGTAGACACCCTAATGAAATTGCTAAGAGGCGTGTTGAGCCCATTGAATATTTTATTTTTTTGTCCCAAGTGATTGAATAATGACAAAAATAATAATATTTTTAGTTTTTTACAAAAAGTTGTCACTAAGTGATATATTGCTCACTCATGCCATGGTTATATGTGGAATTGCACCCTGAAATACATTATGCTGCTTCTCCTGAGTATGGGGATACCACATGTGTTGGACTTTTTTGGGAGCCTAGCAGCTTACGGGGCCCCGAAAACCAAGCACCACCTTCAGGATTTCTAAGGGCGTAAATTTTTGATTTCACTCCTCACTACCTACCTATCACAGTTTTGAAGGCCATAAAATGCCAAGATAACACAACCCCCCCCCCCCCCCGCCAGATGCCAGATGACCCCATTTTGGAAAGTAGACATTCCAAGCTTTTTGCTGAGAGGCATGGTGAGTATTTTGCAGCTCTCATTTGTTTTTGAAAATTAAGAAAGAAAAGAAAAAACATTTTTTTTTTCTTATTTCAATTTTCAAAACTTTGTGACAAAAAAAGCAAGATCTGCAAAATACTCACCATACCTCTCAAAAAATAGCTTGGGGTGTCTACTTTCCAAAATTGGGTCATTTGGGGAGGAGATTGTGCCATCTGGGCATTCCATGGCCTCCGAAACTGTTATAGGTAGGAGGGAAATCAAAAATGTACACCCAAAAGCTCCATGCACACTATCAGTTTGTCTGCTGAGTTTTTCCTTCAGATTTACCAAGACCATGTAATATGAAGTCAAACCTTAGGAGTTTCAATTTGTATGCAATCAGGCAGCCCCTTGTACTACATGGTTTTGGTAAACCTGAAGGAAAAACTCAGCAGAAAAACTGATAGTGTGTATGGGGCTTTAGAAAGCCTGAAGGTGATGCTTGGTTTTCGGGGTCCTGTACGTGGCTAGGCTCACAAAAATTCTCACACATGTGGTATCCCCGTACTCTGGAGAAGCAACAGAATGTATTTTCAGGTGTAATTTCACATATGTCCATTGCATGTTTGAGCAATATATCATTTAGTGACAACTTTGTGCAAAAAAAATTGTCTTTTTCCCGCAACTTGTGTCAAAATATAAAATATTCCATGGACTCGAAATGCCTCTCAGCAAATAGCTTGGGTTGTCTACTTTCCAAAATGGGGTCATTTGCGGGGGGGGGTTTGAACTGTCCTGGCACTTTATGCACAACATTTAGAAGCTTTTGTCACACGTCACCCACTCTTCTAACCGGAAAAAACACACTTTTTTTTTATTTTAATGCACTAAAACACACTATATTGCCCAAATGTTTGATGTAATAAAAAAGATGATCTTAGGCCGAATACATGGATATCACAACATGCTTTAAAAGTGCACAAAAATGTGCAGCGACGACAAACTACATGCATTTTTTAAAAGCCTTTAAACACCTTTACAGATTACCACTTTAGATTTACAGAGGAGGTCTACTGCTAAAATGACTGCCCTCGATCTGACCTTCGCGGTGATTTCTCATATGCATGGTGCAATTGCTGTTTACATATAATGCCAGACCTACACTTGCGTTTGCCTTTGCGCGAGAGCAGGGAGGGACAGTGGTGCTTTTTTATTATTATTATTTATTTTGCTTTTTATTTTATTTTTAAACTGTTCCTTTAATTTATATATCTTTTTTATCATTTTTATTTTCTCAGGGAATGTAAATATCCCCTATGATAGCTATAGGTAGTGAGAGGTACTCTTTTTTGAAAAAATTGGGGTATATTAGACCCTAGATCTCTCCTCTCCCCTCAAAGCATCTGACCACACCAAGATCGCTGTGATAAAATGCTTTCCCAATTTCCCAATGGCACTGTTTATATCCGGCAAAATCAAAAAAGTCATGAAATGCTCGTAGCTTCCGGATTATTAGGCCATAGTGATGATTGGAGCCGTTCGGGTCTCTGATCAGCTCTATGGTCAGCTGGTGGAACTACCGGCTGCATTCTCAGGTTCCCTATTGGGACAGGAGAGCCGGAGAAAAACCATGGAAGATGGTGGGAGGGGGGGACATTCCCTCTCACTGCTTGTAAAAGCAATCTAGAGGCTAATTAGCTGCTAGGATTTCTCTTACATTAAAGCCGACCGCTGGCTGAAAAGAATGATACCAAGATGATACCTTGTTGGGCATATATTGTAATCTTATTTTTCATGCAGCCTGTGGGCTGAAAGAAAAAAGTGATTGATCGGTAAGTATGCTCACCATTAGAATACCTCCCTTCATCCACCCACTTCTAATGATGGGCATACAAGCACCATTTTGTTTTTAACTGTGGTGGTGAAATCACCTCCTAGAGAGCTGGAGTCATGGCTTTATGTATCGTGGGAGCAAATTCTGTTGCTGTCAAGATAAATAAATCGGTGCTGCAGCTGAAAGGCCTAAAAATATAGGCCGAAGCATGGGGGCATCTGCCCAAAAAGTTAGGAGCATATCGCTCCTCCACCCCTGCTGCCCCCATGCTTCGGCATATATGCTCTTTTTTTTAAACTGTGGTGGTGAAATCACCTCCGACAACACTGGAGTCATGGCTTTATGTATAGTGGGAGCAAACGCTGTTGCTGTCAAGATAAATAAATCCGTGCTGCAGTGGAATGGTGTACTTGCTAAGCAAATGATGGTTAACAATAAAAAAAAGTAACGTTACAGTATAACAGTAAGACTTACCATACCTGCAAAGCAAATGCAAAAAAAAAAAATAGCAAAAAATAAAAATACATTTAACGCAACCTGTGCTTAAAATATATATATGCCAAAGCATGGGGGCATCCGCCCCAAAAGTTAGGAGCAAATTGCTCCTCCACCCCTGCTGCCCCCATGCTTTGGCATATATGCTCTTTTTTTAACTGTGGTGGTAAAATCACCTCCGACAGTGCTGGAGTCACAGCTTTATGTATCTTGAGAGCAAACGTTGTTGCTGTCAAGATCATTAAATCCATGCTGCAGCTGAATGGCGTACCTGAAAACAAAAAAATGGTTAACAATAAAACACAGTAAACAGTAAAGTATAAAAAAATTATGTACCTGAAAAGCAAACATGATAAAACATAATAAAAATAAAACATTGCAGAATATAATACATTAAAAAAGGCAGAACAATAGAGAGAGAGAGAGAAATAAAACGACAATTATTTTTGTTTTTTTATTTTATATTTTTTTGTGTATTTTTTATTTTGTACTTTTTTAAATTAATTTTTTTCACTTTTATTTGTAACTGTAACGGTTCCGTTCCAGGTTCGGGTCTCTCAAAATGCGATGGTATCTTGGGAGACCCTGTGAAAGTGTGCCTAGTCTGTGCAATGCTAGTGTATGGTAGTGCTCAAAACATTCACCAATGCAAAGACCAGTATTGTCAGGACAGGAGGGACAATAATAGCGGGTGTCACATCTATATCTGCGCTTTCTGCAAAACAATTTTTTTTTGGGGGGGCTCGTTGGGTAGGGGTACCTGGGAGGACATTGCCTCTCATGCAGCCGACTTACTGCATTTGGATTGGAAAGGTGAGGTGGAGCACCACCTGGAAACAGACGGGCTCTGACGATCTCTTCCTGGAATTTAAGGAAGGATCCAGTCCGTCCTGAAGCTCTGCATAGCACATGAGCGATCAGCAAAGCCAATTGAAATAAACAGGCGCTTTTTTTGTACCAGCGTCTGGCCTTACGGGCAATGAGGTACGGCGCCAACAACTTGTCGTTGAGGTCCACCCCTCCCATATTTTGGTTATATTCGTGGACACAGAGGGGTTTCTCCACAACACAAGTCGCCATAGTAATTTGGACCGTCATGTCTGCATGAAGGGAGGTAAGAACGAAAACATTCTTATTATCTCTCCACTTCATAATGAGCCAGTTATTACACTTCAAGCAGTCTCTCTCCACCAGCCTAAGATGGGAATCTACAAGTCGCTAGGGAAAGCCCCGGTGCTTAGGTCGCTAGGTGCCACATGCTCCAATCTGATGATCAAACAAGTGACTAAAAAGTGGCACGCTCATGAAATAATTGTCCACGTACAAATGGTACCCCTTTCCGAATAAGGGTGACACCAAGTCCCACACAATCTTGCCAGCACTTCTTATGTAGTCAGGGCAGTTTTTCGGCTCTACGTGACTATCTCTTCCCTCATACACCATAAAACTACATGTATAGATGTATAGCCTGTGGCCCTGTCACAGAGCTTATACATCTTGACCCCGTATCTGGCACGCTTGCTGGGAAGATTCTGTTTGAATGAAAAGTGGCCAGAAAACGTAATCAGGGACTCACCAAGGCAGACAACTTCATGGAGAGTAAACAAGTCTGCAAAATATTGGTTGAAGTGGTTTACGAAAGGGCCAAATTTTGTAGAGCCGATCGTATCCAGGGTCTCCACGAGAACCACAGAGTTCATTGTTGTTGAAGTGCATGAACCGCAAGATCTGCTCGTATCATGGCCTGGCCATGGAAGCAGAGAACACGGGCATATGGTAAATTGGGTCAGTGGACCAATATGACCGCAACATATTCATCAATCTCTGGCAAGGGAGGGCTGGGTATTATTGGCGATGTATTGACCAGCATACAAATTGCTTTGGTCCGCAATAGATCTATAGAGATCTTCGGTGAAAAACAGTGAATAAAAATCAAGTGACGTAAAATCTACTGTTTCCACCTGAATGCCGGGTTGGCCAGGGAACGGAGGAAGTACGGGTGCTGTAGAAGTGGTGGACTCCCAATTAGGATTGACAAATTCTGCAGAAAGGACACTATGGACTCGACGGGCCTGTTTTTGTCTTCTTCTTGGTGGCAGCGACACTACTTGTGCTTGTTACCTCGCCAGCTTGAACTGCACTTATGAGACTCGCCATGTCACCATGTGTTACTGCAGTGCTGGTTTGACTACGACCAGGGTGTACTAGGTCGCTGGTGCTTGCCAGTTCACCAGAAGGAATAGTGATGCTAGTACTTCTCTGCTCTATATGAGAGCCCTGCGGTTCTTGCACCTCAGCAGAAGAAGATCGGGGTCTGGTACGCCTGACCTTGGCAGGGACCACAACTTCCGTCGTCAGAGCTATCTGTCTTGGAACCACTGTCATCTACAGGATCGTATTCTGAGCCTGAATCTGACAAATGAGTGACTTCCTGAATCTGACAGATGAGGGACTTCCTCTTCACTATCTGTCATGCTCAGAAACGTGTAGGCCTCTTCACTAGTGTACCTTCGATTTGCCATGTTGGGCTCTAAATTTACTGGTACACTAGTAAGACTCACAGGTAAAAAAGCTCCTGACTGTCAGCAACTGTATCAAAATGCTACCAAAAAAACTGTTAGCGATCGCAGGGATCAAGGCCTGACTCTGCAAATACTGCAGTTATGTGTGTAGTGTTTTGAAAGTGACAGTGATCGATCGATACTGCATTTGGGTGGGCTAGGCTGGGCGGAGGGGCAAAAAGCAGGTGCTAGCAGGTATCTAGGCTGATCCTGGGAACCATAAACTGCTGGGGACGCTAGTATAGATCTGATCAGATCTCAATCCGTTCAGACACTATACCACTAAGGGAGGTGTATGCTGTGTGCCTGGGTGTTAGCGATACTGGCACTAACCTGATGCTGCCTGGGGTGACGCAGACCCTATCTGACCCTAAAACCTAACTTATATCACCTGCCGGGTGATCAGGGGATTAAACCTTTATTAGTTAATAAAAAGAAGGTGCGCTGACACTATAAAAATCAAACTAACCAACGTCACCCGTAACAGTTATACAGTGATCACAGGTGAAAGGGTTAACTAGGGGGCAATCAGGGGGTTAAAACCTTTACTAGGTAGTATATGGGGTTACCTGATAAATCTGACTCTGAACCTAAATACTTACCTGGCTAACCAGCTTCTCTTCTTCTCTTCTGGAGATGTTGCCTCATCACTGTCTCCGCTCACAATCATCCGGTGATGTCCCTATATAAGTCGCCGCACGCTGCATCCCTCTCATTGTGAGCGGAGACAGCGACGAGGCAACATCTCCAGAGGAAAAGAACAGAAGAACAGAAGGCCAGAAGACAGCGGCGACAGAAGACCGGGCCACCGCTTGTAAAAGAGTTAGAAGAAGGCGCAGTGGCCCGGCAAGAAGAACCGAAGAGGGGGACAAGACCCCCGAAGTCGGGAGAAGAGGGCGGCGGCAGCGAAGAAGAAAGCCGGCTCCTCCGCTAGTAAAAGAGCTAGCAGAAGATCGTGGAGGAGTCCGGCGAGAAGACCCCCAAAGACGGAAGAAGACCCTCGGAGCTGTGCAATAAACTATTTTAACCCTTGTCTGTTGTGTTTTTTTACTTTACATTGTACCCCATACTCATTCACATAGGGTGGGGGCCGGGATCCGGGGCCCCCTTATTAAAGGGGGCTCCCGGATTCCGATAAGCCCCCCGCCCGCAGACCCCGACATCCAATGACCAGGGTTGTCGGGAAGAGGCCTTTGTCCTCATCAACATGGGGACAAGGTGCTTTGGGGTGGGGGGGGCCGCGCAGACCCCCCATGTTGAGGGCACGCAGGCCTGGTACGGCTCAGGAGGGGGGCGCTCACTCGTCCCCACCCCCTTTCCTGGCCAGCCGGGTAGGGTGCTCGGATAAGGGTCTGATATGGACCTAGGGGGGGACCCCCGCGCCGATTTTTCAGCATAGGGGTTCCCCTTTAAGTCCATACCAGGTGACGGGGCCAGTGACGCCTCCTTCGCTGACCCCGGCTACCTGGAGACGCGCTCAAAATGAGTGGACTTTTCTCTGCGCGGGAAAAGTCCGCTCATTTCAAAAGTACAGTGGACTAGCACACACAGGGCCGTACTGTCCGCCGAAATGCGAGTCTGGCGGACAGATTGGAGTGCAAAAATACTTTCTTAGTCCGCCGGAGCCTACACACGGGCGGATTGTCCGGCGGACTTGAGTTTGCCGGACTTTTCCACCGGATTGTTTGATCATGTGTACGAGGCATTAGTGACACTGGCGACGGGGTGATCAAGGGGGTAAACATTTATTGGGGGGTTAGGGGGTACCCTAGACCTCAAGGGACCTACCACTAACTGCTCTAACATTTATAGCAGTCACAAATGACACCAATGAAGTAATCAGTAAAAAATAAATGCTATTGGTATTGGTGACAAGGGGTGCGGGGGGTGGGGGGTGATTTGTGTGCCTGCGTGTTCTGCTGTAAGTGTAGTGTTGGTGCAAACTCACTTGGATGTCTTCTCTCCTCGGAAGTCATAACGAAAAGTCTTCACAAGAAGCGATGACATCACTTCCTCTGCTTCTGTTTACATTACAGAAGCAGAGGAAGCTTCTCATTTGCCAGGAGCGATCAGGAGGGGGTGGCCATGAATCAGTGGCCTCCCCCTCAGCATGGATCGCTCCTGAAGCTATTCCGTCCATCTCAGGCACCCCCGCCTGCTGGGAGGCAGGGATGTACAGGTATTCCCATATGCCTGCCCCTGCCATTCTGCCGACGTACATCAGCATGCGGCGGTCGGCAACTGGTTAATACAGCGATCAGTGTGATTAAAAATGCATTGATTACTGATTACTGTAAAAATGTCACTTGTAGTGAAGGGGTTAACACAAGGGGGCGGTGAAGGGGTTAACAGTGTTCCCTAGGGAGGTGATTCTAACTGAAGGGGGAGGGGCTAACTACAGTAAGTGACAGATTGTGGTTCCTAGCTAATATGAACTCACAATCTGTCCCTGCTGTCAGAAAAGGAAAGTGTGTGTTTACACACACTCATCCCTGTTCTGTCTCTCCTGGTCCCGATCGCTCGTGGCCAGCGGTCATCGTGACCATCGGCCATGACCATCGGCACCCTCACTCTGCAGCGGGTACACGCGCACTGCCTTTATTCGGATCCCGCGAGATCACGTACAATAACGTGATTTTGCGCAGGGGAGCCAGCCTGCCACAGTAAAACTGCGGCAGCTGGTCCAGAAGCGGTTAAAGGTGACCATACACTGCAATCAGTTAGATCTTAACCACTTAAGCCCCGGACCAATTGTCAGCCTAAGGACCAGAGGTCTTTTTACAATTTCGCACTGCACTGCTTTAACTGGTAATTGCGCGGTCGTGCAATGTTGTACCCAAACAAAATTTGCTTCCCTTTCTTCCCACAAATAGAGCTTTCTTTTGATGGTATTTGATTGCCTCTGCGATTTTGATTTTTTACGATATAAATGTAAAAAGACTGAAAATTTTGAAAAAAAAAGATATTTTCTACTTTTTGTTATAAGAAAAATTGAAATAAACAAAATTTTAGTCATACATTTAGGCCAAAATGTATTCAGCCACATGTCTTTAGTAAAAAAAATGTCAATAAGCGTATATTTATTGGTTTGCGCAAAAGTTATAGTGTCTACAAACTAGAGTACATTTTCTGGAATTTACACAGCTTTTAATTTATGACTGCCTATCTCATTTCTTGAGGTGCTAAAATGGAAGGGCAGAACAAACCACCCCAAATGACCCCATTTTGGAAAGTAGACACCCCAAGGAAATTCTGAGAGGCATGTTGAGCCCATTGAATTTTTTATTTTTTTTTGTCCCAAGTGATTGAATAATGACAAAAAAAAAGGTTACAAAAAGTTGTCACTAAATGATATATTGCTCACACATGCCATAGTTATATGTGGAATTGCACCCCAAAATATATTCTGCTACTTCTCCTGAGTACGGGGATACCACATGTGTGGGACTTTTTGGGAGTCTAGCCACGTACGGCACCCCGAAAACCAATCACTGCCTCCAGGATTTCTAAAGCCGCGTACACACGGGCGGACTGTATGGCCTACTTAGTCCGTCGAAACACATTTCAGCGGACAGTCCGCTCGTGTGTGGGCTTCAGCTGACTTTTTCAGCGTGCAGTCTGGCGTACTAAGTATTTCGGAATTTCCATAATACTGTCCGTCATACTTTGGTTTCAGCGGACAATCTGAGTAGGCTAGTTCGACGGACTAAGAATGGCGCATGCTCAGAAAGGATTTACACAGCGGAAGGTTGCATTGCTGTGTATTGGACTTCCTATTTCTAGTCCCGTCGTACGTGCTGTACACGTCATCGCGCAAGCTTTCGACGGACTGTTTGTGCATCCGTGTGTGGTCAAGTCCGTTCATTCGAAAGTATGACGGACTGTCCGTCGGATTGTATGACGGACTAAGTAGGCCATACAATCCGCCCGTGTGTACGCGGCTTAAGGGTGAAAATTTTTGATTTCACTCCTCACTACCTATCACAGTTTCGAAGGCCATAACATGCCAAATAACACAAAACCGCCCCAAATGACCCCATTTTGGAAAGTAGACACCCCAAGCTATTTACTGAGAGGCATGTTGAGTCCATGGAATATTTTATATTTTGCCACAAGTTGCGGGAATGTTACAAACTTTTTTTTTTCACAAATTTGTCACTAAATGATATATTGCTCACATATGCTATGGGCATATGTGAAATTATACCCCAAAATACATTTTGCTGCTTCTCCTGAGTATGGGGATACCACATGTGTGGGACTTTTTGGGAGCCTAGCCGCGTACGGGACCCCGAAAACCATGCACCACTTTCAGGATTTAAATATAAAACGCTACCAAAAAAAACTGTTAGTGATCGCAGGGATCAGGCCTGACTCTGCGAACGCTGCAGTTATGTGTTTAGTGTTTTGTAAGTGACGGTGATCGATTGATACTGCACTTGGGTGGGCTGGGCGGAGGGGCAAAACGCAGGTGCTAGCAGGTATCTGGGCTAACAATGCGTTTTTTTTAGAACCCTAAACTGCTGGGGACGCTAGTATAGATCTGATCAGATCAGATATTGATCTGTTCAGATACTATACCACTACGGGAGGTGTATGCTTTGCGCGTGGGTGTTAGCGGTACTGGCACTAACCTAGTGCTATGTGTAATGGTGAGCTGCGCTGAATAAATTGAAAAGGTTTGTCTATATCTAGAAACCTTAAGAGGCCAAAAACAAATAGTCTGACTAAATGGTGAATATATTATACCCCCATCCACAAAGATTCATATGAGTGGAAATGTAAATGGACAGTGACTAAAAATTATAATAAGTTAAGTGCATATATAGATTAAGTATAATACATAATAAATTCATTAGTTGAATAAATAAATTTATTTTTTATAAAGAAAAATGTGCAATAATTATCTAATTCAAATGTGAGAAGACCAAAAAACACTAGTGACAAATCACGTGAGCTGACTTCACCGGATGTGATCTATCAAGAAATCTATAAATAAATAAATAAATAAAAAAATATTGAATGAAAATAGAAACAAAAAGCAATAAATTGCCTTATAGTTTAAACATATAAGAACATGATTTCAACAAAATTCAATTTCATTCAGGATCTGAACAAAGGGAAAAAATTAGTCCACTCAAGTCCCAAAAATAGTGACAAGCCAAAATAGTAGTGAATCGTCCAAAGTGAAATGAAAAGCTGACACCCACATCACTTCGTGTAGACAGAAATCCAATGTAGCACCTCCACCAATGGATAATTAAAGCCGCTTACTAGAGCCTAAAGCCTCATACACACGGTCGGACTTTGTACAAACTTTTCCGTGGACTTTTGTACAAAGGGCGTGGTCCACAAGTTTGTATTGCATACACACGGTCGGACTTTTTGACAACAAACACGAACGTAATGACGTCACAACGTACTGACGCCGCTTCAAAAGAGGACGTTCAATGACTCCAGCGCCACCTTTGGTGAACTTCTGTATTGTAGTCTGATCTTTTGCATTGGTTCTGAGCATGCGTGTTTGTACCTTGTACAAAAGTCCGATGCTTTTGCGTACACACGCTCGGACTTTGCTCCATCGGACTTTTGTTGCCAGAAAGTTTGTCCGTTCGCACAGCCAACAAAAGTCAGATGAAAACAGAAAAAGTTTGTCCGATGGAGCGTACACACAGTCGGATGTTGCTCCAAAACAGCTCATTTGCATGTTTGTTGTCAAAAAGTCCGACCGTGTGTACGGGCCTTAAGATCTCAGTGTTAAGTGAGATCAAAAGGACATATATATGGATAATCTAGCTGAACCGTCACAGGAACCACACTGAGCTCTCCTCAACAGTAATTCCAATCGATTATACGATAGTGCCCCAATTCTTACACAGGTGAACAGCAGAGCAGAGATCGATATCCCAGGAACCTAGTGCTGCCTGGGGCGACGCAGACCCTATCTGACCCTAAAACCTAATTGATATCACCCGCCGGGTGATCAGGGGGTTAAACCTTTATTGGGTAATAAATGGTGGGTGCCCTTTAGTTTTTACCGTTACAACTGACACTAAATGCAGTGATCAGTAAATAAATGATCACTGCAATCAGTGACACTGTGACTGGGCGGAGGGCGGGGTGATCGGGGGGTGATCAGGGGGTGACTGGGGGTTAAAGTGTGCCTATGTGTACCTACATGTCAGTGTAGTGTTGGTGCACTTACTAGGGTGTCTTCTCTCCTCGCCGTCCAGTCAAAAAGACCGCCCCGAGGAGAGTGACATCACTTCCTCCTGCCTGTGTTTACACTACACAGGCAGGGGAAGCTTCTCATTCGCCAGGAGCGATCGAGAGGGGATGGCCAGAAACCAATGGCCATCCCCTCATCCCGGATCGCTCCTGAAGCGAAACGGACTGCCGCAGCCAACGGGAGGGGGTCCGATCAGACCCCCCACTCGCTGGAAGGCAGGCACGTACGGGTACACACTTGTGCCTGTCCGTGCCATCGTGCCGACGTATACAGGGGCGGGCTGGGCCGGGGGGCAGGGATGCAAATGCCCCCTGGGCTGCTCTAATGTCCTGCACAAAGGCTGCTGAGCTGGCCGAGTGCAGCAGCTCGGGTGGCAGGCACGGCCAGATTCAATACTGCAAGGCAGCGATGAGCTCTGTCATAGGGCTGACAGTCTGTGTTAGTTTAGCCCAGCCCCTCCCTCCTCCACACAAAGCTCTATCAGAGGCTGGATGGAATCTGCTCTCTTTCCCTGCCCACACTCCGGGCAGCCCGTGTGTTGTCTGAGCTCGGCAGCCACAGCCTTAAAAAAAAGAAAAAGAAAAAACAAGTGAGCCTCCTGGGACTGTCAATTGCATCCAAGTGACAAATGAGCTTCTCCTCCCTCCATTCCCACTCTCTCTCCCCCTCTTTGCAGCTTAAATGTTATATTACAGCCTGTGACTGTTGCTTTCCTTCCTAGATGTTATGATGTGGGGTCACACTGGCATGCTGCAGTGCTGGTGTAGTGCCAGTCTTCCTACATGTTACCCCTGGTTCATTAGACTTCTATTAGTTTGTACATTTTTGCTGCATGTTCTGAAAGAGCACAAAAAGTCCTGCATGCTGCATCTTTGATGCAATTCCAGAAAATGCAGCAAAAACGCACAACCTAATTAGAAGTCTGAGGGACAGCGGCTATGGAAAACCACCAGCACAGTGGCGGCCTGTCCATTAAGGGCACACGGGCACTGCCCCTCCATTATGCCACTCCCTATATGTAAAATTGATAGATTCATGCATTACTGTGGCTACCCTCTGTTTAGGCGTCTGACCGCTTTTCAAATGCTGAGTGCCTGAATTACAGTGGTGGTTTTTTTTTTTTTTTTTAAGCACCTGATTTGTGCCATAGGCTCTAATAGGCTTCAAAAAAGGTGTACTCGGAGCGCAGAGCATTGCGCCATGAGCCCACCCAGGTGTGTTAGAAACGCAAATTAATGTTCTCTTTTCTAACACTGAACCACCTCTCCGCCAATCAGGAAGCGCGGGTGTAATACCCATCACCTGATTGGTTGAAAGCACAGGCATTCCTATTAGACATCTAGCAGACCAGAAGAAGAGACGCACGGGAGCGATGGAGGACATAGGACAAGAGCCGTCACCTGACCCACTGCATGCCCCACAGCTCGCCGCCATCACCCACTGCCTGACCTACCACCAAGATGGGGTAACTGTCAGTCAGGCAGCGAGTGTGCGGAGGGGGTGTCACAGAGTCTGCATATGATGGGGCACAGTGGCTGCATTTGATGTTTTTTTTCAGTTTGCTTGCCCCTCCCCCCCCCCCCAAAAAAAAATAAAAAAAAAATGTTAAGCACCAGTGTGAGCCCAAAGGCTTGCACTCTTAGCAGGCACTGCCACTCCACTGAAAAGTTATCAATGCTCAGGTCACTTTTCAGAGGCATTTGACAGGCAGTGAGGAGGTGATATCTAATTTCCTCCCTGCCTATTTTAACCTCCTAAATGCCAATCCCTCCAGGTAATTCACTTTGAACTCCACCTTATTTCCATTACTTTCTGTAGGTATTAGATGTTATCTCATCTTATTCTTTGAACTCCACCTTATTTCCAGAACTCTCATTATGTATTAGGTGTGCAAAGTGAATTTACCTAAGTGGAGCACCCCTTTCAGAAGATTTTAGGATATTAAACTCAGACTGGTGGACTTAGGCCACCATAGACAGACTGAAATTTCTGCTGAACTTCCAGAATTTCAATCTATCAATGTGCAGACAGGTTATACAGAATCCGATCTATCAACTGACTTCAGTACAACCAGCGTGTCCTGTTTTCTTTTTTTTTTCTTCTTTTTGTCAGTCACTGCTGGCTGCTATAGCTGCCGGCAGTGACTACTGTATTCTGATGGCTGGGAAACGAGCACACACTGACGCGCGGCTCTTACGGAAGCTTGGTAAATCAAGTGCCAGGCTTCCCTAGCATTACACCTGTGTGGCTGCAACCAAGTCTTGGCACCAGCCAGCACAGGGTCCTGGAAACGCATGAGGGTGGCCAGTAAGAGGAGAGCTGGGATAGAACATTACTTATACCATATCCCTGGACCCTGGCACTCCTAAACCTGCTCCACTGCCACACCAGGCCCACGGTGCCCTTAATTTTGTCCCGGGGCCCAGTGCAGAGGCCTGTGCCTGCACAGCACTGCCCACACAGAGAGAGTGGCCACTTCACATTGCCCTCAGGCCCCTCACAGAGAGAGAGACTGCACAACATTGCTTCCAGAGAGAAACTGCAATGTAGAGTGATTTCTCTCTCTCTCTCTCTCTCTCTCTCTGTGAGGACAACGTGGAGCAGTCTCTCCCCCTCTCTCTCTCTGTGAGGACAATGTGGAGCAGTCTCCCCCCCCCTCTCTCTCTCTCTCTGTGAGGACAACGTGGAGCAGTCTCTCCCCCCCCCCTCTCTCTCTCTGTGAGGACAATGTGGAGCAGTCTCTCCCCCCTCTCTCTCTCTCTCTCTGTGAGGACAACGTGGAGCAGTCTCTCTCCCCCCTCTCTCTCTCTCTGTGAGGACAACGTGGAGCAGTCCCCCCCCTCTCTCTCTCTCTCTCTCTCTCTGTGAGGACAACGTGGAGCAGTCTCTCCCCTCTCTCTCTCTCTCTCTCTCTCTCTCTCTCTGTGAGGACAACGTGGAGCAGTCTCTCCCTCTCTCTCTCTCTCTCTGAGGACAATGTGGAGCAGTCTCCCCCCCCTCTCTCTCTCTCTGTGAGGACAATGTGGAGCAGTCCCCCCCCTCTCTCTCTCTCTCTCTCTGTGAGGACAACGTGGAGCAGTCTCTCCCCCCTCTCTCTCTCTCTCTCTCTCTCTCTGTGAGGACAACGTGGAGCAGTCTCTCCCCCTCTCTCTCTCTCTCTCTGAGGACAATGTGGAGCAGTCTCCCCCCTCTCTCTCTCTCTCTCTGTGAGGACAACGTGGAGCAGTCTCTCGCCCCCTCTCTCTCTCTCTCTGTGAGGACAACGTGGAGCAGTCTCTCCCCCCTCGCTCTCTCTCTCTCTCTCTGTGAGGACAACGTGGAGCAGTGTCTCCCCCCTCACTCTCTCTCTCTGTGAGGACAACGTGGAGCAGTCTCCCCCCCTCTCTCTCTCTCTGAGGACAATGTGGAGCAGTCTCCCCCCTCTCTCTCTCTCTGTGAGGACAATGTGGAGCAGTCTCCCCTCTCTCTCTCTCTCTCTCTCTCTCTCTCTCTCTCTCTGTGAGGACAATGTGGAACAGCCCCCCCCCCCCTCTCTCTCTCTCTATCTCTATCTCTCTCTCTCTCTGTGAGGACAATGTGGAGCAGTCTCCCCCTTTCTCTCTCTGTGTGAGGACAATGTGGAGCAGTCTCCCCCCTCTCTCTCTCTCTGTGAGGACAATGTGGAGCAGTCTCCCCCCCCCCCCCTCTCTCTCTCTCTCTCTGAGGACAATGTGGAGCAGTCTCCCCCTCTCTCTCTCTCTCTCACTCTCTGTGAGGGCAATGTGGAGCAGTCTCCCCCTCTCTCTCCCTCTCTCTGTGTGAGGACAATGTTGTGCAGTCTCCCCCTCTCTCTCCCTCTCTCTCTCTGTGTGAGGACAATGTGGAGCAGTCTCCCCCTTTCTCTCTCTCTGTGAGGACAATGTGGAGCAGTCTCCCCCTTTCTCTATCTCTGTGAGGACAATGTGGAGCAGTCTCCCCCTTTCTCTATCTCTGTGAGGACAATGTGGAGCAGTCTCCCCCTTTTCTCTCTCTCTCTCTGTGAGGACAATGTGGAGCAGTCTCCCCCTTTCTCTCTCTCTGTGTGAGGACAATGTGGAACAGTCTCCCTCTCTCTCTCTCTCTGTGAGGACAATGTGGAGCAGTCTCCCCCTCTCTCTCACTCTCTGTGAGGGCAATGTGGAGCAGTCTCCCTCTCTCTCTCTGTGCGGGCAATATGAAGCAGTTGGATGGTGAGCTGATTCAGTGGTTCAATGGGCCACTTGACTAGACTTGCCCCCCAGGCCTAAGGCTGCCAGCCCTCCCCTGGACATATATTTACATGCGACGGTCCTAAAGTGGTTAAATAAATTAGATTTAATGCAAAAGCCTGTTTTATTTCCTATATTTTGAATGAATTGTTCAAGTGCGTCTTCCTATTACCTATTTTGATCAGAGGGCCCTGCTCATTAGAGCTTACAATCTAGAAGGGAGAGTCAAGTTGAAACAAAAGGTAATAACTGTGGGTGATGAGCTGATGGAGAAAATGAAAATACAGTTGTTAGGTGTGGGTAGGGTAGGCTTCTCTGTAGAAAAGGGTTTTCAGGGATCGTCTAAAAACGAATAAAGTAGGAGATAGGTGGACAGATTGGGGTAGGGCATTCCATAGGATTGGAGAGGCTTCTATTTTCCTAACAATATTTCTTGGGCATTATGCAGGGCACATGAAAAAACAGCTTTTTTCTAGACATGCTAGAGTGATCAGGAATCTTCAAACTACGGCTCTCCAGCTGTTGCGGAACTACACATCCCATGAGGCATTGTAAAACTCTCTGACATATACAGACATGACTAGGTATGTTGGGAATTGTAGTTCCTGAACAACTAGAGGGTTGTAGTTTGAAGAACCCTGTGCTAGACCATTCTTGTGCCTCCAGAATTGGGAGTGTGGCATCTACCCAACTTCTCTCTGCTGGTGGACACAAGAAGATAGATTAGATAGATAGATCAGATAGATCAGATAGATCAGATAGATAGATAGATAGAAGCAGGAAGCAATATACATTGGCCTGGAAGTGAATCTGTACACAGGAAGTAGGTATGTGTTTTGAGGCCAAATCATTTAGACATACACACATGACCCACACAAACACCACTCCATGTAAAAATAAATCAGAAATCATCTTAATTTGCAAATAAGGATCATCTCTTCCTCAGAGAACAGTGAGCGTGGCATGGTGGTGGGAAGAAATTAGCAGCAGTACAAGCAACTCCCTGGAGAAGCGTGATGTGATTCCTGTGTGCTGGCCACCGTTTCCGGGAACCATATATGCACCAGGGGTACATACCTCCATGCACACAGCAGTTGCGCATCTCACATACACATCGGTCGCGCATCTAGATGCATTTGGCGCATCTAGATGCAGGAACCCAATTTTAATGGAAATTAATAGTAAAGCAGATGCAGATTTCCATGACTGGATTAACAAATGTTTATAGTGAAAGGCAACTGGTGTTTTCTATTAAACAAGGTCTAAATAAAATCACAGTTGAATTTAGGAATGTGTCTTTTCAAAGTTAAATGAAATGAAAAAGTGCAGAGGGATTACAAGTGAAGACAACTACCAAATTTTTCCAGTTTCTCCTTCAAATGTATTCACTTTCTGTCACATAGCCAAACAGGAAGTGAGGGTAAAACCCTACCAATGTCTTTTCTTGGGGACACACATGTCAATCTAAATAGTTTCCCTATTAGGTAAATTGCACTCTAGCATTTTTTGTTTACAAACGATTTTTATTATTTGTAAGGTCAGAGTATAAAACAGTTAAACGAAGGTACAGGTATAAAAGCATATGATAATAACAATAAATGTAGTACAGGAATATAACAAGGATTATGGTTAAATGAATAATAGAAGAAAATCTGTAAATTTGCTCATTGTTGTAATGTTGGCTATATATAAGTGGTAGAGGTGGGAAGGGTTATATAGCGATTGATACTTGCATGTTGCGGTGGGGGGGTGAAAGACAGTGAAAAGCTGAGTCTAGGTTCACCTTTTCTCACCCTATATTTTGCTGTGTACACCCCAAATTATTAGGTATCTTGGACTTTGAATTTTATTTATTAACCACTTCCCGACCGCCGCACGACGATGTACGTCGACAGAATGGCACGGGCAGGCATAAGGGCTTACATGTACGTCCTTGCCTTCCCGCGGGTCGGGGGCCCGATCGGGCCCCCGCCCGGTGCCTGCGGCGGTCGGTATTCGTTCGGGAGCGATCCCGGATGAGGGGACGGCCATTCATTCATGGCCACCCCCTCGCAATCGCTCCCGACGAATAGAAATGCTCGGTGACATCACTTTCTCTCCTGTAATGTAAACACAGGCAGAGGAAGTGAAGTAATCTCTCCTAGTGTCGGTCTTTTTCGTTCCGGCACCGAGGAGAGAGGATCGGTGAGTTGCACCCAACACTACACTTACAGTAGAACACGCCAGGCACACTTTTCACCCCCCTGATCACCCCCCAATCACCCCCCAATCACCCCTGCCCCCCCCCCAGTCACAGTGACACCAATTGCATTTTTTTTTATTTTTTTTTGCATTGGTGTCATTTGTGACTGTAATAACTGTTAGGGCAGTTAGGGTTAGCCCCCTTTAGCTCTAGGGTGCCCCCCTAACCCCCCCAATAAAGGTTTAACCCCGTGATCACCCCCCGTCGCCAGTGTCACTAATAAGCGATCGTTTTTCTGATCGCTGTATTAGTGTCACAGGTGACGCTAGTTAGGCAGGTAAGTATTTAGGTTCGCCGCAGCTTTTTATAGCGTCAGGGACCCCCATATACTACCGCATAGCCCCCTGATTGCCCCCCAGTTAACCCTTTCACCAGTGATCACCATATAACTGTTACAGGTGACGCTGGTTGGTTAGTTATTTTTTTTTTGTTTCAGGGCACCCGCCATTTATTACCTAATAAAGGTTTAACCCCCTGATCATCCGGCGGGTGATATAAGTTTGAGGGTCAGATAAGGTCTGCGTCGCCCCAGCGTCAGGTTAGTGCCAGTACCGCTAACACCCACGCGCAAAGCATACACCTCCCTTAGTAATATAGTATCTGATCAGATCTATATTAGCGTTGCCAGCATTTTAGGTTTCCCAAAACGCATTGTTAGCGGGATCAGCCCAGATACCTGCTAGCACCTGCGTTTAGCCCCTCCGCCAAGCCCAGCCCAGCCCACCCAAGTGCAGTATCGATCGATCACTGTCACTTACAAAACACAACACACATAACTGCAGCGTTCGCAGAGTCAGGCTTGATCCCTGCGATCGCTAACAGTTTTTTTTGTAGCGTTTTGAAACTGTCGCTGACAGGCTAGGTGCTTTTTTACCTGTGAGTCTCACTAGTGTACCCCTAAATTTAGAGCCCAAAATGGCAAAGCGAAGGTACACTAGTGAAGAGGCCTACACGTTTCTGAGCATGACAGATAGTGAAGAGGACGTCACTCATCTGTCAGATTCAGGCTCAGAATACGATCCTGTAGAGGACAGCGGCTCCATGACAGATAGCTCTGACGACGGAGATGAGGCCGCTGTTAAGAACAGGTGTGCTCGATCCCGAATGTATTCTGTTGTTGAGGTGCAGGAACCGCAGGTCACTCGTATGGAGCAGAGACGTACTAGAGCCGCTCATCCTTCTGGTGAACTGGCAAGCACCAGCGGCCTAGTACACCCTGGACGTACATCCAGCACTGCAGTAACACGTGGTGACGTGGCGAGTCCCATAAGTGCAGTTCAAGCTGGCGAGGTGGCAAGCACAAGTAGTGTCCCGCTGCCACCAAGAAGAAGACAAAGACAGGCCCGTCGTACCCATAGTGCCCTTCCTGCAGAATTCGTCAATCCTATTTGGGTGCCCACATCTTCTGCAGAACCCGTACTTCCCCCATTCACTGGCCAACCTGGCATTAACGTGGAAACAGTTGATTTTACGACACTTGACTTTTACTCACTGTTTTTCACCGAAGATCTCTATAGATCTATTGTGGACCAAACCAATTTGTACGCTGGTCAACACATCGCCACTATTCCCCAGTCCGCCCTTGCCAGACAATGGAAACCAGTTACGGTTTCCGAATTTAAAATCTTTCTGGGCCTCTCCCTCAACATGGGCATAACCAAAAAGAGTGAGTTACGGTCATATTGGTCCACTGACCCAATTCACCATATGCGCGTGTTCTCTGCTTCCATGTCCAGGGCACGATACGAGATGATTTTGCGGTTCATGCACTTCAGCGACAATGAACTCTGTCGTCCTCGTGGAGACCCTGAATACGATCGGCTCTACAAAATTCGGCCCCTCATAAACCACTTCAACCAACGTTTTGCAGACTTGTTTACTCCCGATCAAGTTATCTGCGTTGATGAGTCCCTGATTAAGTTTTCTGGTCGCTTGTCATTAAAACAATACGTCCCCAACAAGCGTTCCAGATACGGGGTCAAGATGTATAAGCTCTGTGACAGGGCCACAGGCTATACACGTAGTTTCATGGTTTATGAGGGTAAACATAGTCACGTAGAGCCGGAGAACTGCCCTGACTACATAGGAAGCGCTGGCAAGATAGTGTGGGACATGGTGTCACCCTTATTCGGAAAGGGGTACCACTTGTACGTGGACAATTATTACACAAGCGTGCCACTGTTTAGTCACTTGTTTGATCAGCAGATTGGAGCATGTGGCACCGTGCGACCTAATCGCCGGGGCTTTCCCCAGCGGCTTGTAGAGTCCCGTCTTAGGCTGGGGGAGAGAGCCTGCTTGCGCAGTAATAATTTGCTCGCTATGAAGTAGAGGGATAATAAGAATGTTTTCGTTCTTACCTCCCTTCATGCAGACACGACGGTCCAAATTCCTACGGCGACTGGTATTGTGGAGAAACCCCTCTGTGTCCACAAATATAACCTTAACATGGGAGGGGTGGACCTCAATGACCAGTTGTTGGCGCCGTATCTAGTTGCCCGTAAGGCCAGACGCTGGTACAAAAAAGTGTCTGTTTATTTATTCCAATTGGCTATACTGAATGCTTATGTACTACACAAAGCTTCAGGACGGACTGGATCCTTCCTCAAATTCCAGGAGGATATCGTCAGAGCCCTTCTGTATCCAGACGGTGCTCCACCTCACCTTCCCCTACCAGATGCAGTAAGCTGGCTGCATGAGAGGCATTATTCTTATGTCCTCCCGAGTACCCCTACCCAACGAGCCCCCCAAAGAAAATGTCGTGTCTGCAGAAAGCGCGGATATAGGCGTGACACCCGTTCTTATTGTCCACGCTGTCCTGGCAATCCTGGTCTTTGTCAGGGTGAGTGTTTTGAACGCTACCACACACTAGTTGAGTATTAGCGTAGGGTACAGCATTGCACAGGCTAGGCACACGTTCACAGGGTCTCCCAAGATGCCATCGCATTTTGAGAGACCCAAACCGCTGGAACCGTTACAACAGAAGTGTTAAAGTTACATAAAAAAGTGTTTAAAAAAAAAAAAAAAAAAGTAAAAAAAAAAAAAAACAAAAAAAATATAAAATACAAAAAACTAAAATAGTTGTCGTTTTATTGTTCTCTCTCTCTCTCTATTCTCTCTCTATTGTTCTGCTCCTTTGTACTGTATTCTATTCTGCAATGTTTTATTGTTAACCATTTTTTGTTTTCAGGTACGCCATTCAGCTGTAGCGTGGATTTATTTATTTTGACAGCAACAGCGTTTGCTCCCACGATATGTAAAGCCACGACTCCAGCGCTGTCGGAGGTGATTTCACCACCACAATTAAAAAAGAGCATATATGCCGAAGCATGGGGGCATACGGGGTGGAGGAGCGATCTGCTCCTACCTTTTGCGGGAGGATGCCCCCATGCTTCGGCATATATATATTTTAGGCACAGATTGTGTTAAATGTGTTATTTTTTGCTATTTTTTTTTTGTATTTGCTTTGCAGGTATGGTACGTCTTACTGTTATACTGTAATGTTACTTTGTTTTATTGTTAACCATCATTTGCTTAGCAGGTACGCCATTCAGTTGCAGCGCGGATTTATTTATCTTGACAGCAACAGCGTTTGCTCCCACGATATGTAAAGCCACGACTCCAGCGCTGTCGGGGGTGATTTCACCACCACAGTTAAAAAAGAGCATATATGCCGAAGCATGGGGGCATAAGGGGTGGAGGAGCGATCTGCTCCTACCTTTTGCGGGAGGATGCCCCCATGCTTCGGCATATATAAATGGTGCATGTATGCCCACCATTAAAAGTGGGTGGATGAAGGGTGGTATCTAATGGTGGGCATACCCACCGATCAATATTTTTTTTTCGTTCAGCCCACAGGCTGCATGAAAAAAAAATTACAATATATGCCCAACCAGTTCCAGCAACATACTGGTATGTTGCGGGACTTTGAGTGCTTATACCAGAATGATGCCTGCAGGTTTAGGTATCATCTTGGTATCATTCTTTTCAGCCAGCGGTCGGCTTTTATGTAAAAGCAATCCTAGCGGCTAATTAGCCTCTAGACTACTTTTACAAGCAGTGGGAGGGAATGTCCCCCCCCCCCCCGCACCATCTTCCATGGTTTTCTCAGGCTCTCCTGTCCCAACAGGGAACCTGAGAATGCAGCCGGTGGTTCCGCCAGCTGACCATAGAGCTGATCAGAGACCAGAATGGCTCCAATCATCTCTATGGCCTAAGACACCGGAAGCTACGAGCATTTCATGACTTTTTGCGGGATGTAAACAGCGCCATTGGGAAATTGGGAAAGCATTTTATCACACCGATCTTGGTGTGGTCAGATGCTTTGAGGACAGAGGAGAGATCTAGGGTCTGATAGACCCTAATTTTTTTTAAAAAGAGTACCTGTCACTACCTATTGCAATCATAGGGGATATTTACATTCCCTGAGATAACAATAAAAATCATAAAAAAAATATATATAAATGAAAGGAACAGTTTAAAAATAAAATAAAACAGCAAAATAAATAATAATAATAAAAAAAAACACCCCTGTCCCCCCCCTGCTAAGGCGCAACGTGGAACGCAAGCGTTGGTCTGGTGTCATATGTAAACAGCAATTGCACCATGCATGTGAGGTATCACCACGAAGGTCAGATCGAGGGTACTAATTTTAGCGGTAGACCTCCTCCGTAAATCTAAAGTGGTCACCTGTAGAGGCATTTAAAGGCTTTTAAAAATGTACGTAGATTGTCGTCGCTGCACGTTTCTGCGCAATTTTAAAGCATGTCATGTTTGGTATCCATGTACTCGGCCTAAGATCATATTTTTTATTTCATCAAACATTTGGGCAATATAGTGATTTTTAGTGCATTAAAATAAAAAAAAGTGTGTTTTTTCCCCAAAAAATGTGTTTGAAAAATCGCTGCGCAAATACCGTGTGAAAAAAAAAAATGAAACACCCACCATTTTAATCGGTAGGGCTTTTGCTTTAAAAAAAACACTTCATGTTTGGGGGTTCAAAGTAATTTTCTTGCAAAAAAAAAATATTTTTTCATGTAAACAAAAAGTGTCAGAAAGGGCTTTTTCTTCAAGTGGTTAGAAGAGTGGGTGATGTGTGACATAAGCTTCTAAATGTTGTGCATAAAATGCCAGGACAGTTCAAAACCTCCCCAAATGACCCCATTTTAGAAAGTAGACACCCCAAGCTATTTGCTGAGAGGCATGTCGAGTCCATGGAATATTTTATATTTTGACAAAAGTTGTGGAAAAAATACATTATTATTATTTTTTATTTTTTGCACAAAGTTGTCATTAAATGATATATTGCTCAAACATGCCATGGTTATATGTAAAATTACACCCCAAAATACATTCTGTTGCTTCTCCTGAGTACGGGGATACCACAAGTGTGAGACCTTTTGGGAGCCTAACCGCGTACGGTACCCCAAAATCCAAGCACCACCTTCAGGATTTCTAAGGGTGTAAATTTTTGATTTCATTCCTCACTGCCTATCACAGTTTCGGAGGCCATGGAATGCCCAGATAGCACAAAATCCCCCCAAGTGACCCCATTTTGGAAAGGAGACACCCCAAGCTATTTGCCGAGAGGTATGGTTAGTATTTTGCAGACCTTCATTTTTGTCACAAAGTTTTGAAAATTGAAAAAAAGAAAAAAAATATACATTATTTTTTTTTTTCTTCATTTTCAAAAACAAATGAGAGCTGCAAAATACTCACCATGCCTCTCGGCAAATAGCTTGGGGTGTCTACTTTCCAAAATGGGGTCATTTTGGGGGGTTTTGTGCTATTTTGGCATTTTATGGCCTTCAAAACTGTGATAGGTAGTGAGGTGTGAAATCAAAAATTTACACCCTTAGAAATCCTGAAGGCGGTTCTTGGTTTTCGGGGCCCCGTACGCGACTAGGCTCCCAAAAAGTCCCACACATGTGGTATCCCCGTACTCAGGAGAAGCAGCAGAATTTATTTTGGGGTGTCATTTCACATATGCCCCTGGCATGTGTGAGCAATATATCATTTAGTGACAACTTTGTGAAAAAAAAATAAAAAAAAATAAAAGTTTGTAATATTCCCGCAACTTGTGGCAAAATATAAAATATTCCATGGACTCAACATGCCTCTCAGCAAATAGCTTGGGGTGTCTACTTTCTAAAATGGGGTCATTTGTGGGGGTTTTGTGCCATCTTGGCATTTTATGGCCTTCAAAACTGTAATAGGTAGTGAGGCGTGAAATCAAAAATGTACGCCCTTAGAAAGCCTGAAGGCGGTTCTTGGCTTTCGGGGCCCCGTACGCAGCTAGGCTCCCAAAAAATCCCACACATGTGGTATCCCCGTACTCAGGAGAAGCAGCAGAATTTATTTTGGGGTGTCATTTTACATATGCCCATGGCATGCGTGAGCAATATATCATTTAGTGACAACTTTGTGAAAAAATAAATAAAAAAACAAAAGTTTGTAATTTTCCCGCAACTTGCGGCAAAATATAAAATATTCCATGGACTCAACATGCCTCTCAGCAAATAGCTTGGGGTGTCTACTTTCTAAAATGGGGTCATTTGTGGGGGTTTTGTGCCATCTTGGCATTTTATGGCCTTCAAAACTGTAATAGGTAGTGAGGCGTGAAATCAAAAATTTACGCCCTTAGAAAGCCTGAAGGCGGTTCTTGGCTTTCGGGGCCCCGTACGCGGCTAGGCTCCCAAAAAGTCCCACATATGTGGTATCCCCGTACTCAGGAGAAGCAGCAGAATTTATTTTGGGGTGTCATTTTACATATGCCCATGGCATGCGTGAGCAATATATCATTTAGTGACAACTTTGTGAAAAAATAAATAAAAAAACAAAAGTTTGTAATTTTCCCGCAACTTGCGGCAAAATATAAAATATTCCATGGACTCAACATGCCTCTCAGCAAATAGCTTGGGGTGTCTACTTTCTAAAACGGGGTCATTTGTGGGGGTTTTGTGCCATCTTGGCATTTTATGGCCTTCAAAACTGTAAGGCCGCGTACACACGCGGGGACTGTTCGCCCAACTTTGTCCGTCAAACAGTTTCGGCAAACAGTCCGCTCAAAATTAGCATGGACGGACATGGCCACACACGACGAACGAACAGTTTGCTGAAACCGTGCGCGATGACGTGAACGGCACGTACGACGGGACGAAAAATACGACGTCCTATACACTGCATTATAACTTTCGGCGTGTAAATCCTTTCTGAGCATGCGTGGAACTTAGTTTGACGAACAAGCCTACACACGAGGGGACTGTTCGCTGAAACAAAGTTTCAGCGGACAGTTTTTCGGAATTTCCGAAAAACCTTGTTCAGCGGACTGTTCGCTGAAACTGTCCGCTGAAAGCCCACACACGGGCGGACTGTCCGCCGAAACACTGTTCAGCGGACAAAGTTGGGCGAACAGTCCCCGCGTGTGTACGCGGCCTAATAGGTAGTGAGGCGTGAAATCAAAAATTTACGCCCTTAGAAAGCCTGAAGGCGGTTCTTGGCTTTCGGGGCCCCGTACGCGGCTAGGCTCCCAAAAAGTCCCACATATGTGGTATCCCCGTACTCAGGAGAAGCAGCAGAATTTATTTTGGGGTGTCATTTCACATATGCCCATGGCATGCGTGAGCAATATATCATTTAGTGACAACTTTGTGAAAAAAAAAAAAAAAAAAAAAGTTTGTAATTTTCCCGCAACTTGTGGCAAAATATAAAATATTCCATGGACTCAACATGCCTCTCAGCAAATAGCTTGGGGTGTCTACTTTCTAAAATGGGGTCATTTGTGGGGGTTTTGTGCCATCTTGGCATTTTATGGCCTTCAAAACTGTAATAGGTAGTGAGGAGTGAAGTCAAATATTTACGCCCTTAGAAAACCTGAAGGCGGTTCTTGGTTTTCGGGGCCCCGTACGTGGCTAGGCTCCCAAAAAATCCACATATGTGGTATCCCCGTACTCAGGAGAAGCAGCAGAATTTATTTTGGGGTGTCATTTCACATATGCCCATAGCATGTGTGAGCAATATATCATTTAGTGACAACTTTGTGAAAAAAAAATAAAAAAAAATTAAAGTTTGTAATTTTCCTGCAACTTGTGGCAAAATATAAAATATTCCATGGACTCAAAATGCCTCTCAGCAAATAGCTTGGGGTGTCTACTTTCTAAAATGGGGTCATTTGGGGGGGTTTTGTGCGATCTTGGCATTTTATGGCCTTCAAAACTGTAATAGGTAGTGAGGCGTGAAATGAAAAATTTACGCCCTTAGAAAGCCTGAAGGCGGTGCTTGGTTTTCGGGGCCCCGTACGCGGCTAGGCTCCCACAAAAATCCCACACATGTGGTATCCCCGTACTCAGGAGAAGCAGCAGAATTTATTTTGGGGTGTAATTTCACATATGCCCATAGCATGTGTGAGCAATATATCATTTAGTGACAACTTTGTGAAAAATTTATAAAGTTTGTAATTTTCCCGCAACTTGTGGCAAAATATAAAATATTCCATGGACTCAACATGCCTCTCAGCAAATAGCTTGGGGTGTCTACTTTCTAAAATGGGGTCATTTGTGGGGGTTTTGTGCCATCTTGGCATTTTATGGCCTTCAAAACTGTGATAGGTAGTGAGGAGTAAAATGACATATGTATGCCCTTAGAAATCCTGAAGGCGGTGCTTGGCTTTCGGGGCCCCGTACGCGGCTAGGCTTCCAAAAAGTCGACCACATGTGGTATCCCTGTACTCAGGAGAAGCAGCAGAATGTATTTTGGGGTACAATTCCACATATAACCATGGCATGTGTGAGAAATATATCATTTAGTGACAACTTTGTGTAAAAAAAAATAAAAACATTTTTTTTTGTCATTATTCAATCGGCAAAAAAATAAAATATTCAATGGGCTCAACATGCCTCTTATCAATTTCCTTAGGGTGTCTACTTTCCAAAATGGGGTCATTTGGGGGGGTTTTGTACTGCCCTGCCATTTTAGCACCTCAAGAAATGAGATAGGCAGTCATAAACTAAAAGCTGCGTAAATTCCAGAAAATGTACCTTAGTTTGTAGATGTGACAACTTTTGCGCAAACCAATAAATATACAGTTATTGACTTTTTTTTTACCAAAGACATGTGGCTGAATACATTTTGGCCTAAATGTATGACTAAAATTGAGTTTATTGGATTTTTCTAATAACAAAAAGTAGAAAATATCATTTTTTTTCAAAATTTGCGGTCTTTTTACGTTTATATCGCAAAAAATAAAAATCGCAGAGTCAGTCAAATACCCTTAAAAGAAAGCTCTATTTGTGGGAAGAAAAGGACGCAAATTTTGTTTGGGTACAACATTGCATGACCGCGCAATTACCAGTTAAAGCAGCGCAGTGCCAAAGTGTAAAAAGACCTCTGGTCATTTACCAGCAAAATGGTCCGGTCTGAAAGTGGTTAAAGGCAAATCCACTTTGCACTACAAGTGCATGTGCTGCATGATAAATTCCCCAGTGCTTCCCCTCAGATTTACAGTGAGTACACTTGTATTGCAGAGTGGATTTGCCTTTAATAAACCCCAACATACCTAATAATTTAGGGGTACACAACAAAGTGCTAGAGTGCAATTTGCCTAATGGGGACACTAGTTAGATTGACCTGTGTCCCCAAGGAAAGATGTTGGTAGGGTTTTACCCTCACTTCCTGTTTGGCTATGTGATAAGAAGTGAAATCAATTTTTAGAAAAGGGACACATAGCCCAACCTAAAAAAGACAAGCAGGGGTTCTAACACTCACTTGGTTTCCTTCAAATACTCACAATTAGAATAGGATTGTCTTGAGCTATATTTTAGCTCAGTGCTCTAAATCGATGGTTCTCAATAGGGATGAGCTTCGAGTTTGAGTCAAACTCATGTTCGACTCGAACATTGCTTGTTCACCTGTTCAGCGACCAGTGAACAATTTGGGGTGTTCGCGGCAAATTCGAAAATCCACAAAACACCCTGTACAAGTCTATGGGATAAATATAAAGTGCTAATTTTAAAGGCTAATATGCAAGCTACTGTCCTAAAAAGTGTTTGGGGACCTGGGTCCTGCCCCAGGGGACATGAATCAATGCAAAAAAAAGTTTTTAAAATGGCCATTTTTTCGGGAGCACTGATTTTAATAATGAATAAAGTGAAACAATAAAAGTGTAATATTCCTTTAATTTTTTATAACTGGGGGGTGTCTATAGTATGCCTGTGAAGGGGCTCATGTTTCCAGTGCTTAGAACTGTCCCTGCACAAAGTGTAATTTCTGCAGAAAAAAAAGTCATTTAAAATCACTCGCAGCTATAATGAATTACAGAGAACACTCATTGAAAGCCATTGATAAAAAAAAGCGTGGGGTTCCCCCAAATTCAATTACCAGACCCTTCAGGTCTGGTATGGATATTAAGGGGAACCCCCCCATCAAATTAAAAAAAAAAATTGACGTGGGGTTCCCCCTAAAAATCCATACCAGACCCTTTATCCGAGCATGCAACCTAGCAGGCCGCAGGAAAAGAGGGGGGGGGCAAGAGAGCGCCCCCCCTCCTGAACCATACCAGGCCACATGCCCTCAACATTGGGAGGATGCTTTGGGGGTCTGTGACCCCCAAAGCATCCTCAAAGCACCATGTCCCCATGTTGATGGGGACAAGGGCCTCATCCCCACAACCCTGGCCGGTGGTTGTGGGGGTCTGCGGGTGGGGGGCTTATCAGAATATGGAAGCCCCTTTAACAAGGGGATCCCCAGATCCCAGCCCCCCCCCTGTTTGAAATGGTAAGGGGGTACAAAAGTTCCCCTACCATTTCACAAAGAAAGTATAAAAAATAGTTAAATAAGACAAACACACTTTTGAAAAATTCCTTTATTAAAAATAAAAAAAATAAAAAAAGAGATTCCAGCGGTGGTAATCCACTCTTGCTATCCAGCGACGGATGATCATCTCTCCGGGGTCCAGCGACGGGTGATCTCTCCCTCCAGCGCAGTCCATCCATGCATCCTCTGTCTCCACTGTTGGAGACACTGCGGGATGCAGACGGCCTGACGTTTCTTATATGAGGAGGGCGGGGCCACCTGACACCTGACTCCACCCCCTCTGACGCTAGTCAGGGAAGCCGGACTTCCCCAATGACGTATGGATGACCCCGCCCCCCTCTGATGTAACGCAGGTTTCTGTTATATCAGAGGGGGGCAGGGTCACCCATACGTCATTGGGGAAGCCCGGCTTCCCCCACTAGCATCAGAGGGGGCGGAGTCATGTGACGGGTGGCCCCGCCCTCCTCATATAAGAAACGTCAGGCCGCCGGGACCTCTGCAGTGTCTCCGACAGTGGAGACAGAGGATGCATGGATGGACTGCGCTGGACTGAGAAATCACCCGTCGCTGGATTAGATCAGCCATCGCTGGACCCCGGAGAGATGATCATCCGTCGCTGGATAGCAAGAGTGGATTACCACAGCTGGAATCTTTTTTTTGTTTTTTAATAAAGGAATTTTTCAAAAGTGTGTTTGTCTTATTTAACTATTTTTACACTTTCTTTGTGAAACGGTAGGGGTACTTTTGTACCCCCTTACCCTTGCAAACGGGGGGTGGGATCTGGGGGTCCCCTTGTTAAAGGGGGCTTCCAGATTCTGATAAGCTCCCCACCCTCAGACCCCCACAACCACCGGCCAGGGTTGCGGGGATGAGGCCCTTGTCCCCATCAACATGGGGACATGGTGCTTTGAGGGGTCACAGCATATGCTACCATGAAGGCACCAGGAAAGTAGTTTTCAGAGAAATCATTCCTTTTTTTGTTTTGACTTGCATGAAAATAGTTGGGGGGGGGGGGTGTAAAATGCATAACTTGGATTGAGCATGCATCTGCAAAACAGATAATTAAAAAGACGCATAAAACAAAAAAAATTGCTACAAATTTTATTGGCCAACAAATCAGGACTTGGAAAGGAATGAGGAAAGCAAAAAACACCTGTATGTTAATTTGAGACATGTAACAGAATATGCTATATATATGTTGAATGGTGTTGCGCTCCACAATTAATGCAAATAGATAAATTAATAGATATAGATGTATATATCAATATACAATGCGCAGATGATTATAAAATAACTGCTATCCCTTTCAAATAGTGAGTGGGTGCTAACTCAATGGTATCCAATCGCATGCAATCTAACAGTTGATCCCTCTTACACTAAAGTGCATCCAGTGACAATAAACAGTAAAGTGCATCCAGTGACAAAAAATACATATAGTCAAGCTAAAAATGCATATAACAGATTCAGAATTATGATTTAATCCAAATAGTGCATATAGTGTGAAACACAAACTGTAAAATAAATAATATAAATAAAAAATTATGTATTTATTATCAAATATTAGCCAAGCAATGAATAATCAAATATCCAATAGAGTGCAACAGAGTAATTAGTATCCAATAATAGTGATATAGTGTCTATTTCTATAAAAAAAATTATCAGTCCGTATTGAGACATGCACTTTGTGAGTACACTCTGTGTCATAACCATATAATGACTCCATGAGCAAAAAAATAGTTCCACCGGTGATCTCGTGAATCAGTGTCCACACACTGGGTGCAATGGCTACCTTACCTCACTGCTGTAAGGTAAACAGCAGATATTTCTTTCAACAATCAGATGATATAGGCAATATGGATGGTCCCCTCTGAGGCGAAAAGCGCTTGTGAAAGGAGGGCCTTTAGCATAGGACAGCGACCCCTGGTGGCCAAGTGCAGGGATTTTCCTCAGACTTCCTGCACACAGCTTCTAGAACAGAGAGACACGTAAACAAGACACTCATTCACAGGCTATGGGTGTCAGCGCCCTTCTACATGAGGCCTAGCTGATGTGAGTAATGGTTTGTGGCTGAGACCTATTTTTTTGATCACGGAGTCATTATATGGTTATGACACAGAGTGGACTCACAAAGTGTATGTCTCAATACGGACTGATAATTTTTTTATAGAAATAGAGACTATCACTATTATTGGATACTAATTATGCCGCGTACACACGACCGGACTTAGGTCCGACAGACTTTCGATGAAGTTCTGACGGAGTTCTGACGGAGTTCTGACGGAGTTCTGACAGAGTACTGACGGACTTTCCGAATGAACGGACTTGGCCACACACAATCACACCAAAGTCCGCCGGATTCGAACGTGATGACGTACGACCGGACTAGAATAAGGAAGTTCATAGCCAGTAGCCAATAGCTGCCCTAGCGTCAGTTTTTGTCCGTCGGACTAGCATACACACAAGCGGATTTCTCGTTAGGAACTGGATCCGGCGGAGTTCTGGCAGAAAAATTTGAAACATGTTCCATTTCTAAAGTCTGTCAGACTTTTGCAAATCAAAAGTCCGCTGCAGCCCACACACGATCGAATAGTCTGCCGGAATTGTTCCGTCGGATATTTGATGTTGAAAAGTCCGGTCGTGTGTACGCGGCATTACTCTGTTGCACTCAATTGGATATTGGATTATTCATTGCTTGGCTAATATTTGATAATACATAATTTTTTATTTATATTATTTATTTTACAGTTTGTGTTTCACACTATATGCACTATTTGGATTGAATCATAATTTTGAATCTGTTATATGCATTTTTAGCTTGACTATATGTATTTTTTGGCACTGGATGCACTTTACTGTTTATTGTCACTGGATGCACTTTAGTGTAAGAGGGATCAACTGTTTGTATGCGATTGGATACCATTGAGTTAGCACCCATTCACTATTTGAAAGGGATAGCAGTTATTGTAAAATCATCTGCGCATTGTATATTGATATATACATCTATATCTATTAATTTATCTATTTGCATTAATTGTGGAGCGTAACACCATTCAACATATACACAGCATATTTATTTAGGGGAGGGTTTGAGCCCCTGTCTGTGTTTTGCTGCAGCCAAAAACCTTTTTTCCTTTTCTTTTCCTTGTTTTCTCTTTATTGATAGAAACATTGTGGCACGAGGATAATCTATAACTACTATATGTAACAGAATATGGTTTTAAGGTCTGACCATTTTGCAGAGGAAATTAGCAGTAATGATGGACGAACTTCCGACGGGACGTTTCACGAACGCGGACCGCGAACGCGGCCGATAGTTCGCGAACCGGAACGTTCGCAGCGGGCCCCATTGACTTCAATGGGAGGCGAACTTTGCAAACCTACAGGTCAAATTTGTAGCCACAAAATAATTAATAGCTGTGCAAACATAGTCCCACCACATGGCTAATGACATAACACATGTATGAGGTGAATCTGGGATCGACAACTACAAGCATTTTTTTTTTATATGGGAAATTGTTGTGACAATTCAGGACTGTGGAGCTCATGAAGGCAATGGAGGAGAGGGAAGGTCAGGGGCCAGGGTATGCAAAGAAGAGGGTGCAGGAGATGATCACCAGCAGCGTGACATACAGCAATGACACCTGCACCGTGATAGAGTCATCTGACAGCAGCACCGTGATAGAAAGCACTGACATCAGCAGCGTGACATACAGCAATGACACCTGCACCGTGATAGAGTCATCTGACAACAGCACCGTGATAGAGAGCACTGACATCAGCAGCGGGACATAAAGCACTGACACCAGCACCGTGATATACAGCACCGACAGCAGCACCGTGATAGAGAGCACTGACATCAGCAGCGTGACATACAGCAATGACACCTGCACCGTGATAGAGTCATCTGACAACAGCACCGTGATAGAGAGCACTGACATCAGCAGCGTGACATAAAGCACTGACAGCAGCACCGTGATAGAGAGCACTGACATCAGAAGCGTGACATAAAGCACTAACACCAGCACCGTGAAATACAGCACTGACAGCAGCACCGTGATAGAGAGCACTGACATCAGCAGCGTGACATACAGCAATGACACCTGCACCGTGATAGAGTCATCTGACAACAGCACCGTGATAGAGAGCACTGACATCAGCAGCGTGACATAAAGCACTAACACCAGCACCGTGATATACAGCACTGACAGCAGCACCGTGATAGAGAGTACTGACATCAGCACCGTTATATACAGCACTGACACCTGCACCGTAAGCAGCCCCAGGAGGAAGTCAGCATAGCACAGGGATGGTGGGAGCCCCTCATAATGAGCATAGCACAGGGATGGTGGGAGCCCCTCATAATGAGCATAGCACAGGGATGGTGGGAGCCCCTCATAATGAGCATAGCACAGGGATGGTGGGAGCCCCTCATAATAAGCAGCCCCAGGAGGATGTCAACATAGCACAGGGATGGTGGGAGCCCCTCATAATAAGCAGCCCCAGGAGGATGTCAGCATAGCACAGGGATGGTGGGAGCCCCTCATAATAAGCAGCCCCAGGAGGAAGTCAGCACAGCACAGGGATGGTGGGAGCCCCTCATAATGAGCATAGCACAGGGATGGTGGGAGCACCTCAAAATATGCACAGCAGAGGTACAGCCCCAGGAGGAAGTCAGCACAGCACAGGGATGGTGGGAGCCCCTCATAATATGCACAGCAGAGGTACAGCCCCAGGAGGATGTCAGCACAGCACAGGGATGGTGGGAGCCCCTCATAATAAGCAGCCCCAGTAGAAATATGACACCGCTCAACCCCTTCAAAGAGGAGGGTACGGGCATATAGTACGGTGTGCTTTTTTTGGACAAGGAAGTGAGCCAAATGAAGAAGGAAGGTCTCTGTGCTCGATTCAAAAAATTGTTTATAGACATATACATGGTCTACTGGTCACATGTGTTGAATTCCTCCGAGATCCATGCCTCATTCATTTTTAGAAATTTGAGGTAGTTAACACTGTCGTGAGCTAGGAGAGTGGGCAGCACAGTGGTGTAGTGGTTAGCACTCTCACCTAGCAGTAAAAAGGGTCGCTGGTTCAAATCCCAACCACGACACTACCTGCCTGGAGTTTGCATGTTCTCCCTGTGCCTGCGTGGGTTTCCTCCGGGTACTCCGGTTTCCTCCCACAATCCAAAGACATGCAGGTAGGTTAATTGGCTTCTGTCAAAAAAATTGGCCAATTGGTGTATGAATGGGGACCTTGGATTGTGGGCTCCTTAAGGGCATGGACCAATGTGAGCGTGCGATGTACAGGGATAGGGACAATTGTAGACACTCAGGTTGAACTTGATGGACTGGTGTCTTTATTCAACCTTACTAACTATGAAACTATGAAGTACGCTTATCGGTCACGATCCCCCCTGCTGCGCTGAACGTCCTTTCGGACAGGACACTGGATGAGGGGCAAGCCAAGAGTTCGATTGCAAATTGGGCAAGCTCTGGCCAGAGGTCAAGCCTGCCCACCCAGTAGTCCAGGGGTTCATCACTCCTCAGAGCATCCACATCGGCCGTTAACCCGATGTAGTCGGACACCTGACGGTCTAGGCGTTCCCTGATGATGGGTCCGCTGAAAGAATGAACTCATATCCGAAGTCACCAACACATCTTCAAACCGGCCTCTTCTTGCAGGCGCTGTTGGATTAGTACCCGCAACTCCTTCTCTGGGAGTGTGAATTGCTCCTCTGCCAGCGCACGCAAAGGCAGAATGCAGCATTTCTCGAAGCAAGGCCTGGAAGTACTCCATTCTGCCAGCCCTCTGTGACGGCGGTAACATTTCCACCATTTTGTGTTTGTACCGGGGGTTTAAGTACGTTGCCACCCAGTACTGGTCCTTGACCCTTATGCTTTTTATACGGGGGTCCCTATTAAAACACTGGAGCATGAAGGCCCCCATTTGCACTAAACTGGAAGCGGTGTGGTGGCCTGGCTCCTGCTCATCATCCAGGATAATGTTGTCCTCTTCATTCTCCTCTCCCCATCCACGCACAACAACAGGGGTCCCAGAAAGGTTTAAAGCATGCTCTTCTTGCTCCTCCTCATCCGCCCCGGCACCATCCTCCTCTGACTCCTCTTCAGACTCCTGTTGTTGACTTGTCTCAGATAGAGTAGCCCCCCCTGGGAATTCATCCAGCATTGCGACTTCCTCATCTTCCAGCTCCTGCTCCTCCACAGCTTGATCAATGACACGCCGCAATGCACGCTCCATAAAGAAGGCATAAGGTACCATGTCACTGATGGCGCCATGGCTGCGACTGACCAGTTTGGGGATCTCCTCAAATGGCCGCAGAAGTCTGCATGTGTCGCGCATGAGCAGCCACTAGTATGGTGAAAAAAAACCCAGCTCCTCAGAACCTGTTCTGCCGCAGAGTTCATACAGGTAGACGTTAACTGCACGTTTCTGCTGGAGCAGCCTATCAAGCATATAGAAGGTTGAGTTCCATCGCGTCGGGCAATCGCAAATAAGACGTCTGACCGGCAGATTGTGTCGCCGCTGAATGTCAGCAAGGTGAGCCATGGCCGTGTAAGATCTTCTGAAATGGGCCGAGATTTTCCTTGCCTGCCGCAAGATGTCCTGGACTCCAGGGTATTTGACAACGAATCGCTGCACGACCAAGTTTAAGACGTGTGCCATGCATGGCACGTACGTCATTTTGCCCTGTTTCAATGCGCTAAGCAGATTGGCACCGTTGTCACACACCACTTTACCAACTGTCAAATTGAGCGGTGTGAACGCAAAGCTGAAAGGAGTGCCGGGCCAGTGTGGCTCTTGGCTTCCAGGCACAACAGACGCAGCACGGCATGGCAACGTCTCACCTGGCAAGTCAAATAGGTTCTGGGGAGCTTGGGCGGCGCAGCGGAAGAGACGCTAGCAGCGGAAAAGGAGGAGTCAGCCGAGGAGGAGAGGGAGGAGGATGAAGTAGGAGTAGGAGGAGGAGAAGAAGAGCCAGGCCTGCATGCAATTCGTGGCGGTAAAACCAAATCTATACGGGTGCCACGGGTTACATGCTTGACGGCCGTCAGAAGGTTCACCCAGTGGGCAGTAAAAGTGATATACCTTCCCTGCCCGTGTTTGCTAGACCACGTGTCTGTGGTCAGATGTATCTTGGCACCAACACTGTGTGCCAGAGATACATTCACTTGCCGCTGAACATGGCCATATAGCTCTGGGATGCCCTTCTCTGAGAAATACTTCCTTCCTGGGACCTTCCATTGTGGTGTTGCAATGGCCACAAATTTGCGAAAGGCCTCCAAGTCCACCAGTTTATATGGCAGTAGTTGGCGGGCTATGAGTTCTGACAAGCCAGCCGTCAACCGTTGGGCAAGAGGGTTATCCGGCGTCATCATTTTTTTACGCTCGAACATTAGGCCCACGGAAGCCTGCCTTTTTGCAGAAAAACGTGAGCTTAGCGTGATGGAAGGCGGAGTGGAGGACAATTGTGAGGAGAGAGGAGAAGTAGAAGAGGAGGCTAGACGGTGAGAGCCTGGAGTGTGGCTTTGTGTGTTTCGTTGCTCCCACTGGGCTCGGTGATGGCTGCTCATGTGCCTTCTTAAGGCGGTCATCCCTAGGTGAGTGTTGGGCTTACCGCGACTAATGCGTTGACTGCAAAGATTGCAGATGGCAATGTTATTGTCAGCAGCGGACACGTTAAAAAAAGCCCACACTGCGGAGCCATGTGCCGGTGTCCTGGGAGCGCCAGATGTGACTGTACATGGTCGATGACTCGCTCCTGATACATTTGCAGTCTGCTTTGTCCCTCCTGTGCAATGTAAGTTATTCCTGCTTCTCCTCCCTATCTGCTGGTCCATATCTCCCTCTGAACTCCCCTCCTCTTCCTCACCCACGTGACATCACTAGACATGTCATCATCGATGTCGCCTTCCCCACCGCTATAAGTAGAGATCTCGGAGTAGGCAGCAACACCGGGGACCAACCTCCTCCTTGGGCTGATCTGGGTACTGTCGTCAGCGACAGTTGTTGCTACCTCCTCTTCCTGATCCAATACCAAGAGTGGCTGCGCATCAGAAATGTCTTGATATGGATCAGAAAATAATTCCTGTGACTCCAGCGGAAGGTATGTGGTGGTGGTGGTGGTGGTGTTGTTGGTGGTAGTGTCTTTGGGGGTGCACATAGCAGAGAGTGAAGAAGAGGGTGCAGATCGAGAGGATGAGGAGGGTGCAGAAGAGTAAGGCTGAGTGAGCCACTCAACCAAGTCTGGTGCGTCCTTTAAAGTAATTGAACGCACCTTCTGCAACTTCCCACTTTGGCTCAAGCATGTTGCTCCTGCCCTACCCCTACCACCCCTGCGGAAGGGCCTGCCTCTTCCTCTGCCTGTCATTTTTTAAATGACCCTGTGACAAAACTCTCAGTCCCTATACTGATGAAGGACTGCTGCAGTATAGGGCAGCGGTCAGCAGTAGTGCACCTCAACCCTATGTATTGTGGACCTATACCAGTCCTTAAGGAATAGCAGACTGTACCTCACTCAACCCTATGTACTATAGCACCCTACACCAGGTTATTACCAGTCCTTATAAGGACCTTTGTGGAACAAGTAGGTTGGGTGTGACTGATTAGCAGACTGTACGTCAGTCCCTATACCGATGAAGGACTGCTGCAGTATAGGGCAGCGGTCAGCAGTAGTGCACCTCAACCCTATGTATTGTGGACCTATACCAGTCCTTATAGAATAGCAGACTGTACCTCACTCAACCCTATGTACTATAGCACCCTACACCAGGTTATTACCAATCCTTATAAGGACCTTTGTGGAACAAGTAGGTTGTGTGTGACTGATTAGCAGACTGTACGTCAGTCCCTATACCGATGAAGGACTGCTGCAGTATAGGGCAGCGGTCAGCAGTAGTGCACCTCAACCCTATGTATTGTGGACCTATACCAGTCCTTATAGAATAGCAGACTGTACCTCACTCAACCCCATGTACTATAGCACCCTACACCAGGTTATTACCAGTCCTTATAAGGACCTTTGTGAAACAAGTAGGTTGTGACTGATTAGCAGACGGTACGTCAGTCCCTATACCGATGAAGGACTGCTGCAGTATAGGGCAGCGGTCAGCAGTAGTGCACCTCAACCCTATGTATTGTGGACCTATACCAGTCCTTATAGAATAGCAGACTGTACCTCACTCAACCCTATGTACTATAGCACCCTACACCAGGTTTTTACCAGTCCTTATAAGGACCTTTGTGGAACAAGTAGGTTGTGTGTGACTGATTAGCAGACTGTACGTCAGTCCCTATACCGATGAAGGACTGCTGCAGTATAGGGCAGTGGTCAGCAGTAGTGCACCTCAACCCTATGTATTGTGGGCCTATACCAGTCCTTATAGAATAGCAGACTGTACCTCACTCAACCCTATGTACTATAGCACCCTACACCAGGTTATTACCAGTCCTTATAAGGACCTTTGTGGAACAAGTAGGTTGTGTGTGACTGATTAGCAGACTGCAGCAGAAGGGCAGCAGTCAAGTATAATATTCTTTCTATATTTGGAAGAAAGAATATTATACGTGTACAAGCCTATTACCATACCACTGATACTAGTCCTGAAAAGAACCTTTGCGGACCTAATATAGTAACAGCTACTGATTAAACTGACCCTCACTGCCTCACACACAGCTTCCTGCCTGTCTTTATATAAACTGACAAAACAGAGGCTACTGGAACAATAATAGTGGATAATAATAATAATAATAATAATAATAATAATGGAATAGCACTTTTGTGGACCTGATAGTAACAGCTAATGACTAAACTGACTGTCCCTGCAGCACACACCGTCCTGTCCCTATCTCTAAACTGACAAAAGACACTCAGGCTGCTGCAACAATCAGTAACACAGCAAACCTATATCCTGAACTACACCTAAAACCTATACCAGTCCTGAAAAGAACTTTTGTGTACCAAATAGCTAGCGATTTGGGTCACTGCAATCTCTCCCTGCTCCACACAGCAACCTCTCCCTATAGTGACAGAAGAAAGAATGTAAAATTGCTGCCGGACCGGGTGTATTTATAAGTTAGGGGGGATGTCCAAGTGTCCATATGCTGTAATGTCTCAATTGGCTGTCCTGTACCCCATGATGGATGTGTCATCATAGGTCAAAGTTCTTTTACACAGTAAACACAGAAGTCCGCCGGGCGAACCGCGAACAGCCGAAATTCGCCGCGAAACGACCGCCCCTCGAACCGTTCGGCCATCCCTAATTAGCAGCAGTCAAAAGGACTGCGCCAACAAACTGACAGTCTCTAAAGGCTACTTACACACTGAGGCGCTTTACAGGCTCTATAATGCTAAAAAAAGCGCCTGCAAAGCTAAAGCCTAAAGTGCCCCTGCCCATTGAAATCAATAAGCAGCACAGCTGAACCGCCACCTTGCGGGTGGTTTAACCCTTTTTGCCCACTAGCAGGGGTTAAAAGCACCCGCTAGCAGCCAAAAACCTCAGCAAAAATGACCCCCCCCCCCAAAAAAAAAATACACGCAAACACACAAAATGCAAGTTCACCCAGTGTAAAGACAGAACTTCAAAGTGGTGCACACCTGTTAAGGATGTCCTTAAATTACTAACAAAAAAACACACTCTCTGAGCATGCCCAGAAAAATCCAAGTGCTGTTCACACACAAAAAAAAAAACAAAGTCCCTGAGCATGCCCAGACCAACACAAATGCATTTCACACACCAGAAGCCACAGCAAAAAAAAATAAAAAAGTCCTTGAGCATGTCCAGAAAAACCCAAATGCAGCTAGCCTAAAATAAGCCACCCCCTGTCCAAAATTAAGCACATCATCCAGCATGCTACAAAATTACAGATATGACAAACACCCCCTGGTCCAGGGGGGCAAACAAAGAGCCCAACGTGGGCAAAAGTTATACAACAAATACCAACTATGGGAACAGATGTGTTAATTTTGTGAGTCACCACATGTGTGGCTTATATTCTAGTTATTATATTATAAAATGGGAATGGGGGCCCAGGTCCCACCCTGAGTGACATATCAATGTCACCAATTTGGACAACCCCAAAAACGAAACAAGGGGAAGTGCCTTTAAAAATGCAAAATTACAAAATTACACTAGTAACTTGGGGGGCTTACTCTGCCTGTAAAGTGGTGCACCTTTAGCTTGTATCCAAAATGCTGCTTCAAAGATGTACGGCTTTCGAGAAAATGTACAAATCTACATTGCAGCTGCAAGATTTTAACCCAAAACAAAAAATAGACTGCCGCCCCCCCCCCAATACATACAAGGTCATTTGGGTTTGTTAAGGCTTAAAATGGGAACCCCCATGTGAAAAATATCACCCCAAACTAAAAAAATATAGTGCGCCCAAAACACACTTACAGACCCCTAGTCAAACAAACAGCAAGCCAGCCCATGAAAGGGGTGGATGCTTGGGGGAAGAAGGGGCTTGGGCACCCCAAAAGTTAACCACCTTGTTCCCAAATTCAGGGGGACAAGGGCCTCTTCCACACAACCCTAGGCTGGGGTGGTGGGGCCTGAAGATGGGGCTTTACAGAATGTGGAAAACCCCTTTAAACTAGTGGGCATTCTATGCATTAAGAAAAAAAAGCCTTCTGTATACAGCAGCCCCCCTAATACTTACCTGAGCCCCATTTCAGTCCACAAGTCCCTCGGCCATCTGAGACTCTCCTTCGTGATTGTCTGAGACACAGCAGTAGTGCCACTGGCTCCCGCTACTGTCAGTCAAAGTCAGTTAGCCAATCAGAAGAGAGGGAGCAGAGCCAAACCGCAGCTCCGTGTCTGAATGGATACATGGAGCTTCAGCTCAGGTGCCCCCATGGCAAGCTGCTTGCTGTGGGGGCACTCGACAGGAGGGAGGGGCCTGGAGCAGTGAAGCTGGATCCCGAGAAGAGGAGGACCAGGCAAAACCATTACACAGAGAAGGTAAGAATAACATGTTTATTATAAAAAAAAAAAACAAGACTTTACAATCACTTTAATGCATTGAATGCATTAAAGAGGAAGTAAACCCTAATGGGTTTTACTTCCTCTTCATTCCCCTGCAAAGTAAAAGCATAATAGGCTAGTATGCATCGCATACTAGCCCATTATGTGCCACTTACTTGTAAACAAAGCCTGCAATGTCCATTATGTCCCCACTGGTGGAAGCATCCATCTTCACCCCTCTTGCTTCCAGGGCCTCGTACTCTGCTCTATGACTGGCCAGAGCCGCGTGATATCACTCCCATGCATACATGAGTCTTGGTATTAGTGATGACCGAACGGTTCGTCCCGCCGGTCGTTTCGCGGCGAATTTCGGCTGTTCGCGGTCGGCCCAATCGGTGGCCTATTGCCGCCGTTCGCCCGGCGGACTTCCGTGTTTACTGTGTAAAAGAACTTTGACCTATGATGACACATCCATCATGGGGTACAGGTCAGCCAATTGAGACATTACAGCACATGGACACTTGGACATTCCCCCTAACTTATAAATAGACCCGATCCGGCGGCCATTTTACATTCTTTCTTCTGTCACTATAGAGAGAGGTTGCTGTGTGGAGCAGGGAGAGATTGCAGTGACCCAAATCGCTAGCTATTTGGTACACAAAAGTTATTTTCAGGACTGGTATAGGTGTTAGGTGTAGTTCAGGATATAGGTTTGAGGCACTGCTGTGCTACTGATTGTTGCAGCAGCCTGAGTGTCTTTTGTCAGTTTAGAGAAAGGGACAGGACGGTGTGTGCTGCAGGGACAGTCAGTTTAGTCATTAGCTGTTACTATCAGGTCCACAAAAGTGCTATTCAAGTTATTGTTCCAGCAGCATTTGTTTTGTCAGTTTATATAGGGACAGGCAGGAAGCTGTGTGTGAGGCAGTGAGGGTCAGTTTAATCAGTAGCTGTTACTATATTAGGTCCACAAAGGTTCTTTTCAGGACTGGTATCAGTGGTATGGTAATAGGTTTGTACACGTATAATATTCTTTCTTCCAAATATAGAAAGAATATTATACTTGACTGCTGCCCTTCTGCTGCAGTCTGCTAATCATTCACAACCTACTTGTTCCACAAAGGTCCTTATAAGGACTGGTAAGGTCTAGGGTGCTACAGTACATAGGGTTGAGTGAGGTACAGTCTGCTATTCTATAAGGACTGGTATAGGTCCACAATACATAGGGTTGAGGTGCACTACTGCTGACTGCTGCCCTATACTGCAGCAGTCCTTCATCAGTATAGGGACTGACGTACAGTCTGCTAATCAGTCACACACAACCTACTTGTTCCACAAAGGTCCTTATAAGTACTGGTAACTTGGTCTAGGGTGCTACAGTACATAGGGTTGAGTGAGGTACAGTCTGCTATTCTATAAGGACTGGTATAGGTCCACAATACATAGGGTTGAGGTGCACTACTGCTGACCGCTGCCCTATACTGCAGAAGTCCTTCATCAGTATAGGGACTGATGTACAGTCTGCTAATCAGTCACACACAACCTACTTGTTCCACAAAGGTCCTTATAAGGACTGGTAACTTGGTCTAGGGTGCTACAGTACATAGGGTTGAGTGAGGTACAGTCTGCTATTCTATAAGGACTGGTATAGATCCACAATACATAGGGTTGAGGTGCACTACTGCTGACCGCTGCCCTATACTGCAGTAGTCCTTCATCAATATAGGGACTGACGTACAGTCTGCTAATCAGTCACACACAACCTACTTGTTCCACAAAAGTCCTTATAAGGACTGGTAAGGTATAGGGTACTACAGTACATAAGGTTGAGTGAGGTACAGTCTGCTATTCCTTAAGGACTGGTATAGGTCCACAATACATAGGGTTGAGGTACACTACTGCTGACCGCTGCCCTATACTGCAGCAGTCCTTCATCAGTATAGGGACTGATGTACAGTCTGCTAATCAGTCACACACAACCTACTGGTTCCACAAAGGTCCTTATAAGGACTGGTAACTTGGTCTAGGGTGCTACAGTACATAGGGTTGAGTGAGGTACAGTCTGCTATTCTATAAGGACTGGTATAGGTCCACAATACATAGGGTTGAGGTGCACTACTGCTGACCGCTGCCCTATACTGCAGCAGTCCTTCATCAGTATAGGGACTGATGTACAGTCTGCTAATCAGTCACACACAACCTACTGGTTCCACAAAGGTCCTTATAAGGACTGGTAACTTGGTCTAGGGTGCTACAGTACATAGGGTTGAGTGAGGTACAGTCTGCTATTCTATAAGGACTGGTATAGGTCCACAATACATAGGGTTGAGGTGCACTACTGCTGACCGCTGCCCTATACTGCAGTAGTCCTTCATCAATATAGGGACTGACGTACAGTCTGCTAATCAGTCACACACAACCTACTTGTTCCACAAAAGTCCTTATAAGGACTGGTAAGGTATAGGGTACTACAGTACATAAGGTTGAGTGAGGTACAGTCTGCTATTCCTTAAGGACTGGTATAGGTCCACAATACATAGGGTTGAGGTGCACTACTGCTGACCGCTGCCCTATACTGCAGCAGTCCTTCATCAGTATAGGGACTGATGTACAGTCTGCTAATCAGTCACACACAACCTACTGGTTCCACAAAGGTCCTTATAAGGACTGGTAACTTGGTCTAGGGTGCTACAGTACATAGGGTTGAGTGAGGTACAGTCTGCTATTCTATAAGGACTGGTATAGGTCCACAATACATAGGGTTGAGGTGCACTACTGCTGACCGCTTCCCTATACTGCAGCAGTCCTTCATCAGTATAGGGACTGATGTACAGTCTGCTAATCAGTCACACACAACCTACTGGTTCCACAAAGGTCCTTATAAGGACTGGTAACTTGGTCTAGGGTGCTACAGTACATAGGGTTGAGTGAGGTACAGTCTGCTATTCTATAAGGACTGGTATAGGTCCACAATACATAGGGTTGAGGTGCACTACTGCTGACCGCTGCCCTATACTGCAGCAGTCCTTCATCAGTATAGGGACTGACGTACAGTCTGCTAATCAGTCACACACAACCTACTTGTTCCACAAAAGTCCTTATAAGGACTGGTAAGGTATAGGGTACTACAGTACATAAGGTTGAGTGAGGTACAGTCTGCTATTCCTTAAGGACTGGTATAGGTCCACAATACATAGGGTTGAGGTGCACTACTGCTGACCGCTGCCCTATACTGCAGCAGTCCTTCATCAGTATAGGGACTGATGTACAGTCTGCTAATCAGTCACACACAACCTACTGGTTCCACAAAGGTCCTTATAAGGACTGGTAACTTGGTCTAGGGTGCTACAGTACATAGGGTTGAGTGAGGTACAGTCTGCTATTCTATAAGGACTGGTATAGGTCCACAATACATAGGGTTGAGGTGCACTACTGCTGACCGCTGCCCTATACTGCAGTAGTCCTTCATCAATATAGGGACTGACGTACAGTCTGCTAATCAGTCACACACAACCTACTTGTTCCACAAAAGTCCTTATAAGGACTGGTAAGGTATAGGGTACTACAGTACATAAGGTTGAGTGAGGTACAGTCTGCTATTCCTTAAGGACTGGTATAGGTCCACAATACATAGGGTTGAGGTGCACTACTGCTGACCGCTGCCCTATACTGCAGCAGTCCTTCATCAGTATAGGGACTGATGTACAGTCTGCTAATCAGTCACACACAACCTACTGGTTCCACAAAGGTCCTTATAAGGACTGGTAACTTGGTCTAGGGTGCTACAGTACATAGGGTTGAGTGAGGTACAGTCTGCTATTCTATAAGGACTGGTATAGGTCCACAATACATAGGGTTGAGGTGCACTACTGCTGACCGCTGCCCTATACTGCAGCAGTCCTTCATCAGTATAGGGACTGATGTACAGTCTGCTAATCAGTCACACACAACCTACTGGTTCCACAAAGGTCCTTATAAGGACTGGTAACTTGGTCTAGGGTGCTACAGTACATAGGGTTGAGTGAGGTACAGTCTGCTATTCTATAAGGACTGGTATAGGTCCACAATACATAGGGTTGAGGTGCACTACTGCTGACCGCTGCCCTATACTGCAGTAGTCCTTCATCAATATAGGGACTGACGTACAGTCTGCTAATCAGTCACACACAACCTACTTGTTCCACAAAAGTCCTTATAAGGACTGGTAAGGTATAGGGTACTACAGTACATAAGGTTGAGTGAGGTACAGTCTGCTATTCCTTAAGGACTGGTATAGGTCCACAATACATAGGGCTGAGGTGCACTACTGCTGACCGCTGCCCTATACTGCAGCAGTCCTTCATCAGTATAGGGACTGATGTACAGTCTGCTAATCAGTCACACACAACCTACTGGTTCCACAAAGGTCCTTATAAGGACTGGTAACTTGGTCTAGGGTGCTACAGTACATAGGGTTGAGTGAGGTACAGTCTGCTATTCTATAAGGACTGGTATAGGTCCACAATACATAGGGTTGAGGTGCACTACTGCTGACCGCTTCCCTATACTGCAGCAGTCCTTCATCAGTATAGGGACTGATGTACAGTCTGCTAATCAGTCACACACAACCTACTGGTTCCACAAAGGTCCTTATAAGGACTGGTAACTTGGTCTAGGGTGCTACAGTACATAGGGTTGAGTGAGGTACAGTCTGCTATTCTATAAGGACTGGTATAGGTCCACAATACATAGGGTTGAGGTGCACTACTGCTGACCGCTGCCCTATACTGCAGCAGTCCTTCATCAGTATAGGGACTGACGTACAGTCTGCTAATCAGTCACACACAACCTACTTGTTCCACAAAAGTCCTTATAAGGACTGGTAAGGTATAGGGTACTACAGTACATAAGGTTGAGTGAGGTACAGTCTGCTATTCCTTAAGGACTGGTATAGGTCCACAATACATAGGGTTGAGGTGCACTACTGCTGACCGCTGCCCTATACTGCAGCAGTCCTTCATCAGTATAGGGACTGATGTACAGTCTGCTAATCAGTCACACACAACCTACTGGTTCCACAAAGGTCCTTATAAGGACTGGTAACTTGGTCTAGGATGCTACAGTACATAGGGTTGAGTGAGGTACAGTCTGCTATTCTATAAGGACTGGTATAGGTCCACAATACATAGGGTTGAGGTGCACTACTGCTGACCGCTGCCCTATACTGCAGCAGTCCTTCATCAGTATAGGGACTGATGTACAGTCTGCTAATCAGTCACACACAACCTACTGGTTCCACAAAGGTCCTTATAAGGACTGGTAACTTGGTCTAGGGTGCTACAGTACATAGGGTTGAGTGAGGTACAGTCTGCTATTCTATAAGGACTGGTATAGGTCCACAATACATAGGGTTGAGGTGCACTACTGCTGACCGCTGCCCTATACTGCAGTAGTCCTTCATCAATATAGGGACTGACGTACAGTCTGCTAATCAGTCACACACAACCTACTTGTTCCACAAAAGTCCTTATAAGGACTGGTAAGGTATAGGGTACTACAGTACATAAGGTTGAGTGAGGTACAGTCTGCTATTCCTTAAGGACTGGTATAGGTCCACAATACATAGGGTTGAGGTGCACTACTGCTGACCGCTGCCCTATACTGCAGCAGTCCTTCATCAGTATAGGGACTGATGTACAGTCTGCTAATCAGTCACACACAACCTACTGGTTCCACAAAGGTCCTTATAAGGACTGGTAACTTGGTCTAGGGTGCTACAGTACATAGGGTTGAGTGAGGTACAGTCTGCTATTCTATAAGGACTGGTATAGGTCCACAATACATAGGGTTGAGGTGCACTACTGCTGACCGCTTCCCTATACTGCAGCAGTCCTTCATCAGTATAGGGACTGATGTACAGTCTGCTAATCAGTCACACACAACCTACTGGTTCCACAAAGGTCCTTATAAGGACTGGTAACTTGGTCTAGGGTGCTACAGTACATAGGGTTGAGTGAGGTACAGTCTGATATTCTATAAGGACTGGTATAGGTCCACAATACATAGGGTTGAGGTGCACTACTGCTGACCGCTGCCCTATACTGCAGCAGTCCTTCATCAGTATAGGGACTGACGTACAGTCTGCTAATCAGTCACACACAACCTACTTGTTCCACAAAAGTCCTTATAAGGACTGGTAAGGTATAGGGTACTACAGTACATAAGGTTGAGTGAGGTACAGTCTGCTATTCCTTAAGGACTGGTATAGGTCCACAATACATAGGGTTGAGGTGCACTACTGCTGACCGCTGCCCTATACTGCAGCAGTCCTTCATCAGTATAGGGACTGATGTACAGTCTGCTAATCAGTCACACACAACCTACTGGTTCCACAAAGGTCCTTATAAGGACTGGTAACTTGGTCTAGGGTGCTACAGTACGTAGGGTTGAGTGAGGTACAGTCTGCTATTCTATAAGGACTGGTATAGGTCCACAATACATAGGGTTGAGGTGCACTACTGCTGACCGCTGCCCTATACTGCAGTAGTCCTTCATCAATATAGGGACTGACGTACAGTCTGCTAATCAGTCACACACAACCTACTTGTTCCACAAAAGTCCTTATAAGGACTGGTAAGGTATAGGGTACTACAGTACATAAGGTTGAGTGAGGTACAGTCTGCTATTCCTTAAGGACTGGTATAGGTCCACAATACATAGGGTTGAGGTGCACTACTGCTGACCGCTGCCCTATACTGCAGCAGTCCTTCATCAGTATAGGGACTGATGTACAGTCTGCTAATCAGTCACACACAACCTACTGGTTACACAAAGGTCCTTATAAGGACTGGTAACTTGGTCTAGGGTGCTACAGTACATAGGGTTGAGTGAGGTACAGTCTGCTATTCTATAAGGACTGGTATAGGTCCACAATACATAGGGTTGAGGTGCACTACTGCTGACCGCTGCCCTATACTGCAGCAGTCCTTCATCAGTATAGGGACTGATGTACAGTCTGCTAATCAGTCACACACAACCTACTGGTTCCACAAAGGTCCTTATAAGGACTGGTAACTTGGTCTAGGGTGCTACAGTACATAGGGTTGAGTGAGGTACAGTCTGCTATTCTATAAGGACTGGTATAGGTCCACAATACATAGGGTTGAGGTGCACTACTGCTGACCGCTGCCCTATACTGCAGTAGTCCTTCATCAATATAGGGACTGACGTACAGTCTGCTAATCAGTCACACACAACCTACTTGTTCCACAAAAGTCCTTATAAGGACTGGTAAGGTATAGGGTACTACAGTACATAAGGTTGAGTGAGGTACAGTCTGCTATTCCTTAAGGACTGGTATAGGTCCACAATACATAGGGTTGAGGTGCACTACTGCTGACCGCTGCCCTATACTGCAGCAGTCCTTCATCAGTATAGGGACTGATGTACAGTCTGCTAATCAGTCACACACAACCTACTGGTTCCACAAAGGTCCTTATAAGGACTGGTAACTTGGTCTAGGGTGCTACAGTACATAGGGTTGAGTGAGGTACAGTCTGCTATTCTATAAGGACTGGTATAGGTCCACAATACATAGGGTTGAGGTGCACTACTGCTGACCGCTTCCCTATACTGCAGCAGTCCTTCATCAGTATAGGGACTGATGTACAGTCTGCTAATCAGTCACACACAACCTACTGGTTCCACAAAGGTCCTTATAAGGACTGGTAACTTGGTCTAGGGTGCTACAGTACATAGGGTTGAGTGAGGTACAGTCTGCTATTCTATAAGGACTGGTATAGGTCCACAATACATAGGGTTGAGGTGCACTACTGCTGACCGCTGCCCTATACTGCAGCAGTCCTTCATCAGTATAGGGACTGACGTACAGTCTGCTAATCAGTCACACACAACCTACTTGTTCCACAAAAGTCCTTATAAGGACTGGTAAGGTATAGGGTACTACAGTACATAAGGTTGAGTGAGGTACAGTATGCTATTCCTTAAGGACTGGTATAGGTCCACAATACATAGGGTTGAGGTGCACTACTGCTGACCGCTGCCCTATACTGCAGCAGTCCTTCATCAGTATAGGGACTGATGTACAGTCTGCTAATCAGTCACACACAACCTACTGGTTACACAAAGGTCCTTATAAGGACTGGTAACTTGGTCTAGGGTGCTACAGTACATAGGGTTGAGTGAGGTACAGTCTGCTATTCTATAAGGACTGGTATAGGTCCACAATACATAGGGTTGAGGTGCACTACTGCTGACCGCTGCCCTATACTGCAGCAGTCCTTCATCAGTATAGGGACTGATGTACAGTCTGCTAATCAGTCACACACAACCTACTGGTTCCACAAAGGTCCTTATAAGGACTGGTAACTTGGTCTAGGGTGCTACAGTACATAGGGTTGAGTGAGGTACAGTCTGCTATTCTATAAGGACTGGTATAGGTCCACAATACATAGGGTTGAGGTGCACTACTGCTGACCGCTGCCCTATACTGCAGTAGTCCTTCATCAATATAGGGACTGACGTACAGTCTGCTAATCAGTCACACACAACCTACTTGTTCCACAAAAGTCCTTATAAGGACTGGTAAGGTATAGGGTACTACAGTACATAAGGTTGAGTGAGGTACAGTCTGCTATTCCTTAAGGACTGGTATAGGTCCACAATACATAGGGTTGAGGTGCACTACTGCTGACCGCTGCCCTATACTGCAGCAGTCCTTCATCAGTATAGGGACTGATGTACAGTCTGCTAATCAGTCACACACAACCTACTGGTTCCACAAAGGTCCTTATAAGGACTGGTAACTTGGTCTAGGGTGCTACAGTACATAGGGTTGAGTGAGGTACAGTCTGCTATTCTATAAGGACTGGTATAGGTCCACAATACATAGGGTTGAGGTGCACTACTGCTGACCGCTTCCCTATACTGCAGCAGTCCTTCATCAGTATAGGGACTGACGTACAGTCTGCTAATCAGTCACACACAACCTACTTGTTCCACAAAAGTCCTTATAAGGACTGGTAAGGTATAGGGTACTACAGTACATAAGGTTGAGTGAGGTACAGTCTGCTATTCCTTAAGGACTGGTATAGGTCCACAATACATAGGGTTGAGGTGCACTACTGCTGACCGCTGCCCTATAGTGCAGCAGTCCTTCATCAGTATAGGGACTGATGTACAGTCTGCTAATCAGTCACACACAACCTACTGGTTCCACAAAGGTCCTTATAAGGACTGGTAACTTGGTCTAGGGTGCTACAGTACATAGGGTTGAGTGAGGTACAGTCTGCTATTCTATAAGGACTGGTATAGGTCCACAATACATAGGGTTGAGGTGCACTACTGCTGACCGCTGCCCTATACTGCAGTAGTCCTTCATCAATATAGGGACTGACGTACAGTCTGCTAATCAGTCACACACAACCTACTTGTTCCACAAAAGTCCTTATAAGGACTGGTAAGGTATAGGGTACTACAGTACATAAGGTTGAGTGAGGTACAGTCTGCTATTCCTTAAGGACTGGTATAGGTCCACAATACATAGGGTTGAGGTGCACTACTGCTGACCGCTGCCCTATACTGCAGCAGTCCTTCATCAGTATAGGGACTGATGTACAGTCTGCTAATCAGTCACACACAACCTACTGGTTCCACAAAGGTCCTTATAAGGACTGGTAACTTGGTCTAGGGTGCTACAGTACATAGGGTTGAGTGAGGTGCAGTCTGCTATTCTATAAGGACTGGTATAGGTCCACAATACATAGGGTTGAGGTGCACTACTGCTGACCGCTGCCCTATACTGCAGCAGTCCTTCATCAGTATAGGGACTGATGTACAGTCTGCTAATCAGTCACACACAACCTACTGGTTCCACAAAGGTCCTTATAAGGACTGGTAACTTGGTCTAGGGTGCTACAGTACATAGGGTTGAGTGAGGTACAGTCTGCTATTCTATAAGGACTGGTATAGGTCCACAATACATAGGGTTGAGGTGCACTACTGCTGACCGCTGCCCTATACTGCAGTAGTCCTTCATCAATATAGGGACTGACGTACAGTCTGCTAATCAGTCACACACAACCTACTTGTTCCACAAAAGTCCTTATAAGGACTGGTAAGGTATAGGGTACTACAGTACATAGGGTTGAGTGAGGTACAATCTGCTATTCCTTAAGGACTGGTATAGGTCCACAATACATAGGGTTAAGGTGCACTACTGCTGACCGCTGCCCTATACTGCAGCAGTCCTTCATCAGTATAGGGACTGACGTACAGTCTGCTAATCAGTCACAACCTATTTGTTCCACAAAGGTCCTTATAAGGACTGGTAAGGTATAGGGTACTACAGTACATAGGGTTGAGTGAGGTACAATCTGCTATTCCTTAAGGATTGGTATAGGTCCACAATACATAGGGTAGAGGTGCACTACTGCTGACCGCTGCCCTATACTGCAGCAGTCCTTTATCAGTATAGGGACTGACATACAGTCTGCTAATCAGTCACAACCTACTTGTTCCACAAAGGTCCTTATAAGGACTGGTAACTTGGTCTAGGGTGCTACAGTACATAGGGTTGAGTGAGGTACAGTCTGCTATTCCATAAGGACTGGTATGGGTCCACAATACATAGGGTTGAGGTGCACTACTGCTGACCGCTGCCCTATACTGCAGCAGTCCTTCACCAGTATAGGGACTAACGTACAGTCTGCTAATCAGTCACACACAACCTTCTTGTTCCACAAAGGTCCTTATAAGGACTGGTAACTTGGTCTAGGGTGCTACAGTACATAGGGTTGAGTGAGGTACAGTCTACTATTCTATAAGGACTGGTATAGGTCCACAATACATAGGGTTGAGGTGCACTACTGCTGACCGCTGCCCTATACTGCAGCAGTTGTTCATCAGTATAGGGACTGACGTACAGTCTGCTAATCAGTCACACACAACCTACTTGTTCCACAAAGGTCCTTATAAGGACTGGTAACTTGGTCTAGGGTGCTACAGTATATAGGGTTGAGTGAGGTACAGTCTGCTATTCTATAAGGACTGGTATAGGTCCACAATACATAGGGTTGAGGTGCACTACTGCTGACCGCTGCCCTATACTGCAGCAGTCCTTCATCAGTATAGGGACTGACGTACAGTCTGCTAATCAGTCACACACAACCTACTTGTTCCACAAAGGTCCTTATAAGGACTGGTAACTTGGTCTAGGGTGCTACAGTACATAGGGTTGAGTGAGGTACAGTCTGCTATTCTATAAGGACTGGTATAGGTCCACAATACATAGGGTTGAGGTGCACTACTGCTGACCGCTGCCCTATACTGCAGCAGTCCTTCATCAGTATAGGGACTGACGTACAGTCTGCTAATCAGTCACAACCTACTTGTTCCACAAAGGTCCTTATAAGGACTGGTAAGGTATAGGGTACTACAGTACATAAGGTTGAGTGAGGTACAGTCTGCTATTCCTTAAGGACTGGTATAGGTCCACAATACATAGGGTTGAGGTGTACTACTGCTGACCGCTGCCCTATACTGCAGCAGTCCTTCATCAGTATAGGGACTGACGTACAGTCTGCTAATCAGTCACACACAACCTACTTGTTCCACAAAGGTCCTTATAAAGACTGGTAAGGTATAGGGTACTACAGTACATAGGGTTGAGTGAGGTACAGTCTGCTATTCTAAAAGGACTGGTATATGTCCACAATACATAGGGTTGAGGTGCACTACTGCTTACCGCTGCCCTATACTGCAGAAGTCCTTCATCAGTATAGGGACTGACGTACAGTCTGCTAATCAGTCACACACAACCTTCTTGTTCCACAAAGGTCCTTATAAGGACTGGTAACTTGGTCTAGGGTGATACAGTTCATAGGGTTGAGTGAGGTACAGTCTGCTATTCTATAAGGACTGGTATAGGTCCACAATACATAGGGTTGAGGTGCACTACTGCTGACCACTGCCCTATACTGCAGCAGTCCTTCATCAGTATAGGGACTGACGTACAATCTGCTAATCAGTCACAACCTACTTTTTCCACAAAGGTCCTTATAAGGACTGGTAAGGTCTAGGGTGCTACAGTACATAGGGTTGAGTGAGGTACAGTCTGCTATTCTATAAGGACTGGTATAGGTCCACAATACATAGGGTTGAGGTGCACTACTGCTGACCGCTGCCCTATACTGCAGCAGTCCTTTATCAGTATAGGGACTGACTTACAGTCTGCTAATCAGTCACAACCTACTTGTTCCACAAAGGTCCTTATAAGGACTGGTAACTTGGTCTAGGGTGCTACAGTACATAGGGTTGAGTGACGTACAGTCTGCTATTCCATAAGGACTGGTTTAGGTCCACAATACATAGGGTTGAGGTGCACTACTGCTGACCGCTGCCCTATACTGCAGCAGCCCTTTATCAGTATAGGGACTGAAAGTTTTGTCACAGGGTCATTTAAAAAACGACAGGCAGAGGAAGAGGCAGGCCCTTCCGCAGGGGTGGTAGGGGTAGGGCAGGAGCAACAGGCTTGAGCCAAAGTGGGAAGTTGCAGAAGGTGCGTTCAATTACTTTAAAGGACGCACCAGACTTGGTTGAGTGGCTCACTCAGCCTTACTCTTCTGCACCCTCCTCATCCTCTCGATCTGCACCCTCTTCTTCACTCTCTGCTATGTGCACCCCCAAAGACACTACCACCAACAACACCACCACCACCACATACCTTTCGCTTGAGTCTCAGGAATTATTTTCCGATCCATATCAAGACATTTCTGATGCGCAGCCACTCTTGGTATTGTAGAGGAGGTAGCAACAACCGCTACTCAGCAGTCTGACGACAGTACCCAGATCAGCCCAAGGAGGAGGTTGGTCCCCGGTGTTGCTGCCTACTCCTAGATCTCTACTTATAGCGGTGGGGAAGGTGACGTTGATGATGACGTGTCTAGTGATGTCACGTGGGTGCCCACAAGAAAGGAAGAGGAGGGGAGTTCAGAGGGAGATATGGACTAGCAGATAGGGAGGAGAAGCAGGAATAACTTACATTGCACAGGAGGGACAAAGCAGACTGCAAATGTATCAGGAGCGAGTCATCGACCATGTTCGGTCACATCTGGCGCTCCCAGGACACCGGCACATGGCTCCGCAGTGTAGGCTTTTTTTAACGTGTCCGCTGCTGACAATAACGTTGCCATCTGCAATCTTTGCAGTCAACGCATTCGTCGCGGTAAGCCCAACACTCACCTAGGGACGACCGCCTTAATGAGCATGAGCAGCCATCACCGAGCCCAGTGGGAGCAACGGAACACACAAAGCCACACTCCAGGCTCTCACCGTCCAGCCTCCTCTTCTACTTCTCCTTCTCCTCTCTCCTCACAATTGTCCTCCACTCCACCTTCCATCACGCCAAGCTCACGTTTTTCTGCAAAAAGGCAGGCTTCCGTGGGCCTAATGTTCGAGCGTAAAAAAATGATGACGCCGGATAACCCTCTTGCCCCACGGTTGACGGCTGGCTTGTCAGAACTCATAGCCCGCCAACTACTGCCATATAAACTGGTGGACTCGGAGGCCTTTCGCAAATTTGTGGCCATTGCAACACCACAATGGAAGGTCCCAGGAAGGAAGTATTTCTCAGAGAAGGGCATCCCAGAGCTATATGGCCATGTTCAGTGGCAAGTGAATGTATCTCTGGCACACAGTGTCGGTGCCAGGATACATCTGACCACAGACACGTGGTCTAGCAAACACGGGCAGGGAAGGTATATCACTTTTACTGCCCACTGGGTGAACCTTCTGACGGCCGTCAAGCATGTAACCCGTGGCACCCGTGTAGATTTGGTTTTACCGCCACGGATTGCATGCAGGCCTGGCTCTTCTCCTCCTCCTCCTCCTACTCCATCCTCCTCCCTCTCCTCCTCGGCTGACTCCTCCTTTTCCGCTGCTAGTGTCTCTTCCGCTGCGCTGCCCAAGCTCCCCAGAACCTATTCGACATGCCAGGTGAGACATTGCCATGCCGTGTTGCTTCTGTTGTGCCTGGAAGCCAAGAGCCACACTGGCCCGGCACTCCTTTCAGCTTTGCGTTCACACCGCTCAATTTGACAGTTGGTAAAGTGGTGTGTGACAACGGTGCCAATCTGCTTAGCGCATTGAAACAGGGCAAAATGACGTACGTGCCATGCATGGCACACGTCTTAAACTTGGTCGTGCAGCGATTCGTTGTCAAATACCCTGGAGTCCAGGACATCTTGCGGCAGGCAAGGAAAATCTCGGCCCATTTCAGAAGATCTTACACGGCCATGGCTCACCTTGCTGACATTCAGCGGCGACACAATCTGCCGGTCAGACGTCTTATTTGAGATTGCCCGACGCGATGGAACTCAACCTTCTATATGCTTGAAAGGCTGCTCCAGCAGAAACGTGCAGTTAACATCTACCTGTATGAACTCTGCGGCAGAACAGGTTCTGGGGAGCTGGTTTTTTTTTCACCGCACCAGTGGCTGCTCATGCACGACGCATGCAGACTTCTGCGGCCATTTGAGGAGATCACCAAACTGGTCAGTCGCAGCCATGGCGCCATCAGTGACATGGTACCTTATGCCTTCTTTATGGAGCGTGTCTCAGATTACTCTATCTGAGACAAGTCAACAACAGGAATCTGAAGAGGAGTCAGAGGAGGATGGTGCCGGGGCGGATGAGGAGGAGCAAGAAGAGCATGCTTTAAACCTTTCTGGGACCCCTGTTGTTGTGCGTGGATGGGGAGAGGAGAATGAAGAGGACGACATTATCCTGGATGATGAGCAGGAGCCAGGCCACCACACCGCTCCAGTGTTTTAATAGGGACCCCGTATAAAAAGCATAAGGGTCAAGGACCAGTACTGGGTGGCAACGTACTTAGACCCCCGTTACAAACACAAAATGGCGGAAATGCTACCGCCGTCACAGAGGGCTGTCAGAATGGAGCACTTCCAGGCCTTGCTTCGAGAAATGCTGCATTCTGCTTTTGCGTGCGCTGGCAGAGGAGCAATTCCCACTCCCAGAGAATGAGTTGCGGGTACCAATCCAACAGAGCCTGCAAGAAGAGGCCGGTTTGAAGATGTGTTGGTGACTTCGGATATGAGGTCATTCTTTCAGCCGACCCATCAACTGGTGTCATCCGGATCCAGCATCAGGGAATGCCTAGACCGTCAGGTGTCCGACTACATCGGGTTAACGGCCGATGTGGACGCTCTGAGGAGTGATGAACCCCTGGACTACTGGGTGGGCAGGCTTGACCTCTGGCCAGAGCTTGCCCAATTTGCAATCGAACTGTTGTCTTGCCCCTCGTCCAGTGTCCTGTCCGAAAGGACGTTCAGCGCAGCAGGGGGGATCGTGACCTAGCTCACGACAGTGTTAACTACCTCACATTTCTATAAATGAATGAGGCATGGATTTCGGAGGAATTTAACACATGTGACCAGTAGACCATGTATATGTCTATAAACAATTTTTTAAATCGAGCACACAGACCTTCTATCTTCATTTGGCTCACTTCCTTGTCCAAAAAAAGCACACCGTACTATATGCCCGTACCCTCCTCTTTGAAGAGGTTGAGCGGTGTCATATTTCTACTGGGGCTGCTTATTATGAGGGGCTCCCACCATCCCTGTGCTGTGCTGACTTCCTCCTGGGGCTGCTTATTATGAGGGGCTCCCACCATCCCTGTGCTGTGCTGACTTTCTCCTGGGGCTGTACCTCTGCTGTGCATATTATGAGGGGCTCCCACCATCCCTGTGCTATGCTTATTATGAGGGGCTCCCACCATCCCTGTGCTGTGCTGACTTCCTCCTGGGGCTGCTTATTATGAGGGGCTCCCACCATCCCTGTGCTATGCTGACATCCTCCTGGGGCTGCTTATTATGAGGGGCTCCCACCATCCCTGTGCTGTGCTCATTATGAGGGGCTCCCACCATCCCTGTGCTATGCTCATTATGAGGGGCTCCCACCATCCCTGTGCTATGCTGACTTCCTCCTGGGGCTGCTTACGGTGCAAGTGTCAGTGCTGTATATCACGGTGCTGATGTCAGTACTCTCTATCACGGTGCTGCTGTCAGTGCTGTATATCACGGTGCTGGTGTTAGTGCTTTATGTCACGCTGCTGATGTCAGTGCTCTCTATCAAGGTGCTGTTGTCAGATCACTCTATCACGGTGCAGGTGTCATTGCTGTATGTCACGCTGCTGATGTCAGTGCTCTCTATCACGGTGCTGCTGTCAGATGACTCTATTACGGTGCAGGTGTCATTGCTGTATGTCACGCTGCTGGTGATCATCTCCTGCACCCTCTTCTTTGCCTACCCTGACCTTCTCTCTCCTCCATTGCCTTCATGCGCTCCACAGTCCTGAATTGTCACAACAATTTCCCATATAAAAAAGAATGCTTGTAGTTGTCGATCCCAGATTCACCTCATACATGTGTCATTGGCCATGTGGTGGGACTATGTTTGCACAGCTATTAATTATTTTGTGGCTGCAAATTTGACCTGTAGGTTTGCAAAGTTCGCCTCCCATTGAAGTCAATGGGGCCCGCCACGAACGTTACGGTTCGCGAACTATCCGCCGCGTTCGCGAAACGTCCCATCGGAAGTTCGTCCATCACTACTTGGTATAGGCTGGGGAAGAAACGGCACAGAGGGACGTTTCTTCACTGCAATTCCCTGATGACATCATCCCCGCACTATAAGGCAAATATCTTCTAAATGGCACACATTTAGGAGATATTTTCAGTATAATAGGTTAAAAAAATAAAAATAGGTCAGGGGGGTTTACAACCACTTTATCCACTTAAGGACCGGGCCTATTTTTCAAATTTATTGTTTACAAGTTAAAATAATTTTTTTTGCTATAAAATTACTTAGAACCCCTAAACATTATATATTTTTTTCTAACACCCTAGAGAATAAAATGGCGGCCGTTGCAATACTTTTTGTCACTCCATATTTTCACAGCGGTCCTACAAGAGCACGTTTTGGGGAAAAAAATCACTTTTTTAATTAAAAAAATGAGACAATAGTAAAGTTAGCCTAATTTTAGATTGTGAAAGATGATGTTAGGCTGAGTAAATTGATATCCAACATGTCAGGCTTCAAAGGTGCACCCGCTCGTGGAATGGCAACAAACTTTTACTCTTAAAAATCTCCATATGCAACGTTTAAAAGTTTCTACAGGTTATCAGTTTTGAGTTACAGAGGAGGTCTACGTGTGGTTTGAACACTGTTTTCATATGAAGGCGCTACTCACGTATGTGTTCGCTTCTGCAGGCATGCTCAGTGGGAATGGGAGCATTTACATTTTTTTTTCTTATTTTACCTTTTATCTTTTATTGTTCTTTTTTTTTTTTAAGTGTCACTTTTATTCCTATTAGCCCTTGTACACACGGTTGGACATTCCAATGGAAAATGTCCGATCGGACCGTGTTGTCGGATAATCCGACCGTGTGTGGGCTACATCGGACTGTTTCCATTGGAATATCGGACTGACAAAGTTTTAGAGCTGGGCTATAAAATTTTCCGACAACATGATCCGATCAGACTTTGTCTAATCGTTTGTAGAGAATTCCGATCCGACAAAGTGCCACGCATGCTCAGATCCAATTCCTAGACCAAAGCTATTGGCTACTAGCCTGAACATAGTCCCGTCGTAACGAAATAACGTCATCATGTTACGAACTACGGATTTTCCGACAACTTTGTCCGACCGTGTGTATGCAACACCAGTTTCGGACAAAATCCGTTGTATTTTGTTGTCGGAATGTCTGACCGTGTGTACAAGGGCTTACAGCAAATGTAAACATCCCTTGTAATAGAAAAAAAAAGCATGACAAGACCTCTTAAATACGAGATCTGGGGTCAAAAAGACCTCAGGTCTCATATTTACATTAAAATGCAAAATAAATAAATAAATGAAATGTCATTTGAAAAAAAAATGTTGCTTTAAGAGCTATGGGTGAAAGTGAAGTTTTGACGTTGCCTTCATCCTACAATGGTATGAAGACAGGTGGGGACCATCTTCCCCTCACTCATCTCCATTCCAAGCAGGAGAGCGGATCCGATCACTGCTGCCAGCAGCTCTGGTAAGTGACGGAGGGCATCGGAGAGCGGTGGGAGGGGGCGCCCTCTCCCACCGCAGATGAAAGTGATCTTGTGCCAAATTTGCCCCTGAGACCACTTTTATCTGAAAGCGGACCACCCACTGAAGAAGAGGATCCTGGGGTTATGGTAGCTAGCTGCTGCCATAGCAACGATAATGCCCTTGAAACAGCCAACATACAACGACGGCGGGCTGTCCATAAGTGGTTAGGGTTAAAAAAAAACTTCTGCTTTTAGAATCACTTCTTTCTCCTGTCCAGGACTACATATCCCATGAGGCATTGTTCCTCAAACATTTACATTCACCAGCTCTCATGCCGCGTACACACAACCGGACTTTCCGGCAGACTAGGTCTGACAGAATCAGGCCGTCGGACAATCTGATCGTGTGTGGGATAATCCGATCAGTTTTCGTTTGAAAAAAATCAGACGGACCTAGACATAGAACATGTTTCAAATCTGTCCAACGAACTTAATTCCTATCGGGAAAACTGTTCATCTGTATGCTGGTCCGACGGACCAAATATGATGCAAGGGAAGCTATTGGCTACTGGCTATTGAACTTCCTTTGTTTGTCCCATCTTACGTCATCACGTTCAAAACTAATAGACCGTCGGACCTAGTCTGCCAGAAAGTCCAGTCGTGTGTACATGGCATCAGGCACTTACCCACATGTATGGATGGGGTACCGAGCTGCATGTGTGCTGCACTAAATTTCCTGAAAAGTCAACAAATAATGCATTCTGTATGCTGGCCAACCAATCGCTTCTGAGAAATAGTTTACAACAATATTTGACAATTTTAATAATCTATAATAATCGATTAGTTGTTTCAGCCGTACATTACACCAATGAGGAATGGATTTATTTCATGAATTATGAAATTCATTAAGTAATTAGACACACTTCTTGAGAGCCTAGTCACACTAAGTTCATTCCTACTGGGTATTGTATTTGTTAAAAGACAACTGCTGTATAATTATCTTTACATATTTGTTATTGATTGATTTTTTTTTTATTTGCTTTTGGTTCATTTTTGTTTTTTGGTTTAGGTTTCAAGAATAGCATGTGTGTTATGAGTATAAATAAACTGTAAAAACATTTGCATTCTTTAACTGCAGCTTTTTTCTCCCTGATTTTAGATACCCCCTCCATGTTCAATGATTATTTGTCCAGATACTGGGATGGTTAATTTGACAGAGATCAAGTGTAAATCCCAACCAAAACTCCTCTGTGACAACCCAACAGCAATATTTGATGACAAAGACTGCTGCTTTTTGCTACACTGTCCAGGTAAGTTCTTTTTACTCCTGTTATTTGAAACTTCCATCTTGAAAAATTAAAAATGACCAAAAAGGTGCTGCTGAAAGACTCTGATCTAAAATAGCACTAACTCTAAAGGGTTAAAACCAATAGGAGACAACATATACTATCCTCTCTGGTAGCTAATTTCACCAACCTTTTTTTCCATTACAACAGTGGCGGCCCGTCCATAGGGGGTGCATGGGTGCCGCCCCCCCCCCCCCCCCAAAGCTAGTGACAAAAAAAAATGCAAAAGTTCTTTAAGCTCCCTGTGCATGGGTGTATGCATATCTATCTATCTATCTATCTATCTATCTATCTATCTATCTATCTATCTATCTATCTATTTATCTATCCTATCTATCATTTATCTATCTATTATTTATCTATCAATTATCTATCCATCATTTCTGTCTGTCTGTCTGTGTACCTATCTGCCTGTCTATCAGTCTGTCTGTCTGTCTACCTATCTGCCTATCGATCTGTCTGTCTGTAGGCCCTACAGTGAGTGACTGGGGGGGGGGGGGGGGGTGTTGTTGGTTGGGGCTCTGTTTGCACCCCCCCCCCCAAAAAAAAAATTGAGCACAAGCCGACACTGCATTACAATGCTACAGCCTTTGAAAGCCTCTGACATCCAACACCATCTGGATTATTGGATGCCTTTGCCCTCCCACCACATGCTGGTTTCTTGCTCTGACCCCATAAATGACTGCTGAGTCCTGTAGTGATCTAGGGGGTCATAGGAAAGAACCAGCATGTGGCAGAGGACAGAGACACCTACCTTCCTGAAGAAAATCAAATTACCAAATGATCAGACTATTTAAGGTGAATCTTAATAGCAGGAAGATTTAAGAACATATATTAAAAATGAACAGCTGTACAGAATAAAGTGGAATCCCGAACCACCCCAATATTAAGGGAGAACCCTAATCCAGTCCTATACCCATATACTCAAGTCCATCAAGCCCAACCTATGTTGTATATCCCTGTATGTTGTGGTCGTTCAGGTGCTTATCTAATAGTTTTTTGAAATTATTGATGCTCCTAGCTGAAACCACTGCCTGCAGCAGGGAATTCCACATCACAATCGCTCTTACAGTAAAGAACCTTCTACACAGTTTAAGGTTAAACTGCTTTTCTTCTAATTTTAGTGAATGAATAATGTCTTATTAAATTCCCTTATGCTGGCAAGTTTTGTCCCCATTGTGGGGTCACCAGTAGACATGTGCAGAGTAAAATATTTCGTTTCGGAATTTCGTTTTCATCCGAAAAATTAATTAATTTAGTTACTCCCGAAATTAGTTTTCCTTTATTTCGTTTTTCGTTCAAAAATTGCATTCGTCCGAAAATCCACATGAATTATGGTCGAATCTGTCTTTGAAGGCTTATGGTGTCTGTCGAATGTATAAAGAAGATTCGATGGAGCTAGAATATTGCATACTTCGTGTGAACTTTAGAACCCTATTAAAGTCTATGGGACTCCAACGTTCAAAATCTAAAGTGCTAATTTTAAAGGCTAATATGCAAGTTACTGTCCTAAAAAGTGTTTGGGGACCCGGGTCCTGCCCCAGGGGACATGTATCAATGCAAAAAAAAGTTTTAAAAACTGCCATTTTTTCGAGAGCAGTGATTTTAATAATGATTAAAGTGAAACAATAAAAGTGTAATATTCCTTTAAATTTTGCACGGGGGGGGGGGGATTGTGTCTATAGTATGCCTGTGAAGGGGCGCATGTTTCTGGTGCTTAGAACTGTCCCTGCACAAAGTGTCATTTATGCAGGAAAAAAAGTCATTTAAAACCACTCGCAGCTATTATGAATTGTCGGCTCCCTAATACAGAGAACACTCGTTAAAAGTCATTGATAAAAAAATTTAAAAAAATTAAAAGCGTGGGGGTCCCCCAAATTCAATTACCAGGCCCTTCAGGTCTGGTATGGATATTAAGGGGAACCCTGCGTTAAATTTAAAAAAAAATTGACGTGGGGTTCCCCCTAAATATCCATACCAGACGCTTTATCCGAGCACGCAACCTGGCAGGCTGTAGGAAAAGAGGGGGGATGAGAGAGCACCCCCCCTCCCTCCTGAACTGTACCAGGCCACATGCCCTCAACATTGGGAGGATGCTTTGGGGGTCTGTGACCCCTCAAAGCACCTTGTCCCCATGTTGATGTGGAGCAGGGCCTCATCCCCACAACCCTGGCCGGTGGTTGTGGGGGTCTGCGGGCAGGGGGCTTATCAGAATCTGGAAGCCCCCTTTAACAAGGGGACCCCCAGATCCCGCCCCCCCTGTTTGAAATGGTAAGGGGGTACAAAAGTACCCCTACCATTTCACAAAGAAAGTGTAAAAAATTGTTAAATAAGACAAACACACTTTTGAAAAATTCCTTTATTAAAAATAAAAAATAAATAAAAAAAAGATTCCAGCGGTGGTAATCCACTCTTGCTATCCAGCGACGGATGATCATCTCTCCGGGGTCCAGCGATGGCTGATCTGAATCAGCGCAGCAAATCCATCCATCTTCTGTCTCCACGGAGGAGACACTGCGGGATCCCGGCGGCCTGACGTTTGTTATATGCGGAGGGCGGGGCCACCAGTCACCTGACCCGCCCCGCTCTGATGCAAGGGGAAGCCCGGGCTTCCCTGTGATGTATGGGTGACCCCCCCCCCTCTGATGTAACGGAAACCTGCCTGTGTTACATCAAAGGGGGGCGGGGTCACCCATACGTCACGGGAAGCCTGGGTTTCCCCTTGCGTCAGAGGGGGGTGGGGTCTGGTGATGGGTGGCCCCGCCCTCCGCATATAACAAGCGTCAAGCCGCCGGGATCCCTGCAGTGTCTCCTCCGTGGAGACAGAAGATGGATGGATTCGCTGCGCTGATTCAGATCAGCCATCGCTGGACCCCGGAGAGATGATCGCTGGATAGCAAGAGTGGATTACCACAGCTGGAATCTTTTTTTTATTTATTTTTTATTTTTAATAAAGGAATTTTTCAAAATTGTGTTTGTCTTATTTAACTATTTTTTACACTTTCTTTGTGAAATGGTAGGGGTACTTTTGTACCCGCTTACCATTTCAAACAGGGGGGGCGGGATCTGGGGGTCCCCTTGTTAAAGGGGGCTTCCAGATTCTGATAATCCCCCCGCCCGCAGACCCCACAACCACCGGCCAGGGTTGTGGGGATGAGGCCCTTCTCCACATCAACATGGGAACAAGGTGCTTTGAGGGGTCACAGACCCCCAAAGCATCCTCCCAATGTTGAGGACATGTGGCCTGGTATGGTTCAGGAGGGAGGGGGGCGCTCTCTCGTCCCCCCCTCTTTTCCTGCGGCCTGCCAGGTTGCGTGCTCGGATAAAGGGTCTGGTATGGATTTTTAGGGGGACCCCCACGTAATTTTTTTTTTATTTGACACGGGGTTCCCCTTAATAGACAGACCTGAAGGGCCTGGTAATTGAATTTGGGGGACCCCCACGCTTTTTTTTTTATTTTTATTTTTTTATCAATGACTTTCAATGAGTGTTCTCTGTATTACGGAGCCGAGAATTCATAATAGCTGCGAGTGATTTTAAAGGACTTTTTTTCCTGCATAAATGACACTTTGTGCAGGGACAGTTCTAAGCACCAGAAACATGCGCCCCTTCACAGGCATACTATAGACACCCCCCCCCCCCCCGTACGAAATTTAAAGGAATATTACACTTTTATTGTTTCACTTTAATCATTATTAAAATCACTGCTCCCGAAAAAACTTCAGTTTTTAAAACTTTTTTTTGCATTGATACATGTCCCCTGGGGCAGGACCCGGGTCCCCAAACACTTTTTAGGACAGTAACTTGCAGAATCTTTTCTCTCTGTCAAATCTTTTTTCTCTGTGGAATATTTTCTCTATATAATCTTGGACTAATAGAGGTAAGGTTAGGCAAATTCGACCACAGGTTCTATAGACACAAATTGTTATTGTCAGAGTCACGTTGAATCTCCTATTCTATATCGAACTGTTGTAACAACGAAAACGAAAATAAAGCATTTATTTATGTCGGATCTTTCATTTTTCAGATTCTGTGCTTTCGTTATCGTTTGTCAAAACGAAAACGAAAATAGCTGAAATTCGGACGAAAATGCATTCGGACGAAAACGAATGCACATGTCTAGTCACCAGTACAGTATTTGTACATTGAAATCATATCCCCTCTCAAGCGTCTCTTCTCCAGAGAGAACAAGTTAAATGCTTGTAACCTTTCCTACTAATGTCCTCCAGTTCCAGCACATCCTTCCTGAGTACTGGTGCCCAGAACTGGACAGTATACTGCAGGTGTGGGCTGACCAGAGTCTTGTAGAGCGGGAGAGTTATCGTTTTATCTCTGGAGTTAATCCCCTTTTTAATGCATGCAAATATTCTGTTTGCTTTGCTTGCAGCACCTTTGCTTGCAGCCTGTCATCTACTAGGACCCTTAGGTCCTTTTCCATCCTAGATTCCCACAGAGGTTCTCCCCCAAGTGAGTAGATTGCATTCATATTTTTGCCATCCAAATGCATTATTTTACATTTGTCTACCTTAAACATAATTTTCCATGTAGTTGCCCACCCCATTAATTTGTTCAGATCCTCTTGCAAGGTTTCCACATTCTGCGGAGAAGTTTCCACATCCTGCGGAGAAATGATTGCCCTGCTTAGCATCGTCTGCAAATACAGAGATTGAACTGTTTAATCCATCCTCCAGGTCGTTTTAAAAAAAAGAAAAATAGGATTGGTCCCAGGACAGAACCTTGGGGGACCCCACTTTCCACCCCACACCATTCTGAGTACTTCCCATTTATTACTACCCTCTGAGCTCACCCCTGTAGCCAGTTTTCAGTCCATGTACTCACCCTATGGTCCATGCCACCTGACCTTACTTTGTACAGTAAACGTTTATGGGGACTTGTATTAAATGCCTTTGCAAAATCCAGATACACCATGTCTATGGGTCTTCCTTTATCTAGATGACAGCTCACCTCCTCCATAGAAGGGTAATAGATTGGTTTGGCAAGAATGATTCTTCATGAATCCATGCTGATTACTGCTAACGATACCGTTGTCATTACTAAAATCTTGTATATCATCCTCTCCAAGAGCTTGAATACTATTGATGTTAGGCAAACTGGTTTGTAATTCCAAGGGATGGATCTCGGTCCTTTTTTAAATATTCTTTATTGCTTTTTTTAAATATTGGTGCTACATTGGCTTTTCTCCAATCAGCTGGTACCATTCCAGTCAGTAGACTGTTTGTAAAAATTAGGAACAATGGTCTGGCAATTACCTGACTGAGTTCCTTAAGGACCCTCGGGTGCAAGCCATCTGGTCCTGGTGACTTATTAATGTTAATTTTTTCAGGTCTATTTCTAATTCTGTCCTCTGTTAGCCATGAGAGTGTTTTCTGTGGCATGTCATGAGGATAAACATTGCAGTTTTAGTTACTGAAGCCCCTATGAAAACTGAGAAGAATACATTCAATACCTTTGCTATCTCACCATCCTTAGTAACTTGATTCCCTTCCTCATTCTTTATGGGACCAATATGATCTGACCTCCTTTTCTTACTATTTATATACTTAAAGAATTTTTTGTTTTTTTCTTACTCCCATCTGCTATGTGCCTTTCGTGTTCTATCCTAGCCACCTGTGAGGGTGTTAGCTCGGCAGCAGGTATGTGTGACCCTCTGGATGTGTTCACCACACAAAATCAAGCACAAAAAAAACAAAGGTGCAGTTTATTTATACTAGATGCAGTGAAAAATATAACAGCAAGACAAAAAGAAACATGAAAAGAAATCCTCTCAGTGGGAGGGGGAGCATTTACATTTTACATTTTTTTTTCATTTTTTTGCATTTACATTTTTTTTTCTTATTTTACCTTTTATCTTTTATTGTTCTTTTTTTTTTTTAAAGTGTCACTTTTATTCCTATTAGCCCTTGTACACATGGTCGGACATTCCGACGGAAAATGTCCGATCGGACCGCGTTGTCGGATAATCCGACCGTGTGTGGGCTCCATCAGACTGTTTCCGTCGGAATATCCGACCAACAAAGTTTTAGAACTGGGCTATAAATTTTTCCGACAACATGATCCGATCGGACAAAGTCCGATTGTTTGTAGAGAGTTCTGATCGGACAAAGTGCCACGCATGCTCAAATCAAATTCCTAGACCAAAGCTATTGGTTACTAACCTGAACGTAGTCCCGTCGTAAAGAAATAACGCCATCACGTTCTGAACGATCTGATTTTCCGTCAACTTTGTCCGACCGTGTGTATGCAACACCAGTTTCGGGCAAAATCCGACGGATTTGGTTGTTGGAATGTCTGACCGTGTGTACAAGGGCTAAGACTGCTTGTACTTTTGGCAGATGTGAGACCCAATCTGTGCTATGAATGATCACATCATCCAGGTAAGCTGCAGCATACTTTTGGTGGGGCTTCAGAATCTTGTTACAGAATGTTGCCGGTGCATTCTGTAACCCAAACAGCATTCTCTTATATTGGGAAGGCCTATCTACGGTTATAAACGTAGTTTTCTCCTTGGCCTGCAGGGGAATTTGCCAATACCCTTTGGTGAGATCGAGAGTTGTCATGTATTGGGCTGTTCCCAGCCGGTCGATCAACTCATCTATACGCGGCATGGGGTAGGTGTCAAATTTTGTAACTTTATTCAATTGTCGAAAATCATTACAAAACCACCAGCTCCCATCAGGTTTGGGCACTAGTATGATAGGACTGGACCAGTCACTCTGGGACTCCTCTATCACACCCAATTCCAGCATTCTTTGAACTTCCCCACATATTGCCTCACGTCGGGCCTCTGGTATTCTATAAGGTTTTCGTTTTACCCTTTCTCCTGGCGGGGTGATAATGTCATGCTCTGTGCCAGATGCTTGTCCCAGCAGTTCAGAAAAAATCTCTTTGTTGCGACGTAAAAACTCTTTAACCTCCTGTTGTTGGAGTTTTGATAAGGTGACTGAGATTCCAACTTCAGGAACTAAGCAATCAGACTGGGCCAGTGACAAAGTCTCTGCGACTAAGGATTCCCTATCCCTCCAGGCTTTCAGAAGATTGATGTGATATATCTGTTCCGGCTTTCGCCTTCCTGGCTGTCTGACCCTGTAGTTCACCTCATTCACTTTTTCAATTATTTTGTATGTACCTTGCCATTTGGCCACAAATTTGCCCCTGGGGGAAAAAGTACGGGTCTTGGCCCCACGGTTGTACAACCTCTGCTGTGCTAACTGTGCTTGAGACAAATGTTCCTTTACGATTATTGGCATTGGCATTACCTGTGCAGTTCTATCTTGCATCAGGGCGACATGCTCAATCACACTCCTGTGGGGAGAACTCTCATTTTCCCAAGTTTCCTTGGCGATATCCAGCAGCCCTCTTGGGTGTCTCCCATAGAGTAACTTGAAGGGTGAGAAACCCGTAGAGGATTGGGGTACTTCCCTAATGGCAAACATCAAATAGGGTACTAGACAGTCCCGATTCTTTCCATCTCTATCCACCACCTTCTTTAACATTTGTTTTAGGGTTTTGTTGAATCTTTCAACCAATCTGTTTGGGGGTGATACACAGATATACGCAATTGGGTCACTTTGAACAACTCGCATAGTTCTTTCATAACCCAGGACATAAAGGGTGTACCTTGGTCCGTAAACAGTTCCTTACAAATACCCACGGGGCTAAAAACAAGAGATAGCTCTTTGGCTATGGTTTTGGCCGAGGTATTTAGAAGAGGAATCACTTCCGGATGATGGGTGGCATAGTCCAATATAACCAAAATGTACTGGTGTCCCCAAGCAGACTTCATTATCGGACCTACCATATCCATTGGGATCCTCTAAAAGGGGACATCATTGATAGGAAGAGGTACCAGCGGGTTACAGAAATGTGGCATTGGTGCCGACTTCTGACACACAGGGCAATTTTCTGTTTCTTTCATGACCCGAGGCTAATAGAATCTCTGCAATACTCTCTCTCTCTGGTTTTCTCTGTCCCCAGATGACCTCCAAGAATGTGCCCATGGGCCAATTCTAACACCAACTTCCTGTAAGGTTTGGGCACCACAAGTTTCTCAATGGTTTCTTCTGTCCTTTGAGCCACTCTATAGAGCAGGTCCCTTTCCACAGTGAAGTACGGGTAACTGCAAGTCTTATCTGGGTTCACTAACTCTACTATTTTCACCACATTTTCCCGTGCTTTTATTAGGGTGAGGTCTTTTAACTGTTCTGTGGCAAAATTTTCCCTTTAAACCTTGAGATCCGAAAACTCCACAGACGGCATGTTTTCGTCTGAGGAAGTTGGCTCCTCCCCATTTTCTCGAGTTTCCCCCGCCAATACCGACAAGGGAAATTCTGGAGAGTCCTCACCACTCAGAGGAATTCTGGTCATCACCTTCCTGGTCTATAGAGGCACCAGTGGGGGGCTCAGGTCAATCTCAGTTCCCAGAACTTTGGATAATCCCTTCCCACAATGGCATCATGTGATAAGTGAGACACTAACCCCACCTGATGAGAGAGATTACCTTTGGGGGTCTCAAAAACCACTGTAGTCACAGAATAATCTCGAGTGTCCCCATGCACACAAATAAAACCACCTTGTTGTTCTCAGAGACCTCTGTAGTAACTAATTCAGCGTTTATCACCAGGCTACCTGAATCCAGAAACACAACCACATTTCTACCATTAATACACATTTTACATAAATGTTTCTCAACTGCAACTGTCACAAACAGCGACTGACGTCTGTCCCTTATAAAGTCACCTTGCATAGGTTTATCCACAACTGGGAAATTGGCTGCAATATGTCCCTCTTGCCAGCAGCGGTATCAAATAATCTTTTTCGCTGCCTCTTGTGGCCTTGGCTTCCCAGGCTGCTCCCGCCAGACATTAGGTAGAACGCCCACCCTCTCACTCTCTCCACACTCACCCCTTGGAGTCATCTTACCCGTCACTGGGGATGGTCTGGTCTTAGGGTGGAAAGTCTGTGAGTCCCTGGCAGAGGCGGTCAGGTTCTCTGTAGCCAAGTACCTCCCAACCAGATCCACAAGCTTATCTGCAGTTTCTGGGTCTCCATGGCTTACCCACTTTTGGATGGCAGTAGGAAGAGCTCTCAGGAAACGATCCATAACAACACGTTCCACAATCTTTGGTGCTGTCAAAGTCTCTGACTGCAGCCACTTCCTGCTTAGGTGAATGAGATCATACATTTGAGACCTGGGGGTTTTCCAAGCCGGAAAGGCCAGTTATGTACACGCTGAGTCCGGACAGAGAGGGTAACACCCAACCGTGGCAATATTTCAGTTTTTAGCAACATTTAGTCTTTTGCTTGGTCAGGCTGTAGGTCGTAATAAGCTTTCTGAGATTTCCCAGTTAACAGAGGGGCCACCAGTCCAGCCCTCTGCTTCTTAGGCCACTTTTCCCTTTCAGCAGTCCTTTCAAATATGGTCAAATATGGTCAAAAATACCTCTGGATCATCCTCTTCAGTCTTTTTTCTCAATAAACGGCTCACACCAAAGGATGCAGTATTAGTGAACCACTTGCCTCCCTGGTCTGCGGGCATTGCTGCATTAATGTCTCCATTTGTTGTTGGAGACTCTGCTCTTGTTTCTGTAACATGTCTATGAAGTGGGCCTCAGATTGCTGCTGGGCTTGTCACTGAGCTTCCAGACTCTGCTGGTAAGCTTGCTGTTGGGCTGCAAGGCTCTTTTGCAAAGCTGCATTTGTCTGCTGCTAGAGCCAGCTGTCCGTCAGAAACCATGAATCAGACTGAGACAAAAGTACAATTAAATCACACTTGTTTATTAATAAAAAATTAAAAGGTAAATAGAGTAAGCATAGTCAAAACATAGCCAGAGTCCAGTAACCAGATTGAGTAGTCAGCCAGTCTAGAGTTCAATAACCAGATTGGGTAATCAGCCAGGCCAGAAGTCAGGGATCCAAGTGGAGCAACAGCAAACAGGGTAAGGAGCCAGAAGGGATGTCAGCAAGCCAGTCTTTACGCAGGAGATGGTTTCTTGTGATGTGACCAAGGCGAAGGCAGAGATGAAGTGAGCTGGACAGCTTTAAGTAGGCAGGTCAAATGAGCAAGATCAGGAACAGCTGGGTCACTCTGGAGAGAGATGAGAGCTGACAAATAGCCGACAGTTGAGCAGCCAGCCCAGAGAAGGAAGGGCTAAGCCATCCCTGACACTGTCTCAGTATCTCCTCCATGCTGGCCTTAAAAAAAAAAACTGCCTGCATTCTCCACCAACTTTGAGGGGGATAGCCAGGCAGCGGGTGTGTGTGACCCCCTGGATGGGTTCACCACCAGTGGCAGCCGTCCATAGGGAAATCCCAGGTAAAGACCCCCCTGTCAGGGCTGGCTTAGCCCTTCCTCCTCTGGGCTGGCCGCTCAACTGTCGGCTAATTGCCAGCTCTCTTCTCGCTCCACTGTTACCAGCTGTTTCCGATGATGCTCGTCTGGCCAGCCTATTTAAAGTCTCCAGCTCATTTCTCCATTGCCTTCACGTTTAGTCACATCACTAGGAACCATCTCCTGCTGTTGTTTCAAGACTGGCTTGCTGACATCCCTCCTGGCTTCCATCCTGCTTGCAGTTGCTCACCTTGGATCCCTGACGTCTGGACTGGCTGATTACCCGATCTGGTTTATAAACTTTGGACTGGCTGACTACCCGATCTGGCTACTGGACTCTGGCTTGCTTGACTACGCCTTTTCCTATTTACCTTTTTATTTTTATTAATAAACAAGTGTGATTTGATTGTACTTCTGTCTCTGTCTGTTTCATGGTTCCTGACAGTACTTGAAAGCCATGAATTCAGAAGATACAGTCAATCCACTTGTTGGTAATATTTTTTCCAGATTGGATGAGCAAGATCACCGCATGGATCAGTTTGCCATGGTGTTACAAACGCTCCTGAATCGCACAGCTCACCTGGAATCCCCCACGGTGGCTGCTCCGGTACAACCTGAGTCTCAGGTCATTCCTGCTGCTGCGCCAGTCTCTGTGCAGGCACCCACCTCGAGTATTACCTCTATAAGAGGTGTGTCTGGTTCTGCTCCACTTCCCCAGTGATTTGGGGGTGATCCAGTTCAATGCAGAGGGTTTCTCAATCAGGTTGAGATATACTTCGAGATGCTGCCCCAGGCGTTTCCCACGGACAGAAGCAAAGTAGGTTTCGTGATATCTTTGCTTTTGAGAGAGCTTTGGCCTGGGCTAACCCTCTATGGGAGGTGCAAAAACCTGTTTTCTTGAGTTACCCTCAGTTTGTGGCCTCCTTTAAAAGGGTTTTTGACGTCCCCACACGCTCCGCTTCTGCTGCCAAGTGCCTCATGTCCATCAAACAGAGTAGGAGAACTGTTGCCAACTACGCCATTGAATTCCGTACTCTGGCAGCAGAGGTTGCTTGGAACAATGAGGCCCTCGTGGCTGCCTTTTCTCACGGTGTCTCGGATTCCATCAAGGATGAGATAGCAGCCTGAGATATACCCACTGAGCTGGAGAGCTTGATCTTGTTTGCCATCCTCATTGACTCCAGACTCAGAGAAAGACTTTCTCTTAGAAAGCGCTTGCGGAAGCCTCCTGTATGTTTGCCTCTGAGCTTTGTAGTCCCACCCATGCCTCCCTCACCTCCTATGCCTCCTGATACCGAGTTGGTCAGTGAAGATGAACCCATGCACCTGGGTTTCACGCATCTCTCTGCGGATGAGAGAGCCTTTAGGAGGAGGGAGAGATTGTGCCTTTATTGTGACCAGACAGGTCACTTTTTAACGTCTTGTCCTACCCGTCCAGGGAACGCCCGAACCTTGAAGTCCTGTCATGGACAGACCTTAGGTGGCGTTGTTTCATCCCCAGTTATCCAGAAGGATAAGCCCCTGGTTTCAGTCACCTTTTCTTGGGCTGAGTCGTCCATCGAGATACAGGCTCTAATTGACTCTGGGGCTGCAGGCCTGTTCATTGAAGCTGCTTTTGTTTTGCAGCACTCGATTCCGCTGCAGCTGCGTGACACTCCACTTGCCATTGAGGCTCTTGACTGGAGACCTTAACAGCCTGCCCACATGACTCGTGAGATGGTTCCGTTGTCCATGGCCATAGGGGCTCTTCACCATGAGATAATCCAATTCCAAGTTATTTCCTCACCCAGATTTCTGCTGGTTATTGGTTATCCTTGGTTACAGAGGCACAACCCCTCTTTTGATTGGCTCTGTGCTAAGGTTCTCTCCTGGTCACCACAATGCAGTGAGACATGCTTCCTGAAGGTATCCAAGGTCCTGTGCACCGCTTCACTCCCCTCCCTGCTGGAGGAGTACCGTGATTTTGGCGTTGTCTTTGATAAAGGTCAAGCCGGTAGTTTGCCTCCACACCACCCTTATGATTGCGCAATTGACCTTCAACCTGGTGCCATACCTTCTCGTGGCCGGGTTTACCCTTTGTCGGTCTTGTAGGATAAGGCCATGGAGGAGTATGTTGCTGACGCACTTTCTTGAGGTTTCATCCGCAAATCCTCGTCTCCTGCTGGTGCTGGTTTCTTCTCTGTGAAAAAGAAGATCGGTGAACTGAGACCTTGTATAGATTATAGGGGTCTCAATCGTGTCACGATTAAGAATGCCTACCTGATTCCATTGATTACTGAGTTATTTGACTGCCTCAAGGGAGCAACGGTTTTCACAAAGCTTGACCTGAGAGGGGCATACAATCTCATGCGCATTAAGGAGGGTGACGAGTGGAAGACTGTGTTTAATACCAGAACAGGCCATTATGAATACCTGGTAATGCCTTTTGGCCTTTGTAACGCCCCAGTCGTTTTCCAGGAATTTATTAACAATGTCCTCTGAGATTTGTTGCAGTTGTGTGTGGTGGTGTATCTCGATGATATCCTCATATTTTCCAAGTCCCTGGAGAGCCACCACACAGATGTCTGTCGTGTACTTCAGAAACTAAGAGAGAACAATCTCTATTGTAAACTGGAAAAGTGCGAGTTCCATCGTGAACAGGTTACATTCCTGGGCTATGTCATTTCCACTTCTGGTTTTTCAATGGACCCAGAGAAACTTTCGGCAGTCCTACAAGGCCTCGACCCGTGGGTTTGCGTCCTCTGCAGCGTTTCCTGGGCTTTGCCAATTACTATCGGAAGTTTATTCGTAACTTCTCGTCTCTGGTCAAGCCTCTGACTGATATGACCAGAAAGGACGGTAACCCACAGAGTTGGTCTCCAGAGTCCATTAAGGCCTTTGAGACTCTCAAGGCTGCCTTTGTTTCTGCTCCTGTGTTGGCACATCCTGATCCTACGTTGCATTTTATCCTAGAAGTTGATGCTTCTGAGACTGGAGTTGGCGCCCTTCTGTCTCAACGTCCTAACTCTGAGAGCGCTATGCATCCTTGTGGCTACTTTTCCAAAAAATTGTCACCTGGTGAGTGTAATTATGAGATTGGTGACAGAGAGCTGTTGCGATCATTTTAGCCCTGAAAGAATGGAGACATCTCCTTGAAGGTACCACTGTGCCCGTTCTTATTCTTACTGACCATGAAAATCTTTTCAGAAGCGACAATAGGCTGAACTTACATAATGCATAGCGGAGACCGAGGAGGCATCTTCCATCCCCCTATCCCTTTCAAGATTCCCTCCTTACTGCCACCCCCTTAAAGCCCCCCCTAACCTAACAACGTAACCCCCCCCTTGATTTCTATATACACCACAATTCAAACTCACCAGCTACTACTTGGCTGCCCAAAACAAGGCATCCAGGTCTATTATGACACGTATATACGCGGACTTGTCGTACAGATACTCATCTTACTACTCTGATGAGTAGGAACCGCCATGAACATCTACACCATGACATGGAACCAGACGCACTAATATTTGGAAATACTTACCTTAGGACTAACTCGGTATGGTTTATCCAGACTACCCAGCACCCAATCTTTGCTTAAATCTGCAAATGCTTGCTTGAGAAACTCCATGTTACAATTAGTGAGAAGATAGACGTGCCTCACCCGCAGTATGTACTGGCTATTGTTTAACCATATGTCTATTTTGTGATTTTTGGACAAATGTATGATAACTCTGTTATTCTGACTGACTTATGTTTCTTTAATAAAACCTTTTTTTTGGAAAAAAAAAAGAATCTTATATTCTTGTCTGAGGCTAAGCGACTCTCTCCCAGAAGGGCGCGATGGGCTCTTTTCTTGTCGAGCTTTAATTACATTGTCTCATTCTTACCCGGTACTAAGAATGTAAGGGCTGATGCCTTGTCACAACAATTTTCCTCCACTTCCAAGTTGGAGTCGGTTCCGGTTTCTATGATTCTCACTTATCGTATCTTAGCTACGGTTCGCACCAGTCTTACTTCTCCTTTGAGTGACAAAATTCTTGCTGCTCAGGTCCATGCTCCTCCTGATAAACCTTGTGACCGCTGCTTTGTCCCAGAGAGTCTCCGTACTGCAGTGCTCCAGACTTATCATTCTCCCAAGGCAGCTGGCCATCCTGGGAAGAATCAACTCATTTGGGCCATCTCCCAACAATTCTGGTGGCCTAGTCTACGGGCTGATGTTACTGCTTTCTTAGTTGCCTGTCCCGTGTGTGCTCAGAGTAAGACTCCACGACAACTTCCAGTGGGCCTCCTACAACTCATACCCAATGGAGAGAGGCCCTGGACTCGCCTGTCTATAGATTTCATTGTGGAATTGCCCAACTCCCAAGGCAACACTGTTATCCTTATGGTGGTTGACCGGTTCTCAAAAATGTGTCATTGTATTCCACTTAACAAGTTGCCCACCTCTAAGGAACTGACTTCCATTTTTGGCTCCCAATCTTCCATTCGGGAGATCTTTGGCTTACATGGGCTACCCAAGGTGATTTTCTCGGATAGGGGTAGTCAGTTTGTCTCCCGGTTTTGGCGAGCCTTTTGTGCACAGTTGGGAATCCAGCTTGCGTTCTCTTCTGCGTATCACCCACAGTCTAATGGGGCCGCAGAACGTGACAATCAGTCCTTGGAGCAATTCCTACGTTGCTATATTTCTGACCATCATAACAACTGGTCTGACCTATTACCTTGGGCAGAGTTTGCTCACAACAGTGCCTTGAATTCTGCCTTCCGATTGTCTCCATTTATGGCGAATTATGGTTTACAACCTTCCATGTTGGCTGACTCCTTTGTTCCGCAAAGTATTCCTGCGTTAGAGGAGCATCTCCGTGGTCTTCGTTCCACTTGGGTACAGGTCCAGAAGGCTTTGCGTCATGCTAATGATAGGTACAGACTTCATGCTGACCACAGACGCCTGCCAGCGCCTTCCTACCAGGTTGGGGACAGGGTCTGGCTGTCATGTCGCAACCTCTGGCTTCGTGTTCCCTCTCTGAAATTTGCACCTCGGTTTATTGGGCCGTTTCGTATCCTGCGCAGGATTAACCCAGTAGCTTACGCGTTAGAACTTCCTCCTAGTATGCGCATCTCAAATGTGTTTCATGTCTTCTTATTGAAACCGTTGGTCTGTAACCGATTTACCACCTTGGTGCCACGTCCTCACCCTATTCAGGTTGAGAACCATGAGGAGTATGAGGTACAATCCATTGTTGACTCCCGTAGATTCCTTGGGAGCATACAATACCTGGTGCATTTTAAGGGGTACGGTCCGGAGGATCGCTCCTGGGTTTCATCCTCGGACGTACATGCCCCTGTCCTCCTCCGCGAGTTCCATAGACTGTTTCCCCTCAAGCCCGGTGGCCCTCCGAGGGAGAGACGTCATGGGGGGGGGGGGGGGGTACTGTCAGGGCTGGCTTAGCCCTTCCTCCTCTGGGCTGGCCTATCAGCTGTCAGCTAATTGCCAGCTCTCTTATCTCTCCACTGTTACCAGCTGTTTCCGGTGATGCTCGTCTGGCCAGCCTATTTAAAGTCTCCAGCTCATTTCTCCATTGCCTTCACGTTTGGTCACATCACTAGGAACCATCTCCTGCTGTTGTTTCAAGACTGCCTTGCTGACATCCCTCCTGGCTTCCATCCTGCTTGCAGTTGCTCACCTTGGATCCCTGACGTCTGGATTGGCTGATTACCCCATCTGGTTTATAAACTTTGGATTGGCTGACTACCCAATCTGGCTACTGGACTCTGGCTTGCTTGACTATGCTTTTTCCTATTTACCTTTTTATTTTTATTAATAAGCAAGTGTGATTTGATTTTACTTCTGTCTCTGTCTGTTTCATGGTTCCTGACCCCCCCCCCCCCCCCTCCAGGCAGTCACAAAAAAAATTGAAAAAAATAATGTTTTTTCAAATAACCCTTTAAAAAGAAAAATTGTGTGAAGCACCATGTCAATGCAATGTCAATGCAATCACAAGATTGCAGATGCGGCACTTCATTTGTGGGGTTTTAACCCGTCTTGTGCCGCAATGAAAAGTGCCGATCGGCATCCGCCCGGCGCCCATAGAATTACTATGGCCTTGTGCTTTGAGTGACAGACTAGTTAGTATATCACTTCTGGTTTTCCCTGTGTCAGACCAGTGCACCTGAGCGGAGGAGCGGACTCCTTCACTTGCTCTGTCAGAGACAAAACAACAAGCATCTAGTTGGAAATCCACAAGAGGGGGCAGAGCTGAATAATTCCACTGACCCTGCCAAACCGAGACACAGCCAGTGGAGATAATAGAATCATTGACAATCAACACAAGGCTGGTCTCCTTATTTCTACAGGATGGAATCTTCACAAGTGCTGCTTGTCAATGCTTCTATTATCTCCACTGGTGTTGTTGTGTCTTGGTTTGGCAGTGTCAGTGTAGGCACTTGTTAGACACACAGCCCATGTGAAGCCTCCCCATCCATCCTGTAGCTATAAGGAGACCAGCCTTGTGTGACTGAATACACACGAGATAAGACATCCTTCACAGCCAGCGTATGGGGCAGAGGAGGAGTCACAGCTGCCTATCGCTAGCCATGGATTCCTGCTCAGGACAGAGCCTCATTAATCCACCCATCCATCCCAGTCAGTGTCTAGCCATCCATCCATCCCACTCAGTGTCCAGCCATCCATCCATCACACACAGTGTGCAGCCATCCATCTCACTCAGTGTCCATCCCACTCAGTATCTATACATCCCGCTCAGTGTCCATCCATCCATCCATCCCGCTCAGTGTCCATCCATCCATCCCACTCAGTGTCCATCCATCCCACTCAGTGTCCATCCATCCATCGAAGTCAGTGTCTAGCCATCCATTCATCCCGCGCAGTGTCCATCCATCCATCCATCCCACTCAGTTTCCATCCACCCATCCACCCCACTCAGTGTCCATCCATCCCGCTCAGTGTCCATCCACCCATCCATCCTGCTCAGTGTCCATACATCCATCCCACACAGTGTCCATCCATCCCACTCAGTGTCCATCCATCCCACTCAGTGTCCATCCATCCATCCCACTCAGTGTCCATCCATCCATCCATCATACTCAGTGTTTAGCCATCCATCCCACTCAGTGTCCATCCATCCCACTCAGTGTCCATCCATCTATCCATCCATCCCACTCAGTGTCTATCTATCCATCCATCCCACTCAGTTTCTATCTATCCATCCCACTCAGTGTCCATCCATCCAAGGAGACCAGCCTTGTGTGACTGAATGCACATGAGATAAGACATCCTTCACAGCCAGCGTATGGGGCAGAGGAGGAGTCACAGCTGCCTATTGCTAGCCATGGATTCCTGCTCAGGACAAAGCCTCATTAATCCATCCATCCATCCCATTCAGTGTCCATCCATCCCAGTCAGTGTCTAGCCATCCATCCATCCCACTCAGTGTCCAGCCATCCATCCATCCCGCTAAGTGTCCATCCATCCCGCTCAGTGTCCATCCATCCATCCATCCATCCCGCTTAGTGTCCATCCATCCATCCCAATCAGTGTCCATCCATACCACTCAGTGTCCATCCATCCATCCCAGTCAGTGTCTAGCCATCCATCCATCCCACTCAGTGTCCATCCATCCATCCCACTCAGTGTCCATCCATCCATCCCGCTCAGTGTCCATCCACCCATCCATCCCGCTCAGTGTCCATCCATCCATCCCACTCAGTGTCCATCCATCCATCCCACTCAGTATCCATCCATCCATCATACTCAGTGTTTATCCATTCATCCCACTCAGTGTCCATCCATCTATCCATCCACCCCACTCAGTGTCTATCTATCCATCCATCCCACTCAGTTTCCATCTATCCATCCCACTCAGTGTCCATCCATCCCACCCGCTCAGTGTCCATCCATCCATCGCACTCAGTGTCTATCCATCCATCCCACTCAGTGTCCATCCATCCATTCCCTCCCACTCAGTATTTATCCATCCATCCCTCCCTCCTACCAGTAACTATAGCCGACATAGAAGCTTCTCAACCTTCTACAGCATCAGAGGAAGAGGCTACTATATACCCGAAATGCCTGAGCCCAAAGAGCAGAAAGGAAAAGGGTGAAATTCACCCACCGAAAAGGCTGACATACGATACTTTAGGCGAACGTTCTGTAGAAGCGATCCTCACATCACAGAGAATGCACAGCCTGCCTATCCTTCCCACTACAGGTTTAGTGGAGGGCGACTCCAACTCACCCTCTGGCACATATAGGTGGGCCATTCCAATATCGGTGGCTTGTGGGCAACACAACCTCACCTCTTATGACAAATGAAGGGAGGTTCCCTTGCCAGGTTCATACGTGCATGGCAATTGTTTTTTTTTTCTTACATGTACTAACCTGTTGCCTCCCATTATATTTTGAAAGCATGTAACAGGTTTTGGACATTTGATGTTGATAGACTCTGTCCTTCCTTTGGGGACCAAAGGTTCTTTGGTGCGGGGAGTATGTAACAGGCATGTCGTAATGCAATTTCTCCTTTTGGCCACAAGATGGAGACAGAGAGATGCTGACTGGTCCTTCCAGAAAAAAAACTCAGACACAGAGCATACTTGAAAAAAGGGGAGTTTCAGGAAGTGTGGAGGGGATGGAAGAGAGGGAAGTACTGAGGTAAAAGAGAGTGCTGACAGGAGACAGAGGAAAGGAGATTGCTTAAAAGAGAGGGAGATACCAAGGCTCAAAAAGTCCTTTGCTGGGACACAGTGACACCAGTGAGGAGAGGAGTATGAGGGGAAGGAACTGAGTGAGGAGAGAGACACACGCTGACACCAGGGACTGTTTCCCAACAGAGAAGGAGGGATATCCTGAAGCCCAGGAAAAGGAGAAATGTGAGGAGAGAAAAACGCTGTGAGAGGAATTTTTTAGAGCTGAGGGGAGAGAGAGACACACACTGACACCAGAGAGTGTGTGACCTATTATTAAGGAGGGAGAGCTGTCTGAGGAGAGCGGGCTGAGGTACCAGCATCAGGCTACAAGAGAGAGAGCTATCTATAGGAGAGAGATCAATCTAAAGGAGGGAGAGCTGTTTGAGGAGAGCGATCTGAGGTACCAGCATCAGGCTAAAGGAGAGACATACACCAACACCAGAGTGTGTGATCTAATATACTGTAGAGAGAAAAAGCCAAGCCTCTCCAGAGACTGCCAAGAGAAAGTGGGAGTCTGAGGTGTTTTCAGAGGAAGAGAGAGAGAAAGAGAGAGTCTAGGAGCCCAGGAAAAGAAAAAGGCTGTGACATGGCAGTGCAGAGACAGTGAGGAGAGAACAACTGTGCCCAAGATTGTCAGCCAGAGAAAGTCAGAGCCTGAGTTAGCAGAAATCCACAACCATTTGAGGAATCTCCTAAGTCTGCAGCGAGTTATTGGGGCCAGTAGGGACGCACTGATGCCACTTTTTTGACACCGAGTATGAGTACCGATACTTGACATCTTGTACTCGCCGATATCAATTACTGATACCTGTCGCCTATGAAGAAGGGTGGTTTGGGAGGTGGCTGGGTGTTATTTGGGAGCCGGATAATGGCAGGGTGGGAGTGGAGGGGTAAGTGAGGGCAAGGTAGTTGAGGATGGGGTGGGAGAGTTTAGATGGAAAAGGCTGTGATCACTGGGGGGGGGGGGATAGGAGGGTTATTGGGAGACATGGGGGCAGAGGTGACAGCTGGTAGAGGGAAGGAGGAGACAACAGGCAGTAGTGACTGCAGGCATGGTACAGGAGACAATCAGGGACTGAAGGCATGGTACAGGAGACAGCCAGAGACTGCAGGCATGGTACAGGAGACAGTCAGAGACTGCAGACATGGTACAGGAGACAGTTAGGGACTGAAGGTATGGTATAGGAGACAGCCAGGGACTGGAGGCATCGTGCAGCAAGGAAACAATGCTTGTGGGCTGTTAGGATGGGCGGGCCTGCACCTAGTGATGCCAATGGGAGGAGGAGGTGGGGAAGGCACTGTCCAGAGGGGAGGAGGAGGCGGGGAGGGCACTGTCCGGAGGGGAGGAGGAGGCAGGGAATGCACTGTCTGGAGGGGAGGAGGAGGCAGTCTGCTCCCAATCGACGTCACTTCCGGTATCGGTTTCCGGTATCTGAGCATTTTCGCGAAAAATGGCTAGTATCGGCGCCAGTACCGATAACGATATCAGTGCATCCCTAGGGGCCAGTGTGGAGAGAGGACAAGGTGCCATTGGAAGCTTCTACTGTGTGGAGAAGCAGTTCTTGGACCAGATCGTGGAGAGACAAAGCCAATCCCGGGATGCTGTCCTTGCCATGCTGCCTGCCAGAATCACCCTAAGCAACCTAAGCGAGTTGACGCCTGATCGGAGGGGCAAGTAAATCGGTGTTACCGGGACTGATGAGCGTCACTCGGAGCTACTTAACTAGTGACCCCATAGCTCTAATACTGACTGTAGGCCTCACTGACAGCTGCAACATGTGCCAACGAGCTCCAACGAAACTTAGGACTAAGGACTGTCCCTAGTTGTAACTACCTTGAAGCTCTATCTGCTGGCCAGTTTAAAGGTGTACTATACTTCTGTCTATTCGTTTGAGTGCACTCAAAACCTAGTGTGAGTTTAAAAGTACCCTTGTACCAGTGGCATTGCTATGGGGGTGTGGGGGGTGTGGCTCGCAGCGGGTGACACCCACCAGAGGGGTGACACCGGGGCCACCACTAAACGCTATAGCTTGCAGTGGAGCGGTGCGAGCAGGGCATTCAGCCGTGCGGGGGATGGGGGGAGGCTGCCTATAACACTCCCCAGCTGTCACTCAGGGATCTCCAATATCTCCTGTGGTAGCCATATTAGGTGGGCGGAGCTGGGGGTGTGGCTGCCTCCTCCACTCCTCCCACAGACCCCTTCACGTCGATCCCACAGCTGAAGGAGATAGACCTGAGCATACAGCAGCCCCGCCCACCCACCCGGGTGTTCATCTGCAAGCATGAGGTATGCTATAAGTTACTGCACAGGCTCAGCACACTGTCACACATCCCTACCAGCCCTGTACCACCCCAAACCTGCCCTGTACCACCCCTACCTGCCTTGTACCACCCCAAACCTGCCATGTGCTGCCCCAACCTGACCTGTCCCACCTCCAATCTGCCCTGTACCACCCCCAACCTGCCCTGCACCACCCGCAACCTGCCCTGTACCACCCTCAAACTGCCCTGTGCCATTCCAAACCTGCCCTGTACCACCCCCAACCTGCCCTGTGCCACCCCAATCTGCCCTATGCCACCCCAACCTGCCCTGTACCACCCCCAACCTGCCCTGTACCACTCCCAACTTGCCCTGTACCACTCCCAAACTGCCCTGTGCCACCCCAACCTGCTCTGTACCACCCCAAACTGCCCTGTACCACCAGCAAACTGCCAATATACCAATCCAACCTACTCCATACCACCCCAACCTTAAACTATACCACTGTATAATACCCTAACCTGCATCACCCCTGCCTGCTCTGTACCACCCTGAACCTGCCCTGTACCACCCCAACCTGCCCTGTACCACCCCCAACCTGCCCTGTGTCACCCCAACCTGCCCTGTACCACCCGCAACCTGCCCTGTACCACCCCAACATGCCCTGTACCACCCCCAAACTGCCCTGTGCCATCCCATCCTGCTCTATACCACCCAAAACTGCCCTGTACCACCCCAACCTGCTCTGTACCACCTCCACACTGCCCTGTACCAGCCCAATCTGCCAATATACCAATCCAACCTACCCCTTACCACCTCAACCTGCCACTATACCACTCTATACTACCCTAACCTGTCACTATACCACCCTATACTATAATTTACAGGGGCTGGTTTTGTGTGCGCCCCATGACCATGCGCTGCCTACAGGGTGCGGGCAGCCAAGGCAGGAGGGGGGGTGACACCATGTTTTACTGCACCAGGTGACACCAACCCTAGTGATGCCACTGCCTTGTACTTATGCATTGTTTATTGCTAACCTGCCAAGTGTGTTCAATTTGGTTTAACTGTTACGTTATAATAGTCAATCCATAGATTAAGCGTGTTTATCACTAAACAGGTGTGTGTGTATTTATTGGCATATCCCACAGCCAGGCGAAAGCTATTTCTCACTTGTGTTGTAAATTGTGCTTGCAGTAATTTTATTCAACCTGGTGTACCGGGGGGCTGAGGTTGTTCTCGGAGTAGAGGTGCAGAACAGAGAACCCAAAATTTAACCAGTGGCTCCTTCGGGGTTGGCGCTACATATATACTAGTGAATTACCAGTGAATGGTGCATCAGGGTCGTGTCAGGACAAGTCTGATCATTGGAGGAGAGTACACTGAGTTCCCAGCATAGCTAGAGAACTGACTATGGTGTGCTCTTCTGCTTAGTGTGGTCAGTTTTTAATAGGCGAGCAGAGGGACTGGCAAGAACACCAGGGATTTCACATAAAATAAGCAATACTAAGAGCACAGGAGATGTTATCAAGTACATGGTACAGCAGCCACATATCAGGAATATGAAGTGTTGGGGAAACAGAAGCTAAGTGCACTTCACTTTCTAAAGTGAACACATGGAAGTTGATTTAGTAAAGGATTAATGGCAGTTAATTTTGCATGGTAAATTATAGTAAATCATGTAAAGTTGCATTCACTTTGAAAATCCAATCATGTACAAACTAAATTGGGGGGGGGGGTGCAGAATCCTGAGAGGATCCCTCTGCTGGACAGCCAATAGGAAGTGTCCATGGGCTTGATTAGCTAAATCTAGAGGGTGCAAAATCTGGTGTACCTCTGCATAAAAACCAATCCGCTTCCAGATTTTTTTTGTCATAGTTTAATTGAACAAGCTGAAGTTAGAGTTCAGTTTTAGTAAACCAACCCCATGTCAAGAAGGAAATGGGAGGGGCACTCAAAATAGGCCCCATCTCATGTAAACAATGAATGATAGACGACTCCAGACTGGAGCACCATGTGGGTTAATGATAAGGGAATCTTAACTTTCACACACCTCCAAAGATTTTATATTTTCATTATAGCATATATAATTTTATATCTAGCATATATAATTTTATATCTAAAAGAGCTGCTGTTTTATTTTTATTTCTGTTTTTAGAATGCATTGATGATGAGGACAACCATTATAAGGTAGGTTTAACCCTTACTGGATAATTGCTATGACATAGCCATTTCCATGATACTATTTTATTGGCACAAACAGTTAAACAGTTAAATACATGAAGGTTTTGTCTCTTAACCACTTCAGCCCTGGAAGGATTTTCCCCTTTCCTGACCAGGCCATTTTTTGAGATACGGCACTGCGTCACTTTAACTGACAATTGCATGGTTGTGTGATGTTGTACCCAAACAAAATTGATGGGCTTTTTTCCCCACAAATAGAGTTTTCTTTTGGTTGTATTTGATCACCTCTGCAGTTTTTATTTTTTGTGTTAACAAAAAAGAGTGACAATTTTGAAAAAAAAACACAATATTTTGTACTTTTTGTTATAATAAATATCCAACAAAATAAACAAACTGTGTTCCATATGTGTGTTCTAACTGTGGGGGAATGTGGCTGACTAGAGGAGGAGAGAGATTGCTGTTCCTACTTAATCTCTCTCCTCTCTCCTGACAGAACTGGGATTTGTGCGTTTACACACACAGATCCCTGTCGACGTACAGCTATGATGGCTCGCCCAGGGGAGCCAATCTGCCACAGTATAACTGCGGTGGCAGGTCTGGAAGTAGTTAAAGCTGTATTAAACCCAAAACCAAAAATATATTATGTTGTAGCTTACCAATCATTACATGTGGTGGCTGAATCAGTTTTCATTTCTTTTGCGCTTTTTCCCTTTCTTTTTACCCGGTGATCTGGCCTTTAACACACCTCCTGTATTAGTAAGCTTATACCTCTAGTTGTTATGGTAGTCATGGAGAGTGCATTTCAAAACACACTGATTAACCATTTTTCTACCACGGTATGTTTATAACCAGCAGATTAGTGGACAATCATATAGCCACCACTGTTTATAAACGTCACTGTAAAAACAGCCCTGAGGTCACTCCTGTACCTCTCAATAGCTGTGAACTGAGTGATCACAAACACAGTGTACTGAGCCAATCCAAGTGGCCCTGTAGCATGTGATCGCTCTGATAACCAATCGCAGTGATCATATACTACTGTTTTTACATTGTTATTCCCTCTCCTTCTAACAACACAGGAAGGAGAGAAACCATACTAATTAATGAAAGGGAAATAAATGAATGAATTAGCAGCTTCTAATCCATTCTAGAATTTCCACTGACTGTAAGCTTGTTTTGTTAACCATTTTTGTTTTTTGTTAACCCTAAGTTTCATCCTTTCTCTGATTGTGATCGGTTCATTAACCCCTTTTCGGCTTCATTTCCCGGTTCCCTACTGCGCATGCGCGAATCGCGCTGCGCAATAAGGACGGTCCCCGCTGCCTCTGGGATCTGTGTGTTTCCAAGCAGGCAGCGGGGCACTTGCGGAAAGGGGCGTAATCTACGCCCCTTTCCGCAGAGAGCTATCCCGGAAGTGGGTGCAGAATACCTGTACTGTACAGGTATCTGCACCCCCCTCCCCCCTGAAAGGTGCCAATTGTGGCGCCGGAGGGGGGGAGGGTTCCAATGAGCGGAGGTCCACTTTAGGGTGGACCTCCGCTTTAAGTGCACTAAATATTGAGAGTGGCTTAAAGGGGGTTAAATTGAATCTGAAATTACTTACATGGGGTAGTATGTACAGGAGAGGAGTGCAGAGTGGGTAGTATGTGCAGGAGAGGAGTATGGAGTGTATGTGCAGGAGAGGAGTGTGGAGTGTACAGCGGTGGGTAGTACGTGCGTGAGAAGAGTTTGGGGTGTATGGCGGTGGGTAGTACGTGCGGGAGAGGTATGCGGAGTGTATGATGGTGGGTAGTATGTGCAGGAGTGGAGTGTGGAGTGTATGGCGATGTGTAGTATGTACAGGAGAGAAGTGTGACGTGTATGGTGGTGGATAGTATATGCAGGGATAGGGTTGTGGAGTGTATGGCGGTGGCTAGTATATGCAGGGAGAGGGGTGTGGAGTGTATGGCAGTGGGTAGTATGTGCAGGGAGAGGGGTGTGGAGATCAATTGCCTCTGCAATTTTTATTTGTATTATATATGTGTATTGTATTAGTATGTGCAGGGAGAGGGGTGTGGAGTGCAGTGGAGGTGCATCCATAAGGGCGCACGGCCCCTCTCTCCTGCCACCTGCTCTAGCACCAATAGATAGATTCATGCATTGCATGAAGCTATCTATGGCCACCACTGCCACCCCCTATTCAGACGCCTGGCCCCTTTTCGGGTCCAGGGTGCCTGAATTACAGTGGCGGGGGGTCGTTTTGAAGCACCTGATTAGAGCCATAGGCTCTAATAGGCTTAAAAAAAACGTGATCTGCAATCATCATGCTGGGCGCTTGCAGGTCACTCAGCTGTGTTAGAAAAGCAAATGAATATTCGCTTTCCTTACACTAAACCGCCTGTCCGCTAATCAGGTGCTCGGATCTGTTACCCGTCACCTGATTGGCTGAAACGACAGGTGCTGTGATTGGATGCCAGGCGTTCAATCATAGCAGAGGATGAGAAGAGAGAACGGGAGAAGACATAGAGGAGCTGTCCCACCGAGACAGGTAAGTGCAGATGTCTGGCCAGCGGGGGGCACACTGGCAGCATTTGATATGACAAAGTGGCTGCATTTGATGGGGCACAGTGGTGGCAATTGATGGGCACAAGTTGCTCAATTGATGGGCACAAGTAGCTGCATATGGCGGGCACAAATGGCTTCATATGATGGGCACACGTGGCTGCATATTATGGGCACAATGGCTGCATATGATGGCCACAAGTGACTGCGTTTAATGGGCACTGTGGCTGCATTTGATGGGAACAAGTGAGGGAGAATGGCAGCATAATCGGAGAGCTCCCGCCGACAGAGAGATTCAACTGCCTACAACAGAGGTTTTTCACTGCCTACCGAACTGTAAGTCATGGGGACCTCTTCCCGTGGATCTTCCGCCTCCCGCTCAAGATCCCCCAGGGAGAATACTGGCCGTCTTAGCCAGAATATCCCTGAAATATTCAGGACACAGGCCGGCAATATGGCGGCGTCACAGGGCCCCTCTCCTGCAACAGGCCTGACACGCGGTCCTAACCCGTGGACCTCACCGGAAAATGAAAATACTCATTATACTCACGCCACACCAACAACCCAGCCTCCACGATCTCAGATCGGTAGCTGCGGATATTAAGGAGACCCTCACGGCGGCCCTCACTTCGGCGATATCAGACCTCAGGGTGAACATCCAAACGATCGCAGTGAGAGTCCAGGAAGTGGAGAATGTCACTACAGCCCACACATCGATACTCCGCCGCTCATGCCAAGTCCTGGACACTCACACCATGCAACTGAGGGAGCAGAATAGCCACATCGAGGATTTAAAGAACCGCGGAAGGCGCCATAACCTCCGCATAAGAGGACTACCAGAAGCGATAGATGCAGATCATGCCCCAGACGACGTCATATATGACGAAACGGACGTAGGGTGGTCTCGACGTGCTTGACGCTATCACGTGACATTTGGGCGTTCGCTTTGCCGGCCGGCTTTTTTAACGCTGATTTGACCTATTATGCTTGTGAGTATGTTTTCTATGATTGAATAAAAGATTTTATCTACGGATTTACGCTATGGGAGTTTCTATTTGCATTTTATGAATGGTTCAACCGTGTGGAAAGATGAGTTGGTGTCCCGGTGTGATGACCCATTGAGATTCCTGATAATATATGCCTATTTGATTTGGGATTTGGTAAGCGCGCATTCTTACTATTTATCAGCACGGTGTTGGTGAAGGAAGCCTTTTTACTACACCCGCACAGGACTTTTTTTTGAAGAAACATTTCCTGCTTGGACTGTCACATTTATGATTACACCTTTAAGTGAAACTGTTGTTTACACATTTTTTTTTAGCACTTTATTTATTACTTATGGTGCCTGTGATTGTTTGTATATTTAGTGCACTTTATTAATCACATGAATTTATAATCATTTTTATATATTTCTTATTTATTCATTCATTTGCTTATATTGTATTTTTTTCACTAGATTGTGATTGTTTATGGTGTATACACAGTATTTTTGTTTATATGTTATGTTTGTTTTATAATTTTTAGGTGTTAGTTTTTCTTACCAGGATTTGCTATATGGGAGAGCGCGGTTATAATTTTTTGATTTATATGTTTTATGGATGTGTATCACATCATATTAATCGCTGCTTTTAGGTATTTAGATTAGTTTTTGGCTTTCATATTTTTTAGCGCAGTATTTCCTCTCGTTTTTTTTTTGATAGATGCAGATCACTTGCAAACTGAAGTGACCGGCATCTTCAACTCGCTACTAGATAGACCACCTTCCACCCCAATAGGCATGGAGCGGGTTCACCGTGTCTTACGCTCTAGGGGGAGAGACACAGAGCCCCCTCGGGATGTGATATGCTGTGTGATAGACTATCAGCTAAAGGAGGCAATCTTACGCAGAGCCCTCTCCACCAACCCTCTGACTCACAACAATGCAGCCCTACAACTCTTCCAGGACCTGTCAAATATCACCCTGCAACATCGCAGAGAACTCCGTCCCCTCCTTGAGGTACTAAGGGCCAGGGAGATACCATACAGATGGAAGTTCCCCTTTGCCTTATCAGCTTCTGCCCTTGGGCGCAATACACTTCTTAGGGTACCAGAAGACCTACACCACTTCTGTGAGACGTTGGAGATACCCTATACTGAAGTCCCGGACTGGTATGTGGAATTCCGACCCTCTACCACCAGAAGAGCTGCCCCGGAGGACGACTTCATGGAGACTCAGGATTTCCGCTCCAGGAGATGCCGCTCCCCAATCCAACCTGCTGGCTCAAGTATCAGCGACTAGCCAGAACCACGGCGCAAGTCCAACCAAGGCTCCACACTCCAGGAGGGCACGACGGGATCGGTGAATAGTAGCAGTTAACCTGCCTTCTGACTCAGATAAGTTATGTTGATCTAGGAGTCTCCACGTTCCCTCTAGTACACCCCGCTTAGGCTTCCCGGCCCTCCACACACTATACTGTTAAACTATACTGCTAAATCCTGCCTAACCGGTTGTTAGAACACTCTCCGCCAAGAACGTCCCCTTTCCACCAACTGTTAGATTTGCAATAGGTCCTCGATTGTATGCTGGGATTCTGCTTGTTACCCCTTGTCCCTTATGTTATTTTTATCATCCCCCTCCCTCTTGCTCCGGTCTGAACAGAACCTTGGACATTCACTGGACCCTTATCCAGGCTCCCGGGACATTGTTAGAGCCAGGGCTATGAGGAGTTCCAATGACTGGACACTAACATGTACAAAGATGCTCCCAAATGCCAGCTACAATGCTGTCTCCCTGCCCCCACCCCGCTCCGCGGTGTGGAACTCTTCCCATTCCCTCTGTTAAATACCTTTTATCAATCCTGTGGACACTGCAGGTGACGCTCAGCTAAGGTATTTTGTATATTGTGTTTTTCCCCTCCCTGTGTCCCGTGTAGCAAGGGGACACAGGTTTACACCCTGTCTCCTTGGTGCTAAGATATTCATCTCACCACATAGGCAATGCCTCCCCTGACAGGCCCATTTATCTAAGCCCCTGTACACACGGTCGGAGATTTCCACAACCAAATCCGTCGGATTTTGCCCGTCGGATTTTGTCTGTTGGATCTTGTCCGAAACTGTTGCATACACACGGTCGGACAAAGTTGGCGAAAAATCCGATCTTTCAGAACGTGATGACGTAATTTCGTTACGATGGGACTACATTCAGGCTAGTAGCCAATAGCTTTGATGTAGGAATTTGATCTGAGCATGCATGGCACTTGGTCCGATCAAAATTCTCTACACATGATCGGAGTATGTCTGACCGGCCCAGTTGGTCGGGAAATATTTCCAACATGTTGGAAAATTGGGTCCGACGGATATTCCGACGGAATCAGTCCGATGTATACCACACACAGTCGGATTATCCGACGACACGGTCCGATAGGACACATTCCGACGGATTCTCCGACCGTGTGTACAATGGCTAAGAGGTAGTCAAACTGTCTCACCCCGCTGCATGTTTGCACTTAACTCTTTGTGATACAGTTAGAAAAGAGAACTAACACTGTCTCTTACATGCCTCATTTTCACGTCCCGTCCTATAGATACACCACCCTATTGGGCTGTCTGCAGGCAAAATTATTAATGTTCAGGGCTTGTGACAGGAGCTACCTAACTCTATCTCTGTCTGGAGTCACACTCATATGAGGATGACCCAACCGTACCTTTTTAAAGGGACAGATGGATCCAGGTCACTTGCACCACAACTCCTCAGCTTGCTTACGTGCAAAAGCCTACAGAATTCCAGACCCATACAAACAATAGAGGGCATCCCACTGATGCCGGTGAAGAGGGGGAGTCTACACCAAGACCTCGCCCTTATAGGCCTAGATGCCCCTCACACTTAAAGCTATCACAGTTACTGTCACAAGCTCTGGCACATAGTTTCATTGTTTCATAGTTTCATAGTTAGTAAGGTTGAATAAAGACACCAGTCCAAGACACCTTGTCTTGCTTATACTCCTTCCCAGCTCAGCATGACCTAGACAAGCTCAAGATAACAGGGGTGAACTCACCCATTCGTATGATGCAAGTTGAACTGCATTTTTGTTTTAAATATGTTCTAAATATGTTTTTTGTAATCTGAATGCTTGACCTTACTTACCTACCTTGCAATGTTGATAATATGACAATATACACAATCTAAATTACTATGTAGGTATGACATCCTCCTTAGCCTATAGTAATACCTGGTGGCTGGTTTGTATACTGTACCCTGTAACAGCTGTTGTTGCAAATGCACCGAGCCTCCTCCTAACCCCCAGTGGAAGCCAAACTTACACTCTTACCCTCCATGCGCAGCATGTATACTCAAGGCCACATCACCTATCCCCCCTCATACCCCTTCTATCAAGCGTTCCCTGGGACATTCTGGTAACTCCCACGCAACTCCACCTCCCTGTATTCTTGAACCGCAAAAATCATACCCGCCTAGGACCCATGATACACTTTCAGTTCACTCCACTCCTGATATACCAACCTCCTCAGGTATAAGACAAAGGATTATCTCTCCACTCAGCAGGCTTCTTTTTTCTAGAGCAAAACTTAGCCAACCCCCATGCAGTGGACCCATATCTTCGATACCCGTTAAGACACAGTTGTGTCCACTTCAGTCCACTGAATTGACTCGGCTATTCCCAAACATAAATTTCCTCCCCCTCTTAGATTGGCTAGCAGGTTCTTGCTAATCCCCAAACCCCTACACCTACACATAAGAGCCCCTTCATCAAAGGGCCCTCCCATCAAACGCAAACGCGTTTCCCCTTGCTTTTATCACCTATAAGTCACCCCTCGGCTAAACCCCCCATACACGTACTTACTTCTACTCAACTATCAAGTGCGATTCTCTGACACTACAAACTGTACCCAATCCCACCCCCTACACGACTCCCACATTTGACCACTTCCTATAGCTAATACAGTCTAGTGCAACACCGAAACACAGTTTCAACCTCCAACAATGCCGAACCCCCGCCGACCTCCCACCAAACTACAGACTAAAATTATCTCCTTAAACACGCACGGACTCAATATCCCAGAGAAACGCTCTTGAGTCCTCCTTTCCCTACACAGGGATAAAGCAGACATTGCCTTCCTTCAAGAAACCCATTTTAAAACAGGTTCAATCCCAAAACTCTCCAACCACCATTTCCCAACTGCCTTCCATGCAACCAATCAAGCTGCAAAAACTAAAGGGGTATCGATCCTCTTTGCAAGACATTGCCCATTCCAAGTCAAAGACATTCAAGCAGACGTAGAAGCACGCTTCCTGTTCATCAAAGGTTCTCTCTATGGCAAGCCAGTCACCCTCACCAATATATATGCCCCCGACACTGGCCAAGTCTCTTTTTCGCCACTCTGAACCAGTTATCCACTTTCCAGGAAGGTATGCTTATACTTGGAGGTGACATCAATGTCCCCCTCAATCCTTTGCACGACACATCGACTGGTACATCCACTATGCTGTACAAAGCCCTTAAGACCATTAAGACACGACTACAAGACCTCTCACTACACGACTTGTGGCGAACGCTACACCCGAACGTAAAGGACTACATGCACTTCTCCACCCCACACAGTCAATATTCCAGACTAGATTACATCTTTCTGTCTCAGACAGATCTACCATCGTTGACCGCTGCCTCGATCCACCCCATGTATCTCTCAGACCATCACCCGGTCTCAATGACACTAGAGATTACACACATCACTAACAGGGCACCTATCTGGCGATTAGACTCCTCCTTATTAACAGACGAAACCATAATGGCAGACATAACAAACGTCTATCACTATATTTCCAGGAAAATACTTCCCCAGAGATTTCACCTATGGTGTTGTGGGAAGCTCACAAAAGCACCATTCGAGGGGAACTTATCGCAATCTCGGCCAAACGGAAGAAAGACAGAAATGCACTTATCACAACACTAACAACGCAGATACAAGAGAGAGAACGTGCCCACAAACACTCTCAGGCATAAGCAACCCTCCCAGAACTGCTTCAGGCCAGATACGATCTCCTGGAACTCCTAAACAAACGTATAAGACGAAACTATATTCTCTCCCAAAAAGTTTTTTACGAATACGGAAACAAGTCCGATAAACTCCTGGCAAGAGCACTTAGAGCAAAAAAAGCCTCTATGACTATACACTCCCTAACGGACCCGCGTGGACACAAGTTGGTGTCGAATGACCACATAGCGAACCAATGTGTTCGATACTATACCCAATTATATAACCTACACCAGACCGATACCCAGAAAGATGACACCCTCAGACTGCAAACAATCAGAGACTTCCTTGCCAAATACAGCCCGAACCATATTTTGGATAATGACGCCATTGAACTGGACCGACCTCTTTCACCCACTGAAGTGGACACGGTACTTAAATAACTGAAACCCGGCAAGAGTCCGGGTCCAGATGGACTGACGATGGCGTACTATAAAGATTTCATAAATATACTGAAACCCCATTTCGTAACCGCCTTTAACTCCCTATCTTCGGACAATCCCCCGCCTCGTGACTTATTGACGGCCCATATCACCTTAATTCCTAAACCAAACAAAGATACCTCCCTGGAGACTAATTATCGACCAATTTCCCTCCTTAATGTAGATCTTAAAATGTATGCAAAAATCCTGGCTAACCGTCTCATGCCCCTTCTTCCCTCGCTCGTTTCATTAGACCAAGTTGGTTTTATACCAGGAAGAGAGGCACAGGACAACACTACTGAAGCCAATAACATTCACCATTGGCTGACCTCCACTAAACAACAAGGATTCTTCCTTTCCCTCGATGAGGAAAATGTTATCGACAGAGTGGCCTGGGACTACATGTCAGAGGTATTCAAAATGATTGGCATACATGAACGCATGCTCCAATTTATCATGGCCCTGTATTCTTCACCCACTGTGAAGGTCCGGGTTAATGGTCACCTGTCGGATGCCTTCTCCGTGTCGAATGGAACTCGCCAAGGATGTCCCCTTTCCCTCCCTAATATTTTTTCTTACCCTAGAACCACTTCTTCAAAGAATACGAGCCAACCCAAGTATCAAGGGAGTGACAATTGCAGACGCTACATACAAACTCTCTGCCTTCGCAGACGACGTCCTTCTCTTCCTCACAGACCCACACACCATGCTACCCAACCTACTCACGGACTTGACCACTTTCAAAACCCTCTCGAATCTCCAAATTAATTACTCGAAATCTGAAGCCCTGAACATTTCCCTGCAGCAGGACACACTTGAATTGTGTCAAGCCAACTTCCCCTTCAAATGGAATCGAGACGCCATTACTTGTCGAAGATAAAGTGTAAGCGCTCAACTTATATATATGTGTTTCTTGTAGTGATACAAAATCATATGTGTTCCTGTGTGTCAAAATATATATAGAATAGCCCCAAAACAAAGGGGAATGATACTGTATTGCAACAAAAATGAGAAAAAGAAAAAATTATATATATATATATAGTGACCTATGAATATATATGTGAACCAAAATAGTGACTGTGTGAATATTTATCCCAGTGAAAAAACAAACAGTAGCTATAAATATATACAAATATAACTAATCACAGTGATAAAGTCCATAAGCAAATATATAGTCCATGAAAAAACGTGCAAGATGTCAATCTGGACGTGTTGTGATAACGACCAGGATTCTGTGGTATTATGACCAAAGAAGATGATATTTCACCCTGTGACGATCCCACCACCTTATAGGGTACAGGCTTACCGGATCTGTATGACCCTAGTAGACATACGCCTCAGGGGTCAATCAAAGCTTATGGTCCCAGCCAAAATGGTCCCAAGGATTGGATGTGTCAATCGTGCCGTATACGATCCCCACAAACGACTAGATGTAGTCACTGTTCTTCATGTACATATACAAATCCGACAACGACTCAGGCATAGAAGATGAAGAGACAAGGCCAACATAGCATAATAACGTTTTATAAAAAATCTTTAATAAAAAATTGCTCAAACTCACATTTCCAAGATGAACAGTAAAGCATGTCAGAGAAAAAATGGCAGTAGCAGAATCCTCCCGACGCGTTTCGACCCACCGGTCATCATCTGGGGTGGGCTCCCACTACTGACATACTGCCTTATATAGGTACTCACACAATAAAGTGATGCCATTCCCCCATGTGTCGCAATCATGCCCACTTCCGGTATATCCAAGATGGCGGACGGGCGTGCGTTCCACGCCTCCGTTGTTATGCGTTCCACCCATGTATCGAATCTATTTGGGCCTGAAATTTATGGTTGGAAATGGTAACAGCCCCACTTCCGGTATGGATGAAGATGGCGACCTGGCGTGCGTTCCACGCCTCAACAGAAATGTGTTCCACCCATTCACATTGATGTATAAAAAAAGAGAGAAAAGGGGAAAAGAACCTACTTCATATAATGATGTATTGAATAGCCAAAAGAGGGGACCAACCCCCTATATGAGTTTTTAACTATTCCAGCTCGCGGATGGACATGGAGGGATGTCAAACCCTCTCCCAAGTTACAACCCGAAACCGGAAGTGCGCATCCGCGAACACACCGGAACCGGACGTGTATAGACATCACTTCCGGTGCGGAGTAGGAATGAAAACAAGGCCTGGGTATGGAGAAAACATTGTCTCTTCTCTAATACTGCTAAAAAGGTGGCGCAATGACACCTAGTGGCCACAATTAAAATAAATCTTAACAATGTAAGAACAATACATAAAATATATCATATTATACATGATATATATCACATGGTATGAAATTGTAATTATATGGTCTGAATAAACTATCTTACCACAAAACATAAAAATAAATGAATATATATACATAAAATTGCTGTAATCATTAAAAATAAATAAAAACTACTTAATGAAATATGCCTACAGATAAACTTGTGTGATGCCAGACTACGCATTGCAAATATTACAAAAAGCTCCTATGAATCGTCTATGAAAGCATTAATGTCCCACTCCACATTCATGCCGAATGGGGAGTGGGACTGAAGCTCATAGATCCAAAAAGTCTCCAGCCTGGAGACCCCACGTGTAAGGGGCCCCCCTCTCCAGGGTGGGGTGTATCTATCTATCGCGACAAACTGTGTGCCCCGTAAATCGTTATTGTGGCATTCCCTATAGTGTCTAGGCACCGTGTGCTTAGACAATTTGCTTCTAATCAAGGAGATATGTTCGCCGACCCTCGTGGAAAAAGGCCTAGTGGTACGGCCGACATACTGCTTCCCACAGGGGCAGGTTATTAGATAAACCACATATTTAGTTTTACAGGTGCAGAAACATTTAATTGGATATCTTCTCCCGGTTACTGTGGATGTAAATTCTAAAATTTTTCGTTGTATCAATGCATTATGTTGACATACACTGCATTTTTTGCACGGAAAATAACCTACCAAGTTGTGAAAAAAAGTAGGCTGAATTGGGGGATTAATGATGTTGGGGGCAATTTTACTTTGCAAAGTTGGAGCCCCTCTGAATAAAACGTTTGCTCTTTCAGGAAGATTTGGACCTAACACAGGATCTTTTCTCAAAACCTCCCAATGTTTACTAAAGATCTTTTTTACTTGCCTGTATTGCATGTTGAAGGTGGTTATGAAAGACCACTTGAATTTATCGTTATCATTCCGAGGGGTTTTAACCTGCAAAAGAGTGTCCCTGTTTATATGTGAGACCTCCTGTAATTGTTTTTCCAGAATGGGTGCATGGTACCCCTTATCCAAAAACTGTTGTTTTAAACGGTTTGCCTGATCTAAAAAAATGCGGTCATCAGTGCAGTTACGACGTAATCTAATAAATTGACTACGAGGGACGGAGGTAAGCCAGCTTTTATGATGGCAGCTATCGATGGCGATATAGCTATTGCGATCGGTGGACTTGAAGTGGGTTTTAAAAATGAAACCCCCTGATGTAATTCCAATTTCCAAATCTAGAAATTGTATTTTATCCGTACTGGTCTGGTAGGTTAATGAAATTCCCCTATCGTTGTTGTTCAGACCACTAAAAAATTCACAAAGAGCATCAGGGGTGCCCCCCCATAGGAGGAGGATGTCGTCTATGTATCGGACCCACAAAATCAATGATGGGCTCCGCTGAGCATAGACGACATCCTCCTCCCATTTGGCCATGAAAAGATTGGCCAGACTAGGCGCAAATTTGGCCCCCATGGCCACACCCCTTTGTTGTGAGTAATACTGGCCATCAAACCAAAAATAGCTATGGCTGGTAGCAAATTCCAACAATTCTATGATGTAATTACGTTGACAAGGGACTAACGTATGTTCTTGGTCTAAAAAGAAACGTACCGCTTCGATTCCCTTGTCCTGTGGAATGCAAGTGTATAGGGATGCAACATCCGCGGTGGCTATAATGCATTGTCCTTGGAATTGTATACCTTCCAATTTTCTGATGGTAATGGAATCGAGACGCCATTACTTACCTAGGAATCAATCTTCCCTCCCATTTATCTAACCTATACGCTAAAAACTATATCCCCATACTTCAATGTATTCAGAAAGACCTAAAGACTTGGTCGACCGGCAATTTTTTTTGGTTTGGGAGAGCAGCAATACTCAAAATGAATATCTTTCCGAGGATACTATACGTCCTACAAACGGTGCCCATAAGATTACCCCAGGCCTTTTTCAACTCATATAGGAAGGCATGTAGTGAATTCATATGGGGCAAAGATCGCCCTAGATTCAGCTATGCGAGACTGTCGATGCCCAAGCTAAAAGGGGGTATAGGCCTCCCAGACATAACTAGATACCATTGGGCTTCCCAATTAACAAGAATCGTAGACTGGAACGTCCACTCTCATTCGAAAGCCTGGACACAAATTGAAAATGAATTTACCCCGTTCCCAATCTGCCAATTACCTTGGCTTACCCCGAACAATACACCCCAAAGTTGCAAACGACACCCATTAATTGGCAGCACTTTACAAATATTCCTGAAACTATGCGATCACATCGCATCTCTACCATACAGGGTCCTCTAACACCCCTCCGACACAACCCGGACTGCCCAGTTGGCCAATCGGACACATTTTTGGCTGACTTTTGGCCCCATAACGACGTTCAGGCAAGGCACTTCTTCTCTGGGGGCTCCTTTCTAACCCACCCCAACATACCTTCACTGATGCCTGACCAACCTTGCCCGCAGTGGACATACCTCCAAATTTGACACTTCCTCAATGACCCCCGCAAGCGCAATAACCACGCTAGACAGCTTACGCCATTCGAAACACCATGCATGAAAACAGAACCACAAAGGCATATGATCTCAGACATCTATGCCCTGCTATTTTCTGACCATGACGCTAAATCCAGTATGGCAACCCAAAGCTGGGAAAGGGATTTATCCATTGACTTGTCTCTAGAAGAATGGGAAAATATCTACACACTCATTCACAAGGGATTGATCAATGTGACAGCACAGGAAAATGGCTTCAAAATTTTCTCGAAATAGTATAGAACCCCGAGCAAGCTACACAAACTTTTTACCAACGTTTCTCCCAAATGCTGGAGATGCTCTGATGGGGAGGGCTCTATGTTGCATATTTGGTGGTCCTGACAATTGCTCCAGCCCTTTTGGAAGGAAGTCGCATTACCTCCAAGGTTACCACATACAACATAGAATTCTCACCTGCTCAAATGCTTCTCCACTATTCCTTTTAGACATTATTACCGCTCCCTTGCGCTACACTTAATAAACGCGGCAAAATTGTGTATCCCCACTCTCTGGAAATCCTCTAAACCACCCACAATTGCAGACTGGTTCAGACGTATATCTAAAACTGCGGATTTTGGAGGAACTAATCCATCAATCCAAAGATACACCCACGAAATACAGGAACGTCTGGTCTTTTTGGCATCACTTTCAATTATCAGATGAATATAAATGCTTACTTTCGCACAAATTGACCCTACCTCCTCCACCCCCCAATGTAGGATGAAATATCCATTCCCAACCCCAGGCAGTCATGTAAACTCCTATACCCCCTTCTCCGCATTATATAATGTAGTGTTAGATCCAGGAATGCTATGAACCCCGATAACATGATAGCCTTTCTCCCATCTCCACCCTCCCCCTCACACACACCCCCCACCCAACCCTTTATCCTTCGAACCCCAAACTGTCCATGAGCCTGCGCCTCACAGATAATCCCAGAGTAGGGATGCTTGTGGTCCGAGACTGCATCCCTGTATCAGACCTATCATACAGTCAACAGGTAGGCACTGGCATACTATCTCCTTTCCACAAGAATGTATTATACTAAATAAGACAATTGAGAAATACGCGTGGACTTTCTGGGTCCCACTTCTTAAGGGTCAATAGCCCATATACACTTAGATCAAACGAGTATATGTTTAAGGCTCAGTTTGCTGTTAAATATCTCTGAAAACCGGTTATGCCTTAAGGAATATGTTTTTGTGATATGTGTTGTTACAAAACGTTATTGTTTTTCCTCACCAAGAATGTACGCAACTATGTGATGTTTTGCATGTTGTGCTTAATACTTTTAATAAACTTTTTTTTGGGAAAAAAAAAAAAACATGTGCAGGGAGAGGGGTGGAGTGTATGGCAGTGGGTACAATGTGCAGGGAGAGGGGTGTGGAGCCTATGACGGTGGGTAGTATGTACAGGGAGAGGGGTGTGGAGAATGATTGCCTCTGCAATTTTTATTTTTAGCGCTATAAACACAAAAATGAGTGACACTTTAAAAAACATAATATTTTGTACTTTTTGCTATAATAAATATCCCCATTTTTTTTCTCAGTTTAGGCCGATATGTATTGATTGATTGGTTTGCGCAAAAATTATACCAGTGGGACCATTGTCATTTATACAGCAATCAGTGCTATACAAATGCACTGATTCCTGTGTAAATGAGACTGGCAGTGAAGGGGTTAACCAGGGGGTGGCAGTGTAGGGGTTAAGTGTGTCCTAGGGTCGTGTTACTAACTGTGGGGGGTGTGGGTGTGTGTTAGTGAACACTGATCTCTGCTCCAATCACAGGGAGCAGAGATCAGTGTCACTTGTTGCTAGGCAGAACGGGGAGATGCTGTTTACCTCCGCATCTCCCCGTTCAGCCTCCCCTTGAGAGGATCGTGGGTATCCCCACGGCCATCGAGTCCGCGGGGCCCGCGACCGGACTTACGGGGGTCCCGACCGGCATGCACGTGGCATGGCGGCAATTTCAAGTGGACATTCTGCCGACGTAAGTCGTCGTGCGCCAGTCGGGAAGTGGTTAAATAAACCAGAAGTGACGTGGTTGGACTTTATGATGAGTTGGCTAATTTGACAGAACACAGGCAGCAAATCTGAGGCTCAGGCTGTAAATATTAAGGAGTAAAGATGGCCTTGCGGTTCGCCCGGCGGTCGGTTCGCGGCGAATTTTGCTCGTTTGCGATTCGCCAAACCTGGCGGACTTCTGCCGCTGTTCGCGGCGGCCATATTTGTTTACATTGTGAAGAACTTTGACCCATGACACATCCATCATGGGGTACAGGACAGCCAATTGAGACATTTCAGCACATGGACAAATGGACATTCCCCCTACCTTATAAATAGACCTGATCTGGCTGCCATTTTACATTCTGTCTTTTGTCAGTGTAGGGAGAGGTTGCTGTGTGGAGCAGGGAAAGACTGTAGTGACACAAATCGCTAGCTATTAGGTCCACAAAAGTCCTTTTAAGGACTGGTATAGGTGTACAGTATATAGGGTCCTGGTCCACTGCTGCTGACTGCTGTGCTGCTGATTGCTGAGTGCACTGCTGACCGATTCTGCAGCTGTCTTTTGTCAGTGTAGGGACAGGACGCTGTGTGGAGCAGGGACAGTCAGTTTAATCACTAGCTATTACTATTAGGTCCACAAAGGTGCTTTTAAGGACTGGTATAGGTGTGCAGTATATAGGGTTGTACACGTATAATATACTTTTTTTCAAATATACAAAGTATATTATGGTGCACTGCTGACTGCTGTGCTGCTGATTGCTGCCCGATTCTGCAGCTGTCTTTTATCAGTGTAGGGACTGAGGGACACTTTGATGTTCTGAGCAGGGACAGTCTGCAAATCACTAGCTACTAGCTCCACATGGTCCTTTTATAGGTGTACAGTATATAGGGTTGTACACGTATAATATACTTTCAAATATTCAAAGTATATTATGGTACACTGCTGACTGCTGTTCTGCTGATTGCGGCCCGATTCTGCAGCTGTCTTTTATCAGTGTAGGGACTGAGGGACAGTTTGGTGTACTGAGCAGGGACAGTCTGCAAATCACTAGCTACTAGGTCCACATGGTCCTTTTATAGGTGTACAGTATATAGGGTTGTACACGTATAATATACTATCTTTCAAATATAGAAAACATATAGTGAACTGCATGCAGTGCTGCTGACCGATTTTGCAGCTGTCGCTTCTCAGTGTAGGGAGGGACAGTTTGGTTTTTGGAGCCGGGACAGTCTGCAATTCACTAGCTACTAGCCAGCTACTATTAGATCCACAAAGGTCCTTTTAAGGACTGGTATAGGTGTACTATTTGGTGTGCAGTATATAGTGGTGTAATACACGTATAAAATACTTGCACATATAGAAAGCATAGTATAGTGCATTTCCACTGTGCAGCATTGTGACTGCTGAGCGGCTCAGCAGTGATACTACAAAGAGTGACAAACGCAATTAAAAAAGGTATTATAACTGGTGTGATAGACCAGTGGCCCCCAAAAACGACAGATTGAAGCGGGGTGTTATATACCTTCTTCCACATACTGTACATACTAGGCTTGTGCAATTCGTTTCGTAACGAATCGAAATTCGGCCGAATTTTGCATCTTTCGGACATTCGGATGCATCCGAATAAAAAAATAACAAATTACAACGAATACGAAAGAAATATAACGAATGAATTCGAATGAATTCGACATGATTTGAAATTATTTCAACTGCATTCGAAATTATTTCAACTGCATTCGACATTATTTCAACCACATTCGAAAATATTTTGTGACCCGAATTTAGGGCCATGTGTCTCGGGGTCACTTGGTGCTAGACACTTCAAATTTGGATATGTTGTAGTGCTAGCATTATTGTGTTTGCATACCAAATTTGGGGTTTCTATCACCAAGTGACCATGAGATACATGGCCCTAAAGTCGGGTCACAAAATATTTTCGAATGTGGTTGAAATAATGTCGAATCATGTTGAAATAATTTCGAATGCATTCGAAATGATTTCAACATGATTTGACATTATTTCAACTGCATTCGAAATGATTTCAACATGATTCAACATTATTTCAACCGCATTCGAAAATATTTTGTGACCCGACTTTGTATCTCATGTATCTCGGGGTCACTTGGTGCTAGACACTTCAAATTTGGATATGTTGTAGTGCTAGTATTATTGTGTTTGCATACCAAATTTGGGGTTTCTAGCTAGAAGTGACCCCGAGATATGTGGCCCCAAAATCGGGTCACAAAATGTTATTAGTTATTAGAGCAGAGAATAACATTTTGCGACCCGATTTTGATGTTGAAATCATTTCGAATCCGGTAGAAATATTTTCGAGTTTGGTTGAAATATTTTCGAATGTGGCCGATTTTTCGAATTCGGTAGAAAACTAAACGAAATCCGAAAACGAATTTAAGGAAGTTAACGAATATAACTAAACGAAATTAATGAATTAACGAATTAAAACGAAACGAAACTAAACAAATTTTTTCCTTTTGCACATGTCTAGTACATACTGCACTTCTCTAGAGACTTTTGTCACAGAATCATTTAAAAAATGACAGGCAGAGGAAGAGGCAGGCCCTTCCGTAGGGGTGGTAGAGGTAGGGAAGGAGCAACAGACTTGAGCCAAAGTGGCAAATTGCAGAAGGTGCATGCGATTACGTCAAAGGACGCACCAGACTTGGTTGAGTGGCTCACTTAGCCTTACTCTTCTGCACCCTCCTCATCCTCTCAATCTGCACCCTCTTCTTCACTCTCTGCTGTGTGCACCCCTAAAGACACTACCACCAACCCAACCACCACCATATACCTTCCGCTTGAGTCACAGGAATTATTTTCCGATCCATCACAAGACATTGCTGATGTGCAGCCACTCTTGGCATTGGATCAGGAAGAGGAGGTAGCAACAACCGCCACTCAGCAGTCTGACGACAGTACCCAGATCAGCCCAAGGAGGAGGTTGGTCCCCGGTGTTGCTGCCTACTCCGAGGTCTCTAATTATAGCGGTGGGAAAGGGACGTCAATGATGACGTGTCTAGTGATGTCACGTGGTTGCCCACAAGAGAGGAAGAGGAGGGGAGTTCAGAGGGAGATATGGACCAGCAGATAGGGAGGAGAAGCAGGCAGAACTTAGATTGCACAGGAGGGACAAAGCAGACTGCTAATGTATCAGGAGTGAGGCATCAACCATGTACGGTCACATCTGGTGCTCCCAGGACACCGGCACATGGTTCCGCAGTGTGGGCCTTTTTTAACGTGTCCGCTGCTGACAATAGTGTTGCCATCTGCAGCCTGCACTCACCTAGGGACAACCGCCTTAAGAAGGCAAATGAGCTGCCATCACTGAGCCCAGTGGGAGCAACGGAACCCACAAAGCCACACTCCAGGCTCTTACCGTTCAGCCTCGTCTTCTCCTTCTCCTCTCTCCTCACAATTGTCCTCCACTCCACCTTCCATCATGCCATCCTCGCGTTTTTCTGGAAAAAGGCAGGCTTCCGTGGGCCAAATGTTCGAGCGTAAAAAAATGATGACGCCGAATAACCCTCTTGCCCAATGGTTGGCGGCTGGCTTGTCAGAACTGATAGCCCGCCAACTACTGCCATATAAACTGGTGGACTCGGAGGCCTTTCGAAAATTTGTGGCCATTGAAACACCACAATGGAAGGTCCCAGGAAGGAAGTATTTCTCACAGAAGGGCATCCCAGAGCTATATGGCCATGTTCAGCGGCAAGTGAATGTATCTCTGGCACACAGTGTCTGTGCCAAGATACATCTGACCACAGACACGTGGTCTAGCAAACACGGGCAGGGAAGGTATATAACTTTTACTGCCCACTGGGTGAACCTTCTGACGGCCGTTAAGCATGTAACCCGTGGCACCCGTGTAGATTTGGATTTACCACCACGGATTGCATGCAGGCCTGCCTCTTCTTCTCCTCCTCCTACTCCATCCTGCTCCCTCTCCTCCTCGGCTGACTCCTCCTTTTCCGTTGCTATCGTCTCTTCCGCTGCGCAAGCTCTGTTGTGCCTGGAAGCCAAGAGCCACACTGGCCCTGCACTCCTTTCAGCTTTGTGTTCACAGGCAGATCAGTGGCTAACACCGCTCAATTTCACAGTTGGTAAAGTGGTGTGGGACAACGGTGCCAATCTGCTTAGCGCATTGAAACAGGGCAAAATTACACACGTGCCATGCATGGCACACGTCTTAAACTTGGTCGTGCAGCGATTCGTTGTCAAATACCCTGGGGTCCAGGACATCTTGGGGCAGGCAAGGAAAATCTCGGCCCATTTCAGAAGATCTTACACGGCCATGGCTCGCCTTGCTGACATTCAGCGGCGACACAATCTGCCGGTCAGACGTCTTATTTGCGATTGCCCGATGCAATGGAACTCAACCTTCTATATGCTTGATAGGCTGCTCCAGCAGAAACGTGCAGTTAACAACTACTTGTACGAACTCTGTGGCAGAATAGGTTCTGGGGAGCTTTTTTTCACCACGCCAGTGGCTGCTCATGCGCGACGCATGCAGACTTCTGCGGCCATTTGATGAGATCACCAAACTGATCAGTCACAGCCATGGCGCCATCAGTGACATTGTACCTTATGCCTTCTTTATGGAGTGTGCATTGTGTCGTGTCATTGATCAAGCCGTGGAGGAGCAGGAGCAGGAAGATGAGGAAGTCACAATGCTGTATCTGAGACAAGTCAACAACAGGAGTCTGAAGAGGAGTCAGAGGAGGATGGTGCCGGGCGGATGAGGAGGAGCAAGAAGAGCATGCTTTAAACCTTTCTGGGATCAATGTTGTTGAGCGTGGATAGGGAGAGGAGAATGAGGAGGACGACATTATCCTGGATGATGAGCAGGAGCCAGGCCACCACACCGCTTCCAGTTTAGTGCAAATGGGGGCCTTCATGCTGCAGTGTTTTAACAGGGACCCCCGTATACAAAGCATAAAGGTCAAGGACCAGTACTGGGTGGCAACGTACTAGACCTCCCGTACAAACACAAAATGGCGGAAATGTTACCACCATCACAGAGGGCTGTCAGAATGGAGCACTTACAGACCTTGGTTAGACAACTGCTGCATTCTGCTTTTGCGTGCGCTGGCAGAGGAGGAATTCCCACTCCGAGAGAAAGAGTTGCGGGTACCAATCCAACAGCGCCTGCAAGAAGAGAGCGGTTTGAAGATGTGTTGGTGACTTCTGATATGAGGTCATTCTTTCAGCCGACCCATCAACAGGTCTCATCCGGATCCAGCATCAGGGAATGCCTAGACCGACAGGTGTCCATCTACATCGGGTTAACGGCCAATGTGGACGCTCTGAGGAACCCCTGGACTACTGGGTGGGCAGGCTTGACCTCTGGCCAGAGTTTGCCCAATTTGCAATGGAACTGTTGGCTTGCCCCTCATCCAGTGTTTGTCCGAAAGAACGTTCAGCGCAGCAGGGGGATCGTGACCAATAAGCGCACTCGCCTAGCTCACGACAGTGTTGACTACCTCACATTTATAAAAATGAATGAGGCATGGATCTCGGAGGAATTCAACACATGTGACCAGTAGACCATGTATATGCATAACTCTATAAACGATTTATTTAATCGAGCACACAGACTTTTTTTCTATCTTTGGCTCACTTCCTTGCACAAAAAAAGCACACCGTACTATATGCCCATACCCTCCTGTTTGAAAAGGTTGAGCGGTGTCATATTTTTGGGTTCCGCAGAGAGTTGCTGGTATCAGTGCTGCTGTCAGTGCTCTCTATCTCGGTGCTGGTGTCAGTGCTCTCTCTCTATCACGGCACTGGTGTCAGTGCTCTCTATATCGGTGCTGGTGTGGTCTCAGTGCTCTCTATGACGGTACTGGTGTGGTGTCAGTGCTCTCTATCTCGGTGCTGGTGTGGTGTCAGTGCTCTCTATCTCGGTGCTGGTGTCAGTGCTCTCTATCACGGTGCTGATGTGGTGTCAGTGCCCTCTATCTCGGTGCTGGTGTGGTCTCAGTGCTCTCTATCACGGTGCTGGTGGCAGTGCTCTCTATCTCGGTGCTGGTGTGGTCTCAGTGCTCTCTATCACGGTGCTGGTGTCAGTGCTCTCTATCACGGTGCTGGTGTGGTGTCAGTGCTCTCTATCATGGTGCTGGTGTCAGTGCTCTCTATCATTGTGCTGGTGTGGTCTCAGTGCTCTCTATCATGGTGCTGGTGTCAGTGCTCTCTATCTCGGTTCTGGTGTGGTGTCAGTGCTCTCTATCTCAGTGCTGGTGTGGTGTCAGTGCTCTCTATCACGGTGCTGGTGCCAGTGCTCTCTATCTCGGTGCTGGTGTCAGTGCTCAGTCTCTATAGCGGGTCTCGTGTCAGTGTTCTATCTCAGTGCTGGTGTCAGTGAGGGAGATAGCAGCGAAGAAGCCAATCATCAGGCAGTGCCAGCACCATGGCTGAGGATCAGCACTGGACTGGCACCTCTGGACCACCGCAGTGGAGCCCTGCATAGGTGGGGGTAATGGCCCGGCAGAGGGAGGGGCTCAATCACAGGTTGGCACACTGGGACACTGGCACAGGACTGCGCTGCCCTGACTGTGGCACTGATCATCTCCTGCACCCCCTTCATAGCCTGCCCTGACCTTGCCTCTCCTCCATGGCCTTCATGCGCTCCTGAATTGTCAAAATTTCACAGATAAAAAAAGAATGCTTGTCCTTGTCGATCCCAGATTCACTTAATACTTTTGTTATGTCAGTGTCCATGTGGTGGGACTATGTGTGCACAGCTAGTAAGTATTTTGTAGCTGAAAATATGACCTGTAGGTTTTTAAGGTTCGCCTGCCATTAAAGTCTATGGGGTCCGCCGCAAACTTTGTGGTTCGTGAACTTTTGGCCGCGTTCATGAAACGTCCCATCGGAAGTTCGTCCATCACTATTAAGGAGCCTTTATATACAGCAGAGCAGCCAGCTTATAACAACCCTGACATAAGAATATACCTGGGGAGGGGTGTCCCTTCTTTACTCATTTTTTTACCCCCTTATTTGGAGCCATGGGGGGAGGGGGTACAGGGGCCCAGGCTATGAATGGAGAGGACTAAAGCTCTCAATAATCTGTCGCAGCATAGCAGTAGCAGCCAGCCATTAACCCCTATGTAATTTAAGTAGGGGTTATTGGTTGGCTGCTACTGCTATGCTGCAACAGATTATTAAAGTGGTATTAACAAGTAATCATAAAAGGCTGCAGGCAACTAATCGGGGGTTAAGGCTGTAAATAACGAGGAGCCCTTAATGCCGGGTTCACACTGGTGCGATAAATGCTCCGACATTAGGAACTCATGTCACATGTGAAAATCAATGTTTCCCTATGGTAGCCATATTAACGGTCCGACACAAGTCAGTTCGACTTTGAAAATGCTCCCTGTACTACTTTGGTCCGACTTTGATCCTACTTCAGCCCATTAAAGTCGGATTGCCTTCTTGCATGATCCGACTTTGGCATGTGACTTGTGCTCTGATGATCTTGAGGGGGAACTCCATGCCAAATTCTAAATAAAAAAACCGCATAGGTTCCCCCTCCAAGAGCATAGCTGACCCTTGGTTCTGATATGGATTCAAAGGGGAACCCCCTACCTTGAAAAAACGGAGCAGGGCCCCCAAAATCCATACCAGACCCTTATCCGAGCACGCAGCCTGGCCGGTCAGGAAAGGAGATGGGTCAAGGGAGTGCCAGGCTGCATGCCCTCAACATGGGAAGGTGGGTGCTTTGGGGCAGGGGGCCCCACCCCACAGTACCTTGTCCCCATGTTGATGAGGACAAGGGCCTCTTCCTGACAACCCTGGCCTTTGGTTGTCGGGGTCTGCAGGAGGGGGGCTTATCGCAATACAGAACCCCATTTAATAAGGGGGTCCCCAGATCCCAGCCACCCAACCTATGTGAATGAGTATGGGGTACCGATTCACCTGGGGGAAAAAAGTGTCAATAAAAAAACACACTAGACCGGTTTTTAAAGTAATTTACTAAGCAGCTCTGGGGGTCTCTTCTGACTTCTCTGCTCTTTCCGGCCTCTTCTCCCGATCTCCAGTTCTTCTCCTGCTCTCCGGTGTCTTCTGCCAACTCCTCCGCTACCTTTTGCTCTTTTGCCCAGTCTTTTGCTAGCTTTGGCCCGGTCTTCACCGTCGTCTTCTTCCCTCTGGTCTTCTTCTGATGCTGACACGACGCTCTCTCCTGCTGTAATGCCGTGTGCGGGGTGCGCAATGACTTATATAGGCAGGGGGTGTGGTCACTGGCTGATGTCATCCGGTGACCCCCACCCCTTATGATGTCACCACCCGGGGCATGATGTGTGGTGGCTCCATAAGGGGCCGAGTCACCTGATGACATCACCTGGTGACCACGCCCCATGCCTATATAAGTTATTGTGCACCGCGCACTGAGCACACGGCATTACAATGGGAGAGAGCGTCGTGTCAACATCAGCAGGAGACTGGAGGGAAGAAGACGATGGAGAAGACCAGGCCAATGCTAGCAAAAGAGCAGAAGATAGCGGAGGAGCCCGGGAGAAGAACCGGAGATCGGGAGAAGAGGCCGAAGAGAGGGAGAAGAGAGCGGAGAAATTGGAAGACTCCCCATACTCATTCACAAAGGGTGAGGGGCCGTGATCTGGGGGCCCCCTTATTAAAGGGGGCTCCCAGATTCCGATAAGCCCCCAGCCCGCAGACCCCGACAACCAACGGCCAGGGTTTTCTGGAAGAGGCCCTTGTCCTCATCAACATGGGGACAAGGTGCTTCGGGGTGCGGGGGCCCCAGTGCACCCCCGGCCCCAAAGCACCCACCCCCCCATGTTGAAGGCATGCAGCCTGGTACAGTTCAGGAGGTGGGGAGTGCTCGCTTGTCCCCACCCCCTTTCCTGACCGGCTGGGCTGCATGCTTTTATAAGGGTCTTTTATGGATTTTGGGGGGGCGGCACGCCGTTTTTTTGGTGTAGGCGGTTCCCCTTAAATTCCATATCAGACCGAAGGGCCTGATATGCTCTTGGAGGGGGAACTCATGCATTTTTTTTATTTAGTTAAATTCATTAAATTTGGTGTGGAGTTCCCCCTCAAGATTCATACCAAACACTGTGCCTGCTATTGGCGGGGATCCAAGTCAGATCACCATTCATTGAAGTCAGACGTGTCTTTGACTTCAAGTCGCAGGGCAAAGGTGGATCCAAAGTAGGATGAGTGTTGTATCGCACCAGTGTAAACCTGGCCTAATAATTCATATGAATGATGCTGGGTTTACTGGCTTGCTGCTCTGCTGTAAGAAATAAGGATCATCATCTCGCCCCCATACAAGGTGCATCTCAGCCCCCTCCTGTGTCCTCCTAGCCGGGCAGGAAATATGGTGCAGGAACAGCAGCGACTGTACTTACACACAGGGCACGCTGTGTAGTTTTGAGTGCTGTGAACAGATTTCCTCCACCTCCTGTGTGTGAGCTAAGATTTCCTGAGTTGTCTGGCAACCCTCCTCCCCACCCTAGGGTTGCCATCTTATCCCTTTAAACCAGAACACATATGAATTATACAGGTTCTGAGGCTAATTTAATGCAGATAATGCACGGAGTTTAATTACCACCTTAATCAGCCATAGGACCCGTGTAAATTATTATGTGTTCAGGTTTAAAGAGATGAGATGGCAATCCTACCCCACCCCCCTCCTCATCCCCTGCAGTAAGCATTTCATGGTCCTGGCTGAGGGAGGCAGACAGGGAAACCTGATACCTCAGGTGTGTCTGCACCGATCACAGCTCCACTCACATTCTCTGTCAGGTTCTTCTCTCTCCTGGCCAGGGGAGGAGGGCCGGTCACATCAGTGGATAACACACGCTCTGGACCTTCTCCACAAATAATAATGGGGCTGGCTGGGGCATTGGACTAAGCACATGGGTGGCGCCCAGAAGAGAGTACTGGCTGTGCCCCACTGGATTAGTTCTCCCGCTCTGCAAAGCCCCACCCTCAAAATGTATATGGGGGCGCAGTACTGCAAGCCATATCACTCTGCCAGGCACCAGTTGTAATGGAGTGGACGGTCCTGGCCAAATCTAAAGATGAAGCGTCAGCAGATGCGGTCTTCATGTGCACAAAAAAAGAAAGACCCAAAGCTTCTGGACTGTGTGCCCACTTGGAACCCTAAAAAATTAGCATGGTGGGGTTTTTCCCCTACTCAATGTGTGCAGACTGGGACAGGGCATAGTGGGCCCCCCTGGCCTTGGGGTCCTTGTCCACCGCACACATGGACACATTCTTTTATGCCAATATGTATTCTTCATATTTTTGGTAATAAAAATCGCAATAAGCATTTGATTGGTTTACGCAAAAGTTATAGCTTTCCTAAAATAGGGGAAAGATTTATGGCATTTTTATTATTATTATTATTTTTTTAGTAAAGGTGGTGATCAGTGATTTTTATCAGGACTGCAACATTATGGCAGACAGATCGGACACTTTTGACACATTTTTGAGACAAATGGGATTTATACAGCAATCTGTGCTATAAAAATGCACTGATTACTGTGTAAATGTCACTGGCAGGGTAGGGGTTAACACTAGGGGCAGTCAAGGGGTTAACTGTGTTACCTAGGGAGCGATTCTAACTGTGGGGGGATGGGACTGCCCGGATGAGGAGACCGATCATTGTTTATACTTAGTATGAACAACAGATCGCTCTCTTTACCACGGACAGCATGGAGATATGTCTGTTTACATTGACAGATCTCCGTTCTGTCTCTGTGTGGAGCGATCACAGGTGCCCAGTGGTCATCGCACCCTCCGGGCATGTGCATTATCTCCAGCGTTATGACGCACGCTCCCCCTAGTGGTCAAAAGGCAAGCCGACGTATAGCTACGATGGTTTGCCCAGGGGAGCCAACCTGCTGCAGTATAACTGCAGCGGCTGGTCGGGAAGGGGTTAATCTCTTAATTTCCATCCTACCACTGTGTATGACCTGTACATTAAAGTGGTTGTAAACCCTTACATATACCTAGTGAGGAGGCTAGCCTTAGGTGATACACAGAGTTGAAAAAAATCCTCCTACATACATTGTACCTGTTTATCTGCAGTCGTTTCTTCTCTCCATCCATTCAAAGTCCAGAATTTATAAATCTTGTCTGAGATCTTAGAAAAAAAGGGGGCAGAGAGCTGAAATGATACTCTGCACAGCTCAGTCAGGAGAGCTCTAAGATTGTAGGGAAGGGACACACACCCCTTCACACAGCACACAGGAACATAGCTGAGGTTGAGGTTGCTGCTGCTGCCACCATCCTCGGTAAGGGAATCAGGAAGTGAAGCCCTGCGGCTTCACTTCCTGGTTCCCTACTGCACATGCATGAGTCACGCTGCGCATCCTCACTGGTCCATGCTGTCTTCTGTCTTCTGTAGGAGAGGATAGAGTAGGCGCCGGAAGTGGCGTAGATCACCGTGAATGCCATGGTGACCAATGCCAGGAAGTGGTAGCAGATGCCTGTGTTAGACAGGATCCGCTCCCTCCTCCCCCTGAAAGGTGCCAAATGTGACACCGTAAGGGGGAGGATTCTAAAAAGTAGAAGTTCAATTTTTGGGTAGAAATCCACTTTAACAAGTTATTTTCTCACATACAGTATAGGCCTACTTGCAATTATACCCAAAAATACATTCTGCTACTCCACATACCACACATATGAGAGTTTTCCACAGCCTAACCACATACAGAGGCCAAACATCCAAGCAGCACCTTCATTGTAGGAGCATAAATTACACATCTAATTTCATGATGACTTATCACATTTCTGAAGGCCCTAGAGCACCAGGACAATGGATATGCCAACAAAATGACCCCATTTTGGAAAGCAAACACCCCAACGTATATTCTATGAGGCATATTGAGTCTTTTTGTCAGGGCTGGGTTCAGCCCTTCCTTCTCAGAGCAGGCCACTCAGCTGTCGGAAGCCTCCTGTACATTTATCTCTGAGCTTTGCAGTCCCACCCTTGCCTCCCTCACCTCCCATGCCTCCTGGTACAGAGTCGGTCAGTGAAGTGGAACCCATGCAGTTGGGCTTCACATGTCTCTGTGGATGAGAGAACCCTTAGGAGGAGGGAAAGATTGTGCCTTTATTGTGGCCCGGCAGGTCACTTTTTGAAGTCTTGTCCTACCCATCCAGGGAATGCCTGAACATTGAGGTCCTGTAGGGGACAGACCTTAGGTGGCGTTATTTTGTCCCCAGTTATCCAGAAGGATAAGCCCCCGGTTCCAGTTACCCTTTCTTGGTCTGAGTCGTCTGTCAAGATACAGGTTCTAATGGACTCTGTGGCTGCAGGCCTGTTCATTGATGCTGCCTTTGTAGCTAAGTACTCGATTCTGCTGCAGCTTTGTGCAACTTCACTTGCCATTGAGGCTCTTGACGGGAGATCTCTACAGCCTGCCCATGTGACTCATGAGGCTGCTCCATTGTCCATGGCCGTAGGGGCTCTTCACCATGAGATAATCCTATTCCAAAGTCATTTGCTCACTTAAGTTTACGGTGGTTATTGGTTATTTTTGGTTACAGAGGCACAGCCCCTCTTTTGATTGGCTTTGTGCTGAGGATCTGTCTTGGTCACTACAATGCAGAAAGACACGTTTTCAGAATGTGGCCTTGTGCCCCTCTTCACTCTCCTCCCTACCGGAGGAGTACCATAATTTTAGTGATGTCTTTGACAAAGGTAAAGCCAGTAGTTTGCCTCCACACTGGTCATATGATTGCACAATTAACCTTCACCCTGGTGACATAACCCCTCATGCCTGGGTTTACCCTTTGACGGTCTCGGAGGACAATCCCATGGAGGAGTATGTTGTAGACACACATTTTTTTGAGGATTCATCCGAAAGTCCTCATCATCTCCTGCTGGTGCTGGTTTGTTATTTGTGAAGAAGAGTGGTGAACTGAGATCTTGTATTGATTATAGGGGTCTCAATTGTTTCAAAATTAAGAATGCTTATCCTATTCCATTGATTTCGGAGTTATTTGACCGCCTTAAGGGAACAACAGTTTTCACAAAGCTTGATTTGAGAGGGGCATACAATCTCGTGAGGATCAAGGAGGGCGATGAATGGAAAACTGACTTTAATACCAGTACAGGCCTTTATGAGTTCCTCGTAACGCCATTTGGCCTTTCAATGCTCCGGCAGTTTTCCAGGAATTTATCAACAATGTCCTCTGAGATTTGTTGCAGCTATGTGTGGTGCTTTATGTCGACAATATCCTCATATTTTCCAAGTCCCTTGAGAGCCAACACACAGATGTTTGTTGTGTGCTTCAGAGGCTGAGAGAAAACAATCAGTATTGTAAATTGGAGAATTGTGAGTTCTGTCATGAACAAGTAAAATTCTTGTGAATAATATAAAATTTTAACTCGCGCTGAATGGTGAAAAAACTGTGAAAAATAAAACGAAAGCAGCTGCCACACACAAAGTGCTACTCAGTAGAAATGTAAAATTATAAAAATGTGACACTCGCAAATGTTAATAAACATGTGTAACCCAGTGCGGATGAGTGCAGATGTGAATATACAAAGCAAAAAAAAATGAACTAAAGTCCAAATAAATGTGCTGAATATTCTGATCCGCAATGGGGAAAAAAAACGTTTGAACTGCAATGGACCACAGACGCTCCAGGACTTTTCAGTTGCAGAAACGCCACCCCCACATGTGTCCCCACTCACCAAATGGCAATGACCCCCAGATTTGCAGTGTGGGGGTCACTTCAGGCTTATGTGATGGTACCCAGAGAAGCTCAGGAGTGGTGTTGTGCACATCAGATCAAAGGTTTTCTTGTTGGAATTTCTCAGCAGAATCACCAAGCCCCCAAAAAATAAATAAAAAATGAAACCTATAATGAAAAGTACCATTTGAAAAGGAATTTACTGTATTCCATATACAAATGGGTACTTACAAAATAGTTGATAAAACAGGCATGTAAAGGGATCAGAGATGGTTCTGGACGCTGATCACGGCATGTGTTCCAGAAACCAGGAAGTGCGTTCCAAGGAGCAGGAAATGACGTCAGTGCCACCGGAAATACGTTGACATGTTTTGCAAATCTACAAAGACCTTTGAGTATGTGAGTGAGGATTGTTTTAAATGTATGTAGAACTGTTTCTGGGAGCATATTGAGAATAGCTAGTTGTGGAGGGATGCCGCGTACACATGACCGGGCTTTCCGGCAGACTAGGTTTGACGGCCTTCCTGAAGGACTTTCCGGCAGACTAGGTCCGATGGCCTTCCTGACGGACTTTCGGCGGAGTTCCGACGGACTTAACGAATGGACATGGCCACACATGAATGGACTAAGTCCATTCGAAAGTCTGTTTGTTTTGAACGTGATGCCATAAAACGAGACTAAAAAAGGAAGTTCAATAGCCAGTAGCCAATAGCTTCCCTTGCGTTGTATTTGGTCCGTCAGACCAGCATACAGAAGAACTATTTTCCCGATAGGAATCGAGTCCGTCAGACAGATTTGAAACATGTACTATTTCTAGGTCCGTCTGATTTTTTAAATGAGAAATGATCGGATTAGCCCACACGCGATCGGATTGTCCAACGGACTGATTCCGTCAGACCTAGTCTACTGGAAAGTCCGGTCACGTGTACGCGGCATAAGAGTTATGTTGAAGTGCCCTACTTCTTGAATTAGAAGTTCTACTTCTTTCCACAGATTTGCTACCATTGGACAAGACCATAATATATGGATTAGGGTTCCTGTGTGATTGCAGTTTCTCCAGCAAAGAGATGTGTTATTAGTTTAAAACTTATCCAGTCTGAGTGGTGTCAAGTACCATCTGAGTGTTAGTTTGTTTGTTAGTTCCCATAAGGAGGTGCAGCTTGTGGCTTTATAGATCGATCTTAATGCCTGTTGCCATTGCTGATCTGAGCATTGCATCTAGTTGTCTGCCTCCCAAATTTAAATGGTTTGGATTTATAGAATCTTGATTTTTTTTTTGTAATGTAGCATAGATAAGAGAGATGCCTTTTGTTTCTGACTCTTGTGAGAAATAGAAGTTCCATAGCTTGGTAGGCAGCGCCCCTTCTATTTGTGTATAAGCAGATTGGCATGTTTGAATTCAGTGGTAGGTGAGGAAGTCTGATGTAGGTGCTTTGTAGATGGATTGGATTAGTGAAAATGGTTTGTGTTTTATTATGGTTCTGAGTTCAGCAGTGGAAAAAGAGTGCGGAAGTATCCATTTAGCAATGGTTAGATCAGGTGATACTAGTTGGAGAGTTTGTAAGGGTATTTGTAGGTGTTTGGTGGTGAGCGAGGACCACTTAAGCCGCGTACACACGTAGCCGTCTGTCCGACGTACTTAGTCTGGCGGACTTCCCGCCAGACTGTCCGTCGGACTTTCCGAACGGGCTACTTGCCCACACACGGCACTTTTTCAGCGGACTAATATGATGTACTAAGTCCGCCGTACTATCCGCCCTACTTTTGAAATGAACGGACTCGCCCACACACGCGGAGGAAAGTCCACTCATTTTTAGCGCGTCTCCAGGTAGGCGGGGCCCGCGAAGGATACGTCGCTGGCCCCGCCGCCTGGTATGGACTTAAAGGGCAACCCCAACGCCAAAAAAATCGGCGTGGGGGTCACCCCCAAGTCCACAACAGAACCTTGTCCGAGCACGCTACCCGGCCGGCCAGGAAAGGAGGGGCAAGCGAGCGCCCCCCCCTCCTGAGCCGTACCAGGCCGCATGCCCTCAACATGGGGGGTGCCTTGGGGAAGGGGGGGCCGCGCTGCCCCCCCACCCCAAAGCACCTTGTCCCCATGTTGATGAGGACAAGGGCCTCTTCCCGACTACCAACGGCCAGGGTTGCGGGCGGGGGGGTTATCGGAATCCGGGAGCCCCCTTTAATAAGGGGCCCCCGGATACCGGCCCCCCACCCCATGTGAATGAGTATGGGGTACAATGTACCCCTACCCATTCACCTGTAAAATAAAGTACAAAAAAAACACAACACACAAGATAAAATAATTTATTGCACAGCTCCGGGGGTCTTCCGTCTTCGGGGGTCTTCTCGCCGGACTCCTCCGCTATCTTCTTGTAGCTCTTTTACTAGCGGAGGAGCCCGGCATTCTTCTTCGTCGCCGCGGCCTCTTCTTCTGACTTCGGGGGTCTTGTCCCCCTCTTCGGTTCTTCTTCCGGGCCACCGAGCCTTCTTATAGCTCTTTTACAGGCGGTGGCCTGGTCTTCTGTCGCCGCCGCCTTCTGTTCTTCTTCTTCTTCTTTTCCTGGAGATGTTGACTCGACGTTCTCTCCGGCCGCAATGCCAGGGACACGCTGCGCTGCGACTTATATAGGGACAAGGGGCGGTGTCACATGGGTTGATGTCACATGGGTTGGTCACATGGGTTGATGTCACATGGCGACAGTCCCAGCATCCTCCGGGACTGTGACATCGTAAGGGGGCAGGGTCACCATGTGACACCAACCCATGTGACATCAACCCATGTGACACCGCCCCTTGTCCCTATATAAGTCCCTGACATGAGAGAACGTCGAGTCAACATCTCCAGGAGAAGAAGAAGAACGGAAGGCGGCGGCGGCGACAACAGAAGACCGGGCCACCGCCTGTAAAAGAGCTATAAGAAGGCGCGGTGGCCTGGCAGAAGAACCGAAGAGGGGGACAAGACCCCCGAAGTCGGAAGAAGAGGCCGCGGCGACGAAGAAGAATGCCGGACTCCTCCGCTAGTAAAAGAGCTACAAGAAGATAGCGGAGGAGTCCGGCGAGAAGACCCCCGAAGACAGAAGACCCCCGGAGCTGTGCAATAAATTATTTTATCTTGTGTGTTGTGTTTTTTTTTGTACTTTATTTTACAGGTGAATGGGTAGGAGTACATTGTACCCCATACTCATTCACATAGGGTGGGGGGCCGGTATCCGGGGGCCCCCTTATTAAAGGGGGCTCCCGGATTCCGATAAGCCCCCTGCCCGCAGACCCCGACAACCAACGGCCAGGGTTGTCGGGAAGAGGCCCTTGTCCTCATCAACATGGGGACAAGGTGCTTTGGGGTGGGGGGGCCGCGCGGCCCCCCCTTCCCCAAGGCACCCCCCATGTTGAGGGCATGCGGCCTGGTACGGCTCAGGAGGGGGGGGCACTCGCGCGCCCCTCCTTTCCTGGCCGGCCGGGTAGCGTGCTTGGACAAGGGTCTGTTGTGGACTTTGGGGGGACCCCCATGCCGATTTTTTTTTGGCTTTGGGGTTCCCCTTTAAGTCCATACCAGGCGGCGGGGCCAGCGACGTATCCTTCGCGGGCCCCGCCTACCTGGAGACCCGCTCGAAATGAGCGGACTTTTCTCCGGGCAGGAAAAGTCCGTTCATTTCAAAAGTACGGCGGACTGGCATACACACGGCCGGATTGTCCGCCGAAATGCGAGTCCGGCAGGAAGATTGGAGTGTAAAACTACATTCTAAGTCAGCCGTACTTTCGGGTCAAAAAAGTATGCCGGAGGATACACACGGGGGGATTGTTTGGCGGACTTGAGTTTGCCGGACTTTTCCACCCGCTTGTTTGATCGTGTGTACGCGGCATAAGTGTTATGTAGGAGTTTCCAAGCTTTGATTGATGCTTGTATTGTTGGTGAGTAAAGGTGAAGATTGGAAACCGAGATAGGGGAGCTAAACAACCAATTTTTAAGATTAGAGCCTGCTGTTGCATTGTTCTCAATATTTCCCCACAGTGTGGTTTGACTTGGATTGGTCCATTCTTTCATTTGGGAGAGAATGGTGGCTAGATAATAATCTTTGAGAACAGTGTAGCCCATTGATCCCGCCATTCTGTGTTTAATGAGTTTAGAGTGGTTGCTTCTCGGTTTCTTGCCTTGCTATATATATTGAAGAACAATACTTTGTAAGGATTTGAGATATGAGTTGGATAGTGGGATGGATAGGGTGCGGAATGTGTAAAGTATTCTAGGTAGTATGAGCATTTTAAAGGCTGCTAACCTACCTGACCATGAGAGTTTGAATTTGGCTAATTTGGTTGTTTCTTTGATTAACTTTTGTTTGGTTTCTGAGTAATTGTTGTTGAACAAGCCTTTTACTGATTTCTTAAGTGTGATGCCCAAGTAAGATATACCTGTATCTGCCCAGGGATACGTATAAAGGTTGCATAGTATGTTGCTAATTATAGCATCAAACCCTAGATCCAAGATATGACTTATTTTCTTTTACAAATGTTTTATTGAAAAGCAGTCATAACACGTTATTACAGTTGTGCGATGGATACATCAGACATATATTGAAAAGGGAAATCCCGATAGCGGCACATTGCATACATATATGGTGTAGCACTTGTCAAAACAATGAGGGAAGTATAGACTTAATATTAACAGTACATCACATTAAAAGTCTATTTATGGTCCGGAGGATGCTATGTGAAGGGCAACAAATTTCAAAGGCTCCTAGCAATATTAATATGGGAGTACATACATTCAGGATTTAGCTGCCAAGTGATCGTGTAGAAAAAAAAAAGATCATTTTTCTTTTTTCCCCCCTATTGTGTCCTCTTTATTTTGAATGTCTTGCTTCGCTGTAACCATCGGCATTAAGTTGACTCCATGAAAACTGGAGTCTCAAAAAAAGGTATGCAGAAAAAGGGGGAGAATAGGTAGACTGTAGGTCGTAGGTGGGAAGACCTACAGTAGAAAAATAGAGTGAAAAGAGTGAAGGACAGAAGAGGGGGGAGGGTCCCCGAGGACCGCATCCAGATGCCGTTAAATTGAAAGAAGTTGGGTGTTGAACCTGGAGGGTTGGTTGTTTGTTATGCAAGGTTACCATACCCTGAGGAATTTGTCATGGGTGTCGGAAGTGAAGCATGTAATTTTCTCATTAATCATTATGTCGTTCATGCAGTTTTTAACTGCCTCGAAACTAAGTACAGGGGTTTTCCATGCCATCGCAATGGTTAACTTAGTGGCATTAAAGAGGTGATGGGCTAGTTGGCATTCCGGGCGGAGAAGTTCAGGGATGGGTTTACATAAGAGGGCTTCGTAAGGGTCCCTTTTAAGGCTGGAGTGGAGCATGTTACCTAGAAGGGTATAGACCCTGACCCATAGTCTGCAAACCTTAGGAAATGTCCACCAGATATGGGCCATTGTGACTTCCATTGCACAACCTCGGTAACAATTACGTGAATAGGAAGGAATAAAGTGAGCTATCCTAGTTGGTGTATAATAGCACCTGTAAAAGACTTTATATGCATTCTCCAGGATGAGGACATTTCTGGAGCTCTTTATAAGGGATACTGTCATGATCTGCCAGTCCCCTGGATCCAATTTTTTACCCAGATCTTTCTCCCATTGAAGGTGATATTTTCTCACTGGGGGTTTCCTAAAGGAAATGATAGAGGAGTAGATTAAGGATATTAGTCCTGAAGAGTGGGGTCGGGTCCTGCAAATGTTTTCAAAGGGGGTCAACGTGTATGGAGTAGGTTGGGCCTTGGTGAGTCGTTGTAGGAAATGTCGGATTTGAAGGTAACTAGAATGTTCCCTAAGGGGAATATCGTGGGAGGATCTAAGGGCCTCAAATGTAAGTATTCTCATAGGGTTGAACAGAGAATTGACATCTGTGAATCCATTATCCGTCCACCAGGAGAATTGTCTAGGATTCTCACAGCTGGGGGAAATAGAGGGCAATGAGTGAGGCGCAATAATGGCAGGTGGGGGGATAGTAGTCCTGCTGAATATTTAACAGAGTCCCATACACGGAGGGAATGAGCCATACATGGGCCAAACCCATGTGGGCGATTCAGGGGGGGTAACCATGGTACTGAGGAGATAGGGATAGGCTGAGAATCAGTTAGATCCATAGTGGCCCATAGGGGCATTTGGTATGTGTCATGAAGGTGGGCTAAGGGAGCTATATTCGCTGCTGAGTAATAGGCCTGAAGATGAGGGAGTGAAAAACCTCCATTGATTCAATGAGCGTACAGTATTCACTTGTTGATCCAGGGTTGGGTGGAGCCCCAGATACATTTTAACATTTTCCGTTGATGGAGCCATAGGATATGGGAAGTGACCAGAACTGGTAGCACTCAAAAAAAAAATACAGTAATTTCGGGAGGTAGGTCATGCAGACTGCGGAGATTCTACCAAACCAGGATAGCGGGAGTTGGGACCAAGAGGATAATGTGTTTGTAAGTTTCCAAAAGAGGGGAGGAAAATTGGCCTGGTATAGACCATCATATTTGGGAGTGAAGTGTATACCTAAATATGGCAGTGAGGGGAGCCACTGAAAGGGAAAGTTTGCTTTTAAGGAGGTCAGTTCTATTGGGGAAAGGTTTACGGACATTGCTTTTGACTTTGTGGGATTAACCCGTAGGACTGAAAGAGATGCAAAGGTCTCCAAGAGAGAGAAGAGGTTAGGCAAATAAACTCTAGATGATGTCAGTGTCAATAAGATATTGTCTGCGAACAAGGAAATCTTATGGTCAGAACCCGCAATCGTAATGCCTTCTATATCTGGATGTGAGCGAATTGCCTCAGCCAACGGCTCCATAGCCAGAACAAACAAGAGATGCAAAAGCAGACAGCCCTGCCGAGTGCCCCTCCGGATGGGAAAAAGGGATTCAAACCCATAGTATTTAATTTTAGCTTGAGAGGCATTGTATAGGGGTGCCAACCAACGCAAAAACGAAACGCCAAAACCATAGTGGCGGAGTACTGTCATAAGGTACGGCCGAGACAAGGTGTCAAAGTCCTTGTTCACATCCAGAGATAAAAGCCTAGTTCCCAAAGAGCGATTGTGGGCTAGGTGTTGTTATTTAAATGATTATTCTAATGGCATTCCCTGCTTGTCTCATTGGGACAAAACCAACCTGGTCTTTCTTGATTAAGCGGGGGAGGAAATAGTTCAACCAAGTGGCCAGGATTTTGGTGAGGATCTTCATATCAAGATTGATTAATGATATGGGTTGGAAATTGGCCTAAGAGGAGTGATCACGGTCAGGTTTCAGCAGCATTACTATGTTAGCTGTCAGTAGATTGGGTGACAGTGCTTGCCCGTTTTTAACTGAATTCAGCATTTCTGTCAAGGGGGAGGCCACTATGTCCATTTGTTTTCTATAGTAAAGGGCCATAAAGCCATCTGGACCAGACCTCTTACCTATCTTCAGGTCTTTAATACATTGTCGTACTTCAGATTCCTGAATATCCTGGTCCATAAGTTCCATATGTGTCTTGGATAAGGTCATATCCTGTTCACTTGCAAGGTCCTGGGCAGAATATAATTTAGTAAGTCTATAGCGGAACTCATCCAGTATATGGATCGGGTTACTAGTAAGTATGTTTTGTCGACTGCGTAAAGTGATAGGAGAGGGTTTGGAGGTAAAAGTTCGTAATCTCTTGGCCAGCATTGCATTTGATTTGTTTGCTTTAATATACCAGTGCTGTCGGGACGAGCGCAAGACACGTTCTGCCTGGTCTGTGAGGCAAAGGTCTAGTTCTATGCGAGCCTGGTCCAAAGGCTTACGATTAGTTGGTGTGAGGGATTGTTTAAAAGTTGCGGAGATGGACTCCAACCAGGATTCCAATGTCGCCTGCAATTTTTGTCTTTCCTTTTTTCGTTTTGATGCTATCTGTATAATATGCCCCCTGAGCACAGCCCTGTAGGCCTCCCAGAGAGTCACCGGGGAGGATACAGAGGTAGAATTAAGGCGGAAATATTCCACGGAATATTCTGGTACATCTGGTAGAGCTAGTAGCGAATCATTCATAATCCATGAAGAGTATCGGGGGTTATGTATTAAGGACCAGCAGATCACTAGAAGGGGGTCATGATCTGTCCAAGGGGCCACTAGAATGGAGACTGACTCTATCAATGGGAGATGTTTTCTAAGCATAATCATATGATCGATTCTAGATTGGGAGTGGTATGGGTGAGAGTAGTACGTATAGTCTTTACTCATTGGGTGAAATTCTCTCCATAGGTCCACCAGATCATGAGAGCGTAAGGAATGGGAAAAGGTTTTTGCTGCCAATGACGCAGCCATGTGTTCTGAAGGATATTTGTCCAGCACTGGATCTAGGGCAACATTTGAGTCCCCTGCTAAAAGTAAAGTCCCCCTTTGGTGGGATGCCAAAAGGGAACAGACATGTGACAGGAAGGGTCCTGGGTTAGAATTAGGAGCATAATAGGTCATTATGGTTACTTCCACATCCTGGATAGATCCCACTAGCAGAAGGTATCTGCCATCGGGGTCAGCTATCTGTTTAGCACAATTAAAAGGGACAGATTTACGAAAAGCTATCAATACTCCCCTCTGTTTGGTCGGTCTATTAGCTAAAAATACCTGGGGATATTGGGCGTCAAAGTATATGAATGTTCAGTTCTTCATCCGTTGGGGACATCCTGGAAACGTTGGGCTTGAAGTGAACGGAGGGTCTGGGAGCCTTGTTTGGATACTTGTGAGGATTTGCGGAGAGACTGAGACATCTGTGGGTGTGAGGACGATGAAGAGGGGCCCTCTTGGGATGGAGAGAGATCCAGGTGAAGATCCTGAAAGTGGCGTTTTAAGTCGGACAAAGAGGAAGCTTGGACATGATGACCTTGATAAGAAAAATAAAGTTTAAAGGGGAATCCCCATCTGTACTTGATACAGTCGGTTTGTAGAACTTTGAGGTAAGGCTTCAGGCTCCTTCTTTTGGCAATTGTGACTGGGGAGAGATCTGCGAACAGTTGAAAAGGGTGATTTTGAAAAGAGATCTCTGGATTTTGGAAATTTAACTTTATAATAACATCCCTGGGCGGGCCTTCTGTAGATTTAGGGGTCAGGAATCTATGAATGCAGTCAAATTCAAGATGTTCCAGTGGGATATAAGGGGCCAACTCTTGAAAGAAAACCGTGGCTGTGCCTTGTAGGTCAGTTATGACTTCAGGTAGCCCGCAGATCCTAAGGTTATCCCTGCGGGCCGTTTTCGGAGTCCTCTAATTTGTCACGCAGATTGTCCAGCTCAGCTTTCACCTTATCAACCTCTTTCTCATGACCTTCCAGGACTGTAGTAGTTAAGTCCATACACTGTTCAAGCTGATTGATGCGGTCGCCTAGCTCTTTAAGGCCCCGCATGAGGTCAGAGGAACCTTTACGGGAGGCTATGGAGATTTCATCTCTCACTATGGAGCGGAACTTTGCCACATCATGTGTGTCAGGGCTTACCAGGTCCGAGGCATACTGTAGCAAACTGTCCGAAGGGGAAACTGGGGCTGCTGCTGAGAGCCTCTTGGTGTCATCAGGCTCCGGAGGTTCGGGCGCCATCTTGCCCTTCCCCGTTGTGGTAGCTGATTTAGCCTGTTTAAGGAATTTGGCTTTGTGTTTCTGTGAGCGGTACATGCCCGCGGGTGCCCGGTGGTGTCCGCTTTCCCGGGGGTTCCTCAGTTTGTGTCAGCGTGACGATGGTGCTCTATCAGCCAAGGATGTAGCGGCCGGTGGCGCGGAGCGCCGGGGATTAAGCAGCCATCTCCCACGATTGCGTGCATGCACCGCCGATATGACTTATTTTCATTGACTTTGTAATATGAAATAGAACTAAATCTCATTAGAACATTTTGAACCAAAGCCAGGGAAGACACTGGGTTTGTGGTCATCATTATTACATCATCAGCAAACAGGTTAATTTTGCGTTCAGTGTGACCAATTTTAAATCCAGTGATGTTTCTATTCATTCTGATGTGTTCCGCAAGCGGTTGCATTAGTAAATTGAAGATAAGTGGCGATCCTTGGCGGGTTCCGTTTGTGATTGGAAATGGACTTGAGATCATCCCCCCGTGTATACTTGGGCTGATGGGGACAAGTACAAGGCCATAATTGCTGATAGTATGTGGCCCTGTAAGCCAAATTTATGGAGTTTTGCTTCTAAATGGGACCAGTGGACTCTATCGAATGTCTTCTCTGCATCCCGAGAAAGGAGCAGAGAAGGCGTTCCATTACTCTCAGCACTATGAATTATATTTATGTGTCTCCGGGTTGCATCAAAAGTTTTCCTCCCTTTTGTGAAGCCAGATTGATATGGATGTATTAACGAGGGCATAATTTGTAATTTGTACTAATCTGGTTGCTATGAGTTTGGCATAAATCTTCTATGTCTATGTTTAGCAGTGAGATTGGTCTGAAGTTTTGGGGTGCTGTAGGTTCTTTCCCTGGTTTCGGTAAGGTAATAATTAGAGCAGTAAGCATTTCATTTGGAAGAGGAGGAGGTACTAAGGTGGTTCGAAATTGTTGATAATATTCCCCTACTGGGTCGTCAGGGCCAGGGGATTTATTGGATGGCAAGGTAGAGATGATATTTAGACTCTCTAGAGGGGTAAATGGTGCGTTCAGGTCAGTGAGGTGATGCTGGGAAAGTTTGTGTAATCTGATTTCTTGCAAGAATGATTCAATATCTTCTAGGGATGGTTGGGTGGTGTTAGTGTCATCTTTTAAATTGTATAGCGTTTGGTAGTAGTGGCTGAATGCGTCGGCAATAGATTGAGGGTCTATGAGTTTCAGATTCATGGCTGGGTGAAAGATATGTGGGATCTTGGTTTTAATGTGGTGACCTTTGATTCTAAGTGCTAATGCTTTGCCTGCTTTATTTCCTGTGGAATATTGATTTGCTTTAAATTGTGTTTGAACTTTAGTATGTAAGCCTAAAAGTAAATTTCTTAGTTCTTGCCTGAGGAGGACTCATTTTCTTTCAATTTGGGATCAGGGTTGGTTTGGTTTGGTTCATCTAATGTTTTAATAGTGGATGTTAGGGTGTCTAGATGCTGTGATCCCCTCCTCTTCTCCCTAGCACTAAGCTGTATATTAATCCACATCCACATGAAGGTTCTCTTGGCGGGGAGGTTAAGCCCCTTGACATTGAGTGAGAGAAATTTAGGCATCTTGTGTGGTATGTATCAGTGTTAAACAAGAAAGGTAGTACTCATGCCTGGAAGGGATTGCTTTGTGGTCTTGCGAGATTCAGTCTTGTGCGACTTTGGGATTGCTTCTGTCAGGAGCTATCTAGGGTGGGGGCGCTCACAATGAGGTAAGGATGAAAGGAAGAAGAAAAGTCAATACAATGCATAGTAAATCAAACAGAACAGTATGAGAAACGTAACGTAGTTACAACTGCAAACAGCCAGTTAACACCAGGCTGTATTAAATTTATGAGGTGAACGTTTGTGGTTGAAGTTGCAACGAGCAAGGCATCTGAACAGATGGAATGGTATATAGATTTGAGTTGGAACCACCATTCAGAACCGATTCAGCATTTAGCGGGTGTTTGTTTAACATAGGAGGTTTGTGTGGACCCTTTGTGGGTAGGCAAGACTGCCTCAGGTGGTTCCCGGGATAATGCCCCATAGGTTAAGGAGTTTGATACCTTCTTGGACCATTTTTGGTGACAATGATTTTGGTAGGGAATCCCCATTGGTATGGGATTTTGTGATTATTTAGTGGTTTGGTTATGGTGTTCAGTTGTCTTGAAGAAATGGACCCTCGTTAACACATCCCTGGGTATGTCCGCCGAGAGGTGCGGCGGTTTGGGAATGTGGTGGATGTGGTCTATTATGGTCTCCATTGGTGACAGATCAGGCAGAACAGTAGAGATTAGCTTTCTGGCATATGCGTTTAGGTCATGTGTCATAATAGTTTCAGGTATACCCCTAATTTTAACGTTATTACAACGGGACCTGTCCTTGAGGTCTGCCATTTTGGCGTTCATCCATTGTTGTTCTTCATGGTTATGATCTTGCGCTTCCACTAGATCATTCACAGCTTCAGCCATATCACCTATGCAGTTTTAATTATGGTGAATTTTGTTTCCCATAAGATGTACATGATATGAAAATTTAGTAAACATGGATGCTATCTCAGTGTGGAGAGAGTGCTGTAAGGAGATGAGCATCTCCTTCATGGTAGTATCCAATACAGGTTGGTCAGATGTAGGGAAATCTGCTATAGCAGATGGCTGTGGTGAGGTAGGGAGAAATACAGGGCTTACCTCTGTGCTCATCCAGTTGCATCCGCAAGTTTGCTGGACTGTTGCTGGCTGAAGTTGATGTGTAGGCTAGCGTGGACTGCTGCTGTGAACTGATTTCTGTTTCATCAGCATCAGGGAGGTCTTTGTGTGCTGATGCTGTTTCTTGTGTAGGGCCGTGGGTGCCATCTTGCATTTCTGTTTCTGGTAGGTGTGTGAAGAAGTCTGTCAGCTTCTTTGGCGGCCTGTATTCTTTCCTCTTGCGGTTTTGGTGTGACATGGCTGGGACCTGAGGCAGTTTCTCTGTGGCTTTATCTGCCTTTGGATGCTGTCTGAGCGGCGATGTCCATGGTAAATGTTCCGGTCGGTGCAGGACCTGAGGGATCAGACGTCCATCTTTCTCGCCAGTTAGCCACACCCCCGGAGACAACACATCATTACCATTTTAGTATTTTTATCTCTAGCAGGCTGCCCTAGTCTATCACCAACTCGAGCTGGTGACATGTTTAATACACAACTGGTTACCTTGTGAAGTACACTCTTTCCCCCCAGCACGGCTCCACAGTTGTCCTGTTAAACCCTTACCTCCGACATTGTGGGATCCTAATGCCGCGTACACACGATCGGAATTCCGGCCAGAAAAAGACCGATGAGAGCTTTCGGAAAATGCGACCGTGTGTATGCTCCATCGGAATTTAGTTTAATCCGTTCAGGCATATGCACAGAAAACATTTCTTCATTATGCATCAACACATTTTCCAGTTTATATTAAAAATCTTGCTTCCCTGCTGTACAAGGCGATGCACAGAGGCAAGTCTCTCTACACACAGACAGTGTGTCTCCCAACTTGGGTTACTCCCACTTCATTGTAAGTAGGGATGAGTTTTCTGTTTGAGTCAAACACAAGTTTGACTCGAACATCAGCTGTTCGATTGATGAAGATCGAACATTATGGGGCGTTTGCGACAAATTTGAGCAGTGCTTTACGCTCCATAATGCACTGCGTCATTGCAGTGCATTGCTGGTTGATGATTGGCCAAGAATGCACTATGACCCGCATACTTTGGCCAATCACAGGGCCGTCAGCAAAGAGAGCCATAATTGGCCAAAGGCCAAAGGCAAGTCCACGCCCCACACTATATAAGGCCACCTGCACGTTGGCCTTGTGTAGTGTGGTCTTGGCGGAGAGAGAGAGTGTAATTTAATTTACTTTTATTTAGTTAGCTGCAGTGTATTTGATATATCCCGGGTTTGTGTGTGTGTCTGTGTGTCTGTGTGTATATATATATATATTTTTTTTTTTTTCTGTGTAGCTAGATCTCATTGCAGACTGTTCCTGGTGTACTGTTTCTAATATACTACAGGCAGGCACTTGATCAGTTAGCTGCAGCGTATTTAGTATATATAGATAGATAGATAGAGATCTATACATTCCGGCTTTGTATGCGTGTGTGTGTATATATATATATATATATATATATATATATATATATATATATATATATATATATATATACACATATACACACACACTGTATCCTGTGTACCTAGATCTGACTGCAGGCCATTGCTGGTGTACATTTTCAAATACACTTTGGCAGGCAAGTGATTCAGTGATCTGCAGTGCATTAAATATACATACAGTCTCCAACATATATATATATATATATATATATATATATATCCACTGCATTCTAGTTTAGCCAAGCCTATATCTGACTGCAGGCCATTGCTGGTGTACGTTTTCAAATACACTTCCAGGCAGGCAGGCAAGTGATTCAGTGATCTGCAATGCATTAAATGTGTATACAGTCTCCAACATATATAGATCCACTGCATTCTAGTCTAGCCATGCCTATATCTGACTGCAGGCCATTCCTGGTGTAATTTTTCTAGTAAACTTCAGGCGGTGTTTTGCTAATCCAATTTTACAGCATGTCTGGAAGGCCACCAGGGAAAGGCAGATGATCAAAGGCCACTAAAAGAGGGAAAGCAGGGTCTGTGTCTACAGCCAACAGTGCTGGTCATGGACACGGTGCATCCTCAGCATGTGGCCGTGGGGCACGTCTGTCCTTTTTTTCGACAGCTGGCCATGTTGAGCCACAACATGCAAAAGTGTCGGTAGAGTGGATCACAAAGCTGTCCTCATCCTCCTCATCCTCTGTCACCCAGGCTAAGAGAAGTTTGGCTGCCAATGCAGCCGTCAAAGCGGCCTATTTCATCGGCTCAATGGCATCAGTCACTCCTTCCCTAGCCCCACCATCATGTCCGGAGGAGTCCCCCAAACTGTTTGATCACAGTGTCTGGTACATGCTGCAGGAGGATGCACAGCATTTTGAAGGCTCCAATGATGGTACCCAGGTTGAGGATGAAGGCAGTAATGTGAGCCCAGAGAGAGGGGGTGCCCAAAAAGGATAAGAAACTGGCAGTCACATTTCCCCAGCTGCAGCATACTGCCAGGTTTGCTCCAGTGGCAAGGAGGGATGGTATGATGAGGTCACTGACTCTACGTGGGTGCTTAATAGAAAGGAGGAGGAGGAGGAGGTACATCTCCAACAAGGCAGGATACCCTACAGGGGCCAGCTTAAAGAAAGCCAACCGACTGCATCACACCGCAGAGCTCCGCATGTGCAGGGCGCTGCTGATTCCGTGCATTTTTTCAAAAGTTCTTTGGTGTGGCCCTTTTTTAAGACGTGTGCAGCAGATCTCACTGTTGCTGTTTGCAACATATGTCTGAAGCATATCAAGCGTGGCCAAAACAGCAGCTGCTTAGGCAACACATGCTTGACCAGACATATGTCAAGCTCCCATGCAGTCCGTTGGCAACAGTACTTAAAAGACCCACACCAAAGAGGAATGCACTGAGCACTGAAAGGAATGAATGTGTAGAACTAGGTGCCCCAAGAACTTGAGGGCAATCTGCTAGCGGTACACCTAAATCCGTTTGTAGCAGGCAAATTTCCCTATGCCAGTTGCTAAACCATCAAAATACATTTGGTTCCAGCCATCCACATGCTCAGTGGCTGAATGTTATTTTGGATAAATTGCTAGCACTCCAACTGCTGCCTTTTCATCTGGTAGACTCTGCCCCCTTTTGAGAATTTGTGGAATGTGCGATGTCTTGACCTTGATGGACAGAGTGGTCAGTGGTAAGGTGCATATTACCACTGACTCATGGTCCAGCAGGCATGGACAGGGACGTTACCTTTCTTTCACAGTGCACTGAGTAACTCTGCTGGCAGCTGGGAAGGATGGGAGGACAGGGTGCAGTAATGTTGGAGCTTGTTCCACCACCACACCTCCAAAATTCTGGTAGTGGTGATTCTGCCACACATCTCTCCTCCACCCCCTCCTCTTCTTTTTCCTCTGTGGCCTCTTCCTGTGCAGATTTGTCCTCAGAAACCAGCGGTGCTCTGTAGGCGTTCTAGGGGCTATGCAAGCACTTAGGCAAAAAGATGCCATGCGGTGCTTGAGTTGGTCTACATAGGGGACAGGAGCCACACTGGGGCAGAGATTCTGGCAGCTCTGCCGGGGCAGGTTCCGAGGTGGTTGATGCCACGCCAGCTTCAGCCGGGAATGGTGGTTTGCGTCAATGGCACCAACCCCCTCTCCACCCTCCGACAGGGACACTTGACCAATGTTCCTGTCAGGGAAATGAAAAAAAATAAGAGAACATTCAGGCAAAAGTTTTCTAGTTTCTTACTCTCCTTTTCCGCTACATTGTAGACAAAAGTGTTTAAAAAATAAAACCTCAAAACTTCTAATAAGGACTCTCCTATAAAAATAATTTTTCTCTGTTACTCTCTGTAGATGCTGCACTCTGTACTTACAAACCACTTTTGATAACACTTTTTTCTGTGGCCTTTGCCGTAGCATTTGCCACTGGAGATCCAGAAAACATGTCCATACAACCAAAATGCATACTCGTAAGATCCTGACTTGGGCATCTGGATATCTCTTTTTGTTATCTCTGGAAGGAATGTTCAGCTTTTGGTAACACCTTTGGTAACAGGTAAAACAAGAAGTGGTATGTTATAAAAACAACTGTGGAGAACCCTGGCTCTATCCCATGCTCATTTACTAAGGCAGCCATAACTGCTTGTGACTGATAACACAGTCCATGTGTCAAGCTGGAGGGAAAAGAGTGTCCGGCAGACATAAATGATCATCTTTTCCAAAGTCTTGTTTCGTAAGAAGTTGCCCTCTGTGGACCACTTGTTCTTCTTGTTCTGGGGTCCTTAATGTTGATTTATTAATCCCAGCTATACTGGGCCAGAACTAAGGTGGAATCTGTGAGTTGCACAGACCCAGCAAGTGTCCGGGGCTGTAAATGCAGCCTCCTTAGTCGCCTGGTCTGCTTCCATATGCGAGTTTTAATGTTAGTATGACAACCTCAGCAAGAACCTGGAAGGCTGGAAACAGCCGATCAGGTTAACTTAGCATGCTTGATTGGTTTACCTGCCGAAGTAAAAACAAACTTCTGGCCCTTCAAATGGAACCAAAAGCTCTCTCTATCTCAACTATCTTTATAAATATATACTCTTTTTATAGCTCACAGGCTTTGCTAAAACATGGATCTCTACTTCTTGTGCTGGGGAAAAAGGATCCAATGACTCTGAATACAGAGTATCCTTCTGGGTGATAAACTGCATACTCAGTATGGATATTGCCATCCTCAGTATAAAACCGGGAATAACACTACAAAAAAGTAAATATCTGGGTCTTCTGGGAGTGTGTCCTGCACTGGGCTCACAGCAGCTGATTCCTATGTCATCAATTTAACACATGTGCTTTTTCTTTGTCTCCAGCCTCCTCCAATAGAGGCAATAATGTGGTTGGATTCAAATTTACACATTTTTCATTGTTAGATTTGTACATAAACAAACAAAACAAATTCATATTTTGAACCTTTCATTAGACAAACATTTAGTTAGCTATATATTTTTTATGCGCAGATTGTCGGACCATTAAAAATTAAATATTTGACTAAAATAATGTCTGTAACTTTGTCTAATAGCATCTTTGCTTAAAGCTACAGCTCTGATATATTGGGGTGAACCCTTCATTACTGGGTCCAGCCTGCATAAATATATTACAATGGCTTGTTTTCTATCACGCTGTTTGTGTAAGAACTCCAGTTTCATGTTTCAAAAAAAACAACTTTTTCCTGTAAATATTATAATAAATGTTAACAATACCCTGCAGTCATGCAGAGATGTCCATAAATCCAAAATATTCTTCTGCTTATACCCACGGCACTTACAAGGAAAAGGGGCACATCATTTCACAATCCACACATTCTGCTTTGGATTTCAAAAATAAAAATACATAAAAACAAAGCGCTCAGCCACATCAAAAACTATAAAACAACTGGCTGCAGGCAGCATCTAACCTAACAGGGTGTGTGGACTTGATGTGATGGGTCTGTTATATTTAAATTTTATTTATTATTACTCTCACATCATGGACCGCATATCAAGTTATTATCAGACTTTAAGATTTCATTTTTATAGAAAAACTTTTTTTAAACGTTATGGCAGCTGTATTCCAATTAACAACCTCATCTTAGTCTTTTTTTTCCTACTCAATAAATGTAAAATTACAAAATTTTTATCTTTATTTAAACTAATCCCATTTTTACCTTTTTCCCCCATTGACCTGGATTTCATTTCCACTGTTTCCACTATCAAAAGATATTGTGTAAGACACGGTTAAATGTAACCTTCATTTTACCATGTTTGGAAAACAGATTCAAAAATAATTGTGATCACATTGTTTATCATTAGATTCATTAACCCAGTACATTTTGTTATAAATGTTTTATCTAAAAAAAATGAAATTGGCATGGTGTTCTTCCAGGTTATCACTAACCTCTCATCCCAGCTACATTCTTTCAGGAGAGCACAAAGGAGGGGGTCACATATGCGTACATGACACACACAAGCGATAGAACTAAAGGTTCCAGAATTCACAAACATACACGAATATCTCTCCAAAATCGCTTACATTTTTCCCATTTGTACACAACACATGCATATCATGCTCTCACCTTCTTTTAACTCTCTTAATTCCCCTGCTTAATTTCTGATTTCTTTATTTTGCTCTGATATTGTTTGCTTCCAATGTATTGTAATACCATACTTCACATACTGTACCTTCTATGATCAGACGGGCAGCCATAATGCTCATCCCATCTTTCCTCTCTGACAACATATAAAGTATTCTGTTTTAACTCTCATTACTGTTTCTTGACTTTACTAGTTGTAGTGCCTGACCCCAAATTCATCCCACAACTTAACATCAAAATGTCCCTTTCTTTCTTGTGTTATTTGTCACCCTTGATCCATATTGCTCACATAGATAGCTGTTTCTCTAGCTGTTCCTTAGTCCCTGTGGACTCTGGTGGTAACCCAGTTACCCACTGTGGATCCCTGTCCCCTTCAACCATTAATCTAGGGGCTCAGTGTAGGTGGAACTGCACCTTCGGTTCATATATAGAGCTCCTCTTGCACTGGGCATTTTTGAGGGTCTCTTATCCTTCATTCCCTTACTTAATTTAATGCCCATAATGACTGGCCAGTCTTCTCTACATGTGCCTATAACCTCTTGCCTCTAAACTACTTTATCTAGCAGATGTACTACATATACCTGTGAACAGCACTATTCTTCCCTTTCTTATCTAGAACACTCCGATGGACAGTGTACAGTGACAACATAACATATAACCACTAATCAATACAGCTCGATTAAGGGGAGTAAAATAGGTACCCTTTGTCCCGAAAATGCCTTACCGATCAAGGAAGTCTGATAACTCACATGTAAGCCAAAGGCTTACCTCAGCCGGCTGATTATCAGAAATTCCTGGATCGTCTCAAGCTCCTCATTTCGGATACTCAGGGTCACCTGGAAACCCCTCCTCGGCAAAGCTCACCACCTGAAATGGATATTTTGTAGATAGGCAACTTCTATCCTCATATTGATTAGTGGTTCCAAATGAATAATAACTACTGCAGTAGGGAACAGACACAAAAGATACGCTCAGCATCTTTCCAAATAACTTGTTCTCCTTTATTATGAGGCATTTGAAGGTTTTTATACGCATAATTATGTAGGCATCACATTAATATTACAATTGTACGTTTATGGTAACAAGGGGCGTTACATAGGCAGGCTAATTCTAAACTCAAAAGAATGCAAAACATGTATTGAAAACATTATTATTGCCATGTGCACAGTGAGGGCATTGTGCAATACATACAAAATAGAATGCAATTATATACAGAACTTACAAATTTCCATTACAAGGGGTTCAATTTACGTCCCGATTTTGGAAAGAACTCTGCAAAGTCCTGTCTATTGAAGTATGCCTGTCCTCAGCCTATCATCCCCAAAGTAACGGTCAGACGGAAAGGACTAATCAGACCTTAGAGCAATATCTACGCTGTTTCTGCTCCTTTTCCCAGGATGACTGGCTCCCATTACTCCCCTGTGCGGAGTTTGCATACAAAAATTCAGTACATTCAACCACCAATCAATTACCATTTTGGGCCAATTATGGTTTCCATCCTTCATTTTTACCCAACGTCATTCCAGAGTCCTCACTCCCAGCAGTTCAGGACAGGATAAGTTCCATTCAAGCCAATAACCAAACCCTCCGGTTAACCATGCAAAAGGCTCAAGAAGACTACAAGGATCAATATGCCAAAAACGAGGGGAGAGTCCTAGCTTTAAAGTTGGAGATGAGGTTTGGCTCTTTTCTGCAAATTTTAAACTCCCTTGCCCCTCTTGGAAGTTGGGGCCGAGATTTATCAACCCATTCAAAATTAGATGGAAGGTTAACCCAGTGACTTGACTTCTTCAGAGATTCCAAGTCTGTTAGCCCGAAGGATGGGCCCGGTTGGGCATCCAGACGCGGCCCCTTGGGGGGGGGGGGGCACTGTCAGGGAAATGGCTGTGTTGTGGGCAACTCCGCCAGTAACCGTCATGGCCAGGGTCCTTCATTATGAGGGCTGTGCACACCTGCACCCATACCCTGCTGACTTATGGCAAGACCTGAACACTTGTTTAACCACTTGCTTACTGGGCACTTAAACCCCCCTCAGTCCCAGAGCAATTTTCAGCTTTCAGCGCTGATGCACTTTGAATGACAATTGCGCGGTCATACAACACTGTACCCAAATGAAATTTTTATCATTTTTTTCCCACAAATAGAGCTTTCTTTTGGTGGTATTTAATTACAGCTCGGAGTTTTATTTTTTGCTAAACAAACAAAAAAAGATGCAAAAAATAAAAATAAAAAATCATATTTAAAAGTTTGTTATAAAATTTTGCAAACGGGTCATTTTTCTCCTTCATTGAAGTGCGCTGATGAGGCGGCACTGATAGGCTGCACTGGTGGGCACTGATGGGCTGCATTGGTGGGCACTGATGGGCTGCATTGGTGGGCACTGATAGGCTGCATTGGTGGGCACTGATAGGCTGCACTGGTGGGCACTGATAGGCATAGTTAAGGCGGCACAAATAGGCACAGATAAGGCAGCACCGATGGGCACAGATAAGGCGGCACTGATGGGCAAAGATGGGCACATAAGATGGCACGGATGGGTGGCACAGATGGGTGGCACGGATGGGTGGCACGGATGGGTGGCACGGATGGGCACTGATAGGTACCACTGATAGATGGGACTGATGGGCACTGATAGGTGGCACTGATAGGTGGCTCTGATAGGTGGCACTGCTGGGCACTGATGGGCGGCACTGCTGGGCACTGGTAGATGACACTGATGGGCACGGATATGTGGCACGGGTGCAGCACCTTTGTTAAGGCAGATTGTGGGCACTGCTGGGTGGCACTGTGGGCACTGCTGGGTGGCACTGTGGGCACTGCTGGGTGGCACTATGGGCACTGCTGGGTGGCACTGACGGGGGCACTTACTTTTTTTATTGTTGCACTGGCAGGGGGCAGGTGGGCACTGACAGGGTTGCAGGTGGGCACTAGCAGTGCTGGCCATGATCGGGACTGATGTCCCGATCACGGCCGCCGCTGACAGCGCGAGGAGGAATAATAGCCGATTACCGGCTCCGTTATATCACATGATCAGCTGTCATTGGCTGACAGCTGATCACGTGATAAGGGGTCGGGATCGACCCCTTGCACGGATCGGTGATCAGGCGAGTCTCGTAGACTCGCCGATCACAGAGCGCACCGCGCGCGCCCCTCAGGGGGCGCGCAGGCCGCTCGTGCACGGGACTACATCAATAGATGTAGTCCTGGAAAAGGAGATCCGCTCTGTAGCCGTCAATTGACTATAGCGTGGATCTCAAGTGGTTAAAGACTTCATAAAACCCAAGACTCTTCGAAGCCTTTGGACTCCTGACCCTGATCTGAGAATTACAAAACCCAGAGAAAACCGAATATCCACTGAATAGTGCACAGAATTTATATAGAAAGAAAGATAACACTTGTACAACCACAGCAAGTAATTTAAAGTTTAGATCTATGTATGTGTAACATTAAAAAAGAAAACCAGTTAATTTGTCTTCTGAATTTTGTTATTTTGTTTTCATATTTTGCAGCTTGGAGATACATGGGTATCAAATTGCAAGACATACACATGTACAAAGGATGGCAGCATATCTAGCATGCCAGTCACTTGCCCGCCTGCTTCAGGATCATGCAGTACACCAAACAGTACTCTTGTAGGAGTTCCACCTTCTGGTGGTTCCTGCTGTCCTACCTATAAATGTTGTAAGTATATTTGAAGATATGTTTAGTGATTACAATGCAGTAAGCTTTGTGTTTGATTACAGTGCAATAAGCTTTACCCCACCCCACCATATATACATACACTAAGGTGACCAGATTTTAAAGATTAAATCCAGGGACACCTTACTGGCAATGCCCATTTTTAACCTCACTTACAAAATCACACCGCTCTGATAGCCACACCCACAAAATCACACCAACATTTTTAACATGTCCTTGAACAGCTGGTCGTAAAATTTTGGAACAAGAGGCACACTCTAATGGTGTAAAAAAATAAATAAACAGATTTTAAATAACATGCACCAAGATATGCATGCATAATTAGAAGGGATGTCTTGAAGTCATCAAGAAGAAAAATGTGGTACACATAGCGGGCCGCCTGTCCATCACCAAAAGTTAAGTGCTGGATGCTCAGGCCTGCAACATTATTATATGTTCAACAAACATGTAAAACAGTGTGTGGGTACAGACATTTTTTTTCTTTTGGAAACATCATTAAAAATGTCAGGGAATACCTACTAATCAGCAACTGCTGAGATACTGAACACTTTGGTCACAAATATGTAATAGCAGTATAGACAGTTGAGTGCAGCAGTCAGGTATATAATGTACAGTGCAATGTCGAGTGCAATGATCAGGAGAATGTCATGTACACCCAAATGCACATTGTGCTGTAGTCAGGAGTAGCAAACCTGCAGTCATCCTTTAAAGAGACAGTTACTTTGCCCTGCATTGACAAGTGTCTCTGTCACTTGTTCCAACATTGTTCACTTCGGACCACCCCTGCAACCCTCTTTTAAAAATGTTCACACTGGCATCCCCTGCAACTCTGTCAAAACTGTTCACGCCTGCACCCCCTTCCAACACTCCTCACTTCTTCATACCCTGTAACTCTCTTCCAACACTTCTCACCATTGCCTCTCCTGCAATTCTTTTCCAACACTGCTCACTGCTGCACCCCCTGTAACCCCCTTCACCACTGCTCATTTCTGCACCCCCTGCAAATCTCTTCCATCACTGCTCACCTCTGGAACCCATGCAACCCTTTTCCAAAACTATTTGCCCCTACAACTCCATTCCAACACTGCTTACCCCTTCACCCCTATAACCGTCTTCAAACACTGCTTACTAGAGATAAGCCAGGTGGAACTTTGCACAAACTTCTTTGCTTGCAAGGTACCCACCCCTCCATGTTGAGGGCATGTGGCCTGGTATGGCTTAGGAGGGGAATTCCAAACAATCCTCTCCTACCTTTCCCAGGCTGCTGTGCCACATGCTTAGATAAGGTTCTGGTGTGTATTTTGGACCTCACACTGTTTTTTTTTATTTGCACAAGGTTAACCATTAAAAACCATACCAGATCTGGAGTGTCTGGTATGAATAGCCTTTTTTTTTTTTTTTTTGCTTGCCAATCCTCCATCCTTGCTTTAGGATGTACTACAGCAAAATTTAATTTACAAGTGAAAAGAAAAATTGAAATGAATTGTGGGTAAATTATGTTTCACCACTGGCATTTGTTTTGTTAAAAATGACATAGAGACCTCCCAAATGGCATGCTGTTTTTTATTTTTTTTTACAAAGAAAAACAAGCTGGCATTGTAATGTCATTAACTGGCATTTAAACAGCGTTTTTTTTTTTTTAAATATCAGTTTTGCTGTGTTACGTTGCATACATTGTACAGCAGACAGGTTTAGGGCAACCCGGATTGATTATTTAATCACTTGACCTCCAGAATATTTCACCCCCTTTATGACCAGAGCAGTTTTTGCTATTTGCCACTGCGCTGCTTTAACTGGCAATTGCATGTTCATGCAACACTGTACCCACTGTATTTTTTTTTCAAACAATTAGAGTTTTTGGGGGGGAATTTGATCACTGGATTTTAATTTTTTGCAATGTAAATTAAAAAAGTTAGAACATTTTGAAAAAAAAGCAATATTTTGTATTTTTTGCTATAAAACATATCCAATAGAAACATTTAAAGAATCAAATTTCTTCATGAATTTAGACCAAAATGTATTCTGCTACATATCTTTGGTACAGAAAAAAAATCCCAATAAGTGAATTTGGTTTGTGTGAAAGTTACAGAGCCTGGTATACAGTGGGGAAAATAATTATTTGATCCCCTGCAAATTTTGAAAGTTTGCCCGCTGGCAAAGAAATTAAGGGTCTTTAATTTTTATCATAGGTGTATTTTAAATGATAGGGACAGAATATCAACTGAAAATTCAGAAAAAGCACACAAAACAAATGCTATAAATTAATGAATTAATTAAGTTGCAATTTAGTGAGTAAAATACTGTAAGTTTTTGATCCCCAAGCAAGACATGACTTGGTAAGATGTTTCTTGTAGTTGGTTGACCAAGTTTGCACACATCTCAGGAGGGATTTTGGTCTACTCTTCTTTACAGATCTTCTCTAAATCCTCAAGGTTTCTTGGCTGTCTCCTGGCAATTCGCATTTTCAGCTCCCTTCATACATTTTCTATAGGATTAAGGTCTGGGGCCACTTCATAACCTTAATGTGCTTCTTCTTGTGCCACTCCTTTGTTGCCTCGGCGGTATGTTTTGGGTCATTGGCATGCTGAAAGACCCATCTTCAGTGTTCTGGCTGAGGGAAGAAGTTTCTCAGACAAGATTTTACAATACATGGCTTAAGATGATGGAGTGACCTAGCCAGCCTCCAGCCCTTAATCCTATACAGCATGTATGGAGGGAGTAGGGATGAGCTTGGTGTTTTTTTTTTTTTCCTTCTTCTTTTTTTTACCACTCAGTAAGATTTGTTATTTATGGATTCTAATCAGATTAGCTGTCTGAGTCTTATCCTGTATTCTTAACATCATTGTGGCAAAAATTTCATTATCTTTTCCCAATCTCTTTTTTTTATATTTTTTTATTTTTTTTTTCCCATAATAAGCTTAATTCAATTTAATATTTTCCATTAAAAAGAGAAAACACATACATATTTAGAGAAAAGGAAAAAAAAAAAAAAAAACCCCACAATAAACTTGATATCAACTTGGTTATCGTTGCCAACATATTCTTACTACCTTATCTATTTATTTGACGCCATTATTTGGTTAAATTTTCCCCCACCCACCCTTCCATCTTCTCTCCCATCTGTTGACATACCCCATACCCACTACTCTTTATTCCGTTAATGCTTGAGTATAATGCTTCGTCCTTTTAAATATTCTCCACTTTTCCCACGTTCTGCGGTATTTTATCATTTTATTTTCCTCCATTTTTCTTAGGTATTCCATATTGTTGATATATTCTATTCTTTGGATCCAATCTCTAATCAACGGTTGCTTCACCTGTAACCAATTTTTTGGTATTAGAGCTTTTGCGGCGTTGAGTAAAACGGGTATTAATGAATTTTGTCTGCTTCTTTTGAAAGACTTACTCGTTTTTGCATCAACCCCCAAAAACAAACATTCCCCTGGGGTTAAAGGTATTATTTGCCCTGTTATTTTCTCTATATATTCTATTATTTTACTCCAATATTGGTTTATTACTGGGCATTCCCACCAAAAGTGGAATATCGTTCCCGGTAACCCACATTCTCTCCAGCATAACTTGGAGTTGGATGGTGCCATTCTATGCAATTTATCTGGTGTTAAGTGCCATCTCATTAGGCATTTATAATTTACTTCTATTGATCTTATGTCAAATACAGACTGATATACTGAGTTAATCATTTGGGTCTCGTCGACTTCGTAGCCCAAGTCCCTCTCCCATTTAGCTGTAAATGGGATATGTCCTGGTCCCTCTATTTCCGATAAGCAGTCATATAGCTGCGAGACACAATGTTTAACTGCTATTTTCTTTATACATAATTTTTCCATTGCTGTTAAGCTTTTTTCATTTCTTATTGGTTTTGGGATGGAATTAACGAAGTGCTGAATCTGGAGGTATTCCCAATCCTTCAATATTTGCCAATTATGCTTCGTCATTAAATCTTGTTTTGACATTAACTTCCCCTCCCTTAAGATGTCTTTTAATTGTAAATCCCTCATTCGATTCCCTAGTGATGTGTCGTGTCCTGGTGTAAAAAAACTCGTTCCCTCCAGGGGGATTAGTGGTGAATTATATTGCCATTTATTTTTGCGCTGTATTGTGTCCCATTTTTTTAGTGCCGTTAAAGTGATATCGTGTGTCCTGCTACTAATTGCTCTAAATTTTGGTGGAATACATATATTTTTTTTAATTGTGACCCGCTCAGTATTTCCTCCATTTTTGCCCACTTCTTTTTCGTATTTTGATTTGTCCATTCAACCAATCTTGTAAAAATAATTGCTAAATAATATCTGTGAATGTCCGGTAGTGCCATTCCTCCCCTATTTTTTTTCCTAGTTAATAAACTAAATTTTATCCTAGGTTTTTTATTTTGCCAAATAAATTTGGAAAATAATGTTCTTATTATATTAAAAAAACATATTGGGATTTTTATCGGAAGCATTTGCAATTTGTATATAATTTTTGGCAGTACCACCATCTTCAGCACATTAATTCTTCCCATCCAAGATATTGTTCCTTTATTCATCTTCATTAATTCCGCTTTGACTTCGTTTATCAACGGGATAAAATTAGCTTGATATAACCCCCGAATTGTTTTTGTCAATTTAATCCCTAGATAAGTTATTTCTTTTTTTTCCCATGTGAAAGGGAATTTATGCCGTATTTTTTCTTCCTCATGCAGGTCTAGTCCTATATTCAGGATAACTGTTTTAATTGGGTTTATTTTGAAATTAGAAAGGGCCCCGTAGTCTCTGATCTCCTTCATCATACCTGATAGAGATGTTTGGGGGTTGATCAAATATAGGAGTATGTCGTCCGCGTATGCCGCCACTTTATGCTCTCCCCCCCCCCAGTCTTATTCCTTCTATGACTGGGTTGTTGCGAATTTTTGCTAATAAGGGTTCCAGAGCTAACACGTATAGCAATGGCGAGAGGGGACACCCCTGTCTCGTACCATTCTGCATATCAAACGCGGACGACATACTCCCATTTACCCCCACCCTGGCTGATGGATATGTATACAGATTGTTTACCCATTTTAGCATTTTGGGGCCAAGTCCCATTGACTGTAATGTTTCCATTATAAAGCTCCAATCGACTCGGTCAAAAGCTTTTTCTGCGTCGATCGAGACCAGGATCATTGGAGGGTTGGTTTCCTTATCCTTCCCCATTAATAACAGTGTTCGCAGACTGTTATCACGGCCCTCCCTCCCTGGTACAAATCCTGCTTGATCTTCATTGATCAATTCTGGAAGTAGATTTTTTATCCTTGTTGCCAACACTTTTGCGTACAGTTTAACATCTGTATTCAAAAGTGCAATTGGACGGTAATTAGAGCAACTCGAAGGATCTTTACCCAGTTTTGGAATTAATATGATATTAGCTAGGAGTGATTCTTTCCTCGGGAGCTCCTCCTCTGCCAGTTTATTCCAGAGTTTACATAACTGTGGGACCAACAGCTGTTTAAATTTTTTATAATACCTGATGGTAAAACCATCTGGTCCTGGGCTTTTCCCGTTGGGCGTATCCTTTATTGCATACTCAATTTCCTCTGGAGTAATTGGGGCCTCTAAGCTATTAGACATTTCGGGGGTTATCTTTGGTAGGTCTGCCTCCCTCAGGTATTCTTGTATTTTGATTTTCCTGATCTCCTTCTGATTTTCAGTCTCGTTGTTCCTAATTGAGTATAGGGCGCTATAATATGTTTTGAACGCGTTTGCTATTTCTGATGTTCTGTATTTTATTTCACCATTCGCGTTTTTGATTTTTTCTATATAATGAATAGCTTTTTTGTCCCTTACTATTCTAGCCAATTGTTTCCCCGGTTTATTACCCCACATGTATCTTTCTTTAGCTATTTATAAGTTTTTCTTGCTGCTTGCTCCAATCTATTGTTTAGTTGCATACGTTTATGTATTATTTCTTTATATATGTTTTTATCGAATTGACCCTTATGTTTTTGCTCTAATAAGTAAAGTTCATTTTTTAAATCGTTTAGCTTCTTTTCACTCTCTTTTTTTACCCAGGATCCTATGGATATTAATTTCCCCCTAATTAGGGCTTTGTGGGCCTCCCAGAGTGTAGCCCTTGGGATCTCCTCTACGTCATTGGCTAAGAAATATTGTTCAATTTCATGCTTAATAGTGTTTTCTATTTCCACATTTTCCAGAAGGGACTCATTTAGTCTCCATGACCCTTTACTATATTCTCTTCCTAGATCTTTTAATTTTATTATTACGGGAGCGTGATCCGAGAGGGTTATAGATCCTATTTTAGCTTCCAATATATTTTCTAGTAATTCGTGATCTACAAATATATAGTCCAATCTAGCATACATGTCGTGTACTGTGGAATAATATGTGTAATCCTTTTTCCTTAAATTAAGTATTCGCCAGGTGTCCATTAATTGATGTTGCAGCATCTTCTTTTTCAGGGTTCTATGTTGTTTAATTTCGTGTACCATGCCCGCTGAAGTGCTATCTATATACGGATCTATGGCGAAATTTAGATCCCCTCCCAAGATTATATGGACCTGTTTGCATGTTTCTAAAATGTTCAGCATTTTGTTAAAATATTTCTTTGGGCCTTTATTGGGACAATATATATTTACCAATGTATATCTAACTCTTTCTATTAGTCCTTTTACGAATAGGAACCTCCCCTGTGGGTCCGTTTTTATTTCTTCTACTTTCCAATTGAGTTTTTTAGAGATCCCGATTGCCACTCCTCTAGAGCCCCTAGTTGGGGTGTCTGCATAATACCACGTTGGAAAATTCCGTGTGTTTAATCTAATACTTAAGTCTAGAGGCAAATGTGTTTCTTGTAAAAACACGATGTCTACTGTATAACCCTCCAGCTCCCTTAGTATATTATATCTTTTTTTTTGGAGAATTCATACCTCTGACATTATATGTTGCTATTTTAATTTCTGGCATTATACGTATCTAAGATTCTTTCTATCCTTTTTTAGTAGGAGCAATGGTTTCTTGTCAACAGATTTAACCCTCCCCCCCCACCCTCTGCCCCCCTCCCACTCCCCCTTTACCCTCCCGTCCCACCCCCCTCCCCGTCCCCCCATTAGATGTATATTTGACCAACTGGTCCGGGACCTATTATCTGGAACGTCCTCGTTCCAGTTATCCCTTGGCCCTAGGGTGGAATTCTGCTCAAAGGTGCGATCACCCATCCTGTCTTTCTTTGGCGGGGTGGTTAATCCACATACAAAGGGCGCCCCAACCCCCACCGCTCCCTCCCTCCCCCTCATCGACCAGATAGAAAAACGTCCCACCCTCCTTGGAGTGGAACTCCCCCCTCTCTCTCGTTTATGTCTCTATCTTTCTCGCCTCCGCCCTATCTCCTCCCGAGAAGGGGCGGGACTAATTTTCGTCTCTGTTTCCTACTCTCCCCTCCACCCCTCCCCCCGGAACCGGGATCCCCAATTTGCCACAAAATTCTGCGGTTTCTTCAAGAAATCTTAGTCTTGCTATGCGACCGTCCTTTCTCCCTATTAAACTTGCCGGAAAACCCCAGTTATATTGCACTTCGTTCTCAACCAGAACTGTCAGTAACGGTTTTAGGGCTCTTCTCCTCTTCAGAGTTTCCTGAGAGATATCTTGGAATATCTGAATACCATTTCCTTCATATCTTAGTGGTGCTTTTGATCTTATATTCTTCCATATTTGGTATTTTTCTTCTTCGTTTTGGAATCGCACTATAATATCTCGTGGCGTTTCTTGTGGGAGACCTTTAGGTTTCCTTATTCTATGCACCCTTTCTATTTTTATCTCATTGGTACTTTCTTTATTCATTAAAGGATTACAAATCTTCCTAATTATATCCGTTAGGTCCTCTCGTTGTTGTGCGTCTGGGACACCACGTATTCTTAGGTTTTTTCTTCTGTGTCTATTTTCTTGATTTTCGATCTTAAATGCTTGATCTTGCTGTGTCATTTTTAACCTTGGTATTTCTGCTTCCAAGTTCTTTATTGTGTTCGTGTCTTTTTCCACTTTTTTTTCCACCTCTACCACCCTTTCAAGTATATGTCCTAGGTTCTGGTGTAATCTTTCCATTTCCGTTTTCATGGTATTTTCCAAGGCTGCAAACATAGAGATTATCTCGTTTTTAGTGGGCAATACTTGAAGGTTTTCTTCTTGTGTCTGTTGAGATGTTAAAAATTCGACAGTATGATCAGGTTCAGTTATTAAGCCTGTTCCTTCCTCTGGTGGAACATCAAGTAATACTTCCATATCTTGTGCGGAAATATTTTGTGTTTGAAGTTTTCTTTTCTCTTTTCTGTTCTTTTCTCTTTCCCTTTTTTCGGTACTTTCTGTCTGTTGGGTTTTTATGTGTTGAGATTGAGGTTTTTCTGCCTGCTGTTTCTCTGTGACCGCCGTCTGTGTAACATATTTATTCATAGCACCTGGGCTGGCGACTAAGCTCCGGCGTGGGGATTTCAGGGTAGCCCCTGCTTTAGCTGTTTTTCCCTTCATCTAGCACGGTATTGGTTAATCGCCTCTATTGCTTTTGTTAAATGTGCCTCTTCCCCCTTCTTACTCTTTTTTTTTTTTTTTATATATGTTATTTGATATCCACGGATGTAAGCGATCTTCGTTAGCCACTGCAATATTATCACTGTGTTTTTGTATTACCTTCAGTATGGCCCCAATAAATCCTTATTTCTGCCTCTGCATATTTATTTTTCCACACAGTTTTTTTTTTTTTTTTTTTTTTTTTTCAATGATCTAGCGAGATCGCATGAAAATTTTTTTCCTTTTATTGAGGTAAATCACTTAATTTTACTTTACTGCTTCAATTACTTGCCAATACATTTACGCCACAGAAAATGTGTGTTCCTAATTATATGTTAATGTTGATCTTGCAGGTTTACCACACAGTCCCAATCTTTGACAGAAAATACGATACGGAGTATTTATAACACTTTATACTTGTGTGTCCACTTACCCCGTAGTTTTTTTGGAGTATGGCTTTATCTTCCTATTAGGTTCATTCAAGATTCAGCAGATTCAGGCTTTTTTTTTTCCTAAGCACATTACATTCATTATATGTTCTATAGGCAGTGTCTTACTTTGTCCAGTAGATGGCGTCCGGAGCTCTATGCAATCATTTCCGAGGCTTACCGAAGATTACCGAGCGCAGCCCTGCACTGCCCGCAGTGCCAATGGACCGGCCTCGCCGGTATACGAGCGCTCAAGCGATGGGATCTCCGAGGCCTCACAGGGGGATCCAGTCCACCACCGAGGGAGCCGCACGGCCCGTTGTCCTGCGTCCCGGACCGAGGGGAAGGAACGAAGGGGGAAGGTAGAGGGGATACTCCTTGCGGCGGGAAGCAGCCAGGGGGACGGGTCAGAAGGGGGAGATCAGCAGACAGCCGCTAACGGCGGCGTTGTCCGTGTGATGGGGGCCATGGAGCTCCCACTAGGTGCAGACACGCACCATTACAGACTCCTCCCCCGGAAGGGCTGAGGGATGAGCTTGGTGTTTGAGTCGAACGGCTGTTCTTTTCTCAGGCATCTGCAGGAGTTAAAGTAGGTGTTGTGTGCCTCCAGCACAGTATACACCTGTATCTACCCTTTATTGCTGGTGTTCTGTAATACCGGCATCTGCAGGAGTTAGTGGGTGTTGTGTGCCTCCAGCACAATATACACCTGTATCTACCCTTTATTGCTGGTGTTCTGCAATACAGGCATCTGCAGGAGTTAGTGGGTGTTGTGTGCCTCCAGCACAGTAGACACCTTTATCTACCATTTATTGCTGTTGTTCTCTAATACAGGCATCTGCAGAAGTTAGTGGGTGTTGTGTGCCTCCAGCACAGTATACACCTGTATCTACCCTTTATTGCTGGTGTTCTGTAATACCGGCATCTGCAGGAGTTAGTGGGTGTTGTGTGCCTCCAGCACAATATACACCTGTATCTACCCTTTATTGCTGGTGTTCTGCAATACAGGCATCTGCAGGAGTTAGTGGGTGTTGTGTGCCTCCAGCACAGTAGACACCTTTATCTACCATTTATTGCTGTTGTTCTCTAATACAGGCATCTGCAGGAGTTAGTGAGTGTTGTGTGCTCCAGCACAGCCCATTATACACCTGTATCTACCCTTTATTGCTGGTGTTCTCCAATACCGGTATCTTCAGGAGTTAAAGTGGGTGTTGTGTGCCTCCAGCACAGTATACACCTGTATCTACCCTTTATTGCTGGTGTTCTCTAATCCAGACATCTGCAGGAGTTAAAGTGGGTGTTGTGTGCCTCCAGCACAGTATACACCTGTATCTACTCTTTATTGCTGGTGTTCTCTAATACAGGCATCTGCAGGAGTTAAAGTAGATGTTGTGTGCCTCCAACACAGTATACACCTGTATCTACCTTTTCTTTCTGGAGTTCTCTAATACAGCCATCTGCAGGAGTTAGTGGGTGTTGTGTGCCTCCAGCGCAGTATACACTTGTATCTACCCTTTATTGCTGTTGTTCTCTAATACAGCCATCTGCAGGAGTTAGTGGGTGTTGTGTGCCTCCAGCACAGCACAATATACACCTTTAGCTATCCTTTATTGCTGGTGTTCTATAATAAAGGCATCTGCAGGAGTTAGTGGGTGTTTTGTGCCTCCAGCACAGCACAGTATACACCTGTATCTACCCTTTATTGCTGGTGTTCTCTAATACAGCCATCTGCAGGAGTTAGTGGGTGTTGTGTGCCTCCAGCACAGCACAATATACACCTGTATCGACCCTTTATTGCTGGTGTTCTCTAATACAGCCATCTGCAGGAGTAAGGGGGTGTTGTGTGCCTCCAGCGCAGTATACACCTGCATCTACCCTTTATTGCTGGTGTTCTATAATAAAGGCATCTGCAGGAGTTAGTGGGTGTTGTGTGCCTCCAGCACAGCCCAATATACATCTGTATCTACCCTTCATTGCTGGTGTTCTCTAATACAGGTATCTGCAGGAGTTAAAGTGGGTGTTGTGTGCCTCCAGCACAGTATACACCTGTATCTACCCTTTTTTGCTGGTGTTCTCTAATACAGGCATCTTCAGCCTTTACAGTGGGTGTTGTGTGCCTCCAGCACAATATACACTACCCAATTCCTGGTTTTCCCATCTCCCTGCAGGCCATTATTATATCTGGAAGGCCAACAAGGAGAGGCAGACAGTCACGAGCCAATAAAAGAGGGCAAGCAGGCTCTGTGTCTAGAGACAACAGTGCTGGTCCTGGACGCGGTGCATCGTCATCAGCACGTGGCCATGGCACACACTTGTCCTTATTTTTGGCAGCTGGATGTGTTGAGCTGCAACATGCCGAATACTTGGTAGAGTGGATGACCAAGCCCTCTTCATCCTCCTCATCCTCTCTCACCCAGGCTCAGGGTACTAGCAAAGCAGCTGCCAACGCGTCCTCTTCCCTCGTCTCAATGTCATCAGTCACTCCTTCCCTAGACCCACCATGTCCTCCTGAGGAGTCCCCCGAACTGTTTGAGCACAGTGTTGGGTACATGCTCCAGGAGAATGCCCAGCGTTTTGAAAGCTCTGATGATGATACCCAGCTAGAGGAAGGCAGTAGCGGCAGTGCAGAGAGAGGGGATGCTCAAGAAGGACAGCAATCTGGCAGTCATATTCCACCAGCTGTAGCATACTGCCAGGTTTGTTCCAGTGATGAAGAGGGAGGGGATGATGAGGTCACTGACTCCATGTGGGTGCCTGATAGGAGAGAGGAGGAGGGGGCACATCTCCAACGAGGCAGGATGCCCTCCGGGGGCCAGCTTAGGGGCAGCACACCGAATCAGAGCGCAGAGCTTCGCCTGTGCAGGGCGCTGCCTCTGCGTGTTATTCCAAAAGTTCTTTGGTGTGGGCCTTTTTTGAGACCAGTGCATCAGATCGCACTGCTGCTATTGGCAACATATGTCTCAAGCGTATCTCGCGTGGCCAAAACATCAGCCGCTTGGGCACCACATGCTTGACCAGACATATGTTGACCTGCCATGCAGCTCGTTGGCAAGCATACCTTAACCACTAGAGACCCGCGCTATAGCCGAATGATGGCTATAGCGCGGACCTCCTTTGCCGGGACTACGTCTATTGACGTTGTCCCGTGCACGAGCGGGGGCGCGCACGGCGTGCTCTGTGATCGGCGAGTCTATGAGACTCGCCTGATCACTGATCCGAGCAAGGGGTCGATCCCGACCCCTTACCATGTGATCAGCTGTCAGCCAATGACAGCTGATCATGTGATACAACGGAGCTGGTAATCGGCTATTTTTTTAACCAAAATGTTTTATTAATTTTTGATTACAAGTATATTTAAAAAAAAAAAAAAAAATAGAGAAACAAGCCAGTATACAATAATGTCAATACATTGCATATTCAATAGGACACTCTTTTGTAGATATTATTGCATGTTCTAATAACAATGACTTTTACTAACATTAAATGGAGAGCCTGAGGGAGTATTGTAAACTGGAATAGGTACTACAAAAAGCCTGTCACCCCAAACGGGAGCAAACTGTGAGCAGGCTATCTCAATATGATCTCAGGATCTATCGTTGCGGCCCAGCTCTTGGCCAACAGTAGCAAAGTAAAGCATTCTAGTATAATACTATTACCCTTATCAAATGATGCATTGACAGAGGGAGGAAAGGCTACCTTTGATTCAAGGATACAGGTAGGCTTGTATACCTAGTAGATGTGTAATCAGAAACCAAATAACCAAACAAACATCAGAAACAGATCAGCAGTGTCATGTTCAATACCTCTGCAATGTTAATATAATTTCACCAAAAGATACTATTAATTATCCAATACTCCGGTATGACTTGTTAGTAGAATATCAACCCTAGAGGTTCTAGTAAGATGAGGTCCAACTATCCCAGAATTTATGGAAGGTACTTGCTCTTCCTTCCTTATAGGCTAATAATTTTTCCATTAGGCTTTGTGAGTTCACTCTATGAATAACTTCCGCTATGCTTGGGGGAGTGGCGGATCTCCATTTGGCTGCTATTGATATACAAGCCGCATAAAGAATGTTTACTACCACTTTCCATTGTCTATATGGGAAAGAATCTATCCCCAAACTTAACAGTGCTAGTTCTGGGGAGGGGTTACACTTGGATTGAATCGTTTTCGATATAAGAGAGAAAACGTCTCCCCAAAACTGTTTCAGAGCCTTGCATAGCCACAGGACATGTAGTAGGTTACCTGTGTGATTGCAATGTCTCCAGCATAAGGGAGAGAGAGCCGGGTTCATGATGTGTAGACGCATTGGAGTTAGGTACCATCTATGGAGGATCTTATGGGAGTTATCCCAATGATCTACACATGCCGAGGATCTATTGTTATATTTAATAGCTGCTAACCATTGTGGAAGCGCAAAGGATCTACCTATTTCCGCCTCCCACTTGTGCATAGATGGGAGTTTGGAATGCACGGTATGGAAGTTGGAAAATTTGTAACACAGTGATATGCCTTTAACGGCAATCGGCTATTATTCCTCCTCGCGCTGTCAGCGCGAGGAGAAAAAAAAAGAGCCGATCACCGGCGGCCGTGATCGGGACATCAGTCCCGATCACGGCCAGCCCTGCCAGTGCCCACCTGCCCCCTGCCAGTGCCACCTCATTAAAAAATAAGTGCCCCCCGTCAGTGCCACCCAGCAGTGCCCATAGTGCCACCCAGCAGTGCCCACAATCTGCCTCAACAACGGTGCTGCACCCCAGTGCCACATATCCATGCCCATCAGTGTCATCTACCAGTGACCATCAGTGCCCATCAGTGCTGCCCATCAGTGCCCAGCAGTGCCACCTATCAGAGCCACCTATCAGTGCCACCTATCAGTGCCCATCAGTCCCATCTATCAGTGGTACCTATCAGTGCCCCTTAGTGGCACCCATCTGTGCCACCCATCCGTGCCATCTTATCTGTGCCCATCTTTGCCCATCAGTGCTGCCTTATCTGTGCCCATCAGTACTGCCTTACCTGTGCCTATCGGTGCCACCTTATCTGTGCCTATTAGTGCCGCCTTAACTATGCCTATCAGTGCCCACCAGTGCAGCCTATCAGTGCCCACCAATGCAGCCTATCAGTGCCCACCAATGCAGCCTATCAGTGCTGCCTCATCAGCGCACTTCAATGAAGGAGAAAAATGACCTGTTTGCAAAATTTTATAACAAACTATTAAACATGATTTTTTTTTTTTGCATCTTTTTTTGTTTGTTTAGCAAAAAATAAAACTCCCAACTGTAATTAAATACCACCAAACGAAAGCTCTATTTGTGGGAAAAAAATTATAAAAATTTCATTTGAGTACAGTGTTGTATGCCCACGCAATTGTCATTCAAAGTGCATCAGCGCTGAAAATTGGTCTGGGCAGGAGGGGGGGTTTAAGTGCCCAGTAAGCAAGTGGTTAAAGACCCACACCAAAGAACAAAGCGGACCTCTCCTTGCTCCTCATCAGCTGGGATCTCCAACCACACTAGACCTTCAGTCCTCTCTGAAACCTGCACTGAGAGGAATGAAGGTGTAGAATTAGGTGTGTCACAGCCAAGTACTTGCGGTCACGTCCGATTGTAGCAGGCAAATTTCCCTGCCCCAGCTGCTGGACCATCAAAAAAAGTTAACTCCCAACCATCCACATGCCCAGCGGTTGAATGCTAGCTTGGCTAAATTGCTAGCACTTTAACTGCTGCCTTTTCAGTTGGTAGAATTGGCCCCCTTCCATGAGTTTGTGCAATGTGTGGTTCCTCAGTGGCAGGTCCCCAAACGCCACTTTTTCTCACGGAAGGCGATTCCAGCTCTCTACCGGCATGTGGAAGGCAATGTCCATGCCTCACTGGACAGGACGGTCAGCGGTAAGGTGCATAATACCGCTGACTCATGGTCCAGAAGGCACATGGACAGGGACGTTACCGATCCTTCACGGCCCATTGGGTCACTCTTCTGACAGCTGGGAAGGATGCAGGACAAGGTGCAGTAGTTTTGGAGGTTCTTCCGCCACCACGCCTCCAAAATGCTTCTACTGGTTGTGACACACCTCTCTCCTCCACCCCCTCCTCTTCTTTTTCCTCCATGGCCTCTTCCAGTGCTCTGTCCTCGGAACCAGCTGTGCTCCTTAGGAGTTCAAGGGGCTACACAAGTACACAGGCAAAAAGATGCCATGCCGTGCTTGCGCTAGTTTGTTTGGGGGACAGGCGCCACACTGGTGCAGATTTTTTGTCAGCTCTGCAAGGGCAGGCCAAGAGGTGGTTGACGCTACGCCAGCTTAAGCCAGGAATGGTGGTTTGCGACAATGGCACCAACCTCCTCTCCGCCCTCCAACAGGGACAACTGACCCATGTGCCCTGTGTGGCTCACTTCCTTAACTTGGTGGTGCAGCGGTTCTTGGGCAGGTACCCGGGCTTACAGGATGTCCTGAGGCAGGTCAGGAAAGTCTGTGTGCATTTCCTCTGATCATTTAATGCCAGTGCTCGGCTGGCTGAGCTTCAAAAGGAGTTAAACCTGCCCAAGAACCGGCTTATATGTGACATGCCCACCAGGTGGAACTCAACGTTGGCCATGCTGCAGTGGCTGCACACGCAGCAGGGGGAAATCAATGAGTACCTGTGCGACTACGGCACCAGGACAGGGTCAGGGGAGCTCAGTTTTTTTTCACCACGCCAGTGGGGCATGATCAGGGATGCATGCACTGTCCTGCCACCATTTGAGGAGGCCACGAGGATGGTGAGCAGTGACAGTGCATGCCTCAGTGACACTGTACCACTTGTTCACCTTTTGGAGCATACGCTGCGTGGAGTAATGGACAGGGCACTTAAGGCAGAACAGAGGCAGAAAGAGGAGGACTTCCTTGCCTCTCAAGGTCCCCTTTATCCAGACAGTGTTCCTGCTGTCCCACCCATCAAACCGGAAGAGGATGAGGAGGAGAAGGAGGAGGCTTTTGTCAGCATGGAGGTGGAGCCTGGCATTCAGCATCAGCAGCAGCAGTCTTTTAGGGATGATTTACAGTCCCAAGAAAAACGTGGACTTGTACGTGGCTGGGAGGAGGTGGCTGTGGATCATGTTGTCCTTAGTGACCCAGAGGACTCCGGGCTGAATGCCTCAGCTAACCTACGCTGCATGGCCTCCCTGATCCTGCAAAGCCTGTGGAAGGATCCTCGTATTCTTCGGATCAAGGAGAGGGACCATTACTGGCTGGCCACACTCCTTCATCCACGGTACAAGGGTAAGGTTGCCGACCTTATCTTGCCATTGCAGAGGGAGCAGAGGATGAGACATCTCTGGGAGGCCTTGCAGAAATGTCTGTGCAACGCGTTCCCAGAGACTGGGAGGTTACAAACTCCTGGTCCTGGACAACGTGTTGCTGAGGCTTTAGTTAGTCACAGAAGGAGCGGTGGAGAAGGTGGCCATCTGACCGATGCGTTCAGACAATTTTTTAGTCCCTAGCCACAAGGTATGATTGGTTCCAGCAACCATCGCCAGCCTCTGATTTACCTAGGGGCAAGGTCAGACTTGGACACCTTTCCCACCAAAAATATTCTGGCTTACTGGGTCTTGAGGATGGATCACTGGCCAGAGCTTGCACAGTATGCAATTGAGCTACTGGCCTGTCCTGCATCCAGCGTTCTTTCGGAATGCACCTTCAGTGCTGCTGGTGGCTTTGTAGTGTGCCTGTCCACTGACTCGGTTGATCGACTGACCTTTATAAAGATGAATCAGTCTTGGATCACCACCAGCTACCAAGAACCAGAAGCTGATGTAACCGAATAATTTTTTTTGAAATGACTACCTATGCTGATGCTGAGTGACTGTCCTGTTATGTTGACTGACTATCCTCTTCCTCCTCAATGATCCTGCTGATATCTTGGAAGAACATTTTTGGTTCTGAGTGATGCCACCAGCCCAATTTTTCAGCCCCTGTTTAACGGGGCATGTAATTACAATTTTTGATGCAATGCTTTGCAGCAGGGCTCATTCCTTCTGGTGCAAACAGAACCGGGGGGTGTTCGGCTAATCCCTACTAGGAATTGCCATACAGTTTGGATCTGCAGTTGGGTTTGACAACCACCATGGGTCAAACGATTACTTATTATTCCTAAAGATTCCTGTGGGAACATCCTGTCTCTTGTTCCACTATTGCTAAGTGGATTAGTTCACTCATTATTCAAGCCTATTTTTTAAATAATAGGGGTTACCATTCCCTTTAAAGGCACACGTAACCAGGTTTATTAGTGCTTCATGTGCTTTTCAGCATTAGACATCTGTTTCCTAGATTTGCAAGGCTGCCACCGGGTTTTCTATTCACACCTTTAAGTTTTGCTAGGTGGTTGTTCACACTTCACCCCATGACAGTTTCAATTGTAAAGTGTTTCAAGCTGCGCTCTGAGTTCTTTTGCATCCCACTCTTGACCAGTCTGTTATGTGGGCCTGTTAGTGTTCATGTTCATTGCTGTGTTGTTTACCACCACTAGAGATGGACGAACTTCTGACTGGACCTTTCGTGAACCGCGAACGTGGCCAAAAGTTTGCGAACCGCAAAGTTCACGGCGGGCCCCATTGACTTTAATGGCAGGCAGACCTTAAAAACCTACAGGTCATATTTTCAGCCACAAAATACTTACTAGCTGTGCACACATAGTCCCACCACATGGACACTGACATAACAAAAGTATTAAGTGAATCTGGGATTGACAACGACAAGAATTATTTTTTTGTCTGTGAAATTTTGACAATTCAGGACTCAGGAGCGCATGAAGGCAATGGAGGAGAGGAAAGGTCAGGGTAGGCTATGAAAGGGGGGGGGGGAAGGAGATGATCACCAGCACCATAATAGAGAGCACTGACACCAGCACCGTGATAGAGAGCACTGGCACCAGCACCGAGATAGAGAGCACTGACACTAGCACCAGCGCCGAGATAGAGAGAGAGCACTGACACCAGCATCGAGATAGAGAGGGAGCACTGACACCAGCACAGAGATAGAGAGCACTGACACCAGCACCAGCACCAACATAGAGAAAGAGCACTGACACCAGCACCGAGATAGAGAGCACTGACACCAGCACAGCGATAGAGAGCACTGACACCAGCACCGACATAGAGAAAGAGCACTGACACCAGCACCGAGATAGAGAGCACTGACACATGCACCGAGATAGAGAGCACTGACACCAGCACTGTGATAGAGAGCACTGCCACTAGCACCGAGATAGAGAGAGAGAGAGCACTGACATCAGCATCGAGATAGAGAGCACTGACACCAGCACAGAGATAGAGAACACTGACACCAGCACCAGCACTGACACCAGCACAGCGATAGAGAGCACTGACACCAGCACCGACATAGAGAAAGAGCACTGACACCAGCACCGAGATAGAGAGCACTGACACATGCACCGAGATAGAGAGCACTGACACCAGCACTGAGATAGAGAGCACTGACACCAGCACTGTGATAGAGAGCACTGCCACTAGCACCGAGATAGAGAGAGAGAGAGCACTGACACCAGCACCGTGATAGAGAGCACTGACACCAGCACCGAGATAGAGAGCACTGACACCAGCACCGAGATAGAGAGCACTTACACCAGCAACCTGATAGAGAGCACTGACACCAGCACCGAGATAGAGAGCACTTACACCAGCACCCTGATAGAGAGCACTGACTCCAGCACTGAGACAGAGAGCACTGACACCAGCACTGAGATAGAGAGCACTGACACCAGCACTGTGATAGAGAGCCCTGACACCAGCACAGAGATAGAGAGCACTGACACCAGCACCGTGATAGAGAGCACTGACACCAGCACCGAGATAGAGAGCACTGAGACCACACCAGCACTGAGATCGAGAGCACTGACACCACACCAGCACAGAGATAGAGAGAGGGCATTGACACTAGCACCGAGATAGAGAGCACTGACAGCAGCACTGATACCAGCTACTCGCTGCTGGGCCCCAAAAATATGACACCGCTCAACCGCTTCAAACAGGAGGGTACGGGCATATAGTATGATGTGCTTTTTTTGTACAAGGAAGTGAGCCAAAGGTAGAAAAAAGGTCTGTGTGCTCGATTAAAAAAATTGTTTATAGAGTTATGCATATACATGGTCTACTGGTCACATGTGTTGAATTCCTCTGAGATCCATGCCTCATGAATTTTTATAAATGTCAGGTAGTCAACACTGTTGTGAGCTAGGTGAGTGCGCTTATCGGTCATGATCCCCCCTGCTGCGCTGAACGTCCTTTCGGACAGGACACTGGACGAGGGGCAAGCCAACAGTTCCATTGCAAATTGGGCAAGCTCTGGCCAGAGGTCAAGCCTGCCCACCCAGTAGTCCAGGGGTTCATCACTCCTCAGAGCGTCCACATCGGTCGCTAAACCGATGTAGTCGGACACCTGTTGGTCTAGGCGTTCCCTGATGCTGGATCCAGATGACACCTGCCGATGGGTCGGCTGAAAGATTGACCTCATATCAGAAGTCACCAACACATCTTCAAACCACCCTCTTCTTGCAGGCGCTGTTGGACTGGTACCCGCAACTCTTTCTCTGGGAGTGGGAATTCCTCCTCTAACAGTGCACGCAAAAGCAGAATGCAAGGCCTGGAAGTGCTCCATTCTGACAGCCCTCTGTGACGGGGGTAACATTTCCGCCATTTTGTGTTTGTACCGGGGGTCTAAGTACATTGCCACCCAGTACTGGTCCTTGACCCTTATGCTTTTTATACGGGGGTCCCTGTTAAAACACTGGAGCATGAAGGCCCCCATTTGCACTAAACTGGAAGCGGTGTGGTGGCCTGGCTCCTGCTCATCATCCAGGATAATGTCGTCCTCCTCGTTCTCCTCTCCCCATCCACGCACAACAACAGGGATCCCAGAAAGCTTTAAAGCATGCTCTTCTTGCTCCTCCTCATCCGCCCCAGCACCATCCTCCTCTGACTCCTCTTCAGACCCCTGTTGTTGACTTGTCTCAGATAGAGTAGCCCCCCTGGGAATTCATCCAGCATTGCGACTTCCTCATCTTCCTGCTCCTCCACGGCTTGATCAATGACACAACGCAATGCATGCTCCATAAAGAAGGCATAAGGTACCATGTCACTGATGGCGCCATGGCTATGACTGACCAGTTTGGTGATCTCATCAAATGGCCGCAGAAGTCTGCATGCATCGCGCATGAGCAGCCACTGGCGCGGTGAAAAAAAAACAAGCTCCCCAGAACCTGTTCTGCCGCAGAATTCGTACAGGTAGTCGTTAACTGCACGTTTCTGCTGGAGCAGCCTATCAAGCATATAGAAGGTTGAGTTCCATCGCGTCGGGAAATCGCAAATAAGACGTCTGACCGGCAGATTGTGTCGCTGCTGAATGTCAGCAAGGTGAGCCATGGCCGTGTAAGATATTCTGAAATTGTCATGGTCGGTTCCGAGTTCCAGCAGCCCTTGGAAGACTTACCCACAGTGTTGGTCCGTTGAGCGCTAATAGGTCTTCCCGGGCGCGCGTTAGCGCGAACGGACGCACGCGGGTGCGAGCAGGAACGATCGGGCGCACGCGGGTGCGCAAGGTTGCGAACGTGCGCACGTGGGTGCGCGGGGTCATGGACGGTTGCACGGTTTTACGTGGGCGCGAACGGGCACGCCGTGCGACCGTTCTTGGCGCCCAGAGGGCTTCTTAAGTGATTCATTCTAGTGGCCCGTTGCTGTCCTGTCTACAGCGTTCCTGAGAGTTGCCTCTGATTACCTGATTGTTCCTGTCTCTGATCTACTCGGCTTGTTCCTGATTATCCTGCTTGCTGCCAGCCCTGACCCCCGGACTTCCTGACTATTCTTCTGCCTCCTCCTTCGGTACTTCTGCTGCCAGCCCGTTGATGACCCGGCTTGTGTTTGACCCCGCTTCTGCCTGCTGTTCCAGTCCGTGTTCTGTGACCGCTGCTGCCTGCTGCCTGCCTGCCAGCCGTTCCCGTGTGCCCACCTACTTGCTGCCAGCTTCTGACTTCCAGCCACTCCAGAACCACCTGCCTTATCCACTGCTGTCTGACGCCAGTTCCTGGACCAGGCCCACCTACACAGACTTGGCACTTGTGCCCTCTGCCCTCCAGAGCCCCTGTTCCCACTCTCAGGGGATCTCGAGCTAGAGGCTTACGAGAGGCCGCTCCCTGCACTCCGGGCTCCTTCCACCAGGTACGTGACAGTACAGGACAGCCATGTCCGAGCCCACGCAGGGAGCCTCTCCAATGGACGAACTTTGCCGCCATCTCGCAGGCCTCACTCAAGCAGTGAAGAGTTTACAGGAGGGTTACAGTCAACTGGAGGAACGGGTCCAGGCCCTGTCCACCTCCTCTCCTGCTACTTCCGGAACTTCTGCTACTCCTGCTGTAGTGATGCTGCCACCCGAACCCAGGGTGCCTACACCCGAGAGATTTTCCGGAGATCGAGGGAAATTCCGGGCTTTTCAGAACTCATGTGAACTGTTCTTTGCTCTACAGCCGAGAACCTTCTCCCTCGAGGCTACCAAGGTGGGCTATGTGATCTCTCTGCTAACCGGTGAACCTCAGTCTTGGGCCCACCGTCTACTAGAAAAGAAGGATCTCTCCCTTGAAACCTTGGACATCTTCTTCCAGGCCATGTCGCGGTTGTATGAAGACCCACAACTAACCGCCACCGCTGAAGCAGCCCTGCATTCGCTGCAGCAAGGTCGCCGACCTGTAGAGGACTACGTGTCGGAGTTCCGACGCTGGAGCTCCGACACAGACTGGAATAACGCGGCATTACGCTATCAGTTCCGTATGGGCCTATCGGAACCGTTGAAGGACGAGCTCGCCCGAGTGGGCATTCCAGAGACTCTAGAAGCCTTGGTGGAACTGGCGATCCAGATAGACAGGCGGCTGAGAGAACGCCGCCTGGAGCGATCTTCAACCACTTCTCGTCCAGTATGGATGCTTCCTCGGGTCCCCAGCTCTCCTCATCTCACCCCTCCTGCTGTCACCACGACAAGTCAAGACCTCCCTGAGCCCATGCAGCTGGGCTTACTCCGGCCTTCCTTAACGCCTGAAGAACGCCAACGCCGCCGGGAAGGAAATCTCTGCCTCTACTGTGGAGGGTCTGGACACTTCGTGCGCAATTGCCCTGCTAAGCTCCGTAAGTCCCTCTCCGTATCTCCTGCCCTTACGTTAGACTGTCCTAGTGCTGCCTCCCATTTGACTGTGTCCATTTCCTTGCAGCTACCAGGAGGGAACGTCCAGACCAACGCCATTATTGACTCGGGAGCTTGCAGTGGCTTTATGGACCTAACCTTCGCCTCTAAACATAACATCCCTCTTCGGCCCAGGGCAAGGGGACTTTCTATACATCTGGCCGATGGTTCTACCCTCAAGTCCGGACCTGTAACCCAGCAGACTCAGCCCCTGTTAACCACTATTGCCGGGACCCATCAAGAATTACTCTGTCTGGACATTATTACTTCTCCCCTCTTCCCTATCATTCTCGGCATGCCCTGGTTGAGGGCACATAACCCCCTTGTTGACTGGACCACCGGGGAGTTAAGATTCCCCTCACCTTACTGCCTCCAGCACTGTTTGTCGGGAACCGACCAGGCCTCTTCTTCTTTGCTCTGCCTGGAAGTTGACGCAGAAACCCGCCAAATTGTACCATCTGCCTACCATGATTACCTGGACGTATTTAGCAAAAAGGGTGCGGAGACCTTACCCCCTCACAGGCCATACGACTGTCCCATTGAATTACTTCCCGGGGCAGAAATTCCTTTTGGGAGGATCTTTCCGCTATCAGAGACTGAGTTGGTGACCTTGAAGTCCTACCTGGACGATAATCTCAGGAAGGGATTTATACGTCCCTCTACTTCACCGGCGGGAGCAGGGATCTTTTTCGTGGAAAAGAAAGACCAGACCCTGCGCCCCTGCGTTGACTACCGGGCCCTTAATAAAATAACTATTAAAAATCGTTATCCCCTACCACTTGTGCCGGAGCTTTTCCAGAGACTGGGGTCAGCGGCAGTATTTTCGAAACTAGATCTCCGGGGGGGCCTACAATCTGGTCCGCATCCGTGATGGCGACGAGTGGAAAACTGCCTTTCGTACTCGCTTCGGGCACTTCGAGTACCTGGTCATGCCCTTCGGTTTATGCAACGCTCCCGCCACATTCCAGCACTTTATCAATGATATTTTCAGGGATTACGTAGACCTGTTCGTCATTACCTATTTGGACGACATCCTGATCTTCTCCTCCTCTCTGGCAGAACACCGGGAGCATGTCAGGAAAGTACTATCCCGACTTCGCCTGCACGGGCTATATGCCAAGCCGGAGAAATGTACCTTTGAGCAGTCAAGTATTCAATTCCTGGGGCTGGTAATTTCTGTAGATGGCATCGAGATGGACCCTCAGAAAGTCTCCGCTATCCGTGATTGGCCCGCTCCCACTGACAGAAAAGGGGTCCAGCTTTTTGTGGGATTCGCAAATTTCTATAGGAAATTTATTAAGGGGTTTTCCACTATTATAGCCCCCATCACCAGACTGACCAGGCAGGGTCTGAAGTTTCAATGGTCCCCAGAGGCTCAGGAAGCCTTCTCTACCCTGAAGGACTTATTTGTGTCGGCTTCCATCCTCAAACATCCTGATCCGACCCGGCCCTATATCTTAGAGGTTGATGCCTCTGAGATTGCGGTTGGGGCGATTCTCTCCCAGAGACATGGGCCTAGGGCCCGCTTGCACCCAGTAGCGTTCTTCTCCCGCAAGCTAACCGAAGCAGAGGCAAATTATGATGTCGGAGATCGAGAGCTATTGGCCATTAAAGTGGCCCTTGAGGAATGGCGCTATCTGCTGGAGGGGGCTACGCATCCAATCCTCATTTACACGGATCACAGAAACCTGGAATACTTGAAGTCCGCCAAGAGGTTGAAGCCACGCCAGGCCAGATGGGCTCTTTTCTTTTCCCGGTTTTTGTTCCACATAACTTATCGCCCGGGTTCCAAGAATACCAAACCAGACGCCCTGTCCCGAATGTTCAACGAGCCAGAGACCTCTCCACATCCGGATACCATCCTGACCTCAGGGAACTTTCTTCTTCTTCAAGCTGATCTGTTGTCCCTGATTAAGCAAGTCTCCGTTGGTGCTACTCCTCCACCTAACGTCACACTTCTGGCCCAAGATGAACTTCTCTGGCATGAAGGCAAAATTTTTGTCCCCCAGGAGGCTCGGGTGCCAGTCCTCAGTGCATGCCATGACCACCCGTTGGCCGGCCATTTCGGCGCCCTCAAGACCACCGAGTTGGTCCAGCGCACCTTTTGGTGGCCCCAGTTGAGATCCGACTGTAAAAGATACGTGGAGGCTTGTGCCATTTGCATCCGTAATAAAAGCAGCAAGTCCAGGGCCTGGGGCCTGATGAAACCATTACCTGTTCCAGAGAGGCCTTGGCGGATGATTTCGATGGATTTCATCGTAGAGCTCCCTCCATCAGAAGGCTACTCCACAATCTTCGTGGTAGTAGATAGGCTAACCAAGATGGCCCACTTCTTGCCGATGAAGGGCACCCCTTCCGCTGCAGAGACCGCTGAGGTTTTTATTAAAGAGATCGTGAGGCTGCATGGTGTCCCCGCAAACATTGTCTCGGATCGGGGTGTGCAGTTCACGTCCAAGTTCTGGAGAGCACTCTGCAGGGCCTTGAAAATTGATCTCTGTCTCTCGTCTGCCTACCACCCACAGACCAATGGGCAAACAGAACGGACGAACCAGACGCTGGAGCAGTACCTGCGCTGCTTCTCGTCCTTTTCTCAGGACAACTGGGCTTCCTTGCTCCCGTTAGCGGAGTTCGCTTATAACAACTCCATCCACTCTGCCACAAGTCAGTCTCCGTTCTTCGCCAATTACGGCTTCCATCCCTCATTCTTGTCCCAAGACCTGCCTGAAAGCCCGGTACCAGCAGTCCAGGAGAATATCGACTTCTTTAGTGCCAATAACAAACTTCTGCAGGAGACCATGGCAAAGACCCAAAGACATAATAAAGAAGTCTTTGACAGGAGGAGAAGGGGGGAGCTTGAACTCAAGGTTGGGGACCAGGTGTGGCTCTCCACGTTGAATCTAAAGATGGCCTGCCCTACTAAGAAGTTGGGACCAAGGTTTGTGGGTCCCTTCCCAATTGTAAAGAAAATAAACGATGTAGCATTTGAGCTGAAACTGCCCGAGTCATTCCGGATTCACCCCGTATTCCATGTGGCGTTACTCAAGCCAGCCGTCCCGGATCCCTTTGTCAGTCGGAGGATTGTCCCACCTGAACCTGTGATCGTCGACGGTGAAGTCGAGTACGAGGTGGAGTCTATCTTGGACTGCAGGCGTAGACGGAATCAAGTTCAATTCCTGGTAAAGTGGAAAGGGTACGGACCTGAAGAGAATTCTTGGGAACCTGAATCCAACATTCATGCCAGGAGACTGATTCTCGCCTTCAGAAGGGCCCATCCTAGTAAAATGGCCCAATTGGGCATCCGGAGGCTGCCCCTTGGGGGGGGGGGGCAATGTCATGGTCGGTTCCGAGTTCCAGCAGCCCTTGGAAGACTTACCCACAGTGTTGGTCCGTTGAGCGCTAATAGGTCTTCCCGGGCGCGCGTTAGCGCGAACGGACGCACGCGGGTGCGAGCAGGAACGATCGGGCGCACGCGGGCGCGCAAGGTTGCGAACGTGCGCACGTGGGTGCGCGGGGTCACGGACGGTTGCACGGTTTTACGTGGGCGCGAACGGGCACGCCGTGCGACCGTTCTTGGCGCCCAGAGGGCTTCTTAAGTGATTCATTCTAGTGGCCCGTTGCTGTCCTGTCTACAGCGTTCCTGAGAGTTGCCTCTGATTACCTGATTGTTCCTGTCTCTGATCTACTCGGCTTGTTCCTGATTATCCTGCTTGCTGCCAGCCCTGACCCCCGGACTTCCTGACTATTCTTCTGCCTCCTCCTTCGGTACTTCTGCTGCCAGCTCGTTGACGACCCGGCTTGTGTTTGACCCCGCTTCTGCCTGCTGTTCCAGTCCGTGTTCTGTGACCGCTGCTGCCTGCTGCCTGCCTGCCAGCCGTTCCCGTGTGCCCACCTACTTGCTGCCAGCTGCTGACTTCCAGCCACTCCAGAACCACCTGCCTTATCCACTGCTGTCTGACGCCAGTTCCTGGACCAGGCCCACCTACACGGACTTGGCACTTGTGCCCTCTGCCCTCCAGAGCCCCTGTTCCCACTCTCAGGGGATCTCGAGCCAGAGGCTTACGAGAGGCCGCTCCCTGCACTCCGGGCTCCTTCCACCAGGTACGTGACAGAAATGGGTCGAGATTTTCCTTGCCTGATTTTCAAGATGTCCTGGACCCCAAGATATTTGACAACGAATCGCTGCCCGACTAAGTTTAAGACATGTGCCATGCATGGCACGTGCGTAATTTTGCCCTTATTCAATGCGCTAAGCAGATTGGCACCGTTGTCACACACCACTTTACCAACTGTCAAATTGTTAGCCACTGATCTGCCTGTGAATGCAAAACTGAAAGGAGTGCAGGGCCAGTGTGGCTCTTGGCTTCCAGGCACAACGGACGCAGCACAGCATGGCAACGTCTCACCTGGCATGTCGAATAGGTTCTGGGGAGCTTGGGAGAAACTAGCAGCGGAAAAGGAGGAGTCAGCCGAGGAGGAGAGGGAGGAGGATGGAGTAGGAGGAGGAGGAGAAGAGGCAGGCCTGCATGCAATCCGTGGCGGTAAAACCAAATCTACACGGGTGCCACGGGTTACATGCTTGACGGCCGTCAGAAGGTTTAACCAGTGGGAAGTAAAAGTTATATACCTTCCCTGCCCGTGTTTGCTAGACCACATGTGCCAGAGATACATTCACTTGCCCTGAACATGGCCATATAGCTCTGGTATGCCCTTCTGTGAGAAATACTTCCTTCCTGGGACCTTCTATTGTGGTGTTCCAATTACAACATATTTTTGAAAGGCCTCCAAGTCCACCAGTTTATTTGACAGTAGTTCTGACAAACCTGCCAAGTTTATATGGCAGTAGTTGGTGGGCTATCAGTGCTGTCAAGCTATGGGCTATCAGTTCTGACAAGCCAGCCGTCAACCGTTGGGCAAGAGGGTTATCCGGCGTCATCATTTTTTACGCTCAAACATTTGGCCCATGGAAGCCTGCCTTTTTCCAGAAAAATATGAGGATGGCATAATGGAAGGTGGAGTGGAGGACAATTGTGAGGAGAGAGGAGAAGGAGAAGTAGAAGACGAGGCTGGACGGTGAGAGCCTGGAGTGTGGCTTTGTGTGTTCCGTTGCTCTCACGGCTCGGTGATGGCAGCTCATGTGCCTTCTTAAGGCGGTCGTCCCTAGGTGAGTGTTGGGCTTACCGTGACTTATGCGTTGACTGCAAAGATTGCAGATGGTAACACTATTGTCAGCAGTGGACATGTTAAAAAAAGCCCACACTGCGGAGCCATGTGCCGGCATCCTGGGAACGCCAGATGTGACCATACATGGGTGATGCCTCGCTCCTGATACATTAGCAGTCTGCTTTGTCCCTCCTGTGCAATGTAAGTTCTTCCTGCTTCTCCTCCCTATCTGCTGGTCCATATCTCCCTCTGAACTCCCCTCCTCTTCCTCTCTTGTGGGCAACCACGTGATATCACTAGACACGTCATCATCGACGTCACCTTCCCCACCGCTATAATTAGAGATCTTGGAGTAGGCAGCAACAGTGGGGACCATCCTCCTCCTTGGGCTGATCTGGGTACTGTCGTCAGACTGCTGAGTGGCGGTTGTTGCTACCTCCTCTTCCTGATCCAATGCCAAGAGTGGCTGCGCATCGGAAATGTCTTGATATGGATCGGAAAATAATTCCTGTGACTCAAGCGGAAGGTATATGGTGGTGGAGGTGTTGGTGGTAGTGTCTTTGGGGATGCATACAGCAGAGAGTGAAAAAGAGAGTGTAGATTGAGAGGATGAGAAGGATGCAGAAGAGTAAGGCTGAGTGAGCCACTCAACCAAGTCTGGTGCGTCCTTTAACGTAATCGCATGCACCTTCTGGAATTTGCCACTTTGGCTCAAGCCTGTTGCTCCTTCCCTACCCCTACCACCCCTGCGGAAGGGCCTGCCTCTTCCTCTGCCTGTCATTTTTAAAATGAACCTGTGACCAAAGTCTCTAGAGAAGTGCAGTATGTATGTGGAAGAAGGTATATAATACCCCGCTTCAAACTGTCGTTTTTGGGGGGCACTGGTCTATCACACCAGTTATAATACTTTTTTTTTATTGCGTTTGTCACTCTTTGTAGTATTGCTGCAGAACCACTCAGCAGTCACAATGCTGCACAGTGGAAATGCACTATACTATGCTTTCTATATGTGCATGTATTTTATATGTGTATTACACACCTATATACTGCACACCGAATAGTACACCTATACCAGTCCTTAAAAGGACCTTTGTGGACCTAGTAGCTAGTGATTTGCAGACTGTCCCTCAGGCCCTACACTGATAAAAGACAGCTGCAGAATCAGGCAGCAATCTGCAGCACAGCAGTGCACCACAACCCTATATACTGTACACCTATACCAGTCCTTAAAAGGACCTTAGTGCACCTAGTAGCTAGTGATTTGCAGACTATCCCTCGGTCCCTACACTGATAAAAGACAGCTGCAGAATCAGGCAGCAATCTGCAGCACAGCAGTGCACCACAACCCTATATACAATACACCTATACCAGTCCTTAAAAGGACCTTTGTGGAGCTAGTAGCTAGTGATTTGCAGACTGTCCCTCAGTCCCTACACTGATAAAAAGACAGCTGCAGAATCGGGCAGCAGTCAGCAGCAGTGCACCACAACCCTATATATTGTACACCTATACCAGTCCTTAAAAGGACCTTTGTGGACCTAGTAGCTAGTGATTTGCAGACTGTCCCTCAGTCCCTACACTGATAAAAGACAGCTGCAGAATCAGATAGCAATCTGAAGCACAGCAGTGCACCACAACCCTATATATTGTACACCTATACCAGTCCTTAAAAGGATCTTTGTGGACCTAGTCGCTAGTGATTTGCAGACTGTCCCTCAGTCCCTACACTGATAAAAAACAGCTGCAGAATCAGGCAGCAGCCATCAGCAGTGCACCACAACCCTATATATTGTACACCTATACCAGTCCTTAAAAGGACCTTTGTGGACCTAGTAGCTAGTTATTTGCAGACTGTCCCTCAGTCCCTACACTGATAAGACAGCTGCAGAATCGGGCAGCAGGCAGCAGCAGTGCACCACAACCCTATATACTGTACACCTATACCAGTCCTTAAAAGGACCTTTGTGGACCTAGTAGCTAGTGATTTGCAGACTGTCCCTCAGTCCCTACACTGATAAAAGACAGCTGTAGAATCGGGCAGCAGTCAGCAGCAGTGCACCAGCACCCTATATACTGTACACCTATACCAGTCCTTAAAGGGACCTTTGTGGACCTAATAGTAATAGCTAGTGATTATACTGACTGTCCCTGCTTCACACAGCGTCCTGTCCCTACACTGACAAAAGACAGCTGCAATTACCAGCACAGCAGTGCACCGAACCCTATATACTGTACTACACCTTTACCAGTCCTTAAAAGGACTTTTGTGGACCTATTAGCTAGTGATTTGTGTCACTAAAGTCTCTCCCTGCTCCACACAGCGTCCTGTCCCTACACTGACATAAGGCAGAATGTAAAATGGCTGCCAGATCAGGTCTATTTATAAGGTAGGGGGAATGTCCAATTGTCCATGTGCTGAAATGTCTCAATTGGCTGTCCTGTACCCCATGATGGATGTGTCACCATGGGTCAAAGTTCTTTCACACTGTAAACGCCGGGCCAACATCGCCAATAGTCTGCCGGTTTGGCAAATTGCAAACACGCAAAATTCGCCATGAACCGACCACCGGGCGAACCACAAGGCCATCTCCAACCACCACCCCCCCAACCCCTATTCTTATTATTCAGTCCTTATTGCTTGCTTGCAAAACATAGGTCTGCTGGGAGTGGGGGGGGGGGGTATCAGGGGTATCAGGGATGTACTTACAACTTTGTTTACCAGTCTCCAATTACCTGAAGGTATCTGTGTAACCTATGGTCTAAGACAGTAGTTCTCAACCTCAGTCCTCAAGTACCCCCAACAGGCCATGTTTTCAGGTTTTCCTTTACTATTGTGGTAGAGATTTTGAAATATAATATTTATAGCAAGGAGCTCCAAGGGAGCCATTGTGAGGACTTTCTAATTAACTTACCATGCCCCATTTTTGCCATATATATTTATGTAACTTGTATACTAGAATAGCGGGCTATTTACTGTTCTTGTTATCTCAAACACATCAACATGTTGGTCTGCTGTCTGCATAGTAAATAAGTTACCCTATTGTTCGTAGAGATGGCCATTTCAGATATAGTACCTCTTCCTGATCACAAGTCCTTAAAATGCTAATTTATGTTATATCAAAGAGGGCTGATGGTTGTAAATCAAGAGATAATTAAACAAGTACTTAGGTTTTCAGACACAGAAGCACCAGCGTTTTTTACGGTTGTGGGAAGCATGCTTCTTTAACTGGGCCTGACAGTACAACCAATCAGAATTTGAGGCGACTCAACCAATAAACATTAGGCTGCAGGGGTAGCCAATCAGGATTCAATGCCACTTCTGAACCAATGAGGTGACCCTGAGTTCGGATTGGTAGGAGTGGGGTATTCTAACAACATAAAACCAATATCTCTAGAGATGTTAGATGGACTGAACACGTAAGATTCCTGTGTAATGTATTCCCTTATCTCTCTTCATCCCGGTGTGTCCCACCCTCCCCACCCCCCTTTTGCAAAAATGGTAATTTAGGGAAGAAACTAGATACTGTGTCTGTATTATTATATCTCTTTTCTGTAACCCCTTCTACCATAGGACTTTGCCTTAATATAATATTAAAGCGGTTCTTCACCCTAAAGGGGAAGTTCCGCTAGTATTATCCCTCCCCCCCTCCGGTGCCACAATCGGCACCTTTTGGGGGGGAGGGGGGTGCAGTTACCTGGATAATCCAGGTATCTGCACCCACTTCCGGCCAGACCGCCGCATGGCTCCGCCCACCCCCGCATGGCTCCGCCCCCCCCCCCCCCCCCCCGTTGTGTTCTGGGAAACACACAGTTCCCAGAGACACAGCGGGGGACCATAAGAGAAGCGCAGCGCAACTCGCGCATGCGCAGTAGGGAACCGGGCAGTGAAGCCCTCATGCTTCACTTCCCGATTCCCTGACAGAGGATGGCGGCGGTGTCTGCCGCCGACATCGCTGGAACCTGGGACAGGTAAGTATGATATTATTAAAAGTCAGCAGCTGCAATATTAGTAGCTGCTGGCTTTTAATATTTTTTTTTTAGGTGCAGCTCCTCTTTAACCTCTTGAAAGGATGTGTATGACCATTATAGCAATATTTGGTAACATCGTTGTTTGTAAGGTTGTATCCTCCACATTATATGGGGTAATCTCTAACGTTTCTTTTCTGTACAATAGTACGTTTAAATAAATTCGATTGTTACCCTTTTCGCACAGGTATCATTCGTTCTTAATTTCATGGTTTGATTCATATACATACAAGGTTTTTAATCACTTATTTTATGTATAGGTAAGTATATAAGTGAGGTAAGCAAAATAGCCTTAACACTATGCACAGCTGCTTATGTCAATATCTATGACATGGTATTGATAAGAGCTATTTTATCTAAGGGAAGTTCCCAATACATGGCCGTTGGGGGTACTTGAGGACTGAGATGGAGAACTACTGGTTTAAGACACTGATCCTGTGCCATGTATTGTACAGTAGGTGTCGCCGATATTGTGTTTCTAGCGCAATCCTGTCACGCTGGTTCCCGGCGACAGGCTTCTCTAACCAACATGATCCTGTCGCGCTGGTTCTCGTGCTGGGTGCAATAGGAAAATGTCATTTTCCTATAGTAGCGAGCAAGAGAGAACGGCAACAATTTCGCCTCACTAATGAAACCTGCATGCCTTCGGGGGCATACCAGGCCCTTAGGTCTGGTAGGGATTTTAAGGGGAAGCCTCTACGCCAAAAAAAACGGCGTGGGGGTCCCCCGAAAATCCATACCAGACCCCTATCCGAGCACGCAGCCCAGCCGGTCAGGAAAGGGGGTGGGGACGAGCGAGCCACCCGAGCCTTACCAGGCCGCGTGCCCTCAACATGGGGGGGCGCCCTGCGGCCCCCCACCCCAAAACACCTTATCCCCATGTTGATGAGGACAATGGCCTATTCCCGACAACCTTGGCCGTTGGTTGTCGGGGTCTGCTTAAAGGGGGTCTACTTAAAGGGGGCTTATCGGAATCCAGGAGCCCCCTTTAAGAAGGGGGTCCCCAGATACCGACCCCCCACCCTATGTGAATGAGTATGGGGTACAATGTACCCCTACCCATTCACCTGATGATAAAAAAAAGGAAAAAAAGGAAAAAAATCTAAAAAAAACAAACAAAAACACCACTCAAGGGTTTAAAATCATTTGTTGCACAGCTCCGGGGGTCTTCTTCCGTCTTGGGGGGTCTTCCGGCCGGACTACTCCACTATCTTCTGCTAGCTCTTTTACTAGCGGAGGAGCCCGGCTTTCTTCTTCACCACCACCCGGGGGTCTTCTTCCGACTTCGGGGGTCTTGTCCCCCTCTTCGGGGGTCTTGTCCCCCTCTTCGGTTCTTCTTGCCGGGCCACCGCTAATAAAAGAGCTAAAGGAAGAAAGCGGAGGCCCGGCAAGAAGAACCGAAGAGGGGGACAAGACCCCCGAAGTCGGAAGAAGACCCCCGGGCGACGGCAAAGAAGAAAGCCGGGCTCCTCTGCTAGTAAAAGAGCTAGCAGAAGATAGCGGAGGAGTCCGGCGAGAAGACCCCCAAGATGGAAGAAGACCCCCGGAGCTGTGCACTAAATTATTTTAAACCCTTGTGTGGTGTTTTTGTTTTTACATTTTTTTCACCAGGTGAATGGGTAGGGGTACATTGTACCCCATACTCATTCACATGGGGTGGGGGGGCCGGTATCTGGGGGCCCCCTTCTTAAAGGGGGCTCCTGGATTCCGATAAGCCCCCCCTGCAGACCCTGACAACCAACGGCCAGGGTTCTCAGGAAGAGGCCCTTGTCCTCATCAACAAAGGCGCCCCCCTTCCCCCAAAGCACCCACCCTCCCATGTTGAGGGCACCAGGCCTGGTACGGCTCAGGGGGGCCCCCCCTTTCCTGACCGGCTGGGCTGCTTGCTCGGATAGGGGTCTGGTATGGATTTTGGGGGGACCCCCACGCCGTTTTTTTCTGCGTAGGGGCTTCCCCTTAAAATCCCTACCAGACCTAAGGGCCTGGTATGCCTCCGGAGGGGGAACCCATGCCGTTTTTTTATTTAAAATTTGGAGTGGAGTTCTCCCTTAAGATTCATACCAAATAAAGTGTCTGGTATTGGTGGGAATCCAATTTTATAGCCCCGTACCAGTGTGAACCCGGCCTTAATGTCAGCGATGCTTGTCGCTTATCGGGAAAGGAAAAGAAACATTTTTCCTTTCCCGATGCGAGCTAGCTCCCACGATGGGGCTCGCAGGGTATCAATCTCGCCAATAAAAGCGGTGAGATTGACACAATATAGCGGTCACCTACTGTATTTCAAGAAAAGGATTTTACATTTACTCAAAAATCCTACTTTTTTTTTTACTTACACAAGACAAGCCAAGTGAACTTTTTCTTTGTGAAAAATTCACTATTTTGTCTGAAGTACCAACCTCTTCTCTCTGTTGCTGCAGTAATTATTCTCTGTCACTATATATCCTTTTTGGGCTGAATGATACATCATGATGCATCATGAACCTGTCCCTTGAGGAAGCATCACTACTGTACCCTGCACACACAGTGTAGTGATGGAGAAAGTCAATGCGACTCTGCATCAAAGGCACGCCAATTAGAGAGGAACTGAAGAGAAAAAGGATTTGCATTAAGGACACACCAGCTAGAGAGGAACTGAAAAGTACCACATGCATCGCATGACTGGCCTGATGGCACATCTGGTGTAGGTGTGTGTGTGTGTGTGTGTGTGTTGTGGGGAATTCGCTTGTGGAGAACAACTTTTCTGAATGACAGTCAGCAAAACAGGCACTTTCTTAAATATCTGGCGGACGCCAGGTTTATTTGCAGGAGGTTTGCAAAGTAAAAACAAACAGTAAATTAAATCCTTGCCATCTGGCGCTAACTAAACAAATAGTTTCCTTTCTACACAGTGTGGGGCTGGTCCCCATCACCCACAAAACATAAGGAAAAGCAAACCTTTTTACCTGTCCCATCATGGCAGCATACACCTATGGGTTGTGGCTCCGCCCCCGCAACCTGATAGGACCGCGTGACTATTAAATCTTGAGAGGGCCCCTGCCTCAGTATTCTCCTTTTTTTCCTCACCTGACAAGACCGGACATCACCCCTTCCCCACAAGCGAATTCCCCACAACACACACACACCTACACACCTACACCAGATGTGCCATCAGGCCAGTCATGTGATGCATGTGGTCCTTTTCAGTTCCTCTCTAGCTGGTGTGTCCTTAATGCAAATCCTTTTTCTCTTCAGTTCCTCTCTAATTGGCATGCCTTTGATGCAGAGTCGCATTGACTTTCTCCATCACTACACTGTGTGTGCAGGGTACAGTAGTGATGCTTCCTCAAGGGACAGGTTCATGATGCATCATGATGTATCATTCAGCCCAAAAAGGATATATAGTGACAGAGAATAATTACTGCAGCAACAGAGAGAAGAGGTTGGTACTTCAGACAAAATAGTGAATTTTTCACAAAGAAAAAGTTCACTTGGCTTGTCTTGTGTAAGTAAAAAAAAAAAGTAGGATTTTTGAGTAAATGTAAAATCCTTTTCTTGAAATACAGTAGGTGACCACTATATTGTGTCAATCTCACCGCTTTTATTGGCGAGATTGACACCCTGCGAGCCCCATCGTGGGAGCTAGCTCGCATCGGGAAAGGAAAAATGTTTCTTTTCCTTTCCCGATAAGCGACAAGCATCGCTGACATTAAGGCCGGGTTCACACTGGTACGGGGCTATAAAATTGGATTCCCACCAATACCAGACACTTTATTTGGTATGAATCTTAAGGGAGAACTCCACTCCAAATTTTAAATAAAAAAACGGCATGGGTTCCCCCTCCGGAGGCATACCAGGCCCTTAGGTCTGGTAGGGATTTTAAGGGGAAGCCCCTACGCAGAAAAAAACGGTGTGGGGGTCCCCCCAAAATCCATACCAGACCCCTATCCGAGCAAGCAGCCCAGCCGGTCAGGAAAGGGGGGGCCCCCTGAGCCGTACCAGGCCTGGTGCCCTCAACATGGGGGGGGTGGGTGCTTTGGGGGAAGGGGGGCGCCCTTGTTGATGAGGACAAGGGCCTCTTCCTGAGAACCCTGGCCGTTGGTTGTCGGGGTCTGCAGGGGGGGCTTATCGGAATCCGGGAGCCCCCTTTAATAAGGGGGCCCCCGGATACCGGCTCCCCACCCTATGTGAATGAGTATGGTGTACAAAGTACCCCTACCCATTCACCTGGGAAAAAAAGTACAAAAAAAAACAACACAGGGTAAAAATTGTTTATTGCACAGCTCCGGGTGTCTTCTGTCTTCGGGGGTCTTCTCGCCGGACTCCTCCACTATCTTCTGCTAGCTCTTTTGCTAGCGGAGGAGCCCGGCTTTCTTCCTCGACGCCGACCTCTTCTTCCAACTTCGGGGGTCTTGTCCCCCTCTTCGGTTCTTCTCCGGTCTCTGGTCTTCTGTCGTCGTCATCGCCGCCGCCGCCGCCGCCTTCTGTTCTTCTCTTCAGATGTTGACTCGTCGCTCCCTCCGCTCACAATGGCTCCAAAGCGATGCGCGGCGACTTATATAAGGACATCACCGGATGATGTCCTCGCCCATTATGGTGTCACAGTCCCAGAGGATGCTGGGACTGTGACATCATAATAGGCGGGGACATCATCCGGTGATGTCCCTATATAAGTCGCCGCGCACCCGCTCCCCGTCATTATGAGTGGAGGGAGCGACGAGGCAACATCTGAAGAGAAGAACAGAAGACGGCGGCAGCGGCGCCAGAAGACCGGGCCACCGCTTGTAAAAGAGCTATAAGAAGGCGCGGTGGCCCAGCAGAAGAACTGAAGAGGGGAACAAGACCCCCGAAGTCGGAAGAAGAGGCTGGCGGCGAGGAAGAAAGCCGGGCTCCTCCGCTAGCAAAAGAGCTAGCAGAAGATAGCAGAGGAGTCCGGCGAGAAGACCCCCGAAGACGGAAGACCCCCGGAGCTGTGCAATAAACTATTTTTACCCTGTGTTGTGTTTTTTTTGTACTTTTTTTCACAGGTGAATGTTTAGGGGTACATTGTACCCCATACTCATTCACATAGGGTGGGGGGCCGGTATCCGGGGGCCCCCTTATTAAAGGGGGTTCCCGGATTCCGATAAGCCCCCACCCGCAGACCCCGACAACCAACGGCCAGGGTTGTCTGGAAGAGGCCCTTGTCCTCATCAACATGGGTACAAGGTGCTTTGGGATGGGGGGGCCGCACGGCCCCCCCTTCCCCAAGGCACCCCCCATGTTGAGGGCACGCGGCCTGGTACGGCTCAGGAGGGGGGGGCTCGCTCGTCCCCCCCCTTTCCTGGTCGGCCGGGTAGCGTGCTCGGACAAGGGTCTGATGTGGACCTGGGGGGGACCCCCACACCGATTTTTTCGGCGTTGGGGTTCCCCTTTAAGTCCATAACAGGTTGCAGGGCCAGCGACGCATCCTTCGCGGGCCCCGCCTACCTGGAGAGGTGCTCAAAAAGTCTGTTCATTTCGAAAGTACGGCGGACTGGCATACGCACGGCCGGATTGTCCGCCGAAATGCGAGTCCGGCGGGAAGATTGGAGTGCAAAACTACTTTCTAAGTCCGCCTACTTTCGGGTAAAAAAAGTATGCCGGAGGCTACACACGGGGGGATTGTCTGGCGGACTTGAGTATGCTGGACTTTTCCACCCGATTGTTTGATCGTGTGTACGCAGCATAAATTGCACAGCCCTATCAGGTCATCCAGATCATCACACTCAAGACGCTCAAGAAGAAGTCGGTCAAGTTGCAGACAAAACCGAGACCATGGCAGAAGCCGTTCAAGGCACAGAGAGAGAGTGGAGGTCACAGGAGGAGTTGATCAAGATCCTACTCTCGACATGGCCACTCCTACCACAGGAGATCCCCTACGCGCAGGCATTCTTCTCGCCCTCGGAGTCTCCGTCCATCTGGAAATTCATGCTGGATTTGTGCCACAATAGCACTTCCAGATAAGCTGGCCTGTCGTTCATGCTTCAATGAAGCAACCAAAGACAGAGAATTAGAATCTAGTGATCCAGCTAATGAATCGCCCCTCCAAATCGCAGGGCCAGAAACTAGCAGACCTTTGCAAGGTACCCCATCTGCTGCTCCATCCTCATCAAAGATGTCGGATCCTCTGCCGGATAACGATGCCATAGACACATCTACCGGCTTCGACTTTGCACTGATCGAACCCTTCATTAAATCAGTGAAGGAAGCGATCGATTGGGTGGAAGAAAAACAAACTCCTCAAAAAGTGAGGAAATATTTAGCAAATCTCAAAAAAAGATCCTGAGACCTTCCCATTTATTGATGAGCTTGAGGATCTGATTAAAGAGGAATGGCAAAAGCCGGAAAAGAAGATCAGCCTAACAGGTTAGCAAAGCTTTACCCCCTGAAAGAGCCTAGCGTCACTCCATTGGTGACCCCGCCAGTGGTGGCTTCTTCTCTGATGCGTCTTGCCAGACATGTGACACTTCCAATTGAAGATGCAGTTACATTTAAAGATGTGCTGGATAGGAACATTTACTTAGATCTTAAAAGATCCTACCTATCGGAAAGAGGCATGTGTAGGCCAGCTGTGGCTCTAGCAGCTGTCGGTAGGGCTATTTCCAACTGGTCCGCCAATGCCGAGAAGCTGGTATCAGAAGGAGTAGAGCAAGAGAAAGTAATCTCAGCCCTCCAGGAACTGTCTCTCACGGACGATTTTGTCGCAGAAGCCTCTGTAGACATAATAAAATCTACATCAAGGGCAATGCTGAGCTCAGTAATGGCCAGAAGGGCACTTTGGCTGAAGCCCTGGTCAGCAGACCCATCCACAATCTCAAATTGGTGTAAGATTCCCTTTGATGGAGTAAATCTCTTTGGAGAAAAACTAGACTCGGCCATTTCAAAAGTTACCGGGGGAAAATCGGGTCTTATCCCTTCAGTTAGAAGAAGGTCTAAACAGCGAAGACCGCCAGCCTCCAGACGAAACCTCCCAGACAAAAATATAGGGAGACAAGTTCCTACAGACCTGGCAGAGAGTATAGGAGGAGTTGTACACCAACAATATTGCGCAAACGCAAAATTAAAGAAAAATCAAAAAATGTAGAAATATATAAGTAATGAGCTGCTAACACGCTAAAATTAGGGATTTTTTAGCTGGAAAACATGTCAAAATTATAGTGTAAGCGCTCAACTTATATATGTTTCTTATAGTGCTACAAAATGATATGTGCTCAAATATGTCAAAATATATATGAAATTCCCCGAAGGAGGGGGATAATACTCTATTATAGAAAATGAGAAAAAATATATAAAAATATATAAGGTGACTTATACATATATATATAAACCAAAAATGGTGACTAAGTGAATATTTTATCCCAAAAGAAAAAACAGTGACTATAAATTCATGTAAAAAATAATCACAGTGATAAAGTCCATAAAATGGATATATAGTCCAAAAAACGTGCAAGGTGTCAATCTGAACGTATTGTAATAACAGCCAGGGTTCTGTGATGTTATGACCGAAGAAGACAATATTTCACCCTGTGACGATCCCACCACCGTATAGGGTACAGGCTTACCGGATCTGTATGACCCTAGCAGACATACGCCTCAGGGGTCAATCAAAGCTTGTGATCCCAGCCAAAATGGTCTCAAGGATTAGATGTATCAGTCATGGCATATACGATCCCAGCAAACGACTAGATGTAGTCACTATTCCTCATGTGCATATACAAATCCGACAACGACTCAGGCATGGAAGATGAAGAAACAAGGCCAACATGGCATAATAATGTTTTTTAAAAAAAACTTTAATAAAAAATTTTTTGCTAAAACTCACATTTCCAAGATGGACAATAAAGCATGTCAGAGAGAAAGAAGTGGCAGTAGCGGAGTCCTCCCGACGCGTTTCGACCCACCGGTCATCATCTGGGGTGACAGGTTTTGACAGAGAGTATAGGAGGAACTGGAAGAATCCTCAATCATCCTTCCTCAAGCTCCAGAAAGCTTAGACCCCCTACCACAGGGGATCAACAGTCTTTTCGAAGGTGCGCCCACCAACCAGCTGTAGTAGGAGCCAGGCTCAGGTTGTTCAAGCAGGTATGGGCGGAGGCAATAAAGGATCCATGGCCAGTGGCAACTGTCCAATTCGGCCACAAATGAAGGTTCCGAAAGCATCCAAGGGACCATTTCCGGGTAACAAAATTACCAGCATCTCAACAAAAGAGGTTGCTACTGAACGAATATGTTCAGGGCCTCATCCAGAAATGAGCCATAAGGGAAGTTCCACTACCACAGAGAGGGAAAGGATTCTATTCTCCTCTATTCCTGGTAAAGAAAAAAACAGGAGACCTACGTCCTGTCATGGACTTAAAAAGACTCAATCGCCGAATCCAGGTAGAAGCATTCAAAATGGAGAGCCTGCAGACAATTCTCCAGGCCATCAACGTAGGAGATTGGATGCTCTCTATCGATTTACAAGACCCCTACTTGCATGTTCCCATTCACACCTCATTTCAGAAATTTCTCCGCTTTATAGTAAGTCATCAACATTTCCAATTTCAAAGTCTCCCATTTGGAATCTCCACCGCTCCGAGAACATTTACAAAAGTCTTACTCCCAGTAATAGCCCTATTAAGGGAATAAGGCCTAAGGCCGCGTACACACGCGGGGACTGTTCGCTCAACTTTGTCCGCTGAACAGTGTTTCGGCGGACAGTCCGCTCGTGTGTGGGCTTTCAGAGGACAGTTTCAGCGGACAGTCTGCTGAACAAAGTTTTTCGGAAATTCCGAAAAACTGTCCGCTGAAACTTTGTTTCAGCGAACAGTCCCCTCGTGTGTAGGCTTGTTCGTCAAACTAAGTTCCGCGCATGCTCAGAAAGGATTTACACGCCGAAGTTTGCATTGCAGTGTATAGGACGTCGTTTTCTAGTCCCGTCGTACGTGCCGTTCACGTCATCGCGCACGGTTTCAGCGGACTGTTCGTTCGTCGTGTGTGGGCAAGTCCGTCCATGCTAATTTTGAGCGGACTGTCCGCTGAAACTGTTTGACGGACAAAGTTGAGCGAACAGTCCCCGCGTGTGTACGCGGCCTAAGAGTTCACCACTATCTAGACGACATCCTTCTGCTTGCCGACAGCCGAGACTCCCTCCTACTACATTGCACAATCCTAATCTCCACCCTGCAAAAATTCGGGTGGCTGATAAACTGGGGGAAGAGCAGCCTAAGTTCCAAGCAGAGAATGATCTTTTTGGGCGCAGAACTGGATACCCGCCTCAATATGGTAGAGCTCCCGGAAGAGAAAATTCCCATCCTGATCCAGAAAGCAAAGAGACTACTCACGGCCACTACCATTCCCGCCAGGGAATGTCTCAGTATTCTAGGGTCATTCTCAGCAGCTATTCTGATGGTCCAATGGGCCCAGTGGAACACCAGGCCTCTTCAAACATAATTTCTGAAGCAATGGAATGGCGTGTCAATGACCCAGCCAATAGGGATTCGGAAGGAGGTGAAGCAATCACTCTGGTGGTGGACCAGATCACACAATCTAAAGAGGTGCAAACACATAGTCCTTCCTTCTCAAGAGGTAATCACCCCGGATGCCAGCATGGAGGGATGGGGAGCACACTACTGTCACCACGCAGTCCAAGGTCATTGGCCGTTCATGGTTTCATGGTTTCATGGTTAGTAAGGTTGAATAAAGACACCAGTCCATCCAGTTCAACCTGAGTGAGTGTCTACAATTGCCCCTGTACATTGCACACTCACATCGTTCCCTACCCTCAAAGAGCCTACAATCCAAGGTCCCCATTCATATACTAGGGCCAGTTTTAATATGTTGGAAAACACAATGTGTTTTCCAACATATTAGAGATGAAAGCAGGATTCCAGGCACTACTAGCTTTCAGCCCATTCCTGGAAGGGAAAAAAGTTCTATTGAGAATGGACAATCGAGTGGCAGTGGCCCATATCAACAGGCAAGGAGGCACAAGGAGTCGCTCCATGTTGCAGGAAGTCCGACCAGTCTTTGAATGGGCACAGCTGAATTTAGCCAGTCTGAGGGCAACATATGTGCCAGGTGTCCAGAATCAAATAGCAGACACCTTGAGCCGAGAGTTCGTATCCAACCATGAATGGGCCCTAAGCCACCAAGCCTTTTCTCTGATAACAAAAACTTGGGAGGTTCCAGATATTGATCTGGCAGCAACACCGAACAACACGAAGTGTCAGAGGTACCTGGCAAGAATTCCCTTTCCTTCGGCAGAAGGCACGGATTGTTTGCAACACAACTGGAACTTCCACCTAGGTTATGTTTTTCCACCAACACCAATCATACCGAGGCTTCTACTCAGACTCAAGAACTCAAGTTCTACAGTAATAGCAGTCCTGCCTTTTTGGCCGAGGAGGCCATGGTTCACAACCCTGCTTCAGTTGAATACAGCAGAACCATTGCCGCTTCCCATGACAGCGGACCTACTCTCTCAGGGTCAACTCCTCCATCCATACCTGGAAAAATTACACCTGACAGCCTGGAGACTGAAAGGGCTAGGTTTATAGCTCACGGCTGCTCCCACAAAGTGATAAACACTCTCCTTCAAGCCAGAAGGGTTACCACTAATAACACCTACAAGAAAATCTGGGATAAGTTCCTCTCGTTCGAACAACAAGCCTGGGACCCTTCATCCCCAACAGTTGCTCAGATCCTAGAGTTCCTGCAGCTAGGTCTCGACAAAGGTCTTAGGTAAAATACCCTGAAGGTGCACGTATCAACTCTATCAGCCAAAACAGGTGTGAAATGGGCACAGGAGAATCTTATTTCTCAATTCCAGAAGGCCTGTCTAAAATTAAGACCTCCCAGAAAACCCTCCTTTCCAACTTGGGATCTTTCGGTAGTGCTGGATTTCCTATCCCGTGAACCATTCTTTCCAGTTGAGGGAGCTTCTCTTTGGGATCTAACCCTCAAAATCACCTTCCTGATAGCGATTACATCAGCCAAAAGGGTGTCAGAAATGCATGCACTAATGGCAAAAGAACCATACCTAACCATCTACCCAGACAAGGTAGTTCTGAAACCTTCAGATCGCTTCATCCCAAAAGTGGCTTCCTCCTTTCATTTTAATCAGGAAATATGCCTTCCCACTATTTCCACGGAACAGGGAAACCCACATCCACTTGATGTAAAACCCAATATTCTGGCCTACCTCTCAAGAACCAGTGACCTCAGGAAAGCGGAAAATCTCTTAGTCATCCCTCACGGCTCTAGAGGAGGACAGGTGGCAACGTCCCGCACTATCGCAGCATGGCTGGTAAAAGTCATAAAGAAAGCTTACTCATCTAATCAAGCTCAAGTACCTGAGGGCTTAAGGGCACCTTCTACAAGGGCGATGGCGACTTCCTGGGCAGCCTACTGCAGAGTCTCCTCAGAAACCATCTGCAAAGCAGCCACATGGTCTTCAAAAAGCACTTTTATATCTCACTACAAAGTGGACTCCGCTAGGCTGTCCACGGTGGAATTCGGGAGAGCAGTTTCAGTCCAATTCCTCCATTCCTTGTAAATAAATTTCTTTTCTGCTCATACCCACCCAGTTTTGCGAGTTATTCCACATAGGTGTATGCTGCCATGATGCGACAGGAAAACAAAAAATTGTATATTCACCTTCCGTAATTTTCCTTTCCTGTTGCATCTCATGGCAGCATACAGATGCCCACCCGTCTGAGGTGAGGTATCTATATATTGAGAATACTGAGGCAGGGGCCCTCTCAAGATTTAATAGTCACACGGTCCTATCAGGTTGCGGGGGCGGAGCCACAACCCATAGGTATATGCTACCATACAATGCAACAGGAAAGCAAAATTACGGAAGGTGAGTATACAATTTTCCATTTTAGTCCAACAGCCAGAGCTCCTCTCACTCAGGTTCCTTCCTGAGTCTCCAAAATCAGACACTGCTATGCTCTCTTCCTGGATATTTAAAGTCCAGCTGACTGTCGACTCCAGTGGACTTGAACATCTGGACCGGAACCCAGCCTGCCACAGAGGCTGGAAAAACCGGGCCGGATTTTGGTTTAGTCCCTTACGATGGCGCGAATGCGAGGTTAAATGTACCTATTATTCTGCATCTCACCTCGCATACCGTCACTATATATATATATATATATATATATATATATATATATATATATATATATATATATATATATATATATATATATATATATAGCGCTGGCTCCTGACAAGCATGCTCTATATGTTTTTCAAAGTTAAATCTCCTGAAACCACAGTTGGGTTTTGGGGCTAATTTTATCAAATTTATGGTTTCAGTACCAGTCTGGCTGGCTGGGTTGCACTAGGTTCTCCTTGGCCGCTGTTCTGTTCGTAGGTTATTTTCTGTCTGTTTGGCTCTGGTCCTCCTGACCAGCCCCCATGGCCCTCCTGGCCTGGGGTGTGGAACCATGCATTTCCAAGTCTCGGGGCTGGCTAGCCCGAGGCGATGCAACTGCAGGGACAGGCCTGAATGGATATCGGGGCCTATTGATTCGAAGGTGGTCCGGTGCCGTCTCATCTAAGGGAGTGGCCCAGCAACTGGAGGAACCCCAGGGGAGGACTCTTCAGGAGAAGGCAGTGGGCAAGGCTGGCTTCTCTGAAGGAGCCTGGAGGCTCAGTTGAAGGACACTTCATGGATCTTCACTCATACGGTATCGCCGGATCGGCTGAGATATACTGGTACCGTATGATAGCTCTTTAAATTTGTCTATGTCACTCGGTTACAATCAAGTCTGTGGCAGAGACTTTTGTTCAAGTATTTTTCACTCAAGTCAGAGACTTTCTTTGGCACCCTGCCGGCTTCTAGGCCTAGTGAGAGGAGGTCTATCCGGGGGTTGTGAAACCCAGCCATGAAACGGTTATTCTCTGGATTTTTCTTATAAGAGACTTTCCATTTTTGCAGTCCAAAGTACCTGAACTTTCTCCTAACCCTCTACCCTAAACTGAGAGACTCTGTTTCTACTTTAAATAAATAACCAAAAAGAAGATTCAGTGTCAGTTTCCACGTTTCTTTGGGCCATCTACCACAGGAAACCCTAGATGGAGAAGCAGTCAAGAAGGTAACAGTAAGCCCGAAAAAAAAAAAAACAGCAGCTCCTCTGGGGGTCAGTGCTACATATATATTTCAGAAAAAAACATTCACGAGGCCTCAAAAGAGGTCAGGGAACTCAGCTATATTGTAAACACTACAATAATAATGAAGTCTGAAAAATACACTTATAATATGTACAAAAAATGCTGATGTTTTGTTACATTGCTTTATATACCAAATTAGCATTTGTAATTACTTAGGCTAAATGTGTGAGTAATCTGAAAGATATACCTTAGAAGAAAAGCAATAACATTTTATTAATTTCATTTTTATTATTGGTATTTATATAGCACTGACAATTTATTCAGCTCTTTACATTTACAATATATTGTATATTCACATAATATTATTATGTTTTGTCAGTATGCTTTCCAGGCTCATGCTCACTTCCCCAAGTTTCATGTCAACCTGGTTTTCAGCCAGAAGTAACCATGGAAGGCTGCTGTCCCAAAATTACTTGTGGTAAGTTTTAAAATAGTATAACTTTCAGAGAAATGCACTGAGATCCTGCGCTCCGCTGTGGGCTGACAACTCACAGCATTTTTGTGCACTGAGTGGTGTCAGCTTTGCCCACAGTGTTTTGCCAAATTACTCAACCACTCCCACTTTCAATCACTACAATGTAATGTCTAATCATTTCCTAACACAGGAAGTCTTCTTCATTATATACAGAAATAAAAAAATTAAACATTTGGGCTGTAGTCTGGCTTAATGTAGCAGTGTGGCCCCACACTCCAGCTCCGTTACTTTCTATGGAGGATCCAGCAAAGGGTTGTGCACAGTATAGAAATACCACAACAGATTTTTAAAGATCTCTGCTAAGAAAGTTTGATGCACCCATCTTTTTTTTGCCCAATTAATGTGTGAAATATATAATAAATTGATTGCATTTTAACCCCAATATTACTGCCATTTTAAAGAAAACCTGTCATGATAGAAATATGGAGTTTTCCACTTCAAACCGACAATTTATATGTGAGATAAGTTGTGGCAGGACATCAGAGGGGTCTTTAAAGCACCTGTTAGCATTGTCTAGATTTTTTTTTTTTTTGAGTTGTCTGCTTCTGTGCAGAGCTATAAATTTGTTTTCATAATTTATTGAAAGAAGAAATGGCAAAGAATTGTAGGCACTCTTCTGTAGAATGATCTAACTATTTCTATAGTAATTATTGTTTTTAAAAATTGTTATTTCCCCACAGCACCAAAAGGAGTTTGTGTTAAGGATGGCATTGAATACCCGGTAGGTCTTTAACCAGTATTTGATTAGCATTATTTTTACCTATCCCTCTACTTATGGCATGCACCAATTAGACATTCCTAAATGTTCCAGACATGGGAATATTTTCATCTGATCTAGCCTGTCCAGGTCACTGCTGTTATTTTTTTGTTTTTATTATAAATCTGTTTTATTGGCTTTTATATACTATAGATAAAGAGTTTAAAACTCCAGAGCACCAACCCATGCAGGGGAGGTTACTGGTAGGTTCACATACACAATACAACTAACAGTCAACAGAATTGAATGTGATGGCTCATGCACCAGTTCACAATACCAGTATCCATGAGGCAGAGTATCTCCTCATATTAGAGACCCTATGTAGCCAAGACTAATGAAAGTGGGCATTAATTAGCCTCTGAGTGGACAGCCAAACATATTCATGGGCGTGTGGTGGATGGTTCTTCCAACAATTTTGCCCATACATTGAACTTTTTCTTCCTGCCCCTCTTTTCATATGTATCCGAGTACAGAGGGAGATTTGAATTAATCAAGCATTTTCAAAAGACTAGAGAAGGAAGAGTTGTTTTTTTTCCAAATGCATAGTAATAAATTCCCTTGTGTAAAAGAGAAACGAGCCCAAGAGCATTCAGCTAATATAGGAGCCATGTCCTCTATTAAGCCCAATTTCGGCTTGAGTTTAAGGCAGGTCTGTGCAACTGCATTAATTACATCCACCACCTCTGTCTAGAACTGAGAAATAAGGGAGCAGTTCTAAAAAATTTGAAAAAAGTCTCTGTCCAGGTGGCCACATCTACAGCAGGTGGGAGACAAAGCAGGATTCAACCTATGTAGTCTATGAATTTAGCCCAACAATGGGGGTCGAGGATTATGTGAAGAGAAGGCAGGGTGAGGTTGTTCCAGAATTGGGTGTAAGAAGAAAGGTCAGCAGAGTCCTGTGCTTCCTATTTAAACCCCAACGACCAGGCTTTGAGGGTAATCTCCATGAGGCAAGTGAGCGAATATGAAGCTCTAAAACCACAGAAGAAGAGATGCTGAAAGGCTTCCAAGGAGCCTAGAACAGTCACGTCTAACATGGTGGAGGGGTTGCTAAAATTTGGCACCAGCCATCAGTAGGTGGTGAGCAATGGATTAGCTTTAAAATACTTGTAGAACAGTGCGCATGCGCGGCGCCCTGTGATGGCCGCCTGAACACAGGGCTCCGCAACGTCCCAGCCCTTCCGCTCGCCCAGCAGCTGAACGCCGCCGAATAACGCGGCGAAACGAACGGCGGAGGTTCCCACCGACACCAGGGCACTAGCGGATGCCTAAAGGGAAAGCGAGGAGAGGGCTGAACACCCGTCTCGCTGTCCTCCCCGGAGCGGCCGAAATAGCTAAGATGGCGGCGGAGCAGCCGCCTCACGAGGCCCTCACTGGAGTGACAGGCTCTTCTCCCTGGAGGGACATACTTCATGCAGAGGTATGTGGAGGGGGCCTCCCACAACAGCCCCAGGGATGTCCACAGTCCCCTGCCTCCACAATATCGCTCATCCAGCACACACTAGAAGACTTTCCTATCCTAGCTTCTGAAGGGGAACACAGATCACCACATACAGATGGTTTTTTAAATGCAGCACAGCTCATACCTCAGCCATCCCAGTCCCCTCAGTCACAGGACATGGCTGCTATGTTCTCCAAATTTGCAGAGCTACTTGATAAGGGACTAGCGCAAACGGCTTCAAGAATTACCTCTGATATTAAATCTGATCTCCACATGCTAGGCTCCCGCATTGAAAGTATTGAACTTAAGATGGATGCCACGATCGATCGAGTGAACCAGAATTCCGATCGTTTCCAGGAACTTCACGATCAACTTGAGGGGGCTTACGCCAAAATCGACGATTTGGAAAATAGATCCCGCAGACTTAACTTCCGCATCAGGGGGCTCCCTGAATCGGTAACAGATGTACAAGAAGCTGTTCATTCACTCATTAAGACCCTAATCCCTGATATCAGATCACACCGATTAGAGCTGGATCGCGCTCATAGAGCATTGGGCCCCACTCGCCAAGATGGGCTCCCACGCGATATAGTGGTTAAACCGCACTACTACAGCGTCAAGGAAGAGGTGATGAAGAGAGCTCGGTCATCACCCCAACTACAAATTCTGGGTCACCAAATTCAATTATATGCTGACATTTCTCCCTTTACTATCCAAAAAAGGCGATCACTCAAACCATTGCTGACGATCCTGACTCAGAAGAACATTAAGTACTGGTGGTTATTCCCATTCGGCTTGAAATTTGATTTTAACGGAAAACCTCACCGCTTCACCTCATTCCATGAAGGAGAACTGCTGCTCCGCAAGCTAGGCCTCCTCCAGGTGGATCCACCGTCCCCCATGCAGACTGCCTCTTCTGGGATGGCCAAACGCCCGCCACCCTCCAGCCCTCTCACCTCTCTCTGGATCTCCCCCAAACACAAGAAAGCGAAAGACGGTCTTCCTCCTTGATAAGGACATAGTCCTATTTTTGGCTCAAAAATTTTCTTTTTATATGGGACTCCCTGTGGTTTTTTCCTCTCTTTTTATGGAGTCTGAACCTTGTTAGGTTCTTTGGTTGCTGGACCTTCAGTTTATTGTTTTATATCGTTTTCCAACCTTTACAACGCCTCAGTGGTGTCCAAGTCTTACATCACAGTCTTTAGTTATGCTTTGCTACAGGTGTTCAGTTTTTTTTGCTGATTTTGTACTGATTGTTTTTCAAAGGGTGTTGTGGGGGCTGGGACGTTCCTACTGCGCACTCTTTCCTTTCTGGGTGGGACAGTCCCTGAGGGGCCTGTTGCATCTAGTCTGGACGTCTCCTCCGTTGTGAGGATAGAAATGACAACTTCCTTCGGTGGGAGGAGCCGATCTTATCCCCCACCAGGGAAAATTGTGTCTGTTTATTTTTGTTTTATTGTCTGTTTCATTTTCTTCTTTTTCCTTCTTTCTCTCCATGAAATAGCCCCTGAAGCGGTCTCTCTTTCCCTTATGGTTCCTAGGAAAGCATGGTGGTTGTCCCCGGCGTTTCGCAGTCTGCAGCTGGTAACAAGCGAGAAGGTAGGTCATATGGGTATCCCTACCTTCTATACCTTTCTGCTCCATGGCTAACATTCCCCACCACAAACCAATATTGCGACTAGCCTCCCACAATGTGCAAGGTCTTAATTCACCAATCAAACGTAAAAAGATTTTCCAGCATTGTCACTCCCTAAAAATTGATATCCTCTTTCTTCAAGAAACACATTTCCCGATATCTTATCAACCCTCTTTCATTCACGCAAAATTCCCCAAATTTTACTTAGCTAATTCTGACAACAAAACCAAGGGAGTTGGCCTCTTCTTTTCCGGAAGGGTACAATTTTCTCTAATTTCCGAATTTAAAGACCCAGAGGGTAGATTTCTTCTTCTTAAAATTGTTATCGATGATCAAATTTACTCTCTTATTTCATACTATGCTCCCAACAAGGGGCAAGCAAAGTTTTTCCAATCCATGCTTAGCACCTTATCTCCACTAACGGAAGGAATAGTTGTTTTCGGTGGTGATTCTAATTTAGCTTTTGACTCTGGGGTGGACAAATCACGACCCCACGGAAGGGATAGGGTTCGTCCGACTAAGCAGAGCCTTAAGGTAGCCAGACAATTATATCACTATGGTCTGATCGATGCCTGGAGGGAGCTTAATCCCAAGGTTCGGGATTATACTCACTACTCTAGTCCTCACCAAACTTTTGCAAGAATTGATCATTTCTTTATCCTCCAACAACATATCCCACTAGTGAGTCGGTCTTACATCAGGGACTCTGCTTACTCGGACCATTCCATGGTCCTGCTCTCCATTCAGGGAGGCTCGACCCCTCGTTCAGAGTTTCATTGGCGCTTAAATGCCTCCATTCTCAGCAACCCTGTACATGTTACGGAAATAGAACAACATATCCAAGACTACTTCCGTCTAAATGATGTGGCAGACATTTCCCCCTCAATGCTATGGGCAGCTCATAAGGCCACCATAAGGGGAGTCCTCATCCAAATTTCTTCTAGGTTACGCAAGGCTCGTAAAACAGAAATTCACAATCTTGAAAGGGAATTTTCTTCCCTTAGCAGAAGTCATAAAGCTAACCCAACACAACTCTCGTTAAATAGGATGGAAGTAGCCCGTAACGCTTTAAATCTTGCACTTACTGCGGTGGCTGAAAAAGAACTCAGATGGGAGGGAGGTCGCCATTACCAACATAATAATAGTATTGGTACCCGTCTGGCTAAACGTCTTACCCCTAAAACCAAAATGTTTTCACTTCCCAAAATCCGAATGAAGGATGGTTCACTAACCCAGAATCCCCCTAAAATTTTGGATGCATTTCATGATTTTTATCTATCCCTCTATGGCAAGGCAGATAGTGGCTCGCATTCCGACGCCATTCATTCTTTCTTACAGTCTATTCAAATCCCCACATTGAAGGATCACCACAGGGACGATTTGGAAGCTCCAATTTCTGCAGAAGAAATAGAAGGGGTCATTAAGGACCTTAAGTCAACTTCGGCACCAGGGCCAGACGGATTCTCGGTGCCTTACTATAAACACTTCTCGCAAACCCTTGCCCCATATCTAGCACGCTTCTTTAATCACCTCAGATCTGGCTCTCCCTTGGATAAAGCCCTAAATTCAGCTTTTGTCACGGTTATTCCCAAACCTGGGAAGGACCCCAGTTGCGTTTCTAATTATAGACCCATATCTTTGATCAACAACGATCTTAAAATCTTAACTAAGCTCTTGGCGAATCGTCTCTCTAAATTCATTAGCCTTTATATACATGCTGACCAAGTGGGCTTTATCCCGGGGAGACAAGGCCCAGATCAAATAAGGAGGGCCGTGGACATAATCTCACTGATGCAGTCCCAGTGGGACGGGGGTCCTTCTCAACAGGGTTGTCTCCTATCACTGGATCTAATGAAGGCGTTTGACTCAGTTTCCTGGTCGTTCCTGTTCCCCACTCTTGAAAAGTGGGGTTTTGGACATTCTTTTTTGAACATCATCCACGCACTTTACTCGACTCCAGAGGCTCGAATAAAGATGCAGGGATATTTCTCGAACCCCTTCTCGATCCTCAGGGGCACAAGACAGGGATGCCCCTTGTCTCCATTGATTTTCGCCATGATCATTGAAACATTAGCCATATCAATTAGAGAGAACCCTGATATTAAGGGTATAAGCTGTGGACCAAAAACTCACAAGTGTGCTTTATTTGCTGATGATGTTTTACTATTCATTTCCTCTCCGGCCACCTCGCTCCCTGTGATATGCAAACTCCTTAAAGATTTTGGCGATATCTCTGGGTTAAGGGTCAACTATGCCAAGTCCTTAGTGCTTAATGTCAACCTACCACCTACTCTAGTTTCTCACCTTAAACATTCTTTCCGCTTTGATTGGTCGGAATCGAACCTCCCTTATTTAGGGATATACCTTACGGCTTCCATTGACAAATTGTACTCAGCTAATTTTCCACAGACATTCCGAAAGTTGGAGGAAGATCTGGCCTTCTGGGATACCCTTAAGTTATCCTGGCTGGGAAGAGTCAATTCAGTTAAAATGACGCTTCTTCCAAGGATATTGTATCTCTTTCGGTCGTTACCTATCCCTGTCCCTAAGGACCGCATTCGTAGTTTTCAGTCTAGAATCCTGAAATTTATTTGGGGATCCAAGGGTCACAGAATCTCAAAAAATACGCTTTTCCGCCATAAAAAACAAGGGGGTCTAGGGGTCCCAAACATCCTCGCATACTATCAAGCGGCGCAGCTTTCACAATTATCTACTATTTACTTTAAAACTTCTGTGCCAGATTGGGTACACATGGAGAGACAGGCGGTTCCTAATCATACTTTAGATTACCTCCTCTGGAGCACACCTAAGTCCAGACCAGCAGTGATGGCACCTACCCTTTCCCACTCCATAGCACTTTGGGACTCTTTGAAAAATAATCATAATATCACTTCACACTGGAAACCACTCTCCCACATTTTTAGGAATCCACTTTTCCTTCCGGGGCAGGATATTAGGGCCTTCCGTTGGTGGCTAGATAAAGGTTTATATAGGATTGGCCACTTTATTTCTCCCTCTGGTCCTTTCTCTTTGAATCACTATATTAAAAAGCATCACCTGCCCGTTACTGAAAGATTCCGATTCAATCAAATTTACCATTTTCTAAAGTCGTTACGGTCTTCATCTGACCCCCCTCTTTCTATCACTGAATACGAACTTTGGTGTGGACAAGCCATGGAGCAGAAGGGAGGGATATCGGTGATCTATCGTGCTCTTGCTAGGGCGGAAGGTAAAACACTTTTCATGCGGGCATGGGAAACAGATCTACAACAACAATGGTCCTTAGAGGAGTGGCATTCGGCGTCTCTTATGGCCTCCAAAGGCTTTCTGAATGTAACTCTCATGGAAGCTAACTTGAAGGTTCTTATGAGATGGTATATGGTGCCTTTGAGACTAGCCACAATCTATCCGAATGCCTCTCCCCTTTGTTTCAGAAATTGTGGCCATATAGGCTCTATGTTACATATCTGGTGGGATTGTCCGAAAATTAGGCATACATGGAACAAGGTTTTCCAAATCATACGGAAGATCACGACCTTCCCAGTTCTTCAAACACCTCAAATAGCTTTACTCAATTTCCCCTTGCATGGGGTCCCGAAATTAACTCAACAACTCATTAGATTTATTCTGGTCGGAACTAAAATCACGATTGCTAGGGCTTGGAAAAAAACGTTGGTTTCCCTGAGAATGGTCAAAAGGAAAATTTCTTGGATCATGGTACAAGAAAAAACAGTAAGCATATTCCTAGATACGGTGGACAAACATACAGCGATATGGGATCCTTGGATAAATTATACCTCCAAGTGTCTATCTTGACCAGGGACTACAGGTTGCTGTAGGGAGAGAGAGACCCGCTTCCCTTTTTTTTTTTTACTATCTTTTTCCTGTCTCCTTTTCTTTTCCTTTCTTTTATTCTTCTCTTTCTCTTTTCTTTCTTTTGGTTATATTTTACCTATGATTTAGTGCCTCTTATCAGGACTAGTATACGTACTTCAAGAGGTTTAAACCCTCAATAAGATCATAAACCGCTAGCTTCAGTAATGTTTCTTGATTTTTATTATCATATCTGGTTCACTGGGATTAGTTATCTTTAGATTATTTTTATTCATTGTCCTCAATTTCGGAGCATTTATTTTCCGATTCTTCTTTTACAGTAGGAGGTTTCATGGAACCCAGAGCCTGGGTTGGGTGGGGTCTCGGGGGTCCCGACACAGCAGTGTTCCCATTTGGGGTGTTGGATCCACGAGACTCGTTCTTAAATTTCATTTATGGGTTCTCTGGAACCATGGGCTCTAATGCTAGGAAAATGTTGCTATGGAAAAACTCTGTGTCTATTCCAAGTTTTGCCTGATTCTTAACAGATATTTTTTGTTGCTCTGTCTCGATCAATCACTATCAGGGTTTATTTTCTGTCGATTCGGTTCTCTTTTGAATGTTTTAATACAAGAGTGCACTGTATTAAATTATAAGTTGTTATTGTTTTTAAAACTTTCAATAAAAATCTATTGAAATAAAAAATACTTGTAGAAATATGGCATGGCCAGTCCACTCTGCAAGGTCGTTGTTGCGTTTGTAACATAGGTCTTGGGATCCTCATAAAAAAAAATTATATTAATAGTTGGTTAAACAGTTTAAAAAAGTATTTGGGTCAAGAGGAGCGTGGATTTCAAAAGAGGTTGGTAAGCTGTGGTAGACCTTTCATTTCAATCAAATTTTGCAATTCATCATATAATTTGACATTACAGGATAACATCACCCCTAAGTAAGTAAACAATTGTACTCACTGCAGCTGGCCCCGGGTGGCCAGAGAAATAGCTCCAGAACCAATAGGAAATTAGAGTGACTTATGCCAGTTAACTCTCAGGCCAAAGACCTGTAAGAAGTACTGTAAGACATGCAGAGCTTCCTGCAAGGCCTAGTCTCAGACCAAGTGTATAATATCAGGCATTTCGGGTGAGAGATTCACTATGGACTCTGACTCCAAATAAATATATTGCAGACCTGGGAGGTGCGCAAGGTCAGAGACAGAGGACAATGGTCTTAGATGCCCCCCTGGGAGGTATACAGCATCTCAGACATAAGCTTGTAATGGAGGATTGGCAAATGTCAGAATTATAAAAGAAGAGGTCTTATATGAGGCAAAAAAGCAGGAATAAGCTTGACTATCAGGGTGACGCCATCTCCAGATTTCAGTCATATAAGTATTAGCAATCAGTGCCCGGCTGGAAAGATCCAGCATGTGAACTGGACAGGACAAGTCTGTCAAGGCATGGGGATAGGATAGCATTACAATCTCCGATAATGAGTACAAACGAGGGTGGAATATGGATCCTATCTCTGTTTCTATGCAGTAAATACCAGCAACATATTTACCACTCTGATCGACGTGTACTCCCTCATTTGTACTAGGTACACATTTAATAATTAAAATGGATACACCCCTGGAATAAAAGGAATAAGTGGCATGAAACGTCTTTAGAACCCAGGGACTCTTGAAGGAAAGAACCTTTCTTCCCACTAAATGTGTTTCTTGTAGAAAAAGGATATGGGGGTGTGACAAACCCTTGTCCTCAACAGGACTATATCTTGTTTATCTTGTTTGTTTCTCAACAGGACTATGTCTGCTGTAAATGCTTCCTTTGTCCAGAACCAGCACTATCCAAGACCCTTTAGCCCATCCAGTCATGTTACAACAGATATACAACTCAGAGACACTCCCCACTACCCTTGGATTCAGGGCAGGGTAAACTGGACAATAACAATAGACACACAGGTCAGGTATATTCAAACTACTCATCAGCATGGAGAACTGTTGGAGGAATCCCCCTCCCTCTTTCCTCACAGCAAACACTCTTACATTTCCCATATCCCATACTATTTGAGGCAGACAGCCACACTACAAATGCCAAATGATCAAAGCAAAGAGTCCACAACAGAATGAGACAATATAGACAATATACAATATACAATATATATATATATATATATATATATATATATATATATATATATATATATATATATATATATATATATATATATATATATATATATATATACAACACAACATTCCAGTGTGGCTGTACAGTGAGTCTGATTAGTACAGATCATAGTGGGGTTCTCAGCCACCCTGTGCCCCTAATGGATACAGGGTGATTTACGCATAAGTGGGCCTTGGGAAGTTGGACACAGAGCTTCCAGAGCTCTCCAAGGTAAGCTAAGTTGCACAAGCCCCCCACCCAAAGTGACAGGGGGTATACGTTTTGACATATTGGAACCGCAGCGGCCTCTTAAATTTGCAGTTGAGGAAGCCCACTACTGTTTACCCTGCATTGATATCCCTCTCTCCCCTCCCTGCCTTCTGCCCTCCTGTCCACTGACAAACTTGAAACGTCAGTCCTGCAGGTTAATGTAGCACTCTGCATTGACCTGCAAACCACTTGCCCAGAGGAAGGTTAAATAGTAAGGATGGTTGGATTGTAATGGAGTACCCGTTTATTCACCAATGTCCAGAAGGTGCATTCACATTCACAGGCCCCTTTAGCTCGATTTCTTTCAACTTTCTGAATGTGCCCAGGGAGCTTTTTTGCTTCTCTCCACAAGCTGTTAAAGGCCACATCTGATGAGGCTCAGGTAGCTGGGCAACTGTTCTACAGCTAGGTAAGAGGCCTTAACTGTCAGAACCAGTGTGCTGACAGCTAGGCAGAAGTCTAATAGCATGCAGCTTCTCCAAAGACCTAGCTATTGTGGGGAGTGCCTCACCTATGGTACTAAAGCTACCTTGGATTTCACAGAGAGGGATACTGTTTATGAGATTAAGCTCAAGTAACTGTTTGTACAATTTTACTTACAGTATTGTTTCTCAGTGAGGCCCTTATGTTTTGCTGCAGAGTCTTAGAGAGACTATGCGATGTACCCATTTTTCCCTGACTAATCTCCAGAGACATTGCTGTGAAGAGTCTGTTTGTTTGAATGATCGGTTTTGTATTATTCTGCAATGTATGCATACTCTTTGCCATTTTGGCCCTGTTTTGTATTACTGACTTTACTTGGCACCTGTTTATTAAACCGCAAGTTCCAATTACTCTTTGTCTGATCATTCAACTGATTACTGATCCTGTTACAGAATTGTGTAATGACTGTCCACTTGAGTCATTACACAGTTAGTGTTGGGCGAACAGATCATGCCGAGCAAAAGTTCAGCCCGAACATCACCTGTTCAGCGAACACCCGAATTTGCTGGTAGCTTGGCAGTATGTTCACTTGCCGAGCACCCCATAATGTACTGCATGCTTCACAGTACATTCTAGGAACCTAATTTGATGAAGCCTTGTACCTGACTGCTGACTGCTGACTGCTTTGCCAATTAGCACTATCAGAGCCCTGATTGGTCAAAGTGATGATTACTTTCTCCAGTCATGGCTCAGTGCTCATAGTCACACCCCACACTATAAAAGGTACTGTATCTCACAAAATTGAGTACATCCCTCACATTTTTGTAAATATTTTCTTATATCTTTTAAAGTGACAACACTGAACAAATGATACTTTTCTACAATGTAAAGTAGTGAGTGTACAGCTTGTATAACAGTGTAAATTTGCTGTCCCCTCAAAATAACTCAACACACAGCCATTAATGTCTAAACCACTGGTAACAAAAGTGAGTACACCCCTAAGTGAAAATGTCCAAATTGGGCCCAAAGTGTCAATATTTTGTGTGACCACTATTATTTTTCAGCACTGCCTTAACCCTCTTGGACATGGACTTCACCAGAGCTTCACAGGTTGCCACTGGAGTCCTCTTCCACTCCTCCATGAAGACATCACAGAGCTGGTGGATGTTAGAGACCTTACACTCCTCCACCTACCCGTTTGAGGATGCCCCACAGATGCTCAGTAGGGTTTAGGTCTGGAGACATGCTTGGCCAGTCCATCGCCTTTACCCTTGGCTTCTTTAGCAAGGCAACGGTCGTTTTGGAGGTGTGTTTGGGGTCATTATCATGTTGGAATACTCCCGAAAGGGAGGGGATCATACTCTGCTTCAGTATGTCACAGTACATGTTGGCATTCATGGTTCCCTTGATGAACTGTAGCTCCCAAGTGGCAGCAGCACTCATGCAGCCCCAGACCATGACACTCTCACCACAATACTTGACTGTAGGCAAGACACACTTGTCTTTGCACTCCTCACCTGGTTGCCACCACACATGCTTGACACCATCTGAACCAAATAAGTTTATCTTGGTCTCATCAGGACATGGTTCCAGTAATCCATGTCTTTCGTCTGCTTGTCTCCAGCAAACTGTTTGTGGGCTTTCTTATGCATCATCTTGGAAGAGGCTTCTTTCTGGGATGACAGCCATGCAGACCAATTTGAGGCATTGTGCAGCGTATGGTCTGAGCATTGACAGGCTGATCCCCCACCCCTTCAACCTCTGCAGCAATGCTGGCAGCACTCATACGTCTATTTCCCAAAGACAACCTCTGGATATGATGCTAGGCCATCTTTATGTAGAGCAACAATTCTTTTTTTCAGATCCTCAGAGAGTTCTTTGCCATGAGGTGCCATGTTGAACTTCCAGTTACCAGTATGAGAGAGTGCTAGTGATAACACCAAATTTAACACACCTGCTACCTTTTCACACCTGAGACCTAACGCTAATGAGTCACATGACACCGGGGAGGGAAAATGGCTAATTGTTCCCAATTTGGACATTTTCACTTAGGAGTGTACTTACTTTTGTTGCCAGCGGTTTAAACATCAATGGTTGTGTGTTGAGTTATTTTGAGGGGACAGCAAATTTACACTGTTCTGCAAGCTGTACACTCACTACTCTACATTGTAGCAAAGTGTAATTTCTTCAGTGTTGTCACATGAAAAGATAGAATAAAATATTTACAAAAATGTGAGGAGTGTACTCACTTTTGTGAGATACAGTAACTTCCCATAGAAAACATTTGCAGTGTGTTGGAGTGTCGATAGAGCAAGGCTCGGTTTGCTACTAGCGGATTAGTGTGTTCACTTATCATGACTCTGAGCTCTGAGTGTCAGTGTAGTGTTGGTCTAGTGTGTGAGTATTGTGTCAGCGAAATGTGTTCATGTAGTGCAGTGTTACAGTGTTCAGCATGACATAACATTTAGTGCTTTATACCCTTTTTTTTAAATTGTCAGCCCCAGGTTTTTCTGACTGCAATGCTGCTTCAGTCTTCAAAGTGTACCAAACACCACTTTTCATTAAAAAAAATGCATCCAATCACATATTTCCCAGTTTCTATTCCATTTGGGTAATAAGCCCCCCATCATGTCTGGGGGACCAACAAGGAGAGGTAGACGTTCCCATGCCAGCAGCGTCTGTGTCCATAGGCAAAGGTGGACGTAGTCGATCCTCAGGCAGGGCACCTTTGTCTCTGTTTAGTGATGTTGCCCATGCTATCCATCCACAGCATGTAGAGGAACGGGGTGGACTGGCTTACTAAACCATCCTCATCCTCCTCATCCTTTATGACCCAAGCTGACACTAGTGCACATTTCACTGCAGCTACCAGAGCGACTTATTCTGCCTCCTCATCCACAGCTACTCCTGCCATAGCCCCAGCATCATGTATGGAGGAGTCAGCTGAATTATTTGAACACAGCATCAGCCGCTTGCTTCTTGAGGATGCACAGACATTACTTGATTCTGATGTTGGTTCTGAGGTATAGGAAGGGACTAACATAAGCCTACAAAAAGGGGAGAACACTGATAAGCAACTAATTGGCTGTCGTGTTCCCCTAGCTGTAGCATATTGCCAAGTTGGCTCCAGTGATGATGAGGATGGAGGGGATGATGATGAGGTCACTGACGCAAGTTGGGTGTTGGATAGAACAGAGGAGGAAATTGAGGGAGAGAAACAATCCCATTGAGGTTGGATTAACTCCAGAAGCAGCCATCATGGAAGAGTAGAGAGCAGCCACCCTATTTCATCAGATTGTGGAGCTGTTATCTCCCAGCCCACTTCCCACAGCTCAGCTGTGTGGGCCTTTTATAGCACATGTGCAGCTGATGACACTTGCAATTTGCAATCTCTGTCGCAAGCAGAACAAAAACACCATCCATTTCGCTACCACATGCTTGACAAGGCATTTAAAGTGGAGGGCCACCCTAAAAAAATAAAAAAAAAAAAGCATTTAATTCTTAAAAAAATATAAAAAAAAACATTTGAAAAAACATAATTTTTACCTGTCCAGAAATCCCTGTTGCTAGGCAGTCTTCCTAATCTGCCTTCTTCCTGCTCCTATTTGATCTTCGGTCTTCTCCCCTCCTCCGCACTGTCTTCTGGGTAATGGGGCGCGCTGTGTTCTGGGAACTGTGTGTTCCCTAACACAGCACGTCCCATTCACAAAGCGCCACGCGACTCACGCAAGCGCAGTAGGAAATGGGCAGTGAAGCCGCAAGGCTCCACTGCCTGTTTCCCTTAGTTGGAATGGCAGCCCTTGGAACTGAGAGCCGAGGGACATGTCCGCCTCGGCGGCTGAAAACGCGGGTGCCCTGGAAAGGTAAGTCTCCTTATTAAAAGTCAGCAGCTACTTTTGTTTCAGCTTCTGACTTTTAAATTTTTTTTTAAGGGCTGAAACACCGCTCTAACCTCCCACCACTCAGCCTGTTGACAAGAGCACCTGAAAGCCACACACAAGGGACACAATTCTTCTCCTCCTCACCTTTCATGTCTACCCCTGCTATTTTTCATGGCCTCCACTGACAGGGATGATGGTATAGCAAAGGGTGTCGCAGGTCCTTGCAACACCTCTGCCAGCAGCACATCACTGGCTTTATAACCTCTGCCTTTCCGTCTGGTGGATTCTGCCCCCTTCTGTGAATTTGCAGAATGTGCTGTACCACAGTGGCAGGTTCCCAGTCGCTATTTCTTTGCACGTAAGGCCATTCCAACTTTGTACCATCACATGGAAGGCAATGTTTTGGCATCGGTGGGCAAGGCAGTCAGCTGAAAGGTCCACTTCACCTGCTGACACATGGTCCAGCAAGCAGGCCCAGAGGTGGTTCATGCCATGGAAGCTTGGGCCAGGAATGGTGGTGTACGATAATGGCACTAACATTCTGTCCGCCCTTCAGCAAGGAAATTTGACACATGTCCTCAATTAGGTGGTGCAGCATTTCTTAAGCAGGTACCCAGGTTTGCAAGATCTTCTAAAGCAGGCCAGAAGAGTCTGTAGACATTTCAGGCAGTCATACACAGCCAGTTGGCTAAAATTCAGATGGAATTTCACCTACCCGTAAACCGCCTGATTTGTAACAGGCCCACCAGGTGGAACTCAACTTTGGCAATGCTGAAAATGCAGCAGAGGGCTGCCAATTAATGCATGTGTGATTATGGCACAAGGACAGGCTCAGAGCACCTCTGTTTTTTTTTTTTCCATATGCCAATGGCTGCTGGTAAAGGATGCATGTACTGTACTGTCTATATTTGAGGAGGTGACATGGATGGTGAGCCAAGACAATGCATGCATCAGTGACACAATCCCTCCTGTGTTCCTGCTGGAGCATACTCTGCATAGCATTATGGACAGGACACACGAGGCAGAGCAGTGGGAGAAAGAGGAGGACTTCCTTTCATTTCATAGCCTGCTATGCAGACACCATTCTTATGACACCACAGAACACACGAGTGGAGAGGGAGAAGGAGGATTCTGGCAGTTTTGGAGTCAGAGGAAGACAAACGTCAAACCTTAAGAGATGGTTTTCTGTCCCAAGAAACCTTGGGACTAGTATGTGGCTGGGAGGAGGCAGTTTCAGATACTGTAATCCTCAGTGACCACAAGGCCTCTGCTTCTCTTGCCACTGCAAACTTGTGGTGCATGGGCTCCCTTATTGTTCAAAGCCTGTGAAAGGACCTTAGAATTTGTGTTATCAAGGATAAGGATCATTATTGGTTGGCAACACTCCTTGACCACCATTACAAGGGGAAAGCCCGAAACTCACCCTGCCCTCGAAGATGGAGCATAGGATGAAACATCTTGAGAAGATGACACTTTAAAGAGGAGTTTATATAATGCTTTTTCAGACCCTGGTAGGTTACAGTCTCATGGAAAAGCTAGTTTTGAGGCTTCTGCTGGTCAAAGGAGGAACAGTGGAGAAGGGGGTCACTTCAGTGATGCATATCAGAATTGTTTTAGTCCTCAGCACCCAGGGCTGACGGCTTCAAGATCTCATCAGCAGCGTCTGCATTATACGGTGGAAGATTATCTATGGTGAAAACAAACATGGAGAGCTTTCCAGTAGATGATCCACTGCGTTTCTGGGTCATGGGAATAAACCACTGACCAGAACTTGTCCAGTATGCAATTGAGCTGCCGGGCTGCCCTGCATCCAGTGTGTTTTCTGAGCAGGCATTCAGTGCTGCCAGAGGTTATGTGACAGATAAAAGAGCATTATCTCACTTTAAGCATCATTAAAATCACTTCTTCTTTAAAAATGATCTTTTTTAAAAGTTTTTTTTTATTTTGCATTGGTACATGTCCCCCAGTGCAGTACTCCGGCTCCCATACCTTTTTTATTGCCAATAACTTGCATAGAAGTCTTCAAAATTGGCAGTTTTGATTTTTCCTGTTTGGGTCCCATAGACTTCAATGGGGTTTGTCGCTCGTGGGTTCGAACTTTTGCAATGTTTGAGAGTTCTGGCACAAACCGAACTTGGTGGGTGTTTGGCCCATTTCTAGTCTATATGTATAGCTTAGGCCAGTGGTCCCCAAACTAGGGCCAGATGCAGCTCTTCGCTTTCATTTATCTGGCCCCGGCGCACTTTTCCTCACTCTAATGCAAAAAGGATACATTTTTCTCATGGGATATTGAAGGGCAGTAACCATAACGTCTATGTAAAAAAATGTAACAAAGCTGTATTTTACAAATAAATAAAAACAAGGCTTAAATCATCACGGCTGGTGTCTTTTTGTATACAAAGCACCACATGTTAAAAAATACGCATAAGCAATCTCCGCTAGGGAGAATTACATAATCAAAAAATACATTTAGTATATTACACCACGATCCCTGAAGGAGCATATATATTTACACCCAACATGTTTCAAAGTGGTTCCTTTGTCCTCTTCTTCAAGGGTACATGACAGATCCTGGGTCTAGAAAACAATCGTAGACAATATTGAAAGCTTGCAATTAGATACCAGATTGATGTCTTGTATGGTACAACATGCTATACTTACAAATGACTGTAATAGCCAGACTAATGATTTGTGAAATAAAGCTTTTTTTTTATATTTGTTACATAGAAGTTATGGTTATAGTCCTTCAAACCCACATGGGAAACATGTATCCTTTTTGATATTACATATAGGGATGTTGACAGTGAATTTTTTGGATCGCTAAACCATTTTCAATGAATATTCCTCCCTCTGACACAACAGTGGGACATGATTCCTTCCACTGACACCAGTGATTAGGCACTATTCCTCCCACTGATATTCCTCTTACTGACACCAATGATGGGGCAGTATTCCTCCCACTGACACCCACCATGGGTAATAATTTCTCCCACTAATACCAGTGGTGGGGCACTATGTGTTCCACTGACATCAAAAATGTGGCATAATTGTTCCCATTGATACCAGTGATGGGGTACTATTCTTTCCACTGACATCAAAGATAATATACTGTTCTTCCTCCTGAAAACAACAATGGGGCACTATTCCTCCTACTAATACCAAATATGGGGTACTATTGCTCCCAATCACACCAGCATATTTTCTACTGACCACAATCTAGCCACCCCAAGAAAATTGGGGAATGCTGAGACCCTATCTAAAAGGGAAGTTGTTCACAAAAAATGCAAGTGGGGAGTAAAGGACTTGTCATCAATATTGCTTGTATCTGCTTTTCCCTTACCACTTACCCTGTTCTGCACTTTGACTCTGTGTGGAGGTGAACATTTTGATAGAAAATATAGGCTTTTATTTCTATATGTCAGAGCTGCCTCTGATGATTGATCTGATAAGTGGGGGATAATGATCAAGAAAGGTATAGGAAACACAGTTCCACAGAATGAATAAAGCAGATGCAGGATGATGTATGCACTACAAGCCCTTGCCAGCAAGCCTTCAGGAGAACAGCTGTACAGTAGCGGTATCATCCAATCTCACTCCAAATCTCTGCAGTCAGAGGCAGTTTTACCTTAGGTCAGGTGTCTCCAAACTTTGTAAGCAAAGGGCCAGCTTTCTGTCTGTCAGAATGTAGTGGGGTCAGACTGTGGCTGGTGGATGTAGAAACTACCTCAGTGTCAATGGGAGTAAACAATGCCTCAGACCTGGTGGTCAGTTGGAGTAAAAAAATTACAAAGCACATGTGGTTAGAATGAGGAGGGATAATGCCCCATAATTGGTATTGGTGGGAGGAATAGTGCCTATTTATTAGTGTCAGTGGAAGAAATAGTGCCACATTGTTGGTGTCAATTGGAAGAATAGTGCCCCACTACTGGTTTCAGTGGAAGGAATGGGGCCTTAACCTTGTTGACAGTGGGAGAAATAGTAAACAAAGGGCCGTACAAAGGCAAACAAAGGGCTACATCTGGCCACGGGCTGCAGTTTGCACACTGCAGATATAAGACTATAAAACTACAGAACAGGAATGTCTAGGCCAGTGATGGCAAACCTTGGCACCCCAGATGTTTTGGAACTACATTTCCTATGATGCTCAAGTACACTGCCGAGTGCATGAGCATCATGGAAAATGTAGTTCCAAAAATATCTTGGGTGCCAAGGTTCGCCATCACTGGTCTACGCTATGAAATGTATTTGCTTAAGGCCTTGAGAATATTCATAAAATAAATTGTGTAAAGATTGACTTCAATTATTCAGTCATGTAAAAAGGAAATTTGTGTTTACCGTATTTATCGGCGTATAACACACACTTTTTCCCCCCTAAAATCAGGATGAAATCGGGGGTGCGTGTTATATGCCGACTCCCCGCTGCCGATCTCTGTGGCTTCCGGGTATTTTTGGCCGCACTCGGCCATTCTCAGCTATCTTTGGCTGTTCTCGGCTATTTTCGGCCACACTCGGCTATTCTCGGTGGCTTTCGGAAAGCCGAAAGCCGCAGAGAACGGCCGTGTGTGGCCGAAAATAGCCGAGAATGGCCAAAAATAACCAAGAACGGCCAAGTGTGGCCGAAAATACCCGAAAGCCTCCGAGAACTGACGAGCGCTGCCGAGATACAGAGGACATCCGCTCTGTATCTCGGCGGCGCCATTTTTAAACGGCAAACACACTGACAAGGCTGCAGTGGACTGACAAGGCTGCAATGGACTGACAAGGCTGCAATGGAAGGCTGCAAATGACTGACAAGGCTGCAAATGACTGACAAGGCTGCAATGCAAGGCTGCAAATGACACTGATAAGGCTGCATTGATGGGCATTTAAATGTAAGTTTTTTTCCTTAAACTTCCCTCCTATTAGACTGGGGTAAAATATGGGACTCTACATCCAAAACTTCACGTTGTATAGTGCAGAGGAAAACCGCTATTAAGATCTTGATGCAGACTTGCTGCATGCTCGCAACCCAGCCATCTCCAATATTTGCTGGAGATGCGGCGAGTCCATAGGTTCTCATTTCCATATATTTTGGGATTGCCCTTTTATTAGCCCTTATTGGACTAAAATTCAAGATCTTTTACAAACAGTACTAATGACACCTATCCCTCTGAATCCCATGCATTTCCTTCTAGGCCTCCCTTTTCCGAGAGTATCTGAAGCCTCGCGCAACCTGATATCCTTTATCCTTCTGGCCGCTAAAAGAGCAATTCCTAGACATTGGCTCTCCACCACTCCCCCCACACTTCATCGTTTTCTTTCCATAATGGCAGATATATGTAGGATGGAACACTTGACTGCTAAAACAGAAGATACACTACCCTCCTTTTATAAAATATGGAAGAAATGGGATAACTCTGAGTTCCCCCTTGAGTCTGCTAACCCTCAAACCTCCTGATTCTCATGATGTAAACTTCTGATTAAGTTGTACCTTGCTATCTTTTTCTTTCTTTTTTCCTTTGTATTGTTGTTATTCATAACTATATATCCTTTTCCGCTTTCGTTTATCACATGATATGGTATGCTAACTGTACTTGAATGATCCATAGTTGGAAGATGCTTACTTTATGAACATACCTGTATGTACTCTCAATTTCGTACGTTTATATATACATGGCTTTGTATTATCGAAAGTTGAAATGCTTTTTCTTTATACTGTATTGTACCTTTTTTGGGGGGGAAAAAACGTTATAAATAAACAATTAAAAAAAAAAAAAAAAAAACGTCCCTCCTAAAAGTTTTTTTCTTTTAAATTCCCTCCTAAACTTGGGGTGCGTGTTATACGCTGGTACGTGTTATACTCCAATAAATATGGTACTTATTTTATCTGTACATGAATTGATGTTTGATGCACTGGTGGTTCTACCATTATAGGGGGTTAAATGTACTTGTGAAAGATCTATTTTGCATTTTATTTTAAATGTGCTTCTTGCCTTTCATTTATAGCCTGGCTCTCCAATTTATACTGCTCCAAATAGCTGCTATGAGTGCAATTGTACTTCTATGGTTAGCAGCTCAACACTACTGCATGAAATTAATTGCCAAGCCATTGTCTGCAATACCACATGTGACTTGGTAAGTAGAATTGTCTTGTTTAATAATTTTGTAGATGTAGATTTTTTTTTTGCTCTCTAATTATTAGTTTTTATTTCTTATTGTCTTTTATTAAGTTGGGATTTTAAATGTATCTTTGTTTAGGCATTTTTATAAAGCAGCAACTGGAATTTATTGAAGTGTTTTAATAACTGTGCTGTTTTTTTATGTATATGGCAATGTACGTCCAGTCTGGACTATGGCAGCTACAGTATTTATTGCTGGTTTTAATTAAATATACTTCAGATGCAATATTAAACTCAGACGCCATGGACAGTGGAGGGGGGGGGGGGATTGGGTGGAAGCCCCTGTGTAGTATTCAAGCTCCCCATCAGATTCATTTCTCAGGGGAGGGACAGAGACCGCTCTAGCTACAATGGCACGTTTACATTAGGAGAATGTTTGGAGATTGGAAACGTCTGCATAAAGTGTTTGTTCTGCCCCCTAAATGTTAGTCTTTTATCGGTTTTGTGAGGAAGTTGTGAGCATTCCCTCTATGGATCCTGCTGTGCCCCTCCCCCCCTTTAACAAGCTTTACTATTCCAGTAGAGGACATGCCTGTTTTTAAAGAACCAACTGATAGTTGGTAGAAAGGACTTTCCAAAGCTTTGTGCCGCGTAAACATGACTTGACTTTCCAGCAGACTAGGTCCAAAGGGATTAGTCCGTCAGACAATCCGATCATGTGTGGGCTAGTCCGATCGTCTCTCGGGAAAAAAAATAAAAAATCAGACGGACCTAGAAATAGAACATGTTTCAAATCTATCCGACGAACTCAATTCTGACGGACTAAAATCAGAAAACTGTTAGTCTGTGTGCTGGTACAATGGACCAAATACCACACAAGGCAAGCTAATGGCTACTGGCTATTGAACTTCCTTGTTTAGTCCCGTTTACGTCATCATGTTCAAAATGAATGGACTTACAAACGGACTTAGTCCGTTCGTGTATGGCCAAGTCCGTTTGTTCGGAAAGTCCATCGGAATTCTGCCGAAAATCCGTCGGGAAAACCATCGGACCTAGTCTGCCGGAAAGTTCAGTCGTGTGTACAAGGCATTATTCCTACTTGCCCTTCATCCAGATCTGGTTTTGACCTTACAATACAACCTCATTACCTTCATTCCCTAACTGAACATCATCGATCCTCTTGAATCATATTTTCTTTGGTCCGCCACTCACAGCTGTTCACTTTCTCTGCTATCAGTCATGTTTTCTCTTTATCATTTGTGGGTGTGATCTTTAGGGCTGATGTCACCCACTGTACTGTTGTTCCTGAGCATAATATGGAAGGACAGATGCCAGGGGTAGAGACTGAGATGTCAAGTTTGAAAGCACTGTAGTCATGTGTATCCATCCAAAATAAGTTTTTCATCAAGTCTGCTTCTCAGCAGAGGGGCAGCTCTTGACTTTCGCTGTGCAATGGTCCACAATCAGCTAAAATTTGCAGCATTCAGTGGCCAGCAGGGAAAAGTCTAAAGGGATGCTGGAGAGGTGTTCTTTCATGTAACTCTGAAAAACAGCAGTGCATTGACTTGAGACCACCCATGAGTGGTCAACCTTTAGATAAAACCCTCCTATGAACCACCCAATGCTTGGGAGAGCTTTTAAAATACGATCAGAGGCAGGGTGCAATAACTTGTATAGGAGCCTGCTGGCCCCATTCCAAAAAAACTTAATCTTACTACTTATCAAGGACCAGCAGCAATACCCAGTGAAGATATCACTAGGTCTCAAAAGAGGTTTTTCTTGTAAACAAAACAAAGGAAAATATATGCATACATTATACTTTAAAAAATGCCCCCTTTTTTTTATACACTCTCTCAATCTCTTTGTTGACAAGATCCTTCAATCATTCTAGCTTGGCTTTCCATCAACCCACAATTGTCAAATGATCATACAATCTTTCCTCTGTGTAAAAGTGTCCTCCCTCCACAATTTTTTTCTAAACTTTTGGCTTCTCATCTGCATATTGTGATTCTGTTACATACCTAACAGGTGAGCCCAAATTGCAGGATATGGCCTCTCTTAAGCCGCCAACTTGAGGCCCCTGGTGGTGAAGACAGGAGCGCAGCAGTGAGGAGTGGTACGAGTGCCTGGCAGAATCAACAGCAGATGAATCAGGAGGCAGGCACAGCAGACTGGGTGGTCCAGCAGACAGATGCAGCAGACTGGATGGCTCAGCAGACAGGTGCAATAGGCTGGATGGCTCAGCAGACAGGTGCAGCAGACTGGATGGCTCAGAAGACAGGTGCAGCAGACTGGATGGCTCGGCAGACAGGTGTACCAGACTGGATGGCTCAGCAGACAGATGCCGCAGACTGGAGCTGGATGGCTTCAGCAGGTAGGTATAGCACACTGGAGGACAGTCTAGGAAATTCAGGCAGGCCAGGTTGGTTATCAGACAGGCAGCAGAAGGATAAAGGAACAGGATTGGATCAGACTCTTAGCGTGGATGTTTTCCTCGGGTTCCCATGAGTTTTCCTCAGGCCCATAACCCTTCCATTTGATCAGGAATTGAGTTTGGTTGTTTCTTTTTCTGCAATCCAGGATTGCTTCTACCTCAAACTCCTCCTCTCCATCTACCAATACAGGGTCAGGAGGGTCAGAACTTTGGCCAGGAAAAGGATTGGCAACAGAAGGTTTTAATAATGTCACATGGAAAACAGGGTGAATTTTAAGAGACTTGGAAAGTTCCAGTTCGTAAGCCACTTCATTTATTTTCTTTTTTTCAGGAATCAGGCCTATGAATTTAGGACCCAATTTTTTCAAAGGACATGCCATTTTCAGGTTCATTGTAGACAACCACACTAGATTACCGGGTGCCAGTATCAGTTCCCCACATTTCTTCTTATCATGTGTCCTGACAATGGTCTTTTGCAGCAATTGATTGCTGACAGAAAAAAAATAATAATTGTTTCATGAACTGCTGGTACAGGACATTCTGGTATGGAATTGGGCAGAAATGATGGATGGAAGCCATAATTGCCAAAAAATGGGGTTTGTTTTTGTCAGGTGCTCACCAGGGACCGAAGTACTGAGAGCGGCTTCCCTTGCAACTGGGTGCACAGTACCCCTGAGGGTGGAACAGCGGTTACAGGGCATGAAGGGGCACGGGTTGCCAGCAGGTGACTTGTATGCAGGAAGTCTTCTGAAGGAAGAGGTGTCTGTGCAGATGGCCTTGGGATATACTTGAAGAGAACAGCCAGCAGGGGTTCTAACACCTGGAGTGAAGAACAGCAGGAGGCCAAGGGTCAAACACCAGGGAGGTGGATCAGAGTCCGAGAGCAAGCCAGGTCATACAAAGGTCAGTCCATAAATCCAGGCGTCACAACACAGGGAATAGGCAGAGACAAGTCCAGGAGGCAGGACGAGGGTCAAACACAGGAACAGCAGAGAGGGAATTCCAAGAAGCAAGCAAGAGGTCAAATAACAGGAGAGGTCCGAGAGAGTAGTCAGGTACGATCCAAGGTCACAACGGGAAGGCTCAGGAAACAAGGCACAGGGACACAGGAACGCTGGAGCTGAAGAGACAAACCAGCAAAGACACAGAGCAAATGGTTGCCTTTTATAGGCCTGCCAGAGTAATCAGGTGGTGCGCATAGCTGTGCTCATAGGTGTGCACATGCGCATACGTCGTTGTACCATATCGCGCATATGCGCAAACCCGCCGTATCGCGCACTCGTGTGCACCTTTGTGCTGGTCTACCCCGCAGGAGCAAAGGGAAGCACCGACGCTGAAGTCTGTTGATCCTCTGACAGTTTTGTAGCAGAATGTGTAGAGTTATTGTAGGCAAATCCATCCAGAGGAAGCAAGGAGATCCGATCATCTTGGGTAAATAAATGAAGAGAAGCAGCGGAGGTATTGTTTGAGGGTTTGGTTGGTCCTCTCCTTCTGCCCATTTGTCTGGAGATGATAAGCGGAGGAGAATGATAGCTCAATCTTCAAAGCTTTACACAAAGACCTCCAGAATCGGGAAGTAAATTATACCCCCCGATCAGAGACAATGTTGGCCAGTACTCCATGGAGTCTGATGATCTCTCTAATGAATACCTGAGTGATCCCAGAAGCTGAGGGAGTGCCTTTCATGGGAATAAAGCGTGCCATCTTTGACAACCGGTCTACCACCACAAAGATGGTGGTGTGGTCTTCTGCTGGGGTTAACTCAACAATGAAGTCTATGGATAACATCTTCCATGGTCTATCTGGAAAAGGTAGTGGTTTCAGTAATCCCCAGGCTCTAGGTCTTTAGTTGTCCTTGTACCAGAACAACTTATCTTTTGCTTGTAGCTCTGATTCAGTGGGGGGTGCCCAACCCAGTGTAGCTTTCTTGATCTGAGAGAGCAGATCTTCTTGTAACAGAAAGAAATTCCCTGGGGACAGAATAGTATCAGAGAGAGTCGTTTCTTTGGATTTGTGAAACATTTTGGATAGAGCACCGGGTTTTGGGTTTTTTTGAGCCTGGGCGATAAGTGACGTGGAAAGAGAACCTGGAGAAAAACAGCACCCACCTGGCTTGCCGTGGTTTCAGTCTCTTTGCCGACCTCAAGTACTCCAGGTTCTTATGATCAGTGAAGATAAAAACGGGGTGAGTTGATACTTCAAGTAAGTACCGCCATTCTTCTAGTGCGGTTTTGATTGCCAGTAGTTTCCAATCCCCCGCGTCGTAATTCTTCTCGGCAACCGATCATTTACGGAAGAAGAAGGCTATTGGGTGGAGCAGCACTTTGGTTCCTTGGCGTTGAGAGAGTACTGCTCCAACAGCAATCTCAGAAGCATCCACTTCAAGTACGAATGGCAGAGCGGAATCGCGGTGCTTTAAAATGAAGGCAAATGTAAATAATCCTTTGAGGGATTCAAAGGTGGCTTGAGCTTCCAGGATCCAATGGAAGCAAATTCCTTGTTTGGTTAAGTGGGTAATAGGGGCAATAATGACAGAAAAAAACCCTTGATGAATTTCTGAATTTAGCAAACCCAATGAAACGTTGGACTCCTTTTTTATCTACATGAACTGACCAGTCAAGTATTGCAACGATCTTCTGTGGGTCCATCTTGATGCCTTCTATCGAGATGATTAATCTCAAAAATGGAATACTCTTTTGTTTGAACTCACATTTCAGATTTTGCATACAAGCCATGCTGCCTGAGCCGTGTTAGAACACATCTGACATGTCTGTGGCGAGCATCTAGGGAGAAAGAAAAGATTAGAATGTCATCTATATAGACGATGACAAACAGATCTAAATAGTCCCGGAAAACATTGTTTATGAAATACTGGAATATAGCCCGAATTGGAGAGGATGGCCTCTCTTACGCCTCCGACTCAAGGCCCCTGGTAGTGAAAACAGGAGCGCAGGAGTGAGGAGTGGTATGAGTGCCTGGCAGGATCAACAGCAGATTAATCAGGAGACAGGCACAGCAGACAGATGCAGCAAACTGGATGTCTCAGCAGACAGGTGCAGTAGACTGGATAACTCAGCAGACAGGTACAGCAGACTGGATGACTCAGCAGACAGATGTAGCAGACTGGATGACTCAGCAGACAGGTGCAGCAGGCTGGATGGCTCAGCAGTAGGGACAAGCTTTATGTTCGCGTCAAACATGAGTTTGACTCGAACATTGGCAGTTCGCCGAACAGCAAACAATTTTGGGTGTTCGCAGAAAATTTGAAAGCCACAAAACACCCTTTAAAAGTCTATGGGAGAAATCAAAAGTGCTAATTTTAAAGGCTTATATGCATGGTATTGTTATAGTGTTGTCAAAGTGTTTGGGGACCTGCGTCCTGTCACAGGGGACATGTATCAATGCAAAAAAAAAAGTTTTAAAAAGTCTGTTTTTCCGGAAGCAGTGATTTTAATAATGCTTAAACAATAAAAGTGTAATATTCCTTTAAATTTAGTACATGGGGGGTGTCGATAGTATTCCTGTAAAGGGGCGCATGTTTCCCGTGTTTAGAACAGTCTGACAGCAAAATTATATTTCTAAAGGAAAAAAAGTAATTTAAAACTACTCACGGCTATAATGAATTGTCGGGTCTGACAATACACATAACAGCTCATTGATAAAAATGGCATGGAAATTCCCCACATGAGAACCCCGAACCAAAATTAAAAAAAAAAAATGCGGCCCTTCAGGTCTGGTATGGATTCATACCAGACCCTTATCCGAGCATTCAACCTGGCAGGCCACAGGAAAAGGGGGGGGGGGGCGAGAGAGCACCCCCCCTCCTGAACCGTACAAGGTCACATGCCCTCAACATTGGGCGGGTGCTTTGAGGTAGCCCCACAAAGCACCATGTCCCCATGTTGATGGGGAGAAGGGCCTCAGCCCCACTGTGGTCGCCCACGGCCCACAATGCACTGCGCCATCGCAGTGCATTGCTGGCTGATGATTGGCCAAGCATGCACTGTGACCCACATGCTTGGCCAATTACAGCGTCAGCAGCGAGGAGAGCCATAATTATAGCTCAGGGGGTTTAGTACATGACCCACAATAGATAAGGCCGCCTGCGCAGCGGCCTTGTGTAGTCTGTTGCGGCATTCAGAGAGATAGGATAGGCAAGGACAGTGTCTTCTTTTCTTGTGATTGAACCTAGCGCAGTTAGAATTGGTGTATTGTGCCTCCTGCACAGTATACACCTGAAGCTACCCCCAATTGCTAGTGTTGTTCTGTTCCTATACCACAGGCAGCTGCAGCAGTTACAGTGTGTGTATTGGGCCTCCTGCACTGTATACACCTGAAGCTACCCCCAATTGCTTGTGTTGTTCTGTTTCTATACCACAGGCAGCTGCAGCAGTTAGAGTTGGTGTATTGTGTCTCCTGCACAGTATACACCTGAAGCTTACCCCAATTGCTGGTGTTGTTCTGTTTCTATACCACAGGCATCTGCAGCAGTTACAGTGGGTGTATTGTGCCACCTGCACAGTATACACCTAAAACTACCCCCAATTGCTAGTGTTGTTCTGTTCCTATACCACAGGTAGCTGCAGTAGTTACAGTGTGTGTATTGGGTCCCCTGCACCGTATACACCTAAAGCTACCCCCAATTGCTAGTGTTTTTCTGTTCCTATACCACAGGCAGCTGCAGCAGTTACAGTGGGTGCATTGGGCCTCCTGCACCGTATACACCTGAAGCTACCCCCAATTGCTGGTGTTGTTCTGTTTCTATACCACAGGCATCTGCAGCAGTTACAGTCGGTGTATTGTGCCACCTGCACAGTATACACCTGAAGCTACCCCCAATTGCTGGTGTTGTTCTGTTCCTATACCACAGGCAGCTGCAGCAGTTACAGTTGGTGCATTGTGCCTCCTGCACAGTATACACCTGAAGCTACAACCAATTGTTGGTGTTGTTCCATTTCTATACCACAGGCATATGGAGCAGTTACAGTCAGTGTATTGCACCTCTTGCACAGTATACACCTGAAGCTACCCCCAATTGCTGGTGTTGTTCTGTTCCTATACCACAGGCATCTGCAGCAGTTACAGTCAGTGTATTGTGCCACCTGCACAGTATACACCTGAAGCTACCCCCAATTGCTGGTGTTGTTCTGTTCCTATACCACGGGCATCTGCAGCAGTTACAGTCGGTGTATTGTGTCACCTGCACAGTATACACCTGAAGCTACCCCCAATTGCTGGTGTTTTTCTGTTCCTATACCACAGGCAGCTGCAGCAGTTACAGTGGGTGTATTGGGCCTCCTGCACAGTATGCACCTGAAGCTACCCCCAATTGCTGGTTTTCTTATCTCCCTGCAGGCCATTAGTATGTCTGGAAGGCCAATAAGGAGAAGCAGACAGTCATGAGCCAATAAAAGTGGGCAAGCAGGCTCTGTGTATAGAGGCAACTGTGCTGCTCATGGACGCAGTGCATCGTCATCAACACGTGGCTATGGGACATGCTTGTCCTACATTTTCGGCAGCTGGAAGTGTTGAGCTGCAACATGCCGAAGACTTGGTAGAATGGATGACCAAGCCCTCCTCATCCTCCTCATCCTCTCTCACCCAGGCTCAGGGTACTGGCAAAGCAGCTGCCAACGCACCCTCTTCCCTCGTCTCAATGTCATCAGTTACTCCTTCCCTAGACCCACCGTGTCCTCCTGAGGAGTCCCCCGAACTTTTTGAGCACAGTGTTGGGTACATGCTCCAGGAGGATGCCCAGCATTTTGAAGGCTCTGATGATGATATCCAGCTAGAGGAAGGCAGTAGCGTGAGCCCAGAGAGAGGGGATGCTCAAGAAGGACAGCAATCTGGCAGTCATGTTCTACCAGCTGCAGCATACTGGCAGGTTTGCTCCAGTGATGAAGAGGGAGGGGATGATGAGGTCACTGACTCCACGTGGGTGCCTAATAAGAGAGAAGAGGAGGATGAGGCACATCTCCAACGAGGCAGGATGCCCTCCAGGGGCCAGCTTAAGGGAAGCACACGGACTGAATCACACCGCAGAGCTCCGCCTGTGGAGGGCGCTGCCTCTGCGCGTTATTCCAAAAGTTCTTCGGTGTGGGCCTTTTTTGAGACAAGGGCATCAGATCACACCGCTGCTATTTGCAACATATGTCTCAAGCGTATCTCGCGTGGCCAAAACATCAGCCGCTTGGACACCACATGCTTGACCAGACATATGTTGACCTGCCATGTAGCTCATTGGCAAGCGTACCTTAAAGACCCACACCAAAGAACAAAGCGGACCTCCCCTTGCTCCTCATCAGCTGGGATCTCCAACCCCACTATACCTTCAATCCTCTTTGAAACCTACACTGAGAGGAATGAAGGTGTAGAATTAGGTGTGTCACAGTCCAGTACTTGTGGGCACTCTGCTAGCAGTACACCGACGTCCGATTGTAGCAGGCACATTTCCCTAACCCCAGCTGCTGGACCGTCGAAAGAAGTTCACTCCCAGCCATCTAAATGCCCAGTGGTTGAATGCTAGCTTGGCTAAATTGCTAGCACTTCAACTGCTGCCTTTTCACTTGGTAGACTCGGCCCCCTTCCGTGAGTTTGTGCAATGTGCGGTTCCTCAGTGGCAGGTCCCCAAACGCCACTTTTTCTCACGGAAGGAGATTCCGGCTCTCTACCGGCATGTGGAAGGCAATGTCCTTGCCTCGCTGGACAGGGCAGTCAGTGGTAAGGTACATATTACCGTTGACTCATGGTCCAGTGGGCATGGACAGGGACGTTACCTATCTTTCACAGCACATTGGTTCACTCTTCTGGCAGCTGGGAAGGATGCAAGACAAGGTGCAGTAGTTTTGGAGGTTGTTCCGCCACCACGCCTCCAAAATGCTACTACTGGTTGTGACACACATCTCTCATCCACCCCCTCCTCTTCTTCTTCCTCCATGGCCTCTTCCTGTGCTTTGTCCACAGAACCAGCGGTGCTCTGTAGGCATTCAAGGGGCTACGCAAGTAGGCAGGCAAAAATATAACATTCCGTGTTTGCGCTGGTGTGCTTGGGGGACAGGAGCCACACTGGGGCAGATATTTTGTCAGCTCTGCAGGGGCAGGCTGAGAGGTTATTGATGCCATGCCAGCTTAAGCCAGGAATGGTGGTTTGCGACAATGGCACCAAGCTCCTCTCCGCCCTCGACCAGGGACAACTGACCCATGTGCCCTGTGTGGCTCACGTCCTTAACTTGGTAGTGCAGCGGTTCTTGGGCAGGTGCCCGGGCTTACAGGATGTCCTGAGGTAGGCCAGGAAAGTCTGTGTGCATTTCTGCCAATCATATAATGCCAGTGCTCTGCTGGCGGAACTCCAAAAGGAGTTGAACCTGCCAAAGAACCGCCTTATCTGTGACATGCCCACCAGGTGAAACTCAACGTTGGCCATGCTGCAGCAGCTGCATATGCAGCAGAAGGCCATCAATGAGTACCTGTGCGACTACGGCACCAGGACAGGGTCAGGGGAGCTCGATTTTTTTTTTCACCACACCAGTGGGGTATGATCAGGGATGCATGCACTGTCCTGTCACCATTGGAGGAGGCCACGATGATGGTAAACAGTGACAGTGCATGCCTCAGTGACACTGTACCTCTTGTCCACCTGTTGGAGCATACGCTGCATGGAATAACGGACAGGGCACTTGAGGCAGAACAGAGGCAGGAAGAGGAGGGCTTCCTTGCCTCTCAAGGCCCCCTTTATCCAGACAGTGGTCCTGCTGTCCCGCCGATCACACAGGAAGAGGACGAGGAGGAGGATTGTGTCAGCATGTAGGTGGAGCCTGGTACTCAGCATCAGCAGCAGCAGTCTTTTAGGGATGATTTACAGTTCCAAAAAACCCGTGGACTTGTACGTGTCTGGGAGGAGGTGGCTGCGGATCATGTCGTCCTTAGTGACCCAGAGGACTCCGGACCGAATGCCTCAGCTAACCTACGCTGCATGGCCTCCATGATCCTGCAAAGCCTGTGGAAGGATCCTCGTATTCTTCGGATCAAGGAGAGGGATCCTTACTGGCTGGCAACTCTCCTTGATCCACAGTACAAGCGTAAGGCTGTGGACCTTATCTTCCCATCGCAGAGGGAGCAGAGGATGAGACATCTCCGGGAGGCCTTGCATAAAGGTCTGTGCAACGTGTTCCCAGAGACTGGGAGGTTACATACTCCTTGTCCTGGACAACGTGTTGCTGAGGCTTCAGTCAGTCACAGAAGGAGCAGTGGAGAAGGTGGCAGTCTGACCAATGCATTCAGACAACTTTTTAGTCCGCAGTCCCAAGGTATGATCGGTTCCAGCAACCATCGCCAGTGTCTCATTTACATGGTGCAGGAATACCTAGGGGCAAGGTCAAACTTGGACACCTTTCCCACCAAAAATCCTCTGGGTTACTGGGTCTTGAGGATGGATCACTGGCCAGAGCATGCACAGTATGCAATTGAGCTACTGGCCTGTCCTGCATCCAGCATTCTTTCAGAACGCGCATTCAGTGCTACTGGAGGCTTTGTAACTGATCACAGGGTGCGCCTGTCCACCGACTCGGTTGTTCGACTGACCTTCATCAAAGATGAATCAGTCTTGGATCACCACCAGCTGCCAAGCACCTGAAGCTGATGTAACCGTATATTTTGCAGCAGGGCTCATTCCTGCTCTCCAACTAGAGTTTCTGTGAGGTGTTGCAGTGTTGTGGCACCAGTGCCTAAGGCCCGTTTAACAGGTGCATGTAATTACAATTCTTGATATAATATTTCACAGCAGGGCCCATTCCAGCACCCACCGAGAGTAACTGTGAGGACTTACAGTGTTGTGGCACCAGCACGACCACCACCGCAACCACCAAAGGCCCAATTTTTCTACCACTGTTCAACAATGGCATGTAATTACAATTCTTGATATAATAGTTCACAGCAGAGCACTCCAGCGCCTACCAAGAGTCACTGGCATTGTTAACTTGTGGCAACACCAACACCTTTAGGAGACAACAGGAAGTGAGATGAAAAAATTACGGACGGCCAAAAAAATGATACAGGGGTGATAACCCTTCCCTATGTTTTCCAAAAAGCTTAAAAATAGATTTTTTGACTGGCGCTACACTTTAAAAATGTACCAGTTCAAAATTACAAACAGATTCTACTTAACACAACAAACCTACACAGTCTCTGTCTTGTTTGCACCGCCTGTATACTGCTGTTCTGAGTATATAGGGCCTGGGGACCTCGCGCCTTTCTTTTTTTTTATTTGGGTATGGGGTTCCCCTTAATATCCGTACAAGACCCAAAGGGGCTGGTAATGGGCAGGGGGGGGCTACCCATGCCATTTTTCTCAATGATTTTCATTTTCATAATGCCAGAACCACACATTACATTAAAACCGCAAGCAGTTTTAAATGACTTTTTTTCCATTAAATGTCATTTTGTGCAGGGACTGTTCTGAACACGGGAAACATGTGCCACTTCACAGGCATACTATAGACACCCCCCAGGCATGATATTTAAAGGAATATTTCACTTTTTTTTTTCACTTTAAGTGTCATTAAAATCAGTGCTCCCCAAACCCGTTTTAGGACAATAACTTGCATATTAGCCTTTAAAATGAGCACTTTTGATTCGGGTCCCATAGACTTTAATGGGGTTCTAAAGTTCGTAACGGGGGGGGGGGGTGTTCAGCTCATCCCTAATCATGGGTGGCCCTGTCCTCGGTTATTTATATTTAAGAACTGTCATCCGAGTCATGCATTATTCTGCCAGGCAGCTCCTACAGAGGAGGCTGTATCGTTCATGGATCGTAGAAGGATTACATCGCTGGAATTTTTTGTTTTGTTCTGTTTCGTTTTTATTAACCACTTAACAACCGCCCATAGCCGATTAACGGCTTCAGGGAGGTTGTTTAACTCTGAGAGGCCGGTAATTAACGGCCTCCCAGAATTCTGCTCTCGCGTGCGCCCCCTAGGACTCGCATCATGGATCACGGTAAACGGCAGCTCATTGCGGCCGTTTACCACGTGATCGCTCCGTCAAATGACGGAGTGATCACTTGTAAACAAACCGGCGTCATGTTATGACGCCGGTTCCTCCCTCCCCTCTCTGTACCGATCGGTACAGCGGAGGGGGAAGAGATCGGTGTAGTGCAGTGCCCACATCGCTGCTCACCGAATTTAACCCCTCAATACCTTGGCAATACTCTGCAATACCCTGCCAATACTCTGCAATACCAGCCAATACTCTCCAATACCCTGTCAATACTCTCCAATACCCGCCAATACTCTCCAATACCCGCCAATACTCTCCAATACCCGCCAATACCCTGCAATACCCCGCCAATACTCTGCAATACCCCGCCAATACTCTGCAATACCCCGCCAATACCCACCAATACTCTGCAATACCAGCCAATACCCGCCAATACTCTGCAATACCCCGCCAATACTCTGAAATACCCCGCCATAAATTGCCATACCAAGCCATACTTGGAGATACCCTGCAATATCCAGCCATACACGGAGATACCCAGCCATACTCGGAGATACCCAGCCATACTCGGTGATACCCTGCAATACCAAGCCATAGACGCCCCCCCCCCCCCCCCTCGCCGCCCTCCGGTGCTTCTACCAACTCACCAATACGATCAAAGCCAGAATCTTTTTTTTAATTTTATTTCAGGCTTCCCAGCCTAGAGGTGACATACGGGGTCTTATTGACCTCACATCTCACTGTAAAGAGGACCTTGTAATAGGAATAAAAGTGATCAAAAATTAATTTTTGGGGAAAAAAAATGTCAAACTAAAATAAATAAAGTAAAATAAACAATAAAAAAAAATAAAAAAAATAAAAAATTTAAAGCGCCCCTGTCCCCATGTGCTCACATGCAGAAGCGAACGCATACGTAAGCCCCGCCCACATATGAAAACGGTGTTCAAACCACACATGTGAGGTATTGCCGTGAACGTTAGAGCGAGAGCAATAATTCTAGCCCTAGACCTCCTCTGTAACTCAAAACATGTAACCAGTAAAAAAAATTAAAGCGTCTCCTATGGGGATTTTTAAGTAGCGACGTTTGGCGCCATTCCACGGGCATGTGCAATTTTGAAGAGTGACATGTTAGGTATCTATTTACTCAGCATAACTTCATCTTTCACTTTATGCAAAAATTGGGCTAACTTTACGGGGGTTTTTTTAAGCACAAAACTGTTTTTTTTCCCAAAAAAACACGTTCGAAAAATTGCTGCGCAAATACTGTGTGAGATAAAAATTTGCAACGACCACCATTGTATTCTCTAGGGTCTTTGCTAAAAAAAAATATATATATAATGTTTTGGGGTTCTATGTAATTTTCTAGCAAATAAATGATGGTTTTTACATGTAGGAGAGAAATGTCAGAATTGTCCTGGGTGCTCCAGAACGTCTGATGGCGCTCCCTGCATTTTGGGCCTCTGAATGTGGCCACGCTGTGTAAAAATCTCACACATGTGGTATCGCCGTACTCGGGAGTAATAGCAGAATGTGTTTTGGGGTGTAATTTGTGGTATACATATGCTGTGTGTGAGAAATAAACTGATAATATGACAATTTTGTGGGGAAAAAAAAGGAAATAAAATCTTGATTTTGCAAAGAATTGTGGGAAAAAATGACAACTTCAAAAAACTCATCATGCCTCTTACTAAATACCTTGGAATGTCTTTTTTTCCAAAAAGGGGTCATTTGGGGGTATTTGTAATTTTATGGCATGTAAGGGTCCTTTCACACGGGGCGGATCAGTTCTGATCCGCCCCGTGGATGTCCGTTTGCTCAGCGGGGATCACTCCGCCGATCCCCGCTGAGCAGGGAGATGACAGGTCTGTCTCCGCACACTGCGCAGGGACGGACCTGTCACAGCGCCGCTCTCCCCTATGGGAGATCGGATGACGACGGACCGCAGTGCCCGTCGTCACCCGATCCGATCCGCAGACGGATGGAAAAATAGCTTTTTCCTCCGTCACACTTTTTCGGATCGGAGCGGGTCGGATGTCAGCGGACGTGTCACCGCTGACATCCGACGCTCCATAGAGGTCTATGGAGCACCCGTTCAGGTCCGCCTGAAAAACTGACAGGCGGGCCTGAACGGGACGTTAGTGTGAAAGGGGCCTTAGAGTCTCAAGAATTGAAATAGGCAATCAGTACTTCAGGTGTGATCAATTTTCAGATATTGGCACTATAGCTTGTGGACTCTATAAATTTTCACAGAGACCAAATAATATCCACCATTGTGTACTTATTTTTACCAAAGATATGTAGTGGTATGCATTTTGGCACAAAATTTATGAAGAAAAATTACTAATCTGCAAAATTTTATAACAGAAACGAAGAAAAATTAACTTTTTTAAGGAATTTTCGTTTTTTTTCTTCTATAGCACAAAAAATAAAGAAACCAAAAGGTGATTAAATACCACCAAAAGAAAGCTCTATTTGTGTGAAAAAAAGGACAAAAATGTCATATGGGTACAGTGTTGCATGACTGAGTAATTGTCATTCAAAATGTGAGAGCACTAAAAGCTGAAAATTGGTCTGGTTATTAAGGGTGTTTAAGTGCCCAGTGGTCAATTGGTTAAAGGACTTGTGCCAAGCTGTGTGTGTGTGTGTGTTTTTTTTTTACCCTTTTTGTCACTTTTTTGGGTGAAATGGTAGGAGTACAATGTACCCCATTACCATTTCACACAGGAGGGGGCGGGGATCTGGGAGTCCCCCTTGTTAAAGGGGGCTTCCAGATTTTGATAAGCCCCCCACCCACAGACCCCCACAACCACCGGCCAAGGGTTGTGGGATGAGGCCCTTCTCCTCATCAACATGGGGACAAGGTGCTTTGGGGACTACCTCAAAGCACCCTCCCAATGTTGAGGACATGTGGCCTAGTATGGTTCGGGGGGGCGCTCTCTCATCCCCCCCTCTTTTTCTACAGCCTGCCAGGTTGTGTTCTCGGATAAGGGTCTGGTATGGATTTTTGGGGGCAACCCCACGCCATTTTTTTTTTTGCGCGGGGTTCACCTTAAAATCTATACCAGACCTGAAGGGTCTGGTATGGATTTTGAGGGGGGCCCCTACACCATTTTTTTTATTTGGTGCGGGGTTCCCCTTAATATCCATAGCAGACCTGAAAGGCCTGGTAATGGAATTTGGGGGGACCCCATGCAAATATTTGTTTTAAATTTTGGTTCAGGGTTCCCCTTAATATTCATACCAGACCCAAAGGTCTTGAGACAAGCCGGATCAACAGGAACAGGTTTCAGATTATCTGGTAACACACACACAAAGCTGCAGAGCAAATAGCAACATTTACCTGTGTCAGACAGGTTTAAATAACCCGCCGGACGCTAATGGATGTGCATGCATGTTCCCGTGGCACCCGCAAACGTGCACCAATAGGTCTGGGTTGCATGTTACTGACAGGATCTTCCCAAAAGATTCCTTCTTTTATAGGTTTAGATCAGATGGGATTTGTTCCCAAATGATATTATAAAGACAAGCCTCTTGATACATCCTGCCCACTGTGCTTTTATCCAGCTGTGGAGAGGGCTTTTGATAGCCCGGATTGGAGATTCATGGTAGCATCTTTGGAACAAGAAGTTGCCCCCGCTTTCACCAAACCTTTATATTTTGGCCTTGGGACACCTGGCGGTTGTTTTACAGTCTAATGTTTCTATTCAGAGGGTACAGGTGGGTAACATATCACATAAACTGAGTATTTTTGCTGATGAGTTACTCCTATACTGTATGTATCTGATCCAAGAGTAGCCTTTCCGGCCATTCTCCACGAATTTGAACAATTTGGCCTCTACACTAAATTTAAAGTGAATTTCACAAAATATTGGTGTCTTATTATTACTTTATAGCTATCTGAAGAAGAAACTTGGAGGCTACTTTTCTATTTCAATGGAAATCGCAATCTCTTAAATATTTAGGCGTGAATTCTGCTCGTTCAGAGGATAAAGTCTGTTAATTTAACTATTTGACCTTTTTGAATTCTACGATTAGTAGATTGCAGTCTAGGACCACAGGTAGGGTCACAGGGAAACATTCTTGGTTAGGGAGAATGGCAGTGTATAAGATGGATATTTTACACCGTTTTTTGTATTTATATCAAACACTTCCTATAGCCCTTATGCTGTTTTTTTCTGCTCCTTACAATCTAACCTACTTCATTATCTTTGGCTGAATTCTTTGGCTAGGCTCCGACATGATATCTCAGTAATGCGGAAGACAGAGTGGGAGTTTTATGGAATTTTATCATATAGTATCCATTATGACCATAATATTGAACTGTTTTTTTCATGGTCAATCAAAACAGTGGGTGTCTCTTGAACAGCAAATAACCCCTGTCCCTTTGACCTCTCTACTGTGAATTGTGCCGCTTTTCACCCATCTAGGCAATCATTCTTACCTCTGACGCCATCTTTGTTGAGAGTTTGGGATTCATCTGTTAGAAAGTTAGGTATTTCCGATTTACCCTGAAAAGTGTTGGCGCTGTGGAGGCGATGTAAGCACAATGATTCATATATGGTTGACCTGTCCCCGGATCAAACTATTTTGGGAGTCTGTGTTTCAGATCTGTTCCTGTGTTACTGGGATTGCCTTCTAGATGTTTCCAGAATTAGCCCTACTTTCTATTATTTCAGGCTCTCTGGTGGCAGCTAAAAAGGGGCAGCTTCTCTTCCTCCTCTCCGTAGTGTGAACACTGATACCTAGACATCGGAGTACTCTGGTTGCCCCTACCATTACAGAATGGGTAGTTGAATTCAATTTTATAAAGAGAAGGAGGGGGCGTGGCCTGGACGCAGCAGAAGATGGCAGCCTAAGCCCTTAGCTCCGCTACTCCGCGGCCTCTACATCCACACGGAGGGAGAGAAAAACACTGAAGAGATGGGCAAAATGGACTCCTCTGCCACCTGATCCCACCCACAGCGGGCCCCCGACGCACAACTCTCCGGCAGTATACCAGAGATATTCAGGTCCAGATCGCGGGAGAAAGCCTCAGCCATGCAGGCCGCCAGGGAGGTGAGTCATAGCCCCATGAGGCAGCCAGGAACACAACCATGCGAGCCCCAGCCTCCAGCCACACACAGCCTGAGCATAGAAGACCTCAGAGCTGTGGCTGCAGATATAAAAACACCCTGTCAGCTGCAATATCCAAACTGAGACATGCAAGCTGTAGCAGGGTGCTTAGAAGAGGTGGAGGAAATCACAGAACGCCATGAGGATGCAATAAACGCAGCACACCATTCTATAAGCACCCACTCCATGCAAATTCAAGATATACAGAGACACATTGAAGACTTAGACAACAGGGGCCGCCGCCACAATGTTAGAATCAAGAGACTCCCTGAATCTATTGATTCTGACCATCTTCCTCAAGCTGTGACAAATGTCTTCAATAATCTGTTAGGCCGCCCGCCCGACACACCAGTGGACATGGAACGACTACACCGAGCGCTACACCCCAGGAGCAGAGACACAGACCCCCCAAGAGACATTATCGAATGTCTAACTAACTTCAGAATAAAGGAAGAAATAATGAGGCAAGCAAGACTCAGGAGACACATCCTATACCGGGGCACAGAAATCAAACTATACCATGACCTGTCCCAAATCACCTTACAAAAGCGCAGAGCCTTGCCCCTGCTCTTGGACGTACTGAGAGACAGGAAAATCCCATACAGGTGGAAATTCCCCCTCTGCCTACAAGCGGGCTCAGGAGGCAGAGTTTCTCTTCTGCGTCACCCAGAGGAAGCCAACGCATTTTGCAAAAATCTGGGCATCCCAACAGTCGCAATCCAGGACTGTAATCGCGACACACGAAGTGAAGCCAGATAACAAGAGGAACCAATGGAAGCTTCCCATAGGGAAAACCTACCCGCAACCAGAAGACACCAACTTTCCCCCCACATCTCACCTCCACCGGCAAGCCGACGGTCCCTAGGAGAAGGAAGTGTACCAGCATCACCGGCACATAGGAAAGCCAGAAAAGATTGAACAATGCAACCAGCTTCTCCAGATACCATGAGGCTGCGCACATCAGCCTACCACAACACACATCCGCCATGATGTCAGTGAGTAAATAATTCATGTGATCATAACCCCCTGGTACAGAACTGATACACAGCCCTTTGAGCAGAGGTAGGAACACTACTGCACCTCTGCAACCACATACACACCGAAAGGATATGTACTTTTCTGCTCTGACACTATCACTGCACAGGCACCTGAAGAACGATCCTAAAAGTAAACTCCTAAAACTATGTACCCAATAGTTAAGGACCCAAATCTCCATGTAAATCCACCATGGTCATGCAAATCCTCTTGCTATGTCTTGATTCACTAACAAAAGAAGAACTATAAGCTCAGCAATGAGATATCGCTATACTCGCTTAGACAGACACAGCTAAGCTGTTTATAAGTAATAGGCAGACATATCACTCATGCTCTACTGTTTATAACAGGGCATACATCCTATCTGTCTGTCAACTCCCAACTCTATCTCCCCCTCTAATTATAGCAAATATAAAAAACACCTATATAAACAATCACTCAGCCCGCAACTACATGCCACCTTTAAAACAAGCCAAAAGACGGATAGGATGTACCCTGTATATCATTGTCTGCCATTAGATGAAAAAATCCAAACCAAGGTTAGATAACGATCCATATACAGTCAAACAATATATGAACCTGTTAGAAAATGGTTTGTTGTCAGACTGCTGCCAAGGTTTATTTGGAAATCATTCAGACACCCCTACCAAGGACAAATGTTCTAAGTAAATGGACATGAACATAGAAAATGCTTAAAAGAGATATCCCACAATGCCAACCAGTGAAATATATAGCACACAAGACCTGCTTCCATGAACGACTCTCCTATAACACGGTAAAAGAACTGTAGAGATTCTAACATAAATGACTGTATCACCAGATGCAGAGAAAGCCTTCATAAAATTCAAATCCTGAAACCAGTAGTCGTATAAACAGTGCCAGAACAATATTTAAAACCCAATGTGGCTAGACAGACTAGCTCAGAAAATCATATTATGCTTAATATATGTGTTTATGGTAACTAGATTTTTGTGTGCTGCAAGACGTACGTCCTGTTCCCCCACCAAACGGTGAGCCCAATTCCATTCCCGCTAAATAAATGAGCAGTACAGACCACCATAAGCCTTTTTTCAACCAACAACAATCCACTACTCTCAGAGCAAATAAAGGGTGGATAGGATGTACCTTGTAAATCACCGCCCAACCCTATCAGGTGGACAAGCTTAAACCAAGTTTAAATATGGTTTACTATTTATAAATGTTTACATGTTAAAGGTGTTCAAACTATGTCACTGATAGGAGCAATAAACAACCCTATCACAAAACACATTGAAATATCCCTAAAGCACTATCATCAAATGAATTGATATATGCTAGGACACTCGCTGTACCTGACCCTGAGACTAGCACAGAAAGTACTACACACCAATCATACCCCAATGCCTAGAAGCACAAACACCCACAATACCTCCACACACCCACACCAAAACAAACGCCCTAATCCTTTTTTTGATAAAACTCCCACATATTTTTCTGATCTCAGAGGCCCTATGAGTAGCCACGAAGAAAAACATCCATACTGAATATATATTACTAAAAACAATCTTCACCAGCCCAACCTCACCCTACAACAGCACAGGCCACATACTTGTGCTGAACGTTTCCGAACAATCCAACTCTACAAGGCAGGAGAGCGGGCCTACCCTAGCTGTCGGAACATCTTCCAATCACACATATCTTCCCTTTAATTAATCCCCCCTCTTTCTCCCTTCTTCCACCCCTCACCCCTCCACTCTACTTTACTCCCCCCCCCCCCCCACAGCCTTATTCCCCAGAGAAGGCTGACACACTGCCCCTCACCCTCCGCTAGAGACACATAGCAAACATCAGAATGTCCACTGTAAGCTCATCTACTACAAGAGCTAAACTTAAAATAGTCTCTCTCAACATCAAAGGGCTTAACATTCTGCAAAAAAGACCACAACTTCTGTTATAAATGCGAAAACTCAAAGCCGATGTAATCCTACTCCAAGGAACACGCTTTAAGACTAACCATGTACCTAAACTACTAAACAAAGATTTCCCAATGAGCTTCCACACTACCAATCGCTTAGCTAAGACAAAAGGAGTATCTATTTTAATATCCAAGCATACCCCCTTAGAAATATCAGAGTCACAATTGGATGACCTTAGCCGATATGCATTTATTAAAGGCTCAATATGGGGAAAACCCATTACAATCGCTAACATATATAGCCCCAATACAGGACAAGTGAGTTTCTTCTGCGACATATCAATGGCCCTTAGCTCCCTCCATTCAGGCATTCTCTTACTTGGAGACTTTAATGTAGCCTTAAACCCCCTTGAAGACACATCCACTGGAGCATCTTCCCTTCCCTTTAAAGCTCTTAAACAAATAAAGACTTAATTGCATGACCTACTCCTACTCGATTCCTGGCGTACTTTACATCCCAGAGATAGAGACCACACCTACTACTCCCCACCTCACGACCGCTACACTAAATTGACTATATCTTCATCACGCAAAGGGACCTCCCATTTTTATCTGAAGCAACCATTCGTTCCTTTCTGACCACAACCCCATCACAGCCATGATAACACTCTCAAACTACGTCTAACACACAAATACCTGGAGACTAGACGCATCCTTAATCACAGATCCCCCACATATAGCCAAAATTTAGAAGAACATTAAAGATTTTTTCAAAACCAACAATACCCCTGACACATCCCACCTAACCCAGTGGGAAACTCATAAATGCGTAATTAGGGGTACATTTATTAAATTAGCCGCAGCCCGAAAGCGTACCCAACAGGAGGTTATCGCTATCACTCTATTACATCAAATACAGAAATTAGAACAGACACACTAAAGCATGTACCACATTAAAAGATCTAGAGCAAGCAAGAAACCTCCTAAGGGAAGAGTTAGGAAAGAGGAAGAGGCAAAACTACATTCTATTCCAAAAGCTCTTTTACGAGCACAGCAATAAAAGCGGAAAGCTATTAGCCAGAGCCCTCCAAGCCAAGAGAGCTAATATTACAATACGTAAAATAAGAGCATCCCTACATACGGACAACAGAACATGTAAAGACATCTCAGAATTCCTCACACAGTACGGCCCTAACCCTATATCACAAGAAAAAGCAAAAACACTAGATGGCCCCTTAACAGATGAAGAAGTTCAGATAGGCATCAAACAAATGAAATTAGGCAAAAGCCCCGGGCCAGACGGCTTTTGCATGGCATGCTATAAAACACTACTATATACACTACTAAATACTATAATACACAAACCTACTTGCTGCTCCCTTCCTAAGAGCTTTTAACTTACTATCCAAACCTAACACAACCCCCAATACCCTACTCGAAGCGTATCTTAGTGTTATCCCCAAGCCTGGAAAAGACAGTGAACTAGTCACAAACTACCGCCCCATTTCGCTATTAAACACTGACCTAAAAATCTTTGCAAAAATTCTAGCTAATTACATACTCCCTCTTCTCACAAAAATAATATCAAAAGACCAAGTAGGATTTGTCCCAGGCAGGGAAGCCAGAGATAATACGCTTAAAGCAAACGGCATACATCACTGGCTTTCTACCACAAACAACCCTGGCTTCTTGTTATCATTAGACGCAGAAAATGCCTTTGACAGGCTAGCCTAGGACTACCTCGAAACGGGACTGTGGAACTTTGGCAAATTCTTAATAAGCTTTATAATGCCTTCATACACCAATCCCAGAGCAAAAGTACAGGTGAACGGACTCTTGTCAACCCACCCAAACCTTCTCAAAGACTTCAACCTGTTCCAATACATAGCCCACTTCAAAATAAACTTCACAAAATCACATGCCCTAAACATAACCCTAATGCCGTGTACACACGATCGGAATTCTCATCGGAAAAAGCTCTGATGGTTTTCCCAACGGAATTCAGCTCAAGCTATCTTGCCTACACACGGTCACACCAAATTCCGATTATAACGTGGTGACGTACAACACGTACGATGGGACTAGAAAAAGGAAGTTCAATAGCCAGTAGCCAATAGCTTCTGTCTCGTAGTTGAATCTGAGCATGTGTGATTTTTGGCGTGTCGAAATTGCATACAAACGATCGGAATTTCCGATAGAAATTTTTTCAGTCGGGAAAATTGAGAACATGCTATAAATTTTTGGCTGGTGGAAATTCGGACAGCTAAATTCCGATGGAGCATACACATGGTCGCATTTTCCGGTGAAAAACTCTCATCGGACTTTTTCTGGCCGGAATTCTGATCGTGTGTACGTGGCATTACAGAAAGACAGGTTTCACAATGTAAACAAAATTTCCCATTTATCTGGAAGATGGATGCACTAACATACCTAGGGATCCAATTACCCGCAAAACTATCAGACCTATTCCTTAGAAACTATCTTCCACTTCTTAAAACCATTACAGAAGATCTGAAAAAATGGAACAAATTGCACTTCGTATGGTTTGGGAGAACAGCTATAGTTAAGATGAATATCTTATCACGCATATTGTATCTCCTCCAAACCATTCCTATTAAGCTCCCCAAAACATTATTACAACCTGTCATAAAAATAAGTAGAAATTACATCTTGAATCAAAAGCACCCCAGAATTAGTTACAATCAGCGTAAAAAGCCCAAAGGGGGAACAGGCCTACCGGATATACAGCACTACTAATGGGCATGCCATCTCCAAAGGGTAGTAGACTGGTATACACATCAACAGACAAAATACTGGGTGACCCTAGAAAATTCATTCTCGTCATACCCCCTCAATAGAACACCCTGGATCAGACGAAATTTCATACTGGATACCCTCACGAGGTACCCAACGATAGGCCCCACGCTAGAATGCTTCACACAAGCTAATTACAGATTTAAATTTTACAAAGTTCCAGGACCTCTTTCACCGACCCTGCTAAATCCACAATTCCCTCATGGGATGGATCACCACCCACTAACCCGTAAACAACTGGGAATAGGCTTACGCATATACCACATACTGCAGAATGGCAAGCTTCAACCCTAAGATCAAATAAACAAGTCCTGGGCCGTGCCAAGTCTAAATCTGATGAAATACTTGCAATTCAGACACTTTGTAAACCAGGGGTCTCAAACTGGTGGCCCTCCAGCTGTTGCAAAACTACAAGTCCCAGGAGACATTGCAAGGCTGGCAGTTACAAGCATGACTCTCACAGGCAGAGGCATGATGGAACTTGTAGTTTTGCAGCAGCTGGAGGGCCGCCAGTTTGAGACTCCTGTTGTAAACAGTGTGCAAAACAAGACAAACCTTTCTGAAGCATTATCTGACTTTGAAAAACTATGCCTAAGCCAATCACCACAGCGACATGCCATTTCCAAAATCTACAACATGCTTTGGGACAACATCCAAGCTGAGGAGGGAATAGCCTGCAAGGCTTGGGAAAAAGACCTTAATAGAGAAATGACTAGCAGAAATTGGGAAGACATATATAGAAATGTACATAAAAGCTCTATAAATGTTCCTATCCAAGAAGCCAATTACAAAATTGCCTCACGATGGTATCGCAGCCCCGCCATTTTGCACAGGTTCGATGCATCACTCCCGAACAAATGCTGGAGATGCCAAGAGGCACCAGGCGACCTCCTACACAACTGGTGGACCTGCCCAATCATCCAAACTTTTTGGACACAAGTCCATAAACAAATCGAGAAAATTACCACAGATGCACTGGATTACTCACCTGCACAATTCCTTTTGCATCTCCAGGGGCCAAATAATACCTCATACTTCAAGTCACTAGCTATGATGCTAGTCAATGCAGCCAAAATGTGCATACCCCCTCTATGGAGTACACCTAGAACACCCTCCATTTCTGACTGGTATAAAAGAATAAATAAAATAGCAGAAATGGAAGAACTCATAGCAAACTCCCGAAACCCTCCACACAAGTTCTCTACTCGCTGGGCCTGCTGGATCCACTTCAAACTAAGGTGGCAACCCAGACATGTGAATGACCCTAGGTTACACACTTACACCCGAACAGCTAGCTACCCCTAAACAAACTATATAATATTGTGAAATAATAAAAAAGGTGCAGCGCTTAGATTATATATATATATATATATATATATATATATATATATATATATATATATATATATATATATATATATGACAATATCTATATAATCTTTTACCAGTGTAAAAAATATATAATAAAATACAATCAATTTTAATAGTGATAAAAAAACTCCTCATACATTAACACTATTAATGATTCCATGTTTTAGACAACACTATATCCAAATATACAAAAAAAAATTTTTTATATACGTATATCCACCAAAGTGAACGTGTTAGGAGTCCATGAGTGAAACAATATGGTGACAAAGTGCAATATCTTGAGAAGTTATAGTGACTTCAGTGAATGCTTTGCAGAAATCCACCACCACTTGAGAGGAGGCTTACCAGATGTTATGGACCCAGTTAGGTATATACCTAGTGAGTCACACGAGTTTATTGATGTAAATCCACATGAAAAAACAGCTGGCAAACTTGTAACAGAGAGATGACCCAAAAATAGATGAAATGGCTATCTACCTTTTGGGGTGACTGAGGACAGAGATTCTTCCATGTATATTATAGGCCAAAAAGAAAATACAACCTCATAGTGAAATATCATTTAAAACTTTTATTAACATTAAAAGCATAAATGGGTACCCACATATTACAGGCAAATACAAGCATGGAATTAAAATCTGGCAATGCAGTGGCATCCACGAGCCCTTCCGACGTGTTTCTCCTAAACAGGCATCATCTCCCCTGATGTTTTACTTAGGATTGACCAAGGCGCTCTAGTCATATGTTTGTACCTGTACATTCCTCACTTGTAATAGATGTATTTGTATTTAAAAATAAAATAAAATCTTCTGACAGCATTACTTTACATTCAGTTGGAAGTGCTATACCAAATATATTTTCCAGTGTGCCCCCCCCCCCCTCCTCTCCTGTTGCCCCTCCCCGTTCCTTTTTTGTTTCTTTTTTCCCTCTTTTTTCTTACATTTTTATTTTTATTTTTTTATTTGTCTCTCTCTTCATATACTGGAACATTCAACATAGTTCAACACGCATACGTACACCTTTCTTTGTGTGTACATTGTTAATACAAGTTTATATAAATGTACCATTTCCTGTACTGCTTTATAATTGAACAATCCAATGACTTTAAAGTTGTATTTTTGAAAAACCAATAAAATTTACTTGAAAAAAAAAAAAAGAGAATGAAGGAACTAACTGCGAGCCTGCAGGAATGTTATTTCAGTGTGGTCTCCTTAGATTGAGTTTGCAAGCACTTTAAAATCCTTTCCTTTCTCAATTCTGGAGCCCGAGTATTTTTGTTAAATAGCAATCTTAGGAGTGTGTGTGTTTTAAAAAAAAAAATGTATTCCTATTCTTTTTTATTCTTTATTCTTCCGCTCCTTGTCTATGGGAAACCCTGGTTTGCATGTTACAAATATTTTTAACGAATATGTGATAGCACATATTGGTTTCATTTTTAGTCTTTTCAAAGACTATTTTAAAGGATTGACTCATTTCTGTTTTATTGTGGTAACACTGTATGTGTTTATGTTTTTCTATGGTCTGTGCTTTCTAAGCCCCCGTACACACGGTCGGAGATTTCAACAACCAAATCCGTCGGATTTTGTCTGTCAGATTTAGTCTGACGGATTGTGTCCGAAACTGTTGCATACACACGGTCGGACTAATCCTTTTTCTTTGTTTCTGTCATAAATTTTTGCTCATTAGTAATTTTTCTTCATACATTTTGGCCAAAATTTATACTGCTACATATCTTTGGTAAAAATAACCCACATTAGTGTATATTATTTGGTCTTTGTGAAAGTTATAGAGTCTACAAACTATGGTGCCAATCACTGAAAATTTACACATCTGATCAGGCCTTCAGTACATCAGGTGTATCTCATTTATTGAGACACTAACAAGTCAGGAAAGTACAAATACCCCCCAAATGACCCCTTTTTACAAAGTAGACATTCCAAGGTATTAAGTAAATAGCATGGTGAGTTTTTTTAAGTTGTAATTTTTTCCCACAATTCTTTGCAAAATGAAGATTCTTTTTTTATTATTTTTTTTTTTTTTACAAAATTGTCATATTATCAGGTTATTTCTCACACACAGCATATGCATACAACAAATTACACCCCAAAATACATTCTGCTACTCTTCCCGAGTACGGCGATACCACATGCCTGGCCACATACAGAGCACCAACATTGATGTAGTACCTTCAGACGTTCTACGAGCAAAAATGACACATCTCATTTCTCAACCACCTATTACACTTTTGAAGGCCCTGGAGTACCAGAACAATGAAATTTCCCATAAAATGACCCCATTTTGGAAAGCAAACACCCCAACGTATAATCTGTGAGGCATAATGAGTCTTTTGAACAGTTCATTTTTTTCTAGAAGTTTTTGGAATATGTGGAAAAAAATGAAAAAGCATTTTTTTTTTTTACACAAAGTTGTCAATTTATAAGATATTTCTAACACATAGCATGTATATAGCAAAAATTACACCCCAAAACACATTCTACTACTCCTCCCGAGTATGGCGATACCACATGTGTAGGACTTTTACACAGCCTGTTCACATAGAGAGGCCGAACATGGAAGTAGTACGTTCAGGCATTCTAGGAGCATAAAGGACACATCTCATTTCATTCCTACCTATCACACTTTTGAAGGTCCTGGACCACCAGGACAGTGAAATTACCCACAAAATGACCCCATTTTGGAAAGCAAACACCCCAGCGTATATATTCTATAAGGGAAGGGCTGCAGATAGGTACTTGGGTACTCTGATGGGCTGCAGATAGGTACTCTGGTACTCTAATGGCCTGGTGACAAGTACCCGGGTACTCTGATGGCCTGTAACAGGTACTCAGGTACTCAGATGAACTGTGACAGGTACTCGGGTACTCAGATGGACTGGGACAGGTACTCGGGTACTCAGATGGACTGGGACAGGTACTCGGGTACTCTGATGGGCTGTGACAGGTACCCGGGTACTCGGATGAACCGTGACAGGTACTCAGGTACTTTGACGGGCTGTGACAGGTACTCGGGTACCCTGATGGATCGTGACAGGAACTCGGGTACTCTGATGGACCGTGACAGGTACTCGGGTAATCTGATGTGCCGTGGCAGGTACTCGGGTACTCTGATGGGCCGTGACAGATACTCGGGTACCATGATGGACCGTGACAGGTACTCGGGTATTCTGATCACGTGGTAAATAGCCATAACCAATGGCTTTTCACCCCCTTCGGTGGCGAGCGGTGTCTCCGTGACATGCCACCACCGAAGAAATAGGGATGTGCATGCACGATCGCGCACATTCCCTGTTTAAACGGGAGGCCATCATATGACGGCCTCCCGCCACAATAGGTGCACCGCCTGGCCGGCGGTCAGAAAGTAGTTAAAGTGTCACTAACGGCAAAACCTTTTTTTTTTTCATGTTGAATGGATGGTTGTAACCCAATCGTTTTTGTTTGTGCACTGGGGAGATTTTTCTTTGATTCCTGTACCATAGCCAAAAAAGAAGTGAGAGGAAATCCCTTCAAAATGAGAAACTCTCGAGTGCCACCAGAGTCACCAGAGCTATTGTCACTAGAGCTATTGTCACCATTGGAAGATTTCCCCCACTATTCTTGTTCTGATGTCATCCCACAATTCATGATTTTCTTTTATTTTCAATTTTATTTAAAGGTAAACAGGACAAATAGAGAGGGTGAATCTCTTTAATAGGAGCACAGGCATCAATAAAAACTTAGGTGTTCTAATCCCTGTCCAATCTATCCTAAGAAAATGCCTTTAGTGACACTTTAACTGGTTCTCGACCAGCGCACGCCGATGTACGTCGGCAGAATGGCACGGGCAGGCAAATGGGCGTACCTGTACGTCCCTTTAAATTTGCCGCCCTGCCATCGCAAGCGCGCTGCCGGCGGCACGCTCGTGTTCTGGTCGGGACCCCTGTGAGTCCGGTCGCGGGTCCCACGGACTCGATCGCCGCGGGCATACCCATGATCGTCTCGCGGGGCGGCTGAGCGAGGAAATGCCGTTGTAAACAGCATCTCCCCATTCTTCCTAGCAACTAGTGACGCTGATCTCTGCTCCATGTGATTGGAGCAGAGATCAGTGTTCACTAAATTAAAGCCCAGCCACCAACAGTTAGTAACACACCCCTAGGAACACTTAACCCCTACTCTGCCACCCACTGGTTAACCCCTTCACTGCCAGTGTCATTTACACAGGAATCACTGCATTTATATAGCAGTGATTGCTGTATAAATGATAATGGTCCCAAAAATGTGTCAAAAATGTCCAATGTGTCCACCATGATATTGCAGTCACAATAAAAATCGCTGATCGCCGCCATTACTAGTAAAAAAAAAAAATATTAATAAAAATGCCATAAAACTATCCCCTATTTTGTAAACGCTAAAACTTTGCGCAAACCAATCAATAATCTCTTATTGCGATTTTTTTTACCAAAAATATGTAGAAGAATACGTATCAGCCTAAATTGAGGGACAAAAATGTTTTTTTATATATTTTTGGGGGATATTTATTATAACAAAAAGTAAAAAATAATGTGTTTTTTTTTTCAAAATTGTCTCTCTATTTTTGTTTATAGCGCAAAAAAATAAAAACCGCAGGGGTGATCAAATACCACCAAAAGAAAGCTCTATTTGTGGTAAAAAAGGACGTCAATTTTGTTTGGGAGCCACGTCGCATGACCGCGCAATTGTCAGTTAAAGTGACGCAGTGCCGAATCGCAAAAAGTGGTGTGGTCTTTGACCAGCAAAATGGTCCGGGGCTGAAGTGGTTAAAGGGTGGTTTTAATCAAATATGTATACTGTTCCCCCATCTTGAAGCTCAAGGCTCTGAATGCCTTTACTGGGCCCAAAAATTTGAAATGGAATCCACCAAATTTGCCATCACCTCCTTAACTAGGATGAATGTATGTTTACTGTCAACATCAGAGATGCTTACCTACATTTCCAGCGGATCAGCGACTCCTATACTTTGTTGTGTGGCCTCTTAAGTTTGTAGCCCTGGGTACTGGGCTCAATATTACTCTTGCTCTGCTCTTGTGACATACCCATTGTCAGATCCTTAGACGACTATTTGTTGTTAGGCATGAGCTTCGTGTTCGAGTCGAACCCATGTTCAACTCGAACATCGGCTGTTCGACCGTTCTGCAAATTCCGAACATTATGGGCCGTTCGGGCCAAATTCGAGTGGCGCGTCACGGCTCATAATTCACTGCAGCATCGTAGTGCATTGCTGGCTGATGATTGGCAAAGCATGCACTATGACCCGCATGCTTGGCCAATCCCAGCACCGCCTGTACAGCGAGCTGTGATTGGCCAAAGCCAGGATGGCTTTGGCCAATTATGGCTCAAGGAGTTTAGTACACGCCCCACACTATTTAAGGCCACCTGCGTGGCGGCCTTGCGTAGTGTGTTGCGTCAGCGGCGAGAGATAGACGGAGAGACAGTGTCTTTGAATTTCATTTGAAGCTGTTGCAATTACAGTCGGTGTATTGTGCCACCTGCAAAGTGTACACCTAAAGCTACCCCAATTGCTGGTGTTCTGCTGATCCTATACCACAGGCAGGCAGCTGCAGCAATTACAGTCGGTGTATTGTGCCACCTGCACAGTGTACACCTAAAGCTACCCCAATTGCTGGCGTTCTGCTGGTCCTATACCACAGGCAGCTGTAGCAATTACAGTCAGTGTATTGTGCCATCTGCACAGTGTACATCTAAAGCTACCGCAATTGCTGGTGGTCTGCTGGTCCTATACCACAGGCAGCTGTAGCAATTAATTACAGTCGGTGTATTGTGCCACCTGCACAGTGTACACCTAAAGCTACCCCAGTTGCTGGTGTTCTGCTGATCCTATCCAAAGGCAGCTATAGCAATTAGAGTTGGTGTACTGTGTCATCTGCACAGTGTGCACCTAAAGCTACCCCAATTGCTGGTGTTCTGCTGATCCTATACCACAGGCAGCTGTAGCAATTACAATCAGTGTATTGTGCCACCTGCACAGTGTACACCTAACGCTACCCCAATTGCTGGTGTTCTGCTGATCCTATACCACAGGCAGCTGTAGCAATTACAGTCTGTGTACTGTGTCATCTGCACAGAGTACAGCTAAAGCTACCCCAATTGCTGGTGTTCTGCTGGTGCAATACCACAGGCAGCTGTAGCAATTACAGTCGGTGTATTGTGCCACCTGCACAGTGTACACCTAAAGCTACCCCAGTTGCTGGTGTTCTGCTGATCCTATCCAAAGGCAGCTATAGCAATTAGAGTTGGTGTACCGTGTCATCTGCACAGTGTGCACCTAAAGCTACCTCAAATTGCTGGTGTTCTGTTGAACCTATACCATAGGCAGGCAGCTGCAGCAATTACAGTCGGTGTATTGTGCCACCTGCACAATGTACACCTAAAGCTACCCCAATTGCTGGTGTTCTGCTGGTCCTATACCACAGGCAGCTGTAGCAACTACAGTCAGTGTATTGTGCCACCTCCACAGTGTACACCTAAAGCTACCCCAATTGCTGGTGTTCTGCTGGTCCTATACCACAGGCAGCTATAGCAATTACAGTCGGTGTATTGTGCCACCTGCACAGTGTACACCTAAAGCTACCCCTATTGCTGGTGTTCTGCTGATCCTATCCGCAGGCAGCTATAGCAATTAGAGTTGGTGTACTGTGTCATCTGTACAGTGTGCACCTAAAGTTACCCCAATTGCTGGTGTTCTTCTGATGCTATACTGCAGGAAGCTGCAGTAATTACAGTCGGTGTACTGTGTCATCTGCACAATGTACAATTAAAGCTACCCCAATTGCTGGTGTTCTGCTGATCCTATACCGTAGACAGCTGCAGTAATTACAGTCGGTGTATTGTGTCATCTGCACAGTGTGAAGTTAAAGCTACCCCACTTGCTGGTGTTCTTCAGATCCTATAACACAGGCAGGCAGCTACAGTAATTACAGTCGGTGTATTGTGTCATCTGCACAGTCTACGCCTAAAGCAAACCCAATTGCTGGTGTTCTGCTGATCCTATCCGCAGGCAGCTGTAGCAATTACAGTCGGTGTACTGTGTCATCTGCACAATGTGCACTTAAAGATACCCCAATTGCTGGTGTTCCGCTAATCCTATACCATAGGAAGCTGCAGTAATTACAGTCAGTCTACTGTGTAATCTGCACAGTGTGCACTTAAAGCTACCCCAATTGCTGGTGTTCTACTAATCCTATACCACAGGAAGCTGCAGTAATTACAGTCAGTCTACTGTGTAATCTGCACAGTGTGCACTTAAAGCTACCCCAATTGCTGGTGTTCTCATAGTAATAATACTACAGGCAGGCAGTTGATTCTGCTAGCTGCAATATACTCAATATATACGTCCCAGCTTTGTGCAGCTACATCTTCCTGCAGGCCATTAGTATGTCTGGAAGGCCAACAAGGAGAGGCAGACAGTCATGAGCCAATAAAAGAGGGCAAGCAGGCTCTGTGTCTAGAGGCAGCAGTGCTGGTCGTGGACACGGTGCATCCTCATCAGCACATGGCCATGGGACATGCTTGTCCTTATTTTCGGCAGCAGGACATGTTGGGCCACAACATGCCGAGGACTTGGTAGAGTGTATGACCAAGCCGTTCTCATCCTCCTCATTATATCTCACCCAGACTCAGGGTACTGGCAAAGCAGCTGCCAATGCAGCCTCTTCCGTCGTCTCGTCTTTTTCTCGACAAAAAAGATGCCAGCCCCGGCCGAAGAGGTAGACGGGTCGAATAAAACCTTTCTTGAGGTTTTCATCAATATAAACCTTTAGGGTTTCCAGCTCTTGCTCTGTTGATGGGAAAATTCTCCCGAAGGGAACTTCGGTTCCTGCAGAAGCTCTATTGGGCAGTCGTAGGACCTATGCAGGGGTAAAGTCTCTGCCCCTTTCTTGCTGAATACGTCCATGAAATCCCGATAGGGTGCAGGAATCACCTGTTGTAATTCGGGGTCAGTGTCCAAGCAAAGGAGCTGAGTAGGTATTGTAGTATTTCATGCAAACAGTGTTGCTGACAATATCCAGAAAGGAAATTGATTTCCCCCATGGCCCAGTCAATTTTAGGATTGTGGGCCTGTAACCAAGGCATTCCCAGAATAATGGGAAAAAGAGGTGATGAGATGGCGTCCAGGCTTAAGAGTTCTTGATGATTAGGGCCCATGGTGGCCAGTAAGGGGATGGTTTCCTGAGTGACAGGACCAGAACTGAGGATGGAGCCATCAGCAAGGTGCACTGCAAGGCTCTGAGGTTTCGGTCGGAGGGCAATGCGATGGTTAGCAGCAAAAGTTAGATCAATAAAACAGCTACAGGCACCGGAGTAAATTATGACTGGAACTGGGATATCCTTGTCGGGAAGCTGTAGGATGACAGAGGGGGCAAGGTGAGAAGCAGATTTAGGTAAGGTAGATACATGCTTGGAAGGAATTGGAAAAGACTTATGTGTCTTGTTGGGACAAGATCTCACGTAGTGACCAGGTTCACCACCGTACATGCATAGGTTACTGACTCTTTGGCGTTACCGTTCTTCTGGAGTGAGGGATGGATGGATGAGACCCAGCTGCATAGGTTCGGAGGTGTTGAGAACTGGAGCCGGAGGGGCAAGGGCGGTCGGCCGAAAAGAGCCAGTTGCACTAGGCACCTTGGGGAGGACCCAAGTGGGCCGAAATTGGCTGGAGGACTTCTCAGAACGACGTTCCCTGAGGCGTCGATTCATTTGAATAGAGAGATTAATGAGCTCTTCCAGGGACTGGGGAATACCGACCCGTGCCAGCTCGTCCTTGAGCGAGTTGGATAATCCCATGTGGAATTGGTAACGCAGGGCAGCGTCATTCCATTCGGTATCAGAACTCCAACGCCTGAACTCCACCACATAATCTTCTACTGCCCTGCGACCCTGCTTTAAGGCGTGCAAGGCAGCCTCCGTGGTTGATTTTAACTGGGGATCCTCATATAGCTGGGACATGGCAGCAAAGAAGGTATCCAGATTATCAAGGGAGGTCAACTTCTGCTCCATGTGGCGGTGGGCCCAGGTCTGTGGTTCTCCGGACAAGAGAGAAATTACAAAGCCCTCTTTAGTCGCTTCCAAAGAGAAGGTGCGGGGTTGCAAGGCAAAGTAGAGCTCGCAAGCATTGCGGAATGACCGGAATTTACTGCGATCTCCAGAAAATCTCTTGGGGGTAGGTACCCGGGGCTTAGGGGGTAGCATTACTACTGAGGGTGCTGATGCTGGACCGGCAGCGGAAACACCTTGTTGGTGCGCGGGAGAGGACAGAAGCTGGATTTGACCTTCCAATCTTGTGTAGCCTTCTTGAAGGCTCTTCACGGCTTGTGTGAGACCCGCCAGGTGTCTACACAATTCCTCCATGGGGGAGGCTCATTGCTCGGGCTCGGACATGGCTGTCCAATACTGTCAGACTTTTCGTACCTAAATGATGAGCCCGAGATAGCAGGGGAAGGTCTCCCTTATGTGTGTCAGGTTCGCGACCCCTGGTAGTATGGAAGGAGGCATGGGAGCACAGACTGGTATGAGAGCCTGGCGAGTTAGATGCAGGAGAAGAGGCCCAAGGGCCTGATGCAGATGGGTCGGAGGTCCCCAGGCAGCTGGACGTTGGCAGCGGATGCAGAGAAAGAGCTGGTGAGGCAAGTCCAGTCACAGGCACGGTCGGCAACAGAGAGGTGTTGCAGTACAAGGGATCAAGCAAGTTCAAAGTCCAGGTCACAGGTAGGGTTGTCAACAGGCGGGCAGCGCGGTACAGTGGAGCAGGCAGGATCAAGATCACACACAGGCCGAGGTCAAGGGCAGGCAGAAAACAGGACGATCCAAGGGTCAAGCCGTGCAGTCAGGAGATCAGGAGCTTCAAGCAAGGTTAGGTTACGGGTACTAGGGCACAGGGAGCTGCAGATCAGACAGCACCGAGCACACTGCGGGAACACCTAAACAGGCCACTTGGCGCCAAATGCCACACACCGGCGCCCGCACAAATGCGCGCACAAGCACTCGCCCGCAAGCGCCAGCGCGCACAGCACACAGCGGCGCACTGCAGAGCTCCCAGTCGCACATCCGTTACGGCCATTTACGGCCATTTCCCTGACAGGCACCAACCTCCTCTCCACCCTCCGACAGGGACAAATGACCCATGTGCCCTGTGTGGCTCATGTCCTTAACTTGGTGGTGCAACGGTTCTTAGGCAGGTACCCGGGGCTTAAAGGATGTCCTGAGGCAGGCCAGGAAAGTCTGTGTGTATTTCCGCCAGTCATATGATGCCAGTGCTCAGCGGGCTGACCTCCAAAAAGAAATCGAACCTGCCCAAGAACCGCCTATTCTGCGACATGCCTAGATCATGCTGAAAATGACTCCAGGATCTGATTTTAGCTCTGGAATCCTCTCAGGCCAAAGCGTTTCTTTCACAGAAAAAACTTCAGGCTCTCTGGTCTCAGGTTCAAACTTTTAAGTCCATAAGCTGGCTGACTTTTTTAGAGTCCTAGATGGTAGTCCATGGACTCAACATGCCTCTCAGCAAATAGCTTGAAGTGTCTTCTTTCCAAAATGGGGTAATTTGGGGGGGGGTTTGTGCTATCTTGACATTTCAGGGCTTCCGAAACTGTGATAGGTAATGAGGAAGGGAAATCGCCAATTTACGCCCTTAGAAAGCCTGAAGGCGGTGCTTGGTTTTCGGGGTCTTGTACACAGCTAGGCTCCCAAAAGGTCTCACACATGAGGTACCCTGTACTCAGGAGAAGCAGCAGAATGTAATTTGGGGTGTAATTTCACATATGCCCATAGCATGTTTGAGCAATAGATCATTTAGTGACAACTTTGTGCAAAAAAAAATTTACACCCTTAGAAATCCTGAAAGTGGTGATTGGTTTTCGGGGTCCTGTATGTGGCTAGGCTCCCAAAAAGTCTTACACATATGGTATCCCCATACTCAGGAGAAGCAGCAGAATATATTTGTGGTTGTAATTCCACATATAACCATGCCATGTGTGAGCAATATATCATTTAGTGACAACTTTGTGTAATTTATTTATTTTTTTTGTAATTTTTCAATCACTCGTGACAAAAAATAAAATATTCAATGGGCTCAACATGCCTCTCAGCAATTTCCTTGGGGTGTCTACTTTACAAAATGGGGTCATTTGGTGGAGGGGGTTGTATTTCCCTGCCATTTTAGCACCTTAGTCATAAGCTAAAAGCTGCGTAAATTCCAGAAAATGTACCCTAGTTTGTAGACGCTATAACTTTTGTGCAAACCAATAAATATATGCTTATTGAATTTTTTTTTACCAAAGACACATGGCTGAATACATTTTGACCTAAACGTATGACTAAAATTGAGGTTATTACTTTTTTTATAACAAAAAGTAGAAAATATAATTTGTTTTCAACATTTTTGGTCTTTTTACATTTATATCGCAAAACATTAAAATCACAGAGGCAATCAAATACCATCAAAAGAAATCTCTGTTTGTGGGAAAAAAAGGATGCAAATTTAGTTTGGGTACAACATTGCATGACCGCGCAATTACCAGTTAAATCATCGCAGTGCCAGTCCTCCGGTTATTGAGTTGCCAAATCCTCCGGGGCTGAAGTGGTTAAAAAGTTGCATCAAATATTTTATTTTTTTGCCTCTTGGGAGATTTTACATAAAAACAACAAATGACTTAGGGTCCTTTCACACGGGGCGGATCAGTTCTGATCTGCCCCGTGGATATCCGTTTGCTCAGCGGAGATCACTCCATCGATGCCCGCTGAGCAGGGAGATGACAGGTCCGTCTCTGCACACTGCGCAGGGACAGACCTGTCACAGCGCTGCTCTCCCCTATGGGAGATCGGATGAAGACGGACCGCAGTGCCCGTCGTCGCCCAATCCGATCCGCAGACGGATGGAAAAATAGCTTTTTCCTCCGTTACACTTTTTCGGATCGGGGCGGGTCGGATGTCAGCGGACATGTCACCGCTGACATCCGACGCTCCATAGAGCTCTATGGAGCACCCATTCAGGTCCGCCTGAAAAACTGACAGGCGGGCCTGAATGGAACATCAGTGTGAAAGGGGCCTTACTTACAGATCACCAGATGCATAAAGAAATAAACCATATTGCATGTGCAAAACAAGCAAAAACAATAGCAATGTGCAGATATGCAAATATGAACATAAACCGTATAAAATGTGCAAAACAAGCATGAAAATGCAATCTGCAAGTATACACATTGATGTATGCTCAAATATATGAGGTAATGTTACCATATACCAAAAATAATAAAGTGCATATTGCTAAAAATGCTAAATGCTAAAAACTACCATTCAAAATAAATATTGAAAAGTCCACTTATGAAAACTATAACTTAGAGTGTAAGGCAGCCACTGTGCATTCAAACAATTCAAAGTAAGGAAGGTTGAAAGTAAAAATTCACTTAGTATGGGGGTGCGTGGTCTGCGGCTGAGGTGAATGGGTGCACACTAGCTGAGCTCCGGAACAACGGGTCTCCCTATAGAGGCTAACAGCGATCCTACGCATATCTGAGGGTAACAAAAGTAGCTGGAAGGTAGGGGGAACAATACCCCACAAATGCAGAAGCGTAAGCCACGGAATAAACCCCGCAAATTAGGTGAATTCAGTAGCTTGGCCAAGTCTCTCAGGCATGATAATGGCACCTGTCCCTCCTCTCATACACACACAAGCAGGCAAGCAGCCCACTCTGACGAGAAAGGGAAAGGACAGACGCAGCCACAGCAGCAGAACCAGGATACAGACTCCTCTCAGTCTGATGTCTCCTCTCCAGTCCTGTAAGACAGAAAAGAAAGCTTTACAAGTAAGTGAAACTTGTAAGTGAAATTCCCATTGATTGTGACCCTGTACGTCCTAGTAACCCTTATGAGGAAATACTAGCAGCTTTTCAAACCACAGGCACAGCGGTTTTAGACACAGACATGAAAGAAATGTTACAGTCACTGAGGGGAGCACTGCAATATGACATGAGAACCTTTATGCAAACACCCAGAAAAGAAATAGACAGTTAAGGAGAAAGAGTGGATTACATGAAAAATAAAATTACAGAGTTTACTGAGGCACATAATGAACTAGTGGACGATCATTTTTCACTAGAAGAGGAACTTAAACAACTGATACTTAAAAATGACAGACCTCGAAGATAGATCTAGAAGGAATAACATCAAATTCAGGGGTATTCCTGAAAACATCAAAAACAAAGATTTGAAACAATTCCTTCAGAAAATGATACTAGATCTACTCCCTTCACTACCAAATCAAGAAATAGTGATTGACAGACCATATAGGCTGCCGAAACCACCATACATACCCAAAAAACTGCCAAGGGATGTGATCACCAAAATTCACTTCTTTCATGTGAAAGACACGCTGATGCATTTTGCAAAGCTGCGACCAACACTTCCAGACCCTGCAGGGATAATCTTATTTGGATCTGTCCCAAGTGACCATCCAAGCTCGCAAAAACCTAAATCCCAAAACTGGAATATTACACAACCACAAAATAATATACAAATGGGGTTTCCCACCAAACTGATGATAGAGCAAAACAATACATCCCGCTCAATCCATACAATTGAACAAGGCCTGAAAATGCTGCAATCGAATCTACTTCCGCAGGATGAAGTTGTCGCCGCTTACAAAAACCCTTCGGGGAAAATTGATACCCAATGGAATACAAGTTGAGGATAAATTCTTTAAAGAAAGTTATATATTTCCCTTACTCTTTCATCGCAAGAATTTACGGATCACCTCAAGATTGCATTAATTAGGGTTGATCTTTGTTCTTCAGCTTTCAGCTAACCCTGCGCCCCACATCAATAGTGCAAGTTGCAATGAACACAAGAGTTGTGAGGCAACTCTTCAGTTCTTATAAATGTAATTCTGTTCTAGACACCAAGTCTAATCTTTTCAAAGAGACCTTATTGTCTTTCTCCCTCTTCGGAAGTTACACTGTTCTAGAAGCTACCACAATCACAAGGGCTCTACCATGTACAAGAGCTGGACTGTATCTACACAAATTCTACCCTCAACATGGCGAGTCTTAAAATTGTGTCATATCAACTAAAAGGCCTCAATAACCCATTCAAAAGGAAAACTATATGGAATGAAGCTTTAAAATATTGCAGTGATATTATTTGCCTACAAGAGTCACACTTTGCAAGAGACAATTCCCCTAATTTCTCCCATCATAAATGTCCGCACATACTGTATTCTTTTTGAAAAATCAGAAAAAAAAAAGGTGTTGTCACGATCATTAGAGACTCTATTTCTTTTCAACTGCTCAACTCTAAAACAGATTCCCAAGGACGTTATATTATATTGGTAGCAACGGTTGATAATTCAATATTGACAATTGTCAATGTATATACCCCAATAAAAATCCTCAGCAATACCTCCAAATGATCCTAAGAACTCAAGAAAATCCAAAAAGGTAATGTTATAATATGTGGTGACTTTAATGCTCCGATGGACTCACTCATGGGTACCTCTAAGGAATCTCATTCCAAAATTAAGAGTTTGAAAAATATATTTCTACAAGAAGACCATCATGACCCATGGAGATGCCTCCATTCAACAGAAAAGGACTATACCTTTTACTCTAATGTGCACAAGACTTATTCAGGGATCCATTTTTCTGTCACTGATAGATTTTTCCTGCAAAAAATTAAATCGGCTCAAATACACAACATAACATGGTCTGACCATGCTCCTATTTCGATGAGCATTAATCTAGAGCAAAAATCTCCCAACTGTGGAGAAATAATATGTATATCCTATCATAAGGGGGGACTCTATCAGTGATGAAGGAAAGATTAGAAGAATTATTTTCTATTCATAATGATTGTGTCTCTACTACTAGTTTATGTGGTCATAAAGCATATGCCAGAGGTTTACTAATCCAGATGGCCTTGAGGGATAAAAAAAGAAGAACGCAGGCAGTGAACAACCTATTAGCTGATATTTCTAAATATGAAAAGAACACAAGGCTTCCCCTAATCATACTCCCCTTCTACAAAAATGCAATGATGCAAGAAATTAACTCAGAGCGATACTAATCTCTAACCATGAGAAATACTTAAAAAAACTTAAGTTAAACCAATATTCACAAGGGAACAAGGTGGGGAAATATTTAGCTCTCCAAATACGCCATAAACAGAATAAACAGAACATTTTTAAACTAGTCCACCCTAAATCAGGGAAAACCATATACAACTCACAAAAGATAGCTGACACATTTGCTGAATACTATGAAGATTTATATAACATACAAAATGATAGTACTGTTCACCATCCGCAACTGCGGACATAACTACATTTTTAGGAAAAGTCAACTTACCAACTATAGATCAATAAACTTGATAAACTTAACAGGCCAATATCTATAGATGAAATCAAACAAGTAATTCAGTTTCTTCCAACAAACAAAGCATTAAAGCATTTAATAAAATATTGTCTCTTTACCTGGATAAATTGTTTAACTATGCTGCAAATAATCAAGCGTTCTTGATTCTTGAAGCCATTATAATCACAATTCCTAAGCCAGGAAAATATCTAACGTCACCTTCTAATTACAGACCCATTTCATTATTGAATATGGACCTAAAAATTCACTCTAAAGTCTTAGCCAACCGTTTAATAGAAATAACAATCTACCTTATTGGTCCAGATCAAGTGGGATTTGTCAAAAGTCGTCAAAGTCCCGATAGCACTTGAAAAATACTTAACTTGATTAATCACATGGAACACAAATGAATGCCTTCTCTGCTACTTGGTTTGGACGCAGAGAAGGCATTTGATAGGGTCCATTGGAATTACATTGCAGAAACCCTAAAGAAATTTGACTTTTCTGGTTTCATTCATGAAGCCATAATGTCCTTTTACACATCGGCTAAAGTATTCCCGTCAGGAAGTATTTCAAGCAGTTTTAAACTATATAACGAAACCAGACAAACATTTTTTCATTAATAATAGAACCCCTTTCGGAAACTATCAGAACCAATTCTAAAGTTAGTGGTATTAAAATTGGACATATAGAACATAAACTGGGACTATTCGCAAGTGACATCATATTGACACTTGTGTCTCCTGTTACTTCTTTGAGTGAAGTCAAGTATACTTTAGAGGCCTTTGGAATAGTATCCTATTATAAAATAAATCCTAGCAAATGTTACGCCTTGCCAATGAATATTCCACCAGATCAAGTTAACGATTTATGGCAAAACATATAATATATATATATATATATATATATATATATATATATATATATATATATATATATATCTGGGATCAGCCATCTATCTCATATTTAGGGATCCACCTCTCTTATCCCACTAAGAAGCTGTATAAGGTCAATTACACTATTTTGCTAAAACAAATCACTCAAGACCTTCAATTCATCCAAAAAAAAGATATTCTGGATCAGTAGAATATGGGCATTCAAGATGCAAACCATACCAAAAATGTTATATTACTTCTGATCCCTTCCAATTCCATCACCAGTAAAGTTTTTTGGCCAAGTCAACTCGAAACTAAATAACTTGATCTGGGAAGGAAAAAAACCTAGGGTTTCATTCTCGATTATGACCTTGACAAAAGCGAAAGGTTGCATGAATCTTCCTAATGTTCGCTTATACTACTATGCATCATTACTTGATCAGATGAAGCATTGGTTTACTTATTCAAATGATAAGTTATGGTTAAATATTGAACGTGAATTGGTTAAAGGTAATATAAATGTTCTTTAGCTTTCGCTTATTATCGACTCCCTAAAGTTAATATACCTAATTACCTAACACTTAAAGCTACCTTAACAGCCTGGAAGTTTATTTTAATCAAATTGCAACCTTTAAATGACCCAGTCCAGGTTCCATTACCAATACGAACTATTGAATATTGCAAAGCAAGGCTTAATGTGACTCCCTGGATTAAACAAGGAATACATTTTTTTCATCACCTGCCAGATACTCAAAAGACCCATTTCTCGGGTAAACTTAATTCCAAAAAACACCTTAAGAATTTTAATCCTAATAGGACCATGGAGATTCCAAAGGTGATCTGGAATTTCTTCACCTCTAGCAAAATGAATAATAAAAGAGGCATATCACTATTTTATAAACTCCTCTCCTCCTTTCCCCCAAATACCAAGACTTCTAATATGCTTAAATAGGAGAGTGATCTTTCCCAATCATTTTCATGGGAAACATGGCACAAAGCCTTAAGAATTAATAACTCAGCATCCTCCTGCCTGGGAAACTGGGAAAACTCCCAAAAAATACTAAATCGTAGGTATTTAACACCATACAGACTTTCCAAAATGGTCTCATGTTCATCCTCCCTATGTTGGAGATGTAACACCCAAATAGGTAATTTATTACATACATTAGGGGGATGTAAAGCTTTGTCCAGTATTTGAAAGTCAATTTCCTCATTTATAGTGTCGCTTATAGGAAATCTAATAGCACTCACACCAGAAACTTAGATATTTACCCAATCAATTATAGGACTATAGTAGCCAATATTTTATTGGCTGTGAAACTCACCATAACCAGATTATGGAAATCCACTTTAGCTCCTAACCTATCCGAAGTCATACTCATGCCGCGTACACATGATCAGACTATCCGGCGGACTTGGTCCGACGGACTTAAAAATAGGTTTTGACTCCGGCCGTCTGTGCGCTAGTCCGCCAGAATTTTGAAATGAACGGACTTGCCCACACAAGGAGAAAAGTCTGTTCATTTTGGACGCGGCTCCAGGTAAATTTGACTTGCGCAGGAGGTCAATGTCGCCGCCTCCATCGGCGAGATTGACACCTCGCTGGCCCCGTCACCTGGTATGGACTTAAAGGGGAAGCCAAACACTGAAAAAATGGCGTGGGGGTCCCCCCAAACTCCATATCAGACCCTTATCTAAGCACGCAGCCTGGCCGGTCAGGAAAGGGTGTGGGGAGGAGTGAGCCCCCCCCAGCCATACCAGGCAGCGTTGCCTTAACATGGGGGGGTGCTTTGGGGAAGGGGGGCCCTGCACCCCCACCCCAAAGCACCTTGTCCCCATGTTGATGGGGACAAAGGCCTCTTCCCGACAACCCTGGCCGTTGGTTTTCAGGGTCTGCGGGCGGGGGGCTTATCGGAATCCGGGAGCCCCCTTTAATAAGGGGGCCCCAGATACTGGCCCCCCACCCTATATGAATGAGTATTGCGGTACCATGTACCCCTACCCATTCACCTGGTGAAAAAAAAAGTGTAAAGAAAAAAACACAACACATGTTTTTAAAATAATTTATTGCACAGCTCCGGTGGTCTTCAGTCTTGGGGGGTCTTCTCGCCGGACTCCTTCGCTATCTTCTGCTCTTTTGCTATCTCTTTTACTAGCGGAGGAGCCCGGATTTCTTCATCACCGCCATCCGAGGGTCTTCTTCCAACTTCGGGGGTCTTGTCCCCCTCTTCGGTTCTTCTTGCCGGGCCTCCGCTATCTTCCTATAGCTCTTTCACTATCTGTGGCCCGAGTCTTCTGTCGCCCCCTCTTCTTCCGACTTTGGGGGTCTTGCCCCCCTCTTTAGGTTCTTCTTGCCAGGCCTCTGCTTTCTTCTTCCAGCTCTTTTACTAGCGGTGGCCCGGTCTTCTGTCACCGCCTTCTCTTCTTCTTCTCTTCTTCTTCCTCACCTGGTGATTTCCGCACCCCTTATGATATCACAGTCCTGGAGGGGGCTCCCAGATTCCGATAAGCCCCCCGCCCGCAGACCCCGACAACCAAAGGCCCTTGTCCTCATCAACACGGGGACAAGGTTCTTTGGGGTGGGGGGGGGCGCAGGGCCATTCGGGAAGTCAGGCAGACCTCCACTTTAAAGTCCAGCGGTTTGTCCACTGGACTAAGTCTGCCGGATAGTCTGATCGTGTTTACGCGGCATCAGACTCAATTCTATAGCCCATTTTTAACTAATGCTAGTGCATACAAATTATGCTATAGCTAAATTTACAAAAGTTTGTTTTTCATGGAATTTATATCCTAGAGCTTTAAATTTCCTGAAAAATAGCAAGAACTACTAATATCGTGTTTCCGGTAGATCATATAAGAGATTCAACTGATACAGTAACTTCCTCTCCTTTTTCCTTCCTTTCCTTCTTTCCTAATGTTTAGCAACCTCCCCATGGCCACTGGGCCGAATGTCACGTATCCCCACTCTGCAGCTGCTTGGCTGGCCCTGTTCATTCGCCGCCAGCCTCTCTGCGGCAAGCTCCGCGGTCAACTCCACGGAAATGAACACATTTCTTTCTGGAGTCCCGGCCGGGTCCCCACTATCAAGGCAGCGGGCTGTCCTGCTCCTTGTGCCGGCACCGCTCACCACGGCCGGCTCCGTGGCCGTCCGGCCAGCCTTCTACAGCTTAAGAAGAAATTAAGAGGTAGGACAGGTCATGTAACCATGAAGGGGGGGAGCTGGAGGAGACCTCCTCTGCCTGGTGTCGTAAAAGGACCTGGACTGCTAGAAAGGTAATTGACACTATGACAGCCTGCCAATGTGTTTTTTTTTTTTTTGTATCTTGGTTGCCAATGTTTTTTTTCATCATGCCTGCCAATTTCAACTGAATCACCAGGGAAAATTCACAACTGGTGCTATGCACACATACAACAAAGGTGGTAGTGCATCACTGTTCAGTTTGTTGAATGACATTGCTGTCTTTATTTGTGATTCTTATCAGCGTATGAATACCTGGGAACAAGTTAGCCAGGACCCTCGCCATCAAACAATTTCAGTAATTTGGGAAACGTGTTGGTGGTCAAAAGATGCTGCTCTAAGAAAAGTGTTTGGGGAATTTTGAAATCCTGATTCTGCTTTGTTTCTTAGTCTACTGTACACTTAAGCTTTCTTCAAAAACCTGAGGTGCATGTTAGAGCAAAGTCTTATGCAGAATCCTTTGTCAAATATGAAACCATTCTTACAGCTAAAATTTTCCTGAGAATATTTGAATTGACAATACCATTGTCCATATATCTGCAAACAACTCAGATGGATATCTCAAAAGCTATTCAAATGGTACAGGGAACTTATGAAAAACTTAAAACAATCACACAAGATTTTGATTCCATACAAATGACTGCTGATAAGTTTGTTAAGTGGGCAAATGACAAGATTCAAGAAGAAGAAAGTTACCACCTAGAAGTACAGACCACTTTGCCTAAAAAAAGAATAAGAAAAAGAAAGCGAATGGCTGATGAGACTGATGTTGACGATGTAGCATTTTCTGATGCTGTTTCAGCTTATAAAATACGTATGCACAATGTAATCTTGGATACGGTCACCGAGAGCATGAATCACCGCTTTCTCTCCTGTGGGACCCTCTATGCCAACTTAGCTTGCTTGGAGCCAAACAGCTTTTCTGATATAAAAAAATCTGGACTTCAGGCACCAGCAATGTAAGAACTCAGCAAACGATTATTTTCGATTTGATGAGGGAGCAACATCAGAAAATGTGCATTCCCAACTGGCAAATTTTGCAATGCAGCGGGCCAGGCTGAAATCATCACCTCTTGAAGAATTTAGTATTGTAGAAGATGTATCTATGGAAAACCAGGAAAAGCTAATTTACAGAAACAGAACTGGTCAACAAATCTTGCATGGCATGCAAGAACTGTGCCATTTGCTGCTATAAGATTCTGCAGCGTTATAGTTTGTGAACTGATGCCTATAATGTCATTGGTTTAGCCTACAAATTTTTGCTCACACTATCTTTTACTCAAGTCACCTATGAAAGAAGTTTCTCCACATTGAAGTTTATTAAAACCCATCTAAGTAGTTCTGTATCTCAAGAGCATTTGAGCTCTTTGATGCTGATGGCAATGGAAAAGGATATACTAATGAACCTTGATTCTGATGATGTCATTGACAGAGTTGCAGAAATCTGTGAACATCTACGAAACTTGCTGAAACCTTAGTGCAGTTATTTTGTTCTGTGATTTTGAACATAAAAAAATATATGAAAAAAAATTGAATATATTTTGCTATTTGTTATTGTATTGAATGCTTCATTATAAGATGTTTCACCTTATATATTGCATATATTCTATCATTTATCATATATTTACATAATTCCAAATGACAAGTTACCGTGACTGAAGCAGGCTAAATATAAATAAAATACATAGAGAAACTGGTTGCCATTAGTTGTAATTTGTTTTTTTTTAAAATAGGCTGCTCAGCTTAGAATGCCCAGGCCTATTTTTTGTTCCAGGCCGGACCTGGGGGTAAACAAGGATTCATTTATTATTCAAGAGTAATACACTATTAGTTGTATTGTATTATACTGCGAACAGTACTGGTAAGGTATTTTGGTCACTTATATAAGTCATATATATGTGTAGGATGACATATTTGAACTAAAACAAATCCGCTCAGTATGGATAAAGGTTAACTACTGTCCACTGAAGGAGCCACCGGAGAATGTACATCTGCCACCCGGAGGGGAGAGTAAATAGTCTTATTGGAATGTGTGGACTTGCCAGCAGCAAAGAGTCAAACAAGCATGAAGCTGTAACTGTGTATTGATACTCTGAGAAACAGTCACTGGAGATCCCTTACCACAGTATACCACAACTTCTCAACACTGAGTTGAATCTTGGGCTCCATCTGACAGCACAGTGTGGATACCAAGATTTAACTCAGTGGTAAGAAGTTGTGGTATACTGTGGTGATGGATCTCCAGTGACTATTCCTCAGAGCATCAATACACAGTTCCATCTTCATGCTTGTTTGACTCTTTGCCGCTGGCAATAGAGTCCATGCATTCCGGTAAGAGTATTTACTCTACCCTCTGGGTGGCAGGTGCACAGTCCCGGGTGACTCCTTCAGTGGACAGTGGTTAACTTTCAGCCATGCTGAATGGATTTTTACTTTAAACTCTCCTTACTTCAAACTGTTTAAATGCACAGTGGCTGCCTTACGCTCTCAGTTCTAGTTTTCATAGGAGGACTTTTCCATATTTATTTATTTTAATGCTTGTTTGTAGCACTATGCACGTTTATTTTCAGTGAGTACTAAAATACAATTTTTGTTGTATACAATTGCAACTACAGGTAAACCGCACTGTCCCTTCAAGGCATCTCTGAAAAGCGTGATCTCCAAATCTAGTTCCTAACTATGTTGTAATATATCCAAAAAAAGCTAATTTAGTATTTGGAACAGTTTGGTCAGGTTTTTTTTGTTTTGTTTTTTACTGGCCAGCTGGAAAGTCTCTTGGGAGTTTTTGTGTTGTTTTGTATATTGCCCTGCTCATATGTGCCTTTGTTATTTTTTCTTTTGATTCGTAAGAAGATATAAACAGGTTTCTTGCCTATGCAAAAAGCTACTTTTATCCAAACTGTATATTAAAATAAATTGTCAAGCCATTTTTTTTTCTAGTTCTTGATACAGTGGAGAAGGATTATAACTTCTGTTTGGTTTGTACTACTATCCGGGGCTCTGTTAGAGAAATTAATACTTACTACATGTCCTGCTAACAATGGTTTCACAGAAGTAGGAAACATCTGCAGCAGGAACATAGATAGTAATACAAATCTGACGGGGTTCTATTCTTACCCCTTACACTGCTAAAGACAAACATTTCTGTCTATGTTGCTGTTTGAGGCTTCCCTTCGCTTTCTGTTTGGTAAAACATTGTTAACAGGACAGTAAGTGAAGGTAGATCTAATAGAATTCCAGTGAGGTTTTTACTGCTACCCAAGGCTCTAAGGCCGCGTACACACGGGCGGACTGTATGGCCTACTTAGTCCGTCGAAACACTTTTCAGCGGACAGTCCGCTCGTGTGTGGGCTTCAGCGGACTTTTTCAGCGTGCAGTCTGGCGTACTAAGTATTTCGGATTTTTCGAAATTCTGTCCGTCATACTTTGGTTTCAGCGGACAATCCGCTCGTGAGTAGGCTAGTTCGACGGACTAAGAATGGCGCATGCTCAGAAAGGATTTACACGGCGGAAGGGTGCATTGCTGTGTATTGGACTTTCCTATTTCTAGTCCCGTCGTACGTGCTGTACACGTCATCGCGCAAGCTTTCGACGGACTGTTTGTGCATCCGTGTGTGGTCAAGTCCGTTCATTCGAAAGTATGACGGACTGTCCGTCGGATTGTATGATGGACTAAGTAGGCCATACAGTCCGCCCGTGTGTACGCGGCTTAACTCTTCCCCTCTCTATCCAAAACTAGGAAAAACATTTAGCTATATATACTGTACACTTTAAGTACAATAAAAAGTTTATTCATGTCACTTTGGAAAAAGTGTGTTTTTTTTTTCCTGATTAAAAATGCCTTTTCCCACAGGGTACAAAATATGAGATTATTCCAGGACAGTGCTGTGGAAAATGTGTTCAGAATGGCTGTGTGGTTATTTTGTCCACTGGAGAGAAGGTGGTTTTATCTGTAAGTAATATCTACGTTCACATAGGTTGCTAGTAAAAGAAATATATGTATACCTTCCTAAATCAAGGCATTGTTTGGGGGAACACACCAAAGTTTGAAGAAAAGGAAATTAAACAGGATCATTACTGTTATAAGATTTTTTATTTTTTTTTGCAGAAGAGACTTCTAAAGGTAGAAATGCACTTGGAAGTGCAGTCGTTTTAGATCTGAGGGGAAGATCTGAAATGAGGGGAAGCTCTGCTGGTTTTATCATCCAATTATGTACAAGCAAAAATTCAGTTTTTTCTTTTCCTTGCATGTCCCCCCCCCCAGATCTACAGCGACTGCACTTCAAGTGGATTTGCCTTTAGTAAATTAACCCCAGTGTGTCTCTTCTGCAATAAATTCTTCTTACCTGTCTGGCAGCAAGTTTCTTTAGATTGCACATTGAGCTTCGTATGTGTAATTTGGTGTATCTTGGCATGCTTTGGGTGGTAAGAGGAATTAACGTCTGGAATGATGAAGTTACATTATTCCAGGACAGCTAATCAAGATGGCTGAAGATACCAGAGTATTCAATTGTGAACACAAATTGTACACCATCTATTAAGCTAAGAAAACTTAATTTTTCAAAATAAACATACACTTTGAAAAATACAGTGCCTTGAAAAAGTATTCATACCCCATTGGAATTTTCCACATTTCGTTATGTACAACCAAATACGTAAATGTATTTTATTGGGATTTAATGTGCTATATAAATATATGAAAAGTGTGGCGTTCATTTGTATTCAGTCCCCCTGAGCAGGGGCGTAACTAGAAATCACAGGGCCCCATAGCAAAATGTTGTATGCCCCCCCCCCCCCCATAAAAAAATTAACTAATGCCATTGAACAACAGATTACTACACCCATGTGGCACAGTACCCAGGCAACAGCTTATATTCATTTCGAACAACATTATATGCAGTATACCGTATGCAGCCCCTGAAGTACAGACACCCCCTACCTCAGTGCAGACCCCCCCAGCAGTACAGACACCCCTCAGTACAGACACCCCCTACCTCAGTGCAGACCCCCCAGCAGTACAGACACCCCTCAGTACAGACACCCCCTACCTCAGTGCAGACCCCCCAGCAGTAAACACACCCCTCTTAGTACAGACACCCCCTACCTCAGTGCAGACCCCCAGCAGTAAACACACCCCTCTTAGTACAGACACCCCCTACCTCAGTGCAGACCCCCAGCAGTACAGACACCTCCCTCAGTGCAGGACCCCCCCAGCAGCACAGACCCCCCAGCAGTGCAGATACCCCCCTCAGTGCAGACCCCACCCAAGTGCAGACCCCCTTAGTGCAGACACCCATAAGTGCAGACACCCCCCTTAGTACAGACACCCCCCATTACAGAGCCCCCCTCAGTGCAGGAGTACAAATACCTCCCAGTGCAGACACCCCCCCCAGTCCAGACTACCCCCTCAGTACAGACCCCTCCAGTGCAGACCACACCCAGCATTGCAGACACCCCCCTCAGTGCAGGACCCTCCCCCAGCAGTGCAGACCCCATTCAGTAGTGCAGACTCCCCCCTCAGTGCAGACACCCCCAGCATTGCAGAGACCCACCCCCTCAGTAGTGCAGACCCCCCTCAGTAGTGCAGACACACCCCAGTGCAGACATCCCCTTATTACAGACACCCCCAGCAGAATTGCAGCAGTGCAGACCCCCCTCAGTGGTGCAGACCCCCCCCCTCAGTAACGCAGACCCCACTCAGTAGTACAGACCCCCCTGAGTAGTGCAGACCTCCCTCAGTAATGCAGACTCCCCCCTCAGCACAGACCCTCTCCCTCAGTAGTGCAGACCCCCCCTCAGTAATTTAGACTCCCCCTCAGTGCAGGACCCCCCTCAGTGCAGGACCCCCCTCAGTGCAGGACCCCCCCCCCCCCTCAGTAGTGCAGACCCCCTCAGTACTGTAGACCCCCCTCAGTGAAGCAGAACCCCACTCAGTGCAGACCCCCTCAGTAGTGCAGACTCCCCTTTAAGCGCAGACCCCCCTCAGTAGTGCAGACTCCCCCTTCAGCACAGACCCTCTCCCTCAGTAGTGCAGACCCCCTCTCAGTAATTTAGACTTCCCCTCAGTGCAGACCCCCCCTCAGTAGTGCAGACCCCCCCTCAGTAGTGCAGACCTCCCCTCAGTAGTGCAGACCCCCCTCAGTGAAGCAGACCCCCACTCAGTGCAGACCCCCTCAGTAGTGCAGACTACCCTCTAAGCGCAGACCCCCTCAGTAGTGCAGACTCCCCCTTCAGCACAGACCCTCTCCCTCAGTAGTGCAGACCCAACCTCAGTAATGTAGACTCCCCCTCAGTAGTGCAGACCCCCCTCAGTGCAGACCCCCCTCAGTGCAGACCTCCCTCAGTAGTGCAGACCCCCCCAGTACCTCAGTAGTGTAGACCCCCCTCAGTAGTGCAGACCCCCCTCAGTGCAGCAGACCCCCACTCAGTGCAGTCCCCCTCAGTAGTGCAGACTCCCCTCTGAGCGCAGGCCCCCCTCAGTAGTGCAGACTCCTCTCTAAGCGCAGACCCCCCTTAGTAGTGCAGACTCCCCCTTCAGCACAGACCCTCTCCCTCAGTAGTGCAGACCCCCCCCCCCCTCAGTAATTTAGACTCCCCCTCAGTTCAGACCCCCCTCAGTGCAGGACCCCCCTCAGTGCAGGACCCCCCTCAGTGCAGACCCCCCCTCAGTAGTGCAGACCCCCCTCAGTAGTGCAGACCCCCCTCAGTGAAGCAGACCCCCCTCAGTGAAGCAGACCCCCACTCAGTGCAGACCCCCTCAGTAGTGCAGACTCCCCCTTCAGCACAGACCCTCTCCCTCAGTAGTGCAGACCCAACCTCAGTAATGTAGACTCCCCCTAAGCGCAGACCCCCCTCAGTAGTGCAGACACCCCTCAGTGCAGACCCCCCTCAGTACCTCAGTAGTGTAGACCCCCCTCAGTGCAGCAGACCCCCACTCAGTGCAGACCCCCTCAGTAGTGCAGACTCCCCTCTGAGCGCAGGCCCCCCTCAGTAGTGCAGACCCCCCCCTCAGCGCAGACCCTCTCCCTCAGTAGTGCAGACCCCCTCAGTAGTGCAGACCCCCCTCAGTGCAGACCCCCGCTCAGTGCTGCAGACCCCCCTCAGTACCTCAGTAGTGCAGACCCCCCCTCAGAGCTCAGGCCCCCCCTCAGTAGTGCAGACTCCCCCCTCAGTAGTGCAGACCCCCCCTCAGTAGTGCAGACCCCCCTCAGTAATGTAGACTCCCCCTCAGTAGTGCAGACCACCCTCAGTGCAGAACCCCCTCAGTAGTGCAGACCCCCCTCAGTGCAGGACCCCCTCAGTGCAGGACCCCCTCAGTGCAGACCCCCCTCAGTAGTGCAGACCCCCCTCAGTAGTGCAGACCCCCCTCAGTACCTCAGTAGTGCAGACACCCCCTCAGTGCAGACCCCCCCCCCCTCAGTGCAGACCCCCTCAGTAGTGCTGACCACCCTACATACCTCAGAACAGCGCAGATACACAGTGCAGCATGTGTGTCCCTCGAGCGCAGGCTCCTCCTCCTCTGTGGATGTAAACAGAGAGGAGGGGAGGCGGCTCCGGTCCATGCAGCTGAGGGACACAGCGGCACGAGGTACTACAGAGAGCAGTGTTAGCGGTGCGGGCGGCTGCCGCTACCCAAGCGTGTCACTCCTCTGGCGGGTGTCACCCGGAGCGGCCAGCACCCACCTAGTAACACCACTCACCAGGCCCCAACTTGGCTGCGGGCCCCATAGTGCCCGCGTGGGTCGCTATGGCGGTAGTTCCACCACTGCCCCTGAGCCACTACTTTGTAGATCCACTTTTCCCTGCAATTACAGCTGCAAGTCGTTTTGGGTGTGTCTCTATCAGCTTTGCACATCCAGAGAGTGACATTTTTGCCCATTCTTCTTTGCAAAATAGCTCAAGGTCTGCCAGATTGGATGGAGAGCATCTGTGAACAGCAATTTTCAAGTCTTGCCACAGATTCTCAATTGGATTTAGGTCTGGGCTTTGACTGGGCTATTCTAACACATGAATATGCTTTGATCTAAATCATGTTTTAAGTCATGTTCGCAAATGGTTAAGTCTGAACAAGAAAAACATGTCTTTGAGCTCCCAGCAAGTGCCAGGAGCGGGCAACAAAGAAAACAAAGTATTACATATAACAACCTCGCGGGGTAAAAAATCAGTTGAAATTTACTCATAACATTTCCTCCTCCCCCCCCCCCCCCCCCCCGCAGGACTTAATAGTCAAGGAGGAGCGCCCGCACCAGTTTGTAAAAATAAAATAAAAATTATAACCCCAGTCGTAGGTGAACTGCTTCTCAAGAAAGGGAGAAGGAAGATAACAGGAGAGGAAGTGAGAAGAAGTGAAGAAGAGATGAGAAGAAAAAGGAGAAAGCAGTGAGCAAGTCGTCCAGAGAAGCAAGGATCAAACTAGGATGCAACAAATGATGCCCAAGGTTCCCAAGTGTGGTAAAATTTCTCAGAACGGTCCAAGATTACACTAGCCAACTTTTCTTGGTTCATGATCCAGGAGGTCTTTCTTCTAGCTAATCTGGGTGAAACCGATGTTTTCTTCCAGGCTTTAGCCAGGGTAAGCTTGGCCCCCAGTAAAATAAAGTAGATGAGGCGTTGTGTAATCTTGGAAGTTTCCCTTACAGGGAAATTGAGGAGAGCTGTGAGGGGAGATGGTTATATAGACCTTGAGGCGAGTTTGCTGATCCATGAGAAAATGATATGCCAAAAATGTTGAATTCTGGGGCAGGTCCACCAAACATGAAGCATGTCACCCCTGAGGTTGCAACCCCTAAAACAGGGGAGATGTTGCTGGGAAGATGTTAGCCAATTTTGTGGGCACTAGATACCATCTGGTAAAAACTTTTATGCTAGCTTCTATGAGGCCGGTATTCAAAATGCCTTTGTAAGAATGGAAAACATTTCTTTGCCAAGTCTCCAAACTCCAACTTTGAGCTAGGTCATCTTCCCATGCTAGCATATAAGGTATCTTGGACTTTCTGGATGACAGCTCCCTGTAAATCAGGGAGATCCCACCCCTCTGCTCGATGGCCTGCCCACACCAGTGTTCGTAAGGAGTTATTTGCGGGCCATTTGGAAGTGATTTACAATGTTTGTGTAGGAACGTGGATATCTGCGCAAATCTGAAAAATTCATACCTGGGCATATCTAATTTACTGACGCAGAACGCTTTCGTGAGTGGGCCAAGGGGTCTAAGGAAGTGCCCTATTCTGTACAACCCCTTATCAAGTCACCACTGGAAAGCTCTTATGTCTAGGCCCGGCCTGAATTCCGGGTTGTGGAATAGGTGTTTCAAAGGTTCCATGGGGGAGGTTAGGTGTTCATTGCGTTTCAGAGTGTCCCAAAGGGCAAACGAATGGGACAGCGTTGGGGACAGAGTTGGAGGTCTTAATTTCCTAGGGCTCCAGAGGAGATAATCCAGTGTGTGGAAGGGGACCGCCTGTCTCTCAATGTGAATCCAGTCGGGGTGTTCCCATTGTGAGTAGACATTGGAAAGCTGGGCTAATTGTGCTGCTTGGAAGTACCAGAGCAGTTGTGGGAGGCCAAGCCCTCCTTCTAGCCTAGATCTGAATAAAACAGATTTGGAGAATCTGTGGCCGCTCTTACCCCAAATGAATTTAATGATTTTGGCTTGAAAGTGTTCGAGGCGGGTTTTGACAACTGGTATTGGAAGGGCTCTAAAGTAGTATAGTATACGGGGGAGTAGGGTCATCTTGATCATATTGATCCTGCCCATCCAAGACAAGGAGAGCCCCAACCACCGAGAGAGAGCCTCCTCCAGTTATTTATATAGTGGTGGGTAATTAGCTTGGTAGAGGAGATTCACCCTGGATGTCAGTTTTATCCCCAAGTACGTGATGGACGAGTCACTCCAAGAGAACCTAAAGCTCTCCCGGAGCCTGGAAAGGAGCGACCCTGGAATATTAATGTTAAGCGCTTGGGACTTGTTATAGTTAACCCTGAGCCCTGACGCAGTACCAAAGTCGCCCAGGAGGCGGAAAATATTGGGAAGAGATGTTAGAGAAGAGGAGATAAATAGTAGTATGTCATCCGCATTTGTGGGTTTGAGTGCCACATTGGATGCCCTGAATGCTCGGATCATTTCTGATGGAGATTGCCAATGATTCAATTGCGATGGTGAAAATTAATGGGGATAGAGGACACCCTTGTCTTGTATCCCTTGAGATGGGAAAAGATTCAGAGTAAAATTCCTGCAGACAGACCTGAGCTGAGGGGGTAGAGTAGAGTGCTCGCAAAACATTGAGGAACGAGTCGCCGAATCCCCAACGCTGCAAAGTTGAAAAGATGTATGGCCCTTGAGTGGTATCAAAGGCTTTTTGTAGGTCAAGGGATAAAAGGCAGCCCTGTCTGGGTGCCCCCTTGTCCCAGTTAGAGTTGAGAAGAGAAATCAGGTCAATAGCACGGTGTGTCTGGTCTGGGCCCTGTCTCCCGGGATAAAGCCCACTTGGTCTTTGTGAATGTATAAACTAATGAAGGAGGCCATGCGGTCTGCAAGGATTTTAGTCAGAATCTTTAGATCACAATTAATGAGAGATATCGGTCTATAGTTGCTTACTGAACTGGGGTCCTTGTCTGGCTTAGGGATAACCGTTACATAGGCCGTATTAATAGAGGTATCTAACTGACCGCCTCGTCTGAGCTCATTATAGAAATGGGCCATGTAGGGAGCTAGGGTGGTGGAGAAGGATTTATAATAAGGGACAGAGAAGCCATCCGGGCCAGGAGCAGAGTGAGCCTTCAACCGTTTAATCACAGCACAGACCTCCTCCTGTAAGATGGGAGCGTCCAGTATCTGGCGGTGTTTAGTCTCCAAGACTGGGTTCTTAACCGTGTCTAGGAACCTATCCACCTCCGTTTGCGACAGGCTGTCCTTATTACTGTAAATGGAGTGGTAAAAGGAGTGGAATTGTCCCATGATACGTTGAGGGTTTTGAGACAAAGTTCCACCTTGGATTTTGATTTTGGGGAGTGCCGTGGGCCTGATCTTAGGTGAAAGTCTGCATGCTAGCAGAAAGTCTGTTCTATCACCCTGGCAATAAAAACGGGATTGATTCCAGCGGATCCATTTCTCGGCCCTAGTAGTGAGCATTAAGTTTAGAGCCATTCAGGCTGTGTCTAGAACCAAAGTGGGGACCTCCGAGGGGTTAGCCTTATGCTTTTTGGATAATGTTGAAAACTCCCATTCCAACCTATCAATGTCATTCTTATGGGCTTTGTTAACTTTGGAGGCAATTTGAATGAGATGCCCTCTGAGGACGGCCTTGTGAGCAGCCCAGAGGCAGGAGGGACTAATATCCGGTATATCGTTAGTGTGGAAATAATTTTTGATTTTGAGTTCAAGCTCTGCGGTTCTGTTGGGATCACTCAAGAGAGATTCATTAAAACGCCAGCGTCTACTGGGTTTAAGAACCCCCGGGCGCTGGAAAGTCAAAACCACCGTGGAGTGGATCGGATCGACCATACCACATCTTTGATGTACGCTCTGTTCGTCAGAGGAATGGTTGAGGGGGCAACAAGGATGTGGTCTATTCTCAAAAAAGATTGGTAGGGATTAGAGAAGTGAGTAAAATCTCTCAGGGAGGGATTCATTTCTCTCCATATGTCAACTAAACCGTGCTGAGAGATTAGTTTGGCTATACAGAGGTTCTGTTTGGTGGGTCTGACAAGGTGCTTACCCGGGGGGCGAGCCTCGTCCAGCCCCTGGTCAAATGCCGCGTTAGAATCTCCCCCAAAGACTACCGTGCCCTCTAACAAGGGTGAAATAGTGTCCAGCAGATGTTTGAAGAAGGATAGTTGACCCTTGTTGGGGGCATAGTATGAAACGAACGAGTATAAGTGTTCGTCCAGTTCTCCCACCACTAGAATATATCTACCATCCGGGTCTTTGAGTTAGGATTTGAGAGAGAACTTGCAACAGTTTGAAATGAAGATGCCTACTCCTTTAGTTTTATCCTCTGCGTTAGCCAACGAGAAACAAGGGAATTTGGAATGTATAAAGGATGGGTGGAAGCGTTTAGGGAAGTGTGTTTCCTGGAGGAAAGCCACATCCACTTTCTGTGAGTGGGGATGTTGGAAAACTTTATGCCTTTTAGCCGGGGAGTTTAGTCCTTGGGCATTATGTGAAATTAGTTTAAGGGGCAACATAACTGGGGGATTTACAGCCATAGAGCCGAAGAGTAAGGAGCCCCAGACAAACAAAGGCACTTACCAAACGCGGTCCAAGAATCCAGATGGTCCAAGGTCCAGATGGCGACCTCACTGAGCAGTTATGGGAATCGTGAATTACCCTTCCGGATGACTTCTAGGAGAAAGAGATAGGTAAGATTAAGCAGAAGAGAAGGGCAGAAAGAGAGAGAAGAGAAAAGTCAGGGGACAAGCGAGTCCCCCGATGCGGGGAGGTGACTGGGACCACCCGCAGAATGTGCATGACCCTCCATGTGCCCCCCCCCCCGAAGGGGAGGAGAAACAGTGAGCGTTCCTGTCCAGAGAAGGGTAAGGTACCTGTTCCACTAGACAGGATGGGGTGCATGAGCACCACCCCAGCAGGTAGGACTCTTACAGTAGATCATGAATATTAAAATAGGGCTCTAGGAACAGCAGTGCTATAAATGCCCGTACACAGCTCCCTTTCGAAAAAGGTAAAGGGAGGGTGAGCAAGTGGCAGCAGGTAATTATCAACATTAGTAACAAACAATTAACTGTGCTACGCAACAGTAAGCTGACTTCCAGGCAAATATACAACCTTGAGAGAAAAAAAAGGAAAAAAAGTAGGGGGGGGTAATTTTTAGGTCCAAAAGTCTTTGCCGTGAGTGGAGACCCCCGAGACCGCCTCAGCTGAGGTGAGGAGGCACTTCACTGCTGTGCCCGCCTCGCAAGACCCCCTGGTCAGGAACTGTTCCCTCAACAGAAAGTTGGGGGAAAACCAAACCAAGGTAAGAAAAAAAAACGAAACAGGAACAGAAGTTAAACCCAAGGTATTCATGGAGGAACATTGTCTTTCGACTTCTTGGATCTTGCCGAATCCCAGACAGGATACAAGGGGCTAGAAGGGAGTTGTCTCTTCACTGAGTGTGGTTGAGGATCCTGCTGCATAGCATTCGGGTCCTGAGTGATGAGTCCAAATCGTAGGAAAAGCTTTTCCCCTTCTTGAAGCGAGCTGAAGGTGTAGGCCTTGCCTTTGAAGAGCAGTTTCAGTTGAAATGGGAAGAGCCACCAATATATAATTTCCTTGTCTATCAAAATTTGAAGTAGCGGTTTCAATGCACGCCTCCTTTGTATAGTGGATGGTGACATGTCTGCAAAATCCTGCAACTGGTGTCCCTGAAATATTATTTTGGGCATTGCTCTGGCTTTCTTCATCACTTCCTCCTTCACTGTATAGAAGTGTGGTTTTACCACAATATCACGGGGGAAACCATCTTCCCTGGGGGGGCCTAAGGGCCCTATGAGCCCTATCAAGCTCCAGACAATGCTGAGGTGTGTCAGGGAGCAGATCTTTGATAAGGGCCCTTATGGTTTCAGGAACGTTCTTGTAAGATTCCGGAAGACCCCTGATTCTAAAGTTACATCTCCGATTTCTATTCTCAAGATCATCTATTTTAGCGTTGGTGGTTTCCAATTGCTCCTGTAAGACTTGTAGACAAGCAGTGTTTTGGTTTGTTCTGGCAATATTGACATTCAGATTGGATTCTATGATTTCTATGCGTGACCCTATGGTCTGGAGGTCCGCCTTAATGTCACTACTAATCTTGTTGGCTGTATTGTGTAAGCCCCTGTCCAAAAGGTAAGCAAATTTGGCAAAAAGATCAGCCACATTGATCGGCTGTATTAGGCCCAAATCCCCAGGCTGTAGCGAGTGCTGGGACCAGGAGGGACCAGCTCCAATGGGGTGGGGGGAGTCCAGGTCTGGGAAGAATTGCTCCAGGAGAGATACAGTTGATGCTGGGGAAGCCAGGTCGATTTGGATATTACCTGCTGATAGTTGGAGCGGAGAGGGTGAGGAGGAGACCGCAGGCTGTGTTCCGGCCGAGCAGGCCACGTCTTTGTAGTGTGGTGCGGTCGCCATATTGGCTGCCCCATGTGGAGAGTGGGCTGCCTCAAATGCAGGCTTCAGGTTCCTCCGCACAGCCCCCGAGTACATCGGGGGAAGCCTCGGGATATCCGCTGCTCGAGGGGGGTAGTGCAGGCTGTGTAAGCGCCGTTATGGAGTCCCATGCTGCTGGGGTGGGACGGAGCACCCAGACTAAGCGTCCATCTTAGGAGCTGCCACGCATGCACCTCCTAACAGGACTTCGAATGGCTTTCTTGCATAAAGACAAGATTTGTGGAGTGCACGTCTAAAAGTTGTGCTGTGGACAGATTCTCCCACTTGAGCTGTGGATCTCTTTAGCTCCCCCAGAGTTACCATGGGCCTCTTGGTTGCTTCTCTGATTAATGCTCTCCTTGCCTGGCTTGTTAGTTTAGGTGGTTGGCCATGTCTTGGTAGGTTTGATGCTGTGCCATACTCTTTACATTTTCAGATAATGGATTGAACAGTGCTCTGTGAGATGTTCAAAGCTTAGGATATTTTTTATAACCTAACTCTACCTTAAACTTCACCACAATTTTATCCCGACCTGTCTGGTGTGTTCCTTGGTCTTCACAATGCTTTTTGTTCACTAAGGTTCTCTAAGAAACCTATGAGGGCTTCACAGAACAGTTGCATTTATACTGAGATTAATTTACACACAGGTGGACTCTATTTACTAATTAGGTGACTTCTGAAGGTAGCTGGTTCCACTAGATTTTAGTTAGGGGTATCAGAGGAAAGGGGGCTGAAAACAAATGCACGCTACACTTTTTAGATATTTGTAAAAAATGTATTAAACCATTTATCATTTTCCTTGCACTTTGTGTTGGTTTATCACATAAAATCCCTATAAAATACACTTATGTTTTTGATTGGAACATGACAAAATGTGTAAAATGTCAAAGGGTATGAATACTTTTTCAAGGCACTGTAGAGGTGGTCTTTACTGCTTTAGTATGTCAACCAAGTGTCTCTATGTTTATGCATTTTAGGGCTAACCTCTCATTTGGAAACATAGGCCAATCCCTATTAGAGACCATCCAAAAATGTAATCAAATAATAGAATAGACACTTGTGGTTCATTTTGCTTCAAATCGAAATCCAGACACATTTTTCCTTATTCAGAAATTGAGACCTATCTGAATTTCCAATATACAATAGTAACAAATTTAAACAAATCCAAAATAGCGAAACAAAATTTGGCCGAAATTTGAATCAAATTAGAAAATGTATTTGAATTTGAAATAATATTTAAAAACAAGAATAGAATAAACGAAAATAAAGAATAAAAAATAATAGAAACTAAAGGAATAGAAATGAATAGTATAAAAAAAAAAGAATAGACTACAATATGATAGAAACTAAAGGAATAGAATCCAATTATAATATAAAATAAAGAAATAGAAATGAATAGTATAGAAAATAAAAGAATAGAAAACAACAATAGAATAGAATAAAATAGAAAGAATATAACCTTCTTCTGAAATTTTAATAGAACACATTTGAATAGATTAGAATATAATAAAATAGAAAGGCTATACAGTAACCATCTTCTGAAATTCGAATGTTAAATAGAATAAATGTGAATGCCAATTTGAATACAAAACGAATTAAACAAATTTAACTAAACAAAATTATTTAAATAACGAATCAAAACTAAACAAAACAATTTTTTTCATTCTGCACATGTTAATAATAGAAGACCTAAACACTGTCTGAACTTTTCAAATGTGTAACCTTGCCCAATGCAGCCCACTGTTTGGACAGGGGACTTTGCCTTTATGTTAAAATTTACACCACCGTGTCACAGTGGTGTTTGCTAACAAGAAGGCCCTTTCACACTGACGGATCGATCAGGTCCAACTGTCAGTTTTTCAGGTGGACCCAATTGGACTGTTTATTGCTCTCTATGGAGTGGCGGGTGTCTGCAGGCATGTGTTCACTGACACCTGCCGACATTCCATCCGTTCCTGTCCGCTAAAAACAGAAGGATGGGGAACAGTTTCCCATTCGTCTGGCTGATCGGATGACAGTCGGATGGAAACGGACAGGCGATCTGTTTTCATCTGACAGCCTATAGAGATCATCAGTGGAGCAGACATGGACCTGTCATGCATCTGCCCAACAGGGATCAGCGGAGAGATCCCCTGCTGAGCAGGCGGATCAGTTGGTGGACTACGCCATTGTAAACTTGGCCTGAGTAGGACATGCATTTCTTTTTTTACCGCAACTCACTTTGTGTTGTTGAGATACACAATACCTTATTGTAACATGTTGTGGAGCATATAGTTGAATGAAATGTTATTTTGGAAATTCAATAAAGTTATATGTTTTCACACAAGATTCACCGGCTTTCACCCTAGATTCACCTATTTTTCACATAGGATCAGTTAGAAAAATTTGTTAATTTTGGTTGAAAGTTGTGTGCATCTTGAATGAAAACTTTGACCATTTGACATCTGAAATGGTATTCACAAAATATTTTGGTTCTGGTTTATAAAAAAAAAAAAATACCCAGTGGGGGTTATTTAATAAAGTTAATTTCACCTTGCACTGCAAGTGCACTTGGAAGTGCAGTCATTGTAGATCTGAGGAGGACATGCAAGGAAAATAAAAAAAACAGCATTTTTGCTTGCACGTGTTTGGATGATATAATCAGCAGAGCTTCACCTCATTTCAGAGCTTCCCCTCAGATCTACAGCAACTGCACTTACAAGTGTACTTTCAAGTGCACTTTTAGTGCAAAGTGGATTTGCCTTTAATAAATCAACCCCAATGTTTACCATTAACATAGACTTAGGGGTCTTTCTATCTTTTTTTTCACCAACAATTCACATAACTCCTTTCTATTTTTGTCTTTTTTATTTCTTTGGCTTGAGGTGTTTACAATGATTGCTATCCATTTGTAGTTGTAAGACACTATAAGCAGCTATTCATAGATATAAGATCAGTTTTCTTTCAATGCTGTTAGAATAAGAAAGTGCACGTCACAAATTCATTATTACAAAGCATTTTTCTCCAGTACTAATGAGCTTCTCTCATGCCCAGTACATTATTATTACTATTATACAGGATTTATATAGTGCTATCAGTTTGTGCAGCACTTTACAATATTAAGGCAAACAGTACAGTTCCAATACAAGAGGAATCAGAGGGCCCTGTTCGCTAGAGCTTACATATCTTACTTCTTGGATCATGTTGATTTCTTCTGCCTTTCCTTAAGGCCTCTTTCACATGGCCGATACATTCAGGTGCGCCTTTCAGTTTTTCAGGCGGACCTGATCGGATGCTCCATAGGGGTCTATGGAGCATCAGATGTCAGCGGTGACAAGTCCGCTGACATCAGACCCGCTCCGATCCGAAAAAGTGTGATGGAGGAAAAACCTACTTTTCCATCCGTCATCGGATTGGATCGGGTGATTACGGACTGTGCGGTCCGTCATCATCTCATCTCCCATAGGGGAGAGCGGGGCTCTGACAGGTCCGTCCCTGCACAGAGTGCAGAGATGGACTTGTCATCTTCCTGCTCAGCGGGGATCAATAGAGCGATCTCCGCTGAGCAAGCTGATATCCATGGGGCAGATCATCACTGATCCGCCCCGTGTGAAAGAGCCCTAAGAGTATAGATCAGCTTCTCTTTATACCTTTGCTTAGAATTATCAGGGACAGACAGTTTTTAATCTGATTGCTGCATTAAACAAGCACCAATTAAAGACAAGACCACTTTTACCTATCTTTGGTGGGAGAGAAGAGGTGAAACCAAGTAAAGACCCCTTACACATGTGTCATTAAGGCGCAGCTAAAGAATTTTCTCTTTTTTTATGCCTTTTTCTTAAAATTTTAGTTTTTTTATTAAAGAGTAGAAAAAAGTACAAAAAGACATTTGACAATATCCAATCATGTATGACATTACACCTTTTTCAATGTGACTGATATCTTTATATAATGAGGCTTATTAACTAAGAAAAGCTGAGATAGTTCACATGAAAAAAAATGAAGATTTATATCACAGGATAACAAACATTTTATTGCTTCAAATGTTAAACATGTTCCTGGGTATATTTGACCAACTGAATCCAAAAATGGTACCAATTTTTCCCCATCAGCCCATTTTTTTTAGGCGGGGGGGGGGGGGTGGGGCTGTGACTTGTGCATATGAAATAAACAATAATTTTCTTGTCACATGATTGGATAATTGAATGAATCAGCCTCAGTGCCTAATTTTCCCTCTATGGACCTATCCTATCCCATAAACTAGGTAAAGATAAGAATTTAGATTTATTTATGGGTAGGGTGGTTGTACAGAAGTCGATCTACCGATTAGCTTCTGTACAACTGCCCTGTTGAATTTTAGCCGCACTGTCAGCAACTCCGGCTGTAACCAGCAGTGCTGATCAGTGTATTCTCATAGTGGGAAAGTCTACCCGCTGTCAGAATACAAATGTTCAGTGGGGAGGATTCCCCCATCCAGATCAAGTGTGTGGATGGGGGAATTGGGTAATTTTTTTCTTTCCTCTATGCGCCTTAGACTACATGTAAACTAGTCTATCCTGACCACGGCTGTGGGAAAATGAAAATCACAGCAAAAACCCAAACTGTGTTTTTACTGCAATTTGCATTTTCCCGTGGGAAAAGGTCAAAACGTTCCTATCCTAAACACGATTTTTCCATGTACAGGAGAGGGAGGTTTAATCTCCCCTAAATGAGACAGCTACTAAACTCTACTAAAAGCCTATGTGTACATGGACATTTACTAAAATGGGAGCACTCAGAATCTGGTGCAGCTGTGCTTGGCAGCCAATCAACTGCTAACTTCAACTTGTTGAATTAAGCTTTGACAATAAAATCTGGAAGCTGATTGGTTTCTATGCAGAGCTGAACCAGATTTTGCACTCTCAAGTTTTAGTAAATCTTCCCCATAGCCTTTTATGAAGTTGAGTTTAGGAACTTTGGCAAAAAAATGCTAAAAGCTCCTAAACTCATGTTTAGAAGCTGCTAGTGTACATGAAGCCTTAGAATTATTCATGATATACAAGAAGGAAAAAATACTCTAGAGAACTGGTTAAAGTAATTTTGAACAACCTTTATCAAGTCTTTGTCTGTATTATCAAATATACGGACAGGATTTTTCATATGAATGTTCACTTGACATTCTACCAGCGAATGGCTATGTTGTTTGTTTTTTTTTGTTGTTTTTTTGTTGTCAGGCTTTTTTTCATTTTTTTTTTTTTGCAAATTGTTTGCTCTCTGTCCTACACTGGCTATTAAGGATGAGCCGAACACCCCCCCCACCCCCGGTTCAGTTCGCACCAGAACCTGCGAACAGACCTAAACTTCGGGTGAACTTTAGAACCCTATTAAAGTCTATGGGACTCGAACGTTCAAAATCAAAAGTGCTAATTTTAAAGACTAATATGCAAGTTAAGTGTTTAGGGACCTGGGTCCAGCCCCAGGGGACGTGTATCAATGCAAAAAAAAGTTTTAAAAATTGCGGGTTTTTTTTCGGGAGCAGTGATTTTAATAATGCTTAAAGTGGAACAATAAAAGTGTAATATTCCTTTAAATTCCATGGGGGTGTGTATAGTATGCCTGTAAAGGGGCGCATGTTTCCCATGCTTAGAACTGTCCCTGCACAAAGTATAATTTCTGCAGGAAAAAAAGTCATTTAAAAGCACTCGCAGCTATAATGAATTGGCGGCTCCGCATAATAAAGAGAACAGTCATTGAAAGTCATTGATTAAAAAAAAAAAAAAGCGTGGGGTTCCCCCAAATTCAATTACAAAGCCCTTTTTAAAACTTTTTTTTGCATTAATCCATGTCCCCTGGGGCAGGACCCAGGTCCCCAAACACTTTTTATGACAATAACTTGCATAGAAGTCTTTAAAATTAGCACTTTAGATTTCTCCCATAGACTTGTACAGGGTGTTCCGTGGCTTTTCGAATTTGCCGCGAACACTCCAAATTGTTCACTGTTCGGCGAACAGGCAATGTTCGAGTTGAACATGAGTTTGACTCGAACTCGAAGCTCATCCCTTCTGGCTAACATTACTCCCCCATTGCATCTATTGAGGAAGTCATGATTGGCACACAAGCTGGAACTGCAACCATGTCTGCTACAGTAAATAGCCATTTACAATATCCATCAACAATTCATGTATATTGTTAACATTTAAAATTATATGTGAACTTGTTGGACTGCACAATATAAGTTTTATTTGCAGTTGTATATGGCTTGTAGATTACTATTCTTGTATTGTTAAGTGATCCTATGAATTTTAGGGATATATAGGTAGTGTACTATTGTTACTCATATACACTGAATTCAGTATAATATAGGACAAAAGAAATGCATTCTGTTCTTTTTTTTTTTTAGGATGGACGTAGTATTCCTGATAACAACTGTACATACTATCTTTGTACTCAAGTAAATGGTTTCTATGTCACCAATATTAGAAGAGGCATCTGTGAATATAACAGCATTGCAGACTGTGGACCTGTGAGTTAAAAAAGTTGAATTTGATCTTTGCTTGGTCGCATTTTGTCCTTCATATTATTTATATTTAGTCAATAACAGTTTTTAAAATAATATAGGAGAAGCTTCAGTCTGGAAGAAAAAATAAATAAAAGTAACTTTTATTATAAGGACGCTTACCAGTGTCCAAGGATCCCACAATTTTGGCACCCTGAGCCTATTCGTTACTTGGCCTTGGGTGCAGGCACCAGCATGCTAAGTAAGGGAAACCGGCAGTGAAGCCTTCAAGCTTCATAGCTGGTTTCCTACTGCGAATGTGCAAGTCTCGCTGAGTTTTATGAATGGTCCCGCCCTCTTCTGGGACCTGTGCATGTAACAGAAGGCAGCGGGGGGAGGAAGGGGCTGGAAATGAACATAGATTACCCAGTTAAAACCAGGTAAATGCTCCCCCCAAAAAAGTGCCAAATGTGGTAGTGTGTGTGTGTGTGTGTTGGGGGGGGAGAGGCTCTGGCGAACAAGCTGAGCCTCCCCTTTTGGGTGGAGCTCCACTTTAAGGAAGACATAAATGTTGCATAAAGTCACCAATGGATAAATTATTAACACCAAACATCACAGAGTGTGTGCTTATATAAAGAATGGCTATGAAATAGATCACAAGGGCTCTCTCACATGGGCATAAGTTATGGTGACTTGCTTCAGGCATTTATGTAATTCTTTCACTATGTATTTCTATATATCTTTGAAGGATATAGAATGCAGTGCTTTTAAATGTATAAATTGGATTGTAGGGAGTGGTGTTTATTGTTGCTTTTGTCCTTTTTTGTGAACGCTGCATGTCCTATTGTTTTTAATATAAATTTGTCACTCAATGCAAATCAGTTCAAAAGCAAGCAAACACAAGATTTTATCTTTACCTAAAGTGATTATAAAGGAAATAAAAAAAAAACCTCAGTATTTACCTGCTCTGTCTAATGGAACAGCAGAGTAGCCCTTGCCCTCCTCTTCTGGAGTCCCCTGCCGACACTCCTGGCCCATCCTCTCTGTCCAGTTTCCCCATGTGAACCCGCTTCCCATGAGGGCACTTGTGTGTGCTTGCACCTGAGCCCCACTGCTGCGTCCATTGACACAGCCAGTGGGACTGGGAGCTCCCTCATCATAGGCTTTGATTTACAGCAGTGGGAACTATTAGCTCCAGGTGCCCCAGCAAAGCCAGTGAGACAAAGAAGTGAGGGTAGAGAAGAGCTGCGGATATGCACAGTGCTGAATCAGGGCTCAGGTAGGTAAAAAAGAGGATGGGGGTGAGGGGCCAAAACTGATGTCTAAACATTTTTTACCTTAATTCCAGGAATGCATTAAAGTAATAAATGTTTATGCTTTAGAACCACTTTAAATAGGGTTGCCACCTGTCCGGGATTCACCCGGACAGTTCGGGTTTGGAATCATGTGTCCGGATTTCAGACTGCCTGAAACTCGGACACATTATTCAGTGCGAACTATGGTTTCCCAGCTGTCATGAACTAGAAGTGACCAGAACTATGTGACTGCGACAGAGTGAACCAGACGTAAATAGGTGAAAGTAAGTTTATTAGAGTAAATGTGAACACACCACTAATCCAAACTGAGTGAACAAACCAAACAACCAGACAGTGAAGATAAACAAACCAGCATATGTAGCAAAAGGGAGTACCAGAATCGTAGTCAAGCCAGGCCAGGGTCATAAATAGGAGGTCAGCAGATGGGGGGACAAGTAGAAAGGGATCAGGTTTCAACAGGTTCAGGAGGCAGGAGGCAGGATGCAGGATGCAGGAAACAGGGATCAGGGATCAGGGATCAGGTATACAGGCTGCAGGTCAGGGCACAAGGACAATACCAGGGCAAGGTGTGTGTGCACTTGCTGGGTATTTATACAATGGCTGCTATCAGTCATGTGACGCCAGACTGCAGAAGGTAATACCTGCTCCACACTGCCAGGATCCCTCCACTGGTGGACACCAGTACTGCCGACCAGAGAGGACATAATTCCAGCAGGGAAAAGCTCTTCTGACAGCTCCAAACTGCCAGGAGACACCTGCTGGTGGATCTCAGTACTGCACGCCAAATGATTGATATTACCAGTGAAGGGAACCTTTCCTGACACCAACAGGGTTGCTGGCTGCAGTTGTCTAAGCTGAGAGTGGCTGTCTTTCTTTCTTTCACACTGCCCAAAGCCAGAATGAACAATCCCCCCCCCCCAAACACAAGCACACAGATGGGAGAGGAGAGAGGGCACGATCTGCACCTCATCCTTCTGCCCCTACACCTCCGTGTCTGCCCACACTCCAATCCTGGTGCAGTGCCTCAGAAAATGAAAGTGGGGGTAAGAAATTATACATCTGGATGAGAGGTGCTGACTGCCAAGGGGTGAGTGAGCTCACCATCCATCCCTGCCTGTGACTGAAGTCTCCCTCCTTCTCTCTCCTGCCTCTGAGTGAGTACACTAAGGTAATTCGGGTTCTCAGAGCACCCCTTACATCAGAGTTCCCCTTTACACCAGAGGCCACAGTGTCCCCCCTTACATCAGAGTCCTATCTGTACATCAGAGTTCTCAGTGTCCCCCCTTAAATCAGGGTTCCCAGAGCATTCCTTTTGTCAGAGTCCCCAGACTTCACCCTTACATCAGAGTCGGCAGAGTCCCTCCTTATAGTGAAAGGGAACTCTGGAAGTTCAGATGATAAAGGGGACCCCTGAGAACTGTGATGTAAAGGGGGGCTCTTGTTATTAACTTCATATGATTAGAAATGTTATTTAATTGCAAAATATATGTATAGTTTATACTATAAAACAAAATTGCTGTGCTCTGTAAAAGTGCTTGGGTTTCACTTGAAGAAAATGTGGCAGCCCTAACTTTAAAGCACCTTAAAACTGGACTCCATGCAAACAGCTATATACACAGAAATAATCTGGAAACTGCCAGATGATTTGTTTTTCTGTCTGTCCGATTCTGATATTTACACAGCTCTGCTACACACCACAGCCCTGTTTGGCAGGTCAAGAGACCTGGTTTATCTCTGCTACAGATACACTCACAGGCTTCCTTCCCACTACCAACCTGTTACTAAACAGCAAAAGGAGAAGCAGCAGACTGGATCTCTTTGTCACTCTGCTGTCCCCTCCAAGAGTATTGCTAGCACAAGAGCAATTCAGCACAACTGAATTGGCTTCTTGTGTTACTTCTCCTCTCCCATTTTGTACTGTACAGGTGTTTCTGAATTGCATTCATTTGAATCTTATATATTGTACCTGTCTGGAATTCAGTTTTAAAGCATGCTGTGCCTGACTTTCTTCTGAGTCAAACCTGGAACATTTTTGCATTATCTGAAATAAATTATGTAGCACTAACCCCCGAAGGAGCTTCTGGTTTTATTGGGCTTACCGTTACCTTCTTGACCTCTTCTCTGCCTAGGAATTCCGATGGTAGATGGCCCAAAGAAATGTGGAAACTGACACTGAATCTTCTTTTGGGTTATTTATTTGGAACAGAAATGGTGTCTTTAGACAAGGGTACAGGGTTAGGATTAAGTTCAGGTACTTTAGACTGCAAAAAATGGAAAGTCTCTTATAGGAAAAATCCAGAGAATAGCAACCGTTTCACAACTGGATTCTACAACCCCCGGATAGACCTCCTCTCCCTAGGCCTAGCAGCCACTAGGGTGTTAAGCAAAGTCTCTGCCACAGACTTGAGCGTAGAATACTTGAGAAGGTCTCTGCCACAGACTTGAGTGTAGGATATTTGACAAAGTCTCTGCCACAGGCTTGAGTGTAGGATATTTGAGAAAGTCTCTGCCACAGACTTGAGCATTACTGAGGGACAAATTTAAAGAGCTATCCTACAATACCAGTATCTCTCAGCCGATCCGGCGATACCGTATGACTGTAGATCCATGTAGTGTCCTTCAACTAAGCCTCCAGGCTCCTTCAGAGAAGGCAGCCTTGCGCACGGCCTTCTCCCGAAGAGTCCTCCCCTGGGGTTTCTCCAGTTGCTGGGTCTCTCACCTTGGATGAGACTGCACCAGACCACCTTTGGATCAATTGGCCTACAAAATCCATTCAGGCCTGTCCCTGCAGTTGTGTTGCCTTCGGCTAGCCAGCCCCGAGACTTGGGATGCATGGTTCTCCCAGGCCAGGAGGGCAATGGGGCTGGTCAGGAGCCAGCATTACATAATCCCCCCTCCCATTTAGACAATGTCCTCATCGTCTGGGAAGGAAAAAAAAATCAAAACACAACTTTCAGTCCTGAAAGTCGAGTACCTGAACTTTAAGTTTGGAATGGGGAATGGGAAAGAAACAAACAATGAACATACAATAGGTTGAACAGTTGAAATAAACAAGTCACATAATACACAAACCTCAATGCCTGACTATCTACACCACCCACTCTCTGGCAGCTTGATAGATGATCTTTGGTGATACCTGAAAAGAAAATACACAAAAAGAACAACAAAAACACATACTATGGCTACAATCCTAGGAGGCAGAATCCCATTCTCAGCAGAAAATTAGACTCTCTCTCCACTGCTCATAACCTACATGTTTGCGTGCAATAGTCCAAGTGTTTGTGCAGACCCTCACCACCTAGAGGTAAGAGTAACAAAATACTTTTAAACAAGTGCTGTGGCCCGTGGACGACCTTGACACGGAGCTTTCCTCTAGCAAAACTAACTCTAGCCGAGCAGTCCTTGTAATATTTCTCCAGAAGAAAAAAAATGTTTTCAAGGGAAAGAAAAAACAGTCTCAGTAACTGCTTTACCAATAGAAACGAGGATCAGACAAAGTTAGTGTTTTCCCTTTAGCATCCACCGTGGTGATGAAATATACTACATTGTCTTTTCCTGGCCGGCAAATGACAACTTTATCGGAGTATGTGTGTCCCAAAGCTCCAATGCTGAAAACACCCGGTGAAGCGTTCGTACATAGCAGGGGAACAACCTTGCTTCCTAAAAGGTTTTGGTACCTTCAAGTAGTCCAACACATCCCTGGCATACCAGTGTTCTTGATTCTTCTCAATTTCCTGCGCAATTTCCTTGGGAACGTAAGGGAACTCCAAACCATATTCTGTAGCCACCTGCTTGTTCAGCAGCTGCTGGGACCTTGCGAGCCTAGACAGAGCTCGAGCACTTCCGTCCCTGGGAGGCACACAGGAGTTTGGTGATTTACACACCATGGAAAAAGACGTTTTCTTGGGTTCAGGCAAACTAACAGGTTTAGACAAAGTCAAGTCAATAGTTGTAGGGGTTCCTGCCCGAGGCGATGCACTCCCCGAATTTAGGGCTAACCAGCCAGAAACATTGCAGGTTGCGGCCACTTCATCTGCATTGGCCCACAACATCTCTTGGGACAAAGTCTCAAAAAAATCGTCATCCCCTGATAAATCAGACAGGGAATCTATCTCTGAGTCCTGCAACTCCTCTGCTGGCAAATAGTTACGTACAGTCCCATTTAACACAATTTCCCCAGATTTCTCACCCATATCTGTAGCAGATTCCATGTTAGCGATCTCCTTCCCTCTATCCGATCCAGGCAAGTTCTGGGATGAGCCTCTACTGCGGCCGCAAGAGGCCTTGACATAGCACACTTTCTTCAGAGCAGGCAAGGTAATTGTGGTAATGGTAGATGAGGTAGTGTCCATGACATCCGGAGTGGCTCCTCGGTAACGGTGGTGACAGCATCTCCCTCCGGGAGACTGGTTGTTGTAGACGGCGTACAAGTTGTAGTCCTTGCCACAGGAGCATACACAGCAGACTCCTCAATGGCAACGCCCGTGGCCCAGTCCATGCGATATGCCCAAGGCGGCAGGGTGGGTTGCTCCACTTTAAACAGATATTCTCCACACTGCAGGCATCAGACAAACGGGCAGAGACTTGCGATCAGTCCCTTGCACTTGTTGCAGAGCATTCCCAATGCCTCAACATCTCCCGTTGTGTACAGTACAAAAACGCCCCTGCGGTCTCAGGCGAATTCCTGTATCCGTTAGTAAAGTCCCAGGCAGTCTCCCATTTGTGGGATTTCCCACCGAAGGCATCCTGGGTCCCATGATGGACAATGTTCCTGGCATCCGGGGCATTTTCTTTTTCTTCCGCAAAGAAACACAACCTATTTCCTCTTTCTCTTACGACACACTCACGCAGTGCCTTGTGCAGGAAAAAGAAATAGGCAAGACTCCTCCCACTGGTTCCTCCAATCACTCAACTCGTGGGCTTTTTCCAACTCCGCCCACAGTTTACATGCCAACAGTGGCCATCAATCACTCCTCGTAGAAATGACGCAGTCCAAAAAACACAAACCTCTACCATACAAGTTCCACATAGAAAGTTCCTTTTTAGTTGCGAGAGGTAATGGAAAATCCCGGACAAGCCCCCACATGTAGCACTGACCCCCGAAGGAGCTGCTGGTTTTATTGAGCTTACCGTTACCTTCTTGACATCTTCTCCGTCTAGGGATTCCCATGGTAGATGGCCCAAAGAAATATGGAAACTGACACTGAATCTTCTTTTGGGTTATTTATTTGGAACAGAAACAGAGTCTTTAGACAAGGGTAGAGGGTTAGGATTAAGTTCAGGTACCAGAAAATAGCAACCGTTTCACAACTGGATTCTATAACCCCCGGATAGACCTCCTCTCACTAGGCCTAGCAGTGTTAAGCAAAGTCTCTGCCACAGACTTGAGCATAGAATACTTGAGAAAGTTTCTGCCATAGACTTCGGTGTAGGATATTTGAGAAAGTCTCTGCCACAGACTTAAGTGTAGGATATTTGAGAAAGTCTCTGCCACAGACTTGAGCATTACTGAGGGACATAGACAAATTTAAAGAGCTATCATACGGTACCAGTATCTCTCAGCTGGTCCGGCAATACCATATGAGTGTAGATCCATGTAGTGTGCTTCAACTAAGCTTCCAGGCTCCTTCAGAGAAGCAAGCCTTGCGCACGGCCTTCTCCTGAAGAATCCTCCCCTGGGGTTTCTCCAGTTGCTGGGCCTCTCCCTTGGATAAGATGGCACCGGACCACCTTTGGATCAATTGGTCTACGAAATGCATTCAGGCCTGTCCCTGCAGTTGTGTTACCTTGGGCTAGCCAGCCCCGAGACTCGGGATGCATGATTCCGCACCCCAGGCCAGGAATGCCATGGGGCTGGTCAGGAGCCAGCGCTACAATTATTTTACTGTCATCCTCTTCAGTGTTCATTTGTTTATTTTTTCACATGCAATGCATCTCGTTGTAAATGTAGCATATTTTAGGCTGCTGCATTTCAACAGTTTTTCTCTGCGCAGTCAGTGGATATGCAAATTAAAGCAACTGAAATGCATCTCAAATGCGAGCCATTTTTCCAAAAGCATGCTGCATTTACCTAGCTTCTGAGACTAATGACCCTGAATGTTAACCCATAGATGTCTCTAGTGCTGTGCTTCAGCAGATGCATGGTGGAATAAAATGTATAATTTCCAACATTGCTATATTATGCTATTATTTTTAATGCTATTAATGTCTTGTGCATGCACCTGATTTCTCTTTAGAAGTTCCACTACTAATGTTTTCTGGTATTACAGATACTTTATTATTTTTAATACACCTGCCACTATACTAAAACCCACAGACTGACACAAAAATGTAAAAATCAGGCAACCAAGAGAAATGTTCTTGTATTTTTTATCAATAGAAGAACAGCAGGAACCCCAGAAATCAAGGCTCATCCACTGCAATAAGGGGTGCAACAGGTGCCATTGACCCCTCACTCCTGTAGATTAATGTGAGGTCAAGTCTCCTGATATAATCATAGGGGTGCGGGTTTCTCCCACACTAACGGTGGCACCTGTATTTATGAAGCCTTCAAACAGTATATATAATATAATAATGCATACAAGCAAACGCAAGAATTGTGCTTTTATCTGTACATAATGCAAAAAAAAAAAAACTAATTAAATCTGTGCTAATGGTGAAAAGTTGCAAATAAAGCTGCTGAACACAATATCCTGACACTTGACATCAAAGAAACAAAATACAAATAATGCAGCGCTAAAATAAATAAAAAACATGTGATAAACATGTAATATATAAATCGTGATTTCAGGAAATGTATATAGTCCCAAAAAATATTTTATGGATATTCCAAGGTGATATGTTAGGATGAGGAGCCCTACATGTCGAACTCGTGTGACCCCCTAGTTAAGAGTGGTCAATTTGCACTTTGTTTAACCACTTAAGGACCGCCTCACGCCGATATACGTTGGCAGAATGGCACGGCTGGGCACAATCACGTAGCGGTACGTGATTCTTTAAGTGCCCAGCTGTGGTTCGGGAGCGCGCCACCGGCGGTGCACCCCCAACCCGGTCCTGTGCTCCGTGACCGCGATCGGGTCACAGAGCTGAAGAACGAGGAGAGGTCTGTGTAAACAAACCTCTCCCCGTGCTTCCCTGTGTGGCTGTCACCGATCGTCTCTTCCCTTTTATAGGGAAGGACGATCAGTGACGTCACATGCCAGGCCACGCCCCCTACAATAAAAAAACCACATAACGTCATACATAACACTACACTACCCCCTAGTGGTTAACTCCTTCACTCCCAGTGTCATTTACACAGGAATCAATGCATTTAAATAGCATTGATTTCTGTATAAATGACAATGGTCCCAAAAATGTGTCAAAAATGTCCGATGTGTCTGCCATAATGTCGCAGTCACAATAAAAATCGCTGATCGCTGATATTAACAAAAATGCTATAAAACTATTCCCTATTTTGTAAACGCTATAACTTTTGCGCAAACTAATCAATAATCGCTAATTGCGATTTTTTTTTACCAAAAATATGTAGAAGAATACGTATAAGCCTAAACTGAGGAAAAAAATGTTTTTTTATATATTTTTTGGGGATATTTATTATAGCAAAAAGTAAAAAATATTGAATTTTTTTCAAAATTGCCGCTATATTTTTGTTTATAGTGCAAAAAATAAAAACCGCAGAGGTGATCAAATACCACCAAAAGAAATCTCTATTTGTGGGAAAAAAAGGACGCCAATTTTGTTTGGGAGCCACGTCGCACGACCACGCAATTGTCAGTTAAAGTGACGCAGTGCCGAATCGCAATAAGGGGCCTGGTCCTTTGGCTGTACATTGGTCCGTGGCTTAAGTAGTTAAAAAAACAAGACCAATGTTCCACATTGTTGAATACCCTCCCCTGTCTCTGGGTGTAGTGGCACCATAGGGAACTGTGTCTGCCATAATGTCGCAGTCACAATAAAAATCGCTGATCGCTGATATTAACAAAAATGCTATAAAACTATTCCCTATTTTGTAAACGCTATAACTTTTGCGCAAACTAATCAATAATCGCTAATTGCGATTTTTTTTTACCAAAAATATGTAGAAGAATACGTATAAGCCTAAACTGAGGAAAAAAATGTTTTTTTATATATTTTTTGGGGATATTTATTATAGCAAAAAGTAAAAAATATTGAATTTTTTTCAAAATTGCCGCTATATTTTTGTTTATAGTGCAAAAAATAAAAACCGCAGAGGTGATCAAATACCACCAAAAGAAATCTCTATTTGTGGGAAAAAAAGGACGCCAATTTTGTTTGGGAGCCACGTCGCACGACCACGCAATTGTCAGTTAAAGTGACGCAGTGCCGAATCGCAATAAGGGGCCTGGTCCTTTGGCTGTACATTGGTCCGTGGCTTAAGTAGTTAAAAAAACAAGACCAATGTTCCACATTGTTGAATACCCTCCCCTGTCTCTGGGTGTAGTGGCACCATAGGGAACTAGGTAGGTGATGGCCGTAAACGCATAAACCTTTCACCTCCTGATAGATGTTGTTAAATTCTCTATATTTTCTATATTACATGCTTTATTGCATGTGTTTTTATATATTTTAGTGCTGCACTTTTTGTATATTTAATCTGTATATAATGTCAGTTCCAGCAAGCCTGTAATTTTGGCCATAGACACATTACTTTCATGCAACCACATGGAATCCCTCCCACTGATCCATTGTGTTCTCCCACCAGGAGAACACATGATTATTGCAAGCGACTAACAGCTGCTTGCAATAATCACATGTAAAACCTGGCAGGTCGGTTGTACACAAGTTGATTGATCAATCATCTTGGGTAAATTCAGCCTGCCCATACATGGTTTGAATCTTGTTTATGGCCAGCTTTAGTTAACCCTAATTAGTTCTAATTAACTTCTTCCTCGCCTTTTCCCCTAAGCTGTATTTTTTTAATTTTTTTCCAATTCGTATGATACATATGCACATTTTACCAATTTTACGCAAAACCTAAATTTCAAGCCTCTATTTCATTGTAAATATCCTCATCATGCTTTGTACCAGAAACATAGTGGGATTTAAATACCCAAAAACCCTTTTCCCTTTTTTTTTGTCATAGTTTAAGAGCATTTTTTAAAAGGGACAAATCCCTGAATAAAAATTAACATGGGGGGGGGGGGGGCGTGGTTTGCCTTGAAGAGGAATGGCAGCTTAACTCGCTCTCTCTGTCAGACGGTGGCCTCTTTTTAGCTATAACGGGAATTTCTCACCTCGTTTTGCTGTTCTGAGTATGGGGACTGCTTCTCGCACTAACTCCGCTTCCCGCTCGAGATCCCCGAGAGGTAACAGGAACCGCACTGCCCAGAACATCCCGGAATCATTCCGCTCACACAGAGCAAATATGGCGGCCGTCACCTCAGCCTCCTCACAGGCCAGAGACGCCATAGTGCTGGCGCCAGCTCCCGCTCAAAATACCGACACCTCGCGGGTCCTCCTCCTTCACAACACCCGACGCTACATGATCTACAAGCGGTGGCATTAGATATAAAGGACACATTCACTTCTGCAATCACGGACCTCCACCATGAACTGCAGGCTATGGCGGGAAGAGTACAGGAGGTGGAGAGGAAAACAGCATTACAGCACTCTGCACTCAGGAAGGTCACCACAGTAGTAGATTCACACACTGCACACCTGAGGGACATACAGAGGCATGTGGAAGACCTCGATAACCTTGGCAGAAGACACAACCTCAGAGTGAGAGGTCTGCCTGAAAGCATTGAAAACTCTCACTTGCTCTCCACGGTCTCCACTTTATTTAATAAACTACTAGACAGATCAGACACTGACATCATTGCTATGGATCGTATCCACAGGGCACTCAGACTGCGCGGCAAGGATTCGGATCCCCCTAGGGATATAATTTGCTATATTAATGATTATAAATTGAAAGAAAACATCTTAAAACAGGCTAGAACAAACAGATAGCTGGAATTTGAGGGCAGCAAGATCACCATTTATCAGGATCTATCGGCCATAACTCTGCGACAAAGAAAGGACTTGTGCCCTCTGCTGGAAGTTCTTCAAGCAAATAATATTCTGTACCGATGGAAATTTCCATTTGCTTTATCTGCAACATACCACGGCCGTACAATGGTGCTTCGGTTCCCGGGAAGAATTAGAATCTTTCTGCCGAGCCCTTGACATTCCGTTTACAGAGGTTCCGAACTGGTATTCCACACTCCTAACACGACTTCCAAGACACAGAACGAAGACTACATGGACACCCAGACCTCACACTTCAGAAGACGCCGCTCTCCCTCCATCACCAGAATGGACCCAAATACTGCTTTGCATCCACATCAATACAGCCCTACCTCTGCTCCACAACCCAGAAGAGCACGTAGAGATTGTTAAACACCTTCTTTTCTTAGTCTCTACAATATACACATCTTTGCGAGGAAGGAAGAAGAAAAAAGTAAAAAGAAATTTTTTTAATTTTTTTTTATATTGAGTTTTTTTTTTTCCCCACACTGCTTTTTCTCAATAAGATCCTATGAAGATACATGTACTGCTTTACGCGTGTACTTACCGGTTTATATTATTCTCCACTAGGCGATAGAACCGCCAGTGTGTTACCTCACATAGTAATACCCTCTCGTGGCCGTGGCACTTCCATTGAGGATATGGTACACCATGCGCTCCAGCCGAGATGTATATTACTATGGAGACTATATGTGCTTTAATACGGATCATCCACCCTAGATATTGCTCTATTCGTCACCTTCAGTTTTGCTTCCCATTACAGTGGCACCTTAACATTTATCCAACATCCGAGACTGAGCTTCTATGTTCGGTCACGTGCCGACAGAAGTCATGCTATCCCCTTTACTCGGCATGCCTCTGATATTTTTAGGAAAACGATCCCCAGACATCCATACATTCATATTTTCTCCTTTGTTCGATTGGGAAGAGGATGGTAATGTGGAGGTATTTATCTCCTTGCTGAAACTATAGGGGGTATAGTTAAGAATACGTTCTATAAAATGTCTTGATGTTGGCACACCCTCTTGCCATAAATTACCTCTGGCAATCGAACACAATTACAGGAATGAACTGTGACTTCACTGGAATCCCTATGGTCTCTCCTATTCCACACACTGGAGGATCCCTTTCGAACTGACTTTATACAGTTGAAACTTTACTTTCATATTCTACAGTCTTCTTTAGGTCCGCCTAATGTACCAATGTATTTGTGACTTTTTGATCCAGATTAGATCTTCCCCACCTCTCAATCCCTCTCTCCCCCCTCTCCCAATCCCTCACCTTCCCTCACCACCCCTCTCCCAACCTCCCCCCCCCCCCCTCTCACCCCTCTCCTGCCTACCCTCTCTCCTCCCTACCCTCTCTCCTCCCTACCCTCTCTCCTCCCTACCCTCTCTCCTCCCTACCCCTCTCCTCCCTACCCTCTCTCCTCCCTACCCCTCTCCTCCCTACCCTCTCTCCTCCCTACCCTCTCTCCCTTACCTCTTTCTCTCCCTCCGCCCCCCTCCCCCTCTTCCCCTCCCCCTCCCCCTCTTCCCCTCCCCCTCCACACCTTCTCTCCCCTCCTCCCCTCTCCCCATCCCCCTCCCCTTTCCCCCCATACCCCCTCTTCCCCCACACCCTCCCCTCCTCCCCCTTTACCCATCCCCCTCCCCCCACTTCCCCTCCTCCCCTTTCCACCCCCCACCCTTTGCCCCTTCCCCTTTTTTTGTCATATACACGATTACCCGCATATATTTAACCTTATATTGAGAGGAGACGGAGTTTGTCTGTTATAGTTTCAGCTCTTTACGGTAAAAAAGTTGCTGATGGATCTGGTACACAGTACCATGACATATGGTTATACCTCAACAGTTCTTTTAGATTTGTTTAATGGTTTTACTATGAATTGTTAAATTTCATTGGTCGCAATTTAAGCTACATTACCTCCACAGCGGTTTACATATGCCCCTCTGGTTTACTAGTCGATAGATCGAGCTTCAGATATGTACTATCATTCACTTATCATACTTACAGAGTAAATATTATATCTATTACAAACCCATACCTTTGGATCACTAATTCACTCAATACCATATATTATACTTATCCTGCTATATCTCCCCTTTACATATCACTATAATTAGGGGTACACCCCCCTCTGCTCTGCATTCTGCATCCTTTCCTGAAACTCATTCATATTTTCTGCCTCTAGGCCCGCAGTCTAACGACTATTCTCGGACAACTCTCCTTTTCGACTGAACCACCTCCCACAAAGTGGTACATTATCTTATTACCCCTTCATTCTACGCATTCATTAGTATTGCCACTGCCTTATACCGGCTCTCACTTTCCCCACTTTAATAGGTGAGCAGGTTCTCACCTATAGCCGGATATCCTACTGCCCACCCCATAACCCCTATGCATTCCCGATTCTTTTTCCCCAAAATACCCCCTCCCACACGCATACCCAGGAGTACTATAAGGTCAAATAGTCTGACCACACGTCATACGACAATCCTATACCCAAGCAATCCTATCCCCAGACATCTCTTTATTTTACACCCTCCCATATCCAATTTTCCTATTTTGATTTATCATTCTTTTGTATAATGTCTCCCAATCCAACAACATCAAATTCAACTCCAATCAAGCTCATCTCCTTAAATGTCAAGGGATTAAATTTGCCTGAAAAAAGAACTCAACTCCTTCTATATATGAAGCGACACCGTGCTGATATCATATTCTTACAAGAAACCCACTTCCGAACAGACTCTATCCCTAAACTACACAATTTAAACTTCCCTACAGTATATCTCTCTACTAACACAACGTCAAAAACGAAAGGAGTCTCTATACTCCTGGTGAGACAAACCCCTATTCAAATCACAGACTCTCTCGCAGATGTCCAAGGCAGATTCCTTTTTTTGAAAGGCACATGCCAAAACCGGAAAATTACCCTGGTAAACATATATGCTCCAAACAGTGGTCAGGTACCCTTCTTTCGAGACATAAAACGTTGTCTGATAGACTTTCAAGAATGAACATTGATATTGGGTGGTGACTTCAACACCCCACTAAACCCTCTAGTTGACACGTCGAACGGCGCTTCATCTCTACCGTATACAGCCCTTAAAGCAATCAAAGCTGAACTACAGTCACTTTTACTTCATGACACATGGCGCATACTCTATCCAGACGGAAAAGATTATACTTTTTTCTCACCTCCGCACGCTAAATACTCTAGAATCGATTACTTTTTCTTGTCCCAATCCGCCCTTCCCTATCTTCAATCAGCGTCTATAGACCCTATGTATCTCTCTGACCATCAGCCAATATCAATGAGCCTAACCTTCCCGGAACTTCACCCCCGATCCCAATCTTGGAAGTTAGATTCTTCCTTACTTACTGATCAAGCCATTGTCTCAGACATTGAAAATGGCATTAAACAATTCTTTGCCGAAAACAACACAAATGACACCTCATCGCAAATTGTATGGGAAGCGCATAAGTGTGTGATCAGGGGCATATTCGTTGCCGCCGCCTCTAAAAAACTGAAGCTCAAGGATCCACAACAAGCTGCCCTGATCCGGAAAATTAAAGTGTTCGAGAACCTTCATAAACGATCACTAGCCCTAGATGCCCTAAACTCGTTAATAACAGCCAGGAAGGACTTGACACAACTTTTAGGCAAACAAATCAAATGTAAGTACATTCTAAAACAAAAATCCTTTTACGAATTCGGAAACAAAGCCAGCAAACTCTTAGCTAGAGCCCTACAATCTCAAAGAGCCAACAATACAATACATGCCATCTCAACTTCTCAGGGTCATAAAGTCCACTCCACTCCTGACATAACTCAACAATTCCTAACATATTATTTGAAATTATATAACCTGAATTCCCTGGATAATCCCCCGAAATCTAATCAACGAACATCCCTAATTAAAGCATTTTTGACACAATATAGTCCTACTCCCATTTCAGACACCCTTGCGGAAGACCTCAACAAACTCATAAACATGGAAGAAGCGGAATTGGCTTTAAACATGTTGAAATCTGGTAAAAGCCCGGGACCAGACGGCCTGTATGTTGGTTATTATAAATCATTCCAAAAACTGCTGCTACCTATCTTCACAACCACGTTTGATGAGTACGCCACATCTATGTTACCCCCAAGAGATTTATTGATGGCACACGTTACGGTCATCCCCAAACCTGGCAAAGATCCCTTATTGGTACCTAATTATAGACCGATCTCCCTACTAAATATAGACCTTAAATGGTATGCAAAAATCCTGGCAAACAGATTACTTCCCCTAATCCCTGACCTTATTCATCTCGACCAAGTAGGCTTTATCCCGGGCAGAGAGGCGAAGGATAATACCCTTAAAGCCATTAACATCCACCACTGGCTCACCAAATCTAAACAAAAAAGGATTCTTTTTGTCATTGGACGTGGAAAAGGCATTCGATAGAGTGGCCTGGGATTATATGTCGGAATCCTTGAAAACCATTGGCATCCCAGATCGTATGCTTAATTATATTCTTATGCTATACTCCAATCCAACGGCGAGAATTCGCATTAATGGCCACCTGTCGAACGCCTTTCCCATTTCCAATGGCACACGACAGGGTTGCCCCCTGTCCCCACTTATTTTTGTACTCACCTTGGAACCGCTCCTTCGATGCATCAGAGCAAATCCAGATATCAAAGGCATCGATATACATTCTCGTACCTATAAACTAGCTGCTTTTGTAGATGATGTACTCTTGTTCCTCACAGAGCCACTGACAACACTACCGAATCTCTTGACAACACTCAATCACTTTAACCAATTATCCCGTCTCAAAATTAATCTTACAAAATCCCAGGCACTAAATATCACTTTATCCCCTGAACAATACTCACAGTGCCAGAACAATTTCCCTTTCAAATGGAACGCTCACACCATCTCATATTTAGGAATCCAACTTCCGTCCTCTCTAACAGACCTTTATGACACAAACTACCAACCTTTACTGCGTAATATTACCAATGACCTTAAAAAATGGTCTGCTGGTATTTTTTCTTGGTTCGGGAGAACGGCCATACTCAAGATGAACATCTTACCAAGGGTTTTATACCTTTTTCAAACGATCCCTATCAAGCTTCCATCCACGTTTTTCTCAACGTATCGAAGAATATGCACCAATTTCATTTGGGGTTCCATACGTCCCAGATTGAACTACCTCAAACTCACTTTTCCCAAGCTCAGTGGAGGACTTGGTCTCCCAGATGTGGAAAAATATCATCAAGCGGCCCATTTAACAAGAATCGTAGATTGGAATCTACATGTCTCCACCAAAGATTGGGTCCAATTGGAAAATTCCTTATCTAAAATGTAAATTGCACAATCACCTTGGATACCATACAATCACACTCCAAAAGTACACAAAACACACCCCTTGATCCATTCTATGCTTTTTACATTTCGAAAGGCCTGCAAAAAATATAATATCTCATCCATCCCAGGTCCAATGACACCTATCATACTTAACCCTGCATTTGCTCCGGGAATGCAGGCGCCCTTACTGAAGATTCAATGGCCTTACAAACAGGTCTGGGCCCTTCATTTCTTTAAAAACGACAATCTACTTTCCTACAACGAACTATCGAACCTCCTTAGACCAAACACAATTACACGCGAGACTTATCTTCTAATCCAAAATTTCCTTGACTCGCGATCTCCAAACATAGAATGGTCCAGGGCTCTCACCCCATTTGAAGCTATGTGCCAAAAGTCTGAACCACATAAACACTTAATTTCTTTTACCTATGCATTACTGGTCCCATCTCAAATGCAATGGAACGATTGGACCTCGATGAAATGGTCCAATGAGCTATCTATTAACTTCACACGTAGAGATTGGGAAACAATTGTACACAAAGGGTCCCTGAATGTTTACGCACAAGAAAATGCTTATAAACTCCTTACCACATGGTATAGCACCCCTCTCAAACTCCATCATATTTATCCCTCTTTATCCTCACAATGCTGGAGGTGTGGAAATGAACACGGCTCATTATTGCACATATGGTGGTCATGCATCAAGATCCAACCTTTCTGGAAGAAAGTTCACGCTTTAATACAAACCATCACCACATACAAACTAGATTACACACCAGCACAATTTCTTTTACACTATCCTGCAAAACCAAAACGTACCTACCTTCACTCACTAACTATGCACATGATCATGGCAGCTAACATGTGTATCCCTAGAAAATGGCACTTATCTACCCCACCATCTATAAGAGATTGGTTTGAGCGCATTCAAAAAACTGCTGAAATGGAAGAACTGATCCATCAAGCAAGAGACACCCCTTCCAAAATTGTACAAACATGGTCCTGCTGGCAACACTTTACCACCACACAAGAATATTACACTTTGCTTACTGGATGAGGGATATCTACCACATTATTTAAATGAATTTACCAAGTCATGATTGTGCTTTATAATTATAATTACCCCTTATCATTATTCTCCTAGAATCCTTCTCGCACCCCCACTAACATTTTACATATGAATATATAGTCGCATTTCCTCACTTCAGGAAAAACCTGTTTTATTAAACATTGAGCTCCTTTGGGAGACTCCTACCATATCTGCACCTGTCGATATCTGCCAACACTCCTGGATCTTACTCTCCTTCTAAGTAACCTACTCTCCAACGACACTATCCCTCCCCCTCTCAGATAGACCTTTCAAACTCCTTATTATTTCTTTCTTCTTCCAACATATGATAGCTTTGGATCCTTATGATCGGCACATAGTTTTGTTACAGATTTTCTGTTTATTTTATGTAATTACTTTCTAGTCATAACATCATACCTACACACTATTTCTTTGATCTACTTTCCATACACTTAGCTCCTATACTATATTATAGTATCCAGTCACAGTGAGTTCCCATTTGGGGTGACTGGATACAGTTTTTTTATTATTGACTAACATACATGAATTGCCCATGGTCACTGAAATAGTTGTAGTATCACCTTTCCCCTCCCAAGGGGTTTCACAATAAGCTCTATCATTTTTTTTTCCTCAGATTATTTTGTTTTGTAACTGTAATTGAATGTCGCAGTTCAGCACAACATTAACTTCAAAGCTAGACCTAATTATTATATGTTTTACAACTTCGTAGATTGCTGTTTTTTGCATTTTCCAATCTGCTTTCAATATTTTGTTAATATTAATATATTGTTATCAATATTGTATACCTGACAAAATCGAATAAAACGTTATTGAACAAAAATTAACATTTGATGAGGTATCTTAGTTTTTAATTTTGCCTATTGAAATGTTAATGAAAACCTGCTTTTTTTATCATGTTAATAATGACAAAATTCCACAGTTTTAAATGTATAGCAACCTAAATATAGCAATTGTAACACTGGTACGTAGCATCTGTCATTTCTGAACCCTGGGTGCAAACTGGTTCAGCTCAGGAGGAGGGGAAGATGCGTGTGAGTTTGGGGAGTGACACTTTAGCATCTTTAGGGTCAGAGGTTCTTGTCCTGATTCTGCCTCTTGCACCTAGCTTCTTTATTGGTTATTGAGCTTTAAAGCACTGAACTGAGGAATGCTGGAGTTATTCCCTAGATTTAGGTGATATCTGGGCACTCTGAGGCTCAGTTCACAATGGAACTGGCTGTGGATTGCACAGGAACGCTGTACGTCCCCATTCTCAGGTTCAGGGATGAACTTAGGGCCGAATCTTTGCTTGAATTTGGCCCTGAAATGGAGCCAAAGAAGCACAGCGTGTCTGTGCAGTGCACTAAGCATCCGCCTCCGGAGATATGTGAACCGGCTCCATAGAGAGCCAGTCACATTCTCCTGCTATGCGAATTGGATGCGGAGAAACCCGCATTCCAATTTGCATAGGTGTGAACCCAGCCTAAAAGATATATAAAGGTATGTGCAGGCACCTTTGTATGCCTATTTTAAATGTGTCAGTTGTGTGGGGTTTGGTAAGTGACATTTGTGGTTCAATGACAAGTGGTATCTACGGCTCGGGTTCACACTTTGAATCGCACAGGAATGCGCAGCACGTTCCTGTATTATTCACATGTGATTCAGTGCGGTGCAAATTGAGCCTATTGATTTTTAATGGGCTCAAATCGCACTGCATCAAGCAAACAGCAACCGGATCACATGGTACATTTATACCATGTAATCTAGTGCAGGATCCTGCATTTGGGGTGTCGTTAACATTGACACCCGGTGCAAATTGCAGCTGCAGTGCGTTTTGAACTCGGTGCAGGAAACGCGCAGATAGTGTGTTTTCTGAATAGCATTCTAGTGTGAACCTAGCCTAAATTTATGAAAATTATCTAAATAAATGTTATGTTTAATTACTAAAGGAATGAAAGTGTATCTAAACCCAAGAACAAAACTTTTATTTATTGCAACTTTCTAGACCTTAGATGTGGTGGCTGCATTTTTTTGCTTTTTTTCAGACTGAGTACATTTTCTTCAAGTACAATAACAATACTTTTTGATCCTGATAAAAGCCCAGAGTGCTTGAAAATTGCAGTGCACTAAACTGAAATCCCAAACAATGTTATCAGCTTTCATAGCCACAGTATCTTCTGTACACTATACCACTATACCCCCCCCCCCTTCTATGTTATGGAGATAAGGAAAGAGGGAATTGTTCTGTTGTCCTAACATACGTTTGTCCTTTGGTGACACTGCTGCTTCTTCAATACATTCATGAGAATTGTAGGATAAGAATTGTGTTAGGCCTCATATAGATGGGCATACTGATCTGCAACGCCCATGCATAGGGCCATCTTCAGTTGCCCAGGTTGCACAGGTGTTCCAGGGTGTGCAGGCAGTATGTTGAAATTGATGTTAGGCAGCCATTTGCAGAGACTTGCATGAACCTCCACACTCCATATACATTCTGATGTATAGAACATGTGCATTCCAGGCGACTGAAGATGACCCTTTGTACAGGTGTACGCATTTTTACACCAATGTGAGTGAGGCCTTACTGGATGGATCACCAGGTAAAAATAAAGGAAGAAAAGTTAGAAAAAAAGAAAACAAATGCAGCCACGGTAACTAAGGACTGGTGAACTTGGATTTAGATACAGTTTAAATTTCATCTGTAATGCTGATAGTTTCTAGAATTTCTAGAGATTATATAAAGTTGACCAATGTATTGTCCTTCTAACAGGGTCAGAACTTTGAGAAAAATCCAGGTGAGTGTTGCGGAAGATGCATACAAACTCAGTGTGTGGTTATTTCTGCAAATGGAACAGTAATTTTCCTGATGGTAAGTCACCAGTGAATATAATATAAGAATATAATAAATAATGTCTATGTGTATCATAGTGCTGGAAAGATAAAGAGATACTATATCCAAAATTCAAAGACAAAAAGGAGCTGCAAGTAGATACTTTAACCTAATGATCTTCACTATATTTAGCAATGTGCAAATGGCAATTATTTTACATATCATTATCATAGTCAATTAAAAAACACAAATGACTATGAATGCAGTTGTTGGTTAAAAATTACATTTTCATAAATTATTGATGAATCCTATGTAGCACTACACCTGTAGGAGTCGCTAATGTCCTGGGTCCCCACAGTCAGTCACACACCATTTCCTTCATACGTTCCAAGGCCTGTTTTATTAGGGGTTTATAACGTGGATGGGGTAGGGGAAAATGAGATGCCCAACTTCTGCTCACTCCTATGGGAACTAGCCGGATGTTTCTAGTTCAGCAAAGACCCATTATAGACAGGAACTGTCAGTCCCTTGACAAAGTAGTGAAATGTGAGTGAATACCATGACATTCCTCCTGCTTCCCTGTGGCCACTGATCCTAGCTCCACTCGCTTGCAGAAAATTCGAACCCACTTGGCTGCTACCAGCAGAGGCGGCTCTCTAATTAGGCCTCGCACTCACAGGGGCCTCATGGCTGCCTAATTTGCTTGTGATCATTACTAATGTTGGCGCCTCCGCCTCATCCCCCGCTGCTGGGACTCCGTGGCTCAGGGGGCAGACTGACCAATCGGACACTGTCTGAGGGCCCCCTGAGCCAATCATGGAGCATCCCGGTCTGGTGGCAGCAGGTACGGGGAGTGGGACAGCAAAGACCTATAGGGTGCCAGCACCCGACTCCAGGTGCGATCTCAGCAAGGCGTGTGGGTAGCCATAGGGCACAAAGCTGCTGAGGTAGCTGGGCTGCTCCTTCAGTCTACTCTGCTGACCGGTTACCTGACCGCCAATTCAGTTCAGCAGTCAGGGACAGAAACTACCCAGCAGCGCTGCCCCATGACTGTGAATGGGAAAGATCTTCAATGGATCTGAACTTCTGGTGCTTCTTGGCAGTCTGGAGAGAAAGTGAGTGCCTGACCATGCAGCCCACCTGTGCCCCTGGATAGGTGGAGCTGCTGCATATAGAAGAATTGATTTTTCCATATTCCTTCTGCAGCCACTAAATGTTTGCAGGGGGAGGGGAGAAACTAGCATTCACCGGCGGCATGAGGAATATGGAAAGATCAATTCTTCTATATGCAGTGGCTCTGCCGCTCCTCCTATCCAGTTTTTTTTGCTGCCCCCTGGCTCCGCCCCCCCATGATTTCCTCCGGCCCGATCCCTGTGCTTTCCACCCCACCCCATACTCTTGGTCCCCCCATGTGCTCCCTTGCTCCGCCTCCATGATCTTCTCCACCCCACCCCATGCTCTCGGTCCCCTATCTGCTTCCTACCCCCCCAGTTCTCTCCAATCCCACTATGCTCTCAGCCCCCCATCTGATCTCTGCCCCCATGCTCTCCACCTCACCTTGCTTTCCAGCTCCCCACACAGTACTCTTCAGCTGCCCCAGTGCTCTCTGCCCCCATATGCTCCCTCTTCCCTAGTGCTCTCCAGTTTCCCCCATGTGCTCCCTGGCTCCACCCCTATGATCTTCTCCGGTCCCCCTGTGCTCTTGACCTCACCATGCTCTTGGTCCTCCCTGGCTCTGCCTCCCATGATCTCCTCCACCCCCGTGCTCTCCATACCACCATGCTCCCGGTCCCCCATATGCTCCCTTGCTCCACAACCTATGATCTCCTCTGCACCCCTTGTGCTCTCTGGCTCCCTCCCCAGTGCTCTCCACCCCACCATGCTCTCAGTCCCCCATCTGCTCTCTGCCCCCTCCTTGCTCTCCACCCCACTATGTTCTCAAGCCCCATCTGCTTTCCACCCCCCCATGCTCTCCACCTCACCTTGCTTTCCAGCTCCCCAAACAGTGCTCTTCCGCCTCCCTAGTGCTTTCTGCCCCCCCCACTCCATGTGTTCCCTGGCTCCCCCCAGTGATCCAGTGCTTTTCACCGCACCATGCTCTCCAGTCCCCCCATGTGCTCCCTGGCTCCCCTCCCTAGTGCTCTCCACCCCACCACCCTCTCCAGTTCCCCTCCCCAATGTGCTCTCTGCCTGCCCCCCATGTGCTCTCTGGCTCCTCCTATTCTCTCCACCCCACTGTGCTCCTCAGTTTCCCCCCCACTGCTCTTCACACTTCCATGCTCTCCACTCCACCATGCTTTCCAGCTCCCCCTCACAGTGCTCTTCAGCTCCCCCAGTGCTCCCTGGCTCCCCTCAGTGCTTTCCGCTGCACCGTGCTCTCCACCCCCACCCCATGTTCTACCTGGCTCCTCTCCCTAGTGCTCTCCACCCTACTGTGCTCCCCAGCCCCTGTGTGCTCTATCCCCATTCTCTTTGCCCCCCGTGCTCTCTGTCTCCCCCAGTGCTCTTTGCCCCCCACATCAGTGCTCTCTGCCCCTCCCACACCAGTGCTCTCTGGCTCCACCAGGGCTCTCCAGCACCCCCGTGCTCTACACCCCCAGTGCTCTCAGCCTGGCTGCTTTATACCCCCACTCTCCGCCTCACTCCCATGCTATCTGCCACCCATGTGTCCCTTCTTTCTTTCTTTCCCCCACAACTCTGCAAGGTTCCGGTCTCCTTTTTCCCGCCAGCTTTTGCAGGGGATCTGTCAGGATGGAGAGCGGGGAGGGGACCAGTCTCATGGACTGCTCTGTCTAAAATGGGCCCCTTTTTTGTCAAAGTCTGGGCCTGGGGGGGAAGGTGAGCAGCAGCAAGGACCGAAAGCCCTGGAAGGAGAAGAGCTCTGAAAACCTCCCAGGACCAGAGGACAGGCTGACTGGGGCCCAGAAAACAAACACGGGCAGAAGGTGCTAGTGGCCAGGGACCACTCAATCTCACAGCAAACAGATTCTCTGGAAGGAGGAGAACACTGTCCCCACCCAGAACAAGAATGGACCCTGCCTGCTGCTGGCTGTCATGAACATTCTGCTGGCATAGAAGGTACTGTACCAAGCATCACACAAACCTTCCCACAGACAGGGACTGTAGACTGGAACATGGGCACAGGAGGGACTGCAGACAGGGACAGGGCTAGCGATCTCTCTATCACCCCTCTCTCTTTTTCACCGCCCCCCCCCCCCCCATTGGCTACATATGTCTGATCAGTGAGGAAGGTGCCCTGGAAGTAGTGCTGATCACCTGTGCGCTAGATCCGTGCATCTTTCTGCAGACAGTTTTTTTGCTTGAATTATTTTTACCATTAAGGGGCGTGAGTGGGGCCTCGTCTAAAATTTGCTTAAGGCCTCACAAAGCCTAGAGCCGCCTCTGGCTACCAGCCACGCCTCACCTCTTAGTCCTCCTGACTGACTTTCTGCCCCTTGCCTTACTGGTTCACACACATGAGGCCTCTCAGGGCAACGTTAGATGAAGACTTGGCACTGTATATCTTCAAGAGGCCTGCTACAGAAGGAAGTTTCTCTCCCTTGTCTGTCCCTGCACCGTGCTGATCTACTCACTGTCTATCCTTGCTCCTTCCCGCTGCCTCTCCAGCATTAATCCTTCCACTGCCGCCTGTGTTAGGATCCTTCCAGGCCATCTTTCCTAAGCACCCTGTCTAAGGTAGAACCCCCCCTCTCCGGTAAGAGGTCCCTGAAAAGCTACCGACAGCCTCTCCTCAGCCACCAACAGCTGGTATGGCCCATGCCTATTTATGGGGCTGGCTCTGTCCCCTGCCAGCCCACTTCTGAGGATTGGCTGAGGTCCCACAGATATTCATGGCAACTCCTATTAACCCCCACCCTATAGTTCTAGAAGGTTCTCCAACCTTCCAGGCACCAGGGGGAAGCACCAGAGGGCTGCCAGGATGAGTCATCCAACCCTGGCCTCTAGTAACCCTGACCCAATTCAGTAACTCAGGTTACTTTTGTGTGTTATTTAAGTTGTTTCCTTATATTGTGATAGGATATGGATTGTACTTCTGGTGATAGTTCTGTAAACATTAGGATTAGTTATGAGGGTTACGAGTAGGTTTGAGGGAATGTTAAATGTTTTTTTTTAATAGGGGAAAGATTCAGTGTAGGGTCAAGTAAAATATTAAAGCACTGAGTAAGTGAGAGTTAAGGCACTGTTTTAGAGATTGGGTTCCGTGTTAAGTGGTTAGACAAGGGAAGGGTTGAAGGGGTTGTAAACCCTCATGGTTTTTCACCTTAATGCATTCTGTGCATTAAGGGGAAAAACCTTCTGTAGTGCTGCAGCCCCCTAGCCCCCCCCCCCCGTTGTCTTTCTCCAGCTGTGAACGAGCACACCAGATCTAGTTGGTGTCTCATGTACTGATTGGATAGATTGATAGCAGCGCAGCCATTGGCACCCACTGCTGTCAATCAAATCCAATGACACGGGGGCGGGGCCAAGTCCTGCTTTCTGTTTGAATACACACAAAAGCATGACTCAGGAGCATGTCTGCATGGATGTCCATCAAGGAGAGCGCTTCTCCAGCGTGGACAACCGATGCAGGGAAGAGCTACCAGTGCCACTGGGGGAACCCCAAAAAGGTAGATCAGGGCCACTCTGTGCAAAACAAACTTCATAGTGGAGGTAAGTATGACATGTTTGTTATAAAAAAAAAAGAGGGTTTACAAACTCTTTAAGTGCTTTGTCCTTTAGTGTGAGGCAGTGGCGTTGGGAGGGGGGGCTGATGGGGGCTGGAGCCCCGAGTGTGTCCCCAAAAAGCCCGAGGTCTTGATAATGCTAAATCCATTATTCGCCCGAGATGTTTACACAGGCAACAGGGAACCATCTCCTGCTAATCCAGCGCGGTGGAGTAACGTACAAAAAGTCCCACCTCTGGGACCCGGCTCCTATGCTGAGACCATGGGACATGTGACTTGTCCAATGCAGAGACCATGGGACATGTGACATCCATCATAGGCATTACTGGGTCCAGGGGGAGGTGGGAATGACACTGTGGCCAAGCTGGGCACTGAGAGATCCCCACTCACTTTGTGTAAATGGGCAGGCAGCGGAGCGGCTCTCCTAACCAGGCTCTCTCTCTTTGGTGCATGCAGTCTGCTGTCTCAATGTGGTCATGGATGAGATGGGCTGCACTACACTGGTCAGGCTGAGCTGCAGGAGTGTCAAGAGGTCATCTGTCTTGGGAGGGTCAGTTTATGTGTTGGGGGATCAGTATAGATGTCAGGGGGTAATCAATATATGTGTCAGGGGGGTCAGTGTATGTCATTGGGGATCAATGTATGTGTCAGGGGGATCAATGTATGTGTTGGGGGGATCAATGTGTGTGTCGGGGGGTCAATGTATGTGTCAGGGGGAGTCAATGTAGGTGTTGGGGGTCAGTGTAGGTGTCGAGGGGGGTCAGTGTAGGGGGCAGGTGGGCCAGTGTAATGGTCAGGCAGGTCAGTTTAGTGGTCAGCATGGATGGGCAATGGTGAGCCAGGCAGGAACCAGCAAGTGAGCCTAACCCCCCCCCCCAATCACCGGCGCCAGGCTTGGACTTCAGGCTGAAGCCCCTGTTTTTTTTCCCACCTAGCAACACCCCTGGTGTGAGGTAAAGTATGCAATATAGGGACAATCAGAATTCTTTATTAATCCCAAATTAAAACTGGATTTACAGTATATTCGCCAAGAGCTCTAAAGTGTCACAAATTAGAATGCAAAAATTTGAGGTTTTTTCCTATATAAAAGTACATTTCACAATAACAATTTTAACTAAAAAAGAAACAAAATAAGAAGAATATACCTCTGTATATACCTTTGCAATGAAAATATAAGAACTAATGTTAGATTGTCACCATTACATGACTCGCAATGATGCTGCCTCAGGAACTGCAAATCATGTAAGGCTCCCCATGGTCTGGTATACTTGAAAACAAGGAAGCAGTTGCATTCAGATGATGTCCTCTTTAAAAAGCTTTATTGAAAGCTGTGCATATACATATGGAATACAACAATCCCACCATAAAAACTGCCCCCTCTGATGTGTTTTGCCCCTTTCACGAGGATTGGTCCCAGAGATGGATGGCCTAGTATAGATAGACAAGGCAGTAGATCAATCAAACCAATAATTCAATTACACCCATTAAAGGGAAACTGTACCTGTCCAATACTCTATTTCACACAACATTACAAAGTTCAAAACCTTAGTTTGACAACTGCCCATGTTTTTTCCAAAATATATTTAAAATTTACTAGTAATTTTAAACTAAAGAAACAAATGACCCCCTTTCCCTTAAAGCAGGGATTCCAGGAAACGTAGTACTGTATATTTTATCCATATTTGGTCGGATAGGAAAGAAGGGGATAGGAGGTGAGGGGTGGGGTGTACTGGGAAGGGGGTAAGAAGGGAAAGGGGGAGGTAGAATAAGAGGAGTAAAAGGGAAAGGTATAAATAGAAAAGGAAAAAGGACACAGGGAAACATGAATTAGCTGCTCATGCACTTCTTTCCTTGTGAAGAGAGACAAATGATTCTAGCCCCCTCGTCACTATGTAATACATTGTACATAAACAAGTACACACACCTAGGTCCATACTGCCTTTCCTTTATGTGGTTGCCTTTTCAGACTGCTTCTGTGCAGCTGGTTTTCCTTCTCCTGTGCCACCATTTTGAAAATGTATGTCCTCTTGTGCATGTACAAGATGGAGCATGTGACATCAGCACCTCAGCTTGTGAGTGCTCCGTACAACATCACGCTCATCTGTTTAAAAAACCTTCCCCCAAGATCTCATGAGCTCTAGGGAGAAAGATCTTTTTTTTGTTGGAACCGCAAATTAGTTTAATGTCATATGGCACATGCACGAGATGACATACTTCATGCTTGGGTACATGATCTCCCTGAAGGCACTATAGACATTGCTTTCCCAGGCAGCATCTATTCGGCCAAGGGTATGTCAATAATGCCTTCAGGGGAACCAGGAAATGGATGCAATAAAAGGTAAGCAAAGTAAAAAAAGTGTGTGTGTCTTTTATTTATTTTTATTTCTTTATTTAAATCAATATTAGATGATTTCACAACAGCATACAGTGAAGCATACAGATGTGAATTTTTGTAAAAGGGGGGAAAATAGGGTTGCCACCTTTTCTTCAAGCTAAACCCGAACACTTTAACAGCGCACAGCAAATTTTTACCTCTCCTTAGAGACCCCCCATTAGAACAGAGTGCCCTTATATCAGTGCCCTATTAGATTAAAGACCCCCATTATATGAGAGTCCCTTTATATCAGTGCCCCCTAAAGACTTCCATCAGTTCAGGAATCCCCCTTTCACATTAAAGTCCCCTTTAGATCAGGAGTCCCCCTTCATCAGGTTTCGGGAGTCTGGAGTCCCCCTTTACACCAGAAGTCACCCTTTACATTGGGAGCACTGTACTGAACATCAATGGTCCCCCTATGAGATCAGAGTCCCCCCCTTCACATCAGAGTCCTCCCTCACAACAGCAGGGGCCCGTTATATCAGTAACTCCACATATCAAGGGCCCCTTTACATTAGGAGCCCTCCTTAAATCAAGAGACCCTCTTTCAAATCTCAATTTACATTAGTAGTCTTCTTTACATCAGTACCCCGGTGTGAAAGTAGGAGGCAGAGTGATAGGAGGGTAGCAGAGTGTGACAGGGGGGTACATAGTGACAGGAGGGGGAACAGTGTGACAGGAGGGGGACACAGTGTGACAGGAGGGGGATGCAGAGTGTGACAGGAGGGGGATGCAGAGTGTGACAGGAGGGGGATGCAGAGTGTGACAGGAGGGGATGCAGAGTGTGACAGGAGGGGATGCAGAGTGTGGCAGGAGGGGGATGCCGAGTGTGACAGGAGGGGGTGCAGAGTTTCAGGAGGGGGCAGAGTGTGACAGGAGGGAGGGAGGAAGGGGTGCAGAGTGTGACAGGAGGGTGCAGAGTGTGACAGGGGAGGGTGCAGAGTGTGACAGGAGGGCGTGCGGTGTGACAGGAGGGGGTGCAGGGTGTGACAGGAGGGGGAAGAGTGTGACAGGAGGGGGCAGAGTGTGACAGGATGGGGTGCAGTGTGTGAAAGGAGGGGGTGCAGTGTGTGAAAGGAGGGAGTGCAGTGTGTGAAAGGAGGGAGTGCAGTGTGTGACAGGAGGGGGTGCAGAGTGACAGGAGGGGGTGCAGTGTGACAGGAGGGGGTGCAGTGTGACAGGAGGGGGCAGAGTGTGACAGGAGGGAGAAAGGGGTGCAGAGTGTGACAGGGGAGGGTGCAGAGTGTGAGAGGGGAGGGTGCAGAGTGTGACAGGGGAGGGTGCAGTGTGACAGGGGGGGTGCAGAGTGACAGGAGGGAATGTGGTGTGACAAGAGGGGGTGCAGAGTGTGACAGGAGGGCGTGCTGTGTGACAGGAGGGGGTGCGGTGTGACAGGAGGGGGTGCAGGGTGTGACAGGAGGGGGGGCAGGGTGTGACAGGAGGGGGGGCAGGGTGTGACAGGAGGGGGTGCAGTGTGTGACAGGAGGGGGTGCAGTGTGTGACAGGAGGGGGTGCAGTGTGTGAAAGGAGGGAGTGCAGTGTGTGACAGGAGGGGGCGCAGAGTGACAGGAGGGGGTGTGGTGTGACAGGAGGGGGTGCTGTTTGACACGAGGGGTGCTGTTTGACAAGATGGGGTGCAGAGTGTGACAGGAGGGGGCATGGTGTGACAGGAGGGGGTGCAGAGTGTGACAGGAGGGGATGCGGTGTGACAGGAGGGGGTGCAGTTTGACAAGAGGGGGTGCAGAGTGTGACAGGAGGGGGTGTGGTGTGACAGGAGGGGGTGCAGAGTGTGACAGGAGGGGATGCGTTGTGACAGGAGGGGGTGCAGTTTGACAAGAGGGGGTGCAGAGTGTGACAGGAGGGGGTGTGGTGTGACAGGAGGGGGTGCAGAGTGACAGGAGGGAATGTGGTGTGACAAGAGGGGGTGCAGAGTGTGACAGGAGGGGGTGCGGTGTGACAGGAAGGGATGCGGTGTGACAGGAGGGGATGCGGTGTGACAGGAGGGGATGCGGTGTGACAGGAGGTGGTGCAGTGTGTGACAGGAGGGGGTGCAGTGTGTGACAGGAGGGGGTGCAGTGTGACAGGAGGGGGTGCAGAGTGTGACAGGAGGGGGTGCGGCGTGACAGGAGGGGGTGCGGCGTGACAGCAGGGGGTACGGCGTGACAGGAGGGGGTGCGGTGTGACAGGAGGGGCCCAGGCAAATACAGAGGAGGGGTGCAAATACAGAGGAGGGGGGTAATTTCAGAGAAGGGAGGGACAATTACAGAGGAAGGGGGTGCAAATACAGAGGAGAGGGGAAATTACAGAGAGGGGGCAATTACAGAGAAGGGGGGGGCAATTACAGAGGAGGGGGGTGCAAATACACAGGAGGGGGTGGCAAACACAGAAGGGTCAAAACAGAGAAGGGTCAAAACATAAGGGAGAGAGAGGTGACAGACAGCTGCTGGTGCAGAAGTTTTTAATAAAATAAATGCTTAAAAGCAATCCACTCACTCTCCATGTCAGAGCTGTATATGTCAGTCTGTGAAGTTGGATGTCCCATTCTCCCCTCCGATCCACGCTGCTCTTATCACTGAATCGGAAAACTTATGTGAACTCATGTGAACTGTCAGCCTCTGATGATGGAGGCGTGGTTAAGCCTCTGGAATGCTCTGATTGGTCACAGCATCCCAGGCTGACAGCTCACTGCAGTCTCCCTGCAGCTCTGTATCCTTGGCTTCCTCCAGCGATTCAGTGATAAGAGTAGCGTGGACCGGAGGGGAGAATGGGACATCCAACTTCACAGACTGACATATACAGCTCTGACATGGAGAGTGAGTGGATTGCTTTTAAGCATTTATTTTATTAAAACCTTCCGCACCAGCAGCTGTCTGTCGCCCGCTCTCTCCCATATGTTTTGATTGCTCTGTAATTGCTTCCCCCGCCCGCCGCTCCGATGCCCCTGCTGTCCAGGTCCCCCTGTGTGCTGGGGCTTGTAAAAGGAGGCCCCATGGTACCCCTGTCAGCTGGAAATGGTGTCCGGGTGTGAGGCAGAGGGAAATCCGGGCACAGCCTCCTAAACCCGTACTGTCCGGGTCAAAACCGGACAGGTGGCAACCCTAACCCGCGATCGTCTCACGGGCGGCTGAATAGAGGAAATGCCATGTAAACAGCATTTCCCCATTCTGCCTAGCAACTAGTAATGCTAATCTCTGCTCCATGTGATTGGAGCAGAGATCAGTGTTCACTAAATGAAAGCCTAGCCCCCCCCATAGTTAGTAACACACCCCCAGGAACACTTAACCACTACACTGCCACCCACTGGTTAACCCCTTCACTGCCAGTGTCATTTACACAGGAATCACTGCATTTACATAGCAGTGATTACTGTTTAAATGACAATGGTCCCAAAAATGTGTCAAAAAGTCCGATGTGTCTGTCGAAATGTCGTAGTCACAATAAAAATCACTGATCGCCGCCATTACTAGTAAAAAAAAAAAAATAGCAAAAAATTATTAATAAAAATGCCATAAAACTATCCCTATTTTGTAAACGCTATAACTTTTGCGCAAACCAATCAATAATCGCTTATTGTGATTTTTTTTTACCAAAAATATGTAGAAGAATACGTATCGACCTAAACTGAGGGAAAAAAAAATTTTTTATATATTTTTGGGGGATATTTATTATAACAAAAAGTAAAAAATAATGCGTTTTTTTCAAAATTGTCGCTCTATTTTTGTTTATAGCGCAAAAAATAAAAACCGCAGGGGTGATCAAATACCACCAAAAGAAAGCTCTATTTGTGGGAAAAAAGGACGTCAATTTTGTTTGGGAGCCATGTCGCAATTGTCAGTTAAAGTGACGCAGTGCTGAATCACAAAAAGTGGTCTGGTCTTTGACCAGCAAAATGGTACGGTCTGTAAGTGGTTAAACAAAGGATAGTAATTGAATGGTTAATTCAATTAAATAATTAAGAGCTTGATTCCAGACTTTTCAATGAGTATATACAGTAAATGTATATGATTATTTGTATTGTGACATGTGTTCTTATCTGAGGAAGGCCGCTAACAACCTAGCCTTAAACATCTTGAGGCTTGGAAGAGGTACTGTGGAAGGGAGCACTGGAGAGAAGAGGAGTATTGCAGCAATATCAGTTTTTTAAACCTTCAGGAGGCCAAAAAATTACTTAGGCACTAAATATAATGTTTGGAGTAATAACAATTCTATGTCATAATTTATTTATTAAGGTAGTTACATCTTTTCTTGGGATTATTTATTTGTAATATGTTTTAATCAAAATAACATTGATGGCTATCATATATATGCTCTCATCCATGTGTGGCTATAAAGGAAAATGTACTTTACTACACAGACTGTCTTAATATCTCTAACATGTTCATTGATTTTGACTTCAAGGAAAAACAGACAATTCCCTCACCTGATGACAAATGTATAAACTACACCTGCATGATCTCAATGGGGAAGCTCAGTGCTGTAAAACAAATGGAAAGCTGTGAGCATCAATCTCAGTCAGACTGTGGAATCGTAAGTTATTATGCTTTGTACTGTATTTTTTCCTGGATTTAAATTTGTAGCTAACAAGTCATTATAAATCTTTACTTTAAATAATTACTGTAAGTACTGCAATGTCAAACCATCAGTTCTGACAACCTGGGGTAATTTTAATGTACACATGCTATTTATTTAATTTTCTTGCCTTGGTACTTCTTGCTGTTTTTTTGCAACACATGTATTTTGCTTGGATATCAGGAGACAAGCCAAATCATAACCAAAGTGGCAAATCTAAAAATCGATAGTAACTCCTAAAGCATCAATGGAAACAAAGAAGACTCTGCCCAGGCGCTTTATTGCATCTTCTATGTTCCCCTCAATATGTTCTCCCGTCAATGAGAGAGCCACATGAAAGGCCTTCCCCTGGGGTGGGTTCTTCTGGGTTACGTTAGACACTAAATACAGGTCACTTTCCCACACACAGGGTACCTTTACTGGAACAGACGATGGGTCTCTAATAAACTTTCTCAATGTTATATACCACTATGGTCACTGGTATAATTATATACCACTATGGTCACTGATGCATTTAGGAGGGACACGCTGAGTCTATGCCCTCTCTACCTGTCCAGTGTATAACCACTACCTCACTCCCAGTAACTGTATGAAGCCCCACCGTGCACCTAGCTCTAACTTCACATGTGCACTTTACTTAACTCTTCCATATAGGTTGGGGACCTTTGCGGTGCTGATCTGCTCTCATTACTGTGAGAGACGGACCTGCTCATTGAGAGAGTGCCAACAACTCCTCCTGCTAAAAGCTTTACCTCCTGCCACATTTACATGCTTATTAGGCTTCTAGAGAAACTTTCCCTACCCTTCACTTGCTTGTACTACACACTGTTAGCTCTCACACTGATGTCTTCATAGTACAATGTGTTTAGTGACGCCAGTTGCAGACTACGTGTGCCCGTTACGTGCATTACACTCCTTTAGTAACTTTAGACCAGGCAAATGCAAAGTTTCAAAGCTTTACTGAAGAATAAATTGACATACAAGAGCCCATTCTTGGCAGAATCCATGGATGGAATGTTCAGAAAGGACTGAAAGTCCCAACAATATCTGAACATGGCATGACACTGGTGACCGAGACTCCAGCAATGGCAGTGAGCCATTTCCACAAATTTCTTTCCCTCTGTGTTTGTGAGTCCTCCTGGATCCAGCCCGTGTCCTTTTTTTTTTTTAACCATAGATTTTTATTGAATTTCACAGTTTACATGTAAAATATAAAGTATTGTATACATCACAATACATATACAAAATGATTATCAAATATCAAACTTACATATGTAAAAATATTGTTCTTGTGTGAGCCACCTATATTAATACAGAATATGACCTCAGGAGGTAAAGCCTGTCTCCCCAACTGGGTACACACTGTGATCAGGCTCTGCATAGGTACAGTTAAAGATTAGCCTTTCTTGGACCTTGTTGAGGGTCCCTGGAGATGAGACGCACAGTAAGTTCTGTACTTGCAGTTTTGTTAACCAGTAAACAAACATTTTCATTTTCTTAATGCCAAATAGTACACATATGCTGGTCGGGGAGTGGTCATGTATTCATAGTGTCCTTAATGAAACTCCTGGTGTGACCACACCTATTATTAGGACTTACCACTTGATGAACGGGTCTATGTAATAAGTATCAGCCAAGACTAAACATAAAGCAACAGTCACAAATGTGGAGAGGCATATTGTGAAGTTCTCCAATTTTCCCAGTATATATGGAAAGCTGGAGCCCTTCTTTCTTTGTATGCAAGTAGTTTTTCCATTATGTATCGAGCATTAACCCCAGAAATCACCTCCTCAATTTTTGGAGGTGTTTGAGAGTACCATTCTTTTGCCAATGAAATGAGGGCTGCAAATAGTATATATACAACCACTTTCCTCATTAGTGGGGGGAATTTTCAATACCAATGCTTAGAAGTGTGAGTGCAGGGTCTAATGTACATGTGTTGCTTGTAATGTCATGAATAAGGGAAGACACTTCTTTCCAAAAAGCTTTTATCACCCTGCAGTTCCACAATATGTGTAGTATGTTGCCAGTAGATTCACAATTTCGCCAGCAAAGTGGTGGGATATTTGGGTCCAATGCTTAGAAGTGTGAGTGCAGGGTGTAATGTACATGTGGTGCTTGTAATGTCATGAATAAGGGAAGACACTTATTTCCAAAAAGCTTTTATCACCCTGCAGTTCCACAATATGTGTAGTATGTTGCCAGTAGATTCACAATTTCACCAGCAAAGTGGTGGGATATTTGGGTACATTTTATGAAGTCGTAGAAGTGTTAGATACCATCTATGATTTTTTGTGCATTCTCCCAGTGATCTACACATGACGAGGATCTGCCTTTGTAGTTTACAGCTAAGTGTCATTGTTGTAAAGGGAATTCTTTTTGTAGTTCTTATTTCCATTTTATCATGTTAGGTTGTTAAGAGTGCATGTACAGGGGGGTAGCAAATCTATAGAATAGGGATATCCCCTTGTGTTTCACTGGATACTTGGTAATCAAGTAGTCCCATAGGATTTGAGGTATTTATATATTGGCCTAGGTGTGTTGGTTGTTGTGTAGTGTTTTATTTGGAACATTTGGTATCTGTCCAGCACCTCTTGTTCAGCCATTTCAGACGTAGAGAAATGTTCACCCTTTTTTCTTCCAGGATTGGGTTGAAAGATTAGGGATTAGGTATTCATACGCCGCTAACTGGGTTTTTAGTTTGTACCTTGGAGTATCAACAAACGTCTGGTGTATCATGGAGGACCATGCTGCAATAGTGGCTTGTACTGTAGGGTAAGGTGTGGTTTCTGGTCTATGGTGTATGCAGGTGGCTATTGACAATGCTGGGAGATTATGTTCTGGGATGATTTCACGTTCTATGTCTGACCATCTATTATAAATTTGGCAAGAGAAGCAGTATCACATTTGGTCCAATATCGCTGCTCGTAGTATATTTGTGCATTGGGGAGGCCTATGCCACTAAGGTGTTTGGGTTTATATAGTTGTGCTAACGCAATTCTCGTTTTTTTACCCGCCCAGATATAATTCTTCAGACTAATCATTAGTTGGGAGAAGAATTTTTTTTGGAATGTTATAGGAATGGGCAATGTTCTGAAGTGATATAACAGTTTGGGCAATATTTGCATTTGGTATACAGCAATTCTCCCTATCCAGGTTAGGTGCAGTTTACCAATTTGTTTCAGCTCTTCTTCAAGTTTAGTTAATAATGGAGGATAGTTGCAGGGATACGTTTGAGAAGAAGAGGAGGTTAGCTGCACTCCAAGGTAAGTAATTGAGGGAGTCCCAATTGCAGGGGAATCATTTTTTGAGCTTGTTTTCGTCCTCTGAGGGCACATCAAGAGGCAAGGCAAATCATTTATTAGTGCTGACTTTGTAAAAGGAGACCTGTCCAAATTTGTGTAGTAGCTTTTTTATTTCTGTGATGGAAGACTCTGGGTTAGAAACAGTCAGAATGATATTGTCAGCAAAGAGTCCAATTTTGTGGCTTTCAGAATATATTGTGATATCTTGTATGGTGTTGTTGGATCTGATACTTTCCGCTAGTGGTTCTATGATAAGTGACAATATAATTGGAGAGAGGGGGCAGCGTTGGTGTGTGCCATTAGATAGTGTAAAGGGGTCTGAAAGTAGGCTAGATGTATAGACTTGAGCTGTGGGGCGTGAATAAGGGGACATTATTGTGGAATGAATCAGGCCAGATATTCCAAATTTGTGTAAGGTCTTTGATAGGTAGCCCCAATGTACCCTATCAAAGGCCTTTTCTGCATCCAAAGCTAGCAAAGTGCTGGGATTTTGGTTGATCTCTGCAAAAAGCAGAAGATTTAGCATCCTTCTAGCCCCGTTTGGTGCTTGTCTGCCTTTTATAATGCCAACTTGGTCCAGGCCTGTGAGGGAGGGGGTAACTTCCATTAGTCTGTTGGCTAAGATCTTGGCATATATCTTTAAATCTGAACTCAGTAGTGAAATTGGCCTAAAGTTTTGGGGGTTAGTTTTATCCTTGCCTGGTTTGGGTAGTGAAACTATGATAGCCTGAAGCATTTCTTTTGGGAAGGAGCCAGAAGAAGCTGCCACATTAAAAACATCTACCAGTTTTGGGGCCATGAGGGAGGCAAATGCCTTATAGTATTCAGCATAGAAACAGTCTGCCCCTGGTGATTTATGCATGGGATAGGGATCTTATAACTGTCTCAACCTCAGCACAAGTGATAGGGGAGTTCAGTTTTTGAAGTGCAGTTACATCTATAGAGGACAGACTAACCCGTTGAAGGAATTTGTCAACCTCTATGTGCATGGGTTGGTAGGTGTGTGGGTCAATGTTGAGGTTATAGAGGGGTTTACAATAATCCCTAAAGGCATTGGCTATGTCTTTAGGGTTGTGAAGTATGGTATTGGATCCATGGTGTTAAATGTGGGTGAGGGTGGTTTTAGCTTGCTTTTTTTTAATTTGGGAGGCTAGGAGTTTACTTGCCCTGTTGTTTTGTGGGTAGAAGGATAGTTTTATCTTTTTGAAGTACACATCATAGTCTGCTCTAATCTCTTGCGCCATTGGGTAAGGTGATTAAAAAGGCTGGAGGAAGTAGTGCTGGGGTTCTTGTGTTGAACATCTAGTTCTGCAATGGACTTAGGAAGCTATGACATGTGTTGTGATTTTTTTTCTTCTCCCTGGAAGCTATCTGGATAAGAGTACCCCTAGCAAATGCTTTATGTGTGCATCATGTCATCGAAGGAGAACATTCTGCATTGGCATTGAAGTGGAAGTATTATTTTAGTTTCTCTTCTACCTCATCCTTGATTTGGGGGTGATATAGGAGAAAAGTGTTGTTGCGCCACAGAAGTTTGTGGGAAGTTTTGCTAGTATACACAACCTCAATAGTCACTGGAGCATGATCTGACCATGTGATGTTGTGGATATCAGGTTTGTTCACATTCTGCAATGTATACATGTCAGTAAGAAAAAAAAATCAATTCTAGACTAGCTATTGTGCACCATAGAATAATACGTGTAATCCCTCTCTGTGGCTCTAAGGCAGCGCCAGGGGTCAAAGAGTCTTTCTTCATGGCATAAAAGGCCTAGAGAGGACCTCTGCCCGAGAGCCACCGAGCAAGAGTCAAGTTCTCAAGTTCAGAACCATATTGAAATCCCTGCATATAATTAAGTTACTCTTTTGCATTGCTTTAGCAAGTTTTACAACTTTGCGGATGAATTTCAGTGGTTTAACATTAGGTGCCTATAGATTCACCAGTGTGTAGATAGTATGGTTAATTTCAGCAACCAAGATGATGAAGCATCTTTGGGGGTCAGCATGGTCCTGCAATAAAAAAAAGTTACAGTGTCCCTGATAGCAATCAATACACAGTTTTTCTTGGAGTTGTCATTCGCAGTGAATACATGTGGGAATTTGTTGTGCATGCACTTTGAGGGTTTGCTGCTGGAGAAATGTGTATCTTGTGTACACAGGCAGGTTTGCCAACTGCCAGTAAATTTACTGACAGTTTGTAAAAATCTGTGATTTTTTTACAACTGCTAGTAAATATCAGAGGCTGATAAGTTCATGCAGTGTTGACTTTTTAAGTGTAAATCAAGCAAATTACTTTGTTATAGGTATTGTCAGTGTTTCCATATCATGTTTATACTGTTCAAATATTCACTGTGTTAGTTTTCAATAGGAGTTCAGTAACTTCTCAGGTTGCCAGTAAAAAAATGTCCTCCGCCAGTGAATTTTCCATGTTTTGTCAGCAAAAAATGCTGCTGGAGGTTGGCAGCCCTGCACACAGGATGTCACATTTTATGTCCATAGCTGATTTCCATAGTGCTCTACGTTTATAGGGACTGTTCAAGCCTCTCACATTATGCGACATTATCTTAAAGGGGTTGTAAAGGTTAGTTTTTTATTTTCTAAATAGGTTCCTTTAAGCTAGTGCATTGTTGGTTCACTTACCTTTTCCCTTCAATTTCCATTCTAAATGTTTTTTTTCTTTGTTTTCTTTGTCTGAATTTCTCACTTCCTGTTCTTCCTCAGTAAGCTGTTCAGTAAGCTGTTCTGTCTGACTAAATACCACTTGGATGATGGTGTGAAGTTTACTGAGGAGAAACAGGAAGTGAGAAATTCAGACAAAGAAAAAAAACATTTAGAAGGGAAATCGAAGGAAAAAGGTAAGTGAACCAACAATGCACTAGCTTAAAGGAACCTATTTAGAAAATAAAAAAATGAAGCTTTTCAACCCCTTTAAGGTTCTTTCCAATAATCGAAATTGAACTGCTGCCATCTGGTGGTAGAACTTGGTAGGAAGCATGTTAACATTCTGTTGCTGGATATGTGTATATCCTGAGGTAAATTTTCTTTTACAGTTAGAAAGCAAAAAAGAACAAGAAAAATAAACCAAACTGGGTTGTTCAACAGGAACCAAAAGAAGAGCACACACCGCTCCAGGCAAATCAGCAGGTGCAAATTGATGACAGATGCAGACTCCGGCTCATCACCATCCAATACTAATAAAATGAAGAAATGGTCGCACTCTGAATTTCCAAAAAACTTGGTTGATTTACTTTTATTGTAACAAGTGTATTAGACAAATACAGGACAAGCAGTTGACATGTTTCACAAGCGAAAGCTTGCTTGTTCACGTGAACAGTGAACAAGCAAGCTATTGATTGGGAAACATGTTAACTGCTTGTCCTGTGTTTGTCTGATACACTTGTATCAATAAAGGTACATCAAGCAAGTTTTTTTGGAAATTCAGAGTGCAACCATTTCGTCTTTTTATTTATTATTATCTTATTATTAGGTTAAGGGAATCATCCTATAAATGAAGAAGGAAGGAAACTAGTTCTCGGTTTAGCCGAACAACAGATGATTTTTGAGCCAACACATAGGCTTGTGGGTAGGTTAGAAGGCACCAGGGATCAGTAAGCCTGAGAAAGGTAGTAATCCAGTAGGTGTACCACCAAAGGCACAAGTTATAGGTAGGTTATTTGCCTACCTATCCCTCCTGTGCTGACAATGATTATTGTGTCTGTCCTGGAGGGGTTCAGTGTCTGCAGCCTCTCCATTCACAGGCAGAAGTCGCCATTTTCTGAGGAGCTCCATTCCTTTTTCTAGTGAGGTGATAGTGTGCAATTCATTATGCATTTCCAGCAGTAATTTGGCTGGGAATCCCCATTTGAGGAGGATTTTGTGATTTACACAGGATTTTTGTGATAGGAACTAAATTATGCCTTGCTGTCAGTGTAGCTTGCGAAAGATCAGCATAGCGTGTGATTCCAGCGAACGGGTCAGAGAGTGCAGGGTGCTGTCCAGTGTATCGCATCAGCTGGTCTTTCACATGGTAAAAGTGGATTCTTGCTATGACATCCCTGGGGATCTGGTCAGACAGGAATGATGGTTTTGGCAGTCTGTGGGATCTGTTTATGATGACATCTGCAGGCCCCAGAGATGGGAGAGCAGTGGTCATAAGCTTTTGAAGGTATTCTGTAAGCTCTGCCGGTTTGATTGATTCAGGGACTCCTCTAAATTTGATGTTGTTCCTGCGAGCCCTGTCCTCAGTGTTCGCCATTTTAAGATGCACAGCTTTGAGTTCATCTTCAACATCAAAATGGGCATCCACTAGCTCATTATGTGCAAAAGTAAATTCCTCCATCTTTTGTTCAACATATTCTACTCTGTTGCTGACTGCTGATATATCTGCTTTTGATGATTGTAAGAATGCTGCCATATCTTGCTGGAGGGCCCCCACAAAGTTTTTAGCAACTCCTTCATAGTAGTGTCTATGATGGGCTGCCCTGATGTGGGAAAGGCATCTAAGTGCTGACCATATGAGGAGGATTCCTCCATTCCTTCCCCCTCTGTCCCTGCATCTTCTTGGGTCTCTCCTTCCTCCCCAATCCTCCTTTTTTGCTTAACAGAGCTGTCAAAAGGGGAGGATGGCAGTGGATGTCCTGAAGAACATGACTCATCCGTGGATGTCCTGAAGGACATGACTCATCCGTGGATGGTGATAGATTGCTGAGTGATGCAGGGGATGCTGAGGCCCGCCTCCCGGCACGGGTGCCATCTTGGATTTCTCGGCTGGCCTCTGGGGGGATGAAATCCGTAATTTTCCTTGGTCCTTCTTAGAGGTCGACCAATATGTGTTTTTCTCTGGCCGATGCAGATATTTAGAAATCATGGCGGCCGGTAGTCGATATATGATTCCGATTTTTTTGGGCCGATATGCTAGGCTGATTTATTTTATTTTTTTCCTTTTTTTTTTTTAATCCCCCTTCATCTCATAGAACCTAACAGACACCTTTCCCACTGGGACGTTTTTTAGGCGCTTTTGGGCTAAAAATAGTGCCTGTAAAGTGCCTGCAAAACAGCTCCCCTGCAGTCTGTGTGAAAGACAGAGTGCTTTCACACTGAGGTGATGCGCTGGCAGGATGTTAAAAAAAAGTCCTGCAAGCAGCATGTTTTGGAGTGGTGTATACCTCTCCTCCACCACTCCTGCCCATTGATAGTAATGGGCACCACTGCCGAAGCGCATGCAATGCGATTTAGCAGTGGTGCTTCACGGGCGCATTTAACCTCTTCTTCGGCCGCTAGCTGGGTTATATGCACCCCACTAGCAGCCGAATAGCACCGCTAAAATTATGGTAAAGCACCGCTAAAACTAGCAGCGTTTTACCATCAACACAGGACTTTTACTTGTAAGCAACAAGTGTCAGAAAAGATTTAGTCTTTAAATGGTTAAACTGAGAACTCTACACACAGAGTTGTGTTCATTCATTCAAGTGTCTGGGAGGGCACGTAGTGACGCCACCACGCTGTTTGAGAGGAGGACGGGCTCCTGTTTTACCGGCCGGTTTCTTATTATTGTTCGTATATGCTGTATTTTATTCATCCACATGTAAGTGTGCTACCTTATCTTTTTTAATAAATTGTTCAAACGATATCATGCCATGTTAGCCCCTTTCTTTTTCGGGTATTACTGAGCTCCACGAGGCATATCAATATCTGGAGGGCATCATTGGGAGATGGAAATCTGACCCACTTAAAAGGAGGATATCTTTTGACGGGATCCATCTATTATTCACAAACGCTCAAATTGCTTATTTTTCTGGTAAGCACATTCATTGTATGGTGACGGGCACTTTTAAGAGTTTTTGGATCGTGTTTAAATCACCGCGGTGTCACCGACTCTTATTTGGATTCACACATGAACTTTCTTTGAATGGACTTTGATTTATATTATTTTTTATATTGTTTTTTCACTTTACATATTGCTTTGTTTTTTATGCACTTAAGGTGTTTTTTTCATTGTGATAATTATTTAAAGTTAATATCTATTTATTTTGATATTACTTTTAGACATTTTTTATTATAGGGTTGGCGCAGTTTTTTATTTCTGCATATTTGTTTGGTGTTACATCACATCTATTGCTGCTGCCTATTTCACATTTTATTTGCTTTCATGTTTCTTTCCTAGCGCGGAATAATTTTTTCCATTCAAGTGTAAAGATTGTATCTCTTTGCTCTTTTCTTGGCAGACTGCCCAGAGAGGAGGAAAGTCGCTTCTATGAAAACTCAGGCAAATTACACTGACTTCTATTACAGAAGTCTTTTGCAAGTCGCGCTGTAGTTCTAAATCTGCCTTTTTATCAGCTCAATTGGCCGATGCCGATTAATTAAAAAACATCAAATATCGGCCGATATATCGCCCGGCCGATATATATGTGTACCTCTAGTCCTTCTTGTTCTTTTTGTTTGCTCATGGTGTCCGATGTGTGCCCCTCAATCTCCCCTTGCTGAGGATATGTTTGTTAGCCATGTGGGCCTGCTGTGAGCCGCGATATGCTGTCTGTTGTGGCAGAGCTCTCCTCTCACACCACCATCTGCTCTGGCTGTTGGCTCTTCCCCCCGTCCCTTTTTTATAGCACACAGGACCACAAAGTCGAACCCAAGAAAACACTAACCTTCCCGCATGGGGCGGCATTAAAATTTACCTGCCTACAACTTGAAATCTAAGGCCAGATGATGTCACAGATGTGTGACATTATATAGCTGTAGGAACATGCCTGCATACAGCGTCCTCTTGCTATGAGCATATATGCCATGCATCTAAAGGCAATACACACACACACAATCAGTAAAATAGTACAGAGGGGTGTGGGACTAGGATGTTAGCTGTTTAGCTATAGCAGTGGGTTGTTGTCCTATCCAAGAGGAAGCAGGGTGGGTGGTTGAGCAATTTGTCACCCACAGTCAACCATTCAGAAGCTCCCTAACATACCAAGTACTACCTAAAGGTAAAAGCCTTATATCCATAAATATAATGTTAAATTAGTCCATATAGTACATTAAAACAATCAAGTACATAAAAACAGCCCATCTGTGTCACAGTTTAAAGTTTTTTAGAATGTCCACTGCATCTTCAAATCCTAGTGTTTCTTCCAATTAATTCATTGCAAAAATGCTGCCTCTCCACCTAAACTGAAAAACCTCTCACCCCACTTAATTGCCTTTCTGTTTAAGAAAAGGTTAAAGCAGTAATAAACCCAAAAGCAAACATTTATTATAGTGCAGCTTACCAATTATTAGATGTAATGGCTGCATTTGTTTTCATTTTTAGGCTTTCTTTCTTCTATTTCCATCTGATGATCCGGCCAGTAGGTTTGTTGTTTTTCATAAGAACAAGCTCTCTTTCACGTATATCAGTTTCACGTATATCAGTATCAGTCAGCCATTTAACACTGACAGGTTGCTTACAATGATCAATTTTTATTTATTCATCCACAACAAGAAACCACAAAATATTGGGACTTTGTAAGTGTTGAAACCTCCTCCTAGAATAATCAATCATACAATGTGATATTAAAACTTCATTTTATTATAAATTATTAAAATTGTGTCTTTACCAAAAAATAGACATATTATAAAAAACAAGAGTTATACAGCATAATGTAATAGATTGTACAACCCCCCTCCAAAGTATAGTAAATCCTCTATAGGCATATGTAATAGGCAGTCATGTATAACCATGACAGACAATTTTTCACATATATGAGGAGATGCACAATCTGGCACGTTTCACCTTTTTGGCGTCTTCGTGGGTTTCTTGGGAGAAATGTAGTAGAGTTATTTTAGTATGTATTGACTTTGGGAAGTTACAAGGTCTCAGGTGTGAATGGGGAGCAGGTATGTTAAATTTGGTGTTATCACTTTCACTCTCCCATACTGGTCACTGGAAGTTCAACATGACACCTCATGACAAAGAACTCGCAGAGGGTCTGAAAAAAATAATTATTTGTCTACATAAAGAAGGCATAGGCTATAAGAAGATTGCCAAGACCCTGAAAGTGAGGTGGAGCATGGTGGCCAAGACCATACAGTGGTTTAACAGGACAGGTTCCACACAGATCAGGCCTCACAATAGTCGGCCAAAGACGTTGAGTGCATGTGCTCAGCATCATATCCAGAGATTGTTTTTGGGAAATAGACGTATGAGTGCTGCCAGCTTTGCGGCAGAGGTTGAAGGGGTGGGGGGGTCAGCCTGTCAGTTCTCAGACCATATGCCACACGCTGCATAAAAACGGTATGCATGGCTGTTGTCCCAGAAGGAAGCCTCTTCTAAAGATGTTGCACAAGAAAGCCTGCAAACAGTTTGCTAAGGACAAGCAGACTAAGGAAATGGATTACTGGAACCATATCCTGTGGTCTGATGAGACCAAGATAAACATATTTGGTTCAGATGGTGTCAAACATGTGTGGCGGTAACCAGGTAAGGAGTACATTGCTTACAGTCAAGCATGGTAGTGGGAGTGTCATTGTCTGGGGCTGCATGAGTGCTGCCGTCACTGGGGAGCTATAGTTCATTGAGGAAATCATGAATGCCAATATGTACTGTGACATACTTAAGCAAAGCGTGATCCCCTCCATTCAGACACTGGGCCACAGGGCAGTATTCCAACATGATGACAACCACAAACACACCTCCAAGACGACCACCGCCTTGCTAAAAAAGCTGAGGGTAAAGGTGATGGACTGGCCAAGCATGTCTCCAGAGCTAAACCCTATTGAGCATCTGCGGGGCATCCTCAAATGAAGGGTGGAGGAGAGCAAGGTGTCTAACATCCACCAGCTCCGCAATCTCGTCATCAAGGAGTGGAAGAGGACTCCAGTGGCAACCTCTGGTAAACTCCACGAGGGTTAAGGCAGTGCTGGAAAAGGATGGTGGCCACACAAAATATTGACACTTTGGGCCAAATTTGTACATTTTCACTTAAGGGTGAAGTCACCTTTGTTGCCGGCATTGTCAGTGCCAGTGCCAGTGTGTTGAGTTATTTTGAGGGGACAGCAAATTTACACTGTTATACAAGCTGTACACTCACTACTTTACATTACAGCAAAGTGTAATTTCTTCAGTATTAAAAGGTATAAAAAATTTTTACAAAAATGTGAGGGGTGTACTCACTTTTGTGAGATACTGTATATTGAAATGTCTTAAAATTAGCCTCCTGTACAGCCAAATGTATACTAGTAGAGCAAAGGTAAACACTGAGCAAATCATGGTCTCAGCAAATTGCTGTCAGTCCAACACAATGAGCATGCTTAGAGAAGGGATGAACACAGGTTTGACCTAATCAATGTGCTACCATTCATTTATGTTTCAGTTAGAGATTGGGTGGGTCCTGGACCAAGCTATATTGCTTAGTTATAGTCTTTAATAGGCCCGGGACATGGCTTTGTTCTCCAACAGGGGCACCTGGATCTCAAGGTTGGCAAACAGAATTGTTTAGTGTTTAAAGAGGAAGTAAACCCTGATGAGTTTAGTTCCTCTTTCATTCCCTGCAAAGGTAAAGCATAACGGACTACTATGCATCGCATAGTAGCCCATTATGTGTCACTTACCTGACACAGGAGGCAGCGATGTCACCGCTGTCCCTGTAGTCCGGCGTATCCATCTTCTCGGTGAGTCTCGCTGCTCCTCCGCTGTCATTTGGCAAAGCCGCCCCACGTGGCATATCGCCGTTGACGGCGGCGCGCTGAGTGCGCCTGCGCGCCGCTGTCTATGGCGCATGCGCCGTAGACAGTGGTGCCTGTCTTTCGGCAAATATCTCCTAAACCATGTAGGTTTAGGAGATATTTCTTGGACCTACAGGTAAGCCTTAATCTAGGCTTACCTGTAGATCAAAGTGTGTTGTAAGGGTTTACAACTACTTTAAATATTGTTGCTTGTTAATTAGTTTTATTGAGTATAAATTTAGGTTGGTAACCCCCTTTTCATGTAGGGCTATCTAAGCATAATACAATGAGTTTTTTTCCAATGCAAAGAGCCCAATGAACCTGGAAGGTTACAAGTTTACTACATAGTACAATTAGGAAAAAAATATCTACAGTGATACAGAAGTACAAACATGATTAAAAAAACATGAAAACTCAACTGATGATCACAGATAAGGCTTGATTAGCATCAGCTCTATGCTAGCTCCATACAGTACATCATAAATCAGTCCCTGAGTGCACTATAGTCACACTAGCAGCCTTCTCCTTATTAGCACAATACAACTTCTCTGCTGTATATGCTTAAAATGTTAGTCTTTTATGTCACATATCATTAATGCATTTCAGTTTCTTGATGTAGTTAACATTACCATGTTTGCCTTCCAGGGTTACCAGTATCAAATACTCTCTGAGCAGTGCTGTGGAAAATGTGTGCCAATATCTTGCGTATACATAACTCCAGATGGAAAGACCATACTCCTAAAAGTACGGTAACACATTGGGGTTGATTTAATAAATGCAAAAAGGCTGCTCACTTTGCAAGGGAATTTGCAAAAATTCACTTGTGTTCTATGTTTAAAATAACATTACGTGTCATACTTATCTGCACTGATTTTTCACAGAGCAGCCCTGATCCTCCACTTCTGTGTTCCCCTGCTGACACTTCTGGCTCTTTATCCCGCTGAGTGCCCCCATAGCAAGTCACTTGCTCGATCCCAAGCTGCACACTGTGTGTCCACACAGAGAATGGCTTGGCCCTGCCTCCAGTTCTCTGCTCACTGTCTGTGATTGACAGCAACAGGTACCGATGGCTCCTTCTGCTGCCTTCATGTCAATTGAGGAGAGAAAGTAAAGGGAGATGGTAATCTCGGGCACAGAGCTGGATCAAGATTGGGGCAAGATTTTTTACAGTAATACAGAGAATGCATTAGGGTAAAAAAAAAAACTTCTGCCTTTAACACCACTTTAATTATGTAGTTATCGCCAGAAACTGTGTAATTTATCACCCATGAGTTTGGTTGACCACCATAATTAAAGTGGTCACCCTAGGAATAAATTGCAAATACTATAGCAGCTGATTTTTAAACAAGACACTTACCTGTCCAAGGATCCAGTCCTGTCCTCATCCAAGCCAGTTCTTCCTTGATCAAAACCAAGTACCAGTAGCTCTGTGTATGTCTAATCAATCCAACAAATAACAATAAAGTGAATCAAACACAATTATAAATGGTGTATCTCCGAGAATCCTCGAATAATTAGGTGAAATCTATTATAAGCTCCATATAAATATATTACGTGTCCAAAAAGTGTCTCTCAACTTTTAAAAACCTGTCCTTGAATTCCACAGGAATATTCAATAATCAAGTGACGAGTGAACCCACCACCGCCAAACAGACTGCCTCTTGGTGGTGGGTTTACATGTCACATAGTAAAAAAGAACCGCACAGAACCTAAAAAACCTATACACAAATAGGCTGCAGTATACGTGGGATAAACGCAAAAAACAGAATAAAGAACAATAAATTCTGCGCCAAAGTCCACCAGGTCCAGCAACAGACCAGAAAATGATGGATAAAATGTCAGAAAATGAATAGTGAAGCTGCTAAATTCTTATTCTTATTATAACAGTGTCCTTTGGTATGATTGATTAAGCCACCACTGATCTCCACAAAATGAAAAACCGTGAAAGTGAAAACCGCCACCAAATGGAAAGCCACTTACCAGAGGGTAAGCACAAACAGCGTTTGGCTATAACCCAGCCGTGGCCTTTAGTATCCAAAATTGAACCCTCCAGGAAACCTTCTCAGGACGATCAGGGTGCTGGACTCATTCAAAATGTTATATGATCCATGAGATTGTGGGGCATATATAAGAAAAGAGGGACCATAGCATGATACCGCAATACAAATAAATTTTTTATAAAAAGTAAGTTATACTTACAAACATCAACGTATAAAAAGCATTATAGGAAAATGCCGGCTGCCATTTTAGGAGCCCTTTCTCCTTTAAAAGCTACGCAGTGACATCACTGCATGCCCTACCAGATGCGTTTCGTTATGCACAGGCGTTGTCAATGGGGATAGAGCGATACAGTGACTCACCGCTTTATATAGAACTAGAGGTTGACTGGTATATCGGCCGATATTTGCAGTTTTTGAATTAATCGGCATCGGCCGATTGAGCTGATAAAAAGGCCGATTTAGAACCTCAGCGCGACTTGGAAATTACTTCTGTAATAGAAGTCAGTGCAAGTTGCCTGAGTCTTCATAGAAGCTACTTGTGTCCTCTCTGGGCAGTCTGCCAAGACTAAGAGCAAAAAGATACAATGTTTACACTTAAATGAATGAACTCAACTCTGTGTGTAGAGTTCTCAGTTTAACCATTTAAAGACTAAATCTTTTCTGAACCTTGTTGCTTACAAGTAAAAGTCCTGTATTTTCTGCCAGACCCCCAAAAAATTATATATATATATATATATATATATATATATATATATATATATATATATATATATATATATTTATATATATATATATATATATATATATATATATATATATATATATATATATATTTAGCAGAGATCCTAGGGAATAAAATAGTGGTTGATACAATATTTTATGTCACATGGCATTTGCGCAGAGGTCTTTCAAATGCAATTTTTTGGGAAAAAAAACAAAAAATACACTAAATGATTTAAAAAAAAAAAACAAAACAATAAAGTTAGCCCATTTTTTTTTTTCGTCCAAAAGTTTTGACTACCTGTTTTTATTTTATAGGCTGCTTTCACACTGGAGCGGGCAGGCGTTGATGGTAAAATGCTGTTAGTTTTAGCAGCGCTTTACCATAATTTTAGTGGTGGTATTCGGCTGCTAGTGGGGCGCATATAACCCAGCTAGCGGCCGAAGAAGAGGTTAAATGTGCCCGTGAAGCACCGCTGCCAAAACGCATTGAATGCGCTTCGGCAGTGGTGCCCATTAATATCAATGGGCAGGAGTGGTGGAGGAGCGGTATACACCACTCCAAAAGTGCTGCTTGCAGGACTTTTTTTTAACATCCTGCCAGCGCATCACCTCAGTGTGAAAGCACTGTTTTTCACACAGACTGCAGGGGAGCCGTTTTGCAGGCACTTTATAGGCGCTATTTTTAGCCCAAAAGCGCCTAAAAAAATCCCCAGTTGGAAAGGTGTCTGTTAGGTTTTATGAGATGAAGGGGGAAAAATAAATAAATAAATAAAATAAAATAAAAAAAATCGGCCTAACATATCGGAATCATATATCGGCCATCGGCCGCCATGATTTCTAAATATCGGCATCGGCCAGAGAAAAACCCATATTGGACGACCTCTATATAGAACCACGCCTCATCCTGACATGCAAGGAAATGGCTAGACAGTGCCATATTGGCTGTGGAAAAACATACCCATATTCTACCGGATTACTAAAAAGTGCATTCATAAGAAATTATAGCTGAATGAAAAGCTTATATTACTGGCAAAAATTAGTTAAAATAATTGCCTAGCAGCCCGCGAGCACCATTCAAACTCAGTTAAATGAAACTAAGTAAAAAGAAAAACAAAGAAAAATAAAAAGGAATTTTTTATTTTTTTTTTAAATGTGAATAAAGAACAGCTCGTGTTTAAATAGAGCCAATAGACCATTATTATTCACCTTACCCATCCTGGATAGTACTAATTGATAAACAAAATAGTTAATTATTCTCTAGTGATTATTGAATATTCCTCTGGAATTCATGGACAAGTTTTTTTTTAGAAGTAGAGAGACAATTTTTGGACACTGAATATATTTTTATGGAACTTACAGTATAATAGATTTCACCTAATCATTAGGTGATTCTTGGAGACACACCGTTTATAATTGTGTTTGATTCACTTTATTGTTATTTGTTAGATTGATTAGACTAACACAGAGCAACTATTTTTTTAAATGTATTTATGTGTTATGCATTTTTTTTTTTTTTTTTATGCTTTTAGAGTGTGGCTATAGTAATTAGGATATGTACATTTAGATTAGCACTGTGTGCAGTCTTATTTATTTATTTTTTAACATCAATGTTTATTGAAGAAAAAGGAAAACAGATATGGAGTGTAATGGAAATACAGGAATCAAAAAACATATGACTGAGAGCATTAACATGTTATTGTAATAAGGTGTTTTCTAGTAAGAATTTTTTTTCAAATTCTTCTTGTTTTAAAGTATTAAAAGTTATATCAAAAAGCATCAAAGTATAAAGAAGGACATAAAAGGGGAAAGAGTCCTAGTCCCAATATAGGAAGGTTAGAAAGAAGAAAGTAGTATAGAAATGTTGGTGCAATATATACTTCACTGTTCATATTTGGCGCAGTTCAAGATAAATCTTAGTATAACAGTCATCTAGATAAGTATAATCAGATATGGCAATTTTATAAACCATTGGGTGTGTGGTCCCTCTGCAAAGCTCAAACAAGTAGTGGTATAAAGCATTAATGTGTACTTATCAGATTTGAATATGCCTGAGAATATCTGTATAGAAAACAGGGCGACCTTGTATCTTGGAAGCATTCAGCATTGTCATTTGACTGAGCTATGTTCTCCTCCATCTCAGACATCCACTACTTTACGCAGCCATTCCTGAATGGTTGGAATGCATGTGGATTTCCAAAACAGAGGGATGAGAGCTTTGGTGGCATTTAGTAAATGTTTAGAGAGCAAGTGTTTTTTTAACCACTTCCCACCCAAGGCCGTCATATGACGTCCTGGAGTTTCAGTGGGAATATCTGAATGATGCCAGCAGCCACATGCATCATTCAGATATCCTTGTTTTCAGCCGGCGATTCTGCGCACCATAAGAATGCTCATAGCAGCAGTTCCGCCGCTTGATCGTTCTTACAGGCGACGGGAGGGGACATCCCCAGCTCCTGTCACCATCCGGTGCTTCTCCGGGCTCTCCCACGCCCAGGTTCCCGGAAGTAAACAAAGCCGCGATCGTGGCTGTCAGCATGGGATTGTGAATTTTCTTTTCACAATCTCATGTTTTCCAGCTTGGAGGAGAGATGTGGGGTCTTATTGACCCCACATCTCTCCATAAAGAGGACCTGTCATGAATGATTCCTATTACAAGTTGTAAAATAAATAAATAAAATAAAATATAAAATAAAATAATTTGTTTTTTAAAACGCCCCTGTCCCCGGTAGCTTGTGCTCAGAACGAACACAGGCATTAGTCCCGCCCACATATGTGAATGCCATTCAAACTACACATGTGAGGTATCGCCATGTGCGTTAGTCTCAATATGTTACTGTAAAAAATTTTAAAGCGTTGCCTATGGAGATTTTTAAGTACTGAAGTTTGGCGTCATTCCATGAGTGTGCACAATTTTTAAGCGTGACATGCTATTTACTTGACGTAACATCATCTTTCACATTATACAAAAAAATTGGGCTAACTTTACTGTTTTGTTATTTTTTAAATCATGAAACTTTTTTTTCCCAAAAAAAAAAATGCGTTTGAAAAATTGTAGCGCAAATACTGTGCGAGATAAAAAGTTGCAATGACTGCAATTTTATTCCCTAGGGTGTCTACTAAAAAAATATATATAATAATGTTTGGGGGTTCTGAGTAATTTTATAGCAAACAAATTATGATTTTTACGTGTAGGAGAGGAGTGCCAGAATAGGCCTGGTATTGAAGTGGTTAATAGGAAAATCTGTGATATGGAGCAGACAACACACCGTGTCTAACTTCAGTTTCGGCTCCGTGATCTGGAACACTTTTTCTTTGACCTAAGACCAAAAGGGTTTTAACACAGGACACTGCCACCATATTTGTAGTAAGGAACCCCTGTCATCATGGCAGTGCCAGCAAGTGTCTGGGTGTTGGGGGAACCAAGAATGCAGCTTCACAGTTGTGTAAGCAACTTGTATGCTGTTTTCTGTGTCCTGGTGCTCAAAGAGCATTTATGGGCAAATATACAGGCTTTTTGCCATTGTTTATCCATAAGCGAGATACCCAGTGCCGCTGAGCAACGCTCTCTGAATCTGCTTTCGTCCCCACCGCCTCGAATCTGGATCCATCTGTAGGCAAGTGATCGCTTTGGCAATAGGCTCATTTGCTATGCACACTGATTTTCCCCCCACCCCAAAACACCTTGTCCCCATGTTGATGAGGACAAGAGCCTCTTCCTGACAACCCTGGCCATTGGTTGTCAGGGTCTTCGGGCGGGGGGCTTATCGGAATCAGGTAGCCCCCTTTAATAAGGGGGCCCCCAGATACCGGCCCCCCCACCCTATGTGAATGAGTATGGAGTACGATTTACCCCTACCCATTCACCCGGTCTTCTGTCACCGCCGCCTCCTTCTCTTCTCTTCTTCCTTGCGATGTTGACACGACTCTCTCTCTGGCCACAATGGCAGGGTTGTGTTGTGCGGCGACTTATATAGGGACAAGGGGCGGGGTCCCCGGGTGATGTCACATGGTGACCCGCCCCTTATGATGTCACAGTCCCCGCGTTCTCCGGGGTCACCAGGGACATCACCCGGTGCGGCTCAGGAGGGGGGGTGCTCAGTCATAGCCACCCCCTTTCTTGACCGGCTGGGCTGCATGTTTGAATAAGGGTCTGCTATGGACTTTGGGGGGACCCCCACGCCGTTTTTTCGGTGTGGGGGTTCCCATTTAAATCCATACCAGGTGACGGGGCCAGCGAGGTGTCAATCTCGCAGATGGAGGCGGCAACATTGAATTCCTTTGCTAGTCCCAGCTACCTGGAGACACGTTCAAAATCAATGGACTTTTGTCCGTGTGGGCCAGTCCGGCGGACTAGCACACAGACGGCTGGATTGTCCACCGGTCTCTGACTTTTTTCAGACTTTTGAATCAAAGCTTCTTTCTAAGTCTGCTGGACTTTTGGAAAGAAAAAGTCTGCCGGAGCCCACACGCGGGCGGATTGTCCGGCGGATCGTGTGTACGCGGCATTATTGAAACTGAAAAAACTTAGGTGTGAACCACAACAGGTAGCAGCCTATATAAACATTGTTAAAGCTGAAATTTTCAACTCTGCACTCTAGGGGTTTTAACAAGGATACTATGAACTTATAACTTGAAATTTAATCTGAAGCAGGATAAGGTAAGGCCAGACAAGGCAACCACTGCCCTAAATGAGGAACATTAGGCCTTCAACTTTTTTTTTTTTAGGGGGGTTTGAGCCTCAATATTCCCCACTAGTGACCAAGGTAGGAGCGAGTCTAGGTCTTTGCGGAGGACCTGTGTTTATGGCCAATGTAATACCAACTGTTAACCCCACGCAACAAGAATAGTTTCTTGTAATTAATACATTACTACTGTGAACGTGTTATCTTTAAAGTGGAAGTAAACCCTCTTTAAAAAAAAACACCCTGCAGGACAAAGGCATAATGAGCTAGTATGCATAGCATACTAGCTCATTATGAATTACTTACCTGAGATCGAAGCTCCCGAAGTGACCCTCGTTCGACTCTTCCGTCGCTGCCATGATACCCGGAGTCACTTCCGTATTGTTGCTTCGGCGCTGTGACTGGCCGGAGCAGCGATGACGTCACTCCAGCGCATGCGCGCGGGAGCCGTCAGTGATGGCCTGATCACTTTCACTAATGACGTGCTGAGTGCGCCTGTGCCGTTGTCATTGACATTGGTGCCCGTTTTTAGGAAAATATCTCCTTAACTGTGTAGGTTAAGGAGATATTTCTTGCACCTACAGGTAAGCCTTAATCTAGGCTTACCTGTAGGTTAAAGTGGTCTGTAAGAGTTTACAACTACTTTAAGTTCTACTATAACTATAGCCAATTGCATAAAATCTGATGATAACCTGTGGAGGCAAGAGAAATGACTGTCCCAATGTGTTGATTCTCAATCCAGGTATGGAGAGTCAATAAGACCTTCTCGAATGCCTTTCGGTAATTTTCAAAGTTTAGAAGCTCAGTTTGAAAAGGGATAATTTTCGCTGAGGTGTCCCAAATGCGATTCCTCTGTAAACAAAAGGAGATAATGGGCGGAAAGATGCAATGACCCCTGTGAGGATTTATCTTTCCAGGGTGATAGAAAGGTGGGGATCTATCCTGCACGTGCATGAGATGTTTAAGTGATGGTGGTCTAACCTCTCCACAGCATTGCCTTATCAGGTTTGTCTCAAATCTTGCTGTGTCAAATTGAGTATGGGACTGAGGGTTGTAATGGTGTTACATGTGTAAGTTACTTACAGTCTCGGGAGATGTGTTGTAATCACGGGCTTTACCTACATGCGTCTTCAGATCCTCTGGAGGAGTGAGATCTGTTGCTTGGTGTTCCTGCTTGGGAGCCGCAAGAGCGAGATGGTTTCATCTTTTTAGGTTGACGCTTGTCTGGGGAGGCAAATGGAGATCTAGGCTGAGGTTTCTCCAGGGGTAGCAAAGTAAACTCCTGATACCACTCCGGTAGACCCACTTGATCCAATTGAAGTGCCTGACAGAATTCAGGAAGATCTTCCAGTGAACAAAGCATATGTTGTTTCCCCTTGTAGTTCACCATGAGTGCAAATGAAAAGTGCCATGTGTAGCGTAGATCCTTTTCTCTCAGTTTCTCCAACAATGGTCATAGGGCTCTGTGTTTTTTTTAGGGGGATCTCTGATAGATCGTGGAAGAGCATAATAGTTTCGCCATTAAAGATGAGCTGATCATTCCTGAGTGCCTTACGCATGATATCCTCCTTAAGGGAAAAGTTTTGTAATGTCACGAGGGGGCATATTGTCTGGACCCCTGGCTCTGAGTGCTCTGTGAGACCTTACCTTACAAAATCAATGGCTGTGTCCTCAGACCATTCCAGCAGGCTATAGAAGACCTTCTGTAAGACTGAAGTGATTTGGTCAGCGTCCATGGACTCAAGCATCCCTCTGACCCTAATATTATTCCTCCTTCCTCTGTTGTCCAAATCTTCAAGATGCTTGTTAATTTCAATAAGATGCTCGGACTGTGAATTGGTTACCTTTTCTAACCTTTGTATTGCCTTGTCTCTGTGTCTCCCGGCTGCTTCTGCAGTGGCCATCTTGTCAGTGAGAACAAGCATGCTGGATTTTAAGTCAGTTATAGCCGCTGAAAAGGTAGCCTTAATGTCAGGTGCAAAGCCAGATATCCCTGCATATGTGAGGGGGAGATCTGGGTGGGGGGTTCCCCTACCATTGTCCTTCATCGCTGACTGGGAGTCCTCACTATAGTCCTCCTCCACATACGGCATCACCATCTTGCCTCCTGACATACCGCTCCGTGCTACCAGTGGGTTTCTGAAGAGAACCGTTATCTTCCCCCCCTTATACACTGCCGTCAGACGGCGGGATCTGGTGCGGGGTGTGCCGGAGTTCTTCCTGCTCATTATCGAGCGGTCTGAGCGCAGAGAGATGGGTTTAGTATGCAATGCAATTGGAGTTCCTGTGTTAGACGTCCATCTCCGCAGCGCGCCAAGCCACACCCCTTGCGAAGTTGTATATATATTCAATATAATATACATTGACTGAAAGATCGAATTGAAAATGGAAGAATGTGGGCATTTTGTGAACAGTGTTCAGATTTTTCCAGCAGAAAAACTGGTCGCTTATTTAAGTTTGTACACATATGGCCAGCTTTAGAATCAATTTCATCTGCTGGTAATTACAGTATCTTGATGGGAAGCATTTATCAAATATATATGAAATAAGTGCCGGTTCACACTAGCGCGATGCGAGAACCCTGCAATTCATGTGCGGGTTCCCGCATCGCTCCTAACATGCACGGCAGTTCACACTGCCATATGCAAACTGCTGGGGAGTGTCATATGTTAACGACACCCCCATTTAAGCTCACGTATCGCACTGCGAACTGACAGTTCAGACATGAATCGGATCGCATATGTGTGAACACACATGCGGTCCGATTCTGGTCCAAACAGAAAAAAGGGTCCTTTGTGTTTGGACCGAATGTGGTGCGATATCAGCCATACTATCTGTATGGCTGACATCGCACTCGCACAGACATCGCATGTAATGTGAACAGCAGTGCGCTGCGAATTACATGCGATGTCTGGCATCACGCTAGTGTGAACCGGCACTTAATGAACGCCTTCTCCTGCACAAATTTACAATCCACCTGGAAGGTCTGCTTTCTGAAAAAAAAACATTTTTCAAACTTTTTGGTAGGATGTATGAACAAACTGCAGAAAGATTTGCCAGAGATCTATTGGTGCCCAACCATAATACCAAAAACAATTTTTTCTTCTTTCTGTGGGTCCACTAGAGCTTCTTTGGGGTTCTTTGTGATTTTGTATTTTACCTGACAAGTCAATTGAAACCACAGCTGGGAGACAAGATGATAATGTAATATTTATATATGTTAGGAAACATTTGGAATCTGTTTAGGTCACAAAACGGCAGCCCTCTCAAAGCAACTGACATGTGCACTTTGGCTTAATTTATAAAGCAAACTAGCAGAGACTTTCATATTAATCACTTTTTTCTCTTTTTTTCTATTTCTAGGAAAGTGAAAATTGGAAATCTGATGACAGTTGCACCACTGTTACTTGTCAAAAAATAAATGGACAATTTTTTACATCTTCAGTGACAGAGACATGCACTTACACCAGTGCAAAGGACTGTGGGCTTGTAAGTTGCAACTACATTCAAACAGTTTGTTACAGTTTTGTGAAAATTAAGGCTCTCTGTTAAATAATAGCTAAAGCAATACAGAGGAAAAGGAAAAATGCCTAAAAGATGGAGCATCCAGAAACACAGTTAAAATAATCTCCAGCTTCACTGATTGGGTTTATATATTCTCACAAAGCAAAAACCTGTCTCTTTTATAGGTCCAGTGAGTAATGTGTATGTGTGAATGGATTTCCACATAGCCAGCATATGTCAGGGTTTAGAGTACCAGGGGTTTCTGTCAGTAATGCATTACTGTGTATAGCAAAAGGTTCCAGACTGCCTACCTGCCAGTGCAGTCTTGCTGGGTCATCACTGATAATTTTACTGCAGAGTCGGTCCACTTTTGTTGGTGGAATAGTTTTTACAGTTCGCTCACTCTGTCTGTACACCTAAAACAGAACTAATACAATGGTGGGGCAGTTTTTCCATACTCTTTTCAGTTGTAGCTATACCGTCACTAACATGCAAAAAAATCAATTTTTGCCATTTGGTCCTCAGACCCAATGAGTCTTGTTTGGCTATCCAATATATTTACTGGCATGTCTCAATCAGGCACTGCCTGCCTGCAAGCTCCCCTCACTTATGTATTGACAGGCAGGTGCACAGCTTTGTCCAATTGCGTCATCTCCCTGGTTTAATACAGGAGCATGAAAGTTGTAGCTTGGTCCCCTGGACATCAACTGGGCAGTGGGCACTAAGCTCCTTCCACTTTGGATCCATTGTGCCATGAAGACTTATAACGGCCCTTTGTAAGCTGTGCTGTCCATCCAGATGATGTGCCAGGGGTGGGAACAGATTTGTAGTTCATAAAAATGTCAGGTATTACAGATTATATAAGGTGCTCTTCCATGCAAAAAAAAAGTGTTAAATTATATCTAAAGACATATATTGTATATCATTTTCTATAGAGTAAGGAGGGGTTAGATTCTAATGCTGACTTTTACAAAAGGACACCTGAGCCAGTTCTTCATTGATCTTTGGTCCCTGGTCCCTGGCACTAACTTGTTACTGTGGGCAGCAGCTGCACTGCATTTTGTGAATGGTCCCGTAGCCTTCTGGTACCTCTGACGTGTCCCAGAAGGCTGCAGGCAAAGAAGATTTAGGAGAACCTCTGGCAAATCTGCCACATCGATCCAATCGGGAGTGGTACCCCCTCCCAGAAAAAAAAACCAAAGGTAACGGGGGGTTTGTTGGCAGCCGGAAAAGCAGAACTTCCCTTTTTTGGGTGAAGCTCTGCTTTAACTGTTTGAGTTCAGCTTTAAAGTGTAAGAAAAAAAAAAGAAAAGAAAAGAAAGGAAAGAACATATAAGCATGTTCCCCAATGTAATACATTGGGGCACATGCTTATATGTTTTTTTCTAGGGGACTTCTAATATGTTGTTTTTTTTTATTAATACATTGTTATTCAACAGTGTGAAGTTCATATTTATGGTTGTGTATCACTAGGGTTATATATACCAGACTGTTCCCAATCGGTGCTGTGGAAACTGTGTCCAGAAGTCATGCATGTTCACTACAGCTAATGGAGTGCTTACAACCCTAGAGGTATTTTTTAGTTAACTCTTTAAATAAAAACTATAATGTTCTTTATTTCATAATATTTGCATTTGTTTGGTGCTTTACATACAGTACACATGTAATCAAAGGTGTAAAGGCTGTGTAAAACAACGACTAGATACATAAAACGTCTTCAGGGGAAAACAGGCCAAAAACTGTGATAATAAACATCTTTACAGGGATTGGTTGTCCTGATAGTTGTCTCCACCTCCAATTACCAATAAATATAAAAATACTATAAAAGGATATATTTGGGTCAGCCTTCTTGTGGGGTGATGTGCATTGCTCTATAAGCAGTCTTGTAAATGAACGGTTTTTACTCCCACACAACTATACCCTCAACTATAAGTGATATATATATATATATATATATACAAAATTTGAGTGCTGTTCTCAAATTTTCCGACAACAAAATTCGTTGTCGTAAATTCTGACCTTGTGTACACAATTCCGATGCACAAAATTCCACGCATGCTGGGAATCGAGCAGGAGAGCAGCACTGGCTATTGAACTTTTTTCAGCTCATCGTACGTGTTGTACGTCACTGCGCTCTTGACGTTCGGCATTTCTGACAACATTTGTGTGACCGTGTGTATGCAAGACAAGTTTGAGCTAACATCCGTCGGAAATAAATCCAGGATTTTGTTGTCGGAATGTCCGATCATGTTCATACATGAGTATGAACAGCGATCTGTCATCTCATCTACACAGTCCCCTCCCCCTTCAGTTAGAACACACACCAAAGGAACACAATTAACCCCTTGATCGTCCTTAGTGTTAACCCCTTCCCTGCCAGTGACATTTCTACAGTAATCAGTGCATTTTTATAGCACTGATTGCTGTATAAATACCAATGGTCCCAAAAATGTGTCAAAAGTGTCTAATCTGTCTATCCCCTATTTTGTAGACGCTATAACTTTTGCACAAACTAATCAATATATGATTATTGCGATTTTACCAAAAATATGTAGAAGAATACATATCGGCCCAAACTGAGGAAAAAAATATTTTTTTAAATATATTTTTGGAGGATATTTATTATAGCAAAAAAAAATTCAAAAACTTTTTTGTTTATAGCGCAAAAAATAAAAACTGCAGAGGTGATCAAATACCACCAAAAGAAAGCTCTATTTGTGGGGAAAAAGGACGTCAATTTTGTTTTGGTGCAACGTCACACAACCTGCTCAATTGTCAGTTAAAGCGATACAGTGCCCAATCGCAAAAAGTGCTCCGGTCAGGAAGGGGCTAAAAACATTTATTAAAACCAGTTTTACACTTACCTGACTCCTGTTAATGCTTTAGCGATGTCTTGGGTGCAGCACTGCTGCTCTCACTTTCTGGTCGCACAGGAGACACAGAGGAAAACAGGAGCCACTCTATCCAAAGCTAGAAAAAACGTTTTTGGCTTTACGTATGCTAAAATTGATAATGCAGTGAAACCTTACAGGTGAGGTATCACATTGGAAATCAACATAAAATAAACTATTTCTATAAATAGGAATGCATATATCGTTACAATGCATTGTGCAAAACTTGTTTTTAGTCTCTGTGTAACTACTACTTTTTCTTTGAAAGGATGGACAAACCTTACCTGAACCTAGCGACATTTGTACAGTTTATAACTGTAAGAAGACAAATGGACAATTTTTTACTTTGGCAGTAAAGAAGACATGTGAGCACGTGAGTGCTCAGGACTGCCAAACTGTAAGTTGTAAAGTGAAATTTATCTATCTCTCTTTTTTTTAAACGCTTTTATTTTTATAATTTTTACAAAAACATATACAATTGATCCAAAGGCACCTAAAAACTGCATGAGTATTGCTATAGCATATTTACAATGTCAAGCATGATTTCAAACTTATATAACATTCAATACCATATTATACACTATTTGTATTTGCTTCCTTTGACAAAGTGAAGAAAACACAAAAACACTACCGGTACCTCAAGTCCCCTCTATAATTTTCTAACCTTTTGTGATCCCTCCCTCCCTTCCCCCTAATCTTCCTTGTAATAAAGTGTAAACAATCCCACCCGTGCACCGTGTCCCCTTGTATGTTATATAATATTACACACATCTCTTATGTGTTCTTTTTTTCTCTCTACTATCTGTCGTTTTCCATTACCCTCCATCCTTTCTGCTCCCCCTGCATTTTGCCGGTCATATCCACCTAATCTTTAGGTACAATCTCCGCTCCCTGGTTACTCCCATTATGGAGATCATCCCATTTTATCTAACCAAGGCTTCCACATCTTTAGAAATGTATCTAAGTTCCCCCATCTAATAAATACCACTTTCCCCCCCCATACTGTAGTATCCATCACTTTATAACATTCTACTGATGTCGGGGGTCTCACTGGTTGCCAATTCTATAATCTTTCGTGCTTGATATAAACATCTTAATAATGCAATTTTACTGTTTACCGGCACACTATTTCCCCCAGCAAACATAAAGTACCGTAAAGGTCCAGCTTAAGCCCGAAGGTGCGGTTAATATCTGTCCAGTACCTGGCTAGCTTTGGACACCTCCACATCATGGATAAAATCATCTGTTTCTTGACACCTTGGGCATTTATCATTAGCTCTATATGCGTACCGGAAAAGCTTCTTTGGAGTATAATAAACTCGATGTAACAAAAATAAGCTCAGATCGAATATCCTTCTCCACTGTTCTGTTATTTTTTCTCCCAATTCCTCTTCCCATCTATTTTTATTTTTGGCCAGTCTTTCCCCTATGATGGTTGTACTACATATCTGTTCATATATCTCCCATTTCAAGCCATTGGAGGATCCTGCCATAACTATTTTTTGTATAAGGGGTTCTTTACACCATTCCACCCTTTGTGTTTTAAAGTGGGCCTTCAGGGCGTGTCTAATTTTAAGATACCAGTAGAATGAGTGGTTTGGGATGCTGTACTCGCTCCTCAGCTCCGCAAATGCCTTCAACATAGTCCTTTGATATAGTTGAACAAGTTTTCCGATACCACAACCCTCCCACTCATTTATTTTACCCATGGGAATCAAGTCTGGAAGATGTTTGTAATCCCTGATTGAAGTATATTCTGTTAACACCCTGTATCCCATTACTATCCTGGTGGCCTGCCATACTTTTGATTTTAGTGTGGGGCACCCAGAGAGAAGAGAGTCCGCTTCCAGGGCTTCAATCTAACTACTGTACTATCCCCCAATATATTACATCCCCTGAGATGCTGCAACTGGACAGCCAAAAAATAACTGTGGGACTGCAGCTCCTCCCTCCTTTGTTGGTAACTGTAATACCTGTAAGCCGATACATGCCTGTCCCTTCTTCCATATTAATTCCCTAAACAATGTTTTAATTTTCTTAAACCATCCCATTCCAATCCAAATTGGGGAGTTATGTAACTAATACAATAGTTGGGGCATCCAGATCATTTTGATCAAATTAATTCTTCCAGTTGCCAACAGGCGAAGACGGCTCCAGATATCACATGCACATTTAACCGGTTCCCGACCAGCGCACGCCGATGTACGTCGGCAGAATTGCACGGGCAGGCATATTGGCGTACAGGTACGTCCAATCTTCAATGCCGCCCTGCCATCGCGAGCGCGCCGCCGGCGGCGCGCTCTCGTGCCGGTTGGGACCCCCGTGAGTCCGGTCGCGGGTCCCGCGGACTCGATCGCTGCGGGCATACTCACGATCGTCTCACGGGACGGCTGAATGGAGGAAATGCCGTGTAAACAGCATTTCTCCATTCTGCCTAGCAACTAGTGACGCTGATCTCTGCTCCATGTGATTGGAGCAGAGATCAGTGTTCACTAAATGAAAGCCCAACCCCCCCACAGTTAGCAACACACCCCTAGGAACACTTAACCCCTACACTGCCACCCACTGGTTATCCCCTTCACTGCCAGTGTCATTTACACAGGAATCACTGCATTTATATAGCAGTGATTACTGTAGAAATGACAATGGTCCCAAAAATGTGTCAAAAATGTCCGATGTGTCCGCCACAATGTCGCAGTCACAATAAAAATTGCTGATCACCGCCGTTACTAGTAAAAAAAAAATAATAAAAAATTATTAATAAAAATGCCATAAAACTATCCCTATTTTGTAAACGCTATAACTTTTGCGCAAACCAATCAATAATCGCTTATTGCGATTTTTTTTTACCAAAAATATGTAGAAGAATACGTATCGGCCTAAACTGATGGAAAAAAATTTTTTTATATATATTTTTGGGGGATATTTATTATAACAAAAAGTAAAAAATAATGCATTTTTTTCAAAATTGTCGCTCTATTTTTGTTTATAGCGCAAAAATAAAAACCGCAGAGGTGATCAAATACCACCAAAAGAAAGCTCTATTTGTGGGAAAAAAAGGACGTCAATTTTGTTTGGGAGCCACGTCGCATGACCGCGCAATTGTCAGTTAAAGCAACGCAGTGCCGAATTGCAAAAAGGGGTCTGGTCTTTGACCAGCAAAATGGCCCGGTCTGTAAGTGGTTAATCTAAGCAGAAGATTAGCCTCAATGTACTGATTTGGATCCCTTGTTAACCATACTCCTAAGTACTTCATCTTGTCCACCACCCTTAATTGCCCATCCGAAGATGGAAAAGAGTTTATTGGGTCTACAGGCATCAGGGCCGATTTCTACAAGTTAATTACCAGGCCTGAAAGCTTCCCAAAATCCTCCACAATGTTCATAGCCACCGCAGAGAATGAGTCTGTATCTCAGAGGAAGAACAGGATATCATCTGCATATAATGCAATACTTTATTTCCAGACTCTCTCTTAAATCCCTGTATCCCCCTTGCAGATTTAATTGCAATTGCTAGTGGCTCTATTGCTAATGCAAATAACAGGGGAGACAGGGGACATCCCTGTCGTGTTCCTCTCTCCAGCTGGATCGACTCGGAGTATGTATTATTGATCCTAAACCTTGCGCTTGGCATCTTATAAAATGCTTTTACCCAGTCTATAAAAATGGGTCTGAACCCAAATACCTTCAGAGTCTGACACAAATAATCCCACTCCAAGCTATTGAATGCTTTGGCGGCATCCAAGGAGACGACAGCTCGTGATCCCCTATTTGACATCGGGATCTGAAGGTTCAGGTACACCCGCCTTACATTAATGTTGGTAGCTCTGTTGGGAATAAACCCAGAGTGGTCTGGCTGTATAAGCATTTGTATATATTTATTCTCCCTGGCCACCAGTGCTTTTGCCAATATTTTGGCATCTGAGCATAGTAGCGATATTGGTCTATAGGATGAAGTATCTATTTGATCTTTCCCCTCTTTTGGGAGGACCCCTATTGTGGCTTCTGACATTGAGGGGGGGCATCCTCCACCCCGCAGCCACCTCCCCTAACATCCTCAATAACTCTGGAAGCATCACCTCCCCATATTGTCTATAAATTTCTGTGGGGAGACTGTCTGGTCCGGGAGACTTCTGGTTAGCCATCTCAGCCACTGCGTATTGCAATTCCTCCAGGGTTATGGGGGCCTTTAGTTAATCTTTTTCCTGTTCTGAGATAGCTGGTACCTCAATCCCCCCCAAAAATCTAAATTAGTCCAATATTTCAGGGGTCCGAGAGGTAATTTCTCCCCCGGGCATCCTAATTGCTGCAATTACTTGAAATCTTTATTTTATTTTATTTGTATTTAAGTTAAAAGATACAACCAATAAAGAAAAGTATACAATAATTTACCATACATACATATATCCCTACCCTCCCCCACCCATGCCCCCTTACCCCATCGAACCTCTACACCCCCAATTCCCCCACCCGGTAATGTTAAGTGCACACCTATATCAACAACATATCAAAAATATAAATAATTGAACAGTCTTCTCTTTCATTTATCCCTCCCACCTCCCCACCCCTTGTTCACTCTCTCCTTCATCCAAAAACCTTACATCCCTTTCACTCTTGCTCACCTCTCACACCACTTTCCCCATATTCTTACAAACTTCCCATGGTTACCTCTTTTCCTATATATGTATTCCTCTTTCTTTATCGTATCTTTAACTATTTCCATCCATTCCTTTACTGTGGGTGCTTCTTTCCTCTGCCATTTGTACGCGATTAGCTTTCTCCCTTGAAAAAGGCATCTAATTACAGCTATATGGATATCCCCCAGGACATCCTCCCTTTCTATCAATCCCATTATACAAATTTTAGCTTCTACTACTAATGATAGCCCAAACACTTGGTTTATTTTTCCTATAACTCCTTTCCAATATCTGTATAATCTTGGGCATCGCCAAATCATATGTATTAAATCCCCTCTCCGGTCTCCACATCTTGGACATTCTGCATCTTGCCTTCTCCCAAACCTAAACAACTTGAGGGGAGTGTAATATACCCTGTGTATTAAATACAATTGAGATATAATATGTGATGGAGATAATGAAAATTTCGCTCCCAGCGCCATAACCCTCTCCCACTGTTCAACCGATAATGGGCCCACATCTCTCTCCCACTTTACTCTTTTTATATTCTCTATCTCCCCCTCTTGTTCTATTCTCTTTAAATACCCATAAATATCTGAGATAGCTCCTTTCGATGTATTACTATTTATAATTTTCCTGAGTACAGGCATCTTACTCCACTCCAAAATCCTTCCTCTAAATTGTACCTCCAACGCATGTTTAATTTGTATATAATTAAAGAAGGTGTGGGCAGGTAACCCATATTCATTCCTTAATTCCTGAAATGTTTTCATCCTCCCTTCCCTGTACAGTTGTGTTAAGAAGTGGATGCCCCTCCGATCCCATTCTGCTAATCTCCCCATTTTTCTAATTTCCACAAAATTTTTATTTTTCCATAAAAGGGAAAATTCCATATATCCACTATATCCCAACATTACTTTTACCTCCTCCCAGCATTTTACCACCAGTTGAACTGTAGGGCATCTGGTTCTAAATGAGTCAGCCTCCACTGCCTCCACAACTGTATTATGCAGGGTATCACTCACTAGGAGACGACCTCCCTTCTCCTCTGCTACCGTTAGATTACCTCCTTTCATATACTGTAGTTGGGCAGCCAAAAAATAATATCTCATATTGGGTAATGCCAACCCTCCCAGTTCCCTTGGTCTTTGCAATGCTTGTAAGCTAATTCTTGCCACTCCATTCTTCCATATTACTTCTCTGAACATACTCTCCATTTTCTTAAACCAATGTTTTGGAATCCAAACTGGTGAATTTTGCATTATGTATAATATTTGTGGCATCCACACCATCTTGATTAAATTGCACCTACCAGCTACTGACAAGGGGAGGTTTTTCCATACTCTAATTTTCCGCTTCAGTTTTGTCATAAGTGGGACTAGGTTACCTGCTATAAACTGCCTCGGATCTGGTGTCACATTCACTCCCAAATATTTAATTTGCTTAACTATTTTAATTTGGGATACCTGTCCTGGCAATGAGATATTTAAGGGATCCACTGGAAGGAGAACAGATTTTTCCCAATTAATTTCAAGCCCGGAGAAATATCCAAATTCTTTTATTAATGTCATTGCCGCTACCAATGAGGGCCCCGTGTTCCCAAAAAACAGCAGCACATCGTCCGCATACATAGCTACCTTTTCCTCTTCATTCCCCCTTTTGAAACCCTGGATCTCCTGTGCCTCTCTCAAGGCTATGGCCAGTGGCTCCACCGAGAGGGCAAAAAGCAGGGGCGACAATGGGCACCCCTGCCTTGTCCCCCTCTCCAAATGGAACCCCTCTGAGCATTCCCCATTAATCCTCACTTTCGCCCTTGGTCCTGTATACAACACTCTTATCCATTGCATGAACCTCGGCCCAAACTGAAATTCCGCTAGCACCTTCCTCAAATAATGCCATTCCAGGCTGTCAAATGCTTTAGTCGCATCTAGAGACATAACTGCTCTATTCCCTTCATTTACTGAAGGAATCTGCATATTTAAATAGGTGCGCCTCACATTCATACTTGTGGACCGCCCTGGGATAAACCCAGTTTGGTCCTGATGTACTAATTTAGTGATTATTTTTTTTACTCTTGTTGCTAGTGCTTTTGCCAGAATCTTTACGTCTGAACACAATAACGATATAGGCCTATATGATGCGGTCTCCAACTGATTTTTTCCTTCTTTTGTCAACACCACCACTATAGACTCCGTCATTGATAGCGGCAACTGCCCCTCTTCAAAGGCTCCATTGAACACCTGCAGGAGAGCAGGTAATAATATGTCCCCGAATTTTTTATAAATCTCTATCGGCAGTCCATCCGGACCTGGGGCTTTCTGGTTTATCATTTCTGCTGTTACCTTTTGCAACTCCTCCAGGGTCAATGGAGCCTCCAAACCTTCCCTGTCTTCCTCCGATAATCTAGGTAATGTTATTTTCACAAAAAATTCCTGCATCTCCCCTTCTACATTGGGATTAGAGACTTTATATAGTTCCTCGTAATATCTTTTAAACTCTTCCACTATCTCAGAGGTTGACTTCCTTATACCACCCTCCCTATCCAAAATCGCCGGTATTATAGGGGAGGAACTATTTGATTTAGCAATTAATGATAAAACCCTCCCCACTTGTTCCCCTTCTCCAAAGAAGGTCTGCCTCTGAAACCACCTTTTCTTCTCCTCTTTCTCCCATATAAGTATTTTATATTCTACTTGATTCTCCTCCCACTCCCTATAGCTCTCTTCTGAAGGGACCCTTAGATACCTTTCTTCTGCCCTCCTTACCTTCTCCTTTGCTACTATTTCCTTGGCTGTCGCCTTTTTCTTAATCTGAGATATCTTTTTTATTAATTCCCCCCTAAGGAAGGCTTTCAAGGTGTCCCACATTATTCCCAAGGACGTGGATCCTGCGTTTATACTCAAAAATTCTTTCAAATTAGCTTTAACCTCCTCCATATTATCCATTAATTCTAACCAAAAGGGATTTATTTTCCATTCCCTTCTACTGCATCCTCTCCCTATTATCATTGAGAGCGTCAGGCCGCGTACACACGCGGGGACTGTTCGCCCAACTTTGTCCGCTGAACAGTGTTTCGGCAAACAGTCCGCTCGTGTGTGGGCTTTCAGCGGACAGTTTCAGCGAACAGTCCGCTGAACAAGGTTTATCGGAAATTCCGAAAAACTGTCCGCTGAAACTTTGTTTCAGCGAACAGTCCCCTCGTGTGTAGGCTTGTTCGTCAAACTAAGTTCCGGATTTACACGCCGAAAGTTATAATGCAGTGTATAGGACGTCGTATTTTTCGTCCCGTCGTACGTGCCGTTCACGTCATCGCGCACGGTTTCAGCAAACTGTTCGTTCGTCGTGTGTGGCCATGTCCGTCCATGCTAATTTTGAGCGGACTGTTTGCCGAAACTGTTTGACGGACAAAGTTGGGCGAACAGTCCCCGCGTGTGTACGCGGCCTCACAGGTGAATGGTCTGAAATTCCCCTTGGTTCGTACTCCACCTTCTCCACCATCCCCAGCGCTTCTTCATTACATAGCACCATATCGATCCTGGACAAGGTGGAGTGCGTCCTGGAGTGACAAGAATACTGCTTCCTTAAGGGCTTCCACCTCCTCCATATGTCCACAAAACCTGTTTCTTCACAAAATTGAAATAACAACCCATTTGGTCCCTCCCTACTGCCTGCCTTCTGTGGGAACCTATCTATTCTTTGGTCCATTATCATATTAAAGTCCCCTGCTATTCCTGGCTTATCAATTATAAACTTCGCAATTCGCTTAATATTTCGGCATTAAATGGCGGTGGAATATACACACTAGCAATCACACATACTTTATCTTCTATCCCACAAAAGAGGAAAACATATCTCCCTTTATCATCTATGATGCTCTGTCTGCAGGATAGACCTGACCCAGGGTCTATCAGGACACTTACTCCCCTTGAGTAAGAAGTGTACGTAGAATGATATTGTGTCCTGTACTTCCTGTGTTTTAACACACTGATTGTATCTCGATCCAGGTGGGTCTCCTGCAAACAGAGCATCCCATAGTTACCCATACTACCCATAGAAAATATCGCTCGCCTCTTCAGCTGCTCCTTCACCCCACGCACGTTCCAAGAACAAATTTTTACTCTTTTAGTGAAATTTCCTGCTTTACTACTCAATTCCATATTTAAACCCAATATCACAATATCAAACTTCTATTCTCCATTCTGTGTACTTTCTCTGTATTTTGTCACGTATTCTCCCCCTTGCTATTATCCAGTGCTCCCCGGCCATTTCACCCACGCATTTCATTCCTAAATTTGCTACATTCTGTACACACATTTTTAACACTTTTTGTGAAATTTGACAATTTATTATTTTGTTCCCTATTCAATCTCATTTTCTTGTGTCCTTTTTATTAATCACCATATTTGTACTTATTTCTATTCCACACGTCATCTCTGTGCTTTGATATTTTCTGTGCAAACAACAATCCTTTACCATACCTTCCTATACCCATCCTCAACCTTTCAACCTCCTTTCTCACTCTATCATTCGTCCATCCAGTCACACCATCCCCTCTCCATTCCCCCCCATCCCTTTTCTCTTTCCTTTCCCCCCCCACCCACCCCATACCCCACTTGGGGCCCTTCTACGGGGCTTCCAAAGTGACCGATCTTTCCTCCCAGGGTGATTTACCTTCCCGCCTACCCACCCACCCAGCCCACTCCCATTACTACATTTATAAATCAAAATATTCCCCATTGCAGCCGAGCGAGGAAAAAAAAAAAAAAAAAGGAGGAAAAAGGGGAAAAGGCAAAAAATAAAATAGGAACATTCCCCATCAGTCCAAGTCACAATCCAGAGTCAGTTTCCATTTTCTTTCTATTATCCTCTTCATATTATGTCATTCCCCTCTGTTGAAACTGACACTCGTTGTTCTCCAACCACGACTTAGCTTCTTCTGGACTATTAAAAAATACAATTTCCCCCAATGCTGGTACTCTCAACCTTGCCGGATAAAGTAGTGCGTAGTTCACTTTAAGACTTTGCAATTTCCTTTTGCACTCTATAAATTTAGCTCTCTGTCTTTGCAACTCGGGGGAAAAATCCGGATATAATGAAATCTTCATCCCCTTATATTCAAGATTACTCAGTTCTCTTGCTTTTTGAAGGATAGCTATTTTATCTCTATAAGACAGTAGTTGAATAATTATAGGTCTGGGCTGGCTTCTACCCGCCACAGTCCTGAACGGAATTCTATACGCCCTTTCAATTGCAAAGAATCTTGATAGCTTCTCACTCCCCACTTTATCCTTTATCCATGTTTCCATAAATTCGATAAGACTGTTACCTTCACTTTTCTCGGGGAGGCCTAAAACCCTAATGTTTTTTCTGCGTATAATATTTTCCATATTGTCCATTTTATCCATACACATATTTAAATGCCCCTTCATCACTTGCATCTGCTGTTTCAACGGAAACAAGTCATCCTCCACCTGGCTGACTCTCCCCTCCAGGCCTGTAATTCGGACCGCAGCTTTCTGTACCTAATTTTTTAAGGTTAACATATCTTCTCTTATCTGTTTTAATTGATCTGATACTTCATCCAACGATGATTTGCATATATTAATCGCAGATAAGATTTCTTTTAAAGATGGTTCTTTTCCTTTTACAGAGATTCCTGCTTCTGCACCCATATCAATGTCCTGTCTATTACCCTTCTCTATGGAGGGATTAATCACCAGCTCCTGTGCTTCCAATATTCCGCTTGCTACCACTATGGTGTCTAATTGGGCTGCTATGTTTGCTGTTTTATTTATACTTGTCACAGATGTTTCTGTCACCAAGCCCTGGCTCTTCCTTCCAGCCGTTTGTACTGCCATTGTGGTCTGCTGCCGCCCCTCTCCCACTTGCACAGTCTTTTTGGGTGTTTGATTTGGTGTCTGATTGGGTGTATGAGCATATCGTTCTCTAACTTAAAAAGCTGCGGCTGCAGCAGCAGCGCCTGTTAGCCCAGATGACTGGCCTGCCTTTTCCTTGGAGCTACGCAGCGTTTGTGTCCCATTGTGTGTGGTCGCCTCCTCCGCCCCCCTTTTCCTCGTCATACCTTAAAGTCTGATGTTTCTTCCACCGGGGGGGGGGGGGGGGTATCGCTCTATCCCACCTCCCGCCTCTAATCCCTCTCTCACCGGGATTTCTACGTGGGGTTCGCTGGTTCCCTGTGGGAGAGCTGTCTGCGGCGGCCACCACACTCCTCCACCGTTCCTCCGCTGCTACGCTCTCCGTCGACCAGCTGCTCCACTACGTTGCGGCGTCACGGCGTCTCGGTGTCTCGGCGTCTCCTTCCCTCCTCCTCCTCCTCCTCACTACCTCGGCTGCATCAACTGCTGGAGCGGGCGGGAGGTCTGGGCCCGCCTCAACCTCTCACCCTGACATCCGGTCACGCCCCACCGACAATTGCTGCAATTACTGATGGGAAGTTGTTAGTCTTCACCAGCCAGGCCAGCATACGGCCTGCGCACTCCCCCTCAGAAGAGGCATGTTAACTCTGAAAAAGATGCTTATTCTCTGCCTTTCTAGTAAAATATTTTTTCTATTTTTGTAGGCTTTTAAGCCACCTCACTTGTTTTTCTGGGGTTGGGTCTACCACATTGTTTTTCAGACTCCATAGCCTCCCTCCCGGTGGCCTCCTCCCCTTCCCTGGACCTCCTTTTAAACTTTGCCACCTGCTGTATAATTAACCCTCTGAGAAAGGCCTTCAGGGTGCCCCACACTATCCCAGCATTTGCGGAGCCCCTATTCAGTGTTACAAATTCCTTTAATTTTAATATTACCTCTGTTGCTTCCCCCATTAACTCCAACCGAAATGGGCTTATATTCCACGCTCTCGGGGGGTTATGACCTTCCAGTTGTATCGTCATTATTAATGGTGAATGGTCAGACACTCCCCTAGTAGTGTATACAATGCTTTTTACCAGCCGTACCATATCCTCATTTCCAAAGGCCTATTCTTGACAATGTTGCATATGAGCTAGAAAAGCAGGAATATTGCTGCCTCGTTGGATTCTGAGTTCTCCAAACATCACACAGTCCTAACTCTTCCATGAATTGGGCTAACCTTCCTTCAGAAACCTTGTCAGATTGTTTCCCCAGGGGGAATCGATTTTTCTCTTATATTCACCGACCGACACAGCCCCTCTCTTAGCCATTTGGTTGTTACGCCACCTTTAGGAGAATACTAGGCATTACATGTTATGTAAAACACAGAACTTTCCAGTTCCGCCCAAGGAGTGGACCCTTAGGTAACAACCCCCCAGCCTGCCATGCAGTCAGTTTTATTTTGCCTAGCGAAGGAGAAGGACCTAGGAACCCTGACGGGCCCATCAGTCTTTTTTTCTGCAGAAGCTTGGCTTTTTGCACAAGATGATAGATCCTGTGATCTGCTTTTAACAGCCGGCTGGGTGACAGGCTGAATACCCTTATCCTTGTAGTCTCCCCAGCCTGGACATCGGACGTGTGCAGGTCGCAGCTCCGCGCTAGGCCGGCCACGACAAAACCTCTGCTCCAGAGGTGGTTGGTGAGCTTTTATGCTCCAGGGTGCACATATGACCGGGCTACTGATGTCTGCGTCACAGTGTGCCGAGGCCAGTAGCCACCCTGTACTGATCAGAGGGTGGGTCTGTAATGAAATGTCTCCCAGCTCTTAAGGACTGGTAAGTACAGACCTCCCTGCCTCGGTGGGGCTGAGCAGCTGGGCATTCCCTGGGAGGTCGATTCGGGGGTCCCTCACCTCCCTCTCTTCTCTCCCTGTACCTATCTTCCCCCCTTCCCTTTGGGGGATGCTGCATGTGGCTGCTGAGCGGTGTGTGTGTGTCTGTACAGGGGCTCCTGGGGGGGCTCTCATCTGTGGGGGGGCTGTGCTGGCTGACTGTGTCCTGAATCCTGTTTCTCATGTCCCTGGAGGTGCCTGCAAGGCTGTGCATGTGTCTCTTGCAGTGCTGATCACCGCCATTTGTTCAGCTCTGTCCCTCATGGTTTCAACATCAGCGGTCATCTTAGGTGTGGGCAAGGGAAAGCATGCTCTCCTGGGCTTCGGCGGCCATTTTCCCTGGGATTTGTCCTTATACTGGGCGCCGGTGGCCATTTTTTAGAAGCCTGAACACGTTTTACAGCTTTCTCTAGCAGCAGCATGTGTCCCTGTGCTCTGGCAGCCATTTTCCCACTGTTTTATGTCCTTATACTGGATGCTGGGTGGCCATTTCCTTTGAGCCTGAGCACATTGCAGAGCGGTTTCAGCGACATTAGCAGCAGCTTCCACTGACACAGAGTGGATTCCTCTGCACCTGGGAGCCAACAGAGACCACAGGCACTGCACTGCCTGCTGGATAGCGCAGAACCTTTCAGGGTGGTGAGTCCTGCGGGAAAGAGCCCCTCAGCCAGCAGCAGTAAGGAGGGTGGGACTGTCACTGTCCTAAGTCCCCTTTGGATGGCAGACAGGGTAGGGTCAGTATGGCTTCAGAAACTGGTGTTTCTTCCCCCGAAATCCAGGCAATTGCAACCGGTTCGCCTGCGGAATGCGCAGTGCCTTTGGACACCTTATCGGCCATCCTCAATTCGTTCGTTGCCAAGATGGAGGCAGTGCGTGGGTGAAAAGGTGCTAAAAAGAAGCCCCCCCCCCCCATCCTCTGGGGAGAGCTCTGATGCAGACTCGGGCCCTGCTGAGGCCGGTGACCCCTGCTCTGTGATTTCAGATGATGCTGACCAGGACCATTCGGACAGTGAGGATAAGACCCCGTCTGGGTCCGTGCGCGACAAAGCTCTTGTTGGAGCACTTATCACAGCTGTGGGTGATACCCTGAAGATTCAGGAGCCAGCAGATCCCTCTGCTGATGTAGCGGTTCCTTTTGGGTGCCGTAAGCCAGCCCGTTCACCTAAGGTGTTCCCGTATCTGACTTATTTTGACAAGTTCATTTACAAGGAATGGAGTCGCCTGCAACGGTCCCCAAATACATGGCTGTGCGTTACCCCTTTGAGGAGAGCCTTCTCAAAAAGTGGTCGGCTCCTCCGGTCATGGACCCCCCAGTATCCAGGTTAAACAAAGTAACCACGATCCTGGTAGAGGGGACTCCTGCATTTAAGGATCCCATGGACAGGAAGGCAGAGGCAGTGGCTTGTTCCTTGTTTACGGTTGTGGGGTCAGCCATGCGACCAGTACTGGCATCCACACTTGTCTCGCATACACTGAGTGGGCAAAGCTGTTGGGAGAACAACAGGCTTCTCCTGTCTGCGTGGAACTAGCAGACCAACAGGTGCAAGGCCTTAAGTACGTTTGTGACACGGCCCTGGATACTCTCCCTCTGTTATCCAGGGCTTCAGTGTCAGCAGTGGTGCTGAGGCACCTGATTTGTTTGAAATGCTGGTCTGCTGACCAGGCATCCAAACAAGCCCTGACGGATCTTCCCATCCGTTGCGACCGGCTCTTTGGAGCCTCTTTGGATGACATTATTATGAATTCCACCGGTGGTAAGAGTACACTACTACCACAGGCCAGGAAGGCTAAGGAGCTACGCCATAGGCAAGGGCCCTCCTTTTCCACTCACAAATGGCTTTTTTTTCCCGTCCGCCCGGAGCTTCGGCTAAACGTCCCCAGTCCGACCACGGAAGGACAGAAACGTCCCTGGAACCGCAAGCCCAACCAGCCTGCGAACAAAAGTGCTACCGCATGAAGGTTTGCCCCCACCCATGTCTCGGGTGGGGGGTCGCCTTTAGGAGTTTGCAGCCCGGTGGTCCTCTTGACTGTCCGTCCAATGGGTCTGCGATTTGATTTCCTACAGCTACAAGATAGAGTTCCTCTCTTGGCCGTCAAACAGATTCTTCCCCTCCAGCATGCCCGTTCTCTTGGCTCACCGGGGGGCCCTCTTGGGGGCAGCAAGGGACCTGTTGAATCGCAGGGTGATTGTACCTGTTCCGGAATCAGAACGTTTCCAGAGGTTCTACTCTAACCTGTTTTTAGTTCCCAAGAAGGAAGGGGTACCTCTAATCTTGGCTCTAAAAGCCCTCAATCACTTTGTGAAAGTTCAGAGGTTCAGAATGGAATCAGTTCGCTTGGTAGTCGCTGCCAGGGGACTCCCTGGCGCCCTTGGACATCCAGGATGCGCAGCGGCACATACCCATATGCCTCCGGTATCAAAAGTTTCTGTGGTTTGCAGTCGGGGAAGCCCACTACCAGTTTGTGGCTCTCCCTTTTGGTTTGGCATCAGCCCCCTGAGTCTTTACCAAGGTATTGGCTCCAGCTTTTGCGTTTCTGCGGCAACGTGGGATCACGATCCTGGGATACCTAGACGATCTCCTCCTGAGAGCATCTTCAGCCTCAGAATTAGAAGACCGGAAGTTGAGGTGGATGGACGTGCCTTTGCTGAGTTCCGCCGAGGCCTCTCAGCATCTTCGTCCATCCGTGTCCACCGGGCGTTTTTTCGCCCCGCCAGACCCTCCATCCATCCCGGGGAACATCTTAGCTCCAGACGGAGCCGTTATTTTCGGCCGCTCCAACGCCGAAACTGATCCCGGGGCTGCAGGCGGCGAGACAGGCAGGTCTCCGCCGCCATCTTGCGGCCTACTCCGCACTTCGAGACCTCCGGACGGCGGCTTTCGGGACGCATCCCGAGCCGGATCTCATGGCGCCACTCACCACTGGGCCCACAGGACTCCCCCGCCTGGGACAGGGGGCTGATGATCGCCCGTCGGAGGCCCGGAGAGGATCCAGCGCTACATCCTGAGAGGTGAGACCCGGTGGCCATCTTGGTACACCTGAGGCCTACAGCAGTTCTCTTGCTAATCCCCTCTGGCAGCTGTCTCGCAGATCCTTTCAGGGAGGACGCTGTCCCCAATCTCAGTACAGCCTGCCCCCCACTGGATAGCTGCCCACTCAGTCCAAACGCCTCTCTAAGTCCTGCACAAGCTCTAGGCCCCACCAGCGGCCATCTTGGTGCACCCAGTTCCTCCTTCCACCCTCCTGAGGCCCACATCTCTCCAATCTACACCCTGATTAGTGCCTGGACTCTCCCTGTAACCCAGTGGTGCAGTGTTTCCTGGACTCCATCCCCCCCTTTGCTCTCTAACCTGCAACATCCTATTTCGGGGTCACACCCCGGGTCTCCCTACTTGACAGACATGTGATCACTCCTTACGGGTCCTAGCCGCCTTCCAATGCTCCCCTACCACTCACAGTCGCTACTTCCACATGGGGAGCTCCACGTGTAACTGAATATATGCCTAGTCCCAACGCCTCATGGTGAAATACGGACCGAAACACCTCCCTCGGTCTCTGTCTCCTGATCTGCGGCCCTCACAGACTCTAGATCGCTTCCTAAGCAGGCCGGCCTCCCCTGTTCCAACTCCAGGTTCTTCCACATATGCACAAGTGGCCTCCCAACTGTCCGTACAAGATAATCCAAGACTTTTGTCAAGGGGCCACTTCGACACAATGTCCACCCCTGTTACAGTTGAAGTACTTGATGATAAACTGCGAGTTCTCCTGCAAGACTTGACCAGCAATGTCTCGAAGGAAATGGATAAACTCGCCCATGAATTGCGGGGGGAACTTGCTCAGATTGGGGAACGGACTGACGTCCTGGAAACCAAATTTGACGACTTATTGCAATATGTACACGTCTTGGAAGAGGACAACGCCGGTTTGAAGCAATCCATCTCACAGCTCCAATCCCAACAGGAAGACCTGGAGAACAGGGAACGCCGCCAAAACTTACGCATCAGAGGAGTTCCTGAGACCGTTAGTGAGGGGGAGATTAAACCATACCTACTCAGCCTCTTCAATGTTGTCGCCCCTAAAATCCCAGACATAGATTGGAGATTGGATAGAGCCCACAGATCTTTAGCCCCAAAGCCCCCAACCGGGGCCAACCCTAGAGACATCATTGTACGCTTCCACTACTACGACAGCAAAGAAGCTCTGACCATGGCCACCCGTAACAAGTCTCGTCTGGAATTTAAAGGGGCCAAGATACAAATTTTCAGTGACTTGTCCCCCATTACCTTGGCTAAACATCGCAGCTTTCGCCCTGTAACTGCCCATCTGCAGAATCACCAGTTCCCGTATCGCTGGGGTTTCCCCTTTCGCCTCTCGGCCACTAAAGATGGGACTCAATACTCCATGAGGGACCTTCAGGAAAGTGAAGCTTTCATACGCAATTTAGGTTTACCACCGCTGCCAGATGAAGACCCCGTCCCGCTTCCAACGACGCCCAGACCCACGTCCATCCCAACACGGATTTGGACCCCAGCTCGTCAGAAATCGCAGAAATCTTTATCTACTCCCCAGCGTAACTTGCATCCCAGACTGCCTCCTTGAAGAGAACTCTCAATTGCTGTGTTTGGTTGATCTCGGCCTCGGCCCCTGTTTCACCATGTTTTTCCCCCCTTGACAGGGGGTGTTCGCACCCTTGGTTATGGGTTGCGACTCTTCTTTTTTCCCTATTTTTTGGTTGATTGGGACTATAGTATATTGTTCTTACTGCCTATAGCTTTTTGCTGGAAGGTGGCGGGGTCCCTCTAGATGAGCTGGAACCCCTGATGTGCCTCCTTTTGTTCCGCGGCTGCGGCTGCGGACTCCTGGGTGGTTTTTACCCCCCCAGGCCTTTTTTCTACTACTTATGGTTTATTTTTTTACTTTTTAGGCCTTTTTTTGGCCTTTTTTTCATTTTTTGCTCATTTTGGATGTTTTCTTTTTCACTCTTTAGATGCATTGTTGTTATTATATGTTTTCACCCGCTTTTCATTCCTAGGATACACCACGGCTCCCAGTATTTCCTTGGTTTATACAGGTATATTTGTTTATTGTATGTTTATTATGAGTACTTTAAGCTCCAACTACTTGGTGCACAATGGCTTTGAGGGTACTTACTTACAATGTTAAGGGCTTGAACTCTATTCATAAGCGTTGGTTGGCTCTGAAGGAGTTCAAGTCCTCCAACGCAGACGTGGTCCTAGTCCAGGAGACTCACTTCCGCCCAGGGGGCTCTCTTAAATTTGCTGCCAAACATTTTCCGGTTTCTTTTATGGCTTCCGATCCCTCTGGTAAAGCCGGGGTCGCGATACTGATTAAAAAAACCTGTCCATTACGGGTAAAGTCCTCATTCCTTGACCCACAGGGTAGATATATTCTCCTGGACTGTGACTACTTATCCCGCTCACTTACTATAATTAATATTTACGCCCCCAATTCGGGCCAGGTTCAGTTCCTCTCTGAGGTCTTGGATACACTGGGCTCATATGCCCAGCCGTTCATGATCATCGGCGGGGACTTTAACATGACTATGTCCGCTAAGAGGGACAGACAAACCCTTTTCTCAGGTAACCCTTCTTCTAAAAGTGAACGTCAATCCACTGCGTTTCGCAAACTTATTAGGTCTCATAACCTTCTAGACATTTGGAGGATTAAACACCCCACACACCGCCAATTTTCTTTTTATTCCCCCCCACATAAGATTTACTCTAGATTGGATTATATCTTTGTAACGGCACCTCTACTGACGTCGGCAGTAGCCTCAGAGTTGAACCCCATGACATGGTCGGATCATGCCTCAGTCCAGCTCGACCTTACCCTCTCCTCCTCTACACCCAGGACCTGCCATTGGAGACTTAATGATTTCCTTCTCCGTGATCCGGTCACTGAGGCTCATTTGTCCCAAAGTTTAACTGACTTTTTTCAACTTAACGCAGGATCTGTGCGGGACGTGTCCACCCTTTGGGAGGCTCACAAGGCCTTCTTCAGAGGAATATGTATTTCAGCTGGCTCCCGCCTTAAGCGGCTAGACATTCTTTCACATTTGCAAAAAGCTGAAGCTCTGCTCTTGTCCTCCCCTTTGGTGTCCCGTCTCCGCACAGTGACCTCCTTACGCGAAAGGTTAAAATCTTTAGATTTGCATAAATGCTCTAAAGCCCTACTCTGGGCAAAACAGAAATTTTATGAGTTCGCCAACAAGCTTCATAGGATGTTGGTGAATAAGCTCAAACCCCGCCCATTTCACTCCTACCCTGATCTTCTCATTCAGTCAGATGGCACACCAACCTACTGCCCCTTAACAATGTCTAAAGTTTTTGGTGCTTTTTACAAAAAATTATATAACTGCCTAACTTCCGATCCCAATCACGTTTTCTCTCAAGATAGCTTTAATGACTTCTGCACCTCTTTGAAATTGCCAGTGTTGTCCTCTTCCCAGGTGGATACCCTGAACGCTGCCGTCACGCCAGAGGAATTGACTGCGGTAGTAAAAGCACTCCCGTCCCATAAATCCCCAGGCCCAGACGGACTTCCTTATATCTATTATAAATCTTTCCTCCCGACTCTGAGCCCCCATTTGCTAAATCTTTTTTCCTCTTTACAGAAAGGTATAGTGCCTCATTCCCAGATCCTACATGCACACATAACGGTTATCCCGAAGCCGGGTAAATCCCCTACCCTACCGGACAATTACAGACCCATAGCTTTACTTAAAGCGGGAGTCCACCGGGACTCCGCGTTTTTTTTTATTTTTTTTAAAGCCAGCAGCTACAAATACTGCAGCTGCTGACTTTTAAAATAGTGACACTTACCTGTCCAGCGCGCCCGCGATGTCGGCACCCGAAGACGCTAGGTCGTCTGTCGGGTCCTGCCGCCGCCATCTTGGGTATGGGAATCAGGAAATGGAGCCTTTCGGCTTCATTTCCCGGTTCCCTACTGCGCATGCGCGAATTGCGCTGCGCAATAAGGACGCTCCCCGCTGCCTCTGGGAGCTGTGTGTTTCCCAGCAGGCAGCGGGGCACTTGCGGGAAGGGGCGGCACTTGCGGAAAGGGGCGTAAGTTACGCCCCTTTCCGCAGAGAGCTGTCCCGGAAGTGGGTGCAGTTACCTGGATTATCCTGGATGAGCGGAAGGTCCACTTTAGGGTGGACCTCTGCTTTAACTCCGATTATAAGATCTTCACCAAAATTTTAGCTAATAGACTTTCCTTGATGATTCCTGCCCTGGTCCATAATGATCAGGTAGGATTTGTCCTGGGTAGACGAGCCGGTGACAACACTAGACGCACCATCGATCTCATAGACCTGCTCGACAAGACATCCCGCCCTGCCATTATTTTAAGTTTAGACGCACAAAAATCTTTCGACAGGCTGGGATGGCCGTACATGTTTGCCACGCTCCAGCGTTTTGGTTTTTCTGGTTCTTTCCTGTCAGCCCTGCAGGCCTTGTACTCGCTTCCCACGTCCCAGGTCCAATTGGCATCTTATAGATCCCCACTCTTTACGCATAGTAATGGCACTAGACAGGGATGTCCCCTCTCCCCCCTGCTGTTTATATTATGCCTTGAGCCCTTGGCCGCAGCTATAAGGGAAGATTCGGATATAAGCGGAATCTCCCTCAGACTGAAGGAATACAAGTTGTCTCTTTTTGCCGATGACATCCTCCTCACCTTGACGAAACCTCATATCTCCCTTCCCAAACTTCATACACTCCTGGATACATTCAGTAAACTCTCGGGATATAGGGTTAACACGACTAAAACTGAAGCGCTCCCCATTCACATTCCTCCCCCACTTCTAGCTTCTTTAAAAAATGAATTCCCCTACCATTGGTGCCCTGTCTCCCTCAAGTACCTTGGCATTAACTTAACTGCTACATATAATTCCTTATACGAAGCTAACTTTGTTTCTCTGATTGCGGAAACGCATAGCCTGCTCCGAGGCTGGTCAACATGCCCTCTATCCCTCCTGGGTAGGATTAATGTATTAAAAATGGCCATACTCCCTAAGTTTTTGTATCTCTTTGAAACGTTACCAATTGCTATTTCCATGCCTCAGCTTCGGAATATTCAACGGGCCTTCACTAAATTTATATGGGGAAATAAAATGCACAGAATCGCCCAGACTGTGGTCTTTGCTCCACGGTCCCATGGGGGGGTTGGGAGCTCCTGATATAGTGAAGTATTTTTATGCGACTCACCTTCTGCCGGCTATCTCCTGGTTGTCATATTTAGCTACCAGTAGATGGTCGGAACTTGAGATGAGTGTCATTAGTCCTGTTCACCCTTGCTCTATGCTGTGGTCAGATCTGCCCTCCTCTATGGCTCAGCTTAGGCACATACTCCTTGGGCCGATGCTATTTACTCTATCCATATGGAAAAAATGTCATAGGAAGTTCTCTCTCTCTTCTCCATGCTCACCATTGTTGAATGTCGTTTTCAACCCAGACTTACCTGATAGCCTCTCCCTGAAGAATATGTTCCCTTGGTTCAGTTCGGGTATCTTCCAACTTCGCCACCTGGTATACCCGATATCTCGTAAATTCCTATCCTTTCTAGAGCTTCAGAATAAATATGATATCCCGAACCAACTCCTTTTTTCATACCTCCAATTTAAACACTATTTTCATTCCAGATCCCCTGACCTGGCTCTGGTCAACCCTAGTACCTTTGAAACTTTATGCTCCCAGGGTCCTTGCCAGAAGGGCCTAATATCCTCTATATACAGCATACTTCATAATTCAACCGTCCCCACCGCGGAAGCTCACCTCTATATGAGGAGATGGGCCACTATTTTACAGACTCCCTTAACTCTCTCTCAATGGCAAGACGTCTGGTTATCTACCTCCAAAGTCTCTAGGTGTGTGGAGCAGAGAGAGACAGCTTATAAGATACTGATGTTTTGGTACAAAACTCCTGAAATGTTACACAAGTACGACCCCTCTATATCTAAGCTGTGCTGGAGGTGCCTACGACATGAGGGCACTCATTATCTCAATTGTTTGGAGTTGCCCTTTGATTGTACCTTTTTGGTCTATGGTCCAATCCCTGCTCCACACCGTGTTGGGGATCGTTATCCCTTTAGACCCTAGGCATTATTTACTGGGCCTGCCTGTTGCGACGCTATCAAAATGCGCTAAGAAGCTGACAGCATATATCCTCCTAGCTGCCAAGAGAGTGATCCCTGCTCTATGGCTGTCCTCCTTCCCCCCCCCCACTCACTCACAGTTGATTTCCGCTATTGCAAACATACGCAGGATGGAACATATGACTGCTTTGGTACAGGACTCCCTACCTAAATTTTCTAAAATATGGGACAGATGGGACAACTCCACATTTAATCCTGAGGCAACACCCTGATGTATAGATATGAGCTCTCAGGAAAGTTTCCCCATGGCTCACTCCCGGGATCCTATCCCTACGTCCCCTATATAAAATACGGCACTTGGTTTAACTATGCATCTTTGTTTACGAATCCGTGGTGTATCCTTTTCCTTCCCCCTTAATGTGATATATTAAGATACCAACATTTAATATCCCGCCTGCGGCGGTCTTTGCTGTTACATTTGCAATGTTAATTTTGATTGTATGCATCGGAAGCATATATACTTTGTTCTGCAAAAGAAAACTTTTTCTCAATAAATATACATTTAAAGAGAATTAGAAGAGGATGTGGCGATCACCATGCAGACTAGAATTTGCAAGAATTTGGGTGGCTGTTGAACCTAAAAAAGTCGGTGGTGGTACCGACCCAGCGTTTGGAGTACCTAGGCTTGCTACTGGACTCCAGGGAAGTGAGAGTATTTCTCCCTTCAGACAAGCTGCAGACTTTTAGAGCCATGGTAAAACTGCTGATGAACTGCAAGTGGTCATCGCTTTGCTTCTGCATGCGAGTCCTGGGACCCATGGTGGCCTCCTTCGAGGCAGTACCGTATGCCCAGTTCCACACCAGAGTTCTGCAGAAGGAGATTTTGACAAACTGGGACAAATCTCCGTTGTCCCTGGATCGGCACATCCAGGTGAGCCAGTTAGTCAGAGATTCCCTGATCTGGTAGCTGAGGTCCCTGGTGCTTCAGTCCGGGAAGTCGTTCCTACCTCTGAAATGGACAGTGATCACAACGGATGCCAGCCTATCCGGGTGGGGTGGAGTGATGGGGGTTCAGTCAGCTCAGGGCCTCTGGTCAATGGAGGAATCCAAGTTGTCGATCAATCCGCTCGAGCTAAGAGCAATCAGGCTATGCCTCTTCACATGGTCGATGAGACTGCAAGGGCATCTTGATCAGGAACCAGTCAGACAGTGCCACTGCAGTGGCATATGTAAATCCCCAAGGAGGAACAAGAAGCTCAGCCGCTGCACAGGAGGTCACTCACATACTTCAGGTGGCAGAGTGACATGTACCGGCCTTGTCGGCCATTTACATCCTGGGAGTGGAGAACTGGCAGGCAGACTATCTAAGATGCTGGACTCAGGAGGTATTCGGGCTACTGTGCCTGCGGTGGGGCACACCAGATATGGATCTTCTGACCTCCCGTCTCAATCGGAAGGTGCCGAGATTCATGTCCAGGACAAGAGATCCATGGGCAGACGCGTCAGACGTGCTGGTGACTCTGTGGGATCGGCACCAGCTTTTCCTCCACTAAAGCGGCTACCACGTAGTCCCTCCGGTGCGTCCACCATTACCCCCGTGGGGTCTGAACCTAGTGTTATCGGCGCTTCAAAAACCGCCATTTGAAAATATCAGGGAGATTCCCCTGTTGACTCTTTCCCAGAAAGTGGTCTTTCTAGTGACCATCACATCGGCCAGGAGGGTTTCGGAACTGGCGGCCTTGTCCTGCAAGTCTCCCTATCTGGTTGTCCACAAGGATAAGGTGGTGTTGCTTCCACAACCGTCTTTCCTGCCGAAGGTGGTCTCGACGTTTCACAGCAATGAGGACATTGTGTTACCATCTCTGTGTCCTAAGCCAACACATCCTAAGGAGGTGGCCCTTCACGCTCTGGATGTGGTTCGGGCTCTGAAGGTGTATTTGTCTGCCACGGCTCCCTTTCGTAAGTCAGACTCACTGTTTGTTTTGGTGGCTGGTCCAAAGAAAGGCATGGCTGTCTCGTCGGCCACCATTTCCAGGTGGATCAGGCAGATTGTAGTACAAGCCTACGCCTTGAACTGTCAGGTGCCCCCCTTTCCGGTCTCGGCCCACTCCACGAGGGCAATCGGAACATCTTGGGTCTTCTAACACCAAGCGCCTGTTGCTCAAGTGTGTAAAGCAGCGACCAGGTCATCTGTCCACACGTTTATCAAGTTCTACAGGGTAGACGTCAGTGCATCAGCTAATGCCTGTTTTGGCCACACAAAGTTTTGCAGGCGGCTGTATAGTTGCAATTGGGTATGCAATATTTCCCTTTTTCCTGTTTTTCTGGTAAAAACGCAGTACCTTTAAGTTAATGCACTGTTGCATTAACTTCTGCAGTTTTTGGTGCGGTTGTGGGTAGTCCCTCCTGTTGAGGGTACCATTGTTTTATGGTGGTTTTTTCCACGCACTGTTGTTTTTTGTGGGTAAAGTTACACTAGTTCCCACTTGCCATGGTGGATGAAGTTTTTATGCTGTTTTCCCACCCCTCGTTTGGCACTGCTTGGGGACATCCCAATGGTTAAGAGAGGAGCTGTGTCGGTCAGTGAATATAAGAGAAAATAGGATTTTTTGTACTCATCGTAAAACCCTTTTCTCTGTAATTCACCGACCGACACAGCACCTGCCCCTCCTGTTTTTTCTTTACATTATACTGCTTGTTGACGTACTGATGACTGTATGGCAGGCTGGGGGGGTGTTACATAACATGTGATGCCTAGTATTCTCCTAAAGGTGGTATAACAACCCAATGGCTAAGAGAGGAGCTGTGTCAGTCTGTGAATTACAGAGAAAAGGATTTTACGCGGAGTACAAAAAATCCTATTTTTCTCTTATCGAGTACTTCATTAAAGTCCCCTACCACTATAACCGGTATTTCCTCTTTATCTTCTCGAAATTCTGCAAATCTATATAAAACCTCCATCTTAAAAGGAGGTGGAATATAAAGATTAGCCACAATGTATGGTTTATTTTCTGACAGTAAAGAAACACATACTGCCCTTCTATATCTATATTGGTTTCCCTACAGGAGAAACAAACCTCAGTTCTTACCATTGTGCTTATGCCCCTAGAATAAGAGGAGTGCACTGAATGGTGCACAACCAAAATTTATTACGATACAGGCCTACAGTTGTATCTCTCGGTAAATGCGTCTCCTGTAGGCAGACCAAATCTATCTGACCCTTCTCTGGGGGGTCTCTAGAATGTTCCTAAAATAGTAAAGGACTTGGACAGGGGGTAGATGAATTATATCCCTTCCTCAAAGAGAGATTATTAATGTTTCACAATTTTCTATACTTACATAAGTGTCATTTACCAATACTTGCTCTTTAAAAAAAATATATTATTGTGTTATCTCATTTTGGGTTAATACACGGCATACCTTCTTTGTGTCTTTGTGTTTATTCCTTATAGCTTTATCCCCATCCTGTATGTGCCTTTTCATATAGATAGTAATGTACCCCCCCACCCACTGCCCCTCCCCCACTTGCCTACCTTGGCTACCCCCAGGGGTTTTGTGTGTGATCCTTCCCTAAACTACTCCCCATTTCTCCCACTCATACCACCTTTGTGTTGTGTGTTGTCATATTTTATTATTATAATCTCTCAATCTCTGCCCCCACCCACCAAAATCAAAACAATCAAAAACATACCCTACCTGCCACATACATGATGTTATCATACATATACCTTCCCCATCCCCCCCCCCCCCGCTAACCCCACAGTCCATGGTTTTAATACTTATGGCCTCACGGTCTATAAATTCTTTTTGTTTTCTTCGGGCCATCTTGCTGCCTCAGTCGGTGTATCTAAAAATTGGGTTCCCACAGCAACCGAGACACATAAACGTGCAGATATAATAGGCCATCCATGATTTTATGCTTCTGCAAAGAGCGTTTGATCTCTATAAACTCAGCTCTTCGCTTTTGTAGTGTTGGAGAGTAATCTGGGTAGAATGACATCCTAACTCCTTTAAAGAGGATGTTCCCCATCTCCCTGGCTCTTCTTAGGAGGGACTCTTTATCCTTATAATTGAGAAGTTTTAGAAGGATTGACATGCGATGTCCACCCGATGGCTGTGTCCTGGCGGTGACTGTATGGGCTCTCTCTATTGAGAACTGCTGTGAAAAAGTGTTTTCCCCTAATGTCTCCTTAAGCCATTTCTCTAAGAACTCAACAGGCTGGGGGCCTTCAACCATCTCTGGGAGTCCCACCACTCACACATTGCTCATCCGTGCCCTGTTCTCAAATTCATCCAACTTTGAAGCCTGGAGGCCCATTAATACTCTCATTACTTTAGTTTCCTGTTTTAAGGGGGAAAAGCCATCTTCAATTAAACTCAGGCCGCGTACACACGGGCGGACTGTTCGCCCAACCTTGTCCGCTGAACAGTGTTTGGGCGGACAGTCCGCCCGTGTGTGGGCTTTCAGCGGACAGTTTCAGCGGACAGTTGGACGGACAAAGTCTTTCGGAAATTCCGAAAAACTGTCCGCTGAAACTGTGTTTGAGCGAACAGTCCGCCCGTGTGTAGGCTACTTTCGAAATGAGCAAACTGTTCCCGCTCGGAAAGTCCGCCCATTTCGAGCGCGTGTACAGGTAGGCGGGGCCCGCGAAGGAGACGTCGCGGGCTCCGCCGCCTGGAATGGGCTTAAAGGGGAACCCCAACGCCGAAAAAAATCGGCGTGGGGGTTCCCCCAAAGTCCACACCAGACCCTTGTCCGAGCACACTACCCGGCCGGCCAGGAAAGGGGGGCGAGCGAGCGCGCCCCCCTCCTGAGCCGTACCAGGCCGCGTGCCCTCAACATGGGGGGTGCCTTGGGGAAGGGGGGGCCGCGCGGCCCCCCCACCCCAAAGCACCTTGTCCCCATGTTGATGAGGACAAGGGCCTCTTCCCGACAACCCTGGCCGTTGGTTGTCGGGGTCTGCGGGCGGGGGGCTTATCGGAATCCGGGAGCCCCCTTTAAGAAGGGGGCCCCCGGATACCGGCCCCCCACCCTATGTGAATGAGTATGGGGTACAATGTACCCCTACCCATTCACCTGTGAAATAAAGTACAAAAAAAAACACAACACAGGGAAAAAATATTTTATTGCACAGCTCCGGGGGTCTTCCCTCTTCGGTTCTTCTGCCGGGCCACCGCGCCTTCTTGTAGCTCTTTTACAGGCGGTGGCCCCGGTCTTCTGTCGCCGCTGCCTTCCGTTCTTCTGTCGCCGCCTTCGGTTCTTCTGCCGGGCCACCGCGCCTTCTTGTAGCTCTTTTACAGGCGGTGGCCCGGTCTTCTGTCGCCGCTGTCGTCGCCGCCGCCGCCGCCTTCCGTTCTTGTTCTTCTTCTTGTTCTTCTTCTTCTTCTCCTGGAGATGTTGACTCGACGAGCTCTCCGGCCGGAATGCCAGAGCCGCGCTGTGCGGTCACTTATATAGTGACAATGGGGCGGTGTCACATGGTATATGTCACATGGGTTGGTCACATGGTGACCCCGCCCCCTTACGATGTCATAGTCCCCATGTGACATCAACCCATGTGACCAACCCATGTGACATATACCATGTGACACCGCCCCATTGTCACTATATAAGTGACCGCACAGCGCGGCTCTGGCATTCCGGCCGGAGAGCTCGTCGAGTCAACATCTCCAGGAGAAGAAGAAGAACAACAAGAAGAAGAACAAGAACGGAAGGCGGCGGCGGCGGCGACGACAGCGGCGACAGAAGACCGGGCCACCGCCTGTAAAAGAGCTACAAGAAGGCGCGGTGGCCCGGCAGAAGAACCGAAGAGGGGGACAAGACCCCCGAAGTCGGGAGAAGAGGCCGGCGGCGGGGAGGAAGAAAGCCGGACTCCTCCGCTAGTAAAAGAGCTACACACAGATAGCGGAGGAGTCCGGCGAGAAGACCCCCGAAGACGGAAGACCCCCGGAGCTGTGCAATAAAATATTTTTTCCCTGTGTTGTGTTTTTTTTTTGTACTTTATTTCACAGGTGAATGGGTAGGGGTACATTGTACCCCATACTCATTCACATAGGGTGGGGGGCCGGTATCCGGGGGCCCCCTTCTTAAAGGGGGCTCCCGGATTCCGATAAGCCCCCCGCCCGCAGACCCCGACAACCAACGGCCAGGGTTGTCGGGAAGAGGCCCTTGTCCTCATCAACATGGGGACAAGGTGCTTTGGGGTGGGGGGGCCGCGCGGCCCCCCCTTCCCCAAGGCACCCCCCATGTTGAGGGCACGCGGCCTGGTACGGCTCAGGAGGGGGGCGCGCTCGCTCGCCCCCCTTTCCTGGCCGGCCGGGTAGCGTGCTCGGACAAGGGTCTGGTGTGGACTTTGGGGGAACCCCCACGCCGATTTTTTTCGGCGTTGGGGTTCCCCTTTAAGCCCATTCCAGGCGGCGGAGCCCGCGACGTCTCCTTCGCGGGCCCCGCCTACCTGTACACGCGCTCGAAATGGGCGGATTTGCCTCCTCCTTACGTGGGCGAGTCCGTTCATTTCAAAAGTTGAGCGAACTGTTTGGCAAACAGTTCGCTGAAACAGTCCGCTCGTGTGTGGGCAAGTCCGCTCATGCAAATTTTGAGCGGACTGTTTGCCGAAACTGTTTGACGAACAAGGTTGGGCAAACAGTCCGCGCGTGTGTACGCGGCCTCAGTCTCTCCTCTAGTGCTCTTGTCCTTTCCCCAACTTTTTTTCAAATCCTGGCTCATCACAAACAATTCCTCTTTAATTCCCCCAATTTTTTCACATAGGCTATTCAGTGAGCTTGTTTACATGCATTTACAGCTGTAAGTATATCCTTCAATGTTGGTTCTCCCTGTACTGCTGTAGCTGTATGAAGGGTAGGTTTGGCAAGAGTCGCCGGAATCACACTTTCTGCCCCTGTTACCTGCCACTTTTGTGCCTGTTGATACCGAGGCTTTTTGATCCTGGCCTTGGCTCTTTCTGTCCTGAGGGGGTCCTGTTTGGGCCTTTGCACTTAACTTATTAGGTGACTTTCTAGGTGTATGGGCAAACTTCTCCAATTTTGCTGCAGCTACAGCCTGGCTCTCCCTTTCCTTTCCCTTTGCTGCGCATGTTACCAAAAGTCCAATGTTCTCCTGCTGTACCTGCTCCTCTCCCTTCCTTCTAGCCATGCTGTCTGCCTTTATGGCCTAAGAAAAAAAAAAGGAGCAGGAGCAAGAGAAACAAGAGGAGATAGAGAGGGTGGTATAAAATAAGGGATGCAGGCTGATACACCTGTTGCACCTGCTCCTATTGCCACTCACTAAAACTAGTGGTATTTAAAGTCCATTAATTATTTGTGTAAAAAAAAAAAAATTGCCAGGGAAAAGAGACTAGATATTAGGCAAATTCATCAAATTGTCATAGAAAAAGCAAAGGAAGTTCCACGCTTCATAGCTTGCAAAAGCTGCCAGTACAAATCACTGAAATTGCTTTCCCCTGAGCTTACTGAAAAAAAGAGAAAAAAAACACATGTGCTGCTGTTTGTAATCTTAGCGGCTCCAAGCTCAAGAATGTCCACCAATATTTTGCACTAGTGCCACAGTGCTTTAAGGAAAAAATATTAGTACACAGTCCTGGACACAGGCACTATATATAAATGTCCTATATCAATACAGTCTCTTGGAGCTAAACTATCTGAGAATCTGATAAACAGAAGTGAATGCTTCAGAGGGAGAAAAAAAGAGACACTACCTTCAGTACTCAATGCCTTAGAGTGTTTCAACTGAGCATCACAAATACAAAGCTTTCCTGCAGCACTATCTTATAGCGTAAGGCATGTAGCATCTAGTGTAGACACCTTCTCTTGTTATCTGTGATGATGTCACTCACCAGCCAGCTTGAGTCTCAGTTCCTCACACAAACGCCGCTCACGTCTCCGGTGTCCCACCAACCTGTATATTCAAAGCGTGTACTCACGTTAGCTCATTAGCTGCTACTCACTGTTTTCCTCCTTCAGTGTTGCTGCTCTCGCTGCATCCCACATGATCGCCAGCACACTCGTTGCTTTTCGGTTTCACAATGGCTCTCGGAGGTAGTCCCCACCTCCTCTCCCCTGGCTCAGCACTGAATATGAGAGTTCAGTCAGCAGGCCAGGTTTCCGAGTAGAGCGACTGGTGTTCACCATTCTGTGCAATGGACGCCAAGGGCTCCAGCAGTCCCAGTCATCTCCGGTCCACTGTCCGCTGTATCACAAGGGGAAAACAGGGGAGAGAACCACACATCCTCTTCTCACATCACACACTCTCCCGCATCTCACATACGGCCACGCCCCCTCCCCCAATCTATCTATCTTAGCAGCCTTTACCCGGTGTGGTGCTATCTCTCTGAGTGGGCAATGTAAGGAACATCTATCCTTAAGATTTCTACTAGGGAACACCTATTCCCTTCTGGATTACCGATTTCCTCACATTGGAAATTTTCTAGTTTGACCCCATTTTACAGCTGGATATCCTTGAATAAATCTTTTGTGTATACCAGAAGTTACTCCAGTGTGTCTAGTAATAGATTACCCTAATAGGACAAAGAAGTTCACTCTCATTCCTTCCTTTGGTCATTAACGAAGGTTTAGGATATCATTCCCCGATCAATCTACCTGTATTCCACCCTCTGTTTTCGGAAATAACACGCCAAGCTCCTGAGGAAGCGTTATTGAATGTGTAACATATAGAGCAAGAGCAAGTGGATATACAGTCTGGTTTCTGGATAATTGTAATATAAGTACACTATTCGGTTATTTGATCAATTAATTATCCATCTCGACTCTGTTGATAGTATGAATATTATGCTCTTAGGTATTTTCTGTTAAAATATGCAATTTTTTTGTATGTGTTTTTGTTTTTTAATCTTGTAATACATTTCGTAAAAAATTCCAATAGCAATTGTTGTGTTGTGCCTATAAAGTCCATTATTCCAAAAAATTCCCTTTTTTAATTGCACACAATGAATGGCATGAATCAAAGCCATTCATTGTGTACAATTGTCATGTGATCTGCTGTGAATGGTCACAGCAATCACCTGGTACCAGCAGTGGGTTGATGCACTAATCAGTCTTCAGGCACAGCTGGTGACAGATTACGCCGCAGCGCGGCCTGTTCTGGGAAGACATCATATGACATCCATCTAGAACAACAAAAGTCCTGCCAAGCCATCCTTTGACAATAGGCTGGGCGAGAAGTGGTTAAACAGAACAAATCTACATGTCCTATTTCTATGACAAATCTGGAAAATTATGGTTTATTCATAGTTTTACTCTAGAGGGCTAAGCCATGGCGGCCCAGAAGCAGCATTGAGATCCAATGAACCATCCACTTTCTGTGGAGTGTTGTCAGTGCAGGTCAGCGTTCTTCTGCTTTTAGCAAATGAAAATACATGTCAAATGTCAAGAAATTATCTAAGTGATTGAGCATATTTCCATCTCCTGTGGTTCACGTTTAGGTTGAATAAAAAAAAAAAAAAATCTTGACTTGCAGTAAAAGAAATAGTAAAAAAAATTAAATAAAGATTGTTTTATTCCAGTAATATGCAATATCCACTTCTATTATTATGTTTAGTGCCAAAGTCATCATAAACCTGCTTTTGAACTGTTTTTCTTTTCTCCAGGGAGAAGAATATCAGAAGGTCCCTGGTCGGTGCTGTGGTCAGTGTGTCCAGACACAATGCCTGATTATAGATGCTGGTGGAGTAAACAAAACTTTGAATGTATGTTATTAATTCATATTTAAGTAATCCAAAACAATGAAAATGACTGCATGTTGTGATAAATGTTCAGTATTGAAGTGCTAGATCTGGAACCAATATTAAATATCCACTGTTCTTTTAGGATCATCAATACATCTTGTATGGTTTTATCAATAAGTCTTATCTATAAACCTCTGTTTTAATATCTGCGATTGCTCAACAAAATCAATGCTGGTACACTTCCTCCTCACTTTTATCATCTGACCTGGATATTTTTAGCCAGAGGGGACTATTAATAGGGGGTTTGAAATTTATATTTGTTTCCCTAAAAAACTTTAGAATGCAGTCTTTCATCATCTTAGGATATAGTAATATCCAAAACATTTAATCCTTTAAATCAAATGTATACACCAATCTAATGGTATTGTTGTTATTCAATTTATTCACAGAGACTTCCCTCAGTGCCCTCCTATATGAAGAAGAGGTCATCTATAGTATAAACCTCTTGTAAAACTGAAATTCAGATCTCCTTTCCTGTCTCCCCACTCAGGCATGAAAAAGTTGGCATGACTAGGTGTACATTTCATGGCCATGGTCACTCCTGCTTTTTGAATATATTTAATACGTTTTTTGACTTTTTATAGATTTTTATTAATGTATTTGCATCCATTGCACATTAAGTTTATTTGCACACTGCTGCATAGGGATATTAAGCTTTGTATGAATTCAATTTTAATATTGTTTTGTATTTTCCAACACATACAAATTTTGTGTCTGTATATTTTGGATATTTTCATCCTGGCAAATTAGCAGAGTAGGGGTGATTTTTATTATCTAGATCTGGAACCAAACACAAAGGGTTCAGTTAGAGTGCTTTGAACTAATAACAGCAACCAGAAGAAAAAACGATAGAACTTTCTTGTGTGATTTACTTTCTTGATCTTGGGAATCTTAAATCCCAAAAATTGAACCCAGGCTCCTTCCTGATTTCAGAGCTATACAAGTGTGGCTCAACTGTTTTTTTCTGAATAAAACACCAAATAAAATGTGTTTTCAGAGCAGAGTACTTTTTTAGCTTAACTGCAAAATATTGTGCCTATCAAAGCCATGCTGATTCAGTCCAATAGCTCTGCAATCGTCAAGCTCCTTGATGCTTGCGGAGCTATTGGCCTGACTCAGCAGAGTGATGTGTCAGACCGCTACAGCAAAATGGCAAAATCACTGCTATCACAAAGCACAACAAACAGTGGTGTATTAGCTGCAGGTTAGAGGTGGCAAGGGTAAGTGACCATGGGGCATTCTTACACTGAGAAGACAGGTAAAACATTCCTAACCTCTCATTTTGGTGTGAGCTGGAACCATGGGTAACATTTTTGTAAGAGGTTGATTGGGATTTAATATCATTTACAGTAAATGGTATATTATTCCATATATATTTTACATTGTCCTATAAAGAATACAGTTATTTGAACTATTAAGTTTTGATGCAATAGGAATCTTAGTATTTGGTTATAATTACTGCTATGCTGATTTATTGTTTAACATCTTTTATTTGGTTGTTTACACAGAAATAACAGTTGTTTTTTACTTTTTTATATAAAGAGCTGGTGAAATGATTCTTCTGTTTACAAAATCTACACAGAAAATTATCACTCCTACCCCACTTCTCTGCCATTGGTAAAGCCCAAGCAGTTTTGGAACATCTAAATATTATACCATGTAATGATTAACACAATAGATGATGAACTACATTTGAATACCAGACATGCACCAATGTGCAGTGCGCTGACCACATGACCTCAACAAGAGCATAATCACTACCCCACAATTTGCTTGGCTGACTTTATTTTAGGGGTGGAGAGTGTTAGCAAAGTCATGTACAGATGTAATAGTCCCTTTAAAATTGCATAGGAATATACTAATGACCAAGCCTATTCTGACACTTTTTGTTTACAAAATTTTATTTTGTTTATTTTGTGTATTTTTTTGCTAGAAACCCACAAACATTGTATATATTCAGTGCAATTTTTTAATGTCACATGGTATTTGCGCAGCGTTTTTTTCAAACACAATTTTTTACCTTACATTTGTTAACACTGATATAACTAATGTACAAGCTCTATGGACTTAGCTATCTGGCCGAATAAATAGTTATCTAACGTGTAATGCTTTAACTGCTTCCCGACCAGCGCACGACGATGTACGTCGGCAGAATGGCACGGACAGGCAAATTAGCGTACAGTTATGTCCATTTAAAATTTGCCACCATGCCATGCGTGCGCGCCGCCGCCGCCGCACACGCATTCCGGTCGGGACCCCCATGAGTCCGGCCATGGGTCCCGCGGATACCCGCAATCGTCTCACGGGGAGGCTGAACAGGGAGATGTGGAAGTAAACAGCATCTCCCCGTTCTGCCTAGCAACAGGTGACACTGATCTCTGCTCCTTGTGATTGGAGCAGAGATCAGTGTTCACTAACCCACAGCCACACCCCCTACAGTTAGTAACATGCCCCTAGGACACACTTAACCCCTACACTGCCACCCACTGCTTGACCCCTTCACTGCCAGTGTCATTTACACAGGCATCAATGCAGTTGTATAGCACTGATTGCTGTATAAATGACAATGGTCACAAAAATGTGACAAAAATGTCCGGAGGAAAAAAAAATTTTTTTTAGATATTTTTGGAGGATATTTATTATAGCAAAAAATAAAAAATAATGTGTTTTTTTTTTTCAAAATTGTCACTTTTTTTTAGTTTATAGTGCAAAAAATAAAAACCGCAGGGGTGATCAAATACCACCAAAAGAAAGCTCTATTTGTAGGGAAAAAAGGACATAAAATTTTGTTTAGGAGCCATGTTGCATGACTGCGCAATTGTCAGTTAAAGCGACGCAGTGCCGAATCACAAAAATGGTCTGGTCTTAAGCCAGCAAAATAGTCCGGTCTGAAAGTGGTTAAAATTGTGCACTCATGTGGAATGGTGCCAAACTACAGTACTTAACCACTACAATACAGGGCACTTTCACCCCCTTCCTTCCCAGCCCAATTTTCAGCTTTCAGCGCTCTAGCGCTTTCAGTGACAATTGCGCGGTCATGCTACACTGTACCCAAATGAAATTGTTATCATTTTGTTCGCACAAATAGAGCTTTATTTTGGTGTTATTTATTCACGACTCCGTTTTTTTTTTTTTGCGATATAAGCGCAAAAATAGCGGAAATTTGGAAAAAAACAATATTTTCTTTTTTCTATTTGAAAAGAAATCCAATAAAATCAAATTTTTTCATAAATTTAAGCCAAAATGTATTCTGCTACATGTTTTTGGTAAAAAAAATTCCGTTAAGTGTATAATAATTGGTTTGTGTGATCACGGACATATGTACGCAAATGATCATGTACATATGTGTGCAGGTGATCACGTACATATGTGTGCAGATAATCATTGGGACATGTGATTTTAGTGGGACATATGTGGGGGACATGTTTTTATTATTAGGGACATGTGTTTTTATTATTTGGGGACATGTATGTTTTGGGGACATGTGTGTTTTGGGGACATGTGTGGGGACTGTGTGGTGTGTTGTGTGTTGACACTACACTGATGATCAGTGAGTAAAAAGCTGTAAAAAGCAGCCCATACTCACTGATCATCAGCCGGCTGCAGCGTTCTGCTCTCCTCTCCTCAGCGGTGACTTCCGTGTGAGGAGAGGAGAGCCGATTGCCTAGCAACCGGCTGTTTGTTTACATCACATGACGGCCGTGATTGGACACGGCCGTCATGTGATCAGGAGGGCCAATCACAGAGCCCTCCTGCCGATCTGAGATGTGCCGTGTCCGGGTGACACGAGCACATCGGGATTGCGCCGCTGCGCGAGCGCGCGCGCGCGATCCCGCTATTCCTGAAGGACGTTCCTGAACGGCCTGTCAGGAATAGACGGCTCCCACCCGGCCGTATATATGCATTGGCCGGGTGGGAAGTGGTTAAAAATCACCAAAGGCGATGCTTTAAAAAATGTTTACAGGTTACTAGTTTGGAGTTACAGAGGAGGTCAAGTGCTAGAAATATTGCTCTTGCTATACCGTTCATGGTGATACCTAACGTGTGGTGCAAACACATTTACATATATTGGCATGACTTTTGCATGCGTTCATGCACTGCATGAATTATTTTTTTTTTTTTTAGACTGTCCCTTTATTTTTTTGATCATTTTTATTGCTGTCACAAGAAATGTAAACATCCCTTCTGACCACACTAGAGCATGACAGGTCCTCTTTATAGAGAGATCTGTGGTCAATAAGACCCTACATCTCTCCTATACAATGGAAAGCATCAGATAAAAAAAATCTTTCCAAAAAAAGGCCTTGTTTACATTAGCCATGAGCAGAGGCCATGTTTCCTGTGCTAATCTCTATGGTCAGCCACCACCACCTCCGGATCATTTTCCAGTCTTCATGATAAGCCAGGTAAGCCTGAGAACCACTGGAAATGGATATGGGGCTGGTTTGGCTGTACTACTCCTGTGTATCACAGGAGTGCATTTCGGGCTAAAGCCTGTTGTTGACTGACGTCACCAAGCCAGTCTCCAAGCCAGTCCATGGGGAAAGATCGTGACCATATGTTAAGTATCCACCCAGGAGCCTGGACTGGCACCTGGATCAGCCTCTTAGCTGATTGAGTCAGCTTTACTCTCCCCTCCATAGTCCAGGAGTTCAATGAGCACTGGAAGGGCAGAGCTGACAGAAGTGATTGACAGTTGCCACTCTCTGCTCAGAGTGGCAGGGAGAACTCAGCGGTGTTTGATCGCTCAGTTCTCAGCCTAAGAGCCAGTGGGGGACAGATGCAGCATCAGATTGATGCAGCATCCACTTAGGTAAATATAATAACAAAAAAAATCCCACATTTTTCTTTTAAGATTTGAACACATTAATTCACTCATACATACAGTAATTCACTCATATAATCCAGTTTGTTTATTTGACTTAAAATAAATGTAGAGTAGGGGAGTGACACAGGCCCATAGCAATTTTTTGATGGGTTCCCACATGACCTCTATCTGTGGTACCTGACAGTATCAACTGAGACAATAGTGTAATTGAGCTTACCATAAAGTAGGTGTAAAAATGAAGGCAGCAAGATAGCTGTGAGCATAGCCATGATCTGTGTTGTAGAATAATTAACTATAATAATAGTAACAACCATAATGATCATTCATATTATTATATTTAAAAAAATGATTGATCAGTTTAGACCGATATATTTTTTTTACACATTTTAGCAGTAGGCGTATATTGATTGGTTATTGTGTCTACAAACTACGGGATAGATTTAGGGACTTTTATTTTTTTATTGTTTCTACTGGTTATGGCGGTGATCTGCGACATTGCGGCAGACAAATCTGACCCCAAATTACATTTTTTAGGGACCAGTGACATTATTACATTGAACAGTGCTATAAAAATGCACTGATCAATGTAAAAATGACACTGGCAGCGAAGGGGTTAACACTAGGGGATGATCATTGGGTTAAGTGTGTTCCCTCAGCATGTTCTAACTGTAGAGTGGATGGGCTGCAAGGGACATGACAGAGATCACTTTTCCAGATCACTGCTGCAGTACAACTGCGGCGGGCGGTCCTTAAGCAGTTAAAGGAGAAGTATAGCCACACACAGGTGGGGCGGCGGCGTCATGACGTAGGAGCCGCTGCACGCTGATCTCCCGAGATCCCCACTCTCTCTCCCCCTCGCTACGCTCTCGTCGATGCTGGGCTGGGCGTGACTTTCTTGGTCCACGGAGAGCTCCAGCAACGCCGCGCGGATTCGAACCTCGCTGCGGCGGCCTCCGTGATCCAGGCATATGCTGATAGCTACCTCTCTCTCGGCGAATCGGCGGAGGATCGGACGGATGCTTACCCTTCGGCGATGAAGGCCCTCTGATCGGCAGACAGCTGTATCTGAAACTTGGTGTCAGGAGAGGAGCCGTGTATCCAAGGAGCTGTGTCTGCGCTTGTCGGTGCTGGGCGGTCGGTCTATGATGACAGGACAGCGGTAAGACAAGCGGTCTGAAGGGGAGGGGGACAGCCCAAAGCTGGAGGTGGTTCAAAGACACTATACCTGATAGGAAGGGTTCTGTCCCCCTGGTTATAGCTCGGGCTCACCTGTGAGTATCCCCCCTCCCCTCCCTTTAATGGCATAAGAAGGCTGTTACCTAAGGTCTGTCTTCGAAGGACAGTGTCTCTTTGCATACTCTAAATTTGCCGCTGCTATAAATGTGCGTGGAGAGGAGAAGGGGAAGCCATAATAAAAGGAAGAAAAATAATCTGCTTGCTGTTGGAAACTCGCTTTAGCTGCTAAACCCTTTTCTTTAGTTGAATACAAAATTACAACTGAACTTGTATGCATATAACCTAAGGATGAAGTGTGCGCTGTTGTGAACAAAGGAGGTTGGATACACCCCGATGCTTTGTTATCTGACGCAAGAGTTTCTTTTGCAGGAAAAACTTATCTAAAACCTTTTCTGGCTGTGTGACTGTGTAGACTGCCTCCATTTAACAGTTAAAGGACTGGATATATGTTTGTTTTTTGTTTTTCTCTGATTTTAGGGTGGGAAAATTTGTCATCAAAGTAAGATCAACTCAGTATAATAGCTGCATTAATATTAATATCAACAACTTTTCGCTGCTTAGCCTATCATACTATAGGTATAATGAGGTTGGATGCATCCCGATGTTTTGTTATCTGACGCAAGAGTTTCTTTTTGCAGGAAAAACCTACTTAAAACCTTTTCTGGCTGTGTGACTGTTTTGATTGTCTCCATTTAACAGCTGAAGGACTTGATATATTTTTGTTTTTTTGTTTTATTTTTGATCTCTGGGTGGGAAAAGTTGTTATCAAAGTAAGATGAACTCAGCTCAATAGCTGCAATAATATTATTATCAACAACTTCTCGCTGCTTAGCCTATCACATTTTAGGTATACCGTTGAGTTAGACGGCATGGACTTTGATAGAGGATCTATCCACGGCGCGGAAAGCAGCTGAATTAGGTCCCATCCCCCCCCTCCCCTTCTTATTTTTTTTTTTTTTTTTTTTCTCTGAGAGTAAGCTAGCTGTTGTTGTTGTTATCCTTGATCTAATTGTATTTCATTGTGGGTGGTTCTAGGCCTCTGGGAGATTTTCAGTGGTTCGGACGCAGGTATACTAGATTAGGTTGGAGGTAGGAGGGAAGAGCAGGAAGGAAGGAAAAGAGAGGGGGCTGATAGTAAAAAGGAATACCTGGTGAGCGTTAGATAAAGGGAGGAGGGTTTTCAGTCCTGTCAAAATGAGGGGAAAGACAAGTAAAGTTAACAAGACAGTCACCCCGGCTACAAGTCCGGTCGGGATTCAAAAATATTTGGCTGCAAATTCTAGTATAAGAGAGGATGAAGGGACCGATAGCCCCAGAACAGAAAAATCTATTCGCTCGGGCCCAAGTAGACAGAAGGGGGAAGAGGGAAGGGGGGTAAAAAATCCCACCATAAAGTCAAGTGAGCTTAAAAAAAAAAGCGGGGTAAATCTACAGAATGTAGAAGTAGACCAGAATAATCCCCGGGGAGAGGGGGAGGTGGTTAATAGGGAGACAGAAGAAATGGTTCCGGATAGCCATAAAGAAACCCCCCAACCCCCACAAATCAGGGAGATGCTCTCTGAGATGTTCTCGAGAATGGAGATCTCCCTAAGGGCAGATATCGCAACAATAAGAAGCGATATAGGTTTGGTATTGGGGAGAGTTGAGGAGTTAGAAAACAGAGTCGAGACTCAAGAGAGTAAGATGGAGGGAATCCTAGAGCAGATAACAGCCCTCCGGAAATCAAATAGAACAATTAGATATAAGCTGGAGGACCAAGAAAATAGAAGTAGGAGGAAGAATATACGGATAAAAGGTCTCCCCGAGACATATGGTGGGTCCGCCCTGGGAGAGATAGCTCAACAGATTTTTAACCCTTTATTGGACAAGGAAGTCACAGCCCCTTTGAAAATTGATAGAATACATAGAATGACTCGACCCCGGGGGATTAGAACAGAAGCACCTCGAGACGTTATAGTGAGATTTCATAATGTAGTAGAAAAATTGCAGGTAATGAGAAGAGGGAGAATACAGTCTGGGGTGGTCCATGAGGGCACGGAACTGCAGATTTACCCTGATTTAGCGGGTGAGACATTGGGCAGGAGGAGATGCTTAAAACCACTCACTGAACTACTGAGAGCGGCGGACATCCCATATCAATGGGGATTTCCTGCATGCCTCATAGGGAAGAAAGAGGGACGATCTGCAGTTCTGCGCTACCCTGAAGACCTCCCAGAATTTTGTGAACAGTTAGGTATAGACCCCGCCCCTCAGATAGAATGGGGTAGTGAAGATGTATTAGGGGCTGAAGGGAATAGTACCCGGGGGAGGAAAGGGCAGGGCCGACCGAACAGGTGGAGTCGAAAGTAGATTACTGGAATTGAGCTGAACTGATGAATTCGCACTGAGAGTTGAGGGGTGCGGGGGGGGGAGTTGGGGGGAGGGAGGGAGGGAAGGCGAGGGGAGTCTTGGGCGGATAAGGGTTCAAGCTCCAGGGATACTATGGGGGTGAGGCGAACACAAACAGCGGCCCACCAATGCCATAGGCTTAACGGGAAGGGGGGTGTCCTACCCAGTCTCATGAGACGTTCCGTTATAGGACAAAGGGGGAGTAGGGAGGGGAGATGGGGGGAGGGAGGGAGAGGGAGGGGGGTGGTTTTTGGTTGCTTTTTGGGGCTCTCACTCGGTCCTCCCATGGGACTAGCGGGGACAGGCACCACTGGATCCACTAGACGCTTAAAAAGGAAAAGAAAAAGGAAAGAAGAAAGGGAAAAAAATAGGGAGGGGAATTACCCCTGTAGAGAGGTATGGTAGTCCTTAATGTTGTTACGTATAACGTAAGGGGTTTAAACTCAAAAAGGAAAAGATTCCGGGTAAATGACGAACTGCAATATATGGATGCAAATATAGTGTGTTTGCAGGAGACGCATATAACATGCACTTCTGGGGTTAGACTGAATTCGGCCAATTACCCGGTGTGGTTCTATGGGGATTCCCCATCCCCCTTTTCGAGAGGGGTTGCAATAGGGTTCAGTAGAACAACAAGATTTAACCTAGATGAGCGACTGGTGGATCCGGAGGGTCGTTACCTGTGCCTAAAAGGTATGCTGTTTAATTTTAAATGTACAATTGTTAATATTTATGCCCCAAACAAGAATACGGGTAGATTCTTGAAGAAAGTTTTGAATAAAATAGAAGACTTTAAAGAAGGGAAATTAATCCTGGCAGGTGATTTCAATTGGAGTATGAACCCTAAAATAGATACTACAGGGGCGGGGCCTAGGATATCCGAACATAAACAGAGGATGTTTTTAAGGGCGTTAACTGCATACCAATTACATGATACTTGGAGAACACTGCACCCTAAAGATAGGGATTATACATGCTTCTCCTCGGTCCATGGTTCCTTTTCCCGAATAGATTATATTTTCCTGGAGCATTCATTTTTAAGGGCACTTAAGAAGGCTGAAATAAAGATAAGAACTGTTTCAGATCACGCTCCTGTGTTGATCCAGTTGGAGATCGGGGGGGACCATGGACCGAGGTTGAATTGGAGACTGAATGAATCTCTACTACAGGATAAAGATACAGCAGAAAGGATTGAGCAGGAGATTATACAATTTTTTAGTCTGAATGATATACCGGAAACATCTAGCCCTGTATTATGGGAAGCGCACAAGGCAGTCATAAGAGGCGTATTAATAGGGATTGGCGCAGGGAAAAAGAGAGAGAGGGAGAAGAAGAAATCCCTATTATACGAGGAAATTCAGAGATTGGAACAGTTGGGGAGACCATGGGGGCTTCGGGACACCCAAGACTTAATAACAAAAAAACGTGAGTTAGAGGATTGCTTAGAGCAGAATAGGAGATCGATCTATCATATTCTGGGAAGAGAAAGGTACCAATGGGGGAATAAATCAGGTAAATGGCCGGCTAGGAGGGTGAAGGAAAAAAAAAATAGAACTTTCATCCCAAAAGTAAGAAATGCTGCGGGGGACTTACAAAATATGCCAGATGATATTGTTAACACATTCTTCACATATTATCAGGGCCTGTATAATATCGGGCAACAGGATAAGGTTGAGAATCAAGTAGAGGAGGGAATAAAGGAATACTTAAATCGGTTAGATATCCCCAGGGCCAAGCAATTAGAAATGGAAGTATTAGAAGCCCCAATAACAAGGGCGGAGGTTGAGAGGGCGATCAAAAATACAGCTAAAGGAGGGTGCCCGGGGCCCGATGGTTTCCCGATCTCATACTACAAACAATTCCAAAAACAGCTAGTCCCAAAATTATGCGACTATTTTAATGCAGTGGGGAAGGGTGAAGAATTTTGCGAAGAAACACTTCGGACACATGTGGTCCTGATCTTAAAAGAGGGTAAGGACCCGGCGGCAGTAGAAAGCTATAGGCCAATTTCTTTATTAAATTCAGATATTAAATTGTTTACAAAAATTATTGCAGAGAGATTGGGACCACATGTGCCAGAATGGATATTGCAGGACCAGGTTGGATTTATCGAGGGGAGAGAGGGTCGGGATAACACACTAAAGACCATTATGCTATGCCAAGAAGCGGTAAGACGGGGTACCCCTGCGGTACTCATGTCAATAGATGCGGAAAAGGCATTTGACCGAGTGGGGTGGAGGTTCTTGTTTGAAGTCCTGGAAAGGTATGGAGTGGGGGACCGTATGAGGGGTTGGGTAGATGCCCTTTACACCCACCCTAAAGCTAGAATAAGAATAAATGGGGCCCTGTCCTGCCCCCTCGAGTTGTTCAATGGGACAAGACAGGGCTGCCCGTTATCCCCATTATTATTTATATTGACGCTTGAACCCCTGTTGAGGGCCATCAGGATGAATTCAAACATTCATGGGATATGGGCCGCTGAGAGGGAGTTCAAGGTCGCGGCGTTTGCCGACGACCTTTTGCTCTACATTTCCAACCCCGGGTCTTCCATACCAGCAATAATGGAAGAACTATCAAATTATGGGAAGGTCTCTAACTTTAAGGTTAATATATCTAAATCCGAAATTTTGAATTTGAATATTTCAATAACAGAGCAGAGCCGCCTTCAGTCTAAATTCCCCTTCAGATGGTGTGGGAGGGAATTGGTCTATTTGGGAATAAGGCTGACAGCAGAGGTGAGTGATCTGTTCGAGGCCAATTACATACCCTTATTAAATAAAATTAAACAACATTTGGAAAGGTGTCAATATAAAGCTCTATCATGGACAGGTAGAATAAACGTAGTTAAAATGTTTATTTTACCAATTTTCACCTATACATGCCAAATGATCCCAATAGTGTTACCACAGGTTTATCTAAATAAATTAAAAATTTTGATTAATAGATTTATATGGAAAAAAAAAGCGGCGAGGGTGGCTCGGAATACCCTGATTAGAAGTAAAGAAAGGGGAGGGCTGGCAATGCCGGATCTCCAAAAGTATTATGAGGCCATAGCAATCTCTCGAATACCGGACTGGATTTATAATAAAAAGGGTAAGGACTGGGCTGAATTAGAAATTAAGTTAAGTAGAAGGGAATTAGGGGAAATAGTATGGATACCTGCAAAACACAGAGAATTAGGCCCTAACACAAGCACACTCACAAAAAATTTATTTCAGATATGGGACACAATAAACAAGCGACACAACTGGGAACACAACTCACCATTAATGCCACTACTGGATACTAAATTTTTTATCCCAGGTCAAGAGGAATATTTATATTATAGTAAGAAAGATAACATTAAAGTACAGGAGGTGATGGAAGGTAATAGGATGTGCACATACGAAGAAATTATAGGGAAATGGGGACATAAACCATTAGACAAATGGAGATATTTTCAATTATATTATTTCATTCAGTCTTTACCACAGCCACTACGGGGTATGGAACAACTTAGACCGTTGGAGAAGCTATTAGTGAACCGTCAGTGCCTTCAAAAAAGAATCTCAAAATTTTATAAAATTCTAATAGAAAGAATAGAGCAAAATTACCCCCCCTATCTAGAAAAATGGGAAAGCGAAATCGGGTCCTTAGGTAACGATGGCCATAGAAATAGGATAATTAGACGAACCTATTCGGTTACCGTAGATTCGCAAACACGAGAGATGTCATATAAACTTTTAACAAGATGGTACATAACCCCACAACAAGGAAATAAAATATGTAGTGCGACCCCCCGGCTATGCTGGAGAGGCTGCATGGGGGAGGGGTCTTTTGCCCACATATGGTGGTTGTGCCCTAAGATACAGATATTTTGGGATAAAGTAATAGAAACTATTTTTGAAATAACAGGGGAAAGGATTAGGAGGGATCCATGGGTATGTTTGTTTCATGATATAGAAAAAGGAGAGAAGGAGTATGGGTATTCCTTGATACCCTCTTTATTAAATGCTGCTAAATCATTGATACCGCTTAGATGGAAAAGATCTGACCCTCCCTCAATGAGGGAGTGGGCAGATAGACTAGAAAAGATTCGAATCATAGAAGAGTCAATGTACAAACTGGATAACTTGGAGGAAAGGTACCAGAATAAATGGCGTCTTTGGGTATTGTTTGGTAAAACTGAAAGTTATTTGAAGATGGTGGAATGCTAGTCAAAAGGAGTCCCATGGAGTAGGATCGAGTGAGAGAGGGGTGGGAAGGGGGGGGGGGGGGGGGAAAGGAAGATAACCTGTATAAGAAATGATGTTGTATTTATTATGCGAAATGGTTTATATATGAATTGTGGTTTTTTGTAAAAAAAAAAAAAAAAGGAGAAGTATAGCCAATTTTGGCTATGCTTCTCCTATGGATCACAGGAGTGTAGTCGGTGGACCTTACAGTTGGAATCCACCCAGATGCCTGGACTGGCAGCTGACTCAGTCACCAGCTCTCTGCTCACTGAAGACTGAGAACTGAGTGTCATTAGTCTTTGATTGCTCAGTTCTCAGGCTTAGACCCCATTCACACCTTCACGTTTTGTAGCTTGACACCTGAAGCTACAAAACACTGGAGGGGAAAAAATCCATTATTCTCAATGGAGATGGTTCACATCTCCACTCCAAGTCACCTGAAGCCCTACGCCTGAAGCTCAAACAAGTTCCGGACTCTTTTTTGTCGCGCGAATAGGGCTGATTTGGGCGTTTTTCTTCTTTTAACATTGGTGACCTTTTGCCCTGCACAAATTCGCGGCAAATTGCGTTAAAAACGCGGTAAAAAATGCCGCAAATCGCGGTTAAAAACGCTGCAAAAACGCTACGCCTAGGTGTGAATGCAGCCTTAGAGGTGGCAGGGAACAGCTGAAGTTGAGATCAGTGCTTCAGCCATCTAGATGAGTATGATTGCTTATTTATTTAATTTTTAAAAGCCATACTTCTCTTTTAAAGGAGAAGTAGGGCCAAAGCATTTTTGGACCTATTTCTCCTGTAGGTCACAGGAGTACACTTAGTTCTGCATTCCTGTGACCTGTATTCAGCTAAAGCCCACTGTTGGCTGATGTAATTCAACTGGTCCAGGCTCTGGAGGGATCCCAACTTAAATATTGGGATCCACCCAGATACCTGGACCGGCAGCTAGCTCAACCTCTCAGTGTGCCACCAAGAGCCTTAGCTAGCCTCCCCCATCCCCTCCACATCCAGGAACTCCAGTAAGCACCAGGGGAGCAGAGCAGAGAGCTGGGGTCTTTGATCAATCCATTCTGGGTCTAGAGGCAGCGGAGGACAGATGCTGTGAGAATGTTTTTTTTTTTTCTAATTCCAAAATTCTCTTTTAAATTGTAGTTTTTTGGAGCAATAAAAACTTTAGCCATCTTGGCAGCTTTTAGCAAGAAAACTCTTAAGTTTTTACCACCACAGGAAGACTGTTAGCACACGGGATTAATGTTTAGGTTGTGCTGTCCTGATGACCAAAATCTTTTAAAGAAAAACAACTATTCACAGATGAGTAGGATAGAAAGCAAAGGAGACCTCATAGAAGTGACACCACAATCTTAAAAGTTGTCCTGCTTGTTGACCTTAGTTCTTGTAGACTAGACACTTAACCTAGGATCAGGTCATTTACTTGTAGCACTACCCCACGCAGGAGCCGCTGGTAAATAAGGGATCCCCCACCCTGTACAGCCAGGCAAACAAATTTTCCACACATTTTCCACAGCACTCTGGGAGTCATGAAAGAGTCCTTGCAGGTTTGTTTTTGTGTTTTTATTAGGGGTATCGAACGTGGATGGTTAAGGGGGATTATGGGATGCCCACTTGAATTTAGCAGAACTTTCCAGGGACAACTTCTTCTGTACAGACAATTTACACTCAGCTTCCCTCAGTACAACTCTTGCTCGAAGCACTACAACTCCCAGGACCAGCTGGCACACTATTAAGGAATAGGGATGAGCTTCGTGTTCGAGTCGAACGTACGTTCGACTCGAACATTGGCTGTTCGGGCGTTCGGCGAATTCCGAACGTTTGGGCCGTTCGCGTCAAAATTCGAGTGACGCGCGCGCGGACCACAATGCACTGCGGTGGCGCAGTGCATTGCTGCCCCATGATTGGCCAAGCATGCACTGTGACCCTGCATGCTTGGCCAATCGCAGCGCCGGCAGCGAGGAGAGCCATGATTGGCCACAGGCATCCTGCCTGTGGCCAATCATAGCTCAGGCTGTGTAGTGCACGCCCCACACTATATAAGGCCGCCTTTGAGGCGGCTTCGTGTAGTGTGTTACTTAGCATCTGAAGCAGTGGGTGTTCTGTGTACCTTCAACACAGTACACACCAATCGTTTTTGGCTGATTTCCTATCTTTCTGCTGTGTAGTGGTTGTTGTCTGTGCCCTGACTGCAGTATACACCACTATATTCACCTCACCTATATAGCTAGTGATCTAGCTTTAACCACTTAACAACTGCCCATTGCCGATTACGGCTTCAGGGGGGTTGTTTAACTCTGAGAGGCCGTTAATTAACGGCCTCCCAGAATTCTGCTCTCGCGTGCCCCGAGGTGTGCGCACTCGAGAGCATCCGTGACCGCCGGGTCGCATCACGGTAAACGGCCGCTCATAGCGACCGTTTACCACGTGATTGCTCCGTCAAATGACGGAGTGATCACTTGGAAACAAACCGGCGTCATGTTATGAGGCCTGTTCCAACCTCCCCTCTCTGTACCGATCGGTACAGCGGAGGGGAAAGAGATCGGTGTCAGCAGCGATGTGGGCTGCATCTGCAGTCCCCACATCGCTGCTCACCGAATTTAACCCCTCAATTCCCTGCCAATACTCTGCAAAACCAGTGCATACTCTGCAGTACCCTGCCATTACTCTGCAGTACCCCGCCATTACTCTGCAGTGCAGTACCCTGCCATTACTCTGCAGTGCAGTACCCTGCCATTACTCTGCAGTACCCCCCATTACTCTGCAGTAACCCCCATTACTCTGCAGTAACCCCCAATACTCTGCAGTACCCGCCATTACTCTGCAGTACCCGCCATTACTCTGCAGTACCCCCAATACTCTGCAGTACCCTGCCATTACTCTGTAGTACCCCGCCAATACCCCGCCAATACTCTGTAATACCCTGCCATAAATTGCCATACCCAGCCATACTCAGAGATACCCAGCCATACTCGGTGATGCCCTGAAATACCCAGCCATAGACGCCCCCCACCCCTCACCGCCCTCCGGTGCTTCTACCAACTCGCCAGTACGATCAAAGCCAGAATCTTTTTTTTATTTTTTATTTCAGGCTTCCCAGCCTAGAGGTGAGATGTGGGGTCATATTGACCCCCCAGATTTCACTGTAAAGAGGACCTGTCACCCCATATTCCTATTACAAGGGATGTTTACATTTCTTGTAATAGGAATAAAAGTGATCAAAAATATATTTTTGGGGAAAAAAATGTCAAACTAACATAAATAAAGTAAAATGAACAATAAAAAAATAAAATAAAAATTAAAGCGCCCATGTCCCCATGTGCTCGCATGTGCCACACATGTGAGGTATCGCCGAGAATGTTAGAGCGAGAGCAATAATTCTAGTCCTAGACCTCCTCTGCAACTCAAAACATGTAACCAGTAAAAAAAAAATTAAAGCGTCGCCTATGGGGATTTTTTAAGTAGCGACGTTTGGCGCCATTCCACGGGCATGTGCAATTTTGAAGAGTGACATGTTTGATATCTATTTACTCAGCATAACTTCATCTTTCACTTTATGCAAACATTGGGCTAACAAGTGGTTAATAATAGAGCTTGCAGTCAGTAGTGTTAGGAGATAGTGCGTGCTGTCTGCGTGCTCTGTACCCAGTACATACCGCTATAATATAGGGCAGGCCCCTACTTTCAAACATCCAACTTACAAACATCTCCTACTTGCAAACGCAAGGAGACAGCAGCAAGTGAGATGAAAAAAGATGGACGACAAAACAAATTATACAGGGGTGATAACCCTTCCCTATGTTTTCCAAAAAGCTTAAAGATAGTTTTTTTGACTGGAGCTACACTTTAAAAATGTACCGGTTGAAAATGACAAACAGATTCAACTTAACACAACAAACCTACACAGTCCCTGTCTTGTTTGCACCGCCTGTATACTGCTGTTCTGAGTATATAGGGCCTGGGGGCCACACGCATTTCCTTTTTTTAATATGGGTACGGGGTTCCCCTTAATATGCGTACAAGACCCAAATAGGCTGGTAATGGGCAGGGAGGGCTACCCATGCCATGTTTCTCAATGATTTTCAACCATATTGCAGGAACCAGATATAACATTAAAACCGCAAGCAGTTTTAAATGGTGTTATTTCCGTTTAATGTCATTTTGTGCAGGGACTGTTCTAAACACGGGAAACACGTGGCACTTCACAGGCATACTACAGACACCCCCCAGGCACCATATTTAAAGGAATATTTCACTTTTTTTTTTCACTTTAATCGTCATTAAAATCAGTGCTCCCGCCAAAACGGCAGTTTTTAAAACTTTTTTTTGCAGTGACCCATGTCTCCTGAGGCAGGAGGCAGGTCCCCAAACCCTTTTTAGGACACTATCTTGCATATTAGCCATTAAAATTAGCACTTTCCAATTCGAACGTTCGAGTCCCATAGACTTCAATGGGGTTCTAACTTTCGTACCGAATGCGGGGGTCGTTCGCAAGTTCTGGTGCGAACCGAACCGGGGGGTGTTCGGCTCATCCCTATTAAGGAATCTGACAATTGAGCTCAGTAAGATTAATAGCAAATGCCCTTTACAGGCAGGGACCGTGGGCCCCTTTGGTAGTTTAGCAAATTCTTAGTGCCCAGCTGTCCTTTTGTGGCTACTGATCCCAGCGACAACTCTTCGGATACTGCCAGCCCACCTGGATGTATTTGCCCCATTTCTCTAGCCCTCCTGGCTAAGCTTCCACAGTCCTCCCAGAGTGACTCTGCATTCATCTCAGACTGCTCTCGCCCAGTCCTATCAGACTGCATCTCAGTCCTCCCTGACTGTAACAGCCCACCTGGCTGTCTTCTCCTTGCAGATCTCCCAGACATGCTCTCTGGCTTCTGCTGTCCTCACACCTGCTCCCCTGCCATTGGACTGGACAGGCAGCTCCTTCTTACCTCCACTCCCATTCTTCTAGAATATTCTCCAAGTTTCTAGAAGTAGGGGGAGGTATTAGAGACTGCCTGTGAGTTATTTCAGCCTCCCTGAGTCACTCACCCTGACCCAGAAAAGAAACACAGGCTTGGCTGCCAGCCAAGCCTGAACATTTTTCCTACACTAACAAGAAGAACCTAACAATTGCTATTCTAGCACACTAGAGGGTGCTACATACTGTTACCTGCCCAATCCAATCTAGGTTTCATCAGCTGTTTTGGAGGTCAGAGGAGGGATCAGGGGTTTTATAGATTTATAGATCCCTGATCTCCCCATAAAGAGGACCAGTCACTGCCCAAGCTATCACAAGGGATGTTGTTCATCCCTTGCAATATAAACTTAAATAAAATTTAAAAAAGTACATTTAAATAAAATAAAACAAAAAAAATTAAAGCGCCTCCATCCCCCATCTTCACATGCAAATGCATACACGCACATAGGTCATAGGTGTGGTACACATATGTAAACAGTGATTGCACCACACATGTGTGATATCACCGCAAACATCATTGTAGCACCAGATACTGTAGTTTGTCTCCATTTTAAAGGTCTGAAAAGTTTTAAATCCTGACATCTTTGGTATCTATTTACTTGGCGCAACATAATGTTTATATTTTACCAAAAATAATGGTATTATATTGTGTTTGTGTGCATTAAAATTTATGTAAGTGCATTTTTTCCCTAAAAATTAGCATTTTCGAAATGCTGCACAAATATCATACAAAATACAAAATTGCAACAACCACTATTTTATTCTCCAGGGCCTCGGCTTTCAGAAAATCTATAATGTTGCTGTAAATAATGCTGCAAATAATGCTGATTTTTACATGTATGTAAAAAATTTCACAATTGGCCCAGATGCGGTGTGGTTAAGCTTAATGTAAATGACAATCTACATAAATGATACCTTTCAAAACAAGCTTATAAAAAGTTTGAATATCAATATAAAATAATATAATACTAAAGAGAGGCATTGTTTATTATATAGTCCATCTGTCTATGGTTGAGTAGCCTTTAATCCTAAATGTATTTTATTGAAGGTAGGGGAAACCTGGACTTCAACAAGTAATGCCTGTGTATCCTACGGATGTACCAAGTCAAATGGACAGATTTATTCTATGCTTATAAACAAGATATGTGATACTTTGACGTCACAGGAATGTGGAAGTGTAAGTCATGTGGAATTTTATATGTTGTGATCATTAGCAAATTTTTTTTTTCACCATAAATTTTTATTTTATTTTATCAAATAAGAACATAACAATTAAAGTTGTTGCAATTGGTACATAACATTGTAATAAAAACATTGAAAAGCAAGTATTCCATTATACATAGAACTATAGTGGTCCATATCCTAATAGCATAAAGACTTACAATAGCCAACCTCTATAAATCTACAGAAGCACCCAACCTATCTACTGTTATAGCCAGACTAAATACCCAAGCACAATTTGAATTAATGCTTCCTTACAAAAACCACTCTGTTACCATATTTAGTAGAAAATGGAAGACTTGGATATCCCACCCTAGGGCCTCCAACTATATAAATTTGTATTTAGAACTTACGCCACAGTCTGAAATATTTTGTTCACTTAATTAAGTAATATGCGGTTGTAGAACATTATCTAGGTTGTCCTCTATTTTCTGATTTTCCTATACTGTTACCTTCCCCCTTTCAAATTTTATTCCCCTCCTTTAAGTTGTACAGGCTGATTAGCGACTCAATGTGGTGACCTCCCAGACCTACAGCGTGAACACATTAGGGGTAGGCAGGATCATTAGCAATTTGAATACAAGGTATTGCACAGAATAAAAGAGTAGGACCATGTTAGAATTTGATTATGTAGTCTATAGGTTATATTTTTTGTAGCTGCAGCCTATTTAATAATAAACAGATTTTGCTTCTGAAAATAAAGCAATATAATTATTCTGAGAGTAGAGTATTAAAGATATTCCTGCTCCTCAGAGAATGGTTAACTGCACTTTTGTAGTGAATAATTATTAGGCACAAATATGCTATGTCAGCCACAGACAAAAACACAAAAGGAAAAGGAACAAATAAAGAACAAATAAAAGATGTTTTCACAAAAACAAAAAAAAAGACATTGAAAAAATGGTGCTTCTTTTCTATAAGCCTACACCATTTAAAGTGAACCTATGGGCAATTCAAGGCAATTGAAATAACCTAGTGCTTGTAACAACCATTAGGCCCCTCACACATGGGGGCATCTAGCTGCTTGTTCTTCCTTCCTGGCATTTTAGTGCACCCAGAGAGAAACAGCTGCAGCATCCAACCCCGCAACCTGCAGCATGTCAAAATCTATGGCAGGCTACAGCTGCATGGGGCTGAATGCTGTACAGAGATGTATCAGCATTTAGAGCCCTATGACTTCAGAGATGAGTGCCCCGAATGCAGAAGCTCTGCCAGCCTTTTCAGGCGGCATCCTGACATGCACTTTAACAGACTGTAGGCAGTGGGGCTGAATACTGCACCTGCCCCTTTTAGGCTTAATGCACATGGGACGTTTTTACAACCTCTCCTGAACGATTTAACTTGACAGATAGTAACCCACATTTAAAACGTCTGTTTTGCGAACTGCTGTTTTAAATGCCGCATTTAGCTGCATTTGCGTTTAGAAGCGTTTGAAAAAAAATATATATTTTTTTCAAAATAGCCAAAAATGAAAAACGGCTGTAAACGAAATGCGGCTAAATGCGAGTTACCTCGTTTAATCGCATTTGGCGCCCAAAACGTCAGAAACTTCAGCTTCTGAACTAATTTTTTTACCTTCAAAGAAATACTGAAAAGTAATGACAGTGACAATTCTGCAACTGAGCAAATTTCAGTGTTTTTGATTTGATTACATTATTGAATATTTTTTACTATTGTTATATTATTATTTGGTATAATTATTTATAACTATTTATTATATTATGATTTATGATTTCATTTTTTAAACTTTATCATACCCGGGATGTTTACTAGACTCTGGTTTGGACAGATTTAAGTGAGTTATTCCTAAGAATTACAGGACTACAATATAAAACGTCAAATTTTCATGCAAAATAATTGTCCCGCTTTCAGCACCTAAAATCTGAAATAATCATACCGCCAGGGAGATTAAATGATGTCTTACTTGAAAACTGCTTTGTCCTCTGGGAAAGGGCATCTTCAATTTTTTGACAATAGTCACTTTATGAGAAGTTGCTAGTTGAGCTGGTTTCCTGTTCTGCTGCTACTTCCTCTCTTGATTGTGACACAGCAAAGTGACTCACAATGCTAATTCAGCATTGTTTGCTCCCAGTTGAATCAAAGATGGCAAGTATGTGGTAATTACAGTTTCACATCAGATGGGCATGTCTTAGCAATGGCCTAGCAATAAGGCGGGAAAGGGAGATGCAATCTCTTGGAGTTTTTCAGTCAGGCTTCATCAGGTGCATAAATGGCCTACACCTACAGAAAGGACAATAACAAATTTGGTCAAAGCTACAGAGCTTGTTTTTATTTACAGACTTCTATTTAGGGTTGCCACCTTTTCTTCAAGTCAAACCCAAACACTTCGATGTCGCACAGCAATTTTTTTTCATAGTATGCATAGATAAACAATGCATAAATGTTTCTATTAACCATGATTCGGCACTGTGTCACTTTAACTGACAATTCCGCGATCATGCGATGTGGCTCCCAAACAAAATTTACATCCTTTTCTTCCCACAAATAGAGCTTTCTTTTGCTGGTATTTTACAACCTCTATGGTTTTTATTTTTTGCGCTGTAAACCAAAAAATAGCGACAATTTTGGAAAAAAAGCATTATTTTTTTACTTTTGATATAATAAATATCTCCAAAAAATATATAAACTTTTTTTTTCCTCAGTTTAGGTCAATATGTATTCTTATACATATTTTTGGTAAAAAATACAAAATAGGGGATAGTTTTATGGCATTTTTATTAATATATATATATATATATATATATATATATATATGTATATATATATATATATTTTTTTTTACTAGTTATGGCGGTGATCCGCAATTTTTATCGTGAAAGTATGACGGACAGATCGGATGCTTTTGGGACCATTCACATTTATACAGCGATCAGTTCAATTAAAAATCCATTGATTACTGTGTAAATGTGACTGGCAGTGAAGGGGTTAACCACTAGGTGGCGCTGTAGGGGTTAAGTGTGTCCCAGGGAGTCATTCTAACTGTGGGAGGAGGGGCTATGTGTGACACGACACTGATCACTGCTTCTGATTTCAGGGAGCTGTGATCAACGGCAGTGTCATTAGGCAGATTGGGGAAATGCTTGTCTACATTAGCATTTCTTTGTTCTTCTTCACCGTGAGACGATTGCGGGTATTACTGCGGACATCAAGTCCGCGGGACCCGCGATCACGCTCACGGACCCTGAAAGCCGTCTCTTAATGGGCATATGTACAGATACATTAATCTGCCTGTACGTGCCCTTCTGCTGCAGTATATCTGCGTTAGGCAGCCGGGAAGCGGTTAAATAACATTTCTAATCATATGAAGTTAATCACAAGAGTCCCCCTTTACATCAGAGTCCACAGAGTTCCCCTTTTACATCTGAATCTGCAGAGCTCCCCTTTTACATCAGAACTCGCAGAGTTCCTTTTCACTGTAAGGGGGGACTCTGCAGACTGAGGACTGGGGACTCTAACAAAAGGGATGCTCTGGTGTATGAAAAGGACTCTGATGTAAAGGGGAGCACTGTGGCCTCTGGTGTAAAGGGGAGCTCTGATGTAATGAGTGCTCTGAGGACCCTGATTTACTAACGTGCGTACGTACGTACTAACTTAGAGGCAGGAAAGAGAATGCAGGGGGGGTAGACTTACTCCGATCCGGTCAGAATAATGTGTTCGCGTCTCAGACAGTCTTCAACCCAGATGCATGATTCCAAACCCCAACTGTCCGGATGAATCCCGAACAGGTTAAAACCCTACTTCCATTATCTGCATAATTCGTTTTTGGTAAAGGTGAACTATGCCTTTAAATGTGAACTTTCATTATCAGAATATCCCTTCTGTGTCCATTTTGCTCTTACTGTACATGCTGAGGTTTTGGCTAAGGAGAGATGCCCTGTATCTTCCCTAGTTTGCTTGTATTATTTTAGTGTGCTGAAGGTTATTTGCAAGCCATATACTCAAATATAAATTTTCTATATTTTTTTTTTCTGTTAACAGGGCACCTTTCAACTAAGTGCCGATGGCTGTTGTAATCAATGCATACGTAAGTTTATTGTTAATTTTCTGTTAATGAGTTTCTATTACTTAGTTTATACAATATCAAGGCAGGCATTTTGTAAGTTTATGCAACATGCTTTGCAATAGTATATGTAAAAAACATATTTGATATGTTTTTGGAAATCACAAATTTCCCCATTTATATCTTAAAACAGAAAAGTACAGGAAAATAATTGTTCTTGTGCCAGATATATAGTTTACTCCTACCTTCCACTTTGATATGGCAAGAGAAGCAGATGGTGTCAGTGCTGCCTATTTCATTGCTGATGGATTACATCAGATTCCTTTGCATCTCCTTAAGCCAAAGAACACAGGAAGTTGCCAGATCAAAAGATTAATGACAAAGTCAACAGGAATGTTTGTGCTTATCATCAGACAGATATAACACAACTGTTTCAATAGTATAGTTAGCAAACCACGAGAGAGCAAATAAGAGAAGTCTTGATTAGTGATGGAATAACAGTTCCGCCCGAGCATAAGTTCGGGCCGAACTTTGGTTGTTCAGATGTTCGGCGAACACTGAACAATATGTGGTGTTCGGGGCAAATTCGAAAGCCGACAGGACACCGTTAAAGTCTATGGGACACTAACATGAAAAATCAAAAGTGCTAATTTTAAAGGCTTATATGCAAGTTATTGTGATAAAAAAGTGTTTGGGGACCTGGGTCCTGCCCCAGGGGACATGTATAAATGCAATTTTTTTTAAATGGCCGTTTTTTCAGGAGCAGTGATTTTTTTTAATGCTTAAAGTGAAACAATAAAAATGTTCCTTTAAATATCGTGCCTGCTAGGTGTCTATAGTATGCCTGTAAAGTGGCACATTTTTCCAGTGTTTAGAACAGTACCACAGCAAAATTACATTTCTAAAGGAAAAATTGTAATTTAAAACTGATCGCGACTGTAATGAATTGTCGGGTATCGGCAATATAGAAAAAACTCATTGAAAAAAAGAGCATGGGATCCCCCCCCCCCCCCCAGACCATTACCAGGCCCTTTGGGTCTGGTATGAATATTAAAGGGAACCCCAAACCAATTTTTTTTTTTTAAAGCGTGGGGGGTCCCCCTAAAATCCATTCCAGGCCCTTATCTGAGCACGCAACCTGGCAGGAAAAGAGAGGGGGACGAGAGAGCATCCCCCCTTCTAAACTGTACCAGGCCACATGCCCTTGACATGGGGAGGGTGCTTTGTTGATGGGGACAAGGGCCACATCCCCACAACCCTTGCCCAGTGGTTGTGGGGGTCTGCGGGTGGGGGGCTTATTGGAATATGGAAGCCCAGATCCCGGCCTTCCCCCCGTGTGAAATGGTAACGGGGTACAAGTACCCCTACCATTTCACAAAAAAAGTGTCAATGTTAAAAACGCCAAGACACAGCTTGGTGAGTCCTTTATTAAAAAGTAAAAAAATAAAAATGTCTCATGATGTCCATTCATTATCTTCTTCGCGCTGCGAAGGACTGAAAAAAAAAAAAAAACAATCCTCCTGTATGGGAGGCTCCCGCCATGTGACGCTTCAGCGCCTTCTTATATAACTGAGGGCGGGACCACTAGTGACATACCCAGGTAACCCAGCCCCCTTTGATGCATCGGGACTTCCCCATGGCATCAGAGGGGAGCGGGGCCACCCGGATACATAAACGGGTAACCCCGCCCCCCTCTGACGCCACCAGGAAGTCTCCCCATGGCTTTTAAAGATCCTCAAGCTGTGTCTTGTCATTTTTTAAATTTTGACACTTTTTTTATGAAATGGTAGGGGTACTTGTACCCTGTTACCATTTCACATAGGGGCGAGGCCAGATCTGGGGGGCTTCCAGATTCCGATAAGCTCCCCATCTGCAGACCCCCACAACCACCGGGCAAGGGTGGTGGGGATGAGGCCCTTGTGCCCATCAACATGGAGACAAGGTGCTTTGGGATAGCACCTATGTTGAAGTCATGTGGCCTGGTACGATTCAGGAGGGGGGGTGCTCTCTCGTCCCCCTTCTTTTCTTTTTTGTTTTGGGGTTCCCCTTAATATTCATACCAGACCCAAAGGGCCTGGTAATGGACTGGGGGGGAGGGGGGATCCCATGCTCTTTTTTTCAATGACTTTTATCTATATTGCTGAGACCCGACAATTCATTACAGCTATTTAAAAAAAAAAAAAATTTGCATTGATACATGTCCCCTGGAGCAGGACCCAGGTCCCCAAACAATCTTTTTGACAATAACTTGCATATAAGCCTTTAACTACTTCAATACAGGACACTTATACACCTTCCTGCCCAGACCAATTTTGAGCTTTCAGCACTGTCGCACTTTGAATGACAATTGCGCGATCATGCTACACTGTACCCAAACTAAATTTTTACCATTTTGTTCCTACAAATAGAGTTTTCTTTTGGTGGTATTTGATCGGCTCTGGGATTTTTATTTTCTGCTAAACAAATTAAAAAATACCAAAAATCTTGAGAAAAAAAAAAAACATGTTTTTTTTTGTTTCAGTTACAAAACTTTGTAAATAAGTAAGTTTTCTCCTTCACTGATGGGCACTGACGGGGCTGCAGTGACGGGCACTGATAAGGCGGCACTGATGGGCACCGATGAGGTGACACCAATGAAGTGGCACTGATAGGCGGCACTGATATGCAACACAGACACTGATAGGTGACCCAGATAGGCACTGATAGATGGCACGGATTGTCATGGATAGGTGGCACGGTTTGGCATGGATGGGCGGCATGGATAGGTGGCACAAACGGGGATGGATAGGCGGCACGAATGGGCATGGATAGGCACTGATAGGCAGCTAGGATGGGCACTGATAGGCGGCATTGTAATTTAAAGTTTTGTAGGGATGGATGCCAATCAGTGCCAAACAATAATGCATGCCAATCAGTGAGGCCCATTGTGGGCACTGATTGGCATCCATTATGGGCACTGATTGGCATTCATTATGGGCACTGGCTGGCATCCCTGGTGGTCTAGGGGGCATACCTGGTGCTGGGCATCTCCTGGTGATCTGGTGGCGTCCCTGGTGGTCCAGTGTGGGCATCCTGGGGGGGGCTGTGCTGATAATCGATCAGCACAGACCCCCCCTGTCAGAGGAGCAGCCGATCGGCTCTCTTCTACTCACGTCTGACAGACGCGAGTGAGGAAAAGCCGATCACCGGCTCTTCCTATTTACACTGTGATCAGCCGCGATTGGACACGGCTGATCACGTGGTAAAGAGTCTCCGTCGGAGACGCTTTACCGAGATCGTAGTTGCCGGGTGTCAGACTGACACCCCGCAACAACGATCGCCGCGATGCGTGCAGCGGCTTAATATCCTGATCACGTCATATGACGTCCAGTCAGGATATTAAAACCACTTTGCCACCGTCATTTTGCTATATGGCGGGCGGCAAGTGGTTAAAATTAGCACTTTTGATTTTTCATGTTTGTGTTCCATAGACTTTGATGGTGTTCGTGTGTTCTGCAGAATATTTTGCCTTTTTGGTATGTTCTGGTGCGAACCGAACCGGGGGGTGTTCGGCCCATCCCTAGTCTTAATCAGTATACTAAAGTTTCCAAGAGAAGGTCTACTTGGAGAGGAGAGCATAAATACTTGTTTTTCCTGCTGCCCATAGTGCTGAATTCTGCTCCGCTGCTGAGAAATGGTCTCTGCTGGGAAACCCTAAAACTCTCAAAGGTCCCTTGTGCTACCTTTCACAGCACTGCAGGGGACCAATGAGATTGACACTCCTGGGTAAGTCAGTTTCCTAGCAGACTTTGGGAGACCATTTCATTCAGCAGTGAGAGAGGCAGAAAGGGGAAGACCTCTTCCCTGAAACATTATTATGGTGACAGGATGTCTTTAAAACAAAGAGCAAAATATACAAATTAGATACATAAACACTTGGCCTGCATTTTCACCTGAGCAGAGCATATTTCTAGTGATTTTGAAATGATTTTTTTTTCCAGATGCTTTGCATATGTACCAAGCTTCAGGTATTTGTTTCCTGGGCTGGATAGCAGTTCTATAGGAGAGTAATATTTTAGGTGTAAAAACATGCAAAACGTTGCTTGTTAGCAGACACGCTCATTGAAGTTCATGGGGTAAAAATGACAGTATGCAATCAAAAAAGCTTATTTACTTTTTTGAATGTAGAGTCACTGAGTGTACACATGTGAACACAGACGGAAAGAATTGGATTCTACATGTAAAGTATAATCAGGTGTAAGGAGACAGGCAGAAAAATGCTCAAGTGTGAATGGGGGCTTAGTGTTTATCTTACAAAGAATTTGTCATTCTAATCAGCCAGTCTTTTGATTCACACACCTCTGCTTTGCCAGCCAGGTGCCTCCCATATTTTCTGGCTCAGCAATGCAACTTCCTGTGTCAACCTTCTGCCCCCTGCCTGCTCAATAGAAACTTAATTGCTATCATTATCATCATCTCAAGGGGAATAAGGTTCCCAGTGTAACCTGTAAACTGAATCAAGAAGCATTTTTCTAGCTTTGCAAGGTGGCAGATAAGTGTAAGTTAAAAGATTAACAAAGAAATACAGAATTGGTACCCAATGGAACCCAATTAAGAAAATGTGTAACTTGTGAAAGATATGTAAATCTTGCATGAAAACATTTATAACTAGACCCCTTAGGGGTCCATTTAAAAAGCAGCAATCGTGATTATCACCAAACATTTACTGGTGGTAAATTAGCCACTGTCATTTAAAACACATGAACAGTTTTTCTCAATTCCAGTCCTCTAGGTGCTCCAACAGGTCATGTTTTCAGGATTTCCCTCAGATGAAACAGCTGTGGTAATTACCAAGCCAGTGAAACTGATCAAATCACCTGTGGAAAATAATGGAAACCCTGAAAACATGACCTGTTGGTGCACCTTGATGACTGGAATTGAGAAACACTGACCTAGAAGATTCACCTGCACTGAATGTTTGATGATTGTTGGATATACTGTTATTTATATATGCCCCATAATTACATGAATACAAAACAAGTTGAATTTTAACTATATTTTGTTTTAGCTCCCAAGCTCTGCAGAGCAGTGAATAACATTACAACACTGAGCGAAAAGGGCTGTCAGCTTCAAGAGAATGTTCCATATTGTGATGGTGTTTGCATTACTAAGCCGTGAGTATTATAAATAATTACATCCTAGCCACACTGTGAACTTACATTGTCTGCTTACATTTGTACTAGGGATGAGCTCGGTGTTCGATTCGAATGCATGTTTGACTCGAATATCGTCCGTTCGTCTGTTCGCCGAATTCAGAACTTTGTGGACCGTTCACACCAAATTTGTGTGGCACAAACGGTCCACAATGCACTACGCCATCGCAGTGCATTGCTGGCTCATGATTGGCCAAGCATGCACTGTGACCCCGCATGCTTGGCCAATCACAGCGCCAGCAGTGAGGAGTGAGGAGAGCCATAATTGGCCACAGGCAGGATGCCTGTGGGCAATTATAGCTCAGGGGGTTTAGTACACACCCCACACTATATAAGGCCGCCAGCGCGTCAGCCTTGTGTAGTGTGTTGACGTGCAGGGAAAGAGCTAGATAGGCAGGGACAGTGTGTTTTTTTCTCAGGCATCTGCAGAAGTTAGGGGGTGGTGTGTGCCTCCAGCGCAGTATACACCTGTATCTACCCTTTATTGCTGTTGCTCTCTAATACAGCCATCTGCAGGAGTTAGTGAGTGTTGTGTGCCCCCAGCGCAGTTTACACCTGTAGTTACCCTTTATTGCTGTTGTTCTCCAATATAGCCATCTGCAGGAGTTAGTGGGTGTTGTGTGCCTCCAGCTCAGTATACACCTGTATCGACCCTTTATTGCCGTTCCTCCCTAAGGCCCCTTTCACACTGGGGCAGTTTTCAGGCCCCTTTCACTCCAGTGTGAAAGCCACACCGGTGCGCTAGCAGGACAGTGAAAAAAGTGCTGCTAGTCACATATTTGAAGCGGTGAAGGAGCAGTGTATTTACTGCTCCTAAACCACTCCTACCCATTGAAATCAGTGGCACTTTGCGGGCGGTTCTAACCCTTTTTCGGCCGCTAGTGGGGGTTAAAACCGCCCGCTAGCGGCCGCATACTGCCGCTAAAACTACGGCAAAGCACCGCTAAAAATAGTGTTGCTTTACCGCCGAAGCCTGCACCGCCCCAGTGTGAAAGGGCCTAATACAGCCATCTGCAGGAGTTAGTGGGTGTTGTGTGCCTCCAGCACAGTGCAGTATACCCCTGTATCTATCCTTTATTGCTGGTGTTCTCTAATACAGGCATCTGCAGGAGTTAAAGTGGGTGTTGTGTGCCTCCAGCACAGTATACACCTGAAGATACCCCTTATTGCTGGTGTTGTCTGTTGCATAGCTTGCATATTAGCCTTTAAAATGAGCACTTTTAATTTCGAATGTTCGAGTCCCATAGACTTTAATAGGGTTCTAAAGTTCGTACGAATTTTAGGTCCGTTCGAAGGTTCTGGTACGAACCGAAAGGGGGGGTGTTCCGCTCATCCCTAATTGGTACACACAATGTGGATTAATATCCTTTGTGACTATTGAGGGGTAGGGTATGCCAAAATGAAAGTGACTGCAGTTCATCTTTAATTTAGCTACACAAGTTTAATATTTTAAAGGGTTATTCCACTTTCATGAAAAAATATAGTAAATAAAAAATTATATAGCATATACAATTTCTACACAAGAGATGTTGGATTTCAATGTTATTAAAAATTACCTTTCCTTTTTAAGCTGCAGCTCTGTAATTTTCTGTAAAATTCAATGCAATATGGCAACCTGGAGGCGTTGTGTACACAGCTGGTCAACATTAAGCCTCCAAAAATGTAATTCCCTCCTTATGTAATTGGTGCATTTATTTTCTTAGAAGTTTTATACAAGGCAGATTTTAGGCACTCCTGAAATAGAAATGTAAATTTTTGTGAGAAACTCCCAAGGGTTAATTACATTAACCACTTCCAGACCGGCGCATGCCGATGTACGTCGGAAGAATGGCACAGGCAGGCAAATGGGCATACCTGTACGTCCCCTTTAAATTTGCCGCCTTGCCATCGTGAGCGCGCCGCCGGTGGCACGCTCGCGTGCCGGTTGGGACCCCCGTGAGTCTGGTCGAGGGTTCCGTGGACTCGATCGCCGCGGGCATACCCACGATCATCTCACGGGGCGGGAAGATGCCGTTGTAAACAGCATCTCCCCGTTCTGCCTAGCAACAAGTGACGCTGATCTCTGCTCCATGTGATTGGAGCAGAGATCAGTGTTCACTAAAAGAAAGCCCAGCCCCCAACAGTTAGTAACACACCCCTAGGAACAGTTAACCCCTACACTGCCCCCACTGGTTAACCCCTTCACTGCCAGTGTCATTTACACAGGAATCACTGCATTTGTATAGCAGTGATTGCTGTATAAATGACAATGGTCCCAAAAATGTGTCAAAAATGTCCGATGTGTCCGCCATAATGTCGCAGTCACAATAAAAATCGCTGATATTACTAGTAAAAAAAAATTATTACTAAAAATGCTATAAAACTATCCCCTATTTTGTAAACGCTATAACTTTTGCGCAAACCAATCAATAATCGCTTATTGTGATTTTTTTACCAAAAATATGTAGAAGAATATGTATTGGCCTAAACTGAGGGAAAAAAGTGTTTTTTTATATATATTTTGGGGGATATTTATTATAACAAAAAGTAAAAAATAATGTGTTTTTTTTCAAAATTGTCGTTCTATTTTTGTTTATAGCGCAAAAAATAAAAAACACAGGGGTGATCAAATACCACCAAAAGAAAGCCCTATTTGTGGGAAAAAAAGGATGTCAATTTTGTTTGGGAGCCACGTCGCAAGACCGCGCAATTGTCAGTTAAAGCGACACAGTGCCGAATTGCAAAAAGTGGTCTGGTCTTTGGCCAGCAAAATGGTCCGGGGCTGAAGTGGTTAAAGCGATGCAGACACTGCAGCTTTTTTTCATTTCAGATACTCACCCATTTACCAGATCCAGCGTTGTCCCATGGAGATCCTCTCATGCCCTGCTACCGCTCGGTCCTGTGCTACCACGTTATTGCTCACGCTACTCAGAGGCCTGCCAGCTCTTCCGGGTTCAGCAGACAGATGGGCCGCCGGACCCGCACCCCCTCCTCCTCTGTTACTTACACAGTAAGGCCTCCTGAGATATGTGATGTACATATCCCAAGAGGCACTGTAGGCACAGTACATGTCATTTGCCTAGGGGAATGATGTGTGTAGGGCCAGGTCAAAACCCCTTTTTTTATACAGGAAAAAAGTCTAAACAGCAAAAAAAAAAAAAAAAAAAAAAAAAATATATATATATATATATATATATATATATATATATATATATATATACACATGTAGTGGAGTGCAGTGGAGTGAAGGAGAGGTGGGCAACAGGCACTTTCATTTTCTGGCTGAAAAACTGTTTTAAAACACAGAAAGTGCATGACTCAGTTATTCAATTAAGAATGAGTATGCAATGAGTCTGGTAACAAAACAAAAAAAAGAGCTAAAAGAGATATTTTTTTTAGAACAAAAGTGTTCCTCTTTAAGGCAAATCTGACACACATTCTGTCATTACAAAAAATATAGATGTTGGATATCAAAAGGTTTGGCATCTTCAAAGATCAAGCATTTCTTTAAAGTGATTATAAAGCCTAAACCTTTTTTTTACCTTAATGCATTCTTTTTTTTTAAAGAATTTTTATTTTGTGGGATAAAGACAGAGCATTAGAAAGCATATTTGCAGGCGCAGCCCCTATAATAAACAATGGAATATAGAAATGTGATCATTTTAACTAGATCAAATGTTACATAATGTAATCAGCAAGACCATAAACATATGGTCACTGGATACATTGATCTGGCGTATCTGCCGTAGGAACAAGGCTGTGTATATTTCGTCTTGGGACTAGTACAGCTTAATAACTACAGAGTCTCTGTTCTCTCTGTACCTATCAGAGACTGTCAGGTCATACTACGTACGATCGTTGTTGTAATCTAGGGATGAGCCGAACACCCCCCGGTTCGGTTCGCACCAGAACTTGCGAACGACCCCCCGCGTTCGGTACGAACGTTAGAACCCCATTGAAGTCTATGGGACTCGAACGTTCGAATTGGAAAGTGCTCATTTTAACGGCTAATATGCAAGATAGTGTCCTAAAAAGGGTTTGGCGACCTGCCTCCTGCCTCAGGGGACATGGGTCACTGCAAAAAAAAGTTTTAAAAACTACCGTTTTGGCGGGAGCACTGATTTTAATGACGATTAAAGTGAAAAAAAAAAAGTGAAATATTCCTTTAAATATGGTGCCTGCGGGGTGTCTGTAGTATGCCTGTGAAGTTCCACGTGTTTCCCGTGTTTAGAACAGTCCCTGCACAAAATGACATTAAACGGAAATAACACCATTTAAAACTGCTTGCGGTTTTAATGTTATATCTGGTTCCTGCAATATGGTTGAAAATCATTGAGAAACATGGCATGGGTAGCCCCCCCCCTGCCCATTACCAGCCTATTTGGGTCTTGTACACATATTAAGGGGAACCCCGTACCCATATTAAAAAAAGGAAATGCGTGTGGCCCCCAGGCCCTATATACTCAGAACAGCAGTATACAGGCGGTGCAAACAAGACAGGGACTGTGTAGGTTTGTTGTGTTAAGTTGAATCTGTTTGTCATTTTCAACCGGTACAAGTGTAGCTCCAGTCAAAAAAACTATCTTTAAGCTTTTTGGAAAACATAGGGAAGGGTTATCACCCCTGTATAATTTGTTTTGTCGTCCATCTTTTTTCATCTCACTTGCTGCTGTCTCCTTGCGTTTGCAAGTAGGAGATGTTTGTAAGTTGGATGTTTGAAAGTAGGGGCCTGCCCTATATTATAGCGGTATGTACTGGGTACAGAGCACGCAGACAGCACGCACTCCTAACACTACTGACTGCAAGCTCTATTATTAACCACTTGTTAGCCCAATGTTTGCATAAAGTGAAAGATGAAGTTATGCTGAGTAAATAGATATCAAACATGTCACTCTTCAAAATTGCACATGCCCGTGGAATGGCGCCAAACGTCGCTACTTAAAAAATCCCCATAGGCGACGCTTTAAATATTTTTTTACTGGTTACATGTTTTGAGTTGCAGAGGAGGTCTAGGACTAGAATTATTGCTCTCGCTCTAACATTCTCGGCGATACCTCACATGTGTGGCACATGCGAGCACATGGGGACATGGACGCTTTAATTTTTATTTTATTTTTTTATTGTTCATTTTACTTTATTTATTTTAGTTTGACATTTTTTTTCCCAAAAATATATTTTTGATCACTTTTATTCCTATTACAAGAAATGTAAACATCCCTTGTAATAGGAATATGGGGTGACAGGTCCTCTTTACAGTGAAATCTGGGGGGTCAATATGACCCCACATCTCACCTCTAGGCTGGGAAGCCTGAAATAAAAAATAAAAAAAAGATTCTGGCTTTGATCGTACTGGCGAGTTGGTAGAAGCACCGGAGGGCGGTGAGGGGATGGGGGGCGTCTATGGCTGGGTATTTCAGGGTATCACCGAGTATGGCTGGGTATCTCTGAGTATGGCTGGGTATGGCAATTTATGGCAGGGTATTACAGAGTATTGGCGGGGTATTGGCGGGGTACTACAGAGTAATAGCAGGGTACTGCACTGCAGAGTAATGGCAGGGTACTGCACTGCAGAGTAATGGCGGGGTACTGCACTGCAGAGTAATGGCGGGGTACTGCACTGCAGAGTAATGGCGGGGTACTGCACTGCAGAGTAATGGCGGGGTACTGCAGAGTAATGGCGGGGTACTGCACTGCAGAGTAATGGCAGGGTACTGCACTGCAGAGTAATGGCGGGGTACTGCACTGCAGAGTAATGGCGGGGTACTACAGAGTAATGGCAGGGTACTGCACTGCAGAGTAATGGCGGGGTACTACAGAGTAATGGCAGGGTACTGCACTGCAGAGTAATGGCAGGGTACTGCACTGCAGAGTAATGGCGGGGTACTGCACTGCAGAGTAATGGCGGGGTACTGCAGAGTAATGGCGGGGTACTGCAGAGTAATGGCAGGGTACTGCAGAGTATGCACTGGTATTGCAGAGTATTGGCAGGGAATTGAGGGGTTAAATTCGGTGAGCAGCGATGTGGGCACTGCAGATGCAGCCCACATCGCTGCTGACACCGATCTCTTTCCCCTCCGCTGTACCGATCGGTACAGAAAGGGGAGGTAGGAACAGGCGTCATAACATGACGCCGGTTTGTTTCCAAGTGATCACTCCGTCATTTGACGGAGCAATCACGTGGTAAACGGCCGCTATGAGCGGCCGTTTACCGTGATGCGCCGGGTCCTATGGACCCGGCGGTCACGGATGCTCTCGAGTGCGCACACCTCGGGGCACGCGAGAGCAGAATTCTGGGAGGCCGTTAATTAACGGCCTCTCTGAGTTAAACAACCGCCCTGAAGCCGTTAATCGGCAATGGGCAGTTGTTAAGTGGTTAAAGCTAGATCACTAGCTATATAGGTGAGGTGAATATAGTGGTGTATACTGCAGTCAGGGCACAGACAACAACCACTACACAGCAGCAAGATAGAAAATCAGCCAAAAACGATTGGTGTGTACTGTGTTGAAGGTACACAGAACACCCACTGCTTCAGATGCAAAGTAACACACTACAGGAGGCCGCCTTAAAGGCGGCCTTATATAGTGTGGGGTGTGCACTACACAGCCTGAGCTATGATTGGCCACAGGCAGGATGCCTGTGGCCAATCATGGCTCTCCTCGCTGCCGGCGCTGCGATTGGCCAAGCATGCGGGGTCACAGTGCATGCTTGGCCAATCATCGGGCAGCAATGCACTGCGCCAACGCAGTGCATTGTGATCCGCGCGCGCGTCACTCGAATTTTGACGCGAACGGCCAAAACGTTCGGAATTCGCCGAACGGCCGAACGGCCAATGTTCGAGTCGAACGTACGTTCGACTCGAACACAAAGCTCATCCCTATTGTAATCTAATAACTTGTGTTGTAAGAATCAAGAAAATATCTAAAGGCCATTTGTGACTAGTCAGGTTAGATTTGGGGTCGATTTCCACAAATAATAGAACATATGTGTCAGAAATTAGGCGATTTTGTGGTTCTGTTTTCAGGAACAGGGATTCAAAAGGGGTCTTCTTTTCTGGACCAGTCAAGGGTTAGGATTTTCAAGGAAGTGTCAAATCTGTGCATATGTCCAAAATGGGAATGTATGATTTGTTATCTCAGAGGCCAGTTGATATTGTGTGAGAAGGCAGCCTCTCTTGTAGAATTGTTCTGCTTGGATAGTAGAGTAGGGCCACGAGTCTGTGAGCACGGGAAGTGGAGGCTCCTGGAGGAAAATCTGGGTTTTGTTGGAGTGGGGTCATAGGACTGGGAGTTGAAGATAGTTTGTTCTTACGGCAGGCTTCCTGGAAGGTGGTTAATGTTGGGTGAATTAGTGGGTGAGGTTTGAAAGTCAAAGGGTTATGTCCAGATTCTATACAGGGGAGTTATGATAACAGAGAAGGGGACGTAACGTGTTCTAGCTGAACCCATGCCTTTACCTTAGAGTGGATGTTCCAGCGGATTATCCTGGCCAAGTGGCATGCTTTATGGTATTTCTGGAGGTCTGGGAGACCTATGCCGCCTTTGAGTTTGGGAATTGTCTAGAGTAATTTGGTCTTGGCCGTGCATCACCCCATATGAAGTCCGTACAGGACTTCCAATACATTGAGAAAAAGGTAGGAGGACATTTTATGGGAATGGTTTGTAGGAAGTATAATATTCTAGGTAGAATGTTCATTTTTATAATTGCAGTCCTGCCAAACCAAGTGAAGAGAACAGTGGACCATGACTTCAACTTGTGTTTTATGGTTTGCAGTAGTGGTAGGTAGTTTTTGGAGTATAGGTCTTTGAGGGAAGGAGGGTAGCTGGATGCCAAGGTACGTAATCATTTGTTTTTTTCCATTTAAACAGGAAATTAAAATTTAGAAATGTTTGGAAGTCTTTGAGTAAATTCTGGATCGTTGTAAGTGGTTCAGTGAGAAAGAGAAGGATATCATCTGCAAATGCAGCTAGTTTGTAGGTGTGGTGAGTTATTTAAATTCCTTTGATATCAGGGTTTACTCTGAGGTGTCGGAGTAGTGGTTCAAGGGTAAGAACAAAGATCAAGGGGCATAGAGGGCACCCCTGGCGGGGTCCTTTCGATATTGAGAGGGCATTCAACAAGTGGCCGCTTAAACAAACTTTTGCTGTGGGATTCTAAAAGAGCGTAAGTATAAGGTTTAGCATATGATGAGGGAGACCAATGGACTTTAAAGCTTCTGTCAGGTAGTCCCAGGCCACTCTATCAAATGCCTTCTCTGCATCGAGGGAAAGGAGAAACCCTGGGTGGTGGTTAGTTGTGAGCCCATGATGAATGTTGATCGCTTTGAGTGTGTTATCACTTGCCTCTCTACCTGGTACAAAACCCACTTGGTCAAGAGAGATGAGCTGAGGAAGCAAGAGGAGTAATCGGTTGACTAACATTATGCCAAACCATTTCAGGCCCATGTTTATTAATGAGATCGGTTTTGGGATAACTGTGGTGTTTGAGATTGGGGAGGGGCTGTATTGGTTCCGGTAGTCAGTGATGAACTGTGTCCTTGAAATATTGTCCGTGGATGCATCTGCTGGGGGTAGGTTGTATAGTTGCGTATAGTACGCAACAAAGTGCTTAGAAATGTGAGGGTTGGAATTCAGTTTACGTCCTGATGAGTCTGTCATGGAATATATTGTCAAGCAGCCCTTTTGGCTTGAAGGGCCCTGGCTAGTAGTTTTCCTGCTTTGTTACTGTATTCATAGAACGATTTCTGAGACAGGATGTATTTAAATTTTATTAGTTTGCCTAGTATTTCTAGAAGTTCATTTCTGGTCTGTAAAAGGTTTTGGAAGGTGTCTAATGCTTGTATCCATTTATGGGCGCACTCCAGCTGCTGAATTTCGGTAGTTAGTTCTGAGAGCTGTCTTTGTCTTTCACGCTTACATTTGGCTGTGGCTGAAATCAAAATGCCTCTAATGACGCATTTATGGGCTTCCCATGTAATTACAGTGGAAGTCTCTGTAGGGTTGTTTTCAGCGAAGTACTGTTTAATGCGTACTTTAACCTCAGCTGCGATTGAGGGATCAGTGAGCAGAGAGGGGTCTAACTAAGTCAGAGGGTGTGTGTGAACATCTGGGAACGATATGGCAATTGAGATTGGCTGATGGTCTGAAAGGAACATGGGGTCAATGGATGTTTTATGAAGAAGGGGTAAGTCTTTCTGGGAGATAAATAGTCAATTCTCAAATATCGTTGGTGTGGGTTTGAGTCCCTACCATTGGGGTTTAATGTCCTCCAGTAGGAGATTGCGTAGCTGTGATTTAATGGAGCGCAGGGATTTGTAAGGGAGGGAGGGACATTAAAGTACCCCCCTAGAATCAGCATGCCTTCTTGGAATGGGGTAAGTGCTTTGGTTAGTTTGCGGAAGAAGGTCACCAGGTTTTTGTTGGAAAGGGCAATGTTTTGCTAGGAGTATGGAGACCCCTTTTGATTTGGACGTTTGGTTGGTTGCGTGGTACACAATAGGATAATATTGGTTCATTAGTCTAGGTGTAGTATCTGTGCGGAAGTGCGTTTCCTGCAGAAATATTGTATCTGTTTTATTCTGTTGCATGGAGAGGAGGAGCTGAGAGCACTTTTCTGGAATATTGAGTCCTTTTTCTGTTAAGCAAGATGATTTTGATAAGAGGTTTATGGCTGCTGGGTGGGGTAGGGACTATTGTTAGGGTATTTACCATATACAGCACCAAGGACTGTATTAATGAGACACCAAAAAGCGTGATAAGTTAGGCTGTAAGAGTTGCTACAGGAGAGGAGGAGAGGTCTGAGCTAGGGATAGGGTCTGGGAGGTTGAAGAATTGGGGGAGGGGGGTGTAGAGGGAACAAGTATGTGGGGAGGGTAAGTATGTGTGGAGGGTCCCCTAATGCATTCTATGCATTAAGGTGAAAAACCTTTTGTAGTGCAGCAGCCCCCCAGCGCCATCCTTTTACTTACTTGAACCCGATCATTACGGGGGCGAGCAGAGAAGCTCCAGCTGCTGTCTCGGGTCCTCATTGGCTGAGTTGATAGCAGCAAGAGCATTGGCTCCCACTGCTGTTAATCAAAGCCAGTGACGTGGGAGCGAAGGTGGGGTTGAGTCCTGCTGTCGATTAATGCAGCAGCAGGACTTGGGAGCATGCCTGCAGAGTGCCCCCATGGAATGTGGGTCTCCGTAGGGGCACTCCAGAAGAGAAGGAGCCAGGAGCACTGCTGGGGGAACCCAGAAAAGGAGGATGAGAGGCCTCTCTGTGCAAAGACATGTTTGTTATTAAAAAAAACAAAAACCTTTACAACCCCTTTAATGCATTACCTAAAGCAGTAGTAAACTCCTGTAATATAAAGGTAAGGTAAAAATTTTTTTTAGGTATTAGTATTGCCCCCTCATACCCCCTTATACTTACCTGAGTCCTCACTGCATCCATCACTGCGTCCATCTGTAGTGGCTTTACCCGCTCTCACAGGCTTTGTTCAGCCAGCGGGAGCCATTGACTGTGATGAGGGGCAGGGCTAAGCCACGCTGTCTGTGTCTATGAATACAGGCAATGTGGTCCAGGATCAAGCCCAAAGGTACACCACTTTAGGAATCGGCTTCCTTTGGTGGCACACTGGGAGAAGAGGCAGATGTGCAGTGCAGGGCCGTCTTTAATATTGACTGGATCCTGGGCAAACATTTTCTTGGGACCCCTCTTCCATGCAATTTCACTCTCCACAGGCTTTGAGACATACAAAAAATAGCAGCTAGACTCAAAATCAGTTTACTGAATCAGATCAGGCAGCAATTGCGATTGGTTGCCAGAGGTTACAGTCTACCATTATCGTTCACTGACTGGCTGCTAGAAGTTACAGCACGCATTATGGCTCACTGTTATTTTCTAGAGGTTACAGCACATGTCTTCTGCTTGTTGATTGGTTGCTATAGATTACTGTACATCAATACTGCTCATTGATTGAATTCTAGACGTTACTGAAAATCTATACCACTCACTAATTGGTTGTTAGGGGTTACAGCACATTACTACTGCTCACTGATTGGTTGCAAGAGGTTACTGCACAGCATTACTGCTCACTGGTTGCAAAGGTTACCAAAATTCAGGGTGCTATGGCACCATGTTATTTTGAAGAAGGGTTACACCTCCGATTTGCTTAGGAGTCATCTGTACACCACGGCAATAGGGCAGAGCTGGGCAGCAGAAGTTTACACTGAAATATTGGGACACAGAACGGGACTAAAACTTCAAGGGATAAGGGAAATTAAACTGGGATAGTTGGCAAGTATGAGGCAGCTGCTTTGGGCCCCACTACAATAATGGGGCCCAGGGCAGCTGTCCCTTTTGCCTTGCCTTAAAAAAAAAAATTATATTATATATATATATATAACTTTAAGGAACGCTATCATCTTTTAACATGTTTTTCAGCTATACATATACTACTAGTCAATAAATAGAGAAGCTTAGTGCAAATCCTATAGTTATTGTAAAAAAATACATTTAGAAAGTAAGGTGGAAGTTTAGTTCCCCCAATATAGAGATTGCATGTTCAAAATAATAGAGAAAGTTCCATAGTTTAGGAGAGTAGAGATAAATAGTGGTGATGTATTTCAAGTAAAATTTTATTGTAAAAGTAATACAAATAAAGAATATGTTTTAATGTGGATTCTGCATGGTGGCTGCTACAATGGAATGGCTCCATAGAAATCAAGGTAGTGGATGGGTATCACTGTGCCTGGTTCTAATTCTGGCACCACATCCAGCATAGAACACCCCCCCCCCCCCCATACACGTCTCCTCACTTCTACTCGCACTCGGGCTTTCACACTGGGTTTGCAGCTGGGGCTTTTTTCAGGCGCTATTTTTTACCACTGTAGCCGGGGCCCCTAAGGCCTGGGAGCTATAGCGCCTTCAAGCTTGCCCGTTTTCCCATAGGTGCCAATGTTAAATCAGTTTCTAAGGGTGCCGTCTTTGGGGAGTCGGTACAGGTCGGCCTTAGGTGCCCTGGGCCCCAGATTTTTATCCAATGTAGGCAAGTGTCTCCCTTACAAGTGTTCAAAGTTTGGGGCCCAGGGGACCTATGGAACCATAGGTGCTATTGACTCACTTTCTTCGGCCCCATGTAGTCAAGAGTCTGGGAAGAATGCATGTGTGTGAAAGGGGTCTTAATTTTTACGTCAGAGATTGGAGCTATGCTTTAGGCTTCATTAAACGTTTTCAGATTGTTGGCACGTATCTGCAACTTTATTTTCATTGAATAACTTCTTTCTTTGCAGAGGTCCCATGTTATCTTCAGGCACAGACAAGGACAAGCCATGTGTGTGTTGTGGTATACAGAAGTCAAATATGAGAACAGTGAAACTAAAGTGTCCTGATGGAAAAACAATTAACTACAAATATGAATACATTGAAAAATGTGGCTGCGACACTCTGATGTGCAAGAATCCATACTAGAAATGTAAATGATTACAAAATTCATGCTACTTGTCATTTTTTATACATTTCCTATTCTTTAAGCTACCTTCTTGAAAGGTCTTAGGTTGGTTTTAAAGTTTGGCTGTTTTACTATACTGAATCATTCAAGCACTGTCTACTGTGTGCGCTTTCAGAGTGTGTAATGCATTCTTCAGCAAACCCCTTTATATGTAACATTACATGTAACGTTATCTCCATGTGATCCTGAAATTAACAAAACCTTACCATTGCCTCAGTATAAATTGATAACAGCTAGTGATCTGTGATTAGGTGAGCATTTATACTACATATATAGTAAAATATGAATAGTTTCAGATTTTAGATGACTAATTAAGCAAAACAAACTACAGTATATAAACATGTAAAATTGTGCAAGCACAGAACGTGAAACTATGTTCCCAAAAGATTCAATATTCATTCCGATTTGATTTCTTATCAGCCTTAAGTCTATGTGTAGGCTAGATAGTTAAAGTTAGTAGTTATAGTTATTTGTGCTATGGCTGTGCCCAATTTCTCTCGAAATTAAGCTACAATTACAAAATACTTGCAATTTTAGGTAAAAACTAAAATATGGCCACAAGCGGCAGCCGATGTTCTGGAAATTGACAGCAAAGATATTTAGCTGCTTTGTTAAGGATCCCATTTTCCAGCTACCCAGCCTTTTAAAATTCTTAGGCAATCGGTTCACTGTCACTAGTGGCAGGCAGGTGGTGGAAGATTTTTATATGTATGCAATGAACTTTTAGTTTCAGACACATTTTAATGTTTCTAAACCACATTTGGATTTGTCAGATATATTCTGCCCATGTTATGTTACATATTGAGGCTTGAAGTAACTGTAATTATGAAAGTTTCACATTCAATGTGATAAAACATAGTGGTGAATAAATTAGATTGCATTTAAATCATAGGAAAATCATTTATTGAAATGTGAAAACAATGCATAGATTTCAATGTTGCATTTTCAGCATGTAATAAAACTGACTGCTGCTGAAATCAGACTCAAATATTGTCTTCAGACCATGTATGTCATACATATGAACCTAAATCGGGATAAGTATATAGTACCAGCAGACATTGTTTAGGATTCAAGAACAACTGAGACCCCATTTTGTCATGTAAACATTTTGCGCCCAAAACCCTTAAGTTTTTATGACAAGCTCACAAAAGATGATTAAACATATCTAGGTCAACTAAGCACATCAGGCATAGAGGACTTTGCAAGGGGCAAACTTTTGACATACGTATTGGAGTTAAATAAGCCTTTTCTAGGACATACCCTTGTGTGAGGCGGTCTGATACCTTAGTGGACACCAGTTTTGCAATTTGCCAGAGCTTCGCCTCATTCCTAACCATCTATGTTTATTTCCCATGAGATTTCAGATGAGTAGACAATTATGGGAGCTAAAGAGCTAAGTAACAAGCTGTAAAACATTACACTACCACTTGCAACCTCTATTATGGGAACAGGTATAGGTATTGGGTATGTGTTGGAGAATTGGGTTCTTAGGGCATGCTGCAACCAGAGGTAGCAAAAAAGCATGAAGTGTAAATTCATCCCTCAAGTGGTTGGAAAGTTAAAGGCATAATATGCTAGTATGCATCGCATACTAGCACATTATGTTAAACTTACCTTAAAAGAAAGCCCTCCTGCGCCGAGATATCAGATCTGGAGATCGCTCCCGTCTTGCTTCCGGGTTCACGGACTCTGGCCCTGTGACTGGCCCGAGCCACGATGACGCCATTCCCACACATCCACACAGTCGTGGCATGGTGCTCTGAAGAAATGGTATGGGTGGCCGTTCTTTCAAAGCGCAGGCTTACCTATAGGTAGAAGCCATACATGGACATTAACTTCCACTTTCAGTACTTCAGATCTCCTAATACCCCTGGTGTCAGTCACGTGGAAGTGATTATATGCCCTTAGAGGCTCACAAATCTGAGTCTGGTATTGTAAAAGTTCGGGTAAATGTTTAGTATGCTAGAGGTGGAGGAAATTGTGGATCATGGGGTGTTTGATTTCAACATAGCCAGGTCCCAAACTTGATTGTGGTAATAAAAAGACTAGTTTGGTTATCAGCTGTAAAGGATCCCCATACCCCTCCTAGCACCTCACAAAAAGGGTGTGGTATGGTAGATGTACAGTAGATGATCTACACATCAGGGATAAATAATGGAGATCAAATTTATCTACGTGATTGAAATGGGACAATTGAGATGCAGGTTAATATAGTCTAAAGTGCAGCACTTTCTAAAGAGGTCAGATTCTTTAAAGTGTACCAGGGTAGTTTGTCTGCTATTGTCCCAGTCAAAAGACTGAAGTATGGTGTCCATAGAATTTAAGGGGTGTATATATACGGGGAAATGCCAGAGAATATACAGAATCATGGGTAATAAGTTCACCTTAATTAAAAATAATCTACCCATCACTCCTAAAGGAAGTCTGGCCCATGTTTGAGTTTTGGCTTTTAGTAAGGTGAATAGGGGTTCAGTTGTTCAACAATATGTATTCTGACGGGGATCTGGTGACATGCACACCCGTAGATTAATGTATAAACATGTAGCATTGAATGCAGTGTTTTTACCCAGCATAGAGCCTTTTTGAAAGGGATAAATTAAAGATGAGATAACTTAATTGAGGCATATTACCAATACTTTAGCTAGGATGTTAATGTCCATCTGTAATAGCATATATGACTCTGTTAATACCAGGTTTTTGCCAGGCTTCTGAATGAGCAGGATTAGAGCTTCAAACATAGAATTGGGTAATACTGAGGAGTCAAATATACAGTTGAAAAGATCTAATAATTCAGGAATCATTACTTCTCTATAATGTGTGTAAATGCAAGTGACAGGCTGTTAGTGCCTAGTGCCTGGGGCCTTTGCATGTAAATTGTACTACAGCAGCATCAGCTGCTATCTCATCACTTGTGGGTGGTGCATCCAAAAGAGATGCATGTTCCATTGATAGATGTGGCAACTCAATATGTTGTAAAAAGTTTGTCATCTCTGTAGCAGAACATGTGACAGTGGAGGGATACAGGTCACAGTAAAATTTACAAAACCCAGTGATTAGCTCAGGGTCAGTAATATGACTCCCATCAGGTGTCTATAGAGTAATAACAATCTCGAATCAAAGTGGACTCAATAGGCCATGAGTTTACCAGTGATACACATATAACGTCTTGTGGCACTGGAATGAGCAGACTATATCCGATCAATTAAGTTTGTATCGGAATATCAATAAAATATTGAGTCTCTAGTGCCGCTGCCAGCCACTTAGGAAGAAATGGGTAAAACAAAAATTCAGTAAAAACAGCGCTCTAAAAACCTGTATAACAAATGTCCAAATCAATATGTTCTAACAAATTGATTTATTAAATGCTTTAAAAAGAGCATTGAGTCTAAAATCATATATAGATGTCCATAAGACTCATCTTCTCAACATGGTACACCAGTCATTGTGTAAAAAGAAACACTTTATCATCAATTGTATACAACACCGCCAGAAGACCCAGGGCTAATATCACCAACTGATTCCAAATATTGATCACAGATGTGTGCACTGACAGCACAGGATGTAAAGCAGGATAGGATGTTCACTGAGGGTAAAGCTCCAAAAGATGCCTGCGGGTATAGATTTATAACATCCTGCTGTGCTTTCCAAACTATGGCTATGTGTCTCACTACAACCGCTGAAACATGTCAGCCACGGTTGCTAGGACAATGACAAGCTTTACGATCCAGTCCATGGAACACAACTTCCGCCCCTTCGGGTCCCCTGATTCCAGTTGACAGCCGCTTCCGGTCCTCGGCACGAGCGTCCTGCGGGACCAGCAATTGTGCTGTGATCCACCAAAGGTTCTGTGTAGGATGCTGTTTCAGCCCTAGTCTCCAACCCGATGCAGCGGTTGTAGTGAGACATATATCCATAGTTTGGGACGCACAGCAGGATGTTATAAATCTATACCCACAGCTATCTTTTGGAGTTTTACCCTCAGTGAACATCCTATCCCGCTTTACATCCTGGGCTGTCAGTGCACACATCTGTGATCAATATTTGGAATCAGTGATATTAACCCTGGGTCTTCTGGCGGTATCGTATACAATTGATGTTAAAGTGTTTCTTTTTACACAATGATTGGTGTACTATGGGTCTTATGGACATCTATATATGATTTTAGACTCAATACTCTTTTTAAAGCATTTAATAAATCAATTTGTTAGAACATATTGATTTGGACATTTGTTATATAGGTTTTAGAGCGCTGCTTTTATTGAATTCATGAGTTTACCAAAGTACATGCAATATTCAAATATACAGTATGCTGTTTACATGCTGTTTTTGTAAAACAGTTGTTCCGCCACTCCAGTATGCGCAGGCGTGTAGCTTAAAGGAGGAGTCATACCTGCATTGGTAGCAAAGAACAACTCCCATTCCCTGTCCAACTGCTCCTAGGCAGGCAGGGCCACCAATCAAAAAGGATTAAAGTGCCACAAGGCACTTTAATCCTTTTTGATTGGTGAGTGGGAGGTGAGTGAATGCGGTTAATGTAATCAAGATTGGTTTGATAATAAGCTAGGGGAAAAGGGCAAAATGAAATCAATACAGGACATGGCAGATTGCGAGGAGGAGAAACAGGAGTATGCTTTTGTGTGTTGATGCTTACAGTATATCTGTAAGAATCAATTAAGGCAATCACCTGTACAAACCTGGATTCTTGGTCAGGGTCAGAGAGCTTATTGCATCCAACTTATCCAGACTGGGGTTTAAAGTGAAGTTAAAATTTCCCAGCCATATAGCAGAGATTATAGGGTGGTGCGTCATAAGAGAACCCATCACTAAGCACCACAGAGTTTTATGGGGGAGAAACATAGTGTGCAAGGATAAGTAACAGTTGTCCAAATAATAAAGTATACAAAAATACTTTGTCCTGAGGGTCTGATACAACATCCAATGGTTTCAAGTGCAATGATTTAGCTATAAGTACCGTGACACCCAGAGTAGTGTGGAAGCATGGAAAGCCCATCTGATCAAGGGTCTCTTTAAAGATCTTTGTAAATGGCCAATCATGTGTGTTTACACAAAATAAATGATATCAGCATGTTATTTGTTAAGGAAAAATTAGGCAGATCACTTTACTTTGTCACGGATGCCCCAGATGTTCCACATAAGGAGTTTTAGGGGGACATTGGAGATTATGGGAGTTATTTACTAAAGCAACATCCACTTTGCACTGCAAGTGCACTTGAAAGTAAAGTCACTGTAGATCCGAGGTGGACATGCAAGGAATATAAAAAATAGCATTTTAGCTTGCAAGTGATTGGATGATAAAATCAGCAGAGCTTCCACTTATTTCAGATCTACCCCTTAGATTTAGAGCGACTGCACTTCCAAGGGCACTTTCAAGTGCACTTGCAGTGCAAAGTGGATTTGCCTTTCGTAAATAACCCCCTATGTGTTGTGAGAGCATTGCTGGACAAAGTGTGGACCATCAGAGAAAACATATCGTAGAACCCAAGTATTACACAAAACATTTTGTGTAACATTATTGTCACAAAGCATGAAAAGCCCCAACCTGCTCTGTACCCACCCCAACCAATGCAAGCATAGAACCTAATTAACATGAGCTGCGTGGAAGATGTAACCTGTGAAATACACAGGTTTAGCAAATAATGTAGGGCAAACATGGTATCTAGGGTAATACAGTACACTTGAAATAAACATCCCTGTGAGTTGTGCTAGAGAGAGGTGACTTTTCTCTGTAGAGCTAAGCAGACAGTAAGAATTACCTATGGAATGGTAGCATTTGTCAACTGGGGGAAAGATGGGTGCTTCTTTCAGTTAAAATGCTTACACAAAGTAGTCCCCAAAACACTAGTTTGTCATGCCACCATACACTTGACCACTTTAACTGATTGTAAGCTTCCTGCTGAGTCACACCCATAGCGCTGCAATCAGGAAAGTCCATACGCCCTGCTATTAGGAAAACTCTGGCTCTGACACAGTTAAATGCAAAAAATAAATATACAGTATCTCACAAAAGTGTGTACACCCCCTCACATTTTTGTAAATATTTTATTATATCTTTTCATATGACAACACTGAAGAAATTACACGTTGCTACAATGTAAATTAGTGAGTGTACAGCTTGTATAACAGTGTAAATTTGCTGTCCCCTCAAAATAACTCAACACACAGCCATTAATGTCTAACCATTTCCCATCCCTGGTGTCATGTGACTCGTTAGTGTTACAAGGTCTCAGGTGTGAATGGGGAGCAGGTGTGTTATATTTGGTGTTATCACTCTCACTCTTTCATACTGGTCACTGGAAGTTCAACATGGCATCTCATGGCAAAGAACTCTGAGGATCTGAAAAAAATAATTGTTGCTCTACATGAAGATGGCCTAGGCTATAAGAAGATTGCCAAGACCCTGAAACTGAGCTGCAGCATGGTGGCCAAGACCATACAGCAGTTTAACAGGACAGGTTTCACTCAGAACAGTAAACTAATGGTACACAAGTCATTGTCCCTACACCTGTGTTACCCCACTGCACTTGTATAGTATGTGAAAACAACAAATAAGTACATTTCTAACTATAGCTGCCACTTAAATAAACAAAATGTGAAATCGGTGTTCCTCCTCTATAAAAAAAAAAGTTGGAAATATGGCACTAAACAAATCAGTGCATATATACACCACTAACTATAAACATAAAGTGCAATGTGCATAAATAAATAATGTCACTAGCTGACAATTAATCCAGTAGTATCAAAAATACATAAAACATGAAACAAAAACTAAAAAGTCCACTTTTTATGTATAGCAGCGCATGCACATTTTTTTCAGAATATGTGTAAAAGTTCAGTTCAGTGTTCAGAAGATAGGGTGCTTTGTTCTATCAACTTGCTTTTGTGATTAAAACACAGCTTCCACCATACAGATCACCACTTGTGGTACCAAGGCCGACCCCCTATGGGAATGCACTCACCAAACGTATGAAACCAATAAGCCTTCAAAATGCCATTGCAGTTTTCTCCTTTTACCACCAGTTATCTCCTTTTTTGGAAATGGCTTTCACATATAGGAAACAAAAATGCCCAGACATAGCATAATACTGTATAACAATATTTATTATGTAAAAGCAGAATCCATATATGCGTACCAAGTAAAAAACTGTTTAAGCGTTTAAAAATACTGTACCTTATTCCGCTGAGTTGAATCCGTCCGAGGAGAACCGACCGTTTACAACGTGCACCTAAAAGTGTGTGCTTCCGTATTTCCTCGGATCGTTGAAACGCAGGGATTGAGGCGCACTTGTCACTTCCGGTATAGTTACGCGCTGACGCGTTTCGTCATTTACGACTTCATCTGAGGGGGGTAACTATAGATACCGGAAGTGTTCTTTTATTACCGTCACTAACCAATCAAAACTAAATGCAACATGATCTGCGGGGCACCACACCAATCGCCAGCCACCCACAGGACTTAACTATACCTTGGGTAGCTACGAACGGCGCAGACCCACCGCAGAGTGCAGTGATCTGTAGACTCATCTGCACCATGTTTAAAACAATATGCATCAAATACAATGTTACAATCATAAATATACACTGCATAAAACACTGATCTACAAATTGATCGTATTCAAGGATAATTAAGGACAGTTACTAAAGCTACAATAAGTCTCCATATACGGTTGTCCGTGTACCATTATACATTTATCCACATACAAATACAATCCGAACGGCTAATATAATAGTTTATCTTATGCGGGAACCAAAGCCTATTCCCCAATCATTGTTAGAATTATGAAGCTCTATATCTACATATTCTCGACTGATTGTTACGCAAATATAAATATATTCTTATATGTAAAACTTTGGGACAAACATGAATCAAATTAGGTGGACCGATATTTCCGCGGTACCATACACGAACGGATCCGAATTTTACAATAACTTTATTTAAAACCCTATTTAAAAAGGGAAATTATGCCACTTCTTACTGATCATTAATCTCAGGGAACTTAAGGATCCAACGAACGGTGTAACAATATATGCACACAAAAATATATATGTTTAAAAAAATATATATATATTTAAAAGATATATACTTTAAAAAATATCCATACAAAAAACCTATGTCAGAGATCTATATATATTTAGGCTTGTCCAAAAAGATTTGATAGCTCTGACCGTGGACGTGAGGGAGTGGGTTTACCACCCCCTCTTCCACGACCAGGTAATCAGGCCAGCAGAGCAGGATTAATCAATTCACAAGCTATTGTGATGGATAGGAAAGTTCCGAATGACTCACTTTTGAATTCTCCTGCTTATTCCTCTACGCCGTTTAAACAAAGAAAAAGGCTAAGGGAAAAAGAGGTGAAACTAACCAACGTTTTTTTGAAAATTCTCCTGGGGCAGTACCCCCGGAATCTAATTATGGACCACATGGTGATACCCCATACGGACCCTATAATGTCCCCGTTTATAATAGATTTCAACCTCTTCAAACATATAATCAGGGAAACTTTCCCCCACAGCGCCCTTTTTTAGGGAGAGGGAGAGGGAGTCACTGGAGGGGTCGGGGATTCCATCCGCACAGGGGAAAACCATCATACCATCAGTATACACACAACCATCAAAATGGGATGGAATATTTGAGACCCCCGACTTATCACCCCCAGAAAGAGGACCCAATGCTAAACAGCAGGGGTCCACCTATGCGAAAGGAAGGAAATCTAGGGGTTTCAGGGCTGGTCGCAGGGTCCAACAAAAGAAGGAGGGAGTCAGAGTAGAAGGTATTTTTAATTTAACACAAGTAGATTTATCTCATAAGGAACGAAATATTTTAAATTTAGGCTTGAAATGTGGTATGAAAAAAACGGTAAATAAATTTAATGTATTTGTGGACGTACACAAATACATTCGTAAATTAAACATAAAAAAGCATTTTATAGGGAGCCAACCACGGGTAGGACCACCGGTTGGGTATATGAATAAACCAATTAATAGTGGTTTAAAAAATAAATCCCTTTTTAATCCTCCTAATTTACCTAATCACCACGTAGAGGTCTTCAAAGGTCTAGTCTTGAATGACCTGGAAAAGTTAAAACCTATTAAATTACCGCAACATCGTCATATAAGCGATGGCATTGAAATGCTGGAAAAACGGAAGGATATCATTATTCGTCCAGCGGATAAAGGGGGGGGTGTTGTTATTCTCACTAAAGAGTTCTACCATAATCAGATCACAGAGATGTTATCTGATGATCTAACATATGCGAAGTTGGATTCTGATCCAACAAGAGCTTATCAAAACCAGTTAGAAAATTTGGTGAGGTCTGCAGTAGGGAAGAAAGTTCTCACTAATAAGGAAGAAAAATAACTTCTTCCTGTTAGTAATAGGATACCTACACTATACACCCTGCCCAAGATACACAAAAATCCAATAAATCCACCAGCTAGGCCTATAGTAAATAGTATTGGCTCAGTGTCATCAAGACTAGGCCAATATTTAGACACTTTTTTACAAAAAAGCGCGGTGAGCACGAGATCATACTTGAGGGACACAAAAAGTTTTTTAAATTTTTTACATAAAGTAGACTTGAAAGATAGAGGTGAAGTCTTAATGGTGACATCGGATGTAGCATCACTTTACTCAGTAATACAGCATGATGATGCTCTTTTAGCATTAAATTGGGCACTGAGTTAAAGGGAAGATCTTCCACATAGTCAAAAAATATTCTTAAGGAATGTACTGGACTTTTGTTTAGGGCACAATTATTTTTGGTACGATGGAGTGTTTTATTTGCAGAAAAGAGGGGTTGCAATGGGAGCAAAATTTGCACCCAGTATTGCCAATCTATTCATGGCAGAATGGGAGGACAAAGTAATTTTTAATGATCCTCCGTCGGAATTAATTTTTTACAAAAGATTCATCGATGATTTGTTTTTAATTTGGGAGGGGAATGTTGAGCAATTAAATTTATTTATTAACAAGTTGAATAACAATAACCGTAACATTAGTTTGTCCTCAGAATGGAATAGGAATGAGATAAATTTTCTGGACGTAACAATCTATAGAAAAGGGGATAAACTGGAAACTAAAGTATTTTTTAAAAATACAGATCGTAATAGTTATCTACCTATTTCTAGTGGCCACCACCCCCAGTGGCTACGGAACATACCAAAAGGACAAATAACTCGCGTACGGAGGAATTGCTCAGAATTTGAGAATTATATTAGGCAGGCCAATGTCTTAGCTGAAAGGTTTTCCTCAAAGGGGTATGACCATCAGGAATTACAGAAAGTGATTCAGGAGGTCGGTAATATGCCCAGAGCACTTTGTTTGGTTGATAAAACAAAAGAAGAATCGTGTGCAGATGGTGAAAGTATTGTAAAGGTGAAATTTGACAAAGAATGTGGTTATGTATGGTGGAAGCTGTGTTTTAATCACAAAAGCAAGTTGATAGAACAAAGGACCCTATCTTCTGAACACTGAACTGAACTTTTACGCATATTCTGAAAAAAATGTGCATGCGCTGCTATACATAAAAAGTGGACTTTTTAGTTTTTGTTTCATGTTTTATGTATTTTTGATATGTTCTTGGTTTTTAAAGCAGCAGCTGTTTAAAAGATGATATATTGAGTAAATATTGTAGTTAAACACCCAGGAGCGCAGAGCAGTGTGCTATAGGGGCCGGCGAGAATTATTGTTTTTAGCACATCTTTTGACATAATCCAGTAGTATGTGCATAAATTAATATACAATATATAAGTGAATCAATCAATAGTATGACATGTAAATACCAAGTGACAATGTGTCAGTCTCTTAATTGATAAATATTCAAAGGCAGTTCATATCAATAAAAAGTCTGATTGATGATGGCAAATCGACCAAAAATACACAGTAATAATTGTTATATTGTTCCAATAATCTTCCACCACACCACAGTGCTTGTGACTACACTCCCCTTATGCTCTCAAACTCACCAGCTGCATTTGCCTTTCACTTTCTTGTTTGGCTCAAACCGCTTTGACCCTCTTACACATGGGAGTTTAAGATAAGATTTCCAAACTTCAGTCACAGAAAGATGAAACTCTCTTTTGAAATCCACGTAATTTACTCCACATGCAAATAAAAAATGCTTCCGATAGTGTGATAAAGTATTTAACCTTTTATTTAAAAACTAGAAAATCACACAACATTGCACTCACATGTGAAAACTCAAATCACGCCAAAGATATCAAATCACAGCAATCCATACATCTGTAACTGGGTATGTGATGGTCACGGCGGACCCAGGGTGTGCGAACATGTGTAACACTATCTCACCACTCCTTGTCCCTGATAAGCACTGTCCGGTATTGTGTATCGCGTAACAGTGTCCTATGCCTCACTCAGATGATTGCCAAATAGCCACGCCCTGACATGTTTAGTCATGCATGACTTCCTCATGGGATTCATGACGAAACATGCTGGGCGTGGCTATTTGATGATCATCTAAGTGAGGCATAGGACGCTGTTACATGATACACAATACCGGACAGTGCTTATCGGAGGGGGGGTCAAAGCGGTTTGAGCCAAACTAGAAAGTGTAAGGCAAATGCAGCTGGTGAGTTTGAGAGCATAAGGGGAGTGGAGTCACAAGCACTGTGGTGTGGTGGAAGATTATTGGAACAATATATATAACAATTACCACTGTGTATTTTTGGTCGATCCATCCATCTGACTTTTTATTGATATGAACTGCCTTTGAATATTTATCAATTAAGAGACTGACACATTGTCACTTGATTAACTAGGTGTTTACATGTCATACTATTTATTGATTGATTCACTTATATATTGTATATTCATTAATGCAAATACTACTGGATTAATTGTCAGCTAGTGACATTATTTATTTATGTAAAAACGAAAAAAAAATGTATTAACATGTATTAATACATAAATTATGCATGAAAGTCCAGAAAAGTAAAAAAAGAGTTCAACGAATCAGCAGCTGATCTCCCTCCACCTCATCCAGCAGATGTGAAGACAGTAGGGGTCCCATCACCCAACACGACAGACCCTTACCATCAGTGCAATGATAATGCACATGTAATGAAACCACTCAGCTCTACAAATCCTCCCAAACAATACTCTGGAGCAAGATCTTTCCAATCATGAAACAGGTATAAGGATCCTTATGCAGCTCAGCAGACATATAGGTAAAAAGAAATAACATTGCTCATTGCGCAGATAACTTAAAAAACATTCACCAGTTTATTGTTGAAAAGATTCCACTCACATTTTTGTTGATTCATAAAAGCAAACAGCTGAATCGTCCAGCGCTTCAATAACTGTCCTATAGGGACAACGTTAAATGAACAAACATACCGGGAAGCGGAAGTGCTGTGCGTTCCATGCATCAAGCGGAAACAGCCAGCTTAACCGGAAGTGAACTCTTATCAGAATCGCCAATGACCAACTGCAGAAAACAAATAAAAAAAAACAGAACAAAGTACCTTAAATACTTAATAACAGCCTCCATGCTTCTTCTATAAAAATAGAAGGCACCATATAGAAAGTTTAACCTACTTATAACTTTGTTACTAATGCAAGGCTAACTGAAAACGCGGACAGACCACGAAACAGCCACATCGTGAGGTGGCACAATGAACATGCATACAAAAACATCGATGACATATTCTAAATTCATGAAAAATGAAAATAAAGTGAAAAAAATAACTGTAAGGATACAATAAAAAATAAGCATTAAAAAATACCTGAAACCAAAAAAATTCATAATTTCAAAAAATAAAGAGAAAAATAAAAATAAAAATTAATATAAAAAGAAAAAATAACAGTAAATACAAATAAATAATAAATCAACATAGGCTATACCCATTAACAACATACCATCCCACATGGAAAGAGACCAATTCAACTATTAAAAATCCGCAAATGGATAGTTCGTCCCGTGTGCAGGGGATTGGCAAGGAGCAGAGGAGAATAATAAAACACAGGCTATATCAGTATCAGCTTATGGATGCGTGGAGAACTATGCACCCAAGGATACGAGACTACTCGTTCTATTCCCCGGTACACGGGACGTACACAAGGATCGACTACTGGTTAGTGGAACATAGGGTTCTGGACGAGGTGATATCCACAGATATAGGAATTAGAACATTGTCTGATCATTCTCCAATATGCCTGAAGATCAAAATCCCAGGATTTCAGAAATCTCCTTTTTCCTGGAAATTGAATAGGGAACTGTTGGACGAGAAGGGAGAGGAAATAATTAGAAAGGAATTGGAGTTTTTTTTTACCACTAATTTAAATGAAGAGAATATGGAAAATATTATTTGGGAGACACATAAAGCTTATATAAGAGGGATATATATTTCACTAGGTACAAACAGGAAGAGAGAAGTTATTAAAAAGAGTAGAGAGTTGAGGGAGGAAATCCATGGATTAGAGCAAGAACATAAAAAGGCAAATGGCAGGGAAAGTGGACAGGTAGTGGACCTATTACATAAACTGGCTATGAAAAGAGAGGAACTCTGGGAATTAATGGAACAGGAAATGAGGACGATATATAATAGGATTAATAAAGAGAGATATTATAGCGGCATTAAAAATAGTAAGATCTTAGCAAAGATATTGAGGAAAAAAGATCGAAGAATTATATAGAGAAAATATTAAATAAAGAGGGAGAGTCGGTCTATAAAACTAAGGAAATAGCAGAAGTTTTTAGAGAATACTATGGGCAGTTATATTCCGTGAGAAAAAAAGAGACAGAAAAGCAAGAGATGAAGAGAAGGGGAAAAATCAAAGACTATATATTTCAAGCAAATATCCCTAAAATACCGGGGGAATTGGCGCAGGAATTGGAGAATCCAATCTCAGTCCAAGAAGTAATACAGGCAATAAAAGAGACCAAAGGAGGAAAGAGTCCAGGGCCTGATGGCTATATAATAGAATATCTAAAAAAGTTTGGAGACATACTAGCCCCAATTTTATGTGCATATTATAATGGACTAGGTACAAAATATGGACTGAGCGAGGAGGCCTCCACTGCGACAATCTCCACGATATTGAAAGAGGGAAAAGAGAATACAATATGCTCAAACTATAGACCGATCTCACTACTCAATACGGACGTTAAATTGTTCGCAAAAATATTGGCCGCTAGAATAAAGAAGTTAATGCCTAGCTTAGTCCATGCAGATCAGGTGGGATTCACTGAGGGGCGAGAAGGAAAAGATAATGGAGTAAGGTCAATATTACTGCTTCAGAGGATGAAGGAGAGTAGAATCCCCAGTCTACTCCTATCAATAGATGCTGAGAAAGCTTTTGACCGAGTAGACTGGGGATTCATGATGGGTACCCTAAGGGGAATGGGGTTTGGTCCCAAAATTTTGAAGTGGATAAAGGCACTATATAACAGCCCCAAGGCAGTGGTAAGAGTTAATGGGGTACTATCAACAGCCTTCAGAATGAACAATGGGACTAGACAGGGGTGTCCGCTGTCCCCCCTATTGTTCGTTCTGGCATTGGAGCCACTCCTGGAGACGATAAGGAGAAACCCAGATATAAAGGGGGTTGAGATAGAGGGGGAAATACATAAGACAGCCGCATTCGCGGATGATATTCTGTTTTACGTATCTAGCCCACGAATCTCCATGCCAAACTTGTTAAAGGCTTTACAGGAATACGGGGAATTATCTAACTTTAAAATCAACCCAAGCAAGTCAGAAATCTTAAACGTAAATATAAATCCGAGAGAAGAACTTGACATTAAGAGAGAATTCCCATTTCTATGGCAAAAAGAAATTAAATATTTAGGGATTAAACTGACTGCATCAATAGAAAAAATTTACCTAATAAACTATATCCCCCTTCTAGAAGAATTGAGAGAAGAAATAAGGAGAATGAGAACAAAGCCCCTGTCATGGTTAGGAAGAATTAATGCCTTAAAAATGATTATTCAACCTAAAATCCTTTATAAATTTCAGCTATTACCAATATATATCCCCCCCTATATTTTAAAATGATAAATTCTTTAATTTCTAAATTTATCTGGAACAACAAGAAACCTAGAATCCCACTGAAGACTTTGCAAAAGGGAAAAGACGAGGGGGGTCTGAATGTCCCAGACTTTAGAAAATATTACGAAGCAGCAGTGTTAACACGGGTGGTGGAATGGGCAAAATTAGAAAGTAAAAAAAGATGGGGAAAAATAGAACACAGTTTATCAGGCACAAATTTAGGTAGAGAAATCTGGACTCCTTTAAAATATAGATCACTAGGGAAGACAACACCTTTGGTCACAAAAAATGTGTTTAGAGTATGGGAGGGAATACACAAACATAACAAGTGGAAATATAATTCCCCTTTAATTTATTTAAAAGATAATGATTTTTTTGCACCTGGTAAAAGTACAATAGGAGGGAAATGGATAAAACAAGATAATATGCAATTACGACACATAATTAAAGAGGGGAAATTGAAAACACTAGCAATATTACAGAAAGAAAATGATTGGATGGATTTGAATGAGTGGCGATACCTGCAGCTTAGACATTTCGTCTCAAGACTACCACAACCGCTTAGAGATGGAGAAAATTTGACTGCCTTGGAGCGGATATGTGAGGGGAAATCCCCAAGGGCAGGTATTGCCCAGTTTTATAAGGTCTTGAGACGGGAATGTGAAGCGGAGGTACCAACTTTCATTAAAAAATGGGAAGAAGAGATAGGAGCACGGGGTGAAAACCAAAATATAGAAAAAATATTGAAGATGGTGCACAGATCCACGGAAAATAGTAAGATGATAGAAACAAATTATAAAATCTTAGTAAGATGGTATAGGACCCCAGATATAATGGCAAAGTACCAGGAGGGACAATCTGGGAAATGTTGGAGGAATTGTGGACAAACGGGAAGTTTGGCCCATATATGGTGGGATTGTCCCAAGATTAAAGAATATTGGAAAGAAATAATAAGATATATAGAAGTAATAGCTAAAATACAGTTACCTGAGAACCCATGGTTATGCCTATTCCATGCAGTAGATACCCCAATTAAGGAGTATAGGAATTCCCTCACAAGCTCATTAATAAACGTGGCAAAAAGCCTGATTCCGAAAAAATGGAAAGAAATAGAAGCACCCAAAGTAAAGGAATGGCTAGGAAAAGTTGAGGAAATGTATAGTATTGAAGGGCTGGGAATGGAGGAAGAAAGAGAAAGAAAGAGATTCCATGTGAAATGGAAATACTGGAAAATCTTTAGACAATCTATGATTTTTAACGAGGTAATGGGTCGGTAGGGGTGGGGAGAGGGGTGGGAGGGAGATATTTTAGAAGAACTCGAGAAGTAAAGAAAGAAAAGCAGGATAATGTGAAAAATTGAAGGGCATGAATGTATTTTGGTCCTATGGTTTTCTTTTATAATACTTGATTATGTTTTGTACGCAACTTAAATGAAAAATTTTAATAAAGAATAAAAAAAAAAAATAACTTTGTTACTAATGCAAGGCTAACTGAAAACGCGGACAGACCACGAAACAGCCACATCGTGAGGTGGCACAATGAACATGCATACAAAAACATCAATGACATATTCTAAATTCATGAAAAATGAAAATAAAGTGAAAAAAATAACTGTAACGATACAATAAAAAATAAGCATTAAAAAATACCTGAAACCAAAAAAATTCATAATTTCAAAAAATAAAGAGAAAAATAAAAATAAAAATTAATATAAAAAGAAAAAATAACAGTAAATACAAATAAATAATAAATCAACATAGGCTATACCCATTAACAACATACCATCCCACATGGAAAGAGACCAATTCAACTATTAATAATGAAAGCATTTAGGTCCCACTCAATATTCATTCCATGTGGATGGTATGTCTGGGCCTGGTAAATCAATTTGGTCTCCAATTGGGAGACCCCTCGAATATTGCTGCCCCCTTCAATGACCAATGAATTTGTCTATACTCAAAAAGGTAGTACCCTCCGGGTTACGGTTATGTTTTAGCACGTAGTGTTTTGACAAACTATGCTTTGGGTATCCCCTCTTGAGGGTACCCACATGCCCCCCCCCCCCATCCTGACGTGTAACATGCGTATCGTGCCTCCAATATAGTGTAACCTACAAGGGCATCTAATTATGTAAACAACATTCTTTGTGGTACATGAAATAAAAGATCTTATGGGAAAGGTCTCCTGAGTAGAGGTAGCGACAAATGACTGGTTACGCCTACATTTATTGGCATTCATTTTACAAATAGGACACCTCCGACAAGGAAAAAAGCCACCCACGTCCTGAAAAAAAAGAAACTTTTTTCTTCTCGCGAATCCACAACATTTGGGGCTCTCTGTAATCCCAATGGGGAAACTCCCCTATAGACCATCCAGGGTTTGTCTGGTAAATTGGGGCCTAAAAAACGATCTCCCTTCAAAACTTTCCAATGCCTCTGTATGATCTTATGGATATCATAATGTTGGCTAGAGTAAGACGTTATAAATGAAAATGTAAATGATTCATCAACCATTTTGGGCTTAGTAGTCAACAGAAAATGTCTATCCTTATCTGAGGCAAAGGCAACAGCAGCATCCAATTCCTCTACAACATACCTTTTTTCCAAGAACCGATCCCCAAGAACCAATGATTGAGATACAAAATCATCATAGTTGGTACAATTCCACCTAAGTCTCAGGAATTGGCTCTTAGGTATCGAAGCTAACCAAGCTTTGTGGTGACAGCTCTTAGTGTCGATATAACCGTTTCGGTCTGTTTCCTTGAAATAGGTAGAGGTCACTATTAGGCCCTCTATGACCCTAATTTTTAAATCAAGGAAATGGATCTCAACATTACTCGCCTCAAAAGTCAGACAGATGCCCCTATCATTTGAATTGAGGCCAGCAATGAACTCAGCCAATGAATCCGAATCGCCATCCCATAGGAGGAGGATGTCATCTATATATCTTTTCCAGAGTACCAGTTCCTCCCTGGACTCATGATAGACGACATCCTCCTCCCATTTGGCCATAAAGAGATTAGCCATACTGGGGGCAAACTTTTCCCCCATCACCACACCCCTATTCTGAACATAATATGATCCCTTATATCAAAAGTAATTATCTTGCATCGCATAATCCAACAAAGTGTAAAGGACTGCTGTTGGATATGAAGTGTGTCGGTTTCTAAAAAAATGTTCAACCGCTTCTCTACCATGGCCATGAGAGATAATAGTATAAGCGAAGACACATCAGTGGTGGGGAGAATGTAAGAGTCTTTCCATTGTATATCTTTCAGTAGGTTAATCACCTGTGTGGAATCCTTCAAATATGATGGAGTCTTTTTGAAACAAGTGGCTGTAAGAAATGGTCTATCTATTTGCCCACCCTGGAAGTAACCGAGTCTTTTATTATTTATTTATGCACATTGCACTTTATGTTGATAGTGGTGTATATATGCACCGATTTGTTTAGCGCCATATTTCCAACTTTTTTTTATAGAGAAGGAACACTGATTCCACTCAGAACAGGCCTTGCCATGGTCGACCAAAGAAGTTGGAGTGCACATGCTTAGCATTATATCCAGAGGTTGTCTTTGGTAAAAAGACATGCGAGTGCTTCCAGCATTGCTGCAGAGGTTGAAGGGGTGCGGGGTCAGCCTGTCAGTGCTCAGACCATACGCTGCACACTGCATCAAATTGGTCTGCATGGCTGTTGTCCCAGAAAAAAGCCTCTTCTAAAGATGGTACACAAGAAAGCCTGCAAACAGTTTGCTGAACACAAGCAGACTAAGGACATGGATTACTGGAATCATGTCCTGTGGTCTGATGAGACCAAGATAAACTTATTTGGTTCAGATGGTGTCAAGCGTGTGGGGCGACAACCAGGTGAGGAGTACAAAGACAAGTGTCTTTTGCCTACAGTCAAGAATGGTGGTGGGAGTGTCATTGTCTGGGGCTGCATGAGTGCTGCCAGCACGGGGGAAGTTTAATTCATTGAGGAAACCGTGAATGGCAACATGTACTGTGACATACTGAAGCAGAGCATGATCCCTTCCCTTTTGGAGACTGGGACGCAGGGCACTATTCCAACATAACGACTCCAAACACACTTCCAAGATGACCACTGCCTTTGTAAAGAATCCGAGGGCAAAGGTAATGGACTGGCCAATAGGGATTGGCCGAATGGACCCCTGTTTGGTTCAAACACCGTAAAAGTTCAGACATGAATAACGAACCCCATTAAAGTCAATAAGACCTGAAAATCAAAAATCAAACTTGCCCATTTTGAAGGTGTATATGCAAGTAATTGGGCATACAATGGCTATAAGGGTCTGGGTCCTGCCCTGAGGGACATATATCAAAAAAAAAAATTTGTGAAAAATATAATTTTTAAAATGAGCAGTGTTTTTTTATTTTTAAAGTGAAAGCATAAAAACAAAAAAATTCCTTCCAATAAAGTGCCTGGGGTGTCCCCTTGGTCTACCTGTAAAGCAGCGGATCTGTACCATGTCTAGAATCTGCTGCAGCAATAAGTGCATTTGTAAAGCCAAATATGGTGGTTCCTTTTCCCCTAAACACATCAGCTGAAGCACTGCGTGGCACCTTTTAGCCTGACTCTGGGAATAGCCCTTTGAACGCTTAGGGGGTACCTGATGATCATAGGACATATCTTCAGAGGAGGGCATAAAGGTGGTGGAGGAGGAGGAGGGAGTAGAGCTTACAGGTCTGGCATCATTGCCACCAGCTTTATGGAGACGTGGGAGCACAACAAGCTGCAGCACCGAGCCCTATCCTGCATCCTTTTGAGTTGCAAGCAGCATTACCCAGTGTGCTGTGAACAAAATATATCATCCCTGCCCATGCTTGCTAGACCACATATCAGGAGTAAGGTGGATTTTTTACGGTTGACTGCCTTGCCCAATGATGCCAGAACATTCCCTTCCATGTGATGATAGAGAGATGGACCTGCCTTACGTGAAAAGTAGTAGCAACTGGAAACCTGCCATTGTGGTACAGCACATTGCGCAAATTCATGGAAGGGGGCAGAATCCACCAGGTTGAAAGGCAGAAGTTGGAGAGCCAACAGCTTTGACAAGCTTGCATTCAGACGCTGGGCATGTGGGTGGCAGGGACTGTATTATTTTTTTCCGCTGCAGCAGATGGGGAAGAGAAATTTGCCGGCTATAGTCTACAGCTGGTGGTGTGTTGCTGGCAGATGTGCTGCTAGGACCTGAGACACCCTGTGTTATACCATCATCCCTGTCAGTGGAGGCTGCTGAAAGATAATGACTCGGTATCACAGGGGCAGACTGTAGTGTTTAAAGAGAAGGAAGAGGGACAGATTTGTGCCCCTTTTGTGTGGCTTTTAGGTGCTCTTGCTAACGGGCTGAGTGGTTGGATGTTAAATGCCTTGTTAAGCATGTGGTACCCAAATGGTTGGTGTTTCTGATGTGCCTAAGACACAGTTTGCAGATAGCAACAGTGCAATCTGCTGCAGATGTGCTGAAAAGGGCCCAGACAACTGAGCTTTGGGGAGTGGGCTGGGAGATAACAGCTGCAGAACGTGATGGAATAGGGTGGCTTCTCTCTACTCTTTCTTGATGTCGGCCTCCTTGGGGTTGTGTTTCTTAACCTTCAGTTTCGTCCTCTACTCTATCTAGCACCCATGTCACATCAGTGACATCATTATCATCATTATATCCATCTCTTTCATCTTCATCATTACCACTGGAGACAACTTGGCAATATGCTGCGGCTTGGGGAATGTGAATGCCAATATGTCTACCAGTGTTCCTCCCTCTCTCTAGGCTCATGTTCCTGTCATCCTCAACCTCAGAACCAACATCTGAATCCAGTAATGGCTGGGCATCATCAAGGAGCAAGTGGCTGATGCTGTGGTCAAATAACTCAGATGACTCCTCAGTGGCTGATGTTGAGGCTATGGCAGCAATAGATGTGGACACGGAGGCAGGTTTATCCACTCTGGCAACTGCAAGGGACTGCACACTTGTCTCTGCTTGCGTGACAGGGGATGAGGAAGGTTTAGTAAGCCAGTCCACCCCTGTGCATGCTGTGGCTGGATAGCATGGGCAAACTCACTAAACAGAGGAAATGATGCCCTGCCTGAGGACTTACCACCACGTCCACCTTTGCCTGTGGACACATTTGTTGCTGGCCCCCTTACAGTGCCAAGGGAATTTCCTCCTTGTTGTCCTCCCAGACATTATTAGGAGTGAGGGAGCAGTGCTTCTAAGCAAATATAAAGAAGACATTGAACTCTGTACGTAGATGCACTTTAATCAATGTAAAGAGGTGTTTGGTGACTCTCATTTGAGTACTCACACTACACAGACACACTCCACAGATATACTATAATATACTATGATATAATGCGCCAAACGTACAGAGACACACAGAACTATATGGTGTTAAACTGGCAGTAATGCACACAGCACTATATGGCGTTAAACTGACAGTAACGCACACAAAACGATATGGTGTTAAACTGGCAGTAATGCACACAGAAGTAAATGGCGTTAAACTTGCAGTAATGCAATCAAATAGATCACCGTCACTACACTGCTGCTATCTGAACTGTCACGACTTTAGCTGTACACTAATGTCAACATTATTGATACAGTCTCACTACACTACTAGAGATGGCCTTGCGGTTCGCCCGGTGGTCGGTTCGTGGCAAACTTTGTTCGGTTGCGATTCGCCAAACCGGCAGACTTATGGCGCTGTTCGCGGCGGCCATATTCGTTTACAATGTGAAGAACTTTGACCCATGACACATCCATCATGGGGTACAGGACAGCCAATTGAGACATTTCAGCACATGGACATACCCCCTACCTTATAAATAGACCTGATCTGGCGGCCATTTTACATTCTGTGTTTTCTCAGTGTGGGGACAGTTTGGTGTTTGGAGCAGGGACAGTCTGTAATTCACTAGCTAGCTACTATTAGGTCCATGACAGTCCTTTTCAGGACTGGTATAGGTGTACAGTATACAGGGTTGTAGTACACTTATTATATAATTTCTTTCAAATATAGAAAGCATATTATAGTGCACTGCAGTGCTGACCGATTCTGCAGCTGTATTTTCTCAGTGTAGGGATAGAGTTTGCTATTTGGAGCAGGGACTGTAATTCACTAGCTAGCTACTATTAGGTCCACAAATGTCCTTTTAAGGACTGGTATAGGTGTACTATTTGGTGTGCAGTATATAGGGGTGTAATACATGTATAAAATACTTTGAAATATAAAAAGCATAGTATAGTGCATTTCCACTGTGCAGCATTGTGACTGCTGAGCAGTTCTGCAGCGATACTACAAAGAGTGACAAACGCAATTAGAAAAAAGTATTATAACTGGTGTGATAGACCAATGCCCCCCCCCCCCAAAACAACAGATTGAAGCAGGGTGTTATATACCTTCTTCCACATATACTGCAATTCTCTAGAGACTTTTGTCACAGGATCATTTAAAAAATGACAGGCAGAGGAAGAGGCAGGCCCTTCCACAGAGGTGGTAGGGGTAGGGCAGGAGCAACAGGCTTGAGCCAAAGTGGGAAGTTGCAGAAGGTGCGTTTGATTACGTAAAAGGATGCACCAGACTTGGTTGAGTGGCTCACTCAGCCTTACTCTTCTACACCCTCCTCATCCTCTCGATCTGCACCCTCTTCACTCTCTGCTGTGTGCACCCCCAAAGACACTACCACCAACACCACCACCACAATATATTCCCCCCGCTTGAGTCACAGGAATTCTTTTCTGATCCATGACAAGACATTTCCGATGCACAGCCATTCTTGGCATTGGATCAGGAAGAGGAGGTAGAAACAACCGCCACTCAGCAGTCTGATGACAGTACCCAGATCAGCCCAAGGAGGTTGGTCCCCGCTGTTGCTGCCTACTCCGAGATCTCTAATTATAGCGGTGGGGAAGGTGACATCAATGATGACGTGTCTAGGGACGTCACATGGGTGCCCACAAGAAAGGAAGAGGAAGGGAGTTCAGAGGGAGATAGGAACCAGCAGATAGGGAGGAGAAGCAGACGGGATTTACATTGCGCAGGAGGGATAAACCAGACTGCTAATGTATCAGGAGCGAGGCATCAACCATGTACGGTCACATCTGGCGCTCCCAGGATGCCGGCACATGGCTCCACAGTGTGGGCTTTATTTAACGTGTCCGCTGCTGACAATAGTGTTGCCATCTGCAGCCTTTGCAGTCAACGCATAAGTCGCGGTAAGCCCAACACTCCCCTAGGGATGACCTCCTTAAGAAGGCACATGAGCTGCCATCACCGAGCCCAGTGGGAGCAACGCTGTCAGAACCCACAAAGCCACACTCCAGGCTCTCACCGTCCAGCCTCTTCTACTTCTCCTTCTCCTCTCTCCTCAGAATTGTCCTCCACTCCACCCTCCATCATGCCGTCCTCACGTTTTTTCTGGAAAAAGGCAGGCTTCCATGGGCCAAATGTCCCAGCGTAAAAAAATGATGATGCCGGATAACCCTCTTGCCCAACAAAGTGGTATGCGACAACGGTGCCAATCTGCTTATTGAAACAGGGCAAAATTGCACATGTGCCATGCATGGCACACGTCTTAAACTTGGTCATGCAGTGATTCGTTGTCAAATACCCTGGGGTCCAGGACATCTTCCGGCAGGCCAGGAAAATCTCGGCCCATTTCAGAAGATCTTACGCGGCCATGGCTCGCCTTGCTGACATTCAGCGGTGACACAATCTGCCGGTCAGACATCTTATTTGTGATTGCCCGACGCGATGGAACTCAACCTTCCATATGCTTGATAGGCTGCTCCAGCAGAAACGTGCAGTTAACGACTACCTATATGAAGTCTGCGGCAGAACAGGTTCTGGGAGCTTGTTTTTTTTTCACGGCGCCAGTGGCTGCTCATACGCAATGCATGCAGACTTCTGCGGCCATTTGATGAGATCATCCAACTGGTCAGTCGCAGCCATGGCACCATCAGTGACATCGTACCTTACGCCTTCTTTATGGAGCGTGCATTGCGTTGTGTCATTAATCAAGCCGTGGAGGAGCAGGAGCAGGACGATGAGGAAGTCGCAATGCTGGATGAATTCCCAGGGTGGCTACTCTATCTGAGACAAGTCAACAACAGGAGTCTGAAGAGGAGTCAGAGGAGGATGGTGTCGGGGCGGATAAGGAGGAGCAAGAGCATGCTTTAAACCTTTCTGGGATCCCTGTTGTTGTCATCCGTGGATGGGGGGGAGGAGAACGAGGAGGACGAGATTATCCTGAATGATGAGCAGGAGCCAGGCCACCACACCGCTTCCAGTTTAGTGCAAATGGGGGCCTTCATGCTCCAGTGTTTTAACAGGGACCCCGTATAAAAAGCATAAAGGTCAAGGACCAGTACTGGGTGGCAACGTACTTAGACCCTCGGTACAAACACAAAATGGCAGAAATGTTACCACCATCACAGAGGGCTGTCAGAATGGAGCACTTACAGGCCTTGCTTAGAGAAATGTTGCATTCTGCTTTTGCGTGCGCTGGCAGAGGAATTCCCACTCCCAGAGAAAGAGTTGTGGGTACCAATCCAACAGCGCCTGCAAGAAGAGGGCGGTTTTCAGGTGTCATCCGGATCCAGCATCAGGGGACGCCTAGACCGACAGGTGTCCGACCACATCGGGTTAACAGCCGATGTGGACGCTCTGAGAAGTGATGAACCCCTGGACTACTGGGTGGGCAGGCTTGACCTCTGGCCAGAGCTTGCACAATTTGCAATGAAACTGTTGGCTTGCCCCTCATCCAGTTTCCTGTCCGAAAGGCCGTTCGGCGCAGTAGGGGGGATCGTGACCGATAAGCGCACTTGCCTAGCTCACGACAGTGTTGACTACCTCACATTTATAAAAATGAATAAGGCATGGATCTCGGAGGAATTCAACACATGTGACCAGTAGACCATGTATATGCATAACTCTATAAACGATTTATATAATCTAGCACACAGACCTTTTTTCCACCTTTGGCTCACTTGTACAAAAAAAAGCACACTGTACTATATGCCTGTACCCCCCTGTAAGAAGAGGTTGAGCTGTGTCATATTTTTGGGTCCCTCAGCGAGTTGCTGGTGTCAGTGCTCTCTATCTCGGTGCTGGTGTCAGTGCTCTCTATCTCAGTGCTAGTGTCAGTGCTCAGTCTCTATCACGGTGCTGGTGTCAGTGAGGGAGATAGCAGATGAGAAGCCAATCAGCAGGCAGTGCCAGCACCATGGCTGAGGATCAGCACTGGACTGGCACCTCCGGACCACCGTAGTGGAGCCCTGCATAGGTGGGGTTAAGGGCCGGGCAGAGGGAGGGGTCAAGGGCTCAAGCACAGTTGGGCACACTGGGACACTGGCACAGGACTGCGCTGCCCTGACTGTGGCACTGATCATCTCCTGCACCCCCTTCATAGCCTGGCCTGACCTTGCCTCTCCTCCATGCGCTCCTGAATTGACAAAATTTCACAGATAAAAAAAAAATGCTTGCCGTTGTTGATCCCAGATTCATTTAATACTTCTGGTATGTCAGTGTCCATGTTGTGGGACTATGTGTGCACAGCTAGTATTTTGTGGCTGAAAAGGTGGTTTTTAAGGTTCGCCTGCCATTAAAGTGAATGGGGCCCGCCGTGAACCTGCGGTTCGCAAACATTTGGGCACGTTCGCGGATCTCGTTCGTCGGAAGTTCGTCCCTCACTATACACTACACTGAAACTATATGAGCTGTCCCTACTCTACACTAATGTATGTATGAATGACATGGTCTAACTACACTACAGTAAAACTATCTGAGCTGTCCCTACTCTAGCTGCTCACTATGCAAAACTGAATGATGGTCCTCCTCACTACACTCACACTATCCCTAGACCAGTGTTTCTCAACTCCAGTGCTCAAGGCGCTCCAACAGGTTATGTTTTCAGGTTTTGCATTAATTTGCACAGGTGATTTGATCAGTTTCACTGCCTTAGTAATTACCACAGCCGTTTCATCTGAGGGAAATCCTGAAAACATGACCTGTTGAGGCACCTTGAGGACTGGAGTTGAGAAACACTGCCCTAGACTGACACTAAACTAATATTCTACACTGACCGAAGCAAAATAGCACAGTATAGCACACTAATAGCACTGAACAGAGCCTTGTTATAGCTCTCTCCATGCCAAAATCACACTGAATATGGCGACCATTGAAAGAATATGTTTATACTGTGGGGCGGGAATGAGCCATGACTGGATAAAGTCATGATGACAGTGTCCAATCATAACTCTGACAGTACTCTGTGCCCTGATTGGCTGAAGCTTTCACTGCTTCAGCCAATCAGGGCTTGCAACGCACTGTTCATTGTGGTCTGTTCGGGGGGGGGGGGGGGGTGAACAGCAAAAGTTCGGCCCAAACTAATGCTCGGGCCGAACCATTCACCCATCCCTACTGGCCAAGCATGTCCCTAGATCTAAACCCTAGTGAGCATCTGTGGGGAATCCTCAAACGGAAAGTGGAGGATTGCAAGGTCTCTGGAGGATTGCTGTCTCTTGTGACAGAACTCCAGTAGTAACCTGTGAAGCTCTGGTGAACTCCATGCCTAAGAGGGTTAAGGCAGTGCTGGAAAATAATGGTGGCCACAAAAAATATTTGGACATTTTTCACTTAGGGCTGTACTCACTTTTGTTGCCAGCTGTTTAGACATTAATGGCTGTGTGCTGAGTTATTTTGAGGGGACAGCAAATATACACTGTTATATAAGCCATACGCTCACTATTTTACATTGTAGCAAAGTGTATTGTATATAAGTCTCTTCTCAGAAATTGCTCTTCACTTCAAATCACCACCACAGGGCCCTTCGCCCCACCACATGGGTGTCCTCTGACCTACTCCACTGGACCTTACTATGCTACAGGAGGTCAAATGCGCTTTTTAATACTACAGGGACACTTCTCCACTTGATGCCTCGATCATCAGCTCCTCAGTGTTAAGTGGTATATATACAGAAAGCAAGAAGAAAGCCTAAGGCCGCGTACACACGGGCGGACTGTCCGCCCAACTAGGTTCGTCAAACAGTTTGACAAACAGTCCGTTCAAAATTAGCATGAACGGACTTGACCACACACGACGAACGAACAGTCCGCTGAAAACTTGCGCGATGACGTGAACGGCACGTACGACGGGACGAGAGATTCGAAGTCCTATACACTGCAATGCAACCTTCGGCGTGTAAATCCCTTTCTGAGCATGCGCGGAACTTAGTTTGACGAACAAGCCTACACACGAGCGGACTGTCCGCTCAAACCAAGTTTCAGCGGACAGTCTTACGGAAATTCCGAAAAACTTTATTCGTCAGACTGTCCGCTGAAGCCCACACACGAGCGGACTGTCCGCTGAAACACTGTTCAGCGGACAAAGTTGGGCGAACAGTCCGCCCGTGTGTACGCGGCCTAATAGTGTAGATCACTCATCAAGTTTATTAACATCATTTCAAAACCACTCGTGTCAGAAGTTAGGGTGTCTTAAATGTCTGCAGAGAGATAACTGCTTCCACACTGAGAACGAAGGCCCTTCTTTACTTGCTGGCAGGGGACAGGTATTTTTTCTACTGAAAATGTGGCTGCTTTCTAAAGAAAATGAAAGCAGTATTAAACTCCCAAAGCTAACATTTATTATAGAACAGCTTATCAATTCTTATGTCCTGTACACACGGTCTGACATTCTGATGACAAAATACGGATTTTTTCGGACGGATTTTGGCCCAAACTTGTCTTGCATACACACGGTCGCACAAAGTTGTCGGAAAATCTGATCGTTCAGAACGAGGTGACGTACAACACGTACAATGGGACTATAAAGAGGCCAGTAGCCAATAGCTTTCGTCTCGTAATTTATTCTGAGCATGCGTGGCACTTTGTGCGTTGGAATTTTCTACACACAAATGGAATTTTAACAATTGGATTTTGTTGTTGAAAAATTTTAGAACAAGATCTCAAACTTTGTGTGTCGGAAATTCAGACGGAAAAAAGTTTGATGGAGCCCACACACGATCGGAATTTCCGATAACACAGTCCGATCGCACATTTTCCATATGAAAGTCTGACCGTGTGTACAGGGCATTATATGTGACGGCTTTTTTTCTTCTATTTTCATCTGGTGATCCAGCCAATAAGTATGTTATTTTTCAAAAGAACAAGCTCTCCTCCAGATGTATCAGTTTACAGGGATGAGAAAATCAATTTAACACTGACAGGGGTGCTTACAATGAACAGCTTTTATGTATGTGCTGTAACTAATTATAAAATGTGAGCTGGAGTTAGCCTTCAATAGTGTATCTAAATCTGCTAGTACCTAACATGCCCCTCCCCCCAGACTGACAATGCTTCTGTGCGCTGTGCCCCTGTGTTCATTCATCCAGAGTGGGGGCACTCTAATACAGGAGGTGTGTTACTCACCAGATAACTATGTGAAATTACAGGAAAAAAAAAAGAAAACAAATGCAGCCACCACATCTAATGATTGGTAAACTGTATTAATTTACATTTTATGGTTTAGGATTTAATACCGCTTTAACTCCAAGACTTTGCATACTTTTTGTTTTGCTGTACCTAGAATGTATTTAGGGTTGCCACCTGTCTGGGATTCACCCAGAGAGCCTGGGTTTTGAATCGTGTCTAAGTTTCTGACTTGAAACCCAGACATATTATTCAGACCAGACTGTGGCTCCCCAAGTAGCCGAGGCCACAAGTGCCAAATGCATAGGCGTGCGCATGGTCTGGGTGTCCTAGGTACTCCCTAATCGGTTACTTACTGTCTGAAGGTCTAGGTGCAGTTGTCTAAGCTGAGTGTCTGACACTCTCTCTCACTCATACCTCTCAACTTTTTTTTTTAGATGAAACTAAGGGACACCTATTAGTAAAATTATGTAGGCATAGGACACCCCCCGTCACACCCCCTTAAAGGAGAATTATACAAAAAGATGATTTGCTAAACCTACAAGTGCTTTTTTTTACCACTACTATTCCTTTATGCTGGCTTTTGACATTTACAAATGCAGCAAATTAGAATTTGGATGAAAGGTTTAGCACTGGAAACACTATTTAAAAGATAAATAGTGTATTTTATATATGAAAATATAGCTCAGACCAAAATGAGGGACACATGAGGAGGAAAGAGGGACAGAGGGACTTTGTTCTAAATCAGGTACAGTTGGGAGCTATGCTCACACTGCCCAGAGCCAGCACAGTTCTCCCCCCCACACCGACGAGAGAGGAGAGAGAGCTCGATCCGCTCCTCCTCCTCCCACTCCTACCCATCTGTGTCACTCCAATCCCTGGCAGGCTGTGTCTCAGAAAAGGGATGTGTGGGTGGGAAATTTTAAGCCCAGCTGACGGCAGATACATTACGGATAAAAGGTGCCGATGCCTAAGACTCCATCCTTAGGTGAGTGAGCGACACATTCATTGTCTGTGACTGTAGTCTCCCCCTCCCTCCCTTCTCTCGTCTGCCTCTGAGCAAGTGAGTACACTACTAAGGTAAGGGGGACTCAGAGGTAAGGGGTGCTCTGCAGACTCTGACATAAGAAGGGTTTTGGGAACCCTGATTTAAGGGGGGATGCTGGGAATCATAGTTCCCGTTTACACCAATGTCCACAGCTTTGCCCCTTAAAAAATAAATAAAATTGGCATGTGGCACTAACATAGTTGCCAACATTGTAAAAAAAAAATCCGGGACACTTTTTTGGCTGTAGGCGGAGTTGTATTATAATTAGGGGTGGGGCATGCATTTGTAGGTGTGGCATAGGGAAAATTGAAAACACAGAGAACAGTGGGCGTGGTTTATGAGAAATAGTGGACATAAAAATGGCTTAAATAGGCGTGGCTCAAAGGGGTGTGGTTAGAGACTGAGATGAATGCGGGATGGAGAGGGAAGGGGGGGGGGTGGAGGGACAGCAGCCCCAGATCCTACACAACAATAGCAATATGTTTTTTCCAGAGTTTGACAATCAGCAGGAAAAGATACTCCAAATACCTGGTGTTAGCGCTTCAATCATCTCGGCACCATGATTGTTATGGTGTCAGGATGATTGAAGCACATTATTTCTTTTATTACATTGTAATATAAAATGAAATCATTCAACTCACCATAATGCTGAATCAGTGGGAGCCATGAGCGCGTCACTAGCCACTTTGCCTGCCACCAGATGCCATCAGGTGCCCCCAGCAGAGTCCCTCCTTACATCAGGTGTCCCATCATACTTACATCTGGTGTCCCCATCAGTCCTCCTAACATCTGGTGTCCCCATCAGTCCTCCTAACATCTGGTGTCCCCATCAGTCCTCCTAATGTAGTGGCCATAACCCTTGGCAGGACGGCCTTAACTTTTGGGCTTACTGGTTACCTCCGCTTGGCTTGTTCTTCCATATCTAGGGGTTCCCAGAGTTCGTACCCAACAACTTTGGATGCTGACACCAATAAATTCCTTTTGAAAGGTTTTTATTTGCAGGGGTAACATCCAACAAACACAGTATCGTATGGGAACAGAGGGCAAGGGTGAAAGAACTCAGGCACCTTGAACTGCAAATACAACAAAGTCTCTAGTACCACCCAGAGAGTATCCACTCGCAGCTGGGCACTTCAAAGCTGAACAAATCTCTAGCCAGAGATTATGGCAATCAACACTTTGATCCAGAACTTCTAAAATCTCTGACCTTGAACAAGTTGTAACTGGAAGTGATCAGGAACCTTTTTCCTCAGTACCCAAAATGTTCTCCGTCTCCTTGGCAGTACTGGAAAAAGCGTGGATTCGTCAATGTCCTTCACAACTCAGCAACTAGGCCCTTCTCAGGATGCCAGCTTGTCGGCCCTCCTCCGAAGAGTCCTCCCCCGATCGCTTACATGAGCTGTGGTGCCCCTCCAAGCCGAGAGCACACCCGGACGCCTTGAATCCTATCTAAGTTACTGCGCCTCGGACCAGTCGATTCCGAGACTCAGGAACAGACGGATCCCTACCCCAGACTAAGTGGGTCTATTGGGGTTAACCAACCGAAACATGCTGCGGAGTGATGGACGCTCCCGTGGCCGGGACCCCTCGCGGGGATACCCCAGTCCAGAACCAGGAACAGACGGCTAGGGCCTTACGAACCAACCCACAACACGTGACTTCAACATCTTAAGTACCCTTCCCCAGACTCCTCAGCAGGGCCCGACACACCCACTGATTGGCTGCGGGAAAGCTGATACCTAAACAGTCCAACCAGGCCTGGTTCTAGCCTGTCACGTGCACCTAACTGTACACACGACAAGGCAGAACTCTTTTTTTTTTTTATTTTATAATCTTTATTTATTTTCATCAATATTTTACATAATAAAAGAAAGAGAGACATTCTCTATGGCAAATATAAAACTTATTTCACTCTAACAAGTACAATATTTCTATAAAACAGAGTAAAACCTTTAGAAAGCATTCCTATCCATAAGGTGTCAGTAATTCTTCTATCTAACCCCCCTTTTCCCTCACTGCTCAGATATTCTTCCTTCCCCTCTTCTTTCCTCTCTCCCTTCCTCTCTACCTCTCCCCCCCCTCACCTTCATACTGGGTATCTCATTCTATCCAACCAAGGTTTCCACATCTTTTTAAATTCTTTAAAATTTCCTCTCCTTAAATATATCATCCTCTCCTTCCATATTGTTTCCGTAATTACCAGCTGCCAGTCCGCTACTGAAGGGACATTTTTTGCTTGCCACCTCTGTGCTATCAATTTTCTTGCCTGAAACAGACACCTCAGTATTGCTTCATTTATACATAAAGATCTTCCCATTACTTCTCCCAGGCCCAGCACACATATCCTGGGACCCCCCTTGATCGCCACTCTAAATGTTTCATTCAAAGTAGTAACAATCTCTGACCAGTAGCAAAACAATTTTGGGCATCGCCAGAACATGTGTGCCAGGTCTCCAGACTCCTGGCATCTAGGGCATTTGTCATCTACTCTACGTCCAAAACTAAACAGTCTTTTTGGTGTATAATAGGCTCTATGTAGCAGCATTAAATGTGACATCTTCTGGGCAGGCGAAACTGAGATTGAGTGTCCATCCTCCAATATTTTCATCCACTGTTTATCCGTAAGGGTTCCAAATTCCTCCTCCCATTTCCTTCTATATTTAAACCTTTCTGGGCTTCCTATACTTCCTTCACAAATAGTTGGATATACATCCGCTATAAATCCTTTTGTCCTTTCTTGAGAGTTTAATCTGCTATAAATAGGGGAGTTGTTCCACACTGGACCCTGCTTATTGAATTGTTTCCCTAGCGCATGTCTAATTTGAAGGTATTTATAAAATGATTGTTTTGATATATCAAACTCCAATCTTAAAGCGTTAAATGTTTTTAATATTTTTCCTGTATATAACTGGGCCAATTTATCTATCCCCTTTATTTCCCAATCTTTATATCCGCCTATCTCTTCCATTTCCTGCAGGTTCCGGTTATCCCACAAAGTGGTATATTGGGTTAAACCTCCCAAACCTTTAATCGCCTTAACTGCCTTCCACACTTTTACTACCAGTTTTATTGTAGGTATTTTTTTGGGGGAAAATGAATTTGCCTCCAGAACTTCTACCATATTCTTATGGGGTATCCCCATTAGCATTAGAGCCCTGTTCATTCCACCACCTATCTCCTCACTCATTCCCAGGTGTTGCAATTGGGCAGCTAGGAAGTAGCTCCTTGGGTGTGGTACTGCCATTCCTCCTTTTCTTGTTGGTGATTGCAAAGTTTGTAAAGCAATCCTTGATACGCCCCCTCTCCATATAAGTTCTTGAAATAGTACCTCTATTTTCCTAAACCATTTTATATCTACCCATATCGGGGAGTTGTGTAACACATATAATAACTGCGGCATCCATACCATTTTAATCAGATTGCATCTCCCTGCAGTCGATAATGGGAGTCTCTTCCAAATTTCAGTTTTATTTTTGAATTTAGCTATTAATGGGACAACGTTATCTCTTATATATTTATTGGGATCTCTTTGTATATATATCCCCAGATATTTCATACGTTCCACTACTTCCAGCTGCGGACCTGTCACTGGGCTTTCTCAATTTATCCACTGGCATAAGAGCTGATTTTTCCCAGTTTATAACCAGTCCCGAGAACCTCCCAAAATCTATAATAAGTTTCATCCCCTGCCTGAGGGACTGCTCCGTGTCCCCCAGGAAGAGGAGAATATCATCCGCATATAACGAAATCCTCTCTTTTCTCATACTCCTTTGGAAGCCAACCATATTCATATTAGATCTAATTGCAATAGCTAACGGTTCTATTGCCAGGGAGAAAATCAGGGGTGACAGAGGGCACCCCTGTCTTGTCCCCCTCTCTAAAAAAAATCTTATCTGAGTACTCATTATTAACCCTGATTCTGGCACTATTGCCATTATACAGAGTTTTTATCCATGCAATAAGCGTGGGACCAAACCCAAATTCACCCAGTACATACCAGATATATCTCCATTCTAAACTATCGAAGGCTTTGATTACATCCAGAGCCATTATTGCCTTATTACCTTCGTTTTCTGTTGGTACCTGCAGATTAAGATATAATCTTCTTATATTCATACTTGTAGACCTACCCGGGATAAATCCCGTTTCATCGGGATGTATCAATCTGGAGATAATTTTATTCTATTATAATGGCTAATACTTTGGCTAATATTTTAGCGTCCGCACAAAGGAGGGAAATAGGTCGATAAGATTGAGTTTCCAATGGGTCCTTCCCCTCCTTGTGCAAGACTATTATCGTTGCTTCAGTCATTGAGGTAGGCAATCTCCCCTCCTCTTTTGCCCAATTAAATACTTTAAGAAGCTCTGGAAGCAATATTTTGCCATAATATTTATAGGTTTCCATGGGAAGACCATCTGGTCCTGGGGATTTCTTATTGGCCATTTCTGACACTGCACGTTGAATTTCCTCTATCGTTAATGGGGCTTCCATTATCTCCCTCTCCTCCTTAGTAAGGGACGGTATTTTAATATTCGCAAAGAACCTGTCCATGTCCTCGTCGCCCACCGCCCCCTGTGAGCTGTACAGTTTTGCATAAAATGCCCTGAAGGTATCTGTAATCACTGATCTCTGTGCTGAGATTTCTCCCTTCTCTGTCCTAATCACTGGGACGGTGGATGGCGAGGAGTTACTTCTGTGCCAGCATCTTTCCTACTTTTTCCCCTTCCCCATACTCCACTTGTTTCTGGAACAATCTTTTATTCTCTATTTTCCTGATAATCACTCGCTTGTGTTCCTGTTGTTTCTCTAACCATATTTTTTGTTTCTCTGGGGTGGGGTTTTCTATATATGCTCTCTCTGCTACTACTAACTCCCTTTTAACACTGTTCTCCCATTCATTAGATGTCTTCTTAACATTTGCTACATGTTGGATAAGAATACCCCTGAGGTAGGCCTTTAATGCATCCCATATCACTCCTCTCTCTGCAGACTCATTAAACTTTATGAACTCTGCTACTTTAAATAGCACCTTATCAGAATCTCCAATTAACTCAAACCATACTGGATTCATATTCCATACTCTTGGAGGTTTTATCCCCCCTAAGTTTACCGATACTGTCACTAGCGAGTGATCTGACACCCCTCTGGGTTGATAGACTATTTCCCTTACTACACGACTTGCCTCCTCATTCCCAAGAACTAAGTCTATTCTTGAGAGTGAGGAGTATGAGCTTGAGAAACATGAGTATTGCAACCGATCTGGGTTACGCATCCTCCAAATATCGAACAGTCCCCCCTCCTGCAGGAATCGGGACAACCGGGTCTCAACCTCCGTCTGCATATATATTCCTGGTGGAAACCTATCCTGGCTTTTATTAATAACCTCATTAAAGTCTCCCATTACTATAACTGGTATCCCAGATTTATCCGCTATAAATTCCATTAAACAATATAGAACTTCCATTTTAAATGGAGGAGGAATATAAATATTTACAAAAACATACTCCTGGTTTTCAATTGTACAGCATAGAAAAATAAACCGCCCTGCTTTATCTATGCTGATCTGCCGGCAGGAGAACGCCACCTCTCTTCTTACCAACACAGCCACCCCCCTCAAATAGGAGGTGTGAACTGAGTGGAACTGAGCTTGAAATTTCCTGCTCTGACTTTTTGATTTCGTTTCTTCAGTTAGGTGCGTCTCCTGTAGGCAGATCAGCCCTGCATCACACCTTTCCAGGGCGTCAAACACCACTGCTCTTTTTACAGGGGTCCCCAACCCTCAGACATTCCAAGAGCCAATATTCAAAACTCTAGACTGCATAACTCTGGAGGAGCGAAAAAGAAAAAAACTTAGAGAAGAAAAAAAAAAAAAAAAAAAACCAAACATTGAGAATTAAAATTAAAGTTCCTTGGCACTAAATAGGAATGATCCCTACGTCTCCCCCAGTAATCCATGGCGAAGAAGGGGGCACAAGAAGGGGGGTATAAGAAAAAAAGTGAGACCCCACTCAATAAACAGCCTAATAAATTTATACAACCCTTTATACTTCATAGTGTCATCCCTTCTCAATCTTCCCTTGTGGATACAAAATATAAACTTTACATCTATACATACTCTTGCCCCGTGTTTACTCATTACTTTTACCCCAAAAAAAAAAAAAAAGGGGGGGGGAAAGGGAAAAAAAGATGGAAGGGAAGGGAACGAAATTTTTGCACCTTTATAAGTAATACTCCCCATCTTCCTGGCCTTGCGAAGCAGAACAACTTTATCTCGAAAATTCAAAAACTTCAGTAACACAGATCTAGGCTGCCCCCCCCGATGTAGGATTCTAAGCGGAACTCTATGTGCCCTTTCGATGGCAAATTGTTGGGAAAAGGTCTCTCTACCAAACACTTCGATGAACCATCTTTTTAAAAACCCAATTGTATCAGAGCCTTCACACTTCTCCGGGAGGCCTATCAGTCTTATATTGTCCCTTCGGAGTCGGTTTTCCATTTCGTCCAGTTTCCCTTCAAATTTACCCATCTGTATTTTTAGATCTTTAACCTCTTGGTTCAATGGGTACACCTCATCTTCAATCTGACAGATTCTGCCTTCTGCTGCTGTTATTCTATCATATTCTATCAACCGCTATCTGAAGTTCCTGCCGCATGAGGGCCAGCTCTTCTTTAATACTTCTTGTGTGATCGCATAGCTCTAGTAATGACTGTTTACAAACATTAACTGCCCCCAAAACCTCCTTCAGCGTTGGTTCTTCTTCACTAACTATTGCGGGCACCTGCATGGGGATTATTTCAGATCTTCCAGTAGCACCCATTATTTTATTATTTGTGTGTTTTGCACCCGCTTGCGTCAACTGCCCTGGACTCTTTCTGTCCGTTGGAGGTTTCACTTGGCTCCCCTGTCCCCCCTTAGTTGGTGTATTATCAGGAGTATTTTTCCAACTTGGCTGCTGCCAATATCCCAGTTGTTGCAATGAGCTGGGGGCCTTTTTCCTTATGTTTGTCCTTAGCTGATCTCAGTGATTGTATCCCAACATTTTCCTGCCCGACATGCTCCTCCCCTCTCCTCCTTGCAGACATGATTCAGACCCGCAGATATCCCGCAGGGACTCCCCTTCCCCCTTTATCCTACTCTCTCCCTACTCTCTTAAAAAAAAAAAAAGAGAATTGAGAGTGAAAAAAAAGGGGGGGTAATTTTTCCTGGGCCAAGGCTCAATAAAAAAAAAAAAAAATTCAGCAATTTCCAGCTATATTTCCACAGTTTAATAATGAACCAATTCCTTCCTTCCTCTTCACCCCATTTTCAACAGTTATGGGAGAGAGCAGCAGCAAGATTTCCAAATATATATATATATATATTTTCTGTTATAGCACATTTTCCCACAAATAGTACAGCAACCACAACATCACCCCCTTTACTTTTCCTTTGATTTCAAAGAGCAGTGGTGGGGGGCTTGACATAAGATAAAATGTCTCTAGATGTCTCTCCACAGTCCCCGCTTAATGCTGTAACTGTCTCTTTAATTTCCTATGTGAGTGTCATACCTGACTGTGGCTATGACACTTTTCTCCAGTCTCAGCACTGTAGCTCCTCTCGAACGGATCTCACGAGATCCTGACACTGACACTGACCTACCTGGCACACAGACCATTAGACTGACCTCCTACCTGACACACACTGACCATTACACTGATCAAAAAAACAAAAATAGAACAAAGTTACGCTATCAACAAAACAAATATAATAGCAGCCAGCATCAACAATGATAAAAATTGTGAAGCGCGGGGGGGGGGGGGGTGGGTAGCATGCGCGGCGCGAAGCTGGATGGTCGCTACTCCGAGCAAAGCGGAACTTCAGCTCCTTTCCTGGGGCCGAAAAAGCAACTAGTGGTGCATGCTGTCCTCGAGGTCCTGTCACGGGAAACCTATACAAAAGTCCCTCACAAACTATCTCTTCAAGTTACGGGAGATGGCAGGGAAGCCTGATGATGGCGCCGAGCCACAACGTGCGCTGGCTGCAACACATAGCCCAAAGGCCTCCACTGCATACTCATCTGGAGAGTACAATCTACAGCTCACTAAGGCTGACCTTGATGATAGCCTGGCTGCCATGTATACTAAGATTGCAGAAAAGTTTCAGACTGAACTTCAGTTCTGCCCCCCAGTAGTACTATCTCCTGCTGCAGAGTGCTTGTAGATTTATGATCTATTAGAGACAAAGCATGATGAGCTGCAACTCGCATATACTGACCTCTGCAGAGATCATGAATGCCTCATGGAATCTGTGTCCCAGCTCGAGTCCCACTTGGAGGACCTGGACAACAGAAATAGATGGAACAACTTGAGAATCAGAGGGGTCCCTGAGGGGGTCACAGAGCTAATCCCGGCCATCCACAAGTTGTTCCTGTCCCTGTCACCGGCCTCCCCAGTGGCTGCATTTGCATGTGATAGGATCCATAGAGCTCTTCACCCTAAACCACCTGAAGATAAACCACCCAGGGATATTATCCTCACCTGTCCAGGGCGCCCGCGATGTCGGCTGCCCGAGGCAGACCCGTCCCTCGGCTCTCGGGTCCCGGCGCCGCCATCCCTTGTAAGGGAAACAGGCAGCAGAGCCTTACGGCTTCACTGCCCGTTTCCTACTGCGCATGCGCGAGTCCCGCAGCTACTGCGCATGCGCGAGTCCCGCAGCGCTTTCTGAATGGGACGCGCTGTGTTCTGGAACAAACAGTTCCCAGAACACAGCGCGACTCATTACCCAGAAGACGCCGCGACGAAGAGAGAAGACAGAAGATCTCCGCGGAGGAGGAAGAGGAAGATTAGGATAAAGTGCCTAGCAACAGGCATTTCTGGTAAGTAAAAAAAAATTTTTTTTTCATTTTTTTTTTTTTTTAGATTTTTTGTAATTTTTAACATTTTTTTGTTTTTCAGGGTGGCCCTCCCCTTTAAAGACTGATCTGGTGAAGGAGGAGATCTTAAGAGCTTCGCGCAATTCCCCCAACATTGTGCTGGATGGTTCAATCTGCTCTATCACCAGCCACCCTGGAAAAACGCTGCAGGTTTAAGGAGATCACTATACGTCTCCAAGAGGCTAGAATACGGTACAGATGGGGATTCCCTTTTAAACTTCAAGTTCCACGCAATAGGACTACATACACAGTAGTGAGTGGTGACCATCCAAGAAGGGAAGGCGCTCCTGATCAAGCTAGGTCTCATAGCTAAAGAGGATCTTCCTAGGATGCCCTCTACCTCCCGCCCTTCAGCCATTTGGGCAGCCCCTTCGCCACAGAAGGATCGGAGAAGGCAAGATCTCAGGGAACGCATGAACTGAGCTAACACGGCTTTCCACTTGTTCCAGACCCACCTCCATTGTTTTTTTGTTTTTTTTCAGGACATGGGACTTCAGACTGTTGAGGAGTATCACAAACTAAAAATAATGATAAGATGGCGCAAACACCAATCCCCGTAAAAGTTCTCTATATTTTTCTCTCATAAAAAAGGGAGGGGGGGAGAAAAAGAGGGAGGGGGAAAATCAGGGGAAAGAAAATATATACATTATATATTTTTTAAATAATGTCCAAAAAACTGTTAAAATAGATCCATAAAAAATTCCAGTTTCAAACACCAGTGGCAGCAACTGTCTTGAGATGAGAAGCACAACTCTCTGGGAAAATATAATGCAAAAAGAACAAGAAGTGCGCCAAACTAAGTGTAGTATATACAATAACATTTAATATGATAAAAACAAACAGCCAAATGGCTACTCACAAAGATACATAGTAGTTAAGCATGTCAGTATGGTGGCAGAAAATATAATCACGTCACTTCTGCACGGAGGAGCGGAGATGGTAGGTGCCTGATACATCCATCAAAGATGTTTGCAGTAGGGTCTTTAGAATGGCAATATTTCGTCCTGCAAGAACGCCGCCTCATGGATGTCAGAGTGGTAACAGCATAGGGACCGCCCGGCGAGCCGAGGAGCCGAAACCGGAAGTGCGTCTCAGCGTGGAACGCAAGCTCCGTATACCGGAAGTGACATGTCGATCAATCAGAAGACACGTTTCACAATATCCATTGTTTCCTCAGTTCCACCTATACACAATATCCATTCTATCCTATAGAACTGAGGAAACAATGGATATTTTGAAACGCGTCTTAACGCAGAACTTGATAGGCTCTATCACTTACACACCCAAAGCCACGCCCCTGAACTACTATAGCAGATTAACACCAACAGATTAGAATTAGATAAAATATTTTCGGAACAGACTGAAAAATCTTTAAGATGGTCGAAAGCCAAATTCCTATTACACAGTAATTCTGCCTCCGCCATGTCTGCGAAAAAGCTCAACCAATTAATCCATCCAATCCCCCCACACATACAAACTAAGAAGCTCTAACGGCAACTTGGTCTCTCACCCAGCAGAGGTCCTACAGATATTTTCTAAATTATATTCGGAACTGCTCTCCCCTCCAGCCTCACCCCCTGACCCTGCCCTCAAATCTTGGTTAGATGACATTCCCCTCCCTGTCCTGACTCAAGAACACCTTCAGGAGCTAAATGCCCCTTGCTCTGACATGGAACTGATCAGTCATTAAATCTCTAAAACCCTTGTCCCTGATGGATACTCTGCCCCAAATTAAAAAAAAAATTTCAAGACATTTTAATTCCCTACCTAAAATCCCTCTTCAACCACATTTTCCATGGTAATACTTTTCCGGACAATATGCTTGTGGAAAATATGTCATTAATTCCTAAACACAACAAGGACCAATCCCTACCCCAAAACTATAGGCCAATTTCAGTCATCAACACAGACTTGAAAATTTTCGGTTGCATTTTAGCAGACAGACTCTCTAATATCATTCCCTCTCTAATCTCCCCAGCCCAAATGGGATTTATCCCCACCAGACAAATTACAGACAACATCAGATTAGCGTCCAATATCATACAAGGCGCTGAAATACAATCACGCAGGGTGCTGCTCCTGAGCCTTGATATTCAAAAGGCTTTTGATAGCGTGCTATGGCCTTATCTTGAAATGACCCTTGAAAAAATGTGGCTTTTTAGGGGCCTTCATGCATGGGTTCAGAGCACTTTACCACCACCCTCGCACATGGATTAGACCGCTGGGCTGCAACGCCGAATATTTCACCCTAGGCAAGGAGACAAGACAAGGGTGCCTCTGTCTCGCTTTTTCAGCCTAGACCCTAATATTAGAGGATGTTTAAAAGGAGACCAGGAGTTCAAACTTAGTCTATACGCAGATAATGTCCTTATGTTTCTAACTGACCCGATAGTGCCCATGCCAGAACTCATCTCCACTCTACGCACTTTCCAAGATATATCTGTACTGGGGGTTAACCTCTACAAATGCTTCGCCCTCCCCATAAACTTCCGATAAAACATAACCTCAACTATCCAATCTAATTTTGGCTTCGCAATAGAGGGACAAACATTACTGTTTGTCCCTAGAGGCGATTCAGTTCGCATTGTGCGCTATATAAGTATTTCATTCATTCATTCATTCACTGTACCTAGGCATCAAACTAGCCCCTTCTCTCCATAAGCTGTACCTAGCTAACTACCCTCCAGCATTTACACGCATTACACATCTACTACATACCTGGAGCCCATATCATATCACATTTTTAGGCAGAATTCAGACAGTGAAAATGTCAATCCTCCCTAAGCTACTATTTTTTTTAGGGCCCTCCCCAACTATCAGACGATAGATCTAATCCAACAGGATGTTAACAACTTTGTATGGCAAAATAAAAAACCCTGCCTATGCAAGATGATGATATATAGACCACGAGCTAGAGATGGGCTGGGTTTATCAAACCTCTGGCTATATTACCTCTCTGCCAGATTAGTACAGCTGGCACAATGGCACCCCCCCCACAATGTATCCCATGGCTCCGCTTTGAGCAGGCCTCAATTGCCCCATCTTTTTTACCTGGATTATTATGAGCTACCTCGATACGCCCCAAAGACATTTCTTCCCTGAATGCCATAGTAGGACAATCTATGACCTATGGTCATTATACAAGAATAAATTCTCTCTTCTCCTATCCAGCCCCAGATTAGCATCCTTTCCTGGGGACCCCGCATTCCAATCAGCATTTCCCTCCCCTAATGCTTTCGCCCAGTGGATTTCAAAAGACCATGTTACCCTTGAATCCCTACAAAAGGATGGGTTATTTAGCTCTTTCTCGACTTTACAATCCCTTCACTCCCTACTTATGACTGATTTTTACAAATACCTACTAATTAGACATTTATTTAACTCCCACTGCCCCCGGAATACATCTAACAACACCACTACATTTGAAGACCTATGTGGCTCCTTGTCCAGAGATAAGGGGACAATTTTATTACTATACAACTACCTGGGTGGCCTAGGCCTCCCAGAAAAATCTGCAGCCATGCTCGGTTGGGAGGCGGAGACCGGTCAGGTATCCTCCCCAGAGGAATGGTCGGACAGGATCACTTATGCCGCATACACACGATCAAACAATCCGGTGGAAAAGTCCAGCGGACTCAAGTCCGCCGGACAATCCGACTGTGTGTAGGCTCCAGCTGACTTTTTTTACCCAAATGTCCGGCGGACTAAGAAAGTAGTTTTGCACACCAATCTGTCCTCCGGACTCGCATTTCGGCAGACAGTACGGCCATGTGTGTGCCAGTCCACCTTTCTATTGAAATGAACGGACTTTTCCCGTATGGAGAAAAGTCTGCTAATTTTGAGCATGGCTCCAGGTAGCTGGGGCCAGTGAAGGAGGCGTTGCTGGCCCCGTCACTTGGTATGGATTTAAAGGGGAATCCCTACGCTGAAAAATCGGCGTGAGGGTCCCCCCCAGGTCCATATCAGACCCTTATCCGAGCACGCTACCCGGCCGGCCAGGAAAGGGGGTGGGGACGAGCGAGCGCCCCCCCCTGAGCCATACCAGGCCACGTGCCCTCAACATGGGGGGTGCCTTGGGAAAGGGGGGTCGCATGGGCCCCCCCACCCCAAAGCACCTTGTCCCCATGTTGATGAGGACAAGGGCCTCTTCCTGACAACCCTGGCCGTTGGTTGTCGGGGTCTGGGGGCGGGGGGCTTATCGGAATCCGTGAGCCCCCTTTAATAAGGGGGGCCCCCGGCCCCCCACCCTATGTGAATGAGTATGGGGTACAATGTACCCCTACCCATTCACCTGTGAAAAAAAGTAAATAAAAAACACAACACACAAGGGTTAAAATAGTTTATTGCTCAGCTCCGGGGGTCTTCTTCCATCTTCGGGGGTCTTATCCCCCTCTTCGGTTCTTCTTGCCGGGCCACCGTGCCTTCTTCTAGCTCTTTTGCAAGCGGTGGCCCAGTCTTCTGTCACCGCTGCCGCCGTCTTCTGTTCTTCTCTTCTGGAGATGTTGCCTCATCGCTGTCTCCGGTCACTATGATAGGACACGCGGCGTGTGGCGACTTATATAGGGACATCACCGGATGATGTCCCCGCCCATTATGATGTCACAGTCCCAGAGGATGCTGGGACTGTGACATCATAATGGGCGGGGACATCATCCGGTGTCCTATCATAGTAACCGGAGGCAGCGACGAGGCAACATCTCCAGAAGAGAAGAACAGAAGAACAGAAGACCGGGCCACCACTTGCAAAAGAGCTAGAAGAAGGCGCGGTGGCCCGGCAAGAAGAACCGAAGAGGGGGACAAGACCCCCGTAGTCGGAAGAAGAGGGCGGCGGCGAAGAAGAAAGCCGGGCTCCTCCACTAGTGAAAGAGCTAGCAAAAGAGCAGAAGATAGTGGAGGAGTCCGGCGAGAAGACGGAAGAAGACCCCCGGAGCTGTGCAATAAACTATTTTAACCCTTGTGTGTTGTGTTTTTTTTTTACTTTTTTCACAGGTGAATGGGTAGGGGTACATTGTACCCCATACTCATTCACATAGGGTGGGGGGCCGGGATCCAGGGGTCCCCTTATTAAAGGGGTCTCAAGGATTCCGATAAGCCCCCCGCCCGCAGACCCCGACAACCAACGGCCAGGGTTGTCGGAAAGAGGCCCTTGTCCTCATCAACATGGGGACAAGGTGCTTTGGGGGGGCACGGCCCCCCTTCCCCAAGGCACCCCCCATGTTGAGGGCACGCAGCCTGGTACGGCTCAGGAGGGGGGGGCGCTCGGCATCCCCACCCCCTTTACTGGCCGGCCGGGTAGCGTGCTCGGATAAGGGTCTGATATGGACCTGGGGGGGACCCCCACGCCGATATTTCGGCGTAGGGATTCCCCTTTAAGTCCATACCAGGTGACGGGACCAGCGACGCTTACCTGGAGCCGCCCTCAAACTGAGCGGACTTTCCTCCGTGTGTGTGGGCGAGTCCGTTCATTTCAAAAGTACGGCGAACTTAGTACGCCATACTTAGTCCGCAGCAAAAGTACCATGTCTGGGCAGGTAGCTTGTTCGGAAAATCCAGCTGACAGTACGGCGGACAGTACGCCAGACTAAGTCCGCCGGATAGTCTGCTACGTGTGTACGTGGCATAATATGCATAAATGTACAAAGTCAGTAGCGGTAAAGGAAACAGCAGTGAAATTACATACGAGATTGTATTGTACACCTTCTAAACTCCACAAATTTTTCCCCGCTGTTTCCGAAAACTGCATTAGAGGTTCCCCCCGAAAGAGTGACTCACCTACATATTTTTTGAAGCTCTAAATCTCTAAGCCCTTGTACACACGATCAGAGATCCCGACGGAATGGGTCCGATCAGAGCGTTATTCCCGACAACTTCGTCCGACCGTGTGTATGCAACAGTTTCGGACAAGATCCGTCGGACAAAATCCGACGGATTTGGTTGTCAGAATTTCCGACCGTGTGTACAAGGGATTAGAGACATATGGCAGAAAATGGCCTCCAAAGTGGCAGAGATCACGGGCGCACTGACAACTCTGACACATCAAATGTGCTTACTTTTTACAGAAATTCCCGGTGGCCTCCCCCCCTGAACAAAAACTAGCCCACACACTCTTTCCAGAAGTCCACTGGACCATCGCCTTGTTCTGATGAACTCCAGGGATCCTGTGGGAACAGGTTCTCAAATGTATGGCTGCCATACAGCTCATGGAAAAAAATCTTCCACACTATCATGGATACCATGCCTATTTATGAGCTGAAGTGGAACGCTTGGTCCCCCTAATCTCACATAGCGAACCTTGGCTGCCTTAGGAACTACTATTACCTGACCGGTTTCCTGTAACCTCTGTTTCTATTCTGTTAACAGATTTATTGGTTTGAATTATGGTTTATTTTTAGTTCACTTGATATTTTCACAGTAGAAGTGTCATCTAAATAAGGATATGCCCCCTTGACTCCTAGTAAGCTTCACAATTCTCCTTTGTGGGTGGTCTCCTCCTGTGGACCTATATATGTGATATTCCAGACGATTGCAATACTTGATGACCCTTTAAGGTTCTCTCACTGTATAACCTTTCAATATGTTGTACAATGTTTCTGAATATATACTGTATTTCTTATACCTATTATCATTGTCTGCAACTGATGCTTATTGTTACTGCACTTTATTTTCCAATAAAATCGTTCGTATTAAAAAAAAAAAAAAAAAGAAAGAAAAATAATAAATTGTGAAACAGTGACCAAAATATATAAATGCAGTGCTAAGAGAATAATGCTACCCTGAAAATTCTTCCAAGGAAGAATATTCACTAAATAAATGAGTGAATAAAATATATGTGAATATATAAAAAATGTGTATATAAACAAAAAAAGAGAAGGGATCTCATAGAGACATATTATAGTCACATGTACAAACAAAGTATGTTAATGTCCATCCAGTGACCACATCTAATCAAGACAGGTCACCTCAATAGGTCAACCTATCATAGAACTCTTACAAAATTCTTTTAAAAATCAATGCAGTCTCTGTACTGCAAGCAGCCTGTTGCAATCCTCCTTCAAGGCTCAGATGGTAGACAAAACTTCACACATAATGATAAATGTGCATCCAATAATAAAAAAGGTAATGGGTACCCTTACCCCAGGGTATGGACCAATCAAGCATGGAATGATGGATTGTCCAACCAGAGTTCTCATGGACCAAAAGATGTAACAGCATTTGCATCCAGGGAATTCCACATGGAATAGTGCTCATCCGGATCCACCCCACAGAGTATATCATAGGGAGAAAAAATGAAAAATGTCTCCACATAGAGCAGATAACTCCGGTATAACAGGTACAAAATGTACAACATCGCTCATGAAGTGTACAAACCGTGGATCACAAACAAAGATAAAAGAATTAAAAAAGTGTGGTATATCGAGCCTGGCAGGCTATGTACCCAACATGTTTCGTACTAAACGTACTTCAACTGGGGCATGAACCTGCCACTAGATACCACGCCATAAATACTGACCCCCGTAGTTAATAGAATACACATCAGCTGGCGTTTGTATCTAGCGCCAAACCGTTCATCCAATAGGAAGCTAAAAAGGTCTACATAATCTTCCACATACCATATGTTGCTGACACCAGGGTGCCTGTAACCAATCAGGGAAGTAAAGCGTCATCGCATCACCTCGTTGCTGCTGAATTATGTTATTATGCATCGCCGATGCCGGCGTTTGCATTCCAAATCTTGTTTTCAACCCTTATAGCAGGAATCATACCGAGGATGGCGCAACAGGGGGCTGCATAGCAACCACGACGCTCTCGACAATGACACCTCCCGCAAGTCACATTACCCAAATGGATCATCCTTGAATGCAATCACCGTAGACACATAGTATAGACATAGAGATTGTAACAAGGTAACATACGGTCCCCTTGTGGTCAGGGTGTGAAAGACATGAAGTAGTCACCATAAAACAAAGCTGAGAACATATCATAATAGTAATATTAATATACTTTAAACAATGACGTCTTTTAAACAAAATAAACTGAAAAAAAGGAATATATTAAAAAAAAATAATCTTGGTAATTCAAACACCTATAGAAGAGCACATATGAATGTGACTACTAAAGCCAATGGGCATGTCCTGAGATCAACCAGTGCTGGAAAAAATTTTTTCTCTTGAAATGCACTAGTCAAAATGGGACCCCAACAAAATGTTTACAAGAGCCACTCATAAATGCATGGGATAACATGAACATTAACTTCCAGACAGTATGAATATCATCCTACCACACTAGCAACAATATGCAATATCACCACTAATTCTGCTCCCTTGAGGATAACCATAGATGAAGGTCGTATAGATGAATAATTCATGATTGGTTAATAAATTAATTGATATCCCAATCAGTGTTCAATCCAAAAGGTGAGTAACATCTGAGTTGGAATATCCAAAAAGTTTCCAACTTTGAAAGCCCCCTTATACGCGATTCCCCACTCCAATGAGGGATGAACTTATCAATCACCTGAAATTTTGTGCCAAGAGGATTTTTGTTGTGACAATGCAAATAATGTCTAGGAACACTATGATTGGTAAGACCCAATTTAAGGCCAGCAATGTGCTCATTAGGGATGAGCCGAACACCCCCCCCCCCCCCCGGTTCGGTTTGCATCAGAACTTTTGAACGGACCGAAAATTCGTACAAACTTTAGAACCCCATTGTAGTCTATGGGACCCGAACATTCAAAATAAAAAGTGCTAATTTTAATGGCTAATATGCAAGATATTGTCCTAAAAAGGGCTTGGTGACCCAGCTCCTGTCCCAGGGGACATGGGTTAATGCCAATTTTTTTTTTTTTAAATGGCTGTTTTTTTGGGAGCACTGATTTTAATGACGATTAAAGTGAAAAAAAAAAAAAGTGAAATATTGCTTTAAATATCGTGCCTGGGGGGTGTCTATAGTATGCCTGTGAAGTGCCACGTGTTTCCCTTGTTTAGAACAGTCCCTGCACAAAATGACATTTAACGGGAAAAAAAGTCATTTAAAACTGCTTGCGGTTTTAATATCATGTCTGATTCCGGCAATACGGATGAAAATCATTGAGAAAAAAATGGCATGGGTAGCCCCCCTGCCCATTACCAACCCCTTTGGGTCTTGTACGGATATTAACCACTTCAGGACCGCCGTATTGCCAATGTACGTCAACACAATGGCACAGGCAGGCATAATCACGTAAATGTACGTGAATGCCTTCTAGCGGGTGGGGGGTCCGATCGGACCCCCTCCCGCTAGATACGGCGGTCCCTTTCGGTGCCAGAGCGATCGGCGATGAGGGGATGGCCGTTGGTTTCCGCCCATCCCCTCTCGATCGCTCCTGGCCAGTGACGAACTTCCTCCCCTGTGAAAATGTAAACACAGGAGGAGGAAGTGATGTCACACTCCTCGTGGCAGTCTTTTTGAACCGGACAGCGAGGAGTGAAGACGCAAGTAAGTGCACCAACAGTCCACTGACACATAGGTACACACAGGCACACATTTCACCCCAGTCACCCCCCGATCACCCCCCCGATCGGCCCCCCGCCCCCCCCCCCAGTCACAGTGTCACTAATGCAGTGTTCATTTATTTATTGATCACTACATTTAGTGTCAGTTGTGACTGTAAAAAGTGTCAGGGCAGCTAGTGTTAGGCCCCTTTAGGTCCAGGGTAGCCCCCTACCCCCCCCCTAATAAAGGTTTAACCCCTTGATTGCCCTCCCAGTTAACCCTTTCACCCTCTTTTACCAGTGTCACTAAGCGATCGTTTTTCTGATCGCTGCAATAGTGTCACTGGTCCCGCTAGGAAGCTAGTTTTTTTTTAGGTTCAACGCCAGGTTTTTATACCGTTAGGTACCCCGATATATAACCTAATAAAGGTTTTAACCCTTTGATTGCCCCTAGAGTTAACCCTTTCACCAGCGATCGCTGCATAAGTGTCACTGGTGACGCTGGTTAGCCAGTTAGTTATTTAGTTATTTAGGTTCCCCGTCAGCTTTTTATAAAGCTTCAGGTACCCCCATATAAATACCCAATAAAGGTTTTAACCCCTGATTGCCCTTAGTTAACCCTTTCACCAGTGATCACCGTATAAGTGTTACGGGTGACGCTGGTTTGGTAGTTCGCTTTTTATAGCATCAGGGCACCCGCCATTTATTACCTAATAAAGGTTTAACCCCCTGATCACCCGGCGGGTGATATAAATTTGGTTTTAGGGTCAGAAAGGGTCTGCGTCGCCCCAGGCAGTGCTAGGTTAGTGCCAGCACCGCTAACACCCACGCGCAAAGCATACACCTCCCTTAGTGGTATAGTATCCGAACAGATCAATATCTGATCTGATCAGATCTATACTAGCGTGCCCAGCAATTTAGGGTTCTAAAAAAACGCATTGTTAGCAGGATCAGCCCAGATACCTGCTAGCACCTGCGTTTTGCCCCTCTGCCCAGCCCAGCCCAGCCCAGCCCACCCAAGTGCAGTATCGATCGATCACTGTCACTTACAAAACACAACACACATAAGTGCAGCGTTCGCAGAGTCAGGCCTGATCCCTGCGATCGCTAACAGTTTTTTTTGGTAGCGTTTTATACAGTCGCTGACAGGCTAGGTGCTTTTTTACCTGTGAGTCTCACTACTGTACCCCTAAATTTAGAGCCCAAAATGGCAAAGCGAAGGTACACTAGTGAAGAGGCCTACACGTTTCTGAGCATGACAGATAGTGAAGAGGAAGACACTGATCTGTCAGAATCAGGCTCAGAATACGAACCTGTAGAGGACAGCGCCTCCATGTCAGATAGCTCTGACGACGAAGAAGAGGTCCCTGCTATTGTCAGGCGTACCCGACCCCGATTTTCTGATGTTGTTGAGGTGCAGGAACCGGAAGTCCCTCGTATGGAGTATAGAGCCAGTACTAGCGCCGCTCATCCTTTTGGTGAACTGGCAAGCACCAGCGGCCTAGTACACCCTGGGCGTACATCCAGCACTGCAGTATCACGTGGTGACGTGGCGAGTCCCATAAGTGCAGTTCAAGCTGGCGAGGTGGCAAGCACAAGTAGTGTCCCGCTGCCACCAAGAAGAAGAAGACAAAGACAGGCCCGTCGTACCCATAGTGCCCTTCCTGCAGAATTCGCCTATCCCAATTGGGTGCCCACCACTTCTGCAGAACCCGTACTTCCCCCATTCACTGCCCAACCCGGTATTCAGGTGGATACAGATGATTTTACGCCACTCGATTTTTATTCTCTGTATCTCACGGAAGATCTCTATAGATCTATTGTGGACCAAACCAATTTATATGCTGGTCAACGCATCGCCGCTAATCCCCAGTTGCCGTCTCTTGCCAGAGATTGGAAACCAGTTACGGTTTCCGAATTTAAGACGTTTTTGGGCCTTTCCCTCAACATGGGCACACACAAATTTATGCGGATGCGGGCTTATTGGTCCACGCATCCGGCTGACCACATGCCCCTGTTCTCTAACTCCATGCCCAGGGCACGATACGAGCAGATCTTGCGGTTCTTGCACTTCAGTGACAATGAACTTTGTCGTCCACGTGGAGACCCTGAATACGATCGGCTCTACAAAATTCGGCCCCTCATAAACCACTTCAACCAACGTTTTGCAGACTTGTTTATTCCCCAAAAAGTTGTCTGCGTTGATGAGTCCCTGGTTAAGTTTACTGGTCGCTTGTCATTCAAACAGTACATTCCCAACAAGCGTACCAGGTACGGGGTCAAGCTCTATAAGTGCTGTGACAGGGCCACAGGCTATGCATGGAGCTTTATGGTTTATGAGGGTAAAGATAGTTACGTAGAGCCGGAGAACTGCCCTGATTACATAGGAAGCGCTGGCAAGATAGTGTGGAAATTGGTGTCACCCTTATTCGGAAAGGGGTACCACTTGTACGTGGACAACTATTACACCAGCATGCCACTGTTTAGTCATTTATTTGATAATCAGATTGGAGCATGTGGCACCGTGCGACCTAATCGCCGGGGCTTTCCCCAGCGGCTTGTAGATTCCCGTCTTAGGCTGGGGGAGAGAGCCTGCTATCGGTGTAATAATTTGCTCGCTATGAAGTGGAGGCATAATAAGAATGTTTTCGTTCTTACCTCCCTTCATGCAGACACGACGGTCCAAATTTCTACGGCGACTGGTATTGTGGAGAAACCCCTCTGTGTCCACGAATATAACAAAAATATGGGAGGGGTGGACCTCAATGACCAGATGTTAGCGCCGTATCTAACTTCCCGTAAGACCAGACGCTGGTACAAAAAAGTGTCTGCTTACTTATTTCAATTGGCTTTGCTGAATGCTTTTGTGCTATACAAAGCTTCAGGCGGAACATTAACCTTTCTTTTCTTCCAAAGAGAGGTTGTCACAGAGCTTCTGTTTCCAGACGGTTCTGTACCTCACCATTCCCAACCAAATGCAGTAAGCCGGCTGTATGAGAGGCATTATTCTTATGTCCTCCCGAGTACCCCTACCCAACGAGCCCCCCAAAAAAGATGTCGTGTCTGTAGCAAGCGCGGATATAGGCGTGACACCCGTTCTTATTGTCCACGCTGTCCTGGCCAGCCTGGTCTTTGTCAGGGTGAGTGTTTTGAACGCTACCATGAACGAGTGAAGTATTAGCGTAGGGTACAGCATTTCACAGGCTAGGCACACTAACACAGGGTCTCCCAAGATGCCATCGCATTTTGAGAGACCCGAACCGTTACAGTTACAGTTTACAGTTCAAAAAAAAGTGTATAAAAAAAAAAAAAAAAAAAAAAAGTAAAATAAAAAAACCAAAAAAAATATAAAATATAAAAACCAAAAATAGTTGTCGTTTTATTGTTCTCTCTCTCTCTCTCTCTCTCTCTCTCTCTTCTCTCAAATTTTTTATACTTTACTGTTTACTGTGTTATTGTTAACCATTTTTCATGTTTTCAGGTACGCCATTCAGCTGCAGCGTGGATTTATTTATCTTGACAGCAACAGCGTTTGCTCCCACGATACATAAAGCCGCGACTCCAGTGCTGTAGGAGGTGATTTCACCACCACAGTTAAAAAAGAGCATATATGCCGAAGCATGGGGGCATAAGGGGTGGAGGAGCGATTTTGCTCCTAATGCCGCGTACATACGGTCAAAATTCCGACGGAGGGCTTGCCCGTGGAAAAGTTTGAACGTATGTACGCAGCATAACTTTTTTGCGGGAGGATGCCCCCATGCTTCGGCATATATATATTTTAGGCACAGGTTGTGTTAAAAAATGTTTTATTTTTTACTGTTTTTTTTGGCAATTGCTTTGCAGGTATGGTATGGTAAGGTTTTACTGGGATGTTACTTTGTTTTAACGTTAACCATAATTTGCTTAGCAGGTACGCCATTCAGCTGCAGCGCGGATTTATTTATCTTGACAGCAACAGCGTTTGCTCCCGCGATACATAAAGCCGTGACTCCAGTGCTGTAGGCGGTGATTTCACCACCACAGTTAAAAAAGAGCATATATGCCGAAGCATGGGGGCATAAGGGGTGGAGGAGTGATTTTGCTCCTAATGCCGCGTACATACGGTCAAAATTCCGACAGGGGGCTTGCCCATGGAAAAGTTTGAACGTATGTACGCGGCATAACTTTTTTGCGGGAGGATGCCCCCATGCTTCGGCATATATATATTTTAGGCACAGGTTGTGTTAAAAAATGTTTTATTTTTTACTGTTTTTTTTGGCAATTGCTTTGCAGGTATGGTATGGTAAGGTTTTACTGGGATGTTACTTTGTTTTAACGTTAACCATAATTTGCTTAGCAGGTACGCCATTCAGCTGCAGCGCGGATTTATTTATCTTGACAGCAACAGCGTTTGCTCCCACGATACATAAAGCCGTGACTCCAGTGCTGTAGGCGGTGATTTCACCACCACAGTTAAAAAAGAGCATATATGCCGAAGCATGGGGGCATAAGGGGTGGAGGAGTGATTTTGCTCCTAATGCCGCGTACATACGGTCAAAATTCCGACAGGGGGCTTGCCCATGGAAAAGTTTGAACGTATGTACGCGGCATAACTTTTTTGCGGGAGGATGCCCCCATGCTTCGGCATATATATATTTTAGGCACAGGTTGTGTTAAAAAATGTTTTATTTTTTACTGTTTTTTTTGGCAATTGCTTTGCAGGTATGGTATGGTAAGGTTTTACTGGGATGTTACTTTGTTTTAACGTTAACCATAATTTGCTTAGCAGGTACGCCATTCAGCTGCAGCGCGGATTTATTTATCTTGACAGCAACAGCGTTTGCTCCCACGATACATAAAGCCGTGACTCCAGTGCTGTAGGCGGTGATTTCACCACCACAGTTAAAAAAGAGCATATATGCCGAAGCATGGGGGCATAAGGGGTGGAGGAGTGATTTTGCTCCTAATGCCGCGTACATACGGTCAAAATTCCGACAGGGGGCTTGCCCATGGAAAAGTTTGAACGTATGTACGCGGCATAACTTTTTTGCGGGAGGATGCCCCCATGCTTCGGCATATATAAATGGTGCATGTATGTCCATCATTAGAAGTGGGTGGATGAAGGGAGGTATCTAATGGTGGGCATACCCACCGATCAATCTCTTTTTTTTCGTTCAGACAACATGACTCTCAGTAAATAGCTTGGGGTGTCTACTTTCCAAAATGGGGTAATTTGGGGGGATTTTGTGCTATTTTGGCATTTTATGGCCTTTGCACCCTTAGAAATCCTGAAGGTGGTGATTGGTTTTCGGGGTGCCGTACGCGACTAGACTCCCAAAAAGTCCCACACATGTGGTATCCCCATACTCGGGAGAAGTAGCCGAATATATTTTGGGGTGCAATTCCACATATAACCATAGCATGTGTGAGCAATATATCATTTAGTGACAACTTTGTGCAAAAAAAAAAAAGTTTGTAATATTCCCGCAACTTGTGGCAAAATATAAAATATTCCATGGACTCAACATGCCTCTCAGTAAATAGCTTGGGGTGTCTACTTTCCAAAATGGGGTCATTTTGGGGGGTTTTGTGCTATTTTGGCTTTTTATGGCCTTCGAAACTGTGATAGGTAGTGAGGGGTAAAATCAAAAATTTGCACCCTTAGAAATCCTGAAGGTGGTGATTGGTTTTCGGGATGCCGTGCGCGACTATACTCCCAAAAAGTCCCACACATGTGGTATCCCCGTACTCGGGAGAAGTAGCGGAATATATTTTGGGGTGCAATTCCACATATAACCATGGCATGTGTGAGCAATATATCATTTAGTGACAACTTTTTGTACATTTTTTTTTTTTTTTTTTTTTTAGTCATTATTCAATCCCTTAGGACAAAAAAAATAAATATTCAATGGGCTCAACATACCCATCAGCAGTTTCCTTGGGGTGTCTACTTTCCAAAATGGGGTCATTTGGGGGGGTTTTGTGCCATCTTGGCATTTTATGGCCGTCAAAACTGTGATAGGTAGTGATAGGTAGTGAGGAGTAAAATAAAAAAATTATGCCCTTAGAAATCCTGAAGGCGGTGCTTGGATTTCGGGGTCCCGTACGCGGCTAGGCTCCCAAAAAGTCCCACACATGTGGTATCCCTGTACTCAGGAGAAGCAGCAGAATGTATTTTGGGGTGTCATTTCACATATGCCCTTAGCATGTGTGAGCAATATATCATTTAGTGACAACTTTGTGCAAAAAAAAAAAAGTTTGTAATATTCCCGCAACTTGTGGCAAAATATAAAATATTCCATGGACTCAACATGCCTCTCAGTAAATAGCTTGGGGTGTCTACTTTCCAAAATGGGGTCATTTTGGGGGGTTTTGTGCTATTTTGGCTTTTTATGGCCTTCGAAACTGTGATAGGTAGTGAGGGGTAAAATCAAAAATTTGCACCCTTAGAAATCCTGAAGGTGGTGATTGGTTTTCGGGATGCCGTGCGCGACTATACTCCCAAAAAGTCCCACACATGTGGTATCCCCATACTCGGGAGAAGTAGCGGAATATATTTTGGGGTGCAATTCCACATATAACCATGGCATGTGTGAGCAATATATCATTTAGTGACAACTTTTTGTATTTATTTATTTATTTATTTTTTGTCATTATTCAATCCCTTAGGACAAAAAAAATAAATATTCAATGGGCTCAACATACCCATCAGCAGTTTCCTTGGGGTGTCTACTTTCCAAAATGGGGTCATTTGGGGGGGTTTTGTGCCATCTTGGCATTTTATGGCCGTCAAAACTGTGATAGGTAGTGATAGGTAGTGAGGAGTAAAATAAAAAAATTATGCCCTTAGAAATCCTGAAGGCGGTGCTTGGATTTCGGGGTCCCGTACGCGGCTAGGCTCCCAAAAAGTCCCACACATGTGGTATCCCTGTACTCAGGAGAAGCAGCAGAATGTATTTTGGGGTGTCATTTCACATATGCCCATAGCATGTGTGAGCAATATATCATTTAGTGACAACTTTGTGCAAAAAAAAAAAAGTTTGTAATATTCCCGCAACTTGTGGCAAAATATAAAATATTCCATGGACTCAACATGCCTCTCAGTAAATAGCTTGGGGTGTCTACTTTCCAAAATGGGGTCATTTTGGGGGGTTTTGTGCTATTTTGGCTTTTTATGGCCTTCGAAACTGTGATAGGTAGTGAGGGGTAAAATCTAAAATTTGCACCCTTAGAAATCCTGAAGGTGGTGATTGGTTTTCGGGATGCCGTGCGCGACTATACTCCCAAAAAGTCCCACACATGTGGTATCCCCGTACTCGGGAGAAGTAGCGGAATATATTTTGGGGTGCAATTCCACATATAACCATGGCATGTGTGAGCAATATATCATTTAGTGACAACTTTTTGTACTTTTTTTTTTTTTTTTTTGTCATTATTCAATCCCTTAGGACAAAAAAAATAAATATTCAATGGGCTCAACATACCCATCAGCAGTTTCCTTGGGGTGTCTACTTTCCAAAATGGGGTCATTTGGGGGGGGTTTGTACTGCCCTGCCATTTTAGCACCTCAAGAAATGAGATAGGCAGTCATAAATTAAAAGCTGTGTAAATTCCAGAAAATGTACTCTAGTTTGTAGACGCTATAACTTTTGCGCAAACCAAAAAATATACGCTTATTGACATTTTTTTTACTAAAGACATGTGGCTGAATAAATTTTGCCCTCAATGTATGACTAAAATTTAGTTTATTCGATTTTTCTTATAACAAAAAGAAGAAAATATCATTTTTTTTCAAAATTTTCGCTCTTTTTCCATTTATATCGCAAAAAATAAAAATCGCAGAGGCAATCAAATACCATCAAAAGAAAGCTCTATTTGTGGGAAGAAAAGGACGCAAATTTCGTTTGGGTGCAATATTGCATGACCGCGCAATTACCAGTTAAAGCAGCGCAGTGCGAAATTGCAAAAACACCTCTGGTCCTTAAGGTATTTATTGGTCCGAGGCTGAAGTGGTTAAGGGAAATCCCGTACCCAAATTAAAAAAAGGAAAGGCGTGGGGCCCCCAGGCCCTATATACTCAGAACAGCAGTATACAGATGGTGCAAACAAGACAGGGACTGTGTAGGTCTGTTGTGTTAAGTAGAATCTGTTTGTAATTTTGAAATGGTACATTTTTAAAGTGTTGCTCCAGTCAAAAAAATCTATCTTTGGAAAACATAGGGAAGGGTTATCACCCCTGTATAATTTGTTTTGCCGTCCGTCTTTTTTCATCTCACTTCCTGTTGTCTCCTTCCGTTTGCAAGTAGGAGACGTTTTTAAGTTGGATGTTTGAAAGTAGGGACCTGCCCTATATGCTCTGCAGAAATGGCGGAACAAGGTGTTGGGGTTGCCACAACACTGTAAGCCCTCAAAGTGACTCTTGGTGGGCGCTGGAGCACCCTGCTATGAACAATTATATCAAGAATTGTAATTACATGCCATTGTTGAACAGTGGTAGAACAATTGGGCCTTTGGTGGTTGTAGTGGTGGTGCTGGTGCCACAACACTAGAAGTCCTCACAGTTACTCTCGGTGGGCGCAGGAACAGGCCCTGCTGTGAAATATTATATCAAGAATTGTAATTACATGCCCCTGTTAAACAGGGGCAGAAAAATTGGGCCGTAGGCTCTGCTTGCTGGTGCCACAACACTGCAACCTCTCCCAGATACTCTAGTTGGAGTGCAGGAATGAGCCCTGCTGCAAAGCATTGCATCAAAAATTGTAATTACACACTCCTGTTAAACAGGGGCTAAAAAATTGGGCCTTAGCCACTGGTGGCATCACCCAGAACCAAAAATGTTCTTCCAAGCTATCAGCAGGATCATTGAGGAGGAAGAGCATCCTTGCGCAGGCTTTGCAAGATCAGAGAGGCCATGCAGCGTAGGTTGAGGCATTCGGTCCGGAGCTCTCTGGGTCACTAAGAACAACATGATCCGCAGCCACCTCCTCCCAGCCACGTACAAGTCCACGGGTTTCTTGGGACTGTAAATCATCCCTAAAAGACTGCTGCTGCTGCTGAGTGCCAGGCTCCACCTCCATGCTGACACAATCCTCCTCCTCGTCCTCTTCCTGCATGATGGGTGGGACAGCAGGAACACTGTCTGGATAAAGGGGGCCTTGAGAGGCAAGGAAGTCCTTTTGGAGCTCAGCCAGCCGAGCACTGGCATTAAATGATCAGCGGAAATGCATACACACTTTCCTGGCCTGCCTCAGGACATCCTGTAAGCCCGGGTATCTGCCCAAGAACCGCTGCACCACCAGGTTAAGGACCTGTGAGTGGCACAGGGCACATGAGTCAGTTGTCCCTGTCGGAGGGCGGAGAGGAGGTTGATGCCATGGTCACAAACCACCATTCCTGGCTTAAGCTGGCCTGGCGTCAACCACCTCTCGACCTGCCCCTGCAGAGCTGACAAGATATCTGCCCCAGTGTGGCTCCTGTCCCCCAAACAAACCAGCGCAAGCACGGCATGGCATCTTTTTGCCTGCGTATTTGCGTAGCCCCTTGAACGCCTATGGAGCACCGCTGGTTCCGAGGACAAAGCACTGGAAGAGGCCATGGAGGAAGAAGAAGAGGAGGATGTGGAGGATAGAGGTGTGTCACAAACAGTAGTAGCATTTTGGAGGCGTGGTGGCGGAACAACCTCCAGCACTACTGTGCTGAGCATGTACCCAACACTGTGCTCAAACAGTTCAGGAGACTCCTCAGGAGGACATGGTGGGTCTAGGGAAGGAGTGACTGATGACATTGAAATGAGGGAAGAGGATGCATTGGCAGCTGCTTTGCTAGTACCCTGAGCCTGGGTGAGAGAGGATGAGGAGGGCTTGGTCATCCACTCTACCAAGTCTTCGGCATGATGTGGCTCAACACGTCCAGCTGCCGAAAATAAGGACAAGCGTGTCCCATGGCCACGTGCTGATGACAATGCACTGTGTCCACGATCAGCACTGTTCTCTCTAGACACAGAGCCTGCTTGCCCTCTTTTATTAGCTTGTCACTGTCTGTCTCTCCTTGTTGGCCTTCCAGACATAGTAATGGCCTGCAGGGAGATGGGAAAACCAGCAATTGGGTAGCTTTAGGTGCACACTGAACAGATGACACAGTAAACCGACTGTAATTACTGCAGCTGCCTGCCTGTGTTACAGAAACAGAACACCAGCAACAGGGGGTAGCTTCAGGTGTATACTGTGCAAGAGGCACACAACACCCACTGTAAATGCTGCAGATGCCTGTATTACAGAACACCAGCAATAAAGGGTAGCTTCAGGTGTATATTGTGCTGGAGGCACACAACACCCAACTTAACTGCTGCAGATGCCTGTATTACAGAACAGCAGTAATAAAAAGGGTAGCTACAGTAGGTGACCGCAATATTGTGTCAATCTCGCCGCTTCTATCGGTGAGATTGACACCCTACGAGCTCCGTCGCAGGAGCTAGCGCCGAGCTGGCTCGCATCGGGAAAGGAAAAATGTTTCCTTTCCTATTCTGATAAGCGACAAGCATCGCTGGCCGGGTTCACACTGGTGCGGGGATCCGAATTGGATTCCCACCAATACCAGGCACTGTGTTTGGTATGAATCCTAAGGGAGAACTCAACGCCAAAAAAAAAAAAACGGCATGGGCTCCCCCTTAGGAGGCCTACCAGGCCCTTAGGTCTGGTAGGGATTTTAAGGGGAATCCCCTATGCCGAAAAAAACGGTGTGGGGTTCCCCCCAAAATCCATACCAGACCCCTATCCGAGCACGCAGCCCGGCCGGTCAGGAAAGGGGGTGGGGACGAGCAAGCGCCCCCCCTCCTGAGCTGTACCAGGCCACATGCCCTCAACATGGGGGGTGCCTTGGGAAAGGGGGGTCGCATGGGCCCCCCCACCCCAAAGCACCTTGTCCCCATGTTGATGAGGACAAGGGCCTCTTCCCGACAACCCTGGCCATTGGTTGTCGAGGTCTGTGGGCGGGGGGCTTATCGTAATCCGGGAGCCCCCTTTAATAAGGGGGCCCCCGGATAGCGGCCCCCCACTCTATGTGAATGAGTATGGGGTACAATGTACCCCTACCCATTCACCTGTGAAAAAAATGTAAAAAAAAAAAAACACAACACACAAGGGTTAAAATAGTTTATTGCACAGCTCCGGGGGTCTTCCGTCTTCGGGGGTCCTCTCGCCGGACTCCTCCGCTATCTTCTGCTAGCTCTTTTACTAGCGGAGGAGCCCGGCTTTCTTCTACGTCGCCGCCCTCTTCTTCCGACTTCGGGGGGGTCTTGTCCCCCTCTTCGGTTCTTCTTGCCAGGCCACCGCTTCTTCTTCCAGCTCTTTTACTAGCGGTGGCCCGGTCTTCTGTCGCCGCCACCGCCTTCCGTTCTTCTTCTTCTTCTTCTGGAGATGTTGACTCGACGCTCTCTCCGGCCACAATGCCAGGGATGCGGTGCGCGGCGACTTATATAGGAACAAGGGGCTGGGTCACCGGTTGATGTCACATGGTGACCCCGCCCCCTTACAATGTCACAGTCCCGGAGGATGCTGGGACTGTGACATTGTAAGGGGACGGGGTCACCATGTGACATCAACCGGTGACCACGCCCCTTGTCCCTATATAAGTCGCCGCGCACCACGTCCCTGGCATTGCGGCCGGAGAGAGCGTTGAGTCAACATCTCCAGAAGAAGAAGAAGAAGAATGGTAGGCGGTGGCAGCAGCGACGACAGAAGACCGGGCCACCACTAGTAAAAGAGCTGGGAATACGAAAGGTCTAAACACCCCTGAAAAACGAAAACTCGTCTTCTTGCACATTTGAAATCTCTGAGAGCCGACGTCATCTTCACACAAGAGACTCACTTTAGCTCTCAGGCGACACCAAAATTTTCCAACTTATGTTATCCACACAGCTACCATGCAACGACTCCGAACTCTAAAACGAAAGTTTTCTCGATCTTATTGTCTAAAAAGATTCCTCTTCAAATCACAGACACTATAATTGATGATCAGGGCAGATACGTTTTCCTCAAAGGCTCGATCCATAACAGGCTTATCACACTAGCCAACATCTATAGTCCTAATACAGCACAAGTCCCCTTTTTTAGATCAATAACAAACCAATTAGCGGCCTTCCAATCAGGTATATTGATACTAGGAGGCGACTTTAACGTCCCACTGGATCCCCTTGTGGACACATCGGCAGGCATTTCACACCTCCCGTATAGGGCTCTCAGACAGATAAAACTGACTCTTCAAAACCTTCTGCTTCACGACACGACAATTTTACAAAATTGGCAACAAAAGCGGTCACCTTCTAGCTCAAGCCCTGAAGTCCAAACAATCAAGGAATACAGTCCACGCCCTTCACACTTCCTCCGGTGAAAAACTCACAACACGGATATGGCCAGAGAGTTCGAAAGTTTTTACTCTAAATTATATAACATTAATCAGTCTAACCTGACCGCCTCATCTCATCTCTCTAGGCAACACAAAATGAAAGAATTTTTTGAAAAATTCTGCCCCAAGATCCAAAATCCAGACATTGTGTCCGAATTAGATGGTCCTATTACTCCACTGGAATGGACGAAAGCCCTTAAACAGGCTAAAAATGGTAAGAGCCCAGGCCCAGACAGACTACCCGCAGTATATTATAAAACTTTCTCAGAGGTTCTCCAAGACCCCTTCAGACTGGCCTTCAATTCCATTTCTGACACCATGCCTCTCCATCAGGACATGCTAGAGGCTCACATCGTAGTACTTCCAAAAGGGGAAAATTACAGACCTATATCCCTACTCAATGTAGATTTGAAATTATTCTCAAAAATTATAGCCAATAGAATCCTTCCACTCATCCCCAAGTTGGTTTCTTGTGACCAAGTCGGCTTTGTCCCTGGCCGTGAAGCACGGGACAATATGGTTAAAGCCATTAACTTACACCACCTTATCACAACCACCGGACAGAAGGGCTTCTTTCTCTCACTCGACACGGAGAAGGCATTCGATAGGGTAGCATGGGACTACATGCAATGTGTTCTACAAACCATTGGTCTAGGGCCTCAGATGTTACGCTTCATTCAATCTCTATACCTCAATCCAAAGGCGAAAATTTGAGTGAACACCCTGTCGAATGCCTTCTCCATACAAAACGGGGCCAGACAAGGTTGCCCTCTGTCTCCGATACTCTATATCCTTACTCTGGAACCTTTTTTAAATTGTCTAAGGGTCCTTTCACACGGGGCGGATCAGTTCTGATCTGCCCCGTGGATATCCGTTTGCTCAGCGGGGATCACTCCGTCGATCCCCGCTGAGCAGGGAGATGACAGGTTCGTCTCTGCACACTGCCCAGGGACAGACCTGTCACAGCGCCGCTCTCCCCTATGGGAGATCGGATGACGACGGACCGCAGTGCCCGTCGTCACCCGATCCGATCCGCAGACAGATGGAAAAATAGCTTTTTCCTCCGTCACACTTTTTCGGATCGGAGCGGGTCGGATGTCAGCGGACATGTCACCGCTGACATCCGACGCTCCATAGAGCTCTATGGAGCACCCGTTCAGGTCCGCCTGAAAAACTGACAGGCGGGCCTGAACGGGACGTCAGTGTGAAAGGGGCCTTAGGAAGAACCCAGACATCAATGGTGTTCATTCCAAATCAAGAGAATACAAACTTGCGGATGATATCTTAATGTTCCTTACTAACCCCCTCATATGATCCCATCTCTCTTGAAAGAATTCCGTTTATTCAATACCCTGTCCAGTCTAAAAACTAAACTTCGGTAAATCTTACGCTCTTAACATCTCTCTACCCCATGACATTGCAGAACAATGTAAAATCAATTTCCCCTTCCAGTGGACAAATGAGGCGATTACATATTTGGGCATACAACTCACAAACAATCTGAATGAACTGTATGTGAAAAACTATCCGCCTATCTTAAACAAGATCATTTCGGACTTAAAGCAGTGGAATAAACTAATCTTTTCCTGGTTTGGCAGAGCCTCCATTCTAAAAATGAACATCTTCCCACACATCCTGTATTTACTACAGGCAATGCCGATAAAACTCCCACCGGCTTTCTTTAAATTATATAGACAGGCATGTACCTACTTTCTCTGGAGTATGCGGAGGCCCAGAATCAGTTACTCCCAACTCTCTCTACCCAAAGACAAAGGTGGCATAGGCCTCCCAGACATTATGAATTACTATAAGGCTACTCATCTGAGGAGCATAATTGACTGGAATATTCATTCACCCTTTAAAGACTGGGTAGACCTAGAAGCCTCATTCTTAGAGTCCCCACTCCAATCTCTGCCTTGGATACAACGTTCCAACATATCTAATGCGGTCAAATCCCATCCGCTTATTGCCCCAACACTACAGTGTTTCTATACCACATGCTCACAATACCACATCTCATCAATTACCGGTCCCTTGACACCACTGAAACTGAATCCTGATTTACCCCCAGGCATGCACGAGACTTTCCTCATTAAACACTGGACACAAGAACCGATATTAGTGAAATCCTTTTACAAAAACGGACGAATGCTTACGGCAAACCAATTAGCAGCAGATATGCATAAACCTCCCATACCCATATGGACCTACCAACAGATACAACACTACTTAAAATACATTGGTAAGCGTACTGATTGCTCTAGACAATTGACCACCTATGAAAGACTTTGTTCTTCCAAGACGCCCCTGACCCATCTCATCTCCCAGACACATTCACTCTTATTTCAAGGATGTAGCCCTGAGAATTCTCTAGCTTGCAAGGCTTGGGAAAGAGACCTGGAAATATCCTTTTCCAGTGAAGAATTGGAAAATATATTTCTTAACATCCACAAGGGCACCTTGAATGTCTCGACCCAAGAAAATGGGTATAAAATCAAATGTCGCTGGTATTGAACATCGGCTCTAAAACATACCTGGGACCCTCAAACTCCTGATACTTGCTGGAGATGCCAACAATATTGTGGCACTCTCCTACACCTGTGGTGGCTTTGCCCGGCCATACAACCTTTTTGTCAGGAAATACACAAGTTGACTCATGCCTCCTCACAAATTAGGAAGAGGGAGGTATGGTCATTAATGATACATAGGCCAGACTTCATAGACGGCGAGTAGCGGAGTGTCCCTATCCCTACCCTTATCTATGTTTCCATCCAAATTTCTTTCTTTCCCTGTAAATTTCACCACCACCCTCTCTTTCCCTAGCCCCCCCCCCCCCCCTCCCCTCACCAATATGTACGTATCCCTAGTAGGAGGTGAGAATCCATCCTACCTTCCCTCCTTTACACCCCTTTATTTTCATAAATATACAGATGATCCTTTCGACTTAAGCTAAGCAGAATAACAATGGACCTATTAGTATAGCTTATACCCCGATCTTAAGGGGAACTACAGAGCGATCCTACAGGTACTTTTAATTTCTTACACTATTTTACCTCTAGCTGGTTCTATGTTATTTTAGATTATCCTTACGCTGCATAAAATTGTGTTACTTTCTGTAACACCTGAATGTCATATGGCTTCTATTTTCTGTATTTCAATCTCTTGAAAACAATAAAAAAATTTGAGAAAAAAAAAAAAAAAAGAACTGGAAGAAGAAGCGGTGGCCCGGCAAGAAGAACTGAAGAGGGGGACAAGACCCCCCCGAAGTCAGAAGAAGAGGGCGGCGACGAAGAAGAAAGCCGGGCTCCTCTGCTAGTAAAAGAGCTAGCAGAAGATAGCGCAGGAGTCCGGCGAGAAGACCCCCAAAGGCGGAAGACCCCCGGAGCTGTGCAATAAACTATTTTAACCCTTGTGTGTTGTGTTTTTTTTTTCACAGGTGAATGGGTATGGGTACATTGTACCCCATACTCATTCACATAGGGTGGGGGGCCGCTATCCGGGGGCCCCCTTATTAAAGGGGGCTCCCGGATTCCAATAAGCCCCCTCCCGCAGACCCCGAAACCAACGGCCAGGGTTGTCGGTAAGAGGCCCCTGTCCTCATCAACATGGGGACAAGGTGCTTTGGGGTGGGGGGGCCACGTGGCCCGCCCCTTCCCCAAGGCACCCCCATGTTGAGGGCACGCGGCCTGGTATGGCTCAGGAGGGGGGGGGGGCACATGCTCGTCCCCACCCCCTTTCCTGACTGGCCGGTCTGCGTGCTCGAATAGGGGTCTGATATGGATTTTGGGGGGACCCCACGCCGTTTTTTCTCCTTAAAATCCCTACTGGACCTGAGGGCCTGATATGCCCTCGATAAGGCATGCAGGCTTCATGAGGCGACATTATCGCCACTCTCTCGCTCACGCTACTATAGGAAAATAACATTTTCCTATTGCAGCCAGCGCGAGAACCAGCGGAACAGGATCGTGCTGGTTAGAGAAGCCTGTCGCCGGGATCCAGCACGACAGTATCGCGCTGGAAACACAATATTGGCAGCACCTACTGTATCTGCTGCCATAACAACAGTATTCCTCTTCAAACAGCCGACGTACAATGACGGCGGGCGGCCCTTAAGTGATTTTAATACCCTTTGTTTGACATTAGCTTGCTTAATAGCCCAACAAACTAATCAAATTAAATATCAAAATTTTCCCTCAGAATTTAGAACAATATGGGAAATCTAACCCGGGTAACTTCAATCATCTCTAGCATGGAGAACAGTAGTATGTCCAGTAGATGTCACTAGGGATTTGCAGTTAATTTCAGCTAACCTGTTGCATTCATTCACTGACATTTATGAAAATTGATCTAGTTTTACCTTGCAGCACTATAAAATCTGACCATGCAGTATGTAAATCTTTGAACCTTCCCCATGTTGGTGTATTTATTGTTTTTTTTAAACAACTGAAAACATTTATAGAAACAATAACACAACCATGGCTAAACAGCAAACGCTATCTTTGTCAAGAGAAATGACAACACACTTCTGGAACATTTATTTTTGTTATTTTCACATCATAATTCATCTTGATCAGTGATCGTGATCAGGGCTGCTGTTAGAAATCATGGGGCCCCATATAGTCTACCTGACAGGGCCCCCCCGAAAAAAATATTGAAATAATATTTTCATTAAAAAATACACAAAAAATATTATTAGCGGACACAAACACAACATAATTTACAAACTTACGGGAGGAACAAGAGGGTGGAGTACGGGGGGGGGGGAGTGGAGGGGTGGGGCAGGATGGGCACAGCACAGGGGGAGGGTAAGTGGACACAGTTCAGGGGCAGTAATGCATAATACAAATATGGCCTCCTCAAAGGCCCCTTTCACACTAGGGCGGTGCGGGCATCGGCGGTAAAGCGGCGATATTTTTAGCGCCACTTCACTGGCAGTATTCGGCCACTAGCGGGACAGTTTTAACCCCCGCTAGCGGACGAAAAAGGGTTAATACCGCCCGCAAAGCGTCGCTGCCATTGATTTCATTGAGCTCTAAAGATGCTGCTAGCGCACCACTCCAGTGTGAAAGCCCTCCGGCTTTCACACTGGAGCAGCGCCTGAAAAACGCCTCAGTGTGAAAGGGGCCTAACAGAGCTGTACAGGGAAGTTGCTGTTACAGATCCCACCTATTCTGGCAGACTGTCACTGGGCTAAATCTGCAACTGGAATGACAACTCCCACTCTACCTTCCCCTCCAGGCTCTCTTCCAGCATTTGGCAGGGGTCAAAGAAGAATCTTGAGGCAGAGCATGGTATTACTGCTGCTGCTTTTGTGGGCAGGATGAGCACTACGCTAATCACATGGGATGAATAGGCGAAGAGGGTCAGCAGGGATTGGTGCAGTACACATCCCACCCACACAAGCAGCAGCAATCGCAAGATGCTCCACCTTCCTTAGCCCCTGAAAAAAATAGTGGGGGGGTATGGGAACCATGGGGTAGGGGAGAAGGTGGGATGGGTATGAAATGGGGGATGGGTGGAGAAGAACTGGAGTGAAACTGGGGTATCCTGGTCCGTATAGGTATAGAAAAGTGCCAAACAGATGAGTGTCAAGGGGACTGGAGAGGAATGGTCAGGGATGGGCATGGGGAATACAGTCGGCTGGTAACAAATAGCCACAGTATAATAAAAGCAAATGGGCTGACTGGCAGGGTGCGGGAGAGGGAGTGATCTCCATTAACTAGTAGAGAGACAGTGTTGGGGGGTATGCAGGGTGGGGGATTCCAGTCACCAGCAATGCTTTTGTAAGGTACACACAAACACACTTGCATGAAGGTGAAGTGTCTGCAGATTAGAAGACTGGGAGGGGGTAGGAAAATAATTCTGGACAGCCGGGGAAGAGGCTTTAAATTATCGGGGATTCTAGATGTGGGCAAACTGTTTGGGAGAAGGGAGCGAGAGATAACAACCCGATAGAGAGGCAGTGTGACAGGCAGAGATAGGCCTGTGTGAGAATGGAAGGGAGTAGGTCAGCAGGACGAAATAGGGGCTGAGTTGGGGAGAGACATGCCGGGGAAGGAGAGAGCACTGAAGACAGCTGGACATGAGACAGATAATGGAAGTGGCCTGTAGCAAAACAGCCAGCAAAAGCGAGGAGATCTGTTGCCAGAAAACTGCTGGGAGGAAACTTCAAGGGCACCTAGGACCCCTGGGCAGTTTGCAGATGTGCCTGTGCGTTAAGAAAGCCCTAGGAAGGAGCCGGTAACCAGTCCCTTCCCCGCTCTCAGTGACAACATCTGACACATCCCTGGTGGATCAGTGTGGCAATTAAATAAATAATCAGGGCCGCTGATACAGCGGGACCACCATTCCTCCTTTAGGGGGCCCGAGCACATGTGGAGGCCCGGCCAGAAAGGCGCCGCTGCGGGGCCCACCCTTGCCCGCAGCGGCGCCGCGCGGCAATTACAGAAACAATGCCTTGTGTGTTTCTCTCCATCCAGCAGCTGAAAGCCAGTTTCCCTCCCTCTCGCTCCTGTGGGCTTTCAGCTGCTGGATGGAGAGAGACACACAAGGCATTGTTTCTGTAATTGCCGCACTGATTCACCTTTCTGGCCGGGCCTCCACGTGTGCTCGGACCCCATACAGGAGGACCGGTGGTCCAGCCATATCAGCGGCCCTGATCAGGATCATGTTATAAACAAATAAAACAAAAAACCCTCAACCCCCCCCCCCCCCCCCAAAAAAAAGAAAAAACTACAACAAAAACATTTTGGACCTTTTTCATGTTTTATATATATATATATATATATATATATATATATATATATATATATATATATATATATATATATATATATATATATATATATATATATATATATATACATATACTTAACTCTAACAGAGTTTGAAGAGCATTTTGAAAAATATGAATAGAATATCAAGCACCAATAAATAAGATTCAGAAAAAAGGCAAACAAAATGTGTGCTTAGGCGCTTTGCAATTTTAAGGTTGCCAAACACCCCCCCCCCCCCCCCCAAAAAAAACCAAAAAAAAATACAACTTCAAAGAGACATATTTAAAACAAAAAAAAAATGTAAATCATGTTTCTCCTAGTGAAAGTGCATATGCATTCATTCCGTGTGAATAGAGCATAAAAAAAGTCACTAGGACTAGGCTATTTCATGTGCTAGTTGAATGTTTTACTGCATTTGGCAGCTAGATGGCACTAGGTATCATAATAGATAGCTATAGTTATAAGTTCACCCCTTAAAGTCAGCAAAATGTGCTAGAATTTTGGAGAAAGGTAATTGTAATATCTCCATTATACCTGTATGTCGCCCAGTCTTTGAAATGTAAGAGATTCTTTTATGTTCAAAATAGCTAAAATTTAAAAAATGTTTATGGCAATATAATATTTCTGCCACATTTTAATGGTTTTCTAACAGATGCTGCAACTTGTCAGTGACATACTTCAAGTATTTTATTTGGCCAAAAGGGCAAATAATGATGTATTCTTGTCAAATCACCAACTGGCTATTCCATTATTCATTAATCTTTGGACATTTGAGTCTTACTTGTTGATTCCAGTATGACTTTGTCAAAGATAACGCAGATTATTTGCTTGGCCATTCTAAACTTTCCACACCTGAAGTCAAGAAAACCTCAAGACAGGAACTTTAGGTTAACAATGGAAGAACAACAGTAACACTTTTGTAGGATTTAAATAGGTGGACTTCTGATTTGGAACAATAAGATATCCAGCGTAAATCACAGAAAATGTATTTGTTTACAGTTCAGGTGTTCAGTAACAATTGTTCTTCCAAGTGTTATGTAATAATGATTTATGTAATGAATGATTTTCCATCAACTTGACATGGCCATTTTTAATAATCCTGGCAAAACACATGCTTTTCACAGCTCAATTATGAAAAGTTCAACATCAAACATTTTATATGTGCACAGCTCGCTTTGCTTCCTTTCATATTTTAACCACCTCCTGCCCTCCCTATAGCCGAATGACGGCCGTAGAGCAGGCGGGTTCCTTCGACTGGTCGTCCCTGGACGTCCTTGTGTTTACTTCCGGGGGCGCGCATCTCGGAAGTTTTGTATTCGCCGTGTCTCCCGGAGACAGGCAAACATAGATCGGCCAATCAAAGCGGCCGTTCACAGCGCGATCGCAGCTGCCAATGGGAGATGATCTCAAATGTAAACATATGAGATCATCTCCCATTGCCGTGTCTCTCCCTCCTCACACAGAGACAGCGTGTGAGGAGAGAGAGGATCTGTGAATCAGCCCCAGTGCCAACTGTCAGCCCCAGTGCCATCTGTCAGCCCCAGTGCCAGTGCCATCTGTCAGCCCAGTGCCATCTGTCAGCCCAGTGCCATCTGCCAGTAGTGCCAGTGCCACCAGTGCCACCGCCACCTGCCAGTGCCACCTGCCAGCGCCACCTGCCAGCGCCATTGCCATCCGTCAGCCCCAGTGCCGTCAGCCCCAGTGCAGCCAGTGCCAGTGCCACCAGTGCCAGTGCCAGTGCCACCTGCCAGTGCCAGTGCCACCCGCCAGCACCAGTGCCACCTGCCAGCGCCAGTGCCATCCGTAAGCCCCAGTGCCGCCAGCCCCAGTGCCGCCAGTGCCGTCAGCCCCAGTGCCGCCAGTGCCAGTGCCGCCAGTGCCACCTGCCAGTGCCACCTGCCAGCGCCAGTGCCATCCGTCAGCCCCAGTACTGTCAGCCCCAGTGCCGTCAGCCCCAGTGCTGCCAGTGCCAGTGCCGCCAGTGCCACGTGCCAGTGCCACCTGCCAGTGCCACCTGCCAGCACCATCCATCAGCCCCAGTGCCGTCAGCCCCAGTGCCGCCAGTGCCAGTGCCACCTGCCAGTGCCACCTGCCAGTGCCACCTGCCAGCACCATCTGCCAGCCGCAGTGCCATCTGCCAGCCCCATTTGCCAGAGCAAATAGCCAGCACCATCTGCCAGTGCCAGTGCCATCTGCCAGTGCCAGCCCCAGTGCCATCTGTCAGCGACATCTGCCAGCGACAGCTGCCAGCCCCATCTGTCAGCCCCATCTGTCAGCCCCATCTGCCTCCAGTGCCATCTGCCTCCAGTGCCATCTGCCTCCAGTGCCACGTGTCGTCAGTGCCACGTGTCGTCAGTGCCACGTGGGGTCACTTTGTGGGCATTTCCATTGTCCTGGTGCTCCAGGGCCTTCAAAACTGTAATAGGTGGTTGAGAAATAAGATGTGTAATTTATGCTCCTAGAATGCCTGATGGTGCTATTTCAATATTGGGCCTCTGTATGTGGCCAGGCTGTGTAAAAATCTCACACATTTGATATCGTTATACTCAGGAGGAGTAGTAGAACGTATTTTGGGGTGTCATTTTTGCTATGTACATGCTATGTGTTGGAAATATCTTATAAATGGACAACTTTGCGTAAAAAAATGCGTTTTCATTTTTTTCCCACATTTTCCCAAAACTTCTGGAAAAAAAATGAACCATTCAAACGACTCAATATGCCTCATAGATTATACGTTGGGGTGTTAGCTTTCCAAAATGGGGTCACTTTGTGGGCATTTCCATTGTCCTGGTGCTCCAGGGCCTTCAAAACTGTAATAGGTGGTTAAGAAATGAAATGTGTAATTTATGCTCCTAGAACGCCTGATGGTGCTATTTCAATATTGGGCCTCTGTATGTGGCCAGGCTGTGTAAAAGTCTCACACATGTGGTATCGTAATACTCAGAAGGAGTAGCAGAACGTATTTTGGGGTGTCATTTGTGGTATACACATGCCACGTGGTGCTAGTAAAAAATATATATACCTATCACACTACTTGTTTGGACTCCAAAACAAAAGGGGTCTCAATAGTACTTGCCAAATCATTCCCGTTTCACCTTACTGACCATGTCCTTGACCCAGAGGGCAGGTTTGTGATCTTAAGGGGGTTCTTGGAAAAATAAGCCGGTGACTTTGACAAACAATTACTGCCCCAACTCCAGACAGGTGACCTTCTTAAAAGAGGTACTTTTACAGCTCACCACGTTCCAAATGGGCCTCTTGGTACTTGGGGGAGACTTCAATATGGCCTTAGACCCACTCCTCAACACCTCCATGGGTACCTCCTCACTTCCATTCTCTGCTCTACATCAAGTTAAACTTGCCTTAGCCTCCCTTGCACTCCATGACACGTGGTGAACGCTATACCCGCAAGGGAAAGACTTCACATTTTTCCTCACGTCCACACAGCCAGTACTTGAGGCTGGATTATCTATTTATCCGCTAGACAGACTTAACCTTCCTCCAGGACGTGACTGTTGTGAGTATGTTGAGTATGTTACTCTCTGACCATCATCCGATCACGCTGACCACAAAGGGAAATGACTACCAGGACTGGATGCTTCCCTCCTCACTGACCCTGGGGACCTAGCTGACATCACACAGATTATTAAAGATTATTTTTGACAGAATGACATGCCAGACATTAAACCCATGACCCAATGGGAAGCGCACAAATGTGTTATAGGGGGACAGCTGTTAGCCATCACAGCTAAGGAAAAAAAAAAGGAACACCAAATCATGATTCGAGACCTCTCATAAAATAGCTATGCTGGAAGCACAGCACAAATGCTCACTCACAGTTAAGGTAGGTAAGGAGCTAGCCGACATTCGAATGATTCTACTTGAGGAGCTATACAAAAGGGCACGGAGGAGACGGGTGCTATCTCAGACTATTTTATGAGCAAGGAAATAAACCAGGAAGGCTATTGGAGAGGTTTACACAGAAGCAAACTCTTGCATCCACGGTCCACCATGTAATAGACACAAACGGAGTAACCCACTCCAGAAATGAGGACATTGCTAGCCAATTTCACTCCTTTTATAACAAGCTATATAACCTTGAAGCACACGAGTAGGGATGAGCCGAACACCCCCCCCGGTTTGGTTCGCACCAGAGCCTTCAAACGGACGGAAAATTCATACGAACCTTAGAACCCTATTAAAGTCTATGGGACTCGAACGTTCAAAATCAAAAGTGATCATTTTAAAGGCTAATATGCAAGATATTGTCCTAAAAAGGTTTTGGGGACCAGGCTCTTGCCCCAGCGGACATGGATCAATGCAATTTTATTTTTATTTTTTTTAAAGGGCCATTTTTTCAAGAGCACTGATTTTAATGACGATTAAAGTGAAAAAAAAAAGTGAAATATTCCTTTAAATATCGTGCCTAGGGGGTCTCTATAGTATGCCTGTGAAGTGGCACGTGTTTCCCGTGTTTAGAACAGTCCCTGTACAAAATGACATTTAACAGAAAAAAAGTCATTTAAAACTGCTTGCGGTTTTAATGTAATGTCTGGTTTCGGCAATATGCATGAAAATCATTGTGAAAAATGGCATTGGTAGTCCCCCCTGCCCATTACCAGCCCCTTTGGGTGTTGTACGGATATTAAGGGGAACCCCGTACCCACATTTTTTATTTTATTTTTTAAAGTAAAGCCATGGGGCCCCCAGGCCCTATATACTCAGAACAGCAGTATACAAGCACTGCAAACAAGACAGGGACTGTGTGGGTTTGTTGTGTTAAGTAGAATCTGTTAGTAATTTTGAACTGGTACATTTTTAAAGTGTAGCTCCAGTCAAAAAAATCTATATTTAAGCTTTTTGGAAAACATAGGGAAGAGTTATCACCCCTGTATAAAATTTTTTTGCCTCCTTCCCTTTGCAAGTAGGAAACATTTGTAAGTTGAATGTTTGAAAGTAGGGGCCTGCCCTATATTCTCTGCAGAAATGTGGCCCTAAGGTGTTGGTGTTGCCACAAGTTAACACTGTAAGCCCTCAAAGTGACTCTTGGTGGGCACTGGAGCGCCCTGCTGTGAACTATTATATTAAGAATTGTAATTACATGCCATTGTTGAAAAGTGGTAGAACACTGTAAGTCCTCACAGTTAATCTCGGTGGGCATAGTTACATAGTTAGTTAGTTACATAGTTAGTCAGGTTGAAAAAAGACACAAGTCCATCCAGTTCAAAAAAAATAAAAAATAAATTATATATATATATATATATATATATATATATATATATATATATATATATATATATATATATATATATATATATATATATATATATATATACACACACATACATACATATATACATATACCAGCCCATATACCCAATTCTATACCCACAGTTGATCCAGAGGAAGGCAAAAAACCCCAGCAGAGCATGATCCAATTTGCTAAAGCAGGGGAAAAAATTCCTTCCTGATCCCCCAAGAGGCAATCGGATTTTCCCCGGATCAACTTTACCTATAAATTTTAGTACCCAGTTATATTACGTACACTTAGGAAATAATCCAGGCCTTTCTTAAAGCAATCCACTGAGCTGGCCATAACCACCTCTGCAGGGAGTCTATTCCACATTTTCACAGCTCTTACTGTGAAGAAACCTTTCCGTATTTGGAGATGAAATCTCTTCTCCTCTAGACGTAAAGAGTGCCCCCTTGTCCTCTTTGTTGACTTTAAAGTGAATAACTCGACACCAAGTTCCCTATATGGACCCCTTATATATTTGTACATGTTGATCAAATCCCCCCTTAATCTCCTCTTATCAAGAGTGAATAAATTCAGTTCCTCTAATCTTTCCTCATAGCTGAGTTGCTCCATGCCTCTTATCAGTTTGGTTGCCCTTCTTTGCACTTTCTCCAGTCCCCCGATATCCTTTTTGAGAACTGGTGCCCAAAACTGAACGGCATATTCCAGATGAGGTCTTACTAATGATTTGAACAGGGGCAAAATGATATCTCTCTCTCTGGAGTACATACCTCTCTTAATACAGGAAAGGACTTTGCTCGCTTTGGAAACCGCAGCTTGGCATTGCATGCTATTATTGAGCTTATGATCTACCAAAACCCCCAGATCCTTCTCCACTAAGGATTCCCCCAGTTGTACTCCCCCTAGCGTGTATGATGCATGCATATTCTTAGCCCCCAAGTGCATAACCTTACATTTCTCAACATTAAACCTCATCTGCCACATAGTCGCCCAATTAGACAGAGCATTGAGGTCTGCTTGTAAATTGGTGACATCCTGTAAGGACGTTATTGCACCGCATAGCTTGGTGTCTTCTGCAAAGACGGAAATGTTACTCTTGATCCCAGACCCAATATCATTTATAAAGATATTAAAAAGTAAGGGTCCCAGCACTGAACCTTGGGGTACACCACTCATAACCTTAGACCATTTCGAGTAAGAATCATTAACCACTACTCTCTGAATTCTGTCTTTTAGCCAGTTTTCTATCCATCTACAAACTGATGTTTCCAAACCTGTAGACTTTACCTTACACATGAGCCGTATGTGCGGAACAGTATCGAACGCTTTTGCAAAATCCAAATATATCACGTCCACCGCCACCCCTCTGTCCAAGGTTTTACTTACCACCTCATAAAAAGAAATCAGGTTTGTCTGACAACTCCTGTCTTTCATGAATCCATGCTGTCTGTTGCTCAAAATATTTTTTTCCTGCAAGAACTCATCTATGTGGTCTTTTATTAATCCCTCCAGTATCTTCCCAACTATAGAAGTTAAACTAACAGGTCTATAATTACTTGGTAAAGACTTTGTTCCCTTTTTAAATATAGGCACCACATTGGCCCTGCGCCAATCCAGTGGTACTATTCCTGTCATTAATGAGTCCCTAAAAATTAGATACAATGGCTTTGAAATTACAGAGCTCAATTCTTTTAGGATCCGTGGGTGGATGCCATCAGGTCCAGGTGCTTTCTCCACCTTTATTCTGTCCAAATATTTCTGGACCATATCACTTATGAGCCATTGTGGATTAGGGGCTGCGTCAGTACCACCCCCATTGTGGACATGAGCTCCCCCATGCTCCTTTGTATACACAGAGCTGAAGAAAGTATTTAATAAGTTAGCCTTCTCTTTGTCCCCAGTCACCCACTCCAGATTATTTTGCAAAGGGCCTACATGCTCAGACTTAACCTTTTTACTATTAATATATTTGAAGAATTTTTCGGGGTTTGTCCTACTGTCTTTTGCAATCTGTCTTTCATTTTGAATTTTTGCATCCTTGATTTCCTTTCTACATATTCTGTTAAATTCCTTGTAACATTTAAATGACACTAGTGTTCTTTAATTTTTATATTTTTTGAAAGCTCTTTTTTTATAGTTTATAGCTTTTTTAACTTTGGCCGTGAGCCACATCGGCTTTATTTTTAACCTTTTAAACGTATTGCCCATGGGAATATACTTTGCCGTGAGATCACAAACAAGCTTTTTGAAGAATTCCCATTTCTGTTCTGTGCCCATTGGTGCCAATATTCTCTCCCAGTCTAAGTCCTGGAGAGCAGCCCTCATCCTTGGAAAATTTGCTCTCTTGAAATTAAGTGTTTTTATCTTTCCCGTATGTGATTTTTGCTTACAGCTAACATCAAATGAAATCATGTTATGGTCACTGCTACCCAGATGTTCCTTTATCTGAACATTAGTAATACGTTCTGCATGGTTTGAGATTACCAGGTCCAACAGAGCATCATTCCCAGTTGGGGCCTCAATAAACTGTACCATAAATTGTCCTGTAATAGGTTTACAAATTTTTGCCCTTTAACTGTCCCAGCAGTGCCATTACCCCAGTCAATTTCTGGGTAGTTAAAATTCCCCATTATTATCACTGTCCCAGCCCTTGCAGCCCTTTCTATCTGTGCAAGGAGCTGAGTCTCCACCTCCTCATTAACATTGGGTGGTCTATAACAAACTCCAATGATTAACTTTGAACTACGCGCATCTGTATGCAGTTCTACCCATAATGCCTCAGACTCATCACACTCTCCGCCCACCAGGTCCTCTTTCTCACTCGCTTTGAGATTATTTCTCACATACAGACAGACCCCTCCACCTTTCCTTTTTACTCTGTCTTTCCGAAAGAGTGCATAGCCAGGAATATTAATAGCCCAGTCATGTGAGGAATGAAGCCAAGTTTCAGCAATACCGATTACATCATAGCTCTCCTGATGCACCAGAGCTTCCAACTCGCCTATTTTGCTTGGCAGACTTCTGGCATTGGCGAACAAACATTTTAATGTATTAATATATTTTGACCGGTCACACACTATCCTCTTGGGTGTTCCAAGATTACAACTAGGACTTGCTACTATATTTACCTTGGGTTTATGTGCTTCGGTTACCCCACCACTAATGCCCCTAATATTACCCTCTGGAATATGCTCCACGCTGACTATCTCTATCTCTGAACCCACCCCCCCATCACCTAGTTTAAAAAACCCTCTAACTTTTTGGCCATCCTCAATCCCAGCTGATCTGCACCCTCCTCATTTAGGTGCAGTCCATCCCTTCTATAGTACCGGTTGTCGACTGAGAAGTCGTCCCAGTCCTCCAGGAACCCAAACCCCTCCTTACTACACCAGCTTTTGAGCCACTTGTTTACTTCCCTAATCTCCCTCTTCCTTTCTGGTGTGGCTCGATGTACTGGTAGTATTCCTGAGAATACTACCTTGGAGGTCCTTTTCCTCAACTTAGCTTCCAAGTCCCTAAAATCATTCTTTAGGACACTCCATCTGCCTCTGACTTTGTCATTGGTGCCAACGTGCACCATGACAGCTGGGTCTTCCCCAGCCCCTCCCAGTAATCTGTCCACCAGATCCGTGATGTGCCGAACCCGAGCGCCCGACAGACAACATACAGTTCGGCACTTCAGGTTGTTGTTACAGATTGGCCTCTCTGTTCTCCCAAGAATTGAGTCCCCTACCACCAGAATCTGTCTTTCCTTTCCCTTCGTTCCCCCCCCACTCTCACTGGAGGAGTTCTTCTCCTGGCAGCTAGGAGAATCCCTCAGCTCCAGCAGTGCTGGTCCCTGACTGGGATCACCAATGTCACTCAATGGAGCGTACTTATTGGGATGCTCCAGCCCTGGATCGGCCTCCCTGGCACTTGCCCCTCTACCCTTCCTGACTGTCACCCATCTACTCTCTGCTACTGCCTGCACCTCCTTGTCTCCACCCACCTCTGTGCTGGCCCCTGCCGGCACCTGCCGTGTACTATCCTGGTTCTCCTTTAGGGTGGAGGGGCCTCTCAGTGCTGACAGTTGCTTCCCCAGATTCAGAACCTGGGCTTCCACGGAAACAATGTGCTTACATTTTGCACAGCAGTATTCACCCTCGATCAGATGATCAAGGAACGCATACATGCCGCAAGATGTACACCGAGTCGCCTCTCCACACCCGCCAGTCATCGTACCTATTAATTTAATGAGGATTAGAGATTATACCCAGTCCAAATTACATAACAACTAGCTTCCTGACACTAATACTCAACAAGACAGTACACAGGTACTCACAGACCACTGTGCACCCACAATACACAAGTACTAATGATCCACACACACTACTCAGACAACACTCAGGTACTCACACTACACAGCTACTATGACCCCTGTTATAACCTCCTGTTTTGAACTCTGGTTTTTAACTCACCACTTTGACCAGTTCCACTTAGACAGAGTTCTCACAAACTCAAGATGAGCAGGCTCAAATGAGTTCAACCCAAGCTTATATAGACCTCAAGCACCTGTGCCCAATTAAACCCATAGGAACGGGCCTTGCTGTGAAATATATCAAGAATTGTAATTACATGTCCCTGTTAAACAGGGGCTGAAAAATTGGGCCTTAGGCACTGGTGCTGGTGCCACGACACTGCAACCTCTCCCAGATACTTGAAGTGCAGGAATGAGCCATGCTGCAAAGCATTGCATCAAAATTGTAATTACATGTCCCTGTTAAACAGGGGCTGAAAAATTGGGCCTTAGGCACTGGTGCTAAGACACTACAACCTCTCCCAGATACTCTAGTGCAGAAAATTGTCTGAACACATGAGTCAGACAGCCACCTTCTCCACCTCTCCTTCTGTGACTGACCGAAGCCTCAGCAACACGTTGTCCAGGACCAGGAGTTTGTAACCTCCCAGCCTCTTGGAACGCATTGCACAGACCTTTCTGCAAGGCCTCCCGAAGATGTCTCATCCTCTGCTCCCTCTGTGAAGGCAAGATAAGGTCCGCAACCTTACCCTTGTACTGTGGATCAAGGAGAGTGGCCAGCCAGTAATGGCCCCTCTCCTTGATCTAAAGAATACAAGGATCCTTCTGCAGGCTTTGCAGGATCAGGGAGGCCATGCAGCGTAGGTTAGCTGAGGCATTCGGTCCAGAGTCCTCTGGGTCACTAAGGACGACATGAGCCACAGCCACCTTCTCCCAGCCACGTACAAGTCCACGGGTTTCTTGGGACTGTAAATCATCCCTACAAGACTGCTGCTGCTGATGCTGAGTGCCAGGCTGCACCTCCATGCTGACACAATCCTCCTCCTCAAATAGTGATAGGACAGTGCGTGCATCCCTGATCATGCCTCACTGGCGTGGTGAAAAAAGCAGAGCTCCCCTGACCCTGTCCTGGTGCCGTAGTCGCACAGGTACTCATTGATGGCCCTCTGCTGTGTGTACAACCGCTGCAGCATGGCCAACATTGAGTTCCACCTGGTGGGCATGTCACATATAAGGCGGTTCTTGGGCAGGTTCAACTCCTTTTGGAGCTCAGCCAGCTGAGCACTGGCATTATATGATTGGCGGAAATGCACACAGACTTTCCTGGCCTGCCTCAGGACATCCTGTAAGCCCGGGAACCTGCCCAAGAATGGCTGCACCACCAGGTTAAGGATGTGAGCCACACAGGGCACATGGGTCAGTTGTCCCTGTCGGAGGGTGGAGAGGAGGTTGGTGCCATTGCAGAGCTGACAAAATATCTGCCCCAGTGTGACTCCTGTTCCCCAAGCACACTAGCGCAAGCAAGGCATAGCATCTTTTTGCCTGCGTACTTGCATAGCCCCTTGAAAGCCTACGGAGCACCGCTGGTTCCGAGGACAAAGCACAGGAAGAGGCCATGGAGGAAGAAGATGATGAGGGGGTGGAGGAGAGAGGTGTGTCACAACCTGTAGTAGCATTTTGGAGGCGTGGTGGCGGAACAACCTCCAACACTACTGCACCTTGTCCTGCATCCTTCCCAGCTGCCAAAAGAGTGACCCAATGGGCCGTGAAAGATAGGTAACGTCCCTGTCCATGCCTGCTGAACCATGAGTCAGCGGTAATATGCACCTTACCGCTGACCGCCCTGAGGCATGGACATTGCCTTCCACATGTCGGTAGAGAGCCGGAATTGCCTTCCATGAGAAAAAGTGGCATTTGGGAACCTGCCACTGAGGAACCGCACATTAGACAAACTCATTACACAAGGGGGCCCGAGTCTACCAACTGAAAAGGCAGCAGTTGACGTGCTAGCAATTTAGCCAAGCTAGCATTCAACCGCTGGGCATGTGGATGGCTGGGAGTGAACTTCTTTTGATTGTCCAGCAGCTGGGGCAGGGAAATTTGCCTGGTACAATCGCACGTCGGTGTACTGCTAGAAGAGTGCCCGCAAGTACTTGGCTGTGACACACTTAATTCTACACCTTCATTTCTCTCAGTGCAGGTTTCAAAGAGGACTGAAGGTATAGTGGGGTTGAAGATCCCAACTGATGAGGAGCAAGGAGAGGCCGCTTTGTTCTTTGGTGTGGGTCTTTAAGGTACGCTTGACAACGAGCTGCATGGCAGGTCAACATATGTCTGGTCAAGCATGTGGTGCCCAAGCGGCTGATGTTTTGGCCATGCGAGATACGCTTGAGACATATGTTGCAAATAGCAGTGATGCGATCTGATGCACTCGTCTCAAAAAAGACTCACACCAAATAACTTTTGGAATAGCGCGCAGAGGCAGCGCTCTGCACAGGAGGAGCTCTGTGGTGTGATTCAGTAGGTGTGCTGCCCTTAAGCTGGCCCCGGAGGGCATCCTGCCTCGTTGGAGATGTGCCTCCTCCTCCTCCTCTCTCCTATCTCCTATCAGGCACCCACGTGGAGTTTATGACCTCATCATCCCCTCCCTCTTAATCACTGGAGCAAACCTGGCAGTATGTTGCAGCTGGGGGAACATGACTGCCAGATTGCTGTCCTTCTTGAGCATCCCCTCTCTCTGGGCTCACACTACTGCCTTCCTCTAGCTGGGTATCATCAGAGCCTTCAAAACGCTGGGCATCCTCCTTTGGCATGTACCCAACACTGTGCTCAAACAATTCGGGGGACTCCTCAGGAGGACATGGTGGGTCTAGGGAAGGAGTGACTGATGCCATTGAGACGAGGGAAGAGGACGTGTTGGCAACTGCTTTGCCAGTACCGTGAGCCTGGGTGAGAGAGGATGAGGAGAATGAGGAGGGCTTGGTCATCCACTCTACCAAGTCTTCGGCATGTTGCGGCTCAACACGTCCAGCTGCCGAAAATAAGGACAAGTGCGTCCCATGGCCACATGCTGATGACGATGCACTGCGTCCACAATCAGCACTGTTGCCTCTAGACACAGAGCCTGCTTGCCCTCTTTTATTGGCTCGTGACTGTCTGCCTCTCCTTGATGGCCTCCCAGACATATCAATGGCCTGCAAGGAGATGAGAACACAAGTAATTGGGGGTAGCTTCAGGTGTATATTGTGCAGAAGGCCCAATACACTGACTGTAACTGCTCCAGATGCCTGTGGTATAGAAACGCAACACCACAAGCAATTGGGGGTAGCTTCAGGTGTATACTGTGCAGGTGGCACACTGCAAATGCTGCAGATGCCTTTGTTACAGATTCAGAACAACACCAGCAATAAGGGGTAGCTTCAGGTGTATACTGTGCAGGAGGCACACTACTGTCACTGTAACTGCTGCAGATGCCTGTGTTACAGAAACAGAACAACACCAGCAATAAGGGGTAGCTTCAGGTGTATACTGTGTAGGAGGCACACTACTGTCACTGTAACTGCTGCAGATCACATGTGTTACAGAAACAGAACAACACCAGCAATAAGGGGTAGCTTCAGGTGTATACTGTGCAGGAGGCACACTACTGTCACTAACTGCTGCAGATGCCATGTGTTACAGAAACAGAACAACACCAGCAATAAAGGGTGGCTACAGGTGTATACTGTGCAGGAGGCACAGAACACCCACTGTAACAGCGTTAGGTTCACAAGCAAAAAGACACTGTCCCTGCCTATCCTGCTCTTTCCCTGCACATCAACACACTACACAAGGCCGCCGTGCCGGCTTCTACTAAACCCCCTTGAGCTTTAATTGGCCGCAGGCATCCTGCCTGTGGCCAATTATGGCTCTCCTCGCTGCCGGCGCTGTGATTGGCCAAGCATGAGGGGTCACAGTGTATGCTTGGCCAATCATGAGCCAGCAATGCACTGAGATGGTGCAGTGCATTGTGGTCCGTGAGCGACATACGTATATGTTACGAATGGCCCACAAAGTTCTGGATTCGCCGAAAAGGCGAACAGCCAGTGTTCGAGACAAACATGCTTTCTACTCGAACACCAAGCTCATCCCTACTACTGATTGCAGGAAGGATAGAATTCTATTTATGACATACTTGCGAGGGTGACAACGTTTACTCTCGCACCAGGAGATGTAGGCCTTTCAGACTCTATAGTAAATAGCTCTAGAGGCTGATTTTCTTGCATTAATCATAGTAGTTATTACTGGACTTGAAAGCCCATGATGCTCTAGCACGAGGATCTCAACAGCCAAACCATCAAATTTAGTGTTTGTGAGGGGGCGTGGCGACCAAGCGCTAAGATGGATGCTTGAGCTGAGAGCTCCGTTCGGCCACCGGAGAGAACAACCCTATAGCAACTCCATTGGTGACATATTTCCACATAAACCTATCTATAACGCAGTGTAGACACCTTCGCTTCTACCGAAGATGCCAAAAAATAGAAAGAATCAACAACCGCCGCGGAAACTTCGGAACCTTTTCAAGGCGCGCGGAATCACACAAAATGGCGCCGGTTCGTGCGTGACTGAAACTCAAGAGCAGGCCTCGCAACAATCTCACCTCCGAACGACTTCCCTCAGCGATTCCTCCTCGGGAACGAATAGCCCAACGACTAGAAGTCCAGCCAAACAAAGGCAATGGATATCTTCTCCAGAGGAAAACCGAGCGGACCGTGACATGGAGGTCAGCGGATCTGCTCCTGTAGGCCACGCTATACATCCACCGGCATCCGACCTGATTGCGGCCTACCCCACATCCGATCGACCGGTCTCAGATACAGTCCTTAAGGAGATGCTGATGTCACTCAAAGCCTCCATACAAGCTGACCTCACTGTAGAAATCACTAACTGCCATAGGGAAGTATTGGCCCTAGGTAATAGAGTGGATCAAGTGGAGCGCAACATGGGGGAATGCACAACTTCCTTCAATACTTTAGTAGAGGCCCACAAGTCCCATGATGAAGAGATAGCATGGCTAAAGAGTAAAGTAGCAGACCTCGAGGACCGCTCTAGGAGGTGCAATATTAAAATCAGAGGTATTCCTGAAGCCATACCTCCAAACCAATTACTGCAGTATGTACACACGCTATTCTCCACCATTATCCCTACATTATCTCCTCAGGAACTGACCATTGACAGGATTCACAGAATCCCCAAGCCAGCATTTCTCCCCGAAGGTACCCCTCGGGATGTTTTGCTCAAGATGCATTACTATCATATCAAGGAACAAATTATGACTGCGTTTCGTACTCGGGGCAACAACCTATCTCAATATGCTGAATTGATCGTCCTCCCTGACCTATCAAGGCATACTCTGCAATTGCGCCAAAACTTAGCAACCATCACTAAGGCCCTGCGCAACCACAATATACCACACAAATGGCGTTACCCAGCAAAATTGTCCATCTCACATGATGGTACCACGCACACAGTTACCACTTTAGCTGAAGGTATCGCACTCCTGCGTCAATGGGGCATACTTCCACATCAAAGCCCTCTGGAACCACCTGCAACACAACTACGCCCTATTCCGGATGAGTGGCAAGTAGTTTCGCGCAGACGAGCCCCCAAAAATGTCACTGATGGCAGTAAATAATCACACACCGTTGACAAATATGTTCTCTCCCTGGGCACAAGGACTTCTTCCTCTCTCCTTGTTCTTACCCCTGACATTTGTCATTTTTGCAGCTTTGTTTGCATATGGATCGCTTATATGATTCTATTTTTATTATTCTATACGTTATTGTTTATTTTTGTGGTTACACCCTTTGTTCCATTAGCACTGGACCTACACGTGATGGACCCTTCATCTCCTGTTCTACTACATTTCTAAATACCATGGCAGCATCTCTTCTGTCAATCTCATGGAGATCAGATGGCTCTAACAATTCTCAAAGGATTCTGTGAGTACACTTACACATTTTTTTCCTACCTGAAATATGACCATTACTTTTGTTTCCATTAATGCCAGAGGCCTCAACCACCCTGTGAAACGCTACTCGCTGTGGACCGAAGCTCAGAAACTAAAGGCGGATATTTTATGTGTACAGGAAACTCATTTTCAACAGGACAACCATCCCAAATGTACACATAAAAACTACCCACATATATTCCTGGCAAATAACCCGAATAAAAAAAGCGGAGGTGTCCTTCTTGCCATCCGTGACACGGTCTCCTTCCATCTCAAGAAATCCATCACAGCCGACAATGGTATATTATGGTATATTATTCTCCAGGGTGATATTAATTCTAAACTGTACACCATTGTATCCTTATACGCCCCAAACACCCGACAGATTAGATTTTTTAATAGACTAATCCGTAAAATACAACCTATCCAATACGGTAGTCTCATTATTGGTGGCGATTTTAACCTCATTATCGACCCACAACTTGACACTTCTAATGTTAAACGTAACAACATCACCTGTCTAAATACGGTCCTGCATTCTGAAAAACTGTACGACGTATGGAGATGCACACATGGCAACGAGAAAGACTTTACCTTCTTCTCCCATGTACATGGGTCTTATTCCAGAATAGACTTCTTTTTATCAGATCAATGGACCTTACAAAATGTTTCATCCTCTGAGATATATGATATTACGTGGTCTGACCATTCTGCCATATCACTTTCTATTCATGAGAAGGGTGTCTCTCCCTCGTCACCCATCTGGCGCTGCAGTGTTAGATTACTACAGGACCCCGGTACCAAGGAACTGATTTCTCAAAACCTTAAAACATATTTCCAACAAAATGAACATTCAGTACAGAGTCCCTTCACACTCTGGAACGCCCACAAAGCGTTTATTAGAGGCATCTTTATCCAGCTAGGAGCTAGAGCTAAAAAAAAGTATACTGCAACCATAGACTCCATTACTTCCGATATCCACAATTTAGAAACCCTCAATAAAGCATCTCCCTCTCCCCAGCGGACTACCCAAATAACCTCTCTTAGAGAAAAATTAAGAGATCACTTGGCCCAAAACTATGATTTCTACCTTAGACGCTTGAAGTTACGTACCTATGCCTGTGTAAATAGAGCAGGTAAATATCTTGCCAATAGGATTAGAGCAATACGCACCAAAACTAGGATTTCCCACCTGATACACCCTACATCCCTTCATAAAATCATCAATCCTCAGGAAATCGCAAACCACTTTGCACAATATTACAGTGAGCTTTACAATCTTAGCACCGACCCCCACACTCCTCAACCCACTGTCCCCAAAATACAGCATTTCCTCAAAGATTTAGATCTCCCTAAACTCTCCGAATCACAGCTTGAATTGCTGAATTCACCGTTCACAAGCCATGAAATTACATCAGTCATTACTTCACTCCCTCATGGGAAATCCCCAGGTCCTGATGGACTAAATAATGAATATTTTAAAACCTTTTCCACTATTCTTTCCCCGTATCTCCAAAAGATGTTCACACGGGCAGCACACTCAGCATCCTTTCCAAATGAAATGTTAAAAGCATACGTGACCACCATTCCCAAACCTGGCAAAGATCCCACTACCCCTAGTAATTTTAGACCTATTTCTCTCCTAAACATGGATATAAAGATCTACGCCAAACTTATCGCCCTTAGACTGTCAGAGTTTATGCCTTCCTTAATTAAAATTGACCAGATGGGCTTCATCAGGGGGAGACAAACTTCTGATGCTACAAGACGTATTATTAACATTGTTCATTATGCTAATTTGACTAAAACTCCTTCTCTGCTGCTCTCCATAGACGCAGAGAAGGCGTTTGATAGGGTGGAGTGGTGTTATATGAAAGCAGTTCTCCAAAAATTTGGCTTTCAAGGTCTCATCTCCAACGCAATGTTGGCTTTATATTCCAACCCATCCGCCCAAGTCTTAACAGCTGGAATGCTTTCCACACCGTTCCCTATTTCTAATGGAACCCGTCAGGGGTGTCCACTATCCCCAACCATTTTTAATCTTATGATAGAACCTCTGGCGGAGGCCATTAGATCCCAGGCCGATATTACTGGACACGTGTTAGGATCTCGTAACCACGTTATCAACTTGTTTGCCGATGACGTTGTACTGATGCTGACAAACCCATCCAGATCTCTCCCCTTAGTTCATGAAACTTTAAAAAACTTTGGTGAGATTTCGTACTATAAAGTTAATTTCGCTAAATCATTGATTCTAGATTTAGGAATTGACAAACGTATCAAACTCCATCTTCAAACCACCCTTCCGTATGTATGGAAAGAGGATGGCATACCCTACTTAGGTATAAAAATCACCAATTCCACGAAAACTCTAGTCTCTGTCAACATTAAGCCACTGCTTCTAAAGATAGATGAAACGCTTAAATGCATAGCCAAGACTGAACTTTCCTGGATGGGTAGACTGGCAGCGTGTAAGATGTTAGTTCTTCCTCTCATATTGTATATGTTCAGATCCATACCTATACATATCCCTACCCATTTCCTTAAGACCTTATCTACTACTCTGTGGAAATTCATATGGAATGGTAAAAAAGCTTGTTGCTCTCCTAGTAACCTGATCCCGAATAACCGAGTAGGTGGAGTAGGACTAATTGATGTTTCTGATTATTTGTGGGCAGCTAGACTGGACCAACTCCAACACTGGTTCAAAACTATCGATTCACCACCTTGGGTTGAGCTGGAAAGGCACATGGCCCCAATGCCAGATCTAGTGGCACTGCTCGTGAGTGATGTCTGGAAACCCTGGGCTCTCCATTCCATGGCTCCCACCCTTATAGCCTCCTTACAAGCATGGAGGTTCTTCCTACATCATACCCATAAATCTCAAAATGCTGTGGAATTCAAATTTCCGCTTAGCCTGCTCGAGCATAAAATCCCTATGCTATCCCTAAAACAGTTCCCCAACCATGGTATCCATACCATCCAAGACCTATTGTCTAATGGTACAGCTCTTTCCAGCACACAGATTATGGCTCAATACAATCTCCCCAACAAGTACCAGTTTACATGTATCCAAGTGGCACATTTTCTAAAACGTAACCCTCCCCCTACTATAACAATGCCATCCAGTGCATGGAACTTCTTAACTCGCGAACGCCCCACCAGGAAAGGCATTTCGCTTTTCTACTCCTTTCTACATGATAAAAAATCCTTTGTGAAAACAAAATCGATTGATAAATGGGAGGCGGATTTAGGGAAAACATTTACAGATGATCAGTGAACAACTACATTTCGGGAAATCCAAAAAGCCTCCCGTTCTATTAATCATTGGGCAATGACTATTAGAATTATTAACAGATGGCAATACACACCGTGTAGACTGGCAACATTTTCTCCGTCTGCCCAAAATACATGTTGGAGAAATTGTGGACAGCTAGGACATCTACTGCACATGTTTTGGGAGTGTCCCAATTTGGTTAGTTACTGGAACCAAGTATTCCAACTTATAACATCGCTCACGGGTATTGTCACTCGCCCCAATCCATCCCTAGGAATTTTACATATGGGTATTGAACAATTTCCGCATGATATGCGGATTGTTATTTCCAACATCCTTCTTTCTGCTAGATCCATGATATTACAACATTGGAAAACTGCCATGACGGTAAACATCTCTGACCTAATTAGAAGAGTGAACCAACACCACACTATAGAGCGTGCTCTTGCCATAAATACATTGAAGTGCGATCTATTTGATAAGCAATGGAAAATTTGGACCAACAAATATAAGAATTCTGTGAACTAGATCTTAATCCTGATAAGATATATCCTGTGTAGTAACCAGTATTTGCATTACTGTTTGTGTAACCACCTACTTATCCATTTCTTTTTCACCCTTTCTTTCCCTCTCCCCTCTTCCCTCCCTCTATTGCATCGACTGTTAATTACAACTGTAAAAGTCAACATGTCCTGTACCACTTGCCTTTGTATATCCTTTATAAAACAATAAAAATTTATTGAACAAAAAAAAAAAATTTAGTGTTTGTAAGGCTGGATGGAACACTGGCCCTTGCAAAAGCAAATCTGGGCGAGATGGGAGCGTCCAAAGCTCTCCTGTCATTCTCACAATTTCTGCATACCAGGATCTCTTGGACCAAGCTGGAGCCACTAAGATTACAAGTTCCTGTTCCCCTTTTAATTTTCATTGTTTTTATTGACATTTTTCATAGTAAGATACATGTACACATTGCTTCTACTTTGCAAAGTATTGTAACAGAGTAAAATATACATACAATATATAGGAACGGTCAATCAATACAACATCCATTATTCCATGTCAAAGAGTGGATCACGTAGAGAGCCTTGTTAATTGACAAGTCTCCCCTCCGACACTCCTAATGGGTACTCGCTGTGCCTTGCGAGGGAAGACTCCACCCCTGCCCACGATCCAGTGATGGCTCCTCTACAATGCTATACATTGAAATCCTATCTGTGACACTTAAGTACGAACGCCATGGTTTGATGCATAACTTACTGCTACTCATCAATGCAGGGCGACGTATAAGAGATAAACAGAGCTACCTAACTGGGTATTAATTATTATGTAAGTAATAGCTAAAAAGTAATAACAAAAAAAAAAAAAAGGAGAGATAGAATAAAATTAAAATAAAGTAAAATAAAATATTATAAAATTAAATAAAATATTATAAACTAAAATAATATAATATAAAGTAAAAGTAAAATAAAATGCCATTGGAGTCATACATAGCTGATGCACGTGCTGTTTCCCAAGTCTAGTACATTTCCGGCTTGGAGTTATACCAGTTTTGTGTTATTGAACCAGTCAGTCCACGGTTTCCATATTGTTTTTGCTGTGTGTAGTTTACCCTTTGTTGAAGCGAACAGGGTTTCATATGTGGCATGAGTATGGCCGCGTACACACGGGCGGATTGTCTGCCCAACTAAGTTCGTCAGACAATCCGACAGACAGTCCGTTCAAAATTTGCATGAACGGACTTGACCACACACGATGAGCAGACAGTCCGCTGAAAGCGAGCGTGATGACGTGTACAGCACGTACGACGGGACTAGAAAAACAACGTCCTATACACTGCAATGCAACCTTCGGCCGTGTAAATCCTTTCTGAGCATGCGCCATACTTAGTCCGTCCAACTTGCCTACACACGAGCGGACTGTCCGCTGAAACCAAGTTTGGACGGACAAAACCAAGTTTGAACGGACTGTCTTACGGAAATTCCGTAAGACTTTGTTCGTCAGATTGTCCGCTGAAAAAGTCCGCTGAAGCCCACACACGAGCGGATTGTCCGCTGAAACACTGTTCAGCGGACTAAGTTGGGCAGACAATCCGCCCGTGTGTACTATCAGTTGTCATTATAACTTCTTTCATTGAGGGGGTTTCATGATCTTTCCAGTGTCGTGTGATAACCAGTCTGGTGCTTAGGAGTAAATGGGATATAATTGTTCTAGTAGTTTTGGGGATCGATTCTACGCCTAAAGATAAAATGGCCAGTTCTGGATTGGTAGGAATGTAGGTCATTGTAATTTGTGAAATTATGTGGAATACTCTGTCCCAACGTTTACGTATTTTTGGGCATTCCCAGAGTATATGATACAAGGTGTCTATATGGTTGCATTGTCTCCAGCATAATGGGTAGGTGTTAGAATCAAACTTGGAGATCCTATGTGGGGTAAGATACCACCTCAGTAGGATTTATTGTGTCAATTCCCATAGATTAATACATTTGGTAGAGGCATGGGTTGTTCGGAGTACTGTACGCCAGTGATCTACAGTGAATATTTTTCCCAAGTCCTTTTCCCAGGCACCAATATTAGGGGTTTTAATGAATGTCAATTTGTCACTAAGGGTGTTGTAGAATAGGGAAATACCCTTTATGTTAGTTAAGGGTTTAGTGAGGTATAGAACTATCCTCCAAGGGAGCTGTATGGGTGGGAGAGGGCTGGAGCGGAGAAGAGGTTTGATTTGAAGGTATCTATAGTGTTCAGACTCCTCCAACTCGTATTCAATTTGTAACGTTCTAAACGTTTTTGTTGCTGGTCCTATCATAAATGTCATCTAAATATTTGATACCCTTCTCTATCCAATGTGAGGTTTGTATATTGGGGATAAGCTCAGATAGACTAGTGATTGGAATTTGTAGTGGAGAGGTAGGTGCTGTAAAGGTTTGATTTAGCAGTATTTTTCAAACCTGTAGGGATGCTATCATAGATGGTGCCAGAGACGTAATGCGGGTAAGGTTGGATGTGCTTGTTAATGGGTAGTCAGAGAGATTGTTATTGGGGACCTGACTTTCTTCTAGTTCCTGCTGTTGTGGGTGATTCAGGAAACCATGTTCTCAGTTGTGCTAAAATTGAGGCGATGTAGTAGTCTCTAATCTGAATGTTTCCCACCCTGCCAACATTGAAGCTATTGAATTTTTAAAGGCCCACCTGGCTTTTTTCCCTTTCCACAGGAAGTTATTCAGATTGGATCTTGGCAAAGTAGTGCTTGGGGGCTGGTATGGGGAGTGATCTAAATAAATAGATCAGTTGTGGTAATATTTTTATTGCTGCTAAATGACCCGACCAGAGAAGCTCCGTTCTAGCTAGGTCCTGAAGTTTCAATGGCAGAGATTTTAAAAAGGGGATGTAATTACTAGTATACAGGGCTTTAATGGAGGTGGTCAAGGTAATTCCCAGGTACTTTATACCATCGCTGCTCCACTTATATGGAAACCGTGAGCTGAGTCTGTTTTGCAATGCATTGTCTACTCCCATCCCCAATATATAAGATTTTCCCTTGTTCATTTTGTAATAATACAATTTGTTAAACATTTGTAGAGTGTTGTGTACCGAAGCCAGGGATTTTTCCAGATTTGTGAGCATTAGGATAATGTCATCTGCGAACAAGCTTATCACACGTTCAGAGTTATGGGCCTGGAACCCATTAATGTTTGGGTGGGATCTGATGTGGGCTGCTAGGGGTTCTAAAATTAAATTAAAGATTAGTGGGGATAGAGGACACCCCTGGCATGTCCCATTGGTTATCTTGAAGGGGTTGGAGAGTACTCCCGATGTATAAACACTGGCTGAGGGATTCGAATATAGTGTCATTATGACTGTTAGGATTGTACCAGAGAATCCAAATTTACATAGATTTTCCTAGTGGACTCTGTCAAAGGCCTTTTCTGCGTCCAAAGCCAGGAACAGAGAAGGCCTCTGTCCGGTATTGGCCAGATGGATAATGTTTGTCAGTCTCCTTGTAGCATCAGAGGTCTGATGCCCCTTCGTGAATCCAGCCTGGTCGGGGTGAATTAGATGGGGTAGAATATCTATTAGATGATTGGCTATTAATTTGGCATATAATTTCACATCTGTATTTAGTAATGATATGGGTTCAAAATTGGCCAGGTGTCCGGTGTTTTCCCCTGGCTTCGGTAAAGTCACTATTATTGTGCTCAACATCTCTGGTGGGAAGGAGGAGGCCGCATTAATTAATTCAGTCAAGTGAGGTAATAGAAGTGATTTAAATGCTTGATAATATTCCCCCGAGAAGCCATCTGGGCCAGGGGACTTAGAGTTAGGTAGTGAGTCTATGGTTTTGTGTATTTCTTCTGAGGTGAAAGGTGAATTGCGACTCTCTATGTGCTGAGGGGAGAGTGTGCGTAGAGAAATTTGCTGTAGGAAGTCATTGATCAGTGTGGGAGTGGGTTGGATAGTGTCGGCGTCGTCCTTTAAGTTATAAAGGGTACCGTAATAATCACTAAATGCGTTAGCAATGTCCTGAGGGTGTTGCAGTTTTGTTTTGTTTGCGGGGTGTAGAATGTAGGGGATTATGGATTTATGCCTGTGACTTTTGATGTGATGTGCCAGTAACTTCCCAGCCCTGTTCCCCCTGTGCATAGTATGTCATCTTGAGTATTTTAGCTTGTCTTTCAAATGTTTCCAATAGAAGGAGTCTTAGATTAGGCCTCAGTCTGTTTAGTTTAGTAGTCAAGTCAAAAATGTCGTCCGTAATTTTGCACAGTTTCTTTTTCCGCTGGCTCCTCGCCCTGGCCCCTATTTTAATGAAGATACCCCTGATGAATGCCTTATGGGCATTCCAAAGCATAAATTGATTTTGCACCAAGGGTTCATTAATGGAAAAAAAATCCCTCAGGTGGTCCTAGATAAGTGCCTTGTTTTCTGGTTGCTGCATAAGATAAGAGTTAACCCTCCATAGAGGAATTGAATTTACTGTGGATGTGTCCATCAAAGAAAGTGTAATAGAAGCGTGGCCTGACCATGTTATGTAGTTGATGGATGCTGATACTGATTTAGACAAGGTGTGTTGATCGACCAAAAATAAGTCTATCCTCGTACATGTGTGGTGGAGGGCGTAGAAAAACGTGAAGTCCCTCTCCCTTGCATGTAAACATCTCCACACAAATATATCTTCCCTATGGAAGGTGCTGCATAAGGAGGTAGTTGGGCGTTTCGCTTTGGATGATGTGTCAATGGACGGATCAGGCACTGCATTAAAGTCTCCGCAGATCACCAGAGATCCTCTTCTGCATGTCTTTATCTTTTTCAAAATGTTGTGGAAGAAGCGGATCTGATGAGTATTAGGCGCATATAAATTTACAATAGTGCAGGTCACTTGATTAATATCGCAAATCAAGATCAAGTAACGACCTTGAGGGTCTGTTATTTCCCTGTGTAGGGTGAACACTACGGTATTTTTTACTGCTATCATAATGCCCCTTGTTTTATCTTCTTTGCGAATGCAAGTTCTGTGTGGGAAATTTTTGTGTTTGCATACCGGTGCGGCCATTTTACAGAAGTGGGTTTCCTGGGCACAAAGGATGTCAGATCCGTTAGTGCCTCCTTCCACAGGGATTTTCTTTTCATGGGGCGGTTAAGCCCTTTCGTGTTAATAGATAAAAAATGTATTGCCATGGAGAGATCTGACAGCTATGATGGCTCTAAGCTTGTCATAAATGGTAGTAGAGTGAAGACACTCGCTTGTGGATTCTGAGGGAAGTGATGTTGCTTGTTTTTGATATAGGTACGTGGGTCTGAGTATGCCGATTGCATTTCTCTTCAGGGTCTCTGCATCGACTTCCGTCTTGGTGGTGAGATTTCATGACTGTGGAGTGCTGCAGACCTGGAAGATGGAAGCATGGCTCCGAAAACAAAAACAAAAATAGAAAAAAATTAAAATAAAAGAGATTCCAAAAGTCACAAACATAACTTATGAAGAAAGAACTTTTCAACGTGGTAGTGCACATCATAGGGCCAAACTTCCTTATGGTTAATTTGGGGTATTACCGTGTGCAGCTAAGGGCTGCTCAAGTAAACTGGGATAAGAGTACAAGCCTAGCAGTTATTCCAGCTCCTCGCTAGGGATATATGTTGACTCCGTAATTGTAGCGATTTAATTATGTGACCTGGCGTTCTTTTGTGTTACTTTCTTCCAGTCTGGGCTGGGTAGACGTCGGTTGGTGGCATCTATGTTGTCATCACTAGTGTCAGGAAAAATGTGCAATCCTTCAGCAAGGAAATGCCTTTTTCCAGGGACTCCACAACATATGATTGATCCTTATAGGTAATTGTGATTTTGGTGGGGTAACCCCACCGGTAGGATATTTTGCGATTCCTTAAAACTTTTGTAATGGTGTTCAGATTTTTTTTTTTTTGCAACGTGTGCTGAGACAAATCAGCATAAAACTGCAAATGTTGATATTGGGGTGGAATTTGCTCCTGTTTGCGTATGTGTTGCATTAACTGCTCTTTCGCATGGTAAAAGTGCATGCGGAGAATCACATCCCTGGAGACTTTCTCTGGGAGGTATGTTGGCTTGGGCAGGCGAAGTATTCTGTTAATGGTGATTTCCATGTCAGGTGATAGGGAGGTGAAGAGGTCAATTGCATAAGAGCGAAGGTCTGCGGCTTGAACTGATTCGGGGATTACCCTGATCTTGAGGTTGTTCCTCCTGGACCTGTCCTCAATGTCTGCCAATTTATTTCTCACCCAAGCTGACTCCCCATATTGTTCTTCGTGCGCATCCACCAGATCGTTTATGGTGGATGCAAACTCCCCCATCTTGCCTTCCATGTGTTCTACTCTGGCCTCCACTGCGTTTAGTTTCCCACCGAAGCTATTCATACAGCTCATCATGTCTGCTTGACGCATGCTTCTCAGCGAGACTAACGTGTCTTTAAGCACAGTGTCCAACACAGGCTGGTTCATGGTGGGGTAGTTATTAATGGAGTCATGGAGCTCCCTGGTATCATCTTCAGAGTCTAATACAGGGCTCAGTGCGGGGCTACATCCATTGCCATCCAGCTTTAATTTAGCTTTAGCTGGACTCCCTGAGGGAGAGGATGAGGGAGGGGAGGTCTGGTTACTGCATGAATCATTTTTTGGAGATGATGTGCTGGCGAGCTGTTTTAGCTGGCTTTTAGAAGGCAGTGTGGGTGAAGGGCCAGCGCCATTTTTCCTACCTCCATGTCGCGGCTGTAAGAAGTAATCCGGCAGCCGTTGTGGCTTAGATGAGCTTTTTCTTTTGCCCATCATGGTCCGGTGGTGTGCCTCAACTGAAACGCCGGGCGTAGGTGCCGAAAACGGGGTCCTGTTAGCCGCTTGTAGCTGTTATATCCACGGGGAAGCAGAAGCTCTGGAATCAGGCTTCCATTCAGTTCCGCTGCAGGCCACGCCCCCTTCTGTTCCCCTTTTAATCTGCATAAAAACTGCATATGAGATGTGGGAGCAAGCAAACTGGAGGCAACACATAGATCAGAGAAAACTCATCCCAAGGAGTTTCTCCAACTTTTTGTTGAACCTGGATGTCAACAGGTCTACTTCTGGAGTGCCCCACCTTTGGCATATGGCCTGAAAGACGTTGGGGTGCAAATACCAGTCTATTTGGAGCAACTGTTGGTGACTTAAGAAGTCTACCTGCCAATTTTCCACTCCTGGAATAAACACCGCAGATAGGCAGGGCACATGCTCTTCTGCCCAAGATAGAATATGGTTTACTTTTCTCTGGGCAGCACAGCTCCTGGTGCTGCCTTGATGATTGTCGTGGCCAGTGGCGGCTGGTGAAGTTTTTGGATGGGGGGGCGCCAGACCCCGCCCATCATGACCACGCCCACCATTTTGGCCCCTCCCACTTCTCATAAAACACACCCCTTATGTAATCGGAAAAAAAATTTGACGTGGGTTCCCCCTCCGAGAGCATACCAGGCCCTTAGGTCTGGTATGGATTCCAAGGGGAACCCCCTACGCCGAAAAAACGGCGTGGGGGTCCCCCCCAGATCCACACCAGACCCTTATCCGAGCACGCTACCCGGCCGGCCAGGAAAGGGGGTGGGGACGAGCGGGCGCCCCCCCCCCTCCTGAGCCGTACCAGGCCGCGTGCCCTCAACATGGGGGGGTGCCTTGGGGGAGGGGGGGCGTGCGGCCCCCCCACCCCAAAGCACCTTGTCCCCATGTCGATGAGGACAAGGGCCTCTTCCCGACAACCCTGGCCGTTGGTTGTCGGGGTCTGCGGGCGGGGGGCTTATCGGAATCCGGGAGCCCCCTTTAATAAGGGGGCCCTGGATACCGGCCCCCCACCCTATGTGAATGAGTATGGGGTACAATGTACCCCTACCCATTCACCTGTGAAAAAAAGTACAAAAAAAAAACAACACAGGGTTAAAATATTTTATTGCACAGCTCCGGGGGTCTTCCGTCCTCGGGGGGTCTTCTCGCCGGACTCCTCCGCTATCTTCTTGTAGCTCTTTTGCTAGCGGAGGAGTCCGGCTTTCTTCCTCGCCGCCGGCCTCTTCTCCCGACTTCGGGGGTCTTGTCCCCCTCTTCGGTTCTTCTGCCGGGCCACCGCGCCTTCTTATAGCTCTTTTAGAGGCGGTGGCCCGGTCTTCTGCTGCCGCTGCCGCCGCCGCCGCCCGTTCTTCTTCTTCTTCTTCTTCTTCTCCAGGAGATGTTGCCTCGACGATCTCCCTGGCCGGAATGCCAGGGACGCGCTGCGCTGTTACTTATATAGGGACAATGGCGCGGTGTCACATGGGTTGATGTCACATGGGTTGGTCACATGGGTTGATGTCACAGTCGCCATGTGACATCAACCCATGTGACCAACCCATGTGACACCGCCCCATTGTTCTTCTATAAAAGTGGCAGCGCAGCGCGTCTCTGGCATTCCGGCCAGGGAGATCGTCGAGGCAACATCTCCTGGAGAAGAAGGAGAAGAAGAAGAAGAAGAAGAAGAAGAAGAAGAAGAAGAAGAAGAAGAAGAAGAAGAAGAAGAAGAACGGGCGGCGGCGGCGGCGGCAGCGGCAGCAGAAGACCGGGCCACCGCCTCTAAATGAGCTATAAGAAGGTGCGGTGGCCCGGCAGAAGAACCGAAGAGGGGGACAAGACCCCCGAAGTCGGAAGAAGAGCCCGGCGGGGAGGAAGAAAGCCGGACTCCTCCGCTAGCAAAAGAGCTACAAGAAGATAGCGGAGGAGTCCGGCGAGAAGACCCCCGAAGACGGAAGACCCCCGGAGCTGTGCAATAAAATATTTTAACCCTGTGTTGTGTTTTTTTTTTGTACTTTTTTTCACAGGTGAATGGGTAGGGGTACATTGTACCCCATACTCATTCACATAGGGTGGGGGGCCGGTATCCGGGGGCCCCCTTATTAAAGGGGGCTCCCGGATTCCGATAAGCCCCCCGCCCGCAGACCCCGACAACCAACGGCCAGGGTTGTCGGGAAGAGGCCCTTGTCCTCATCGACATGGGGACAAGGTGCTTTGGGGTGGGGGGGCTGCACGCCCCCCCTCCCCCAAGGCACCCCCCCATGTTGAGGGCACGCGGCCTGGTACGGCTCAGGAGGGGGGGGGGCCGCCCGCTCGTCCCCACCCCCCTTCCTGGCCGGCCGGGTAGCGTGCTCGGATAAGGGTCTGGTGTGGATCTGGGGGGGACCCCCACGCCGTTTTTTCGGCATAGGGGGTTCCCCTTGGAATCCATACCAGACCTAAGGGCCTGGTATGAACTCGGAGGGGGAACCCACGCCAATTTTTTTTCAGAAATTTGGCGAGGAGTTTCCCTTTCAGAGCTCATTCTCTGATTGGCCACGGCAAAAGTCGCCTGGCCTGGGGAAACCTTTCTGGCTGAAGTGTGAAAGCTTTTTTTCCATTCATTCAGCTAAATGCATGAACATTTAACAAAGTAGAAACTAAGGTCTTTATGCGGTGACTTGACTCACCTCCTGCCTGTCTTGCAGCTCCGCTCGGGCTGAGGAACGGAGCTGCCGACGTCACTTCCGGGTTTCGTAAAGCAGCCGAAAGCCGGAAGTGACGTGCCTGTCTAAGAATGACAATGCTCCCGCCCGTAGAATCACAGTGATTTTACGGGCGGAAGCCAGTCGGCGTTCTGCAGTGCGCCGCAAGGCGGGTTTTTAACCCGCAAATGAAGCGCCATGGATGCAATCTTGTGATTGCATTGACGTGGCGCTTCTCATAGTGCACTGTGACCGGCGCCACAGTACACTATGTCAAATTGTTAAATGACATTTTTTTTTTTTTTATTTCTTAAAGGGCCCGTTTTTTTTTTTTTTTTTAACTTTATTTTTTTTTTTTTTTTTACTTTTTTTTTTTTACACCTGGGGGAGGGGGGGCGGCGCCCGGGCGCCCCCTATGGGCGGGCCGCCACTGGTCGTGGCCTTGTCAGACTGAACCTTAACAGGACAGTTTCATAGCCTGTCTGTCCAGGCCTTCAAGGCCAGGCATGCCGCCCAATCTTCTAGAATGGGTAGGAACCTTTCCCCTGGACAGTGTCTTTTTCCAAGACTGCTCCCCAGCCCAAGCGGCTGGCATTGGTCGTCACTATCTTCCAAGTGATGGGTATGAAGGTCTTCCCTTTATGCAAATTTTTAGCTGACCACCACCAATTCAGACTTTGACAAACACTTGGAGTCAAACCCATTAGACAAGCCAAATCCTGGCTTTTCCTGCTCCAGCCAACCAGGATTCTGTTTTGCAGAAACCTTGAATGAAATTGGGCATAGGGAACCGCCTACCATCTTCCCTAACAACCTCGTGCAAAGGCGGACAGAAGGCCTCTCCTTTGTCCTAACCAAGAGTACCAGTTCTCTTATGGCGCAAACCTTTGTCTGAGGTAAAAACACTTTCTTGTGGGTAGTATCTATGACTAAACCCAAGTACTCCAATCTTTTTACTGGTCGTAAGGACGAATTTTCTAGGTTGAGAACCCAACCTAAATGTTCCAGATATCTGACCGTGCTTATCACGTGCTGATCTAGCCCTGCTACAGACTGATCTATCAGCAGCAGGCCGTCAAGGTATGCCACCACTGTTATACCCTGGGCTCTCAATCTTGCCAAAAGCAGAGCCAGGACCTTTTTAAACACCCGATGTACAGTGGCCAACCCAAGGACAAGGCCACAAACTGAAAATGCCGCTGTTCTATTGCGAATCGCAGGAATCTTTGATGAGTGGTAAATATTGGAACATGGAGATATGCATCCTTGATGTCTGTTGAGGCTAGAAGTTCTCCCCCTCGAAGGGTGGATACCACTGAGCAAATTATTTCCATGTGAAACAAATGAATGTTTAGGAATTGGTTTAGACCTTTGAGTTCTAAAATGGGTCTGACACTTCCATTTGGTTTCGGCACTGTAAAGAGGTTTGAATAAAACCCCAACCCCTGTTCTCTTAAGGGAGTCTCTATGAACACCTCCTGAGATAACAGTCGGTCTAGTGCCTGAAATAAGGACTAAGGACTTTCTTTTTATTGGGTCCTTGGGAACGCTCAATCTTAGAAAGTGAGATGGGAGGTGCGCATGCGCGGGACTTCCGGTCCGACACGCTGATCGGGAGCTCCGCACCGCTCTGGCCTTTCAGCGCCTTCAGCAGCCTCCCCAGCCAACGGGAACCCTCACCGCTACCACCACCGATCACCGGAAGACACCGGGCGTCCGACCATATGCCAAAAGGCCGGGCGAAAACGACCACCAGCCGCCAGCTCCACTACGGCCTAGCCGCACCTGAGCCTCCCAAGATGGCGACCGTTCCTCTCCCATGCGGAGACACGGACATCCAGGACAACGTTGCTGACCCCCCTCCTCAGCTCACCTCCGCTGATGTGAGTAACCACCATGACCCCCTGACTTCTCCAGCCTCCACTATATCCCTGCTAAATAGATCACTAGCAGGATACTCCTATTCTCCCCAGATCATCACTCCAAACAGCCTAGCAGATGCCCTGTAGGCCTCTCCTCAGCCTATCCATCCACCTGACATGGCCCAGCTATTGAGCAGATTCTTGAAAATGCTGGCATCTGGACTGGCTCAGAATGCTATGCAGATAACTTCTTCAATTAAAGCAGACCTGCAGAGTCTTGGGGCTAGAATGGATATCATAGAACAGGCAGTGGATGATTCAACTGCACGCACCAATCAGAACACTAAATGCATACAATCCCTGCAGGAGCAACTGGATTCTGCTCTCTCAAAAATAGATGATTTGGAAGATAGAAGCAGAAGGTATAACTTCCGCATCAGAGGAGTGCCTGAATCTGTCACGGACATTAACGGTACTGTCAAGGCCTTCATTAAGGACATTATCCCGGACGTTCCGGACCACAAGCTTGAGCTGGACAGCGCTCATCGAGCTCTACAAACCCCTCGCCAAGACGGACTCCCCTGGGACATAGTGATCAAGCCTCACTTCTATGGGATAAAGGAGGAAATTATGCTGCGGTCACGTAACCGCGCCAATCTCACTATCCAGGGTAATAAAATTCAAGTCTTCGCGGACATTTCTCCTGCCACGATACAAAAGAGAAGATCCCTCAGACCCCTCCTGGAGATCCTCAATCAAAATCTGATCAAATACAGATGGGCCTTCCCGTTTCGCCTGCAGTTCCAGTTTAAAGAAAGACAGTACAGCTTCGCTAACTTTCAGGACGGGGAAACTCTTCTCCTGTAACTCGGGCTCATTTCACAAGATCTACACCCCAATCAGTCGGAGAGCCGTGCGAACGCATCCAAAAGACCCTCCCCCCCCGAACAGCCCTCTGGCCCCCTTGTGGGTGAAGCAGCAGTAGAAGCGGCATCGTGACTCTGTACCTCCAAAGGGACTCCTAGGCCTCTAGGCCTTTGCCTTCTCCCCCTTGAATCCGGATGATTCCCAGGAGGGGCTGACGGACTTCCCAGCTTCCCTCCGGTCCTTCTCAGGACCCTCTCGACTCACTTTTCCCCCTCACCAATTTTTTGGAAAAACATATTCTTCCCCCTTTTTTTCTTTTTTTTCTTTGTGTTGTGCTTTGGCCTTTTTCCTTTCCCTCGACAAGAGGGATCACTTGGCTTTTAAGGGGCCTACTGCCCTGGCCGAAATAATTTTCCTTTTTTTTTTTTTTTTTTTTTTTTTTTTTATAATTTTTTCTCTTTTTCTTTTTTTTTTTCACAGCAGGGCTTAACTGCCCCCCCTGCCTCTCACCTAACATCCCCGTCCTTCCTTTCCCTCCTACCCATGTCTCATCCCACCCAGCAATGTTGTCGTAATGACGTTATTTGTTTATGTGTCTCCCTATATGATTGTGAAGTTTGGGTTATCGAATGTTATATGGTTAACTACTGTTAGTTTGTTTTCTGTATTTCCCGCTGGCGGCCACTCCTCTAAGCATCCTAGCGGAGGCGCTGGAGCCGGAGCGGGGCAGTTTGCCGCGTGCCACTTTACCTGCTGTCCCCTCGCGGAGATTTTCTCCCTTGGTGACACCAGGAATGCAGTCTGGCTTAAGACTGCCCTTATTCCGAGTCCTCCTGTTTTTGGAGACTCGGGGCAGGCTCTGGCAGGCCAGACCTGTCATTGAAGGACCCGAGCTATCCCAATCTCGGGTCCTCCCCCCTCTCCCTCCCCCCTTTCCCTCTCCCACCTCTCAGCTTTCTTTCACCCTCTCTATCTCTACTTCCCTCTACCTCCGGAAGTCCTCGGGGAGTCCTCGCACATCCGGCAGAGACACGTCCCGGTCTATGCATCCAGATCACCAGAAAAGCGAACAGGACCTTCTACCCAGGGTAAGGCTGTTTTTCTCTGTTTTGATTCCATACTCTGATGACCATGGCTGATCCCCCATCTACTAAGGCGACGCTCAAGATAGCGTCCCATAACACACAAGGTCTGAATTCCCAGTCTAAAAGACGTAAAGCCCTTCACAGCTACTACATTAGGGGCCTTAATATCATTATGCTCCAAGAAACCCATTTCCCTAAACGCTTTAACCCCACATTCTTACACTGAAATTTCCCTACCTTTTTCCTGGCTAACGCCGATGACAAGACAAGGGATGTCGCCATCCTATTCTCCAAACACACCCCGTTTACCCATACCCAAACCATTAGAGATAACGAAAGGGAGGTTTATCCTGGTTAAAGGCCATATTAACGATACCCTCTTTTCCTTCGTCTCCTATTATGCGCCCAACAAAAACCAAGCCCCTTTCTTTTCGTCTATGCTGACTACCCTATCCTCCCACCTGGAGGGTAAGGTAATCCTGGGCGGTGACTCGAACATTGCGTTTGACCACCTCATGGACAAGACTTCCAATGGCAGGACTCTTATGAAACGTCCCTCCAAACAGAGTCTCAAAATTGCTAGACTCTTACACACATTAGGGATGATAGACTCTTGGAGGGAGCTTCATCCTACCTCCAAGGATTATACCCACTATTCAGCACCACACAGGACATTCTCTCGCATAGATCACATCTTCGTTCATACATCAGATATTAACTATTTGTCCAAGCTTGCATTAAAGAGGTCCCGTGGTCTGACCATTCCATCATCTACATCAGGCTGGTGGGCTTTCTGGCTCCAGCGGGCCCCCCCAGTGGCGCCTTAAGGAGTCCCTCCTCGCTAACCAAGTACACTGTACGAAGCTTGAGAAAGACCTAATAGTGTTCTTTCACACCAATGATACTCCTGACGTCTCCCCGGGCACGCTGTGGGGGGCCCACAAAGCAGTCATGTAAAATTATCCAATTGACTTCCTGTCTCAAGAGGGAGAAAAACCTATGCTTAGTCAATCTGGAACGGGACTTCCAGGCCCTAAGTGCTGCTCACAAGAAAAGCCCCTCACCCACTTCTTTAGCCAGAATGGACACCGCTAGAATTGCTCTAAATGTGGCCCTGACTTCCAGTGCTGAAAGCCATCTAAAATGGACAGATGGTCCATTAGTGGCAGATTCTACCTCCACTCTGACAAATTTGGCCCTCAGTTAGCTGCTAGGCTCTCCCCCCGGCTCAGGGTTCACGCACTCCCCAAAGTCAAGTCCCTGTCAGGATCATTGACCCAAAATCCTAAACAAATCCTTGAGGCCTTTAATGAGTTTTATTCTAAACTTTATTCTGACCCCAACCCCGCTAGCTCACAACAGATCGAAGCCTTCCTGGACGGGATCGCCCTCCCAAAAATCTCAGACCCCCATAGGGAGCTTATGGAATCCTCTATCTCAGAGGAAGAGGTCAGAGAAGTTATTAAAGAGCTCAAAATTGTCTCGGCCCCTGGCCCTGACGGGTTTTCGTCTAAATACTACAAAACTTTCATAGACGTACTGGCTCCTTACTTGGCCCGTTTTTTGAACTCCCTTACCAAAAATTCCCATCTGGACCCGACAGCTAACCTGGCCTTTATATCGGTGATTCCTAAACCCGATAAAGACCTAAGTCTGGTGAGCAACTATAGACCTATATCCCTAATTAATAATGACCTTAAAATAATGACAAAGATTTTATCAAACAGACTGGGCTCATTTATAGGCTCCTATGTCCATAAGGACCAGGCAGGCTTCATTCCAGGTCGACAGGGATCGGACCAGGTAAGGAGAGCTATCGACATCATTTCCCTTCTGCAGTCTGGCTGGGATGGTGGCCCTCTCCAGGAAGGTTTTTCGCTATCCATCGATCTTCAAAAGGCCTTTGATACCGTTACCTGGCCCTACTTATTTCACACTCTGGAGCGGTGGGGCTTTGGTCACAAATTCATCAATACTCTTTCTGCCCTTTATTCCCAGCCTAGTGCCCAGATCAGACTCCAAGGCCACCTCTCAGACCCTTTTCCAATTACAAAGGGAACTAGGCAGGGATGCCCATTATCCCCCCTCTTATTCGCTATAGCCATAGAAACTCTAGCAATCTCCTTTAGAACACACCCAGATATTCACGGCGTTAAGTGCATCCCCTCCACACATAAATGTGCGTTATTCGCGGATGATGTCCTCCTTTTCATTACCTCGCCACTCATCTCCACCCCTAACATCCTACAGGTGCTTCACAAGTTCGGGCAAATCTCGGGCCTGCAAGTCAATATGTCCAAGTCAGTGGCTCTAAACATCTCTGCCAACCCCAGGTTGGTTGACAGACTCCGAAACCCAGTTCCCCTTTTCGTGGAACTCTACGTCCATCCCGTACTTGGGAGTCCACCTTACCTCAATTATAGGCCTACTATACAAGCATAATTTTCCCCCTATGTTTAATAAATTAAAGGCGGACTTGGACCAATGGTCCCTCTACAAGCTCTCCTGGTTAGGTAGAATTAACGCCATTAAAATGACATTACTGCCCCGAATCCTTTATCTTTTTCGTTCCCTCCCTATTCCGGTTCCCAAATCCCACATCAACAGTCTTCACTCCTCGATAGTCCGCTTTGTGTGGGGCAGCACTTCCCATAGACTTCCCAAAACGGTTCTCTTCAGACCTAGACAGAAAGGGGGACTTGGGCTACCTAATCTTTGGTGGTATTACCAAGCGGCCCAGCTGAGCCAAATCTCCTGTATCTACCCTAAAGGTAAGAAACCGGATTGGGTGGAAATGGAAAGACAAGCTATTCCCAATTTCACCATAGACTTCCTTATTTGGCGACCCCCCAAGTCCAGACCCCCGATTATGTCCCCCACTTTGTCACACTCAGTGGCCCTCTGTGACTCGGTCTACTCATTGAACTCCTTGACTTCTCATTGGCGTCCCCTAGCCCACATTTTCAACAATCCCCAGTTTCCTCCTGGGCTAGATATCAAAGCGTTCCAATGGTGGCTCAACAAAGGTCTTATTAGAATAGGGAACTTCTTCAACTCCAACGGTCCCCTCACGCTAGAACAGTGTAAGTCGAAACTTGAAATGCCCCCCTCCGAGAGGTTCCGCTTCCACCAAATCTATCACTTCCTGAGCTCGCTTTCCTCTCGCACATCAGACCCCCTGACCGTCACTCCCTACGAACAATGGTGCACATCAGCCGTGGTCATGAGAGGAGGAATCTCCCTGATCTATGCAGCTCTAGCAGAACCACGGGAAAAGGCTGGATACATGCTGAAATGGGAGCGGGATCTTGATTTTGAATGGGATCTGGAAACCTGGCATGGTTGCTTCGCTAGAGGGTTCAAGGGAATTATCAATATTTCTTTAATGGAGGCCATCCTCAAGGTGATTTCCAGATGGTATTTGGTCCCGATGCGTATAGCCTCAATTTTTTCCCAGTCCTCTCCCCTTTGTTTTAGGGGATGTGGCCATTTAGGATCCCTTATCCACACATTCTGGGAATGCCCCAGAATCAGAGGATACTGGAATAAAATTTTTAGCCTTATCCGCAGAGTCACGGGGTTAGGGATCCCCCAGGACCCTAAGATTGCTCTTCTCAATCTGAATATCCCCCATGTGAAGAAATATACCCGAATTTTGATCCAATTCATTCTGACAGGGGCGAAATTGTCCATTGCCCGTGCCTGGAAATCACCTAAGGTATCCATCCAATCTACTAAACAAAAGATTACTTGAATCATGTTCCAAGAAAAAACCTCCAGCTAAATTCTAGACAAGGTGGACAGATTTAAACGAATATGGGAACCCTGGGCAAGTCATATTGGGATTTATCTCTAACTCTTGACCACCATCCTTCCCCCCTTGGCCCCCTCCCCGAGGGAGCCTTCCCCCGGATGTGCCGGGACCTCCCCGAGGTCTCCCCCCCCTCCCCCCCTCTTCTCTTGGCTGTCTTCTCTCCCCTCTTCTCTCCTCCCCCCCTCCTCATCCCTCCCCCGAACCTCTCCTCTTACTTCTTTCTCCCCTATCTGACATCTCCCTCGCTCACTGATTCTGCAAGCGAGGGCCCAGCTCGGAGAGGGACCTTAATATTATACTCTTCCGTTTCATAAGATTGCTCTGTACCCCCAACACAGCTTGTTCCCAGATGGGGTGTTGGGGTCCCGGAGCATTCGTAGCTTTAGTTCAAAAATTGTGCCTTGTACTTGGGTCTCCTTAGACACATAGACGATATTGGTTAGGTGGCGTGTCTTGATCCGCCCCCCCCTGACTAAATATGCAGGTACTAGAGTTTATGTCAGATCCGCTGTGCCATTGTTTTGTAATCTCACGTTCTTGATTCCTTTGCGTGGGAGATCTGTTGTTACATTTCTCTGATTTTGTCTCAATAAAACTTTTTTTTAAAACCAAAAAAAAAAAAAAAAAGAAAGTGAGATGGTGGAAAATACCGAAATTCTAGTTTGTACCCCAGAGACACTGTGGAGATAACCCATTTGTCCTGAATTTCCTCCGCCAGACTCCTGAGAACTGCCGGAGCTTCCCCCCACTTGATCGAGCGGGAGCGCCACTTTGTAAGGAGGCCTTGGGATTCTGCTTTGTAGACTTCTGTCGCCAGAGCTTTTTCTGGCCCTGCGTTTGGTTCCGAGGACTTCCTCTTGGAGTTGATGGTGGAGGCCATTGTATCTGTCTACTCCTGGTGATGGAGAGGCAGAACGTTTAAAAAAAATGCTTACTCTTCCTTTTTACTGGAAGAAGGGTACTCTTTCCACCAGATATCTTCTGGATATATTTATCCAAGTCATCCCCAAATAATCGTTCCCCATGGGAAAACCAGTCAGCCGCTTCTTACAAGGTAACTTTGCTGACCAATGCTTAAGCCACAAAATCCTGCACAGGTGAACTAATAGAAGGGCAAGGCGTGACGCCTGATGAATAGAATCTTTAATAGCATCAACCACAAAACAAAAAGGCCCTGGGCAATTCTGCCAAATCTGGGACTTCTTCCCCTTTGATGGCTTGTTTTACTTTGTTATTAAGATTGACAGACTCTGATTGCAGCTACCGCAGGCTGTGCAACTGCACCAGCCATGGAAAATGAGGCTTTAAGCAATGTCTCCATCTGCTGGATTCTTAAAGCGGTAGTAAGCCCGCACATTAAAAAAAAAAAAAAAAAAAAAGGTAAAAAAAAAAAAACCCTGCAAGGCAAAAGGTATAATGAGCTAGTTTAGAGCTAGTATAGTATAGAGCTAGATCATTATCAAATACTTATCTCAGAACGAAGCCCCCGTATCGGTGCCCGGTCCACACCGAGGGAGCCGACATCATCTTGCTCTCAGCGGGTCTTCCGGGTTTGCGGCTCCGGTGCTGTGAGTGGCCGGAGCAATGATGACATCACTCCCTCGCACGCGTGCAGCTAGGGCATTCAGAGCGCATGCACCGCTGACATCAGCGGCTGCATGCATAGGGAATATCTCCTAAACCGTACAGGTTTAATCTTACCTACAGGTAAGACTTATTATAGGCTTACCTGTAGGTAAAAGTGTAAAATTTGAGCATACAACAGCTTTAAACACCTAAACATTGTCTACTGGACAAGTAAGACTCTTATTCAGAGAAGAAACATTTTCTCATTTTTTTTGTAAATTTCTCCTCCATAGGATAAAGCTGAGAGAATCTTTTAGGAGGAATAAAATATCTATCTGGATGATCCCAGTCAGCATAAATAAGTTGTTCCAGGAACGGGTGCATAGGAAAAGCATATGAACCCTGAGGCGGCTGAATTGAACCCAAAGAGGAGAAAGGTGCTTCAGCTGTCTCTGCTAAGGGTAATTTATAATAAAAACGCACTGTTTCAGTGAGTGATTGAACAACCTTGGCGACTGTGAAGCTGAAACTGAATCCTCTGGGATAGAGTCGTCAAATGAGGAACCATCCTCCTGCCCCTCTAGTGGGCCCCCCAGGGGCACATCTTAATCCTCTACCCACTCCTGATCCGCAGATGCCATGTCCAGGGCAGGGGAAGGGGATCTTTTGTGTTTTCTCCCAGCCTGGGGGGAGGATACGAGCAAACTAGCTTTTTCCTTCCAAACCAGCCAAGGCTGTAGCCAGATCGGCTTTAGTGACATAGGCAGAGGCTGGAATGTTGGAGGTAGCTACAATGCCTGATGGCTCCAATGGCTCAGCTTGGACAGCCGCTTCAGGAATTTCAGGAGAGGATGATACTGTGGAGGCATGACTAGGGTGCTCAGACCCTGACCGCAGCGCTTTTGCACTCCTTCTCCCTGATTTTGTAGCTCTCTTTTGGGAATACATAGTCCTAAGCACACAGCAGAGGTACTATTACAATGCATCTATTGCTGAGCTCAGTCTTAGCAATGGTTAATATGCCGCCATCAATGCCAGCAAAATGCTAAGTAGATGTGTCTGAATTGTCTGAATTGTAGCCAATCACCCAACGCTTACATGCCCTTGGACTGTGCCTGTGTCCCTCCTTCAAACAGCACTCTGTACACAGCAATGGCTTATACAATGCCACCTGTGCCATGAGAAAGCCAGCATGCCGATCCATGTCTTGGACCCATATAGCGCCCTGCCAGAACAAAACCTGTGGTATGAGAATGTGACCAAGGCGTTGGATCACAGGGCCCAGTTCTCTTAAACAGAAGCGTTACAGGCAAAACCTTGCTTCTTCCATACCTAGGCTTGGGCACCATACACCTTAGCCTCTGCAGACGGATAGAAAAATAGTTTTTTCCTCTGTCTGCAGAATTGGACCATTGCAGAGGCGTACGATATCGGGTGTCTGTGGATGTTCATCCGCAGACACCCGCTATCCCATAGGAATGCATGTATGTCCGTATTTCATCCGCAAACGGATGGATGAAATACGGACATACGGTCCGCATGTGTGAAAGGGGCCTAAATCAAATGTATCGATATATATATATATATATATATATATATATATATATATATCATATTTTAAAGAGTTCTTAAAACCTGTTCAAGGAAAGAGGAGAATGATAAAGTGCAAGACTGTATGTATGATAAGAGAAATACATATACACATAGATATCCACCATATCTTGGTATCTTAATTAAGAGAATACATTTTCATCTATGGAGACTAGATGTTGCATAAATATGTATTACAAACATTCCACACAGAATAACCCATGGAAACATTCAATGTGTATCAAATGTGTCTCTCTAGTGGGGTACACTGTGGAGACAGGGACAATATCCACAATGCAGAAACTTAAATGGAGGGCACAGAAGGAGTTCACACCCAAATTCACTTTTTAAAGTGAAAAAATAAAGAGTGAAATATAAAGCAAGGAATTGCGAAGCAAGGGGATAACCACCTCTTTTTCTCAGTGGGAGAACACGAGTCACAATAGTTTGTAATATCCCACTCTAAGTTCATCCCAAACGGAATGCGAGTCTTAAAATTTAAATTTTGTCTGGCTTATGACGATAAAGAAATTTCAACAGCATCCTTTGGATTCGAGTGTGCGATCAATTTTCTCCTCTCCTTGATGGGCACTCATAGGTGGCACTGGTAGGCACTCATAGGCACCGATAGGTGACACTGATGGGCACTGAAAGGCTTCACTGATGGGTACTTATGGGTGGCACTGATAGGCAGCACTGATGGACACTGATAGGCAGCACTATTGGGCACTGATAGGCACTGATGGATGGCATGGATAGACATCACTGATGGCACTGGCAGGCATTGCTGATGGGCACTGATTGGCATCTGCCTGGGCACTGATTGGCATATCCCTATTGGTCCAGGGTGGCATACCTAGGGGGTGTCCTTTGTGGGCATCCCTGGTGGCCCTGGCAGCATCCCTGGTGGTCCTGGGCAGGCAGCTGTGGGTGGGGTTGTGATGATAATCAGCACAAACCCCTCTGTAAGGAGAGCTGCCGATCGGCTCTCCTCTACTCACATCTGGCAGACGCGAGTCAGGAAAAGCCGATAAACTGCTCTTCCTATTTACACTGATCAGTCATGATTGGACACAGCTGATCACGTGATAAAGAGCCTTTGTCAGAGGCTCTTTACCAAGTCTATAGGCCGGACAGGAAGTGGTTTAAATAATGAAACAAAGACAATGCGCCCCCCCCCCCCCCATGTAGATCCAGTGCCAATCCCGATGAATGCCACTGCTAACAACCCAAAAAACAAAAAAATTGGACATCTCCACTTCCTCTAGTTGATAAATAAACAAAGGGGCAGGGTCACCTGATGACAGGCGGCGTTCATCGTGACTGACGCTGGATTTACTTCAGGGATATTGTTTTCGTTTTTTTTTTTTTTTTTTTATAAATGGATTGTCAAAAGCTGTGCTTGTGTTTTTATTTATGTTTGATACTTTTTTTGGTGAATGAGGAGGGGTACTATGTACCCCATACTCATTCACATTGGGGGGAAAACTGGGATCTGGGAGCCCTCTTGTTAAAGCCCCCTCCCGCAGACCCCCACAACCACTTCCCAGGCGTGGGGTTCCCCATCAAATTCATACCAACCCTGAAGGGCCTGGTATGAGTTGGGGGGGACCTGCTCCTTTTTTGTTTTAATTTCTTAAAGGCTGAGAATTGTTTTGTTTATGGTTGTTAAAGGGGTTGTTAAGATAAAAAGCCTTCTGTGTGTAACAGCCCCCCTAATACTTACCAGAGCCCCATCTCTGTCCAGTGATGTCCATGAGTGCCTTGATTTCTGGTACTCATCTCCTGATTGGCTGAGACACAGCAGCAGCGCCATTGGCCCCTGTTGCTGTCAATGAAAGTCAGTTACGTAGCCAAACAGGAGAGGGGGGGGGGGGGAAGGGCCAAACTGGGGCTTTGTGTCTGAATGGACACAGGGAGTTGTGACTCGGTTCGGGTGCCCCCATAGCAAGCTGCTTACTGTGCGACACTCAACAGGAGGGAGGGGCCAGGAGAGCCGAAGAAGGACCCGAGAAGAGGAGGATCTGGGCTGCTCTGTGCAAAACCACTGCAACAGAGCAGGTAAGTATAACATGTTTGTGATCTTTATAGGAAAAAAAATTAGACTTTGCAATCACTTTAGGACACGGGGGCCAGCTTACAACAAGAAGCTATTATTCATTTCATTCTGATGCTGCAAACATACAGATGAAACAAATACATTTATTTATTTCACTAATATTTATTTTGGATTTCTTGAAATGCGTTACTGTTGTATTCGGGTTACTTCCAAATTTCCGAATAACCAAAATGTTTTCCGAATTTCGATTCAGGACAAAAATTAACCGCACATGTCTAGTCAGAATCGAGCAGTGTTTATCCTCTGGATGTGGAGGTGTCACATGTCCCCTTTTAAAATGATTCTGGGAGATTGTACTGAATATATATATATATATTATAGAATAACAGGTATACATACAGCCAAGCCCCCAAATATTTTTGTTATCTATGAGACTGGGATCCATCAGGATCCATCAAAGAAGTTAAAAAAAAAAAAAAAGTGTTCCATCATCCCCCAACACTTGAGTTCTTTCAAGATCCCAACCATTTTGCAATGGATTTGGGTGCTAGATAGATTTGGAATATCAACTAGCAGCTGAGCATGATCGACTAGATAATTGTATTAGTACATGGGTCACATGGAGAGTTTTCTGAAATTCACAGGAGTGTAAGGTTGCTATATGTATCTAGGATGATGTTACTGTGGGGCATATTCTTTTTTCTTCTTTTTTGTGTTTTGATGTAATTTTTTTTTTTAGGAAAAAGCTACTATTTATTTTTTTACTGTACTTTAAGTCATTGTAACAGATTTCCTCATGCAGTCTTATAAGGTTTTTTTTTTTCAACGTATTTATGTGATATTTATTATGGTTTATATTTATAGATGTCATTATTCTATATCTGTTACTATATATTGAAGGCTTAATAGTATTGAAAGTTTTTGACCTGTCCTGTTTGAAAAAACAAATAAACTTAGATTGAAACAAAAACCAAGCATCAGTCCAAGGTCATTGGTCAATGTGGCACGAAAAGAAAAAGCGAAAAGTCAGATTTAGAGTGACACAAGAATCACAGATGGAACCAAAGTAGAGCATAAAAGGCTATGTATGGGTGGCAAAAAGACAGGGCACAGGATAAAGGATTGGAAGTCCAGTGAAATGTCAACCACATGGGACATAAGATGGCAACTGACCTCCCCATTTCATCTCCCTCTGTCAGATTAAATCTTAAAATAAATATTTGGATCTAAGGCTTTACATAATCAGAAAACAGGAATGAGATTACATTGCTAAATACAAAAAATAAATACATAACTAAAACTACTGGTTATTAGAAAAAAATTATTTTACCAATGCTATAAAGAAGAGATAATAGAATCCAGTAGGAACTGAACAACAGAAGTAGCCCCACTTACAGTTGTGGCCTGTCCATAGGGGGGCGCACGAGAGCTGTTCTCCAAAAAGAAAAAAAAAGTCACTTTTAGAGTGTCCAAAATATACACAAATTGTGAATACATCTGTCATGAGTAATGCATACAGTTATATACACACCCACCTTCTTCCTTCCTGTATATACAGGAAGGAAGGTGATGGGTGTATATAGCTGCATACACTACACAGGACAGATGTACTCACAATTTTTGTGATTATCTGTATAGTAGTGTACAGTATACAGCTATATATAACCACCTTCTTCCTTCCTGTATATAGAGATCTTCCTCCATCATCATTGACTGCAGATATACATCTGCTGTCCTGTTACTGTATATATAGCTGTATACAGAACAGATGATGTATATCTGCAGTCAGCGATGATGGAGGAAGGGTATATACAGGAAGGAAGGTGGGTATATATAACTGTATATGAGACTGCACTAGTGGGCACAGATAAGACCGCACTGGTGAGCACAGATGAGACCGCACTGGTGAGCACAGATGAGACCGCACTGGTGAGCACAGATGAGACCGCACTGGTGAGCACAGATGAGGCACTTATGGACACATAGAGACCTTCCTCCATCATTATTGACTGTAGATATACACCATCTGTCCTATTACTGTGTATATATAACTGTATGCAAGACAGATGATGTATATCTGCAGTCAGTGATGATGGAGGAATGTCTCTATATACAGGAAGGTAGGTAGGTGTATCTAGTTAGCTGTATACAGGACAGATGATGTATACCCGCATACCTTGATCTGTGAGGCTGAGCTATATACCCTGAGCTGTAATGCTGAGCTATATACCTTGATCTGTAATGCTGAGCTATATACCCTGAAATGCAAGCTGAGCTATATACCCTGATCTGTAATGCTGAGCCGTATACCCTGATCTGTGAGGCTGAGCCGTATACCCTGATCTGTGAGGCTGAGCCATATACCCTGATCTGTGAGGCTGACCTGTATACCCTGATCTGTGAGGCTGACCTGTATACCCTGATCTGTGAGGCTGACCTGTATACCCTGATCTGTGAGGCTGAGCCGTATACCCTGATCTGTGAGGCTGACCTGTATACCCTGATCTGTGAGGCTGAGCCGTATACCCTGATCTGTGAGGCTGACCTGTATACCCTGATCTGTGAGGCTGGGGCTGTGTACTCTGTCCAGGGATGCTGGGGCTGTATACTCTGCCCTGCGGTGCTGGGGCTGTATACTCTGCCCTGCGGTGCTGGGGCTGTATACTCTGCCCTGCGGTGCTGGGGCTGTATACTCTGCCCTGCGGTGCTGGGGCTGTATACTCTGCCCTGCGGTGCTGGGGCTGTATACTCTGCCCTGCGGTGCTGGGGCTGTATACTCTGCCCTGCGGTGCTGGGGCTGTATACTCTGCCCTGGGGTGCTCGGGCTACATACCATGCCCTGGGGTACTGGGGCTGTATACTCTGCCCTGGGGTGCTGGGGCTGTATACTCTGCCCTGGGGTGCTGGGGCTGTATACTCTGCCCTGGGGTGCTGGGGCTGTATACTCTGCCCTGGGGTGCTGGGGCTGTATACTCTGCCCTGGGGTGCTGGGGCTGTATACTCTGCCCTGGGGTGCTGGGGCTGTATACTCTGCCCTGGGGTGCTGGGGCTGTATACTCTGCCCTGGGGTGCTGGGGCTGTATACTCTGCCCTGGGGTGCTGGGGCTGTATACTCTGCCCTGGGGTGCTGGGGCTGTATACTCTGCCCTGGGGTGCTGGGGCTGTATACTCTGCCCTGGGGTGCTGGGGCTGTATACTCTGCCCTGGGGTGCTGGGGCTGTATACTCTGCCCTGGGGTGCTGGGGCTGTATACTCTGCCATGGGGTGCTGGGGCTGTATACTCTGCCCTGGGGTGCTGGGGCTGTATACTCTGCCCTGGGGTGCTGGGGCTGTATACTCTGCCCTGGGGTGCTGGGGCTGTATACTCTGCCCTGGGGTGCTGGGGCTGTATACTCTGCCCTGGGGTGCTGGGGCTGTATACTCTGCCCTGGGGTGCTGGGGCTGTATACTCTGCCCTGGGGTGCTGGGGCTGTATACTCTGCCCTGGGATGCTGGGGCTGTATACTCTGCCCTGGGATGCTGGGGCTGTATACTCTGCCCTGGGATGCTGGGGCTGTATACTCTGCCCTGGGATGCTGGGGCTGTATACTCTGCCCTGGGATGCTGGGGCTGTATACTCTGCCCTGGGATGCTGGGGCTGTATACTCTGCCCTGGGATGCTGGGGCTGTATACTCTGCCCTGGGATGCTGGGGCTGTATACTCTGCCCTGGGATGCTGGGGCTGTATACTCTGCCCTGGGATGCTGGGGCTGTATACTCTGCCCTGGGATGCTGGGGCTGTATACTCTGCCCTGGGATGCTGGGGCTGTATACTCTGCCCTGGGATGCTGGGGCTGTATACTCTGCCCTGGGATGCTGGGGCTGTATACTCTGCCCTGGGATGCTGGGGCTGTATACTCTGCCCTGGGATGCTGGGGCTGTATACTCTGCCCTGGGATGCTGGGGCTGTATACTCTGCCCTGGGATGCTGGGGCTGTATACTCTGCCCTGGGATGCTGGGGCTGTATACTCTGCCCTGGGATGCTGGGGCTGTATACTCTGCCCTGGGATGCTGGGGCTGTATACTCTGCCCTGGGATGCTGGGGCTGTATACTCTGCCCTGGGATGCTGGGGCTGTATACTCTGCCCTGGGATGCTGGGGCTGTATACTCTGCCCTGGGATGCTGGGGCTGTATACTCTGCCCTGGGATGCTGGGGCTGTATACTCTGCCCTGGGATGCTGGGGCTGTATACTCTGCCCTGGGATGCTGGGGCTGTATACTCTGCCCTGGGATGCTGGGGCTGTATACTCTGCCCTGGGATGCTGGGGCTGTATACTCTGCCCTGGGATGCTGGGGCTGTATACTCTGCCCTGGGATGCTGGGGCTGTATACTCTGCCCTGGGATGCTGGGGCTGTATACTCTGCCCTGGGATGCTGGGGCTGTATACTCTGCCCTGGGATGCTGGGGCTGTATACTCTGCCCTGGGATGCTGGAGCTGTATACTCTGCCCTGGGATGCTGGAGCTGTATACTCTGCCCTGGGATGCTGGAGCTGTATACTCTGCCCTGGGATGCTGTATACTGTATACTCTGCCCTGGGATGCTGTATACTGTATACTCTGTCCTGGGATGCTGTATACTGTATACTCTGTCCTGGGATGCTGTATACTGTATACTCTGTCCTGGGATGCTGTATACTGTATACTCTGCCCTGGGATGCTGTATACTGTATACTCTGTCCTGGGATGCTGTATACTGTATACTCTGTCCTGGGATGCTGTATACTGTATACTCTGTCCTGGGATGCTGTATACTGTATACTCTGTCCTGGGATGCTGGGGCTGTATTCTCTGTCCTGGGATGCTGGGGCTGTATTCTCTGTCCTGGGATGCTGAGCTGTAAACTCCTGACACTATGTGTGGAAGCCAGTGGAATACAGGGGACAGAGTGGGTGGATTCTATAAAGGGTGGGACTTTTGAAAAGTGAGAGGGTTCAAAAAGGGAAGGGTGGGGTCTGGCACCCCCCATCCTAAAACTTCACCAGCCGCCACTGCCCACTTGACTCATTGAATCCTGCCAGTGCTTTATTGACAAATAGGACTTTATTGTATGCAAAATAACCTATCACATATTTTTTTGATAGGAATTTTGTATTTATATGTGTTGTTCACTTTTTCTTGGCTTTGCATTCTGGTTCATTGGTCTCTTTTTTTTGCCCGGCTCTTGACCTTGCTGCCACCTGTGCCACATTTTTTACCAATTGTACTTGTACAACTTGTACTTTCTTTGGTTTGGTTGTCTTTGTGGACTTGAGTGTGTACTGCCTGCACTTCTCGTAGCCTGTGGAACTACAAATACCACTCTCAATATCTGCTCTGATGCTTAATGCACTTCCCAGTACAAACGGTTCTCTAAACCATGCTTCTGCTCAATCCCTTGCCATTGTTTAATTAACACTAGTACCAGCATTTTGCTTAGCCATGTTGGGGAGAGGCCACTCTCAGAGTATCCAGCATGTAATCCTAAAGCCTTGCACACACCAGGGCTGTCTTTAATATTGATTGGACCCTGGGCAAAACATTTCTTGGGCCCTCCCATGCAGCTTTGCTCTCTACCTGCTCTGAGACATACAATAAATAGCAGCTAGACTAAAAATCTATTTACTGAATCAGATCAGGCAGCTATTGCGATTGGTTGCCAGAGGTTACAGTGCATCATTACCACTCACTGACTGGTTGCTAGAGGTTACACCACACATTACAGCTCACTGATTAGTTGCTAGACGTTACAGCACATGACTTCTGCTTGTTGATTGGTTGCTTGAGATTACTGTGGATATGACCTCAGGGGGGCATGACATACATATCAATGCCGCCGGCCGCCGCTATTTACTTATGAATGCTGCCGCTATTTACATATAAATGCCAGTAATTTACATGTAAACACAGGTTATGCTGGTGAGACATCTGTACATAACAATTGGGCAGAGCTGGGCATTAGTAGCAGCACTTCACACTGAGATATCGGGAAACAGCACAGGACTAAAACCTCAAGGAAATTTAAACCAGGATAGTTGGCAGCTGCTTTGGGCCCCACAACAATGACAGGGCCCAGGGCAGCTGCCCCTTTTGCCCTGCCTTAAAAAACGGCCCTGGCACACACTACAAGTTTTTTTTTTGTTCAACCCAGCGGGTTTAATGAAAAAAAAAACTGACAGCTAAAGTTGGAGCTGCTGTACTAACTATGCAATGTTAGTACAACAATTTCACCTGCTGTGCTATAGTGCTCTGACAGGGGGGGCGGCCCCCTCCAGAACACTCCAATCGCTCATAAAACCATTTTTGGTCCTGACCCTTCGACAAATGCTTCTGTAAAATTGGCTGTTATACACAAGGGCCAAAAGCCGGACAGTTTCTATTGAACTGGCTGATGTCGCCTGACATTTAGCCTATTTTTTCTAGGCTTAACCCAAAATGTGGTTTCTAAAGGTAAAGCCCCTTGCAGCAATGACCATTGGATCTAAACAGGCAGACAATAATTACACTAGAACAGGGTTCTAGCATCTCGAGGGCCATATGTGGTCATTTGCTACCCTATATCTGGCCCTTTGGGCACTATTCTTTGAAATGTTACGAGGTGCTATTTCTCCCACCACCACCAGCACTGGGACACTATTTCTTCCACTGATATCAGTGATGGGGCACTACTCCTCCTCCAACTGATTACCAACATTGAGGCCATGTTTATCCTCACTGATGCTGGACCCAGTAAATGTTCTACCCCCAATGGCCACAATCGGGCCCCCTTAAAGTCTGAAGGACAGAAAAGTTTGGAGACCCCTGCACTAGAACAATGTCAGTGATGGGATTAAGTCTTTATCAAAAATGTGGAAATCGTTAATGTTCTACAAATATCAAGAACTAATTAACACGTCAGGCATGTTAGACTTAGAGATGTATCAAAAATCACAAGATGTGTTTCTAATAACTGAAAATAATACACTTTTTGTTAAGACAATATATGGCTTTATTAAACAATAACATCGCTGATAAAACACTGCGAGTCTGTGTGCTTGCCGTCACAGTCTTTGCTGTATGTAAATACTAGTCACAACTTCTATTGTTAACACACAATAGGCATCAATTTGATGCTTGCAAGAACAAGGTGGCCAAATGCTCTTCTAGTCAGTTTGCTTGGTCACAGTGACTTTCCTATAAATATTTAAAATTTAACCCCTGAACTTTTAAATTGTTTATTTGGGACATCATTTTTTTTTTTTATCATAAAACAGATTCTAAACTTGGATTTGACAACATGAGGTTTACTGAAGGCAAATGGACTGTTCACTTTGCAATGGAAATTGCCACAGTGCATGGGAATTTTCCCCAAAACATAGTGAATACTGTAAAATTCCACTTAGTAAAGAATACCGAATCACGTGCATGGAGAAAAAAAAAAAAAAACATTTGCTGCTTGATTGGATGATGGACGTCAATAGAGCTTCACCTAATTCACTAAGATCTGGGTAAAATCCCCTTGTAAAATGAACAACTACAGTATTTGCCTTTAGTACATCAACACCAATGATTCAGACTTATGTATAATATATAATAATAATAATAATAATAATAACAATAATAATAAGTCCATACCTCCCCAGATCCCAGATTCTGTGGGATAGTCTTAAGATTTCAGCTAGGGGCCCAGATGTAAGGAGGATGACTCTGGGGACCCTGATGTAAGAAAAGGGGGATCTTGATGTAAGGGGGTAGCTCTGGGGACCCTGGTGTAAGGGAGGTATCTCTTGGGGACCTCATGTAAGGGGGGGTATCTTTGGAAACCCTGGTGTAATGGGAGTATCTCTGGGGACCCTAATGTAAGGATGGTGACTCTGGGGACCCTGATGTAAGGAGGGGGGCTCTTAGGACCCTGATGTAAAGGGGACTCGGAAGCCCGGTGTTCTGCCGTATAGTGTCCGGCCATCATATAGCGTCCGCCCCGTACTGCGCATGCACTGCACTGTGCCGTGAGTGGAGGTGGTAGCCCCACCATCCAAGCGGACATAGGGTTGTGAGTATTAAAGGGCCCCTCGCGGGCGAGCTTCGCTCCCCACGCTTCGGGCTCAGCCTCGCTGCGCTCGGGTCTTTTTATTCCTACTCTATGTCCACTTGGATAGTGGGGATAGAACCTGGACTCACGGCGCAGGCGCCGTTCATCCTCGGCAATTTTCGGAATCTGTGTTGCTGTGTACTGCGCATGCGCAGTACACAGCGGACACTATCCGATGGAGGACGTTATTAGACAAGACACCGGCGACCCTAATTTAAGTGGGTGGCTCTGGGGACTCTGATGTAAGGGGGCAGCTCTTGGGACTCTGATGTGAGTAGGTGGGGGACCCTGATGTAACTAGGGAATCTCTGATTTGAGGGAGTGACTCTGGAAATCATGATGTAAGGGGAGGCTCTGGGAACCCTGATATAAGTGGGGTGACTCTGAAGACCCTGATGTAAGAGGGGCACCCTGATGTAAGGGGGGTGGCTCTGGGGACCCTGGTGTAAGGAGGTACCTTTGGGCACTCTGATGTAAAGGGGTGACTCTGGGGACCCTGATGTAAAATGGGATGGTTTTGGGGACCCTTATATAAGGAGTGGACCCTGATGTAAGGGTGGACACTCTGATATAATGGGGGGTGGCTGTAGGGACCCTGATGTATGGGGGTAGCTCTAGGGATCCTGATGTAAGAAGGGTGACCTTGAAGACCTTGATGTAAGGAGGGTGACTCTGGGGATCCTGCTGTAAAACGGGGTGACTCTAGGGACCTTGATGTAAATAGGGTGGCTCAGGAGACCCTGATGTAGGGATAACTCTGGGGACTCTGATCTAAAGGGGTGTTTCTGGAAACCCTGATGTAAGGAGGGGTGCCCTGGGACCCTGATGTAAAGGGAGACACTAGGGACCCTGATGTAACTAGGAAAACTGGCGATTCTGTTTCAAGGTAGGGACTTCGGGGACCCTTATTTAAAGAGGGGGGCTCTGGAGACCATGATGTAGGGGGATGACTCTGGGGACCCTGAACTAAAGGAGGTGACTCTTGGGGCCCTAATGTTAGAGGGTGATTCTAGGGACCCTGATGTATGAGGGGACTCTGCCTTTCCCTACATGGCTATCCTCCTATTGAAGTCCTTGAGTCTGCCAATTAATCTTGCAACTACCTAAGGGTGTCCTGGCCCTAACCCTCTCTCCCAAAGTTCTATTAAGAGAAATGAAAATCTCTTTTGCATTCAAGAAGTGTCTGGCGCAGAATGGCTTTAACTACTTTGCACCCACATGCATCACAACCTACCATATATAGAAGGATGTCAGCTATCTCTGGACCCTGGAAGTTGGTATTAGACTGAAGGAGGCCTGGGACCTTGCTACATGTATAATAATAATCCTTCTGTGTGCAGAAAAGCATATGTGAAACGTTTAATTAAAAAAAAAAAAGATCCTTAGTTCTGAGGTTTATGTGTACCTGGAGACTGTCACTTGTGAGTTGTGACACAATAAGCGGGGTATTTTGTTGATACAAAGACTGTTATACATTTGGAGGGCAAACAACAACTATACACAGATTCTATTTAATCATTCCCTTTTACCCCTCCCACTCATTCATTCTTTTCTTGTTGCAGGCAGCCAGCTGGTAGAGATGCCAGCTGCTTGTCATAATAATACACATCATAGTAGAGGGAAGCTTCCTCTGGGCTCCTCCTCAACTATGATGTTATCATCCACAACACCAAGAGGGACAGCCCCTTGGATGGAGCCACGCTGATCTGAGGTCTGTAAAGGAGATGGGAGGATTTACACTGGGGGATTATGCTGGTGGGTTTCAATCTGTCTCCTGTGGAGAATTACACTGGTGGGGACACAGTGACCTGGTACGAGCAGATAACAAAAATTTGTGCAAGAGATATATGCTGTGGGGCAATTTGGGAGCCTTCCCCTACATCAGGGTCTCCAGAGAGCATTGCCCTACATCAGGGTATCCAGAGAGCATTCCCCTACATCAGGGTATCCAGAGAGCATTCCCCTGCGCCAGGGTCTCCAGAGAGCATTCCCCTACGTCAGGGTCACCCAGGGGCGGACTGACAACTCATGGGGCCCCCAGGCAAAAGGAGATTATGGGGCCCCCAGGCAATCAGAGAAGGTATTGGAGAGGTGGGGCAGCTATAATCTCAGGATTTTTAGACCAAAAGGATGTCGGTAAGGGACATTTCAGAGACAGATGTAAAAAAAAAAAAAAAAAAAAAAAAAAAACACAGATTTTTACATACTGTCCCTGGTTTTACTGAGGCTGGCAACCCTGATGGGGCCCCCTAGTGGCATGGGGCCCCCTACGTCAGGGTCACCAGAGAGCATTCCCCTACGTCAGGGTCACCAGAGAGCCTCTCCCTACATCAGGGTCACCATAGAGCCTCCCCTACATCAGGGTCACCATAGAGCCTCCCTACTTACATCAGGGCCCCCAGAGAGCCTCCCTACTTACATCAGGGTCCCCAGAGAGCCTTCCCTCACATCAGGGTCACCAGAGAGCCTCCCTACTTACATCAGGGTTCCCAGAGAGCCTTCCCCTACATCAGGGTCCCCAAAGAGCCTCTCCGTACATCAGGGTCCTCAAAGAGCTTCCCTACTTACAATAGTGTGCCCAGAGCCCCCCTCATTACATTAGGGTCCCCCAGAGAGCCCCTCCTTTCATCAGGGTCCCCAGAGAACTCCCCTTACACCAGGGTCCCCAGAGACCCCCCTCCTTGCATCAGTGTCCCCAGAGGGCCCCTTCTTTACATCAGGGTCCCAAGAGTGCCCCCTTACATTAATGTCCCCAGAGTGCCCCCCTTACATTAGTGTCCCCAGAGAACCTCCCCCTTACATTAGTGTCCCAAGAGAGCCCTCCTTACATTCGTATCTCAAGAGAGACCCCCTTACATTATTATCCCCAGAAAGGCCCCTTACATTAGTATCTTCAGAAAGCCCCCCTCCCTTACATTAGTGTCCCAGAGAGCCCCTTTTACATCAGGGTCCCCAGAGGGCCCCCACTTACATCAGGGTCCCCAGAGGGCCTCCACTTACATCAGGGTCCCCAGAGGGCTCCCCTCTTACATCAGGGTCCCCAGAGGGCTCCCCTCTTACATCAGGGTCCCCAGACCATCCCCCTTCCAGGGATTCCCCGTGTACCTTGGCTGGGGAGGTGGGAGGCGATGATTGGAAGCTCTATGGTGTCTAGGGGTGGTGGGATCTCCCCGGGGCTTGTAGTTCTCTTCTTCCCCAGTGTATAAAGTGGAGAGGAGCGGAGCCTCTGACCCCAGCAAGTATCAGTAACAGTACACAAGCAGAGCCGACTCACTTGTACACTGAAGAGTGAAACTGCTAAATGTTTGGGTCAGAGGCCCCTCCCCTCTCCACTGTGTAGACTCAGGAAGAGATCTACAAGCCCAGGGAGATCCCGCCGCCCAAGGGCAACAAAGAACTGCTGATCTTCGCCTCCCCACTCACTGAATTCTAAATGGACAGCCAAAGTAGGGGGAGATGCCGGGACTTGGGCCCCCTCCTCCACTGCGGAAGAACGGCAGGGCCCAGTCACAAGTGTGACTGCAGCAACCCCTATAGTTACTATGTTACGTGAACTGCAGGTCACTCATTCTGAACTGTCTCTTACTCTCAAGTTCTAAACTTGAAACCTATAATGTATCATATATTTCTAGGCGGGGCCCAGGCCCAGGCCCAGGCCCATAAATATACAACCCTACAATCTTGGAGAGACCAAACACACAGTCCTTAATGTTGTAATTTATCTTGTATATTGTAAATAGGTTAGCAGTAAGGAATAAAGACAGATTCTATAGGCACTGACACCAGACAATATAGCAGTGGGTATTTGTACAATGTCATTAGGCTTGAGACTGTATTACTGGGGGGGGGGGGGGGGGGGACTTCTGTTGCATGGCTAGTACCTTGCAGTGTACTGGCAGAGCACTCTGATGTTGCTGAGAAGAGCCCCTATTTTACTGGTCCGGATACCGAAATGTTTCCTCTGCACAGACATTGTCCCTGAACTGACTTCACTCGCCAGGAACCACTCCCGCACTAATTTTTCTACCACAAGTAGGGTCTCTGTACCACGAGCTCCATGATCCGGATAACCTGTTTTATAAGGTCCCACATTGAGATGGCCACCAAAGGTCACCAGAGAGTGCAGCATCCAATCAGGCAGCTTGTTCTTCTAAAACATCAGTGGAGTTAATGGAGGACAAATTCCCCTTAAAGTGGTTCTAAAGGCAGAAGTTTTTTTTTTTTTTTTTACCTTAATGCATTCTATGCATTTCGTTAAAAACCTTCTGTGTGCAGCAGCTCCCCCAGCCCCCCTAATACTTATCTGAGACCCATCAAGATCCAGCGATGTGCATGAGAGCCTTGACTCTCTCCAGGGACTCTCCTTCCTCATTGGCTTTGACAGCAGTGGGCAACGTCGTCTCCTGCTGCTGTCAATCACAGTTAATGAGCCAATGAGGAAAGATAGGGGCGGGGCTGAGCTGCAGCTCAAGGGCGCGCCTGCTCAGTTGCCCCCAGAGAAAAGTGCTGGCTCTGGGGGTACTCGGCAGGAGAGAGGGGCCAGGAGTGACCAGGGTGGGACCCGAGAAGGGGAGGATCCCCCCAAGCCAAGCCATTATAATCACTTTAATGCCCCGTACACAGTCAGATTCTCCAACGGAAAATGTTCGATGGGAGCTTTTTTGTCTGAAATTCGGACCATGTGTAGGCTCCATCGGACATTTTCCATCGGAATTTCCTTTGCACAAAATTTGAGATCTGGTTCTCAAATTTTCCAACAACAAAATCCGTTGTCGGAAATTCCGATCGTGTGTACACAATTCTGACACACAAAGTTCCACGCATGCTCAGAATCAAGCAGAAGAGCAGCACTGGCTATTGAACTTAATTTTCCTCGGCTCGTCGTATGTGTTGTACATCACAGCGCTCTTGACGTTCGCAATTTCCGACCAACTTTGTGTGAACGTGTATGCAAGACAAGTTTGAGACAATTTCCATAGGAAAAAATTCATGGATTTTGTTGTCGGAATGTCCGATCAATGTCTCATCATGTGTATGCGGCATAAGACTCTACTCCATCTTTATAATGTCACAGTGTCACCTGCTGGACAGAGGAAAACCGTCAACTGCCTACATGTTGACAGCACTTATTTAATCACTTGAGTACCAGCCTGTAATACTCCTTCATTACCAGCCCATTGATAAATTTTCAGTAGTATGATAGTGTACATAGTTGTATAGTATAGATAGAGGCTTGTTAGAAACCTGGGTGAGAATCAGAGGGTTAGGTCATACTGAAGGGCTCTGCGGGTCAGGCCTCTGGTACTCCTCCCTGGTTCTAGAAGCTTAGAGACATTTCTAGGAACTAGTAGGCAGAGGCCAAGAGGTGCTGATCTGAAAATGTATGTGAATATCACCAATCTCTAGACAGCAGGCCTGGCAGGGTGGCTGAACCAGCCCATAAATATTGAGGCCAGCAAGGGGAGTTGGGTGGGTGATGAATGGTTGAGGTGTTGCTGTGTAGCCTGGGAGGGGGCCCCGGAGAAGAGGAGGTTTCTACTTCCAGGCTGGAGGTTGGAGGAAGGAGGAAAGCTGAAAGAAGGAGCTTCACTGCCTTGTAGTCCACCAGGGCAGGACAGCCTGCATTGCCTGGAAAGGAACCAGCCCAGCAGAAGTCCTGAAAGCAGTTCTATTCATAGTTGTAGGACAAGGACAGTGTGAGTATCTCTACAGCCCCAGGGCCTATAAGTGCGAAGTCTGCTAGATGCAAGTTCTAGGCAAGTCTTCAGGGGACAGTTTATTGCTTATTCAAAGTTGTCCTAATTTTTTTGCTCTTTGAGTCAAACACAACATCCCATAATCCCCTCTTACCATGTCCAAATTGAAATCCCTAATAAACCTTAAAAAAAAAACCAAGCCCATAGACTGTTTCTTGTGTCTGGATGCAAGTCGAAAAATGCATGTTGCCTGGCTGTGCAGACTATAGGGAGACCCAAAACTTTGGGAGAGGGTTAGGGGTAGTGCTACAATAAACAATATAAGTGTTGTTCCCAGCCACACCCTTAAGTGGGCAGGTCACAACTTAGTGTACAAAAGTTATGTAAATCATATAAATCAGGGGATCACATCTAAAAACACCAGTGACCTGAAAGTCTCTAAATAAACACAAAGTAATAAACAAATGAATAAATGAAGAAACAAGTCCAGCTGTAAAGGATTAGATACAAATAGAGTCCTCCATATACCAAAAGTGTTCAATCCACCACCAAGTATCTGAAGTTACTTCTTACCGGAACTTCATGATCCCCCACTAAAGAGGATCACGGTGAGCATATAAATATAAGGTTGTCCCCCCACTCCAAAGGAATCCTTCCTGTTCGCCTTTACACCACCCTTTCCAGATACGAATGGCTGGATGCGTTTTTCATAGGATACTTCTCACAAATTTGGAAGGCTCAAAACGTACACCATGGAAAAGAGAATAGGGCTCCAATAGTGTAAAAACCCTTTATTAAAAAACTTTAAGAATATAAAAGAACACTTACAATGTCATTGAAGTTTCAAAGCCTTAAGTCCGTCCCTTTGGCCGGACGCACACGGACAAACCCGTCCTGCCTGGACACTGAACACAAGGTGATGTTTAGCGTGACGCTCAGCCCTACGCGTTTCGCAACAAAATTGCATTATCCTGGGGCACGAGCGGCATGCCAAAACATCTCCTTTTATAATGCCACTACCCCTCCAAGTCTCACTCTGGGTGTGCTGTTTTTCCCGCCAAAACCAAGCCTCGTTTTCATTAATAAACACAGGCGTAGGTCATTCATTCCCCTGGGAGCTTCCCCCATTCACTCCTCCATCCAATCCAATTGTCTGACCTGTGTGCACTTCCTGGTTAACCAGGCCTCATTTCCATCTGATACAGGAACTATATCATTATGTCTCCCAATACAATTCAACAGATCACAGCGCCATTTCTCCACTTCTGGTGTGTCATATCCGGTATACGACGCTACCAATGGAGCGCAGCGCCATTTCCCCATCTCCGGTGCGTCATATCCGGCAAATGACGCTACCGCTGTTACTCCCAAAGTCTCCCTTAGGGACACTTGGTCACCCAATAAAATCTACTAAAAGATAATACTGTTTTCCTCACTCCCACAAATCACATCCGGTGGGTGGCACTACTATTATCACTTCCGGGATCCGATGGAACACAACGCCACCACTCTTAATTCCGCTGCGTCATATCCGATTGACGGCACTTCCGCTGTCAGCAGAGGCGCCCTCAATTACCGGAAACACCCGACACATTGTGCTCGGTCTCCAACCTGCCACAGCCTCTGAGGTGCTGCAGCTAACCTAAGTCCCATTCCCATCCATAGATCCAAATACCTAACAAACCTAATCCTCCTGTGTTTCTCCCTCTATGTCTAACCCCGGGAAGCAACCCAGGGTAAACAAAAACAAAAAATTGTAATAGAGGCAGGATGATCATAAACAAGGTTAGCAACAATATGTTAACCCTAAAATTAAACTAAATATTCCCAAAAAAACATCAATGACCTGTACATATTAAAAAAGGTTCTCAGAAAATAAAAAAATTGAAACTGAGCTGATAAAAAATATACATATAAGAACTCCATAGTACACTCACTAAGGAGAAGGATCAAAACAACCCTCCTACCTCGCACATTTTCCTTAATTTAAATGTGCTCAAAACATATGCTACCCTTGTTTTCCTTTTCCTTTGCATGCTCTGATTATACCTCATCACAAAGAAAAAAGAAAAGAAAAAACAAAACTTATTATTAATAATCCCCTCAGACTCCCTGACCATGGATTATAATGGAGGAGTGAACCTCTTTTTCAAAAGTTGATATATATTTTAGGGATATCACCCCCCATCTCAATCCTATCCCCCCCCAGCAGGGCATGGTCCCCCAAGAAACCAATATATTTCACGCCCAAAGCACAGACCATCAGGGAGGGCTCACAAGAATATATAATATATATCACTGATATAAGCCAAAATATTATCGGTCAGACTGTCCCAAATAGATGAGAATAATCAATCCAAAAAAGGGAAATATTAAAAATAATACAAAAAATAATACAAAATATAATACAAAATATAATATCAAGAGAAAGGCAAATAGAAAAATTATGATGGTGACACATTTCCATAGGGCCTGTGGACGCATTCAAGCATTGTTAATGAATGCGTTCACATCCGTATCCACGTTAAGGCCATACGGGACATAAGTTCTAAGTCTATATATCCACGCCATCTCTTGTTTTGAGATTTCTCTGACCAATGACCCACCCCTCCAGTGGGGCCTATACTTATCAATGCCCATATACAAAGTATTAGAGGGGTCCCTGTTGTGCATTTGGTCAAAATGGCATGACACCGGGTGCTTATCAAAGCCCCCTCCTTATGTTCCCAATATGTTCCTGGAGTCTCACTCTCAGTGCCCTCTTGGTCCTCCCAACATATTGGAGGCCGCAAGGGCACTGGATCAAATATACCACCCCCTCAGATGAGCAAGTAATAAAAGGTTTGACTTCATAGGACCTTGATGTACTGGTCAATACAACATTAGTAATCCTTCTTTCTTTGCACCTGTTTAGAGTGCAAATCTGGCAATTTTTACATTTGTAATAACCCTTGAGGTTCTGAAAAAAACACCTGTTGGTGCTTGGGGGATCGTGTACGCTTGGTGCAATCCGATTTCCCAAAGACGACACCCCCTTAAACACTACTTGTGGTTTACCCGGTAGTATAGTACCAAGAACCGGGTCACTTGTTAGTAAATGCCAGTGTTTCTGTATTAAACGCTTAATACTACGGTGTTGCACCGAAAAGGTAGTAATAAATGGAACTTTATCCTGTGTCTCTCTATCCTCCCTTCTTCTGTCACCCAAAAGCTCCATTCTATCCTTTTCCCGGGCACTCTGAAGTGCTTCCGACAAAAAATCCCTACTATATCCCTTCTTCAGGAACCTTTCAGCAAGAACAGCCGCCTGTTCCTCAAAGGTCTCCACTTCAGTGCAGTTCCTCCTCAGGTGTGTAAATTGTCCCTGGGGTATTGCTCTCAGCCAAGGTTCATAGTGGCAACTGTCCAAGGGGATATATGAGTTCCGATCGGTTGTTTTGAAAAAAGTAGAGGTTACAAAACGATCATTCTCCACCTTAATGTTCAGATCTAAAAAGCAAATCTCATTTTGACTGGCCTCAAAATTAAATTTGATGCCCCTACTGTTCATATTGAGGGTGGCCATAAACAAGTGTAAATCTGTCTCTGCCCCATCCCATAGGAGGAGGATGTCTTCAATGTACCGTACCCATAAGGTCACCTCAGGCCTCCTGGGGGCATCGATGACGTCCTCCTCCCACTTAGCCATCCCAACCGTACTCACCCATACTCAGCCATCCCCATTCATGCTCATCCATGCCACATCAGTTCTCATCCATACCACATCCATGCCACTACAGTGCCTCACAAACGTGTGATAGATAGTCAAATCAGATTGAAATGTATGCCCCTAGAACACCTGATGTTGCTCCCTGCATGTTGGTCCTCTGTGTGTGGCTAGGCTGTGTAAATGTCACACCTGTGGCAACGCCAACAGCTGGAGGCCTATCATGGAGAAAGGTCCCGCAGTTTAGTGGTGAAATATGTGTTAAGTTCGGGGTGCCATCAAAGACCAACAGACTGAGTGATTGATAGTTGTCATTTACTGATGTTTATATGTTAAATGTTTTGAAATATTAATATTTTGTTAGTGAAAAAGCTGCTATGGCCATTTATACCATATTTTCCAGCGTATAAGACAACCTTTTACACTCAAAAAAACTGGGCAAAAAGGAGGGGTCATCTTATACGCCGGGTCAGCTGCTGGGATGCCTTCTGGATGTCTGGTAATACTGTATGTAGCTTTGGCTGAATACAGAGCCTGCTCGGATTGGAGTAACAATCTCTGCCAATCCGAGCAGGCTACACACAGTAGCCTGCTCGGATTGGCTTTGAGAGTCAGAGAGGCGCGGGCTGATGATGTTACAGCCTCTGCCAATCCAAGCAGGCTTTGTATTCATCAATAGAATACATTGCTCGCCGTGATTGGCTCCAGCACCAGCAAGAAGGAAGAAGGAAATGGCTCCAGCAAGGACGAAGAAGAGGGATATGAAGCGTCGGAAGCCTCGGAATGGGGGGGGTCGTCTTAAACGGCGAGTACGGGCAAAACATTTTAAAAACCTGTACAATTAGGGGGTCATCTTATACATCGGCAAATACGGTACTCCAAATTTAGGTGCGGTCTTGTTAATTTTAATAATATTAAGGGGGATGGTGGAGTATAAGTGGTTGGGCGGTATAAAGAAGGTTGGGGAGATCTCGGGCTACACTGGTCAAGACCTTGATCAGAGCAGGACCCTCAGTTACATCATTGCACAGCAAAGAGCTGCAAAAAAAGTGAATGCTGGAAGTCTACCCCTGCCAACCAAAGTAATCGCAGGTCTAATCGGAGGCATTTGTTGGTGAGTTGTTTGTTTTGTACTTGGCGTTTATCGGATGGAGGTATGTGCAGTGCACAAGCAATGGGATTTCACATATTAGTGTAATGTTGCCACACAGAAAATTAGTGAAGAATATAAGCATTTAGATTGAAAGGTTTACTATAAAGCAGGGTTTCTCAACCAGGGTTCCATGGAACCGTAGGGTTCCTTCAGACGTTACTAGAGGTTCCTCGAGCAATGGTCAGTTTCTGCCTCTCAGATAAGTTCCCACTGAAACATTGATCTTTTTAGCTATCTGTAAGGGGGTAATTCTTCCCAAAAACCACAAGTGTAAGGAGCATTCCTCCCACTGACCATCACACTAATGTATCATGAGTTATAGATTTTTAATTTTTGGCAGTGGATCCCCCGAAACTGAATTATTTCAAGTCTTCAGTGTTGAAAATGTTGAGAAAGGCTGCTATAAAGCTTGGTTCCTTAAATCTTCTGCCCTCTGCTGTTTGAAAGGTGCAATGCACAGCTCTGGCTCCATATTACTTGTGCATTAAAAGCTTTCAACAAAATTGTTGTTCCACATAGTAGAATGTAGTTTAACAGCCACAGCATAATTAGGATCTGGGAGAAGAGCTGTGCAAAGATTTATTTATTAAAGTTTGAAAAAAAAAAAAGAAAATCTAGTGATTTGTGTCCACAAGAGAAGACTCTGCATTGCCACCACATATGGATAATAGCACCAACCTATGCACAACCTCCACTATATACAGTATATTTGGGGGCTGTAGGGTCAAATGTGCTGACCTTCTCTGGGATCAGAAACAGTCCATGAAGAAACAGAAAAAAATATCCAAACCAAGGTTACTTAGTGAGTTCCCCTAGTCAGAGAAGCAAAAAAGTTTTAGAAAGTTTATAACCAGATACCTTTCCTGGGAGGGCATAAATGAAAGTTTGAAATCAGACTGAGGGTCAGTTCACACCTCATGCAGTCCAGTGCGTTTTTTTTCTGCATTAAAAACACATGGAAAGTAGGTTATATGATTTCCAATAGCATAGTTCACCCCAGTGCTTGCAGTTCCAATTCCAGAAAAAAAGTAGAATATGCTGCATTTTTCCTGCACTGGACTGTACTGGAAAAAGCATCAAAAACGCACTGGAACACATTGGAACTAGAGGTCGACCGATATGGGTTTTTCTCTGGCCGATACCGATATTTAGAAATATCTACGGCCGATGGCCATTATATGATGCCGATTTTTTTGGGCCGATATGTTAGGCCGATTATTTATTTATTTTTTCCCCTTCATCTCATAAAATCTAACAGTTAGACACCTTTCCCACTGGGGCGTTTTTCAGGCACTTTAAATTAGCGCCTGTAAAGTGCCTGCAAAACGGCTCCCCTGCAGGCTGTGTGGAAGCCCCGAGTGCTTTCACACTGAGGAGATGCGCGGGCAGGACGTTAAAAAAAAAAAGGCCTGCAAGCAGCATCTTTCCAGTGGTGTATACCGCTCCTCCACCACTCCTGCCCATTGAAATGAATGGACACCGCTGCCGAAGCACCTGCAATGCGATTTGGCAGTGGCGCTTCACGGGCACATTTAACCCCTTCCTGGGCCGCTAGCTGGATTATGAGTGCCCCGCTAAAATGACGGTAAAGCGCCGATAAACCTGGCAGCGTTTTACTGTCAACGCCTGCTCACTCCAGTGTGAAAGCAGCCTTAAGTGATACAGAAAATTTCTTACATTTATTAAACAAAACAAACATCCAAACTGTTCTCTTGTATGTATAATTTAGAATGAGATATATATATATATATATATATATATATATATATATATATATATATATATATATATATATATATATATTGCACAAAAACAGGTAATCAAAACTTTTGGATGAACAAAAAAAATGGGCTAACTTTACTGTTTTTTTTTTTTTTTAAATCTGTGTATTTTTTCCAAAAAAAATAGAGTTTGAAAGACCGCTGCGCAAATACCGTGTGACATAAAATATTGCAACAACCGCTATTTTATTCCCTAGGATCTCTGCTAAAAAAATATATACAAGTTTTGAGGGTTCTAAGTGAATTTCTAGCAGAAAATACAAGATTTTTATTTGTAAGCATCAAGTGTCAAAAAAGATTTAGTCTTTAAATAGTTAAACTGAGAACTCTACACACTGAGTTGAGTTCATTCATTCAAGTGTTAACATTGTATCTTTTTGATCTTTTCTTGGCAGACTGCCCAGAGAGGAGACAAGTTGCTTCACTCAAGTCTCCAGGCAACTTGCACTGACTTCTATTACTGAAGTCATTTGCAAGTCACGCTGAATATATCAGCCTTTTTTAACAGCACAATTGGCCGATGCTGATTAATTAAAAAACGCCAAACATTGGCCGATATATCGGTCGACCTCTAATTGGAACGCACCTAAATGCATTAGAAATACACTGGAACACACATGTCATTTAAGTTTAAGAAAAAAAACAGAGGGGGAAAAAATGCACTGGACTGCATCAAAAACGCACTGGAATACATCAAAAATGCGTAAAAAACGTGCATGCAGAAAAGCAACTGGAACACATCCAGACTGCATTTCTATGGTGTGAACTGGCCCTGAAGTTGATTCAAACTAGAGTATGGTATAAAGAGGATGAGAAAGGGAATAACTAGGTCTGTCACAATTTTAGTGGACTTAATATGTAGGCAGATTGCCGACCATGTTTAGTTACTATTTAGTATCTACTTTAGTTACTGCCCAAGGCAAGGGCTAAGGGGTTAATGTTTTGTGCTTTCCCTGGGCCAATTTGGGGGCTTTTTGGGCTCCGGCCTTCCTTCCCATGCAATATAAAATATATAAAATGGGTCTCATGGGTGCAAGCAAGAGAACAGGAGCTATCGAAAAAGGATGCTGGGACCTGGGATCCACTCCAAGAACACCAACTCATTAGGACCCTTTAACAATGGACACCTACATTCTGTATTCTCCAATTATGGAGTTTACCCACAAGGACGCATGAGACCCACGCTATGTGTCCGTTGGGGTTTCATTCTGTTACTGGGAGTGAGGTGACAGAAGCACGCTGGACTGGTGAATTTGGCAAAGGCTCTGCTAATGCTAACGTAGCTATGGGGTTAGCACTACTGACAAACAATCCACTAAATCATCCCACTACCAGACTTCATACATCCTTTCCAGAGACAATGAACAGTCCTTTGCGAGCTTTGTTTTTGTTGTTTTATTGAGGGGTACAACATGGATAGGGATTGGAATATTAGATGCCCATAGAATTAATCATTGCCATCATATTTACAGGTTTCAATATAGTGTGATCTGTTTAGAGCCTGAAGATAGAATGTGCACATTTGTAGAAAGTAGAAATGTCCTGCAGCTCCCTGCAGACTGTAAAGCCGCGTACACACGGGCGGACTGTCTGGCCAACTAAGTCCGTCAGACAATCCGACAGACAGTCCGTCCTACTTTTGAATGAACGGACTTGACCACACACGATGAACAGACAGTCCGTTGAAAGCTTGCGCGATGACGTGTACAGCACGTACGACGGGACTAGAAATACGACGTCCAATACACTGCAATGCAACCTTCGGCCGTGTAAATCCTTTCTGAGCATGCACCATACTTAGTCCGTCCAACTTGCCTACTCACGAGCGGACTGTCCACTGAAACCAAAGTTGGACGGACAATATTACGGAAATTCCGAAAGACTTAGTCCGCCAGACTGTCCGCTGAAAAAGTCCGCTGAAGCCCACACACGAGCGGACTGTCCGCTGAAATGTGTTTCAGCGGACTAAGTTGGACAGACAGTCCGCCCGTGTGTACGCGGCCTTACTCTCTCTGCATCTTCTATGCAGACTATTGCTCCCTGCATCTCCATGCACACTGCTGTTACTGAGATTTGTGTGAAGGGCAGAAATATCACTTTTGACCGTGTAAAAGTAATGGACTTAGTTCTCTTGACCACCTGCCCAAACTTGCTTCTCCTTGCACACTTGGTTTTCTCCTGCACAGCTTGTAATTACATTAGGGTATAACACATCCTCTTCTAATGGGTATGAAGAACTCACTCTAAATAAGCCCCTCTACTGGCTCTGGTGACTCGCTGCTACTAGGCCTGAGGCCCGCAGAACCTCTCCCCAGAGGCCTAGTAAGTCTATGTTCTAGGAAATGGACTACTGCTCTCAACCAGTCCAACTTGCAAATCACATGTTCCCCGGCCACACTGATTTGACACACACATCCCCGCAGTCTCTTTCCTGACCCAGGATTCTCCATCATCCACTGTGTGTATTGATGCAGACTTCATTAGTGACCGTGTACTAACAGAGTTCCCTTCACAGATTCCCTGGCCCCTCCAGCCATCCATTGTGGCAACACTCACCAATCTTCCAACCTTCCAGCCCTGAGTCCTAATGAGGAATTTCCCTAGACAATGCGTTCCTACAGCTTCTCCTGCCTCTCCTCTCCAGGAGCTCTGTGCCACCGACCGTGTGGTGACAGAGACATTGCCAACAACTGTGTGAAGGCAATGCTCCCTCACAGCTCTCCCCGGGCCTTCTCCTGCGATCCTGCACCCCCCCAGATGGGGTGCGGTGCTGCGGCTGTCTAGCACTCCATTCCCCACTTCACCCAGGCGACTCTTCTCCCCAGCAGCATGTGACCTCAGCATATATAGGAGGCCCGCCCCCTGCCAATGGCAGTTAGGGATTGGTCAGAGCTCCCACATGTGTTGCCTGCCACTCCAGCTCTAGGCCCAGCCTCCTCTTCCAGAACATTCTGGCTGGAGGCAGGGGAGACGCCTCAGAACTGAAGCCAGGTGGTCACACCCACTGCTACTCTAAAACACTCCCAGCCCCAGAATTAAAACAGATAGGCCTAGCGTGCATCATAAGCCTGTTTAAATTTGCCTGTGCTGAATGAACCTAGTAAAACAACCCTTATGCCGCATACACACGATCGGACTATCCGGCGGACAACCCACCGGACTTTGCAGCGGAGGTCCGCCGGACTTTCCCGAGCGGACCTGCCCCCACACAACCAGACTTTTGAAATGAACGGCCTTGCCCACACACGGAGCACGGAGTAAAGTCCTTCATTTTGAACATGGCTCAAGGTAGAAGGAACTAGCGAAGGAAGTGAATGTCCCCGCCTCCATCGGCAAGATTAACACCTCGCTAGCCCCGTCACCTGGTATGGATTTAAAGGGGAACCCTATGCAAAAAAAAAACAATGTGGGGGTCCCCCCAAAGTCCATAGCAGACACTTATCTGAGCACGCAGCCCAGCCTGTTAGGAAAAGGGGTGCGGACGAGCGATCGCCCCCCCCCTCCTGAGCCGTACCAGGCCGCGTGCCCTCAACATGGGGAGGTGCTTTGGGGAAGGGGGGCCCTGCGGCCACCCACCCAGCACCTTGTCCCCATGTAGATGAGGACAAGGGACTCTTCCCGACAACCCTGGCCGTTGGTTGTCAGGGTCTGCGGGTGGGGGGGCTTATCAGAATTCAGGAGCCCCTTTAATATGGGGGCCCCATCCATGCCCCCATTCTATGTGAATGAGTATGGAGTATGTTGTACCCCTTACCCATTCACCTAGGGGAAAAAAAGTGTACATAAAAAAGAAAACACAACACAGGTTTTTTAAATACTTTTATTAATTAGACAGCTCCGGGGGTCTTCTCTTCTTCCGTCTTGGGGGGTCTTCTCGACGGACTCCTCCGCTATCTTCTGCTAGCTCTTTTACTAGCGGAGGAGCCCGGCTTTCTCCTTCGTCGCCGCCGCTGTCCAAGGGTCTTCTTACGACTTCGGGGGTCTTGTCCCGCTCTTCGGTTCTTCTTGCCAGGCCTCCGCTTTCTTCTTCCAGCTCTTTTATTAGTGTTGGCCCGGTCTTTTGTCACTGTCGCCATCACCTTCTGCTTCTTGTTCTTCCTTCTTCCGATGTTGACACAACGCTCTCTCCGGCCGTAATGCTGGGGACGCATTGTGCGGCGACTTATATAGGGACATGGGGCGGGGTCACCGGGTGATGTCACATGTGCCCCCGACCCTTATGTCACAGTCCCAGCATCCTCCGGGATTGTGACATCATAAGGAGTGGGGCACCATGTGACCTCACCCGGTGACCCCGCCCCTTGTCCCTATATAAGTTGCCGCACAACGCGTTCCCAGCATTACGGCCAGAGAGAACGTTGCGTCAACATCGGAAGAAGAAAGAAGAACATGTGTTGTGTTTTTTTTCCCCAGGTGAATGGGTAGGGGTACAACGTACCCCATTCTCATTCACATAGGGTGGGGGGCCGGAATCTGGGGGCCCCTTATAAAAGGAGGCTCCCAGATTCTGATAAGCCCCCGCCTGCAGACCCCGACAACCAACAGCCAGGGATGTCAGGAAGAGGCTCTTGTCTTCAACATGGGGACAAGGTGCTTTGGGGTGGGGGGGCTGCAGATTGGCAGTCCTGATTGGCAGAGAGGCTGTTCAGTGTTCCAAAAGAAAATATTAATTTGCTTTTCTAACACACCTGGGTGGGATTCAAGCGCAATGCTCTGCTCCACGAGTCGAAGCTATTTTGAAGCCTATTAGAGCCTGTAGCTCTAATCAGGTGCTTAAAAAAAAAAAACACCCCCGCCGCTGTAATTCAGGCACCCTGTGTCCCAAAAGCGTCCGGACCCTGGAATAGGAGGTGGCTGCGGCCGCCTGGTATAGATTTATGCTATGCATGAATCTATCAATTAAGCATATAGGGGGGTGATGTGATAGAGGGGACGGCGCCTGGGCACCCTTAATGGATGGACTGCCCCTGCAGACCAGGTAACAGGGCAGACAGGGAACCTCATAGGACAGGGCAGGAGCATAGTTGCCAACATTGTAAACAAAAAAAAATTCGGGACACTAGCAGTAGGCAGAGTTGTATTATAATTAGGGGGTGGGGCATGCGGTTATACGTGGGGCATATAAAAAGGTGAAAAATGCTGCGGCTTGGTGCGCTGTGGCAAAATATGGGCGTGGTTTATGTAAAACAGTGGGCATGGCTTACATTGGGCATGGCTCAAAGGGGTGTGGTTAGAGTCTGAGATGGAGGGGGGAGGGAAAGGAGAGACAGCAGCCCCCCGATCCTACACCACAATAGCAATATGTGTTTGCCAGAGCTTGACAATCAGCAGATAAAGATATTCCAAATACCTGGTGTTAGCGCTTCAATCATTCCGGCGCCATGATTGTTATGGTGTGAGGATGATTGAAGTGCATTTTTTTTTATTATTATTATTATATTGTAATATGAAATGAAATCATTCAACTCACCATAATGCTGAATCAGTGGGAGCCATGAGCGCGTCACTAGCCATGTTGCCTGCCACCAGATGCCATCAGGTGTCCCAAGCGGAGTCTGTCCTTATATCAGGTGCCCCATCACATCTGTGTCCATCAGCGGAGCTCCTCCTTACATCTGGTGCCCCTCTGACATCTAGACTGACCGGCATTCACAGACTGGCCCCGGCATCCACAGACTGGCCCCCACATACTCACTGCATGGACTCCCCCGCCAGGACATTACATCTCTTGGCCTCCAAGCGGCAGCCGTCGTTGCCGCGCTGACTGTCAACTGTGGCGCCGCCCACTGCTCTTCACACACACTGGCAGCGGGGGTGGGCGGCACCACAGGTTCTCTATTGAAGACCAGCTTCTGGTCTTCTTAAAAAAACAGAGTCTCCGCCAGCCGCGGACCTCTAGCGGCCGGCGGCAAAAAAATGGGAAATTCTATTTCCCGGGACATTTCCCGGGACAAAATTAATTTGGGACAAATGTCCTAATCCCAGGAATGTCCCGGGAAATTCGGTACAGTTGGCAACTATGCAGGAGAGAGCCAGTGTGTGTGCCCCCGGACTGCACAGGGAGTAACTGTGAGCCAAGCTAGAAGGCTCAGGACTGCGTTGTATGTTCCAGGAGCCCAGAACCAACAGTTTGGAAACTGTGGAACACCCTGGCAGAAAAGAAGCTGCAGGGGGTGCTGTGTTCTTGCTGTTCTGTGCTGTGAGCTGACTTGCAAGCCCACATGCTTTATGCTGTGTTACTGTTACAGGTGGCTGTTAAAAGACCATGTGCTGAGATATCACTTGCTTGCAATAAAATGGTGCCCTCCTCTTCACTTCCTCTATTTATAAGATGGACATTGGAAAGTAAAAAACAAAAACAAAAAACATTAGCACACATTTTTCCATTACTAAGACTGTTTGGTCTGCTATTATTGTCCCCCTTATATAATACATTTTAAATACTGCAGTTACACAGACATATTGTCATATTTTTGTCCTGGGAAATTGCCCACTGACGTCCCCCCACAAGATGGCGATATGATGAGTGAAAATGCTGCATGACGCAGCCACATTGTGACATCACGACGTGACGTGTGCGGTGATGTCGCTGTGATAATGGCATGGTGAACATCTTTAAGAAGAGTTTGTGTACATGCCGAAAGCCAACTGTAATGGCTGCATCCCTTATGTTTGTGTCTATAGGATAAATACCATCAATGCTATCTTTTGAGTCCTTGGATCTTTTTTGCCATCCTTTTTATGTCCACCTAGGAGTAAAAATACTGCATTATGGAACATAGCCAAAAGTTCCAATATATCCAGGACTATATAAAGCACTTGTGACTCTAATATAGGAGACCACACCAGTGGGTAAGTGAGTGGAGACACTGAAGGGAGAACAATTTGCAGTTTATTTAAAGCTACAGCACTTGGCACTTTAAAAATTGATGATCACATTCTGCATGTATGAAGACACAAGGATATGGACTAATTTATGAATGATGCATGTTTATTTAAGTATGTATTCATTCTTTTTTTCACATTTTTTTCACAGGTGAATGGGTAGGGGTACATTGTACACCATACTCATTCACATAGGGTGGGGGGCTGGGATCCGGGGGCCCCCTTATTAAAGCGGGCTCACGGATTCCAATAAGCCCCCTGCCCGCAGACCCCGAGATGCGCTCAAAATGAGCGGACTTTCCTCCGCGCGTGTGGGCGAGTCCGTTAATTTCAAACATACGGCGGATTGTCCAGTGGACATAGTCCGCCGTACCTAGTCCGCCGCAAAAGTATCGTGTGTGGGCAGGTAGCTCGTTCAGAAAGTCCGCCAGACTAAGTCCACCAGATAGTCTGATACGTGTGTACGCAGCATTAGAGATTTTGTATTCTGTACTCTTTGTGGGAACGGGATGAATTCTGAGACCTTCCCCTTATAACGGAGGTCAAGGAGGGTTGCCAACCAGTAATCATCCTTCTCCTTTATGCCACGCATTCTTGGGTCCTTTCCCAGGCTTTGAAGCATGAGGTTGCCTATGCGCCTCAAATTTGCAGAGGCTTGAGAAGCAGACTCCTCGGGGTCACTCAGGATAAGAGCATCTGGAACTTCCTCCTCCCAGCCACGTACTATTAGCAAGGGTCCTGGGGTTGGAAAGCCATTGCTTACAGATTGGCGCATGTCTTCCTCTTCTTCGAAGCCTATGAAATTACCAGAATCCGCTTCCCCTCTCTCTCCTGTGTGTTCTGTGACATAGGAATGATGGTGTCTGGATAAAGTGGGCCTTGAGAGGAAAGGAAGTCCTCCTGTTCATCCCGCTGCTCTGCCTCCAAAGCCCTGTCCGTAATGCCACGCAGAGTCTGCTCCAGCAGGAAAACAACAGGGATTGTGTAACGGATGCATTCTTGTGGCGTCCTCAAATGGTGACAATACAATGCATGCATACTTAATGAACAGCCATTGGTGTGGGGAAAAAAAGCTGAGGTGGCCTGAGCCTGTCCTCATGCCGTATTGGCACAGATATTCATTGACGGCCCTCTGCTGCATGTATAGGTGCTGCAGCATTCCCAAATTTGAGTTCCACCTGGTGGGCATGTCACAAGTCAGGTGGTTTACAAACAGGTGGAATTCCTGCTGAATTTCAGCCAACCGAGCACTGGCTGTGTATGACCACCTGAAATGGCTACAGACTTTTCTGGCCTGCTTTAGTACATCTTGCAACCCTGGGTACGTACTTAGGAAATGCTGCACCACCAAATTGAGGACATGTGTCAACTTTCCCTGTCTAAGGGAGGACAGGAGGTTTGAGCCATTATCAGACCACCATTCCTGGCTCCAGCTGGTGTGGTGTGAACCACCTCTGGGCCTGTCCCTGCAGAGCTGCAAGAATCTCTATGGTGTGGTTCCTGTGAACTAAACACACCAGCTGACACACTGCATGGCACCTTTTAGCCTGGCTCTGGGAATAGCCCTTTGGCAGCTTAGGGGATACCTGTTGTTCATAGGACAATTCTGCAGAGCAGGGCATGGAGGTGGTGGAGGAGGATGAGGAGGCCCGGCATCATCACCACCAGCTGTATGGAGACGTATGCGCACAACAAGCTGCATCACTGAGCCTTGTCCTGCATCCTTTTAAGCTGCAAGCAGCGTTACCCAGTGTGCTGTGAACTAAATATATCGTCCCTGCCCATGCTTGCTGGTCCACATGTCAGAAGTAAGGTGGATTTTATGGCTGACTGCCTTGCCCAACGATGTCAGAACATTCCCTTCCACATGATGGTAGAGATGCTGAAAGGTAGTGACTCAGTATCACAGGGGCAGACTGAAGTGGGTAAGGAGAAGGAGGGGGGACAGATTTGTGCCCCTTTTGTGTGGCTTTTAGGTGCTCTTGCCAACGAGCTGAGTGGTTGGATGTTAAATGCTTTGTTAGGCATGTGGTACCCAAATGGTTGGTGTTTTGCCACGTTTGATTTGCCTGAGACACAGTTTACAGATAGCAACAGTGCAATCTGCTGTAGATGTGCTAAAAAAGGCCCAGACAACTGAGCTTTGGGGAGTGGGCATGTGAGGGCTTACCTAGGTTGGAGTCCATGGTGCAGAGATGTACGCTCAGCCTTGCAAATAGACACAGCCCACAGTAACAAACAGATAAGCTACCTGGGCTGTGAATCTGTGCACGGGGGCTTGACAGGAATTTGCCAAAGGATTGTCCAGGTAAAGCCATAGTCAGGGATTCTAGAAGACAGAATAAACCATATACAAGCCAGGGTCGGTAGCCAGGGTCAGTCTTGGAACACTGTAACTTGAAACCAGGAACATAGGTACCTTTGGCAACAAGAGACAATGAACTGACCCAGCCCTCAGAGCAAGGCAGTGTTTTATACCCAGATGATTAGGTAACCTGCCTCAGCTGATCCAGGAGTGACAGGTACTAAAAAACAAGATCCAGAGTCTGGTCCTAGCATCTTATGCAGAACTGTACATAGCTGTAAAGCAGACTGAATAGACCTGAGGTGTGGCTCAGAGGTAAAGATACAGAAGCAACAACTGACAGTTATGAGTTCAAAACCACCCAGAGCTACTTGGGGCGCGACCACACCTGGCTGTCTAAAAGACACGGTAGGGACCATGACAGGGCGGGAGATAACAGCTGCGGAATGTGATGAAGTAGGGTGGCTGCTCTCTACTCTCTTGATGTCGGCCTCCTTGGGGTTGTGCCGCCTCACCTTCAGTTTCCTCCTCTGCTCTATCTGGCACCCATGTCACATCAGTGACTCCATCTTCGTCATTACCACTAGAGACAACTTGGCAACTTGCTACGACTTGGGGAACATGACTATCAATTTGTCTACCAGTGTTCCTCCCTCTCTCTAGGCTCACATTCCTGTCATCCTAAACCTCAGAACTAACATCTGAATCCAGTAATGGCTGGGTATCATCAAGGCGCAAGTGGCTGACGCTGTGGTCAAATAACTCAGCTGACTCCTCAAGGGCTAATGTTGGGGCTATGACAGGAATAGATGTGGACAAGGAAGCAAGTTTATCCATGGAAAATCTGAAATCTGTACGTAGATGCACTTTAATCAATGTAAAGAGGTGTTTGGTGCACTTTAATTTGAATACTCCCACTACACAGACAAACTAAATGGATACACTATAATAATCTGCAATATAATGCGCCAAACGTACAGTGATGCACACAATACTATATGGCGTTAAACCAGCAGTAATGCACAAAACTATATGGCGTTAAACTGGCAGTAACACACGCAAAACTATATGGGGTTAAACTGGCAGTAACGCACATAGAACTATATGGTATTAAACTGGCAGTAATGCACACAGAACTATATGGCGTTAAACTTCTAGTAACACACAAAATGATATGGTGTTAAACTGGCAGTAACGCACAAAACTACATGTTGTTAAATTTGCAATAAGGCACACAAAACTATATAGCATTAAACTGGCAGTAACGCACGCAGAACTATAGTGTTAAACTGGCAGTAACGCACAAAACTATATGGCATTAAACTGGCAGTAATGCACAAAACTATGAGAAATAAAAAGGTTATGGCGCTAAACCCTATTAGTGATGAGGTGAGTTAACTTATCAAAACCTAGTGTTTAATTTTTTATATAAAAAGAGAAAGAAAAAGAAAAAAGCTGTTGGTGATACCGTGAAAAAAAATATCCTAAAGCAATTTTATCCAAAACAAATTGTGTGTGATTAATGTGGAGTCAGCATTCATGTTCCATTATAATAAAAACAAAAAATGAGTATTAAATTATCATATGCGTATCAGCCTACTAAAAACATGTAAACCTTCATTAAATGTGCAAATTAGTGGAAATAATGTTAATATTCAACAGTATGTTAGTGTAAAACAGATTGTGCAAACATGTGCAAAAAAATGTGCAAAAAAGCAACTAAAGGTCAGAACAACCAAGGATCAGAAATAATTTAACCATAAAATCGCATGAAGTCGCTAAATGTGCGAATAGACAATATTTTCAACCAATAATCGCATGAAGACGCATCTGTGTCCAATATAAGTCCAAAATTAATATTTGGCTTGATAGTGCTGCCTCTTCAGACTATTGTTGTAATTGTTACAAAAAGTCAATGGGGGGTATTTGATTTACTCGTGCAAATAGTGCGGGCTTTCAATTAGAGAACTTCATCCCCGGTGCGCCACTCTGTGCTATAGTATGTGAATGCTCTCACCAGAGTTAATGCCCCTGTGGGGCTGGATGGACCTTCACAATGTAAGCCACTGTGTCGCTCTCTGGCTGCTGCTGGTGCACTGGGTGAAGCTTCGTTGTTCCGTCCGTATGGTATCCAACGTTAATTATATAAGGGAAGACATATCCATAGTGTAATACGTTCTTAACCAAATCGTTCGTTTATTAATATTAAAATCTACTCACATTTTACATTAAAAGCATGTGCATATAGGAAAAACTCCGCCGTTCGTCTCAAACGAGTGCACACAACGTGGCCACGCCCTACGCGTTTCGTCACTACGACGTCCTCTGGAGCGGCCATATTGGTGCACCTTATTGCTTAAATAGGGTGCAGTGCTCCACTACGCCTGCGCTAAAATAACAGCGCCATTTTGGGTGTGGGATGCCCTTACTCTGCTGGGGATGAATGCCATTACTCCCCCTAGTGCCCTTAGGGAAGACTGATATACTTAGCCTTGGAGCACTGCAGCCTACCCATAAACCATACTCAGTTTAGATGACATTCTTTAGTTTTTCCCATTTAACCGGACGTTTATAATTAAGAGAATAAAAATAAAAATAAAAATGACACTAAAAATACAGTAAATAAATGTATGTATAGGAATACATACATAAAATTCACGTATATAAAATTCATACATATATAAAAATTCTTACATAAAAATTCATGCATAAAAAAGGGGGGTATACATTAATACTGAAAAAACGCATAAATTTGTAAAGATTATAAAAATTATAAAAATTATTTAAGGGTTTTTTTTAATATTATTTAATTATTTAAGGGGTTTTTTATGTTTAAAAAAGTTTTTTATGCATACTAATATGTGAATGTAAATGGAGAAATTATTCCAAAGGAAAGTTTTCCAAGAGGAAAGTTTTTTTGGGAAGGAATTAAATAAAATAAAATTCTTAAGAAATAGATATATATGGAGGTGCTAAGAAGGTCTGTTTAACATCGTCCTATAGGTGATTGTAATATTTGTGACTGTATGTTTGATTCCTACAGGGGAACTTTTAGATAATTTAGATCAGTCTTGTTGTAATTCCGACACATCTAATGTATTTTGAATGAATAACATTCGACCTGAACCCGAAGGTGTGGGCCATGAGATGTTAATATTGGGGTAGATAGGTTACTTATATATGTGGTTAGGTCTTATCGGGATCCTGTAATGTTATGTATGTGTATGGGTAACATTCGACTACGGAATGTTCGTCCAGCATTATCTAATGCTGAGGCAAACATTTGACTGTTAAAAGTTAGTTAAGAAGCAATTGACTATTAAAAGTTAGTTAAGAAGCAATTGAGGTCTAATTCTATGTTCATTCCCCTTGGCTGGAGGGTATCTAAATTAAAAATCCATTTCGTTTCGTTCCTGGATATTTTGATCGTTTTGTCTTCCCCTCTCCAGTGGCCTCTTATTTTGTCTATTCCGTAGAAAATCATTTGTCCAGGGTCCCGATTGTGGAAATCCCTAAAGTGTTTGGAAACACTGTGTTTCTGGAAGCCTTTTTTGATATTTGCAATATGTTCCCTTATCCTGACTTTTAACTCCCTGGTGGTCCTTCCCACATATTGCTTATGGCAAGGACATTCAATGACGTAAGTGACGTGGGAGCTGTTACAAGTAATCAATTCTTTGATTTTATATTCTTTTCCATTAGAGGTGGAATTAAAAGTAGTTTTCTTTTTTTCTGTCTTTTTACTATTTCTGCATGGGAGGCAATTTCCGCACTTATAGAATCCTTTTAGGGTTTCGGAAATTTTTATTTGTTTTGGTGGGTCCACCACATTTTTTACTAGTTTGTTTCGGAGTGTTGGAGCCCTCCTGTAGATGAACCGTGGTTTGTTCGGCAACATGGCCTGGAGTGAGCTGTCTGCTTGTAAAATCGGCCAGTGTTTTTTGATGATACGCTCTACATCTTTATGTTGTCTGTTATACCCTGTAAGGAACGCGATGTCATGGAGGTTTTGTTTTGGTTTTACTTTCTTGCCTTCAATTAATTTTTTCCTATCCATATGTTTTACTTCATTTTTTAATTTACGGAGATTTTCTTCTTTATATCCTTTCTTCCTAAACCTTTCGATGACTATATCCGCCTGCTTATCAAAGTCGTCAATTTTGCTACAGTTCCTGTATAGCCGTAGAAGCTGGCCTTTGGGTATGTTCCCTAGCCACCTAGAATGGTGGCAGCTATTTGTGGGGATGTACCCATTGCGATCCGTGGTCTTGAAGAAGGTGCGGGTGCCAAGATTTCCTTCATGTTTGTAAATTTGGAGGTCCAGATAATCTACAGTCTGGGTGTTAAACTTTCCTGTGAATTTGATGTGATATATATTGTCATTGATTTCTCCAAAAAAGTCTTGCAGTTGTTCTACCGTGCCTCCCCATACCAATACAATATCGTCTATATATCGACGGTAAAATTTCAAATTTTGCCTATGCACTCCATAAATTTGTTCTTCCTCCCATCGGTTCAAAAACAAGTTCGCCACACTTGGAGCGTACTTTGCCCCCATTGCCACGCCTTTCGTCTGTGTATAGAAAGTTCCATTGTACCAGAAATAGTTCGAAGTCATTGCCATCCTTAGGCCTTCAATGATGTATCTTATTTGTTCCTGTTTTAAATCCGATAGTCGTTGTAATGCCCACTCGACACTGCTGATGCCATCCTCTTGTTTTATATTTGTATATAGCGATTCCACGTCTATCGTCACCAATATGTCACTTTCACTAATGGGGATTCCATTCAAGTCCTCTAGTAATTGCTTACTGTCCCTTAAGTATGACCTTCCTTTTGTCACCAGGGGCTGTAGGAAACCATCCACATATGCCCCCAACCTGGAAAACAAAGAATCGATTCCACTTATTATGGGTCTCCCAGGTGGGTGAGTTTGATTTTTGTGGATCTTAGGGACGTAATAAATAACTGGGGTCTTTGCCGCCTTTGGAAATAGGTATTTCACCTCTTTTTTATTCAAAATGCCTTGGTCTTTGCCTTTTTTGATATATTTCTTAAGTTTAGTTTCATATTCTGATTTCGGGTTTTTCTTCAGCTTCTTGTATGTGTCAGGTATATTCAACAAGTTCTCCATTTCTTTCTCATAGTCTTGTTTATCCAAAATGACAAGGCCGCCTCCCTTGTCTGCGGGTCTGATGATAATCCCCTTTCTCTTTTCAATTGATTTAATGGTGTCCCATATTCCTTTTCCTTTGGTTTTTCTCACCTCTATATTCCTTAGGTCATGTTCGACCATCTTTTTGAAGACCTTAATGTTTTCATCCTGCTGGACTTTGGGATTGAAGGTTGAGTTGTTTCTTAATTGCGAGTGCTGGTAAAATGTGTTAGTATCTTCCTTCGTATGTGGATTCTTGGTTGCAAAGAATTTTTTGATGTTAAGTTTTCTCACAAATCTTTGGAGGTCTATATATGTTTCAAATTTATCTAGTCCCTTATCTGGGGCAAACTTTAAGCCCATGTCCAGCACCCTGAGTTCTTCCTCCGTAAAAACCGCCTTACTTAAATTATAAATGCCCTCCCCTATTGTTCCCTTCTTCTTTTTCTGGAGGCCTCCTCTCTTTCCTCGTATGCGTTTTCTGCTCTTCTGTCTTGTATCCAGTGTGTTTCTTCCCCTCTTTGATTCCGATGATGGCCGTTTCCCCCATAGTTCCTCCTCGTATTGTCTTCTCTGGTCCATCTCGGGTTCCATCCACCATTTCTTCTGGGGGGCCTGTACTGTTGATTCCTTATTGGATATCGAAATGGTCTCCAATCTCTCTGGGGACCATGTCTCGTATCTCTCGGGCCTGGTGGTCTGTGTTCCTGTCCCCTGGGAAAAAAATCTCTTTCAAACCTCCGGTTTCTAAATGGGGTGTATTGGGGGTATTCCCTTAGAGGAGAGTATCTGTTGTGATGTCTCGGAATGTTTGGTGTATAGGGAGTATAGTTCCCCCTATATCTGTCTTGCTCATATTCCCCTACTGTCCTCCCTTCGGGTCTCCTATACCCTGGTGTGTGTGGAATGTCATTTCTTACTGTTCCATCTTGTGTGTGTGTGGGTTGGTTCCACTCCTGTTCTGTGTCTTGGGTTGGGTTTTCCCTGGATTCTTCCATTATGGATAGTTCGTTGTCTTCCTCGTTATAGTTGCCCTCTATTTGCCATTTGTAAACCTGCTGGTTTTTGTAATCCAGCACATCCCTCTTGAATTTCTTTTGCTTCTTTTGTTGTATTTCCTTATCATACTTTTTTATGTGTTCTTGTAAAATCTTTTCCCTATCTATATATTCTGCTGTTTCTTTAAATGGTATGAGTTGATCCCTGAGTTGTGATATCTCTGTTTCTATGTTTTTCAATTTATGTTGGCGTCTGATCACTATTTTCTGTAGGAGTGCTCTTTCACTCTGATTGAAAAACTGATACCACTCTTCCATAAGGTGCCTATCGCTTATTGCATCATTTGGGGAGACATCCCATCTTAATCTCCTGGGTGTAATTTGTTCCGCTATATACTTTTCAAGAATGGCCACATCCCACCATACCCTCAATTGCTTCTCAAGGCTATGTTTCAGGTGTTTGAATAAACTATCCAAGTCCTGCTTAATGACCACATGTTCTTGATTAAATACCTCCACAAGGTTTACCATTCTGCTATTAACATATTTAAAAATATCCATTGCTGCAACTTTGAATTAGGGTCCGATAGGTCCCTTATATATAGATGAATAAATAAATAAAGTCGCGCTATGGAAAAATCAAATCTCCTAAGTGATAGAAATATGTGAAATAAATTGAAAATAAAAATTGGAGAAAGGAAAGGAAATATACTGGGTTAGAGCTGCCTGTGCCTGAAGCCCTCGCTTCCTTATTGGGGAGGAGAGGGAAATAAAAATGTGAAATAAAAAGGTTATGGCGCTAAACCCTATTAGTGATGAGGTGAGTTAACTTATCAAAACCTAGTGTTTAATTTTTTATATAAAAAGAGAAAGAAAAAGAAAAAAGCTGTTGGTGATACCGTGAAAAAAAATATCCTAAAGCAATTTTATCCAAAACAAATTGTGTGTGATTAATGTGGAGTCAGCATTCATGTTCCATTATAATAAAAACAAAAAATGAGTATTAAATTATCATATGCGTATCAGCCTACTAAAAACATGTAAACCTTCATTAAATGTGCAAATTAGTGGAAATAATGTTAATATTCAACAGTATGTTAGTGTAAAACAGATTGTGCAAACATGTGCAAAAAAATGTGCAAAAAAGCAACTAAAGGTCAGAACAACCAAGGATCAGAAATAATTTAACCATAAAATCGCATGAAGTCGCTAAATGTGCGAATAGACAATATTTTCAACCAATAATCGCATGAAGACGCATCTGTGTCCAATATAAGTCCAAAATTAATATTTGGCTTGATAGTGCTGCCTCTTCAGACTATTGTTGTAATTGTTACAAAAAGTCAATGGGGGGTATTTGATTTACTCGTGCAAATAGTGCGGGCTTTCAATTAGAGAACTTCATCCCCGGTGCGCCACTCTGTGCTATAGTATGTGAATGCTCTCACCAGAGTTAATGCCCCTGTGGGGCTGGATGGACCTTCACAATGTAAGCCACTGTGTCGCTCTCTGGCTGCTGCTGGTGCACTGGGTGAAGCTTCGTTGTTCCGTCCGTATGGTATCCAACGTTAATTATATAAGGGAAGACATATCCATAGTGTAATACGTTCTTAACCAAATCGTTCGTTTATTAATATTAAAATCTACTCACATTTTACATTAAAAGCATGTGCATATAGGAAAAACTCCGCCGTTCGTCTCAAACGAGTGCACACAACGTGGCCACGCCCTACGCGTTTCGTCACTACGACGTCCTCTGGAGCGGCCATATTGGTGCACCTTATTGCTTAAATAGGGTGCAGTGCTCCACTACGCCTGCGCTAAAATAACAGCGCCATTTTGGGTGTGGGATGCCCTTACTCTGCTGGGGATGAATGCCATTACTCCCCCTAGTGCCCTTAACATTACAGTGCAGGATCCCGATAAGACCTAACCACATATATAAGTAACCTATCTACCCCAATATTAACATCTCATGGCCCACACCTTCGGGTTCAGGTCGAATGTTATTCATTCAAAATACATTAGATGTGTCGGAATTACAACAAGACTGATCTAAATTATCTAAAAGTTCCCCTGTAGGAATCAAACATACAGTCACAAATATTCCCACATCCCACACCCAAAATGGCGCTGTTATTTTAGCGCAGGCGTAGTGGAGCACTGCACCCTATTTAAGCAATAAGGTGCACCAATATGGCCGCTCCAGAGGACGTCGTAGTGACGAAACGCGTAGGGCGTGGCCACGTTGTGTGCACTCGTTTGAGACGAACGGCGGAGTTTTTCCTATATGCACATGCTTTTAATGTAAAATGTGAGTAGATTTTAATATTAATAAACGAACGATTTGGTTAAGAACGTATTACACTATGGATATGTCTTCCCTTATATAATTAACGTTGGATACCATACGGACGGAACAACGAAGCTTCACCCAGTGCACCAGCAGCAGCCAGAGAGCGACACAGTGGCTTACATTGTGAAGGTCCATCCAGCCCCACAGGGGCATTGACTCTGGTGAGAGCATTCACATACTATAGCACAGAGTGGCGCACCGGGGATGAAGTTCTCTAATTGAAAGCCCGCACTATTTGCACGAGTAAATCAAATACCCCCCATTGACTTTTTGTAACAATTACAACAATAGTCTGAAGAGGCAGCACTATCAAGCCAAATATTAATTTTGGACTTATATTGGACACAGATGCGTCTTCATGCGATTATTGGTTGAAAATATTGTCTATTCGCACATTTAGCGACTTCATGCGATTTTATGGTTAAATTATTTCTGATCCTTGGTTGTTCTGACCTTTAGTTGCTTTTTTGCACATTTTTTTGCACATGTTTGCACAATCTGTTTTACACTAACATACTGTTGAATATTAACATTATTTCCACTAATTTGCACATTTAATGAAGGTTTACATGTTTTTAGTAGGCTGATACGCATATGATAATTTAATACTCATTTTTTGTTTTTATTATAATGGAACATGAATGCTGACTCCACATTAATCACACACAATTTGTTTTGGATAAAATTGCTTTAGGATATTTTTTTTCACGGTATCACCAACAGCTTTTTTCTTTTTCTTTCTCTTTTTATATAAAAAATTAAACACTAGGTTTTGATAAGTTAACTCACCTCATCACTAATAGGGTTTAGCGCCATAACCTTTTTATTTCACATTTTTATTTCCCTCTCCTCCCCAATAAGGAAGCGAGGGCTTCAGGCACAGGCAGCTCTAACCCAGTATATTTCCTTTCCTTTCTCCAATTTTTATTTTCAATTTATTTCACATATTTCTATCACTTAGGAGATTTGATTTTTCCATAGCGCGACTTTATTTATTTATTCATCTATATATAAGGGACCTATCGGACCCTAATTCAAAGTTGCAGCAATGGATATTTTTAAATATGTTAATAGCAGAATGGTAAACCTTGTGGAGGTATTTAATCAAGAACATGTGGTCATTAAGCAGGACTTGGATAGTTTATTCAAACACCTGAAACATAGCCTTGAGAAGCAATTGAGGGTATGGTGGGATGTGGCCATTCTTGAAAAGTATATAGCGGAACAAATTACACCCAGGAGATTAAGATGGGATGTCTCCCCAAATGATACAATAAGCGATAGGCACCTTATGGAAGAGTGGTATCAGTTTTTCAATCAGAGTGAAAGAGCACTCCTACAGAAAATAGTGATCAGACGCCAACATAAATTGAAAAACATAGAAACAGAGATATCACAACTCAGGGATCAACTCATACCATTTAAAGAAACAGCAGAATATATAGATAGGGAAAAGATTTTACAAGAACACATAAAAAAGTATGATAAGGAAATACAACAAAAGAAGCAAAAGAAATTCAAGAGGGATGTGCTGGATTACAAAAACCAGCAGGTTTACAAATGGCAAATAGAGGGCAACTATAACGAGGAAGACAACGAACTATCCATAATGGAAGAATCCAGGGAAAACCCAACCCAAGACACAGAACAGGAGTGGAACCAACCCACACACACACAAGATGGAACAGTAAGAAATGACATTCCACACACACCAGGGTATAGGAGACCCGAAGGGAGGACAGTAGGGGAATATGAGCAAGACAGATATAGGGGGAACTATACTCCCTATACACCAAACATTCCGAGACATCACAACAGATACTCTCCTCTAAGGGAATACCCCCAATACACCCCATTTAGAAACCGGAGGTTTGAAAGAGATTTTTTTCCCAGGGGACAGGAACACAGACCACCAGGCCCGAGAGATACGAGACATGGTCCCCAGAGAGATTGGAGACCATTTCGATATCCAATAAGGAATCAACAGTACAGGCCCCCCAGAAGAAATGGTGGATGGAACCCGAGATGGACCAGAGAAGACAATACGAGGAGGAACTATGGGGGAAACGGCCATCATCGGAATCAAAGAGGGGAAGAAACACACTGGAAGACAGAAGAGCAGAAAACGCATACGAGGAAAGAGAGGAGGCCTCCAGAAAAAGAAGAAGGGAACAATAGGGGAGGGCATTTATAATTTAAGTAAGGCGGTTTTTACGGAGGAAGAACTCAGGGTGCTGGACATGGGCTTAAAGTTTGCCCCAGATAAGGGACTAGATAAATTTGAAACATATATAGACCTCCAAAGATTTGTGAGAAAACTTAACATCAAAAAATTCTTTGCAACCAAGAATCCACATACGAAGGAAGATACTAACACATTTTACCAGCACTCGCAATTAAGAAACAACTCAACCTTCAATCCCAAAGTCCAGCAGGATGAAAACATTAAGGTCTTCAAAAAGATGGTCGAACATGACCTAAGGAATATAGAGGTGAGAAAAACCAAAGGAAAAGGAATATGGGACACCATTAAATCAATTGAAAAGAGAAAGGGGATTATCATCAGACCCGCAGACAAGGGAGGCGGCCTTGTCATTTTGGATAAACAAGACTATGAGAAAGAAATGGAGAACTTGTTGAATATACCTGACACATACAAGAAGCTGAAGAAAAACCCGAAATCAGAATATGAAACTAAACTTAAGAAATATATCAAAAAAGGCAAAGACCAAGGCATTTTGAATAAAAAAGAGGTGAAATACCTATTTCCAAAGGCGGCAAAGACCCCAGTTATTTATTACGTCCCTAAGATCCACAAAAATCAAACTCACCCACCTGGGAGACCCATAATAAGTGGAATCGATTCTTTGTTTTCCAGGTTGGGGGCATATGTGGATGGTTTCCTACAGCCCCTGGTGACAAAAGGAAGGTCATACTTAAGGGACAGTAAGCAATTACTAGAGGACTTGAATGGAATCCCCATTAGTGAAAGTGACATATTGGTGACGATAGACGTGGAATCGCTATATACAAATATAAAACAAGAGGATGGCATCAGCAGTGTCGAGTGGGCATTACAACGACTATCGGATTTAAAACAGGAACAAATAAGATACATCATTGAAGGCCTAAGGATGGCAATGACTTCGAACTATTTCTGGTACAATGGAACTTTCTATACACAGACGAAAGGCGTGGCAATGGGGGCAAAGTACGCTCCAAGTGTGGCGAACTTGTTTTTGAACCGATGGGAGGAAGAACAAATTTATGGAGTGCATAGGCAAAATTTGAAATTTTACCGTCGATATATAGACGATATTGTATTGGTATGGGGAGGCACGGTAGAACAACTGCAAGACTTTTTTGGAGAAATCAATGACAATATATATCACATCAAATTCACAGGAAAGTTTAACACCCAGACTGTAGATTATCTGGACCTCCAAATTTACAAACATGAAGGAAATCTTGGCACCCGCACCTTCTTCAAGACCACGGATCGCAATGGGTACATCCCCACAAATAGCTGCCACCATTCTAGGTGGCTAGGGAACATACCCAAAGGCCAGCTTCTACGGCTATACAGGAACTGTAGCAAAATTGACGACTTTGATAAGCAGGCGGATATAGTCATCGAAAGGTTTAGGAAGAAAGGATATAAAGAAGAAAATCTCCGTAAATTAAAAAATGAAGTAAAACATATGGATAGGAAAAAATTAATTGAAGGCAAGAAAGTAAAACCAAAACAAAACCTCCATGACATCGCGTTCCTTACAGGGTATAACAGACAACATAAAGATGTAGAGCGTATCATCAAAAAACACTGGCCGATTTTACAAGCAGACAGCTCACTCCAGGCCATGTTGCCGAACAAACCACGGTTCATCTACAGGAGGGCTCCAACACTCCGAAACAAACTAGTAAAAAATGTGGTGGACCCACCAAAACAAATAAAAATTTCCGAAACCCTAAAAGGATTCTATAAGTGCGGAAATTGCCTCCCATGCAGAAATAGTAAAAAGACAGAAAAAAAGAAAACTACTTTTAATTCCACCTCTAATGGAAAAGAATATAAAATCAAAGAATTGATTACTTGTAACAGCTCCCACGTCACTTACGTCATTGAATGTCCTTGCCATAAGCAATATGTGGGAAGGACCACCAGGGAGTTAAAAGTCAGGATAAGGGAACATATTGCAAATATCAAAAAAGGCTTCCAGAAACACAGTGTTTCCAAACACTTTAGGGATTTCCACAATCGGGACCCTGGACAAATGATTTTCTACGGAATAGACAAAATAAGAGGCCACTGGAGAGGGGAAGACAAAACGATCAAAATATCCAGGAACGAAACGAAATGGATTTTTAATTTAGATACCCTCCAGCCAAGGGGAATGAACATAGAATTAGACCTCAATTGCTTCTTAACTAACTTTTAATAGTCAATTGCTTCTTAACTAACTTTTAACAGTCAAATGTTTGCCTCAGCATTAGATAATGCTGGACGAACATTCCGTAGTCGAATGTTACCCATACACATACATAACATTACAGGATCCCGATAAGACCTAACCACATATATAAGTAACCTATCTACCCCAATATTAACATCTCATGGCCCACACCTTCGGGTTCAGGTCGAATGTTATTCATTCAAAATACATTAGATGTGTCGGAATTACAACAAGACTGATCTAAATTATCTAAAAGTTCCCCTGTAGGAATCAAACATACAGTCACAAATATTACAATCACCTATAGGACGATGTTAAACAGACCTTCTTAGCACCTCCATATATATCTATTTCTTAAGAATTTTATTTTATTTAATTCCTTCCCAAAAAAACTTTCCTCTTGGAAAACTTTCCTTTGGAATAATTTCTCCATTTACATTCACATATTAGTATGCATAAAAAACTTTTTTAAACATAAAAAACCCCTTAAATAATTAAATAATATTAAAAAAACCCCTTAAATAATTTTTATAATTTTTATAATCTTTACAAATTTATGCGTTTTTTCAGTATTAATGTATACCCCCCTTTTTTATGCATGAATTTTTATGTAAGAATTTTTATATATGTATGAATTTTATATACGTGAATTTTATGTATGTATTCCTATACATACATTTATTTACTGTATTTTTAGTGTCATTTTTATTTTTATTTTTATTCTCTTAATTATAAACGTCCGGTTAAATGGGAAAAACTAAAGAATGTCATCTAAACTGAGTATGGTTTATGGGTAGGCTGCAGTGCTCCAAGGCTAAGTATATCAGTCTTCCCTAAGGGCACTAGGGGGAGTAATGGCATTCATCCCCAGCAGAGTAAGGGCATCCCACACCCAAAATGGCGCTGTTATTTTAGCGCAGGCGTAGTGGAGCACTGCACCCTATTTAAGCAATAAGGTGCACCAATATGGCCGCTCCAGAGGACGTCGTAGTGACGAAACGCGTAGGGCGTGGCCACGTTGTGTGCACTCGTTTGAGACGAACGGCGGAGTTTTTCCTATATGCACATGCTTTTAATGTAAAATGTGAGTAGATTTTAATATTAATAAACGAACGATTTGGTTAAGAACGTATTACACTATGGATATGTCTTCCCTTATATAATTAACGTTGGATACCATACGGACGGAACAACGAAGCTTCACCCAGTGCACCAGCAGCAGCCAGAGAGCGACACAGTGGCTTACATTGTGAAGGTCCATCCAGCCCCACAGGGGCATTAACTCTGGTGAGAGCATTCACATACTATAGCACAGAGTGGCGCACCGGGGATGAAGTTCTCTAATTGAAAGCCCGCACTATTTGCACGAGTAAATCAAATACCCCCCATTGACTTTTTGTAACAATTACAACAATAGTCTGAAGAGGCAGCACTATCAAGCCAAATATTAATTTTGGACTTATATTGGACACAGATGCGTCTTCATGCGATTATTGGTTGAAAATATTGTCTATTCGCACATTTAGCGACTTCATGCGATTTTATGGTTAAATTATTTCTGATCCTTGGTTGTTCTGACCTTTAGTTGCTTTTTTGCACATTTTTTTGCACATGTTTGCACAATCTGTTTTACACTAACATACTGTTGAATATTAACATTATTTCCACTAATTTGCACATTTAATGAAGGTTTACATGTTTTTAGTAGGCTGATACGCATATGATAATTTAATACTCATTTTTTGTTTTTATTATAATGGAACATGAATGCTGACTCCACATTAATCACACACAATTTGTTTTGGATAAAATTGCTTTAGGATATTTTTTTTTCACGGTATCACCAACAGCTTTTTTCTTTTTCTTTCTCTTTTTATATAAAAAATTAAACACTAGGTTTTGATAAGTTAACTCACCTCATCACTAATAGGGTTTAGCGCCATAACCTTTTTATTTCACATTTTTATTTCCCTCTCCTCCCCAATAAGGAAGCGAGGGCTTCAGGCACAGGCAGCTCTAACCCAGTATATTTCCTTTCCTTTCTCCAATTTTTATTTTCAATTTATTTCACATATTTCTATCACTTAGGAGATTTGATTTTTCCATAGCGCGACTTTATTTATTTATTCAATGCACAAAACTATATGGCGTTAAACATGCACGCAAAAATATATAGGGTTAAACTGGCAGTAACACACATAGAACTATAGGTCTTTAAACTGGCAGTAACGCACGCAAAACAATATGGCGTAAAACTGGAAGTAACGCAGAAAAAATGTTATGGTGTTAAATTGGCAGCAATGCTTGCAAAACAATATGGTGTTAAACTGGCAGCAACACACACAAAATGATACTGCGTTAATCTGGCAGTAACACACACAGAACTATATGCCTTTAAACTGTCAGCAGCACACAAAATATATGGTGTTAAATTGGCAGTAACGCACGCAAAACTATAATGGGGTTAAACTGGCAGTAACACGCGCTAAACTATATGGTGTTAAACTGGCAGTAACGCACACAGAACTATATGGCGTTAAACTGGCAGTAACGCACAAAGAACTATATGGCGTCAAACTGGCAGTAATGCACATATATGGCGTTAAACTGCCAGTAACGCACAGAACTATATGGAATTAAACTGGCAGTAACACACGCAAAACTATATGTTGTTAAACTGGCAGTAACGCATGCAAAATGATATGGCATTAAACTGGCAGTAACACACACAAAACGATATGGCGTTAAACAAATGCACGCAAAAATATATAGGGTTAAACTGGCAGTAACGCACACAGAACTATATGGCGTTAAACTGGCAAAAATGCACAAAGAACTATATGGCGTTAACCTGGCAGTAACGCACAAAGCTATAGGTCGTTAAACTGGCAACACACGCAAAATGATATGGCGTAAAACTGGAAGTAACGCAGGCAAAACAACATGGCGTTAAACTGGCAGCAATGCTTGCAAAACGATATAGTGTTAAACTGACAGTAATGCACACAGAACTATATGGCATTAAACTGGCAGTAACACACGCACAATGATATGGCGTTAAACTGGCAGTAACGCACACAAAACTATATGGCGTTAAACTAGCAGTAACACAATCAAAAAGATATGGCGTTAAACGGACTGTAACACATTAAAAACGATATGGCGTTAAACTGGCAGTAACGCACGCAAAATGATATGGTATTAAACTGGCATTAATGCACACAACTATATGACGTTAAACTGGCAGTAATGCACACAGAACTATATGGGGTTAAACTGGCAGTAACTCAAAAAACGATATGGCATTAAACTGGAGATAACGCAGCCAAAACTATATGGCTTTAAACTGGCAGTAATGCATAAAACTATATGGCATTAAACTGGCAGTAACACACAAAACTATATGGCGTTAAACTGGCAGTAACACACGCAAAATTATATGGGGTTAAACTGGCAGTAACACACATGGAACTATAAGGGGTTAAACTGTCAGTAACTCACGCAAAACGATATGGCTTTAAACTAGAAGTAACGCAGGCAAAACCCAATGGCGTTAAACTGGCAGTAAGGCACGCAAAACTATATGGCATTAAACTGGCAGTAACACATACAAAAAGATATGCCGTTAAACTGGCAGTAAGTAATGCAAAACTATATGGCATTAAACTAATAGTAACACACGCAAAATAATATGTCGTTAAACTGGCAGTAATGCTTGCAAAACGATATGGTGTTAAACTGGCAGTAACGCACACAGAAGTAAATAGAGTTAAACTGGCAGTAACGAACACAGAACTATATAGAAATAAACTATCAGTAACGCACAAAACTTTATGGCGCTACACTGGCAGTAACACACAAATTATAGAGCGTTAAACTGTCAGTAGTGCACGCAAAACCATATGGCGTTAAACTGGCAGTAACATACGCAAAAACGATATGGCATTAAGCTGGCAGTAACACACACAAAACAATATGGCGTTAAACTAGCAGTAATGCACAGAAAACGATATGGCATTAAACTGGCAGTAACGCACGCAAAACAATATGTCATTAAACTGGCAGTAGCGCACCCGAAGTAAATGGTGTTAAACTGGCAGTAATGCACACCAAACTATATAGCGTTAAACTGGCAGTAACGCCCGCAAAACGATATGGCATTAAACTAGCAGTAACGCATAAAATTATATGGTGTTACACTGGCAGTAATATATAAAACTATGGCGTTAAAATGGCAGTAACACACGCAAAACTATATGGTGTTAAACTGGCAGTAACGCATGCAAAACGATATGGCATTAAGCTGGCAATAACACAAACAAACTTATATGGCGTTAAACTGGCAGTAATGCATGCAAAACAATATGGCATTAACTGCTTGCCATCTGCCCACTGTCAAATGACGACGGGGCATTGCAGCTCTTGTTCTGGGATGCCGCCATATGACGGTGTCCCAGAATGGCTGCTCTCGCGTGCCCGGGGACATGGATCAATGCAAAAAAAGTTTTAAAAATGGACGTCTTTTCAGGAGCAGTGATTTTAATAATGATTAAAGTGAAACAATAAAAGTGTAATATTCCTTTAAATGTGGTACCTGGGGGGTGTCTGTAGTATGCCTGTGAAGGGGCACATGTTTCTGGTGCTTAGAACTGTCCCTGCACAAAGTGTCATTTGTGCAGGAAAAAAAGTCTTTTAAAATCACTTGCGGCTATATTGTCGGCTCCCGTAATACAGAGAACACGCAATGAGTGTTCTCTGTATTAGCCGACAATTCATTCATTAATTGATAAAAAAAAAAAAAAGCGCGGGGGTTAAATAAATAAAAGTGTAATATTCCTTTAAATTTCGTACCTGGGGGGTGTCTATAGTATGCCTGTGAAGGCGCGCATGTGTCCCGTGCTTAGAACTGTCCCTGCATAAAGTGTCATTTCTGCAGTAAAAAAACGTCTTTTAAAATCACTCGCGGCTATAATGAATTGTCGGCTCCCGTAATACAGGGAACACTCATTGAAAGTCATTGATAAAAAGAAAAAAAAAAGCGGGGGGTTCCCCCAAATTCAATTACCAGGCCCTTCAGGTCTGGTATGGATATTAAGGGGAACCCCACGTCAAATTAAAAAATAATTGACGTAGGGGTCCCCATAAATATCCATACCAGACCCTTCAGGTATCTTCCCCAATGACGTATGGGTGACCCCGCCCCCCTCTGTTGTAACCCAACCCCCTCTGATGTAACGGAAACCTGCGTTACATCAGAGGGAGGCGGGGTCATCCATACATCATTGGGGAAGCCCTGGCTTCCCTCACTAGCGTCAGAGGGGTCGGGGTCAGGTGACGGGTGGCCCCGCCCTCCTAATATAAGAAACATCAGGTGCCGGCATCCAGCAGTGGAGACAGAAGATGGATGCATGGATGGACTGCGCTGGACTGAAAATCAGCCATCGCTGGATCAGATAAGCCATCGCTGGACCCCAGAGAGATAATCATCCGTCGCTGGATAGCAAGAGTGGATTACCACCGCTGGAATCTTTTTTTATTTTTAATAAAGGAATTTTTCAAAATTGTGTTTGTCTTATTTAACTATTTTTTACACTTTCTTTTTGAAATGGTAGGGGTACTTTTGTACAAAACAGGGGGGGGGGGGCAGGATCTGGGAGTCCCCTTGTTAAAGGGGGCTTCCGGATTCTGATAAGCCCCCCGCCCGCAGACCCCCACAACCACCGGCCAGGGTTATGGGGATAAGGCCCTTGTCCCCATCAACATGGGGACATGGTGCTTTGAGGGGTCATAGACCCCCAAAGCATCCTCCCAATGTTGAGGGCATGTGGCCTGGTACAGTTCAGGAGGGGGGGCGCTCTCTCGTCCCCCCCCCTCTTTTCCTGTGGCCTACCAGGTTGTGTGCTCGGATAAAGGGCCTGGTATGGATTTTTAGAGGGACCCCCACGTCAATTTTTTTTAAATTTGATGCGGGGTTCCCCTTAATATCCATACCAGACCTGAAGGGCCTGGTAATTGAATTTGGGGGAACCCCACGCATTTTAAAAAAAATGTTTTAATCAATGACTTTCAATGAGTGTTCTCTGTATTACGGGAGCCAACAATTCATTATAGCCACGAGTGATTTTAAAAGACTTTTTTTCCTGCAGAAATTACACTTTGTGCAGGGACAGTTCTAAGCACGGGAAACATGCGCCCCTTCACAGGCATACTATAGACACCCCCCAGGTACGAAATTTAAAGGAATATTACACTTTTATTGTTTCACTTTAATCATTATTAAAATCACTGCTCCCAAACAAAACTTCAGTTTTTAAAACGTTTTTTGCATTGATCCATGTCCCCTGGGGCAGGACCCAGGTCCCCAAACACTTTTTAGGACAATAACTTGCATATTAGCCTTTAAAATTAGCACTTTAGATTTCTCCCATAGACTTGTACAGGGTGTTCCCGGCTTTTCGAATTTGCAGCGAACACCCAAATTGTTCACTGTTCGCTGAACAGGCAAGCTCATCCCTACTGCCCACAACCAATCAGTGCCCTTTAGTGATGCCAGTGAGTGCTGGCAGCTGGCAGTGTTGCCTACTGTCAATTAATGCCCATTAGTGTCACCCATCAGTGCCCATCAGTACCGCCTATCCATGCCACCTATCGGTGCCCACCAGTGCCACCTATTAGTGCCCATCAGTACCACCTATCAGTGCCCATAAGTGTGTCCTCATCAGTTCTACCTAATCAGTGCCGCCTCATCAGTGCTCATAAGTGCCACCTCATCAATGCCCACCAGTTCAGCCTATCAATGCTACCTCATCAGTGCACATCAGTGAAGGCAAAAAATGACTTGGTTACAAAATTTACTGACAGAAAAAAAGTGAAAAACATTTTTCTTCAAAATTTTTGGTCTTTTTTTTGTAAAAAATAAAAAACTCAGCAGTGATTAACGGCTTAAGCCCGGACCATTTGGCTGGTCAAAGACCAGACCACCTTTTGCGATTTGGCACTGCGTTGATTTAACTGACAATTGTGCGGTCTTGCGACGTGGCTCCCAAACAAAATTGATGTCCTTTTTTCCCACATATAGAGCTTTCTTTTTGTGGTATTTGATCACCTCTGCGGTTTTTATTTCCTGACAGACTCAATGGCAGCCTACGTGTGGGTTAATCCCGCCCCCTCATAGGACCCTTCTCCCAAAAATCTTTGCTCTGGGCCAGAGGCTGTGTTCCTTTTTGTGTCCTCCTCATAGGACCAAGATCAAGTCTTACCTTTTCATGAAGTTTTCTGTAATCCAGGCCTGGTGTTGTGCACAGCGATATGTTGGTGGTTAGTGATCCTCTCTGAAGTCCAGCAATCCTAGCTATTAGCAGGTGGACATGGGCAATATAATGCTATACCATGGAGCGCCTACTAACTTGGCCATTGGCAGGCAAGCAGCAATATGGCCAAACATCCCAGCTATTAGCGGGAGCCTTGTAAGCTCCCGATTGTTCGGTGGGTTGAGCAAACAGCTCCCGGTCCCAGGTTCTGCGTCGTTTCAGGAAGTCACAGGACCTGTCTGCGCATCCGCAAGCTGCGAACAAAGATTCTGTGCTTAGTTCGTGCAGGCACGGTTTCACCAAAGTGGCGGTCGCGTATGCGATTAGCCGCCACCAGGTAGCGACGTTTTTCCCAGTGCAGGCGCACTGTGGGGTGGTGATATTACTAATGGCAGCAGATTTAAATAGCTGTCAAAGCAGCTATTCCTTGGGATGGCTTGCAGGCTTATGCGGCGGTTTCCCCAGGCACTGGTCTCTGGTTTACAAGGTAAATTGTTTTCTTCAGGCTCCCTAGGTGATGGCTGCTGGCTATGTTTGTTATGTGCTCTCTCATGTCTGTTGTCACTCCTGTTTCTCATAAGGCTTTAATGGTTCATTTCTGTTTCAAACTGCCTTGCCATGGATTTGTCACCGCCCTCCTGTGGCCAACCTTTGCGCTTCAGGTAGGATTTAGTTATTTGCTTCCTGTGATTCTTGGGTTCACTCATTCAGGAGCTCTTAACCCTTTCTTTTTCACTCAGCCCTTCTAGGTCTGAACACCAAAGCACAGCAAAGACCGTCCTAGGTCTCAATGCCATCATTCCTCTTCAAGCTCCAGCTCTTCGAGATCTCCCTTTAGAGCTAGGCACCAGAGAGAGGAGTCTAAAACCACACTCTCACCGTCACTGCAGGTGCTCTGTGAGGAAAGCCTGCTAGGTATGCGGGGCCCAGGTTCCTGAAGGCAAATCACTCTGCGAGCGATGCTTTTCTAAAGCTGCAAGTGAGAAGGTGGAGACCAACAAGTGGATGCACTGGTCAGAAAGGTGGTTCGTGAGACCCTGAGTAAAGTGGATTCTGGTCATACCCATAATCCTGCTGGCAACACTATACGAGTCCCTATTAGGGATGATGTCAAGGCTCCAGGCCCTTCATAGCTGAGCCATTCCTCAATTGAAGCCTCAGACTGTGAGGTGGAGGTAGATGACCCTGGTGCAGGTTTTGAATTTTCCCTAGTACCACAGCTAGTCAAAGCTGCCAAAGAAGCTTTGAGATGGGAAGAGCCAGGGGAGGCACCCCCCAAACAGAGGAAATATTTTAAACACCTCAAAAAAGAACGCCCCATTTTACCCTTTTTGTGTGTACTCGGCACAATAATTACCAATGAATGTAGTAGTGTTGAAAGGAAGAATTACCTGTTAACGAAGGTATCAAAAAAATTTACCCATTTAAAAGCAAGGATGTAAAACACCTGGAGTGGGCTCCTCTCATTGACACAGCTCTAATGAGGCTGGTGAGGCACGTCACATGTTGGAGGATACTGTTTCCTTTAGGGATGGCTTAGAGAGGAAAATTGATACCGACCTCAAGCGGATCTACATTACAGCGGGTATGTCCTGCAAACCAGCTCTAGCTCTCGCAGCTATTTCTAAAGCGTTGGAAGTCTAGGTGGACGACATAGATGCTTCTCTGAGGAGCATCTCGGAAGAAGTGGCCCAGAGCTCACCTATTCATGAGCTAAGGTTGGCAGTGCCTTTTCTGTGTGAGGATTCCCTAGACATAATTCGCCTGGTGGTTCAGATCATGCTGTCATCTGTCACGGCTAAGCGTACCTTGTGGCCAGAAGAGAACACAGCCCAGGCAAGGTTCAGATAGAGCAAGGGATGCTCACCGCTATAGGCCTGGCCAGAGTTCAGGAAGACCTGGAAGAAAAAGCCTTCAGGCCAGAAGTTTTAAAAAGGGGCATCTTCTGGTGGACAAGAAGCCCCTAAGTCTTTATGATATTGCGCCTGCCCAGACAGAGCGAGTCAGCATCCTTGCCTCTCTCAGAAGAGAAAAAGCTCATTCTCCTGTCCTATGCAGACTCGAGGCGCTGCAGTTCCATTTACAGCCGACTAAAGGTTTCAAGGGGTCTACTTGCCCCTCTTCATGGTGTTGAAGAAAAAACAGCTCCTGGAGGCCAGTTATAGACCTAACCCTTGTGTGTTTTCAAAACTATTGTTGGCTGTCGTGGCTCTGATCAGAACCAGAGGTATCCATCTGTATCACTATCTAGAGATGACTTGCTGTTATCTCGGGATAGGGAGCAGTTGCTAATCCACAGATCTCAGGTCATCTCCACTCTACTCGAATTTGGTTGGCTTCTGAATCAGGAAAAGAGCCATCTGGGTCCTACACAGTCCCTGGTATTCCTCAGGGCACACTTCAGCACTATTAAGAGCACCATCTCCTTACCCCTGGAAAAATCCCAGTTACCTGGGACAGAGTTCGGCTTGCAATGTCATCCTCTCATCTCCGTGCCTCTCAAAGCCTAAAGATCATCGGCACCATGGTGGCAACAAAACTCATGGTAAAGTGGGCTCAGTGGAAAATGCGGCCCTTCCAGAAGGGCTTCCTTCAGCAGTGGAGCCCAGGGCTTCAGGATCACTCTAAATAACCTCATCCATGTGGGAGAGCCTTCCTTTGGTGGCTACAACAGAGGAAACTCCTCAATTGACACTCCATCACACCTGTGTCGTGGGTCACTATCACTTTAGATGCCAGCAACAGGGGCTGGTGCGCTCTCCGCCTGACAGAAGTAGCGCAAAGTATATGGAATATTCCCTCTCAGAGGATAGTCTCAAATGTTCTGGAACTCCGGGCAGCGTTCTGTGCTCTGCAGGCCTTTCACCACTTAACAGCAGAAGCCTCAGTCCTCCTAAGACTGGACAACACAACGGCAGTTGCATACATCAAGAGACAGTGGGTACTTGCAGTCTCTCCCTGTGGGCCCAGAAAAACCTGGCCAACCTGACAGCTGTCTATCTCCCTGGATCCAGAACATTCAGGCAGATTTTCTGTCAAGAGTTTCTCTAGACAACGAGTGGACAACCCCCCCCCCCCTCCCAAGTCTTCAGGTGAGTCCTGTCCCTGGGAGTCATTCCGGGAAGTAGACTTGTTCGTATCCCCGTGCAACTTCAGACTAGAGAGATACTACACAAATTCTCATGTCCCCAGGCTTTCAGGTAGATGCCTTTCCCCCCCGGTTCCTGTCATTCTCAGGTTTCTGTCGAGGCTCAGGATGGAAGAAGCAGAAATGGTCCCGTACTGGCCAAACAGGCCATGGTTTCCACTACTGATGCAACTCAGCTTCCGAGACCAAGTTCCTCTACCATCCAGACCAGATCTCCTATCACAAGGGGCAATTCTACATCCATTCCTGGCCCATCTACATCTGATGATCTGGTTCTTGAGAGGGGAAGGTTGGAAGCCCTAGGCTGTCCAAGTAGGGCCATCTCCACATTATTAAATGCCAGAAGAACAGGCACCAACAGGGTCTACCAAAGGATTTGGAAAAGGTTTGCAGACTACACCTCTTCCACTGCAGGTTCTTGCAATAACCCAAAGATACATGATATCCTGGGCTTCCTACAATCTGGCTTAGATATCTCATTATCAGTCAGCTTGCTGCAAGTCCAAGTCTCTGCAATCTCTGCCTTTACGGGTGTTTCCTGGGCTAGACATCCTCTTACTCAGTGGTTTTTAAGAGGAGCAATAAGGCTCAGATCTCAGGAAAAGCCAAAATTCTCTAATTGGGATCTTCCCCTTGTCCTGGATTTTTTTCTCAAGTAGAGTTGGAACATGAAGATCAGTCCTCTATCAAATGACTCTCTCTAAAAGTTGCCTTCTTGGTGGCTGTAACATCGACCAGGAGGGTCTCTGAAATAAGCTCTCTGGGATTTGTTTTTCTTTCTTTTTCTTTCTTTTTCCTGATTGGGTAGTTTTAATTCCTATGTTGGGTTCAAACCCCAAAGTGACATCTATGATTCATGACAATTAGGAGATTGCTCTTCCACAAAGTGGCATCTATGATTCATGACAATTAGGAGATTGCTCTTCCAACAATTAGAACTACCGAGGATTCCAGTGTTCATCCCTTAGATGTTGGAAAAGCTCTGAGTCAGTATCTTGAAGCTACAGCTTCTTTCCAGCAGAACGACCACCTGTTTGTTCTTTTTCTTGTTAAGAATAAGGGAATGCGGGGGGCGTGGCTTGACGCTGTTCCGAGATGGCCTCCTGAACCCGGAGCTCCCGTCCAAGAGACCCTGCTACATACGCTCAGGCAAGTGCTCGTTGGTCCTTCTCCCTGAATTTGAGCCCCACACAACCTCAACATGTCAGCGGCGAGATCCCGGTCGCCGCCGGAGCCTGACGCTCCCCCAGCCAGACAAATCCCTGAAATATTCAGGTCCCGGCCTACTAGCAGCACCCGAGCCGCAGCCTCGAGTAAGCCGCAGTCCCACAGCAGAAGCCCACTCCGCGCCAGGCCCGACGCGGACGCCAGAGATCAACCTGCAATCAGCCTAGAGGACTTGCGCAATGTCGCGGCTGACATTAAGCACACCCTCTCTGCAGCTATCTCAGATCTCCGGACGGACATTCAATCTATGACACTGCGAGTGGAGGATATTGAAGCTGCACAGGCCCGCCATGATTCCTCCCTCTGTCAGCTGCAACAGCTCACTGAGTCGCATGCCATTCACCTAAGGGACATTAACAGGCACATGGAGGACCTTGACAACCGGGGGAGACGTCGAAATCTACGAGTGAGAGGTATTCCAGAAACCTTGGATCCTAGTCTCCTAACCCAGAGGGTAATCAATATCTTTAATGACCTCCTCGAAAGACCCCCGGACACCCCGATTGTGTTTGAACGTATCCATAGAGCTCTACGCCCCAGAGGCCGCGACACTGACCCCCCGAGAGATGTTGTCTGTTGCCTGATAGACTTCCCTCTGAAGGAGGAAATTCTTCGCAATGCCAGGGATAGGAACCAAATCATATACAGAGGGGTGAACATTAAAATATTCCAAGACCTGTCTAACATCACTCTCCAACGTAGAAGGGAACTCCGACCGCTACTGGAAATACTGAGAAACAGAGCCATCCCTTATCGTTGGAAGTATCCTTTCTGCCTATCTGTCTCCCACCAGGGCCGCTCGGAAAATTTGAGAGTCCCGGAAGACCTCGACCACTTCTGTACTGCGTTGGACCTGCCCAACGTGGACCTGCCTGATTGGTATAGTGACTTCAGATTTCCTACGCTCCACAGAGCAACATCAATGGAAGGAGTGGATGAAGCAGGCAACTACGCCATTGGAAGACGCCACAGACACGTGCATCAACCTCCTCTCCATCGCTCTCCTCAGAGGAACGACATCCCGCCGAGAAATGGTAGCCCCACTGCATCACCTGCCCACCGCAGGCCCCGCCATAACTAAGGTACAGTTCTTTAGTTCTGACTACTGCACGGCACCTGTTGTTCCAAATGCCGGCTGTCATTCTGCAGCCACTCTGCTGAAACGGAAACTAACCTTACCTGGGGACACCAATGTCTGCTGAAACTACCCACCTGAGGTAAAAACCTACTAGAGACGCTTATCTACCATGCGACCCCTTGGTACCTTCCATTGCTGCCCTCTTCCACACACCAAGCGGATCACCGTGCTCTCTCTCTCTTTGCGAGGGTCTTTCTTGCCCCAGACTAGAAAAGCCCACTTCTACTTACCTTGCGAACTTTGTACTGCTGACTTGCCGCTCTACCTCTCGAGGCCCCCCCCACATACCTTTAACTGGAATCCCCAGCGATGCTCAAAGAAACAGATGTATACTCTACGGTGCCTTTGATATCGGTACCCTCCCCTACCCACCCTTTGCCCCCCTGGTGTGCCTCTCATGATCCACCTTGGTCTGCCATAGACGCTACCTGTTTAACCCAGGCTGTAGCCTTCTCGTCAAGCTTCCCCCCATTCCGCACCCTCCCCTCCACCTCTCTCTCCCCCCTCTCTCCCCCTTTTTTCTTTTTTTTTTATATATATTTTTTTTTTATATATAGACTCGGCAGCTCACCCATGGTCTGATTCTTGCCACATTATTGTCTACAAAGGAGTCGGGAGTGAGGTGTCTGGTAAGAATGGCCTTTAGCCCTTTGGGGCAATTGCAATTTTCTCATTATTACTCGCTCAACACTGGACACCCCGTTTTGCGTATTATTACATGAGGCTTGTACTCTCCATTCCACGAAGTAATCGGAAAGCACTAGCGACATTCCCAAATGTCATAGACGGGGCTAGACGATCTGCATAGTAATGCGAAGGAAGAGGGGGAGGGACACACATACATATCCACATACTAGAATTACTCACGGAGGGGGGCTCTGGCGGAAAGAGAGAGAGTAGGGACAGAACGCAACCTGTCATATGGGAGAGGTTCCCTAAGAGCGGCAATGCTGAAGCATTGAATAGGTGAACCAGCACTCCTAACAACTGGAGTGGGGACAGCTTACCTGCACAGAACCCTACATCGGAAATGCACTATATGCCGCTCAGTTAGTTGTCTCCTCACTCCCGGCTCCGATTATCGCAGGTATCTGCAATTTATATTTGTATAACTGTAAAGTGTTTCCCAGGTATAGCATTTACTGTTATTTCTTGTGCATATTTGAATCTCTGTTTCACATGTTAAAGCATTTTGTTGTGCCATTCCGAACTTATGTTTCTGGTTATATTTGTTTGATTGTTTATGAATAGGACTGCTCCTCACCTCTATACTTAAATCTGGAGCTTCTTCCTCCACATAGCTCAACCTGTTTAGATGTTTTTGACCCCTTTGACGTGCACGAGGCCTACGCCTATGCCTATCTTTACATTCACTATCCACATGGTTACCCCCCTGACTTAGTCCTTCCTCCCCACTACCCAGTCGGACCCTGGGGCCCAGAAACCCCCGTGATAATTAACCCGGACTATTTTTGGTCTTTCACCTACAGGTCATGTCTGCTACCCTTTTTGTAATCCTCTTTAGGCCTACAAAAGTGCCCAACCATGCCGCCCATAGGTCGCCGTCATTCGACTGGAACACGCTCTGTTCCCCCCTGGCCTTGAGCTTGACTTTTATCTCTTAACCCCCAGACTCCAGGGCTGAACCACTGACCGCTGGCCCAATACACTTCCTCCCTCTGACTCAGGACAAGGTGTCCTTAAACTGTTACTCTTTGTTAATCTCTCTCGATCCCATACCATGTAACACTTCCAATTGCCTCCATTTACACCTTTAGGTCTCGCAGTGACGGAGCCTCTTCACGTCTCGTGTAACCCCGTCCACCACCCCCGCGCAACAGACGCTGGTAGTCAGTGTTGATCCGACCGGTGCCCTTCAACCCAACCACTGGTCTCACCCCCCACTCCCCCCTCTTACTTCTCCAGGTGCCCACTTCCCCCCTACGTATACCACCTTCTAGCCCCCTCCCCTCCCCCTCCTCCCCTCCTCTTCTCTTTTTCTCTTCACCTTCTCTCTCTGTCCCTCCCCTTCCCCAGGGCCCCCCTCTCGAAAGCATTGTCCGTGACTCTCGCCTCTGATCTCCAACAAAATGTCCCCTTCAATGCAACGATCAGCGAACTTGTCCCTGAAGCTTGTTTCCCTAAATGCTAAGGGATTAAACACCCCGGAGAAACGTCATCAAACACGGTTAACGATGCAGAAACTGAAGGCAGATTTTGTCTTCCTTCAGGAAACCCATTTTTGCTCTAAATCCACCCCTAAATTATCCAATCACGCCTTCCCAGTGGAATTTCACGCAACATGCCCCAATTCTAAAAGTAAAGGAGTCTCCATACTTCTCTCCAAACACTTTGACTTCCAAACTCTGGACACCTTAGCAGATGTGAACGGAAGATTCTTACTTATAAAGGGAACGTTTAAAAATAGAAAGATTACGCTAGCGAACATATACAGCCCTAATACCTCCCAAGTATCCTTTTTCCGAAGGATAATGCACCAACTGAGCTCTTTTGCGGAAGGGATGCTGATCCTTGGCGGTGATTTTAACGCCCCCTTGGATCCTCTACTAGATACTTCCTCCGGGACTTCCAGCTTAACGTTTCGTGCACTTAAGCAGATCAAAAAAAGCCTCCATGAATTACTACTACATGACACGTGGCGAACGCTTCACCCCAGAGACAAAGATTTCACCTTTTTCTCTGCCCCCCACAATAGGTACTCACGGATCGACTACCTCATGGTCTCCCAGCAGGATTTACATCATTTAACCAAGGCCTCTGTTGAACCTATGACGATCTCTGATCATCACCCTATCACAGCCCTTTTTACCTTCCCTGAACGGCTTGACCGAACCAGAATCTGGAGACTAGATGCGAATATCCTAACAGACGAAATCAGAGTGAAGGAAGTCAGGGACTGTCTATCCTACTACTTCTTAGACAATGACACACCTGGCCTGACACAATGGGAAGCGCATAAGTGTGTGATAAGAGGCAAATTTATCTCCCTTGCCTCTGCCCGCAAGAAAGAAAGAGCTGCCGCACTGACAGCCTTATTTACGAAACTCAGATCCCTTGAAACAAAGCACAAGAAAACCCTAGCGGTAGACACCCATACTGAGTTAATGGATACTCGCACCCAGATCCAAGAAATACTAGGCTACCAGACGAGAAGATCCTTTGCCCTCTCACAGAAATTCTTCTACGAACATGGGAACAAATCAGGTCACTTACTAGCACGCGCGCTGAGATCCAAGAAAGCCAAACAAACGATACACCATATCCACTCCCCAGCTGGCTCCACCCTTGAAACGAACGCAGACATAGCTCGGGAATTTGAACGTTACTACACCTCCCTTTACAACCTCAACTCCAATTGCTCACACCCTCCAGATACCCAAAAGCGTCTGCATGACTTTCATGCATACCTTTCTAAGCTTCCCCTTAAAAAAGTTTCCTCTGACGCCCTTCAATCATTGGAAGCACCAATCTCGGCGACAGAATGGCTTCAAGCCATTAAGCAATTAAAACCAGGCAAGAGTCCTGGACCCGACGGGCTGACCTCAGCTTATTATAAATTATTCGCAGAGACACTTCAATCTCCTTTTCTTAAGGCCTTTAACTCTGTCCCTACATTCAAGTCCCTCCCCCGCGGTATCTTAGAAGCCCATATCACCGTTATACCCAAACCCGACAAGGACCCAACAATCACAAGCAGCTATAGACCAATTTCCCTACTCAATGTGGACATCAAAATATTTGCCAAAATACTAGCCAACAGACTTCTACCATTTGTTCCGACCCTCATCTCCCCTGATCAGGTAGGTTTCGTTCCCGGGCGTGAAGCCAGGGACAACACCCTAAAATCTATTAATATTCACCACCTGATAACACAAACTGAACAGAAAGCCTTCTTCTTGTCTCTGGATGTGGAGAAGGCGTTTGACAGAGTGGCATGGGACTACATGGAAGCGGTGCTCCTTAATCTGGGTCTTGGCCCTCACATGATGACCATGATCATGTCCTTATACTCTACCCCCTCTGCGCGGGTGCGAGTTAATGGTACTCTGTCAGACGCCTTCCCCATCGGAAACGGAACAAGGCAAGGCTGCCCCCTCTCCCCGATTCTGTTTATCCTAACTCTAGAACCCCTCCTCCAGACCCTTACCCTAAATAACGATATTAAGGGCATCCCCACCCCACTTAAAGAGTGTAAATACGCGGCATTTGCCGACGACATATTGATGTTCCTCACAGAACCTATTACTACAATCTCAATCATTCTATCAGAGTTCAAAAAATTTCAAGCCATTTCCAACCTTAAAATCAATTTTTCCAAGTCTTACGCCCTGAACATCTCCCTCCCAGAGACGATCCAAGCACAGTGTGAAACGAACTTCCCTATCTGCTGGAAGAACGACTCCATTACCTACCTGGGTACGCAAATTCCAAGAAAGTTAGCCGACCTATATACTAAAAACCATCTCCCCATCCTGTACAACCTTACGGCCGACCTTGAACGATGGAACAAACAAACTCTCTCTTGGTTCGGTCCTGCCTCGCTTGCTGTATATTCTCCAAACAGTCCCTATACAGGTCCCTCCAACATTCTTTAAAACGTATAATGCCATCTGCTCTGAATTCCTATGGGGAAACCGAAAACCTAGAATCTCCCTTAAGACCCTATCACGCCCTAAACACCTTGGGGGTCTGGGCTTTCCGGACATACTCAATTACTATAGAGCAGTCCATTTAACTAGAATTGTTGACTGGAATGTTCGCGATCCCTACAAAGAATGGGTCTCTCTGGAAGCATCTTTCTCTTCCCTTCCACTCGCCTCCTTACCTTGGATGAAACCATCTCATGTTACCATCCCCGCCATCCTCCACCCCCTCATACGCCCTACACTGAAATGCTTCCAGCAGATCTGTTCCCATACGAAAATCTCTTCAACCCCGGGACCCTTAACCCCAATTAAATGTAACCCAGACTTCCCGCCTGGCTTGTCCCCGGACTTCTTGTTAGATAACTGGCCAAAAGACAGATTGAACGCTTGCCACTTTTACGAGAGAGGGACACTCGTTCCCGCTCCGATCATCGCCAGTAACTTGAATAGACCACCCATCCCTCCCTGGACCTACCTATTGATCGCTCATTACCTGCGATCCCTGAACACGAACTCGCAATGCTCTAGGGCACTAACGCCATTCGAAAAATTGTGCACCCAATCCACCCCCCAAAGACATCTGATAGCGTTCACCCACAACTTACTCTTTGATGGAGAGCGTCCCGGTTCCACCACTGCGTGCAAACGGTGGGAGGAAGATCTAGCCCTGTCAATCAGTGACGAGCAATGGGATGCCATCTTTCATACCATTCACAGGGGATCACTGAATGTTAGCACTCAAGAGAACGGCTATAAAATTCAATCGAGATGGTACCGTACACCCTCTCTTCTACACAAATTTACCCCCAGCACCACTGACATTTGCTGGAGATGCAACCAAGACAGGGGAACGCCACTTCACATCTGGTGGTCGTGCCCCTCACTACAGAATTACTGGAGAGAAGTGTGCAGACTCACCACCCAAATTACCACTTACAACATTGATCCAACCCCATCCCAATGCCTCCTCCACCTCTCGCCCTTACCGAGACTAACTTATCATGGCTCTCTAGCTATGCACATGCTCAACGCGGCTAAACAGTGCATCCCTGTTCACTGGGGCTCATCCAAAGCTCCCTCCATTAAAGAGTGGTTCACCAGAATCAACAAAACAGCTGAAATGGAGGAGCTGATTCATATATCCAGGGATACCCCCTCTAAATTCAGCACAAAATGGGCCTGTTGGAAACACTTCCAGACCACTGCCGATTACTTGGACGCATGTAGATAGGGACATTTTGAATTGCAGATTTGCTGCTAGGATCTACATACCCTGGTACTTATTGGCATTGGAGATCACCAGACTCGAAAGGCGAACGAGAAGATCAGCTATATATCAGTTTACACGCTCCGGGGGGTCCTGGGGAAGGGGACCCCAGACAACTTCAGTCTCTCCTGTACCTTTGCTTCCCCCATCTGCCTCCCTTCCCTACTGCCCCCCCTCCCCCCCTCCCTTCTCTCTTCCTCCTTTTCCCTTCTCTTCTCCACCCACCCCCTTCTGCCCCTTTTTTTTGACCGATTCCTCATCCCTGACATCCCAGCCAAGGCACACACACATACCACCACATCCCAACGACACAGACTCCCAACGACCCATCACTACCACCATTATCCAAGCCACTCTTTCAGGTAACTACATGACGCGACCTGGAAAATCTGTTACCTAATTTGTCCTATCACTTACCCCTAGACCTCTCTGGAGCGGATCCATCCCCTCGTACTTTGGGCTCCGACCCTATCCCCCAGATGGACCCCTTATCTGACTGAGACGGATATCTCTATACCTCCATGTTGCGGACCGTACCAAGCCCTTCTTATGCCCTCCTCAATCTCTACTTCCCCTCTCTCTTACTCTTGGTAGTTGACCTGTACCTAGCAGACTGTATCTGTATATCTCCCACCTTTATGGTCTTTTCAGTTTAAGATTGTTTATATGCACAGCCTCACCAAACTCATTGCATGTTTAATTTGAAATTTTGTTGGCATCTTACTCCTCCAGTTGTTGGGGATCTCTCTGTAAGTCTGTACTTTTGTGCCTATTATCTCTTTTCAATAAAAATTGTCTTTAAAAAAAAAAAAAAGAATAAGGGAATGCGTGCCTCTTCCAGATCTATCGCAGCATGGATTGTTCAGGCCATTCAATGGGCTCACAAAGCCAAGGGCTTGGCGCCTCCAGAAGCAGTGACTGCTCACTCAACTAGAAGTGTGTCTTCATCATAGGCGGCATCACGTGGCTCCAGAAGTTATTTGCAAGGCGGCCTCGTGGTCTTCAATTAACACGTTCATGGCACACTACTGCGTAGAGCCAGCCTTGTTATCTTATGTTAAATTTGGTTTACGTATTTTGTCTGTTGATAGTGCCAATTAAACCTTTTTCTTTTGTCCAGCACTCTGCCCACCCAGGTGTGTATGGATGGTTATTTCTCACACATAGGCTGCCATGGAGTCTGTCAGGAAAACGGAAAATTTATATCAAATGCTTACCGTAATTTTCCTTTCCTGATGGACTCCATAAGAGCAGGAGTTCCATCACAGTGGCTGGAGTAGGCTAAATTATGGAACACAGCCTCTGGTGCAGAGCAAAGATTTATAGGAGAAGGGTCCTATGAGGTATAAGGGGGGCGGAATTAACCGGGAAAAACAGTTTGCTGCACTTAGGATTGATCACATTCATGTAAACATGCATGTAACAGACTCGTCCGGTACAGAGGCTTTTGGAGGGGACTGAATGCCAGCCTCTGGTATACCGATTATGGGCCCTGACATTTGGAGGAACAGTGCTCTTTGTGAGCTGTATGCCTGGGGACCCTTGAGGTGGTGTTACTTTAGATTCAGGTCCATGTCCCCCAAGACATACAGACTCTGGGGCCCTGTATGTGCCATATTAGAAATAGTGACTGATTCATACTGTTGGGACATGTACTGTTAGATGCTAATGTCATCAACCACCTGTCTGTTGTCTTCTATAATGTAAATGAGTCTAGTCTGGCTTGCCACAGCTTATAAGAGTATTTCACCAATTGTTGTTTGTGCTAATTAACCCTGCTATTTGCCCAAAGACTATTCTTGTTCAGAATGAACAATACATGATCATTAAAAGAGCTGATCTGGAAACGGACTGTCTGGTCACCTAGGCTGCCTTAAGTGCTGTGTTAATTAACATGTTAATTATATAATTGTCTTTTAAGTTGTTGCTGGTGGGGGGGGGGGGGGGGGGGTGTATCTATAAGCCAGCCCTACCTCGTTATTTAACCCCTTGTGTTAAAAGTGTATAAAAAGGCTGTATTCTGTCCAATAAATCATTCAAGATTCTACAAGCTATTTTCGGCTAGACTTATATTCAATGCAGCTATAATAATATATCTCTGCGATGGTCAGACTGGAGGAAGCAGTATTACTGACAGAAGCACTCACCGAAGTGTGGGATAGGATCCGTCACAATGCAGAACACACAGAAAATTAATAAAGTCCCATTAGGTGATGAAACAGAGTGCTTGTGCTTAAATTGACATCTACATCATGTTGACCAACTATCACTAGTATGGTCATTTAGGCATGTGGGGATAACCCTGTTGAAATGACGTCTCATGCATGAATGCACCTCAGCTCGTGGATACCGAAGGGGAAGAACCAAGAGGCAGAGTTACATTTCTATTGGCAGCCACATTCATTGCCACCCGGGCTCTGCCACTTGTTTCTTCATCACAAGCTGGACTTCGGTAAAATGGCCTTGATGGACACAGAATTAACCAGTGCCGACCAAGGACCTCTGGTGGCGGCAAAGGTGGGCAAAAATTGGGAATCCGGTGATTTCCTGGGACATTTCTTAGGAAACGGTAAGACCGGGACTAAGGTCTAAATTCCGGGAATGTTCCTGAAATTCGGGATAGTTGGCAAGTATGCACTCTATACCTGTGATACCAGACCGGATCCTGAATAGACAGCCTCTTCAGACAGTTGTCTGTAGAACCATCGTCACTCACTTCAGGCCCTCAGGACTCCCAGCCAAGGTTACACAGCACCACAGTTTCTCTCATTGCAGGTCTTGCAGTTGCCCACCTGAGATCACATGGCTGCAAGTGCCAGGGGAGGCAGCGCCTCTCCCCCAGCTGGTACAATCCTCTGCTAGGAAAGACACAGAGACAATGTGCTCCTAGAATATGAATACAGGCACGCAGCATGCATAGGGGCACCTCCCCTTTTAATTGACCAGGGCTGTATGAATATTCATGCTCCCATCTGCATGGTTTTTGCTTATTATGCAGAACGTTCCTTATTTCTTTGGATACAGAGAAACTCAAGACAGCATGACCAGCACCAGAGCAGACTACACTAGACGATCACCACTCCATTTGACAGAAATCAATTCAATTTACCTACAGTAGGTGCCGCCGATATTGTGTTTCCAGCGTGATCCTGGCCTGGCAACAGGCTTCTCTAACCAGCGCGATTCCGTCGCACTGGTTCTCGCGCTGGCTACAATAGGAAAATTTAATTTTCCTATAGTAGCGAGCGAGAGAGTGGTGATAATGTCGCCTCACTAATGAAGCCTGCATGCCTTCGGGGGCATACCAGGCCCTTAGGTCCGGTAGGGATTTTAAGGGAAATCCCCTACGCCGCAAAATAACAGTGTGGGGTCCCCCCCAAAATCCATACCAGACCCTATCCGAGCACGCAGCCTGGCTGGTCAGGAAAGGGGGTGGGGACGAGTGAGCGCCCCCCTCTCCTGAGCCGTACCAGGCCGCGTGCCCTCAACATGGGGGGTGGGTGCTTTGGGGAAGGGGGGCGCCCTGCGGCCCCCCCACCCCAAAGGACCTTGTCCCCATGTTGATGAGCACAAGGGCCTCTTCCCGACAACCCTGGCTGTTGGTTGTCGGGGTCTTATCGGAATCCGGGAGCCCCCTTTAATAAAGGTCTTTTCAGACAGCGATTCCCTACACTGTAAGAACAATCATAGCAGCTATTCAGCCTCTGGTGTTTCTACTGGCTGGCCATGTGATTGGGGAGCCGGAGAAGCAATAAGCAGCCCGCAGAAGTTCACAATGGAGAATGCTGGTGACCAGATGGTCCCCGGGAGTCTCTATGAACCTCGGAGGCCCATGCCTGATGCTATGACATCATGTCTGCCCTGGCAGTTGTAAATCCTGGTGTATACTCTTATACTTTTTTTTTATCTCTTTTTTTTATCTTTCCAGCCTGGAGAAGAGATGTGGGGTCTTATTGACCCCAGATCTCTACATAAAGAGGACCTGTCATGCTCTATTCCTATTAGAAGGTATGTTTACATTCCTTATAATAGGAATAAAAGGGATCAAAAAAATAAAAAAATTAAGGGAAAGTGTAAAAATAAAAAAATGAAAATAAACAATACAAAAAATAAATAAATTAATTAAAGTGCCCCTATCCCCGTGTGCTCGCATGCAGAAGCGAACGCATACATACATAAACGGCGTTCAATCCACACGTGAGGTATCACCATGAAACATCAGAGCGAGAGCATGAATTCTATCCCAAGACCTCCTCTGTAACTCCAAACAGGTAACCTGTAAACTTTTTTTTAAAGAGTTGCCTATGGAGATTTTTAAGTACCAAAGTTTGGCGCCATTCCACAAGTGTTTGCAATTTCAAAGCGTGACATGTTAGGTATCTATTTACTCGGCATCACATTAACTTTCACGTTATACAAAAATATTGGACTAACGTCAGTGTTTTTTTTATTTTATTCATTAAACTTTTTTTTCTACAAAAAAAAAGAGAAAAGGCGTTTGAAAAATTGCTGCACAATAGGGATGAGCTTCGTGTTCGAGTCGAACGTACATTCGACTCGAACATTCGCTGTTCGGCCGTTCGGCGAATTCCGAACGTTTGGGCCGTTCGCGTCAAAATTCGAGTGACGCGCGCGCGGACCACAATGCACTGCGGTGGCGCAGTGCATTGCTGCCCCATGATTGGCCAAGCATGCACTGTGACCCCGCATGCTTGGCCAATCGCAGCGCCGGCAGCGAGGAGAGCCATGATTGGCCACAGGCATCCTGCCTGTGGCCAATCATAGCTCAGGCTGTGTAGTGCACGCCCCACACTATATAAGGCCGCCTTTGAGGCGGCTTCGTGTAGTGTGTTACTTAGCATCTGAAGCAGTGGGTGTTCTGTGTACCTTCAACACAGTACACACCAATCGTTTTTGGCTGATTTCCTATCTTGCTGCTGTGTAGTGGTTGTTGTCTGTGCCCTGACCGCAGTATACACCACTATATTGGTGTATATAGCTACACACCTATATAGCTAGTGATCTAGCTTTAACCACTTAACAACTGCCCATTGCCGATTAATGGCTTCAGGGGGGTTGTTTAACTCTGAGAGGCCGTTAATTAACGGCCTCCCAGAATTCTGCTCTCGCGTGCCCTGAGGTGTGCGCACTCGAGAGCATCCGTGACTGCCGGGTCGCATCACGGATCACGGTAAACGGCCGCTCATAGCGGCCGTTTACCACGTGATTGCTCCGTCAAATGACGGAGTGATCACTTGGAAACAAACCGGCGTCATGTTATGACGCCTGTTCCTCCCTCCCCTCTCTGTACCGATCGGTACAGCGGAGGGGAAAGAGATCGGTGTCAGCAGCGATGTGGGCTGCATCTGCAGTGCCCACATCGCTGCTTACCGAATTTAACCCCTCAATTCCCTGCCAATACTCTGCAATACCAGTGCATAATCTGCAGTACCCTGCCATTACTCTGCAGTACCCCGCCATTACTCTGCAGTGCAGTACCCTGCCATTACTCTGCAGTGCAGTACCCTGCCATTACTCTGCAGTACCCCCCATTACTCTGCAGTAACCCCCATTACTCTGCAGTACCCCCCAATACTCTGCAGTACCCGCCATTACTCTGCAGTACCCGCCATTACTCTGCAGTACCCCCAATACTCTGCAGTACCCTGCCATTACTCTGTAGTACCCCCCAATACTCTGCAATACCCTGCTATTACTCTGTAGTACCCCGCCAATACCCCGCCAATACTCTGTAATACCCTGCCATAAATTGCCATATCCAGCCATACTCAGAGATACCCAGCCATACTCGGTGATACCCTGAAATACCCAGCCATAGACGCCCCCCACCCCTCACCGCCCTCCGGTGCTTCTACCAACTCGCCAGTACGATCAAAGCCAGAATCTTTTTTTTTTTTTTTTTCAGGCTTCCCAGCCTAGAGGTGAGATGTGGGGTCATATGACCCCCCAGATTTCACTGTAAAGAGGACCTGTCACCCCATATTCCTATTACAAGGGATGTTTACATTTCTTGTAATAGGAATAAAAGTGATCAAAAATATATTTTTGGGGAAAAAAATGTCAAACTAACATAAATAAAGTAAAATGAACAATAAAAAAATAAAATAAAAATTAAAGCGCCCATGTCCCCATGTGCTCGCATGTGCCACACATGTGAGGTATCGCCGAGAATGTTAGAGCGAGAGCAATAATTCTAGTCCTAGACCTCCTCTGCAACTCAAAACATGTAACCAGTAAAAAAAAAATTAAAGCGTCGCCTATGGGGATTTTTTAAGTAGCGACGTTTGGCGCCATTCCACGGGCATGTGCAATTTTGAAGAGTGACATGTTTGATATCTATTTACTCAGCATAACTTCATCTTTCACTTTATGCAAACATTGGGCTAACAAGTGGTTAATAATAGAGCTTGCAGTCAGTAGTGTTAGGAGATAGTGCGTGCTGTCTGCGTGCTCTGTACCCAGTACATACCGCTATAATATAGGGCAGGCCCCTACTTTCAAACATCCAACTTACAAACATCTCCTACTTGCAAACGCAAGGAGACAGCAGCAAGTGAGATGAAAAAAGATGGACGACAAAACAAATTATACAGGGGTGATAACCCTTCCCTATGTTTTCCAAAAAGCTTAAAGATAGTTTTTTTGACTGGAGCTACACTTTAAAAATGTACCGGTTGAAAATGACAAACAGATTCAACTTAACACAACAAACCTACACAGTCCCTGTCTTGTTTGCACCGCCTGTATACTGCTGTTCTGAGTATATAGGGCCTGGGGGCCACACGCATTTCCTTTTTTTAATATGGGTACGGGGCAGTTTTAAATGGTGTTATTTCCGTTTAATGTCATTTTGTGCAGGGACTGTTCTAAACACGGGAAACACGTGGCACTTCACAGGCATACTACAGACACCCCCCAGGCACCATATTTAAAGGAATATTTCACTTTTTTTTTTTTCACTTTAATCGTCATTAAAATCAGTGCTCCCCTTTCGGTACCGTGGGGGGGGGGGGGTGGAGGAGACTGGTCAAAGTCCGGAGCTAGATTGGCGGCATGTGCCCCCTCCGGACAGGCCCGGTTTCCTCCTCCCCTTCCTTTCTCCCATCTGCTTCCTCACTCTACAACAATCCTCTCCCCCCCCCCTTTTTTTTTTTTTCTTTCTCCTTTTTTTTTTTTTTCTTCTGGGAAACTCCCTTACAAACTCGAATCTCAAGTGTAACAGATTCCCCACACACACCGTCTTCCATTCTTTCCCCCCCCTTCCTATTCCTATTCCCATACACCCCTCTAGTAGGTACAACTAAAGAAACCAGCTGGTCTGGTTACCTAATAGCATCTACAACAAATAAGATCCCAAAGATAAGCCTGACGTTAGCGGGTTACCCGGATGGACACTCACACATCCTAATTCTCAAACCGTGCTTCGCTGATTGTTGTGCTGCATGTTTCTACATAAGACTTTGTGTCGAGAATAGGGTGACTTACACTCACGATTATAGGAGCACGAAATCAGATAATCCCTTTTGCATTGTGCTTACAAACATTATCTAAGGTCTGTTATGAAGAGCTTTTCATGTAAATCTTGCCTCAGATCTTTTGCAGCCCATAGTTATTACTGTTAAAGTATTCGTGTGTACTGATTTTATTTCTGGAATATGTATGACATGTTTGTATATCCATCACTATACCCTTTTTGTCTATATGGTTGTACCTCAATGATCTGTATTTTCAAGTATGTTCAATAAAAAACTTGAATGGAAAAGACAAAAAAAAAAAAAAAAAAAAAAAAAAAAAACCGGTGCTCCCGCCAAAACGGCAGTTTTTAAAACTTTTTTTTTCAGTGACCCATGTCCCCTGAGGCAGGAGGCAGGTCCCCAAACCCTTTTTAGGACACTATCTTGCATATTAGCCGTTAAAATTAGCACTTTCCATTTCGAACATTCGAGTCCCATAGACTTCAATGGGGTTCTAACGTTCGTACCGAACGCGTTGGTCGTTCGCAAGTTCTGGTGCGAACCGAACCGAGGGGTGTTCGGCTCATCCCTACTGCACAAATAACACGTGACATAAAAAGTTGCAACAACCGTCATTTTATTCCCTAGCGTCTCTGCTAAAAAATATATAATATTTAGGGGTTCTACATGTAGGAGCGGAGTGCCAGAATTGTCCCGGGTGGCAAGTGGTTAATACCGCCCCACCCACAATATCAGACACAACCTCACAGACAAACAATATCAATGATGTCTCATAAGTAGCCGCCATTGACAGAAGTACTACAGCCATCCACGTAATTATGTACATGTGATATAGATAATACATCGACCATAGCTTCATGTGTCATTCCACCAAAAACTACTATGTCTTTCCTTTCCCTTTGCCCCCCACTCTCCCTGGAGGAGTTCTTCCCCTGGCAGCTAGGAGAGTCCCTCAGCTCCAGCAGTGCTGGTCTTTGACTGGTTTCACCAATGTCACTTGATGGAGCGTGCTTTTTGGGATGCTTCAGCCCAGGATTGGCCTCCTTGGCCCTTCCCCCTCTACCCTTCCTGACTGTCACCCATCTACTCTTTGCTAGTGCTTGCACCTCTTTTTATCCACCCGCCTCTGTGCTGGCCCCAGCTGGCACCTGCCGTGTACGTTCCTGGCTCTCCTTTTAGTATGGGGGACATCTCAGTGCTGACAGTTGCTTCCCCAGCTTCAGAACCTGGGCTTCCAGGGAAACAATGTGCTTATATTTTGCACAGCAGTATTCACCCTCGATCGGATGATCAAGGAACGCATACATGGTGCAAGATGTACAACAAGTCGGCTCTCCACACCCGCTGGGCATCGTATCTATTAAATTTAATGAGGAGTGGGGATTATACCCTGTCCAAATTACCTAACAACTATCTTCCTGACACTAATACTCAACAAGACATTACACGGGTACTCAACAAGACAATACACAGGTACTCGCAGACCCACATGTAGAACTACGTGCACTCGCAGACTGCTCGCATATCTACGTGCACTCGCAGAACTACGTGCAGTCATAGAACTACGTGCACTCACAGAACACTTGCAGAACTATGTGCACTCACAGATCACTCACAGAACTTCCTGCTTTCGGAGACCTACATGCACTCCAGACCTACGTGCAGAACTACGTGCACTCGCAGACCTACATGCACTCGCAGACCTACGTGCACTTGCAATATACAGTACATAAGTACTAATGATCCACACACACTACTCAGACAACACTCAGGTACTCACACTACACAGGTACTATGATCCCTGTTATAACCTCCTGTTTTAAACTCTGGTTTTTAACTCACCATTTAGACCAATTCCACTAACTCTGGTTTTTAACTCAACACTTAGACCAGTTCCACTTGGACAAAGTTCCAGCACACTCAAAGATGTGTAGGCTCTATCAATGCCATTCTGTCCCCGGACCTGGACAGACCTACCCCCCCCCAAACAATTCTCTACTGACTTGCTCTCATGGGCAGAGGCACTAGGTGTATCTGAGTTGTGAAGATGGAAACACCCCACAACCCCACAACCAGAGCATACTCCTGTTACTCCAATACACAAAAAACTTCCTCCCACATCGATCTTGCCTTTGCCAACCCAACTATGCTGACAGATGTATTAGATACCTCATACTTGCCCAGCGGACTCTCAGATAACTACCCCCTACTCCTTACCATTCGCTCCCCGCCCTCCTGTTCCTCGTCCCTTTGGCACCTGGGGACCCATTGGTTCTCCCATACTGACCTGGCAGATGTCATTCCACCACGCCCAGTTTAATACTGAGATCTTAATGCGGGATCCTCCTCCACAGTGGTGGCCTGGGATGCCTTCAAGGCTTTTACAAGAGGGCAATACATCTCTTCTATTGCTGGGATCTGGAGAGAGCAGGCAGCTACCACTATTGCCCTACAGACCGGTGCACAATCCCAATCAAACATCTATGCAGCTGACCCCACTGACACACATTTTGCCTCCCTCAATGCAGTGAAATGTGAGCTACAACTCCACCTTACTGAGGTTACTAGACTTGACCTTTACCAAAAAAAACTGTGGTTCTTTGAACAAGGGGACTGCAACGTTCGCCTCCTGGCGATGCTGGCACAACATGACAGACCCCCATGGTGATCCCTGGTGTGGTGTCCCCTTCGGGAGTGTCAGTCTCTTCCCTGCTAGACATACTAAAGGCCTTCCGCCAGTACTACAGCTTTCTCTATACCTCAGTGCTACCCTCTGACTTCCAGTCACGGGACCTCGCACTCTGCTGGTTGTCTGATGGGAAGAGAGAATCCCTAGTGGGGCCGATTACCTCGGAGGGGGTACTGAAAGGGATTAGGTCCTTCCCCATGGGAAAGTCTCCGGGCCCAGATGGACAACCTATTGATTTCTACAAGACTCATGGGGACCTACTGGCCCCCAAATTGGCTCAGCTTTATTCCCAATGTTTGGCTGATGGTGCCCTCCTGGCTTCCATGGGTCATGCCCATGTCATTCTCATTCATAAAGCATCTAAAGACCCCATATGCTGCGCCTCCTACAGGCCAATCGCCCTACTTAATACAGACTTCAAGATCCTCACCAAACTACTAACCACGAGGCTACAGCCCCTACTACCATCTATTATTGAGACTGATCAGACTGGTTTCATGGCCAATAGAGCGACAGACGTAAACTTGAGGTGCCTGTGCACCAACTTACAAGGGCAACATCTCAATGAGGGATCTAGGACGGTGGCCTCCCTGGACATTGAAAAGGCCTTTGACGTGGTCGAGTGGCCTTTTTTTCTGGGAGGTCCTCCCCAGGATGGGGTTCCCCCTGGTCTTCATTGAATGGATGAAGGTCCTTTACTATAACTCCACCTCAGCCATTAGGCTTGGAGGGGGCCTGGTGTGGTCCTTCCATCTGTCCAGGAGCGCAAGGCAGGGTTGCCCTCTCTCTCCAGCCTTCTACTCTTCTTTAATGACACGGGTCCATCACTCGAGGGAGCCCTAAAGGTCCTCAACTGCTTTTCCTCTGTCACGGACCTCAGAGTTAACTGGACAAAATCTCTCCTGTTCCCCATAGACCCTGAAACCTGTGACACAGCTCCCACTGACATCCCTTTACAATGGGTCGAGAATTTTAAATACCTAGGGGTGGTGGTCTCCAGGCAGGCTTCTGACTACTTACCCCTAAATTTGTCCCCGGTAGTTCAAGAGCCTCGACAATGACTGATGGCATGGGCATCATTGCCTCTTTCATTGTTGAAATGTATAAACTTGTTTAAAATGAAAAACTCCCCAAATTCACATACTTACTGTATTTTGCTACTCTCCACAGTAGATTCCCAAATCTTTTTTCATACATCTACATAGTACTATCTAGCTGCCCAGCTGGTAACGGCAGCTTGGTGGCTCACACCGGATATCTCCAACCCAGCTACCCAGGTCAAGACGGGGGTGCTGGGATCCTTGGACACGCTCAAATTTTTGCTCTTTCGAGGCCCTCGAGCCCCCTATCCACTGACACCCTCCATGTGCACCACACTGCGTGCATGGGTGGCAGGTTTCAAAATAGAAACACTGGTGGGATTGCTTCTATTCTATGCCCGTAAAGCCATAGCCCTTAGTTGGCGCAAACCAACCCCCCCTCCTCACCCTGTGGAAACAATTCATTAACAATAGCTTACCTCTTTATAAAGACACATATGACAACAGAGGCTGCCCCAACAAATACAGCAAAGTCTGGTCTAAATGGCTGACACTGCTTCAGAGGCCTCTTAGTAGATCCCAATACCAAAATAGCTCTCAAACGGGTGCCAAGTGTACACAATGTATCTACAATGTGATGCCATACCATGTATATCTGTGCATAGCACCACCTCGTGTCCCAGCGGACTGTGCCGCTATAAGCACTAACATAATATGTATTTCATGACGGATTTTTATGAATTATAAGATAATAGCGTGATTCCTATAAGACCAATGTATGTTTAAGTGTCTGTTCTCTTTTTTGTTTCTGTCTTTGAAAATCAATAAAAAGACAAAAAAAGGGGGGCGCATGCGCGCAGCTCGACGAGATGGACGCCTTTCGTTAGAGCTCCGCACTCCCCGCAGCAGCCCCGGGCTCTTATAATCCCGCCGACAGCACCAGTGACACCTAACCAGCCGGTACGGTCCAGAGACAACACCGCGCTCCCCCCGGGATGGTTTTAACGGGGCACAGAGGCAAAACTAAGCCGAAACCGATCAAAGAGGCGCTCGCGCGGGCCTCGTCCAAGATGGCGGCGAAGGCACAAGCACAAGCACAGGCCGCATCACAACGCTCCAGCTCTCCAGTGGACACAGCCGATCACCGCAGTGATGACACAGATGAGGAGTGCGGACCCAGCCTAGAGGACTTCCCTGCTTTGCCAACCCCAGGTATGCCGCAGACAGATCTCCTCTCTCATATAGAGAAAATGCTTCACAAGGCACTTAAAGCGACCTCAGACCAAATTACCACTAAGCTAACACGTGAAATACGTGAATTAGGACAGCGCACTGCGGACCTTGAAACTAGGGCTGACGACATGGAAATTACCCTTAAAGAACAAGCCCAAGAGCAATTAATGCTTCGTGAAGAAAATGCAGTGCTGCTTTCTCGACTTGAAGACGCTGAGAATCGCTCCAGAAGGGCTAACTTACGCTTGCAGGGCATCCCAGAATCAGTCGTGGATTTACAGTCCTTTACCACGGCCCTATTCCAAGAGCTTTCCTCGGAGATTCCAATCGAACGTTTGGAGTTCAACAGAATACATAGGGCCCTAACGCGTCGTCAGCCCGACGGTCCTCCAAGAGACATTATTGTTAAACTCCACTTCTTCAGATCGAAGGAACAACTTCTTACTGCTGTACGTAATAAAGGAGACGCACTTACTTTCCAAGGCCACACATACCAATTGTTCACTGACCTGGCTCCTCTTACGATCACGAAACGACGAGCCATGAAGCCGCAACTACAGGTCCTTATTCAACACCAAATCAAATATGTGTGGCGGTTTCCTTTTGCTCTTCATTTTACATACAATGGACAGCAATACAATTGCACCACCCCCGAAGCTTTACAACGCCTTTTGGAATCTCTTCAGTTGGCTATTCCAGAGCAACAGTCTGAGACTACACTTCCGCGCACCCCTGCACGTCTGACCCCTTACCCTCATACGGCTACTCCCAAACGAGACCCCAGAGACCTTCGGTCACCAAGGTCTATCCGTAAGGGGACACCGGCAAAGGCTCCTGTTGCAAATCATTATAGCCCCAGGGTCTTTGTGCCCCACTGAAGGACCTTTGCTGCACCACTTTTGGTTCATTTATCTTACCCCAGTTAACGAAGGTCTTAATCCTGGACCCACCGGCTTGATCAGCCTACTATATTTGATGATCCTATGTGTAGAGGATCTTTGTTTTTGTTCTCACTTTTAAAATAATTCCCCCCCCCCCTTTTTTTTTCTCTTTCTTCCCTTTTTTATTGTTTGTGGCACATTATAATCTTTATGAACATCTTCTACGCATTTTTCATTGAAGACCCCCGGTCTGCATGACATAACCAACTACAAAATATTGAACATTTGCACCCAATAGATCCCCCCCCTTTTTTTTTTTTTTTTTTTTTTTAGTCACCCTTGCAGACAACTCACCTTTTCCCCCTTCTCCACCTCCCTCCCCCCTCCTTCCCTCCCCTTCCCCTCCTCTCCTCCCCCACCCCTCCCTTCCCAATTTCAGGTCAAATAACTATGCTATTAAGTTTGCTATGTTTTCAATTTTATTTGTGTTCACTGGAGTTTATTATATGTTTATTCTCTATGCATTTATTGAAACTGCCTTAGGCTATTATGCTTCACGAGTATGTTACACACGAAATACTTCTCCCGGTATGCTGCGGGGAACAGTCACTGCTCCCCCCAATTTAGTGCGTTCTCTCTATGGCGAGACTTTTTGCCGTAGAGACCATGCACATTACTGTCGGGCGACTTGGGTCTCCTCATTGCATACCCACTTACTTAAGGTTCGCCTTACGTAGTTGCTTCGACATTTCTTTGTCTTCTTCTCACTGCTTCTCTCTTTCTCTTTGTTTACCCTCTCTTCCTCCTTTTCTTGCTCATTGTGGTCGGTTGGCCTGGGGGGATCCCGGGCTCTTATCTATCATCTACCCACACCTTGATTTATGGCCCCCCTGAATATATTATCACTGAATGTAAAAGGTCTAAACTCTCCCAACAAACGGGTTAAGGCTTTTCGCACCTTTACCTCGTTGCAGGCAGGCATAGTAGCGCTGCAGGAGACACATTTTTCTGCACGCAATACTCCTAAATTTTTTCACAACAATTATCCCCTAGTATACACAGCCTCTGCGGCCACGAAACACCGAGGGGTCCTCCTGGCTCTCCATCGTTCCCTCCCGTTCACTTTTACTTCTGCTGTCAAAGACCCCGAGGGACGTTATATTCTCTTGACAAGCTCCCTCCAAGAATCGGATGTAACTTTAGTCTCCTATTATGCCCCTAACTCTAACCCTATTCCCTTCTTTTCCCACCTTTTTCAAGTAATCAAAACCCACCTCAAAGGTACCTTAATGATGTGTGGGGACTCTAATCTAGTTATTCACCCGTCTGTCGATAGATCCCCGTACACGCCAGATCACCACTCACTCTCGACTCAATTTTGGTCCTTACTGCAACAATACTCTATATTAGATACCTGGCGGGAATGTAACCCTACAAAGAAGAATTATTCATTTTATTCTAACACCCATAACTCCTTTTCTAGAATAGACCATATATTTATCCCTATAGCATCCTCCCCAATCCTGCTTCAATCTATTATACACCCAATTACTTGGTCTGACCACTGTGCAGTGATCACCTCCATCTCCTCTCTTATACCAAGGCCTAGGGAAAGACTTTGGCGTATGAATGATAGACACTTAACAAATCAATCCTTTCTACTTGACATTCAAGTTGCTTTACGTGATTATCTTACACACGCCGCCACCCCAAATATCTCCCCTATTCTCTTATGGGAAGCACATAAGCCAGTAATTAGAGGTAAGTGTATATCTACCGCCTCCTTCCTTAAGAAGGACAGGCTCAAACGTCTGCAACATCTAGAATCTGAATACCAACGCCTATTTCTACTATTCCAGACCTCCCCTTCTGAGACGAATAAATCTGACCTAGCTAAAATTCGGCTGGAATTGGATTTGCTTTTCTCAGAAGCAGCAGATAAAACTTTACGTAGGGCCTATCACACCATTTATACTAAATCCAATAAGCCTGACACCTTTTTGGCCCTCCGCCTTAGACAACCCGAACGAGTTTATAAACCAATCCGACTTAAGCAACCCGCTTAAAATAGTCGACCAATTTTCCAAACGCCTTGCGAAACTATATGAATCCCCCTCCTCTTGCCCTCTGGCCAAAGCTGAAACATTGTTTCGCGACCTACAGATCCATTCCCTTTCCGTCCAGATTCAAAATACTATTGACATGGAGATCTCGCCCTCTGAAGTGCTCCAGGCTATCAAACTAATTAAAGCTAATAAACAACCTGGCCCAGATGGATTTACAGGACTATATTACAAAAAATTTGCAGATACCCTGGCGCCTCTTTTAGCGAATACTTTTAACACTCTTTTAAAAGGGGGCACTTTTGGCAGAGATACACTTACAGCCTCCGTTTCAATGATACCCAAGCCTGATGCCGATCATTCTGTATGGTCAAACTACAGGCCTATATCGCTTTTGAATCTCGATATTAAGCTCTTAGCCAAAGTTTTATCCCTAAGACTGTCCCCGCATATTGGAGGGCTGATTCATAAAGATCAGGTAGGGTTCATACCTAAACGCCAAGCGAGCAATAATATACGTCGGGTTATTTTATTACAGCACTTGGCTAGATCCAGAAGCATCCCTATGCATTTATTATCACTTGACATACGTAAGGCTTTCGATACTGTTTCTTGGCCCTACCTCAAACATATTCTACTTAAGTGGGGTTTTGGCCCTCATTTTCTTCGTTGGATAGATGCCTTATATGCCCATCCCCAAGCGTTTGTCCGTTATTCCGGCTTCAGTTCCAATAGATTCCTGATCCAACGAGGCACTAGGCAGGGGTGCCCTTTGTCGCCCCTGCTTTTTGCCCTTGCTATAGAACCGTTAGCAGCCCTGATCAGATCTAACCCCGATATCCGAGGTCTGGAGGTAGCTTCCACAACCCACAAACTATGTCTCTTTGCAGACAATGCCCTCCTGTTTGTCACTTCCCCTCATACCACCTTACCCAACCTCTTTAAGCTTCTCAACGTGTTCGCACAAGTCTCAGGTCTTGAAGTAAACCAAAGTAAATCTAGAGCCCTAGCTGTATCCCTTTCTACAGAAGCCCTACACAGTCTACGAACTAACTACTCATTTCAATGGTCAACGTCCTATATTCCCTATTTAGGTGTTAAATTAACTAGTAACCCTGCTCATCTTTACCATATTAATTATCTCCCCATGTTGCGTAGCCTATCGTTACTTCTTACCTCTTGGCAACCTTTATGTGTTTCCTGGCTAGGGTGCATTGCGGCAGTAAAAATGTCCCTGTTGCCCAAATTACTGTATTTGTATAGAGTACTCCCGGTCACAGTTCCCACATATTTCCATAATGCTATTCAAAGCCAGACTCTTAAATACATTTGGGGTAATACTAGACCTAGAATTTCTAGGTCAGTTCTCTTTCGACATAAGCTTCAAGGGGGACTGGGAATACCATATTTCAAATACTATTACTATGCTGCTCAATTATCACAAATGGCCCTCTACCACGCTGTATCTGAAATTCCATTATGGGTCAGCCTAGAAGCAGTGGAAGCTCACCCTATTTCTGTCTCCAACTTACTTTGGCTCCCCCCCCAGAAATGTAAAACCCTTATTAATCCCATTACAAGTCACTCCCTTAATATTTGGCACAAAATATGTACCCCCTTTAAATGTTTGTCTCCACATCTCCCCTTACTATCATTCTTAGGTCACCCAGCCTTTGTGCCGGCCTGCATGGAACCGGCGTCTTTTCAGCCTGGTCCCATGCACGCCTCACTCGAGTGTGTGATTTGTCCCTGGGAGCCTCTCTCATTCCATTCCCTGACCTTCAGGCACAAGCTCAGCTACCCCACAAAGAATGCTTCCGTTACTTACAGATAGCTCACTTTTTCCAAACCCATATCAGAATTGGCCCCAACCTTAGATCTATGTCCCAATTTGAAACTATATGTTCCTCTGATCCACATGCCCCAGGCACTATCTCGTATCTCTACTCTTGCCTCTCCACCGCATCTGAGGACCTTCCGAGTTATGCTACTGCGTGGGCCACTGATTTAGCACTTACTCTCGATACAGAATCGTGGTCTATTATATGGACTAATACTAAAAACTCCTCACAAAATGTGGTGGCTTCTGAAGCAAACTACAAGGTCCTGATGCGGTGGTATCTAGTCCCCTCCAGAATCGCCAAATATGTGCCTAACTATTCGCCTGACTGCTTTAGGGGTTGCAAAGACCGGGGTACCCATCTCCACATTTGGTGGACTTGTCCCGTCGTGGCAAATTTTTGGTCCTCAATCTTTCACATATTAACTACATTATTACAGCACCCCGTGACTCCAGACCCAAAAGTGGCATTGTTGAATTGGCTACCGCAGAATTTCACCAAACCTCAAATTCGACTTTCCCTCCAAATAATAACTGCAGCTAAACAAACGATCGCGAGAGCCTGGAGGACGCCTACCCTACATATAGCTGAAACCAAGCACAGAATCACACAAGCAATGATACATGCGAAGATAGAAGCAATAACGTTAGACAAGATCCCATTGTTTACTAAAATTTGGCAACCTTGGGTGGACCATTTCCTACCGAAAGACTTCGACACGCGCCTTATGGCCCCTTAACTTAAAATGATTAGCGATTCGGGGCCCGTGGTTCCCCTGGGCCTGCCGACCATACTTTTCTCCCTCCTCTCCTTTACTCTATCACAACCCTTTCCTTTTTCTTTATGTCCCTATCTCCTCCTTCTTTCTCCTTTCTTTTCCTATCTCCACACCTCCTTTTCCTTACTTTCTTTTCTATGTTTGGTAAAATACCTCAAGCAACAATGTCTTTCTTCGCTATTACCCTGAGCAGTGATTGTTGATATGAAAATGAATGTCTACTGGTTTTTTCCTTATCGGAATTAGTTGGCCTATTCTTGTCTGGCCCCCCCTTCCATTGTTTTGACTCTATCTTACCCCATGCGTGTAGGAACCAGGGGACCATCTTGAGTCTGTTCCGATTTATTCACTTTTGCAATGCTTAGGTAACAGCGTACCTGATTATCTTCCGTCACTATTTTTGTTGTAAATTGTTCTGTCTATTTTATTGTATCCTGTTTGACTCTTCAATAAAAAATTTGAAAAGAAAAAGACAAAAAAAAAGATGAGCAGGCTCACAATGAGTTCTGCACAAGGTTATATAGGCCTCAAGCACCTGTGATAAATTAACCACTCCCCTTAATTAGTAGGCTGAAGGAAGCAAAGAAAAAAAAAAGCTGTTTAAAAAGTGTCAGAAAAGGTGTTACATTACCTAATCTTACAACTAAGAAGAGACAGGCTCTCAACATTTTTTTTTCCAATAATGCAGACATTGTAATCAAGCCAGTGGACAAAGGCGGGGGGATTGTGTTACAAGATAAGGTTGACTTATGTACGATTTCGATTATGATCCCCTCTCACTCTTCAGTGAAGAACTGCACAGATTGGTTAATAATGCCACGTACACACGACCGGAATTTTCGACGGACTAGGTCTGACGGTCTTCCCAACGGACTTTCAGCGGAGTTCCGAAGGACTTTTCTGAATGAACGGACTTGGCCACCCACAATCACACCAAAGTCCGACGGATTTAAATGTGATGATGTACGATTGGACTAGAATAAGGAAGTTCATAGCCAGTAGCCAATAGATTCCCTAGCGTTGGTTTTCATCCATCGGACTAGCATACACATGAGCGGATTTCTTGATAGGAACTGGGTCCGGTGGAGTTCCAGCGAAAAAATTTGAAACATGTTCTATTTCTAAAGCCTGTCAGATTTTTGGACAGCAAAGGTCCAATGGAGCCCACACACACGAATTGTCCGACACATTTGCTCTGTCGGACCTTTGCTGTCAAAGTCTGGTCATGTGTACATGGCATTAGGCTTTGGGGGGATGGAATCATCAACAAAACGGAGGCATCCTTTTTGAAAAGAGATCTGGATAGAACACCATATTTCTATCACCTACCAAAAATTCACAAAGATTTAACAAAACTTAACCTTAGCCTAACTTATAATGATTTTACTTTGCAGACACATGGGACAGTTATGGGGGCTAATTTTTCCCCGAGTTATGCCAACATATCTGTGTGCCTTTGGGAGCATAACTTTATTTGGCACAACAATCCATATTTTGGAAACATTAATTATTATGGACATATTGTTCATAATAAATAATTTTTCCAAAAAATGGATGAATTGAGGACATTGTGGTCATCCGTGATGGCCCGCCATCACTGGTCGTCAATTTTGTTGCATATTACAACTCCAATGATCTTTCACATCAGTCCGTGACTTTGCTTATGTCACAGATCAGCTGCAGAGCTGATCTGTGTCTCACCTTTACTGCAGTGGGTCGCCTGGCATCTGTTGTCCACTGTCAGGTGTTCAGCTCTGTGCACTTTGCAGCTATTGGCGTCAACGTCATCCCCCTGCTGGCCGTCCAGCACAGGTAGTCCAATGATTGGTGCAATCCTCTCCGTCTTCGACCTCTCACATGTTGGAAGAACCTATGCAGCTTGGGCGAACCCGCCTCAATCCCGAGGAGCGTGGCCGACGAATGGGACTGCGTTTGTGCCTTTACTGTGGCGATAAAGGACATTTTTTGAACTTCTGTCCACTCCGTCCGGGAAACTCCAGGGTCTAGCTCACTCAGAGGGAGGTGATCTAGACCGATCCGTTAATTTTCCTCGTTTCCCTCGTTTCACCCTTCCCGTAGCTATCCGCTGGGTTCAGAATGCCTATCAACTCTCTGCATACGTGGATTCTGGTGCTGCCGGGAATTTCATTGAACCGTCTGTAGCTTCCGAGTTTGGCATTGCCTTTGTTGCCTTGGCTCTTCCTCTCTCCGTGACCGCAGTAGACGGCTCCTTCTTGCCTATGAGTCCAATCCGGTTTAAAACCTCTCCTATAGAGTTGCGCATTGGGGCTTTGCATAGTGAGGAGATTTCTTTCCTAATATTGCCTAAATCCTCCAGTCCCAACATCCTGGGCCTTCCATGGTTGCAGAAACATTCTCCACATCTTGACTGGAATTCTGGACAAGTATTGGCTTGGAGCCCTCCATGCCAACAATGGTGTATTTCCAGGGTGCTACCTCCTCCTTCCATTCCTCTTGCTGAGACCTCCACAACTCCCAAGTTGCCTGCCCAATATCAATCCTTCCAAGATGTTTTCTGCAAAAAGGCCACCGATCGCCTTCCTCCTCATAGAGACTTTGACTGCTCCATTGAGCTTTTACCTGGGACCTCTCCTCCCCGTGGCCGAGTCTACCCTTTATCTATCCCCGAGACACAAGCCATGTCTGAATACATTCAGGAAAACCTGCAAAAGGGTTTCATCAGGAAATCAAACTCACCTGCTGGAGCCAGGTTCTTCTTTGTAGCGAAAAAAGATGGTTCACTCCATCCATGCATCGACTACAAGGGTCTTAAGGCCATCACCGTGAAGAACCGATACCCTCTTCCTTTAATTTCTGAACAGTTTGACAGACTGCGAGGTTCTCATTTCTTTACTAAATTTAATCTTAGAGAGGCCTACAATTTAATAAGAATCCGGGAAGGAGACGAATGGATGACTGCCTTTAACACAACAGGGATGGGCATTATGAGTATCTTGTGATGCCCTTCGGCTTATGCAATGCCCCAGCGGTCTTCCAAAATTTTGTTAGCGAGATCTTCCACGACCTTCTGTATGTCTGTGTTATTGTATATCTGGATGATATTCTAATTTTCTCGCCAGACTTACCTACCCATCGTCTTCATGTAAAAACTGTGCTACAGCGTCTACGGGACAATTGTCTATATGCAAAATTGGAAAAGTGTCTATTTGAACAAACACAAGTTCCATTCCTGGGCTATATAATCTCATCACAAGGTCTCCTCATGGACCCAGCCAAACTTCGGGCCATCTCCGAGTGGCCTCAGCCCTCTGGTCTTAAAGTTACCCAACGCTTTTTGGGCTTCACCAATTACTACCGCCAATTCATTAGTAACTACTCCACCTTGGTGGCTCCTATTACATCGCTCACTCACAAAGGTGTAAATGCTCGGCTCTGGTCCCCTGAAGCCATTGAAGCTTTCCGCAAATTCAAGGCAGCCTTCCTCTCCGCCCCTATTCTTCTATGTCCGGACATTACTAAACCCTTTTCTTTGGAGGTAGATGCCTCTTCTGTAGGAGTCGGGGCCGTCCTTCTCCAAGCTCAGCAGGGCAAGTCTCAACCTTGCGGATTCTTTTCCAAGAAGTTTTCTGATGCTGAGAAAAACTATACCATTGGGGACCGTGAGCTACTCGCCATTAAACTAGCTCTTCAAGAATGGCGACATCTTCTAGAGGGTTCTCCCCATTGTATTACTATCAATACTTATCATAAAAATCTGCAGTATTTACAATCCACAAAACGCTTGAACCCACGTCAAGCTCGCTGGGCCCTCTTTTTCAGCAGGGTTCAATTTTAACATGACTTTCCGTCAAGGTGCCAAGAACCTTCGAGCCGATGTCTTGTCCAGGTCGTTTGATGTCAATGATTCTGAGAATCACCTAGATCCTGGTCCCATCATTCCTCCGCATCGTATTCTAGCCACCACTCAGCTCCAGTCTACGCAGCCTCCTCCTGGTAAAACCTTTGTAGCTCCTGCACTTTGTCCCAAACTCCTTGCTTGGGCACATGACTCCAAGTTCTCTGGATATCCTGGCATACCTCGTACTTGTGAAGTTCTTCAGCATCATTATTGGTGGTCCTCTCTTCGTAAGGATGTCAAGGAATACATTCAAGCTTGTTCGGTTTGTGTACTTTCCAAATCTTCCACCTCCACCCCTGCTGGGTTGCTTTTGCCCTTACCAGTGCCCGATGTACATTGGCGTTGTATTGCCATGGACTTTATCTCAGATCTGTCTCCCTCAACTGGTTCTACAGTCATCTGGGTAGTGGTGGATCGGTTCTCCAAAATGTGTCACTTGATTCCTCTCCCATGTCTACCTTCTGCTCCCAGTCTTGCCACAACTTTCATTAAGGAGATCTTTTGTCTTCATGGGATGCCTTCCCATATCGTCTCTGACAGAGGAGTTCAATTTACTGCCCGGTTTTGGAGAGCCTTGGCCAGCTCCTTTGGGATTAAATTGGATTTTTCATCTGCCTTTCATCCCCAGTCTAATGGGCAAACGGAACGTGTCAATCAAAATGTAGAACGTTTTCTCCGTGCCTTCATTTCTGCTCACCAAGATGACTGGGTGGACCTTTTGCCCTGAGCAGAGTTTGCCTTAAACCATCACGCCAATGCCAGTTCTGGGAAATCTTCTTTCTTCACAGTTTATGGGCAGCATCCATCTGTTCCCTTTCCTGTTCCCATTTCTCCTGTGGTACCAGCAGCAGCCGAGATCCAAAGGTCCTTCAACTCAATCTGGAAAGAAGTCTCTGGAAATCTTCACCTAGCTGCTTCCAGGCATAAAACGGCGGCAGATCGTCATCGCCGTCCGGCTCCTAAGTTCCTGCCTGGTGATAGAGTTTGGCTCTCTACCAAGCACATCCGACTCCGGGTACCCTCGATGAAATTTGCCCCTCGCTTCATTGGTCCATTTCCTATTCTCCACAAGATCAATCCAGTGGCTTTCAAGCTCCGTCTACCCTCTCATCTCAAGATACCCAACACCTTCCATGTCTCCCTGCTCAGGCCACTGGTCCTCAATCGCTTTTCTCGCCCTTCTTCTCACCCCGCTCCTGTGGCTGATACCTCGGATCAGTATGAGATTAAAGTAATATTGGACTCCAAGTACTCCCAAGGGAGGTTATTCTATCTCATTGATTGGAAGGGCTATGGTCCGGAGGAGAGGTCTTGGGTCCCGGCCACTGATGTCTCTGCCCCACGTCTGGTGACCAGATTCCATCAGAAATTTCCCTCCAAGCCAGCCCCTAGACGTGTAGAAAAGGTACCCCACAAAATTGGTGGATGATCCCTTCTTTTTCTACCTAGAAAATAAAAATAGGAGCCAGAAATGATCCAACCCCCAAAGTAAATCATAACCTTTGAGATTTACAACTCAATTCCACACCCATTATCATAAAATGGAGCAAATCTTTCTAAAACAATGGGCGATACTTCTAGAAGATCCCCATTTAAAACAATTGTTGACCAATATACCTAAAATCTCCTACAGAAAGACAGGTAATGTAAAAAACAAAATAGCTTATAGTAAGATAAAATCCACAAAGGGCCCCACCATTCCCCTTGAGACCTTCCTGGTCATCACAAACACGTACAACATGGCCAAAAACAATTTACCACCAAAGGTAAGACTTATTGATTGGGCAAATTCTACAATTCATTGTTTACTGCCTTTCATGTCCATACTCTATGTCCTATTGTATGTGGGGAGACAGTTAGAACCCTCAGAAAGAGATTTGGGGAACATAGAGGGACAGTTGAGGAGGGAGCTGACAAATCATATGAGCAACTAAATTACAAGTTTAAACACTAAGCATGGGAATCTCCCCAGCAAGGGCACCAAAAGCCAAAGGAAATAGTAAGCTGAGGAAGCCTCAGGGCAGAGACCCGCAACCAAAATAGAACAGTCCCAAAAGCACTCAGAAGCCCAACAGTGTCTCCATCGTGAACAGCAGCGTAAGAAAAAATATGGTTGAACACAAGTAATGAGTAGAAGATTAGATGAGACTAGAGTCCCCGATCACAGCTATGGGTAACATGAGTCCCACAATTGTTATCACAAGACAAAAACACCCTAGGCTAGGAAGTTAGTTCATGGTGGGTGAGAGGACCTGGTCTGACGAAACCTAGCCTCCTGCCACAAAGGTGAATTAGGGAGCAGTGGTAGGGATTACTTGGATGTACCAGGCCCACTGCTTGGTGGAGAGGCCACCGGATCTTGAGGGAAGATTCCCAGCTGCAACATCAGACTTTCCCCTTCAGCAAAAGAGGAAAAATCATACAACTTATTCTGGAACTTAAAGGAAAGATGAAAAGGAAGTCCCATTGATGTTTGATTCCCTTTCTTGTGATTTCCAACAGCAGAGGTTTGAAAGCCCATCGCCTTTGGATGGTATGTGGCGAGAGATCTACAAAGACCTGAATTTCATGGTTTGGATAGCCAGAGAGGGGGAATCTTAGGAACATTTCATGACCGCCTCCTTCACCTTGTAATAATGTGGTTTTACAATTATGTTCTTAGGCAAACCAGCTGGCTTCGGGTAACCATTGTCTTGGAGAGACCTAGGTTTTAGTTTGCAAAGCCCTGTGAGCCCTATCCACTTCCAGAAGATGTTCAGGAAGATCAGGCAATAGCTCTCTCAAAAACATGTGAACTGCAGCAGGGGTATCTTTAAAGGATTTAGGGAGCCCCCTGATCCTGAAGTTGTAGTGCCTGGAGCAGTTCTCCGGGTCATCAATGTTTGCCAGTGCTGCTTCCAATTATCCCTGGAAAGACTGAATGCAAGCAGTGGTTTGGTTCATTTGTGTTACAGTCAGATCAACCTTGTGTTGAATAGCGTCAATACGGGTTTCAAGGCCCTGCAGATCATCCTTAATATATCAGTAGTAATTTGGCATGCTATTCTGGTCAGGCCTTTATCCAATAGATCTGAGAATTTAGCGAACAGAGAATGCACTTGCAACAGTTCAGAAGAAGTCTGACAGGCCGCAAGATCAGAGGGAGCAGGGCTCTGAGGCTGGGGCTGAGAAAGCACTACCTCATCCAGGGTTCATTCAATTAGGAATTTCATGGAGTTTGGAGAGTCTCAATCAGAAACTGGAACACTTACTTGGGTGCTCTGAGTGAGATGCAGCTCAAATTGCTCACCTCCATCATCCACCATAAGGCTGGGATTCAGGTGCCATCTTGGAATTTTCGGCCAGCACCCACTCCACAAGTGGTGAGAGTAGTGAAAGCAGGAGCAAGCTCTGCAGTCTGCTCCTCCGGGCATGTAGGGATGCTAGGAGGTCTGCCCAACCACTCTTCACTAAAGAAGCAGCAAAATGAGGACTGTGGGCGCTGTGACTGCAGAAAATTGGCAAGCTCGGAACAGAGCTCTCAGCTCAGGCAGCAATTTTGGAGAGCTCCGTGCATGCACTCCCTTTGTAGCTGGATTTTACTGGATTGCACTAGTGAAGGAGTGAAGGAGTACATTGAGCCCATTGATGCCACTGCGTTGTTAATTTAATTGCCAGATTTTAATTGCTTTTAATGTTAATAAAAGTTTTAAACGGTATTTCACTATGAGGCTAGACATGTGCAGAGTAAAATATTTCGTTTCGGAATTTCGTTTTCGTCTGAAAACTTAATTTATTTAGTTACTCCCGAAATTCGTTTTTATTTATTTCGTTTTTCGTTCAAAAATTGCATTCGTCCGAAAATCCACATGAATCACGGTCGAATCTGTCTTTGAAGGCTTATGGTGTCTGTCGAATGTATAAAGAAGATTCGACGGAGCTAGTATATAGCATACTTTAGAACCCTATTAAAGTCTATGGGACTCCAACGTTCAAAATCTAAAGTGCTCATTTTAAAGGCTAATTTGCAAGTTACTGTCCTAAAAAGTGTTTGGGGACCTGGGTCCTGCCCCAGGGGACATGGATCAATGCAAAAAAAAGTTTTAAAAACGGCCGTTTTTTCGGGAGCAGTGATTTTAATAATGATTAAAGTGAAACAATAAAAGTGTAATATTCCTTTAAATTTCGTAGGGGGGGGGGGGGGGTTGTCTATAGTATGCCTGTGAAGGGGCGCATGTTTCCCATGCTTAGAACTGTCCCTGCACAAAGTGTCATTTATGCAGGAAAAAAAGTCCTTTAAAATCACTCGCAGCTATTATGAATTGTCGGCTCCCGTAATACAGAGAACACTCATTGAAAGTCATTGATAAAATAAATAAATAAATAAATAAATAAAAAAAGCGTGGGGGTCCCCCAAATTCAATTACCAGGCCCTTCAGGTCTGGTATGGATATTAAGGGGAACCCTGCCTCAAATTTAAGAAAAAATTTGACGTGGGGTTCCCCCTAAATATCCATAACCAGACCCTTCAGGTCTGGTATGGATATTAAGGGGAACCCCGCGTCAAATTTAAAAAAAAATTGACGTGGGGTTCCCCCTAAAAATCCATACCAGACCCTTTATCCGAGCACGCAACCTGGCAGGCCGCAGGAAAAGAGGGGGGGAACGAGAGAGCGGCCCCCCCTCCCTCCTGAACCGTACCAGGCCACATGCCCTCAACATTGGGAGGATGCTTTGGGGGTCTGTGACCCCTCAAAGCACCTTGTCCCCATGTTGATGAGGACAAGGGCCTCATCCCCACAACCCTGGCCGGTGGTTGTGGAGGTCTGCGGGCGGGGGGCTTATCAGAATCTGGAAGCCCCCTTTAACAAGGGGACCCCCAGATCCTGGCCCCCCCCTGTTTGAAATGGTAAGGGGGTACAAAAGTACCCCTACCATTTCACAAAGAAAGTGTAAAAAATGGTTAAATAAAACAAACACACTTTTGAAAAATTCCTTTATTAAAAAAAAAAAATAAAAAAAAAGATTCCAGCGGCGGTAATCCACTCTTGCTATCCAGCGACGGACGATCATCTCTCCAGCGATGTCTCATCTCATCCAGCGCAGCGATCCATCCTTCTTCTGTCTCTGTGGAGGAGACACTGCAAGGATTCCGGCGGCTGACGTTTCTTATTTACGGAGGGCGGGGCCACCCGTCACCTGACCCCGCCCCCCTCTGACGCAAGGGGAAACCCGGGGTTCCCCGTGACGTATAGGTGACCCCGCCCCACTCTGATGTAACGGAAACCTGCCTGTGTTACATCAGAGGGGTGCGGGGTCACCCATACGTCACAGGGAACCCCGGGTTTCCCCTTGCGTCAGAGGGGGGCGGGGTCAGGTGACGGGTGGCCCCGCCCTCCGTATATAAGAAACGTCAGCCGCCGGAATGCCTGCAGTGTCTCCTACACGGAGACAGAAGAAGGATGGATTCGCTGCGCTGGATGAGATGAGACATCGCTGGAGAGATGACCGTCCGTCGCTGGATAGCAAGAGTGGATTACCGCCGCTGGAATCTTTTTTTTATTTTTTTATTTTTAATAAAGGAATTTTTCAAAAGTGTGTTTGTTTTATTTAACCCTTTTTTACACTTTCTTTGTGAAATGGTAGGGGTACTTTTGTACCCCCTTACCATTTCAAACAGGGGGGGGGCGGGATCTGGGGGTCCCCTTGTTAAAGGGGGCTTCCAGATTCTGATAAGCCCCCCGCCCGCAGACCTCCACAACCACCGGCCAGGGTTGTGGGGATGAGGCCCTTGTCCTCATCAACATGGGGACAAGGTGCTTTGAGGGGTCACAGACCCCCAAAGCATCCTCCCAATGTTGAGGGCATGTGGCCTGGTACGGTTCAGGAGGGAGGGGGGCCGCTCTCTCGTCCCCCCCTCTTTTCCTGCGGCCTGCCAGGTTGCGTGCTCGGATAAAGGGTCTGGTATGGATTTTTAGGGGGAACCCCACGTCAATTTTTTTTTAAATTTGACGCGGGGTTCCCCTTAATATCCATACCAGACCTGAAGGGTCTGGTTATGGATATTTAGGGGGAACCCCACGTCAAATTTTTTCTTAAATTTGAGGCAGGGTTCCCCTTAATATCCATACCAGACCTGAAGGGCCTGGTAATTGAATTTGGGGGACCCCCACGCTTTTTTTTTAATGTATTTATTTATTTATTTATCAATGACTTTCAATGAGTGTTCTCTGTATTACGGGAGCCGACAATTCATAATAGCTGCGAGTGATTTTAAAGGACTTTTTTTCCTGCATAAATGACACTTTGTGCAGGGACAATTCTAAGCACGGGAAACATGCGCCCCTTCACAGGCATACTATAGACAACCCCCCCCTACGAAATTTAAAGGAATATTACACTTTTATTGTTTCACTTTAATCATTATTAAAATCACTGCTCCCGAAAAAACGGCAGTTTTTAAAACTTTTTTTTGCATTGATACATGTCCCCTGGGGCAGGACCCGGGTCCCCAAACACTTTTTAGGACAGTATCTTGCAGAATCTTTTCTCTCTGTCAAATCTTTTTTCTCTGTCGAATATTTTCTCTATATAATCTTGGACTAATAGAGGTAAGGTTAGGCACATTCGAACACAGGTTCTATAGACACAGATTGTTGTCAGAGTCATGTCGAATCTCCTATTCTATATCGAACTGTTGTAACAATGAAAACGAAAATAAAGTATTTATTTATGTCGGATCTTTCGTTTTTCGGATTTTGTGCTTTCGTTATCGTTTGTCAAAACGAAAACGAAAATAGCTGAAATTCGGACGAAAATGCATTCGGACGAAAACGAATGCACATGTCTATATGAGGCTGTATTTTCTTTTTGGCCTATAATATACGTGGAAGAATCTCTGTCCTGAGTCACCCCAAAAGGTGGATAGACATTTCATCTATTTTGGGTCATCTCCCTGTCTACTCTGGTACCCATGAGAAGTTACAAGTTTTGCCAGCTGTTTTTTCGTGTGGATTTACATCAATAAACTCGTGTGACTCACTAGGTATATACCTAACTGGGTCCATAACATCTGGTAAGCCTCCTCTCAAGTGGTGGTGGATTTCTGCAAAGCATTCACTGAAGTCACTATAACTTCTCAAGATATTGTACTTTGTCACCATATTGTTTCACTTATGGACTCTTAACACGTTCACTTTGGTGGATATATGTATATCAATTTTTTTTTGTATATTTGGATATAGTGTTGTCTAAAACATAGAATCATTAATAGTGTTAATTTATGCAGAGTTTTTTTCACTATTAAAGTTGATTATATTATTCACACTGGTAAAAGATTATATAGATATTGTCATATATGAACAAGGGCACATAAATTGACACAAATGAGTTATTACAAGCCAGGATAAAGCGTAGACATGTCAACATTGTTTACATGAACAATAACAGAGGTATTGCCTGCGGAGAGTCGGATTCCTCCAAAATAGGCCTAAATAGCCCTTGGAGGCTCGGTCATCATATAACACCTCAATTCAAACTGTTCCCACATATATCAGATATATGAAAAGGGAACGAAGGTAGAGAGAGTATTAGACTAAAGAAGAGGCAGGGTATAATAAACATCTAGAAGAAAGAAAGAGAGGAAGTAAGAGAGAGAGGGGGGGGGGGAGGGGGGTGCCTATACCAAGAATTAGAGTAAGGTAACACATCACTGGCTAACTAGTACATGAGATGCATAATCTGTAATCCCTAGGTCAGGATAGAGATATCTGAAGGATTCAGCCGAGACACAGGACCAACGTAAGCTACCGACTTTCACATATGCATTCCTACCTAACTCATCATGTCCCGATATGTCTGGGAGTATCTAAAGACAAACCACGGAGACCAGGTCTTATGGTAGCGCTCCACTCGCTCGTTGGATTGAGCTGCTGTGTCCTCCATATCACAGATGAAGGAAACTCTGTTTAACCAGTCCTTCAAGGTGGGGGTGGCTTTAGATTTCCAGAAAAGTGGAATAAGGGAGTTGGCTGCATTCAACATGTGCCTCGTGAGAGAATGTTTGTACTGTCTGAAAGACATGGTGGACACATGTAGCATACAGCAAGCAGCGTCTAACCCAAGTCTGGTCTCTGTGATCTGGACGATCAAATTCCTAACCCCTGTCCAGAATGGCTTCAGCAACTCACAGTTCCACCATATGTGAAACAGAGAGCCCCGCTCAGTGTCACATCTCCAGCACCTATCAGACGAATGCGGGTACCACCGGTGAATTTTCACAGGGGTGGCATACCAATAAGTGAGGACCTTGTAGGCCGTTTCCTGCATTTTTGTGCTTAGAGAACATTTGTGTGAAAGAATGCAAGCCCTATACCACTGATCGTCAGAGATCGATATTCCCAGTTCCTGAATCCAACGCTCCCTGAGTCTATGGTCCTCCCGCGGACCCAAAGATTGTAGCCAGGCATAGGAAAGCGATGTGGTCTTCGGGGTTGGTTCTCCCCTTGAACACACCGATTCAAAGTCTGTTAGGTCTCTCGAAAAGTGAGGCCTACGGTTAGTGGCATTGACGTAGCTGCGCAGTTGGAAGTACGTCCACATAGGCAGATGTGGCATGCTACAGTCTAATTTGAGTTGAGCAAAGTCTTTCATCTTTTTGTTGAGGAAACAATTAGTCGCCAAAAGTGGTCTGCTCGGGTTGGACAGTGTGAGCAAAGGGTTACCCAAGCCCGGGGGAAAATCCGGGCTGTCTCGCAACGGGGTGAGGGGGCTCAAGGGAGAGGAGAACCCGGAATTTCTGGCTAGTTTATGGAATATGTTAAGGGTAGTTCCAATGGTAGGGTGCGACAGTATGGCCGTAGGGCATTTAGCACGTGGGATCCAGGGCAGGAATCTGAGGGGCAGCCCTGCCAAACCATGAGAAAAACCCGAGACCCACCTCTGTAGATCCTGTGCTAGACTCTTAAGGAGGGGGGAAAAATTCTGCACAAACGTCGTTGATAGTCTTGGTGTTAACCAAATTCCCAGGTATTTAATGGCCGACTCGACCCAATGGAAGGGACTGTTAACCTGAACCCTGGTCAGTGAATCTTGGGGGAGTGAGATATTCATCGCTTCAGATTTAGAATAATTTATTTTGAGATTAGATAGATATCCATAGTTAGCAAATTCTTTCAAAAGAGAGGGGATGGAGACATGGGGGTCTGTCAGGAAGAACAACAGGTCGTCGGCAAATGCCGCAATTTTGTAATCTCTTCCATTGAGGTGGAATCCCCTAATGGATGGATTAGCGAGTACGTGTCGTAAAAATGGTTCAAGGGAAATAATGAAGAGTAGGGGCGACAAAGGGCACCCCTGTCTGGTGCCATTTTTAATATGCACTGTGTCTGACAGTATCCCATTCACCCTGAGCCTGGCCGAGGGGTTCTGGTATAATGCTGAAATCCAGGCCATCATATTCGGACCCAGTTCTGTATGTTTGCACGTCTGTAGCATATAGTCCCAGGCTACTCGATCGAAGGCCTTCTCTGCGTCGGTTGACAGGAGAAAGCCCTTGATCTTTCGCTGGTGAGCCAGGTGGATCAGGTTCAGGGACTTCGTGACATTATCTTTGGCCTCTCTACCGGGCATAAATCCGGCCTGGACGGGTCCTATCAAATCGTGAAGCAAGGGTCTCAATCTATTGGCTAAAATTTTCGCTACGAGTTTGACGTCAATATTCAAGAGGGAAATCAGCCTGTAACTAGAACAGTTTAGAGGATCCTTCCCATCCTTGGGTATGACTGTAATAAAGGCCGTCAGGAAGTCATTAGAGGTCATTCCCTGGGTAGTCAGTGAATTCATAGCGTTCTTAAAGGGGGCAAGTAAAATGTCCAAGAAAGTCTTATAATATATAGCACTAAACCCGTTGGGTCCAGGGGACTTACCCGTTTTCAAGTCTCTAACAGCAGTTTTAATTTCGGCGTCCTCTATGGGCCTATCCAATTGAGTGCGATCTCCTTCGTTTAACGCGGGGAGGTTAGCTGCCTCTAGGTAGGCCTGTATCGCCTGGGCACGATCGCTCTGCATGTCGGGTGGTCTATGCATACGTGGGAGATTGTACAGGGTCGTATAGTAATTGTGGAAATGTCGGGCAATGTTCATCGCGTCGCAATCAGTCTTCCCCCCTTTGCCTTTTATGCCCATAATGTGGTTGTGATTCGTCTGGGACCTCAGGGCTCTTGCTAAAATCTTGCCCGTCTTATCCCCGTGCTCGTAGTAGATCTTCTTTTTGAAAAATAGGAATCTCCTGGCTGTATTGTCAAAAATTTGTTTCAGGGTCTTTCTGGCTTTGAGTAATGCATTCGCCGAGTCAACGGTTAGGGAGTGTTTGTGGAGGGATTCTAAAGTGCGGATCTTGACAGTCAGGTCTGAGATTGCTTTGTCCCTCTCCCTTTTTTTCCTGGCCCCCATACGGATCAGCTCGCCCCTAATGTGGCATTTGTGGGCTTCCCAAAGCGTAAGAGGGTTCATCCCGGGCGTATTGTTCAGCTGAAAGTATTCAGTCAGGGAGGTGACTAAGTCAGGTAGGAGCGTCGGGTCTGTTAGCAGCGACGAGTTCAGTCTCCATGTGTTGTGCCTGGTAGGGGTATCTGTCAGATCTAATGAGATGGAAATAGGTGCGTGGTCTGAAATGGTTTGCAAACCTATGCGAGCATCGCGTAGCAATGGAAGGTCCCTCTGGGCTATAAAAATGTAGTCGATTCTCGAGTGTCGATTGTGGGGAGCCGAGAAGAAGGAATAATCTCGCCCTTCTGGGTTTAAGTGGTGCCAGGTGTCCACTAAGTTCAATGAGTGTAGAAGCTTCTTAATGCTCTTTAGGACTTTATACGTGATAGCCGACTTGCCAGTGGATGTGTCTTCAGTCGGTATAAGAGGAACATTAAAATCTCCCCCCAGTATTAGTCTGCCGGAACTAAAGCTCAATAGCTCGTCAACCACTTTCCGGCAGAAAGTGAGCTGGGCCGAGTTGGGGAAATACACGTTCGCCAGTGTCAGGGGGACTCCCCGGCATACCCCTGTGAGGAAAATAAATCTCCCCTCAGGGTCCACCAGTTTGCCCGTCACCGTAAAGGCAGCGTCCCTGCTCACCAGTATCGAGACTCCTTTGGATTTGGTCTCGGGGCTGGCAGCATGGTGAGCCTCAACAAAGTAGGAGTCAGTAAGTCTTGGTATGTGGTTGATTTTAAAATAGGTCTCTTGGAGGAATACAAAACCAGGCCTACCTTTCCTAAGTTCCCTCAATAGAGTGGTTCTCCTCTCAGGGATGTTGAGCCCCTTAACGTTGTGAGAGATCACTGTGGGACCACGACCGACATCAGAGTATGCCATGGCTCAGACTCAGGGAAGCACGGATGTCAGAACCTGTAAAAATAGCTCAGAGGTTATATGTGTAGACTTAAGACAGTAAGGAATCTCTAATTGGATATAGGCTAAGGTAAGGTAAAGAGAAGAGTAGAAAAGTAACAGAAAGTAGGAGATGAGTGTAAGAAAGATAAAGTATAGGTTACTCTCCCTTCAGACGGGTAAGCCGTCCCGGGGGTTAAAGTTAGTGTGAGAGAACAGGCCCCAGACGGACCCGCACTGGACACTATTGTGGGGTTTAGGGAGGCCCACCCCAGAGACAGCAGCAACCACCATGTAGAACACACCAGTCTAACAGTCTAGGTGTCTACGTCGTGTAGAGGTACAAAATTAAGTATCAACAATCAATCAAACTAGAGCAAGTACTCGACTATCCAAATAGGAGTCGTCGAGCGTGACCCATTACATATCTATGAAAGGTGCTGAATAGTCTGTTAAACACCAACGAACAAAGAAATTACATCAGAGAACCTGAACAAAGAGTATAAGCAGCTACAGTGAGGAACAAGTATAGCATCTGAACATCAGCAACCCCCCGAGATACTGGGCAGGTAGACCCCTCAGCGCCCCACCAGCAGAGCATCACCACTACTACACGACCCCCTGCAACAACAAGTCGGCTCTGAGGACCGGCCTTCATCATACCGGGTTGAGACCAACCCCCTCCCGACCCAACCCCAACAGAGTCTTCCCGGGGAGCAAAACCGCCCCGAGTTGTGTCAAAAAATAGCTGTGCAGCCAATGGAGCAGGAGAGCTGGGCAGGTGGGTAACAAACAAAGGGGCCTCCGGTGAGAACTTCACTCACTGCCCTTGCCATAAGTTGGGTGCGTAGATAAGCACATGGGGGTCTCCCGACCAGTTATCCCAAGGGTTCTATGCAGGTAGAAGGCAGGATTTAACCGTCAGTCTTTCGATCCAATGTAGATAAAGCAAATCGGACCCCCTCTGGTCTCTTGAATAGTGGGGGGGGGTAAAATAAAAGAGAAAATAAAATGAAAAATTAGAAACACACACTCCCTCCCCCCAGTCAATGGGAGAATCCGAGATACACTGTTGAGGGAGCTGAAGATGTATCAGAAGCAAAGGTAGAGGCATGTAAAAGGGGAAAAGTGTGGAAAAAAGAGAAAAAAACAAAACACAAACAAATCCCCATACATGCAAAGGTATCACAGTGTGCCTAAGCTTCCATCAGAAACCTGGAGGAGTGAGGGCGGCTTCGGGGAGTGCCCCTTGGTGAGGAGTCGGTACGGCCTTGTCTCTGTTTCTTGGTGGAGTGTTTCTCAGGTGATGCCAGTGGGGAAAAAGGTGGGGTCCTATCTTTGGGTGGCAGTGAAAACTCCCGATACCAGTCAGGTAAGGCAATCAACTCAATCTGGAGGGCAGTACAGAACTCCGGGAGGTCCGCAGGTGTGCGCAGAATATGCTGTTTGCCACCATGGTTGACCAAGAGGGCGAAGGGGAAGCGCCAGGAGTAACGCAGCTCTTTCTCCCTTAATTTATCCAGCAAGGGCCGCAGCGCCCTGCGGTTTTTCAGGGTAATTTGGGAGAGATCCTGAAACAGTTTGATGTTTTCCCCATTGAAAACAATCTGGTCTTCCCTGCGCGCCCGTGACATGATGTCTTCTTTAAGGGCAAAGCTCTGGAGACAGCATACTATATCACGAGGGGGTAAAGTGTCTGGGCCTCTCATCCTGAGTGCCCTGTGTGCTCTGACGAAATCTATGGCAGTCTCTTCTGGCCACTCCAGGAGGGAATTAAAGACCCTCTGCAGGACTGAGGTGATCTGGTCCGCCATAACCGATTCCGGTATGCCGCGTACCCTGATATTGTTACGTCTCCCTCTATTGTCTAGGTCTTCCAAATGTCTGTTGATTTCAATGAAGTGGAGGGAGTGCGTGGCAACCGCTTCGTCCAGTCTATTAATGGATCTGTCCCTCTGCTTCCCCGCAGCCTCCGTGGCTGCCATCTTCTCTTGTAGGACAAGGAAGCTAGTCTTTAGGTCAGTGATGGCGGCAGAAAACGAAGCTTTAATATCGGCAGCGAAGCATGACATATCCTCATAGGTAAGGGGGTGGGTAGAACGGGTGCTTCTCCTACCATTATCCTCCGCGGCCGACTGTGAGTCCTCACTGCAATCCTCCTCCGCATAGCCCGGCGCCATCTTGCCTCCCTCCACCACCTTCAGCGCTGAGGCCTGGGTTTTGAAAAGATCTGAGATGTTTCTCCCGGTGTTGACAGCCTGGGAGCGGCGGGATCGAGTCTGGAGTAGCTGCTTGTTCTGCCTGTTCATCTTCAGTCGTTCGTCGGTGAAAACAGACGGGCTTGGGCCACTTTATCGACAGAGCTCCTCTGTTAAGCTGCCATCTCCGTCGTGCGCCAAGCCACGCCCCCCCTGCACCTTTTTTATTATTTCACCATTTTGTTTGTTGCAGTAAATATGTGGTGCTGGCAGCTATTATTTATTTGTTGTTTGTGGATCGCGCGTTTTTTTCTCACTTTATATACACTGGGAGGATGTCATTGTATGTCACAGGCTTCATACGCCACAATCGTTAGCGCAAAAGCAATAATTATAGCACTAGACCTCCTCTGTAACTCTAAACATGTAACCTGTAAAAAAATGTAAAGCGTCACCTATGGATATTTCCATACTGAGGTTTTGCCCCACTCATGTGTGCGATTTTAACCACTTGCCGACCAGCCGCCGTCATACGGCGGCAGGTGGGCGCGTTCCTGTGAGCCGCGGTAGCTGTACATTGGCTCTTTAAGCAGGGATAGTAGTCGTGTGCACACACCCGCTGCATTGTGGGGGTAACCAATGCACTGTGCTCAGTGCAATCCGGAGTGTGCCCCCTGCCTCTCACCTGTATTAGCGCCCACTATAGGCCATATGACGCTGTATGAGGGATGGCTATCACTCTCTCATCCACTCCTTGCAGTTTCAGACCGCCATATAATTAATACATGTCATCGATATTCATAGTTGCAGTTTTTTTTTTTTCCATAAACAATTTTTATTGAATTTCACTGTTTCTCTAAACTTGCTTGGGAGCTGACTCTCCAGTATCAGTTACCTACGACAGCCCCCCTCTCTTTGCAAGTTATAGCACTCTCCTCTTCTCCTAATCGCTGTCTGTGCTGGGCCAGCACAAGAGCCATTGCTCATACAGCGCCATATGGCCTATAGTGGCCGCTAATAGAGGTGAGAGGCTGGGGGAAACAGGGGGCACACCCCGGATTGCACTGAGCACAGAGCATTGGTGGATTTGCACTGCTTGAAGTGGATTGCACCCAGTTTTGCCCTTTCATTTGACTGAACTTTTACATGAAGATTATCATTCATTACTACATTGTGGGACTTAATTAAGTCTAATTAAACGAATTTGTTTGATGGTCACATTATTGAAGTATTCAATTAGTGTGGAATACGGATTGCAAGTTTTTGGCACCTTAGAAGCATATTGCACTTTATTAGCTGTTTTGCACATTATTTTGGTATGTTTGCACATTTATCACTATTTGCACTTTATTTATATTATTAATGTTTTATATTGTATTTCACTAGCTTTATGTGATGATTAATGGTATCACTATTTTTCCCTTAATTGCATTTTTTCATAAAATTCAAGGAGTGTAGTAGGTGAGGTAGCGCCACATATCATTTACAAATATTCTTGATACTGTGCTGAGATCACTTTTATATGTCGGCAGCTTCCCGGTGTTTTGTATAGGTATTAGCTATTTGGTTGTGCGCATTAGTATTTCCCATATTTTTAACCAATGCGCGTGCACGAGAACCAGAACAGGGATGCGTGTGTGTGTTAACCCACACGCATCCCTGTTCTATGAGGAAAGGAGAGAAACACTGTCCTAGCTAGGAACAATGATCTGTCTTCTCCTCTAGTCAATTCCTTCACCCTACAGTTAGAACACACACTGAGGGAACACGGTTAACCCCTTGATTGCCCCCTAGTGTTAAGCCCTTCCCTGCCATTGACTTTTTTTCCTTTTCTTTTGTGCAAACCAATTAATATACGCGTATTGCAATTTTTATTACCAAAAATATGTAGAAGAATATATAGTGACCAAAATTGATGAAGAAATTTGATTTTTAAAAACATTTTTAGGGATATTTATTATAGCAAAAGTAAAAAAAAAAATATATTTTTTTTAAATTCTCGCTCTTTTTTGTTTATAGTGCAAAAAAAATAAAAACTGCAAGGTGATCAAATATGATCAAAAGAAAGCTCTATTTATGAGGGAAAAATTTTTGTTTGGGTACAGCATCGCACGACCGCAAATTTTTTCAGTTAAAGCGACACAGTGCCGTATCACAAAAAATGGCCCGGTCAGGAAGGGGGTAAATTCTTCCGGGGCTGAAGTGGTTAAAGTGTGACATGTTAGGTATCTATTTACTCGGCGTAGCATCATCTTTCACATTATACCAAAAAATCGGGGTAACGTTTGTGTTTTTTTTTTTTTCATTAAAAAAAAGGTGTTTAAAAAAGTTGCTGCATAAATACCGTGTGACATTAAAGGTTATATATAATGTTTGGGTGTTCTGAGTAATTTTCTAGCAAAAAAAATATAATTTTTACATGTAGAAGAGAAGTGTCAGAATTGGCCTGGATGGCAAGGGGTTAATTACCATAAGTAATATATAAATAATTATATATTCATTCCCTGATGAAGTCACGTGGCCATGACGTCACGCATAGGGACGGGATAGGCGTTCTAGACTGATAAAGGCTATACAAGCTCGTCGCTCGTCGCAGATAAGCACTACTGCATTGTGAATTTGAAACATACTGTTCCTGCTGCTGCTAATGCCTCATACACACGATCAAACAATCCGGTGGAAAAGTCATCATCCGGTGAGGTCCCTATATAAGTCGTCGCACGCCGCGTGTCTGTCATTGTGACCGGAGACCGCGACGAGGCAACATCTCCAGAAGAGAAGGAGAGAAGAACAGAAGACGGCGACGGCAACATCGGCGACAGAAGACCGTGCCACCGCTTGTAAAAGAGCTAGAAAAAGGCGCGGTGGCCCGGCAAGAAGAACCGAAGAGGGGGACTAGACCCCCCGAAGAGGCCGGGCTCCTTTCCTAGTGAAAGAGCTAGCAAAAGAGCAGAAGATAGCGGAGGAGTCCGACGAGAAGACCCCCGAAGACGGAAGAAGACCCCCGGAGCTGTGCAATAACCTATTTCAACCCTTGTGTGTTGTGTTCTTTTTTTTTACTTTTTTTCACAGGTAAATGGGTAGGGGTACATTGTACCCCATACTCATTCACATAGGGTGGGGGCCGGGATCCGGGGGCCCCCTTATTAAAGGGGGCTCACGGATTTCGATAAGCCCCCTGCCCACAGACCCCGACAATCAATGGCCAGGGTTGTCGGGAAGAGGCCCTTGTCCTCATCAACATGGGGACAAGGTGCTTTGGGGTGGGGGGGCCACACGGCACCCCCCCATGTTGAGGGCACGCGGCCTGGTACGGCTCAGAAGGGGGGGTGCTCGCTTGTTCCCACCCCCTTTCCTGGCCGGCCGGGTAGCGTGCTCGGATAAGGGTCTGATATGGACCTGGGGGGACCCCCACGGCGATTTTTCGGCATAGGGATTCCCCTTTAAGTCCATACCAGGTGACGGGGCCAGTGACGCCTCCTTTGCTGGCCCCGGCTACCTGGAGACGCGCTAAAAATGAGCAGACTTTCCTCCGCATGTGTGGGCGAGTCCGTTCATTTCAAAAGTACGGCGGATAGTCCGGCGGACTTAGTACGCCATATTAGTCCGCCACAAAAGTACCGTGTGTGGGCAGGTAGCTTGTTCAGAAAGTCCGGTGGACAGTCTGCCAGAAAGTCCGCCAGACTAAGTCCGCTGGATAGTCTGCTACGTGTGTACGCGGCATTAGAGACAAAGAAGGTTCAAAGCGTACCTTGGGTGTCCAGGTACACTCATTACCGAGGACATAGAAAAGAAGGGGAATATCCAGTGGGTTTATATGCGGTAACCTCTTTACCGCAAGGTAAGGGGTGATTGCTTATTGGTGTGGTTTGGCACGAAGAGGATAAGGACACGGTTGCACATGTGGAATATTTGGCACATCAAATAATTTTGCACAGAAAAGCACCTGCACTTTCCTATATTGATCCCGCATCCTGGAAAATAGTTTCTCTTAAACAGAAAAGAATAACATCATTGGACTATCATATAATTCGGTGGATATATATGGACTAGATATCACTTCACATCATTGTTTTAAATATATATATATATATATATATATATATATGCATACATAGTGGACACGAAGTGGATTTGCACATTTTATACTCTCTTTTTTATGATATTATTTTATATGATATTTATACACCAGCTTGGTTTTGCACGGTGCACTTTATTATCACTAGGCAGGTATAAGGACAATTGCCTGCAGTATTAGATAATAGGATTTTTATATACAGCTTACCTGTAAAATCCTTTTCTTGAGAGTACATCACGGGACACAGGAGCTTCATTACATAGTGGGTTATATAGGCACCTCTGGTGATTGGACACTGGTTGACCCAATTAAAGAGAATTCCTCCCCTATATAACCCCTCCCATTAGGGAGGCACCTCAGTTTTGTAGCAAAGCAATAAGCAACCACGTAAAACCCAAGAGGGGCGGGAGCCCTGTGTCCCGTGATGTACTCTCAAGAAAAGGATTTTACAGGTAAGCTGTATATAAAAATCCTATTTTCTTGATCATACATCACGGGACACAGGAGCTTCATTACATAGTGGGATGTCCCATAGCAATGCTCAGGTTGAGGGGAGGGAGACACAGATCATAATTATAGACCGCCAGGGACCTGAGGACCTAAACTGCAGCCTGCAGTACACTGCGCCCGAAGGCGATATCCTCTTGCCCTCTGACATCCACCTGATGGAATCTGGTGAATGTGTGGACTGATGACCAAGTCGCAGCCTTACAGATCTGAGCCAGGGAGGCCTGGTGATGCACTGCCCAAGAAGCACTTACAGCCCTAGTAGAGTGCGCTTTCACCTGAAAGGAGGAATCTTCCCTTTAAGTCATAGGCCTGAGAAATAACCTGTCTGATCCACCTTGAGAGAGTGGACCTTGACGCTGCCTGACCCCTTCTAGGGCCTTCTGGCAGAAATAAATAAACAGTCAGTTTTCCTTATCTGAGCAGTTGCTTGAAGATAAAGACTGATTGCACTAACCACATCTAAAGTGTGTAAGGATTCTTCCTCTGTGGACTGAGGATTCGGAAAAAAAGGATGATAGGATTACATCCTGATTCAGGTGGAAACCTGAAACTACCTTAGGTAGAAAGGACCTGTTGGGACGCATGACCACTCGGTCCTTATGGATAATTAAACAGGGCTCTTTACAGGAAAGAGCTGCCAATTCCGATACCCTTCTAGCCGTGGATATGGCTACTAGGAAAACCAGCTTCTTTGTCAAGCGAGCTAAAGAAGCCAGATGCAGAGGTTCAAATGGATGGGCTCTTAAGGCCGAGAGAACCAAATTCAGATCCCAAGGGCATACCGGAGGTTTGACTGGCGGTTTTAGCCGCATAGCCCCCTGGATAAAAGCCCGTACTAGGGAATGTGATGCAAGCGGTCTTTGAAAAAAGACCGATAGGGCCGAAATCTGCACCTTGATGGTGCTTATGGCCAAATTCATTTCAAGGCCTGATTGGAGAAAGGCCAAGATTCTGCTAATGACATACCTTCTAGGATGCCATCTCCTGGGTTCACACCAGGAAACATATGTCCTCCAGATCTTGTAATAGATACGCCTGGAGGCCGGCTTTCTGGCATTGACCAGAGTGGAAAGGACTGGCCCCGAAAGACCACGGCCTCTCAAAATGTGGGTCTCAGCAGCCAGACCGTCAAATTCAGACTGCGTAAAGCAGGATGGTAAATTGGACCCTGTGAGAGCAGATCTGGCCGGAGAGGGAAGGTCCATGGCCTGCCCACTACCAACTTCATGATTTCTATGAACCATGGTCGCCTGGGCCAAGCCGAGGCCACTAGAAGGACCGACTTCGTCTCCCTCTTGACCCTTCCCAGGAACCACGATAGCAGCGGGTTCGGGGGGAAGGCATAGATCAGATTGTACTGATCCCAGGGAACCGTCAGAGCATCTGACCCCTGAGCAAGCGCATCTCTTGTCCTTGACACCAAGTTGTCCAATTTCCTGTTGAATCTGGACGCAAACAGATCCACGTCTGGAGTGCCCCACCTGTAACATATGTCTCGAAACACATCGGGGTGCAGAGCCCATTCTCCTGGGCACAACTGCTGGCGGCTTTACTCTTCTTGCATGACATTTCAGCAGCCCAATTTTTTAGCCATAGAGCCCTACGCATGTGTACCAACATGAGGGATAAACGTGATGCTTGTTGGACAGAATCCAAAATCGCATCAATTATGAAACATAAGATGTGAGGCATCTCTGCATATTTCTCTACTTCCTCACTGGGAAGGAGTTCAAACATCTGTTTAACCTGTCCCTTAAGGAACTGACACAACCCCACGGCTGCGACTGTAGGTTGCACCACAGCGCCGGCCATGGAAAAGGAGGCTTTTAACAAGGTTTCCAGCCCTTTGTCAGCTGGATCCTTAAATACCTGCGCATTGTCCAAGGACAAGTTAGGTTTTTATTCACACAAGAGATAGCTGCATCGACAGATGGGGCCCCCCATTTCTTGGTGAAACTTTCCTCCACGGGATAATACATGGAAAACCTCTTGGGAGGAGTAAACAGTTTATCGGGATGTCCCCAGTCCTCATACATCAAGTCACCCATTAAAGGATGAATTGGGAAGGAACAAGCAGTCTGTGGGGCTTTCCTGACTCCCAGGGAAGAGACAGAGGATGTAGCGACTTCAGCAGCCGGCATTCTGAATGTGGTACGCACCAACTCAGTATAATACTGCACTTGCTTTCTGAGTGCCTGGGAGGAGGGGACTGACTCCTCTTCCTCTGACTCATCCGACTGCTCATGATCCCTATCTAAAGATAGGGATCTCTCCTCATTTTCAGAACAACTGTCCGAGAGAGGGATTTCAGCAGAGGGAGGGGCTCTACCCCTTTCTTGCTATCTTTTAGGGAGGCAGAAATAAAATTCATTATCCTCCCTTCAAAACTCTCCAATGTAGCCCTAAGGGAGTCCTCAGTGACATATACCGGGGCTGCGACATTAGGAGAGGCTGCAAAGCCTGAAAGGGGCACTGACTCGTCTTGAGATGCAGGCTCCACTTTTGCAGAGGGGGATGGTAATTGCTTTAATTACCTGCCCCTGAAACCCTCTTACGAGGAGACATAGTCCTAAGCTACAAAGCAGAGGTACTAGTACAAATGCAATCAGTTTGTTTGTGCTTAAAGTCTCACAATAAATCAATATATGCTTAACTGCACAACCTGATGCCGAGTAGGTGTCTTAAGGTTTTGCCTGGATCCAATTCCCACGGAAGCTTACAGCCCACAGCTCCTGTGTTTCACGTTACAGTCCCCTGACGCTCTGGGCTTTTTAAAACGGCCGTTTGGCGCCTGCACCATAGCATTGAGCACACTAAACGTGCACAGCTGGCAACCACACCCCCCCCCTCCTCCATTAAGCCGGGAGCGCGCACGAGGACCGCGGGATCCGGGGGGGGGGAAGGAGAACCCAAAGGGAGCAACGTGGAACCCCTGGACCTGCATGGGACCCCTTTTTTACCTTAACTTGTGGCAGGAACTGTAAGGGAGACGTGAGTAGCTGGAGAACCAGGCATTCACTGAGCGTGTTTGTTTGAAAGGCATGTAAGTGTGCATCAGGCTGCTCTTACTCCATCTAGTGGTGGAAACCAGGTAAGACATACAACTACTCACAATGAAGAAATCCATTCATATATTAAAATATATAGGATGACTTCCCTTACCTGTCCCCGCCGCAGGAATTGCTGATCTCAGACCAATTCCAGCCTTCACCCATCACGGCGGGTATTGTTAGCCAACCTTCAGGCGTATCTGGGGTTCTTACGAAAAGATCCTCCTACCTGGGCCATGTAAAAAGCTCTGCCAGAAACTTTCGGGCGCCCTGAGTCAACAGTACCCCAAGTCTGGTTGTCCCAGAGCCCAGTCTTCCAATGGAGAGGACTTACAGGCAGAACCTCGTTTCTTCGGCAGACGAGGCCCGGGTACCATACCATCTTGGGAGTCAAATATCGGCCCGAGGTATGGATCCGGTTTGATGTAGCCCTTCGGCCCTCGCTGGGACCCGCATAGAGCTAAGTTTTACGTGACCGTCCACCAGACACTGGCGAAAAAACTGAGGTGCCTCCCTAATGGGAGGGGTTATATAGGGGAGGAATTCTCTTTAATTGGGTCAACCAGTGTCCAATCACCAGAGGTGCCTATATAACCCACTATGTAATGAAGCTCCTGTGTCCCGTGATGTATGATCAAGACATTAATTTACTATAACACTGAAGATTATCACCATCATTTATTTGAACCTGTTAATTGCTGCTGGTCCGTACACTTTGGGCCTTACATTATTGAATATTGTCACTATTCTTTATGGTTTATTTACCTTAGAAAATTACAGTTACTGTTTTTTTGAAGACCTATCCCCCCTGAGCAGCGCAACATCATTCTTTCCTATAATTATATATTATTTTTAAGATAATTTACTATATTTTCTAAATCTGTACTCAAGCAAGTTTGAAGTTATAATTTTCAACCAGTAATTTCACAGTAAATGGATAAAAAATATAAATATATGATTTAGCTTGAATATAACAGTACCTTTTCAACAGAATCAGTTTCTCCCTCTTACCTGTGTGAGCAAAACATGGGATTATGGGTAAATCTTGTACATATAAACACATGTTTTCCTTGCAGATAAGAGGGCTGGGCTGGAAGAGAGCAATTGTCTTTTATATACATGCCCCTTCTATGACAATGCAGTGAGAGGCGTGCCTATACTTCAGCATTTTTATTGGAAAGCTGGGACCAATGGTACTTTACCATTGGTCCAAGACGCCAAGATGTCCATTTAGCTCAGTGCCCCTGAAGAAGTGAGGAGAGACACTGTGAGCTCATCCTCTCAGTCTGCTGCAAACAGAGTGTGCTTCTGACAGGCTGTGCAAGGACCCCCGTAGCTCTGGAGCCATAGGTCGTAGGAGCCCCAAATTTTTTACCAGTGGAGGGGCAAGACTGATGCCGCGTACACACGGTCGGAGAATCCGTCGGAATGCGTCTTATCGGACCGTGTCGTCAGATAATCCGACTGTGTGTGGTATGCATCGGATTGATTCCGTCCGAATCTCCGTCGGACCCAATTTTCCAACATGTTGGAAATATTTCCCGACCAACTGGGCCGGTTGGACATATTCCGATCATGTGTAGAGAATTTTGATCGGACCAAGTGTCACGCATGCTCAGATCAAATTCCTACATCAAAGCTATTGGCTACTAGCCTGAACGTAGTCCCATCGTAACGAAATTACGCCATCACGTTCTGAAAGATCGGATTTTTCGCCAACTTGGCCCGACCGTGTGTATGCAACAGTTTCAGACAAGATCTGATGGACAAAATCCGACGGGCAAAATCCGACCGGATTTGGTTGTGGAAATCTCCGACCGTGTGTACAGGGGCTTAGATTACATACCCCAGGTCACTGAGCTACCACCCTCGAAGCTTGATTTTTATATTTATATTATATTTTTTAATGTTAATGGCAGGTGACTGCACCCCTGACTACACATCCCTGTTCAATGTGGATGACACACAAATCTTTCTTTCTACCCCTCAGCTTTCCCCATCAATCTCTGTGTATTGATAATTTACTAACTGACCCATCAGTATGGATGTCACACCAAATCCTCAAATTAAATAATTCCAAATTTAAGCTCATAATATTTCCTCCCCTGTGCCCGCTCCCCTTGCCTCCCTATCAAGATCAATGGCACAAATATTTGCCCTCCCCTCATACCAGGGTGCTAGGTGTATTTCTAAACTCTGACCTCTCCTTTTTGCCACACACCCAATCACTGTGTAAATCTTGCGTCCCTAACTGCCATAACATTAGGGATGCCGAACACCCCCCAGTTTGGTTTGCAGCAGAACATGCGAACAGGCAACAAATTTGTGCAAGTCTATGGGACACGAACATGAAAAACCAAAAGTGTTAATTTTAAAGGCTTATATGCAAGTTTTTGCCATAAAAAGTGTATGGGTATCTGGGTACTGGCCTAAGGGACATGTATCAATGCAAAAAAAAAGTTTTAAAAACTGCCATTTTTCAGGAGCAGTGATTGTTTCCCTTTCATGACTAAGGCCGCGTACACACGGGCGGATTGTCTGGCCAACTAAGTTCGTCAGACAATCCGACAGACAGTCCGTCCAACTTTTGAATGAACGGACTTGACAACACACGATGAACAGACAGTCCGCTGAAAGCTTGCGCGATGATGTGTACAGCACGTACGACGGGACTAGAAATACGACGTCCAATACACTGCAATGCAACCTTCGGCATGTAAATCCTTTCTGAGCATGCGCCATACTTAGTCCGTCCAACTTGACTACACACGAGCGGACTGTCCGGTGAAACCAAGTTTGGACGGACAAAATTACGGAAATTCCGAAAGACTTAGTCCGTCAGACTGTCCGCTGAAAAAGTCCGCTGAAGCCCACACACGAGCGGATTGTCCGCTGAAACACGTTTCAGCGGACTAAGTTGGGCAGACAATCCGCCCGTGTGTACACGGCCTAAGCCTATTTCTGACATTTGGTGTTTACAAGTTAAAATCCATATTTTTTGCTAGAAAATTATTTGGAACCCCAAAACATTATATATATATATTTTTTAGCAGAGAATCTAGAGAATAAAATGGTGATTGCTGTAATATTTTATGTCACACGGTATTTGTGCAGCAGTGTTTTAAACGCAACTTTTTGGGAAAAGGGACACTTTCATGAATTCAAAAAAGAAAAAAAACGGTATAGCTATTCCAATTTTTTTGTATAGTGTGAAAGCCGAGTAAATAGATACCAAACATGTCAAGCTTTAAAAATGCACACACCCGTGGAATGGCGACAAACTTTGGTACCTAAAAATCTCCATAGGTGATGCTTAAATTTTTTTTTATGGTTACCAGGTTAGAGTTACAGAGGAGGTCTAATTATTATTGTTATCGCTCTGATGAATGCGGCGATACTTCACATGTGTGATTTGAACACCATTTACATACCGTATATACTCGAGTATAAGCCGAGATTTTCAGCCTCTTTTTTGAGGCTGAAAGTGCCCCCCTCGGCTTATACTCGAGTCATCGCTGTCTGCCCGCTCGATCAGCGTGTCGAGCAGACAGACAGCGGCCATTCTATAATTCAAAAGCCGCGCCTCCGGCTCCGCCTTCGCCTGTGATAGGCGGAACACTGAATTTCCCAGCAGCCTGTGTTCCGCCTATCACGGACATCGTATCATCCTCGTACTACGGACGAGGATGATACGATGTACGTGATAGGCGGAACACAGGCTGCTGGGAAATTCAGTGTTCCGCCTATCACAGGCGAAGGCGGCGGCGCAGCTTTTGAATTTTACAATGGCCGCCGAGGCGCCGACGAAGAGGGCACGGGACGGAGGCAAGGCAAGGCACGGCACGGGACGGGACGGGACGGGACGGAGGCAAGGCACGGCGGCGAGGCACGGAGGCAAGGAGGCAAGGCACGGGACGGAGGCTCGGGACAAAGGCTCGGGACACAGGTAGGCTGGACACACACACACACACACACACACACACACACACACACACACACACACGGATGGATACACACACACACAGGGATGGATGGATGGATGGAGACACACACACACAGGGATGGATGGATGGATGGATGGAGACACACACACACAGGGATGGATGGATGGATGGACACACACACACACAGGGATGGATGGACGGACACACAGGGATGGACGGACACACAGGGATGGACGGACACACAGGGATGGACGGACACACACACAGGGATGGACAGGCATGTCTTACCCTCGGCTTATACACGAGTCAATAAGTTTGCCAGTTTTTTGGGGGGTAAATTGGGGGCCTCGGCTTATATTCGGGTCGGCCTATACTCGAGTATATACGGTATGCGGGCGCGACTTCCGTATGCATTTTCTTTGCTGTGCGAGCTCGCTGTGACAATTTTTTTTCTTATTTATTTTATTTATTTTTATATTATTAAATTATGCTTAAAAAATAAATAAAAATTTGATCACTTTTATTGCTGTCTCAAGGAATGTAAACATCCCTTGTGACAGTAATAGGTGGTGACAGGTACTTTTTATGGAGGGATCGGGGGTCTAAAAGACCTCCAATCCTTCCTTTGCACTTCAAAGTATTCAGATCACCGAAAAATGGTGTATCTGAATACTGTATATTTTTTTAAAATTCGGCGCCATTGGCAGCCAAGTAAACAGGAAGTACCGTCAAGATGTCGCTTCCGTGTTTACATCCAGGAGACTGGAATAAAGCCATTTCCAGCTTCATTCAAGTCTGTCACTAGCCGCCAGAAGTGGCAGATGTTTGATCGGCCTTCCAGTGGGAGGTGGCGGCGGGAGGGGGGCGTCCCCTCCCACTCCTCCGGTATAACAGCCAAGTGGCTTTTAGCCGCGTCAGTTGTTATACCAGGAAAGCCGATCGCCTGCTCTAAGCAACGGTACCGGGATGATGCCTGCAGCTGCGAACATCATACCGGTATAACCCCCGAAAGCCGAGTATGCACATCTGCGTGCGCTAGACGGGAAGGGGTTAATAATGAATATAAGTGAATATATATAAGTCAAACAATAAAAATTAAATACTTTAAATATTGTGCCTGGGGGTCTCTTTATTCTGCCTCTAAAATAATGTATCTTTCCCATGTTCATAACACTACCACAACAGCAATAGCTAAAATCATTGAAAAAAATTACGGTGGTTCAACCCAGTCAATTAGCAAGCCCTTTGGGTCTGGTATGAATATTATGGGGAACCCGGCGCCAAAATTTAAAAAAAATAGCGTGCCCCCCCCCCCCCCCCCCAAAATTCATGCCAGGCCCTTCAGGTCTGGTATGCATATTAAGGGGAACCCTGCACCAAAAATTACAAAAAAATGACGTTGGGGTCGCTCTCAAAATCCATCCCATCCTGGTATGGATTTTAAGGGGAACCCCATGCAAAAATGTAAAAAAATAATTATGTGTGGGTCACCCTATGGTCCCTGCCAACGGACCTTGTTTTGTACAGTAAACATTTATGGGGAACTGTACAAAATGCTTTTGCAAAATCCAGATACACCATGTTTACAGCACTTCTTTTATGTCAGAAACCATGAATCAGACTGAGACAGAAGTACAATTAAATCACACTTGTTTAACCACTTCAATACCAGGCACAACTTTCTGCCTAGGCCAATTTTCAGCCGTGATTGGACATGGCTGATCATGTGTTAAAGAGCCTCCCCTGGAAGCTCTTTACAGAGATCAGTGCAGACTGACACACTGCACCACTGATCGCTGCAATGCGTCCCCCCACAGGCACGCAGCGGCTGTTATCCTGAAGGGCATCATATGATACCCAGTCAGGATAACTGAACCACTTCCCGGACGTCAATCTACTATTGACCGGGTGGGAAGTGGTTAATAATAATAATAAAAAGGTAAACTTAGTCAAAACATAGCCAGAGTTCAGGAACCGGAACGGATAGTCAGACAAGTCAAAACGTCAGGGATCCAGAGATGAGCGTTGTAGAAGAGCAAGCAGGATCTGTAGCCAGAAGGAATGTCAGCCAAGCAAGTCTTTAACAGGAACACAGGAGAGCGTCTCTAGAGATGTGACCAAGGCGAAGGCAGAGATCATTTGGGCTGGACGGCTTAAGTAGGCAGGACTGACAAGCAGGATATCAACAGGTGAGTCACTGTGGAGAGAAACAAGCTGGCAATTACAGTAGCCGATAGCTGAGCTGCCAGCTTTGAGAAGGAAGGGCTAAGCCCAGCCCTGACACTTTATCTAGATGTCAGTCAGTAGACTATCAGTAAAAATTAGGAACAATGGTCTGGCAATTACTTGGCTGAGTTCCCTAAGTACCCTCGGATGCAAGCCATCCAGTCCCTGTGATTTATTAATGTTAAGTTTCACAATTCAAATTCTAAGTATGTCCTCTGTTAGCCATGAGGGTGCTTCCTGTGATGTGTCACGAGGATAAACACTGCAGTTTTGGTTACTTAAGCCCCCTGATTCCCTTGTGAATACTGAGGAGAATAAATTCAATGCCTTCACCATTTCCCCATCCTTTGTAACCAGATGTCCTTCCTCATTCTTTATGAGGCCAATATGGTCTGTCCTTTTTTACTGTTTACATGCTTAAAGACTTTCGTGTTCTATCATAGCCCCCCTAATTGCGCCCTTACATTTCTTGTTGAATTCTTTATAAAGTCTGAATGCTGATGAAGATCCCTCAACCTTGTATTTTTTTGAAGGCCTTCTCTTTTGCTTTTATATGCATTTTTACATTGGAGTTAAGCCATCAAGGACTTTTGTTCGCTCTTTTAAATATATTACCCAATGGGATGCACTGGTTAATGCCCTTATTTAATATGCTTTTAAAGCAAACCCATCTCTCCTCTGTGTTCTTTGTTCCTTAGATTTTATCTAGCAAGGTTCGTAGTTTAGGGAAGTTGGCTCTTTTGAAATTCAGCGTCTTTGTATTTCCCTTATTTTTCCTATTTGTGTGATTTATACTGAAGCCAATTGACCTGTGATCGCTGTTTCCTAAATCACCCTGTATTTTCACATCCGTGATCAGGTCTTTATTGTTGGTAACCAGTAGTAACACCTAATGTCTACCATCTGACCCATGAGATTGTCCTGCAAGACATTTAGGAACTGGCGAGCCTTAGACGAATGTGTGGTTCCCATCGCCCAGTCTATGTCTTTATAATTAAAATAAACACATTATGATAACACTTTTCATTGTTGTTGTTAATCTAAATTGTGATAGGAGGTCCATTTCCCCCTCCCCCTCAGGTTAAGGGGCCTATAGCATACTCCCAGTATTATTTTCCCCCTTTGTTTCATCCCTTTGGAGCTCTACCCATAAGCATTGCACCTCCTCCCTAGCTTCGTTAGTGATGTCATCTCTCACATTCACTTGTTCATTATTCTTGATATACAGTATAGACATACCCCTCCCTCTCCCCCTTTTATACCCTTTCTATCCCTGCGATAAAGGGTATACCCTTGAATGGTTGCCAGCCAATCATGAGAGCTGTTGAACCAGGTCTCTGAAATTCCCGCAAAATCCAAATCCTCCTGGTACAACAGTTTCTCTAGTTTACCCATCTTGTCTGCCAGGCTCCTGGCATAGCTGAACATGCCACCTAATTTAGACCGATCGCATACTATCCTCTTATGGGGTGTTCCGAGGTTGCAACTAGGACTTGTTACTATACTTACCTTGAGTTTATGTGCTTTAGTCAACCTACCACTAACGCCCCTAATACTACCCTCTGGACTATGTTCCATGCTGACTATCTCTACCTCTGGACCCACTCCATCGCTTAGTTTAAAAACCCCTCTAACTTTTTGGCCATCTTTACTCTCAGCAGATCTGCACCTTTCTCATTTAGGTGCAGTCCGTCCCTTCTATAGTACTGGTGGCCAACTGAGAAGTCGGCCGAGTCCTCCTGGAACCCAAACCCCTCCTTACTACACCAGCTCTTCAGCTACTTGTCTACTTCCCTAATCTCCCTCTGCCTTTCTGGTGTGGCTTGATGTACCGGTTGTATTCCTAAGAATAAAACCTTGGAGGTTCTTTTCCTCAATTTAGCTTCTAAGTCCATAAAATCATTCTTTAGGACACTCCATCTGCCTCTGACTTTGTCATTGGTGCCAACATGCACCATGACAGCTGGGTCTTCCCCAGCCCCTCCCAGTAATCTGTCCACCAGGTTTGTGATGTGCTGAACCCGAGCGCCCAGTAGACAGCATACAGTTAGGTACTTCAGGTCTTTGTCACAGATTGCCCTCTCTGTCCTTCTAAGAATTGAGTCCCCTTGGACAAGAGCCTCATCCCCACAACCCTTGCCTGGTGGTTGTGGGGGTCTGCGGGGGGCTTATCAGAATCTGGAAGCCCCCTTTAACAAGGAAGTCCCCAGATCCCAGCTTTCCTTATGTGAATGGGTATTGGGTACATTGTACCCATACTCATTCAAGAAAAAAAGTGTCAAAAAAGTAAAAATGACAGGAGACAGTTTTTCACAATTAAAAAATAAAAAAAGTGTCAATCCATCCTCAATCACAGCGCCGACGGACCAAAAAAAAAAAAAAAGATTTTGAACAATTCCTTTATTTTAAAAAACTAAACAAATAAGTGTCCCGCATTGTTCATCCATCTTCAATCACAGCTCTGAAGGGACCGAAAAAAGAACAAAAAAAACCCAAAAAATTCCACCTTGATGGGAGACGTCCCCGCGACTCCAGCCTTTTGCACTAACAGCTCTTATATCTTATGTCAGCGTGAAAGGGCTGCAGTCACGGGGACGCCTCAAATTAGGTTATTCTCACATTTTTCGGTCCCTTCAGAGCTGTGATTGAAGATGGATGGATATCACGGGACATTTATTTTATTTTTTAAATAAAGGAATTGTCCAAAACTGTCTCCTATAATTTTTAATTTTTGACCGTTTTTTGGGTGAATGAGTAGGAGTTCAGTGTACCCCATACCCATTCACATGGGGTGCGGGATTTGGGGGTCTCTTTGTTAAAGGGGCTTCCAGATTCTGATAAGCCTCCTGCCCGCAGACCCCCAGAACCACTGGGCAAGGGTTGTGGGGATGAGGCCCTTGTACCCATCAACATGGGGGCAAGGTGTTTTGGGGGGAACCCCAAAGCACCCTTCCCATGTTGGGGGCATGTGGCCTGGTATGGTTCAGGGGGGGCGCTCTCTCGCCCTTTTCCTGCGGCCTGCCAGGTTGCGTGCTCACATAAAGGTCTTGCATGGATATTGGGGGGACCTCCACACCATTTTTTTATTTTGGTGCAAGGTTCCCCTTAAATTCCACACCAGACCTGAAGGGCCTGGTATGGATTTTGAGGGGGGCCCCCACATCATTTTTTTCAATTATTTTTTGCCGGGATCCGACAATACATTACAGCCACAAGCAGTTTTAAATGACATTTTTCCTTTAGAAATGTAATTTTGCTGCTTTCGTTCATTAAACTATGTATGGCTCCTATGTAAGCAGCCTTACATAGTGTAAGGCGTGGACTTAGCCCCCTGAGCCATGATTGGAGAAAGGCTCCCTGCCTTTGGCCAATCACCGCTCTCACAGCAGCAGCTTTGATTGGCCAAAGCATGTGGATCATCTACTGGAAAGCTCTCCATGTCTGTTTTTCTCCCCTAGATAATCTTCCACCATATAATGCAGACACTACCAATGGGATCTTGAAGCTAACAGCCCTGCATGCTGAAGACTAAACTTTTTTTTTAATGCATAACTTAGGTGGCCCCCTTCTCCACTGCTCCTCCTTTAACCAACAGAAGCCTCAAAAATACCTTTTCCATTAGACCAGGAGTCTCAAACTGGTGGCCCTCCAGATGTTGTAAAACTACAAGTCCCATCATGCCTCTGCCTGTGGGAGTCTTACGATGCCTCATGGGACTTGTAGTTTCACAACAGCTGGAGGGCAGCCAGTTTGAGGCCCCTACATTAGACTGTAACCCACCAGAGTCTTGTAAGGTATCACATAAATGCCTCTTTAAGGTGTCCTCAAGATTTTTCATCCTGTGCTCCCTCTGCAAGGGCAGGGTGAGTTCTGAGACTTTCCCCTTATAACGGGGTCAAGGAGGGTTGCCAACCAATAATGATCCTTCCCCTTGATGCCACAAACTCCCTGTCCTTTTACAAGTTTTGAAGAATAAGGGAGCCCATGTTCTGCATGTTTGTAGAGGCAGGATAATCAGAGTCCTTGGGATCACTGAGGATTATACTATCTGGAACTGCCACCCCCCTTACATTTACTGCAGCAGGGTAGCCTGTCTTTGAGAAATAACGTGCCTGTACGTTATTTGCGCCCACAGGCAAAGGGGCGCAAGAGCTCCTGACAGCCCGTCAGTGATCAGATTTGAATCTGAACCAATTAATCATCAAGTCCAGGCCAATTATTTATGGCCTGGATCTGCTGATCGGTTCTGACAAATGACAGAACGTCCTTTGCCTGTGTAATGTAAAGACAGGCATAGTAAATGATGCAATCTTCTCTCCTGGGGTCCTTTTCGGTTCCAGCGTGAGAGAAGAGAGCATCTACAGAGTACAAGCACTACACTGACACCAGAACACACAGTTAGGCACATTTAACCTCTTGATCCCCCCCCCCCCCAGTTAGCCCTTTCATTCCCTGTCACAGTGTCACAAGGTACATTGTACAGATTTTTTACTGATCACTGTATTGGTGTCACTGGTGATGCTAGATAGTGTTAGCTGCAGTTAGCATCAGTCCCAGATAGGGTCAGGGTACCTGCCATATATTCCCTAATAAAGTTTTAATCCCCTGATCACCCCCAGTTAACCCTTTCACTGCCCTGTCACAGTGTCATTAGTATAGTGTACAGATCTTTTTTCTGATCACTGCATTAGTGTCACGGGTGACGCCACTTAGCGTCAGTTAGCATCAGTCCCAGACAGCGTCAGATTGCCCACCACATATTCACTAATACATTTTAACCCTTTGATTGGCGGTAACACTAACACACACACTAGTGTAGATCACTGTCACTTCCTAAACACAGCACACCAAACCACAGCGTTAGCAAAGCCAGGCTTGATATCTGCTAGCGCTAGCAGTTACATTTTTTTTTGTAGTGTTTCAAACAGTCCTTGACAACCAAGTGTTTTTTTACCTAGGAGTTACACTAGGTACCTATACATTTTTTGGCCAAAATGTCAAATGAAAATGTCAGGAACTTACCAGCAATGGACAGGTACAGCTGCGTGCACACAGGCGTCGGCGTGTGTTTTCTACGCGTTCGCGTACGCGTTCGCGTGCGCGTTCGTTTACGCGTTAGTGTGCACGTTCGCGAGTGGCGTTCGTACGCGCGCGCGTTCACGTGGTCGTGCGTGGCGTGCGTGCGCTCCTTCCCGCCACTGAGCGTTTAAAGGTTCCTCAAGTGCGCCGGTACGGCGCTGTTTCGTCTCAGCTTCCGTGTGTCTGAATATCTGATCCTGAACCCGATTACCTTTGAATACCTGATCCTGAACCTGATTACCTGCTACCGTTATCGACCCGGCTTGTTTGACTTCTCTGCCTTCTCCAATCCCGACCCGGCCTGCCTGACCTCGAAACCTCTTCTGCTTGTGATTCCGTTGCCGACCTCTGCCTGCTTACCGACACCTCTTCTGCCTTCCGTTACCACCAGTCTACTTACCTTCTGACCCGGACCGTCTGACTCTTCTCCAGCCTGCTGCCAGTTCTATCTTCGGCTTCTGAAGCTACTGCCTGCATTTCTCAGCTTCCAGCAACCCGCAGTCCACTCAGCCTTCAGAGGGATCTCCGCTCTTCTACCAGCTCCAGCGGCCCTATCCAGCAGGCCCTCCTACCCACTGTGCTCTCGAGACCGCTGTTCCCACTCCAGCGGCTCCTGAACCAGCGCTGTAAGAGAGGTCTCCTCCTACAAGTCGGGCTCCACACCTGGACTCTAACAGAAAAGTACACTAGTGAAGAGGCCTACAGGATTCTGAGCATGACAGGTGAGAGCGATGGGGAGTCCTCACTGTAAGAATCAGGCTCAGTATTCAAACCTGTAGAGAGCAGCAGCACCCTGACAGATAGTTCTGATGATGGAGCTGAGGTCTCTGCTAAGGTCAGGCATTCCCAACCCTGTTCTCAGGTTGCTGAGGTGCTACAATCACATCATCATATGCAGCAGAGTGCCAGTACTAGTGCCGCTCTACCTTCTGGTGAACTGGCGAGCACCAGCGGCCTAGTACATCCTGGTTGTAGTCAAACCAGCACTGCAGTAACACTTGGCGACACGGCGAGTCCCATAAGTGCAGTTTAAGCTGGTACGGTGGCTAGCACAATTATTGTCTCGCAGTCACCAAGAATTAAAACACAGGCCCATAGAGCCCATAGTGCCCTTCCTGATGCGCTAGCAAATCCTGATTGGCAGCCCACAGATTCTACAGTGCCCATACTTCCCCCATTCACTGGCCAACCCTTTATTCAGGTGGAAACAGCAAATTTAACTCCTCTTGTTTTTTTTGTGCTGTTTTTCACAGAAGATTTGTATGGATCTATTGTGGAGCACAGCAATTTTTATGCCAATCAGTTAATTACCACAAACTCAAATATGACCCTTGCCTGACAATTTGCATGGAAAACCTATCACGGTTTTTGAATTTGAGACTTTTCTGGGCCTATCTCTTAACACGGGCATTACTAAAAAGAATGTGTATCTAAAGACTTCTGCGCTCTATGGAAAAAATTAGAGGAGAGCGAGAAGAGCAAGTGAACAAAGCAGCAATCACTAAATGAGTTGTCTCTCACTGATAAGAATAAAATGAAAAAGGTGTGATGCGCTAATTTCAAAACATTCAATGGCCACAATAAAACCAGTAATGTGCGATTATAAAATTGTATAAAGTGCAACCATGCATAGTGTGGCAGCAGGCAGGTAAAGTCACCTGGTTGTATCCAGGATGGGAAATATGTGTGCCCTAGATTCAGGCTTTATGCAGACTTGTACAACTAGAGGGGAAGAGTTAATGAGCCCAGCTGAAGTAAATGGGCTCATTAAGACCTCTACAAAAAACCCCAGCATGCTTAGGGAGATGCTCCATCCTGGAACCAGTTTTGTGTTGTATAGACTGGGGAGTGTGATATCTGTTCTGTGCGGTGAGTTAACGCCTGTGTGGCAAACCTTTACAACAGAGGCAGGGACTGGTACAGCACAAGGCTGCACCCAGTTGTTAGACAGGGAATCTAAGTGTGTAGTTAGAGGTCAAGCTGACCAGGATTTATTTTCATGTTTTATTTTTTGTTTGGCTGTTATATGTATCACTGCATGTAGCATAAATAAACCGGATCTTTTGTTTTTTGCACCTACAACGCTGTCTGCTGTGCCTGATTTTGTGTTGTGAACCCATCCAGGGGGTCACACACACCCGCTGCCGAGCTAATCCCTCACAGTTGGTGGAGAATTTTGGCAGTTTTTTTTTTTTTCTTTTTTTTTTTAAGGCCAGCATGGAGGAGATACTGAGACAGCTGGCTCTAGCAAATGCAAATCAGCAGCAAACAAATGCGGGTTTACAAAGGAGCCTTGCAGCTCAACAGCAGAGTCTGGAAGCTCAGCAGAAGGCTCACCAGCAGAGTCTGGAAGCTCAGCAGAAAGCTCACCAGCAGAGTCTGGAAGCTCAGCAACAAGCCCAGCAGCAGACAAATGCAAATCAGCAGCAGACAAATGCAACTTTGCAGCAGAGTTTGGAAGCTCAGCAACAAGCCCAGCAGCGATCTGAAGCCTGCTTCATAGACCTGTTGCAGAAGCAAGAGCAGAGTTTTCAACAGCAAATAGAGACATTGATACAGCAACGTCCGCAGACCAATGAAGCAAGTGGTTACAATAATACCGCATCCTTTGGTGTGAGCCGTTTACTGACAAAAATGACTGGAGAGGATGATCCGGAGGTGTTTTTGACCACATTTGAAAGGACTGCTGAAAGGGAAAAGTGGCCTAAGGAGCAATGGGCTGGACTGGTGGCCCCTCTGTTAACTGGGGAATCGCAGAAAGCTTATTATGACCTAGAGCCTGACCAAGCAAAAGACTATGTGGTACTAAAAACAGAAATATTGGCAAGGCTGGGTGTTACCCTGGCCGTCCGGGCTCAGCGTGTGCATAATTGGACTTTTCAGGTTGGAAAACCCCCCAGATCTCAAATGTATGATCTCATTCACCTGAGCAGGAAGTGGCTGCAGCCAGAGATTTTGACCGCACCAAACATTGTGGAACGTGTGGTTATGGATCGTTTCCTGAGAGCTCTTCCTACTGCCATCCAAAAATGGGTAAGCCATGGAGACCCAGAAAATGCAGATAAACTTGTGGATCTGGTTGAGAGGTACTTGGCTACAGAGAACTTGACCACCTCTTCCAGGGACTCACGGACTTTCCATCCTAAGACCAGATCATCCCCAGTGGCGGGTAAGATGACTCCAAGGGGTGAGGGTGGAGAGAGTGAGAGGGTGGGAGTTCTACCTAAGGTCTGGCGGGAGCAGCCCAGGAAGCCCATGCTGCAAGAGAGAGCGAAAAAGATTATTTGCTACCGTTGCCGGCAAGAGGGACATATTGCAGCCAATTGCCCCGTTGTGGATGAGCCTATGCAATGTGACTTTATAAGGGAGAGACGTCAGTCGCTGTTTGCGACAGTTGCATGCACTGCCATTCGGGGACCTGAGAAACATTTATGTAAAATGTGTATTAATGGTAGAAATGTTGATGTGTTGCTGGATTCAGGTAGCCTGGTAACATTGATAAAAGCTGAATTAGTTACTACAGAGGTCTCTGGGAAGAACAGGGTGGCTGTTATTTGTGTGCATGGGGACACCCGAGAGTATCCTGTAACTTCAGTGTTTTTTGAGACCCCCAAAGGTAACCTCTCTCATCAAGTGGGGTTAGTGTCTCATTTACCACATGATGCTATTGTGGGAAGGGATTTTCCAAAATTCTGGGAACTCTGGGATTGTCCTGAGCCCCCCACTGGTGCCCCTATAGACCAGGAAGATGACCAGAATTCCTCTGGGAGTGGTGAGGACTCTCCTGAATTTCCCTTGTCGGTATTGGCGGGGGAAACTCGAGAAACTGGGGAGGAGCCAACATCTTCAGATGAAAACATGCCGTCTGTGGAGTTTTCAGATCTTGAGGTTCACAGGGAAAATTTTGCCACAGAACAGTTAAAAGATCCCACCCTAATAAAGGCACGGGAAAATGTGGTGAAAATAGATGGCGAGTTAGTGAACCCAGATAAGACTTGCCCTTATCCTTACTTCACTATTGAAAGGGACCTGCTGTATCGAGTGGCTCAAAGGGCAGAAGAAACCATTGAGCAACTTGTAGTGCCCAAACCTTACAGGAAGTTGGTGTTAGAATTGGCCCATGGGCACATTCTGGGAGGTCATCTGGGGGCCGAGAAAACCAGAGAGAGGGTACTGCAGAGATTCTATTGGCCTGGGGTCATGAAGGAAACAGAAAATTATTGTTCCTCCTGCCCTGTGTGTCAGAAGTCGGCACCTATGCCACATTTCCGTAACCCGCTGGTACCTCTTCCTATCATTGAGGTCCCCTTTGAGAGGATCGCAATGGATTTGGTAGGTCCGATAATGAAGTCTGCTAGGGGGCATCAGTACATTTTGGTTATATTGAACTATGCCACCCGTTTTCCGGAAGCAATTCCTCTTCGAAATACCTCGGCCAAAACCATAGCCAAAGAGCTATCTCTTGTTTTTAGCCGCGTGGGTATTTGTAAGGAACTGCTTACGGACCAAGGTACACCCTTTATGTCCCGGGTTATGAAAGAACTATGCAAGTTGTACAAAGTGAAGCAATTGCGTACATCTGTGTATCACCCCCAAACAGATGGGTTGGTTGAAAGATTCAACAAAACCCTTAAACAAATGTTAAAGAAGGTGGTGGATAGAGATGGAAAGAATTGGGACTGTCTAATACCCTATCTAATGTTTGCCATTAGGGAGGTACCCCAATCCTCTACGGGTTTCTCACCCTTCGAGTTGCTCTATGGGAGACACCCCAGAGGGCTGCTGGATATCGCCAAGGAAACTTGGGAAAATGAGAGTTCTCCTCACAGGAGCGTGATTGAGCATGTCGCCCTGATGCAAGATAGAATTGCACAGGTAATGCCAATCGTAAAGGAACATTTGACCCAAGCGCAGTTAGCACAGCAGAGAGTGTACAACCGTGGGGCCAAGACCCGTACTTTTTCCCCGGGGGATAGGGTCTTGGTGCTAGTCCCTACGGTTGAAAGCAAATTTCTGGCCAAATGGCAAGGTCCATACGAAGTAATTGAAAAAATTAGTGAGGTGAACTACAGGGTTAGACAGCCAGGAAGGCGAAAGCCGGAGCAGATCTATCACGTCAATCTGCTGAAAGCCTGAAGGGATAGGGAATCCCTACTCGCAGAGACTTTGTCACAAGCACAGCCTGATTGCTTAGTTCCTGAGGTTGGAATAGCAGACACCTTATCGAAAGCCCAACAACAGGAGGTTAAAGAGTTTGTACTTCGCAACAAAGAGATTTTCTCTGATCTGCCGGGACAAACATCTGGCGTAGAGCATGACATTATCACCCCGCCAGGAGAAAGGGTAAAACTAAAACCTTATAGAATACCAGAGGCCCGACGGGAGGCAATACGTAGGGAGGTTCAAAGGATGCTGGAATTGGGTGTGATAGAGGAGTCCCAGAGTGACTGGTCCAGTCCTATCGTACTAGTGCCCAAACCTGATGGGAGCTGGCGGTTTTGTAACGATTTTCGACTATTGAATAAAGTTACAAAATTTGACACCTACCCCATGCCGCGTATAGATGAGTTGATTGACCGGCTGGGAACAGCCCGATATATGACAACTCTTGATCTCACCAAAGGGTATTGGCAAATTCCCCTGGCCAAGTCGGCCAAGGAGAAAACTGCGTTTGTAACCCCAGATGGGGCATTCCAATATAAGAGAATGCCGTTTGGGTTACAGAATGCACCGGCAACATTCCAACGGAAAATGGATAAGATTCTGAGGCCCCATCAGAAATATGCTGCAGCTTACCTGGATGATGTGATTATCCATAGCACAGACTGGGTCTCACATTTGGCAAAAGTACAAGCAGTCCTAGACTCTATCCGGGAAGCTGGGTTTACGGCCAATCCAAAGAAGTGTACCATTGGACAGGAGGAGGCCAAATATCTTGGGTACACTATTGGGAGGGGGGTGATAAAACCCCAAGTCAATAAAGTCAAGGCCATACAGAGTTGGCCACGTCCCAACAGCAAGAAACAGGTACGAGCCTTTCTGGGAATCGCTGGCTATTATCGACGATTCATTCCCCATTTTGCTTCTCAGGCTGTGCCCCTCACCAACCTGACAAAAGGGAAAGAGTCGGTCATGGTTAAATGGTCCCCAGAGGCTGAAGAAGCATTTCAGTCCTTAAAAACAGCCTTATGTAGCCAGCCAGTGTTGTACTCACCAGACTTCTCTAAGGACTTTGTGGTACAAACTGATGCATCAGACGTTGGGTTAGGAGCAGTGTTATCCCAGGTCTGGAACGGGGAAGAGCACCCAGTCATTTACCTCAGCAGGAAGTTGAAGTCCCATGAGGTAAATTACTCCACGATTGAGAAGGAATGTTTAGCAGTGAAGTGGGCTCTAGATTCCCCCGGTACTATCTGCTAGGTAGGCACTTTGACCTGGTGACTGATCACGCTCCTTTAAAGTGGATGGCTCAGAACAAGGAGACCAATAGAAGGGTAAATAGGTGGTTCCTGGCCCTACAAGAATTTAACTTTACAGTTAAGCATCGCCCTGGTGTTAAAATGGGGAATGTGGATGCTTTGTCTCGGATACATACGTGTCTGACTGCTTGTGTTACAACCCCAAGGTTGAAACAAGAGGGGGGGGTATGTGGCAGCAGGCAGGTAAAGTCACCTGGTTGTATCCAGGATGGGAAATATGTGTGCCCTAGATTCAGGCTTTATGCAGACTTGTACAACTAGAGGGGAAGAGTTAATGAGCCCAGCTGAAGTAAATGGGCTCATTAAGACCTCTACAAAAAACCCCAGCATGCTTAGGGAGATGCTCCATCCTGGAACCAGTTTTGTGTTGTATAGACTGGGGAGTGTGATATCTGTTCTGTGCGGTGAGTTAACGCCTGTGTGGCAAACCTTTACAACAGAGGCAGGGACTGGTACAGCACAAGGCTGCACCCAGTTGTTAGACAGGGAATCTAAGTGTGTAGTTAGAGGTCAAGCTGACCAGGATTTATTTTCATGTTTTATTTTTTGTTTGGCTGTTATATGTATCACTGCATGTAGCATAAATAAACCGGATCTTTTGTTTTTTGCACCTACAACGCTGTCTGCTGTGCCTGATTTTGTGTTGTGAACCCATCCAGGGGGTCACACACACCCGCTGCCGAGCTAACCCCTCACAATAGATAAATCAAAAAGTGACTCTGTGCATAATATATAACAATGAACTAAAATCCAAAATTGAGCTGTAATAGACCATAAAGTGACTATATGTGCATAGACCATAAAGTGACTCTATGTGCAAAAAACACAAATTCACCATAAATATCAAAATTCATATACAAAAATGTGCAAACATAATTAAAAAAGTTGAGCCAAAATAATAATGTGAACAAGAAAAAAATAAAAAACAAATTCTTGATCCAAGTGACAATCGTGATTCGTAATGAAATGTCCCATACACAATCAGATAGAATCGTGCAATTCGGTAAACACACTAAATTAAACGTGCAACGTGCTGAGCAGTCAATCCATCCGTGATGATCCGTGCAGATAGTGCTAATGCTATGCAATTACCTCACTGCTGTGGGTACACAGCACCATTAGTAATGGACACCAAGGTAGCCAGTTGAAGTCTTGACGACGTAACGCGTAGGAACCCGGAAGTGACGTCCATATCCGGTCTATCTGCTGTCTGTCAAATGTGCATACTCCTGCTTTGCTTGTGAGTAGTTTCAATTTTTGCAATAAAATTCACATATTTTAAATACTACACTATGGCGGTTCTCTTTGGTCTATTCCCCTGAGTCTATCCACCATTCATGAGGAAGTTAGAGAAGTCTCCTAAAGAGCCTGTTATACAGCCATCCCTGCAATCATCCCTGGCTACCTTGGTGTCCATTACTAATTTTGCTGTGTACCCACAGCAGTGAGGTAATTGCATAGCATTAGCACTATCTGCACGGATCATCACGGATGGATTGACTGCTCAGCACGTTGCACGTTTAATTTAGTGTGTTTACCGAATTGCACGATTCGATCTGATTGTGTATGGGACATTTCATTACGAATCACGATTGTCACTTGGATCAAGAATTTGTTTTTTATTTTTTTCTTGTTCACATTATTATTTTGGCTCAACTTTTTTAATTATGTTTGCACATTTTTGTATATGAATTTTGATATTTATGGTGAATTTGTGTTTTTTGCACATAGAGTCACTTTATGGTCTATGCACATATAGTCACTTTATGGTCTATTACAGCTCAATTTTGGATTTTAGTTCATTGTTATATATTATGCACAGAGTCACTTTTTGATTTATCTATGCATGGTTGCACTTTATACAATTTTATAATCGCACATTACTGGTTTTATTGTGGCCATTGAATGTTTTGAAATTAGCGCATCACACCTTTTTCATTTTACTAAAAAGAATGAGTTTCGGTCATATTGGTCCACTGGCCCAATTCATCATATGTCTGTGTTCTCTGCTGCCATGGCCAGTACTAGATAAGAGCAAATATTGTGGTTTATGCCAAGATCAATGACAATGATCTCTGTTATCCTTGGGGTAACCCTAAATATGATTGGCTCCACAAAATTTGGCCCCTTTTAAACCACTTGAACCTAAAATTTTCAGCCTTGTATATACACCTCAACAATCTGTCTGCATAGATGAGTCCCTGATTATGTTTTCCGGCCGCCTTGTTTTCAAAAAAAATTTTCCCCAGCATGCATGCCAGATATGTGGTCAAAATGTATAAGCTCTGTGACAGGGCAACAGGCTATACATGGAGTTTCCTGGTTTACAAGGTAAAAGATAGCAGCATGGAGCTCCGTGACTGCCCAGACTACATAGGGAGCAGTGGCAAGATTGTTTGGGAATTAGTGTCACCCTTATTTGGAAAGGGGTACCACTTGCACGTGGACAATTATTACACAAACATGCCACTTTTAAGACGCTTTTTTGAATTTGGAATTGGCGCATGTGGCACCATGCGATCTATTCGCCTTGGCTTCACCCAATGGCTTGTAAATTCCAAAATTACACAGGGGGAGAGCGTCTGCTTGAGAAGTAATGAATTGCTTGCAGTGAGGTGGAAGGACAAACTGAACTTTTTCTGTCTTCCATTCATGCAGATACGACAGTCCAAATTGCAACAGTGACTGGTGGTGTTGAGAAGCCCTCCTGTGTCCATGACTAAAACCTTAAAATGGGTACTTCAACGACCAGATGATGGAGCAGTACATAAGGCCAGGCGCTGGCACAAGAAAGTGTCTGTATACAGGCATACCCCACTTTTAAATAAATAAATAAATATTTTTTTTATATAAAGTCATCATGACTTTGTCCAATCAGGGCTCTCACAGTGCTCTGTGCCCTAATTCGGCAAAGCCTTGCACCTGACCAGCGTGAGGTACTTTGCAGTGCGCTCGGTGGGAGAACATCTAGCCAAGCGCCCTGCAAATTTGGGAGTTCTACCCCCGAATGGGTGTTGTTTATGAGGCGGAACTGAGGTTTGGCCCCAACAGTTCGCCCAACACTACTTGCCATGAATAGGAAGCAAAAAACACTCCAGGAGTTACACCAAGAGCAGACCTTTTGGATACAACAATATAAAATGAATACAATATCTATACCTCCTGACCTCCATGGAATGACCTGGAATCCAATCAATAATCCCAAGGTATCCCCTGTGCAAATGCAGACCTGACTGAATATTTGGATATATCAGATGGACTTGGAATCATCAATTTGTCAAATCATAAACTTTCCAAACCAGAAATAACAGTCCTCTCCAAATGCCTTGCAATCTACCCAACCACCACATTTGATATTTTACAGTTATTGTCAGATGTGGAGAATTCTTCAGGAGACTAAGGCTCAGAGAATATTTTCACAGTAATGAAAGGAATCATAGGACAATGGAATGTGACAACAAGAAAAAATAACAGCAACTTCACACCTCCACAAGGACGCAACCTCAAAACGGGACACCTATATTGACAGCTTCAGATCGCGAGTTGCATCCACCCAGCAAAAGAAAATGTTATACAATTTCACCATGGGAGCAAAAAGCTATACATGAAAAGCAAGAAAGCAAGAATGGCCAATGTCATATGCATGTTATTGAAAATGAGAGACATTGCTATAGGAAAAGAAATGCAATGGTGTAAGGATCAAAAAGAATTATTGGAGCAGGTACAAAGTGTAACTAAGAAAATATTAACAATGGTTGCAAAGGCAGATGCAAATGTTTGTGATCACATTGAACAATTGGTGACTGAGAAATGTGTATTGGAACAGAAAATGAATGAATTAGAGGAAATGTGTAAACAAAGAGAAAGTTGTATTGCCTCTTTGAATCAAAGAGAGGCTGAGAATGTGTGTATTATAATACTGCTTAGGGGGGAATTGCATGAAGCCCAGTCTGCCATAATGGAGTTATCCTCTGCACATGCTCAGTGCTTAGCAGAGATAAACGTGCTAGAACAACATGCAGAAAAGTCAAATGCTCTTGTTGCTGCAAGTGAGGTTGCTATGGTAGGAATCAATGTTGGAGATCTGAATGAGGAATAGATAAATAAAAGTGCGGTAACTGAGCTTGAAATTGATTCAGGAGTTGAAACAGTGGAGACTTCTGATGAGTCCACGGCTAGTGACTCCTGAGACAATGAAAGTGTAATGAAAAAATGCAAAAACCCCACTCTATGCTAAAGGTATACATAGACCGCATTGTGTTATGGCCACCTAAAAATGGGGTCCCTGAAACGTCAACATCCCAAAAAAAAGTGCTTGTGCTTAAACTCAAATTACTTAAACAATAAAAATTCCAAGTCCCAAATTAAGTGCTCATACTCAGATATAGATGCTGGATTCCTTACTTGGTAAGTGCTCAGACAAGGTGTCCCCACATAGATGTAAACTCACCCCTCTAAGTGGACCAACTATTGCTAGGGTGGTCAAACGCACCTGTGGGGCAGCCCCTGTAGAGCTTCTTTAGACTGCATTGTCTGGGATAAATGTTCCTCATGTGGATAGATGTGACAAAAAAACCTCATTGTGCAATACCATTTAAAAATGTATTCCAAATCTAAAAACAATAGTCAAATCACATGTAAGGGTGCCTAAAGCCTGGCACTCGGTGTGAAAAGCAGGTAAGTTTATCCAGGAAATCTACTCATAGGCAACAGTAGACCGTGGTTAGTGTTCAATTTCCAGAAACAGATGTTAGGGCGGAAGTATGTCACAATGACGCGAATCAACCTGAAAGTGTAAAGTCTGTTGATTCCAACCATAGTAATGTTATGCAGCAATGTGTGTCTCCATCGCCATACAGTCAGGTCCATAAATATTGGGACATCGACACAATTCTAATCTTTTTGGCTCTATACACCAGCACAATGGATTTGAAATGAAACGAACAAGGTACTCTTTAGCTGCAGACTTTCCTCTTTAATTTGAGGGTATTTACATCCAAATCAGATGAACAGTGTAGGAATTACAACAGTTTGTATATGTGCCTTCCACTTTTTAAGGGGGCAAAAACAATGGGATAGATTAACAATCATCCATCAAACTTTCACTTTTTAATACTTGGTTGCAAATCCTTCGCAGTCAATTACAGCCTGAAGTCTGGAAAGCAAACACATCACCAGATGCTGGGTTTCATCCCCGGTGATGCTCTGCCAGGCCTCTACTGCAACTGTCTTCAGTTCCTGCTTGTCCTTGGAACATTTTCCCTTCAGTTTTGTCTTCAGCAAGTAAAATGCATGTTCAGTCGGATTCAGCTCAGGTGATTGACTTGGCCATTGCATAACATTCCACTTCTTTACCTTAAAAAACTCTTTGGTTGCTTTCGCAGTATGCTTTGGGTCATTGTCCTTCTGCACTGTGAAGCGCCGTCCAATGAGTTCTGAAGCATTTTGCTGAATATGAGCAGATAATATTGTCCGAATCACTTCAGTATTCATCCTGCTGCTTTTGTCAGTAGTCACATCATCAATAAATACAAGAGAACCAGTTCCATTAGCACGCCATGACACTACCACAATGCTTCACTGATGTGGTGGTATGCTATGGATCATGAGCAGTTCCTTTCCTTCTGCATACTGTTCTCTTCCCATCACTCTGGTACAAGTTGATCTTGGTCTCATCTGTCTATAGAATGTTGTTCCAGAACTGTGAAGGCTTTTTTAGATGTTGTTTGGCAAACTCTAATCTGGCCTTCTTGTTTTTGAGGCTCACCAATGGTTTACACCTTGTGGTGAACCCTCTGCGAACCCTGGAGAGTGTGCTTGATCTGGCCAACTGCTGTGAAGGGTGTCTTCACAAGGGAAAGAATCCACCACAGTTGTTTTCCGTGGTCTCCTAGGTCTTTTGGTGTTGCTGAGCTCACTGATGCGTTCTATCTTTTTAAGGATGTTCCAAACAGTTGATTTGGCCACACCTAATGTTTTTTGCTATCTCTTTGTTGGGTTTGTTTTGTTTTGCTGCAGGATGACCGGGCCATTTTTTGCGATTCGGCGCTGCGTCTCTTTAACAAACAATTGCACGGTCATGCAACGCTGAACCTAAACAAAATCAACGTCCTTTTTTCCCCACAAATAGAGCTTTCTTTTGGTGGTATTTTATCGCCTCTGTGGTTTTTATTTTTTGCGATATACCCGAAAAAAGATCAACAATTTTGAAAGAAACACAATATTTTGTAATTTTTGCTATAATAAATATCCCATTTATTTTAAAAGCTAATTTTTTCTCAGTTTAGGCCAATATGTATTCTTCTGCATATTTTTGATAAAAAAAATGGCAATAAGCATATATTGATTGGTTTGCGCAAAAGTTATAGCGTCTACAAAATAGGGGATAGATTTATAGCATGTTTATTATTATTATTTTTTTTATTAGTAATGGCAGCGATCTACGATTTTTATCATGACTAAGACATTATGGCAGACACATCGGACAATTTTGACAAATTTTTGGGACCATTGGCATTTATACAGCGATCAGTGCTATAAAAAATGATTGATTATTGTATTAATGTCCCTGGCAGTGAAGGGGTTAATACTAGGGGGTGATCAAGAGGTTAAATATGTTCCCTGGAAAGTGATTCTAACTGAAGGGGGAGGGGACTGACTGGAGGAAGTGACGGATCGTGGTTCCTAGCTAATAAGCTGTCAAAACAGAACAGGGAAGTGTGTGTTTACACACACTCGTCCCTGTTCTGTGTCTCCTGCTCACAATCACTAGTGGCCAGCAGTCATTGCGACCGTCGGCCACGAGCATTGGCACCCCGCTGTGCAGCCTGCTATCCCAATCCCGTGAGCCGACGAATAGCTACAACGGTTTGCGGAATCATGCCAACCTGTCACAGTATAATGACGGTGGCTGGTCAGCAAGCCATTAATGTGTTACGTGTATTGGCATAACTGAATTAATATGGTGCAGGTACCCAGGAGGCTGGCACTTATGCATAGTAAGGTGTCTGTTGGTCACACTAGAGCAGGGGTAGGGAACCTCGGCTCTCCAGCTGTTTTGAAACTACAAATCCCATCATGCCTCGGCCTCTAGGAGTCATGCCTGTGATTGTTAGGGTCTTGCAATGTCTCATGGGACTTGTAGTTTTAAAACAGCTGCAAGCCAAGGTGACACATCAATGGGGTGGAAATTTCCTTATGGAGGTTGTGTCTCAATCTTAGCAGTCCTACAGAGAGGTTCTCGGTTACTGTACGTGTTACTGTACATGTGGGACACCAGAGCTGGATGTGGGTGAGATATGCCTGGTTAATGTCTCACCTGAGAAGTTGGAACCTTGCACAGGTAATGCAAGTGACTACTCACAGTGGTTGATAATTTTTTTTACCCTATATGTGCTGAGTATGCACTGAATCAAGTGTGGTCATTGTACCAGTAGCTTGTTGCACGGATACAGAAGGCAATCAGGACACTTATTTCTGAGGAGTAATCAAAAGAAGAGGGATGTATTCAGCACCATATGGGGGGAATACGAGCTGGGATGGGTGTAATTAATGGAGTGGACATCGGTATCCTGAGGAACAAACTATCAGCCATAGCTGATAGGTAGAGAGTGTGGTGGTACAGAACAGAAATCTGTCATGGACTCTGGCGTGCACGCAGGGCCAGATGGAGGTATCAACCAATTTCAAGCTGATTGTACAGTCTCTGTATAAGGGGCAGTGGCCTGAGTTGGTATCACAGCTCAGTAAGACTTTGTCAAAACACATCACTTACACTAATCACAAGTAGTGGTTGAATGCCTGGATGGGCTGTGCTTGTTTGGATTGTGAAAGGTGTTATGCTTCCTCATTGATCCCATATACAGAAGTGCAGACTTGGTCTGTATATTTGGTGACATTAATGGGCTTACTGACTGAGGATTCTACCTTGTTGTATCTGAGGCTAAGTTACCCACACGTGATCAGAGAGGATGGAAGCTGGAGGCAGGTTGATATTTCCCTCTGTTGGAGGCATGACCATGATGTCCTTTGTATGCCAGGTCAATACACGGTGATGAACAAGAAATGTTGGGAAGATATTTCATTCTGTGTGCTGGATGTTGAAATCATTGCTGGGTAGGAAGCACCTGGCTATTATTTGGGACATAGATGAGTTTGTTTTTATTTGTCCTAAAGGATACCGATGTAACGCTAGTCATGGAAATAGGGTGTTCCTTGAACCTAACAATAGCTAGAGGTGCATGGCACCCTAGGTATGATCTCTGAAATCCAGGCACAGGGATGACATTTTGTGTTTTTGTCATTGTTTTAAGTCATATGTGTTGTTGGACTCGACATTTATAGACAGGTCTCGCATTTATCAATGCAAGGTGAGGGAGAAATTGACGATAAGTTAGAGACTTTACTGCAAATCAAGAGTCCTGAAGTACCGTTGACATATCAAAATTGGAAAAGGCCGTATTGAGCAAGCCTACCTAATCGCAACCCATAACTACACTAAAGAGTTATAGTAGTTTTGAGAGGGGGATGCTAAATTTGGTGGGTCGCATATATTTGCAAATATTATGGTAATGAGTTGATTCATGTGATGGTATAGTGTGACATATGTGTATTTTAGGTTAGTAATATGGGTGAGTAAGGCCCTCCTCGAGGTTCTGTATCCAAAAGCTGGTTAATATGTTGCTCTGAGTGTGTGCTGGTGAATGTTTACTGAATTATTATTATTATTATTATTATACAGGTTTTATATAGCGCCAACAGTTTGCGCAGAGCTTTACAACATGAGGGCAGACATTACAGTTACATTGCAATTTGGTACAAGAGGAATCAGAGGGCTCTGCTCGCTAGAGCTTACAATCTAAAAAGGAAGGGTCAATTGATACAAAATGCAATAGCTGTGAGGGATGAGGAAGTAAAACAGTGTTAGTTAGAAGTAGGATAGGCTTCTTTGAAGAGAAGGGTTTTCAGGAATCCTCTCAAGATGGATAGATTAGGGGACAGTCGGACAGATTGGGGTAGGGAGTTCCAAAGGATTGGAGAAGCTCTGGAGAATTCCTGGAGGCGAGCATGGGAGGAGATGACAAAGGAGCTAGAGAGCAGGAGGTCTTGGGTTGACCGAAGAGAGCGGCTCGGTTGGTATTTTGGGACTAGGTTAGTAATGTAACTAGGGGCAGAGTTATGGATCGCTTTGTAAATTATTGTTAGTACTTTGAATTTTATTCGTTGGGTGAGTGTACGCCAGTGGAGGGATTGGCAGAGTGAGGTGGAGAACACTGAATGGCTGGTAAGGTGGATGAGTCTGGCAGCGGCATTCATTATGGACTGAAGGGGGGATAGTCTATGTAAAGCTAATCCAATGAGGGGGGAGTTGCAGTAGTCAAGGCGAGAGATGACCAGGGAGTGAATTTGAAGCTTGAATTGACACTCCTTGTCTGTATTGCACCCCGTCGTGAAGATCCCGGAAAGGAGATGACATGGAAGCTGTTACTGAAGAATGATGGTGGTGTGTCACTTTAAGACAGTCATGAACTGTTCCATAGGAAGCACAACACGTTAAGTTATGAACTGTTCCATTGGAGCCATGTCTGAAGAAGGGTGATATGCGCCCTTTAGGTGCAAAGCTTGGGAGGCAAAATGGTTTAATATCATATTTCTGGAGTTTTAATTTAAGTTGAAAGTTGACCCAGCAGGATGCTGAATCAGGCCCCTGGCAGGTGGTAAAAATTGGCTCTAGATCAACTGGTGTGATAAAGATTGGAATGCTTGATTAACACATCTACAGACAAGCTTCAAAGAGAACAACGGCTGGCAAGATGATTGATGAGGTGGGCTATATAAGATCAAAGGAGCAGCAGTTACTGAAGATGACCTAGGTCATATAGCATTGATATATGGATGAATGCTGCCCTTAGAGGCCAATACAGCAGGAAGGACAGAAAATAATATATTAAAAAGGACTGCCTCTCAACTACTTTGATTAGTCAGAAAACTAGATGGGCTGGCAAGGGGGCTGGGCCTGGATGGTGTATGAATGGAGTTTAAAAGTGTTGACCGAGAGGAAAATCTCTCTCTTGCTTCCCTTGGCCTCATGGCTCTCGCTTGCTATTTTGAGCCCAGCTGACAAGATAATATCTAGAGCGGTGGTAATCAACCCTGTCTTCAGGGCCCAATAACAGGCCAGGTTTCATGTATTACCTTGGGGAGATGCAGACTAGAATTCTGCAATCACTGAGCAGCAAATGATATCACCTGTGTTGTATTTCAATTATCTTGAAAACCTGGCCTGTTAGTGGGCCCTGAGGACAGGGTTGATGACCACTGATCTAGAAGATGACTTTACATAACATATCATTGATGTTTTTGTATTTCATATGCTCTGTAATATTTTCCTTTAGTGTTTTTATGTTAGTATTTCCTATTTTCTTGGGAAATAAATAAGACGTTTTATTAAGCAGTGTGTTTATTTTCATAGCTAACCTTATATCATTGTATTATCAATGATAACATTATCAGAGCTTTAACCACTTCAGCCAGAGCACTTTTTGCGATTCGGCACTGCGCCGCTTTAACTGACAAATGCGCGGTCGTGTGGCATGGCTCCCAAGCAAAATTGACTTTTGGTGGTATTTGATTACCTCTGTGGTTTTTTTTTTTGCGATATAAACAAAAAAAGTGCGACAATTTAGAAAAAAAAGCAATATTTTTTACTTTTTGCTATAATAAATTCACAGCGATCAGTGCGATTAAAATTCTTTTGATTACTGTGTAAATGTGACTGGCAGTGAAGGTGTTAACACTAGGTGGCACTGTAGGGGTTAAGTCTGTCCTAGGGAGTGATTCTAACTGTGGGGGGAGGGGCTGTGTGTGACACATCACTGATCTTGCTCCAGATCACAGGGAGCTGTGATGAGTGACAGTGTCACTAGGCAGAACGGGGAAATGCTTGTTTACACTAGCATCCCCTCGCTCTTCCTCTCCGTGAGACAATTGCGGATATCCCCGCAGACATCGAGTCCGCGGGACCCATGATCCGAGTCATGGAGTTCATGGCAGGTGCGCGTCTGCTATGCAAGCCCCACGAGATTATGTAGTATACCGTGATTTGACAAAGCAGACCCAACCTGCTGCAGTAAAACTGTGGCGGCTGGTCCACAAGCGGTTAATAAGCTAGCTAATTATAGGAATAGACAAGTTAATACATATATGGAATAAACAGAGGGAATCCATAACCACCTAATATTTATTTCTCTCATTGATCAACACTTTTTACCCATCTATCAAACTAAAAATTGATTATTTAGACACACATGCCAACTTCCTGGTCACCACAGTATACATCAGGGATGACAAGCTTCACACTTCGATATACAGAAAACCTACTGTCAGATGCAACTATCTCCATAAATCCAGTTTTGACCCCCAACAAACAGGCCATCATAAACAACCAGGCTATCAGATACCACTATGCTCAGACCCGGAAGACAGAGATAAACATCTCAGAACACTAGCAGATTCCTTCCATGAGAAAGGTTACAAAGACAAAACCATCAACACCAGCATAAACACGACCTTGAAAACCCAAAGAGAAAATCTACTTCAATACAAATAAAAACTAGAGATGGGCCAAACACTCCCGGTTCGGTTCACACCAGAACTCTCGAACATTGTAAAATTTGGGACCTGAACTCTAAAAATCAAAAGTTCCTAGTTTGAGGGCTTAGCTGCAAGTTATTGGGGATACAAAGAGTATAGGGGTCCGAGTACTACCCTGAGGGGCATGAATCAATGAAAAAAAAAGTTTATTATTTAAATGAGCAGTTGTATACTGATGCTTAAAGTGAAACAATAAAAATGAAAAATTCCTTTAAATATTGTGCCCGGGGTCCCCTTAATCTGCCCACAAAGTGGTGAATCTGTGCCGTGTATTGAACCTGCTGCAGCAAAAATGAGGCTTATAAAGACAAAAAAAAACCTTTTTTTTTCAACAATCTTTATTACAAAATCTGTTCCTTACTTAATAATTTACATAGCTACATTTTATATCCTTATACAATTCTTCATATGCTTCTAATTACATTTCCATTTTCTGCTCTCATTCACTCCATTCTCTCACATCCACCCATGGTCACTTTACACTACATTTTTGGATATTCCTGAGTCCATTGTTAAGCATGATCTATTCCACTTTGCCCATATATTTTCATATCACTGCACATTTCCCCTTTGTTCATACATTATTCTTTCATAAGGTAGAACCTGATTAACTGCTCTCACCCATTGAGTTATTGTCGGTGGGTTTGGTTGAATCCATTTCTCTATTATTTGTTTTCTTGCCAGAAATAATACTTCCTGTAAGAAAATCCTATTATATCTGCTACCTCTCTCATTCCTTAATATCCCCAGCAAACAGAGTTCCAGCGTAGCCGAGATAGATTTATTTAAAACTTTTTCTATTTTTGTGATCGCCTGTTGCCAATATCTCCCTATTTTACCAGAGTACCACATTATATGAAAGAAGTCTGCTCCCCCCGCCCAAATCTAGTGCATTTTGGTTCATGCATCCTCCCCATTTTATGCAGTCTATTTGGAGCCAAGTATGTCTGCTGTATTATATTTAGCTGAATTATCCTATTATTCATTGCCGGGGATACTTTCAGGTGAGAGGTGCAGTCTTCATCCCATTCCTGATCACTCATGTCTGGAATAGCTGCCTGCCATTTATCCCTTATTCTCAATGGTTCACCACTTATTTTTTTCTATAACAAGTGTGAGTAGAACTTAGATATTAATCCCGTAGGTCCCTCTGATCTCAAAATACCTATAAGGGGATATTTAGATATTTTGAATTCCTTCCTTCTAAACTGTACCTGAAGCACCTGTCTAAGCTTAAGATATCTATAAAACTGTTTACTCGATAAGTTATATTGTTTACACAGATTTTCATAAGCTAATATTATGTTTTTATCATACAGCTGACCGATAGTTGTAATCTTATTCTGCTTCCAGAATTTGCTAAAGGCAGTTTCTCTTGGAGTATCAGTATAACGCGTCAGTTTTTTTGCTTCCTTCCATACTGTCCTGGCCACCTTTAGAAGAGGGATTTTTACTCCTACCCTCCTCAAATACTTTATTTCTAACCCTACTAGGAGATCATCTACTTGCATTTTACTCAATAAATATTCCTCTATCCTTGTTTTTTTTTTCCTGTCCTACCCAAGACATTAAGTGCTTCAATTGCCCTGCCAGATAATATAAATATAAGACTGGGAGAGCCAACACGGCTTCTATTTTTGGTCTTTGCAACTTACCAAGTTTTAGTTTACATTTATCATATGCCCAGATTAACCTAGTCATCTGTGAGTTTAATTTTTTAAATATCTGTTTTGGTATTTTTACCGAGGAATGTGTAAACACATATAAACACTTGGGCAGTATAATGGACTTAATCAGATGAATTCTTCCTGCCATTGATATTGGTAACCTTATCCATATTCCCAATTTTCTCTTAACATATTCTACCAAGGGAATTAGATTAACTTTCATGTCTTCCTCAGGATTCAGAGTGATATTTATTCCTAAATATTTAAACACGTCAACTATTTTTAATGGGATCTGGACCTTTCATTACCTGTACCTAGCAACATAAGTGCTGATTTCTGCCAGTTTATTTTAAGTCCTGAAAATAATCCATATGTTTCTATTATTTCCATTGCTTCCATCAGGGATGCTTGTGCATCTCCCATATATAATATAATATAATATCATCCGCATATAGACCTACTGTATATGTTCAGTTTTTCCCCCCCACTTTAATCCCTTGTACCTTTTTGATTGCCTACATTTATTTGACAATGCTTCAATTGCCAAGGCAAATAATTGAAGTGATATTGGGCAACCCTGTCTTGTTCCTCTATGTAGTTGTATTGTGGGGGATAATATTCCATTTATTAACAGATTAGAACATGGTTGTTTATAAATTATTCTAATCCATTTTCTAAGTTTTTCCCCAAACCCATTTTTTTCCAGCACTGTCTGTAGGAACTCCCATTCTATGGAATCAAATGCCTTGGCCGTATCTAATGATGCCAAGGCACTTGTTTCCGAAATGAACTCTCTCATCTTTAATCATAAACGGCGTTCTTCTAATATTAATTGAAGTGTATTTCCCTGGCATAAATCCAGTTTGGTCATCCGCAACAATAGATAAAATTACCTCATTAAGCCTTTTAGCTAATATTTTTGTATTTTTTGTAATCTATATATAGTAATGAAATTGGTCTATATGACATACATTCAGTTCTATTTTTATCTGGTTTTGGTATCAATATAACTGTTGCTTCGTACATAGAGGGAGGCATTACTCCCCGTGAATATGTCTCTCTATACATTTTTGTCATAACTGGTGCCATAATCTCCACATATCGCTGATACATTTCCAACGGTATCCCATCCGGTCCTGGATTTACCCTTTCCCATAGAGAAGATAGCCTCTTGTACTTCACCTTCCTCTATATCTCTCCCCATCTCCTCTTTTTGTTCCTCTGTTAATTTAAGAAAATCGAAATCCTTCAGGTATTCCTCTATCTCTTTTCTTGCACAGGTCGATGTATACATATCAATGTAGTATCTCCTCTAATGTGTTTACCATCTCCCCTTTCTCATTTCTCACTTCTGAAATTGCCAATGATGGGATCTGTTGTCTTATCAAAAAGTTCAATATCTTATTTGATTGATGTCCTTGCTCAAAGTTTTTTCGTATTTGCTGGAATTTCTTACGTTTAGCATTAACTATTAATTGATTTTTATACTGACGTGCTAAAGCTGCCAATCTTATCTGATTTATATTTGAAGGATCAGCTATGAACTCAGTCTCTGCCTGTGTGCACAACTGTTCCAATTCCTCTTCTTCTTGTCTATTAGTTTTATATATGATCTTGTTTCCCCTCTCCCAAAATACCACATCTATTTTTCTATCTACATACGCTTCCGTAAACATGCAAGGCTGCTCTGGTATTCTATCGTTTGATACAATCTAGGTCAACCAATGAGCCTGAATCCTATAGCCCGGCCTTCCTTTAGGGCCAATTTTTAGATCAAAGGTCAATCCAGAGTGATCAGACACCCCTCTTGGCATGTAACCAACAGACTGCACCATAGACAGAATCTTTTCATTGCCCATTGCCATGTCTATTCTAGACATGCACCCTCTCCCTGGTGCATGCCATGAATAGGATCGAATCTCTGGGTTTCTAATCCTCCATAGATCAGCCCATCCAACTTTGTTTATGAATTTTTCCAGCACCTTTGATCCTACTATTCCTTTTTGAATATTTCTCCCAAACCTATCCTTCTTTGGATTTAAACACATATTAAAATCTCCCACACATGCAACATGTGCCTCTGGGTATTCTGACATAAATAACATTGCTTCTTTCAATACTCCCATTGTAGCAGGTGGAGGGTTATATATTCCCATAATTACAAATGGCAATGTGTGCATCAAGGCAAAAACAAAAACATATCTCCCTTCCGGGTCTCTTTTTTTTTTAATACATTCCCACGTCACTGCCCGATGAACCATAATAGAAACCCCTCTTAAATATGTTGTATGACATAAGTGGCTCGACCATTGTATCCAAGGTTTTTTTTTTAAATAGTCCAGTCTCTCTTTAGTCAAGTGTGTTTCTTGAATACAAATTATCTTAGCTTGCACTTTACTAATTTCTGTGAAAACCTGTGTTTGTTTTAATTGCGTACCCATACCTCTCACATTCCATGACAAAAAGTATATTGATTACTCATATTAGTTATTTTTTAATTTTAACCTTCTTTTCACCAGGAATCCTAAATCTCACTCTTTCCCTCATGACCATTCTCCTTTCTACATATCCCTCCCTCCTTCCTCACCCATTCAACCATTCAGTTACATTCTTCCACAAACAATTTTTTAGGGCATTACCGATATATTGCATTTTGCCATATAGGTAATTCGTTTCGATCTCGACCCTTCTGCTCCTCAAACAGGAGGAAGGGGCGAGGGTGGAGGAAGAAGGGAAGAGAGGAAGAAGAGGAAAAAAAAAACATTTCTCCCCCCCCCCCAAGAGGAGAAGAGGGAGGGAGAAAGCAAAAAAAAAAGTAAAATAATTTGGTATTGTTTTGGTATGTTTTGGTATTACCGCTGGCACCCTGTGTGCCCTTTCAACTTCAAATGCTGCTGAAATCTCCATATCTGGGAATACCTTTCTCAACCATTTTTCTATAAAGTCCCCAGGGTTAAAACCCTCTGCTTTTGCCGGAAAACCGACTATTCTTAAATTATTGCGGCACATCCGATTCTCAAAATCATCAGATTTTTGATGCCATATAACAATCTGCTTTTCTGCTATATGTAGCCTCTTAGACATATGAGTAACAGCATCCTCCAATAAAGATATCCTGTTTTCCACTTCTGCCATTCTGTCTCTCATGCTCTGTATATCATGCCTGATCAGTCCTATGTCACATTTAATCTCATCCATTTTACCTGTCAGTGCCGCATTGCTTGAGCGGCTGGCCTCCATTAACTGAGAGTTCATCTATTCCAGGGTCAATTTAGGCTGTTTCTCCTGTTTCTCAGCTTTCCAGGACTGCAGCTGGGGCGTACTAGGTTTCTGGATCTCCAGAGCTGCTGTTCCGCCATTCCGCATCTGTGGAGGGCTTCGCTCACCATCTTATCCATACGTGCATACTCCTTGAGGCGATCCGCCGCAGATTGTTTGCCACTCATCTCTCCAAGCGTTCATTTTCCAGGGTATGGGTTTCGGTAGCAGATAATATTCAGGATCCCGTCAGATACTCAGGTTGATCTCGGAACTCCTGCTACTCACATCCGGTCACTACGTCAGACCGTCACATCCTGTCCTGTCAGTGGAAATCTCGCCCCCCCCCCAAAAAAAATATGACATTCTACCTGCAAACTTTCTTTATTTTATAAACAATGGCTTGGGAAGCCAGTCGGTATGATAAGACCACAATTTAGTGCACTCATGACAAGATTTTTTTGGATACATTCTGGTGACTGTTTCACAGACTTTGGATAGAAGTAACAGCCTCAGAAAAATTAAGCTTTGGGTGTTGGTGGTGCCTTCACACCGTAACCCTATAGAGGTTTTATTGGGATTTTATGTGATAGACCAACACAAAGCGGTACATAATTGTAAAGTGGAAGGAACGTGATAAATGGTTTTCAATTTTTTTTACAAACAACTGTCTGAAATGTGTGAAATGCATTTGTATTCAGCCCTCTTTACTTTGATATCCCTAACTAAAATCTAGTAGAACCAATTGCAGAAGCCACCTAATTAATAAATAGAGTACACCTGTATGTAATTTAATCTTAGTATAAATAAAGCTGTTCTCTGAGGCTCTTGGAGGTTTGTTAGAGAACTTTAGGGAACAAACAGCATCATGAAGGCCAAGGAACACACCAGACAGGTCAGGGATAAAGTTACAGAGAAGTTTAAAGGAGGGTTTGGTTGTTAAAAAAACATCCCAACCTATGAACATCTCACAGAGCACTGTTCAAGCCATCACCTGAAAATGGAATATGGCACAACTGCAAACCTACCAAGACACGGCCATCCACCTAAACTGACAGGCCGGGCAAGGAGAGCATTCATCAGAGAAGCGTCCAAGAAGCCCATGGTAACTCTAGAGGAGCTGCAGAGATCCACTGTTCAGGTGGGAGAATCTGTCCACAGGACAACTATTAGTTGTGCACTCCACAAATCTGGCCTTCATGGAAGAGTGGCAAGAAGAAAGCCATTGTTGAAAGAAATCCATAAGAAGTCTCATTTGCAGTTTGTGAGTAGGGGTGAGCCGAACACCCCCCGGTTCGGTTCGCACCAGAACTTTCGAACGGACCCCAAATTCGAACGAACTTTAGAACCCCATTGAAGTCTATGGAACTCGAACGTTCGAAATGAAAAGTGCTAATTTTAACGGCTAATATGCAATATACTGTCCAAAAAGGGTTTGGGGAACTGGCTCCTGCCCCAGGGGACATGGGTCAATGCCTAAAATGTTTTTAAAAATGGCCGTTTTGGCGGGAGCACTGATTTTAATGACGATTAAAGTGAAAAAAAAAAGTGAAATATTCCTTTAAATATGGTGCCTGGGGGGTGTCTGTAGTATGCCTGTGAAGTGCCACGTGTTTCCCGTGTTTAGAACAGTCCCTGCACAAAATGACATTAAACGGAAATAACACCATTTAAAACTGCTTGCGGTTTTAATGTTATATCTGGTTCCTGCAATATGGTTGAAAATCATTGAGAAAAATGGCATGGGTAGCCCTCCCTGCCCATTACCAGCCTATTTGGGTCTTGTACGCATATTAAGGGGAACCCTGTACCCATATTAAAAAAAGGAAATGCGTGTGGCCCCCAGGCCCTATATACTCAGAACAGCAGTATACAGGCGGTGCAAACAAGACAGGGACTGTGTAGGTTTGTTGTGTTAAGTTGAATCTGTTTGTAATTTTCAACTGGTACATTTTTAAAGTGTAGCTCCAGTCAAAAAAACTATTTTTAAGCTTTTTGGAAAACAAAGGGAAGGGTTATCACCCCTGTATAATTTGTTTTGTCGTCCATCTTTTTTCATCTCACTTGCTGTTGTCTCCTTCCGTTTGCAAGTAGGAGATGTTTGTAAATTGGATGTTTGAAAGTAGGGGCCTGCCCTATATGCTCTGCAGAAATGGCGGAACAAGGTGTTGGTTTTGCCACAACATTGTAAGCCCTCAAAGTGACTCTTGGTGGGCGCTGGAGCGCCCTGCTGTGAACGATTATATCAAGAATTGTAATTACATGCCATTGTTGAACAGTGGTAGAAAAATTGACCTTTGGTGGTTGTGGTGCTGGTGCCACAACACTATAAGTCCTCACCGTTACTCTGGGTGGGCACAGGAAGGGGCCCTCCTGTGAAATATTATATCAAGAATTGTAATTACATGTCCCTGATAAACAGGGGCAGAAAAATTTGGCCTTAGGCACTGCTGCTGGTGCCACCACACTGCAACCTCTTCCATATACTCTAGTTTTATTGCAGGAATTAGCCCTGCTGCAAAGCATTGCATCAAAAATTGTACTTAAACGCCCCTGTTAAACAGGGGCAGAAAAATTGGGCCTTAGGCACTGCTGCTGGTGCCACCACACTGCAACCTCTGCCATATACTCTAGTTTTATTGCAGGAATCAGCCCTGCTGCAAAGCATTGCATCCAAAATTGTAATTAAACGCCCCTATTAAACAGGGGCAGAAAAATTGGGCCTTAGGCACTGGTGCTGGTGCCACCACACTGCAACCTCTGCCATATACTCTAGTTTTATTGCAGGAATTAGCCCTGCTGCAAAGCATTGCATCAAAAATTGTACTTAAACGCTCCTGTTAAACAGGGGCAGAAAAATTTGGCCTTAGGCACTGCTGCTGGTGCCACCACACTGCAACCTCTTCCATATACTCTAGTTTTATTGCAGGAATTAGCCCTGCTGCAAAGCATTGCATCAAAAATTGTACTTAAACGCCCCTGTTAAACAGGGGCAGAAAAATTTGGCCTTAGGCACTGCTGCTGGTGCCACCACACTGCAACCTCTTCCATATACTCTAGTTTTATTGCAGGAATTAGCCCTGCTGCAAAGCATTGCATCAAAAATTGTACTTAAACGCCCCTGTTAAACAGGGGCAGAAAAATTGGGCCTTAGGCACTGGTGCTGGTGCCACCACACTGCAACCTCTTCCATATACTCTAGTTTTATTGCAGGAATTAGCCCTGCTGCAAAGCATTGCATCAAAAATTGTACTTAAACGCCCCTGTTAAACAGGGGCAGAAAAATTGGGCTGATGGCATCAACCAGAACCAGAAATGTTCTTCCAACATATCAGCGGAGGAGGAAGAGGATAGACAATCAACATAACAGGACAGTCACTCAGCATCAGCATAGGCAGTCTTGAAGGGATGTGATATTTCAAAAAAAAATTATTCTGTTACATCAGCTTCAGGTGCTTGGTAGCTGTGGGTGATCCAAGACTGATTCATCTTGATGAAGGTCAGTCGATCAACTGATTCGGTGGACAGGCGCACCCTGTGATCGGTAACAAAGCCACCAGCAGCACTGAAGGTGCGTTCCGAAAGAACGCTGGATGCAGGACAGGCCAGTAGCTCAATTGCATACTGTGCAAGCTCTGGCCAGTGATCCATCCTCAAGACCCAGTAAGCCAGAGGATTTTCGGTGGGAAAGGTGTCCAAGTCTGACCTTGTTCCTAGGTATTCCTGCACCATGTAAATCAGACGCTGGCGATGAGTGCTGGAACCGATCATACCTTGGGGCTGCGGACTAAAAAATTGTCTGAAAGCATCAGTCAGACGGCCACCTTCTCCACCGCTCCTTCTGACCGATGCCTCAGCAACACGTTGTCCAGGATCAGGAGTTTGTAACCTCCCAGTCTCTGGGAACGCGTTGCACAGACCTTTCTGCAAGGCCTTCCGGAGATGTCTCATCCTCTGCTCCCTCTGCGATGGCAAGATAAGGTCGGCAACCTTACCCTTGTACCGTGGATCAAGGAGAGTGGCCAGCCAGTAATGGTCCCTCTCCTTGATCCGAAGAATACGAGGATCCTTCCGCAGGCTTTGCAGGATCAGGGAGGCCATGCAGCGTAGGTTAGCTGAGGCATTCGGTCCGGAGTCCTCTGGGTCACTAAGGACAACATGATCCGCAGCTACCTCCTCCCAGCCACGTACAAGTCCACGTGTTTCTTGGGACTGTAAATCATCCCTAGAAGACTGCTGCTGCTGATGCTGATGCTGAGTGCCAGCCTCCACCTCCATGCTGACACAATCATCCTCCTTCTCCTCTTCCTCCTCCTCATCCTCTTCCTGTGTGATAGGTGGCACAGCAGGAACACTGTCTGGATAAAGGGGGCCTTGAGAGGCAAGGAAGTCCTCCTCTTCCTGCCTCTGTTCTGCCTCAAGTGCCCTGTTCATTATTCCACGCAGCGTATGCTCCAAGAGGTGGACAAGAGGTACAGTGTCACTGATGCATGCACTGTCACTGCTCACCATCCTTGTGGCCTCCTCAAACGGTGACAGGACAGTGCATGCATCCCTGATCATGCCCCACTGGCGTGGTGAGAAAAAACCGAGCTCCCCTGACCCTGTCCTGGTGCCGTAGTCGCACAGGTACTCATTGATGGCCCTCTGCTGCGTGTGCAGCCGCTGCAGCATGGCCAATGTTGAGTTCCATCTGGTGGGCATGTCACATATAAGGCGGTTCTTGGGCAGGTTCAACTCCTTTTGGAGCTCAGCCAGCCGAGCACAGGCATTAAATGATCGGCGGAAATGCACACAGACTTTCCTGGCCTGCTTCAGGACATCCTGTAAGCCGGGGTACCTGCCCAAGAACCGCTGCACCACCAGGTTAAGGACGTGAGCTACACAGGGCACATGGGTCAGTTGTCCCTGTCGGAGGGCGGAGAGGAGGTTGGTGCCATTGTCGCAAACCACCATTCCTGGCTTAAGCTGGCGTGGCGTCAACCACCTCTCGGCCTGCCCCTGCAGAGCTGACAAAACATCCGCCCCAGTGTGGCTCCTGTCCCCCAAACAAACCAGCGCAAGCACGGCATGGCATCGTTTTGCCTGCGTACTTGCGTAGCCCCTGGAACGCCTATGGAGCACCGCTGGTTCTGAGGACAGAGCACTGGAAGAGGCCATGGAGGAAGAAGAAGAGAAGGGGGTGGAGGAGAGAGGTGTGTCACAACCAATAGTAGCATTTTGGAGGCGTGGTGGCGGAACAACCTCCAACACTACTGCACCTTGTCCTGCATCCTTCCCAGCTGCCAGAAGAGTGACCCAATGGGCCGTGAAAGACAGGTAACGTCCCTGTCCATGCCTGCTGGACCATGAGTCAGCGGTAATATGCACCTTACCACTGACCGCCCTGTCCAGCGAGGCAAGGACATTGCCTTCCACTTGCCGGTAGAGAGCCGGAATCGCCTTCCGTGAGAAAAAGTGGCGTTTGGGGACCTGCCACTGGGGAACCGCACATTGTACAAACTCACGGAAGGGGGCCGAGTCTACCAACTGAAAAGGCAGCAGTTGAAGTGCTAGCAATTTAGCCAAGCTAGCATTCAACCGCTGGGCATGTGGATGGCTGGGAGTGAACTTCTTTCGCCGGTCCAGCAGCTGGGGCAGGGACATTTGCCTGCTATAATCGGACGTGGGTGTACCGCTAGCAGAGTTCCCGGAAGCACTTGGCTGTGACACACCTAATTCTACACCTTCATTCCTCTCAGAGCAGGTTTCAGAGAGGACTGAAGGTCTAGTGGGGTTGGAGATGCCAGCTTATGAGGAGCAAGGAGAGGTCCGCATTGTTCTTTGGTGTGGGTCTTTGAGGTACGCTTGCCAACGAGCTGCATGGCAGGTCAACATATGTCTGGTCAAGCATGTGGTGCCCAAGCGGCTGATGTTTTGGCCACGTGAGATACGCTTGAGACATATGTTGCAAATAGCAGCGGTGCGATCTGATGCACTCGTCTCAAAAAAGGCCCACACCAAAGAACTTTTAGAATAACGCGCAGAGGCAGCGCCCTGCACAGGTGGAGCTCTGCGGTGTGATTCAGTCTGTGTGCTGCCCCTAAGCTGGCCCCCGGAGGGCATCCTGCCTCGTTGGACATGTGCCTCCTCCTCCTCCTCCTCTCTCCTACCAGGCACCCACGTGGAGTCAGTGCCCTCATCATCCCCTCCCTCTTCATCGCTGTAGCAAACCTGGCAATATGCTGCAGCTTGTGGAACATGACTGCCAGATTGCTGTCCTTCTTGAGCATCCCCTCTCTCTGCATTCACGCTACTGCCTTCCTCTAGCTGAGTGTCATCATCAGAGGCTACAAAACACTGGGCATCCTCCTGGAGCATGTACCCAACACTGTGCTCAAAGAGTTCAGGAGACTCCTCAGGAGGACGTGGTGGGTCTAGGGAAGGAGTCACTGATGATGACATTGAGAGGAGGGAAGACGATGCGTTGGCAGCTGCTTTGCTAGTACCCTGAGACTGGGTGAGAGAGGATGAGGAGGATGAAGAGGGCTTGGTCATCCACTCTACCAAGTCGTTGGCATGTTGCCGTTCAACATGTCCAGCTGCCGAAAAGAAGGACAAGCATGTCCCATGGCCACGTGCTGATGACAATGCACCGCGTCCACGACCAGCACTGTTGTCTCTAGACACAGAGCCTGCTTGCCCTCTTTTATCGGCTCGCGCCTGTCTGCCTCTCCTTGCTGGCCTTCCAGACATGGTAATGGCCTGAAGGGAGTTGGGTAAAAAAGCAGTTGGGTAGTGTATATTGTACTAGAGGCACACAACACCCACTAACTCCTGCAGATGCCTTTATTATAGAACACCAGAGATAGGGCACGCAGACAACAACCACTACACAACAGCAAGATCAAAAATCGTCCGAAAACGATCGGTGTGTACTGTGTTTAAGGTACACAGAACACCCACTAACTCCTGCAGATGCCTTTATTATAGAACACCAGAGATAAAGGGGTATATACAGATGTATACTGTGCTGTGCTGGAAGCACACACAACTTCCAATAACTCCTGCAGATGGCAAGTGGGCTCAAATAGAGAACAGCTATGTAGGTGGATATAGCGGTATGTACTGGGTACAGAGCACGCAGACAGCACGCACTATCTCCTAACACTACTGACTGCAAGCTCTATTATAAAAGATAGATCACTAGCTATATAGGTGAGGTGAATATAGCGGTGTATACTGCGGTCAGGGCACGCAGACAATAACCACTACACAACAGCAAGATCGAAAATCGGCCGAAAACGATCGGTGTGTACTGTGTTGAAGGTACACAGAACACCCACTGCTTCAGACGCCAACACACTACACAAGGCCGCCGCGCTGGCGGCCTTATATAGTGTGGGGCGTGCACTACACAGCCTGAGCTATGATTGGCCACAGGCATCCTGCCTGTGGCCAATCATGGCTCTCCTCGCTGCTGGCGCTGTGATTGGCCAAGCATGCGGGGTCACAGTGCATGCTTGGCCAATCATGAGCCAGCAATGCACTGCGCCATCGCAGTGCATTGTGGGCCGTGAGCGCCACACGAATTTGGCGCGAACGGACCAAAATGTTCGGACTTCGCCGAACGGACGAACAGCCAATGTTCGAGTCGAACGTATGTTCGACTCGAACACGAAGCTCATCTCTATTTGTGAGTAGCCATGTGGGGGACACAGCAAACATGCAGAAGAAGGAGCTCTGATCAGATGAGACCAAAATGTAAATTTTTGGCCTAAAAACAAAATGCTATGTGTGGCAGAAAACTAACACTGCACATTACTCTGAACACACTATCCACACTGTGAAACATGGTGGTGGCAGCATCATGTTGTGGGGATACTTTTCTTCAGCAGGGAAAGGGAAGCTGGTCAGAGTTGATGGAAGGATGGATGGAGCCAAATACAGTGCAATCTTGGAATAAAACCTGTTAGGCCGCGTACACACGCGGGGACTGCTCGCTCAACTTTGTTCGTCAAACAGTTTCAGCGGACAGTCCGCCCAAAATTAGCATGGACGGACTTGGCCACGAACGACAAACGAACAGTCCGCTGAAACCGTGCGCGATGACGTGAACGGCACGTACGACGGGACTAGAAAACGACGTCCTATACACTGCAATGCAACCTTCGGCGTATAAATTCTTTCTGAGCATGCGCGGAACTTAGTTTGACGAACAAGCCTACACACGCGGGGACTGTCCGCTCAAACCAAGTTTCAGCGGACAGTTTTTCGGAAATTCCGAAAAACTTTGTTCAGCAGACTGTTCGCTGAAACTGTCCGCTGAAAGCCCACACACGAGCGGACTGTCCGCTGAAACACTGTTCAGCGGACAAAGTTGAGCGAACAGTCCCCGCGTGTGTACGCGGCCTTAGAGTCTGCAAATGATTTGAGACTCGGGCAGAGGTTCACCTTCCAGCAGGACGACCCAAAACATGCAGCCAATGCTACAATGGAATGGTTTAGAAAAGCATATTCATGTGTTATAATGGCCCAGTCAAAGTCCAGACCTAAATCCAATTGAGAATATTTGTCAAGACTTGAAAATTGCTGTTCACTGATGCTCTCCACCCAATCTGACAGAGCTTGAGCTATTTTGAAAAGAAGAATGGGCAAAACTTCACTCTAGATGTGCAAAGTGGTTAGAGACATCCTCAAAAAAAACTTGCAGCTGTAATTGCAGTGAAAGGTGGTTCTACAAAGCATTGACTCAGGGGGGCTAAATACAAATGCACACCCCACTTTTCACATATGTATTTGTAAAAAAAATAAAAAATATATATAATTTTCCTTCCACTTCACAATTATGTACCACTGTTGGTCTATCACATACAATTCCAATAAAATACATGTATGTTTTTGGCTGTAACATGACAAAATGTGGACAATTTCAAGTGGTATGACTACTTTTTCAAGGCACTGTATTCCCTGGTCAAACAGTGGTGGAAAAAATGGCCTTTTGGGTGTTGGTGATGCCTTCACACTGTAATCCTATAGAGGTTCTCTTGATGAAAGCAAGAATTGGCCTTACTGTCAAAAATGTAAATTATACACACCTGTCAAACAGTTGCGGAAAAATTGGTTCTGGGGTATTACATAGTTATTCAGGTTTAAAAAAGACACACGTCCACCTAGTTCAACCAATTTAAAAAAAAAAAAAAATCCCATATACAAAATCCTATATCCACAGTTGATCGAGAGGAAGGCAAAAAATCCCAGCATGATCCAATTTGTTACAGGAGGGGAAAAAATCCTTCCTGATCTCCAGAGAGGCAATGTATATTATGTATATTTAGGATCCAGGCCTTTTTTAAAGCAATCTACTGAGCTGGCCAGAACCACCTCTGGAGGGAGAGCCTATTCCACTCTTACTGTGAAGAAACCTTTCCATATCTGGAGAGGAAATATCTTTTCCTCTAGACATAGAGTACCCAGTGAAAAACTCAACACCAAGTTCACTATATGGACCCCTTATTTATTTTTTTACATGTTGATCATATTCCCTCTTAATCTCCTATTCTCAAGAGAGAATGCGTCCAGTTTCTCTAATCTTTACTCATAGCTGAGTTCATTAATCTCTCTTATCAGTTTAGCTTCCCTTCTCTGCACTTCTCCAGTTCCCTGATATCCTTTTTGAGAACTGTTTTCCAAAACTATACTGCGTTTTACAGACGAAGTCTTACTATTGATTTGTACAGGGGCAAAATGATATCTCTCTCTCTGAAGTCCATACCTTTCTTAATACAAGGAAGGACTTAATTGTGCCCATGAAACGTACACCAACATTTTTCTTCCAGATAAAATCAACACCCACAAAGCTAGACAGTCTTGCAGAGATTCCAGATCCAGATAATACTAATGCCGTGTACACACAACCAGACTTTCCGGCAGACTAGGTCTGACATTTTTTCCGACGGACTTTCAGTGGACTTCCGACTGACTTTCCGAATGAACGGACTTGGACACACAATCGCACCAAAGTCCAACGGATTTGAATGTGATGACGTACGATCGGACTAGAATAAGGAAGTTCATAGCCAGTAGCAAATAGCTCCCCTAGCTTTGGTTTTTGTCCATTGGACAAGCATACAGATGAATGGATTTTTCAACCGGACTTGAGTCCGTCAGAAAGATTTGAAACATGTTCTAACTCTAAAGCCCATCTGATTTTTCGTCAGCAAAGGTCCGATGAAGCCCACACACGATTGAATTGTCCGATGGATTCGTTCCATCGTACCTTTGCTGACGAAAAGTCCGGCCATGTGTGCACGGCATTAATCAGTGACATCTCATCAGGGGCTTTATAGCTGCTGCTAATCCAGTACTGATTACTTTTGATAAATGTCAGCCGGTCAATGGATTCTGTGGTCAGATGCGCTCTTCTATCTGTTATGAAACCTCCGGCAGCACTGAATGCCCGTTTGGAAAGCACATTGGATGCAGGGCAGCCCAGCAGCTCAATTGCATACCGGGAGTTCTGGCCAGTGGTCAATTCTCATGACCCAGTAACCCAGCGGATCGTCCACTGGAAAGCTCTCCATGTCTGTTTTTGCCCCTAGATAATCTCCCACTGTATGATGCAGACACTGCCGTCTGTACAATAAACCTTCACTTGTAGTTTGGAGCTGCCAGAACAGGTTCGTGGAAGAGGACCTCTTTTAGCTGATCAAAGGCAGTCTGGCAGACCGAGGTCCATGTCACCACCCTGGGCATAGTCTTCTTGGTCAGGTCCATCATTGGCTTGGTAATTGTGCTGAAATGGGGAACACATTTGTGATAATAGTTTGCAGTGCCCAAAAAGGCCATAACCTGTTTTTTTTTTTATATTCTGCGGAGTGGGCCGGTTCCTAATGGCTTTTCTTTTAGCTGGTTCAGGGCGCAGTCTGCCTCCCCCACCCAGTGTCCCAAGTATTGGACCTCAGCCATTCCCATCTGCCACTGATTGGGCTTGATAGTGAGATTAGCCCCTGTAATTAGGTCTAGGACTGTGCCTACATGTGGTCTTCCCATGTTTAACTGAAGATGGCAATGTCATCAAGGTAGGCACAGGCAAAGTCTTGGCAGCCCTGCAGTAACTGTTCCACCGTGCGCTGGAAGGTGACAGGGGCATTCTTCATCCCAAAGGGCATGCTGAGAAATTCAAACAGCCCAAAGGTGGTGATGAAGGTGGAACATTATCCAGCACGAGAACATAGTTGGTCTCATTTAACTTCTTGATGATTCGAAAGGGTCCGTCCCATGTAGATTGTAATTTGTTTTGAGGATGTGGGACTATCATGAAGACTCTCAGTTTTTTGCACTTGAGAAAGGTGAACAACAACTGTCAACTATAAAAACTTTCGGAGGATGCAAAAAACAGTTATAGGAGCATATTACTTAATCACTATAAGCTAAGAGGTTCCAGAGAGAGAGAGAGTGTTCAGTTGTTTTAGAGTTAGCCACAGTGTGTACCTGTTTTTTGCCATGTGATATTGCTACCAGTGCTTTGTGGGTGGTTTTAACTTTTTTTCTGGATGCTAGCGGGGGTTAAAACTGCCCCACTAGCAGCTGAACAGCGTTGTTAAAATGACCGTAAAGCGGCGCTAAAAACAGCGCCGTTTTACCGCAGACGACACTACAGCACCAGTTTGAAAGGGGCCTTGCTCATTATCAAACAGTTTTACGACCCCCTGTCATCAACCCCCCCCCCCCCCCCCCGAGCCCCCTCTCTCACTAACTGTGCTAGTTTTAGTATCATTGCGTGGTCATTTGTTTGTGTGTGTGTTTTTCTTCTCTTTTATTCCTTTTCCTCAGAGATGCCTTTTTTAACATTCTGTTTGAACTTTTGTGAATTAGTACTGCTGGGACCAGGGCTGGTGCAAGGATTTTTGACACCCTAGGCGAAACCTAATTTTGCCGCCCCTCCCCCATTGGCTCCACCTCCTTTTCCCTGTCCATGTATACAGTTGGCTAGGGTACTATACGGACTGGCTAGGGTACTATACGGACTGGCTAACTATGCAGCTGCCTATCTGTAAAAGCAGACAGATACACTAGTGACAATGCTTTATGGGCTCCTAGTAAAAATAATAATAAATGCACTTTTTTTAACTGCAAAAATATCTGCATTTATTATTTTTTTACAAAGCTGAACTTAAACCTCCACACCTCAAATAACCCCCCCAAATCTGTTCTCCTATGTACCCCCAAATCGATTCCCCTCTGTACCCCCTCCCCCACACACGTATTAGTGCTCCTCTGTACCCCCCCAAATCTGTTACCCTCTTTACCCCCTCCCCCATACACCTATTAGTTCTCCTCTGCACCCCCCAAATCTGTTCCCCTCTGTACCCCCTCTCCTACACACACATTAGTTCCCCTCTACACACACACACACACGTTCTCCTCTGTACCCCTCAAATCTGTTCCCCTCTGCCCCCACACACACACACTAGTTCTCCTCTGTACCCCCCCACACACACACACATTAGTCCCCCTCTGTAAAACATCCCACCCCCACACACACACACACATTAATTCCCCTCTGTACCCCCCCACACACACCTTCTCTGTACCCCCCCAAATCTGTTCCCCTCTGTACCCCCCCCACACATATTAGTTCTCCTCTGTACCCCCCCCCCCACACACACACACATTAGTTCTCCTCTGTACCACCCAAATCTGTTCCCCTCTGTACCCCCTCCCCCCCCCCCACACACACACACACACACATTAGTTCCTCTCTATACTCCCCCCAAATCTGTTCCCCTCTGTAACCCCCCCACACATACAGTAGTTCTCCTCGGTACCCCCCAAATCTGTTCCCCTCTCTCACAATACAATGCAACAGCCGTGGCAGCCTCACCTTGAGGAGGGCGGCGCTGCTGCCTGTCCTCCCACCACACAGTATCAACCCTGACAGTCCAGGAAGAGGGAGCAGAAATTGCTGCAAGCCCAGACCCAACATGCAGGGCTTCCATCTCATCTGGCCGCCCTGCACACAGTAAGGGGCTCATGCCTCCACCCACGTTACTCTCCTGTCCCTGTGTGTGTTGAAACTTGCCTGCTTCACGATCACTGTTTGCTCCTCCAGCCCTCCGCTGATAGAAGAGATCATGACATCCCCCAGCCCTGCCTCCTGCAAGCCGCCGTTTCTCTTAGCAGTGCTGTCCGGCGGCGCTGCCTGTGTCTCCAGCAAGATCCTTTGTAATGTCATCTGGTGTGAGCGAACCGGCTACCGCCCCCCTCCCCCCACGTAGCGCTACTATGCCACTGCTGTCATCCATCCCTGCCACCATGGCCGGCCGGCCAGCTTGTCACTTCCTTCTCCCGCCGGTTTGTTCATTTTGCTGGATGTGCTTCCCCAACTTCCTCCTCCCAGGGGCTGTAGCTGCGCCCTAGGTTGCAGTGCGCCCTAGGCGGCTGCCTAGTCTGCCTAGTGGTAGCACCCGCCCTGGCTGGGACATTGGGACATTGAAGAAGGGGACATACCCCAAAAGCTTGTCCTGAAAAATTGTATGTTAGAAACAAAAACAAAATAGTATCATGGACAGTACTCAATTGTTTCTGTCGCATGTGCCCTACTACAGCTCAAATCACCTCAAACGGCAAGGAAAATCATAAATTCTTCTTAACTCTAAAAGATTAATTAGTACTATCAGTCCAGGAGTTAAAGTTGGTCTACATGCAAACATGCAAACACATTAATAGCAGAACAGTAAAAACTATTATCTGCATATACAAACAGAAAAGCTGAAAACAAAAGGTGAACATCTAGTTACTGATTGCCTCTTCACCCAATATGACCTTCAAATTCATCATCTCCAAACAAAGGAAATGACATTAAAGCTTTCATTTGCTTCATATCTCTGGCGCCACTAATAGAAACATGACTGGTAGAAAATTAAAGTTTAAAAGCTGCAGAAGTGAATATAAATGGATAAATAGTAAAGTTTGTTATATATACACATACATACACAGTATCACACAAAAGTGAGTACACCCCTCACATTTTTGTAAATGTTTTATTACCAAAAATATGTAAAACAATACATATTGGCCTAAACTGATGAAGAAATTTGTTTTTATTTTCTTTTGGATATTTATTGTAGCAAAAAGTAAAAAATATCATTTTTTCTTTTTCAAAATTTTTTTGTTTAGAGCAAAAAAATAAAAACCGCACAGGTGATTAAATACCACCAAAAGAAAGCTCTATTTGTTAGAAAAAAAGACATCAATTTTGTTTGGGTACAACATTGCAGGACTGTATGCAATTGTCAATTAAAGCGTTGCAATGTCATATCGCAAAAAATGGCCTGGTCATTAAGGGGAAAATCTTCCGGTCTGTAAGTGGTTAATGGCTGTGTGTTGAGTTATTTTGAAGGGACAGCATATTAGCACTGTTATACAAGCTGTACACTCGCTACTTTACATTGTGGCAAAGTGTCAATTCTTCAGTGTTGTCACATGAAAATATATAATATAAAAAAAAAAAAATATATATATATATATATATATATATATATATATATATATATATATATATATATATGCCCAATTACTTGCATATATAGTGCCGTGAAAAAGTATTCATACCCCTTGAAACTTTCCACATTTTGTCATGTCACAACATAAAACGTAAATGTATTTAATTGGGATTTTAGGTGATCGATCAACACAAAGTGCCACATAATTGTGAAGGAGAATGAAAAAAAATAGTTTTTTCAATTTTTTTACAAATAAATATGTGAAAAGTGCCACATGCATTTGTATTCAGCCCCCCTGAGTCAATACTTTGTAGAACCACCTTTCCCTGCAATTACAACTTCAAGTCTTTTTGGTTATGTCTCTTCCAGCTTTGCACATCTAGAGAGTGACATTTTTGTCCATTCTTCTTTACAAAATTTTCAAGTCTTGCCACAGATTCTCAATTGAATTTAGGTCTGGACTTTGACTGGGCCATTCTAACACATGAATATGCTTTCATCTAAACCATTCCATTTTAGCTCTGGTTGTATAGTGTCATTGTCCTGCTGGAAAGTAAACCTCTGCCCCTGTCTCAAGTCTTTTGCAGACTCTAAGCCCTTGTACACACGGTCTGAGATTCCGACGGAATGTGTCCTATTGGACCGTTTTGCCGGATAATCCGACTGTGTGTGGTCTCCATCGAACTGTTCCTGTCGGAGTATCCAACGGACCAAGTTTTCCAACTTGTCCGTAAAATTTTCCGACAAAATGCTCCGATCGGACATACTCCGATCATGTGTAGCCTACTCCGACAGACAAAGTGCCATGCATGCTCAGATCAAATTCCTAGACCAAAGCTATTGGCTACTAGTCTGAACGTAGTCCCGTCGTAACGAAATAACGTCATCGCGTTATGTACAATCGGATTTTCCGACAACTTTGTCCGACCGTGTGTATGCAACAGTTTCGGACAAAATCAGTCGGACAAAATCCACCGGATTTGGTTGTCAGAATGTTCGACTGTGTGTACAAGGGCTAATGTTTTTTTTTTCTAACATTGCCCTGTATTTGGCTCCATCCATCCTCCCATCATCTCTGACCAGCTTCTCTGTCCCTGCTGAAGAAAAGCATCCCCACAACATGATGCTGCCACCACCTTGCTTCACAGTGGGGGTGGTGTGTTCAGGGTGATGTGCAGTGTTAGTTTTCCACCACACATAACAATTTGCTTTTGGGCCAAAACACTCAATTTTGGTCTCATCTGACCAGAGCACTTTCTTCCATATGTTTGCTGTGTATCCCACATTCTTATGGCTTTCTTTCAACAATGGCTTTATTCTTGCCACTTTTCCATAAAGGCCAGATTTGTGGAGTGCACAACTGATAGTTGTCCCGTGGATAGATTCTCCCACCTGAGCTGTGGATCTCTGTTACCATGGGCCTCTTGTCTGCTTCTCTGAATAATGCTCTATTTGCAAGGTCTGTCAGGTAAGGTTCTCTTTCAGAGAATATGAATGATAACACAAAAACATTTCCTTTACTCATGGTTATTGTTTCGTGGAAGCCATTTATTATCAATCAACTGTGTTTACTCTTTTTAAATCATAATGTTTTTGTTAATCTTATTCTCTGAAAAATTTCCAAGAAATCATAAATTCTGTCAGGGTATGTAAACTTATGAGCACAACTATATATATATATATATACACACACACACACATTTTTCAGAAGTAGTTACATTTCAACAAAACGGAACCCTAGCTATACTGAAAAATTAAGCTTGCAAAGCTCATTTAGTTTGGAGGGCTATAAATAGGGTTAAATACTTACCTTATTTCCTACTCCTTCTGACTTCCTCCATACTGTATGACTGGTCCTCCAAAGCAGCTTTTATTCCATGCTCGACTGGTCGCAGATGTATTGTTAATGATGATGCCAAAGGCCCACATCCCAGGATGGTTAGAAAGCGGAGAAGAGCGCCAGTTGCCTGGGGAAGTAGGGACAATGTATATGACCTTATTCACTTCTAATAAAAAAAAAAAACAATTAACCCTTGCAGTGCAGTTGACCCCCACTACAAGATGATTTTTTTCAGTATAGCTGGCATATCTTTATGGTACAGCTTAAAAAATAAACAATGTTGCAGCAGATTCAGTTATTTTTCAAAACAGACATTTTTTTGTATAATATGTGCTAAATAGGACAAGAAAAGATAACACGGCTCCGTTTTGTTGGTTCAAACTACGAAGAATAATGTTAGCTAATACAAGAATTATTTTAATTAAAATTAATGAGCAAGAACATTATGGTAGACAAAGGATGTGTATAACAAACATCTGGTTGGAGAAGAGGTATGCCAGGATAGTAAACTTGGCAGGCAACAGACTATTTAGAAAAGATAAGAAAGACAGAAAAGGGCAGACCTTGGTGCATAAACATGTCATAAATGCTTTAAATTAAGATATCTGTGAAGATTATCAATGTTTACAAACTGTATAAGTTACTTTAATGCCGCGTACAGACGATCAAAATTTCTGACAACCAAACTGTGGATTTATTTTCGACGGATGTTGGCTGAAACTTGTCTTGCATACACACGGTCGCACAAATATTGTTAGAAATTCCGATTTGCAAGAACGTGCTGATGTACAACATGTACAACAGGACTAGAAAAAGAAAGTTCAATAGTCAGTGCGCCACCCTTTGGCCTTCTTCTGCTAATCTCATGTTAGTAGAAGTTTGGTGGGAGAAGATTTGTGCTTTTCAGCCTTATGCTTTTCAGTTCGTCACTGCTCTTCAGTGTGTGCTTGTGGGTTTATATGTTTTTCAGTGTGTGTAGTCAGTTCGTATCTGTTTTTTCAGTGCGTTCTTGTCCACTTGTTTCTTATTTTTATCTCGCTCTTCTTAGGCCTTTCTGATTTTCAATGCGTTCTGCTAGTTCATTCTGACCAGCCAACCGTTGAAGCCATGTTGTGTTTTACGTACTCATCATAAAGTTTGTGCTATGCAGGGGCTTGGTGTTGGGGTTCTTACTTTGACCCAAGCCCAGTCCATGAACAAGGGGAGGAGGAGTTCATGGACCACAAATTGGTTGCTCTAGAGCAGTGATAGGGAACCTTGGCTCCCCAGAGGCTTTGGAACTACATTTCCCATGATGCTCATGTACTCTGCAGTATAGTTATGCATCATGGGAAATGTAGTTCCAAAACATCTGGGGAGCCAAGGTTCACCACCACTGCTCTAGAGTGACCAAATCACACACATGCTTTTGTTGCCGGTGATCCAGGAGAATAATCCTGATGATTTCAGGAATTATCTCTGGATGATAGATCCTGTTTTTCACCTTCTGTTGGCTTTGCTGTCCCCCTCTATTACCAAGCAGGACACCTGCATGCAGCAAGCCATCACTCCAGAACAAAAGCTAGTCACCAACTTGCGGTACTTGGTGAAGGTGGAGAAGCATACAGGACCTCAAGTTCTTGACAGGCATCTCCCCCCAGACTCTGGGGATCATCATTCCAGAGACCTGTTCTACCATCATTCAGGTCCTGTAGAATGACTATATTAAGGTAAGTTTTATCCTTTAACATTACATTATATGTATTTAATGTTTGCTAATGTATTGTATTGATTTCATTATTACCTAATTACCATGATTAGAATATGCTTTGAATGTTCCCTTTAACCTCATGCATGCTGGAAGCTTTTTTAAGACTCCTTTTTTTGGCCTTCACTGACCTCCCCAGCATGCTATCCTGGGCTCATATACATCTATAGCCTAGTCCCTTTAACAATGTATATTATCAGCTCCATTGTACTGCTTTCCCCGAAACACCCCCTAAAATGTGTCCAAATGTAATGTGTGTCCTTAAATTAATTTCTAACCCTCCCCCACCCCTTAAAAAGTGTACAAATGTAATATGTGTCCTTAAATTCATTTCTAATGCCGCGTACACACGATCAAACAATCCGGTGGAAAAGTCCGGCAAACTCAAGTCCACCAAACAATCCCCCCGTGTGTAGCCTCCAGCATACTTTTTTGACCCGAAAGTACGGCGGACTTAGAATGCCGTGTTGCACTCCAATCTTCCCGCCGGACTCGCATTTCGGCGAACAATCCGGCAGTGTGTATGCCAGTCCGCTGTACTTTTGAAATGAGCGGACTTTTCCCGCCCAGAGAAAAGTCCGCTCATTTCGAGCGGGTCTCCAGGTAAGCGGGGCCCACGAAGGAGACGTCGCTGGCCCCGCCGCATGGTATGAACTTAAAGGGGAACCCCAATGCCGAAAAAAATCGGTGTGGGGGTCCCCCCCAAGTCCACAACAGACCCTTGTCCGAGCACGCTACCCGGCCGGCCAGGAAAGGGGGGCGAGCGAGCGCCCCCCCCCTCCTGAGCCGTATCAGGCCACGTGCCCTCAACATGGGGGTGCCTTGGGGAAGGGGGGGCGTGCGGCCCCCCCACCCCAAAGCACCTTGTCCCCATGTTGATGAGGACAAGGGCCTCTTCCCGACAACCAACGGCCAGGGTCTGCGGGCGGGGGGCTTTTTGGAATCCGGGAGCCCCCTTTAATAAGGGGGCCCCCGGATACCGGCCCCCCCACCCTATGTGAATGAGTATGGGGTACAATGTACCCCTACCCATTCACCTGTAAAATAAAAGTACAAAAAAACACAACACACGAGATAAAATACTTTATTGCACAGCTCCGGGGGTCTTCCGTCTTCGGGGGTCTTCTCGTCGGACTCCTCCGCTATCTTCTTGTAGCTCTTTTGCTAGCGGAGGAGTCCGGCTTTCTTCCTCGCCGCCGGCCTCTTCTTCTGACTTCGGGGGTCTTGTCCCCCTCTTCGGTTCTTCTGCCGGGCCACCGCGCCTTCTTCTAGCTCTTTTACAGGCGGTGGCCCGGTCTTCTGTCGCCTCCGCCACCGCCTTCCGTTCTTCTTCTTCTTCTTCTTCTCCAGGAGATGTTGACTCAATGATCTCTCCGGCCGCAATGCCAGGGACGTGCTGCGCTGCCACTTATATAGGGACAAGGGGCGGTGTCACATGGCTTTTTCCGCTGAAAAAGTGCCGTGTGTGGGCAAGTAGCCCGTTCGGAAAGTCCGACGGACATTCTGGCGGGAAGTCCGCCAGACTAAGTACGTTGGACATACCGCTACGTGTGTAAGCGGCTTTACCCTCTCCTGGCCACCCCCCTCCCCACCCCTCATAAAATTTTATCAATGGGCCATCAGAGGGGGTGAGGAATCTGATAAGTGGGCCTTATATTTTTGTCTTTTTAAATACTCCTTAAAATAAATGTTATACTGATGTTGTGCACGAATGTTTTTGTGTAATCTGCTTGCAATGTTATGTGCAAAAGTACTTTTTTTTTTTTTTCTTCTTTGACTCCACAGTTTCCTTCAATGCCACAGGAATGGCAGACTGTGGCCTCCCATTTTGCTTACCATTGGGACTTTCCCAACTGTGGAGGGGTGAGAGATGGGAACCATGTCCACATTGTGCCACCACCCCATTCGGTGTCTTACTATTACAACTATAAGGGGTTTAATAGTGTTAATGGCGGTGGTGTTGGCACAATATGAATTCATGTATGTGGACGTAGGGAAGAATGGCCGGCTGTCGGATGGAGGAGTCTTCGCCCAGAAGGAGTTTTACCAGTGTCTCCAGACTGGTAGCCTGGCATTGCCACCTGATGTAGATAACGTGGAAGGACTCCCCTTTGTCTTTATTGCTGATGAAGTGTTCGGTCTGGGTGAGCACCTGATGAGGCCATTCCCCCAAAGAACCCTCACCCCGGTGAGGAAGGTTTTTAATGACTGGCTGGCCAGAACGAGAAGAGTTGTTGAGAATACCTTTGGGATAATGGCCAGCTGGTTCCTCCTGTTTCTGACAGCAATCCATATGGCGGACTACAAAATCAACCACATCATCCTGTGCTGTTGCATCTTACATAATTATTTAAGGAAACATTCTCATAATTATTTAGCCTCAGTTGGGCCTGAGGCCGGATTTATTCCTAAAACATCCCTGACAAGCCTGGATACTGGCCGTACTGGCTTGGCACCCAAAGCGTCCGCCAATTTCGGTAGAGATATGTGAATTATTTCATGGTTAGGGGGGCCATTGCAATGCCAGACAATGTTTAAAATTTGTATTAATTTAAAAAAAAAAATTCTGATAAAATCTAGAATTTGATTTATTGCTTGTTTTTGGTAAACTCCTATGTTCTCCTAATGCACTTGTAGTGCCAAGTGGATTTCCCTTTAGTAAATAAGCCTCATTGTCATTGTAAACACAAAATTACTTACAAAACTGGTATTGAGTATCGAAAGAAGAAGCCACACATTGTTATCTTTCAAAATGTTTATAAAACCTGTTTAAACTTTATTTTTGCTTTTTCACAATATTTGTTTTTTTGGTTTTATATTTTTTACTCCATATCATTTTTTTTTCTTGTTTGCAAAATCTTTTTTTTTTGTTTTTTTTTTCATCAATATATTATTTTTTTACATTTTTTAACATTTTTTTTTTTTAGAAACAGGCATATTTTAAAACATAACATACACAACTCTGGAACTTACAAAGTTCAACATATAAAAACCGAAGGCAATATGAAACATTATAGTGTAGAAAAAGTCTTGATATTGCCTTCATCAGATGGGGTGGAAAAGCCAAATTTTGAAGACGCACACAAATTGGGGATCCAAATGGGTAATGTCAACATGTGCTATCTCCCATCATGGGGGATCAATGGACGTGTTTTGTGAGTGCAATCGCTTCCTCTCACCTGCTAGCGTTTTGAAGAAGGGGTTGCACCCACAAAACGCAAACATTGAGATCCACTGATGGCAGATAGCACATGTTGACACACTGTGTGCATCTTCAAAATTTGGCTTTTACAATTTTAAAAACTAAAAAAAAACACAAAATGTGGTCATCTCAAAAGGAAATGGAGAACATGATCGATTTCATTTTAGGGAAAAAGGGATTAAATTCTCCCCAAAGCATTGATCATGTTCTTCATTCCCTGCTGCATGATGTCCAGCCGACTGGGCATTGCATCGATCTCCCCATTCCAGGCCATGATTTTGACAGTGAGGGTTTGGGCATTGGTGATTGTAAATAGTATGGCTGCTTCCCCCTCCACAACCAGAAAATCACCTAAAATTGATGAAAAAATATGTTTTTAGAAATATGCAGGCATACATAGATTACCTGATCCTGAGATGTAAGACACTCACCTGGTGGGGTGCCCATGTTGCCCACTTCCTCCACCTCCGCTTCCTCCACATCCTCGGGGGGGGGGGGGGCTAGGGCTTAATTCCCAGTCACACTGGCAAGGTCATGGGTCCCTGGGATCCTGTTGTCTGAGTCTTTTCTCCCCTATGAGAATGAAACAAAAGGTATACTTGGCACACGGATATTTGAGTCCAGAATTAGAAATATGAAACATTGCAATGAAGTGGTGTACAATTGTCTGTTTGGGAAGAGATCCAAGTTGAAGACATTCAAATTCCCTTTTATGCAAGCAATACTTACCTTTTTTGGCCAAGTTCCACAGATGGAGACACCCCAAGTATCCCCTGGAGCACTTGTGTGGGTTACCCTAAAAAATGTTCTCTGGTGTCCCACACTAGTGCTCCTGAGTCCAGATGTGTAAACAGCTGCTGAGTGTCCTCTCCTTACATTCCACTGAATTAAGTTTGCAATTCATTCTAGTTTCCAAGACATCTACACAACAATATCCTAATCTTCTTTTAATAGGACAAATTAGCATGACCAAAATGTAGGTATAACCATGTGCCAGCTAAATCCAATCGCTCCACTGGCTTCCACTCACCCAAGGTATAAAATTCAAAGTACTGACAATAATTTACAAAGCCATCCATAACTCTGCCCCTAGTTACATCACTAACCTAGTCCCAAAATACCAACCGAGCCGCTCTCTTTGGTCATCCCAAGACCTCCTGCTCTCTAGCTCCCTTGTCACCTTCTCCCATGCTCGCCTCCAGGATTTATCCAGAGCTTCTCCCATCCTTTGGAACTCCCTACCCCAATCTGTCCGACTGTCCCCTAATCTATCCATCTTTAGACGATCCCTGAAAGCTCTTCTCTTCAAAGAAGCATATCCTGCTTCTAACTGTTTTATTTCCTCCATCAGCTCATCCCCCCACAGCTATTAACTTTTGTATCAATTGACTCTTCCTTTTTAGATTGTAAGCTCTAACGAGCAGGGCCCTCTGATTCCTCTTGTACCAAATTGTAATGTAACTGTAATGTCTGTCCTCATGTTGTAAAGTGCTGAGCAAACTGTTGGCGCTATCTAAAACCTGTATAATAATAATAATAATAATAATAATAATAATAATAAATACATTGTATTTATTTGGCAAACGCTGTTTCCTACAAACAATGTTTTCTACGAATGACTGCCCACAAACATGAATGCAGCCATTTCAAACTGTACAATAGTAAAGAAAAGCACATGGAGCAGCATTCAAGTTAATTATCATAATAGGAACACACGACAAGTACTTACTTTTTTGAAGCTCCTTCTTGATGTTGAGATAATGATCCGGCTCCCTCAGTTTTATGTCGGACCATCGCTTCCTCAACTGCTCTTTTGAAAGGCGTACCCCAAACTTCTGCTCCAGATTGTTGACCACAGTTGACATGATGTCGTTCTTTCTTCTATTCAGCTGGGTGTATGGACCATGTTTCCCTTCATAATCCTCCCTCCTTAAAATTCCCATCATCTCTACCATTTCCTCAAAGGCCATGTTGGTGGCCTTCAATCTGGATCCGGATGTTTGGGGCTCTGGGCTTTCCTCCACGCTACTTCCACAATGTGTCTCTGCCATTTTTCTCAATATACTCCTACTGTGCACCAAAGAGAGAAGGGGCGGGCAACGCAGGCGGAGTTTGACACATGCGCAGTGTATATAAAGCTAACACGCATCTGTCGTACGTCCGATTTGTGTCAAATGAACGGCAGTGACAAGCTTCCTAAATGAAAGTAACATTTGAACTATATTGAGCTACAATAATAATGAGAGTTTAGATGACACTGTTGTTTTTGTCTTATCAAGCTAACGTGTGGTACGTCCGATGTGTGTGTGTGTCTGTGTGTGTGTGCCCTATATTGGGATAAGATAACAATGAGAGTTTGGACTGACATTATTGTTTTTGTCTTGTGTATTGTCCTACAGAAAAAATGAATCAGTTTAAGGAACAAGACATTTTGACAATTTTTATTGACAAGTACAGGGAGATGATGAATCTGTGGGAGATCAAAAACAGTTTATATTACAATAAACAAGCAAGGAAGGCAAAACTGGAGGCACTTCTGGAATTTGTCAAGACTCGGGTCCCCGAAGCAAACATTACATTTTTGGAAAATAAAATTGGGATCTTGAGGAACATGTATAGGAGGGAGCACAAGAAGATCCAGGTTTCCCTCAGATCAGCAGCGTCAGCTGAGAATGTTTATGTCCCCAGGCTGTGGTACTTCAACAAACTGCAGTTTCTGTCTGAAGCTAGGGAATCTCTTTCGACTCTTCCCTGCAGCCTTCCTTCCACTCCAGCAGAGGCTTCCCAGGAACAACCTGGGCCTTTCATCCTGGAAGAAGTGGATGCGCCCAGCTGGAGCCAGGTATATTCGTTTTTAGAAATATTTATTATTCCTAATATTAATGATGTTAACTAAGATGTTATTATTGCTTACAAATCAATGATTTTATGCAAAAAATTATGTATACATATTACTAGACAGTAGTGGTCAAAAATGTTGGTGACCAGCTTGAAAAATGCTGGGGTCGGAATGATGGCCTTTTCTATTTATTAGCATTTAATTTACAAGTCATGAGCTGAAAATTGTGTGGGATTAAGGGAAGCAAAAACTACTATGTCCCTTTTTAATACACAGGATGAGCTCAGCCATGATGAGGGTGTGGAAAGGGTCAACCAGGAGGAGGCTGTGCCCAGTGGCAGCCAGGAGGAGGCTGTGCCCAGTGGCAGCCAGGAGGAGGCTGTGCCCAGTGGCAACAAGGAGGTGGCTGGGCCCAATAGGAGCCTCACCCAATCCCAGATGCCTCCCCTCCGCCTTACCACCAAAAGGCCCAGGAAGGGGACAATGACAGAGGAGGCATCACTTTCCCTCATTAGGGAAGCCAGCCAGTTCCTGAGGAGCCCCCCCAATGCTGAAGAGGCCTATGGCTGCTATCTGACCACTGGGTTGGTGGCATTGGAGAAGGGCCAATGCCTCCTGTGGGAGGGATTTTTTTCTGAGGCCCTTCAGAAGAGGTAGACTGGGCCAGCTCACTGAAGACAGCCATATATATGAGCAAGCCCTTACTACTCCTCCTCCTTCTCCTCCTCCTCCTGCCACAAGTCCACCACCATAGGCACAGCCTCCAAGGAAGGGTGCAGGGAAGGCTGCAGGGCAGCGTGGAGGAAGGCTGCTGCGAAGAGAAGAAAGTGATGGCCTGGGTTCAGTCTGGTCTGACAGAAGACATAGGCTGTGGTAGTACCACAGCCTGGGGACATATATGTAATCTGCTGCTTGTCCTGATCTCTGGGATTCCTGGACCAGATGGTGCTCCCTATTATATGGACTCCTCAAGATCCTAATTTTGTTTTCCACTGACTTGATATGTGCCCTGGGGGCCAAAAGGCTTCACAAATTCCAAAAGTTTCTCCAGTGTTGCCTTCCTCTTTATTGTGTTACCCAGAATAAATGGATATTTTATTTTCACTAAATACATTCCTATGTGTTTTTATGCAAAAAGGACAGTTTGTTTGTGAGTAGATAGGTACATTTCAAAAAGACTATGTCAAATTAACAAGGTACACCAACCTTGTTAAGGTTAAGAAAAAATACAAGATAATAATGTTATAGTGGTAACCTGAAACTCAAAAAAAATCAAATTATATGGAGATCACTAGAAAATAATTTTTCAGTAATCATAAAATAAATCTTGATGAAATAAAAAATTATAAAAGATAAGTATAAAAAATAATTGGAAACATTATTTATGGAGATCAGGCTTTTAAAAACTAGAATAATAATCATGAGATGAGGATTAATAATGAAGAAATCAGTTTGTGAGAACTCTGTGTGAATATGAGCAGCAAAACAACTTAATTTTTCTAGCATTCTAAAGAAAAAAAGAATGCACTATATTAAAAGATCATGAGGAATGTGCTAGCTCTAATACGAACGCTAGTTTTACCACACCGATCGATTCCGTCTCATACTTGCTTCAGAGCATGCTCCGTTTTTGGTCTGTCAGACCAGCATACAGACGAACGGTTTTCCTGATAGAAATTCATTCTGTCGGACAGATTTGTAACATGTTCTATTTCTAGGTCCATCAGAGTTTTTGAAGAAAAAAGTCTGCTGAAGCCTACACACGATTGTAATAGCCGACGGAATGATTCTGTCTGACCTTTTCTGCCGGAAAGTCCAGCCGCGTGTACGTGGCATTAGATGACATACTAATTTTCTCCACTTCCTTTGAGTCACATCAAGTCCATTTTAAAAAGGTATTAGACAGACTAAGGAAACACCACCTCTATGCCAAAGCTGAAAAGTGTGAGTTCGAGAAGCTTACCATCCAGTTCCTGGGCCTCCGCAGATAGGATTGCTATGGGCCAACAGAAGGTATCTGCAGTACTCGACTGGCTGGTCACTACTGATAAAAAGTCTGGGCAGACGTTTGGGGGATTCTATAACTTTTACAGGAAATTCATCAATAACATTTCGGGTATCATATCCCTTATTACACTATTAACCAGATTGTGCACAACTTTCACATGGACTTTAGAAGCTCAAGCTGCCTTTGAAAATGTGAAGGGCCTTTTTACATCTGCACCCATTTTGAGACATCCTGACCCTACCTTGCCCTATGTTTTCGAGGTTGATGCCTCTGAAAAATTGCTGTGGGAGCCATACTGTCTCAGTGACAGAGGACATAATCCCTACTTCACCCTGTCCCCTTCTTTTCCAGAAAACTAAGTGCATTGGTGATCAGGAGTTGCTTGCTATCAAATCTGCCTTGGAAGTATGGCATCTTCTTAAAGGAACGGCACATCCTATTCTTGTGTTCACCGATCACAAGAACCTTGAATATTTAAGAGCAGCCAAGATACTAAGACCCCGCCAGGCAAGATGGACCCTCTTTTTTGCAGGGTTCTGCTTCCACATTACCTATCGGCCTGGATCTAAGAACGGGAAGCCTGACGCCCTTTCCTGTATGTTCCAAGACACTGAGGTTCCCCCTGAGCCTGATAACATTTTACCTGCTAAAAATTTTCTTCTGTTACAGATTGATCTCTTCTCTCAAATCAAGACAGTAGTTCAGAACCATCCCCCATCTCAGGAACTCCCCCTTCAGCTGAAAGAGGGTCTCTATTTTCATGGTGAGCAGATCTTCATTCCTGAGCCTTTATAGACAACAGTTCTTTACATGTGCCATGACCACCCCTTCGCAGGACATTTCGGAGCTCATAAGACTTCAAATCTGGCTCTTCGCTCCTTCTGGTGGCCAGACTTGGTACAAAATTGCAGGGACTACATTAAGTCCTGCACAACAAGTCTTCAGAATAAGACTGATAGAGCCAAGAATTGGAGTCTGTCGGAGCCTCTTCCTGTTCCTGATAAATTATGGACCATGATCACCATGGACTTTATTGTTGAACTACCCTCATCCGAAGGCTTCACCACCATTTTTGTGATTGTGGATCGATTGTTAAAAATGGCCCACTCTGTGCCCCTGAAAGGCACCCATTCCACTACAGAGACTGCCTCTTCTTTTATCAAGGAAGTTATATGCCGACACGGCATTCCTGCTAACATTACCTCAGACTGTGGAGTACAATTCACGTCCTGATTTTAGAAATCCTTATGCAAAGTTCTGGACATTAAACACTGTTTGTCATACCATCCACAGACTAACGGTCAAAAAGAGAGGACAAACCAGACCCTGGAGCAGTATTTGTGTTGTTTTTCCTCGTTTGCACAAGATGACTAGGCCTCTCTTTTGCCGTAAGCAGAATTCATGTATAATAACTCCCTTTTTTACAAACTATGGGTTTCACCCATCCTTCTTGCCTGATGTTCTCCAGGAATCTTCAGTTCCGGCAGAAAAGGATCGTCTGGAGTTCTGAAGGTCCAACAACCAACTCTTGCAAGAAACCAACACTAAATCCCAGGAAAGTAATAAAGGGTTCTATGACAGGAGGAGAAGAGGTAACCTAGACCTTAAACCGGAGGATAAAGTATGGCTTTCCACTACAAACCTAAAGTTGGCTTGTCCCTCTAAAAAATCAGAACCAAGGTACATTGGCCCATTCTCCGTAAAGAAGAGGATCAATGCGGTTGCCTTCGAGCTCAACCTGCTGGCGAGTTTGAGGATTCACCCGGTGTTTCACGTGTCTCTCTTAAAATGATCCATGGCTGACCCCTTCCCTGATTGAGAACCTGAGATTCCTCCTCCATTGCTTGTTGAAGGAAACAAAGAATTTGAGGTTGAAGCCATTCTGGATTGCTGAAAGTGAAGGGGTCAAACCCAGTTTTTAATGAAATGGAGAGGCTATGGCCCTGAAGATAACTCATGGGAGCCTTCTTCCAATGTACATGCTCTACAGTTGATTCAGGCCTATCTTCAGCTTCACCCTTAGAAAAGTCCCCTAGTGGGTATCCGGAGACTGCCCGTAAGGGGGGGGGAAATGTAAGAGAACTATTAGTTCTCATCCGGGGCGCACACGCATTGATGCGCCCAGGCATCTGCAGACGCCTGTGTGTGCGGCGGACTGCATGCATGCGCATGAGCACACCCATAATGCCAAGTGGCGCCAGATGGCCTATTTAACCATTTCCCACCTGGCCAATGTATATATACGGCCGGGTGGGAGCTCTCTACTTCTGATAGGACGTTCAGGAACGTCCTTCAGAAGGAGGGGGATCGTGCGCGCGCGTGCCCGCGCAGCGGCGCGATCCCGATGTGCTTGTGTCACCCGGACACGGCGCATCTCGGATCGGCAGGAGGGCTCTGTGATTGGCCCTCCTGATCACATTACGGCCGGGTCCGATCACGGCCATCATGTGATGTAAACAAACAGCCGGTTGCTAGGCAATCGGTTCCTCCTCTCCTCACACAGAAGTCATCGCTAAGGAGAGGAGAGCAGATCGCTGCAGCCGGCTGATGATCAGTGAGTATGAGCTGTTTTTACTAACTGATCACCAGTCTAGTTTAAAAACACACATCACCACACAGTGTAAACACACATGTCCCCAAAACACACATGTCCCCAAATAATAAAAAGACATGTCCCCAAATAAAAAAACACATGTCCCCCCACATATGTCCCACTAAAATCACATGTTCCAATGATTATCTGCACACATATGTACGTGATTGCTTGCACACATATGTACATGATCATTTGCGTACATATGTCCGTGATCACACAAACCAATTATTATACACTTAACGGAATTTTTTTTACCAAAAACATGTAGCAGAATACATTTTGGCTTATATTTATGACAAAATTAGATTTTATTGGATTTCTTTTAAAATAGAATTTTTTTTTTTTTTTCCAAATTTCCGCTTTTTTGCGCTTATATCGCAAAAAATAAAAAACGATGTCATGAATAAATACCACAAAAATAAAGCTCTATTTGTGCAAACAAAATGATAAAAATTTCATTTGGGTACAGTGTAGCATGCCTGCGCAATTGTCATTGAAAGTGCGAGAGCGATGAAAGCTGAAAATTGGGCTGGGAAGGAAGGGGGTGAAAGTGCCCTGTATTGTAGTGGTTAAGGAAGTGCTCTGACCCCAGACCATTGCTGACTGGTCTTCAGCTGTTCCCTGATATCTGAATCCTGCTGTTATCCTGTTTGATACCTGTTGACGAAACTGGCTTGCCTTGACCCTGCTTCTGGATCTTGTTCCTGCACTGATTACCAGTTTCTGATCCTGGCTTCCCATTTGACTCTGCTTCCGCCTGCTGCCTTGTATCGTGCTGTCCACCTGTTATCAGTTCCGGCTATCTTTGAGACGCTGCTCTTTCCTTAAGTGTTACTTCTTATCATTCTTCGAGTGTCTGCAACCACGGTCCTGCGACCTACTGCGTCCTTGTGCTGCAAGTCTCCCAGGAACTTTACATCACCTAACGTTCCAGTACCACTGTTCCTGTGGAGTGCCTCTTTAATCCCAGCTGATCCTTGGTGCACAACTACCTATCCTGATCTGATGGTTCTCCTGCCCTTCCAAGATTGCATCCCCTGCTGTAAGTCTCTGGGTCCACTTATGCAGGCACTCATGTTCCTCCTGGACCTCGGTTCCCTCTGTTCCACTTCCAGCGGGACCTGGGCTGAAGATTCAAGAGAGGCCAACCTCGTCATTTCAGTCTCCATCCAGGTATGTGACACCACTGCTTCAGGTAATAGATGTATGCCTGCATATTAATAATACATTTTTTTTTAGTTTAGGTGATGTGGATGTTGTGGAAGAAAAAAACTAATTTCACAAGTGCAAGTGCACACGTCCTCATCTGGGAGATCATGGTGTGCAATCGTGATTTAGAAAAGATAAAGGAAAACATCAATGATGTTCAACAAAAAATGAACAATATCATTGATGTTTTAAGCAGAATCTAAAACACACAAAAATTGTACCGTTTTGTCGAGGACTTTTTTCAATTTAATTCAAGTTTTAAAGTATTTTAAAAGCCAAATTTTTAAGATGAACACAGTGTGTCAACATGTGCTATCTGCCATCACAAAATATCAAGGTACGCGTTTGGGGGTGCAACCCCTTCCTCGCAACTAAAGTAGATGAGAAGAAGGGGTTGCACCCCTGAAACACGTCCATTGATCCCCCATGATGGGAGCTAGCAAATGTTGACATTAGGCAAGGGATCAGGAGGGAAATCCACATTTTGGCTCCCAATTTGTGTGCATCTTTTACAGGGCTTTTACAGGGGTGACATCACCCCATCTGATGAAGGCTATATCAACACAGTTTTGACATACTAATGTCTGATATTGCCTACACTTTTTCAAAGTTGAACTTTGTAAGTTCATGAGTTGTGTATGTTATGGTTTGAAACATGCCTGTTTAACCAAAAAATGTACATTTCTAATGTCAAACTTAAAAAAAAAAAAACTTTTCTAATGCACATGTGAATGTACTTTGTGTAAAATGTTTTATACGCAACACTGTGAGGCTTCTTCTTTCAATGTTCAATACCAGTTTTTGAAGTAAGTTGGTGTTTACACAGTGCTCTAAAATTGGCCCCAATCAGGCCATCTTAGGCACTCAAAACAATTAATTCATGGTGCTGAAAAGGATGATTATTTTTAACATTAGTGAATTACAAACATTACCAACAAAACAAAACAAAAACAATGTGTGTGTGTAGCAGACCCACAACAGAATAGTTAGCTGAAGAAGAGATTGCCACCTCATGTATCAAATAAATTACATTTGCACTATTTAAGAAAATGGCCAAAAAGAAAAGCCCATTGGAGAACCTAGGAGACAGCTAAAAGAAACACAAGCAGTAAATCAAATGGAATATTATTTCCGTTTAAAATAAAAATGTATTTTAAAAATGTTTCTCAAACATTTGCTGGCATATCAATGCCCCCCCCTACCCGCAAAGTACTCTAGATATTTTTTTCTGACTTTGCATGCACTTTGGGGGGAGGGGGCAAGCCAGGATGGCCATCTTCAAGTGCCGTCAGGGTTGGTTGATCTGGAAAGCCGGCCTCAGGCCCAACTGAGGCCACATAGTCAGTATCATTTTTCCTTAGAAAATTGTGCATAATGCAGTAGGCAAGGACATTATGGTTGAGTTTAGATTCCACCATATGGATTGGCATCAGGAATAGGTGGAACTGGCTGGCCATTATGCTGAAAGCATTCTCCACCACTCTTCTGGCCCTAGCCTGCCGGTAGTTAAAAACCCTCTGGTCCGAGGTGAGGGTCCTCATGGGAAATGACCTCATCAGATGTTCTCCTAGCCCAAACGCTTCATCAGCAACTAACACGAACAGAAGACAGAAGTTGTCTTCCGTAGGCGGCAAGCCCAAGCCACTATTCTGGAGCAGTCTGTAAAACTCAGTCTGGGCAATGACTCTACCATCCGACATCTGGCCATTCTTCCCCACCTCCACATACAAAAAATTGTATAACGCAGACACCACCGACAACAACACAATACTATTAAACCCCTTGTGATTATAATAGTATGACCCCGAGTTGGGGGGGTGGGATGATGTGGACATGTTTCCCATCGATTGCCCCTCCGTAGTTGGGAAAGTCCCACCGCTGGGCAAAATGGGATGCCACAGTCTGCCATTCCTGTGGGGTTGAAGGAAATTGTGGAGTCAAACAATCAAAAAATTTACTTTTGCACATAAACATTACAAGCAGATTAGACACAAACATTCTTGGCCAGCATCATCATAACATTTATTTTAAGGAGTATTTAAAGACAAAAGTATAAGGTCCACTTATCAGATTCCTCCTCCCCTATGTTGTCCCAGTGAAAAAATGTTATGTTGGGGGGAAATGTTTTGGACAGGTAACCGTCTCCACTCCATTGAGAGCTGAATGCATACATAATGTGTGTTACTTTGGCTAGCCCCTCCTTACTCACACTACTGGCAGCCCACTGGACAGGTAAGAAGTGTCATAATGCAAAAATATGAATACACACTGTACAAATTGAAGCACATTTCTACATTCTGAAATTACATATCTATTAGATAATAGGAGAACAACACTTTAAACAGTACCATTTGAAAGTATTCAGGCAGGCACTTGCACTACATGCTTTGGTGAATTCATCCATAAATTTGACCACAAATTAGGTAGGTATAGTGTGTATGGGTTTGGCAAAGTCAGCAAATAGAGGATTGGTATCGGTTGACTTAGCAGTTGGGGGGTGCCAAATGAGTTTGGGCCCCAAAACACAAAGCCTCTTGCACTATGCATGAATTTAAGGACAAAAAAACATTTGTACACATTTTAGAGGGTGCTTAGGGTAAAGCAATTCAATGGAGCTGATAAAATACATTGTTAAGTGACTAGGCTAGGTGTGTATGGGCCCAGGATAGCATGCTGGGGAGGTCAGTGAAGTCAAACATGCATGTAGGCCAAAAAAAGAGTCTTAAAAAAGCTTCCAGCATGCATGAGGATATAGAGAATATTCACAGCATATTCTAATCATGGTAATTAGGTAATAATGAAATAAATACAATACATTAGCAAACATTAAATACATATAATGTAATGTTAAAGGATAAAACTTACCTTAATATAGTCATTTTGCAGGACCTGAATGATGGCAGAACAGGTCTCTGAAATGATGATCCCCAGAGTCTGGGGGGAGATGCCTGTCAAGAACTTGAGGTCCTGTATGCTTCTTCCAGTCGCCAAGTGGCTTGCTGGCTTGCCACATGCAGGTATCCTGCCTGCTGATATAAGGGGTCAGCAAAGCCAACAGACGGTGTCATCCTAAGATAATTCCTGAAATCCTCAGGATTATTCTCCTGGATCTCAGGAAGCAAAGGCATGTGCGAGAATTGGTCATGCTGGAGTAACCAATTGTTGGTCCATGAACTCCTCCTCGCCCTGTTCATGGACCAGGCTCGGGTCAAAGTATGACCCCAACACCAAGCCCCCACACAGCACGAACTCGAGAACGAGTACATCCACGCACCATGGTTTCAAAACTGTTGACTGGTCAGAATGAACTTAAATGAACGCACGGAAGAACAGCAAGGCCTGTGAAGAGCGTGCTGAAGAACAGGAATGAGCGGACCAGAAGGCACCGATATACAGATACGAACTGACCAACACTCACTGAAAACCAGATACAAACCCCACAAGCACAAACTGAACCGCAGTAAAACCATCGGAATAAGCTGGAGTCTGAAAAGCGCGAATCATCTCTAACTAAACTTCTACTAACATGAGATAAACATGAGATCAGCAGAAGGAGCCCAAAGGGTGGCGTACTGGGTCTTGAACTTCCTTTTTCTGCTCTGGTCTTACGTGCTGTACATCACGCGTTATAAACGGTCAGACTTTGGAGTGATCGTGTGTGGGCAAGTCCGTTTCAGCGGAGCTCCGTCGGAACTTCATCGGAAAAAGTCTGGTCGTGTGTATGCGGTATCAGTAGACGATGCTAAACACATCAAGGAAGTCCTGAAGTACATCATTCACAAAATATTCGAAGGTAGCTGGTGCATTACAGAGTCCAAAAGGCATAACCAGGTATTCAAAGTGCCCAAAACGAGACCTAAAGGCTGTTTTCCACTCATCCCCTTCTCTGATTCTGATCAGGTTATATGCTCCTTAAATCCAATTTGGAAAAATCATGTGTTTCTTGCAGTCTCTGAAACAGTTCAGGGATGAGTGGCAAGAGGTACCAGTTTTTAATAGTTACTTTATTTAAATCTCGATAGTCAACGCAAGGCCGGAGTGTGTGATCTTTCTTTTCAACAAAGAATATTCCCACTCTGGCAGGGGAAGAAGAAGGCTGGATAAAACCCTTGTCAAGGTTTTCATCAATGTACTTTTGAAGCTCGTCAAGTTCAAGCTCAGAGAGAGGGAAGATTCTGGGGCAGTCATATGGTCTGTGAGGGGGGAGAGTGTCAGCATTCTTCTTGTTGAAAACATCTAGGTCAGGGGTCTCAAACTGGTGGCCCTCCAGCTGTTGCAAAACTACAAGTCCCATCAGACATTGCAAGGCTGACAGTTATAAGCACGACTTCCACAGGCAGAGGCATGATGGGACTTGTAGTTTCGCAACAGCTGGAGGTCCACCAGTTTGAGAACCCTGATCTAGGTACTAATGATAGATGGAGAGCACAAGTTTAACAGTCTCAGAATCTACGTTGATGCAGAGGAATGGCTTTCCGGGACTGGGTGTAGGAAGAAGGCAGTGTTCTTTGCAGTAATTAGAAGAATAAGACACTTCCCTAGAGGACCGATTGATGAGGGGATTATGTGCCCTCAGCCAGGATTGCCCAAGGATAACAAGGAAAAAGCAGGGATGTGATAACATCAAGACAAAAGGAGTTCCCGATGCCCAGAAGTGGTAAAACAGTGAATAGGTGTAGTCTCCAGAGTGACGGGTCCAGACTTAATACTTGAGCCATCTGCTAGCTGGACGGAGAAGCTGTTTTTCTTGGCACACAGGAGCAGTTCATGCATGGTTGTGAAAGAAGAGTCCACAAAAAAGCTACAGGCCCCTGAATCCACGATGGTAGAAACTGTGAGAGTCTTTTTCTGTACACTGGAGAGAGATTGGCAACAAGGTGTGGTTCTGCCCAGGGTTTAGAGAAGCAACCATATGAGGTGGACGAGAGGATCTCCTAAGATGTCTTCGGGGACAACATTGAAGAAAATGTCGCCACAGTAAAGGCAGAGTTTAAGATGTTGACGGCGAGATCGTTCTGTTTGGACAGAGGAGATCTCAGAAAACTGGTGCATGCAACCTTCTTGACATTAACATTGTCCTTAGGCATAGCCATGGAGGAAGGGGGTAAATGGACCTCGGACTGAACAGGTAACAGATTGAGGTTCCTGGCTCTCTCGGACTGTCTTTCGCACATGTGGCGATCGATCAGTATACAGAGGTGAATCAAAACAGGATCAGTTTGCCTCTGAAGCTGGTGAGCCCAGGCCTGGGGTTTCCCAACAACAAAGAGATGAGGAAGCCCACCTTAACTTCTTCGGTAGAAAAGTTTCGGGGGAGAAGAGAAAAATGAAGCTCACAGGCATTCTAAAAAGTCCTAAATCCTTTACAGTCACCAGAAAAGCGCTCAGGTAGGGGTATTCTTGGCTCAGGAGGATAACAAAGTTCAACATGGTTACAAGTTGTAGTTTGAGCAGCAGAAACCTTGAGGCTGCATTCACACCTGAGCGTAGCGTTTTCAAGCATTTTTTGCGATGTTTTTTACCACGATTGCCTGCGTTTTTTACCGTGATTTTGTGCAGGGCAAAAGGTCACCAATGTTAAAAGAAGAAAAACGCCAAAATCTGCTCAATTCGAGCGACAAAAAAGGGTCCGTTTGGCTTCAGGCGACATGTAGTGGAGATGTGAACCATCTCCATTGAGAATAATATAATTTTTCCCCTCTAGCATTTTGTAGCTTCAGGCTTCAAGCTACAAAACACTCAGGTGTGAATGGGGTTTGACTCCTGAATCTTCAGAGGTGGGAACTGCACTGGATGCAGAATGTAGTTGGTTGTGGAGTTGAACAAAGTCTATGTGAAACCCTTGTACCACATGAGAGAGTGCAGTAACAGTCCGGCAGAGGGTTGAAAGAAGAGAGACTTCCATTTCAGACTCCATTATGGGTAGGTTGGCCCCTCTTGCATCTCCAGCCCAGGTCCCACTGTAAGTGGAATAGAGGGAACCGAGGGCCAGGAGGAACATGAGTGCCTGCAGATGTGGGCCCGGGGACTTGCAGCAGAGGATGTGATCTTGGAAGAGCAGGAGAACCATCAGATCGGGATAGGTAGTCATGCACCAAGGATCAGCTGGAATTAAAGAGGCACTCCACAGGAACAGTGGTATTTGAACATTAGGTGATGTAAAGTTCCTGGTAGACTTGCAGCAAGAGGTCGCAGCGGGTCGCAGGACCGTGGTTGCAGACACTCGGAGAATGATGAGATGTAACACAGAAGGCAAAAGCCAGGTCTCAAAGACAGCCAGGACTGGTAACAGGTGAGCAGGGAGGTACAAGGCAGCAGGCAGAAGCAAGGTCACAAGGATAGCCGGATCTGGTAACAGACGGACAGCATGGTACAAGGCAGCAGGCAGAAGGAGAGTCAAATGGGAAGCCAGGATCAGAAACCAGTAATTAAAGCAGGTACAGGATCCAGAAGCAGGGTCAAGGCAAGCCAGTTTTGTCAACAGGTATCAAGCAGGATAATAGCAGGATTCAGATATCAGGGAACAGCTGATGACCAGTAAGCAACAGTCTGGGGTCAGAGCACTTCCTTAAATAGGCCGTCTGGTGCCAATTGGCATCATGGGCGTGCTCCTGCATGTGCATGTGCATGGGTGCACACCAGATGGGAGCTAATAGTTCTCTTACAAGTGGTCTCAAACACTCACCTGTTGTGGTCACTATTTCAACCACGTCATGAACCTCTCCTCCCTCCACATCCTCAGGTTGTGGTGTGGTGACTTCCCCTTCTTTAGGAGGTTGGGGGTCCCTGGTATCCTCTGATGTCCCAAGCCTTTTCTCCCCTATGTGAATAAAAAAAAGGTATACTTAGCACACAGATATTTTAGGCAAGAAATAGGAATATGAAACATTGCTTGAAGTGTCGTGCAATTGTCTGTTTTGGCAGAGTTACAAGCTGAAGACATACTTTTTTCCCTTTCTTCAAGTTGGAATACTTCCCTTTTTTGGTAAAGTTTTCCACATGGAGACACCTGTAGTATCCACTGGAGCACCTGTGTGGGACAACCTAAAAAGGGTGTTCTTGTGTCTCACACTAGTGCTCCTGCATCCAGATGTGTAAACAGCTGCTGAGTGTCCTCTCCTTACACTGAAGCAAGTTTGCATTTCATTCTAGTTACAAACCCATCTAAACAACAAACATTTGTTTTATTTTAATACAAATAGATACAAATACAAATAAATACAAATAGACCTGAACAAATGTAGTTAACCTGCATTTGTCAAAAACATCGTATTAGTGGGCGAACAAACAATGTTAACTATGAACAATTACTGTGCCCATGAACCTGAAACTTGCCATTTTCAATGCCATTTTAAACCATACAACAGTAAAGAAAAGCACATGGAGCAGCACGAAAGTAATAATAATAATAATAATAGGAACACACAACAAAATACTTACTTTTTTGCAGCACTCTCTTGATTCTTCTGTACTGATCCTGCTCCCTCAATTTGAGATCGGACCATAGTTTCCTCAGTTGATCTTTGGATCGCCGTATCCCAAAATTCTTCTGCAGACTTTTAACAACTTTACTTATGATTTTGGCCTTTTTCACATTTGGGTTGCTGTATGGTCCATATTTCGCGTCATAGTCGGCCCTCTTCAAGATGTCCACCATCTCCATCATTGCACCAAAGGACATATTTGAGGCCTTAAATCTCCTGGATCGTGAGGTTTGTAGCTCTGGGCTTTCATTGTTGCTGCTCTCTTCTGCACGCACCTGCTCTGTCTCTGCCATATGCTCTCCCACTGTGCTGAAAGAGAAGGGGCGGGAAATATACTAGAAAGAAGGTCAGGGGCGGGCAGAGTTTCACGCATGCACAGTGTATATAAAGCGTAACACGCATGCATTGTACATACAAACTGTGAGGGAATATACTAGAAAGAAGGTCAGAGGTGAGCAGTTTTTCTTGCATGTACAGTGTATATAAAGTGTAGCGTGCATGCGTCGTACATACGTTCTGTGAGTGGAGGGTGGAGTAGCATAAGCGCCAATCATACTAAGGTACAATTTTAACTTGGGGCATCAGTGGTCTATACTGCTTATAGATTAAGGCCTATATGGGGACAAGATTAGGAGAGTTTAGCCTGACATTAGAGTTTGTCTTGTGTTGTGTCTTGCAGAGAAAATTAATAGATTCAATGATCATGACTTCCTCCCTAGCTTCATTGATGAATACAGGGAGCTTCCCTGTCTGTGGCAGGTGAAACACCCATTTTATAATAATACAATAAAGAGGAAGGCAGCGCTGGATCAATTGCTGGAATTGGTTAAACCGGTGATTCCCACGGCAACCATCACCTATTTGAAGTGCAAAATTATGGTCCTGATGAGCACATATAATAGGGAGCGCAAGATTGTCCAGGATTCCTTGAGATCAGCAGCAGCAGTAGATTACATTTATGTCCCCAGGCTGTGGTACTATGACAGACTGCTATTTTTGTCAGATCAGACTGAAATCAGGCCATCACACTCAACCCTTCCTTGCATTCTTCCTTCCACTCTTTCTTCCACCTCAGGTGAGGCTTCAGAAGTCCAGCCTGGGCCTTCCACCCAGGAAGATGTGAAGGAGCCCAGATTGAGCCAGGTATAGCATTGTTCAACATATTTCCTGACAAAAATGAATGATGTTAACTAGCTGTTATCATTGACCACTAATTTCAGAATTAACAAAGTGATTTACATATCAATAGACAGTAGTAGCCAAAAATGATTGAGACAAGAATGACAAATGCTGGGGTCAGAAGGATAGTCTTTTCTATTTGTTAACATTCAATTTGCAACAGTTATGAGCTCTAAATTGTGTGTGATTGATGGCCAAAAACCTAAAACTATGTCCCATTTTCATACACAGGAAAGTCTCAGCCAGGAGGAGGGCGTGGAAACGGGCAGCCAGGAGGTGGCCATGGAAATTGGCAGCCAGGAGGTGGCTGTGGAAAGTGGCAGCCAGGAGGTGGCTGTGCCCAGTAGCCTGACCGAATTGAAATACCAATTTTGCCTGTCAAATAATTGATGTCTGCTCTGGGGTACAAAGGCTTTGCCAATTTCAACAGTTTATCTAGCGTTGCCTTCCTCTTTATTTTGATTTCAACAGTTTATCTAGTGTTGCCTTCCTCTTTATTTTGCTATGACCCCTAATAAATGTCTATTTTTTTTTCACAAATACTTGGCTATGTGTTTTATTTCAAAAAAGACAGTTTGTTTGTGAGTAGGCAGGTACATTTCAAAAATGTCAAATTAACAAGGGACACCAACCAATCTCCCTGAGGTTAAAAAATCTAAGATAATAGTGTTGTGGTAACTTGACACCCAAAACGAAAAAAATAAAAATATTGCGATCACTATAAAAAAAAAACATATAAATAAATAAATCAGGAGATCTTGATTAAAAAAAAATAAAAATAAAAAGATCACTCTAAACAAAAAAAAAAAAAGAAACATTATTCTGGAGACCTGGCAAAAAAATAAATAAAAAAAGATTATTCAAGGGATCACGAGAAATAATAAAGAAATCAGTTTGTCAGAACTCTGTGTGAATATCAGCAACAAAACAACTTCATTATTCTAGCATTCTAAAGAAGAAGAGAATGCGCTGCATTAAAAAATGTAAAAGTTTGCAGTATGACGAATGGGCTGTCTCCATTACGAAAGCTAGTTTTACCAGACCAAGAGCTTCCGCCTCATACTTGATTCAGAGCATGCATGGAATTTTCTACACATGCTCGGAATTTACGAGAACAGATTTTTCAAATATCTGTTGTCAGAAATTCCGACTAGAAATGTCTGATGGAGCCTACACACACGATTGGAGCGTCCGTCAACAAGCTCATATCGAACGTTTGTTGACGGAAATTTTGATCGTGTGTATGTGGCATAATTCCGTCAATGGGACATATGAATCACATTGCATAAACTTTTGTAGCCCACCCTTGTATCCCACCCATGGAGGACACAGGAGCCATCGCCTGACCCGCTGCATGTCCCACAGCTTGCCGCTGTCACCAGCTGCCTGACCTGCCAAAAGGATGGGGAAAGTGCTGGTCAGACAGCGAGTGGGCAAGCGGGGAAAGGGGGTTACAGTGGTTACATATGATGGGTACACAGAGGCTGCATATGATGGGCACAGGGTGCATATGATGGGCACAGAGGCTGCATATGATGGTAACTGGCTGCATATAATGGGCACAGAGGCTGCACATGATGGGCACAGAACAGTATTTTTCAGAAATGTTCAGCTTGTTTGCACCTCCCCCCCCCCCCCCAAAGAAAAAAAATTTGGAGCGCCTGCCACCACTGCCTGTGACTACATGACAGAATCCAGTCTCAGTCCAACCTTTGCTAGGGATGATAAGTACAATGCAGAGTTCTGTTTTTGCATCCTGGTGCTTACAAAACTTGATAGAACCCTCTTAAACCATGTTGTCTGACTTGTAGTTGAGGTCAGCTTAGCATGTTAAGGTTAGAAGAGCCCCTGTTTGGATACCACCTGCATCCCTTTTATGAAGCTACATAGCAAAATGCACTTTAAGGATATCTAAACCCAAGAATAAAATTTTATTATTTTGTAACTTACCAGTCCTTAGATGTGGTGGCTGCATTCATTTTCATATGTAACAGAAAAAAAACCTTTCTTGATCATACATCACGGGACACAGAAGCTTCATTACATAGTGGGTTATATAGGCACCTTCGGTGATTGGACACTGGCTAACACCAATTAAGGAGAAATCCTCCCCTATATAGCCACTCTCATATGGGAGGCACCTCAGTTTTTTCGCCAGTGTCTAAGGTGGTTAGTCACGTAAAACATGCGCTATGAAGAAAGCTCTAGGCAGGTCCCTGCAGGGGTCTAAGGGCTATGAGAACCGAATCCATATCTTGGGCCGATATTTGACTTCCAAGATGATAGGGTTCCCGGGCCTCGCGAAGAAACAAGGTTTTGCCTGTAAGTCCTCTCCTTTGGAAGACTGGGCTCTGGGAAAACCAGACTTGGTGTACTATTAAAACAGTGGCACGAAAGTTTCTGGCAGAGTCTTTTACAAGGTTCAGGTAAGAGGTTCCTCTGAGAAGGAATCCAAAAAATCCTGAAGGTTGGCACAACTCTGCCCGCCATGATGGGTGAAGATTGGAAACTGTCTGTTTTCAGCAGTTCCTGCGGCGGGGACAAGTAAGAAAAGTTAATCCTATATAAATCATATATTATGAATTTCTTCATGTGAGTAGTTGTATGTCTTACCTGGTTTCCGCCACTAGAGGGAGTAAAGAGCAGCCTGGTGTTACATGCCTTACATGCCTTTCCAGGATACACTCAGTGAAGCCAGTCTCCGGACGGCTCACATCCCCAACCGCAGGCTCTGCCACACAAAAGAGAGGTCCCACATTGTCTGGGGGGGTCCCGTGCAGCTCAGCAGGTGGTCCTCTTCCTCCCCCTCGGACGCTGACAGTCCTCGCGCACGCACGCGCATGCACGCGCAAAGGGCACGCTCCTATGACAAAGTGGACCGGGCTGTGGTTGCGGGCCGCGCACGCCAGTGTGCACAGCGCTTCAAAGCGGCAAATTTAAAGAGCCCAGAACGCCAGGGATCTGTAAGCGGATGACACAGAGCTGTGGGCAGTAAGCATCCTAAGGGGTCGGATCCAGGCAATCCTAAGACACCTACTCAGCATCAGGTTGTGCAGTTTTAGCATATATGTATATTGTAAGACTTGTAGCACAACAGTGATTGCACTTTGTACTAGTACCTCTGCTTTGTAGCTTAGGACTATGTCTCCTCGTAAGAGGGTCTCAGGGGGAGGTAACAAGGGCACTGGAAAATCACCACCTAGGTCTAGGGGTCCTAAAGATGCCTGTAGGTTACCACCCCCCCCTGCAAGACTGGAGCCAGCCTCACAGGATGAGTCAGTGCCCCTGTCAGGTTTTGCAGCCTCTCCTAATGTTTTAGCCCCAGCGTATGCCACTGAAGACTCCCTTAAGGCTACATTGGAGGGTTTTGAAGGGAGAATTATGAATTTTATTTCAGCTTCCCTGAAAGATAGCAGAAAAAGGGGTAGATCCCCTCCCTCTGCTGAATTTCCTCTTTCAGATGACACCTCTGACAATGAGGAGAGATCCCTATCATGGGATAGGGATCAAGAGCAGTCGGATGAATCAGAGGAAGAGGAAAGAGTCTCCTCCTCTCAGGCACTCAAAAAGCAGGTTCAATATTACACTGAATTGGTGCATACCACTTTCAGAATGCCCACTGATGAGGCCGTAACATCCTCTGTTTCTTCCCTGGGAGTCAGGAGAATCCCACAGACTGCCCTTTCCTTTCCAATTCATCCCTTAATGGATAAATTGTTGTATGAGGATTGGGGGCATCCCGATAAACAGTTTTCTCCTCCTAAAAGGTTTTCAATGCTTTATCCTCTGGAGGAAAGTTTCACCAAGAAATGGGGGGTCCCATCCGTCGATGCGGCTGTTTCTTATGTGAATAAAAACCTGACCCGTCCTTTGGATAATGCTCATGTATTTAAAGATCCAACTGATAAGAAGCTGGAAATGTTATTGAAAGCCTCCTTTTCCATGGCTGGCGCTGTAGTGCAACCTACAGTCGCAACTGTGGGGTTGTGTCAGTTCCTCAAGGAACAGGTTAAGCAGATGCTTGGCCTGCTTCCCAGTGAGGAAGTGTAGATTTATGCAGAAATTCCTGAGATTCTGTGTCTAATGATCGATGCGATTCTGTCAAACAAGCATCTCGTTTGTCTCTCCTGTTGGTACATATGCGAAGGTCCCTGTGGCTCAAAAATTAGGCAGCTGAGCTGTCATGTAAAAAATATTTGACTGGGTTCCCGTTTAATGGGGAACGCTTATTTGGGGAGGACTTGAATAAATTTGTCCATAAGATTACAGGAGGTAAATCTACTCTCTTACCAATCAAAAAGAACAAATGTCCATCATTTAGGCGTTCTCTTTCTACCAGAACATCAAGCTCTAAGCAGTGGCAATGGCCTTCCCAACCTCCCTCTAGAGAAAAGGCCCAAGGTCACGCCCAAGGGCAGAAAAAGACTTGGGGGCAAAAGCCTGCCAAGCAGAGCCCAAAAGCTTCCTTGTGAAGGGGCGCCCCCACTCAGCCGAGTGGGGGGAAGGCTCCTGCAGTTTGAAGAAGCCTGGCAGGAAGAGATTCAGGACAAATGGGTAACCTCCTCAGTATCTCTGGGCTACAAGCTAGAGTTCCAGGAGATTCCACCATCTTGCTTCCTAAGGTCAAGGATCCCCAAGGATCCAGCAAATCGAAGACCGCTACTTTTGGCCTTAGATCACTTACTATCCCGGGGGTGATAGTGGAAGTGGACCCAAAAGAACAGGGTTCAGGGTTTTACTCAAATCTCTTCACCGTTCCAAAACCAAATGGAGATGTCAGACCTATCCTGGATCTAAAGGATTTGAATCAGTTTCTGCACATTCGGTCTTTCCGAATGCAGTCAATACGCTCTGTGGTCTCCTCCCTGCAAGGGGGAGAGTTTATGGCATCAATAGATATCAAGGATGCATATCTTCATGTGCCAATATTTCCCGCACACCAAAAATATCTAAGGTTGGTGGTAGGTCAGTGCCATTTTCAATTTGTGGCCCTGCCTTTCGGTCTCACTACAGCTCCTTGAGTTTTCACAAAGCTTCTAGACCCTCTGTTGGCAAACCTAAGAGCTCAGGGCATAACCGCGATAGCTTATCTAGACGATTTTCTACTCATAGAGCAGACAGTAGTGCTCTTGAACCACAGTATTGTCAAAACGTTAGAACACCTGGAAAACCTAGATTGGATTATAAACCTAGAAAAGTCGTCCCTGTAGCCTGCTACAAGGTTGGAATATCTAGGCATGATCATAGACACCGCTCAGGGCACGGTGTTTCTACCAAGGCCAAAAGCTATGGCTATAAGGGTTCTGGCTCGCCTAGTGCTGAGCAGAAGGAGTTCCCCCACTCGGCTGTGTATGAGACTGTTAGGGAAAATGGTTGCCTCCTTCGAGGCCGTTCCATTTGCCCAGTTTCATTCAAGGCCTTTACAGAGATGCATCCTTGCGGCTTGGAACAAGAAGCCCCAAGTCTTGGATCTTTCTATGTGTTTATCTCCAGGGATACACAAGAGTCTCATTTGGTGGTTACAGACCAAGAATCTACTGAAAGGCAAAACTTTTCTTCCACTTCCATGGAAAATCATAACTACAGATGCCAGTCTGACAGGCTGGGGAGCAGTGTTGGAAGAGGTATCCACGCAGGGAAGATGGTCTGCGACCGAAAGACTCCTGCCCATAAATATTCTGGAAATTCGGGCAGTTTATATGGCCCTCATGAACTGGTCCTACAGACTACAGGGTCACCCTTCTTCGATTACAGTCCGACAATGCCACAGGTGTGGCTTATATCAATCACCAAGGTGGCACCAAAAGTCTGGATGCACAAAGAGGTGAATCATATACTTGCTTGGGCAGAGAGGCATGTTCCGTGCCTTTCTGCAGTCTTCATTCCAGGAGTGGAAAATTGGCAAGTGGACTTTCTAAGCCGCCAAAAATTATGCCCAGGAGAATTGGCTCTGCACCCCGACATATTTCAAACCATATGTCACAAATGGGGTACTCCGGATGTAGATCTGTTTGCGTCCAGATTCAATGGGATGCTGGACAAGTTTGTGTCAAGAACAAAGGACGTACTTGCTCAGGGGTCAGACGCTCTGACAATTCCCTGGGATCGGTACAATCTAATCTATGCCTTCCTGCCATACCCGCTTCTGCCGCGGTTCCTGGGAAGAGTCAAGAGGGAAACAAAGTTGGTTCTGTTGGTAGCTCCGGCTTGGCCCAGATGACCTTGGTACGCAGAGATCATGAAGATGGCAGTAGGCAGGCCTTGAATCCTTCCTCTCCGGACAGATCTGCTCTCGCAAGGTCCAATCTACCATCCTGCTTTATACAGTCTGAATTTAACGGTTTGGCTGCTGAGACCCACATTCTGAAAGACCGTGGGCTCTCGGAATCAGTCCTTTCTATTCTGGTCAATGCCAGAAAGCCGGCCTCCAGGCTTATTTACTACAAAATCTGCAAGGCATATGCTTCCTGGTGTGAACCCAGGGGATGGCATCCTAGAAGGTATGTCATTAGCAAGATCTTGGCTTTCCTCCAGTTGGGCCTAGAAATTAATTTGGCCGTAAGCACTATCGAGGTTCAGATTTCAGCTTTGTCACTGTTTTTCCAGAAGCCACTTGCATCACATTCTCTTGTCCGGGAAGAGAAATTGAACCATAGTCCACAAAGAGACAGCCCATATATATGGGCTTAGACTCCCCAAATCAAGGGAAATTTGGTGAAGGAGAGGCCGAGGCCAAGTTAAACAAGCAGCAGAATATGCATCTTTCAAGGTGGGAGCTTGGGGAAGGGGTGTCGCTGGGGTGTAGAATAAGCTTTCTGTGGTTTCTGGCGAGCAGGGGTCCAAATCCAGCCTGGGATGGATGTAGGTTTAGGCGTCGTCGGAAGCGGTAGAGGGTCCTCCTCCAGTAGTGACGGGAGACCAAGATTGCGTATGAATGCCTCACTCTCCTGAAGATCCCTCATGGAGTATTGGACGCCATTCTTTGAGGCGGACAGGCGGAAGGGGAATTCCCTGCGGTATGGGAGATGATGGTTTTGCAGGTGTGTAGTCACTGGGCGGAAGCTGCGATGTTTTGCAAGAGTTATAGGAGATAGGTCGCTAAAGATTTGTATTTTAGCCCCTTTGAATTCAAGTCGAGATTTATTATGAGTAGCCATGATCAAGGCTTCTTTGCTGTCGTAATAATGGAAGCGTACTATAATGTCCCTGGAGTTCGTTCCTGCAGGGGGTTTAGGAGCCAGTGACATGTGTGCTCTGTCTAGTCTCCAGTCTATATCCGGAATCAGAGGAGTCACAATGTTAAAAAGATTCAGTAGGTATGGTTGGATCTCACCTATGGTCCGTGGATGGGACCGGTTGTAAGCCTCGTATCTAGGCGAGCAACCGTCTGAAGAAGGCAATACAGGTCCCAATCTGTGCAGTGGGTGTCTGGGAGCACGGATAGATGTTTTTATGCAGGGTGTGGAAGCGCTGGCTCCAGATTGCGGCGGATTCCAGAGGAGCTCTACAGCGTCTTTCTCCTATTGCATCTAGACACGCCCCCAAAGTGGGTTTCTTAAAGGCACAAGATATGTGCTTTTTTAGTGGCAAAGGAGCGAAAGGCTTTGGTGCATTTTTTGTGGGATGTTCAAGCCCTGAACATTCAGGGATAGTATATTTATCGGAACCATAGGGTTATGAATGCATGAGCTAAGATGTCATGTTTTCCAAAACATTGTGTAGATAGACCTGCCTTCGGAAGAGGGGGATAGGGAAGAATAGAAAAGGAAATGGTAGAAGATTTAAATATTCTTCATTTTGAATAGTAAATAAAACATATATAACCTCTTAACACTTTGGTTAAGGGGTAAAAAAACTCCCTCCAAAGGTACTTTGGCCACTGTCAACTGTCCACTATATTAACGAACTAACCGAGAGTAGCAAAAAGGGAGCGCAAGAAACATTCCCAAAAGAACAACAAAGCCTACTATTAGCAAATTTTCATAATGATATAAGTAACAAGAATATTTTAGCACTAGCAGGAACTGATGGAAAAATAATGGAAAAAAAACATGGATATTGAAAATTGATCTATTTTGTCCATTAACTTAAACCATTTATCTTGGATCTGGAGTAAAGCAGTTGTTACAATATGTTTTATTAAGAACTTGTTAAGACAATTAAAGTATGAAGTTATGAAAATAGAAAAGATAGCTCATTTTCTCATTATCATAACCAAGTGTGTCTAAATATAATAAGAATTAATTAGATACAAAATGTGAAATAGACAGTTTACTCCGGAAGTAAGGATTGGTGAACTTATCCATCAAGTAGAGAGAGAAATATGAGTATATATTATTCTTCAGTATATAGAGTCATCAGGGGCTTGATCAGGCGATCAATATCGGCCCCTTTTATGTGAGCTCTGGTGCTCATTTCTCCTTGGCAACACAGAAGATTTATTTGGAGAAGATGATGTCAGTCTTCATTGAGTTCTTGATTCTGTGTCGAGTTCAGCAGATGCATGTCTCGAAGGGTAGTTTGTAGTTCGTTAGCAGAACGACATATAAAGTTAGAGCCTTGAAATGCAAAACGTAATGAAAAGGGGAATCCCCAATGATATGTAATTTGATTGTGTTGCAATACTTGTAATAAGGGTTTTAAGGCCCTTCTTTTATTTATTGTAAGTTGGGACAAGTCTGCAAAAAGCTGGTAGTTATGTCCTTGGAAGTTAAGAGTTTCTTTATTCCTTGCTGCAGATAGTAGTTGTATTTTTGTTCTGTAGAAATTAAACTTTGCAATGATATTGTAGGGTGGACCATCAGATTTTTCAGGTGTTAGACCTCTGTGAACCCTGTCGATTTCCAGACGGTTTATCGGGATTGGTTGGTTGTGGTTCCTGAAAAAATACTGTCATTGTAGCTTGTAAGTCAATTACAGTTTTAGGAATACCTCTAATACTCAAATTAGAGCGTCTAGCATGATTTTCCTAGTCTTCCAATCTTGTCTGTAATGTTGCAATTTCCTCTTTAACCGCTTCCCGCCAACCCTATAGCCGAATGACAGCTATAGAGAAGGTGCTTTCGTCCGGGAGGCCGTCCTTCCAATCTTGTCTGTAATGTTGCAATTTCCTCTTTAACCGCTTCCCGCCAACCCTATAGCCGAATGACAGCTATAGAGCAGGTGCTTTCGTCCGGGAGGCCGTCCTTGGACGTCCTGGTGTTTACTTCCGCAAAGCGCACCGCCGCGGGTGCGCATCGGTGAAGTTTTGTGTTTGCCTTGTCCCCCGGAGACAGGCAAACACAGATCGCTGTAAACGGCCAATCACAGCGGCCGTTTACAGCGTGATCGGCATGTCCAATGTGAGATAATCTCATATGTAAACATATGAGATCATCTCTCAGCGCCGCTCTCCCTCCTCACACAGACAGCGTGTGAGAGGGGAGAGATGAATGGCTGCAGCGGCCGTAAGTGGAAAAATAAAAAAATAAATTAAAAAAAGTGCCATCCGCCCCAGTGCCATCCTCCCCCAGTGCCATGCTCCCCCAGTGCCATCCTCCCCCAGTGCCATCCTGCCCCAGTGCCATCCTGTCCCAGTGCCATCCACCCCAGTGCCATCCACCCCAGTGCTACCTGCCCCCAGTGCCACCTGTTAGTGCTATCTGTCCCCAGTGCCACCTGTTAGTGCTATCTGTCCCCAGTGCCACCTGTTATCAGTGCCATTTGTCCCCAGTGCCACGTATAAGTGCCAACTGTCATCAGTGCCACATGTAATCAGTACCACATAGTGCCATCTGTCATCAGTGCCACATATTAGTGCCATCAGTCATCAGTGCCACGTCTCAGTGCCATTTGCCATCAGTGCCACCTGTCAGTGTCACGTGCCATCTGTTGTCAGTGTCAAGTGTCATCAATGCCACTTATCAGTGCCATCTGTCATCAGTGTCATGCATCATCAGTGCCACGTATTAGTGCCATCTGTCATCGGTGCCACGTATTAGTGCCACGTATTAGTGCTATCTGTCATCAGTGCCATGTATTAGTGCCATCTGTCTTTAGGGCCACGTATTAGTGCCACGTGTCATCAGTGCCACGTATAAGTGCCACGTGTCATCAGTGCCACGTATAAGTGCCATCTGTCATCAGTGCCACATATTAGTGCCATCTGTCATCAGTGCCACATGTCATCAGTGCCACGTATAAGTGTCATCATTGCCACGTATCAGAGCCATCTGTCATCAGTGTCACGTGTCATTGTCCTGGTGCTCCAGGGCCTTCAAAAGTGTAATAGGTAGTCAACAAGTTAGATGTGTAATTTATGCTCCTAGAACACCTGATGGCGATCCCTGCAAGTTGGGCCTCTCTATGTGGCCAGGCTGTGAAAAAGTCCCACACATGTGGTATTGTAATACTCAGGAGGAGTAGCAGATTTTTTTGGTGGTGTCATTTGTGGTATACACATGCCATGTGAGAGAATAACCTATTACAATGACAATTTTGTGGAAAAAAAATAAAAAAATGAAAAATCTTAATTTTGCAAAGAATTGTGGGAAAAAAATGACAACATCAAAAAGCTCACCATGCCTCTTACTAAATACCTTGGAATGTCTACTTTCCAAAAAGGGGTCATTTGGGGGGTATTTGTACTTTCCTGACTTGTTCGGGTCACAAGAAGCGAGATCGGCCACCAGTACATCAGATGTGATCAATTTTGTGCGATTCACGCCACAGCTTGTAGACTCTCTAACTTTCACAAAGACCAAATAATATCCACTAAAATTTATGAAGAAAAATTAATAATTAGCATAATTTTGTCACAGAAACAAAGAAAAATGCGTTTTTTTTCAAAATTTTCTGTCTTTTTTCATCTATAGCGCAAAAAATAAAAACCCCAGAGGTGATCAAATACCACCAAAAGAAAGCTCTATTTGTGGGAAAAAAAGGACAAAAAATTCATTTGGGTACAGTGTTGCATGACTGATGAGTAATTGTCATTCAAAATGTGAGAGCACCGAAAGCTGAAAACAGGTCTGGGCAGGAAGGGTGTTTAAGTGCCCAGTAAGCAAGTGGTTAAGGTTGTCAACTTCATTATAGTATTGTACATTGTTAATTTCTAAGTCATTTACTCTAGTTTCAAGTGTGAATAAGCTCTGACCCAACTCTCTTATTTCCTTGGTAAGGCTAGTAGTAATAGGGTCAGAGGTACTTTTCAATAGGGATGAGCTGAACACCCCCTCCCCGGTTCGGTTCACAGAAGAACATGCAAACTTCTTTCAGTGGTGCAGCAGCTGGGGCAGGCAAATTTGCCTGGTACAGTCTGACGTTGGTTTACAGATAGATTGCCCACAAGTACTTGGCTGTGACAAACCTCAGTACCTCTCAGTGCGGGTTTCAGAGAGGACTGAAGGTATAGTGGGATTGGAGATCCCAGCTGATGAGGAGCAAGGAGAGGTCCGCTTTGTTCTTTGGTGTGGGTCTTTTAGGTACGCTTGCAAACGAACTGCATGGCAGTCGACATATGTCTGCTCAAGCATGTGGTGCCCAAGCGGGTGATGTTTTGGCCATGCGAGATACGCTTGAGACATATGTTGCAAATAGCAGCAGTGTGATCTGATGCACTTGTCTCAAAAAAGGCCCACACCAAAGAACTTTTGGAATAACATGCAGAGACAGCAGTGCCCTGCAAATGCGGAGCTCTGCGGTGTGATGCAGTCGATGTGCTGCCCCTAAGCTGGCCCTCGAGGGCATCCTGCCTCGTTGGAGATGTGCCGCCTCCTCTTCCTCCTCCTCTCTCCTACCAGGCACCCACGTGGAGTCAGTGACCTCATCATCCCCTCCCTCCTCCTCACTGGAGCAAACCTGGCAGTATGCTGCAGCTGGGGGAACATGACTGCCAGATTGCTGTCCTTCTTGGGCACCCCGTCTCTCTGGGCTCATGTTACTGCCTTCCTCTAGCTGGGTACCATCATCAGAGCCTTCAAAACGCTGAGCATCCTCCTGGAGCATGTACCCAACACTGTGGTCAAACAGTTTGGAGGACATGGTGAGGCTAGGGAAGAAGTGACTGATGCCATTGAGCCAAGGGAAGAGGCCGTGTTGGCAGCTGCTTTGCCAGACAAAGTACCCTGAGCCTGGGTGAGAGAGGATGAGGAAAATGAGGACAGCTTGGTCATCCACTCTACCAAGTCTTTGGCATGTTGCGGCTCAACATGGCCAGCTGCCAAAAAAAAGGACAAGTGTGTCCCATGGCCACGTGCTGATGAGGATGCACTGTGTCCACAACCAGCACTGTTGACTCTAGACACAGAGCCTTTGCACACACACACAGTTTGCCCTTTTTTATTGGCGTGTGACTGTCTGCCTCTCCTTGTTGGCCTTCCAGACATGCTAATGGCCTGCGCAAAGCTGGGAAATATATATTTATATTGATTATACTGCAGCTAACAGAATCAACTGCCTGCCTGTAGTATTATTAGTATGAGAACACCAGCAATTGTCTTCAGGTAGCTTGAGGTGCACACTGTGCAAAGGACACAGTACACTAACTGTAAATACTGCAGCTGCCTGCCTGTGGTATTACATATATATATATATATATATATATATATATATATATATATATATATACACACACACACACACACACAACACCTAGGATGCATATATATCCTCCATACACTGTAACTGCAGCTAACTGACTCGCTTGCGTACTCTGTCTAACTTAAATCAAATGACACTGTCTCTCTGTCTATCTCTCTCTGCCGCCGCAACACACTACACAAGGCCGCCACGCAGGTGGCCTTATGTAGTGTGGGGCGTGTACTAAACCCCCTGAGCCGTAATTGGCCAAAGCCACCCTGGCTTTGGCCACCCTGGCTTTGGCCAATTACGGCTTTTTCTACAGATGGCGCTGTGATTGGCCAAACATGCGGGTCATAGTGCATGCTTGGCCAATCATCAGCCAGCAATGCACTGGGAATGCCGTAATGAATTATGGGCCATGATGCACCACTTGAATTTAGCGTGAACGGCCCATAACATTCACAATTCAAAGAACAGCCAAATAGGCAATGTTCAAGTCGAACATGGGTTTGATTCGAACTCAAAGCTCATCCCTAATCAAGACACATCATTACAAAATCATCAAAGAAACCAATAAACATATATATGCAAACATCTCTGGGCTGGACGGAAAAACAACAAACCAAATTGCTATGGGGATGTGCTTTTTAAAATAAATAAATAAATGCACATTTTTACAGGTAAAAAATGTGCATTCATTTTTTATTTTTTTTATTTTTGGAGCCTGTAAAGCATTGAAAAGTGTTGAAGATCTTTCCGTGTATCTGTCTACACATACATTCTGTACAGGCAAGGTAATACACTGACAGGAAGAATCAATGAACTACCATGCTTTACATGGTAGTTCATTGAGAACTACAAGTCAACAGCTACAAAAGATGTCTTGGCTTGTAGTTCATTCACACACAGAGCTCTGTGAATGAATGAAGGATGCCACCATGTGGGTGGAGCCCCACACATCTGTACTGATTTCAAAAAGTGACAGATAGTACAGGGAACTTCTCCCCGTACTGCTGTCATATGAGGGCGGGGGCTGCGGCATTGGGAACATGTTACATGTTCCACCCTATAAATGCGTGGAACATGTAACATGTTGCCAAAGGTGAACTTATCTGTTAAACTGACTGTTTATCTAAGATTAAGAATGAATCACCCATTACATATAATAATTTAGGTACTAACTCATTTAAATGCTTTCCTAGGTATCAGAGTTTGTGTTTCTATAGCTGCCCCCTATAATTGTGACATTGCCATGAAAATAGGACATATGTTTTGGCAACACCAGAGTAAACATGATCAGCATTTGATTTAAGAATTTATATTTAAAAACATAATATATATTTTTTTAAATAACATGGTTATGCGTCCTTATTCTGAAGTTAAATTATCACATTGCTATGCCCCCCATATTTTACACAGTACATATCAGTAAATTGACAATGTTATTCTGGACAAAGTATACAGACTCTACAACAATGAAAAAAAAAAAAAAACACTTGTGATAAACTCCACCCATTGATAACGTCAACTGGATTTAAGCCAGTGTTTACCCTTATAAAACCTTGGCTTGAGAAGAGCACTAGGGAGATTCCTTTTCGAATATCCCTCAAGTGTGAACTCAAATTTTCGGTTAAAATGAAGTTTAAGATCACTTTATGGATTTTGATTTTGCACACTCATTCTTCAATAAGTACAGGTATGTCAAAACATTTAAATGCCAAATATTCCTTCCAGGACCTTTTTTAATTCCCATTCATCAAGCTGCAAAAGCACTTTGGGTGTAATAATCTGTCCGCTAATGCAATAATATTACAGACTATGATCTTATTTAACAGGCAAATTTAACATGTATTGTAAGTCCTATTGAAGCTTTATCACTCGTGTCTGACTATTTTAAAACTTTAGCATTTATATTGTATGTGTCAATTATTTTGATGGTAATTGCGTTCAATATTTATTATGCTTCAATAGGCAAAATTTAATTACTGTACTATACTTTTTTTCCGTGTTACATACAGTAAAATAAATATTACAACAACAAAAAAAAATATATAAAAAAAAATACGAATATTTTTTTTGTAGCTGAATACACATGAACTCTTATTTTTATTTGGCAAAAGCAATTTGGAAGCATCTAAAGGCACAACAGTTGTATTTTGCCCATCTTAATGATTAAACAATGATAAGTTTTATGCTTGTTTTATATAAAAAGTGTATTGCCAATAATTTGGTTGAGCTGATTAAGATTGCATCAAAAGTTACATTTATTATTTTAAGAAGACATGCCAAGGAATGGCACAACAATGAAGTACATTTATAAATAATGTTTTAATGTGAAGGAAATTTGGAACAGGTCATGTTATATGTGAGTAATTTGTGAAGGTATTTACAGGACTTCTGGAAAAATATCAGTCTCTGTTATGCGTGTGCAAACATGGAAACTGAGGCATTTTTGTTATAAGTACCTGTGTACCATGCATGCTTCAGTACCCCAAGCAACAAATTAGCAACAATAAGTACCACGTAGCAACAAATCTGCATTTATGCCTATTTAAAGAAGAACTGCAGTCTGCTCACATAATTGTAATAAAAACATCATTGCCATTCTGACGCTTCCCTCCAACCACTTTGTATATTATTTTATATATACTGTAATTCTGTACTTGCTGCAGAAATCTCCATCTGCTGAGTCTGGCTGCAACAATTAACTGTGGGCAGCTGAAGCTGCTGCTGCTGCTGCTGCCTGTTCACTTCCTGGCTTTACACAGACACACAGAGTCACACCTCCAGCTCTGCAGCCCAGCAGCCGCGCAGCTCTCATTGGTCCTCTTATGACTCACCCCCCTCTCATCCTGACAAACTCTCATGAGAGTGAAAGAGAGAGAGAGAACAAATAGCTGGATAGCCACACTACAAAAAAATTCACCTTTATTATATAAAAATAGATATCAAGGCACCATAGGTGGGCAAAAACTAACTGCACAGTTGCTGATGCATTTGACACCCAATGCGGTGCTTAGTCATGTCTATGAAGGTGAAAAAAGGTGAATAAGGTGATGGATAAAGGGTGAATTTTTTAGAGTGCGGCTATCTAGAAATGTATTTTATCTATTACCTCTGTTGCAAACAGAGCCAGCACCCTGCTTGATTGTGGAGACAGCTGATCCTAGGAAAGGTAATTACCTTGGAGCAGTGAACTCCCATATACTAGTGAAAGAGAGAGCTGTGTGTGATGTCATAAGCCTAGGCTTATTACCAGAAAAGAAACAGAAAGTGGGCTGTATAAGGTATTTACTGTCTGAAAATTTTTACTATTCAACACTACACAGCGGCACAGTGGTGTAGTGGTTAGCACTCTCACCGGGCAGTAAGAAGGGTCGCTGGTTCATATCCCAACCATGACGCTACCTGCCTGGAGTTTGCATGTTCTCACTGTGCCTGCGTGGGTTTCCTCCGGGTACTCTGGTTTCCTCCCACACTCCAAAGACATGCAGGTAGGTTAATTGGCTTCTGTCCAAAATTGGCCCTAGTATATGAATGGGGACCTTGGATTGTGGGCTCCTTGAGGGTAGGGACCGATGTGTGTGGGCAATGTACATGGATAATTGTAGACACTCACTCAGGTTGAACTGGATGGACTGGTGTCTTTATTCAACCTTACTAACTATGTAACTATGTAACTATGTAACAACAAGGGCAGAAGGTTTAATAGATGGAAAAATAAAAAATTACTGAGGGTCAGCTCTAATTTGTCTGCACTAAATGAATCATGAATGTTAAGTAGATGCTATTACCTGCTATGTACTATTGCACTGTGTACTTTGCATTTTGTAATTTTTTTTGAGACTGTGAAGTTACTATGAATATGTCAAGTTTTAAAAGGAGTAAAATTGAAAAAAGGAAAAGGAAATGTTGTTTATAGACATACAGAAGAAATAATCTTATGCTACATGTATAACACTTTTTTTTAAATTTTATTTAAACATTTAAGTTTTATTTTAACCACTTGAAGACTAGGCCTATTTCTGAAATGTTTTGCTTACAAGTTAAAATCAGTATTTTTTGCTATAAAATTACTTAGAACCCCGGAACATTATATATATATATATATATATATATATATATATATATATATATATATATATATATATATATATATATATTATTTTTTTTATTTTTTATTTTTTTCATAGAGACCCTAGAGAATAAAATGGTGGTGGCTGCAAAATTTTATATCACACTGTATTTGTGCATTTGTCTTTCAAACGCAATTTTTGTAAAAAAATGCACTTCAATTAATGAAAAAACAAAACAGTAACGTTAACCGAATTTCTTTGTATAATGTTAAATATGATGTTACGCCGAGTAAATAGATACCTAACATGTCACTCGTGGAATGGCGACAAACTACAAAATGTAAAAATCTCCATAGGTAACATTTTAAAATGTTTTACCGGTGACCTGTTTAGATCTTGCACTAGAACTATTGCTCTCACTCTAATGATCCAGGCGATACCTCACAGTAGTTTGAATGTTGTTTCCATTTGCGGGCGCGACTTTTGTATGCTTAGGTGCGTGACCTCAGAGGGATGGGGCACTTTATTCTTATTTCTTTTTTCTTTTTTTTTTACATTATCCCTTTAAAAAAAATTCTGATCACTTTTACTGCTGTCACAAGGGATGTAAACATCCCTTGTGACAATAATAATACAGTGACAGGTACTCTTTATGGAGGAATCTAGGGTCTAAAAGACCCCAAACCCCTCCTCTGCACTTGAAAGTATTCAAAACACCAAGATCAGTGTTTTTGAATACTGTGGATTTTTTAAAACTGGCGCATTTGGCTGCCAACTAAACCAGAAGTGATGTTGTGCCATCGCTTCCAGGTTGCTAAATCTAAGACCCGATCAAAGCTGATTCTGTTTTTTTTTTTTTACTATATATTTTCTTTTTCTTTTTTTTTTATTTAAAATTTTCAGAAAAAAACATAAGCTACAGTATCACATTGGTATAAGTGAACAGATTATACCATAATACAAATAGTAAATCTCAATCAATAATATTAACGTAATAACAGAAAGGCAAAAGGTAGAGGTCAATACCTAGAGAAGGTTAACAGTCATGATCGGGCTTGAACTGGCTAGAGCATTAGGTTCAAATTAGAAGAAAAACAAAGACCACCTCCAGAGTTCTCATTCCAGTTCCTGCTGCTTCAAGTATTTTTTACACAAAGTATTTCTTCACCAGCAGCAACTTCATGTAACCGCTGTCTGGAGGTGCAGGGCACCGTGGCCCTCAACTCAACCCCCCCATCGATGAGCACAGGTTTAGGAGGATCGGTCTTCCGGTTGGCGAAGGGATCTGGGTTTAAGTAGGGCCACATGAAAGACCGCGTGAATCTGGAAGGATTCCAGTAGCTTCAGCTCGTAGGCCACATTATTGATTTTCCTTTTTACTGGGAAGGGACCCACAAATTTAGGGCCCAATTTCTTAGAGGGGCATGCCCGTTTTAGATTCAAGGTAGACAGCCAGACTTGATCTCTGGGTTCCAAGTTAAACTTCCCCTTCTTTTCTTATCAAACACCTCTTTATTGTAGTCCTGGGTCCTTGCCATTGTCTCCTGCAGTAGTTTATTGTTAGAATCAAAAAAGTTTAAAGTCTCTTGGGCGGCTGGTACCGAGCACTCCGGGAAGTTGTTGGACAAAAACAGAGGATGGAAACTGTCATTCGCAAAAAATGGGATTACTTTGTGGCAGAGTGAACAGAGTTGTTATATGCGAACTCAGCAAGGGGTAGGAGGAATACCCAATCATCCTGGGAAAATGAGGAAAAACAGAGCAAATACTGCTCCAGCGTCTGATTTGTTCTTTTTGTCTGGCCATTAGTTTGAGGATGATAGGCAGAGGAGAAAGAAAGATCGATCTTCAGAGAACCAAATAGTGCCCTCCAGAACTTGGAAGTACATTGTACCCCTCAATCTGAAGTAATATTTGCAGGGATGCCATGGAGTCTCACAATTTCCTTAATGAAGGTTCTAGCAGTTTCAGTGGCAGAGGGTGTACCCTTCATTAGCAAGAAGTGAGCCATCTTGGATAGTCTGTCCACCACAAAGATGGTAGTGTAGTTTTCTGAAGGTGGCAACTCAACAATAAAATCCATGGAGATCATCCTCCATGGCCTCTCCAGGACGGGTAATGTCTTCAACATACCTGATGCCTTAGACTTGCTGCCCTTATTCTGAATACAGATAGTAGATGACTCAACATAATCTTTGCAATTCTTCCGTAACTGCGGCCACCAAAACATGCACTGCAGGAGTTCAGAGGTCTTCTGCACATTGAATTGGCCAGCCAGCTTGTGGTCATGGCAGGAACTAAGGACCACAACTCGCACCTCCTGAGGTACGAAAATCTTGTCTTTATACCACAAAAGATCATCTCTAACTTGCAGAGTGGTATCAGGCGGGGAAGAGGCCCCTATGGAGACCTGTTTGATTTGGGATAGCAAATCACTTTGGAGCATAAGAGAGTTCCCTGAGGACAGGAGGGTGTCAGGAGATGAAGAAGCTTCGGATTCACTGTACATTCGAGACAAAGCATAGGACTTGGTATTCTTCAACCTGGGCCTGTAGGTGATGTGGAATGAGAATCTGGTAAAAAAAAGTGCCCACCTGGCCTGTCGTGGTCTCAACCTCTTGGCAGTTTTTAAATACTCCAGATTCTTTTGATATGTGTAGACAAGAATCGGATGAGCTGCTCCCTCCAGAAGGTATTGCCACTCTTCAAGTGTGGCCTTGATTGCTAATAATCATCAGTCACCGACATCGTAGTTCCTCTCAGCTTCAGATAGTTTGCGGGAGAAGAACGCAATTGGGTACAACAGAGCTTTGGGTCCTAGTCTCTGGGAAAGTACTGCTCAGACTGCTGTTTCTGGATCGGAATGCTTTAGGACTGATGCAGAGATGAACAGATCTTTCAGGGTAGTAAAAGCCGCCTGAGCTTTGGAAGACCAGTGGAATCTAGTGCCCTGCTTAGTCAGCCTTGTGATGGCGGAGATGATGGTGGAGAAACCCCTAATGAGCTTCCTATAAAAATTATCAAAACCCACAAAACGCTGAATTCCCTTTTTATTCAGTGGGGGCTGGCCAGTCCAGAATGGCAGAGACCTTCTGTGGGTCCATTTTGATACCCTCCGAAGATATGATCAGTCCCAGGAATTGAATACTCTGCTGTTCAAACACACACTTTTCGGGTTTTGTGTACAAGCCAAGAAGTCAAAGTCATGCTAGGACATTTTTGACATGTTCCTGATGTTTAGTAGACATGTGCAAAAGGAAAACATTTCTTTAGTTTTGTTTCGTTTTAATTCGTTAATTCATTAATTTCGTTTAGTTATATTCGCTAACTTCCTTAAATTCGTTTTCGGATTTCGTTTAGTTTTCTACCGAATTCGAAAAATCAGCCACATTCGAAAATATTTCAACCAAATTCGAAAATATTTCAACCGGATTCGAAATGATTTCAACATGATTCAAAATTATTTCAACCGCATTCGAAATTATTTCAACATGATTCGACATTATTTCAACCGCATTCGAAATGATTTCAACATGATTGGAAATTATTTCAACCGCATTCGAAATTATTTCAACATGATTCGACATTATTTCAACCGCATTCGAAAATATTTTGTGACCCGAATTTAAGGCCATGTATCTCGGGGTCAATTGGTGCTAGAAACTTGGATATGTTGTAGTGCTAGTACTATTATGTTTGCATACCAAATTTGGGGTTTCTAGATATAAGTGACCACGAGAGATGTGGCCCCAAATTCGGGTCGCAAAATGTCATTCTCTGCTGCAGAAAAGTGCTTGACATTTTGTGACCCGAATTTGGGGCCACGTATCTCGGGATCACTTGATGCTAGAAACTCCACAATAGTACTAGCACTACAACATATCCAAATATGGAGTTTCTAGCACCAAGTGACCCCGAGATACATGGCCCTAAAGTCGGGTCACAAAATATTTTCGAATGCGGTTGAAACAATGTCGAATCATGTTGAAATCATTTCGAATGCGGTTGAAATAATTTCAAATCATTTCGAATATGGTTGAAATAATGTCGAATCATGTTCAAATCATTTCGAATGCGGTTGAAATAATGTCGAATCATGTTGAAATCATTTCGAATCCGGTATTGAGTCGAATTTCGGCCGAATTCGGTTGAATTCCTTAGCATTGTAATTCGGTAATTCGGATGCATCCGAATGTCCGAATTATGAAAATTCTTCCGAATTTCGAATCGGAACGAAACTATATGCACATGTCTAATGTTTAGCCAAAGAAGGAGAGAAGATCAAGATGTCATCTAAGTATATGATGACGAACAGGTCAAGATAGTCTCTAAAAATATCATTCACAAAATGTTGGAATGTGGCAGGAGCGTTACAAAGGCCGAAGGGCATAACTAAATATTCAAAGTGCCCAAACCGGGTGCAAAAAGTGTCTTCCATTCATCTCCACTCCGGATACGGACAAGAATGTAGGCTCCACGAAGGTCCAGTTTGGAGAATACTACTGCGGCCCCCAGTTTTTGAAAAAGTTTGGGTACTAAGGGCAGATGATATAGTTTTTTTTAATTGTAATTTTATTAAGCTCCCAATAATCTATGCAAGGGTGTAGAGAATGGTCCTTTTTTTCTACAAAGAACATTTCTGCCCATGCCGGGGAGGTGGAAGGCCGGGTGAACCCCTTTTCTAGGTTGTCATCAATATAAGTCTTTAGGGTCCCTAATTCCAGTTCAGTTAAAGGGAAGATTCTTCCAAAAGGGATCTCAGCTCCAGGCAGGAGTTTGATTGGACAATCGTATGGCCTGTGTGGAGGAAGAGTTTCTGCACCCTTTTTGCTAAACATGTCCAGGAAACTGTGATACACCTCAGGGACAGCTTGACGGGCTTCAGCATCTGCTTCAGAGCATAGCAAAGAAGAAGGGGAATCAGTGGCTTCCGGTAGGCAATGTTGACGACAATATGGTGAGAGGAAATTGATATTTCCTGTGACCCAATCAATTTGCGGATTATGGGCCTTCATTCAAGGCATACCTAGTATGATGTACCAAAAGTCCTTTCGCTCTAGGCCAAAGGGGAACGTGATATCTGGAGGCAAACAACAAGTCCATAAAACCGCCGCAGGCCCCTGAGTCAAATATAGCGTTGGTTTGCATATTCCCTCCTGGGAGCTGTAAGAGATTAGAAACAGCCAGATGAGAAGTATTACTCAGCAAAGTGGGTGTACAAGCAGGGGAGATGGAAAAGCACTTACAGAGCTTTGCAGGGCAAGTTCTCACAAAATGTCCTGGTTCTCCACAGTACAGGCAGAGGTTACCAGCCCATTGGCGTTGACGTTCTTTTGGAGTGAGTTAAGGGCAAATCAAGCCCAGATGCATCGGTTCTGAAGTATCAGAGGTGGTAGTTGCAGGAGCTAAGGAGGCAGAATGAGGAAAGCTAGGCAAGTGGGGCAAAATCCAAACAAGACGCGAGGGGCCAGAAGATCACTCAAAACGTCATTCCCTTAGCCGTCTGTCTATTTGGATGGACAGGTTGATGAGAGCATCTAAAGTCTCTGGGATGCCCACTCGGGCCAGTTTATCTTTTAATGCTTCCGAAAGGCCCATACGAAATTGGTAGCTAGGGTAGCGTCGTGTCAGAACTCCAACGCCTGAACTCCGCAGTAGCGTTTAGATGCGGGTCATCGTAGAGCAGGGACATGGCTTGGAAGAAAGTACTCAAACTGTCGAGCAAGGCATCCTTCTGTTCAAGAAGACAATGTGCCCATTACTGGGGTTCACCCAACAACAGGGGAATAACAAAGCCCACTTTGGTAGCTTCAAGGGAGAAAGTTCTCGGCTGCAGGGCAAAGAAAAGAATTCTCTAAACTTACTTTGGTAAAGTACCCGAGGACCTCTCAGGTGTGGAAACTTTGGGCTCTGACGGCATCATCACCAGAGAAGGTACAGCAGAAGTTCCTGATGAGGAGGGCATGGAGGTGGACAGAACTTGAACATGTTCTTCCAGTCAGTTATAACCCTCTTGCAGATCTTTGACAGCCTGGGTAAGTCCAGCAAGATGGCAGCAGAGCTCATCCATTAGAGAAGCTCCCTGCGTGGGCTCGGACATGGCTGTCCAGTACTGTCACATACCTGGTGGTTGAGCCCAGAATGCAGGGAGTGGCTTCTCGTATACCTCTGGCTCAAGAACCTTGAAGCAGCAAACAGGAAGGTGGTCTGTAGTACAGCTGGAGCAACAGGATACAGCTGGCTGCAGGGAGGTGTTCTGTATTTCAGCAGGACAAAAGCAGGGTCTGGCAGGCTGGGTCAACACAGGCGGGCAGATCAGGTACCAAGCAGAAGCAGAAGAGTAGTCAAGGTGCAGGCCGGGTCAGTAACAGGCGGACAGCAAAAGTACCAAGAAAGAGGCAGAAGAGGCATCAGGAAAAGCCGGGATCAGAGACTGTCAGCAAGCAGGAGTAGTCAAGAACAAGCCGGGTTGATAGGCATCAGGTAAGCAGATCAGCAAGTAGCAAGGGTCTCAGGAAATGCTGTAGACTGGACAGCAAGGCAGCAAGGTGTCAGTCTCCTTTAAATAACGTTTCTTGGCCCCAAGTGCTGTCACAGAGAGTGCACACGCGCCATCATTCGCGGTATTGCACGCGCGCGTGCGCCGGACAGCTCTCTTAATGGGAACTCTACTCACAGCTATTCTTCTACTAATCCGATTGCTAAAACATCTTTCTTGACAAAGAGCTTGGGAAGTATGGACATTTTTAGACATTTATATTCCCCAACAGGGAGATAGGATAAACATCCCATTGCTTCAGCGTGTTCTCGATTTCCTTAACTACTTAAGGACCGCCTCATGTACATATACGACGGTACTTTGAAGAGGGTTATCTCGGTAACGGCAGCAGCTGCTGCCACAAACGAGATATCCCTCTTTACAAGAGGCGGTCCTGTGTGCGATAACGGTGGTCTCCGCAGTGGGTTCGCCGCAAGATCACTGTTATCGGCGGTGGGAGAGGTGCCATCCCCCTCCCGCTGCTCTCCCGCTCCTTCCGCCGCTTACCGGAGCCGTCGGTAGCGGCGGAGGTGATCGGGTCCTTTCCACTGCTGGGTATGGAGACGAGTGAGGCTAAGATGGCCCCACTCGTCTCTATACCACAGGAGGGCGGAAGCGATGTCAAAATGTCACTTCCTCCCATACCTCTTAAAGGTACATTTTTTTCAATGTAATTTTTACAAATGACAGTTTTTTTTTATTGCATTTTAGTCCAAATATGAAATCTGAGGACTTTTTGACCTCAGATCTCATATTTAAGAGGACCTGTCATGCTTTTTTCTATTACAAGGGATGTTTACATTCCTTGTAATAGGAATAGGAAATAATAGGAATAAAAGTGATCCTTTTTTTTTTTTTAAAGTGTAAAAATAAATAAAATCAAGTAAAATAAATAAGAAAAAAAAATGTTTTTTTTTTAAATACCCTGTCCCGACGAGCTCGCGAAGCGAACACATATGTGAGTAGCGCCCGCATATGAAAATGGTAGTCAAACCACACATGTGAGGTATTGCAGCGATTGGTAGAGAGAGAGCAATAATTCTAGCCCTAGACCTCCTCTGTAACACAAAACATGCAACCTGTAGAATGTCATTTATGGAGATTTTTGAGGGTAAATGTTTGACGCCATTCCACAAGTGGGCGCAATTTTGAAGCATGACATTATCTTTCATAATATAAAAAAATTGGGCTAATTGTACTGTTGTCTTATTTTTTTATTCAAAAAAAGTGAATTTTTTCCAAAAAAAGTACGCTTGTAAGACCGCAGCGCAAATGCAGTGTCAAAAAAAAACTATTGCATTGACCGCCATTTTATTCTCTAGGGTTTTAAAAAAAACAATATATAATATTTAGGGGTTCTAAGTAATTTTCTATCAAAAAAAAAATGTTTTAAACATGTAAACACCAAATCTGAAAAAGAGGCCTGGTCCTTAAGTGGTTAAATAGAGGAGGCTAATTACCAGTGAATAAAGAGGAGTATGTGGTTACTCCTCTGTACTAGACATGTGCAGAGTAAAATATTTCGTTTCGGAATTTCGTTTTCGTCCGAAAACTTAATTTATTTAGTTACTCCCGAAATTCGTTTTTATTTATTTCGTTTTTCGTTCAAAAATTGCATTCGTCCGAAAATCCACATGAATTACGGTCGAATCTGTCTTTGAAGGCTTATGGTGTCTGTCGAATGTATAAAGAAGATTCGACGGAGCTAGTATATAGCATACTTTAGAACCCTATTAAAGTCTATGGGACTCCAACGTTCAAAATCTAAAGTGCTAATTTTAAAGGCTAATTTGCAAGTTACTGTCCTAAAAAGTGTTTGGGGACCCGGGTCCTGCCCCAGGGGACATGTATCAATGCAAAAAAAAGTTTTAAAAACGGCTGTTTTTTCGGGAGCAGTGATTTTAATAATGATTAAAGTGAAACAATAAAAGTGTAATATTCCTTTAAATTTCGTAGGGGGGGGGGGTTGTCTATAGTATGCCTGTGAAGGGGCGCATGTTTCCCGTGCTTAGAACAGTCCCTGCACAAAGTGTCATTTATGCAGGAAAAAAAGTCCTTTAAAATCACTCGCAGCTATTATGAATTGTCGGCTCCGTAATACAGAGAACACTCATTGAAAGTCATTGATAAAAATAAAAATAAATAAATAAATAAATAAAAAAGCGTGGGGGTCCCCCAAATTCAATTACCAGGCCCTTCAGGTCTGGTATGGATATTAAGGGGAACCCTGCCTCAAATTTAAGAAAAAATTTGACGTGGGGTTCCCCCTAAATATCCATAACCAGACCCTTCAGGTCTGGTATGGATATTAAGGGGAACCCCGCGTCAAATTTAAAAAAAAATTGACGTGGGGTTCCCCCTAAAAATCCATACCAGACCCTTTATCCGAGCACGCAACCTGGCAGGCTGCAGGAAAAGAGGGGGGGGACGAGAGAGCGGCCCCCCTCCCTCCTGAACCGTACCAGGCCACATGCCCTCAACATTGGGAGGATGCTTTGGGGTCTGTGACCCCTGAAAGCACCTTGTCCCCATGTTGATGAGGACAAGGGCCTCATCCCCACAACCCTGGCCGGTGGTTGTGGAGGTCTGCGGGCGGGGGGCTTATCAGAATCTGGAAGCCCCCTTTAACAAGGGGACCCCCAGATCCCGCCCCCCCTGTTTGAAATGGTAAGGGGGTACAAAAGTACCCCTACCATTTCACAAAGAAAGTGTAAAAAATGGTTAAATAAAACAAACACACTTTTGAAAAATTCCTTTATTAAAAATAAAAAAATAAAAAAAAGATTCCAGCGGTGGTAATCCACTCTTGCTATCCAGCGACGGACGGTCATCTCTCCAGCGATGGCTCATCTCATCCAGCGCAGCGAATACATCCTTCTTCTGTCTCTGTAGGGGAGACACTGCAGGCATTCCGGCGGCTGACGTTTCTTATATACGGAGGGCGGGGCCACCCGTCACTTTGACCCCGCCCCCCTCTGATGCAAGGGGAAACCCGGGGTTCCCCGTGACGTATGGGTGACCCCGCCCCCCTCTGATGTAACGGAAACCTGCCTGTGTTACATCAGAGGGGTGCGGGGCTTCCAGATTCTGATAAGCCCCCCGCCCGCAGACCTCCACAACCACCGGCCAGGATTGTGGGGATGAGGCCCTTGTCCTCATCAACATGGGGACAAGGTGCTTTGAGGGGTCACAGACCCCCAAAGCATCCTCCCAATGTTGGGGGCATGTGGCCTGGTACGGTTCAGGAGGTAGGGGGGGCCGCTCTCTCGTCCCCCCCCTCTTTTCCTGCGGCCTGCCAGGTTGCGTGCTCGGATAAAGGGTCTGGTATGGATTTTTATGGGGAACCCCACGTCAATTTTTTTTTCAATTTGACGCGGGGTTCGCCTTAATATCCATACCAGACCTGAAGGGTCTGGTTATGGATATTTAGGGGGAACCCCACGTCAAATTTTTTCTTAAATTTGAGGCAGGGTTCCCCTTAATATCCATACCAGACCTGAAGGGCCTGGTAATTGAATTTGGGGGACCCCCACGCTTTTTTATTTATTTATTTATTTATTTATTTTTTTATCAATGACTTTCAATGAGTGTTCTCTGTATTACGGAGCCGACAATTCATAATAGCTGCGAGTGATTTTAAAGGACTTTCTTTCCTGCATAAATGACACTTTGTGCAGGGAATGTTCTAAGCACGGGAAACATGCGCCCCTTCACAGGCATACTATAGACAACCCCCTCCCCTATGAAATTTAAAGGAATATTACACTTTTATTGTTTCACTTTAATCATTATTAAAATCACTGCTCCCGAAAAAACGGCCGTTTTTAAAACTTTTTTTTGCATTGATACATGTTCCCTGGGGCAGGACCCGGGTCCCCAAACACTTTTTAGGACAGTAACTTGCAGAATCTTTTCTCTCTGTCAAATCTTATTTCTCTGTCGAATATTTTCTCTATATAATCTTGGACTAATAGAGGTAAGGTTAGGCACATTCGACCACAGGTTCTATAGACACAGATTGTTGTCAGAGTCATGTCGAATCTCCTATTCTATATCGAACTGTTGTAACAATGAAAACGAAAATAAAGCATTTATTTATGTCGGATCTTTAGTTTTTCGGATTTTGTGCTTTCGTTATCGTTTGTCAAAACGAAAATAGCTGAAATTCGGACGAAAATGCATTCGGACGAAAACGAATGCACATGTCTACTCTGTACACTCAAGCATTTAGGGGATTGAGAGCACCATCTATAGGGATATGCTTGTTGTAGGGCGGATAAAAGATCAGGGGGGAGGAGTATAGGAAGGGCTTTAGTTTTAGAAGTGTGAACGTTATAACCCAAGAGGATGCCATAATTGGATAACAGGTCGTGTAATGATGGAAGTGAAAAGAGGGGATCAGTTATGGCCAAGAGGATGTCATCCGCAAAAAGTGAAAGTTTGTATTCTCTCTGTTGCATCCAAACTCCTTTAAGGTCTAGGTGAGTGCGAATGGCCTCAGCCAGGGGTTCCAAGCACAGGATGAAGAGGAGGGGTGATAAAGGACATCCCTTTCTGGTGCCAATGGACATCAGGAAAGAATGTGACTGAAAGGCTGACATCTGGACTTGGCAAGTGGGATGGGAATACAAAGCCCGTAATGCTTCTAGGAAGGGTCTCTTGAAACCATAACGAGATAAAGTGGCAAACATATAGGGCCAGTACAACCAGTGAAAAGCTGTTTGCACGTCAAGACTTAGTATAAGTGGCGGGTGACAAAATTTGTTCATAAGATCAATAAGGTCAATGGTGCGCCTAGTGTTATCTCCAGCGTGTCTAGCAGGGACAAACCCTACCTGATCTTTATCAGTTAATTTGGGAGGAATTGTTTCAGACGGTTGGCTAGAATTTTTGTAAAGATTTTGTAGTCAGAGTTAAGGATGAGCTGAAACACCCCCCTGTTCGGTTCGCACCAGAACCTGCGAACAGACTTAAACTTTGTGTGAACTTTAGAACCCTATTAAAGTCTATGGGACTCGAACGTTCACAATCTAAAGTGCTAATTTTAAAGGCTAATATGCAAGTTACTGTCCTAAAAAGTGTTTGGGGACCTTGGTCCTGCCCCAGGGGACATGGATCAATGCAAAAAAAAGTTTTAAAAACGGCCGTTTTTTCAGGAGCAGTGATTTTAATAATGATTAAAGTGAAACAATAAAAGTGTAATATTCCTTTAAATTTCGTACCTGGGGGGTGTCTATAGTATGCCTGTGAAGGGGCGCATGTTTCCCGTGCTTAGAACTGTCCCTGCACAAAGTGTCATTTCGCAAGGAAAAAAAGTCTTTTAAAATCACTTTCCATTGTCGGCTCCCGTAATACAGAGAACACTCTGTATTAGCCGACAATTCATTCATTGATAAAAAAATAAAAATAAAAAATAAAAAAGTGTGGGGGTTCCCCTAGATTCAATTACCAGGCCCTTCAGGTCTGGTATGGATATTAAGGGGAACCCTGCATCAAATAAAAAAAAAATTGACGTGGGAGTTCCCCTAAAAATCCTTACCAGACCCTTTATCCGAGCACGCAACCTGGCAGGCCGCAGGAAAAGAGGGGGGGACGAGAGAGCGCCCTCCCCTCCTGAACCGTACCAGGCCACATGCCCTCAACATTGGGGGGATGCTTTGGGGGTCTGTGACCCCTCAAAGCACCATGCCCCCATGTTGATGTGGACAAGGGCCTCATCCCCACAACCCTGGCCGGTGGTTGTGGGGGTCTGCGGGCGGGGGGCTTATCAGAATCTGGAAGCCCCCTTTAACAAGGGGACCCCCAAATCCCAGCCCCCCTGTTTGAAATGGTAAGGGGGTACAAAAGTACCCCTACCATTTCACAAAGAAAGTGTATAAGACAAACACACTTTTGAAAAATTCCTTTATTAAAAATAAAAAAAATAAAAAAAAGATTCCAGCGGTGGTAATCCACTCTGCTATCCAGCGATGGTTGATCATCTCTCCGGGGTCCAGCGATGGCTGATCTGATCCAGCGATGGGTGATTTTCAGTCCAGCGCTGTCCATACATGCATCCGTCTTCTGTCTCCACTGCGGAGACACTGCAGGGATCCCAGCGCTGACGTTTCTTATATTAGGACCTGTGTTACATCAGAGGGGGGCGGAGTCACCCATACGTCACTGGGGAACCCCATGGCTTCCCTCACCAGCGTCAGAGGGGGCGGGGTCAGGTGACGGGTGGCCCTGCCCTTCTAATATAAGAAACGTCAGCGCTGGTATCCCCGCAGTGTCTCCGCAGTGGAAACAGAAGACGGATGCATGTATGGACAGCGCTGGACTGTGAGATCCCCCGTCGCTGGATCAGATCAGCCATCGCTGGACCCCAGAGAGATGATTATCCGTCAATGGATAGCAAGAGTGGATTACCACCGCTGGAATCTTTTTTTTATTTTTTTTATTTTTAATAAAGGAATTTTTCAAAAGTGTGTTTGTCTTATTTAACCATTTTTACACTTTCTTTGTAAAATGGTAGGGGTACTTTTGTACCGCCTTACCATTTCAAACAGGGGGGGTGGGATCGCCCGCAGACCCCCACAACCAACGGCCAGGGTTGTGGGGATGAGGCCCTTGTCCACATCAACATGGGGACATGGTGCTTTGAGGGGTCACAGACCCCCAAAGCATCCTCCCAATGTTGAGGGCATGTGGCCTGGTACGGTTCAGGAGGGGGGACGCTCTCTCGCCCCCCTTTTCCTGCGGCATGCCAGGTTGCGTGCTCGGGTAAAGGGTCTGGTGTGGATTTTTAGGGGGACCCCCACATCAATTTTTTTTTTAATTTGATGCGGGGTTCCCCTTAATATCCATACCAGATCTGAAGGGTCTGGTATGGATATTTAGGGGGAACCCCACGTAAATTTTTCTTTTTAATTTGTCACGGGGTTCCCCTTAATATCCATACCAGACCTGAAGGGCCTGGTAATTGAATTTAGGGGAACCTCCACGCTTTTTTTTTTGTTATCAATGAATGAATTGTCGGCTAATACAGAGAACACTCATTTAGTGTTCTCTGTATTACGGGAGCCGACAGTGGAAAGTGATTTTAAAAGACTTTTTTTTGCGAAATGGCACTTTGTGCAGGGACAGTTCTAAGCACGGGAAACATGCGCCCCTTCACAGGCATACTATAGACACCCCTCAGGTACGAAATTTAAAGGAATATTACACTTTTATTGTTTCACTTTAATCATTATTAAAATCACTGCTCCTGAAAAAACGTCAGTTTTTAAATCTTTTTTTTGCATTGATCCATGTCGCCTGGGGCAGGACCCGGGTCCCCAAACACTTTTTAGGACAGTAACTTGCATATTAGCCTTTAAAATTAGCACTTTAGATTTCTCCCATAGACTTGTACAGGGTGTTCCGGCTTTTCGAATTTGCAGCGAACAGCCCAAATTGTTCACTGTTCGCTGAACAGGCAAACAGGCAATGTTCGAGTCGAACATGAGTTCTACTTGAACTCGAAGCTCATCCCTAGTCAGAGTTTAAGAGTGTGATAGGCCTGTAGTTGTCAGGGAGAGAAGGCTCCATGAATTGTATGTGTTTACATATGCTGATAAGTCAGCATACCAGCAATTAAGCTAGAAGGCCATTCTGGCCACAGGAGTGTACAGCCAGTACTCTGTAAATATGTCTTATCAATCATTTGTTTTTCACAGTGAAAAGTCGTTTTGTAATGAAAAAAGCTGCTCAGCTATTATTTTCTCCACAATGGAGTTTTTGCCTCTTTGGCCAGGATTACCTCCACCTAAGCGTGTGGAGGTTCCAGGTTAAAGGTGATAGCAGGTATGGTTAGTGATCAAAATATTGATCAAAAGAGAGGAGACTGTAATGGAAATTTGTAGGTTCTGTATATAATTGTATTCTATTTTATATGTATTGCACAATGCCCTCACTGTGCACACGGCACTAACAATGTTTTCAGTACATGTTTTGCATTCTTTCGAGTTCTGATTAGAATAAGCCTGCCTATGTAACGCCCCTTGTTACCATAAACGTACAATTGTAATATTAATGTGATACCTACGTAATCATGTGTATAAAAGCCTTCACATGCGTCATAATAAAGGAGAACGGTTATTTGGAAAGATGCTGAGCGTATCTTTTGTGTCTGTTCCCTACTGCAGTAGTTATTAATTTGGAACCACTAATCAATATGAGGATAGGAGTTGCCTATCATCAAAATATCCATTTCACCTTGTTAGGATTAGTTAAGGCCATTTGGGAATTTATGGGAAGGGAGGTGCTTAAGGACTATTGTCAGTTCCTCCATGGAAATAGCCGCATTGAGCAGTCGCAGGGAGGGCCTGTGCTAGACATTTTTGCACCCTAGGCAAGATCAGCTACTTGTACCCCCCCCCCCGAAAAAGAAAACTGCACACATCGTACCCCCCTTCCTGCGCACCCTTAAACCCTACACTCCCTTTCCTGTATACACTGCCTCTTTTATTCCCACACCCCCGTTCCCGTACACACCGCCCACCTTTAACCCTATACCCCCGTTCCTATACACACTGCCTCCTTTAACGTTACATCCCCTTCCTGCACATACTGCCCCCCTTTAATGCTTTACCCCCTTCCTGTATACACTGCCCCCATTAACCCTACACCTCCCTTCCTGTAAACACTGCCCTCTTTCCTGCACACACTTTCCCCCTTTAACCCTACATCCCCTTTCTATACACACTGCCCCCATTTAACCCTACACCCCCCTTCCTGTATACACTACCCCTTTAACATTACACCCCAATTCCTGCACACACTGCCCCCCTTTAACGTTACACCCCCTTCCTGAACACACTGCCCTCTAACGCTACACCCCCTTCCTGCACACACCTCCCTCCTTTAACACTACACACCCTTCCTGCACACACTGCTCCTTTTTAATGCTATACCCCCTTCCTGTATACACTGCCCCCTTTAACCCTACACCCTCTTCCTATACACACTACACCCCTTTAACACTACACTCCCCATTCTGCACACACTGCCCCCTTCCTGAACACACTTCCCCCTTTAACTCTACACCCACTTGTGCATGCACTTCCCCCCTTAACCTTACACCACCCTTCCTGTACACACAGCCTCCCTTTAATGCTACACCCCCCTCTTGCACACACTGCCCTCCTTTAATGCTACACCCCCTTCCTGCACATACTGCCTCCTTTGGTGCTACAACCCTTTCCTGGTAGCTAGTCTGTCAGTCCCCACTCAGTCCCACCACCCGGCTCAGTGCTTCTATGGTTCCATCTGTCAGCAAAGTTTGTCCACCTGTTCCCACAGCCTCCGATTCTCACACTGCAATTCGGTGACAGGAGAAGGGCCCCACCAGGCGCAGCACATTCTCCAGCTGCCTCTCCACCCTGCAGCTGAACTCCTTCATCTTTGCTTGCAGCCTGTGTATGGTTCACTCTCTTCCTCTATGCTTCTGCGGACCAGCCACACCGACATCTCTGCTCCATGCTGGTGGGTGATGATTGGAGGCTTAAGGCTTACTTAAGCTGCAGCAAGCGGTGATCCCCATCATCCAGTGAATGACTTTGCCCCCTGCCAGGATCTCAGCTCACTTCCACTGTGTTCAGGTGCACAGATGTGTGCGGGGAAGGTACGGCAGCTTTGGAGGTGACATCCACCGGGGATGAGGAAGTGACAGGAGAGGAATGTGGCACTGGCCATGCCTGAGCCCTAGGTGGCTGCCTAGTTTGCCTAGTGGTAGCACCGGCCCTGGTCGTAGGTTGGTTGAGGATAATTTTGGAAGCTTGGACATTGCAAAGAAATTGTCGAAGGCTTCCAGATTAAAATTGAAGATGTTTTCAGGGGTTAGTCCGTTATAAAGCTTTTGGAAGAAAGTACCAAAAACTTTAGCCATGGTTCGGAGGCAATACATGGGTGTACTGTCTGATTGCATAAGAAAATCAGGGAAAGAAGAAAAAGGGTAGGGCTTGAGCATATTGACTAGCATTGTATGGGGCTTGTTGGAGTAGTCATATAATTTTTGCTTTGACCATAGTATGGATTTTGCAATACCATTCATATTCAGGGTTTTAAGTTGGTTCTGAAGGTAGGTTATCTTTTTTCAAGCACGAGCCTGTGGAAATACATTCACCCCTAAAAAAAAGTCTTGCAGTCTTCCCACAAAATGGACTCCTCCGAAACAGGACCGCAATTGAGGTGACAAAAACTACTTCAAGGCTTGGGTAAGTTGAGCTTTAGTGCTATCAACGTTTAGAAGGAAATCATTCAAATGCCAGTGACATTGTTTTTCGAAGAGGCTGTAGACATGGTGAGATCTAGAAATATAGATGAATGATCCGCCCATGTGAGTGGGCCAATATCAGAGGACACAACACTGGTCAAGAGGGGGGTATAAATGAGAAAATGGTTTAACTTAGAGAACATTTTATGAAGTTAAAATTTGAACGTGTATTGTTTACTAGTGGGATGCTTAATGTGCCACAAATATAGAAGGCGGTATGTGTGGAGGAGTTTGTGAAGAGAGGTAGATAGAGCCTGCACCTGACAAGATGGAGTTGAATGAAACAGAGTCTGTCAATCCCTCACAGGAGAGCAAACTGTATTAAAATTACTACTAACAATCATAAAAGGCTGGGCATAACGCTGTAGTGTCTCAAAGACCAAAATGAAAAAGCAATCTGACCAGAGTTCGGGGCATAGATGTTCGTGAGGGTGAAAGCAGTAGATAAGTAGTAGCAAGACAGGATCACAAATCACCCGTGGGGGGGTCCAAGTGCTAGGATTTTACCCATATGGGGCAGGTGCGTGAGATCAAGATCACTACCCCAGCCTTTCCAGTGGAATTTGAGGCTATGTAGGGGGTAGGAAAATATCTTGAGGCAAATTTGAAGGACCCTCCAAAGCAAAAATGCATCTCCTGAACCAGGACCATGTCGGCTCCAGAGTTTTTAAAGTCCTTCAAGGTCAGCCAGCATTTTTTGATGGAGTTCAAACCTTTCACATTATAAGACATGATTTTTAAACCCATGGCCTAAGATTAGTAAGTAGCATACATAAGCATAACAAGTTAGGAGGGTCGACCTGATAGATGGGGATCTCAACATCTCTCAAGACAGGTGAGCGAGGAAACAGAACAGTCAGTGGCAGTAGTAAGAGAGTCCAAAAAAAGATCTGCAATAAGAGAAAATAAAATGAATAGGCCTGAGACAGGAACACATCTCAGGAACCCAAGAACGAAGTCCCTGGGGGGTTTAGGGAAGACATGAGGGCTTCCAAAAATGGTATCCATGATCCCTCGAGGCTCTCCAGTAAGGATGAGCCGAACACCCCCCTGTTCGGTTCACACCAGAAACTGCAAACAGACCTAAACTTGGCGTTCCCCTTAATATCCATAAGAATAGATTAGATTATCGTAATTGAATTTGGGGGAACCCCACGCTTTTTTATTTATTTATCAATGACTTTCAGTGAGTGTTCTCTGTATTACGGGAGCCGACAATTCATTATAGCCACGAGTGATTTTAAAAGACCTTTTTTCCTGCAGAAATTACACTTTGTGCAGGGACAGTTCTAAGCACGGGAAACATGCGCCCCTTCACAGGCATACTATAGACAACCCCTAGGTATGAAATTTAAAGGAATATTACTTTTTTATTGTTTCACTATAATCATTTAAATCACTGCTCCTGAAAAAATGCAGTTTTTAAAACTTTTTTTTACATTGATCCATGTCCTCTGGGGCAGGACCCAGGTCCCTAAACACTTTTTAGGACAATAACTTGCATATTAGCCTTTAAAATTAGCACTTTAGATTTCTCCCATAGACTTGTACAGGGTGTTCCCGGCTTTTCGAATTTGCCGCAAACACCCCAAATTGTTCACCGTTCCCCGAACAGGCGAACAGGCAATGTTCGAGTCGAACATGAGTTCGACTCGAACTTGAAGCTCATCCCTACTCTCCAGTGTAACAAACTTTATGGTAGAATGTTAATCAAAGTAAATCAAAAGACTAATGTAGACAACTCAGGGGTCTAAAATGGGGGCCGTACCTGGGCAACATAGGGGACCAAAAAAGAGGGTCCAACAAATTTGTAGAAATCATGAACACTAGCGATCAGAAGTGACGTTCATTGTAGTTGCTTGGAGGAACGTTGACGCCGTGGGGAAGCATGTAACTTCTTTTATTTTGACTTTGAAGAGGTCCAGATCCAAAAAGTGATAGGGAGAGGTCAAGGTGTAGAAGGAAGAGATGGAAGATCATTCTCAGGGAGAGGGGGGAGGCCCAGACTTTTGAAGAAGGCATCTCCTTCATGTAGGTCTTGGAGATATTGGGTGCCATCCTTAATTGCGACCAGATGAAATGGGAAGCCCAGTAGTAGGAGACAGACATGATAATTCTGAAAATGGCTTGTAATCGGCCTCAGACTGCATCTCTTTGCGAGGGTTATAGGTGATTAGTCGCAGACTATTTGGATTCTGTCACCCTTGTGCTCAATTTGTGACTTGTTTCGAGTTAAGGTCAGGGTCTCATTACTGTCGGAGTAATGGAAGTGGACGTTAATGTCCTGGGGTCTGGCTCCCACCAGTGGTTTAGGGGCAAAGGGGGAGGGAACCTGGTCAAGATGCCAGTCTATGTCCACTATGTCGGGGGCTAAAGCATTAAAAAGGTCCAGGAGAAAAGGTGTCACTTACGGTTTCCAGGACTCGTCTAATGCGCAGATTTTAGTGCAGACTGGAGTTAGGAAAATGCATGTTTGAGGGTGTAATTTTATTCCTCTAACACATGGACATACTGAACCAGGTCTCCAAGTTTAGTCTCTAAGGTGTCAGTATGCTCTCCAAGCTGGTCAATTTCACCTTTTAGTTCCTGAGAGATTTTCCCCACTGCCTGACTAATAGTACAATTTAGCTGGTGTAGCGAGGCCTGGAGTTTCTAATCCAAGCGTTAGGGGTTAACACAGATAATGGGGCAGGGGGCCTCTGTCTGATAGCAGGGGCAGGATGATCATCCCCTAGGAAGGTCCCTCTGGCTTTTTTGGGTCCCTGGTGGACATGCCGGCTGGTGGCTCGGATCTCATGGTGGGACCAAAGAGCCCAGGCGAGTGCCAAAAGGTGGGGAGGGGGCCGTCCTCTCCCACTGCTTGTAACAACATCCAAACAGCTGCATCAGTTGTTATTACAAGAAAGCCGACCGTCGTGTCAAAAAAAAAAAAACAGTACCTGCAGGCATCACCCCGGTACAACCACTTGAAGCCAATGATGTACAGGTACGTAATTTGACAGCAAGTGGTTAAAATACGATTATCTTTCCTAATCAGCAAATAATCCTCTTTTTCTATTGACAAAGCAAAAACACAGCATTTATGGCTCACTGTCCTATCTGACAGTACCTGTAATGCCCTCCACAAAGATATCTTGGAAACTGAAGTTTTCCTGGCTATTAAATCTTTTAGAATTAAAAAGTCAAGAAAGAGACAAAGCTCTCTCAAGAAACTATGGGATTTTAATGTGAAGATTATATGTCTATATATATATATATATATATATATATATATATGTATATATACATATATGTATATATGTATATATATATATATATGTATTGAGCACCAGAAACAACAATTAATTAGAAAAATATAAATGTAGTGAAGAATATCAGATTAAAAACAACACAGCCATAATAAATATACTGGACTATAAGTTGATACTTGATGTATGAAATCAGATGCGCAGATATATATATATATATATATATATATGTATGTGTATATATATATATATATATATATATATATATATATATATATATATATATATATATACAATGTTTTCACCTTTTGTTAATGAATTGATAACTGTATAATTGATAGTATACTAATGACATGTTTTATGTCTTATGTAATTCAGATGAAATTATAGATGTATGCAGTGCCCTGATGAAGCATTTTGCGAAATATGTTGGTCACCCCTGCACATCTGCACATCTGATTTCATACATCAAGTATCAACTTATTGTCTAATATATTTATTATGGCTGTGTTGTTTTTAATCTGATATTCTTTAACCACTTTCAGACCGAACCATTTTGCTGGCTTAAGACCAGGCCACTTTTTGCGATTCGGCACTGCATCGCTTTAACTGACAATTGCGTGGTAGTGCGACGTGGCTCCCAAATAAAATTGACGTCCTTTTTTCCCCACAAATAGAGCTTTCTTTTGGTGATATTTGATCACCCCTGTGTTTTTTATTTTTTGTGCTATAAACAAAAAAGTGCGACAATTTTGAAAAAATACATTATTTTTTACTTTTTGTTATAATAAATATCCCCCAAAAATATTTTAAAAAAACGTTTTTTTCTCAGTTTAGGCTGATACGTATTCTTCTACATATTTTTGGTAAAAAAAAAAAAAAAATCGCAAAAAGCGATTATTGATTAGTTTGCGCAAAATTTATAGGGTTTACAAAATAGGGGATAGTTTTATGGCATTTTTATTAATAACACATCAGACATTTCTGACACATTTTTGGGACCATTGTCATTTATACAGCAATCAGTGCGATACAAATGCACTGATTCCTGTGTAAATGACACTGGCAGTGAAGGGGTTAACCAGGGGGTAGCAGTGTAGGGGTTAACCAGGGGGTAGCAGTGTAGGGGTTAAGTGTGTCCTAGGGGCGTGTTACTAACTGTGGGGGGCGTGGCTGTGTGTTAGTGAACACTGATCTCTGTTCCAATCACAGGGAGCAGAGATCAGTGTCACTTGTTGCTAGGCAGAACGGGGAGATGCTGTTTACTTCCGCATCTCCCAGTTCAGCCTCCCCATGAGACGATCGTGGGTATCCTCGCGGCAATCGAGTCCGCAGGACCTGCGACCGGACTCGCCGGCGGCGTGCATGGCAGAGCAGCAATTTCAAATGGACATACCTGTACGCCAGTTTGCCTGCCCGTGCCATTCTGCCGACGTACATCGCTGTGGGCCGGTCGGGAAGTGGTTAATAAATTTATATTTTTCTAATTAATTGTTGTTTCTGGTGCTCACCTTAATAACAGACATATCATCTGCACATTAGAATCCTAAGGTTTCTTGAGAGAGCTTTGTCTCTTTCTTTACTTTTTAATAATTACCAGGGATTGTGAAAATTGGCTGTTTCTGGAAACTGCCCAACCAATATATTCATATATTCTAAATCTTTTAGAATATCAAAAATACCCTGGGCAGATGGCTTCACAGTACTTTACTAATAAAAATATTTCTCACTACTGGTACCACACCTGACTCATCTTTTCAATGCCCTCAATACAGGAGTCTTACCCCCATACTTTATCTTTACAGGTACACATAAATATGATCCCTAAGGGCCAGGGGCAGCTTCTGATCCCCCAACAATTCTTTACTATTTCCCTACTGAATGTACACAATTGGTAGGTAAAGTCTTCTCTCTTATCCATAGGGAGCATGTGGAGTTTATTCCTGGACACCAGGCTAGTGATAATATATGAAGGGCCTTGACCAGTTTGCTTCTCTTTAGGGCCTTACAGTCATTAAGACTCATTCTGAGAACCTAAACATTACACTTTTTCCTGAACTGGTTCCCAAATCTAGTCCCACTTCCCATACCATTGGATGTCTCCATCATTGGACTATCTGGGTATAAAACATATTCCTCATTACACTTATGCCGCAAACACACGACCGGACTTTCTGGTGGAATGAACTCTGACGGACTTTTCAACTGAGTTCCAACAGAGTTCCACTGAAACAAACTTGCCTACACACGATCACACCAAAGTCCAATCGTTTAACGCGATGATGTAAGACGGGACTAGAAAAAGGAAGTTCAATGGCCAATAGCTGCCCTTGTGTTTTTGTTGGTCCGTCGGACCTCTATATAGAGGGGTGGTTTTCTCGATAGGAACTGGTTCCGGCGGAGTTCTGGCGGAAAGATTTGAAACATGTTCTATTTATTTAGTTCGGCAGATTTTTCGACAGAAAAGGTCCGATGAAGCCCACACACGATCGAATTGTCTGACGGATTCGTTCCGTCTGAACTTTGCTGTCGAAAAATGTCTGATCATGTGTACACGGCATTACACTTTTCTGCAAACTTTATCCTTTGCTGAGATTGTTGACTACGCTTCCACAATCTTGGAAATGTATTTCGCTCTCATAGATAAACCACGTAAATGTTGTGAAAATTATCCCTCTTCCAACAGCAAAATATTAATGTGCATCTTACCAATGAGTGTCTAGTGATGAACTGAACAAACCTGGGTTTGGTTTAAGCAGGATTTAGGTGAACTTGGCTAAAGTTTGGGTGCCAAATCTGAACCCTATTGAATTCAAAGGGAGCCATATACGTTCAAAAACAGTTTTTTTATGTCAAAATAGGCAAGGGACTGTCGAACAATTGTCATGGGATGCTGGACACTACCATTTATGAACATATACCGAAGTCAAAAAGAAAAAAAACATTTTTATTTGGCTGGGAGCAGAGATTTTAATAATACTTACAGTGAAACATAAAAAATGCAAAAATGCACAATTTTATTAACATGGGGATGGTCTGGCCCTGTCTCTGAAGTGTGATGCATACAACTAATGCCGCGTACACACAATCGGTTTTCCCATCGGAATAAACTCCGAAGGTTTTTCCTACGAATTTCCGTCAGAGTTCCACTGAAACACGCGATCTCACCAAAGTTCGATCGTTAAGAAGGCGGCGACGTAAAGGACGTACAATGGGACTAGAAAAAGGAAGTTCAAGACCCAGTGCGCCACCCTTTGGGCACCTTGTTCTGCTGATCACATGTTAGTAGAAGTTTGGTTAGAGATGATTTGTGTCTAAATGTTATGTGTGTCCTTAAATTCAGGCAGAGTGCTGGAGGCTTATTTTTTTGGCTCTCAAAGTCATCTCAAACCCTCCTCCCCCCATACAATTTTATCAATTGGCCATCAGAGGGGGTGAGGAATCTGATAAATAGACCTAATATTTTTGTCTTTTTAAATACTCCTTAAAATAAATGTTATACTGATGTTGTGCAAGAAGGTTTTTGTGTAATCTGCTTGCAATGTTCTGTGCAAAAGTACCTCTATTTTTTTCTTGTTTGACTCCACAGTTTCCTTCAAAGCCACAGGAATGGCAGACTGTGGCCTCCCATTTTGCTGACCATTGGGACTTAGATGGGAAGCATGTCCACATTTTGCCACCACCCCATTAGGGGGTCTTACTATTATAACTATAAGGGGTTTAATAGTGTAGTGTTAATGGCAGTGGTGTCGGCACACTATGAGTAGTGATGGACAAACATCCGAAGAGACGTTTCGCGAACGCGATCTGCGATCCGTGCCCAAATTCACTTTAATGGCAGGCAAACCTTAAAAACCTCCAGGTCATATTTTCAGCCACAAAATACTTACTAGCTGTGCACACATAGTCCCACAACATGGACACTGACATACCAGAAGTATTAAGTGAATCTGGGATCGACAACGACAAGAATTATTTTTTTATCTGTGAAATTTTGTCAATTCAGGAACGCATGAAGGCCATGGAGGAGAGGCAAGGTCAGGCCAGGCTATGAAGGGGGTGCAGGAGATGATCAGTGCCACAGTAAGGGCAGCGCAGTTCTGTGCCCGTGTCCCAGTGTGCCAACCTGTGCTTGAGCCCCTGACCCCTACCTCAGCCCAGCCCTTACCCCCACCTATGCAGGGCTCCACTGCGGTGGTCCGGAGGTGCCAGTCCAGTGCTGATCCTCAGCCATGGTACTTGCACTGCCTGCTGATTGGCTTCTCCACTGCTATCTCCCTCACTGACACCAGCAATGAGATAGAACACTGACACCAGCACCGCAATAGAGACTGAGCACTGACACCAGCACCGAGATAGAGAGCACTGACACCAGCACAGAGATAGAGAGCACTGATACCAGCAACGTGATAGAGAGCACTGACACCACACCAGCACTGTGATAAAGAGCACTGACACCAGCACCGAGATAGAGAGCACTTATACCACACCATCACCGTGATAGAGAGCACTGACACCAGCACTGATACCAGCAACTCGCTGCGGGACCCAAAAATATGACACCGCTCAACCTCTTCAAACAGGAGGGTACGGGCATATAGTACGGTGTGCTTTTTTTGTACAAGTGAGCCAAAGGTAGAAAAAGGGTCCGTGTGCTAGATTATATAAATTGTTTATAGAGTTATGCATATACATAGTCTACTGGTCACATGTGTTGAATTCCTCCGAGATCCATGCCTCATTCATTTTTATAAATGTGAGGTAGTCAACACTGTCATGAGCTAGGCGAGTACGCTTATCGAACACGATCCCCCCTGCTGTGCTGAACGTCCTTTCGGACAGGACACTGGACGAGTGGCAAGCCAACAGTTCCATTGCAAATTGTGCAAGCTCTGGCCAGAGCTCAAGCCTGCGCACCCAGTAGTCCAGGGGTTCATCGCTTCTCAGAGCGTTCACATCCGATGTAGTCGGACACCTGTCGATCTAGGCATTCCCCGATGCTGGATCCGGATGACACCTGTCGATGGGTCGGCTGAAAGAATGATCTCATATCAGAGGTGACCAACACATCTTCAAACCGCCCTCTTCTTGCAGGCACTGTTGGATTGGTACTCGCAACTCTTTCTCTGGGAGTGGGAATTCCTCTGCCAGCGCACGCAAAAGCAGAATGCAGCATTTCTCTAAGCAAGGCCTGGAAGTGCTCCATTCTGACAGCCCTCTGTGATGGTGGTAACATTCTGCCATTTTGTGTTCTTACCGGGGGTCTAAGTACGTTGCCACCCAGTACTGGTCCTTGACCTTTATGCTTTTTATACGGAGGTCCCTGTTAAAACACTGGAGCATGAAGGCCCCCATTTGCACTAAACTGGAAGCGGTGTAGTGGCCTGGCTCCTGCTCATCATCCAGGATAATGTCGTCCTCTTCGTTCTCCTCCCCCAAAGGTTTAAAGCATGCTCTTCTTGCTCCTCCTCATCTGCCCCGACACCATCCTCTGACTCCTCTTCAGATTCCTATTGTTGACTTGTCTCAGATAGAGTAGCCCCCATGGGAATTCATCCAGCATTGCGACTTCCTCATCTTCCTGCTCCTCCACGGCTTGATCAATGACATGACGCAATGCACGCTCCATAAAGAAGGCATAAGGTACGATGTCACTGATGGCTGAGACTGACCAGTTTGGTGATCTCATCAAATGGCCGCAGAAGTTTGCATGCATCGTGCATGAGCAGCCACTAGAGCGGTGAAAAAAAAACCAAGCTCCCCAGAACCTGTTCTGCCGCAGAGTTCATACAGCTAGTCGTTAACTGAACGTTTCTGCTGGAACAGCCTATCAAGCATATAGGAGGTTGAGTTCCATTGTGTCGGGCAATCACAAATAGGACGTCTGACCAGCAGATAGTGTCGCCGTTGAATGTCAGTAAAGCGAGCCACGGCCATGTAAGGTATTCTGAAATGGGCCGAGATTTTTCTTGCCTGCTGCAAGATGTCCTGGACCCTAGGGTATTTGACAACGAATCGCTGCACGACCAAGTTTAAAACGTATGCCATGCATGGTATGTGTGTAATTTTGCCCTGTTTCAATGCGCTAAGCAGATTGGCACCGTTGTCACACACCACTTTACCAACTGTCAAATTGAGCGGTGTTAGCCACTGATCTGCCTGTGAATGCAAAGCTGAAAGGAGTGCCGGGCCAGTGTGGCTCTTGGCTTCCAGGCACAAAAGATGCAGCCCAGCATGGCAACGTCTCACCTGGCATGTCGAATAGGTAATGGGGATCTTGGGCGGCTCAGCGGAAGAGACGCTAGCAGCGGAAAAGGAGGAGTCAGCGGAGGAGGAGAGGGAGAATGGAGTAGTAGGAGGAGAAGGAGGCTCCAGATGATGTCGGTGTGACGAAACGCGTAGGGCGTGGCCACGGGACGTGCACTATCCACTATCAGCTGTAGCAGCCATAGGATGGTTTTATGCTTTTGGCGTGTTTTTACTTTGCTAAATGTGAGTACAATTTGTTTACCTAATAAAGTACCTTATACTGAAATGGTTTACACTATGGAGACTCCTCTTTTTTATTATTTATTTTATTATTATTTTATTTATTATTATTTTATTAAGTTTATTTTTAACTTAAACGAAGTACCCACAGCGGATGAAAAACGAACCCCCCAGAGAACCAAACAGTGGCACAGGGGCTCACACTGTGGAGGCTACACTACCCCTGCAGGGGCAGGGTGTCTGGTGAGGGCATTAACAATTTTTGTCACGCGCACTTGGAAAATCTTCATTATTAATTACACATCTCCTGCACAAATTATCTGTACAATCTTTTGGGACTTTTGGAAACTTTTAGTGCTTTCTTGCACCTGCATACCTGAGGACTTATTGATTGTCTATTGAATCTTTTCACAGCCTGCCTTTTCTGATATTTGATTGTATCGTTACTTATCAATTTTATGTATGCACTTTCGCATAAGAATTGTATAGTGTGACTGCAAAGGATATATACTCTCACCGGTCACCAATAACACACATATACTGTAGAAAAAAATAATTATATATATATATATATATATATATATATATATATTGTGGCAGCAGGCAGGTAAAGTCACCTGGTTGTATCCAGGATGGTAAATATGTGTGTCCTAGATTCAGGCTTTATGCAGACTTTTACAATTAGAGGGGAAGAGTTAATGAGCCCAGCTGAAGTAAGTGGGCTCATTAAGACCTCTACAAAAAACCCCAGCATGCTTAGGGAGATGCTCCACCCTGGAACCAGTTTTGTGTGTATAGACTGGGGAGTCTGAGATCTGTTCTGTGCGGTGAGTTAACGCCTGTGTGGCAAACCCCTACAATAGAGACAGGGACTGGGGCAGCACAAGGCTGCACCCAGTTGTTAGACAGGGAGTCTACGTGTGTAGTTAGAGGTCAAGCTGACCAGGATTTATTTTCTTGTTTTATTTTGTTTGGCTGTATCACTGCATGTAGCCTAAATAAACCGGATCTTTTGTTTTTTGAACCTACACCGCTGTCTGCTGTGCCTGACTTTGTGTTGTGAACCCATCCAGGGGGTCACACACACCCGCTGCCGAGCTAACCCCTCACAGTTGGTGGAGAATTTTGGCACTTTTTTTTTTTGTTAAGGCCAGCATGGAGGAGATACTGAGACAGCTGGCTCTAGCAAATGCAAACCAGCAACAAGCAAATGCAAATCAGCAGCAAACAAATGCAGGTTTACAAAAGAGCCTTGCAGCCCAGCAGCAGATAAATGCAACTTTGCAGCAGAGTTTGGAAAATCAGCAGAAGGCTCACCAGCAGAGTTTGGAAGCTCAGCAACAAGCCCAGCAGCGATCTGAAGCCCGCTTCATAGACCTGTTGCAGAAGCAAGAGCAGAATTTTCAACAGAAAATAGAGACATTAATACAGCAACGTCCGCAGACCAATGAAGCAAGTGGGTACAATAATACCGCATCCTTTGGTGTGAGCCGTTTACTGACAAAAATGACTGGAGAGGATGATCCGGAGGTGTTTTTGACCACATTTGAAAGGACTGCTGAAAGGGAAAAGTGGCCTAAGGAGCAATGGGCTGGACTGGTGGCCCCTCTGTTAACTGGGGAATCGCAGAAAGCTTATTATGACCTAGAGCCTGACCAAGCAAAAGACTATGTGGTGCTAAAAGCAGAAATATTGGCACGGCTGGGTGTCACCCTGGCCGTCCGGGCTCAGCGTGTGCATAACTGGACTTTTCAGGTTGGAAAACCTCCCAGGTCTCAAATGTATGATCTCATTCACCTGAGCAGGAAGTGGCTGCAGCCAGAGACTTTGACTGCACCAAACATTGTGGAACGTGTGGTTATGGATCGTTTCCTGAGAGATCTTCCTACTGCCATCCAAAAATGGGTAAGCCATGGAGACCCAGAAAATGCAGATAAACTTGTGGATCTGGTTGAGAGGTACTTGGCTACAGAGAACCTGACCACCTCTTCCAGGGACTCACGGACTTTCCCCCCTAAGACCAGATCATCCCCAGTGACGGGTAAGATGACTCCAAGGGGTGAGGGTGGAGAGAGTGAGAGGGTGGGAGTTCTACCTAAGGTCTGGCGGGAGCAGCCCAGGAAGCCCATGCTGCAAGAGGCAGCGAAAAAGATTATTTGCTACCGCTGCCGGCAAGAGGGACATATTGCAGCCAATTGCCCAGTTGTGGATGAGCCTATGCAATGTGACTTTATAAGGGAGAGACGTCAGTCGCTGTTTGCGACAGTTGCATGCACTGCCATTCGGGGACCTGAGAGACATTTATGTAAAATGTGTATTAATGGTAGGCATGTTGATGTGTTGCTAGATTCAGGTAGCCTGGTAACATTGATAAAAGCTGAATTAGTTACTACAGAGGTCTCTGGGAAGAACAGGGTGGCTGTTATTTGTGTGCATGGGGACACCCGAGAGTATCCTGTAACTTCAGTGTTTTTTGAGACCCCCAAAGGTAACCTCTCTCATCAGGTGGGGTTAGTGTCTCACTTACCACATGATGCTATTGTGGGAAGGGATTTTCCAAAATTCTGGGAACTCTGGGATTGTCCTGAGCCCCCCACTGGTGCCCCTATAGACCAGGAAGATGACCAGAATTCCTCTGGGAGTGGTGAGGACTCTCCTGAATTTCCCTTGTCGGTATTGGCGGGGGAAACTCGAGAAACTGGGGAGGAGCCAACATCCTCAGTTGAAAACATGCCGTCTGTGGAGTTTTCGGACCTTGAGGTTCACAGGGAAAATTTTGCCACAGAACAGTTAAAAGACCCCACCCTAATAAAGGCACGGGAAAATGTGGTGAAAATAGATGGCGAGTTAGTGAACCCAGATAAGACTTGCACTTACCCGTACTTCACTGTGGAAAGGGACCTGCTGTATCGAGTGGCTCAAAGGGCAGAAGAAACCATTGAGCAACTTGTGGTGCCCAACCCTTACAGGAAGTTGGTGTTAGAATTGGCCCATGGGCACATTCTGGGAGGTCATCTGGGGACCGAAAAAACCAGAGAGAGGGTACTGCAGAGATTCTATTTGCCTGGGGTCATGAAGGAAACAGAAAATTATTGTTCCTCCTGCCCTGTGTGTCAGAAGTCGGCACCTATGCCACATTTCCGTAACCCGCTGGTACCTCTTCCTATCATTGAGGTCCCCTTTGAAAGGATCGCAATGGATTTGGTAGGTCCGATAATGAAGTCCGCTAGGGGGCATCAGTACATTTTGGTTATATTGGACTATGCCACCCGTTATCCGGAAGCAATTCCTCTTCGAAATACCTCGGCCAAAACCATAGCCAAAGAGCTATCTCTTGTTTTTAGCCGCGTGGGTATTTGTAAGGAACTGCTTACGGACCAAGGTACACCCTTTATGTCGCGGGTTATGAAAGAATTATGCAAGTTGTACAAAGTGAAGCAATTGCGTACATCTGTGTATCACCCCCAAACAGATGGGTTGGTTGAAAGATTCAACAAAACCCTAAAACAAATGTTAAAGAAGGTGGTGGATAGAGATGGAAAGAATTGGGATTGTCTAATACCCTATATGATGTTTGCCATTAGGGAGGTACCCCAATCCTCTACGGGTTTCTCACCCTTCGAGTTGCTCTATGGGAGACACCCAAGAGGGCTGCTGGATATCGTCAAGGAAACTTGGGAAAATGAGAGTTCTCCTCACAGGAGTGTGATTGAGCATGTTGCCCTGATGCAAGATAGAATTGCACAGGTAATGCCAATTGTAAAGGAACATTTAACCCAAGCGCAGTTAGCACAGCAGAGAGTGTACAACCGTGGGGCCAAGACACGTACTTTTTCCCCGGGGGATAGGGTCTTGGTGCTAGTCCCTACGGTTGAAAGCAAATTTCTGGCCAAATGGCAAGGTCCATATGAAGTAATTGAAAAAATTAGTGAGGTGAACTACAGGGTTAGACAGCCAGGAAGGCGAAAGCCGGAGCAGATCTATCACGTCAATCTGCTGAAAGCCTGGAGGGATAGGGAATCCCTAGTCGCAGAGACTTTGTCACAAGTACAGCCTGATTGCTTAGTTCCTGAGGTTGGAATAGCAGACACCTTATCGAAAGCCCAACAACAGGAGGTTAAAGAGTTTGTACTTCGTAACAAAGAGATTTTCTCTGAGCTTCCGGGACAAACATCTGGCGTAGAGCATGACATTATCACCCCGCCAGGAGAAAGGGTAAAACTAAAACCTTATAGAATACCAGAGGCCCGACGGGAGGCAATACGTGGGGAGGTTCAAAGGATGTTGGATTTGGGTGTGATAGAGGAGTCCCAGAGTGACTGGTCCAGTCCTATCGTACTAGTGCCCAAACCTGATGGGAGCTGGCGGTTTTGTAACGATTTTCGACAATTAAATAAAGTTACAAAATTTGACACCTACCCCATGCCGCGTATAGATGAGTTGATTGACCGGCTGGGAACAGCCCGATATATGACAACTCTTGATCTCACCAAAGGGTATTGGCAAATTCCCCTGGCCGAGTCGGCCAAGGAGAAAACTGCGTTTGTAACCCCAGATGGGGCATTCCAATATAAGAGAATGCCGTTTGGGTTACAGAATGCACCGGCAACATTCCAGCGGAAAATGGATAAGATTCTGAGGCCCCATCAGAAATATGCTGCAGCTTACCTGGATGATGTGATTATCCATAGCACAGACTGGGTCTCACATTTGCCAAAAGTACAAGCAGTCCTAGACTCTATCCGGGAAGCTGGGTTTACGGCCAATCCAAAGAAGTGTACCATTGGACAGGAGGAGGCCAAATATCTTGGGTACACTATTGGGAGGGGGGTGATAAAACCCCAATTCAATAAAGTCGAGGCCATACAGAGTTGGCCACGTCCCAACAGCAAGAAACAGGTACGAGCCTTTCTGGGAATCGCTGGCTATTATCGACGATTCATTCCCCATTTTGCTTCTCAGGCTGTGCCCCTCACCAACCTGACAAAAGGGAAAGAGTCGGTTATGGTTAAATGGTCCCCAGAGGCTGAGGAAGCATTTCAGTCCTTAAAAACAGCCTTATGTAGCCAGCCAGTGTTGTACTCACCAGACTTCTCTAAGGACTTTGTTGTACAAACTGATGCATCAGACGTTGGGTTAGGAGCAGTGTTATCCCAGGTCTGGAACGGGGAAGAGCACCCAGTCATTTACCTCAGCAGGAAGTTAAAGTCCCATGAGGTAAATTACTCCACGATTGAGAAGGAATGTTTAGCAGTGAAGTGGGCTCTAGATTCCCTTCGGTACTATCTGCTAGGTAGGCACTTTGACCTGGTGACTGATCACGCTCCTTTAAAGTGGATGGCTCAGAACAAGGAGACCAATAGAAGGGTAAATAGGTGGTTTCTGGCCCTACAGGAATTTAACTTTACAGTTAAGCATCGCCCTGGTGTTAAAATGGGGAATGTGGATGCTTTGTCTCGGATACATGCGTGTCTGACTGCTGGTGTTACAACCCCAAGGTTGAAACAAGAGGGGGGGGGTATGTGGCAGCAGGCAGGTAAAGTCACCTGGTTGTATCCAGGATGGTAAATATGTGTGTCCTAGATTCAGGCTTTATGCAGACTTTTACAATTAGAGGGGAAGAGTTAATGAGCCCAGCTGAAGTAAGTGGGCTCATTAAGACCTCTACAAAAAAACCCCAGCATGCTTAGGGAGATGCTCCACCCTGGAACATTTTGTGTGTATAGACTGGGGAGTCTGAGATCTGTTCTGTGCGGTGAGTTAACGCCTGTGTGGCAAACCCCTACAATAGAGACAGGGACTGGGGCAGCACAAGGCTGCACCCAGTTGTTAGACAGGGAGTCTACGTGTGTAGTTAGAGGTCAAGCTGACCATGATTTATTTTCTTGTTTTATTTTGTTTGGCTGTTATATGTATCACTGCATGTAGCCTAAATAAACCGGATCTTTTGTTTTTTGAACCTACACCGCTGTCTGCTGTGCCTGACTTTGTGTTGTGAACCCATCCAGGGGGTCACACACACCCGCTGCCGAGCTAACCCCTCACAGTATATATATATATATATATATATATATATATATATATATATATATATATATAAATTTCTCTCACAAATACATATTTTTTCACGTATATATTTTTCTTTTATTAACATTTTATTCACTAATATGACTTCATGAAACACTTATGTTTATTTATAATCTCACTTGTGTTTACACATTTTTAATCTTTTAGCATCACTGCGACACCATAAGTGAACTAATAGGTGTATCATTTTTTCCCTATTCCGTACTAATTCTTTCTATTCCGTACCAATATTTAAATCTTAAAAGGTATAGCGCCAGATCTGCTTTCTTTCCCTTACATCCAACATATTTTCACCCAGTGGGTGGTAATATTAGGTAGAGGCAGCTCATACCACTAACACATTGGCTTTATCCATAGCGCAATTTATTTTCACAATTTTTTATGAATTGCAGACTGTCCCTGCTCCAAACACCAAACTTTCCCTACACTGAGAAACGACAGCTGCAGAATCAGTCAGCAGCACTGCAGTGCACTATAATATGCTTTCTATATTTGAAAGAAATTATATTATATGTGTATTACAACCCTATATACAGTAACCTATACCAGCCCGTAAAAGGACCTTTGTGGTCCTAATAGTAGATAGCTAGTAGCTAGTTTATTGCAGACTGTCCCTGCTCCAAACACCAAACTGTCCCTACACTGAGAAACGACAGCTGCAGAATCGGTCAGCAGCACTGCAGTGCACTATAATATGCTTTCTATATTTGAAAGAAAGTATATTATACGTGTATTACAACCCTATATACTGAACACCTATACCAGTCCTTAAAAAGACCTTTGTGAACCTAATAGTAATAGCTAGTGATTACTGACTGTCCCTGCTCCACACAGCATCGTTTCCCTACACTTGACAAAAGGCAGAATGTAAAATAGCCGCCAGATCAGGTCTATTTAAAAGGTAGGGGGTATGTCCATGTGCTGAAATGTCTCAATTGGCTGTCCTGTAGCCCGTGATGGATGTGTCATGGGTCAAAGTTCTTCACAATGTAAACGAATATGTCCGCCGTGAACAGCGCCAGAAGTCCACCGGTTTGGCGAATTGCGAACGAGCAAAGTTCGCCGCGAATCGACCGCTGGGCGAACCGCAAGGCCATCTCTAACTATGAGTTCCTCTATCTGGATGTGGGGAAGAATAGCCGGATGTCGGATGGAGGAGTCTTTGCCCAGATGGAGTTTTACCTTACCAGTATCCCCAGACTGGTGGCCTGGCATTGCGACCTGATGCGGATAACGTGGAAGGACTCCCCTTCGTCTTTATTGCAGATGAAGCCTTCGATCTGAGCAAGCACCTGATGAGGCCATTCACCCAAAGGACCTTCACCCCGAAGAGGAGGGTTTTTAACTACTGGCTGGATCCAGAGCGAGAAGAGTCATTAAGAATACCTTCGGGATAATGGCCAGCCGGTTCCGCCTGTTTCTGACAGCAATCCATATGGCGGACTACAAAATCAACCATATCATCCTATGCTGCTGCATCCTGCACAATTATTTAAGAAAAAAATCCCTGAATTATGTAGCCTCAGTTGGGCCAGAGGCCGGATTTATTACAGATAATTCCCTGATGGGCCTGGATACTGGCCGTACTGGCTTGGCACCCCAAAGCACCCGTGAAGTTTGCAATGCCAGACAATGTCTAAAATTTTTAGTAATACAAGAAAATTTTCATATAAAATCTAAAATTTTCTTTATTGCTTGCTTTTCTTTTTGGCCGTCTCCTAGGTTATCCTAGTGCACTTGTAGTGCAAGTGGATTTTCCTTTGGTAAATAAGCCCTTGTCACTGTAAACACAAAATGACTTACCGTATATACTCGAGTATAGGCCGACCCGAATATAAGCCGAGGCCCCCAATTTACCCCCAAAAAAACTGGCAAACTTATTGACTCGTGTATAAGCCGAGGGTAAGACATGCCTGTCCATCCCTGTGTGTGTGTCCGTCCATCCCTGTGTGTCCGTCCATCCCTGTGTGTCCGTCCATCCCTGTGTGTCCGTCCATCCATCCCTGTGTGTGTGTGTCTCCATCCATCCATCCATCCCTGTGTGTGTGTGTGTGTGTGTGTGTGTGTGTGTGTGTGTGTGTGTGTGTGTGTGTGTGTGTCCAGCCTACCTGTGTCCTGAGCCTTTGTCCCGAGCCTCCGTCCCGTGCCGAGCCTCCTTGCCTCCGTGCCTCGCCGCCGTGCCTCGCCGCCATGCCTTGCCTCCGGTCCCGTCCCGTCCCGTCCCGTGCCGTGCCGTCCTGTGCCTTGCCTCCGTCCCGTGCCCTCTTCGTTCGTCGGCGGCCATTGTAAAATTCAAAAGCTGCGCCGCCGCCTTCGCCTGTGATAGGCGGAACACTGAATTTCCCAGCAGCCTGTGTTCCGCCTATCACAGACGTCGTATCATCCTCGTCCGTAGTACGAGGATGATACGAAGTCCGTGATAGGCGGAACACAGGCTGCTGGGAAATTCAGTGTTCCGCCTATCACAGGCGAAGGGGGAGCCGGAGGCGCGGCTTTTGAATCAGAATGGCCGCTGTCTGTCTGCTCGACACGCTGATCGAGCGGGCAGACAGCGATGACTCGAGTATAAGCCGAGGGGGGCACTTTCAGCCTCAAAAAAGAGGCTGAAAATCTCGGCTTATACTCGAGTATATACGGTACTTACAAAACCGATATTGAGCATTGAAAGAAGAAGCCACACATTGTTGTATTTCAAAATGTTTACTCTGTGCATATTCACACATTCACACATGCTTTTTTTCTCAATATTCGTGTTATAAAACACGCATGTTTTACAACATAACATACACAACTCTGGAACTTGCAAAGTTCAACGTATAAAAACTGAAGGCAATATCAGACATTATAGTCCAAAAATGTTTTGATATTACCTTCATCAGACGGAATGATGTCACCCCTGTAAAAGCCAAATTTTGAAGATGCACACAAATTGGGAGTCCAAATGGGTAATGTCAACATGTGCTATCTCCCAATGGTCGTGTTTTGAGGGTGCAACCCCTTCCTCTCACCTACTAGAGTTATAAGGAAGGGGTTGCGTATATTGAGATCCCCTGATGGCAGATAGTACATGTTGACACACCGTGTGCATGTTCAAAATTTGGATTTTTGAATTTACAATATCAACATTTTTGGGGGAATATAAAAACAAAAATAAAACAGGTTCTGATTCTAGAGAAAAAGTGTTTAGATTCTACCCAAAACATCGATCATGTTCTTCATTTCCTGTTCCATAATGTTTAGTGGATTTCTCATCGCGTCAATTTACCCATTCCAGGTCATAATTTGCTGGATGAGTGCTTGTGCACTGACCCCAGTGAAAGGTTCCACTGCTTCCTCTTCCACAACCAGCGCATCACCTAAAATTGTTTAAAAAACATGTATTTAGAAATATGCAGGCATACATAGATTACCTGAAGCTGGGGTGTCAGACACTCACCTGGTGGGGTGCCCATATTGCCCACTTCCTCCACCTCTCCTTCCTCAAGATCCTCCGGAGGGCTTGAGCTAATTGGCGAAGGCGGGGGACCCAGGTATCCCCTGACTGCTGTCTGAGTCTTTTCTCCTCTATGAGAATGAAACAAAAGTTATACTTAGCACACAGATATTTGAGTCCAGAAACAGGAATATGAAACATTGCTTTGAAGTGGTGTACAACTGCCTGTTTGGGAAGAGATCCAAGTTTAAGACATGATTACGATTCCCTTTTTACCAAGCTGGAATATTTACCTTTTTTTTGGCCAAGTTTCACAGATGAAGACACCCTAAGCATCCACTGGAGCATCTGTGTGGGTTAGCCTAAAAAATGTGCTCTGGTGTCCCACATTAGTGCTCCTGAGTGCAGATGCTCCCATGCTCGTCGCCAGGATTTCTCCAGAGCCTCTCCCATACTCTTGAACTTGCTACCTCCACTGGTCTGGCTATCCCCTACTCTTGCTACCCCTGAAAACTCATCTCTTCAGGGAAGCCTATCATGTCTCCAACTAATCTCCTACCACTTCCATCAGCTCATTCTCCACAGTTTAACCTTTTGTACCACCTGCCCCACCCCATTAGATTGTAAGCTCTTCTGAGCAGGGGCCTCTTATCCTCTTGTATTTTATTGTATTGTAACTGTATTGTCTCCTTTTATATTGTAAAGCACTGCGTAAATTGTCGGCGCTATATAAACCCTGAATAACAATAATACTAATGTGTAAACAGCTGCTGAGTGTCCTCTCCTTACATTCCACTGAATCAAGTTGTCAAGTCATTCAAAGACATATAGACAACAATGTCCTAAACTTCTTTTAATAAGACAAATTAGCATGACCAAAATGTAGTTATAACCCTGTATTAGCCAAATACATTGTATTTATTGGCAAATAGACAATGTTTCCTACAATTGATGTTTCCTACGAATGATTACTGTGCCCACAAACATGAAAGTAGCCATTTAAAACAGTAAAGAAAAGCACATGGAGCAGCATGCAAGTTAATAGTACTAGTAGTAGTACTAGTAATAGTACTTACTTTTTTGAAGCACCTTCTTTATTTTGCAATACTGATCTGACTCCCTCAGTTTAATGTCAAACCAGCACTTCCTTAATTGGTCTTTGGACCGTCGTACCCAAAACTTGTGTTCCAGAGTGTTCACAACAGTCATCATGATTTAGTCCTTTCGCAAATTGGGCTAGGTGTACGGACAATGTTTCCCATCATAATCCTCCCTGCGCAAGATCTCCACCATCTCCACCATTTCATCAAAGGCCATGTTGGTGGCCTTAAATCTCCTCATCCTGGATCCGGACGTTTGGGGCTCCGGGCTTTCCTCCTTACTAGATGTCAAATTGCCAAACACCTGTGTCTCCTCCATGTTTCTCCTGCTGCGTACCGAAGAGAGAATGGGTGGGCAATATTTGTGAAAAAGAATGTCAGGGGCGAAACGTCGCGGATGTAGTTTGACACATGCACAGTGTATATAAAGCTAACACGTATCTGTCATACATACGATCTGTGTGTGTGGAGGGTGAACAAATGGAAGTGGCGAGCGTGCTAAACAAAGGTAAAATTTGAACTTGACCCATCACAGTGGCCTATACTGCTTCAAGATTGAGGCCTATATTGGGATAAGATAATGAGAGCTTAGGCTGACATTAGTGTTTTTGTCTTGTGTATTGTCTTAGGCCGCGTACACACGCGGGGACTGTTCGCCCAACTTTGTCCGTCAAACAGTTTCGGCAAACAGTCCGCTCAAAATTAGCATGGACGGACATGGCCACACACGACGTACGAACAGTTTGCTGAAACCGTGCGCGATGACGTGAACGGCACGTACGACGGGACGAAAAATACGACGTCCTATACACTGCATTATAACTTTTGGCGTGTAAATCCTTTCTGAGCATGCGCGGAACTTAGTTTGACGAACAAGCCTACACACGAGGGGACTGTTCGCTGAAACCAAGTTTCAGCGGACAGTTTTACGGAAATTCCGAAAAACTTTGTTCGTCAGACTGTCCGCTGAAACTGTCCGCTGAAAGCCCACACACGAGCGGACTGTCCGCTGAAACACTGTTCAGCGGACAAAGTTGGGCGAACAGTCCGCCCGTGTGTACGCGGCCTTACAGCAAGGATGAATCAGTTTAAGATTCTAGAATTCATGGCCAGTTTCATAGACAGATACAGGGAGATGAGGAATTTGTGGGAGGTTAAACACAGCTTATATTATAATAAACAAGCTAGGAGGTCATCGCTGGAGAAACTTCTGGAATTTGTCAAGACTCGGGTCCCCAGAGCAAACATGACGTTTTTGTAAAATAAAATTGGGATCTTGAGGAACATGTATAAGAAGGAGCATAATAAGATCCAGAAATCACTCCGATCAGGAGCATCAGTATAGAATGTTTATATCCCCAGGCTGTGGTACTTCAACAAACTGCTGTTTCTGACGACCAGACTGAAGCCAGGGAATCACTTTCGACCCTTCCCTGCAGCCTTCCCTCCACCGTTCCCTCAACCCCAGCAGAGGCTGATGAGGAACAACCTGGGACTTCCATCCTGGAAGAAGAGGATGCACCCAGCTAGAGCCAGGTATATTATTTTTTGGCATATTTATTGTCCTAATATTATGATGTTAACTAGATTTTATAATTGATTACAAATCAATGATTTTATCACAGAAATTATGTAAACATATCCAGAGGCGTAACTAGAAACCTCAGGGCCACGATGCAAGAAATCAGGAAGGGCCCCCCCCCCCCCCCGAAAAGCATGATTTTGATACTATATTTTTTTCCACTGTAAAACATTTCTGTGCAGCCTGTGTCCCGAGTGAAACCTGTGTCACCAGTGCAGTGGTGGTACTGGAGGGGGGTGGTGGTCCTGGAGAGGGGTGGTGGTCCTGGAGGTGGGTGGCCGTGGTGGTACTGGAGGGGGGTGGCGGTGGTACTGGAGGGGGATGGTGGTCCTGGAGAGGGGTGGCAGTGGTACTGTAGGTGGTGGCGGTGGTACTGGAGGTGGGTGGTGGTGGTGGTACTGGAGGTGGGTGGCGGTGGTGGTACTGGAGGAGGATAGTGGTCCTGGAGAGGGGTGGCGGTGGTACTGGAGGGGGATGGTGGTCCTGGAGAGGGGTGGCGGTGGTACTGGAGGTGGGTGGCGGTGGTGGTACTGAAGGGGGGTGGCGGTCCTGGAGAGGGGTGGTGGTGGTAGCGGAGGTGGGTGGCGGTGGTACTGGAGGGTGGGTGGTGGTACTGGAGGAGGGTGGCGATGGTACTGGAGAGGCAGGGTGGTCCTGGAGAGGGGTGGCAGTGGTACTGGAGGTGGGTGGCATGGTGGTGGTACTGGAGAGGGGGTGGCGGTGGAACTGGAGGTGGGTGGTGGTGGTACTGGAGGTGGGTGGCGGTGGTGGTACTGAAGGGGGGTGGCGGTCCTGAAGAGGGGTGGCGGTGGTACCGGAGGTGGGTGGCGGTGGTACTGGAGGGTGGGTGGTGGTACTGGAGAGGCATGGTGGTCCTGGAGAGGGGTGGCGGTGGTACTGGAGGTGGGTGGCATGGTGGTGGTACTGGAGAGGGGGTGGCGGTGGTACTGGTGGGGAGTGGCAGTGGTCCTGGAGGTGGGTGGTGGTGGTACTGAAGTTGGGGGGCACGGTGGTGGTACTGGAGAGGGGTGGTGGTGGTCCTGGAGGTGGGTGGTGGTGGGACTGAAGGTGGGTGGCATGGTGGTGGTGGTGGTACTGGAGGAGTGGTGGCGGTGGTACTGGACATCAGGGTTCACAGAGGGCCCCCTTGCTTCAGGATCCCCAGATACCCCCCTTACATCAGGGTCCCCAGAGAGCCCCCCTTACTTTAGGGTCCCTAGACAGTCACCCCCCCCTTAAAGAGGTTTCTCTGTACCTTGATGTGCACCTTGGCCCCCAGCAGATCTCTGTAACCCCCCCCCCCCCCCGCGCACCTGGGGGAGGCAACGATCAGCAGCTCTATGATGTTGATAGGCGGCGGGATCTTCCTGAGTCTCTACACACACTGGAGAGGGGTCAGCACGGCTGTAAGTGGAGAGCATGTCTCATGTAACAGCAGCGCAGAGACACCGGGACTGATGTTTAATTTTCCCTCGTCCTCTCTCCCAGGGAACACAAAACACACAGCTGATCTGCTCCCCCTTCGGCCCCCCCTCCGCTCCTCTCCTGTGTTCTCCGAGGGAAATGTGAGCTTGTTAGCTTCGCACCTGAATGCCCGTGGAGAACACAGGAGAGGAGAGGAGGGGAGGGGGGGCTGAAGGGGGAGCAGATCAGCTGTGTGTTTTTTTGTTCCCTGGGAGAGAGAATGAGGGAAAATTAAACGTCAGTCCCGGTGTCTCTGCGCTGCTGTTAGATGACAGACACGCTCTCCACTCACAGCCCCGTGGATAGCAACCACGCCGGGCCCCCCCCCCCAGAGTGATGGAATTCCAGGGCCCAGTCGCAACTGCGACTGTTGCGACCCTGATAATTCTGCCACTGAACATATCACTAGACAGTAGTGTTCAAAAATGTTTGGGACCAGCTTGAAAAATACTGCGGTCAGAATGATAGACTTTTCTATTTATTAAGATTCAATTTGCAAGTCATGAGCTGAAAATTGTGTGTGATTGATGAAGCAAAAACTACAACTATGCCTCTTTTTTATACAAAGGATGAGCTCAGCCAGGAGGAGGGTCAGGAAAGTGTCAGCCAGGAGGAGGTCGTGCCAAGTGTTAGCCAGGAGTAGGCCGAGCCCAGTGGCAGCCAGGAGGTGGCTGGGCCCAGTAGGAGCCTCACCCAATCCCAGGTGCCTCTCCTCTGCCTTACCACCAAAAGGCCCAGGAAGGGGACAATGATGGAGGAGGCAGCACTGGGCCTCATTAGGGAAGCCAGCCATTTCCTCAGGAGCCCCCCAATGCTGAAGAGGCCTATGGCTGCTATCTAGCCACCAGGTTGGTGGAATTGGAGAAGGGACAATGCCTCTTCTGTGAGGGATTTTTTTCTGATGCCCTTCAGAAGGAATTGAGAACAGCCACATATGTGAGCTCGCCCATCCTTCTCCTCCTCCTCCTGCCACAAGTCCACCACCAGAGCCACAGCCTCCAAAGAAGGCTGCAGGGAAGGCTACAGGGAAGAGAGTAAAGTGATAGACTGGGTTCAGTCTGGTCTGACAGACGACGCAAGCTGTTGTAGTACCACAAACTGGGTACAGATATGTCATCTGCTGTTTGTCCTGATCTCTGGGATTCCTGGACCAGATTGTGCTCGCTATTATATGGACACCTCAAGCTACCCATTTTCTTTTCCACAGACTTGTTGATGTGTGCCCTGGGGGCCAAAAGGCGTTGCAAATTCCAAAAGTTTGTACAGCGTTGACTTCCTCTTTATAAATGAATAAATGGATACTTTCTTTTCACAAAATACTTTCCTATGTGTTTTACTTCAAAAGGGACAGTTTGTTTGTGAGTAGGCAGGTACATTTAAAAAAGACAATGTCAAATTTGCAAGGGACATAATAAGAAATAATAATAATAATAATTAATAAAAAATATAAGATAATAATGTTATTGTGGTAACTTGACACTCCAAAAAAGAAAAATGATATGGAGATCACCAGAAAATAATTTTAAGTAAGTAATCATAAAATAAATCTTGATGAAATAAAAAATTATAAAAGAGAAGTATAAAAAATAATTGTAAACATTATTATGGGATCAGGCTTTTAAAAAATTGAATATTAGTCATGAGATGAGAATAAATAATGAAGAAAACTGAAAATTGTTTCATACTTACCGTACTTTTCCTTTCCTGGTGCCTATCCATGGCAGCATACCTGTGATAATCTCCGCCCCTCAGGATAGTTAATAGCTTATAAAAATGACAACCATACCCCCCCTAGCATTCTCCAATTATATCGATTACCAAGGGAGGGCATGTATGCTGCCATGGATAGGCACCAGGAAAGGAAAATTACGGTAAGTATGAAACAATTTTCCATTTTCCTTGTGCCACCATGGCAGCATACCTGTGATACAATAAATAGCTAAAACCAGGGTGGGTACTGCTTCGAAAGAAAACTTTATTTAAGGAAATGCGAGAGCCACCTCAATCGCCCTTCTCCCAAACTCTACTGAAGTAAGTGCTCCTGGGTAAATTCTGTAATGACGCATGAACGTATTTGGAGACGTCCATGTGGCTGCTTTGCAAATAGTTTCCAATGATACTGTCAGGGCTGGCTTAGCCCTTCCTTCTCTGGGCTGGCCACTCAGCTGTCGGCTATTTGCCAGCTCTCTTCTCTCTCCACAGTTACCAGCTGTTCCTGATGATGCTCGTCTGACCTGCCTACTTAAAGCCTTCCAGCTTACTTCACCTCTGCCTTCGCCTTGGTCACATCACTAGAAACCATCTCCTGCGGTTTGTTAAAGACTGGCTGGCTGACATCCCTTATGGCTCCTTATCCTGCTTGCTGTTGCTCTACTTGGATTCCTGACTTCTGGCCTGGCTGACTACCCAATCTGGTTACTGGACTCTGGCTATGCTTGACTACGCTTTTCTATTTACCTTTTTATTTTTATTAATAAACAAACCCCTCCCAAGTTTGTTCCAAAATGTTGTATTTTCTATTATAAACATTCATGTGTACCATATACACCTTGTTTCATGGTGTACGTAATGCCTTGTTATGTTCTATTCTTTACTCAATAAAAATATATTTTGAAAAAAAAAAAAAAAAAACCAAGTGTGATTTAATTGTACTTCTGTCTCAGTCTGATTCATGGTTTCTGACAGATACACTTGCCCTTGCCGCCCATGAGGAAGAGACTGCTCTCATCGAATGGGCTCTAACCGCTGAAGGATCCAACCTTATCGCCCTATACACTCTTTGGATTAATCTACAAATCCATGAAGCAATCGTCCTTGATGTGGCTCCTTTCCCTTTATTTTTGCCCCAAGGTAGTATGAATAGTCTATCCAATGTTCTGAAGGGGCTTGTGACCTGCAAGTAGCGTGCTAATACTTTGGAAATGTCCAACTCTTGTAGCGAACCTGAAAGTAGATCCGTGAAAGTAGGGAGTGCCCAGGCCTCTGAGAGAGTGGCTCGGGATGACACCTTTAGGACAAATCCTTGCACTGTCCGCAGCTCTACCCTGTACGGGAAGAAAGGTATGTGTTCCTTTTCTGCTCCTAGAGCCTGCAATTCTGAAGCTCTTTTCCCTGAGGTTATTGCAACTAGAAAAACTGTTTTGAGCATCAGGTTCCATAGTGAAGTGAATTCCAACGCGATAAAAAGTTGAGCCATTAGACAGTCCAGTACAAAAGGCAGATCCCAGGCTGGGAAAGCTTGTTTTACTGGTGGACGGATCTTCTTGACTGCTTTGAAAAATTGTATGATGAGTGCATCTTCTGCCCATCTTACCTGGGTACTTGCCGAGATCGCCGCCACTTGGACTTTTAGTGAACTTAGAACTGAGTCCCAGGTCTAAGCCATTCTGTAAAAATTCCAAAATCACTGTGGTGGACGGCCTAGTGGGGTCCAACTGTTTGCCCTCTGCAAATGTTTTGAATTTATTCCAGATTTTAGAAGGTTCGTGAAAGGTTTCCTAGTCTTTAGGAGAGTATAAATCATACCCGCTGAGAATCCTAAAGACTGGAACCTCTCCCGCTCAAGATCCAAACATGTAGATTCAGCTTGTGAGGAGCTGGGTGCACCAATTTCCCCTGCGAGAGAAGTTGAGTGAACACTGGGATCTTGAAGGGAGGGCATATGCTGAGGTTCACTGCCCAAGGGAACCACGGCCTCTTCGGCCAGTACTGAAGAATAGCCATTACTCTGATTGGCTCCATCGATAATCTGATTAAAAACTTTGCTATTAAGGGTCTGGGGGAACCGCATATGCTGTCTCGCATCACCATTGGTTCGAGAGGGCATCTACTGCTTCTGCGTGGGGATGCGGAAGACGGGATAGAAATCTTGGTAACTTCGCATTCATTGGGGAAGCAAAGAGATCTATTTCTGGAGGCTTCTGCAGACTCATGATCCAACTGAACACTGATGGGTGCACTGCCCATTTGTTGCTGTCTGGAAAACAACGGGATAGGTGATCCGCCCGCTGATTCAAATGGCCCGGAAGGTAAACTGCCTTTAAATCCAACAAATTCCTCTCTGCCCATAACATAATGGGTTCTACTTCGCTTAATAAAGTAATGCTGTGCGTTCCCCTCTGTCATTGTATATACGATACTGCTGCTCTGTTGTCCAGACGCACTAGAACTTGTTTCTAGATGTTTCTTCAGACTCACCAGAGCTAAATAAACCGCTCGCAGCTCTAAGACGTTGGAGACCACCCCCTCCGTGGGGACATTCCATCTTCCTTGTACTGCCAGGTGATCGCAGTGTGCTCCCCACCCTTTTGAACTTGCGTCGGTGGAAAGAATGGTCCAGGAAGGGAATTGCAGGAGACGAGGCTTTGAAATTAGGTCTTCTTTCGACCACCAGAGGAGACCCCTCCTCATGGAAACCAAGATTGTTATTCTTTGACATAGTGACTTCTTCCTCCACTGCGTCAAAAAGCCCCATTGAAAAGTCCCCAGATGCCAATGAGCCCAGGGTAACATCAGAATGAAAGCCGCCATGGTCCCGATTAGACTCAAGCAATTCGATGCTGACAGGTGAGAGAGAGTTCTTACATGGTCCATCATCTGAACAATCACCCTCACCTTCTGGGGTGGGAGACGCACTGTACCAGCCTTGGTGTTGAATAGAGCACCCAGGTAAACCATTACCTGAGTTGGGGTTAGGAAGCTCTTCTCTGTATTTACTAACCATCCAAACTCTCTCAGGGTCCTCAGAAGAATCTCCTTGTGGGCCAGTAGCTGGGCTGGATTGGATGCTAGCAGTAGAATGTCATCCAAAAAGTGACAGGCTCGAAGGCCCTTTTCCCTGAGAGGTGCTAAGACTGCGATTAGAACTTTTGAGAATATCCTTGGTGATGTGCATAGGCCAAAAGGCAGGCATTGAAACTGGAAATGTGTTGGGACTATTGCCACTCTAAAAAATCTTTGGAAAGCTGATAAAACGGGAACATGGAAATAAGCATCTTGCAAGTCTACCAAGATCATCCAGTCTCCTGGTTGGACCATCTGGATGATCATCTGTAAGGATTCCATCTTGAAAGAGTCCAGCTATATGAAACGATTTAACCTCTTCAGATCCACCACTGGTCTCCATTCTCCACTCTTTTTGGGGATGAGGAAGGGAGGAGAATAGAATCTCGTGACTCTCTCGGAGGGAGGGACTGGTATAACTGCTTGTTGTACTAATAGAAGGTGAAGGTATTTCTGCAGAGCTTCAGCTTTCTGAGGTGAAGTTGGCCTTTTTGTTAGAATGAATGAGTCTTGTGGGGAAGACCTTGGAATGTCCAAAAATGGGTGAAACGGACCGTAGAAACAGCCAACGGATCTTCGCAACGATTGGCCCATACCTCTGCAAACACCTTCAACCTGGCCCCTACTAGTTGGAGTGGCCTCTTGTCAAAAGGACTTTGTCCCCTCCTGGGTATTGGAGAGGCTTCTCTGTTTGTTTGCCTTCAAAAATGTGGCCTGAGTACTCCTCCAATTCTTTTTGGGCTCTCTACCTTGTCGGAAGTTGGTGAAATTCTGGTTTCTGGATGCTTGGAATTTTGTTGACACCACATGCGAGCGCCTCACCCTCCCATCCTGGGGAAGTAACCCCGATTTCCCTCCTGTCACTCTCGAGATCACCTTTTCCAGTCTTTCTCCAAAGAGCGCCTTTCCATCAAAAGGGATTTTGCACCAGTTTTGTTTCGATGCTGCATCGGCCAGATTTCTGATTAGACATGCTCTGGTGTATAGGGCTGAAACAAGAGTAACAGCGCAAAGCACTCTTTTAGTCCGGGGGAAAAAAAAAGATCAAAAATACTTAAGGTACGTGCCCTTACCTAAGAAAGTGAGGGTCTTGATCTAGTGGCGGCTGACTCATAATTGTAAGGGCAGGCAAGGGCAGAAAAGCGACTGGACAGGATACTAAAGAAAGCACATAGAACCCTATGAAAAATTTCTAACATATTATCCCTAACTAAATATATACATACATATATACATATACACATTATTATTAATTTTATTTATTATGTATTATACATATATATTTTTTTATAAAAACCGCCTTAAAAAAACGAATTGCCCCTCCAATTCATAAATTTAATCCCCCCTTCTCTTTTTTTTTATATAGAAAAATAGCAAAAGAATGTCCCAGCAAAGAATCAGGTACCATGTATACAAAACTACATAAGCGACTACTCCAGTCCCTCCCCCTCCCTCTCTTTTTTTTTTTACTTACTAGAGTAAACTTCCTGAACCAGATTAGGAGCACTCACGAGGCAGGACCTGCAGCCAACTGAGCCATCCTCCTACTGAGCCATTAATGCTTTAATAGAAGAAGGGGGAGGAGAATCCTCCCGCCCCCCTCCTCAGCTCCGCCCTCAGTAAACCGAAGAACACCAAAACTAAGTTTTTCCCTTCACTAAAATGGCGCCAACCGCGTCGTACGCCCGCGCATGCGCAGAACGGCCGCGCCGTTCCTTCTGCCATACTGGCCAAAGAGAAACATAACTTCTGACTCTACAGCACTGCGCGCCCCAGCGCTGCGCACCCCAGCACTTGCCAAATCACCACCAGAGAGGTCTATATCAAGTAAAGCAGCCAGAAAAGAAAGCAGCATGAAAGTAAATGAAGAAGAAAAAGGCTCAAAACCGAGCCCCTACCTGCCCCACAGAATCTCAGCTTTGCCTGTATGCAGTACTGTACTCCAACTTAGGAAGTGGATGCTGCCCCAAAAGACCCTCAGAAGGGGCTCCCCTCTTATAAGCGCTGTTAGCAACCCAAGACAGGGGACTGCATCTGGGAGAGGCCTGAACCCAGGTGGAAGCTGCTCAAGGCAGAGGCAAGCTCACATACAAACACTGTCCGTCAGGTATGAGGAAAAAAAGGAGAATGCTAGGGGTGGTATGGTTGTCATTTTTATAAGCTATTAACTATCCTGAGGGGAGGACTCCGGGGCAAAGCTTATCACAGGTATGCTGCCATGGTGGCACCAGGAAAGAAGTTTGTGAGAACTCTGTGTGAATATGAGCAGCAAAACAACTTAATTCTTTTAGCATTATAAAGAAAATAAAAGAATGTACTGCATTAAAAGATCACAGAATTAGCAGTGTGAGAAATGTGCTGGCTAATGCTAGAGGTAAACTACTGCAGGCTTTCACTACTAAAATTCTAAATGACTTCATAAAATAACTCATGCGCTATTTTAGTAGCGTTGTTTAGTGAATGCTAAAAAAAATTTTTTTAAATACCCTATGTGGTATCTTACCACATATTCGGATGCAGTAAGATGCCACTTTGTGAATGGAGCCACTGCCACTGCCAATAACTGACACTAATACTAGTTTTTTTTTTCCCCACAAATAGAGCTTTCTTTTGGTGGTATTTATTTTTTGTTAAAAAAAAATGTAAAAGACAGAATTTAAAAAATATATATATATTCTTTTATATTTTGTGATAAAATTTTGCAAACAGGTAATTGTTCTCCTTCATTGATGTATGCTGATGAGGCTTCACTTATGGCACCAATGGGTTGCACTGATGGGCACCAATGGGGCGGCACTGGTGGGCACCTATAGGGTAGCACTGGTGGGCACCTATAGGGCAGCACTGGTGAGCACTGATAGGCGGCACTGATGGGTACTGATAGGCAGCATTGATAGGTGGCATTGGTGGGCACTGAGAAGTGTCACTAATATGTGGCACTGATAGGTGGCACTGATGGGTGGTAATGATGGGCACTGATGGGTTAAACTGAAAGGCAGCACTGCTAGGTGGCACTGATGAGGCACTGATTGGCACCACGGGTGGGCATTGATAGGTGGCACTTGTGGGCGATAGATGGCAGTGGTGGGCACTGTGGGCAATGGCAGGTGGCACTTGGAGGCACAGAGAAGGAGGCAGATGTGTCTCCTTCCTCTTTGGGACTGATGTCCCTTGAGCATGCAGCGTGAGGAGAAAAAAGAGCTGATTACCAAGCTTTTGTTTATACACGTGATCAGCTGTCATTGGCCGACAGATGATCATGTGGTATAGGGCCAGGATCAGCCCCTTAATCGGATCGGAGATCACCCGAGTCTCGGGGACTCGTGATCACCCGAGTCTCAGTGACTCAGTGATCACAGCGCGCAGGGAGCGTGCACAGGGGAGGCCGTCATATGACGGCCTCCCGGAAATTCACATCAGCGCTGTGGCCGTTATTCAGCCATAGCGCGCATGCCAGGAGGTTAAAAATGTTTAAAAAAAAACGACTTACCAAAAGTGGCATTGGTGGAGTATACATGTACTATAATAGAGCTTCCTGAGGTGGCACATAGCATATAAAAAGATTTGTGACTGCTACATTGCAAACTGGCTGGGTCCTCATTTTTGATATATGTACCTGTGTGCCTACAGTTCCCCACCCTGGACCTGTACACCTAGAACCAAACTGCTAGCACAATTTTGGGCAGGTTTCCTACTTTTCTAGTTGGTTCTATGTGTTATGAGAAAGAGTGAGCAAACTGACTCTTCCATTAAAGCCAAGGTTGCAGCGCTAAGAGTGAGATTTCTTGAACTCGGTTTGTTTATTTTAAAATAATCCTTGTCTTTTTATCCACAACTAGCACTCACCAGATATCCAGACCTCAAATGTAAAAAGATGTCAAACAAGTATGCACGTGACTTTGATATTTATCTTAAAATTGTGAACGCTACCTCCAATTTGGTTTTAAAAGATGCAAACACACCGGACATCCAGTTTGGCCACAGATCAGGACATCTATGTCGATAATAACAAATATCTCCCAGCAATATAAAAAGAGAGACACTTTGATAGTGCAATACTATTTATCTAAAGCAACTCTTCAAAGATTATAAGCAAAGTCAGCAAGGGAAATTACATAAAAACGTAGTTTACCCATCTGAGTAGACAATATGTATCATCATCTGTGCTTGTAGCTCCACCAATGAGTTTTTTTCAAGGAGATGTCATTAGGAGCTGTTACTGCACAGACAATTTACACATTATAAAAAGTGGATACCTAACTTAGACTGCTCCGAGACCATGTATGCCATTTCCTACCTTCATCTCTGTGCAGAGATCTTAGCCAAAAATAAAGTAGCCCAGACAGCCCAAAGATCACATGTGCTGCCTCCTGCAATAACTGCCTCAGCATTACTTAGAGATCACAGTGCAGATCTAAAACAACACCATGGACCACTCAGATTTGTCACTGCACAGACATAATAGCAGTGTTAATTTAGTCAACTAAAATGACTAAAACATTTTAGACGACTAAAATGACTAAAACTTTTTAGTCGACTAAATGAATACTATTTTAATAGACTAAAATACGACTAAAACTAAAACATTTGAGATGACTAAAATACGACTAAAACTAAAAGCCATTTTAGTCAAAAGACTAAAATGAGACTAAAACTAAAATTCAATTTTAGACAAAAGACTAAAATGAGACTTAAACTAAAATGCAATTTTAGTTAAAAGACTATGACTACAACTAAATTACAATTAATGAAATGTACTGGAGATTTTAGTCAACTAAAACATAGGACATTTAAGTCGACTAAAATGTACTGGAGATTTAGTCGACTAAATACGACTAAAACTAAAACAATTGCAGAAGACTAAAATGGGACTAAAACTAAAATGCCATTTTAGTCCTCAGACTAAAATTAACACTGCATAATAGCAGAAACACAACATCATAACTCTATAGCATTTCCTCTTGTTTCAACAATGTCAATCACAACACAGAGATGAAAAAACTATAACAATAATTGCGGTGCTTAAACATAATTTTCCATTTTGTCATTATTAAATTTGTAATGTTTATCTATCTATTTTTTGCATATGTTATTTCTGGAGTCATTGCCCTTCAAAGTCCCGCAAGAGGGTCTTCTGTTGTTTTCTGAACATAATTTTCCAGGAACTATTCATGCTGTCTTCCTTATTCTATATGCTTCCCTCCATAAAATAATCATAACTTCCACAATAATAAAAATGTTCAGAACTACAAACATATTTCCCTTAAACCCATTTATACTAATGATCCATTTTAAATAAATCCCCTGAAAGTGTGTGAATCCTCATCCTAAAACAGATAAATATTGTGATTAATTATTCTTTGTAAAAATCAACCTCTAATTACTTATTATCAGTGAAACAGTTTATATCCCATTCTATGTTTAACCCATGTGGTGTGAAAGTTATTAACTTATAAATCCACCTAGTTTCCATTTTAGAGATCTCTCATGTTTTATTGCACCCTCTCCAATGTGCGTTTAATTTGTCTATATTGCTATAAATGTAATCGCTCCAGGGTCCCTATTTTTTTGTGTACAAAAATGTGCAGATAAACTGTACCCCCTGAATCAATCCCTGAATATTATTCACATGCTCGCTGACAGAAACCATAAATCAGACCAAGACAAAAGTACAGTTAAATCACACTTGTTTAATAATAAAAGTAAATAGAACAAACAATCAAAACATAGCCAAAGTTCAGTAACCGGAAAAAAAGATATCGCAGAGATCGCAGTGCATTGCTCTATGATGATTGGCCAAAGCATGCACCATGACCTGCAAGATTTGGCCAATCCAAGCACCCTCAGCTAAGAGGGCCATAATTGGCCAAAGGCTCAGGGGGAATAAGTCCATGCCCCACACTATATAAGGCTGCCTGCACGGCGGCCCTGTGTAGTGTTTTGTGGATGGAGAGAGAGTGCGATTTAGATTGAGCAGGCAGGCGGGTTATTCAGTTAGCTGCAGTGTATTTAAATATATAAATATATATATATATATATATATATATATATATATATATATATATATACACACACACATATACAGTGCCTTGCGAAAGTATTCGCCCCCTTTGAACTTTTCAGCCTTTTGCCACATTTCAGGCTTCAAACATAAAGATATAAAATTTTTATTTTTTGTGAAGAATCACTAAGAAGTGGGGCACAATTGTGAAGTGGAACAAAATCTATTGGATTTTTGAAACTTTTTTAACTAATAAAAAAATGAAAAGTGGGGCGTGCAAAATTATTCGGCCCCCTTGCGTTAATACTTTGTAGAGCCACCTTTTGCTGCGATTACAGCTGCAAGTCGCTTGGGGTATGTCTCTATCAGTTTTGCACATCGAGAGACTGAAATTCTTGCCCATTCTTCCTTGCAAAACAGCTCGAGCTCAGTGAGGTTGGATGGTTGGATGGAGAGCGTTTGTAAACAGCAGTTTTCAGCTCTTTCCACAGATTCTCGATTGGATTCAGGTCTGGACTTTGACTTGGCCATTCTAACACCTGGATATGTTTATTTGTGAACCATTCCTTTGTAGATTTTGCTGTATGTTTGGGATCATTGTCTTGTTGGAAGATAAATCTCCGTCCCAGTTTCAGGTCTTTTGCAGACTCCAACAGGTTTTCATCCAGAATGGTCCTGTATTTTGCTGCATCCAACTTCCCCTCAATTTTAACCATCTTCCCTGTCCCTGAAGAAAAGCAGGCCCAAATCATGATGCTGCCACCACCGTGTTTGACAGTGGGTATGGTGTTTTGAGGGTGATGAGCTGTGTTGCTTTTACGCCAAACATATCGTTTTGCATTGTGGGCAAAAAGTTTGATTTTGCTTTCATCTGACCAGAGCACCTTCTTCCACATGTTTGGTGTGTCTCCCAGGTGGCTTGTGGCAAACTTTAGACGAGACTTTTTATGGATATCTTTGAGAAATGGCTTTCTTCTTGCCACTCTTCCATAAAGGCCAGATTTGTGCAGTGTACGACTGATTGTTGTCCTATGGACAGACTCTCCCACCTCAGCTGTAGTTCTCTGCAGTTCATCCAGAGTGATCATGGGCCTCTTGGCTGCATCTCTGATCAGTCTTCTCCTTGTCTGAGCTGAAAGATTAGGGGGATGGCCAGGTCTTGGTAGATTTGCAGTGGTCTGATACTCCTTCCATTTCAAAATGATCGCTTGCACAGTGCTCCTTGGGATGTTTAAAGCTTGGGAAATCTTTTTGTATCCAAATCCGGCTTCAAACTTCTCCACAACAGTATTACGGACCTGCCTGGTGTGTTCCTTGGTCTTCATGATGCTCTCTGTGCTTTCAACAGAACCCTGAGACTATCACAGAGCAGGTGCATTTATACAGAGACTTGATTACACACAGGTGGATTCTATTTATCACCATCAGTCATTTAGGACAACATTGGATCATTCAGAGATCCTCGCTGAACTTCTGGAGTGAGTTTGCTGCACTGAAAGTAAAGGGGCCGAATAATTTTGCACGCACCACTTTTCAGTTTTTTATTTGCTAAAAAAGTTTAAAATATCCAATAGATTTCGTTCGACTTCACAATTGTGTCCCACTTGTTGGTGATTCTTCACAAAAAATTAAAATTTTATATCTTTATGTTTGAAGCTTGAAATGTGGCAAAAGGTTGAAAAGTTCAAGGGGGCCGAATACTTTCGCAAAGGCACTGTATATATATATACATACATATATACATACACACAGGGCCGTCTTTAAGGCAGGGCAAAAGGGGCAGCTGCCCTGGGCCCTGTAATTGTTTTCGGGCCCAAAACAGCTGCCTCATACTTGCCAACTATCTAGGTTTAAATTCCCTTGTCCCTTGTGGTTTTAGTCCTGTGCTGTGTCCCGATATCTCAGTGTGAAGCGCTGCTACTAATACTGCCAGCTCTGCTTTATTGTTGTGTACAGATGACTCATCTGCAGACCCTGTGTTTACATGTAAATAACCGGCATTCATATGTATATAGCGGCTACAATATTAAGTAAATAGCTGCGGCCGGCGGCAATGATATGTAAATAAAGGCGGCATTCATATGTATATCATGCTCCCCTGCTATGAGGAGATGATGTGCTGTAACCTCTAGCAACTAATCAGTGAGCCGTAATGTGTGCTGTAACCCCTAGCAACCAGTCAGTAAGCAGTAATGAAATGCTGTAACTGCTGGCAACCAATCACAATCGCTGCCTGATCTGATACAGTAAACTGATTTTAAGGCTAGCTGCTATTTATTGTATGTCTCAGAGCAGGTGGAGAGGGAAATTGCATGGGGGGGCCCAAGAAAAATTTTGCCCGGGGTCCAATCAGTATTAAAGACAGCCCTGCATACACACACATACATACATACATACACACACACACACACACACACACACACACACACACACACACACACACACACTGCATCCAGTGTAGCCAAGCCTATATCTGACTGCAAGCCATTCCTGGTGTTCTTTTTCTAATATCATGCAAGCGGTGTACACAGTACACACCCATAGTGTAGATTCTACTACTTTTCTAATGGTGCATAAAGTACCCAATACAGTGCACCCATAGTTGTTATTTCACTTCTAGTGGTGTACACAGTAACGTGCACCCATAGTGCATTTGCTACTACTTTTCTGGTAGCATACACAGTACACAAAACAGTGCATCCATAGTTGCTATTAGACTTCTGGTGGTGTACACAGTACTATGCACCCCTAGTGCAGTTGCTACTACTTTTCTGGTGGTGTACCCAGTAAACAATACAGTGCACCCATAGTTGTTATTACAATTCTGGTGATGTGCACAATACCATGCACCCCTAGTGCAGTTGTTACTACTATTCTGGTAGTGTACACAGTACACAATACAGTGTAGTGTGGTTTTGCTGAGCGTCTGAAGACCCAGTTTTTCTGCCCCTGTTAATCAGGGGCGTGTAATTACAATTTTTGACTTAATATTTCACAGCTGGGCCTGTTCCTGCGCCCACCAAGAGTAACTGTGAGGGCTTACAATGTTGTGGCACTGCCACCACCACCACCAAAGGCCCAATTGTTCTGCCTCTGTTTCACAGTGGCATGTAATTGCAATTCTTGATATAATATTTCACAGCAGGGCCTGTTCTTACACCCACCAAGATTAATACTGCGCACACACGATCGGACATTCTGACAACAAAATTCAGGGGATTTTCTTCCGGCGGATGTTGGCTCAAACTTGTCTTGCATACACACGATCACACAATGTTGTTGAAAATTCCGGTCGTCAAGAACGCGGTGACATACAGCACGTACTACGGGACTATAAAGAGGAAGATCAATAGCCAGTGCCCCACCCTTTCGGCTCCTGCTAATCTCGTGTTAGTAGAAGTTTGGTGAGAGACGATTCACGCTTTTCAGACTTTTGCTTTTCCAATTGTTACTGCTCTTCAGTTTGTGCTTGTGGGTTCGTATCTGTTCTTCAGTGTGTGTAGTCAGTTCGCATTTGTTTGTCAGTGCATATTGTCCACTCGTATCTGATTTTCAGCTCGCTCTTCTCAGGCCTTGCTGTTTTTCGGTGCATTCTGTTAGCTCGTTCTGACCAGCCGACCAATTTTGAAGCCATGTTGCCATTGCGTACTCGTCGTAGAGTTTGTGTTGTGCAGGGGCTTGGTGTTGGGGTTCTTACTTTGACCCAAACCCAGTCCATGAACAGGGTGAGGAGGAGTTCATGGACCAAGAATTTGTGACTCCAGCGTCACCAATTCTCTCACATGCCTTTGTTGTGGGAGATCCATGAGAGTAATCCTGATGATTTCAGGAATTATCTCCGGGTGACGGACCTCGTTTTTCACCATTTGTTGGCTTTGCTTTCCCTTATATTAGCAGGCAGGACACCTGCATGCGGCAAGCCATCACTATTGTACAAAGGTTAATCGCCACATTGCGGTACTTGGCGACAGGGAGAAGTCTGTAGGACATCAAGTTCTCGACAGGCATCTCCCCTCAGGCTCTGGGAATCATTATTCCAGAGGCCTGTTCTGCCAGCATTCAGGTCCTGCAGAAAAACTATATTAGGGTAAGTTTTATCCTTTAACATCACATTCTATGTATTTAATGTTTGCTAACATATTGTATTTCTTTCATCATTCCCTAATTACCATGATTATAATATGCTGTGAATGTACCCTATATCATCATGCATGCTGGAAGTTTTTAAACTTCCTTTTTTGTCCTTCATGCATATTTGCCTACACTAACCTCCTCAGCATGCTATCCTGGGCCCGTATATACCTAGCCTAGTCACTTAACAATGTATTTTGTCAGCTCCATAGTAGTTCATACCCTAAACACCCCCTAAAATGTGTCTAAATTTTATTTGTGTCCTTAAATTTATGCATAGTGCCAGAGGCTTTTTTTTGGGGTCCAAAATCATTTGGAACCCTCCCTCACCCCAACTGCTAAGTCAACCGATACCAATCCTCTATCTGCTGACTTTGACAAACCCATACACACTATGCCTACCTACATATTTATGGATGAATTCCCCAAAGCACGCATTGAATTGGCCTGCCTGAATACTTTCAAATGGTACTGTTTCTTTCTCCTATTATCTTGATGGGTAACTGCAGAATGTAAAAATGTGCATCTGTACAGTGTGTATTTTTATTTTTTGTATTATGACACTTCTTACCTGTCCAATGGGCTGCCAATAGTGTAAGTAAGGAGGGGCTAGCCAAAGTAGCACACATTTGTATGCATTCAGCTCTCAATGAAGTGGAGATGGTTACCTGCCAAAACATCCCCCCCTAAAATTTTTACAATGGGAAATGGGGGGGGGGGGGACCTGATAAGTGGACCCTATACTTTTGTTTTGAAATACTCCTTGAAATAAATATTAATACTGATTTTGGCCAAGAATGTTTGTGTCTAATCTGCTTGCAATGTAATGTGCAAAATTACAAAATATTTTTTTCTTGTTTGACTCCGCAGTTTCCTTCAATGCCACAGGAATGGTAGACTGTGGCATCCCACTTTGCCAATCGTTGGGACTTTCCCAACTGTGGAGGGGCAATTGAGGGGAAACACGTTCACATAGTTCCACCCCCCAACTCGGGGTCATACTATTATAACTATATGGGGTTTAATAGTATTGTGATGTTGGCTGTGGTGTCGGCGACATATGAGTTCTTCTATGTGGATGTGGGGAAGAAAGGCTGGATGTCGGATGGTGGAGTCATTGCCCAGATGGAGTTCTACAGGCGTCTCCAGAGTGGTGGCTTGGGATTACCACCTCTGGAAGAGAACGTGACAGGACTCCTGTTTGTGTGTGTTGCTGATGAAGCATTCGGTCTGGGTGAACACCTGATGCGGCCGTTCCCAATGAGGACCCTCACCCCAGAGAAGAGCGTTTTTAATTACTGGCTGGCCAGAGCCAGAAGAGTGGTGGAGAACACTTTCAGGATAATGGCCAGCCAGTTCTGCTTATTCCTCACTTCAATTAATATGGCAGAATATAAACTCAATCATATAATCCTTTCTTTCTGTATTCTTCACAACTATTTAAGGAGAAATTCTTTGAATTATGTTGCCTCAGTTGACTTGAACAAAATTAACTAATGAAGAAACCCTGATGGCGCTTGAAACTGGCCGTCCTGGCTTTCCCCCCAAAGCACCTGTGAGGTCCGTATAAAATACATGGAATACTTTGTGGGTGGGGGGCTATTGATATGCCAGAAAATGTCTAAGACATTTTTGAAATAAATATATTTTTGAAACAGAACTAATATTTGCTCTGATTTACTGCTTGGGTTTCTTTTAGCTATCTCCTTTTGGCCTTTTTCTTCAAATAGTGCAAATTAAATTTATTTGATACATGAGGTGACAATCTCTTCGGTGAACTATTATGTTGTGGGTCTGCTACACACACACCTTGTTTTGTTGTGAATGTATGTAATGCATTACTGATAAAAATATTCCTAATTTTCAGCACCATGACTGAAATTTGGTCATGAAAATGGCGTGATTGTGGCAAATTATAAACCACTGTGGGTGTTATTTACTAAAGGCAAATCCACTTTGCACTACAAGTGCACTGCAAAAGTGCACTTGAAACTGCACTGAAAGTACACTTATAGTACAAAGTGGATTTGCCTTTAGTAAATAACCCCTATTGTCACTGTAAACACTAACTTCACTCCAAAAACTGATTTTGAGCATTGAAAGAAGAAGCCACATATTGTTCAGTAGAATATTTTTTACTCAAAGCACATTCACATGTGCGTTTATAAAAGGGTTTTTGAACAAACCAACATCTTTGGTGTATAAAAAAATTTTTGCACAATAATTAGAAATAGCCTTTTTTGGTTAAATTAGCATGTTTTGAAACATAACTTACACAACTCAGGAACTTACAAAGTTCAACTTTGATAAAGTGAAGGCAATATTAGATATTAGTATGTCAAAACTATGTTGATATTGCCTTCATCAGATGAGGTAATGTCACCCCTGTAAAAGCCAAAAGCCAAAGATGCGCACAAATTGGGATTCAAACTGGGGATTTCCCTCCTGATCCCATGCCTAACGTCAACATGTGCTAGCTCCCATCATGGGAGATCAATGGATGTGTTTTGGGGTGCAAACCCTTCCTCTCAGCTACTTTAGTTAGGAGGAAGGGGTTGCACCCACAAAACGCGTACATGGATATCTCGTGATGGCAGATAGCACATATTGACACACTGTGTGCATCTTCAAAATTTGGCTTTTAAAATACTTTAAAACTTGTTTTTAAAAGCAAAAATTGATGATATAAAAATGTAAAATTTTTGTGTTTTAGATTCTCCCAAAAACATTAGTGATGTTCTTTATTTTTTGTTGAACATCGTGGATGTTTTGCTTTAGGTTTTTATAAATCGCGATTGCACCCCATTATCTCCCCGATGAGAATCTGGGCACTTTCACTGGTGAAATTACATTCTTCTTCCACAACATCTATATCACCTAAAAAAAAATAAAGATAAAAAACACACCATGTATTATAAATATGCAGGAACAGACATCTTACTTGAAGCTATGGTCTCACACACTCACCTGTTGTGGTGACAATTTTGCCCACTTCCAAAACGTCTCCCTCCTCTTCCCCTGCTTGTGTTTTGGTGACTTTCCCTTCTTTCGGAGGTGGGAGGTCCCTGGTTTCCTCAGACGTCCGAGTCTTTTCTCCCCTATGTGAATAAAAAAAAAGTATACTTAGCACACAAATATTTGAGGGCAGAAATAGGAATATAAAACAATACTTGGAAGAAGTGTCATACAATTGTCTGTTTAGGAGTTGCAAGCTGAAGACATTTTATTTCCTTTTTAAAGCTGGAATACTTCCCTCTTTTGGACACTGGAGCACCTGTGTGAGACACCCTAAAACATTTGTTCTGGTGTCCCACACTACTGCTCCTGCATCCAGATGTGTAAACAGCTGCTGAGTGTCCTCTCCTTACACTGAATCAGGTTTGCATTTCATTCTAGTTACAAACCCATCTAGACAAACTTCTTTTAATACAAATAGACCTGAACAAATGTAGTTAACCTGCATCTGCCCAAAACATCATATTTTAGTGGGCGAACTAACAATGTTTTCTACGACCGATTAATGTGCCCATGAACATGAAAGTTGCCATTTTAAACTATACAACAGTAAAGAAAAGCACATGGACCAGTATGCAAGTAATAATAATAATAATAATAATAATAATAATAATAGGAACACAGGCCAACTACTTACTTTTTAGAAGCACTCTCGTGATTCTTCTGTACTGATCGTGCTCCCATCAATTTGAGGTCTGACCAACATTTCCTCAGTTGATCCTTGGATCGCCGTACCCCAAAATTCCTGTGCAGACTCTTCACAACTTTAGCCATGATCTTAGCCTTTCTCACATTTGGGTTTGAGTAAGGTCCATACTTCCCATCATAGTCGGCCCTCCTCAAGATGTCCACCATCTCCACCATCTCTACAAAGGACATATTTGAGGTCTTAAATATTCTCCCGAGGGATCGGGACGTTCAAGGCTCCGGGCTTTCGTCGTCCTCATTGCTGAGATTATCAAGCACCTGCTGTGTACATGTGCTCTCCCCACTGGGCCGAAAGAGAAGGGGTGGGGAATAGACTAGAAAGAACGTCAGGGGCGGGTGGAATGTCATACATGCGCAGTGTATATAAAGCATAACACGCATATGTCATACTTACGATCTATGAGAGGAGGACAAAGTAATGGAACCGACGATCATTCTAACAAAGGTACAATTTTAACTTTGTGCATCACTGGCCTATACTGCTTCTAGATTGAGGCCTATATTGGGTCAAGATTAGGGGAGTTTAACCTGACATTAGGGTTTGTCTTGTGTTGTGTTTTACAGAGAAAATGGATGGGTTCAAAGACTACAGCTTTCTCCCAATCTTCATAGATAACCACAGGGAGCTGCCCTGTCTGTGGCAGGTGAAACATCCACAATATAATAACAAAATAAAGAGGCAGGCAGCGATGGAGAAACTGCTGGAGTTGGTGAAGCTGCAGGTTTAACCACTTCAATACAGGGCACTTTCACCCCCTTCCTTCCCAGCCCAATTTTCAGCTTTCAGCGCTCTAGCGCTTTCAGTGACAATTGCGCGGTCATGCTACACTGTACCCAAATGAAATTGTTATCATTTTGTTCGCACAAATAGAGCTTTATTTTGGTGTTATTTATTCACGACTCCGTTTTTTTTTTGTGCGATATAAGCGCAAAAAAGCGGAAATTTGGGAAAAAAACAATATTTTCTTTTTTCTATTTGAAAAGAAATCCAATAAAATCAAATTTTGTCATAAATTTAAGCCAAAATGTATTCTGCTACATGTTTTTGGTAAAAAAAATTCCGTTAAGTGTATAATAATTGGTTTGTGTGATCACGGACATATGTACGCAAATGATCATGTACATATGTGTGCAGGTGATCACGTACATATGTGTGCAGATAATCATTGGGACATGTGATTTTAGTGGGACATATGTGGGGGACATGTTTTTATTATTAGGGACATGTGTTTTTATTATTTGGGGACATGTATGTTTTGGGGACATGTGTGTTTTGGGGACATATGTGGGGACTGTGTTTTCACTGTGTGGTGTGTTGTGTGTTTACACTACACTGATGATCAGTGAGTAAAAAGCTGTGAAAAGCAGCCCATACTCACTGATCATCAGCCGGCTGCAGCGTTCTGCTCTCCTCTTCTCATCAGTGACTTCCGTGTGAGGAGAGGAGAGCCGATTGCCTAGCAACCGGCTGTTTGTTTACATCACATGACGGCCGTGATTGGACACGGCCGTCATGTGATCAGGAAGGCCAATCACAGAGCCCTCCTGCCGATCTGAGATGTGCCGTGTCCGGGTGACACGAGCACATCGGGATAGCGCCGCTGCGCGGGCGCGCGCGATCCCGCTGCTCCTGAAGGACGTTCCTGAACGTCCTATCAGGAGCAGGCGGCTCCCACCCGGCCGTATATATACATTGGCCGGGTGGGAAGTGGTTAAATAGTTGATGGCAGACAACTATTTAAAATAAAATTGGTGGCTTGAGCAGCACATATCTTAGGGAGCACAAGAAGGTCCAGGATTTCCAGAGATCAGGAGCAGCAGCAGATGACATTTATGTCCCCAGGATGTGGTACTATGACAGACTTCATTTTCTGTCAGACCAGACTGAAGTTCACTCTTCCTTCCACTCTTCTTTCCACACTTCCCTCCACCCCAGCTGAGGCTTCCGATGCCCAACCTGGGCCTTCCTGCCGGGAAGAAGTGGAGAAGCCTTGCTTGAGCCATGTATAGCATTCTTCAACATATTTATATGTTAACTAGATGTGATTATTGATCACTAATTGCTGATTTCATAAAGTGGTTTACATATCAATAGACAGTAGTGGCCAAAAATGTTTTGGGACAAGAATGAAAAATGCTGGTGTCAGAATGATAGTCTTTTCTATTTATTATCATTCAATTTGCAACAGTCATGAGCTGAAAATTGTGTGTGATTGATGAACCAAAAACTAAGTCCTTTTTTCATACACAGGAAAGTCTCAGCCAGGAGAAAGGCATGGAATGTGGCAGCCAGGAGGTGGCTGTGGAATGTGGCAGCCAGGCGGGGTTTGGGGGTAAGTCAGCCAGGAGGGTGTAGGGGGGGAGTAATGTAGAGGAGTCAGCACTCAGGCTAACTGGGGAAGCTTCTGTGGCCCTCAGAACCACCCCCACTCTTCAAGAGGCCTTTGCCTCCATGGCTGCATGCAAACTGCAGAACATGGAGGAGGGGCAAAGCCTCATATGTGAGGAAACCATGTACCTCACACTAAATAAGGGATTGAGGAGCGAAATCACCAACAAAACCCACCTGTGTGAGTAGAGCCACCCTCCTCCTCCGTCTACCACACCTCCAACACCACAGCCACAGCCTGGATGTAAGCCTGGAAGCAAGCGTATAAGGAAGACAAGAAAGTGATTGCCTGGGTTCAGTCTGGTCTGGCAAAAGATGCAGGTTCTTGTAGTATGGCAGCCTGGGGACATAGATGTCATCTGCCGCTGTTCCTGATCTCTTGGACTTCTGGACCAGATTGTACTCCCTTATATATGGACTCCTCAGGCCAACAATTTTGCCTTTAAATAGTTGATGGTTGCAGTTTCTCCAGCGTTGCCTTCCTCTTCATTTTGTTATGACTCATAATAAAGGGATATTTATTTTTCACAAATACTTGCCTATGTGTTTTACTTCAAAAAGGACAGTTTATTTGTGAGTAGGAAGGTACATTTCTAAAGTACAATGTGAAATTAACAAGGGACACCAACACCATACAAACTCGAGGTTAAAATACAAGATAATAATGGTGTTGTGGTAACTTGACAAACAAAACCTACAAAAAAAATTAGGGAGATCATAAAAAAAACAGATCTTGATAAAAAATAAATAAAAAAAAACACTATAAAAACAAAAGAAAAAAATTCTTCTGGAGATCTGACGAAAACAAACAATATTATATTCATGAAATCACAAGAAATAATAAAGAAAGAAGTTTGTGAGAACTCTGTGTGAATATGAGCAGCAAAACAAATTCATTCTTCTAGCATTATAAAGAAGAAGAGAATGTGCTGCATTCAACTATTTAAAACATTGCAGCGTGATGAATGTGCTATGTCCATTACGAACGGTAGTTTTACCAGACCAAGCACTTCCGTCTCGTATTTTATTCTGAGCCTGCACTTTGTATGTCGAAATTGTCTTCACGCGATCAGAAAATACGCAAACGGATATTGTTGTCGGAAAATTTGAGAACCAGATCTCAAATTTTGTGTGACGGAAATTCCACTGGAAACTGTCCGATGGAGCCTACAAACTATCGGAATTTCTGACAACAAGCTCCGATGGCAAATTTGCCATCGGAAGGTCCGATCGTGCTTAACTGTGAGGGCTTACAGTGTTGTGGCACCACCACCACCAAAGGCCCAATTTTTCTGCCCCTGTTCAACAGGGGCATGTAATTACAATTCTTGATATAATATTTCACAGCAGGGCCCGTTCCTGCACCCACCAAGAGTAACTGTGAGGGCTTACAGTGTTGTGGCACCACCACCAAAGGCCCAATTTTTCTGCCCCTGTTCAACAGGGGCATGTAATTACAATTCTTGATATAATATTTCACAGCAGGGCCCGTTCCTGCACCCACCAAGAGTAACTGTGAGGGCTTACAGTGTTGTGGCACCACCACCACCAAAGGCCCAATTTTTCTGCCTCTGTTCAACAGGGGCATGTAATTCCAATTCTTGATATAATATTTCACAGCAGGGCCCGGTCCAGTGCCCGCCAAGAGTAACTGTGAGGGCTTACAGTGTTCTGGTACCACCAATACCTAAGGCCCAATTTTCCACAGAATATATAGGGCAGGCCATATAGTATATACAGGCCGTCCCCTACTTTCAAACATCTGACTTACAAACGACTCCTACTTACAAACGAAGGGAGACAGCGGGAAGTGAGAGGAAATCTACCCCTAATAAGGGAAATTCTCTCCTGTTAAAATGGGAAAAAAGGTGATTCCACTGATGCTTTATCACCAATCCTTGTTTCCCTAGTAAACCCCAAATTTTCAAAATCCAATTTTCATTGGGACAGAAAGCGAAATCTTCTGAACAGGGGCACACACAGCAAAACAAAACAAATGTTACAGGTATGATAACCCTTCCCTATGTTATCCAAAAAGCTTAAAAATAAATAAAAAAATGTACCTGTTTCAAATTACAAACAGATTCAACTTAAGAACAAACCTACAGTCCCTATCTTGTTTGTAACTCGGGGACTGCCTGTATACTGTTGTTCAGAGTATATAGGGCCTTGGGGCCCGACGCCTGTTTTTTTAAAATTTGGGTGCGGGGTTCCCCTTAACCACTTAAGGACCAGGCCTCTTTTTCAGACTTGGTGTTTTCATGTTTAAAACAGTTTTTTTTGCTAGAAAATTACTTAGAACCCCCAAACATTTTATATTGTTTTTTTTCTAACACCCTAGAGAATAAAATGGCGGTCATTGAAATACTTTTTTTCACACCGTATTTGCGCAGCGGTCTTACAAGCGCACTTTTTTTGAAAAAAATTCACTTTTTTGAATAAAAAAATAAGACAACAGTAAAATTAGCCCAATTTTTTTTATATTGTGAAAGATAATGGTACGCCAAGTAAATTGATACCCAACATGTCACGCTTCAAAATTGCGCCCGCTCGTGGAATGGCGTCAAACTTTTAGGCTCAAAAATCTCCATAAGCGACATTTAAAAAATTCTACAGGTTGCATTTTTTGCGTTACAGAGGAGGTCTAGAGCTAGAATTATTGATCTCACTCTACCGATCGCAGTGATACCTCACATGTGTGGTTTGACCACCATTTTCATATGCGGGCACTACTCACGTATGCGCTCGCTTCTGTGCGCAAGCTCGTCGTGACGGGGTGTTTTTAAAAAAAAAAAGTTTTCTTATTTATTTTAATTGATTTTATTTATTTTTACACTGTTTTAAAAAAAAAAAAAAATGGATCACTTTTATTCCTATTACAAGGAATGTAAACATCCCTTGTAATAGAAAAAAGCATGACAGGTCCTCTTAAATATGAGATCTGGGGTCAAAAAGTCCTCAGATCTCATATTTGGGCTAAAATGCAAAAAATAAAAAATAAAAAAATAAAAAATAAAATCTGACATTTAAAAAAAATATACCTTCAAGAGGTATGGGCGGAAGTGACGTTTTGACGTCGCTTCCGCCCTCCTATGGTATAGAGACAAGTGGGGGCCATCTTAGCCTCACTTGTCTCTATGCCCAGCTAGGAAGAGGACACGATCGCCTCCGCCGCTACCGACGGCTCCGGTAAGCGGCGGAAGGTGTGGGAGGGCGGCGGGAGGGGGGTGGCACCTCTCCCACCACCGATAGCGGTGATCTCGCGACGAATCCGCCGCCGAGACCACCGTTATCGTACAGCCGACCGCCGCCTGAAGAGATGGATATCTCGGTTGTGGCAGCAGCTGCTGCCGTTACCGAGATATCCCTCTTCAAAAATAGGACGTACATCGTCGTGCGGTGGTCGGCAAGTGGTTAATATCCATACCAGACCTAAAGGGCTGGGGGGGGGGACCCATGCCATTTTTCTCAATGATTTTCATCTATATTGCCGGGAACCAAAAATACATTACAGCCGCAAGCAGTTTTCAATGACTTTTATTCCTTTAGAAATATCATTTTGCTGCAGGGACTGTTCTAAACACAGGGAAAATGCACCACTTTACAGGCATACTATTGTCACCCCCCAGGCTCGATATTTAAAAGGAATATTTCACTTTTATTGTTTCAGTTTAAGCATTATTAAAATCACTGCTCCCGAAAAATCTTCCATTTTTAAAACTTTTGTTTGCTTTGATACATGTCCTCTGGGGCAGGACCCAGGTCCCCAAACACTTTTTATGACAATAACTTGCATATTAGCCTTTAAAATTAGTACTTTTGATTTTTCCCGTTTGGGTCCCATAGACTTTAACACCGTTCGCACAAACTTTTTGTCAGTTTGCATGTTCTGCCGCAAACTGGGAGGTCTTCGGCTCATCCCTTCACCCCATGGTTCTCAACCTGCACAGGGTGAGGACGTGGCACCAAGGTGGTAAAGCGGTTGCAGACCAAAGATTTTAATAAGGAGACATGAAATACAATTGAGATACGCATATTAGAAGGAAGGTCTAAAACTTAAGCCACTGGGTTGATCCTGCAAAAAATACGGAAAGGCCCAATAAACTGAGGTGTGAACTTCAGAGAGGGGGCATGAAGTCAGAGATGACAGCCTGACCCTGTCCCCAACCTGGTAGGAAGGCGCAGGCAGGTGTCAGCGGTCAGCATGGGGTCTGTACCTATCATTAGTATGTCGCAAAGCCTCTTGGACTTGTGCCCAAGTGGAACGAAGACCACGGAGATGCTCCTCTAATGCAGGAATACTCTGCAGAACAAATGAGTCAGGCCACAGGGAAGGTTGGAAACCATAGTTCGCATAAATGGGGACAATTGGGAAGTAGAATTCAAGGCACTATTATGAGCAAACACCATCCATGGTAAAAGGTCTGACCATAAGTTATGATAGTCTGAAATATAGAAATGTAGGAATTGTTTCAAGGACTTATTAGCTCGTTCTGTGGCCCCATTAGACTGCAGGTGATACGCAGAGGAGGAAGCAAGCTGAATTCCCAACTGTGCACAAAAGGCTTGCCAGAACTGGGACACAAACTTACTACCCATGTAAGAGACAACCACCTTGGGTAGCCCATATAAGCAAAAGATATCCCGGGCAAAAATGGAAGCCAGTTCCTTGGAAGTGGGCAACTTATTAAGTGGAATACAATGAGACATTTTCGAGAACCAGGTCAAGCACCATAAGGATAACAGTGTTATCCCGGGAGTTTGGTAACTCCACAATGAAATCCATAGACAGGTGGGTCCAGGGCCTCTCTCCATTGATATAGGTTGTAGGAGGCCCACCGAAAGATGTTGTGGAGTCTCACTCTGAGGACACATGGAACAGGCAGCTACGAAGGCAGTTACATCAGCACGTAGACTAGGCCATAAGAATTGTTGTGAAATGGCCCAAAAGAGTCTTCCCAGGGTGGCCAGCAGCCATGGGAGAATGGTAAGTCTGGAGCATCGTAGTACGGAGACTCTCTGGGATAAAGCAGCGGTCACAAAGTTTCTCAGGAGGAGCATGAACCTGGGGCAGGAAGAATTTTGTCACCCAAAGGAGAAGTTAGACTGGTGCGAACAGTAGTCAGAATATGATCAGGAGGAATCACAGGAACCCAAACCGCCTCCATCTTGGAAGTGGAGGAAAATTGTTGTGACAAAGCGTGAGCCCTTACACTCTTAGTACCAGGTAAGAATGAGACAATGTAATTGAAACTAGACAAGAAAAGAGCCCATCACACCCTTCTGGAAGAGAGGTGTTTAGCCTCAGACAAGAATGTGAAATTCTTATGGTCAGTAAGAATGAGAACTGGCACAGTGGTATCTTTGAGGAAATGTCTCCATTCTTTCAGGGCTAAAATGAGCTCTCTGTCACCAATCTCATAATTGCACTCCACAGGTAACAATTTCTTGGAAAAGTAGCCACAAGGATGCATAGAGCTCTCAGAGGTAGAACGTTGAGACCGAAGGGCGCCAACTCCAGTCTCAGAAGCATCAACCTCAAGGATGAAAGGTAACGTAGGATCAGGATGTGCCAACACAGGAGCAGAAACAAAGGCATCCTTGAGACTCTCAAAGACCTTAATGGACTCCGGAGACTAACTCTGTGGGTTATCGTCCTTTCTGGTCATATCAGTCAGGGGCTTGACCAGAGATGAGAAGTTACGAATAAACTTACGATAATAGTTGGCAAAGCCAAGAAAGAACATAAGAGGACGTAAATCCATAGGTCAGGGCCACTGTAGGACTGCTGAAAGTTTCACTGGGTCCATCAAAAAACCAGCAGTGGAAATGACAACCCAGGAATTTAACCTGTTCATGAATTGAACTCGGACTTCTCCAATTTACAATAGAGATTATTCTCTCTTAGTTTCTGAAGCACACGACAGACATCTGTGTGGTGGCTCTCCAGGGACTTGGATAATATGAGGATATCGTTGAGATAAACTACCATACATAACTGCAACAAATCTCGTAGGACATCGTTAATAAATTCCTAGAAAACTGCCGTGGCATTACAAATGCCAAAAGGCATTATGAGCTACTCATAATGGCCTGTTCTGGTATTAAATACAGTTTTCCACTCATCCCCCTCCTTAATTCTCATGAGATTGTATGCCCCTCTCAAATCAAACTTTGTGAAAACCTTTGCTTCTTTGAGGCAGTCAAATAACTCTGTTATCAACGGAATTGGATAGGCATTCTTAATCGTGAAATGATGGAGACCCCTATAATCAATACAAGGTCTCAGTTCACCACTCTTCTTCAAAAAGAAGAAACCAGCACCAGCAGGAGATGAGGATTTGCAGATGAAACCTCGAGAAAGTGCACTGGAACATACTCCTCCATGGCCTTATCCTCCAAGACCGACATAGGGTAAACCTGGCCACTAGGGGGTATGGAACCAGGTGGAAGGTCAATTGCACAATCATACGTCCACTGTGGAGGCAAATTACTGGCTTGACCTTTGTCAAAGACATTGCTAAAATTGCAGTACTCCTCCGGCAGGGACGAGAGTGAAGAAGTGCACAGGACCTTGGCTACCTTCTGGAAGCATGTCTTACGGCATTGTGCGATCAGGAGAGAACCTCAGCATGGAGTCAATCAAAAGAGGGGTTGTGCCTCTGTAACCCAGTATAAGCAATAACAAGTGGAAACTTAGGTGAGGATATAACATGGACTTGGCAGCATCAATGAACAGGCCTGCAGCCCCAGAGTTGATTAAAGCTTGTATCTTGATGGAACGTGCTGATGTAACTGAAACCAGGGGCTTATCCTTCTAGTTAACTGGGGACGAAACAACGACACCTAAGGTCTTTCCTAAACTGTCCTGGACAAGACTTCAAAAAGGAACCTGCCTGGCCACAATAAAGGCACAATCTCTCCCTCCTCCTAAATGTTCTCCCACCTGCAGAGAGACACGTGACTTGATACCAGGAGGCAAGGGTGGGACTGCAAAGCTCGGAAGACAAATATACAGGAGGCTTCCGCAAGTGCTCCTTAAAAGAGAGTCTTTCTCTGAGTCTGGAGTCAATAAAGATGGCAAACGTGATAAACTTCTCCAGCTCAGTGGGTATATCTCAGGCTTCTATTTCATCCTTGATGGTATCCGAGAGACCATGAGAAAAAGCAGCCACGAGAGGCTCAATGTTCCAAGCAACCTCTGTTGCCAGGGTATGGAATTCAATTGCATAATCAGCAACAGTTCCCATACTCTGTTTGATGGACATGAGGCACTTGGCACCAGAAGCGGAGCATGCAGGAATGTCAAAAACCTTCTAAAAGAAGCCACAAACTCAGGGAACTCAAGACAACAGGTTTTTGCATCTCCCATAGAGGGTTTGCCCTTCTCTCTGAAAGCAAAGATATCATGAAAGCTACTTTGATTCTGTCCGTGGGAAAAACCTGGGGCAGCATCACAAAGTATATCTCAAACTGGTTGAGAAGCCCTCTGCATTGGACTGGATCACTCCCAAATCACTGGGGATCGGAGTGGAACCAGACATACCTCTTATAGAGGTAATACTCAAGGTGGGTGCCCGCACAGAGACTGGAGCAGCAGCAGGGAAGGCCTGCCACACAGGTTGTACCAGAGCAGCCACAGTTTGAGATTCCAGGTGATCCATGTGACTCAGGAACATTTGTAAAGCCATGGCAACCTGATCCATGTGGTGATCCTTGCTCATCAAATCTGGAAAAAAATATTACCAACAAGTAGATTGACTGCATCTTCTGAATTCATGGCCTTCGCCTACTGTCAGAAACCATGAATCAGACTGAGACAGAAGTACAGTTAAATCACACTGGTTTAATAATAATAAAAAAAGTGACTAAGTTCATACCAAGCCCTTTAAGTCTAATGGATTTTAAGAGAGACCCCCCAAATTCCATGGCAGACCCATTAAGTATGGTATGTATTTTAAGCAGGAACCTAACACAAAAAAAAAAGTAAAAAGCCCCCTCCAAAATTCATACCAGACCCTTATCTGAGTATGCAGCCTCGGTGTTCAGGAAAGGGGACTATGAGCTTGTGGCCCCCGCCTTCCTAAACGATAGCACAAAAGGAAACCATGCTGATGAACACCAGGGTCTCTTCCCCACAACCCTGGGTTGGTGGTTGTGGAGGTCTGAGGGCAAAGGGCTTATTGGAATATGGAAGCCCCCTGAAAAGTGAAGGGGCTCCCAAATTCCCCCATGTGAGTGAGTAAGGGCAGACTGGCAGGTGAATGTAAACAAAAAGCAGGGATGATGTAAAGGAAAACTGTATAAAGTTTCCCCAAAATTTATGCCAGGCCCTTAAGGTCTGGTATGGATTTTAAGATGGGAACTTCAAGCAAGTAACAAGAAAAAAAAAAAAAGCATGAGGTCCCCCCAAAATCCATACCAGGCTCTTATTCAAGCATACAGCATAGTTGGCTAAGAAAGGAAGGAATGAGCATGCGTGCCTCCTCTTCCTGATTCATATATACCCTCAACATGGGGGGGGGAGGGTCATTGCCAAGAGGGACCCCCTTTCAAAGCACCTTTCCCCATGTTTATTAGGGCAAGGGCCTCTACCGACCCCCCCCACACGTGAATAAGTAAGGGGCACATAGTACCCCTACTCATTCATAACAAAAAAAATCCAATAGCAAATAAACACACACACTGTTAGCCCCCGTACAAACGGTTGGACATTCTGCCAACCAAATCCGTTTTGTCAGACGGATTTTGTCCTACGGATTTAGTCCAAAACTGTGGCATACACACGGTCGGACCAAGTTGTCGGATTCTGCGGTTGCCAAGAACGCAGTGACGTAAGCCGTGTACGGCGGGACTAGAAAAGGGAAGTTCAGCACCAGGTCCGGCACCCTTTGGGCTCCTTCTGCTGATCTCATGTTAGTAGAAGTTTGGGGAGAGACGATTCGCGCTTTTCACATTAGTGATTCAGATTGCTACTGCTCTTCGGTTTCTGCTTGTCTTTGCGTATCTGATAATCAGTGCGTGCAGTCATTAAGTATTTGTTTCTCATTGTGGACTATATCTTGGTATAGTACGCTTTGAAAGGCATTTTTTATTGTCTGCTTGCTTCTGCTATTCAGTTCGTTCTTTCAGGCCTTGCTGTTTACCGGTGCTTTCTGGTGTCTGTTCTGACCAGCTGACCGTTTTCAAACCATGTTTCATCTACTTACTCGTCGTATAGTTTGTGCTGTGCAGGGGCATCATGTTGGGGTTCTTACTTTGACACAAGCCCGGTCCATGAACAGGGAGGGGAGGCGTTTGTGGACCAAGAATTGGTTGCGCCAAAAGGAATTATCTCCGGATGACGGACCCCGTTTTCTCTCTACAAATGTTATGTGTGTGCTTCAATTCATGCAGAGTGACTTTTTGGAAATTTTTGGGGTTGTGCCAAACTCATTAGTAACCCCCCTCCCCCCAACTGCTAGCTCAGCTGATAGCAATCCTCTATCTGATGACTTGACCAAACCCAATACACACTATACCTACCTTTTTGATGATCACATTGATGGACGAGTTCACCTAAGCATGTAGTGTAAGGGCCTGCCTCAATACTTTCAAATGCTATTTTTTTTTTTAACATATTAATTATCTTGATATGTAATAGCAGAATGTCAAAATGTGCTTCCATTTTGTTTTCTTTTTGTTATGACACTTCTTACCCGTCCGGTTTGCTGCCAATGGTGTAAGTAAGGAGGGGCTTCCCAAAGTATCACACATTATTTAGGCATTCAGCTCTCAATCAAGTGGAGAGGGTTACCTGTCCTAAACATCCCCCCTCATTTTTTAGCAAGGGCACATCAGATGGGGGGGGGTGGGGGGGTGATGACTCTCATAAGGGGACCTTATACTTTAGGCTTTAAATACTCAGTTCCCAAAATGTTATACTAATTTTGACCAAAAATGTGGGTGTCTAATCTGCTTGCAATGTTGATTTGTCAAATTACAAATTTTTGTTCTTGTTTCACTACACAGTGTCTTTCAACGCCACAGGAATGGCAGACTGTGGCCTCCCACTTTGCCAGTTTTTTTCAGGTTGTGCCTTTTTCACCAACAGTGCAAACCCAAGTTCAGAGCGAGATGAGGGGACACTCTCTTCTTCAGGAAATCTTATTATGTTGTGGGTCTGCTACAGAAACACCTTGTTTTTGTAACTAATGTATGTAGTGCATTACTGACCAAAATCGTGCTCATTTTCAGCACCATGGCAGGAAAATTGCATGATTGTAAAAATTTACACATCACTGTGGGTGCTTTTTAATAAAGGCACATCCACTATGCAATACAAGTGCACTGCAAAAGTACACCTGAAACTGCACTTGGAGTGCAAAGTGGAGTTGCCTTTAGTAAATCACACTCCTCAGCACAAACTCAAATTTTACTACAAATAAATTTTTTGCACAATGAAAAGGGAAGCCACACATTGTTGAGAATTAAACTTTTTAATACAAGCACATTCACATGTGCGTTTAAAAAAGGTTTTTACAACAAACCAAGAAATTGTATGCATTAAAAACAGAGTTTAATCAGAATTTTGTTTACTTGTTGTTTTTGTGTAAACAGGCATGTATCAAAGCGTAAAATACATAACACAGGAACTTACAAAGTTCAACTTTGAAAAGTGAAGACAATATCAGACATGAGTATGTACAAACTGGGCTGATATTGCCTTCATCACATGGGGTGTGACCCCTGAAAATTCCAAATTTGGAAGATGCACACAGTGTGTCAACATGTGCTATCTCCCATCATGGGGGATCAATGTACATGCTTTGGGGCTGCAACCCCTTCATCTCAGACACTTTACACAAAACACGTACATTGATCCCCCATGATGGGAGATAGCGTATGTTTACACACTCTGTGCATCTTCCAAATTTGGAATTTCGATAAATACAAAAATTTTTGTTTCAAATATCAAAAATAAAACCCTATCTAGTTTTTTGTGTTTCACACTCTCCCCAAAACATCAATGATGTTCTTCATTTTATTTTTAACATCATTGATGTTTTGCTGTATATTTTCCAAATCCCGATTGCACCCCATTATCTCCCCAATCAGGATCTGGGCACTTTCACTGGTAAAACGGGAATCTTCTTCCACATCACCTACAAAACCAATCAAAAAAACATACCATGTAATCAAAATATGGTGACATACATTGATGAGCTTACCGGAAGCTGTGTTCTCCAACACTCACCTGTTGTGGTGACAATTTGCCCAACCTCCACAATCTCTCCTTCCTCCTCCTCCTCCTGCTCCTGCTCCTCTGTTTCTGCTTTTGGAAGTTGGCCTTCTTTGGGAGGGGTGTGGTCCCTGGTGTCCTCATACTTGCCAAGTCTTCTCTCCCCTATGAGAATGTAAACAAAGAATAATTAGCACATAGAGGGCAGAAATAGGAATCTGAAACATTGCTTGGAAGTGTTGTACAATTGTGTTTTTTCTCCGAGTTCCAAGGTGAGAACATTATTGTGGACACTTTGTTAAGCTGGAATACTTCCCTGCAGAACGATGTTTCTTACGAACGAATGAAACCATGCACTTGAAAGTGGCCATTTTAAACTGCACAACATGAAATCAAAGCACATGGAGCAGTATGCAAGCAAGAATAATCATATGAACACACGACAACTACTTACTTTTTTTAAGAACACGCTTGATCCTTCTGTACTGCTCGTGCTCCCTCAGTTTCAGGTCTGACCAGCGTTTTCTCAGTTGATCCTTGGATCGGCATACCCCAAAATTCTTCTGAAGACTCTTCACAACTTTAGTCATGATCTTGGCCTTTCTGATATTTGGGTTTGGGTAAGGTCCATACTTCCTATCATAGTCGGTCCTGTTCAATATGTCCACCATCTCCAACATCTATCCAAAAGACATATTTGAGGCCTTAAATCTTGTCTTCCTGGATCAGGACGTTTCAGGCTCCGGGCTTTCCTCACCCTCCTCCTCGTTGGTGAAACTATTATTAGTGTGCACCTGCGTTCTCTCCGCCATGTGCTCTCCCCACTGCGCCGGAAGCAAAGGGGCGGGGAGTAGTCTAGAAAGAACATCAGGGGCGGGCGTAGTTTCACGCATGCGCACTGTATATAAAATGCAACACGCGTGTATTGTCCGTATGATCTGGGAAGAGAGTGAGGCGCGGACGTGACAAATGTGCAAACGAAGGTAACATTTTCAACTTGGTGCTTCACTAGACTAGACTGCTTCTATATAGGCCAATGTTGGGACAAGATTAGGAGGGTTTTTAATGGCATTATTTGTATTTGAGGGTTTGTCTTGTGTTGTGTCTTGCAGACAATATGGATCCATTCCAAAACCCAAATTTTATGGGGCTATTCCTGGAACTCTACAAGGAGATGCCCTGCCTGTGGCAGTTCCACAACGAGTTTTATGCCAACATAACAAAGAGGAATGCAGCGCTGGAGAAACTGCTTTCTTTGGTGCGGATCATGATCCCCATGGCAGACATGGCCTATCTGAATAGGAAAATTGGGCCATGAGGATTACATATTTCAGGGAGAGAAAGAAGCACCTGAAGTCCTTGAGAGTAGGAGATACAGATGCCATTTATTACCCCAGGATGGTTCACTTTGACAGGCTGCATTTTCTGGTAGACCAGGGGGTACCCAGGCCACCACTCAGGCCACCACTCTCCAGTCTTCCTTCAAGGCATCCTTCACCCCCAGCAGTGGGGCTTCCAACGTCCAACCTGGGCCTTCCAGGCAGCAACATGTGGTGGGGCCCAGCTTGAGACAGGTATTGCATTGTTGAACATATTTCTTGTGTTACATTTAATGATGTTAACTAGATGTTCTTATTGATCAGTAAGTTGTGATTTCTCAAAGTGGTTTACATCTCAATAGACAGTAGTGACCAAAAATGATTGGGACGGGAAAGAAAAATGCTGGTCTCAGAATGATAGTCTGTTCTATTTGGTAACATTCAATTATCAAAAGCCAGGAGCACAAAATGGTGTGAGTGATGATCAAAAAACTAAAACTATGTCCCCTTTTCATACACAGGAAGACCTCAGTCGGGGGGAGGCTGTGGCAAGTGGCAGCCAGGAGGTCGAACAACGCCCTCCTTCTCCTCCTCCTGCCCCAACTACAGGAGCCCAGCCACAGCCTCGAAGGATGCCTGGTGGGAAGTGCCCAAGGAAGACGAGAGAGTGATGGCCTGGGTTCAGTCTGGTCTGCCAGAAGATGCAGCCTCTTGAAGATCCACATCCTGGGGACATAAATGGCATCTGAATTTCCTGTTTTCTAGGACTTCGGGACCAGGCTTCTCTCCCTGAGATATGTACTCCTCAGGCCACCAATTTTTTATATTCTAATTTGTTCATGTCTGCCCTGGGGTGACGCAAACTAAAATTGTATTGCTGAAATGGTTAAAAAAAGAGTAATGAAATACATTCGGGAGAAGTGTTTGTGACTATGAGCATCAAAAGAAGTTCGTTCTTGCAGCATTGTAAAGAACAAGAGAATGTGCTTCATGGAAGAATTTTTAACATTGCAGCGTGACGAATGTGCTATATCGCTTACGAGCAGTAGTTTTACCTGAACGAGCGCTTCCATGTTGGAAATTTGAATGTGAGCATGTGTGGCACTTTGTCCGTCGGAGTAGGCTACACATAATCGGAGTATGTCCTATCGGACCAGTTTGTCGGAAAATATTTCCAGCAAGTTGGAAAATTTGGTCCGACGGATATTCCGATGGAAACAGTCCGATGCATACCACACACAGTCGGATTATCCGACAACACGGTCCGATAGGACACATACCAACGGATTCTCCAACCGTGTGTACAAAGGCTTAGACAGATCCTTTTATTAAAAAGAATAGTCCAATTAAAGAAATCCACTGTCAGTTATGTTGTCCCACAATGCAGATCCATGTCAATCAGAATGTCAATTCATTCAGCCATTCACACAAGATTTTTTACATAGACTGTGCACAGCATAGTCTCCCTCATAATATTTTTCTTGCTGGTCGAATATTCTTAGATTATTATGTTAAGCTAGTTTCTCTACTGGTGAATCTCAACTCCCATGGTGAAATGTTCTTTTAGCTATTATTTATTTTAGAACCAAATGTTAGGGAATGTTACAGTCACCCAGAGAAAGGCAACAAGTAAACTAGTATACACATATTATAAACATTAGGTGCATTATAATATTCATTATGCCTGCAAGAATGTTTGCAAAGGGTCCCATAGTACTTATATGCAATATGTCATAATTATATTACTAAAGAAAAGAAAAATACTTTTTTGTTTGGTTTAACCACTTAAGCACCGGACCATTTGGCTGGCCAAACACTAGACCACTTTTTGCAATTCGGCACTGCATCGATTTAACTCACAATTGCATGGTCATGCGACGTGACTCCCAAACAAAATTGAAGTCTTTTTTTTCCCCAGAAATAGAGCTTTATTTTGGTGGTATTTGATCACCTCTGCGGTTTTTATTTTTTGCGCTATAAACAAAAAAAGAGGGCCAATTTAAAAAAAAAATGCATTATTTTTAACTTTTTGCTATAATAAATATACTCCAAAAATATATAAAAAACATTTTTTTCCTCTAGGCTGATACGTATTCTTCTACATATTTTTTTTTAAACCCTGCAATAAGCGTATATTGTTTGGTTTGCGCAAACATAGCGTTTACAAAATAGGGGATAGATTTATGGCATTTTTATTTATTTTTTGTTTTTTTTACTGGTAATGGTGGTGATCAGCGATTTTTATCATGACCTTGACATTATGGTGGACACGTCAGAAAATTTTGATACATTTTTGGGGCCATTGGCATTAATACAGCGATCAGTGCGATTAAAATTGTACTGCACTGTAAAAATGTCACTGGCAATGAAGGGGTTAACACTAGGGGGCAGGGGAGGGGTTAATATGTATCCTATTTTGTGTTCTAACTGAAGGGGGATGGGACTGTGCAGGGAAACTAACAGATCGCTGTCCATACTCTGTATGGACAGACGATCTGTCAGTTCCCTGCTCAGAGAACCGGAAACTGTGTGTTTACACACACAACTGCCGGTTCTCCATGTGCCCAGAGCGATCGCGGGAGCCCGGTGGCGATCGAGACCGCCAGGCACTTACATTGGCTCGGGGAGGGAGTGGGGGGCACGTGCGCCTCCAGCGGAGTGCAAGCGCCCCCTAGTGGTCGCTTATGCTACCGACGTAGCATAATGGCGATTCGCACAGCCGGGCCATGCTGCCGCAGTGCAATTGCGGTGGCTGGTCGGCATGCGGTTAAACCAAAATATATAAATAAAATGTATATAAATATTCATATTCATTCTTTTAAACATTTAAGATGTCTTTCCAGGAAGGTATGTTTACATGTTTCCAATTAAAATGCAATGAATTAATATCTAAATGCAAATTTTTGTTTACAGAACAACATCATTGCTACCAATCAGAAAACACGTTCTTACAGGAGAGAAGCTTATTACACTCTGCTACAGGTAAAAAAATATATATATATTACAAATTAAAAAAAAAATTAAATAGTAAGGTTTCATGTTTAAGGAATCATTTTGTACTTGTCCATCACTTTAAGCTCCCTAAAGTCAATTATTACAAAAAAATTAAAAAATAAACCAGGCATATCAAGCAGGTATTTTATGGGCTACATGCAATCCTCTTGTATCTTCTCTGTGGTGTGCATTTGTTTAGGAAGTTAAAGAAAACAAATCCAAAATGTTCTCCAGTTGATACATTACACTTACATCATTTTGCTGCTAAATAATTCAGAAAAGGTTTTATGGCCCTTAGAGCCCTTTCACACGTGCACACCGTTCAGATCCGCCTATCATTTTTGGTACGAACACTCCTTACATCTCTATGGAGCAATGGATGTCAGCGCTGACATGTCCGCTGACATCCGATCCGCTCCGCTAAATCCAGACGGATGGAAACCCTATTTTCCATCCGTCTGGTGGATCAGACCACCTGTCCATTTTCATCTGATCCCTCCATAGAGGAGAGCGGGGATCTGACAAGTCCATTTCTGCACAGTGTGCAGAGGCGGATTTGTCATCCGCTGGCTCAGCGGGGGATCAGCGGGCAGGCTGATGTCTGAATATGGATCCACACATGTGAAAGGGGCCTTGCTCTGGAATGAAATATGATAAATTGCAAGGCACTGTGGTTGACTGAGCGAGGCTGAAGTGTTTTCAGGAGCTCATGGCCTAAACTTTTATGTAAGCTTTATAATTTGAAAGTACATGGTAGTTTTAGTGAACTGTACTTAATTAAAGCCCCTGAAGCTGGAAGCCCGATATGACAGTCAGGACACTAGCATTTTCAAAAGTAAAGCCTGGTACACACTATGGTGTCTGTTTATGAAACAGCGGTGATCCTGAGGATCACCACTGATCACAGTCCATAAACAGTTTATGAAACAGAGATAATAGAGGGAGAACATGTTCTCCTGCCGATGATCTCTGCACACTGAGAATCCTCCTTGACTGACACAGAAACGGACAGTTTATGAAGCTGTGATCTCAGCACTTCACTGGCGATCTGAGTCAGAAATCACCTTCTGGATTCACCAGCTCAGAGCTGGAGAACCGGGGAGTGAAGAGAGAATCTGTCGCACAGACCCACATATACCAAGGCCAATGTCTGACTTTTTTTTTTAACCGGCGATGTCTCCCGACATTTTGCCTGTGTCCTTCAAATTCTCTCATGGTAGCCATGAGCATTTTTTTCAAGTTCTCATATTTTCTCTGTACAATGCCCCTTTCCCTTCAGATTTCCGACTTTCTTAATCACTAGAGATCCGCGCTGTAGCCATCATTCAGACCTGCTTTGCCGTGACTACGTCTATTGACGTCGTCCCATGCATGAGCGGGAGAAAGGAGGAAAAAAAAAGCCGATCACAGGTGGCCGTGAGAGGGACTTCAGTCCCGATCACGGCCAGCTCATCGGTGCCCATCTGTCCCCTGTCAGTGCCACCTAGATATTAAAAAAGTGCCACCCATCAGTGCCCATAGTGCCACCCATCAGTGCCCACAGTGCCAGCCATCAGTACCCACAGTGCCACCCATCAGTGCCCACAGTGCCACCTATCAATGCCCACAATATGCCTCAACAACAGTGCTGCACCTCAGTGCCACATAACCGTGCCCATCAGTGTCATCTACCAGTGCCCATCAGTGCCGCCCATCAGTGCCCAGCAGTGCCACCTATCAGAGCCACCTATCAGTGCCACCTATCAGTGCCCATCAGTCCCATCTATCAGTGGTACCTATCAGTGCCCCTTAGTGCCACCCATCCTGCCACCCATCAGTGCCACCCATCAGTGCCACCTATCAGTGCCATATTATCTGTGCCCATCTTTGCCCATCAGTGCCACCGTATCTGTGCCCATCAGTACTGCCTTATCTGTGCCTATCGGTGCCACCTTATCTGTGCCTATTAGTGCCGCCTTAACTGTGCCTATCAGTGCCCACCAATGCAGCCTATCAATGCCCACCAGTGCAGCCTATCAGTGCCCACCAGTGCCGCCTCATCAGCGCATTTCAATGAAGGAGAAAAATGGCCTGTTTGCAAAATTTTATAACAAACTATTAAACATGATTTTTAATTTTTTTTTATTTTGCATCTTTTTTTGTTTGTTTAGCAAAAAATAAAACTCCCAGCTGTAATTAAATACCATCAAAAGAAAGCTCTATTTGTGGGAAAAAAAATGATAAAAATGTCATTTGGGTACAGTGTTATATGGCCGTGCAATTGTCATTCAAATTGCATCAGCGCTGAAAGCTGAAAATTGGTCTGGGCAGGAGGGGGGTTTAAGTGCCCAGTAAGCAAGTGGTTAAAGCTTGAAGTGATTGTAGCTATATTGTGACAGCCATAGTGCAAATTAATTTTCTGCATCCATGGGTTTACACAACCTGCAATACTGCCTTCCACCACTAGAGCAAGGTTTGCTCACCCAGAATTGAGCTGTCTGGACACACACAGGCAAATACAAATCTTGCACACACATCTGGTGTGATGATTCCCATACACAGAAGGCCACGTATTCATTTATATATATAATAACCCCAAAGTTGGCAGTGCACAGAAATATGCACAGAAGTAAAAAGTACAAACAACAAAAAGAAAAGGACATACAGATATGTTGGCTATTTGTTGGTTATTTGCTATAAAATAAAAGGGAGAAAAACAGAAATAAACTTTACTATTTTATTCTGTTGGCGGGGGCATACCATAAAACACATTAACCTCTGTGTTTTTGATCATGCTCATGGAAAATTATCAAGTTTGTTATCAGGCTGCTTGATGCATAGAGGCATGGATGTGAGACAGACTCAAATTTATTTGCTTTTACATTTGAATTTATTGTTATTGATATTTATGAAATGTGATTGACTACACTTTATATTTCATATCAATTATTACTTAATTTTATATTTTTAAGTTGATCAGTATTTTTATGTACATTATTATTATTATTTGATAACTTTTTTTTTTTTTTGAAAATGAATGAAATATATTGAATTTTAATCACTAGCATGAGAGAGCTGCACATTTTTTTTTCTTTTTGTGTGAGAGGTGTGATACAATAGAATTCATTAGTTATTATTGCACAGGTATATAATTTGTTTGGATTATATATTTTTTTTGTTACATACGCTTTGTTCATGAGAGATGGTGGTGCAACCCTATATTTGGGACATAACCATGGCTATCCATTGATATTTAGATTGTATGTCTCATTGGATATGGCGCTCATTAGCACTGAAGCTGCGAACAAAACAAGTCAATTTGAATGTGACAACTATACACTATGCATGGGTTTTGATGCCACTTTGGTACTGGAAAGTTTGGGTGAAGTTCATCCTAAACCACTTTCTTGGAAAAGCTTATTAACCTTATATCTTGGTGTGGTATACAATCTTTCCTGACAGACTCCATGGCAGCAACGTGTGGGTTAAGTCCCGCCTCCACTACCCTATAGGACACCACTCCCATAAATCTTTGCTCCCTGCCCATGGCCGTGTTCTTTTTTTGTCCTCCTCCGTAGGACCAGACGTTATGGTCTTTCTACCTGAAGATTGCTCCCACACGGTTCCATTGTTGGTTTGGCCGAATTGCGACTGGATGGAATTGTCGCATGACTCCGCTAAGCCCTAGCTACTAGCGGGGTATGGAGTGGGCATTGGATATAAGCGCTGGAGGAAGCCAGAAACCTAGCCACTGGCAGGCAGGCTGCGCATTTGGTCGGATAGCCCAGCTAAATAGCAGGCGACCTATTTTGCCCTGAGAAGTCCGGTATGTATGGTGCTTACCTTCGGCCTGGAGACGATCGTGTGGGAGCGGTAAGATTGTTCCTCTTTTCCATGGCAGCAGTTTGTGTTTGTTTTTTTTGCCGTTTCTCCTTCATTTTCAGTTCGTTTTCTATGTCTGTGTATGTGGGTATAGGCATGACGGTCGGATTAGCCTGCGTTCCAGACCGGCGCTCACTTCCGGGTCTTCGTCGGTACGTTCGTTCTGCGCATGCGCGCGTACGGCACAGGACCGAGGCTTGGTTCGCGCGGGCGCGGTGGCGGCGGGATGACGCTATTCGCGCATGCGCTGTAGCGGTACACAGGTCGCGGTGATGACGTCATTAAGGCGCTTTATTTAAACTTAGAAAATAGCCTGCAGGCTTTGGGAATGCTTGCAGGTTATTTCGTGACTTCCCCTTGTCCAGGTTTTCTGCTGTGGAGGTAGGTGGCCTTCTGGGAGAAGGGGGTGGGCGTGTGTGTGTTTGATTCCCTCAGCCTTACTTATATGTCTTTGCAGCATTTATGGAAACCCCTAGAGATATGGACTCACCTCCGCCGGTATGTGGCCAGCCCTCTCATAATAGGTACTGTCTGGGGAGGAAGTAAGGGGGGGGGAGTGGTCCGGTATTAGTCAGTGTGTTTTCTTTCCTTATCTGTATGTCTCTTCTATCTCTGTCTTAGCCCATCTAGATCAGAACAGCAACGCAGCTCAACGCATAGAGGAAGCGATTCTTCTAAATCTTACCACCGGCATTCATATTCTAAGTCTAAACATCACGGCTCACCCTCAAGATCTGGGCGCCGTAGCGAGGATCGATCTCGCTCCTCCAAGGCTCATCCTGCCGTTCAGTTATTAATACTTGCTGGGGATGCAGATCGCAAGTTCTTACTGGGAAATCCCTGTGTGACCTCTGCTTTTCCAAAGCCTCTAGTGAGAGAGGGGGTACGGACCAGCATCTAAGGTCCCTTGTGGAAAAAGTGGTGAAGAATCCCTCAAGGAGATCGGTGCCAGTCAGGCTCCTGTGCCTCAGTCAGAAGTCACCTCAGTCTCCAGTCAGGGAGTCGCATGCTCAGGAGCTTCTGAGGAAGATAGTACCTGTGTGGGGTTTGACTTTGCCTTACTCTCCCCCTTGGTGAAGGCTATCAGAGAGGCTGTGAACTTGGCTAATCCTTCCAAACAAAGGAAGTATTTTAAGCATCTTAAAAGGGAGCGTCTTAACTTTCCATTCCTGTCTGAACTTGGTGAGGTCATCACGGATGAATGGACTAAAAGTTGAGAAAAAGAATAGTATGCTCTCAAAAGTCCTAAGGTTATATCCCTTTAAGGAGGATGAGGTCAAGTATCTGGTTTCAGCTCCTCTCGTGGATGCAGCAGTGATGAGACTAGTAAAACATGTAACCCTTCCATTGGAAGATACAGTTTCATTTAAGGATGCCTTAGATAGGCGGATTGATTCCGATTTAAAAAGAGTCTACCTCACTGCTGGTTTGGCATGCAAGCCAGCATTGGCTTTAGCGGCAATGTCCAAGGCCATGGAAGTCTGGACGGACAGGGTGGATGATACCCTCAGAAACATTACGGATGAAGTCGCAAAACTCTCCTATCCAGGAGTTACGGCTTGTATCGGCTTTTCTGGGGCAGGCTTCGATTGACATCATCCGCTTGGTGTCTCGGGTTATGCTTTCAGCTGTAACCGCCAAACGGGCTCTTGGGCTCCGTCCCTGGCTGGCTGATCCAGCATCTAAACAGGTGTAGTGCCATATCCCTTTCGAGGGTTCTTCCCTTTTTGGGAATGAGTCGGATAATGCCATAACCCGGGCCTCTGGTGGGAAGTCGGGGTTTCTCCCTCAGGATAGACGTTTAGAAAGCCAGACGAGATTTTTTCCTAAAAAGCAATATCAAGAGCAGGCCAGGGAGGCCCGTAGCTATAGACCGGGTCAAAAATATTCCAGGTCATGGAAGTCAAGGCAGTCCTCCTTTCAAGAAATCCGCCAAGAGCAGTGCGACAGGAGAGAGGGAACCAAGCAAATCTTTTTGAGATTGGGCCCGCTCAGATAGGCCAGGTGGGGGCTCATCTTCTACTTTTTCGGCATGTCTGGGCAGCCTCAGTTCAGGACTTCTGAACCGTCAGAACGGTCTCTTCAGGTCATTCTTGGACCTTTAGCAGGTCCCCAGGACTAAAGTATGTTCCCACCTTCCTTCCGACCTCAGAAGAAAAAAAAGGCAGATCCTGTTGGCCTACGTGAAATCTTTACTGGCTCAAGGCGCTGCCGTTCCCGTGCCAGATGATCAACGGGGGAGAGGAATTTATTCTCCTCTTTTTATGGTCCAAAAGAAAAACGGTTCTTGGAGGCCAGTCATAGACCTTACACATCTGAATCATTTTATCAAAAAGGAAAAGGTTCAAGATAGAAACCTTGTCAACAATACAACAGTCAGGCGTCTGGATGTTTTCAATAAACCGTCCTTTTTCAAGGACCTAGGACGCTTACTTTCATGTCTCTGTGGCAGAAGATTTTCAGCAGTTTCTGCGATTTTCAGTAGGAAAACCACATCTTCAGTTCGTATGTCTCCCGTTCGGGCTTTCAACATCCCCCCGAGTCTTTCAAAGGTGTTGTTGGCCGTAGTGGCTCTATTGAGATCCAAGGGGATTCGTCTTCACCACTATTTGGACGATCTTCTGCTGCTAGTCCAGGACAGAGACCGTCTGTTATTGCACAAGGATCAGGTTATTTCCACTCTTCAAGAATTCGGTTGGATCCTGAATCTAGAAAAGAGTCAGTTAATTCCTTCCCAGTCTCTTGTGTTCCTAGGCGCACTCTTCAACACAGTGAAGGGCTCCATCTCATTACCCGAAGAGAAAGTAGCGGTAATTCGGGACAGAATTCGTCCGGCCCTCTCAGCCTCCCATCTCCCGGCTCTTCAGTGCCTGAGAATTATTGGCACTATGGTGGCCACCATTCCAATGGCGAAGTGGGCCCAATGGAAGATGAGACCATTCCAAAAAGGGTTTCTTCACCAATGGTTAGGCGACAAGACTCAACTTATCCGGATCACATCTTCAATGAGAATCTCTCTGCCCTGGTGGCTTCGGAAGGAGAATCTATTCAGTTGTCATTCCATTCTCCCCATCTCATGGATATCAATAACTTTGGATGCCAGCAACAGGGGCTGAGGCGCCCACTGTTTGACGGAAGTAGCACAAGGCACCTGGGACTTCCCTTCCAGGGGGATGGTGTCGAATATTCTAGAATTAAAGACAGCCTTCCGGGCGCTCCTAGCCTTTCGTCATCTGATCTCAGGAACTTCGGTTCTTCTCGGACTAGACAACACAACAGCAGTGGCATATATAGGGTGACAAGGAGGTACTCGGAGTCTGTCCCTTCTTCAGGGGGTAGAGCCAATCATGTCTTGGGCTCAGAAGAACCTGGTCAGCATTACAGCAACTTATGTTCCAGGAACGCAGAACGTCCAAGCGGACTTCCTGTCTTGAGTCAATCTGGACAACAACGAATGGTCTCTTCACGAGGAAGTTTTCAGGCGGATTCTAACGTTATGTTTCTCCCCAGAGGTTGACCTATTTGCCTCTCCTTGCAACAAGAAACTGGCAAGGTATTATTCCAGGTTTCGGGATCCTCAGGCTTACGGAGTGGATGCACTGACGGATCGATGGCGGTTCAACAAAGCTTACGCCTTTCCTCCGATTCCTATTATTCTACAGTTCCTGCGGAGACTCAAATCAGAAGCAGTAGAGGTGATAGCTGTAATACCTCTTTGGCCCAACAGGCCATGGTTTCCGCTTCTAATGCTCCTCAGCGTCAGAGATCCGATTCCCTTACCTCTCAGACCCGATCTTCTATCCCAGGGCTCGAAGCTCCATCCCTGTCCGGCCCATCTATGTCTGAGGGTCTGGTTTTTGAGAGGGGAAGATTAGAGGCTCTGGGTTGTCCCAAGGAGGCCTTTTCTACTCTCATGAGTGCAAGGAGGAAAAGTACCAACCAGGTGTATGAGAGGATTTGGTCTAGATTCACAAGTCACTTGTCTTCCAAGTCTTGCTCTAATGGTAATCTGACGGTTCAGGATGTTTTGACTCTCTTACAGTCCAGACTAGACATTCCCCTATCTGTCAGCGCTCTTCGTGTACAAGTCTCTGGAGTATCCTGGGCTAAACATCCCTTGGTTCAGCAATTCTTTAAAGGAGCAATTAGACTTAGACCACAGAGGAAACCTAGATTCCCCAAGTGGATTTACTGCTGGTTCTCGTCTTCTTTTCACAACTGGACTGAACACTTTCAATCAAAGAATTGTCCCTAATGACATCTTTTTTGGTAGCCATATCTTCAGCAAAAGGAGTCTCTGAGTTTCAGTCTTTAGGATCAAAGGATCCTTTCCTCACATTTTTTCCTGACAGAGTGGTCCTAGTGCCAATACTGGGGTCGAATCCATAGGTTACCTCAGTCTTCCACGAAATTCAGGATATTACTCTTCCTACCTTTAATTCGGCTGGGAGTCAGGATCTTCATCCTCTCGACATGGGAATTATTCTGAAACGATACTTGGAGGCAACAGCTTCTTTCCGGCAATCAGATTATCTTTTTGTTCTTTTTCACTGTAAAAACAAAGGCCTTTGGGCTTTGGTCAGATCCATCGCCGCGTGGGTGGTTCAGGCGATCCAGTGGGCTTTTAAAGAGAAGGGCTTGGCTCCTCCTGAGGCGGTTACGGCACATTCCACGAGAAGTCTCTCTACTTCTTGAGCAGCTTCACGTCATGTGGCTCCTGAGTTTATCTGCAAGGCTGCCTCTTGGTCATCCATTCATGGCTCACTATTGTGTCGAACCTACCAGTTTATCTTCCATTGATTTTGGTTTAAAGGTGCTGTCGGTTGACAGTGTTACATACATTTTTGTTCAGCATTTTTGCCCTCCCGAGTGTGTTTGGCGAGTTATTTCCCACACGTTGCTGCCATGGAGTCTGTCAGGAAAACGGAAAATTCCTATCAAAATACTTACCGTAATTTTCCTTTCCTGATGGACTCCATGGCAGCAGGAGTTCCCTCCCAAAATGGCTGGAGTAGGCTAGTTACCGAACACGGCCATGGGCAGGGAGCAAAGATTTATGGGAGTGGTGTCCTATAGGGTAGTGGAGGCGGGACTTAACCCACACGTTGCTGCCATGGAGTCCATCAGGAAAGGAAAATTACGGTAAGTATTTTGATAGGAATTTTCCGTTTTTTCTATCTCACAGTCTAATATAGGAGCATTTTGCTAAAGAGATGGCCAAGACTATAACAAGGAGTGAAAGAAGGAGAAGATTAAAGCCCAACTCCGGCTGGCTTTTTTTAGTTTCTTCGCTTTATACGGGAGCATTCCTTTCACTTTTTTTATTGGAGACACACTGTAAAGATAGAGGATATCCCCCTTATGTGAAAATACATTTCCCCTAAGATTGCTGTCTTTAGAACGGATGTCCCCTATTAGGGATGAGCCCGATGTTTGCCGAATACCGAACATTATGGGGTGTTTGCGGGAAATGCGAGTGCCCATGGAGCGCTCCATAATGAACAGCGATCTCGCAGCGCATTGACGGCTGCTGATTGACCAAAGCATGCACCTGATCTGCATACTTTGGCCAATCACAGCACGCTCTGCTGTGAGAGCCATGATTGTCCAAAGGCAGGTTGCCTTTGGCCAATCGTGGCTCAGGGGGCTGAGTCCAAACCCCACACTATGTAAGGCTGCTTCCACGGCAGCCATACATAGTTTTATGAATGAGAGCAGCAAAATAGTAAAGGAAAAAAATTAATTCAAAACTGCTTAATACATAAAAATCATTGAAAAAAACTGCATGGACTAATGGACCCCCACCAGTTCATTACCCGACCCTTTGAGTCTGGAATGGATATTAAGGGAAACTCTGTGCCAAAATGTAAAAAAAAATTGCGTGGGGATCCCCCCAAAGCCGTACCAAACCCTTATCTGAGCACACAACCTGGCAGGCCGCAGGAAAAGAAGGGGCGAGAGAGTGCCCCCCCTCCTGAACTGTACCAAGCCACATGCCCTCAACAAGGGGAGGGTGTTTTGGGGTCCCCAAGAGCCTTTTCCCCACAACCCTTGCCCGATGGTTGTGGGGGTCTGAGCGGGGGGATTGTTGGAATCTGGAAGCCCCCTTTAACACGGAAACCCCCAGATTCCGGCCCTCCCTTATGTGAATGGGTATCGGGTACATTGTACACCTACACATTCAACAAAAAAAAGTGTTAAAATTGTAAAAATTATAGGAGACATGTAACTCCTTCGATGACAGCACCGATGGGAGGCATCCCGTGACTGTAGGCTTTTTGCAATGGAAGCTGTTTTATAGCTGAGCGCGAGGCCACCTGTGATGTAAACGGGTGACCCCATCCCCCTTCTGACATATGTGATGTCACATGACATCAGAAGGGGGTGGGTTAGCTGTCTACAACACCTGGTGGCCCTGCCCTCAGCTATATAACAGCTGTCATTGCAAGAAGCCTGCAGTCACGGGACGCCTCCTATCGAGTCAGAGTTTTTCCATTTTTTTTTCTTCTCAGGTCATCAGCACTGTCATTGAAAATGGAGTTACATTGCGGGACATTTTTTTTAAAAATAAAAGGCTTGTCCCAAACTGTCTACTGTCAATTTTACCATTTTGACACTTTTTTGGTGACTGTGTAGGGGTACAATGTACCCGATACTCATTCACATAGAGGAGGGGTATCTGGGGGTCCCCTTGTTAAAGGAGGGGCTTCCAGATTCTGATAAGCCCCCCACCCGCACACCCCCACAACCACCGTGAAAGGGTTGTGGGGAACAGACCCTTGACCCCAAAACACCCTCCCCATGTTGAGGGCATGTGGCCTGGTACGGTTCAGGAGGGGGGGCGCTCAGATAATGGTCTGGTATGGATTTTTGGGGGGCCCCCACGCCATTTTTTTAAATTTAAGGCGCAGGGATTCCCTTAATATCCATGCCAGACCTGGAGAGCCTGGTATTGATTTTAGGGGGACCTCCACACAATATTTTTTTATTTTAGTGCGGAGTTCACATTAATATTCATACCAGACCCATGGGCCTGGTAATGGACTTGGGGGGGGGGGGGGGGGCATGCTGTTTTTACAATGCTTTTTATCTATATTGCCGGGATCCGACAATTCATTGCAGCCAAAAGCAGGTTTAAATGACATTTTTTCCTTAAGAAATGTCATTTTTCTGTGGTACTGTTCTAAACACGGGAAAGATGCGCTACTTTACAGGCATGCTAAGGACACATCCCCAGGCATAATGTTTAAAGGATTATTTAATTTTTATTGTTTCACTTTAAGCATTATTAAAATCACTGCTCCTGAAAAAAAGACAGTTTTTAAAACTTTTTTTTTTTGCATTGATACATGTCTCCTGGGGCAGGACCTGGGTTCCCAAACACTTTTTATGGCAATAACATGCATATAAGCCTTTAAAATTAGCACTTTTTATTTTCATGACTTTAATGGTGTTCACGTGTTCGCACAAATTGTTTGCCTGTTCGCCAATTCTGGCGCAAGCTGAAAAGGGGGATGTTCGGCTCACCCCTATCCCCTCTCAAAAAATATCCCCTCGCCTTTTGGTGTGAACCACAGAAATATGGATTTTATGGTTGATTGATTTTCTATTACCGTATTTATCGGCGTATAACACACACTTTTTTCCCCTAAAATCGGGGTAAAATTGCGTGTTCATGTTATACACCGATCCTCCGTGATTTCTGGGCTCTGGGCAGCTTTCAGCCGCCATCGGCCCTTCTTGCGGCTTTCAGCCGCCTTCAGCCCTTCTCGGCGGCTTTCGGCCAACTTCGGCCCTTCTCGGCGGCCGAAAACCGGCTGCCGAGTACGGCCGAAGGCGGCAAAAAGCCGCCGAGTACAGGCCAAAGGCGGCCGAAAACCGCTGAGAAGGGCCGAGAGCGGTTCGAAAGCCACCGAGTGTGGCCGAAGGCGGCCAAAAGCCGCTGAGTACGGCCGAAGGCAGCCGAAAGCCATCGAGTACGGCCGAAGGTGGCCGAAAGCTGCCGAGTACGGCCGGAAGGCGGCCAGAAGCCGCCGAGAACTACCGGGCACCGCCGAGATACACAGAACATCTCGGCGGCGCCATTTTTAAAAATAAAAGCTGACATCATTGAGGGGACAACAATGCACAAGGCTGCAATGACAGACAGGCTGCATGACGGAAAGGCTGCATGACAAGGCTGCAATGACAAGGCTGCAATGACGGACAGGCTGCAATGACAAGGCTGCAATGACAAGGCTGCAATGACGGACAGGCTGCATGACAAGGCTGCAATGACAAGGCTGCAATGACGGACAGGCTGCATGACAAGGCTGCAATGATGGACAGGCTGCATAACAAGCCTGCAAATGACACTGACAATGCTGCATTGATGGGCATTTAAATGTAAGTTTTTTTTCCTTAAATTTGCCTCCTAAATTTTTTTTTCCTTAAAGATTCCCTCCTAAACTTGAGGGGTGTGTTATACGCCTGCACGTGTTATACGCCGATAAATACGGTACTTTACACCCTGGTTAAAAAGAGAGGGACTATCTAAGCAATGGAGACACAGATGGAATTACAATTCTGACAGAGTTTCTAGCCGTTCCCTACTTGCTCCAAACCTAAAGTATGACTGGATCCAAAATTAGAAATCTAGTCACATATTTAAAGTTGAGAAGCTTAGAAACACGATTTTAAACAGTTCAATAATTCTATAAAATATGATATTTCTTTACAGTTTGTTGAATCACATATGTGTTACAGTATGTACTCTCATAAATCTGGTATTTCCCAGAGTCCACGCCCAGGGGAAGTTGGGCATGCAGCATCTGGGGTAACTTTCACTTCAGAACATTTGATGGAAAAATTTATCGATTTCCGGGACTATGTAACTACCTTTTGGCTTCACACTGTGGGAAACCCTATGAAGACTTCAACATACAGATTCATCAAGGACTGGTTAATAATATCCCAGCTGTCTTTCAGTTATCTATAAAAATAAATTATGTGTTCATAGAAGTTGTTGATCATGTTCCTAGGATTGAAGGACAAAGGTAAATACAATCATTTCTTGGTTTACCAGTATTTTCTGTGGGAATTGGGAAAAAGTATATTGTGCTGTATTATGAGTGCATACACGTATTATGCACTGAATATGTATATAGTTCTATTTAGGAAATGTAGAAAAAAAAAGACAAAAAAAATTAATGCAGCTCCAGTTAGCATTAAATCTAAATTAAAGCCGAGTACACACGGGCGGACTGTCTGTCCAACTTAGTCCGCCGAAACACATTTCAGCGGACAGTCCGCTTAAACACATTTCAGCGGACAGTCCGCTCGTGTGTGGGCTTCAGCGGACTTTTTCAGCGCGCAGTCTGGCGGACTAAGTATTTCGGAATTTCCGTAATATTGTCCGTCCAACTTTGGTTTCAGCGGACAGTCCGCTCGTGAGTATGCTAGTTGGACGGACTAAGTATGGCGCATGCTCAAAAAGGATTTACACGGCGGAAGGTTGCATTGCTGTGTATTGGACGTCCTATTTCTAGTCCCATCGTACGTGCTGTACACGTCATCGCGCAAGCTTTCAACGGACTGTTTGTTCATCGTGTGTGGTCAAGTCCGTTCATTCGAAAGTAGGACGGACTGTCCGTCGGATTGTCTGACGGACTTAGTTGGCCAGACAGTCCGCCCGTGTGTACGCGGCTTAAGTTATAATAGAACATGGTACAATATTTTTTTAATCTACCCATACAGGAAAACCCTAAGCTTTTTGAAAAGCTAGTTTCAGTTAAGAGAGATTATAACTATTTTTTAATAGCTATGTACACTCATGTTTTTATCAGTGTAGTTAATAAGCAGATGTGTAGCAGGGTGCCCATTTACTTACCATGCTCAGAGGCAGGTGTAGGCCCCTTTATCTCCATCTCCCACAACTCCGAGGGTTCCTTAACACACCCAGTGAGTATAAATTCCTGAGCTTCCATCATTAGATCAGAAAGACCACAACTGGTGCAGCAAAGGAAACTGGGAAAGTGATCTGCAGCCAGGTCAGAGGCCCTTCATTGTCAGAACTGGCAATTGGGCAGCCAGGCAGGATCCTAATGGACTCAGCTTCTGTGGGGATCCCCTCCCAGATTGCTAGTAGAGTACTCTAGTTCTAGTAGGGTGGCCCTTTGTCTTTGGATCCCTCTAGCTGTTCACGTGTATTACTAGAGCTACCTGAACTTCAGTATGAGGGCCGCCGTTTATAAGGATAATTGTAGCTGTGTTCTGTGTTTTACTGAACTAATGTTTCTCAGCTAGGCTCTGTTGTTATTCAATCTTATTGATACTATGCTACGCAGCCACATGTTACCCTGACTGAGTCACAGAAACATTGCTGTGAAAAATCCATGTTTTTGATCTTTCATAATTGTTTTTTCATTGTTCTGTAATATATGTATGTTTTTTGCCCTCTTGACCCTGTTGTGCATTATTGTATAACTGCAAGTTATGATTACTCCTTGTCTGATCATTTGACCAATTATCTATTCTGTTAAAAATGTAAATACTATGCAGTGACTACTTGACATCTGCATTTCAAGCAGAGCGCCAGTGTTTTTTTTTCAATCATCCCCCTTCCCCTTTGTTAAAAAAATAAAATAAAATAAAAGGAACCCTACTCACACTCAGCCCTCCTTGAGAGCCCAGGACATGTCCCCATGGGGGGGTCAACATGCTGGCCCAAGCGGCTGACCTGCAATTTCATTGTCATTGCAGTGCTGCAGTAAAGACCAGCCACAGTGCTGCCAGACACGAAGGTGAAGGACATGCAATGTCACCAGACTGTCCAAGACAGATCTAATGTTAAACTATATATTTAGGGAATTAAAAAAAAGATGCAGGGGAAGTTCAAGGAAGGCATGGAAGTACTGGGTCTTTAAATAGGTTTAAAACTGCATCTATAGCTAAAACTTTTTTTTCTTTTTTTGGATAGAGTGGGACAGGATTTGAACTTCTGTTTTAATTTCCATTAGTATTCCCATTGCTTAGAGACACCCTCTGTTTTTCACCAGGACAAAAAGTGATGGAAAAAAAAAATATTTCTCACAATAACAAAAAGGTGAGGAAATATCTTCCAAGAGGGGCACCACAGGGATTGGTTTTGCTCTGTCACGTGTTTCTATCTGTTTCACTCATTTTTGTCTATCTGGGAGAGGTAGCAAAGAGAATTTCCCCATCAGCTCACAAGCAGTTGATAAAAAAAAACTGCTAGAGGTTTTTAACCATTCCATACTGTATCCAAAACTACATTTTTTTGCTTTATATACAGTTTTATATCTGTAATAACTCTATATCTAGTGTGCATGCATTAAAGGCATAGTCTGTAATCAAATTAATTTTTATTGTATGGATGCACTGCTCACTGCTGTCACTTTTTAAATCGAGGGGTCCGGCTTCTGTGTTTACAAGTGACAATGCACCTCTCCTGGCAGCTGCCATGGAATCCTCTCTGCCCTGCTCTAATTTAGAGAGAGCTATGGGACACCATTCATTGTCTAGTGTGGAGCTGCAATAAACCAAAAAGCCTCATGCAAACTGTGCTTAAAAATGACACTTTTATAGGCATTTGACATTTTATTTTCAGCCTGTAAAAGCACACATAGGTGTTTACAGACATATTGGAAGAGGAGCATTTACAGGTGAAAAATAATTCACCAAAGGCTCTTTCAGGAGAGATGCTGAAGTGTAGAAAATGCTGAATGTTCCCACCACTGAGCTGGGTAACTGTTCTCAACCTCCTATCTGCACTGAGCACATAACAGCTGGCAGCTGTCACTTTCTAGGAGCAAGCAACCCCCATATACCTCCTTCACCCCCTCTGTGCCACTTTTTGCATCCCATGTTCCCTTCTTCACCCCTCTTCGACCCCCCTTCTCCCGCTTCACCCTCCCTACACCCTGTGAGTAATGCACTCCTTAACCTGGCAACCTGTTTATAATACAAGGGGAGTTCCTGCACAAATTGTGTTTTGGAGTGGGGAAGGATTGGAACTCCTTCACTTCTGTCTTGTAAATAGGGATGAGTTTCAAATCGAACATTGCCTGTTTGAGCGTTCGTCAAAATACGAATAATATGGGGCATTTGCGCCAAATTCGGGTGGAGTGGCGCGCCACGCCCCATAATGCACTGCGACATCACAGTTCATTGCTGTCTGATGATTGGCCAAGCATGCACTATGGCCCACATGCTTTGGCCAATCACAGCGCTGTCAGCAAAGAGGGCCATAATTGGCCAAAGGCACGATGCCTTTGGCCAACTATGGCTCAGGGGGTTAAGTCCACAGCCCACACTAAATTGGCCCTGTGTAGTGTGTTGCTGGCTTTGACTGAGACAGAGTGTCATTTCATTTAGATTGAGCAGGCAGGCGGTTCAGTTAGCTGCGGTGTATTTTTAATACATATATATATATATATATATATATATATATATATATATATATATGCACACACATATATATATATATATATATATACACACACATATATATATATTTATATATTTATTAAGGAAAATTGTTATCCATACTTCCCATAATTTTCCTTTCCTGGATCCTCCCCCAGGAAAGGAAAATTACGGTAAGTATGGATAACAATTTTCCTTATTCCTGGACCTCCCCATGTCAGCCAACTATGGGACGTACCAATCAATATTAAAAAGGGAGGGAAGACAAAAAATAAGCCAAACCCTCCAAACCCTCAATGCAATGCTACTCAAATTTTTAATGGGCGACAGCTGCCGTAATAACCATAGAGCCAATTGTTTCCTCAGGCGGACAAGCCAAATTAAGCCTGTAAGGCCTAATAAAAAGTGTTGGGCGTGCTCCAGCTTGCTGCTCTGCAAACTACCTCAGGGGCAACCTTTGCGTATGCTGCCCAGGATGCTGCCATGCCCCTCATCGAATGCACTTTGATTTCTGAAGGAGGAGGAAGGCCCAGCGTTTTGTATGCAATATGTATGGTCTTTGACAAATCAGGAAGACACAACTCTGGATGTTGCCTGCATACCCTTTTAAGCCCCATTGGGAAAAACTACAGCTGATCTGCTTTTATTCCATTTCAGGTAGGTTGAAACCGCAGAGCCCAGGTCTAACATACTCCACACATCATCAGCTGTATCTGCCGGAAAGGGTGGGAGAATGACCTCCCAGTTCATACGAAATTATATGGCAACCTTAGGTAGTAAGCTTTGTATTGGCCTAAGGACTATCTTGTCTGGGAGCACCAAACAATATGGTTCTTTAGATGAGAAGGCGCACAACTCAGAGACTCTTCTGGCCGAGGCAACGGCTAGTAAAAAAACAAAAACAAAAAACTGTTAAAAGAAATAATGAACAAGAGAAAGCTTGATCAAATGGAGGAACCAGCGATGTTCCCAAGACTAGTGTTAAGTCCTCTTTTGGAAAAAACTATTTCAATGGAGGTCTGATTTCTATGGCTGCCCCTAAAAATCAGATCACCAACGGATGTAGAGCATATCTTGTACACGACATAGCCAAAAAAGTGGGGATTTGACCCTTCAGGGAATTATAAGCTAACCCTTAGAGACCACTCTGCAGAAACTCCAAAATGTTAGATACTGAAGGAGATCCAAAGTCCCAACCCCTTTCTGCAGTATTCCAGATCTCGTGATAGGTTACATTCGTGGACCTCTTACGAGCCTGTAATAATGTCTCCACTACACCACCCGAGAGACCCAAGCCAGTTAAAGCCTCCCTCTCACTTCCAAGTTATTAACTTCATCCTAAAGCAGTTTGGGTGTCAGGCCCCACTCTGCAGAAGGAGATTTTGATAAGGAGGCAGTGGGATTGGCGAGCCCAACTTCATCCTCCAAGCCAGAGGAAACCATGGCTACCTGAGCCAGTAAGGTAAGACTACTATTGCTGTGATCCTTTCTCGCTGAATCTTCAGCAGAATTTTGAGAGCCAATTGAAGCAGCAGGAACACATAAACCAAGGGGAAGTTCCAAGACCTGGACAGAGCACCCTGACTCAACGCCTGTGGATGCCAGGTCCAGGAGAAGAAGCAAGGCAGTTGACAATTCTCCTCCAATGCCATAAAATCTATCGATTCAGGCCCCATTCGTTGTGATCCTCAAAGCCTCGACACAAGTGATCTGCTAAAACATTCCCAGGCCCTGGGAGATAAGATGCTGTAAGAGAGACGAGATTCTTCTCTGTGCATAGGAAGATTGACATGCCACGACAGGGTGACTTCGTATGTACCCTTGAGACACATAAGCCACCGTAGTTGTTATCCAAAGAATCTTGACAGCTCGACCTCGCAACATAGGTTGGAACACTAAGAGAGTGCGTCTGACAGCATCCACAGAAATTCACAAAAGTTCCATTGGCCTTGAACCTGCTGTCCCAGGCAGTATGCCCCACAGCCTGCCAGATTGGCATTGGTTGTCATCACCAGGGGCGGACTGACAACTCATGGGGCCCCCCCTGTGTCCCAGCCACACTGCCCACATTACATACATTGGTCTCTACCCCCTTTAGCTGCAGAGACAGCAGCTGAGGATGTACACATGCTGCGGCAGGAATTATACCCCCTGTTGCTTTTGGTGGGTGATTGTGACCCAATCAAGTGAATAGGGCCACTCTGCAAACACCCAGCAACAATGTGTAATGCACACAGTAGCATCGTGCTAGTGTGGGATCCAAGGGGTTAAAGCAGGTTATGTTATACAACGCCTCCTTATAGCCTGCTTTAGCCACTTGGTCGCTGTACTGGATAAGGTTGCACAACCTTTGCAGAGCAAGCCCCATGCCAAGCGTGACAGGGTGTATCATTTCTGCTGAGGCTGCAACATGTGTAAACCCCTGGACCCCTAGGATGGAAGCAGAGAGGGATCCCTGGGATGGAGGCAGAGAGGGGCCCCTGGGATGGGGACAGAGGGGGATCCCTGGGATGGGGACAGAGGGGGATCCCTGGGATGGGGACAGAGAGCTGCAGACATGATAAAAGACAAGAGATGGTCAGATGCTGCGGACATGATACAGGAGGTGGACAAAGGCTTCAGACATAATAACCGGAGGTGGACAGAGGCTGCGGACATGATACAGGAGGTGGATAGAGGCTGCAGACATACTGCAGGAGGTGGACAGAGGTTGCGGACATACTGCAGGAGGATGACAGAGGCTGCGGACATACTGCAGGAGGAGGACAGAGGCTGCGGACATACTGCAGGAGGAGGACAGAGGCTGCGGACATACTGCAGGAGGAGGACAGAGGCTGCGGACATACTGCAGGAGGAGGACAGAGGCTGCGGACATACTGCAGGAGGAGGACAGAGGCTGCGAACATACTGCAGGAGGAGGACAGAGGCTGCGGACATACTGCAGGAGGTGGACAGAGGCTGCGGACATACTGCAGGAGGGGGACAGAGGTTGCGGACATGATAGTGTCCTCCTCACAGTAGCCTCCTCCTCTGTCCACCATCATTACTTCTCCACATGATCAGTGTGTTGTGTCCTCCTCATGTGCCCCTTTCACCTCTCCACAGGTCAGGGCAGCACAGTGCTTCCCTGATCTGTGGAAAGGTGAAAGGGGCACAGGAGGAGGACACAGCACTGATGATGTGGAGAAGTAATATGATAGCTGACAGAACACATCAGTCTCTGTCCCTCCCCTGCATGCCACAGCTTCACCCTCCACCGCCTCCGGGCTCCCAGCGATGTCCTCTGCTCTTACTCAGAGTTTACCCACAGTTTTACTCTCCTCTTCCCTCCTCAGTACTCACCCCTGCTCGGCTCCTCTGCCAGTGTCCCGATCGACTATTTGAAAATGGCACCGGGAGGCGCCATTACGTTACTGCGCATGCGCCGCCCGGCCGAGCGCGTACGAACTTTGGTCGGCTCGCGGCCATCTTTTTTACGGGCACTGATGCCCATAATGGATTTTAATGGGCAGCTCCAAAAGGGGGTTAACTCTACGGACGGTTGCAAACACCGTGGGGCCCCCTGCTGGACACCGGGCCCTCGGTCGGCGCCTGACTGCCCTAATGGTCAGTCCGCCCCTGGTCATCACTATTGGTTCTGAGGCCTTCAATGGAACTCCGCGGGGAAAAATTGCGAGCTACTGACCACCAAACCATGGACCAGATTATTGGAATTGGCAGATAGATTCTCTGGAACAAGGAGTGACAATCCCACTGAAGAAGAAAGTTGCATTAAAACCTCCTTCTGTGCCACCTGACCCATGGGACTATTGGAACTGTGGCTTATAGAATCCCCCAGATACTGCATGCATTCATTCACCATCTTGAGGCGATTCAGTTCGCATTGTGCGCTATACAAGTATTTCATTCATTCATTCATTCATTCATAGAAGACCTGGCTATCACTGCTTTTGTCTAAGACTGGATCTCCTGGACCTTCCTCTGAGAAAGAGAAACACCACCATGATCCGTGTTGAATTGTACTCCAACATTTGGGTCGGATGCATCTGGCTCTTCCAAAAGTTGAACAACCAACCAAAACGAGCTAGTGTTTTGCAGGTGAAATTCACATGAAGTAGAAGGAGCTCATTTGACGGACCCAGAAGTAGCATGTCATCTAGATAATGGAATATTTGCACTCCCTTGACCTTGAAAGTCACGACGACAGCAGACAGTAGCTTTGAGAAAATTCTCAGAGCTGTGCAGAGACCGAATGGGAGACATTAAAATTGAAAAATGAGAGCCTTCCACGGAAAACCTGAGAAAGCGATGGTGAGATGCGTCTATGGAAACAAGAATATATGCATCCACCAAATCAATGGAAATCATCCAGTCTCCTGAGTCCATGACTGAAATGATCATTTCCAATTACTCCATTTTGTGGCAGGTGAATCTAGGTAATGAAGCATCCACCTTAAGCGTAGTGTTCCAAGGGTTACAGCTTTGATAATCTATTATACTCTATTATGCACATTGAGCTTCTTCTCAGGCCCCGCCCACTCATCATCAAATACTTCTTTAATTTCAGAAATGAATGGGAAGGAAGGTAAAGATTTCTTTAAACACAGAGTATCTCTGCTGTTTCTTTGGAGGCAACAATTTTTCCTGCCACTTCATCACATCCTTAGCAGCCTCCACCAAGGGAGGGAACCAGTGCAAAAATCAAATGTATGCGATTCCGAGACCATCTTGCCTCAGATGGATCTGAATCGCTATTGATGTCAGAGTTAAAACGCACTGAAAACACATGATCTGAATCTGCAGATGCTGAAGATACATCAGGATGAGCAGGATTCCTTGAAACACTGTTTAACCCTTCCTTGACTGTAATGCGCTTAATGTAATTAACCTGGCGTCCTTTCACAGCATTGTCCTGAGCCACCTCATTGAAGCAAGATGCACATACCCACTTTCCTCTGATGACCTCAGCCGAGCAAGCCCAACAGGATCCTTCTTCTGCCTGGGCTGGCGATGAAGACCTATCCAAAGAAGAGGATCTGGTTCTCTGTCTGCGCCCACATTTGCACTTTCTAGAGGCTTTTTGATGTATGGACCTCTCTTGGCTCGGGTTCAAGCGACTAAAGTGAGGTAAGGGCAAGGGAGATCTGGAATGCTGTGACAACAGGGATCTATCCAGCTGCATGCGACTCTGCGATTTGTCATGTCTAGTCCCCTTTTTACTCCTTTGAGGCTGGAATGCTGATTAGGAACCTCTTTGTGGGGGTTTAGCTCACAGTGGGCCCTTCTCTCTGTAAAACAGAGGATGTACTCTCTTTTAAATAAATAAATAAAAATAAATAAATACAATAAACCTCTCCATCCGAATCTTCAGTGCTAAGGCGGCTAGGCAGGCAGGCAAAACTCCCCAGACCTATAAGGGCACAGGATAATAAAAACACTCTGACAGACAAGTAACACAGCAGTAAGTAATGAGAGTCCTGGAAATCAGGCTTACCAGAGTAGCAGATTGATCAGCTGGAGGCTGAGATTAGAGGACAGAGCATGCTGCAAATCAGAAGTAAGAATGCTGGTGTTTGCTAGGCAATCCAAGAGGAAGCTACCTCTGACCTCACCTGCTCAACTCTGAGCTTCCCGAAAGGAATATATGTGGAGGTGGTGAACTACAAGCCCCAGCGAGCCAAACCACTGCCTGAACACATAAAAACATGGAAGGAGAGAGTGCCAGCACCTGCCTAACGAAGGTATATACAGTCATTTATACCACCAGTGACCTTTGCCAGTAATACACAGTCATTTATACTGCACCTTATTATCCCAGCACCAAGTGAACTCACCTCCTCAGGAGATTTACAGCCTATATGGGGGTTCTTCTGATTCGTGAGAGGCTGAACCTGAACAGGATGGATGGAGGATGGAGAAAAAAGAATAAAAAAATAAATAAAAAATAAATAAAAATAAACTTTAAAAGGCACAAGGACAATAAAAGAACACTGGTGTGGGCAGACAGCCGCCCTTTATGGGCTAGGAAAAAGCTGGTCCTGGAGGGGTTAGAGGGGGCGGAGCTGACCCATAGTAGGCTGACATGGGGAGGCCCAGGAAATATATATATACAGTCAGTCTCATATATATATATATATATATCCACTGTATCCAGTTTAGCTAGGTCTCACTGCAGTCCGTTCCTGGTGTACTCTTTCTAATATACTTCAGACAGGCAGGTGATTCAGTTAGCTGCACTGTATTATCTATATATATATATATATATATATATATATATATATATATATATGAAAAACTTAAATAATAACAAATAAATGATTAAAAAATAAAATTCTCCAAGTGGCTCAATAGCAAAGCTAATAACAATACCACAGTGATGCATAGAACATAAGATAAATATAGAAAATTAATATGGAAAATGTCCGAATGTCCAATTATTTATTATTTCCAAGGTAATAATAACTGAATGTTCCACCAGATAGTTAAATATCAAACGGTATTCAAATGAAGGGTCCTTAGCGCTCTATTCAATAGTGTCATAACACTATAACACCCAAGAAGTAGTGACAGGGTATGACAGAAAATGTCCTCTACCACCGAAAATGCTGCCACTTACCAGATTGATAGATCTCTTGTTAAGGAGATCGCAAAAGCCTGTGGCCTCTTTCCCCAGCCCTAGGTCTCTGTGTAAGAATGGCAGAATATTCCCTGATGATCCGTTCGAGTTATCCTCAGTATGATTAGCAATCACTCATTCCCCATATAAAAAGTAGAAAAGCCTCCATAGTGTATCTATTTAAAAGCATTTATTAAATAACAAAGTAATGCACTTACAGAATGTTGTATGTTAAAAAAGCGTCTCAGATAGTTTTGAGCCGGCCGGCTCTCAAGAGCTGCCCATTGCTTCCAGGACAAGCGTGGTAAATGGTGATGTCAGCATGCCGCTCCTCCCTACGGAATTTCGTCACAGATGATGTCTTCCAGGGGCACAGGTGGCGTGCTGACTCATCACCATATATAACAACAAACAATCAGAAGGGAATGCCCAGCTCCGAGCTCCTGGGATTCCTCAGCGGATCTGCCATATTGGGATAGGGCAAATGCCCTTACATCGTACAAAAAGCACACTGCCACTAATTGCAAACAGCTCTTAACCGATAAGAGACCCAATATATGAATATTAATCAAAAATAACATTGATAAGAAAAACTAAAAGTAAAAGGCTATAAAATTCTTAAAGCGCTATAGCACACAATATAAAACACTATGGAGAATGTTCTGTAAAAAATATATAATATAAATATGGTACATTTCCTCTTGTCCAAAAAAGGGAGAAGACATCGCTAATTAGTAAATGTGATCAGCCTCAAGATACTTATAAAAACTCAAAATGACTACTGAGCATTAAGTGTCAATACCAAGGGGACACCATACCTTCCCTAGTACGACTTATATGAGTAACTAAAATTAATAGTACTAGGGTGATTCCATCACATTCACCACAATATATGAGTGAAGATGAAAAAAATAAAATGAAAAAATGTATATGATAAAATAAAAAATCATAATAAAATACAAAAAAGGAAAAAATGTTTTATACATAAAAAAAGAGAAAAATGATTTGTATATTATGATTACAATTATTCATTCATTTAGTCAGAGGATAAAATAGCCAAAATTGAGTTCTTATTGGCTCTTACCAACATACTCACATTCCCACTCAAAAAGTTGCATAGGTGGAAGAATGAAGAGCACAAACATTATCTAACTAAATAGAGACAAGAATTATGTAAATGTGCCTCATGAGTAGAAGTTGAATATCAAAAACCTCACCTCTCAAAATTTAGATAGATCCCACTATTGGTATGGTCCACCAAGAGTTCAGAGCTGGTTCACATCAATATTCAACTATTGTCAATAAATGCATTGACATCTGTGTCAATGTTAAGACCATATGGGGTATAACAACGTACCTTATATATCCATAACATCTCAAGCTTAGACAGTTCTCTAACTAGGGAACCTCCCCTTCAATGAGCACTATATTTGTCAATCCCCAAAAACAACATGTTAGCAGGGTTGCGATCATGATGAATCGCATAATGCTTAGAGATGGAATGGTATTTAAAGCCATTTTTGATGTTAGTGATATGCTCGCCCAAGCGTACCTGCATAGATTGCTTGGTCCTTCCAATATATTGGTGCCCACACGGACATTGCAAAATATACTACGCCCATTGAGCTATATATAATAAATGGCTCAATTTTGTGTTCAATTGATGTGCTGGTTGAAACAAAAGACTCGGTTTTCCTCTGTTTACTCCTATTTAATGTATAAATCTGACACCTACGACTCTGTTGGTATCCAGAAAGATTTTGGAAAAAGGAAATTTTCTTAATAGGAGGGTCCACAGCATTGGGGGCAATCTTATCCTGAAGGGAACGGGACCTATAAAAATCACCTGTGGATGTGCTGGTAAAAAAGATTTTATGATCCTGTCATTAAGTATTTGTTAGGGCTCCTGCGCTATAAGAAGTGGTTGATTCTAATTACTGGGTGTAGCAAGCACTTGCACGAGACACACTCTCATGTAAATGGTATAAATAGTAAAAGAATAGTGCTGCGCTACCAGAGTGAAAAAAAGGAAAAAATCTAAGAGAAAAAACTGATATAAAACCTTTACCCCTTATGGTACATATAGATATACTCTGGGCTAGCCAAAAAGACACATATATATAAAATCTGCATACGTGTGTATCTAAAAGCCAAGGTTAAAAATATCTGCTTAAAATTGAAGTGTTAAGCCGCGTACACATGGGCGGACTGTCTGTCCAACTTAGTCCGTCGAAACACATTTCAGCGGACAGTCCGCTCGTGTGTGGGCTTCAGCGGACTTTTTCAGCGCGCAGTCCGGCGGACTAAGTATTTCGGAATTTCCGTAATATTGTCCGTCCAACTTTGGTTTCAGCGGACAGTCCGCTCGTGAGTAGGCTAGTTTGACGGACTAAGTATGGCGCATGCTCAGAAAGGATTTACACGGCGAAAGGTTGCATTGCTGTGTATTGGACGTCCTATTTCTAGTCCCGTCGTACGTGCTGTACACATCATCGCGCAAGCTTTCGACGGACTGTTTGTTCATCGTGTGTGGTCAAGTCCGTTCATTCGAAAGTAGGATGGACTGTCTGTCGGATTGTCTGACGGACTAAGTTGGCCATACAGTCCGCCCGTGTGTACGCGGCTTAAGACAATACATATTTACCGTGAATTTAATCCACTATCAAAGGGGTTAAGCCCCACTAAAGTGCTCAAGTGTATGAAATTACTCAAGTGTATATAAGAAAACACACATAACCGATGTATATATGCAAACACAGTTAGAAAAATATCATTTGTGATAAAATATAGAATTGATCAAACACATAAAGTGCTAAGTGCATATAATGAACAAAATGAAAAAAATGAAAACAAAACAAAAAAAAAAATCAGCAAAAAACACACAATAGTCCAGCTGGGTGAATATTGTAGTGAAGGTTCAAATGAGATAAAGTGACTTAGTGCTTGCAATGTGCAAAAAAGGATTCTTTCTCCACTTCAGTGATTCACCATGTTTGTTTAGACACACCAGGTAATTACCTCACTGCTGTAAGGTATACAGCGTATCTATAGCCTTTTCAGGGACACACAGGGAATCAGGAGGGGGACTTCAGATACTCATATTGTTATCACCATCTATAAAATTGCTCCATAGGAGGATTCAGATGTTGCTCAAGGAATAGATATAAGGACAACCATAGTGTAATAAAGTTAAACTTTAACAAATTTATTTAATCAATTAAAATCTACTCACAAAACAGCAAGGTGAGTCACACATTAACAGCAGACTACGAGCCGACCGCTCAGGTGTAGGCGTCACTTCCGGTCTCTGTATCCTACGCGTTACGTCACTTCCTGTGACTTCAACTGGGATGGAAGAATGATAATCGGAAGTGGCATTAAGAGTACTGGGCGGGAGCGGCTCCGCCTAATATTTAAATATAGACACTCCCCGTGTAAACTAACACAGCGGCGCATCTCGGACAAAAAACAAACAGAAGGGGGGGGGATCGGGGGCCATATCAGAACACCCAATCCCATATACTAGGCGTGTGATCTTTATAGTGAACATCATTAGAAAATTAGCAACAACGCCTTATAATGAATTAACTATTATGCAGTTATTTACAAATCACGTACCGTGGCCATTTTCTTGGAGACCATATATCTGTCTCCTACATATGTACTGCGGACATTTTCTTGGAGGTAAACATGAAAGGTTAGCTCAAAATAGACCTGCCATATTGGTGTCAGCAATGTATGCTGAACTGAAGAAAAAAAGGAAGAAGCAAACAAACACAAAAAAGCACCTAAAATAATAAAAATGGGATAAGATCATTATCCTCATGGACCATATATAAATCTAAAAATAAAAATAATATTAAAACCTAAAATTTAAAAAATATTAAAATTAATTTAAAATAAATTTATAATTAATTTAGAATTACCCAGTTTGAAAAAAAACGTCATTTACTGCATAGGATCTCATAATAGGATCTCGGAGGTACATTACAGAGTTTAAAGACAAAGACTAAATAAAATTACATTAAACTAAGGGGGGGGGGAGAAGAGGGGTGGGGGGGGGGAAGGCTGAGAAACGGCCAAGGGAGAGAGAAGAGCTATTTAAAAATTACTAATAAAACAGTTCAGATCGAATTCGACATTAAGTCCTCTAGGGGCAAATGTGTCGAGAGAGAAGATCCACTTAGATTCGACCTGACTAAGCATCCTCACTTTATGCCCGCCTCTCCAATGCTTGGTATATGGTACAATACCCCAAAATTTTAAATCTCGGGATCCTTTTTTATGGTGTGTCTATCAAATCCCTTTATGATATTTTGTACATGTTCCTTTAATTGTACCCTTAAGGGCCTTTTCGTTCGACCCACGTACTGTAGGCCTTTTGTATTGCAGCATATAAAGTCTCTGATTTTGTGTATGTTGCCTGTGCTGGTGGATGAAAACTGGACCACTTTTTTCGGGTTGCCTACTCTCGTACAAGCGAAGCACCTCTTACAAGGGAAGAACCCTTTACCTGTAAAGAACGTGAAATTCTTTGTTGGTGGGTCTGGGAAAGTTTTAACACCTAGGCCTAAATTTATATATAGACGTGCCCCCACACTGCGGGACAGAATAGTTAAAACTATCCCAGACCCACCAACAAAGAATTTCACGTTCTTTACTGGTAAAGGGTTCTTCCCTTGTAAGAGGTGCTTCGCTTGTACGAGAGTATTCAACCCGAAAAAAGTGGTCCAGTTTTCATCTACCAGCACAGGCAACATACACAAAATCAGAGACTTTATATGCTGCCAAACCAAAAGGGGCCGTATATGTGCTGGAGTGTAGTTGTGGCCTACAGTACGTGGGTCGAACGAAAAGGCCCTTGAGGGTACGATTAAAGGAGCATGTACAAAATATCATAAAGGAATTTGATAGACACAGCGTTTCCAAACATTTTGCGACACACCATAAAAAGGATCCCCGAGACTTAAAATTTTGGTGTATTGTACCGTATACCAAGCATTGGAGAGGTGGGCATAAAGTGAGGACGCTTAGTCAGATCGAATCTGAGTGGATCTTCTCTCTCGACACATTTGCCCCTAGAGGACTTAATGTCGAATTCAAACTGAACTGTTTTATTAGTAATTTTTAAATAGCTCTTCTCTCTCCCTTGGCCTTTTCTCTGCCTCCCCCCCCCTTCCCCCCCCCCTCCCTTAGTTTAATGTAATTTAATTTAGTCTTTGAACTCTGTAATGTACGCGTCACCTCCGAGATCCTATTATGAGATCCTATGCAGTAAATTATGTTTTTTTCAAACTGGGTAATTCCTAATTAATTTTAAATTTGTTTTAAATTAATTTTAATATTTTTTAAATTTTAGGTTTTAATATTATTTTTATTTTTAGATTTATATGTGGTCCATAAGGATAATGATCTTATCCCATTTTTATTATTTTAGGTGCTTTTTTATGTTTGTTTGCGTCTTCCTTTTTTTCTTCAGTTCAGCATACATTGCTGACACCAATATGGCAGGTCTATTTTGAGCTAACCTTTCATGTTTACCTCCAAGAAAATGGCCGCAGTACATATATAGGAGACAGATATATGGTCTCCAAGAAAATGGCCGTGGTGCGTTATTTGTAAATAACTACATAATAATGAATTCAATATAAGGCGTTGTTGCTAATTTTCTAATGATGTACACTATAAAGATCACACGCCTAGTATATGGGATTGGGTGTTCAGATACGACCCCCGATCCTCCCCCCTTCTGTTTGTTTTTTGTCCGAGATGCGCCGCTGTGTTAGTTTACACGGGGAGTGCCTATATTTAAATATTAGACGGAGCTGCTCCCGCCCAGTACTCTTAATGCCACTTCCGATTATCATTCTCCCATCCCAGTTGAAGTCACAGGAAGTGACGTAACGCGTAAGATACGGAGACCGGAAGTGATGCCTACACGCGAGCAGTCGGCTCGTAGTCTGCTGTTAATGTGTGACTCACCTTGCTGTTTTGTGAGTAGCTTTTATTTCAATTCGTTTTTCTATTCAAGATCAAACAGAAAGTTACAAGGCTTCATTATAGGTATGTACTTGTTATCAACTAGCGTAACTATACAGACAATCAAATTTACATTGTGCAGGTACAATCTCATACAAATAGGTTCGTTTCCCAGCTGTACACCATCATCATTCTGGAGCGGCGACGCCCTCCCCACACCCAGCACCCCAATGGGATCTAGCTGTGCCCTGGTGTGGAGCATGACGCCCCCCCTCTCTCAACCTCAAGGGGATTCCTCCCCCAGGGAAACCTCCCCTCTCCATGGACCTGTAGGTGCCTTGAGCCGGTCAGTTACAGACCGTTGCCAGAACTGCAGATGTACCATAGAAAGGTTATTTTTTATTTTTTTTATTTTTTTCCACTATGGTGGTCCTGTATACTTCCTGGTAGGTAGTATTATTGAAATATTTAGCAATAAGGGATAAATCATAAAGGGTAACATAAAAAGAACAAGTAAGAAACACGTTAACTATTGTTGACTGCCTTCTCCCCCCTCACCTCACTCCTTCCTGGAGACTCTTACTATTAAGTAAATAAGCTTGAATTACACTTCTAGTAGTGGATATTCATTTAACCAATATTTCCAATTATCATTACATTTTTGGATAGAGTCCTGGCTACGGGCCAGGGTTTTTTCGCATTGCACAACACTCTGTATTCTTTTAATAGTATCTGATACGTTAGGGGCTTTATTCGACTTCCACAAGTATGCAATAGTCATACGGGCTGCAGTGAGAATCTGGATTACCACAGTACAAAATTGTTTAGGTATGGTTCCTATACTCAAGTAAAGAATGGCTAAATCCGCTCTTGGAGAGGTGAAGAAACCTGTAATTTTGGATATGAGGGAGAATATGCCGTTCCAGAAGATACGTAGGCTTTTGCAGGACCAAAATATATGGTACATGGACCTATACTCCCCACATTCTCTCCAACACTTAGAGTCTACAGCCGGGAAAATCTTGGATAGTCTAGAGGGAACCAAATAGCTTCTATTGGACATTTTCAGAAAGTTGTCCCAATGGTTAACACATTTGGAGGCTCTAAAGGTTGCTTGTCTGGCCTTTTCCCAATCCCCAACCTCAAAGAGTGAATTGAGATCTTTTTCCCACGTTAGCATGTAAGATGATTTAACACTGGTCACACTATTCTGTAAATACGCATAATATCTAGAGATGCCCCCTCTTTTATACGGTCTATTATTAAGGCCCCCGAAAAATTAGGGGGGCGTGGCTTGGTGCCTGAGGAAGATGGACGCTCGCTTCTAAGCTCTCTCTCCCAGAGGTCCAGCTATCTATCTATCGGGTATCTATCTCACCGAAAAACATGGGGAGCACGCCGCAAAACCCTTCTGGTTTACCCTCCCGTTCGTCCGGGAGCCAAGACGCCCTTACAAACCAACACATACCGGAGATATTCCGCGCGCGGCCTAGAGGAATGGCGTCTGACTCGCACGCCACACCGCGCGACGATTCACCTCATAGCAGAGGGCCTAACAGATCCAGAAGCCGGAGCCCACAATCTCAACCCACGGATCCACCGTCGTCTCCGTCGCTCAGTCTGGCGGATTTGAAAGCTATGACGGCGGATATCAAAGGAGCACTCGCGGCTGCGGTCTCCGAATTACGTGCGGACTTTCAGTCGATGATACTGAGGGTGGAAGACATAGAAGACACACAGGCCCGCCATGACACTACTCTTTGCCGATTGCAACAAGTCTCGGAATCCCACGCGGTTCACTTCAGGGACATTAACCGTCACTTGGAAGACCTCGACAACCGCGGAAGAAGACACAACGTCCGACTACGAGGTCTTCCAGAGTCCGTGGAACCTTCACAGCTAACCCGCGTGGTCACGGCCATTTTTAATGGTCTCTTAGAGAGGCCCCCTGATACGCCTATTGTTCTGGAACGCATCCATCGAGCCCCACGACCCAGAGGAAGGGATGCTGATCCCCCTAGGGATGTCATATGTTGCATAGCAGACTATATTCTTAAGGAAGAAATTATGCGGAGGGCGAGAAATGGAGGACGGACGCTTCACCATGGCGCTGAAATTAAACTTTTCCAAGATCTGTCGGCCATTACTCTACAGAGAAGAAGAGAGCTAAAACCGATCCTAGATCTCTTGAGAGCCCGCGCTATTCCGTACAGATGGAAATTCCCGCTTTGCCTCTCAGTCAACCATAACGGTCACTCGACTAATCTCAGAGTACCAGAGGATCTTGAGCATTTTTGTAGTACTCTTAATTTGCCCCACGTCGAAGTGCCTGACTGGTACAGTGATTTTCGTCTCCCCGTGTTACAGAGAGCTGACTCTATGGAAGGCATTGCAGAAGCAGGCAACTTCAACATTGGCAGACGCAGGAGGAGCCATCCCCCTGCTCCATCGCCGAGAGCTCACGGTAACGCGCGCAATCTCAGCCCTACAGCCTCGCCGGATCACCGAAAGCCTAGGAGATCGTAAAGTCTCTTTTCCCTGAAAATCCGTCTTGTTGTCATGTTACACCGCAAATCTTGTTCTTTGTTTTCCCGGTTAACTGAGTTAAGTGCGGTCTTCCAAGAGAACTGGAACTTACTCTGTCATGAAGAGTTCTACCTTCTTTTTTCCTTCGTTAACCGCTATAGACGTGCGAGAAACTCCGCGGTTTACTGCCCTGGAAGATACCTCGGACTCGCTCACATGGAGTCATTTGCCACGACTGTTATCCTGCATCCTCACCGCATCACCCACAGAACCTAATACACTGTATTGGACTTCGTACGTCGAACCTGTAAGTAAGCTGTCTATCTGGACACTAGCTATGCCCACGATGCGATCCTCCAGAGTTGGAGAACTTGCATTTGGACTTGGACATCATCTCCTGATTTATTTTCTCCTTTTTCCTTTTTCCCTTTTTTTTTTATTTTTCTTTTCTTATTTTTTTTTTTTTTTTTTTTTTTTTTTTTTATATATATATATGATGTTCCAATGCTAACTTACTTTTTCTTTTCTAATGTCTGGTATATTGTTTGTTTTTTTAGCTTTCTTTCAGATTTTATTAGTTCTCTAGATACATGATAAACCAGATGCAGGCTGCGTGTATCCGTTCAGTTTGCAATACGCTATAGCTCCTCGATTAATGTTGTTTGCTTAATAACCTTATCGTTTGATTTATACTTCAATACCGCATGACACTATATGTTCACTGAATGCCTGGTTACGCCATTTGTTCTCTTTGAGACAACCATTGCTAAAAGAATCGATCCCACTCCATTCCTTGAATATATAGTTAACTTGCACTTCAATGTGTTTACTCCTAGATCCTGAATACTCGCTTCGAGCGCAGTTACGAAGAATGCCTTTGTTTTTCATGTTTATGTTCTAGGTTGACTTATTAGAGTACGTTATTAGGAACTTACGTCCGATCCCTTCTAGTTGTATTGTGCATCTTCCTGATCAGCAGTGCCTTTTCTCGTGATCTCTCTGTAGAATCTACCCAATCCCTGTATCTTTACATGCCAATTTCTCCATTTCCTTCCATGTTTGTATATCTCCTCTCCTGTTCTCGTTGTCGCCACAAACGAACTGATGCCCCTCCCTATCCCTTCTCGACCTCAAGGGACTCGGAGCATACCCCATCTTACTTGGGTTACCGAACACTCTCCACCTCAGGAATCTCTATGAGATCCACCTGACCTTTACTGGTATTATTTGTTGTCGGGAAGTTTCTGATAAATACTTCCGGACCCCAGTTGTATTTACACCCCTCTCTCTCTCTCTCTCCTCTCTTTCTCTTCTTTCTTTCTTTTCTTTTTCTTTCTTTTTCTCTCTTAATAGCTTAGTACCCTGCCCTTCGCATTCCCTTTTACACCTCATTAGGTTTTCTGCTACTCGCCGTCGTTTCTCTACTGGTCGCTTACGATTTTGCGCATCATGCCCTCTCAACGCTCGATACGCACGTCACAATTCAGATCTCTCAAGATCGTATCTCTAAATGCGAAAGGTCTGAACACGCCTGAAAAGAGATCTCAACTTTTAGCACATATGAAATCTATGAAAGCTGATATCATTTTTATTCAGGAAACCCATTTCAGCTCTCAGGCCACACCTAAATTCTCAAACTTACACTACCCTCAGGGTTATCACTCCACCACTCCGAATTCTAAAACGAAGGGTGTATCCATTCTCATATCCAAGCGGACTCCCTTACAAATAATTGATACAAAGATCGATGATCATGGGAGATACATTTTTCTTAAGGGCTCAGTACATGACAAACCGATCACATTGGCGAATATATATAGCCCTAACTCGGCACAAGTCCCCTTCTTTAGATTGATCTCGAATCAATTGGCTACTTTTCAAGCAGGTATGCTGATTCTAGGAGGCGACTTTAATGTTCCCCTAGATCCTCTGATTGACACATCGACTGGTTCCTCTACTCTCCCCTACAGGGCCATAAAACAAATTAGACTGACACTACAAGATTTACTTCTCCACGATACTTGGAGAACCCTTCATCCGACCGACAAAGACTTCACCTTTTATTCTCACCCTCACGACAAATACTCTAGACTTGACTACCTTTTCTTAACACAGACGGATCTACCCTATCTTACACATGCGACTATAGAACCAATGGTTCTGTCGGACCATCACCCGATTTCAATTACTCTGCAATTTCCTGAGAATCATGACCACACATATATCTGGAAATTGGATCCAAGTATCCTGACGGACACTATTCACACCTCTCAACTCCAACAATGTCTCACTGATTATTTCTCTGAAAACACCACCCCAGATACCTCTTCCATCACTCAATGGGCAGCTCACAAAACTGTTATCAGAGGGAAACTCATTTCCATCTCTGCTGCGATCAATAGGGAACGAAAACATCGCCTATCCGATCTTTTCACACGCCTTAAAAAGCTAGAGACAGCACACAAATGTACACTGGCTGAGCAGACCCTCCACGATTTACAAGCAGTTCGTTCCTCCATTCGTGAAGAATTGGGGAAATCTATCCGGAAAAAATATATGCTCTCTCAGAAACTCTTTTACCAGTTCGGCAATAAAAGTGGTCACCTTTTGGCCCAAGCCTTGAAAGCCAAACGGTCGAAGACGAATGTGCATTCCCTACATGCTTCTACAGGTCAAAAACTTACATCGAACGGAGAGATAGCTTCTACTCTAAATTATACAATCTTAAAAACTCTGATGTACCCCCCTTAGCTAAACTTCACAGACAACGAACGATGGAGGGATTTTTACGCCAATTCTGTCCCAAAATTCTAAACCCAGACGTCTTATCCTCTCTAGAGGCTCCGATTACTCCTTTAGAATGGAAGACCGCCCTTAAGCAGACAAAAACTGGAAAGAGCCCAGGCCCAGACGGATTGCCTGCGGTTTATTATAAAACCTTTTCAGATGTTCTCTTAGATCCCTTCTGTAGAGCCTTCAATTCCATTTCAGACACCACTCCCCTCCACCAGGATATGCTAGAAGCCCATATAGTGGTGATTCCGAAGGGTGACAAAGACCCAACCAAAGTTGAAAATTATAGACCTATCTCGCTACTTAATGTTGATTTGAAACTTTTCTCTAAAATTCTTGCTAATAGAATTCTTCCTCTTATCCCTACACTGATCTCTGGTGATCAAGTCGGATTCGTCCCTGGCCGTGAGGCACGGGACAATACGATTAAAGCCATTAACTTGCACCATTTGATCAAAATCTCTGGACAAAAGAGCTTTTTCCTTTCCCTTGACGCGAAGAAGGCATTCGATAGGGTTGCATGGGATTACATGCAATGTGTTTTGAAAACCATCGGATTGGGGCCTCGCTTTCTCCGCTTTATTGATGCTTTATATCTTAATCCGAAAGCGAAAATCAGAGTGAATAATACCTTATCGAATGCCTTCTCCATACGAAACGGGACAAGACAGGGATGCCCCCTGTCCCCCATTTTATATATTCTCACCTTGGAACCCTTCTTGAATAGCTTAAGATGTAACCCGGATATCACCGGAATTAAATCGAAAACGAAAGAATACAAAATCGCAGCGTACGCTGACGACATTTTACTATTTCTCACCAATCCCCTTATAACGATTCCGTCCCTTTTAAAAGCATTTGACTCATTTAATACTTTGTCTAATCTTAAAATTAACTTTAGTAAATCCTATGCCCTCAATATCTCTTTACCCCATGAATTAGCCGAACAATGTAAACTTAACTTCCCGTTTCATTGGACGAATGAGACTATTACCTATCTGGGCATACAACTCCCAAAAAATTTAGACGACCTATACGCCAAAAACTATCTACCATTACTTCATAAAATATTGTTAGACCTAAAACTATGGAACAAACCAATTTTTTCGTGGTTCGGTAGGGCTGCTATTCTCAAGATGAATATTCTCCCCCGCATTCTGTATCTTTTACAAGCCGTCCCGATTAAACTCCCCGTAGCCTTTTTTAAATCGTATAAACGAGCTTGTACAAATTACCTGTGGACTGCGCACAGACCCAGAATTAGCTATCACCAACTTTCCCTACCCAAAGACAAAGGTGGCATAGGTCTCCCTGACATCGCTAACTACTACAAAGCCACTCATATGACGAGAATTGTTGACTGGAACATCCATTCACCTTACAAAGATTGCATTGCTCTAGAAGCTTCGTTCGTAGACTCCCCGCTTAGACATCTTCCTTGGGTACAGCGCTCACACATGCTCGCTTCGACCAAATCCCACCCATTAATAGCCCCAACTTTACATTGCTTCTCTACTATATGCGCTCAAAAGGAAATATCATCTAATCCTGGACCAATGACTCCACTGAAACTGAACCCACTCTTTCCGCCAGGCATGCACGAATCCTTCCTGGTTCAACATTGGACTAACGACCCGATTCTCATCAACTCCTTTTACAACAAAGGACGAATGCTCACGGCACGACAAATAGCAGAAAACTTACAAATGCCTCCAATCCCCATGTGGACCTACCAACAAATCAGACATTACCTGCAATTCACGAATAAACAAAATGACTGCACTAGACCCCTGACTCCCTTCGAGAAACTCTGCACCTCACGGACTCCCCTGACCCACCTCGTCTCTTTGACTCATTCACTTCTATTCCAAAATTACAATCCTGGCGCTTCGTTGGCTTGCAAGGCTTGGGAGAAAGACCTGAATTCTTCCTTTTCGCAGGAGGAATGGGAACGTATCTTCCTACATATTCATAAAGGTTCGCTGAACGTATCAACGCAAGAAAATGGATATAAATTACAATGTCGCTGGTACCGTTCTCCTGCTTTGCTCCACTCCTGGGATGCAGAAACTCCGGATACATGCTGGAGATGTCACAATCTGGGTGCCACCCTCCTACATCTGTGGTGGCTTTGCTCAGCCATACGTCCTTTCTGGCAGCTAGTACATAGGAACATTGAAAAACTTACGAGCTCGACAATACCCTTCTCTCCAGCACTTTTCTTGTTACATCATGATGCCCGCTCTAGCACGTCTTACCGAAAATCTCTTACATTTCACTTAATCAGTGCAGCGAAGCAATGTATCCCAATATATTGGAAATCTTCTACTATCCCTTCCATTGCGGAATGGCTCCGTAGAGTTGACAAGATAGCACACATAGAAGAACTGATTCACATTCATGCTGACACCCCGACGAAATTTAGCTCCAAATGGGCACCCTGGATCCACTTTCGAACTACTACTGACTTTCACGACCTGCTTCACAATCCCCCCTGAATAACCTTCGCATATTTAAATACCCGTACTTAGCGCAGAGTATCCCCTGGGTTTCCTACCACACGACACTTCATCCGGCCACCTTAAAAGGGTGTTGATTCGTAGACGGCGAGTGGCAGATCTCCTACACCCCTTTCTGATTCCTTTACCTGACGACACATCCTCCCCTCTCTTTACCCTTTTTCACTCGTTTTTTATCCTGTCTTTCTTTAACTTAGGTCCCCTCTCCCCACTCTCCTCTCTATGAGGGGATACATCTCCAGATTAAAAGGTATAAACCTATCACATACCCCCTTATCTCCTTCTCAATCTTTACTTACCTTGACACGTTCGTTGTTGTCACGACCGGGCAATCCACCTCTAGACCTGTTGATCATAGTACAACTCTATACCTACACAATTAAATGATCTAATTTTATTTGCCTTGGGAATTTCTCCCATAGATTTTAGCATCTTATTGAAACTGTTTATTTAGACCTAAGATTCCATTCTACATCTACTGTACGACCATATCCAATTTGTTTGTTTGTATTATTATTGCTCAACATGGATTGCCTGCCTTTTATATATCTATATATATATATATATCTATGTGTTATTATTTCACTGTATGATGTATTTTGAAAACCAATAAAAACCTTTGAAAAAAAAAAAAAAAAAAATTAAGGCCCCGCCACAATTCTTCATTCACCTTTATGCTATTCATGGGAGTGTATTTAAGCAAGTGTCTGACTTGGAGTGTTTCATAGTGGTTATAAGTCAGAAGGGTAGTGGATAGGTCCAAGACAAATCTAAATCCTTTCTGTATCCATGGGAGAACCTTAAGTGGTTGGATTAGATACTCTAAAACTGAAATTGGGGTTGTAACCTCAAGGTAATATTGTTGTGTAGCCTGAGCCTGATGGGCCGATTCCCAAGCATGTACGGAGGCCTTAATGGCTGGTAGATTTGGCTTGTGCGTCTGGAGGCCCATCCTATTAGCTAATAATAGGGAAGGAAGATCCCTCGAATACGTGAGAGATTCCACCAGACCCACCCACAGTTTCGTGGATGGCTTATCGAACCATGAGTGGAGCTGCTCCAAGAGTACTGCAGTATGGTACAGATGTAGAACTGGTAGACCTATCCCCCCCATCTTTTTTGTGAGTAGATTTTAATTGATTAAATAAATTTGTTAAAGTTTAACTTTACCACACTATGGTCGTCCTTATATCTATTCCTTGAGCAACATCTGAATCCACCTATGGAGCAATTTTATGGATGGTGATAACAATATGAGTATCTGAAGTCCCCCTCCTGATTTCCTGTGTGTCCCTGAAAAGGCTATAGATACGCTGTATACCTTACAGCAGTGAGGTAATTACCTGGTGTGTCTAAACAAACATGGTGAATCCTTTTTTGCACGTTGCAAGCACTAAGTCACTTTATCTCTGCATTTGAACCTTCACTACAATATTCACCCAGCTGGACTATTGTGTGTTTTTTGCTGATTTTATTATTTTTTTTTTCATTTTTTTCATTTTGTTCATTATATGCACTTAGCACTTTATGTGTTTGATCACTTCTATATTTTATTACGGATGATATTTTTCTAACTGTGATTACATATATACATCGGTTATGTGTGTTTTCTTATATACACTTGAGTAATTTCATACACTTGAGCACTTTAGTGGGGCTTAACCCCTTTGATAGTGGATTAAATTCACGGTAAATATGTGTTGTCTGACACTTCAATTTTAAGCGGATATTTTTCACCTTGGCTTTTAGATACACACGTATGCAGATTTTATATATATATGTGTCTTTTTTGGCTAGCCCAGAGTATACCTATATGTACCATAAGGGGTAAAGGTTTTATATCAGTTTTTCTCTTCGATTTTTTCCTTTTTTTCACTCTGGTAGCGCAGCACTATTCTTTTACTATTTATGATCCTGTCATTACCTAACAGGTGTCAATGTTAGGTAGGTCTCTATCGTACTTTCCTGGGACCATCAGTGAGCAGTATGGACCTATCAATATCTGCTACTTCTTCTAACGTGTCTCTTAATGAGTTTGCATCATAACCCTTCTCCTCTAATCTGTCTTTAAGAATGCCAGCTTGAATTCTGTAGTCGTCCAAAGTAGTGCAATTCTGTCTCATCCTAGTAAACTAGCCCTTGGGGATTGACTTTAGCCAAGAGTCGTGATGACAGCTCCCCAAAGGTATGAAGGCATTACGGTCCGTCTTTTTGAAATAAGAGACCGTCTTAAAAATTCCTTCACTTTGTGATAGTAATATCAAGAAAGTTGATTTTATCTATACTGGCCTCATGAACGAACCTAATGCCCCTATCATTGGTGTTAATATAACAAAAGAATTCATCCAATTCAGAGATGGTCCCATCCCATAGGAGGAGGACATCATCTATATACCTGTCCCAAAAAAGCAAATGCGGGTTTCGGTCCTGATAGATGACCTCCTCCTCCCACTTGGCCATAAATAAGTTGGCCAAACTTGGGGCATACTTAGCACCCATAGTGACGCCACATTGTTGTCAAAAGTATTGATGGTCAAACCAAAAATATTTATGTCTCGCCGCATACTCGAGCAGATCAATGATGAAGGCCTGTTGTTGATTAGGTAGAGTGGAAAAGGTGCTCAAGTCGTTTTTGACTGCGGCTATCCCCAAACCATGGGGTATGATAGTATACAAAGATGTTACACCAGCCATTACCATCAAAGTGTGATCACTAGGTTTTAATTTAGACAACAAATTGATTACATGTCTGGTATCTTTCAAATATAAGGGTCATTTTTGCACGGCTGAAGAAAAAAGTCTATATACTTGCCCACCCAGGATGTGATGGAGTCTATCCCACTCACAATTGGATGTCCCGGGGAGCAAGTAAGACGGTTATGAATTTTGGGCAAACAGTACAAGACTGGTACCCATGGAGCTTTAGGGATCAAAAAAATCCTCTCTTTTTTTGTTTAAAATATTCAACTGGAAGCCCCTATCTACTAAAAGTTGCAAAGACTTATATTGAATGACAGGATTGCCCGATAACCGTACATAAGTGTCTTTATCATTCACAATGTTATGCATTTCACGAAGATAGTCACTTCGATACAGAACAACAATATATATATATATATATATATATATATATATATATATATATATATATATATATATATATATATCCACTGTCACTGTATGCAGTTTAGCTAGATCTCACTGCAGTTCGTTCCTGGTGTACTCTTTCTAATATACTTCAGGCAGGCAGGTGATTCTGCTAGCTGCAGTGCATTTAATTTATATATATACAGTCTCGTATGTATATATATATATATATATATATATATATATATATATATACACACACACACATCCACTGTATCCAGTGTAGCTAGATCTGACTGCAGGCTGTTCTTGGTGTACTTTTTCTAATATACTGTCAGGCAGGCAGGTGATTCAGTGATCTGCAGTGTATTAAATATATATACACAGTCTCCTACATATATATATATCCACTGCATTCTAGTCTAGACAAGCCTATATCTGCCTGCAAGCCATTCCTGGTGTACTTTTTCTAGTAAACTTCAGGCAGTGTTTTGCTAATAAAATTTTACAGCATGTCTAGAAGGCCACCAAGGAGAGGCAGACGCTCACAGGCCAATAAAAGATGGCAAGCAGGCTCTGTGTCTACAGCCAACAATGCTGGTTGTGGACATGGTGCACCCTCAGCACGTGGCCGTGGGGCACGCTTGTCCTTTATTTCCGCAGCTGGCCGTGCTGATCCACAACATGCAGAAGAGTTGGTAGAGTGGATAACTAAGCCGTCCTCATCCTCTGTTATCCAGGCTCAGAGTAGTTTGCCTGCCAATACAGCTACAAAAAAGCGGTCATCGGCTCAAAGTCATCAGTCACTCTTTCCCTAGCCCCACCATCATGCATGGAGGAGTCCCTCGCACTGTTCGACCACAGTGCCGGGTACATGCTGCAGGAGGATGCACAGCATTTTGAAGGCTCTGATGATGGTACCCAGGTTGAGGAAGGCAATAACATGATCCCAGAGAGAGGGGGTGCCCAAGAATGACAAGAAACTGGCAGTCATGTTGCCCCAGCTGCAGCATACTGCCAGGTTTGCTCCGGTGACGAGGAGGGAGGGGATGATGAGGTCACTGACTGTCACGGTCTGGAGTCAGGCTTAGAGGCCAGTAGCTATAGCAGCAGAGCAGGTATTCACACAGGTCACCCTGTCTGATGACACGGGTTCACCTGAGGTGCGGGGTCTAAGCACTAATCGGTATTCACCAGAGCTCCTAATGGTGGAGCTGTCCAGCATTCCAGGTGGCTCAGCATGCAGACTCACTGCCAGACACACCAGAGGTCGCAGGTTCAAGCCCAGGTCCTAACAGTACTCCCCTCCTCCCAGGATGTCCCTGGACGTCTTAGGGCCAGGTTTCTGAGGAAACCCTTGGTGGAATTCCCTTGTTAATCTAGGGGCATGAACATTCTTTTTAGGCTCCCAAGAATTTTCTTCTGGCCCATATCCTTCCCATTGAACCAAATATTGCAATTTGTTCCTAGAGATCCTGAAGTCAAGAATTTTTTCCACCACAAATTTCCCACCACAAATTCTTCTTCACCCTGTACCTCAACAGGTAGAGTAATTCTTCCAAAAAAAGTATTTTCATTAAATATTTTGAGTAGCGATATATGAAACACAGGATGAATCTTCATATTGTCAGGAAGTTTTAGGCGAAAAGTGACTGGGTTGATTTGAGCAGAAATCTCAAAAGGTCCCATAAACTTTTGACCCAACTTAGCACATGGAACATGAACGTTTACATTTTTGGTAGATAACCAAACCTACGTGAAAAGTGGGAATAGACCTACGATGTCTGTCAGCGGCCTTCTTGTAATATTCCTGCGCCTCCTTCAATGTATCAGTCAATTTCTCTTGGATCTCATGTAATGAAGTTAGTCTGTTGGTAACAGCAGGAATTGAAGTTGAGATGGGGAGATCAGGAATAAAAACTGGATGATACCCGGTGTTTAAGAAAAATGGGCTTTGGGAAGTGGAGCTATGTTTAGAGTTATTATAAGCAAACTCTGCCGTAGGAAGGTAGTCCACCCAGTCATCTTGAAGATAACTCACGAAACATCGAAGGTATTGCTCCAGAGTTTGATTGGTCCTCTCGGTTTGTCCATTAGGCTGCAGATGAAAAGCCGAGGACAGATTAACTGTTACACCCAAAGCTGAGCAAAAACTTCTCCAAAATTTTGATGTAAACTGTACCCCTCTGTCAGACACCACATAATCAGGAATTCCATGAAGTTTAAAAACTTCTCTAACCATTACCTCAGCAGTATGTTCGGTGGAGGGTACCCCTTTAACTGGAATAAAATGAGCCATCTTAGTGAGACGGTCAACAACTACCAGAATGGTGGTCATCCCTTTTAAAGGGGAAGGTCAACCACAAACTCCATAGAAATTGAGCCCCATGGTCTTGATGGAACAGGCAGTGGTAGAAGTAACCCCAGAGGAGAAGATCGAGGTGTCTTATTGCGAGCATAGGTTAGACATGAAGCCACATAACTCTTACATCTTTCTTGTACCCAGGCCACCAAAAGGAACGTGATAAGAGTTCTTCTGTCTTAGAAACCCCAAAATGACCAGCAAGTTTAGAGTCGTATACCAACCTGAGGGCTTCTACCCGAACTGATTCAGGTACATAGAGGCAATGCGCTTGAGTCAAAAAACCATTGTTGTACTTGAGGTTAATGTCCTTAGGAGGATTATTAAGAAGTGGGTCATTCTCATACCCCTCCTTGAGAAGCTTAATAAATGTCTTCGAACTCATGGCCCCTAGAAAGTTCTTTTGAGGCAGGATTGTACATTCAGAGGTGCTTTCCTGGAGAGGCCCAGACAACATCCATGATAGGGCATCAGCCTTACCATTCCTTGACCCAGGGCAGTATGAGATAACAAAATTGAACCTGGAAAAGAAAAGGGTCCAACGTGCTTGTCTAGATGACAACCTTTTAGCAGACCTAATAAATTCTAAATTTTTATGATCGGTGAGAACGGTTACAGGGTGCTTAGCTCCTTCCAGCAGATGCCTCCACTCAGAAAATGCTTCCTTAATTGCCAGCAGCTCCTTGTTTCCAATATCATAATTCAACTCGGCTGAAGACATCAGTCGAGAGAAATAAGCACGAGGATGAAGCTGCATTTTTTCTTCCATTCGCTGAGAAAGGATAGCTCTCACAGCAGAATTAGAAGCATCAACTTCTATGATGAAAGGTAGTTCTGGATCTGGATGTACCAGTATTGGTGCAGAAGTGAAGAGAGTTTTCAGTTTACTAAAGGCAGCCTGTGCCTCAGGTGACCACAAAAAGGGCACCCTTTCTTTGTCAGCTGTGTAATTAGAGCAATTACCTTAGAGAAATTCCTTATAAATCTTCTGTAAAAGTTGGCAAATCCAACAAATCGCTGTATCTCTTTAACATTCTTAGGGACAGGCCAATCTACCACAGCTTTGATCTTATCAGGTTCCATGCTTACCCCTTCAGAAGAGATTATGTATCCCAAGAACTGGATCTGAGTTTGTTCAAACTCGCATTTCTCTAGTTTGATGTAAAGTTGATTCCGCCTTAATCTCTCAAAAACAATACAGACATGCTTGCGGTGTTCTTCCAAAGTATCAGAGAAAATGAAAATGTCATCCAAATATGCTTTTACAAACTGATCAAGTAAATCTTGAAAAGCATCATTAATAAAACTTGAAAAGTTGCAGGAGCACTGCAAAGCCCAAAGGGCATTACCAAAGACTCAAAATGTCCATATCTGGTTCTGAAAGCAGTTTTCCATTCATCTCCGGGACGAATACGGACAAGGTTGTATGCCCCCCGTAAATCTAATTTGGTAAAGAGCTTGGTAGAGCGGAGTCTCTTAAGCATTTCTGGAATCAGTGGGAGTGGATAGCGATTCTTAATTGTGATCCTATTTAAATCTCTGTAGTCAATACACGGACGCAGGGTGGAGTCCTTTTTCGTCACGAAAAATAAGGCTGCGCCAGCAGGAGAGGTTGAGTGTCTGATAAAACCCTTCTCAAGATTCTCATTATCCGCTCCCTGAGCACTTTCAGTTCAGGGTCTGATAAAGAATAAAGGTGACCAAATGGTATTTCTGCCCCTGGAAGCAATTCAATGGTACAATCATAAGAGCGATAAGGAGTCAGCTGATCTGCGTTCTTTTTATCACAAATGTCCCGAAACTCAAGATATTGTCGAGGTCGCTTGTCGTATGACTGGATAGTTGCCAAAACTGCTTGTAAATCTTGGGTTGGTGGAGGGCTTATTTGATAAGATTCTTTGCAATGTTTCTTGCAATGGTCAGATGTAAAGCTTAAAGAACATGTTTCCCAGTTGATGGAGGGATTATAAATAGAGAACCAAGGAATGCCCAGGATAATAGGGAACTTGGGTGATGTAATCAGCTCAAAGCTGATAGTATCCTGATGGTCAGTTTCAATTAGGAGTTTAAAGTGGTTGTAAACCCTTACAACACACTTTGACCTACAGGTAAGCCTAGATTAAGGCTTACCTGTAGGTCCAAGAAATATCTCCTAAACCTACATGGTTTAGGAGATATTTGCCGAAAGACAGGCACTGCTGTCTACGGAGCATGCGCCGTAGACAGCGGCACGCAGGCGCATTAAGCGCGCCGCCGTCAATGCCGCGCGTGGCGTCTCCCGTGCGCATGCGCGGGATTGACGTTATCGCGGCTTCGCCGAATGACAGCACCGGAGCAGCAAGACCCACCAAGAAAATGGATGCGCCGGACTACAGGGGACAGCGGTGACTTCGCTGGCTCCTGTGTCAGGTAAGTGACACATAATGGACTACTATGCGATGCATAGTAGTCCATTATGCTTTACCTTTGCAGGGAATGAAAGAGGAAGTAAACTCATCACAGTTTACTTCCTCTTTAAGTGTGATTGTCTCGTGGGTAACAGGTCCTGAATCAAAGGAGAGATGGACTGAGAAATTGAGTTTATTTGTTCAGATACTGTAACATCCCTTGCTGCAATTGTTCTTTTAAATTTATTGGGGCAATTAACTGCGTAATGTCCAGAGTCTCCACAATAAAGACATAAGTTTTCTGAACGTCGTCTTTCTTTCTCCTGAGTAGTAAAAGATCTTTTAATAGCATCCACCTGCATAGGTTCAGGAGTGTCAGAATCAAGAAAACTCTTGGACCCTTAGGATACTGAGTAGTAGAAAAATACATGCCACCACCATTACTACCTAGGATTCCCAGTCTCTCCTTTCTCCTTTCAGTAAGTCTCTGATCAATTTGAATACATAATTTAATAAAAGCCTCAAGGTCATCAGGATTTTCTACTCTGGCAAGCTCATCTTTTACTTATTCCGAGAGTCCTTGATGGAACTGACTCTTTTGTGCTGTTGGATTCCAATTGGTATCTGAGATCCAACGTCGGAATTCAGTTGTGTACTCTGCAACAGAGTGTCTACCCTGCCGTAAATTATGCAATTTTGCCTCAGCCGTAGCACAGTGGTTAGGATCATCGAAAACTTGGTTCATTGCAGTCACAAAAGAATCAAAATTATCCAGGACGACATCATCTTTCTCCACATAAGGGGAGGCCCAGGCTAAGGCTTCCTCAGTCAGGAGGTTGATAATAAATAGACATGTGCATTCGTTTTCGTCCGAATGCATTTTCGTCCGAATTTCAGCTATTTTCGTTTTGACAAATGATAACGAAAGCACAGAATCCGAAAAATGAAAGATCTGACATAAATAAATGCTTTCTTTTTGTTTTCGTTGTTACAACAGTTTTATATAGAATAGGAGATTCGACGTGACTCTGACAATAACAATCTGTGTCTATAGAACCTGTGGTCGAATGTGCCTAACCTTACCTCGATTAGTCCAAGATTATATAGAGAAAATATTCGACAGAGAAAAAAGATTTGACAGAGAGAAAAGATTCTGCAAGTTACTGTCCTAAAAAGTGTTTGGGGACCCGGGTCCTGCCCCAGGAGACATGTATCAATGCAAAAAAAAGTTTTAAAAATGGCCGTTTTTTCGGGAGCAGTGATTTTAATAATAATTAAAGTGAAACAATAAAAGTGTAATATTCCTTTAAATTTCGTACCTGGGGGGTGTCTATAGTATGCCTGTGAAGGGACGCATGTTTCTGGTGCTTAGAACTGTTCCTGCACAAAGTGTTATTTATGCAGGAAAAAAAGTCCTTTAAAATCACTCGCAGCTATTATGAATTGTCGGCTCCGTAATACAGAGAACACTCATTGAAAGTCATTGATAAAAAAAAAAAAAAAAAAAAAAGCATGGGGGTCCCCCAAATTTAATTACCAGGCCCTTCAGGTCTGGTATGGATATTAAGGGGAACCCTGCATCAAATAAAAAAAAAATTGACGTGGGGTTCCCCCTAAATATCCATACCAGACCCTTTATCCGAGCATGCAACCTGGCAGGCCGCAGGAAAAGAGGGGGGGGACGAGAGAGTGGCCCCCTCCCTCCTGAACCATACCAGGCCACATGCCCTCAACATTGGGAGGATGCTTTGGGGGTCTGTGACCCCTCAAAGCACCTTGTCCTCATGTTGATGAGGACAAGGGCCTCATCCCCACAACCCTGGCCGGTGGTTGTGGAGGTCTGTGGGCGGGGGGCTTATGAGAATTTGGAAGCCCCCTTTAACAAGGGGACCCCCAGATCCCACCCCCCCGTTTGAAATGGTAAGGGGGTACAAAAGTACCCCTACCATTTCACAAAGAAAGTGTAAAAAATAGTTAAATAAGACAAACACACTTTTGAAAAATTCCTTTATTAAAAATAAAAAAAAGATTCCAGCGGTGGTAATCCAATCTCCAGCAACGGATGATCATCTCTCCGGGGTCCAGCGATGGCTGATCTGATCCAGCACAGCAAATCCATCCATCTTCTGTCTCCACAGAGGAGACACTGCGGGGATCCCGGCGGCCTGATGTTTGTTATATGCGGAGGGCGGGGCCACCCGTAACCTGACCCCACCCCCTCTGACGAAAGGGGAAACCCGGGCTTCCCCAGTGACATATGGGTGACCCCGCCCCCCTCTGATGTAACGGAAACCTGCCTGTGTTACATCAGAGGGGGACAGGGTCACCCATACATCACTGGGGAAGCGTCATTTGACGCAGGGTTCCCCTTAATATCCATACCAGACCTGAAGGGCCTGGTAATTGAATTTGGGGGACCCCCACGCTTTTTTATCTATTTATTTATTTATTTATTTATCAATGACTTTCAATGAGTGTTCTCTGTATTACGGAGCCGACAATTCATAATAGCTGCGAGTGATTTTAACCACTTGCCGCCCGCCCTATAACAAATTGACGGTGGCAAAGTGGTTGCATAATCCTGATCGGATTCACGGCTGATCACAGTGTAAATAGGAAAAGCCGGTGATCGGCTTTTCCTCACTCGCGTCTGTCAGACGCGAGTAGAGGAGAGCCGAACGGCTGCTCTTCTGACAGGGGGGGTCTGTGCTGATCGATTATCAGCACAGCCCCCTCGAGGATGCCCACACTGGACCACCAGGGACGCCACCAGACCACCAGGGATGCCCAGGACAAGGTATGCCACCCTAGACCACCAGGGATTCCAGTCAGTGCCACAATGGACGCCAATCAGTGCCCATAATGGATGCCAATCAGTGCCCACAATGGGCATCACTGATTGGCATGCATTATTGTTTGGCACTGATTGGCATCCATTAGTACAATATATTATAATACAATGCCGCCTATCAGTTCCCATATGTGCCACCTATCAGTGCCCATCCATGCCACCTATCAGTGCCCATCCATGCCCACCTGTGCCACCTACCCATGCCCACCTGTGCCGCCTACCCATGCCCACCTGTGCCGCCTACCCATGCCCACCTGTGCCGACTAACCCATGTCCACCTGTGCCACCTATCCATGCCCATCCATGCCAATCCGTGCCAGCTATCAGTGCCAATTTGTGCCATCTATCAGTGCCCATCTGTGTCGCCCATCAGTGCTGCCCATCAGTGCCGCCTATCAGTGCCACATATCGGTGTCCATCAATGCCACCTCATCAGTGCCACTTCATTGGTGCCACCTCATCGGTGCCCATCAGTGCCGCCTTATTATTGCCTACAGTGTAACCCCATCAGTGCCCATCAGTGAAGTAGAAAACTTACTTATTTGCAAAGTTTTGAAACTGAAACAAAAAAAAACATATTTTTTTTCAAAATTTTCGGTATTTTTTTATTTGTTTAGCAAAAAATAAAAAACGGCAGAGGTGATCAAATACCACCAAAAGAAAGCTCTATTTGTGGGAAAAAAATGATAAAAATGTCATTTGGGTACAGTGTAGCATGACCGCGCAAGTGTCATTCAAAGTGCGACAGCGCTGAAAGCTCAAAATTGGTCTGGGCAGGAAGGTGTTTAAGTGCCTGGTATTGAAGTGGTTAAAGGACTTTTTTTCCTGCATAAATGACACTTTGTGCAGGGACAGAAACACCAGAAACATGCGCCCCTACACAGGCATACTATAGACACCCCCCAGGTACGAAATTTAAAGGAATATTACACTTTTATTGTTTCACTTTAATCATTATTAAAATCACTGCTCCCGAAAAAAACAGCCGTTTTTAAAACTTTTTTTTGCATTGATACATGTCCCCTGGGGCAGGACCCAGGTCCCCAAACACTTTTTAGGACAGTAAGTTGCATATTAGCCTTTAAAATTAACGCTTTCGATTTTGAACGTTGGAGTCCCATAGACGTTAATAGGGTTCTAAAGTTCACACGAAGTATGCTATATACTAGCTCCGTCAAATCCTCTTTATACATTCGACAGACACCATAAGCCTTCAAAGACAGATTTGACTGTAATTCATGTGGATTTTCAGATGAATGCAATTTTTGAACGAAAAACGAAATAAATAAAAACTAATTTCGGGAGTAACTAAATAAATTAATTTTTCGGACGAAAACGAAATTCCGAAACAAAATATTTTACTCTGCACATGTCTAATAATAAACAGCACCTTTTTCCTGTCAGAAGTGAATGCAGCAGGTTGCATCTGAAAGTATATACGACATTGATTAAGGAACCCTCTATAATGGTGGCGGTCTCTGCTAAACTTGAGTGGTAGGGGCATTCGTGCATTAGTATCTATGGCAGCAGTATCTCGGGCATGAAAAGCACACAATTGTTTGTGTAGATCAAGGATTTCCTCTTGTAGACCTTTCATTTCAATTTGTAACTCAGAAAAATTTTCCTGGTAGTTAACAACAAACGTCTGCAACTCAGCAATTTGAACCCTGAGAGGAGCCACGGCTGCTGCTACAATGGCCTCCATGTTTTTGGCCAGAATATTCTGTCACAGTCTGGAGTCAGGCTCAGAGGCCAGTAGCAATAACAGCAGAGCAGGTATTCACACAGGTCACCCTGTCTGATGACACGGGTTCACCTGAGATGCGGGGTCTAAGCACTAACCTGTATTCACCAGAGCTCCTAATGGTGGAGATGGGCTTGCTGCATGTTAGTGCAAGGTCGCGGTCCTCAGGATAGCCCCACCAGGAGGTGAGCAAGCTGGGGTTTGGTATGGTATATACAGATATAGCAGGTAAGGATCAAGCAGAAGCGTAGTTGAGAAGCTAGCCAAAAGTCGGTAACAAATAGTTGCAGATTGGGATTCAGCAGAAGCGTAGTCGAGGAACAAGCCAAATGTCGGTAATGAATGGTAGCGAAGATACGGTCAGCAGCAGGAGAGACAGTAGCAAGATATTGGCTGGTGAAGGCACAATATTCTGGCAACCAGGAAGTGCAGAGACATGGCTTAAATCAGGAAGTTCATGGGAGAGCAAAGGGTTCAAGGTTCAAGGCAAACAAGATTCAAGACAAGATCATTCAAGGAATTGCCAAGGAGCTGTCCAGCATTCCAGGTGGCTCAGCAAGCAGAGTCACTGCCAGACACACCTAGAGGTCCCAGGCTCAAGCCCAGGTCCTAACACTGACTCTACATGGGTGCCTGATAGAAGATAGGAGGAGGAGGCACATCTCCAACGAGGCAGGATGCCCTCCATAGGCTAGCTTAAGGGCAGCCACCCGACTGCATTACACTACAGAGCTCCACATGTGCAGGGCGCTGCTGACTCCCCACTTATTTTGAAAAGTTCTTTGGTGTGGGCCTTTTCTGATATGTGTGCAGCAGATCACACCGTTTCTGTTTGCAACATATGTCTGAAGTGTATCAAGCATGGCCAAAACAGCAGCCGCTTGGGCACCACATGCTTGACCAGACATATGTCGACCTCCCATGCAGTCCATTGGCAACAGTACTTAAAAGACCCACACCAAAGAACAAGGCAGACCTCTTCTTGCTCCTCATCAGCTGGGAACTCCAACCCCACTATACTTTCAGTCCTCTCAGAAACATGCACTGAGAAGAATCAAGGTGTAGAATTAGGTGTACCAAGTACTTTCGGGCAAACTGCTATCGCTACATCAACTCCTGATTGTAGCAGGCAAATTTCCCTACCCTAGTTGCTAAACCATCAAAAGAAAGTCAGTCCCAGCCATCCACATGCTCAGTGGCTGAATGCTAGCTTGGCTAATTTGCTAGCACTCCAACTGCTGCCTTTTCAGCTGGTAGACTCTGCCCTCTTGTGTGAATTTGTGGAATGTGCAGTACCTCAGTGGCAGGTTCCCAAACATAATTTCTTTTCACGGAAGGCCATTCTGGCTCTCTACTGGCATGTGGAAGGCAATGTCTTGGCTTCGTTGGTAAGGTGCATATTACCGCTGACACATGGTCTAGCAGGCATGGACAGGGACGTTACCTTTCTTTCATGGCGCACTGGGTAACTCTGCTGGAAGCTGGGAAGGATGCAGGACAGGGTGCAGTATAGTTGGAGCTTGTTCCGCCACCACGCCTCCAAAATGCTAGTAGGGGTGGTTCTGCCACACCTCTCTCCTCCACCCCCTCCTCTTCTTCTTCCTCTATGGCCTCTTCCTCTGCAGATTTCTCAGAGGAACCAGCGGTGCTCCGTAGGCTCCGTAGGAGTTCAAGGGGCTACGCACGCAAAAATATGCCTTGCGGGGCTTGAGTTGGTCTGCTTAGGGGACAGGAGCCACACTGGGGTAGAGATTCTGTCAGCTCTGCAGGGGCAGACTCAAAGATGGTTGACACCACACCAGCTTCAGCCAGGAATGGTGGTTTGCGACAAAACCAACATTCTCTCTACCCTCCAACAGGGACACTTGATCCATGTTCCCTGTTTAGCTCACATCCCTAATTTGGTGGTGCAGCAGCTCTTGTGCAGATACCCAGGCTTACAGGATCTCCTGAGGCAGGCCAGGAAAGTCTGTGGACATTTCCGCCGGTCATATAATGCCAGTGCTGACCTTCAAAAGTAATGCAACCTGCCCAAGAACCACCTCATTTGTGACATACCCACCAGGTGGAACTCAACGTTGTGATAACAAAAAACTTGCCCCCACCCTCATCTATAGCTGGCTATCGCAGTAAGCGGAATTGGAGGGCTAAAACAGGTAACAACAAAGGCCTGGGGAATGCCCAGAAAAAACAAAGCCTACTTACCACCAGCTCGCAGACAACCATTGTTGTTACCTGTTTTAGCCCTACAATGTCGCTTACTGCGATAGCCAGCTATCGATGAGGGTTGTGGAAAGTTTTTTGTTATCACATTAGTGTTTGAATTGGTCCGGCAACACACCAACACCTTTGCAGCCATTGTGCTATTTGCTGGGTGTTTTGTGTGCTTCTGTACCTTTAAGAAGGGATGGGCTCCCCTTCAGTTCACCTGCCCTCATTTATCCATCAGAATGCATGTGCCTCCACTGTGGGGACACTCATACTTTAGTGTTAGGACCACAGATACCAGGGTGCCATGACGTGGCTCTGTGGCTCACGCATGCATTTGTAAATGCGTGCGGACTTAACCCCTGTTTTTAACGCATACTGTTAGACAGGTTTATTCGGTTGTCTGCAAGCTGGTGGTAAATAGGCTTTGTTTTTTTTTTTCCTGGGCATTCCCTGGGCCTTTGTTGGAACTCAACGTTGGCAGTGCTGCAGCGGCTGCACATGCAGCAGAGGGCCATCAATGAGTACCTGTGTGAGTATGGCACCAGGACAGGGTCAGGGGAGCCTGGCTTTTTTTTTGCCACGCCAGTGGCTACTGATCAAGGATGCATGCACTGTCCTGTCACAATTTGAGGAGGCCACAAGGATGGTGAGCAGTGACAGTGCATGTATCAGTGATACTGTCCCTCTTGTCTTCCTGTTGGAGCACACACTTCATGGAATAATGGACAGGGCACTTGAGGCAGAACAGAGGGAGGAAGAGGAGGACTTCCTTACCTATCAAGGCCCCCTTTATCCAGACCGTATTCCTGCAGGCTCACACAGGAGGGGGAGGAGGATGAGGATTATATCAGCATGGAGGTGGAGCCTAGCACTCAGCATCAGCAGCAGTCAAGGGATTGTTTTCAGTCCCCAGAAACCCATGGACTTGTACGTGGCTGGGAGGAGGTGGCTGTGAAATCATGTCATCCTTCGTGACCCAGAGGACTCCAGATCGTATGCCTCAGCAAACCTTCACTGCATGGCCTCCCTTATCCTGCAAAGCCTGCCAAAAGACCCTCAGATTGGTGGTATCAAGGAGAGGGATCATTACTGGCTGGCAACTTGATCCATGTTAACAGGGTAAGGTTGCGAAACTTATCCAGCCTTCGCAGAGGGAGCAGAGGACGAAACATCTTTGAGTGGTCTTGCAGAAAGGTTTGTGCAATGTGTTTCCAAAGCCTGGGAGGTTACAATTTCCTGGTCCTCCTGGAAAATGTGTTGTTGAGGCTTCGGTCAAAGAAGGAACGGTGGAGAAGGTGGCCATCTGACCGATAAGTTCAGACAATTCTTTAGTCCGCAGCCCCAAGGTTTGATCAGTTCCAGCAACTATCACCAGTGTCTATCACCAGCGTCTGATTTACATGGTGCAGGAATACCTAGGGGCAAGATCAGACTTGGAGACCTTTCCACTGAAAATCCACTGGGTTACTGGGTCTTGAGGATGGATCACTGGCCAGAGCTTGCACAATATGCAATTGAGCTACTGGCCTGTCCTGCATCCAGCGTTCTTTCTGAATGCATATTCAGTGCTTCTGGAGGCTTTGTAACCGATCACAGTATGCCTGTCCACAGACACAGTTGATCTGCTCACCTTAATAAAAATTCATCAGTCTTGGATCACCAGCTACCAGCACCTGATGCTGATGTAACCGATTCATTTTTCTATGAATGTGAGATCCCTTGAAGATTGCCTATGCTGAGTTACTATCCTGTTATGCTGAGTGACTATCTTATTCCTCCTCAATGTTCATGTTGATAGATTCTAAGAACAAGGCCCAATTTTTCTGCCCCTGTTTAACAGGGGCATATAATTATAATTTTTGCTGTAATATTTCACAGCAGGACTCATTCTTGTGCTCAACTAGAGTATCTGTGTGGGGTTGCAGTGTTGTGCCACCACCACTGCCTAAGGCCCAATGTTTCTGCCCCTGTTTAACAGGGGCATGTAATTAAATTTTTTGATTTAATATATCACAGCAGGGCCCATTCCTGCGCCCACCAAGAGTAATGCCCCATGCACACAGTCGGACATTCTGATTACAAAATCCGTCTGATTTTTTCAAACGGATTTTGGCCCAAACTTGTCTTGCATACACACACGGTTGCACAAAGTTGTTGGAAAATCCAATCATTGAGAACGCGGTGACATAGAACACGTACAGCGGGACTATAAAGAGGGCAGTAGCCAATAGCTTTCTTCTCATAATTTATTCTGAACATGCGTGGCACTTTGTCCGTCGGAATTATCTACACGCGATCAGAATTTAAATGATCGGATTTTGTTGTTGGAAAATTTTAGATCCTGCTCTTAAACTTTGTGTGTCGGAAATTCTGACGGAAAAAGTCAGATGGAGCCCACACGATTGGATTTTCCGACAACAAGATCCGATCGCACATTTTCCGTCAGATCCGACCATGTGTACAGGGCATAACTGTGAGGGCTTACAGTGTTGTGGCACCACCACCACACCACCAAAGGCACAATTTTTCTTCCCCTGTTCAACAGGGGCATGTAATTACAATTCTTGATATAATATTTTACAGCATGGCCCGTTCCAGGGCTAACCAAGAGTAACTGTGAGGGCTTACAGTGTTGTGGCACCACCACCCAAGGCCCAATTTTTCTGCCCCTGTTCAACAGGGGCATGTAATTATAATTCTTGATATAATATTTCACAGCAGGGCCCATACCAGCACCCACTAAGAGTAACTGTGAGGGCTTACAGTGTTCTGGAACCACCAACACTTAAGGCTCAATTTTCTGCAGAGTATATAGGGCAGGCCGTATAGTATATACATGCGGTCCCCTACTTTCAAACATCCCACTTACAAAGGACTCCTACTTACAAACGGAGGGAGACAACAGGAAGTGAGGGGAAATCTACCCCTAGGAAGGGAAATTCTCTCCTGTAAGAGTTAATATGGAAAAAGGTGTCTCCACTGATGCTTTATCAAAAATCCTTATTTCCCTAATAATAGAGTGAGGTAAAATCGGAACAGGTGCACAGACAGAAAAACAAATGTTACAGGGGTGATAACCCTTCTCTGTGTTATCCAAAAAGCATAAAAATTGATTTTTTGTCTGGAGCTACACTTACAAAATGTACCTGTTCCAAAATACAAACAGATTCAACTTAAGAACAAACCTACAGTCCCTGTCTTGTTTGGACCGCCTGTATACTGCTGTTCAGAATATATAGGGCCTGGGGGCCCCCCGTCTTTTATTTTTTTAATTTGGGTGTGTGGTTCCCCTTAATATCCATACAAGACCCAAAGGGCCTGGTAATGGGCTGGGGGGTACCGTGCCATTTTTCTCAATAATTTTCATCCATATTGCCGGGACCCGACATTACATTAAAGCCGCAATCAGTTTTAAATTACTTTTATTCCTTTAGAAATGTCATTTTGTGCAAGGACTGTTCTAAACACGGGAAACACGTGCCACTTTATAGTCTATAGCATACTATAGTCACCCCCAGGTAATATATTTAAAGGAATATTTCACTTTTATTTTTTCACTTTAAGCATTATTAACCCCTTCCCGCTGAGCGTACACAGATGTGCGTACTCAGCTTCCGGGGGGTATACCGGGATGATGCCCGCACCTACAGGAATCATCCCGGAAAACCATTTTTTTCAGCGGGCGATTGGCTTTCCAGCCATAACAACCGAAGTGGCTAAAAGCCGCTCGGGTGTTATGCCGGAGGAGCGGGAGGGGGGATCGGGAGCACCGATTCACGCTGCGATGCCTCCGGCTGCTGGGGAGGAACTGGAATGAAGCTGTAATCGGCTTCCTTCCAGTATCCTAATAGTAAACACGGAAGCGACGTCATGGTGTCACTTCCTGTTTACTCGGCTGCCAATGATGCCGATTTAAAAAGAATATACAGTATTCAGAATCGCCGTTTTCAGCGATCTGAATACATTGAAGTGTAAAGGAGGGGTGGGGAGTCTTTTAGACCCCCGATCCCTCCATAAAGAGTACCTGTCACCACCTATTACTGTCACAAGGGATGTTTACATTCCTTGTGACAGCAATAAAAGTGATCAAATTTTTTTTTTTTAAACAATTTATTCATTTTCAAATAAATTAAATAAATAAAAATAAATAAAAATTTAAAGCGCCCGCCGTCCCTGCGAGCTCGCAAAGCAAAGAAAACGCATACGGAAGTCGCGCCCGCATATGTAAACGGTGTTCAAATCACACATGTGAGGTATCGCCGCGATCGTCAGAGCGAGAGCAATAATTCTAACACTAGATCTCCTCTGCAACGCTAACCTGGTAACCGTAAAAAATTTTTTAAAGTGTCGCCTATTGAGATTTTTAGGTACCGTACTTTGTCGTCAATCCACGAGTGCGTGCAATTATAAAGTGTGACATGTTTGGTATCTATTTACTCAGCGTAACATTATCTTTCACATTATGCAAAAAAATTGGGCTAATTTTACTGTTTCGTTTTTTTTTTATTCATGAAAGTGTCCCTTTTCCCAAAAAGTTGCGTTTAAAACACCGCTGCGCAAATACCGTGTGACATAAAATATTGCAACAATCGCCATTTTATTCTCTAGAGTCTCTGCTAAAAAAATATATATAATGTTTGGGGGTTTCAAGTAATTTTCTTTTTTTGTTTAATATGTATTTATTGAAAAGAAAAGGGCAAAGGAATAATAACATAGAGGTTGGCACACATAATGTATAACACAAAGTGAAACCAGAGTTACAGAAAACATAGGTCTAGGCCTGTGACAATACGTCTCTAGCAACACAATAATAAGCTTCTGTTTATATGCTATTTCCAACCAATCTAGTGGAAAGAATTAGCCCCCAGCCTAAGCTTGGGAATGGGTATGCACAAACTACTAACAACTAGTGCGCCAATCTATTAGCGTTGAACCAAGTCTTTAAAAAGGGAGGTGAAGAGGAAATACAATAGAAAAAGAAGGAAAAGAAGTAAAGATCGAAGGTAGAGGAAAGGAAAAGAGAGGGAAAAGGGAAAGAGATAGTAGAAGGCTGCCACGGGCATATCTCTGTCTGCGAAGTATAACACATAAAAGCACAAAGACTTATCCATTTTGTGCCATAACCTCTGCATATTCAGCTGTATGCTTAAAGGCTACCCAACAGGACCAAATCCGTTTCCCAATGTCAGACTTATTCCGGAGGGAGTAAGTAAGATCCTCCAAATGATATGTGTGGTCAACCTCCGTAAACCATTGACGTAAGGAAGGTACCGTACGTTGCTTCCACCAACGTGGGATAAGTGCCTTTGCAGCATTGAGCAAATGTGGGGTCACAGATTTTTTATAGGATCCCGCTGAGGAGTCTGTACAGTGAAACAATATAACCCATGGATCATTCGGTATCTCAAAACCCAAAATAATTTTCAACCAATGTAGGATAGTTAACCAATAAGGCCGAATAAAGGGGCAAAACCACCAAATATGGGCGTGTAAGGCGTGTTCCCCACACCCTCTCCAGCATAGAGGTGATGTGTGCGGGAAGAGTTTATTTAGAACAGCAGGAGTATAATGCCACCTCGACAACAATTTATAGTTCACTTCTGCTGTTTTAGAGGCTGTAGAGGATAACATCGTTGATTTTTGCGCTTCCGAAACCTTACTGTGCAGATCTTGCTCCCAATTGGACAAAAAGGTGGGGTGGCCCTTAATCAACAGAAGCTGAAGGATGTAATAGAAAAAGGACAAAGGCCTCTCCACCGGTTGGTCTTCCAAGAAAGCTGATTCAATCGGTGTTAAATCCGTTAAGGAGCGAAGTGGTTTCGGAAGAGAGCGTACAAAGTCCACTAATTGACGATAAATCCAGTGGTCCATGGGTGTTGCCTGAGAGGAGGGCATTAAGTGGGATAGGGGCAAAATGCCAGCTTGTTAAGCTACTTGATGTAGAAGAGGAGTAGCGCCCAGTTTCCAAGCACGAATTCTAGGATCAATGTTTCCCGGAGGGAAGTAGTTATGCCCGGTCAAAGGCATAATAGGAGAATGGTATAACCACTTGTGTTGTTTACAAATCGAGTCCCAGATCTGTAAAGTAGAATATGTGAGGGGGGAGGTGGTGGGAGCAAGCGCCCGGTATTTCCGAGGGATCCAGATTTGGGTGTATAAGTCAGAGCCACTGAGTGCCATTTCAATGGCAACCCATAGTTTTGAGTGTTGGTGGTATTTCCAGTCAGATATCCTGCTGAGAGCAGCGGCTAAAAAATAAAGTCTAATGTTCGGTAAAGCCAAACCCCCTATCCGTCTGGGTCTGTATAAAAGGGTTCGGGACAATCTCAGACGTTTTCTGTTCCATAAGTATTTGCCTATCAGAGAATCCAAGAGCGTAAAAAAACTTGCCGGAATACCCACCGGGATCATCTGGAGCAGGAACAGTACCCTGGGTAGGACATTCATCTTAATCACACTAATCTTCCCTAACCAGGAATGGGCAATTTGTGACCATCGTTGAAAATCCAGTCTAATAGCATTAAGAAGAGGTATATAATTAGCACTGAAAAGGGACTGGGATTTGGACGTGAGATAGATGCCTAAATATTTCATTTTGTGTTTTTGCCAACTAAACGGGAATGACGTTTTAAGGAGATGCACAGTTTCCGCAGGAACCGAGATATTCAGAATTTCAGATTTGGACATGTTAATTTTAAAATTAGATATGAGACCGAATTGTGAGAAGGCAGACATCAAATTAGGGAGGGAGATCATGGGCTGTTGTATGTAAAACAAGATATCATCTGCGTATGCCGCATATTTATGTTCCCGGTCACCAACCGTGATCCCATGTATGTTTGGGTTACTTCTAATTGTAGAGAGGAAAGGTTCTAAGGACAAAGCAAAAAGAATCGGGGAAAGGGGGCAGCCCTGACGTGTGCCATTATAGAGTGTAAAAGGGTCACTTAAGAAGCCATTGATACGAATTTGGGCCGTGGGGGCACAGTATAGTGCTGCTATGTGAGATAACAAAGTTTGGCTGATTCCCAAGTGAGATAGGGTGGCCATTAGGTACTCCCAGTCCACCCTGTCAAACGCTTTTTCCGCGTCCGTAGAAAGTAACAGGGTGGACTGGGAGGACTCCCGCACAAACGCCATCAGGGAAAGGGTGCGAAGAGCATTGTCGCATGCCTCCCTACCCGGAATGAACCCAGTCTGATCGCTGGAAACCCAGCTCGGAAGGAGAGGGAGCAATCTGTTTGCGATAACCTTAGCGTATAGTTTAGCGTCCAAATTCAGGAGCGATATAGGACGATAACTTCCGCAGAGACTAGGGTCCTTCCCCGGTTTAGGGAGCACCGAGATGTGTGCATGCAAAGTTTCCGGGTGAAAAACCCCTCCCCCCGCGATTGTATTAGCATAGGAGGCGAGGCGCTGCAGCAAGACCCCCGCAAAGGTCTTGTAGTATAAGGCCGTAAAGCCGTCAGGTCCAGGGGCCTTGCCACTCGCCATAGCCTTTAGTGCCACACTGAATTCTTGGACAGTGAATTCCCCATCTAGTGTAGCGAGGACCTCTGAGTCCAATTTGGGCAAGTTGGCCTGCTGTAGATAGTCACGGATCAGGGTTCTCTTGGTTTCCGAGTCCGACACAGTGGAAGGGACATGATATAAACTTTGATAAAATGCATGGAACTCCTTAGCTATATTTGTGGTCTCGTATGTGAGGGAGTCAGAGGGTGTCTTAATTTTTTTGATGAAAGTCCTAGTTTTCGCTTGTTGCAGGGAACGGGCCAGAAGCCTCCCCGGTTTGTTACCCCATTCATGGAATTTTTGGGACACCCTACGGGCCTCTCTCTTCCATTGCTCGTAAAATAAATTTTTCAACTCTTCTCTTTTTACCGTCAGGGCATGTAGTGATGCTTGTGCGAGACTAGCCTTGTGATGTGACTCAAGGGCAGCGATATCCGACAATAGCTTAGCTTGTGACTGTGCGACTTCCTTTTTCCTTCTGGACCCCAACTCCATGAATTTACCCCTTATGTGAGCCTTATGGGCTTCCCAGAGTACGCCTGGGGAAATGTCTGGCTGGGCATTGTCAATAAAATATTGAGTGATTTCCTCTCGCATGTGTGAAATATCTGCCTCCTCCCTAATAAGGTTTTCATTTAGTTTCCAATTGGTAGATTTACGGGGCAATGCTGATAAATTAAGGGTGAGCAGAATGGGGGAATGATCTGAGATGGGAGATGACGCAATACTCGAGCTGGTCAAAAGAGAGAGATGATGATGGTCGAGGAAAAAAAATCAATCCTAGAATAAGATTGGTGAACATTCGAGAAATATGAGTAGTCTCTCGCCCGCGGATGCATCGTCCTCCACACGTCCACCAACTGGGCGTCACCCAAGCGTTTACGTATAAATGCAAGACGCTTATGTGGAACCGAGGACTTCCCCAGGGAGGTATCAAGCGCGGGTTCCAACGGGATATTAAAATCCCCCGCTAGGACAACGCATCCGCTAGCAAAGTCCCTCAGCTTCCTAAATGTAGTTGCAATAAAAGTAGCTTGGTCCCTGTTAGGTGCATAAAGAGTCGCCAACGTACACTGCATCCCACCCAAACTCCCCCTGAGGAACAGAAAACGTCCGTGAGGGTCACTCTTCATTTCCACCAAAGTAAAGGGGGTACCTCTGTGGAACCCAATGGCCACACCCTTTGCCTTATGCACATCAGACAGGCTGTAATACCAGGTTGGGTATTGCGGGGAGAATAACTTCACCGAGGTGGTGTGGGTGAGGTGGGTCTCCTGCAGAAAGACAATGTCTCCCCGCAGGCGACACAGTTCCCGGTATAGGTTATGGCGTTTACCAGGGGCGTGGAGGCCCCGCACATTAAACGATAGCAATCCTACCGTGGCCATGGGATTCCATCAGAGTACTTCACAGAAAAACTGATACATAGAGATACGACCCACGGCAGTGGATAGAAAGACAGGGAGGTGAGAGAAAGAGGATGAGGAAGAAAAGACATAAAAAAAGCAGAAGAATAAAGTAAAGAATACAGGGCATCACATTTAACCCCTGCAACACAAACGGCATAGCCCTAGCTGAGTCACGAGCAGCACGCACATGCAGCCGCCCGTAGCACAGGACAGGGGCAATCGACCGGGACCCCACTCCCAGACCCCCCGCCAACAAACCGGCGGGAGCCCGGGAGCCGAGACCCACCCGACGCCCCCCAGCAGGGTGGCATGAGGGGCCGGACAACAGCAACCCGCAACCGTCCAGGACAGAAATCGCAGCCCACAGCCCCGACTCCAACCCCCACATACCAAATACATAATAGCACTAATCAAAAATAAGCATCACACAGAACATAGAAGCCACCAAGGAATATAAGAACGAAGAACAGCAAACACCCCATAATTATAATAGAGGAACCATGCTGCATAAGTCAGAAACCCACATGATCATAGTTCACTTATCTCCAGAGCAGTTCCAACCATAGGCATCCAGAGGATCAGTTCCCTCGCGACCGGTACCCCATGGGTATCTGTGAAATTATGGGCGAAAAAATCAAATCAAAAATCAGCATAAAAAACTTATAAAAACAACGGGTTGTACTTGCAGGACTAAGAACGACAGGTCAGCAGAGCAGGAAAACTGGCTGGAAAGTGCCATCAGACGTGTCTTCTATGTGTGGCTGTCAGATGGATTGAAAGAAGAGGCACGTTACTTGCGGGACACCTTCCGCCAGGGCTCCTCAGACGGAGGCTCTATAGGTGGGATGGCGTCCTGCCAACCCGGTAGCTTCGGTGGTGAGATGTTGAGATCTAAACAGAATTTCTCTAGCTCCTCCGGGAATCGCAGAACCGCCGTCTTCCCATCTCTTTGTGTGAACAGGGCGGCGGGGGGAACCCCAACGATAATTAATGGAGGCCGAGCGCAGCTTTTCCGTTAAGGGCCGCAGCGCCCTGCGGCGCTCCAAAGTCTCCCTGGCTAAGTCGGGGAAAAAGGAAAGTGATGCCCCATCAAAGTCCAAGACTGGAATCGCTTTGAGTTTTTTCATGATACGGTCTTTTTCTTCAAAATAGTGTACCCTGCAGATCACATCCCGCGGAGTATCCATTGCCAAGTTGCGCGGGCAAAGCGCCCTATGGACGCGGTCTATTTTTAGGGGGTGATCCGCTGCGTTTCCCAAGAGACCATTAAAGATACCTCTCACCGTCGGGAGGAGATCCTCATCACCGGTTGCCTCCGGGAGTCCTCGAATCCGGATATTATTCCGACGGTTACGGTTTTCCTGGTCCTCGATCTTGTAGAGGGCCGACCGATGGGCGATGGCAAGCGAGCGGGTTGTTGTTTGCAGGGACCTAATGGCGGCCGCATGTCTGTCCAGCCTTTGTTCCGATTCTTCCACCCGGTCCAAAACTTGTGCTAGGTCCGAACGGACCGCAGACACTTCCCGCTTAATAGATTTCTCTAGTCCCAGGAGCATCGAGGCCAGCTCGGACTTAGTGGGGAGTCCGCTCACCAACGCTGCCACTTCCGAGTGCTGAGGTCTGCTCTCTTCCCCGTCAGAGCCCGCCGACGAGGCCGGTGATTGCGATCTGCATTCAGGCCTGAGGCGCGGGGCGGGGCCCACCATCCCGCTCGAGAGCAGCGGAGAGCGGCCCAAGCCATCCACATCTCCCACCTCCTCTGGTTCCGCCAGGAAGCACTTAATCGAGCCTTCTGGAGCACCTTTTTCCGGCAAGGACTTGCCGGCCCTCCTGCCCATCGTTCCCGGACGTGTGGCGGCGTTCATGTGGCTGAAAAGTGCGATATAAACGGGGTCAGGGCCGGAGCTCAGGAACAGTGCATCTTCACCGTAGCATGTCGAAACCACGCCCCCCTCAAGTAATTTTCTAGCAAAAAATATGGATTTTAACTTGTAAACACCATATGCCAAAAATAGGCTTAGTCATGAAAGGGTTAAAATCACTGCTCCAGAAAAAAACATCAATTTTGTAAAACATTTTTTTGCATTTATTCATGTCCCCTAAGGCAGGGCACGGGTCCCCAAACACTTTTTAGGACAATAACTTGCATATTAGCCTTTAAAATTTTCACATTCGGGTCCCATAGACTTTAACGGTTCGAATGTTTGCGTGAACTTTCGATCCGTACGCATGTTCTGCCGCAAACCGAACCAGGGGGTATTCGGCTCATCCCTACTTGTAAGGGCTCATTCACACGGACAGCAGATCATTTTGTAAACATCTAAATGCAGAACTATAGCAATCAATGAGCCCACACACAGCTGTGACTACATAAAAAAAAAAAAAATTATTCCAACCAAAATTAGAATAAAAAAAAGATTTGGGTATAAATACATTTTAATTACCTTGCTCAATTCAAAACAGTGGTTTTATGTGAAATTAGATACTTTAACTCTGAATTTACTAATAGAAAGTACAAGGATAAAAAAGTGATTCATTTAGCTACTGTATATTTATTTCAAATAACCTAGATAGGGTCCAAATAAATAAACCAAACCTGAGGCGATTCAGTGTGCTATACAAAGTATTCATTCATTCATTCATTGATATCTTTTATTTGTGGTCCATGTTTTGATTTTATAGGTTACAACTTCCATACAAGAAAAACGGTATCTTCATAGAAAATGCTGACGATATTCTGAGAATCAAGAGTACAGTAATGGTAGAAATATTATGGGGGCAAGATAACAACATTGAAGTAAGTGTATAGAGGCTGCATATATTTGTAGAAAAAGTATGATTCAAGCTGAAAAATTGTGTGAGGACATATTAAATAAGCACTGGTCTGGAGGTTCTAGTAAGCAAGATGGAGACCACTCCACTTTACCTCACAGACACCTACTGGCTGTTTACTGTTCCTTTTTTTGGACTCTCCTACAGACAGGTTAACTCTTTTGGGACCAAAGTTCCTGTATTCAGGGTTGAAGGCCCATTCCCAGCCAAAGTCTCTCTGAGCCTTTAAACTCGGGGTCCTAAAAGAGGACTGAACAATCCTGAGAGCATTGAAGATCAGTCTTCTCTTCTCCAAGTAGCCTAGCCTGGAATCACTCACCTCGTATGGGTAAGAACACCCAGATATTCCAAAAATTGCCTTCAAGTCATTCCCGTTAAAAAGATCAGAACCCAAATAGCAGAGACCCATCCCTGGCCTCCTGTACAAAGATAGGATATTGGGCAGTTCACACAGTTGTCTAGAGATAAGCAAAGCTGCTTGGGGTTGTTTTATGACACTTGTTTGAAGTTTGTGAACATCTTGGTGAATCATCAAGTCTATGATGGGAGGGTGGGGGGATCTTGTTTTTAAATTTTGTCAATCTGTAAGGCTAAAAAAAAAATGTGTCAATGTCAAACAAGATGCTTGGGAACATGGGCACTGCCAAGGAGGACATGTACTAACTTACGATGACACACACTGACAAAATGGCTGCTGTGAGCTCACTCTTTTGTAGAAAGGGGGATGGATTGTCCATCCTTAATTGTCTCTTACGATTTAGCTGACCAAGGAAAATTATAAGCACTTCACTTTAGGTTGTACCTTATTTCTGGCAGCAAACTTTTTACAGCCAAGGGTTTGCAAATTCACAAACTTTAAGAATAATAGTAAACAGTGAACCCATAGTGGTGGCAAACCCAAAAATCATCCCTACCGTTAATAACTTTCTGCTGCTATGAGTATGGAAGCATAAAACAGTAGGTAATTGAAAATGAATTGAGGAAATACAGTATGTTCCAAATTATTTTATATGTTTCTCCAACATTACATAATCGCATAGAGGTATAAGCAAAAAATACATATATATTAGTTTATGCCATTGGCAACCCTGGGTAGAAACGTTTGAGGAGTTCACAGCACACTTCAAATTATTGGTTTACTTAGAGGTTAATCTAAGTGAAAAGAGGAAAGTTTCCTTCTTCAGTAATGCTGCAGTTTAGGCATGGTCTTTCAACATAATTACACTGTACCAATGTAAGCATGCATGTTCTATACCTGGCTGGTTCCTGAGTTGGAAATCACTGTAATAGGTACAATGATGTAGTAGGTACTGCTACTACAGCAATTGCTGATAACTTCTGGGTCACATGCCAAGATGCTGCCTTGCTGCGTAGTGAAAATATGCGATTGCTCACTCAGCATGGGCGCATAATGCCTTGCACTTTCCTCAAAGAATGCAATGCCTTCTCTGTTTGGACAAGGTGGAGTTTGTGATGTTACTACCCTGCCTCTCCATCTCATCCAACCAGATAATATTTAGCATTTATTGAAAAATAGCAAAGTGTTCTCTGAAAGGCACCTGTGCTGACTGAGCAACCTTTTGTGTTCACTATCACTATATAGCAGGGCAACCACGTGGCACAGGACCAAGAAGCTAGCAGCGATCAGTGTAGCAACAATGCCTACTACAGTAATTTCCAGCTTACACATGGATTGGTCAGGTATGGCACATGCATAATTACATTTGTCCAAGCTGGACCGATGTAGCTATGCAAAAAAAAAAAACATAGGAAAAAGGAAATAAAAGGACATTTGAGAATTAACTGGATGCCATTAAAGCGTTTGTTAAGCCCCCCCCCCCAAAAAAAAAAAAAACAGATCCTGCTCCCTTAAAGTGAATGTAAACTCACTCTCATCCTTTCTAAACTACTGCCATAGTGATTATCGATAAGGATATACATGCCTCCTGCATGTATCTTCACCTGTCAAATGTCTCCCCTCTGAAAAACTGCAGATTCTGTAGGTGGGTCTGTTGTCCGGAGCTTGTGGGTGGAGTTCTGATGTCAGTAGACTCCCCGCTCACCTCTACACTTCCCTTGTCAACATGCATTTTCACTGAACTTCTTCTATGAACTCTAACATCCAGTCAAAACCCAGAAAAGTAACTACATGCACTTCAGAAATCATGCTGAGGTGTGGAGTAGCCAATCCTGGGAGAGCTGGAGAAGAAAGGAGGAGGGGATCTGAAGTACACATAATGCCTTTCTCAGGCTTGTGCTTGAGATATGTAACTCACCTGTCACTCACAGCAAGGAGGATGAACTGACTCCTATTTCTCTGTGTGTCAGTTTTTATCTCACTGAAAAAAGATAAGAAGACTGCTCAGAGCTGGATTAACTCATTGTGGCAAGACTGGGCACAGATGACTTGAAATCCTATACAGATGCAAGCCTTTTTCTAGTTTACATCCACTTTAAAGCATGTTATACAGTGCTTGTGCTGTGTCATTTGACCACCTATATATCCTAAAAAACCTGGCTGATCCTGCCTGGCTATACTCTCCTCTCTGAAAACAGACCACAATAATCATGGCTGCTGAGCCCTGACATTGTGTTCCGTTTGCATGATTCCGTCAGCCTGCTATCTGCAACTCTCTATCTCGCCTGTGTCTCCTGTGTCCTCCTCCTCCTCCTCTCCCTGCCTGTACCAGTGCCCCCCCTCCCCCACTCCTGCTGATCTCAAATCTGCTACTAAATGCTCCCATCCTCTCTGTACTATTATAAGAAGTTTCCCTGTGCCTCTGTTCTGTAATGTGAGTGTTTTTTAACCATTTCTAATAAATTTGAGCAACTTTACTGCTGCACTTAGAGGGCGCCGTCTCTCTCTCTATTTCCTTGTTTCCTAGAGCTTCTTCTTGCTTTAAGACTGGCAGCCTTTTAGGATACAGCCTGTACTGCTGATCCCCCTCACGGACCACCCTGATGATCCACAAAGACCCTGAACTTCTCATCGAGGATACTGGTGTGTGGACATACCCAAAACCCACACAAAAACTGATGTACTTTAGCTACATAAAAACGACCAATCTTTTATACTAACAATTTTTTACACTAATATTTTGTGACTATACTACAATATATTCTTGGGATCCCCAGCGAGCGCCATATTACCCTCCTCCGCTGTAAAACAAATCTGCACGATTGTAGCTGTATGAGCTCCACTCTGTCCGCTCAGCTGAGGCGTGGCTCCCTCTCCCCTATCTCCCCCTTCTCCCCAGCTGACTTTAGGGGGAGGGCTCGGCCCCGCCAACTGCAGCAGTGAGCCAGAGACACAAAGAAGGAGAGGAATCAGCTGACCGCCTGGAGCAGAGCTCATACAGTACAATCGTGCACATTTTTTACAGAACACAGGCACAGGGAAACTTTTTATGATGGTACAGAGAGGATGGAAGCATTTAGTAGTAGTGGGTTAACAACAACTTTAAGCATTTCTCCCCCAAAGGATTGCTATTGCCTTTGTTCAGGGACTATCCAGGCTTAACATTTACTTCCTCGACTGAGTTACCGAGGATGAGGGTGTAAATCCTGGTTTTGAAAGAGATTAGTTCCCTGCTGCAGCCTCTCACCTCATAAAAGAAGTAAAGTCAAAGTATGTCCATGCTCTCCTGTGACCCAGAGTCATCCTATAGCGGGCTATTGCCTGCTATCAGCTGACATCACACAACCACTCCAGGCTCTGGAAGGATCCAGACCATATTGTCGGATTCCACTGAGATGCCAGACTGACAGCTGGCTTAGCCTCTTGGAGAATGGTTGAAAGCTGAAGCCAGCTGCATCTGCCCCCTCACCAGCCCAGCACTCCAGTGAGCATAGAAGGGGCAGAACAGAGAGTAGCAACTAACAGTCAGTCCAAAAGTACTGAGAACTGAGCTATTGGTGGTCATGTGATCACTCTGACTTAAAGCTAGTGGGGGACAGCTGCCTCAGACTGATGCAGGTGGGTATGTATGTTTTTTTTTTTTTTTCATATACACATACTTCTCCTTTCCTGAAAGGCTCCATGGCAGCATACGTGTGGGTAGCCCCGCCTCCACGATTACCCAATAGGACCCAACTCCCATAAATCTTTGCTCCTGGCCACTATCAGTGTTCCTTTTTTGTCCTCCCCAGTAGGACCAGATGGTTTCTTTCCTGGAAATAAAACTTCACGACGATCGATTGGCTGATTGACTGAGAAATTTTCCTCCGATAGGCCCTGACTGTTAAGCAGGGTATGGAGAGTATTTGCAGAGTAGCGCTGAAGAAAGGATTTCCTACCTGAGTGCGCACGGTCTGTGTCCCGTTGTTATGGGTGACCATTATCTGCTGGAGGTATGGCGTGTGTGTTCCAGTCCGTTCGGCCAGGTGATCGTTGGTGGAGTGGTGAGCCTTTTATCTATCCATGGCAGCATTGTATTTGTGTGTATTTCTTTTGTTTGTCTTGCGGTCTCCTCCATGCCGTTTGCGTTCGCTTCCGCGTTCCAGCAAACCTCTCTCCTACTTCCGGGTTATGCAGGCGTTCTGCGCATGTGCGAACCCGGTATGAGACCGAGGCTTGGTTCCCGCGCATGCGCGCGAGCGCCTCGCGTCTGACGTCGGCGATGACGTCACGGGCGCCAAATTTAAAAGGCTTTGGAAGCTGTCAGAACCCTGGGAATGTTTGCAGTGGTCGCAGCGACTTCCCGGGGCTGTCAGCGCGGCGGTTTAAGGTAAGAGCGTGTCCCTTAGGCTGGGGAAATGCTTTTAAAAAAAAAAAAAAAAAATGTGTGTTTTATTTTTCTCTTTAGTTGCAGTGTTTCTTAAACTGTGGGTTTATTGTGAATATGGACGCCTTACTGCCTCCTAGTGGCCAGCCCGCTCATGTTAGGTAGGTCTTTAGTATTTATGCTTTTTATATATTGGAGAGAGTGTTTGGCATAGGTAGGATTGACTGTATATCCTTTTCTCTCTCTGTCTGTTTTACCCTTACAGCCCTTCTGGGTCTGATCCACAACCTAACACTTCTAGACGCAGTGGATCATCAAGATCACACCGCCATAAATCCTCCTCAAGATCTAGCCAGCATAGGTCAAGATCTGAACAGCATAATAAGAATTATTCTCACCCCCCTGCTGCTCACTCCAGCAAGCGTACGGAAAAATCATGCTGGGGGTGCAGGATGCCTGTTCCTTCGGACGTATCCTTATGCGATCATTGCTTCTCCAAAGCTGCAGATGAAAGGGATGATGCAGACCAGCGTTTGGAGTCAATAGTAAGACGGGTTGTGAAGGAGTCTCTGCAGGAGAGGGACGCTCTACAGCTGTGTGAATCCCCGTCAGAATTATTGGCTCCTCCACCTGGAGAGAACCCATTGCAGGAGACATGGGAATCCTCTCAGCCAAGCCGCCTATCTGCTCCCATCTCAGATAGTGAATCTGACTGTGAGGATCCTGGTTTAGGTTTTGACTATGGACTGGTGCCTTCATTGGTCAAAGCAGTGAGAGAGGCTCTGAAGTGGGAAGACCCTGTTACTTCCCCACCAAAGCAGAGAAAGTTCTTTAAACAGCTCAATAAGGAGCGACAATTTTTTCCCTTCCTTTCAGAGTTGGGTGACATTATTACCGAGGAATGGAGCAAGGTGGATAAAAAGGGTTCCATGCAGTCAAAAATCCTGAAATTATATCCCTTTAAAGAAGAGGATGTGAAGCACCTGGAGTCAGCACCACTGGTGGATGCAGCGCTCATGCGTTTGGTGAGATATGTAACCCTACCCTTAGAGGATACGGTATCCTTTAAAGATCCTTTGGAAAGGCGGATCGATTCAGACCTTAAGAGGATATATCTGACTTCTGGAATGGCTTGCAAACCAGTGCTTGCAATGGCAGCGGTATCCAAGGCCATAGAATCCTGGGCTGATTCTGTAGAGGAATTCCTGAGGGGTATTTCTATTGAATCAGCAAAAGACTCCCCTATTCAAGAAATCAGGATGGCGTCTGCCTTTTTGGGGGAGGCATCTATTGATGTTATCCGCCTGATATCTCGGGATATGTTAGCAGCAGTCTCAGCTCGCCGTGCGTTATGGCTCCGTCCATGGCTGGCGGATCCAGCATCCAAACAGGCCTGGTGCCGTATTCCCTTTGAGGGGTCATCTTTGTTTGGTAACAAGCTGGATACTGCCATATCCCGGGCTACAGGTGGGAAATCTGGGTTTCTTCCCCAGGACAGACGTCTTCAAAATCAAAGGCGTCCATTTCCTAGAAGACAAGGCCCTGATCGTGCCAGGGAGGCGCGGAGCTATAGACCTGGTCGAGAATTCTCAAGGTCATGGAGATCCAGGCAATCTTCTTTCAAAAATACCTCAAAAGGGGGTTCGTCCGGCAAGCAGGATTCCGCGAAATCCTTTTGAAATTGGGCCCGCTCAAACTTGTCAGGTGGGGGCTCGTCTTCTCCACTTCAGGCATGTTTGGGCGGCCTCAATTCGGGATTTTTGGACTGTAAAAACAATTTCCTCAGGTCACAAGTGGGGTTTTATCAGCACCCCAAAGCTAAGATTTATTCCCACAAATCTTCCAGAATCAAAAGAGAAGAAACAAGTCCTATTGACCTACGTGAACTCTTTACTGGATCAAGGCGCAGCCGTTCCCGTTCCAGAAGAAGAACGTGGAGAGGGCATGTATTCCCCTTTGTTTCTGGTTCAAAAGAAAAATGGCACATGGAGGCCGGTAATAGATTTGACCCATCTCAATTCCTTCATTCGCAAAGAGAAGTTCAAGATGGAATCTCTGCTTACCATCCAGCAGTCCGTGTATCTGGGGGACTGGATGATATCAGTCGATTTGAAGGATGCTTACTTCCATGTTCCCGTGGCAAAGGAGTTTCAACAATACCTCCGCTTTGCAGTAGGCATTCAACATCTTCAATTTACATGTCTTCCCTTTGGGTTAACAACGTCCCCACGGGTCTTCTCCAAAGTTCTTTTGGCAGTTGTGGCCTTTCTCAGAGTCAAAGGTGTTCGTCTCCATCACTATCTCGACGACCTTCTTCTGCTATCCCAGAACAAAGATCAGCTCTTGGAGCACAAAGACCTAGTCATCTCCACTCTACAGGAGTTCGGGTGGCTTCTGAACTTAGAAAAGAGTCACCTAGATCCAACTCAGTCTCTTGTTTTCCTAGGGGCGCAGTTCAACACAGCAGAAGGTACTATCGCCCTTCCAGAAGAGAAGGTTGGAGTCATACGAGACAGGATTCATGCAGCCCTTGCAGCATCCCATCTCTCGGCTCTCCAATGTCTGAGGGTGATTGGCACAATGTCAGCCACCATTCCCATGGTAAAGTGGGCCCAGTGGCACACTCGTCCCTTTCAGAAGGGGTTTCTACAACAGTGGGACTTATCCAGCCAGACACAGCGCATATTCCTCACTCCAGCCATGAGGACGTCTCTTCTTTGGTGGCTACAGGGGAAGAACCTGCGCAACCACCATTCAATCATTCCCATCTCATGGGTCACGGTAACTTCAGATGCCAGCAACCGAGGATGGGGCGCTCACTGCCTTTCGGAGGTCGCTCAGGGCAGGTGGACGTTTCCATCACAGAGAGTCGTCTCCAATGTTCTGGAGCTAAGAGCGGCCTTCCAGGCGCTTCGGTCATTCCATCATCTGACAGCGAATGCCTCGGTCATGCTAAGGTTGGACAACACAACCGCGGTGGCTTACGTAAAGAAGCAAGGGGGAACTCGCAGCTGGTCCCTGTTACAGGAGACGGAGCCAATAATGAATTGGGCTCAGAAGAATTTGTCCAACCTTTCTGCAGTCTACATCCCAGGGGTGCAGAATGTTCAGGCGGACTTCCTATCGCGTGTCGAGTTGGACAACAACGAGTGGTCTCTACACCGGGAAGTATTCGATTGGCTCCTGACCTTAGGATTGTCCCTGGAAGTCGACTTGTTCGCTTCCCCGTGCAATCGGAAGCTTCCGAAATATTACTCAAGGTTCAGGGATCCCCAGGCATATGGGATAGATGCCCTCACAGAACATTGGAAGTTTCAGACAGCTTACGCCTTCCCTCCAGTTCCGGTGATCCTGCAATTCCTTCGGAGACTCAGGTCAGAGAAGGCGGAGATTCTCGCAGTAATTCCTTTCTGGCCCAACAGACCTTGGTTCCCTCTACTGCTGCTCCTCAGTTATCAAGAGCCAGTTCCCCTGCCTCTCAGGTCGGATTTGCTATCTCAAGGCACAAGGTTACATCCATGCCCATCATGTCTGAACCTCAAGGTATGGTTTTTGAGAGGGAAAGGCTAGAAGCTCTTGGTTGTCCGGAAGAGGTCATCCCAACCCTTCTCAATTCCAGACGCGGGAGTACTAATAGGGTATATGAGCGTATATGGTCCAAGTTTTCGGCCCATATGTCCTCCAGAGAAAATTCTTGCAGTTCTCCAACAATACAAGACATACTAAGCTTTCTTCAAACAGGCCTTGATTTACCTCTAGCTATCAGTTCATTGAGAGTCCAAGTATCGGCTATTTCAGCCTTTACGGGTATTTCCTGGGCAAACCATGCACTGGTACAACAATTCTTCAAGGGAGCTACTAGGCTCAGACCCCAAAGAAAACCAAGGTTTCCTAAATGGGACCTCCCTTTAGTGCTGGATTTTCTCTCAAACCTTGGAAAGGATTCTACGGAGCCTCTGTCCATAAGGGATCTCACTCTCAAGACCATCTTCTTGGTAGCTATAACCTCAGCCAAGAGAGTTTCTGAGATTAGGAATCTAGGTTCGGAAGAACCCTTTCTGACTTTCTTTCCAGATAGGGCAGTATTGATTCCCATGTTGGGATCGCATCCCAAAGTAACCTCGGTCTTCCATGAGAATCAGGAAATTGTGCTTCCCACTTTCAAAAACTCAGAGAGTCAGGATGTTCATCCTCTGGACGTAGGACACGCGCTGAAACAATATTTGGAAGTCACAGCTCCCTTTAGACAAACGAAATTTCTTTTTGTTCTCCCTCATGGCAAGAATAAAGGATTGCAAGCTTCGGCTAGATCTATCTCTACCTGGATCATTCAGATCATTCAGAGGGCGTACAGAGCAAAGGGCTTGGCTCCTCCTGAGGTATTAACAGCTCATTCAACACGGAGTATTTCAACATCGTGGGCAGCTTCTCGCCATGTGGCGCCTGAAGTTATTTGCAGAGCGGCCTCTTGGTCTTCTATTAATACCTTTGTTTCTCATTACTGTGTAGAGCCAGCGGCTCTGTCTTCTGTTAATTTTGGTTTGCAAGTTTTGTCGGTTGACAATGCTAAATAAACTTTTGTTCTTTGCTCGACATTTTGCCCACCCGGGTGTGTTTGGCGAGTTATTTCCCACACGTATGCTGCCATGGAGCCTTTCAGGAAAACGGAAAATTTATATCAAATACTTACCGTAATTTTCCTTTCCTGATAGGCTCCATGGCAGCAGGAGTTCCCTCCCAAATGTCTGGAGTCGGCTAGTTACGGAACACTGATAGTGGCCAGGAGCAAAGATTTATGGGAGTTGGGTCCTATTGGGTAATCGTGGAGGCGGGGCTACCCACACGTATGCTGCCATGGAGCCTATCAGGAAAGGAAAATTACGGTAAGTATTTGATATAAATTTTCCGTTATGCTGTGGTCGGTTCAGTAGGGTAAAGGCAACTGAGCGAATGATTCCTCCTTTTGCAACACACTGATAGCTTCATCGCAAACTAGGCAAAGTCACTTGCACATTTATTTATATATACAGTATATACTGTATATTGTCACCTGTCAGACATTTATCAATAATGCAGACTTATGAAGTTGCTGATCTACTTTAGCTATTTGTACTGCTTTAGCACTTGTTCTTAAAGTGGAGGGCCACCCTGAAAAACAAAAATACATTAAAATTTAGCAAAAAATCAGAAAAAAAAATGAAAACATTTTTTTTTTAAACTTACTAGAAATGCCTGTTGCTAGGCATATCGTCCTAATCTGCCTCTTCTCTCCTCCGTGTGGCATCTTCTGGGTAATGGGGCGCTGTGTGTTCTGGGAACTGTGTGTCCCAGAACACAGCATGCCCCATTCACAAAGCGCTGCGCAACTCGCGCATGCGCAGTAGGAAACGGGCAATGGCGGCGCCAGGACCCGAGAGCCGAGGGACGGGTCAGCCTCGGGCGGCCGACATCGCGGGCGCCCTGGACAGGTAAGTCTGCTTATTAAAAGTCAGCAGCTACAGTGTTTGCAGATGCTGACTTTTATTTATTTTATTTTTTAAAGCTGGCTCTCCTCTTTAATAGGATCAAGGATCAAAATAAGTTGGATTTTGCCATTTTGTGTTTTTGTACAATTTACTCTTTTAGTAATCCCTAAACAAAAACCTAAAGTCTTATATCTACTTGTACATATTACTTGCAGGTCCACACTATGTAGTCTATAGGGAGCTGCACAGCCACTGCTGAAAGCTCTACAAGCTGGTCCTGAATTTTTCTACACATTTAAGGACAATATCCCATTTATCTCTACAGAGGGCTGTCTATCACGTGACTCAATGATAGATGGCCTTCTATGGGAATAAATAGAATTTGTTTTATGCATAAAAGACTTTGGGACTGGTTAAGAGAGTTTGCAGATACAGTACGTTTACCAGTTTTAAATCTGCCCACTGCACAGACAGGTAAGTGTAAAATCTCAGTTTTTGGTGAATAAAGAATAACTTTATGAATGTTAAATTATCCTCTAATGCCAAAAATGATTACAACTGCACTAAAACCTTAAGTATTTTTACAGCACAAGGAAGAAATTATGTTAAACAAGGTAAGTGAACCAAATGCCAGCCATCCAGTTCAATGGGTAAAACCTTATTTCTTATTACCTCTCTTGTGTTACAGCTTATCCTAAACAAAAAGTATAAAGGAGAAACATGTGGTCTGTGTGGAAACTATAATGGTGACCCTGGGGATGATCTTGAGCTTGATGGTAAGAGTCAGAATGCAATAGCATAAGAAAACAAGGCATCTGAATAGGTGAATCTGCCATAAACCTAGGTAATTGCAACTGAGCATATGATGAAAAAACATGCATTAGCCATGATTACCTTTGGTGAAGGTCACATTTCAAGGCATTAGAGTGGAGGTAAAGGCTGTTGTCACATTTGCATACTCTGGGATTCAGCGCTGGTTATTTTCTCCGACATTTTGACACCAGCACTCTCAGGTTTCATTCGGAATGCAGGTGCCTGAGCAATCAGGAGACAGTTTTTCTGATTGGCTTTAAATTCAAAATGCATGGCTTGATATTCGACCTACGCAATGCTATGGTACTGTCAAACTCTCTTCTGCTACTGAATCTACCTGCTCTGTTTCCTGTGCCAGCTTTTATCACCTGTGTCATCCAGTGACCCATGTGACTCCAGTACACTGCAAACATCCAGTGTCATCCAGTGACCCGTTTGGACTCCAGTGTACACTAAGCATCCTGTATTATCCAGTGACCACTGAGCATCCTGTGACCCCTGTGACTCCAATGCTCTGTGGGCATCCCATATTAATTATTGACTCCTGAGCATCCTATGTTATCTTGTGACCCCTGAGCATTCTGTTTGTAGAGTCAAAGAAAAGCGCACTGCTCCAACCCTCAAAGCGCTCTCCTAATATGCTAGAAGGTGCTGGCTTGGACTCTGTCACTCCTCCACACGTAGCTCTGTATAATCCAATGGAAAAGCCATACACTGATGATTTCATGGTATGGCGGTTAGGTGACAGCGTTAAGTACTCCTCATCTCTGGAGCAATATATGTGAAACAGGTATTTGGTGGGATTATAATGGTGCCAAAAAACAATGGAGAGACAGATTAAATGATATAAAACGTACAAAATGTATTTAATACATGAATAAAATCAGGAAATTAAAATTAGTTTACACATGGCAGTTATATGGTCATGGATACACGTTGCATAGAAGGTGTGGTGTCTAATCTCAACATGTTTCACCAATATTGACTTCTTCAGGGGATTTGAAGACCACAACTAGTCAATGGATTATAATAGAACAAGACATGTATTCAAATTTTGATTATTGGTATGGTAACATAATACAGTACATACAGTGCATTTAAATATATTTCCAATTTTTGTGTTACTATAATTCACTCTGTGTACACCATCCCAAGCTTACCCAACTGTCTACCAAGGAGTGCCAACCTGACTGTCAATGCCACTAAAGGAGGGGAGCGCTGTGTGGCCATAGGATACACATACGGATGAGGCTAAGAAAAAAAGATTACTAAAAGAGTCTCTATATAGAATGGACATATATACTATATGTCCATTAAGTGGCTGAAATAGCCTGTTAGGTTACTTACATTGTGTATAGTTTACAAGAATGTTAAAACAGAGGATTTAGCAGCAACAGCCAAATCAAAAATAGATGAACTGAAACAAGGAATAAACAATAATATAATAATTATTGTTTATATAATAATAATAATAATAATAATAATAATAAATAATAATATAGTATGTAGTGGAGATGCAACTGCATTTCACGGTGTGGATTAGCACTTTCACCCTGGTTCTTGTAAACAGAGGCATGCTGATTGCACACCTATGGTCTGGGTGGGTTCATAAACATCCAGGGATAGAGCTTAGGGCTTCCACTTGGAGACAGAAAGTCTCACTGAGGAGTCAGGAGGACTCTGCCCTACAGACACGCGTCTGTGTGTGAGTGTTGAGAAGACATCCATGTTCTTTAGAGAAACTGTAGGTGGCAGTTTGAACCCTGAGTAAACTAGGAGAGAGCTTGACCCAAGCATACAGGTCCGAGGAACAGACCTATGGCCTAGGTGTGAAGCCTGAAGCAGCTGTGTCATCAATAGGTAAGCCAGGAGGCTGAATAACCATGATGCAATAATGGTGGAACCCCCTGCAAGGAAAATTTCTGTTTGACTTAAACTTTTTTGCTTCCTTTAAATAGAAGTGGGCTGCCATGCCCTTGAAAATGCAGTCTGGATCAACACGTGTTTCTTCAAATCGCATACACCACTTTAGCTGAATCAACCCGATATCTTACAATATACTGTATATCTACTTTATGTATATATATATATATATATATATATATATATATATATATATATATATATATATATATATATATATATATATATATTTATATATATATATGTGTATACCGCTAGCAGTTTAATAGTCATTAGAAAATGAGGAAAAAATATTTTTAAAAATATATATTAATGGGAAGGTATATGTAAAACGGGCCCAGATAGTCCATAGATATCTTAAAGTCTAATTAAAGACCTTGCCATATAAACAGTAATGTTAATGAGCCAGGAATATGTATGTTTCTTATTTGGTTGTCTAGAATATTGTGTTATTATTCTATCTGACTGAGGTTTTTTTTGGTTTTCTTTCTTTCTTTCTTTCTTTCTTTCTTTCTTTCTTTCTTTCTTTCTTTCTTTCTTTCTTTCTTTCTTTCTTTCTTTCTTTTTTTCTTTCTTTCTTTCTTTATTTCTTTCTTTCTTTCTTTCCTGTTTTTTGGCTTTATTATATGCTTTTTTTAAACAAGTATGGCTATATCCCCTTTCTCATAGTCTTGAGTAAAGCTCTTGGGCTGTCTTAACAAATTCTGCTTTCTTACTACAGTTCCTTCTTAAATGTAAATATTGACTGTATGGTATTCTCATTAATAGGGGCTTTGGGTGTGAACTAGTAGCGTGCAGGATTGTGTGGCCTGCAGAGGGCTTTCTATAGAGGGAGGAGACTACCAATCCATTCTCACCAATAGAGATTTCTACATCCAGGAAGCTGATATAATAACCTTGATATAATGATACCAAGAAATGATAAAATGATACAGTATGCATTAAATAACTAGTAATGTCTTCACATGCAAATATTCCCCCCCCCCCCCCCAGATACATGACTATTCACCCTCTCAGTTGGAAAGAACAACTGAGCTTTATACCCAATAGGCAAGCAGCTGCTAATGGAAGATGAATAACACGTTATTCATCTTGCAAAATCAAAGAAACAATCAGTTTTTTTTTTCTATTATCCCTAGACATCAAAAAAGCTTTCAATACAGCATATTAGCCACACGTGATACAACTAGTGAAACAAATAGAGATTAAGTCCACATTTTTGCATATGGATAGCATCCTTGAATCTTCGTAAAATTTGCTGGGTACCCTTCCCCTATTTCTTAATCTTGAGAGGCATGAGGCAGGGATTTCTTCTTACTCCCCTGTTATTCACACTTGCAATAGAACCACTGACCATTCTAATTAAATTTAATCCAGATATACAAGGCCTGGAGACCACCAGATACCACTGTAAACTTTGCCTTTTTTCAGGTGATGTTAAACTGGCACTCCAATGCGCTAATCTCTCTTCCCAACCTTATGCACCTCTTGGATAAATTTGCCATACTCTTTGGTCTTCATGTTAATAGTATTAAATTTGAGGTGTGTCCTAGCTTCAATCAATCCACCCTTCTCCCAAACCAACTCCTCGTACCCCAAAGAGCATGACCAAAGAAAAAATAGCAAAGGACTTTGGAGGCTTATGGATTCCTTCTTCACAGCGCCTGTGGGAACAGATCTCATGGCTGCTGTTAATGTGTGCGCACGACTATCATGTGCCTGCACATATAAGCCAATGTTTATCTGCATGCGCATTTTAGTCCTCGCTGGTCTTGATAGGCTTCTATGCACACAGCCCTGTACATGTGTTTAAGAATAAGCACCTTCTGCATAGAAATGAGCATCTGCTGTACAAGATCCCCGACACCTTTGAAGGAATTGGCCAAGGCCAAGAGATATCTTATGACGTATTCCCATTTTACTCTGCAAAGAGAACATTTTTTGCAAGGCCTGACTGAAAGGTACTTATTGAATATGAAGGCATATAAATACAAATCCTTCCAGATTTATCAAAGCGCAATTTAACGATGTGCCATCTAGTGAAGCTGTTCCTGGAAGCAATCCAGACCTTTGGAGGAAGCTACCAACCAGGCTGTTCTTTCTCTTTATAAATAAAAAGAAAGCTTTACCCTATACAATATATTCCATAACAGTTACCTGTGTTCTTTCAACTTTTAGAGATCCCTCCACTGTCCATTTCAGACCGGACATCTCTCGATCTCCTAACCTCCTTAAAATCTTCAATCTCTCTACCACCTAATAGTTACTATTCAAAATGTAGAGTTACCCGTCCCTTGTTAAAACCCCCTCGCCCCTTTTTTTTAAGATACTTCACAGAGAGTTGCTATTTTCTCGATTTTTTCCCCTTCCTCCCTCCTTCTTTCCCCTAAATATTAACATAATCATCAACATTAGCAGGTACTCTATATCTGTATATTAGTTAACCAGCTTTGAATGTGGTGGGAGGGAGGGGTAGAAAGAACTGTCCCCCTACATACAGGTTTTGTTTTTATTTTTTCAGACTTGGGTTCACGTGTCTCCCTCTTTCTATTCCCTGTTAATTATGCTTGAGCTGGGAGATGGAAGGTCAGGGGGAATGTAAGCTTTTGTATTTGGGCTAACAGTGGAAAAATCAATTGATTTTCTAGATATGTTAACAAAGTATGTTAATCTTCATAGTATGCATTAATAAATTCATTAGGTAATATTATAATCTTTGGAATAAGCGAGTGTTCTTATAGGGGCCTGTTTTGTTTTGTTTTTTACCCAAATTAGATGTAATCGAAGAAATGAGGAATCTGTCTTTCCTGACAGACTTCCATAGCAGGATTTGTTTGGGTAGCCTAGCCCTTTCCCATGGGGGTGGGACTGGGATCTGGGACCCCCTTGTTAAAGGAGGCTTCCAAATTCTGATAAGCCCTGTGCCCGCAGACCCCCCAATAACCACCCGCCATGGTTGTGGTGATAAGGCCCCTGTCATCAATAACATAGGTATAAGGTGCTTTGGGGTGAGGGGCAGCCTGATATAGTACAGATGTGGGGGGCACTTGCTTGTCTTGCCCCTCTCCTGTCTTGCCAGGTTACATGCATAATGGTCTGGTATAGATGATAAGGGGGACCACCACTATTTTTCTTTAAAATTTTGGCATGGGATTCCCATTAAAATCCATACCAGACTCAAAGGTCTTGGTATGGATTGGGGGACTCTATGCTGTTTTTCTCTTTATTTATTTTTTGTTCAACAGCTGGGTGCTGGCAATTGCAACTGCGAGTCATTTGAAATGTGATTTGACTTGTCTTTTTCTTTTGAAATGTCATTTTTGCTGCAGCATGTTCTATACATGCAACAGGTGTGCCCCAAACTCGATGTCCACCGGCCACCCACGATCGTGGTAAGGATGTGATGTAAATAAGGCAAATCTCCATTCTGACAGCGGACACCGCTGAGATCTGCTGTTCCTAGTAATCAGAAACAACAATCTCTTTTTTGGCGATCTCTTTGTTGGCAGAGAGCCCAGCCCCCACACAGTTAGAACACACCCAGGTTACACAGTTAACCCCTTGATCACACCCTAGTGTAAACACCTTCTCTGCCAGTGTCATTTATACATTGATCATTGCATTTTTATAGAACTGATCAATGTAATAATGTCACTGGTCCCCAAAAAGTGTCTCTTGGGGACAGATTTGTCTGCCGCAATGTCGCAGCCATGCTAAAAATTTCAGATTGCTGCCATTACCAGTAAAAACAATAAATAAAATTAAAAGTCCCAAAATCTATCCCCTGTTTTGTAGGCACTATAACTTTTGCTCAAACCAATCATTATATATGCTTATTGCGTTTTTTTTACCAAAAAATATGTAGCAGAATATATATTGGCCTAAACTGATAAATACATTGCATACATTTTATATATATATATATATATATATATATATATATATATATATTTTTTTTTTTTTTTTGGATATGTATTAGTAGAAAGTGAAATTTTTTTATTTTTCAGAAATAGCACAAAAAATAAAAACCGCAGAGGTGATCAAATACCGCCAAAAGAAAGCTCTATTTGTGTGGAAAAAAGGATATACATTTTGTTTGGGTACAACCTCACACGACCGTGCAATTGTCAGTCAAAGCAATGCAGTGCCGTATCACAAAAAATGGCCTGGTCATTAAGGGGGCTAAATCCTTCCAGGGCTGATGTAGTTAAAGTAAGTTTCATTTTTATATTTACATATAGCATTATTAACCACTTCCCGCCCAACGATGTCATATGACATCATTAACTTTGAGTGAGGATATCTGAATGATGCCTGCAGATACAGCCATCATTCAGATATCTTCTTTTAGAGTCGGCAATTCCCTGCACTGTAAAAAACAATCATAGTGGCTGTTCAGCCACTTGATCATTCTTATAGGCAGCTGAAACTATCACCTGTGGAAGGGAATTGCACATCCTTGCCACTTTTGCAGTAAAGAACTATCTACGTAGTTTAAGGTTAAACCTCTTTTCTTCTAATTTTAATGAGTGGCCACGATTCTTGTTAAACACCCTTCTGCAAATTTTTCTCATCCCTATTGTGGGAACACCAGTATGGTATTTGTAAATTGAAATTCTATGCCCTCTCAAGTGTCTCTTCTCCAGAGAGAATAAGTTCAGTGCTTGCAACCTTGCCTCATAACTAATATCCTCCAGACCCTTTATTAGCTTTGTTGCCCTTCTTTGTACTTGCTCCATTTCCAGTGCATCCTTCCTGAGGACTGGTGCCCAGAACTGGACAGCATACTATAGGTGTGGCCGGACCAGAATCTTGTAAAGCAGAAGAATTATCAATTTATCTCTGGAGTTAATCCCCTTTTAATGCATGCCAATATTATGTTTGCTTTGTTAGCAGCAGCTTGGCATTGAATGCCATTGCTAGCATTTACTAGCACCCCCAGGCCCTTTTCCATCCTAGATTCCCCCAGAGGTTCTCCCCCAGTCTATAGATTGCATTCATATTTTTGCCACTCAAATGCATTATTTTTTTCATTTTTCTACATTGAACCTCATTTGCTATGTAGTTGCCCACCCCATTAATTTGTTCAGATCTTTTTGCAAGGTTTCCACATCTTGCGGAGAAGTTATTGCCCTGCTTAGCTTAGTATCGTCCGCAAATACAGAGATTGAACTGTTTACCCCATCCTCCAGGTTGTGACCATTCAGAGTACTCCCCATTTATCACCACTCTCTGAACTCACCCTTGTAACCCTATGGTCCATGACAACGGACCTTATTTTGTACAGTAAACGTTTATGTGGAACTGTGTCAAATGCTTTTGCAAAATCCAGATACACCATGTCTACGGACTTTCCTTTATCTAGATAGCAACTCACCTCCTCATAGAAGGTTAATAGATTGGTTTGGCAAGAACGATTCTTCATGAATCCATGCTGATTACTGCTAATGACACCGTTCTCATTACTAAAATGTTATGCTTTCACACCTGGCCTCTGCATTTAAAAAAATGACAGGATCATTTTTATTTTTTAGGCTTCCCAGCCTAGAGGCGAGATCTTGCTATATAGAGGACCTGTCATGCACTATTCCTATTACAAGGGATGTTTACATTCCTTATAATAGGAATAAAAGTGATCAATAAAAAAAAGTAAAAAGAAAGTTTCAAAATAGAAAAATAAAAGTAAAATAAACAATAAAAAATGTTTGTCCCTGCGTGCTCGCTCACAGAAGTGAATGCATACGTAAACAACGTTCAAACCACACATGTGAGGTATCGCCATGAGCGTTAGAGCGAGAGCAATAATTCTAGCCCTAGACCTCCTCTGTAACTCTAAACAGGTAACCTGTAAAAAAATGTAAAACATTGCCAATGGGGATTTTTAAGTACCGAAGTTTGGCGCCATTCCACGAGTGTGAGCAATTTCAAAGCATGGTATCTATTTACTATCATCTTTCACATTATGCAAAAAAATTGGGCTAACTTTACTTTTTTTTAATGCATGAAACTGTTTGTTCTCTAGGGTCTCGGCTAAAAAAAAACGTATATAATATATGGGGGTTCTAAATAATTTTCTAGCAAAAAAATTATGATTTTTGCTTGAAGGCAGCGATGTGTCAGAATTGCCCTGGGTAGCAAGTGGTTAAAATCACTGCTCCTGAAAAAAATAAAAAAATTTAAAAAAATGTTTTGATTGTTGCATGTCCCCCAGGGCAGTACCTGGACCTCCATACCCTTTTTATGGCCAATTACTTGCATATAAGCCTTCAAAATGTGGACTTTTGATTTTTCCTGTTTAGCCCCAATAGACTTCAGTGGGGTTTACCGTTCGGGTTAGAACCTTTCCCCTGTTTGGGAGTTCTGCTGCAAACCAAACAGGGGGTGTTTGACCCATCTCTATTGGATATGTGACTGGATTTAACCCCTTTTTTAGGTACTTTGTTAACCTTGAGAGTCCCTTTCTTCCTTTTTTGTGTACTCTCTTTTCTTTTTCTTTTTTCTCTCTCCTTTTTTTTTCTTAAATTGTTCCCCATATTAAGGCCGCGTACACACGCGCGGACTGTTCGCCCAACTTTGTCCGCTGAACAGTGTTTGGGCGGACAGTCCGCTCGCGTGTACGCGGCCTTAGTCTAGATTCTGTTCCAGCCTCCCAAAACCCAAACGGGCCTGAAATTATGTTCCTACAATGCAAAGGTCTGAACAGTGTATCAAAGAGAGGACAAGTCTAATGCCGCGTACACATGATCTGACTTTCCGACAACAAAAACGTGGATTTTTGTTCAAAGGTTGTTGGCTCCAACTTGTCTTGCATACATACAGTCACACAAATGTTGGCCAACAACTACGAACATGAGAACATGGTGACGTACAAGACACACAACGAGCCGATAAAAAGGAAGTTCAATAGCTAGTGCGCCACCCTTTGGGCTCCTTCTGCTAATCTCGTGTTTATCTAGTGTTAGTGGAAGTTTAGTGAGAGACAATTCATGCTTTTAAGCCTCATGCTTTTCAGTTTGTGCTTGTTGGTTCATATCTGTTCTTCAGTGCGTATTGTCAGTTCATTCCTATCTTTCAGTGCGTTCTTTTTATAGTTCACCTCTTATTTTCAGTGTGTTCTTGTCCACTCATCTCTGATTTTCAGCTCGTTATTCTCAGGTCCTTTTTGGTTTTCAGTTCATTCTGTCAGTCCGTGATGAGCAGCTGTTCATTTTCTAGCCATGTTGCGGTTACATATTCCTTTTATAGTTCATGCTGTTGTTGGGCTTGGTGTTGGAATTATTTCTTTGACCCAAGTCCAGTCCATGAACAGGAGGAGGAGGAGTTCTTGGACCAAGAATTGGTTGCTTAATCACGACCAATTCTCTCATATGCCTTTGGTGTGGGAGCTCCAAAAGAGTAATCATGATGATTTCAGGAATTATCTCCTGATGATGGACCCCGTATTTAACCGTCTGTTGACTTTGCTGTCCCCTTATATTATGAAGCAGGACACTTGCATGTGGCAAGCCATCACTCTTGAATAAAGGCTGTTCGTCACTTTGTAGCGAGGAGGAGAAGTCTCCAGGACATCAAGTTCACGACTGGGATCTCCCCCAGGCTCTGGGCATTATTATTACAGAGACCTATTCTGCCATCATTCAGGTCCTGCAGAAGGACTATATTAAGGTAAGTTTTATCCTTTAACATCACATTCTGTGTATTTAATGTTTGCTAATGTATTGTATTAATTTCATCATTCCATAATTACCATGATTGTAATATGCTGTGAATTTCCTCTTTGTCCTCATGCATGCTGTAAGCTTTTATTGCTCCTTTTTTGTCCTTCATGCATATTTGCCTTCACTAACATCTCCAGCATGCTATCCTGGGCCCATACACACCTATACAAAACAAAGAAAAATACCAAACTCCCACCATATGCCCGCCTGTATAGTAATGATTACCGATCCAATGCCACTCCCCCTTTCAGAGGCTACTACCATAGTCAGAAGACAGCATAAACAAAATATTTTTCAAGGAGGGTCACAAAAGATGAGCCCCCCCAAAGAAACAAAGATGGCTACTATGGCTATAACGGGCAATTAAGGATCAAAAAATTATATAATTTACTAATATTTTATTTTGTATCAAAACTACAGTAATTTAGAAAAATAACTCAGCAAATTAATGCTATAATGAGCTGGTTTTGCTGGGTATCAGATAGTTTAGCACCAACAATGCATCAAAACAGGTGCACAGAACTACCAAACACATAGACATGCACACCTAGCCTAGTCACCTAACAATGTATTTTGTCAGCTTCATTGTAGTGCTTACCTTAAACACCCTTAAAATGTGTCCAAATGTTTTTGTTGTCCTTAAATTCAGGAAGAGTGCATAAGGCTTTTTTGGGGGGGCCAAAACTCATTTGGAACCCTACCTCCCCCACAACCGCTAAGTCAACCGATACCAATACTCTCTTTTCTGACTTTGCCAAACCCATACACGCTATACCTACCTCTTTTGTAGTCATATTTATGGATGAATTCACCAAAGCATGTAGTGCAAGTGCCTGCCTGAATACTTTCAAATGGTACTGTTTAAAATGTTGTTCTCCTATTATCTTGATAGGTAATTGCAGAATGTCAAAATGTGCTTCAATTTGTATAATGTGTATTCATATTTTTGGATTATGACACCTCTTACCTGTCCAGTGGGCTGCCAATAATGTAAGTAAGGAGGGGCTGGCCAAAGTAACGCACATTATTTAGGCATTCAGCTCTCAATGAAGTGGAGAGGGTTACCTGTCCAAAACATTTCCCCCCACCCTCAAATTTTTACAATGGGCCATCAGAGGGGGTGAGGAATCTGATAAGTGGACCTTATACTTTTGTCTTCAAATACTAATTTCAAAAGATGTTATACTTATGTTGGCCAAGAATGTTTGTGTCTAATCTGCTTGCAATGTTATGTGCAAAAGTACTCATTTTTATTTTCTTGTTTGACTCCACAGTTTCCTTCCAACCCACAGGAATGGCAGACTGTGCCCCCCCCCCCCAATTCCACCAGCAGTGGGACTTTCCCAACTGCAGTGGTGTGATAGATGGGAAGCACATCCGAATCATCCCATTACCTAACTCAGGGTCGTACTACTTTAATTATAAGGGGTAAAGTAGTATTGTGTTGTTGGCGGTGGTGACGGCGAATTATGAGTTCTTATATCTGGACGTAGGGGAGAATGACTGTATATCTGATGGAAGAGTGATCGCACAGGCGGAATTTTTGATATAATGGCCAGCCGATTCCAGATTTTCCAAATGGCCATTAACATGGCCGAATACAAACTCAACCACATAATTGTAATTCTTCATAATTTCCTGCAGAAGAATGCAGCCAACTATCTGGCCTCAGTTGCGACTGAGGCCGACTTTTCACCAACACTAACAATGACGGCGCTTGAAACTGGGAGGCCTGGCTTGCTCCACCAAAGCACCCGCAAAGTACAAAGTTTGTGGGTAGGGGGTCAATTGATTTACCAGAAAATCTGGAAGCTCTTTAAAATATTTTTTTTTTGAAAAACGAAACTCATATTTCATTTGATTTACTGCTTGTGTTTCTTATCTGTCTCCTAGGTTCTCCAATGGCCTTTTATTTTTGGTAATTTTCTTCAATAGTGCAAAGGTAATTTATTTGATACATGAGGTGACAATCTCTTCTTCAGCTAACTATTATGTTGTGCTGTGGGTCTGCTACACACACAATGTTTTTGTTGTTAATGTACATAATGCATTAATGGTAAAAATAATCATCCTTTTCAACTACATGAATTAATTGCTTGTAGTCCCTAAAATGGCCTGATTTTGGCAAATTTTACAGTACAGTGGGGGTTATGTACTAAAGGCAAATACACTTTTCACTACTCCCCAATGTCACTGTAATTACACCAACCTAATAAAAAACTGGCATTGAGCATTGAAAGAAGAAGCCACACATTGTTGATTATAAAACATTTTACTCCAAGCACATTCACATGTGCGTTATAAAAGTTTTTTTTAAAAAAAACAATATTTTGGTGTATAACATGTATTTGACACTATATAGCCTTTTTTGTGGCCAAACAGGCACGTTTAAAACCATAACATACACATCCTCAACTCAGTACCACGTTTCATCAGTGCCATGTATCAGTGGCATCTGCCAGTTTCACGTGTCATCAGTGCCACATATCAGTGCCATCTGTCACCAGTGCCATCTGCCAGTATCATGTGTCATCAGTGCCACGTATCAGTGCTATCTGTCACCAGTGCCACATCAGTGTCACGTGTCATCAGTGCCACATATCAGTGCCATTTGTCACCACCAAGAATGTCTAAAAGATTATTTTCAGCCAAGGCAGCCGACAAGAGGTAGGGTGAACTCTCCACTTCAGATTCCTCCTCATATTAAGATTCTGAGTCTGACCTGGACTAAGAGCCTGTCCTAAGCAGTGGGACACTGACAGCCTCAGAGGAGGATGAGAGTCTGCCTGCCAGACAAAGGTATTCTGGTGAGGAGGCAGTGCCATCCATCAGCACCGCAGTGCCATCCACCAACACCACAGTACCTTGACCACGTACCAGTGGGGTGTCACCTCAGTCCCAAAAGGTTAGGCCCCATGCTAGCCTCTCCTATTCCCTTCAGAACCCCTTGTTGCTTCCACCTAATTCAGGAGAAGCTATCATTCTCCCTTTCACTGCCCAGCCAGAAGTCCAGGTCAACACAGAAAATTTTTACCCGATTGATTTTTTCCATTTAATTTTCACTGAGGAAATGCTAGCATCAGTTGTGGCCCAGTGGAACCTATATGCACAATTCATAGCATGTAATCCAACATCCTAGTATGCCCATCCCTACGAGTGGATAGCCCTAACAGTGGAGGCATTTAAAATATTTTTGGGCCTCACATTCTGTATGGGAATAACCCAAAAAATGTATTACGTTCATATTGGTCAACCCTCCTCATCCACCACATGCCCATCTTTTCCTCAGTAATGCCCAGAACCAGATATCTCATGATTATGAGATTCCTAAACTACAATGATAATACCCAGTGCCCTCCCCAAAATGACCCACATTTTGAAAAGCTTTATAAAATTCAACCACTAATAAATTATTTTTCTGAAATCTTCCCCCAGTTGTTTACCCCAGACCAACACATATGTGTGGATGAGTCCCTTATCAAATTTTCTGGCAGGCTGGGCATAAAACAATTTATTCCCACCATAAGGCCCCGCTATGGGGTGAAGCTTTATAATCTGTGCGAATAAGCCACAGGGTATACATATGCCTTCATGGTATACGAAGGGAAGAACACCCAGCTACATCCCCCTAATTGTCCAGACTACATCGGATCAAGAAAGGCTACCATTTGTATGTGGACAACTTTTATACTAGTTTTCCCCTGTTCCGCAACCTTCACAGGAAGAACACTCCAGCATGTGGCACCATAAGGATGAACCAGAAGGGCTTTCCTCAAAGCCTCGTCAACAAGAAGCTGAGAAGAAGGGAGATGGAGAATTTACGGAATGAGGAAATTCTGGCTGTGAAGTGGAGAGACAAAAGGGATGTCTATGTGCTTTCATCGATCCACAATAATACATTTGTTGAGACCACCAGGAGGAATGGCCCAATCCTAAATTATTGGTGAAGTATGGTAAACATAACCCTCCCTTCCTGCCATTTAAGTTCAAACACCTTATGCCTCTACTTGCTCTGTAACTGACCTTGGCTTGTTATTCGACCACACTTCTGCCTACCAATTCTGTTCATACCTCTGCCTGATCTGGAACTGACCCTGGCTTGTTATTCGACCCTTTTTGTGCCTGCCTCTTGGACTGATCTTGTACCCTGCCACTGAACTAGTGGAATTCATAACACAGGGGTCTCACATATGAAGAAAACATTTTTTTTTTGCTTTCTCATTCCTAGATTAGGGTCTGGAGACTCTGTGGCTTCAAAGAGATTTGGGTGGGAGAAGCCTCTACCCCTGACTCCATTCTATCCCGAACGAGGCCCTACTTCTGCCTCCTGTCTGTAGGACCTATGCCATCATGCCTCTGCCTGTTGCGTGAACTGACCACACCGCATGAACCATGTTCCTGCCTACTACCAGGACCAATATTTTGGCATTGCTGACGATCTCTGCCTGCACTGACCCTGGACTGTATATGGGCAGTATGCCTGTCTGCTGCCTGTACTGACTATGCACAGTATTCCTGCCTGTTGCCTGGACAATTGTGTTTGCTTTTGCTGACCAAGTCCCTGCCTGCTCCAGGGCTATCCTCCTGTGGACAACTGCGCTACTAAAGCCACAGGTAATCTTTTGTTTATCCCTTGCTCAGCAGAATGTATTTTGGGGTGTAATTCTTGGTATGTGCATACTATGTGTCCCTAGAACACCTGACGGTGTTCCTTGTATGTGGCCAGGCTGTGTAAAAGTCCCACACGTGGTATTACCATATTCAGGAAAAGTAGCAGAATGTATTTTGGGGTGTCATTTTTGCTATGTACATGCTATGTGTTTGAAATATCTTATAAATGGACAACTTTGTGTAAAAAAAAATGTGTTTTCATTTTTTTCCACATTTTCCAAAAACTTCTGGAAAAAAATGAACCATTCGAAAGACTCATTATGCCTCATAGATTATACGTTGGGGTGTTAGATTTCCAAAATAGGGTCATTTTGTGGATGTTTCCATTGTCCTGGTGCTCCAGAGCCTTCAAAATTGTAATAGGTAGTCAACAAGTTAGATGTGTCATTTATGCCCCTAGAACACATAATTGTTCACCCTGCATGTTGGGCCTCTCTATGTGGCTACACTGTGAAAAAGTCCCACACATGTGGTATCGCCATACTTAGGAGGAGTAGCAGAATGTATTTTGGGGCATAATTTGTAGTATTCACATGCCATGTGAGAGAAATAACCTATGACAATTTTGTAGGAAAAATAAAATCTTAATTTTGTAAAGAATTGTGGGAAAAAATGACAACATCAAAAACCTCACCATGCATCTTACTAAATACCTTCGAATGTCTACTTTCAAAAAAAAGGGTCATTTGGGGGGTATTTGTACTTTTCTGGCTTGTTCGGGTCGCAAGAAATGAGATAGGCCACCAGTACATCAGGTGTGATACATTTTTTATGATTTGCACCACAGCTTGTAAACTCTATAGCTTTCACACAGACCAAATAATATCAACTATTTTGGGTTATGTTTTACCAAAGATATGTAGCAGTATAAATTGTGGGCAAAACTTATGAAGAAAAATTAATAATTTGCTAAATTTTATCACAGATACTAATAAAAATGCATTTGTTTTAAAAAAAAATTATTTATAGCACAAAAAAATTAAAAAGGTGAGCAAATACCACCAAAAGAAAGCTCTTTGTATGAAAAAAAGGACACAAAATTAATTTGGGTACAGTATTACATGACTGAGTAATTGTCATTCAAAGTGTGAGAGCACTGAAAGCTGAAAATTGATCTCGTCATGAGGGGGGGTTAAGTGCCCAGTAGGCAAGTGGTTAAAAAACGTACAACATTAACGACAACATTTACATTTTTGGGGGATTCGATTTTGCTTAAAGCATCAATAATGTTGCTCAGTCTTTTTTGAACATCATTGATATTTTGCTTGAGCGTTTCTAAATCCCGATTGCAGACCATGATCTCACTGATGAGAACTTGTGCACTTGCGCTGTTGAAGTGAGTTTCTTTCACAACATCCACATCACCTAAAAATAAAAATAAAACACATCATGTATTGTAAATATGCAGGCATCCATCTGTAGCGGTACCCCCCATGGGGGCTGCGGGGTTGTTCATTATCATCTTGCCAATCACTCCACTTCCTTTCTCCCATAACACGCACATGACACCAACAGTCAAAGTTTTAGTTTTATTACTCTTTATCCCACCGAGCGTACGCAGATGTGCATACTCGACTTTCGGGGGTTATACGGGGTTGATGCCCACAGCGGCAGGCATCATCCTGGTACCGTTGTTTACAGCGGGCGATCAGCTATGCAGGGATAACAACTGATGCGGCTAAAAGCCATCCGCTTGGCTGTTATCCCGGAGGAGCGGAAGGCGCCCCACACAACTCTTCCTGGGCCTCCCGGGGGCATGGGAGGCCTGATCGACAATCCGCCTCTTCTGGCGGCTAGGAACAGACTGGAATGAGGCCAGGAACGGCTTTGTTCCAGCCTCCTGATTGTAAACAGAGAAGCGACATCACAACGTCACTTCCTGTTTACTCAGCTGACAATGGCGCCGGTTTTAAAAAAATATACAGTATTGAGAATCACCGAAAATGGCGATCTGAATACTTTGAAGTGCAAAGGAGTGATCACATTTTTTTTTTAAAAACACAACTTAATAATGTAAAAATAAATAAAAAAAAGAAGAAAATAGTTTTTTTTAATCGCCCCCGTCCCTGCTAGTCCATGCAGCAAAGAAAACACATACGGCAGTCACTCCCGCATATGTAAACGGTGTTCAAATCACACATGTGAGGTATTGCTGCGATCATAAGAGCAAGAGCAATAATTCTAGCACTAGACCTCCTCTGTAACTCTAACCTGGTAACCGTAAAAAAAAAAATTTAAACCTCACCAAGGGAGATTTTTAGGTATCGTAGTTTGTCGCCATTCCACGAGTGCAATTATAAAGCGTGACATGTTTGGTGTATATTTACTCAGCGTAACATCATCTTTCACATTATACAAAAAAATTGGTCTAAATTTACTGTTTCGTTTTTTTTAAATACATGAAAGCGTCCCTTTTCCCAAAAGGTTGCGTTTAAAACACCACTGCACAAATACCGTGTGACATAAAATATTGCAACAATCGCCATTTTATCCTCTAGATTCTCTGCTAAAATATATATATATATATATATATATCTATCTATATATATATATATATATATATATATATATATAATGTTTGGGATTTATGGATTCTAACTTGTAAACACCAAAAGTCAGAAATGGGCTTAGTCATGAAAGGGTTATTCGTGGAATAAGTCTGGAGTTGTTCACTGAGAGATATGAGATGCTCCACCAGACCCAACTATATGAGGATGTAATCCATAGCCGTAGCTTTGTTACTGGACTCCCCTAGAACAATCCTTTCCTGATTCTATTGTCTCCTTTAGTGCAGCACTCCCAAGCCAAGCAAAAAGGGATTACTCTAAATAATCCACTGCGCCAGACTGATTGATTTCCTTTGGGTGTTGGGCCTAGAGCCACAGGCCATCAGCACCTATTTCCATGACTCACACGCCAACATCCCTCAGTCATAGGAAGTACTGTGTTATAGTTTACACGTCCTCAGACTCACAGTATATACTGTAGTTCCAAGCACTTCTGCACTAGCTTCTCTGGGCTTCCACTGACCTGTTCTCTCCCAATCAACAGTCCATGTTTCACTCACAGAAAGTCGATCACCCAGTTCTCTTCTTCCACTTTACTCCTACTTCCTCCTCACTCGTCCGGCACATCCCCGCGTGGGGATGTCTGGCTGTTTCCCAGTGTTACATGCTGACTCCGCTGCACTCCAGGCGTCCGGCCTGAATCTCCTGAAGCACTCCCAACTTCTTTCTTTGCTCTCACGGGCCCCAGGCCCTCTGTCCGTGCTCAGGCCCCCGGCCCTTTCCCCTTAGAAGCATGTGACCCCTGTTTATATAGGAGACCTTCTTTCGACCACACAAGTTAATGATTGGTCAGGACTCCCACCTAAACTTCCTGCCATTCAGGTTTCAGCCCAGCCTCTCCTGCTGGTACAATTATGATCCTTCATCTGGTAACAGAACCATAAATGAAAAGGTGACATGGGATTCCCTGTCAGGATTGTCACTCCCTCAAAAGGAGTCTGCAAGACCTCCTGCAGAGTTCAACCTGATCAAACATGCCAGTGATACAACACACAAGTGCCTGTGGGCCAATACACTTTCTGTTCGGGTCCTAAACAGAAGTTCTTTTTTTTTCAAATGGCAAAGCGAAATTTCATAGGGATGACAAACCCTAGAGTCCATGGTGTTGTCCTTTACCAGGCACCCTGAGTGTCCACCTCCTGTCCAAACAGTCATTTGAGGGAAAAACCCACCCTAACTCATCTCAACTGTAGTCCCAAATCACAGGTAGTATGGTAGGTCAGAGTAAGACCGAGTATGCTGTCCCACTTTCATAACAAGCACTCTGTCCTTGTATATGGCTCTCCCGAGCTTCCACTCTTTCTTAATGTCCTGAAACCAGACCCAGACATCACGATCTGCTTTGGCTTTGGGACATGAAGGTAGTCCCAGACCAGGTCATCCTCCCACTGCTCCCGCGAGTCCTCTATTACTTCCATGACATGGCCAGGAACGTATGGGTAGTCCAAACCCCACTCCTGTGCAACTCTCTTCTGCACATCATGCTGAAACCGTTGCTGAGAAGTGTTAGTTCTTTGGGCCTTCACCACCCAGGCAGAACACAGGAATCTGTTCACTTGTTCACCCATTTGTGAAAAGTTGATGTTCCCCGAGGAAATACTTGGGGAGCTGTAAGAGCGCTGAGGGGTTCTGCTGCGTCTCCCGTAGATGAGGGCTTTACTAAGTTACACAGTTCATCCTCACTAAACAATTCCTCCCTGGGGGATTACCACTCGAATAAGTTCTCCATGGGACCGTACTGCTCTAATATATGTGGGGACCCACAGTCCACAGGCCTTGCTTGCCCGATCCAGCTCACCCGAGGGATCTCCCTCCCGTGATTGCTGCTCCTTCTGGACCGGCTCAGCAAATGTCTTAGAACTGGTATTTTCCAGAGTCTGCCCACTATCAGTGAAAACCCCCAGGTCCTTGGCCAGGCCACAGGCCTCCCAAGTGTTACCTTCAGACTTTGCCTCCGAGAATTCCGAGATGAACTTTGCTGAAGACATCTCCTTCACCGCAGGTGTGGGCGATACACGACCTTTTCCTTTCCAGACCACCTGCATCTGTGGTGTACAAAGTTTGGTAGTCAGGTGGACAGTATAGTACTGCGTCTCCCATTGCACTGGTCCCAGCCGGGTCAGTAGACTTCCACAATGGCCGCACCGGGCCCAGGCACAAACTCCCATGGTGGTAAAGGTAAAACTTTGGACACAACATACACAGCCTCTCCACCCCAGCAATCACTCCCAGGGTCAGTCCTGCGGTGAACTTTAAATGGATGCCGGTATCTACTAACACCCGATCCTGCTGTTCAGTAGACCATTGCATGGCAGATGCATTCTGAATACTCTGTGCCTTCTTCCTTCGCCTCATGGTTTGGGCGTTGCACACTGAAATTTATTAAGTTCTCATCTGGGGCATGACTCCTTGGTGACTCAACGTGCGAGGAACTGTAGCACTACATTTTCGTTGTGCTCCCCAGAGACACTTGATGGCAGGCACAGTTGAATTACAAGCTAGCTGGCAGCAGTCTCTAATTGCACATAAGAATTTCTGCTTGCGATGTCCCACTGTAAGGGACCGACCCTCTGCAGTCCCCGTCCAATGACACCCCCCTGTGTCCATGTTTCCCGGGGCAACAGCGTCATCCACAAGCCTCTTCCACATTCTCAACTGTGTTAGCAGGATAGATTTTTTTCCAAACAGTGAGTGGCTGTCCGCGCTGTACCCACGCCGAACACCTGTGATTCGATGGCATGATGCCGCTGTGATTGCCACATATGACAGCACATATTACAGTCACTGAATGCTGGACTTCCAATGATAGTGGGCGTCCAATGATGCAACTGGATGCAGGATGCACGCAGACCGCTTCATTCCTGATGGTTGCTATAGGCAACGGCTAGCAGGTTGGTAATGAAGGCCAATCTTGGATGGACCTCCATGTGTATTGGTACCCCCAGGGGGCTGCTGGGTTGTTCATTGTCATCTTGCCAAACACTCCACTTCCGTTCTCCCATAACACGCACATGACATCAACAGTCAAAGTTTTAGTTTTATTACTCTTTATTCGTGGAATAAGACTGGGGTTGTTCACGGAGAGATATGAGATGCTCCACCAAACCTCGCTATATGAGCGTGTAATCCATAGCCATAGCTTTGTTACTGGAATCCCCTAAAACAATTCTTTCCTGATTCTATTTTCTCCTTTAGTGCAGCACTCCCAAGCTAAGCAAAAAGGCATTACTCTGAATAATCCCCTCCGCCAGACTGATAGATTTCCTTTGGGTGTTGGGCCTAGAGCCACAGGCCATCACCGCCTATTTCCATGACTCACACGCCAACATCCCTCAATCATAGGAAGTACTGTCTTATAGTTTACACTGCAGTATATAGCTCCAAGCACTTCTGAATTAGCTTCCCTGGGCTTCCACTGACCTGTTCTCTCCCAACTGTCCATGTTTCACTCACAGAAAGTCAATCACCCAGTTCTCTTCTTCCACTTTACTCCTACTTTCTCCTCACTCATCCGGCACATCCCCACATGGGGATGTTCGCCTCTTTCCCAGCGTTGCATGCTGACTCCGCTGCACTCCAGATGTCCAGCCTGAATCTCCTGAAGCACTCCTGACTTCTTTCTCCTTCTCCACGCTCACAGGCCTGGCTAAATTTACCTATACTAGATCCTACACCACCAATTCTAGAATATCATACCTACCCTTAAGTAGAGGGCGCTACACATCTATTACCTAAAGCTGTGATCTCAGACACCGACCTGTTGTCGACACCATTTTGACCACATTCTGAACCTCTGCATCCACATCCTCAGGTTCTGCATCCACATCTTTAGGTTGTGTGCTGAGTTCCCCTTCTTCAGAAGGTGTGGGGTTACTGGTGTCTTCAGATGTCACAATTCTTTTCTCTCCTATGTGAATACAAAAAGGTATACTTAGCAGACGGATATTTGAGACTAGAAATAGTAATATTAAACATTGCTTGGAAGTGTCAGCTCCACCAATTCCAACTGTTTCTCCAGCTTTGCCTCCCTCTTTATTTTGTTATGACCTTGTGCTCCCTATTAAATTTCAAATGTTTATTTTGACAAATACTTGGCTATGTGTTTTACAGTTTGTTTGTGAGTAGGCAGGTACATTTCAAAAATAAGATGTCAAATTAACAAGGGACACCAACATAGTTGTATCTTTGAGGTTAAAAAATACAAGATAATAATGGTGTTGTGGTAACTTGACACACAAATGAAAATGAAAATTATGGAGATCACTAGAAAAAAAAAAAGGAGTATTCTGGAGATCACACGAAAAAAATAAAAATTAATAAATTATGGAGATCACTAGATAATTAAAAAAAAAAAAGATTATTCTGGAGAGCATGAGAAAAAAACAACAAAAACAAATATTATTCAGGAGATCACTAGAAATAATAAAACATATGTTTATCAGCAGCAAAGCAACTTCATTATTATAGCATTATAAAGAAGAAGAGAATGCACTGCATTTATAGATTTCATAATTTGCCACATAATGAATGTGATATCTCCATTACGAACGCTAGTTTAACAAGACCAAGCTTGCGGCTTGTAATTGATTCCGAGCATGCGTGAACTTTTGTGCGATGGACTTGTGTATACATGATCGGAAAGTCCGACAACAAAGTGTTGTTGGCGGAAAATTTGAGAACCTGCTAGCCAACATTTGTTGGCTGAAAGTCTGCCAACAAATGTTCAATAGATCATACACACGGTCGGACTTTCAGCCAACAAGTTCACATCCAACATGTACCGTTGGAAAATCTGACCACGTGTATGTGGCATAAGGTTACTTTCATACTGAGGCGCGTTACAGGCGATACTGCGCTAAAAATAGCGCCTGTAAAGAGCCTCTCCTGTCTCTTCAGTGTGAAATCCTGAGGGTGCGCTGTAATGGTGCGCTTGCAGGACAGTAAAAAAAGTCCTGCAAGCAGCATATTTGCAGCACTGTAGGAGCGGTTTATACACTGCTTCTAAAGAGCAAACCGCAGCAACCCTTTTTCGGATGCTAGCGGAGGTTAAAAGCTCCCTGCTAGTGGCAGAATAGTGCCGCTAAAAGGACGGCAAAGCGTCGCAAAAAATAGCAGCGCTTTACCATCGACGCCAGCCCGCCCCAGTGTGAAAGTAGCCTTAAAGTATTTCAGATGCATTAAATTAAAACAAACTCTATACCATGTTGTTATAACAGATACTTTTTTATATGGTATCATGGTACAGATCCAATTCACAAATTGAAATTCATTTTTTTTTATAATTTAACAATTTTTATTAGGATATCAAAGTTTAAAAATAGAATGAATTGTGAGACAATAGGAATTACATAGCATAGCAATTGGAAGGAGCTGTATAGTTACAACAACTTAAAAAAACAATCCAAATCACTTCTTGGTTGTGTGATATCCATCTAAATGTACAGTTTACTGGTAAACAGCATCAGATCCATCCAAAGAATCATAGGAGCTAAAAAAAATTCTAGTTGAAAGTAAAGTATATCACAGCTCAATGAAAAGTTATCGCAAGAGGCTAACCACAATTGTACCATAAACTAATAACATAACGATTTAGACAGACAGACAAATTAAGAACCGAGATAAGAGAAATAAGAAAAAAATCAAATGTAGCACAAAGAAAGCCAAAAGGGAAAAGACAAGAAGAAAAAGGAAGAGATACAGAGACCTAGTCCAGTATAGATAGGATTGATCAGTTGTCCATCTAAATCTAATATCTAAAATCTAAAGAAGTGCCAAATCACAAAGATGCCATACTTCCCAGATAGCATTATGTTTTTCTACAGTGTCATTATGTCTAGCTGTAACTAGTTTCATTAATTTTACATCCTTGATTCTCGCATATAAGGCAGTTAGGAACGGAGCATCTCAATTAAGAGCAATAAGACACCTCGCTGCTGTGATAACATGCTAAATTAGTTTTTATAGCATTTCACAAAACTCTAACTCCAGTAAATGTGATAGGCTATTAAGTCGATCCTTTAGAATGGTATGTTTTTGTGAAATTTATGTTGTGGGATATTAGGTTTACTGTAGCCAGTCTCTAACTCCCAAACATTAATGAAACTAAAGTGGACACTACCTATTTGCAAACTTTATCTCACTTTGCTGAGAGGAAGCTAATTGCAAGAGATGACTTTAATCTCGCTTTAAACCCTCATTTAGATCCTTCAACCTCTCATTGCTCAGATTTTTACCCTTAACTTAGAAAAGTGAATTCCACTTTACATGATTTAAAGCTGATTGATGTTTGGAAGATTCTTTATCCGCATTCATGGAACTATACCTTTTATTCTTCAACTCTTCAAATGTATAGTCAATTGAACTATTTTTTTGTCAACCATAGTCTTTTAGACTGGTCCCTTTCAGGTGACATTGAAAAATGGTGTGGTTGGGTCATTCTCTTATACTCTTAACCTTAATAGTAGCTAAAGTACAAACTTGTTAATGGACATGGCGATTCAATGAATCCTGTTTAATAGATCATGCTTGTCTTCAGAAGATAACTGAAACAATTTAAAATTGACCAAAGACCACTTTAATAACCCAAATTCACTTATAAACCAGTGGGAAGCCCTTAAAGCAGCGTTGAGAGGGATTTATATTCAACAGGGGACTAGGATAAAAAAAGGAAAGAATAGCAACAATTACAAATACTTTAAAGTCGGAAATCCAAAATCAAAAATGTCCTTCCCTGATAGTTTTTTTTTTTAAATCTCAACTAAGCAATCAAGATTAAGGGCTGGTTTACAACACAGAAAATTAGTCCTGAGGCATGCAGGTTTTTGTTGCATTTTTTGTGAGTTTTCAATGCGTTCTAGTGCATTTTTTTCACCTCTTGTTTTTTCCCCAAAGTTTTATTTTTACTGTAATGCATTCTGGCACATTTTTGATGCATTTAGATGCACTCCAGTGTGTTTTTAAAGCATTTTGCTATGTTCCAGTGCGACTCCTTGCAGGAAAAAATGTGGTCGGTTCTACTTTTTCTGACTGTACTGGAACACAACAGTGTGAACGTTGCCATTGAAATCAATGTAACCCACTGTCCATGCGTTTTTGATACAAAAAAATACCCTGAACTGCATGCGGTGTGAACTCGCCCTAAGATGACTCTATGAGGCATCCTTAAGTACAAAAAAAAAAGAAATTGACCTGAGGTGGGGGGGTCGGTCAGCCTGTCGTTGCTCAGAGCATAACCCGCATACTGCATCAAATTGGTCTGCATGGCTATTGTCCCAGAAGGAAGCCTTTTCTAAAGATGGTGCACAAGCAATACTCCCTGGTATTTCTAAACAATAACATTCACATAGACATATTTCTTGTGTATTGTTTAAATGTTAGTGTCTTTCGAACATCCACCATATATATTTCTTATGTACACCAGAGCTCATGTTGTTGTTGCTATTTCTGTTTTTATTGATCTTTTATATCAATTGGAATAATAAAGTATATATTTTTTACATTCAACAAGTATAATATTTTTTGTAAGCTGTGCAAAAGCCCCTGAGAGTTTTCCCTTTCTCTTTTTTTCACAATTGTAATTGGGATAGCAGCATTCTGTCCACAACCAGGATAGGTGAGTCCCATTTTTTATCACCATACAAAATTAGCATTCTTTATGGATGACCTTCTTTTATATGTGACACACCCTAACCTTTCTATGTCCTCTATCTTACAAGAGACAAGAGGATATATATATGACAAGGCTCGGGTTCATATTAATCTAAATGGTGAAAAAAGTGCCACATCCCTGTTGAGAATCATTACAGAAGAGAGGGGAAAAATTGTGAACAAAGGGGACTGGAGGGTAACCAACCCCCGGGACTTTATCAACGGCACCAAGTATGATCAATCAATATTTAAAATCAATTGTAAATTTTATTCAATGTACAAAAAACATTATTTGAAACAAGTGACTTTCGTCTGTTTTACATATACAGTACAAAATGCGGATATACAGAAATAGGTATATGAGCCTTGAAGACTACATAAGTTACCACATTAGTGTATAATTCAAACTGCATTGTTTCTTTCTACATGTTTCGCTCAGATAGAGCTTCCTCAGGACAATTGCAGCGTATAATATTCCCATAGGTCTGATAAATTAAAGTGCTTTGGAGTCGTGGCAGTTTGTCTGATTATTAAAATACAGACCAGTTGTCTTATTTTATTCTGTCATCAAATGAGCGGATCACGGTGAGGGCATCATTAGGGATCTCCCAATCAACCCCTCTAGGGATCTGGTGGAAACCTGATGGTATTTATAAATAGAGTAGAACCAGTTCAACAAGCCCAATATCAGCAATCACCCTGTATTGTCAGACATGGATTAGATAGAGTGTAATTCAGGCACAGAAGTTTTCACAGTGCTGATCTCTATTCAATTAAGTAGTGTGTAGTCCTAAAGGTTGAGATGCTCCTCCACTCGTTCAGCAGCTCCCCACGTCAGCTTCCATCACTAGTTGTGCTCAACTAGTGATGGAAGCTGACGTGGGGAGCTGCTGAACGAGTGGAGGAGCATCTCAACCTTTAGGACTACACACTACTTAATTGAATAGAGATCAGCACTGTGAAAACTTCTGTGCCTGAATTACACTCTATCTAATCCATGTCTGACAATACAGGGTGATTGCTGATATTGGGCTTGTTGAACTGGTTCTACTCTATTTATAAATACCATCAGGTTTCCACCAGATCCCTAGAGGGGTTGATTGGGAGATCCCTAATGATGCCCTCACCGTGATCCGCTCATTTGATGACAGAATAAAATAAGACAACTGGTCTGTATTTTAATAATCAGACAAACTGCCACGACTCCAAAGCACTTTAATTTATCAGACCTATGGGAATATTATACGCTGCAATTGTCCTGAGGAAGCTCTATCTGAGCGAAACATGTAGAAAGAAACAATGCAGTTTGAATTATACACTAATGTGGTAACTTATGTAGTCTTCAAGGCTCATATACCTATTTCTGTATATCCGCATTTTGTACTGTATATGTAAAACAGACGAAAGTCACTTGTTTCAAATAATGTTTTTTGTACATTGAATAAAATTTACAATTGATTTTAAATATTGATTGATCATACTTGATGCCGTTGATAAAGTCCCAGGGGTTGGTTACCCTCCAGTCCCCTTTGTTCACAATTTTTCCCCTCTCTTCTATCTTACAAGAGTTTCAGCAATTTGGTCTACAGTTATAAGTGAATCTTTCACCGAGATCCTAAATATCTCACTATTTCAACTGAGCTACAACAAAAAGGACTTCATTTTACTTTTAAGATATGCTCCTCCTCTATACAATATCTGGAAATATCTGGGAATTCACATTCCTACAAATCTATTACAGATTTTCTCTTTCAACTAGCTTAACATGTTAAATAAAGTCCAAATAGAACTTAAGGCTTACTCAAAAAAAAACATTTGTCATGGTTAGGTAGGATCAATGTCTTTAAGCAGGATGTCCTGAGGTTTCTCTCAATTTTCCAGACAAGATGATTACTATCCCGGTAACATACTTCAAAACACTATGACGGCTTACCGCTTTTATTTGGAATAATCACAAGAGTAGTGGACTCATTGCATAATTTGCATACAAAATGATGGGTTCAGCTAGAGAGAGCAATGACATTATTGGATCTATGGGCTCTACCTTGAGTTTTCTCCAACCTTAGGAAGGATCTTAAGGCTACTTTACACTGGGGTGATTTGCAGGTGTTATAGTGCTAAAAATAGCACCTGAAAGAGCTGCTCAATTCAATCCAATGTAAAATCCCTGAGGGCTTTCACACTGGAGCGGTGCGCTTGCAGGATGGTCAAAAAAGTCCTGCAAGCCGCATCTTTGCAGTGCTATAGGAATGTGTATTCAGCGCTCCTAAAGCGCCCCTTCTCATTGAAAACCCGCCGCTGCTGCACCGTCGCTTTGCTAGCAGTTTTAACTCTTTTTCGGCTGCTAACGGGGGTTAAAACTGCCTTGCTAGTGGCCAAATAGCACCTACCTGCCCCAGTGTTAAAGTAGCCTAAAATATTTCTAGATCTAACGTAACAAACTCTTGCTACCTGGGACTGGAGTATCCATAAAATTCAGGTTTCTGCTGAACGAACTCTCTCGTTTGGCCCATGGCTTAAGAGTATCCACGGTAGAATAGCTAGCATGATCCAAAATTAGCCTAGCCTATTTCTGTATGAGCAGGTCCATTAGAACCTACAGCCATGGGCCAGTGGCTCCAGAGACCTCAGTTCTGCTCATTTCTGAAATCTGTTCCAAATGTTTAACAGATCCGGACACAACTTACCCAACCAGAGGCCCTTTTGCTTCAAGATACTCTACCTTCTCATGTAATATCTGCCATTTAATCAATCTTATAATCTCATTCTTACACTTCCTACCTGGGAAAAAGAGATTAGTATTAACATTACCCCAGAAGAATGGAATACATGTTTCAACTTAACTCACAGACTGCCCTTAGCCAGCAAAGTACAACAGAAGAATTTTAAATTGATTATCAGATAGTACCGTGTTTCCCCAAAAACAATACAGGGTCTTATATTAATTTTGTCTACAAAAAACACACTAGAGTTTATTTTCAGGGGATGTCTTTTTTATTTATGGTATGTGCAATAATCTACATTTATTCAAATATGGTCATCTCATCATGACAATCTTAAAGTGGTTGTAACTCTAAAGCATGATAGACAGCACAGTGCTTTTGCTGTGTCTTTTACCTCTCTCTATGTTCTAAAAAAAACTGGAATAGAACAATAAAATGCTTTTTAAAAAGTTTTTTCTGTCCCCTGTCTTCTCTCATAATGCTGACTCCTGAGCTGACAGGGAAACATTCTGTAATCCCAAAAATAAACCTTGGTTAATAAACCTTGTATAATTATGTAAATCATTTTGTAAAAATATTATATAATGTGCAGTGTGTCTTTTTTTTTGCATATTATATCACCTTTTTCCAAACGAATTACATGTTTTTACAATGACATGGGCAACTAGAGCTTATTTTCGGGGTAGGGTTTATATTGCAGCATCCCTATAAGTAGCACTAGGTCTAATTTTCAGGGTAGGGCTTATTTTCAGGTAAACAGGGTATAAATGTCCAGAAACTCTGACTCATCTGTCCCACTATCCCTGACAACTGTTGGCGTTGCCATAGAGTCAAGGGGACTATGACCCATATTTTGTGGGAATTTCTGCTCATAAAATCTTTTGGGCAATGATTGCTAATTTGTACTACAAGTTAATGGGATCAAAGTTGAAAATACATCCAATGTAGTAGCACTCTATCATTCGGGACCTGTCAGGGCTTGGCTCCTGGTATTTACTAGAAGCTCTTTCTTCAGTGCACAGAGGCTGCTCAGCTGTTGGTTAATTACCAGCCACTAATTGTTTCCACAGTGACTCACCTGGTTACCATTACCTGCCTTACTAGTCCAGCTTACAGACAGTCCCTTTTGGCTATTTAAACAGCTTTGTTCATTCCCTCCATGCACTCATGTGGTCAACATCTCCAGTGTGTTCCTTTTGTGTTCCTGTGTATGACTTGGCTGAACTCTCTTCTGATTCCTATTCCTGATTTTTGGCTCCTGACAATGCTGACTTCTGGTTCCTTGATCCTGGCTCATCTGATTACTCGCTCTTGCTTCCAAACCCTGGCTTCTGTTTCTGACTACGTTCCTGAACAGTGTTATTTTTGCTATAACATTAAAGGTGTGATTTTAACGACATTTTCTGTCTCTGCCTGGTTTATTGTTCCTGATATTACATTAAGTGTGAGTTCCATCAAAAACAGGTTACATTTTTCGGTCATTTCTACTGCCGGATTTTAGACAGACCAAGACCAAAAGAAACCATCTGCAGTCTTAGCCCCCATACACACGGTCGGACATTCTGGCAACCAAATCCATTGGAAAAATTCAGACGGATTTAGTCTGGAAGTGGTCCAGAAGTGGTGTTGCATACAGTTAGGGCCATAAATATTTGGACAGTGACACAATTTTCGCAAGTTGGGCTCTGCATGCCACCGCATTGGATTTGAAATGAAACCTCTACAACAGAATTCAAGTGCAGATTGTAACGTTTAATTTGAAGGGTTGAACAAAAATACCTGATAGAAAATGTAGCAATTTTACACATTTCTTTACAAACACTCCACATTTTAGGAGCTCAAAAGTAATTGGACAAATAAACATAACCCAAACAAAATATTTATTTATTCAATATTTTGTTGCAAATCCTTTGGAGGCAATCACTGCCTTAAGTCTGGAACCCATGGACATCACCAAACGCTGGGTTTCCTCCTTCTTAATGCTTTGCCAGGCCTTTCCAGCCGCAGCCTTCAGGTCTTGCTTGTTTGTGGGTCTTTCCGTCTTAAGTCTGGATTTGAGCAAGTGAAATGCATGCTCAATTGGGTTAAGATCTGGTGATTGACTTGGCCATTGCAGAATGTTCCACTTTTTTGCACTCATGAACTCCTGGGTAGCTTTGGCTGTATGCTTGGGGTCATTGTCCATCTGTACTATGAAGCGCCGTCCGATCAACTTTGCACCATTTGGCTGAATCTGGGCTGAAAGTATATCCCGGTACACTTCAGAATTCATCCGGCTACTCTTGTCTGCTGTTATGTCATCAATAAACACAAGTGACCCAGTGCCATTGAAAGCCATGCATGCCCATGCCATCACGTTGCCTCCACCATGTTTTACAGAGGATGTGGTGTGCCTTGGATCATGTGCCGTTCCCTTTCTTCTCCAAACTTTTTTCTTTTCCATCATTCTGGTACAGGTTGATCTTTGTCTCATCTGTCCATAGAATACTTTTCCAGAACTGAGCTGGCTTCTTGAGGTGTTTTTGGGCAAATTTAACTCTGGCCTGTCTATTTTTGGAATTGATGAATGGTTTGCATCTACATGTGAACACTTTGTATTTACTTTCATGGAGTCTTCGCTTTACTGTTGACTTAGAGACAGATACACCTACTTCCCTGAGAGTGTTCTGGACTTCAGTTGATGTTGTGAACGGGTTCTTCTTCACCAAAGAAAGTATGCGGCGATCATCCACCACTGTTGTCTTCCGTGGACGCCCAGCCCTTTTTGAGTTCCCAAGCTCACCAGTCAATTCCTTTTTTCTCAGAATGTACCCGGCTGTTGATTTTGCTACTCCAAGCATGTCTGCTATCTCTCTGATGGATTTTTTCTTTTTTTTCAGCCTCAGGATGTTCTGCTTCACCTCAATTGAGAGTTCCTTTGACCGCATGTTGTCTGGTCACAGCAACAGCTTCCAAATGCAAAACCACACACCTGGAATCAACCCCAGACCTTTTAACTACTTCATTGATTACAGGTTAACGAGGGAGACGCCTTCAGAGTTAATTGCAGCCCTTAGAGTCCATTGTCCAATTACTTTTGGTCCCTTGAAAAAGAGGAGGCTATGCATTACAGAGCTATGATTCCTAAACCCTTTCTCCGATTTGGATGTGGAAACTCTCATATTGCAGCTGGGAGTGTGCACTTTCAGCCCATATTATATATATAATTGTATTTCTGAACATGTTTTTGTAAACAGCTAAAATAACAAAACTTGTGTCACTGTCCAAATATTTATGGCCCTAACTGTACACACGGTCGGACTCAGTTGTTGGAATTTTCGGTTGCCAAGAACGTAGTGACGTAAGCCGCGTACGACGGGACTAGAAAAGGGAAGTTCAGCACCACGTCTGGCACCCTTTGGGCTCCTTCTGCTGATCTCGTGTTTATCGCATGTTAGTAGAAGTTTGGTGAGAGACGATTCGCACTTTTCAGATTTGTGCTTCAGTTCGTTACTGCTCTTCAGTTTGTGCTTGTCGGTACGTATCTGCTTATCAGTGCGTGTAGTCAGTAAGCATTTGTTGCTCATTGTGGACTATATCTTGGAATAGTACGCTTTGATTTGCATTGCTTATTGTCTGCTCGTTTCTGATTTTCAGGTCGTTCTTTCAGGCATTGCTGTTTATCGGTGCTTTCTGTTGTCTGTTCTGACCAGCCGACCGTTTTAAGCCATGTTTCGTGTACATACTCATCATAGAGTTTGTGCTGTGCAGGGGCTTGGTGTTGGGCTTTTAGCTTTGACACAAGCCCGGTCCATGAACAGAACAAGGAGGAGTTTGTGGACCAAGAATTGGTTGCGCCAGCGTGACCAGTTCTCGCACATGCCTTTGCTCCGTGAGATCCGGGAGAATAATTCTGGTGATTTCAGGAATTATCTCCAGATGACGGACCCCGTTTTTCACCGTCTGCTGGCTTTGCTGTCCCCTTATATCACCAGGCAGGATACCTGCATGTGGCAAGCCATCACTCCGGAGCAGAGGCTCATCGCCACGTTGCGCTACTTGGCGACATGGAGAAGCCTTCAAGACCTCAAGTTCTCCACAGGCATCTCCCCCTAGGCTCTGGGGATCATTATTCCAGAGACCTGTTCTGCCATCATTCAGGTCCTGCAGAAGGACTATATGAAGGTAAGTTTTCTCGTTTAACATCACATTCTATGTATTTAATGATTGCTAATGAATTGGATTTCTTTCCTCATTCCCTAATTACCATGATTGCAATATGCTCTAATTGATATGCTGTGCCCCTTTGTCCTCATGCATGCTGGAAGCTTTTCAAGTTCCTTATTTGTCCTTCATGCATATTTGCCTTCACTAACTTCCCCAGCATGCTCTTCTGGGCCCATAAAGTATAGTCTAGTCACTTAGCAATGTATTTTGTCAGCTCCATATTATTGCTTTCCCCTAAACATCCCCTAAAATGTGTACAAATGTTATGTGTGTGCTTAAATTCATGCAGAGTGCCAGATTTTCTTTTTTGTTTGGGCCAAACTAATTAGGAACCCCCCTACCTCCAACTGCTAGGTCAGCTGATAGCAATCCTCTATCTGCTAACTTTGCCAAACCCAATATCCACTATACCTACCTTTTTCCTGGTCAGATTTATGGACGAATTCACCAAAGCATGTAGTGCAAGGGCCTGCCTCAATACTTTCAAATGCTACAGTTTCAAGTATTTTTTCTCCTATTATTATCTTGATAGGTAATAGCAGAATGTCAAAATGTGCTTCCATTTGTTAAATTTTTTTGGTATTATGACACTTCTTACCTGTCCGGTGGGCTGCCAATAGTGTATGTAAGTAAGGAGGGGCTGGCCAAAGTATCACACATTATTTATTCATTCAGCTCTCAATGAAGTGGAGAGGGTTACCTGTCCAAAACACCCCCCCCCCCCCCCTCATTTTTTGTAAGGGCCCATCAGATGGGGGGATGGGGGGGTGAATGCTCTGATAAGGGGACCTTATACTTTAGGCTTTAAATACTCATTTCCCAAAATGTTATACTGATATTGTCCAAATATTTTTGTGTCTAATCTGCTTGCAATGTGGATGTGCCAAATTACTAATTTTTTTTCTTGTTTCACTCCACAGTTTCCTTCAATGCCACAGGAATGGCAGACTGTGGCCTCCCACTTTGCCAGCCATTGGGACTTTCCCAATTGTGGAGGTGCAATTGATGGGAAACACATCTGCTCCATCCCACCCCCCAAATTGGGGGTCGTACTATTATAATTACAAGGGGTTTAATAGTATCATGATGTTGGTGGTGGTATCAGCGAACTATGACTTCCTTTATGTGGACGTGGGTCAAAATGGCCGGATGTCGGATGGTGGAGTGTTCGCACGGACGGAATTCTACTGGCATCTCCAGAGAGGGACTCTGGGCTTGCCACTTCCAGAGGAGAATCTGGAAGGACTCCCATTCATTTTCGTCGTGGATGAGGCGTTTTTTCTGTCAAACCATCTGATGCGGCCTTTCCCGATGAGGACCCTCACCCCGGATCAGAGGATCTTTAATTTCCGGCTGGCCAGAGCCAGAAGAGTCATGGAGAACACTTTTGGAATACTGGCCAGCCAGTTCCGCCTATTTTTGACGCCAATCAACACGGCGGAATACAAACTAAATCACATTATGATTGTCTGGTGCGTTCTGCACAATTTTTTGAAAAGACATTAAGCTAACTATGTGGTCTCAGTTGGCCCAGATGCAGACTTGCCGGAAAATGACAACCTCACGGCCCTTGAAGCTGCTCTTCCTGGCTTGCCCCCCCCAAAGCGCCCGTGAGGTCAGAAACCAATACATGGAGTACTTTGTGGGTAGGGGGGCCATTGATATGCCAGAAAATGTCTGAGAGGCATTTTTTTAATACATTTTTATTTGAAATTCCAATGATCTTTGTTTTCATTTACTGCTTGGCTTTGTTTTAGGTGTCTCATAGGTAGTTTTGCTGTTTTTTTTGGGCCTTTTTTAACAACAGTGGAAACCCAAGTTCTGAGCAAGATAAGGTGACGGTCTCTTCTTCAGATAATCTTATTATGTTGTGGGGCTGCTACACACACACCTTGTTTTTGTTGCTAATGTATGTAGTGCATTACTGACAAAAATATTGCTCATTTTCAGCACCATGACTGAAATATGTGGGGTCATGAAAACGGCGTGATTGGGGAAATTTAAACATCACTGTGGGTGTTATTTACTAAAGGCACATCCACTATGCACTACAAGTGCACTGCAAAAGTGTACCTGAAACTGCACTTGGAGTGCAAAGTGGATTTGTCTTTAGTAAATAACACCCATTGCTACAGAAACCAACAACTTTACTCCAAAAACTGCTTTTGTGCATTGAAAAAGAAGCCACACATTGTTGATAATTTCACTTTTTACTCAAAGCACATTCACATGTGTGTTTAGAAAAGGGTTTTACAACAAACCAACATATTTAGTGTATAGAAAACATTATTTTGGGTAACATTTTTATAATTTGGTGTTTTTGTGTAAACAGGCATGTATCAAAGCATAACATACAGTACACAGGAACTTACAAAGTTCAACTTTGAAAAGTGAAGACAATATCAGACATGAGTATGTACAAACTGTGCTGATATTGCCTTCATCGGATGGGGTGTCACCCCTGGAAAAGACACATTTGGAAGATGCACACACATTGAGAATACAAAAGTGGCCATTTTCCTCCTGATCCCATGCCAAATGTCAATATGTGCTATCTCCCATAAGGGGGTATCAATGTACATGTTTTGGCAGTGCAACCCCTTCATCTCAGCCACTTTCCACAAAACACGTACATTGATCTCCCATGATGGGAGATAGTACATGTTGACACATTGTGTGCATCTTACAAATTTGGCTTTTTGAAAAATATAAAAGTTTTTTGAAAAAATAAAAAAATATGCTAGCTAGTTTGGGGTGTTTCAGACTCTCCCCAAAACATCAATAATGTTCTTCATTTTCTGTTGAACATCATTGATGTTTTTCTGTATATTTTCTAAATCAAGATTGCACCCCATTATCTCCCCAATGAGGATCTGGGCACTTTCACTGGTAAAATGTGATTCTTCTTCCACATCACCTAAAAAAAAAAAATAAACACACCATGTATTATAAATATGCAGACATACATTGATTAGCTTATCGGAAGTTGTGGTCTCCGACACTCACCTGTTGTGGTGACAATTTGTCCAACTTCAACAATCTCTCCTTCCTCCTCCTCCTCTGCTTCTGGTGTTGGAATTTCCCCTTCTTTGGGAGGTGTGGGGTCCCTGGTGTCCTCAGACGTCCCGAGTCTTCTCTCCCCCATGAAAATGTAAAAAAAGGAATACTTAGCACACAGATATTTGAGGGCATAAATAGGATAATGAAACATTGCTTGGAAGTGTTGTACAATTGTGTTTTTTGGCAGAGTTCAAAGGTGAAAACATTATTTTTGACACTTTCTAAAGCTGGAATACTTACCTGTTGTGTGAACAAATGTAGTCAAGTGCAACTTGGCAAAACATCGTTTTTGGAGTGGGCTAATGAACGATGTTTATTACGAACGATTGAACCCATGAACATGAAAGTGGCCATTTTAAACTGTACAACATTAAATGAAAGCACATGGAACAGTATGCAAGCAATAATAATCATATGAACACACGACAACTACTTACTTTTTTGAAGAACTCGCTTGATCCTTCTGTACTGATCGTGCTCCCTCAGTTTCAGGTCTGACCAGCGTTTTCTCAGTTGATCCTTGGATCGTTGTACCCCAAAATTCTTCTGAAGACTCTTCACAACTTTAGTCATGATCTTGGCCTTTCTGATATTTGGGTTTGGGTAAGGCCCATACTTCCCACCATAGTCGTTCCTCTTCAATATGTCCACCATCTCCAACATCTCTCCAAAAGACATATTTGAGGCCTTAAATCTTCTCCAGGATCGGGTCGTTTCAGGCTCTGGGCTTTCCTTGCCCTCCTCCTCCTTAGTGGAGCTATGATTGCGCACCTGCGTTGTCTCCGCCGTGTGCTCTCCCCACTGCTCCGAAAGAGAAGGGGCGGGGAATAGTCTAGAAAGAAAGTCAGGGGCAGGCGGAGTTTCACCCATGCGCACTATATATAAAACACAACACGCGTGTGTCGTGCGTACGATCTGTGAGTAGAGGAAGGAGGAACTGAAACACCGATCGTTCAAACGAAGGTACAATTTTTACTTGGTACATCACTAGCCTATACTGCTTCTAGATTGAGGCCTATATTGGCACAAGATTATAGAGAGTTTAGCCTGACATTATTAGGTTTAGTCTTGTGTTGTGTCTTGCAGACAAGATGGATCCCTTCAAGGAACCCCATTTTCTCAAGCTAATCATTGATATGCTCTGGGAGCTGCCCTGCCTGTGGCAGATGAACAACCCCTTTTCTAAGGACCGAAGAAAGAGGAAGGCAGCGTTAGAGAAAGTGCTTGGTTTGGTTAAGATCATGCTTCCCACGGCAGACATGACCTATGTGATGGCCAAAATTGGTGCCCTGAGGAGTATTTATCTCAGGGATCACAAGAAGTTCCAGGATTGCCTGAGATCAGGAGATCCAGATGCCATTTATATCCCCAGGATGTTGTACTATGAGAGGCTGCATTTTCTGGCAGACCGGGGGAACCCAGACCACCACTCTACAGTCTTCCTTCAAGGCTTCCTTCACCCCCAGCTGAGGCTTCAGATGTCCAACCTGGGCCTTCCAGGCAACAACATGTGGAGGGGCCCAGCTTGAGACAGGTATAGCATTGTTGAACATATTTCTTGTTGTACATTTAATGATATTAACTAGATGTTATAATTGATTAGTAAATTGTGATTTAACAAAGTGGTTTACATCAGTAGTGACAAAAAATGATTGGGACAAGAATGAAAAATGCTGGGCTCAGAATGATAGTCTGTTCTATTTGGTAACATTCAATTTGCAACAGTCATGAGCACAAAATTGTGTGATTGATGACCATAAAAACTAAAACTATGTCCCATTTTCATACACAGGAAGACCTCAGCCGGGAGGAGGCTGTGGCAAGTGGCAGCCGGGAGATCCACCATCGCCCTCCTCTTCCTGTCACAACAATAGGAACTGAGCCACAGCCTGGAAGGAAGCCTGGCGGGAAGTGCCTAAGGAAGGCTAGAGAGTGATGGCCTGGGTTCAGTCTGGTCAGACAGAAGATGCAGCATCTTGTAGAACCACAGCCTGGGGACATAGATGGCATCTGCTCTTCCTGATCTCTTGGACTTCTGGACCAGACTGCTCTCCCTGAGATATGTACTCCTCAGGCCACCAATTTTGCATTTTCAAATTAGTTCATGTCTGCCCTGGGGGCCAAAGGCTTTGCCAAATTGACCATGTTCTCTAGTGTTGCCTTCCTGTTTATTTATTTGACACCTAAATAAAGTTTTTTTTGGCTTGAAGAAATACTTGCGTATGTGTTTTACTTCAAAAAGGACAGTTTATTTGTGAGTAGGCAGGTACATTTCAAAAATACAAAGTCAAATTAATAACAAGGGGCACCAACACCAAACAACCTCCTGTAGATTTTAAAAGACAACAATAAATCAAAAAGATAATAATGGTGTTGTGGTAAGTTGACACACAAAACACACCAAAAAAATGCAAAGATGAGCAAACTGTCAAAAAAGAGATGGTGATTAAAAAAACCAACCACAAAAAAAAAAAAAAAATTAAATGATTGGGGAGATGTGACGAATTAAAATATTGTATTGCTGAAATGAGTAAAATGAATAAAGAAATAAGTTTGGGAGAAGTGTGTGTGAATATGAGCATCCAAACAAGTTCATTCTTGTAGCATTGTAAAGAAAAAGAGAATGCGCTGCATGAAATAATTTTTTACATTGCAGCGAATGTGCTATATCGATTACGGGTGGTAGTTTTACCTGAGCGAGCGCTTCCGTCTCAGAATTTTATTGTGAGCATGCGTGGCACCTTGTCCGTTGGACTAGGCTACACACGATCGTAACTGACGTGATCGGATCATGTTGTCGGAAAATTTTATAGCCCGGCTGTAAAACTTGGTCCGTCGGATATTCCAACGGAAACACTGCGATGGAGCCCACACACTGTTGGATTATCCAACAACACGGTCCTATCGGACATTGTCCATCGGAATATCCGACGGTGTGTACAAGGGCTAACAGTGGCCTCGACCAGTAGGTCTACATCCTCCTCAATGTTTTCTTGGCCTTGCCAGTTATTGTCGGAAATGTTTTCGTAATTTTTCTTCTCTGGTCTGTTGTGCTTTTTAAGGACAGTTTCCCGCACAGTATTTATTGAGTAATTTTTAATGAGGATATTTTTAAGATACAAAATCAATCTATATGACACAGTCTATACATGGGAAACTTATTCACAGAGACAAGTGATCATACAAAATAGTTACATTTATTGGTTGACAAAAACAAGTATTTACATGAAATTAAAATATCGATTGCGTCACGTGAACACCTTGACAATTAATGGAAACACCCACAAAATGGGCGTAGTACCTTGGACGTAATATCACCATGATAACTTCTCAGTAGAATCAATAACCATATGATAATTGACATTTAAGCAGTATTTCACACATCCAACCATGACTATACTGCAGATAAGTAAGTAGTTAACAATGTGAAATAATTTAGACATTTGTTTGTCAATAAAAGTGGCAACTATGTAAAAAGAAATATTTAATGAAAAATTGAATTTAGGGGAAAAAAAATCTAAAAGGTGGTTATTGATTCGGGAGAACGATTATCAATATTAGAATATTCAATACATCAATACTTGAAACAACATACAAGATATAATCAACATGGCATATTTACCCATTCCAAAATGGCTATTAATCTAGATTGTAGGCTACCAGGATTTTTAAGATGTAACCCCAAAAAGTACAGCGCTATTCTTCAATAAATTGTTGAAAAAAATGTATATGAAAAAAGAAAGAAAAAAGAAATTTATATCGTGAGTGTAGCAGCAACTTCATATGTGAGATACCCACAAACCAAATCTTAGTTAATTTTCAAAAAAGCTGCGCTGAGAATGATCCAAAAATTATTTGTGAAAAATAAAGAGCTAAAAAAACAATATTATACAAACTCTAATTAAAAGAATGTGTATATTCAAAAAATTGTTCCAAAAATTTTTTAAATATTAATTATATTAATTTTCCATATCACCATCTACACAAAAAAGAGTTCATTTCATATAGAAAAAATAGATCCTCTTTGATTGTAGTTCCCACCGTGAAACACACCACACCGGTAAAGGGAAAAGGGTGTCCTCAAAGATGCAGAAAACAGAACTCCACCACCAATATCACTGCCGCTTACCAGCTAGACTGGTCCCATCACAGAGACCAGATATGGCCACACATAAGAAAACACTCCTTCTGCACATGGACCACCAGGAGGATACAGCTCTGTTCAGACGTTTGGACTGGTCATACGGCTACACCACTCATTGCCCGGTACATACAGAAACAAGAAGGGTCGCCATAGTGTAATAAATTCTTAGGTTTAATAAATAAATAAAAGATTGCACTTACATCCAATTAGGAAAATAGGTCGCTGTATGACAAGTAACAATATTGCCGGCTGGCTTCGTGAACGCTGCCCGTTGCTTCCGGGTTCAGCGTGGAACGCGATGACGTCAATACGCCACTCCTCCCTACGCCGTTTCGTCACAACTGACGTCTTCCAGGGGCACGGGCGGCGTATTGACTCACCGCATTAAATAACAGTACAGATAATCAGTTCCGCCCCACTCTGAGCTTCTGAGGGCCATATCAAGTAAGGGCAAATCTCGATAACATAAAGGGCAGGTATGCAAATATTCCCTCCACATACCGTCCGCTATATTGTGAACGATCAGATCTTAAGGTTTACATTACCTACCCGAACGAAAAATTCGATTTTACATTTAAAAAAACGAACGAATATTAAAACCAGGTAAAACTAATCCCCAATAGAACATCTTATTTTCCCTCCTATTTTTTTCCCCCTTCTAGTTATATATATATCCAGAACTGAAATTGGTGTATTCAGATCGGAATTGGAATTTATTATATAGCAGGAAAAATATATATATATAAAATAAAGAATTTTTATTAATTGAAATAAAAATAAAAATTGGGGATTAGACATTAGCCGAAATTACTTATAAAGAAATTGATATTATAAAAAATTAATGTGTTTAAAAATAAAAAAATTAAAAAATAAAAACAAAAAATAAAATAAAATAAAAAAAGGAACCCTCTAGGACTACCAGCCAATAATATGCATATCACGGGAAATATCTCATAAAGTGTATATGCATATCATATTTAGTTCAAAGAACTTTCATAGAAGAATTTAATTGTACAGAATCCTTTGTATATTTTTTATTATTTATTTATTGGTCACCTTGAGTTACCACTATGGAAAATAGGTTCCCCATATACCTGGTACCAAACAGGAAGAGTTGTTCTACTACGAATAAAATACTCATATCAAAAACCTCAAAAGGAGCCTCAATATTATTCTACGCTATTCCTTCCTTTACTAAAAAGAAGGTAGCAAATAAAACAGCAACAAACCCAAAACGAAAAAAAAAATTTTTTATGCCCACTAATATTTGCACATCCACAAAGGGTATACAAACAAAAACTTGACTCGGGCCTAACAGAAACTCACAGTGGGTTCACAGTATTTCATTCCCTTAATTATCAGCTAGCTGTTATCAATAAAAGCGTTAACATCCACTTCTACATTAAGACCATACGGGGTATAACATCGTACCCTATGTATCCAATTCATCTCCAATCTAGATAGCTCTCTCACCAAAGAGCTCCCCCTCCAGTGGGCACTGTATTTATCTATTCCCAGGAATAATGTGTTCGCTGGGTTGCGATTTGGTGAATAGCGTAATGTTTTGATACTGAATGGAACCTGAAACCGTTTCGTATATTCGTTAGATGTTCACCTAAACGCACCTGCATGGTGCGTTTAGTCCTGCCTATATATTGAAAACCACAGGGACATTGTAAAAGATACACCACCCCTGTGGAACTACATGTAATAAACGGTTCGATTTTATGTTCTCTAGATGTGCTGGTGGAGATAAATGATTCTGTCTTCCTTTGTTTGCTTTTATTCAGTGCACAGATTTGACATCTGCGACACTGATGGTACCCTGACAAATTTTGAAAGAAAGAGATCTTCTTAGTGGGCGGATCGATGACATTTGGGGCAATTAAATCTCGGAGCGAAGGAACTCCCCTGAAGACCAAATGTGGCCTGGCTGGTAGGAAAGTTTTAATAATCCTGTCATTACCTAGCAGGTGCCAATGTTTGCGAAGTAGTTTTTTAATAAGATAATGTTGAGTTGAAAAAGTAGTGATGAAGGGTATGACTGGTCTCTCCCTCCCCTTCTTATTGTTATTCTGACCTACAATTAGTAAAGTAGAGCGATCGATATCTCCTGTTTGCTGTATTATCTGATTTAGTGTCTCAACTTCATATCCCTTCTCAATTAGCCTATTTTTAATGATATCTGCCTGAAACTTATAGTCAGTGAGGTCAGTGCAATTTCGCCTCATTCTTAAAAATTGGCTCTTTGGAACCGAATCCAACCAAGCATCATAATGGCAGCTCCCTTTAGGAATAAATGCATTCCGATCCGTCTTCTTAAAAAAGGAGACGGTTTTAAGAGTATCAGCACTTTTACAAATGGTTAGGTCCAAGAAGTTTATTTTCTCTTGGCTCGCCTCATATGTAAAATTTATACCCCTCTCGTTATTGTTTAGATATCCAAAGAATTCCTCCAGCTGCAAACCTGTCCCATCCCATAGGAGGAGGACGTCGTCTATATACCTAGCCCAAAAGGTCAGGTGAGGACTCCTATCCTTATAGACGACGTCCTCCTCCCACTTAGCTAGAAACAGATTGGCAAGACTGGGGGCATATTTTGCCCCCATGGCTACGCCACGAATCTGTCTATAGTAATTATGTTCAAACCAAAAATAATTATGGCTAGCTGCGTATTCCAAAAGATCCATAATAAAAGATTGTTGCACCCTAGGTATAGTAGAAAAACATTCCAGAAAATATTTTACTGCAGAGATTCCCATGGCGTGCGGAATTATAGTGTACAAAGAAGACACATCTGCTGTAACCAAAAAGGTTGAAGCTCCTACTTTCAATTCAGACAGTAAATTGATTACATGTCTGGTGTCCTTAATGTATGATGGCATAAGTTGGACCATAGGTTGAAGAAAGAAATCTACCGTATATACTCGAGTATAAGCCGAGATTTTCAGCCTCTTTTTTGAGGCTGAAAGTGCCCCCCTCGGCTTATACTCGAGTCATCGCTGTCTGCCCGCTCGATCAGCGTGTCGAGCAGACAGACAGCGGCCATTCTATAATTCAAAAGCCGCGCCTCCGGCTCCGCCTTCGCCTGTGATAGGCGGAACACTGAATTTCCCAGCAGCCTGTGTTCCGCCTATCACGGACATCGTATCATCCTCGTACTACGGACGAGGATGATACGATGTCCGTGATAGGCGGAACACAGGCTGCTGGGAAATTCAGTGTTCCGCCTATCACAGGCGAAGGCGGAGGCGCGGCTTTTGAATTTTACAATGGCCGCCGAGGCGCCGACGAAGAGGGCACGGGACGGAGGCAAGGCAAGGCAAGGCACGGGACGGGACGGGACGGAGGCAAGGCAAGGCACGACACGGGACGGAGGCAAGGCACGGCACGGGACGGAGGCAAGGAGGCAAGGCACGGGACGGAGGCTCGGGACAAAGGCTCGGGACACAGGTAGGCTGGACACACACACACACACACACACACACACACACACACACACGGATGGATGGATGGAGACACACACACACACAGGGATGGATGGATACACACACACACAGGGATGGATGGATGGATGGAGACACACACACACAGGGATGGATGGATGGAGACACACACACACACAGGGATGGATGGATGGATGGATGGAGACACACACACACACAGGGATGGATGGATGGATGGACACACACACACACAGGGATGGATGGACGGACACACAGGGATGGACGGACACACAGGGATGGACGGACACACAGGGATGGACGGACACACACACAGGGATGGACAGGCATGTCTCACCCTCGGCTTATACACGAGTCAATAAGTTTGCCAGTTTTTTGGGGGTAAATTGGGGGCCTCGGCTTATATTCGGGTCGGCCTATACTCGAGTATATACGGTATATATTTGCCCACCCGGGCCGTGATGGAGTCGATACCACTCACAATCGGACGGCCCGGGGGGCAAGTAAGACTCTTATGGATCTTAGGGAGATAATAAAGTATGGGGGCTCGTGCTGCTTTGGGGATCAGAAAGGTTTTTTCTTTTTCGTTCAATATATTCAAATGAGAACCCCTATCAACCAATAATTGTAATGTTTTTTTATATTGAATTATTGGATTGCCTGGAAGGATCGCATAGGTATCTCTATCGTCCACTATCCTGTGCATCTCCGTCAGGTAATCTTTCTGGTCTAAAACCACTATGCCCCCCCCTTTGTCCGCTGGACGTATTACCAAATTTTTATTTTTGCATAATGAATCTAAACCCTCTTCCAAATTTTTTTCCATTTTGATATTTTTTATTTTAATGGACTCTAGGTCACGCAAAAGAACATCTCTAAACACCCTAACCGAAGGGGCCAATACCCCCGGAGGGTTAAAGGTAGATGCATTGGAGAGGCCTGTATGTATATATTGATGTTGGATACTTTCATGTTGAACAGTTGAAATGGACGAAAAATGTCTCTTTATATTAATAGTGCGGACAAATTTATGGATATCCATATAAGTTTGAAACTTATTCAGTTTCTTAGGGGGAGCAAATTTTAACCCCTTATTGAGAAGGGCTGTTTCAGCTGTAGTAAGGGTCTGAGAGCTAAGATTAAAAATACCGTCCCCATTTACTTCTTTGATTTTTTTTGATTGTGCTCTCCTCCCCCCTCTGGTTCCTCTTTGTTTTCTATTGCCCTTTTTATGCCCTGATTTACTTTGGGAAAACCCCAATTCTGCTGGGTTTGATTAATCACCGCAGGTCTAGAAGGTTCAGTTCTAGGCTCACTATATTCTCTCGCATTCTGTACGTAGTTTTGAGAATATTGGTTCGTAGGGCCCTCTCTCTCATATAGGGGGAAGAAACGATTACGGGTCTCCACTCCATATTCAAAATCCTCCCCTCTCCAATTGTCCTGGAAAGGTCGAGAACCTCCATGGTAGCTTGGCGGTACACCATAGAAAGGTCTTTCATTAGGTATAAAATGATTAAAAGATCTATCTATTCTCCCTCCATTTGCATAAGGGTCTCTACCATAATGGGAAGGCTCTGGGTTGTAGGATTGACGATAATCTCTGTCAAAATGCCCCGTCTGTCTATAAGGGGGTGGATGATTCCCCCCAGTATTACGATATTGTTGTCCTGTTTTCCCAGTATTAGGGTTTCTCTGCGGAGATGAGTAGGAAACCCTTCTCTCTTTTTTACTGAGTTTTTTTACAGGTCTCTTTGGAGTTCTCTGACCCTGATTTGCTATAGGTACATGTTGTATTTGAGCGGATTCTGGTTCTAAAATATCTCTATCCTGCGTTCCCATTTCCATTTGTGAATCAGAACGCAATGTTGATTCCTCTCCCAATTTCTTTTGCCATTCAAAACTCAAAAATTCAAAAATACTTGAAACAACATACAAGATATAATCAACATGGCATATTTACCCATTCCAAAATGGCTATTAATCTAGATTGTAGGCTACCAGGATTTTTAAGATGGCTGCTGGGTTCAGGAATGTTCATGAATGTTAAAATATGTATTCATGCATGGTGCATGAGTGTCAGTCAGTCTGGGAGTCTGCGTATCTCCCAGTGTCCCTTCTCAGGGTGGGTCCCTGAGCTTCCTCCTCTATGCCATCTTTCTTGCTTCTTAAATATCCTCTTGAACAATAAGATCATAACATTATACTAAGTTCTGCCCAAAAGGTATGTGTTCCCTCCTCATTGGCAGGCAAAACGTAATGATTACCTTTCCCAGGAGCCTAATGATTTTAAGGTAATAGCACCTTCAACCACCAGGTGTCTCACATATGTTTGGTGTTTATCTCTTTAAGTTAATATATTTTATATTTATAATGTGTACTATTTTTTTTTATATATGTTCTAACGAATATATCTCTAGTGTTCAGGAATGCTAGTAACCGACATAATAGAAAATATGCTTAACATAATTATTATATAAAATGGTTATATATGTATGTATATCTATAAAAAAAATCTATATCTATAAAAAATTTAGAAAGGACATAGGTTATATATATCAATCAATATCACATAAAATTATTTATATGTATAACTGGATAATTCTGATATATCCAATCAATATTTGTTTATCTAGACATAGGTTAAATTCTTATACAGTTAAAATCACGATAATATGTTTTTCATAATACAAATTCATTGCTAAAACACTTCTACTTATAATCACACTTTCATATATTTATTTTATTTATGACAAAGTTCTTTAGATCATTAGATACTAAAATTATAATATCTCTTTTGTGACCTACAAATATCATAGATAATCTAAATGACTTATAATCATAATCATAGGTACTTTGAAATATTTGTGCCTTGCATATCCATTCCCATCTCTCTAATACCATGCGTTGAGATGGACTTTGAGCAGTCCAATAAATGTTTAGATAGCTTAGCTGTATCCACAAGCCTAAAAATTCACACAATAGGTTTTGTTGGACAAGCTGTCAGCTATTTAATTAAGTCTTCATGGTTGTATATTGTCCAAACAGTCTTTACTTGAGCACAATGTTTTTTTCTAGTTAATGATTATTTCCATGTGGTAAATACTTAGTCATTCCCTCTGCAGGTTTGGTCTTCTCAATCTAACCAACAAAGATAAATACACATATTTTTGTTTGGTGACAAGAGTTATCATTGTTCCAGTCTCTCGTTCCAACACAGGGTTTGTAAAACTTTAAAAGATAACTAATCCCCTGAACATTTGGAAAACCATGTGAGATCATGTATTTTGCTTTAAAGGTCTCCAAGATGGTAACAGTTCAATAATATCAAAATTATAGTTCATCCACTTTTTGAGGTCTACTGAAATCTCTCAACTCTGCCAGTGAATATTAAATGTATTTCTTCATGAATTCACAACAAAGCCCCCCTTGTGAAGTGTTCAAATGCCGGAAGTCGATTGAAAGACTTCACCAATGTAATATGTTGAAGAAATATGGCTTCGCTCGGGCCTTGTAAGTCGAGTTCTGAAGATGGATCCGGATTGTGGATATATATATTTAAGAGGTATAGACACCTGCCGATGGGTGTAATTCTTTGGAGAAAAATATGGGTTTGTGATTGATGTGTGCATCTCAGGGCCGTCATCCGTTGTTTGGCGGGCAATGGATCACTCCAGGCATCTTTGGGGTCTTGGCCATCCTGGTGGGTTTTGTATGTGTAGACTGGCTGTCAGTGGTGTCCCTGGATCCCCCACATGGTTCCTTCTCTGCATGTTTCACACGTTAGACTCTTGGTCCTGTTGACCGTCTCATGGACATCTTAGTCCTGTAAAGGAAAATGGATTCCATGAGAAAAGACATATGTTCTTTTTTATTTTTTATGTGATCTGTGTTTGAGATCTCAGTGTCAAGCTGGTATTCTGGACTTCCTCAGAGCCATCCCTTTTTTCCCCACTGTGTAACCAGTCCTTTAAATAAACACTCTGGATAGCAAGACAATGTATGACACATTTGTTATGGGAGACCAAGCTCCAGGGCTCATTAACATGAGGACATTTATTTATAGCTGTGGATACCAGACATTAATGACTAACTTACATTCTTTAGAACCATTTTTTTAGCTTAATTGTAGCGGTTATGTTATGTAATCACCTTTGTAGCCACTTGTCCCAGGTGTGCTCAGAATAAAACAGCCCAACACATTCCATTGGGCCTCCTACAACCTGTATCCAGTGCAGAGAGGCCTTGGACCCACTTGTCTATTGATTTTATTGTGGATTTACCCAACTTCCAAGGTAACACAGTTATTTAAGGCAACACATTTGTATTCTTAAAATGTCTCATTGTATTTTTCTAAAGAAGTTGCCAACGTCCAAAGAACTGACATACATTTTTGCTAAGGAGTTCTTTCAGTTACATGGGTCACCTAAAGTTATCATCTCGGACAGGGATAGCCAGTTTGTAACCAGGTTTTTGCAAGCCTTTTGTGCACAGTTGGGAATTCAGCTTTCCTTCTACTTGACGTATCAGCTATGAGTAAGCGCTGGTCTTAGCGTGAAACGCGTCAGTTTTGTTCTATATTTTTTCCCTTTGCTGTGGTGATTCGGGTGATGTGGAGTTTTTTCATTTGAAGGAATAAAGGCACTTTTACTTTTTATCCGATCCGGAGTGCGGCTGTCCAGAGTTTGTTCGTTTTTTATGTATTTGGTTTGTGCAATCAGCCTGCACCTGGAACCCCCACCTACCTGGAGAGTAAGCAGTGTATCGGTGGATTGACCTGGAGCGGTGAATCTTTGCTTTCCTACTTGGCGTATCACCCACAGTCTAATGGGGCTGCAGAATGGGCCAACCAAGTCTTGGAGCAGCTCTTACATTGCTATATGTCTCACCGCCATAACAACTGGTTGGGCCTGTTACTTTTGATGAAGTTTGCTCACAATAGCACCATCAATGTAGCTTCCCGAATATCTCTATTTAACTTTATTTACTTAACAGCCTACCATGATGCCTGACACATTTGTTCGGCAAGGGATTGCTACATTAGAGGAACATATTCAGTAACTACGTTCCACTTGGGTGCAGGTTCCAGAATCTTTGCAACATGTCAGAGAGAGGTACAGACTCCATGCTGACCACTGATGCCTACCTGCACCCTCCTACCAAATAGGGGTGCTTGCTGTCAAATTCTGGCTGAACCCTCTGCACACTGCTACACCATTCTCAGCAAACTATGCAATGAACAACAGGGATATTTAGTTCACATATATTGCAATACATGTTTAAGCTGACCAACTGCATCAAAGTTATCCCTCTTCTGGCCAGTCCTACGCTGCTTTGCCACTGCAAATGCTAAGGTGGACACCATGTCAACATGAGGCATAAAGACCCAAGGTGGGAGAGAGCATCCCCCCTCCTTCTTTCTTTTTCACTGACTGAGTGTGTTGTAATATGAGCATATACACAGAGCTGTGCGTTCAGTGGCCTCTCTTGTTCCCCTATTGGCAGGAAGAAGTAAGCCAATTAAAGGCACAGTTACATCAACCAATCAGAGAGACTGCAGGAAGCAGCTGCAATGGATTCTGTGACATGCAGTTCCCTCACAAAGCGGTGTTATAGTCTGGTATTCAGGAAGGAACTACAAAAACCCAGGATTCTCTGTGACAGGAAAGTAAAGACTGCATTTTGTGTCCTGAGGAAAAGTCAGTCAGCCTTGGGGGAGGGAAGAGACCAGACCTGAGAGAGAGATGCTGTCTCTCAGACTATCTTCCCGCGCGATTCAGGCCTCCACTGCTAGTTGGGATGTCCAGCCGGAGAGAAGGGGATCCCAGGTGCATATAGGGGCACTCCTACACCAACAGTGAATTTTTCCAGTATGAGGTGACCAGTCGTGTTGCCAAGAGAGCCTGTATGTTCTGGGACATTGGTTTGGGACATAATCGCAGGAATTGGTGAAAGGGCATTTCTCCCCATCTGCAGGGAACAGAGACACTGCACTACAGAAGGAGTTATTTGAACGCTGTATACAGACATCATTGCTGGTGATAAAGGGATAAGGCTATCCATTTCTGGGACATTGTATACAGACATCATTGTCCTCTCACCTTGTTGAACAAAACCCTGTCTGTTTCACCTGAATATCTGGGCCAGTTTTGTTGTTTGGCCCTGCTATCCAGGAGTTTAAGGCCTCATGTACACTGCTGATGGTAAACGGACATTTAGGAGCAGTTGGGCATTTTTTTCAACTGCTCCCGAACTCTCCTGTTATCTTATCAGTACATGTACACAGGTTCGCTTATAGTCGTTTCTAGGCAGTTGCGTTTAGAGGCTTTTTTTGAAACCCCAAAAAAATGCATTCACAAGCTGTGTTTAGAGACATTTCAAACACCAAATGTGGCTAAATATGGTAACTCACATTTAGCCGTGTTTCATTTATAGGTGTTTTTTTATTTTTGCCTATTTTGAAAAAAACTTTTTTATTTTTTTAAATGCTTCTAGACGTAAATGTGACATGTAAATACGCCGTTTTGTAGATGCTGGTTTCTAGCTGTCAAGTTAAATTGTTCAGGAGAGGTTGAGCAATGTGTGGGGCAGTTTATCTAATGCCCTGTACACACGGTCGGAGAATCTGTTGGAATGCGTCTTATCGGACCGTGTCGTCAGATAATCCGACTGTGTGTGGTATATGCATCGGACTAATTCTGTCCGAATCTCCGATCATGTGTAGAGCATTTTCATTGGACCAAATGCCACGCATGCTCACATTCAAATTCCGACACGGAAGCGCTAGTTCAAGTAAAACTACTGCTCGTAAGCGATATAGCACATTCGTCCCGCTGCAATGTTAAAAAATCATTCATCAAGCGCATTCTCTTGTTCTTTACAATGCTGCAAGAACCAACTTCTTTTGATGCTCATAGTCACACACACTTCTCCCGAACGGATTTCATTACTCTTTTTTTAACCATTTCAGCAATACAATTTTAGTTTGCGTCACATCTACACAATGTTTGATTAGTTTTTTTATTTTTTGGATTTTTTTGGGGGGGGGGGGGGGTTCCCTAAAAATCTCCTTTAGGGCCGGTTCACACAGCGAGGCGCGGCGAGGCGTCTCCGACTTGCCTCGCCGCGACCTGCGTGGATCTCAGCGGCGACTTGCAGAGGACTTCTGTATAGAAGTCAATGCAAGTCGCCCCCGAAGTCACCCAGAAGTAGTACAGGAACCTTTTTTCTGAGTCGGAGCGACTCGAGTCGCTCCTCTCAGAACGGTTCCATAGTACTGAATGGGGGTGACTTGCGGGAGCGAGGCGAGGCGAGCCGTGTCGCCTCGCATCGCATCGCTGTGTGAACTGGCCCTAAAAGACACTGCTCATTTCTCCTTATTTTTTAATTTAAATTTTTGGGTGTAAACTTATAACAACATTATTGTATTTTTTATATTTTCGTTTTCTTTTTTAATCTAAAGGAGGTTGTTTAGTGTTGGTACCCCTTGTTCTTTAGTTCACTTTGTATTTTGGAAATGTACCTGCCTGCTCACAAATAAACTCTACTTTTTGAAGGAAAACACCATACACAAGTATTTCATCAAACAAAAATAAAATTTATTTTGTTTGCTCGAAAATAAAACTAGGAACGCAGCACTGGAGAAACTTCTTAACTTTGGTGCAGCCTTTGGCCCCCAGGGCAGACATGACTAAATGAGATATTAAAAAATTGGTGGCCTGAGGAGTACATGTCTCAGGGAGAGAAGTCTGCTCCTGAAGTCCTAGAGAGCAGGAAATTCAGATGCCATTTCTGTCCAAAGGATGGTGATCTTCAAGAGGCTGCATCTTCTGGCACACCAGACTCAACCCAGGCCATCACTCTCTGGTCTTCCTTTGTGACTTCCCACCAGGCATCCTTCCAGGCTGTGGCTGGGCTCCTGTAGCTGGGGCAGGAGGAGAAGGAGGGCGTTGGTGGACCTCCTGGCTGCCACTTGCCACAGCCTCCCCCCGACTGAGGTCTTCCTGTGTATGAAAAGGGGACATAGTTTTAGTTTTTTGATCAGCAATCACAACATTTTGTGCTCCTGGCTTTTGCTATTTGAATGTTACCAAATAGAACAGACTATCATTCTGACACCAGCATTTTTCTTTCCCGTCCCAATCATTTTTGGTCACTACTGTCTATTGAGATGTAAACTTAGAGAAATCTCAACTTACTGATCAATAAGAACATCTAGTTAACATCATTAAATGTAACACAAGAAATATGTTCACCAATGCAATACCTGTCTCAAGCTGGGCCCCACCACATGGTGCTGCCTGGAAGGCCCAGGTTGGACATCAGAAGCCTCAGCTGGGGGTGAAGGATGCCTTGGAGGAAGCCTGGAGAGGGGTGGCCTGAGTGGTGGCCTGGGTACCCCTTGGTCTACCAGAAAATGCAGCCTGTCAAAGTGCACCATCCTGGGGTAATAAACAGCATCTGGATCTCCTGCTCTCAAGGACTCCAGGTGCTTCTTTCTCTCCCTGAAATATGTAAGCTTCATGGCCACAATTTTGCGATTCAGATAGGTCATGTCTGCCGTGGGGACCCTGATCTGCACCAAAGCAAGCAGTTTCTCCAGTGCTGCATTCCTCTTTGATCTGTCATTATAAAACTTGTTGTGGAACTGCCACAGGCAGGGCATCTCCATGTAGAGCTCGAGGAATAGCCCCATAAAGTTGGCATTGTTGAATGGGTCCATTTTGTCTGCAAGACACAACACAAGACAAACCCTCAAATACTAATAATGCAATTCAAATCCCTCCTAATCTTGTCCCAACATCGGCCTAGATACAAGCAGTCTAGTCTAGTGAAGCACAAAGTTAAAAATGTTACCTTCGTTTCGACGTTCGCCGCGTCCGTGACTCACACTCTCCTCCCAGATCGTACGGACGATACACATGTGTGGCGTTTTATATACAGTGCGCATGCGTGAAACTCCGCCCGCCCCTGACGTTCTTTCCAGACTATTCCCTTAGCTTCCCACGCAGTGGGGAGAGCACATGGCGGAGAGAACGCAGGTGCGCACTAATAGTTCGACTAACGAGGAGGAGGGTGAGGAAAGCCCGGAGCCTGAAACGTCCCGATCCAGGAAGAGAAGATTTAAGGCCTCAAATATGTCTTTTGGAGAGATGTTGGAGATGGTCGACATATTGAACAGGACTGACTATGATGGGAAGTATGGACCTTACCCAAACCCAAATATCAGAAAGGCCAAGATCATGAATAAAGTTGTGAATAGGGATGAGCCGAACACCCCCCGGTTCGGTTCGCACCAGAACTTTCGAACGGACCCCAAATTCGAACGAACGTTAGAACCCCATTGAAGTCTATGGGACTCGAACGTTCGAAATGAAAAGTGCTAATTTTAATGGCTAATATGCAAGATACTGTCCTAAAAAGGGTTTGGGGACCTGGCTCCTGCCCCAGGGGACATGGGTCAATGCCTAAAATGTTTTTTAAAATGGCCGTTTTGGCGGGAGCACTGATTTTAATGACGATTAAAGTGAAAAAAAAAAGTGAAATATTCCTTTAAATATGGTGCCTGGGGGTGTCTGTAGTATGCCTGTGAAGTGCCACGTGTTTAGAATAGTCCCTGCACAAAATGACATTAAACGGAAATAACACCATTTAAAACTGCTTGCGGTTTTAATGTTATATCTGGTTCCTGCAATATGGTTGAAAATCATTGAGAAAAATGGCATGGGTAGCCCTCCCTGCCCATTACCAGCCTATTTGGGTCTTGTACGCATATTAAGGGGAACCCTGTACCCATATTAAAAAAAGGAAATGCGTGTGGCCCCCAGGCCCTATATACTCAGAACAGCAGTATACAGGCGGTGCAAACAAGACAGGGACTGTGTAGGTTTGTTGTGTTAAGTTGAATCTGTTTGTAATTTTCAACTGGTACATTTTTAAAGTGTAGCTCCAGTCAAAAAAACTATTTTTAAGATTTTTGGAAAACATAGGGAAGGGTTATCACCCCTGTATAATTTGTTTTGTCGTCCATCTTTTTTCATCTCACTTGCTGTTGTCTCCTTCCGTTTGCAAGTAGGAGATGTTTGTAAGTTGGATGTTTGAAAGTAGGGGCCTGCCCTATATGCTCTTCAGAAATGGCGGAACAAGGTGTTGGTTTTGCCACAACATTGTAAGCCCTCAAAGTGACTCTTGGTGGGCGCTGGAGCACCCTGCTTTGAACGATTATATCAAGAATTGTAATTACATGCCATTGTTGAACAGTGGTAGAAAAATTGACCTTTGGTGGTTGTGGTGCTGGTGCCACAACACTATAAGTCCTCACCGTTACTCTGGGTGGGCACAGGAACGGGCCCTCCTGTGAAATATTATATCAAGAATTGTAATTGCATGTCCCTGTTAAACAGGGGCAGAAAAATTTGGCCTTAGGCACTGCTGCTGGTGCCACCACACTGCAACCTCTTCCATATACTCTAGTTTTATTGCAGGAATTAGCCCTGCTGCAAAGCATTGCAACAAAAATTGTACTTAAACGCCCCTGTTAAACAGGGGCAGAAAAATTGGGCCTTAGGCACTGGTGCTGGTGCCACCACACTGCAACCTCTGCCATTTACTCTAGTTTTATTGCAGGAATTAGCCCTGCTGCAAAGCATTGCATCAAAAATTGTACTTAAACGCCCCTGTTAAACAGGGGCAGAAAAATTGGGCCTTAGGCACTGGTGCTGGTGCCACCACACTGCAACCTCTGCCATATACTCTAGTTTTATTGCAGGAATTAGCCCTGCTGCAAAGCATTGCATCAAAAATTGTACTTAAACGCCCCTGTTAAACAGGGGCAGAAAAATTGGGCCATAGGCACTGGTGCTGGTGCCACCACATTGCAACCTCTGCCATATACTCTAGTTTTATTGCAGGAATTAGCCCTGCTGCAAAGCATTGCATCAAAAATTGTACTTAAACGCCCCTGTTAAACAGGGGCAGAAAAATTGGGCCTTAGGCACTGGTACTGGTGCCACCACACTGCAACCTCTGCCATATACTCTAGTTTTAATGCAGGAATTAGCCCTGCTGCAAAGCATTGCATCAAAAATTGTACTTAAACGCCCCTGTTAAACAGGGGCAGAAAAATTGGGCCTTAGGCACTGGTGCTGGTGCCACCACACTGCAACCTCTGCCATATACTCTAGTTTTAATGCAGGAATTAGCTCTGCTGCAAAGCATTGCATCAAAAATTGTACTTAAATGCCCCTGTTAAACAGGGGCAGAAAAATTGGGCCTTAGGTGCTGGTGCCACCACACTGCAACCTCTGCCATATACTCTAGTTTTAATGCAGGAATTAGCCCTGCTGCAAAGCATTGCATCAAAAATTGTAATTAAACGCCCCTGTTAAACAGGGGCAGAAAAATTGGGCCTTAGGCACTGGTGCTGGTGCCACCACACTGCAACCTCTCCCATATACTCTTGTTTGATTGCAGGAATTAGCCCTGCTGCAAAGCATTGCATCAAAAATTGTACTTAAACGCCCCTGTTAAACAGGGGCAGAAAAATTGGGCTGATGGCATCAACCAGAACCAGAAATGTTCTTCCAACATATCAGCGGAGGAGGAAGAGGATAGACAATCAAAATAACAGGACAGTCACTCAGCATCAGCATAGGTAGTCTTGAAGGGATGTGGTATTTAAAAAAAAAATATTCGGTTACATCAGCTTCAGGTGCTTGGTAGCTGTGGGTGATCCAAGACTGATTCATCTTGATGAAGGTCAGTCGATCAACTGATTCGGTGGACAGGCGCACCCTGTGATCGGTAACAAAGCCACCAGCAGCACTGAAGGTGCGTTCCGAAAGAGCGCTGGATGCAGGACAGGCCAGTAGCTCAATTGCATACTGTGCAAGCTCTGGCCAGTGATCCATCCTCAAGACCCAGTAAGCCAGAGGATTTTCGGTGGGAAAGGTGTCCAAGTCTGACCTTGCCCCTAGGTATTCCTGCACCATGTAAATCAGACGCTGGCGATGGGTGCTGGAACCGATCATACCTTGGGGCTGCGGACTAAAAAATTGTCTGAAAGCATCAGTCAGACGGCCACCTTCTCCACCGCTCCTTCTGACCGATGCCTCAGCAACACGTTGTCCAGGACCAGGAGTTTGTAACCTCCCAGTCTCTGGGAACGCGTTGCACAGACCTTTCTGCAAGGCCTCCCGGAGATGTCTCATCCTCTGCTCCCTCTGCGATGGCAAGATAAGGTCGGCAACCTTACCCTTGTACCGTGGATCAAGGAGAGTGGCCAGCCAGTAATGGTCCCTCTCCTTGATCCGAAGAATACGAGGATCCTTTGCAGGATCAGGGAGGCCATGCAGCGTAGGTTAGCTGAGGCATTCCGTCCGGAGTCCTCTGGGTCACTAAGGACAACATGATCCGCAGCTACCTCCTCCCAGCCACGTACAAGTCCACGTGTTTCTTGGGACTGTAAATCATCCCTACAAGACTGCTGCTGCTGATGCTGATGCTGAGTGCCAGCCTCCACCTCCATGCTGACACAATCATCCTCCTCCTCCTCTTCCTCCTCCTCATCCTCTTCCTGTGTGATGGGTGGCACAGCAGGAACACTGTCTGGATAAAGGGGGCCTTGAGAGGCAAGGAAGTTCTCCTCTTCCTGCCTCTGTTCTGCCTCAAGTGCCCTGTCCATTATTCCACGCAGCGTATGCTCCAAGAGGTGGACAAGAGGTACAGTGTCACTGATGCCTGCACTGTCACTGCTCACCATCCTTGTGGCCTCCTCAAACGGTGACAGGACAGTGCATGCATCCCTGATCATGCCCCACTGGCGTGGTGAGAAAAAACCAAGCTCCCCTGACCCTGTCCTGGTGCCGTAGTCGCACAGGTACTCATTGATGGCCCTCTGCTGCGTGTGCGGCCGCTGCAGCATGGCCAATGTTGAGTTCCATCTGGTGGGCATGTCACATATAAGGCGGTTCTTGGGCAGGTTCAACTCCTTTTGGAGCTCAGCCAGCCGAGCACAGGCATTAAATGATCGGCGGAAATGCACACAGACTTTCCTGGCCTGCTTCAGGACATCCTGTAAGCCGGGGTACCTGCCCAAGAACCGCTGCACCAACAGGTTAAGGACGTGAGCTACACAGGGCACATGGGTCAGTTGTCCCTGTCGGAGGGCGGAGAGGAGGTTGGTGCCATTGTCGCAAACCACCATTCCTGGCTTAAGCTGGCGTGGCGTCAACCACCTCTCGGCCTGCCCCTGCAGAGCTGACAAAACATCCGCCCCAGTGTGGCTCCTGTCCCCCAAACAAACCAGCGCAAGCACGGCATGGCATCGTTTTGCCTGCGTACTTGCGTAGCCCCTGGAACGCCTACGGAGCACCGCTGGTTCTGTGGACAGAGCACTGGAAGAGGCCATGGAGGAAGAAGAAGAGGAGGGGGTGGAGGAGAGAGGTGTGTCACAACCAATAGTAGCATTTTGGAGGCGTGGTGGCGGAACAACCTCCAACACTACTGCACCTTGTCCTGCATCCTTCCCAGCTGCCAGAAGAGTGACCCAATGGGCCGTGAAAGACAGGTAACGTCCCTGTCCATGCCTGCTGGACCATGAGTCAGCGGTAATATGCACCTTACCGCTGACCGCCCTGTCCAGCGAGGCAAGCACATTGCCTTCCACATGCCGGTAGAGAGCCAGAATCGCCTTCCGTGAGGAAAAGTGGCGTTTGGGCACCTGCCACTGAGGAACCGCACATTGTACAAACTCACGGAAGGGGGCCGAGTCTACCAACTGAAAAGGCAGCAGTTGAAGTGCTAGCAATTTAGCCAAGCTAGCATTCAACCGCTGGGCATGTGGATGGCTGGGAGTGAACTTCTTCCGCCGGTCCAGCAGCTGGGGCAGGGACATTTGCCTGCTATAATCGGACGTGGGTGTACCGCTAGCAGAGTTCCCGGAAGCACTTGGCTGTGACACACCTAATTCTACACCTTCATGCCTCTCAGAGCAGGTTTCAGAGAGGACTGAAGGTCTAGTGGGGTTGGAGATGCCAGCTGATGAGGAGCAAGGAGAGGTCCGCTTTGTTCTTTGGTGTGGGTCTTTGAGGTACGCTTGCCAATGAGCTGCATGGCAGGTCAACATATGTCTGGTCAAGCATGTGGTGCCCAAGCGGCTGATGTTTTGGCCACGTGAGATACGCTTGAGACATATGTTGCAAATAGCAGCAGTGCGATCTGATGCACTCGTCTCAAAAAAGGCCCACACCAAAGAACTTTTAGAATAACGCGCAGAGGCAGCGCTCTGCACAGGCGGAGCTCTGTGGTGTGATTCAGTCGGTGTGCTGCCCCTAAGCTGGCCCCCGGAGGGCATCCTGCCTCGTTGGACATGTGCCTCCTCCTCCTCCTCCTCCCTCCTTCCAGGCACCCACGTGGAGTCAGTGCCCTCATCATCCCCTCCCTCTTCATCGCTGTAGCAAACCTGGCAGTATGCTGCAGCTTGTGGAATATGACTTCCAGATTGCTGTCCTTCTTGAGCATCCCCTCTCTCTGCGCTCACGCTACTGCCTTCCTCTAGCTGAGTGTCATCATCAGAGCCCACAAAACACTGGGCATCCTCCTGGAGCATGTACCCAACACTGTGCTCAAAGAGTTCAGGAGACTCCTCAGGAGGACGTGGTGGGTCTAGGGAAGGAGTCACTGATGATGACATTGAGAGGAGGGAAGACGATGCGTTGGCAGCTGCTTTGCTACTACCCTGAGACTGGGTGAGAGAGGATGAGGAGGATGAAGAGGGCTTGGTCATCCACTCTACCAAGTCGTTGGCATGTTGCGGTTCAACATGTCCAGCTGCCGAAAAGAAGGACAAGCATGTCCCATGGCCACGTGCTGATGACAATGCACCGCGTCCACGACCAGCACTGTTGTCTCTAGACACAGAGCCTGCTTGCCCTCTTTTATCGGCTCGCGCCTGTCTGCCTCTCCTTGCTGGCCTTCCAGACATGGTAATGGCCTGAAGGGAGTTGGGTAAAACAGCAGTTGGGTAGTGTATATTGTGCTGGAGGCACACAACACCCACTAACTCCTGCAGATGCCTTTATTATAGAACACCAGAGATAAAGGGGTATATACAGATGTATACTGTGCTGTGCTGGAGGCACACACAACTTCCAATAACTCCTGCAGGTGGCAAGTGGGCTCAAATAGAGAACAGCTATGTAGGTGGATATAGCGGTATGTACTGGGTACAGAGCACGCAGACAGCACGCACTATCTCCTAACACTACTGACTGCAAGCTCTATTATTAAAGATAGATCACTAGCTATATAGGTGAGGTGAATATAGCGGTGTATACTGCGGTCAGGGCACGCAGACAATAACCACTACACAACCGCAAGATAGAAAATCGGCCGAAAACGATCGGTGTGTACTGTGTTGAAGGTACACAGAACACCCACTGCTTCAGACGCCAACACACTACACGAGGCCGCCGCGATGGCGGCCTTATATAGTGTGGGGCGTGCACTACACAGCCTGAGCTATGATTGGCCACAGGCATCCTGCCTGTGGCCAATCATGGCTCTCCTCGCTGCTGGCGCTGCGATTGGCCAAGCATGCGGGGTCACAGTGCATGCTTGGCCAATCATGAGCCAGCAATGCACTGCGCCATCCCAGTGCATTGTGGGCCGTGAGCGCCACACGAATTTGACGCGAACGGACCAAAATGTTCGGATTTCGCCGAACGGACGAACAGCCAATGTTCGAGTCGAACGTACGTTCGACTCGAACACAAAGCTCATCCCTAGTTGTGAAGAGTCTTCTGAAGAATTTTGGGGTACGCCGATCCAAGGATCAACTGAGAAAACGCTGATCAGACCCGAAACTGAGGGAGCACGAGCAGTACAGAAGGATCAAGCGTGTTCTTAAAAAAAGTAAGTAGTTGTCGTGTGTTCATATGATTATTCTTGCTTGCATACTGCTCCATGTGCTTTGATTTCATGTTGTGCATTTTAAAATGGTCACTTTCAAGGTCATGGTTTCGTTCGTTCGTATGAAACATCGTTCTGCAGGGAAGTATTCCAGCTTAACAAAGTGTCCCCAATAATGTTCTCACCTTGTAACTCGGCCCAAAAACACAATTGTACCACACTTCCAAGCAATGTTTCAGATTCCTATTTCTGCCCTCTGTGTGCTAATTAATCTTTGTTTACATTCTCATAGGGGAGAGAAGACTCGGCAAGTATGAGGACACCAGGGACCATGAGGAGACCAGGGACCACACCCCTCCCAAAGAAGGGCAACTTCCAAAAGAAGAAACAGAGGAGCAGGAGCAGGAGCAGGAGGAGGAGGAGGAAGGAGAGATCGTGGAGGTTGGACAAATTGTCACCACAACAGGTGAGTGTCGGAGAACACAGCTTCCGGTAAGCTCATCAATGTATATCACCATATTTGGATTACATAGTGTGTATGTTTGTTTTTTTTCTAGGTGATGTGGAGGAAGATTCCCGTTTTACCAGTGAAAGTGCCCAGATCTTGATCGGGGAGATAATGGGGTGCAATAGGGATTTGGAAATTGTACAACAAAACATCAATGATGTTAAAAATAAAATGAAGAACATCATTGATGTTTTGGGGAGAGTGTGAAAATGAAAAAACTAGATAGGGTTTTAGTTTTGCTTTTTAACATAAAAATGTATTTTGCATAATTAAAAATTTGGAAGATGCACAGAGTGTGAAAACATCTCCCATCATGGGGGATCAATGTACATGTTTTGTGGAAAGTGTCTGAGATGAAGGGGTTGCAGCCCCAAAGCATGTACATTGATCCCCCATGATGGGAGATAGTACATTTTGACACACTGTGTGCATCTTCCAAATTTGGATTTTTCAGGGGTCACACCCCATGTGATGAAGGCAATATCAGCCCAGTTTGTACATACTCATGTCTGATATTGTCTTCACTTTTTCCAGTTGAACTTTGTAAGTTCCTGTGTTCTGTATTTTACGGTTTGATACATGCCTGTTTACACAAAAAAAACTGTAAAAAAAAAATATTTGATTAAACTCTGTTTTGGATACACAAAATATCTTGGTTTGTTGTAAAAATCTTTACTAACTGCACATATGAATGTGCTTGTATTAAAAAGTTGAATTCTCAACAATGTGTGGCTTCCTTTTTCATTGGGCTTAAAATGTATTTGTAGTCAAATTTGAGTTTGTGCTGAGAAGGAGTGTGATTTACTAAAGGCACCTCCACTTTGCACTCCAAGTGCAGTTTGCAGTGCACTTGTAGTGCATAGTGGATGTGCCTTTAGTAAAAAGCACCCACAGTGAGGTGTAAATTTGGACAATCATGCCATTTTCCTGCCATGGTGCTGAAAATGAGCATGATTTTGATCAGTAATGCACTACACATTAGTTAACAAAAAGAAGGTGTGTGTGTAGCAGACCCACAGCATAATAAGATTATCTGAAGAAGAGACTGTCCCCTCATCTCGCTCTGAACTTGGGTTTGCACTGTTGGTGAAAAAGGCACAACTTTAATAAAAATGGCAAAGTGGGAGGCCACAGTCTGCCATTCCTGTGGCATTGAAGGACACTGTGTAGTGACACAAGAAAAAAAACTAGCAATTTGACAAATCAACATTGCATGCAGATTAGACACCCACATTTTTGGGCAAAATTAGTATAACATTTTTAGAAATGAGTATTTAAAGCCTAAAGTATAAGGTCCCCTTATGAGAGTCATAACCCCCCATCTGATGGGCCCTTGCTAAAAAATGAGGGGGGATGTTTAGGACAGGTAACCCTCTCCACTTGATTGAGAGCTGAATGCCTAAATAATGTGTGATACTTTGTGAAGCCCCTCCTTAGTTACACTATTGGCAGCCCACCGGACAGGTAAGAAGTGTCATAATAACAAAATGGAAGGACATTTTGACATTCTGCTATTACATAGCAAGAAAATTAATGTGTTTAAAAAAAAATAGCATTTGAAAGTATTGAGGCAGGCCCTTACACTACATGCTTTGGTGAATTTGTCCATAAATGTGATCATGAAAAAGGTATTTTGAGTGTGTATTGGGTTGGGCCAAGTCATGAGATAGAAGATTGCTATCAGCTGAGGTAGCAGTTGGGGAGAGGGGGGGTTCCTAATGAGTTTGGCCCAACTCCAAAAAACCCAAAAAAGGTCACTTTGCATGAATTGAAGCACACACATCACATTTGTAGAGATTTTTAGGGGAAAGCAATACTATGGAGCTGCCAAAAGACATTGTTAAGTGACTAGACTATAGTTTTAGGGGCCAAGAAGAGCATGGTGGGGAAGTTAGTGAGGCAAATCTGCATGAGGACAAAGGGAGCATATGAATTAGAGCATATTGCAATGATGGTAATTAGGGAATGAGTAAAGAAATGCAAGACATTAGCAATCATGAAGTACATAGAATGTGATATTTAAGACTAAAACTTAGCATAATATAGTCCTTCTGCAGGAGCTGAATGATGGCAGAACAGGTCTCTGGAATAATGATCCCCAGAGCCTGGGGGGAGATGCCTGTAGAGAACTTGAGGTCCTGAAGGCTTCTCCCTGTCGCCAAGTAGCGCAACGTGGCGATGAGCCTCTGCTCCGGAGTGATGGCTTGCCGCATGCAGGTATCCTGCCTGGTGATATAAGGGGTGAGCAAAGCCAGCAGACAGTGAAAAACGGGGTCCGTCATCCTGAGAATAATCCAGAAATGATCAGGATTATTCTCGCGGATCTCACGGAGCAAAGGCATGTGGGAGAACTGGTGACGCTGGCGCAACCAATTCTTGGTCCACAAACGCCTCCCCTCCCTGTTCATGGACTGGGCTTGTGTCAAAGTCAAAGTAAGAACCCCTGCACAGCACAAACTTTACGATGAGTACGTAGACAAAACATGTTTGGAAAACGGTCGGCTGGTCAGAACGGACACCAGAAAGCACCGATAAACAGCAAGGCCTGAAAGGACGACCTGAATAGCAGAAGCAAGCAGACAATAAAAAATGCCTTTCAAAGCGTACTAGACCAAGATATAGTCCACAATGAGCAAATACTTAATGACTGCACGCACTGATTATCAGATACGCAAAGACAAGCACAAACTGAAGAGCGGTAGCGATCTGAATCACTAATCTGAAAAGCGCGAATCGTCTCTCACCAAACTTCTACTAAAACACGAGATCAGCAGAAGGAGCCCAAAGGGTGCCGGATGTGGTGCTGAACTTCCTTTTTCTATTCCGGCTTACGTCACCGCGTTCTTGGCAACCGCGAAATCAGACAACTTGGCCCAACCGTGTGTATGCAACAGTTTTGGACACAATCCGTCGGACTAAATCCGATGGGCAAAATCTGACGGATTTGGTTGCCAAAATCTCAGACCGTGTGTACGTGGGCTAAGAGGTTAAGCTATTAACTGTTGATTTGTATAGAGTGTTTCAGGTTGGGCCTGTGGTGTCAGGGGACAGGAGAGACAGGCTTGACACAAAGGGAGTTGTTCTTCTGCTCTCCTCCTGCCTGCACTCATAGAGCTAACCTGAGCAAGGGTAACCAATCCAATTTAAAGTGTCACATGTTTGCCATTTAAGTGTGCCTCTGCTCTTGGGGACATTCTAGTGTTTGGAATTCCCTGAAAGCAGCTTTAATATAGTATTGAGAGAGCTATACTGCCCTTTAATCTCAGTTATTGCTCTCTAGTTGATTACTCAAATATATGTTGTTACTGTTCTTTTATTCTTCCACAGAAATATTGCAGTAAAGACAATTTCTGTGTTTTATCATAATGTGTGTGTTTCTCATTGGTCATTGCACTTACATTATTGCCAGGCGTGCCAAAGGGGTCTGAGACTGTTATTGGGGTTGAGAGGCAGAGTAATGGACTGAACTAACTTAAGTAGCTCCTGCGGGGGTATCACTACACTAGCTTCATTGGATTGGCTGTTACAGCACTTTTTGCACTGTATACAATGCACAGGTTTGGAACTGGCTTGGTATGCTTTATAACCCATTTAATATTACGAATGGCACAAGACAAGGATGCCCTCTTATTGTTAAAGAGAGTTTTGCAGATTCTAGGCCAGGGTTTGCAGATCACCAGGCCAGGATTGTGGGGGAATAACCTTCAGCACAGGGACAAGTTGCTTTGCCAGGGGATGTCTCCCCAGGCAATATACCCCCCTCCCATGTTGATGGCTCGCCCCCCCTCTTTCCTGGCCTGCCTGGCTGAATGCTTGGATAAGGGGCTGGTGTGGATTTTTGCAGGGGATCTTTTTTTTTTCTAATTAGGGTCTAGAATAGAATTTGAAGGAACCTTGCAATGTTATTTATTATTTTACATAAGCCTTTTATACATCTATATCAGACTCACATCTGGGATAAAGGTCTGATAAAGATGAAGGGATTCCCCAACCATGTAAGCAAAGGAGAAGAGGGGAAAAAAGGGGCATGAAGGTTCACCCATAATTTATACTAGGCCCTTTAGGTCTGGTATTACTTTAGGGAGGACCCCACACAGAAATAAACAAATCTTAACGTCCCACCCCTAAAATGGACACCAGACCATTATCTAAATAAGCAACCTGACCACATGCTCCTCTCCTCCTCCTGTTAATGAGGACAAGGCCCCCCTGGACTTGTGGTTGTGGGGGTCTGTAGACAGGGGGCAGGCTGACCTGTCATTTGGTGCACAGAAAGCTACTTTTTTCTTTTAATGGGTCAGCAGGCAAAGGGCATGATGACTGTCGTGGATTTACATCACTGGAGGATGTGATTAAACACCAGTTATTTCACACAAAGCAATACAGAGAGAACAGGATATTTTTTTTGTACAAGTGCATGACACAGCAGGCACATATCAGGAATATGAAATATTGGAGTAACATATATTTAAAAGCTGTTTAAATGTTTGTTAACATTAAGTAAATAGTTTGTCCATAGTCTTGGCACAAGTGTACTTTAACCACTTGCCGACCGCCGCACGACGATGTACGTCGACAGAATGGCACGGGCAGGCATATGGGCGTACCTGTACGTCACTGCCTTCCCGCGGGTGGGGGGCCCTATCGGGCCCCCCCCCGGTGCCTGCGGCGGTCGGTATTCGTTCGGGAGCGATCCGGGATGAGGGGGCGGCCATTCATTCATGGCCACCCCCTCGCGATCGCTCCCGACGAATGGAAATCCTTCGTGACATCACTTCCTCTCCTGTAATGTAAACACAGGAGAGGAAGTGATGTAATCTCTCCTCCGTGTCGGTATTTTTCGTTCCGGCACCGAGGAGAGAGGATCGGTGAGTTGCACCAACACGACACTTCACAGTAGAACATGCCAGGCACACTCACACCCCCCCTTTACCCCCTGATCACCCCCCCAATTACCCCTGCCCCCCCAGTCACAGTGACACCAATGCATTTTTTTTTTGCATTGGTGTCATTTGTGACTGTAATAACTGTTAGGGCAGTTAGGGTTAGCCCCCTTTAGTTCTAATGTACCCCCCTAACCCCCCCAATAAAGGTTTAACCCCGTGATCACCCCCCGTCGCCAGTGTCACTAAGGCTGGGTTCACATTGCAGCGGTTTATGAGAACGAATGTGAGTCGCACCGCACTGCAGTGCAAATCACATCCGATCTCTGCGATTCGAGTTCAGCCATTCGCCGCACCCGCCGTACCCGCCGCAAATTCGCACGGGACCCTTTTTTTGGTCCGCAGCAGAATCGGATCGCATGGGTGTTCACACCATGCGATCCGAGTTTGCAGATCGCACTGCGATATGCGAACTGATCTGGGGGTGTCATTAACATTTCACTGACACTCCCAGCAGTTCGCATAGGGCAGTGTGAACTGCCGCCGGGAGGCATGCGATGCGGGAACCCGCCGCGGATTCGTGGCGTTCCTGCATCGCTCCAGTGTGAACCCAGCCTAATAAGCGATCGTTTTTCTGATCGCTGTATTAGTGTCACAGGTGACGCTAGTTAGACAGGTAGGTATTTAGGTTCGCCGCAGCTTTTTATAGCGCCAGGGACCCCCATATACTACCGCATAAAGCCCCCTGATTGCCCCCTAGTTAACCCTTTCACCAGTGATCACCATATAACTGTTATAGGTGACGCTGGTTGGTTAGTTATTTTTTTATAGTTTCAGGGCACCCGCCATTTATTACCTAATAAAGGTTCAACCCCCTGATCACCCGGCGGGTGTCATTTGTGACTGTAATAACTGTTAGGGCAGTTAGGGTTAGCCCCCTTTAGTTCTAAGGTACCCCCTAACCCCCCCAATAAAGGTTTAACCCCGTGATCACCCCCCGTCGCCAGTGTCACTAAGGCTGGGTTCACATTGCAGCGGTTTATGAGAACGGATGTGATTCGCACCGCACTGCAGTGCAAATCACATCCGATCTCTGTGCAATTCGAGTTCAGCCATACAGATAGTATGGCTGAATTCGCGTTGCACCCGCCGCACCCGCCGCAAACTCGCACGGGACCCTTTTTTTGGTCCGCAGCAGAATCGGATCGCATGGGTGTTCACACCATGCGATCCGAGTTTGCAGATCGCACTGCGATATGCGAACTGATCTGGGGGTGTCATTAACATTTCACTGACACTCCCAGCAGTTCGCATAGGGCAGTGTGAACTGCCGCCGGGAGGCATGCGATGCGGGAACCCGCTGCGGATTCGTGGCGTTCCCGCATCGCTCCAGTGTGAACCCAGCCTAATAAGCGATCATTTTTCTGATCGCTGTATTAGTGTCACAGGTGACGCTAGTTAGGCAGGTAGGTATTTAGGTTCGCCGCAGCTTTTTATAGCGCCAGGGACCCCCATATACTACCGCATAAAGCCCCCTGATTGCCCCCTAATTAACCCTTTCACCAGTGATCACCATATAACTGTTACAGGTGACGCTGGTTGGTTAGTTATTTTTTTATAGTTTCAGGGCACCCGCAATTTATTACCTAGTCTCACTAGTGTACCCGTAAATTTAGGGGTGTCTACTTTCCAAAATGGGGTCATTTGGGGGGGGTTTGTGCCATCTTGGCATTTTATGGCCTTCAAAACTGTAACGCCCTTAGAAAGCCTGAAGACGGCGCTTGGTTTTCGGGGCCCCGTACACGGCTAGGCTCCCAAAAAGTCCCACATATGTGGTATCCCCATACTCAGGAGAAGCAGCAGAATTTATTTTGGGGTGTCATTTCACATATGCCCATGGCATGCGTGAGCAATATATCATTTAGTGACAACTTTGTGAAAAAATAAAATAAAATAAAAAAGTTTGTAATTTTCCCGCAACTTGTGGCAAAATATAAAATATTCCATGGACTCAACATGCCTCTCAGCAAATAGCTTGGGGTGTCTACTTTCTAAAATGGGGTCATTTGTGGGAGTTTTGTGCCATCTTGGCATTTTATGGCCTTCAAAACTGTAATAGGTAGTGAGAAGTGAAATCAAAAATTTACGCCCTTAGAAAGCCTGATGGCGGTGCTTGGTTTTCGGGGCCCCGTACGCGGCTAGGCTCCCAAAAAGTCCCACATATGTGGTATCCCCGTACTCAGGAGAAGCAGCAGAATTTATTTTGGGGTGTCATTTCACATATGCCCATAGCATGCGTGAGCAATATATCATTTAGTGACAACTTTGTGAAAAAATAAAATAAAATAAAAAAGTTTGTAATTTTCCCGCAACTTGTGGCAAAATATAAAATATTCCATGGACTCAACATGCCTCTCAGCAAATAGCTTGGGGTGTCTACTTTCTAAAATGGGGTAATTTGTGGGGGTTTTGTGCCATCTTGGCATTTTATGGCCTTCAAAACTGTAATAGGTAGTGAGAAGTGAAATCAAAAATTTACGCCCTTAGAAAGCCTGAAGGCGGTGCTTGGTTTTCGGGGCCCCGTACGCGGCTAGGCTCCCAAAAAGTACCACATATGTGGTATCCCCGTACTCAGGAGAAGCAGCAGAATTTATTTTGGGGTGTCATTTCACATATGCCCATAGCATGTGTGAGCAATATATCATTTAATGACAACTTTGTGTAAAAAAAAATCAATTTCCTTAGGGGGTCTACTTTCCAAAATGGGGTCATTTGGGGGGGGGGGGGTTGTACTGCCCTGCCATTTTAGCACCTCAAGAAATGAGATAGGCAGTCGTAAACTAAAAGCTGCGTAAATTCCAGAAAACATACCTTAGTTTGTAGATGTGACAACTTTTGCGCAAACCAATAAATATACAGTTATTGACTTTTTTTTTACCAAAGACATGTGGCTGAATACATTTTGGCCTAAATGTATGACTAAAATTGAGTTTATTGGATTTTTCTAATAACAAAAAGTAGAAAATATCATTTTTTTTCAAAATTTGCGGTCTTTTTACGTTTATATCGCAAAAAATAAAAATCGCAGAGTCAGTCAAATACCTTTAAAAGAAAGCTCTATTTGTGGGAAGAAAAGGACGCAAATTTCGTTTGGGTACAACATTGCATGACCGCGCAATTACCAGTTAAAGCAGCGCAGTGCCAAAGTGTAAAAAGACCTCTGGTCATTTACCAGCAAAATGGTCCGGTCTGAAAGTGGTTAAGGGGTCTTTTTATAAAAAATAAATAAAAAAAGTGCTGTGCAAAATGCAATCGCACAGGCATAACAAATAATACACATATTTTGTGCAATACATTTATTTCCTATGATCATCATCTCTCTAGTGTCCACAATGTGTTTTTTTTCTGAAATCAGGAATCTATCAGTAAAATACCACATTATGGCTACTTGATTGAGCTGATAATCCTAGGAAACACATGCATTAGACAAAATACAGTATGTGGATTATTTGTGACAGCTTAACAAATGCTTTAGACATTCAAACACATTTTGATAAATAAAATGTAATCAGATCAAAATATTAGTAAAAAAGTGAAAAACTTTCAAAAATGCTTAATGAATGCATCTCTTCATAGAAACCAATCAGTTTCCAGGCTTTATTGTCAAAGCCTACTTGAGTGCACCGGTTTTAGTAAATCCACCCCACTGTGTTTTTAAAGGCATCAAAAGAAATTGTGTTTTATATCTGTGCAAAACTTACTTTAAAGCTGATGCATATATTTTCTACAGGAATGAATATAGATCCTTTATTATTTGGTGAGTTGAACAAAATAAGAAGACCAGGAGAAAATTGCAAAGATCCTAAACCACTGTCTTCAAAACCATGCTATATTTATGTAAGTATGCTATGATAAAAACTGAAAACGCGGAATTATTTATTCTCTTATCCTATCTTATCTTATTTAAAACTATGGATGTCTGCATTAACCACTTTCAGACCGGACCAATTTGCTGGTCAAAGACCAGACCACTTTTTGCGATTCGGGACTGCGTCGCTTTAACTGACAATTGCGCGGTCATGCGACGTGGCTCCCAAACAAAATTGACGTCCTTTTTTTCCCACAAATAGAGCTTTCTTTTGGTGGTATTTGAGCACCCCTGCGGTTTTTATTTTTTGCGCTATAAACAAAAATAGAGCGACAATTTTGAAAAAAAACGCATTATTTTTTACTTTTTGTTATAATAAATATCCCCCAAAAATATATAAAAAAACATTTTTTTCCCTCAGTTTAGGCCGATACGTATTCTTCTACATATTTTTGGTTAAAAAAATCACAATAAGCGATTATTGATTGGTTTGCGCAAAAGTTATAGTGTTTACAAAATAGGGATAGTTTTATAGCATTTTTATTAATAATTTTTTATTATTTATTTTTTTACTAGTAATGGCGGTGATGAGCGATTTTTATTGTGACTGCGACATTATGGCGGACACAACGGACATTTTTGACACATTTTTGGGACCATTGTCATTTATACAGTAATCACTGCTATATAAATGCAGTGATTCCTGTGTAAATGACACTGGCAGTGAAAGGGTTAACCAGTGGGTGGCAGTGTAGGGGTTAAGTGTTCCTAGGGGAGTGTTACTAACTGTGGGGGGGTTGGGCTTTCATTTAGTGTACACTGATCTCTGCTCCAATCACATGGAGCAGAGATCAACGTCACTAGTTGCTAGGCAGAATGGAAAAATGTTGTTTACACAGCATTTCCTCCATTCGGCTGCTCCGTGAGACAATCGCAGGGATGCCCGTGGCGATCCAGTCCGCGGGTCCCGCGACCGGACTCACGGGGGTCCCGACCAGCGCGGGAGCGTGCCGCCGGTGGCGCGCTCCCGATGGCAGGGCGGCATCGAATATTGGACGTACCTGTACACCAATATGCCTGCCCGTGCCATTCTGTCGACGTACATCGTCGTGCGCTGGTCGGGAAGTGGTTAAAGCTAAACTTTAGGCAGCCATAAAAGACACAAATTAAAATATCTCTGTAATAATTAATACAATGTTTTTTAAATTGCAAGCTGTTTAGGTTTTACTGATACCAGGTCAACTGATTTTGACCTGGTATCAGTGCCACAGTGTGAAAAAAGAAGCGGCACAATGAATCAATAATTTAATGTGCTTTGCGAGAAGTATTCTAAAAGGAAGAGAGAACTGAGAGCAACAGAAAGATGAGCTCAGCACTATGCTGTCTTTATTTTTTCTGTCCATTCACAGACTTGGGCGGGTCCATGATGATCAGGGCTCAGAGGAAGTGGGTTGAATTATGTTGGCCATTAGAAAAAGGTGCTTCTGGTGAAATCTCTGAATTTAAAGTTAATACTATTGCTTACCCACATTCTAAATAATTAACTAGCTACTGGAAACAAGTGTTATATAATAATTATTATTAGCCTTAGCACATCCAATTAGGAAGCCTTCAAAAAATTAAGCACATTCTCCCAAATGGCAAATATGCATTTTATACCTTTAGGCCCCTTTCACACGGGCAGATAGAATTCAGCATTTAGCTGCGGTTAGATGAAGTTAAGTTATCTGCCACACCTAAACTCACACAATGCTTTCCTATGGCCCCAATCACATGCTGCGTTTAGCGACGGTTTTGTTACATGGTCTTTTGTACTAGAAAAAATTAATTTGACTGCATCCAGGACAGATTTAGCACAGCTATCTGCATATAAATGCAGGTGATTGCAGTGTACTATTTCTCCTGTGGAGAGCAGCGGCAAAGAAGAAAGAAAAACAACAGGAAGCACATCAGAAATGGCAAGAATGTTCCACCACAGCTAAACGCAGTCACGTGTAAATGCATGTAAACGCATGTAAACGTTGCTAATCGCAATGTACAACTGCAAGCGATCGCTGTGCCTGGAGTCTTGGAATTTCAAAATAACAAAACATGCTTTTAACAGCAGCAGAACAGCCGCCCGTGTGAAAGACGCCTTAAAGACTTAAATCTAAACATATGCATATATCCTATGTTTAGCTTGTAAAAATATATATGTTATGCAATATATTCTTCATACAAGATTTACAAAGAATGCAAGAAAAAGAAAAAAGAATTATTCAAACTAAAGGCAAGTTGCCAAATAAGGTCAAATAAATATTTTCCCTAAAAATTTAAACTCAATCCCAGCCTGGGCAAAAAAAAATTTGGGTGGACACTAGAGATGATGTTCAAGTTGAGGTGGGTCTTGGGTTCAAAGCGAAGCCTGTTTTTCACAGTTCAAAGACCCAACAAACCAATGTGGGGTTTCATGGTTACAAAGTAACTATAATGCACTTCTTGGCCTTTGAACTTCAGATTGTTAAGAAAAACAAATATTTTTTTTTCTTTCGGATAAACCAGTCCCCAGACTCCTCACGATAAATGGGTGGTTTCCAAGTAGCCATTCTGACAATGTGATTTAGCTATAATAGCAAGTGGTGCTGATAAGATGCGTAGAGACATATTAGTGTAAAGCTTGTAGGCCCTGAATGGGGGAGAGGATTGGGTCATGTATCACAATTTCCATTTAGAGATTGTGTTACATGCAGAGTAAACAGTGAAAGTTTTTTTTTTTTTTCAGTGAAGGAGGAGGGAGGCAGGTCCCCATCAGGACCTTCCTCACTATAGTTCCGCCCAAAGACTTGAGCCTATTAATAATTGCAGTGCTGGAAACTCAGCTACAGGAATAGGACTGAAATCCCAGAACAGAAGAATTCTACAAGATCCAGCAGCTTGCAGGATGTGAGATATCTTTCATTAGGATATCAGAATATCATTATCTTTCAAGTTAGGTTGTTTAATATGTAGAGATTTTTTATTTCTTTTTTGCCTAACTAAGTGGTTGTAAACCCTTACAGAGCACTTTTTGCTACAGGTAAGCCTATAAATGGGCTTACCTGTAGCTACCCAGGATATCTCCTAAACCTGCGCGGTTTAGGAGATATCCCCTGTATTTGCACGTGCCAACGTCTTCGGCACATGTGCACTGAAGCAATGGTACATACATGCTGTTGCTTCAGTGAGACTGCGCCATTACCAGCGGCTCCCGTGCGCATGGGAGTGACGTCATAGTGGCTCCGGCCAATCACAGCCCCGGGCCACGATACCTGGAAGTAACCCCCGGGAGCTATGTCGGCAGCCGGACCAGTGCACAGGCACTGCAGCGAGGGCTTTGATCTCAGGTGAGTATAATATATAAGATAAAAAGCACTCACATCCGTAATTTAGAGGAGAACAAAAAAGGAAAGGGGTACTTGATAGGTATCCCTAGGTAGGACTTTATAGGCATAAGAAACAATAGCAAATTATGAAAAAATAACAATGTTTATTGAAAAAGTACATGACATGAATAAAGCATTCAAAAATTTTAAATCATATATAATGATACAAAATATACAGTGAGCCCTTGTGTGCCAACGCGTTTCAGCGTTAGACTTCCTCAGGACACATTCAAGGTTTCAAGGATAACAAAAGAAAGAGCGGGACTCACTGTCTGAAACAGAACATACTTGTTTTAAAATTCTGATCAACAAAACACATATATAAAAAAAAAAACACTTGTCTCTCCAAGGGGAGAAGCCAAAGCACACATAGGCACAAAAAAAATAGACAACAAAGAAGCAGAATTACCTTGCAGGAGACAAAGCGTCATATATAGATATTCGAATAACAGGAGTACATAAAAGTATAATCCAAAAGAGCGATAATTCCAATGGTCAATCAATATATGTGTATTAAAAAACAACCAAATCTGGTAATCAATACATAATCACATAATCAGGTAAGTATCCTCATATTATTTTTTTCTTTTAGAATATTTATTTTAACTTAAAATATGCACTAAAATCAGCACACTCCCTCACCGCATGTACAGCACTATGCCCTTTTGTATCCACACATACTCATAAAGTGAATGGTCTTTTGTTAGTTGAACATATATTGATTTTATTAGTAATACCTGCAGTGGGTGTTTGGGGTAGTCCTTTGTGTTTCATGTCTGATTTATTTTCTAAAACATCAACTTTTCAGGTCACAACCCCCCCCCCCCCCCTCCAAGTTGAAGGCCCTCCTTGACATGACATGTGCAGCAGGGCAGGCTTGTGCCTCAAGTACAGATTGGGCCATTTCCAATATTAAATATTTTAGAACCATTCAGATTCACACTGCACATTACATCACTATCACAATCAAAACAAGACATTCAGTTGTTGCAATGAAAACATATTATAAAATGAAAGTACTGTGTTAAAAAAAAAAACAGTTGTTACAATCAAAGCATATAATGTGAAATGCTATGTGTGCTTCACAATATGACAGATCAAAAACATATATAAACATATACAGACACATATATATTTATGTCCTGATTCATCTGTATGTTGTTGGATTATGATCTTTTGAAGTGGTAGTGATCAAGGTAATAGTGACAAATAATATGAATTATGATAGGAATATAAGAGGAAGTGCCTGAATTATAATAGAATTTAGATACAGTGCTTCTAGCCGTTACAGCAATGGTCAAACATTCCCCCAGGCACACTCCTAAACCTTGTGGGCAGCCTTCCCAGAAGAGCTTAAACTGTTATAGCTGCAAAGGGTGGGCCAACTCAGTATTAAACCCTATGGGTTCTTCCCACAAATAGAGCTTTCATTTGGTGGCATTTGAATACCACTGGGATTTTTATTTTTTGCTAAACAAACTAAAAAGACCGACATTTTTGAAAAATAAAGTTTCTCTTTGTTTCTGTCATAAAATTTTGTTTTCACCTTCACTGACGGGCACTGATGAGGCTGCACTTATGGGCACTGATGAGGTGGCACTGATGGGCACTGGTGAGTTGGCACTAATATGTAGAATTGATGGGCACTGATAATCAGCACTGATATGCAGCACTGATGGGCACCGACAGGCAGCGCTGATATGCAGCACTGATGGGCACTGATAGGTGGCACCGATGGGCATTGATAGGTAGCACTGATAGGCAGCACTGATTGACACTGACAGGCGGCACTGATGGGCATTAATATATATCACTGATAGGCAGTACTAATGATGAGGTACTAACAGTCATTACTGATGGGCACTGATTGGCATCTGTTTAGGGCACTGACAGGCATTACTGATTGGCACTTTGATGGGCACTGATTGGTATTTTGGTGGGCACTGACTGGCATTTTGTGGACACTGACTGGAATTTGATGGGCACTGATTTGCAGCTGTGGTGGGCACCTCTGATGAGGGCTGCACTGATAATCAATGCACTAATTATCAGCACAGACCCCCTTCTCTGACAGGAAAGCCACCAATCGGCTCTCCCTGTCAGTGGGAACCGAGGAAAGCCATTTACCAGCACTTCCTGGTTACACACTGTGATCAGCTGATCACATGGTAAAGAGCTTACACCATAGGTTCATTACCATGATCGGACAACTCATTTCCGTGCTGCATGCCCGCATGGGCACGCGATTATGGCTTATCTTTCTGGACGTCATATGATTTCCAGTTAGGATAATGCAAAGAATGGAGGCATCTCCTCAAAGGTACCACTGTGCCAGTTCTTATTCTGACTGACCATAAGAACCTCTGACCATAAGAACCTCATATTCTTGTCTGAGGCTAAACGCCTCTCTTCCAGAAGGGCGCGATGGGCTCTTTTCTTGTCAATTACATAGTCTCATTCTTACCCGGTACTAAGAATGTAAGGGCTGATGCTTTGTCACAACAGTTTTCTCACACTTCTAAGATGGAGTCGGTTCCAGTTCCTGTGATTCCTCCCGATCGTATTCGGCTACGGTTCGCACAAGTCTAACATCTCCTTTGGGTGACAAAATTCTTGCCGCTCAGATCCATTCTCCTCCTGAGAAACCTTGTGACTTCTGCTTTGTCCCTGAGAGTCTCCATGCTGCCGTGCTCCAGACCTACCATTCTCCCAAGTTTGCTGGCCAATCAACTCTTTTGGGCCATTTCCCAACAATTCTGTTGGCTTAGTCTGTGTGCCGATGTAGCCGCCTTTGTAGCTGCTTGTTCTGTGTGTGCTCAGAGTAAAACATCACGACATGTTCCAGTGGGCCACCTACAACCCATACCCAATGGAGAAATGCCTTGGACCCACCTGTCAAAGGATTTCATTGTGGAGTTACCCGACTCTCAAGGCAACACAGTTTTCCTCATGGTGGTTGACTGTTTCTCGAAAATTGTATTCCACTTAAGAAGTTACCCACATCTAAAGAACTGGCCTCAATTTTTGCTCTGGGGATCTTTCGCTTACATGGGCTACCCAAGGTGATTGTCTTGGACAGGGGTAGACAGTTTGTGTCCAAGTTCTGATGAGCCTTTTGTGCACAGTTGGGAATTCAGCTTTCTTTACCCTCTACATATCACCCACAGTCCAATGGGACCGCACGAGCCAACCAGTCCTTGGAACAGTTTTTACGTTGCCACATTTCTGACCACAACAACTGGTCAGACATTTTACCTTGGGCAAAGTTTGCTCACAATAGTGCCCTCAATGCCACTTTTCGATTGTCTCCATTCACGGTGAATTATGGTTTCCAATCATCTATTTTGCCTGACTCATTTGTTGCTGGAGCATTCTTGCATTGGAGCAGTATCTCCATGGTCTTTGTTCGACTTGGGTACAGGTCCAAGAGTCATTGCATCTTGCCAATGATAGGTACAGACTCCATTATGACCGCAGATGCTTACCTGCACCTTCCTACCAAGCTGGGGACAGGGTCTGGCTGTCATCTCGGAACCTCCAACTCAATGCTCTCTCATTAAAACTGGCACCATGGTTTATTGGGCCTTTCCGTATTCTACGTAGGATTAACCCAGTGGCTTACGCTTTAGACCTTCCTTCTAATATGTGTATTTCAAATGTATTTCATGTCTCCTTATTAAAACCTTTGGTATGCAATGCAACCATTTCGCCACTTCAGTACTACATCCTCACCCAGTTCAGGTTGAGAACATGAGAAATATGAGATACAATCTATGAGATACAATCTATCATTGAATACCATTATGTGGGCACATACAGTATCTGGTTCATTGGAAGGGGTATAGTCCGGAGGATGCTCTTGGGTCTCCTTGGATGTACATGCTCCTGTCCTCTTCCGTGCCTTCCATAGACATTTTCTCCACAAACCTGGTGGTCCCCGAGGGGAAGGGGTCATTGAGGAGGGAGTACTGTCAGGGCTGGGCTCAGCCCCTCCTTCTCAGAGCTCTGTGCCCAGCTGTCGGTTAATTGACAAAGACTCTTCCTTCCACAGTTACTCACCTGGTCTTCATTTCCTAATCGTCAGCTAGAGCTGCTGGTTATATAAACTCCTTGGATCAGATCTTCTGTGCCTTTTTCTTGGTCAACATATCCGAACTCTCTCTGCTGTGTTTTCCTGTGATAGACTTTTGCTTGGCTGACTTCCCTTCTAGTTCTTGATCCTGTTTGCTGCACTCGACTTCTCTGATCTCTGGACTCCTGTTTCTCTGGCTTATTCTGACTACCCGTCCTGGTTACCGAACTCTGGGTATGTTTGGCTATGTTTGCTCTGTTTATAACATTTTACCATTTTATTATATAGTGGGATATTTACTGTACTTCTGTCTTAGTCTGATTCATGGTTCCAGACAAAACCTTCCATGACATGGATGTCCACCTAAACTGACAGGCCAGGCAAGGCATTAATCAGAGAATCAGCCAAGGGGCCTATGGTAACTCTGGAGGAGATGCAGAGATCCACAGCTCAGGTGGGAGCATCTGACCACAGGACAACTAATCTGGACTTTATAGAAGAGTGGCAAGAAAAAAGCCATTGTTGAAAGAAAACCATAAGAAGTCCCATTTGCAGTGTGTGAGAAGCCATGTGGGGGCACAGCAAACATGTGGAATAGGGTGCTCTGACCAGATAAGACCAAAATTTGCACCACCCTCTTGTTGCAGGGATGCTATTCTTCAGCAGGAATGGGGAAGCTGGTCAGAGTTGATGGGAAGATGGATGGAGCCAAATACAGGGCAATCTTAGAAGAAAACCTGTTGGAGTCTGCAGAAGACGTGGGACTGGGGCGGAGGCTCATCTTCCAGCAGGACAATGACTCTAAACATACATCCAGAGCTACAATGGAATGGTTTAAATCTAAGCATATTATCTGTTAGCCCTTGTACACACGGTCGGAGAATCCGTCGGAATGTGTCCTATCGGACCGTGTTGTCAGATAATCCGACTGTGTGTGGTATGCATCGGACTGATTTCGTCGGAATATCCGTCTGACCCAATTTTCCAACTTGTTGGAAATATTTCCTGACCAACTGGGCCGATCGGACATACTCCGATCATGTGTAGAGAATTTTGATCGGACCAAGTGCCACGCATGCTCAGATCAAATTCCCACATCAAAGCTATTGGCTACTAGCCTGAATGTAGTTCCATTGTAACGAAATTATGTCATCATGTTCTGAAAGATCGGATTTTTCGACAACTTAGTCCGACCGTGTGTATGCAACAGTTTCGGACAAGATCTGACGGACAAAATCCGACAGACAAAATCTGACGGATTTGGTTGTCGAAATCTCCGATCGTGTGTACAGGGGCTTAGAATGGCTCAGTCAAAGTCCAGATCTAAATCCAAATGAGAATCTGTGGCAAGACTTGAAAACTGCTGTTCACAGACGCTCTCCATCCAATGTGGTAGAGCTTGAGCTATTTTGAAAAGAGGGATGGGCAAAAATTTCACTCTCTAGATGTGCAAAGCTGGTAGAGACATCCCCAAAAAGACTTGCAGCTGTAATTGCAGTGAAAGGTGGTTCTACAAAGTATAGATTCAGAGGGGATGAGTACAAATGCACACCACACATTTCAGATATTTTTTTGTAAAAAAAATTGAAAACCATTTATAATTTTCCTTCTGCTTCACAACTATGTGCCACTTTGTGTTGGTCTAGCACATACAATCCCAATAAAATACATTTATATATTTTATTGTAACATGACAAAAATGTGGAAAATTTCAAGGGGTATGAATACTTTTTAAAGGCCCTGTACCTGGTGCATCAGTTTTAATAACGAGAAAATATTACATGAAAATAGGACCTTTGCGGTTATCAACCATGATGCAGATGTCATCTATTCACGAATAAAACTCTTTCATACATTATTCTGATATTACATATGCCTAAACTCTATTTCAGTTTATTTATCTGAATATATAATACCTTCAAAGTAAAGTATAATATCTCATAGGTGATTTCATGATATGACATTTCGTTTTGGACAGATGCATTTGAATGACCCAGTGACTTAATACTTCAATTATTTTTAGTCTTTTCATTATGTTTTATACCGAGAAATATACATAAATCCTTTAAAAATATTTTCCAACATTGCACTTGACGATCTCATTTTGTTTTGATACGATATTAAAGTAAAACTGACACTTATTTTTTTTTTTATTATTATTATTTTTGTATTACACTGTTATATTACCAGCCTCAAAATGTTTGTTCTTAAAAATTCCACTGTGGACTCTTCTCAGCCTAAAAACAATGAGGAGTATATGTGAACTTTTTTTATGTGCAAACATGGAGAAGTTGCTTTAATGGAGGAAATGTTGTCCTTCTTCTTAAGTGTTGGGGCTTTGCAAACAGGGAACAATTCCATTGTATTATCCTGCTGTTCTATTCCCCTTATAATTCAGGTAAACACACAATATGGCTTCACAATAAACATTTATGATGCCTGGAAGTTCTTGTAAACATTGGTCAGGTTTTTCTGCTCATCTACCTCTCACTATTTGTGGTCCGATAGGGATGGAGTCTGGATAAAGCAATTCCTAAGATACCAGGAAGTTCTCCTCTTACTGCTGTGCCTCGAGTACCTAGTGTATTATCCCCGTGGGTGCATGCTCCAGCAGGAACACTGCAGGATTCATGTTGCTGATGTACACATTGTAATGCCTCACTACACTGGCTGTCTCCTCAGGTGACAATGCGGTGTGTGGACCTGAATTAAATTAAATTAAATTAAATTGAATTGAAGTAGATGCCACTGGCGTAGGGATAAAATATCAGGCAGTTTTCAGACAGATGGAATTAATACTGAATTTCGTCCAGATGAACCCTGGCTGAGTATTACTGCCTGAAACAGCCAAACACTTCATGGCCTGCCTCAGGATGTCCTCTAAGTAAGGGTACCTAACAAGGAAGCGCTGCACCATTAAGTTGTGGATGTGTGCCAGGTGTGGCACATGTGTAAACTTTCCCTGCTAATGGGTGGACAGCAGGTTGGTGCTATTGTCACCCACAACTTTTTCTGGCACAAGATGGTGTGGGATTAGAAACCTCTGGATCTGCCCCTGCAAAGCTGACAGAATCTCTGCCTCAGTGTGGCTCATTTTCCTTAGGCTTATGAGCTGCAAAGCCATATGGCAGGGTTTTTCTCAAGCCATTGAATGGCCTCTTGTTCGCTGCTGGATAAACTTGTGATTCTGAGGATGACCCACCAGAAGGGGGAATTAAGGAGGTGAGGGTTTGAAGTTACTGGTCTGTCACTGTCAACGGGTGTTCAGTTGCATGACAGCAAAACTAGCTCCAATGATGTGCTCCATATTATATATTTTCTGACTGCCAGAAAATTGTAGCAGTGGGCCATGAACTAGATATAATGTCCCACATATATGGGACTTTGTGTCTGTGGTCAGGTAGTCTCTGCAGTTGACCGCATGGTCCAGTGATAAAGAAACATTACTTTCCACATGTTGTTGGAGGGCAGGGATGGCCTTACAAGGGAAACTTGCCTTCCATTGCAGTATAGCACAGGCCACAATTTACAGGAAGAGGTAAACTCCACCAGCTGGGATGGCAGCAGCTGTAAAGCCAGCAATTTTGCCAAGCTGACATTGAGATGCTGGGCATGGGGATGGCTAGAGATGTACTTTATGTATGGTCCAGCAGCTGGGGCACAGAAATTCTCCAGCTCAGTGATAAAGCTGGGAATGGCAGGGTGGGGCTAGCTGAATCATAGCATGGTTGCAAATGATGCTCGCAACTTATGCTTGCCCTTACTTTGCATGGTCCCGTGTTGACAAGTGCATAAGGTAAAACTCTGACACATCTTAAAATACTGGCATTCCTGTAATTTTAGGCTGCTGACAGGAAACCTTGTGTAATGGGGGTAGAGGTAGAAAAGAAGGAGCTGGATAAAGGAGGAAGAGTGCTGGATCTTTGCTGTCAGTTGCTAGCACCAGTGGCAGAACTACCAGGGTTGCAAAGCACATGCAACCATGCCCTGGTGTTTCACCACTGTGGGGGAGGGGGGCCAGGACTGGTGCCAACATAAGTCACTCTGTGCTTAATCTCAGAGCTCCGGTTACTTGTCTAACAGGGTGCGCTAGCATAAGCACCTGGTTCACCTGCTCCCCATCTCTTGCGGGGGTCTGTGGTCCCCTGGCAGCAGCATGTCTCCCCTCTGATTACCTGCGCATAGACCTCACTGAAGCCTCCTCCTCCTCGGCTTCAGTGTGCTCCTGTACAATAACAGGAGGAGGAGCCGTGGAGGAGGGAAATTACACTGCAAGAGCTGCACTGATGATCTGAGGTCTGTGTTTATATGTGGATGTACATATTCAGCGGAGGAGGATATAGTAACTGGGAAGGGGGGTGGGCAGGTAATAAGCATATACACCCTAAGGAGTGATAAGAGGATAAGAGGATATGTGCTGGGATGTGCTTTGGGAGTCGAGAGCTACTTGTGCTGGGTGGGGGTCGGATTTGAAAATCCCCACAACACCTTCTAGCACAAGTCCACTCTCCTCACAAAGCACTCCCAACACATATCCTCTTATCACCCCCTCCCCCAAATCAAAGAGATGTCACCTGCCACAGAGGGGGCAATTGTGGTGTCTGGAACCCTTGGCACTGGTAAAAGATGCAGGGCAAATGCCCCGGGGGCCACTCTGGCATACCCCTGTCAGGCAAGTTACTGGAGCCCAGCACCACAACTTGTTCTGGCACTGCCCTCCAGAGTTCAGCCCAGATTCACAGGACACAAGGATTTTGTTCAAATCTTGGGAAGGTCCTGCCAAAACTGGTACAGTTAGCAACATGCAGTTTGTGATCTAGTCCCATGCTCCAAGGGGCCATTTGGGGCCCCTGTACACCAAGATAGGAGGGGTAGCACGGGCAGCATATAGAGGAACCAATCCCATTTTTTGTGGCTGCTGGAGGAAAATGGAGGGGATCAGTTTTTCTACATGCTGCCCTGCTGCCCCTCCTATCCACCTCCTGCTATGATTGGGCTCCTGTGCTCTCTCCTGCCCCCCCTCATCTGCCACAGTGCTGACTGGTTCCCCCCTCCCTCTCCCTCTGGCTGCTGCGAGGGATGCTTTCAGGATGGAGAATGGGGAAGGGGGTCGGTAAATGTGTAATTTACTGGCCCCTTCCTTGCCTGAATGAATAGGGTCAGTAATTTGTACCAATTACTGACTCCATCCATTCATATCTGAGGCATAGTAAACAGTGTTCATTCATAACTGTGTTTATTATTCTTCAGGTTGTGAATGAATGGAAGCTTTGTACAGAGCTGTTCCTGTCCATCCATTCTGGGCAGCTGAGGATGCAGAGATGAAGAATGAGGGCTGTGTCCCCAATCTTCTTTCTCTGTCTCAAAAGGGGAACATCAGAAGTCTGTTTAGACCCCTGAAATCTCACCGAAGCCATCAAACAGGGCTCCTAAAAAAATGTTAAAAAAAAAATATTGAAAATAAAATTGTAAAAATAAATAAATAAGATAAAATAGTAAAAGAATAATGAAAAAATTGCAAAAATAAAAAACAAGTGACGGAACTAACAGGATCACAAAGGTCATGCCTGCAACTGACCCTGACTTTCCACCACCGTGGGTGGCCCTGGTCAGGGGGGCCATTTATGGTTTCTTGCACCGGGCCCTGAAGGTTCTAGTTTCATCTCTGATACAAATGCTGCCCCCACTGAGCTTCAGGGTGAATACTCATATGTCCCTTTATACATGTGATATTCAAATGACTAATCTCATTACCACACTTGAAACACTGGTGGCAGATATTGTAAATGACTAGAGCTCAGTTTGCAGCACTTATTTTGAAAGAGGCCTACACAGCTGATTGGGACAGGGGGATACCAGTGACCTGTACCCATGGAGCTCTACCATCTTGAAAAGGACAGTTACTCAAATCAGTCCTGCTAAATGCTCCTGGATAATGTCCCCCCTTGCTGATGTTGTGCCTTTCCTTTTTCACTTGCCTCCTCCATTATATCTGGCACTGAAATACAGTCAGGCACCTCATCGTCATCACCCCCCCCCCCCCCCCATTCTCAAGATACAGGAGCATCAGTGTCAGTTGATTCTCCTTACTTGTTAATTCCTCCCTCCATGTGCCTGTTGCTCTCCTCCTCAGCCTCAGATGCAATTTATTGTTGCCCGTGCTCTTTCAGCAAGTGGCTGATGCTGTGCTCATAACATTTAGCTGACTCCTGTGTGCCAGTTTGCAGGCCAGCTTCAAGAAGAGTAGCTGTGGATGAAGAGGAAGAATAGGGCACTTTTGCAGCTGAAGATGGTTTGACGCTACTCAGGCCTAAAGATAAATAAATAGGATGATGAAGATTTGGTTAGCCACTCCACCACCTCCTCTATGTCCTCTGGCTGTTCGGAGGGCACGCTGCCAAAAAAAAAAAAAATAGAGCAAAAAGGACAAAAAAAAAATTGTAAATAACAAAAAACAAAACAAAAAAATTCTAAAACAATAAAAGCAAAATACCCCCCATCCCCTTCTCTTTAAAATAAAACAGAAAAAAGGATGTGAATACAAAGTATCATTTAAAAAAGGAAAACACCTGCAAAGAAAGAAATGGGAAAACCAGCAACACAAGTACAGAATTTGCCGCTGACACTGGCGCTTACAATATTAGAGTGAATGCAGGGGGGGCTTATACTCCACTTTTTCTATGTTGCATTTTATATAGCACACTATATAGCTCTGTGGTAGTTAGAGATACAAAATTCCTGGAAATTTTAAAGCCAAAAATATGTTTTTTCCCTGTTTTTTTTTTTCTGGGAAAAATTTTATTTTCAGAAATGTTTTAAAAAAATTCAGTGTGGAAAAGTTTTACAAATTGAAAGTCATTTTGTTACATTGGGAACTTGAAATGCAGTTTCAATAAAATCATTATTTTTTAAGTAATAGTACAGCTTATTCAGTAAATAAACGAAAATTGCTTTTCAAATTTCTTTTTTTTATACAAATAGAATAACAAGGACTGTGTATGTTAAGAACATTTGAACTATACATGAAAACAGGCAACCACCCTTTTGGCTCATAATAATTTAAAAGCTTTCTATCAATATGCATTTTCAGTTATTGATAAAGCTGATTCACAAGTATATATTGCTCTTGCAAGAGCTTGATCAATTTTTTCCCGATTTCCAGGTGCCATTTTATCTGTAAAGGAAGGTATTGTGTAGCTTTGGGAGGCAGTGGTTTGCACACTTCTTTACTTAAAGGCGTATAGCCAAAGCCTTTTAGGCTGTACTTCTCCTATGGATCACAAGAATGCAGTTTGTTCTAAAGCCCTCTACAGCCCCTTCCACTGCCCAGTGATCCAGTGAGCACTGACAGTCATCGGCTCTCTATAGCTCGGTTCTTGGTCTGGAGCCTGCAGGGGACAAATGCTACATCCACCTAGGTGAGTATAATTTTGTTTTTTCAGGAATTCCAAACTTCTCTTTTAACAATGTGAAGAAACACTTTGTGAGGAACCAGCAGCAGAAGAAAGGGTGTTTCTGGAATGAGAACTTTGAAAGGAAAAGCTACTTGCACTTTCATTTTGGTGCTATTCATTTAATGCCATAAAATATTTATTTGCTAATGTCTTTAGGGCACATCTGGCATGCAAGGATGTGTTTTGCCATTGTTGTAGCATTTGGAAAATAATATTTTTCCTCACAATATTGTACACATTGCAGTTTTGCTCTCATCAAAAATTGAACTGTGGACTAGTGATGGCCGAACGGTTAGCCCGGCGGTCGTTTCGCGGCGAATTTCGGCAGACTTCCGTGTTTACTGTGTAAAAGAACTTTGACCTATGATGAACCATCCATCATGGGGTACAGGACAGCCAATTGAGACATTACAGCACATGGACACTTGGACATTCCCCCTAACTTATAAATACACCCGATCCGGCGGCCATTTTACATTCTTTCTTCTGTCACTATAGGGAGAGGTTGCTTTGTGGAGCAGGGAGAGATTGCAGTGACCCAAATCGCTAGCTATTTGGTACACAAAAGTTATTTTCAGGACTGGTATAGGTGTTAGGTGTATATAGGTTTGCTGTGCTACTGATTGTTGCAGCAGCCTGAGTGTCTTTTGTCAGTTTAAAGAAAGGGACAGGACGGTGTGTCTGCTGTAGGGACAGTCAGTTTAGTCATCATTAGCTGTTACTATCAGGTCCACAAAAGTGCTATTCCAGTTATTGTTCCAGTAGCCTCTGTTTTGTCAGTTTATATAGGGACAGGCAGGAAGCAGTGTGTGAGGCAGTGAGGGTCAGTTTAATCAGTAGCTGTTACTATATTAGGTCCACAAAGGTTCTTTCAGGACTGGTATCAGTGGTATGGTAATAGGCTTGTACACGTATAATATTCTTTCTTCCAAATATAGAAAGAATATTATACTTGACTGCTGCCCTTCTGCTGCAGTCTGCTAATCATTCACAACCTACTTGTTCCACAAAGCTCCTTATAAGGACTGGTAATAACCTGGTGTAGGGTGCTATAGTACATAGGGTTGAGTGAGGTACAGTCTGCCATTCTATAAGGACTGGTATAGGTCCACAGTACATAGGGTTGAGGTGCACTACTGCTGACCGCTGCCCTATACTGCAGCAGTCCTTCATCGGTATAGGGACTGACGTACAGTCTGCTAATCACTCACACACAACCTACTTGTTCCACAAAGGTCCTTATAAGGACTGGTAACTTGGTCTGTCTTGGGTGCTACAGTACATAGGGTTGAGTGAGGTACAGTTTGCCATTCTATAAGGACTGGTATAGGTCCACAATACATAGGGTTGAGGCGCACTACTGCTGACCGCTGCCCTATACTGCAGCAGTCCTTCATCGGTATAGGGACTGACGTACAGTCTGCTAATCACTCACACACAACCTACTTGTTCCACAAAGGTCCTTATAAGGACTGGTAACTTGGTCTGTCTAGGGTGCTCCAGTACATAGGGTTGAGTGAGGTACAGTCTGCCATTCTATAAGGACTGGTATAGGTCCACCATACATAGGGTTGAGGTGCACTACTGCTGACCACTGCCCTATACTGCAGCAGTCCTTCATCGGTATAGGGACTGACGTACAGTCTGCTAATCACTCACACACAACCTACTTGGTCCACAAAGGTCCTTATAAGGACTGGTAACTTGGTCTGTCTAGGGTGCTACAGTACATAGGGTTGAGTGAGGTACAGTCTGCCATTCTATAAGAACTGGTATAGGTCCACAATACATAGGGTTGAGGTGCACTACTGCTGACCACTGCCCTATACTGCAGCAGTGCTTCATCGGTATAGGGACTGACGTACAGTCTGCTAATCACTCACACACAACCTACTTGGTCCACAAAGGTCCTTATAAGGACTGGTAACTTGGTCTGTCTAGGGTGCTACAGTACATAGGGTTGAGTGAGGTACAGTCTGCCATTCTATAAGGACTGGTATAGGTCCACCATACATAGGGTTGAGGTGTACTACTGCTGACCACTGCCCTATACTGCAGCAGTCCTTCATCGGTATAGGGACTGACGTACAGTCTGCTAATCACTCACACACAACCTACTTGGTCCACAAAGGTCCTTATAAGGACTGGTAACTTGGTCTGTCTAGGGTGCTACAGTACATAGGGTTGAGTGAGGTACAGTCTGCCATTCTATAAGGACTGGTATAGGTCCACAATACATAGGGTTGAGGTGCACTACTGCTGACCGCTGCCCTATACTGCAGCAGTCCTTCATTGGTATAGGGACTGAGAGTTTTGTCACAGGGTCATTTAAAAAATGACAGCCAGAGGAAGAGGCAGGCCCTTCCGCAGGGGTGGTAGGGGTAGGGCAGGAGCAACAGGCTTGAGCCAAAGTGGGAAGTTGCAGAAGGTGCGTTCAATTACTTTAAAGGACGCACCAGACTTGGTTGAGTGGCTCGCTCAGCCTTACTCTTCTGCACCCTCCTCATCCTCTCGATCTGCACCCTCTTCTTCACTCTCTGCTATGTGCACCCCCAAAGACACTACCACCAACAACACCACCACCACCACCACCACATACCTTCCGCTTGAGTCACAGGAATTATTTTCCGATCCATATCAAGACATTTCTGATGCACAGCCACTCTTGGTATTGGATCAGGAAGAGGAGGCAGCAACAACCGCTACTCAGCAGTCTGACGACAGTACCCAGATCAGCCCAAGGAGGAGGTTGGTCCCCGGTGTTGCTGCCTACTCCGAGATCTCTACTTATTGCGGTGGGGAAGGTGACGTTGATGATGACGTGTCTAGTGATGTCACGTGGGTGCCCACAAGAGAGGAAGAGGAGGGGAGTTCATAGGGAGATATGGACCAGCAGATAGGGAGGAGAAGCAGGAATAACTTACATTGCACAGGAGGGACAAAGCAGACTGCAAATGTATCAGGAGCGAGTCATCGACCATGTACGGTCACATCTGGCGCTCCCAGGACACCAGCACATGGCTCCGCAGTGTGGACTTTTTTTAACGTGTCCGCTGCTGACAATAGCGTTGCCATCTGCAATCTTTGCAGTCAACGCATTGGTCGCGGTAAGCCCAACACTCACCTAGGGACGACCGCCTTAAGAAGGCACATGAGCAGCCATCACCGAGCCCAGTGGGAGCAACGAAACACACAAAGCCACACTCCAGGCTCTCACTGTCCAGCCTCGTCTTCTACTACTCCTTCTCCTCTCTCCTCACAATTGTCCTCCACTCCACCTACCATCATGCCAAGCTCACGTTTTTCTGCAAAAAGGCAGGCTTCTGTGGGCCTAATGTTCGAGCGTAAAAAAATGATGACGCCGGATAACCCTCTTGCCCAACGGTTGACGGCTGGCTTGTCAGAACTCATAGCCCGCCAACTACTGCCATATAAACTGGTGGACTCGGAGGCCTTTCACAAATTTGTGGCCATTGGAACACCACAATGGAAGGTCCCAGGAAGGAAGTATTTCTCAGAGAAGGGCATCCCAGAGCTATATGGCCATGTTCAGCGGCAAGTGAATGTATCTCTGGCACACAGTGTCGGTGCCAAGATACATCTGACCACAGACACGTGGTCTAGCAAACACGGGCAGGGAAGGTATATCACTTTTACTGCCCACTGGGTGTACCTTCTGATGGCCGTCAAGCATGTAACCCGTGGCACCCATGTAGATTTGGTTTTACCGCCACGGATTGCATGCATCGTCTCCTCCTCCTCCTACTCCATCCTCCTCCCTCTCCTCCTCAGCTGACTCCTCCTTTTCCGCTGCTAGCGTCTCTTCTGCTGCGCCGCCCAAGCTCCCCAGAACCTATTCGACATGCCCGGCACTCCTTTTAGCTTTGCGTTCACAGGCAGATCAGTGGCTAACACCGCTCAATTTGACAGTTGGTAAAGTGGTGTGTGACAATGGTGCCAATCTGCTTAGCGCATTGAAACAGGGCAAAATCACGCACGTGACATGCATGGCACACGTCTTAAACTTGGTCGTGCAGCGATTCCTTGTCAAATACCCTGGGGTCCAGGACATCTTGCGGCAGGCAAGGAAAATCTCGGCCCATTTCAGAAGATCTTACACGACCATGGCTCGCCTTGCTGACATTCAGCGGCGACACAATCTGCCGGTCAGACGTCTTATTTGCGATTGCCCGACGCGATGGAACTCAACCTTCTATATGCTTGATAGGCTGCTCCAGCAGAAACGTGCAGTTAACGTCTACCTGTATGAACTCTGTGGCAGAACCGGTTCTGGGGAGCTGGGTTTTTATTCACCTAGCCAGTGGCTGCTCATGCGCGATGCATGCAGACTTCTGCGGCCATTTGAGGAGATCACCAAACTGGTCAGTCGCAGCCATGGCGCCATCAGTGACATGGTACCTTATGCCTTCTTTATGGAGCGTGCATTGCGTCGTGTCATTGATCAAGCTGTGGAGGAGCAGGAGCGGGAAGATGAGGAAGTCGCAATGCTGGATGAATTCCCAGGGGGGGCTACTCTATCTGAGACAAGTCAACAACAGGAGTCTGAAGAGGAGTCAGAGGAGGATGGTGCCAGGGCGGATGAGGAGGAGCAAGAAGAGCATGCTTTAAACCTTTCTGGGATCCCTGTTGTGCGTGGATGGGGAGAGGAGAATGAAGAGGACGACATTATCCTGGATGATGAGCAGGAGCCAGGCCACCACACCGCTTCCACTTTAGTGCAAATGGGGGCCTTCATGCTCCAGTGTTTTAATAGGGACCCCCGTATAAAAAGCATAAGGGTCAAGGACCAGTACTGGGTGGCAACGTACTTAGACCCCCAGTACAAACACAAAATGGCAGAAATGTTACCGCCGTCACAGAGGGCTGGCAGAATGGAGCACTTCCAGGCCTTGCTTCGAGCAATGCTGCATTCTGCCTTTGCGTGCGCTGGCAGAGGAGCAATTCCCACTCCCAGAGAAGGAGTTGTGGGTACCAATCCAACAGCGCCTGCAAGAAGAGGCCGGTTTGAAGATGTGTTGGTGACTTTGGATATGAGGTCATTCTTTCAGCCGACCCATCAACAGGTGTCATCCGGATCCAGCATCAGCGAACGCCTAGACCGTCAGGTGTCCGACTACATTGGGTTAACGACCGATGTGGACGCTCTGAGGAGTGATGAACCCCTGGACTACTGGGTGGGCAGGCTTGACCTCTGGCCAGAGCTTGCCCAATTTGCAATCGAACTGTTGGCTTGCCCCTCATCCAGTGTCCTGTCCGAAAGGACGTTCAGCGCAGCAGGGGGGATCGTGACCGATAAGCGTACCCGCCTAGCACACGACAGTGTTAACTACCTCACATTTCTAAAAATGATTGAGGCATGGATCTCGGAGGAATTCAACACATGTGACCAGTAGACCATGTATATGTCTATAAACATTTTTTTTAATCGAGCACAGAGACCTTCTTTATTCATTTGGCTCACTTCCTTGTCCAAAAAAAGCACACCGTACTATATGCCCATACCCTCCTCTTTGAAGAGGTTGAGCGGTGTCATATTTCTACTGGAGCTGCTTATTATGAGGGGCTCCCACCATCCCTGTGCTATGCTGACATCCTCCTGGGGCTGCTTATTATGAGGGGCTCCCACCATCCCTGTGCTATGCTGACATCCTCCTGGGGCTGCTTATTATGAGGGGCTCCCACCATCCCTGTGCTATGCTCATTATGAGGGGCTCCCACCATCCCTGTGCTATGCTCATTATGAGGGGCTCCCACCATCCCTGTGCTATGCTGACTTCCTCCTGGGGCTTCTTACGGTGCAGGTGTCAGTGCTGTATATCACGGTGCTGATGTCAGTACTCTCTATCAAGGTGCTGCTGTCAGTGCTGTATATCACGGTGCTGGTGTTAGTGCTTTATGCCACGCTGCTGATGTCAGTGCTCTCTATCACAGTGCTGTTGTCAGATGACTCTATCATGGTGCAGGTGTCATTGCTGTATGTCACGCTGCTGATGTCAGTGCTCTCTGTCACGGTGCTGCTGTCAGTGCTGTATATCACGGTGCTGGTGTGAGTGCTTTATGTCACGCTGCTGATGTCAGTGCTCTCTATCACGGTGCTGCTGTCAGTGCTGTATATCACGGTGCTGGTGTGAGTGCTTCATGTCACGCTGCTGATGTCAGTGCTCTCTATCACGGTGCTGCTGTCAGTGCTGTATATCACGGTGCTGGTGTGAGTGCTTTATGTCACGCTGCTGATGTCAGTGCTCTCTATCACGGTGCTGTTGTCAGATCACTCTATCACGGTGCAGGTGTCATTGCTGTATGTCACGCTGCTGATGTCAGTGCTCTCTATCACGATGCTGTTGTCAGATGACTCTATCACGGTGCAGGTGTCATTGCTGTATGTCACGCTGCTGGTGATCATCTCCTGCACCCTCTTCTTTGCCTACCCTGGTCCCTGACCTTCCCTCTCCTCCATTGCCTTCATGCGCTCCACAGTCCTGAATTGTCACAACAATTTCCCATATAAAAAAAGAATGCTTGTAGTTGTCGATCCCAGATTTACCTCATACATGTGTTATGTCATTGGCCATGTGGTGAGACTATGTTTGCACAGCTATTAATTATTTTGTGGCTGCAAATTTGACCTGTAGATTTGCGAAGTTCGCTTCCTATTGAAGTCAATGGGGCCCGCCGTGAACGTTCCGGTTCGCGAACTATCGGCCGCGTTCGCGGTCTGCGTTCGCGAAACGTCCCATCGGAAGTTCGTCCATCACTACTGTGGACATGTTTCCAAACTCTAGATGTTTGGCTCACCATTTTATGGAGGAGGAAAATAAAAAACAATTTACTGACCAGACTATAGTCAAACACTATGATTTGATGGTGGTGAACATTAATAGGAATCAGGCAAATGTATCCTCTTATCTGTCAATTAGGGTTTGAGAAGACAGAAACTATCAAACTGTATCTCAACAATCACCCAACTGTTGAAGGCACAAGATGGAGCCCACAAGCAAACTAAACTGGACCTTTGCACCTGTAGTGCTCCCTAGTGTTAGAAGTGCATATTTATTTTGTTTGAGAACTGCATTGGGAAGAACCATGTTACTTTGTTACTTGAACTGTATTCCAAGATTTGCTTGTCTTCAGCTGAGAGTCCATGCAATGAGTTAACACTTTATATAAAGTCTCAGAAACCTTTTATTTAGGTCTTTATGTTATACAGTGTGAATACCAGGTCATAGATAGGTTATTTATCATTGTAACTTTGTCACTTTTTTTAATTTTACCAAATAAAATAAAAATAAAAAGTTTGAAGAATGGAAGTTCCTCTCAACTTCCTCCCCTGTGTGCATTGCCGCTGCGGTCAAGCGCCACCTGCAGTGGAGATAACAGACTGCACCTGTCTACAAGCTCCAACACGCTGACAACAGGGCTGTTGGGAAAGAAGCCTTTCCTGACAGACTCCATGGCAGCAACGTGTGGGTTAAGTCCCGCCTCCACTACCCTATAAGACACCACTCCCATAAATCTTTGCTCCCTGCCCATGGCCGTGTTCTTTTTTTGTCCTCCTCCGTAGGACCAGACGTTATGGTCTTTCTACCTGAAGATTGCTCCCACACGGTTCCATTGTTGGTTTGGCCGAATTGCGACTGGATGGAATTGTCGCATGACTCCGTTAAGCCCTAGCTACTAGCGGGGTATGGAGTGGGCATTGGATATAAGCGCTGGAGGAAGCCAGGAACCTAGCCACTGGCAGGCAGGCTGCGCATTTGGTCGGATAGCCCAGCTAAATAGCAGGCGACCTATTTTGCCCTGAGAAGTCCGGTATGTTTTGTTCTTACCTTCGGCCTGGAGACGATCGTGTGGGAGCGGTAAGATTGTTCCTCTTTTTCATGGCAGCAGTTTGTGTTTGTTCCTTGCTTTTCCTTCATTTCCGTTCGTTTTTTGTGTTTTCATGTATAAGGGTATAGGCATGGCGGCTGGATTAGCCTGCGTTCCAGCCGCCGCTCACTTCCTGGTTTTTCGCTAGATACGTTCGTTCTGCGCATGCGTGAGTGCGGCACAGGAAGGAGGCTTGGTTCGCGCATGCGCGATAGCGGCAAAATGACGCTATTCGCGCATGCGCAGTAGCGGCGCACAGGATACGATGATGGCGTCACTAAGGCGCCCTATTTAAACATAGGAAATAGCCTGCAAGCTTTGGGATTGCTTGTAGGCTATTATATGACTTCCCCTTGTCCAGGATTTCTTCTGTGGAGGTAGGTGGCCTTCTGGGAAGAGGGGGGTGGGCGTGTGTGTGTATGGTGCCCTCAGCCTTACTTATATGTCTTTGCAGCATTTATGGAAACCCCTAGAGATATGGACTCACCTCCGCCTGTATTTGGCCAGCCCTCTCATAATAGGTACTGTCTGGGGGGGGGGGGGGGGTCCGGTATTAGTCAGTCTGTTATCTTTCCTTATCTGTGTGTCTCTTCTATCTCTGTCTTAGCCCATCTAGTTCAGAACAGCAACGCAGCTCAACGCATAGAGGAAGCGATTCTTCTAAGTCTTACCACCGGCATTCATATTCTAAGTCTAAACATCACGGCTCACCCTCAAGATCCGGGCGCCGTAGCGAGGATCGATCTCGCTCCTCCAAGGCTCATCCAGCCGTTCAGTTATTAATACTTGCTGGGGATGCAGATCGCAAGTTCCTACTGGGAAATCCCTGTGTGACCTCTGCTTTTCCAAAGCCTCTAGTGAGAGAGGGGGTACGGACCAGCATCTAAGGTCCCTTGTGGAAAATGTGGTGAAGAATCCCTCAAGGGGATCGGTGCCAGTCAGGCTCCTGTGCCTCAGTCAGAGTCACCTCAGTCTCCAGTCAGGGAGTCGCATGCTCAAGAGCTTCTGAGGAAGATAGTCCCTGTGTGGGGTTTGACTTTGCCTTACTCTCCCCCTTGGTGAAGGCTATCAGAGAGGCTATCAGAGAGGCTGTGAACTTGGCTAATCCTTCCAAACTAAGGAAGTATTTTAAGCAACTTAAAAGGGAGCGTCTTAACTTTCCTCCCTGTCTGAACTTGGTGAGGTCATCACGGATGAATGGACTAAAAGTTGAGAAAAAGAATAGTATGCTCTCAAAAGTCCTAAGGTTATATCCCTTTAAGGAGGATGAGGTCAAGTATCTGGTTTCAGCTCCTCTCGTGGATGCAGCGGTGATGAGACTAGTAAAACATGTAACCCTTCCATTGGAAGATACAGTTTCATTTAAGGATGCCTTAGATAGGCGGATTGATTCCGATTTAAAGAGAGTCTACCTCACTGCTGGTTTGGCATGCAAGCCAGCATTGGCTTTAGCGGCAATGTCCAAGGCCATGGAAGTCTGGACGGACAGGGTGGATGATACCCTCAGAAACATTTCGGATGAAGTCGCAAAAACTCTCCTATCCAGGAGTTACGGCTTGTATCGGCTTTTCTGGGGGAGGCTTCGATTGACATCATCCGCTTAGTGTCTCGGGTTATGCTTTCAGCTGTAACCGCCAAACGGGCTCTTGGGCTCCGTCCCTGGCTGGCTGATCCAGCATCTAAATAGGTGTGGTGCCATATCCCTTTCGAGGGTTCTTCCCTTTTTGGGAATAAGTTGGATAATGCCATAACCCGGGCCTCTGGTGGGAAGTCGGGGTTTCTCCCTCAGGATAGACGTTTAGAAAGCCAGAGGAGATTTTTTCCTAAAAAGCAATATCAAGAGCAGGCCAGGGAGGCCCGTAGCTATAGACTGGGTCGAAAATATTCCAGGTCATGGAAGTCAAGGCAGTCCTCCTTTCAAGAAATCCGCCAAGAGCAGTGCGACAGGAGAGAGGGAACCAATCAAATCTTTTTGAGATTGGGCCCGCTCAGATAGGCCAGGTGGGGGCTCATCTTCTACTTTTTCGGCATGTCTGGGCAGCCTCAGTCCAGGACTTCTGAACCGTCAGAACGGTCTCTTCAGGTCATTCTTGGACCTTCAGCAGGTCCCCAAGACTAAAGTATGTTCCCACCTCTCTTCCGACCTCAGAAGAAAAAAGGCAGATCCTGTTGGCCTACGTGAAATCTTTACTGGCTCAAGGCGCTGCCGTTCCCGTGCCAGATGATCAACGAGGGAGAGGAATTTATTCTCCTCTTTTTATGGTCCAAAAGAAAAACGGTTCTTGGAGGCCAGTCATAGACCTTACACATCTGAATCATTTTATCAAAAAGGAAAAGGTTCAAGATGGAAACCTTGTCAACAATACAACAGTCAGGCGTCTGGATGTTTTCAATAAACCTAAAGGACGCTTACTTTCATGTCCCTGTGGCAGAAGATTTTCAGCAGTTTCTGCGATTTTCAGTAGGAAAACCACATCTTCAGTTCGTATGTCTTCCGTTCGGGCTTTCGACATCCCCCCGAGTCTTTCAAAGGTGTTGTTGGCCGTAGTGGCTCTATTGAGATCCAAGGGGATTCGTCTTCACCACTATTTGGACGATCTTCTGCTGCTAGTCCAGGACAGAGACCGTCTGTTATTGCACAAGGATCAGGTTATTTCCACTCTTCAAGAATTCGGTTGGATCCTGAATCTAGAAAAGAGTCAGTTAATTCCTTCTCAGTCTCTCTTGTATTCCTAGGCGTACTCTTCAACACAGTGAAGGGCACCATCTCATTACCCGAAGAGAAAGTACTGGTAATTCGGGACAGAATTCGTCCGGCCCTCTCAGCCTCCCATCTCCCGGCTCTTCAGTGCCTGAGAATTATTGGCACTATGGTGGCCACCATTCCAATGGTGAAGTGGGCCCAATGGAAGATGAGACCATTCCAAAAAGGGTTTCTTCACCAATGGTTAGGCGACAAGGCTCAACTTATCCGGATCACATCTTCAATGAGAATCTCTCTGCCCTGGTGGCTTCAGAAGGAGAATCTATTCAATTGTCATTCCATTCTCCCCATCTCATGGATATCAATAACTTTGGATGCCAGTAACAGGGGCTGGGGCGCCCACTGTTTGACGGAAGTAGCACAAGGCACCTGGGACTTCCCTTCCAGGGGGATGGTGTCGAATATTCTAGAATTAAAGACAGCCTTCTGGGCGCTCCTAGCCTTTCGTCATCTGATCTCAGGAACTTCGGTTCTTCTCAGACTAGACAACACAACAGCAGGGGCATATATATTATTTCTTGCAAAATATTTTATTTTGTTCAGAAATGAAGTAGTACAGAGATACTGAAACATCAAATAGAGCTAAACAAGCTCAAGTAACAACAAAGATAATTCGAAAAATCATATAACAGTAAAGTCAATCTTAGAAGCCTGTTGAGGAGGTTTGGTAGCGAAACAATAATGAAGGGTGATCTGAACTAGGTAGGTTACCGTATCTCCTATTAGAGGAGGGGATCTCAAAGGGGTTCTACCGGAAGTAACAGTTAAGGCTTCTTAAAGTGAGGTAAGAGATATATAAGAGCCCCAGAAAAGTTAAACTTGGAAAGAATAACTGAGGAAACCTTGTTCCCGCGCCCCAATTGGGATCACGCTGCACGAGAACCAGGTTCCTCCCATCAGAACTGAAAGTGGGTAACCCTCCCCTTGTCATAACTGCATCCAACTAGAGGGGGTTGTTGTTATGGTTGATCAGTATCCCTGAGGGAAGAGGAGGATAGCCCTCCGAAGGGATAGATAAAGAGAAGGAAAGATGAAAGAGAGAAGTAGAGATAATAGGAAGGAGATAAAGCATTCTCAGTGGTCACTCTAACTTAGTGTTTGTACTGAGGGGATCCCAGGAATCAGAGAGATCCCCACATAATGAGCCCAAGGCTCCCAGGTCAATTCAAAACTTTGCTTCCTATCCAAGAGAGAGCTAGCTAGTTTTTCTTGGGACATAATCCAGGAGATTTTTCTAATGGCGAGTCTGACGGAGACCCCGGGTTGTTTCCAAGATTTAGCTATGGTCATTTTAGCCCCTAATAGAATAAAGTGGATTAGCTTCCGCTTATATTTAGAGATGAGAGGGAGATGTGCATTAAGTAAAGCAGTCTCGGGTAGCCTGGATAACTCGTGACCGGTTACTTTTTTGATAATAATGAATATCTTTTTCCAGAAGTGTCTAATTCTAGGACACTCCCACCATACATGAGATAATGTGCCCTGCAGATGACAGCCCCTGAAACACAAAGGGTCAGCCGAAGGGAACATCTTGGCCAGCCTCGCGGGAGTGAGGTACCATCTGGAAATTACTTTTACGCTAGCTTCCATTAGGGAAGTATTTATTATTCCTTTAAAGGCCATAGAGAAGGCTGATTGCCAGGTTTCCAAGCTCCAGTGAAACTGAAGATCTTCCTCCCAGGACGACATATAAGAGGACTTCCCCGTAGGGAATAGCAGTGAAGTGTAGATAATGGATATCCCCCCCCTTTGTTCCACCGCCTGACCACACCAACGCTCATACTCTGAAAAACAAGGGGGATTTGGTTTTTCTAGCCACAAGCTGTGTAGGAAATGGCTAATTTGTCCGAATCTGAACTTCTCCGAACTCGGGAGGTCCAGTTTGCTAATGCAATGAGCAAGGGAAATTGGTCCAATGTTAGAAAAGAAGTGACCTATTCGGTACAGCCCTTTATCAAGCCACCATTGGAAAGCTTGGATCTCTAAACCGGGGGGGAATTTGGGATTCCGGAAAATGTGTGACAGGGGGGTTGTGTTGGAGACGATATAAGGGTTCCGCTTTAATTTGTCCCATAAGGCTAAGGAGTGGGAGAGAGTGGGAGCCATGATTGGAGGTCTGCATTTGGGTGAGGACCAAAGTAGGAAGTCTATAGTATTGAGTGGGGCTGCTAAACTTTCTATTTGTAGCCAGTCAGGCTTCTCCCCCTTAAAATATAAAACTGAGATTTGCGCAAGTCTGGCTGCTTGATAGTATTTATATAAGTGTGGGAGGCCTAAGCCCCCTTTTTTACGTGTTAAGTAAAGTGTTTGTTGGGGCAATCTGTAACCTGCTCCACCCCAGATAAATTTCAGAACCTTACTTTGGAAAGCACGGAGATGATCCAACCGTATCGGGATCGGGAGGGCTCTAAAGAGATATAGAAGTCTTGGCATTAGGGTCATCTTAATGGCATTGATTCTACCCATCCAGGAGATATGATGTGAAGACCACACCTTTAAGTCTTGTTCGAGTTTGCGGAACATGGGAGGATAGTTCTTTTCATATAGAGTTTCGAACCTGGGAGTAAGATTTATGCCGAGGTATTTGATGGTCTGGTCATTCCAGTCAAACTGAAAATTCAATTTAAGTGAAGCCACCGTAGGTGGGGGGAGGGAGACGTTGAGGGCTTGTGATTTAGAGAAATTTACTTCCAATCCAGAAATTTTCGCGAAGGATGATAAAGTATTGCAAAGATTTGGGAGGGAGATAAGGGGGGAGGTGATGAAGAGTATCAAGTCGTCAGCGAACAGTCCACATTTGTGTTCCTGCTGTCCACAGAAAACCCCTTTGATGTCAGGGTTCACCCTGATCGCTATTGCTAGAGTCTCGATCGCAATTGCGAAGAGTAGTGGGGATAAAGGGCACCCCTGTCTAGTGCCTCTAGCAATCTTAAAAGGGGTGGATAAATATCCCTGCGATTTAATAATTGCTGAGGGTGTAGAATAAAGTGCTTTTATCAATCCCCTAAAGCGATCTCCAAATCCCCAATGCTCCAGGAGCCCAAAAAGGTATTGCCAAGACACTGAGTCGAAGGCCTTTTGTATATCTAATGAAAGAATCATCCCCTGTTGTTTGGGGCCACTAGGCCAATTTGATTGGAGAATGGAGATCACGTCTATGGTTCGTCTAGTCTGGTCTGGGCCTTGTCTGCCTGGGATAAATCCAACCTGATCTTTATGCACATATGCTCGGATAAAGGAGTTTAATCTATTTGCGAGTATTTTAGTGAGGATTTTGAGATCGTTATTGATCAATGAAATGGGTCTGTAATTACTTACTTCTTCTGGGTTTTTGTCTGGTTTTGGGATCACTGTCAAGAAAGCAGAGTTCAAGTCCGGGTGTAAGGGAGAACCAGAAACTTTTTCATTAAAGAAATTTGTCAAGTATGGGGCCAGTGTCTCCGCAAAAGACTTATAATAGGGTACCGACAGACCGTCTGGGCCAGGGGCAGAGCCCGTCTTTAAGTTCCGTATAACCGCTAGTGTTTCTTCTACGGTAATCCTCTCCTCCATGATTGCTCTATGCTCATCTGAAAGGGATGGGATAGGTAAAGAGTCCAAAAAGTTAGCGGAGAGACTAGGGGGTCCCTGACAGTCGTCTTTATACAATTTGGCATAAAATTCCCGAAAGGCCGAGATGATTTTTGTGGGGTCAGAAGTGGTTATGTGGTCATGAGTCCTGATTTTGGGGATAGTCCTGCATCTCATTTTTGGAGAGAGTTTATTGGCTAGCATTCGCCCCAGTTTGTCTGTGTGAGAATAAAATTTGGCCCCTGACCATCTCAACTGTTTCTCAGCCCTCGCCGTTAATGCTAAATTTAGTTCTAGCTTAGTGGAGTCTAGAAGAGAGGTAGGGAACCTGTGGGGATCTCTTTTGTGTTTGGCCCTGAGGTCAGCATAAGTGGTTTCGAGCTTGCGGATGTCTGCTTCCCTTTCCCGTTTGATCTGAGAAGCTATTTGTATGATCCTCCCCCTAACTGAGATCTTGTGGGCAGCCCACAAGGTTTCCGCTGAAATATCGTCCATCTTGTTGAGATCAAAATAGTCCAGGAGCGCTTTATTAATGTCGACCACCCTAGAGGGCTCTGTTAATATTGACTCATTGAGTCTCCAGTGAGAAAGCTTGGCCGTATGGGAAGGTTTCTGTATAGTGATAGTGACTATAGAATGGTCTGAGAGAACAGTGTCAATAATTTTGGAGTTGATGAGATTGGGCAGTAGTCTTGTAGGAAGTAGAATATGGTCTATCCTAGAATAGGACTGGTGCGGAACGGAAAAGTGGGTAAAGTCTCTATTTGTCGGGTTGGCTTCACGCCATGCGTCTACCAAACCGTGGGTATGGATTAATTTAGCGAATCTGAGACTGTTGTTAGAGGGGCGAGTGAGCCTACATTTAGATGGGTTCGATTTGTCCAAACCTTGGTCTAGAGCGACATTGGAGTCTCCTCCCATGACCACCTTGCCCTCCATTAGGGGGGCAAGAGTGACCATCATGGATTGGAAAAATTTATGTTGACCTTTGTTAGGAGCATAATAAGAGACGAAGGAATAGAGCTGACCGTCTATTGTCCCTTTAACGAGGATATATCTCCCGTTTGGATCTTTGCGATCCATCTGCCAGACAAAATTACTAGATTTAGCAAATAGTATTGCTACTCCTTTTGTTTTGTTTACCGATTTTGCTAGGAAGAATTGAGGAAAATGTTGGTGTAAGAAATTAGGGCTGTACCGATCAGGAAAATGGGTTTCTTGGATTAGGGCTACGTCCAATTTAAGGGATTTATAACTGTCAAATATCTTTTTCCTCTTGATAGGGGAGTTTAATCCCTGAACATTATGAGAGGCTATTCTGAGTCTAGAGCCCAGGTGGTCAGCCATGAAAACAAAGAGAAGGGATGCTTACCAGTCCATCTACACAATTCTGCGGAAGGTCCCGTAGATCGTACGTCCCAAATTGTAAACCATAAATTGCGATCATAGCACTAGGAGAGGCGACTATGCGAGCCTGTAGGGAGAGTAAAAATCGAATGACCACTGAGAATATTGAAAGTTGAGCAGAAAACAGAGATGAAGAATCAGAGTAGGAGGAAAGAAGAAGGTAGAAGACAGAAGAAGGTGAAAAATCCAGAGGATACCCCCTCTGGTGAATCAAGGTCAGCCCCTGGGGACCCAAACATCCCCCGGAGGAGACCCCAACCAAAAACGCCTGCATAACTAAAGGCAGGCACCCTAGCCCACAAATCATAGGGGGTCTGTGGGATAGGGGAGGGCACAAAGATCGAATCCAGCGCCCAACACTTTGAAGAGAAAGTAATAGTTGTAAAGTAAGCACCAATAGCATGAAATACTTAGATGATTAGTGTCATAGAGTCTAACATTGTATGTAGGGATATTAACCAGAATCTTAGACATCAAATTAAACCTTTTAACAATCATGAATGAAAGGAAGAACTGTAAACGGGGTAATACCCCACTGCGGGCCCTAATATTGGACCTGGATCAAAACAATATCAACCTGGCGAGGTTTAAGGAAGATTTCCTGCTTTAGGGAAAAAATGAGGAAGAGAAAGAAGGGGGGGAAGGGGGGGAGAAGTGAGGGGGGGGGAAGGAATGGGTTGGAGGCAAGGAAAAAGTGGAAAGGGGTATTGGGGGGAAGGAGAAGAGGGTGGGAGGGGGGTACAGAGAGCTTAAGGTATGAGAGAGAACCAACATCAGTTCTAAAAGGAAGTGCAAATGTCTCTCTTGAGAAGGATCCAGCATGTAGGAATGTTCTGTATCATCCGATGAGAACAAAACTCCGTATGAATTGCAGGCCTAGTGAAAACCGAGCAGTATTTTCTGGTTAATAGTATGAGAGGGCCATCATGAGAACCAGTTAGTTAAAGATGGGAAAACAAAAAGGGCCCGCAGTAAGTGGAAGATCAGTCACAGGAAGTTCAAAGAGCCGAAGCTCTCAAATGGTGGGGGGAGGTTTCCCCGTGGCACTCCGGCATGGAGTGAGAATAGGGTTAGGGAAAATGAAAAACTTAGGAAAAGACCAGCCTCAGGTCTGAGTATGTTCCTTGGATCGTTTTGACTGCTGCTTATTCCACAGGGGGGTAATTGGGCTAGCAGGGGGCGGGCGTTTAGCTGGATTGTAGTTCGGGTTTGAGGTGTCCATGTCTGCTTCCGTTGAGATGAGCTTCAGGGATAGGAGAATCTTTTCACCATCATGGAAAGTGGTGAAAAAATGGGTCTTGCCCATATGTTGGAATTTGACAGCAAAGGGGAATATCCACCAATATTTGATTTCCTTTTGGGTGAGCACCAATAGGAGAGGTTTCAAGGCTCTTCTTCTCTGGATTGTGGAGGGGGACAGATCGGCGAAAATTTGGATTGAATGGCCGTGATAGGACAGATGTTTAGCCGCTCTGGACTGTTTCATAATTTCTTCTTTCACCTGGTAAAAGTGTGGCTTGGCTATAATGTCCCGGGGGGACCCATCCTTACGTGGAGGTCCGAGGGTTCTGTGGACCCTATCCAGCTCCAGGCGGTGTTGCGGTATGTCCGGGATCAGGGATGTGATGACTTCCTGGGTAGCTTGCGCCACATCAGTTATGGATTCTGGTATTCCCCTGATTCGGAAGTTGTATCTTCTGGATCTGTTTTCCAGTTCGTCGATTCTAAGTATGGCGGTGTCCAGTCTGTCTTGTAAAGTCTGGATATGTTCTGAGTTCTGGTTGGTTGCTGACACTGTCATGTCCAGTTTTTGTTCTATCGCTTCCATCCTGGCTCCCAGGTTTTGAAAGTCTGTCTTAATGTCTCCTGTTATTTTCGCGGCTGTGGATGCTAAGCCCCTTTCCAGAAGGGCTGACATTTTAAGGAGAAGGTCATCCGTGTGTGAGCCGGAGTCAGACTGAGGGAAAGGAGAGGATCCCCCTGGGGGCGGATCGAGGATAGGGCCCGCTGGGGAATACGGTGAGTCCCCAAAATTTCTGCCCAGCAGTGATTCTGTGGAGGCTGGTGATGGGGTGGGTGGATGCATTGCTCCACTTTGGTGAGATGGGGTATAATTGAGGGAGGCCGGAGCAATCACTTGCCTTACTTCTGGGAGTGCTTCTCTCCCTGCAGCGTGCTTCAGGGCCGCCGCGGCCATCTTGGTACACCCAGTCGGCGGAGATCCGTCGAATTGCGGGACCAGGTCTCTGCGGACCTGTTTTTTGGGCATGCAGAGAGCTTCCCCGGGGTGAGGGGGTGGCGGATCGCTCGTTGTCTTCCTCGGGCTCGCTGTCTGCGGTGCGCAGTAAGTGTCGGTGGCGCTGGGTTCGGCGGAGCTCCGGCTCAAGCGTCCATATTGGAGACTCCGCGCATGCGCACTCGCAGGGGCATATATAAGGTGACAAGGAGGTACTCGGAGTCTGTCCCTTCTTCAGGGGGTAGAGCCAATCATGTCTTGGGCTCAGAAGAACCTGGTCAGCATTACAGCAACTTATGTTCCAGGAACGCAGAACGTCCAAGCGGACTTCCTGTCTTGAGTCAATCTGGACAACAACGAATGGTCTCTTCACGAGGAAGTTTTCAGGCGGATTCTAACGTTGTGTTTCTCCCCAGAGGTTGACCTATTTGCCTCTCCTTGCAACAAGAAACTGTCAAGGTATTATTCCAGGTTTCGGGATCCTCAGGCTTACGGAGTGGATGCACTGACGGATCGATGGCGGTTCAACAAAGCTTACGCCTTTCCTCCGATTCCTATTATTCTACAGTTCATGCGGAGACTCAAATCAGAAGCAGTAGAGGTGATAGCTGTAATACCTTTTTGGCCCAACAGGCCATGGTTTCCGCTTCTAATGCTCCTCAGCGTCAGAGATCCGATTCCCTTACCTCTCAGACCCGATCTTCTATCCCAGGGCTCGAAGCTCCATCCCTGTCCGGCCCATCTATGTCTGAGGGTCTGGTTTTTGAGAGGGGAAGATTAGAGGCTCTGGGTTGTCCCAAGGAGGCCTTTCCTACTCTCATGGGTGCAAGGAGGAAAAGTACCAACCAGGTGTATGAGAGGATTTGGTCTAGATTCACAAGTCACTTGTCTTCCAAGTCTTGCTCTAATGGTAATCTGACGGTTCAGGATGTTTTGGGTCTCTTACAGTCCAGACTAGACATTCCCCTATCTGTCAGCGCTCTTCGTGTACAAGTCTCTGGAGTATCCTGGGCTAAACATCCCTTGGTTCAGCAATTCTTTAAAGGAGCAATTAGACTTAGACCACAGAGGAAACCTAGATTCCCCAAGTGGATTTACCGCTGGTTCTCGTCTTCTTCTCACAACTGGACAGAACACTTTCAATTTAAAGAATTGTCCCTAATGACATCTTTTTTGGTAGCCATATCTTCAGCAAAGAGAGTCTCTGAGTTTCAGTCTTTAGGATCAAAGGATCCTTTCCTCACATTTTTTCCTGACAGAGTGGTCCTAGTGCCAATACTGGGGTCGAATCCAAAGGTTACCTCAGTCTTCCACGAAATTCAGGATATTACTCTTCCTCTATTCCACGAGAAGTCTCTCTACTTCTTGGGCAGCTTCACGTCATGTGGCTCCTGAGTTTATCTGCAAGGCTGCCTCTTGGTCATCCATTCATACATTTATGGCTCACTATTGTGTCGAACCTACCAGTTTATCTTCCATTGATTTTGGTTTAAAGGTGCTGTCGGTTGACAGTGTTACATACATTTTTGTTCAGCATTTTTGCCCACCCGAGTGTGTTTGGCGAGTTATTTCCCACACGTTGCTGCCATGGAGTCTGTCAGGAAAACGGAAAATTCCTATCAAAATACTTACCGTAATTTTCCTTTCCTGATGGACTCCATGGCAGCAGGAGTTCCCTCCCAAAATGGCTGGAGTAGGCTAGTTACCGAACACGACCATGGGCAGGGAGCAAAGATTTATGGGAGTGGTGTCCTATAGGGTAGTGGAGGCGGGACTTAACCCACACGTTGCTGGCATGGAGTCCATCAGGAAAGGAAAATTACGGTAAGTATTTTGATAGGAATTTTCCGTTTTTATAGTGTGTGGGCTGGGATATGGCCACAATCCATGCAAAAGTCTTGCACCTGACCTCTAGTCTTTCTTCAATGTGCAAGCATTGCAGAATGTTCAGCTGGGGAATTCCCAACAAACATCCTGAAAGTTTGGATTCAATGTGAACCAATAAAGGGTTGCTGGGAAAGCAGCATTTTAAAGTGTATTAGCTGGAATTTGGCAACAGATCATCACTGGCCAGGTTAGGTGCAAGTCTTTTGGCAATAATAAATACATTATGGGATGTTCAGCTGGTTAATTTTCAAACGTTCATACTATTCAAACCATTCAAACATTGAAAGTTCAGTCCAAAACCCCAAGTTCCTCACTAAAGGACACAAAACTTGAGCTGTGGTGAGCAAAGAGTCAATTCCATATATAGGTCTACTAATAGAAAGGGCTTGCAATGGAGATCATGTGACAAAGATATCAGTTTTTTTTTAATAAGGTCTTTTTTTTTTTTATAAAACACACACAGATTTGGTTGGCACGTTTTTTTTTTTTTTTTGCAGAACAAATTAAGAATTAATAAACAGAATTGAAATATATATTTTTTACAAACATGTACTATTGCAAATCTATGTTACCTTTTGCGTTATCCATATTTTGCTATCTGTAAGCCATCTGCAAAAGTATGTTCCCTTACATCTCCTCAGCAAAAGTAGAAGGTGATGAAAGTGGTAGTACTGTCTGGGGAAAATTATGCTTTCCTGACACAGCATGACAGCATATACGTATGGGTAGGCTCCGCCCCCTGCTTTATTTTAGGACCGGTTATACTATAAAAGTAAGTCTCCTCCCTGCAAGTCACATTATCTTTATTTCCTCACTGCTACAGCCGGTTATGCTACTGCTGAAAGTGGGATTTTTCTTTTCCCTCACCTTGCCGTATTCTTCTGGTCAAGCCACACAGGTTCAAGCTTCTCCTGTTACAAAGCTCCCCACTGTACAGGCAGACACACATTCTTATATGGGAGAGACCTCCCCCCTCAAGATGCAGGATAAGGGGGGCAATGGTATCTGGTCTCTAGAGATTGCTCCTTCATCATGCCTCAATGGATGGACACTCATTGAACTTCTGGTTGGACCATGAAGCATGCAGGGGGTAAGGCATCACATGGTGCACAAATCTATAGTATTAAGTTACTGCTGCAAATATATGTAACACATGCAATTTTCTGGCCTGTCCATAGTTTCAGTCGGTTTACTATTGCCTCACAGGTTGTGGTTTGTGTCTGCAATACTGCTAATGCTGATAGCAGGGGTGCTGTGCTAGGCTGAAGCCTTCCTATTAACTCAGCAAGGCGTGGTCCTACAGGCTTGACTTATTGTCTGCAGGTATGCTGAAAGCTTGCATCACTGAAAGAGTATATCACATATGTGAATCTTACTGGCTGTCCATATTGCCATTCTGTTTACTAATGCTTCACAGGTTGTATCTGTGCCTGCAGTATTGCTAATGCTTAGGTTGATTTCAGGTGGTGCAGAGCAGGGCCGGACTTACCATTGGGCTTGACTGGGCTAAAGCCCATGGGCCCCGCCCAATAGGGGGCCCCGCCGGCCCCACCTGTTTACATTTTAAACACTAGGCGTCCGCACTATAGCCGAAAGATGGCTGCAGCGCGGACTCCAATTGCCGGGATGATGTCCCAGTCTTTCGGCTCATCTGTGGACCAGTAGCAATAGGCCTTCCTAGAGACCAGCAATGTTTATTAAGGAGAGGGCAGGTAGGTATATTCTATATCCTAAAAGAGTACACACTATGGGCATAATGGATTGTAAATCTCTCCAGCCCTCAACACCAACACCACTTCTCAGGAAGAGGAGAGTCAGCCTGCTTCTGCATCAGGGACAGGTCCTCTTTAGCCCTGAAGGAACCACTATGTATTTAACTGCCAGAAGAGGCAGACCAAGGAAATCTCTACCAAAATCACAGTGGGCAAAACCAAGTTGCAGGCCAGAGGCAGTGGCAAAAAGAGCAGAGACTAAGAAGGCCTACAATCACTAATGATTCCATGGCAAGTCTAAATCAAACAGATGTGTTTATTTAACTGCTTGCCGATCGGCGCACGACAATGTATGTCAGCAGAATGGCACGAACAGGCAAATTGGCATACAGGTACGTCCATTTAAAAATTGCCGCCATGCCATCACGTGCGCGCCACCGGTTGGGACCCCCGTGAGTCGAGTCGTGGGTCCAGTGGACTCAATCGCCGCAGGGATACACGCGATCGTCTCACGGGGAAGCTGAACGGAGAGATGCGGAAGTAAACAACAGATTTGATTGGAGCAGAGATCAGTGTTCACTAACACACAGCCATACCCCCCACAGTTAGTAACACACCCCTAGGGCACACTTAACCCCTACACTGCCATCCCCTGGTTAACCCCTTCACTGCTAATGTAATTTACACAGGAATCAGTGCAGTTGTATAGCACTGATAGCTGTATAAATGACACAGGTCCCAAAAATGTGTCAAAAATGTCCGATGTGTCAGCCATAATGTCGCAGTCACAATAAAAATTGATGATCACTGCCATTACTAGTAAAAAAAAAAAATTATTAATAAAAATGCCATAAAAAATAGTGGCCATTTTGCGGGAGCAAGAACTTCTGGTGAGCCTTGTTTGGGCAACAACCTGGTGCAATGTTTTCCAGGTCCTGGGAAAAAAGTTCTAGTTCACTCTGATTGAATTGGGAGGAGCCATCATCGAGAGACCAACTAGTCCCATTACAGAAATGTAAAAAATTGTAATACAGCGCTATCTAAAGTTCAAATATTGACAAACAATAAAAATATATGTGAAAATGAAGCTGTAACCTAAATGTGAGATACCCACAATATTAATACCAATTTTAAAAAAAAAGCTGGGCTGTGATAATCAAATTCAAAATCAATGAATATATATAATAAAACCCAGATATAAAAATATTAATTAATGTGAAATGTAATTCATGCAAAAAAAATAATTATACAAAAGGAATATATATAAATAAATAAATAAATTGTGCATAAATAAATATATATACTACTCTGATTAGAGCTTAAATTCTTAATGCAAAATATTAGTCCATCTCCAAACGAAAAACGTTTTTGCTTGTGATTTCCACCGTGATGAACCACACCACACCAACGGAAAAGTGTCACCAAGAAGGCAGGAAAAAGACTTTCCACCACCGATAATACTGACGCTTACCAGCTACATAGATCCCATATCAGAGATCAAATATCGCCACTGACATATCACTCCTTCTGGACCTGAACTGCATGGAAGATGTATCCCTTTAAGGCTCTCTGTTCCAATGTTGGTATATTCCTATGGCCACACCACTCATTTCCCATCACATGAATAAAAAGGAGGAATCGCCATAGTGTAATATTGCCCAGAAATTTAATAAAAATAAAGAATCGCACTTACATATCTCATAAAGAACTAGCATCAATAGTAAAAAGATTTCTGCCAGTGCCCCTGGAAGACTTTATCTCTAACGAAGTGGCATAGGTAGGAGCGGCGTGCTGACGTCACCGCAATCTACGCTGAACCCGGAAGCAACGGGCAGCGTTTCAATAGCTGGCCGGCAGAAATCTTTTTACTATTGATGCTAGTTCTTTATGAGATATGTAAGTGTGATTCTTTATTTTTATTAAATTTCTTGGCAATATTACACTATGGCGATTCCTCCTTCTTATTCACGTGATGGGAAATGAGCGGTGTGGCCGTAGGAATATGCCAACATTGGAACAGAGTGCCTTAAAGGGATAAATCCTCCATGCAGTTCAGGTCCAGAAGGAGTGATATGTCAGTGGCGATATTTGATCTCTGATATGGGATCTATGTAGCTTCTAAGCGTCAGTATTATCGGTGGTGGAAAGTCTTTTTCCTGCCTTCTTGGTGACACTTTTCCGTTGGTGTGGTGTGGTTCATCACGGTGGAAATCACAAGCAAAAACGTTTTTCGTTTGGAGATGGACTAATATTTTGCATTAAGAATTTAAGCTCTAATCAGAGTAGTGTATATATTTATTTGTGCACAATTTATTTATTTATATATATTTCTTTTGTATAATAACATTTTTTTGCATGAATTAATTTTTGGCATGAATTACATTTCACATTAATTGATATTTTTATATCTGGGTTTTATTATATATATTCATTGATTTTGAATTTGATTATCACAGCGCAGCTTTTTTTGAAAAATTTTCATTACAGCTATGACCTGCCTGGAAGCAGTTTTGAATCTCTGAAGAATACAGTAGAATTACCCTCAGAGAGATAAACAGTATAAGTACTGTATCTCACGTGAACAAATTATAGCTCTTTCCCATTGGTTGTATCCCACGGTCACAAAAGGGTAAGGCAATAGCCTATAGTAACCTGTGGTCCAAGGAACCCAATGGAAGGTTGACAATGGTATTACCTGTTTTTTGTAGTAAGGGAAGATTTGCTTCCTGAACCAGGAACAGTGTCTCCACAGAGGAGACAAGTCCCTTTTTGTAGGGAGCTAAGCTAACTAATCTTTCAGCTTATCAGCTACTAGGCATACCAGTAATCGCAATCTATTACTTGTCAGGTATTTCATGCCAATGGAGGACAAGATGTCCAAAGTCAGATTTGCAGTGGTCGGAGACTGAAGTCCTTCCAAAAACGCATCAAATAGAGCCTTAGCTATGCTACAAAGACTCAGCATGATGGAGAAGTCCTAACTTTGTTGTCGAAGGAATACAAGACTAGTCAACCTATGTCAGTGGTATCTCCCAGTCAGGTCTGCCAGCCCTTTAGGTTCGGGTTCCTAGAACTTCTTGCCAGATGCCGTAAGGTACAATACCGTTGGATGTCAAGGGATGGTCTCCAAACCAACAAACTGTTCAAGGGTTCCGCAACAAATACAGCAATCAAGATATTGATCTGACAGTAACCTTGGCGGCTTCCCAGAGGGGGAAGCAGTGAAACCTCTGACATCCAGCTGGGTCTGCAGATTAACAATATGTATATTGAACAAACCTAATAGTCTCCAGGATCCTTATCTTCAGGATCCGCAGTCATTCAGAGGTGATGAGGACAATAATTGCCCAGTGGCTTGCAAGCCATGATACCTGTGGGTATAGTCTCAGATCCGAGAACCTCCTAAGGCTCATATTCTCCTTTGAGATCCAACACCTCATACAGCGTGGCCAACAGTGTCTTCCAAAGTCAGACAAGTTATATCTAGATGCTGGAAACAAAGAAGTGAAGGCTCACATGGAGGTCTCACATTTAATGTTAGTGTTTTAGTGTTTGAAGTCTTATTTAGGTCAGGGCGCCTATTCCAAAACTTTACATTTACTGTACTTTACAAGTACATTAGAACAGGGGAAACCCTACAGAATTTAAAGGATGGAATATTCTGTTCCATGCTGTAAGGATTGAATTGTATACAAGTAAGCCTAGAGACGGCATTAAAGGATAGATGAGGATCAGTCGTGTCCTCACTCTCTGGGAACCAGTAACTGTTGCATATCAATTCAAAAAGACCTGGGCAGGCTGTTCGTTCCCCCTGGCGTCTTCCAAATAGTGTGGGACATATTGTCTCACTCTTGATTCAAAGGGATAAGACATCCACAATATAGCCAGTAACATTGAATAAGTATTTTGCATGCCCATAGGTCTAGAAGGATCTCAGATATCCAAGTATCAATCAATAAACTACCTTGTTGCTGAGATTATCAGGGAAAGTGGCTTTAGTCTCTTCCTCAGCCTTATGCAGAGGTCTGAATTTTTGCATCTGGGTTAGAACATCATCCTTCTTACATATCCAAAAGAAAGTGTTTGGAATACCACAAGCATTGAAAATTAATTCAAGATTGAAGAGAGACATAGAATTGGCCCTTCTTCAAGGAGAAAACAATAGGCTCTTTAGGCCAAATGGCATCAGAAGACATATACTGTCTATTAAAGACAATCGCAGTAGTGCGGATCAAGTTAGTCAAGGGGCTTAGATGGCTAGGACAAATCCATCGAGGGCAGAGACTGCTTTTCCAGATGGATTGCGCATCCATGGATGGAACTCCAAAGGAGTCCCTCCAGAACTAATATGTAAACTACGATCTGGTCTACATTCAACACATTGGGGGTCCATTTTAAAGTGGACCCAGTGGCCTTAGCTACAATATATTTCAATCGTTAGTGAGAATAGATCTAATCCTCGACTTAAACAAGTCAGCATTACCCACCCTTGTTGTCTGGTGATTTGGTACATCCCATACGTATATGCTGTCATGCTCTGTAGGGAAAGAGGAAAATTTTATACTTGCCTGACAGTAATTTTCCTTTCCTGATGCAAAGCATGACAGCATATAGGTCCCTCTCGAAAGGGCTTTGCGGTGATACTAAGTTATGAGAATGTGGCCTGCAGGGAGGAGACTTACTCTTATAGTATAACCGGTCCTGGAATAGGGCAGGGGGCGGAACCTACCCATTTGTATATGCTGTCATGCTTTGCATCAGGAAGAGAAAATTACCATTGGGTAAGAATACATTTTTCTTCTATTATTTCCTCACAGACAGTTCTCTGTAGGAAACATTATCCTTATTTGCCAGGTACAGAAAGTTCTCTATAGGAAACGGTATGATTCTTTACCAGGAACAGGGTGTGTAATATTGCTGTTCTATACCCAACTTAATCTGCCCTCTTTCCTACTATTTTATCAAGCACTTTCTATCTGTTTTACAAAATGCAGGGTAGGATTGGAATGAGTCAAACTGTTTATGCAAATATACAGTAGGATCATAATAACATAGTAAGAGGGGGTGCAAAAAGCTCATGTCATTTATTCTGTTCAGCTAGCACAGATAAAGTCAAGAGGTTAGTCTAAAGCTATATTTGTACAGCATCTGGGAAACATATGAAGAAAGTCTGTTAAGAAAGTATGGATTTATACGTATGCTATTTTCAGATTCCAGGTTCAGAGTGTTTGCATTTAACCACTTCAATACAGGGCACTTTCGCCCCCTTCCTTCCCAGCCCAATTTTCAGCTTTCAGCGCTCTAGCGCTTTCAGTGACAATTGCGCGGTCATGCTACACTGTACCCAAATGAAATTTTTATCATTTTGTTCGCACAAATAGAGCTTTATTTTGGTGGTATTTATTCACGACTCCGTTTTTTATTTTTTGCGATATAAGCGCAAAAAAGCGGAAATTTGGAAAAAAAAAACTATTTTCTTTTTCCTACTTCAATAAAAATCCAATAAAATCAAATTTTGTCATAAATTTAAGCCAAAATGTATTCTGCTACATGTTTTTGGTAAAAAAAAATCCGTTAAGTGTATAATAATTGGTTTGTGTGATCACGGACATATGTACGCAAATGATCATGTACATATGTGTGCAGGTGATCACGTACATATGTGTGCAAATAATCATTGGGACGTGTGATTTTAGTGGGACATATGTGGGGGACATGTTTTTATTATTAGGGACATGTGTTTTTATTATTTGGGGACATGTATGTTTTGGGGACATGTGTGGGGACATTGTGTTTATACTGTGTGATGTGTTTACTGTGTGGTGTGTTTACTGTGTACACTAGACTGGTGATCAGTGAGTAAAAAGCTGTAAAAAGCAGCTCATACTCACTGATCAGCAGCCGGCTGCAGCGATCTGCTCTCCTCTCCACAGCGATGACTTCTGTGTGAGGAGAGGAGGAGCCGATTGCCTAGCAACCGGCTGTTTGTTTACATCACATGACGGCCGTGATTGGACAAGGCCGTCATGTGATCAGGAGGGCCAATCACAGAGCCCTCCTGCCGATCTGAGATGCGCCGTGTCCGGGTGACACGGGCGCATCGGGATCGCGCCGCTGCGCGGGCGCGCGCACGCGCGATCCCGCTACTCCTGAATGACATTCCTGAACGTCATATCAGGAGTAGGCGTCTCCCACCCGGCCGTATATGTGCATTGGCCGGGTGGGAAGTGGTTAAAGTGATTGCAAAGTTAGAAGGTTTTTTTTTTATCTTAATGCATTTTATGCATTGAGATAAAAAGCCTTCTGTGTGCAGCCCCCTCAGCCCCCCTAATACTTACCTGAGCCCTCTCTAGATGCAGCGATGTTGCACGAGACACTCGCCTAATCGGGACTCCCCTCTTCATTGGCTGAGACAGCAGTGCGGCGCCATTGGTTCCCGCTGCTATCAATCAAAGTCAGTCAGCCAATGAGGAATGAAAAGGGGCGGGGCCAGCTGGAATGGACACAGGGAGCTGTGGCTCAGCTCAGGTGCCCTACAGCAAGCTCCTTGCTGTGGAGGCACTCAACAAGAGGGAGGGGCCAGGAGCACTGAAGCGGGACCCGAGAAGAGGAGGATCTGGGCTGCTCTGTGCAAATTCAAACTAAGTTTGTTAGCTTTACCTAAAGAAAAAAGAGACTTTACAATCATTTTAAAAAATAAACGTTTGTTTTGCGTTAAGTCACCGTGGGGTTGATATACTAAAACCCCGTCAGGTGCAGTCATGCATGGTATTCAATTAGCTTCTAACTTCAGCGTTTTCAATTAAGCTTTGATTAAAAAAAACAAAAAAAAACCTGGAAGTTGATTTGGTTTCTACGCAGAGCTGCACCATATTTTGCACTCTCCAGTTTTAGCAAATCAGCCCCTGTGTATCAAAAGTATGCACTTTATGGATATCAAAAAAGAGGCCAAGCAGTTATATTGTCTTCCAAAGTGTTGATAAAAGCACAGAGTTTTCAATGTATCAAAACGTGAAGGTAGCTGGGGAAGTGTTGTCATAAGGGAGTTCAAGCATGACCCTGTCTACTTCATACAATATTACATTGATAATTAAAATGAATTAATTTATAACATGTACAGTATGCAGCACTAAAGGCTATTTAGTATTTTCCCTCTCTAAAAGTTTAAATATATTTCTAAATGTTTTTTTTCTAGAGAACTAAATGTCTCAATCAGTTAACCAATTCCAAATGGAAAAAGTGCAACACACTGGTGTTACCAGAACCTTTTGTTGAATCCTACATGATGGATATGTGCCTCTGCAAAGGCAGTGAAAAGTTCAGTTCATTTTGTCTATGTAGCACTGTTGCTGAGTATTCCCGCCAGTGTGCATTTGCTGGTGGACAACCACCAGATTGGAGAAGCCCATCTTTGTGCTGTGAGTATTGGTTGAGCTTGTAATGTGTTGCATGTCATATGCTCAATATAGGCAGTAAAATGATATGGCCACTGTTATTATGTGCCTCTTGTACCATCTGAGCTGGACTATAGAGTTTGACAGTTTGTTCAACCAGAAGGGCGTCATGTGGCATTGTATAAGATATATTTTTTTCTAACAGTTGCATTTATCACAGGCATCAAAATGTAATAGGACAAATACAACAGAAATGAAGCACGCAATGATCCCGTGTGCAGAAGTACAGTAAAAACTGACAAAACAACACTGTATAATGCAGCAGGCTTAGCACTGAATAACAAATGCAGCCATCAGTCAAAGAGACTGAAAATTTTCTTTTTTCTTTTTACAGTATGCTGCTGCTGATTCTTTCCAGATATAGCCTTATTTTACCAAAACATGCATTTTTGGCAATTGGCCTAAGAAACATAAAGCAATTAGGAGTGATGTCTTAAGAAGCCATTGTCTAAAACTAAATTTGAACTCAGCAAGTCTACCACTGCCTAAAATGTACAGCAATTAGTCAAGAAGACGGCACATTTTTTGTGTTAATAATATGACTTTAGCTCTTTCCGAGAACTGTGATGCCCACTTCATCTGACACACTTCTGGGAGTGTCGGATCAGTGGCCCTCTAGAAAGTGCTATGGTTTCATCACTGCAGGATGCAGTAGTGGTGATGTGGCTGGCAGGAGGAACCACAGAGAGTGAAAATCAGCCATGAGTATCAGGACAGACAAGTATTTAAATATATGTTCTTTACAAGAGAACGTCCTTTTTTTAATTTTTCATTTTGGGACAAGATTGATCTAACTTGCATAAAAACTTTTTTGGACAAGATTGATCTAACTTGCATAAAAAACTTTTGTGACCCAAATACCGGTGCTGAAAATGGAGGCACCACTGCTCCACTCACTGGCTGCCATATGCAAAAATATAAATGTTGTGCTGCTTTTCTGTTTTTTGGATTGACCTTATTTAACACTACTCCAGTGGAAGCTGCTGGATTTAACTGGTTCTTCCTTAAACAGTGCAGAGGTTACCATTCACACAGGCAACAGTCCATTCACTCTGACTCCAGTAAACAGTCTAGGGGATGTCTTTTAAAGATTTATTGCTTGTAGAACATACAACAGGAGAGGGTTTGAGATGGTACGAGCTACTCCAAATGGCTAGCAACATCAAAATGAGGACATTCTAAACCCTCGCAGATGGGGAACCTGAGGTTTCCTTCAAATGGTCTTCAAGCCTCACAGCTGGGGACCATAAGGCAAGTCTTTTTGCCACCTGCTTACACTGCACAATTGCACAGCAGTAGGTAACCCATGCAACTTCAGAAACACTGCACAGTACAGGAAAGCACTCTTCACAAAGCCTACAGTCCATAATCCTACAAAGGACAGGGGAATGGCTAGCATCTAAGACCCTATGAGAGCTGTCTCAGAGAGAGAGCTACCGCTGCTATCCCAAAAGTAGAACAAAAACAGCCACTAGGATCTAGAGCTCAAATTTTCACAATTTCTCTTCAGGACAGCTGCACTCTCCCAGGTTTCTCCAGACATCTCTATGTCTCTCTATGTCTCAAGACAACTGTTCAATTCCTATCTTCCAGGAGACACTCTTTAGTGAGGGAGGGGTTAGTACTAACAAAATAGGTAAAAAGCCAAGGGGGTGAATACTTTTGCAATGCTCTATATATATATATATATATATATATATATATATATATATATATATATATATATATATATATATATATATATATATATATATATATATACATATATATATATACACAGCAGGAGGCTCTGTCACTAGGAGAATATAGGAAAATGTGGCATAGGATTCTATGTTTCAGACCAGGGTTTCTGGGTAGAGAAAGCTTTGTTTTTGGCTTTCTCCAGATTTTGTAGTTCTGGATAGGAATATTCAATCCTGTTTCCGGGTTTTGCAAGACACCTGCAACCTGGCTGAGTACACAGGTGTACAGGATCATTATATACTCAGGTATAGATATAGCCAATTTGGAGAATGCACCCAGTGTGGGAGACGGAAGGTCTCATTGAGGGGACAGAGGGTCTCATCGAAGAGTTAGGTCAGCTCCTATCTGGGGTTCTCCTGACACCCCATCTATAGGCCAAAGGTGGACCATGCAGAAGGGCATTGTCACTAAGGGTTAGAAAGGGCTAGAAAGCCCACGTATCTAGGAGATCTGGGCAAAACAGTCAGAGAGACTGGTAAGAGGTGCAGCATGGTACTGCAGTTAAAGCTGGGTGAATTTATGAGCCGGATAGCTCAGCATTTTCAATTGTTTGTATTCTGCTGAAGCTAGAGAATATCCCCTTCATGGTAAACTTTATGTTGGATTGTCATTTTGCTTTCTGACATTTAAAAAAAAGTGGGCTACCAGGCCCTTAAATATACTTCCTGCCCGCCATGGACTCACTGTATAAATGCATCTACCATGAGAGCTAACTACACCATATTAAAATATATACTCTGTATGTGATTTTTTTTTCCCCCAGACAAGATATGTCATGATAACCTGATCTACAAAGAATGCAGCTCCCCTTGTACACCTACCTGCTCTAATCCAGGAAAAGAAACTTTTTGTGATGGACCTTGCATGGCCAAGTGCACCTGTCCAGAAGGCAAGTTATCAAAACGAAATGCAAATATAACAACATATATTTGAGTTTCCTTATAAGCCTTTTATACCACATAAAGCTACTTTTATTTATTTTCTTGTTGTATCTTGAAATATTGAATACTGTTTGGGAGGTCGAGAATCATAGATAAAGCACTAAAGAACCATTATTATACAAAAGACATGTATTGTTTTATAATTGTAGCTCAGGAAATATTTTATTAACAAGCTGAAAATGATCAGAGACATAAGTAGCATTTGAATGAATAAAATTTCCCTGAAACAGTAATGTCGACTTTCCGATGGGAAATGTTCGATGTGAGCTTGTAGTCGGAAAGTCAGACTGTGTGTATGCTCCATCGAACATTTGCTGTCGGAATTTCTGCACACAAATCTCTGAGAGCAGGTTCTCAAATTTACAGGAAAGTCCAATCGTGTGTACACAAGTGCGATGCACAAAAGTCCACGCATGCTCAGAATCAAGTACGAGACGGAAGCGATTGATCTTGCAGACATCAATTATTTGACAGGCCAAATTGGTAACCAAAGGAGTCCATTTAATAGGGAGCACAATATGGTCCAGGACTCCAAGAGATTGGGAGCAACAGCAGATGCAATATATGTCCCAAGGCTGTGGTCTTACACAGCCTGCGTCTTTTGCCAGATCACACCAAACCCAGGCCATCACTCTCAACACTTCCTTCCACACTTCCTTCCAGGCTGCTGTCATGGGTTGAGTGGCTGTGCTGTTGAAGGTGTTGCTGGAGGTGGTGTTGCTGGAGGTGGTGGAGGAGTAATATGGTCCAACTCACACACTTGGCTTTTAGTTGTGAGTGGGCCCCTCATCCCCTTGTTTAGGGCCTGAAGTATTACCTCCTCACAGATGAAACGTGAGCCCTGCTCCATTTGTTCCATTTTACTGGCTGTCAAATTAGTCATACAACTCGGGGCCACCAGGGGTTGTTGTGAGGACCGCAGTAGCCTGCTGAATCAAAACACTAGCTAACTCTTCCAGGTTCTTTGCCTTTCTGATCCTTTTTGTTGGAAGGCGGAGGGGAAGAACCTAGGATTCGGTCAGGCTGCTGGGCATGGCCACCTCCTGGCTGACACTTTCCACAGCCACCTCCTGGCTGCAACTTTCCATGGCCTCCTCCTGGCTGCAACTTTTCACGGCCTCCTCCTGGCTGAGACTTTCCTGTGTATGAAAATGGGACATAGTTTTAGTTTTTTGGTCATCAATCACACACAATTTTGAGCTCATGACTGTTGCAAATTGAATGTTAATAAATCGAAAAGACTATCCTTCTGACCCCAGCATTTTTCTTACCTGTCACAATCATTTTTGGCTACTATTGTCTATTGATATGTAAACCACTTTGTAAAAGCAGAAATTAGTGATCAATAATAGCATCTAGTTAACATCATTCAATTTTTGACAAGAAATATGTTGAACAATGCTATACCTGGCTCAAGCTGGGCTCCTCCACATCTTCTTCCTGGGTGGAAGGCCCAGGTTGGACTTCTGAAGCTTCATCTGATGTAGAAGGAAGTGTGGAAGAAAGTGTTGATAGCGATGGCCTGGATGGTCTGACAAAAAACGCAGTCTGTCATAGTACCAGAGCCTGGGAACATAAACATGATCTGCTACTGCTCCTGATCTCATGGAATCCTGGACCTTTTTGCACTCCCTGTTATATGTGCCCCTCAGGCCACCAATTTTGGCCTTCAAATAGGTGATGTCTGCCCTGGGATACCGGCTTCACCAATTCCAACAATTTCTCCAGCGCTGCCTTCCTCTTTAGCTTGTTGGAGTATTCTTGGTGTTTGACTTGTCAGAGACAGGGCAGCTCCCTGTACATGTCTATGAAGTTTGGCAGGAAGTTTGGGTCAGTAAATATATCCATCTCTGCAGGACACAACACAAGACAAACCCTAATGTCAGGCTAAACTTTTCTAATCTTGTCCCAATATAGGCCTCAATCTATAAGCAGTATAGGCCACTAACCACTGATGCCCCAAGTTAAAATTGTACCTTCATTTGCACGATCGGCGCTTATGCTACTCCGTCCGCACACAGATCATACGTATGATTCACGCGTGTTATGCTTTATAGACACTGCACATGCGTGAATCTCCGCCCCTGACCTTATTTCTAGTGTATTCGGCACAGTGGGAGAGCACATGGCGAAGAGACAGCAGGTGCATGCAGAGAGCAGCAACGAGGAGGACGACAAAAGCTCAGAGCAAGGCAGTTCCCGATCCAGGAGGAGATATGAGGCCTCAAATATGTCCTTTGTAGAGATGGTGGAGATGGTGAACATTTTGAAGAGGGTCGACTATTATGGGAATTATGGACCGTACCCAAACCCAAATGTGAGATAGGCCAAGATCAGGACTAAAGTTATGAGAAGTCTGCACAGGAATTTTGGGGTACGATGATCCAAGGAGCAATTGAGGAAACGCTGGTCAGACCTGAAATTGAGGGAGCAAGTTCAGTACAGAAAGATCAAGAAAGTGCTGCAAAAAAGTAAGCATTTGTCATGTGTTCCTATTATTATTATTATTATTACTTTAGTACTTCTCCATGTGCTTTTCTTTACTGTTGTACAGTTTAAAATGGCAAGTTTCAGGTTCGTGGGCACAGTAATCGTTCGTAGTAAACATCGTTCGTTCGCCCATTAATACAAGGTTTTTGCCAGATGCAAGTTAACTACATTTGTTCATGCCTATTTGTATTAAAATAAGTTTAGTACATTGTTTGTAACTAGAATGAAATGCAAACTTGATTTAGTGTAAGCAGAGGACACTCAGCAGCTGTTTATAGATCTGGATGCAGGAGCTCTAGTGTGGGGCACCAGAACAACCTTTTTAGGGTGTCCCACACAGATGTTCCAGTGGATATTAGGGGTCTCTACACTTGTGAAACTTTAACAAAAAAGGTAAGTATTCCAGCTTTAGAAAGGGGAAAAAAAAATGTTTTCAGCTTGGAACTCTGCCAAAATAGACAATTGTACGACACTTCCAAGCAATGTTTCATATTCTTATTTCTTGCCTCAAATGTCAGTGTGCTAAATATACCTTTTTTTAAATTTAGAATAGGGACATCTGAGGACACCACGAACCCCACTACTCATGAAGGGGAAATCCGCACACACCATGAAGAAGATGTGGAGGGAGAGGGTGAAATTGTGACCACAACAGATCAGTGTCTGAGACCACAACTTCAGGTAACATACGTATGCCTGCATATTTATAATACATTGTGTGTTTTTTTTATTTTTAGGTGATGCGGATGTTGTGGAATAAGAAACTAATTTCAACACTGCAAGTGCGCAGATCCTCATCGATGAGATCATGATGTGCAATCGGGATTTAGAGATGGTCAAGCAAAATATCACTGATGTCCAAAAAAAAGGCTAACATCATTGATGTTTTAGGCAGAATCTAATAACAACAAAAATTTAAAAGTTTCTCTTTTTTTTTCATTTTCCTAAAGTTTTAAAGTAATTTAAAAGCCACATTTTGAAGATGCACACAGTGTTTCAACTTGTGCTATCTGCCATCATGGGATATCAATGTACGCGTTTTGTGGGTGCAACTTCTTCCTCGCAACTAAAGTAGACAAGAGGAAGGAGTTGCACTCCCGAAACAAGTCCATTGACCCCAATGATGGGAGCTAGCACATGTTGACATTAGGCATGGGAGCAGGAGGGACATCCATATTTTAACTCCCAATTTGTGGTCATCTTCAAAATTTGGCTTTTACAAGGGTGACATCACCCCATCTGATAAAGGCAAGATTAACACAATTTGGACATACTAATGTCTCATATGGCCTTCAGTTTATCAAAGTTTACCTACTTTGTAAGTTCCTGAGTTGTGTATGTTATGGTTTTAAACATGCCAAAAAAGGGCTATATCTACTGTCAAACAGAAATGTTATATGCCAAAGATGTTGGTTTGTTAAAAAACCCTTTTATAATGCACGTGTAAATGTGCTTGGAGTAATGTGTTTTATACTTAACAATGTGTGGCTTCTTCCTTCAATGCTCAATACCAGTTTTTGGAGTAAGTTGGTGTAGTTACAGTGACAATGGGGGTCTTTACTAAAGGAAAATCCACTTTGTAATACAAGTGCACTTTCAGTGCAGTTTCAGTGCACTTTGAACTGCACTTGCAGTGCACTTGTAGTGCAAAGTGCATTCGCCTTTAGTAAATAACCCCACAGTGCTCAAAAATTTGACCCAATCCGGTCATTTTAGGGACTCAAAGTAATTAATTAATGGAGCTGAAAAGGATGATTATTTTTAGCATTAATACATTACATACATTAACAACAAAAACAATGTGTGTGTGTAGCAGACCCACAACATAATAGTTAGCTGGAGAAGAGATTGTCACCTTATGTTTTAAATAAGTTATGTTTGCACTATTGAAGAAAATGACCAAAAATAAAAGCCCATTGGAGAACCTAGGAGACAGATAAGAAACACAAGCAGTAAATCAAATGAAAGATGAGTTTAGTTTATATATTTTTTTATTTTAAACAGGTTTATATATTTTCTGGCATATAAATAGCCCCCTTACCCGCAAAGTACTCTAGATACTTTTGGTGAACTTTGTGGATGCTTTGGGGGGACAAACCAGGACAGCCAGGTTCAAGAGCCATGAGAGTTGTTGTATCCGGTAATAATCCGTCCTCAGTCCCAACTGAGGCCACATAGTTTGATGCATTTTTTTGCAAAAAGTTATGTAATATGCAGCATGAAAGAACAATGTGATTGATTTTATACTCCGCCATGTTGATAGCTGTGAGAAATAGGTGGAACTGGCCGGTAATTAAAAACCCTCTCGTCCAGGGTGAGGGTCCTCATCAGGAATGGCTGAAGAAGATGGTCCCCCAGTGCAAAAGCTTTACCCACGACAAAGACGAACGGGAGTCCTGCCACATTGTATTGTGGAGGTGACAAACCCAAGCTGCCATTCTGGAGCCGTCTGTAAAACTCCATCTAGAAGATGACTCCACCATCTGACATCTGCCCATTTTTCCCCATGTCCACATACAGAAACTCGTATGTCGCCAACACCACCACCAACAACACTATACTATTATACCCCTTATAATTATAATAGTATGACCCTGAGTTGGGGGTGGGACAATGCAGACGTGCTTCCCATCTATTGCCCCACCGCAGTTGGGGAAGTCCAACTGCTGGTTAAACTGGGAGGCCACAGTCTGCCATTCCGGTGGGTTTGAAGGAAACTGTGGAGTCAAACATGAAAAAAAAATTTTGCACATAAAAATTGCAAGCAGATTAGACACACATTAGACACATTAAACATTCTTGGCCAACGTAAGTAGAACATTTCTTGAAATTAGTATTTAAAGTCAAAAGTATAAGGTCCATTTATCAGATTCCCCCCCCCCCCCCGATGGGCCAGTGTAAAAAAAAGGGGGGTGTAATGTTTTGGACAGATGACCCTCTCCACTTCCTTGAGAGCTAAGTGCATAAATAATGTCTGTTACTTTGTCCAGCCACTCCCTACTTACACTGTTGGCAGCCCACTGGTAGGGATGAGCCGAACACCCCCCCGGTTCGGTTCGCACCAGAACTTTCAAACGGACCCCAAATTCGAACAAACTTTAGAACCCCATTGACGTCTATGGGACTCGAACGTTCGAAATTAAAAGTGCTAATTTTAACGGCTAATATGCAAGATACTGTCCTAAAAAGGGTTTGGGGACCTGGCTCTTGCCCCAGGGGACATGGGTCAATGCCTAAAATGTTTTTAAAAATGGCCGTTTTAGCGAGAGCACTGATTTTAATGATGATTAAAGTGAAAAAAAAAGTGAAATATTCCTTTAAATATGGTGCCTGGGGGGTGTCTGTAGTATGCCTGTGAAGTGCCACGTGTTCCCCGTGTTTAGAACAGTCCCTGCACAAAATGACATTAAACAGAAATAACATCATTGAAAACTGCTTGCGGTTTTAATGTTATATCTGGTTCCTGCAATATGGTTGAAAACCATTGAGCAAAATGGCATGGGTAGCCCTCCCTGCCCATTACCAGCCCCTTTGGGTCTTGTACGCATATCAAGGGGAACCCTGTACCCATATTAAAAAAAGGAAATGCGTGTGGCCCCCAGGCCCTATATACTCAGAACAGCAGTATACAGGCGGTGCAAACAAGACAGGGACTGTGTAGGTTTGTTGTGTTAAGGTGAAAATTTTTTTGTAATTTTCAACTGGTACATTTTTAAAGTGTAGCTCCAGTCAAAAAAACTATTTTTAAGCTTTTTGGAAAACATAGGGAAGGGTTATCACCCCTGTATAATTTGTTTTGTCGTCCATCTTTTTTCATCTCACTTGCTGTTGTCTCCTTCCGTTTGCAAGTAGGAGATGTTTGTAAGTTGGATGTTTGAAAGTAGGGGCCTGCCCTATATGCTCTGCAGAAATGGCGGAACAAGGTGTTGGTTTTGCCACAACATTGTAAGCCCTCAAAGTGACTCTTGCTGGGCGCTGGAGCGAACGATTATATCAAGAATTGTAATTACATGCCATTGTTGAACAGTGGTAGAAAAATTTACCTTTGGTGGTTGTGGTGCTGGTGCCACAACACTATAGGTCCTCACAGTTACTCTGGGTGGGCACAGGAACGGGCCCTCCTGTGAAATATTATATCAAGAATTGTAATTACATGTCCCTGTTAAACAGGGGCAGAAAAATTGGGCCTTAGGCACTGGTGCTGGTGCCACGAGACTGCAACCTCTCCCATATACTCTAGTTTTATTGCAGGAATTAGCCCTGCTGCAAAGCATTGCATCAAAAATTGTACTTAAACGCCCCTGTTAAACAGGGGCAGAAAAATTGGGCCTTAGGCACTGGTGCCACGACACTGCAACCTCTCCCATATACTCTAGTTTTTTTTTAATACAAACGTTTTTTATTGGGTGAGAAACAAAATACACAGTAGTGCTCATATACACGACTTGCAGTAGCATTGTACAATGTTACAATAAAGCTCAGATGAAATAATGAAAAACAATATCAAGAGAAAACAAAAAAATAGAACAGCGCTATAGAGCTAGTGAAACATAAAATTCCAGCAGTGAGGCTGTGTTTAACTATTCTAGAAGTACTATGCTAAGGCATTCAGGGTGACTGTGTAGGTTGAGATAAAAACCAACTAAATTTTACAATAATAATAATAACTGACCGTAGCAGAGAAAGAAAAAAATCCTTCGTTCTTAAACTTCAGCCCTGTAGCGACTATTATTTGCCCAACTTCAGAAGGTAGAGGATGTGTAGAAATTTGGTGGACTAGGTAACCAGGTCAGGGTCTGCGAGACTGTTATGCCCCAGAAACGGGGTACAGGGCCAACTCACTTCAGAGATCCACCTGAGGGAGAAGGGGAGGGAGTACCAACCCCTCCGCCCCCGAGCCGATCGGCCATGTGGCCCACTTGGCAGTGTGAATGTGCATAGAGTCCATTAGCGTATGGTGGATCCGTTCCATAAGACGGATAGACTCCATCCTTCGAATTACCTGAGACCAGGGAACCGAGGGTGAGCGCCAATGTAACGCCACCGCCCATTGAATGGCACTAAACAGGGTATTAATTAATCTCTGGGAGGATCGGGTAGTCCCCGGGAGTGAGGCAAAAAGTAGACAGTGTGCAGCTGTCAATTCAACGTTAGCCCCCATGATGGTGGCAACCAAGGTCGAGGCTTGATCCCAGACAGGTTGAAGTAGGGAACAGCTCCAGAATGTATGGAGTAGTGTGCCAGGCTCAGGGCAACCCCTAAAGCACCCGCCAGAGACCGAAGGAAAAAACTTATGTACCCTCTCCGGGGTGAGGTACCATCGTGTGTGTAGTTTCACTACGGTGTCCTTGATTGCCATGGAACGGGAACATCTATGCATATTCCGGAGCATGTCCTGCCAATCCTCTTGGGAGAATTCGGTGGACAGGTCTGCTTCGCACAATCCCATGGCTCTAGATTTCTCAGGTAACTGAGCTTCTATTAGGTGCTTATATATAGTAGAAATAGTGCCTTTGTCTCTGGAGTGTCGATAGCATAGAGATTCAAATTGCATATTAGAGGGGTCACTAGCTACACCATAGTGCGTTTGGAAAAAATGGCGAATTTGTAGATATTTAAAGAACTCCCCCCTCGGAATCTCGTGACTCCTCTGGAGCTGCAAGAAGGATGTAAAGCGTGGACTATCATTGCAGAGAGCTCGGAGGGTGACCAGCGACTTCCGAATCCACCAGCTAAAAGAGCCGGGGGACTCAAAAGCCAGAGGAAATCTCTTATCCCCTAGAAAGGAGGCCAACCGGGGTCTGCTTGGGAGTAATCTAAATTTGGAGTGATATAGTGACCACAGGTAAAGGGAGCGGCTGACTATAGTGTTTAGGGGGGCTAGGACCCCTGGTCTCATCTCCCCCTGCCACAGGATGCCCGGGAGAAAATACGGGCGTATGGACTGGGTTTCAAAAATCAGCCATGGCACCCCAAGATTAGGGGCGTGCCATTGGGCCGTTTGGGCCAACCGCACTGCCAGGTAATATAACCAAATATCCGGTAAACCCAGTCCACCCTGGGGCAGGGGTCGATGCAACAGAAGTTTCCCAAACCTGGGTCTCTTGTTCTGCCATATAAAAGCATTAATGTCACGTTGCAACAGCGTGAGAGCCCGGCGTGGGACATACAAGGGGAGGGCTCTAAAAAAATAAAGTAATTTGGGCAGAATAGACATTTTAACCGCGACCACTCTCCCCATCAGGGGAATATGATAAGTGGACCACAGTTTTAGCCATCTCCTAACAGCCGAGAAGGCCCTAGGAAAATTAGCATTATAGGTGTCCGATAGGGTGGTGGCAAGGTGAATCCCGAGATAATTTTATGTATGTTTGGATACCAGGAGACCAAATGTGTTTTGGAGATGTAAGATCTCGGGGGGGGGGGTGAAATTAACAGGGAGGGCCGAACATTTGGTTAGGTTCACTGCCAACCCTGAAATTTTCCTAAAGGAGTCGAGGTTTTCAATAAGGTTGGGTAACGAAATTAAAGGATTGGGCAAGAACAGTAGAACATCATCTGCATATAGACTAAGCTTGTATTCCCCCTCTCCCTTCAAGTACCCACCTATATTTGGGTTAGCAATAAGTGCCCTGGCCAGGGGTTCTAAGGCCAGGGCAAATATTAACGGGGACAGTGGGCAACCCTGCCTGGTGCCCCTGCCCAAGGGGAACAGCTCAGAGGAACAACCCGGGATTTTCACTCTAGATTGAGGGTTCTGATATAAAGCTTTAAATCCGTGCACCAAAGCTCCTGTAAACCCAAACTTAGATAAAACTCTGTCAATGTAGGGCCATAAAACACTATCAAATGCTTTATGTATATCCAGTCCCAGGATCAGGACTTTCTTGGAGTAAAGGTTGGCGTCCTGTATAACATTCAAGGCCAATCTAATGTTGTCCGTGATTTGCCTGTGTGGTATAAATCCCGTTTGTTCGGGACCAACCAGAGTACAAATAATAGGGGCTAGTCTGTTTGCTAATATTTTTCCTAAAAGTTTGACATCGTTATTTAATACCGAAATGGGCCTATAATTTTGGGGCATGGTGTTATCCTTATTCGGTTTAGGGATTAACGTCATGTTGGCATGAAGCATTTCATCCGGGAGAGCATGACCTTGTAAAATCTGGTTAAAAAGTTTTGTCAATTTGGGGGCCAGGATTTGGGAATTTTTTTTGTAATATAATGAGGTGTATCCATCCGGGCCAGGGGCCGTGGAGGATTTAAGGGATTTCATAGTGGCTATAACCTCTTGTTCGGAGAAGGGGGCATTCAGGGCTTGAAGTTGTGAGTCCGACAGTGATGGAAGGCTCACCGAATCTAACCACTGGTCCACATCTGGGGAGACAGGTTGGGAAGGAGGTGATAACAACTTCTGGTAAAATGTTTTGAAAACCTGAAGTACTTCTGTGGGGTGAGTGACTATGTGACCTGAATCGTTTCTTAATTTATAAACATGGGGAGGCTGTAGGGACTGATGAAGTTTGCGAGAGAACATACTGGAGGCCGTATTACTATGCAAGAGGAATTTAGCCTTAGACCAACGCAATGCCTTCTCAGTATGATCCGATAGGATTGTGTCTAACTCGGCCCTCTTTTGGTTGATTAACTGCATGGTGTCTAGCGAATGGGAAACAGAATGGGATTGATATAATTGCCGTAATTCATGGGTAAGGGAGCGGATCTGCTCACCTCTTTGTCTTTTTTTGGTGACTGCGATTTCAATCAGGTGGCCCCGAAGGACCGCTTTATGAGCCGTCCAGAGTTTTTGAGGGGAGATATCCCCTGTATCATTAATTTGGAAGTAATCCTCTAGGATGCCCACAACGCGAGTGTAAATCTCCGGGTCCGTCAATAATGAGTCATTAAGCCTCCAAGAGGCCGCATTAGGGGAAAGGCCAATGTGGGAGGTGTGAAAGGAAACCACCTGGTGATCAGACCAGGGGCACGGCTGTATAGATGCGAGAGGCGAGTTAGCCAACAATATAGGGGAAGTGTATATGTAATCTAATCTAGCATAGCTATCGTGGGGGTGGGAATAATGGGTATATTCCCTTGTACCAATATTCAGTGCTCTCCATGAATCAATAAGTTGTAATCTATCCAACGAACGACTTAGTAATTTCGGGAAGGCCTTAGCACAGTGAGTGGGTTTACTGCGGTCTAACGAGGGGTTGGCCACCAAATTAAAATCCCCCCCCACAATCAGATGAGGGGAGATATACCTGTCTAAAATTCGTAAGAAATGTTGATAAAAGGTACCTTGAGCAGAATTTGGAGCGTATAAATTAGCTATAGTCACCGCCTTACCCTGTATCAACCCTTGCAGCACAATGAACCTACTATTTGGGTCCTTATACACATGGGAAGGTTCGAACCGCAAAGTATTGCGGATAAAGATCGCAACTCCCCTGGCCCTGGACTCAAAGGTGGTATAGTAGTGCAATTTATACGACTTGTCAAAAAATTTAGGACAAGACGTAGAGGAGAAGTGAGTCTCCTGTAAAAGTATTATGTCTGCTCCCATACGCTTATATTGGCGGAAAGCCTTCCTTCTCTTTTGGGGTGAGTTGAAGCCCCTCACATTGTGTGAGATAATCTGGAGACCCATGTCATGAGGTGCATAGGCACGCTATTCTACAGACCCTACCAAGGAGGTGTTGTACCCCATGCCAGAGTCCAGTACCAAGGGAGCCACTCTCACACACATTATGAAAAAGCATTGACAGAAGGCGGTTAGGGCCAACTGTCCACCGATTAGAAAAGTCTAAAGTAGAGAACAAAGCCATCCATATATCAGGGCAAGTATTACGGTCAGTATAACCTAAAAACAAATAAACTGAAACAAAAACAAAATAACTGTGGAGTCTGGGTGGAAAATCCAGCCAGACTAATAGAATGTACACCTGGGGCCCTAAGGCCCCTACATCCACCTGCTCCATTCACTCCCCGCCAACTAACAGTCCAAACAGGGAGTGGAGGACCAGTGTGGAGGGGGGAGAACCACAACGCCAAGAAAAAGGAAGAGAAAAAATCATCCAGTGAGGGAACAAGGAAACAAAAAAAGCGAAAAAAAAAGGGCAACCGTCTCTGGGGACAGGGAGACACCAGAGTTACTTAGCAAGTATATCCGAACAGCTTGCACAGATACAGGGGAGGGGGGGGAGGGATTCAGAGTCTCCAGGTAGGTCGACTGAAGGAACCCGGCCATAGGTTCCATTGAAGACAGGCAAAATCCTTGCAGGACAAACTGGGTAAGTCCGGGTAAACCATAAAGTATTCACTCCTCAGGAAGTGGCTGAAGCCTTCGAGAGCGTCTGTCCCTGTGGGGCGATGGAGTGGCCCAAATGGGAGACGGGCGAGGAGACGGTGGGTGCCTGGGTGTTTGTTGTCTTTCCAATAGGCCCAACTTCATTAGAACTTCTCTACCCTCCACAACTGTGGAGGCAACATGCGTGGAGCCATTATGCGGGACAATCAATTTAAATGGAAACCCCCAACGGTAACGCACCTGAGCTGTTTGCAACGCAGAGGTAATTTCTTTCATCTGTCGCCGCTTCTCCAGCGTGGCCGGGGCTATATCAGGAAAAATTTGAACAGCGATCCCATCCAGAAGGATACGTGGGGTGTTGCGGGAAGCTCTGAGGATTTCCTCCTTAATAAGGAAGTCTTTAAGGCACATAACAATGTCCCGTGGGGGCTTCTCCGGGGGTGGTTTAGGCCTCAAAGCCCTGTGCAGTCGGTCACATATGAAGGATTCCTTAGGTTGGGTAGGAAGAAGAAGTTGAAAAAGCTTGGTGATCGTGGCCGGGAGATCCGTCACTGACTCAGGGATCCCCCGCACCCTCACATTATTCCTCCTGTTTCGGTTGTCCAGGTCTTCCAAATGATTCTGGAGCTGGACAACCGTGTCTCCCAACATCTCGTGGTCTCTCCGCAGATCCGCATAAGCTAAATGGAGCTCGTCATGCTTTACTTCCAGGAGGTCCGTCCTGTTCCCCAGGGCCGCTAACTCCTGCGATAGTGTGCTGGTTGATTTCTGTAATTCTGCCTGGAATTTCCTGGCTAGCCTATCGTACATGTGGGCAAGGCTGTCTTCTAGGTCCGCTTTCGTTAGCTGGGAGTCCCCCGTACCTGCATGCGAGCCCGCTGCGCGCGGAGTCTCTGCGTCCACGGAGGCCTGGGCGCCATCTTGGGACATCTCCTGCATCTCGGTGACTCAAAGAAGATAGTTGGTCAAGGAGCGCTGAGCGGTTTTCCGCCTGCCCTTCTTAGCCGTCGGCATGCACGATTGATCCCTCGGGCTGATGGGATAGCTTTGGCATCGATCGGTGAGCAGATTTGACCCGGGGAGTGATTTAGAATCTCCGCTGTCCCCGGAGCTCCTGTGTCTAGCGACCTGCTCGCTCCGCGCCGCGCATGCGCCCCCCCATATACTCTAGTTTTATTGCAGGAATTAGCCCTGCTGCAAAGCATTGCATCAAAAATTGTACTTAAACGCCCCTGTTAAACAGGGGCAGAAAAATTGGGCTAATGGCATCACCCAGAACCAGAAATGTTCTTCCAACATATCAGCGGAGGAGGAAGAGGATAGACAATCAACATAACAGGACAGTCACTCAGCATCAGCATAGGCAGTCTTGAAGGGATGTGATATTTCAAAAAAAAATATTCGGTTACATCAGCTTCAGGTGCTTGGTAGCTGTGGGTGATCCAAGACTGATTCATCTTGATGAAGGTCAGTCGATCAACTGATTTGATGGACAGGCGCACCCTGTGATCGGTAACAAATCCACCAGCAGCACTGAAGGTGCGTTCCGTAAGAACGCTGGATGCAGGACAGGCCAGTAGCTCAATTGCATACTGTGCAAGCTCTGGCCAGTGATCCATCCTCAAGACCCAGTAAGCCAGAGGATTTTCGGTGGGAAAGGTGTCCAAGTCTGACCTTGCCCCTAGGTATTTCTGCACCATGTAAATCAGACGCTGGCGATGGTTGCTGGAACCGATCATACCTTGGGGCTGCGGACTAAAAAATTGTCTGAAAGCATCAGTCAGACGGCCACCTTCTCCACCGCTCCTTCTGACCGATGCCTCAGCAACACGTTGTCCAGGACCAGGAGTTTGTAACCTCCCAGTCTCTGGGAACGTGTTGCACAGACCTTTCTGCAAGGCCTCCCGGAGATGTCTCATCCTCTGCTCCCTCTGCGATGGCAAGATAAGGTCGGCAACCTTACCCTTGTACCGTGGATCAAGGAGAGTGGCTAGCCAGTAATGGTCCCTCTCCTTGATCCGAAGAATACGAGGATCCTTTCGCAGGCTTTGCAGGATCAGGGAGGCCATGCAGCGTAGGTTAGCTGAGGCATTCGGTCCGGAGTCCTCTGGGTCACTAAGGGCAACATGATCCGCAGCTACCTCCTCCCAGCCACGTACAAGTCCACGTGTTTCTTGGGACTGTAAATCATCCCTACAAGACTGCTGCTGCTGCTGCTGCTGCTGATGCTGAGTGCCAGCCTCCACCTCCATGCTGACACAATCCTCCTCCTCCTCCTCTTCCTCCTCCTCATCCTCTTCCTGTGTGATGGGTGGCACAGCAGGAACACTGTCTGGATAAAGGGGGCCTTGAGAGGCAAGGAAGTCCTCCTCTTCCTGCCTCTGTTCTGCCTCAAGTGCCCTGTCCATTATTCCCCGCAGCGTATGCTCCAAGAGGTGGACAAGAGGTACAGTGTCACTGATGCATGCACTGTCACTGCTCACCATCCTTGTGGCCTCCTCAAATGGTGACAGGACAGTGCATGCATCCCTGATCATGCCCCACTGGCGTGGTGAGAAAAAACCGAGCTCCCCTGACCCTGTCCTGGTGCCGTAGTCGCACAGGTACTCATTGATGGCCCTCTGCTGCGTGTGCAGCCGCTGCAGCATGGCCAACGTTGAGTTCCACCTGGTGGGCATATCACATATAAGGCGGTTCTTGGGCAGGTTCAACTCCTTTTGGAGCTCAGCCAGCCGAGCACAGGCATTAAATGATCGGCGGAAATGCACGCAGACTTTCCTGGCCTGCTTCAGTACATCCTGTAAGCCGGGGTACCTGCCCAAGAACCGCTACACCACCAGGTTAAGGACGTGAGCTACACAGGGCACATGGGTCAGTTGTCCCTGTCGGAGGGCGGAGAGGAGGTTGGTGCCATTGTCACAAACCACCATTCCTGGCTTAAGCTGGCATGGCATCAACCACCTCTCGGCCTGCCCCTGCAGAGCTGACAAAACATCCGCCCCAGTGTGGCTCCTGTCCCCCAAACAAACCAGCGCAAGCACGGCATGGCATCGTTTTGCCTGCGTATTTGCGTAGCCCCTGGAACGCCTACGGGGCACCGCTGGTTCTGAGGACAGAGCACTGGAAGAAGCCATGGAGGAAGAAGAAGAGGAGGGGGTGGAGGAGAGAGGTGTGTCACAACCAATAGTAGCATTTTGGAGGCGTGGTGGCGGAACAACCTCCAACACTACTGCACCTTGTCCTGCATCCTTCCCAGCTGCCAGAAGTGTGACCCAATGGGCCGTGAAAGACAGGTAACATTCCCTGTCCATGCCTGCTGGACCATGAGTCAGCGGTAATATGCACCTTACCGCTGACCGCCCTGTCCAGCGAGGCAAGGACATTGCCTTCCACATGCCGGTAGAGAGCCGGAATCGCCTTCCGTGAGAAAAAGTGGCGTTTGGGGACCTGCCACTGAGGAACCGCACATTGTACAAACTCACGGAAGGGGGCCGAGTCTACCAACTGAAAAGGCAGCAGTTGAAGTGCTAGCAATTTAGCCAAGCTAGCATTCAACCGCTGGGCATGTGGATGGCTAGGAGTGAACTTCTTTCGCCGGTCCAGCAGCTGGGGCAGGGACATTTGCCTGCTATAATCGGACGTGGGTGTACCGCTAGCAGAGTTCCCGGAAGCACTTGGCTGTGACACACCTAATTCTACACCTTCATTCCTCTCAGAGCAGGTTTCAGAGAGGACTGAAGGTCTAGTGGGGTTGGAGATGCCAGCTGATGAGGAGCAAGGAGAGGTCCGCTTTGTTCTTTGGTGTGGGTCTTTGAGGTACGTTTGTCAACGAGCTGCATGGCAGGTCAACATATGTCTGGTCAAGCATGTGGTGCCCAAGCGGCTGATGTTTTGGCCACGCGAGATACGCTTGAGACATATGTTGCAAATAGCAGCGGTGCGATCTGATGCACTCGTCTCAAAAAAGGCCCACACCAAAGAACTTTTAGAATAACGCGCAGACGCAGCACCCTGCACAGGCGGAGCTCTGCGGTGTGATTCAGTCGGTGTGCTGCCCCTAAGCTGGCCCCCGGAGGGCATCCTGCCTCGTTGGACATGTGCCTCCTCCTCCTCCTCCTCCTCCTCCTCTCTCCAACCAGGCACCCACGTGGAGTCAGTGCCCTCATCATCCCCTCCCTCTTCATCGCTGTAGCAAACCTGGCAGTATGCTGCAGCTTGTGGAACATGACTGTCAGATTGCTGTCCTTCTTGAGCATCCCCTCTCTCTGCGCTCACGCTACTGCCTTCCTCTAGCTGAGTGTCATCATCAGAGCCCACAAAACACTGGGCATCCTCCTGGAGCATGTACCTAACACTGTGCTCAAAGAGTTCTCAGGAGGACGTGGTGGGTCTAGGGAAGGAGTCACTGATGATGACATTGAGAAGAGGGAAGACGATGCGTTAGCAGCTGCTTTGCTAGTACCCTGAGACTGGGTGAGAGAGGATGAGGAGGATGAAGAGGGATTGGTCATCCACTCTACCAAGTCGTTGGCATGTTGCTGTTCAACTTGTCCAGCTGCCGAAAAGAAGGACAAGCATGTCCCATGGCCACGTGCTGATGACAATGCACCGCGTCCACGACCAGCACTGTTGTCTCTAGACACAGAGCCTGCTTGCCCTCTTTTATCGGCTCGCGCCTGTCTGCCTCTCCTTGCTGGCCTTCCAGACATGGTAATGGCCTGAAGGGAGTTGGGTAAAACAGCAGTGTAATGGAGTCACACAACACCCACTAACTCCTGCAGATGCCTTTATTATAGAACACCAGAGATAAAGGGGTATACTGTAATTGAGTCACACAACACCCACTAAGCCCTGCAGATGGCTCTATTAGAGAACAGCAATAAAGGGTAGATACAGGTGTATATTGTGCTGGAGGCACAAAAAACCCACTAACTCCTGCAGATGCCTTTATTATAGAACACCAGAGATAAAGGGGTATATACAGATGTATACTGTGCTGTGCTGGAGGCACACACAACTTCTAATAACTCCTGCAGATGGCAAGTGGGCTCAAATAGAGAAGAGCTATGTAGGTGGATATAGCGGTGTTTACTGGGTACAGAGCACGCAGACAGCACGCACAAGCTCCTAACACTATTGACTGCAAGCTCTATTATAAAAGATAGATCACTAGCTATATAGGTGAGGTGAATATAGCGGTGTATACTGCGGTCAGGGCACACAGACAACAACCACTACACAACAGCAAGATCGAAAATCGTCCGAAAACGATCGGTGTGTACTGTGTTGAAGGTACACAGAACACCCACTAACTGCTTCAGACGCCAACACACTACACTAGGCCGCCGCGCTGGCGGCCTTATATAGTGTGGGGCGTGTACTACACAGCCTGAGCTATGATTGGCCACAGGCATCCTGCCTGTGGCCAATCATGGCTCTCCTCGCTGCTGGCGCTGTGATTGGCCAAGCATGCGGGGACACAGTGCATGCTTGGCCAATCATGAGCCATTGTGGGCCGTGAGCGCCACACAAATTTGGCGCGAACGGCCCATAACGTTCGGAATTCGCCTCGACTCGAACACGAAGCTCATCCCTACCCACTGGACAGATAAGAAGTGTCATAATACAAAAATATGAATACACACTGTCCAAATTGAAGCACATTTTTACATTCTAAAATTACCTATCAAGATAATAGGAGAACAAAACTTTAAACAGTACCATTTGAAAGTATTCAGGCAGGCCCTTGCACTACATGTTTTGGTGATTTCATCCATAAATCTGATCACAAAAGAGGTAGGTATAGTGTGTATGGGTTTGGCAAAGTCAGCAGATAGAGTACTGATATCGCTGACTTAGTGGTTTGGGGGGAGGGAGGGTTCCAAATGAGTTTGGGCCTCCCTAAAAAAAAGCCTCTTGCACCCTGCCTGAATTTATGGCCAACAATAACATTTGTACACATTTTTTGGGGTGTTTAGGGTAAACACTACAACGGAGCAGACAAAATACATTGTTAAGTGACTAGCCTAGGTGTGTATGGGCCCATGATAGCATGCTGGGGACGATAGTGAAGGCAAATATGCATGAAGGACAAAAAAGCATTGAAAGCTTACAGCATGCATGAGGACAAAGAGAACATTTGCAGCATATTACAATCATGGTAATTAGGGAATGATGGCATAAATACAATACATTGGCAAACATTAAATACATAGAATGTGATGTTAAAGGATAAAACTTACCTTAATATAGTCCTTCTACAGGACTTGAATTATGGCAGAACAGGTCTCTGGAATAATGATTCCAGTCGTAAAATTGATATCCTGGAGATTTCTCCCCTTCACCAAGTACCGGATGGTGGCGATGAGCCTCTGCTCAGGAGTGATTGCTTTCGGCATGCAGGTGTCCTGTTTGTAATATAAGGGGACAGCAAAGCCAACATATGGTGAAAAACGAGGTCCGTTACCTGGATATAATTCTTGAAATCATCAGGATTATTCAGCCTGGATTACTCGCAACAAAGGCATGTGTGATAATTGGTCACGCTGGAGCAACCAACTCTTTGTCCATGAACTCCTCCACATCCTGTTCATGGACTGGACTTGGGTCAAAGCAAGAACTCCAAAAACAAGCCCAAGCACAGCACGAACTCCACGACGAGTATGCACCCGCAACATGGCTTGAAAATGGTCGGTTGGTGAGAACGAACTAACAGAACCCACGGAAAATTAGAAAGAACCTGAGAAGAACGATCTGAAAATCAGAAACAAGCGGAAGCGGACTATTAAATAGAACACACTGAAAGACAGGAAGGAAGGAACTGATAACACGCACTGAAGGAACTGATAACACGCACTGAAGAACAGATATAAACCCACAAGCACAAACTGAAAAGCAGAAACAAACTGAAAAGCACAAGGCTGAAAAGCGTGAATCGTCTCTCACCAAACTTGTACTAACACTAGATAAACACAAGATTAGCAGAAGGATCCCAAAGGGTGGCACACTGGCTATTGAACCTCCTTTTTATAGTCCTGTTATGTGTGTTGTACGTCACTGTGTTCTTGACATTCGGAATTTCCGACAACATTTGTGTGTATACAACACAAGTTTGAGCCAACATTCTTCGGAAAAAAATCCACGGTTTTGTTGTCGGAAAATCCGACCGTGTGTACGGGGCATAACACATTCATCTGAGAGGAAAACAGAAATACAGTATATGGTGTCAGCACATTTTTTTTCTACCCAGTTAGTTTTTCAGAACAAAATTGAATGTAACAATCATGTTTATTTCTCTTTTTTTTTTCTTTTAAATAAAAAATCACATATTACTGTAAATTGGACACTTCGTGAAGGCTAAAAAAAAAGTCAAGAGCAGAGAAAAGAGTGCACAGGCTCTGGTGCAAAACCTTTTAATAAGTAGTTAAAAGAATAAAATCAATAAACTCCGAGGGCGGAATTGGCTTGCCTGATGGTTGGGGAAGTTTCCTATCAGCAAAACCTGTCAGTGTGTGGCGTGGCGACAGCTGCACTTGGATCCAGCTAGCCCGGTTTCTCGTTTTGTCAGCTGGAACCTTCGCTAAGGAAATATCGGACATGCATTGCTGAGGAGTGGTAGAAGCGGATGCCATGCCTTATTTTACTCATGTTTGTGGGTGTATTGATTTTATTCTTTTTTATTCTTTTTTTTATTCTTTTATCTACTTAATAAAAGGTTTTGCAGTAGAGCCTGTGATCTCTTTTCTCTCTTTATGTTTTTACAATCTTCAGTGCCCGCTGACCAAGAAAGCTGCAAGGTGGTGCAACCAAAAGTGAATTAACCCTTTGATGGATGGAACACTTTTTTGAATGGTTTTGGACTTATGGGACACTCTTGGCAGGAGTGCAAGTATTATATATTGTGGTTACATTAAAAAACAATTAAGACAGCCTTAGGAAAGTACTTATTGTCAAACTGGTGTTTTGGGACAAATTTTGTCTTTTTGGCTTTTGGCTCACTTAACAGTTTAAAGTGGTTGTAAACCCTTACAAACCACTTTGACCTACAGGTAAGCCTAGATTAAGGCTTACCTGTAGGTCCAAGCAATATCTCCTAAACCTATATGGTTTAGGAGATATTTGCCCGAAAACGGGCACCGCGCAGGCGCACTGAACGCGGCAGTTCCAAAAATGGAGCTGCCGCATTTGTCGACTCCCGTGCGCATGCGCGGGAGTGACGTCATCGCGGCTTCGCTGAATGACAGCGGCGAAGCTGCGAGACGCCACCAGCAAGATGGATGCGGCGGACTACAGGGGACAGCGCGACTTCGCTGGCTCCTGTGTCATGTAAGTGACACATAATGGGCTACTATGCGATGCATAGTAGTCCATTATGCTTTACCTTTGCAGGGAAAAAAAGAGGAAGTAAACTCATCAGGGTTTACTTCCTCTTTAAGAATCCAATGCTTCAAGCGTTTTCACAGAACATCATGATTACACATTCCTTAATTATTTAAGTTTGGTGGCCAAAATCACAATTAAAAATATACTGAAGGTGAACATTCAATATGTTATGGACACTAAGCCCTTGTACACACGGTTGGAGATTCCGACGGAATGTGTCCTATCGGACCGTTTTGTCGGATATTCCGACTGTGTGTGGTCTCCATCAGACTGTTTCTGTCGGAATATCCGACGGACCAACTTTTCCAACTTGCCGGTAAAATTTTCCGACAAAATGCTCTGATCGGACATACTCCGATCATGTGTAGCCTACTCCGACGGACAAAGTGCCACGCATGCTCAGATCAAATTCCTAGACCAAAGCAATTGGCTACTAGCCTTAACATAGTCCCGTCGTAACGAAATAACGTCATCACGTTATGTACAATCAGATTTTCCGACAACTTAGTCCGAGCGCGTGTATGCAACACCACTTCCGGACCTCTTCCGGAATTAATCCGTCATAATTACTCTGACGGATTTGGTTGTCGAAATCTCTGACTGTGTGTACAAGGGCTTAGTACACTTCTAAAAAACAGAAGATCCTAGCAGACATCTAAAATAGAGAAAACAAAATGTCTACTTAAAATAGCTAATCCAAGTTTATATTTCCCCACAGGATATGTGTTGGATGATTTAACGTATTCAGGATGTGTTCACATGGAAAATTGTTCTTGCGTTTACAACAATAAAACCTATGCACCTGGATCACAGTTCACTACTAGATGCTCTCAATGGTAAGTTCATTTGATAGATATCTTAATACAGAAGTGTTCAGAGGGCCTTGCCGAAGCAGAGAGGCTTCCTCTTTGGTTTCTTCTTCCAGAGACTAGGATAACTCTCCCAGTGCAATTAGTGAGGCATTAGTGACAGCTGGCCACTTATGGTATGAAGGTCTCTTAAAGCACTCTTGATACACAGTGAAAAGCAAGCAAGCATACAAGATACAGTAGCAGAATGAAAGTGACAGCGGAAGTAAAAGTGGAGGTTTACTGAATACACTATAGGAAAATTGCTCTCCCAATGTAATCTGCAGAGCCGGGCTGTCAGTATGACAGCCATGTTCTACTCTTCAGTATTTTATAAATATTTCATAGGTTAGTATTTTTAATAAAAAAAAAAAATAGATTTACTTTAGTAGTTTTAATCACTCGCGTTTTTTATACTATTCACGTGTAAATTTGCATTTATTGTTGTAGCACCACATCAAAAAATGCCGTATACGAGAAGTATAATTCCAGTGCCTTTATTAAAGATACAAATGGAGGAATACAACTTCTACTTGAGTTGAGTTATAAACTATATGGAAGAACACATTTGATAGTTGTCTAGTTGATAGTTGACATTTCTAAAGAAAAAAAATAGTCAAATCACGCTTAAATTGACAAAAAAAACGGCATGGGGTCCCAGCCCCAGTCCATACCAGGCACTTTGGGTCTGGTGTGGATTTCAAGGGGAAGCTGACCCCAACAAAAAATTTGTGGGATCCCCCCAAAATCCATATCAGACCCTTATCTGGGCATGCAGCCCAGCAGGACAGGAAAGGGGGGACAAGCAAGTGGCCTCCCTCCTAAACCATACCAGGCCACATGCCCTCAACATAGGGTGGGTGCTTTGGGGCGGGGGGAGCCCTGTGCCCAAGCACTATTTTTTTAAATTTTGACATGGGGTTCATCTTAAAATCCATACCAGACCCAAAGAGCCTGGTATGGACTGGGGGAACCTACGCTGTTTTTTGTTAAATGTTTTTCTATTGCTGGGCAATTGCCGGCATTCTTTTCTTTACATTCATCTGTCAGTGGGGAAGCCCGCTGACATATGATGACTCATGGTTGTTAAGGATGCGGGCGGCCGGCTTCCCAGCCCGCTGTTTAACAATCATCCATTTCTTCACACAGAATTTGAATCGGTGGATCATTTTTCGACTGATCCAAATTCGAATCTTTCCGAAAAGTTGGAATTTGTTAGAAAATGAATAAACTAAACAAATTTTAAAGGATTTCAACTAAATTTGTTACTATTCGTTACTATTTCATTCGGAGATTCCGATGTATCCAGAAAGACATATATAGCCATAAATCTGTTTGAATTTGTATTCAGACTGAAACAAATTGCACATGTCTAGTACTAGTATGTACTATATTTACAGAAAATTTAGCTCTTCATAACCGTAAATATTATTAGTTTACGCCTCCCGTTTTTTCATTTTCTTTCCTTTTTTTTTGTTTTTTGTATGAGCTTTATACAGCAGAGGATCTGCAACTTTTGTAATTTTCCTTGATATCTGCTTAAATACTGTGAACTGCTTTTCCTTCTTTTGTACAAATTTTCAAGAAAAAAGATTAAAAAAAGAAAAAAAATTAAGAATTTGTAGGATTTTTTTTTGGGTGAAAATATAATTTAGATATTTTTTTTTTGGGGGGGGGGGGCTTTAAGGCATACCTCCCAACATTTTGAGATGGGAATAAGGGACACCTACTAGCAAACATAGGTAGGCATAGGACACACCCCCTGCCACAACCCATTAAAGGAGAATTAACCAAAAAAGGTTCATTAAATCCACAAGGGCTTTTTTTTACCACTATTCCTTTTATGCTGGCTTTTAAAATTTACAAATGCAGCAATTTAGGATTTGGATGAAAGGTTTAGCACTGGGAAACACTTTTTGAAAGATAAAAAAGTGCATTTTATATACAACTATATAGATCAAACCAAATTGAAGGACAAATGAGGGGGAAAGAGGGGCAGAGGGACATTATTCCAAATCAGGGACGGTCCCTCCAAATCAGGGACAGTCCCCTCAAATCAGGGACAGTTGGGAGCTATGTTTAAGGTAAGCTGTACAGGGCACCTTGATTTCTAACAGCAGGCCAATATAAAATAATTGCAGCCAAAGGGTGAATAGACACAATCGGCTTAGTTCCATAGCTCCCCAACTTCACATATTCACTTCCTTTTTCTCCCCCAGCACCCCATGTCAGAAGTAAAGCATGTATGCCCTGTGTAAGTGATAAGCCACGTACTAGAGCTCACATAGACAAAACACTCTCTATTAGCCACTGCATAACAGCATGAGCAGCTTATCATCAAATAGTGCAGTCCTTTGGAGTGATAAATCATGCTTTCCAAACCTGGTTATGAATGAATGAATGAAATACTTGTATAGCGCACAATGTGAACTGAATCGCCTCTAGGCGCTGTGGCGAGCTTTGATCATCTGCTAAAAGAGGAAGGTCTTGAGTTTTTTTCCTAAAAGCCAGGTGTTTTTCTTCCAGGCGGATGTTGATTGGTAGAGCATTCCATAGCCGAGGCCCTTGGACAGCGAATCTCCGATCACCCTTGGATTTATACCGGGCTTTGGGCACGAGGAGGAGGTTTTTGTTGGCTGATCGAAGACTGCGGTTTGGTGTGTAATGATTTATTTTCTCCATTAGGTATTGCGGAGCTTCTCTATGCACGCATTTGTGGGTGAGGCAAAGGGTCTTGAACGTGATCCGATTTTTTACGGTTAGCCAATGTAAGCTCCTCAGTGAAGGAGAAATGGATTCCCAGGGTTTTTTTCCTGTTATCAGCCTTGCCGCGGTGTTTTGGATCAGTTGTAATCGCGCAAGTTGATATTGTGGTAATCCTATGTAAAGCGAGTTTGCATAGTCCAGTCGTGAATTAATGATTGTTCCAACTACCACTGCTTTGTCATTCTTTGGGATAAAAGGGATGAGTCTGCGAAGCATGCGCAGCAGATGGTGAGATCCACTGACTACAGATCCTATTTGCGCATCCATTGACATTTGTGCGTCTAAAATAACCCCGAGACTCTTCGCTTTGGTCTTTGGGGAGATAGTCTGCCCAAAGACGGTTGGTGGAGACCAGGAGGTTTTGGTTGCGGGCTTATGATTTGGGTGTAAGATAAGAAGCTCTGTCTTTGATTGGTTCAGCTGGAGGGAGTTGGTGGTCATCCAGTCCTCTATTGATTTGAGGCAGTATTCAAGTTGTTGTTGGTGATCTTTTTTTCCATTGATCCGGAAATAAAGTTGCGTGTCGTCAGCGTAAGAGTGGAAGCAGAGATCTGAGCATCTGATGATTTGAAGGAGTGGGCGAATGTAAATGTTGAAGAGAACGGGTGACAACGGAGAGCCTTGAGGGACTCCGCAGGTGACTGCCCGAGTTTCGGAGAGGAAGTTTCCTAGTTTCACTGTCTGTGACCGATTTCCTAGGAAGGACGCGAACCATTGGAGATCTATGTCTTGGACTCCGGCTACTTCTGTGAGGCGGACGAGTAGAGTATTGTGATCTACTGTATCAAACGCTGCACTTAGGTCTAGCAGTACGAGGAGACACGGCTCTCCGTCATCTGCTGCTTCAAGGGCGTCATCCCAAATCTTGAGGAGAGCTGTTTCTGTTCCATGACCCGGGCGGAAGCCTGATTGCAGCGGGTCCAGGAGTTTGTGAGTATCCAGGTGAAGTTGTAGCTGATGTACTACAGCTTTCTCTATGATCTTAGAAATGGTGTTGAGGCTTGTAATCGGCCTACGGTTGTTTGGATCCTGAGGGTCCAGGTTTGGTTTCTTGAGTAGAGGTTTGACGATGCCTTGTTTGAGGATGCTGGGAACAATCCCTTCGTGGAATGATCGGTTTATGAGGTGGGTTATGGTTGGAGCCACGATGTCGGAGCATTCTTTCAGTAGTTTTGTGGGGATGATGTCAATAGGTGAGGTACTGTCACGCAGTTTATTAATGATGTTTTTTGTGGTGTCTACGGTAATTGGGGATAGTGAAATTTTTGGCGGTTGCGGTATGTTGGTGCAGACATCCTCTTTATGTATTTGCTGGCTGAGGTTGGATGTTTTCTTCTGACAAATTGTTTCCCTGATGGTTTTGACTTTATCGATGAAAAAATCAGACAGTTTGTCACAGTAATCCTGGGATTCGCTTTCTGGGGGTTTTAGGCACACCGGATTCATTGATTGATTAACCAGTTTAAACAGTTCCCGTGGTTGGTTTGCGGCCGTTGAGATGTATATGAGAAGTGGTCCTTTTTGGCTTTGAAGATTGCTTTCCGATAATTCTCTGTCAGACCTTTGTAGTTAAATAGGTTTTCCTCGGTGGGATTTCTTCTCCATGTTCTTTCCGCTCTTCTGCGTTCTTGCTTTAGTACGGAGAGGGAGCTATTAAACCATCCAGCATTTTTCTTCCTGATGAGTGCCCTGCATTTTGGTGCTACCGAGTCTGCTGATTGCAGTAATGCCTTGTTCAGGGAGTTGAGTGTTTCCTCCGTAGAGTGGTTTAAGGTTATTGTAGATATCTTTTTGGACAGAGTGGTTTTGAAGGCTTCGGAGTACAGTTTTTTATGCGATCTGGTCCAGTGCGTTGTTACAGGTTTCCGTTTTGCGTTGGTGATGTTGGTAGTGATTTTGAATTTGATGGCGTGGTGATCCGTCCATGGCAGAGTTATGTTGTCGAGTATGTTGACGTCGATGTTCTGTTTGAAAATGAGGTCCAGGGTGTGTCCTGACCCATGCGTGGGATTCTTTATCAGTTGCTGTAGACCCAGTTCTTCTAGTTGATTGATGCAGGCAGTCGCGATGGGGTCTTTAGGCTCATTTGCCCAAAGGTTGAAATCTCCGAGTGCCAGGAAATTTTTGAATTTTAGGGTGTGCATTGCAAAGGATTCCGTGAGGGGTGAAAGAAGATTAGACTTTGGTCCCGGTGGTCTGTAGCACAGTAGAATATGAGTGGTGTCATGGGGTGTTGGTTGAAGATGTAGCATCAGGGTTTCCATAAAAGGAACTGGGTTCTGAGATGATGGTTTAGTGAGATCCAGGTGACCTTTAAAGATCACTGCTAGGCCTCCTCCTTTTTTCCCTATCCGGTGTTCGGTTAGGATCCTGTAGTTTTCCGGCACCAATTCGGTGAGGATGGTGTTGCAGTCAGAGGTTAACCAGCTTTCGGTGATGAAGAGGCAGTCTACATTGTTCTCGATGATGAAGTCGTGTACTTCCAGTCTATGTTTGACTGCAGACCTGGCGTTAATCAAGGCGCAATCTAATTGTAGTGGTCGAGTAGATGTCTTCCTGTGGTTGGGAGCTGGTTGTCGTCCGGTTTTTAATAGTTGTTCTCTTTGAAGTATTTTTTGTATGGAAGATGGCAATGTGGTGTTGATGTTCCTTAGTCTGTGCAGAACTTCAGCTGAGTATTTGAAGTAGCACATGGTTTGTGGATGCTGTTGATGGTACTATGGGCCTAAGATGATGATCCTGATCAGGGTATTGATCCTGAGGTGGGGCTAGGTATCAGACTTGCCGCCGTGCTTGAGGCTATTAGCGCGCAAGTTGATCAGGGGATGCCTATATGGATGCGGAAGGAGTTGTTGTATTCGGTTGCTGGCTGTTCCCGCTACCTTTACTTAAGGTGGAGGTCTCCGCTCAGAAAAGAAGTCTGGCTGTGATCTGGAATAGTCGTCCTAGGATAGCGTAAAAAATGGAAAGGAGGCCGGAGGTAGGGGTATGCTAACCTATGGTTGTTCCAGAGGAAGGCGAAAAACCCCCTGACAGTAGCAGCCAAACGCACCAGTGGGGCAAAAATTCCTTCCTGACCCCCGTAGGCGGTCGGACGGAGTCCCTGGAACAATCACTGGGGGGGGGGGGGGAGTGGAGGTGCAAGCTTACCTGGCTGCGGTTGTCCCCTTTAAACACTCTGGTTCTGGTGAATCTGGCTTGCTGTCAGCCTGACGTTTCTGGAAAGCTGTCTGGTTGCCCCTTGCAGTGGGATCTTTAAAATGGAGGGGAGGATGGAGGTAGGATAGAGGTTAGAGACTCCTGTCTTAACTCCTGTTTTCAACTCCTGGTTATTAACTCTCCACTTTAGTTCAAAAAATCCACTTGTGTCCACAAAATCCACATACAAGCCACAATCAGGGAGCAAGCTCAAGGGGGAGTTTGTATAACTACCTTTATACACCTGTGAACAATTAACCCCTCCCCTAATTTGGCAGGAAGAAAGAGGGGAAAAAAAATGCTGTTTAAAAAGTGTCAGAAAAAAGGTCTTTTAAAAACTGCTAGCAAATGTATCAAATAAAGGAGGGGAGAAAATAAAACACCCCCAAAAACAACACTTGCAAGCAGAAGCAGTCAAGCAGAAGCAGTCAAAGCACAACTCCTGGTTATTAACTCTCCACGTTAGTTCAAAAAATCCACTTGTGTCCACAAAATCCACATGCAAGCCACAATCAGGGAGCAAGCTTTTTTCAGTTCTAGTAGTTAAACAAAACAACAAAGTGAAGAAAAGACTTAAAGCTGAAGAAGGAGGCAAGTAAAAGTGTGTCAACTGTAAAAAAGTTGACAAAAGAGACATGCAAAGTCAAGTACATGCAGCACCATACAGTGTGGCATATTCTCGGCATGTAGAGAATAAAGCTGGATGAAAAGGATGATGTAGCTACTGTGCTAATGTGCAGAAGTTACATCAACAGTCACTGTGCTGAAGAGGAATTCCCCGGACACCGAAGACATAGAGAGGAAGATGGTGGTGGCAGATAGGCTGAAAGAAAGCTCTAAAGCTGTGAAGGGTAGCAAGTAAAATTTAACTAAAGTCCCACTGTAAAAATGCAAGGAGCTAGGGAATATGCTGAGAATTGAACTGGGTGCTGAGGAGGACGTACAGTGCCTTGAAATTCATACCCCTTAAAATTTCCACATTTTGTCATGTTACAATCAAAAACGTAAATGTATTTTATTGGGAATTTATGTGCTAGACCAACACAAAGTGGCACATAATTGTGAAGTGGAAGGAAAATGATAAATGGTTGGTTTTATTTTTTTTTACAAATAAATATCTGAAAAGTGTGACATGCATTTGAAATCAGCCCCCTTTACTCTGATACCCCTAACTAAAATCTAGTGTAACCAATTGCCTTCAGAAGTTACCGAATTAGTAAATAGTCCACCTGTATATAATTTAATCTAAGTATAAATGCAGCTGTCCTGTGAAGCCCTCAGAGGTTTATTAGAGAACCTTAGTGAACAAACAGCATCATGAAGGCCAAGGGACACACCAGACAGGTCAGAGATAACATTGTGGAGAATTTTACAGCAGGGTTAGGTTAAAAAAAAAATCCCAAGCTTTGAACATCTCTGGGAGCACTCTTCGATCCATAATCCAAAAATGGAAAGACCATGGCACAAGTGCAAACCTACCAAGACACGGCCGTCCACCTAAACTGACAGGCCGGGCAAATTAATCAGAGAAGCAGCCAAGAGACCCATGGTAACTCGGGAGGACCTGCAGAGTTCCACAGCTCAGGTGGGAGAATCTGTCCACAGGACAACTATTAATTGAGCACCCCACAAATCTGGCCTTTATGCAAGTGTGGCAAGAAGAAAGCCATTGTTGAAAGAAAGCCATAAGAAGTCCCATTAGCAGTTTGCCAGAAGCCATGTGGGGGGCACAGAAAACATGTGCTCTGGTCAGATGAGACCAAAATTACACTTTTTGGCCTAAAAATAAAACACTATGTGTGGGGGAAAACTAATGCCCCGTACACACGACCAGACTTTTCAACATCAAAAGTCTGACGGAATGATTCCGGCAGACTATTCGAATGTGTGTGGGCTGCAGCGGACTTTTGATTTGCAAAAGTCTGACAGACTTTAGAAATGGAACATGTTTCAAATTTTTCTGACAGAACTCTGCCGGACCCAGAAATCCACTCGTGTGTGTGCTAGTCTGACGGACTAAAACCGACGCTAGGGCAGCTATTGGCTACTGGCTATGAACTTCCTTATTCTAGTCCAGTCATACGCCATCACGTTCGAATCCGTCGGACTTTGGTGTGATTGTGTGTGGCCAAGTCCGTTCATTCGGAAAGTCCGTCAGAACTCTGTCAGAACTCCGTCAGAACTCCGTCGAAAGTCTGCCGGACTTAAGTCCTGTCGTGTGTACGCGGCATAACACTGCACATCACCCTGAACACACCATCCCCACTGTGAAACATGGCGGTGGGCGGCAGGATCATGTTCTGGGGATGATTTTGTTCAGCAGGGACTGGGAAGCTGGTCATAGTTGATGGGAAGGTGGATGGAGCCAAATCTTAGAAGAAAACCTGTTAGAGTCTGCAGGACCACAACCTTAAACATACAGCCAGCCTACAATGGAATGGTTTTGATCAGTGATATGCATATAGCGGACCTCCAGCTGTTGCAGGACTACAATTCCCATGAGGCATAGCAAGACTCTGGCAGCCACAAGCATGACACCCAAAGGCAGAGACATAATGGGACTTGTTTTGCAACAGCTGGAGGTCCGCTAATTGCAAATCCTTGGTTTAGATCAAAGTATAGTCATGTTGGAATGGCCCAGTCGAAGTCCAGACCTAAATCATATTGAGAATCTGTGGCAAGACTTGAAAATTGTTATTTGCAGATGCTCTCCATCCAATCTGACAGAGCTTAAGCTTTTTTGCAATGAAGAATCGACAAAAATGTCACTCTCCTAGATGTGCAAAGCTGGTAGAGACATCCTCAAAAGATTTGCAGCTGTAATTGCAGCTAAAGGTGGTTCTACAAAGTATTGACTTAGGGGAGCTGAATACAAATATACGTCACACTTTTCAGACATATATTTGTAAAAAAAATATAAAACTTTTTATCATTTTCCTTCCACTTCACAATTATGTGACACTTTGTGTTGGTCTATCACATAAAATCCCAATAAGATACATTTATGTTTTGGATGTAACACGACAAAATGTGGAAAATTTCAAGGGGTGTGAATACTTATTCAAGGCACTGTAGCTTCTGTGCTTGTACATCATCAGCCACCATTCAAGAGGTGTTTCATTGCTCCAATGGATACACAGCAGGTAATTATAAATATATATAGATCTCACGCTAGATGGTATTAAATTAGGATGGCTGCAACAAAATCCTGAATATTAGATAAAACAAAACATGTAAAAAAGAGTGCACAGTCCCTTTAAATCAAATAACCAAACCAGTGTAAAAAAAATATATACAAAATTAAATACAAATTCATAAATTCATGTATATCACTAAATGCATATACGAGCAAATAAAATAATCATACCATCAAAAAAGTCCATAATTAGTAAATTCATAGTAAATTATAAAATGTTCAGGTGCTTTGAAAGTGCTCAGTGCTTCAAAAGTATATCAAGTGCTCCAGTGAAAATAAAGTTGCTTTGCTTTTAAATCAGTATAATTGGCCTCTTACCAAACAGGGGAGATCTTAAATTATAGAGATCAAATAGTGCTAAAAATCTCTCCTGAATAGCCAATGCCCTCACCATCAGGTACCCAGTTAGCGAATGCCGAGTATACACGATCAGACTATCCGGCGGACTTAGTCTGGTGGACAAACCGCCAGAAAGTCCGTTAAATTTCCGAACGAGTGGACCTGCCCACACACTGGACTATCGTACTTGTGAAATGAATGGACTTGCCCACACAAGGAGAAAATTTTGAATGCGGCACCAGGTAGCTGGCGGCGGCGAGATTGACACGTCGCTGGCCCCGTCACCTGGTATGGACTTAAAGGGGAAGCTCTACGCCGACGGCGTGGGGGTCCCCCCTAGGTCCATATAGGTCCATATAAGACCCTTATCCGAGCACGCAGCCTGGCCGGTCAGGAAAGGGGGTGGGGACGAGCGAGTGCCCCCCCTGAGCCATACCAGGCCATGTGCCCTCAACATGGGGGGGTGCTTTGGGGAAGGGGGCCATGCGGCCCCCCACCCCAAAGCACCTTGTCCCCATGTTGATGAGGACAAGGGCCTCTTCCCGACAACCCTGCCCATTGATTGTTGGGGTCTGCGGGTGGGGGGCTTATTGGAATCCAGGAGCCCCCTTTAATAAGGGGGCCCCCAGATACCGGCCCCCCACCCTATGTGAATGAGTATGGGGTACTAAGCCGGGCTCCTCCGCTAGTAAAAGAGCTAGTAAAAGAGCAGAAGATAGCGGAGGAGTCCGATGAGAAGACCCAAGATGGTAGAAGACCCCTGGAGCTGTGCAATAAATTATTTTAAACCCTTGTGTTGTGTTTTATTTACATATTTTTTACAGGTGAATGGGTAGGGGTACATTGTACCCCATACTCATTCACATAGGGTGGGGGTCGGGATCTGGGGGCCCCCTTATTAAAGGGAGCTCCCGGATTCCGATAAGCCCCCCTCCCGAAGACCCCAACAACCAACGGATAGGGTTGTTGGAAAGAGGCCCTTGTCCTCATCAACATGGGGACAAGGTGCTTTGGGGTGGGGGGGCTGCGCGGCCCCCCTTCCCCAAAGCACCCCCCCATGTTGAGGGCACGTGGCCTAGTACATCTCAGGACGGGGGGCGCTCGCTCATCCCCACCCCAGCGTGCTCGGATAGGGGTCTGATATGGACCTGGGGGACCCCCACTTCATTTTTTCGGCATAGGGCTTCCCCTTTAAGTCCATACCAGGTGACGGGGCCAGCGATGTATCAATCTCATTGGCTTCCTTCGCTAGTCCTGGAGCCATGCTCAAAATGAACGGACTTTTCTCCATGCGGGAAAGTCCATTCATTTCAAAAGTACGGCAGACTAGCATACACACGGCCGTATTGTCCACCGGAATGCGAGTCCGGCAGACAGTTTTTGAGTCAAAACTACTTTCTAAGTCCGCCGGACTTTTGGGGAAAAAAAGTCAGCCGAAGTCCACACACGGGTGGATTGTCTAGCGGACTCTGGTCCATTGGACTTTTCTGCCAGATAGTTTGATCATGTGTACGCGGCATAAGTGACCCCTTCAGTAAGATATAGCCACAGTGTCCCCACTGCTGGAGTGTATACCTGGCACCTTACTCCATGTTCACACAGTCAGTAGACATGCACATTAGATACAAGGAATGGGAAGCCACATTGTGTAATACAGCTTAAGAATCTTCATTTATTTAAAGATTAAAAGTGTGCTTACATGTATGCAGCAAAAGAAATTGGATGTAACAGCACATGGCCAGGGGGGCATCCTCTGACTTGTGCATAGTGACGTCACACTTTTGCTCTGTCCGATGCATTTCCCCACAACTGGCATCTTCTGGGATTAGAGGCTAGTGCGGGATGTCAGAATCTCCATTTAAAAACAATGTAACACCGGAAGAGCTGAGGATAGCATGTGAACCGGAGGCATAACGATCTCAAGAAAGTTTATACATACAAAACTGGGACATAACCAAGGGTAATGCATAAAAACTTTGCCTGATTATTATATATTGTACAAAATAAGGTTACCATGCAAAATTTAGTACCAATCCATGGACAAAGGTAATACATTCCTATAAAGGGCAGCACCACCACCTACTGACTCCATGCATGAACAGCAATCCCTATAACAAAATATATCCAGGAGGTAGGTAACAGATGTAGTAGGTAGGGATCAAGCAAAATATTAGTCAGTAAATAAGCCAAAGATCAGTAACAAGTGGTTTCAGGTTGGAATCAAGCATAAGTGTAGCCAAGGAACAAGCCAAAGGTTGTTAACAATAGCTGCGAAGAAAAGGACAGCTGCAGAAATGCAAGGAGCAAGCTATCGCCTGTAGAGAGTACAATAATATGGCAAACAGGAAATGCAGAGACATGGCTTAAATCTGGAAGTTCATGGGAGGAAAAAGCAGTTCAAGGTTTACCAGAAACAAGATACAATGTAAGGCATAAGACAGGTAGCTGTCCAACATCTCATGTAGCACAGTGATAAGAGCTATAGCCAAACACTGCAGTGGTCCATGGTTCTGATATAGTCCCCAACATAAGGAGATCGTAAGGACAGATGGAGCCTTGATCTGTCACAACTGGAAGGATCGACAATGAGAGGTAAGTGTGATTATAATGTGCAAATATGCTGTTTATACTTGGACATTATGATGAAAGTTTACCAACCCCAATTTAGTTCCTCCTTTAGGACAAATTGTTGCTTTATGCTGCATGGCAAGGTAAAAATCACAATGGATCGAAACAGGGGCGTAACTATAAGGGTCACAAGGGTTGCAATTGCATCCAGGAGCCATGCTCCAGGGGACCTGTGCGGCTTAGAATGTGAAAAGTAAAACAAATATACCGCGCTGTCTATTGAATTTGGTCAGTTAGCAGCCAGCACAGCAAGAGATCAATTGCAAAATATATAACATGTGGAAAGTAAGTGCAGCGCTAATAAATAATCTCAGAATAAACTGAGATTAAAAAGTGTATATAAAAATATATAAATCACAATACACATGAATTATAAACCCTTAAGTAAATAGTGATAAAGATAGTGTAATAAAAAACATAGTGCACATAATACAAAAATATAAGTAGTATTATAATATCCAAAGGGCAAATCACTGGTATATGAAACAAACAGTGAAGGTAATCCAAACAATATAATGAAGAGAGTATCCAAAACATGATACGAAACAATCAAATGAATGTCAGTGTGAATTAAAGGCCGCAAAACGTGCTTAAACTTGCTGATATGTGGTCCACCACCAGAGAGTCAAAAGGCTTACCATAGAGATACACCTGATGAGTCAATCAGGCTTGTGGTGTAACACACCTGGGAAAAACTGCCTCAGTAGACATGACCTCTGGTTAGAAGTAGACATGTGCACACTGAAATATTTTGATTTGGAATTTTGTTTTCATCTGAAAAATAAATGTAGTTACTCCCGAAATTAGTTTTTATTTATTTTGTTTCATTTAAAAATACATTCGTCCGAAAATCCTAAATAATTTAGGTCGAATCTGTCATTGAAGGCTGATGGTGTCTGTCAAATGTTTTAAGAAGATTAGACGGAGCAGCTAAAATGTACGATGCTGCAATCATACATTGCTGGTCCAATGTTCCACCTACAAGCTATAGTAGAATTCTAATGTTGTATGACACTAGTAATAATTATATTTATTAATTATTATTACTAGTCAGCCAACATTAGAATTCTTAGAATTCTTCTATAGCCTATGGGCGGAGCATTTGACCATAAATATTCACTCGTGACCACTGCTTCGACGAATCTTCATGTTGAATCTTTTCTCTCAAATAATCTTGGACTAATAGAGTTAGGTTAGGCACATTCAAGCTTTTTTGTTATTGTCTCTTTAATGTTGAATCTGTTCTCTCTATGTTGAATCTTTTCTCTCTATGTCAAATCTTTTCTCTCTACATAGAATAATCTTGGACTAATAGAGCTAAGGCTAGGCACATTCGACCACAGGTTCGATGGACACAGATTGCTATTGTCAGCGACATGTCAAATCTCCTATCTATATCAAATGGTTGTCACAATGAAAAAAAGCAATTTTTTATGTTGGATCGTTCAGTTTTCATGTTTATGCACGTTCGTTATTGTTTGTTAAAACGATAACGAAAATACCTGAAATTTGGACAAAAATGCATTCGGATGAAAACGAATGCACATATCTAGTTAGAAGATAAATTCCAACAGTGAACCTCAGTGGGATAGGTTTTAGACAGGAGATCAGATGGATGGTTTCTCCAGTATAATATATTAAGAAAAAAAGAGTAGGGAGGCACATAGTGTAATCCCGTTTTGAAACCGAAAATTATTTATTATAAAAAGGAAATTTTACTCCCATTTTAGTAGATAAAAAGCGCTTGTAATAAAAACATTGGCTTCAGCAGAGTGTCCTGACGCATTTCATCTCATAAGACATCACTGCCTATGCTGTTTGCGATGTTCCTCTGTTCTAAATGTTCTTAACTGAGACTCTGAACCATGAGCATTGCTGGCACGGGCATCCAGAACACTTTCCTTCATTTTCATTTTCAACTGGTTCCGCCTTCCTCCTGTGATGATGCTGCAATGCGGCAATGTTTTCTTGTTCCTTGCACACTGCTGCTGCCCGAGAGCAATGTGATCAATCAAAAACTCGTGCTGGCCGTTGCTAGTAAATGACAAGGGTTTTAGATGTGTGGGGGGGTTGCTGAGAACAGGAGGAAAGGTGCGTGGATCGTGGGGGGATGGAAAGGTGTGTGGATGGAGAGGATGGAGGAGGGGTGTGAGTTGAGGTGCTGAGAACAGACGGAGAGGTGTGTGGATGGGGAGGTGATGAGGTTCTGAAACCAGAGGGAGAGATGTGTGGATGGAAGTGGAAGGGTGGGGTATGAGGTGCTCAGAACAGATCGAGGTGTGTGGATTGGGGGGTGGGTGGTGCTGGGAACAGAAGCAAAGGTCTGAAGATGGGGGGCTGCTGAGAACAGAGGGAGAGGTTTGAATAAGGGATGCTGGGAACAGGATGGAGAGCTGTGGATAAGAGTATTGGACACAGGAGGAAGAGCTGTGGATAAGAGTATTGGACACAGGAGGGAGAGCTGTGGATAAGGGGTGTGTGACGGAACCTATCCCCCACACACCGCTTGAGTGTGTATCAGTATACTGCTTCCTAAGTCCTGGAACACGATGCCAATGGATCTGGCTATAGGAACCCCCAAGAACTAGACAACACCAGTCTAGGAGTACATCAGGAATAGCCTTTATTTGAGATCTCACACAAAATATATGCAGCAGGATGACTAAAACCTAACCTAATTAGCATGAGCTAATTATCTAATCAACATTGGACTCCTTCATTCAATTGCAGGGTTAATTAGCACAAACAACAAAACAACAATAGGTGAAATACTCTTTAGAATCGGTGTCAAGCCAGACTAGAATCATTTACATTATACAAGACAACAGACAGGTGGTTAGAGTTGATGATATTAGCATCTAACAGTTTTGTCCCAATAGTATGATTCAGGCACTATTGCTAATATGGCAAATACATATACAGAGTCTGTGTGTCTTGGGGGGGGGGGGGGCATGGACCTGAATCCAAGTAACACCACCTCAGGGGTCCCCAGGCATACAGCTCACAAAGAGCACTGTTTCCCCAAATGCCAGGGCCCATAATCAGTGGGCAAGAGGCTCGCATTCAGTCCCTTCCAAAAGCCTTAGTCCCGGCCAGGTCTGTCACAGGGTGCAAGGCTCAGGAAAGAGCGATGCGAATAAGGGTGCTAGGCACAGGAGGGAGAGCTGTGGATAAGGTGCTGTGGGAAATGTATCAAGATGTAGAGCAGAGAAAGGGCCATTAAGGGATAAGTTTACCTTTTACAAGAAAAAAATGCACATCTTTTTTGCAGGTAAAAAAACTTGCACCTATTACTTTTTTATTAACAGCCTGAAAAGCAGTGGTGGCTGGTGCTTGGGGAAACGCAAACAAACTGAAAACAAATGAAAAAAAAATCTGTTGCAGCCCTGTGCTCATCAAATGCTGTCACTGTACCCATCAATTGCAGCCACTGTGCCCATCAAAGGCTGCCTGGGTGAACTGCGAGTGCCATGCTCACCTTTTTTGACGCCTATTAGAGCCTATGGCTCTAATCAGGTGCTTCAAAAACACCCCCCGTTGCTGTAATTCAGGTGCCCGATGCCCGAAAAGGGGCCAGGCACCTGAATAGGGGGTGGCAGTGGTGGCCACCCCCTATTCAGGTGCCTGGCCCCTTTTCAGGCTATGCATGTGTAACACTGACCCCCGAAGGAGCGGCTGATTTGATTTGGGCCTGCACTCTAGTAACAAAACCCCACTAAATTGCCTCAGTCCCCTTGACACAGCGGTGGTGCAATACAGTACAATATAATATATCACACTATACCTGTATTGTCCTCTCAGGATCCACTGGCTCCACCTGCTGAGAGAAAGCAATACTTCACACAACGAGGTACTTAACCAATGTATATTTTACTATATATATTTGTAAAAAGGTGATTACAGCAATTGTACTGTCATCCAACATAGATTGACAGGATCATGAACTTTGATAAAACTAGCAATGATAACTCTTTGTAATCCAAGGTTACAGCAGATAAAGTTGAATTAAGGATGATCCTAGTGTTGCTTCCACAAATATAATACAGTGCTTGAAGTGTGATAGTAAGTAGGCCTTATGCCTGCCTAGCATCAGTTGCTATACTCCTCCTCCATGGGACTTAGTGTCTCAGCGAGGCCTGTATATAAGTCTGACTAGGTGAAATGGTTTAGAAAACAGTGGGTAGCAACCCGCTCACCAACTGGATCGGAAACTTGGTATGGTGACTTTGGTCCGGTGGTTGCAGCTTGCTTCTGCATCAGCCAGTTCCGTCACTCCGTCCCGTTCCGACAGGTGGACCTGGTCTTCCGATGCTCAAACGAGTGTCTCTGGATCCTCTCAATCCGATAACTGTGTCTCTGGCACTTCAGGTCACTCACACAACCAAGCAGGGTTGCGTTCTGCACGGGTAGTAGGCCGCTTCCTCCGGGAGGCCTCCATGCAGGTCCTCACAGGCAAGCCATGTATTCCCAAGAGACCTAAAATGGCCACTCTGGGTCCTTTTATCTCCTACTCAGCATGCAATGCAAGGGAGGGTGTCCATGGGTAGGTCACTATGAATGAATCTACCCATTGGTCATCGAGGTGGGGGCTGGAGAGAGGGGACGGTGCCCGCCCACCCTTATGGTCGCACCACCACTGCTGGGTGGGCTGACCAATGCACAGCCGTATCATTTTAAAATTGTGACAGCAGGTGCAGGGAGAAGATCCCCAGCCTGCTGTCACACTGGGCCTCGGAGGAGTGCAAGGGCAGTTGCAGCAGTAATAGACAGGTGTATCATATTATAAGAGGTGAACTTATCCTTAAAATATGTAATTTACGGACCCTATCCTTTTCTGAATAGGCAGAGGCAGTGATCTGTACTCTGCCTCAAAGGGAAAACATCAGAGGTCTGCTTAGACCATTAATATTTGATTAAAGCCCACTAAAGGGGCTCCTAATTTTTCTTTAAATATAATGAAAAATAGAATTAATAAAAATAAAATAAAAAAATGGTAAAAAAATAATAAAAAAAAAATATAAAAAACACTGACACCAGTGGTGGAACTACCAGGATCACAAAGGTTGCATTTACAACTGGGCCGCGGTGTTATGCTATTGAGCTCGAGGGGATGGGCCCTGGATCGGGGTAAGGGAGGCCCTTCATGGTTTCTTGCACCGGGGCCCTGAAGATTTTAGTTACGCCTCTGAATAGAAAGCAGATCCTTCAGTTGCCTTCAAATAATTTTCAAGGTTTTGCATTAAAATGCAAATATTGACCAGTTATATTATTATTATTATTATTATTATTATTATTATTATTACATTTCTGATATGAGCCTGTTTATTTGGCAATTACTTTCTTTACCTAAAAAAAATTTCAGTGTTGATAAAAAGTCATTTATTTTATTTTATAATTTATCCCATTTAAATATACACTATAGGTAAGATTATAGGACATAGCAATACAAAGTTATTTACAAATGAAATAAAGGCTTTTTTAAAAACGTTGTGCTTTTTTTTTTTAATACAGTACTAGAAAAAAAAGAGAAAAACAAACAGGAACATTTAAATATTAATGGTTAGAAAAATAGAAGTAATAAAAAAAATGTAACCTAATTAGGAGGAGAAGAATATCCAAAGGTATTTTGGATGTACTTTTCCTATGGATCACAGGAGTGCAGTTAATTCTGCACTCCTCTGATTCATTTTCAGCCAACGACATGCTGAAGCCCGTTGGCAGCTGATGTCACACAGCCAGTGTAGGCTCTGAAAAGATTCTGACCATATGATCGAGATCCCCCCCAAAACCGCTAAGAGCCTCAGCCAGCCCCTCCCACATTCTCCACAGCCTAGCACTCCAGTGAGCACTGGGGCAGAGCAGAGAGCTGTAACTGACAGTCACAGCTCTCTGCTCAGGGCAACTGAGTGATCAGCGATGTGTGATCACTCAGTTCTTACTGCAGAGCCAGCATGAGACAGATGCAACATCGGATCGATGCTGCATCCACCTAGAGGGGTCAATTTAAAAAAAAAAAAATCCAAATTCCATACCTCTCTTTGAAGGAAGTAAAGTTGAGGGATGGCCTGCCCCATCGTAATCCCATTCCATTCTGCTGGTCACTCATCATGTTTAAGAACCACTATTGAGAAGTGGAGGATAGTAGTAGGCTACCCCTTAAAGTGGAATTTTACCCATAACAACTTGATAGAAACTAATAATCTTTAGCAAGAAACATACATTCCACATTAATAATCATGCTACTAAAATTAGTGTGCACTGTACATTGCCTCCAGCACAGTTCTTAAAAATAGAGAGCAACTGAGCATGTGCAGAGCAGAGTGAGACAGTGTATTACTGGATTTTAAACAGTATAAGAATTTTTTTTTTTTTTTTATGTTTACATATACAGTATCTGCAAAATGGGCCAGTGTAAAGTGATTGAGCAGGGCTTTATTTTCTGACTAAAGTTGCACTTTAAGATTTGATTTAGTGTATTTATGTTATAGCTCTCTAAGATTCAATATTTCTAGGGCACAATGTGGATATTGAATGGTGTGGAGCGTGTGAGAGTGACTGTATTATATTTTTTTCCCAAAGTCACTATATATATATATAAATACCCATTGCTGTTTATTTTAGTTCTGTGTAGCATGAAGAAGGGTTAGAATCTGCTTTTATTGCTATCTGTGTCTGTGTCCTTTCTGGTGAGATTTATTTGTAGAGCACTACTGTCACCAAAAAAAAGTGTTAAAAAGCTCAAATTTTTTGTAGGTGAGGGTAAATCTTTTAATGGAATCACCTGTTCTGATGACAAATGTCTAAGAGAGAAGTGTGTCTCACATTGTAAAGCGCTCACTTTAGTTCTTATTGTGACTCCTAGAGAGGAAAATAAAGGAAATATTCCCAATGGGACAAAGCTAGCAGAAATTGATATTATTATATTGATATTTTTACCATTCCCTTTTTTAACCTACAATTAAACACATTTTTTTTATTTTAATGCATTATTTAATGCATTAAGTCTTCTGTGTGCAGCTCCCCTCCCCTAATACTTACCTGAGGTCCCTCAAGATCCAGCAATGTTGCAGGAGTGTCTCGGCTGCCCAGGACTCAATCAGCCACTGAAGAGAGAAAGGGGGCGGGGCCAGGTCATGGCTCCGTGTCTGAATGGAGCTGTGGGAGCAATGAACAAGAGGGAGGGGGCAGGCGAGCCGAGGAGGGATCCAAGCAGAGGAGGATCTGGGCTGCTCTATGCAAGACCACTGCACAGGGTAGGTAAGTATGACATGTTTGGTATTTTTAACTAAAAAACATTGAGACATTTTTAACAAAAAAACAAAAACAAAATGAGACTTTATAATCACAAAACAAGGTTCTGAATTGGTAGAATTCTCACATAAAATCAAATATAATTAAAAAAGTATATTACCATTAATTTCTTGCAGCATATGCTCTGGTGGTCACTGGAAATGTCAAGATCTTCCCTGTCCCAGTGTCTGTTCTGTGGAAGGCGGATCACACGTTACTACTTTTGATAAGACTCGATATATGTTTAATGGAAGATGTACTTATGTGCTAGCAAAGGTAAAATTGTCAAAATCAGTACATACTGCTATACCTTGACAAGATCTAAAAACAAACAAACAAAAAAAAACATTTTAGGATTTATGTATAACAAAAGCGCTAATTGCCCGGAGAAAGTGTTTATCTGCCAACTATCAAAAGTGCCCCCATAGCAAGTGGCAAGGGGCAGTGGCCCAGAACAACAGCAGGGGACCTGAGAACAGGAGAATTAGGGCTACTCTGTGCAAAACTGCCCCACCGAGCTGTTAAGTATGACATGTTTGCTATTTAAAACAAAAAACTCCCTTACAATCACTTTAAAGTTTGTTATACCTAACCTATCATATTTATGATATGTGTATGTATATGTACCATGTAGTTGTGTTAAAAAGTATCCTGTTTTCTTTGTATTTCTTCCTTTGTGTGAAATTCATATTGATCTAGCCAGCCCCTGTGCTTTTCTATTGTAAACTGACCACACTAGGCATCAGAAACTCATCCTTCTCAGCATAGTCAAGTTTCTGGCTGTGCTGGGAGAACAGCCTGCCTATCTTCCAATGGCCAGACCTGTACTGACATGTCCCTCTCCACTAGGAAGATCAGTGTACTGCTATTTACTGCCTCCTGCTGACACACACTCATCCTCATCTCTTATGCAACTGAGAACAGAGGTTATGTGATCACAGTTGTGCTCAGAAGTTTACATAACCTGGCAGAATTTATGATTTCTTGGCCATTTTTCAGAGAATATGAATAACACAAAAACTTTTCTTCCACTCATTTTTAGTGTTTGTCTAAAGCCATTTATTATCAATAAACTGAATTGACTGTTTTTAAATCATAATCACAAGAGAAACTACCCAAATGACCCTGATCAAAAGTTTACATACCCCCGTTTTTAATACCGTGTATTGCCCCCTTTAACATCAATGACAGCTTGAAGCCTTTTGTGGTATTTGTGGATGAGGCTATTTATCTTCTCAGATGTTAAAGCTGCCCATTCCTCTTGGCAAAGAGCCTCCAGTTCCTGTAAATTCTTGGGCTGTCTTGCATGAACTGCACGTTTGAAATCTCCCCAGAGTGACTCAATGATATTGAGGTCAGGAGACTGAGATGCCCACTCCAGAACCTTCACTTTATTCTGCTGTAGCCAATGACAGGTCAACTTGGCCTTGTGTTTTGGATCATTGTCATGTTGGAATGTCCAAGTACGTTAGATGCACAGCTTCCTGGCTGATGAATGCAAATGTTCCTCCAGTATTTTTTGATAACATACTGCATTCATCTTGCCATAAATTTTTACAAAATGTCCTGTGCCTTTGTAGCTCACACATCCCCAAAACATCAGTGATCCACCTCCGTGTTTCACAGTAGGAATGGTGTGTACCTTTCATCATAAGCCTTGTTGACTCCTCTCCAAATGTAGTGTTTATGGTTGTGGCCAAAAAGCTAAATTTTGGATTCATCACTTCAAATTACTTTGTGCCAGAAGGTTTGAGGCTTGTCTCTGTGCTGTTTGGCATATTGTAAGCGGGATACTTTGTGGCATTTGCGTAATAATGGCTTTCTTCTGGCGACACGACCATGTAAAACATCTTTCTACAAGGGCCTCCTTATTGTGCATCTTGAAACAGCCACACCACATGTTTTTAGAGAGTCCTGTATTTCATCTGAAGTTATTTGTGGGTTTTTCTTTGCTTCCTGAACAAATTTCCTGTCAGTTGTGGCTAAAAAATGTTCTACCTGACCATAGTTTGGTTTCAATATAACCCCTAATTTTGCACTTCTTGATGAGTGTTTGAACACTGTTGATTGGCATTCTCAATTCCTTGGATATCTTTTTATATCCCTTTCCTGTTTTATACAGTTCAACTACCTTTTCCTGCAGATCCTTTGACAGTGCTTTTGCTTTCCCCATGATTCAAAATCCAGAAATGTTAGTGCAGCACTGGATGAAAGATGCAAGGGTCTGTCAGAAGTCCAGAAACTCATTGACCTTTTATACAAACACACTAATTACAAGAAAACAGATCACAGGTGAGGATGGTTACCTTTAATAGTCATTCAAACACTTTTGTGTCAACTTGCATGCATTTTATCAGGCCAAAATCGCCAGGTTATATAAACCTTTGATCAGGGTCATTTGGGTAGTTTCTGTTGTGATTATGATTTAAAAAGAGTAAACACAGTTGATTGATAATAAATGGCTTCAGCCAAACACTAACCATGATTCAAAAATCAATATATCTTACGCTGCACTAAACTGTGCTACAACATGTAAGTCTGTATCTTAGTCTATTCACATACACCCACAGACACATGTAAACATATATAAGAAAATATATAAAAATGATGTACATACAATTAATAATAACACTATAAAACAATTCAAAATATTAAATAAAAAATATATAATACAAATTGCTCATGTGGCTCAATGTGATCAATATGCTAGTATTATCCAGTGAGGGTATATAAAAAACCCTTTATATGCACTAGCCAAAAAGTGCTTCCATGACCAAAATTAATTCAGTGATGCTCTTATTAAAAACTTGACCAATTTCAATAGAAAAGCATGACAGTCATATTGCAAAACTGTGGCAAAAGTGCATGTTCACAAATCAGTTCCGCAAACGTGTTTCTGTACCACAGTCCTTATTGGAAAACAGTCCTATAGATGGTTTGTGAAGATCCTGCTGAAAACCATATTAAAGTGCATATACGTTATCCAGTGACACTTCTAATGACATGCTCCTATATCCATCTGTGCTCCAAATCGTGCATTGGTGCGATCCGGTGACCCCCTAGGTAATTATGCTCAACAGAGCGTGTGACTCAGCTGTTACACTTATGCCACGTACACACGGTCAGACTGTCCGGCGGACTTAGCCCGGCGGACAAACCGCCGGACTTTGAAGCGGAGGTCCGCCAGACTTGCCGAACGAGCGGACCTGCCCACACACAACCGGACTTTTCCGGCGGACTAGGTCCGCCGGTCTATGGCGAGAGTCTGCCGTACTTTTGAAAATGAACAGACTTACCCACACATGGAGGAAAGTCCGTTCATTTTGAACGCGGCTCCAGGTAGGGGGTATGGACTTAAAGGGGGCTCCCGGATTCCAATAAGCCCCCCGCACGCAGACCCCGACAACCAACGGCCAAGGTTGTCGGGAAGAGGCCCTTGTCCTCATCAACATGGGGACAAGGTGCTTTGGGGTGGGAGGCCGCTCAGGGGGGGGGGGGGCGCTCGCTTGTCCCCACCCCCTTTCCTGACCGGCCGAGTTGCGTGCTCAGATAAGGGCCTGATATGGACTTTGGGGGGGACCCCCACGCCGTTTTTTCAGCGTAGGGCTTCCCCTTTAAGTCCATACCAGGTGACGGGGCCAGTGACGTGTCAATCTCGCCGCCAAAAGAGGCGACATTGACCTCCTTCGCTAGTCCCGGCTACCTGGAGCCACGTTCAAAATGAACGGACTTTTCTCCATGTGCGGGAAAGTCAGTTCATTTCAACAGTCCACGCGGACTAGCACACAGACGACCGGATTGCCCACCAGACTCACAGTTCGGCGGACAATTTTTGAGTTAAAACTACTTTCAAAGTCCGCCGGACTTTTGGGACCAAGTCCGCTGGATAGTCTGATCGTGTGTACGCGACATCAGTCAAAACACGCGTGAGAACCATAGCAGGGTTCTATGCTGGTTACTGGATCCCAGATTCCCAATGCAGTATGTCAAGGGTACATGAGAGAAAAAACTCAATAGTGTTAGTATCGCTTTTAAATTTTATTAAACAAGATAAAGCACACTCCCCTGATGGGGTCTCACGTGTACAAGGTGCGTCAGTGCACCGCTCTTTGTAAGGCGTATATGATACCAAATAGGTAAGGGTATGGTGTATATCACATCCTAGGCAGACAAACTACCTCTCGTTCTGTCCTGGCCCCTCCATGATTAAAAATGTTTTTGTGTTATCATTCATATTCTCTGAAAAATGGCCAAGAAATCATAAATTCTGTCAGGGTATGTAAAGTATATATATATATATATATATATATATATATATATATATATACAGAATTCCACAAAAGTGTGTAAACCCCTCACATTTTGTATATATTTTATTCTATCTTTTCATGTAACAACACTGAAGAAATTACACTTTGGTACAATGTAAAGTAGTGAGTGTACAGCTTGTATAACATTGCAAATTAGCTGTCCCCTCAAAATAACTCAACACACAGCCATCTAAACCGCTGGCAACAAAAGTAAGTACACCCCTTTGTGAAAATGTCCAAAATGGGAACAATTAGCATTTTTCTCTCATGTGACTCATTAGTATTACAAGGTATCAGGTATGAGTTGGTAGTGTTGGGGCTGGGCTCAGCCTTTCTTTCTCTGAGCTGGTCACTCAGCTGTCAGTTAATTGCCAGCTCCTATCTCTCCATTGTGACTCACCTGTTGATGATATTCTATTCATTAGTCCTGCTTACTAAAGCCATCCAGCCTAGATGATCTCTGCCTTCATCTTGTCAACATCACAGAGACTCTCTCCTGCATGCCTGTTAAAGACTTGCTTGGCTGACATTCCTTCTGGCTCCAGATCCTACTTGCTGTTCCACTATGCTGATTCCTGGCTTCCTGACTTTTTGGCTTGTCTGACTATCCATTCCAGTCACCGAACTTTGTGTTTTGACTATGTTTATTCTATTTACTTTTATTACTATTAAACAAGTGGGATTTAACTGTAATTATTTTTCAGTCTGATTCATAGTTTCTGACACTAGGTTAATGCTATTTTTAAGGCCAATTCAGAACATGCAGTTATTACACTTGTTGGTAATATTTTTTCTAGATTGGATGACCAGAATCACCGATCAGTTGATCAGTTGATCAGTTTTCTATAGCGTTACAGATGCTTGCACAGCTCACCTGGAATCTCCCACTGTGGCTGCTCTGGTAACTGTGTTGCAGGCCATCATTGCTGCTGCTCTGGTCTTTGTGCAGGAACCTGCCTTGAGTATTACCTCTGTAAGAGGTATGTCTGCTTTTGCTCCGCATCCCCAGCTATTTGGGGGCAATCCAGTTCAATGCAGAGGGTTTCTCAACCAGGTTGAGATATACTTTGAGATGCTGCCCCAGGCGTTTTCCCACTGACAGAAGCAAAGTAGGTTTCATGACATCTTTGCTTTCTGAGAGCGCCTTGGTCTTGGCAAACTCTCTATGGGAGAGAGGGATTTAAAAGTGTATTTGACATTCCCGCATGCTCCGCTTCTTCTGCCAAGTTTGCACTCCATCAAACAGAGTAAGAGAACTGTTGCTGATTACGCCATTGAATTCCGTACTTTGGCAGCAGAGGTTGCATGGAACAACGAGGCCCTCGTGTCTGCTTATTCTCATGGATAACATCATGGATAACATCAAAGATGAGATAGCAGCCCAACACATACCCACTGAGCTGGAGAGGTTGATCTCCTTTTCCATTCTTATTGACTCCAGACTCTGAGAGAGACCTTGCATTAAGGAGTGCTTGTGGAAGCCTCCTGTACATTTGGCGCTGAGCTTTGCAGTCCCATCCTTACCTCTCTCACCTCCCATGCTGGTACCGAGTTGGTCAGTGAAAGTGAACCCATGCATTTGGGCTTTACACATCTCTCTGGATGAGAGAGCTCTTAGGAGGAGGGAGAGATTGTGCCTTTTATTGTGGCCAGCCAGGTCACTTTTTGAAGTCTTGTCCTACCTGTCCAGGGAAGGCCCAAACCTTGAGGTCCTGTCATGGACAGACCTTAGGTGGCGTTGTTTTATCCCCAGTTATCCAGAAGGATAAGTCCCTGGTTCTAGTTACCCTTTCTTGGGCTGAGTTGTCCGTTGAGATACAGTCTCTAATTGACTCTGGGGCTGCAGGCCTGCTAATTGATGCTGCTTTTGTATAAAAGTACTTGATTCTGCTGCAGCTGCATGCCACTCCACTTGCCACTGAGTCTCTTGACAGGAGACCTTTAGAGCCTGCCCATGTGACTCATGAGACTGCTATTTTGTCCATGGCCGTAGGGGCTCTTCCCCATGAGATAATCCAATTCCATGTTATTTCCTCACCTAAAATTCCACTGGTTATTGGTTATCCTTGGTTACAGAGGCATAACCCCTCTTTCAATTGGCTTTGTGCTGAGGATCTCTCCTAGTCGCCACAATGCAGTAAGACATGCTTGCAGAAGGTGGCTAAGGTCCTGTGCACCTCTTCACTCTCCTCCCTGCCAGAGGAGTACCGTGATTTTAGTAATGTCTTTTGGTAGTTTGCCTCCACACTGGTCATATGATTGCACAATTGACCTTCAACCTGGTGCCATACCCCTTCGTGGCCGGATTTACCCTTTGTCGGTCTCTGAGGAAAAGGCCATGAGGAGTATGTTGCAGATGCACTTTCTTGAGGTTTCATCCGCAAATCCTTTTCTCCTGCTGGTGCTGGTTTCTTCTTTGTGAAGAAAAATAGTGGTGAACTGAGACCTTGTATTGATTATAGGGGTCTCAATTGTCTCATGATTAGGAATGCTTATCTGATTCCATTGATTACGGAGTTATTTGACTGCCTCGAGGAAGCAACGGTTTTCACAAAGCTTGATTTGAGAGGGGCATACAATCATGAGGATTAAGGAGGGCGACGAATGAAAGACTGTGTTTAATACCAAAACAGGCCATTATAAGTACATCGTAATGCCATTTGGCGTCTGTAACGCTCCGGCAGTTTTCCAGGAATTTATTAACATTGTCTTCTGAGATTTGTTGCAGTTATGTGTGGTGGTTTATCTTGACGATATGCTCATATTTTCCAAGTCCCTAGAGAACCACCACACAGATGTCTGTCGTGTGCTTCAGAAACGAAGAGAGAACAATCTCTATTGTAAATTGCAGAATTGCAAGTTCCATCAAGAACAGGTTAAATTCCTGGGTTATGTCATTTTCGCTGCTGATCTTTTGATTCATTTAAGAAGTTGCCCACATCTAAGGAACTGGCCTCCATTTTGGCTCAGGAGATCTTTCACTTACATCGGATGCCCAAGGTGATCGTCCCTGACAGGGGTAGTCAGTTTGTGTCCCAGTTCTGGCGAGCCTTTTGTGCACAGTTGGGAATTCAGCTTGCTTTCTGCTCTGTGTATCACCCGCAGCCTAATGGGGCCACAGAATGAGCCAACTAGTCCTTGGAGCAGTTCCTACATTGCTATATTTCTGTCCATCATAACAACTGGTCAGACCTCTTACCTTGGCCGGAGTTTGCTCACAATAATGCCTTGAATTCTGCTTCCCGATAGTCCCCGTTTATGACGAACTATGGTTTCCAGCATTCAATGTTGCCTGACTTTGTTCTGCAGAGTATCCCTGCTTTGGAGGAGCATCTCCGTGGTCTTCGTTCCACTTGGACACAAGTCCAGGAGGCTTTGTGAAATGCCAATGATAGGTACAGACTCCATGCTGACCGCAGACACCTACCTGCACCTTCCTACTAGGTTGGGGAGAGGGTCTGGCTGTCATCTTGCAACCTCTGACTCGGTGTTCCCTCCCTGAAGTTGGCACCTCAGTTTATTGGGCCTTTCCATATTCTCTGCAAGATTAACTCAGTGGCTTACTCTTTAGACCTTCCTCAAATGTATTCCATACCTCCTTATTAAAACTTTTGGTCTGCAACCGCTTTACCACCTCAGTGTCATGTCATCACACTGTACAGGTTGAGAACCATGAGGCGTATGAAGTACAGTCCATTGCTGACTCACGTAGGTTCCATGGGAGCATACAGTACCTGGTGCATTGGATAGGGTACGGTCCGAAGGAACGCTCTTGGGTCTCATTCTCGAATGTACATGCCCCTGTCCTCCTCTGTGATTTTCATAGATGTTTTCCCCTCAAGCCTGGTGGTCCTCTGAGGGGGAAGGGGTCATTGAGAAGGGGGTACTGTCAGGGATGAGCTCAGTCCTTCTTTCTCTGAGCTGGCCGCTCAACTGTCAGTTAATTGCCAACTCCTATCTCTCCACAGTGACTCACCTGTTGATGATCCCCTGCCTGTCAGTCCTGCTTACTTAAGCCATCCATCCCAGATGATCTCTGCCTTTGCCTGGTCAACATCACAGAGACTCTCTCCTGCATGCCTGTTAAAGACTTTCTTGGCTGACTTTCCTTCTAGTTCCAGTTCCTGCTTGCTGTTCCACTATGCTGATCCCTGGCTTCATGACTTTCTGGTTTGTCTGACTATCCGCTCCGTTTACCGAACTTTGGCTATGTTTTGACTATGTTCTTTTTACTTGTATTATTATTAAACAAGTGTGATTTAACTTTACTTCTGTCTCGGCCTGATTCATGGTTTATGACAGAGAACAGGTGTGTTCAATTTGGTGTTATGGCTCTTACTCTCTCATACTGGTCGCTGGAAGTTCAACATGCACCTCATGGCAAAGAACTCTCTGAGGATCTGAAAAAAAGACTTGTTGCTCTACATAAAGATGGCCTAGGCTATAAGAAGATTGCCAAGACCCTGAAACTGAGCCACAGCTTGGTGACCAAGACCATACAGCAGTTTAACAGGGAAGATTCCACTCAGAACAGGCCTTGCAATGGTCGACCAAAGACATTGAGTGCTCGTGCTCAGCGTCATATTCAGAGGCTGTCTTTGTGAAATAGACGTATGAGTACTGCCAGAATTGCTGCAGAGGTTGAAGGGGTGAGGGGGTCAGTCTGTCATTGCTCAGACCATACGCCGCACACTGCATCAAATTGGTCTGCATGGCTGTCACCCCAGACGGTAGCCTCTTCTAAAGATGATTCACAAGAAAGCAAGCAAACAGTTTTCTGAAGACATGCAGACTAAAGACATGGATTACTGGAACCATGTCCTGTGGTCTGATGAGACCAAGATACATTTATTTGGTTCAGATGGTGTCAAGTGTGTGCTGCGGCAAGGAGTACGGGTGAGGAGTACAAAGACAAGTGTGTCTTGCCTACAGTCAAGAATGGTGGTGGGAGTTACAGTTTTTTGTGCCTCCAGCACAATATACACCTGTATCTACCCTTTATTGCTGTTCTCTAATAGAGCCATCTGCAGGGCTAAGGGGGTGTTGTGTGACTAAATTACAGTATACCCCTTTATCTCTGGTGTTCTATAATAAAGGCATCTGCAGGAGTTAGTGGGTGTTGTGTGACTCCAGCACAATATACACCTGTATCTACCGTTTATTGCTGTTCTCTAATAGAGCCATCTGCAGGGCTTAGTGGGTGTTGTGTGACTCCATTACACTGCTGTTTTACCCAACTCCCTTCAGGCCATTACCATGTCTGGAAGGCCAGCAAGGAGAGGCAGACAGGCGCGAGCCGATAAAAGAGGGCAAGCAGGCTCTGTGTCTAGAGACAACAGTGCTGGTCGTGGACGCGGTGCATTGTCATCAGCACGTGGCCATGGGACACGCTTGTCCTTCTTTTCGGCAGCTGGACATGTTGAACCGCAACATGCCAACGACTTGGTAGAGTGGATGACCAAGCCCTCTTCATCCTCCTCATCCTCTCTCACCCAGTCTCAGGGTACTAGCAAAGCAGCTGCTAACGCATCGTCTTCCCTCCTCTCAATGTCATCATCAGTGACTCCTTCCCTAGACCCACCACGTCCTCCTGAGGAGTCTCCTGAACTCTTTGAGCACAGTGTTGGGTACATGCTCCAGGAGGATGCCCAGTGTTTTGTGGGCTCTGATGATGACACTCAGCTAGAGGAAGGCAGTAGCGTGAGCGCAGAGAGAGGGGATGCTCAAGAAGGACAGCAATCTGGCGGTCATGTTCCACAAGCTGCAGCATACTGCCAGGTTTGCTACAGCGATGAAGAGGGAGGGGATGATGAGGGCACTGACTCCACGTGGGTGCCTGGTAGGAGAGAGGAGGAGGAGGAGGAGGAGGCACATGTCCAACGAGGCAGGATGCCCTCCGGGGGCCAGCTTAGGGGCAGCACACCGACTGAATCACACCGCAGAGCTCCGCCTGTGCAGGGCGCTGCCTCTGCGCGTTATTCTAAAAGTTATTTGGTGTGGGTCTTTTTTGAGACGAGTGCATCAGATCGCACCGCTGCTATTTGCAACATATGTCTCAAGCGTATCTCGCGTGGCCAAAACATCAGCCGCTTGGGCACCACATGCTTGACCAGACATATGTTGACCTGCCATGCAGCTCGTTGGCAAGCGTACCTCAAAGACCCACACCAAAGAACAAAGCGGACCTCTCCTTGCTCCTCATCAGCTGGCATCTCCAACCCCACTAGACCTTCAGTCCTCTCTGAAACCTGCTCTGAGAGGAATGAAGGTGTAGAATTAGGTGTGTCACAGCCAAGTGCTTCCTGGAACTCTGCTAGCGGTACACCCACGTCCGATTATAGCAGGCAAATGTCCCTGCCCCAGCTGCTGGACCGGTGAAAGAAGTTCACTCCCAGCCATCCACATGCCCAGCCATTGAATGCTAGCTTGGCTAAATTGCTAGCACTTCAACTGCTGCCTTTTCAGTTGGTAGACTCGGCCCCCTTCCGTGAGTTTGTACAATGTGCGGTTCCTCAGTGGCAGGTCCCCAAACGCCACTTTTTCTCACGGAAGGTGATTCCGGCTCTCTACCGGCATGTGGAAGGCAATGTCCTTGCCTCGCTGGACAGGGCGGTCAGCGGTAAGGTGCATATTACCGCTGACTCCTGGTCCAGCAGGCATTGACAGGGACGTTACCTGTCTTTCACGGCCCATTGGGTCACTCTTCTGGCAGCTGGGAAGGATGCAGGACAAGGTGCAGTAGTGTTGGAGGTTGTTCCGCCACCACGCCTCCAAAATGCTACTATTGGTTGTGACACACCTCTCTCCTCCACCCCCTCCTCTTCTTCTTCCTCCATGGCCTCTTCCAGTGCTCTGTCCTCAGAACCAGCGGTGCTCCGTAGGCGTTCCAGGGGCTACGCAAGTACGCAGGCAAAACTATGCCATGCCGTGCTTGCGCTGGTTTGTTTGGGGGACAGGAGCCACACTGGGGCGGATGTTTTGTCAGCTCTGCAGGGGCAGGCCGAGAGGTGGTTGACGCCACGCCAGCTTAAGCCAGGAATGGTGGTTTGTGACAATGGCACCAACCTCCTCTCCGCCCTCCTACAGGGACAACTGACCCATTTGCCCTATGTAGCTCACGTCCTTAACCTGGTGGTGCAGCGGTTCTTGGGCAGGTACCCTGGCTTACAGGATGTACTGAAGCAGGCCAGGAAAGTCTGTGTGCATTTCCGCCGATCATTTAATGCCTGTGCTCGGCTGGCTGAGCTCCAAAAGGAGTTGAACCTGCCCAAGAACCGCCTTATATGTGACATGCCCACCAGGTGGAACTCAACGTTGGCCATGCTGCAGCGACTGCACACGCAGCAGAGGGCCATCAATGAGTACCTGTGCGACTACGGCACCAGGACAGGGTCAGGGGAGCTCGGTTTTTTCTCACCACGCCAGTGGGGGATGATCAGGGATGCATGCACTGTCCTGTCACCGTTTGAGGAGGCCACAAGGATGGTGAGCAGTGACAGTGCATGCATCAGTGACACTGTACCTCTTGTCCACCTCTTGGAGTATACGTTGCGTGGAATAATGGACAGGGCACTTGAGGCAGAACAGAGGCAGGAAGAGGAGGACTTCCTTGCCTCTCAAGGCCCCCTTTATCCAGACAGTGTTCCTGCTGTGCCACCCATCACACAGGAAGAGGATGAGGAGGAGGAAGAGGAGGAGGAGGATGATTGTGTCAGCATGGAAGTGGAGGCTGGCACTCAGCATCAGCAGCAGCAGCAGTCTTGTAGGGATGATTTACAGTCCCAAGAAACACGTGGACTTGTACGTGGCTGGGAGGAGGTAGCTGCGGATCATGTTGCCCTTAGTGACCCGAATGCCTCAGCTAACCTACGCTGCATGGCCTCCCTGATCCTGCAAAGCCTGCGGAAGGATCCTCGTATTCTTCGGATCAAGGAGAGGGACCATTACTGGCTAGCCACTCTCCTTGATCCACGGTACAAGGGTAAGGTTGCCGACCTTATTTTGCCATCGCAGAGGGAGCAGAGGATGAGACATCTCCGGGAGGCCTTGCAGAAAGGTCTGTGCAACGCGTTCCCAGAGACTGGGAGGTTACAAACTCCTGGTCCTGGACAACGTGTTGCTGAGGCATCGGTCAGAAGGTGCGGTGGAGAAGGTGGCCGTCTGACTGATGCTTTCAGACAATTTTTTAGTCCGCAGCCCCAAGGTATGATCGGTTCCAGCAACCATCGCCAGCGGCTGATTTACATGGTGCAGGAATACCTAGGGGAAAGGTCAGACTTGGACACCTTTCCCACCAAAAATCCTCTGGCTTACTGGGTCTTGAGGATGGATCACTGGCCAGAGCTTGCACAGTATGCAATTGAGCTACTGGCCTGTCCTGCATCCAACATCTTTCGGAACGCACCTTCAGTGCTGCTGGTGGCTTTGTTACCGATCACAGGGTGCGCCTGTCCACCGAATCAGTTGATCGACTGACCTTCATCAAGATGAACCAGTCTTGGATCACCCACAGCTACCAAGCACCTGAAGCTGATGTAACCGAATAATTTTTTTTGAAATATCACATCCCTTCAAGACTGCCTATGCTGATGCTGAGTGACTGTCCTGTTATGTTGATTGTCTATCCTCTTCCTCCTCCGCTGATATGTTGGAAGAACATTTCTGGTTCTGGGTGATGCCATTAGCCCAATTTTTCTGCCCCTGCAATAAAACTAGAGTATATGGGAGAGGTTGCAGTGTGGTGGCACCAGCACCAGTGCCTAAGGCCCAATTTTTCTGCCCCTGTTTAACAGGGGCGTTCAAGTACAATTTTTGATGCAATGCTTTGCAGCAGGGCTAATTCCTGCAATAAAACTAGAGTATATGGGAGAGGTTGCAGTGTCGTGGCACCAGCACCAGTGCCTAAGGCCCAATTTTTCTGCCCCTGTTTAACAGGGACATGTAATTACAATTCTTGATATAATATTTCACAGGAGGGCCCGTTCCTGTGCCCACCCAGAGTAACTGTGAGGACTTATAGTGTTGTGGCACCAGCACCACAACCACCAAAGGTCAATTTTTCTACCACTGTTCAACAATGGCATGTAATTACAATTCTTGATATAATCGTTCACAGCAGGGCACTCCAGCGCCCAGCAAGAGTCACTTTGAGGGCTTACAATGTTGTGGCAAAACCAACACCTTGTTCCGCCATTTCTGCAGAGCATATAGGGCAGGCCCCTACTTTCAAATATCCAACTTACAAACATCTCCTACTTGCAAATGGAAGGAGACAACAGCAAGTGAGATGAAAAAAGATGGACGACAAAACAAATTATACAGGGGTGATAACCCTTCCCTATGTTTTCCAAAAAGCTTAAAAATTGTTTTTTTGACTGGAGCTACGCTTTAAAAATGTACCAGTTGAAAATTACAAACAGATTCAACTTAACACAACAAACCTACACAGTCCCTGTCTTGTTTGCACTGCCTGTATACTGCTGTTCTGAGTATATAGGACCTGGGGGCCACACGCATTTTCTTTTTTTAATATGGGTACAGGATTCCCCTTGATAAGCGTACAAGACCCAAAGGGGCTGGTAATGGGCAGGGAGGGCTACCCATGCCATTTTTCTCAATGGTTTTCAACCATATTGCAGGAACCAGATATAACATTAAAACCGCAAGCAGTTTTCAATGATGTTATTTCTGTTTAATGTCATTTTGTGCAGGGACTGTTCTAAACACGGGAAACACATGGCACTTCACAGGCATACTACAGACACCCCCCAGGCACCATATTTAAAGGAATATTTCACTTTTTTTTCACTTTAATCATCATTAAAATCAGTGCTCCCGCCAAAACGGCCATTTTAAAAACATTTTAGGCATTGACCCATGTCCCCTGGGGCAAGAAACAGGTCCCCAAACCCTTTTTAGGACAGTATCTTGCATATTAGCCGTTAAAATTAGCACTTTTAATTCCGAACGTTCGAGTCCCATAGACGTCAATGGGGTTCTAAAGTTCGTTCGAATTTGGGGTCCGTTCGAAAGTTCTGGTGCGAACCGAACCGGGGGGTGTTCGGCTCATCCCTACTCATCAGTGCCCATAAGTGCCACCTCATCAATGCCCACCAGTTCAGCCTATCAGTGCCCATCAGTGCCACCTCATCAGCGCACATCAGTGAAAGCAAAAAATTACTTATTTACAAAATGTACTGATAGAAAAAAAGTAAAAAACTTTTCTTTTCAAAATTTTGGTCATTTAAAAAAACAAACAAAAAAAACATAGCAGTGATTAAATACCACCAATAGAAAGATCTATTTCTGTGAAGAAAATTATAAAAAAAAGTATTTGGGTACAGTGTAGCACGACCACGTAATTGTCATTCAAAGTGCGGCAGCGCTGAAAGTTGAAAAATGGCTTGGGCAGGAAGGACATGTAAGTTCCTGGTAGGCAAGTTGTTAAATAGGCTCTGCCTGACTCAAGATGGTTGCCAGAGTCACATGGGGCACCATTATCTAATTATCTTCCCCAGTGACCCAAGAAACCATATTCCTCTTGAAATCCCCTCTAACTGCAATGCCAATGTACCACCTACAGTGGAGAAAATAAACTCCACCTGCCACAGGCACAGGTGAATAGCTGTAGCCATCCAGCAACACTCAGTTTTAGTGCTGAGCCCTAAAAAAGTCCTCTGGCACCAAGGAGCACTTATGAATGCAGATACGCACCCAGTTATGACTTCAAGAAAGTTTGCACACCAGATCACATGTATGGTCATGCGCTCCTCCCAACTCCTGCATGATAACCAGCAGTTATCAGTCAAAAAATCTGTTCTGTATGAGCCATTAAAGGCCATTAAAGCATACACATGATCAGACTTTTTGACAGCAATGGTCTGACAGACATGTTTTATCGGACAATCCGACTGTGTGTATGCTCCATCGGACAATTGTTTTCGGTTTTTCTTCAGACAAACATTTTGTGCATGGTCTAAAACTTTCCAGAAACAAATGTCCAATGGAGGATAATCCGATCATGTGTACACAAGTCCATTGGACTAAACCCCAAAGTACAAACACGCATGCTCAGAACCAATGCTAAAGATCAGACAGCAATAGCAGAAATTGCCCAAAGGGTGGCAGTAAAGAGCTGAAAAACGTGTGATTTGGGGACTGTTGGCTGAAAAAGTTCTGCCGTGTGTATGCAGAACAAGTTCACGGCCCACGCCCCTTCAGACAAAAATCCACAGAAAAGTCTGATGGAAGTCCGATCATGTGTACAAGGCTTAAGAAATCCAGAAAAGTTATCAAAGGAAAAAGGAAGAAAGGAAGAAGTTTAACGATTATGTTTATAGATTTTTTTGATTTGTCATGCCTCAATAGCTCAAGTTTCATGAAAGTACATTTTACACCATGATTCATTTGTTTTAAATGTTAGCAGGGGCAATTAATATATGTGTTTTCTCCTATTTTACAGCCTTGCCATAATAGTTCTTTCCTAGTAACTGCTGAAATGAAAACATGTTCCTTAAGTGAATATTCCACTTGTTTAAATCGGGTTTTCCTGTTTCTGAGTAAAGCAGTGTTTGTAAGTAAACATGTTCTCTAACTAGTTAATGTAATCTGAAAAGTACATTTCAATATTTTTAATCTGCACTGTACTGAATTTAAAGCCTAACTCATAGATGTGTGAGTGTGTAAACTGGCAATATAAATTAGACATGGGCAATTCATTTTGTTCTGAATACAAATTCAGACAAATTTTTGGTTACTCTGAGCTGGTTGTTGAGTTGGTTGTTAAGCAGCGGGTCGGGAAGCCATCATCTGTCTTCCCCAGATGAATGTAAAAAAAAGAATGCCGATGTCATGTCAAATAGTGTCACCCATCGGATAATGTCTGCTGTGTACTGCGCATATGCAGTACACAGGACAAGCAGATTCCGAAAATATCTGAAGATGAATGGCGCCTGCGCCGTGAGTCCAGTTTCAAGCCCCACCATCCAAGTAGACCCTCTAATATGTGCAGCCCTATGTCCACTTGGATGGTGGGGCTTGCACCTGGACTCACAGCGCAGGCGCCTTTCAGATTCTGAGATTTTTTTAATCTCCTTGTGCTCCGTACTGCGCAAGCACTGCGCCTGCGCAGTACACCGCGGACACTATTCGACAGGTGGACATTTTTGGACAGAACACCGGAATAGAAAAAGGTTTAAAAAATGGCTTTGACCCCCCTCAGTTTATACCAGGTCTGATATAGATTTTAAGGGAAACCCTATGCCAAAATTGAAAAAAAATGGTGTGGGGTCCCCCCCAAAATCCATAACAGACCCTTATCCGAGCATGCAGATCAGCAGGTCAAGAAAGAGTGGGGGCAAGCAAGCACCCCTCCCTCCTGGACTATACCAGGCCACATGCCCTCAACATGGGGGGGTGGGTGCTTTGGGGCAGGGGCCAATTCCAGCATTCTTTTCTTCATTCATCTGTCAGTGGGGAAGCCAGATGACAGATGATGACTCATCTACTTCCCGGCCCGATGTTTAACAACCAACTATTCTTCCCACAGAATTCAAATCGGACGGTTTTTGACCTCTCCGAATTCTAATTGTTCTGAAAAGGTGGAATTTGACAGAAAATTAATAAACAAAATTCATTTTAAGGAAAACAAAATTTAATTTAATGAAAACTAAACTAAACGATTTCAGAAACCAAATGCATTCCATAACAAAACTAAATTAGTAACATAACAAATCTATCCGAAACTAAACAAAACACATTTTTCAGTTCTGCACATGTCTAATATAAATGAATGCATCAACCCCTAATATATGTTATAACACAGGAGTATTGTAATTGTATTGTAATATATAGGGATGAGCTTCATGTTTGAGTCGAGCCCATGTTCGACTCGAACATCGGCTGTTCACTCGTTCGTCGAATTCCGAACATTATGGGCCGTTCGCTCCAAATTCAAGTGGCGCTCATGGCCCATAATTCACTGCCGCAGTGCATTGCTGGCTGATGATTGGCCAAGCAAGCGCTATGACCCGCATGCTGGGCCAATCACAGCGCCGTCTGTACAGGGAGCTGTAGTTGGCCAAAGTTGGCAGGGTGGCCTTGTGTAGTGTGTTGCGTCGGTGAAGAGAGAGATAGATGGAGAGACAGTGCCTTTGAATTCCATTTCATAGTTTCATAGTTAGTAAGGTTGAATAAAGACACCAGTCCATCCAGTTCAACCTGAGTGTTCACAATCATCCCTATCCCTGTACATTGCACACTCACATTGGTCCCTACCCTTAAGGAGCCCACAATACAAGGTCCCCACTCATATACTAGGGCCAATTTTGGACAGAAGCCAATTAGCCTACCTGCATGTCTTTGGAATGTGGGAGGAAACCGGAGTACCTGGAGGAAACCCACACAGGCACAGGGAGAAAATGCAAACTCCAGGAATGTAGTGTCATGGTTTTGGATTCGAACCAGCGACCCTTCTTACTGCTAGGTGAAAGTGCTAACCACTACACCACTGTGCTGTCCATTTGAAGCTGTAGCAATCACAGTAGGTGTATTGTGCCACCTGCACAGTATACAGCTAAAGCTACCCCAATTGCTGGTGTTCTTCTGATCCTATACCACAGACAGCTGCTGCAACAATTACAGTTGGTGTATTGTGCCACCTGCACAGTGTGCACCTAAAGCTACTCCAATTGCTGGTGTTCTGCAGGGTCCTATACCACAGACAGCTGTAGCAATTACAGTCAGTGTATTGTGCCACCTGCACAGTGTACACCTAAAGCTACCCCAGTTGCTGGTGTTCGTCTGATCCTATACCACAGGCAGCTGTAGCAATTACAGTCGGTATATTGTGCCACCTGCAAAGTGTACCCCTAAAGCTACCCCAATTGCTGGTGTTCTGCTGGTCCTATACCACAGGCAGCTGTAGCAATTATAGTCGGTGTATTGTGCCACCTGCACAGTGTACAGCTAAAGCTAACCAAATTGCTGGTGTTCTGCTGATCCTATCCACAGACAGCTGCAGTAATTACAGTCAGTGTATTGTGTCACCTGCACAGTGTGCACTTAAAGCTACCCCAATTGCTGGTGTTCTGCTGATCCTATACCACAGGCTGGCAGCTGCAGTAATTACAGTCAGTGTATTGTGTCAACTGCACAGTGTACGCATAAAGCTACCCCAATTGCTGGTGTTCTGCTGATCCTATCTGCAGGCAGCTGTAGCAATTACAGTCGGTGTACTGTGTCATCTGCACAGTGTGCACTTAAAGCTACCCAATTGCTGGTGTTCTTCAGATCCTATACCACAGGCAGACAGCTGCAGTAATTACAGACGGTGTATTGTGTCATCTGCACAATGTGCACTTAAAGCTACCCCAATTGCTGGTTTTCTTCAGATCCTATACCACAGGCTGGCAGCTGCAGTAATTACAGTCGGTGTATTGTCATCTGCACTGTGTGCATCTAAAGCTACCCCAATTTCTGGTGTTCTCATAGTAATAATACTACAGACAGGAAAATGATTCTGCTAGCTGCAGTATAATCAATATATACGTCCTAGCTTTATGCAGCTACATCTCCCTGCAAGCCATAAGTATGTCTGGAAGGCCAACAAGGAGAGGCAGACAGTCACGAGCCAATAAAAGAGGGCAAGCAGGCTTTGTGTCTAGAGGCAACAGAGCTGGTCGTGGACATGGTGCATCCTCATCAGCACGTGCCCATGGGACATGCTTGTCCTTATTTTCGGCAGCTGGACATGCTGAATCGCAACATGCCAAAGACTTGGTAGAGTGGATGACCAAGCCCTCCTCATCCTCCTCTCTCACCCAGGCTCAGGGTACTGGCAAAGCAGCTGCCAATGCGGCCTCTTCTCTCATCCCAATGGCATTAGTCACTCCTTCCCTAGCCCCAACATGTCCCAAATGCCACTTTTTCTCACGGAAGGCCATTCCGGCTCTCTACCGGCATGTGGAAGGCAATGTCCATACCTCGCTGGACAGGGCGATCAGCGGTAAGGTGCATATTACTCATGGTCCAGCAGGCATGGGCAGGGATGTTACCTATCTTTCACGGCACATTGGGTGACTCTTTTGGCAGCTGGGAAGGATGCAGGACAAGGTGTAGTAGTGTTGGAGGCTGTTCCGTCACCACGCCTCCAAAATGCTACTACTGGTGATTGTGGCACACCTCTCTCCTCCACCCCCTCCTCTTCTTTTTTCTCCATGGCCTCTTCCTGTGCTTTGTCCTCGGAAACCAATGGTGCTCCGTAGGTGTTCAAGGGGCTATGCAAGTATGCAGGCAAAAAGATGCCATGCAGTGCTTGAGCTGGTGTGCTTGGGGGACAAGAGCCACACTGGGGCAGATATTCTGTCAGCTCTTTTTTTCCCCATGCCAGTGGGCCATGATCAGGGATGCATGCACTGTCCTGTCACCATTTGAGGAGGCCACAAAGATGGTGAGCAGTGACAGTGCATGCATCATTGACACTGTCCCTTTTGTCCACCTGTTGGAGCACACGCTGCATGGAATAATGGACAGGGCACTTGGGGCAGAACAGAGGCAAGAAGAGGAGGACTTCCTTGCCTCTCAAGGCCCCCTTTATCCAGACAGTGTTCTTGCTGGCCCACCGATCACACAGGAAGAGGAGGAGGAAGATTGTGTTAGCATGGAGGTGGAGCCTGGCACTCAGCATCAGCAGCAGTCTTTTAGGGATGATTTACAGTTCCAAGAAACCCGTGGACTTGTACGTGGCTGGGAGGAGGTGGCTGCGGATCATGTCGTCCTTAGTGACCCAGAGGACTACGGACCGAATGCCTCAACTAACCTACTCTGCATGGCCTCCCTGATCCTGCAAAGTCTGCGGAAGGATCCTCGTATTCAAGGAGAGAGCTAATTACTGGCTGGCAACTCTCCTTGATCCACGTTACAAGGGTAAGGTTGCAGACCTTATCTTGCCATCGCAGAGGGAGCAGAGGATGAGACATCTTTGGGAGGCCTTGCAGAAAGGTCTGTGCAATGCATCCCCAAAGACTGGGAGGTTACAAATTCCTGGTCGTGGACAACGTGTTGCTGAGGCTTCAGTCAGTCACAGAAGGACCGGTGGAGAAGGTGACCGTCTGACTGATGTGTTAAGACAATTTTTTAGTCTGCAGCCCCAAGGTATGATCGGTTCCAGCAACTATCTCCAGGGTCTGATTTACATGGTGCAGGAATACCTGGGGGCAAAGTCAGACTTGGACACCTTTCCCACCGAAAATCCTCTGGCTTACTGGGTCTTGAGGATGGATCACTGGCCAGAGCTTGCACAGTATGCAATTGAGCTACTGGCCTTTCCTGCATCCAGCATTCTTTCGGAACGCACATTCAGTGCTCAGTGGCGGCTGGTGCTCCATTTTTTTTGGGGGGTGCAAAGAATGCCCGAACCAGCCCCGCCCCCGCTGGTCACTCGCCCGCAATAGGGCCTGCAGATAGTTGGATAAATAGACAGAGAAATTATATAAATGGACACATGGATAGATAGACACTGGGTAGGGGGATGGAAGGATGGATGGATGGATAGACACTGGGTGGGAGGGATGGATGGATAGATAAATAGATACTGGAGGAAGGGATGGATGGATAGCTACTTGGTGGGAGGGATGGATGGATGGATGGATGGACACTGAGCGGTATGGATGGATGGATACTGAGTGAGTGGAATAGATGGATGGACACTGAGTGAGTGGGATGGATGGATGGACACTGAGTGAGTGGATGGATGGATGGATGGAGGGATAGACACTGAGTGAGTGGGATGGATGGATGGAGAGTGAGTGGGATGGATGGATGGACAGTGAGTGAGTGGTATGGATGGATGGACAGTGTGTGAGTGAGTGGATGGATGGATAGACAGTGAGTGAGTGGGATGGATGGATGGATGAATGGATGGATGGATGGACAGTGAGTGAGTGGGATGGATGGATGGACAGTGAGTGAGTGGGATGGATGGATGGACAGTGAGTGAATGGGATGGATGGACAGTGAGTGAGTGAGTGGGATGGATGGATGGACAGTGAGTGAGTGAGGGAGTGGGATGGATGGATGGACAGTGAGTGAGTGAGTGGGATGGATGGATGGACAGTGAGTGATTGGGATGGAGGGGCAGTGAGTGAGTGGGATGGATGGATGGACAGTGAGGGGGGTGGATGGATGGACAGTGAGTGAGTGGGATGGATGGACAGTGAGTGGGATGGATGGATGGATGGACATTGAGTGAGTGGGATGGATGGATGGACAGTGAGTGAGATGGATGGATGGACAGTGGGTGAGTGGGATGGATGGACAGTGAGTGCGTGGGATGCATGGACAGTGAGTGCGTGGGATGCATGGATAGTGAGTGGGATGGATGGACAGTGAGTGAGTGAGTGGGATGGATGAATGGACAGTGAGTGAGTGAGTGGGATGGATGAATGGACAGTGAGTGAGTGGGATGGATGGATGAAGAGTGAGTGAGTGGGATGGATGGATGGATGGATGGATGGACACACACAGATCAGTAATGAGGACTTACATGTCTGTTAATGAGGCTCTGTCCTGAGCAGGAATCCATGGCTAGTGATAGGCAGCTGTAACTCCTCCTCTGCCCCATACGCTGGCTGTGAAGGATGTCTTATCTCGGTGTGTAGTCAGTCACACAAGGCTGGTCTCCTTATATCTACAGGATGGGCTGTATGTTTAACAAGTGCCTCCACTGACACTGCCAAACCAAGACACAGCAACACCAGTGGAGACAATAGAAGCATTGACAAGCAGCACTTGTTAACCACTTGAGATCCGCGCTATAGTCAAATGACGGCTACAGCGCGGATCTCAATTTCCGGGACTACATCTATTGACGTTGTCCCCTTTAAGAGCTCCCCGCGCGCTCCCGGGAGCGCGCATCGGGAAAATCTGTGTTGGCCGTGTCCCCTGGACACAGCCAATCACAGATCGCTGTAAACGGCCAATCACAGCGGCCATTTACAGCGCGATCGCCGCCTCCAATGGGTGATGATCTCAAATGTAAACAAATGAGATCATCACCCATTGCCGAATCTGTCTCCTCACACAGCAATAGCGTGTGAGGAGAGAGATAGAGAGATAGTGTGAGTTCAAAGTGTTTTGTGCCATCTGTTGCCAAATATACCCTGCCAGTGCCCAGATCTACCCTGCCAGTGCCCAGATCTACCCCACCTGTGCCCACCTGTGCCCACCTGTGCACCGCCAGTGCCCACCTATGCACCGCCAGTGCCCCATATGTGCACCGCCAGTGCCCATCTGTGCACCGCCAGTGCCCACCAGTGCCTGCCAGTGCCAATTGGTGCCCGCCAGTGCCAATCGGTGCCCATCTGTGCCACCTCAGCAGTGCCCATCTGTGCCGCCTCAGCAGTGCCCATCTGTGCCGCCTCAGCAGTGCCCATCTGTGCCCATCTGCTGCCTCATCAGTGCACATCCGTGCAATAAATCTGCACATCTGTGCAATAAATCAGTGCACATCTGTGCCGACCTATCAGTGCCCATCTGCCGACTCAGCAGTGCCCATCTGTGCTGACTCAGCAGTGCCCATCTGTGCCGACTCAGCAGTGCCCATCTGCCGCCTCAGCAGTGCCCATCTGCCGCCTCAGCAGTGCCCATCTGCCGCCTCATCAGTGCACATCCGTGCAATAAATCTGCACATCTGTGCAATAAATCAGTGCACATCTGTGCCGACCCATCAGTGCCCATTTGTGCCACCTCAAAAGCGCCCATCTGTGCCACCTCAAAAGCGCCCATCTGTGCCACCTCAAAAGCGCCCATCTGTATAATCAGTGCACATCTGTGCCACCTCATCAGTGCACATCTGTGCCACCTCATCAGTGCCCATCAGTGCTACCATGGCTAAACGTGTCTTTTCCACTGAGGAGGCGTACCAAATTATTTCCACGGCCGACGAGAGCAATGGGGAGCTCTCCTCTTCAGATTCCTTTTCAGATTCGGATTCTGAAGCCGACGTAATTTATGAGCCAGTCCTCAGCAGTGAAACACTGACTGAATCCGAGGAGGAAGATATCCGGCCCATCAAGCGAAGGCGTTCTAGTGAGGCAGTGCCGTCCACCAGCACCGAAGTGCCGTCCACCAGCACCGCAGTGCCGTCCACCAGCACCGCAGTGCCGTCCACCAGCACCGCAGTGCCGTCCACCAGCACCGCAGTGCCCCAGCAAGAAAGGCCAAGTACCAGTGGGGTGTCATCTCAGCCCCAAAGGGTTAGGAGCCATGCTGGCCTTCCCTATGCCCTTCAGAACCCCTTGTGGCTTCCTCCTAATTCAGGAGAGGCCAATGTTCCCCCTTTCACCGCCCAGCCAGGAGTCCAGGTGGACACGGAGAATTTTACCCCAATAGATTTTTTTAATTTAATTTTTACGGAGGATATGTTGTCGTCAATTGTGGCCCAGTGCAACCTGTATGCACAACAATTTATTTTTCAAAATCCGACCTCTTATTATGCCCGTCCCTACGAATGGAGAGACCTAACGGTGGAGGAGTTCAAGGTTTTTTTAGGCCTCACATTTAATATGGGACTCAACAAAAAAAATCAATTACGTACCTACTGGTCAACCCACCCCCTCCACCACTCGCCGCTCTTCTCCGCGGTAATGCCCAGAACCAGGTATCAGATCATTCTGAGGTTCTTACATTTCAGTGACAATTCCCAGTGCCTTCCACGAAATGATCCAAATTATGACCGGCTTTACAAAATTAGACCAATACTGAATTATTTTTCAGAAATATTCCCCAAATTGTTTACCCCGGACCAACACATATGTGTGGATGAGTCCCTTATTAAATTTAGCGGCAGGCTTAGAATGAAGCAATTTATGCCCAGCAAAAGGGCCCGCTATGGGGTGAAGGTCTACAAATTATGCGACCGAGCCACAGGGTACACATATTCATTCATGGTGTACGAAGGGAAGGACACCCAGCTGCAGCCCCCTAATTGTCCGGACTACTTGGGATCCAGCGGAAAAATTGTTTGGGACCTCATATACCCCCTACTGGATGAAGGCTACCACCTGTATGTAGATAACTTCTACACATCTCTGCCCCTGTTCCACAACCTTCACCGGAAGAAGACGCCAGCATGTGGCACCGTAAAAAAGAACCGGAAGGGCTTTCCTCAAAGTCTTGTGAATAAGAAGCTGCGAAAAGGAGAAACCGCAAGTCTGAGAAACAAGGAGGTTCTGGCAGTGAAGTGGAGGGACAGAAGGGATGTGTATATGTTATCTTCTATCCACAACAATACCTTTGTGGAAATCCCCAGAAGGAATGGCCCCGTAAAGAAACCCAAACGCATTTCCGAATACAATTTGTTCATGGGAGGAGTCGACTTCCAACGACCAAATGATGGAACCATATCTTGTCACAAGACGGACATACCATTGGTACAAAAAAGTAGCAATTTATATTTTTCAATTGGCCATTTATAATTCCTATGTCATTTACCGCAACGCCACCCAAAACCCCAAACGTTTCTTTGGCTACCAGGAGGAAATTTTCACTGCCCTTATTTTCCCAAACGGCCCACCAGAAAATATCCGATCAGACGTTGTTAGTCGACTCTCCGAGCGCCACTTTCCCGATAAAATCCCCCCCAAACCAACAGGCAAAAGACGTCAAAAAAGATGTAAGGTGTGTACCAGAGCAGAGTCAGAAGAGACACATCTTATTATTGTGCACAATGTCCTTCCCAACCAGGCCTCTGCATAGGCGACTGTTTTCGGCGTTACCATACTTCAATAAATTTTAGTGAAGTATGGTAAACATAATCCTCAGTTCCTGCCTTCATACACCTTCACACCCCTTATGCCACTGCCTGCTCTGTAACTGACCCTTGCTTGTTATTTGACCACTCTTATGCCTGCCGATTCTGTACATACCGCTGCCTGATCTGGAACTGACCCTGGACTGTTATTCGACCATGCTTCTGCCTAACGATTCTGTACATACCTCTGCCTGATCTGGAACTGACCCTGGACTGTTATTCGACCATGCTTCTGCCTAACGATTCTGTACATATCTCTGCCTGATCTGGAACTGACCTTGGACTGTTTGACCACGATATTTGCCTGCCTCTTGGACTGATCTTGTATTCTGCAACTGGACTAGTGGGATTCAACACGGGGTCTCACATATGTGAGGGGCTCCAGTATAGTTTTTCTGGAAGAAGAAAACAATTTTCTTTGTTTTCTTATTCCTAGATTAGGGTCTGGAGACTCGGAGGCTTCAAAGAGATTTGGGAGGGAGAAGCCTCTACCCCTATCCCCATTCTGTCCTGAACGAGGCTCTACTTCTGTCTGCTGCCTGTAGGACTTACTGCCATCATGCCACACTGACCACACTACAAGGACCTGCCTACTACCAGGACCAATATTTTTGGCACTGCTGACATCTCTGCACTGACCCTGGACTGTAATATGGACAGTATCCCTGCCTGCTGCCTGAAAAACTGTGTTCGCTGTTGCTGACCAAGTCCCTGCCTGCTGCCTGGACCAGTGATATCCTCCTGTGGACAACTGCGCTTCTAAAACCACAGGTAATCTTTTCTTTACCCTTTGCTCAGCATAATGTATTTGGGGGTGTAATTCTTGGTATGTGCAGGCTATGTGTCCCTGGAACGCCGACGGTGTTTCTTGCATGTTGCGCCTCTGTATGTGGTAAGGCTGTGTAAACGTCTCACACATGTGGTATTGCCATACTCAGGAGGAGTAGTAGAATGTATTTTGGGGTGTTATTTTTTCTATGTAAATGCTATGCGTTGGAAATATCTTATAAACGGACAACTTTGTGTAAAAAAAAATGCGTTTTCATTTTTTTCCACATTTTCCAAAAACTTCTGGAAAAAAATGAACCATTGAAAAGACTCATTATGCCTCATAGATTATACGTTGGGGTGTAATCTTTCCAAAATGGGGTAATTTTCTGGACGTTTCCATTGCCCTGGTGTTCCAGGGCCTTCAAAACTGTAATAGGTGGTTGAGAAATGAAATGTGTAATTTATGCTCCTAGAATGCCTGAAGGTGCTACTTCAAAATTAGGCCTCTGTATGTGGCCAGGCTGTGTAAAAGTCTCACACATGTGGTATCGTTATACTCAGGAGGAGTAGGAGAATGTATTTTGGGGTGCTATTTTTGCTATGTAAATGCTATGTGTTGGAAATATCTTATAAACGGACAACTTTGTGTAAAAAAAAATGCGTTTTCATTTTTTTCCACATTTTCCGAAAACTTCTGGAAAAAAATAAACCATTGAAAAGACTCATTATGCCTCATAGATTATACGTTGGGGTGTTAGCTTTCCAAAATGGGGTCATTTTCTGGACGTTTCCATTGCCCTGGTGTTCCAGGGCCTTCAAAACTGTAATAGGTGGTTGAGAAATGAAATGTGTAATTTATGCTCCTAGAATGCCTGAAGGTGTTACTTCAAAATGAGGCCTCTGTATGTGGTCAGGCTGTGCGAAAGTCTCACACATGTGGTATCGTTATACTCAGGAGGAGTAGGAGAATGTATTTTGGGGTGTTATTTGTGGTATGCACATTCCGTGTGGGAGAAATAAGCTATTACAATGAAAATTTTGTGGAAAAAAAAAATCGTAATTTTGCAAAGAATTGTGGGAAAAAATGACAACTTAAAATAACTCACCATGCCTCTTCCTAAATACATTGGAATGTCTACTTTCCAAAAAGGGGTCATTTGGGGGGCATTTGTACTTTCCTGGCTTGTTAGGGTCTCAAGAATGGAGATAGGCCTTAGTACATCAGATGTGATCTTTTTTTGCAAATCTTTATGATTTGCACCATAGCTTGTAGACTCTATAAATTTCACACAGATCATATAATATGCAAAAATTTGGGTTATTTTTACCAAAGATGTGTAGTAGTATAAATTGTGGCCAAAATTTATGAAGAAAAATTGCTAATTTGCTAAATTTTGTCACAGAAACGAAGAAAAATTCATTTTTTTCAAAATTTTCGGTCTTTTTTCATTTATAGCGCAGAAAATAAAAAACCGAGAGGTGATCAAATACCACCAAAAGAAAGCTCTATTGGTATGAAGAAAAGTACAAAAAAATCATTTGGTTACAGTGTTGCATGACTGAGTAATTGTCATTCAAAATGTGAGAGCACTGAAAGCTGAAAATTGGTCTGGGACTGAGGGGGGTTTAAGTGCCCAGTAAGCAAGTGGTTAAACACACAGCCCCTGTGAAGCCTCCCCATCCATCCATCCTGTAGAAATAAGGAGACCAGCCTTGTGTGATCGTCAATGATTCTATTATCTCCACTGGCTGTGTCTCGGTTTGGCAGTGTCAGTGGAATTATTCTGCTTTGCCCCTCCTGTGGATTTCCAACTAGATGCTTGTTGTTTTGTCTCTGACAGCGCAAGTGAAGGAGTCCACTCCTCCGCTCGGGCGCACTGGTCTGACACAGGGGAAACTGGAAGTGACATACTAACTAGTCTGTCACTCAAAGCACAAGGCCATAGTAATCCTATGGGCGCCGGGCGGATGCAGATCGGCACTTTTCATTGCGCCACAAGGCGGGTTAAAACCCTGCAAATGAAGCGCAGCGTTTGCAATCTTGTGATTGCATTGACGTGGCACTTCACATAGTCCACTGTGTCCGGCGCTCGAACACAGTGTACTTAAGCATTTTTTCATTTCTTTTTTCTTTTTTTTTAAAGGGCCAAATTTTTTGGAGGTTTTGTAACCGATCCCAGGGTGCACCTGTCCACCGACTCGGTTGATTGACTGACCTTCATTAAAATGAATCAGTTTTGGATCACCACCAGCTACCAAGCACCTGAATCTGATGTAACCGAATAATTATTTTTAAATGTCAGATCCCTTCAAGACTGCCTATGCTAATGCTGACTGACTATACTGTTATGCTGAGTGACTATCCTCTTCCTCCACAATAATCCTGCTGATAACTTGGAAGAACATTTTTGGTTCTGGGCGCCGCCACAAATGGCTAAGGCCAAATTTTTCAGCCCCTGTTTAACAGGGGCATGTAGTTACAATTTTTGATGCAATACTTTGCAGCAGGGCTTATTCCTGCTCTCCAACTAGAGTATCTGTGAGGGGTTGCAGCACCAGTGCCTAAGGCCCCATTTTTCAGCCCCTGTTTAACAGGGGCGTGTAATTACAATTTTTGATGCAATACTTTGCAGCAGGGCTCATTCCTGCGCTCCAAATAGAGTATCTGTGAGGAGTTGCAGTGTCATGGCACCAGCACCAGTGCCTAAGGCCCAATTTTTCAGCCCCTGTTTAGCTGTTTTTAAAACTTTTTTTTTTGCATTGATACATGTCCCCTGGGGCAGGAGCTGGGTCCCCAAACCCTTTTTAGGACAATAACTTGCATATTAGCCTTTAAAATTAGCACTTTTGATTTGGAACGTTCAAGTCCCATAGACTCTAATGGGGTTCTAAAGTTCGCACAAATTTTTGGTCCATTCCCAGGTTCTGATGCGAACTGAACCGGGGGGTGTTCTGCTCATCCCTATATATATATATATATATTTGACCCCTTGCAAAACATGACTTAGCACTTGGTGGCAAAACCCTTGTTGGCAATCACAGAGGTCAGAAGTTTCTTGTAGTTGGCCAACAGGTTTGCACACATCTAAGGAGGATTTTGTCCCACTCCTATCTGCAGATCCTTTCCAAGTCATTAACTACTTCCTGACCGCTGGCCTCCCATTTAAACAGGGAATGCACGCGATCGTGCGCGTGCATCCCTGTTTGTTCGGTGGCAGCGTGTCACAGAGACACCGCTCGCCATCGAAGGGGGTGAACAGCCATTGGTTATGGCTGTTTACTACGTGATCGGCCATGATGAAGTCACGGCCGATCACAGATGGTCACACCCCCACTGTGCATGGCGCACTGCGCGTGCACATCGGTGGCGGCGTGTTCCCCGCGAACACTGCTCATCACCGACGCTGGTAAACAGCCATTGGCCGGCTGTTTACGCACGTGATCGGCTGTGATCCTTTCACAGCCAATCACTAAAATGTAAACAAACCGCGGTAACGAGATGTTACCGGGTTCTCCTCCTCACACACCGATCGTGTGTGAGGAGGAGATTGCGGTAACATCTCGTTACCGCCCACAGTGTACACCAATCACACTGATTGCCCCCCCTCAATAAAGAGGACCTGTCACTACCCCTCATAATACCTGTCAATCACAGTCCATCAGAGTACCTGTCACAGTCCATCTGAGTACCTGAGTACCTGTCCCAGCTCATCAGAGTACCTGAGTACCTGTCACAGTCCATCTGAGTACCTGAGTACCTGTCCCAGCTCATCAGAGTACCTGAGTACCTGTCACGACCCATCAGAGTACCCGAGTATCTGTCACGGCACATCAGAGTACCCGAGTATCTGTCAAAGCCCATCAGAGTACCCGAGTATCTGTCACGGCACATCAGAGTACCCGAGTACCTGTCACGGCACATCAGAGTACCCGAGTACCTGTCGTGGTCCATCATGGTACCCGAGTATCTGTCACGGTCCATCAGAGTACCCAAGTACCTGTCACAGCCCATCAAAGTTCCTGAGTACCTGTCACGTTTCATCCGAGTACCCGAGTACCTGTCATGGGTCATCCGAGTACCCGGGTACCTGTCACAGCCCATCAGAGTACCCGAGTACCTGTCACAGCCCATCTGAGTACCTGAGTACCTGTCCCAGTCCATCTGAGTACCCGAGTACCTGTCATAGTCCATCTGAGTACCTGTCCCAGTCCATTTGAGTACCCGTCACAGTTCATCTGAGTACCTGAGTACCTGTCACAGTTCATGTGAGTACCTGAGTACCTATCACAGTTCATCTTAGTACCCGAGTACCTGTCACAGTCGATATGAGTACTTGAGTACCTATCACCGCCCTTCAAAGTACCCAAATACCAGTCACCAAGCCATCAGAGTACCTGTCACCAGGCCATCAGAGTACCCGAGTACCTGTTACCAGGCCATCAGAGTACCCGAGTACCTGTCACCAGGCCATCAGAGTACCAGAGTACCTGTCACCAGCCCATCAGAGCACCCGAGTACCTATTTGCAGCCCATATCTCATAGAATATATACGTTGGGGTGTTTGCTTTCCAAAATGGGGTCATTTTGTGGGTAATTTCACTGTCCTGGTGGTCCAGGACCTTCAAAAGTTTGATGGGTAGGAATGAAATAAGATGTGTCATTTATGCTCCTAGAACGCCTGAACGTACTATTTCAATGTTCGGCCTCCCTATGTGGCCAGGCTGTGTAAAAGTCTTACACATGTGGTATCCCCATACTCGGGAGGAGTAGCAAAATGTGTTTTGGGGTGTCATTTTTGCTATATACACGCTATGTGTTAGAAATATCTTATAAATTGACAACTTTGTGTAAAAAAAAAAAAAAAATGCGTTTTAATTTTTTTCCACATATTACAAAAACTTCTGGAAAAAAATGAACCGTTCAAAAGACTCATTATGCCTTACAGATTATACGTTGGGGTGTTTGCTTTCGAAAATGGGGTCATTTTATGGGAAATTCCATTGTCCTGGTACTCCAGGGCCTTCAAAAGTGTAATAGGTGGTTGAGAAATGAGATGCGTCATTTTTGCTTGTAGAATGCTGAAGGTACTACATCAATGTTAGTGCTCTGTATGTGTAAGAGTCTCACACATGTGGTATCGCCATACTCGGGAAGAGTAGCAGAATGTATTTTGGGGTGTAATTTGTTGTATGCATATGCTGTGTGTGAGAAATATCCTGATAATATGACAATTCTTAATTTTGCAAAGAATTGTGGGAAAAAATGACAACTTAAAAAAACTCACCATGCTACTTACTTAATACCTTGGAATGTCTACTTTGTAAAAAGGGGTCATTTGGGGGGTATTTGTACTTTCCTGACTTGTTGGTGTCTCAAGAAATGAGATACACCAGATGTACTGAAGGCCTGATCAGATGTGATCAATTTTCAGCGATTGGCACCATAGTTTGTAGACTTTCACAAAGACCAAATAATATACACTAATGTGGGTTATTTTTACCAAAGATATGTAGCAGTATAAATTTTGGCCAAAATGTATGAAGAAAAATTACTAATTAGCAAAAATGTATGACAGAAACAAAGAAAAAGGCATTTTTTTCACAAAATTTACGTTTTATTTTATTTATAGCACAAAAAATAAAAAACTCACTAGTGATTAAATACCACTAAAAGAAAGCGCTATTTGTGTGGAAAAAAGGACGCAAGTTTCATATGGGTACAGTGTTGCATGACTGAGTAATTGTCATTCAAACTGTGAGAGCGCTGAAAACAGAAAATTGGTCTGGTGAGGAAGGGGGTGTAAGTGCACTGTATTGAGGTGGTTAAGGTCTAGAGGCTGATGTTTGGTAACTCGAACTTTCAGCTCCCTTCACATATTTTCTTTGTGATTAAGGTCTGGAGACTGGCTAGGCTAGGACCTTAATGTGCTTCTTCCTGAGCCAATCCTTTGCTGCCTTGTGTTTTGAGTCATTGTCATGCTGGAATACCCTTCCACTAGCCTTTTTCAATGCCCTGGCTGAAGGAAGGAGGTTCTCATCCAATGTTTGATGGTACAGGGCCCCATCCATCTTCCCTTTCATGCTGTGAAGTTGTCCTGTCCTTTTAACAGAAAAATACCCCCAAAGCATAATGTTTTCACCTTCGTGTTTGATGGTGTGGATGGTGTTCTTGGGGGGCATAGGCAGCATTCCTCTTCCTCCAAACAGGGCGAGTTGAGTTGATGCCAAAGAGCTTGATTTTGGTCTCATCTGACCACAACACTTTCACCCAGTTCTCTGAATCATTCAGATGTTCATTAGCAAACTTCAGACGGGTGTGTACATGTGCTTTCTTGTTCCCAAACCTCAACACCAATTCAAATGTACTAGTTTTCGTGAAATTAGTCACCAAAGATCTATGCAAAATCCGGACCTCCAACCACAACAATGACAATCTATCCAAACCAAAAAGGGAAGCGCTCACCTCGCTAAAGAACCACCCCACTATTACAATCAAACCCTCTGACAAAGGAGGCAATATTGTAGTTATGGGTAATGAGTTTTATGTAGATATGTGTACAGCCATATTGAACAACCAAGATTGGTATTGTAAGATCCCAGCATCATGTACCAAACACTTTGTACGTGAATACTATGCTCTAATTGATCATGCATATAGTACAAATATTCTCAACAAAGCAGAATGGGATTATATCACAACTCCATATCCATGTACACCCACCTTCTATGCCTTACCCAAACTACATAAAAGCATTACACAACCCACTGGCAGACCTATCATTTCCAGTAACGGCTCCCTGACTGAAAAACTTAGCAAATTCATTGATGGCTACCTATGACCATATGTATCCAAACTTCCCAGCTGCATTAGAGACGTCCCTCATTTACTACAAAATGTAGATGGGCTATGTGTGCCCCCTGAGTCTGTATTAGTGGCAATAGACGTTGAGGCCCTATACAGCTCTATCCCACATGACAAGGGCCTTGCATGCATCAGACACATGTTATCCCAGAACAGCCAACTGGACCCCAAGACTAATGGTTTCCTTTTGGCCTGGAATTCATTCTCCCCCACAACTTTTTTACTTTTAATGGCTCCCACTACCTCCAGGTGCAGGGCGTGGCTATAGGGACCTCCCGTGCCCCCTCCTATGCCAACCTGTACCTGGAGGAGTGGGAACAAATGATTCAACAATTACCCCCACTCGCTCCATACATGGAAAATGTTGTAATGTGGTTTCACTACATCAATGACATCTTCCTAGTTTGGAGCGGCCACACTGAATTGTTACGAGAATTTTTGGAGCAACTTAATTCAAATACCTTCAATCTATCCTTTACCATGAGTTGGAATAAGGATATCATCATGTTTCTCGACATAACCATCAACAAAGATTGACAGGGCGTGCTCACTACAGGATTATATAGGAAACCCACTGCTGGTAATTCCATCCTCCATGCCAGTAGCTTTCACCCCACTCCTTTGATCCACTCAATTCTGTATAGCCAATATCTACGCATCAGACGCAATTGCACCAATGATTAAACCTTTAAGAAGGAAAATCCCTAAATCTCTAAAAACACACCTACTGGCACGAGGCTATTCACACAAGTGCCTCAAAAAAGCATACAAAAGAGTTTGCAGTAGAACCCGTACTGATGTCCTGTATAACCCCTCTACCAAGAAAAAACAATCTTACCTCATTTCAATCATTACTACTTTTTCCAATCAGCATCACGCTATCAAACAGACAATCCAAAAATATTGGCACACGCTCACAATGGACCCCTTAATTGGTCCCTTTGTGCCCGCTGCCCCTGGCATCACCTTTAGGAGAGCACGATCCTTACGTGACTGTCTCGTATGCAGTGAATATAAGGGCAACAACACTGACCCATGCAAAAACAAAGGTACCTTCCCCTGCGGGGGCTGTAATTATTGCAGGTATCTCAACACTACCCGCAATATTACACTACCTAACGGTGATACTTTTATACCCAAGCACTACGCCAATTGCTCAACCAGTGGGGTAGTATATCTGCTGACATGTGAATGCAATAGCTTTTATATAGGCAAGACCATTCTAGAGTTTTGGAGAAGGGCATACAAACACATTCTGTCTATGAAAACCTGCATTTCCAACCTACCCCTCAGTAGACATGTTACCAATGTACACGAAGGCACACGTCCCAAATTTTCCCTTTTAATCCTTGATCGGGTACATCAAGGTATCCGAGGAGGAAACTCAAATAAACTACTGCTTCAATTAGAACAAAAATGGATTTTATAACTAAACACCACCAAACCACCTGGCCTCAATGGGGCCATTTCATTTAATCCCTTTCTGGAGGGCTTTGCATCATTGAACTCATGAAAAAAAACTGATCAAAATTAATGAGAAAATCTCCCTTCCCTTCCTTTCCCCCTCCCCTTTATATATATATATATATATATTTATATATATATATATATATATATATATATATATATATATCTATATATATATATATATATATATATATATATATATATATATATATATATATTCTTCCTTTTTTTCCTAATTTTTTCCTAATTTTATATTTATATTTATTTATTTATTTTATTTTATTTCATTTTATCTTATCTTCCACGGTTTGTGCTTGCCATATCCTAAATCTCTTATGTGAGAGATCCCATGTAGCGTTATATCTAGTTTCTGACATGGACAAAAATTCCCCCATTGTATTTCCGCTGCCTTGTTTTCTCCATGTTTCCCACTGGTAATCCGACAGGTGGTATACAACACCTGATCTGCGCTCCCGCCCCTTCGTCCTCCTTCTGTGTGGGTTTTGCCACTCAGCACACATAGGGCCGCTCTGCGCTATCCATCGCCAGGGGCCCTACTACGTGTAGAGAGGCGGGGACACCTCCCTGCCCCCTGCCTCCTCACTTACATGCGCTGCAAGCCGGTGATGCGGGCGCGGGTCCCTGCCTATGGCCGGCTCTGACATCACAACGCCGGGTATCACGCACCCGGAAGTGACCTCCCTATAGGTTAGCCGACCGCGAGGGATTCCTCGTGATGTCTACCTGGGAGAGATAGATTGCGGCCAACCCCAAACCCGGATCAATGTCGCTCCACCTACACCTTAGCCTCGGGACACCCTCCATCTATTGCACACAGTCTGTGTGCAGAGGGGGCGGGCTCCCGCGCTATCGACTCGGGGGGCATCACCACCCCTCCCCTCGCGGTCTAGCCACTCCCATATTTACCTACTCATAAATGCCGGCTCTCCTACCGGTCAGTCCTGCTGCTACATACTCTGCTTGGCCACCAACCATGCTCTAGATATTGGGAAGCTCCTTCATTCCCTGCTAATGCTTTACTCCCAGAAACATGGGGAGACCACCCTTGATATTTTTTCTTTGCTGGGATATATTTTTCCATGCTCACTCCCTCTCCCCCTCCCCCAGTGTACACAGTACCTGCAGACTACCAGCAAGTCCCCTGCGGGACACCAGCTGGTACTCTTACCATGACCTTCAACCGGTTCAACCTCTCCACCTGTGGCTTTTAAGGTAATCTACCCCTATACCCCCAACATGCATGCTCTCATTTGTAGTCACTGTACACGCTGATGTAAATTTACTCCTTTCATTTTGTATCCTCTAGACTACCCTTTGCGGGTCCCTGTGAGGGACTTTCCTAGACGCCCTCTGCTGGGAGAAACCCTGTCACTTTTGGTCCGGGTGTTCCTGCGGGGGAGAGTTCCCTAATGATCGGGCTCTACCCCCTGGGTTTTGACCAGTGTGAGGGGACACAAGGCAGTGTACTTTCTGTCACCTATGGCTCTATGTTTTTATATCTATTGTTTATCTGGATGCATCTATGACGAATTGAGCTGTTAACCACTTGCCGCCCGCCCTATAGGCAATTGACGGTGGCAAAGTGGTTGCATAATCCTGATCGACATCATATGACGTGATAAGGATTATGAGCCGCTGCGCGACCCCGGGGGCGCGCATCGCGGCGATCGTTGTTGCGGGGTGTCAGTCTGACACCCGGCAACTACGATCTCGGTAAAGAGTCTCCGACGGAGACTTTTTACCATGTGATCAGCCGTGTCCAATCACGGCTGATCACAGTGTAAATAGGAAGAGCCGGTGATCGGCTTTTCCTCACTCGCGTCTGTGAGACGTGAGTAGAGGAGAGCCGATCGGCTGCTCCTCTGACAGGGGGGTCTGTGCTGATCGATTATCAGCACAGCCCCCCCGAGGATGCCCACACTGGACCACCAGGGACGCCACCAGACCACCAGGGATGCCCAGCTAAAGGTAATCCTCCCTAGACCACCAGGGATGCCAGTCAGTGCCACAATGGATGCCAATCAGTGCCCATAATGGATGCCAATCAGTGCCCACAATGGGCATCACTGATTGGCATGCATTATTGTTTGGCACTGATTGGCATCCATTAGTACAGTATAACACCAATGCCGCCTATGAGTGCCCACCTGTGCCGCCTATGAGTGCCCACCTGTGCCGCCTATGAGTGCCCACCTGTTCCGCCTATCAGTGCCCATTCATGCCACCTATCAGTGCCCACCCATGCCCATCTGTGTCGCCTATCCATGCCCATCTGTGCCGCCTATCCATGCCCATCTGTGCCGCCCATCCATGCCAATCCATGCCAGCTATCAGTGCCAATTTGTGCCGCCCATCAGTGCCACCCATCAGTGCCACCTATCAGTGCCACATATCAGTGTCCATCAATGCCACCTCATCAGTGCCACTTCATTGGTGCCACATCATTGGTGCCCATCAGTGCCGCCTTATCAGTGCCCATCAGTGTAGCCCCATCAGTGCCCATCAGTGAAGGAGAAAACGTACTTATTTACAAAGTTTTGAAACTGAAACAAAAAAAACATATTTTTTTTCAAAATTTTCGGTATTTTTTTATTTGTAGCGCAAAAAATAAAAACCGTAGAGGTGATCAAATACCACCAAAAGCAAGCTCTATTTGTGGGAAAAAAATTATAAAAATGTCATTTGGGTACAGTGTAGCATGACCGCGCAATTGTCATTCAAAGTGCGACAGCGCTGAAAGCTCAAAATTGGTCTAGGCAGGAAGGAGTTTAAGTGCCTGGTATTGAAGTGGTTAATACAGGGTCAGTATAACACACATTCAGTTGAGGAATATACGCTACTATGACTATGTTTGTTGCATTTCCAATATTAGCTATATCTGTTTCCTATGTTGTTTTTTTCTTTATAGATATATACTGTACTTATGCTGATCCATTTCCCTAAAGAAGAGTTGAAATACTCGAAACGCGTTGGAATATATTACCTGTATTTGCTCTTTGTGCTCATTGTTTACTGCATCCCTGCTTTCTCTGTATTTATACACCTTAATATGTTTCACAATTGCATGGGCTACTTTTTGCCCATACAAGTTCATTTTTTTTTTGTAAATAAAACATTCAAGAAAATATTCAACCACTAAGTATTTGTCCTTTCCCTAAAAAGTCCAGCTGAGGCAAATCCTCTTGAACATACAAATTATTTGGGATGTGGGTCAGGCCAAATTTAGACCAACTGCAGCACTTTCCCCTTTTTCTTGAGTAGGGGGACCTTGCGGGTGCTGCAGGATTTCAGTCTTTCATGGTGTAGTGTGTTACACCTTGAGATCATTGACGAGATTCTCCCATGTAGTTCTGGGCTGACTCCTCACAATTTTCATGATCTTGCATGGAGTCCCAGACCGAGGGAGATTGACAGTTGTTTTGTGTTTCTTCCATTTGTGAATAATCACACCAACTGTTGTCACCCTCTCACCAAGCTGCTTGGAGATAGTCTTGTAGTCCATCCCAGCATTGTGTAGGTCTACAGTCTTGTCCCTGACATCCTTGGACAGCTCTTTGGTCTTGCCCATGGTGGAGAGATTGGTATCTGATTGTTTGCTTCTGTGGACATGTGTCTTTTATTTAGGTAACTAGCTGAGATTAGGAGGACTCCCTTTGAGCCTAGGTTCACAATGGAGTGATTTGTCATGCAATTTGCGAGATCAAATCATATGGCAAGTCACAGCCTATTGGAGGCAATGGCACTGTTCCAATCAGTGCGACACAGATTTTGCGGCGCAGCACAGATTTTAAAAAATAGATTAGAGTGCTTCCAATCTCAGCTTATTACCTGTATAGAAGACACCTGGGAGGCAGAAATTTTGCTGATTGATAGGGGATTATTTTACTCAATAAAATGCATTTAAATTTATAACTCTTTTGAAATTAGTTTTATCTGGACATCTTTGTTGTTATTCTGTCGCTCACTGTTAAAATAAACCTACAATTAAAATTATAGACTGATCATTTCTTTGTCAGTGGGCAAACGTACAAAATCAGCAGGGGATCAAATACTTTTTACCTCGATATATATATATATATATATATATATATATATATATATATATACACACACACACACACACACACTCACACAGTATCTCACAAAAGTGTAAATATTTTATTATATCTTTTCATGTGATAATACTAAAGAAATTACACTTTGCTGTAAAATAACGAATGTACATCTTGTATAACAGTGAAAATTTGCTGTCCCCTCAAAATAACTCAACACACAGCCATTGGCAAATACTCCCCACTAATAGTTCTTCAACACAACTCACCACAACTCACGCTAAGGCAAAGCTCAGGATATTTGCAGGTGATCATAACAAATCACGGTCAATTTTTGAGGGTTGTCCTATATATACTATACGTGTGTGTGTGTGTGTGTGTGTGTGTGTGTGTGTGTGTGTGTGTGTGTGTGTGTGTGTGTATGTGTTGTAGACATGTCACTGGAGAAGTGATCGAGGGGGTGTACATCTCACCTAGGTTGCTACACAGTGTGAGATGGTAAGTCCAGGATGGATCAGTTTCTCAGCAGCGATATGCTGCTGAGTTGTTATTTAATTTTGCCGGGCCTGGGTTTATATGGAATGGCAGGTAGGTTTGGTAGAGGGACCTGTCATTCCACATCCCCCGATCCAGTTCTGGGTTTGGGATCAGGTGAGCTTTGATCCTAATTAGCCTGGGAAGCTAAAGGCACTGCAGGGTCTGCAGGTGGTTGCTCTCAGCCAGGGAATGAACAATCTGTGTGTTGAAGGAAGCTGCAAGCACAGCCACTGCTGGAGCTAAAACTCACCCTGCGATATCCAGGCGAAAGACGCTGTGTTTGTAAGTGTCAGATAGGTGAGCAGAACCTGTTAGTAAGCGCCCAGCCGGGCTAGGACTTTTATTTTTGTTGTACTTAGAAAGCACGGTGTTGCTGTATATTTTGTTTGCTGGACTGTTTGTACCACGAATAAACGCCAAGATCTGCTTTATAAATTCCAAGTCTGCTGTGAACTGTGTCCAAACACACCCTACCCCGGGAAGATCCCTTACAATTGGTGGAGGTAGCGGGCAACGCGGTTGCTAGGGGCAACGGTGTGGACAGACTTGGCTACAGCTGCTGATGTCCTGGGTGAAAGCTGCAACTACACTCCAAGAACAGTCCAGCAACATGGAGGAGATGCTGAAGCAGTTTATGCAAGTGAGTTTGCAACAACAGCAGGCTCAGACAGAGGTCAATAGACGACATGAACAGTCCATGGCTGCACAACAACAACTTATCGAGCACCTGATAGCAAATCGAGAGGCGCCTGTGGTGATGGGAGCCGCTCCAGAGATTTTTTTTGGGAGAAGGACTGTGCAGAAAGCGCTGCAAAAGATGACTGCTGAGGACGATGTTGAAGCCTATCTAACAGTATTTGAGCGCGTGGCTGAGCGAGAGAAGTTACCAGCCGCTGAGTGGGCAGAGGTAATTGCGCCCTATTTAACAGGTGAACCTCAAAAGGCCTACTATGACCTCAGTGAGCAAGAGGTTAAGGACTATACTCGGCTAAAAGAGGAGATACTTGCCCGACTAGGAGTTACTACTGCAGTCCGTGCCCGGAGGGTACGCAACTGGAGCTACAGTCTGGACAAATCAGCGAGGTCCCAGATGTATGACCTAATCCATTTGGCAAGAAAGTGGTTGGAGCCAGACACTTCTACTCCTGCACAAATCCTAGAGAAGGTCGTGATGGATCGCTACCTCCGAGCACTTCCTACTGACCTGCAACGCTGGGTGGGACAAGGTGATCCTAAGAATGCCAACGAACTTGTCAACCTTGTGGAGAGGTTCCAGGCGACTGAGGACTACCTCCGTGATGTTCCTGCAGAATCTTCACCTCCCCGGAGCACCAGATCTGTGCCGTCAGCTGGTAAGAGACTTCCATCTATTGGGGGAGTGTGGAGGGGTGCTGATGGAGGGAAAAGGGCTCAAGTGGTGTCTCAGGGACAAAAGACTGGTGATGGTCCCGGGTGGCTAAGGGGCTCTGAAAAGGACTCCTTGCCAAAGAGACCAGGCCCTATCCAGTGTTGGAGATGCCATGAGGCGGGACACGTGTCGGCCCATTGCCCTCTTACCTCTGAACCCATGGAATGTGACGCTAGCCGGCGTCAGTCGCTATTTGCGGAACCATCTTGTGCTGCAGTTCCTGGACTAGAGACTGAACCGCAAATCTGCGACATCACAATCAATGACTTTCCTGTTAAAGCGTTAATGGACTCAGGAAGCCTCGTAACCTTGGTGCATGCTAGCCTGGTGACTGGGGACTTAGAGTCTAAAAAGCATATGAGCGTTGTGTGTATACATGGTGATACAAAAGTGTACCCTATAGTGCTGGCTAAAGTCGGGACTGAACAAGGCACAGTACAATATGAAGTGGGTGTGGTTAAAAACCTCATGCATAATGTAATATTGGGGCGCGATTTTCCTTTATTCTGGGCTCTCTGGGAAAAAAGAAAAATCCCCAAAAGGAGTGAGGATACCTCTAAGGGGGTTGCCTTGTCCACTGTGAATGATAAAAGTGTACAGGATGAAAATGATTGTTTTCCTTTGCAGGTCCTGGCTGGGGAGGAGGAGGCTCCTCCCACTGAGCAAAATATACTAGACTTAGAGGTGTCTAGCGATAATTTTGGGGCTGCACAATTACAGGACCCCACTCTCAAAAATGCGAGAGAGCAGGTTGCTGTTATGAACGGGGTACCTCAGGAACCAGATGCTGAAAAAAGATTTCCACATTTTTCGGTGACTAATGATCTTTTCTATAGAGTCAATAAGGTTAAGGATGAGATTGTGGAACAGCTTCTGGTACCTAAGCCGTACCGGCGTCAGGTGCTTGACATGGCACATAACCATGTTCTTGGGGGACACTTGGGGACTGACAAAACGCGAGAGAGGGTTCTCCAGAGGTTTTTTTGGCCGGCCATATATGATGACATTAAAAAATACTGTGAGTCGTGCCCCACATGTCAGGTTAGTGCCCCAGTGTCACATTTTCGCAGTCCTTTGGTTTCGCTCCCTATTATAGAGGTGCCTTTTGAGCGTATTGCCATGGATTTAGTGGGTCCCATTGTAAAGTCAGCTAGAGGACACCAGTATATTTTGGTAGTCCTGGATTATGCGACCCGCTATCCTGAGGCTGTACCCTTAAGAAACACTGCATCTAAAACAATTGCACGTGAGTTGTTTTATATGTTCTCTAGGACTGGGATCCCCAAAGAAATCCTAACTGACCAAGGTACGCCATTTATGTCGAAAGTAATGAAGGAATTATGCAGACTATTTAAAATCTCACACATCCGTACCTCTGTATACCACCCCCAGACGGACGGATTGGTGGAGAGATTTAATAAAACTTTGAAACATATGTTGAAGAAAGTGGTGGCAAAAGATGGTCGTGACTGGGATCATTTATTACCCTACCTCATGTTTGCTATTAGGGAGGTGCCCCAAGCGTCCACAGGGTTCTCACCATTCGAGTTGGTCTATGGTCATCACCCTAGGGGTCTACTAGACATTGCAAAAGAGACATGGGAGAATGAGTCCACCCCATACAAGAGTGTTATTGAGCATGTAGCACAAATGCAGGACCGTATAGCCACTGTAATGCCCCTGGTAAGGGAACACCTCCAGAGGGCTCAAGAGGCCCAAAGTAGAATTTACAACCGGTCCGCAAGAATCAGGACATTCAACCCAGGCGATAGGGTCCTTATACTAGTCCCCACTGTTGAGAGTAAATTCTTGGCGAAGTGGCAAGGTCCCTATGAAATTGTTGAAAAGGTCAGTGAGGTGAACTACAAGGTGCACCAACCAGGTAGAAGGAAGCCTTTCTAAGTTTATCACATAAACTTGATCAAGCCCTGGAAAGACAGGGAATCCTTGGTGGCGACAAATACTGTTAATAATTTGTCACCACCAATCCCTCCAGTCAAGGTAGGTGATACTCTATCAGTGTCACAGAAACAGGAGGCTCAGGAATTTTTACAGAAAAACAAAAACAAGTTCTCTGACCTCCCAGGGCGTACACACCTCATCCATCATCACATTGAAACTGAGCCTAGAAGCAGAGTAAACCTTAAGCCCTATAGGATACCCGAGGCACGTAGGGAAGCCGTATCTGCCGAGGTAAAACGTATGCTTGCTCTGGGGGTAATTGAGGTGTCACAGAGTGAATGGTCCAGCCCAATTGTGCTAATCCCAAAGCCCAATGGAACTTGGAGGTTCTGTAACGATTTCAGAAAGTTGAATGAGATCTCCAAGTTCGATGCGTATCCTATGCCCAGGGTAGATGAGTTGATTGAGAAGTTGGGTAACGCCAGGTACATAACCACCCTCGATCTCACAAAGGGCTACTGGCAGATTCCACTTTCTGGTGAGGCTAAAGAGAAAACTGCATTCTCCACCCCTGATGGGCTATTCCAGTATGTAGTGATGCCATTCGGGTTACATGGAGCGCCTGCAACTTTCCAGAGGTTGATGGACTTGATTCTGCGACCACATCGTGATTACTCAGCTGCCTACCTCGATGATGTGGTCATTTTTAGCCCTGATTGGGAAAGTCACCTCTGTAAGGTACAGGCCGTGTTGGATGCCATAAGTGATGCGGGGTTGACCATAAATGCCGAGAAGTGTGCTCTAGCCCTAGAAGAGGCCAAATATCTAGGCTACATTATTGGGAGAGGGTTGATTAAGCCACAGCTAAATAAAATTGAGGCAATACAGAATTGGCCTAGACCCCTGACAAGGAAACAGGTTAGAGCTTTCCTGGGTATTACGGGTTATTACCGTAGATTTGTGCCGAACTTTGCCTCAGTTGCTGCTCCACTAACTGACTTGACAAAGGGCGGAAAGACAGCAATGGTCACGTGGACCCCAGAGGCCGAGAAGGCTTTCCAAAGCCTTAAGTCGGCCTTGTGCCAACCACCTGTCTTAGTTACCCCCGATTTCAGGCGAGAATTTCTGGTCCAGACAGATGCCTCTAACACAGGCTTAGGTGCAGTACTCTCACAAGTAGTGAATGGTGAGGAGCATCCAGTGACGTACTTGAGTAGAAAACTAACCCCGGCCGAGAAAAATTATGCCATTGTGGAGCGAGAATGTTTGGCAGTAAAGTGGGCCCTAGAATCGTTAAAGTATTACTTGCTAGGCAGGAAATTCAAGTTGGTGACAGACCATGCCCCCCTAACATGGATGAAGTTAAACAAGGAGAGAAATGCAAGAGTGACTAGATGGTTTCTCTCCCTACAAAACTTTAATTTCACTGTGGAACACAGGCCAGGGAAATTACAGGCAAATGCTGACGCATTGTCAAGGGTAAGTTGTCTGTGGGGACAAAAGGCTCAGCCCTCCGGTCTGAAAAAGAGGGGGGGGATATGTAGACATGTCACTGGAGAAGTGATCGAGGGGGTGTACATCTCACCTAGGTTGCTACACAGTGTGAGATGGTAAGTCCAGGATGGATCAGTTTCTCAGCAGCGATATGCTGCTGAGTTGTTATTTAATTTTGCCGGGCCTGGGTTTATATGGAATGGCAGGTAGGTTTGGTAGAGGGACCTGTCATTCCACATCCCCCGATCCAGTTCTGGGTTTGGGATCAGGTGAGCTTTGATCCTAATTAGCCTGGGAAGCTAAAGGCACTGCAGGGTCTGCAGGTGGTTGCTCTCAGCCAGGGAATGAACAATCTGTGTGTTGAAGGAAGCTGCAAGCACAGCCACTGCTGGAGCTAAAACTCACCCTGCGATATCCAGGCGAAAGACGCTGTGTTTGTAAGTGTCAGATAGGTGAGCAGAACCTGTTAGTAAGCGCCCAGCCGGGCTAGGACTTTTATTTTTGTTGTACTTAGAAAGCACGTTGTTGCTGTATATTTTGTTTGCTGGACTGTTTGTACCACGAATAAACGCCAAGATCTGCTTTATAAATTCCAAGTCTGCTGTGAACTGTGTCCAAACACACCCTACCCCGGGAAGATCCCTTACAGTGTATATAGATATATAGATATAGATAGAGATATAGAGATATAGATATAGATATATAGATATCGATATATCTATCTATAGATACATATATACATATATATATATATATATATATATATATATATATATATATATATATATATATATATATCTATAGATAGATAGATAGATATACAATATCTCCCACAAGTGAGTACACCCCTCACATTCACCAGAGCTTCACAGGTTGCCCCTGGAGTGACGACATCACGGACATGCTGACCCCCCCCCCCCCCCCCCACCCCTTCAACGTCTGCAGCGATGCTGGCAGAACTCATATGTCTATTTCCCAAAGACAACCTCTGGATATGATGCTGAGAGCGTGCACTTAAATTCTTTGGTCGACCATGGTGAGGCATGTTCTGAGTGGAACCTGTCCTGTTAAACCGCTGTATGGTCTTGGTCGCCAGGACTCCAGGATCTTCCTCTGACTGGTAATCTCTGCCTCCATGTGTAGTTTTTTTTAACCTTTTTCAGATATGTTCAGTCCTCTTTGCTTTTTCTCAAGCACTGGCAAACCTCAGTGATGCAAGAGGAGGCGATGACTTGATGATGTCTGTGCCCCTCTTTGCACTGTTACACAGAAAGTGCAGGGGAGAATAACGAAACCCCCTCAGTGGGCAGGTCCATGACACCCTGCACTCAAAGCATGTTTTTACCTGGGCATCCTTAACCACCTCAATACAGTGCAGTTACACCCCCTTCCTGACCAGACCAATTTTCAGCTTTCAGCGCTCTCACACTTTGAATGACAATTACTCAGTCATCCAACACTGTATCCATATGAAACTTGCGTCCTTTTTTTCACACAAATAGAGCTTTCTTTTAGTGGTATTTAATCACTAGTGGGTTTTTTATTTTTTGTGCTATAAATAAAATAAAACGTAAATTTTGTGAAAAAAATGCCTTTTTCTTTGTTTCTGTCATAAATTTTTGCTAATTAGTAATTTTTCTTCATAAATTTTGGCCAAAATTTATACTGCTACATATCTTTGGTAAAAATAACCCACATTAGTATATATTATTTGGTCTTTGTGAAAGTTATAGAGTCTACAATCTATGGTGCCAATCACTGAAAATTGATCACTTCTGATCAGGCCTTCAGTACATCAGGTGTACCTAATTTCTTGAGACTCTAACTAGTCAGGAAAGTACAAATACCCCCCAAATGACCCCTTTTTACAAAGTAGACATCCCAAGGTATTAAGTAAGTAGCATGGTGAGTTTTTTTAAGTTGTCATTTTTTCCCACAATTCTTTGCAAAATGAAGATTTTTTATTTTTTTTTACTAAATTGTCATATTATCAGGTTATTTCTCACACACAGCATATGCATACAACAAATTACACCCCAAAATACATTCTGCTACTCTTCCCGAGTACGGTGATACCACATGTGTAAGACTTTTACACAGCCTGGCCACATACAGAGCACCAACATTGATGTAGTACCTTCAGACGTTCTACGAGCAAAAAGGACGCATCTCATTTCTCAACCACCTATTACACTTTTGAAGTCCCTGGAGTACCAGGACAATGGAATTTCCCATAAAATGACCCCATTTTGGAAAGCAAACACCCCAACGTATAATCTGTGAGGCATAATGAGTCTTTTGAATGGTTAATTTTTTTCCAGAAGTTTTTGGAATATGTGGGAAAAAATTAAAACGCATTTTTTTTACACAAAATTGTCAATTTATAAGATATTTCTAACACATAGCATGTATATAGCAAAAATTACACCCCAAAATACATTCTGCTACTCTTCCCGAGTACGGCGATACCACGTGTGTGAGACTTTTACACAGCCTGGCCACATACAGAGCACTAACATTGATGTAGTACCTTCAGACGTTCTATGAGCAAAAATTACGCATCTCATTTCTCAACCACCTATTACACTTTTTTGAAGGCCCTGGAGTACCAGCACAATGGAATTTCCCATAAAATTACCCCATTTTGGAAAGCAAACACCCCAACGTATAATCTGTGAGGCATAATGAGTCTTTTGAACGGTTCATTTTTTTCCAGAAGTTTTTGGAATATGTGGAAAAAAATTAAAACGCATTTTTTTTTTTACACAAAATTGTCAATTTATAAGATATTTCTAACACATAACATGTATATAGCACAAATTACACCCCAAAATACATTCTGCTACTCCTCCCGAGTATGGCGATACCACATGTGTAGGACTTTTACACAGCCTGGCCACATAGAGAGGCCGAACATTGAAGTAGTACGTTCAGGCGTTCTAGGAGCATAAATCACACATCTCATTTCATTCCTACCCATCACACTTTTGAAGGTCCTGGAGCACCAGGACAGTGAAATTACCCACAAAATAACCCCATTTTGGAAAGTAAACACCCCAACGTATATTCTATGAGACATGGGCTGCAAATAGGTACTCGGGTACTCTGAAGGGCTGGAGATAGGTACTCGGGTACTCTGATGGCCTGGTGACAGGTACTCGGGTACTCTGATGGCCTGGTGACAGGTACTCGGGTACTCTGATGGCCTGGTGACAGGTACTCTGATGGCCTGGTGACAGGTACTCGGGTACTCTGATGGCCTGGTGACAGGTACTCGGGTACTCTGATGGCCTGGTGACAGGTACTCGGGTACTCTGATGGCCTGGTGACAGGTACTCGGGTACTCTGATGGCCTGGTGACAGGTACTCTGATGGCCTGGTGACAGGTACTCGGGTAGTCTGATGGCCTGGTGACAGGTACTCGGGTACTCTGATGGCCTGGTGACAGGTACTCGGGTACTCTGATGGCCTGGTGACAGGTACTCGGGAACTCTGATGGCCTGATGACAGGTACTCGGGTACTCTGATGGCCTGGTGACAGGTACTCTGATGGTTTGGTGACTGGTATTTGGGTACTCTGAAGGGCAGTGACAGGTACTCATATGGACTGTGACAGGTACTCGGGTACTCAGATGAACTGTGACAGGTACTTAGGTACTCAGATGGACTGTGACAGGTACTCGGGTACTCTGATGGACTGGAACAGGTTCTCGGATACTCTGATGGCCTGGTGACAGGTACTCGGGTACTCTGATGGCCTGGTGACAGGTACTCGAGTACTCTGATGGCCTGGTGACAGGTACTCGAGTACTCTGATGGCCTGGTGACAGGTACTCGGGTACTCTGATGGCCTGGTGACAGGTACTCGGGTACTCTGATGGCCTGGTGACAGGTACTCGGGTACTCTGATGGCCTGGTGACAGGTACTCGGGAACTCTGATGGCCTGGTGACAGGTACTCGGGTACTCTGATGGCCTGGTGACAAGTACTCAGGTACTCTGATGGCCTGGTGACAGGTACTCTGATGGTTTGGTGACTGGTATTTGGGTACTCTGAAGGGCGGTGACAGGTACTCATATGGACTGTGACAGGTACTCGGGTACTCAGATGAACTGTGACAGGTACTCGGGTACTCAGATGGACTGTGACAGGTACTCAGATGGGCTGTGACAGGTACTCGGTACTCTAATGGACTGTGACAGGTACTCGGTACTCTAATGGACTGTGACAGGTACTCGGTACTCTAATGGACTGTGACAGGTACTCGGGTACCCTGATGGACTGTGACAGGTACTCGGGTACCCTGATGGGCCGTGACAGGTACTCGGGTACCCTGATGGGCCGTGACAGGTACTCGGGTACCCTGATGGGCCGTGACAGGTACTCGGGTACCCTGATGGGCCGTGACAGGTACTCGGGTACCCTGATGGGCCGTGACAGGTACTCGGGTACCCTGATGTGCCGTGACAGGTACTCGGGTACTCTGATGTGCCGTGACAGGTACTCTGATGTGCCGTGACAGGTACTCGGGTACTCTGATGTGCCGTGACAGGTACTCGGGTACTCAGATGAACTGGGACAGGTACTCGGGTACTCTGATGGGCTGGGACAGGTACTCGGGTACTCTGATGGGCTATGACAGGTACTCAAATACTCTGATGGACTGTGACAGGTACTCTGATGGACTGTGATTGACAGGTACTATGAGGGGTGGTGACAGGTCCTCTTTATTGGGGGGCAATCAGTATGTTTGGTGTACACTGTATGCGGTAACGAGATGGTACCGCAATCTCCTCCTCACACACGATCGGTGTGTGAGGAGGAGAACCCGGTAACATCCCGTTACCGCGATTTGTTTACATTTTAGTGATCGGCTGTGAAAGGATCACAGCCGATCACGTGGGTAAACAGCCGGCCAATGGCTGTTTACCAGCGTCGGTGACGAGCAGTGTTCCCGGGGAACACGCCGCCACCGACGTGCGCGCTGCTGAGAGAGAGAGAGAGAGAGAGAGAGAGTGTTTCTGCTGATACTGATATGTATGCCTGTGTTAACAAGGTTGTAGTGAAAAATCGTACAGTTAATTAGAAAACATATTAAGTGCAGTGTAATGATTCATGCTTGAATGTGCAACTGTCATTTCAGGAATTTGAAATTAAATTTGACAACTATGATTTTCCTTATATAACCTATGATGAGGACACCTTGGCTAAAGGTACAGTGACTAATATTGTTTAAGTACTTTTTGTAATGCTGGCTAGTATATAAGTCCTGTGTTAAAATGAAAAATTCTGAAAAAATATGCTACAAAGACCAAGTCCCTTCACCTTTGGGTTTCATACAGCTAAAAACTGTCATTGAAACGCTGGACAAAAAAAATTAGTTTTAGTGTTTTTCCTGGCATTTAACAGTGTGTGAGCTACATTTAATAGCTTCAGTGTTAAGGAGCAGGGCCACCTGCATCCTTAACAATCAGAGAATCACTGGTTGTTATGGAGCGTGTCAGGAAGCTGGCTGCCAAAGCTTTAACAACAGATGAGTCATCAGCTGAATGTAAAAAAAAAAAAATGCCGTCACTAAACAAAATTTGAAAAACAAAACAGCCTGGAGGCTCCCCCAGAATCCATACCAGACTTTTTATCTGAGCATTAATACCAGACCATGTGCCTTTAACATGGGGGGGTGCTTTGATGCAGGGTGGCTCTACTCCTCCCCCCCCCCCAAAGCACCTTGTCCTCATTTTGATGGGGACAAGGGTCTCTTTCCCGCAACCCTGGCCATTGGTTGTGGGGGTCAGCACGCGGGGGGCTTATCGGAATCTGAAACCCCCCTTTAACAAGGTGGCTCCCGGATCTCAACCCCCCATGTGAATGAGTATATAATAACCCAACTCATTTAACAAAGTAGTGTAAGAAGTAAATAAAAACACAACACAAGTTTTATTTAAAAAAATCTAAAAATCAAAACTCCCAATGTAGATCCATCATCAATCATGACGCCCCACCACCACCGCCGACCAGAAGCTCCACCATCTAATATCGGTTAAATAGCAAAGGGGCTGGCCACTTGGTGATGTCACCGGGTGGCACCATCCCCTTGTGGTGTCACTGACCCAGCATGCCCTTGACCTATTTACATTTTACACTCTTTTGGTGAATGAGTAGGGGTATTATGTACCCCATACTCACTCATATGGGTGAGCCGGAATCTGGGGGCCCCCTTATTAACAGGGTTTTCCAGATTCCGATAAGCCCCCCACCCACAGACCTCCACAACCACCAGCCGGGGTTGTGGGGAAGAGGCCCTTGTCCCTATCAGCATGGGGACAAGGTGCTTTGGGGCATGGGCCTGGTATGGATGCTCAGATAAGGGTCTAGTATGGATTTTGGGGAAACCCCACACCTTTTTTTTCACATTCTATTTGCCAGCAATGTTTATTTTACATTTAGCTGAAGACTCATCCCTTGTTAAGGACAGCTTCCCAGCCTGCTTCTTAACAACCAGCTATTCACTGGTTCTTAAGGACGTAGACAGCCTCCGATTCAAAAAAAAAAAAAAAACCTCTGCAAAATGCCCAGGAGTTGTCAGTGTTTTTGGCAGGCATTTTTACATCTGCTGTTTTGGGTGTCAGACATTTTTTTCTCTCCTGCATGTTATCCTAGCTTTTCATGCACACATAGGCTTTTATCAGCATTTTTTAGCAGTAGAGTTTAGTGGCCAACAAAAAAAGATCCTCTGCCAGTGTGTTCTGGAGCAACAAACAGAACCTGTAAAAATGCCCAGTGTGCATGAGGCCTTATGGTGTATGTTTATTAACCAGCCACCACACGAATTGCCGTAGGTGTGGGCTCGTGCGTGCATTTCTGCCGGCCGCCCGTGATCATTCCCCACAGAGACAGAATGGGGATCTGCCGAAGTAAACAAGGCAGATCTGCATTCTGACAGGGGGTGACAAAGAGATCCTGTCTTTCTGCTATGCAGGAAGATGGATCTGTGTGTTGTCCCAGGCAGCCCATCCCCCATACAGTTAGTAAACACCCCCCCCCCCCCCTGCACCAGCGATGGTTTTTGATACTTTTTTTATACTATACTGCGGCAGGTCGGCGCGATCCCGCGAACCATCGTAGCTATACGTCGGCTCATGGGATCAGGATAGCAGGCTGCACTGTGGGGGTGCCGATGCCTGTGCCCGATGAGAGACAAAATAGTGATGTGTGTGTGTGTAAACACACAAATCCCTGTTCTGTGAGCAGTGACAGATCATGTGTTCCTAATAGCTAGGAACAACGATCTGTCATTTCCTCCAGACAGTCCCCTCCCCCTACAGTTAGAAACATACTGAGGGTACACAGTGTGTAAGTGTACTTAGTGTTAACCCCTTCCCTGCCAGTGACATTTACACAGTAATTAGTGCATTTTTATAGAACTGATCGCTGTATAAATGACAATGGTCCCAAAAATGTGTAAAACGTGTACAATGTGTCCACCATAATGTGGCTGTCAATAAAAATCACATATCGCTGCCATTACTAGTAAAAAAAATGCTTTACAGGTGCTACAGCGCTAAAAATAGTGCCTGCATAGTGCCTGAGCTGCTCCTGTCTCTCCAGTGTGAAAGCCAGAGGGCTTCCACACTGGAGCGGTATGCTTGCAGGATGTAAAAAAAACTACTGGAAGCTGCAGCTTTGGAGCAGTGAAGGAGCGTTGTATACACCACTCCTAAACCGCTCCTGCCCATTGATCTGAATGGGCACCAATGCGGAGCTTTGCGGATCATTTTAGCCCTTTTTTCGGCCACTAGCGGGGGTTAAAACTTCCCCGCTAGCGGCCGAATATCGCCGATAAAAGGATGGTAAAATTATACCACTGGCGCCCACACTGCCCCCCAGTGTGAAAGAGCTCATATATATATATATATATATATATATATATATATATATATATATATATATATATATATATATATATACAGAATGATTTTTGGAATCTTTGTAAAACATTGTTCAAAGCAATGCATGATTGCATTGCAAGCATGCATGTTCTCAGGAGAGAAGTCAGGCTGCTGGCATACATTGGCAATGCGCTGCAGGCAGAAGGGGGTCGGCCCCGGCTGGGACTGGCAGGCACTGGGCATAGGCTGCCGTGGATCAGATCCTGGCTTACCAGCAGTGCCACTGCCAGCACTGCAGAATGCCGCTGTACTGGCTGCTCTCTCTGCTGATGTGGTTCACAGGGCAGCCCTGGGTAAGGCCTCACTTGCTCAGCCAACGTCACTGGTTGCTAGACGTGAGGTGGGGCAGCCCTAGCAACCAGTTCGGCAACATTATCTCAGGGGGGCTGTGTGTCCTTGTTTCAATCCAGGACACTGTATTGTCCCAGAATGAAGGTACCCGGGACACGGGATAGGAAATTGAATTAAGGGACAATCCAGGACATGTGGGCACCCTAAGCACAGTTAACCCCTTGAACGCCCCTGATGTTAACCCTTTCCCTGCCAGTGTCATTAGTACAATGTCAGTGCATAATTTTAGCATTGATCACTGTAATAATGTCATTGGTTCCCAAAAAAGTAATATCGCAGTCCCGCTAAATATCACTGATCACTGCCATTATTAGTAAAAAAAAATTGAAATAATAATAATAATGCTGTACATCTATCCCCTATTTTGTAGACGCTATAACTTTTGCACAAACCAATCAATATATCCTTATTGTTTTTTTTTTTTACCAGAAATTTGTAGCTGAATACATATTGGCCTAAATTCATGAAGAAATTAAATTTTTTTTAATTTTTTTTATTGGGTAGGTTTTAGAGCAAAAAATAAAAAATATTATTTTATTTTTTTCAAAATTGTTGGTCTTCTTTTGTTTATACCGTAAAAAAATAAAAAATGCAGAGATAATCAAATACCACCAAAAGAAAACTCTATTTATGAGGAGAAAAAAAGGACATCAACTTTATTTGGGTATAGCATCGCACGACTGCGCAATTGTCAGCTAAATTAACGTAGTGCTGTATCGCAAAAAATGGCCTGGTCATTAAGGGGGTAAATCCTTCCGGTCCTTAAGTGGTTAAAATGAGATAAGCCACGATAGTGCATATCACAGTTTATCCCCACTGTACAGCAGTTTAATAAACTGCAATGTGGGGATGGGTGGGGATGCTGTTATTCACTTCCCATTGCTGTAGAGTGAGAAGCTGCCAGTGACAGAAATACACATGGCCAGTTTAAAAAGGCATGATAGGAGCACCTGACCGTTCATTTATATATATATTTATATATATATATATAATCTCCGTCCCTTCTTCTCCACCTCAGAGGTAGCAATAGTAGGGAGATAAGATGGAAATGGCCAGAATGTCAGGAGGAATTGTTGTGCTTAGCAGTCCATGCAAAATTTAGAGCAGGTTAAATATATATGTGTGTACTGTATATATACAGTGTATATATACATATATATATATATATATATATATATATTGTGACAGACTCACCTGGGACAGAGGCTTTTGGAGAGGACTGAATGCTAGCCTCTTTCTACTGATTATGGGCCTTGGATTTTAAGGGAACAATACTCTTTGCAAGGTGTATGCCTGGGAACCTTGAAGTAATGTTACTTTGGAGTCAAGTCCATGTCCTCCCAAAACACACAGACCCGAGGAAGTGGGAACCCTGTATATGCCATATTATAAATAGTGACTGCTTCATAATGTTGAGACTCAAAAATATGCTTATGTCCTCAACTCCAGCCCCCTGTCTGTTGTTTGTTATAATGTGTTTATTGTAAATAAGGCTATTGCGGGCTCTAAGAGTCTTTCACTCTTTGCTGTTTGTGTAAATTAACTGCTATGTGTGAAGGAGTTCTGTGTTGATATTTATGATAATGTATATTGTAGTTAGGGAGCTAGGAGACAACAAGGCTAGGACCTGAAAGGTCATATCTCGGAGTCACCTAGTCTGGAAATTATTAGTTAATTAGCTCATGTTAATTTATGCTTCTGGTTACAGGTGTATTGTTAGAGTAATATGATCAGGAAGGGGGCTCCTCTTCTACTGTATATAAGACTGTATTCTTGTTCTAATAAACAGTTCATGTTCAGCAACCAAAGGAGTATTGCCTTGTTTGTTGTTGGGAGCGATTGAAATATCTGTTATTTATATTCAGACTGGGAGAAAGTGGTATATGAAGAAAACACTCAAGCGTAGTGTGGGACGTTTCTATGATATATATATCAAAGGGTAAGTAAAAAATATAAACGCGGAGGGCGTGGCTAGCCGCGGAGCGAGATGGCCGCCTGAGATCTGAGCTCCGCTCCACGGCAGGCTCATACAGCGACATAGCAGCGACGGACCTTCTCTCTCTCGTCCGCCAGAGAGAGGGGGTTGAGGGACACACAGCGGCATGCCCGGATGCCGCCATCCACCACCGCAGCCGCGCCGGGTGACCGAATACTTCGGCCGCATGGATCAACAGCCCAGCCAAGATGGCGCCGACCGGGCTAGCGTTAACACAGGCCCTGCATCACACAGACCCACGCAAGCCTCACAGCAGTCTGCACCTCCTGCACACCCATCGCTAGATCGCAGCGCTAGAGAGGAGACAGAGGAGATGGATAGCCTCCCCCCATCGTATCACACAGGAGATGTGCCGCAGGAGAGAGGTAAGAGATTGGCCTCCTCCCCATGCAACTCTCCCCACAAAGCTCATATGGCTAAAAAGCATCATGGCACTGACCCTGGCTCTGCTCTTGCTGCACCAACCCCACTGTCCACCCTGGCCGCCATACCAGTGACTGATAATCCTGTGTCTGAGTGCATGCTCAAATCCATGTTACTCACCCTGCAGAAAGACCTCCACAGGGAACTACAACTCTCCCTATCCCAAATACATGACCGACTGGAATGTCTGGAGGACAGAGCAGACATGACGGATGAGCACGTTTCTGACATGAGTAAAGCTCACAATGAACTTCTTGATGCTCACGAACACCACACGGAAGAAATCCAGAAAATAAAATTAAAGCTCGCAGACCTCGAAGACAGGTCTAGGCGTAACAACATAAAATGTAGGGGGATCCCCGAAACCGTACCACCCACTGACTTACCAAACTACCTCCAACAACTTTTCCTTACCCTGATCCCTAATCTCACGCCCCAAGACCTGATCATTGATCGAGCACATAGGATTGCTAAACCAGATCATCTCCCAGCTGACACACCCCGTGACGTTCTGGCCAGGATTCACTTTTACCAGATTAAGGAACAGCTACTTCGTGCAGCCAGGAATCTGCGACCTCTGCCAGCTCCCTACAGCAAACTGGCTCTTTTTGCGGATCTGTCTCCCGCCACCATGGAGCTCCGCAGATCATTCTCACCGGTTACATCCCTACTCCAGGAACACAATATAGCATATAAGTGGGGCTATCCGACCAAATTATTGGTCACCTACCAGCAAAAATTAATACCGATTTTGTCTCCCAAAGATGGCTACAAAAAACTAACTAATTGGGGCCTACTCCCCATCCGCACGAAACCACAAGTGCAGGAGAAGCACTCTGCCGGAATGGCATATCCACCTCAACGTCCTTCAAATGGGAGGGATAAAGTCTGATGTCTCTTAAGGATCAACTGCGCCCCTTGCATGTGCAAGCCTGCCAGGGCGACCTTTCAGTTTCACACCCCCGACGATTCGAAGTGTGCCAAGCACACTGCTGTATACTCCCTTTTTTGCTTATAGCACTGCACAAGTTAAGATCTTCTAGTTAAGCACTCCTGTTCTTTTTTGCTCTTATATTTTTTTTTGTTTTTATTGTTACTGTTAATTTGTTTACAACTGCTTTATCATTGACCCACTGGTATCTAACTCTTTGTGACTGATCACCTAGTCCCTGAGATTCGGTTTACTATTGCATAACCCCAGTAGTATAAGCTATCGTGATCCTCGTCCTGTTTTTGTTTACAGGCCGCGGTTCACAGCCTGTAGAGTGTGTAGGCCACATTGTACAATTACCATAACTACACGGTGTAATACTTTGTTCTTTATAACTTGTGGTCGCGCTCGACATCTGTGCACAGCCCATACCACTTTATCATCATGCCACTCAAGATAGTATCCCTCAATGTCAAAGGGCTTAACTCCCCTTTCAAAAGAAACCTCCTTTGGAAAGAAGCTTGCAAACAACAAGCTGATATACTATGTGTACAAGAAACGCATTTTCTAAAATCTAACCCTCCCAAATGCACACACAAAAATTATTCTCATTATTTCTTTTCCAATCATAGCCAGAAAAAAAGATGCGGAGTGATGATAGCCATCAAATCCAACCTGACCTTTGTCCCGCAACAAATCGACTCAGATGAGGATGGTAGATACATAATAATGACGGCTACAGTTGACAATCACCACGTAACACTGGTGAATGTCTATGCACCCAATACGTCTCAGAAAAAATTCTATAAACAACTTAAAGCCAAATTACACCTGCTCAAATCTGACTCCCTTGTTATTTGTGGAGATTTCAATGCCATTCCAGATCCACTACTAGACTCCACCAACCCCGGAAGGAAGGAAACTTCCGCTCTTTCCGCGTTTATGGACTCTGAGAACCTATATGACCCATGGAGATGTGCACACGATGTTGAGCGCGACTACACCTTTTATTCCCACCCTGGTAATTCTTACTCTCGGATTGATCTCTTTCTGACAAACAAAAAAGCACTACTAGCCTCCGCAAATTCCCAAATTGGCACGATCACATGGTCAGACCATGCACCAATCTCCCTGATCCTGTTTCCCCAGGCCTGCCCCACTAATCACTCTGTTTGGCGTATGAACTCATCCCTGCTCACCAACCAGTCGTATGAACAGATCATAAAATTCGAGATTGAAAATTACTTTGAACATAATTGTGCATCAGTAGCCAATCAGGCCATAGTTTGGTTGGCTCACAAAGCTTCTCTATGAGGGCTCTTTATAAAATTGGGAGCCCAAGAACGTAAGAAACGTTCTGCGGAAGTAGATAAAATCCTACAACAGATCAAATCCTTGGAAAGGACCCATAAATCCAACCCCAATAAATTAGTGTTAGACTCCCTACGTGAGCGCAGAAGGGAACTTACTGAACTACTCAACCACAAATTTGACTATTACATTAAAAGATTAAAATTAAAAACGTATGTCTATAGTAATAAATCAGGAGCCTTCCTAGCCAAACAAGTCAAACAACAACAGCGCAAATCGAAAATCCCATATCTTCTAAATCCCAAGGGGGCCCGCATGACTAGCCCCTTAGATATAGCTAATACATTTGCATCCTTTTACTCAGACCTCTACAATCTTCAAAAGACGATGTCAAACCCTCCTATTGACCCTATCGCTATAGAATCCTTCCTGTCCTCAGTACAACTTCCTTCATTGACCCCGACACAACTACAAGACCTGTCTGCCCCTTTTTCGATTACTGAAATCCAGACCGCTATCAAATCCCTTCCTTTACACAAAGTGCCGGGCCCAGACGGATTCGTCAACGAATACTATAAACATTTTTCTGACATCCTTGCCCCCCACCTATGCACTGCATTCAATCAGTACGCATCCTCGGGAACAATGCCGAAGGAGTGCCTAGAAGCCCTCATTGTAACTCTGCCCAAACCAGGTAAACCCGCAGATACACCAGGGAATTTCAGACCCATATCGCTCTTGAACACGGACACCAAGATCTATGCTAAACTATTGGCTCTCCGAATCTCTACAGTGATGACCCAACTGATCCACATTGATCAGGTGGGCTTCATCCCTGGCAGGCAGGCCTCAGATGGCACTCGTCGCTTTATAGATATTATCCAGTGGGCAGAACACACCAAAACGCCTTCTCTGCTTCTCTCTCTAGACGCAGAGAAGGCGTTTGATAGGGTACATTGGAAATATCTAGAAGCTGTCCTACAAAAATGTGGTATATCTGGCACGCTCCTGCGTGCCATTCTATGTCTCTACACAAACCCTAGCGCGAGAGTATGGACATCGGGAGTCCTATCGGATCCCTTTTATATTACTAACGGCACGCGCCAGGGGTGTCCTCTCTCACCCTTGATCTTCGCCATGATTATGGAACCCTTAGCCCAGCACATCCGATCTGACCCCGAAAATTTCAGGTATCACTATAGGTTCAATAGAACATAAAATAGGCTTATATGCGGATGACGTGATCATATCGCTCTCCGACCCGCATCGCTCATTGTCTGCTGTGAATCAAACTCTAGACCGGTTTAGTGCAATATCTTTATATAAAGTAAATCACAACAAATCCTTAATGCTAGCATTAAGCATAGACAAGCCAACTATCCAACAAATATCTGACTCCTCTCCCCTTTCCTGGTCCAAAAATAATACTCTGACTTATTTAGGAATCCATCTGACCGCCTCTAGCAAACTTCTTCTGCGCACTAATTTTTCAGCCCTCGTAGAGAAACTCCATAAACTATCACATGAACTGAACCACCCATTTGTATCATGGGCTGGTAGAATTGCTCTGGTTAAAATGTTTCTTCTACCGCATGTTTTATATACCTTCCGCACTTTACCGGTACCATTCCTTCCGACACATCTGAAGTCTCTTCAATCCCTTTTTCATGCTTTCATCTGGCAACACAAAAAGCCTAGGATCAAGAAGCAAAACCTGATGGCCCCAACATGTTTGGGAGGTCTAGGTACCCCGAACATTGTCCTTTATTATAAGGCAGTCCTTTTAGACCAACTTAAACTTTGGTGGGACAGGTCCACCCCTTCCAATTGGGCACAGATAGAAGCAGCAATGCTTCCTGCCGAACCTAAATTAATTCTAGCTGCCTCACTTCTAACACCCGGAATACAGCATTACCCTTTAAGCACTATTTCTGCCTCCCTGAGAGTCTGGACCTCTCTGCCTCAAATGTCCGGAGGCATACCACACTCTATGCTACCCTTTATACCTACCCAATCGCTCAAATTAGTCCTCCCTGATCTTCCACTTCAGCCGTGGATTGAAGCAGGTATTTCTGATCTCGGAAAGTTATTCTCTGGTTCACAACTGAAATCTTTCGCTACACTACAAACCTCCTTCAACATCTCCCCCAAATCTTTCTACATGTATCTGAGGATCAGATCTCTATTCGACAAAATTGATTGGACAGACCAATATGGGACTTTACGTAATACGCTCGCATACTTCAATCTGAAGAATCACATCCGTAAGGGCATCTCGTATTTCTACAAAGAATTGTCTCGACCCTCGAAAGACACAATCCAGCCGCTAATCCTCCGATGGGCTACACACGTTCCGTCAAGCCCGCCTACAGAAATATGGTACCACGCTCTGTTGTTGCCTGCTAAACTTTCAAGAAGTTCAACACATTGGGAGTCACTACAAAAACTCTTCCAACATTGGTACTATACACCCGACAGGCTTGCTAAGATGTTCCCGAATACATCACCTCTCTGTTGGAGGGGATGCGGATCCATAGGATCCCTTTATCATGTCTGGTGGGAGTGTCCTTCTCTCAAAGTCTTTTGGTCCCAAATCCAAGCTGTTCTTCAGTCACTTGTCTGTAACACTTTGTCTCTTTCTCCTTTGGATCTCCTCCTTGGATTGTCAATCCCATCTTGGCCCAAAAATTCCCACACAGTGTCCACCCACGTCCTAATCGCAGCAAGACTGGCGATTGCTCGCAAATGGAAAAGCCCTAACCCTCTGGATTTCCAAGAAGTACTGACAATCTTGAACTCCAACTTCATTATGGAACACAGCTTCTCTAAAGCCCACCTTACCACGACTAAGTTTCTCAGGGACTGGGACCCGTGGATTAAAGATCCGCGGAGAATGCAACTCACATGACTTTGACATCAGTCCAATCCAGTGGTCGGTTCTGTTTTATATTATACTTTTATTGTTTTATTCTATAGGTTAATGACGAATACAGGCAATACTTAATATTGTGTGTATGACATACATAATTCATTGTAAGATCCACTATGATAGCTACCTATTCCATCCATCGAATCTTACACTGTTGCTATTCTAGATTTGATCTCTTTTTTGAGAAGCCCCTCCTGGGGGGCAAACTCACCAGAAAAAATTGGGTAAGGAGGCACTCAATCGAAGCTTGCAGACCATTAGCTGTGTCTTATTTCCTCATCCTCATCATAGATCACCAGGTGTGCAGGGGAAAAGACTTTTCTCATCAAGTAGATATTCAATATACATCAGAGAAATCTTCCTATTTCCTCCTCACCATATTTTACCAGGAATGCGGGGGTTAATATATAAGGAAAACAGTTGCATATATAGTAATACCTTTTATTCAAACAAACTTCCCCATACAAATAAAATCATCCCTTAGGTAAAAGCTGCGTACATCACATAAAAAGTTATCAGCATTAATGAATGAACACAGGCAGAGGCGCTCTCGCTATATTCAGCTGTTTCCAGAAGCACTTTCGTCCTGCAGGAAGTATCTCTCACTGCTGGTTAGAGCTTGGAGGGCTGTGGAGCACAGATCGTCACTGCTGTAGTTTCATGTAAGCAACGCTCTGACCGGTTTCGTCGCACGGACTACACGATTCATAGACAAATATATATCACCTCCACTCCTGCTGTCAACCAATCAGAGAAGCGTAGCAACAGATGACACCATCCATCCCTGCATCTCCCATTGGCCAGAAGCTACATGGATAGTGGGGCATTTTTAAATGATATCCAGCACACATCTCCACCTAAGATGCATTAATCTACTAATCAGGCAGACCTTATCATCGCATCTGGTCATGTCTTCATGACACATTGGCATGTACTCCGGATGGACAAAATTCTAAACACTAAGTTACCTGTGAAACCTGGATTTATATATCGACGGGCCCCTAGCTTTGCAGATAGAGTGGTAAGTAAGGAAGGTGTCACGATCGTCCTGGCGTCTCGTTTGCGCACGAGAGACTTACCCACAGAAGCTTGTTGTCAAAGACCCGTCGTGCTCCGTTAACGCGCGCTAGAGCGATCGGACGCACTCGCGTCGGCTTGAACGAACGCACACGTGCACGTGGGGGCACGAACGGGCGCACGTCCACTCGCGCACGCTGACTCGTCGTGCGACCGTTTGGCGCCCTACAGTCTTCTTAAGGCACTTGCTCCCTTCCATCCGTGCTGTCCAGTCTACAGCGTGCTCGGAGATCCTGCTATCCTATACCCGTATCTGTTACCTTGGTTCCTGTTACCCGGCTTGACCTTGACCCTGATCCGTTGCTGCCTGCCTACGACCTCCTGCTTGTCTGACTACGCCTCTGCCTCATCCCTCTTGTACCACGTTGACCGCTACCTGCTGACCCGGCCTGTACCCGACTCTGCTGTTTCTACCTACCTGTTGGATATCCTGTGACTGCTGTATCCGCTGACGTCCGTCTGCCAGCCAGTCTACCACTTGTGCCTGCCTACACCAGCCTATTGTCTTCAGCTCCATCTACTCGCTGTTGGTGTCCTGCTGCCCATCCGGACCAGCATCTACCTGCCAGGCACTTGTGCCCCCTGAACTTTTGAGCTTCTGTTACCACCTCCAGGGGTTCTTCAGCCAGGGGCTACGAGGGGCCGCTTCCTGCATTCCGGGCTCGCCTACTAGGTACGTGACAGAAGGTTTTGGATCCCCTGAGTAAACCTTCCTCTTTTTGGATTAAAGACGGTTTCTATTCATGCAGGAAATGCAGAGCTTGCAGAGAAGTGACAACTCCACTAAGAGCAGTTGTGAAGTTCACCTCTCCCTCTGATAATAAAGAATTCACTATAAAGAAGTTTATAACTTGCAACACAATGTATGTAGTGTATGCTCTGCAATGCCCGTGTGGGTTGATCTATATTGGCCGTACTAAAAGACTTTTGCAAATTAGAATCGCAGAACATATAGCCAACATTAAAATCGGGTACAAAGATCATAATGTGTCTTCACACTTCAAAATTCATCATAGCCAAGACCCCTCAGGGCTGAAATTCTGGGGAGTGGACCATCTAAAACCAAATTGGAGAGATGCCAATTTAGTATGAGAACTCTCTAAGCGTGAAACGTATTGGATTTTTCTAGCCAAAACTTTATCCCCGAAAGGGTTGAACGTCAATCTAGATATTGTTTTATCAGTGATTTTTAATATGATTTTTATGGATCATTGTGGTGGCACAGTGTACTGCGATTAAATAGCGACCTGTGCGTTTCTGAGTGATGTGGTGGCGTAATTTTTATATGGATATATAGATATATTTTTTATAATACATTTTTTATGTATTATTCTATGTGTTCATGTGCTTGTGCTATGGCCACTGCTCAGTGGACTTTTAGTTTAATTTTGTTTTCAATTAGATTTTTATTTATTTATTCATTTATTTATACATATTTATTTTTATTTTTATACTGATTTTTATTTTTATTTTTAGCCTGTTCTTTCCTCAACTGCATGGTGATGCTTAATTACCTTTTCTTGTTCTGTGATATCTTTGGGGTATTTATGTATATATGTGTTAAATGTATGTATTATCTGATTATATAAATTCATTGTTTATAGAAGAATTTCGTTATATTCTTTATATTATATTTTTTAAGTGTTTGGAAAATTGAGTTTTAGACATTTAATGACATGATGGAAGGTGTATCTGTTGGACCGATTAAGGTCTACATTTTACAGATATGATTAGATGGTGTATTAGTGCCAATTTCACCTTTTTACATCTCAATTTAGCCCCTTGTTTAGTGAAAAATAGGTGACAGCTTCACCCTTTCTTTTTAATATAAGTATACATTATGGGTGGCAGGATACAGTATATACTGTTTGCTGAGCCATTGCATTCATAATGAAAGAAATTCTTCTATTACTTTGTACTATTGCTGAATAGTTTTTCTATTGTGACGCTTCCATTATTTCTGTAGCCTTGCCGCCACCGGACCAATCAGCACAGGCACCTTTTAGGTGTCATCGGTTGCTAGGGAGCTTATGGTCCTGGGTCGGCCGTGCTATATAAATACAATGTGCTCGTTTTGTGTCAAATGTCCCAATATGTTTCTGAGTATATACACGCTCCGGATACGGTGATAAGGTCTGCCTGATTAGTAGATTAATATATTTTAGGTGGATATGTGTGCTGGATATCATTTAAAAATGCCCCACTATCCATGTAGCTTCTGGCCAATGGGAGATGCAGGGATGGATGGTGTCATCTGTTGCTAGGCTTCTCTAAATGGTTGACAGCAGGAGTGGAGGTGATATATATTTGTCTATGAATTGTGTAGCTGTGCTCTCAGTTGCAGTCCTTGTGACGAAACCGGTCAGATCGTTGCTTACACGATACTACAGCGGTGACCCTCTGTGCTCCACAGCCCTCCAAGCTCTAACCAGCAGTGAGAGATACTTCCTGCAGGACGAAAGTGCTTCTGGAAACAGTATAGTAAGAGCGCCCTCTGCATGTGTTCATTCATTGATGCTGATTACTTTTTATGTGATGTACATAGCTTTTACCTAAGGGATGATTTTATTTGTATGGGGAAGTTTGTTTGAATAAAAGGTATTACTCTATATGCAAATCTGTTTTTCCTTATATGTTAACCCCCGAATTCTCTACCCCAAAACACTACCTCTTTGTAAGGACAGAACTTGATATCCACAGACAGACTGGAACTGATGCGTTGGGCAAGAGCATGTGGTGCTCACAGGAATTTTGTACCCCAGGTTTGCGTCATGTGGCTCCCCCTTGAGGTATCATTCACAGGAACAGTTTCCAGCCGGAGTCCGCCTTTAGTCATCTGAGCACCTCCTATGGTATTTGAACAACAAAGATAAACAACAATGATTTCCATGTTAAAGCTGTAGTCATCACTTCACTCGGACAGGATATAGGGCAGGGTATGGATGGGGTGTAGGGTATGACTGGGGTGGCCATTTCTTCATGTGAATAGGGCTGTGGGTGAATGTAGGCTGGCTGGGGCAGATACTCCTCATCTGACATGATTAGTCACAGAATCTATCTGATCAATTCAGGCCTTAACCATTGGAGATATTAAAAATAATATTCTTAATTGACTCAAACATAAGTAAAACATGCAGGAATGAAAATGTTTCTCAGCAAGGGTTTTCATTATATAGCTTCAATATATTTAACTAAACATTTTTCCAAATCCAGTATTATAGCAGAACTTCAACAAAACTTAAACCTCTTTAGTTTCTTCTATTCCCGTGATCCAAGTGGACCCAAGGGACTTAGGACAGAACATTAAGGCTTGGTTTACACAGGGGCGACTCAGATCCGACTTCAGGTCGCCCCTAGTCGCCTCAGGTCGGACAACATTTAAAAATCAATGTAAGTGAATGAGAGCCGTCTTAATGCACGCTACTGAAGTCGCTCCGACTTCAAAAGAAGTTCCTGTACTACTTCAATCCGACTTGTAGGCGACTTGTACCCATTGATTTCAATGGAGGTCGCCTCCAAGTCGGATCTCTGTCTATACGGAGGCGACTTTGACAGAATTATTAGCTCTGAAGGGGGAACTCTACGCCAAATTTACGAAAAAAAATTGGCGTGGGTTCCCCCTCCGAGAGCATACCAGGCCCTTAGGTCTGGTATGGATTCCAAGGGAAACCCCCTACGCCGAAAAAACGGCGTGGGGGTCCCCCCAGATCCACACCAGACCCTTATCCGAGCACGCTACCCGGCCGGCCAGGAAAGGGGGTGGGGACGAGTGGGCGGGTTCCCCTCCTGAGCTGTACCAGGCCGCGTGCCCTCAACATGGTGGGTGCCTTGGGGGAGGGGGGGCGTGCAGCCCCCCCACCCCAAAGCACCTTGTCCCCATGTTGATGAGGACAAGGGCCTCTTCCCAACAACCCTGGCCGTTGGTTGTCGGGGTCTGCGGGTGGGGGGCTTATCGGAATCCGGGAGCCCCCTTTAATAAGGGGGCCTCCGGATACCGGCCCCCCACCCTATGTGAATGAGTATGGGGTACAATGTACCCCTACCCATTCACCTGTGAAAAAAGTAAAAAAAAAACACAACACAGGGTTAAAATAGTTTATTGCACAGCTCCGGGGGTCTTCCGTCTTCGGGGGTCTTCTTGCCGGACTCCTCCGCTATCTTCTGCTAGCTCTTTTGCTAGCGGAGGAGCCCGGCTTTCTTACTCGCCGCCGGCCTCTTCTTCCGACTTCGGGGGTCTTGTCCCCCTCTTTGGTTCTTCTGCCGGGCCACCGCTTCTTCATATAGCTCTTTTACAGGCGGTGGCTCCCACTGGGGACCCGATGTGCATGCCCAATGGCCACGATGTCTGGCGGGCTCCCGCGATTGCTCATCACAGAGCAGGGTCATGGATCTCTGATGAACAAACACACAGATCCACGTCCTGTCAGGGGAGAGGAGAACTGATCATATGTTCCTTGTACAGAGGAACACGATCGGTCTCCTCCCCACATCAGTCTCCTCCCCCGACAGTTAGAATCACTCCCTAGGACACACATTTAACCCCCGCAGCGCCCCCCAGTGTTAACCCCTTCCCTGCCAGTCACATTTATACAGTAATCAGTGGATTTTTTATAGCACTGATTGCTTTATAAATGTGAATAGTCCCAAAATAGTGTCAAAAGTGTCCGATCTGTTCGCCGCAATGTCACAGTCATGATAAAAATTGCAGATCACCACCAATTAGTAGTAAAAAATTAAAATAAATTATAAAAATGACAAATATATCCCCTATTTTGTAGGCACTATAACTTTTGAGCAAACCAATCAATATACGCTTATTGGGATTTTTGTTTACCAAAAATATGTAGAAGAATACAAGTTCTGTTGTCTCTTTTGCAGACATTGGATAGAAGTAACAGGTGCAGAAAAAGAGTTGGCCTCCCAGACATGGTGGCCTCCCAGACATGTAGCCCTCCCTGGCCATTACCAGCCTATTTGGGTCTTGTACGCATATTAAGGGGAACCCTGTACCCATATTAAAAAAAGGAAATGCGTGTGGCCCCCAGGCCCTATATACTCAGAACAGCAGTATACAGGCGGTGCAAACAAGACAGGGACTGTGTAGGTTTGTTGTGTTAAGTTGAATCTGTTTGTAATTTTCAACTGGTACATTTTTAAAGTGTAGCTCCAGTCAAAAAAATTATTTTTAAGCTTTTTGGAAAACATAGGGAAGGGTTATCACCCCTGTATAATTTGTTTTGTTGTCCATCTTTTTTCATCTCACTTGCTGTTGTCTCCTTCCGTTTGCAAGTAGGAGATATTTGTAAATTGGATGTTTGAAAGTAGGGGCCTGCCCTATATGCTCTGCAGAAATGGCGGAACAAGGTGTTGGTTTTGCCACAACATTGTAAGCCCTCAAAGTGACTCTTGGTGGGCGCTGGAGCGCCCTGCTGTGAACGATTATATCAAGAATTGTAATTACATGCCATTGTTGAACAGTGGTAGAAAAATTGACCTTTGGTGGTTGTGGTGCTGGTGCCACAACACTATAAGTCCTCACCGTTACTCTGGGTGGGCACAGGAAGGGGCCCTCCTGTGAAATATTATATCAAGAATTGTAATTACATGTCCCTGTTAAACAGGGGCAGAAAAATTTGGCCTTAGGCACTGGTGCTGGTGCCACCACACTGCAACCTCTGCCATATACTCTAGTTTTATTGCAGGAATTAGCTCTGCTGCAAAGCATTGCATCAAAAATTGTAATTAAACGCCCCTGTTAAACAGGGGCAGAAAAATTGGGCCTTAGGCACTGGTGCTGGTGCCACCACACTGCAACCTCTGCCATATACTCTTGTTTTATTGCAGGAATTAGCCCTGCTGCAAAGCATTGCATCAAAAATTGTAATTAAACGCCCCTGTTAAACAGGGGCAGAAAAATTGGCTCCTGTCCCCCAAACAAACTAGTGCAAGCACGGCATGGCATCGTTTTGCCTGCATACTTGCGTAGCCCCTGGAACGCCTACGGAGCACCGCTGGTTCTGAGGACAGAGCACTGGAAGAGGCCATGGAGGAAGAAGAAGAGGAGGGGGTGGAGGAGAGAGGTGTGTCACAACCAATAGTAGCATTTTGGAGGCGTGGTGGCGGAACAACCTCCAACACTACTGCACCTTGTCCTGCATCCTTCCCAGCTGCCAGAAGAGTGACCCAATGGGCCGTGAAAGACAGGTAACGTCCCTGTCCATGCCTGCTGGACCATGAGTCAGCGGTAATATGCACCTTACCGCTGACCGCCCTGTCCAGCGAGGCAAGGACATTGCCTTCCACATGCCGGTAGAGAGCCGTAATCGCCTTCCGTGAGAAAAAGTGGCGTTTGGGGACCTGCCACTGAGGAACCGCACATTGTACAAACTCACGGAAGGGGGCCGAGTCTACCAACTGAAAAGGCAGCAGTTGAAGTGCTAGCAATTTAGCCAAGCTAGCATTCAACCGCTGGGCATGTGGATGGCTGGGAGTGAACTTCTTTCGCCGGTCCAGCAGCTGGGGCAGGGACATTTGCCTGCTATAATCGGACGTGGGTGTAACGCTAGCAGAGTTCCCGGAAGCACTTGGCTGTGACACACCTAATTCTACACCTTCATTCCTCCCAGAGCAGGTTTCAGAGAGGACTGAAGGTCTAGTGTGGTTGGAGATGCCAGCTGATGAGGAGCAAGGAGAGGTCCGCTTTGTTCTTTGGTGTGGGTCTTTGAGGTACGCTTGCCAACGAGCTGCATGGCAGGTCAACATATGTCTGGTCAAGTATGTGGTGCCCAAGCGGCTGATGTTTTGGCCACGCGAGATACGCTTGAGACATATGTTGCAAATAGCAGCGGTGCGATCTGATGCACTCGTCTCAAAAAAGGCCCACACCAAAGAACTTTTAGAATAACGCGCAGAGGCAGCGCCCTGCACAGGCGGAGCTCTGCGGTGTGATTCAGTCGGTGTGCTGCCCCTAAGCTGGCCCCCGGAGGGCATCCTGCCTCGTTGGACATGTGCCTCCTCCTCCTCCTCCTCCTCCTCTCTCCTTCCAGGCACCCACTTGGAGTCAGTGCCCTCATCATCCCCTCCCTCTTCATCGCTGTAGCAAACCTGGCAGTATGCTGCAGCTTGTGGAACATGACTGCCAGATTGCTGTCCTTCTTGAGCATCCCCTCTCTCTGCGCTCACGCTACTGCCTTCCTCTAGCTGAGTGTCATCATCAGAGCCCACAAAACACTGGGCATCCTCCTGGAGCATGTACCCAAGTCACTGATGATGACATTGAGAGGAGGGAAGACGGTGCGTTGGCAGCTGCTTTGCTAGTACCCTGAGACTGGGTGAGAGAGGATGAGGAGGATGAAGAGGGCTTGGTCATCCACTCTACCAAGTCGTTGGCATGTTGCGGTTCAACATGTCCAGCTGCCGAAAAGGACAAGCGTGTCCCATGGCCACGTGCTGATGACAATGCACCACGACCAGCACTGTTGTCTCTAGACACAGAGCCTGCTTGCCCTCTTTTATCGGCTCGCGCCTGTCTGCCTCTCCTTGCTGGCCTTCCAGACATGGTAATGGCCTGAAGGGAGTTGGGTAAAACAGCAGTGTAATGGAGTCACACAACACCCACTAAGCCCTGCAGATGGCTCTATTAGAGAACAGCAATAAACGGTAGATACAGGTGTATATTGTGCTGGAGTCACACAACACCCACTAACTCCTGCAGATGCCTTTATTATAGAACACCCGAGATAAAGGGGTATACTGTAATTGAGTCACACAACACCCACTAAGCCCTGCAGATGGCTCTATTAGAGAACAGCAATAAAGGGTAGATACAGGTGTATATTGTGCTGGAGGCACAAAAAACCCACTAACTCCTGCAGATGCCTTTTTTATAGAACACCAGAGATAAAGGGGTATATACAGATGTATACTGTGCTGTGCTGGAGGCACACACAACTTCCAATAACTCCTGCAGATGGCAAGTGGGCTCAAATAGAGAAGAGCTATGTAGGTGGATATAGCGGTGTGTACTGGGTACAGAGCACGCAGACAGCACGCACAAGCTCCTAACACTACTGACTGCAAGTTCTATTATAAAAGATAGATCACTAGCTATATAGGTGAGGTGAATATAGCGGTGTATACTGCGGTCAGGGCACACAGACAACAACCACTACAGAAGAGCAAGATCGAAAATCGGCCGAAAACGATCGGTGTTTACTGTGTTGAAGGTACACAGAACACCCACTAACTGCTTCAGACGCCAACACACTACACTAGGCCGCCGCGCTGGCGGTCTTATATAGTGTTGGGCATGTACTACACAGCCTGAGCTATGATTGGCCACAGGCATCCTGCCTGTGGCCAATCATGGCTCTCCTCTCTGCTGGCGCTGTGATTGGCCAAGCATGTGGGGTCACAGTGCATGCTTGGCCAATCATGAGCCAGCAATGCACTGCGATGACGCAGTGCATTGTGGGCCGTGAGCGCCACACGAATTTGGCGCGAACGGCCCATAACGTTCGGAATTCGCCGAACGGGCGAACAGCCGATGTTCGAGTCGAAGCTCATCCCTAACTATAATATACTGCACTGAAACATACTGCTGAAAACGAGCAGTAATGCACCAAAATATAAAAGTAAAAAAGTAAGGTACTAGTGCACACAACCCCTATAAATTAACTAATTCCTAATAAATGCCTAATTAACTAAAAAAAACAAGGAAGCCGCCAACACAAATAATGTTCTCAACATTATCTAAACAGATGCATATAAAAGTGTGTGGCGCTACCTATTTATTTATTTTGGTATTTATTTTAAAGGTAGCGCCACACACTTTTATATGCAAATGCACCAAAATATATTTTGTTAAATGCGCAATAATGCACTGAAATATACTGCGTTAAACATGCAGTAACACACGGAAAGATACTGCATTAGATTTGCAGTAAAGCACTGAAATATACAACACAAAACCTGTAGTAATCCGCTGAAATATACAGTATTAAATGTGCAGTAACAAACTGAAATATACTGCGTTAAACATGCAGTAACGCACTGAAATATACAGCATTAAACGTGCACTAATGCACTGAAATATACTGCATAAAATGTGCAGTAACACACTGAAATATACAGTGTTAAATGTGCAGTAACGCGTTGAAATATACTGCATTAAACTTGCAGTAATAAACTGAAATATACAGCATTAAATGTGCAGTAACACAATGAAATATACAGCGTTAAACATGCAGTAATGCACTGAAATATACTTTGTTAAACATGCAGTAGCACACTGAAATATACTGCGTTAAACGCGCAGTAACACACTGAAATATACTGTGTTAAACATGAAGTAATGCACTGAAATATAAAGTATTAAACGTACAGTAACGCATTGAAATATAATGCGTTAAACATGCAGTAATGCACTGAAGTATACTGCATTAAACATGCATTAACACACCTAAATACTGCAGAAAACCTGCCCTGAAAAAATTACACTAAAGTAAAAATGAATGGTCAGACTACATTCACGCAGCACTATCACTAGATTCACACTAAACTGATATTCTACACTGACAATAGAATCACAATAGCACACTATAGCACACTCACTCACTAGTAGCCCTGAACAGAGCCCTGCTCTCTCCACACCAATATCACACTGCAAATGGCCGCTCTGGGGGAGAATATTTGTATAGTGTAGGGTGGGACTAAGAGCAAAGAGCCATGACTGGATAGAGTAATCATTACTTTCTCCAGTCATGGCTCTGACAGTGCTCTGTGCCCTGATTGGGCAAAGCTTTCATTGCTTCAGCCAATCAGGGCTTCCAATGCACAGTGCATTGTGGTAATTTGGCGGGCCAAACAAACGATCAAATGCCCTGATAATTCAGTGGTTTGTCGAATGAGCAAACAGCCAATATTTGTCCCGAACTCATGCTCGGGCTGAACAGTTGGCCCAACTCTATTAAGACATTATTGTGTGTGTCACTTGTATTTATTTCTATACAAATACACTTGGTTACAAGTTTAACAAGAAAAAGGCACAATTTTTTATGAATGGTCCCTCTCACATAATGTTTTATTTACTTTTATTTTTTTAACTGTTATTTTTTTCAGCATATATAATTTACTTTTCACTGAGGAGTATTTGAGCTCATAGTTACATAGTTAGTCAGGTTGAAAAAAGACACAAGTCCATCCAGTTCAACCAAAAAAATATATATATATATAATAAATATACCAGCCCATATACCCAATTCTATACCCACAGTTGATCCAGAGGAAGGCAAAAAACCCCAGCAGAGCATGATCCAATTTGCTAAAGCAGGGGAAAAAATTCCTTCCTGATCCCCCGAGAGGCACTTCTCCCCGGATCAACTTTACCTATAAATTTTAGTACCCAGTTATATTACGTACACTTAGGAAATAATCCAGGCCTTTCTTAAAGCAATCCACTGAGCTGGCCATAACCACCTCTGCAGGGAGTCTATTCCACATTTTCACAGCTCTTACTGTGAAGAAACCTTTCCGTATTTGGAGATGAAATCTCTTCTCCTCTAGATGTAAAGAGTGTCCCCTTGTCCTCTTTGTTGACTGTAAAGTGAATAACTCAACACCAAGTTCCCTATATGGACCCCTTATATATTTGTACATGTTGATCAAATCCCCCCTTAATCTCCTCTTATCAAGAGTGAATAAATTCAGTTCCTCTAATCTTTCCTCATAGCTGAGTTGCTCCATGCCTCTTATCAGTTTGGTTGCCCTTCTCTGCACTTTCTCCAGTTCCCTGATATCCTTTTTGAGAACTGGTGCCCAAAACTGAACGGCATATTCCAGATGAGGTCTTACTAATGATTTGAACAGGGGCAAAATGATATCTCTCTCTCTGGAGTACATACCTCTCTTAATACAGGAAAGGACTTTGCTCGCTTTGGAAACCGCAGCTTGGCATTGCATGCTATTATTGAGCTTATGATCTACCAAAACCCCCAGATCCTTCTCCACTATGGATTCCCCCAGTTGTACTCCCCCTAGCGTGTATGATGCATGCATATTCTTAGCCCCCAAGTGCATAACCTTACATTTCTCAACAATAAACCTCATCTGCCACATAGTCGCCCAATTAGACAGAGCATTGAGGTCGGCTTGTAAATTGGTGACATCCTGTAAGGACGTTATTGCACTGCATAGCTTGGTGTCATCTGCAAAGACGGAAATGTTACTCTTGATCCCAGACCCAATATCATTTATATCATTTATAAAGATATTAAAAAGCAAGGGTCCCAGCACTGAACCTTGGGGTACACCACTCATAACCTTAGACCATTTCGAGTAAGAATCATTAACCACTACTCTCTGAATTCTGTCTTTTAGCCAGTTTTCTATCCATCTACAAACTGATGTTTCCAAACCTGTAGACTTTACCTTACACATGAGCCGCGTGTGCGGAACTGTATCGAATGCTTTTGCAAAATCCAAATATATCACGTCCACCGCCACCCCTCTGTCCAAGGTTTTACTTACCACCTCATAAAAAGAAATCAGGTTTGTCTGACAACTCCTGTCTTTCATGAATCCATGCTGTCTGTTGCTCAAAATATTTTTTTCCTGCAAGAACTCATCTATGTGGTCTTTTATTAATCCCTCCAGTATCTTCCCAACTATAGAAGTTAAACTAACGGGTCTATAATTACTTGGTAAAGACTTTGTTCCCTTTTTAAATATAGGCACCACATTGGCCTTGCGCCAATCCAGTGGTACTATTCCTGTCATTAATGAGTCCCTAAAAATTAGATACAATGGCTTTGAAATTACAGAGCTCAATTCTTTTAGGATCTGTGGGTGGATGGCATCAGGTCCAGATGCTTTATCCACCTTTATTCTGTCCAAATATTTCTGGACCATATCACTTATGAGCCATTGTGGATTTGGGGCTGCGTCAGTACCACCCCCATTGTGGACATGAGCTCCCCCATGCTCCTTTGTATACACAGAGCTGAAGAAAGTATTTAATAAGTTAGCCTTCTCTTTGTCCCCAGTCACCCACTCCAGATTATTTTGCAAAGGGCCTACATGTTCAAAATTAACCTTTTTACTGTTAATATATTTGAAGAATTTTTTGGGGTTTGTCCTACTGTCTTTTGCAATCTGTCTTTCATTTTGAATTTTTGCATCCTTGATTTCCTTTTTACATATTCTGTTATATTCCTTGTAACATTTAAATGACACTAGCGTTCCTTCATTTTTATATTTTTTGAAAGCTCTTTTTTATAGTTTATAGCTTTTTTAACTTTGGCCGTGAGCCACATCAGCTTTATTTTTAACCTTTTAAACTTATTGCCCATAGGAATATACTTTGCCGTGAGATCACAAACAAGCTTTTTGAAGAATTCCCATTTCTGTTCTGTGCCCATTGGTGCCAATATTCTCTCCCAGTCTAAGTCCTGGAGAGCAGCCCTCATCCTTGGAAAATTTGCTCTCTTGAAATTAAGTGTTTTTATCTTTCCCGTATGTGATTTTTGCTTACAGCTAACATCAAATTAAATCATGTTATGGTCACTGCTACCCAGATGTTCCTTTATCTGAACATTAGTAATACGTTCTGCATGGTTTGAGATTACCAGGTCCAACAGAGCATCATTCCTAGTTGGGGCCTCAATAAACTGTACCATAAAATTGTCCTGTAATAGGTTTACAAATTTTTGCCCTTTAACTGTCCCAGCAGTGCCATTACCCCAGTCAATTTCTGGGTAGTTTAAATCCCCCATTATTATCACTGTCCCAGCCCTTGCAGCCCTTTCTATCTGTGCAAGGAGCTGAGTCTCCACCTCCTCATTAACATTGGGTGGTCTATAACAAACTCCAATGATTAACTTTAAACTACGCGCATCTGTATGCAGTTCTACCCTTAATGCCTCAGACTCATCACACTCTCCGTCCACCAGGTCCTCTTTCTCACTCGATTTGAGATTATTTCTCACATACAGACAGACCCCTCCACCTTTCCTTTTTACTCTGTCTTTCCAAAAGAGTGCATAGCCAGGAATATTAATAGCCCAGTCATGTGAGGAATGAAGCCAAGTTTCAGCAATACCGATTACATCATAGCTCTCCTGATGCACCAGAGCTTCCAACTCGCCTATTTTGCTTGGCAGACTTCTGGCATTGGCGAACAAACATTTTAATGTATTAATATATTTTGACCGGTCACATACTATCCTCTTGGGTGTTCCAAGATTACAACTAGGACTTGCTACTATATTTACCTTGGGTTTATGTGCTTCGGTTACCCTACCACTAATGCCCCTAATATTACCCTCTGGAATATGCTCCACGCTGACTATCTCTATCTCTGAACCCACCCCCCCCCCCATCACCTAGTTTAAAAAACCCTCTAACTTTTTGGCTATCCTTAATCCCAGCTGATCTGCACCCTCCTCATTTAGGTGCAGTCCGTCCCTTCTATAGTACCGGTTATCGACTGAGAAGTCGCCCCAGTCCTCCAGGAACCCAAACCCCTCCTTACTACACCAGCTTTTGAGCCACTTGTTTACTTCCCTAATCTCCCTCTTCCTTTCTGGTGTGGCTCGATGTACTGGTAGTATTCCTGAGAATACTACCTTGGAAGTCCTTTTCCTCAACTTAGCTCCCAAGTCCCTAAAATCATTCTTTAGGACACTCCATCTGCCTCTGACTTTGTCATTGGTGCCAACGTGCACCATGACAGCTGGGTCTTCCCCAGCCCCTCCCAGTAATCTGTCCACCAGATCCGTGATGTGCCGAACCCGAGCAAACGGCAGACAACATACAGTTCGGCACTTCAGGTTGTTGTTACAGATTGGCCTCTCTGTCCTCCTAAGAATTGAGTCCCCTACCACCAGAATCTGTCTTTCCTTTCCCTTCGCCCCCCCCCCACTCTCACTGGAGGAGTTCTTCTCCTGGCAGCTAAGAGAATCCCTCAGCTCCAGCAGTGCTGGTCCCTGACTGGGATCACCAATGTCACTCAATGGAGCGTACTTATTGGGATGCTCCAGCCCTGGATCAGCCTCCCTGGCACTTGCCCCTCTACCCTTCCTGACTGTTACCCATCTACTCTCTGCTACTGCCTGCACCTCCTTGTCTCCACCCACCTCTGTGCTGGCCCCTGCCGGCACCTGCTGTGTACGTTCATGGTTCTCATTTAGGGTGGAGGGGCCTCTCAGTGCTGACAGTTGCTTCCCCAGATTCAGAACCTGGGCTTCCAGGGAAACAATGTGCTTACATTTTGCACAGCAGTATTCACCCTCGATCAGATGATCAAGGAACGAATACATGCCGCAAGATGTACACCGAGTCGCCTCTCCACACCCGCCAGTCATCGTACCTATTAATTTAATGAGGATTAGAGATTATACCCAGTCCAAATTACCTAACAACTAGCTTCCTGACACTGATACTCAACAAGACAGTACACAGGTACTCACAGACCAGCGTGCACCCACAATGCACAAGTACTAACGATATACACACACACACACTACTCAGACAAACACTCGGGTACTCACACTACACAGGTACTATGACCACTGTTATAACCTCCTGTTTTCAACTCTGGTTTTTAACTCACCACTTAGACAGAGTTCCCACAGGCTCAAATGAGTTCTACCCAAACTTATATAGACCTCAAGCACCTGTGCCCAATTAAACCCTCCCCTTAATTAGTAGGCTGAAGGTAGGAAAGGAAGAAAGAAAAAAAAAAAACACTATTTAAAAAGTGACAAAAAAGGGTATAAAAAGCTACAAGAAAAAGCCCCAAAAGAACCTAAAAATGCAACCCAGCAGTCACCAGCAGTCAAAAAGCAATACTTATTGACACTCCACTCAAGGCTCCACTGTTCAGCTTGCAACCAGCAGTTTGGCGTGATCATGGGTGCAACTCTCACTTCTATGCACTTTTATTCCACAACATGGCCATCCACGGTATATTTCATTCAATCAGAAAAAAGAAATACAAATGTCAATAAACTGTCTTTCCTCTGGAATCTGCATCGACAGATAAAAACCTGTGATGTGTAAATGTTCTCTACATAAACGTACGAAAAATGAAAAAAAATATGAAAATATGAAAAAAAAAAGAGATCTGAGAAATGAAAGTGTACTTTTCTCTGCACAGATATAGTTTTTTTTTTTTTATTGGTATAAATATTTTTATGCAAAGGTGAGGATGATTTACGTTTTTTTCTCTATTTATTTTTTATGCAGCTAATGTCACTGTTTGCTGGGCATCCTCATCCTACATGATTGTGTACACCAGCTTGGGATTCTACTTGGAGGTGCAGCTCAAACCGATTATGCAGCTGTATATTATTGTTGACCCAGCTTACAAGGGGAAAATGTGTGGTAAGCAAAAATCCTTGTAGAAAATGTATACATTTTATTTTAGAGGGCTTAAACAATATAAAGCTGAAAAAAATTCACTTATAGAACTTTAGAAAGCAATTTGTGTTTTGCCCGTGCAAGGCAAAGCAACAGGCTAGCTTAAAGTGATTTTGAACTCAAAAAATGAGTATTTGGTATCAATAGGTAACAAATTATTGAATATTAATTGATCCTAAGGAATCCAAGAAAAAAAATTTACTTTTTTTTTCTTGGATTCCTTCTGAAAAATAGCAGTGCATTTGCAGAAGTAGAAAAAGTCCCAGTCCCTCTGTTCTGCCCCTAGTGCCCTGTCCCTTTCATCTGCCCTCAGTTTCCTGACCCTCTGGTCTATCATCTGTGCCCTGTCCCTCTGATCTACAACCAGTGCCCTGTCCCTCTGGTCGGCCCCTAGTGCCCTGCCCTCTGATCTGTCATCTGTGTCCTGTCTCTCTGGTCTTTCAATAGTGCCCTGTCCCTCTGATCTGCCCCCAGTGCCCTGTCCCTCTGGTCTGCCCCTAGTGCCCTGTCCCTCTGGTCTGCCCCCAGTGCCATGTCCCTCTAGTCTGCCCCCAGTGCCCTGTCCCTCTGGTCTACCCCTAGTGTCTGTCCCTCTGGTCTTCCCTTAGTGCCCTGTCCCTCTGTCTGCCCCCAGTGCACTGTCCCTCTTGTCTGCCCCCTCCAGTCTGCCCCCGGTGCCCTGTTCCTCTTGTCTGCCCTAAGTTCCCTATCCCTCTGGTCTGCCCACAGTGCCCTGTCCCTCTGGTCTGTCATCAGTGCCCTATACCTCTGGTCTGCTCCCAGTGCCCTGTCCCTCTGGTCTGCTCCCAGTGCCCTGTCCCTCTGGTCTGCCCACAGTGCCCTGTCTCTCTGGACTGCCCCTAGTGCCCATTCCTCTGGTCTTCCCCCGGTGCCCTGTCCCTCTGGTCTTTCCCCAGTGCCCTGCGCCTCTGGTCTGCACCCAGTGCCCTGTCCCTCTTGTCTGCCCCCAGTGCCCCCGTCCCTCTGGCCTTCCTCAGTGCCCTGTCACTCTCGTTTTCCCCACATTTTCCAAAAACTTCTGGAAAAAAATGAACCGTTCAAAAGACTCATTATGCCTCACAGATTATACGTGTTAGCTTTCCAAAATGTGGTAAATTTTTATTTCCATTATCCTGGTTCTCCAGGGCCTTCAAAATTGTAATAAGTAGTCAACAAGGGAATTTTAAGGAAAAAAACTTTTAGGAGAGAAGTTTAAGGAAAAAAAACTTACATTTAAATGCCCATCAATGCAGCCTTATCAGTGTCCATCTGCTGCCTTGTCCAGTGTCATTGCAGCCTTGCTCTGCTCACAGTCACGCTCAGTCCCTGTGTCCATCATAGGGCGGGACTGGGCATGACTGTGAGTGGCGCCGAGTACACTCGGCTATGATCTGGGCGGCTCACTCCTCCGCTCACAATCAGCAGAGATCAGCGGGGGATCAGCGTATAACATGCACCCATGATTTTAAGGGGAAAAAAGTGCGTGTTATACGCAGATAAATACAGTAGATGTGTAATTTATGTTCCTAGAACACCTGATGGTGCTCCCTGCATGTTGGGCCTTTCTATGTGGCTAGGCAGTGAAAAAGTCCCACACATGTGGTATTGGAGTAGCATAATGTATTTTGGAGTGTTATTTGTGGTATACACATGCCATGTGAGAGGAATAGCCTATTACAATGACAATTTTGTGGAAAAAAATCAATTCATTTTGCAAAGAATTGTGGGAAAAATGACATCATAAAACCTCACCATGCATCTTATTAAATACCTTGGGATGTCTACTTTCAATAAAAGGGGTCATTTGGGGGGTATTTGTACTTTCCTGGCTTGTTCGGGTCTCAAGAATGAAGCCACCAGTACATCAGGTGTGATAATTTTTTTATGATTTGCACCACAGCATTTAGACTCTTTTTAACGGTCACACAGACCAAATAATATCCACTTATTTGGGTTATTTTTACCAACGATAAGTAGCAGTATAAATTGTTGCCAAAATGTATGAAGAAAAATTAATAATTTGCAAAATGTTATCACAGAAACAAAGAAAAATGCTTTTTTTAAAATCAGTCTTTTTTCATTTATAGCGCAAAAAAAAAAAAACCCGCAGGTGATTAAATAACGCCAAAAGAAATCTTTATTTGTATGAAAAAAAGGACAAAAAAATAATTTGGGTACAGAATTACATAACTGAGTAATTGTCATTCAAATTGTGAGAGCACTGAAAACTGAAAATTGGTCTGGGCAGGAGGGGGGTTTAAGTGCTCAGTAGGCAAGTGGTTAATTGTGCTGTTTACTATTATCATTGAAAGTGAAAGTAAAAGTGAAAGTAAAAGAAAATCCCCAAATTTTGGGTTGTCCCTAGAAAAGTAATAGAAGGGAAACATTCCATGAATGAGGTCATTCTCCTGGGTGTCCCCAAGGAATTCCCTTAATTTGGAGGGATTTTCACTCACTTCCTGTTTGGTTATGGAGCAGGAAGTGAAGGGAAATCTCTGCAATGAGACACAGATGGCTAAAAAAAATTCTGACGGGGGTTATAAACCCCCCATGCTCTATAAAAAAAATGTGCCTATAGTTCTAATCTAACCACTTCAGCCCCGGAAGCATCTACCCCCTTCCTGATCAGAGCACTTTTTGCGATTCGACACTGCGTCACTTTAACTGATAATAGCGGTGTTGCGTGACGTGGCTCCCAAACAAAATTGACGCCTTTTTTCCCCACAAATAGAGCGTTCTTTTGGTGGTATTTGATCACCCCTATTTTTGCACTATAAACAAAAAAATAGTGACAATTTAGAAAAAAAGCATTATTTTTTACTTTTAATAAATATCCCCCAAAAATATATAAAAATATATGTTTTCCTCAGTTTAGGCTGATACATATTCTTTTGCATATTTTTGGTAAGCGTGTATTGATTGGTTTGCGCAAAAGTTATAGCATCTACAAAATAGGGGATAGTTTTATGGCATTTTTATTAATATTTCTTTTTTACTAGTAATGGCAGCGATCAGCAATTTTTATCGTGACTGCGACATTATGGCGGACACATTGGACAATTTTGACACATTTTTGAGACCATTAATACAGTGATCAATGCTTTAAAATTGCATTGATTACTGTAAAAATTTCACTGGTAGTGAGGGGGTTAACCCCTAGGGGGCGGGGAGGGGTTAAAGCGGAGGTCCACCATAAAATGGACCTTCCGCTCATCGGATTCCTCCCCCCCTCCGGCGCCACAATTGGCACCTTTCAGGGGGGAGGGGGGTGCAGTTACCTGGATTATCCATTACTTCCGGGCTAGCTCTCTGCGGAAAGGGGCGTACATTACGCCCCTTTCCGCAAGTGCCCGCCCCCTTCCGCAAGTGCCCCGCTGCCTGCTGGGAAACACACAGATCCCAGAGGCAGCGGGGACCGTCCTCATTGCGCAGCGCGGCTCGCGCATGCGCAGTAGGGAACCGGGAAATGAAGCCGAAAGGCTCCATTTCCTGATTCCCATACCCAAGATGGCGGCGGCAGCACTCGAGTGTCGATCTAGAGATCGGCTTCGGGTGCCGACATCGCGGGCGCGCTGGACAGGTAAGTGTCACTATTTTAAAAGTCAGCAGCTGCAGTAGTCGGCGGGTCCCACGGGCACAGTCACGGAGCTCACGGCAGGCGCGCACGCACGGCGGGAATTTCAAAGTAACGTATGGGTACGTTACTTTGCCCAGCCATGCCCTTCTGCCGATGTATATATGCCGACAGCGGTCGGCAAGTGGTTAAGTAATCTCTGTACAAGCTTTTGCTATATTTGGGTCAGCCAAAAAGACACTCAAACGTTTCTACAAAATCCCTCATGAGGTCTTCAAATGGGAACCAAAATCTAGTAATCAGCTGCACCAGATGCACCTTGTCTTGTGTTTTTTATTTACATTTTTTACTGATACTCATCACTGTGTTTCAATCCGTGTTAAAGAGGAAATAAACCCTGATGGGTTTACTTCCTCTTTGATTACCCGCAAAGGTAAAGCATAATGGACTACTATGCATCACATAGTAGTCCATTATGTGTCACTTACCTGACACAGGAGCCAGCAAAGTCACCGCTGTCCCCTTGTGTACAGAGCCTCCATCTTCTTTTTTTCCGTTTAAATTTTTTATTATCAAGTGACAGAAAATTTACACAGTACGTTACAGTCAAAATTCCAATGTTACAATGAATATATAACAAAATGACCGTGATAGCGCCACACGTTCTTTATAAAACAATTGCAAGGAAAAAATACGGACGTGACTCTCTAATCAAGGCAGAGAGTAATTGCGTAATAAAACAATCAGAAACCCAAACTATCCGGAGTCCCCGGGGTTGGAGAGATAGGTTACTCCCAATAGAAAAAAAACATACTGTACAGAGGAGTACAGGTACTGCGAAAGCAGAATTTTCAGGTATAGAAAAGAAAAGGGAAAAAAGAGCAGGTAGACTGGAAATAAGGATAGGAGTAAAAGGGGAAAAGGGAGAGGAAAGAAGAGAGAGAGGCATAAGAGAAAAGAAGGAAAATTGGTCAATCGGCCCGCACGGGCCCAGGCCGCCATGCGTTGGAGGTGGTCTTATCTTAAAGAGTAGCTCAGGGTTCTAATAGGTTGGGATCTAAATCAGGGGGCAGAAAATGTCGAATCCAGGGTTGCCAAACCCTATGGAATCGGGGCATACGATCAAAAACTTTTGCTTCAATCTTGCAATGGATCATGGCCTGTGTGACCCTGTTCTTAAGTTCCGCTACAGGGAGTGTCGGGGTCTTCCAGGCTCTAGCAATCGTTTGTTTAGCCGCTGTGGTTAGCTGGAGAAATAGGGATAGCTGGCTTCGAGTACAATTTCGGGGCGTGAGGTTAAGTAGGGCCAAAGTCGAGTCAGGTGACAAGGGGTCCCCCAAGAGTACTGACGCCATCTGGAACGTCGTTGCCCAAAACTGTTGGACAACCCGGCACGTCCACCAGATATGGAGATGAGTGCCTGCTTCATTACAACCCCTAAAACATGTAGTGGGATAACTAGGGACAAACTTGGCTATTCTTGCCGGGACCAGGTACCACCGCATGAGAACTTTAAAATTTGCTTCTGAGGCAATAACGTTTTGGGAGGCTTTACTGGTGTTGGCCCAGATCATAGTCCATGAATCAGCATCTAGTTCTATATTGAGGTCTGCGGACCATCTGGTGGCGTAAGGAGGCAATTTGTAGGTAGCGGAAACATTCCCCATTGGGAATGTGAGATTGGGCTTGTAAAATGGAGAAAGCCTTGATCCGTCCATTATTCGTTAAGGTACAAATTCGGTCCAGGCCTATCCGAGACCACGCCGCGAACCGGCCTGGCCGGGGCGAATGATGGGTGCCCAAAAATGGAGAGTAAAGGTAGGTGCTGAGATTTGAGCCGAAAGGACTTGTGGGTCATGTCCCAGACTCTGAGGGAGTGTAACGTAACCGGATTGGTGGGTTTGCCTCTCTGTGTGGGGGAGAGCCATAGGAGATTAGATATGGTTATAGGGTGAGCGTCCACGGCCTCTAGACTAACCCATAGCGGTATTTCCGTTTTAGCATGATATAAGGTGAGTTGAGCCAGCTGAGCTGCATAATAGTAATTGCGAAAATTGGGCACACCTAGACCTCCCCGCCCTTTGTGACGATAAAGAGTAGATTTAGAGACCCTGGGTCTAGTAGCTCCCCAAATATATTTAAATACTTTACCCTGCACAAGGCGGTGGAAATAGGGTGGGATTTGGATCGGGAGGACCCGATATAAATAAAGTAGTTTAGGCAGCAGTGTCATTTTGACTGCAGCTATTCCACCTATCCACGAGACACAGAGCGGCTGCCAAGCGGCCAAAAGGTTAGTCATCTTCCGCAATATAGGGAGATAGTTGTATTGGAAAAGGTGCGAGGGGTCTTTCGTTAAGTGGATACCTAGGTATGGGATGGAGGATGTGGACCATTGGAAGGAAAAATTATTACGGAGGAGACTAAGCACATCCCCCGGCAGAGAGACGTCAAGGGCCCTAGACTTGGCTTGATTGACTTCCAAACCTGAAATTTCGGTAAATTTTTCCAACAATTTGCATAGGTTGGGCAAAGTGGTATGCGGAGCCGTAACGAACAGAAGGGCATCATCTGCAAACATACATATCTTATGGGTTGTATTCGCTATTTCCAATCCCCTGATGCTTGGATAAGCTCTAATTAGTGCAGCCAGAGGCTCAATAGCTAACGCAAACAACAGGGGGGAGAGGGGGCAACCCTGTCTTGTTCCTCGTTGGATAGGAAAATATTCAGATCTGTGACCCGCGTACCTCACATATGCACGAGGTTGGGTGTACAGGGCCTCAATCCAGCTAAGGAAGTGAGGACCAAACCCCCAGTGACATAGTATATACTGGAGGTAGGGCCACGATACTGTGTCAAATGCTTTGCGTATGTCCAACGAGAGCAAGTGCATGGGAATTTTGCGGGCTCTAGCAATATGTTGCAACAGAACAATCCTCCGAACGTTATCGCTGGCCTGTCTCCTAGGGATGAACCCCACCTGATCTTTATGCACCAACTTCCCTATTAGTGGGTTCAGGCGAAGCGCCAGCACTTTAACCAGAATTTTGACATCGGTGTTGAGTAGTGATATTGGTCTAAAGTTGGACCATAAAGTGCAATCTGAGTTCGGTTTAGGGATCATCGTTATAATGGCCGTTAACGCATCTCTGCCAAGGGAATGCTGCCGAAGGAGGGAATTAAAGGAGCTAGTGAGAAGGGGAGAGAGTATGTGAGCAAATTTCTTATAATAAGTCGCCGGCAGCCCATCTGGGCCGGGCCTTTTATGAGCCTTTTGGCAAATATCTCCTAAACCGTTAAGGTTTAGGAGATATTTCTTGGACCTACAGGTAAGCCTTAATCTAGGCTTACCTGTAGGTCAAGGTGGTTTGTAAGGGTTTACAACCACTTTAAGTACCCATCTGAAGTCCTAGCTAATACATGTATACTAGTAGTCTAGTAGTCTTGCTGATTGAAATGATCTGTCAATCCTTGGCCTTAGATAAGAACTATATTTGGGGAGATTCTCCTAAGGCCGCGTACACACGGGCGGACTGTATGGCGTACTTAGTCCGTCGAAACACATTTCAGCGGACAGTCCGCTCGTGTGTGGGCTTCAGCGGACTTTTTCAGCGTGCAGTCTGGCGTACTAAGTATTTCGGATTTTTCGAAATTCTGTCCGTCGTACTTTGGTTTCAGCGGACAATCCGCTCGTCAGCAGGCTAGTTCGACGGACTAAGAATGGCGCATGCCCAGAAAGGATTTACACGGCGGAAGGGTGCTTTGCTGTGTATTGGACTTCCTATTTATAGTCCCGTCGTACGTGCTGTACACATCATCGCACAAGCTTTCAACGGACTGTTTGTGCATCCGTGTGTGGTCAAGTCCGTTCAGTCGAAAGTATGACGGACTGTCCGTCGGATCATATGACGGACTAAGTACGCCATACAGTCCGCCCGTGTGTACGCGGTCTAAGACTGAGAAACTGTCCAGAGGGTATCACAGTAATCTGTGAGTGAGGATGGTGATTCCCAGCATGGAGAAGAGTGTTTCAGCTTTGGGATTTCTTGTGTCCTTGTGGTCAGTCTGGAACTATTTTTAAAGATTTTTAATTCCAAAAATTATAATTCCTCTCTGCTGGCCACTCAAATAAGGGACACATGTCCTTCAATTGGGTATTACTGCCCCTCCACACCACAAGAAAATCATCAATAGCATGCAGCCAGAGGATAACATACAAGGAGAACGAAGATACTTCCACTGAATGCATTTCATAAAAAACACATTTAATTATGTATTCATGAATACAGATCTGCATTCATGTGTTTCTTTTCCATCTGCTGGAGTTGACATCACAATGTGTTGCTACATGCTCTATAATATTCTTATATATGTATTTTTATCAAGGTCTTTGTGGAAATTTCAATTATAACCAGAACGATGACTTCATGACGAGTAGTGGAATGTTAGAGAGCAATGCTGTTGATTTTGTCAATACATGGAAGACCCAGTATCAGTGCCAAAATGTCGTACCGAACTATAAACATCCCTGCATGTATAACATGGAAATAGGTAATATTGTCTTATTCAATGTAACCGTATATAATCTAGTAAAGGATTTTACAGGATACAAATGTAATTAGCAAATGAGTCAATTATGCAAATGTTTGGGACTGCATGCTTTTGTTTTGTAACTTGTAAACTTATTCATACTAACCATTTTCACTTTTCTCTCTACTTAAAAAAACAGAAAAGTATGCTCAATACTGGTGCCAAGTATTGCTTGATACTGAAGGTCCTTTTGCCCCATGCTTTACTTCAGTGTACACTGAAGAGTACTATCAGGTAGTTTATATCATTCAAAATTCTTTATGTAATAGTTATGTATACTATTTAGAAAAAAAGCTAGCAAATGTTCACTGTAAGGAAATTAATTAGTATGATTTCCAATCTGTATTTGTTGGCTGATTACCATAAAACATGTAATATACTACTACTGTATATGTGGTCATGGTTCTTTCTGACTCATCTTTACCATTATTTGTGAAGTATAAATGAGCAGATAAGTGGGTCAGCCACATTCAAAGCTGTGCACTTTTCCATGCACTTACACGTGTAGTAGCCCTCTGAAGAGTGATCCATGGTGGGTCATTCTTCGAAAGTCGTTCCACAGGTGTTGAAGAGGCATCATTTTTCCTCATTGCTGCCTGTTGTAACCCCTAAAAACCTACACCACTGCGCCACAAACATGTGCATTGAACTGTGTCCCCAACAGAAAGTGTAAACAAGCCCTAAAACTGTTGTTTTCCTTATCAACGTTTGCCTTTTAGGACTGCCTCATTGACACCTGCTCATCTAAAAGAGCTGAGGACCATTTGTGTGCTGTTCTTTCCTCCTATGCATGGACATGTGCCGCAAATGGTATTATATTATCTGGATGGAGAAAAAATGTCTGTGGTAAGTGACAATTTAGGATAATTCCATCGATAACACTATTTAAAAAAAAAAACACTAATACCGCGTACACACGATCGGAAATTCGGCCAGCAAAAGACCGATGATAGCTTTTGGTCGGAAAATGCGACCGTGTGTATGCTCCATCGGACTTTTGCTGGCCGAATTTCAGCCAGCAAAAGATTGAGCGCAGGTTCTTAATTTTCGGTCAGAAAAAGTTTTGATCAGAAATTCCGATCGTCTGTAGCAATTCCGACGCGCAAAATTCCTACACATGTTCGGAAACAATTTGACGCATGCTCGGAAGCATTGAACTTCATGTTCTCGGCTCATTGTTGCAGTGTTATATGTCGCCGTGTTCTTGACGGTCGAAGGTTCAGCGAACTTTTGTGTGACCGTGTGTATGCAAGACAAGCTTGAGCGGAATTCCGTCGGAAAAATCATCCATGATTTTTGTGACGGAAAATCCGCTCATGTGTACGCGGCATTAGGGACGTTTATCAATAAAGTTGCATCCCTTGCAACCATTGCACTGCAGTTTGCAAATGTGTCACACACTTATGACCGATTTATCATAATTCTGCATTCATGTAATAAATGTATCATAAAACTTTGCACTATTGTTTTGTCAAATGCAAAAGGGTGACAGATTTGCCACAAATTTTCTGTATTGGGCTTTTTTTTGAGGGTGATATTTTTTTTTTTAAGTGGACCTCCAACTTTAAAAATAAAAAAAATCACAGGCAACATTAAACAGGCATAATTTTGTATGCAAAATAGATATACTATGCATTAAAGTTACTTACCTGCCTCTCCATACAGTACACAGAGCAATGCACTGCCCATGCACAGGAATTATGTCATCTGAGCCTGGCCAATGGAAGCGAATGGGTAATGATATCAAGAAGCCACCGGGCTGAAGATGTCCGTGGCCAGCAGGGAGTTCCTGAACATCACAGTGGTTGCATGTTATTTTAGAGATCTTGGCTAGTTACTCTTTGAAAAACATTTTCCTTTCAGTACAGCACACTCATTCATACAGTTATATTTGTTGAATTACCTTGAGTACTGACTGCGCCTAGGCCCTGGCAGTCAAGGGCTTGGTAATCAATGCTAGTGCCCACTGTATGTAAACATGCCCCGTTATAGTCCAAGTTTGGACAGTGTGCACCTTTGGTGGCAAAGTCATGATTTGGATGAAACCATTGCATTTTAGAGGAATTAGGGCATTACCCCTTCTTCTGCCAGCATCCAAGTTGCATTTCAGATATTGCTGTCCAAGTTAAATAAACACAGTTATTTCTAGCCACATATTATGTTTTTATAGCATAGTTCTATTTTAGGTAATGTGTCATAACCTTTTCTTTCCAGAACACTTTACAAAGGACTGTCCCGAAACCTTTGTGTACAGTTATAATGTGACTACCTGCATTCCCACCTGTCAATCCTTGGCTAAGCCAAACTCAACAAAAAGCATAACATTCTTTACAGTTGATGGCTGTGTCTGTCCAGATAAAACCTATCTAAATGATGAGGGCTTATGTGTGAAAAGAGAAGACTGCCCCTGTTACTATAAGGAGTTAGTTGTGCATGTCAATAAATCTCTGCATGTGGGTCGAAAAATCTGGTAATAAAAGCCTCTTACCTGTAGATTTTACATTTACATTTTTCATTAATGTTTTCAATTTAGCGTTATACAGTTATAAATATTAGATACACTTTTCTACTCTCATTCTCCAAAAATGTTTTCTATGCACTAAGGGAATGTTTCCTATGTTACTTAAAGTGGTTGTAAAGTCTAAAAATGTTTTACCTTAATGCATTCCTTGCATTACCTCACCCTCCCTTTTACTTACCTGAGCCCTTATTTGATCCAGCGCCATTCACATCTACAGCTCTTCCCTCCCCCTACTTCTGGGTCTTGTTGGCTTTGCTGTGGCACCGGGAGCCATGGGCTCACAGTGCTGTCAATCAAAGCCAGTGACGAGGGAGTGGGTGGCTGAGACCTTTACAATCATTTTAAAGTATAATAATGATCTGCAAAAGGAAGGGTAGTTTTCAAACCCAAACAGTGAGCCCTCCAGTAAGTAGGTTTACTAATTGACAGGTGTTCAAAATTAACAAAGTAAAACAGGTTATTTCTGCTTAGTTTGAAAGTGTTGATATTGGTACAAGTGTGACTACTTGCAATAAGTATCAGCTAAGAAACAAAGTATGGTTTTCAGCTGTTCTTTATGAACAGTTTCACATAGTAACATATGTATTTAATGGTGGAGCTTGAAAGCCAAACTATAGAGATTTTTTTTTCCAATCAAAATATAACTAATATAGAGTTTAGACGGCAATACTCAGCATTACATCTACTCAGCTACACAATTGCATTATCTTCCATGCTGATTGATAAAGACATCTTATGAATAGAAGGTGTCATGGTGTCTTTACAACTCCCATCACTCATAGTATATTTAAGCAGAGTGGGACTGGTGTAATTAACTTGGTGCCACCCTCTACATTAGCAAAAAAACACCCTGGGGAGGAGATGAGGCAATAAGGAAGAAGACCCAGCAAGTCACATTTAAAAAAAAAAGGTAAGTATAAAACACAAAAATTGTGGGGGATATCTAGGTTGGAGTTTGATTAGGGAGGAAAGGGGCAAGGGCCAACGTTTTGTTTCATTATTGCCCTAAAAAAGTGAAAATGAAATGGGTTGTAAAAGCTTGTTTTTGTTCTCCAGTTAAAAAACAAAAACAAAAAAAAACAGGTTTATACTTACCTGCTCGGTGCAATATTATTGCACCGAGCAGCCCCAAACCTCCTCTTCTGGGGTGCTGTGCCGGTACTCTTAGCTCCTCCCCTTCTCTATATGCCACCATAGAAGTCCCCTTTCAATGGTTCCGCATGTGCAGGTGCGCTCCATATACACACACACAGTTTGGTTCGGCCATGCCCTCTGCTCTGTCCCCACATGATTTGATTGACAGCATTAGGAGCCAATGGCTATGCAGAGAGAGGCAATGCTAAAGTAAACAATGTTGTCTGTTTAAAACCACTTTAATCCTTCTAGTGCTGAGACTATGTATAAACACAGTTTCAGCACCATGGAGAGCTGTTGCAGATTCACCTATTCTTCACATCTACTGTACAAGCGAGATTTAGTGGCTGTTCATCAGCTGCTACAATCACCTGGTGCACATTAATCCTATTGTAAATATGGTGAATATGACTGTAGATTCAAGGTACATGCTGCTGAATTTTATTTGAATGGATATCCGTAAAGGATTCATGGGCCAATTTCCCAGTGAATTTGTATTAGACTCATGGGCGCAGCATAATGGGGTGGCAGGGGTCATAATCGCAACCCCACCCCTAGCTCCAGGGGGCCCTTGCAGCCTCCCTGTCACATTATCATATCCTCCATAAAGTCCAGCTCCGATCTCCCCTAGGGCCCAACAGCCACGCTCCAGTACTGGGCTTCCATTTTGCCTTCCACAGTTTACACGCCTCTGTTCCTCCGTTCTCATTGGCTGGAAAGAAACTGTGAGCCATTTCCCAAAAGGAGAGGAGCATGGGGTGAGAACAGCCCAGGAAGGAGAAGTGTCTGTGCTGTGTGCTAGAAACATAGAATGGCAACCAAGCTCAGTGAGGCAAGAGTGCCGTCCTGTAGCCACGATGGGACCAATGTGACTGGTGAGGTAAGACACCACTCAGTGTCTCCTTGTCACCAACTGGGATTCTCTGTACCCCCCACCCAGGGATATCCACTTACCCCACTTCCATGGCAACTGGGGAAAATACACACACCTCAGGAAGGTGACACTGAGGGGCTGCAGGCTCCAGATGTTGTGTCACATGGCTTTTCCCCCAGATCTAAGTTTCACCCCCTCCAAGCTCCCTGACCACCCCCTCTGCCCTGGATGCTATGCCTGGCTACTGAGCTCCTTTCCCATTACAGCACTCTATAATGCTCCTTCTCCGCAGAGCTGAAATCAAATTCCTTTACAACACAGCCAGTCAGCCATGATCTGCACAGGGTGTATCTTCCTACTTTAACTATACTGCCATTCCTACCAGAGAATTTCACAGGCCAGAACAGCAACATAAAAGCCAGATATACCCTGTGAAGGCTGACAGACTATGTGTAAAGGAATGTGATTTCAGCCCTGTGTAGTGTTGGGGGGAGGAGCTGTATACAGTGCTGGGATGGGAAAGGAGCTCTACCAAGTGACCTGTCAGATGTCCCTGTCCTCTGATTCTCCAGCGGTAAACCCTGTCCTCTAATGTAAAGAGGAACTCTGGGAACTCCAAATTCTTAAGCCACTTACATGGTGGAAGTGGTGGGTGGTGTGGGGGGGGGGGGGGGGGCAGGTCAACTTTTGCATCACGGCCCACAAGCACCAAGCTATGCCTCTGATTAGACCCCAATGAATACTAGATATATCTGTATTCTAAATTACTTATAATGTGCCCATTCCCATAAAATAATGTCAGCCTACTTTTTTGTTTTGAAATACAGCACCTGCACAAATGGAACACTACACTGCACCAGCATGCAAATACCAGGTAAGCTAGAATCTATAACTAAAACTGAAACTGACAGTTTTCCTCAGTGCAAGTTCCTAATATTAGCTTTTCCAGTGATATACTGTATACCATGCATGTGCTTAAAATGTATTTAAACCCAAGAGCGAAATTATATTAAATATAGCAGATTACCAGCCTTTCGATGTGGTGACTGTATTAGGTATCTTTTTTAAATCTTCTTTTATTTTCACATGGTGGTTACCACCAATAATATACTTCATGTCCTAGGCTGATAACGCTCACCAACTGTACTGAATCTTTGGAAAAGCAGCATTGTCACACCAGGACAGGAAGTGTGTTAGTACTATAGAACACCTCCCTCCATCCTCTCTATAACATAGGGAAAGTGTTTTGCAGTCCACATAGAAAACTGGAAATTATTCTTATGTCGCGTACACACGATTGGAATTTTGGCCAGCAAAAGACTGATGAGAGCTTTTCATCGGAAAATGCGACCATGTGTATGCTCCATCGGAATTTAGCTGCCCAAATTCCTGCCAGCAAAAATTTGAGAGCATGTTTTCAATTTCCCCAACGGAAAAACTTTCTATTGGAAATTCCAGTCATGTGTATGCAATTCTGACACGCAAAAACTCATGCCTGCTTAGATTCAACTACGAGATGGAAGCTATTGGCTACTGGTTATTGAACTTCCTTTTTCTAGTTCCGTCATACGTGTTGTACATCACCGCGTTCTTGACGGTCGGAATTTGGTGTGACCGTGTGTATGCAAGACAGCTTGAACAAAATACCGTCGGAATTCCGTTGGGAAAACCATCATAGCTTTTACCGACCAAAGTTCCGATTGTGTGTACGTGCCATTACTGTTTACAGTCATTGGAGGCAGAGTGTAAAGAAAATTAGCACAGTTCGTAGCATGAGCAAAAGGTATGTATTTATTTTCTAAATTTTATTTGCACTCATTGAACAGATATAACAAAAGATATTGAGGGGGGTACATTTAATAGATCAAAAGGGATCAATTACCGGTAAGAGAAATTTACTGTTAACGTTCACTTTAAAGACTATGTACAGGGCTTTATTTATTTTATTTTTTTTGCACTTTTCATAAATAAAATTCATAGGTTATAAACAGGAAGATAATTTTGGTGGGATTTTCAAGGATGCCAGGCAATAAAGTTACTGACAATACAGCAAAATGTAAAAAATTACAAAATTTATTTTACAAAAGACAAATTAAAAAATATTGGCTATACATGTATTACGTAGACATAGGTACACATCTAGTCTAATAATGAAACAAATGGTCACTCAACACTGATATGGAGTGACATATCCTGACATGTTTCACCTTTTGGAGCTTCCTCAGGTGATGTTTATTGAGAGGTAGATGTGATACTGCATAAAATAAAGTACAGTTAGAAATAATACAAAAAATTATAAGACAATAGTTACAGTCAACGACGAAAGAATATGCTACTGACCTCCTGGCCCAGAACCCATCGTCCACCCAACAAATTATGTTTTTACCTGAGACTTGATGTTGGGCCAAATGGAGAAAATGGACACTAGGCTGCAAACAGAGAAGTTGGCCGAGGGGAGTACAGGGACAGGGCCAGGAGGCTGGTCTCTGTCCAAAAAAAAAAAAAAGGTGAATGGAAGGACCAGAAAATATATGCAAGGGTCACTAGAGTGAGGCAAGGTGAGGAGAGAAGGGGGGTGAGGGAAGGGAAAAGAATGGAGGATAAAAGGGATGGGAGGGAGGAGAATGGAGTGGGGGAGGAAACGAAGTGATGGGGAAGAAGAAAACGGGAGCGTGGGTAAAGAAAGGAGAGGAAAGAGTAGGGGTGGAGGATAGACAGGGAACACAAGGGGGAGAAATGAAAGGGGAGGTGGGAAGGGACGGGGTTGAGGATGGGGATGTGAAGAGAAGTGAATGGGGGGGGGGGAGTGGGGAGGAAAGGAAAGGAAGGAAAGTGGGTTGGATCGAAGGGGAAGGAAAAAGGAAAGGGGAGGGAATGAGTGGAGGAAAGGTGAGGGTAAAAGGGAAAGGAGAAAGGGGAAGAAAGGTGTAACAAAAGAGGGAGGAGAGGAGGGAGTGTGTGGGTGGGGAGGGGAAGAGAGAGTGGGGGATGGAAAAAATGGGGGGAGGAAGGGAGAGAAGGGGAGAAAGGAAGGGAAGGAGTGAGGGGTAGAGTGAGGGGATAGTGAGAATGAAAGGATCTCATCGGATGGTCTGGGTGATGTGACTTTCCCCCCTCCCTCCTCTTTTAAGTTGAAGCCGTGCAATTTTCCATTACTAGACAACAATCCCAACATTTGGGCCTTTGTGCAACAGACCACAGAGGAAATTGAAACAATCACATGGCAGGAGACTAAACTCCACAATCTCTCAACTAAACAAAAATGTGCATTAACCTTTTTACAAAAGAATTCATCAATAATAATAAAGCCAGCCGATAAGGGTGGAAATTTGGTAATAATGGATGTTAAATTTTATGAAACTATGTGTTTAAAGATTTTGCAAAATAAAGATTGGTACAGACCCATTACCAAAACTGTGATAGATCATTATAATAATGAATACTACAGCATTATCGCAAAAGCCCACCGTCAAGTCATTATTGATGAAAATACATTTTCTCCATGTAAAAAACCTAAAAATTCCAACCTTCTATGCCCTTCCAAAGACTCATAAATCTCTAATACTACCTCCGGGCAGACCCATTGTGTCTGGCGGTGAGTGCTTAAAGAGGAAGTAAACCCTGATGAGTTTACTTCCTCTTTCATTCCCTGCAAAGGCAAAGCATAATGCACTACTATGCATCGCATAGTAGCCCATTATGTGTCACTTACCTGACACAGGAGCCAGCGAAGTCACCGATGTCCCCTGTCTTCGGGCAAATATCTCCTAAACCGTATAGGTTTGGGAGATATTTCTTGGACCTACAGGTAAGCCTTAATCTAGGCTTACCTGTAGGTCAAAGTGGTTTGTAAGGGTTTACAACCACTTTAACTGAAAATGCTAGTAGTATCATAGACCAATATCTTAATCCACATATAATGTCACTTACTTCATATGTCAAAGATACAATGGATCTGCTCAAGAGTCTTGAAAGTATTACTCTTCCTCCCAACACATGGTTGGTAACTATTGATATTGAAAGCTTATATAATGCTATTCCGCATGATAAAGATTTACTAGTAATCGAAGGTCAATTAAAGGAAAGGGGTAAATTAGCCAAACACTATAACAAATTTGTGGTTGACCTCCTGAGATTTATTCTCACATGCAATGTATTTGTTTTTGGACTGTCCCACTACCTCCAGGTTCAGGGGATTGCGATGGGGACATGTTGTGCCCCATCGTATCCCAAACTGTACCTGGAGGGGTGGGGGAAGGAACTCTTTGCCAGGAACGACGTGCCAACTTTGCTTGGGAGCGTCGCCGCCTGGCATCAATAGATTGTTGATATATTGATGTTTTGGACTGGCATCAGGGATGAGTTGGACTCGATCATGACTATCATTGCAAACAACCAGTACAATCTTGACCTCACCAGATTCAACTTTCTGGACCTCGAGATTTTTGGCTCTTTGGGCACGGAGGAAACAAAGGAATTGTTCCAATGATGAGGATTTTTCTCAGAGTAGCATGTGATCTGTACTCTAGGCTGTGGAATAGAGGATACAGGCTGTCACTGACCTGAAGGGCCTGGTATGGAATTTAGGGGGACCCCCAAAACATTTTTTTTTCAATTTTGGTTCAGGGTTCCGTGCCGTTTTTATCAATTAACTTTTATGTGTATTGTCGGACCAACAATTCATTATACCCGCGAGTGGTTTTAAATGACTTTTTTTCCTTTGGAAATGTCATTGTCAATCAGCCTAAATTTTCCATGAATCCTTGGGATGGGAGTGAATGTGGGAGGTACAGTAGGCTTGTACATGTAATGTGAAGTCACTCACTTCAACATAAATTACACCTCATTCTGCAGCCAGCAAAGCCATGCTACTCAGTAACACATGGTAAGATAGGTTATGGCCTTATAGATGCAAAACATTTTAACATAAATGCATATTTACATAATATTAATTGAATGAATTGAATATAAATGAAAACCAGTGCAACTTGTCAAGGACCACCAGTGCACCTTATCAAGGACCATCAGTGCTGAATGCCAGGGACAACCAGTGGCGAATGTCAGGGACCACCAGTGACGAATGTCAGGGACCTTCAGTGCCACATGTCAGGGACCACCAGTGGCCCATGTCAGGGACCACCAGTAGCCCATGTCAGGGACAACCAGTGGCGAATGTCAGGGACCACCAGTGACGAATGTCAGGGACCTTCAGTGCCACATGTCAGGGACCACCAGTGGCCCATGTCAGGGACCACCAGTAGCCCATGTCAGGGACCATCAGTGCCGAATGTAAGAGACCACCAGTGCCGCATGTCAGGGACCACCAGTCCCGAATGCCAGGAACCACCAGTGCCGAATGGCAGGAACCACCACTGCAGATTATCAGTGCCCATCATTACGGTGTCACCAGTACAGATTATTATGAGTGCCCATCATTGCGGTGTCACCAGTGCATATTGTCAGTGTCCATCATTGCGGTGTCACCAGTGCAGATTATCAGTGCCTACCATTGCGGTGTCACCAGTGCAGATTATCAGTGCACGTCATTACGGTGTCACCAGTGCATATTGTCAGTGCCCATCATTGTGGTGTCACCAGTGTAGATTATCAGTGCCCATCATTGCGGCATAACCAGTGCATAATATCAGTGCCCATCATTATGATGTCGCCAGTGCATATTATCAGTGCCTATAAGTGTTGTGTCACCAGTGCAGATTATTAGTTCCCATCAGTGCAGTGTCACCAGTGCAGAATATCAGTGCACATCATTGCGGTGTCACCAGTGCAGATTATCAGTGCTCATCAGTGCAGTGCGGGGAGAGTTACAGATAATCGGCACATGGTGCCTCTCGGCTCTGTATGTGAAAACACAGCGTGTTGTACAGCCCTGCCTCTCTGAACTGGAAATGTGATAGACAGCTCAAAGCATGCTGTTCCAATGTACAGGGAGGTGGGGCTGTACAACCAGCGGTGTTTTCACATACAGACCTGTCAGCACGAGATGTGTTCTATCCCGATTATCTGTAACTATCCCCACTCTGGAAAGAGATCGTGGGATGGCAGGCAGGCAGTGGCGGGGGTGGGGGCAGTGCTGGCAGGGAGGAGGAGAAGGGAGTAGAGGAGGAGGACACCACCTCTATGGGTGGCACAGACCAGGGGCTGTGAGATGCCCTCCTCCCACTACAGAAAGTAAGGAATAGAACTCCCTGCTCGCTTTCAGAGGACTACAAGGGGGCGTGTCAAACCGCTGGCTGAGGTTACTGGAGGGATAGCATCCAGCGGTCTTGCAAACAGGAAATCACCAGGCAATAATGTTTTTTCAGCAAGTTCAACAGGCTATTGCAGATGAACTGAACTAAAGAGCTCAGAAGAACATGGATGACATAGTTGCTGAAGGTAGGACATGGAAATACGTTTTTGCCCAGATATCTCTTTTAAAGGAAATAAACTATGCTTCTCTACATTGACTATTATTTGGGAGTCTTTTTCTTGGCGTATGAAATGATAGAGGTGTTACGCAGCTGTTGGAGTCATCCTGTTGGAAATCATACTCATGTTTTTTTTCATAACTTTTTGTTTTATATTGTGGCTGCAAAATCATTGTCTACAGACGTTACATCAAACACAGTGGTGCCAATGTCATAGTTATAGCAATTAAAGTGGTTGTAATGGCAGAATTTTTTTTTATCTTAATGTGTTCTATGCATTAAGATAAAAAGCCTTCTGTGTGCAGCAGCCCCCCCTAATACTTACCTGAGACCCATCTCTATCCAGTAATATTGCACGAGAGACTCAGCTGTCCGGGACTCTCCCACCTCATTGGCTGAGACAGCTGCGGCGTGCCATTGGCTCTTGCTGCTGTCAATCAAAGTCAGTGAGCCAATGAAGAAAGAGAGGGGATGGGGCCGGGGCATGGCTCCGTGTCTGCATGGACACAGGGAGCTGCACCTTGGCTCCAGTGCCCACATAGCAAGCTGTTTGCTGTTTGCTGTGTGAGGAATTAACAGGAGGGAGGGGCCAGGTCGCAGAAAAGGGACCCAAGAAGAGGAGGATCTGGGCTGCTCTGTGCAAAACCACTGCATAGAGCAGGTAAAGATAAAATGTTTATTATTTTTAATAAAAAAACAAGAGTTCAGTATCACTTTAACCACTCCCCGCCAACATATAGGCAAATGACGGTGGGTGTGGTTCTCTCTTGTTCTAGAACAACGTCATATGATCTCCCGCTCTCGCCTCATGACGATTGCCAGTCAGTGCCCAGCAATGAAACCAATCAATGCCCATCAGTGACACCTATCAATGCCCATTAGTGCCTATCAGTGATGCCAATTAGTGTTGCTTTTCAGTGCCCAGCAGTGCCTGCTCATCAGTGCTGTCCATCAGTGATGCCTATACGTGCTGCCTATCAGTGCCTATCAGTGCCACATCAATTTGACAGTACATGGTTTGTAAAAGAACAGAGCATGGTAGATCTTTTGATTTTACTCAGACAGACATTGCCTATGATAACCCAACCTAGGTCCAGCTGTAGGGGATATGGTATAATATATGGCCTGTTAATTTGTTGGCAATCTATGTGCACTTTGCCAAGTAGCAATATAGTATTGGCATTTCTTTCAGGGGCTTCTACGTGATTGGCTATGGCTTTCAAGCAGCGATAGTGAAACGGGGGCGTGGCCTGGACGCTGAGGAGAATGGCAGCTTAACTTGTTAGCTCCCGCTGATACGGAGGGAAAACAGGTGATATTGGAGGTAAAACTGCTCAAACACCTTACCGACCGACATGGGAACGTCCTCTCGCGGATCGTCCGCTTCCCGGTCCAGATCACCCAGAGACTTGTCGCACAGAACGAGCCAAAACATCCCGGAGATGTTCCGCGCGCAGGCCAACAACATGGCGTCTTCACGAGGCTCGCCTCCACCACACAGCGCAACCTTATCTCAGCGGCCCTCCTCTGCCAACGGCGAGAATACTCGCACCACAGCAACAACCCAGCCTCAACGATCTGAAATCGGTGGCCGATGACATCAAAAATACGCTGACTGCAGCGATATCGGACCTCCGCATTGATATCCAGGCGATTGCTGGCAGAGGGCAGGAAGTAGAACAACGAACGGCGCAACACTCTGCGGTGCTTCGACGCTCTTGTCAGGTCATTGACACTCACTCTCTGCAGCTTAGAGATCTAAACCGCCATATGGAGGATTTGGACAACCGCGGCAGACGACACAACTTGCGTCTCCGCGGAATGCCAGAAGCGATCGAGGCAGACCATCTGAAGACAGAGGTGACAGGCCTGTTCAACTCCATTCTGGACCGGGCCCCCACGACTCCAATTGGAATGGAGCGCATCCACCGCGCCCTGCGCCCGCGAGGCAAGGAAGCTGACCCTCCCCGTGATGTAGTGTGTTGTATTATCGACTACCAACTAAAGGAGGACATCCTCAGGCAAGCGCGGGCCAAGAACCCGCTACTATACAAAGATGTAGAGGTTCGCCTATTTCAAGATCTTTCCTCCATTACATTACAGCGCCGCAGGGAACTGCGCCCTCTACTGGAGGTTCTTCGCGCCAAGGGGATCCAATACAGGTATAAGTATCCGTTCGCTCTCTCAGCCTCCACACAGGGCCGTTCCGCCCTGCTACGAGTCCCGGAGGACCTATGCCGCTTTTGTGCCACGCTAGAGATTCCTTACACTGATGTGCCTGACTGGTACGCGGAATTCCGCCCGCAAGTCACACGACGTTCTTCACAAGAAAGTGAACCCATGGAGACCCAAGACCACCGTCATCGTAGATGCCGCTCGCCGTCGGAAGATCATCTCCATGGGTCTCTGACCAGCTCTACACACAGCCCTGGTCCTTTGCAAGTGCCACAATCAAGAAGAGCACGCCGTGACCGTTAATCAGCACTACAGGATGCCGCTGCATTCGGTTATTATGACTAGGCTGGCCCTCCAGAGTTGGTTTGTTCTTTTTCTTTTTTTTGATTTTCTTTTTGTTTCTGCTCTCCTTCTCTGTTGCCACTCCTCCATTCTAGCTAGGACTGAATGTCTATGGCGGTATCACTCCTTTTGCATACCAGCCTCTAACTAACTAGAGCTGCTTACCTATGAACATATGCCAGAAAGGTCAGACGCCCGTTGTTCTGCAACCAGCCTATCATCTGAAGTCTACATAAGGATCTCTCATTTTCCCCCTTTTTTTTTTTTTTATGTCTGTAGTATTATTGCATCATTCTCGAACTAGTGCCAGACTGTCCACACTGTTATTATTCTAGGAGAGCGGGATACACACGGACCTTCAGCATTGCCCCACATGTTAATCCCCCATGCAGGGATCACACATAGCCATTTTATTAAGCACCGTATGGTGCCTGAGTACCATAGCTCGCTCATATATGTTCCTCTGTTTGGCGGTCTGTTTTCCGCCTCCCCTTCTATCCAGTGAGTTAGCGAAGGGGTCCCTGTGGATCGCACTATCCTCTCTCTACAAAGTAATCTTTGAAGGGCACATTGTTAGCTACTACTATATCTATTACACTGTTATAGATGTCTGCCTTTTATACTGCATCCGGATAGACCTGACCAGGGATAGTATCCGCTCTCCAATCCCTCTGCTGACGCTCGGTATTTACAGAGTTGCTTGTCCTGCTTTGGGAGGAGACTGTTGTCCTGCCTACTGAGACAACTAGGGCGCATGGCATATGTCTTTTCTTTAATGCACGCTAACCTCCTTCTTCACTAAATTGTGTCCCCTCCCATGGTAGGACACGATTGAGAATCTTATTTTTTATTTTTTGTTTTTTTTTGTGTGTCAGGTACAACCATTCTACCCTAGCAGTGGATGCCTAGATCTCAATGAGATTGACTAGATTTGTCCCCGACTTCAGCCTTGCAAAGTCCTGGGGGGAGTGAGTTTCACATTCATGTTAGGAGTGGCCAGCTTAGGCAACTGTGTCTGTTAAAGTTTAATTGTTTTTCTTTTTGCTTTTTTTTTTTTTTTCCTTTCTATTTGGTTGTATGGTTCATTGTTCACTGTTTAATACTGATATAGCTTTACTTTTGCGTCAATGGCTTGTCACGATTCACTTGTAGGACGGTACTATCAGTTAAATGACTGCTATGCTCCTCTGACCTCTCTTGTGTTTTAATAGGATTGCATCCACTAACCATGATCCTCCGGGGTTCCCCTTGACATAGCGTATAGATATGTGACCTAGTACAAATTACATGTCAAGCTCGGTACATATAACCCCACTTATTACAGCCAATGGTTTGGTGTCCCCTTTGTTTTACTATATTTCTCCTCCTACTAACGTGCTCATTTGCTTCCCTCCGTTCAGCTGTTAGCGTCCTTCCACTTATTGTTCCCATCTCTCCCAGCTTTGGACTGCGACCCACGCAGTGGTATACCGATTCACATTACTATATTCGTTACTCTGGTTTGCTATAATATCACTGACTTTTTGTGGTTTAACCCTGTGACCAGTACATACTGCACAGGGCACAGCGAGCAGGTTCCCGCTATAAACCACCTACTAGTTACTGTACTTGCCGCTCTCGACGACATCTAATTCTGACTCAACACTGGTTAGTTACATCGAGACACTACTACCCCCTCTCGCCTATTTGTCTCCCTCCCGGCCCCTACCCTTGACCCACGCATTTGCTAATAATCTGCATATTTTAATCCACGTGCCAGCCTCTTATCTTATCCATACTCTCAGCTACCAGGTGCTTAGTACATACTTTCGATCCACTGGTACCTAAGCGCCTACCAAATCCTCCATCTACATCAGGCCGACATGGCATCTTTCAATTCAAACCCTCGCTCCACGGCCCTCTCGCTGAAGTTGGCTTCTATCAATACTAAAGGTCTCAACCTACCGGAAAAGAGGTCTCAACTTCTCCGGGAATACCGCAAACTTAGAGCCAACATAATCTTTTTACAGGAAACACATTTCATGACGGACAAAATTCCGAAATTGTCAGATAGAGATTTCCCCACGAGTTTTCACTCAACCAATAGCCATTCAAAAACGAAAGGTGTGTCGATTCTCATGTCTAAAAATACGCCCTTTCAATTGTTAGATTTGTTGCAAGACCCGGAAGGAAGATACCTATTCCTTAAAGGGACCATATACTCTAAACCTGTCACCATAGCTAACATATACTCTCCCAACGCTAAACAGGTCACATTTTTTCGCTCTGTATGCGACCTTTTATCCTCCTTCTCAGCGGGCATTCTCATACTAGGTGGGGACTTCAATACCCCCCTGAATCCAATCTTAGACTCCTCTTCTGGTACCTCAGCCATGCCATACAAAGCCTTAAAACAAATCAAACTTCAACTCCAAAGTCTGTCATTGCATGATACCTGGAGAACGCTGAACCCACAAGGCAAAGATTACACCTATTTTTCACCTCTTCACCAAAAATACTCCCGCATTGACTATTTTTTTATCTCGCAACCTGATCTCCCTCTCTTAACAAAAGCCACGATAGAGCCTATGACTTTCTCAGACCACCATCCGATCACTATCCTTCTAATATTCCCTGAGACGACTACCAAATCAAAGACATGGAGACTTAACCCCTCATTACTAAAAGATCCTGTTAATGTTGCCAATATTGCCATTTGTCTTACAGACTATTTCAAATTTAACAACACTCCTGAAATCCCCACCTTAACACAATGGGAAGCTCACAAACCAGTCATCCGAGGGGAATTTATTAAATTGTCCTCTTTCTCCAAAAGGGAACATCAAACCAAAGTTGCCCAACTCACGTCTCAAATACGTCTACTAGAGGCCACGCACAAACGGACTCTTGCCCTACAAACCTACCAGGAATTAACCCAAGCAAGGAAAAGCCTACTGGAAGAACTTAACCTGAAAACCAAGAGGCAGTATGTCTTGAGACATAAACTCTTCTATGAAAAAGGTAATAAAGTGGGTAATCTTCTTGCCAGAGCGGTCCAAAAAAAGAAAAATAGCACTACGGTGCATCATATAACTGACAAACATGGGAAAGTGCACACATCTAACGAAGCTATAGCTCAAAAATTTGAAGAATATTATCAAATGTTGTATAATATACCATCTAACTCCAACCATCCTCCTGATCCGGTCATGAGGCAACGTCTCATTAAGGATTTCCTTTCCAAATATGGCCCTTCCCCTATTTCGCAGGAAATTGCTCAAAAATTGAATGTTTCCCTATCTGAAGAAGAATATGACGTAGCTGTAAAGGAAATGAAAGTTGGTAAGGCCCCGGGCCCAGACGGTCTCTCATTAGTATATTTCAAAACATTTCCAGACATACTGAAGCCCCATTTTCTGTCGGCCTTCCGATCCTTTGCGTCCACCTCGCAAGCCCCCTCTCAATTGTTTGAAGCTCATATCACGGTAATACCGAAAGAAGACAAAGACCCCTCCCTAGTAATGAATTACCGCCCCATATCGCTCATTAACGTAGATGTTAAGATCTATGCCAAAATTCTAGCAAACCGTCTATTGCCCCTCCTCCCATCCCTGATATCCCTAGATCAGGTTGGATTTATTCCAGGAAGAGAAGGTAGAGACAACACTACTAAAGCATTGAATATTCATCATTGGTTAACCTCCACCAGTAAACAGGGATTTTTCTTGTCATTGGATGCCGAGAAGGCGTTTGACAGGGTGGCCTGGGATTACATTGACTCGGTCCTCTTGGCTGTTGGACTACCAGATATCTTTCTATCTTATATAAGAGCACTGTATTCTCAGCCGACGGCCAGGGTCCGGGTCAATGGCCATCTGTCAGACGCCTTCCGGCTCCACAATGGTACCAGACAGGGGTGCCCACTCTCACCCTTACTTTTTGTCCTTACTCTAGAACCCCTTCTTAATAAAATCAGACTTAATCCGGACATTAATGGCATAACTATTAACAGCCACACATATAAAGTAGCAGCATTCGCTGATGACCTCCTCCTCTTCCTAACCAACCCACATATCTCTATTCCTAACCTTCTAAGTGACTTAGAGCTATTCCAGACAATGTCGAACCTTAAAATAAATTATTCAAAGTCTAATGCTCTGAACATCACCCTCCCTGCAGCGACGGTATCGCAATGTCAAACCAACTTCCCCTTCAATTGGGCCAAGTATTCAATCACCTATTTAGGGATTAAAATACCAGTAATCCTCTCGAACCTCTTTAAGGAAAACTTTATCCCGGCATTGCAGGAAACCAAAGCAGATTTTAAGAAATGGAGATCTCTTAACATAGCTTGGTTTGGCAGGGCAGCTCTTCTTAAAATGACGATTCTACCTCGTTTTCTCTACTTATTGCAAACCATCCCGATACACATTCCGGCTTCCTTTTTCCAATCCTTCAGACAAGCTTGTTCGTCTTTCATCTGGCAGCACAAACGGCCGAGAATTCAATACACACGGCTTACCCTACCAAAATCTAAAGGCGGAATTGCACTTCCCGACTTACGGCGATATTACTGGGCAACACATCTAGCTAGAATTGTGGACTGGAATATCCACCAAAAAGTGAAAGACTGGGTCACGCTGGAGCACTCTTTTACTTCCCTATCCCTAAGATCTATGCCTTGGCTACATCCACGCCATGTGCATATTCACGTCAGACAACATCCCCTAATAGGACCCACATTACATATTCTTCATCATACGTTAAAGACGATATACCCGCACCCATGGCGCAGTCCTCTCACACCATTACGAGGCAACCCAGACTTCCCCCCTGGTCTTAGTGACAAATTCCTATTTGATATCTGGCCTCACAAGGATATATATGCCAAACAATTTTTTACCCATAGGGGTAGTTTCAGATCCCTTGCAGACCTAAATACTATGACAACGCCAAACCACATCTCTCATTGGACATATAGGCAACTCCATCATTTCCTGGTCGGACAAAACATTTCCCATCACTACTCGAGAAATCTGAATCCTTTAGAGGACTTATGCTCGCAACATTTACCTCAAAGACACCTTATCTCTATGCTCTATTTATTTCTCTTCAAGGACGACTCAGCGTTCTCCAGTAAGACTTTCTCCTCTTGGGAGAAGGACTTGGGTATCAAATTCTCTGAATCGGAATGGGAAACTATCTGTACTTACATACACAAAGGCTCCCTTAATGTAGCCATCCAAGAGTGCGGATACAAAATTCTCTCCAAATGGTACAGAACCCCATCATTGCTACACAAATTTTCTAATACTGTCCCAGACATTTGCTGGCGCTGTGGCATGGAGGAGGGAACCATGCTCCACATATGGTGGTCGTGTCCTTCCCTCCAAATTTTTTGGAGGTCGGTTCACGACACCATTGCTGCAGTAACTGCTTGTCACAATGACTTTTCCCCTGCCACTTATCTACTCCACCATACCAAGATCCCCAAAAGACGCTACCTTAAATCCCTTAACATGATTATGATCAATGCAGCTAAACAATGCATACCGTGTCACTGGCGCTCATCGTCCGTCCCGACTTTGGCGGAATGGTTCCGCAGACTGAACAATATTGAAACCTTTGAGGAACTGATCAGTATCTCCAATGAAACTGTATCTAAATTTGCGGCAATCTGGCACGATTGGCAACGCTTCAAACTTACTGACGCTTATTCTCCTCATCCTGACTAATTGTATCCCATACAAAACCATATATCTCTCTATCAGTATATTCCTTCCATCTCAGCAGGGTCATCCCCTCCCACCCCCTTTTTCATACCTGTGAACCTCCCTACATTGACTCATTATCCATTGCTTCTCTAGGTAAATTCCGATAACTCCTTTTACCGGACAAACACATCCTATTAGTAAACCAACACCGATTAGAAAAGCAGTCCTAATGTACTTTAATGTATTCTTAAGAATTGGTTCCACGATCTGTAATATTGCCTAGTTCACTGTATTATTCTGTACGCTCCTACATGTAATCTTCTACAATGCTATGAGAACTTTGATATAATACCTTCATTGGAAAATGTTCTATGTATGTTTATATTACATCAATAAAATTTTGTGGAAAAAAAAAAAAAAAAAAGATAGTGAAACACAGGTTCAGAAGTAGGGCTCTTCCCTCTGTTGGTTGGAATCTGGTTTCATTCTGTGAGAGTGAACAGTGGTGTTTCCTCATTCAAAGGAGCTACTACAAGACCAGTGGCTTCCATCCTGAGATTTCTGTAGTCCCAGCACAGGTACCCAGGGTGTAAGGTTTGTTTGTTATGTTTAACGGGTCAAAAAACATAAATCTTATGAAAGATGAGTTACTCTGATAGGAGTAGTATATTATAATCTTACAAGTATTTCATAATGACATTTGGGGTAAACACAAACCAACATATTTTGGCTCAATATTTGTCACAGAATGCTTCTCTGCAGACTTCAATACATATAAAAGATATCAGGGTAGGAGGCACTGTTTGAAGTGTGCTTTTCCTGTTTTGCTTTGTCACAGCAGGGTTTTCTGTGCACAAAGTTGAATGGTGTTAAAGCAGATAAAGTGCTTGTACCTAACCATCACTGTTGCATTTCAACCTTATAGTCTTTAGCAAGACGTTCTTTGGAAGCATAGCATTTGAAGAAAACCCAACATTTTTTAAACTTTCCTTATGTTCTTGCAAGGGTTTATTCCTGAATCCAATACATTTCTTAAGTGGGTGTGGTTTATTATGTATGGGCATTGGCAATATAGCTTCTTAGTTTTGTTGCTTTCATCAGTCTTTTTATGAACCGTAGTGAGTACAGCTAGATTATTGGTCCTTACTCCTTTTTACTGTATTTTCCAGTATGGACCTCTGTGGCTTCTGTTTATCAAACTTGAAATTGTAGTCTTTGGGGTAATTGGGCTAAGGGGGTTGGATTCATCACAGGGGAAACATGAGCAATTCTAATTCCACATACATGCGGTTGGATTTTCCAAAGGAAAATGTTCAATGGGAGCTTCTGGTCGGAAATTAGGCACCGTCGGATATTTTCCATCAGAATTTCTGACACACAAAATTTGAGATCTGGATCTCAAATTTTCCAGCAACAAAATCCGTTGTCAGAAATTCCGATCGTGTGTACACAATTCCAATGCACAAAGTTCCACGCATGCTCAGAATCAAGCAGAAGAGCCGCACTGGCTATTGAACTTCAATTATCTCAGCTCGTTGTACATGTTGTACGTCACCGCGTTCTTGGTGATTGGAATTTCTGACAAGATTTGTGTGACCGTGTTTATGCAAGACAAGTTTGAGCCAACATCCGTTGGAAAAAACATGGATTTTGTTGTCAGAAAATCCTATTGTGTGTACAGGGCTTAAGTGTTTTCAATTCTCCTGGTGAACTTACAAAAGAAGAAGGAAGAAAAAGAAACGTGATTTCTTTCTTGTACTTTGATCCAAGTGCTGCCCACTCCTAAATGCCATACAGTAGTTTGGAGACTATTGGATTGACCCAATAGGCAACTGAGGTAGCTGAGGTGGCTGTCAGCTTTGTAAAATTGGAGCTTCAAGAGAAGGTCATTGAGCTCTTGAAGTTTAAATTGTCTTTGCCAGGTTTCTTTGGAAAGCTTTGTAACCTTTTCAATAAAGCATCTTCAATGGCTTCTGCTGCTACGGTTGTGCTCAAGTCTGTCCCAAGCACTGTTAAGGCCTGCAGCAGAGTTAACAACGTGAACTGCCCTGAATCTCTTGATAAATTCACCGGTAAACAGATCTAGTTCTTCTGTAGGTGTGCTATTAAATTGCTGATGCAAAGAATTGCCAGCGTTCACAAAAGTATGAAACTATATAGCCATTCACTTGTGTGCAGTAGTGGAACTACCAGGGTTCATAAGTCACACTTGTGACCGGGCCCTGGTATCCCACCACTGTAACCCCACTGTGGTCCCCAGCGGGGTTGCTGGCTGCAGGACTCTGAGCTGAGGGCTTCTCGCTTAGTGCAGACTCTAGGATGTATAACAGTTCCCCCCCCTCCTCCCTCAAACTGAAGGGAGAGAAGAGAGCCAATCTGGTCCTTCTCCTTCCGCCCCTCTCCTCAAGTGTGTACCACAGGAAATGTGAAGTTAAGCAGCTGATATTGATAATTTAGCTGCTGGGTTTCACAGTTTCTGCAGTGCACACACAGGAGGGGGGGGGGGGGGGGAGAAGGAGCATATTGTCTCTCTCCTTTCCCATCTGTGCGAGGGAGGAGGGAGGGTGAACTGTCAGTGCAGGCTGTGTCTGGGCTGTATAAGAGAGGCGCTCTCAGCATAGAGCCCTGATGAGGAGGCACTGATAGGCAGCCCTGATAGGCTGTACTAATGAGCACCGATAGGAGGCATTGATTAGCACTGATAGGCAGCACTGATGGGCACTGATAGGTGGCACTAATATGCTGCACTGATAGGCACTGATGGGGCTGCACTGATAAATGGCTAGTCTGTTTACATGAGATCAGCTAATCACATGGTAAAGGGCTGCTGTGATTGGCCCTTTACTGTGATTTGTGATCAGCTGTGTCCGAAGGTACATACAGGCTTGTGTGACACTGGCTGTAGTGCAGTACTATCATTAAGCTGTGCATATGTAACATGACAGTTTCTGGTAGGCACCTGAACCTACACCGTGGCCAACAGCAGGGACAATAGCTGATGTTTTGTAGGTCCAGAGCTGAATATAGTTCCTCAGGTAGTAGAGGTTTACATGGCCCAGAGAGAAAAAAATATTAATTTAAATCATTTTTTTCTTTGCTGGTTAATTAAGATCAAGATATTGATCTGCTTAATGGTTTCTTTTTAATATTTTGGATGCCTGTTTTTTTTGTTTGTTTTTTTAACAGCTTTTGGCTGCACTTCACCACACTGCTAATTAGTGTTATATTGTCTCCAAATTAACATCATCTGAACCTCTTCTGGTTAAGGCCCCTTTCACACTGCTGTGACTTGAAAGATTTTACTGTGATTCCGTGGCCGCTATTTCAAGGAATGCCTGTGTAAACTTTCCATCAAAGACAGACCAAAGTAGTGGGGGGGACTACTTTGAAGTCGCACATATATGAATGGTACTCATTGGAAATCATGGGGTACCATTTGTCATGCGACAAAGTCTGAGTGTTTTTTCTGTTTTTGCATATATGTTTGAATTATGGGAGTTGTTGCTGTATATCTTTAGATGGGTCAGTTTTAGTAGCCCCCCCTCCTCCATTATGTTAGTTTATTATCATAAATATTAAGCCAGTAGAAAGTTTAAAATCATTTATTTCCGTTCTAATCAGCTCCCAGAAAAAGTGTCTGTATATGTAAAATTCTCCGATGAGATTTCTTCTGACTTTCTGTGGTTCATGTGATATATAGAAAGTAAAGAAAAATCTCTGACAGAATACAGGCATCAAAAAAGAAAAAAAAAAGCCTACAGAGGTCTTAACGATACTCTACTCCAGGGATATGCAATTAGCGGACCTCCAGCTGTTTCTAAACTACAAGTCCCATCATGCCCCTGCCTCTGGCTGTCCTGCTTGTGGCTCTAAGATTCTTGCTATGCCTCATGGGAATTGTAGTTCTGCAACAGCTGGAGGTCCGCTAATTGCATATCCCTGCTCTACTCTATCCAAATGTAGAAAAAACTATTAACAGTACTGTTTCTTACAAATAAGAGCAAACAAGAACTATAATTAGCTAAGTAATGTACACTTGTCAAACCAGATCATTCTACTTTTGATACTTATTCACCTTTTTAAAATTGGGAAGCATAGGGTCCACAATCTTCTTCAGCAAATCTACTGTTGGGGTTCATTTACACTGGGCTTAATGTGTCCCCGTCAGGGCCTTTCCGCACATCTGTGTCCTCGTCAAAGCCTTTCCGTACATCTGTGTCCCCATCAGAGCCTTTCCGCATGTTTATGTCCCCGTCAGAGCCTTTCCGCACATCTATGTGCTCGTCAGAGCCTTTCTGCATGTCTTTGTCCCTGTCAGAGCCTCTCCTCACGTCTGTGTCCCTGTCAGAGTCTCCCCCACATCTGTGTCCCTCACCCTGATTATACCCCCAGATACCCCCCAATCTGATCCCCACCAACCCAGATACCCCCAGTCTGATGACACCCCCTACCCCATACTTCTTCCCTAACACACCCCTCCACCATCACTCACACCTTTGGGTTTTCCAGTCCTGCAGACAGTCCCTCCCAGTCCTGTGGATCCTCCTCCAGATGATGTCAGTGGAGGAATCTGCAGCACACCAGGGTGGGTTAGCTGTCACTGAGGCAGGCATGACAAGACCTCCATCCAAATCTCTGCTGGAGGTGGTAGCTGCACAGAGTGGGGAGCATCATCTACGCTGACTTCCTCCTCTGATGGCACCCCCCCAGCCTGACTCCATCATGAACAGCCAGCCCACACATCCATGCTTCCAGACAGCGGGGCCCCACCTCCTCTCTGCATGCATTGGAATCTGCCCACTGCTCTGCCTTCCTCTGCCTCATTGGATCCGTTCTGACAGCGGCACACACACATCACCCTGCCTGCCTTCTGCTCTGTCCCGCTGCCTATAATGCATGGGGTGAAGGTTGAAGCAAGCAGTCTCGGCAGTCTCTGAATGAGCTACAGTACATAATGGATATAACATCCAATCAGTTTCTATGCAGGTGTCTAGGAGCATTTGGGAGTGTAATGCCCCGTACATATGACCGGACTAGATCTGACGGTCTTCCCGACGGACTTTCGGCGGAGTTGCGACTGGCTTTCCGAATGAACGGACTTGGCCACACACGAAACGGACTAAGTCCGTTCGAAAGTCTGTTAATTTTGAATGTGATGGTGTAAGACGGGACTAAAAAAGGAAGTTCAATAGCCAGTAGCCAATAGCTTCCCTTGCGTCGTATTTGGTCCGTTGGACCAGCATATAGACGAATGGTTTTCCCGCTAGGAATTGATTCCGTTGGTCAGATTTGAAACATGCTCTATTTCTAGGTCCATCTAAATTTTTTGAAAACAAAAAACTATCAGATTAGCCCACACACGATCGGATTGTGCGACGGACTGATTCCGTCGGACCTAGTCTGCTGGAAAGTCCGGTCATGTGTGCGCGGCATTAAGCATTTTGCTCTGCCAGAAAAAATGCTCTCAAAAACACAAAGAAGGTTTTCATTTTTTTTTGCCTTTAACCATTGAGCTTAAAGTATGTCTCTATAATTTCTAATGTGCATGAGCATATAGGATAACATTGAGCTGCTTCTACAGGCAAAACACTAAATTCATCTAGAATATAGAAGCAGTTTTTTAAAGCCAGTGTGCATGGACCCTGAGACTGCATCCTGACACTGTACATGTACAAAGCGCACATACTCAAGGATTGTTGATTGATGCTAAGTTGCTGATGCTAAGCTATGGTTATCATAAATTGCAGTGTGCCCACCTCCAAAGATATACTTTGACTGTGATCAAGCTGGTGAATATGCAAGAGGAGCGCAATGTCCAGAGAGCTGTGATATGACAAAACCACAGTGTGTGAGTATGCACTTTATGAACCAGCTAATCTGTACTGGCTACTTTACAAACTTCAAAGACCATAATGGGAAATTAAAGGGTTACACATTTCCTGTGCACATGGATGGGACAAAACTTCTGTCCTTTTGACAAATATAAATCCCATTTTGTAAAACACTAATTAAAGGTATGTGCAGTGTTTTGTCACACCAACACCATATCGTATGTTTGATCTGAATCTTTATTTTAAAAGGAGAGCTCTTGAGTTATAAAGCATACTGGTGTCTTAAGATTATTTCCTCAAATATCCAGTACTATAGATGGAGAAATGCAAATAATAATTAAAAAAAAGATACCAGGACTAGTAATAAGTTACAGGTAAACCTATGTAGTATATGACAGTATACACTTTAAGTTTTAATTATGGTATTTACTGCTAATACCCCTGAATGAGAACAGATACAAAAAAAGTCTTAAATGGCTATGCAAGACTGCAATACCCAAGCCCTCAGAATTCAAAGCAATAAAAAAACATGTACTACAGTATATTTTGTTATTTTTATCAATGAATGTTCATACAATCTCTTTCATTGCTTATCTCTGCTTTGCTAATTTCTTCACATTGACAGTATAGCCCACTGTGTGCATCAGGCTGTATATGCCCCAAAGGATTATTGCTAAGTCATGATGGATCATGCATTAAGGAAGAACAGTGCTCCTGTGTTTACAGTGGGAAGCATTACACATCTGGGGAAAGTGTAACAATTCAATGTGATAACTGGTATGTGTTTATCTTGATACATTAAGACACAAATGTTAAACTAGGGTTAATTTTAAATAAGTTATAACTATTAGGATAGAAAAGGAATTTGAAAGTGAATCTGTAACCCATTTCAAAAATCAAATATAAAGTTTCATACGAGAGACACAATCTCAAGAGTCTTGCTATTACGTCTATTAGCCAGGAACAACTATCCCATGCTTCTTTCTTGGGTTCCATTTTATTATGTGAATAAGCTCTGCCAAATGACACACCACTGTCCAGTGAACTTGCTTCAATGACCAGTACCTACAATATATGGTGAAGATAGTGGCAGTTGGTGGAGCTCACCCATGAACTAAAGGAAAATCAGACCCCAATTTAAGTGAAATTAAATCAGAAAGGGCCAAAAAAGAGGCATTTCTAGAAAATAAATGTAATATCAGGCATCTTGCTGTATCTGCTACTAGGTAGCTTTAAAGCACCTGCTGTGCAAGTGCTACAGGGTAATCTTTGAGATCTCTGGGTTGAGCTTTAATGACAGAAAGTCCATGGCCAGGGTCTGTCTTAGAGGGCCAGCAGGTGTGTAGCATTTGTACAGCATGTCCACATACTAACAGCCGGGTCCTTTGGGATCCCCAAGTGACTTGTCTAGTGTTTCCTCATGCCTTCCAGTGTTCCTGTGACCTATTTTATTCCCAGTGGCCATCCAGTCCAGATCCAGCTCTTTTCAGGCTCAGTGGTCCCATAAATTTAAAACTAAAAGCATTTTTTCTCTGTAAATGTCACTACTTTAACAAATTACTGCTCCCAGACAATTTTATTTATTTTTGAAATTTTTGCACAGTTACATCTTTCCCAGGACAGTGCCCACTATCCATTCTATTTTTTGTCGGCCCTTTACCTATTAGCTTTGATCATAGGCAATTTTGATTTGACAGATTCAACTCCCATTGATTTCAGTTCCCAGAACAGTTCAGCTCACCTCTACTCAGGACACTTGAGTACCAACATCACTGCACTGAGCTGAGGAAGGGACCCTGAGTCACCCTAAAACACTGATAAACTGACCAATGTGATATTAGTGTTCATGATAATTTAATGAAACAAATTTATTGGACTTCTGGTAATGTTTTACTATATGATTTAAATGACAAATAGACTTTTAATATCACTGTAGTATCCCTATTTTCACATTAGACATCTCAACTCTCCAGCTCTCTTTTGCCAACTTTAATTCAAAAGCAGGAGTTCAATAAAAAGTTTCACATTTTTATATTTGTGTTTTTTTTCTTTGTGAGCCCGATATTTTGCTAAAACATATCTAATAATATTTTAACAGTGTGTGCAAAAACAGGTCTTGGGTATGTGACAGCAAACCAGAAAAAGCAATATGTACGTTGTACGGAGAAGGACATTATATTACCTTTGATAACAAGTACTTTACAACCAATGGAAACTGTCAATATACTTTGGTTCAGGTATTGTGTAAGATGTATAGTGTAACAAATGTCATACAATTTCTTACGTCTCTTATTAGGCATTCATTACATATACTGTATTTTACATTGTCTTAGGACTTCTGTGACGATAATAATATAACGAAAGGTACTTTTAAAATTGTGACAGAAAATATACCATGTGGAACAACAGGAGCTTCCTGTTCTGTGTCTATTACAGTGTATCTAGGGGTAAGTCATTTTCTTGCTATCCTGTATTACCCCTTCGGTCCTAAAAAGTAAAACTCTGCACTTTCAGTCCAATTACTGTAGCTCCCAATAAACATTAACAGAGTAGATTTCTTTACTGGATTCCAGAAGCAGGTTGGCACTAAAGATTCCTTACATATGCATCACTATACAAGCAGTCATTTCACATTAAATATAAATAATGCATTTGTGAAGTCCACTTAGATGCCTAGAAGTCTGTCAGAAGTTTAGAAATGGGAAAAAGACAAGAAAAAGTACAGAAAGTGCATATAAATAGAGAGGGGGAGATATCATGTACTTGGTTGGAGGCCAAGATGATAAGAGAGCTTCGTTCCAATCCCCCCTAGAATGAAGAACAGGGGATGGATGAGAGAACACAGAGTGGCATGGGTGCTAAAAGTGCAGTCAATGGAAGCTCACATCTGGCAAAAATCTACAGGGATCAGGGCTGTAGGAGAAGCCACCATGACGAAGCAGACTGGATAGCAGCTGAAGCCCACAACAAGCTGGAAGATGGTCTGAGACAGGAAGAGATTGGCAACTGAGAAGGCAGACAGAAGGAAAAGTCATGGCTAGAAGACAGATTAGGGCACACTGGGAAGTTAGAAAAGATAGAAATACATTTAATAAATAGGCCAAGGTCACTTCGGGAAGTCAGCAGAGATGAGCTGTGGTCAGAAACTAGCCAACTCAGCAATGGGCAGGTAAACAAAAATGAGGTCAGGTTCAAGCCAGGTTACAACCAGTCAGAGCAAAGATGAATCTTGGGGCAGGTCGAGTCAGCAATGGGTAAGCAGATTACATAAAAAAAACATGTGGGTTCAGATAGCAGGGTAACAACTAAACAATGTTCATTAACTTCCTGGCTCAGCTCTGTTAATTAAAAGGGCCATTTGACAACAAGACTGGGATTAGGTATGTGTGTACATGTGCCTACATGTCCACAAATCCACTCAGTGGGCCCACCTGAATTGGCATGCTCACAAAAATTGCCATGCCTGCATCAATTGGTATGTATGCATGTGCAATTGACTGACAATACACCTTGGCCTATGGAGTTGAGCATATGTACATTGTCTTTTCATGCTATACTGAAAAAGGGGGGCTTTAGAAACAGAGCGAAACATAAAAGGTTATTCACATGGACACAGAGGTCCATACAGCATTCAAAAACCATTTGTGTCTGCATCTGGACCAGTGTGGAGTTAAATGCAGGCAGCATATGTTAGTCCATGAAGGCATGGCGGCTGCATTCAAGCTTGACAAGGTTTCAGGGATGGATGCACAACCTTGAACACACAGCGTCTGCATTCAGTGCTGTGCTCCCATTCCTGTGTATCTGTCAAACTCAGATGTTTGTACAGCTGGTGTGCCTCCGTTGACTAACAGGCTGCCAGCACGCAGCTCTAAGCTGCTCCAAGTACATAAATAAATGGCTCTTGCATGCTGTGATGGCCTCTATGCATGTGTGAATGAGTTATAAAAGTGTGAATGGTAATAGTGGGAAAGACCAAAAGATACAAAGGGGAACAGATAAAAAGGGGATGCATTATTAGTTATAACAAATTAGTAAAGTTTCATGTGAAGAGAAAATAAGTGCAGTTGATTAAAAAACAAAAGTATAGACCGGCTGATCATTTACTCAAGATTTCTCTCCACCACGCTTCCTGGATCCTCACAATTAATCTTTTAAAATTTTCAGTATGCATACTTTTTTTCCCAGCTGTCTTCTCCAGCAGCAGTGATAAGCGATCCTCATTTCCGTAGAGAAAGGCAGTGACATTATGAAGTAAAAATAGTTCTCTGTAGCATTGCACTGTGAGCCTAGGCTGACCTAATAAATCACCCCAGAAAAGTTTTCATGACAGCTTGGCTATTAGGCAGTGAGCTACATGACACAAGGAGTAGTTAAGAGAACACGGCTTTAACTAGTTTCATTCCTCCTGCACAGCTAATTTTGTTTTATTAATATGTGTGTTATCTTGTTGATCATTAGCACCTGTTTTTAATATTTGTTTAATCATGCACTGGCCTATATGCTTGCAAAAAACATGTGTGCAAGTGTATCTGCTAGATTTGATGCTATTTTAAATTCAAAAAGTGAATGCATAGTTCCTCTTGACTCTGTGAAGAATAAGCTTAAACTGGATCATGGTTAATGATAGACTCACCTGTATTCTTTGCAATACTACTTATGCCGCATACACACGACCAGATTTTTTGACAGCAAAGGTCTGACGGAATGAAACCATGGGACATTCCGATCGTGTGTGGGCTCCATCAGACCTTTGCATGCCAAAAATCTGAAGGACTTTAGAAATAGAACATGTTTTAAATTTTCCTGCCGGAACTCCGCCAGACTCGTTCGTCTGTATGCTGGTCCGACGGACCAAATACGACACAAGGACAGATACAGCACCTGCCCGCCAGAATGTTTCCAGTGCGATCCTATCTTGCTTGTTCTCAGTGACAGGGTACTGTACATCTTGCGCTGGCTGCAATAGAAAAAACACATTTTCCTATCGCAGCGAGCATAAGAGGGAATGCCCTTCCAAGGCCCTTAGGTCTGGTATGGATTTTAAGGGGAGCCCCCTACACCAACAAAAAATGGCATATGGGTCCCCCCAAAATCTATACCAGACCCTTATCAGAGCACGCAGCCCGGCCGGTCAGAAAAGGGGGTGGGGATGAGCGAGAGCCCACCCTCCTGAGCCATACCAGGTCGTATGCCCTCAAAATGGGGGGGGGGGGTGGGTGCTTTGGGGAAGACCCCAAAGCACCTTGTCCCCATGTTCATGAGGACAAGGGCCTCTTCCCGACAACCCTGGCCATTGCCTGTCGGGGTCTGTGGGTGGGGGGCTTATCGGAATCCGGGAGTCCCCCCTTATCGGAATCCCCCCTTGTGAATAATTATGGGATAGATCGTACACCTACCCATTCACCTGGGGGAAAAAGTGTTAATAAAAAAAACACACTACACAGGTTTTTAAAGTTGTTTATTGGGCAGCTCCGGGGGTCTTCTTCCGACTTTGGGGGTCTTCTTCAGACTTCTCCGCGCTTTCCGGTTCTTCTCCCACTCTCCGGCCTCTGCTCTCGCTCCCTGGTTCTTCTGCCGGGCTCCTCCGCTATCTTCTTCCAGCTCTTTTGCTAGCGTTGGCCCGGTCTTCTCCTTCGTCGTCGCTGCTGCCGTCTTCTTCTTCTGTTCTTCCAATGTGGACTCGATGCTCTCTTCCACTGTAATGCTGTGGACATGCTGTGTATCGACTTATATAAGCATAAGGGACGGGGTCACCAGGTGATGTCATACGGTGACCCCGCCCCTATGACGTCACAGTCCCAGGGCATGCTGGGACTGTGACATCATAGGGGCCTTTTTTCTCTTCTCCCTTCCCCTCCCCTTCCCTATCCTCCTCCTTTGGTTCCCACGCTATACCTTTTCCCTGTATTATAAACATTTCCAGATTCTACACAGTCCCTAAATAATCAGAAACATATTTCATGACTTGGCCACTAACTTTTATCCTTCTAGGTTAGTTCATCTTGTCAATCTCACCAAAGCTTCCACCAAATATATATTTTTTTCAGTTTAATATTTTGAGGTGGTGTATTTCTACATGTCCTGATGGAAGGACATTCAGATGCTTATGTATGCTTAGTCTCACATTTATAAGTTTTATTGTTCATTGAATGTAAGTTCTATGCCATTGTCTTGTTACTTGAATAATAAAATAAAAAATATTGAAAGTTCAAAAGTGGATGCATAAAATATTGATTTGATTTTTTTTCCTGTTTTTTCCTGAACCAAAATAAAACGTGTATTGGTTTGGTGGTCATAACAGAAAAAGTTTGAGAATCACGGCAGTAACCTTTAGCCCCAGTTCACACAGGGGCAGCCCGATTTGCAGTGCGACTCTGTAAGGCGACCTGCACATGACTTCAGTGACGGCATGCTTCTATATAGAAGTCAATGCAAGTCGCCATGAAGTCAACCCAAAGTAGTATAGGAACCTTTTTCTAAGTCGGAGTGACTTGAGTCATTCCTATTAGAATGGTTCCATAGTACAGAATGGAACGCAACTTGTTAGACTTGCTAAGTCGCCCGACAAGTCACCCCTGTGTGAACCGGGTCTTGACACGCAGTATTGTCAATATATCTTCTTGTTTGCATACTTACCTCTCCTTCTTCTCCTGCAATCTATTGCACCAAAAACAAATCAAATCATTCAATATAATACCGAACTTCCATAATCAGAGAATGGATATGTGTCTCTGTTTCGTATTAATTTATTAACCATCTGTTTTGCAATTAAAAAAGCAAGATATTGTTTTTTAATATTTTTTAGTCTAGTTTGATAGGACAATGTTTTGGAGATTTAATTGTACAATTGTTCAAAATTACCAAATAATATATTGCTAGTATAGTTGTTTTAGCTCTTGTTCATAAACATAATGAAATGTCTACCCAAAAGTAAAAGTTTTGGTATAGGTGACATTAGGTATCTAACATATACTGTTTATATGAGGGTTTATATGAGTGCCAAGGGTAACACTTCTCTGCCACGATTCTTTGCTTCTCTTTTTTTGAAACAAAATTTATATTTCTACAAATTTTGTTATATTCTTTGTAATACACAATAAATCAAAAATAAGGGAGAATGAGACTTTGCTGCTGTCCACGAGAGGCATAAGAAACCATAAAGCGATCTTATTCTCCTGAATAACAAATCACTTTTTGGTGAACTCTCCCTCGGCAGAATTCTTATCTGCAGAGTTCTTCCCATAATCCCATATCTTGGATCACAGTAGATTTCCAGATACGTACTTTAAGACCTAGCACAAACAACTTTCTTAAAGGCTTCTGACAATCATATGGAAGTGTTTTCTTTATATGTGGTTAACTAAATATTTCAATGCTTTGTTATATCTAATGCAATGTTATGGCATATAAAAATCATATTTTCTTTGTTTAGGCTCATAAAATAATGCTTACAGATGGACTTATACATGTTGTGCAGAGAACTGACGGTGATAAAATGCCTTTCTTAATTCGAAAAATGGGGATATATCTAGTCCTTGAGACCAAAATTGGACTCATTTTAATATGGGATCGGATGACAACGATTTTCGTACATCTAAACATAAGCTATAAGGTAATCTGTAAAGCCAAAACATTTGAAAATGATTAGCCATTGCTAACTTAATGCGGATGAATTATGCTGATAATTAATGCCGCGTACACACGGGCGTACTTAGTCCGTCGAAACACATTTCAGCGGACAGTCCGCTTGTGTGTGGGCTTCAGCTGACTTTTTCAGCGTGCAGTCTGGCGTACTAAGTATTTCGGATTTTTCGAAATTCTGTCCGTCGTACTTTGGTTTCAGCGGACAATACGCTCGTCAGTAGGCTAGTTCGACGGACTAAGAATGGCGCATGCTCAGAAAGGATTTACATGGCAGAAGGGTGCTTTGCTGTGTATTGGACTTCCTATTTCTAGTCCCGTCGTACGTGCTGTACACGTCATCGCGCAAGCTTTCGACGGACTGTTTGTGCATCCGTGTGTGGTCAAGTCCGTTCAGTCGAAAGTATGACGGACTGTCCGTCGGATTGTATGACGGACTAAGTAGGCCATACAGTCCGCTCGTGTGTACGCGGCATAACTTTTTCAATAATCTCTTCTCCAATGCCATAGTTTACATAAATTTTTTTTTTCCTGTGGTATGAGTATGAAATTCACTCTAAATGGAACGTTTTTGGTCACTTAAGCTGGCTTAAAGGATAAGTTCACCTTTCATAACATTTTACATATTACACCCATATTTGTGGTATAACATGGTACATACTAAGAAAAAAAGATATTCCTGCACCAACTCAAATGGTTATAGAACACGTACTGCTGCACACACTGAGGGAAATGTCTGAACCCAAGAAAAATAGAGATAAAGAGGTAGTGGTGCACTGTACATAAAGGATAAGGTGCTAAAGGTCCTAGTGCAAAAAATTTCTATACAAAACAGGTGCTGACAGTTGCCAGACTTAGGCACATAGTAAAAAAGTGCATATATCCCAGGTGTAAACTAATAGTAAGTGAAATTAAAATAATAATAACACATATTAGATCATACATATAAATTATAATAGTATAATTATAATAGTATAGGGTTAATACGTGCATAAGAAAGCATAAATCAAAGTGTCCATAAAAACGATTCCATCTAAAAATATATATATAGTACAATAATGAAGTGCTGGTGCTGGTAAACAAAATTCTGCAAAGTGATGCTGGTGCTGGGTGACTTGTTAAATCCTCCATGCTTATTAAATGTATCATGTCCCCTCACCTTACTGCTGTAAGGTAACAGCATGTAAATATGTGTCTTTAAGGTCCTTGGTGACCGTCCAAGCGTGGCAGCACAGGCTCTTGTTGGTAAAGGTGTCCTGCCTACAGTCAGCATTAGCGTCCCCTTTAATAGCAACCTGAGGGTGTCTGGGATGGATGGGTCTTGCCAGTGGACCATATGTTCAACTTGTACAAAAGGAGACGTCGCTGGCCCCGCCACCTTTATATGGACTTAAAGGGGAACCCCAACGCCGAAAAAAATCAGCGTGGGGGTCCCCCCCAGGTCCACATCAGACCCTTGTCCGAGCACGCTACCCGGCCAGCCAGGAAAGGGGGGACGAGCGAGCGCGCCCCCCCTCCTGAGCCGTACCAGGCCGCTTGCCCTCAACATGGGGGGTGCCTTGGAGTAGGGGGGGCCGCGCGGCCCCCCCACCCCAAAGCACCTTGTCCCCATGTTGATGAGGACAAGGGCCTCTTCCCGACAAACCTGGCCGTTGGTTGTCGGGGTCTGCGGGTGGGGGGCTTATCGGAATCCGGGATAATCCGGGATAATCCGGGATTCTGCCAACTTTGTCCAACTGTGTGTATGCAACAGTTTTGGACAAAATCCGTCGGACAAAATCCAACGGATTTGGTTGTCGGAATGTCTGACCGTGTGTACAAGGGCTTACAGGGGAGAATTTCCCTTCCTAGGGGTAGATTTCCTCTCACTTCCTGTTGTCTCCCTCTGTTTGCAAGTCGGATATTTGAAAATAGGGGACCACCTGTATACACTATACAGTCTGCCCTATATACTCTGCAGAAATTTGGGTCTTAGGTGTTGGTGGTACCAGAACACTGTAAGCCCTCAGTTACTTTTGGTGGGCACTGGAAAGGGCCCTGCTGTGAAATATTATATCAAGAATTGTAATTACATGCCCCTGTTGAACAGGGTCAGAAAAAATGGGCCTTTGGTGGTGGTGTAGTGGTGTTGCCACAACACTGTAAGCCCTCACAGTTACTCTTGTGGGTGCAGGAACGGGCCCTGCTGTGAAATATTAGATTCAAAATTACAATTGCACGCCCCTGTTAAACAGAGGCAGGACAATTGGGCTTTAGGCACTGTTGCTGGTGCCACAACACTACAATCCCTTACAGATACTCTAGTTGAGCACAGGAACGAGCCCTGCTGCAAAATATTACAGCAAAAATGGTAATTACACACCCCTGTTAAACAGGGGCAGAAAAATTGGGCCTTAGGCACTGGTGCTGGTGCCACAACACTGCAGCCCGCTCTAGTTGAGCGCAGGAACAAGGCCTGCTGCAAAATATTACAGCAAAAATTGTAATTATACACCCCTGTTAAACAGGGGCAGAAAAATTGGGCTTTAGGCACTGGTGCTGATGCCACAACACTGCAATCCCTCACAGATACTCTAGTTGAGAGCAGGAACAAGCCCTGATGCAAAATATTACAGCAAAAATTGTAATTACACACCCCTGTTAAACAAGGGCAGTAAAATTGGGCTTTAGGCCCTGGTGGTGGTGCCCAGAACCAAAAATGTTCTTAGAAGATATCAACATGAACATTGAGGAGGAATAGGATAGTCATTCAGCATAACAGGGTAGTCACTCAGCATCATCATAGCCAGTCTCACATTCATAAAAAAAATGAATCGTTTACATCAGCATCAGGTGCTTGGTAGCTGGTGATCCGAGACTGATTCCTTTTTATGAAGCTGAGCCGATCAACTGAATCTGTGGACAGGCGCACTCTGTGATTGGTTACAAAGCCTCCAGCAGCACTGAATGTGCATTCTGATAGAACACTGGATGCAGGACAGGCATCCAGCGTTCTATCCAGTAACCCAGTGGATTTTTGGTTGGAAAGGTCTCCATGTCAGATCTTGCCCCAAGGTATTCCAGCACCATGTAAATCAGATGCTGGCGATGGTTGCTGGAACCGATCAGACCTCTGGGCTGCGGACTAAAAAATTGCCTGAATGCATCGGTGAAAGGGCCACCTTCTCCTCCACTTCTTCTGTGACTGACCAAAGCCTCAGCAACACATTGTCTAGGAGGACGAGGAAATTGCAACCTCCCAGGCTCTGGAAACGCATTGCAGAAACCTTTCTGCAAGGCCTCCCGAAGATGTTTCATCCTCTGCAAAGGCTGGATAAGTTATGCAACCTTACCCTTTTAACATGGATCAAGAAGGGTTGCCAGCCAGTACTGACCCCTCTCCTTGATAACACAAATCCAAGGGTCCTTTCGCAGGTTTTGCAGGATCAGGGAGGCCATGCAGCATAGGTTTGCTGAGGCATTCGGTCCAGAGTCCTCTGAGTCACTAAGGACGACATGATCCGCAGCCACCTCCTCCCAGCCACATACAAGTCCATGGGTTTCTGGGAACTGAAAATTATCCCTTGAAGACTGCTGCTGATGCTGAGTGTCAGGTTCCACCTCTGTTCTGACACAATCCTCCTCCTCTTCCTGTGTGATAGGTGGGCCTGCAGGAATACTGTCTGGTTAAAGGGTGCCTTGAGTTGTAATGAAGTCCTCCTCTTTCTCCTTTTGTTCTGCCTCAAGTGCCCTCACCATTATTCAACACAGTGTGTGCTCCAACTGGAAGAGAAGAGGGACAGTATCACTGATGCATGCACTGTCACTGCTCACCATCCTCGTGGTCTCCTCAAATGGTGACAGGACAGTACATGCAACCTTGATCATTAGTCACTGACATGGCGAAAAAAAAGCCAAGCTCCCCTGACCCTGTCCTGGTGCCATACTTGCACAGGTACTCATCGATGGCACTCTGCTGCGTGTGCAGCCACTGCAGCATTGCCAACGTTGAGTTCCAACTGGTGGGCATGTCACAGATGAGGTGGTTCTTGGGCAGGTTGCATTCCTTTTGAAGGACAGTCAGCCGAGCACTGGCATTATATGACCAGCGGAAATGCCCACAGACTTTCCTGGCCTGCCCCAGGAGATCCTGCAAGCCCGGGTACCTGCACAAGAACCACTGCACCATCAAATTAAGGATGTGAGCCAAACCGGGAACATGGGTCAAGTTTCCCTGTCAGAGGGCGAAGAGGAGGTTGGTGCCATTGTCGCAAACCACCATTCCTGGCTGAAGCTGGCATGGCATCAACCACCTCTGAACCTGCCCCTGCGAGCTGCCAGAATCTCTGCCCCAGTGTGGTTCCTGTCCCCTAAGCAGACCAACTCAAGCACTGCATGGCATCTTTTTGCCTGATTGCTTGTGTAGCCCCAAGAACGCCTACGGAGCACCTCTGGTTCGGAGGACAAATCTGCCCAGCAAGAAGCCATAGAGGAAGAAGCGGAGAAGATTGTGGAGGAGAGAGGTGTGGCAGAATCACCACTACCAGCATTTTGGAGGCATGGTGGCGGAACAAGCTCCAACATTACTGCGCCCTGTCCTGCATCCTTCCCAGCTGCCAGCAGGGTTACCCAGTGCACCGTGAAAGAAAGGTAACATCCCTGTCCATGCCTGCTGGACCATGAGTCAGTGTTAATATGCACCTTACCACTGACTGCCCTGCTCAACGAGGCCAAGACATTGCCTTCCACATGCTAGTAGAGAGCCGGAACAGCCTTCTGAGAAAAAAATTGTGTTTGGGAACCTGCCACTGAGGTACCGCACATTCCACAAATTCTCAAAAGGCCAAACTAGCATTCAGCCACTGAGCATGTGGATAGCTGGGACCAAATTTCTTTTGACGGTTTAGCAACTGGGGTAGGGAAATTTGCCTGCTACAATCGGATTTAGGTGTACTGCTAACAGATTGCTTGCAAGTGCTTGCGACACCTAATTCTACACCTTCATTCCTCTCAGTGCAGGTCTCTGAGAGGAATTAAGGTGTAGTGAGGTTTGAGATCCCAGCTGATGAGGAGAAAGGAGAGCTCCGCCTTGTTCTTTGATGTGGGACTTTTAAGTACTGTTGCCAGCAGACTGCATGGAAGCGCGACATATGTCTGGTCAAGCATGTGGTTTTTCCATGCTTGATACGCTTCAGACATATGTTGCAAACAGCAACGGTGCGATTTTCTGCACACGTTTCAAAAAAGACCAACAAAAAAGACCTTTTGAAAAAAACGTGCAGAGTAATCAGCGCCCTGCACATGCGGAGCTCTGCAGTGTGAGCACTGGAGCTCTGCAGTGTGATGCAGTTGGTTGGATGTCCTTAAGCTGGCCCCTGGAGTGCATCCTACCTTGTTGGAGATGTGCCTCCTCGCTTCTATCAGGCACCCATGTAGAGTTAGTGACCTCATCATCCCCTCCCTCCTTGCCACTGGAGCAAACCTGGCAGTATGCTGCAGCTGGGGGAACATGACTGGCAGTTTCTTGTCCTTCTTGAGCACCCCCTCTCTCTAGGCTCACATTACTGCCTTCATCCTCAAACTGGGTATGAAGGCAACCTCAACCTAGAATGCAGTGCATATACAGTATATGTAGGAGACTGTATATATATATATATATCTTTATGCACTGCAGATCACTGAATCCCCTGCCTGCCTGAAAGTGTATTTGGAAATGTACACCAGCAATGGTCTGTAGTCAGGTATAGGCTTGGCTAGACTAGAATGAACTGGATATATATATATATATATATATATAGTTTATGCACTGCAGATCACTGAATCACCTGCCTGGCTTGCCTGCCTGAAAGTGTCTTTGAATACATACACCAGCAATGGCCTGTAGTCAGGTATAGGCTTGGCTAGACTAGAATTCAGTGGATATATATGTAGGGGACATTATATATATATATATATATATATATATATATAATATATATATATATATATATTTTTTTTTTTTTTTTATGCACTGCAGATCACTGAATCGCCTGCCTGCCTGAAAGTGTATTTGAAAACATACACCAGGAATGGCTTGCAGCCAGATATAAGCTTGGCTAGACTATAATTTAGTGGATATACATGTTGAAGACTGTGTATATATGTATATGTATATGTATATATATATATATATATATATATATATATATATATATATATATATATATATATATATTTAATGCACTGCAGATCACTGACTCGTATGCCTGCCTGCCTGAAAGTGTATTTGAAAACGTACTCCAGCAATGGCATGCAGTCAGATATAGGCTTGGCTAGACTGAAATGCAGTGGTTATTTATATGTAAGCGACTGTTTATATATTTTATGCACTGCAGATCACTGAATCATCTGCCTACCTGAAAGTGTATTTGAAACTTACACCAGCAATGGCCTGCAGTGAGATCTAGCTAAACTGGATACAGTGGATATATATATATATATATATATAATATATATATATATATATATATATATATATATATATATATATAAATAAAAAATTATATATATACCAACCAGTCTGACTGTATATATATATATGTGTGTGTGTGTGTGTATATATGTGTATATATATATATGTGTATATATATATATGTGTATATATATATATATATATATATATATATATATATATATATATATATATATATATATAATTTTTTTTATTTTATTTTTTTAACTACTACCGTATATATACATTGGTCGGGTGGGAGCTCTCTCCTTCTAACTGGACGTTCAGGAACATTCTTTAGAAGGAGGGGGATCGCACGCGTGCGTGCCTGCGCAGCTGCGTGATCCCAATGCACTCATGTCACCTGGACACTGCGCATCTCAGATCGCAAGGAGGGCTCTGTGATTGGCCCTCCTGATCACATGATGGCCGTGTCCCAATCACAGCCATCATGTTATGTAAACAAACAGCCGGTTGCTAGGCAATTAGCTCTCCTCTTTTCACATGGAAGTCATCGCTTAGGAGAGGAGAGGAGAGCGGATTGCTGCAACCGGCTGGTGATCAGTGAATATGAGCTGTTTTTTACAGCTTTTTACTCACTTATCACCAGTCTAGTGTAAAACACACATGTCCCCATACAACGTCCCCAAACACACATGTCCCAAAACACACATCCCCAAATAATAAAAACAAATGTCCCCAAATAATAAAAACACATGTCCTCCACATATGTCCCACTAAAATCGCATGTCCTAGTGATTATCTGCACACATATGTCCATGATCACCTGCACAAATCTGTACATGATCATTTGCGTACATATGTCCGTGATCACACAAACCAATTATTATACACTTAACAGATTTTTTTTTTTACCAAAAACATGTAGCAGAATACATTTTGGCTTAGAGTTTTAAAATAGAAAGAAGAAAATATAGTTTTTTTTCCAAATGTTCGCTCTTTTTTTTGCTTATATCACAAAAAAAAAGTCGTGAATAAACACCACCAAAATAAAGCTCTATTTGAGCGAACAAAATTATAAAAAATTAATTTGGGTACAGCGTAGCATGGCCACACAATTGTCATTGAAAGTGGGAGAGTACTGAAAGCTGAAAATTGGTCTGGGAAGGAAGGAAGGAAGTGCCCTGTATTGTAGTGGTTAAATACACTGCAGCTAACTGAATAAACTGCCTGCCTGAAGTATATGTATATTAGAAACAGTACAGCAGGAACGGTTTGCAGTGAGATCTAGCTAAACTGAATACAGTGTGTGTGTGTGTATATATATATATATATATATATATATATATATATATATATACATACACACACACACACACACACACACACACACACACACACACACACACACACCCGGGATGTGTGTATATATATATATATATATATATATATATATATATATATATATATATATATATATGCTAAATACACTGCAGCTAACTGAATCAACTGCTTGAAGTATATTAGAAACAGTACAGCAATATTTAACAGAATATGCCTGTTAAATATAGTGAAGAAATGTAATATATCAGCAAATACTTATAGTGTGATAATGAGATGCCTGTTTCAGGTATGGAAATTGATAGCCCAGAAATGGATCTCTATATATCCTCCAACGGTGGAGGAATGGAGAACACAGATAGAAGAAATTATAGTAAAGGAGAAATTGATTTATTTACATAGGAAAATTTGGTTTTGCTTTGGAGGGGTGGGACTCCTTTTTTTTGGGGGGGGGGGGGGGGGGGGGTTTATTGCAAGATGAAGTATGTGTTTGTAACTGTATCTGGAAATTATGTATGTGTAAAGTTTGGTTTGTGTTATTGAAAAGAAAAATACGGAATAAAAAAAAAGAAACAGTACAGCAGGAACAGTCTGCAGTGAGATCTAGCTAACTGAATAAACTGCCTGCTCAAAGTAAATGAAATGGCACTCTCTCTCTCTCTCTCTATCTCTCTCTCTCTCGGACCCTGCCTTTGGCCAATTATGGCTCTGTTTGCTGATGGCGCTGTGATTGGCCAAATCATGCGGGTCATAGTGCATGCTTGGCCAATAATCAGCCAGCAATGCACTGCGATGACTGCGATGATGCAATGTTCGATCTTTTGTCGAATGATCGAACAGCCAATGTTCGAGTCAAACTCACGTTCGACTTGAACTCGAAGCTCATCCCTGTTGGCCACCCATGTTCTACCAGTGGCAAAACAAACTATTTTGAAAGCTTGGAAACAACAGTTTGTTTCCTTCACGGAATTTCATCATCGCATAGAACAGTTTTTTTATCAATAATAAGCTTACTAGTATTCTCCTAGATACACAATAAATTCCAAAAAATCTGGGCCCTTTGGATACATTACACCCACTTTTCCATGTCGACTGTAATGCCGCGTACACACGACGAAACAATCGGGTGGAAAAGTCTGGCAAACTGAAGTCCGCATACTTTTTTGACCCGAAAGTACGGCGGACTTAGAAAGTAGTTTTGCACTCCAATCTTCCCGCCGGACTCGCATTTCGGCGGACAATCCGGGCATGTGTATGCCAGTCCGCCGTACTTTTGAAATGAACGGACTTTTCCCGCCCGAGCGGGTCTCCAGGTAGGCGGGGCCCGTGAAGGAGACGTCGCTGGTCCCGCCACCTGGTATGGACTTAAAGGGGAACCCCAACGCCGAAAAAAATCGGCATGGGGGTCCCCCAGGTCCACATCAGACCCTTGTCCGAGCGAGCGCCCCCCCCCCCCCCCTCCGAGCCGTTCCAGGCCGCGTGCCCTCAACATGGGGGGTGCCTTGGAGTAGAGGGGGGTCGTGTGGCCTCCCCCAGCCCAAAGCACCTTGTCCCCATGTTGATGAGGAGAAGGGCCCTGGCCGTTGGTTGTCGGCGTCTGCGGGCGGGGGGCTTATCGGAATCCGGGAGCCCCCTTTAATAAGGGGGCCCCCGGATACCGGCCCCCCACCCTATGTGAATGAGTATGGGGTACAATTTACCCCTACCCATTCACCTGTAAAATAAAGTACAAAAAAAACACAACACACAAGATAAAATAGTTTATTGCACAGCTCCGGGGGTCTTCCGTCTTCGGGGGTCTTCTCGCCAGACTCCTCCGCTATCTTCTTCTAGCTCTTTTGCTAGTGGAGGAGCCCGGCTTTCTTCCTCGCCGCGGCCTCTTCTTCCGACTTCAGGGGTCTTGTCCCCCTCTTCGGTTCTTCTGCCGGGCCACCATCATCTTCTTCTCCTCCTTCTTCTCCTGGAGATGTTGGACTCGACGCTCTCTCCGGCCGCAATGCCAGGGACGTGCTGTGCGGCGACTTATATAGGGACAAGGGGCGGGGTCATCGGTTGATGTCACATGGGTTGATGTCACATGGGTTGATGTCACATGGCAACAGTCCCAGCGTCCTCCGGGACTGTGACATCGTAAGGGGGCAGGGTCGCCATGTGACATCAACCCATGTGACATCAACCGTTAACCCGGCCCATTGTCCCTATATAATTCGCTGCGCAGCGCATCCCTGGGATTGCGGCCGGAGAGAGCGTTGAGTCAACATCTCCAGGAGAAGAAGGAGAAGAAGAAGAACGGAAGGCGGCAGCGGCGACAGAAGACCGGGCCACCGCCTGTAGAAGAGCTAGAAGAGGGGGACAAGACCCCCGAAGTCGGAAGAAGAGGCAGCGGCTAGGCAGAAAGCCGGGCTCCTCCGCTAGCAAAAGAGCTAGAAGAAGATAGCGGAGGAGTCCGGAGAGAAGACCCCCGAAGACGGAAGACCCCCGGAGCTGTGCAATAAACTATTTTATCTTGTGTGTTGTGTTTTTTTTTGTACTTTATTTTACAGGTGAATGGGTAGGGGTACATTGTGCCCCATACTCATTCACATAGGGTGAGGGGCCGGTATCCGGGGGCCCCCTTATTAAAGGGGGCTCCCGGATTCCGATAAGCCCCCCACCCGCAGACCCCGACAACCAACGGCCAGGTTTGTCGGGAAGAGGCCCTTGTCCTCATCAACATGGGGACAAGGTGCTTTGGGGTGGGGGGGCCGCGCGGCCCCCCCTACTCCAAGGCACCCCCCATGTTGAGGGCAAGCGGCCTGGTACGGCTCAGGAGGGGGGGCGCGCTCGCTCGTCCCCCCTTTCCTGGCTGGCCGGGTAGCGTGCTCGGACAAGGGTCTGATGTGGACCTGGGGGGGACCCCCACGCTGATTTTTTTCGGCGTTGGGGTTCCCCTTTAAGTCCATATAAAGGTGGCGGGGCCAGCGACGTCTCCTTTTGTACAAGTTGAACATTTGTACAGGTTATACCATGTGTTTTCCAAAACTTAAAAAAAAAGACCTCTTGAAATTGAAAAAAATATATACATTTCCATTTCATATGCTTTTATGCAATCAAAAATAACATAATTTTGTCTGTCTGAGCCTAACTTAAAGAAGGATTTAATTAAAACCAGAAACTGCCGAGACAATGGACACCTTAGTGAGGAGTCTCAGGACTATGTAATGCACATCATAATGTTTAGAGTGCAGGGGTCAGGAATATGTAACATACAAAACAATATATAGAGTGCAGCAGTCAACTTCACCCTCTATTCACATCAGAGCCCCCCTTGCAAGTCCCCAGAGTTCCCTCTTTTATTAGAGTTACCAGAGTCCCTCCTTGCAACCCAATCCGTTCTTACACCAGAGTCCCAAAAAAAAGAGTCGAAAGTGTCCGACCTGTCCACCGCAATGTTGCAGTCCCACTAAAAATCGCTGATCACCGCCATTACTAGTAAAAAAAAGAAAATGATAAAAATGCCATAAATATATCCCCTATTTTGTAGATGCTATAACGTTTGCTCAAACCAATCAATATATGCTTATTGCTATTTTTTTTTTTTACCAAAAATATGTAGAAGGATACATATTGGCCTAAACTGATGAAGAATTTCATTTTTTTTTGGGGGAGTGGGGGGATATTTATTGTTGTTTTCTTTTTAATTTGTTACTCTTTTTTTGTTTATAGCGCAAAAAATAAAAAACACAGAGTTGATCATATACCAAAAGAAAGCTCTATTTGTGGGAAAAAAGTACACAAATATTGTTTGGGTACAACCTTACCAACTGCCCATTTCAGTTAAAGCGACGCAAAAAATGGCCTGGTCAGGAAGTGGGTAAATGCTTCAGGGCTGAAGTGGTTAAATATAGTGCCTGGGGGGTCCCCTTAATGTGCCTGTAAAGTGGTGCACATAAAACATGCTACAGAAAAAATAAAATTTCTTAAGAAAAAAAACAAGTCAAATCCCATTTAAAATGACGTGCAGTTACTATTGCCGGAACCTGGCTATTGAAAAAATAAAGAAAAAAAATGGCATGTGGTCCCCCTCCAAAATCCATACCAGACCCTTATCAGAGCATGCAGCCTGGCAAGTCATGAAAGATGAGGGGATGAGTGAGCACCCCCTCCAAACCAAAGCAGGCCACATGCCCTCAACATGGGGGGTGAGTGCTTTGGGGCAAGGAGGGCTCTATCCCTCCACCCTAAAGCATCTTTTCCCCATTTTGTTGGGGACAAGGGCCTCTTCCCGACAACCCTAGGCTGTGGTTGTTGGGGTCTGTGGGTGGGGAGCTTATTAGAATCTGCAAGGCCCCTTTAATAAGGGGGGCCCCAGATCCCACCCCCCCATATAAATGGGTAGCGGGTACAGCATACTCCTAACCCATTTACCAAAAAAGTGTCAAAAAGCGATAATCACAGGAAACCTTTTTGGACAAGTCCTTTATTAAAAAAATAAAAAAATAGTGCCCCCTTCCATTTCCATTTCCATGTTCCGACTTACAAACAAATTAAACTTAAGAACAAACTCTATCTTGTTTGTAACCTGGGGACCGCCTGTATTTGTGATGTGAAGTGAAAGAACCATGGACCTTTTAGGCATCAAACAACTAAGGGTTTGTATACAAATACACAATTGTTATTATATATATTGAAAAAAAACATGGAAAAATGACTAAAATTTCATATATAAAATAGAAAACAAAATAAGCTAGTATTAGGATCAATAGACCCAAACCAATCCTATGATGATATTATTGTATCAGCCAGAGAAAGTGGGGCTGTCAACGTCCAGAAAGGATTGGCATAGATTGACGTAGCTTGTTGAGGCTCAGCATGTTTTACAGAGCACTTTCTCAGGAGCTTGAGTATATATTCTAAATAGATGAAAATACAAAATAAACAATTGATATAAAAATAATTATTTATATAAGTCCAGAGAATCACTGCACTTAAAATTTCTTTACTGAACCAAAGCTCAAACATTACATGATGTGTAAGTTCATTAAGTTTCGGGCTCACAAGCTTACGCCCTTCTTCAGATCATACACATCTAAAGGCAAAGTTACACATATGGCTTAAATACCATAATTTTACACATTTGGAATCAATTATGTGATTAGTAATTCATTAAATACAAAGTAAATCCTTTTCTTATACATCATTATATCACAGGTGGGGAAATGGTTAGCAAAGCGTAGAGCCCTCCCATATTTCAACAGAAGACTCCAACTCATTTAATCTGTCAAAAATAAACATGTACCCAATGTATCACCCTCTGAACTCCCCTCCTCTTCCTCTCTTGTGGGCACCCACGTGGCATCACTAGACACATCATCATCGAAGTCACCTTCCCCACTGCTATAATTAGAGATCTCAGAGCAGGCAGCTACAGCCCGGACCAACCTCCTCCTTGGGCTGATCTGGGTACTGTCCTCAGACTGCTGAGTGGTGGTTGTTGCTACCTCCTCTTCCTGATCCAATGACAAGAGTGACTGCACATCGGAAATGTCTTGATATGGATCAGAAAATAATTCCTGTGACTCAAGCGGAAGGTATATGGTGGTGGTGGTGTTGGTGGTAGTGTCTTTGGGGGGTGCACATAGCAGAGAGTGAAGAAGAGGGTGCAGATCCAGAGGATGAGGAGGGTGCAGAAGAGTAAGGCTGAGTGAGCCACTCAAACAAGTCTGGTGCGTCCTTTGACGCAATCGCAGGCAATCTGTTGCTCCTGCCCTACCCCTACCACCCCTGCAGAAGGGCCTGCCTCTTCCTCTGCCTGTCATTTTTTAAATGACCCTGTGACAGAAGTGCAGTATATGTGGAAGAAGGTATATAACACCCCGCTTCAATCTGTTGTTTTTGGGGGGCACTGGTCTATCACAACAGTTATAATACTTTTTTTTTTATTGCGTTTGTCACTCTTTGTAGTATCACTGCAGAACCGCTCAGCAGTCACAATGCTGCACAGTGGAAATGCACTATACTATGCTTTCTATATGTGCAAGTATTTTATACGTGTATTACACACCTATATACTGCACACCAAATAGTACACCTATACCAGTCCTTACATTGACCTTTGTGGACCTAGTAGCTAGTGATTTGCAGACTTTACCTCAGTCCCTACACTGATAAAGGACTGCTGCAGAATATGGCAGCAGTCAGCAGCAGTGCACCACAACCCTATATATTGTACACCTATACCAGTCCTTACAAGGACCTTTGTGGACCTAATAGCGATTTGTGTCACTACAGTCTCTCCCTGCTGCACACAGCGTCCTTTATATTTTCCAGCATATAGGGAGGAGAAGCAGGAAGAACTTACATTGCACAGGAGGGACAAAGCAGACTGCGAATCTATCAGGAGCGAGGCATCAACCATGTACGGTCCCATCTGGCGCTCCCAGTAAGCCGGCACATGACTCCGCAGAGTGGGCTTTTTTTTGTCAGTCCGCTGCTGACAATAGTGTTGCCATCTGCAGTCAACGAATATGTAGTGGTAAGCCCAGCACTCACCTAGGGACGACCGCCTTAAGAAGGCACATGAGCTGCCATCACTGAGCCCAGTGGGAGCAACGAACACACAAAACCACACTCCAGGCTCTCACTGTCCAGCCTCGTCTTCTACTTCTCCTTCTCCTCTCTCCTCACCATTGTCCTCCACTCCACCTTCCATCATGCCAAGCTCACGTTTTTCTGCAAAAAGGCAGGCTTCCATGGGCCAAATGTTCGAGCGTTAAAAAAATGAAGACGCTGGATAACCCTCTTGCCCAACGGTTGACAGCTGGCTTGTCAGAACTGATAGCCCGCCAACTACTGCCATATAAACTGGTGGACTCGGAGGCCTTTCGAAAATTTGTGGCCATTGGAACATAACAATGGAAGGTCCCAGGAAGGAAGTATTTCTCACAGAAGGGCATCCCAGAGCTTTATGCCCATGTTCAGCGGCAAGTGAATGTATCTCTGGCACACAGTGTCGGTGCCAAGATACATCTGACCACAGACACATGGTCTAGCAAACACGGGCAGGGAAGGTATATCACTTTTACTGCCCACTGGGTGAACCCTCTGATGGCCGTCAAGCATGTAACCCATGGCACCCGTGTAGATTTGGTTTTACCACCACGGATTGCATGCAGGCCTGGCTCTTCTTCTCATCCTCCTCCCTCTCCTCCTCGGCTGACTCCTCCTTTTCCGTTGCTAGCGTCTCTTCCGCTGCGCCGCCCAAGCTCCGCAGAACCTATTCGACATGCCAGGTGAGACGTTGTCATGCCATGCTGTGTCTGTTGTGCCTGGAAGCCAAGAGCCACACTGGCCCGGCACTCCTTTCAGCTTTGCGTTCACAGGCAGGTCAGTGGTTAACACCGCTCAATTTGACAGTTAGTAAAGTGGTGTGTGACAACGGTGCCAATATGCTTAGCACATTGAAACAGGGCAAAATTACACACGTACCATGCATGGCACATGTCTTAAACTTCTCCTAAAGGGTGTGTAGAGGAGATATGTATGTCTTCATCCAAGGCATTTCAAACGTACTTTCAGGAATAGAAATTGAAGAATCCTTCGTTCGTTCAATAGTTGGTTTATTGTTCAGAAAGATAAGCAAAGACAAGATTGACATCTGGTAACATATGGCATGGTTTTGGCTTCTAAGGTGGTACTTCTGATGTTACATTTTCAAAGTATAGCGTTCCTTCTCTTCTCACCGATCTTCCTACTCTCATAATCTTACTCCATTCTTATAATGTTTCATGATGTTATGTCAGAATATTCTAATAACACCCATATTTGCATATATACCTAATATGGTTCAGTCTATAGATAAGTAGCATAACTCCACCCATTGTCCTGACATAGTAACTCAAAAATAGAAATACCTACTCAGCAAAACCACTCCTTCCTATACTCTCTGTTGTTCTGTGACCTTCAGAAACCATACTTATTACCGTACATATAACTTACATATATTTTCAGAAACTTTTATCACTTAAAATATTAATTAACTCAAAAACTTCTAACAATCACGGTGCTGGTGTCAGTGCACTCTAGCTCGGGGCTGGTGTCAGTGCTCTATATAGCGGTGCTCGTATCAGTGCTCTATATCACGGTGCTGGTGTCAGTGCACTCTATCACAGTGCTGGTGATCATCTCCTGCACCCTCTTCATAGCCTACCCTGACCTTTCCTCTCCTTCATTGCCTTCATGCGCTCCTGAGTCCTGAATTGTCAAAATTTCACATATAAAAAAAGAATGCTTGTAGTTGTCGATCCCAGATACACTTCATACATGTGTTATGTCAGTGGCCATGTGGTGGGACTATGTGTGCACAGCTAGTAATTATTTTGTGGCTGAAAATATGACCTGTAGGTTTTTAAAGTTTGCCTGCCATTGAAGTCAATGGGGCCCGCCGCGAACTTTGCGGTTCGCGAACTTACGGCCGCGTTCGCGATTCGCATTTGCGAAAAGTCCCGTCGGAAGTTCGTTCATCTCTATTACCCAGTCCAATACTAGGGGAAAAGTTCAAGGCTAAGGCCAAGGGCAAAATAAGTCTTGGGGTCCAAGATCTGTTAAACAGAACCCCAAAGCCTCCCTATGAAGAGGCGCCCCCTCTCGACCGAATGGGGGGAAGGCTGCTACAGTTTGCAGGCGCCTGGCGGGAAGAGATTCAGAACAAATGGGTAGCCTCCATGGCGCCTCTCGGCTACAAGCTGGAGTTCTGGGAGCTTCCACCCTCTTGTTTCCTCAGGTCAAAAGTCTCCAAAGATCCAGAAAATGGGAGGCCCTTGTTTCTGGCCTTGGAACGTCTATAATACCAAGGGGTGATTATAGACATGACCCCAGAAGAGCAAGGCTCAGGGTTCCACTTAAACCTCTTTACAGTTCCAAAACCGAACGTGGGATGTCAGACCTATTCTAGATCTAAAAGACCTGAATCAGTTTCTAGACATTTGTTCTTTCCACATGGAGTCAATCCGCTCTGTAGTTTCCACCCTTCAGGGGGTAGAATTCCTGGCATCAATAGACATCAAACATGCATATTTCCCGCTCACCAAAGATTTCTAAGGTTTGCGTGGATCATTGCCACTTCCAATTCATGGCCCAACCTTTCGGTCTTGCTAGCGCACCTCGAGTGTTCATGAAAATTCTAGTCCCGCCCCTGGCAAAACTAAGGGCTCAGGGCATAACAGTGACAGCTTATCTGGACGATTTGCTACTCGTAGAACAGTCTGTAGTACGCTTAGACTGCAATGTGCTCAGCACAGTAGAGTACTTACGGTAGAGTACCTAGGCTGGATCCCCAATTTAGAAAAATCTTCCTTACAGCCCCTAAAAAGGTTGGGCATGGTCATAGACACAGTCCAAAGCAGAGTATTTTTACCCGGATCTAAATCCAAAGCCAAGGATTTGGTACGGGTAGTCATAGCAAGGAAAAATCCCTCCATACGACTATGTATGAGACTATTTTGAGTCTTTTCCTTACGCCCAGTTTCACTCAAGACCTTTACAGTGCAGCATCCTCTCTGCCTAGAACAAAAGAGTTCAAGCCTTGGATCTTCCAATATGCCTATCACCATGGGTACGCCAGAGCCTCAATTGATGCTTGCTGACTGAGAATCTACTGAAAGGAAAATCCATTGTTTCAGTTACTTGGAAAGTCATAACCACAGATGCCAGCCACAGAAGCTTCCATCCAGGGAAAAAGGCTCTTGCCCATCAACATTCTGGAGTTTCAGGCAATTAGTTTAGCCCGCAGTGTCTGGACTTACAGTTTGCAGGGTTGTCCTGTCTGGATACAGTCCGACAATGCTACGACAGTGGCCTATATCAATCACCGGGAGTCTGGATGCCTAAAAAGAGGCGAATCACATTTTTTTTGGGCAGAGAGGCATGTTCCTTGACTGTCTGCGGTCTGGCAGGTGTATTTCCTAAGCCGCAGCAGCTGTGTCCAGGAGAATGGGCTCTACACCCCAACATATTTCAGGCCATATGTCGAAAATGGGGTACCCCGGATGTAGACCTGTTGGCTTCCAGGTTCAACAACAAACTGGACAGCTTTGTGTCAAGAACAAAAGATCCGCTAGCACAAGGGTCAGATGCCTTAACGATTACATGGGATCAGTACTCTCTGATCTATGCATTCCCTCCAGTTCCGCTTCTCCCACGATTCCTTCAGAGGGTCAAAAGGGTAGGAAATCTGGTAATTCTGTTGGCCTCAGCTTGGCCCAGGCAACCTTGGTATGTGGAGATTGTAAAAATGGCAGAAGGAAGACCTTGGGTTATTCCGCTGCGCCCAGATCTACTCTCACAGGGGCCAATATTCCATCCTGCCTTACGATGTCTGAATTTGACGGTTTGGTGGTTGAGACCTACATTCTGAAGGGTCATGGCCTCTCAGGGTCAGTCTTGTGCACTCTAATTAATTCTAGGAAGCTGGCCTCCAGGCTCATCTACTACAGAATCTGGAAGGCATTGGTTTACTGGTGTGAATCCAGGGGGTAGAAAGTATGCCATTAGCAAGATGCTTGCCTTTCTTCAATTAGGGGTAGAAATGAAGGTGGCCTTGAGCACTATCAAGGGCCAGATCTCGGCCTTGTCTAAATTCTTTCAAAGACCACTTTCCTCTCACTCCCTGGTCCGGGCCTTTGTTCAGGGGGCACTACACTTGAATCCATCGGTTAAGCCTCCTGTGTGCCCATAGGATTTGAATTTGGTTTTGTCTGTTTTACAGGAACAACCTTTCGAACCATTGCACCATGCTTCTTTAGTTCTTTTGACAAAGAAATAGTTTTTTCTGGTAGCCATATCTTCGGCTAGAAGGGTATCAGAGTTAGCAGATCTTTCTTGTAAGGAGCCATATTTGATTATTCACAAAGACACTGTGGTGTTGCATCCTCACCCGACTTTTCTGTCTAAAATGGTTTCAGGATTCCATCTGAATCAAGATGTGCTCCTACCGTCCTTTTTTACAGATCCGCAGTCCCTGGAGGAGAAGTTGTTACACTCTTTAGATGTTGTAAGAGCAGTCAGAATCTATCTTCAGGCAACGGCTCAGATACAAAAGGCTGATTGTCTATTTATTCTGCCAGAAGGCCCCAAAAAGGGCCAGGCAGCATCAAAATCCGCTATCTCTAGATGGATTTGACAGGTTATTGTTCAGGCTTATGGTGTAAAGAAGAAGATTCCTCTTTTTCAGGTTAAAGCGCACTCAACTGAAGCAGTTAGTGCTTCATGGGCAGTGCATCACCAGGCCACCATTGCTCAGATCTGCAAGGCTGCAACCAGGGGCGTTGCTAGGTGGCAAAAGGACCAGGGGCTTCAGCCCGAAGTCCAAGGCCGGAAACGGGGGGATGGTGTTGTACGCAACGCAGGTTTTTTTTGGCTGGGCCGTGACACTGATGGTAGTGACCTACCTACCCTAATCTACCTACACTAACCTACCTGACCTACCTACACTGACGGTAGTGACCTACCTACCCTAACCTACCTGACCTAACTACACTGATGATAGTGACCTACCTACACTCACCTGCCTGACCTACATACACTGGACATTTACATACACTGACCTACATACACTAACGGTAGTGACCTACCTACACTGACTTGCCTGACCTACCTACACTGACTGACCTACACATACACTGACCTACCTACACTGACCTACCTACACTGACATTTACATACACTGACCTACCTACACTGACATGAACATACACTGACCTACCTACACTGATATTTACCTACACTGACTGGCCTACACATACACTGACATTTACATACACTGACCTACCCACACTGACATTTACCTATACTGGCATTTACCTACAGTGACCTACCTACACTGACATTTACCTACACTGAACTACCTACATTGACCTGCCTGACCCACACACTCTGTCAGACCTACCTCAGCCGTGATGTACAGTGTCACAGCAGCCAGGCAGCCAGTCCTCCGAGGAAGAGGAGAAGAGGAGAGGAGAGAGGCTCGTCCGAGCGCCAAGCGGGGATGTGGCGCAGCAGCCACGTTGTAATTCCCGCCTTCTGGAGCCAACAGCGCCTATGATGCATCATAGACTTGCAGGCTCCATAAGGCGGGACCTGCTATGGCACTCGGCCGCACTCGGCCACACTCGGCGATGCGCAGGATCAGATTGGTCCCGGCGCTTGCCGCGGCGCTCAGGGCTAGCAATGGAGACCCTGCAGAACTGAGACTCGGGGCTTTAGGGGGTCACATTCTGGGCTTCAGCCCCCTCTAGCCACCCCCTCCCAATGCCCCTGGCTGCAACTTGGTCTTCGGTCCATAAATTCACTAGATTCTATCAGGTGGATGTAAGAGGGCATGAGGATGCCACTTTTGGGTGCAGCATGCTGCAGCCAGCAGTATAGGTCCTCTTGTCCATTGGCGGTCTGTGTTTTCTGATCTGTGTCTCCCTCACCTCAAATTTGGGCATTGCTCTGGGACATCTCACTAAGTAATTATCAAAGGCTCTGTGTCCCATGATGTATGAGCAAGAAAATAGGATTTTTTTTAAAGCAGCTTACCAGTAAAATCCTTTTCTTGGGAATACATCACGGGACCAGTGGTGGCTGGTGAAGTTTTAGGATGGGGGGCACAATACCCCACCCCTCCATGGTTGGTCCATCCCACTTCTCACAAGCCACACCCCTTATATAATCCACATCATATACCAGGCTGCACATTATGCACAGGGCTCTGCACATCATATACCAGGCTGCACATTATACACGGGGCTCTGCACATCATATACCAGGCTGCACATTATACACCGGGCTCTGCACATCATATACCAGGCTGTACATTATCGCTTTCATGACTAAGCCTATTTTTGGCATATGGTGTTTACAAGTTAAAATCCATAATTTTTGCTAGAAAATTACTTGGAACCCCCAAACATTATATATATATATATATATATATATATATATATATATATATATTAGCAGAGACTCTAGAGAATAAAATGGCGATTGTTGCAATATTTTATGTCACACGGTATTTGCGCAGCAGTGTTTTAAACGCAACTTTTTGGGAAAAGGGACACTTTCATGAATTTAAAAAAAACTAAACAGTAAAATTAGCCCATTTTTTTTGCATAATGTGAAAGATAATGTTACGCCGAGTAAATAGATACCAAACATGTCACACTTTATAATTGCACGCACTCGTGGATTGACGACAAAGTACGGTACCTAAAAATCTCAATAGGCGACGCTTTAAATTTTTTTTACGGTTACCAGGTTAGCGTTATAGAGGAGGTCTAGTGCTAGAATTATTGCTCTCGCTCTGATGATTGTGGCGATACCTCACATGTGTGATTTGAACACCATTTACATATGCGGGCGCGACTTCCCTATGCGTTTTCTTTGCTTCGCGAGCTCGCGGGGACATCGGGCGCTTTAAATTTTAAATTTTTATTTATTTATTTGAAAATGAAGAAATTGGTTAAATAAAAAAGAAAAAATTGTGATCACTTTTATTGCTGTCACAAGGAATGTAAACATCCCTTGTGACAGTAATAGGTGGTGACAGGTACTCTTTATGGAGGGATCGGGGTCTTTACACTTCAATGCATTCAGATCGCCGAAAACGGCGATTCTGAATAGTGTATATTTTTTTTAAAACCGGCGCCATTGGCAGCCGAGTAAACGGGAAGTGACGTCATGACGTTGCTTCCGTGTTTACTATTAGGATACTGGAACGAAGCCAATTACAGCTTTGTTCCAGTTCCTCCCCAGCAGCCGGAGGCATCGCAGCGTGAATCGGTGCTCCCGATCGAGCGGGAGCACCGGTAACAGCGGCGGAAGGTGGCGGGAGGGGGGACGTCCCCTCACGCTCCTCCGACATAACAGCCGAGCAGCTTTTAGCCGCTTCGGTTGTTATGGCTGGAAAGCCAATCGCCCACTGAAAAAAACGGTACCGGGATGATGCCTGCAGGTGCGGGCATCATCCCGGTTCTAACCCCCGGAAGCCGAGTACGCACATCTGCGTACGCTCGGCGGGAAGGGGTTATACACGGGGCTCTGCACATCATATACCGGGCTGCACATTATACACGGGGCTCTGCACATCATATATCAGGCTGCACATTATACACGGGGCTCTGCACATCATATACCAGGCTGCACATTATACACAGAGCTCTGCACATCATATACCAGGCTGCACATTTTACACCGGGCTCTGCACATCATATACCAGGCTGTACATCATACACCAGGCTCTTCACATCATATACCAGGCTGTAAATCATACACAGGGCTCTGCACATCATATATATAACATATGTGTGCTGCCGTCCAACCGGCTTATGGGTAATACCTCTGCAAACATTTTTAACTTTTTTTAACAGGTGCTGCCATCCTGCCGCTGCCCCTTGATAAGCAGGGGGGTGCAGCCGACAAACCAATAAACACAATGAATCTAGTTGCAGCGTGGGTGGGGGGGAGGTCCTGCCGTCTGCTCCCCGAAGAACATTTCATTTATGAGGTTGATAAGCAGTCAGTACCGCCGAACAACACCTGATTCACCTGTATGAGCTTTCGCCGCAGGACTGAGCAGATGAGTGCCAACATCACTTCCTTGAGTGACGTCGGAAGCGCTGCTCATTGGATTTGAGTCTGTGCGCTGCACTCGCCCAGCCAGTCCATCGCGCCGGAAGCTGTGGCACGCTCTCGACTGCGCCACAGAGCAAGTTTTTTTGGCCAAATGAAGCGCCTCGTCTGCAATCTTGTGATTGCATCGACGTGGCGCTTCCCATATTGCACGTCCAGCGCTGGGACACAGTGCACATAAGGACATTTACAAAAAAATTTTATTTAAAGGGACATGTTTAAATAATTTTTTTTAACATTGTTTTTTCTTTTTACTGCCTGGGGGGGAGGGGAGCAGCGCTCGGGCGCCCCCTATTGATGGGCCGCCACTGCATGGGACACAGAGCCTTTGATAATTACTTAGTGGGTTAGATAGTCACCGAGGAGGAGAGGAGCGGATGTGCCTGGTAACATGAGAGCCGCCGTATTCTCATGAAAATATGGTGGTGCCACTGCCTTGTACACAGGAGGATTCTAAGGAACTGGCAGGGAGGAAGGTGCAGACCAACTAATCAATAATAAAAATAGTTGACAACGATTTTCATTATTGATTATTATTATCGATAATATCGATTAATCTTTTCAGCCCTAGTAATAGGCGAGACCATTCAGAAAGTTAAAGATAGAATAGCAGGGCACAAATATTCAATCCGAGATAAATTGGTGCAGTTGCCTTTAGCGAGACATTTTTTGGAAAAAGGACATTCGATTTCCCAATTAAAATTCATGGTGCTGGAGGTAATTAACAAGAATAGGAGAGGTGGTAATCGAGAATCCATTTAAAAAAAGCGAGAGATATATTGGATTAATTTTCTTGATACTATTGCCCCTAAGGGGTTGAATACAGAACTGGATTTATATTTGTTTATTTAGGTGATAATTAATTTGATGTGATGGCCAGATAGTGATACATTGTGTACATCAGTGATATGCAATTAGTGAACCTCCAGCTGTTGCAGAACTACAAGTCCCATAATGCCTCTGCCTCTGGGTGTCATGCTTGTGGCTGTCAGTCTTGCTATGCCTCATGGGACTTGTAGTTCTGCAACAGCTAATTGCATATCCCTGGTGTACATGTTTATTTTTGACAGATTAAACAAGTTGAAGGCTTCTGTTGAAATATGTGAGGGCTCTACGCTTTGCTAACCATTTCCCCACCTGTGATATAAGGATGTATAGGAAAAGTATTTAATAATTACTACTAATCACATAATTGATTCCAAATGTGTAAAATTATGGTATTTAAGCCATGTGTTTAACTTTGACTTCAGATGTGTGTTTGATCTGAAGAAGGGCATAAGCTTGTGAGCCTTAATCGTAATGAACTTACACATCATGTAATGTTTGTTTGAACTTTGGTTCAATAAAAGAAAAATTAAGTGCAGTGACCCTCTGGACTTTTTTCTTATATTTTGGTCAGTGGGATGACCAGATCGCATTGCACTAATTGAAGAACCATCCCCAAGTGCAGACAGGGTGACACAGTGGATATGGCGACACATGTATGACAGCAACCAACCACCAGAGAGCATCTGATATGTCATAGTGTCATCTAGCAACAATAAAGTTGCATATAGATATATACCAATGTAGTAGTTATATAAGGAAAGGGAAACAACTATGTGTGTTTACCACAACATAAATTGTTATTTAATAAATAGAAAAACCAAAGAACAAGGCTTACAGGCTGTGAGCCTTACAACCTTTAGGCTGGGTTCACACCACAGCGATGCGGGAACGCCGCGAATCCGCGGCGTTTTCCCGCATCGCATTACTCCCGCCGGCAGTTCACACTGCCCTATGCGAACGGCTGGGAGTGTCAATGATATGTTAATGACACCCCCAGATCCGTCCGCATATCGCAGTGCGATCTGCCGACTCGCACAGGAATCGGATTGCATGGTGTGAACACCCATGCGATCCGATTCTGTTGCGGACCAAAAAAAGGGTCCTGTGCGAGTTTGCTGCGGGAGCGATGCGAATTCAGCCATACTATCTGTATGGCTGAACTCGCATCGCTATGGAGATCGGATGTGATTTGCACTGCAGTGCGGTGCGAATCACATCCGGCTCTCCCCCCGCAGCAGTGTGAACCCGGCCTTAGTGGAGTCAGTTGATATGGCAAGGCCTGTAATGCTGCGTACACACGATCGGACCTTCGGCAAACAAAAGACCGATGAGAGCTTTTGGTCAGAAAATACGTTTGCATGTATGCTCCATCGGACTTTTGTTGGCCAAAAGTTCTTAATTTTTCAATGGGAAAAAGTACCTATCCGAAAATGCGTTCATGTAATTCCGATGTGCAAAAACTCACGCATGCTCAGATTCAACTATGAGACAGAAGCATGGGCTACTGGCTATTGAACTTCCTTTTTCTAGCCCCGTCGAACGTGTTGTACGTCACTGCGTTCTTGATGGTTAGGATAGAGTAAGAAGAGGTTAGAACCTTTTTGCTTTTTTGGCCATCTGGGTGTCATTGGGCAGATTTTCCTTAATTTCCAGTACTATAGACAACAGGGGAACTCTCTGCAAAGTGAAGAAAATCTCAACTTAAAGACAAGAGACAAAATTATTTGGGAATAGTTTTTATGTAACTGACATCTAAAGTGCTATAATTTAATTAACTATAAATACATTGCAATTGCCAGTCAAGTCACATTTTCCCATGGTTTGTGCCAACTGTAATTAGAAACATTTTTTTTAACATTTGAACTTAATGTAAAATTGTGTCTGTGTAAGTGTTTGGTTGAAATGCTAGCTCGTGTTTGGCAAATACTCTACAGTAGCAAATAATTTGGAGCTCACTAATAATTCTATAGGCAATTACAGATTATTGGAATGTGAATCTCCTCTAATTATTACATTTTGCGTAACTGTAACATATAAGTGAGCTTCTGGCAAAAAAAAAAATAGGTATACAATGATGTATATTATAATAGTAAAAAACATATACTGCATGCTAGCATTAAATAGTTTAGTCTGATTACTGGTACAGCTTTAAGTGCAACATATTGAATAATAAGATTTTGCTGGTGCTTTTCTTCATCCGACAACAGCTCTGCTTATTGCATCGTCACTCATGTAAGGGTTCCTCATTACAAGACTGCATATCACAGCACCTCCAAAAATAGCAATGCTGTTTACCATTTCGTTATCACAACATTTTAATCTAAGCATTCCAAAATAAAGCATTGGTGTGAAAATCCCAACTTAAATAGTTGCCAACAAGAACCAATTTATCTGTGGGAAGATTTTGCCTCTATTAGCTTATATTCAAAATTAGGGATTTTTCCTTATTGTGAGCCCTAGTGACAATGGTAGAGCCCTAGTGACAATGGACAAAGGCAGTCATAGGCTACGGAGGCATTCCCAGCCCTGCAGCCACATGTATGCAAAGAACATACCGTGGTGTGAAAAAGTGTTTGCCCCTTCCTCATTTCCTGTTCCTTTGCATGTTTGTCACACTTAAGTGTTTCTGAACATCAAACCAATTTAAACAATAGTCAAGGACAACACAAGTAAACACAAAATGCAATTTGTAAATGAAGGTGTTTATTATTAAAGGTGAAAAAAAATCCAAACCATCATGGCCCTGTGTGAAAAAGTGATTGCCCCCTAAACCTAATAACTGGTTGGGCCACCCTTAGCAGCAACAACTGCAACCAAGCGTTTGCGATAACGTGCAATGAGGCTTTTACAGCGTCCTGGAGGAATTTTGGCCCACTCATCTTTGCAGAATTGTCCTAATTCAGTTACATTAGAGGGTTTTCGAGCATGAACGGCCTTTTTAAGGTCATACCACAACATCTCAATAGGATTCAGGTCAGGACTTTGGCTAGGCCACTCCAAAGTCTTCATTTTGTTTTTCTTCAGCCATTCGGTGGTGGACTTGCTGGTGTGTTTAGGATCATTGTCCTGCTGCAGAACCCAAGTTCGTTTCAGCTTGAGTACACGAACAGATAGTCGGACATTCTCCTTCAGGATCTCTTGGTAGACAGCAGAATTCATAGTTCCTTTTATCACGGCAAGTCTTCCAGGTCCTGAAGCAGCAAAACAGCCCCAGACCATCACACTACCACCACCATATTTTACTGTTGGTATAATGTTCTTTTTATGAAATGCAGTGTTCCTTCTATGCCAGATATACTTGGACACACACCTTCCAAAGAGTTCCACTTTTGTCTCATCGGTCCACAGAATGTTGTCCCAAAAGTCTTGGGGATCATCAAGATGTGTTGTGGAGAAATTGAGACGAGCTTTGATGTTCTTTTTGCTCAGCAGTGGTTTTCTCCTTGGAACTCTGCCATGCAGGCCATTTTTGCCCAGTCTTTTCCTGATGGTGGAGGCATGAACGCTGACCTTAACTGAGGCAAGTGAGGCCTGCAGTTCCTTGGACGTTGTTGTGGGGTCTTTTGTGACCTCTTGGATGAGTCGTCGCTGCGCTCTTGGGGTAATTTTGGGCGGCCGGCCGGCCACTCCTGGGAAGGTTCACCACTGTTCCATGTCTTCGCCATTTGTGGATAATGGCTCTCACTGTGGTTCGCTGGATTCCCAAAGCTTTGGAAATGGCTTTATAACCCTTTCCAGACTGATAGATCTCAATTACTTTCTTTCTCAGTTCCTGAATTTCTTTGGGTCTCGGCATGATGTGTAGCTTTTAAGAATCTTCTGGTGGACCTTACTGTGTCAAGCAGCTCCTATTTAAGTGATGCCTTGATTGTGAACAGGTGTGGCAATAATCAGGCCTGGGTGTGGCTAGAGAAATTGAACTCAGGTGTGGACAACCACAGTTATAGTATGTTTTAACAAGGGGGGCAATCACTTTTTCACACAGGGCCATGATGGTTTGGATTTTTTTTCACCTTTAATAATAAACACCTTCATTTACAAATTGCATTTTGTGTTTACTTGTGTTGTCCTTAACTATTGTTTAAATTGGTTTGATGTTCCGAAACACTTAAGTGTGACAAACATGCAAAGGAACAGGAAATGAGGAAGGGGGCAAACACTTTTTCACACCACTGTATATATGTGGGGGGATGCCTCCACCACCTGTGATTGGCTGTTGGCTTTGACAGCTTCTAGGCAGGATATCTCAGGTGGATTCGAACACATGTCCAAACCCTCCTACGCTCATCACTGATGGTAGCCATGACATTTGTAAGGGAGTGAAACTACCTAATGGGAATACAGGCATCAGTAAAACTCCTCACTACTCTATTTAAAACGAAAACTTCTGGCTTTAGATATATTTTATATTATTAGAATGTTTTTATCCTTAGCTTTACAAAGTTTGTAGCTTGAATTTTCCAAGTCTAATATTGTTTACTAATTTGTTTACTTTTCTTTTTCCAACCCAGAGGAAGGTCTGTGGTCTTTGTGGAAACTTTGACGGAAACAAAGAAAATGATTTCATTACACGGAAGCAATGTTTAGTAAAAGATGTGAGAGAGTTTAGAGACAGTTGGAAGATATCTGAAGACTGTCCAGAGGTGTACACATCTAAGCAACCATGTGCTATTAACCCATACAGGATGCCTTGGGCACAGAAAATGTGCCATATTATCATCAGTGATGTTTTTGAAAAATGCCATGCAGAGGTACTAGCCTAAAGTCTTTACATTTGATATATCTACAACAATAAAGGGCAAAAGTAGTATTGGATTTAAAAGATCAGTATATGTAGAAGATTTTTAAAAAAATAAATAAAAATGGGTTGGGCTATTTGTCTTCAGCATCACTAGTGCAATTTACTACAGTTGTTGCTTTTGTTGCAAATTAACTCCAGATAGAGATTTAAACTGAGGGCCACACACCAAAGTGCATTGCAGTAAATACTCCACACTGTGCCTGCATTTTACAGTTCATTTATATACAAGAGTTGCCAGCGTCTTGTCACTTGAATGGGCTTTCATTTCTTTCAGAGTCTCAAAGAAGGAATAGCAGAAAGAACACTTGTAAAGCATACAAAATGCCAGATTTTTTTAAATGTAGCAGTATGGCACCAGTTAGTCCACATGTTGCTTTATAAATGAGTGGAACTAACCCCATGGATTTAACTGTTTCCCCAAACAGGCGCATTCAAGGCAATCTGTGAATGATAACTGTCACATTTGCTTGTGCTCCCAATTGAACTGTCAAGTCATCATCAAATGACTGATGTCAGAACTGATCACATATACAGCACCATGGCAATAGCAGATCAAATAGGGGCTAAGATGGCAGCTTCCTTGGCTATAGGGATTATGAGGGTTTAGTTCCACTTTAAGAGTATACAGGAATATATAGTATATTTAAAGCAAATATTTTAACAAAATTGAATGCTGGCTTCATTTTAAGTTATCTAATGCAAAAAGTTATTTTAGGGCCCTATATGTCAACTTATGCCGCGTACACACGATCGGAATTCCGGACAGAAAAAAAAAGATGAGAGCTTTTCATCGGAAACTGTGACCGTGTGTATGCTCCATCAGAATTTAGCTGTCCGAATTTCCGCCAGCCAAAAATGTATAGCATGTTCTCATTTTTCCCAATGTAAATCCGATCGTGTGTATGCAATTCCGACATGCCAAAAATCACGCGTGCTCAGATTCAACTACGAGACAATAGCTCCTTCAATATTCACTCCAGTGTAAATCAGATTTTTTTTTTTTTACGCTACACATATTTCAGTTTGATTTATACAGATTATACTTTCTTATAAGAAATGTAAGCTTTCAGTAAATTGTGGTGGCAGTTAGACATATGTTAGTTCGTTTCTGTTTGAATCTAAATTCGCACAAATTTTTAATTATTCAGAGATTTGAATGTATCCGAATCTCCAAATGACAATAACATTTTCATTAACCAGTTGCCAACCGGGCCATAGCTGAATTACGGCTACAGCGTTGTCAGATAAATCTGGGAGGCCATCATATGACGTCCTCTCAGAATCGTGCTCCCGTCTGCGAATGTCCGTGTCCACCATGCACAGAAATGCTCATCCATGTTCATCCACGCTCAGCCATGTTTATCCATGCCCAGCCATGGCTCCTCTATGCCCAATCATGCTCATCCATTCCCAGCCATGCCTCATCCATGCTCATCCATGCCCATCCATGCCCAACAATGCCTCATCCATGCCCATCCATGCCCAGCCATGCCTCATTCATGCTCATCCATGCCCAGCCATGCCTCATTCATGCTCATCCATGCCCAGCCATGCCACATCAGTGCTCATCCATGCCACATCAGTACTCATCCCTGCCACATCAGTACACATCCGTGCCACATCAGTGGGCCATTCTGGATGAGATCACACAGACAGGTGAGGGTCTCCCAGTTCAGATTCTGCTGGATAAATTCGGACATTCCCTGACTCTGGACCTGAAATTATGAGATTGATGGCTTATTTATACTTATGACGGGCTGACGGACTGGCGAGGAATCAAGGAGAATTCTACAGCCATTACACATATAGTGACATACGGCCCGTAGTGGCCATTGCTTGAGGTGAGAGGCTGGGGGAAACAAGGGGCGCACTCCGGAGCACATTTGAACACTACATTGGTGGACTGGCACTGCTTGAAGTGAACTGCACTTATTTGCTGCATGATCAACATAAATGAATTTTTTTTTTGGAAGATTATCCATCATTGTGGGACTTATTAAGAAGTTTACTTTTGATTGATCACTTTAATACATTATCAGCGTATTATACGCATGCACGGATGCACTTTTAAAAATTATTTTCACTATATATTGCTGTTTTGCAGATTATTGTGATATATGTGGCACTTTTTTCTGTGGATATGGATTCATTTGAGCTAATTTTGCACATTGTAGGTTTGCACATTTATGATTGATTGCACTTTATTGATTTGAATTAATTAATTTATATATTTTATATTTAATATTGGATAGGAAGTAAGGTAGCGCCACACACTATTTATTATATATGTCCTTAAAGAGGAAGTAATCCCTGATGAGTTTACTTCCTCTTTCATTCCCTGCAAAGGTAAAGCATAATGGACTACTATGCATCGCATAGTAGTCCATTATGTGTCACTTACCTGACACAGGAGCCAGCGATGTCACCACTGTCCCCTGTAGTCCGGCGTATCCATCTTCTCGGTGGGTCTCGCCGCTCTGCTGCTGTCATTCGACGAAGCCGCGATGACGTCACTCCAGCGCATGCGCACGGGAGCTGCCACGCGCGGCATATCGCCGTTGACGGCAGCGCGCTCAGTGTGCCTGCGCGCCGCTGTCTATGGCGCCTGCGTGCCACTGTCTATGGCGCATGCGCCGCAGACAGCGGTGCCTGTCTTTCAGCAAATATCTCCTAAACCGTGTGTTAGGAGATATTTCTTGGACCTACAGGTAAGCCTTAATCTAGGCTTACCTGTAGGTCAAAGTGTGTTGTAAGGGTTTACAACCACTTTAAATTGTGCAGAGATCGCTTTTTTATGTCTTTTTTATGCAGCTTCCCATTATATATTTCTTTTAGTGACATTTTGTAGGTAGGAATTAGTACTTTTTATCATTTACATATACAATATCGCCTTACTCAGGAGGAGTAGCAGAATGAGGTTTGAGGTGTAATTGGAAGTATGCTTATGCTGTGCATGAAAAATTGTTGTTATGACAATTTTGTGAAAAAAATAAATCTTAATTTGCAATGTATTTTGGGAAAAAATACAACTTCAAAAAACGAATTATGCCTCTTACTAGATATCTTGGAATGTCTACTTTCTAAAAAGCGGTAATTTGGGTGATATTTGTACTTCACTGATATTTCAGGGCCTCGAGAAATTAGGCTGTCAGTAAATCAGGTGTGATCAATTTTCATGTAAATGGTGCCATAGCTTGTAGACTCTATAACACTGATTTGGGTTATTTATACCAAAAATATGTAGACGTATAAATTTAGGCCAAAAATTATGAATAAAAATTATTAATTTGCAAAATTGTATAACAAACAGAGAAAAATTCGATTTTTTACAAAATTTGCAGTCTTTTTTTCATTTATAGTGCAAAAAAAACAAAAAAACAAAAAAACTCAGTGGTGATTATATACCCCTAAAAAGAAAGCTCTTGCTTTTGTGTGAAAAAAGCACAAAAAGGTTGTATGGGTACTACAACTTTGCATGACTGAGTAATTGTCATTGAAAATCTGAGAGCACTGAAAGCTAAAAATTGGTCTGGTTAGGAAGGGGGTTTAAGTGCCCAGTGGGCAAGTTGTTAAAATTCGTTATGTTACATTTGATTTATTCTTTTTTCTAACAAATTTCTAACAAAAGTTTTAGAAACGATGGAACTTTCAAAAGTGCAAAGTATAGCTGATTGTTAAGTAGTAGGCCAGGAAGCTGGCCACTGTATCCTTAAAAGCCAATGACTCATCAGTTGTAAGTGGGTTTCCCTGCTGACAGCTGAAATGTAAATAAAATAATACCAGCAATGAAAAATGCAGGAAAAAAGTGTGAGTGCCCCCCCCCCCCCCCCCAATCAAGGCTCTTGGGGTCAGGCATGGATTTTATGGGGAATCCAAAGCCAAATGAAAAAATGACATGCCCCCCCAAAATTCATACCAGACCTTTATCAGAGCATGCAGCCAGGAAAGGGGCGGTGAACAAGCACCCCCTCTTCTGAACCATACCAAGCCACATGCCCTCAACATTGAGGGGGGGGGGCTTTGGGAAGGCAAGGCCCTCCCCCAGCACATTGTCCCCATACTGGTAGAACCCACTGGTTATACTGTCTATTGAGGCAGCAATGGGTCGACCTGAGGGGTTGGTAAGGCTCTTATGCACCTTTGGGAGGTGATAGAAATAGGGAGTGTGGTGAAATTCCCTAACCAGAAAGGGGACTTCGAATTCAGTGATGATGTGGCCCGTAAGTGTGTTTCTGATTAGGTTGGTTGCCTCTATGGTGAATTGAGGTAGTGGATCAGTGAGGAGCTTTATGTGGGTGTTGGTATCTGATAGCAACATATGTGCTTCTGAGACATAGTCACTGTCTAAACATCAGAATAATAATAATTTATCCTTGTTCTACTTGTTGCAGTTCTGTCCCAGTCAGTGTTTATTTTAGTATTTTTTTTTTTACTGTATGTATATTTACCTTTACTGCACCAAGTTATTTATTCTATTTTACTGTAATTTATTCCATTGCATACTGCCATGTAATGATTTGGCAGTCGTTATCAGTCCCACCCACCTCCTGCCCATTTGTCCCACCCCTGACTCTCATATAAACCCCTTCACCTTGCATTACTCCAATGGTTTGAATAAGGAGTGATTGAGCAAGTGTCGAAACATGTCCTGCTCACTTTGATGCCAATTCCAGTTGCCTGTATTCCATGCTGGCCCTGACAGCATGGCTCTCCATCTTGGATCAGAGACACAGTGTTTCCCACTGATGGTCACCTGGAACTTTCACCTGCAGCTGTCTTTACTCCCAGGAAGCATCTTGGTGGACAATATGGATTCCTTGATATGCCTGTTTTTAACCCTTCCTTATCTTTAAAGTGTTTTATTACTACCCTTAGAAGTGCCTTCTTCTCTGCTTTCTTTTTTTTATTACCTATGTACCCCTACTCATTCACATAGGAGGTGGCATCTGGGGGCCCACTTGTTAAAGAGGGCTCCCAGATTCCAATAAGTCACCCCCACACCTTCACAACCACTGGGCCAGGGTTCTGGGGAAGATGCACTTGTCCCTATCAACATGGTGCTTTGGGGGGACCCCCTCTGCCCCAAAGCATGCCCCAGTTGAGGGCATGTGGCCTGGTATGATTCGGGGGTGGCACTCACTTGGCCTGTGGGCTGAATGTTTGGATAAGGGTCTGGTATGGACTTTGGGGACCTCAGGCCATATTTTTTACATTTTGATGTGGGGTTCCCCTTAAAATCCATAGCAGACCCAAAGGGCCTGGTATGTATGGGGGGGCATGTTGTTTTTTTCTGCATTTTTCATTCCCAGCATTCTTTTGTTTACATTTCAGCTGTTAGAGGGCAAACCCTTTGACAGCTGATGAGTCATTGGTTGTTACTAAGGATACAACGGCCGACTTCCTGGCCCACTCCCTAACAACCAGCTATTCTTCACACAGAATTCAGATCGGTTGACCATTTTTTGATAAATCTGAATTTGTATCGTTCCTAAAATTTGAAATTCACTAGAAAATTTATAAACAAAACCAAACAAAACTAATTCCGAAACTAATCAATAAAATTTATTTAGTAACATTACGAATCTATGTGAAACACATTTTTGCATTCTTCCCATGTCTATTGGTAGTGTCCCTCTTCAGACTAATTGCAGAGAAGCAGTTAACCCATAAAGTGCTCAAGCCAAATGCATAAACAACAGCATTCAACACAAAAGGAAAGGTGAGCCCAGGTAAGGTCTGCATAGAAATACATAAAGTATTTCAAACCAGACAAGTAGCTGCATATAGGGAGGTACTGCTTATTCATAACTACCGTGTCTCCCCAAAAATAAGCCCAGGGCGTATAATAATTTTGGCAACAAAAGACACGGTATGGCTTTTTTTTCGGGTTAGGTCTTATCATGTAATGTGCTGTCTTCTCTCCCCCTCTCTCCCTGCCTGACAGGAATCCCCAGTGTAAACTGAGTTAAAATGCTTGTAAAATCCTATAATCTACTCTATTACAGTAGTATATAATGTACAATGTGTGTGTTTCTGTAATATGATTGTGCCAAATACCTTCATTATAGCACTGCTCTGCACTTTTTTGACCGCCGTAGCTCTCTTCCCCGCAATTATATAATACAAACACACACATTGTACATTATATACTACTGTAATAGACTGGATTATAGGATTTTACAAGCATTTTAAACTCAGGCTTATTTTCCGGGTAGGGCTTATATTGCAGCCCTCCTGAAAAATAACGCTGGGTCTTATTTTCAGGGGTAGGTCTTATTTTCGGGGAAGCACGGCAGTGTAGTTTGATTCCTTTGGAAGTACAGGTACATCTACCTGTCCCTAGTTGGTCAGTGCTGCCTAATTCAAAGATACATACTGCAGTATGGGAGATCAGGCACTGATGCCAAATGTATGTGTCAATTTATTGGATGATTAATATGATTATATATATTTACAATGGAAAAGGCGCAAGTCATGTAGTCTTTGCTCAGATTTTAACGATGATGGTCAGATGTTGGTGATAATAATGATAATTTTAGGAGATTTTTTGACTTTCCATTATTTCCACTATTTCTGAATATTCTTATATACTTCTATGATTTAAAGTCCTTTGTGGTGACATGTTTTGAAACGTATGCCCCGTACACACGATCGGAATTTTGATTGGAAAAAGCTCTGATGGTTTTCCCAACAGAATTCCCGACAGGATTTTGCTCAAGCTGTCTTGCATACACACGGTCACACCAAATTCCGTCCGTCAAGAACGCAGTGACGTACAACACGTACGACGGAACTAGAAAAGGGAATTCCAGTAGCCAGTAGCCAATAGCTTCCATCTCGTAGTTGAATCTGAGCATGCGTGAGTTTTTTTTGCGCATCGGAATTGCATTCCTTTTTCTGTTGGAAAAATTGAGAACCTGCTCTCAATATTTTGCTGGCGGAAATTCGGCCAGCAAAATTCCGATGGAGCATACACACGGTCGCATTTTCCGACCAAAAGCTCTCATCGGTCTTTTGCCGGCCGAAATTCCCACCGTGTGTACTTGGCATTCGGTATAGAATATATTAAACATAAAGAGGAGTAAAGCAAAGGTTAGTTTCAGAAGCTCACATTCAGTATAAATTCACTAGTAATTATTTTAAAGGTTACTGTATATATCAATATGTCTTGCCACTACAGATTTTACCTTGCCACTATGCTAGGATACAGTTCCTATAAGAAGTTTTGTTGTCCCACTGATCAGAAGAAAATGTACATAACATATGTATATATAGATATATATGTTTCACTTTTGATGTCTTTGTGTCCCAGGTCAACCCTTTAACATTTTACGAAGCTTGTGTCCAAGACACCTGTGCTTGTGATACGGGAGGAGATTGTAATTGTTTTTGCACAGCTATTGCCACTTATGCACAAAAATGTAGTGAAGCCTGTGTGTGCGTAGAATGGAGATCCCCAACCGTCTGCCGTAAGTAGAGCTCTGAAAAAAAGGTGTCCTAAGTGATCATAGTTTAATGAATTGTATAGAACTTCCTGCCAAGGGTGCAAATTCATGGAGCACAGAGGCTCACACTGCTCCTCTTATTTTTTTTTTTTATTGTTTATTTATGACAGAGAAGCCGATCCACAGTGATCACAATACAGAAATAAAACAACCGTTATCACATATAAGCAAAAAGAAACAACCATATAGATGATCTCGTCATAGTTTCTCATAGGGCAGGGGTCTCCTGAGCATAAGAGGATGATGAATTTGGCCCTATGGGTTCATCATCTCTTCTAATTTTTTAATAAGCTGTAATCAAAATAAGAGACGTGGTCTAGTATCACTAAGAGCGAGGTGAGCAGAGAGGGAAGAGAGTGGGGAAGAATAAAAAAAGAGAGAGATATAGGGAAGGGAGGTATAGGGAAGGGAGATATAGGGAAGGGTGGGGGGGATGGTGAACATGGCTCTAATGGGTCGTACCCTACGGGGTTGGGTCCCTTTAGCTACCCCCACTGAGGGCAAGGGGCCCGATTCTGTCCGGTCCGATTGTCTAGTCTGGCCTTCTAAGCTTCTGTCCTTCTTCTGAGTATTTAAATGCGTTCCATGCCTGCCATGTCCTGGAGTAGCTCTCCTGTCTGTTTTGGCTGGTGAGGATCAAGCCGTCCATCCTACCCACCTCATCAACTTTGCAAAGCCATTGGGCTATGGATGGCGGGTGAGGGGATTTCCAGTTCAATGGAATACAGGCTTTTGCCGCATCCAGGAGATGGCGAACCACCGATTTTTTTGTACACCCGGGACGGGGTGTTCGTCACATGGAAGAGGAAGAACGCTGGTTCGTCCGGTGTGGTCCGGTCTGTGAAAAGTTGGGTTATTCGTCTGATTTCGGACCAGAAATGTCGTAGCCGGGACAGGACCAGAAAATGTGTAAAATGGTACCTTCTCCAGTGTGACATCTCCAACAATGGTCGGAGGTCGCTGGGAAAAGTTTATGTAAGATGGCGGGGGTTTTGTACCAGCGGGAAAGGATTTTGTAGTTTGTTTCCTGGGTTTTGGCGCAGAGGGAGGATTTATGAGTGAAGTTAATGATGTGCTGCGAAACCTGAGTCGTGAAGTGGCAATCTAAATCCCTCTCCCATTTGAGTAGGCTTGGGGGTCGGTAGTCTCCGGGTGGTTCCATCAGTATGGCGTAGGTCATCAAAAGGGTATGAGTAGGGGGCGCATGCGCGAGGTTCTACATGGAGGACGTGTTCCACTAGAGCTCCGCTCTTCCCGCCGCATCATCGGGTATTTTCTCCGGGTTTGAGCCACCCTGCAACCCCGCTGTTTCAGCACATCACCTCCGGAACGCACACGGATCACTCCGGTATGGTCCTGACAAACCACCGAGGCAAGAACAAGCCTAAACCGATAAAGGAGGCCCTAGCCCGCGCCTCGTCCAAGATGGCGGCGAAAGCTCTTGCTATGCAGCGAGCTCCCTCTCCGGACGAAACAAGACATACTGATAGCGAGGACGATGACCGCTCAGATGATCACGCTGATGGTCCCTCCACCATACCACCCACAGGTATGTCTCAGGCGGATTTTCTGTCACTAATGGAAACCATGCTGCATAAGGCCCTCAAATCTACCTCTGACCAGATAACAAACAAGCTAACCAGGGAGATAAGGGAACTAGGCCAACGCACATCGGACCTGGAGACCAGGGTAGACGATATTGAACTCACGCTCCAGGAGCAGGTCCAGGAGCAGGCGGTCCTACAAGATGAGAACACTACCCTCCTCTCCCGCTTAGAGGACGCGGAAAATCGCTCCCGCAGATCCAATCTGCGCCTGCGAGGCATACCAGAAACGATCGATGATGTACAGTCCTTCACTACGGCCCTCTTCCAGGAACTGTCCCCCTCTATACCAATCGAACGTTTAGAATTCGATCGGATCCATAGGGCCCTTACCCGCCGACTACCTGATGGTCCTCCGAGAGATATTATCATTAAGCTTCACTTTTTTCGTACAAAGGAGCAATTGCTGACAGCCGCACGTAACAAGGATGCTCTTCTGTTCCAGGGGCACACATATCAGCTCTTCTCTGACTTGGCTCCCCTAACGATCGCAAAACGCCACGCGATGAAACCACAGCTACAGATTCTTCAACAGCATCAGGTCAAATACACATGGTGTTTCCCTTTCGCCCTACAGTTTTCCTACCAAGGCCAGTAACACTCCTGCACATCTCCTGAAGCTCTCCAACGTCTTCTGGAATCCCTGCATCTGACGGCCCCAGCCCAACCTTCAGAAACGGCCCTACCACGCACCCCGGCCAGGACCTCGGCCCATCCCTATACCAACACCCCGAGAAGGCCTCCACTGGCCCCTTCCTCTATCCGTAAGGGGACCCCAGCCCGGCCTCCCCGAGATGTCGTAACGGATCGCCTACTGCATTCTCCTCGCTGAACAATGCTACTTGCTCTTTTTACCTTAATTGAGTGCAACTGGAGGAACCCGGTATGAGATCTTGATCACACCATTTGCTATTTTTGCCTGACCTCTTATCCGGGGCCAAGGGGACTGTCCCGAGATGGGTTTTCCCCCCCTTTTTTTCTTTTTTGGGGGGAACCTGCACAGTCCCCTATTACTCTCTGGTGTTGCACAGGCTCAAACCCTATGATTTACTATTCTGCCTGTTTCTTTTTGTGTGTTTTTTTGTATGTTTTTTTTTCTTTCTTTCAGGTACACGGTTGTGAGGACTAATCTCACTGTTTCCCCATTTTAGTACCTGGTTATATTACCTGCACAATGGGATTGCTTTGTGACTGTGTTGCATTAGTCCCACGACTACTAATAGCCCATTATTAATGGTTTTATTGATATAGAACTTTGTCATTGTATTTTGATTTCTAAGTTTTCTATTTGAATAACCCGTTTGCGGCGGGAAGCTGTCATGGCTTGCCCCTACTATGGTGTACACACCCTTCAGCCGGCTGGCCGACTGGGGAGTCTGTGCACTGTTTGGTCGGGTGACGGATTTCTGTTCCTCCCTCCATAATGTGTCCATATCCTTACCCTACGAATCCTACTTTCCCTCCCCTCTATTCCCGCTCTTCTCTTCTTTTTTCCCCCTTTTTTTATCTGCTATGGGACGGCGGGGTCCTGGGGACTTTTCTGCATTTCCCCTCATTTCTTTCCCGATGGCCCCCAGAAAAATACTTTCGCTTAATGGTAAAGGCCTCAATTCACCTAACAAACGGGTCAAGGCTTTCCAGTCTTTTGCATCGCTGGATGCTGGCATTGTGGCTCTTCAGGAAACCCATTTTTCCATTAACGCAACCCTGAAGTATTTTAGTTCCCGGTACCCTCAAGTTTTCACCGCCTCCGCTCCCACAAAGCAACGTGGTGTGTTGATTGCTATCCACCATACCCTCCCTTTCTCAGTGACCTCCGAAATTAAAGACCCGGAAGGGCGCTATGTTATTCTAGTGGGTTTACTTCAAGATGTAGAAACTACCTTGGTTTCCTATTATGCCCCTAATAATAACCCTACCCCTTTCTTATCACATCTACTCCAGGTCCTACGGACCCATTGTAAGGGCACTCTGTTTTTATGTGGTGATTCAAATTTGGTGCTGCAACCTCATCTAGATAAATCTCCCAATGCCCCTGAACAATACACCCCCTCTCTATGGTTTCGGAAGCTGCTGCAGCAAGCCTCACTGATTGATACTTGGCGGGAATGCAATCCGACCAAAAAGAATTACACTTTTTACTCATACCCTCATAAATCCTTCTCCAGAATTGATCATATCTTTCTTTCAGTTGCATCCTCCCCGATCTTGGCTGACTCTATTATACAACCCATACCTTGGTCGGACCACTGCGCAGTAATAACCTTGATAACATCCCTGATCCCCCAATCTAGAGATCGCTCATGGTGTATTAATGAAGCCCACCTTACCAATCAATCTTACTTGTTAGATATCCAAGTGGCTCTCAAGGATTATATACAGAATAATTCCACCCCTGATATCTCTCCTACCCTTCTCTGGGAAGCGCATAAGCCGATGATTAGGGGCACGTGTATCTCAGTCTCCACACACCTCAAAAAAGATAAGAAACTCCGACAGGCTAGTCTAGAACAGGCGTTCCACCAGGCTTTCTTACAGTTCCAGGCCTCCTCGACTGAGACCCATAGGCTGGCGATGGAGAATGCCAGAGTTGAATTGGACCTGCTGCTGTCTGAGTCTGCTGACAAGGCTATCCGTAGGTCCAACCACACTTTTTATACGAAAGCCAACAAACCAGATACGCTGCTGGCCATGCGCCTGCGGCGCCCTGATAAAAACCAGATCCCCATTAGACTCAAAATAGATAAGCACACCCTTACCAGTAACCCAGTCAAGGTACTTCGTGAATTCCGTAACCGTTTGGAAGGTTTATATAAGGCTAAACCTTCCTTCACTCAACAAGCGGCTGATCGGCTGTTTCGTGACCTTTCCTTGCCCACAATGGCTGACTCTGATAGAGAATCCCTTGAGACACCTATTAGGCCCGAAGAAATAGTTGCGGCTATCCAAACCCTTAAACCACATAAGCGTCCTGGCCCTGATGGCTTTTCTGCCACTTATTATAAAAAAATTGTGAAATAAAAAGGTTATGGCGCTAAACCCTATCAGTGATGTGATGAGTTAACTTATCATCAAAACCTGGTGTTTATTTTTTATATAAAAAGAAAAAGAAAAAACTGTTGGTGATAACGTGCAGAGATTTCCTAAAACAATTTTATCCAAAGAGAATTGTGTGTGATTAATGTGGAGTCAACATTCATGTTCCATTATAATTAAAACCAAATTGGGTATTAAATTATCCTATACGTATCGACCTACTAAAAACATGTAAACATTCATTTAAGTGTGCAAAATGGTAGAAATATTGTTAGTATTCAACAATGTACTAGTTCAAAACAGATTGTGCAAACATGTGCAAAAAATGTGCAAAAAAGCAACTAAAGGTCAGAACAACCAGGGATCAGAAATAATTCAACCAAAAAATCGCATGAAGACGCCAAATGTGCAAATAGACAATAACTAAGGATCAGAACAACCAGGGGTCTGAAATATTTTCAACCAATAATCGCATGAAGACGCATCTATGTCCAATGTAAGTCCAAAGTTAATATTTGGCTTAGTAATACTGCCTCTTCAGATTATTGTTGTAATTGGTACATAAACTCACATTTTACATTAAAAGCATATGCGTATGGAAAAAAAAACTCAGCCGTTCGTCTCAAACGAGTGCACACAACGTGGCCACGCCCTACGCGTTTCGTCACTACGATGTCCTCTGGAGCCTCTGGAGGCTCCAGAGGATGTCGTAGTGACGAAACGCGTAGGGCGTGGCCACGTTGTGTGCACTCGTTTGAGACGAACGGCTGAGTTTTTTTTTCCATACGCATATGCTTTTAATGTAAAATGTGAGTAGATCTTAATATTAATAAACGAACGATTTGGTTAAGAACGTATTACACTATGGATATGTCTTTCCTTATATAATTAACGTTGGATACCATACGGACGGAATAACGAAGCTTCACCCAGTGCACCAGCAGCAGCCAGAGAGCGACACAGTGGCTTACATTGTGAAGGTCCATCCAGCCCCACAGGGGCATTAACTCTGGTGAGAGCATTCACATACTATAGCACTGAGTGGCGCACCGGGGATGAAGTTCTCTAATTGAAAACCCGCACTATTTGCACGAGTGAATCAAATATTCCCTATTGACTTTATGTACCAATTACAACAATAATCTGAAGAGGCAGTATTACTAAGCCAAATATTAACTTTGGACTTACATTGGACATAGATGCGTCTTCATGCGATTATTGGTTGAAAATATTTCAGACCCCTGGTTGTTCTGATCCTTAGTTATTGTCTATTTGCACATTTGGCGTCTTCATGCGATTTTTTGGTTGAATTATTTCTGATCCCTGGTTGTTCTGACCTTTAGTTCTTTTTTTGCACATTTTTTGCACATGTTTGCACAATCTGTTTTGAACTAGTACATTGTTGAATACTAACAATATTTCTACCATTTTGCACACTTAAATGAATGTTTACATGTTTTTAGTAGGTCGATACGTATAGGATAATTTAATACCCAATTTGGTTTTAATTATAATGGAACATGAATGTTGACTCCACATTAATCACACACAATTCTCTTTGGATAAAATTGTTTTAGGAAATCTCTGCACGTTATCACCAACAGTTTTTTCTTTTTCTTTTTATATAAAAAATAAACACCAGGTTTTGATGATAAGTTAACCCATCACATCACTGATAGGGTTTAGCGCCATAACCTTTTTATTTCACACTTTTCATTTCCCTCTCCTCCCCAATAAGGAAGTGAGGGCTTCAGGCACAGGCAGCTCTAACCCAGTATATTTCCTTTTCTCTCTTCATTTTTCTAATTTTATTTCACATATTTCTATCACATTGGAGATCTGATTTTTCCATAGCGCGACTTTATTTATTCAATTATAAAAAAATTGCTCCCATCCTGGCTCCTCTCCTTTGTAAATCCTTTAACGCCCTGCTGCAAAATCAGGCATTTGGCCATGACACTTTGACTGCTATAATAGCCATGATACCCAAACCCAATACCGATAACTCCCTGTGGTCTAATTTTAGACCCATCTCCTTACTAAACCTGGACATTAAACTTCTAGCCAAAGTTTTAGCCCTTCGTCTCAATCCTTTGATTGGCAGATTAATAAAGATCAGGTAGGCTTCATGCCCCGGCGTCAAGCCAGTGACAACATTAGAAGGGTTGTCCTGCTTCAGCACATAGCTAGGTCCCGCAAAATCCCTATGCACCTGCTTTCTCTTGATATAAAGAAGGCCTTCGACACGGTGTCTTGGCCCTACCTGAATTATATCCTTAAACGTTGGGGTTTCGGCCCGCACTTTTTAGAATGGGTGAATTCCCTCTATAACCAACCACAAGCCTACATAAAATACTCAGGTTTCCGCTCGGATACCTTTTCTATAGAAAGAGGAACTAGACAGGGCTGCCCCCTTTCTCCCCTTATCTTTGCTCTGACCATTGAACCCCTTGCCGCTTTAATTAGAGCCTCCCCGGATATCAAAGGATTAGAAATAGCCTCTACTTCCCACAAGATATGCCTGTTTGCCGACGATGCACTCCTTTTTGTGACCTCCCCTCGAACAACGCTTCCAAACCTCATCCCCATCTTAGACAAATTCGCAACCGTTTCGGGTCTGGATCTGGAGGTAAATCAGCAGAAATCTAGAGCCCTGAATGTGTCTCTCCCGCCCCAAGAATTGGCCCATATACAAAACAGCTTCCCCTTTCTCTGGTCTACTTCCACACTTCCATACCTAGGTATAAAATTGACTGCTGACCCTGCTACTCTCTTTCGGGCTAATTATCTTCCTATGCTTTCACAACTAACTTCCCTTTTGGAATCATGGAAGTCTCTTTGTATATCATGGTTGGGTAGAGTAGCAGCTGTCAAAATGACCCTCCTACCTAAACTCCTCTACTTATATAGAGTACTCCCGATCCCAGTTCCATCCTACTTCCATCGTATTGTGCAGTCTCGGGTGTTCAAGTATATCTGGGGTCCAATTAAGCCCAGGGTTCCGAGATCAATTCTTCTCCGGGACAGAAGCAGGGGTGGCCTTGGTATACCAAACTTTACTCGATATTATCAAGCAGCCCAATTAGCCCAGCTCACCCTATTCCACGCGACCAGTGAAGTCCCCATATGGGTCACCCTGGAGGCAATTGAGTTATATCCCCTGTTAATATCTAATGTATTATGGATTCCGCTTTCAGCTCGTGGCCCCATAACTAATCCAGTCACTAGTCATTCATTGAAAATATGGGACAGGTTGCGTGGCCCCTTTAGGCTGGTCTCTCCGCATTCCCCTTTACTCTCCTTCTTTGGCCACCCCCTATTCTACCTGGCTTTCACGGAACCTGGGTCTTTTTACCGTTGGTCTCAAGCTGGCCTTTGCAGAATACTAGATCTTGTCACTAACACTTCTCTTAAGCCCTTCCCAGTTCTTCAAACTCAGACTGAATTGCCCCCAACTGAAATTTTCAGATATCTTCAAATAGCCCACTTTGTCAGGGAAATGATCGGGTCTTGTTCCTCCCTCACAAGTTTGTCTTTCTTCGAAAAGTTATGCTCCTCGGACCCCCACGCACCGGGTATCATTTCAGCCATCTATACTCATCTCACCACCCTCCCGTCCAACCTTCCTCTCTATGCTGCACAGTGGTCCAAAGACCTGCAACTGACTCTTGATGAGGAGGACTGGTCCCAAATCTGGGCCAATACCAAATCATCTACCCAAAACATAGTGGCTCTGGAGGCTAATTATAAAGTACTTATGAGATGGTATCTGGTCCCTGCTAGGATCTCGAAATTTCTGCCAACCTACCTGCCGGCATGTTTCCGAGGCTGTGGAGAGAGGGGTACACATGTCCACATATGGTGGACATGCCCGGTAGTAAAACGATTTTGGCTAGCAGTGTTTCAAATAGCTTCTACACTACTTCATGATACCCTGGCTCCTGACCCAGCCCTTGCACTCTTAAATCATGTACAAAGGGACTATACCAAAGCCCAAATTCGCCTTCTTCTTCAGTTGACTACGGCTGCAAAACAGACCATTGCCAAAGCCTGGAAGACCCCGAACCTGCATATAATTGAAACTAAAAATAGGGTTACCCAAGCCATGATTCATAGCAAGATTGAGGCGACATTACTGGATCGTATCCCCCACCACTCTCGAATCTGGACCCCTTGGGTGGATAACTTCCTCCCCCCAGACTTTGACAGGAACCTCCTGGTACCCTAAATTCCGGTCACCCTAAACCTAAATGTTTGATGGTCCATGAGGACCCTGTGCGGTCCTACCGACACTGACTCTGTTTCTCCCTCTCTGCCCCCTTTTCTCTTGCCTGTTCCTTTCTCCCATCTTCCCTCTCTTTCTTTACCCCCTCTCAGCTTATGGCTACATTTTGTCTACCTGTACTCTTTGTGCCATGAACAAGGTTAGTCAGATGACAATCCCGTTTGCCTTGCATTCTTCTCTGACCCTCTCATGCTGGTTATACGTTTTTGGGTTGCTGATGGTGGGCTGTTCTTTCTCTTGAATGCACCAGTATGTTTCCTTGTTCCAATGTAAAGTACGCTAGTAATGTGCTTGACGTTTTATGTACACAGTACTGTGAATACCATGCTCTTTATTTTTGTACTCAACGTTATGTGCCGTGCTCGCGGTCATGAATACTTTTGTTTGTGTTCTTTACTTTTGTATTATTCACAATAAAAAATTTGCAACCAAAAGGGTATGAGTAATTACTCCAGTCTCGCTACAGATTGTCTCTAGGGTTGTGAGGGGTTGTTGTGAAACATCGGGTGGGGGTGGGAGGCTCCTAAGGAAGTGGCAGAGCTGAGAGGCCCTCAGGAAGTCCAGTTTGTACCGACCACCAGGGTCGCTCAGTTCCCTATGTGTCCTCCACTGACCCCGGGTGCTAAAGTGGGATGCTTGAAGCAGTCCCGTGTCCCGGAGGTCCATAAATTTCTTGTCCCGTATGCCCGGTTCAAAGTGAGGATGGCCAAGAATCGGTCTCAGGGGTGAGTTGCGTGCTGACAGATCAGGTCTTGATAGCAATTGTGCGCAAACTTTGGCCGTTCTATGAAGTGGTATGTTGTACTGGTCCTGTTCCAGCTTTACCCACAGCTTAACTTCTCTATGGCGGCACCAATCAATCAGCCTGCTGAGATGTGCTGCCTGGTAGTACACTCTAACCTCCGGCAATGCCAATCCCCCCCGTGATTTTGGGAGGGAAAGTATCTTTCCACTCAACCTCGGGTGTTTCCCGGCCCATATGAAGCGTGAAAAAGTGGCTTGTACCTGCCTGAAGTAACTACTGGGTATGTGGATTGGAAGCGCTTGAAGGAGATATAGGAATTTGGGCAATATTGTCATTTTGAGGATGTTGCAACGGCCAAGCCATGAGTGGAGGCCGCCGCTCCATCCGTTCAGCAGCCCTTGTACTGTTTTCAGAAGGGGGGAAGTTAAGGTTGTACAACTAGGAGAGTGAGGTGGGGATGAAGGTGCCCAGGTATTTCAGGGCCACGTCAGTCCACTTTAGCTTGTAGCTCTCCTTGAGTAGTTGGAGTCGTTGCCGGGGTATACCCACTCCCATGGCTTCCGACTTGGAGAAACAAATTTTTAGGTTTAATAGATGACCGTAAATGCCAAATTCTCGTAGGAGTTTCGGCAGAGAGACCAGGGGGTTCGTGAGAGAAAACAGGAGATCATCCGCGTACGCGGAAACTTTGTGCTGCGTTTCTTTAACTCTAATTCCAGTAATGTCCGAGTTAAGTCGGACAAGGCATAGGAATGGTTCCAGGGTTAGGGCGAAAAGCAGGGACAAGAGGGGACATCCCTGCCTCATCCCGTTCGTAATCGGAAAGTTCTCTGAGAGATATCCGTTCACTCTCACCCTGGCCGATGGTGCGTTATAAGCTGCAGTGATCCAATGCATCATTTTGCTCCCTAAGCCAATCTGCCGCAGAGTTTCAAACATAAAACTTCTCTGCATCAGTGCCCAGGAAGACGCTTAGCGTCTTCTCGCTAATTGCCAGATGGAGTAGGTTGAGGACATTGGAGGTATTGTCCCTGGCTTCTCTAGTTGGGATAAACCCCACTTGGTCTAGGTGGATGAGGTGGGGCAGATGTTGTTGTAGTCTGGATGCTATAAGTTTGGTGAATATTTTCAGGTTAGTATTCAGGAGGGAAATTGGGCGGTAGCTACTGCATTGAGCCGGATCTTTGCCCTCCTTTGGAATTACTGTAATTTGTGCTTGCAATGATGTGTCGTGGAGTTGCAATCCAGTGCCAAGGCAGTTGAATATGGTTAACATATGGTGACCCAGGGAGGGTAACAATGTCTTGAAGTAGGAGCCTGTGAGGCCATCTGGGCCCGGAGCCTTACCTGGCTTCATAGCTTTCACAGCTTGTTGAATCTCAGGCAAGGTGAAAGGTTCTTCCAGGGCTTCTTGGGCTTCCCTCGGAAGTGAGGGCATTTGGGCTAGTGCAATATAACTAGCGATGTCAGCCTGTGGAGGTGGGGGTGTCGTTAAATTGTAAAGTGAGCTATAATAGGACCTAAACTCCTGTGTAAACTGATGGGAGAGCTTTTGACCAGAGGTGGTTATATTATGCGGGATGTAGGCCGCTGTTCGCTGGGTCTGTATGGTCCGGGCCAGTAGTTTCCCACATTTATTTCCCCCCTCATAAGTCTGTTTACGACAAACTTGTATCTCTGCTTTGGCTTTGAATTGTAAAAGGTCAGTGATTTGTGACTGGAGTGTGTCAAGCTCAGCTCCCAGTTCCCTGGTCGGAGCCGACTTATGCGCTAATTCCAGATCCCGGAGCTTAGTGAGTAATAGGTCAAGTTGTGCCGACCGGGTTTGTTTCAGTCTAGAGCCATGTTTTATGAGGGTCCCCTTAATAACTGCTTTGTGGGCTTCCCATACCACCCCCATATTACTGTCAGGGGTGATGTTAGCGTTGAAGTAACGGTCAATTTCCGTGACCACGTCAGTTAGGACCGTCGGACCCTGTAGCAGGCTCTCATTTAGGCGCCATGGTGGGCGTTGTCTTGTTCGCGTGTCCCCTAGCGTGTAGCAAATGCTAATCAGGGCATGGTCCGACCACGTAATCGACCCGATGGAGGTACTTTCAATTGCTTGTAAGTGCCTGTGGGGTACCAGGAAGTAATCAATGCATGAGTAATTTTGGTGCGGCGCCGAGAAGAACGTGTAATCGCATTCTCCAAGGTGAAAGAGACGCCACACATCCACCAACTGCGCAGCGTGAAGTGCCTGGCCAATGCGTTTGCGCGTTTCCCACGAGGAAGAGGACGAGCCCAAGGAGGTGTCTTCCATGGGATTAAGGGGTATGTTCAGATCGCCTCCTAAAATAAGCTGGCCCTCGGAGAACCTCAACAGCTGTGTCAGTCTCCTAGCAATAAAAATATCTTGGTGGTCGTTCGGGGCGTAGAGGTTAGCTAGCGTCAACTTCCGGTCGCCTATCATCCCCTTCAGGTATAAGAAGTGGCCACCCGTGTTCTTACCTGTAGTCTGCCGAGAATTAAAGTTGTATTAAAGGATTACTAAACCCTCGTGTTTTGTTTCTTTTTAAATAACAAACATGTCATACTTACCTCCACTGTGCAGTTAATTTTGCAGAGTGGCCCCAATCCTCTTCTTCTGGGGTCCCCCAGCTACGCTAGTAGCTCCTCCCCACATCGGAAAACCACCTAGGGCAAACGCTCTCCTGGGGGGTACCCATGCAGGTATGCTCCAGAGTCCAGCTTTTGCATTCATGGACGCTGAAAGCTGGACTCGGCCCCGGCTCCCATGTCATGGGATTTGATTGACAGCAGCGGGAGCCAACTGCTGTGCTGCTATCAAGCTATCCAATCAAGAGCCGAGACAAAGGGCAGAGAGTGTGCGCGTCTCCAGATCGGGATCAAACGGGCTCAGGTAAGTAAAACGGAGGGGTTAAGGGGCTGCTCAGTGACAGAAGTTTTTTCACCTTAAAGCGGAGCTCCAACCTAAAGTGGAGCTTTCGCTCATTGGAACCCTCCCCCCCTCAGGCGCCACAATTGGCACCTTTCAGGGAGGAGGGGGGTGCAGGTACCTGTACAGTACAGGTATCTGCACCCACTTCCGGCATAGATATCTGCAGAAGCTACGCCCCTTTCCGCAGAATCTACGCCCCTTTCCCAAGGGGCCCCCGCTGTCTGCTGGGAAACACATGGATCCCAGAGACAGCAGGGACTATCCTTATTGCGCAGCGCGACTCGCGCATGCGCAGTAGGGAACCGGGAAATGAAGCCGCAAGGCTCCACTTCCTGATTCCCATACCCAAGATGGCGGCGGCAGCAGCACCGGAGAGATGATCGAGAGATCGGCTTCGGGTGCCGACATCGCGAGCGCGCTGGGCGGGTAAGTGTCATTATTTTAAAAGTCAGCAGCTGCAGTATTTGTAGCTGCTGGCTTTAAAAAAAAAAAAAAAAAACGGCGCACTCCCGCTTTAATGCATAGGAACCCATGAACAAAAATATGATATATTGCAGCTTACCAATTCTTGGTAGCATTAGTTTTTTTATGGGCTTTTTTTTCATTATTTGTACCAGATTATCCAGCCAGTATGTCTGTTATTTTTCAACTTTCTTATTAACAGGCCAAACTGTCCATGACAATTATCAGTTATATCAGCTAGTGCAGAGAGTGAACTGTTATACAGAATTGATATCAGACAGAACTCTGTTGTTTACCTTAGGTGCCCTGTAACGAGTTTCAGTCCGGTAAACCTAGGTGTAAAGGGTTTCAATCTGGTAAACATGTCAAACAATTTAGTTCCATCTTTCCAAAATTGTATCAGTTCTGTATAGCAGTTCCTTCTCTATCAGAAGTGAGTATTTTCCCTTAGGTTCAGATGTTAGACAATGCAATACATTCATCCTACAAGAGACGCCAAATAGAAAATTACTTTTCAAACATATATTACAATCATTTGGATATTATTAGTGACATTTGTGTTAATGCTAGGGATGGGCTTTATGGTCGGGTCGAACATGAGTTTGACTCGAATATTGGTTGTCCGCCGAATAGCGAACAATTTGGGGTGTTCGCGGCAAATTCAAAAGAGACGGAACACCCTTTAAAAATCAAGGGGAGAAATCAAAAGTGATAATTTTAAAGGTTAATAAGCAAGTTATTGTCATAAAAAGTGTTTGGGGACCCGGGTCCTGCCCTAGGGGACATGTATCAATGCAAAAAAAAAGTTTTAAAAGCTGACGTTTTTAATAATGCTTAAAGTGAAACAATAAAAGTGTAATATTCCTTTAAATTTCATACCTGGGGGGTGTCTATAGTATGCCTGTAAACGGGCGCATGTTTCCCATGTTTAGAACAGTCTGACAGCAAAATGACATTTCTAAAGGAAAAAAAGTAATTTAAAACTACTTATGACTATAATGAATTGTCAGTCAATACACATAAAAGTTAATTGATAAAAACGGCATGGGATTCCCCCACAGGGGAACCCCAAATATAAAATGTATGTATATATATTTTATAAATAGACCTCTTTAAGTAAAACCAAAACAAAGCAAATCTGATCAGTTTGGCTGGCTTTATGAACAAACTGGTTTCCAGTTTTCGCAGCATCATTTATATGAACTTTGAGTGAATGTTATTTGAAAGGATTAATGCCATTTAGACTACCATGCAGTGCTTGCAATGTAATTTTAAATATTGTAGGTATAAAACTCACTTTTATTTGTCTCTATATTCTGTCTGATCAATAAAGATTTCCAGCAAAGTAGATTGAAATGTCATTTAATTCTCTTTTTTCCTACTTATATATTTCCACCTCAGCTTTGTTCTGTGAGGGGTACGGTGTAAAAGATTGCCAATGGCACTACAAGGCTTGTGGTTTAACTTGCTTAAAAACCTGCAGAAATCCCAGTGGCATATGTACGGCTAATCTCAAAGGTTTAGAAGGTGAGATACAATACAATATGATCTTATAGCAATGTTAACTTTTTAATAATAATAATAATAATAATAAAACTATTATCTGTAGACTAGTCACAAGCTTGGTCATTGTTCAGCGAATACCTTAAACATTGTAGCAAATATGCTCCATTTTTGGTCTTATGTGATATTCTTTTTACCATTTCTCAAATAATTCTGGAAATATATATGTTTTAGATATTGATTTGGTAGACTCTCACTAGAGTCAAAAAGAGTTTAACCATTAATGATAGAAAAGGCAGAAGGTTTTTATCTTAATGCATCCTGTCTTTGGCTTAGACAGCAGCACGGTGCCATTGGCCATTCAATCAAAACCAGTCAGCCAATGAGGAGAGGAAGGGGGTGGGGCCAGGCCGTGGCTCCCTGTCTGAATGGACACAGGGAGCTATGGCTTGGCTCGGTGCCCCTATAGCAAGCTGCTTGCTGTGGGGGCACTCAACAGAAGGGAGGGGCCAGGAGAGCAGAAGAGGGACCCGAGTAGAGGAAGATCTGGGATGCTCTTTGCAAAACCACTGCACAGCGCAGTTAAGTATGACATCAGAGTTTGATTGCTCTTGGGCAGTTGGGATGGTTTATTTTGGGATGGTAACTCTCCTAATCCAGCAGTTAACTTCTCTATATGTAGCACCGTCCTAGATAGGTGCTGGAATGTAATTGGTTTATATGGTATGGTCCCCTGCTTAACAGGAAAGTTAGAATTGCTTAGTGAAGGTGTCCTGTGTGACTCAGTGTTGCTGCTACTTCGATTGGCTCCCCTGTATCCAGTGACCCATGTAAGGCAGCATTAATATGAATGCCCTCCCAGCCAATTACAGGGGATGGTAGCCCTGAGCACGCTGAGTGCTGGTATTTATGTTTAGTGAACACATGGGATCTGGGTCTGTCCCCTCTCCCTAACACAGGCTTCCATGCAGCCTCAGGTGGGAAACCTGATGGTCTGAATAGTGAAAGCTGAAACCCAGGGTTCTCCTGAGAGCTGACTGAGGGAGGATGTCCATGGATCTTGTCTGGTATCATGGATGACAAAAATCAAATAAGTGATGTTGCGCTCCCTTAAAATACATAAACGACTCTCAACTGCATACAAAATTGCATACAAAGTTGCATATACCAATACTATAAATCCAACTATCGTGCCAGTGTCTCCAAAAATCGCATACACCAGTGGGAATATGTCATGCACACAAACCTATCCCTTATTCCAGGGATCTCAGGCTATCCAGGTGGTGTACCCCTACTTCCGGGTTATGGATATTGTCCCCACATCAGTTATTACAAGTGGCAGGATTGACAATCTTCATTTGTTTTCTTCCTTTCTTTTTCTTAGGAAGAAAACAAATGAAGATTGTCAATCCTGCCATTTGTAATAACTGATGTGGGGACAATATCCATAACCCGGAAGTAGGGGTACACCACCTGGATAGCCTGAGATCCCTGTTTTCTGCTGTTTGCCTTACAGCAGTAAGGTAAGGGGCCATTTCACTTGATGTGTGTGGAACACTGAAGAGGCACAGGAGTGTATACACACTGGTTTATTTGGCACCTTGTACCTGGAGAAGCACTGTACGAAGCACGTGGCACTTTATATGCTGTTTAAGAGACTGTTGTTTTCCTTTTCTTTAGTTTATATATTTTAATTGCACTGTGTGATTCACGTTTATGTTATTATCAATACAGTTTGCAGCGTTTTTGTGAGGAATAAGTTTGTGTGCATGACATATTCCCACTGGTGTATGCGATTTTTGGAGACACTGGACACTCTGTTATTGTGAAAATGTTTTATATTTTAAGTATAATTTGCAGCACTTGACACTTTATTTACGGATTACTCCTGATCACGATAGATGAGTTCACATTACTGTGCAGTCATATGTAACTGTGTATGTAATTATTAGGCACTTTAGATTTAATGTGATTTCTATCAAGCACTTGGATACTTTTACATTGTATGTTTAGTTTAATTTTCAGCATCTGACACTTTATTTACGGACTACGGTCTGGCACGATAGTTGGATTTATAGTATTGGTATATGCAACTTTGTATGCAATTTTGTATGCAGTTGAGAGTCGTTTATGTATTTTAAGGGAGCGCAACATCACTTATTTGATTTTTGTCACACATTTTTCAGTGGTAGGGTTTTTACCTCTGTCGGTGTTCTGCTGCAACCCACCCCTAGTATTTAGTGAGATTTGTATATAAAAGCGCGGGGATATCCCAATTTTATCATGGATGAATGTGACCAGGGCCTTATGAGTACAGACCCCCCTAAAGGGATCCTAGAGATTGGTGTTGCTAAATCCCCCTCTGAGTGCTAGAAGTCAGCTGGTGGATGTAGGCTAAAGGGGACAGCGGCTGATGTCTTGAAGAGAAGGGTCTATTCAATTCCCCCTACCAAGAAAGAGACTTTGCTCCATTCTGTACTGTCTGACTTCTACACAGTTCTATCGATATAGCTGTCATCAAGTGTGAATAGTATCCACCTATACCCCATTCTCATATCCAAGTTCCCCTAGACTGGTCATTGGAGTAATGAGTGGAAGTTGTGCACCTGGCTTTGGGAAATACTATGTGCCTGGCTGTGGGGCTGAAACAAGAGAAGACCCAGGTAAATATCAGTGGCTCCTACAGGGATAGCACTACATATATATAGATTAACACAGGGAGGCCCTATTTTGAGTCCATTTAATTGTTTTAACTGAAGCCCTGATGAAGGGGGAGGTTTTACTGCCCTGCAAACACTTTGGCTGTTTTTTTAGTGTAAACCACTAGATCAATTTAGACCCTTTCATCCTTTGGTCTGGCACTTCTTGCATCGGTGCATGTTTTTTTTTTGCCTGCATCAGGGCTATATTTCTATCTCAGGGCTCACCCTCTTACAGCTGCAGTGCTGACTTTTGCAAGTTTACACCTATGAGCAGCCTCTGATACACAGTAGCTCCGGGCATTGACCCAACTGTACATCAAAGCCAAAAAGAGATAAGTCAGAATATTATAAATATCTATTAGGTCTACACTGAAATGGCCACCAAATTTCTTGAAATTCCTATGTCGTTAATAGGCATAGGATTCTCCAATGTGGCCACTGGGAGCCCAAAACAGAGGAAAGTCAGTTCTCTTCAAGGTTTCCACTAGTGCACAAAGCAGAGCAGTGGCCATGTGACTGACCGCCTGGTTCTGTGCTCTGAGTGATTACTGGGAATAGTTTTGCCTGGGATGACTCCATGGTGAAGCTTGAAAATGCATGTTTTGTCGAATAGCTCCACACTTGCCCCCCCTTATGCCGTGTACACACGATCAGACTATCCGGCGGACTTAGTCCACTGGACAAACCCGCCCGACTTTGCAGCGGAGGTCCGCCGGACTTTCTGAATGAGCGGACTTGCCCACACACGGAGAAAAGTCCGTTCATTTTGAACGTGGCTCCAGGTAGTCGGGACTAGCGAAGGAAGTCAATGTCGCCGCCTCCATCGGCGAGATTGACACCTCCCTAGCCCTGCCACCTGGTATGGATTTAAAGGGGAAGCCCTACACCAAAAAAACGGAGTGGAGGTCCCCCCAAAGTCCATAGCAGATCCTTGTTGATGAGGACAAGGGCCTCTTCCGACAACCCTGGCCGTTGGTTGTCGGGGTCTGCGGGCGGGGGGCTTATCGGAATCCGGGAGCCCCTTTTAATAAGGGGCCCCCAGATACCGCCCCCCACCCTATGTGAATGAGTATGGGGTACGATGTACCCCTACCCATTCACCTGGTGAAAAAAGTGTAAATAAAAAAGCACAACACAATTTTTTTTAAATAATTGATTAGACAGCTCCGGTGGTCTTCTCTTTTCCATCTTGGGGGGCCTTTTCGCGGCATTAGTAATACCCTGCCACAAGTCTGTATGTTTCACAGGCTGTAAACACAAGGAACAAATATGAACTGCTTACGTATTTTCCCATGCACCATCCTTAATCTTTATTCATTCCGTCATAATGGGTAGTGAATTAGTTTCACCTCTTTCCAATTTTGAATTGGACCTGTTGAACTGAATTTGATGACTATATAGCCATTTTTATAATAATCTAGTAACCACATTATCTAATTTTATTTTAATCAATAAATATCATATTTATATTTATTAATAATAGCCTATGTCAGTGATGGCGAACCGTGGTACCCCAGATGATTTGGAACTACATTTCCCATGATGCTCATGCACTCTGCAGTGTAGTTGAGCGTCATGGGAAATGTAGTTCCAAAACATCTGGGGTGCCAAGGTTCGCCATCATTGGCGTATGTGTTCATAATTAAAGCAGATTTATTTCACCATTTGTCTTACTATTTAATGAAACAAAAAAATCTAGCTCTTATTAAACTATAGGCTTATTATTTGGTAGATATGGCAGTGAAGTTTATTTTGCTTGCTCCTTATATGTGTTTTATCTGATCTAATGCAGGATGCTATCCTAAATGTTCAAATGAAAGGCCCTACTTTAACGAAGATGAAATGCAATGTGTGGCTACCTGTGGCTGTATAGACAATGAAAATCACTATTACAAGCTAGGGGAGAATGTTGAATCCTGCAATTCCTGTGAAAAATGGTACAACTTTCTTTAATCCTTTGCAGTTTTTTCTCTTTATGTAAGGCAAATATATCAATGATTTCCTTTTCAAAGTGGCCCTTGCATGAACATGTATGACCAGTGTAGTATCATCCATGTGTGTACTGCACACGGGCCTCCGGGGGGGGGGGGGAGTGCACTGTGCCCTGACCCACCTGCACCCATGGATGATGCGTTCGGGGATGATTGGTGCAGCAGTGGGGGGCACATATTTTCATTCAGAGGGTGCTGCATTGAAAGGAGGGGGGGCACCGCCGCTGACAGGTGAACTGACAGCTGTATCACAGCTCCTGTGCAGGGTTGCCACCTTTTCTTCAAGCCAAACCCAAACACTTTAGCAGCCTGGGACACCTGTGGTTGCCCCAAGGAGAGGAATAATGCTGTGCACATAGTGTGCTACAGCTGACATTGGGTGTGGCCAAATTGATCTTGCTGACATCATCTCCCACCCCCCAGTAATGCCAAATCTGCCCCCAGACAGCAGACTGCAGCTCCAGGAATGGCAACAGATTTGTGTGTGACTAGCTTGGTTACTAAGGGAGCCACAGTCCAGTCTGAATAATGTGTCTGGGTTTCAGTCTGTCTGAAATCCGGACACATGGTTCAAAATCCGGACTGTCCTGGTGAATCCTAGACAGGTGGCAATCCTACTCCTGTGGCCACTTCTCCACTTCTGGAGGAGGGATGCTGAGGATGCCCATGCAGTAACTTCCACCAGTAACTTCCTCTGCTGAGCTCTGCAATAGATGATGTCATCAGTCAGAGCCTGGCAGAGAAGTGAGCAGAGGAAGTTTTGCTTTTGTGAGATTGTCTGAGCTATCACTGCACTGGCATCCTGGGCATCCCTTTAGATGAGAAAAATCAGCCCAGAAGAAAAGTGAGAGAGGGGAGGATTCTTCTACACAGAATGCCAGATGAATCAACCAGCCAGGTAAGGAGCACCAGTGTCCCCTCCCCCACTGACTGGCAGTGGCCTCCAATCTGCCCCCACTAAGCACCAAGACCCTCATCTCTCCCACTAAGCACCAGAACCCCCCACTAAGCACCAGGATCCCCCATCTCCCCAGACTGAGCACTTGAAGACAAAGCTGCATTCTTTTAGGCACTTATGCAGGTCCGGGGCTGGGGGGCCCATCAGGTAGGCTTTAGGGGCCCCATTAATTCTAACAGCAGCCCTGCTTTAACTGCCTCTCACTGATCCCCCTCGACTGTCCCACTGTGTCCTCCTAAGGCCCCCTTTGCTACTGACTGTCCTCTGCCCTACTGACACCATTCCCTGACCTCCAAAAAGCATAAAAAATAAAAAAAAATAAAGAAAAATGTAATTGTAAATAAATAAATAAAAATAATAATAAAGAACTGTTGGCACTGTCCACTGCCCTACTGACACCATCCTGCACATACTACCCACCGCTGTATACTCCACACTACTTTCCTGCACATACTACCCTCCGCTGTACACTCTACACTCCTCTCCTGCACATGCTAACCACCACCATACACTTCGCACCCCTCTCGCTGCACATACTACCCACCGTCATACATTCCACACCCCCTCTCCCTGCACATACTACCCTCCGCTGTACACTTCACACTCCTCTCCTGCACATACTAACCACCATCATACACTTCGCACCCCTCTCGCTGAACATACTACAGACCACCGTGCACTTCACACCCCTCTCCTGCACGTACTACCCACCTCCATACACTCTACCCTCCTCTCCCTGCACATACTACCGACCACTATACATTTCGCACTCCTCTCCTGCACATACTATCCACGGCAATACACTCCGCTATCCTCTCCCGCACATACTACCCACGGACATGCACTCCGCACCCCTCTCCCTGCACATACTACCCACCACTATACACTCCACACCCTTCTCCCTGCTCCTACTACCCACTGCCATACACTTTGCACTCCTCTCCTGCACATACTACCCACTGCCATATACTTCGCACCCCTTTCCCTGTACATATTACCCACCTCTATACACTTCGCACTCCTCTCCTGCACATACTGCCCACCTCAATACACTCCGCACTCCTCTCCTTGCACATACTACCCACCGTTATACACTCCACACTCCCCTTCTGCGCCTACTACCCATTGCAATACACTCCTCAATCCTCTCCTGCACATACTACCCACGGACATACAATCTGCACCCCCCTCCCTGCCCATATTACCCACCACCATAGACTTCACACCCCTCTCCCTGCACATATTACCCACCGCAATACACTCCGCACTCCTCTCATGTACATACTACCAACTGCCATACAGTTCATATACTACCCACCTCAATACACTCCGCACTTCTCTCCTTGCACATACTACCCACCGCTATACACTTCGTATGCCTCTAACTGCACATACTACCCACCTCATTACACTCCGCACTCCTTTCCTTGCGCATACTAACCACCGCTATACACTCTATACTCCTCTCCCTGCACATACTACCAACTGCCATACACTTTGCACTCTGCACTCCTCTCCTGCATTTACTATCCACGCCATATACACCACATTCTGCTCTCCTGCGCATACTATCCGAAGCCGTACACTCCTCCTGTACATAGCCTATTTAACATTACCCCATTCTGCAATATAGTAGAAAAAGATTTAGCTGGATAGCCGCACTCCGAATTATTCAACTTTATTTCAAAAATATAATTAAAATCATAGCATCTAGGCTGGTAAACAGACTAACTGCACAGCCGCTGACATGTTTCACACTGAACACGGTGCTTAGTCATAGCTCAGCTATGCAAACCGCAGCTATTAGGGTTTATTTACTAAAGGCAAATAGGTTGTTTACATTGCAAGTGAAGTTATACTTTGAAAGGGCATTTTCCCAGAGCTTAGTGAATGTGGCGAAGCTCTGCTGACTTCCATCATCCAAACCTGTACAAGAAAAAAGGCTGTTTTTTTTTCTTGCACATGATTGGGTATTCTTTGCAAAGTGAAGTTGCGTCACGTTTACTAAGTACTGAGGAGGATGCTTTTTCAAAGTGCAACTTCCCTTGCAAGGTGAACAGACTATTTGTTGTTCGCAACTAGGGATGAGTCGAACAGACCCCTGTTCAGTTTGCACCAGAACTTTTGAACACTGCGAAAGTTTGGACCCGAATAACGAACCCCATATATGCAAGTAATTGGGCATACAATGGTTATAGGGGTCTGAGTCCTGCCTTGGGGGGCATGTACCAATAAAAAACGCTTTTGAAAAATGTCATTTTTAAATGAGCAGTGATTTTTTAATTTTTAAAGTGAAAGCATAAAAATTAAAATTGTCTTCCAATATGGAAGTGGCTGGGGGGTCCCCTTAGTCTACCTGTAAAGTGGCAGATCTGTCTAGAATCCGCTGCAGCAATAATTGCACTAGGAACAAGATTCGAGATTTTTTGGATACATTCTGGTGTCACTTTGACTTTGGATAGTAAAGTAAAGGGTGTGTAAAAATTTGTCTTTGGGTGTCGTGTTGCCTTCCCACCATAACCCTATAGAGGTTCTCTCGATGAAAGTAAGAATTTACTTTGCTGTAAAAAATTACAATGATATGCACCTGTCAAACAAGTGCAGAAAAATTACTTTTTGGGTGTCGGGGTGCCTTCCCACCGTAACCCTATAGAGGTGCTCTTGATTAAGGCAAAATAAACTGCAATGATATGCACCTGTCAAACAGGTGCTGAAAAATTGGTCTTTGGGTGTTAATTGTGCCCATAAAACCTATAACAAAAACATTCCTCTAGATGAAATAATTGAACACCCTCAAAGCTAGGCAGCCTTGAAGTCCTGCAGAGATTCCATATCCCAATAAGAATTAATAGATGGCATCTGCATCAGGGGCTTCTTAGCTGGTAATCCAGGACTGATTCATTTTTATAAAAGTCAAACGGTCCACGGAGTCCGTGGACAGATGCGTTCTATGATCAGAAACTAAACCTGCAGCAATAAATGGCCATTCTGAAATCACACTGGATGCAGGGCAGCCAAACAACCCAATAGCATACTGGGCATGTTCTGGCCAGTGGTCTTTTCTCATGACCTCAGGGGATCGTCAGCTGGAAAGCTCTCCATCTCTGTTTTGGCCCCAAGGAAATTTTCTATCATGTGATGCAGACGCTGCCGATGGGATGTGCAAGCTGACAGCCCTGGGTGGCAAGGACAAAACAATTCTGAAATGCCTCACTTAGGCGGACGCCTTCTCCAACGCTCCTCTATTGATCAACAGAAGACTCAAAACTATGTTTTCCATGACATTGTAACCTACTGGAATCAGGAAAAACATTCAATAAAATCCTCTTTAACGTGTCCGCTAGAGATTTTATCTTCTGCATTCTCTGTGGGGACGGGATGAGTTCTGAGACCTTCTTCTTATAACGGTGGTCAAGGAAGGTTGCCAACCAGTAATCATCCTTCTCCTTTATGCCATGTATTCTTGGGTCCTTTTAAAGGCTTTGAAACATGAGGTTGCCCATGAGCCTCAAATTTGCCAAGCAGTGGCGTCGCTAGGGGGGTGCTACCCACTACAAGGGTGACACCATCCCGAGGGTGAGGAAAGCCCTGACTGATTTTGGAAGTTTTTTTTTCAGCTGGATCCCACCTCCAGGACTGCGGGTGTTCTCCTCCTCCTCTCTGTCTTTCACTACGACGCTGCTGCCTGAGCATGTCACGATCCATTCTCCACCTGGGTGGCACGGCTGCACACTGTCCTCTCCTCCCCAGCTGCCGCCCGGGTGTTCCATGTACCTAAGCTGCCAGAGATGGTGCAGTAATGGGCGGGGGAGGGGGGTGTCGATTTTTAAATGTGGGGGGATGTCCTCCATGGTGTTGCCTCAGGTGGGGCGATGTACTGATAAAGGGGGGTGGTTTGTCCTGAGGGGGCTGTACTGATAAAGGGAGGTAGTTTGTCCTAGGGGGGCTGTACTGATGGAGGGAGTAGCTTGTGCTGGGGGGGCTGTACTGATGGAGGGGGTGGTTTGTCCTGGGGGGGCTGTACTGATGGAGGGGGTGGTTTGTCCTGGAGGAGGGGTCTGTACTGATGGATGGGGTGGTTTGTACTGAGAGAGGTCTGTACTGATGGAGGGGGCTCATACTTAGTAGGGGGTCTATACTGAGGAAGGGGGTCTGTACTAAGTGGAAGGGTCTATACTGAAGGGGGACTATACTTTGTGGAAGCAGGGTCTATACTGAGGGGGACTATACTTTGTGGAGGGAGAGTCTGTACTGAGGGGGGACTATACTTGGAAGGGGTCTGAATTGAAGGAGGGGGGTCTGTACTGAGGGGCATCATATTTTACCGCACCAGGTGACACCAACCCTATTGACGCCACTGTTGCCGATGCTTAAAAAGCAGACTCCTCTGGGTCACTCAGGTTGACAGCATCTGGAACTTCCTCCTCCCAGCTACATACTACTCCCAGGGGTCCTGTAGTTTGAAAGCCATTGCTTACAGATTGACGCATGTCTTCCTCTTCAAAGCCTATGAAAGTGCCAGAATCCTTCTTCTCATCCTCCTCCCCTCTCTTCTCCCATGTGTTCTGTGATATAGGAATGATAATGTCTGGATAAAGTGGGCCTTGAGCGGAAAGGAAGTCCTCCTCTTCCTCCTGCTGCTCTGCTTCCAGTGCCCTGTCCATAATGTCATGCAGAGTCAGCTCCAGCAGGAACACAACAGGGATTGTGTCACTGATGCATGCACTGTCACGGCTCACCATCCTTGTGGCCTCCTCAAATGGTGACAATACAGTCCACGCATCCTTAATGATCAGCCATTGGCGTAGGGAAAAAATCTGTGGCGGCCTGAGCCTGTCATTGTGCTATATTCACACAGGTACTCGTTGACTTCTGCATTTATAGCCGCTGCAACACTGACAAAGTTGAGTTCCCAGGTGGATTTCCCGCTGAATTTCAGCCAATTGAGCACTGACTGTGTATGACTGCTTGAAATGGCTACAGACTCTTCTGGCCAGCTTTAGCTCATGTTGCAACCCTGGGTACATATTTAGGAAATGCTGCACCACCAAATTGAGGACATGTGGCAGACATGGCACATGGGTCAACTTTCCCTTTCTAAAGGCGGACAGATTTGAGCCATTATCACATACCACCATTCCTGGCTCCAGCTGGCATGGTGTGAACAAACTCTGGACCTGTCCCTGCAGAGATGAAAGAATCTCTGCTCCGGTGTGGTTCCTGTCCCCTAAACACAGCAGCTGAAGCACTGCATGGCACCTTTTAGCCTGACTCTGGGAATAGCCCTTTGAACGCTTAGGGGTTTTCTGATGTTGCGGACGTTTCCCAGTACACATTACGGAAAAGGAGATCACTCCTACCCATCACGAAAGCCCTCAGAAATCATGACATCACATACCGCTGGGGATACCCAACTAAATTAACTATAACCAGAACAACACTTCTTCTGTGATCACATCCTTGGAAGAGGGACTGGCGCTCCTTCGTGACGGGAATATTTTACCAGAACAAGAACCCAACACCAACTCCCCACCCGCAAAGGTAAATACCCACGATGATGGGCAAATGGTCTCCTACAAGCGCAAACACAAGAAATCTAGTGGCACAGCTGCCTCTGGATCATAAAACTAAAGTACTAACGTAACCACAACCACCTGGTTAAGTGGAGCTTTCCACGAAAACCCTCCCTATGAGCTTTGTGCAGTGGTACTGCAGTCAGGATCGTTTTCCCCCTTTTTAATGACTAGTTGTTGTTGTTTCACTTCATTTTTATTTCTCTTTTTGTCTGTTCTTTGTTATTCATAACCAGTCTCGATATACTGCCTCATTGGATCTGCCTATCGGCCTATATGTAGGCCTATTGCCTACACCTACAAGGCCCCAGACAACCTTGGTGTCTGCTGAAACGCCCCAAGAGAAGGTAATACTCATACTTCCTACTTTTTCTGATAGGGCATTTACAATAACTTCCTTCAATGTACATGGACTTAACCACTTGCTTACTGGGCACTTAAACACCCTTCCTACCCAGACCAATTTTCAGCTTTTGGTGCTCTCACACTTTGAATAACAATTACTCAGTCATGCAACACTGTACCCAAATGAATTTTGTGTCCTTTTTTTCCCACAAATAGAGCTTTCTTTTGGTGGTATTTGATCACCTCTGGGGTTTTTATTTTTTGCGCTATAAATGAAAAAAGACTGACAATTTTGAAAAAAAACGCATATTTCTTTGTTTCTGTGATAAAATTTTGCAAATTATAATTTTTTTTTCATAAATTTTGGCCACAATTTATACTGCTACATATCTTTGGTAAAAATAACCCAAATTAGTGGATATTATTTGGTCTTTGTGAAAGTTAGAGAGTCTACAAGCTGTGGTGCGAATCATAAAAAATTGATCACACCTGACGTACTGGTGGCCTATCTCATTTCTTGTGACCAGAACAAGTCAGGAAAGTACAAATACCCCCCAAATGACCCCTTTTTTGAAAGTAGACATTCCAAGGTATTTACTAAGATGCATGGTGAGGTTTTTGATGTTGTCATCTTTTTCCCACAATTCTTTGCAAAATGAAGATTTTTTTATTTATTTTTTAGGTTATTTCTCTCACATGGCATGTGTATACCACAAATGACACCCCAAAATACGTTCTGCTACTCCTTCTGAGTATTACTATACCAAATGTGTGAGACTTTTACACAGCCTGGCCACATACAGAGGCCCAATATTGAAATAGCACCATCAGGCGTTCTAGGAGCATAAATTACACATTTAATTTCTCAACCACCTATTACATTTTTGAAGGCCCTGGAGCACCAGGACAATGGAAATGCCCACAAAGTGACCCCATTTTGGAAAGCTAACACCCCAACGTATAATCTATGAGGCATATTGAGTCGTTTGAATGGTTCATTTTTTTCCAGAAGTTTTGGGAAAATGTGGAAAAAAATGAAAACGCATTTTTTTACGCAAAGTTGTCCATTTATAAGATATTTCCAACACATAGCATGTACATAGCAAAAATGACACCCCAAAATACGTTCTACTACTCCTCCTGAGTATAACGATACCAAATGTGTGAGACTTTTACACAGCCTGGCCACATACAGAGGCGCACTGGCAGATGGTGCTGGCTATTTGCTCTGGCTAATTGCTCTGGCAAATGGGGCTGGCAGATGGCACCGCGGCTGGCAGATGGCACTGGCGCTGGCAGGTGGCACTGGCAGGTGGCACTGGCACTGGCAGGTGGCACTGGCACTGACGCCACTGGGGCTGACGGATGGCACTGGCGCTGGCAGGTGGCGCTGGCACTGGCAGGTGGCACTGGCACGTGGCACTGGCGGCACTGGCACTGGCGGCACTGGGGCTGACGGCACTGGGGCTGATGGCACTGGGGCTGACGGATGGCACTGGGGCTGGCAGGTGGCACTGGCAGGTGGCACTGGCGCTGGCAGGTGGCACTGGCGGCACTGGCACTACTGGCAGATGGCACTACTGGCAGGTGGCACTGGGCTGACAGATGGCACTGGGGCTGACAGATGGCACTGGCACTGGGGCTGACAGATGGCACTGGGGCTGACAGATGGCACTGGGGCTGACAGTTGGCACTGGGGCTGACAGATTTTAGTCAAGGTAAAAATATGTCACTCACAGATCCTCTCTCTCCTCACACGCTGTCTCTGTGTGAGGAGGGAGAGACACGGCAATGGGAGATGATCTCATATGTTTACATTTGAGATCATCTCCCATTGGCAGCTGCGATCGCGCTGTGAACGGCCGCTTTGATTGGCCGTTCACGGGGATCTATGTTTGCCTGTCTCCGGGAGACACGGCCAGTACAAAACGTCCGCGATGCGCGCCCCCGGCGGCGCGCATTGCGGAAGTAAACACAAGGACGTCCAGGGACGACCGCTCGAAGGAACCCGCCTGCTCTACGGCCGTCATTCGGCTATAGGGCAGGCGGGAGGTGGTTAAAGACCCTGCTAAGCGTGCCTCCCTTTGGAAAGATGCTCTTAAATTGGGAAGTGACTTAATTTGCTTACAGGAAACGCACTTTCAGGCCTCTGTCTCACCCACTTTTGCCCATAAAAAAATTCCCATATATCTTTACTGCCTCAGCGTCTCACAAAAGGAAAGGAGCACTTATAGTGATCAAAAACACAGTTGCCTTAAAATTGCATGATCTCTCAGTGACCCAGAAGGCCGTTTTCTGATCATCTTGTGCAAGATTAATAGCAGACCCTACACCATAGTGAACGCTTATGCACCAAATAAACATCAGCTGCGCTTTGTGAGGAAACTTTTCTCCAAAATTACAGAAATCAAAAGGGGATCCTTGATCATTTGCAGGGACTTCAATCTGACTGTAGATCTTATGTTGGATATGTCATCCAAACCTCCACACTCTCACCTGGCACTTCAACCCCTACTTCATAAGGAAGATCTCTACGATGTTTGGAGGTGCCAACATGCGGAGGAAAGAGATTTCACCTTTCATTCGGCACGCCATAACTCATACTCTAGGATAGACATGGTTCTAGTGGATAAAAATGTGCTTCAGGCTGTGTCCTCCTCACAGTATTCATAACATCACATGGTCAGACCATGCCCCTGTATTGATATCTGTACTTTTTGTTTGGAGGGTTAACTCCCAAATATTCAATTCAACGCATAATGTAGCAGATATTGATAGGCAACTTCGGGAGTTTTTCCAAAACAACTCCCACTCAATTTCTGACCCTTTCATGGTCTGGTGTGCTCATAAGGCCTTTATAAGATGTATTTTTATACAAATGTGTTCACATATCAAAAGGCAAAGGTTGATGCAACTTGATGATTTGCTGAGAGAGATTCGGACTATTGAAACGGAAAATAAGAAGAACCCATCTCAATCTGCAGCCTCGGACTTGTCCGCATTGCGAGCAACACTGAGACTGTTATTACTAGAACAATACGATAAACATATCAAAGACCTCAAATTGACAAGCTATTCGTCAGGCAACAAGGCAGGCAAATTTTTAGCCAGCAGACTGAAAACGAAAAAATTACAATCCAAAATTGAATACCTTATAGACCCTAGAACTAAAACGAAAATACCAACCCAAAAGGAATCGCGGATACCTTTTGCGTCCTACTATAGCAACCTCTATAACTTAAAAGAGGACCCAAACACCCCGCAAACAAAGCAAGAAGAAATCTAGTCCTTTATATCTTCCCTTAATCTGCCCAGTCTAACTAGCGATCAACTACAGGAACTCAATGCCCCGATAACTCTTCAAGACGTTAGCAAAGCCATTAGGTCCCTACCCTTGGGGAAGTCCCTGGGACCGGATTGCATATGAAATGATTATTACAAACAATTTCAGGAAATCCTAGTCCCGAATCTCTCTCCGGTATTTGCAGCAGCAACAACCTCGGCCTCGTTTCCTGCAGAGATGTTGCAGGCCTATATTGTAACGATACCAAAACCAGACAAAGAACCTACCAGTCCAGCAAATTACAGGCCCATATAATTGCTGAATATGGATCTCAAACTCTATGCTAAGGTTCTCGCACATAGGCTAACCCTTATCTTACCCACTCTTATCAAACCGGATCAAACAGGGTTTGTAACTGGACGGCAAACCTCAGACGCAACCAGAAGGGTAATAGATCTGATTCAGTGTGCTGGGGCCGGTTGGATGCCTTCTCTGTTCCTCTCTTTGGATGCTGAGAAGGCATTCGACCGTATCCATTGGCAATACATGCAAAATGTTCTGAGGAAATTTGGTTTTATAGGACCTATATTGACTTCTATACCCGCACTGTACTCTACGCCATCGGCGAAGGTATACACTTCTAACATGTTATCTTCTCCTTTCTTAATCACAAACGGAACCCGACAGGACTGTCCCCTATCCCGACTATTTTCAACTTACTGATAGAACCCTTGGCAGAGGCAATAAGAACATCTCCCCAAATCACAGGCTTTACATTCCAGACTAGATCTCATGTTATTAATTTATTTTCAGACGACATAATTATATTCTTGACAAACCCAGCCTCCTCTTTAACAGAGACACACAACATTCTTGAAACATTCAGCTCAATATCTTATTATAAAGTAAAGTTCACTAAGTCACTGATACTAGACTTAGGAGTAGAAAAGGGGCTACGCAAGAAACTCCAAACCTCCTACGCATATACGTGGAGCAAGGAAGGGATTCCATATTTGTCTATCAAGTTAGTTGCAGATGTTACACAATTAGCAGATATTAACTACTCTCTTCTTATCAATAAGATATCGAAAGAGACCCAAAAACTGACAAAATATGAACTTCCCTGGACAGGACGTCTAGCTGCATTTAAAATGTTTGTACTGCCCCAAATATTGTATTTATTTAGGACACTCCCCATACCGGTCAAGAAAAAGCACTTTATGGAACTCAACAGATTATTAAGAATATGGATATGGCAAAACATGAAACCCAGCAGTTCCCACACTCAGCTCCTAAAGCATAAAAATGCAGGGGGTATGGGTATGATTGACCTGCAAGATTACTGGGTAGCGACGCATATGTCCCAGCTGCGTTGGTGGTTCCAACCTAACACAGATAAGAGATGGGTTGACATCGAACAATCTTACACCTCCACTCAGTCTCTCTAAAGTTTATTAATAGCAGACACCTGGAAACCTGGCTCGCTAGAGCAGACGCTTCTTACCACCCGGGCATCAATAGAAGCCTGGAGGATTTTCCAATCTCTAAAATTCCCCCTAACACAAAAAACTCTAATCTCCGTTCCATTAGAAGCCCTGGAAGTAGCAATTCCAAACATATCTTTACATAGGTGGAAAGAGAAAGGAATCCTTAACCTAACCCAGATACTCAAAGATATGTACCTACAACCTTTCAAAGAGATACACACTGAATTCGGCATACCTATCACAGAACACTTCCCATACATTAGGATCTCATATTTTCTGAACTCTCTCACTACTCCCGATATATATGTGCACACATAAATCTGGAAATATCTTACAAACATAGCCTGTGCGACAAAAGGAACCTCCCTCTTCTATAACCTTTTGCAGGACAAACTTACCTTCCACAAGTTCACTCCACACTTAAAATGGGAATCAGACTTGTGAACTACACATACCAATGCCCAGTGGAAAGCAGCTTTAAAGTCTACTTATCAAGCATCCAAATGTGCAACCACTGGGAACTTTCTCATAAGATCGCTTTAAGATGGTACCTCACCCCATATAGAATTTCAAAGTTTGTGCCATCGCACTCCCCAGTGTGCTGGAGGGGCTGTGGAGGCGTAGGGAAATAATGAATATCTTTTGGTCATGTAAGCATTTAACAAGTTTTTGGAATAAGCTGTTTCATATGATTTTGCTGGCTGCAAGGATGCTTATAGCCAGGAAATGGAAGACGGATTTAGCACCTAATGTATCAGAAGTTATAGACTTAGTGAAATATAATTTTACTTTTGAGCACATATTGGCATGTAGACAAGGTGCAAAACGGTCATTTGACTATCACTGGAAACTTTGGTCATCCTGGGTGGAACACCGCAGATCATATAATTTGGCCCAGCAATTAGGTTAAAGCAGAAGCTCCCGAGGTTGCCTGTGCAGATTTTCAGCATGTGATATCGGGACTTCTCAAATAGTTTTAAGTTATGTTAATTGGCTCTGTTATACTTTTTTTTTCTTTTTTTTTCTTTGCTATTTTGCATCATTTATCATTTACAATGAGGTCGGTGTTGTCACAAAACTTCAATGGAAATAACACTCTTGATGGAATGTATATGGAGATATCTGAACCATATGCATTATAACAATATGTATCTGAATCACATGTAAATCCTCAATGTTTATGGCTTGGTTAATGTATGCACAAATTCTTCAATAAAAATGAATGTAAAAAAAAAACTATCTGAGCTGTCCCTACTCTACACTAATGTATGTATGAATGACACTGTCTCACTACACTACAGTGAAACTACTGTATCTGAGCTGTCCCTACTTTAGCTGCACACTATGCAAAGCTGAATGATGGTCCTACTCACACTCACACTATCCCTAGACTGACACTAAATTATGGATTATGATGGTGTTCCTAAGATTATTCATGTCCCTTTTGTCTTTCAGCGTTTGCACAGAAAAAGGAATTCAGTGTCATTTTGTCCTGAAGGGTATGTCCTTCTGCTCATATTCACATATTAGCATATTATACAACATCTGCTTTCTGTTAAATTTGCCTTTAAAATATCCTTATCCTTATAATAATTACATAATTGAAAATCTTAAAGTGGTTGTAAACCCTTAAATATACCCAATGAAGTAACAAGCCTCAGGTGATACACAAAGATGAAACAAAATCCTCCTACATTAGTTTTACCTGTTTTTCTACAGCCTTCTCTTCTCCAGAGCCATGACTATTGCATAACAGATGTACCTTTACTAACCACTTGCTTACCCCCAACCTCTTAACCTTAACTATAATAATTGAGACCACACCAAGATTGAGATAAAACGCAGGCCGTAGCAGCCTAATTTATTTAAACAAATATATATTCAAATTAACATCAACATCAAAACATCTGTTAATAACCCCATCAATCTTGGTCTTTGCAGGAACATCCATCACCATCTGTGGAAACAATACTGCACTGTGGTACCTCTGAAAATGTGTTAATAGGCCTCAAGCCGACAGGCTGGCTCAGAGACAACCACTGAACGCAATGCACCCATTACCAATTCCCAGATAACATCCGTTAGTTGGAACACCACCATCAGGACCCAAGCCAACGATAGGTCTTGAACTCTTCTGAAATATCTTCCTTCCCCTGCAAAGACCAACACCCACCACTGCCACGAAATCAAATATCCCACACACCTGTATAAGAAAGAACACACAAAACACGCAAACAATAAAACCAGGGAAGGGTGGGGGGGAACTTTCCCTCACACTGTGGTGACTCATGGGGGAGGAGCCTACTATTTTATCACTCTTGTCTCCTCCCCCTCGGTACCACCCTAATACACCCCTATCTCCTGTTACCACTACACTGTTTCCCATGTCATGTCAGCCCTGCGCCTATATTATTTCAATTATTTTTGCTCCAGGCTTTTCTTTCAAAATACAGAATTTAGACAGCATTTCTCAGCTCCAGAAGGCAGGGGAAGGATGATGTCACAGACTGTAGGGAGTGAAGTATAACGATTACCTGAGTAAAGGAAATAAGCACACTCCCTTCTGCTCAGTCTCATAGGGAAACATGCACATCTGAAGCTATCAATCACCTGCTTTGTCCTGGAGTGGGGCAGGGTCATCTCTCAGGATTGTCAAATGTCGGCATAGACTCTCAGAAATGACTCCTGCGGATAGCAGAGGAAAGAGAGAAGAAACAGAATTCACACTAGATGCTTTGGACAGAGGCAAGTACACACTTATAGAAGGAACAACTTTGTTAATTTTTCATTTTAGAGTTTACAGCCACTTTAAACATTCTGTAATTTGAAATGTTTAAATATGCAATGCAATGAGCACTGGGTTTTCTAAATAAGCTCTGAGCAGTGAAAGGTTAAAGCGGAGTTCCACTTGTTTTTCAGTTTATTAAAAGTCAGCAGCTACATAATTTTCTTTACCAGAAAAAATGGCAACGTTAGGGCGGCCATACATGTTCAACAGGAGCTGAATGAGTTTTGAACCATTAATGGGCAGGCTGAATGTACCAAGGTGATCGATCAATCAACTTGGGTACAACCAGCCTGCAGAATGCTTATACAATTATCGCTAGGGGCTGCTATAGCCACTAGCGATAATCACGATCTTCTCTCAGCAGGGATGGCTTCCTTTGCACCCTCCCCAGAAGAGGACAATGTCTTGGCAGGAGAGATTCCCGTGTCAGCGCTGTGTGTTCTGATGGGGGAATCGGGCATATTTGCACTGTCTATGGCCAGCCTTAGTGAGGGTAATGCCGCGTACACACGATTGGGCTATCCGGCGGACAATTCGATTGTGTGTGGGCTCCAGCGGACTTTTCTTCCCAAAAGTCTGGCGGAATAAGACTTGCTTCAAAATTTTCCGCCGGACTTGGTTTTTAGTGGACAATCCGTTTGTCTGTGTGCTAGTGCGGCCGACTAAAACCAACTCTAGGGCAGCTATTGGCTACTGGCTATGAACTTCCTTATTCTACGTCATCACATTCGAATCCGCCAGATTTTTGGAGTGATCATGTGTGGCCAAGTCTGTTCTCTTGAAAGTCCGGCGGACCTCAGCTGCAAAGTCCAGCGGACAATCCACTGAACTAAGTCCGCCGGATAGTCCGATCCTGTGTACGTGGCATAACTCTCCCTAGCAAGGACACAGAGACCAATATAAACCAGACAAGCATAAAAATAAAACATTTTGATTTTATGAACGTTCACAAGGTAACTTTAAACTGAACCCCATGTAGATAAGAAAAAGCACTAATACATGCAGTTGTGTATGTATACAGCATATATGCAGGAATCTATTTATCAAAGATTCTTTGTGCAATCTGCCCAGTGAATCTTTGCCAACAGATATACACAGTGTTTCGATGGGATTAGCCCACCAGTTTCTGTTGGCATTCACTTTATTTCTTATGCAAGCAGCTGTAGAGTAAATCTTTTTAAATCTAATGTTGGATAAACAGACCACTGATAATATTTTTAGAAATTTAAATTAAAGAGGAAGTAAACCCTGATGAGTTTACTTCCTCTTTCATTCCCTGCAAAGGTAAAGCATAATGGACTACTATGCATCGCATAGTAGTCCATTATGTGTCACTTACCTGACACAGGAGCCAGCGAAGTCACCGCTGTCCCCTGTATTTCCGAGCGTCCATCTTCTTGGTGGGTCTCGCTGCTCCGCCGCTGTGATTCACCGAAGCAGCGATGACGTCACTCCCGTGCAGGGGCGGACTGACAACTTATGGGGCCCCCGGGCAATAAGAGATTATGGGGCCCCCAGGCTTACAGATGGACGCCATTTTTCTTTAGAGGAGGGGCACCAAGCTCGGCGACATGCAGGGTGGCAGGAGACCTAGAGCTGGTGACCCAGTAAAGGCACCATGAGCCCCTCATGGGCAGTGCCACCTTAACATCATGGGCCCCTGGGCAAAATACTGCACTGGGTACCCTACCAGGGAGATGATGATCTGTGGCATGCATAGTGAACCATGGCGAACAATGGGCATGGTCAATGGGAGAGTCTTAACCACTTCAGCCCCGGAAGTATTTACCCCCTCCCTGACCAGAGCACTTTTTGCGATTCGGCACTGCGTCTCTTTAGCTGACAATTGCGCAGTCCGAGGTTGTACCCAAACAAAATTGATGTCCTTTTGTTCCCACAAATAGAGCTTTCTTTTGTGGGATTTTTAGTTTTTGCGCTATTAACGAAAAAAGGCAGACAATTTTTTTTAAAAACCAATATTTTTTACTTTATATTATAAAAATAAAAGTAAGATAGATAGATAGATACACACACACACACACACACACACACACACACACACACACACACACACACACACACACACACACACACATTTTTTTTCTCCACAGTTTAGGCCAATATGTATTCTTCTATATATTTTTGTTAAAAAATAAAAAAATAAAATCACAATAAACGTATATTGATTGGTTTGCGCAAAAGTTATAGCGTCTACAAAATAGGGGATAGATTTATGGCATTTTTATTATAATTTTTTTTTTTTACTAGTAATGACGGCGGGACTGCGACATTATGGCAGACAGATTGGACGCCTTTGACATGCCCTATGGCAGAGCCCCCAGAGTGCCACCTTCCATGAATGTCCCCTTACACACACACACACACACACCTTTGCACCTTGGTGCTTGGTGAGGTAGGCAGCTGGCGGGCAAGGCCTTTAAAAAAAAAATAAAGCCACATGTTGCAGGCTCTGAACTGCTCATGTGCTGTCGCAGAGCCAGTGGAATAGTGAACTGCAGTGGTTGGCCTCAGATCGGGCAGTGGGGCATATGAATAAAAGCTGTGCACCATGTTATCACTGCACAGGTGTGCACCCAGACCTGCCTTGCTGCCTGATCCGAGGTTGAGCTCAGCAGTGCACCAATCAGATGGCTCCGAATGGCAACAAGGGCATTTTTCACGGGCACAGGATTGTTGGATCAAATTCTGTTGAGTGGCAGTGAGCACACATGGATCATACAGTATACACACACGCATGCACAGTACACACAGATGCACAGTATATACACAAACACATGCATGCACAGTAACACACCGACACGTGCACAGTATACTTACAGACACACACACACACACACACACACACACACACATACGCCTGCACAGTATACACACACACAGTATAGACACAGACACATGCCTGCACAGTATATACACACACACTAGTGCACAGTATATATATGTGCACAGAGTATACGCACACAGTATACACATGTATGCACAGTATACACACACACACAGTATATATATATACACACACACACACACACATTATATACACATGCACAGAGTATACAAACAAGCATGCACAGTACACATACAGTATACATATACACAGTACACACACCAGCACTTTTTACCCAAAAAAGTCTGATGAAACACACTGCTGCCTCCATCTCCTGGCATGCTGGGACTTGTAGTACCCCCGCAGCTCACAGGAAGTAGTAATGCATGTGAGGGGACTGTGCCTGTGTACTGGTGGGCAGGTACTGAGTAGGGAGGTGTAGCAGAGATTGGGGGGAGACATTCAGCACATGTACTTCCTCCAGAAGCAGTTCACTTCTCCTCAGACAAACGATCTAACTGCTTCAGAGACAGGAGGAGCCCTGCTTGAGCAAACACAGCCTCCCCCTCCCCCCCCCCTTGCTGACAAGGGTAAACCACTCATAATAATACATTCAGCTCAGTTACTTACCGTCTATCAGGCTGCAGGCTGTCCCCTCCTTCTTCTTCTTCTTCTCTCCTCCAGCTGTCGGCATCTCCTGCTCATATCTCAAATAAGCCGCGCTGGAGAAGGGGGGCGGGTACACTGTTTTCCCATTGGCTGAGGAGGCAGTGGAGAGGCGGGGCAACTACAATCTCGGGATTTTTACATTAAAAGTATGTGGTAAGGGACATTTCAGGGACAGAAGTAAGAAAACACAGATTTTTTACATACTGTCCCTGGTTTTTATTATGGCTGACAACCCTGATGGGGCCCCCTAGTGGCCAGGCCCTCGGGAGCCGATACTCGTGGCATATCGCCGCGATCTGCGGCTTAACCAGTGAGCCTGCGTGCCGCTGTCTACGGTGCATGCGCCGTAGACAGCAGTGGCTGTCTTCAGGTAAATATCTCCTAAACCGTATAGGTTTAGGAGATATTTCTTGGACCTACAGGTAAGCCTTAATCTAAGCTTAACTGTAGGTCAAAGTGGTTTGTAAGGGTTTACAACCACTTTAAGTGTAGCCCCCCCTTCCCAAATAATTATCATGGCACTCCATTTCCTATATCAGTATTTAACTTCATATTTATCTGTTTACCTGGAGCTCAGCTCTAATCTCATCTTTAAATTTGAATTTACTAAATGATGTTAATTAAGTTATTTTGTATCAGATATTATAATGTTTCATAATAACTTTATAGTTAACATTTAAAATATAGAAGATATTATTCATTCTGGTTTAAATTATTTATTGTTATATCCTTTCATTACCATCCAGGGTGTCGCTGTACATATCAAGGACTAGAGATGAAACCTGGTGAAGTTATTAAACTGGAGGAAGATTCTGATGAGTGTAAAATTGTAAAGTGTGGAATATATGGAACCGTAACATTTCCATGTTACAAATATAAGAATAGCTATACAGGTAACTGACTTCTCTTCTTTCTCTATCTCTTTAAATAATAATAAAAAAAAATATATGAAAAAGCATAATACTTGAATATATTGGGGCAAAGAAAATCATAAATATATCATATTCAAATTTAAAGTGACCATGTTAACACATAACACTTTGCAGACCAAGCATTCATAGTATCTCACAAAAGTGAGAAGCCCCCTCTCAAAGCCAGGACCAGGATAACAGCCCTAGAGACTACAACAATTAAAGTCATATTAACCGGTTCCCAACCGGCGCACGCCAAAGTATGTGGGCAGAATGGTACGGCTGAGCAAATGGGCATACCTGTACATCCCTTTGAATTTGCCGCCGTGCCAATGCTTGCGCTTGTGTAGGATCGCGGGTCCCGCGGACTCGATGTCCGCGGGAATACCTGCGATCATCTCACAGAGAGGAAGAACGGGGAGATGCTAATGTAAACAAGCATCTCCCTGTTCTGCCTAGTGACAGAGTCACTGATCATAGATCCCTGTGATCAGGAGCTATGATCAGTGATGTGTCACACATAGCCCATCCCCCCTACAGTTAGAACACATCCCTAGGACACACTTAAGCCCTACAGTGCCACCTAGTGTTAACCCCTTCACTGCCACAATTGTAATCGCACTGATCACTGTATAAATGGAAATGGTCCCACAATCCTGCCCAAAATTCTCCGACATGTTCACCATATTGTCGCAATCATGATAAAAATTGCTGATCACCGCCATTACTAGTAAAAAAGAAAAAAAATTAATAAAAATGCCATAAAACTATCCCCTATGTTGTAGACGCTATAACTTTTGTGCAAACCAATCAATAAACGCTTATTGCGATTTTTTTTTAACAAAAATATTTAGAAGAATACGTATCGGCCTAAACTGAGGAAAAAAAATGTTGTTTTATATATTTTTGGGGGATATTTATTATAGCAAAAAGCAAAAAAATATTGCTTTTTTTTCTAAATTGTAGCTCTTTTTTTGTTTATAGTGCAAAAAATAAAAGCTACAGGGGTGATCAAATACCACCAAAAGAAAGCTCTCTTTGTGGGAAAAAAAAAAAAAAATTTGTTTGGGAGCCATGTTGCGCAACCACGGAATTGACAGTTAAAGCGATGCAGTGCTGAATCGCAAAAAGTGCTCTGGTCTTTGGCCAGACAAATGGTCCGGGGCTTACGTGGTTAAAGTCTTGATTTTTTTCTTTAAAAAACACGTCACACTTACCTGCCTTGTGAAATGGTTTTGCACAGAGCATCCTGAATATTCCTCCTCTTGGGTCCCGCTTCGATGCTCCTGGCACCCCCCCCCCCTTCTGTCGAGTGCCCCCACAGCAAGAAGCTTGCTGTGGGGGCATCCGAGCCAAGCCGCTTGTGTCCATTCAGACCATTCTTCAGCACTGCCCCCTCTCTCTCCTGAATGACTAACTGACTTTGATTGACAGCAGTGGGAGCCTATGACGCCACTGCTGTGTCTCAGTTAATCAGGAGGGAGAGTCTCAGACAGCCGAGACAGTCATGCACAATGCTGGATAAAGATGGGGCTCAAGTAAGTATTAAGGGGCTGAGGGGGGCTGCTTCACACAGAAGGCTTTTTATCTTAATGCATAAAATGCATTACCGTATATACTCGAGTATAGGCCGACCCGAATATAAGCCGAGGCCCCCAATTTACCCCCAAAAAAACTGGCAAACTTATTGACTCGTGTATAAGCCGAGGGTGAGACATGCCTGTCCATCCCTGTGTGTGTGTCCGTCCATCCCTGTGTGTCCGTCCATCCCTGTGTGTCCGTCCATCCCTGTGTGTCCGTCCATCCATCCCTGTGTGTGTGTGTGTCCATCCATCCATCCATCCCTGTGTGTGTGTGTCTCCATCCATCCATCCATCCATCCCTGTGTGTGTGTGTGTCTCCATCCATCCATCCGTGTGTGTGTGTGTGTGTGTGTGTGTGTGTGTGTGTGTGTGTGTGTGTGTGTGTGTGTGTGTGTCCAGCCTACCTGTGTCCCGAGCCTTTGTCCCGAGCCTCCGTCCCGTGTCGTGCCTTGCCTTCGTCCCGTCCCGTCCCGTCCCGTGCCGTGCCGTGCCTTGCCTTGCCTTGCCTCCGTCCCGTGCCCTCTTCGTCGGCGGCCATTGTAAAATTCAAAAGCCGCGCCTCCTCCTTCGCCTGTGATAGGCGGAACACTGAATTTCCCAGCAGCCTGTGTTCCGCCTATCACGGACGTCGTATCATCCTCGTCCGTAGTACGAGGATGATACGACGTCCGTGATAGGCGGAACACAGGCTGCTGGGAAATTCAGTGTTCCGCCTATCACAGGCGAAGGCGGAGCCGGAGGCGCGGCTTTTGAATCATAGAATGGCCGCTGTCTGTCTGCTCGACACGCTGATCGAGCGGGCAGACAGCGATGACTCGAGTATAAGCCGAGGGGGGCACTTTCAGCCTCAAAAAAGAGGCTGAAAATCTCGGCTTATACTCGAGTATATACGGTAAGTTAGTAAACCTGCCTTTACAACCACTTTGCGGGCTGTTCATATAATTAAATACATTTTTGATAATTTTCACAGTAAAAGTAAGTTAGCTCTAATAATGTGTGCCCCATCTCTGGCTGCTGCAGTGTTTCTTACATATCTGCTGCTGTGACTTGTAGTCCCAGCTGCATTATACTGATCACTGCGGGACCCTCTCTTAGCACGTCCTATATTTATAAAAACACGTACATTCTTTTTAATGAATTCATTGAGTTCTCCTGGTTGTAGGAGGGAAGAGCTCACCACACCTCCTCCAATCACTGAGCTCCTTGCATTCATTCATTCATTGAAAAGAATGTACTTTTTTATGAATTGAAGGTGTGCCTAGCAAACAATCTGCAGTGAGAGGTATTGTGTGTACTGAGACCAGAACTACAAGTCTCAGTGATGGACATTTGGCACTGACAGAAGACTACTGCCCGAATAAAAGTAAGATATGTAACAAATACTGCAGTATCCAGAGAGGGGCACACATCATTGGAGCCAATGTCTTTTTATTGTGCAAATGGCTAAAAATCTGTGCCCATTAATTTTTTTCTGTTTTTTACAAACAGCCAAGTTGAATCTATAAATGGCCAGATTAAAATGGACCTACATCCATTTACATTAGACTACTTAGGTCCACTAAAATGGAAAAGGACGCAGACCGTCTCTATTTTTTTTTTTTTGACCTGGATGGACTAAGTGATAGTCAGATGTAAATGGATGCATATGTGGCTGCTCAATGACAGTTTCTGATCAGGTCTGTCTGAAAAACTGACAAGTGCACGTGATCATACCGCATATGAAAGGGGCCTTACAACAGCTAAATTAGTAAAGGCTTGTTTAAGGGTATCCAAAGAGTAAAGTGACATTTTTCTATTTCAGATCTCTGAAGATGTGTATAATGCATAATGAATCTCCTAATTATAATCATAAAGTCTTGCAAGAAAACAGAGGGACATTATCAAAAGAAAATTTTGATTGCATTTTAAGGATGGATTTGTAAAGGGATAATATACTGTATATTAGAAAACATCTTAGAACCTTTCCTGTATTGATATGCGATAGATTAAAATGGGTATTTGACAAGAAAAACCCACATCTTTATAGACAGATGATAGCCTTTTATTAATCAGTACTTCTCTAACCCTAAATAAAGATTGTAAAAGAAAAATCTTTTGATTATGCGTCCAGTTTATTTTACTGTTTTGTAAAAAAAATAAAAAATTAACTATTCAAAATGTAAAAGAAAAAAATACTTGTTTAAATGTTCATTGCATCTTCCCTAGACATTGTATTCTCAAAATAATGTGCTAGAGTAGCAAATGGCACAAGTCAATTATGATTTTTTACTTGTGCCCCTTCAGGGAAATTCCCCCTTCATTCTTATCATAGAAGCAAGTAAAAGTAGATCCATAAAAAGCAAGGATATATTTCTTTTAAGGCCTCATTCACACGGCTGATTACTTGCGTGCCTTGTACATGTTTTTCTGGCACAGGGATTCACATGTATTGTGTGCATCCCAGTGATAGCAGTGCCATAGATTTCTATTGGGACATGTGGTTGCACAGACGCAGCCGTTGTGTCCCAATGTGACATCCATGCTGGTGAACAGTCCTGAACGTATCCAGGCTGAGTTCAAGGACACGACCCTCAGCCATGTGAATGTCATATTGGGACATAGTGGCTCTGTCCAAGCAGCCGCATGTTTTACTAGACATCTATGGGACTGTCAGATGTTGCATATATCCAGGGGCGGACTGACAACTCATGGGGCCCCCGGGCAATGGGAGATTATGGGGCCCCCGGGCAATAGGAGAAGATTATGGGGCCCCCAGTATACACACATACAGTATACACACACAGACACACAATATACACACACAGTATAGACACATAGAATACACATACACTGAAAAGGTACCGGAGAGGCAGGGCAGCTATAATCTTGGGATTTAAAAAAAAAATTATTATTACATACTGTCCCTGGTTTTATTGAGGCTGCAAACCCTGATGGGGCCCCCTAGTGGCATGGGGCCCTCGGGCAATGCCTGAGTGCCCGAATGGTCAGTCCGCTCCCTGTGCCAGCAAAACATGACCCTAACGAGGGCATGCAAGTAAACAGCCATGTGAACAAGGCTTTAGAATAGGCTTGCCACCTATTTGTCATGCCAAACACGATCAATTTAGCTGCTCATGGAAATTTTTTGTGCAGTATATAGTTGTAAAAGATAAATATTCCAAAAAATCTGCGCTAAAGGAAGTGAACTGCAGCCTTCCTGGAAAAACCCCAACAGAGTGGAGCCAGTAACTAAAACAAAGGTCTACAAACGGATGATGGCGCTGTTCTCTAAACTATATACAAATGCATACGGTAAGTGCACTCATAAACAAATTGTATAAAAAAAAAAAAACACCAATAAAAATGGCTACGTGCGTGTAAACAGACAAATGTAAACAACTCTACATAAAAAGTGCAACGTGCATAAGAATAATATAGTGCAAAAAATCCCATATATGTAAAGTGAGTAGTGCAAAACAAATTAATAAATGTATCTACATATGTAATTATCCAAAAACAGCATCAATCAAAAAAATGTATGTATCGTATGGTACAAATATATTCAATAATTCATCACATATCAATCCCCCGTGTACCACCAAAAAGTAGTGTAAAAAAGTTGGACTAAAATATATATAAGAAATGTCAGAAAAAATCATAAAAGTGAATGTCCAAAATACAAAAAAAAAAAATATAAGCTAAACGTTAAAAATTAATAAGTGTCCATAAAGTGCAAAAGATCACTTTCGTGCAAAACAACACCACTGAAAATAAGGTGACTTTTCACTGGAAATACAGGTGATTTTGTCAGTGTTCCCCTCCTTCCTCCAGTGGCCCCTCTTATGAATGCACTCACCAGAGCGCTTCACCCCTACTGGGGTAACAGGCGTATAAACTTCCTTATCCAGGTGTTGGTGGCGATCCTCCTGTTAGGGTACCCTGGACTCCTGGTAGTTACTGACTGTCAGTAGTACTTCCATTGCCATTTTTGCTGCTAGTGTAAAGTAGGTGTCAAAGGACAGCCTGTTGTGTTTCCCCCTCGGGCTAGCAGTGAGATGCTGTGATCAGGCAGAGTGCAGGAAGCAATGGAGACCCAGCCACAGCCCAGAGTCTGGAAGTGAACTCAGCTCTCCCAGACACACCCTACACATCACTTGCAGCATGCGGTGCTGTGATGAACAGTGGGTATGGTCAAAATGTCAGTCTGTCCCCCAGTACAATCCCCCCAGGTGACAGACCTAGCCAGGACAGAAAAAAAGGGGGAAAACACTGCGCTATAATTTGTGAAGAAATGGCCACAACAGCCACAACAGCAGCCAACACCAAAAACAAACAAAGTTCAACAGGTAAAATAATAAAAACAGTGTAGCGCTTCAATAATAATAAATGTGATGAACATAAATTGTAAAAATAATAATATAATAGAAATCGCATAGATATAAATGCCTAGAGATAAAAGTCCAACATTAGGCGCTAGAGATAAAAGTCCAACATTGGGCGCTCATTCCACTATGTAGCTGGCATAGGAGTGACCAAGCCGTCACAAAGAAGGAAAATGGTGTACTAGGCGAAATGTATCCATATGGGTCTACTTGATTGTAAACATCAGAAAAAAGTAGATAAATACTTCTTACCGGAACAGTTGGACTCACACAGTCATATGACGGTTGAGTCTAGAAGGCTTGAGGTCACAATCTGGGACCAAGGAGTGTGAGGAGAGAGGTCTGTTGAGCTGATAGAAGAGCTCCGGGCGGTTGAAGGCTCAATGATGAATCCTTTCAGATGGAACGTCAAAGTAATCAAGCTCAAACGCAGCCCGTTGTACCAATACTCCAACCTCCCCCGGATGAGGAGGGGGGTGTTGTGAAGTTTTAAACCAAAAAAATGGAGAAAAAGAAAGAAAGGCTCCACATGGTGCGGGTCAAACGATATAAAAATTGTAGGTTTATTGAAGTCAAAAGATAATTAATGACTTGGTGATCACATAAAAAACGAAATAAAATTAAAAGCAATGTGGGGTGCCAACAGCTCGCCCGACGCGTTTCGACATATGTGTCTTCAACTGGGGCAATAATGCCCCAGTTGAAGACACATATGTCGAAACGCGTCGGGCGAGCTGTTGGCACCCCACATTGCTTTTAATTTTATTTCGTTTTTTATGTGATCACCAAGTCATTAATTATCTTTTGACTTCAATAAACCTACAATTTTTATATCGTTTGACCCGCACCATGTGGAGCCTTTCTTTCTTTTTCTCCATTTTTTTGGTTTAAAACTTCACAACACCCCCCTCCTCATCCGGGGGAGGTTGGAGTATTGGTACAACGGGCTGCGTTTGAGCTTGATTACTTTGACGTTCCATCTGAAAGGATTCATCATTGAGCCTTCAACCGCCCGGAGCTCTTCTATCAGCTCAACAGACCTCTCTCCTCACACTCCTTGGTCCCAGATTGTGACCTCAAGCCTTCTAGACTCAACCGTCATATGACTGTGTGAGTCCAACTGTTCCGGTAAGAAGTATTTATCTACTTTTTTCTGATGTTTACAATCAAGTAGACCCATATGGATACATTTCGCCTAGTACACCATTTTCCTTCTTTGTGACGGCTTGGTCACTCCTATGCCAGCTACATAGTGGAATGAGCGCCCAATGTTGGACTTTTATCTCTAGCGCCTAATGTTGGACTTTTATCTCTAGGCATTTATATCTATGCGATTTCTATTATATTATTATTTTTACAATTTATGTTCATCACATTTATTATTATTGAAGCGCTACACTGTTTTTATTATTCTAGCCAGGACAGAGGCTTTTGGGGGAGACTGAATGTTAGCCTCTTGCCCACCGATCATGGGCCTTGGCATTTGGGGGAATGGTGCTCTTTGTGAGCTGTATGCCTGGGGACCCTGGAGGTGGTGTTACTTTGGATTCAGGTCCATATCCCCCATATCCCCCCAAGACACACAGACTCTGCAAACCCTTTCTATCCTATTGTTGTTTGCGTTAATTAACTCTGCTATTGTGAGGTTTTCTCGGATTTGCCCAAAGACTATTATTGGTTGTTAATTCTGAACAATACATGATCATTGCAAGACCTGATCACATTGACCTCCGGAGACGGACTGTCTGGTCACCTAGGCTGCCTTAAGGGCTGTGGTAATTAACATGTTAATTATGTAATTGTCTTTTAAATTGTTGCTATAGGGGAGGGAGGAGTATCTATGAGCAGCCCTACCTCCTTATCTAACCCCTTGTGTTAAAAGTGTATAAAAAGGCTCTATTCTGTCCAATAAATCATTCAGGATTCTACAAGCTATTTTCGGCTAGACTTGTATTCAGTGCAGCCATAATAATATATATCTCTCTGATGGTCAGGCTGGAGGAAGCAGTATATACTGACGGAAGCACTCAAGTGCAGTGTGGGATAGGATCCTTCACACCTCAGTATTATCCCCCCAATTCAGTCTTTCCTCCAGTACAATCCCTCCAGGTAAGTATATCCCCCAGTATAATCCCCCCAGGTCAGTCTGTCCCCCAAGTATAATCTCCCCAGGTCAGTCTGTCCCCCAGTACAAATCCCCCAAGTCAGTCTGTCCTGCAGTACTGCCCCTCCCCCCGAGTCAGGCTGTTTCCCAGTATAATACCCCCAGGTATAATCCCTCCAGATCAGTCTGTCCCTCCGTACAATCCCCTCAGGTCAGTCTGTCCCCAGTACATCCCCCAGGTTAGTCTGCCCCCAGTATAATTCACCCCCAGGTCTGTCGGTCCCCCAGTACATCCCCCCAAATCAGTCTGCCCTGCAGTATAATCCCCCAGATCAGTCTGTAGCTCAGTACATTCCCTACAGGGCATTCCTTCACTCAGTATAATCCTTTCCCCTCCCCTCCCCTCCCAGGTCAATTTGTCCCCCCAGTAAAATCTCCAATTAGTCTTTTGAGACAAAGAAAGTAGTCTTCATTCTCTTTCTCTGCAGCCTCAGCTGCACTGCATATGTATATATGAAGAGACAGAAGGATTTGAGGCAGTCTACATCCACAGAAGATCCAAGATGTTTGAGGCAACCTAACTGCTCAGTTTCTTAAAAAACTGTGTGCAAGTACACATAGAAGAATTGATGGTTTGAAGCCAAAGGATGGTCACATCAAATATTGATTTCATTTAGATTTTTCTCCTGTTCGCTCACTTTTAAATTTGTAAACTGATAAAAATAAACAGTTAAATATATGTGTTTGAAAGCATTCTCCCTCTACAGCATATATTGTGGCAGGCTGTGGCCTGCCACCAGGATAGTAAGTAAGGATAGCTGGGGGAAACAAGAAAAGTCATCTTACGAGGCAGGGAGTAGCGTTTCCCATGGGTGAAAATAAAGTCAGGCAGGATTGGGCCCTTGCAGGTGATAGCTGGCACAGAGGGGCCAAATCAAGGAGATTAGACTTATGTTTACTGCTGAGTCGAAATGAGGGGGGGGGGGGTCGTATATGTGACAGTCCGGTTTCCTACCAGGGGCTAAAGAGAGGGTATGACCCAGGATTCTTATCCAGAGATGTTGAGGGCTCCAGGGGGGTTTGCATAATCCAGGGGAAACAGTTTTTTTCCGTTGCCTCATCAGTTGGTAAATCTGGTTTGGGACCTGGAGCCCAGAAATTTCTTAGAGATTTGGGAGGGAAGAAATCTCCAATCCTGGGACTGTGTTTTGTGAATAACTGGCACCCTGATTGTGCAGGTGTACGCTGAGTTTTTGTAGAGTCAGGACCAGGGTCCTGAGCTCCAACCAGCAGACAGAGGAGGTCTTTGCCAGGGAGTCAGGAGGGCTCCACCTAGGAGAGACAGGTGGAAGCCAGAAAAGCAAGGGGCTGCAATTTCTGTGTACAGAGTTGTTTATGAAGACTGTCTGTAGGAGGCAGACAAAGAGCCTAAAGGGCTAAAGCCAGAGCAGGATTGTTGCACATATATACCTGGAGGCCATATGTGTATATATTTCGATGGAAATGCTGAAAGCCCCATGAGGGAAACTTGTTAATTTTGTTTTCCGGAAATTTGTTGAACTTTGCATTTAAAAAAATTAGGCAAGATAAACCTTTACAAAGAAGCAGGGCAAGCAGCAGTGTCCTTAAAAGCCCTATTATTTGATGTGAGTTCTAGTTTTTATTTTATTTTTGGTTGCTCTTCCTAGTTTTTGCAGCTGTCCCCCTGATGATGTGACACCAGATCCACCATGGTTGTAATTACCATGTTTTTTGGAGATCATGTTACATCTTGGCACCTACTGACTTGCAGCCTTTTGGAATTTGTGACTTGTATTCCAAGAGCCTGGGGTAGAGAATGAATGCATTTTTATTTTTTAGATGACAAACCAGAAAGTTAAGTGGTAAATCATCCATAAAAATATATTCACAAAAGGTTGCTTGTAAATGTATTTAGAAAAGAGCTGTCAATTTTATGAACGGTCAACTTTAATGTCTGACTTGAGTGGGCAATCAAAAACAAATGTTGCATTTCTTAGAACCCTATAATCATAAAATGAGCCTGTCCTGGACACCGTTTGCATCCTCTAAAGCTCTGCATACATCACTAGAGGTAAACTCCACCCTTAGACAACTTCATCTGGATATAGGCCAGTTTTTACTCTTATAAAGCCTTAGACTGAGAAAGGCACTAAGGAGATTCTTTTTTGGATATCCCTGCACCAGGATTTAGGACACAATGAAGTTCCAAATTGCACTATGGATATGGATTTTGCACATTCATTCTTCAGTATGTAAAGGTAAGTCAAAACGTATGTATGAAAGTATGCAAAATAATCTTAATCTACAAATAGAAAAATTGGAAGTGACTTTTATGATTCTAAAACATATGCATAAGCATTTCTAAACTGCGTTAGAGTTAAACATGTTTTTCAAGTTTAAAAGTGTAAAATGACCTAAAGCTAAACTCTTCCCTTGCAGTGGGGCTGCCCCAACCCCCTTCCCCAAGCTGCAAGGGTTAATTGCTCATTCATGTCTAGAGGACTAAGACAAGCTGTTTCACCCCACACTTGCAAGCTCCTTCATGCTACTTACTAGACCATCACTGCATCTTCTTCTATCTGGCAGTCAAATGCCATCTGATATTATCAAGCCTAATGTAGGGCCCATAGCCCTGCATTGGATGTAAAGTAAGAGCAGTTAACCCTTGCAGTGTGGGGGCAGCCCCACTGCAAGGGATGATTTGTACTTTCCCTGAGTTGGGCTTTTTTGTATTTTTTCCCCATGTGAAAGAAACACCTTTACTGTCAAAAAAAAACATAGCAAAACACAATTAAAAATGCATAATGTGGACAATAAAATAGCAGCTATTCTTTGTAAGTGAATGCATGTTAATGCTTGTTAGGCAGAAATAAACCTGTTTTTATATCTGTACTTGAAAAAGGCATGTCGTCCCTTTAAATAATAAAATAAATAACTCAGTGCAAAAGAAAAAAGAAAAAAATTGAAAATTCATAAAACAAAACCAATAAATATATTACAATTTTTTTTTTTCACTGTGCTTTTTTTTGTTTCGTTTTTTGAGTTATGTATTTTATTATTTAAAGGGACAGTGCACCTTTTCTATTTTTTCTTTTTTTTTGGCCCAGTGATCAGGGTACCAGAGTTGCAGCAGTCCAATATTCACTTGTTTTGAGCCAAGCTCATGAATTTTAGTTATGTTTTAGCCTGTTTTATATGGCTAGACATAAGATAAGAGTTTCTTCGCAAAGCAGTAGTGTTACTGCCCACCTCATTCATTTTATAGCCATATAAATATGCATTCAATGTTTGTATGAATAGCAAAATAATTTTTTATAAATACTGAATTTTTATTGGTTTCTCAGCATAAAATATTTTGCATAGGACCTTGTAGTACAAAAGGATTGAGAAGTTGTGTTACAGAGGAAATATCACTAACGGAGCTAATAGTTACTCATACAATAAATGCAGATGCAAAATTGTAGACAGTATGAAAGACATAGGGTAAGAGAAATCAAAACACAAGGCATCCAAATGTTACATCAGATAGCATGCATTGGAGAAGGTCAGTCCAGATCAAGTAAAAGCAAGATCCTTTGGAAGCACTTTTTCCATTTTATATTCATTGCTCAAATATAAAATACAATAAAGCAACACTTTTTAATCAGAGTATAGCATTAAGTCAATTAAACTCCTGGGATATTGATCTGGTCAGTTAAGTAGCAGAGGGGGTTGTTAATCAGTTTTAGCTGCTTTGGTGTTAATGAAATTAGCACTGACATATTATTTTTGTTCTCTACTCCACTTTTCAGACTGTTTTTCACTAGTTTTGCATTTGGCTAGGGGTTGCTCATTAATACGTGCCATTGCCAGAAGGTTTGCTGTGTCCCCCAGCACAATCTAAAAAGCATGGAGGAGATTCCAGGAGACAGGCGGTTTCTCTAGGAGAGCTGGACAGGGCTATAGAAGGTCCTTAAGCCATCGGCAGGACCTGTATCTGCTCCTTTGTGCAAGGAGGAACAGGACAAGCACTGCCAGGGTCCTACAAAATGACATCCAGCAGGCCACTGGTGTGAATGTCTCTGACCAAACAATCAGAAACAGACTTCATGAGGGTGGTCTGAGGGCTCAACGTCCTCTAGAGGGCCCTGTGCTCACCGCCCAGCACAGTGGAGCTCAATTGGCATTTGCCATAGAACACAAGAATTGTCAGGTCCACCACTGCAACCTGTGCCTTTCAAGAACTTTGTGCTGCCTGTGACATCATTCAGCATGATTGATGGTGGGTCAGTGATGGTCTGGGGAGGCATATCCATGGAGGGACGTGCAGATCTCTACAGGCTGGAAGATGGCACCCTGACTGCCATTAGGTATCACAATGAAATCCTTGGACCCATTGTCAGACCCTACACTGGTGCAGTGGGTCCTGGCTTCCTCCTGGTGCACGACAATGCCTGGCCTTATGTGGCGAGAGTATGCAGCTATTTGCTGGAGGATGAAAGAATTTATACCATTGAATGGCCCCCACACACTCGTCTGACCTATATCCAATAGAACACCTCTGTGACATTATGTTTCAGGCCATCCAACGTTGCCAGGTTGCACCTAAGTTTGTTCAGGAGCTCAGTGGTACCCTGGTCCAGAACTGTGAGGAAATATCCCAGGACACCATGCGTGTCATTAGGAGCATGCCCAATCATTGGCATGCAAAGAAGCAGGTTGGGGCCATACAAACTATTGAGTACCATTTTGAGTTGCTGCAATGAAATTTCAGCAAACAGGACTAGCCTGCTGCATCATTTTTTCAAGGTGTCTTTGAATTCAGTCCTCTGTATGTCGATAATTTTCATTTCCATCAAACAATGTGGCATCTTTTTGTACCTAACACATTACCCAATCCTTATCAGTATAGATATCCAGTGTGATATTTTTCTCCATTGAGATCTGTTGTGTTTTCAAAATGTTCCTTTAATTTTTTGGAGCAGTGTATACACACTGCATATATATTTTTATATATATATATATATATATAGAGAGAGAGAGAGAGAGATGCAGGGACAGGGCAAATGAACAATAAGCATACAGTTTTCAACAGGACATTTGAACCCATTGGAATATTTTCTGGTGGTTTGGTGGTTTTGCATTTATCTGTCTCAGTGACAACGAGGATAAACAGAGAAGGCAATTCTATTTCAAAGGGACATAAGCAGCAATAGAAATCTCCCAGGGGTTCTACAACCTGACCTACTTCATCCAAAACGAAATAAGAAAAGTTTTGGCTATACATAAACTTTAAGAAAAACATGTTGTAGCAAAAATAATAGGGACTGTCTTTCTTGTCTTCTTTCTAAGACTATTAGTTGTCAGTTGGTCACGCTGACCTTTTTGCTTTGATATTTTGAATACTGACCCGGAAAAGGCACACAGATTAGGAGTTTTGACTTTTGTGATTTGCACATGTGTTGTAGCTTAGATACTTGTAAAGTAATGAAGTTAAGGCTTAGTTTAACAGCCAAGCAGACAGAATTTTCATAAATTCAGTAAATAAGCAATGGCAAGTCCAATGAAATGGAAAATGGGAATTGTGGGTACGTTTACAATCCATGTGTTTACACAAATATGGCAAATAACTCTGACAGTTATGTGAAGATCTTAGAAAGATTGTCTCTTAACCACTTCCAGCCCAAGGACATCATATGACATCCTGGATTTTAAGTAGGAATATCTGAATGATGCCTGCAGCTATAGGCATCATTCAGATATCCTTGTTTGTGGCCAGCGATTCTGTGCACCAAAGGAATGATCAGGCAATGGAAGGGGACACCCCCCCCCCCCCCGCCACCACCATCTGGTGCTTCTCTGGGCTCTCCCGTGCCATCGGGGACCCAGAGAAAGAATTGTCCACCGCCGGATGACGAGCATAGAGATTTTGGGTGACCATATGGTCACCGGTCTTCTCTATGACCGTCGGAGGCCTGGGCACGACGTTATTATGACACGTCCGGGCCACAGTTGTAAACAAGTAAACATGGGATTGTGGATTTTTTTTCTGATCTGATCTTTTCAACCTGGAAGACTGATGTGGGGTCTTATTGACCCCATATCTCTCTATAAAGGCTACCTGTCACACATTATTCCTATTGCAAGGGATGTTTACATTCCTTGTAATAGGAATAAAAGTGGTAAAAAATATATATATATGCTGTAAAAGAAAGTAAACATAAAAAAAAATAAAAAAATAAAAATAATTATTTAAAACCCCCCTGTCTCTGGCAGCTCGTGCTCAGAAGCGAACACCCACGTTAGTCCTGCTCACATATGTAAACGCAGTTCAAAACACACATGTAAGGTATCGATGCATGCGTTAGAGCGCGAGTAACAATTCTAGCGCTAGACCTCATCTGTAACTCTAAAGATGTAACCTGTAAAAAAAATTTAATCATCTCCTATGGAGATTTTTAAGTACTGAAGTTTGCTGTCATTCCATGAGTGTGTGCAATTTTAAAGCGTGACATGTTTTTAATATAAAAAAAAAGTTTGAAAAATTGTTGCGCAGATACTGTGTGAGATAAAAAATTGCAATGACCGCCATTTTATTCCCTAGGATGTCTGATAAAAAAAAAATATATAATGTTTGGGGATTCTGAGTAATTTTCTAGCAAAAAAATATTATTTTTACATGTAGGAGAGGAGTGCCAGAATAGGCACGGTATGGAAGTGGTTAAAACAGATGAATTGAGAAGTGGCAAGTGGGGTTGGTTGATAAAGAATCCACATAGCCATTCACCCAATTAAAGTGCATGTACATTTGTCCTGTGTTAAAGGGGCAAAAAAGAATCTACATATTTTATGCTTTGTGATATTGGAATGTAAATCATTGATCTTAAATGGAAAAAACTGCATTTGGCCACAAGATGGAGCTAAGTATTACAGGAAATTCCTGTGATACTTAGAAGACTATGAGGACAGGGGGTGCTACTATCTAAGTGTAAAGTTATTATTAAAATTAATTGTAAAAAAAAAATATGAACTCACTTGTATAAAATCAGAAATCTGCACATCAGTCAGTCCTACCAGGTAGAGCAGGGTAGCGCCTGGATGGTGCTGTATGACATTGCAGACTTTGCCAAAGAAGGGTTGTCAGGCAATGCAGAGTATGTTGCAGGAAGTGGCTGGGTGTCATACAGCACCTTCCAGGCGCTACTTTACTCTACCTGACAGCTTTCCTAATGATCTCTGGAGATGCCCGTAGGACTGACTGATGTGCCTATTTCTTGTTTTTTACAAGTCCATATTGTTTTTTGAACATTTATTTTAATAATAAGTCTACAATTAGATTGTGGTGCCCCCTCTCCTATTATTCTTTTACAGTACATGGGCACAGAGGACTCACCCAATACTTTGCTTTAGAAGAGCTGCAGCCATTTTTTTTTTTATCAATTGTATTTTTATTGAAAATTTTCAGAGAGGAATTACAGAGGGAAGTATAACAACAAATGATTGTCAGTGTCAACAATGTTACAGGCCGTAGGCCAAAGAGCAAGAAAAGAAAAATAAGCAGACAATAAACAGAAAATAAACACAGTGGTATATTGGTCAGGCAATATCAAGTCACAGGCTCAGTCAAAGCAGTAATGCATCTAGCAACGTGGGGAACGGGGGGGGGAAGAGTCAGGAGGGGGGGGCGCAGGAGAGAGTCCAATGGGTGAGTAGGCCAGATAGCTACATGTCTGCAAGAAGGCATAGCCAACCACTGGATCTGGAGTATGCTCTGTCCGGGGAGGAGCCTATACCAGACCGAGGCATCCCCGGGGGAAGAACATATACTGGCGAGGGGGGGGGGGGGTAAAGAAAGACATCAAATAAACTTCAGGGGGGGGTTGTAGGGAGTCCCAGGTTAAGGTGGGAATGGTCCCATAAGTCCCAAACTCGGGAAAACCTAGGCAAAGTATCATGAATAACAGCGGTAAGGTGCTCCATCCTGCGGATCTGTTCCAGTGTTTGCAATATCTGTGGGAGTGTTGGTGGGGACTGCGACAGCCATCTGATTGGTATGGCCCGTCTTGCTGCCAATAGAATATAGCCTAAGAGTTTCTGAACATCGGCAGGCAGATCAGGAAAGGGTAAGCCTAACAGAAAGTGGATTGGGGTTAGAGGAAGGATGGTGTCGGACAGTTCTTGCAAATATACATGGACCGAGGACCAGAAAGGTTTAATGAGCGAACATTCCCAGAAAATGTGAAAGAGGGATCCAATAGCCTTCCGACATCTCCAGCAGAGTGGGGAAGCCCGAGGATCGTATTTATGTAGGAGCTGTGGGGTTCTGTACCAAAACATTAGGATTTTATATATTGTCTCTTTCTGTTCTACACAGCGAGACGATTTAGAGGCAGTCTCCCAAATCTTCAGCCACTGGGGGGTGGTAATGGACTGGCCAAGAAGCCGAGACCACTTACGCATATAGAGGTGACCTGGGCCAGAGAAAGAGGGAGAGGCCTGTAAATACTTGTAGATCTCAGAGATGAGTCTCATTTGGTTTGGACCTTGGGAGCAGAGAAGTTCAAAAGGGGTAGGGTTATTCAAGGTTAGGGTTGGGTTTTTGGAGCTAAAGTAATGTCTGATTTGAAGATAGGAATAGAACAAACCCTTGGGGACCTGGAATTTACGTTGAATGTCAGCGAAGGATAGGAGCGAATGTGTAAGTGGATGTACCAAATTGCGAAGTTGGAAAACGCCCGCACGTGTCCAAGGGAGCATGCGTGTGTAAGACAGGCTGTCCGGGATGTCAGGGTTGAACAGTACATTTAATAATGGCGAACATGGAGAGGCCAGGGAGAAACGTTGGGCACATTTCTTCCAAATAGAAAGTGCAAAGAGCATGGGGTTAAGAGAAAGGTTCCTAAGTTGATGTATGGAGGTTTCCAGTTCCGCCCAAATCAGCGAGCAGGGGTGGACCGGGGGGGTAATGCTCATTTCAATGTCAGACCATACACTGGATGATATTCTATGGGACCATACTATAACCGGTTTTAGGTGTGTAGCATAATAATATTTAAGGAGGTCTGGGGCCCCCAGTCCCCCCCTAGCTCTGGGGGTGAGCACTAGGGATGAGCTTCGTGTTCGAGTCGAACACATGTTCGACTCGAACATCGGTCGTTCGTGCGTTCGCCGAATTCCGAACGTTTGGGCCGTTCGCGGCAAAATTCGTGTGGCCCACAATGCACTGCGATGGCGCAATGCATTGCTGTCTCACGATTGGCCAAGCATGCACTGTGACCCCGCATGCTTGGCCAATCGCAGCGCCAGTAGCGGGAAGAGCAATGGTTGGTCACAGGCATCCTGCCTGTGGCCAATCATAGCTCAGACAGTGTAGTGCACGCCCCACACTATATAAAGCTGCCTTTCAGGCGGCCTCGTGTAGTGTTTGTTAGCATCTGAAGCAGTGGGTGTTCTGTGTACCTTCAACACAGTTACACACCAATCGTTTTTGGCTGATTTACTATTTTGCTCTTGTGTAGTGGTTACTGTCTGTGCCCTGACCGCAGTATACACCACTATATTCACCTCACCTATATAGCTAGTGATCTAGCTTTAATAATAGAGCTTGCAGTCAGTAGTGTTAGGCCGCGTACACACGGGCGGACTGTTCGCCCAACCTTGTCCGCTGAACAGTGTTTGGGCGGACAGTCCGCTCGTGTGTGGGCTTTCAGCGGACAGTTTCAGCGGACAGTTGGACGGACAAAGTCTTTCGGAAATTCCGAAAAACTGTCCGCTGAAACTGTGTTTGAGCGAACAGTCCGCCCGTGTGTGGGGCTGTCCGCTGTACTTTCGAAATGAGCGCACTGTTCCCGCTCGGAAAGTCCGCCCATTTCGAGCGCGTGTACAGGTAGGCGGGGCCCGCGAAGGAGACGTCGCGGGCTCCGCCGCCTGGAATGGGCTTAAAGGGGAACCCCAACGCCGAAAAAAATCGGCGTGGGGGTTCCCCCCAAGTCCACACCAGACCCTTGTCCGAGCACGCTACCCGGCCGGCCAGGAAAGGGGGGCGAGCGAGCGCGCCCCCCCCTCCTGAGCCGTACCAGGCCGCGTGCCCTCAACATGGGGGGTGCCTTGGGGAAGGGGGGGGCCGCGCGGCCCCCCCACCCCAAAGCACCTTGTCCCCATGTTGATGAGGACAAGGGCCTCTTCCCGACAACCCTGGCCGTTGGTTGTCGGGGTCTGCGGGCGGGGGGCTTATCGGAATCCGGGAGCCCCCTTTAAGAAGGGGGCCCCCGGATACCGGCCCCCCACCCTATGTGAATGAGTATGGGGTACAATGTACCCCTACCCATTCACCTGTGAAATAAAGTACAAATAAAAACACAACACAGGGGGAAAAAATATTTTATTGCACAGCCGGGGGTCTTCCGTCTTCGGGGGTCTTCTCGCCGGACTCCTCCGCTATGTGTGTGTAGCTCTTTTGCCAGCGGAGGAGTCCGGCTTTCTTCCTCCCCGCCGCCGGCCTCTTCTCCCGACTTCGGGGGTCTTGTCCCCCTCTTCGGTTCTTCTGCCGGGCCACCGCGCCTGGTCCGGTGGCCCGGTCTTCTGTCGCCGTCTTCCGTTCTTCTGTCGCCGCCTTCGGTTCTTCTGCCGGGCCACCGCGCCTTCTTGTAGCTCTTTTACAGGCGGTGGCCCGGTCTTCTGTCGCCGTCGCCGCCTTCCGTTCGTGTTCTTCTTCTTGTTCTTCTTGTTCTTCTCCTGGAGATGTTGACTCGACGAGCTCTCCGGCCGGAATGCCGGGGACGCGCTGTGCGGTCACTTATATAGTGACAATGGGGCGGGGTCACATGGTATATGTCACATGGGTTGGTCACATGGGTTGATGTCACATGGGGACTATGACATCGTAAGGGGGCGGGGTCACCATGTGACATCAACCCATGTGACATATACCATGTGACCCCGCCCCATTGTCACTATATAAGTCACAGCGCAGGGCGGCTCTGGCATTCCGGCCGGAGGGAGCGACGTGTCAACATCGCCTGGAGAAGAACAAGAAGAACAAGAAGAAGAACACGAACGGAAGGCGGCGACGGCGACAGAAGACCGGGCCACCGCCTGTAAAAGAGCTACAAGAAGGCGCGGTGGCCCGGCAGAAGAACCGAAGGCGGCGACAGAAGAACGGAAGACGGCGACAGAAGACCGGGCCACCGGACCAGGCGCGGTGGCCCGGCAGAAGAACCGAAGAGGGGGACAAGACCCCCGAAGTCGGGAGAAGAGGCCGGCGGCGGGGAGGAAGAAAGCCGGACTCCTCCGCTGGCAAAAGAGCTACACACACATAGCGGAGGAGTCCGGCGAGAAGACCCCCGAAGACGGAAGACCCCCGGCTGTGCAATAAAATATTTTTTCCCCCTGTGTTGTGTTTTTATTTGTACTTTATTTCACAGGTGAATGGGTAGGGGTACATTGTACCCCATACTCATTCACATAGGGTGGGGGGCCGGTATCCGGGGGCCCCCTTCTTAAAGGGGGCTCCCGGATTCCGATAAGCCCCCCGCCCGCAGACCCCGACAACCAACGGCCAGGGTTGTCGGGAAGAGGCCCTTGTCCTCATCAACATGGGGACAAGGTGCTTTGGGGTGGGGGGCCGCGCGGCCCCCCCCCTTCCCCAAGGCACCCCCCCATGTTGAGGGCACGCGGCCTGGTACGGCTCAGGAGGGGGGGCGCGCTCGCTCGCCCCCCTTTCCTGGCCGGCCGGGTAGCGTGCTCGGACAAGGGTCTGGTGTGGACTTGGGGGGAACCCCCACGCCGATTTTTTTCGGCGTTGGGGTTCCCCTTTAAGCCCATTCCAGGCGGCGGAGCCCGCGACGTCTCCTTCGCGGGCCCCGCCTACCTGTGCACGCGCTCGAAATGGGCGGATTTGCCTCCTCCTTACGTGGGCGAGTCCGTTCATTTCAAAAGTTGAGCGAACTGTTTGCCCAACCTTGTTCGTCAAACAGTCCGCTCGTGTGTGGGCAAGTCCGCTCATGCAAATTTTGAGCGGACTGTTTGACAAACTGTTTGCCGAACAAGGTTGGGCGAACAGTCCGCGCGTGTGTACGCGGCCTTAGTGCGTGCTGTCTGCGTGCTCTGTACCCAGTACATACCACTATATACACCTACATAGCTGTTCTCTATTTGAGCCCGATTGTCATTTGCTGGAGTTATTGGAAGTTGTGTGTGCCTCCAGCACAGCACAGTATACAGCTGTATATGCCCCTTTAACTCTGCTGTTTTCTTGTTATTGTCTGCGTGCCCTGACCGCAGTATACACCGTGATATTCACCTCACCTATATAGCTAGTGGTCCATCTTTAACAATAGAGCTTGCAGTCAGCAGTGTCACTCAGGAGATAGTGCGTGCTGTGTGCCTGCTCTGTACCCAGTACATACCGCTATTATCCACCTACATAGCTGTTCTCTATTTGGGCCCGATTGACATCTGCTGGAGTTATTGGAAGTTGTGTGTGCCTCCAGCACAGCACAGTATACAGCTGTATATACCCCTTTAACTCTGCTGTTTTCTTGTTATTGTCTGCGTGCCCTGACCGCAGTATACACCGTGATATTCACCTCACCTATATAGCTAGTGGTCCATCTTTAACAATAGAGCTTGCAGTCAGCAGTGTCACTCAGGAGATAGTGCGTGCTGTGTGCCTGCTCTGTACCCAGTACATACCGCTATTATCCACCTACATAGCTGTTCTCTATTTGGGCCCGATTGGCATCTGCTGGAGTTATTGGAAGTTGTGTGTGCTTCCAGCACAGCACAGTATACATCTGTATATACCCCTTTAACTCTGCTGTTCTATAAAAAAGGCATCTGCAGGAGTTAGTGGGTGTTGTGTGCCTCCAGCACAATATAAACTACCCAACTACTGTTTTACCCAACTCCCTTCAGGCCATTACCATGTCTGGAAGGCCAGCAAGGAGAGGCAGACAGGCGCGAGCCGATAAAAGAGGGCAAGCAGGCTCTGTGTCTAGAGACAACAGTGCTGGTCGGGGACGCGGTGCATTGTCATCAGCACGTGGCCATGGGACATGCTTGTCCTTCTTTTCTGCAGCTGGACATGTTGAACCGCAACATGCCAACGACTTGGTAGAGTGGATGACCAAGCCCTCTTCATCCTCCTCATCCTCTCTCACCCAGTTTTAGGGTAGTAGAAAAGCAGCTGCCAACACATCGTCGTCCCTCCTCTCAATGTCATCATCAGTGACTCCTTCCCTAGACCCACCACGTCCTCCTGAGGAGTCTCCTGAACTCTTTGAGCACAGTGTTGGGTACATGCTCCAGGAGGATGCCCAGTGTTTAGTGGGCTCTGATGATGACACTCAGCTAGAGGAAGGCAGTAGCGTGAGCACAGAGAGAGGGGATGCTCAAGAAGGACAGCAATCTGGCAGTAATGTTCCACAAGCTGCAGCATACTGCCAGGTTTGCTACAGCGATGAAGAGGGAGGGGATGATGAGGGCACTGACTCCACGTGGGTGCCTGGAAGGAGGGAGGAGGAGGAGGAGGAGGAGGAGGCACATGTCCAACGAGGCAGGATGCCCTCCGGGGGCCAGCTTAGGGGCAGCACACCGACTGAATCACACCGCAGAGCTCCGCCTGCGCAGAGCGCTTCCTCTGCGCGTTATTCTAAAAGTTCTTTGGTGTGGGCCTTTTTTGAGACGAGTGCATCAGATCGCACCGCTGCTATTTGCAACATATGTCTCAAGCGTATCTCACGTGGCCAAAACATCAGCCGCTTGGGCACCACATGCTTGACCAGACATATGTTGACCTGCCATGCAGCTCGTTGGCAAGCATACCTCAAAGACCCACACCAAAGAACAAAGCGGACCTCTCCTTGCTCCTCATCAGCTGGCATCTCCAACCCCACTAGACCTTCAGTCCTCTCTGAAACCTGCTCTGAGAGGAATGAAGGTGTAGAATTAGGTGTGTCACAGCCAAGTGCTTCCGGGAACTCTGCTAGTGGTACATCCACGTCCGATTATAGCAGACAAATGTCCCTGCCCCAGCTGCTGGACCGGCGGAAGAAATTTACTCCCAGCCATCCACATGCCCAGCGGTTGAATGCTAGCTTGGCTAAATTGCTAGCACTTCAACTGCTGCCTTTTCAGTTGGTAGATTCGGCCCCCTTCCGTGAGTTTGTACAATGTGCGGTTCCTCAGTGGCAGGTCCCCAAACGCCACTTTTTCTCACGGAAGGCAATTCCGGCTCTCTACCGGCATGTGGAAGGCAATGTCCTTGCCTCGCTGGACAGGGCGGTCAGCGGTAAGGTGCATATTACCGCTGACTCATGGTCCAGCAGGCATGGACAGGGACGTTACCTGTCTTTCACGGCCCATTGGGTCACTCTTCTGGCTGCTGGGAAGGATGCAGGACAAGGTGCAGTAGTATTGGAGGTTGTTCCGCCACCACGCCTCCAAAATGCTACTATTGGTTGTGACACACCTCTCTCCTCCACCCCCTCCTCTTCTTCTTCCTCCACGGCCTCTTCCAGTGCTCTGTCCTCAGAACCAGCGGTGCTCCGTAGGCGTTGCAGGGGCTACGCAAGTACGCAGGCAAAACGATGCCATGCCGTGCTTGCGCTGGTTTGTTTGGGGGACAGGAGCCACACTGGGGCGGATGTTTTGTCAGCTCTGCAGGGGCAGGCCGAGAGGTGGTTGACGCCACGCCAGCTTAAGCCAGGAATGGTGGTTTGCGACAATGGCACCAACCTCCTCTCCGCCCTCCGACAGGGACAACTGACCCATGTGCCCTGTGTAGCTCACGTCCTTAACCTGGTGGTGCAGCGGTTCTTGGGCAGGTACCCCGGCTTACAGGATGTCCTGAAACAGGCCAGGAGAGTCTGTGTGCATTTCCGCCGATCATTTAATGCCTGTGCTCGGCTGGCTGAGCTCCAAAAGGAGTTGAACCTGCCCAAGAACCGCCTTATATGTGACATGCCCACCAGATGGAACTCAACATTGGCCATGCTGCAGCGGCTGCACACGCAGCAGAGGGCCATCAATGAGTACCTGTGCGACTACGGCACCAGGACAGGGTCAGGAGAGCTTGGTTTTTTCTCACCACGCCAGTGGGGCATGATCAGGGATGCATGCACTGTCCTGTCACCGTTTGAGGAGGCCACAAGGATGGTGAGCAGTGACAGTGCATGCATCAGTGACACTATACCTCTTGTCCACCTCTTGGAGCATACGCTGCGTGGAATAATGGACAGGGCACTTGAGGCAGAAAAGAGGCAGGAAGAGGAGGACTTCCTTGCCTCTCAAGGCCCCCTTTATCCAGACAGTGTTCCTGCTGTGCCACCCATCACACAGGAAGAGGGTGAGGAGGAGGAAGAGGAGGAGGAGGATGATTGTGTCAGCATGGAGGTGGAGGCTGGCACTCAGCATCAGCAGCAGCAGTCTTATAGGGATGATTTACAGTCCCAAGAAACACGTGGACTTGTACGTGGCTGGGAGGAGGTAGCTGCGGATGATGTTGTCCTTAGTGACCCAGAGGACTCCGGACCGAATGCCTCAGCTAACCTACGCTGCATGGCCTCCCTGATCCTGCAAAGCCTGCGGAAGGATCCTCGTATTCTTCGGATCAAGGAGAGGGACCATTACTGGCTGGCCACTCTCCTTGATCCACGGTACAAGGGTAAGGTTGCCGACCTTATCTTGCCATCGCAGAGGGAGCAGAGGATGAGACATCTCCGGGAGGCCTTGCAGAAAGCTCTGTGCAACGCGTTCCCAGAGACTGGGAGGTCACAAACTCCTGGTCCTGGACAACGTGTTGCTGAGGCATCAGTCAGAAGGAGCGGTGGAGAAGGTGGCCGTCTGACTGATGCGTTCAGACAATTTTTTAGTCCGCAGCCCCAAGGTATGATTGGTTCCAGCACCCATCGCCAGCGTCTAATTTACATGGTGCAGGAATACCTAGGGGCAAGGTCAGACTTGGACACCTTTCCCACTGAAAATCCTCTGGCTTACTGGGTCTTGAGGATGGATCACTGGCCAGAGCTTGCACAGTATGCAATTGAGCTCCTGGCCTGTCCTGCATCCAGCGTTCTTTCGGAACGCACCTTCAGTGCTGCTGGTGGCTTCGTTACCGATCACAGGGTGCGCCTGTCCACCGAATCAGTTGATCGACTGACCTTCATCAAGATGAATCAGTCTTGGATCACCCACAGCTACCAAGCACCTGAAGCTGATGTAACCGAATAATTTTTTTTGAAATACCACATCCCTTCAAGACTGCCTATGCTGATGCTGAGTGACTGTCCTGTTATGTTGATTGTCTATCCTCTTCCTCCTCCGCTGATATGTTGGAAGAACATTTTTGGTTCTGGGTGATGCCAGCAGCCCAATTTTTCTGCCCCTGTTTAACAGGGGTGTTTAAGTACAATTTTTGATGCAATGCTTTGCAGCAGGGCTAATTCCTGCAAAAAAACTAGAGTGTATGGCAGAGGTTGCAGTGTGATGGCACCAGTGCCTAAGGCCCAATTTTTCTGCCCCTGTTTAACAGGGGCGTTTAAGTACAATTTTTGATGCAATGCTTTGCAGCAGGGCTAATTCCTGCAATAAAACTAGAGTGTATGGCAGAGGTTGCAGTGTGATGGCACCAGTGCCTAAGGCCCAATTTTTCTGCCCCTGTTTAACAGGGGCGTTTAAGTACAATTTTTGATGCAATGCTTTGCAGCAGGGCTAATTCCTGCAAAAAAACTAGAGTGTATGGCAGAGGTTGCAGTGTGATGGCACCAGTGCCTAAGGCCCAATTTTTCTGCCCCTGTTTAACAGGGGCGTTTAAGTACAATTTTTGATGCAATGCTTTGCAGCAGGGCTAATTCCTGCAATAAAACTAGAGTGTATGGCAGAGGTTGCAGTGTGATGGCACCAGTGCCTAAGGCCCAATTTTTCTGCCCCTGTTTAACAGGGGCGTTTAAGTACAATTTTTGATGCAATGCTTTGCAGCAGGGCTAATTCCTGCAATAAAACTAGAGTGTATGGCAGAGGTTGCAGTGTGATGGCACCAGTGCCTAAGGCCCAATTTTTCTGCCCCTGTTTAACAGGGACATGTAATTACAATTCTTGATATAATATTTCACAGGAGGGCCCCTTCCTGTGCCCACCCAGAGTAACTGTGAGGACTTATAGTGTTGTGGCACCAGCACCACAACCACCAAAGGTCAATTTTTCTACCACTGTTCAACAATGGCATGTAATTACAATTCTTGATATAATCGTTCACAGCAGGGCGCTCCAGCGGCCACCAAGAGTCACTTTGAGGGCTTACAATGTTGTTGCAAAACCAACACCTTGTTCCGCCATTTCTGCAGAGCATATAGGGCAGGCCCCTACTTTCAAACATCCAATTTACAAACATCTCCTACTTGCAAACGGAAGGAGACAACAGCAAGTGAGATGAAAAAAGATGGACGACAAAACAAATTATACAGGGGTGATAACCCTTCCCTATGTTTTCCAAAAAGCTTAAAGATATTTTTTTTGACTGGAGCTACACTTTAAAAATGTACCGCTTGAAAATGACAAACAGATTCAACTTAACACAACAAACCTACACAGTCCCTGTCTTGTTTGCACCGCCTGTATACTGCTGTTCTGAGTATATAGGGCCTGGGGGCCACACGCATTTCCTTTTTTTAATATGGGTACGGGGTTCCCCTTAATATGCGTACAAGACCCAAATAGGCTGGTAATGGGCAGGGAGGGCTACCCATGCCATTTTTCTGAATGATTTTCAACCATATTACAGGAACCAGATATAACATTAAAACCGCAAGCAGTTTTAAATGGTGTTATTTCCGTTTAATGTCATTTTGTGCAGGGACTGTTCTAAACACGGGAAACACGTGGCACTTCACAGGCATACTATAGACACCCCCCAGGCACCATATTTAAAGGAATATTTCACTTTTTTTTTTTCACTTTAATCGTCATTAAAATCAGTGCTCCCGCCAAAACGGTAGTTTTTAAAACTTTTTTTTGCAGTGACCCATGTCCCCTGAGGCAGGAGGCAGATCGCCAAACCCTTTTTAGCACACTATCTTGCATATTAGCCGTTAAAATTAGCACTTTCCAATTCGAACGTTCGAGTCCCATAGACTTCAATGGGGTTCTAACGTTCGTGCCGAACGCGGGGGTCGTTCGCAAGTTCTGGTGCGAACCGAACCGGGGGGTGTTCGGCTCATCCCTAGTGAGCACTACGGAACTAGCTATCCTGTGGGCCTTATAGCGCCAGATAAAGTTGAAGAAGGACCTCTGAGTCGCTTTGAGTTGGGACATGGGAATGGGGATCGGCAGTGTTTCGAATATGTATAAAAGTTGTGGCATAATGGACATCTTCAGGACATTGATGCGACCCAAGAGGGAAATGGGATACAAGTCCCATTGTCGCAAGAGTCGGTCGATGCCCCGAAAGAGTGGTGGGAAATTAGCATGATACAGGCTGGAGTAGGAAGAGGTAAGATTAACCCCTAGGTATTTGAGGGAGGCCGTACACCAACTGTAAGCGAAATTGCGCTGCAAAGAGGCAAGATCTGCGGGGGGAATAAGGATAGGTAGAGCTTCTGTCTTGGTAGTGTTAATTTTATATCCAGAGATTGAGCTAAATTGGTGTAGGAGAGCATGTAGGGAGGGAAGGGAGGTAAGGGGTCTGGTTAAAGTCAGTAGAATATCGTCAGCATATAGAGACAATTTATACTCTGCTTGGCGTAGTTGCACCCCACGGATATCAGGGTGATTACGGATAGCCGCTGCCAGGGGTTCCAAACAGAGAATAAAGAGCAAGGGGGATAATGGACAGCCCTGCCTAGTGCCATTACTAAGGGAGAAGGATGGCGATAGGTAGGAGGAGAGTTGGACTTGCGAAGAGGGCCTGGAGTACAGTGCCCTCAAGGCGGCGACGAAGGGACCTGCAATGCCAAAGTGAGAGAGCGTGGCAAACATAAATGGCCAGCTGAGTCGATCGAATGCCTTCTGAGCATCAAGGCTCAATATAAGAGCTGGGCGGTTCGTTTTGTTTAGTAAGTCAATCAAATCTATAGTACGTCTAGTATTGTCTCCCGCATGCCTAGCCAGTACAAAACCGACTTGGTCTTTATGGATAAGTTGCGGTAGCAAACGGGACAGCCTGATTGCCAATATTTTGGTGAAAATTTTGTAATCGGAATTTAACAGCGCGATAGGCCTGTAATTGTCTGGGAGGGAGGGGTCTTTATCTGGTTTCGGGATCACAGATACGTGAGCATGGAGAAACTGGGGGTCAGGAATGGTGCCTTTCAATAAGGAGGAGAATAGGGAAAGGAGGTGTGGACTCAGCAATGGAAGGAAAGTCTTGTAGTAGGAGTAAGGTAGGCCATCAGGGCCAGGAGCTTTTTGGGTGGGAAGATGCTCCACAACCGCAGCTAGTTCCTCAGGGGAGATGGGAGAGTTTAAAGACGGGAGGTGGTCAGGGGAAAGCTGGGGGAGGGGCAATGATTCCACAAAGGAGTTAAACTTCTCCTGGGTGAAAGTGTATTGATCATCAGCGAGTAGACAATTATACAGCTTATGGTAGAAGTTACCAAACGTCTTAGACATTGTGAGAGGGCAGTAGGTGGAGGAACCGTCGGGTTGCTTAAGGGAGTCAGGATAGGCTTGGAAAGGTCGAGGTTTAAGTTTGTTTACCTGTATTCGGTGGGGTTTGTTAGAGTACTCGTAAAACTTCTGTTTTGACCATAGGAGGGATTTGTCTATCTTCTGCATATCAAGTGATCTAAGGAGGTTGCCTAGGTAGACAACAGTCCGAAGCCCTGACACCGTGGGAGAGGAGAACAAACGGTCCTCAGCTTTGCGAAGTTTGAGAAGAGCCGAGGCTCTTTGGTGTATGGCGTCTTTTTTGAGTCGAGAGCTTATGGCAATACAGTGCCCCCTGAATACAGGTTTATGCGCTTCCCACAGTGTCGAGGGCTCAGAGACGGAGCCAATGTTAAGCTCAAAATACTCATTAAGGCATGTGGTCAGTTGAGCCTTAGTCTCAGGGTTACGTAGGAGGGTCTCATTTAGCCGCCAGTGACAGGAGCGGGGAAGGCCGAGGATAGGGAGAGTTCTAAATGGACAGAGGAATGATCCGACCATGGGACAGGATTAATTTCTGAGGATACTGCAGCTGTCAAGAGGGGTGTGGAGATGAAAAAGTGATCTAATCTAGAGAAGAGTTTGTGGGGGTGGGAGTAGAAAGTATAGTGTTTCTGAGTAGGATGTTTAATGCGCCATATATCCAGTAAACGTCGGGCCCTAATACGTCTGCGGAACAATTTGGAGAGGGCGTCCACATTGGAAGGGGTTTTAGTGGGGAACAAAACATGTCTGTCTTTACCTGGGGACATAACCATATTAAAATCTCCACCAATCACTGTGAAAGGGTGTGCATACTTATCTAACATGACAAAAACAGCATTGAGAAAGCGAACTTGACCAGATTTGGGGGCATATACACTTAGGATCGTGACAGGTTGAGACTGAAACATGCAATCCAGAATAATAAATCTGCCCTGGGGGTCCAGGTAAGAAGATTGAATTCGCAACGGGCAGGAGCGGCCAATTAGGATCGCCACGCCCGCCTTGCCAGATGGATCTGAAGCCAGAACGGAGGTCGGAAATGCTTTGCTGGCAAATTTAAGGGAACCCCCAGGACGGAAGTGTGTCTCCTGGATCAGTATCACGTCCGCTTTAGAAGCTTTAAACTCTTTCAGAGCCAACCACCTCTTCCGAACAGAGTTTAAACCTTTCACATTACAGGTAAAAAACTTCAACGACATATCAAAGGAGATAGGTGAAAAAGCAGAGAGAGAAGCATAGAACAGTCAATGGAAGTTGAGTCCCAGGCAGTAGGGAGGAGAAGGCAAAAGGAGAATAAGAAACCAGGGGAGAGAAAAGGGGAGAGCCTGACAGTTTGGTAGATAGTGGTGCGACAATAATATCGACATGGACATATATCTAGCAAATTGTGGCAGTCGGTCACCAAGGAAACCAAAGGAGACCGAGGCCTGACAAAAAAGAACCTCCCAGAAGAAACTCGTGTACAGATAAACGGTGTCACAAGGATCTGTAAATCACCGGAAAAAGGCTGTAGACAAAAACTAAAAACGTTAAGAAAAAAAAACAACAAAAAAAAAGCAGCCTATGGGGAGACTGCATGGGCAGTAGCCACAAAAAAGGAAAAAACAACAAAAATAAAGAAAAACTAAAAATAAAAACGACATCCGTAGAGAAACCCGGAGGAACATAACCTCCAGGAAGCCCGGGTCCGAGCCCGGGACCAAAACAGGGGTCACGAGGACCACCTAGTGTAGGGGGGTGAGGAGCCCATAGGCCACCCCACGCCTTCCATAGCTGGAAAAATCAATTCAGCCACCTATCAAAAGCAAACGTAGCAACAGAATGTATAATAACATAACAGACAAAAAGCAATGTACTGAAGTTGCAAACAGTGAAAAAAAAGAGCATTAAATAATAAACAGTGCACCCCATGGGTGTCGGGGAATAAGTGCGGGGGATCCGCCATGGCATAATAACATAAAACTGCACCATGGAGAATCCAACAAGGCCCCATCTAGGGGGGTAGGTAAGCTCAGACTTGTTCCGATGCAGTGTCCCTCAAGTCGGGGGTTTGAAGGAAGGTCTCCGTTGAGGGGTAAGGTTGGATCTAGAAGGCTTTGGTCGAACTGGGGTCCATATCCGGGCAGGAAGTGCTGACGGCCGAGGTGTAGAGGGAAGTGGAGTAGGTTCTTCGTCTGGGAGAGGGGGAGTCCAAGGCTACGCAGAAAGGCGTTGCTTTCATGTAGGTCACGAAGAGAGAACTGAGTGCCTTCCCGAGTCACTGAGAGGCGAAAGGGGAAGCCCCATCTGTATGGAACCTTGTGGGTTTGAAGATGAAGAGTCAAGGGACGCAGATTTCTTCGTCGTGCCAAGGTGATTGGTGAGAGATCATTGAAGATTTGGATTTTGGCACCTTTAAAGTCCAGCTTAGGTTGGTTACGAGTGGCAAGTGTGAGTGCTTCTTTACTGTCAAAGTAGTGGAACCGAACCACCACGTCTCTCGGGTTAGCACCTGCAGGGGGTTTAGGCGCCAGCGATCTATGGGCCCTGTCTAGTCGCCAATCAATTTCCTGGAATTCGGGGGCCACCACATTAAACAGGCTGAGAAGGTAGGAACGGAGATCCCTGTCTTCCACTACTTCAGGAATGCCTCTAATCCGCAGGTTCTGCCTGCGTTCCCGATTCTCGAGGTCTTCTTGATGTGTTTGGAGTTGAGAAACAGAGTGTTTAACAGCGGCGTAATCGTCTTCTAACACTTGAAAATATTGGACCAGTTCATCAAACTTAGTCTCTAGGGTGTCCGTGCGGCCGCCCAGTTGGTCAATCTCACCCCTCAGCTCTTTGGCCAGTTTCCCAATTTCCTGAGTAATGGAGTGAGTGATAGCTTTCAGCAGGGATTGGAGCTTAGCGTCCAGGACATCTGCCGTCAGCAAAGTAGGAGACCCCTGGTCAAGAATGGGTGAGGGAGCGTCCGGACAGTTCAAATCAGGTTCATGGCGGGCTGAAGGGTCTAATGCAGGGTCTCCCTCCATTTGGGAGGAGGGGATGGACTTATGTAGATAACGGTCCATGGTGGATGAGGTTTGGGGGAGAAGTACAGAAGCGTAGGACTTTCTTTGATCTCCTATCTTCCCCATGGGGTGCACGGTCGGGCTGAGGGGGTGAGGATGTGGCTCCCGGAGGTAGTAAAGCTGAAAATTGCTGAGAGGGAGCCTCAGGAAGGCGGAGGTGGGGGCATGGCCCCAAAATTACATGGTAGCCATAGCAAAGGGGTGCTCACATGTTCTGGCAGTCAATAGGCTTGTATCAGTGGGCACAGGAGTGGAAGGGGGGGGCCAGGGAGATGTGGGTAGATTCGGGGGGGGTGAGGTGAGGGCACAACAGTCAGCCCAGGAGTACGTGGGGGGGGGACAGGGGCACAGGGGGGGGGTGGTGGAGGGGGTGGTAGCAGAAAGGTACCTGATAAGATGGCAGAGCACTGCTTCTTGTATCTTTGAGTCCAGGTGGAGGCTAGCACAGTGGGAGAGAGCAGCACGGATTTCTCCAGGGACCCCTGGCAGGTTGCACAACAGATGGGGGGTGAGGGTAGATGCAGCCCCTCTCCACAGCAGTCACTAACACCTCCGCTAGGCAGTTAGGTCGAGTAGGCCCGAGGCCTAAAGATGGCGGCCGGCCTCGTGTGGAAGAGGCTCCGCAGTAGGCCTCAGCACGGCCGGAGCCTTTAGGGACGGTCCAGGTCACCCCCGCCGGTCACCGCAATCCCCGGTGGCCGCAGAGGGACTTCAGCCTCCTTGCAGGGACCCCGGGATGGCGTGGAGGTCCAGGGCAAGGGTAGGCCCCAAGATGGCTGCGGCGGTCCGGCGGGCGAAAGTAGGCCGCGAGCCCGGACGGGGCTCGATCGGCCGAGAAAAGCCACAAAAACCTCCCGGGATGGAGCGGGAGGGCTCTAGCACTTAGCGGGGAGAGTCCAGGGCCCTCTCCCCGCTCGGATCGTCCCGATGCTGGCGGATGAAGCGGCGGCTGTGTCGGAGCTCTGGCACAGCACATCCGCTCCCGTCGATTTCCGGTCACGCCCCCCAAGCTGCAGCCATTAAAAGAGTGACTATTCAAATTTTACCATCCATTTTGTGGACTGTTTTTTGGTCTACCACTACGTTATATCCCCCCCCCTCCTTTTTTTCCCCATGGCCAAATGTGGTATTCTCCATTCTAAATCAATGATTTACATTCAAACAGCACATGATATAGCCTGTTTACATTCTTTTGTATCCCATTCACACTCAAAGAATCTACATGCACTTTCACTGGGCAAATAGCTATGCAAATGTTTTATATATCAACTTTCACTGGGAGAACAGCCATGCATATTCTGTTCCAAATCATTTGGTGGAGGGAGGATTATGGTGTAGGGTTGCTTTTCAGGGATTATACTTGGTCCCTTACTTCCAGTGAAGGAAACTATTAAGGCATTAGCATACCAAGACATTTTGGACAATTTCATACACCTAACTTTGTAGGGACAGTTTGGGGATGGCCCCTTCCTGTTCCAACATGACTGCACACCAGTGCAGAAATCAAGGTTCATAACGACATGGAGGAGCGAGTTTGGGGTAGAGGAACTTGACTGACCTGCACAAAGTCCTGACCTCAACCTGACAGAACAGCTTTGGGATGAATAGAAGCGGAGACTGCTAGCCAGGCCTTCTAATCCAGCATCAGCGCCTGAACTCACAAATGCACTTCTGGAAGAATGGTCAAACGTTCCCATAGACACTCCTAAACCTTGTGGACAGCCTTCCCAGAAGAGTTGAAACTATTATAGCTGCAAAGGGCGGGCCAACTCATTATTGAACTCTATGGATTAAGACTGGGATGACATCAAACTATGGTGCCACTTCAAGCTTTTGTGACTAAAAAAAGAAAAAATATATAGATATAGTTTATATTTTTTAAATTTTTTTGCCACAAAAACTTGATACGGCACCAGATTTTTATAGATTCTAAACCATACACAAGGGACACATTAGACTAAAATGACAGTTTTGGGTATCTCCTCCCTTTCTCAAATTTATAGGTGTACAGATTTAATTAATTGAAATACAAAAAGAAGGTATTTTTTCCCCATTGATATCACAGTGGCCATTTCCACTAGGGGCAGATGTATCATGTCCTTTGCTTCCTGGGATTCTGAGTCTGCTTGTTGGAATATTTGACAGCGCACAACATATGAGGGGGAAGGCTTTGGTGATTTAGCCTTCTGAGGGTGCATCTGTGAGACCTTACATAACCAGTGCCACATTCAACTAGGAAGTGGAAAAACTGTTATTGTATGCCAAAGCAAAAATTATTGTTTAACTAATGAATGTAAGATGAGTTCATATCATCATGCAGAGCTGCTGCATACTGATATAAATTTTGTGAAAAGATGGAAAGGTACGCTGTAACATCATATTAGCCTGAAAAAAATAGCAGACTAGCAAGTAGGTATGTGAATGTAAATACTATATATACCAAAGCATATATACACTCACGTCAAACTAAGATAAATGTTAAAGCAAAATGATGCAGCTGCTGTTGCAAACAAATGAGTTAATAAAGTGTTAAGTGATCCACTAGGGTGACTCCATGTGAAGAAAACAGTGCTAGCTTATCAAATCTATCCAAATTAACTAATCATATAGTAAACAAGTGCTTATCGGTGAAATAATACAATATAATCTTATAATATGATATGAAGAAATGTGAAGGAATTAATCTAGGATTAAGTGAATTTCAATAAAACTAACAAGCAATGCAAAAAAGTCCAAGCAATAAAATATATTCTCCATGAAAAAAAGTTGTAACATTCAATGTGAAAAAGTTCTTTCAGGTGTATAGGATCATCCTAAGATTAATGGACCGTAGTGGTTGATGTATATCCTAGACAGCATAAGCGAAAAGTTTTCAATGGGACACCAGTACAGGATATGGTAGAAATTTCTACTCACTGGTCATTGTTGACCCTATTTGCCGTATGGCAAGAGGAGTCAAATCAGGCTTAGTGGTCTCTGTGACCGAAGAAGGGAGAGAAAACGATTAACCCTCACATCCCCTCCTCCCGATGATGTGGGTGGGTCCAAAACTGAGGTCTCTTGGTGAGCAGGATAAGAAAGAAAAACTGGAGATCCTCATAGTGTAAAATGTTCCAAACTGTTTATTGAATCTAACTGCAAGGTTACCGCTAGTAAAAACTTGTAAAAAGTCCAGCTTCCAGCAGCATTGATGACGTAATTTCTATGATGAAATGCATCAAGATGATATGCATGGTGTACTACGTGGATCCCCAGCTGGAACACATGCCAACCCTGGCTTATGGATCCTGCTGTTTTCACCATCCTTGCGGGTCAGGGAGAGGATTTTTAAAAAGTTTCTAGTAGCTGTAACCTTGCAGTTAGATTCAATAAACAGTTTGGAACGCTTTACACTATGAGGATCTCCGTTTTTTATTTTACTCTTTTCCTGCTTACTAAGAGATCTCAGTGTCGGAACCATGCATCATTGTGAGGAAGGGATGTGAGGATTGGTCATTTTCTCTCTTTCCTGCAGTCATGGAGACTACTAAGCCTTGCCATATGGCAAAGAAGGTAGACAACGTCTGGTGAGTAGGAAATTCTACCATATCCTGCACTGATGTCCCACTGAAAACATTTTGCTTATGCTGTCTAGGATATACATCAACCACTACGGTGCATTAATATTAGGATGACCCTATACAACTGAAAGAATTTGTTCACATTGGATGTCACCACCTTTTGTTCACAGAGAATATATTTTATTGATTGTACTTTTTTGTTAGTTTTATTGAAACGCACTTAATCCTAGATTAATTTATTCATATCATATTATATTATTATATTGTATTATTTCACTGATAAGCACGTGTACACTATATAATTAGTTCATTTGGATAGATTTGATTAGCTAGCCGTTTTTTCTTTACATGGAGTCACCCTAGTGGATCACTTGACACTAGCAAGTAGGTACATTAGGAAAAATAGAATCAAGTTCATGCTCATTATTCTCCAAAGTTTTTTTTCCAGTCAAAAATATAAGCAGAAAAATCTTACATCAAAACACTAATACTTCAACCACAAATACAAAAAAATTGAACCTTTGTTCAGTCCATGTGAATGTAAAACTGAATGAGCCACTGAATCTTTTATTTTCAGTGCAAGTACACAATTAGCCCCTCCATCGAATTTCATCAATTACCACGAACCTTAAATCACTGTTAAAGTGACCCTGAGCATTGGAGTCTGAGCATTGGAGGAGAGCAGGCTGAGTTCCCAACATAGCTAAGGAATTGACCACGGTGTTCCCCTGATTAGTGTGGTCAGTTTTTAATAGGAACTGTCTGTAACACTAGGGATTTTACACAAAGGAAGCAATACAAAGAGAACAAGATACTTTTTCATACAAGTACAAGGTACAGCAGGTACATGTCAGGAATATGAAATGTTGGTGTGACACTTTAAAATACCATTATTGATTTTGCCATTACTATCTTAATAAGTAAAGTATTTCACATTTTAAAGTGTATCTAAACCCAAGAACAGAAATGTAATGTATGTATTCTAACCAAACACATAAACACAGTTTGAGGTGTTATGTTCCACATAAGAAAGATATAAAAGACTGATAATGCTGCTTGTGATTCCAGCGCATCACAGGCAAGGGAGCAAAGGAAATTACGAGATCCCTGGATTTCTGACAGGGCCATTTTTTTTCCCTGTAATTTCAGTGTTTTTTAACCACTTGCCCACCCGCCCACAGTAATTATATAGCAAGTGGGTGGCAGCTGCAGGTTCAGTGATGCACTGGTATGTCCCTGAACACATGCTAACTAGGGTGCCCCGAGCGTTCAGCAGCACAAACTGTGACCACTGTGTCTATTGGACACAATGGAGCATTGTGATTGACACCCAGCCTTTCTGGGCGGCTGGGGTATTATGTGGTTTTGCTATGATTGGTCATAGAAATCACATGATTAGAATGTAAAAAAACAGTTATGAATTGCTTCCATTCATGACTGTTTTGGTTACCATTGTGATGCTCTAAATGGCCCACAGCTATCACATGGTACCTGGACCAATCACAGCACCCTGTGCCATGTGATTAACTGAAGTAGCCACAGATCACAAGAGTAATCAAGCTATTATGAATGAAAGCCATTCATGACAGCTAAAACTATTGCTTATAACAGTGATTATCACTGCTATAAGCAATAGTAGTCTAATAAAAATCCCTGATTCACCCCAGTAGTACAGTACCAGTATGGTGACACTGAACTACTCTGGTAACAGGATGCTAAAAGAAAGAAAAATGTTTTAAAAAAATGTAATAAAAAATGATTTACACCAAGTGTAACCAGTCAGTATCCATCATCCCACACCAGTCATATGATGATGCTGTACTGTAGTAGTGTCTGTATGTAAAAAAAAAAAAAAAATTGTATCTCAGTTCAATTTCTAAAAAATTACAACTTCAAAAAACTTGCCATGCCTCTTGTTAACCTCCCTGGCGGTATCCCAAAGTGTGACTCTGGGTTGATTTTCTCTGCCAGGAGGGGTAACCCCGAGTCACTCTTGGGGTAACATTGCAGAGCTGCCAGTGGAGATATTACCTTCTCCTGGCGCTCCAGTGATGACTTCCACTGTTCTCCCCTGTGATCACCAATGAGATCACCGGCATCTGACTTCCTGGTTCCATTCCCTGCGAGCAGCAGCGGCGCATGGGAGCGGAACTGGGCGGGAATTTCAAAAAGTGAAACATAACACAAACACATAAAAAGAGGTGATACACTATAATCTGAGAGGATTACACTGTATCATCCCTTTATCTGACTGATAAATGTACAGTGCCCCTTGTCTCCAATTTTTCCTAATAAAATATATCTAACATGACATCAAAAAAGTGCCACTTCACTACAAAATCGCCTTTGGACCAGCTGAGTGACAGCGGCAGCGACACGGAGTTGCTCGCAGAACTGAGCGATAGTGAGTCGTGGGGAGATTTGTCGTCTGACACTGACACTGATCTGGCAAGTGACAGCGGTGATGATCCTGCACCTGACCTCAGCGATGTACGCACTTAGTGCCCTATTGACTGTTATACGTACCAGATAGCGCTGCCAAGATTCCCCTTCACTGGATCACCTGGGATGAAGGTAAATGTTGAACGTGACAACCCTCTGGCATACCTACAATTATTCCTAACTGAGGAGGTAATTGAAAAAATTTTCACAGAGACGAATCGCTACCAAGAGCAGCAATCCGCTACGCTGCATGTCAGGTTTTCCCGAAGCAGAAAGTGGGAACCAGTGACCAAAGAGGACATCTGGCAGTTTCTGGGACTCATCATTCTTCAGGGGTTGGTGGGGAAACCACTCCAGAAACGGTACTAAATTACTGGCCACTCCGTTTTTTTGGCACCATGATGTCCGAATGCCGGTTTTCCCTCATCATGAAGTATTTCCTCTTCACAAACAATGAAGAGTTTGATGAGGCCACGCATCCTGCACCCAAAGTAAAAAAAATCTGGGAGGTATGCCAAATTATCGTGACCAATTTCCAGCGGACCTACGTGCCAGAAAGAGACGTCAATGTGTATGAAAATTTGATGGCCTACAAGGGATGCCTAAGCTGGATACAGTTTATTGCATCCAAAAGAGCGCGGTTTGGCATCAAATCCTACATGCTCTGCGAGTTATCCACTGGGTACATCTAGAATTCGGCCATTTACACCGGTAAAGGCACAAAGTTCAACCCCAGATACAGCGGCTATGGGATGGCCACATCATCTGTCCTTACACTGCTGGAGCCATTGCTGAACCAGGGATATTGTGTGACCATGGACAATTTCCACACATCTCCGGAAAACAAGACCAATGTGTATGGTACCATTAGGGCTAACCGACGTGACATGCCATCTATGTTTTCCAAGAAAAAACGAAAAAACAGAGAAATGGTTGCCTGGCAGAAGGGTAAGATGATGGCAATGCGATGGCGAGACAAGAAGGACGTGTGTCTCATGAGCACTTTGTACAATATCTCCACTGCCATGGTCCACACAAAAGGTGGGAAAGATGTGCTGAAGCCACAAGTCGTGATAGACTATAATTACACTATGGGAGGTGTCAACAGAGCCGATCAGGCAATGACATTTTATCCGGCTAAGCGCAAACAGCAAAAAAATATTATAAAAAGATTTTCCGGCATCTTCTGGCAAAATGCCGCAAAAAAGGCAGCACCTACCAGGATATGCGTTGTTTGCTGTTCAAAGAGAGATAGTAATGGAAAGAAAGTCTGAAAAGAAAGCAGGTTCCATTGTCCGGATTGTGATGTCGGACTGTGTGCTTTACCTTGTTTCAAAATTTATCACACTCAGGATATTTATTGAATTTTCTTTGTTTGACAAATGTCATTATTTTTCATTACATTATTGAATCAAATTATATTATTTATTAGATTAGAATTCATGATTTTGTGTTTCAAACTTTATCACAAATCTCGGATGTCTACTTTTCTTGTTTGATCAGGTTTGAGTAAGAAATTACTAAGAATTGCAGGCCTATAATACATAACACCAAATTTCAATGCAAAAAATTGTACCGCTTTTGGTATAAAATTCCTGACATACTGTAATCATACCGCCAGGGAGGTTAAGTAACTTGGACAGTCTATGTCATGGACCCACATACTCAAGACGAGTACCTCCCTTGCCTGGTACCACCACGATCCAAGATCCCTTAGCCCACCCAGACACTTGTTGAGACATCAGTGTAGGGTGGTAAAAAACATAAGACTGTTTATTCAAACACAGGCACAAACAGATATACACTCAGGGGACAATTCTTTGACACAGAGCAGGGTAAACTACATTCAGTAACATGACACACAGACAGCCTTCAGGAAAGGCTGCAGGAGAAATCACCCCTCCCCTCTAGCAGCTAATCCACATACACATACAGTATACATCCCTTAATCGTTTACTCCCAAGGCAGACAGAAACAAAAGAACAATGGGATACAGGCACTTAACAAACACATAACAACCCCCACCCACCTCAAATTATCTAGCAATGGTCTAGACACTCCTACAATATTCTAGGAGTCTGAAAGGTGGAACTATTCATCTTCATATATTTCTTGAGGGGTATTGTTAAGAAATATTAGTGCCCCAAGTGAAAGAGCCCCTTCATTCTTTCAACACAAACCACACACATAGAACCCTGAAGTCTGGAGTGGTTGTAGGGTGAGTCTGGTTAGTGAAGACCCAACTGGGGTTCTTGGTCACCCTGTGCCCCTAATAAACACAGGGTAAACTTACACATAGGAGGGGCCGGGGGAGCTGGACAAGGAGTTTCCCGACCTCTCTAAGGTAAGCTGGGTTCCATAAGCCCCTCACCCAAAGTGATTTCCATCACAGTCTACTTTCCAAAAAAAGTAATTTAAGGGGTAATTGTACTGTCCTGGCACTTTAGGGCTTCAGTCAGTACATCAAGATTGATCAATTTTCAAATATATATGTTTCAAAGTTTGTGTCCTTATAACTTTCACACAGAATAAATAACATACACTGAGTTCGATTATTTTTACCACATAAATTTAGCAGACTACATTTTGGCCTAAATGTATGAATAAAAATGCATTTTCTTTTCCAAAATTCTGAGGATTTTTGTTTATATAGCAAAAAAAAATAAAAAATCCCAGTTGTTATTAAATAACACAAAAATAAATCTCTAAAAATATACAAATGTAATTTGTGTACAGTGTTACATGACTGTGCAATAGCCAGTTAAAGTAACACGGTGCTGAATAGCAAAACTGCCCTGGTCATGAAGGAGATAAAACCTTCCGGAGGTCAAGTGGTTAAAGGAGAAGTACAGTCAAAGCTCATTTGGCTGCGATCAAGGGGGTACAGCCATCACAACTGTAAGGGGCCCTGGGGCCTGACTAGAAGAAGGGGAGCCCTGCTGTGCATTACAGAAATGATTTCACAGCTTCTGCTGTTCACGTCTCATTGAACTCAGACATCAAGCTCTTTACTGCCACCTCTGGCTACTATGTGCATGTGCACCCCTCGTGTAATCTGTACTCTCAGCTAGGGATGAGCTTCGTGTTCGACTCGAACATCGGCTGTTCGTCCGTTCGGCGAAGTCCAAACATTTTGGTCCGTTCGCGCCAAATTCGTGTGGCGCTCACGGCCCACAATGCACTGCGATGGCGCAGTGCATTGCTGGCTCATGATTGGCCAAGCATGCACTGTGACCCCGCATGCTTGGCCAAACACAGCGCCAGCAGCGAGGAGAGCCATGATTGGCCACAGGCAGGATGCCTGTGGCCAATCATAGCTCAGGCTGTGTAGTGCACGCCCCACACTATATAAGGCCGCCAGCGCGGCAGCCTTGTGTAGTGTGTTGGCATCTGAAGCAGTGGGTGTTCTGTGTACCTTCAACACAGTACACACGGATCATTTTCGGCCGATTTTCGATCTTGCTGTTGTGTAGTGGTTGTTGTCTGCGTGCCCTGACCGCAGTATACACCGCTATATTCACCTCACCTATATAGCTAGTGATCTATCTTTTATAATAGAGCTTGCAGTCAATAGTGTTAGGAGCTAGTGCGTGCTGTCTGCGTGCTCTGTACCCAGTACATACCGCTATATCCACCTACATAGCTGTTCTCTATTTGAGCCCACTTGCCATCTGCAGGAGTTATTGGAAGTTGTGTGTGCCTCCAGCACAGCACAGTATACATTTGTATATACCCCTTTATCTCTGGTGTTCTATAATAAAGGCATCTGCAGGAGTTAGTGGGTGTTCTGTGTACCTTTAACACAGTACACACCGATCGTTTTCGGAAGATTTTCGATCTTGCTGTTGTGTAGTGGTTGTTGTCTGCGTGCCCTGACCGCAGTATACACTGCTATATTCACCTCACCTATATAGCTAGTGATCTATCTTGTATAATAGAGCTTGCAGTCAGTAGTGTTAGGAGCTAGTGCGTGCTGTCTGCGTGCTCTGTACCCAGTACATACCACTATATCCACCTACATAGCTGTTCTCTATTTGAGCCCACTTGCCATCTGCAGGAGTTATTGGAAGTTGTGTGTGCCTCCAGCACAGCACAGTATACATCTGTATATACCCCTTTATCTCTGGTGTTCTATAATAAAGGCATCTGCAGGAGTTAGTGGGTGTTGTGTGCCTCTAGCACAATATACACTACCCAACTGCTGTTTTACCCAACTCCCTTCAGGCCATTACCCTGTCTGGAAGGCCAGCAAGGAGAGAAAGACAGGCGCGAGATGATAAAAGAGGGCAAGCAGGCTCTGTGTCTAGAGACAACAGTGCTGGTCGTGTACGCGGTGCATTGTCATCAGCACGTGGCCATGGGACACGCTTTTCCTTCTTTTCTGCAGCTGGACATGTTGAGCCGCAACATGCCAATGACTTGGTAGAGTGGATGACCAAGCCCTCTTCATCCTCCTCATCCTCTCTCACCCAGTCTCAGGGTACTAGCAAAGCAGCTGCCAACGCATCGTCTTCCCTCCTCTCAATGTTATCATCAGTGACTCCTTCCCTAGACCCACCACGTCCTCCTAAAGGAGTCTCCTGAACTCTTTGAGCACAGTGTTGGGTACATGCTCCAGGAGGATGCCCAGTGTTTTGTAGCCTCTGATGATGACACTCAGCTAGAGGAAGGCAGTAGCGTGAATGCAGAGAGAGGGGATGCTCAAGAAGGACAGCAATATGGCAGTCATGTTCCACAAGCTGCAGCATACTGCCAGGTTTGCTACAGCGATGAAGAGGGAGGGGATGATGAGGGCACTGACTCCACGTGGGTGCCTGGTAGGAGAGAGGAGGAGGAGGAGGCACGTGTCCAACGAGGCAGGATGCCCTCCGGGGGCCAGCTTAGGGGCAGCACACTGACTGAATCACACCGCAGAGCTCCGCCTGTGCAGGGCGCTGCCTCTGCACGTTATGCTAAAAGTTCTTTGGTGTGGGCCTTTTTTGAGACGAGTGCATCAGATCGCACCGCTGCTATTTGCAACATATGTCTCAAGCGTATCTCGCGTGGCCAAAACATCAGCCGCTTGGGCACCACATGCTTGACCAGACATATGTTGACCTGACATGCAGCTCGTTGGCAAGCGTACCTCAAAGACCCACACCAAAGAACAAAGCGGCCCTCTCCTTGCTCCTCATCAGCTGGCATCTCCAACCCCACTAGACCTTCAGTCCTCTCTGAAACCTGCTCTGAGAGGAATGAAGGTGTAGAATTAGGTGTGTCACAGCCAAGTGTTTCCGGGAACTCTGCTAGCAGTACACTCAGGTCCGATTATAGCAGGCAAATGTCCCTGCCCCAGCTGCTGGACCGGCGAAAGAAGTTCACTCCCAGCCATCCACATGCCCAGCAGTTGAATGCTAGCTTGGCTAAATTGCTAGCACTTCAACTGCTGCCTTTTCAGTTGGTAGACTCGGCCCCCTTCCATGAGTTTGTACAATGTGCGGTTCCTCAGTGGCAGGTCCCCAAACGCCACTTTTTCTCACGGAAGGCAATTCCGGCTCTCTACCGGCATGTGGAAGGCAATGTCCTTGCCTCGCTGGACAGGGCGGTCAGCGGTAAGGTGCATATTACCGCTGACTCATGGTCCAGCAGGCATGAACAGGGACGTTACCTGTCTTTCACGGCCCATTGGGTCACTCTTCTGGCAGCTGGGAAGGATGCAGGACAAGGTGCAGTAGTGTTGGAGGTTGTTCCGCCACCACGCCTCCAAAATGCTACTATTGGTTGTGACACACCTCTCTCCTCCACCCCCTCCTCTTTTTCTTCCTCCATGGCCTCTTCCAGTGCTCTGTCCTCAGAACCAGCGGTGCTCTGTAGGCGTTCCAGGGGCTACGCAAGTACGCAGGCAAAACGATGCCATGCAGTGCTTGCGCTGGTTTGTTTGGGGGACAGGAGTCACACTGGGGTGGATGTTTTGTCAGCTCTGCAGGGGCAGGCCGAGAGGTGGTTGACGCCACGCCAGCGTAAGCCAGGAATGGTGGTTTGCGACAATGGCACCAACCTCCTCTCCGCCCTCCGACAGGGACAACTGACCCATGTGCCCTGTGTAGCTCACGTCCTTAACCTGGTGGTGCAGCGGTTCTTGGGCAGGTACCCCGGCTTACAGGATGTCCTGAAGCAGGCCAGGAAAGTCTGTGTGCATTTCCGCCGATCATTTAATGCCTGTGCTCGGCTGGCTGAGCTCCAAAAGCAGTTGAACCTGCCCAAGAACCACCTTATATGTGACATGCCCACCAGGTGGAACTCAACGTTGGCCATGCTGCAGCGGCTGCACACGCAGCAGAGGGCCATCAATGAGTACCTGTGCGACTACGGCACCAGGACATGGTCAGGGGAGCTCGGATTTTTCTCACCACACCAGTGGGGCATGATCAGGGATGCATGCACTGTCCTGTCACCGTTTGAGGAGGCCACAAGGATGGTGAGCAGTGACAGTGCATGCATCAGTGACACTGTACCTCTTGTCCACCTCTTGGAGCATACGCTGCGTGGGATAATGGACAGGGCACTTGAGGCAGAACAGAGGCAGGAAGAGGAGGACTTCCTTGCCTCTCAAGGCCCCCTTTATCCAGAGAGTGTTCCTGCTGTGCCACCCATCACACAGGAAGAGGATGAGGAGGAGGAAGAGGAGGAGGAGGATGATTGTGTCAGCATGGAGGTGGAGGCTGGCACTCAGCATCAGCAGCAGCAGCAGCAGTCTTGTAGGGATGATTTACAGTCCCAAGAAACACGTGAACTTGTATGTGGCTGGGAGGAGGTAGCTGCGGATCATGTTGTCCTTAGTGACCCAGAGGACTCCGGACTGAATGCCTCAGCTAACCTACGCTGCATGGCCTCCCTGATCCTGCAAAGCCTGCGGAAGGATCCTTGTATTCTTCGGATCAAGGAGAGGGACCATTACTGGCTGACCACTCTCCTTGATCCACGGTACAAGGGTAAGGTTGCCGACCTTATCTTGCCATCGCAGAGGGAGCAGAGGATGAGACATCTCCGGGAGGCCTTGCAGAAAGGTCTGTGCAACGCGTTCTCAGAGACTGGGAGGTTACAACTCCTGGTCCTGGACAATGTGTTGCTGAGGCATCGGTCAGAAGGAGCGGTGGAGAAGGTGGCCGTCTGACTGATGCTTTCAGACAATTTTTTAGTCCGCAGCCCCAAGGTATGATCGGTTCCAGCAACCATCGCCAGCGTCTGATTTACATGGTGCAGGAATACCTAGGGGAAAGGTCAGACTTGGACACCTTTCCCACCGAAAATCCTCTGGCTTACTGGGTCTTGAGGATGGATCACTGGCCAGAGCTTGCACAGTATGCAATTGAGCTACTGGCCTGTCCTGCATCCAGCGTTCTTTCGGAACGCACCTTCAGTGCTGCTGGTGGCTTTGTTACCGATCACAGGGTGCGGCTGTCTACCGAATCAGTTGATCGACTGACCTTCATCAAGATGAATCAGTCTTGGATCACCCACAGCTACCAAGCACCTGAAGCTGATGTAACCGAATAATTTTTTGGGAAATATCACATCCCTTCAAGACTGCCTATGCTGATGCTGAGTGACTGTCCTGTTATGTTGATTGTCTATCCTCTTCCTCCTCCGTTGATATGTTGGAAGAACATTTCTGTTTCTGGGTGATGCCATCAGCCCAATTTTTCTGCCCCTGTTTAACAGGGGCGTTTAAGTACAATTTTTGATGCAATGCTTTGCAGCAGGGCTAATTCCTGCAATAAAACAAGAGTATATGGGAGAGGTTGCAGTGTTGTGGGACCAGCACCAGTGCCTAAGGCCCAATTTTTCTGCCCCTGTTTAACAGGGGCGTTTAAGTACAATTTTTGAAGCAATGCTTTGCAGCAGGGCTAATTCCTGCAATAAAACTAGAGTATATGGGAGAGGTTGCAGTGTGGTGGCACCAGCACCAGTGCCATCAGCCCAATTTTTCTGCCCCTGTTTAACAGGGGCGTTTAATTACAATTTTTGATGCAATGCTTTGCAGCAGGGCTAATTCCTGCAATAAAACTAGAGTATATGGGAGAGGTTGCAGTGTCGTGGCACCAGCACCAGTGCCTAAGGCCCAATTTTTCTGCCCCTCTTTAACAGGGGCGTTTAAGTACAATTTTTGATGCAATGCTTTGCAGCAGGGCTAATTCCTGCAATAAAACTAGAGTATATGGGAGAGGTTGCAGTGTGGTGGCACCAGCACCAGTGCCATCAGCCCAATTTTTCTGCCCCTGTTTAACAGGGGCGTTTAATTACAATTTTTGATGCAATGCTTTGCAGCAGGGCTAATTCCTGCAATAAAACTAGAGTATATTGGAGTTGTTGCAGTGTCGTGGCACCAGCACCAGTGCCATCAGCCCAATTTTTCTGCCCCTCTTTAACAGGGGCGTTTAAGTACAATTTTTGATGCAATGCTTTGCAGCAGGGCTAATTCCTACAATAAAACTAGAGTATATGGGAGAGGTTGCAGTGTGGTGGCACCAGCACCAGTACCATCAGCCCAATTTTTCTGCCCCTGTTTAACAGGGGCGTTTAATTACAATTTTTGATGCAATGCTTTGCAGCAGGGATAATTCCTGCAATAAAACTAGAGTATATGGGAGAGGTTGCAGTGTCGTGGCACCAGCACCAGTGCCTAAGGCCCAATTTATCTGCCCCTGTTTAACAGGGACATGTAATTACAATTCTTGATATAATATTTCACAGGAGGGCCCATTCCTGTGCCCACCCAGAGTAACTGTGAGGACTTATAGTGTTGTGGCACCAGCACCACAACCACCAAAGGTCAATTTTTCTACCACTGTTCAACAATGGCATGTAATTACAATTCTTGATATAATCGTTCACAGCAGGGCTCTCCAGCGCCCACCAAGAGTCACTTTGAGGGCTTACAATGTTGTGGCAAAACCAACACCTTGTTCCGCCATTTCTGCAGAGCATATAGGGCAGGCCCCTACTTTCAAACATCCAACTTACAAACATCTCCTACTTGCAAACGGAAGGAGACAACAGCAAGTGAGATGAAAAAAGATAGACGACAAAACAAATTATACAGGGGTGATAACCCTTCCCTACGTTTTCCAAAAAGCTTAAAATATTTTTTTTTGACTGGAGCTACACTTTAAAAATGTACCAGTTGAAAATTACAAACAGATTCAACTTAACACAACAAACCTACACAGTCCCTGTCTTGTTTGCACCGCCTGTATACTGCTGTTCTGAGTATATAAGGCCTGGGGGCCACACGCATTTCCTTTTTTTAATATGGGTACGGGGTTCCCCTTAATATGCGTACAAGACCCAAAGGGGCTAGTAATGGGCAGGGAGGGCTACCCATGCCATTTTTCTCAATGATTTTCAACCATATTGCAGGAACCAGATATAACATTAAAACCGCAAGCAGCTTTAAATGACGTTATTTCCGTTAAATGTCATTTTGTGCAGGGACTGTTCTAAACACGGGAAACACGTGGCACTTCACAGGCATACTACAGACACCCCCCAGACACCATATTTAAAGGAATATTTCACTTTTTTTTCACTTTAATCGTCATTAAAATCAGTGCTCCCGCCAAAATGGCCGTTTTTAAAACTTTTTTTTGCATTGACCCATGTCCCCTGGGGCAGGAGCCAGGTCCCCAAACCCTTTTTAGGACAGTATCTTGCATATTAGCCGTTAAAATTAGCACTTTTAATTTCGAACGTTCGAGTCCCATAGACCTCAATGGGGTTCTAACATTCGTACGAATTTGGGGTCCGTTCGAAAGTTCTGGTGCAAACCAAACCGGGGGGGGTGTTCGGCTCATCCCTACTCTCAGCAACATGTCAGCTTTTTAAAAACTAGCTGGTAGGAAGACCTTCTTTACAAGTAAGGGCTGTGAAGGAAATGAAGGGGTCTGTTTGTGTACAGAGAGGGGCCAGAGCCTTGTGTGTTAACAGATTTGCGTATGTGAGGGTCTGGCATGTATACAGGTGTGTGTGTGAGAGAGGGGGGCTGACATATATACAAGTGTGAGGGGTAAGGGGGGCTGACATATATACAGGTGTGGGGAGGGGGGGGGTGAGGTTGTCGGTGTTTGGATTTGTTAGGATGGCCCATGGCCAAACCCTGGGGAATTGGAATAATGTGATACTGCGCTATCCTAAAAAAATATGAATATATAATCATTAAACTGCTGCAACTAAATTATGTGAGATACCCACACCAAAATAACAATTCCAAACCTATTAGCTGCGCTGAAAAAAAACTTTACATAAATTGCCACCAATAACAAATAAACTTAGTGAGACATTAAAGTGATGAATCAAAGCAATCAGTGAAATGACATAATTCAAAACCGGTCCAAAAAATATATAATAAAGTCCACCAAATATGCTTGAATCCTTAATAATCTGTTAATCGTGACATCACTCAAAAGAAACACTGGAAAGCAGTGACAAGTTCCAAGTAAAAGGTCCTCCACCACTGTTCACACTGTCGCTTACCAGATTCTGAGATCTCTTTTTAGGGAGATCTACAAGAGCTTGTAATTTCTTTCACAGACAGGGGTTCACTTTAAGAGTCAGGAGGGTAGTCACCACAACTGCGTCCCAGATGGTAACAGGTTTTCTAGGCAGTATTCCTCCCCCATATAGAAAACAGAAAAACCTCCATAGTGTAACTCTTACACAAAATATATATTAAATAAAAAAATTGCACTTACAAACGTTCTTTCATAAAGCGCTTCAATTAAAATCAACAAGCTGGCCGGTTCTTAGGCGCTGCCCGTGTCTTCCGGGTCCAGCGCAGTATGCGGCGACGTCAGCACGTCGCTCCTCCCTACGCCGTTTTGTCACAGATGACGTCTTCCAGGGGCACGAGCGGTGTGCTGACCCACCGCCATATAAACACATTAAAACATGAAAGTGGACGCCCAGCGCTTAACCATTCACTAAGTGGGCATTTTAGGTTTACAATTATACCCTCCCCCAGTGATCTCCCATCATGTATAAGTACATCATAATTCGTATGCAGCCCATATGTGTATATCCACATCACTATAGGTTAACATACAGAGGTAAAATTAATACCATAATAAAGTATAAGGAGAGACCATCGGTAGATTCCTTTAACCTCAATCTGAGGCAAAATGATCACCGATTTAAAATATATCTCTATCTACCAAATTTTTTTGCCAAATAGAAGACGAATCATCATCATAATTTAAAAAAAAAAAAAAAGGGAAGAGAAGGAGAAACACCCCACCAAGAAGAAGGGGAAAATGAGGTACCACACCCTTCATACCAAAACAATCCCCCAACATTGGTAAAAATTCCTTTTAATCAAGGTCCACCAGGAATTCAATGCTAGTTCACATATAAATTCAGCCATTATCCATAAGTGAAACCCTACATCAGCAATCCCCCCATGGACTCAACTGTTGTCAATGAATGCATTGACATCTGTCTCAACATTGAGGCCATGAGGGGGGTATAGCACTGTACCTTGTATATCCACATCATTTCTAACCTAGAGAGTTCACTAACTAGGGAACTCCCTCTCCAGTTGACACTGTATTTGTCGATTCCCAAAAACAGTGTGTTAGCTGGATTGCGATTATGGTGAATCGCATAATGTTTTGAAACAGAATGGTACTTAAAACCATTCCTAATATTGGTGATATGTTCACCCAAGCGAACCTACATGGATCGTTTGGTTCTACCGATATACTGTACTGGTGCCCACATGGACATTGCAACAGGTAGACAATGCCCGTTGAACTACAGGTGATAAATGGTTTAATTTTGTGTGTGACTGATGTACTAGTAGAAACAAAGTTCTCTGTCTTTCTTTGCCTACTCGCATTCAGTGTGCAGACACCTGTGTCACTGATGGTATCCAGAAAGATTTTGAAAGAAGGAGACCTTTTTATTAGGGGGATTCACTACATTAGGGGCAATTCTATCCCTAAGGCCGCGTACACACGGGCGGACTGTTCGCCCAACTTTGTCCGCTGAACAGTGTTTCAGCGGACAGTCCGCTCGTGTGTGGGCTTCAGCGGACAGTTTCAGCGGACAGTCTGTCGAACAAAGTTTTTCGGAATTTCCGTAAGACAGTCCGCTGAAACTTGGTTTCAGCGGACAGTCCGCTCGTGTGTAGGCTTGTTCGACAAACTAAGTTTCGCGCATGCTCAGAAAGGATTTACACGGCGAAGGTTGCATTGCAGTGTATTGGACGTCGAATTTCTCGTCCCGTCGTACGTGCCGTTCACGTTCAATGCAAATTTTGAGCGGACTGTTTGTCGGATTGTTTGACGAACAAAGTTGGGCGAACAGTCCGCCCGTGTGTACGCGGCCTAAGAGAAGGGGCCCAATAAATATCAACTGCGGCTGTATTGGAAGAACTACTAACTCTATCATTCCCCAATATATGCCAACAATGCTTCTGTAAAATTTTCTTGATGCAATAATGTTGACTTGAAAAAGTGGTGATGAAGGGAAGGGTGGGTTTTTCACGTGCTTTTTTATTCATAGGATCCTCCAAGAGTAAGGTGGCTCTGTCAATATTCGCCACCTCCTCCAATGTTTTCTCCAATAAACCACCCCCAAAACCTTTCTCCTCCAACCTATCTTTGAGATTCCCTGCCTGAATCCTATAATCCTCCAGAGTCGTACAAATTCCTTCTCATCCTAATAAACTGACTCTTGGGAATTGATTTAAGCCAAGAGTCCTGATTACAAACCCCCAGGAGAATGTTGGTAGTCTGGTGGGAGAGGGCAGACCTAAAGCTGTGTAAGAGGCCCAAAAATTTCTGATGGCTGCCCTGGCTATACCTATCCCGTTTTCAGCAGACAGCGTACTGAAGTCTGCTGTATGCTGACATCACAGAGCCGGTCCAGGCTCTGAAAAGGCCATGACCATATGGTCGGAATCAGCCCACATGCCTGGACCGGCTGTGGCAGGTCACTGAGAGCCTGCACTGGCTGCTCCCACACCCTCCAGTGAACATGGGGGGGGGGGGCTGAGCAGACAGCGGGGGCTGACAATCACCGGCTCTCTGCTCACGGAGTTGTGAGAACCGAGCGATCAGCAGTGTTTGATCGCTGGGCTCCCAGTGTTACTCAGAAGGGGACAGGTACAGCATCAGAGCGATGCTACATCCAGCTAGGCAGAGATTTTTTTCAGCGGGAAAGTGGGGGAACGCAGTTCCGGCACCTCCAGCACTGAATGTATGTAATGGCAAGGGGTGCTAGGGTGTGCTGGAGGGTCTATTGATGCTGGCTGTTGGGAGATCTATTGTTGTTGGTAGGGTCTTTTGTTGCTAGGGTTGATCTACTGTTGCTTGGGGGTATATTGTTGTGGGGGTTCTGTTGCTGGCTGCAGGGGATCCATGTTACCGTCTTTCTTTGTTATCATTAACAAATTCCATATACATACCTTAACACCATACAATTATACTTGGTTCTGTATTCTCTAAAAGGGGCAGTAGGTAGGGGGCTGGAACCAAGGGACAGTGCTCAGAAGTGGGTAGGGGGCGGAGACAAGGGGTAACTTAAAAGGTGGAAGTACCTGAACCTATTCACTGAGAAAAAAAAGCTCTTCAGCTAGGTAAGTACAATTCTCCAAGTAAAAACAAAAAAACAAAACATATTTCTCTTTTAAAGAGAAAAAACATGGGGAAATGCGCATCTACAGTATGCACCTTTGGGCCAAAGCTTTGAAAAAAAAAATATCTATTACATTTATGTAAAAGTCCACACTAAGTCATGACATCATCAGAAAACCAGTACAGCAGTGTACATGGTTAAAAAAAAAAAAAAAAAAAAAAAACGGCAAAAAGGAGAGACTATATTTCACTGTTCTGTCTGCTCTAAAATGATCAAAGTCAACTACATGTCATGGACTATTGCACATAACTATATCAGATTTTGGAAAGGCAGGAAGAACTGCTGCACAAACTTCACAGTACACTTATGTTGTATTCTTTCATTAAACAACCGTTGATAAATTGGTGTTAAACAGACCTACTGCCCAACATTGATAACTTTTATTTGGAGCACAATGACTTATCTGCCTGTGTGTCAACTGCCCTGCTTTTTGATAGGCTCATATTTGAGATGACTAGGTCATATTAGCCGCATTGTGTTACATATTAACAATAGAAGCATTGTTTTAAATACTAAAATATAACAACGGCACAGAGCTAAGGACATGTACTTAATATTTTGTAATCTTGTAATGTATAACAATCCTTTGAACATAAACATCCCAATTCATTAAAGAGTCCCTAAGTATAAGTTCTAATTATTAGGGGAGAAACCTTCAGCAACCAAATAGCATGCATGATGAATTGCTCATGTTTTAGCACCCAATTTGTTGGGATTCTTCACAGCCTTGCAGGACAGAACTCACCTGGATGAGGACATGAATAGAGCCCACATTTGTCTAATCCCAAAGCCTGACAGGGACCATAGTGATGTGACCAATTATCAGCCCATATCACTCACTAATGTAGATCTGGAGCTACTTTTGCACGGTGCATTTTATCACCGTCACCTAGGCCTCTCGGGAACAAATGGCTGCAGACAGTGATTATGATATGGTATAGTTCTATTGCAACTAGAGTGTGCTGAATTTGATAATTCTCATTGCAGCACTATGGTTTTATATATGCTTGTACTATTTTGAATCTCATTGTTTACCGAAATACTTATTTTCTTTTCAAATTTTTTATTGAAGAGTCAGACAGGGTACAATAAAATAGACAGAACAATTTACAACAGAAATAGTGACAAAAGATAATCAGATACACTGTTACCTAAGCATTGTAAGAGTAAATAAATCGGTACAGACTCAAGATTGTCCCCTGGTTTCTACACGCATAGGGTAAGAAAGAGTCAAAACAATGGATGGGGGGGCCAGACAATAATAGGCCAACTAATGTCGATAGGGAAAAAACCCGTAGACATTCATTTTCATATCAACAATCCCTGCTCAGGGCAATAGCGAAGAGAAACAGTGTTGCTTGAGGTATTTTACCCAACATAGAAAAGAAAGTAAGGAAAAGAAGATATGGAGATAGGAAAAGAAAGGAGAGAGAAGGAGGGGATAGAGTCATAAAAAGAAAGGGAAGGATTGTGATAGAGTAAAGGAAAGGAGGGAGAGAAGAAAAAGTATGGTCGGCAGGCCCAGGGGAACCACGGGCCCTGAATCACCGGTCATTTTAAGTTAACCACTTTCAGACCGGACCAATTTGCTGGTCAAAGACCAGACCACTTTTTGCGATTCGGCACTGCGTCGCTTTAACTGACAATTGCGCGGTCGTGCGACGTGGCTCCCAAACAAAATTAACGTCCTTTTTTTTCCACAAATATAGCTTTCTTTTGGTGGCATTTGATCACCCCTGCGGTTTTTATTTTTTGCGCTATAAACAAAAATAGAGCGATAATTTTGAAAAAAACGCATTATTTTTTACTTTTTGTAATAATAAATACCACCCAAAAATATATAAAAAAACATTTTTTTCCCTCAGTTTAGGCCGATACGTATTCTTCTACATATTTTTGGTAAAAAAAATCGCAATAAGCGATTATTGATTGGTTTGCGCAAAAGTTATAGCGTTTACAAAATAGGGATAGTTTTATAGCATTTTTATTAATAATTTTTTATTATTTTTTTTTTTACTAGTAATGGCGGCGATCTGCGATTTTTATTGTGACTGCGACATTGTGGGGGACCCATCGGACATTTTTGACACATTTTTGGGACCATTGTCATTTATACAGTAATCACTGCTATATAAATGCAGTGATTCCTGTGTAAATGACACTGGCAGTGAAAGGGTTAACCAGTGGGTGGCAGTGTAGGGGTTAAGTGTTCCTAGGGGTGTGTTACTAACTGTGGGGGGGTTGGGCTTTCATTTAGTGTACACTGATCTCTGCTCCAATCACATGGAGCAGAGATCAGCGTCACTAGTTGCTAGGCAGAATGGAAAAATGTTGTTTATACAGCATTTCCTCCATTCGGCCGCTCCGTGAGTCCTTCGGTAGGAAATGGTCCACCCAAGGTTGCCAAATTTTAGTAAACAATGGGATCCTGTCTAACGTTATTGCTTCTATTTTCGCATGTATCATCGCTTGTGTGATTCTGTGTTTGGTTTCAGCTATATGTAGGGTAGGCGTCCTCCAGGCTCTCGCAATCGTTTGTTTAGCTGCGGTTAGTATTTGGAGGGAAAGTCGAATTCGAGGTTTGGTGAAATTCTGCGGTAGCCAATTCAACAGTGCTACTTTTGGGTCTGGATTCACGGGGTGCTGTAATAGTGTGGTTAATATATGAAAGATTGAGGACCAAAAATTTACCACGATGGGACAGGTCCACCAGATGTGGAGATGGGTCCCCCGGTCTTTTCAACCTCTAAAGCAGTCGGGCGAATAATTAGGCACATACTTGGCGATTCTGGAGGGGACTAGGTACCAACTCATCAGGACCTTATAGTTTGCTTCAGAGGCCACCACATTTTGTGAGGAGTTCTTAGTATTAGTCCATACAATAGACCATGATTCTGTGTCGAGAGTAAGCGCCAAATCAGTGGCCCACGCAGTGGCATAACTCGGAAGGTCCTCAGATGCGGTGGAGAGGCAAGAGTAAAGGTACGAGATAGTGCCTGGGGCATGTGGATCAGAGGAACATATAGATTCAAATTGGGACATAGATCTAAGATTGGGGCCAGGGAATGGAATGAAAGAGGCTCCCCGGGATAAATCACACACTCGGGTAAGGCGTGCATGGGACCAGGCCGAAAAGGTGCCCGGCTCCATGCAGGCTGGCATTAGACATGTGCATTCGTTTTCGTCCGAATGCATTTTCGTCCGAATTTCAGCTATTTTCGTTTTCGTTTTGACAAACGATAACGAAAGCACAAAATCCGAAAAACGAAAGATCCGACATAAATAAATGCTTTATTTTCGTTTTCATTGTTACAACAGTTCGATATAGAATAGGAGATTCGACATGACTCTGACGATAACAATCTGTCTATAGAACCTGTGGTCGAATGTGCTTAACCTTACCTCTATTAGTCCAAGATTATATAGAGAAAATATTCGACAGAGAAAAAAGATTTGACAGAGAGAAAAGATTCTGCAAGTTACTGTCCTAAAAAGTGTTTGGGGACCTGGGTCCTGCCCCAGGGGACATGTATCAATGCAAAAAAAAGTTTTAAAAACGGCCATTTTTTCGGGAGCAGTGATTTTAATAATGATTAAAGTGAAACAATAAAAGTGTAATATTCCTTTAAATTTCGTAGGGGGGGGTTGTCTATAGTATGCCTGTGAAGGGGCGCATGTTTCCCGTGCTTAGAATTGTCCCTGCACAAAGTGTCATTTATGCAGGAAAAAAAGTCCTTTAAAATCACTCGCAGCTATTATGAATTGTCGGCTCCCGTAATACAGAGAACACTCATTGAAAGTCATTGATAAAAAAATAAATAAATAAATTTAAAAAAAAGCGTGGGGGTCCCCCAAATTCAATTTCCAGGCCCTTCAGGTCTGGTATGGATATTAAGGGGAACCCTGCCTCAAATTTAAGAAAAAATTTGACGTGGGGTTCCCCCTAAATATCCATAACCAGACCCTTCAGGTCTGGTATGGATATTAAGGGGAACCCCGCATCAAATTTAAAAAAAATTTGACATGGGGTTCCCCCTAAAAATCCATACCAGACCCTTTATCCGAGCACGCAACCTGGCAGGCCGCAGGAAAAGAGGGGGGGACGAGAGAGCGGCCCCCCCTCCCTCCTGAACCGTACCAGGCCACATGCCCTCAACATTGGGAGGATGCTTTGGGGGTCCGTGACCCCTCAAAGCACCTTGTCCCCATGTTGATGAGGACAAGGGCCTCATCCCCACAACCCTGGCCGGTGGTTGTGGAGGTCTGCGGGCGGGGGGCTTATCAGAATCTGGAAGCCCCCTTTAACAAGGGGACCCCCAGATCCCGCCCCCCCCCCCTGTTTGAAATGGTAAGGGGGTACAAAAGTACCCCTACCATTTCACAAAGAAAGTGTAAAAAATGGTTAAATAAAACAAACACACTTTTGAAAAATTCCTTTATTAAAAATAAAAAAAAGATTCCAGCGGCGGTAATCCACTCTTGCTATCCAGCGACGGACGGTCAGCTCTCCATCGATGTCTAATGTCATCCAGCGCAGCGCAGCATCCTTCTTCTGTCTCCGTGGAGGAGACACTACAGACATTCCGGCGGCTTGACGTTTCTTATATAGGGTGGGCGGGGCCACCCGTCACCTGACCCCGCCCCCCTCTGACGCAAGGGGAAACCCGGGGTTCCCTGTGACGTAGGGGTGACCCGCACCCCTCTGATGTAACACAGGCAGGTTTCCGTTACATCAGAGGGGGGCGGGGTCACCCATACGTCACGGGGAACCCCGGGTTTCCCCTTGCGTCAGAGGGGGGCGGGGTCAGGTGACGGGTGGCCCCGCCCTCCGTATATAAGAAACGTCAGCGCCGGAATGCCTCCAGTGTCTCCGTGGAGGAGACAGAAGAAGGATGCTGCGCTGCGCTGGATGACATTAGACATCGATGGAGAGCTGACCGTCCGTCGCTGGATAGCAAGAGTGGATTACCGCCGCTGGAATCTTTTTTTTATTTTTAATAAAGGAATTTTTAAAAAGTGTGTTTGTTTTATTTAAACATTTTTTACACTTTCTTTGTGAAATGGTAGGGGTACTTTTGTACCCCCTTACCATTTCAAACAGGGGGGGGGCCGGGATCTGGGGGTCCCCTTGTTAAAGGGGGCTTCCAGATTCTGATAAGCCCCCCGCCCGCAGACCTCCACAACCACCGGCCAGGGTTGTGGGGATGAGGCCCTTGTCCTCATCAACATGGGGACAAGGTGCTTTGAGGGGTCACGGACCCCCAAAGCATCCTCCCAATGTTGAGGGCATGTGGCCTGGTACGGTTCAGGAGGGAGGGGGGGCCGCTCTCTCGTCCCCCCCTCTTTTCCTGCGGCCTGCCAGGTTGCGTGCTCGGATAAAGGGTCTGGTATGGATTTTTAGGGGGAACCCCACGTCAATTTTTTTTTTAATTTGACGCGGGGTTCCCCTTAATATCCATACCAGACCTGAAGGGTCTGGTTATGGATATTTAGGGGGAACCCCACGTCAAATTTTTTCTTAAATTTGAGGCAGGGTTCTCCTTAATATCCATACCAGACCTGAAGGGCCTGGTAATTGAATTTGGGGGACCCCCAGGCTTTTTTTTTTATTTATTTATTTATTTATTTTTTTATCAATGACTTTCAATGAGTGTTCTCTGTATTACGGGAGCCGACAATTCATTATAGCTGCGAGTGATTTTAAAGGACTTTTTTTCCTGCATAAATGACACTTTGTGCAGGGACAATTCTAAGCACGGGAAACATGCGCCCCTTCACAGGCATACTATAGACAACCCCCCCCTACGAAATTTAAAGGAATATTACACTTTTATTGTTTCACTTTAATCATTATTAAAATCACTGCTCCCGAAAAAACGGCCGTTTTTAAAACTTTTTTTTGCATTGATACATGTCCCCTGGGGCAGGACCCGGGTCCCCAAACACTTTTTAGGACAGTAACTTGCAAATTAGCCTTTAAAATTAGCACTTTAGATTTTGAACGTTGGAGTCCCATAGACTTTAATAGGGTTCTAAAGTATGCTATATAGTTAGCTCCGTCGAATCTTCTTTATACATTCGACAGACACCATAAGCCTTCCAAGACAGATTCGACCGTAATTCATGTGGATTTTCGGACGAATGCAATTTTTGAACGAAAAACGAAATAAATAAAAACGAATTTCGGGAGTAACTAAATAAATTAAGTTTTCAGACGAAAACGAAATTCCGAAACGAAATATTTTACTCTGCACATGTCTAGCTGGCATAAAGTTTGGGTGACCTAAGAATGATAGTAAGGGGAGATGTGGAGACAAAAAGTTTAAAGGAATACATATCTTGTGCCAAATTTTAAGGGAGTGACTTGTGATGGGATTAATAAGGGTTTTACATTTTTGGGGGGGGGGGCCAAAGTAAGTTGGAGACAGAAATGGGGTGAGCTTCTACTGCTTCTAGGCTAACCCATAATGGAATTTCAGATACAGCGTGGTAGAGGGCCATTTGGGACAATTGAGCAGCATAGTAATAGTATTTGAAATATGGTATTCCTAGTCCCCCCTGAAGCTTATGTCGAAAGAGGACCGACCTAGAAATTCTAGGCCTAGTATTACCCCAAATATATTTGAGAGTCTGGCTTTGAATAGCATTATGGAAATATGTGGGGACTGTGACCGGGAGTACTCTATATAAGTACAGTAATTTGACATTTTTACTGCCGCAATACGCCCCAGCCAGGAAACACATAAAGGTTGCCAAGAGGTAAGAAGTGACGATAGACTACGCAACATGGGGAGATAATTAGTATGGTAAAGGTGAGCAGGGTTACTAGTTAATTTAATACCTAAGTAGGGAATATAGGACGTTGACCATTGAAATGAGTAGTTAGTTCGTAGACTGTGTAGGGCTTCCGTAGGCAGGGATACAGCAAGGGCTCTAGATTTACATTGATTCACTTCAAGACCTGAGACTTGTGCGAACACGTCAAGAAGCTTAAAGAGATTGGGTAAGGTGGTATGAGGGGAAGTGACAAACAGGAGGGCATCGTCCGCAAAAAGGCATAGTTTGTGGGTTGTGGAAGCTACCTCCAGGCCTCGGATATCAGGGTTAGATCTGATCAGGGCTGCTAACGGTTCTATAGCAAGGGCAAAAAGCAGGGGCGACAAAGGGCACCCCTGCCTAGTGCCTCGTTGAATCAGGAATCTATTGGAACTGAAGCCGGAATAGCGGACAAACGCTTGGGGATGGTCATATAAGGTATCTATCCAACGGAGAAAATGAGGGCCAAAACCCCACTTAAGCAGAATATGTTTGAGGTAGGGCCAAGAAACAGTATCGAAAGCCTTACGTATGTCAAGTGATAATAAATGCATAGGGATGTTTCTGGACCTAGCCAAGTGTTGTAATAAAATAACCCGACGTATATTATCGCTCGCTTGGCGCTTAGGTATGAACCCTACCTGATCCTTATGTATCAGTCCTCCAATATGCGGGGACAGCCTTAGGGATAAAACTTTGGCTAAGAGCTTAATGTCGAGATTTAAAAGTGATATAGGCCTGTAGTTCGACCATACGGAATGATCAGCATCAGGTTTGGGTATCATTGAAACGGAGGCTGTGAGTGTATCTCTGCCAAAAGTGCCCCCCTTCAGAAGAGTGTTAAAAGTATTCGCTAAAAGAGGCGCCAGGGTATCTGCAAATTTTTTGTAATATAGCCCCGTAAATCCATCTGGGCCAGGCTGTTTATTGGCTTTAATTAGTTTGATAGCCTGGAGCACTTCAGAGGGCGAGATCTCCATGTCAATAGTTTTTTGGACCTGGACGGGAAGGGAAGGGATCTGTAGGTCGCGAAACAATGTTTCAGCTTTGGCCAGAGGGAAAGAGGAGGGGGATTCATAAAGTTTCGTGAGGCGTTTGGAAAAGTCGCCAACTATTTTAAGTGGGTTACTGGTGTATGACTCTTTCCCCACCTTAAGTCGGATTGGTTTATGGACTCGTTCGGGTTGTCTAAGGCGGAGAGCCAAAAAGGTGTCAGGCTTATTGGATTTAGTATAAATGGTGTGATAGGCCCTACGTAAAGTTTTATCTGCTGCTTCTGAGAAAAGCAAATCCAACTCCAGCCGAATTTTAGCTAGGTCAGATTTATTCGTCTCAGAAGGGGAGGCCTGGAATAGTAAAAATAAGCGTTGATATTCAGATTCTAGATGTTGCAGGCGTTTGAGCCTGTCCTTCTTGAGGAAAGAGGTGGTAGATATACACTTACCCCTAATTACTGGTTTGTGTGCTTCCCATAAGAGAATAGGGGAGATATCTGGGGTGGCGTTGTGTGTAAGATAATCACGTAAAGCAACTTGAATGTCGAGTAGAAAGGATTGATTTGTTAAGTGTCTATCATTCATACGCCAAAATCTTTCCCTAGGTCTTGGTATAAGAGAGGAAATAGAGGTGAGCACTGCACAATGGTCAGACCAAGTTATTGGGTGTATAATAGACTGAAGCAGGATTGGGGAGGATGCTATGGGGATAAATATATGGTCTATTCTAGAAAAGGATTTATGTGGGTTAGAGTAAAACGAATAGTTCTTCTTTGTAGGTGTCATGAAAATCTCACGAAGAGATTGTCCTCCAGGTCTTCTGATGTACGATCGTCGCGGGTACGCACGATCGTACGAACGCCCTTACGTTCGTACACAGGTGCGCGTGCGCGCGTCCGTATTGGCGCCAAACGGCCTATTTAAACCAGCCTCTTGCCAACAGTCTTTGCTGTCTGCTCAACAGCGTTATACCTGTGAGACCTGATCTGTGTTGTTTGTTCCTGTGTGACCCATCTGCTATCCGCCTGCACCCGACCTCGGCTTGTTGTGACTATTCTCCTGCCTGTTCCCTTGTACTTCGTTCCTGCCTGGTATCCGATTCGGCTTGCTCTGACCATCCGTCTGCTAGAAGGGTAACGTGCTTATATACTGAACTGTTCATCTGCTATAAGTGCCTGCTCATATTGAACTACCTATCTGCTGCAATAACCTGCTATACTGGACTGTTCATCTGCTATCAGTGCCTGCTCATATTGAACTACCTATCTGCTGCAATAACCTGCTATACTGGACTGTTCATCTGCTATAAGTGCCTGCTCATATTGAACTACCTATCTGCTGCAATAACCTGCTATACTGAACTGTTCATCTGCCATAAGTGCTTGCTCATATTGAACTACCTGTCTGCTGCAAGTCACCTGCTTATACTGGATTGTATTATCTGCTACAAGTGATCTGCTAGTATTACACTATCCATCTGCTTCTAGTACCTGCTTATATTGACTGTTATCTGCTGCAAGCACTTGTGTGTATTACCCTGTTCACCTGCTACTAGTGACCTGCTTCCCTGCACTGTTTATCTCCAAGTTACCTGCTCCATTGAACTGTGTATCTGCTATAAACTACCTGCTGGTCCCTTCACTGTGATCACCTGCTCCACTGATCCTCGCCTACCCATCCTACCCATCTGTTGATCCTGCCAGGCACCTGTACCCCTCCTTACTCCTGTGTTCCCTGTTGTATTGCCAGGAAACCGGTAGTGGGAGTCGTAAAGGAGGCCTCTCTCCGCAATCCGGGCTCGCTACTAGAAGGTACGTGACAGTAGCAGACAGCCAATGTCTGAGCCCGAGCGGGGAGCCTCCGCCATGGAAGAACTTTGTCAACACCTGGCAGGACTGTCTGAGGCAGTTAAGGGCCTTCAACAAGGCTACACTCGGCTGGAGGAACGGGTAATTGCTCTTTCCAACCCCTCCGGATCCTTGGGGGCCCCTCAACCATCAGTTTCTTCAGCTGAAGCAGTTCCAACACCTACAGCTGTGATGCTACCACCAGAACCTAAAGTTCCCATACCCGAGCGATTTTCTGGGAATTGCAGTGGCTTCAGGGCCTTCCGCAACTCCTGCGAATTATATTTTGCCCTCCAACCACGGACCTTCTCTTTAGAGGCTACCAAGGTGGGTTTTGTGGTGTCTCTACTCTCTGGAGACCCCCAGACCTGGGCCCACCGCCTGTTAGAAAACCAGGACGCAGCGTTGACTAATCTTTCTACTTTTTTTGATGCTATGGCTCAATTGTATGAAGATCCTCAACTTTCAGCAACTGCAGAAACCGCTTTGCGGACCCTCCAGCAGGGACGAAGGGTGGTGGAAGATTATGTGGCCGAGTTCAGGCGATGGGGTGCGGATACGAACTGGAATGATGCTGCCCTTCGCCATCAGTTCCGCTTGGGACTCTCTGATTCTTTGAAGGATGAGCTTGCTAGAGTCGGTGTCCCACAGACATTAAACGCACTAATTGACTTGGCGATACAGATCGATCGTCGTCTGAGAGAGAGGAGAGCTGAGAGGGCCACTGGTTTCTCTCGTCCAACCTGGATGCTTCCAAAGGCCCCAAGCCATTTACATCCAGCACCTGCCACCCGATCCACGTCTGACACACCCGAGCCAATGCAACTTGGAGTCTTGCGGCCATCTCTTACCCCCGAAGAACGTCAACGCCGGCGGAATAATAACTTATGCCTCTATTGCGGGGAATCTGGACATTACGTCAGGAACTGTCCAATAAAACTTCGTAAGTGTCCATCCGTGCCTCCTGATCTCCCAGACTCTCTAATAAAGTTTCCATCTCACCTTATCATTTCTGTCTCCTTTCAGTTCCCAGGAAAGACTTTACAGACACCCGCCATTATTGATTCCGGGGCATGCAGCTGTTTTATGGATTCATCCTTTGCTGCCCAACATCGGATTCCTCTCCTACCTAAGACCCGTGGACTCTCTATCCATTTGGCCGATGGCTCCGCTATTAAATCTGGTCCTGTAACTCGAGAAACTGCACCTCTATCTACTGTTATCTCTGGTTCTCATCGAGAACTTCTCCGGATGGACATTATCACCTCCCCTCTTTTTCCTGTAATCCTTGGGATGCCCTGGCTACAGGCTCACAATCCAACCATAAATTGGACTACAGGAGAAATTACCTTTTCTTCACCGTATTGCCAGAAGTTCTGTGGTTCATCCGGTTCTCTGAGACCAGCAACTTTATTATCTATTGACTCAGAGATCGATTTATGTCAAGCCATTCCCGAAGTCTACCATGAATTTTTGGACGTGTTCAGTAAACAAAAGGCAGAGGTGCTCCCGCCCCACCGGGCTTATGACTGCCCCATTGAGTTACTTCCTGGAGCCAAGATTCCGTTTGGAAGGGTTTTTCCCTTAACAGAAGTAGAGCAGGAGAAACTCAAAGAATACCTCGAAGAAAATTTAAAGAAGGGGTTCATTCGCCCGTCTACGTCCCCAGCAGGTGCAGGTATTTTCTTTGTTGAGAAAAAGGACCACACTCTCCGACCCTGCGTAGACTACCGTGAATTAAACAACATCACTATAAAGAACCGGTACCCTCTCCCTCTTTTTCCAGAGTTATTCCAAAGACTGGGCATTGCCACGGTGTTCACTAAACTCGATCTCCGTGGGGCTTACAACTTGATCCGTATCAAGGCCGGAGATGAGTGGAAGACTGCTTTCCGTACCCGATTCGGACACTTCGAGTATTTGGTGATGCCCTTCGGTTTGTGTAATGCCCCCGCCACCTTCCAATATTTTATCAATGATGTGCTCCGGGACTTTCTGGACTTATTTGCTGTCGTTTATTTAGATGATATTTTGATTTTTTCTTCCTCCCTTGAAGCCCATCGCAAGCACGTCAAAAGTGTGTTGGGTCGGCTCCGCCAACATGGACTATATGCAAAAGCAGACAAGTGTTTGTTCGAACAGGAAAGTATACCATTCCTGGGGTTGATCATCTCTAGTAAGGGTATAAAAATGGACCCCCAGAAGATTGCTGCGATTTTGGACTGGCCGACTCCTGTAGACAGGAAAGGAATCCAACGTTTTATTGGATTCGCCAACTTCTACCGCAAATTTATTAAAGGTTTCTCAGCTATTGTTGCACCCATCACACAACTAACTAGACAAGGAACCCGTTTTCATTGGACCTCTGAAGCTCAAAAAGCATTCGAGACTCTCAAGGGACTTTTCACCTCCGCTCCTATTTTAAGACATCCAGATTCCTCCCTGCCATTTGTTTTAGAAGTGGATGCATCCGAAATCGCCGTAGGAGCTATATTATCCCAGAGACAAGGAACTAAGGCCCTGCTTCATCCTGTGGCTTTCTTTTCACGTAAGTTATCTGCAGCCGAGAAAAATTACGATGTCGGAGACCGGGAGCTGTTGGCCATTAAATCCGCATTAGAAGAGTGGCGTTATTTGTTGGAAGGAGCTTCGCATCCAATTCTAATATTTACAGATCACAAAAACCTGGAGTACTTAAGATCTGCAAAAAGACTAAAACCAAGACAAGCCAGGTGGGCACTCTTCTTCTCCCGGTTCTCTTTCCATGTGACGTATCGCCCAGGGTCTAAAAATATAAAACCAGATGCCTTGTCACGGATGTTCCACAAGTCCCAGGAGAATTCTCCTCCGGATACCATTCTCGCTCCTGGGAATTTCCTTCTGCTTCAGGAAGATCTTCTCTCTCGGCTTAGACAAGCCTCCATGGGACAAAGACCCTTCTCAGAACCAGAACTACAAACCAGAGGTGGGTTACTGTGGTATAAAGACAAGATCTACATCCCTGAAACTCTGCGGGTATCTGTTCTGGAGCTGTGTCATGACCACGCACTCGCCGGACATTTTGGTATCACTAGAACCATTGATTGGGTACAGCGTACTTTTTGGTGGCCTCAGTTACGGGAGGATTGCAGGAAATACGTGAACACCTGCACTACGTGCATTAGGAGTAAGAACTGTAAAACCAAGGCCTGGGGCCTCCTTAAACCGTTGTCTGTTCCGGACAGGCCATGGAAAATGCTGTCTCTAGACTTCATTGTTGAATTGCCTCCGGCAGACGATCATACCACTATCTTGGTGGTGGTCGATCGTCTGTCAAAGATGGCACATTTTATTCCCATGAAGGGTACCCCTTCAGCCTCTGAAACTGCACAAGTGTTTATCAAATAAATAATTAGGCTCCATGGGGTACCAGCTAATATAGTTTCGGATCGAGGAGTACAGTTCACCTCTCGATTCTGGAAGTCCCTCTGCAAGGCCTTGAATATTGAGCTATCGTTCTCATCCGCTTATCATCCTCAGTCCAATGGGCAGACAGAGAGGACAAACCAAACTCTCGAACAATATTTACGCTGTTTTTCCTCTTTTGCACAAGATGATTGGATCTCCCTGCTTCCAGTAGCTGAATTCGCGTATAATAATTCTCTCCATTCCGCCATCAAACAGACACCCTTTTTTGCCAATTATGGCTTCCACCCTTCATTTTTACCCAACTCCCTTCCTGAATGTTCAGTACCTGCGGTCCAGGAAAAGATGAACTTTTTTTCAACCAACAACAAACTTCTACAAGAAACAATGACTAAAACTCAAGAGCACAACAAGGCAACCTTTGACAGGAAGAGACGAGGAGAGTTAGTACTGGTACCTGGTGATTTGGTGTGGCTATCCACGGTAAACTTGAAAATGGCGTGTCCTTCAAGGAAACTAGGTCCCAAGTTTTTAGGACCTTTCTCAGTCAAAAGGAAGATTAACGAGGTTGCTTTTGAACTAGAACTTCCAGACTCACTAAAGGTTCATCCGGTTTTCCATGTATCCTTATTGAAACCTTTCACTCCCAATCCATTTCCTAACCGAAAAACCACTCCTCCTGATCCGATCTTGGTTGATGGTGAAGAAGAATTTGAAATTGAAGCCATCCTAAAATCCAGAAGAAGAGGAAACCAGAACCAGTTCTTAATCAAATGGAAAGGATATGGTCCTGAAGAGAACTCCTGGGAGCCTGAGGACAACATTCATGCGAAAAATTTGATTCAATCCTTTAAAAGGGCCCATCCGGAAAAGTTTGCCCAAAAGGGCATCCGGAGGCTGCCCCTTGGGAGGGGGCAATGTCATGAAAATCTCACGAAGAGATTGTCCTCCAGGTCTTCTGATGTACGATCGTCGCGGATACGCACGATCGTACGAACGCCCTTACGTTCGTACACAGGTGCGCGTGCGCGGGCACGCGCACGGTCGCGTGCGTGCGTCCGTATTGGCGCCAAACGGCCTATTTAAACCAGCCTCTTGCCAACAGTCTTTGCTGTCTGCTCAACAGCGTTATACCTGTGAGACCTGATCTGTGTTGTTTGTTCCTGTTTGACCCGGCCTGCCTGTGACCCATCTGCTATCCGCCTGCACCCGACCTTGGCTTGTTGTGACTATTCTCCTGCCTGTTCCCTTGTACTTCGTTCCTGCCTGGTATCCGATTCGGCTTGCTCTGACCATCCGTCTGCTAGAAGGGTAACATGCTTATATACTGAACTGTTCATCTGCTATAAGTGCCTGCTCATATTGAACTACCTATCTGCTGCAATAACCTGCTATACTGGACTGTTCATCTGCTATCAGTGCCTGCTCATATTGAACTACCTATCTGCTGCAATAACCTGCTATACTGGACTGTTCATCTGCTATAAGTGCCTGCTCATATTGAACTACCTATCTGCTGCAATAACCTGCTATACTGAACTGTTCATCTGCCATAAGTGCTTGCTCATATTGAACTACCTGTCTGCTGCAAGTCACCTGCTTATACTGGATTGTATTATCTGCTACAAGTGATCTGCTAGTATTACACTATCCATCTGCTTCTAGTACCTGCTTATATTGACTGTTATCTGCTGCAAGCACTTGTGTGTATTACCCTGTTCACCTGCTACTAGTGACCTGCTTCCCTGCACTGTTTATCTCCAAGTTACCTGCTCCATTGAACTGTGTATCTGCTATAAACTACCTGCTGGTCCCTTCACTGTGATCACCTGCTCCACTGATCCTCGCCTACCCATCCTACCCATCTGTTGATCCTGCCAGGCACCTGTATCCCTCCTTACTCCTGTGTTCCCTGTTGTATTGCCAGGAAACCGGTAGTGGGAGTCGTAAAGGAGGCCTCTCTCCGCAATCCGGGCTCGCTACTAGAAGGTACGTGACAGTAGGATTACATTCCCGCCAGGTATCTAATATAGAGTATTTTTGCAATAGGGACCAAAATTGAGTCGAGAGTGAGTGGTGATCTGGTGTGTACGGGGATCTATCGACAGACGGGTGAATAACTAAATTAGAGTCCCCACACATAATTAAGGTACCCTTGAGGTGGGTTTTGATTACCTGAAAAAGGTGGGAAAAGAAGGGAATAGGGTTAGAATTAGGTGCATAATAGGAGACTAGAGTTACATCCGATTCTTGGAGGGAGCCTGTCAAAAGAATATAGCGTCCCTCAGGATCCTTGATAGCAGAAGTAAAAGTAAACGGGAGGGAACGATGGAGAGCCAGGAGGACCCCTCTGTGTTTCGTAGCCGCAGAGGCTGTGTATACTAGGGGATAATTGTTGTGAAAGAATTTAGGAGTATTGCGTACAGAAAAATGTGTCTCCTGCAGTGCTACTATACCTGCCTGCAACGATGTAAAGGTGCGAAAAGCTTTAACCCGTTTGTTGGGAGAATTTAGACCTTTTACATTCAGTGACAATATGTTCAGGGGGGCCATAAACCAGGGTGCGGGTAGATGATAGATAAGAGCCCGGGATCCCCCCAGGCCAACCAACCACAATAAGTAAGAAAAGGGGGAAGAGAGGGTAAACAGAGAGAAAGTGAGAAGCAGTAAGAAGAAGACAAAGAAATATCAAAACAACTACGTAAGGCGAACCTTAAGTAAGTGGGTATATATCGAGAAGACTCAAGTCGCCCGACAGTAACGTGCATGGTCTCCACGGCAAAAAATCTCGCCATAGAGAGAACGCACTAAATTGGGGGGAGCAGTGACTGTTCCCCACAACATACCAGGAGAGGTATTCCATGTGTAACATACTTGTGAGGCATAATAGCCTAAGGCAATTTCAATAAATGCATAGAGAATAAACATATAACAAATTCCAGTAAACACAAATAAAACTGAAAACATAGCACACTTAATAGCATAACTATTTAACCTGAAAATGGGAAGGGGGGAGGGGGGGCAGGAAAGGAGAGAAGGGGAGGGAAGGGGGGGGGGGTGGAAAAAGGGGAAAAGGTGGGTTGTCTGCAAGGGTGACCCAAAAAAAAAAAAAAAAAGAGGAGGAAGGAAAAAGCCTTCCAAGGGGAGGATCTATTGGGTATAAGTGTTCAGTATTTTGTAATTGGTTGCGTCTTGCAGATCGGGGGTGTTCAATGAAAAATGTGTAGAAGATGTTCATAAAGATTATAATGTGCCACAAACACAGACACAACAAAAAAAAAAAAAAAAAAAGGGGGGGGGGAAATTTTTTTTTCTGGAAGTGAGAATAAAAACAAAAATCCTCTACACTTAGGATCATCAAATATAACAGGCTGATTGAGCCGGAGGGTCCAGGATTGAGACCTTCATTAACCGGGGCAAGATAAATGAATCAAGAGTGGTGCAGTAGAAATCCTTCAGCGGGGCACAAAGACCCTGGGGCTATAACGATTTTCAGCAGGAGCCTTTGCAGGTGTTCCCTTACGGATGGACCTTGGTGACCGTAGATCTCTGGGGTCTCGTTTGGGGGTAGCCGTATGAGGGTAGGGGGTCAGACGTGCAGGGGTGCGTGGAAGTGCGGTCTCAAACTGTTGTTCTGGAATAGCCAACCGAAGAGATTCCAAAAGGGGTTGTAAAGCTTCGGGGGTGGTACAATTATATTGCTGGCCATTGTATGTAAAATGAAGAGCAAAAGGAAACCACCACACATATTTGATTTGATGTTGAATAAGAACCTGTAATTGCGGCTTCATGGCTCGTCGTTTCGTGATTGTAAGAGGAGCCAGGTCAGTGAACAGTTGGTATGTGTGGCCTTGGAAAGTAAGTGTGTCTCCTTTATTGCGTGCAGCAGCAAGAAGCTGTTCCTTCGATCTGAGGAAGTGGAGTTTAATAATAATGTCTCTTGGAGGACCGTCGGGTTGACGACGCGTTAGGGCCCTATGTATTCTGTCGAACTCCAAACGTTCGATTGGGATCTCTGGGGAGAGCTCCTGGAATAGGGCCGTGGTAAAGGACTGTATATCCACGACTGATTCTGGGATGCCCCGCAAGCGTAGGTTAGCTCTTCTGGAGCGATTTTCAGCATCTTCAAGTCGAGAAAGCAGCATTGCATTTTCTTCACGAAGCATTAATTGCTCTTGAGCTTGTTCTTTAAGAGTAATTTCCATGTCGTCAGCTCTAGATTCAAGGTCTGCAGTGCGCTGACCCAATTCACGTATTTCACGTGTTAGTTTAGTGGTAATTTGGTCTGAGGTCGCTTTAAGTGCCTTGTGAAGCATTTTCTCTATATGAGAGAGGAGTTCTGTCTGCGGCATACCTGGGGTTGGCAAAGCAGGGAAGTCCTCTAGGCTGGGTCCGCACTCCTCATCAGTGTCATCGCTGCGGTGATCGGCTGCGTCCACTGGAGAGCTGGAGCGTTGTGATGCGGCCTGTGCTTGTGCCTTCGCCGCCATCTTGGACGAGGCCCGTGCGAGCGCCTCTTTGATCGGTTTCGGCTTAGTTTTGCCTCTGTGCCCCGTTAAAACCATCCCGGGGGGAGCGCGGTGTTGTCTCTGGACCGTACCGGTTAGTTAGGTGTCACTTGTGCTATCGTCAGGATTATAAAAGCCCGGCGCTGCTGCTGGGAATGCGGAGCTCTAACAAAAGGCGTCCATCTCGTCGAGCCGCGCGCATGCGCCCCCGAAATACTTATTTTCAATAAAAATTATTGGGAAAGAATTAATCAGGAACTTGGTTTACAATAATGTAGTGACGGGGCGCTTACAATAATGGCCATAGGGAAAAATGCTCCCCAAAATTTTTAGTTTGTGGAATGTCCTTTACATTGTTTGTCAATGGGACATTGGGACTATTACATTGGGGATCAGTGTGAAGGACCCCACCACAGCTAAAGAGATCTCTGGCATCAGTGGTTACCGTATTTATCGGCGTATAACATGCACCCCAAGTTTAGGAGGGAATTTTAAGGAAAAAAACTTTTAGGAGGGAAGTTTAAGGGGAGAAAAAAAAACTTACATTTATATGCCCATCAGTGTCATCTGCAGCCTTGTCCACCATTGCAGCCTTGTCCACCATTGCAGCCTTATGCAGCCTTGTCCACCCTTGCAGCTTTGTCCACCATTGCAGCCTTATGCAGTCTTTTCCACTATTGCAGCCTTGTCCACCATTGCAGCCTTATTTTTTAAATGCCGCCGCCGAGATACAGAGCCGGATGTGTATCTCGGCGGCGTGCGGTAGTTCTCTGCGGGCCTTCGGCTGTTCTCGGCATCTTTCGGCCACCTTCTGCTCTTCTCGCCAGCTTTCGGCCGCCGAGAAAACTCGAAGGCGGCCAAAATCTGCCGAGAATGACCGAAAGCTGTCGAGAAGAGCCGAAGGCGACCCAAAGCTGCCGAGAACAGCCGAAGATGGCCGAAAGCCACCGATAATGGCCGAAAGTCTCCTTGAAGAGCCCGAAGGCGGCTGAAAGCCGCCCAGAGGCACAGAGGCTCAGAATTTCGGGGGATCGGCGTATAACACGCACCCACGATTTTCCCCTGCTTTTAAGGGGAAAAAAGTGCGTGTTATACGCCGATAAATACGGTACTTATCTTAGCGAAAATAGGCTTCACTAGTCCTGTGCCTTTGGCTCTGTCAAGTGATGTCAGCCCCAAAATGATGCAGGCACCATCAGGCAATTGGTCATTCTGTTATCACTCATTGCTTAAAGTTTTACTAAATCCAGGACCCTGCATTCACTATATCTGGTGTTCCACAGTACACAAAACATGGAAATACAATTATTTTAGTAAATACAAACTGATAAATACCTTTTCTCATCATCAGTATATAGCAGCCTTGTGACATCTATCAGTTCCTAGTAAAACTTGTAGGAGGAGTTTTCATTCTCCCCTGATCCTTTGTATGGACATGTCTGGAAAGTGCTGATTGGCCCTGTGCTGATCACATGCACCCTTCCAAGAAAAAAAAACTCTCTAGCAATGCACACCAAACTGAGCGCGTTCAGCCCGTCCCCTAGCTCTGTAAATATCAGGTTATTTTTTGGAGACAGTGGAAGAAGAGGAGGATCAGAGAAACAGAATCAAACAGCCTTTATACACAGTGCAAACGATTAACCCCTTAGGTTGCACAGTAAGTATAACAAGCATGCTTTACTGCATACACAGACTGATTTTACTGTTGTGGGTTTAGTAACACTTTAAGGAACCCTACAACCTCTGTAAGACCATTCTACTGAACAGGCTTCATTCACACCTGCATGTTTGCCTTACAAGTGATGGGCACTGGTAAAAGTTTAGGAGGCAGCCTAAGGCCTGGTAGATGCCCTGAAGGCCCAGCTACAGGCTCCTGTACTTTTGGACTTATGTGACACTGACAATATGTATGAACAGCACTATGAAGAATGTGTATCTAACTTAAACAATATAAATGCAAAAATAAAGAAAATAGGAAATGTGCTGAAAAAATATGTCAGTTAATTTTTTTGTGCTCCATATATATCCTTAAGAAATATAGACCAAGCACCCTCTTAACCTCCCTGGCGGTATGATTCATTCTGGTTTTAGGTGCTGAAAGCGGTACAATTATTTTGCATGGAAATTTGGCGTTTTATATTGTAGTCCTGTAATTCTTAGGAATAACTCTCTTAAATCTGTTCAAAACAGAGTCTAGCAGACATCCCGGGTATGATAAAGTTTATAATATAATAAAGAATAATAAAAATTATTTAATAATGTAATCAAATACTAAAACACTGAAAAAGGGACACTTTCTGGTTGCTATGGACAATCTCCAAATTCCAGGCAGAAAAAACAGTATTTATAATATAAAAGTGCATGCAGGGCACTGCACAGACCACTAGGGACAAAGGGGGTGTGTGATTTTTTAATACAGTACTGTAATCTGTAAGATTACAGTACTGTGTGTGTTTTGTGTCTTTTCACTTTTTTGAATTTGGTGCCGATCTCCACTCCCGTGTGCCATAACGTCGCAGGGAACGGAGCTCGGCGGCATTCGGCACTGTGTGAATCGAGCGGAGGACAGCTCGATCACACAGCGCGGAGGACATCGCTGGATCCAGGGGACAAGTTAAGTAACTTCTCTTAGTGTCCTCCCTGTATCCAGCGATGCGATTCCGAGTCCGACTCGGGGTTACCGCTTATGATAGTAAAATCCTAACCCGAGCCAGACTCAGGATCACTGCCAGGGAGGTTAAACAACATATGAATAGTGCAACATAGTCCCAGTTTTTATAGTGCTACTTTAACTATGCAAATGCTCGACAAATACATCTCTGTGCTCCTAACTGGTAACCAAAGCAATATGTACATGGTGCCAAGTGCCCGCTGAGAAAAAAAAACTCATCCGAGTATTTGATATTAGAATACAGGGCTGGGTCAAATAGTAATTTTATATATTCAGACCATGGACCATTGTTACTCTTCTAGGCTGCTTTTAAGATCCTTTAATCCAGCCTGTAACTAATCACACGGGTATAGCGTAGAGGGAGGCCTCAGAATTGTTTTTATTTTTTTATTGAGCACTACATTTTTATTTAAAAAAAGATATATAATTTTTTAACATGTCCCATAAAACTAGTGATTTATGCACTTACATTTAGAAGTGCTTATACCAGATCTCAGTATGACCAGTGATTAGAATAGTCAGGAGCCACTGCTGTTTCGCTTGCCGTAACCAGCATGCATTCCAAATCCAGGAAGTGACATCATCAGATGTGACATTGACTTCCATAACCTCACCATGTAGTGGAAAACCCTGCCATACTGTTTTGCGCTAATAAGCTCCCATTTTGTCTAATGCTATAATGCATCTTACCTATCACTCTATTTCCCGCATATCCCAAAGTAAACAGACATGACCACAGCTTATGTCCTCATCTCAGCACGACTGCCCCCACCGAGCACTGCACTGGGTCTTTTATGCAAAGACAACAAAAGCAATGACAAACACGAAATGATCGCCCCAACAGCCAATTGCTTCCTCCATGGGAAATTACCTCGCAGGATATGACCACACAGGAATGTCAACATAGAAATCCTTCCAACAGGATGACTTTATACAAAATAATGTCTAAGTAAATCTTATGGGCGTGTCTGGGCAGGGACAGTGTGTATGTTTTACCTGGAAGCTAGACATGTGCACACAGAAAGATTTTGTTTTGGAATTTTGTTTTCATCCGAAAAATGTATTTATTTAATTACTCCCGAAATTTGTTTTTATTTATTTTGTTTCATTGAAAAATGCATTCGTCTGAAAATCCAAAATAATTATGGTTGAATCTGTCATTGAGGGCTCATGGTGTCTGTCGAATGTTCTAAGAAGATTCAACGGAATAGCTTGTAGGCGGAAGATTTGACGGAGCAGCTATACTGTACGATGCTGCAATTGTACATTTCTGGTCGAATGTTCCGCCTACAAGCTATAGTAGAATTCTAATGTTGTATGACACTAATAATAATTATATTTATTAATCAGTCAACCAACATTAGAATTCTTCTATAGCCTATGGGCGGAGCATTTGACCATAAATGTCCACTCGCAGGGACTACTTCGTCGAATCTTCATGTCGAATCTTTTCTCTCTATGTTGAATAATCTTGGACTAATAGAGTTAGGTCAGGCACATTCAACCTTTTTTTTTTGCGCTATTGTCTCTATAATGTTGAATCTTTTCTCTCTATGTCAAATCTTTTCTCTCTATGTAGAATAATCTTGGACTAATAGAGCTAAGGTTAGGCACATTCAAGCACAGGTTTGATGGACACAGATTGCTTTTGTCATGTCAAATCTCCTATCTATATCGAACTGTTGTCACAACAAAAATGAAAATAAAGCATTTGTTCATGTCAGATCTTTCAGTTTTCGGATTCTGCACGTTTGTTATCGTTTGTTAAAACGATAACGAAAATACTTGAAATTCAGATGAAAACGAATGCACATGTCTGCTGGAAGCCATGCTCTTTAACTAAACAAAGGAAGCCACATGGCTAACAAAGCCTTACCATAACAACTCAAAAGCTCCCCTTTTTACTGTTGGCATGAATCCTTTTTTCTGCGCTGTTCAAAGAACAAGGTATACCCAGATTATACTACCGTTCCTGCTGATGGGAGATTATCTGCTGGTACACGCTACGGGTTCCGGCATGTGTTGATCAGGTACACAGAGACACATGAGCGTACATCCAATAACCAATAATGTCATTGCACAGTGAACACATTCCCCCCCTCAGATGAACATCTGTGCATCGCAACAGGGGCCCTTTCGCTGGCGGACATATCCTCACTCCACAAACACCTCTCTCCAACCTCAGGAAGTTTTCTACTACCAGACGGGATTCAACCAGCGTCAGTCTGCCCCAGTCAGCTCTTTAGACTACTAACACTGGGAGACACTATGACAATACATATTAAATACATCTTCATAAAATTTCCACAACAACCTCAACATTTTTCCCCTTGTATAGAGCGTCTTCAGAAAGTCAGAGAGATGCCAGGTTTTTGCCGAATTTACACCATAACGCCCTACTTTACGCCAGATCCTGAATATATTGGAAATGCTGTATGTATGCACCTTTCTGTCACATCACAAAGGATGATGCCCTTGTAGGCAGTTGGTATCTGATGTGGTGGGGTCATGCCTGTACAAACAAACAATGCAGCTGCAAACTTATATACTTTTTTCCCAGAAAAACTGTTTTCAGGAGCCTACAGTAGATGCAGAGCTGGTTAAATCCCAGGGTCCAGGTATGATGTGTAGGTGTGATAGCGCCTTGATAGTGTTGGATATAACATAGAAGTCGACCCTCCAACTATTAAGTTAAAGTGTAAATCTTTTTTGGTCCTGGGCTGATGACTCTCTGATGACCTCAATGACAATGCTATCTAAGTGGATGACAATGCCGGTATTGTGACTAGGTTTAACAGTTTGAACCAAGTCCCACCATAAGTTTCCCAATTATGGCTCAGTGAGTCCAATCGTATCCATTGGATATCCAACAAGAAACACATTTTCCCTGAAATGTGTTGGTGCCAGCTGTTACCTTTTTCAATAAAAATCTCAATTTGACCTCTGTGTGTCATGAACTTTTGTACCTGGTGCTCCTTAATAACCACAGGGGCTACATATGGAATGAAGCCCCAAATCATACTCCAGGTCCCACTTTCTATTGTTGTTCTATAATTGTTTTTTAAAACATTTTTCATTTATCTGAAATGACAATATGGTTGTAAATGTGCATGGCTAGTTTTGTTAAATTATTATTATTGATATTTTACCATTATTCTAATCTAGGCTTTTACAAATGGTAAAGGAAATCTGAAACAACAGAAATATCTAAGCAGCCATTTGCTGAACTCCTGCAAATGCTAGTGGCCTGGCTGCTTGATCCAATGGTTTCAGTACAGCCTGTGGCTAACCTTTGACTAACCATGAACGTATACCCATCAGTTTTTACTTTAATCTAATTTCACCAGCTACATCTTTCTTCCATGCCAGGCAACTAGCATTCTCTGGAGGTCAGCAATGGCAGACTACATATTTCGCTCAGCAGACACACAATACTAATACTGACCGTACACACTTAGTTGTTTTTATTCAGATTCCTCCATACAACACACATGGAAAAATCTCCCACTACAGACAATTGCATTCTGACAACAGGATGTAAGCATGCCTGAACAGCGGAGTATCTAGTGCAGGGCATAGTACTGTATATACTACAGTGCAATGCAGAATCTATATTTAGGGACTGTAGGTTTGTTCTTAAGTCAAACATGTTCATAAGTCGGAACAGCATGCGCAGTACGGCAGAGATTTTGTTTTCCGATTTTCTGTTGAAAGTGCCCGCCGTAGAAAAGTGCTGTCGAAAGTGCCTGCCGTCAAAAGTGCCCGTTTGTAAGTAGGAGTTGTTCGCAAGTCAGATGTTCGTAACTCTAGGACTGCCTGTATAGTGCAGCACATAGTATATACTACAGTGCAGTGAAGAGTGTATATAGTGCAGTGCAGAGTATATAGTGCAGTGCAGAGTATATATACTACTGTGCAGTGTGGTGTATATATTACAGTGCAGTGCAAAATATATAGTGCAGTGCAGAGTATATAATACAGTGTACTGTGGTGTGAATAACACAGTATAGTGCAGTGTAAATAATACAGTCCAGTGTAGTGTGAATAAGCTGGTTTAGTGGTCTTACTGAAGTGTCGGTGTGTCACCACTGATAACATTTTTTTTTTTTTTTTGCTGCAGTATCAGGTTCTGTTGCTGCATTGTTAGTACTCCCCCTTCTGTGTCGCAGGTGTTATTCCTTCTGCATCAGCACAGCAGTGGTATACCTTTGTTTTTTGTTTTATTAATTTTATTAATATTTAGAGCGTAATTGCTGTCCCCCCCTACTGTGTCGCAGGTGTTTCTCTTTCTGCGTCAGCAGTGGTTCCCTTTTTCTTTTTTTTTTTGGCCTTTCTTATTTATTTATTTATTTTTAAAATGTATTTTATTTGAATTTTTATTGCAGCAGCAGTGAAAAACAATTCTCCACAGTTGTTGCAGCGTTATTTAAAAAAAAAAATATATATATGTAATAAAACGGTTTAGAGTACACCAAGCACAAAAGTTGTGCATCCAAGCACCATATTCACTTCCCATACTCTGTAATAAAGAGTTAAAAAAAATCCCCCCCAAAAAATAAAAAACAATAATAAAACGGTTTATAGTGCACCAAGCAAAAAAAAATGTCCCAAAAAATCCCCATCATTAATGGAAGGCCAACAAGGAAAGGCAGATTCTCACAGGCCACTAAAAGAGGGCAAGCAGCCTCTGTGTCTACAGTGAAAAGTGGTGGTCATGAAGATGGTGCATCCTCTGCAGGTGGGGCACGCTTGTCCTTTTTTTCAGCTGCTGGCGGTGTTATTGAGCCACAACATTCAGAAGAGTTGGTGGAGTGGATAACTAAGCCACTCTTATCCTCTGTCACCCAGGCTAATACTAGTTTGCCTGCCAAAGCGGCCTATTCCACCAACTCCTTGTCCACAGCTACTCCTTCTGTAGTCCCACCATCATGCATGGAGGAGTCACAAGAATTATTCGATCACAGTGTCGGTTACATGCTGCTGGAGGATGCAAAATGAATGCTCCAATGTTGATTCTAAGGATGAGGAAGGGAGTAACGTGAGCATAGAGAGAGGGGGTGCCACAGAAGGACAAGAATCCAGCAGTCATGTTTTCCCAGCTGCAGCATATTGCAAAGCTTGCTCCAGTGAAGAGGAGGGAGGGGGGATAAGGTCACTAACTGTACTTGGGTGCCTGAGAGAACAGAGGGGGAAAGTGAGGAGGAGGAGGGGGCACAACTTAAACGAGGCAGGATGTCCTCCAGGGGCCAGCTTAAGGGTAGCCACCCTATTGCATCATACCACAGAGCTCCACAGGTGCAGGGTGCTGCTGACTTCCCGCTGACTTCCAAAAGTTTATTGGTGTGTGCTTTTTTCAACACATGTGCAGTAGATTGCAGCATTACTGTTTTCAATCTCTGTCTAAAGCGGATCAAGCGCGACCAGAACACCACCCGTTTGGGCACCACATGCTTGACAAGACATACGACGACCTGCCATGTGACCTGACGACCTGCCATGTGACCTGACATGTACCCACATCATAAAAAAATGCAGATCCCCCCTTGCTCCTCATCTGGGATCTCTACCCCTACTATACCTCAAGGCTTCTCAAAAGCCGGCACTGAGGCATCACATACCTGGGAATCACATTAACCAATACAACCTCCTCATTTGCAGAGGTGAATATCAAACTGCTAAAGACCAGATTGGAATCCCAATTAAAGGAGGTGTCAAGAAGAGAACTATCATGGCCAGGGCAAAATAGCAGCCTTTAAAATGTCAATTCTACCACAAATTCTATACATATTTCGAGCATTACCAACCCATATACCTAACCATTATCTCAAAACCCTGTACAACCTAATATGGAAATTTACATGGGACGGGAAAAAAAGCTAGATACCCCCAAAAACAACCTCAATCCACATAAAAGAGTCGGAGGAGCTGGTCTAACAGATCTATATGACTATATTTGAGCAGTGAGGTTGGATCATTTTAAACATTGGCTTCAAGAGAATAACAAACCACTATGGATAGACATAGAAAAAACACAGGTCCAAACAACTGACCTAAAATCTTTCCTCATGGGTAATGTCTGGAAATCTTGGGATACCTGTCATCCATCACCCCAAATTCAGGTGTCAATACAGGCATGAAGATATCTCTTAACCCAACACTACCCCAATACACGGGAGATTGAATACAAGCTTCCAATCCACCTCCTAGAAGCCAAGATTCCCATGCTATCAGCCAAACCATTCACGAAACATGGTATTGTACACATATCGGATCTCTTCAATGGGCCCCAACCTAAATCTGCTGAACAAATACTGAATGAATACAAAATGCCAAATAACACAATTTTTTCCTGCATACGGTTATCCCATTTTCTAAAACTAAATCCAATACCAAACATAGGAATGCCTAACAAAGCATGGTTATTTTACACTACTCCCAACAGCAATACAAAAGGGATATCACTATTTTATAATCTCATCCATGACAAATTGGTATTTAAGAAAACTGCTGAAATTAAAAAATGGCAAACAGAATAAGGCCGCGTACACACGGGCGGACTGTTCGCCCAACTTTGTCCGTCAAACAGTTTCGGCAAACAGTCCGCTCAAAATTAGCATGGACGGACATGGCCACACACGACGAACGAACAGTTTGCTGATGACGATGACGCGATGACGTGAACGGCACGTACGACGGGACGAAAAATACGACGTCCTATACACTGCATTATAACTTTCGGCGTGAAAATCCTTTCTGAGCATGCGCGCAACTTTGTTTGACGAACAAGCCTACACACGAGCGGACTGTTCGCTGAAACAAGGTTTCAGCGGACAGTTTTACGGAATTTCCGAAAAACCTTGTTCGTCAAACTGTCCGCTGAAACTGTCCGCTGAAAGCCCACACACGAGCGGACTGTCCGCCCAAACACTGTTCAGCGGACAAAGTTGGGCGAACAGTCCGCCCGTGTGTACGCGGCCTTAGATACCACTTATTCAGATGAGCAATGACAACATGTTTTCAAGGAAATCCACAAAGCATCCCACTGTGTCAAACACTGGGAATCAACGATCAAAATAATAAATAGATGGAACTACACCCCTTATAGACTAGCTAAATTCTATCCAGAAACGTCACCCTAATCCCGGATGAATTGTGGCCACATAGGACATCTTTTACACATGTTCTGGTACTGCCTGAGCATAAAGAGTCTATGAAATCAAATATTCCAGCAAAGCTCATCACTTGCTTACAGGAATTTTAACACCTCCTGACCCAGCATTAGCGATCCTACACTTAGGGATAGTGAAATTCCCACCGAACTACAGACCGGTAATCATCACACACATTCTTTTAGAGACCAGAATCTTGTTACTTCACAATTGGAAAGATAATCCCTCCATAAACCTCTCTGATGTGATGAAAGCAGTTCAAAGAAACTATACCTTTGAATGCCTTTTAGCAATTAATTCTCTGCAATGTAAAATGTTTGATAAAAATGGCATATATGGACAAATAACTACAAGAACCAATAATAACTTACTCGATTGTTAATTGAGTACAATACTGTGACAGATGTTACATAAGAACAAAACATGTGTGTCAAACTGTATTTTACATCTTGCAGTCTCTGCCATCTTTTGTGAATTTGTGGAATGTGCTATACCACAGTGGCAGGTTCCAAAAATAAATTAATTTTCACATAAGGCTATTCCAGCTCTCTACCTTCATGTGGAAGGCAATGTTTTGGCCCTCGTTGGACAGGGCGACCAGCAGCAAGGTTCACATCACTGCTGACTCATGGTCCAGCAGGCATGGTCAGGGACATTACATTTCCTTCATGGCACACTGGGTAACTCTGCTGGCAGCTTACATGGATGCTGGACAGTAGGGATGAGCTCGTTGTTCAACTTGAATGCATGTTCGACTCGAACATCGGCCGTTCGTCTGTTCGGCGAATTCAGAACTTTGTGGGCCGTTCGCACCAAATTTGTCTGGCACAAACGGCCCACAATGCACTACGCCATCGCAGTGCATTGCTGGCTCATGATTGGCCAAGCATGCACTGTGACCCTGTATGCTTGGCCGAACACAGCGCCGGCAGTGAGGAGAGCCATAATTGGCCAGAGGCAGGATGCCTGTGGCCAATTATAGCTCAGGGGGTTTAGTACACGCCCCACACTATATAAGGCCACCAGCGCGGCGGCCTTGTTTAGTGCGTTCCGGCATGCAGGGAAATAGCAAGATAGGCAGGGACAGTGTGTTCTTTTCTCAGGAATCTGCAGAAGTTACACCTGTAGCTACCCTTTTTTGCTGGTGTTCTCTAATACAGGCATCTGCAGCAGTTAGTGGGCGTTGTGTGCCTCCAGCACAGTATAAACCTGAACATACCCTTTTTTGCTGGTGTTCTCTAATACAGCATCTGAAGGAGTGAGTTGGTGTTGTGTGCCTCCAGCACAGTATAAACCTGTATCTACCCTTTTTTGCTGGTGTTCTCTAATACAGGCATCTGCAGGAGTTAAAGTGGGTGTTGTGTGCCTCCAGCACAGTATACACCCGAAGATACCCCTTATTGCTGGCGTTGTCTGTTGCATTTCTTGCACATTAGCCTTTAAAATTAGCACTTTTGATTTTGAACGTTCAAGTCCCACAGACTTTAATAGGGTTCTAAAGTTCGTACAAATTTTCGGTCCATTCGAAGGTTCTGGTGCAAACCGAACCGGGGGTTTTCGGCTCATCCCTACTGGACAGGGTTCAGTGCTGGACTTTGCCTCTAAAACGCTAGTGGTGATTCTGCCACATCTGTATGTTCCACCCCCTCCCCTTCTTCTTCCTGTTTGTCATGCGGTGCTTCAGTTGGTCTGTTTACGGGACAGGAGCCACACTGGGGCAGAGATTCTGTCAGCTCTGTAGGGGCAGACTCAGAGGTGCTTGATGCCATGGCAGTTTGAGCCAGGAATGGTTGTATGCAATAATGGCACAAACCTTCTCTCCACCCTCTGACAGGGATACTTGACACATGTTACATGCTTGGCACACATCCTGAATTTGGTGGTGCAGAATTTCTTGAACAGATACTCAGGCTTACAAGATCTTCTGAGGCAGGCTAGAAAAGTCTGTGACCATTTCTGATGGTTATACAATGCCAGTGCTCCGCTGGCTGACATCCAACAGGAATTCAACCTGCCTACCAACCTCCTGGACACTTTGGGTCTGGTATGGATTTTAACCACTTACCTACTGGTGCATTGTAAAATGATGCCAGCAGGAACACTCCCTCCCTCCTGTAGCTCATGAGAGTACCCGAATACCTATCTGCAGCCCATGCCTCATAGAATATATATTGGGGTATTTTCTTTCCAAAATTGGGTCATTTTGTGGGTAATTCCACTGTCCTGGTGCTTCAGCACATTAAAGTTTAATAGGTAGGAATGAAATTAGATGTGTAAATTATGCTCCTAGAACGCCTGATGGTGCTCCCTGCATGTTGGGCCTCTTTATGTGGATAGGCTGTGAAAAAGTCTCACACATGTGGTATCACCATACTAAGTCAGGAGGAGTATCAAAATGTATTTTGGGGTGCAACTGGAAGTATGCATATGCTGTGTGTGAGAAATAACTTGTTATTATGACAATTTTGTGTAAAAAAAAAAATTATGAAAATTGGTCTGGGCAGGAAGGGGTGAACATGCCCTATATTGAAGTGGTTAAGGGGAACTGTATGACAGAATTAAGAAAAAACAGCGTGGGGTCCCCCAAAAATCCATACCAGGCCCTTTGGGTCTAATATAGATTTTAAGGGAAACGCCATGCCAAAATAAAAAATAAAAAACAGCATGGTGTCCCCCCCAAAATCCATACCAGGCCCTTTGGATCTGGCATGGATTTTAAGGGGAACTCCATGGTAATCATTTTTTTTAAATGGTGTGGGGCCCCCCTAAAATTCATACCAGACCCTTATCCAAGCATGCAGCCTGACAGGCTAGGAAAGGGAGGAGACGAGTGAGTGCCCCCCCACCAGGCCCATGGGGACAAGTGCCTCTTCCCAGACAACCCTGGCTGGTGGTGTCTGGGGTCTGCAGATGGGGGACTCATCAGAATCTGGAAGCCCCCTTTAACAAGGGGGCCCCCAGATCTCCCCTATGTAAATGGATATCGGGTACATTGTACCCCTACCCATTCACCAAAAAAAGTGTCAAAAAGTAAAAAAAAAAAGGGTCCCGCGGTGTCCACCCATCTTCAATCTTGCCGCCAGACAGACCTGAAAAATAGAAAACATTTAAAAAGCTCCGCCTCCATGGGAAGCCTCCCGTCAACTGCTGTGTCTTGGCGTTGGTGTAACTGAGTGATCCCGCCCCTTTTGACGTCATGTGATGCCAGATGGGGCCGGGTCATCTGATTCTCCTAACGGATCAATGTGAAAAGACAGCATTCACCGGGAGGCCTCCCATGGAGGCAGAGTTTTTTTTCAGTTTTTCTATTTTTCGGCTATGTTGGGCGGCGTGATTGACGATGGATGTACATCGCAGGACACTTTTTTTTTTCTTTTTAATAAAGAAATTGTCAAAAACTGTTTTTGTGGGTTTACAACCACTTTAATCATTGCCATTGGTTTGATACTAGGCAGGAGGGTAGTTGCAGTGCACACCATGGAAAATATTCTGGCCATTCCTGATGAAATTTGTATATGATATGAACAATTTTAGAGCAATATCAGACAAGTAGTTTTATACCCATAATTTGTAGCAGCTGAAGAATAATTTTCATTATCCTGTTATGACATGCTAACGCTAACTATACATTATTCAATTTTCTTGTTATATTATATGGTAAATCTAACTGTCAGACTTAGGAGCAGGCAATCGGAAGATAGCCTTTGTCCCAGGCGGAGCGTATTCTTTTTCTTTTTCCGGGTCCAGTGGTGTGGCGAGCATTGTGATTGACGATGGATCTAAATTGGGGGACTTCGTTTTTTAATAAGCGACTTGTCAACTTGCTCCCGTTTTTTTTTTACAATACACAGTTTTTTTGGGTGAATGGGGAAGGATGCAATGTAGCCCTTACTCATTCAGATGGGGGGGGGCAAGATCTGGGGGCTTCAAGATGCCAATAAGCCCCCCACCCACAGAACCCCACAACCACTGCCCAGGGTTGTGGGGAAGAGGTCCTTGTCTCCATTAACATAGGGAGTAGGTGCTTTGGGACGGGGAGGACAGAACCCCCCTGACCCAAAGCACCCTCTCATGTTGAAGGCATGTGGCCTTGTATGGTTCTGGGGGGGCACTTGCTCGTTCGCCCCCCCCTTTTTTCTGGCCTGGCAGGCTACATGCTCAGATAAGGGTCTGGTATGTTTTTTCTTTTTTTTTCTATTGCCGGCAATGGCTTGCAGCCGGGAAAATCTATTTAAATGTCTTTTTTTTTTTTTACATATGTGAGTTTTGCTGAAGCACGTTCTATATATGGTGCAGATGTGCCACTTTACAATTTTCTAATTTGTATTGTTTCACTTTAACCATAGTGTTGGGCAAACCCATTGACAGCTGATGATTTATCGATTGTTATGGATGCCGCGGCCGGCCAGCCTCTTGGCCCCGCTCCTTAACAACCAGCTTATACTGTGCCCTAACTGAGCAAAGCTTTGCTTAATCAGGTTGCAGAATGCACTGCACAGTGCAAAGTTCATTGCAGGGCATTTGGCAGGGCGAACACCCACAGAACACCCTGCAAATTGGGTTTGCACCACAATGTTCGGCCCAAACTCATGCTCGTTTTTTTTCTTTATTTTTTTTTTTAATAGTTGGTGCTGCCAATTGCTACCACTGGTCAATTTAAATGTGATTTGACTATTTATTTTTATTTTTTAGAAATATCGGTTTTGCTGCACCATGTTCTATACATGCTACATATGTGCCACTTTAAAGGCAGAATAAGGGGACCCCTCAGGCACTATATTTAAAGGATTTTTTCATTTTTATTGTTTATTTTTAAGCATCATTAAAATCACTGCTCCTGAAAAAAACTTTTTTTTTTTTTTTTTTTATTTGCATTGGTACATGTCCCCCAGGGCAGTACCCAGGCCCCCATGCCCCTTTTGTGGCCAAATACTTGCATGTAAGCCTTCAAAATAAGCATATTTTTTTTCTCATTTATTTCTCGGTTGGGGGCAGAACTTTTCTTATTTTCAGGAGTTCTGCTGCGAACTGAACATGGGGGTGTTTGGCCCATCTGTAATTGATACTACCATTGCAAAAAAAATATTAAATATAATTTTTAATGGAGCAGTGATTTTAATAATGCTTAAAGTGAAACAAAAATTAAAAATGGCATTAAATTTAGTGCCCGGGGGTCCCCTTAGTCTGCCTGTAAAGTGCTGGCAATAGAAAAATGTAAAAAGAAGGTCTCCCTCCAATCCAGACTAGCCCTTTAGGTCTGGTATGGATTTTTAGGGGAACCCCCACGCCAAAATTGAAAAAATTACCCCCAAAATCCATACCAGACCCTAATCCAAGCATGCAGCCTGGCAGGAGAGGAAAGGGGGGGACAAGTGAGCGCTCTTCCCAAACCATACCAGGTCATATGCCCTCAACATAGGGGGGTGCGTTGGGACGGGGGGTCTTTCCCCGCACTCCAGAGCACCTTGACCCCAAAGCACCACCGTGGGAAAAGGGCCTCTTCCCCACAACTCAGGGCTGTGGTTGTTGAAGTTTGTGGGCAGACTCTGGAAATCCACTCTCTAATAGGCAGATGGCCTACAGTATTTTCAGTTAGCATCCAGCTGCCCAGGTGAGGGGAAAGGGTTGATGTTTTGTGAAGTCTAGCTTTCTTCCCATGTTCTGTAAACGGAAAGAGGTCTGAATCCTAGGTTAAACACACACAACTAGGGATACGTGCAGAGACTTGCTGGAATCTGTGGTCTGCTCTAGAACACCGACCTGCCGAAACACCCCAAGAAGATGGACTTCTCTGTTAGAGTATTTCCAATTCTGTACTTTTCCGAAAGAGGCATCTTGTGCAGGTAACCTGAGGCAGCCATAGCTAGGTTTAGTTAGGAGAACAACATTTTTTCTTGCTATACTGTACATGTTTTGCCACATTTATAGTAAAAGTAGATTCAACTGCTAAGAGCCTGGTCTGAAGTTATTCACAGGGTGCATGGGTAGTATTGGTGTATTTCTAAAGAACCTGGGTCCATAACAGCAATATGGGGTATAGGTAACATCACTACAACAGAAGCCCATTCAGCAAGATAAGGAGGGAGAGGTAGTTGCCATGAGTAATCACAAAGAAGAATATCATCCAGTCATTGGAGTGGTACCTGGTTAGGTGACAGGTCCTCCAGTAGTGAGGGGTCGGTGCCCTGACCAGTCATCAGCATCAGGAATGGACTACTTTTACGGACATCTATGGCCTGATCACTAGGTATGGGAATAGAAGAGTTAAGTGTGAGCACATAAGAGGTCCATGCTGGACCCCATTCTGATACGGGGAGTGAAGTAACAGAGGTACGCTGATTGGAGGAGTGGGCACAGGCTCAGCCTGTGTAGTGTGTAGGACATGGGACGAAGCAGCTTATGGAGGAGCTCCATATTTTGGTATTACACACACACATATGTCTCATCTCTGAGTCAGAGGGCCGCCTTAATATTTGATTCTTCATATGACTGTGGCCCGCTTGGTCCTGGGCATTGGTGATCATACCTTCAGATGAAGTGTAACCCCACGTGCATAGGTTAGTGAGCCAGTCTCTTAGCATAGAGAACCCTTGGGAGAAAACCACTCAGAGTTATTGGTATGGGTACTTTGTCAGACCTCTCTGCTCCTGTCACTACCTGCTATTATTCCTTATCTACACTCATATTAGGCTACAAGGCAGGGCTGTCATTTTAACCCACGTGCTCTTAGAATCCTTTGTCATATTTTACATGTTTATGTGTCAAACAGAACATGTGTGCATATAATAAAAATACTGTAAAAAAAACATTTTAGTAATTTATCAAATTAAAGCAAAATAAAACTGAAGATGTTCATTGTTCAAGAACACAACTGGAGGTGTATGGTGTCAAAGATTCCCACCCTTGTGCGGCTATAGTTGTTCTGGATGAAGAAAAACATAAATCATGTGATTTGCCATCCAGTATACTGTCACCAAACACAAATAGAAACAAAGTCTTAGTAAAGTTTGAGATACAGCTGTATACCTGTTAGGGTGCTGTTTTTTTGCAGGTCATGGTACAGCTATTAGGCAATTTTTTGAAATACGGTACTGCGTTGCCTTAACTGACAATTGCAAGGTCATGCGATGCTGTACCCAAACAATTTTTTTTCCAACAAATAGAGATTTATTTTGCTGGTATTTGATCACCTCTGCAGTTTTTTAGAGACTGACAATTTTGAAAAAAAACACAATATTTTTTAACTTTTTGCTATAGTAAATATTCCCAAATTAAAAAAAAAATTCTTCCTCAGTTTAGGCTGATTTATATTCTTCAACATGATTGATTTATATTCTTCAACATTGGAAAAAAAAAAAAAAATCAGAATAAGCATATATTGATTAGTTTGCACAAAAGTTATAGCGTCTACTAAATAGGGAATAGATTTATGACATTTTTATTATTTTAATTTTTTTTTTTACTAGTAATGGCAGCAATCTGTGATTTTTATTGGGACTACGACATTGCAGCGGACAGATTGGACACTTTTGACACTTTTTTGGGACCATTGACATTTATGCAGCGATCAGAGACAAAAACAGCCACTGATTACTGTACAAATGTCACTGGCAGGGAACGGCTTAACATTAGGGGAAGTTTAAGGGGTTATATGTGTTCCCTCAGTGTGTTCTAACTGTAGAGAGGTTGGAACTGCCTGGGAGAGGAGACTGATCATTGCTCCTATATACTAGGAACACACGATCTGTCTCCTCTCCCCTGCCAGAATGTAGATTTGTGTGTCTACATGCACACATCCCCATTCTGGCTCTGTCAGACACATGCATCTGCTCCTCAGTGACACGGCGGGTGTGCCCCCTATACCTCAAACTGATAATACACACTTATACCACCCTTCCTAGTGTACCCCTCTGCGCTAATGTAACCACTATTGTTGCTAAATATATCATAAAGAAATATATGTAATTAAACGTGACAAAATTTAATTAAAAAAATCAGCCAGTGTATACTTAGTGTCAATATCATAACATAAAGGGTCCGTGAAATTGAAATCACTAAAAAAAACAGTCCGATGAATGGTGTAAAATCAAATATAGGTAGTGTCTCCACTCCACTTTTTCAAGCACACTCACCAAATAGATTTTCCTCCCACTCTCGTGTTCGGCTTAATGCACATTCATCCTCTCGTGGATATGATGCCAAATGCGCTTGAAAGCTATCCATTATGCGTGACACACTGTCCTAGATGCCATATATCAGTTTGCCCCACATGTGAAAATAAAGAAATGCTCCAATAGTGTAACTCCGTCTCACACACTTTATTTAAAACAGCACTTCAAATATTACACTCACATGTGTCAAATAGCAAACAGCGCCAAACACAAATTTTGTCACAGCAAACCAAACATAGGTGATTCAATCGGATTCGGTCACGGCGGACCCAGGGTGTGCGATAAACTTTCAGTAATCTCACTCACTCCTTGCCCTCGTGAGACACAAGCCGGTGTAAAAGATCGTGTTCCTCCATCATACACCCCGCTCGGTGAATTGCCAGGGAGCCTTGCCCAGACATGTTTCATCATAGGAGACTTTTTCAATGGGATTGGCAGTATGGCAATTACATCCTCCCTTTATTCACTGAACCCCATTAATGTTGTGGACGGTAACAGTTCTTTACTACTGCACACTCCCTGTGTCCCGGTAGCCAACATTATACGGCAAGTTAAACCGCTCTAACTGCGCTCTTTCCATGGCATCATATAAACATATAATGTGATTGCTATTTACTTATATTAGACATTTAAACCTGCAACTTAGTGTTCGCTCAGGTTGAATAAGCTGCAACTATTAGCACAATGCTCCGCACACGCATTCCAAACTGAATAGCGCAACAATGTACCAGATTAAATATCAATAATTTAAACCATTGACTTTACTATAAAAACCAGTACCCATACTAATTATATTTTCTAAATATATACAGTCAGAGCAGCTTAATCAATATTAAATAAACATTTCTATGTGGCTAAATGTTTGCATCCTCCACATACTTAGACACACAGTGCATACCGAATATTACACATAAATAAGAAAAAAATTTGAGTGCAAAATTTTATTAAAAATAATATCTAAAATTAAAATTCATAAAAAATTGAGATTATAATGACACCATTATTTATATTTATCAAATATCTATCCTATATCCCATTAGATTAGAATATATATTTAAGCACGATAATTGCTACAGAATCTGCCTTTCAAAATGCAATATAAAATGTTTTTTTTTTTTTTTTTTAATTAATGATAATAATATTCTTATCCTATGTGCTGTAAATTGATCGCTATGGACATCATTCATAATAATGTCACCCCCCCCCCCCCAGCTCCATAAGAGCATCAACATCTTAGCACATTACCTCGCATATTGCAAAACACCGTAAATAATTAGCCACAAATACAATCGTAAGAGTCGCTTAGTTCGCCCCACATAAAATAGCCCACAAGGGCACCATAAAAGGTAAACAAAATATGTGGAATTACATGTGATAAATTCTTTTACCGTGTATCTGAAAAACCTCATTATCTATATTGGTGACATTAGTAATACCCCTATTGATCACTCTCACGGTTCTACAACAAATACAACAAATGCGTCACCGACAAGAATAAAATCCTTTAAAATCAATGGATATAACCTGTTCACTTGGTGGATTTAATATTTTCTTGACCACCCTATCTCCTATATTTGGGTCTCGTCTATAAATAAACCTAGGTTGAATAGGTAAGACTGGTCCCAAATGCCTATCTCTACACAGGATGTGCCAATATTTTTTAAAGATTACTTCCACATCCCTGTATTGATGATGAGACCCCATTGGTGCTGATTATTTTCCACTACACTTTCTTTCTCTTTCAAACATAGGTCTTTTGGGAGGTCAGCTACTTCCCGAATAGTTTTATTTAAAAAACTTTCACTATACCCCTTCTGTAAGAATCTCTCCTTCAGGACATTTGATTGTAGCATATAACTACTTTTTTCTGTGCAATTCCGGCGGACCCTAAGCATTTGTCCCCTGGGGATATTTTTTATCCAGGCCGGATAGTGGCCACTTCTGATATATAATAAACTATTGCAGTCTGTAGATTTAAAGTACACACTAGTATTTAAAGTATTGTCCTTTGTATCTATGGTCAAATCCAAAAAATAAACCAATTTATCACTAATGACAAACTCCAATTTAATGTTGTTACCATTCATATTCAGGCATTTCAAAAATTCAACCACAGACTCACCCGCCCCCTCCCAAATAAATAGGAGATCATCAATGAATCTGCGGTAGAATCTAAGCTGTGGGAGCCCTCTACCAAAAACGTATCTGTCCTTCCACTCAGCCATAAACAGGTTGGCGAGGCTGGGAGCATATTTAGCTCCCATTGCCACGCCAACCTGCTGAGAGTAGAAATTACCATCATACCAAAAATAGGTGTGCATCATGCAAATTCCAAGGCATGACCCAAAAAGACGTTCTGTACATGGGGGATATCCTCCCTATTTAATGCCAATGCTTCATCTTGGTGTTGAATAATAGTATATAGTGCTGCTACATCAGCCGTCACCATATACGTTTCTCCAGAACAATGGAGATTTATTCCCTCCAAAGACCTTAACAGGTCAGTGGTGTCCCTCAAGTATGCCTTAGTGGCCTTCACGCTAGGCTGGAGGAACTTGTCCAAATTTTCCCCCAGCCTAGCCATGACTGACCCGATGCCATTGACAATAGGTCGTGAGGGGGGTACTTCTGCATTCTTATGTATTTTCAGTAATGAATAAATCCCCGGGATTCTGCAAGCACTAGGGGTAAGGAACTTTCTTTTTTTAGCATTCACAGCACCAATACCATATCTCCACTCAATGAGATGGCTCAACTGAACTTTAAATTCCTCCGTAGGGTCAGATCCCAACCTTTTATATGTAGTCTGATCACTTAGTAACTCCATCATTTGTTTATGATAAAAGGAGGTATCCATTATCACTACCCTCCCCCCTTGTCCGCCGGTCTTTACCCCCTATACCCCTTAAAGCGGCCGCTGTACAGCTATGATGATTTGCCCAGGGGAGCCATTCTGCCATCATCAAACGATGGCGGGCAGTCGGCAAGAGGTTAAACACATTTCATAACTTATCCAAGTGGCTTTCTCAGTTCATATAAGTTACTTGATATATCCTATATTACTGACCTGTAAGGCTGGACAGGCATGCCTGTTTTCATTTCTTAGCTTGGATTGATTACAGAGGTCTGTAAGAAGTCCCCTAAAATTATATCACAGGCCACACTGGATTTGTGCAGCTCATTCTAGTCAGAAGAACAGAATTTTTCCTTGTGCAGATTTTCATATAGGCTGGAGTTATGCTTTAACTGATAGCCACCCCCTTCAAGGGAGTGTCTTTGGATTGGCCCTACCCCATTCCTGTAAATAGAAAAGGAAGGGCCCAATCTAGATCTTTTTAATACAAGCAGCTGTGAGAAGAAAGATGGTCCTCAGGTGGATCCTATTTGAGAAAGGATTCCCACCTTCTGGTATCTATCCATGTGTATTGATGTTTGCTAATTACTGTACTTTCAATATGGATCTCCTTCCTGGGTATAAGCCATGGTATAGGCTGAATCAATGGCTAATGCGTTTTGAGGGGATTCCGCTTCATCAGAGCTTTGGAAGACAGAAAATGGTCTGTATCATGTGGTGGGTTTATATAGAGGGTGATAATGGTGTGCGAGATGTGTCACATGATAGATGGTGGATTCTCCTCTGTTCTAGTGGTGTTCCCATCCACATCACAATGCTCTCGGGCTCTGTAAGGTGCCATGGCTAGAGACCATCACAGGGTCATATTCAGCACACTACAGCACTCTGACAGGAGGATCACAGGGTCAGCCAATGATCGATTCAGACCTGTAACCACTTTATTTAAACTGCCACTCCTTCACCAGCTGGTGTGCAGGTCCAGATGACCAACATTAACAACTATGAACTACAATCACTGTACACACCCTACAGAGCCGAGAGCATTGTGATGTTGAGTTGAGTTGAGTTGAAAGGAATCTTAATATAGCACGGTCTTACCCTGAAGGGTCCCGACACGCATAGCAAAGATCCTGGAAAGAAAGGGCCCAGGAACCAGAAGCAGCAGAGAGGGCAGAAGGGTAGAAAACAAAGAGACTATGCAAGAAATGCATGAGTGAAAAGCCAAGTCTTCAATAACCTGGAGAAGACCAGAATAGTGGGAGCCTGCTGGAGCTCAACAATAAGGCTATTCCATAGTATGGCACCCTGGTAGGAGAAGGCCCGACCACCACGCCGGGTCATCTTAGGTACCGAAATGTAGAGGAGATCTCTGCAGGTAGATCAGAGTGATGTGACAAGAGCTTGTTTATAAAAACAAGAGCAGAGATAGCTTGGGGCCAGGCCACTCATAATCTTAAACATAATACATCCTACCTTAAATAAGGTGTGATAGTGGACCTGCAGCCAATGCATGGCGCAGAGGACAGGGGTGATATGATCCCTCAATGGGACATCCATGAGCAGCCTAGCTGCAGCATTTTGAATAAATTGAAGCTTCAGTACTAGCATCTTTGGCAATCCCAAATACAGAGAGTTGCAGTAGTCTAGGCAGCTACCTATCATGGCACAGATGACAGTTTTTTGTCCGAGATATCCAGATATTTAAACAGCCCCCTCAGGGGTTTTAGCTGCCAGGTACATGCACTGACAACCTTTTTTACCTGAGGAGCCAAGTTAAACCTGGATGAATACCAGATCATGGACCTGGGGGGCAACCTTCGGAGCAGGACCAAATGAGGGAGGCCAAGGTGAAATATCTGGGGGTGGCCAGATCGCTGAAGATGATCAACTCAGTTTTGCCCCCATTAAGTTTCAGGAAGTTGGCAGACATCCATGTATTGATGGCCTCCAAACAACTGGTAAGGGTGGTATCAGCCGTCTGGTTCCTAGGAATCTTCAGGTAAACCTGGGTGTTATCTGCATAAACATGGTACTGGACAGTGTGGGATTTTAGCAGGTTGGCAAGGGGCCTCACATAGACATTAAACAGCAGGGGGGACAAGGCAGAGCCCTGTGGTACTCCGCAATCCAGGGTGGTATACTTAGAGTAGAAGGGACCAGTCTTGACTCCCTGAACTCTGCCCTCTAAAAAGGAGGCCACCCATGCCAAAGCCGACCCGCTCATACCCAAAACAGATCTCATCCGCTCCAGTAGGATTCCATGATTCATGGTATCAAACACGGCCGACAGGTCCAAGAGAACCAGAACTACTGAGTCACCCCTGGCCAAGCTGTGAAGGACATCATCATAAACACAGATGAGTCTTGTCTCTGTTCCATGCCCTGGATGAAATCCAGACTGGAATTCGTCCAAAAGATGGAAAGATTCAAGGTAGGCATGTAGTTGGATAACCACCAAGCGCTCCATTACCTTTGCTACAAAAGGCAAGATGGAAATCGGCCTGTAGTTGCCCAGTAAGTCCAAGGTCAGTTTCTTCAGCAGGGCCAAGACCACGGCCAGATTCAGAATGCCCGGGTCAATGCCTGTCCTGAAGCAGCAGTTGATTATCTCCCCAATGAAGGGGGCTAAGAAGGCAGCAGATTTTTTAAGCAGCCCGGCAGGACATACATCTAGAGGAAGTATTAGGGAAAAAATTACATTTTAAATAAAGAACTGTGAAGCAAAATAAGGGTCAGTGCCAATCAATGCAACCTAATCAGTGCCCATCTGCAGCCTCACAAGTGCCATGCATGCAGCCCCACCATTGCCATGAATGCAGAACCACCATTGCCATGAATGCAGCCACACCATTGCTATGAATGCAGAACCAACATTGCCATGAATGCAGAACCACCACTACCATGAATGCAGCACCCCCACTGCCATTAATGCAGCACCCCCACTGCCATGAATGCAGCACCCCCACTGCCATGAATGCAGCACCCCCACTGCCATGAATGCAGCACCCCCATTGCCATGAATGCAGCAACCCCATTGCCATGAATGCAGCACCACCATTGCCATGAATGCAGAACCACCATTGCCATGAATGCAGTACCCCCATTCAGGGGTTAAGTCCTGGGGAAAAAAGTGTGGGAACTCCCATCCAAGATCCACTCCTCCACCAAAAAAAAAAAAAAAATATATATATATATATATATGCTCATATGCATATATATTTGACAGAAAATACAGTGCAACATGTATTGTAAAGTGCCAGTTTACAAAACCAAAATAAGTTAACTTGTCAAACTAACACAATAATCACCACTAGGGATGAGCTTCGAGTTCGGGTCGAACTCATGTTCGACTCGAACATTGCCTGTTCGGCGAACAGTGAACAATTTGGGGCGTTCGCAGCAAATTCGAAAAGCCACGAAACACCCTGTAAAAGTCTATGAGAGAAATCTAAAGTGCTAATTTTAAAGGCTTATATGCAAGTTATTGTCATAAAAAGTGTTTGGGGACCTGGGTCCTGCCCCAGGGGACATGTATCAATGCAAAAAAAAGTTTTGAAAACGTTAGTTTTTTCGGGAGCAATGATTTTAATAATGCTTAAAGTGAAACAATAAAAGTGTAATATTCCTTTAAATTTCGTACCTGGGGGGGGGGGGGGGGTGTGCATATTATACCTGTAAAGGGGCACATGTTTCCCTTTCTCAGAACTGTCCCAGCACAAAGCATCAGTTCTGCAGGAAAAAAAGTAATTTAAAAGCACTCGCAGCTATAATGAATTGTCTGCTCATTGTAATACAGAGAACAGTCATTGAAAGTCATTGATAAAAAAAAAAAAGCGTGGGGTTCCCCCAAATTCAATTACCAGGCCCTTCAGGTCTGGTATGGATATTAAGGGGAACCCCGTGTCCATTTTTTTTAAATGATGTGGGGTTCCCCCCAAATATTCATTTCAGACCCTTCAGGTCTGGTATGGATTTTAAGGGGAACTCAATGCCAATTTAAACAAAAAAAATGGCGTGGAGTTCCCCCCAAAAATTCATACCATACCCTTTATCTGAGCATGCAACCTGGCAGGCCGCAGGAAAAGTGGGGGGGGTGAGAGAGCGCCCCCTCTCCTGAACCATACCAGGCCACATGCCCTCAACATTGGGAGGATGCTTTGGGGGTCTGTGACCCCTCAAAGCACCATGTCCCCATATTGATGGGGACAAGGGCCTCATCCCCACAACCCTGGCTGGTGGTTTTGGGGGTCTGTGGGCAGGGGGCTTATCAGACTCTGGAAACCTCCTTTAACAAGGGGACCCCAGATCCCGGCCCCCTCCCTGTTTGAAATGGTAAGGGGGTACAAAAGTACCCCTACCATTTCACAAAGAAAGTGTAAAAAATTGTTAAAAAACACACACCATTGGGAAAAGTCCTTTATTAAATATAAAAAAAAGAAAAAAAAAGATTCCAGCGGTGGTAATCCAATCTTGCTATCCAGCGATGGCTGATTTCTTCTCCGGGGTCCAGCGATGGGTGATCTGATCCAGCGATGGGTGATCTCTCCCTCCAGTGCATTGCATCCATCCTGTCTCCACCGGTGACACTGTGGGAATCCCTGCAGCCTGACACATCTTAGCTGAGGAGGATGTGGCCACCCGTCACCTGACCCCACCCCCTCTGATGCAAAGGGAAACCCAGGCTTCCCCAGTGACGTGCGGGTGACCCCCGCCCCCCCTCTGATGTAACAGAAACCTGCGTTACATCAGAGGGGGCGGGGTCACCCATACATCACTCGGGAAGCCTGGGTTTTCCCTTGCGTCAGAGGGGGCGGAGTCAAGTGATGGGTGGCCCCGTCCTCCTCAGCTAAGACTTGTCAGGCTGCCGGGATTCCCGCAGTGTCTCCGGTGGAGACAGGATGGATGCGCTGCTCTGGAGGGAGAGATCACCCATCGCTAGATCAGATCACCCATCGCTGGACCCCAGAGAGATGATCATCCATCGCTGCATAGCAAGAGTGGATTACCACTGCTGGAATCTTTTTTTTTTTTTTTTTTTAATAAAGGACTTTTCCCAATGGTGTGTGTGTGTTTTTTAACCATTTTTTACACTTTCTTTGTGAAATGGTAGGGGTACTTTTGTATCCCCTTACCATTTCAAACAGGGGGCGCCGGGATCTGGGGTCCCCTTGTTAAAGGGGGCTTCCAGATTCTGATAAGCCCCCCACCCGCAGACCCCCACAACCACCGTCCAGGGTTGTGGGGATGAGGCCCTTGTCCCCATCAATATGGGGACATGGTGCTTTGAGGGGTCACAGACCCCCAAAGCATCCGCCCAATGTTGAGGGCATGTGGCCTGGTACGGTTCAGGAGGGGGGGGGCACTCTCTCATCCCCCTCTTTTCCTGCGGCCTGCCAGGTTGAGTGCTCGGATAAAGGGTCTTGTATGGATTTTTTGGGGGAACTCCACGCCATTTTTTAAAAAAAAAATTGCTGTGGAGTTCCCCTTAAAATCCATACCAGACCTGAAGGGTCTGATATGGATATTTGGGGGGAACCCCACGTCATTTTTTTTTTATTTGACGCGGAGTTCCCCTTAATATCCATACCAGACCTGAAGGGCCTGATAATTGAATTTGGGGGAACCCCACGCTTTTTTTTTTTATCAATGACTTTCAATGACTGTTCTCTGTATTACAATGAGCCGACAATTCATTATAGCCACAAGAGCTTTTAAATGACTTTTTTTCCTGCAGAATTTACACTTTGTGCAGGGACAGTTCTAAGCACGGGAAACATGTGCCCCTTTACAGGCATACTATAGACACCCCCCACATATGAAATTTAAAGGAATATTACACTTTTATTGTTTCACTTTAAGCATTATTAAAATCACATTAATACATGTCCCCTGGGGCAGGACCCAGGTCCCCAAACACTTTTTAGGACAATAACTTGCATATTAGCCTTTAAAATTAGCACTTTTGATTTTGAACGTTCAAGTCCCATAGATTTTAATAGGGTTCTAAAGTTCACACAAAGTTTAGGTCTGTTCGCAGGTTCTGGTGCAAACCGAACCGGGGGTGTTCGGCTCACCCTTAACCAGATCATACAGTGAGGGTACATTTTATAGTTGAAGAAACCAGAGAGGGGATTTTTGCAGTGTGTATAGATAACGTAATACATATGACAAAATGAAAAATACAGAAATGTATGCAAAGATAAATATTGATATAATAGTATCCTCTAAAGCGAGGAAGGGGCATTTCGCCTCTATAGATATAGATAAGATAGGTATGAATGAACATAGACAATCGAATTAGATATATTGTATGCCACATACATAGCAGAGTAATATATGGAAATATAAGTGTGAGATAGTAATACTGGGTGAAATGGCATTATAATAATACTCACTCATAGGAGATGTAATATAAGGCAAAATTTTAACCAAAGTAGGATGTTTATCCACTTCCCACCCGGCCAATGTATATATACGGCCGGGTGGGAGCCGCCTGCTCCTGATAGGACGTTCAGGAACGTCATTCAGGAGCAGCGGGATCGCGCGCGCGCGCGCGCGCCCGCGCAGCGGCGCGATCCCGATGTGCTCGTGTCACCCGGACACGGCACATCTCAGATCGGCAGGAGGGCTCTGTGATTGGCCCTCCTGATCACATGACGGCCGTGTCCAATCACGGCCGTCATGTGATGTAAACAAACAGCCGGTTGCTAGGCAATCGGCTCTCCTCTCCTCACACGGAAGTCACCGCTGAGAAGAGGAGAGCAGAACGCTGCAGCCGGCTGATGATCAGTGAGTATGGGCTGCTTTTCACAGCTTTTTACTCACTGATCATCAGTGTAGTGTAAACACACAACACACCACACAGTGAAAACACAGTCCCCACATATGTCCCCAAAACACACATGTCCCCAAAACATACATGTCCCCAAATAATAAAAACACATGTCCCTAATAATAAAAACATGTCCCCCACATATGTCCCACTAAAATCACATGTCCCAATGATTATCTGCACACATATGTACGTGATCACCTGCACACATATGTACATGATCATTTGCGTACATATGTCCGTGATCACACAAACCAATTATTATACACTTAACGGATTTTTTTTTACCAAAAACATGTAGCAGAATACATTTTGGCTTAAATTTATGACAAAATTTGATTTTATTGGATTTCTTTTCAAATAGAAAAAAGAAAATATTGTTTTTTTCCCAAATTTCCGCTTTTTTTGCGCTTATATCGCAAAAAAATAAAAACGGAGTCGTGAATAAATAACACCAAAATAAAGCTCTATTTGTGCGAACAAAATGATAACAATTTCATTTGGGTACAGTGTAGCATGACCGCGCAATTGTCACTGAAAGCGCTAGAGCGCTGAAAGCTGAAAATTGGGCTGGGAAGGAAGGGGGTGAAAGTGCCCTGTATTGAAGTGGTTATGGAAAGTACAGCAGTGCAAAGATTATTCCAGCTGGATTGAAATATGTGGCTCCAAGGGTCCAAAGATTACACCAACAAGCCGCTGGCCCATTCACCTTTAGTCTGAAAAATATATGGGGATGTATCCCAGTCTAAATATAATACTAAGAAATCGAAAGTGAAATGGTCTGGCGACTAATGAAAGTTAGATGTGACTTACTGTTAATCCTTTGCAGCATCAGGTATAAGCATAGTGTCTCTTGCGGCTGTGATCGGCTGAATAGAGCCAGCCTTAAATACCTCTGTCCATCGAGCCGGAGGTATTTAAGGCTGGGGGTAAAGTTTTTGATATGGGCACCTGTTTTATAGATGTGTAAGAAATGAATTCCCCCAGCACATAGACAATAACAAACAAACAGACAGACCCTTTCAACTCTGTTCTAATATATATATTGTGGCAGCAGGCAGGTGAAGTCATCTGGTTGTATCCAGGATGGTAAATATGTGTGTCCTAGATTCAGGCTTTATGCAGACTTTTACAATTAGAGGGGAAGAGTTAATGAGCCCAGCTGAAGCAAGTGGGCTCATTAAGGCCTCTACAAAAAACCCCAGCATGCATAGGGAGATGCTCCATCCTGGAACCAGTTTTGTGTTGTATAGACTGGGGAGTGTGTCACCTGTACTGTGCGGTGAGTTAACGCCTGTGTGGCAAAACCTTTACAACAAAGGCAGGGACTGGTACAGCACAAGGCTGTACCCAGTTGTTAGACAGGGAGTCTATGTGTGTAGTTAGAGGTCAAGCTGACCAGGATTTATTTTCTTGTTTTATTTTGTTTGGCTGTTATATGTATCACTGCATGGAGCATAAATAAACCGGATCTTTTGTTTTTTGAACCTACACCGCTGTCTGCTGTGCCTGACTTTGTGTTGTGAACCCATCCAGGGGGTCACACACACCCGCTGCCGAGCTAACCCCTCACAATATCAATATATATATATATATATATATATATATATATATATATATATATATACTTTAAGTGCAAGATGGCATGGTGATGCTTTTTTTTACACATTTGATTTTTTATAAGGAGGGACTACAATCAGTTGTTAGTGTTGTGGATGAGGAGAGGGGAAGTGGATCATAATTTAATAGAAGCAGCTAAAGCAATACATAGGCAGGTCTTTCCCTGCTTTTCCACCTCTCTTCCATGTACTCTTATTTCCTCTTTCAGAAATGTGAAAAAAATCGCTCTTCCTTTTCTGTTTTTCTTTCCCCTGAAGAAGACGGCAACAACTATAGGTTGAAATGCATTGGTGTATTGGGGTGCTTTTTATCAGATGGTTTTACGGTATGGAGCAGCACTTTAGCACTTTATGAAAAAGTATTAGAGTGATGCATTTACCTTGATCCACTTAGCTGTCCGCATTATGTACACCAGAGCTCAAATTTTAAACTTCTGATTGCACTTGAACAATGTTTCTGATCAGTGTTTTTTCTAAATTCAGTAAATAAAAATTATTTTGATTTTACAAACCAGCTGTTTCTCATTGCTGCTTTAAAATCCCTTGGGGAATTCATACCTCTCTTCCTGTACTCTTATTTCCTCTCTGTTCATACTAGTGTAGCACCTTCTAGTGTGTGCTAGAAGTGAGTGTAGGCAGGTCAACTCACAGTTATGCTGCTGAGTCTTGATTGGGTTCAGGTTTATTAGAGTGTGGGGCTTAGTGGCTTATCCTGGCAGTTCTCTGGTGCCTCCCCCTGGTCTAGAAGGTTGGAGAATCTTCTAGAATTAGAGGGCTCGGGTTAAGAGGATCTCCATAAGTAGTCATGGGCCATGCCAGCAGGGGCAGTCGGGTGGAATAGGACATTCAGTGTTGAGGAGGCTGGAAAGAGCCATTTACAAGGACAGGGCAATGGTCGTCAAGGCTGGACAGCCAACCAGGGGCCACTCTGCCCAACCCTCATCTTTACCTATGAAGTGAAATTTTTAGCCTGAAAAAAAATTACAGCAATGGACTGGAGCCTCTGTTTATCCTTTTCATGGAATAGGCTGGCACAACACTCAGTTTTGTTTCCAGCAGGGGATGTCCTGTTCCAAAGAAGAACTTTGGGTGAGGCTCCTCCATTAAGAGACTTTTTTTCTGTGTACGTTTTTTTTTTTCTGCTAACAGGATCATAACTCCCTGTTAGTACAGAAAGCTAGAAAAGTTAGTGTTAGGATTAATTTTCTTCTGGTTCACAGATATCTCCATGGCTGGCCATCCCCCTGCTTATGTGATGGACTTTTGGATCTTTTACAGTTTGTTGGGGAGGACTTCCCTTGAGGGGGAGGTGCTCCAGCTAGACTATGTGCCCTATTATGGCCCATTTGTTTATTATTCTAGCGTAGCACCTTCTAGAGTGTGCTAGAAGTGAGTATAGGCAACTCACAGTTATGCTGGTGAGTCTTAATTGGGCTCAGGTTTATTAGAGTTCAGGGCTTGGTGGCTTATCCTGGCAGTTCTCTGGTGCCTCCCCCTGGTCTAGAAGGTTGGAGAATCTTTTAGAATTAGAGGGTGGGGTTTAGAAAGTTCTTCATAAGTAGACATGGGCCATGCCAGCAGGGGCAGGCAAATCTTCTAGAATTAGAGGGTGGGGGTTTGGAGGATCTCCATAAGTAGTCATGGGCCATGCCAGCAGGGGCAGTTGGGTGGAAGATGGACATTCAGTGTTGAGGAGGCTGGAAAGAGCCATTCACAAGGACAGGGTGGTGGTCGTCAAGGCTGGACAGCCAACCAAGGGCCACTCTGCCCAACCCTCATCTTTACCTGTGAATTGAATTGTTTAGCCTGAAAAAAACTACAGCAATGGACTGGAGCCTCTGTTTATCCTTTTCATGAACTAGGCTGGCCCAACACCCTGTTCTGTTTCCAGCAGGGGATGTTCTGTTCCAAAGAAGAACTTTGGTTGAGGCTCCTCCATTAAGAGACTTTTTTTCTGTGTACAACATTTTTTTTTCTGCTGGCAGGAGCATAACTCCCTGTTAGCAAAATGTACAGAAAGCTAGAAAAAGTTAGTGTTAGGATTAATTTTCTTCCGTTTCACAGATATCTCCATGGCCGGCCGCCCCCCTGCCTAGGTAATGGACTTTTGGATCTTTTACAGTTTGTTGGGAAGGGCTTCGCTTGAGGGGGAGGTTCTCTAGCTAGAGTATGTGTCCTATTATGTGCCCATTTGTTTATTATGTTAGCTACAGGGACCTTTAGTCAGGATGTACATATGCTGTATATATATATATATATATATATATATATATATATATATATATTGTATTGGTTCTGAAAAATTGTACATATTTCTCTTTTTGCTGCATAATTTATTTGTACATAGTCCTTTCCAAGCTGTTTCTCCTCCCCCTTCCTTTTTTATTATGGGGGTGTCCTTTGTTTTTTCCCCCAATGGGGACCCAGCTGTATTTAGAGGGATGAGTGTAGCACCCTCTAGTGTGTGCTTGAAGTGAGTGTAGGCAAACCGTACTCTGACTCACAGTTAAGATGGTGAGTCTTCATTTGATCTGGGTTTATTTGAATTCAGGGCGGGGTGGCTCATCTTGGCAGCTCTCTGGTGCCTCCCCTGGGTCTTGGGGTTAGGAGGATCTGCCTTGAATACTTATGGAGCCTCGGCCAATCTGCAGAAGAGGGCTGGCAGGGGTCTGAGACAACTTCATAAGTAGACATGGGCCATGTCAGAAGGGGCAGTCAGGTAGAAGATGGAGATTCAGTGTTGAGGAGTCTGTCAGTAGCCCTCAGGGGTACTCTGGTTGTCCTGCCTTGGGCCAGGGCTCGGGGGCTTGAAGGATCCTGCCAACACACACGGAAGGAAGCCCTTCCATGGAAGCAAGAGAGGATGGAGTAAGTGATGCAACAATGTGGGGACTAACAAAGGAGGGGGACTGCCACATGTATCTAGTCTCCCTTGAAGACAGCGGTATGCTTAAATCTTCAGGCCTTTCCCTGAGAGGTCTCCTGAGAGTCAGCTGGGTGGGCTGGTGAAGAGTCACTCAGCGGACTAATGTAGAGACAGCCAGGAGAACTAGTGAAAGGGGCAGCTGCAGCCAGGTGGGTTGACAGTGCCTGAAGAAGTGGTGCTGGGATCAGTAAACACAGAAGTTCCATGATGTTTCCCTATATTTGAGCTACACTTAAAGGAGCTGCAAATTCCTGCCTGTAATGGACTATTGCTAAATCTGACTGGTAGCCAGGCAGATCATCTCAAGAGTGATTCAGCTGGAGCCAGCAAGTGTATGTGTAGATGGAAGGAGGAGAAGAGATTGTATATAGTTGTTCTGTATATAGGAAGTTGTCCCTGAAGTTATTGAAGTCAAGTGGTCATCCCATAACCTCCCATCCCTATCCAAGTTACTAACCCTCTAATAATAACAAAAACAAAGCCGCGGACTGTTCTCTGACTCTGGGCACTTGTGAAAATTTGGTGTGCTTGGCTGTGCAGGAGTGGAGGATCCCTTTCATTTGCAATTCAAACGGGGGTAGTGCTAAACTCACACACACATTTAATCCTCAACCTGACTAGCTTGGTGTTCTAAACAAACTGCACCACTTTACAGGCATACTATAGACACCCCCCAGGCATGAAATTTAAAGTAATATTTCATTTTTATTGTTTCACTTTAAGCATTATTAAAATCACTACTCCTGGAAAAAACCCAGGTCCCCAAACACTTTGTATGGCAATACATTGCATAAAAGTCTTTAAAATTAGCACTTTTGGTTTTTCATGTTAATGTCCCATAGACTTTAGCGGTGTTCCGCGGCTTTCGAACTTGCGGCGAACACCGCATAATGTTCGCTGTTTGGAGAACAAACAAAACACCTGATGTTTGAGTTGAACTTACGTTTGAATTGAACATTGGGCTCAACCCTAATATTGATAGTACAACATCTTTTCTTCATTAATATTAACCGCTTGCTGACCAGCTGCCATCATTATACTGCGGTAGGTTAGCTCTCCTGTGCAAACCGCTCTAGGTGTATGTTGGCCTTTGCACAGTAGATAACGCCCATCACGCACCGGGAAAGCATGCCAGCGAGTCCGGCGGAATCGATTTCCATCGCGACCCGTGATCGCAGTGTAGAGAGTAGGGATGAGCTTCGAGTTCGAGTCGAACTCATGTTCTACTCGAACATTGCCTGTTCAGCGAACAGTGAACAATTTGGGCTGTTCGCAGCAAATTCGAAAAGCCGGAACACCCTATACAAGTCTATGGGAGAAATCTAAAGTGCTAATTTTAAAGGGTAATATGCAGGTTACTGTCCTAAAAAGTGTTTGGGGACCCGGGTCCTGCCCCAGGGGACATGGATCAATGCAAAAATAAGTTTTAAAAGCGGACGTTTTTTCAGGAGCAGTGATTTTAATAATGATTAACCACTTGGGTACCGCGCTATTGCCAAATGACGGCATTAGCGCGGACCTAGATTTACGGGACTACGTCTATTGACGTCGTCCCGGTTACGAGCGGCCTGCGCGCCCCCTGAGGGGCGCGCGCAGCGCGCTCTGTGATCGGCGAGTCTATGAGACTCGCCTGATCACCGATCCGTGCAAGGGGTCGATCCCGACCCCTTATCACGTGATCAGCTGTCAGCCAATGACAGCTGATCATGTGATAGAACGGAGCCGGCAATCGGCTATTATTCCTCCTCGCGCTGACAGCGCGAGGAGAAAAAAAAAAAGCCGATCACCGGCGGCCGTGATCGGGACATCAGTCCCGATCACGGCCAGCAATGCAAGGCACCACATGCCACCTGCCAGTGCCCACCTGCCTCCCGCAGTGCCATCCTGAAGTATAACTAAAAGTAAAAGTAAGTGCCCCCCGTCTGTGCCCATAGTGCCCACAGTGCCACCCACAGTGCCACCCACAGTGCCACCCCACAGTGCCACCCACAGTGCCACCCACAGTGCCACCCACAGTGCCACCCAATCTGCCTCAAAGGTGCTGCACCCCAGTGCCGCCCATCAGTGCCCAGCAGTGCCGCCCATCAGTGCCCAGCAGTGCCGCCCATCAGTGCCCAGCAGTGCCACCTATCAGAGCCACCTATCAGTGCCCATCAGTCCCATCTATCTGTGGTACCTATCAGTGCCCATCCGTGCCACCCATCCGTGCCACTTATCCGTGCCACCCATCCGTGCCATCTTATCTGTGCCCATCTTTGCCCATCAGTGCCGCCTTATCTGTGCCCATCGGTGCCGCCTTATCTGTGCCTATTAGTGCCGCCTTAACTATGCCTATCAGTGCCCACCAGTGCAGCCTATCAGTGCCCACCAATGCAGCCTATCAGTGCCCACTGCCCACCAATGCAGCCCATCAGTGCCCACCAATGCAGCCTATCAGTGCCGCCTTATCAGCGCACTTCAATGAAGGAGAAAAATGACCCGTTTGCAAAATTTTATAACAAACTATTAAAACATGATTTTTTTTTTTTTTTTTTTTGCATCTTTTTTTGTTTGTTTAGCAAAAAATAAAACTCCGAGCTGTAACTAAATACCACCAAAAGAAAGCTCTATTTGTGGGAAAAAAATGATAAAAATTTCATTTGGGTACAGTGTTGTATGCCCGCGCAATTGTCATTCAAAGTGCATCAGCGCTGAAAGCTGAAAATTGGTCTGGGACTGAGGGGGGTTTAAGTGCCCAGTAAGCAAGTGGTTAAAGTGAAACAATAAAAGTGTAATATTCCTTTAAATTTCGTAGCTGGGGGGTATCTATAGTATGCCTGTGAAGGGGCGCATGTTTCTGGTGCTTAGAACTGTCCCTGCACAAAGTGTCATTTGTGCAGGAAAAAAAGTCTTTTAAAATCTCTTGCGGCTATTGTCGGGTCCCGTAATACAGAGAACACTCAATGAGTGTTCTCTGCATTAGCCGACAATTCATTCATTCATTGATAAAAAAAAATTAAAAAAAAGTGTGGGGGTTCCCCTAAATTCAATTACCAGGCCCTTCAGGTCTGACATGGATATTAAGGGGAACCCCGTGTCAAATTAAAAAAAAAATTGACGTGGGGGTCCCCCTAAATATCCATAACCAGACCCTTCAGGTCTGATATGGATATTAAGGGGAACCCCGCATCAAATTTAAAAAAAAATTGACGTGGGGGTCCCCCTAAAAATCCATATCAGACCCTTTATCCGAGCACGCAACCTGGCAGGCCGCAGGAAAAGAGGGGGGGACGAGAGAGCGCCCCCCTCCCTCCTGAACCGTACCAGGCCACATACCCTCAACATTGGGAGGATGCTTTGGGGGTCTGTGACCCCTCAAAGCACCTTGTCCCCATGTTGATGAGGACAAGGGCCTCATCCTCACAACCCTGGCCGTTGGTTGTGAGGGTCTGCGGGCGGGGGGCTTATCAGAATCTGGAAGCCCCCTTTAACAAGGGGACCCCCAGATCCCGCCCCCCCCTGTTTGAAATGGTAAGGGGGTACAAAAATACCCCTACCATTTCACAAAGAAAGTGTCAAAATGGTTAAATAAGACAAACACACTTTTGAAAAATTCCTTTATTAAAAATAAAAAAATAAAAAAAAGATTCCAGCGGTGCTAATCCACTCTTGCTATCCAGCGACGGGTCTCCGGGGTCCAGCGATGGATGATCATATCCAGCGACGGGGATCTCTCAGTCCAGCGCTGTCCATACATCCTTCTTCTGTCTCCACTCCGGGGGCACACTGCAGAGATCCCAGCGCTGACGTTTCTTATATTAGGAGGGCGGGGCCACCCGTCACCTGACCCCGCCCCTCTGACGCTGGAGAGGGAAGCCAGGGGTTCCCCAGTGACGTGTGGGTGACCCCGCCCCCTCTGATGTAACGCAGGTTTCCGTTACATCAGAGGGGGCGGGGTCACCCACACGTCACTGGGGAACCCCTGGCTTCCCTCTCCAGCGTCAGAGGGGCGGGGTCATGTGACAGGTGGCCCCGCCCTCCTAATATAAGAAACGTCAGCGCTGGGATCTCTGCAGTGTCTCCAGAGTGGAGACAGAAGAAGGATGTATGGACAGCGCTGGACTGAGAGATCCCCCGTCGCTGGATATGATCATCCATCGCTGGACCCCGGAGACCCGTCGCTGGATAGCAAGAGTGGATTAGCACCGCTGGAATCTTTTTTTTATTTTTTTTATTTTTAATAAAGGAATTTTTCAAAAGTGTGTTTGTCTTATTTAACCATTTTGACACTTTCTTTGTGAAATGGTAGGGGTACTTTTGTACCCCCTTACCATTTCAAACAGGGGGGGGGGGCGGGATCTGGGGGTCCCCTTGTTAAAGGGGGCTTCCAGATTCTGATAAGCCCCCCGCCCGCAGACCCTCACAACCAACAGCCAGGGTTGTGAGGATGAGGCCCGTGTCCTCATCAACATGGGGACAAGGTGCTTTGAGGGGTCACAGACCCCCAAAGCATCCTCCCAATGTTGAGGGTATGTGGCCTGGTACGGTTCAGGAGGGAGGGGGGCCGCTCTCTCATCCCCCCCTCTTTTCCTGCGGCCTGCCAGGTTTCGTGCTCGGATAAAGGGTCTGATATGGATTTTTAGGGGGGCCCCCACATCAATTTTTTTTTTTATTTGATGCGGGGTTCCCCTTAATATCCATATCAGACCTGAAGGGTCTGGTTATGGATATTTAGGGGGACCCCCACGTCAATTTTTTTTTAAATTTGACACGGGGTTCCCCTTAATATCCATGTCAGACCTGAAGGGCCTGGTAATTGAATTTAGGGAACCCCCCCGTCAATTTTTTTTTTTTATTTGACACGGGGTTCCCCTTAATATCCATGTCAGACCTGAAGGGCCTGGTAATTGAATTTAGGGGAACCCCCACGCTTTTTTTTTTTTTCTTCATCAATGAATGAATGAATTGTCGGCTAATACAGAAAACACTCATTGAGTGTTCTCTGTATTACGGGACCCGACAATAGCCGCAAGAGATTTTAAAATACTTTTTTTCCTGCACAAATGACACTTTGTGCAGGGACAGTTCTAAGCACCAGAAACATGCGCCCCTTCACAGGCATACTATAGATAGCCCCCAACTACGAAATTTAAAGGAATATTACACTTTTATTGTTTCACTTTAATCATTATTAAAATCACTGCTCCTGAAAAAACGGCCGTTTTTAAAACTTTTTTTTGCATTGATCCATGTCCCCTGGGTCAGGACCCGGGTCCCCAAACACTTTTTAGGACAGTAACCTGCATATTACCCTTTAAAATGAGCACTTTAGATTGTGAACGTTCGAGTCCCATAGACTTTAATAGGGTTCTAAAGTTCACACGAAGTTTAGGTCTGTTCGCAGGTTCTGGTGCGAACCGAACAGGGGGGTGTTCGGCTCATCCCTAGTAGAGAGGCAGAACGAGGAATTGCCTATGTAAATAAGGCGATTCCCTGTTCTGCCAGATGACATGTCAGAGATCTTCTGTTCCCAATGATCGGGAACAGCAACCTCTGTCATGTCCCTGGTAGCCCATCCCCCCTACAGTTAGAACACACCCAGGGAACACACTTAACCCTTTGATTGCCCCCTAGTGTTAACCCCTTCCCTGTCAGTGTAATTTTCACAGTGATCAGTAGAGGTGCAGCAGATCGTCACCGATCCGTGATGCAAACCGGGTAACCCTGTTCGGATCGCCACACGCCACGGAGCGCCCCACGGCCTCGGTCGTAGGAAACACCCAGGCCGTTTACAATGTGATCGCTCAGTCAAATGACGGCGTGATCACTTGTAAACAAACCGGCGACCATGTCATGATGCCAGTTCCTCTCTCCCCTCTCTGTACTGATCTGTACAGTGGAGGGGAGAGAATGGGTGGCAGCAGCGCTGTGGGCTGGATCTGTAGTGCCCACAGCGCTGCTCTGTGACAATTGCAGTCACAGCCATCCCTCCATACCCTGCCAATACTCTGCCTTACCCTGCTAATACTCTGCCATACCTTGCCATTACTCTGCAATACCCTGCCAATACCCTGGCAATACTCTGCAATACCCTGCAATACCCTGCCAATACTCTGCAACACCCTGCCAATACTCTGCAACACCCTGCCAATACTCTGCCATACCCTGCCAATACTCTGCAATACCCTGCCAATACCCTGGCAATACTCTGCCAATACCCTGGCAATACTCTGCAATACCCTGCCAATACTCTGCAACACCCTGCCAATACTCTGCAACACCCTGCCAATACTCTGCAACACCCTGCCAATACTCTGCCATACCCTGCCAATACTCTGCAATACTCTGTGAATACTCTGCCATACCCTGCCATACTCTTCCAAGCCCTGCCAATACTCACCCATACCCAGCTATACTCTTTCATACTCTGCCATACTCAGTGATACCCAGCCATACTCTGCGATACTCAGCCATACTCTGCAATACTCGGTAATACCCAGCCATACTCCACGATACCCAGCCGTACCCAGCCATGCTCAGCCGTACCCAGCCATACTCAGCCAATATTACAGTGGGGGAGATGCCCATTACAGTGGGGGAGATTGTGGATATTACAGTGGGGGAGATGACATGGATATTACAGTGGGGACTATATGGTGGTAGAATTTTCACAGGTTTTTGCAAATGACTCTGATCTGAGGAACAATCCGATCCGTGAGTTTTTTTGATCCATTGCACCCCTAGTGATCAATGTTACTGGTCCCCAAAAAGTGTCATTTGGGGTCAGATGTCCTCCTGCATTCAGCGATGCGGTCCCGAGTCTGGCTCGGGGTTACCGCTTTTGGTACACTTCCACCCTGAGCCAGACTCAGGAACACCGCCAGGGGGGTTAAGGATTTGAGTAGTATTATTATTGTATTCATTTAATAGAGCAATATTTAAATAAATTGTATTCACACAGTTTATTGTTCACAGATTATACAAGCATTATACATGCTTCAAGTAGCGCAGCACTGTTTTTTGGAACAAATTATACTCTGAGGTCATATCACTTTCATCCCCATCCTTCATTTCTGACAGTTTCTTTAGGACTCAAAAGCTAACTGAGATGCCTCTAGAAGTGAACCATTAATCACTAAAGCCCATACACACTATCAGATGTTCTGCTGAGTTTTTCCTTCAGATTTACCAAAACCATGTAGTGGAAGGGCCTGCCTGATTGCATACAAATTGAAACTCCTAATGTTTGACCTCATATTATATGGTTTTGGTAAATCTGAAGGAAAAACTCAGAAGAAAAACTGATAGTGTGTTTGGGGCTCAACAATCAAGTGGTGCATACAATTAATATCCATCTCCCCTCTATTCTTTCTGCTGCAGTGTTGGATACATGAAAACTTTCCCAGACATCTAACATCCAAATATAACTTTTTATTTACAGAAATCCAACGCCAATGCTACGAAGCAGAAAATATATACCTGACCGGGGAACATAAAGTTAGACAAGGAAGAAGTTTATTGAGTTCTAGTCAAGGTAAAAAAATCAGCATATACACATACAGTATTAAAAACAAACAGTAAAATATGCAGATTACATTAAGTATCATTTACTAAAATCTTAAGTCACATCATGAAAATGTTCTTGGGCTTATTTCCCATACAACAGAACGTTCACCACCTTGATAGCTTCTATTAAATTCCTCCAGGCTTTTAAATGTTGTTGATTGGAGTAATTCATTAACTAAGTGGTGTACATTTATCAGTGTGTACAGTGCATTGCCGCAAGTTACTGCAGCATGGTGGTGTGTGAATGAAGTGTTAAGTTGTCACCTTTCGGAAGACTCGTCCTCCCATCTTCCAACATGACAAGCAGCTTCCACAAAAGTCTGCAAATGTTTGCCAACTGAAACAACTGTTTTTTTGTTTTGTTTTTAAAGAATATTAGAACCAATTATTTTCTGGCTAGAAGAGATATGTGCCGGGTAATTTTATGTTGATTTTATATTGTTTTTAAAATGGTAGTAAACCCGCACATTTTATTTTTTTATTTTTTTTAAACCTGCAAAGCAAAAGGCATAATGAGCTAGTATGCACCGCATACTAGCTCATTATGAAATACTTACCTTAGAACGAGGCCCCGACATCTGGCCCGATCCACGCCGAGGGAGCTGACATGCTCCCTCGGCATTTCTTCCGGGTATCGCGGCTCCGGCGCTGTGAGTGGCCGGAGCCGCGATATCGTCACTCCCGCGCATGCGCGCGGGAGATTTCATTCCGGCCGGCCGGCCACTGCCGGATTTTCAGGCCGAGAATCCCCTTGTGCGCATGCGCCGCTGCAGTCAGCAGCGCATACCGAGGGGAATATCTCCTAAACCGTACAGGTTTAGAAGATATTTTTTTACCTACAGGTAAGCCTTATTATAGGCTTTCCTGTAGGTAAAAGTTAAAAAATTAAAGCGGGAGTCCGCCGGGACTCCGCGTTTTTTTTTTTTTTTTAAAGTCAGCAGCTACAAATACTGCAGCTGCTGACTTTTAAAATAGTGACACTTACCTGTCCAGCGCGCCCGCGATGTCGGCACCCGAAGCCGATCTCTAGATCGACACTCGAGTGCTGCCGCCGCCATCTTGGTTATGGGAATCAGGAAATGGAGCCTTTCGGCTTCAAATCCCGGTTCCCTACTGCGCATGCGCGAGCCGCGCTGCGCAATGAGGACGGTCCCCGCTGCCTCTGGGATCTGTGTGTTTCCCAGCAGGCAGCGGGGCACTTGCGGAAGGGGGCGGGCACTTGGCAGAAAGGGGCGTAATGTACGCCCCTTTCCGCAGAGAGCTAGCCCGGAAGTGGGTGCAGTTACCTGGATTATCCAGGTAACTGCACCCCCCTCCCCCCTGAAAGGTGCCAATTGTGGCGCCGAAGGGGGGGAGGAATCCGATGAGCGGAAGGTCCATTTTAGGGTGGACCTCCGCTTTAAGTATACAACCACTTTAAGTGTGAATGGCTTCTGCCACATGCACCATTCTTTGCATGTTATAAAACATAAGTGACTGTAATTTTTGCCTTATACTCTTATAAAGCCTTAACACCAGCTAACACTTTTTGTTGAATAAATGTTGGTAGAGAAATATTTTATGTTAAGTTCTTATTGCTGTCTGTGACCCCTGTAGGGATATTTTCTCTTACTTCCTGTCCCTGTGATACTAAGCAGTGCCCCTGCTATAGAAAAACAAGAAATAAAGGAGGTGGTTGTCACTGGAATAGGACGGACATCTGTAAAAACTTGACAGAGTGTTTAGCCCTTCCCAAAAAGAGAGGAAAAAGCTCCAACAAAGCTATTGTTTAATACCTGTCTTAGTTGTACCCTATCTCTCCTTCTTTGGGGTTTGTGTGTATTCTGCACTTTCAATTAGAATCAGTTGCCATTCAGCTGTGTAAACACACAGGTGTAATTCAATTCAAGAATTGTATGTGCATCCTCATAGCTCATTCTATGAAATGTTAAATTGACTGTAAAATAAGTGCAAACATGCAAGTGTGAGCTTTCGAGTGCTGCCAAAACCTTGCATCCTTGGAATCTTAAAGGGGTTGTAAACTCTTATCCTCCTCACATCTGTAAACCCACTAGGAGAAGCGCTCTTCCTGGGTTTTTTTTTTTTAAATAACAAACATATCATTCTTACCTCCACTGTGCAGTTTGTTTTGCACAGAGTGGCCCTGATCATTGTTTTCTGGGGTCCCCCAACGGCGCTCGCGGCTCTTCCCCACATCTGTAAACCCCCTAGGAGAAGCACTACCCTGGGGGTTACCATGCAGGTGCGCTCCCGAGTCCAGCATTTGCGTCCATAGACACAGAATGCCGGACTCGCCCCCCCCCCCCCCAGCACCCACGTCATTTGACTTAATTGACAGCAGCGGCAGCCCTGTCAGCTCTCCATTCTCCTCTATGGGGATCGGATGAGCACGGACCGTCTGTCCGTGTTCGTCCGATCCGCTCTGCAGACGGATAGAAAAATAGGATTTTCCTCCATCTGCAGAATCGGACTGTTGCGGAGGCGGACAAAATCGGGTGTCTGCGGATGCTCATCCGCAGACACCCGCTATCCCATAGGGATGAATGTATGCCCGTATTTCATCCGCAAACGGATGGATGAAATACGGACATACCATCCGCATGTGTGAAAGGGGCCTTAACGTATTTGGTAAATTAACCTCTTTATAAAATATGTTAATTCTGCCTATTTCAAGTCCTGACTAGAAATTAAATATATATTTTATAGTTATAAAATGGCTTGCACCTATAATAACTTAAAGTGTACATATAGCTTAAATGTTTTCTTTTATGTTTTGAATCGAGAATGAAAAGGATAGGACCCCTGATAATTTTATTTGAGTGTCTTTGTCCTGTTGGGGAGATTTCTCTTCACTTCCTGTTTCAAAGACAAAATCTAACCTTTCATATTAATTTCAAAAAAAAAAAAAAAAGGATTGGCATTCCATACACCTTAATTCAGAGAATAAACCTCACTTAGACCCCTTTCACACCACACCGCCCTTTGCGTCGGCAGTAAAACGCCGCTATTTTGCGGCGGATTTTGGCCGCTAGCAGGGCGCTTTTACCCCCCGCTAGCGGCCGCGAAAGGGTTAAAACCGCCGGCAATACGCCGCAATATCGGCGTTTTGCCAGCGGCATTACAGCGCTGCCCCATTGATTTCAATGGGGAGCAGCGGTGGAGGAGCGGTAAACACACCGCTCCTTCACCGCTCCAAAGAAGCTGCTGGCAGGACTTTTTTCTGACGTCCTGCCAGTGCACCGCTGTAGTGTGAAAGCCCTCGGGCTTTCACACTACAGACAATGGTGCAGCTTCTTTAGGGGGGATTGCAGGCGCTATTTCTAAAGCTATAGCGCCTGCAAAACGCCCTGGTGTGAAAGGGGTGTTAAACACCAAACTTTGAGCTTAATGCAAATAGACTTATCAATGTATATTCATATTTCAAAATCCTTGCTTAGGTGTGTAATTTGTAATTTGATTGTAGTTTGCAATTTGTATGTAGGCTCAGCCATATATACATGTTGTTATTTCCATTCCTTATAAAGGAGAACAATAGGACACGGCTATAAAAAAACAATTAGGGTTTCTATGTGTTTCTTTACATTTTAATTAATACGATATGTCCTTTCTTAATCTGCATTTTCTAGCTTTAAAGCCCAAAGAAAGTCGGCTCTGCAGTACCTGGGGTAATTTCCACTTTAGGACATTTGATGGAGAAATCTATCGATTTCCGGGAATATGTAACTACCTGCTCGCTTCTCACTGTGGAAGACACTATGAAGACTTTAAAATACAGATTCAGCAAACCAAGATAAATGATATCCCCACCATCTCTCAATTATCTCTAGTCATAAATGAATTGCTGATAGAAATAATTGATCGTGTTCCTTTAATCCATGGACAACGGTAAATGTGATTTTAATTTGTTGTGGTAATATTTCATGTAGTAAACCGACCCTGTCACCAAACTGAAAAACTGTAGATCAAAGCACAGAAAAATCAAGTATTTTAATGCTTACTGTCTTTTTCTTTCCATTAAAGGATACATTTGGGTTATGTAAAAAAATAAACATAAATACTTACCTTTATGCTGCAGTATCATTGTGATAGTGCAGCTGTCCTAAGCCATGTCAGAGTTTTTGGTCTGCTCAGAGTGGAGAGTAATGATTGTCAGTCACTGCTCTACCTCTGCCCCTCCAGTGCTCACTGGAGCACCAGGCAGTGGAGGGGAAGGACAGAGCTGGTTTCAGCTCTCAGCTGAGCCATCTGTCAATCGGGTAGCTGGGAGGATCCCAACAATATGGTCATCATCCTTCCAGAGCTCTGTGACATCAGCTAAAAAAGAGGACAGTAGCCCATTCCCAACTGACTCTGGGTCACAGCAGTGCAAAAGTAAGTGCACTTAGGTGACCCACAAGAGAAGTATGACCAAAAACGTGGGACAGAATTAGGATTCCCTACATTAGAGCATCACCCTGATTTCAATAAGTCAAAACCCAACAAAGTGACTTTTGGCAGGGTCCCTTCAGTGGCACATTGTGGGAATTATAAAGTCTAGCTGCCTGATAACCGTTGAGACCTGTTATCATGGCATCTGGCAAAGGGAAGGCTTACAGCACCGACTTCCATTTCAGACTGAGATCACATCTGAATGAATGCTGAGAGCTGGAAGATATGAAAGATGTGTCACAATAAAACATGTCCTTTAGGAACACTAGGAACACCCATGATTGAACATGCCCCGCAATTAGTGGAGCACCATGGCACACTTTTCATGATATATACATGTCTATTATAATGTTCATATAATATGAAATGAACATATTTATATATATATATATATATATATATATATATATATAAATATGTTCATTTAACAGACAACAAAAAAAGCATAAATTCTATTTCTTAAGTGAAAATTTTTTAAACAACCAAGGAAACCTAAATGGTAACTCCACTTTCGTGGAAAAAAATCATAGCATATACAATTGCGACCAAGTCATATTGTAATTGAATGTTCTCTACTAATCTACAGCTGTATACTTTTCTGTAAAATGGAATGCTATATAGCTATCTGGAGGCATTCTCTACACAGATGGTGTACAGAATGCCCCACCCCAGAAATGTAATTTCCTGCTTGTGTGATTTTTCCAGAAGTCTGCACTAAGATACAAATCAATATTTGAGCATTTCCTGGAACAAAAATGTAATTTCTGATGTGATACTCTCAAAGGGAAATCAAATCTAAAGGGATGAAGACCCTGCAACTTTCCTAATTAGAGCAGCAGCTGATTGATACATATAAACCGAATCCCATAAAGATTCACGTATCTTACAAGGCATCCAGTAAGTGTGTTAGAACAACTGGGTGATGGAAAATTGAAAAAGGAGAACCAGTCCCCGGTAAATAGGAGGGGCTCACTCCAAGAGAGCAAGGAAGTGTGGTACTAAGGCATGGGTATTAGGAGAACTACATACAAATTAGGGCCCCAATTAGGAGCCGCTAGTCATACATATAATGTGGATGAAACTTGTGTCTAGAGTCTGCTATGGTAAGATACCTTAAAACACTGAGAGAAGGTAAGTGAAAGAAAAGAGAGAAAGACACAGGAGAGGGTACAACGACAACTACGATACATGGAATGCATAAAGTTAGTAAAGAGTCATGAAGGCTTTTGTATAAAGTTAACAAGTTTCCCAGATCAGGTAAAATTTCCTGATCTGGGAAATTGTCCTGGAATATGCTAACTGCCTTTTCTTGGACCCTGATCCAAGAAATCTTTCGCTTCACTGCTGCAAAGGAAACAGAAGATTGCTTCCATGCTCGGGTGATCAAAATCTTAGCCCCCAACAGTGTAAAGTGTATACATTTTCGAAAGCTTTTAGAAGTCTTGTCTGCATTTTCCTTTAGTAAGGCAATTTGAGGAGTCCTAAGAATTGCTGTACCTGTAACTCTACGCAGCAAATGAAAGATTGTGTTCCAAAAATTCCTTATACTGTATGGGGGCACAGCCACCAGGTATGGAGGAGGGAACCTATATGGCCAAAATCTCGAAAAAATAGAGGAGAGGATCCCGGATATATCTTGGCTAACCCTAAAGGGACTTGATAGCAATGAGCAAGGAATTTGATATTGGTCTCCATAAGGGAAATGTTAACCATGCCTTTAAAAGAGCGTTAAAAACGCTGGTGCCAGGTGTCCAGCTCTCAACTGAAACTAAGGTCCTGTTACCAGCCCCATGGATATGATCGGTAATCCAAAAGCACCACTGTCCATAAGGAGTTGTCCTTAGCAGGTCAGGTTTAGACTTCCAAAGGGAAAATATAAAATTAAAATTTTTGGTCAGTCAAAATCTTTCTGACTGGGGCATGTCCAGCTTACTGATCCAGTGACTGACCAGTAAAGGACCCACAGGAGCTAGGAAATGTCATATCCTAAACAACCCTTTATTTAACCACCACTGGAAACTCCTAATATCAGGGCCTGGGGGAAACTGGTGGTTATGAAATATAAGCTAAGGGGTGGAATTATGACGTAAGCGAGGTGAGGGGGTATAGTGTCACACAAGGCCATGGGGTGTGAGAGAGTAGGAGCTACTCTTAGCAAGGCACCAAAGGAGAAAAGCTATGGTATGCCTCGGGAAAGCATGTCATTCCATACTAACCCAATCAGGCTTATTACCACATGCGTACACAGTTAAGATTTGTGTTAGTTGGGCCGCTTGGTAATATCTCCATAGATTAGGAAGGTCCAGACCCCTTGAGTGCGTAATTGAAATTGAATCGTAATTTAAATAACACACTTTTAGGTCACTGATGATCTTAGTTACCCCAGACAAAGCAAATGATTTTGGATTGGAACTTAAGTAGTTGGGATTTTAGAATTGGTATAGGGAGAGAGCAGAAGAGATATAACAACGTCATTGATTTTTGAGCCATTCAACTAAAGGAGCTGGGGTGGTGACATTTAGTGCTGAAGATTTTGACATATTTACTTGTAGGTCTGAAACTTTTCCAAAATCATGTAAAATTTTGAAAATGTTTGGGGTAGAGATCAGGGGAGAGGTGCCAAAAAGGAGCACATTTGTGGAGTCTAAGGGCCACTGTGCACCCCATCAAAATCTGGGTGGTTCCTGATTGCGGTGGCAATGGTCTCTATTGTGAGGGCAAAAATTAGGGGCAAAAGGGGACATCCCTGTCTCATGCCTTTGGGAATAGGGAACAGGTCTGAGTAATGCCCCTGCAATCTCACTCGGGGGACTCGGATTAGAATATAAAACATGAAGAATCTGTAAAAAATTAGGACCAAAATCTCACCCAGTCATAACAGCAATCAGATAAGGCAACTCCACTGTGTCAAAAGCCTTTTTTTAGGTCGACAGATAAAAGAAATCCCTCCTGAGGGGAACCTCCATCCCAGAGAAGTGTAATAACATCAATGGCTCTCCTAATTTGATCAGGCCCTTGTCCACACGGAATACAGCCTACTTGGTCCTTATGTATATAACGACCTATGAATTTGGTCATTCGATTATCCAAAATTTTGGTCTATAGATTGGTCTGTAGTTACTTATATTTGAGGCGTCTTTACCTAGTTTTGGGACAACCGAAATATAAGCCAAATTGGCATCACTGTCCAAAGAGGAGCCTTTCTGTAGAGAGTTAAAGAACTTTGTCATAAAAGGGGAGAGGGTAGAGGTAAAAGCCTTATAGTAGCAAACAGAGAATCCATCAGGACCAGGAGCTGAACCTCTCTTGAGGTTTTTGATTGCATCTAAGTTTTCCGAGTGGGTTTTTTAAGACTAGTCCAATGTTTTAACGCTAATTTAGGGAGTGGAATCTCATCCAGAAAATCAGATTGTAGTTTAGGAATAGTCAGAGTATCGGCCCTGTAAAGTATGGAATAGAATTAATGGAAAGTGGTCATTATCTGCTTGGAGTTCTGCATGAGTGAACCAGCAGAGGAGCGGATTTTAGGGAAGGAGAAAGAACATAGTTTGGGTGTCAATTTGGCTGCCAACCTGGGGCCTTGAATGCATAGAATCGAGCATTGGTCCAATGAAGACTTTTCAGCCTTGGTAGTCAATGCCAAGTTCAGAAAAAAAAATGAGTCCAACAGGGATTGTGACACTCGAGGGGTTACGTTTCTGGTTTTTGCACAACCTATGAAACTCACGTTCAAGTTTAACAATCTAAGCCCTTCTTTCTCTTTTGTGCTGGGAAGCAATCTGAACAAGTTTTCCTCTAAAGACTGCTTTGTGCTTTGCCCAGAGCATCTCGGGTGAGATTTCCACAGTGTGATTGACTCTAAAGTATTCTCCAAGTTCCTTTTCTATCATAATGCATTGCACTGGGTCACTCAACAATGCTTCATTAATGTGCCAACGTAAAGGACTACTCGGGCCAAAAGGTTTTGAGAGGAACATCAGGACCAATGTATGATCAGACAGAGGGAAGTCTCTAATTAGTGGATTAGAAACAAAAGGGATGACAGACAAGGTCGTAAAGGGTTTGGTGAAGTGCCTAGTAGAGCGTATAGTTCTTGCAGATGGGTTAAATTCCCCCTAGATAACTACAAGCCCATACAAATGTAAAGGTTTAGCTATGATTAGGAGAACGTAAGAGCTGGGAATTACCACTCCCGAAATTATTTATTTGATTTAGAGCTACATTTGAGTCACCACTTAAAAGTATTGTACCTACAAGGTGGAGACTGAGGATTTCCAACATGGATAAAAAAAGGATGTCGGTTCTTGATTTGGGCCATAACATGAGACAAAGGTGAAGGAAGAACCCTCCACTGTGCCGGAGAGGAGTATGATTCTACCATCGGGATCCCTAATTTGTTTCAGAAGGGAGAAAGTGGTGCATTTAGAAACAAGTATCCCAACCCCTCTAGTTTTATCTTCAGCATTAGCCAAATAGAACTGAAGGTATTTATGGTGAATAAAAGAGGGTTTGTAACCTTTTTCTATTGCAGCTTCAGCAGACCCTCCCTTTTTCCTGGTTACCCAAATGGATCTCATATCTTGGCATTAAAATTACCACTGACCCTGCTGCCCTTTACTCAGCCAACTACCCACTCACCCACTCATGTTGACCCATTTATCTAGTCTCATGTCCTCTTGGTCTACCTTGCCCCTGGCGTAGTTGAGACGCCTTACAGTAACTAAAATGGTGATCCTCCCTAAAATGTTGTACCTGTTTAGGGTTTTGTCCCTTCAAGTGCCCTCTCACTTCCTCTGAATATCACAGCGTAGAGTTCTTGCCTACCTCTGGGGCAAAACTAGACCTTGGGTAACAAGATTAACCATGTACTTACCTAAATTGCAAGGTGGCCTCCGTATTCCACACTTCGCCAAATACTACCAGGTGGACCAAATGGCCCAATTATCAAAATATCACACTTCCCACAAAACTCCTCTCTGGCTAGCATTGGAATCTGTAGAGTGTGACCCCCTTTCTACAAATTTACTGTGGCTTTGCCCAAGCGACTGCAATATAGTAAGGAACCCGGTTACTTGCCATTCCTTGCGATTGTGGCATAATCTTAAAACTAAATTTAGATTCCAATTTCCCCATAATCCTATTCTATCCTATCTAGGAAATCTGCTTTTTATCCAGCATGGACACCCCCCTCCTCCTTTAGCAGCCAACCTAATCCAAGCCCATGAATTCACTACCCCCGACACCTTTACAACATTTCCCACTCTTTGTGAAACGTACGACTCCAAAATTTTTCGCTACCTCCAACTTAAACATTTTTTCTCCTCATGCTTACACACTCCTCTTTACCCGACATGACCAACTTTGAGCGTATTTGCAAGAAAGATCCCCATGCACGGGCTTAATCTCCTCTTTCTACTTACAACAGTCAGATCTACCACCTTGCATATCTCTACCCTATGTAAACAAATGGTAATCTGATCTGGGCCTCCAATTGGATACTACCGACTGGTCCAACATTTTGGCTGCCACAAAATCAGCCTCACAGAATGTTGTAGCCTCTGAAATGAATTACAAAGTATTGATGCGCTGGTACCTGGTCCCTTTCTGGATTGCCAAACATCTTCCATCCTATTTTCCTGCTTGTTTCTGGGGTATTCTGGACAATGGCATGCACCTTCATATCTGATGAAGTTGCCTGCTAGCCCAATAATTTTGGGCTGACGTTTTCTGTATCCTTTCCATCCTTATTGTTAACACCTGGCCCCTGACCCAGCCATGGCTCTACTCAATAAGAAACCTCCTGATGTAACCTCAGTGATGTAATCTCCAGTTCAAGCTACTCCTGCAGGTTATAGCTGCTGCAAAGCAAACCATTGTGAAGGCCTGGAAAAAACCCCACTTCACTGTCTTGTAAACAAAGAATAGAGTTACCAGAGCCACGGTTCATGCTAAAATAGAAGTAGTTCTAGACAGGGTCAAAAAGTTTGAATGGCTTTGGAAACCCTGGGTCGACTATTATCTTCCTCCTGACTTCGATAACGTTTTACTACTACCTTGAATAGCTGTATTGGTAATATTGTTTACCCATAGAGACCAGGCCCATATCTCCTCCCCTCTCCTCCTGGTGAACTCCCTCCTTGCCCTTCACCTCCTCCTCCTTAGCTACCTTTCCCCTCTTTATCAACTCTACCCTTCTCTTCCTACTTCCCCTCTCTTTCTCTTGTTTTACTTCACCTTTCAGCTCTTCTCTTCTGGATTTAAACCTTTCAGCTCCAACCAATCTATCTGCCAATTATGTCAAGGCTGGACATCCCCCTCTAACTGTAATTCCATCAAGGCCATACCTACAAATGCTCTCAATGTTTATACTACAATTTAACCTTTATCCATTTCGAGGACTGTTAGACACCTATTTGTTTATAAGCCTCAGGGCAACTCCGACTGGAGCCCCTGGTAACTAACCTTTGTTCACAGAAATCGTATTGGTTCCTGGATTTCACCTACCAATAAACTTTTTAGTGTCCCCAAACTAACCCATAATGCGTAACCTTACAATGTCTTTTTACGCTTTGCTGTTTTTTTTTCCTGTATGTTTTGTTACAAAGAGCTGTGTCCTTACCTCTGCATCAAGTCACTATGCTACTATTGCCTCCCCTTATCCTGGTGGAAGATTTCTTTCTGCTGCATCCTGTTGAGATGTATTGTTCTTTCCTTCAAAAAAAAAAAAGGGTTTGTATTGTTTGGGGACATGCGTTTTATCAGGTAGTTAAAGAGATTGAAAATCTCTGAAAACAATTCCAAACAAAAACCCCTGTAAGATAAAGGCATACTGAGCTAGTATGCATTGCATACTAGCTCATTATGAAATACTTACCTTACAACAATGCCGTGCAGTGCATCCTGCACAACGCTCCCACAGCCAACATCTTCAGGGTTCGCAGGCTCCGGTGTTGTAATTGGCCAGAGCCGCAGTGACATCACTCCCAAGCATGTGCGTGGGCATGGGCACTGAAGAAATAGCATGAGTGGGGCGTTTCTTCAGTGCACATGCATTGATGACATCGGCAGCATATATAGTAAATATCTCCTAAATGTTGCAAGTTTAGGAGATATTTACAGTACCTACAGGTAAGCCTTACTTTAGGCTTGCCTGTGGTACAATTAAAGAGGAAGACTTTACTTACCCTGTACATTATGAGAAGCAATGTGTAAAAGGAATGAGGTGGTGTCTGTCTGCATTACGGTACAGAGGAAAAGTCAAGCATCTTACATAGCGGAAACTCACCCTTCTCAACATAGATGCATCCATAAAGTTGAAGTGGAAATTATCCTAGGAGACTAAAATTCGGATTTGTGCAGTCGCGGAAAGATAGAGAAAGGGAAAAAAAGGAAAATACAAGAAAAAGGAGGTAGGTGAGGGGGCAGAGGGAAATCCCCTGTACTCCAATCCCCAAAACTCTAGGAGTGGGAAAGAACCAGTAAATTCCCACTATAACAACAAACCAAAAAGGCATTCACTGGTACAGAGGACACAAATTTGTCCCAATCTTGAGAGACATTCCCAACACTGAGACAGATGGAGGTTCATTGAAAACCACACCGGCCCAAGACGACACCTTGAAAGCAATTCCCAGAGGGTGAGGCTCACCCTCAGGGATCATAGAGACAATACCTTTATTGGTTTCCCTCCCGTGGAAAAAAGAAAAGGGAGTAGCCCAAAACAGAATGACATCACAGAGGTGGGAAAAGGAAAAGAATACAGATATATAACATGAATAAAAAACATGGGATAAAGAACAATACACTGTGTAGGAGAGCTCCAAAAGGGAGATCTCTGGTTCAATCATATATATCAATAATAAGTCCTAGGTAGGAGAGAGCCTGGGAGGCAACAAGAAAACATGCAGGGTCTCTCTAACCTGTAGCATCCCGATAAACAGGAAGGGAAGCAAAAAGAAAATGATTGGTAGGAAGGGCAGTGAATGTGATGAAGTCCATCAGTCCTAAAAAGATGGGGGGATGAGGTGAGGAAGAAAGGGGAGACGGTCCATTAAGAACTGGGGTGGGAGGCAAAACATTTTTTTTAACTCTGAAAGAGATGGTCAAGATCATGGAGGATAAGAGTCTCTGAACTTCTAAGCCCTTGTACACACGGTCGTAGATTCAGACGGAATCCGTTTTGTCGGATATTCCGACTGTGTGTGGTCTACAGTGGACTGTTTCCGTCAGAGTATCCGACGGACCAAGTTTTCCAACTTGTGGTAAAATTTTCCGACAAAATGCTCCGATCGGACATACTCCGATCATGGGTAGAGAATTCCGATCGGACAAAGTGCCACGCATGCTCAGATCAAATTCCTACACCAAAGCTATTGGCTACTAGCGTGAACGTAGCCCCGTCGTAACGAAATAACGTAATCATGCCGGATTTTCCGTCAACTTTGTCCGACCGTGTGTATGCAACAGTTTCGGACAAAATCCGACGGATTTGGTTGACGGAATCTCCGACCGTGTGTACAAGGGCTTGTACGCACGGTTGGAGATTCCGACGGAATGTGTCTGATCGGACCGTTTTGTCGGATATTCCGACTGTGTGTGGTCTACATGTGACTGTTTCCATCGGAGTATCCGACGGACCAAGTTTTCCAACTTGTTGGTAAAATTTTCAGACAAAATGCTCCAATCGGACATACTCCGATCATGTGTAAAGAATTCCGATCGGACAAAGTGCCACGCATGCTCAGATCAAATTCCTACACCAACGCTATTGGCTACTAGCGTGAACGTAGTCCCGTCATAACGAAATAATGTAATCACGTCGGATTTTCCGACAACTTTGTCCGACCGTGTGTATGCAACGGATTTGGTTGTCAGAATCTCCGACCGTGTGTACAAGGGCTTAGATTGCTGCTTCTGTCAAACCGGGGTTATTGGACTTTGCAGAGGAGATCACTTGGATGATCCAGAATGCTTGTGCGAGGAAGATGATGAAGGTGCTTGAGATAGAATGTCCAGGTAGAGTAGAATGCGTTCCCATCATGGGTTGAAGTAAAGCCATGTGTCTTGTTTTAATATGCAAAACTCAAAAAGGGAAGGACCCCCAATACTTTATACATTTCTGTAACAGGACATGTAGGAGTGGTTTGAAAGAGCGGTTTGAAAGAACGCCTCCACTGGATGGTAGTAGGGGACAGGTAGTGAAGACTTGGTCTGGGTGGCCCTGAATTGAGAGTTGTTCCGCATCCCTAGAAATTCGCATGTTGTCTTCTTTCATCATATAACAATGAGGGTTGACCACAATATCCTTGGGAAATCCATCAGAGCAAGGTGGTTGCAACACTCTATTAACTCTTTTCAATTTAAGACAATGTTCAGGAATGTCCAGAAACAGTTCTTTGATAAAAAGGTACATGTTGCTGTGTAAACATCTTTAATGGATTCTGGGAGATCTCTAATTCTGAAATTATATCGCCTCAACCTATTTTCCAGATCATCGATCTTGGAAAGGGTGGCTTCCAACTGGTCCTGCAAATCTTCAATGTGGGCAGTGTTTTGATTAGCCGTGGCTACTGTATGTGCCACCTTTTGTCCTATGGCCTCTATTCTGGAAGCCAGGTTGTGAATGTCAGCCTGTATGGTTGATGTGTTTCGAGTGGCTGTTTGTGCCAGTCCTCGGGACAACATCTTGAAAAGGGTGATCATTATTGCAGAAATGTTCAAAGTGGTCCCCGGAGGGTGGCGGGTCTGGACACCCTTCAATGTCCCCCATACGCTCATCCAGGGTTCTCTCCAGCAAAGACTCTGTAGAAGCTACAGAGGTGACATCAGCTATGTGATTACTAGCTGCCGCATGTCCTGGATGCGGGTCATTGGGCTGAGATTGCTCCATGCCAGTGTCTGTGTCCTCTCCCCTGTGTCTGCCTCGTGCTATGAGCTGGGCGCCATCTTGGAATCGCCTGGGGCGTGAGGATCAGCTCCCAGCTGGTGTGATAGGTCCCTCCTGGCATCGCCACCCAACATGGGAGAGGTTCCCGGGGTGTCCTGCTATTTCCGGAGTGCAGTGGGGACCGGGGTCACTCAGTCTGCTGGCTGCAGTGCAGCTTAGATTGCCAGAGCGGATCGGAGCTCAGAGATCAAGTGGCCATCCTTGGAGATTCCCAACATGTAAATCTTTAGGATAAAGTAGATAAATAAATAATGGGTAGCCAGAATTCAAAATATTTGACCCATTCTACCAAAGAATCTCAGTTACCTGCCCTTAAAAACAACATATGGCAAAACGAAAAAGAAATTTGAAACAAGTAAAAAAATAAAACGTTGTTAAAGCACATAATAAAAAAAGTTACAATAGGGTTTCTAAAAGTATTGCCCTATATCAGATAATATTCTAGCAGATAGTATACAAATGCAAGCTATTGTTGTTAAGAGTGAATATTTTTCAAACCAAGCAAGCACTGAGCATAGATCTGGCACTATGCTTACAGCCAGGCTGGGTAACTATTTCATGTCTATGGATCTCCTGCATATAAGCAGATACTTAGAAGAAGGGTGTCCTGACTGATCACTACAGAGAAAGGACCTGCTTCCTTCTAACCACACCACCCCCACCAGTTTCCAGTTACAGCAATAAAGGGGACATTTGCTCAAGTTTGATATACTGATGATTTGTTGAACTGAGTTTGAAGTTCAATGAATTCCATTAGAGCCTATAGGGGCCAATGCTTCTGTTATTGTATGGCCTTTGTGGCCTTTGTGGGCTAATTAGCATACTGTTAATAATACCGTATAGTGGGAAGAAAAAAGATCCGTATAATATGGCATAAAGGGCAACATGAAAAGACATGAATCCTTTAAATGTTATGCTTGGGGAATGCCTACATCTGGTACAACAGGATAGAATGATTCTTGTGGACACCATCAGCAATGCTGCTTGTTTTCTGGAATCGCATATTTCAGATGTGCAACAGATTTTTCAGTTTTTTTACATTTAACTTGGCTTAAACACAGAAGCACTCCAACCTGATTAATTTCAACCTGAAAAATGCTTTCTTAGATAGTTTTCGCTGTAACATGTGATGTTTTCCCATCCAGTGGCAAAAAGCCAAAATTGACTGGTGGGAGAAACAGCCACAACCGATTTAAAAGCTATAGGAAAGGCCTCCTTTAAAAAATAAAGCTAAAGCCCTCAACGTCATACGTCACCAATTGGCCAGTGGCACAATAGTTTATTAGTATAGTCTATGGGCTTTACAGCACTACACTGCATTTGTTTTAAAAGTTTAACAAATGTCAAAACGGAGTGCATTCCCCAAACCTCCTTCAATCTCTGTATCCCCAATAATTCTAATGCCCTGTACACACCATTGGACTTTCCGATGGAAAATGTGCGATCAGATTGCGTTGTCAGAAATTCCGATCGTGTGTGGGCTCCATCTGACTTTTTCTGCCAGAATTTCCGACACACAAAGTTTGAGATCTGGATCTAAAATTTTCCGACAACAAAATCCGATCATTTAAATTCTGATCATGTGTAGACAATTCCAACGCACAAAGTGCCATGCATGCTCAGAATAAATTACGAGACGAAAGCTATTGGCTACTGGCCTCTTTATAGTCCTGTCGTATGTGTTTTACGCCACCTTTTTATGAACGATCAGATTTTATGACAACTTTGTGCGACCGTGTGTATGCAAGACAAGTTTTGGTGAAAATCCATCGGAAAAAATCCGACGGATTTTGTTGTCGGAATTTCCGACCATGTGTACAGGGCATTATAGTACTCAAAATATAGACATTAGGGATATACTTAGCAGATAGAAATAGATATGACAGGTTTTATCTTGCAATAAAAATGAGAGAAAATAGAGAGTATTTTCTGAGAGATGATAGCCATACATAGTTTATAGTGGTGGGGCAGTATATAAGTAGATTGGTTAAGCTGCTATTTATTTAAGAGAGGGAGAGGTGAGACAGGTTTTATTTTGAAATACGCAGAGATAGCACATAACATAGCACATAACATACATATTATATTGTACAATGTCTGAACAGTATGTAAGCATATTGGTTTACTCGCAATATAAGAGGAAGAGACAAAACAGGTTTTATCTTGAAATAAACATTAGTCTAAGCACACATATTGTACAGTGTTTGGACAGTATGTAAGCAGTTTGTTTGGGTCACAGTATAAGTATGTAAGCAGCTTATTTGGATCACAGTATAAGGCCGCGTACACACGGGCGGATTGTCTGCCCAACTTAGTCCGCTGAACCGTGTTTCAGCGGACAATCCGCTCGTGTGTGGGCTTCAGCTGACTTTTTCAGCGGACAGTCTGACGGACTAAGTCTTTCGGAATTTCCATAATTTTGTCCGTCCAAACTTGGTTTTGTCCGTCCAAACTTGGTTTCAGCGGACAGTCCGCTCGTGTGTAGGCAAGTTGGACGGACTAAGTATGGCGCATGCTCAGAAAGGATTTACACGGCCGAAGGTTGCATTGCAGTGTATTGGACGTCGTTTTTCTAGTCCCGTCGTACGTGCTGTACACGTCATCGCGCAAGTTTTCAGCGGACTGTCTGTTCATCGTGTGTGGTCAAGTCCGTTCATTCAAAAGTTGAACGGACTGTCTGTCGGATTGTCTGACGAACTTAGTTGGGCAGACAATCCGCCCGTGTGTACGCGGCCTTAGAGTGAGAGACAAGTGTATTATTAAAGAGACAGTAGAAACAAAGAAGAATGGCAGCACATCCAGAAGTAAAATCAAAAGAAATTATTTAAAGTCCATAAAATCAAGCGAACATGACAAACATCAATCCAAAAAAGGTGCTCAGTGGACACGTTTCACACAGATGTGCTTACTCATCACTGGAGTAACCCCAAATGTGCATGTTTATTTGTCACAAAAAGACCATGGAAGAGTCCAATCTGGAGCCCAGAATCACAAAACCACCTGGTCTGGAAATCTCCAAATGGATCAATTAGCAGCAAATGAAACACAGCAGTGCACACGAAATATCCAACATTGCAATTTGTAGATACAAATATGCATACAAATAAAGAAAATGCATGAAAACGTGATTTATTATGTGTGTTTCGTTTGTAAAGGGAATTTAAATGAAGAAAAAGATTTGTGAAATATATATGTAGTAAATGAGGTTATGCAATCATTAAATATAATGTATGGTGTATACACATTAAGAGGATGTACAGATTGTTGAAGAGAATAAAAATAAAATGTGAATAGACTAAGTGAAATGTGAATATCATGAGACAATTGAAATGAATAATCAATATAATAAATATATAACAAAAATATCAATATACAGATCAATGCTAAAGGGCAAAAAGCATCTAATTTACTCAAAAGAAAGACATAAGGCTACAAACATGGGCAGTGTCAAAGGACATATCAAAATATAAATTGTTGTGTCTATATATATATATATATATATATATATATATATATATATATATATATATTGAAAAAAACAACCTGAAAATAGCTAAATATGAATATAGGTAGAAAATAGATTCAGCATTAGGCGTATATGGTTGTAAAACTATTTCCAAGAAAAGGGAAAAGGGAAAAGGGAAAAGTCCTATCAAGGACCTAGCCTGGGGCACCAAACAAAAACCCACACACATCGATTAAAAAAGAAGCTTATCAGATCCTCACAGGTGGCTTTGAGTGGTGTGTTCCCAGCTCTTTCTCTAAAGAGACAGTAGTCACATATATTGTAAAGTGGCTTGATAGTAAGTAAGCAACCTTGTTAGGCTGCAATATAAGTTGGAGAGATGAGGCAGATTTTATATTGAAATATATAATAAAGTGTATTATTTGAGGGACAATAGCCAAAGATATTTTCGAGTCCCTGAGCACCAGAATAAGCCACAAACTCTAGGCACAACACAGGAATCATCTTGCAGCAAACTGAGCAAGCTGAGCTTGAGCTGCAAAAGATTTTGTGGCACCTTTACTATGCCAGAGCACCAGAACAGCCTAGGAGAGGAGGCAGGAGCTGTAGGTATCAATTTTTGGGGGCCAGGTGATACTTAAAAGTTTAGATTGTATCAGCAGGTTTGCAATTATTGTTAATCAACAAACATTTCATTTTAATAACAGTGTGCCTCTCCTCTCTCTCAGGAGACAGGCTGATTCACCTCTCTGTATCATAATTGAATGCCATGCTAAAAGTCTTCTCAGACAGCACACTGGCTCCAGGCCAAGCCAGAAGCTCCAGTGAATTTAAGGAGCGGTCAATCCTGGGCACCCAATAGTCTACAGTAGCGTTTATCAACTGGGGTTCTGCAGAACCCTAGGTTCCTGTAGAGATCTGACTGTCAGACGCAAGCAGCTGACAGGAGGATCACACGGACAGAGGTAGAGATATGCAGGGAAATGAGCTGGCATACAATTGGCTGTTCCCCGCTGGCCCCTCCTCCCCTCCTGTCCTTCCCAAGTGGTTGTATGTGACATCATCTGGGGTGGACAGGATAGGAGGAGGGGCTGGTTGGAAACAGCGTACCACTGGAGGAGTTATGAAAGCTGCAAGAGTTGAAACCAGAAGAGGAAAAAATAGCCGGTACTATAGTGTGCCCAGCTGTGTCCCCCACAATGTGCTGGGCCTGTCCTTTGTGATTTAAAAAAAAAACAGTGTTAAGGAAGCTATTACCACTGCTGCTCCTCCTTTAATGGATCAGAGAATTGGAGGCCCATTGATCACCAGAAGATAGTCTAATAGCATATTAGATTAAATCTACCTGCTCTCTCTCGCCATCAGAAATAGTGACCTAGACAAATAGGTTTCAAAGTAGAGGATGAAATTCTTTAAGATTAGATTGTCTAAAATTTAAAAGAAAAAGAAAAATGTTATGTCCATATGCAATCTGCCTGCTAAACTTCCCAAAAATTGTTAAGTATACGAAAGGCTTAAAAAGTGTTCTTGAAATTGCTAATAATTTTCTGTATTCAATTTAAAATAAAAATTTATATTTTTTTACAGATGCAATCTACTTCTAATTTCTCTCTGCCTCAAAACTAGTGGCCTATCTAAAAGATTATTAACCACTTCAATACAGGGAATTGTCAATCCCTTCCTGCCCAGGCTACTTTCAGCACTATAACATTTTGAATGACAATTGCACGGTCATGCAAAACTGCACCCAAATGACATTTTTATCATCCCCCCCCCCCCCCACACATAGAGCTTTCTTTTGGTAGTATTTGATCACAGCTGCAGTTTTTATTTGTTGCACTATAAACAAAGAGCGACAATTTTGAAAAAAACGAATTTTTTACTTTTTGCTATAATAAATATACCAATTAAAAAAAAAAAAAAAACATTTTTTTTCTCAGTTTAGGCCAATATGTATTCCTCTACATATTTTTTGTAAAAAAAAATGCAATAAGCGTATATTTATTGGTTTGCACAAAAGTTATAGCGCCAACAAAATAGATTACTGATTTATGGCATTTTTATAAAAAATAAATTTTAATAGTAGTGGCAGTGATCTGTGATTTTTATCATTACTGCAACTTTTTGGTGGACAGATTGGACACTTTTGACACTATTTTGGGATCATTGACATTTATACAGCGATATAAATAAGCACTGATTACTGTGTAAATGTCACTGGCAGGGAAGGAGTTAACACTAGTGGGCGATCAAGGGGTAAAATGTGTTACCTGTGGAGTGATTCTAACTGTGGGGGAATGGGACTGACTAAGGGAGTAGACCAATCGGTGTTCCTATATACTAGGAACACACGATCGGTCTCCTTACCCCTGACAAGACGTGGATCTGTGTGTTCACACACACAAATCCACGTTCCTGCTCTGTAATTAGCCATTGTGGGTGCCCGGCGGTCATTGCAGCTCCTGGGCAAACGCATCGGCTCCACGGTGACACGGTGAGCGTGCGCCCTCCCCCCTATGCTGCCGGAAAGCCGTGGATGTCATATGACGCCTGCCCAGGATGGGAGCTTCCATCTTCAGACGTCATATTACTATGGGCGGATACTGAAGTGGTTAAAACTGTGCTGCAAATCTGTATACCTTTCCCTCTTCTGAATTGAAAAAAATAACTTTTTTTTATTGTAAGTCGCAATCAGTTTGCATTCTGGTTTACATATAGTAGCCTGTTCAAATTGGCTTAGAAAATGTGGTACCAATCTGTTAACATTTACGATCTTTATTCAGGCTTTCTTATTTCCAGCTGCAAACTAATCTCTCTATCTCAGAAATAGCATCCTGTCTGAAAGGATTAAATGCCATGCAACAAATCTGTAAAATGTTTATCTTTTCAATAAAAAAAAAAAAAAAAGTGTTACTTTTCTCCATCTACAATTTCTGTAACAGGATGCTAAGTTTTTGTTTTCCAGATGCTAAACGTCTGCTCACAGAAATTGCAGCCTGTCCATATAGGTTTAACTGCTGTTGTAAAAAACTTTAGGATGTTTCCATCTCCAAATCAAGACACACATATTTCAATTCCAGATGCAGTCTCCCTCAAAAATTGTGATCTATCTATTAAACACTTAAATGGTGTACTTAAAATCTTTAACAGTTTTCAGTCTCCAATCTTACGCAAATAACTTATTTCTTTTTGTTATATACACAAAAGTTGCTTGTTCTACCCCTCTGAAATAGTAAACTATCAAAAGACTCTTCTGCAAAATATGTAAAATTTGTAGATTTTCAAGCTCAGAAAAGGACACTGTTATTTGTCTATTCCTGTGGAAAGCTGCCTAGTTTCCACCTCTGGCATTGCGTTTTAGCAAAAAAAAGTAGACAGACAATGTCCAGTTCAGTTTTCTGTCTTGCAACTCTGAGCCCTTGTACACATGGTCGGACATTCTGACAACCAAATCCGTTGGATTTTGTCCAAAACTGTTGCATACACACGGTCGGACAAAGTTGTCGGAAAATCCGATTGTACATAACGTGATCACATTATTTAGTTATGACGGGACTACGTTCAGGCTAGTAGCCAATAGCTTTGGTCTAGGAATTTGATCTGAGCATGCGTGGCACTTTGTCCGTCGGAGTAGGCTACACATGATCGGCTACACATGATCGGAGTATGTCCGATCGGAGCATTTTGTCGGAAAATTTTACCGGCAAGTTGGAAAAGTTGGTCCGACGAAAATAGTCCGATGGAGACCACACACAGTCGGAATATCCGACAAAACGGTCCGATAGGACATATTCTGTTGGAATCTCCGACCGTGTGTACAAGGGCTGAGAATGCTTCTTTTATATCATGATAAAACATAGCTATCTCTCAGTCTTCCATTGCAGTCTGGTAAGAAACCTTACTTGGTGTGCAACATGTCCATAAATATTTCTGACTTTTGACTGTGACATAATAAACAGATTTTTTTAATTAATAAACATACTATTGTTACCTGCTTTGTGCAATGGTTTTGCCCAGAGCAGCCTGAACCTTCTCTTCTGGGGTCCCTGTTGGTGCTCCTGGCTCATTTTCTTTGGGGAGTGCCCCCCATTGGAAATGGCATCTCAATCCCAATGTCCATAGACGCAGAATATTGCCCAGCCTTGGCCCTGCCCCCCTGCTCCCTAAACAAAGGATTTAAAAGAGAAGTCCAGCCTGAGCATGTTTGGCTGGGCTTCTCCTATGGGTCACAGGAGTGCAATTCATTTTGCACTCTTGTGACCCATTTTCAGCAGAGTGGTCTGAAGTCCGCTATCTGCTGAAGTCACTGGAATCAGTCCAGGCACTGCGTCATCGCGACAATAAAATCTGGATCTGCCAGGTGCCTGGCCTGATGCCTATCTCAGATTCTCTGTGAGCCACTGAGAGACTGAGATGACCGCTCAACGCCCCTCCACAGCTCAGCACTCTAATGTGCAACGGAGGAGCAAAGAGGAGAGCTGCTGACTGATAGGCAGCAGCTCTCCGCTCAGGGAGCTGAGAGAACCGAGCTGTCAGCAGTGTTCGATGGCTTGGTTCTCAGTGAAGAGGTGGATGCTGCATCTATCTAGGTAAGTATATTGGGTAAATAAAATAAAAAATCATGCTTCTTCTCTTTAAAATTACAGCATCAGGAGCAAATAGCTTCTGCTTCTGTCTCTCTGTCCTGTGATCAGCAACTGCAAATGACATTTAATTAAATTGTAGGTAGAGACAAAATTTTCCTTTCAATTTTACTGATTACATAAATATAAAAGTTAACTCATATAGTTGTTCATAAAATGTATGGGTGTGGACTTTTTTTTCACATAAATTTGTAAAAAAAACAAAAAAACAAAAAAAAAATTAAAAACTACTGACACCAACTTTTGCCCTAATGATGCTGTCCACTGCTCTACTGACAAAGTCTACTGCCGAAATGACACCATTTACTGCCCTATTTACATCGTCCACTGCCCTATTGACAGCGCCCCCTGTCCTACTGACACCATCCACTGCTCTAATGACACCATTTACTGCCCTTTTGACACCACACACACACTGTCCACTGCCCTACTGACACTGTCCACTTTTAAGATAGGCTAATTTTATATTTTTAACAGTGACATTTGTTTTAATATATTTGTCTACGTTTTCTTTACTATTTAGTTAAGCCTTTCCCTGGTGATCTTTGATCTCTTTTATGTTGTTTAGGTAGATCTCCACCCCTCAAAGGTTGTCTGTCCGGATGTACACTCTATGGTCAAGGCTATGCAGACAGTCTTCCAAATCATTAGGTTCAGGTGTTTCCAGTAAGGGGTACCGATAATGTTACAGAATACAAAAAATGATTGGACAATTGTGCACTTCCAGTCTTGTGACAGCAGTTTGAGGAAAGCCTTTATGACTGTGCATATTTGCACAAGAAATAAAAATGAAAGGATATAATCAGTATTAAACTACAAAGCAACCATTTAATATATTGAAGCTTATCAATTTTTAGATGTGTGGTTGCTTTTGATTTCGTTTTAGACTTTCGTTCCTTTATTTTTCTTATAATTAATTAATTTCAACAGAAACACCTGTCCTGCAGATGTAGACTGACAATGCTGCTGTCCAAATGTGCCCCCTGTGCTCCTTCATCCAGGGTGGGGGAACTCTAGTACCTTTTTTACATAGTTACATAATCTTGTGTCTTTTTTCAACCAGATTGACTATGTAACTATGAAAGAAGGTATGTGTTACTGTCCACATCACCAGGTGAAAATACTGGGGGAAAAAAAGCCTAAAAAAGGAAAAATGCAGCCACCACATTTAATGATCGGTAAGCTGCAATATATGAATTAATATTATATTTATTGGTTTTGGGTTTAATACCATTTTGATGCAGTGTTAATTACCTATAGTAATCTTGACTGGGGACCAGTAAATTAAATCAATGCATAATTTATTTTGTCTTCTCTTTTAATACAATAGGTTGAAACTTCCGTATATTGATAATGGGATTCAAATAGAAAACAATTATGATACACTGAAAATCAGCATTAAGTTAATGTTAGATATTTCTTGGGAACAAAATAACACCATTCATGTAAGTATGGGGAAAGGTATAATGTACGTTGACAGACTATGTGAATTTGTAAAGGGTACATGCTGTCATTTCACTAAGGGTAGAGTTAGACATGGGCCTAAATCTCCCTTTCATCTGAAGTCTGATTCGTGTTCGAATCGCGCCCCAGTAGTTACTGTTTTAACCCCATTTAGGACTTTGACAAAGCGTAGGCGCGCAAAACATGTCAGTCACGGTCGTCACGGCAACTTATTGAGCTTCACTGACCGCCCTTTCCTTCCGAACGGGAGCTCCATTTTCCGAACTGTAGTGGTTGTCCTTTTCCGGTCGTTCCCGGCGACTCAGGCTCCTCCCCACTTCACCACACGGCGGGCGTCATGGGACGCCAACCCGATGTCTCCCGGACATACACTATAGTACGCCGCTCGTCGTGAATAGAGGTACTCTGGTGACTGTCTTGGCGCAGCGCTGTCTGATCCCTGATCATCTCAACTTGAGATTAAAATAGCGCACATGTTTTTTAGTGGAGAGCAGCCTGCGATAGTGAATTGCCAAGTTACTGCAACATGGAGCTATGAATCCTCTATGCTTTGGCTACCTGTTAATAGATCTATAGCCGAGAGTTAACCCCTTGTTTCCTGAAGGAAGGCGGCACAGTGTACTATTACTTTTGCTTTATTCCTACTTTTGGATTTTTACTTGACTGTGCAATAAAGACATCCCTCACTGTTGTGCTGGATATTAATGATTTTACCTCTGTGCTTCTCTTTTGATTAAATGTGATATTTTTAATTAATTGATTGTATTTATGTTGAGTTCCACTGAGCGCTGATTTTAAATTGTATTCATGTGAACCTCTCTCCGGAAGTTTTTTCAGCTGCACTGGAAACCACTTGGAATCACTATTTTTTAATCTGACTTTGATAGGTTGTCTCCAATAAAGTTGGCCATACACTATGCAATTTTCTTATTCAATTTCCTTTGGGTTTGCCTTCAGCTGTGTGGTACAAGGACCTGTCTGATTGCACACACATTGGGAGTGTTTAGATTTGGCCTCATATTATATGGTTTTGGTAGATCTGGGTGAGATCCATAGAGGAGAATTGTATGGTGTATGGCCAGCATAAGACCAAAAAATCTTAGCGCTGGAGTTTTGTATTGTTGATTAATGCAGATACAGTTTGTAAGGGCGCTCTGAACTTCAGGACCGAGCAAAAAACAGATGTCTTTATGAACCAGAAAGTCTATAATAGGGTATCTTCCACACTTAGGGCTGCACTTATGGAGAGAAGCAATCTCTGAATAGGAAACAGAAAAACAAAGAAAAGGCGCCTCTAAGTGTAGAATTAAAAGCTGTTTAATTTCCCCAAAAAGGGTTAAAAACACTTACAAGATATGTAGACTGGCAGAGCATATCATTAATATCCATGTAGGTGGTCCGGCATGAATGCAGTGGTCACTGGCATATACCAATTCTTTAGGCTGTGTGTGTCCAGTAGCAGGGAGGTCCAGGGGATACCAACAGGAAAAACAGCAGGGAGCTCCAAGAGAACGGACAGACCAGTCCGCAATCACAGTCTCAAAACACGAGGATCCTGGAAGTGACGTCAGCGGCAGGAGACAATAATCAGCAACCAGCGTGGACCACAAACAGGAAGCAAAACAGGAAGAAAAACCTGTTGGCATCCCCTGGACCTCCCTGCTACTGGACACACACAGCCTAAGTGCCCGTTCACACTACCGCGACTTGTCAGGCGACTTAGCCGCCTGACAAGTCGCAATCCGTTCTGTACTATGGAACCGTTCTAATAGGAGCGACTCAAGTCGCTCCGACTTAGAAAAAGGTTCCTGTAGTATTTTCGGGGCGACTTCAGGCGACTTGCATTGACTTCTATACAGAAGTCATTTTGCAAGTCGCCGCTGAAGTCGTGTGCAGGTCGCGTCTGTGAGTCGCGCTGCAAGTCGCGTCGCCCCTGTGTGAACGGGCACTAAAGAACTGGTATATGCCAGTGACCACTGCATTCATGCCGGACCACCTACATGGATATTAATGATATGCTCTGCCAGTCTACATATCTTGTAAGTGTTTTTAACCCTTTTTGGGGAAATTAAACAGCTTTTAATTCTACACTTAGAGGCGCCTTTTCTTTGTTTTTTTGTTTTTTTGTTGATTAATGCACATCTGTTTTTAGTGTGAATGAAAGGATTCTACACCAAGCCCCAATGTAATGAGAAGATTTACACTGACCACCATTTAACTGAGACATTTAGCCTGCGTTCACTTTTGTGCGTGTCAGGAACGCATTCAAAATCGCTTTCCTGACACCACAGAAATGTGCTGCCCTTTAGCAGATACACAGCAGTGCCATTAATTGTTAATGACACCCTCAACCATCTGCTGACATGTGCATTGGAACAGTGCGATTTTGAGAAAGCGTCAGGGACTTTTTTCTAGCGCATAGAACAGCTCATTGAAACAATTGGGCTGCTCTACACACAACCTTCATCTTTATCCACCCTGTCAGTAATCCATTGCATCCTAAAACCCCTGCTAACCTCTGCACCCCAAACCTCCCCCATCCTCTCCTCTCCTACCCTTCACCCTTTAACTCTACCTGCCTCCTTTACTCATGTTTGCAACTTCCTTACCTATACATCCCCTCCTTGCTCACCTGTGCACCCAAACTGTAATTCCTTCTCTGCATACCTCTGCACACCCCACATTACCTTCCCCCCTACTAATTTGCTTACCTATGCAGAACAGGCTGAGGGTAGGCTGAATGACTACAGTTGCAGGCAGGACTTTCAAGTATGCCCCTTTATCTCCTCAGTGGGAGGCATTCAGTATAGGTGATGGTGGATATGACCTCATGATATACATATGAATGCTGCCTCTATTTACATATGAATGTTGCTGGTCCGCAACCATTTGCATATGAATGCTGTGACTAATTACATATCCATGCAGGTTATTTGCATGTAAACACAGGGTCTGCAGGTGAGTCACCTGTACACAACAATAGGGCAGAGTTGGGCAACATTAGTAGCCGCTCTTCACAGTATCATGACACAGCACGGGACTAAAACTTCAAGGGAGGAGAGAATTTAAACCAGGATAGTTGGCATGTATGAGGTAGATGCTTTGGGCCCTACAACAATGTCAGGGCCCAGGGCAGCTACCCCTTTTGGCCTGCCTTAAAGAAGGCCCTGCTACTATGGATATTGTCCCTCTCACTGAGAGACATTTTTAATCTCTTCTTTGTTTCCCTCTATCTTACCTGTTGGTCTGTGTACATCTCCAGGGCACCTTCCCATACAAGCGCTGAGTGGTATTTTTGTTTGTCTGTAAAGAAAAGAAAAAGAAGGGGTGTACCTGACTAGGTCAGATTCTGGTACTTATTGGACTGCAAAGTAAAGCATATATACAGAGCAAGAGGGAAAAATGTCTACCTAGCTGGAAATTGTATTCTATGGCTTCAATTGAACTTTATTTATTTGCAAAAACATAGATTTAATAACCATAGTGAAAAAAAAGTGCTTTACACATATACATGTTAAAATAAAATGATCCAAAAGCATTATAGTTTCTCTAAAAATTAGACATGTGCAAATTCAAAAATTTGGAAATTTGAAAAACCTGAAAATGAGAAAATCTTAAATAATAACTAACTAATAATAACTTATGCTGGCCATACACGGTTAGAATATCGTTCGGAAAAAACGTTCGCAAATTGTAAAATTTGTCAAACGTGCATGCGAGAACGCTAACATTGTATCAATAGATGTCGCCCAATATTCGACATATTAGTGATCATTAACAACATAAATAGTACAATTGTCCTCGATCGATTATATAAGCAGTGGAAATGATGTAACAAGGATTCGACCTTTGAGAATCCTCCCACGGAAACCCGTCAAATATTTTTGCCGTGCACGATACATCTGTCGTTGGAGGTGTTGCAATAGTCGTGGATTGTGGTCCAGCTATGGATGCTCAGAGGAAGAGAAAGCTAGCAATTGCTATGCTGGCAATAATGGCATTGGATAAGGAGGCAACAAAAAAAAAGAAAAGAAAAGCAAGATATTGGAGTAAGGATTGGCTTCTGAGGAGAGAGGAATAATCCCATATGCCGTTGCTAAGCAACTTGCGGGAAAGTTATCCTGACGACTACCGTAACTATCTAAGAATGTTGGAAGAAGCTTTCAACATTCTACTTCAACAAGTTGGTCCTCACATACAGAAGACAGATTCCTTAATGAGGAAAGCGATCCGATCAGCCCAGAGCAGAGACTTATAGCAACCCTGCACTTCTTAGCAACAGGAAGAACGCTTGAAGATCTTAAGTTCACAACAGGGATATCAGCACAAGCACTGGGCCGGATTATTCCAGAAACATGTGAGGCTATCACTAGTGTCTTAAAAAGAGAGTATTTGATGGTAGGTTAATTTGTCAAAACTATTTTATTTATTAATTGTAAACATAAACCTTACAGAAAAGATAACCTCAAATGTTTGTTTATTGTGCATACTATAATGAACAATCAGACATCAAACTATAGGTTTGTGAAACTTGGATCCAGTGTCATGGAACTATTTTCTTGTTCCTGTCCTGGCATTCTTCTTTGCCATGTGTTGTCTGTCTGTGAGTGGGAGGACATGTTAACATGGCGTTGCCATGTGGGTTGTGGTTGTGATTGGGAGTACATAGTGCATTGCCATGTGAGTTCAGGCTGAGTTTGGGAGGGCATATGCATATTTGTTTGACAAATGTTGTCAGGTGGTGAAGGGGTGTGCATATGTCGTTGCCATGTTGGTTCCGCCAACCATCTGTTTTGATTTTGCACTGGCCAGTTAGGTACATGCTGAGATGCATGAGAATTAATACCTGCAATATGTGTGCTAAATGTAGCTTGCGTCATCTGTCCAATGCTTAGTAGTTGGTACATTAAAGGCTCAATAATTTGTCGTTGCTGGGGAGACATCATGCAAAGTCTTGCAGCAACCAGATTTCCAAAGATATCACAGTCATCTGCTTCTTTACCAAGTGTTGCAGATGCTTCCCTGAGAAACCTTTTGGTATCATACTCAACTGCTTTTCTCTTTTTGCCACATTGGGGTGGTCTGGCCTCTTGTGTTTGTGATATTTCTGGAGTATTATGTTCCTAGGGGAATAGAAAATCATGATGAATGCATAAACGACATGTGAAGAATTATATACCGTATATACTCGAGTATAAGCCGAGATTTTCAGCCTCTTTTTTGAGGCTGAAAGTGCCCCCCTCGGCTTATACTCGAGTCATCGCTGTCTGTCTGCCCGATCAGCGTGTCGAGCAGACAGACAGCGGCCATTCTAGGATTCAAAGGCCGCGCCTCCGTCTCCGCCTTCGCCTGTGATAGGCGGAACACTGAATTTCCCAGCAGTCTGTGTTCCGCCTATCACGGACGTCCTCTCATCCTCGTCCGTAGTATGAGGATGAGCGGACGTCCATGATAGGCGGACCACTGACTGCTGGGAAATTGAGTGTTCCGCCTATCACGGACATCCGATAGGCGGAACACTCAATTTCCCAGCAGTCAGTGGGAAATTGAGTGTTCCGCCTATCACCGACGGAGGCGCGGCTTTTGAATCCTAGAATGGCCACCGACGAAGAGCTGCGGGACGGGCCGGGACGCAGGCCGGGACGGGACGCAGGCCGGGACGCAGGCCGGGACGCAGGCCGGGACGGGACGCAGGCCGGGACGGGACGCAGGACGGGACGCAGGCCGGGACGGGACGCAGGCCGGGACGGACACAGGCTGGACGGACACAGGCAGGCTGGACACAGGTAGGCTGCACGGACACACACACACACACACACACACACACACACACACACACACACACACACGGATGCATGCACACACAGGGATGGATGGACACACACGGATGCATGGACACACACACACGGATGCATGCACACACACAGGGATGGATGGACACACACACACACGGATGCATGGACACACACACACACACACGGATGCATGGACACACACACACACACACACGGATGCATGGACACACACACACACGGATGCATGGACACACACAGGGATGGACGACACACAGGGATGGACAGGCATGTCTCACCCTCGGCTTATACACGAGTCAATAATTTTTTCCAGTTTTTTGGGGGTAAATTGGGGACCTCGGCTTATATTCGGGTCGGCCTATACTCGAGTATATACGGTAACTTAACTTTTTTTTTTTTTTTTTTTTTTTAGTTTCCAACTTGCTGTGAGGATTGGCATGGAATAGCGAAAGATTTTATGGATATGTGGAACTTTCCTAATTGTGGTGGAGCCATCGACGGTAAACATATCCGGATTATGCTGCCAGCCCACTCAGGTTCATATTTTTATAATTATAAAGGCTACTTTAGCATCATACTCCTGGCAATTTGCAATGCCAAATATGAGTTTATCTATTTGGACATTGGGAGGAATGGCCAGAATTCTGATGGTGGAGTTTTTGACAAAACAAAATTCCGAAGACGTCTTGCAAGTGCAGAATTACATTTACCACCTAAAGAAGAGAATGTGGATGGGTTAAAATTTGTTTTTGTGGTGGATGAAGCATTCCCGCTGCTGGATAATATTCTAAAGCCATACCCTATGTGGAACCTAACCCAAGAACAAAAAATATATAACTACCGAGTGTCGATAGCCAGGCATGTGGTAGAAAATGCTTTTGGCATAATGTCAAATAGGTTCCGCATTTGCCGAAGATTGATTTAATAGTGGAATGCTGTTGTGTACTGCACAACTTCCTGTGTCGGCAAACCAGCAACTACACGCCTTCATCTTCCACTGACAGAGAAGACCTATTGACAGGAACCCTAATCCCTGGATAATGGAGATCAGAGAGCGGTGCACTGGCAAACCTAGCACCTAAATGGCCCCATTTGCCAACAGCTTCAGCTAGCCAAAATAAGGAGAGTTACATGGATTATTTTGTGGGAAGAGGAGCTGTTTCATGGCAAAACAATGTATAGTGGCCTGTTTCCTGCTCAATATATTCTGCCAATTAATTAGAAGTAGCATAAATGTTTATGCGCACGTGACTCATGTGTCCTTGCTAAAGATATAATTTTAATAACCAATTTTACCTGTGCATCAATGTTGTCTTCATGGTCAAACATTTCAGGTGATATGGGTGACTCAGGGGAACTAGGGTCCAAGGAGCAGCGATTACTTCTTGGGGTCTCCAAACATGAGAGAAAACGTAGGCTCTAAAAATACCACAATCGAGGTACATAGACATCGTCAGCACCAGCACCAGACCTTGTTGATTCTTCTATTTTTTGATATTCCTTCTTAAAGACAGTGCGAAGATTTGCAATCTTGCCTTTGACATCTAACACAGAAGTATGTGGCATTATGGTTTTCAATAAGTCAGCTAACTTTTGGTATGCCTCATCTCGCAACTGTCTATTGGAATAGTCCTTTGATGTGACATTCCAGAGGCATGTATTTTCCCGGTACAGATCAATAAATTGTGGGAGGAAATTTGGGGAGGTAAATTTGGATGCCATTGCTGTAGGTAAATGTAAAAACATGACATTAGTCATGAAATATAACAACATAACACCAAAACACTATATCACAAAACGCAAAGTCAAACAAGATTTATATTCAGGCAACACAACTGTACATCAGATGGTTAATAGTCTTTAATCTTGTTTGTGTATTTACAGATGACAGATGGCACTGATAACAGATGGCACTGAATAGTGACACTGATATGTGGCACTGATAACAGATGGCACTGGGGACAGATGGCACTGAAATAAACTGTGTGTACTTTATTTCCATATTGCTTTGGTTTGTATCTTACATTGACGCTGCAGCAGCTCTCTCTCCCTCCTCATGCATGTCTCTGTGTATGGAGGGAGAGCAGGCGATGAGAGATGATCTCATATGAGATCATCTCTCATTGGACACTCGGATCGAGTGCTAAATGGCCACTGGGATTGGCCATTTAGCAGGATCTGTGATTGGCTGTGTCCAAGGGACATGGCCAACACAGAACTTTCGCAGAAGTAAACCAAAGGACGTGCAGGGACGCCCTCCCGGCAATTGTCGCCCACCCTGTAGCCATCATTCGGCTATAGCACGGACACCTGGTGGTTAAAATGAGCACAAGTTTTGCACAATAGTTACCATATAATCTGAGTCCAACACCACCATGAATGTTAACAACGTCACGAATGTTCCTGTGACATTACAGTTTATTCATAATGCAGGGGCTGGACTGTTGTGCATATGTGATCTATGACCCACCCCTTCTCTCTTCTGACGTGTGCAGAAGGAAGATGGCAGAGATGGCTGAGGACAGACATGTGCTCGTCAGCAGCAGCAGCGGGAGCTCTGACAGGGAGGAAAGACAGCCTACCAGTTCTAGTAAGCCTAAAAAGGCAACAAACATGTCATTTGATGAGATGGTAGAGCTGGCAAACAACCTCATCTGCAAGGATTATGATGGGAGAAAGGGATCCTACCCGAGGCCTAATGTCAGAAAAGATCAGATTCTGGAGAAATTGGTCCGTGTCCTGCAAAAGAAGTTTGGGGTGAGGAGGACAAAGGAACAACTCTGCAAACGTTGGTCAAATCTAAAACTGCGAGAGGGGCATCAGTTGGCGAAAATCAAGAAAGTGCTAAAAAGAAGCGAGTATATAATATTTACATGTCCCTTTCTTTTTTTGTGCCATTGTATGTTCTTATAATTATGTTCTGTACATTCTGCCTACTGTATGTGTCATGTGGCACAGAAAGAAGGCCCTGCTCTGTGTAGACATCCCTGCAGTTACCTATGTTTAACCAACTGACATCTGCGCTATGGCACAGCGTGGATGTGAATTCCTGGGAGGCCGTCATATGACGGCCTCCCCTGTGCACACTTCCTGCGCGCTCCCTACTGTGATCACAGATCCAAGTAAGGGGCCGGTCCCGGCCCCTTAGTATGTGATCAGCTGTTAGTCAATGACAGCTGTTCACATGATCAAAAAAACAGCTTGATGATCTTTTTTTTTTAAATCAGTGCCACCTAGAAGTGCTGCCTATCAGTGTAACCATCAGTGCCCATCACTGACACCCATTAGTGCCCATCACTACCACCAATCGGTCTTCTTACATTTTACAAATAAAACATTCACACAGGTGATCAAACAACACTAAAAACAAGTTCTATTTGGGGGAATAAAATGCTTTACATTTCTTTTGGGTAAAGTGTTGTAAGTCTGTGCAATTGCCATTCAAAGTGCGAAAGCGCTGGCAGCTGAAAATTGGTCTGGATAGGAGGGGGGTTTATGTGCCCAGTAAGCAAGTGGTTAAAAACAGTGACAAAGTCTTTGCACAAAGCTTTAAAAACATATATACACGTTGTTATTTGGCACTTGATTGCATTTCATTCCATACCCTGGGTGCTAAGATGTTTATTTTGATTTTGGAACAGAAGAAAAAAGAAGAGCTGCTCAGCAAGTGACTGAGACAAATGTCACACCAACCGATGACACACAGAGGCGGAGAATCCTCAAGAACAGGAGGTGATTTTGGAGTTTGTGGAAAATGTCAAACCACTGGTAAGTTGGTAATACCAGCAATGTTTTGGAATCATGCATGCCTGGATCACTAATGTATGTCTTTGTGTTTGTAGGAGGAATGGAGATCTATGAAAGAGACCGTTTTACCAGTGCCAGCGCACAAGTGCTCATCAATGAGCTTATAGCCTGCAAGGCTCAGCTTCAGAACATTACCGACCAAAGCCAAGTCATACAGAACAGGATCAATGATGTTATTGATATGTAATATGTGTAATGTTTTTGGTAATATGTTACATTATACATGTTAAGCACCTGTTGTGCAATAAAAATAATGCTGCTGATGTTCACTTTTTGATACCTAATCGCAAAGCAAGTTTATTTTTATATTTTGAACACTGCTGGATACAATGTTCTGTACTCCAAAAAAATAAAAAATGTTTTATACATTTGTCTGTGTTATCTTGTTTTATTTGTTAATAGTGATAGAGCTACTTTAGGGATTTGTAAAGGGAAAATGATGATAAAATCTTCGGTAGTAGCCTCCCCATCACCCCCTAATTACTTACCCTGAACTCCAATCTAATATTTTTCTTTTGCCATTGTGAACGAAAAGTCAAAAAATAGAAAGATCGTTCTGTCCATTTCCTGGTTGAAATTACTTCTGGGATTAGATTTTAACATGCGCATGCGCTGTTGATTTTTCGATCTATTTTCGTTCGATTACACTACTAATCATTCGAAAATCAATAGTTTTTGCGAAAAAAAAACAACACGTTGGGGTTTTTTTTCAGCACAAAATTTGCATTTCGAGAATCGAAATGTAACCACTAACATTTCGAACATCGAACGATCGAGCGTAGCGGAAGTTTTTCCGAACGATTTTCTAACCGTGTATGGCCAGCATTAAAGTGGAGGGCCACCCTAAAAAAAAATACATAGAAACATTCCTTTAAATACATTAAAAAACATTTGAAAAAAAGAAAAATTAACTTACCAGAAATGCCTGTTGCTAGGCATATCGTCCTAGTCTGCCTCTTCCTATTCTGCTGTGATCTTCAGTCTGCTTCTCCTTGCGTTGTCTTCTGGGCAATGGGGCGCGCTGTGTTCTGGGAACTGTGTGTGTCCCAGAGCACAGCACGCCCCATTCACAAAGCGCCGTGCGACTCGCGCATGTGCAATAGGCTCCACTACCTGTTTCCCTTAGTACGAATGGCAGCGCCGGGACCCAAGAGCTGAGGGACGGGTCGGCCTCGGGGGCGGGGGGGGGCGACATCGCGGGCACCCTGGATAGGTAAGTATGCTTATTAAAAGTCAGCGGCTACAGTGTTTGTAGCCGCTGACTTTTAAAAAATGTTTTCTTCAGCTGGCCCTCCTCTTTAATTATTGTTATTCACCTGGTATCTGAATCCTGACTCTAGGGGAGCCCTTAATATAAGTGATATTCATTTAGAGGTGAAAAGTCTAAGATTCTCATTATACCCCTCCCATTGGCAGTATGGTGCAAAACAGTGGCTATCAATGGGGTCCAGATGGCAGCGGTTTCTGAGCAAATGTAGCAGCACTGTCTCACTCCAATATCATGGTGAGCTCTGGATGTAAGCAACATCTCTGGTTTACTAGTCCGCTATTTTTCTCCCTTAGCTCTCCATGTTTTCTCCCCTGGCACACAGTACTCTTAAGACTTGTAGTTCCATCTAGTCTCTCCTGGCTCTTGGAGACTACAGCTCCCAAAATTTCATGCAGCTCCAAAAATCCTTTCCTACTCCCTGGCCAAGCTTTTTTTTGCCCTCCTGAAGCCAATAACAGTGGTGAAGGGCAGGGCTCTCTGAAAGTCTTCACAGTTTGTTTGTCCTCTTTTATTCCAGAAGGCATTGTAAGGCAAGACAACAGGTCTGTCCGTCACCTGGGACCAAAAAATGCTGAGTACAGGGTATGATTATATCAGGTGGACAAAGTCCACTTGGGGTTGATGACAGCACAGATCAGTGTTCCTTAACCTTTTTACCTTTGAGTAACCCATGGCAAAAAGTTTACGATCTTATGGAGCATGTGCATGATTAGTGAGCTGTTGATAACAAAAAATATTTGTAGTAATACCATTAAATAAAATAATACATTTAAAAACTATGTATTTAATGTGAAACCTGTGATTTCTTTTTCTGCAGAGATGATCCATTCTGTGTCCAACTTGAGATAAACAGTGTGTGTGTGTGTGTGTGTGTGTGTGTGTGTGTGTGTGTGTGTGTAAGTGGGGGCAGAGCATATTACATGGGACAGGCCACATTACATGGGACAGAGCATATTACATGGGACATGCCACATTACATGGGACAGAGCATATTACATGAGACAGAGCATATTACAAGGGACAGGCCACATTACATGGGACAGAGCATATTACATGGGACAGGCCATATTACATGGGACAAAGCATATTACATGGGATAGGCCACATTACATGGGACAGAGCATATTACATGGGACAGGCCACATTACATGGGGCAGAGCATATTACATGGGACAGGCTACATTACATGGGACAGAGCATATTACATGGGACAGGCCACATTGCATGGGACAGGCCACATTACATGGGATAGAACACATTGGATGGGACAGAACACATTGGATGGGACAGGGCACATTATATGGGACAGGGCACATTGCATTGGACAGGGTACATTACATGGGACAGAGCATATTACATGGGACAGGCAACATTACATGGGACAGGCCACATTACATGGGACAGGCCACATTACATGAGGTAGAGCACATTACATGGGACAAAACACATTGGATGGAACAGGGCACATTATATGGGACAGGGCACATTACATGGGACAGGCAACATTGCATGGGATAGGGCACATTACGCTAGACAGGGGACATTACATGGGACAGACTGTTGGGCACATTGCGGTGGACACAGCTGGGCACACCACAATTTTGGCTTTCTGCTTCTTCTGGCTTAAAAACGCCTCCAGCTTTCATAACTCCTCCAGTGGTGTGCTGTTCCCCGCCAGCCCCTCCTCCTATCCTGTCCACCCCAGATGATGTCACATACAACCACTGTGGGAAGGAGGGCGGAGGAGCACTGGTGATGAACAATGCACTACAGCCAATAGTATACCAGCCGTTTCCCTGCCTACCTGTGCCTGTGTCCGTGTGATCCTCCTCACAGCTGTCTGTGACTGACAGTTTGCCACAAAACCCCTGGGAACCCCGGTTGAGAAACACTGGCACAGACAGTTTGTATGGGATAACGAAATCATTTTGTGTAGATGGGTTGGTGTTTGATATGTTTGGTGTATGATATACAGTCGAATAAGCGTGTTATTGACAGCCAGAGATATGACAAAAATGGGACTTTAAATATCCCAATGTTAAGATGTCACGGGTGGCATTAGTGTTTGCCACCTATCCCTGTCTGCCAGAGAAAACTTGCCTAGTTTGGTATAAAGTAGTTGAGAATACAAGGTGGATAACAGCTCCTTGGACCCCTGAGATGTATCAATACCAATAAAAGGGTATGGGGTTATTTGAATTTATGCTTGTCTCAGTTGTAAATATTGATAGCAAAATCTCATGGGAAAGTAAACGTTCCCTGAAGTATACACATTGCCAATAGTTAACATATACATCAAACAGAGTTAACACCCCCTATCCCTCTGAGTTATAGGGCTGAATTACCAATGGTTTGTGTCATGAGTTGCGGCGCACGCCGATGCGCAACGGCCGTTTTCGTATTCACAAAACATTTGCCCCTGTAACAATTCCCCATTTACTATCATATTACCGGTGCACGGTAGGCGGAGATTGGTGCGCTGCTACAGACATGGCGCACAGCATCTTCAATTCAGAATTTAAAGAAGGTGGAAGTGCCAATATTATGGGGGTGATGTGGGTGATGTGAGGAAGTATAGTTATAACTGTCCAAGTAACAAATATGCCCAAAATAGTATGTAAAAGTAACTTTTTCTGAATAAGCCTGCTGCGCCTGCAAATACACTTGCGCAAATACACTTGCCTGCAATAACTGTGCAAGGTCAATTTAAGCACTGCGCATCCGCAAGCAGCATTTGCGCACATCCAAATGCTTTGGTTCACTGCACTGGCAAAATCATAGTAAATGTCAAGCAACATAAATGCATTTGAACGGGCGCACCTCTCAACTTTTTTTTTTACGCTGATTCACTTTTATATTTTTTTTAAGGCTATTTGCACACAGGTCATGTTAGCATTAAGAAAAAAAAAATTAAGAAAAAAAAATGCGTGGGGGTCCCCGAAATTCCATACCAGACCCTTCAGGTCTGGTGTGGATTTTAAGGGGAACCCCGCGGCAAAAAAAAAAATGGCGTGGGGGTCCCTCTCAAAATCCATACCAGGTCCTTACCATTTCACACGGATGGAAGCTGGGATCTGAGGGTCCCCTTGTTAAAGGGGGCTTCCAGATTCCGATAAGCACCCCGCCCACAGACCCCCACAACCACCGGCCAGGGTTGTGGGGATGAGGCCCTTGTCCTCATCAACATGGGGACAAGGTGCTTTGGGGGTTACTCCAAAGCACCCTCCCAATGTTGAGGGCATGTGGCTTGGCATGGTTCAGGAGGGGGGGTGCTCTCTCCTCCCTCCCTCTTTTCCTGTGGCCTGCCAGGTTACATGCTCAGATAAGGGTCTGAAACGGATTTTGAGGGGGCCCCATTCCATTTTTTTTTTCACGGGGTTCCCCTTAAAATCCATACCAGATCTGAAGGGCCTGGTATGGAATTTGAGGGGGAACCCCATGCCATTTTTTTCTTTTTTTGGCACAGGGTTCCCCTTAATATCCATACCAGACCTGAAGGGCCTGGCATGCTCTTGGAAGATAACCCATGCTGGTTTTTTATTTAAAATGAAAGTCGCCTGGCCTGGGGGAGACTTAAAGTCGTGTTGTAAGTCACCTTAAGTCGTGTTGTAAGTTGCCCCAAGTCGCAATGTGATTCATACTCAAGTCGTGTCCAAGTTGCCTCCCAATGTCGTGCTGGAAGTCGTGTTGCCCCTGTGTGAATGGACTGTTGATGATACGGCGTGTGCTATTATCAATGGCATATTATTATTGCGTGTGCCGGTATATTATCTGTTGCGCTTATGCGTGTGCCGGTTTGCACACTCAATTAATAGTTCATCTGGCGCACAAATTAAGGTATGAACCGGTGCAGCGCATTCATCTTAGTAAATTACCCCCATAGTGTCTAGTATGGAAATTAACTGAGAAAGCACTGGATTATCTCAAAGTCGTAAATCACCCAAAAGGTCTCTGTAGGGAGCATTTTTTGTATTGGAAGTTGGGGTTTGGAAGCAAATAGATTTTGTGCTTCTGTACCAAAGACACTTTCAAGAGATTTTGATTTTATTTTTAGGTGACTGTAAGGGCCGGTTCACACAGCAGGCGAGGCGAGGCGTCTCCGACTTGCCTCGCCGCGACCTGCGGCGACCTCAGCGGCGACTTGCAGATAGAAGTCAATGCAAGTCGCCCCGAGGTCGCCCAAAAGTAGTACAGGAACCTTTTTTCTGAGTCGGAGCGACTCGAGTCGCTCCTCTCAGAACGGTTCCATTGTACAGAACGGGGGCGACTTGCGGGAGCGAGGCGAGGCGAGTCGTGTCGCCTCGCATCGCCCGCTGTGTGAACTGGCCCTAAGCATTACTTTATTTGTTGACAGACTTGAACTTAAGTAACGATTACTATAAATCATTAGTGTAAAAACAAACAAAACAAAAATATCGCGCTTGGGGTAAACCTGAAAGCTGCAACTAAAAACCATCTAATATCAAGATATGGATAAACTCAGAAAAAATTATATATAAAGTTGCGCTAAAAATACATGAAAATAAAAGTGAGAAATCTAATACAAATCACTAAGATTACAAATCAAAAAAACATCCTGTGTAAAGTTCAATCGAGAAAAAAGGAGTCTTTGTAATCAGGGACTCTCTGTTCCCAAGAGAAACCAATGAATAGGGAAATCGATCCTTTTTACGAATTCAGTGTAATCTTCTTACAAATCCAGAGCTGAAAAAGGTTTGACTCTTACCGCAATGGGTGGACTCCAAATCAACGGAGTCGTTAGCGCGAGCAGACAGCCCTCTGCAGGGTTCTTTTGCATGTAATCCGTTCCGGTGTGCTACTAGACGCATGGATAGATGCGGATCATTCGGAAGTAACCAGCCTAGATCGAAACGATTCCGGAAACCATCGTACGTCCTACTTCTCCTCTCGATCACCGTAGAAAGTGGCTATCCGATCTCCCTGTATGTCTGGAGTTTATCTATAGCTCCCCAGCGAATCGTCCGATGTCAAGGTTTTTCAATACGCAAACCTGTAGTAAAACACAAGGTACTCGGGCCTCCCGGCCACGAGCGGAGGGAGGGGGAAAACAAAGAAGGACTCCGATCGTGAACGTACCGTTAAGCAGTCGGCAATTTTATTTAAAAAATTCTAACAATTCTAACATACAGCAGACCAAAGGTATGACCGAATAGGTCCGATTCTAAACATTTTTTAATATACGTGCCCCAGGAGGATGTAAGTTTTTACGAAACATGTCGGGCTGTTTGTGCTGATACCACCACGCTTAGAATATTCCCTAGCACGGGTGTATATTTGTTCTTATTTTAACCGGTTTTTTATGCATATATTTTTTTATTTTGTTAGAATCGGACCGATTCGGTCATACCTTTGGTCTACTGTATATTACATTTTTTTTAGAATCGGACCTATTCGGTCATACCTTTGGTCTGCTGTATGTTAGAATTGTTAGAATTTTTTTAATAAAATTGCCGACTGCTTAACGGTACGTTCACGATCGGAGTCCTTCTTTGTTTTCCCCCTCCCTCCGCTCGTGGCCGGGAGGCCTGAGTACCTTGTGTTTTACTACAGGTTTGCGTATTGAAAAACCTTGACATCGGACGATTCGCTGGGGAGCTATAGATAAACTCCAGACATACAGGGAGATCGGATAGCCACTTTCTACGGTGATCGAGAGGAGAAGTAGGACGTACGATGGTTTCCGGAATCGTTTCAATCTAGGCTGGTTACTTCCGAATGATCCGCATCTATCCATGCGTCTAGTAGCACACCGGAACGGATTACACGCAAAAGAACCCTGCAGAGGGCTGTCTGCTCGCGCTAACGACTCCGTTGATTTGGAGTCCACCCATTGCGGTAAGAGTCAAACTTTTTTCAGCTCTGGATTTGTAAGAAGATTACACTGAATTCGTAAAAAGGATCGATTTCCCTATTCATTGGTTTCTCTTGGGAACAGAGAGTCCCTGATTACAAAGACTCCTTTTTTCTCGATTGAACTTTACACAGGATGTTTTTTTGATTTGGAATCTTAGTGATTTGTATTAGATTTCTCACTTTTATTTTCATGTATTTTTAGCGCAACTTTATATATAATTTTTTTTATAAATCATTAGTGTTGCAACCGATGCTTTACTTTACAAAGTTATTTTTTAGTAACCGGTATATAATGTAGTGATTATTATAAAGGAATTATTTACTATACTTAAATTTAACTTAAAAAAGTATAAGTTGGGGTTTGGGTGGCAGGCTTGTCTATTCCAGGGCCCCAACTGGCTTTCAGTAAGTGACTCAAAAGCACAAATAATGATAAAGTGTGTATATATATATATATATATATATATATATATATATATATATATATTCAAAATTGTTTCTGGTTCCAAACTCTGTCAGGTTTTTGTTGCCGTGTTCCAAATGGGTAGATGCGCCCTGCCTACTTGTCCTGGTGACCATTGTTACTGATTTTAATTTAAAATCAAAAACCATAAACCATACAGTTGTTGCTTTTATAAAGAGACAAAATCCTCTTATGTAGACACCTGTTCCAATTGACAGCTTAATCTTTGGAGATATATCCCTTGATTTTCTGTTGTATTTTCAGGACAAGAAGTGAATGGTAATCACCAACAGCAATAAAAAAAAAAAAAAACGTGTTATTGTTTCTTTTCTTATAGATCTTTTTAAACAGAAAGTATATGGGAGAAACATGTGGTCTATGTGGAAATTTTAATGATGATCCTAGTGATGACTTTGTATATAATGGTAAGAGCTTAATTTAATAGAACAATACATAAATGACACAGCTACAGTATATTAATCTAAACTGCTAATATTAAACCAATAAAAGAGCATTTAATTAAAAAGTGCTAGAGTCCAGGCAAACTGCTAAATAAACAGTTGGAGTGCATAGATGTGAGCTCTTACTTGCCTGTATTTCTGTCCAGTCTTTCTTGAAATTTGCATATCCCTGCCAAGCAGCCAGGCTAGGTTGGTAAATACTTTTCTCTATTGCAGTTTAAGGGTTAATTAACATTTGCAAATGTACCCTGTCCATGATTACCAGTAAGAACCCCAGTGGTGGTTCTTGCAATTACCTGTGAGTAGGCAGCCTCAATGAAAGCAATGGGAGGTTGCCGAATCTCACAGCTTATTACGTCCACTCACATGTAATCACGGATGCTCAAATCACAGGTGAGTGATCGGCCCTGGACAAAGACTGCGTGCATTCATTGCCAATCTTGCTGCTTGGGTTGGGAGATTACATGCCAGTGGGCATGATTAGCTGTGAGAGCAGACAGCCTTCCATTGCTTTCACTGGGGGTGCCTACTTGCAGTTTATTGCATCAACCCCCACATGGGTTCTTGGAGGTAATCTTGGGCAGTGTGCAATCTTAACAAACAGAACTTGTCCAGAATTTGATTGAACAATTACTTAGCAGCAGTAGACAGATGAATCCTTCTGCTCACTGTTATTTTAAAATGTTCCTCCAACTTTTTTATTGAAAAACATAGAAATTTTACTGACAGAGCACATTTTAGTGACAGCTTAAAATATAACAGAAACTCATATTAGAAACTAAAACAATCAGTGTGATAAAATGTGAACATAATTTGGATTATGGGCAACCAGAGAAAGACAGCTGTGGCCCCCGTTATCTACAGCATTCATAATTGGTCTACTGCCTTATGCCTTGTACACACGATCAAACAATCTGGTGAAAAAAGTCCGGCGGACTTGAATCCCGCCATGTGTGGGCTCCGGCGGACTTTTTTTTAACCAAAAGTCTGGCGGACTAAGAAAGTATTTTTGCACTCCAATCTGTCCGCCGGACTCGCATTTCGGCGCACAATCGGTCGTGTGTGTGCCAGTCCGCCGCATCATTTTGAGCGCGTCTCCAGGTAGCCTGGGCCAGCGAAGGAGGCGTCGCTGGCCCCATCACCTGATATGGACTTAAAGGGGAACCCCTACGCCAAAAAATCGGCGTGGGGGTCCCCGCTAGGTCCATATCAGACCCTTATCCGAGCACGCTACCTGGCCGGCCAGGAAAGGGGGTGGGGACGAGCGAGCGCCCCCCCCCCTCCTGAGCCACGCCAGGCCACGTGCACCCCAAAGCACCTTATCCACATGTTGATGAGGACAAGGGCCTCTTCCCGACAACCCTGGCCGTTGGTTGTCGGGGTCTGCGGGAGGGGGGCTTATCGGAATCCGTGAGCCCCCTTTAATAAGGGGGTCCCCGGATCCCGGCCCCCCACCCTATGTGAATGAGTATGGGGTACAATGTACCCCTACCCATTCACCTGTAAAAAAAACGTAAAAAAAACACAACATACAAGGGTTAAAATAGTTTATTGCACAGCTCTGGGGGTCTTCAGTCTTCGGGGGTCTTCTCGCCGGACTCCTCCGTTATGTTCTGCTAGCTCTTTTACTAGCGGAGGAGCCCGGCTTTCTTCTTTGCCGCCGCCACCCTCTTCTTCCGAATTCGGGGGTCTTGTCCCTCTCTTCGGTTCTTCTTGCTGGGCCACCGCGCCTTCTTCTAGCTCTTTTACAAGCGGTGGCCCGGTCTTCTGTCGCCGCTGTCTCCTGGCCTTCTGTTCTTCTCTTCTGGAGATGTTGCCTCGTCGCTGTCTCCGCTCACAATGAAAGGGGCACGGCGTGCGGCGACTTATATAGGGACATCACCGGATGATGTCCCACCCATTATGATGCCACAGTCCCAGCATCCTCTGACCTCCAGACCCCCCTTCCTGAAGGCACCCCCCCATGTTGAGGGCACGCGGCCTGGTATGGCTCAGGAGGGGGGGCACTCGCTCGTCCCCACCCCCTTTCCTGGCCGGCCGGGTAGCGTACTCAGATAAGGGTCTGATATGGACCTAGGGGGGGACCCCCACGCCGATTTTTCGGCGTAGGGGTTCCACTTTAAGTCCATACCAGGTGACGGGGCCAGCGACGCCTCCTTCACTGGCCCCGGCTACCTGGAGACACGCTCAAAATGAGCGGACTTTCCTCCATGTGTGTGGGCGAGTCCGTTCATTTCAAAAGTACGGCAGATAGTCCGGCGGATTTAGTACGCCGTATTAGTACGCTGAAAAAGTGCCGTGTGTGGGCAAGTAGCTAGTTCGGAAAGTCCGGCGGACAGTCCGGCGGAAAGTCCGCCAGACTAAGTCCGCCGGATAGTCTGCTACGTGTGAACGCGGCATTAGGAAGAAGACGACTATGAGGACTTGTAATGTCACTGGATGGCTCAAAGATACCTGGGAAAAGAGGTAAGTATATTCATTTCTGTTTCAGGATGTCTGGGTGCTCCTTTGGGGGAAAGGGCTGGACTTTAAATTATTTTTAAAGCCAGGCATTGGCTGAAACTTTTCTGCTAATAATGTTTTTTTTCACAGGACTGAGTGTAGATCCTTTAATATTTGGTCAATTACAAAAATTAAGAAAACCAGAGGAAACCTGTGAGGATCCTAAACCAGACATTGGAAAAAAATGCAACATTTATGTAAGTGTAGAATACAAATGCATGACACACCTGAATAATCTTTCCTTTGTGATTTTCACGTTAAGAAACATCAGCACTGAATATTTAAAATTGTATGTAGAGTTATTTTTCATTGTCTTGTCCAGCTGGAGAGCTTTGTTGTAAGCTCTAACAAGCAGGACTCTCTGATTCCTCCTGTATTGAATTGTATTGTAACTGTACTGTCTGCCCTCATGTTGTAAAGCACTGCACAAACTGTTGGCACTAGATAAATCCTGTATAATAATAATAATAATAATACTTCCTGCCCTGGAAAGACAACAATAAATGCATGACATTTATACTAAAGATTATACTCTGTACAAGGTTTTTGATACGTTTTCAGAACCCCATTGGAGTACACTTCTATCAGGGTAGTAATCCCTGCGCCTACCCATCTGTAGAATCCTTCCAGTTGTAAAATATTGGGAAATGCTGTGTTTGACTACTAACAGTGCATATCTAGCGTAACCTGAAATGCCCATTATTATTTTTAGTAGACTGCAAGACCTTATACATCAAATATAATGTGGGGTAAGTAAATTGATTAAAGGGTGGAATAGTGGAATCCAGAGCCAACAAAAGATTGCCATTATGAAATAGAGAAATAAGTATAGTAGTTTCCCAGCCTGCAAGATGCTGAAGTAGGGGCCACCAAAAAGTATGGATTTGGTGCCGATAGCCCACCTTGATCATTTGGATGTTAAATGTTGTATTTTGATTGGATTTGGATGTAAAAATGTTTATTTAATTTTAGCATGTTTGTTATGCCACATCAAATTCTGAAAAATTGTGATGAATTCTTTAAAGTAACAGAATCCAGCAAGGCGAATTATGTCAATAAAACATTAGCTGAGGCATCCATATTATTTTTAAAAGTTTAATACAGTCAGCCGCAGAAAATGTCAGCTTGCACCACATCCTGCCCTGAGATCTAAATTTCTGAAGTAGTGGTGACAGGTTTTGAGAAATATATTCGCTAGGATGGATAGAAATAACTATCCCCTAGATATATCATTTTTACATCCAATTTAAGCTCTGGCACTACAGATGGAAGAGTGCCCAGTAGAGCATTGATATGCAATTAGCGGACCTCCAGCTGTTGCTAAACTACAAGTCCCATCATGCCTCTGCCTCTAACTGACATGCTTGTGACTCTAAGCCCTTGTACACATGGTCAGACATTCTGACAACCAAATCCGTTGGATTTTGTCCGACGGATTTTGTCCGAAACTGTTGCATACACGCGGTCGGACAAAGTTGTCGGAAAATCCGATTGTACATAACGTTACGACGGGACTACGTTCAGGCTTGTAGCCAATAGCTTTGTCTAGGAATGTGATCTGAGCATGCGTGGCACTTTGTCCGTCGGAGTAGGCTACACATGATCAGAGTATGTCTGATGGGAGCATTTTGTCGGAAAATTTTACGGACAAGTTGGAAAACTTGGTCAGTTGGATACTCCGACGGAAACAGTCCGATGGAGACCACACACAGTCGGATTATCCGACAAAACGGTCCAATAGGACACATACCGTTGAAATCTCCGACCATGTGTACAAGGGCTAAGAGTCTTGATATGCCTCATGGGAATTGTAATTCTGCAACAGCTGGAGATCCGATAATTGCATATCCCTGCTGTAGAGGGTCCAATACAGAGTAATACAGATGTGTTGAAATGTATCCTGAGGCCAAAGAAAGTGCCAAACTTCTTCATTACAGACATTGCAGTATATAGCGATCCTTGGGTATCAGCCAGGTACAGCACCATGTCATCCGCTATTTTTTCTTCATATTATCCTCTACAAAACCCAGCAGTTTGTAGCAACAGGGCTGCAAGGGGCTTTATATCTAACAAAACCAGAAGAGGTGATAGCAGATATCCTTGTCTGGTTCCACAGAACAATGAAAAAAAAACCCAGATATCCTCCCATTGACCCATACAGAGGCCCTGGGGCACGTGCATAAAAACTTGACCCAGTTGCAAAAAAATGCTACCAAAGTCAAAATACTAAAGCACCTTCAAAATATAACTCTACTCTATGCTGTCAAATGCCTTGACAGCATCTACAGACAGCAATGCTCTATTTGTTGAGTAATCAACAGGAGTTTGGATATTTAGAAAAGTACGTCTTTTCACAGCAGTTGAGGAGTTAGACAAAACAACTGTTTGGGTTGGCTGAATGATGGATGTAATAAATGCATTTAACCTATTGGTCTGATTTTATCTAGAATTTTAATATCTGTAGTAAGCAAAAAAATTCGAAAATAATAAGTAATTTCCTTTCTTAGGTAAAACTACCGGCCACCAGAGCTGCATTAAAAATCTGTAAAGCTATGGGCTCATGCTGTTGTCAATCAGAGCCAGTAAATAGGTAGCAGGGGGCAGGGCCAAGCTCCGCTCTGTGTGTCATACAGTATGGATACACAGAGCAGGGCTTGAGAGTGAGCATGCACAAGTGCATCCATAGCAAGCGGATTGCTGTGGGAGAGTGCCAGAGGGGGACCCAAACCGAGGAGGATCGAGGCTGCTCTGTGGAAACCCATTGCACAGAGCAGGTGATTATGACATGTTTGTTATTTTAATAATATTAATTTAAAAAAAGCAACAACTTTAAAATCACTTTACCCCAACCCCTCCTGATCACACCCACACTGCACCCACACTATTGATTGAAATATTCAATATTTAAACATTATAAACAAAGGTGGAACTGTTAACAATGTTCATAGAGTATGCCTGTTCACTGTGTACAATGCACACATATGCCAGATGCTTTGTACCTGTGAGATCACTGACAATCAGGATATATATATATATATATATATATATATATATATATATATATACTGTATATATATATAAATCAGGAACATATTTATGCTAGTCCTATTTATGCTATAATTCAATTTCTAATCAATTCATCCAAAAGTGGCTAACCTGTTTCTGTAAAGCTTGTTGTTTGTTACTATCTTCCATAGTATATATATATATATATATATATATATATATATATATATATATATATATATATATATATATATATATATATAAGATGTTTGAATCATCAAATTATCAGCATATATATCCTGAATACACCAGACTTTTTTTTTACTTAACCGTTTCCCGTCGCGCGATGATCTACGTCGGCAGAATGGCATGGACAGGCAAATTGGCATACAGGCAAGTCCATTTAAATTTGCCGCCGTGCCATCGCATGCACGCCGCCGCTGGCACACGCACATGCCAGTTGGGACCCCGTGAGTCCGACCGCGGGTCCCGCGGACTTGATCGCCTCGGGGATACCCGCAATCGTCTCACGGGGAGGGAGAACGGGGAGATGCCAATGTAAACATGGGGAGATGCCGATGTAAACAGCATTTCCCCGTTCCGCCTAGCAACAAGTGACACTAATCTCTGTTCCCTATGATTGGAGCAGAGATCAGTGATCTGTAAATCACAGCCACGCCCCCCCACAGTTACAAACACGCCCCTAGGACAGACTTAACCCCTACACTGCCACTTCCTGGTTAACTCCTTCACTGCCAGTGTCAGTTACACAGGAATTAGTGCATTTGTATAGCACTGATTGCTGTATAAATGACAATAGTCCCAAAAATGTGTCAAACATGTCCGATGTGTCCGCCATGATGTCACAGTCACAATAAAAATTGCTGATCACCGACATTACTAGTAAAAAAAAATATTAATAAAAATGCCATAAAACTATCCCCTATTTTGTAAACACTATAACTTTTGCGCCAACCAATCAATAATCACTTATTGTGATTTTTTTTTACCAAAAATATGTAGAAGAATACGTATCGGCCTAACCTGAGGAAAAAAAATGTTTTTTCTTTTTTTATATATATTTTTGGGGGATATTTATTATAGCAAAAAGTAAAAAATAATGTGTTTTTTTCAAAATTGTTGCTCTTTTTGTTTATAGCGCAAAAAATAAAAACCGCAGAGGTGATCAAGTACCACCAAAAGAAAGCTCTATTTGTGGGAAAAAAAGGACGTCAATTTTGTTTGGGAGCCATGTTGCACGACCGCACAATTGTCAGTTAAAGCGCTGGAGTGCCGAATCGCAAAAACTGCTCTGGTCTTAAGCCAGCAAAATGGTCCGGGGCTTAAGTGGTTAAGCAACTATTGGCATCATCTTTTGTCTGACTAATGCCACGTACAAACGACCGGACTTTCCGTTGGAAAGAACTCTAATAGACTTTTTGACGGAGTTCCGACGGATTTCCGCTGAAGCAGACTTGCCTACACACGATCACACCAAAGTCCGATCATTTAAAGTGATGACGTACGACGGGATTAGAAAATAAGTTCAATAGCCAGTAGCCAATAGCTGCCCTTGTGTCGTTGTTTGTCTGTCGGACCTGCATACAGACGAGCGGTTTTCTCGATGGGAACTGGCGGAAAGATTTGAAACATGTTCTATTTCTAAAGTCCATTAGATTTTTTATCAGAAAACCTCCGATGAAGCCCACGCACGATCAAATTTTCCGATGGATTCGTTCCATCGGAACTTTGCTGTCGAAAAGTCCGGTTGTGTGTACACGACATTAGAGTCAAACTCTTCCCACAGCTGCCACCAAACATGAGAACATGAATTTTCTGGTGTACACAAAAAGCATAAGGCCAGGGATGGGGCTGAATGGTTTGACAGCAGCAGTAAGACAAAGATGATTGATAATGTTCAGCCAAAAGGGAGGTGACTGGGTGGGGAGACAAAGATAATTTACAGCACTGAGTTAAAGGGAGATAGTCTCAACAATGTATATTTTTAGTGGTGGCTGCAACAACACCCATTAGGATTGGTACTGTACTTGGTACAAATCTTACCCCCCAGGTAGGCCACTTCTGGGTACATTTTATAGAGTACATTAGTGGTGCTGGAACCCTGTAGTTTGATAAAATGATGGCTTCATATATTTATTATTATCCAACTGTATACTAATGGTATAATGGTAAGGTATCTGAATGAAAGCTAGGAAGATTCTACACACTGAACAGTAACCACAATCTCCTTAGGTCTAGAGTTGAAGCACATCACCATAACGTTTAAGTCCAAAATTGAGTGTATTACAAATGTAACTTGTGTAAAACAGGAATGCCTTTCAGGGGCCACACACTGCCCCCATCATTAGGACTGAAATATAACATGAAGGATAAAAATAATATATAAAATAATAATGAGTAAAATTAATACAAATATTGGCACATAACTGTTAATAGTGATCTTCCCTGTAGGGGGCAGTGTGTAATCCTCAAAATGTGTTTTTTTTTTACACAAGTTATGCTTGAAAAAAACAAAATTTTGGACTTGAACATTATGATTTGGTGCTTCAATCCTAGATTTACCTGCCTCTGAGGATGTTGACAGCTCACATGAACACAGCTGGAGACACTTTTCATCTGGGGACAAGCTCCTGGAAGCAGGGACTATCCCCAGAAAATTGGGATGTCTGGTCATCCTACCCATTGAGCTATTTATTGCTGTTATCATAACTTTTTGGTGTTTATCCCTTAATTTCTGTTTGAATGACAATGGTCACTGGGGCAACAGAGAGGCATGGACAAGGACAGCAATAACAACTCTATGAAAGGTCTAACCCTATTCTATCCAAAAAAATGAACAAAAAATGTGCATTTACGTACACTTTAAAGAGATACTGTTGCAATTTTTTTTTTTAAATGCAGGTAAAAACACATTAAAAACAATTGTAAAGCTTACCTACCATGTTTTTCATTTCTATAAATATTGTGTTATTTTACTTGCAATGTGCTTTTGAAATAGCAATTCCCTCACAGAGCTCATCCCCATCATGCACGTTATATAGCTTCCGGGATTTCAGAGGAGGAGCAAAGGGAAGTACTATAGATTGCCATTTCAGTAACAGCTCGGGGTCTGCTGGGACTGCTGCCATCACATCTAAAATGTGTTCCACGTACTGGTAAATAACATGCATGAAATACATTTGTAGCTCCGGGTCTGGGCTCTATAAATCCTGCTCAGCAGTGCTAACAAGAAAGATAGTAGCAAGGACATTTTTTTCTCTTCTCTCCCCTTGATGGGCAGCTCAGGAAGAAAGAAGGCTGGACCATGTCCTTATCAGCTACTACAACAGCTGAAAAGGACCTGCTCCTAGAAGCCTTGGGGCAGGATGACTTCTGATTGACTTCTGAATACAAGGTGGCTCTAGATTGTCTGCTGACCATTTCAGCCCTGACCACCACTGGGTGAAGGACAGGGATCCATGGGAGCAAAACATATGACCTCCCGGTTAAAGTGGAAGTAAACTCCCCTATCATTTTCAGCCAAGGAAGCTGCCATCTTTGACTCTGTTTCATCTTCAACTGCTATGGTACTGCACATGTGATTCGTTATGACACCAGCCATTGGATGGTTTGATAGTGTGGCTGAGAGCACAGCCAATGTGCATTTAGCATTGCTGGCATGCCTTTTTTTTTTAACTGTTTAAATTGATGGGTTTACTTCCACTTTAATCCATGTGTTGTTGTCATAATCCCTGATATATGAACACACAATTACAAGTACCGCCCGATACTAGTGGGACTTTTAAGGCAATGGTGAAAAAGAAATAAAACAGGTATATACATCACCAATAAAAATAAAGGTAATACATATGGAAAGGTTGACTATTGCAGATGGAGAACAGGTCTGAAGGCTCAGACAATGCTGCTTCACAGAGCCTGTTGAGAGTTTTATTGTTTTTGCTTTACATGCCAGTATCGCTCTATCATGCCCACCTAGTGCACATGAACCACTCCAGATGGATCTTGGCTCTCATGCCATTTCACTATTGATGGGAGTTGGTCTGATTTGTCTTACCAGCAGAGTACCAAGAGTATGAAGAATTCACCACAGTCAGACTGTGAAAAAATGTATTTATTGGTTTATTGAATATCACAGGATACAGATCTTATTTATTTCACGTTTACTCATTTGCACATTTCCAAGGAGTTCTTAACACATTTTTGGCAGATGGAAGATCATACATCTTAAGCTCCTTCAAAGAATAATTCAAAATAATCACAAACTCTTAATCGTGTTGGTGTCTGTACAATGCTAATGTGTGCCACACTCTAAACTTTTAAATGCTTTTTGTTTACCCTTTCTAGAGAGCTAGGTGTTTTAAGCAACTGAAGAGTCTCAAGTGGATAAGTTGCAATAGACTTGTGAAACCAGAACCTTATATTGAGGCCTTCATGGTGGATTTGTGTCTGTGCAAGGGCAATGAGAAGTTAAGTTCATTCTGTCTATGTGGCACTATTGCTGAGTATTCCCGTCAATGTGCACTTGCTGGTGGAAAACCACCAGAGTGGAGAAGCCCGACATTATGTTGTGAGTATTATTTGTTTCATCAAAACCTAACCATTAATGGTTTTTTAAACATATCTTTATAACATACAGTATCTGATCACTTGGAGAAATATAAGCGCTACATGATTATGTTTTGCTGTGTGATTTTCAAATCCAGTACTATATTTTAATTGTACCCTGTGGAATATCTAGTGTACATAGGTTGTGGTGTTTTAGGTTTCAAAGAATATATAAAATTACTGTGCTTGTCATAAAAAAAACCCAAAAAAAACAAGTGAATAAGTGAATGGATGAAAAATAATGTTTGTTTTTTAGAAAGCCAAGCTGCAACTTCCTGTGGGATACATACAAAATAAACAACTTTCTATATTAAGTTGCGCCAAGTCCTCATATAAGTGAATTCATACAATAAACATTAATAATGCTGTATTTTATATATAAAGTGACTCCGTGCAAAAATAGGAAAATTTATTGATAATCACATTGTATCATGTTTTGAATAGTCCACTGCATTATGATAATTTTCAAATGAGAAAATTACACACAATGCACCCAAGAGTCATGGTTAAGATAAAACCTCCACCTCTACACACACTGCCACTTACCGACTCCAAATGATCCCCTATTACAGGAGATCACACACATTTGTGGCTTAATACCCAGTCTGGGCCTTTAAGAGATGGAGTGATAATCTCAGATGTAATCCTTCAAAGGCACGTGTTACCCATTGATCCCCATAAAGAAATAAAAGCTTCCATAGTATAAAATCTTAGGTGACTTTATAATATAAAAAAGTATTGCACTTACAATTGAAACAATAAAAAAATGCAGCATAAACAAACTGGCTGGCTCTCGATTGCAGCCGTCACTCTGGGACCTGCGTGAATGCGGTGACGTCAGCACATCGCTCCTCCATATACATTTTGTCACACCTGACGTCGTCCTGGGGCATAAGCTAAGATGGATAGTGGTGCACAGATGGTACATAAATTAGTGTTCGATCTTATTGGACCTGTAAAGGAACATATGAATAAAGAATGATTGTATGCATTTTTAAATGTAATAATTATCTGCAAATTAGAAAGATTTATATGGCGCTACATGAAAATAGCCAGGAGATTGACAAAGTCACAAATCAGCAGTTTTTCTGATTAAGCCATCCCTGTGCAACAGTAACAGATAAGCCTTTCACTGTATTTCCTCACGCTTGTCATAAATGACATATATATAACAATCTATGCTTAACATAGTTACATAGAGAGCCATTTACTAAAACTGGTGCACACAAAATCTGGTGTAGCTGTGCATAGTAACCAATTAGCTTGTAGGTTTTATTGCCAAAGCTTTATTCAACAAGCTGAAGTTAGAAGCTGATTGGTTACTATGCACAGCTGTACCAAATACTTTCTCCACCAGTTTTAGTAAATCTCACCTATAGTTACATAATTAATCTGGTTGAAAAAAAAAAAAACACAAGTCCATCCAGTTCAACCAACAGAGAAAAAACAGACACATATCGAAAACCTCCATATACACTATCCTATGCTCACAGTTGATCCAGAGTAAAAACAAAAAACAAAACTGCATGATCCGATTTGCTCCAGTGGGGAAAAAAAATCCTTCCTGATCCCCCAAGAGGTGATTGAATATTCCCTGGATCAACTTTACCTATAAATATTAGTATCCAGTTATATCATGTGCTATTAGGAAAGAATCCAGACCAGAACCAGCTCTTGAGGAAGTCTATTCCACATTTTCACAGCAGTTACTGTAAAGAAACCTTTCTGTATTTGGAGATTAACTCTCTTTTCCTCCAGACTTAAAGAGTGCCCCCTTGTCCTCTGTGATGACCTTAAAGTGAATAACACCAAGTTCACTCTATGGACCACTTGTTTATTTATACTATGATGTTGATCATATCCCACCTTTATCTCCTCTTCTCAAGAAAGAATAAATTCAGCTTAGCTAATCTTTCCTCATACTGTAGCTGAGCTCCTCCATGCCTCTTATCAGTTGGGTTGCCCTTTTCTGCATTTTCTCAATTTCCCCAACATCCTTTTTGTTGCCCAAAACTGAACTGCATACTCCAGATGAGATGTTACAGATCTGATTTGTACAGGGGCAACATGATCTCTCTCTCCTTGTAGTCCATATTTCTTTTAATAAAAGAAAGGGTTTTGCTTGCTTTGGAAACTATTGGCATTGCAAGCTTATGATCTAGCAGAACACCCAGGTCCTTCTTCACCCTTGATTCCCCCAGTTATATTCCCCCTGTTATTCATTTTTGGAATTTATTTAATTCTGTTTAGTTTAGTTTCATTTAGTTTTGTTTATTCACTTTTAAACAATTTTCACATTTCTGGAACGATTGGAACTCTAATTGATCGAGAATAGCTGGTTGTTAATAAGTGGACCGGCAAGCCAGCCTCTGCACTCTTAGCAACCGATGACTCATCTGCTTCCCTGCTGTCAGCAGAATGTGAACAAAACTAAAGCCAGTTTAAAAAAAAATGTTTAAATAACAGTGTGGGGGTCCCCCCTAATCCCCCCTTTGGATGTGGTATGGATTATAAGGGGAACTCTGTGCCAAGATCTAAAAAAAGTATGTTGTGGTGCCCCCCAAAATTCCATACCAGACCCTTATCCGAGCATGCAGCCCAGCAGGCCAGGAAAGGGGAGGGGGGGTGAACACCTCCTTAACAATACCAGGCTACATGCCCTCAACATAGAAAGTCCTTCCAAGCACCTTGCCCTATGTTGATGGGGACAAGGGCCCCTTCCCCACAACCTTGGGCGGTGGTTGTGGGGATCTGCGGGCGGGAGTTTTATCAGAATCTATAAGCCATCTTTAACAAGGGGGCCCCCAGATCCCCCCCCATGTGAATCAGTAGAAGTACATAGTACCCCTACTCAAATACCAAAAAACCAAGTCAAAGTGAGTGAAAAGACAAACACAGTCCTATATTTTTTTAAAACGCTGACCCAAAAAAACAAAACAAAACACTGCCAGCTGAACATGACTGGTTCAATCCAGGGACACAACTCTATGACAGATAAACATAGGGGTGGAGGTTAACCAGTGATGTCTATGTTTACCTGTCAGATGGTGTCCCTGGACAGGACCAGTCCTGTTTGGCAGACTTTCTTTCTTTTCGTTTGAGTTGGCAGTTTTCTTTTGTGTTTTTTTTAATAAAGCACATTTTGATGAACTACTGCTATGTACCCCATACTTATTCACCTGGGTGGGCAGGATCTGGGGGCCCCCCTGTTAATGGGGTTTACAGATTCCGATAAGCCCTCATCCGCAGACCCCCACAATCTCCATGCAATGGTTGTGGGGAATGGCGCCCGGCCCCAAAGCACTCCCCCATGTTGAAGGCATGTGGCCTGGTGTGGTTTAGGAAGAGAAACATTGCTTTGTGGCGATCATTTTATTTTATCCCTCATATGCTTTTTAAGCGGTTCCTGACCGGCTCACGTATATATAAGGTTTGGGGGTTCCAACTAATTTTCTATCAAAAAATACAGATTTTTAACTTGTAAGTAGGGATGAGCTTCGAGTTCGAGTCGAACTCATGTTCTACTCGAACATTGCCTGTTCGCCTGTTCAGCGAACAGTGAACAATTTGGGCTGTTCGCAGCAAATTCGAAAAGCCGGAACATCCTATACAAGTCTATGGGAGCAGGGGCGGACTGACAACTCATGGGGCCCCCGGGCAATAGGAGATTATGGGGCCCCCAGGCAATCAGAGATTATGGGGCCACATAGTATACACAAACACACACACAGTATAATATCACACACACAGTATACACAGACATGTTTCTATTGGCTGAGAAGGTACTGGAGAGGTGGGGCAACTATAATCTTGGGTTTTACTGAGGCTGGCAACCCTGATGGGGCCCCCTAGTGGCATGGGGCCCTCGGGCAGTGCCCGAGTAGCCCAATGGTCAGTCCGCCCCTGTATGGGAGAAATCTAAAGTGCTAATTTTAAAGGGTAATATGCAGGTTACTGTCCTAAAAAGTGTTTGGGGACCCGGGTCCTGCCCCAGGGGACATGGATCAATGCAAAAAAAAGTTTTAAAAACTGACGTTTTTTCAGGAGCAGTGATTTTAATAATGATTAAAGTGAAACAATAAAAGTGTAATATTCCTTTAAATTTCGTAGCTGGGGGGTATCTATAGTATGCCTGTGAAGGGGCGCATGTTTCTGCTGCTTAGAACTGTCCCTGCACAAAGTGTCATTTGTGCAGGAAAAAAAGTCTTTTAAAATCACTTGCGGCTATTGTCGGGTCCCGTAATACAGAGAACACTCAATGAGTGTTCTCTGCATTAGCCGACAATTCATTCATTCATTGATAAAAAAAAAAAAAAAAAAAGCGTGGGGGTTCCCCTAAATTCAATTACCAGGCCCTTCAGGTCTGACATGGATATTAAGGGGAACCCCGTGTCAAATTTAAAAAAAAAATTGATGTGGGGGTCCCCCTAAATATCCATAACCAGACCCTTCAGGTCTGATATGGATATTAAGGGGAACCCCGCATCAAACTAAAAAAAAATTGACGTGGGGTCCCCCTAAAAATCCATATCAGACCCTTTATCCGAGCACGCAACCTGGCAGGCCGCAGGAAAAGAGGGGGGGACGAGAGAGCGGCCCCCCCTCCCTCCTGAACCGTACCAGGCCACATACCCTCAACATTGGGAGGATGCTTTGGGGGTCTGTGACCCCTCAAAGCACCTTGTCCCCATGTTGATGAAGACAAGGGCCTCATCCTCACAACCCTGGCCGTTGGTTGTGAGGGTCTGCGGGCGGGGGGCTTATCAGAATCTGGAAGCCCCCTTTAACAAGGGGACCCCCAGATCCCGGCCCCCCCCTGTTTGAAATGGTAAGGGGGTACAAAAGTACCCCTACCATTTCACAAAGAAAGTGTCAAAATGGTTAAATAAGACAAACACACTTTTGAAAAATTCCTTTATTAAAAATAAAAAAAATAAAAAAAAGATTCCAGTGGTGCTAATCCACTCTTGCTATCCAGCGACGGGTCTCCGGGGTCCAGCGATGGATGATCATATCCAGCGACGGGGATCTCTCAGTCCAGCGCTGTCCATACATCCTTCTTCTGTCTCCACTGCGGAGACACTGCAGAAAGCCCAGCGCTGACGTTTCTTATATTAGGAGGGCGGGGCCACCCGTCACCTGACCCCGCCCCCTCTGACGCTGGTGAAGGGAGCCAGGGGTTCCCCAGTGACGTATGGGTGACCCCGCCCCCTCTGATGTAACGGAAACCTGCATTACATCAGAGGGGGCGGGGTCACCCACACGTCACTGGGGAACCCCTGGCTTCCCTCTCCAGCGTCAGAGGGGCGGGGTCAGGTGACGGGTGGCCCCGCCCTCCTAATTTATTTTTTTCACAAAATTGTCATAATAACAAGTTATTTCTCACACACATAATATGCATACTTCCAATTACACCCCAAAATACGTTCTGCTACTCCTCCCGAGTATGACGATACCACATGTGTGTGACTTTTATGCCGCATACACACGATCGGACTATCCTCCAGACTTTGAAGCAGAGGTCTGCCGGACTTTCCGAACGAGCGGACCTGCCCACACACGGCCGGACTTTTCTGGCGGACTAGGTGCGACAGAAAAGGAGCCGGACTATGGCGGGAGTCCGCCAGATTTTTGAAATGAACGGACTTGCCCACACGCGGAGGAAAGTCCGTTCATTTTGAACGGGGCTCCAGGTAGACAGGACTAGCGAAAGAAGTCAATGTCAATTGACACGTCGCTGGTTCCGTCACCTGGTATGGACTTTAAGGGGAAGCCCTAAGCCGAAAAAACGTCGTGGGGGTCCCCCCTCCAAGGTCCATATCAGACCCTTATCTGAGCATGCAGCCGGCCGGTCAGGAAAGGGGGTGGGGACGAGCGAGCACCCCCCCTTCTGAGCTATACCAGGCCACATGTCCTCAACATGGGGGGGTAATTTGGGGAAGGGGGGCCCTGCGGCCTCCCCCCACGCCAAAGCACCTTGTCCACATGTTGATGAGGACAAGGGCCTCTTCCCAACAACCCTGGCTGTTGGTTGTCGGAGTCTGCGGGTGGGGGGCTTATCGGAATCCGGGAGCCCCCTGCCCCCTTTAATAAGGGGGCCCCCAGATACCGGCCCCCCACCCTATGTGAATGAGTATGGGGTCCAATGTCCCCCTACCTATTCACCTGGTGAAAAAAGTGTAAAAAAAACACAACACGGTTTTAAAATAATTTATTGCACAGCTCCGGTGGTCTTCCGTCTTGGGGGTCTTCTCGTCGGACTCCTCCGCTATCTTCTGCTAGCTCTTTTACTAGTGGAGGAGCCCGGCTTTCTTCTTTGCCGCTGCCATCCAGGGGTCTTCTTCCGACTTCGGAGGTCTTGTCCCCCTCTTCGGTACTTCTTGCTGGGCCTCCGCTTTCTCCCTATAGCTCTTTTACTAGCAGTGGCCCGTTCTCCTGTCACTGCCGCCTCTTCTTCCGACTTCAGGGGTCATGTCCCCCTCTTCGGTTCTTCTTGCTGGGCCTCTGCTTCCTTCTTCCAGCTCTTTTACTAGCGGTGGCCCAGTCTTCTGTCATCGCCGCCGCCTTCTTCTCTTCTTCTACATTGTACCCCATACTCATTCACATAGGGTGGGGGGCTCCCAGATTCCGATAAGCCTCCCACCCGCAGACTCCGACAACCAACGACCAGGGTTGTCGGGAAGAGGCCCTTGTCCTCATCAACATGGGGACAAGGTGCTTTGGCATGGGGGGGAAGAGGGCCCCCCTTCCCCAAAGACCCCCCATGTTGAGGGCACGTGGCCTGGTACGACTCAGGAGGGGGGCGCTCGCTTGTGCTCGGATAAGGGTTTGATATGGACCTGGGGGGGCCCACGCCGTTTTTTCGGTGTAGGGCTTCCCCTTTAAGTCCATACCAGGCGACAGAACCAGAGACGTTTCAGCAATGGAGGCGGCGACATTGACCTCCTTCGCTAGTCCCGTCTACCTGGAGCCTCATTCAAAATGAATGGACTTTTCTCCGTGTGCGGGCAAGACCGTTCATTTCAAAAGTCTGGCGGACTAGCACACAGACGGCTGGATTGTCCGCCGGACTGCCGAGTCCAGCGGACAATTTTGAGTCAAAACTTCTTGGGAAAAACAATCCACCGGATAGTCCGAACATGTGTACGGGACATTACACAGCCTGGCCACACAGAGAGGTTGAACATGCAGGGAGCACCGTCAGGGGTTCTAGGAGCATAAATGACACCTCTAATTTTGTAACGACCTATTACATTTGTGAAGACCCTGGAGCACCAGGACAATGGAATTACCCACAAAATGACGCCATTTTGGAAAGCAAATACCCCAACATCTATTCTATGAGGCATAATGAGTCTTTTGAACAGTTCATTTTTTCCACAAGTCTTCAGAAAACATGGAAAGAAAATTAAAACATATTTTTTTTACACAAAGTGGTCAGTTATTTATGGTATGGTATGGTATGATATTTCTAACTAAAAGCGTGTATATAGCAAAAATGGCCCACCAGAACACATTCTGCTACTCCTCTTGAGTATGGCGATACCACATGTGTGAGACTTTTACACAGCCTGGCCACATACAAAGACATTAAAAGACCCCATTTTGGAAAGCAAACACCCCAACGTATATTCTGTGAGGCATGGGTGCAGATAGGTACTCGGGTACAGGTACTTGGATGGGCAGTGATAGGTACTCAGGTAAACTCTGACAGGTACTCAGATACTAGATGAACTGTGACAGGTACTCAGGTACTCAGATGGACTGTGACAGGTACTCAGGTACTTGGGTACTCAGATGAACTGTGACAGGTAGCCAGGTACTCAGATGGACTGTGACAGGTACTCAGGTACTTGGGTACTCAGATGAACTGTAACAGGTAACCAGTTACTCAGATGGACTGTGACAGGTACTCAGGTACTCAGATGAACTGACAGGTACTCGGTTACTCAGATATACTGTGACAGGTACTCAGGTACTCGGATACTCAGATGGGCTGTGACATGTACTCAGGTACTCAGACATGCTGTGACATGTACTCAGGTACTTGGGTACTCAAATGGCTGTGACAGGTACTTGGGTACTCAGATATACTGTGACAGGTACTTGGGTACTCAGATGGGCTGTGAAAGGTACTCAGGTACTCAGTTGGGCTCTGACAGGTACTTAGTTACTAAGATATATTGTGACAGGTACACGGGTACTTAGATGGGCTGTGACAGGTACTCAGGTACACATATGGGCTGTGACAGGTACTCAGGTACTAGGGTACTCAGATATACTGTGACAGATACTCAGGTACTCATGTACTCAGATGGGCTGTGTTAGGTACTTGGGTACTCAGATGGGCCGTGACAGGTACATGAGTACTCAGATGGGCTGTGGCAGGTACTCAGGTACTCAGATGGGCTGTGACAGGTATTCAGGTATTCAGATGGGCTGTGACAGGTACTCGGGTACTCTTTTGGGTGCTGACAGGTACTTAGATGGGCAGTGATAGGTTCTCAGGTAAACTGTGACAGGTACTAGATGAACTGTGAAAGGTACTCAGGTACTAGATGAACTGTGAAAGGTATTCAGGTACTCAGATGGACTGTGACAGGTACTCAGGTACTTGGGTACTCAGATGAACTGTGACAGGTAACCGTTTACTCAGATGGACTGTGACAGGTACTTAGGTACTCAGATGAACTGTGACAGGTACTAGGGGACTCAGATGGGCTGTGACAGGTACTTGGGTGCTCAGATGGACCATAACAGATACTGAGGTACTTGGGTACTCAGATATACTGTGACAGGTACTCAGGTACTCAGATGGGCTATGACAGGTACTCAGGTACTCGGGTACTCAGATGGGCTCTGACAGGTGCTCAGTTACTCAGATATGTTGTGACAGGTACACAGGTATTTAGATGGGCTGTGACAGGTACTCAGGTACTCAGATGGGCTGTGACAGGTACTCGGGTACTCAGATATACTGTGACAGGTATTCGGATACTCAGATGGGGTGTGACAGGTACTGAGGTACTTGGTTACTCAGATATACTGTGACAGGTACTCAGGTACTCAGATGGACTGTGATAGGTACTCAGATGGGCTGTGACAGGTACTTGGGTACTCTGTTGAGTGCTGACAGGTACTTAGATGGGCAGTGATAGGTACTCAGGTAAACTGTGACAGGTACTCAGGTACTAGATGAACTGTGACAGGTACTAAGGTACTTGGGTACTCAGATGGGCTGGGACAGGTACTTGTGTACTCAGATCGGCTGCTTCAGGTACTCAGATGGGCCGTGACAGGTACACGGGTACTCGGATGGGCTGTGACGGGTACTTGGGTACTCAGATGGGCTGTGACAGGTACTCAGGTACTCAGATGGGCTGTGACAGGTATTCGGGTACTCAGATGGGCTGTGACAGGTATTCGGGTACTCAGATGGGCTGTGACAGGTAATCAGGTACTCTATTGGGTGTTGACAGGTACTTAGATGGGCAGTGATATGTACTCAGGTAAACTGTGACAGGTACTCAGGTACTAGATGAACTTTGACAGGTACTCAGGTACTCGGGTACTCAGATGGACTGTGACAGGTACTCAGGTACTTGGGTACTCAGATGAATTGTGACAGGTACTTGGGTACTCAGATGGGCTGTGACAGCTACTTGGGTACTCAGATGGGCTGTGACAGCTACTTGGGTACTCAGGTGGGCTGTGAGAGGTATTCGGGTACTCAGATGGGCTGTGACAGGTATTCAGGTACATTGGGTACACAGATGGGCTGTGACAGGTCCTCGGGTACTCAGACGGGTTGTGACAGGTACTCTGATGGCTGGTGAAAGGTACTTTGATGGGTAATGACAGGTCCTCTTTATTGGGGGGGGGGGGGGGAGTCAGTGTGGTTGGTGTGTACTGTAACCGGTAACGAGATGTTATCGCAAAAACAAAAAAAAGATTTTCCTCCTGCGATGCCTCCCACTGAATGCCTACCACCGAATGCCTGCTCTGCGCTTTGACATTTCTTATAGCGGTAAGGGCCGTGGCCACATCACCCGGTGGAATCAGGCATGTGACGTCACGTGGTGGCGGGGCCACTGAGAAACTTAGCTAGGTGGCCCTATCCTTTACCTGTATTAGAAATGTTGAAGTGAAGAGGAGGCATTCAGCGGGGCTTTTTTTTTTTGGGTCGGTGGGCGGTGTGATTGAAGATGGATTTACATCAAGGGACACTATTATTTTATTTTTTAATAAAGAATTATGTTTATTACTTTTTACCACTTTTTTGGTGCATGGGTAGGGGTACTATGTTCCTGATACTCATTCACATGGGGGGGTCCTTGTTAAATGGGGCTTCCAGATTTCAAAAAGCTCCCTGCCCACAGACTCTGACAACCACAGCCCATGGCTGTTGGGAAGAGGCCCTTGTCCTTATCAAACGGGGACAAGTTGCCTTGGGGTGGTGAGGACCCCCTGCCCTAAAGCACCCACTTCCATTTTGAGGGCATGTGGCCTGGCATGGTTTGGGGGGGCGCCCACCCCTCCCCCTTTGCCCTTTGCTGACTTGCCAGGCTGCATGCCCGGATAAGGGGTTGGTATGGATTTTGTGGGGACCCTATGCCATTTTTAAAAAATTTTTGGCACGGGGTTCCCTTCTAAATCCATCCTAGACCTGAAGGGCCTAGTATGGACAGGGGGGACCCCACTCCATTTTTTTCTTTACTTTTAACCAACACTTTTTTATTGTTCAGCTGTCAGTGGGGAAACTCATTACTCCTTAACTACCAGTGTATAGTGCTCCCTGATTGGGAAAAGCTTTGCCCGATCAGGGAGCACAATGCACTGTGCAGCTCTCAGTGCATTGCAGGATGTTCGTCGGGGTGAACGTCCTGCAAATTTGGGTGTTCAGCGAACGGCTAATGTTTGGCCCGAGTATCAGTTTGCCCATTCCTAGTGTTCTTCAACTGTTGCACATCCAGCCTGGAATGGTACTTCTCATCAGCAGGAACTGTGGTGTGGCCCGGGAAATTAGTCAGTCTATCTATTCTGCACTTTAGTTCTTCTCTAGCAGTTTCTAAAATAACAAGAGCAGTAATCAAACTATATTGAAATAAAAAGGGCCAGTTACTAATATACTGCAAGGTGACCCCTAAATTAGGGTGACCACATTTCCAAACTGCCATTCAGGGACAGCCCCCTATGCATGCTCCAGTCGGGATGTCACAAGGATGTGGTGCCACCATGTGACATCATCGGGTGTCCCGCCCCTTACCTATTTAAGAAATGTCACTCACAGTTGGCGGGTGGCCGTGCTTGAGAGTGGAGCAAGGTTTATATGCTACTTAGAGCCTTAGATAGAAAATGCATTTGTATGTGAGCTCAACATTGCAGTTACAGGTGGCCACTTAGTTTCAAAAAGTGTAATTGTTCTTTCAATGGCAGGCTAAGATACATGAAACAAATGCTCTTTATTTCTAAGGCAATAAAGTTGCATATAAAAAAAAACTGTACTTTACACTACAAAAGGAATACAAATGACCTGAGGGATCTGAAGTAAATATTGGACAAACACCGACCTACCTGTCCACTATACTGCCCTACCTGTCCATTACACTGCCCTACCTGTCCACTACACTAACCTACCTGTCCACTACACTAACCTACCTGTCCACTACACTAACCTACCTGTCCATTACACTAACCTACCTGTCCACTACACTAACCTACCTGTCCACTGCACTGCCCCACCTGGCCACTACACTGCCCTACATGTCCACTAGACTAACTTACCTGTCCACTACACTGCCCCACCTGTTCACCACACTGCCCCACCGATACACTACATTGCCCCACCTGTCCACTACACTAACCTACCTGCCCACTGCACTAACTTACCTGTCTACTACACCAACCTACCTGTCCACTACACTAACTTACCTGTCCACTACACTGCCCCACCTGTCCAATACACTGCTCTACCTGACTACTACACCAACCTACCTGACCACTACACTGCCCAACCTGATCCCTACACTGACATACATGTCCACTACACTGACCTACCTACCTGATCACTACACTGACCTACCTGACCCACTACACTTAACTACCTGACCCACTACACTTACCTACCTGATCCACTACACTGACCTACCTGCTCACTACACTGACCTACCTGACCACTACACTCCTTCCTGCACTACTCCCCCACACATGTACATTTTGCTCACCAGTCTCCATGGCCTCCATGATGATCACCCATCGGATGAGTGTCCTCCCCCAGCCATTCCTCTGTAGTCCACGCTGTACGCCCGTCTGCACTAAGCAACACCCCTTCCCCTCATGCACACTTGGGCCGTCTGAGTCCTGCACCTGAGGAATCATGGGGAAAAGGCTCTACCGGAATGATGTTGCACTAGGGAGAAAGCACTGGCTGCCCCGCCCCAAGCTACACCACTGGGGCTGCCTGGGCCAGATGACATCTTCGGCAAATGTAGAATCTCTGATGGGCTGCATCAGTTTCACTCCAGGACACTGTATTGTCCCAGAATGAAGGTGCCAGGACCCGGGACATACCCGCTAATTGCGGGAATGTCCCAGGCAATCCAGATCACGTGGGCACCCTACCCTAAATACACATAGTAGCACAGACCTAGCTATCTGGTACTGTGCATATAAAATAATGATAAAGACAGGGTAGACATACTGTGACTAGGGATGAGCTTTGTGTTCGAGTCAAACCCATGTTCTGGCTGTTCGTCCATTCAGCAATTCTGAACATTATGGGCTGTTCACGCCAAATTTGAATGGTGCATCACGGCTCATAATTCACTGCGGCATTGCTTGCTGATGATTGGCCAAGCATGCACTATGACCCGCATGCTTTGGCCAACCACAGCGTAGAAAAATGGAGAGCCGTAATTAGCCAAAGCCAGGGTGGCTTTGGCCAATTATGTCTCAGGGGGTTTAGTACACGCCCCACACTATATAAGGCCGCCTGCACGGCGGCCTTGTGTAATGTCTTGCAGCGGCGGAGAGAGATAGACAGAGAGACAGTGTGGTTTAATTTCATTTGAAGCTGTTGCAAATACAGTCGGTGTACTGTGCCATCTGCACAGTGTACACCTAAAGCTACCCCAATTGCTGGTGTTCTGCTGATCCTATCTGCAGGCAGCTGTAGCAATTACAGTTTGTGTATTGTGCCATCTGCACAGTGTGCATCTAAAACTACCCCAATTGATGGTGTTCTGCTGATCCTATATACCGCAGGCAACTGCAGTAATTAAAGTCGGTGTACTGTGTCATCTGCACAGTGTGCACTTAAAGCTACCCCAATTGCTGGTGTTCTTCTGATCCTATACCACAGGCAGGCAGCTGCAGTAATTACAGTTGGTATACTGTGTACTCTGCACAGTGTGCATATAAAGCTACCCCAATTTCTGGTGTTCTCATACTAATAATACTACAGGCAGGCAGTTGATTCTGCTAGCTGCAGTATAATATATACGTCCCAGCTTTGTGCAGCTACATCTCCCTGCAGGCCATTAGTATGTCTGAAAGGCTAACAAGGAGAGGCAAACAGTCATGAGCCAATAAAAGAGGACAAGCAGGCTCTGTGTTTAGAGGCAACAGTGCTGGTTGTGGGCACGCTGCATCCTCATCAGCACGTGGCCATGGGACACGGTTGTCCTTATTTTCGGCAGCTGGTCATGTTGAGCCACAACATGCCAAAGACTTGGTAGAGTGGAGGACCAAGCCATCCTCATTCTCCTCATCCTCTCTCATTCAGGCTCAGGGTACTGGCAAAGCAGCTGCCAACGTCGCCTCTTCCCTCGGCTCAATGGCATCACTCACTCCTTCCCTAGCCCCACCATTTCCTCCTGAGGAGTCCCCCGAACTGTTTGAGAACAGTGTTGGGTACATGCTCCATGAGGATGTCCAGCGTTTTGAAGGCTCTGATGATGATACCCAGCTAGAGGAAGGCAGTAACGTGAGCCCAGAGAGAGGGGATGCTCAAGAAGGACAGCAATCTGGCAGTCATGTTCCCCCAGCGGGGCAAGTTCCAGCTCCCACCAAAAGTAACTGTGAGGACTTACAGTGTTATGGCACCAGCACCACCACCACCACCACCAAAGGCCCAAATTTTCTACCACTGTTCAACAAAGGCATTTAATTACAATTCTTGATATAATAGTTCACAGCAGGGCGTTCCAGCGCCCACCAAGAGTACTTTGAGGGCTTATAGTGTTGTGGCAACACCAACACCTTAGGCCCAAATTTCTGCAGAGCATATAGGGCAGGCCCCTACTTTCAAACATCCAACTTGCAAACATATCCTACTTGCAAACGGAAGGAGACAACAGGAAGTGCGATGAAATCTACCCATAGGAAGGGAAATTCTCTCCTGTAAGAGTTGATATGGGAAAAATGTGTCTCCTCTCCACTGATGCTTTATCCCAATCCTTGTTTTACTAAAAAACCCAAATGTTCACAAAACATTTGTCATTGGGCCAGAAAGTGTAGTGAAATCTTCTGAAGAGGTGAACAGACAGCAAAATAAAAAAAGGTTACAGGGGTGATAAGCCTTTCCTGTGTTTTCCAAAAAGCTTAAAAATAGATTTTTTGACTGGAGCTACACTTTAAAAATGTACCAGTTCAAAATTACAAACAGATTATACTTAACACACCTACAGTCCCTGTCCCTGTCTTGTTTGCACCGCCTGTATACTGCTGTTCTAAATATATAGGGCCTGGGGGCCCCCACGCCTTTCCTTTTTTTAATTTGGGTACGGGGTTCCCCTTAATATCCATACAAGACCCAAAGGGGCTGCCCAGTCGATATCTAGATGGTTATATTGCCCCATTATAATGACATTGCTCTGCCTTGCCACCATTCCTAGCTGTGATTGGAGGTCGGACTCTCTCATCCCTCAGGCTGGGGGACCTGTAGCATATGCCCACTATTACTTGCCCATTAGTTTCCTTCCTTTGGAGCTCCTCTTTTCCTACTCTCCCTGTCCCTATGATATAGGAGATACCCCTGAATGGTTACCAGCCAATCATGTGAGCTGTCAAACCAAGTTTCTGAAATCCCCACAAAATTGAAATCCTCCTCATAGATTAGCAGCTCTAATTTTATTGGCTAGAATTCTAGCGTTGGTTTACATGGCTCTTAATTTTGTCCTGTCACATACTATTTCCTTGTTAGTTGTTACAATGCTGCAATTGGGATTTGTCAACTTACTTACCTTGTGTTTTGGTATTTGATATTAACACTACCTTGTAGGTCCTTCTCCTCAATATAGCCCCAAAATCCCTGAAATAATTTTTTAGGACACTCCACCTTCCTCTAACTTTGTCATTAGTACCAACATGTAGCATGGGTCTTCCCCAGCCCCACCCAAAAATCTGTCCATCCGATCAGCGATGTGCTTTACCCTGAGTGCCCATTAAACAACATACAGCTCGGCGTTCACAATCTTTTTGACAGATTTCCCTATCTGTCCTTCTAATCTTTCCCTACCCCCAGAATTTGTGTTTCCTTACCCTTAGCTATGCCCCCGTTCTCGCTGGAGAAGTTGTTCTCCTGGCAGATAGGTTGCTCCAGCAATGCCACTCCTTGACTTGTTTCCCCAACATCATACAACAAGGCACAACAAGGCAAACTTATTGGGATGTGCCAACTCAGGACTGGCCTCTCTAGCTCTTTTACCAAACAAATGGCACTTTTCCCTCTATCCCACCTATCTGCCACCCTACTTCTCTGCTCTTGTGCCTGCATCCTTGTATCTTCCACCCGCCTCTGTGCTGGCCTCTGCCAGCACCTGATGGGTATGTTGTAAAGTTGCTTTCAGGTTGGAGATGTTTTCAGTATTGCCACTTTCCAGCTGCTTCCCTAGGTTTGGGAATTGGGCTTCCAAGGAAGCAACCTGCTCACATTTTGTGCAGCAGTATTCTCCCTCGATTGGATGCTCAAGGAATGCATACATCTCACAAGATGTACACGCGGTGCTCACAGCACACCCAGTTACACTCGTTATACCTGGTACTCCCAGTTACACCCGATACGCACGCTCAAAGTTACACCCGGTACTCAGTGTCGGCATATCCTCCAGTACCAAGCGAATGACGTGCTAAACTCAACCAGTGAAACTGTGTGTGATTAAGGAATATGTTAAGGCAAAGTGCAAAATATATATATATTCAGTACATCTCTGCTATATATGCACATTTATCTATGTTTTATCCCTTTAAGGGTAATTATAGAACAATGTCTGTTGATTTTCGAGTAATGCTCCTGTTGTGGATTGAAAACACACATCATTTTTGTGGACTGAGTGACATTGGCCCTTCCCCAGTTTCTTTTGCTAAACTACTCAACCATCCCACTGCCTTCATCCTCAAAGCAAAGAGGTTGATTTACTAAAGACAAATAGGCTGTTCACTTTGCAATGTAAATTGCATTGTGAAAGAGATTTGCTTCAGAGATTACTGAATGTAAAGGCTCAATAGACTCTATGAGATAACACATGGATCTTGTACAGGACATGGGGCAACTCTAAGTTACTGACAAGTTGTTATTTGTTACACTTACATAAAAAAAATAACACAATGCTTTCAAGGGTTTATTAAACAAATCAAAATGTATCAAATAGGAAAAGGTAATTGTTAGGGTTTAAACATACTTTAAGCATACAAGTCAATGTGTAATACAGAGTGCTTTCAGCGACATTTAATTTAAAGCAGACATTCCACCCAGAAATGGAACTTCCACTGATCAGATTCCTTCCCCCCTCCGGTGTCACATTTGGCACCTTTCAAGGGGGAGGGGGAGCAGATACCTGTCAAATCCAGGTATTTTCTCCCACTTCCGGCAAAATAGCGCCATATATTGTGCCATGAACTACGTTATGTCTGACCCCTCCCCCCTCCCCCCCCGCTGTCTTCTGGGAGACACACAGGTCCCAGAAGACAGCAGGGACCATTCAGAATATGCATCATGACTCACGCATGCACAGTAGGGAACCAGGAGTGAAGCGAAAAGTCTTCACTGCCTGGTTTCCTTACCAGGAATGGTGGCGGCAGCATCCGTGAGTTGTTTCGACATTGCAGGCTCCCTTGACAGGCAAGTGTCTACAGTATTAGTACCTGCTGAATTTTATATTTTTTTTCCCAGGCGGAACTCTGCTTTAAATTTGAGATGTACATCAGATAATTCTGTCTTGTATGGGGAGAAAACAGTCTATACATAAATGCCCATGGAAAAAGCATTTCCCTTTAGAAATAATAAAGTATTCTGAAGATTACTGAAGGCGTTGGCACCAGCCTTATACTGTGTGTAACAATAACATGGTCTGAATGACTATTAATACATTGTGTGATAAGCATTTCTTTTTTCAGACAAGACATGTCCTGCCAACCTTATCTACCAAGAATGCAGCCCTCCATGTACACCCACCTGCTCCAATCCAGGAAGGCAGTACTTTTGTGATGGACCTTGTGTGGCTGGATGCGTCTGTCCAAAAGGCAAGCTTAGAGCCTTTGTTCTTTGAATAAAGTACTACAAAAGATCCTTTACTTATCTTCTGTTTCTTTAAAAGCTGCAAGAACAGGCTTTCAGCCACTCTAGTGATCTGGGCATCTTAAAACATCAAATAATTATTTTAGGTGTAGCATCAGAAAACACATATTATACTATTTTAAACATTTTATTGTTTGTAACTCTAGACAACTCTAAACTCTTATGTTGCGTATACACGACCAGACTTTCTGTCAGACTAGGTCCGACAGAATCAGTCCGTCAGACAATCCGATCGTGTGTGGGCTAATCCGATCGTTTTTCACATAAAAAATCCGATAGACCTAGAAATAGAACATGTTTCAAATCTGTCCGAGGGACTCAATTCCTATTGGGAAAACCGTTCGTCTGTATGCTGGAACGGACTTTCGAATGGACTTAGTCCGTTCGTATGTGGGCAAGTCCGTTCATTCGGAAGGTCCATCGGAACTCAGCCGAAAGTCTGTCGGGAAGACCATTGGACCTCGTCTGCCAGAAAGTCTGGTCGTGTGTATGCGGCATTAGGCCTGGTTCACACCTATGCATTTTTTAGTGCATTTTCAGTTTTGCAGAAACACATTACAGTCCTTTTAACATGGTTTCCTATAGATGTAGTTCACATTTGTGCATTTTAAGGAAAGGGCCAGGGTTTTCTTTTCAGGTTTTTGTTTCCATAGACTTCAATGGTTTAAAGAAGTGTATTGAAAAAAAAAGCAAAATGCACCTGCAATATGCAAACTACAACCTGCACAAGTGTGCATTTGGCTACATTCACAGGCTATATTCACACCTAAGCATCACATTTTCAAGTGTTTTTGAGGGTTTTTTGGAACTAAATTGAGTGTTATTGTACCTATGTCAGACATTTGTAAGGTGTTTTTTAACTGTAAAAGGTGTAGGGTGCTGCTGCATTTCCATTGCAGTCTATGGGGGAAAAAGTGCTTAATTCTGCCGGAACAGTAGCTCATGTACTTTTGTGAGTGACAGGCTACAAGCAACAGGATGCTCAGACGTGAACAAGGGCTATCAAAGACAAATGATTTTTGCTTGTTGAGCTACAAGGGCAAATAAATTTAAAAAATAAATCGCTGACATTTAAACATGCCTTCAAATATAAAAGCAACAATTAAGAATTTACCGTATATACTCGAGTATAGGTCGATCCGAATATAAGCCGAGGCCCCTAATTTACCACAAACAAAATAGGAAAACGTATTGACTCGTGTATAAGCCGAGGGTGAGACATGCCTGTCCATCCCTGTGTGTCCGTCCATCCATGTGTGTCCGTCCATCCCTGTGTATCCGTCCATCCCTGTGTGTCCGTCCATCCCTGTGTGTCCGTCCATCCCTGTATGTCCGTCCATCCCTGTGTGTCCGTCCATCCCTGTGTGTCCGTCCATCCCTGTGTGTCCGTCCTACCTGTGTCCTGTGCCTCTTTGTCCTTCTGCAGCCTGTGTCCTTCTGCAGCGATCTGCATGTAAAAACATGCCAGGATCGCCGCACCTCTTCTCGTCTGTGACAGACGGCAGCCATTCCACTGTTCAAAAGCCGCGCCTCCGTCTGTGATAGGCGGAACACTCAATTTCCCAGCAGTCAGTGTTCCGCCTATCACGGACATCCTCTCATCCTCGTCCGTAGTACGAGGATGAGCGGATGTCCGTGATAGGCGGACCACTGACTGCTGGGAAATTGAGTGTTCCGCCTATCACAGACAGGGAGGCGCGGCTTTTGAATAATGGAATGGCCGCCGTCTGTCTGCTCGACACGCTGATCGGGTAGACAGACGGCGGTGACTCGAGTATAAGCCGAGGGGGGCACTTTCAGCCTCAAAAAAGGGGCTGAAAATCTCGGCTTATACTCGAGTATATACGGTACTAAATTATTTAATAGAACAATCAAAAACCCACCATTTTACTAGACAAAGCATTTGTGTTTAGACAGTCTAGGGCTGGATTCACACCTATACATTTTTAGTCCTTTTTGCATTTTGCAGATTTGTACTACAGTCCATATAACATGGTTTCCTATGGAACACGTTCTGTTGTGCAAATCTGCAAAATGCAAAAAGCACTAAAAATGCATAGGTTTAAGAGAAGTGACCTGCCGCAGTACCAAGGAGCAATGGCATGCTTCCATCCCGGGTAAATTGTATAAAAAGAAAAGGGGGACAAGTGGGACTTTAAATGAAGCATGTCAATTGAAAATAACAATGTATGAATACATGTGAATAAAATAATTTAGATTTAATTTATAATCAATGACCCCTAGGGGTTGTCCATGATCTGAATGCATACAAAGGTAGTACAGTAATATAAATATAGATATACACTCAATATATTTTCATAATAGTAATCAGAGAATCTGGAGTATAGACAAATCAATGGACATACATGGATGCAGTTCATAACAGAAATACATAAATTACTAATCAAAAATCATAAAATCACATGAATGAGTACAAACTCTATAAGACAAAAGTTGATATTATCAAGGATTAAAATAAGCTTAAGTAGGCATCCTTAGTTTGAGAATCCGACGCGTTTCTTGGCTTCTTGCCAAGCCAAGAAACGCGTCGGGTTCTCAAACTAAGGATGCCTACTTAAGCTTATTTTAATCCTTGATAATATCAACTTTTGTCTTATAGAGTTTGTACTCATTCATGTGATTTTATGATTTTTGATTAGTAATTTATGTATTTCTGTTATGAACTGCATCCATGTATGTCCATTGATTTGTCTATACTCCAGATTAGGGATGAGCCGAACACCCCCCGTTTCGGTTCGCACCAGAACTTGCGAACGACCCCCGCGTTCGGTACGAACGTTAGAACCCCATTGAAGTCTATGGGACTCGAACGTTCGAATTGGAAAGTGCTAATTTTAACGGCTAATATGCAAGATAGTGTGCTAAAAAGGGTTTGGCGACCTGCCTCCTGCCTCAGGGGATATGGGTCACTGCAAAAAAAAGTTTTAAAAACTACCGTTTTGGCGGGAGCACTGATTTTAATGACGATTAAAGTGAAAAAAAAAAAGTGAAATATTCCTTTAAATATGGTGCCTGGGGGGTGTCTATAGTATGCCTGTGAAGTGCCACGTGTTTCCCGTGTTTAGAACAGTCCCTGCACAAAATGACATTAAACGGAAATAACACCATTTAAAACTGCTTGCGGTTTTAATGTTATATCTGGTTCCTGCAATATGGTTGAAAATCATTGAGAAACATGGCATGGGTAGCCCTGCCTGCCCATTACCAGCCTATTTGGGTCTTGTACACATATTAAGGGGAACCCCGTACCCATATTAAAAAAAGGAAATGCGTGTGGCCCCCAGGCCCTATATACTCAGAACAGCAGTATACAGGCGGTGCAAACAAGACAGGGACTGTGTAGGTTTGTTGTGTTAAGTTGAATCTGTTTGTCATTTTCAACCGGTACATTTTTAAAGTGTAGCTCCAGTCAAAAAAAATATCTTTAAGCTTTTTGGAAAACATAGGGAAGGGTTATCACCCCTGTATAATTTGTTTTGTCGTCCATCTTTTTTCATCTCACTTGCTGCTGTCTCCTTGCGTTTGCAAGTAGGAGATGTTTGTAAGTTGGATGTTTGAAAGTAGGGGCCTGCCCTATATTATAGCGGTATGTACTGGGTACAGAGCACGCAGACAGCACGCACTATCTCCTAACACTACTGACTGCAAGCTCTATTATTAACCACTTGTTAGCCCAATGTTTGCATAAAGTGAAAGATGAAGTTATGCTGAGTAAATAGATATCAAACATGTCACTCTTCAAAATTGCACATGCCCGTGGAATGGCGCCAAACGTCGCTACTTAAAAAATCCCCATAGGCGACGCTTTAAATATTTTTTTACTGGTTACATGTTTTGAGTTGCAGAGGAGGTCTAGGACTAGAATTATTGCTCTCACTCTAACATTCTCGGCGATACCTCACATGTGTGGCACATGCGAGCACATGGGGACATGGGCGCTTTAATTTTTATTTTATTTTTTTATTGTTCATTTTACTTTATTTTAGTTTGACATTTTTTTTCCCAAAAATATATTTTTGATCACTTTTATTCCTATTACAAGAAATGTAAACATCCCTTGTAATAGGAATATGGGGTGACAGGTCCTCTTTACAGTGAAATCTGGGGGGGTCAATATGACCCCTCATCTCACCTCTAGGCTGGGAAGCCTGAAATAAAAAATAAAAAAAAAGATTCTGGCTTTGATCGTACTGGCGAGTTGGTAGAAGCACCGGAGGGCGGTGAGGGGTGGGGGGCGTCTATGGCTGGGTACTTCAGGGTATCACCGAGTATGGCTGGGTATCTCTGAGTATGGCTGGGTATGGCAATTTATGGCAGGGTATTACAGAGTATTGGCGGGGTATTGGCGGGGTACTGCAGAGTAATAGCAGGGTACTGCAGAGTATTGGGGGTACTGCAGAGTAATGGCGGGTACTGCAGAGTATTGGGGGGTACTGCAGAGTAATGGGGGTTACTGCAGAGTAATGGGGGGTACTGCAGAGTAATGGGGGGTACTGCAGAGTAATGGCGGGGTACTGCAGAGTAATGGCGGGGTACTGCAGAGTAATGGCAGGGTACTGCAGAGTAATGGCAGGGTACTGCACTGCAGAGTAATGGCAGGGTACTGCACTGCAGAGTAATGGCAGGGTACTGCACTGCAGAGTAATGGCGGGGTACTGCACTGCAGAGTAATGGCGGGGTACTGCACTGCAGAGTAATGGCGGGGTACTGCACTGCAGAGTAATGGCGGGGTACTGCACTGCAGAGTAATGGCGGGGTACTGCAGAGTAATGGCAGGGTACTGCAGAGTAATGGCAGGGTACTGCACTGCAGAGTAATGGCAGGGTACTGCACTGCAGAGTAATGGCAGGGTACTGCACTGCAGAGTAATGGCGGGGTACTGCACTGCAGAGTAATGGCGGGGTACTGCACTGCAGAGTAATGGCGGGGTACTGCAGAGTAATGGCGGGGTACTGCAGAGTAATGGCGGGGTACTGCAGAGTAATGGCGGGGTACTGCACTGCAGAGTAATGGCGGGGTACTGTACTGCAGAGTAATGGCGGGGTACTGTACTGCAGAGTAATGGCGGGGTACTGCAGAGTAATGGCAGGGTACTGCAGAGTATGCACTGGTATTGCAGAGTATTGGCAGGGAATTGAGGGGTTAAATTCGGTGAGCAGCGATGTGGGCACTGCAGATGCAGCCCACATCGCTGCTGACACCGATCTCTTTCCCCTCCGCTGTACCGATCGGTACAGAGAGGGGAGGGAGGAACAGGTGTCATAACATGACGCCGGTTTGTTTCCAAGTGATCACTCCGTCATTTGACGGAGCAATCACGTGGTAAACGGCCGCTATGAGCGGCCGTTTACCGTGATGCGCCGGGTCCTATGGACCCGGCGGTCACGGATGCTCTCGAGTGCGCACACCTCGGGGCACACGAGAGCAGAATTCTGGGAGGCCGTTAATTAACGGCCTCTCTGAGTTAAACAACCGCCCTGAAGCCGTTAATCGGCAATGGGCAGTTGTTAAGTGGTTAAAGCTAGATCACTAGCTATATAGGTGAGGTGAATATAGTGGTGTATACTGCAGTCAGGGCACAGACAACAACCACTACACAGCAGCAAGATAGGAAATCAGCCAAAAACGATTGGTGTGTACTGTGTTGAAGGTACACAGAACACCCACTGCTTCAGATGCAAAGTAACACACTACAGGAGGCCGCCTTAAAGGCGGCCTTATATAGTGTGGGGCGTGCACTACACAGTCTGAGCTATGATTGGCCACAGGCAGGATGCCTGTGGCCAATCATGGCTCTCCTCGCTGCCGGCGCTGCGATTGGCCAAGCATGCGGGGTCACAGTGCATGCTTGGCCAATCATCGGACAGCAATGCACTGCGCCAACGCAGTGCATTGTGGTCCGCGCGCGCGTCACTCGAATTTTGACGCGAACGGCCAAAACGTTCGGAATTCGCCGAACGCACGAACAGCCAATGTTCGAGTCGAACGTACGTTCGACTCGAACACGAAGCTCCTCCCTACTCCAGATTCTCTGATTACTATTATGAAAATATATTGAGTGTATATCTATATTTATATTACTGTACTACCTTTGTATGCATTCAGATCATGGACAACCCCTAGGGGTCATTGATTATAAATTAAATCTAAATTATTTTATTCACATGTATTCATACATTATTTTCAATTGACATGCTTCATTTAAAGTCCCACTTGTCCCCCTTTTCTTTTTATAAAAATGCATAGGTGTGAATCCAGCCTTATGATTAAGGACCTCAGACAGACAGTAACTGACTTTTCTTTTTACTGGCCACCAAATTCCCCATTCTGTGATTGGACAATGAAGGATAAAAAGTAGATTAAAGGTCATCAGTCTGCTCTTCTTTTTTTTTTTTTCACTATCCTCTACTGACTGCACAACTACTAATAATGCTAAAGCCTAAATGGCGAAGCAAAAAATACCATTGTGGAGGAGTACCCCACCCATACTACAGGGGTTAAATGGGGGGTTAAATGCTTTTTAAGTTTAGAGATGCCAGAGCAGGGAGAAATACTTGACTAATGCCACGTACTGTACACACGACCAGACTTTCCGGTCGTGTGTACGTGGCATAAGGCTGTCAATAGATGGATAGAATTTCAAGTTTAAACTCTTAGGAAAAGTCTTAGGAAAATTCTCCTTACATTCTCAGAACATTTGAAAGTCATTCAAAACAGTGGTCATCAACCCTGTCCTCAGGACCCACTAACATCCCAGGTTTTATGTATTACCTTGGGGAGATGTAGACTAGAACACTGCAATCGCTGAGCAGCAAATGATATCACCTGTGATGTATTTCAGTTATCTTGCAAACCTGGCCTGTTAGTGGGCCCCGAGGACAGGGTTGATGACCACTGGTTCAAAAGATTTAATTTTCTGTAAAGTCAATGATTTAAATCAGCATTAACATTATTAGAGTTTCATGCAGTATATCACAATATGGGGACAAGTTGTCTACCTTGTAAATACAAGAAATTCCACTATAAATACATTCAGGCTTTAATAGAGGGGGATTGATACAATTGAAACAATATAGCTTAATATCTAGGAAAATAACATTTCTAAGGAAGAGAGACAGGCTCTACAGCAGTTAAAAGACAATAAGGGGTTAGTGATAAAGGAAGCAGATAAGGGAGGAGCAGTGGTGGTGATGAGTAGGGAACAATATAGATCTGAAGCTATCAGACAGCTTAGTGATATTCCCATCCAACAATCCCACTATGCCGTTTCAATCAACTCTTTTAAAACATTTACAGTTGGGCATTAGTATGAGAGTTTTGTAATCCAAAACTTCTGAGTATTTCTATGTGGATAAACCTGTGGTGGAGGTCTTCTATCATCTGCCCAAAATTCACAAAATTGATTGTCCTTTACAAAGACAACCAATCGTGGCCGGAAATGGTTCCTTATTGGAGCGTTTGGGAGAATGGATAGACTGCCACCTACAGCTTTTAGTACACAGATTGCCTGGTTACATTAGAGATACAAGCACAGTCCTATCCCATATTTCATCTGTCAAATGGACATCTACCTATGTGTGGGCTACATTGGATGTGAGGGCACTTTATTCGTCAATCCCCCACAGCGCTGGATTGCAGTCCATCCAATATCATCTTCAACACTATAGCTCCTATTCTCAGGAGCTACAGGAGTTTATTTTTTTAGGCATTGAGCTCTTATTAACGCACAATTATTTTTTATTCAATGATGTCTATTATATGCAGCGCTGTGGGGCGTTGATGGGTGCTAGATTCTCACTGTCCGTGGGGAATCTCTACATGGGTTTGTGGGAGGAACCTTTTTTGTTCTCTCCCAGCAACCTCTGTGCCAGGCAGATTGTATGGTATGTTCGCTATATCGATGACCTTGTGATGGTGTGGGATGGTGACACTATAGGAATGCATGAATTTTGGAAATGCCTTAATGACAATCAGCTAAATTAGCTTTTTTCAATTGAGCATGATGCTTTCAGTATCAGCTTTTTAGACATCCCCCTAAAGGGCGGTTCAACTACGGGTGATGTTTCAACATGCACCTATAGGAAATCACGCTCTGGTAACACTACACTTTTTGCAGCCATTTGTCATCCATCCCACACCATCAATGCCATCTCTTATGGGAAATGTATTTATAAACGAAACTGTTCAACAGACTCAGCCTTTGTAATGAAAAAGAAAATACCGGCGCTCAAATAATATGCTAATTATATGTTATACTTGGTGTGCTGCAATCAAAATAAGCCCACCGTATATAGTGAGCAAAATATTTGTATTAAATTATAGATTGTGCAAACTACCTGAGCATTTCAAAACAAAAAATAAATATAAATAAATTGTGCTCAAATAAAACTACCTGAGCATTTCAAAACAAAAAATAAATATAAATAAATTGTGCTCAAATATTATGTTTAAACATATACCACATGTGAATCCTTACAATATCATCTGCGTGTGTTAAACTCCAATTCCCAAACCTTTATAAAGCAAATTCTCATAAACAAGCAATCAAAAAAACATATAAGCAAGCAAAAAAATATATATAATCATAAAAAAACCAATACCAATAAACCAAAAAAAAACCCCAAGTCCATATATTTTCTCAATTTCAAAAAAGATGCTTGTAAACTGGGGTGCAATTCCCCTATTGCAATTCCTTCAGGAATAAACTATCAAATCTTCCTATGTTCACGTGCGTTGCTCCTCACCACAAATCACCCTTCGCGCCACCGCCACCTTACCAAATGGCAACTCACCAGACATATATGGGATCTCACTTTTGGTTCATTCAATGGATAACCACTCGGGTATAAGGAGTGGTTATTCATTGAAAGGTGGTGGTGGCACGAAGGGTGATTTGTGGCGATAGGGGAATTGCACCCCAGTTTACAAGCATATTTTTTTAAATTGAGAAAATATGTGGACTTGGGTTTTTTTTTTTTTTGGTATTGGTTTGTTTATGAATATATATATATATTTTTGATTGCTTATATATTTTTTTGATTGCTTGTTTATGAGAATTTTCTTTATAAAGGTTTGGAAATTGGAGACTCAGCTTTGAGCTGGAATGCAAGGTCATTCATCAGCGCTTATTGGACAGAGGTATAACAAACCTGTTATACACCAAGGACTGGAAAGGGTTTTGATAAGGGACAGAGAGGAATTACTGTCAGATAAGCCGAAAATCAAGAGAGAATATATAAATAAGAATAAACCTTATAAACCTTACAACTCCAGAAATAGAATAACGACAAACCTATTACATTTGTAACTAAATTTTCCAAAGAATATCATCAAATAGTCAGAATAATAACAAAGAATCCGCCAATACTGTATACAAATATTTAAATGGGATATTGCAAGCAGGTTGCCACTTTTCTAGCCAGCATGTGCCCACATTAGGGACTGCACAATCACCTAGTCTTTTCTCATCTAAACAATGCCAACCCACCTGACTCTCTTATCCTGGACTTACCTTTGTAATACAAAAACCTGTATATTTTGAATGCAACACGTCACTTTAGAGAATGTCATCAGGGTAATCTTTACTCATTTCACTTCAGAGGTATAGAACGAATGTCTCACTCGCACAGAGGAGGTGACAGGGAGAGAAGGCCACTGGGGAGAGAAGTATGGTGGATTTTTAGATTAAAAACTAGATCACCTCAGGGGTTAAACCCGAGGTGGGATCTGGGCTTGCACTTACATTAAGAATGCCTCTCCCCAGAGCCTCCTCTCTCTCTTTTCCTTTTTCTCTTCTGGTTTTTTTCTTCCACATACCTGGATTATTACTTTCATCTTTTTTTATGTAATGTTTTTTGAATTTTATGGTGTGCTTTCTTATGCATATGTCTATATGTATATGAATGTATGCACGTGTGTGTACATGCGTGTGTGTACATACATGTGCATATTATCACTGCAAGGTGTGTGAAAATTAGTGCAGCTGCGGTCAATTACAGTAAGACATTCAATGGGTGGAGCGTGTGATCTTTAGAGCTACTATTTATTTCAAAGTTTTATGTCTGTAATGTGGTTATGAATAAGGCCCTATAGGCTGAAACGCTTCAACTGACATAATCTGCGTTTGTTCACTGTGGCTATTCAATAAAATTAAGACATTTTAAGAACAAGAAACAGAGTGCGGATCATTTTTTCCACATTACTCTGCTCAGCCAGTGACTGTGGATCGAGCACCTGGGAGCTCTGCTATTTATGTGGTGTATGGATAGTAGCACTGACTTTGCTGTTAATACTTTAAATCAGCATTATCCCTTTTAATTTTGGGATCTTATATTGGCAGTGTTTTTTTTTTTTCCTCAATTAATATGTCTAAATACCCTTTTCATGTAGGCTGATATATAGTGCCTTGAAAAAGTATTCATACCTCTTGAAATTTTCCATTTTGTCATGTTACCACCAAAAAAGTTAATGTAATTTATTGGGATTTCTGTGTGATAGAGTAGAAAGAAAATAATAAATAATTAGCAGCTCCTGAATTATCGAGCACCAGCCCGCCACTGTTCAGATGTCACCTAATTAATAATAGTATTATTAGTTATTATTAATAGTGTTTGTAATTGAATCTCAGTATAAATACAGTTGTTATGTGGAGCCCTCAGAGGTTTGTTAGAGAACCTTAGTGAACAAACAGCATCATAAAGGCCAAGGAACACATCAGACAGGTCAGGGATAAAGTTGCGGAGAAGTTTAAAGCAGGGTTAAAGCGAGATTCCACCCTAAAGTGGAACCTCCGCTGATCGGATCCCTCCCCCCCTCCGGTGTCACAATTGACACCTTTCAGGGGGGAGGGGGGTGGAGATACCTGTCAAAGACAGGTATTTTCACCCACTTCCGGGCATAGACTCCCGTGGGAGTCTACGCCATTTCCTGCCCTGCCGCGCTGTCTGCTGGGACACACACGGGTCCCAGTGACAGCGCGGAGATTCCCTATTGCGCGGCGCGGTTCGCGCATGCGCAGTAGGGAACCGGGAAGTGAAGCCGATTCGCTTCACTTCCTGATTCCCTCACCTAGAATGGTGATTGCAGCAGCCGAGAGCCGAGCGATCGATCGGCCTCGGCTGCCGGCATCGCTGGAACCCGGGACAGGTAAGTGTCCATTTATTAAAAGTCAGCAGCTGTAGTATTTATAGCTGCTGGCTTTTAATATTTTTTTTTGGGTGGAATCCCTCTTTAAGTTTTAAAAAAAATATCCCAAGCTTTGAACATCTCACGGAGCACTGTTCATCATCCAAAAATGGAAAGAGTAGGGCACAACTGCAAACCTACCAAGACATGGTGGTCCACCTAAAATGACAAGCCGGACAAGGAGAGCATTAATCAGAGAAGCAGCCAAGAGGCCCATAGTAACTCTGGAGGAGCTGCAGAGATCTACAGTTTAGGTGGGAGAATCTGTCCACAGGACAACTATTAGTTGTGCACTCCACAAATTCTGCCTTTATGGAAGAGTGGCAAAAAAAAAGCCATCGTTGAAAGAAAGCCATAAGAAGTTCAGTTTGAAGTTTGTGAGAAGCTAGTGGGGGTCGCAACAAACATGTAGAAGAAGGTGCTCTGAGAAAATAAACTCTTTGGCCTAAAAGCAAAACGCTATGTGTGGCAGAAAACTAACACTGCACATTACCCTGAACACACCATCCCCACAGTGAAACATGGTGGTGGCAGCATCATGTTGCGGTGATGCTTTTCTTCAGCAGAGATGGGGAAGCTGGTCAGAGTTGATGGGAAGATGGATGGAGCCAAATACAGGACAATCTTAGAAGAAAACCTGTTATGCCACGTACATACAATCACACGAGCGGAATTTCAGCCAGCAAAAGACTGATGAGAGCTTTTCATCTTAAAATGTGACCGTGTGTATGCTTCATCGGAATTTAGCTGGTCAAATTCCTGCCAGCACAAATTTGAGAGCATGTTCTCAATTTTTCGGAAATTACAATTGTGTGTGTGCAATTCTGACAAGCAAAAACTCATGCATGCTCAGATTAAACTAGGAGATGGAAGCTATTGGCTACTGGCTATTGAACTTCCTTTTTCTAGTCCTGTGATACGTGTTGCAAGACAGCTTGAGAGAAATCCCATCGGAATGCCGTCGGGAAAACCATCAGAGCTGTTTCCGACCAAAATTCAGATTGTGTGTATTAGAGTCTGCAAAAGACTTTGGACTGGGGTGGAGGTTCACCTTCCAGCAGGACAACAACCCCAAACATACAGCTAGAGCTACAATAGATTGGTTTAGATCAAAGTATATTCATGTGTTAGAATAACCCAGTCAAACTCCAGACTTAAATCCAATTGAGAATCTGTGGCAAGACTTGAAAATTGCTGACAAAGCTTGAGCTATTTTGCAAAGAAGAATGGGTTCTCTAGATGTGCAAAGCTGGTAGAGATATACCCAAAAAGACTTGCAGCTGTAATTGCAGTGAAAGGAGGTTTTACAAAGTATTGACTGGGGGGGGGGGGGGGGGGTAAATACAACTGCACTCATTCATATATATTTCACATATTTATTTGTAAAAAAATTGAAAACCATTTATTATTTTCTTTACACTTCACAATTATGTACCACTTTGTATTGGTCTATCACATGAAATCCCAATAAAATACATTTACATTTTTTGTTGTAACATGACAAATTGTGGAACAATTCAAAGGGTATATATACCTTTTCAAGGCACTGTAGCAGTCACATGATTTCTTCTGCTCCCCTTCTCCAGCTGCAAGACTGATATGGAGGGGCTGCTACTCCTCTGCTGAGAGGACTGCATAAACTTTCACCTGTCTGATTAGGAGATTCTGCACTCAAGCTTCAACCTGCATAGAATGTGAAAGCAGGAAGGATCAGGATGACACATGAAAGGCAGAAAGGAACACTATGACAGATTTAAGGCAGGAAGGATCACTATGGCATGCTTTCACTAGTTCAATGATCTGTTTACATGGCTTTGTATATAAAAAATAATAAAGTGTATAACCAAATTATCTGCATGCAGTCATTTTGTATATGAAAAATGAACAGAAGCTGTATGTCTAAATATAATGTTTGAAAATGTTAAAATGTATTTGCTTGTGAAAGCATACAAGACTGTGCTTCTAGTGGCTCTCTCCCTCAATGTTACACTAAATGAGACAACGCAGCTTTTACTATGAGGAGGGGGAGGAGCAGCTTCAGGTAAACATTTTAATCAATGAAGGCTGTAGGAGAGGAGAGGGGCAGGGAGTAGAGAGGAGTGGAGAGGGGCAAGGAGCAGAGGAGATTGTGTTCTCAATCTTGGATATGGAACTGACAGGGAGAGAGGGGGAGATGGAGAGATGCACAGTGGAGAGCTGCAGCAATGGAGGCACATATTGTGACCACGCTTTCATAGCTCAGCAGCCATGATAAACGTTGTCAGTTCTTGGGGGGGGGGGGGGGATCAGAACAAGGCAGGATCAACCAGGTACTATACAAGATAGAAAGGGGCAATTGAAAAATCAAAAGCAATATGCTACAGCTTGTACCTTAAAGAGACAGAAGTATATATATATATTTTTGGGGGTGGGGTTTAGCAATCACTAATTAATATTTTATCTTGGAATAAATAGACTTTAAATAGAATAAATGATAACCACATAGAAGATAAGTTTGAATTCAATATCACACTTATCCTAAAAGAAAAATGCTTGAGAAACTGACATGGACACAACAGTGCCATTTAGCAGTTTCTACCTTTATTTTATATTCCAAGAATATTTATTTCCATGATGATTAATAATACATTTTAGGCATATTATAGGCATTTTTAGGGTGTTAACACCCATTAGACTGATTGATTAAGGAATGGACATTCCAAAAAAGTGTGCTAATATTCAGAACTGAAAAAAGTGTGCTAGTACTCAAAACGATGTATCCTTGGGTCATGATAACTCTTAGGGCCGGTTCACACTGCAGGCGAGGCGAGGCGACTCCGACTTGCCTCGCCGCGACCTGCCGCAACCTCAGCGGCAACTTGCAGATGACTTCTGTATAGAAGTCAATGCAAGTCGCCCCGAGGTCGCCCAAAAGTAGTACAGGAACCTTTTTTCTGAGTCGGAGCGACTCGAGTCGCTCCTCTCAGAACGGTTCCATTGTACAGAACGGGGGCGACTTGCAAGAGCGAGGCGAGGCGAGTCGTGTCGTCTAGCATCGCCCGCTGTGTGAACCGGCTCTTAGTCACAGGATGTAGCTCAAGCAAAACCATATGTTATCAAAATAGGGAAAGAAAAGAGTTAGATTAATGTTCTTTTATCCTGTAGACATAACAAGCTTTTAACCCATGCAGTGCAGGGGAGGGGTCCACTGCTAGGATATATTTTTTTCCTAATTCCTTTGGGTTTGGCTTTACATTTTTTCAGTCAATATTTGCCTAAAAAAAGAAATGTATAGTCAAGAGTCAATAGGTTCTAGATAGTTTAAGGAGCACAATATACTGCAAACTATGGAAATCTCAAAATAGTAAAATGCAACTTTTTGCCTAAAATATCTAATCCAAGCTATTTCGTCTCTGTTATTCTCTCAGGATATGTCCTGGATGATGTAACTAATTTAGGATGTGTCCTCCTTGAAGACTGTTCTTGCATATACAACAATATTGTGTATCCAACAGAATCAATCTATAGTACTACATGCTCTCGCTGGTAAGTGTATTTCATAGATATTTTGCTACTGATGAATTTCAATAGTATCGTGCTTTTCCCTTCCAGTTTTAATGCAAAAAAAAAAAAATTAAATCAATAAAAACATCTATACGTGAAATTACAGTGAAAATTTTTTTTCTACTGTATATGCATGACCAAATGGTATATCGATAGGTTTGTTTTATGTCAACACATATTATCAAAAAGTGATATTCATACATAACCTTGAAAAAATATATGTAAATAAATATGAAGTCCTTTGTCCAAAAACAAATTGCAAAGTTCAATCTTGTACAATCAAATTGCCCGATCCTTCTAATTTTCAGCACTGTTAAATTTCTACAGAATTCCTCATCTTAGGCCGCGTACACACGGGCGGATTGTCTGCCCAACTTAGTCCGCTGAACCGTGTTTCAGAGGACAATCCGCTCGTGTGTGGGCTTCAGCGGACTTTTTCAGCGGACAGTCTGACGGACTAAGTCTTTCGGAATTTCCGTAATTTTGTCCGTCCAAACTTGGTTTTGTCCGTCCAAACTTGGTTTCAGCGGACAGTCCGCTCGTGTGTAGGCAAGTTGGACGGACTAAGTATGGCGCATGCTCAGAAAGGATTTACACGGCCGAAGGTTGCATTGCAGTGTATTGGACGTCGTATTTCTAGTCCCGTCGTACGTGCTGTATACGTAATCGCGCAAGCTTTCAGCGGACTGTCTGTTCATCGTGTGTGGTCAAGTCCGTTCATTCAAAAGTTGGACGGACTGTCTGTCGGATTGTCTGACGAACTTAGTTGGGCAGACAATCCGCCCGTGTGTACGCGGCCTAAGTGAAATGAACTGTTTCCAGCTTCCCCCATTGTTCACTTCACTCCAATCCACCACGTGGTTTAGAGATGTACCTTCACCTTCTTGGGTGGACCTCACAGTGAGGTCAATAAGCATCATTTTGTTTTGAGAGAGCGAGAAAATAAAATATAACAGGACACATTCCATATAGCTGAGTGAGAGAAATAAAACATAATAACAGCACACATTCACACAAAAAGCTAACGCCGTTATGTTAAGCGTTTCCAAGTTTGTCTATTCAGAAAACATGTAATGATTTCTCTTTAAACACAGAAATGTACTGGACCTTATACAGTGACTTTAGCTGACCTAGACTAAGCACATGAGATTTCCCAACCTATGTATGCCCTCATATAAGGCTATATTATTAATACATTATGGAAGGGTTCTTCAGTCAATTCCATTGTAACAACATATAATTAATCTCTTGCAGTGTTTGCTCTGGTGGTCACTGGAATTGTAAAGATCTACCCTGTCCAAGTGTCTGTTCTGTGGAAGGTGGATCACACATTACCACTTTTGATAAGACTCAATATACATTTCATGGAAAATGCATTTATGTACTTGCAAAGGTAAACCTGTTAAAGCAAATGAACTTTAGTGTAGCCTAGTAAGCTACAGAAAGACCAACACACATAACAATATATGTAATGGGTAAACCATGTTAATTTAACACATGCCCTAACCTTTTCTAAGAAATAAACATGCACCAATGGAATGAGCACCAGACCAAAGGATAATTATGTCAAATTTAATGTATTCGTTTACATGAAAAATGTGTTTCAGGGATAAGAAAAAACTCCCTGTAAACAAAGCTGCAGTACTGGCTTATTGCTGTTTGGTCTACAGCTTCTGCATGCTTTGTTCATGATTCCTGTGCCTGACCTCTGATCTTGACCCGACTTTATCCTGACCACGCTTGTCTGCTACCTGCTCTGAGCACAGCTTTTCCCCAGATTCTGCTTCTGCCTCATTTTTTTGCCTTATCTGCTTATCCATCGCTGACACTGGCCTGTGACCAGACTACCTTGCTGTCCGCCTTTTAAGCCTAATCTGTCCAACTATTACTGACAGTCTAATCCTGCATCCTGCATCGTCCTCATTCAGCCTGTTACAGCTCCTTCAGCCCAGTAAGCTCAAGTCTGGCTCCTGCCTCCCCTGCTGCACATCAGCAGTCTTCCGCCAGCCAAACACCATGCCAGCTCATCTGCCACCATCCTATCCTGCTGCCACATCTGCTGACAGCTGCAACCCATGCAGACTACTGGATTGACCACAGGCACTTATACCTCACTGTGCTCTCATGGTTGTTGTTTCACTAGCAATGGCCCCTGAGCTGGAGCCGTATAAGTGGCCTTTCTCTTCTCCACAGGTTCATTGAGATGTAGGTGACATTCCCCAGTCATCAAGGCTTCAATTAAAATAAGAACCCTAAATGTATTCAAAAAAGAGCTTTCCTATTTAAATCTATGTAGGGAAGCTGACTGCTAGAGGAGAGTTTTTGCCAGCAATATCAGTGTGAGCAATCAAGCAGTTAGCTTTCCTACATAGAGTCACACAAAAAGCCATAATTTGAATCATTTTAAAGTTTTTATCTAAACTGAAGCCCTGATGAAGGGAGTGGGCTCTGACCTCTAAAGTGCAAGGGCTGCTTTTTAGTGTAAAGTAATAAAGAAATTTGGACTATGGCCCTTTGGTCTGGTGCTCCTCCTTGGTGCATTTTGTTTCTGCCAACTTGTTGGGAACCCACTGGAGGGTAGCCCTCTCTCTTGTGAGCAGCCTAACCTGAGCCTGTGAGCTTTCCAAATATTAATCCAATCACTTTACTAAATGTGTGGTTAATAAGTATCCAATACTCATTCACGTAGGGAGGGGTGGTATCTGTGGACCCCCTTAGTTTTAAAGGGCACTTCTGGATTCAATAAGACCCCATCCACGACCACCATACAGGTTTGTGGGAAAGAAGAAAAATGGGAACAAGGTGCTTTGCCAGGAAGGTCCCTCCCCGGCATGTTACCTGCCCATGTTGTATATATTGTACAGATGTGCCACTTGACAGGGAAATTAAAGGCACCCTACACTTCTTAAACTTTAAGTATTATTATAATCACCTACTACCCGCCAAATAGTTGTTTTTTTTGCTTTGGTATATGCTCCTGAGGGAAATTTCCAGCCCACCATACCGTTTGTTTGACAATTTGCTCCTTGCCCATTAGACTTGGAAATGTTTATTACTGATTTCTAAGATTCATTTCATTGACTTCAGTGAGGTTCAGAATCAGCACTTGAACTTCAGGCACTCCACTATTGGTACCTGATACTTAGGGCCGGTTCACACAGTGATGCGATGCGAGGCGACACGGCTCGCCTCGCCTCGCTCCCGCAAGTCGCCCCCGTTCAGTACTATGGAACCGTTCTGAGAGGAGCGACTCGAGTCACTCCGACTCAGAAAAAAGGTTCCTGTACTACTTCTGGGCGACTTCGGGGGCGACTTGCATTGACTTCTATACAGAAGTCCTCTGCAAGTCGCCGCTGAGATCCCCGCAGGTCGCGGCGAGGCAAGTCGGAGATGCCTCGCCGCGCCTCGCTGTGTGAACCGGCCCTTACTCCAACATCCCATCTTTTCTTTTTGGGTGTATTCCTTAAAGTGTATCTAAACCCAAAATCAAAAATGTACCTGCTCTTAGATGTGGTGATTACATTTGTTTCCTTTTCATTCTTTTTTTCATTATTTTTACTTGGTATTCCTGCCAGTAAAGCACTTATCACCGTTTCTTAGAGTGTCAATGCTCACTCACTGTATTACATCTATATAGGAGCAACATTTTCACCCTGGACAGGTCTCCTGATTTGGACCACAAATACCTTCCCCTCTTCTCATCGCTATTACATACATTTCTATACTCTTATTTAGAAATAAATAAATGGCTGCTGTTTTCAAAATGTCAGCTTACATTTATCGTTAGCATCATACCAAAATGTTTAGGTGTATCAATTAGTGTGTTTGCATAAGCCTTAAAGCTATTGTTTTGAAAATGCTTCTGGGTGACTTTGACCAGGGGAGGAGAGTGAGCACATGGCCTGTCCCAACTATTTATATCCTCCCCCAGCATTACTCGTTTCAAAAACCTCCAACTGGATTGGCTGAAGGAAGTATAAATATGCATAACTTATTTTGACCAGTGATACCAGTGATATCCATTGGCAACAGTGAGAAATCAGAAGCCGGGGCGTGGCCTGGACATGGCGGAGTAGAGAGGTGTTTGAGTGAAGCTCCCGGCCATCTCCTACCTTCTCCGGATTACTTAGCTCCTTTGTCAGCATAATGCTCTCCTCTCGTAAGCGCACGTCCAAGAAGAACAGGAGAACTGATCATCGGCTTCCCTCGACTTCTCCCCGGGGCGAAATCCAGCGCTTGTTTGGGGCAGCCCTGCCGAGCTCCGCGGACACCAATATGGCGGAGGCGCAGCCCCCTCACGTGCAGGACTCAGAGTGCACAACTCCACTGGCTACCCCATCGGGATCCCGGAGCCCGGAGCCGGCCCCGGACTTTCCACTTGCCTTCTCCTCACCTCCGGAGTGTTCACCGCGGCGCCGACCGACATGTAGTGCTGATGAGGAACTGAGAGCGCTCCTGCGGGCACTGCCAACGAAGGCAGACATTGAGGACATGGTTGGCCGGGTGGAGGCGGCCCACCGTAAGGAGCTTAACGCGGTCAAGCAGGAGGTGCACTCCCTGGCGGATAGGCTGACGGTGGGGGAGACATCCCTATCAGTACTGGACCGCAGGGTGACAGACCTAGAGGCACACCATCGCGCGCAATCAGAACGATCGTTGGGTCTGCAGCTCCATATGGAAGAAATGGAGGACAGGAGCCGCAGGAACAACCTGCGGCTTCGAGGCCTCCCTGAAGCAACTGGTCCGCAGGATCTGGAGGCGACCGTGGCGGATATCTTCCGCAGGGTAGCGGGGACCAAATGCAGGGCAGATTGGAGTTCGATCGTATCCATTGAGTGCTAGGTCCAAGATCTGAGGACCCTGCTAGACCGCGTGATGTGATATGCCGCCTGCACCACTACGCTCACAAGGAGCTTATAGCCCTCAAGGCTTGGGAGACTCAGGACCTGGAACTTGACGGGGCGCCTCTCAAGATCCTCCCGGACGTTTCCAGAGCTACGCTACAGTGCAGGGCGCTACTGAAACCGTTGCTGGATCTGGCTAGGAGAAGAGGAGTGACCTACCGTTGGGGTTTTCCCCTTTCAGTTACCTTCCGGAAGGACCAGCGGTCCTTTACACTTAGATCCCCCGATTCATTGCCGGTGCTTTTCTCCTTTCTGGAGGCTGAGCCAATAATGTTGCCCAATTGGCTGGACTACCTTCCGGACTATCCAGGGCACAGGAGCCGTGCCGGAAGACGGCAGAGAGGTGTGAGTTTTCCCTCTGTGTCTTTCCTTTTTTTTTTTTTTTTGGTGACTGTTTTGTTGTTTCTCCGCGCCCCCCCTCTCTTTCCTGCTGCCTGGAGGCGATTTGGGACCCCCCCTGACCATTTACAGCTGATGATTCACCTGGCTCCCTCTGGCTTCCCCCCCCCCGTCCTGCCGCCCGGAGGTGCTCCGGGGCCCCCCCTCACTTTACACCTCGGTTGGTTTATCTGGCTCCTGCGGGACCCCCCCCCTGTCCTACCGCCCGGAGGCCTTCCCGGGACCCTCCCCCCTGACCTCTGACTTTTTACCTCTGAGGGTTTAGTTGCCTCCGTCTGATCTCCCCCCCCCCCCCCGAATTTGGAAGCTGACTGCTGTATACTTTTGGTTGGACGGGCGCCCTGCCGACATGCACCAAGGATAATGGTTGGGGTTGTTTTGTGTCCTCTTTTGGGGATGCCCGGCTGTTCTGGGCGCCCTCCGTGCACCCCCTGTGTCTCCTCTGGCACATTTTTGGGTCCGCTGGGGGCTAGGGGGACCACGGTCCCGGTGTGGGGGGTGGGGGAGGAGGAGGTTGGGTGATGGGGGCGGTCGGTCTGCATACCGAGCGGAGCGAGGCGGCTGACACCTGCGGCCCCTTGTTTGCCGCCCTCAGTTTTGATGGATATCTCGGGGTGGTGGGTGGGGGTTGTTCCGAGGACTGTCTTCCTTTTATGAGCCATTGATGCGGTGGACGGCCCCCTCCCCGCCTACCTGCCGGTCCGGTGGGTATGACCTTGCTCTGGCCTCAGAACACGTGATCCAGACTGTACAGAGTTGGAAGCCGGTCGATGGGTACTTGCCAATTGGTATCTGGACTCCTCTGCACGAACGTTGTACCTAATCTGAGCAGGTCGTGGACACCTCATCACGATATGGACTGTAGCCTCCGTAGGGCGCCGGGCTGTTGGCTGGGGTGCTCTTCTGGAGGGTGCTTCGTTTTGTTGTGGGTGGGGGGGCTGTTGTAGAGCTGATGGGGGACCCCCCCTGGGTGACATGGGCCTTGAGTGCTATGCGGGGGGGCGGTGGTGGCGGGGTGGGGTCATTGAACGGGGGGGGGGCGCAGGGGAGGTATGTTATGTTGGGATGTTATGTTCGCTACAAAGTTATTGTATTGTATTGTATGCTCTGACTTCTAGGTTTGTTCGCACGGACCTGTGGCCCTGCCACGAGCTCCTCCCCCTGTCTCAGGGGGCTACGCCTCGGGTCTTCATAGGAATCTGGTGGAGTGCTCTGCATTGAGCTCCTCTGCCTTATATTGCCGCACTCTGTTTGGAAAGGCTCTGTATTGTTTATCTCGTTCTTTTATTTTTCTCTATTTTTTGTGTTCTCCCTCTCGAGGGGTTTTTACTAGGTTAATTATTGTTGCCGCTTACACTGGTACAGTGTAGTCCTGGGGGGGGTGGGAGGACGGGAGCTCCTCTTTCCTGCCAGAGTCCAACCCATCCCCCACATAGGCCGGCACACACCCCCGGATTTCTGGAGGTGACGTGCCTTCTCAAGGTTAGTCTTGATTAGATATTTGTGGGTCCCCCTTCTTCCAGGACCCACCCCTAACAAACTTTCTTTTCCGAGGGGGAGGGGGGTTTCTGATAGTATATCGGACCGCCCTTCAACCCCTCCCCAACCCCCTCTCTGTTGTCTTCCCCTCTTCCCTCTCTTATCCCTCACTCCCCCCTATCCTTTCTTCTCCTTTCCCCCTCCCCGCCCTCTGTCACTCCCCTCCCTCCCTCTTCATCAGCCAGGGGAGATGGACTCCATTAAGGTAGTCTCATTAAATGCACGGGGACTTAACATCCCCGAAAAAAGGCGCATGCTGTTAACAGATTTAAGGAATTTTTATTTTCCCCTTGACGTATCATGCTACCAACCCTTCCGCCAAAACCAAGGGAGTATCAATAGTGATCTCCAGTGGCATTCCCTGGAAATGTCAAATCGCTCTCCGGGATACAGAAGGTCGGTATTTGTTCCTTAAAGGGTTGGTTGGGGACGTACCAGTCACCCTTGCGACAGTATACGCACCTAACGAACAACAGCACACCTTTATTGCAAATGTTTTAGATAGCGTGGACGACTTTACGGAGGGCCAGTTGATTTTAGGGGGGACTTTAATATCCCTCTAACTCCATCCTCAGATACCTCATCGGGTTCCTCATCGGTCCCTATAGCCCACAGGAAACGAGTGGCTCAGTCCCTCCACAAGGCCCAACTAATTGACGTTTGGCGGTTACAGCATTCGGGCGAACGGGACTATACCTATTACTCAAACACCCATAAACTTTACTCCAGAATTGACTTTTTCTTGATCCCTCACAATCAACTACACGCAGTGGTAGACTCCGCTATAGGACACATTACATGGTCGGACCATGCCCCTATCTACCTTACATACACACTCACTGGTCGAACGGCGTTATATGCGAGGTTCTGGCGGCTGAATGAGAGCCTCCTCCAATCACCTGAGATACTAACGGAAGTGAACAAATCGCTGGAATTATATTTCCGGGAGAATGACACCCCTGACTGCGATCCGGGATCGCTGTGGGAGGCGCATAAGGTGGTCATTAGGGGGCTCTTGATCAGCCACGGGGCACGTATAAAAAGAGAGAGGTCCGCAACTCTGCGTACACTCCTAAACACCCTAGCCTCTCTGGAGGCACGACACAAACACGCCCCTTCCCAGACCTTAGAAGCAGAATTGAACATGACGCGTAAACAGATTACGGACCTGCTACACTACAGGGCTAAGGCAGCGGTGCAACGTAGCCGGCAACTTACGTATGAATCCGGAGACAAATGCGGGAAGTCGCTAGCTAGAATGATTCGGGTACAAAAACAGGCAGCCTACATTCCTTATATTGTGGGCCCGGACGGCCAGAGGGTCGCCCTGCCGCAACATATCTCGACGGCTTTTCGTGACTATTACAGCAATTTATATAACCTCCCACGAGTAGGCCCTTCCCAGACTGTGCTTGATGCTTACGTAGCATCTTCCCAGATGCCCTCTCTCCCCGCGGAAGTTAGGGAAGAACTTGAAGCACCGATAAGTTTAGCGGACCTTCAGACTGCCATTAGTACTATGAAGCCGGGGAAGGCCCCGGGTCCGGACGGATACACTACTCAATATTACAAGACGTTGTTCCCCGTCCTGGGTCCACGCATGGTGAGATTCTTTAACGCCGTGGTGGCAGACACAGCCCTACCTAGGGATCTGCTAAACGCTCATATCTCTTTAATCCCCAAGGAGGGTAAGGACCCCTCCGGATGCGGTAGTTATAGACCCATCTCCCTGTTAAACACGGACTTAAAATTATTCACTAAAATTCTAGCGACACGCCTTGCCCGCCACCTGCAGACACTAATCGACTTAGATCAAGTCGGCTTTATACCTGGGAGGGAAGCGCATGATAACACTATAAAAGTTCTAAACCTACTTCACGTGGCCAGTACTAAAAAGTCCCCATGTGTGTTTCTTAGCACAGACGCTGAAAAAGCGTTCGATAGGGTGAGCTGGGCATTCCTGTTTTTGGTACTCCGTCATATTGGCCTAGGAGATAGAATGCTCACCTGGATCTCCAAATTGTATTCCTCCCCCACGGCACAGGTGAAGGCTAATTGTATCCTATCAACGCCCTTCCCTATCACAAACGGAACGAGGCAGGGGTGTCCTCTTTCACCCTTACTCTTCGCACTCTCGCTAGAACCCTTTCTGTGTAATATTAGACGAAACCCTGACATTCAGGGTATTCAGGTGGGTGCCTTGCACTGTAAAATCTCGGCGTACGCGGACGACTTATTGTTCACTTTGACCAACCCCACAATCTCACTGCACAACCTCCTTAAAGAATTCGAGGCGTATGGGGAGTTATCGAATTTAAAAATCAATTATTCTAAATCGGCAGCCATGGGTGTAGCTGTTTCCCCATCAATCATGCAATCTATGCAAACCCACTTCACCTTTAGATGGACAAATCTGGCTCTGAAATATTTAGGGACTCAGATTCCCAGGGACATCACACGAACGTTCGAGTTGAATTTCCCACCACTTTTGGTCACAATCCGCTCACTCCTGGATGGCTGGTCCAGGGGTCTCCATTCGTGGTTTGGCAGGTGTAACCTCCTTAAAATGTGTATACTGCCTAAGATCCTCTTTCTGCTCCAGGCCCTTCCAATACATCTCCCATTAGCATTCTTCAAGCAAACACACAACCTTTTCATAAGCTTTATCTGGGCCGGCAAAAAACCTAGGATTAATAGACACCAGATGACCCTCCCCAAACACCAGGGCGGTCTGGCAGTCCCTGATATTAAGCGGTACTTCCAGGCGACGCACTTGGGTCGTTTCCTGGACTGGAGACGGAACGGTAGAGTTAAACTGTGGGTACAGTTGGAACAGGCTCAGACGATTGTCCCACTGAAAGGCGCGCTATGGTGCTACGACTCCCTCCCCTTGGACACGAAACAACACCCCCTCCTGGGGACCACGCTGCGACACGGTAGACGGGTAGCTGTACAACACTCACTAACCTCGCTTAAGTCCGCTCTTTACCCAATATTGGGTCACCCAGACTTTGCGCCGGGCCTTCACCCCAGGAAATTTGTTGCCCTGCGTAACAAAGCTTTTGATCATGCGGCTAAATTTGTGATACAGAACCGTTGGCCTACTCTCGCGGAACTATCCGACGGAACGGGTGAGTTCCGCCTAAATTTCTGGAAGGCGGTGCAGATGCACCACTTCCTGCACTCGATCCCTGAGCCCCAGGACTTCTGTTGCCCACGGACAGTGTTTGAGGAGCTTTGCGTAGGCACTGAACCTTTGACTGGTACGCTATCCAATATGTATGTACTACTTAACTCACCCGCCGCTCAACCACGCCTGCTTGGCCTGGAAAAGTGGGAGGAAGACCTGAACCGAACGTTCTCAGACACACAAAAACAGAGGATGATTAGCTGCGCGGTTACAACGTCCATATGTACCAGAATACAGGAGACAAACTATAAAGTGCTCTATAGGTGGTATCTCACTCCTTCCAGACTTCAAAAATGTTTCCCTAACGTCTCGGACCGATGCTGGCGCTGTGGCGAGGAAGAGGGAACCATGCTCCACATTTTTTGTACTTGCTCTAAGCTCGGAGATTATTGGGGAGCTGTGAGGCGCATTGTTCAGAAATTTGCGGAATACACAATTCCAGATGACGCCGCCTTCTTCCTCCTACACCTGTCAGCTATCTCCCTAAAAAAATATAAAAAGTCATTGGTACGCCATCTTTTGAATGCAGCGAAGTCATGTATTCCGCTTAGATGGAAACAACAGTCCCCGCCCACTGTTACAGATTGGCTACGCAAAGTGGAGGAAATCAGGAAATTAGAGGACTTGGCCCTTACGGCACAACATAAGAGTGAGCAATTTACGGCCACATGGGCAATATGGATTACCTTTATTTATTCGGAGGAGGGGACTGCCCTCCTGGGTTCGTAGTGGACTTGCGACGGTGCGGGCCCGCGGATAGGGATGACCATCTCCCTGGCTGATACCCCCCCTTCTTTTCACTCCCTCTTTTCTCCCCCCCTTCCCTGAAGAGTATATGGAAAATGGAAGGGAGGTTCCCGTCCTTGACATGAGTGTTTACGGTGGGATGATGAGTGGCTTAGCGCATTATCCCAGTTTCCTGGCAGTTCACTGTGAGATGCCTGGCCCTGTGATCTTGCTAGTAATGTTTTTAAGTTATGCAAGGGCTTCATATGTTTGTACCTCTGTATTGATTGTACTGTCGGGATACCTCCCTTTATGTGGTGTTTAATAAAAATTTATATTTGAAAAAAAAAAAAAAAAAGAAATCAGAAGCCAATTTAAGTAATATACGACACATTTTTTTCATAATTTATATTACGTTATTGTTGGCATGATTCCCACATTTTAACTTTTTTTCCTCTTTTACAGCCTTGTGCTAACAATTCTTTCCTAGTAACAGCTGAAATGAAAAAATGTGCCTATAGCGAAACTGCCACTTGTCTAACGCGGGTCTTCCTGTTCCTGAATAATGCTTCTTATGTATGTATATATGATTTTAAAAATTATGACTTCATAGGCTCAAATTAAAAAGCTTTGAAGAAAAATTCCATGCATGATATTTTTAACATTGTTACATTGGTCTAGCTTGGTCTAGTCTATACCTGGCTGATGCCCTTGAAGCTTGAAATCACTGAAGTAAACATCACTCCCAATGGTTTCTACTTGCATTTGGGTCTCTTGCTGAGTGGCTGGCTTGATGCATTGTGAACATTTGCATTTTTTTTTCCAAAACTCTTTTTTCATTGGTATCAAAAGGCAAGACAAGAAATGTTACAGATCACATAAAATATAGAACATCCAGTCTTGCATGGTTATATATGTCCACAATAGACCAAAAGAATCATATCACTAAGTTATTACAGCCCCCACTCTTGGACCCTGCAAATCAAAGAGCTAGAACTAGTAACAGATCATCTCATATGCAGGGGCGGACTAACAACTCATGGGGCCCCCCTGTGTTCCAGCCACACTGCCCACATTACATACATTGGTCTCTACCCCCTTTAGCTGCAGAGGCAGAAGCTGAGGATGTACACATGCTGCGGCAGGAATTATACCCCCTGTTGATTTTGGTGGATGATCATGACCCAATCAAGTGAATAGGGCCACTCTGCAAACACTCTACAACAATGTGTAATGCACACTGTAGCATCATGCTAGTGTGGGATCCAAGGGGATAAAGCAAGTTATGTGATGAGGCAATACAACACCTCCTTATAGCCTGCTTTAGCCACTTAGTCGCTGTACTGGATAAGGTTGCACAACCTTTGCAGAGCAAGCCCCATGACAAGCATGACAGGGTGTATAATTTCTGCTGAGGCTGCAACATGTGTACACTCCTGGACCCCTAGGATGGAAGCAGAGAGGGATTCCTGGGATGGGGGCAGAAAGGGGGAAAAGAGCTGCAGACATGATAAAAGCAAATAGATGGTCAGATGCTGCGGACATGATACAGGAGGTGGACAGAGGCTGTGGACATGATACAGGAGGTGGACAGAGGCTGCGGACATGATACAGGAGGTGGACAGAGGCTGCGGACATGATACAGGAGGTGGACAGAGGCTGCGGATATGATACAGGAGGTGGACAGAGGCTGCGGACATGATACAGGAGGTGGACAGAGGCTGTGGACATGATACAGGAGGTGGACAGAGGCTGCGGACATACCGCAGGAGGTGGATAGAGGCTGCGGACATACTGCAGGAGGTGGACAGAGGCTGCGGACATACTGCAGGAGATGGACAGAGGCTGCGGACATACTGCAGGAGGTGGACAGAGGCTGCAGAGATACTGCAGGAGGTGGACAGAGGCTGCGGATATACCGCAGGAGGTGGACAGAGGCTGCGGACATACCACAGGAGAAGGACAGAGGCTGCAGACATACCGCAGGAGGAGGACAGATGCTGCGGACATACTGCAGGAGATGGACAGAGGCTGCGGACATACCGCAGGAGATGGACGGAGGTTGCGGACATACTGCAGGAAGTGGACAGAGGTTGCGGACATATTACAAGAGGTGGACAGGGGGACAGAGGTTGAGGACATACTACAGGAGGGGGACAGAGGTTGCGGACATATTACAGGAGGTGGACAGAGGTGGACAGGGGAATAGAGGTTGTGGACATACTACAGGAGGGGGGCAGAGGTTTCGGACATACTACAGGAGGGTGACAGAGGTTGCGGACATACTACAGGAGGGGGACAGAGGTTGCAGACATACTACAGGAGGGGGACAGAGGTTGCGGACATACTACAGGAGGGGGACAGAGGTTGCGGACATACTACAGGAGGGGGACAGAGGTTGCGGACATACTACAGGAGGGGGACAGAGGTTGCGGATATACTACAGGAGGGGGACAGAGGTTGCAGACATACTACAGAAGGGGGCAGAGGTTGCGGTTATACTACAGGAGGGGGACAGAGGTTGCGGACATACTACAGGAGGGGGACAGAGGTTGCGGACATACTACAGGAGGGGGACAGAGGTTGCAGACATACTACAGGAGGGGGACAGAGGTTGCGGACATACTACAGGAGGGGGACAGAGGTTGCGGACATACTACAGGAGGGGGACAGAGGTTGCGGACATACTACAGGAGGGGGACAGAGGTTGCGGATATACTACAGGAGGGGGACAGAGGTTGCAGACATACTACAGAAGGGGGCAGAGGTTGCGGTTATACTACAGGAGGGGGACAGAGGTTGCGGACATACTACAGGAGGGGGACAGAGGTTGCGGACATACTACAGGAGGGGGACAGAGGTTGCGGACATACTACAGGAGGGGGACAGAGGTTGCGGACATACTACAGGAGGGGGACAGAGGTTGCGGTTATACTACAGGAGGGGGACAGAGGTTGTGGACATACTACAGGAGGGGGACAGAGGTTGCGGATATACTACAGGAGGGGGACAGAGGTTGCGGACATACCACAAGAGGGGGACAGAGATTGCGGACATACCACAAGAGGGGGACAGAGGTTGTGGACATACCACAAGAGGGGGACAGAGGTTGCGGACATACGGCAGGAGATGGACAGAGGCTGCGGACATACCGCAGGAGATGGACAGAGGTTGCGGACATATTACAGGAGGTGGACAGAGGTGGACAGGGGGACAGAGGTTGCGGACATACTACAGGAGGGGGACAGAGGTTGCAGACATACTACAGGAGGGGGACAGAGGTTGTGGACATACTACAGGGGGATGACAGAGGTTGCGGATATACTACAGGAGGGGGACAGAGGTTGCGGACATACTACAGGAGGGGGACAGAGGTTGCAGATATACTACAGGAGGGGGACAGAGGTTGCGGATATACTACAAGAGGGGGACAGAGGTTGCGGATATACTACAGGAGGGGGACAGAGGTTGCGGATATACTACAGGAGGGGGACAGAGGTTGCGGATATACTACAGGAGGCGGACAGAGGTTGCGGACATACCACAAGAGGGGGACAGAGGTTGCGGACATACCACAAGAGGGGGACAGAAGTTGCGGACATACCACAAGAGGGGGACAGAGGTTGCGGACATACGGCAGGAGATGGACAGAGGCTGTGGACATACCGCAGGAGATGGACAGAGGTTGCGGACATATTACAGGAGGTGGACAGAGGTGGACAGGGGGACAGAGGTTGCGGACATACTACAGGAGGGGGACAGAGGTTGCAGACATACTACAGGAGGGGGACAGAGGTTGCAGACATACTACAGGAGGGGGACAGAGGTTGTGGACATACTACAGGAGGATGACAGAGGTTGCGGACATACTACAGGAGGGGGACAAAGTTTGCCGACATACTACAGGAGGGGGACAGAGGTTGCGGATATACTACAGGAGGGGGACAGAGGTTGCGGATATACTACAAGAGGGGGACAGGGGTTGCGGACATACTACAGGAGGGGGACAGAGGTTGCGGATATACTACAGGAGGGGGACAAAGTTTGCCGACATACTACAGGAGGGGGACAGAGGTTGCGGATATACTACAGGAGGGGGACAGAGGTTGCGGATATACTACAAGAGGGGGACAGAGGTTGCGGATATACTACAGGAGGGGGACAGAGGTTGCGGACATACCACAAGAGGGGGACAGAGGTTGCGGACATACCACAAGAGGGGGACAGAGGTTGCGGACATACCACAAGAGGGGGACAGAGGTTGCGGACATACCACAAGAGGGGGACAGAGGTTACGGACATACTGCAGGAGGGGGACAGAGGTTGTGGACATGATAGTGTCCTCCTCACCTTAGCCTCCCCCTCTGTCCACCATCATATTACTTCTCCACATTATCAGTGTGCTGTGTCCTCCTCCTGTGCCTCTTTCTCCTCTCCACAGGTCAGGGCAGCACAGTGCTTCCCTGACCTGTGGAGAGGTGAAATGGGCACAGGAGGAGGGCAAAGCACTCATGATGTGGAGAAGTAATATAATAGTTGACAGAACACATGAGTCTCTGTCCCTCCCCTGCATGCCACAGCTTCACCCTCCGCCGCCTCCGGGCTCCCAGCGATGTCCTCCGCTCTCACTCACAGAGTTTACTCACAGTTTTACTCTTCCCTCCTCAGTCCTCACCCCTGCTCGGCTCTTCTGCCAGTGTCCCGATCGTCTATTCGAAAATGGCACCGGGAGGTGCCATTACGTTAATGCGCATGCGCCGCCCGGCCGAGCGCGTACGAACTTTCCCGAGCCTGGCCGGCTTCGGAACGGCGCATGCGCTGTTCCATGGTCGGCTCACGGCCATCTTTTTTACGGGCACTGATGCCCATAATGGATTTTAACAGGGCAGCTCCAAAAAAGGGTTAACTCTACGGCTCCAAACACTGTGGGGCCCCCTGCTGGACACCGGGCCCTCGGTCGGCGCCCGACTGCCCTAATGGTCAGTCCGCCCCTGCTCATATGCACAAGAATTGCAGGACATATAGCAACAGAATAGATATTAACATGGGTGGACTGACAACTCATGGGGCCCCCGGGCAATAGGAGATTATGGGGCCCCCAGGAAATCAGACATTATGGGGCCACACAGTATACACAAACACACACACAACGTATGCAATCACACAGTATACACAGACATGTTTCTATTGGCTGAGAAGGTACTGGAGAGGTGGGGTAGCTATAATCTAAGGATTTTTAGACCAAAAGGATGTCAGTAAGGGACATTTCAGAGACAGATGTAAAAAAAACACAGATTTTGACATACTTTCCCTGGTTTTACTGAGGCTCGCAACCCTGATGGGGCCCCCTAGTGGCATGAGGCCCTCGGGCAGTGCCCGAGTGGCCCAATGGTCAGTCCGCCCCTGGATATTAACAAGACAGCTTCCAATGGGTAGGCCATCAAAAACATAATACTGTTTAGAGTGTTGTCAGCAGTACTCATATCTGTAACAAACTATCCATCACTAATTGTGGTGGGGCTAATCTAGGAGTATCTAACCAACCCTACCAAACCAGATGAAATTTACACGGGACATTGCAGTGGCGATAGGCAAGCTGTTGTCTCAATAATAGAGAGTTAATGTAGTCCACCCATTGTTTTGCAGTCAATATAATGGGGGACATTCAGTATCTAGCAATCAATTTTCTAGCTAAGTACAGAAGATGAGAGATCATAATATAGACACCTGGAAAAATTCAGGATCTAGAGCGCCCAATAAACACACTAAGGAATCAGTGAGAATAGGGACTTGAGTAACAAAGGAAATAGTGTGTACAACCTTGACCCAGTAACATGTGAGTTTCGGCATTGCCAAATGAAATGTATGAAATCTCCTCTGTGCGATCTACAGTTTGGTTACAAAGGTGAATCCCTCCTACCACAATCAAACAGCTTAGGCCATATCCCACTACTCACCCCTTATCTCTCCATCGGTCCGTGACACCCTATTCCTGAGTCCAGCAGGATCCTAAATGGAGGAAAACAGCCACGTGCTTTGCATTTTCTTTTCAGCTGAGCGGACTTGGCCACACACAATCACACTAAACTCCGACGGATTCGAACGTGATGACGTCCGACTGGATTTGAATAAGGAAGTTCATAGCCAGTAGCCAATAGCTGCCCTAGCGTCGGTTTTAGTCCGTCGGAATAGCATACACACGAGCAAATTTTTCTATTATTCTAAAGTCCTTCGGACTTTGGTGACTCAAAAGTCCGTTGCAGCCCACACACGATCGAATAGTCTGACGGACTCAGTCCGTCGGACTTTGGATGTTGAAAAGTCCGCTCGTGTGTACGGGGCTTTAATGTTGCTGAGAAAAGTGCTGAACTTATGATGTGAACACCAGTCTATATTACTATGGTGACACATCCCTAGAGGGTTTGTCCATGGTGACCCTGGTGCCCTGGGCTCAAAGGAAGTGAGTTAAATAATATTGGGGATCAACTGTATTAATAACTGGGAGGAGGCCTGAGTTTGTTTGCATGCCACTTGAATAAAAGAAAACAAGGGGGAAATAATAAGAAATCCCACATCTGAAAGCTGGGACCAGAATTAATGCCACCTTTACAGATTCTCTCTCTATTCTACTTCATAATTTTGAACTTAGATCAATTTTGCTCCAGTAATAACTGTCACCATGATGAATACTGAGGATGTAAAGGAACCAGACAGCAATGAAAAAGGTTCTACCCCTTCCCTAGTAGAAAAAAAATGTGTAACTGGCGGACAACTTTAAATCTGTCTGAAGTTCAAATTAGAGTGTGCATGAAATATCAGGAGACATTATAAAGTATTGGTCATGGAAAAGATTGCTTATATGTAAAAAAATTTTTTTTTCAGGCATTTGAAATCAATTATGACAATAGTGATTTTCCTCGTGTAACCTATGAAGAGGAAGTCATGGTTAAAGGTATTGTGACTTACACTTCTACTATATATGTAGCACCCCTTGACATCCCAACGTTAGTATATCACCTCCAGAGGCCAGGGGTGGGGCTAGCATTTATCCCCAGTGCTCAGTCCATGGTTAAAATAGGTGGACTGAGTTACTGTTGTCTTTTTAAAGTTTTATTGCGGTACGGTTAAGGAGGTGAGGTTTAGGCATTACAGATACCTTAGCAGATCACTTACAGACTAGGGATGAGAGAACAGTTTGACCCGAGCATGAGTTCAGGCTGAACATATTCGGTTGGGCCGTTCGCCAAATTTGCAGGGTGTTCGCCAGATGTTCGCCCTGACGAACACCCTGTAATGCACTGAATGCTGCACGTTGAATTCTGCACCCTGATTGGGCAAAGATTTGCCCAATCAGGGTGCAGTGTAAACTGGTTGTTAAGGAGTGGGGCCGGAAAGCCAGCCGCAGGGTTATTAACAACCAATGTGTCATCAGCTGTTAATGGATTTCCCCGCTGACAGCTGAATAATAAAAAAAAAAGTGCTGGTTAAAAAATAAAGAAAAAAATGGTGTGGGGGTCCCCCCTCCCCCAGTCCATACCAGGCCCCCTAGTCATACCATGGCAAAAACAAACAAAATAAAAAACCCTCTGGGCCCCCCCCCAAATTCATACCAGACCCTTATCCAGGCATGCAGGCAGGCAGGTCAGGAAAGGGGGGAGAGTGAGCCCCCCTCCTGTACCATACCAGGCCACATGCCCTCAACATGGGGGTGGGTGCTTTGGGGCAGGGCTGTCGGGGTCTGTGGGTGGAGGGCTTATCAGAATCTGGAAACCACCTTTAACAATGGGGCCCCCAGATCCTACCTCCTCCACATGTGAATGAGTATCTGGCATGTAGCACCCGTACCCATTCACCCAAAAAAATTAGAAATCCTTTATTAAATAATGAAAAAAATAAAAAAATAGTGTCCCTCGATGTAAATCTATTGTCAATCACATAGCCCGCCGGGAACTGAAAGATAAAAAAATCAAAAATTCTCTGCCTTTGTTTGTATCATATGATTTTATATACTGTATGGTTAGTACATTTTTTCAGTATTAACCACTTAAGCCCCGGACCAATTTGCAGCCAAAGGACCAAACCCCTTTTTGCGATTCGGCACTGTGTCGTTTTAACTGACAATTGCGCGGTCATGTGACATGGCTCCCAAACAAAATTGGCATCCTTTTTTCCCATAAATAGAGGTTTCTTTTAGTGGTATTTGATCACCTCTGCAGTTTTTATTTTTTGCGCTATAAACAAAAATAGAGCGATATTATATATATATAGATATATATTGCTATAATAAATATCCCCCAAAAATATATAAAAAAATGTTTTTCCTCAGTTTAGGCCGAAACGTATTCTTCTACATATTTTTGGTAAAAAATTTGCAATTATTGATTGGTTTGCGCAAAAGTTATAGTGTTTACAAAATAGGGGATAGTTTTATAACATTTTTATAAAAAAATTTTTTTTACTAGTAATGGCAGCGATTAGCGATTTTTATTGTGACTGCGACATTATGGCGGACACATTGGACATTTTTGACACATTTTTGGGACCATTGTCATTTATACAGCAATTAGTGCTATTTAAATGCACTGATTCCTGTGTAAATGACACTGGCAGTGAAGGAGTTAACCACTAGGGGGCAGTGTAGGTGTTATGTATGACATTATGTGTTTTTTATTGTAGAGGGTGTGGCCTGGCATGTGACTTCACTGATCGTCTTTCCCTATAACAGGGAACAGACGATCGGTGACGGCCACAGTAGGAAGCACAGGGAGAGGTTCGTTTACACAGACCTCTCCTCGTTCTTCAGCTCTGTGACCCGATTGCGGGACACCAGGGGCTATCGGGTCTGCTGGTCCTGCGGCCACAGTTGCTGAGCTCAGGATAGGCGGCGATGCGCTCCCGACCCACGGCTGGGCACTTAAAGAGCAACATACAGGTATATGCTTGTGTCCAGCCATGCCATTCTGCCGACGTACATCGGCGTGAGGCGATCCTTAAGTGGTTAAGGATTTAACACTTAATTTGTGTCCTATAAGACTTCAAACTCTTAAAGTGAAAAAAAAAAATTGGAGACCATTATAAATTCATTGCAGCATGCCAAAGAAGTGTACATCTGGTCTGAGTAAGTTCATAAAGCTCAGCAGAAGTTTTTGAGGTTTTTCTGAGCGGAGTTCCACCCAACATGGAAGTTTCGATTTAAGCATGCCTCACATCTTTTTATACCACATTTGGCATGTCATTTTTGTTTTTTGTTTTTTTTAGGGGGTGATCAGGTGCCTAGTTTTGACATGTACCCTGCTCCCACTTTCTCTCGGGCCAACTAGGAGACTTGCTAGGAGACTTGCTCTCCCTCCTTGCAATCTTCTGGGACACATCACAAGTTTCAGAGGATTGCCCGGCCACTGAGGAGGCGATGTGTGACTCACACATGCACAGTGCGCACCCGGCTGTGGAGCCGCAAGTTGTCACACTAGGGTGCCTGCACATGTAATGCCGGTGCCTGGGAAAGGCAGCGGTGCCTGGGAGAGGGAATGAGGGTTCAGGCAGCCACATCCCTGGATCCTGGGACAGGTGAGTGTGTATTTGTTAAGGGTCAGCAGCTACATTTTTTGTGGCTGCTGACTTTTAATAAACACAAAAATTACTTGAACTCTGCTTTAAGAAAGGTTTTAGTTAAGGGTTTGGACTTAGAGAGAGGGTATAGGTAGAGTTCCCATGCTACATATAAAAAAAAGTGCTACTTTGTATGTGTTCTGTGCAGATTAAGACAAATACTCTCTATTTAGAGTCAGCGGTCCAATGTGCCCCCTGATTAGTAAGAATTACAGCTCTGCAGTTGGTAGGGAGCATGAGCTTAGCTGATTGGAAAGCTCTAGCTTGGCCTCGCAGAGAGAATACAGTTTCCATGCAGAGAGCAGTGGTCTTTGCAGCTAAAACCTGGGGAACTGGATGCTATTCTGACACTGGTGCTCAATTATGAAGACATTAAAAAGTAAGACACTAGAGCTGGCCAAACATTGTACAATTTTCCTTTAGAATTGAAAAAAACATATAATAAGTGTTCAAATCTAAACGCTTTTAATTTATGTGCAATCAATATGTGATGTTGTCATGGAGGAGTGGAAGAGGACTCCAGTGGCAATCTGTGAAGCTCTGGTGAACTCTATGGTTAGGAGGGTTAAGGCAGTGCTGGAAAATAATGGTGGCCACAAAAAATATTGACACTTTGGGCCCAATTTTGACATTTTGAGTTATTTTGAGGGGACAGCAAGTTTACACTGTTATACAAGCTGTACACTCACTACTTTACATTGTAGCAAAGTGTAATTTCTTCAGTGTTGTCACATGAAAAGATATAATAAAATATTTACAAAAATGTGAGGGGTGTACTCATGTTTGTGAGATAAAAAAAAAAAAATATATATATATATATATATATATAACAACTTTGTTTTGAAGGCCCCTGCTGCAAAGCTGTCATACACATCTTTTCTTTATTTACTTGGTAAATCACAGATACAGAACAAGCATACGGCTGTTGGGACAGTGACAGGCAGATACATGTTGTTGATCAGTAAGTCATTAAACAGTGAGGGGAGAATAGGGGTGACTTCCATGGGACAGGCTCCTATACCTCTGTCCTGAAATATGGTGTGGGGCAAATATACACTATAATACCAAAAGTATTGGGAAACCTGGCTTTATACACACATGAACTTTAATGGCATCCCAGTCTTAGTCCTTGCTTTGTGCACTAGTGCACAGTCATGTTGAAACAACGCATTAAGAGTTTCCTTCACTGGAACTAAGAGGCCAAGTCCATCTCCTGAAAAACAACCCCACACCATAATCCCACCACCAAATGATTTGGACCAGCGCACAAAGCAAGGTCCATAAATATGTGAATGAGCGATTTTGGGGTGAAGGAACTTGGCTGACCTGCACAGAGTCCTAACCTCAACTTGATAGAACACTTTTGGGATAAATTAGAGAGGAGACTGCGAGCCAGGCCTTTTCGTCTAAACATGGTCAAACATTCCCATAGATACACTCCTAAACCTTGTGGACAGCCTTCCCAGAATTGTTGAGGATGTTATAGCTGTAAAGGGGTGGGTCAACTCAATATTGAACCCTACGGACTAAGACTGGGATACCATTAAATTTCATGTGCATGTAAAGGCAGGTGTCCCAATACGTTTGGTAACATAGTGTAGATTGGAACTTTCTCCTACCTTTGACAAATCACATATTTCTGTCCTCACTAGAATTCCACACTATTTGAAGGCATATATATGTGTAAAGTCAGCACTCCAGATTCAGATTCTACATTTATTTAAGAGGTCTTGATGGACATGCATTAAATCTACGTACTATAAAGCTGTATATACTGTGCAATGAGTGAGTTCAATATGTTCCCAGTAAACTGGATGAAATTTGCTTTGTGAGTGACCCTGTGGCACTTCCCCAATTCCTTCACTTGAAAAATCTTGAGGAGAGAAGATTGTCAGATGAAGAGCAACTGCATCCAATCACATACAGCTGCTCTTCGGCCAAAGTAAATCTTTGGCTGAAATATGGTTTTGAGCTACGGCTATGGCTTTAAGCTATGGCTATAGTTGGGGCATATCAAGCACAAAAACCATGATATTTAAAATAGCTATGGACAAGAGGTTGATTCTGGTTTTCTGAGTAAACTCTCCATTCTCATTTATAATTTGGTGAGAACAGTTTGCACACCTTGTGATATATGATTTCTCTTTTTATGCAGCTGGAGTCCGCATTGATTGGGCATCTTCATTCTACATGATTGTGTATACCAACCTGGGCATCTACTTGGAGGTGCAGCTCACGCCAGTCATGCAACTTTATATTATTATTGTTGACCCGGCTTACAAGGAGAAAATGTGTGGTAATCAACAATCCTTGCAGTGAAAATCTGAACAATATTATTTAAAGCAAGCCTGTTGCTTTGCTTTTTTCAAGCAAAGTAACAGTATAACCCACCTTTCCTGTTACGTTACTAATTTCCATATCATGCTCCCCTTGCCACACTGTCCTCCTACTGGAGTCACGGGGCCCATTAATTCCAAATATAGAGGGACACGTGATATTTTCCTCTTCCTTCCACTTTTCAGTGCATGGTACCTTAGTGGCTAATCACCAGGACCAAACACTGTCATATTGATGAATAGAAGGGTACTGAGCCTTTTGTAAGCACTGACACAAACCGTCACAAAGTTATTACAAAGCTTTCTACTCTGGGCTTTTCTTGGTGATATTGACTAGAAAAAAGTACTTCATTTTTAAGCAATCCATAAACAGAAACTAACAAAACATAACGAGCAATTTTCCTTTATCTATATTGTGTTACTGTACATAAAACACTATATATATATATATATATATATATATAAAGTTGATAAAGTCATGTGACATATGATGCAACGCGTCGGGTGGAGCCAGTGACGTTACGTTCAGAGCCCTCTGAGAATCCAGCAAGGTGGCTTGTCTGGGAAACGCCTCCCACCTTATCCAGCTGATTGTTTTCAAGCGCTACCTATCGGCTTGGGTTATGTGAGTGCAATTGGTGTGGATGTAGTTTGCAGAACCTACAATCACTGCACAATGAAAGTTTTTGTTTCACTTAGTGCCATGATCGTATCTGATCTGAAGCAATTTGATCACGAGTGTTGACATCCCGGATGATTAGCATATATTAACTCTCATTGGATTGGTTTTTACATGTCTTTGCTACATGTTTTTTACATGTTCCTGACACCTGTTTTAATTTTTGGGTTGTTCGGTAAACAAGCTGAATGCCAATAAGCACAATAGCACTTTCCTTTGTTTTTGAATATTTATTGCTTATCTGCACATCATTTGTGATAATTGTACAGTTTGGTTTGCACCTTGTCAAACTGTTTATACTTCTTCTATGCACTTTAAATTCCTTTATTTATATATGACACTATTGTAATTTTGCACAGTACTCCTTCCCTGAAGTAGTTTTGGGATTGGAAGCTTTGCTGCTCATGAGCCAGGTGGAACAGCAATTAGCACAATAGCACTTTGTACTGGATATGAAGGAAGTTTGTCGTTAGTGACATCCGTTATTGCTTATTTGCACACAAGTACTTAGTATTTTCGCACTTTTGGTTAGTGCACATAAATTTGTTTGCACTTTATATATATTTTTTGCTTATTTTCCACATATTATTGCATTTTTGCACAGCACGGTGTTCAACATATTTCCCCATAGCAGTCCCAGGATTGGCATCCTTATTTTTCTCCGTCGCAAATTGTGTAATAGGAAGTTGACGAGAGCGCACCATTACATATATATAAAATGCACTATTTATCTATCCAAAAGTGTTTTACAGTGCTAAACCTTTCATTCAACTTCTGAATGTCTGCATCTATATTCCAAAAGCCAACATAAAGGAATAGTAGTGAAAAAAAAAAAAAAAACACTTGTGGGTTTAACCAATAATTGTTTGTATAATTATACATTAAGGGAGGTGTAACAGGGGGGGGGGGGGGTGTCCTATGCCTACATACTTTTGCTAATAGGTGTCCTTCATTCCCATCTCAGAAAGTTGGAAGGTATGAAATTAGTATACCAATGAAGTGTTGCTTCATGCTGCCAGGGCAAAATTCAGGTTTTCTGACTGGATCTTCATTGCCAGCTATGCAAATACAACTTCATGTAATCCATTGCCTAGTTTGGAGCACAAATTTTGTAACCTGCAGACAGTAAAACAAAACTCTAAATCAGTAATATAGTGGGTAACAATGGAATTGTTTTTCACCCTCTTGCATTTGAACTAGCTGGATAAGTGGCACATAGTCAATTCTGTCAGAAAATACAAAAACATTTTTAAAAGCGGCACTTTTACCTAATAAAAAAAAAAAAAAACTGAACAAAATTATGTGATTTTAAGTTATCCCCTGTAGCTCTAGCCTAAAAAAGTAAATCAGTTATAGAAATGCAGCAAAGTAAAATTATAACCCTTAGCACCTGCTGAAACTCTTTTTTTTTTTTTTTAAATCAAAAGTATAAATGTACCGAATGTCCTCAACAATTCCACTTGTCTTAGCCCTTGTACACACGGTACACACAGTTGGACATTCCGACAACCAAATCCATCGGATTTTGTCCGACAGATTTTGTCCGAAACTGTTGCATACACACAGTCGGGCAAAGTTGTCGGAAAATCCGATCGTTCAGAACGTGATGACGTTATTTCGTTACGACGGGACTACGTTCAGGCTAGTAGCCAATAGCTTTGGTGTACTAATTTGATCTGAGCATGCGCGGCACTTTGTCCGATCGGAATTCTCTACACATGATCGGACAAAGTCCGATCGGATCATGTTGTCGGAAAATTTTACCGACAAGTTGGAAAATTTGGTCTGTCGGATACTCCGACGGAAACAGTCCGATGAAGACCACACACAGTCGGATTATCCGACAAAACAGTCCGATCGGACACATTCCGTCGGAATCTCCGACCGCGTGTACAAGGACTTAGTCCTGCTTCAGAAATCAACTAAATGCACCCGGCTTAAGCCCTATACACATGGGGTGTTTGCCCACCTCCCTTAAAAGCCTTTACTTGACAATTGTGAATGTGTTTTGGCATGACAAGTGCTTGGGCGTTAATTAATTTAATTGCCCAGAAGAATCATTTATTTTGGCCATTAAAATGAATTAGCGCTCAAGCTCTATATGCCTAGGTGTACATGTACACATCGGCTAACACGGAGGGACATTTAGAGGCAGAAAAAACAAAAAAAACAAACAACAGTCCTCCTTAAAAGTAGCGTATTTATCACTTAGTATGCATGAGGCCTTATAGTAAAAAGAGCACCCTTTATGTTTTGTATCCACAATGTATACATTGCTATGTGCTGTTTTATATGCTTATATGATGTGCATATTTATCAAGGTCTCTGTGGGAATTACAACAGTATTCAAAAAGATGACTTCAGAGCAAGTAGCGGAGCAGTAGAAAGCAATGTTGTTGACTTTGCCAATTCATGGAAGACCCAGCATCAGTGTATAAATGTAGTGCCTGAACATAAACATCCCTGCATGTATGGCACAGAAATAGGTAATATCTTATTTTCTTACACAACTATGTACACCAGTAAATACAGTATATTCAAATAAAAGACATGTAATCAGCTAATCAAAGTATTTACTAAATCGTAAAAAAGTACATTGAATAACTAACACTGTAATGTTCTAAGTTAACAAGATATTGTGATAAGTTATAAACATAATCACAGCAGTTTTTTTTTCTTTTGATTCTCCTTTTAAAAAACAGAAAAGTATGCTCATTACTGGTGTCAGGTAATGCTTGACGATGAAGGTCCTTTTGCTCCATGTCATAATTCAGTCAGCCCTAGAGATCACTATCAGGTATTTTTTTTTTTATATTCAAGATTCTTTATGTCATGCTTACCAAGATTAATTTGTGAAGAAATAAATATATTTTCATAATTTCAATATGGATGTTTAAGACTGTACAGATCCCAGAGACAAAGGTTAATTTCAGGACACAAGTCACCTAAGTTGTCAACCTGAGATATCCTGTGATTTTATTACTCTGTTGGAGGCAGTGCAGTGTTAGTTTTCTGCCACACATAGTGTTTTGCTTTTAGGGCAATCATTTTAATTTAGTTTTTATCTGACCAGAGTACCTTTTCCACATGTTTGCTGTGTTCTCCACATGGCTTTAGCAAACTGCAAACGGTACTTCTTATGGCTTTCTTTCAACAATGGCTTTCTTCTTGTCACTCTTCCATAAAAGACAGATTTGAGGAGTACACAACTAATAGTTGTCCTGTGGGCAGATTCTCCCACCTGAGCTGTGGGTCTCTGCAGCTCCTTCATAGTTACCATGGCCCTCTCGGTTGTTCTCTGAATAATACTCCCCTTGCCCGGCCTGTCAGTTTGGATGGCCGTGTTTTAGTAAGTTTGCAGTTGTGCCATACTCTTTCCATTTTCAGATGATGGATTGAACAGTGCTCCGTGAGATTTTCAAAGCTTGGGATATTTTTTTATAACCTAACCCCACTTAAAACGTCTCCACAACTTTATTCATGACCTATCTAGTGTGATCCTTGGCATTCATGAAACTGTTTGTTCACTAACAAACCTCTGAGGGTTTCACAGAACAGCTGTATTTATACCTAGAATAAATTACACACAATACTCTATTTACTAATCGGGTGACTTATGAAGGCAATTGGTTCCACTAGATTTTTGTTAGCGGCATCAGCGTAAAGGGGGCTGAATACAAACTTTTCAGATATTTATTTGTAAAAAATGTGTAAAAGTATTTATCATTTTCCTTCCACTTCACAAATAATTGTGCCACTTTGTGTTGGTCTATCACATGGGTCTTCAAACTATGGCCCTCCAGTTGTTCAGGAACTACAATTCCCATCATGCCTAGTCATGCCTAGTCATGTCTGTGAATGTCAGAGTTTTACAATGCCTCATGGGATATGTAGTTTCGCAACAGCTGGAGGGCCATAGTTTGAGGATCCCTGGTTTATCACATAAAATCCCAATAAAATACATTTACATTTTTGGCTGCAACATGACGAAATGTGGAAAATTTCATGGGGTATGAATAATTTTTTCAAGGCACTGTAAGTTGGCCTTCATGGGGATAAAGGAGAAGTAGGGCCAAAGCTCTTCTGCAATCCTGGGACCTAGATTGAGCTGACAACATGCTAAAGTCCTCTGTCACCTGATGTCACCTGATTTTAATGTTGGGATCCACGTAGATGTCTGACCAGCAGCTGGCTCAGCCTCTCAGCACACCACTCCTGCACCCTCCACAATCACCATTCTGTGCTCAGAGCTGACCCGAGAACTGAGCAGTCAGCGGTCTTTGAACGTACAGTTCTTGTTCATAGAGGCAGCGGGGGACAAATTAAGCATTGGACCAATGCTGCATCCACCAAGGTGAATATGAATAATTATTATTTTTTTTTTAATCCTGTGCTCATCTTTTAACTCAATGACTTGCATATTTGAATCACTATAAAACAATTTTAGATTATTTTAACCAACGTTTCTTTTTTAGAATTGTCTCTTTGATACTTGCTCTTGTAAAAGAGCAGAGGACTGTCTGTGTGCCTCCCTCTCCTCCTATGCATGGGAATGTGCTGTTTCTGGTGTAATACTAATTGGGTGGAGAGAAAATGTCTGCAGTGAGTAACAAAACATGCCTTTTGCTTATAATAATATATCACAATTTGGCTCATCACTATAAAGTAAGCATATAGCTGACATTCTACCACATGAAAACTGCAATAAGAAAATCGCTGTGTTGCTTTTGTTATGTTATAATAATTTTATATAATATAGCATTGTCAGAGGCATAACTAGAACCTTTAGGGCTTAGAGGCAAGAAATCTTGAAGGGCCCCCCTGACCCCCAGGCTGGGGTCCTTTCTCACGGGTCTGTGACCCCCTCCCCCGAAGCCCAGTGGCAGAGCACCAGGGCTCAGTCGAAATTGCAACCCTAATAGTTCTGCCACTGGTGTCAGTATTTTTTTTTTTTACCATTTATTTAAAAAAAACATTTTTACAATTGTTTTTACATTTTTTAGGAGCACTGTTAGGGGGCTTTGGTGAGTTATCAGGGGTTTAAACAAATATCTGATGTTCCACCTTTGAGGCAGAGAAAGGCGATTTAGGGCACAGCCCTCAATCTCCATCGCTGCAGCCTCAGATTCCTTCCCAAACTGAAGCATAGTAAAAATAGTTTACTATGCCTCAGTTATGAATGAACAGAGTCAGTGATCGGTACCTATCACTGACTTTGTCCATTCAGAGAAGGAAGGGGCCGGTAAATTACATATTTACCAGCCCTTTCCCTGCTCCCCATGCTGACAAATATCCTGGCAGTGCTGCGGGGAAGGATTTAGGGCGGAGCCAGGAGAGAGTACAGAGGCCTAGGGGGAGCAGAAAGAAGCTGGATAGGAGTAATGGTATGGGAGTCCTTTAGAGGAATCAATCTGTCCATTTTCCTCCTGCAGGAGGAAAATGGAAGGCATTGGTTCCTCTATATTCTGCTCCTCGTATCAAGGTTTGCATTGGAGCTGCATGGGCCCCCTAGAGCACGGGCCCAGGTCGCAACTGTGACTCCTGTAGTTCCGTCCCTGGTGGCAGTGCTGTGTCAGGAATGGGGCAGTGGCAGTGCTGGTGGTGATGGGCAATGGTATCAGCAGCAATGCTGGAGGAATGGGGTTTGATCAGTGGCATTGCTGGGGGGGGTGGGACCAGTGGCAGATGCTGGGGGGGGGGACGAATCAGTGTCAGTGTTGGGGAGGGATGGAATCAGTAGCAGTGGGGGTGGGATCAGTGTGATAGTGATGGTGGTATGAGAGCAGTGGCGGTGCTGTGTGGCGGATGGGGGCAGTGCTGGTGGTGATGGGGAATGAGATCAGTGTTAATTCTGGGGGGATGGGTGATTGATCAGTGGCAGTGCTGGGAGGGAGGGGGAGGAATAGTCAGTGGCAAATACTGGGTGGGGATCAGTAGCAGTGTTGGTGTGTGTGGGGGATGAGTGTGACAGTGGTGGGATGGGAGCAGTGCCAGTGCTGTGTGGGGGAAGTGGCAGTGCTGGGGGGTGATTGGGATCTATGGCACTCACTTGCTCTCTCACTTTCAGCTTGGGACTCTATGCGCCATGTTTTCTGTGTATGCTCCGGATCCCTCCATGTGTCTCCAGGTCACTATCCCAAGAAAAAATCTCCTCAGATAGCGGAGACCTCCTCCAGCTCCTCGCCCTTCACTCTACCTGGTCAGCTGATAAGAGTAACCAGTTTCTGCCTCCTGATGACTATGGGGGTTTGGAGCTGAAAACTCAGTGGTTTTAGATAAGCGATCCGCTGTGCAGTTACTATGGCGGTGATATATTATTACACAGTACAACAGAGAACTCAATGGGTGGAGACACTGGATGAGCAGCCAAATTCGAGTGGAGCTCATGGCCCATAATTCACTGCGGCATCGCAGTGCATTGCTGGCTGATGATTGGCCAAGCATGCACTATGACCCGCATGCTTGGCCAATCACAACGCCCTTTGTACAGCGAGCTGTAATTGGCCAAAGCCAGAGTGGCTTTGGCCAATTATGGCTTAGGGGGTTTAGTACACACCCCACACTATATAAGGCCGCCTGCGTGGCGGCCTTGCGTAATGTGTTGCGTCGGCGGAGAAAGAGATAGGCGAAGAGACAGTATCTTTGAATTTCATTTGAAGCTGTTGCAATTACAGTCAGTGTATTGTGCCACCTGCACAGTGTACATCTAAAGCTACCCCAATTGCTTGTGTTCTTCTGATCCTATACCACAGGCAACTGCAGCAGCAATTACAGTCGGTGTATTGTGCCACCTGCACAGTGTACACCTAAAGCTACCCCAATTGCTGGTGTTCTGCTTGTCCTATACCACAGGCAGCTGTAGCAATTACAGTTGGTGTATTGTGCCACCTGCACAATGTACACCTAAAGCTACCCCAATTGCTGGTGTTCTGCTGCTCCTATACCACAGGCAGCTGTAGCAATTACAGTTGGTGTATTGTGCCACCTGCACAATATACACCTATGGCTTCATGCACACTGAAGCCCAAAAAAGCTTTTTCTGGATGCCAGATTGCTGGCAGAAAACGCTGGTTGAAAAACTTGCTTTTAACAGCGTTTTGTACTAGCGTTTATGAGCGTTTATTAGCGTTAGCGTTTATAATAAAAATACACAGAGGACACTTCAAAAATCCCACAGTACATTCCAAACTCCCACAATACATTGAAAAAATAGAATGCCGAACACTAATTACAGCACGTTTATGAGCGTTTATCAGCGTTTGTCGTTTTTTGGCGGTGAAAAGCGGCACTTTGAACGCGGATTTCTGGCGTTCAGAAAAAAGCCCATAAACTCCACTGCTCATTAAAGCTGAAAAACGTCCATGTGTGCATGGACACATAGGCTAACATAGAGTGGAGTTTATGGGCTTTTAAAAAAAATGCCCAAACTCCATTAAACTGCAGTTTATGAGCTCCAGTGTGCATGGAGCCTAAAGCTACCCCAATTGCTGCTGTTCTGCTGGTCCTATAGCATAGGCAGCTGTAGCAATTAGTGTATTGTGCCACCTGCTCAGTGTACAGCTAAAGCTACCCCAATTGCACATCACACCGCAGAGCTCCACATGTACATGGCGTTGCCTCTGCACATTATTCCAAAAGTTCTTTGGTGTGGGCCTTTTTTGAGACGAGTGCATCAGATCACACCGCCGCTATTTGCAACATATGTCTCAAGCGTATCTTGTGTGGCCAAAACATCAGTTGCTTGTGTGGCAGCACGCACGTAAAGTCACCTGGTTGTATCCAGGATGGGAAATATGTGTGCCCTAGATTCAGGCTTTATGCAGACTTTTACAATTAGAGGGGAAGAGTTAATGAGCCCAGCTGAAGTAAGTGGGCTCATTAAGACCTCTACAAAAAAAAACAGCATGCTTAGGGAGATGCTCCATCCTGGAACCAGTTTTGTGTTGTATAGACTGGGGAGTGTGATATCTGTTCTGTGCGGTGAGTTAACGCCTGTGTGGCAAACCTCTACAACAGAGACAGGGACTGGTGCAGCACAAGGCTGCACTCAGTTGTTAGACAGGGAATCTAAGTGTGTAGTTAGAGGTCAAGCTGACCAGGATTTATTTTCATGTTTTATTTTTGTTTGGCTGTTATATGTATCACTGCATGTAGCATAAATAAACCGCATCTTTTGTTTTTTGCACCTACAACGCTGTCTGCTGTGCCTGATTTTGTGTTGTGAACCCATCCAGGGAGTCACACACACCCGCAGCCGAGCTAACCCCTCACAGTTGGTGGAGAACGCGGGCAGTTTTTTTTTCAATTTTTTTAAAGGCCAGCATGGAGGAGATACTGAGACAGCTGGCTCTAGCAAATGCAAATCAGCAACAAACAAATGCTGCTTTACAAAAGAGCCTTGCAGCCCAGCAGAAAGCTCACCTGCAGAGTCTGGAAGCTCAGCAACAAGCACAGCAGCAATCTGAAGCCCGCTTTATAGACCTGTTGCAGAAGCAAGAGCAGAGTTTTCAACAGAAAATAGAGACATTAATACAGCAACGTCCGCAGACCAATGAAGCAAGTGGTTACAATAATACCGCATCCTTTGGTGTGAGCCGTTTATTGACAAAAATCACTGGAGAGGATGATCCAGAGGTGTTTTTGACCACATTTGAAAGGACTGCTGAAAGGGAAAAGTGGCCTAAGGAGCAATGGGCTGGACTGGTGGCCCCTCTGTTAACTGGGGAATTGCAGAAAGCTTATTATGACCTAGAGCCTGACCAAGCAAAAGACTATGTGGTGCTAAAAACAGAAATATTGGCACGGCTGGGTGTCACCTTGGCCGTCCGGGCTCAGCGTGTGTATAATTGGACTTTTCAGGTTGGAAAACCCCCCAGGTCTCAAATGTATGATCTCATTCACCTGAGCAGGAAGTGGCTGCAGCAAGAGACTTTGACCGCACCAAACATTGTGGAACGTGTTGTTATGGATCGTTTCCTGAGAGCTCTTCCTACTGCCATCCAAAAATGGGTAAGCCATGGAGACCCAGAAAATGCAGATAAACTTGTGGATCTGGTTAAGAGGTACTTGGCTACAGAGAACCTGACCACCTCTTCCAGGGACTCACGGACTTTCCACCCTAAGACCAGATCATCCCCAGTGGCGGGTAAGATGACTCCAAGGGGTGAGGGTGGAGAGAGTGAGAGGGTGGGAGTTCTACCTAAGGTCTGGCGGGAGCAGCCCAGGAAGCCCATGCTGCAAGAGACAGCGAAAAAGATTATTTGCTACCGCTGCCGGCAAGAGGGACATATTGCAGCCAATTGCCCCGTTGTGGATGAGCCTATGCAATGTGACTTTATAAGGGAGAAACGTCAGTCGCTGTTTGCGACAGTTGCATGCACTGCCATTCGGGGATCTGAGAAACATTTATGTAAAATGTGTATTAATGGTAGAAATGTTGATGTGTTGCTGGATTCAGGTAGCCTGGTAACATTGATAAAAGCTGAATTAGTTACTACAGAGGTCTCTGGGAAGAACAGGGTGGCTGTTATTTGTGTGCATGGGGACACCCGAGAGTATCCTGTAACTTCAGTGTTTTTTGAGACCCCCAAAGGTAACCTCTCTCATCAGGTGGGGTTAGTGTCTCACTTACCACATGATGCTATTGTGGGAAGGGATTTTCCAAAATTCTGGGAACTCTGGGATTGTCCTGAGCCCCCCACTGGTGCCCCTATAAACCAGGAAGATGACCAGAATTCCTCTGGGAGTAGTGAGGACTCTCCTGAATTTCCCTTGTCGGTATTGGCGGGGGAAACCCGAGAAACTGGGGAGAAGCCAACATCCTCAGATGAAAACATGCCGTCTGTGGAGTTTTCAGATCTTGAGGTTCACAGGGAAAATTTTGCCACAGAACAGTTAAAAGACCCCACCCTAATAAAGGCACGGGAAAATGTGGTGAAAATAGATGGCGAGTTAGTGAACCCAGATAAGACTTGCCCTTATCCTTACTTCACTATGGAAAGGGACCTGCTGTATCGAGTGGCTCAAAGGGCAGAAGAAACCATTGAGCAACTTGTAGTGCCCAAACCTTACAGGAAGTTGGTGTTAGAATTGGCTCATGGGCACATTCTGGGAGGTCATCTGGGGACAGAGAAAACCAGAGAGAGGGTATTGCAGAGATTCTATTGGCCTGGGGTCATGAAGGAAATAGAAAATTATTGTTCCTCCTGCCCTGTGTGTCAGAAGTCGGCACCTATGCCACATTTCCGTAACCCGCTGGTACCTCTTCCTATCATTGAGGTCCCCTTTGAAAGGATCGCAATGGATTTGGTAGGTCCGATAATGAAGTCCGCCAGGGGGCATCAGTACATTTTGGTTATATTGGACTATGCCACCCGTTATCCGGAAGCAATTCCTCTCCGAAATACCTCGGCCAAAACCATAGCCAAAGAGCTATCTCTTGTTTTTAGCCGCGTGGGTATTTGTAAGGAACTGCTTACGGACCAAGGTACACCCTTTATGTCCCAGGTTATGAAAGAATTATGCAAGTTGTACAAAGTGACGCAATTGCGTACATCTGTGTATCACCCCCAAACAGATGGGTTGGTTGAAAGATTCAACAAAACCCTTAAACAAATGTTAAAGAAGGTGGTGGATAGAGATGGAAAGAATTGGGACTGTCTAATACCCTATCTGATGTTTGCCATTAGGGAGGTACCCCAATCCTCTACGGGTTTCTCACCCTTCGAGTTGCTCTATGGGAGACACCCAAGAGGGCTGCTGGATATCGCCAAGGAAACTTGGGAAAATTAGAGTTCTCCTCACAGGAGTGTGATTGAGCATGTCGCCCTGATGCAAGATAGAATTGCACAGGAACATTTAACCCAAGCGCAGTTAGCACAGCAGAGAGTGAACAACCGTGGGGCCAAGACCCGTACTTTTTCCCCGGGGGATAGGGTCTTGGTGCTAGTCCCTACGGTTGAAAGCAAATTTCTGGCCAAATGGCAAGGTCCATATGAAGTAATTGAAAAAATTAGTGAGGTGAACTACAGGGTTAGACAGCCAGGAAGGCGAAAGCCGGAGCAGATCTATCACGTCAATCTGCTGAAAGCCTGGAGGGATAGGGAATCCCTAGTCGCAGAGACTTTGTCACAAGTACAGCCTGATTGCTTAGTTCCTGAGGTTGGAATAGCAGACACCTTATCGAAACCCCAACAACAGGAGGTTAAAGAGTTTGTACTTCGTAACAAAGAGATTTTCTCTGAGCTTCCGGGACAAACATCTGGCGTAGAGCATGACATTATCACCCCGCCAGGAGAAAGGGTAAAACTAAAACCTTATAGAATACCAGAGGCCCGACGGGAGGCAATACGTGGGGAGGTTCAAAGGATGTTGGAATTGGGTGTGATAGAGGAGTCCCAGAGTGACTGGTCCAGTCCTATCGTACTAGTGTCCAAACCTGATGGGAGCTGGCGGTTTTGTAACGATTTTCGACAATTAAATAAAGTTACAAAATTTGACACCTACCCCATGCCGCGTATAGCTGAGTCGATTGACCGGCTGGGAACAGCCCGATGTATGACAACTCTTGATCTCACCAAAGGGTATTGGCAAATTCCCCTGGCCGAGTCGGCCAAGGAGAAAACTGCGTTTGTAACCCCAGATGGGGCATTCCAATATAAGAGAATGCCGTTTGGGTTACAGAATGCACCGGCAACATTCCAGCGGAAAATGGATAAGATTCTGAGGCCCCATCAGAAATATGCTGCAGCTTACCTGGATGATGTGATTATCCATAGCACAGACTGGGTCTCACATTTGCCGAAAGTACAAGCAGTCCTAGACTCTATCCGGGAAGCTGGGTTTACGGCCAATCCAAAGAAGTGTACCATTGGACAGGAGGAGGCCAAATATCTTGGGTACACTATTGGGAGGGGGGTGATAAAACCCCAAGTCAATAAAGTCGAGGCCATACAGAGTTGGCCACGTCCCAACAGCAAGAAACAGGTACGAGCCTTTCTGGGAATCGCTGGCTATTATCGACGATTCATTCCCCATTTTGCTTCTCAGGCTGTGCCCCTCACCAACCTGACAAAAGGGAAAGAGTCTGTCATGGTTAAATGGTCCCCAGAGGCTGAAGAAGCATTTCAGTCCTTAAAAACAGCCTTATGTAGCCAGCCAGTGTTGTACTCGCCAGACTTCTCTAAGGACTTTGTTGTACAAACTGATGCATCAGACATTGGATTAGGAGCAGTGTTATCCCAGGTCTGGAACGGGGAAGAGCACCCAGTCATTTACCTCAGCAGGAAGTTGAAGTCCCATGAGGTAAATTACGCCACGATTGAGAAGGAATGTTTAGCAGTGAAGTGGGCTCTAGATTCCCTTCGGTACTATCTGCTAGGTAGGCACTTTGACCTGGTGACTGATCACGCTCCTTTAAAGTGGATGGCTCAGAACAAGGAGACCAATAGAAGGGTAAATAGGTGGTTCCTGGCCCTACAAGAATTTAACTTTACAGTTAAGCATCGCCCTGGTGTTAAAATGGGGAATGTGGATGCTTTGTCTCGGATACATACGTGTCTGACTGCTTGTGTTACAACCCCAAGGTTGAAACAAGAGGGGGGGGGGGTATGTGGCAGCACGCAGGTAAAGTCACCTGGTTGTATCCAGGGTGGGAAATATGTGTGCCCTAGATTCAGGCTTTATGCAGACTTTTACAATTAGAGGGGAAGAGTTAATGAGCCCAGCTGAAGTAAGTGGGCTCATTAAGACCTCTACAAAAAATCCCAGCATGCTTAGGGAGATGCTCCATCCTGGAACCAGTTTTGTGTTGTATAGACTGGGGAGTGTGATATCTGTTCTGTGCGGTGAGTTAACGCCTGTGTGGCAAACCTCTACAACAGAGACAGGGACTGGTGCAGCACAAGGCTGCACTCAGTTGTTAGACAGGGAATCTAAGTGTGTAGTTAGAGGTCAAGCTGACCAGGATTTATTTTCATGTTTTATTTTTGTTTGGCTGTTATATGTATCACTGCATGTAGCATAAATAAACCGCATCTTTTGTTTTTTGCACCTACAACGCTGTCTGCTGTGCCTGATTTTGTGTTGTGAACCCATCCAGGGGGTCACACACACCCGCTGCCGAGCTAACCTCTCACACTTGGCACCACATGCTTGACCAGACATATGTCAACCTGCCATACAGTTCGCTGGCAAGCGTACCTAAAAGACCCACACCAAAGAATAAAGTGGATCTCTCCTTGCTCCTCATCAGCTGGGATCTCCAACCCTACTATACCTTTAGTCCTCTCTGAAACCTGCACTGAGAGGAATGAAGGTGTAGAATTAGGTGTGTCACAGCCAAGTACTTGCAGCGAATCTGCTATCGGTACACCAACATCCGATTGTACCAGGCAAATTTCCCTGCCCCAGCTGCTGCAACGTTGAAAGAAGTTCACTCCCAGCCATCCACATGCCCAGCGGTTGAATGCTAGCTTGGATAAATTGCTAGCACTTCAACTGCTGTCTTTTCAGTTGGTAGACTCTGCCCCTTTCCGTGAGTTTGAGCAATGTGCGGTTACTCAGTGGCAGGTTCCCAAATGCCATTTTTTCTCACGGGAAGGCGATTTTGGTTCTCTACTGGCATGTGGAAGGCAATGTCCATGCCTCACTGGACAGGTGGTCAGCGGTAAGGTGCATATTACCGCTGACTCATGGTCCAGCAGGCATGGACAGGGATATTACCTATCTTTCACAGCACATTGGGTGACTCTTCTGGCAGCTGGGAAGGATGCATGACAAGGTGCAGTAGTGTTGGAGGTTGTTCCGCCACCACGCCTCCAAAATGCTACTACTGGTGATTGTGACACACCTCTCTCCTCCACCCCATCCTTTTCTCCTTCCTCCATGGCTTCTTCCTGTGCTTTATCCTTGGAACCAGCAGTGCTCCATAGGCGTTCAAGGGGCTACGCAAGTACGCAGGCAAAAAGATGCCATGCCGTGCTTGCACTGGTGCGCTTGGGGGACAGGAGCCACACTGGGGCAGATATTCTGTCAGCTCTGCAAGGGCAGGCTAAGAGGTGGTTGACGCCACGTCAGCTTAAGCCAGGAATGTTGGTTTGCGACAATGGCATCAACCTCCTCTCTGCCCTCCGTCAGGGACAACTGACCCATGTTCTCTGTCTGGCTCACATCCTTAACTTGGTGGTGCAGCAGTTCTTGGGCAGGAAACCAGGCTTACAGGGTGTCCTGAGGGAGGCCAGGAAAGTCTGTGTGCAATTTTTGCCTGTCATATAATGCCAGTGCTCAGCTGGCTGAACTCCAAAGGGAATTGAACCTGCCCAAGAAGCGCCTAATCGGTGACATGCCCACCAGGTGGAACTCAACGTTGGCCATGCTGTCGCGGCTGCACACGCAGCAGAGGGCCATCAATGAGTACCTGTGCGACTATGACACCAATGAGTACCTGTGCGACTAGGGTACAGGGTCAGGGGAGCTTGTTTTTTCCCCCACACCAGTGGACCCTGATCAGGGATGCATGCACTGTCCTGTCACCATTTGAGAAGGCCACAAGGATGGTGAGCAGTGACAGTGCATGCGTCAGTGACACTGTCCCTCTTGTCCACCTGTTGGAGCACACGCTGTCTGCCACGCCCACACTGCAATCCTTGTGTGCAGCCTTGGCCTGAGAAAGGAGATACAGTATGTGGGCGGGAGAGTTTAGGTACAGGCTGCAGCTGGCAGATCCATGGGGGCTGCTACACTAATTACCCTGTGTGATCCTGCAGATATCAGCCAGGTGAGTGAACAGTCCCCCCCTTTAGGAGCTGCCAAGTTGATTTCTTGTCCAGCCAGCACTTATGGGTGACTTATCTGTGATGTAAGGGGCACTATGTCATGCTCTGATTCGGGAGGAGGCACTGTGCCATGCTCTGATGTCAGGGCACTACTGTGCCATGCTCTGATGTAAGGAGGCACTACTGTGCCATGTTCTGATATCAGGGGGCACTGTGCCATGCTCTGATGTCAGGGGGCACTGTGCCGTGCTCTGATGTGATGTCAGGGGGAACTGTGCCATGCTCTGATATCAGGGGGTACTGTACCATGCTCTAATGTGATGTCAGGGGGCACTGTGCCATGCTCTGATGTCAGGGGGCACTGTGCCATGCTCTGATGTCAGGGGGCACTACTGTGCCATGCTCTGATGTAAGGGGGCACTGTGCAATGCTCTGATGTAAGGGGGCACTACTGTGTCATGCTCTGATGTCAGGGGGCACTACAGTGGCTTTCTCTGATGTAAGGGGTCACTACTGTTCTGACGTCAGGGGGAATTAAATGTGCCATTCTCTGATGTAAGGGGCACCCTACCATGCTCTGATGTCAGGGGGCACTGTGCCATGTTCTGATGTCAGGGGGTTCTACTGTGCCATTCTTTGATGTAAGGGGCACAACGCCATGCTCTGATGTTGGGGTACTACTGTGTCATGCTCTGATATAAGAGGCACTGTGCCATGCTCTGATGTAAGGGGGTACAGTGCCATGCTCTGATGTCAGGGGGCACAGTGCCATGCTCTGATGTCAGGGGGTACTGTGCCATGCTCTGATGTTAGGGGTACTGTGCCAGGCTTTGATGTCAGGGGGCACTGTGCCATGCTCTGATGTACGGTGCAATGCTCCTCTCTGCGGACAATCTGGTACTAACTGACACTGGCTGTCAGGGTCACGAACTGACACCGATGTCACTAGTACAGTGATAATACTGTACACCGTACTAATGACACTGGCTGGGAAAGGGTTAACACCAAGGGATTAACTGTGTGTCTAACAATGTGAAAAAGTGTGCTGCTTTTACTTACTAATCTGGCTGTTTTTTCACCCTGCTTTTCAGGGAGAAGAAAGCACCAGATCATTATTCCTATGTACACAGAGTTCTGTGTGTTTGTGTGAAATATATTATATAAAATATACACATACACATATATATATATACATATACAGTATCTCACAAAAGTGAGTACACCCTCCTAATTTTTGTAAATGTTTTATTATATCTTTTCATGAGACAACCCTGAAGAAATGACACTTTGTTATACAAGCTGTACACTCACTAATTTACATTGTAGCAGTGTAAATTTGCTGTCCCCTCAAAATAACTCAACACACAGACATTAATGTCTAAACTGCTGGCAACAAAAGTGAGTATACCCCTAAGTGAAAATGTACAAATTGAACCCAAAATGTCAATATTTTGTGTGGCCCATCATTATTTTCCAGCACTGTCATAACCCTCTTGGGCATGGAGTTCACCAGAGCTTCACAGGTTGCCACTAGAGTCTTCTTCCATTCCTCCATGACATCACAGAGCTGGTGGATGTTAGAGACCTTGCGCTCCTCGACCTTCTGTTTGAGGATGCCCCACAGATGCTCAATAGGGTTTAGCTCTGGAGACATGCTTGGCCAGTCCATAACCTTTACCCTCAGCTTCCTTAGCAAGGCAGTGGTCGACTTGGAGGTGTGTTTGGGGTCGTTTATCATGTTGGAATACTGCCTTGCGGCCCAGTCTCCAAGGGGAGGAGATCATGCTCTGCTTTAGTATGTCACAGCACATGGGCATTCATGGTTCCCTTAATGAACTGTATGTAGCTCCCCAGTGCCAGTAGCACTCATGCAGCCCCAGACCATGACACTCCCACCACAATGCTTGACTGTAGGCAAGACACCCTTTTCTTTGTACTCCTCACCTGTTTGCCGCCACACATGCTTGACACCATCTTAACCAAATAAGTTTATCTTGATCTCATCAGACCACAGGACATGGTTCCAGTAATCCATGTCTTTAGTCTGCTTGTCTTCAGCAAACTATTTGCAGGCTTTCTTGTGCATCATCTTTAGAAGAGGCTTCCTTTTGGGACCACAGCCATGCAGACCAATTCGATGCAGCGTGTGGCCTATGGTCTGAACACTGACAGGCTGACTCCCCACCCCATTCAACCTCTGCAGCAATGCTGGCAGCACTGATATGTCTATTTTCCAAAGACAACCTCTGGATATGAAGCTGAGCTTGTGCCCTCAATTTCTTTGGTCGACCATGGTGAGGCCTGTTCTGAGTGGAAACTGTCCTGTTAACCACTTAAGGACCGCCGCATGCCAATGTACGTCATTACAATGGCATGTACAGGCACAAGCACGTACATATATGTGCTTGCCTTCCAGCGGGTGGGGGTCGAATCGGACCCCCCTCCCGCTGGATGCGGCGGTCCGGTTCGCTTCAGGAGCGATCCGGGATGAGGGGATGGCCATTGGTTTCTGGCCACCGCCTCTCGATCGCTCCTGGCGAATGAGAAGCTTCCTCCCACTGTGTATTGTATACACAGGCAGGGAGGAAGTGATGTCATTCTCCTCGGGGCGGTTTTATTGACCGGACTACGAGGAGAAGACACAGTAAGTCTGCACCAAACACTACACAGACACTAAATAACACACAGGCACACAACCCCCCCCCCCCGATCACCCCCCGATGTCCCCCCGCCCCCCCAGTCACAGTGTCACTGATTGCAGTGATCATTTATTTACTGATCACTGCATTCAGTGTCAGTTGTAAAAGTAAAAACTGTCAGGGCAATTAGTGTTAGGTCCAGGGTAGCTCCCTACCACCCCCCAATAAAGATTTAACCCCCTGATTGCCCTTAGAGTTAACCCTTTCACCCCCTTTTGCCAGTGTCACTAAGCGATCATTTTTCTGATCGCTGCATTAGTGTCGCTAGGTAGCTATTTTTTTAGGTTCACCGCCAGGTTTTTATAGCGCTAGGTTCCCCCGATATACTACCGAATAACGGTTTTAACCCCCTGATTGCCCCTAGTTAACCCTTTCACCCCCTTTTGCCAGTGTCACTAAGCGATCATTTTTCTGATCGCTGCATTAGTGTCGCTAGTGTCGCTAGGTAGCTAGTTATTTTTTAGGTTCACCGCCAGGTTTTTATAGCGCTAGGTACCCTGATATACTATCCAATAACGGTTTTAACCCCCTGATTGCCCCTAGTTAACCCTTTCACCCCCTTTTGCCAGTGTCACTAAGTGATAATTTTTCTGATCGCTGCATTAGTGTCGCTAGTGTCGCTAGGTAGCTAGTTATTTTTTTAGGTTCACCGCCAGGTTTTTATAGCGCTAGGTACCCTGATATAATACCCAATAACGGTTTTAACCCCCTGATTGCCCCTAGTTAACCCTTTCACCCCCTTTTGCCAGTGTCACTAAGCGATAATTTTTCTGATCGCTGCATTAGTGTCGCTAGTTATTTTTTTAGGTTCACCGCCAGGTTTTTATAGCGCTAGGTCCCCCGATATACTACCCAATAATGGTTTTAACCCCCTGATTGCCCCTAGTTAACCCTTTCACCCCCTTTTGCCAGTGTCACTAAGCGATCATTTTTCTGATCGCTGCATTAGTGTCGCTAGTGTCGCTAGGTAGCTAGTTATTTTTTTAGGTTCACCGCCAGGTTTTTATAGCACTAGGTACCCCCATATACTACCCAATAATGGTTTTAACCCCCTGATTGCCCCTAGTTAACCCTTTCACCAGCGATCACAGTATAAGTGTCACTGGTGACGCTGGTTAGCCAGTTAGTTATTTAGGTTCCCCGTCAGGTTTTTATATAGCGCCAGGGACCCCCATATACTACCTAATAAAAATTTGAACCCCCTGATTGCCCCTAGTTAACCCTTTCACCAGAGATCACCGTTATAAGTGTTATGGGTGACTCTGGTTAGTTAGTTTGCTTTTTATAGCATCAGGGCACCCACCATTTATTACCCAATAAAGGTTTAACTCCCTGATCACCCGGCAGGTGATATCAATTAGGTTTTAGGGTCAGGGTCTGCGTTGCCCCAGGCAGCACTAGGTTAGTGCCAGTACCGCTAACACCCACGTGCAAAGCATAAACCTCCCGTAGTGGTATAGAATCTGAACAGATCATATACTAGCGTCCCCAGCAGTTTAGGGTTCCAAAAAAACGCATTGTTAGTGGGATCAGCCCAGATACCTGCTAGCACCTGCATTTTTCGCCCCTCCGTCCAGCCCACCCAAGTGCAGTATCGATCGATCACTGTCACTTACAAAACACTAAACACATAACTGCAGCGATCGCAGAGTCAGGCCTGATCCCTGCGATCACTTACAGTTTTTTTTGGTAGCGTTTTATATTTAAATCCGGAAGGCAGTGCTTGGTTTTCGGGGTCCAGTACGTGGCTAGGCTCCCAAAAAGTCCCCCACATGTGGTATCCCCGTACTCGGGAGAAGCAGCAGAATTTATTTTGGTGTGTAATTTGACTTATGCCCATAGCATGTGTGAGCAATATATCATTTAGTGACAACTTTGTGCAAAAAAAAAAAAGATTTAATATTCCTGCAACTTGTGGCAAAATATAAAATATTTCATGGACTCAACATGCCTCTCAGTAAATAGCTTGGGGTGTCTACTTTACAAAATGGGGTCATTTGGGGGGGGGGGGTTTGTGTTATTTTGGCATTTTATGGCCTTCGAAACTGTGATAGGTAGTGAGGAGTGAAATCAAAAATTTGCACCCTTAGAAACCCTGAAGGCAGTGATTGGTTTTCGGGGTGCCGTACGCGGCTAGACTCCCAAAAAGTCCCACATACATGCTATTCCCGTACTCAGGAGAAGCAGCAGAATATATTTTGGGGTGCAATTCCACATATAACTATGGCATGTGTGAGCAATATATCATTTAGTGACAACTTTTTGTAAACTTTTTTTTTTTTTGTGTCATTATTCAATCACTTGGGACAAAAAAAAATATTCAATGGGCTCAACATGCCTCTCAGAAATTTCCTTGGGGTGTCTACTTTCCAAAATGGGGTCATTTGGGGGGGGGGGGGTTTGTACTGCCCTGCCATTTTATCACCTCAAGAAATGAGATAGGCAGTCATAAATTAAAAGCTGTGTAAATTCCAGAAAATGTACTCTAGTTTGTAGACGCTATAACTTTTGCGCAAACCAAAAAATAGACGCTTATTGACATTTTTTTTACTAAAGACATGTGGCTGAATACATTTTGCCCTAAATGTATGACTAAAATTTAGTTTATTCCATTTTTCTTATAACAAAAAATAAGAAAATATCTTTTTTTCTCAAAATTTTCGGTCTTTTTCCATTTATATCGCAAAAAATTTAAATCGCAGAGGCAATCAAATACCACCAAAAGAAAGCTCTATTTGTGGGAAGAAAAGGACGCAAATTTCGTTTGGGTACAACATTGCATGACCGCACAATTACCAGTTAAAGCAGTGCAGTGCGAAATTGTAAAAAGACCTCTGGTCCTTAGGCTGTTAATTGGTCCGGGGCTGAAGTGGTTAAACCACTGTATGGTTTTGGCCACCGTGATTTAGCTCAGTTTAGTGCCCTGGCAATTTTCTTATAGCCTAGGCCATCTTTATTAGAGCAACAGTTCTTTTTGTCAGATCCTCAGAGACTTCTTTGCCATGAGGTGCCATGTTGAACTTCCAGTGCTCAGTATGAGAGAGTGAGAGCGATAACACCAAATTTAACACACCTGCTCCCCATTCAAAACTGAGAAATTGTTGATCATGGCTGTGATAAGTGCGAACCGCAAGCTGGCCTCAGACTGGAAGTAACATCACAGGAAACAGATGACAGACGTTTCAAAAATACAAGGACATTCCCCATTGGCTCCTGTGGTGGCTCACAGACATCCAGACGTGGTCAACAGACTCCAGGACTGGTGATTATCATTACACAAGCTTATCTGATTCTGCTACAGTGTAAGTTTTTAATTTGCTTTTGCCATTAAATGTGTGATAATGCACTTATTCTGGCGCCCCTCTGTTCCTTCATATTTACAGAGTCCACTGCTTCACTCTCAGGGAGCTGCCTCCAATTGCTCATAGGAACATACTATGGACTAGTATGGACTACACATCTAGTGTATTTTATACATGATTTTTTTTATATGGAATTGTTTACAATCTATGTGTGTACAACATTTACATCCAGGTTATACATCAGCATTGGTCTAGCACTACTGTCCATCTTTGTTTTTTCCTCACAAACTACCGTATATACTCGAGTATAGGCCGACCCGAATATAAGCCGAGGCCCCCAATTTACCCCCAAAAAACTGGAAAAAATTATTGACTCGTGTATAAGCCGAGGGTGAGACATGCCTGTCCATCCCTGTGTGTCCGTCCATCCCTGTGGGTCCATCCATCCCTGTGTGTGTGTCCATGCATCCGTGTGTGTGTGTGTGTGTGTCCATGCATCCGTGTGTGTGTGTGTGTGTGTGTGTGTGTGTGTGTGTGTGTGTGTGTGTGTGTGTGTGTGTGTGTGTGTCCGTGCAGCCTACCTGTGTCCAGCCTGCCTGTGTCCGTCCAGCCTGCGTCCCGTCCAGCCTGCGTCCCGTCCAGCCTGCGTCCCGTCCCGGCCCGGCCCGGCCCGTCCCGTCCCGAGCCGAGCCTCCGTCCTTCAGCTCTTCGTCGGCGGCCATTCTAGGATTCAAAAGCCGCGCCTCCGTCGGTGATAGGCGGAACACTCAATTTCCCACTGACTGCTGTTCCGCCTATCGGATGTCCGTGATAGGCGGAACACTCAATTTCCCAGCAGCCTGTGTTCCGCCTATCACGGGCATCGTCTCATCCTCGTCCGTAGTACGAGGATGAGACGATGCCCGTGATAGGCGGAACACAGGCTGCTGGGAAATTCAGTGTTCCGCCTATCACAGGCGAAGGCGGAGCCGGAGGCGCGGCTTTTAAATTATAGAATGGCCGCTGTCTGTCTGCTCGACACGCTGATCGAGCGGGCAGACAGCGATGACTCGAGTATAAGCCGAGGGGGGCACTTTCAGCCTCAAAAAAGAGGCTGAAAATCTCGGCTTATACTCGAGTATATACGGTAACCCGCTGCAGTCCTCCCAAAGATGCTTGCAGCCACAGGCGGTTGTGGCCATGTGCCTTGCAGGAACAGGAGGCGACTTTGTATAGGACTCCTGTTCCCTTCAAGTAAGAATTGCACAGCTGTGGGCTGCATAGTGAAGGCCAGTTGGGGAAGCGTTGCAGAGGTGGCTGGCAAGCATAAGGAGGCCACCCCCCCCCATTCTAAATAAATACAAACTGATTTTACTATAAATATAACCTTCTTTTTATTAAAAACAAAATGTATGTATTACCACCACAGACAACTCTTCCTTTAAAACCAAACCGACAAAACTGTAATTAAAACTAGTACAGTATTAAAATTTAAGTTAACCACTTGCCGACCGCCTCACATGGATATACATCGGCTGAAGGGCTCGTACACGCAAATTAACGTACATGTACTTTGCCCTTTAAGAGGCGGCCAGCGGGTGCGCGAGCGTGCCCACGGCAAGCTCTGTGAGTCGGGTCATGGCTCCCGTGGACTCTATCGCCACTGGATCCAAGAGATCGCCTCATGGAGAGAGAGAGAAAGGGGAGATGCTAATGTAAACAAGCATGTCCCCATTCTGCCTAGTGGCAGTGTCACTGATCTCTGGTCCCTGTGATCGGGAGCAGAGATCAGTGACGTGTCACATGTAGCCATGCCCTCACAGTTAGAAACACTCCCCAGGACACACTTAACCCCCTACACTGCCTCCTAGTGGTTAACCCCTTCACTGCCAGTGTCATTTACACAGGAATCAGTGCATTTGTATAGCACTGATTGCTGTATAAATGACAATGGTCCCAAAAATGTGTCAAAAATGTCCGATGTGTCCACCATAATGTCACAGTCATCATAAAAATCTCTGCTCACCACCATTACTAGTAAAAAAAATTATTCATAAAAATGCCATAAAACTATCCCCTATTTTGTAGACACTATAACTTTTGTGCAAACCAAGCAATAAACGCTTATTGCAATTTTTTTTACCACAAATATGTAGAAGAATATGTATTGGCCTAAACTGAGGGAAATACATTTTTTATATATTTCTGGGGAATATTTAATAATTTAGTAAAAAATAATGATTTTTTTTTTAAATTTTCACTTTTTTTGCTTGTAGCGCAAAAAATAAAAACCACAGAGGTGATCAAATACCACCAAAAGAAAGCTCTATTCGTGGGGAAAAAAATGACGTCAATTTTGGTTGGGAGCCACGTCGCACAACCGCGTAATTGGCAGTTAAAATTAGGCAGTGCTGAATAGCAAAAAGTGCTCTGGTCAGGAAGGGTGTAAATTCTTCCGGGGCTGAAGTGGTTAAAGCTTACATGTATTGCAGGTTGTTTGTTTTTTTTCAGCACTAGAAATGGCATTTACAATGAATGAAAAGTGTCCCTTGTGGTGAGGTCTACCATGATCATTGAAATCGTTAGCCCTATCCCACCCATAGACACCCTCAGCTGTGAGCTTCCAGTCCTGTGGGGGGGGGGGGGGGGGGTATGAGCCTCACAGGCACTCATCAAAAGTGCAGAGTCCATGCATAGAAGCTCTGCTGTTGCTTTCTACATTGAAAAGCACTCTATAAATGAAGGACGGGCGGACACATGAACATTTTTCCTCCTCCATTTGTATAGAGCTTCCCTCCGAATACTACAAATCCCAGAAAACATTGCACCTACCTACTGTACGCACATGCACCCCCATTTTCATTCCTTAATGCTGATACCACTGCAGGGCAAAGTAAAAATACTTTTGCCCCAGTCCAAGCCAATACTCATCTAGCCCCCACCGTTCCTTCCTCCCACGGCTGCTAGCGCTAAACTCCCCAGAGTTGGCTGGGGTCAGACAGACAATCGGGGGACAGTGGCATCACTTTCCCAATCATGTGACAGTGCTTGCATTAAGCGATTGGCTGCTAGACCCAAGCATAGGGAAGGAAGTCACAAACTCACACAATATCCAATAGGGTATTGTATTGTGGTTGGCTATGATGAAGGCAGGAGCAGAAGGGAAGGACTGGTAAGGTCATTATAAGTGGGTTGAGGGGTCCCCCTAACTTGAGCAACGTGGCAGAGCTTTTTAAAAATATTATGACATTCATTTTTAAATACAATAGGGGGTTATTTACGAATGCCAAATCCACTTTGCACTTCAAGCGCACTTTGAAGTGCAGTCGCTGTAAATCTAAGGGGTAGATCTGAAATGAGGGGAAGCTCTGCTGATTTTATCATCCAATCATGTGCAAGCTAAAATGCTGTTTTTTATTTTCCTTGCATGTCCCCCTCGGATCTACAGCCACTGTGATTCCAAGTGCACATTCAGTGCAATTTCCAGTGCACTTTGCACTTGTAGTTTGCACTTGTGCAGTGCACACAAATTGGAGTAGAGTAAATAGAAGGATGACTCCTTACTGAGTTTCTGCTGTGCCATCACAGTCTAGTCACAGGTTGGGGGCACAGAAGTGATTAGAGTGTATTGCCGAGAAAGATTAGGTCACCAACCTGCCTCTGCTATCTGCTACAGTTGTGTATATCTGGGACTGGATGGATATAAATAAGAATCCATTTTCAAATAAATCAGCTCCTCAAAAGTCATTTTAATGGTATAGTTAGTTGTTTTTCTGAGTTGGACAATCATAATAATAATAATTCTTATATTGCTTTTATAGTTCTTAATAAAATGCCAACATGTTAAGCAGACCGTATCAAATACAAAGTTGCTCGGAGAAATGACAGGGCATAGTGCTCTGTGTACTCACCTGCAGACTGAATCCTGTACATGACCCAGGATGATGTATGTACTCACTGGATGTTCATTGTTTCTTTGAATTAAAAGTAACAATGTGGCAAAAAACACATGATTTATTCAGACAAAACAAAGAGAACAAAGATATTGACATAACATAAAGTGTAAGAGTACAAAGCAAACAAAAGCTCAGTGTCAGTGTCATTATTCAAACTGCCAATCCAATACACAGTTCAGATATGCAGTATACCTAATATAAATTAAGTATTTAAATAAAAAGATGTGAAGCAATTTTTTTAAAGTTTTGACTAGCCTTAAAACTGTCTCCTTCTCCTTCTACTTACCTACCGTATATACTCGAGTATAGGCCGACCCGAATATAAGCCGAGGCCCCCAATTTACCCCCAAAAAACTGGAAAAAATTATTGACTCGTGTATAAGCCGAGGGTGAGACATGCCTGTCCATCCCTGTGTGTCCGTCCATCCCTGTGGGTCCATCCATCCCTGTGTGTGTGTCCATGCATCCGTGTGTGTGTGTGTGTGTGTCCATGCATCCGTGTGTGTGTGTGTGTGTGTGTGTCCATGCATCCGTGTGTGTGTGTGTGTGTGTGTGTGTGTGTGTGTGTGTGTGTGTGTGTGTGTGTGTCCGTGCAGCCTACCTGTGTCCAGCCTGCCTGTGTCCGTCCAGCCTGCGTCCCGTCCAGCCTGCGTCCCGTCCAGCCTGCGTCCCGTCCAGCCTGCGTCCCGTCCAGCCTGCGTCCCGTCCCGAGCCGAGCCTCCATCCTTCAGCTCTTCGTCGGCGGCCATTCTAGGATTCAAAAGCCGCGCCTCCGTCGGTGATAGGCGGAACACTCAATTTCCCACTGACTGCTGTTCCGCCTATCGGATGTCCGTGATAGGCGGAACACTCAATTTCCCAGCAGCCTGTGTTCCGCCTATCACGGGCATCGTCTCATCCTCGTCCGTAGTACGAGGATGATACGATGCCCGTGATAGGCGGAACACAGGCTGCTGGGAAATTCAGTGTTCCGCCTATCACAGGCGAAGGCGGAGCCGGAGGCGCGGCTTTTAAATTATAGAATGGCCGCTGTCTGTCTGCTCGACACGCTGATCGAGCGGGCAGACAGCGATGACTCGAGTATAAGCCGAGGGGGGCACTTTCAGCCTCAAAAAAGAGGCTGAAAATCTCGGCTTATACTCGAGTATATACGGTATTCTCTGACTGCTCTGATCAGGTCACATGATCCAGCTCTCCTGTGTCAGCTATCGTCAGCTTAAAGAGGAACTGCAGTCTGCTCACATAATTTGTAATAAAAACATCTTTGCCATTCTGAAGCTTCCTTCCAGTCACTTTGCATATTATATTATATATTTTATTATATTATATTATATTATATATATACTGTGGTTCTGTACAAATATGCTGCAGAAATCCCCCTCTACTGAGTCTGGCTGAAACCATTTTAACTGTGGGCAGCTGAAGCTTCTTCCTGTTCACTACCTGGATTTACACAGACACACAGAGGCACAACTTCAGCTCTGCAGCCCTGCAGCTCTGATTGGCCCTCTTATGACTCACCCCCCCCCCCCTCCTGGCAAACGCTCACGAAAGTTAGAAAGAAAGAGCTGTGCATGATGTCATAAGCCTAGGCTAATGACCAGACAAGAAACGGGCTGTATAAGGTCCTGTGTCAGGCTTTAAAATAAGAATAAAAAGAAACAACCAATAAAAATTCAGAAATAAATCATGTCTGATAAACAGCAGTCACCATGAGTATATATATATATATATATATGTATATATATATATATATATATATATATATATATATATATATTCATCTGCAATCAGCCGTCTTTTAAAAATATATCAAAAACAGTTTGCTTGTTATTCCAATGGCACAATCCTTATTAGCAAGTTGAGGATAGGTAAAGTGTCCAATCTGTCACGATCGTCCTGGCATTCCGGTCGTACACGGGAGACTTACCCGCAGAAGCCTGGCGTTGAGAACCCGTCATTCCCCTTGACGCGCGCTAAAGCGAACGAACGCACCCGCGTCGACATGAACGAGCGCACGCGTGCACGCGGGGTCACGAACGGGCGCACGTCCACTCGCGGGGGCACGCTGACCCGTCGTGCGACCGTTTTGGCGCCCTAAGGACTTCTTAAGGCCCTTGCTCCATCCCATTCTTGCTGTCCAGTCTACAGCGCGTTCTGTGATCCTGCTATTCTATACCTGTACCCGTTTCCTTGGTTCCTGATACCCGGCTAGTTCTTGACCTTGATCCGTTGCTGCCTGCCTACGACTTCTGCCTGTCTGACCACGTCTCTGCCTCATCCTCTTGTACCACGCTGACTGTTTCCTGCTGACCCGGCCTGCACCCGACTCTGCTGTTCCTGCCTACCCGTTGGATTTCCTGTGACTGCCATCCTTGCTGACGTCCATCTGCCTGCCAGTCTACCCACTTGTGCCTGACTACACCAGCCAAGTACCACCAGCCCTACCTACTCGCTGTCGGTATCCTGCTGCTTATCTGGACCGGTCTCCATCTGCCAGGCACTTGTGCCCTCTGAACTTTTGAATTCCTGTCACCACCTCCAGGGGTTCATTAGCCAGGGGATACGAGGGGCCGCTCCCTGCATTCCGGGCTCGTCCACTAGGTACGTGACACAATCCACCAATAAGTGTGATGACAACAGTCCTAAGCTCCTACACCTTCACCATTCCACCGTGTGCACTCCCCTATGGATAGCTGCTTACCAGAGGTAGTATACAATCAAGCCTAGAAGGATAACATTGATCTGCTCACTCAGACACTTCACTCCTCCAGGTTTGGTCAGGCTTACAACAATGGGCAATAACATGTAAGGATACAAAAAAAAGGCTTGCATAGTGTTATACCCTTTATTGATAAACTCTCGCCCCCCCCCCCCCCCCACATACAAGTTGCACTTACAGAATAAACATAAATATCAGCATGTCAGCATTACCCCGCACAGCATCTCTCTCACCACCAATTAGAGTTTCTTTGGCTTGATCACAGTGATGAGTCCCGGGATTACGCTGGCTGTATGTGACTAGTACGTCATGTGGCCACTACTGACACGTTTCGTAATTCAGAGGTCTTTGACGCACTCTGGAGACGGAATTACGAAATGCACCAGGTCATGGCCACGCAACATTCTAGTCACATACAGCCAGCGTCATCCCGGGACTCATCACTGTGATCAAGCCAAGGAAACTCTAATCGGTGGTGAGAGAGATGCTGTGCGGGGTAATGCTGACATGCTGATATTTATGTTTATTGTGTAAGTGTAACTTGTATGTGGGAGAGAGAGTTTATCAATAAAGGGTATAACACTATGCAAGCCTTTATTTGTATCCTTACATGTTATTGCCCAATGTTGTAAGCCTGACCAAACCTGGAGAAGTGAAGTGTCTGAGTGAGCAGATCAATGTTATCCTTATAGGCTTGATTGTATACTACCTCTGGTAAGCAGCTATCCATAGGGGAGTGCACACGGTGGAATGGTGAAGGTGTAGGAGCTTAGGACTGTTGTCATCACACTTATTGGTGGATTGAACACTTCTGTTTACCTTTACCTATCCTCAACTTGCTAATAACGACTGTGCCATTGGAATAACAAGCAAACTGTGTTTGATATATTTTTAAGACGGCTGATTCCAGATGGATATATTTATAATCATGCTGAATGCTGTTTATCAGATATGATTGATTTCTAGACATGTGCAGAGTAAAATATTTTATTTCGGAATTTCGTTTTCATCCGAAAAATTAATTTATTTATTTACTCCCGAAATTCGTTTTTATTTATTTAGTTTTTCGTTCAAAAATTGCATTCGTCCAAAAATCCACATGAATTACGGTCGAATCTGTCTTTGAAGGCTTATGGTGTCTGTCGAATGTATAAAGAAGATTTGACGGAGCTATATAGCATACTTCGTGTGAACTTTAGAACCCTATTAAAGTCTATGGGACTCCAACGTTCAAAATCTAAAGTGCTAATTTTAAAGGCTAATATGCAAGTTACTGTCCTAAAAAGTGTTTGGGGACCCCAGGGGACATGTATCAATGCAAAAAAAAGTTTAAAAAACTGCTGTTTTTTCGGGAGCAGTGATTTTAATAATGATTAAAGTGAAACAATAAAAGTGTAATATTCCTTTAAATTTCATACGGGGGGGGGGGGGGTGTCTATAGTATGCCTGTGAAGGGGCGCATGTTTCTGGTGCTTAGAACTGTCTCTGCACAAAGTGTAATTTATGCAGGAAAAAAAGTCCTTTAAAATCACTCGCGGCTATTATAAATTGTCGGCTCCATAATACAGAGAACACTCATTGAAAGTCATTGATAAAATAAATAAATAAATACATTTAAAAAAAAGCGTGGGGGTCCCCTAAATTCAATTACCAGGCCCGTCAGGTCTGGTATGGATATTAAGGGGAACCCTGCGTCAAATTTTTAAAAAAAAATGACGTGGGGTTCCCCCTAAATATCCATACCAGATCCTTCAGGTCTGGTATGGATATTAAGGGGAACCCCGCGTCAAATTTAAAAAAAAAATGACGTGGGGTTCCCCCTAAAAATCCATACCAGACCCTTTATCCGAGCATGCAACCTGGCAGGCCGCAGGAAAAGGGGGGGGGGGCGAGAGAGCGCCCCCCCTCCCTCCTGAACTGTACCAGGCCACATGCCCTCAACATTGGGAGGATGCTTTGGGGGTCTGTGACACCTCAAAGCACCTTGTCCGCATGTTGATGTGGAGAAGGGCCTCATCTCCACAACCCTGACCGGTGGTTGTGGGGGTCTGCGGGCGGGGGGCTTATCAGAATCTGGAAGCCCCCTTTAACAAGGGGACCCCCAGATCCCGGTTCCCCCCTGTTTGAAATGGTAAGGGGGTACAAAAGTACCCCTACCATTTCACAAAGAAAGTGTAAAAAAATTGTTAAATAAGAGAAACACACTTTTGAAAAATTCCTTTATTAGAAATAAAAAAAAGATTCCAGCGGTGGTAATCCTCTCTTGCTATCCAGCGACGGATGATATCTCTCCAGCGATGGTTGATCTGATCCAGCGCAGCGAATACATCCATCTTCTGTCTCCACGGAGGAGACACTGCGGGGATCCCGGCGGCCTGACGTTTGTTATATGGGGAGGGCGGGGCCACCCGTCACCTGACCCCGCCCCCTCTGACGCATATAACAAACGTCAGTCCACCGGGATGCACATAGTGTCTCCTCCGTGGAGACAGAAGATGGATGGATTTGTTGCGCTGGAACAGATCAACCATCACTGGAGAGATATCATCCGTCGCTGGATAGCAAGAGTGGATTACCACCGCTGGAATCTTTTTGTTATTTTTTTTATTTTTAATAAAGGAATTTTTCAAAAGTGTGTTTGTCTTATTTAACTATTTTTTACACTTTCTTTGTAAAATGGTAGGGGTACTTTTGTACCCCCTTACCATTTCAAACGGGGGGGGCGGGATCTGGGGGGCCCCTTGTTAAAGAGGGCTTCCAGATTCTGATAAGCCCCCCGCCTGCAGACCCCCACAACCACCGGCCAGGGTTGTGGGGATGAGGCCCTTCTCCACATCAACATGGGGACAAGGTGCTTTGAGGGGTCACAGACCCCCAAAGCATCCTCCCAATGTTAAGGGCATGTGGCCTGGTACGGTTCAGGAGGGAGGGGGGCCGCTCTCTCATCCCCCCTCTTTTCCTGCGGCCTACCAGGTTGCGTGCTCGGATAAAGGGTCTGGTATGGATTTTTAGGGGGAACCCCACGTCAATTTTTTTTTTAAATTTGACGCAGGGTTCCCCTTAATATCCATACCAGACCTTAAGGGCCTGATAATTGAATTTGGGGGACCCCCACGCTTTTTATTTATTTATTTTTTTTATCAATGACTTTCAATGAGTGTTCACTGTATTACGGAGCCGACAATTCATAATAGCTGCGAGTGATTTTAAAGGACTTTTTTTCCTGCATAAATGACACTTTGTGCAGGGACAGTTCTAGGCACTAGAAACATGCGCCCCTTCACAGGCATACTATAGACACCCCCCCCCCCCCCGTACGAAATTTAAAGGAATATTACACTTTTATTGTTTCACTTTAATCATTATTAAAATCACTGCTCCCGAAAAAACAGCCGTTTTTAAAACTTTTTTTGCATTGATACATGTCCCCTGGGGCAGGACTTAGGTCCCCAAACACTTTTTAGAACAGTAACTTGCAGAATCTTTTCTCTCTGTCAAATCTTTTTTCTCTGTCGAATATTTTCTCTATATAAACTTGGACTAATAGAGGTAAGGTTAGGCACATTCGACCACAGGTTCTATAGACAGATTGTTATTGTCAGAGTCACGTCGAATCTCCTATTCTATATCGAACTGTTGTAACAAGGAAAACGAAAATAAAGCATTTATTTATGTCGGATCTTTCGTTTTTCAGATTCTGTGCTTTCGTTATCGTTTGTCAAAACGAAAAGGAAAATACCTGAAATTCGGATGAAAATGCATTCGGACAAAAACAAATGCACATGTCTATTGATTTCTGAATTTTATTTGTTGTTTCTTTTTATTCTTATTTTATAGCCTGACACAAGAGTGAGGGAGGCATATATTATATGTGACAATGCACTAGCAATATTAATATCAATTTAGCGCTGTTAGTGTCTGATTTTAATTAGGTATTTGTTTTATGTAGATTTGTCTTTTCTTTTTATATAACAGCAGCTGTAGGGGCAGTTAATTTCATCCATTGAGCGCTGGGATCAGGGTTACATAGTATTTCTGAATTATATATGCAGGGCTGTATGAGGTATTTACTGGCACAAAAAATATATTTTACTATCCAAAGTTAAAACAACAAAGTCAGAAGTTTTAATAGGTGGAAAGTTGAAAAAAATTACTGAAGTTCCATTTTAAGGGAAAGGATGGAACGCCAACAACAGATGAGCCAGTGAAGTCTAAGGCCGCGTACACACGCGTGGACTGTTTGCCCAACCTTGTTCGTCAAACAGTTTCGGCAAACAGTCCGCTCAAAATTTGCATGAGCGGACTTGCCCACACACGAGCGGACTGTTTGACGAACAAGGTTGGGCAAACAGTTCGCTCAACTTTTGAAATGAACGGACTCGCCCACGTAAGGAGGAGGCAAATCCGCCCATTTCGAGCGCGTGTACAGGTAGGCGGGGCCCGCGAAGGAGACGTCGCGGGCTCCGCCGCCTGGAATGGGCTTAAAGGGGAACCCCAACGCCAAAAGAAATCGGCGTGGGGGTTCCCCCAAAGTCCACACCAGACCCTTGTCCGAGCACGCTACCCGGCCGGCCAGGAAAGGGGGGCGAGCGAGCGCGCCCCCCCTCCTGAGCCGTACCAGGCCGCGTGCCCTCAACATGGGGGGGTGCCTTGGGGAAGGGGGGGCCGCGCGGCCCCCCCACCCCAAAGCACCTTGTCCCCATGTTGATGAGGACAAGGGCCTCTTCCCGACAACCCTGGCCGTTGGTTGTCGGGGTCTGCGGGCGGGGGGCTTATCGGAATCCGGGAGCCCCCTTTAAGAAGGGGGCCCCCGGATACCGGCCCCCCACCCTATGTGAATGAGTATGGGGTACAATGTACCCCTACCCATTCACCTGTGAAATAAAGTACAAAAAAAAACACAACACAGGGAAAAAATATTTTATTGCACAGCTCCGGGGGTCTTCCGTCTTCGGGGGTCTTCTCGCCGGACTCCTCCGCTATCTGTGTGTAGCTCTTTTACTAGCGGAGGAGTCCGGCTTTCTTCCTCCCCGCCGCCGGCCTCTTCTCCCGACTTCGGGGGTCTTGTCCCCCTCTTCGGTTCTTCTGCCGGGCCACCGTGCCTTCTTGTAGCTCTTTTACAGGCGGTGGCCCGGTCTTCTGTCGCCGCTGTCGTCGTCGCCGCCGCCGCCGCCGCCGCCTTCCGTTCTTGTTCTTCTTCTTGTTCTTCTTCTTCTTCTCCTGGAGATGTTGACTCGACGATCTCTCCGGCCGGAATGCCAGAGCCGCGCTGTGCGGTCACTTATATAGTGACAATGGGGCGGTGTCACATGGTATATGTCACATGGGTTGGTCACATGGTGACCCCGCCCCCTTACGATGTCATAGTCCCCATGTGACATCAACCCATGTGACCAACCCATGTGACATATACCATGTGACACCGCCCCATTGTCACTATATAAGTGACCGCACAGCGCGGCTCTGGCATTCCGGCAGGAGAGATCGTCGAGTCAACATCTCCAGGAGAAGAAGAAGAAGAACAAGAAGAAGAACAAGAACGGAAGGCGGCGGCGGCGGCGACGACGACAGCGGCGACAGAAGACCGGGCCACCGCCTGTAAAAGAGCTACAAGAAGGCGCGGTGGCCCGGCAGAAGAACCGAAGAGGGGGACAAGACCCCCGAAGTCGGGAGAAGAGGCCGGCGGCGGGGAGGAAGAAAGCCGGACTCCTCCGCTAGTAAAAGAGCTACACACAGATAGCGGAGGAGTCCGGCGAGAAGACCCCCGAAGACGGAAGACCCCCGGAGCTGTGCAATAAAATATTTTTTCCCTGTGTTGTGTTTTTTTTTGTACTTTATTTCACAGGTGAATGGGTAGGGGTACATTGTACCCCATACTCATTCACATAGGGTGGGGGGCCGGTATCCGGGGGCCCCCTTCTTAAAGGGGGCTCCCGGATTCCGATAAGCCTCCCGCCCGCAGACCCCGACAACCAACGGCCAGGGTTGTCGGGAAGAGGCCCTTGTCCTCATCAACATGGGGACAAGGTGCTTTGGGGTGGGGGGGCCGCGCGGCCCCCCCTTCCCCAAGGCACCCCCCATGTTGAGGGCACGCGGCCTGGTACGGCTCAGGAGGGGGGGCGCGCTCGCTCGCCCCCCTTTCCTGGCCGGCCGGGTAGCGTGCTCGGACAAGGGTCTGGTGTGGACTTTGGGGGAACCCCCACACCGATTTCTTTCGGCGTTGGGGTTCCCCTTTAAGCCCATTCCAGGCGGCGGAGCCCGCGACGTCTCCTTCGCGGGCCCCGCCTACCTGTACACGCGCTCGAAATGGGCGGACTTTCCGAGCGGGAACAGTCCGCTCATTTCGAAAGTACAGCGGACAAGCCCACACACGGGCGGACTGTTCGCTCAAACACAGTTTCAGCGGACAGTTTTTCGGAATTTCCGAAAGACTTTGTCCGTCCAACTGTCCGCTGAAACTGTCCGCTGAAAGCCCACACACGAGCGGACTGTCCGCCCAAACACTGTTCAGCGGACAAAGTTGGACGAACAGTCCGCCCGTGTGTACGCGGCCTAAGCCCTTGTACACACGGTCGGAGATTCAGACCGAATGTGTCCGAACGGACCGTTTTGTCAGATATTCCGTCTGTGTGTGGTCTACATCGGACTGTTTCCGTCGGAGTATCCAACGGACCAAGTTCTCCAACTTGTTGGTAAAATTTTCAGACAAAATGCTCCGATCGGACATACTCCGATCATGTGTAGAGAATTCCGATCGGACAAAGTGGCACGCATGCTCAGATCAAATTCCTACACCAAAGCTATTGGCTACTAGCGTGAACGTAGTCCCGTCGTAACAAAATAACGTAATCACCTCGGATTTTCCGCCAACTTTGTCTGACCGTCTGTATGCAACAATTTCGGACAAAATCCGGCGGACAAAATTAGACGGACAAAATCCGACGGATGGGGCGTACCCGGAAGTGACCCAGGACGGACGTGTTCACAGACTGCTCCTGAGTGCCAAGTGTAATTCGCAGCAATCCGGGTGCATACACGGCCGTTTTTCCCCAAATCTTCGGCCTATGCACCCCACCACCTGTCCTGCTTCAGCCTGGAAGAAAATTGGGACGAGACTGGCCTGGGATCCGCGGAGAGAGACGCCGGCCTAGTCCGTCCTCGGCCGCCGGCGCCATCTTCCCTGCCCTTCATCCTCCTCCACCACTTCAACGGGGGACCTGGCAGTGGATCTCCCCGCCATCCGGACTGCCCTACTCCGTGCCCGGTAAGATCCAGAGGCCCGTGGGGCCGCCGGGATTGTCTGCCGCGGATGCGGCCTAGTGCGGCCTAGTACAGCCAGCCAGTCCCCACACTTTCCTACAACAGCGCCCGGCGGGAGGACGCTGCGGCCGTCTTCCCGGCCTCCACCCTCCTTAATCACGCAAACGGAGGCCCTCCTGGTGGGCTGCTTGGCTCCCCTTGCCACCTGGTCGGCCCTAGTCACTAATTGGGGACCTCTGGAGGTCCGAGGGGCCCCCGGGACTGTCTGCCGGGGATGCGGCCTAGTGAGGCCTAGCGAGGCCCAGTGAAGCCTGCCAGCTACCACACCTTCCTGCCCCAGCGCCTGGCAGGGGGCCCACTCACTGGAATCTGGACACCACAGCTGCCATCTTCTCCCCCCACGCTCCAAGATCCCAAGACAGCTGAGGAAGAGGCGGTGATTGTGAGCTCCACGGTCCGCAGGTGAGGCACTGTCTTAGCCCAGGGGGCCCTTGCTTTCCCCAGACCTCGCCCCGCTGTGTTCTGGACACTCTCCCCATCCCCACGGCTCCACGGCCCTCTCTCCGACCCGGCCTCCTCCTGGGTTCAGGCTCTTCACAGCCTGACTACCGCCCTAGTGGGTTAGAGCTCCGGCTAAGGCCCCTTCTCCAGGCTACACCTGGCTTGGCCTCCGCCATCTCCGCTCGGAGTCTCCGTGGCCCCCCCCCTGGTCTGGGTGAAATCGCTTGACCATCAAGGCAGACGGCTACGGTGAGTTCACGGGAGTCATCTATTCACCAGTCAGCACTCCCTACACAGCCTCTTCAACAAGCCCCTAAAGAGACATACCCCCCTTCTCCTGAGACTTTCATAATTTCAGTTGTTGGAATCAGCGCAAACTAGCAGAACTCATGGGCGACTAACAACGCTGACACCATGTCTTAGTATGGCTTAATATACCGCTCCTTTCCTAAGGGACCCTGCACCGCTTCATAAGCTCTCACATACACAGGGTCATTATCAGCTGCCCCCCGGACCCCTCCGGATACTACATGGGCAAAGTTGGTTTTCAAAAGAATATATATCAAGGCTTTATCCCGCCATCGACCTCCCGTCCTGCACACGTCATGGAGCGATACCTACACAGATCGCAATCTCCAGCCTTACACACGTTGGCAGAACCACTAGAGGCCACCGACCCCCTGCCCTCCACACCTAGTTCTCTTCACAAAGGTGGCTCTACCCAGCAAACAAATCCTGCCGAAGCAATTACGGTAACGGTCCTGGACCTGAAACTACAGACACTCCTACAGGATTTGACACGCAATATAGCTACAGAGGTTGGAAAGCTTGCTCGGGAGCTTAGGGGAGAGATCGACCAGCTTGGAGAGCGTACTGCCACTTTGGAATCTAAATTTGATGAGAATGTGCAATACATGCACGTATTGGAGGACGAAAACGCATTTCTTAAACACACAGTCTCCCAAATACAACTACAACAAGAAGATTTGGAAAATAGAGAACGTCGCTCAAACGTGAGGATTCGTGGAGTCCCTGAAACAGTCAGTGATAAGGAGTTGCGGGTATACTTGCTTGATCTGTTTGTCACTCTGGCTCCGCACATACCAGATATCGATTGGCGTCTAGACAGAGCCCATAGATCTTTGGCCCCTAAACCTCCTCCTGGATCCAATCCAAGGGACATTATAGTCCGTTTCCACTATTATGACAGCAAGGAAGCTTTAACTGCAGCCACACGCAATAAAAATCGCATCGATTTCAAAGGCTCTAAGATCCAGATCTTCAGCGACCTTTCTCCCATCACCTTGGCCAAAAGGCGCAACCTCCGACCAATCACTGCACACCTCCAACTACACCAAATCCCCTACAGATGGGGTTTCCCTTTTCGGCTGTCAGCATCCAAAGATGGCACACAATACTCTATCAGAGAATTGCATGAATGTGAGGCCTTCATTCGCAATTTGGCCCTCCCACCTGTCCCGGAAGAGGACCTCCAACTCCCCCCGCCCGCTCTGGCCCCCAAACCTCTCCAAGCCCCTACGGCAATTTGGACCCCAGTTCGTCGGAGACATCAGAGAGGCTTCTCCACACCGCAACGCCCCAATGTGCCTAAACAACCTGCCTGAAGTTCCGGCGCCTGTCCGAATTGCACCTCCTTACCCTTGGTTTCCAGGAACCCATCGGACCTCTTCAGGAACTCTTCGGGGAACATCCCCCTAACTTTAAATCTCTCCCATTTCTGTAGTGCTCAACGAGCCTCCTCACCCCCCCCCCCCCCCGCGGGGCCCCTCCAGCTGGTATTGTACTCCCAGTCGATGGTGGTATGTCTGACCACTGTTCAAATGTTAAGAGTCCGAGGTTAATCATTCTTTGCAGGAGCGGTACATAGTTTACCACTCCAAATGTTTGTTATGTCCCTTTATAGGTCCAAGGTATTCTGCCTTGGCTCCCTGAAGATTTTATATCCTTCAGGCTTTCAAGATACATGTTTTATGTTTTTTGTTTTTTGTCTCTTCATTTTTGTCTCTCTATATTTTACTCAGGTTATTTTTTTCAATTTTTTAAAGTTTTTACCAGGTCCTTTTTTGACCTGTCCTGGTTCTTACATGTCGCTGCAGGTTGTAAACTTGACATACAATTTTATGTTACTAGGAAATGCTGATGTGTATATGCCTCTTCCAGACCTCCTTAGATCAGAGCACTCCAACCACATGTACCAGATTCCAATATCATCTGCTAATTATTCCATGAATGTATTATGGCTCTAAAAATATTTTCCTGTAATGTTAAGGGCTTGAATTCCTTAAGAAAACGCTGGCTAGCCCTGCGGGAATTCAAATCCTCAGGGGCTGATGTGATAATGGATCAGGAGACGCACTTCCGCCCGGAGGGCTCATTTAAATTTGCCTCCAAGCTGTACCCTACTGTTTTTATGGCCTCCAGCCCATCTGGGAAGGCTGGAGTAGCCATTTTGATTAAACGTTCATGCCCTATACGGATCCTTGCTTCGATCCTAGATCCCCAAGGTCGGTTTATACTCCTGAACTGTTCTCACCTGAACACCTCCTTTACCTTAACTAATATTTATGCCCCTAATACGGGACAAATTGGCTTCCTCACTAGAGTATTGGATCGGCTGCGCTCCTTCTCTCAGCCTTTCGCAATCATAGGCGGGGATTTCAACATGTGTATGTCCCCTGGTAGGGATAGATTAGCACTCTCTCAACAAACCCCGTCCCTCCAAACTCTTAAACTGTCCACCTCCTTTCGCAAACTTATCCGCTCCCACAATCTCTTTGATGCATGGAGAGTGAAACATCCCACCCATCGCCAATACACCTTTTTCTCCCCCCCCACATAAATTGTATTCCCGACTGGACCACTTTCTAATAACTGCACCCTTGCTACCCAATGTGGTATCTTCTGAAATAGAGCCTATCACGTGGTCTGATCACGCTCCCATCACTCTCAATGTGACGCTCCATAACGCATCACCTAAAATTTGCCACTGGAGACTGAATGAGTCTCTATTGCGACATGCTGAAACCAAAGATAGACTGCTCAAGAGATTGGAGGAGTTTTTCCATCTCAATGTAGGCTCCATTTCAGATATATCTACTGTGTGGGAGGCCCACAAGGCAGTTTTTAGGGGGGAGTGCATCTCAGCTGGCTCACGTCTGAAGCGGGACTCTGTTAGGCTGAGGGTGGAGCTTGTGGCCCAGCTGCAGGTCGCGGAGGCGCGGTTACTCCGCTCCCCTACGGTGGATCGCTTGCGTGCAGTGACTACTATTCGCAACCACATTAAGGCTATAGACGCAAAAGACATTTCAAAATCAATGTTATGGTCTAAGCGAAAGTTCTATGAGTTTGCAGACAAACCACATAGGATGCTTGTCCACAAACTTAAGCCCCGGCCCTTTTTATCCATTCCTGATTATATAATGCAATCAGACGGTACACCAACGCACTGCCCTCAGACCATGTCCGGAGTATTCAGAGAATATTATAACAAACTTTACAACTGCCTGAACACGGGCACACAGGATCAGTTCCCACAAGACAGGTTGGACTCCTTCCTATCATCTATTCACCTCCCAAAACTCTCACCAGAGCAACGCTCCTCCTTAAACCAACCTATCTCCACTGACGAACTAGTTGACGTAATTAAACATCTCCCCACACATAAGGCCCCAGGACCAGATGGCCTTCCATACTCCTATTATAAGACGTTCCTAGAATCCCTGTCCCCACACCTGCTGACCCTATTCTCCTCACTGCTCCAGGGCACAATACCACACCCCTCGTTCCTACATGCAGTCATAACCACTATCCCTAAACCAGATAAGGATCCTTCCCTCCCTGACAATTATCGTCCCATAGCCTTATTGAACTCTGATTACAAAATCTTTACCAAGATTCTAGCGAACAGGCTCTCTCTACTGCTGCCAGCGTTGATCCATAGAGATCAGGTGGGTTTCGTTCCCACAAGACATGCGGGGGACAATACTCGCCGCACAATTGACCTTATAGACCTGCTTACTAAATCTAAAAACCCTGCTTTGATACTCAGTTTAGATGCCCAAAAGGCATTTGACCGCCTTAGCTGGCCATTTATGTTTGCGATACTAAACCACTTTGGATTTTCAGGCCCCTTTATTCACGCCCTCCAAGCCCTATACTCGAAGCCCACCTCCCAGGTACAACTCTCCTCCCATCTGTCCCGTCCGTTTTCCCTTAGCAACGGTACGAGACAGGGTTGCCCTCTATCGCCATTGCTCTTTATCCTCAGTCTGGAACCCCTAGCTGCGGCTATACGGGAATGTTCAGATATTAAAGGAGTCTGCCTCCGCAACGCAGAATATAAAATATCCTTATTCGCGGACGATGTCCTCCTAACTCTCACCCACCCGCACACATCCCTACCACACCTCCACCACCTACTATCCACTTTTGGTAGCCTCTCGGGTTTCAAAATTAATGATACTAAAACCGAAGCATTACCTGTAAACATAACCCCGTCCCTCTTATCTTCGCTTCAAAGTAAGTATAATTACCACTGGTGTCCTCACTCACTTAAATACCTGGGGGTTCGCATTACTGCTTCCTATGATACTTTATATAAGGCCAATTTCCCCCCCCTGTTCTCGGAAATTAATCGCTTGCTGACATTCTGGACATCTCTCCCCCTATCCCTGTTGGGCCGAATCAATGTCCTTAAAATGTCTATCCTCCCTAAGTTATTATATTTGTTTGAAACTCTACCTGTGGCTATCCCTATGTCACAGTTGAAATCCCTTCAAAGGAGAAGCCTCCGTTTTGTTTGGAATAACGCTTCCCACAGGTTAGCGGGGACAGTGGTCCTGGCTCGGAGGAATAGGGGGGGGCTCGGAGGCCCAGATTTCATTAAATACTATTATGCCACACACCTGAGAGTTCTTACCTCCTGGACCTCCCGGAAGGCCCCAAATAGATGGTCAGAAATAGAAATGAGTGTCACAGCCCCGGTACATCCTTGCTATATGCTTTGGCCTTCTACTGCCCTTCATATGCCCCAATTACGGCACATATGCCTAGCTCCCATGTTGTTCATGTTGAATATCTGGAAAAGGTGCAATGACTGCTTTTCCCTATCCTCACCGTGTCCACCGCTTTTAAATATCCTATTTAACCCAGACATCCCAGATAGCCTGTCCTATGATCGTATGCTACCATGGACCCAAGCGGGACTCTTTCAACTCCGACACTTTTTCAACCCGGCGACACGCCATTTATTGACTTTTCCCACCTTGCAAAAGCAACACCAGATCCCCCAAAGGCTTCTACATTCATACTTACAGATCAGACACTTTTTCTCTATCAGGTCCCCCTCTCTGACTCTGGACAAACCCACAGACTTTGAGAGCCTATGTGCTAAGGGTCCTTACGAACCCAGACTGATCTCTACTATTTACACGATATTACATGACGCCATACCTATGACGGTGAACACCCACCACTACATGAGGAAATGGTCTCAGATTCTACAACACGATATTTCCCTGGTGGACTGGGGGAACATATGGGAGCACACTTCCAGAATATCTCGATGTGTGACCCACAAGGAAACTGCTTACAAAGTTCTAATGCACTGCTATAGGACTCAGGAAACAGGTTAATTTCGAAACAATGCTGGAGATGTGGTGGGGAAGTCGGCTCTCACTACCATATTTTTTGGGAATGCCCCCTAGTCCACCAGTTCTGGCTCCAAGTCCAAAATCTGTTAGAAACACTGGCTGGCACTCCTATTCCCCTGACGCCCATGCATTATCTGCTAGGCCTCCCTTTCTCTGGTATTTCTAAGGCCTTGCGCAGATTGTTGTCCTTTATTTTATTGGCTGCTAAAAGGGTCATACCCAGGTTATGGTTGTCCACCTCTCCACCTACACTTCCGCAATTGATCACCACTGTAGCTGACATACGCAGAATGGAACACTTGACGGCTGTAGTGGAGGATAAGATGCAGAAATTTTCTAAAATTTGGTCAACATGGGATGAGTCTACATATGGTTCTGATGGGATTGCTCCTACTTAGATAAACCTGGATACATACATGTCCCCGAGAGAAGGTCTGAAATCTATTTTTTATTTTTTCCTTAAAGCTCTCTTTGAAGTTACATAGTCTGTTTACAGATTCTGTCTATAACCCCCTTAAAGATACGGTGGAAGATCACTACTTTAATCACATCGCTATGCCTCTATATGTTTAGATTTTGTATGCCTTGTAATCAAAGTATACCTGCGTTCTTGATACGTTAATATTAATATCTCATGTATATTTTCTTCTGTATGATGTTGAAAATTTAAAATAAACAATTACAAAATCCGACGGATTTGGTTGTCGGAATCTCCGACCGTGTGTACAAGGGCTTAGGGTTATGTCACCACTCCGGGTTTTACTAGCCATTATCCTACAATGCAATACATTCTGTAAATAGAGGAAGAGTAGAGGAATAGCAAGATATCCCCTGTTTATCCACAGAATGTGTTGCATTTTTGGACAATATTAATACGATATCTATGAGTAGTGGACGGAGCAGGAAGAGGTAGAAGCGTGGTTCAAATCCTTCATGCTTGCAATCTCTACTGTTACCCCTTTCAGCACCAAAAGATTGCCATAGATGGGCTATGTCTTAGCTTTAAACTCTGTTTTATATCTGTGTTGCACTATTTATATACAATCTTTGTGTCAGGATATGGATCACCGGCTGGTGGCATTGTGGTTCTCTAGTTGGACAGTTGTAATTCCAGTGTCCACCCGCGGGTGTCTCCCAGAAGCCAATAGATCCAAATAATCAGTTCCCACATAATGCTGGCTGCTGGGAGGGTATTTAGTTTTGGCCTCTGCATTTCATCCTACCTCCAGTGTTTTGCTTGCTAATACTGCTAGCCATTATCTTGTTTATGCTCCTGCCCTGTATGCTGTACCCTGCTGTGTTGTACTTGTTTTCCCTTGTTCCTGATCCCAGTGTTGGTTCCCCCTTCCCGTCTGCTCCCTGAAACTCTAGATTTCCCTGCTTTTCTTTGTTCCCCTTTGTATATATTGTATATAGTTAGCTGTTAGTTAGGCTGTTTGTTAGATATTAGTCATGTTTATTTATTAACTTATATTTTCATGTTTACTGTATGTGTGGAAAGATGTTTTTTTTTTTTTTCACTGTAATTAAATCTCACTTAAAGTATACACTTGACTAAGGGCCCAGTTTCTTAAATGTGTAGCCACATTGGTATGACCATCTCTGCTGCTGATTCCTGACACTTTGGGGGAGATTTATTCAAATTGGAGCATGCAAAATCTGGTGCAGCTCTGCAGGGAAGCCAATCAGCTTCCATGCTTTATTGTCAAAAGCTTAATTGAACAAGCTGCAGTTAGAAGCTAATTGGTTACCATGAACAGCTGTACCAGATTCTGAGTGCTCCAGTTTTAGTAAATGTCCCCCTTTGTTTTGCAAATAAAAATATATTTAACTTCAAAGGATTCCCAGAGCATTATGGGTTATCTAAAGAGACAACACTCATCTTGCTATGCAGCATTGTTTGCTTGATAGAAATCTTAGACGCAGCTTCTTTCAGTAGCACTGCAAACTAATTATCCTAATTATGTAAAAATATACTGCAGCTTCAGTTGCTGGATAGATAGAAACCCCCATTATATACATGTAAAATATTTTAGCAGACTTAAAAAGAAAGAATCATTTTTTTAAAATTGCATTTTTTTGGAGTCCTGGTAAAATCAACCACTTCAGGTCCAGAAGGTTTACCCCCTTCATGATCAGCCCATTTTTTTGCGATACTGCACTGCGTTATTTTAACTGAAAATTGCACGAACGTGCGACACTGTAACCATATAAAATGTATGCCCTTTTTTCCCACAAATAGAGCTTTCTTTTGGTGGTATTTGATCACTTCTGCAGTTTTTATTGTTAATTTGTTTTTGTGCTATAAACAAAAGAAGACAGATGATTAAAAAAAAAAACAGACCAATATATATTCTGCTACATATTTTTGGTAAAAAAATCCCAATAAGTGAATATTTATTGGTTTGTGCAAAAGTTATAGTGTTTACAAATGAAGGGATATATTTATGGATTTTTTTTTTTCTAGCAATGGCGGCAATCAGCAACTTATAGCGAGACTGCAATATTGCAACGGATAAATTGGACACTAACTGACACTTCTGACACTTTTTTTTTGGAACCAGTGACTGTAATACAGTGATCAGAGCTAAAAGAAAATGCATGGTCACTGTACTTAATTTCAATAGTTTTTATTGGTTATGATTTATTAGTTTGACCTGAAGCAATGGGTACAGGCTTCTACTCATTCTGATGGCAACACCCTTGACCTTGTATTCTCCTACCTTTGCACTCCATGCAACTTCTCAAATAATTCTTCTCCTCTTTCTGACTATCACCTAATTAATTTCTCTCTCTCCCTGTCTTCCAACACCCTTCCCTCCAATCGCCTAACCATCACCCATAGAAACTTTCGCAACTTCAACTTTTCTCTCCTCTTTTCTGCTGCTGACCACCTCTATGACAAAATCTCTCCCCTGTCCTGCCCCAACCAAGCCACTTCCATCTACAATAAAATCCTGTCCTCCACCCTGGACAAGCTTACTCCAATCACTACACGCAGAATCAGAACCTCGACCCCTACAACCCTGGCAAACAGATGACACTAGAATTCTTAAAAAACGTAGTTGCGCTCTTGAGCGTTCTGTGGCACAAGACCAAGTCTCTCAAAGACTTCAACCAATACAAATCTGCCCTCCAAAAATACTACTCTTTCCTCCACACTGCCAAGCAGACCTACTTTACAACTCTTATTAACACCTTCTCGTCCAGTCCTCGTAAACTTTTCTCTACGTTCAACTCCCTACTCTGTCCTCCGCCGCCTCCACCCACTGACTCACTCACTGCCCAGGAGATTGCTAATCACTTCAAAAACAAGATGGATACAATCCGTGATGAAATCTCCATTCTACAGGTATCTCCCCCAGTTAAGACCCCACTACAACAGGTACTCTCAACACTACCCTTATTCAAAACTGCTAATACAGACGAAGTTGCTAAACTCCTTTCTAACGCCCACCTAACCACCTGCCCCCTGGATCCTTTTCCCTCTCAAACACTACGGTCGCCATCTGACTCTATACTACACTCTCTAACCCACATCTTCAATCTCTCCCTCACCTCTGGCATTTTCCCCAATGCTCTAAAACATGCACTGGTCACCCCCATACTTAAAAAGCCATCCTTGGACCCTACCAATCCTAACAACCTATGCCCTATCTCCTTGCTCCCCTTTTCCTCTAAACTCCTTGAGCACCTGGTTTACAACCAACTGAGGGACTACCTCATCAAAAACAACCTTCTTGATCCCCTTCAATCTGGATTTCGCCCTCAACACTCAACAGAAACTGCTCTTTTAAAACTCACAAATGACCTACTAACTGCAAAAACCAACGGACACTATTCTGTACTCCTACTTCTGGACCTTTCAGCTGCCTTTGACACGGTTGACCACCCTCTCCTCCTCAAAAAACTTTACTCCCTTGGTCTCCGTGACTGTGCTCTTCAGTGGCTCTCATCCTATCTATCCCAACGCACCTTCAGTGTCACTTACAATTCTACTTCCTCCACTCCTATTCCCTTCTCTGTCGGAGTCCCCCAAGGTTCTGTTCTTGGACCTCTTTTATTTTCAATCTACACCTCCCTGGGTCAGCTGATAGCCTCTCACGGCTTTCAATATCATTTCTACGCTAACGACACTCAAATCTATCTCTCCACCCCTCAACTCACTCAATCAGTCTCCTCACGCATCACCAACTTACTAACAGACATATCTGTATGGATGCCACAACACTTCCTTAAACTCAACTTGTCCAAAACCGAACTTATAATATTTAGTCCCCCACGCGCCTCTTCCCCTGACTTCTCTGTCAAGAGTAATGGCACAACCATCCACCTATCCCCACATGTCAGGGTGCTAGGTGTTATCCTGGACTCTGAACTCTCCTTTCAACCCCACATCCAATCACTTTCCAAAGCTTGCCGCCTCAACCTCCGCAACATCTCTAAACGACGTCCCTTTCTAACCAATGAAACCACAAAGCTCCTGATTCACTCCCTGGTTATCTCTCGCCTTGACTACTGCAACTCCCTCCTCATTGGTTCACCTTTAAATAGACTATCCTCCCTTCAGTCCATCATGAATGCTGCTGCCAGACTCATACACCTTACAAACCGCACAGTGTCTGCTACCCCTCTCGGCCAATCCCTCCATTGGCTGCCACTTGCCCAACAAATTAAATTCAAAATACTAACACTTACTTACAAAGCCGTCCACAACTCTGCCCCCAGCTACATCACTAGTCTAGTCTCAAAATACCAACCTAATCGCCCACTTCGTTCCTCCCAGGACCTCCTGCTCTCTAGCTCCCTCATCACCTCCTCCCATATCCGCCTACAGGACTTCTCCCATGTCTCGCCCATCCTCTGGAACTCACTACCCCAATCTGTCAGACTGTCTCCAAATTTATCCACTTTTAGGCGATCCCTGAAAACGTTCCTGTTCAGAGAAGCCTATCCTGCCTCCATCTAACACCTGCACTATTTTCTCCATTAGCCCATCCCCCACAGCTATTACCCTTTTGTATAACTTGACCCTCCCTCCTAGATTGTAAGCTCTAGCGAGCAGGGCCCTCTGATTCCCCTTGTCTTGAATTGTATTGCATTGTACTGTCTACCCCAATGTTGTAAAGCGCTGCGTAAACTGTCGGCGCTATATAAATCCTGTATAATAATAATAATATTGGTTATGAAGATAAACAATTGACATGTAACATCATAATATAGCATTGATAGCATAGGCCAGTGATGGCGAACCTTTTTGAGCCCGAGTGCCCAAACTGCAACACAAAACCAACGTATTCATTTCAAAGTGCCAACATATACAGAACTTGATGAGCGTGTGCTGTGATGTCTGGGGGTGAACATGGGACACATCAGAAACCGTTGTGCATTCACTATGTAGTCATAGTGTTTTGTACAAGAAGATCCAAAACTAGAACACATTTTGACAAAAGTTACATTTTTTGGAAGTTGTGCTAGCATTGTGCAATCAAATTCCAGGATCACTATTCTACTAACTATATATTAATATTCAATACAGTCAAGTTGCATGGCAGGTGCACTTTAAATGACTAGTTGTTCAGTAGAAGCACTGGCTGGATGATAAAGAAATCCTGTTACAGGGGTGACATGCAACCAGCAGCTCTCCAGCTGCAGCAGAACTTCCAGTCCCCCCATGCCCTGCTGGCACACATTATGCACTGTTTGGTTGCCAAGGTATGTTGAGATCTGTAGTTCTACTCCAGCTGAAGACGTACTGGTTGCTCTGCATTGCTGTAGCAGAAGACTACTTCAAAAATCTCTCATTCCTGACTATGTTCACAGTCCTATATGTCCAGGAAACATCCTTCAGAACGGAAACACTCAAGGACAACTGTAGCAATAATGCTTTACCAATGCAGTTCACTCCACAATGCTGTGCAGTTCATTGCATGTCAAATGCAAACTCCCAGCAGCTCTACACTTCTTCCCTGTATAATGCCAGTGATTCTGGATTGTCTGTCATGTGACTTGTGTCATGAAATACAGGGGAATGGCAGGGACAAAAACGATATGTATTTACATCTCACTGTACTGCAGTGGTCTTTGCTAAATCTAGCAGGCTTTCCCAGCCAGATAAACCTGAATAGCCAACACAAAGTATCATCAAAGCTCATATCCTACAGAAAATGCTTCCAACAGCTTTGATAGAGAGTAACACAGACAGCATATACACAACATTATTCTGATCATACCCTTCCTTATTTTGTGGCAATCTTGGGAACAAGAAAAAAAAAAAAAGAAAGGTCCCCAAGAAATAGATTCTATTTGAAGAGGCACAGAAACAGTGTACACAGCTAAAGAAATTTATTCCCCACACAGCATGTACACTTACTTTTAACAACGATTGCCACAGCACTCCAATAATAAACCCATCAGCCGACTCAAGAACGGCCTGTGATTGGGCATCTTCCCCACCACATGTTCTGCCTGCCATCCAACCCAGAGCGACTCTTCATCCAGTCCACGCCCATCCTAGACACAGCCCCCCATTGGCTCAATCCCCACCACATGTTCCACCTGCCATCCAACCCAGAGCAACCCTTCATCTCATCCACGCCCATCCTAGACACATCACCCCTGTCCCAGAGACTTGTGGGAAATTTAGTTCTATGGGGAGGGGAGCTGTGCATGAAATACACCTCCGTACAGGATTTTCTCACGTGCCCACAGAGAGGGCTTGGCGTGCCGGCTGTGGCACGCGTGCCATAGGTTCGCCATCACTGGCATAGGCTATATGCCTGAAGCTTACATCAAACTGCATTAATGCAGCATTACAGTTAGATAATACAGTTATTTAACAGTTGGGTCCTACTGTGATGTTTGAGACATGTATAACTTTCTTGAGCTTAAGCTAAACTGAGAATAATGAAAGAGCATATCTTTGCTCTAAATAGTTTTAAGAAAAGGTGTAAAAGGTGAACAAAAGGAAAATAATGTTAGGTAGACTAGTTCAGAATGTATCATGTTCGTTATCATTATCATTGTTACTTGTTTAGGTCTCAATAGTTTGTTACCATTTAATCCAAGGTTGCCATCAGGAACTCATCCTAAAATAGCTTCCCTGGGCTGCTGTGAACATTAGCTCGTAAGTGTGTGTATGAGTGTCTCCACCACTTCCCTCACCAAGGGTGATTTTATGTCCTTCCAGTGTCTCATTATTACCAGTCTGACACAGGATAGAATTTGAGTTACGATGGTTCTCACAACTGCTGGTATATGGTCTATGTCCAAAGATAGTATGGCCATGCCAGCAGAGAGGGGGACCTGTGTCCTCACTATGTTTGATATTATTCTAAAAATTCTTGACCAGAAGGTACGTAGCATTGGGCATGTCCATATAATGTGATATAGTGTGCCTATACCTCCACAATTTCTCCTTCAAAGTGAGGAAGTGCGGGAATCAAATTTCAATATGCAGTAAGGTGTTAGATACCACCGTAGCAGTATTTTGTGGGTGAGTTCCCATAGTCTAAAACATGTGGTTGCGGCATATGTAATGCTCAGTGCTTTTTTCCATTGTTCTATGGAGTAAGATGTGTCTATGTCCAGTTCCCAGGCTTTAATGGATGTGGATTTTGTGAAATCATTTTTATTATTTAAGGTGTTATAGAACAATGAGATGCCTTTGATGTTTGTGAGGGGGTTTGTGAGGTACAAGGCCACTCTCCATGGAAGCATTGTGGACAGTCGGGGATTGCTGCAGAGAAAGTGGAGGATATGACGGTATCTATAGTGGTCGTGTTCCTCTATGTTATATTCCAGTTGTAAAGCTCTAAGTGTTTTTGGTGTAGGGCCAACCATTAGGTCCTCTACTATTCTCGTGCCTTTGGATACCCAGTGTGAGATGTGTAGGTCTGGAATAATCAAGGCCAGACTAGTTATGGTGTGGAAAAGTTGTGGTTACATTGCCTGAACATTGTGTGGATGAGAAGGCCCTCTATGCTTGTATTGTAGCTAGTATCGTGGGTGACAGGGTTGTGTTCGTGTCCATATGTAGATTGCGATCTAGAAGAAGGTCATAGAAATTGTTACTTGGGGCCTGTAGTGCCTCTAGTTCTAACCATCTGGAGCTATTTGTTGGAGGGAACCAAGACTTCACCTGAGATAGAATCGAAGCTGTGTGGTGGTCTTTAATTAATACATGTCCTACTCCCCCGGCTGTTCTTGACATTATTAGGCTTTTAAATGCACACTTAGCCCTTTTACCCTGCCACAAATACTTGTTTATCATGGATTGTGCACTGAGGAAGAAGGAATGTGGGACAGGGATCGGCAGGGCCCTAAAAATCTGCTGTGGTAGCACCATCATCTTAAACGCTGCCAGTCGAACCTGACCATGGCAGCTCTACCTTAGCAATATCCTTAAGGCTCTTACCAAGTGATCCTAGGAATGAGGTGTAGTTGGTCACAACTACGATGGATGCCGTCAACATTATTCCCAAATATATGGACAAAGAGAATTAAAAATGTATTGTTATAAAAACAATCACATGTACAATATAACACAGTATTAACAGGGCGACGCTATATGATGGATTTCCCAACATGTTTCACCCATAGATCGGGCTTCTTCAAAGGGAGGCTATCCAATTTCAAAGTACATGCCTTCTATAAGACCCAAAATGACTCAAAAAATCGCCACGCCCCCTATACGACCAATGTTATAATATAGATAATATATGATTTACTTTCATTAACTTTGTAGTATGATATCTGGTTAAACAGTTTTAGAGCTGAGTGTACCAAAGCCATGGAAGTCTCTACATTCATGAGTATCATTATAATATCATCTGCAAATATACTGATGATTATGGGTGGAGTTATTTAATGAGAATCCTTTGATATCTGGGAGTGAACGTATACAGGTTGCTAAGGGTTCCATTAATAAATTAAATATAAGTAGCGATAGAGGGCATACTTTTCTGGTGCCGTTGGAAATGCCAAACGGGCTAGACAGGACTCCTTGGGTCTAGACCTGGGCGGAGGGTTTAGAGTAGAATTGCTGTTAGGATTGTGCCAAAGAACCCAAACTTCTCCGAGACCTGGACCAGGTTTTGCTAATGAATGCCATCAAAGGTCTTCTCTGCATCTAACGCCAACAGCAGAAAAGGCCTTTTATGAAGTTCTGCCAAATTAATAATGTTTGTCAATCTGCGGGTGGCATCTGAAGTCTGACGGCACTTAGTAAATCCCGTTTGGTCTGGGTGAATGAGAAGAGGAAGTATATCTATCAGGCGTGTGGCAATAAGTTTGGCATATATATTCAAGTCTATGTTTAATAGAGATATGGGTCTGAAATTTGGGGGCTAGTCTGATTCCTTCCCTGGCTTCAGTAGCTTCACTATGAGAGCCTTCAACATCTCAGGTGGGAGGGATGCCGAGGGAGCAGCAGCATTGAAAGTGTGTTCTAAGTATAGGGTTACTAGTGATTTACAGGTTTTGAAGTAGTCCCCAGAAAAAACATTGAGGCCCGGGGATTTATTTGCTGGGAGGGAGTCAATAGCCTTGTGGATTTCTGATACACTGAATGGTAGATTTCAGTTTTTGCAGTTGTTCTTGGGACAACATAAGCAAGGATACTTTCTGTAGGAAGTGAGTGATTGTATCAGCATTTGGTTGGTGTGTGTTTCCATCATCTATTAAGTTGTACAGGGAACTATCATAGTGACTAAAAGCATCTGCTATTTCCTGAGAATGGAATAGTTTAATTTAGTGAGGGGGTGGAGTATATATGGGATCTTGGTTTTGTATCTTAGCCCCTTTATTTTATGCGCTAATCATTTCCAGTGGCATAACATGTCATTTTTAGTTTTTTGGCTGATCTTTCGAAGTCCTCCATTAGTAGGAGTATGAGATCATATCTCAGCTAAGTCAGTTTTTGGGAATTTTTTTGGGAGTGTTTTTATTTGTTGCTTATTTCTAGTTTAAAAATGTAATCAGTAAGCAACTTCACATGTTTTTGCTACTGCCTCTTGACCCTTGCACCTAGATGTATAAAAATGCCTCTCATATATGCTTTACAGGCATTCCATAAAGTAAATTGGTCCTGTATGGAAGAACCATTATTGTTAAAAAAAAAAAAAAAAAACTCTTTCAAATGCTTTCCAAGATCGTTTCTAAATTCTGCTTTTTGCAGAAGGTATGAGTTAAGCCTTCACACTGGAGTTGCGGTGTTAGCCGCTGAGTCCTCTATGGAGAGAGTAATGGAGGCATGGTCTGACCAGGTAATTGTATTTATGGATGCAAAGGGAACTTTAGACAGGGTTCTTTGGTCAACCAGGAATATGTCAACCCGGGAGTAAGTCCCATAGAGAAGGTAAGGTCTCTTTCTCCTGCATGCAGGCATCTCCGGGCATCAAATAAGTCCTGGTTATGTAGTGATGTTTCTTGATGGACTCGCTCTTTTAGTGCCAGAGGAAGAGTCTACAGAAGGGTCTGGTGTTGTATTAAAATCGCCACATAGGACCAGTCTTCCTTTCTTGTGGGTATGCACCTTTCGTAATAACTTATGCTGGTTGGGGGAATATAGATTCACAATAGTGTAGGTGACCGAATTTAGGTTGCAAACCAAAATAAGAAAGCAGCCACAGGGGTTCTTTACCACTCCATGTAGGGTGAATGCCACTGAATCCTTAATTCATAAGTACCCCTTATATATTTGTATATTTTATATATTATTTGTTTTCCGTGTTGGCAGAGAATATGTGGGGAAAGTTCCTGTGGAAGCAGACTTGTGGTGATGAGGAGAGAAAATGTGTTTCCTGTGTACATAGAATATCACATTTGTTAGAGAGTGCTTCCTTCCACAGGGACATCCTCTTTGCTGGATAATTGAGACCCTTTGAGTTTATCGAGAGAAGTTTTAGTTTCATTTTGGAGAGTTTAATAGGTTGGTATGATATTTAGAGAATTCATTCAATATTATGTTGTGGGCTCCCTCTTGTGGCCATTTGGAATATGGCATGGTGTTTTGCATTGTACTAATGGTTCATAATAAAGCTCAAGTGTTGGTAGAGTCTAGAGTTCAGCCTTGGGGAAAAGCCACTGTGGGCATCTGCTGCGTAAAATGTCCTTGCTTGCATGAGAGTCCTGAAGTCGTCATCTGTGTCCATAGGTGAAAACAGTAAGGAAAGATCATAGGAACAAAAAACTGAAAATAAAAGTAAAAGGAGATAACCGTGCAACTGGTGCAAAAAAAATGTAAAGAGTATCCCTTAACAGTGATGGGTAATAATATACCCGAATGGAGTTGTTGCTTCTCAAGTTAGACTAGGGGTTAGTTCAAGCCCATAAGACCTCCCGGAGCTCCACCCGGGGAATAAAGTGATTTACAATTCCCATCCAGGATTAATTGTGCGATTTGCCATTGTTATTTGTAACCTTTTTCCAATTAGGTTGTCTTGTGGGTCTGATAGAGTTCTTGTCCTCTATGTGGTCAGGAAGGATCTTCCATTCACCCAGCAGAGAAAGGCCTTTCTCCAGGGATTCCACCAGGGCCGTCTTTAATATTGATTGGGCCCTGGGCAAAAATTTTCTTAGGGCACCCCTCCCCCCATGCAATTTCGCTCTCCACCTTCTCTGAGACATACAATAAGTAGCAGCTAGACTTAAAATAAGTTTACTGTATCAGATCAGGCAGCGATTGCGTTTAGTTGCCAGAGGTTACAGCATATCATTACTGCTTACTGACTGGTTGCTAGAGGTTACAGCACTCCTTAAGACTCACTGATTAGTTGCTAGAGGTTACAGCACATGGTTTCTGCTTGTTGATTGGCTGCTAGAGATTACTATACAGTAATACTGCTCACTGGTTGCTATAGGTTACAGCACATCATCTCCTCACTGCAGGGGGGCTGATATACATATGAATGCTGCCTTATTTACATATCAATGCTGTTGGCCTCAGCTATTTACATGTGCATGCCATTGCTATTTACATATGAATGCCGGTTATTTACATGTAAACACAGGGTCTGCAGGTGAGTCATCTGTACACAACAATAGGGCAGAGCTGGGCAGCATTAGTAGCAGAACTTCACACTGAGATATCAGGACACAGCACAGGACTAAACCTCAAGGGACAAGGGGATGTAAACTGGGATAGTTGGCAAGTATGAGGCAGCTGCTTTGGGCCCCACAACAATGACAGGGCCCAGGGCAGCTGCCCCTTTTGCCCTGCCTTAAAGACGGCCCTGGATTCCACTGTGTACGTATGCCCCTCTTTTATAATGGAGATTGTGGTAGGGTAACCGCATCTGTAGGTAATTTTGTGGTTTCTGAGCACTTTTGTAATAGTATTCAAATGTTTCCTCTTTTGCAAGATATATTGGGACAAGTTGGTGTAGAACTGCAGATTTGAATGTTGCGTGGGAATTACCATCATAAGTTGCCATGATAGAAATCGAGACACAGAATCACATCTCTGGGTGTTTGATCAGGTAGATAAGCAGGTTTCTCCATCCATCCCGAACTTGGCCTTAGCCAGGCTGCTAGAAGCTGGGGATGGAGGATAGGACTGTGGGCTGACAAGGGAGCCGTTATTATAAGCCATTCATGTAATTTGGGCTGCGTTTTGAATGCAGGGGTAGATGCCAGTCTGTTGCCATTTTGCCAACCTCCATGCTGTCTGGGGATGAAGAAGTCCATTAAGTGCTGTGGCTTCCTACCCTCCTTTCTCTTTCTGGGCATAGTCCCAGGGTGTTCCAGAGCCAGATCGCCTGTGTATGTAGGGAAAATTGCATCCCTGCGGGTCGTTTTGTGCAGCTAAATCCCCATTTTCACCACAGCTCCTGTGTTAGGCTTCCATCCGGCTCCTTTCCAAGCCATGCTTCTCGTACTGTCATTGTACTAATGACACTGGCTGGGAATGGGTTAACAACAGGGGCAATCAAAAGGTTAATTGTGTTCTTAGGGAGTGCTTGCTAACTGTGGTGGATTTGCTTGTACTGTGGGTGACAGAGATCCATGTTTCTGCTTAGCCTTCCTTTGTTACAGAACAATGGTCTGCCCGTTTACATAGGCAGATCGCCGTTCTGCCTGTGCATCGAATGATTGACAAGTCCTGGTGGACATTGCGTCCTGCTGGTTGGCTCCCGCTGTGTCCAATCACAGTGGGAGCGGGTTGCCGACGGCATGCATGTGTGCTCCAGACCCGGAAGTGCAAAATAGCGTACCTGTATGAGATTCTGCGCACAGCAGCTGCTGCCCTACAGTAAATGTAGTTGGGGTAGTTGGCAAGAGGTTAAACAAATATATATTCTTGTCATTTATAAAAGAGTAATTCTAGATCTGGATAAAAAAAAAATTACTATATATTGCATCATTGCCTGTATTATTATTATTATTATTATTTTTTTTACAGGAAATCTCATAAAGCACTGTCCCCAAACCTTTGTGTTTAGTTATAATGTGACCAGCTGCATCCCCACCTGCCGTTCACTGACTGAGCCAGACTCGATAAGGAGCTTCAAGTTTTATACAATTGATGGCTGTGTCTGCCCAGAGGGGACCTATCTAGATGATAGGGGCTTATGTGTAAAGAAGGAAGACTGCCCTTGCTACTATAAGGGATTCCCTGTACCTGCTAATGAAGCTCTTCATGTGGGACGACTAATATGGTAATATATGCTATATTTGAAAGAATGTCTAGTTTCCTTCTTAATATTTTTCTCAGTGATTACAGCTATAAAGAGGATACTCTTATACAAAATACAGCGTTTGCCCCTAAACCAATAAAGAATTGCATAAATAAAACAACCCATTCAATTTTCAAAAGTAAACAACTTTTACCACAGTGCTGTCTAATATTAAGCTTTAAGCACTCCTCGCCCCCTTACATGCCACGTTTGGCATGTAATTATTTTTTGCTGGGGGGGGTGGGTGGGTACCTTCTTTTGAGAGGGACTTCCTGTTCCACTTCCCCCGTTCTTCTCTCAACCACCTAGGTGACTCCTCCTCTCCCCCTAGGCAGCCCATCCTTCCCTGCAATCTTCTGGGAAACATCACAGGTCCCAGAAGATTGCCTGTCCAATAGCAGAGCGCATCATGACTCGTGAATGTGCAGTGTGCGTCTGGCCGTAAAGCCGTAAGCTGTCATGGCCAGGTGCCCACAGTTACTATGATGGCACCACAGAGAGGAGGAGGAGAGGAACAAAGCTTCCGGCCGCCGCTTCACTGGACCATGGGACAGGTGAGTGTCTGTTTATTAAAAATCAGCAGCTACACTTTTTGTAACTGCTTTTAATAAACTAAAAAATGGGTGGAACGCCACGTTAAACAAAAGGGTAAGTCCCCACATCTCCTCAAACAAAGAAGATAATGGGACAATTGGATTTTTAAGTGCCAAAATAGAATTACACATAAATACAATATATCTAAAAAGCACACATTTTATTTGTCCAAAAATCTGTTCATTTAAAAAAATGTGTATCATCAAAAAATATTAGATCAACATTGTCAACATGTAGTATGACCATTCCATGCAGTCAATGCATGGTCTTGATTCTTGATGCATATGGATCCGATATATGGAATAGCACGTTTCGCCTAGATGAGGGGCTTTTTCAGGATCCACGTTTCACGTTGGTAAGTTGAGTAACTAGTAAACAATACAAACAATGCAATAATTAAACATAGTACAAAGACATATTAAAAACATATCACAGTGAATCATAAAGCAAAACACAATTCTATGGTAAGATGTAACCAATGAACCCTGTCTACCGGGGGGGAGAAGAGGAGAAAAAAAGGGAGAAGAAAAAAAAGTAGGGAGGAGGGGGTATATAATCTGAAACACTATGGAGGACCTTTTTTTTTCTTCTCCCTTTTCCCTTCTCTTCTCCCCCTTCCTGATAGACATGGCTCATTAGTTATATGATAGCAAAGGATTGTGTTTTGCTTTATGCTTTACTTTAGTATGTATTGTATATGTATTTGTTTTTTTGTTTATTTAAATTTTATTAAATTTCACAAAATATAAAATACTTTATTCAAAATTCTCATTCATAAAAATATAGTTTTCCCCTACTCCCCTCGCTTTCCCCATCCAACATTCATTAAACGTGTTATAATCTTCCTTCATTTATTCCCTCTACCTCTCTTTTTTCAGATTATCTCAGAGTAGTTCTCTGTATTCTTAAGTATATGTCTTTGTTTAATTAATGCATTGTTTTTATTGTTTGCTGGTTATTAAACATACCAATATTGAATATTGAATATTGGATCCTGAGGAAGCCACTCATCTGGAAATGCGTTGATCCATATATATCTGATCTATATGCATCAAGACCACACATTGACTGCACAGAATGGGCATACTACATGTTCACAATGTTGATCTAATAGGTTTCAATGATCCATATTTTTTTAAATGAACAGATTTTTGTACAAATAAAACTTGTGGTTTAAGATATATTGTATTTATGTGTTACTCTATTTTGGCACTTAAAAATCCCCTTTTTCCATTATCTCCTCTGTTTGAGGAGATGTGGGAACTTACCCTTTGATTATTCTATTTGCATAGGGGATAGTACCAGGTTTTTGATAACAGGGTCTTCCCCCACCTAATTATCAAATCAAATATTACTATGTGTGATCGTAATATCACAATATAACATCAGAACCTGTGCCACTATAAAATTACTGTCCCAAAAAATGCTCAGTAGTTCATAATAAGTAATATTCCTCCATAAGGCTCCATTTATAACTGAGCAATCTGCAGTGACAGCTGCTCTTTTTTATATTTTAGCTTTTTTTTTTTTTGCATTTTTGGAGTGGCACCATTCATTTGAATGGGCCTTCCTCTGTTCAAAGAAAGCTCAAAAAGAAGCTCATGTACCAAATCTTGCTACAGAGCCAGGAGCATTTTCAGTCGTGATTTTTGTCACAATTGTAGTCCGTGAGGTATCACGCAAGACAATCCTGTATACTGGACAATCGACTTCTATTATGTCTTGGATCTTTTAATGCTTGTTTTACACGTATTTCTGTAGGTGTTTAGCACTGATTTCTTTTAATGAACTATTAAGCAGTTTTACACTATTTGGCTTTTTTATCTTACCTTCATGGGCCCTACTATGGAGTAAACTTTACTATGAGCCATGATAGTACCACCACCTACAAGATAATAGAATTAGCTTATTGGATAGTCTATACTTGCATATCACGCCTGTCTAGACTCTTATAACTTGGAGTCTAGACCTCTGGTAAGGAGGCATTTTATATCAAGTTTGGTGGAGGTGCAATTGGGTAATCAAAACGCACATCAATTATACTGATTGCTACTGGACGTTTATCAAGGAATTCATCTGCACTATTTAGAACAACACCAGTTGTTCACACTTTTTGGAAACTTGTTTATTCAATATCTATGTTTAGCACGGCAACATTTATTATCGTTTCACATTTATCATGATTGGTCCTGGTGTGTTGTTGCCAGCAGCTTGCACTTTTATATTTAGTCTGTATACCTGCATAATATTTTTTTATTTTTTTTATGTTGTACCGATTTTAATGACTTTGCACATAAGATTTATTGTAAAACTGTCATTACATGAAATTGACCTGATGTAAAACCTGAAAAAGAAGCAGTTAACATTTTTTTCAGGTTTTGAATAGAGTAGTGAAGGGTTGAAACCCCTGTCTTTTTATATTTTCTCTCTGGGTCCCATTGAGGAGCTTTCCATTCACTTCCTGCCCCAAAGATGGAACAGGAAGTAAAATAAAAACATTGCAAAGTGAGGAATCCCCCTCTAAGCCCTTGTACACACAGTCGGACATTCCGACAACCAAATCCGTCGGATTTTGTCCGACGGATTTTGTCCGAAACTGTTGCATACACACGGTCAGACAAAGTTGTCGGAAAATCCGATCGTTCAGAACGTGGTGACGTTATTTCATTACGACGGGACTACGTTCAGGCTAGTAGCAATAGCTTTGATGTAGGAATTTGATCTGAGCATGCGTGGCACTTTGTCCGATCGGAATTCTCTACACATGATTGGAGTATGTCCGATAGGAGCATTTTGTCGGAAAATTTTACCAACAAGTTGGAAAACTTGGTCCGTCAGATACTCCAACGGAAACAGTCTGATGGAGACCACAAACAGTCGGAATATCCGACAAAACGGTCCGATCGGACACATTCTGTCGGAATCTCCGACCGTGTGTACAAGGGCTTAGACAGTTGTCACTGGATTAGGTATCGACATCGGAAGAGTTACCATTTACCTTTTGTAGTCTAGAGAAATTAGCACATTCAATACCTGGTGCTAAACATACCTGGAGCTTAACAATCAGCATAAAATTAAATAAAAATCAATGAGGTCCACATTTGCATTGTACAGAAAAAGGAGAGGGATCAGATCAAAGCTCCATCTTTACAGCTGATAAAGAACTTGCGCATTTTGAGAAGTACAAGTACTCTGGAAGAAGATGTACCACAGATGATCTGGAAAAAAGAAACCCTAACAGCCTCTAGTTGTTTACACTCAGCTCCATTTTATGAAGTTTACATGTGATACATGTGCATTAATGTTTTCTGAACTCTATTTGACTTAGTGATGTGCACATTCTTTTTCATTTCATGTTTTTTTTTTGTCTTCACATACAGCAACTGCACAAAAGGAATTTTAAACTGCACTGAGACATCAAGACCAGGTAATCTGGAATTTCTTAATAAAACAATGACTTCTAATTCTGGCAAAGTATTGCAGGCATCTGACGTACAAATCATTGATAGATAACACCATAATAATAATAATAATAATAATAATAATAATAACTCAAAGAATAAATCACACATTCGCTTTGGATTCGGGCCTATTCATACCATCTCCATTGAGGTGCACTGAACAGCCTTATCTAACACAGTCCCAATGCAATTCACAAGGCAATTGACCTTGAGTCCTATGAGTTCAGTTCACACCACTGCGCTGCAATGGTGTGTGCTGAAAAAAGTACAACATGCTTTTTTCTTATTCATAAAGGTTATGTCCAATTAGAGGGGAAGCACCCAATGAGGTTAGCTCCACATACCATAAAATAGTAAATCAAATGAGGAAGGAATACGGGGATTTTAACGATGCAATAGAATCAGATAATGATGAGAGAGAATTGTAAACCAAAGTATAAACAATTTAGTTTTTGATAGGTTTAAAGTTAAAAGAGTTTATCACACACACAAGAGAGCAAAGACCACATCTTCCAACACATTAATCATGTGGTATAACTGATGTCGCCCTATGCCACTCCTCCATATAAAGGAGGCCACTGCCATAGCCCAAAAAGCCGTATACAAAAAAGTTTCCTTTTCAGGGGGACACAAGAATGGTCCACCCCAAAAAGGCAAGATGGCTACTTATGGCTGTAGCGGGCAAATAAGGGTGAAACCTTTTAAAATTGAAAAAGTATATTTTATTAGATATCAAAAACACCACTATTGTACAAAATGTGTTCAGCCTAACAACTTCATTAAAAGTAATCCTAGTATGTATCAAAGAACTAACATAACAACACCTATGTGAATTGTTATAAAACCACCTTACAACCAAATTACTTAAGACACATGAAGACAATAGACTTACACAGAATTTATAACGGACAAGGCGCCTCACATACCAAGCATACATTAAGATTCAGTGGAAATCCACTATAGCCAAATATTTCAATAATCAATAATATTATATCTTATGGCAAGAATGTAATGTATACGTGGTCCCTAGGATAGCGGGAATCTAAATATAAATAATCATACGCTGAACTTCCTTAATTAAACTTGAGAAGTTACTGATTGCATGCATTGAATCAGTGGAGGGATAACCACCAAGATGGCCGATTTGAGGATTGAGGGTGAAGCATGGCTGCTAAGTATCAATGTTAAATCTCTATACACCTCAATTCTACATGAACGTGGAATTGCAGTGGTGATAAGATTTCTGGATAAGTGTTATCCTAGATTTGGTCCACAGAATGAGTTCATCATTGAGCTTCTACAGTTTACCCTCAATAATAACTTTTTTCAGTTTTCTTCAGTGTTTTACCAACAAATTTAAGGTACCTCTATGGGGCAGCGTGGGATATGCCTGCCTTCATTTGGGCAGCTGGGAGGAGGAGGACGTCTTTGGTCATCCAATGTACTTCGGCCATGTCCACACGTGCCTGAGGTACATTGATGACGTGTTGGTCATCTGGACCGGCGAAGTAACTGCCATTCACCAGTTTGTTGACCAATTGAACATGAACAATCGTAACATACATTTAACTTATGCCTTTGATCGACTTGAATTACCATTTTTGGATTTGTTGATTAGATTGGAAAATGGCAGGAATAAAACTATTACTTACTGTAAAAAGACGACGGCAAATACCTTGCTGCAGGCAGGAAGTCATCACCCTCCATGGCAGAAAAATGGGATCCTTACAGGGCAATTTATGAGAATAAAATGTAATTGCTCTGATGTAGAGGATCTACATAAGGAATCCAAGGATCTGTATGGGAGATACTGTGAACGCGGGTACTCCCATAGACAGATCCGTAGTGCTAGGCGTAAAGCTGCGATTCGCACGAGAGAAAGCTTGCCATGTATGGGTGAGAAGTCAGTACTTGGGAAATCAGTGGAACGGGACCCAGTGAGACTAATTACAACATATGGGCCCCAATGGAATTCTGTACATAAAATTTTGGAAAAACATCAGGACATTTCAAGAAACCCCATTTCAAGAAGAAGATGAAGAAGTAGATGAAGAAGTAGATGAAGAAGAAGATGAAGAAGAAGAAGCTGGAGAAGGAAGAAGCAAATCGAAGGAAGACCAGAAGAAAGAAAATGGTAGAAGAAGCGGAAAGAAGAAGAAATTAATAAAGGACTTGTCAAAAAACGTCTCTTGTGTTTTTTAACCCTTTTGACACTTTTTTGTGAAATGGTACATTTGTACCCGATTACCAATTCTCACAGGGGGGGTCAGGATCTGGGGGTCCCCTTGTCAAAGGAGGCTTTTAGATTCCGATAAGCCTTTAAAATTAGCACTTTTGATTATTCGTATTCGTGTCCCATAGACTTTAACGGTGTTCGCGTGTTCAAACAAATTGTTTGCCTGTTCGCATGTTCTGGATGCGAACCAAACAGGGGGGGTGTTCGGCTCATTGCTAATGACCACCATATGTATGAATTTGTGCCTTCATCTTTATTGAGATACATATTTTTATGTGCTCTTTTAACTTTAAACCTATTAAAAATGAAATGTTTTATACTTTGGTTTACAGTTGCACTGTTAAAATCCCCTTATTCCTTCCTCATTTGATACAATGCTTTTTTCATAGCAACCAACTGCAGTGGATAAAGATGAATGAAATATAAATTTTGTGACATTTCAATAAAGTTTAAAAAAAAGTCAACAGTGAAATGCAATGGCATGGTTTCTTTTTTCAATAACAGTTTTTTTGAAGAGGCCTTAAAGCAAATGTAAAGGCTAGTTTTTTTATTGACAAACATTTCATACTTACCTCCATTGTGTAGTTCGTTTTGCACAGTGGCCCGATCATCCTATCGCCCCCCCCCCCCCGGCGGCGCTATCAGCTCCTCCCGGCATCGTATAACCCCCTAGGGTTACCTTGCGGGCTCACCAGGGTGCCCCCAGCGCCCGCGTAAATGGATTTGATTGAGAGCAGTGCAGCCATTGGCTCCCGCTGCTGTCAATCAATCTATCCAATCAAGAGCCAAAAACCACGGGCAGAGAGTACAGCGCATCTCCGGCGAGGGAACGAAGGGCTCAGGTGAGTAAACTGGGAGGACTGGGGGGGGGGGCTTTCATTGTTTTTTTACCTTAATGCATAGGATGCCTATGAAGGGGGGGGGGGGGGGTCTTCATAGTTTCTTGCACTTGGGCCCTGAAGGTTCTAGTTACGCCTCTGATTAGGGTGACAATGCTGCTCCTCCGGTGCGGGTCTGCTGCGATTGTTGAACGATAAAACGCTCGGCAATCGCGGCAACTCGCAATGCGTGAATCATATCACCCAAAAGTTGCTCCTGAACTTTTTTTGAGTGATATGCTTCACACAATGAGGGTTGCAGCGATTTCAGTGTGATTTATCGCATGACAACTGTGGCAGACCCACACCACAATTTTAGGTGTCATTCAAAAAAATGTCATCTTAAATGTTCCGCGATTTTTAATTCACAGATCAGCGCTTTTGAATCGCAGGGAGAAACGCTGAAAATCTGACCGTGATTCTAAACACTGAAGTGTGACAGTGTGTGTGTGTCACAATCACTAAGTAAAAATAAGGAAAAAAAACGAAAAAAAAATGAAAAAAGAAAAAGCAATGCATCCACCACCTTTAGGACCTTATATGCTGCTGTATATACAATTTTGGGGTTTGCTTTAGGTAATATTACAGATAGTTTAATATTTTCTTCAAGGTTGTGCAGATCTGTGGGGAGACTAACAAAGGACAGTCTGAGAATCACTGATGGCAGCTCTGAGGCAGTGTTGCCAACTCCATGAAGTGAAATTTACTGCTGGAAAAAATTATGACATTTACTGACAAAGCCATATTTGTTACTGGCACTGCAAAAAAGTACATAAAAAGGGCTATTTTCAGATCAAAACAGTGCAAATATCAAAATTTAAACTAATATAAACGTGTAGCTAGTGTGATTAGCAATGTGTTTTTAAGTTAAAACAAAAGTCAAAAAACATATTGTTCCATTTACTTGAAGGTTAGCTTAATAAAACCCAGCCAGCACAGAGTTCCTCCATACCTTAGTCTGCAGGATTCCCCCTTACAGTGCAAGGCGAACTCTGATGTAAAGGGGAAGGCTGCAGATCATGATCTATGGGGGAACTCTGGTGTAAGAGGGGGCTCTGGTGACCAGAGATCACCTTTTATATCAGTGTACACTGCATTCCCCTTTACATCAGATTTCCCACTTACATCATGGTCTGCAGCATTGCCCTTTACATCAGAGTTACCCTTTATATTTGGGTCCACAGAGTTCACCCTTGCACTGTAAGGAGGAATCCTGCAGACTCTGATATAAACAGGAACACAGTGAATTCTGATGTGGGGGAACATAGACCACCTTCCGCAGCGTGAATACACTAAGGCAAGGGGGAGGGGGGTTACTGATAAAAGGAGAACCCTTATATCAGTGCCCTCTTTCATTATTGTATTCACTCCCACCATACACAGGCCTTGAGAAGCTGTCACTAGGGATGAGCCTGATGTTTGCCTGTTCGCCGAACAGCGAACGAAATGCGGTGTTCGCGGCAAATTCGAAACCCGCCAGAACACCGTTAAAGTCTATGGGACACTAACATGAAAATGCAAATGTGCTAATTTTAAAGGCTCATATGCAAGTTATTGTCATAAAAAGTGTTTGGGGACCTGGGTCCTGCTCCAGGGGACATGTAACAATGCAATTTTTTTTTAAAAAACACCAGTTTTTTCGGGAGCAGTGATTTTTTTAATGCTTAAATTTTAACAATAAAAATGAAATATTTGTTTAAATATCGTGCCTGGGGGGGGGGGGGGGGGGTGTTTATAGTATGCCTGTAAATTGGCACATTTCCCATGTTTAGTACAGTACCACGGCAAAATTACATTTATAAAGGAAAAATTGTCATTTAAAACTGATTGCGGCTGATGAATTGTCAGGTTTCAGTAATATGGATAAAACTCATTGAAAAAAAATGGCATGGGGTCCCCCCCAGTCCATTACCAGGACATTTGGGTCTGGTATGAATATTAAGGGGAACCCCGAACCAAAATTTTAAAAAAATGTGCGCAGGGTCCCCCTAAATTCCATACCAGGCTCTTCAGGTCTGATATGGAAATAATGGGAACCCTGCACCAAATTGAAAACAAAAAGGCATAGGGGTCTCCCCAAAATCCATACCAGACCCTTATCTAAGCATGCAACAGGGCAGGAAAAGAGGGGGGGTGAGAGATTGCCCCCTCCTGATCCGTACCAGACCACATGCCCTCAACATGGTGAGGGTGCTTTGGGGTCTGACCCCCCTCTTTTCCTGTGGCCTGCCAGGTTGCATGCTCGGATAAAGGTCTGGTATGGATTTTGGAGGGGACCCCTATGCCATTTAAAAAAAAAATAATTGGCAAAGGGTTCCCCTTAATTTCCATACCAAATCTGAAGGGCCTGGTATAGATTTTAGGGGGACCCCCACGCATTCTTAAAAAAAAATTGGTTCAGGGTTCCCTTTAACATTCATACCAGACCCAAAGGGGGGGGGGGACCCATGCTCTTTTTTTCAATGAGTTTTATCTATATTGCTGAGACCCAAATTCATTACAGCCTTGATTAGTTTTTTGACAATTTTTTCTTTACATAGTTAGTCAGGTTGAAAACCCCAGCAGAGCAGAAATGTAATTTTGCTGTGGTATTGTTCTAAACACAGGAAAAATGCGCCACTTTGCAGGCATACTATAGACACCCCCAGGCATGATGTTTAAAGGAATATTTCATTTTTATTGTTTCACTTTAAGCATTAAAGAAATCACCGCTCCCGAAAAAGCTGACATTTTAAAAAAATTGTTTTGCATTGTTACATGTCCCCTGGGGCAGGACCCGGTTCCCCAAAAACTTTTTATGACAATAACTTTCATATAAGCCTTTAAAATTAGAACAGTGTTTGTGTGTTCTGCCAAATTATTTGCCTGTTCGCATGTTTTGCTGCAAACCGAACCAGAGGGTGTTCGACTCATCCCTAGCTGTCACTAACCTCCTCTCCAGGGTCCAGCTTGGTGGCTCTGGTTTTATCCTATAGTCTCCTCCCCACAGTCCACACAAATCTGACTCCTCCTGTAACCCCCCCATCCCAGCGGTGCTCTCACTCTTGACTCCTCCCCAGGAAACCCCTCAGAGACTCCAGACAGGATACAAGACAAGAGATGGTCAGAGACTCCAGACATGATACAAGATATAGTCAGAAATTGCAGACATGATACAAGAGATGGTTAGAGACTGCAGACTTGATACAAGGAGATATTGAGAGACTGCAGGGATGATAGAAGTAAGGGTTCAAGGCTGTAGACATGATACATGAGATGGTCAGAAGCTGTGGGCATGGTAAATGAGATATATGACATATTTGACATGCCTATATACCACCTATGTTTGTGTGTATGTTTTATGTAATTTTTTACTCTTTAATATATGTTTTTAATGGAATTGCACTAGGTTGGTCCGCTCTTCTTTTGTTTTTGTTTTTCATGATACAAGAGATGGTCAGAGACTCCAGACATGATACAGGAGATGTTTAGAGGCTGTGGACATGATATAAGGAGATATTGAGAGATTGCAGACATGATACAAGAGACGGTTAGAGGCTGTGGACATGATATAAGGATATATTGGGAGATTGCAGGCATGATACAGGAGATCTCAGAGGCTGTGGGCATGGTACAGGAGATGTTAGAGGCTGCGAACATGGTAAAGGAGGTGGTAAGAGGTGGTCACAGGCTGTGCAGACATAGTACAGGAGGTGGTAAGAGGCTGCGGACATGATGCACGAGATGTCAGAGGCTGAGGGCATGGTACAGGAGATGTCAGAGGCTGCGGACATGATACATGAGCTGTCAAAGGCTGCAGATATGGTATAGGAGATGTCAGAGGCTGCGGGTATTGTACAGGAGGTGGTCATAGCTGTGCAGACATGGTACAGGAGATGGTAAAAGGCTGTGGACATGATACATGAGATGTCAGAGGCTGTGTGCGTGGTACAGGAGGTGGTCATAGGCTGTGCAGACATGGTACAGGAGGTGGTAAGAGGCTGCTGACATGGCACAGGAAGTGGTAAGAGGCTGCAGACATGGTACAGGAGATGTCAGAGGCTGTGGACATGGTACAGCAGGTTGTTAGAGGCTGCGGACATGATACACAAGATGTCAGAGGCTGTGGACATGGTACAGGAGATGTCAGAGGCTGCGGACATGGTACAGGAGATGTCAGAGGCTGCGGACATGGTACAGCAGGTTGTTAGAGGCTGCGGACATGATACACAAGATGTCAGAGGCTGTGGACATGGTACAGGAGATGTCAGAGGCTGCGGACATGGTACAGGAGATGTCAGAGGCTGCGGACATGGTACAGGAGATGTCAGAGGCTGCGGACATGGTACAGGAGATGTCAGAGGCTGCGGACATGGTACAGGAGATGTCAGAGGCTGCTGGCATGGTACAGGAGATGTCAGAGGCTGCGGGCATGGTACAGGAGATGTCAGAGGCTGCGGGCACGGTACAGGAGATGTCAGAGGCTGTGGGCACGGTACAGGAGGTGGTAAGAGACTGCGGACATGCTACAGGAGGTGGTAAGAGGCTGCGGACAGGTTATGCGAGGTGGTTAGAGATTGTGTACATCTGTGTTTCTTTAAAATCTCACCAGGCACCACCACTCTTGTCCACTCTTGTCTGGTAACTACTTCCTATGCAGTAAAACCAGGGACTCTCCCATGCCAGTACCTTTCATCTCTTACCATAAGAGCCATGGTATCGGCAGATACCATTCTACCAGGCATGAGACATAAATAAATGCTCCCCATAAACCATAACAGGACTTTGAAATTATCATAAAACTGCGCCCCGCTCGGATCCCGAGGCGGTGTGGCAAGAATGCGTCATGACATCTTCACTTGACGCGCTGCACAGCCTCTGCCAGACCTGCCCTGGGCCCCACCTGCCAGCGCTGGGGGTCGGGCAAATACAGGATTGGCTCAGGCATCTCCGGAAACTGTGCATGCGCAGTTCTGAGCTGAACCGGTCCCAGCCATTTTTACTGACACTTTTCTGGGCGTAAAAATACGGGAGGTTGGCAACACTATTTGCTATATACGGCATACTCCAGACTGCCCTAGTCCAGATTATATTCTTCATCAAGCTTCACTCTGAATACTGTGCTTATTTATATACTAGATATCATCAATCATCGTGTTGGGGCTGATTTACTAAAATCTGCAAAATCTGTTGCAGCTCTGCATAAAAACCAATCAGCTTCCTTTTTTTTGTCAAAGCTTAATTGAACAAACTGAAGTTGGAAGCTGATTGTCTACCATGCACAGCTGCTCCAGATGTTGCACTCTTCAGTAAGGATGAGCTCAGGCGTGTTCGCATGGAATAATGTTTCATTGCCTGTGATTAGCGCAGTGCTGCACCGACTTCCTGGCGGGCTCTGCACGTGTTCCATGCGAACACGCCTGAGCTCATCCCTACTCTTCAGTTTTGGTAAATCAACCCCAGTTTTTTCATATTATTAGAGGAAATCTATTCATACCACTAAATATCTAAATTCCAGCCGATTTAATGAGCAGGCACACTTTTGCTGCTGCAAAATTGAAATTGCATTTTAATAATGACTGATTTCATGTTTTGCTATTATAAACCGTAGAATGCCCTCCTTCAATGGTTTACGTTGATTGTGATCAAATTGGTGAAAATGCCAAGGGAGCCCAATGTCCTCAGAGCTGTGATACAGTTCAGTGTGTAAGTATGTATTTTTAATAACATAATGTCCATTGGTTGCATTAAAGCTAGAAATCCAAGTTAAACAGATATCTTCTAGGTACAAAAGCCATATGTATTATTACTTGAATCTCTTGTGTATTTTTTTCAAATTGGTGCATTGATCCAGCATGAAACATCTCCTATATTTAACTTCTTTGCATAAACTTTCTTTAAAAAAAGTGTCTGCTGCTCTTTTTCCTTGTGCAGCGTGATTGGTTTTGTACCCACCTTCTGTCATTTTCTACAGGCAACCTGAGATGGACCTGCAGGGTCTCATCCACAGCTCAGCTCTCTGCACAGGCTGTGTGCAAGACAGTGCCATAATGACACTGCTACTTTTACAAGATAACATCAGCATGATTTGGTGCCCACAAAATGTAAAATTGAATTTCCTAATCTGCTGAAAATTTGTATTGTACAATGTAATTGTACTTTTATTTTGTACAGCGTTGTGCAAACTGTTGGTGCTATATTGTAAAAAAAATCATGTATAATAACAATACTAATAATAGGCTGTAAAATGCCAAGTAAAGGTATACACCAATATACTTGCATTTATTATTATGTGATATGATCATTTAGGCCTATCTTTTTTTTTAGCTTTTTGCACAATTAGATCATTAGAGTAAAAAAAATAAAAAATCAGCAGAAATCTCAAAGCTGGCCATACACTATGGAAACGTTGACCGGTCTCTGATGAATCTGGCAGCAGTGACGGATTTCAAAATAAGCAGAGTACCACCGGTCTTTATGCCCCACACTGTTTAAAGAGGAGTTCCACTGGTTGTTACATTTATTAAAAGTCAGCAGCTACAAAAAGTATAGCTGCTGACTTTTAATAAACAGACACTTCCATGGCCCAGCGATGCGGCTGCCCAAAGCCTCGCTTCTCTTCTTCACCTCTCCATGGCACTGGCATTGTAAATGTGGAGGCGCAGCTGCGGCTTTACAGCCGGGTCCGTACTGCACATGCGTGAGTCATGCTACCACTCTGTCAGTGGCTAGGCAATCTTCTTTGACCTGTCACGTGTCCCAGAAGATTGCAGGGAGGGAGGGGTCGTCTAAGGGGAGAGCAGGAGTCACCTAGACAGCCAGAAGACGGAAGGAAGAAGTGGGACAGGAAGTCCCTCTCAAAACCAGGTACCCACTCCCCCCCCCAAAAAAAAAATGACATGCCAATTGTGGCATGTCAGGGGGCAAGGAGTACTTAAAGCTGAAGTTCCACTTTTGGGTGGAACTCCGCTTTAAGGGCCCCGTGAACCAAAATAATACTGAATTTCTCTTGAGAGAAAATTACTGAGAAGCTTTCCTAAACTCTTTACAAAAGACAGCAAATGAATCAACTCAAAGAAACAAAAACTTTACATTGAATAGAGAAAATACTGTATTAATGTAATGTATCCAATAAAAACTTATAAAAAGTATATCAATCATAGACATCATGTACACATTAGGGTTCGTCTATTAAACGCTAAGTTTCTTTCAGCTGTCAGTTTGTAAAAAATGTTGGGGCAACCTACGTACATTATATTACCAAAAGTATTGGGACACCTACCTTTGCACACACATTAACTTTAATGGCATCCCCGTCTTCGTCTGTAGGGTTCAATATTGAGATGGCCCACCCTTTACAGCTATAACAGCATTAACTCTTATGGAAAGCCTGTCCACAAGATTTGAGAGTGTGTCTATGGGATTTTGCAATTTTTTCTTTTTAGCCTATCAAGGCAAGAAGTGCATAATAAAAGGATAAGAGTTTACTACACTTGTAATTTCTTAAACATTTTATTGCACGTTAAAGAATATCTAACAGTTACCAAGTTATTTCACAGGGCTCTTAGTGGTCACAACATATAATCATGACATGGTGTATTTGTTTCATTCCCTTCTTGTGTTTAAACCCCAAGCCCTGTGTATTCCACATAATACAAAATAATTATAAAATTGTATTTAATTAAGTAGCTATTTTTAGTACACATTTATATACCGTAATCTCTCCTTTTTTATCCTTTCCTTTTTTATCTCTGCTTTACTAATTCTAATAACTTACCAGTATAGCCCACTGTGTGTATCAGGCTGTGTATGTCCAGAAGGATTATTTCTAAGTCACAATGGAAAACAATGCGTTTCAGAGAACCTTTGTCCTTGTGTTCACAATGGCCGGCGTTATAGTCCTGGGGAAAATGCTACAATTCACTGTAATAACTGGTATGTGTATTCTTTCATCTATTAAGCCTCTGGTGTAAGAGTGAAAAAAAAAAAAAAAACAGAAAAGAAAAGAAAGTAAGATGAAATAGAACTCGTGTCTAAACTTTTTTTTATTCTTAGCTTTGAATCTGTGATATTTTTGTTTCTTATTTATACCCATAGTGGGTTAATGGCTAGTACACAAATGGAGCAAAATCTCAGTGACACAAACAGTAATTAAACATTAGAGGACTTGGTTGCTTACAATTACTTAATTGGGTACTACAGTATGTCAGAATAAGAAGAGAAGTTTTCCCAACATGGACGCAGACAGCGATAAAAACCTGACTGTGGTTATAACCTATCCCTACTCCAAATCTTAATTCAAAAAGTATGCTTTAGATGAAGTTGGGCTTTAATATAATAATATTTTATTATGGGGTGCTAAATGATGGGTTGGATCACTAACTGACTTCTTACTGTATATCACTAAGGACTCCAGTGACAAGGCTTTCTTAAAGGAGTTTTCAACCCTGCTTAATACCAATAAAAACTTCAATGAGACCATTACCAACTGCCCCCACCCCCGCATTTCAAGTATAGTTGGGCAAAGAACAGAAGCTTCACCATTCATTGGGCAACCTAATTTTTCATCATCCTTCCCACCTCGCTATGCCTAGACCACAAAGCCTTCCCCATTGTTTCTTGCAACCATATTCTTCAGTTTGAAGGAAAAAAACTCTCTGCCTTTTATTATAAAGTGACCAATTTTAGCATTTAGAACAGTGATTCTCAACCAGGGTTCCTCCAGAGGTTGCTAGGGGTTCCTTCAGCATTGGTAATTTCTGCCTCTCAGATAAGTTCCCACTGACACCATTGATTTTTTTAGCTATCTGTAAGGATGTAATTCTTCCCGATGAGTTTAAGGACCACTCCTCTCACTGACCTGATCACACTGATCACACTAATGTATCATGAGTTGTACATTTCTCATTTTTAGCAGGGGTTCCTCGAGACTGGAGAACTATTTAAAGGGTTCCTCTGTGTTGAAAATGTTGAGAAAGGCTGATTTAGAACTAATAAAAATTACCTTTCTAAGGTGCAGCCATGATCCTTATATCAAAGTTTACAGCTGGTGATGGAATGTTCTGTAAAAAATGATCTGGGTGGTGCCACAGCTGCCCAACCATTTTTACAGGGTGCCCCCCCTTCCGCACACTACAGTTCCTAGGCTCTCTGGTGTAATCGTAGAGCCTGGGACTGCTGCATCCTGAGTACAGAAGAGGGTAAGGGACATCCATATCCTCCCCTCCTCTGTGACGAATGAACCACAAGCAACATGTATTGCATCACTTCTGGTTTTAGTTTGTTGTTTACACACTGTTACAGGCTAGTAAAGCATCTGATCAAACCGATCTTGGTTAATCAGATGTTTTTGAGGTTAGGGGAATCTCATAGATCCCAGATCTCTCAGTAAAGAGTACCTGTCACTGCCCATGCTATCACAAGGCATATTGTCCATCCCTTATGAAAGCAATAAAGTCCATCCAAAAAAATAGAGACAAAATAAATAAAGAGAGTGTAAAAACAAAATAAATGTAGATAAAATGAAAAGAAAAAATGAAAGTGCCCCATCCCCCCATGCTCATGCATAAATGCGAACGTGCATGCAGGTCCAGCACGCATATATAAATGGTGATCGCACCACACATGTGAGGTATTGCTATGAACATCGGAGACCATTAGTTATAGTGCTAAACCTTCTGTTTAACTCTAAACTGATAATCTGTAAAGGCTTTTAAGGAATCACATATGGATAATTTAATTAACTTTAGTTTGTTGCTGTTTCATGGGCATATGCAATTTCGTTTTACAGTAGTGGGTTTTTTTTAATGAAAATGTGCATTTGAAAAACCCCTGCACAAATATTGTGTGACATAAAAATTGCAACAACCATCATTTCATTTTTCAGGGCCTTTGGTTTCAGAAAATATATAATAGTGGGGAGTTCTAAGTAATTGTATAGCAAACAAAATGCAGATTTTTACATGTATGTGAGAAATGTCCCAATGGCAAGTAGTTAAGATATGACATAACTGATTCAAGCAATTACTTTTTGTATTTAAATGATTCTGTTTTCAATTTTATTTTATTAAAAATCTGTTAACATTTCAACAGCATGTGCTCAAATAGGACTTGGTTATGTGACAGCAGAGCAGAAAAAGCTATATGTACGGCGTATGGACAAGGACATTATATTACCTTTGATAATAAACGATTCACCATCAATGGAAACTGTGAATATACTTTGGTTCAGGTATTTCAGACATTCACAGTAATAAATGCAAAAACATTTTAGTGCATCTCTTACTATGTATGCAATGACATAAAATGATCTGTGCATTCTTTTAGGACTATTGTGACATTAATGATTTAGAGAAGGGAACCTTTAAAATTATTACTGAGAATATACCATGTGGGACAACAGGAACTTCCTGCTCCGTGGCCATTACATTGTATCTAGGGGTAAGTCAATCTTCTAGCCACTGTATCGATAAAACTAAAAAAATAACAAGCATCTGTCTTTGTATCCCTGCCCCAAATGTCCTATAGAATCTGTGTACATCTTTACAGTATGTCTATAGAAATAAAGAACTACTCCGCTAGTATTTATATGTTTCTTCATAAATCACCTAAATGCCTAATAATAGAGTGACCAGAGAGCTCGGAGACGGACCACGCAGGGGGGTAGGCGTAGAGCAGGCATGAAGAAAGTTAACTGGGGCAAGCAAGGATAGGGTGCTAGAATTAGGGGGCGGGGCTTAGCGCCATGAGGAGAGAGCGCAGCCCGTCCCAGCGTCAGTCTTTGGAGGAAGTTTCCCACCCTCCCTCCCTTTTAGCCTACACCGAATGGGAACAGTGTACTGTGGGGAGGGCGATAGAGCTCCTTTCGTTCTTGAGAGGTGTTAACATGTTTTTGCTTTCAGAGGTAGGTGTTGGATGTCGTAGGGGTTGGTGGATGTTGGTCGGTGCAGGTAAAGGAAGATAACCCCTCCCCACAGAGAAGTTGATGCGGGACCCATTGGAGATATGGGCTCGTTTCTGAAGCCATATAACAATGGTTATATGGAAGATGGTGAATGGGGGGCACTGCGGTCAAAGAGTTGGTGGCCTCTGAGCTAGCATATCAGCTTTAGGCCTGGTACAGTTAATACGATCGCAGTGCCGGTTGATTGGTATGTTAATGGGGTGGGGAGAGGGAAGGCCCTGCAGAAGACCAACGCGTTTTCAGTCTATTCAGTTAAATGATAAGTTCATTGTTGGTTTTGATATGTTTATTATATGCTTTAATTAATAAAGAGGCTGCTACGGCCACTAATTACTCCAAGTTAAAAGTGTGGTCTCTTTAATGGGAAAGTTGAAGGATGTAATTGGGTGGCTGGGTAGCTACAAGTAAGGTGGGCAACATCAGTTATACTATATTCATGCTACTGATCATCTCAGAATCCCTGAAATCGCTACAGTAGTTGGTAGACCTCTGATGTTGTGCATGCAGAGGCAGTTGTACATGGCAGTGGTCATCAACCCTGCCCTCAGGGATCACTAACAGGCCAGGCTTTATGTATTACCTTGGGGAGATGCAGACTAGAATACTGCAATCACTGAGCAGCAAATTATATCACCTGTTGTATTTCAGTTATCTTGCAAACCTGGCCCTGAGAACAGGATTGATGACCACTGGTACATGGGACAACATGTGGTACTTTACACTAAGAATCTTAAAAGAGAAGTAAAGGAATATTTTTTTTTTCAGTATCATACTTACCTAGGTGGATGCAGCATCGGTCTGATGCTGCATCTGTCCCCCGGCGCCTCTGCACTGAGAACTGATCGATCAAATACCGCCAATGGCTCGGTTCTCACAGATTCCCGAGCAGAGAGCTTCTGACTGTCAATCAGCAGCTCTCCGCTCTGCTTCTCCACGCTCACTGGAGTGCTGAACTGTAGAGGGGCGGGTAGCAGCCATCTCAGGCACTCAGCAGCTCCCTGAGACAGATGTCAGACCAGGCACCTGGTGGATCCAGACTCCCATTGTTGGGATGATGCGTTGCCTGGACTGATTTCTGTGATGTCAGCAAAACAAAACAAAAAGAATTGCACTCCTGTGATCCATAGGGGAAGCCCAGCCAAACAAGCTCTGGCTGGACTTCTCCTTTAAATGATAAAGATATTTTTAAAAGGCACAACATAAAGACACCATGGTCAGATTCTGTTGGGCTGGCTGCCAATCACACAGGCCAAATATTGTATGGTTTCTATTGAATTAGCCAATGTCGTCCAACATTTGGCCCATGTGTACTAGGCTTAACCCTCTGTGCTAACCAGTTGGTTAGAATATTTTCGTTAAATATATATATATATATATATATATATATATATATATATATATATATATATATATATATATATATATATTGTTAATTATTTCATATACAATGTCAGTGCTAAACAAAATGTAGCTATGTTTATACTTTCTTTGTTTAGGCTCATAAGATTATTCTCGTCGATGGACACATAGATGTTATGGGCACATCAAGTAATGTTCAAATTCCATACATAACTCGAACAATGGGTATATATTTAGTCATTGAGACAAATATTGGACTTGTTCTAGTATGGGACAAGATGACAAGTATTTCAATTCATCTAAGCAGGAGCTATCAGGTAAAATATAAAATCTACATATACTGACTGGTGACAGGGCAATGTTATTCTGACTTCATATGGTTTGCAAAAAATTCAAACCTGTTCTGGAGTTATTGAGTTATCCTAAAGTCTGTGGGAATTGTGCCCAAAAAAAAGCAGGCAGAGGGCAAAGAACTAGGCTACTCATCGATATTTCTTGGAGTCTTTTTACCTCTGATCTTACCCTATTTATAAACAATAATGCGTGGCTTTCTACTGTATCCCTGTGTGCAGATGACCATCTTGGTAGAGACATGACTTTTCTTTCTCATGTCAGACTACAGCACAGAGAAAAGTGAGCAGCACAGTACTGACATCACTAAATCTCACTCCAAATCTAGTAGACACTGCAGATATACAGATAGGAGGCTGTAGGCACAGGAGGGCCTAGACACCCAGGAGGAATTTCAAACAAAAAGTATATTTTTATGGTACTAGTTAGGCACCATTAACATTTTTAAATGTTTCATATACTATAGCAAATCTTTATGTTTTTGAGTTCCTTTATGCTGAAAAGTATAACTAATGGCAAAACTTTTTTTTTTTTTTGGATATTGTGGAAACAGATTTGAACATCCATCAGTTTATTTTTTTGCTGTCCTTGCCACATTAGGGAGATTCACCCTCTTTATTTTGAGTTGTCCCCAGGAACATAATAGAAGAGAAATCTTCCAGTGTAGACACTAAATCTAGAGGGGGACAATGGTTCACCTAATTTGCTGGGATTTCCTCTCACTTCCTTTTTTGGCTATAGAGCATGAAGTAAATGTAATGGCAGAAAAAAACTTAAAAAAATCTGACAGGGGTTATAACCCTCCCTTACTCTATCCAAAAAAAAAAAAGGTTTTCCCGCAGTTCTACTTTAATACCAACAATTTAGGCAAACACTTAAAGGCATATACAAAATACTTTTTTGTGAACTGGCATCTTAAAAAAAAAATGACATTGGGCAACCCTGATACATCTTGACTACAGAATAGACAGTCTCTATGTTGTGTAGAACAGGATAGGGGTGGATTTAAGTAGTTTAACAAAGGAAAACTGGGGAGGGTTGATACCACTCAGTCTACAAAATGCTATTTGCTGACAGCCCAAAACAGGACTTGAGCTGAGAGTATTTCTGGTAGATAAATAGGTATTTTTCTGTATCTGCAGGGTTTTTAAAGGTATGAGAAATGTGCATGTATTGTATACATGCACCATTTATTTTTTATTTTTTGCCTTAACATATATCTTAACCACTTGCTTACTGGGCACTTAAACCCCCCTCCTGCCCAGACCAATTTTCAGCTTTCAGCACGGACACACTAACATGAAATGAAATTTTTATCATTTTTTTCCCACAAATAGAGCTTTCTTTTGGTGGTATTTAATCATAGCTGGGATTTAATTTTTTGCTAAACAAACAAAAAAATATGGAAAATTTTGAAAAAAAAAGCATGTTTTAATAGTTTGTTATTAAATTTTGCAAACAGGTAATTTTTCTGCTTCATTGAGATGCACTGATGTGGCGGCACTGATAGGCTGCACTGGTGGGCACTGATAGGCACAGTTAAGGGGGCACTGATAGGCACAGATAAGGTGGCACTGATGGGGACAGATAAGGTGGCACTGATGTCGCTCTTTTTGTGTTCATAGTGCAAAAAATAAAAAAAAGCAGAGATGATCAAATACCACCAAAAGAAAGCTCTATTTGTAGGGAAAAAAAACAGTCAAAATTTAATTTGGGTACAATGTCGAATGTTCGCGCAATTGTCATTCAAAGTGTGACAGCGCTGAAAGTTGAAAATTGGCAGGCAGAGGGTGAAAATGCCCTGTTTTGAACTGGTTAAAGGCTTCAGTGATCCCTTTCCTTGTTCAAAAGTTTTTATTTTATGTTAAAATAAATTGCATGTACAGAATATAAGACAAATTATTTGATACCAGAAATAAAAAGTAGACATATTGAAGTACGGATGATACAAAGCAAAGAAGAATTTCAAGATATTCTCGTGGGAAGGACAATAAATGGCCTTATATATTTTAGAATTTGAAAACATTCTTATAGCTGAGTTTTAAACATTTTAATCCCAAGAAAATATAAATATGTCTAAAAGAAAATATATGATTTTAAAGTTTTGACCATAAAGTACTTCTAAAGTATGTTTATAGTAAGTATTATATAGTAAGGGAAGAACATAAAAGGTATATAGGAGGGGAAGGGGAGGGGAGGGAATAATTCTCCGGAGGAGGTTTTATAAATCATCTAATGTTGTAATTGTATAAAAAATCTTAATCACCATAACAATAACACTCGGTTATCAATATTATCTGACGTATAATATTTAATCCAGGGTTTCCATATGATGATCCCTTTCCTAATATTTTGCATTTTCATCAGGAATATACAGTTAGCAAAGTGTAAGCTATTTCATGAAGTGTTTTCTATCTATGTCCAACACAGGGGAAAGTCTGTGGTCTTTGTGGAAACTTTGATGGAAACAGCAAAAATGATTTTAAAACAAGGAGCATGTGCTTAGTAGAAGACGTGAAAGTGTTTAGAGACAGCTGGAAGATATCTTCAGACTGTCCAGAAGTGTACATCTCCAAAGAGCCTTGTGCTATTCACCCATACAGGATGCCCTGGGCACATAAAATGTGCTACATCATTAAAAGTGATGTGTTTTCACAATGCCATGCAGAGGTACTAGTCTAAATTTTGTACACATGACACTGTATGTGCAGTAATGAAAGTCTTCAGTTAGCTGACATTAAAGGCTTACCATCATTTTGGGAAAAATTTATCAAGGTCCTTTCATACTGCATTGTGCCAATATGCAGTAAAATATGTGTCTTAACATGTGTTATCCCACCACTCAGCACTGCACATGTTTGCTATTCAGAATGCACTGCAACATATCCCTTGAGGGTATATGGCCCTAAATGTAAATGAAAGTATTATCATAAAGTTGCTGCAATATTGGTTTAAAAAGTCATTAAAATGATGGTTAAAAATGTTTGGATAGTTGAAATAAATTGTTCTGTTTATAGGACAAAGAGCTAAACCTTCTTACTCTATAAACTTAAGATACCATATTTCTTTGATCTTAGATTTATTGGAACAAGCCAGATGAAACTACAAATTGATACAATAAAAATCAATCATTACAATATTGAAAATAATAAAGGAACAATGCTCTAAACCACAGAATGAGATAACAATAACTCACTTTTTAAGCTCGCTGAGGGGTGATGGTGACAGATTGAAGAAACAGCCTTACTGTCTTGATATGTATTCCTAAAATGGTGGCTGACTCACTTCCTCAAGAGAATCTCCCAGAATGCACAAGTTCCTAATAACTTTATTTACGCTTTCTAAAGAATTACAATTTGTAACTAAAACAAGCAGCTAAAGCTATACCAGAAAGAGACAGTAGGTGGCGCCTGCACTCTGCCTATAATTAGCTTGGTGTACATCAAGGAATCCAACATGTTATTTCAAACATATAAACACAGTAAATGAATAAGACCCAATGGGTGGAACATAAATTCCTGCTTCTTTTTAAATCATCTAAATAAAAAGATTAAGGCTGGGTTCACACTGAAGCGATGCGGGTACACCGCAAATCCGCGGCGGGTTCCCGCATCGCATGCCTCCCGCCGGCAGTTCACACTGCCCTATGCGGACTGCTGGGAGTGTCAGTGAAACCTTAATGACACCCCCAGATCAGTTCGCATATCGCAGTGCGATCTGCAAACTTGGACAGGAATCGGATCGCATGGTGTGAACACCCATGCGATCCGATTCTGCTGTGGACCAAAAAAAGGGTCCTGTGCGAGTTTGTGGCGGGTGTGATGCGAATTCAGCCATACTATCTGTATGGCTGAACTCGCATCGCACAGAGATCGGATGTGATTTGCACTGCAGTGCGGTGCGAATCACATCCGGTTCTCCTAGCTGCGCCAGTGTGAACCCAGCCTAAGCAACAAATTTAAAACATATCAAATAACATGTAATACTGTCCATTTAATTTCTATATTTGCCTTTACCAACTTCTCCCTGTTAGGCCTCTTGCACACGGCAGCTAGAAAAAGCTCAGTACAGCAATTTTTTTTTTACAGATCTAGAATGCAGCCCATTGTTTATGATGTGTGTGTACATACAGGCTTGTAAACAAGCACTGGGTATTTTTGAGTAAAAAAAAATATAGAAAAATCTGTGTTCCTGGCCAATATTTTGTGCCTGTTCTTGCAAATATGCGCATACGCATTCATATGAGCATAAATATGAATAAAATGTCCCTGGGAATGTATTGTGCACAATCAGTATCTCACAAAAGTGAGTACACCCCTCACATTTTTGTAAATATTTTATTCTATCTTTTCATGTGACAACACTGAAGAAATCACACTTTGCTACAATGTAAAATAGTGAGTGTACAGCTTGTATAACAGTGTAAATTTTCAGTCCCTTCAAAATAACTCAACTCACAGCCATTCATTTCTAAACCGTCTGCAGCAAAAGTGAGTATACCCCTAGGTGAATATGTCCAAATTGGGCCCAATTAGCCATTTTCCCTCCCCGGTGTCATGTGACTCATTAGTGTTATAAGGTCTCATGTGAATGGGGAGCAGGTGGGTTAAATTTGGTGTTATCACTCTCACTCTCTCATACTGATCACTGGAAGTTCAACATAGAACCTCATGGCAAAGAACTCTCTAAGGATCTGAAAAAAAGATTTGTTGCTCTACATAAAGATGGCCTAGGCTATAAGAAGATTGCCAAGACCCTAAAACTGAGCTGCAGCACAGTGGCCAAGACCATACAGCAGTTTAACAGGACAGATTCCACTCAGAACAGGCCTCATGGTTAACCAAAGAAGTTGAGTGCGCATGCTCAGCATCATATCCAGAGATTGTCTTTGGGAAATAGACATATGAGTGCTGCCAGCTTTGTTGTAGAGGTTGAAGGGGGGGGGGGGGCAGTCTGTCAGTGCTCAGACCATGCGTCAAATTGGTCTGCATGGCTGTCATCCCAGAAGGAAGCCTCTTCTAAAGATGATGCACAAGAAAGTCCGCAAACAGTTTGCTGAAGACATGGAGACTAAGGACATGGATTACTGGAACCATGTCCTGTGGTCTGATGAGACCAAGTTAAAGTTATTTGGTTCAGATGGTTTCAAGCGTGTGTGGCGGCAACCAGGTGAGGAGTACAAAGAGAAGTGTGTGTTGCCTACAGTCAAGCATGATGGTTGGAGTGTCATGGTCTGGGGCTGCATGAGTGCTGCCGAGACTGGGGAGCTACATTTCAATGAGGGAACCATGAATGCCAACATACTGAAACATACTGAAGCATAGCATGATCCCCTCCCTTAAGAGACTAGGACACAGGGCAGGATTCTAACATGATATTGACCCCAAACACACCTCCAAGATGACCACTGCCTTGCTAAAGAAGCTAAGGGTAAAGATGCTGGACTGGCTAAGCATGTCTCCAGGCCAAAACCCTATTGAGCATCCTCAAATGGAAGGTGGAGGAGCGCAAGGTCTCTAACATCCACCAGCTCCGTGATGTCATCATGGAGGAGCGGAAAAGGACTCCAGTGGCAACCTGTGTAGCTCTGGTGAACTCCATGCCCAAGAGGGTTAAGGCAGTGCTGGAAAATAATGGTAGCCACACAAAATACTGCGCAATAAACCTTGGTGTCCATGCACACTGACTTAAAAAAACTGCTGCTTCTACAGAAGTTTTCTGTTTTGCCTGTAGAAGCATCTCATTGTTATCCTATGTGTTTATCAGAAAAAAAAAACACTAAACACTCCTAAACTCACCTAAACATGAACAAAAATGCTCTATGTGGGTGGGTTATTTTTCTGCCCACACTAAGCCTAGTGTGCATGCAGCCCTACTGTGTTTACTCTTGATGTATTTGTGTTCCAGGTGGACCCTGAAGAATATTATGAGGCTTGTGTCAGAGATACGTGCGCATGTGACACTGGAGGAGATTGTAACTGTTATTGTACAGCTGTTGCTGCTTATGCTCAAGCATGTAGTGAAGCCTGTGTGTGTGTAGATTGGAGAACTGAAACAGTCTGCCGTGAGTAGAGCTGTAAGAAAAATGAACCTTAGAAAAAATGTAACCTAATGTAGTTTTAAGATAATACAAACAACCCAAAAATAGTGAAGTGCTCCTCACCTTCAACATGCAGTGTTCAAATCAAAACAAATACATTCTCCACTTTTATACAATTTTTTTTTTTTTACATACCTAAACAATAAAATGAATATACATGTGTGTGGGCGGGTTGGATTGTTGGTTATCCAGGCTGCCCAGGTGGGAAGGGGTTAAACCTTTCTTTACACGTTCCTGAGGATTTTATGGGCTCTGCCATCCACCCTGTGCTGCATATGAAGAGGGTTGGCTCTGCTTGGGATGTCTGCAGCCTGTATGGGAAGAAACAGGAGGCCAAGCTTGAGGATGTAGTCACCAGCAACATATGAACAGCACTTCAGGAAGCATTCCTGAGTAAGGACTTCACCTCTTAAGAACTCTTACCTTTGGGAAGGTACACACTGGGCAACCTGGCTCTAGTTAGTCAGGAATGTTCGGCATTGCATTATTGGACTGTATACCTGAGTTGTCCAATAAAGTCAGTTCAACTAATTCTTGCTTGATCTATAGTTGTTCAAGGGGTACATAGGGGTACATGACGTATCTAGAAGAACAGAGGCCATCATGAAGGGTTAACTCAGCAGGAAGAGTGAAATTGCCACAAGTAACCATGGACTGGCAGGAATGTGATAGCAGTCAGACAGCGAGAAGTGGTACCAGGCATGGGTGACAGTTCCTCCTGTAGTGGGTGCCTCTGGGATGGATGCTTTGACACCCTCCCCAGTGGCCAGTTCCCCAAAAACAATCAGGACCAAATCAGTGGCACAGAGACCCTATAAACCTAGCCTCTTGGTTCAGGAGAGCTGAAGGAGTTAAATTAAGTGCATGTATGAGGTCCACGCTTAGTGCACAGCGAAACCCCACTCAGTCACTGGGAGTGAGGTGGCAGAGAAAAGGGGGAAAGCTGGAGTGGGACATGGCTCACTTCTAATCCAGGGTTCTGGCTTGGTCCCAGGCATTAGTAAGTGTGTACACGTGAGAGGTACCCTCATGTGCAGAGTGAGTAGGTCCCACCCACATGTGCATAACGTATACCATTATTTCATATGTGAACAATATAGTCACAGCAAACAGAAATGTATCATAATATCTCCACTGTGTCTTTAAATCATGACTGAGAAAATGTGAGCAAACACAGCCACTGTGCACAAATGAGTGTACTCTCACCTCATAGGCTGGACTTTATTGTGTTTTAGGCTGGGTTCACACTATGTGCGGCCGTGGAGCACAGCAGGGGTCTGCTGCGTCCCTGTCCTTAAAGTATCTCCCAATACACACCACGAGTCCTCCTGGAAGTATGCCAACCACTTTCTTATACAAGGATTTTCATTATTAAGGCACTCAGGGGACAATAGTAGAGAGAAACTCCTTAATGTAAAATCAAAGAACCTTTAAGAAAGTGTGGTATGAACCCAACACATCAGGTGGCTGGAGCTTCATGATGCCATCACACTGGGCGGCGTCTTGACACCATCTTGCATTATAATTAGTCTGTGAGAGCTCTCTTAAAGTGATATTTTATTTTTTGTTTTATTATATAGCACCATAAATGTACACAGTGCTTTACATATATATATTGTACACCAGTCCCTGCCCTTAAAGTTATTGTAAAGTCTTGTTTAAAAAAAAATAAAGACAACAAACATGTTATACTTACCTCCTATGTGCAGTGGATTTTCACAGAGCAGTCTGGATCCTCCATTTTTCTGGTCCCTCTTCAGCACTCCTGCCCCTCCCTCCTGTTGAGTGCCCCCAGAGCAAGCAGCTTGCTATGGGGACACCCGAGTGGAGACACAGGTCCTTGTATTCATGCAGACATGGAGCTGCAGTTTGGCCCCACCACCTCACTTTCCTGATTGGCTAAATGGCTTTGATTGACAGCAGTGGGAGCCAATGGCGCCACAACTGTGTCTCAGCCAATCAGGATGGGAGCTAAGGGACTCGTGGACATCACAGATGGTGCTCAGGTAAGTATTAGGGGGTGCTGGGGAGGCTACTGCACACAGAAGGATTTTTTTTCTGCATAGAATGCATGAGGATAAAAAAACCTTCTGCCATTAACTCCTTTAACCACTTAAGGACCAGGCCTCTTTTTCAGACTTGGTGTTTCCATGTTTAAAACAGTTTTTTTTGCTAGAAAATTACTTAGAACCCCCAAACATTTTATATTGTTTTTTTTCTAACACCCTAGAGAATAAAATGGCGGTCATTGAAATACTTTTTTTCACACCGTATTTGCGCAGCGGTCTTACAAGCGCACTTTTTTTGGAAAAAATTCACTTTTTTGAATAAAAAAATAAGACAACAGTAAAATTAGCCCAATTTTTTTTATACTGTGAAAGATAATGGTATGCCGAGTAAATTGATACCCAACATGTCACGCTTCAAAATTGCGCCCGCTCGTGGAATGGCGTCAAACTTTTAGCCTCAAAAATCTCCATAACCGACATTTAAAAAATTCTACAGGTTGCATTGTTTGCGTTACAGAGGAGGTCTAGGGCTAGAATTATTGCTCTCGCTCTACCAATCGCGGCGATACCTCACATGTGTGGTTTGACCACCGTTTTCATATGCGGGCGCTACTCACGTATGCGCTCGCTTCTGTGCGCAAGCTCGTCATAACGGGGTGTTTTTAAAAAAAATATTTTTTTTCTTATTTATTTTAATTGATTTTATTTATTTTTACACTGTTTTAAAAAAATAAATAAAATGGATCACTTTTATTCCTATTACAAGGAATGTAAACATCCCTTGTAATAGAAAAAAGCATGACAGGTCCTCTTAAATATGAGATCTGGGGTCAAAAAGTCCTCAGATCTCATATTTGGGCTAAAATGCAAAAAAAAAAAGAAGAAAATCTGACATTTAAAAAAAAAATATACCTTTAAGAGAGTCAAAACGTCACTTCCGCCCTCCTATGGTATAGAGACGAGTGGGGGCCATCTTAGCCTCACTTGTCTCTATGCCCAGCAGATGGAAGGACCCGATCGCCTCCGCCGCTACCGACGGCTCCGGTAAGCGGCGGAAGGTGCGGGAGGGCGGCGGGAGGGGGGGTGGCACCTCTCCCGCCGCCGATAGCGGTGATCTCGCGGCGAATCCGCCGCGGAGACCACCGTTATCGTACAGCCGACCGCCGCCTGAAGAGATGGATATCTCGGTTGTGGCAGCAGCTGCTGCCGTTACCGAGATATCCCTCTTCAAAATAGGACGTACATCGTCGTGCGGCGGTCGGCAAGTGGTTAAGGCTCTTACACGCTAAAGTCCCTAACTCACATTCATACATATACGAGAGCCAATTTATATACTAGCATATCTTTGGAGTGTAGCAGGAAACTGGAGTACCCGGAGGAAACCTTAGCAAGCATAGGGAGAACATGCAAACTCCAGGCAGATAGTGTTATGGTTGGGATTCAAACTAACAACCCTAATGCCGCGCACGATACACACGATCTGAATTTTGGTCGGAAAAATCTCTGATGGTTTTCCCAACGTGATTTCGCTAAAGCTGTCTTGCATACACAAGGTCACACCAAATTCCGACTGTCAAGAACACGGTGACGTACAACACTTACAACGGGACTAGAAAAAGGAAGTTCAATAGCCACTAGGCAATAGTTTCCGTCTCATAGTTGAATCTGAGCATGCGTGAGTTTTTGCGTGTCGGAATTGCATACACATGATCGGATGCTCTCAATTTTTTACTGGGGGAAATTCGGCCGAAATTGTGTGTACGCGGAATAATGCATCTAGGTGGTAGTGCTAACCACTTAGCCACTGTGTTGCCCATTCTATAAGTGTATTTTTATTTTATTTTATAGTTTTACACTTTTATAGTTTTACACTATTGAATTTCCCTTTACTCTTTTCTCCCGAATAACTTGTAATGAAGATCCTTGCATGAGGAAGTGGTTGGTTAGAATTCCTAAGAGGACCTGGAGTAAGCGTTGGGACATACTTTGAGGGGCAGGTCACACTGTTCCTGTGTGATTTACATGTAGTTCTGTTCATTTTGAATGGGCTGAAATTACACCGCTCTAAAAGTAGTGCATACACTACTTTTAGAAACACGCATTTGTGACTTGCATTTGGGATGTTGTTAACTTTTAATGAACACCTGATGAAGATCGCAAATGGACTGCATTTTGAATACAGTGTGAATCACTTAGGAACGAGCTGTGTGCAAGATGTGAACTGATTGATCTTTTTTAAAATAAAGTAAGGCCCAACTTATGAGGTGAGGGTGCACCCATTTGTGCACAGCGATGATGTCTGCTCACAGTTTCTCAATGAGGATTTAAAGTCACAGTGAAGATGTTATGATACATTGTGGGATTTCTATTTACCAAACCTATTTTTTTATGATACTGCATTCAATATTGTATTTAATTTGTAAATACATACTATTGTATTTGATTTAATTTGTATTTAGTAATAGCTATAAGAAATTGATATGATCACATATTGTTCACACATGAATTAATGGTTCTTAACATGTTTTTATATAGTAACATGCGTTATGCACTGTATACTCATTTTATTCTTTAGGCATGTAAAAAAGCTGTCATACAAATGTGAAGCATTTATTTGTTTTGATATTAACACTGAATGTTGTAGGTGAGGAGAGCTTCAATATTTTTAAGTTAATATTTCTTAATGGTGTTGTGATAAGCAATATTAGTGGCAGCGCTCCTTATTGATCACTTTGATTTTCTAGCACTTGGATTATATTATCTGTGGTGGTGATAGTTTTTCATAAAATACATTTTTAGGTATTTTATTTGTAGTAGCATGGGGATCTTGTACATAATTAGTTTTTTCACTCTCTAAGGGCCGGTTCACACTGCAGGCGAGGCGAGGCGACTCCGACTTGCCTCGCTGCAACCTGCAGCGGCCTCAGCGGCGACTTGCAAATGACTTCTGTATAGAAGGCAATGCAAGTCGCCCCGAGGTCGCCCAAAAGTAGTACAGGAACCTTTTTTCTGAGTCGGAGCGACTCGAGTCGCTCCTCTCAGAACGGTTCCATTGTACAGAACGGGGGCGACTTGCGAGAGCGAGGCGAGGCGAGTCGTGTCGCCTCTCATCGCCCGCTGTGTGAACCAGCTCTAATACAAGCAACTGCATACAGTTCTTACTGCATAAGGTTTATCCTTGGGGTTCAGGTTCTGCCTCCGATTCCATCATATCAGGAACCCAAACATAATTGTTATTTCCCTCATTTATCATCTGTATGCACCTAATGTATTGTATACATAATAGGGCAAGCATTTTCACATTTATCAGTTGTTCTTTACTGTTATAAACTGATTGAGAAATTTTTAAGCATGTAAAGCCAGGTTCACACTAGCTGCGGCCTCCGGCTCGCAGCAGGGGGTCTCTGTTTCAGGTGCAAATTCAGGCAAAAATCTGGACCTGAAACAGAGCCAAAGACGCACAGGACCCTTTTCCAGTGAGTGCTACGGCTGCCCCGAAGCTGTGTGAACTGGCTCCATTGGGGTCTCCTGTCATGCGAATTGGATATGGGGAAACTTACATCCGATTAGCATAAGTGTGAACCAAGCCTAAGGGTTGAATATGACCATTAAAGTCATTGTTTGAGGTAAAGGGATTTTCAGATTTTGTACCAGGCATCTAAGCCATACCGTACCTATTGATTTGTTCAATTTAAGAGAGAACTCTTCCGGCACAGAAAATTTTATGTAAGGTGTAAACCAGTCTGAATCCTTAGTTAATTTCTGGTTTCCATCACAAATAATCCAATAGGCCTCCCAGAAAGCATAATTCACAGTTTCCTTGCTAGTTGTAATTAAAGTTTATGCATCCTTGCTTGGTCATACTACAAACTGGCATCAGAATGAACATTCCTGAATCCCAAAAACCCTGCCCCAACCTTGGTTTGGCTCCGCCTCTTCTAATAGACAGCCTTGCCAAGCTGTAGTGAGTAATTAAAGATAGGGCAAGATGGGCTCTGGTTGAAGTTGCTATTTACAAATTATAGCACCCTAACAAATTAACATTTTTAATTATGACCCAGACAGCGCTATTACTATCATGAGTCACAAAACTGATTTTCCTCTGTACCCCCTCTGACTGCAAGATGCTCAGCCTTCTAGCCTCTACCACCATTAACAGTGTAAATAATTGAAAAAGTCTTAGGTTTAGGTACATGTATGAACTGACCAATTTAAACCCAATTTAGAGTATATAAATGACCTACACATGGAGGCTTATTCACAGATTTATAAACAAACACACAGTAGTTAAAATATATCCAGAGTATAGAAAACTGTCTGATTCTCTGATTCTCTTCTTTTTGAAGCCATGCATTTTTTATCAATGAAACCCTGAAAATGCTCTTAGGCTCCTTTCACACATGCGGACAGTATGTCCGTATTTCATCCATCCGTTTGCGGATGAAATACGGACATACATGCATCCCTATGGGATAGTGGGTGTCTGCGGATGAACATCAGCAGACACCCGCTATTGTCCGCCTCCACAACTGTCCAATTCTGCAGACGGAGGAAAATCCTATTTTTCTATCCGTCTGCAGAGTGGATCGGATGAACGGGGACAGACGGTCCGTGCTCATCCGATCCCCATAGAGGAGAGCGGAGAGCTGACAATGGAGCAATCCCCGCTGAGCGAGCGGATCATCACAGGGCGGATCATTACTGATCCGCCCCGTGTAAAAGGGGCCTTCCTGTTATAATACTTTGGATACTTTTTTTCATATTGTGGTTTCAACCCAAAACATTGTTTTCATTAAATTCAAAAGAGTGCAGTAGTATTTGAAGGGGTAAAAGCAATTTTGTGACGTGCCTAGCCCACTTACTTATTGAAATTAAATTGGCTGTAATATGTATTTCTACTGTGTATATTGTTCATGCTCCAAAGATTTATGATGAAAAGGGATGAAAATGAATGTTGCCTTTTAACAACTGTAAATTTTTCACACACTCTAGCTCTGTTCTGTGATTTCTACAATAATGATAGGCAATGCCAATGGCACTACAAGCCTTGCGGTGCTGCTTGCTTAAAAACATGCAGAAATCCAAGTGGCGTATGTCATTCTGAAACCAAAGGTTTAGAAGGTAAGAGACTTTTAAATTTGACTTTACTAGCTTGCAATCTTATGCTTCTTATAGCGTGTGTATATGCATTCATGCTCTCTGTCTGTCTTCCCTACTCTGCTGTTTGGATTCCTCTGTTTATGACCTCAGCTTGGATATCGACTATTCTCTGATCTCTGTCTGCCTTGTACCTGGACTGTCATTGAACCTCTCTGTGTGTGTCTGCCAACCCCAAGTGCCTTTTTACTTTGCTCAGTTTGCACTTGCCCCAGAGTGGTGGCCAGGAACAATAGCATTGTGTATAAGACCTGGGGTCAACTGAGTACTGGTAGGTCTGCTTGCTTTATGGGAAAGGGGGCTGCTATAATTGAAGAACACAAAAGCTAACTATAGTGTCTGACCACCTGAGTTAGGAGTAAGCCTGACATGCATTTATATATTTACATTATATTTAGGGTGGAGCATGAAACATGATTCAATTCTTCAGCCTTCCATCATTTTACCTGAATCTTGTGGTTCTTCTCCCTGCAGCATCTTGTATTGTTTTCAATGCAGCATAAAAGTCCTACCTGCTACAGCGATAGAAGGACTCCTAGTTCAAAATGGATCAGTGGTGGCCCATCCATTAGGTGTGCATGGGCACCCCCCCCCCCATCCAGCCTCCAGCCCCCTAATCTACATGCAGGGCGCCAGTCGAATGGATTCCAATGAGGATTCCTGAGGATCTAATAGGTTTCATAAAAGGGTGCGCCCTGAGCCCACCCAGTTGTGTGACAATAACGAATGAATATTTGCAATTGTCACACTGATTCTCCTCCTGGCCAATCGGCAAGCCATTTCCCAATTGGCCTTGGAGGAGGAGGAGGGAGGAGACGCACAACCAGATGAGATGCACGACCGGAGCCCAACCAACCCACCACCTGCCACTGTCTCTATTGATGACACATTCGCAGCGGCTCAGCCACATCCAGCACTCCCCAGTTTGGACAGGGGAGGGAGGAGCAGGGGGAGATCGGAGTGTCATCCTGGACAGGACATCTGTCTCCTAAGGTAAGGGGGCCTTCTGCCTACCCATCTATCCATCTCCCAGAGGGGGTGTTGCTGGTTTGCCGCCCCCCTCCAAAAAAAAAAAATGATTGAGCCCCAGCCACCACTGCAATGGATCACAAATATTGTGAGGTCACTGCACTTGTAGCCTATTAGTTACTTCTTTCTTACTGAAGGTCCATACCTCTGTGCAAACCTGGGGCTGAAGGAATAGTCTGCAGGGCCCTGTGCATTGTGCCCTTAATACACTTATTGTGGTTGCGATGCTTTGTGGCTCCAAAGCAGGGTATAATGCAAAAAAATAAAATAAATGCATATTCTTTTCCCTTTGCAGTATGAGTGCATTAATTAATATTTTACAGAAGATGGAATATGCCTTTAAGGCAGCCTATGAGATGTTTAATCCAAAAAACCCTGAGCTGCGCTAAACAAAATCAAACTCTAAATCGACTGTAGCAGCTGTTCATAAATGGTATAAAACTCACTCACAGCTTACTCTTTCACTTTTTACAACATTGCTATTAGTGATGGACGAACTTCCGACGGGACGTTTCGCGAACGCGAAATGCGAACGGACCCAAACGTTCGCGAAACCGACCGTTCGCCGCGGGCCCCATTGACTTCAATGGGAGGCGAACTTTGCAAACCTTCATGTCGAATTTGCGGCCACGTGGTAATTATTAGGGGGTAAAACGTAGTCCCACCATCTGGACAATGACATAATACATGTATGAGGTGAATTTGGGATCGATAACTACAAGCATTTTTATTTTATTTGGGAAATTGTTCTAACAATTCAGGACTATGGAGCTAATGAAGGCAATGGAGGAGAGGGAAGGTCAGGGACCAGGGTAGGCAAAGAAGAGGGTGCAGGAGATGATCACCAGCAGCGTGACATACCGGAATGACACATGCACCGTGATAGAGGCATCTGACAGCAGCACCGTAATACAGAGCACTGACAGCAGCACCGTGACATACAGCGCTGACAGCAGCACCGTGACATACAGCGCTGACAGCAGCACCGTGACATACAGCGCTGACAGCAGCACCGTGACATACAGCGCTGACAGCAGCACCGTGACATACAGCGCTGACAGCAGCACCGTGACATACAGCGCTGACAGCAGCACCGTGACATACAGCGCTGACAGCAGCACCGTGACATACAGCGCTGACAGCAGCACCGTGACATACAGCGCTGACAGCAGCACCGTGACATACAGCGCTGACAGCAGCACCGTGACATACAGCACTGACAGCAGCACCGTAAGCAGCCCCAGGAGGAAGTCAGCACAGCACAGGGATGGTGTGATCCCCTCATAATAAGAACCCCCAGGAGGAAGTCAGCACAGCACAGGGATAGTGTGATCCCTTCATAATAAGAACCCCCAGGAGGAAGTCAGCACAGCACAGGGATATCATAAGCAGCCCCAGTAGAAATATGACACCGCTCAACCTCTTCAAAGAGGAGGGTAGGGGCATATAGTACGGTGTGCTTTTTTGGGTCAAGGAAGTGAGCCAAATGAATTAAGAAGGTCTGTGTGCTTGATTAAAAAAATAGTTTATAGACATATACATGGTCTACTGGTCACATGTGTTGAATTCCTCCGAGATCCATGCCTCATTCATTTTTAGAAATGTGAGGTAGTTAACACTGTGGTGAGCTAGGCGAGTACGCTTATCGGTCACAATCCCCCCTGCTGCGCTGAACGTCCTTTCGGACAGGACACTGGATGAGGGGCAAGCCAACAGTTCGATTGCAAATTGGGCAAGCTCTGGCCAGAGGTCAAGCCTGCCCACCCAGTAGTCTAGGGGTTCATCACTCCTCAGAGCGTCCACATCGGCCGTTAACCCAATGTAGTCGGACACCTGACGGTCTAGGCGTTCCCTGATGCTGGATCCGGATGACACCTGTCGATGGGTCGGCTGAAAGAATGACCTCATATCCGAAGTCACCAACACATCTTCAAACCGGCCTCTTCTTGCAGGCGCTGTTGGATTGGTACCCGCAAATCCTTCTCTGGGAGTGGGAATTGCTCCTCTGCCAGCGCACGCAAAAGCAGAATGCAGCATTTCTCGAAGCAAGGCCTGGAAGTGCTGCATTCTGACAGCCCTCTGCGACGGCGGTAACATTTCCGCCATTTTGTGTTTGTACCGGGGGTCTAAGTACGTTGCCACCCAGTACTGGTCCTTGACCCTCATGCTTTTTATACGGGGGTCCCTATTAAAACACTGGAGCATGAAGGCCCCCATTTGCACTAAAGTGGAAGCGGTGTGGTGGCCTGGCTCCTGCTCATCATCCAGGATAATGTCGTCCTCTTCATTCTCCTCTCCCCATCCTCGCACAACAGGGATCCCAGAAAGGTTTAAAGCATGCTCTTCTTGCTCCTGCTCATCCGCCCCGGCACCATCCTCCTCTGACTCCTCATCAGACTCCTGTTGTTGACTTGTCTCAGATAGAGTAGCCCCCCCTGGGAATTCATCCAGCATTGCGACTTCCTCATCTTCCCGCTCCTGCTCCTCCACAGCCTGATCAATGACACGACGCAATGCACGCTCCAGAAAGAAGGCATAAGGTACCATGTCACTGATGGCGCCATGGCTGCGACTGACCAGTTTGGTGATCTCCTCAAATGGCCGCAGAAGTCTGCATGTGTCGCGCATGAGCAGCCACTGGCGCGGTGAAAAAAAACCCAGCTCCCCAGAACCGTTTCTTTCGCAGAGTTCATACAGGTAGACGTTAACTGCACGTTTCTGCTGGAGCAGCCTATCAAGCATATAGAAGGTTGAGTTCCATCGCGTCGGGCAATCGCAAATAAGACGTCTGACCGGCAGATGGTGTCGCCGCTGAATGTCAGCAAGGCGAGCCATGGCCGTGTAAGATCTTCTGAAATGGGCCGAGATTTTCCTTGCCTGCCGCAAGATGTCCTGGACCCCAGGGTATTTGACAAGGAATCGCTGCACGACCAAGTTTAAGACGTGTGCCATGCACGGCACGTGCGTGATTTTGCCCTGTTTCAATGCGCTAAGCAGATTGGCACCGTTGTCACACACCACTTTACCAACTGTCAAATTGAGCGGTGTTAGCCACTCATCTGCCTGTGAACGCAAAGCTGAAAGGAGTGCCGGGCCAGTGTGGCTCTTTGCTTCCAGGCACAACAGACGCAGCACGGCATGGCAACGTCTCACCTGGCATGTGGAATAGGTTCTGGGGAGCTTGGGCGGTGCAGTGGAAGAGACGCTAGCAGCGGAAAAGGAGGAGGCAGCTGAGGAGGAGAGGGAGGAGGATGGAGTAGGAGGAGGAGAAGAAGAGTCAGGCCTGCATGCAATCCGTGGCGGTAAAACCAAATCTACACGGGTGCCACGGGTTACATGCTTGACGGCCGTCAGAAGGTTCACCCAGTGGGCAGTAAAACTGATATACCTTCCCTGCCCGTGTTTGCTAGACCACGTGTCTGTGGTCAGATGTATCTTGGCACCGACACTGTGTGCCAGAGATACATTCACTTGCCGCTGAACATGGCCATATAGCTCTGGGATGCCCTTCTCTGAGAAATACTTCCTTCCTGGGACCTTCCATTGTGGTGTTCCAATGGCCACAAATTTGCGAAAGGCCTCCGAGTCCACCAGTTTATATGGCAGTAGTTGGCGGGCTATGAGTTCTGACAAGCCAGCCGCCAACCGTTGGGCAAGAGGGTTATCCGGCATCATCATTTTTTTACGCTCAAACATTAGGCCCACGGAAGCCTGCCTTTTTGCAGAAAAATGTGAGCTTGGCGTGATGGAAGGTGGAGTGGAGGACAATTGTGAGGAGAGAGGAGAAGGAGAAGTAGAAGACGAGGCTGGACGGTGAGAGCCTGCAGTGTGGCTTTGTGTGTTCCGTTGCTCCCACTGGGCTCGGTGATGGCTGCTCATGTGCCTTCTTAAGGCGGTCGTCCCTAGGTGAGTATTGGGCTTACCGCGACTAACGCGTTGACTGCAAAGATTGCAGATGGCAACGCTATTGTCAGCAGCGGACACGTTAAAAAAAGCCCACACTGCGGAGCCATGTGCCGGTGTCCTGGGAGCGCCAGATGTGACCGTACATGGTCGATGACTCGCTCCTGATACATTTGCAGTCTGCTTTGTCCCTGCTGTGCAATGTAAGTCATTGCTGCTTCTCCTCCCTATCTGCTGGTCCATATCTCCCTCTGAACTCCCCTCCTCTTCCTCTCTTGTGGGCAGCCACGTGACATCACTAGACACGTCATCATCAACGTCACCTTCCCCACCGCTATAAGTAGAGATCTCGGAGTAGGCAGCAACACCGGGGACCAACCTCCTCCTTGGGCTGATCTGGGTACTGGCGTCAGACTGCTGAGTAGCGCTTGTTGCTACCTCCTCTTCCTGATCCAATACCAAGAGTGGCTGCGCATCAGAAATGTCCTCTTGATATGGATCGGAAAATAATTCCAGTGACTCAAGCGGAAGGTATGTGGTGGTGGTGGTGGTGGTCGTGTTGTTGGTGGTAGTGTCTTTGGGGGTGCACATAGCAGAGAGTGAAGAAGAGGGTGCAGATCGAGAGGATGAGGAGGGTGCAGAAGAGTAAGGCTGAGCGAGCCACTCAACCAAGTCTGGTGCATCCTTTAAAGTAATTGAACGCACCTTCTGCAACTTCCCACTTTGGCTCAAGCCTGTTGCTCCTGCCCTACCCCTACCACCCCTGCGGAAGGGCCTGCCTCTTCCTCTGCATGTCATTTTTTAAATGACCCTGTGACAAAACTCTTAGTCCCTATACCGCTGAAGGACTGCTGCAGTATAGGTGAGCGGTCAGCAGTGGTGCACGTCAACCCTATCTATTGTGGACCGATAGCGGTCCTTACAGAACAGCAGACTGTACCGCACTCAAGCCTATGTACCGTAGCACCCTATACCAAGTTACCAGTCCTTATAAGAACTTTTGTGGACCAAGCAGGTTGTGTATTAGTGTTTAGCAGACTGTACGTCAGTCCCTATACCGCTGAAGGACTGCTGCAGTATAGGGCAGCGGTCAGCAGTGGTGCACGTCAACCCTATCTATTGTGGACCGATAGCGGTCCTTACAGAACAGCAGACTGTACCGCACTCAAGCCTATGTACCGTAGCACCCTATACCAAGTTACCAGTCCTTATAAGAACTTTTGTGGAACAAGCAGGTTGTGTGTTAGTGATTAGCAGACTGTACGTCAGTCCCTATACCGCTGAAGGACTGCTGCAGTATAGGTGAGCGGTCAGCAGTGGTGCACGTCAACCCTATCTATTGTGGACCTATAGCGGTCCTTACAGAACAGCAGACTGTACCGCACTCAAGCCTATGTACCGTAGCACCCTATACCAAGTTACCAGTCCTTATAAGAACTTTTGTGGACCAAGCAGGTTGTGTATTAGTGTTTAGCAGACTGTACGTCAGTCCCTATACCGCTGAAGGACTGCTGCAGTATAGGGCAGCGGTCAGCAGTGGTGCACGTCAACCCTATCTATTGTGGACCGATAGCGGTCCTTACAGAACAGCAGACTGTACCGCACTCAAGCCTATGTACCGTAGCACCCTATACCAAGTTACCAGTCCTTATAAGAACTTTTGTGGAACAAGCAGGTTGTGTGTTAGTGATTAGCAGACTGTACGTCAGTCCCTATACCGCTGAAGGACTGCTGCAGTATAGGGCAGCGGTCAGCAGTGGTGCACGTCAACCCTATCTATTGTGGACCGATAGCGGTCCTTACAGAACAGCAGACTGTACCGCACTCAAGCCTATGTACCGTAGCACCCTATACCAAGTTACCAGTCCTTATAAGAACTTTTGTGGAACAAGCAGGTTGTGTGTTAGTGATTAGCAGACTGTACGTCAGTCCCTATACCGCTGAAGGACTGCTGCAGTATAGGTGAGCGGTCAGCAGTGGTGCACGTCAACCCTATCTATTGTGGACCTATAGCGGTCCTTACAGAACAGCAGACTGTACCGCACTCAAGCCTATGTACCGTAGCACCCTATACCAAGTTACCAGTCCTTATAAGAACTTTTGTGGACCAAGCAGGTTGTGTATTAGTGTTTAGCAGACTGTACGTCAGTCCCTATACCGCTGAAGGACTGCTGCAGTATAGGGCAGCGGTCAGCAGTGGTGCACGTCAACCCTATCTATTGTGGACCGATAGCGGTCCTTACAGAACAGCAGACTGTACCGCACTCAAGCCTATGTACCGTAGCACCCTATACCAAGTTACCAGTCCTTATAAGAACTTTTGTGGACCAAGCAGGTTGTGTATTAGTGTTTAGCAGACTGTACGTCAGTCCCTATACCGCTGAAGGACTGCTGCAGTATAGGGCAGCGGTCAGCAGTGGTGCACGTCAACCCTATCTATTGTGGACCGATAGCGGTCCTTACAGAACAGCAGACTGTACCGCACTCAAGCCTATGTACCGTAGCACCCTATACCAAGTTACCAGTCCTTATAAGAACTTTTGTGGACCAAGCAGGTTGTGTATTAGTGTTTAGCAGACTGTACGTCAGTCCCTATACCGCTGAAGGACTGCTGCAGTATAGGGCAGCGGTCAGCAGTGGTGCACGTCAACCCTATCTATTGTGGACCGATAGCGGTCCTTACAGAACAGCAGACTGTACCGCACTCAAGCCTATGTACCGTAGCACCCTATACCAAGTTACCAGTCCTTATAAGAACTTTTGTGGACCAAGCAGGTTGTGTATTAGTGTTTAGCAGACTGTACGTCAGTCCCTATACCGCTGAAGGACTGCTGCAGTATAGGGCAGCGGTCAGCAGTGGTGCACGTCAACCCTATCTATTGTGGACCGATAGCGGTCCTTACAGAACAGCAGACTGTACCGCACTCAAGCCTATGTACCGTAGCACCCTATACCAAGTTACCAGTCCTTATAAGAACTTTTGTGGACCAAGCAGGTTGTGTATTAGTGTTTAGCAGACTGTACGTCAGTCCCTATACCGCTGAAGGACTGCTGCAGTATAGGGCAGCGGTCAGCAGTGGTGCACGTCAACCCTATCTATTGTGGACCGATAGCGGTCCTTACAGAACAGCAGACTGTACCGCACTCAAGCCTATGTACCGTAGCACCCTATACCAAGTTACCAGTCCTTATAAGAACTTTTGTGGAACAAGCAGGTTGTGTGTTAGTGATTAGCAGACTGTACGTCAGTCCCTATACCGCTGAAGGACTGCTGCAGTATAGGGCAGCGGTCAGCAGTGGTGCACGTCAACCCTATCTATTGTGGACCGATAGCGGTCCTTACAGAACAGCAGACTGTACCGCACTCAAGCCTATGTACCGTAGCACCCTATACCAAGTTACCAGTCCTTATAAGAACTTTTGTGGAACAAGTGAGTTGTGAATGTTTAGCAGACTGCAGCAGAAGGGCAGCAGTCAAGTATAATATCCTTTCTATATTTGGAAGAAAGAATATTATACATGTACAAGCCTATTACTGTACCACTGATACCAGTCCTGAAAAGAACCTTTGTGGAACTAATAATAACAGCAAGTCTTTAAAATTACCCTCACTGCCTGACAACACTGCTTCCTTCCTGTCCCTATACAAATTGGCAAAAAAAGAGAACGATTAGTGGTTACTGGAACAGCTCTTTTGTGGACCTTGATAGTAACAGCTAATGATGATGATGATGATGATGATGATGAAAGACTAATCTGGCTGTCCCTGTAGCATACACCGTCCTTTCCCTTTCTCTAAACTAACAAAAGACACTCAGGCTGCTGCAAGAATCAGCAGCACAGCAAACCTATCAACACCTAACACCTATACCAGTCCTGAAAAGAACTTTTGTGTACCAAATAGCTAGTGGTTTATCTCTCCCTACTCCACACAGGAACCTGTCCCTATCTTAACAGAAGAAAGAATGTAAAATGGCCACCGGATCGGGTGTATTTATAGGTTAGGGGGAATGTACAAGTGTCCATGTGCTGTCATGTCTCAATTGGCTGTCCTGTATCACATGATAAACGTGTCACCAAAGGTTAAAGTTCTTGTATACATTAAACACGTAAGTCCGCCGCGGCGAACGACGGAAAAAGGCGTTCGAACGTGCGGACCGCGAATGTCGGAAATTCGCCGCGAAACGACCGCCGGGCGAACCGTTCGGCCATCACTAATTGCTATACAATAATACCCTTCCATACATATAAATGTAAATAAATAAAACAAATTTCCTGATATATAATTTCAAAACATAAAATATCCTTATTAAAATGGTAGTAAACCGCTGGGTGTTTTTTTTTTTTTTACGCCTGCACGGCAATGTCTTAAAGTGCTAGTATGGATCGTATACTAGAACATTATGTGAAACTTACCTTACAAATGAAGCCCCCCAGCGGCACGCTGTCACTGCTGAAGGTGTTTCCATCTTCACCTGGTATTCCTTAAAGGTTCGCAGACTCCAGCTGGTGTGAGCGGCAAGAGACCCATGATAACGTCACTCCACGGGAGCTGCCATTTATGGCACAGGACTCTGAAGGAACCACGTGGGTATGCTTTTCCTTCAGAGAGCATGCATCGCGGTGACATCACCGAATGAATCTGCAATAAATATCTCCTAGACGGCGCATGTTTAGGAGATATTTACAGAACCTATAGAAAGCCTTATTTTAGGCTTACCTATAGGTAAAAGTTATATATTGGTGTTTACTCCCATTTTAAGTGCTTGATGCTAAAAAGAGTCCACCATAAACAGTTCACTGATCACCCAAAAGTGCTCAGTGCATAAATTCATCCATAAATGACAACACGCTTCAATGTGCTCTGTGATTTCCCTGAGTGTGCTCCCACACGTACTGGAAGATTATGACGCTTTCACTAAGCATGTGAAAAACAGCTTTTAAATTGTATTTCTCCTGGGCTTTTTGTTAAACTTTTGCTGCTGCTTTCCTTGAATTCCTTTAGTTTCCAGTACTGGTAAGTATCACTCCCAAACATAAGGCCATCAACAATACAATAGGCTGTGTCACTTTTCTTTTCTTGGCTGAGGCCTGGTTCACACCTATGCATTTTTTAGTGCATTTTCAGTTTCGCAGAAACACACTAAAGTCCATGACATGGTTAACATGGTTTCCTATGGGTCACTTTCACACCTTTGCATTTCATGGAAAGGACCTGGGACTTTTTTCTGCTTTTTGGTTTCGTAGCTAGGGCAGCTATTGGCTACTGTCTATGAACTTCCTTATTTTAGTCCAGTCGAAAGTCATCACGTTAGAATCCGTCGGACTTTGGTGTGATTGTGTTTGGCCAAGTCCGTTCATTCAGAAAGTCCATTGGAATTCCTCCGAAAGTCCATCGGAAAGACTGTCGGACCTAGTCCCTCGAAAAGTCCGGTCGAGTGTACGCGGCATAAGAGGTTCTCTTCCTTACCGCTACTACCAGGTAACTGAGACACTGGAAGCGACGTCACTGACCCCCCCCCCAACGCACTGCATCACCAACGGTGATTACATTCAAAAACTTTTCAATTTCAAATTTGAAAACTATTCTAAATTGATTCGAAAAATATTTTAATTGATTTGAATCCAAATTTTGTCCGAATATTTTTTTCATTAGTTCTGATTTGATTAAATTCGGTACTAGTGTAATTAGGTAATTTGGATACATCCAAATTACCGAAAAACAAAAATTTTTTGAATTTCAATTCAGTACAAAACAAACTGCACGTGTCTACTTAGCAGCCAGCAACTCAGAAGTAAAAGAAATAAAGAATATACAGCAATAGAAATAACAAAGAAAAAGTGCTACTTAAATGTGTGTTCTAGCCAAAACTTTTAGGGGATAAACATCTCTCCCACGTTGTTACTGTTGTTAGTGTCTTCCTGGGATGATCTCCCCTTACTTGATTTCACAAACACTCAGCATTAATAAAAGTTGCCCCTACATCGTATTCCCAAATTTTATTTTAAGTTATAGATCAAATCTTACATTCATCAGGCACAGTTAATACTAAAATTATGTTTTAACTCACACAATGTTTATTCAGTCTTCATATTATGATAATTAAACTGAAAGAACTACACAGAAAACCAATGCATTGTTTTTTATTTATGACTGTTTACTTAATTCTATTACTTCTATTACTCTATGTTCTTTACCTGATCCATTGCAGGGTGCTATCCCAAATGCCCAAAGGAAAGGCCTTACTTTAATGAAGATGAAATGCAGTGTGTGTCTAATTGTGGATGCCTAGACAATAAATCTAATTATTACAAGCTTGGAGAGAAAATTGAATCCTGCAACATCTGTGAAAGCTGGTACAAAGTTTTGCCATTTTGTAGTATTATTGATGTCCCAATTGGCACTTGGATCTGTACTATGAATAAAAAGATGGTATTATATCTACCTACTACGCAGTTTTGGTAGGACTATTGAGAGTGGACGTGTAGCACTACCCACAAAGGAGCCGATTTGTAATTTGTACCTCAACTCCAAAAACAACCTTAGCCTTTCTGACACACCCATTGGAGTTAAAGTTACATATAGGAATACAAATGTGGGGACCTTTAACTAGACTCTGAATTAGTATCAGGAAACAGAAACAAGACCTTTTAGTGCTGAATGAACTCAATGTTGGTATGGGTTGAAATAAATGGTGGTTTAAGCACAAATGAGCATACATAATATAAGTTCAGGCACAGTCTACTAGACATTATAATCACTATGTCAAAATAACTTAGAATAGATTTATGTGCCACTAGACTGCAATTAACACAACAACAAAGTCAGCAATACACAGTGCATAGAATGATTAACTGCAATGTGAATACTACTACTATACATGAGTCTACAGTGCAATCTAAGAAAATGGCTAGGATATGGTGCAATGTCCCCTAAGGTACCTCTGAGCTTAAAGTATAACTAAAGGCAAACTGTGAAAAAAGAAATCAGCGCCAAATACTAGAAATCCAAGTATAAATGTGAATAGTAATAATAAATTATGATGCCTCCACAGCTGCTGTGACACTCTCAGTAAATCACCACACCTAATATAGACTATAATAATTGTTAAATAGTGCAGCGCTATGAAATAAACTCTAAAATATACAGTACCTGCCCAAGAGAATGTGTTGCCAGTGTGATCCTATCGTGTTGGTTCTCGGCAACAGGGTACTGTACATCTCACGATCGCTGCAATAGGAAAAAAAAATTCTTGTTGCAGCGAGCGTGAGAAAGAAGCGACAATGTCCCCTCTCTAATACAAAAGTAGCATGGGTTCCCCTCCAGGAGCATACCAGGCCCTTAGGTCTGGTATGGATTTTAAGGGGAAACCCCTACGCCAAAGAAATGGCGTGGGGGTCCCCCAAAGTCCATACCAGACTCTTATCCGAGCACGCCACCCGGCTGGTCAGGAAAGGGAGTGGGGACGAGTGAGTGCCCCCCCGAACCATACCAGGCTGCATGCCCTCAACATTGGGGATGGGTGCTTTGGGGAAGGGGGCGCCCTGTGGCCCCCCCACCCCAAAGCACCTTGCCCCCATGTTGGTGAGGACAAGGGCCTCTTCCCAACAACCCTGGCCGTTGGTTGTCAGGGTCTGCAGGCGGGGGGCTTATCTGAATCTGGGAGCTGGACTATTCTAAACACGGGGAAACATGCGCCCCTTTACAGGCATACTATAGGCACCCCCTAGGTAGGAAATTTAAAAGAATATTTCACTTTTATTGTTTCATTTTAAGCATTATTAAAATCACTGCTCCCGAAAAAACTTCAGTTTTTAAAACTTTTTTTTGCATTGATACATGTCCCCTGGGGCAGGACCCAGGTCCCCAAACACTTTTTAGGACAATAACTTGCATATTAACCTTTAAAATTAGCAATTTTGATTTTGTGTCCCATAGACTTTAACTGTGTTTGAACAAATGTTTTGCTTGTTCGCATGTTCTCCTGCGAACTGAACTGAGGGGATGCTCGGCTCATCCCTACTACAGAGTATAAAAGAGAAGAGAGGCACCTTTAAGTATAGCAATATGGTTACATTTATTGAAGGTACAACATTTAGCAACTCACATGGTTGATGATTAACATAGGCACATCGAAGTATCCTGGATACCTGCATACTTAGATGTGTCTGTTTTAATCATCAACTATGTGAGTTGCCTCTCTTCTCTTTTATACTCAGTTGTGACGTGATACTACTTGTATATTTAGACATCGCTCATTTATCAAGTTACATTTTAGAAAAAAAATTTGCTTGTCTTGCAAAACATTCTCAGACCAAGTTATTCTCAATCCAAGTTTTTTACACTCCTGTTGCTGATAGGGAAGTGCTTAATGATTTAATTATTAAACACATTTATTATTAATATTATTATTATTATTATTATTATTATTATTAGTGTCAGTAAATATTTTTACAGATCAAGTTTGAACATGTCTATTATATTACAACTATAAAGGAGTCAGCTTTTTAGATTGTCCTGCAAGTATTTATAACTTATCATGGGCATTTTGTCTTTCAGCATTTGCACAGGAAAGGGGATTCAATGTCAGTATGACTCAGAAGGTATGTTATTCTGTTAAGCTTCAAAAATTAAGGCACAATATAACATCTGTGATAAAGTACATGTGGGATCAATATATTTTTATAATTACTCCAACAGACTTGTGCTCAAAACTATTATGTGATCTTGGGGCGGCATTTGATGTGGCTAGTTAGGCTCTGCTAGACTGTAGATAAAACTATATTTACATCTGTAGCCACACGGACAAGTGTCTCTAAATACCTCCCTTGACTAGCTACTGACCTTGGTGATGCTGTTTGCCAAAATATTTTAGCAATCTTAAGGCCCCATTCACACCTATCATTTTGAAATGTGCTTTTTTTTAACATGTTATTTATGTGACACACATAGGGGAGTTCACAGATTTCAGCAGTAGCTCGTGGAGCAATTTCCGCGTTACGGTTTGCACATTCTGTGGCACTTGTCGCATTTTTTTGTGAGTGCAGTTGCTCCTGTGTTTCCAGGAGTGTGTGAGGAAATGCAGATGTTAACAGAGCCCTAAGGATTTCAATTTGAAAAGACAGGCAGATATAATGCAGTAGGATAAAGAATTGGCTAGACAAATATCATAGCATGGGTTTTCACATTGTGGTGGAAAACTTAAGTATTACTGTAAAACAGAATACTCTGTGATGCATCCTAATGTGTAAAGTAAAAATAATACAAAGGATAAGTGTAGAAAGCAATACTATTAAGGCAAAGCAACAATATCATATTAAGAATGAGGGCAGAAAGCAATATAAGATGAGAGAACATCACAGTGTGTGTATATATATATATATATATACATACAGTATTTACAGTGCATTGAAAAAGTATTCATACCCCTTGATATTTTCCACCTATTGTCATATTACAACCAGAACCGTGAATATATTTTATTGGTAATATATGTGATAGACCAACACAAAGTGGTACATGTAATTGTGAAGTGGAAAGAAAATGATTAATGATTTCAATTTTTTTTACAAATAAATATGTGAAAAGTATGGCGTGCATTTTATTCAGCCTCCCTGAGTCAATACTTTGTAGAACCACCTGTCGATGCAATTACAGCTGCAAGTCTTTTCGGTGATGTTTCTACCAGCTTTTCACATCTAAAGAGTGACATTTTTGCCCATTCTTCTTTGCAAAATAGCTCAAGATCTGTCAGATTTGATGGGGAGCTTCTGTGAACAGAAATTTTCAAGTACTGTCACACATTCTCAATTGGATTTAGGTCTGAACTTTGACTGGGCCATTCTAACACATGAATATGCTTTGATCTAAACCATTCCATTGTAGCTCAGGCTATATGTTTAGTGTCATCGTCCTGCTGGAAGATGAACCTCTGCCCCAGTCTCAAATCTTTTGCAGACTCTAACAGGTGTTCTTCTAAGATTGCCCTGTATTTGTCTCCATCCATCTTCCCATCAACTCTGACTAGCTTCCTTGTGCCTGCTGAAGAAAAGCATCCCCACAACATGATGCTGCCACCACCATGTTTCACAGTGGGGTGTTCACTGGTGTGTGCAGTGTTAGTTTTTCACCACACATAGCATTTTTCTTTTAGGCTAAAAAGTTTAATTTGCAAACTGGACTTTATGGCTTTCTTTCAACAATGGCTTTCTTCTTGCCATTCTTCCATAAAGGCCAAAAGGCCAGATTTGTGGAGAGAACGACTAATAGTTGTCCTGTGGAGAGATTCTCCTACCTGGGCTGTGTATCTCAGCAGCTCCTCCAGAGGTACCATGGGCCTTTTGGCTGCTTCTCTGATGAATGCTCTCCTTGTCCGGGCTGTCAGTTTAGGTGGATGAACATGCCTTGGTAGGTTTGCAGTTGTGTCATACTCTTTCCATTTTCGGATGATGGATTGAACAGTAGACATGTGCGCTTCGTTTCGTACGAATCTCAAATTCGTACGAATTTCTCAAAATTCGTACGTTCGGGAGGATCCGAAATACAAATTGCCGTGCGTCCGAATTCTGTACGGAATACGAACTTTTGTTTACGAATTCCGGATCTCAGTCATTATGCTTATTATGACTTGCAGAAGACTACTGTGATAGAAGTCAATGTAAGTTGCCTGAAGACATCAGTGAAGGACTTTCATCCTCTCTGGGCAGGCTGCCAAGAAAAGAACAAAATGATACAATGTTTCTTCTTCAATGGGCTGAACTCTGTAGAAGTTTTCAGTTTAACCATTTAAAGACTAAATCTTTTCTGACACTTGTTGCTTACAAGTAAAAATCCAGTATTTTCTGCTAGAAAATCACTCAGAAGCCCCAAAAATTAAAAAAAAAAAAATATATATATATATATATAATTTTTGGGGCTTCTGAGTGATTTTCTAGCAGAAAATACTGGATTTTTACTTGTAAGCAACAAGTGTCAGAAAAGATTTAGTCTTTAAATGGTTAAACTGAGAACTTCTACACACAGAGTTCAGCCCATTGAAGAAGAAACATTGTATCATTTTGTTCTTTTCTTGGCAGCCTGCCCAGAGAGGAGGAAAGTGCTTCAATGATGTCTTCAGGCAACTTACATTGACTTCTGTCACAGAAGTCTTCTGCAAGTCATAATAAGCATAATGAGCAATGTTTTTGCCTTTAAATTCATCGTGAAGAACGTTCGTACACGTAAATGACAATTCGTATTTCGTATGAAATAGAACGGAATTTCAGACACGAAATATGAAGTACGAATTAATTTTATTACGAATCGAAACGGAAAAGAACGAAACAAATTTATTGACGGCGCCCATTGTCTAATGAACAGTGCTCCGTGAGATGTTCAAAGCTTGTAATATTTATTTGTAACCCAACCCTGCTTTAAACTTCTCAGTCATACAATGGGGTTTTATTTACTAAAGCTGGAAAGTGCAAAATCAGGCTCACTTCTAGAAACCAATGAGCTTCTAACCTCAGCTTGTTCAATTAAGCTTTGGTAATAAAACCTGGAAGCTCATTGGTTTCTATGCAGAAGTGAGCCTGATTTTGCACTTTTCGGCTTTAGTAAATAAACCCCATTGGGTACTTAACCCCCCTAGCGGTAATCCCGAGTCTGGCTCGGGTTGGGATTTTACTGACAGGAGCGGTAACCCCGAGCCAGACTCGGGATCACATATCGCTGGATGCTGGGAGGATACAGTGAGAGTTACTTACCTTGTCCCCTGGATTCATCGATGTCCTCCGCGCTGTGTGTGCGAGCTGTCCTTCACTTGATTCACAGTGCCGAGTGCTGCGAGCTACGTTCCCTATGGCGTTACGGCACACGGGAGCGGAGAATGGCGGCAAATTCAAAAAAGTAAGAACACACAAAACACACACAGCACTGTAATCTTACAGATTACAGTACTGTATAAAAAAATACACACCCCCTTTGTCCCTAGTGGTCTGTGCAGGGCCCTGCATGCACTTTTATATTAGAAATACTGTTTTTTTATGGCTGAAATTTGGAGATTGTCCATAGCAACCAAAAAGTGTCCCCTTTTCAGTGTTTTAGGATTTGATTACATTATTGAATAATTGTTATTATTATTTATTATATTATAAACTTTATCATACCCGGGATGTCTGCTAGACTCTGGTTTGAACACATTTAAGAGAGTTATTATTAAGAATTACAGGACTACAATATAAGACGCCAAATTTCCATGCAAAATAATTGTACCGCTTTCAGCACCTAAATCCAGACTGAATCATACCGCCAGGGAGGTTAAAAGTGGGGTATGCCTGTATATGTTTGTGTTTCTGTTTGAGAATTCCCCTTGTCGCCCGCCTAGTAAAATGTCAGCTGGACAGAAAGTGAGGATAAATCTCTAGCAGAGTCCTTGATACTAGTAAAAACCTTACAATGGTTCTAAGCCTTCCTCACCTTATTCAAAACTATAGAGAACAGTTTTGGTTGGACACTTTAAAAGTTACGTCTCCAGCACTGCACTGCAAAAAAAAAAAAAAAGCTAACAGAGCTGGAACCTGTCCACGTGTGATAAAAAATGTATAGTGAAATAAAGAAATTTAATTGCATGATAGAATTTTTACTATAGCAAATATGTTTAGTATCAGATAAAGCAGAATAAGTTACAAGAATACATTTATGGTTGACCTTCTAAAAATCTACAACATTTTAAATATCCTTGTTATATCTGACATAATTTCATATTTTTAAACTACTGTTCAGCATGCAACTGTGAATATCAAGGGCTGGTGATGAAAATTGGTGAAATCATGTATCTGAAGGAAGGACCTGAAGACTGTATAAGTATAAAATGTGAAATAAATGGAATAGAAGAAATGTCATGTTTTGAAACTCCAAAATCTACTATGGGTATAGTATTCTTGTCCTTATCTCTCTTTAGATAGTGAATACTGCAACATTGGATAATTGACTATGTGATAATCAAACTGTAGTTTCAGACATATTATTGTACTCTTTGTCCAAAACAACCAGTCAGATTACAGTTGGCATTTATATTCTGTGGCTTAACAAATGGTTAAGGGTTTGTGACTGGTTGTGTAGGCCAGCTTTTCCCTTCTCTAGTTGTACAGGTAAATTAAGGCCCCTTTCACACTACCGATCCGTTCAGATCCGCCTGTCAGTTTTTCAGGCGGACCTGAACGGATGCTCCATAGAGCTCCGTCATCGGATCGGATTGGGTGACGATGGACGCTCTGGTCCATCGTCACCCGATTGCCCATAGGGGAGAGCGGCGCTGTGACAGGTCCGTCCCTGCGCAGTGTGCAGAGACAGACCTGTCATCTTCCTGCTCAGTGGAGATTGCTCCGGCGATCCCCGCTGAGCAAGCGGATATCCACGTGGCGGATCAGCACTAATCCGCCCCGTGTGAAAGGACCCTAAAGGTTTGAAGGTGAAAACTATTTCTGTGTGAATCAATTGTAACATTTTACATATAAGTCTCAATTAATTACAATACATGAAAATGTCACATTTTTATATGTCAGCAAGAAAAAAAAGCATTCATATGAGAAAAAAACGTACATGCATGTTTCCTTATGTTTTAACGCTAAACATTATGCAAGTAAAGAAAAAATACATGTTTGCAGCCCTGTCCAGGTATCTTATGTTGATGAGAGAACACCTATCCAGTATCTTATGGAGGTGAGGAGAGGGGAGGTTTTCAGTAGTCATAGTATTCTGTAATATACTACCTGTCCTAGGATGACAATTCTTCTCCCCCATGTTGTGAGCGCGGTCAGGACAGAAAGTAGGTACCGGGTGAAAAAATATAAAAAATTGTGATAAATAAATGAATGTAACCACCACATGTAAGTGCATTAAAGGTTAGGTTCACCTTTGTGAAAAATAATAAATGCACATATTTTAACAGGCAAAAATGTGCATTTATCATTTTTTTTCACTGAAACCTGCATATCATTGTCTTCATGATCACTGGACCACAGGTGCAATGTCTCCTGCACACACTGCCCAGAGCTCTCTGCCCATACCTCTGTATGGGCAGACTGTTCCTGAGCTTTAGGCAGTGTGAATGAACTACAAGCATGCTGATCAGTGTGTTTATTGATACTACAAGTCCATGTGCCATGGTGGCGGACAGGACTTGCAGTTCATTAATTCACAAATTCCTGTGAATAAATTACAAGGTTGTACGAAGGTAGCCATGTAGCCAAGATTCCCCCGCCTGCTGTCAGAGAGAGGATAGCCTCAGCGGTGGGAGGTGGGTGCATAGGAGCATGTTACACGTTTTACCTTAAATATGGGTTTAGTATGTATATACTGTGTTTCCCCGAAAATAAGACCTACCCCAAAAATAAGACCTATCGTTATTTTCCAGGAGGGCTTCAATATAAGCCCTTCCCTGAAAATAAGCCCTAGTTTAAAATGCTTGTAAAATCCTATAATCCACTCTATTACAGTAGTATATAATGTACAATGTGTGTGTTTCTGTAATATAATTGCAGGGAAGAGAGCTCCGGCGGGTCACAGAAGAGCAGAGCGGAGCTATATCGAAGGTATTTTGCACAATTATATTACAGAAATACACACATTTTACATTATATACTATTGTAATAGAGTGGATTTTAGGATTTTACAAGCATTTTAACTCAGTTCACACTGGGAATTCCTCTCAGGCAAGGAGAGAAGACAGCACATTACATTACCGAAAATCAGCCCCACTGTGTCTTTTGTTGCCAAAATTAATGTAAGCCCAAGGCTTATTTTCGGGGAAACGCGGTAATACATAGGTTATCTGGTTGAAAAAAGATATCCAGTTTAACCAACACAGAAACAAAAACACACACACACAAATAGAAAACCTCAATTTACACTATCCTACAGTGCCTTGGAAATGTATTCACCCCCCCCCCCCCCCTTGGCTTTTTACCTATTTTGTTACACTATAGCCTTTAGTTCAATGTGTTTTTAATCTGAATTATGAGTTGTGGATCAGAACACAATAGTCTAAGTTGGTGAAGTAAAATTAGAAATATATATATACATAAAACTATTTTTCAGAAATAAAAAACTGTGGCATGTTGCGTACGTATTAACCCCCTTTGTTATGAAGCCCATAAAAAGCTCCGGTGCAACCAATTAGCTGTAGAAGTCACATAATTAGTGAAATCATGTCCACCTGTGTGCAATTTAAGTGTCACATGATCTGTCATTACATATACACACCTTTTTGAAAGGATGTTGAGGATGCAACACCTAAGCAAGAGGCACCACTACCAAAACCCTGCCATGAAGACCAAGGAACTCTCCAAACAAGTAAGGGACAATATTGTTGAGAAGTACAAGTCAGGGTTAGGTTATAAAAAAATATCCAAATCGTTGATGATACCTAGCAGCACCATCAAAACTATCACAACAAAAATGAAAGAACATGGCACAACAGCAAACCTGCTAAGAGACGGCTGCACACCAAAACTCACGGACCAGGCAAGGAGGGCATTAATCAGGGAGGCAGCACAGAGACCTAAGGAAACCCTGGAGGAGCTGCAGAGTTTCACAGCAGAGGCTGGAGTATCTGTACATAGGAAAACAATAAGCTGTACGCACCATAGAGTTGGGCTTTATGGCAGAGTGGCCAGAAGAAAGCCTTCCAGCAAAAAAACAAAATGGGACGTTTTGAGTTTTCGAAAAGGCATGCGAGAGACTCCCAAAATCTATGGAGAAAGATACTCTGGTCTGATAAGACTAACATTTAACTTTTTTGCCATCAAAGAAAACGATATGTGTGGCGCAAACCCATCACCCAAAGAACACCATCCCCACAGTGAAACATGGTGGTGGCAGCATCATGCTGTGGGGATGTTTTTCAGCAGCCGGGACTGGGAAACTGGAGTTGAGGGAAAGATGGATGGATGGAAAGTATTGACTTTGGGGGGGGGGTGAATAGTTATGCACATTGACTTTTTCGGTTATTTTGTCCTATTTGTTGTTTGCTTCAAAGTTGTGGGCATGTTCTGTAAATGATGCAAATCCTCAAACAACCCATGTTAATTCCAGGGTGTGAGGCAACAAAACATGAAAAATGCCAAAGGGGGTAAATACTTTTGCAAGGTACTGTACTTGCAAAAAGCCAATACTTTGTAGAGCCACCTTTTGTGGCTATCACAGCTCCAAGTTGCTTTGGATAAGTCTCTATGAGCTTGCCATTTCACTAATTATGTGACCTGTGACTGTAATTGGTTGCACCAGAGCTTTATATGGGCTTCATAACAAAGGGGTGAATACATGTGCAAATGCCAATTATCATTATTTTGGTTTCTTAAAAATAGTTTTATGTATATATTTTTCTACTCTTACTTCACAAACTTAGACTATTGTGTCAGCGTCACATATTATTCAGATAAAAAAAAAATATATTGAACTAAAGGCTGTAATGTAACAAAATAGGTAAAAAGCCAAAGGGGTGAATACTTTTGCAAGGCACTGTACCTGTCAAAATTAGGTAACTGCCCCCCCCCCCCCCACCACCACCACACTCCTCAAAAGTGCCAATTGTTCAAGAGGAGCAGGGAAAAAAGTCCTTAAAAAAGGGACTTCCCCTTTTGGGTGGAGCTCTGCTTTAAGGTGAAAAACTGTACACCAGGTTCACTATATGGACCCCTTATGTATTTATAAATATTGATCATATCCCCCCTTAATGTCCTCTTCTCAAGAGAGAATACATTCAGTTTCTCTAATCTTTCCTCATAGCTGAGCTCCTCCATGCCTCTTATCAGTTTGGTTGCCCTTCTCTGCACTTTCTCCAGTTTCCCCAATATTCTTTTTCTGAACTGGTGCCCTAAACTGAACTGCATATTCCAGATGAGGTCTTACTTATTTTGTACTGGAGCAAAATGATAGCTCTCTCTCTGCAGTGCATACCTCTTTTAATAGAAGAAAGGAGTTGCTTGATTTGGAAACCGTTGCTTGGCATTGCATGCTGTTATTAAGCTTATGATCGACCAGAACACCCTGATACTTCACCACCATTGATTCCTCTAGTTGTACTCCCCCTAGTATGTATGATGCATGCATATTTTTACCCCCCAAGTGCATAACTTTACATTTTTCAACATTAAACCTCATTTCCCACACAGTTACCCAATTAAACAGTGCATGTTACATGTCCCTAAAGGTGAACTTATCATTTAGGGTGCAATATGCGGAATCAAATTTTTGTTTTCAGATTTATATCTGCTTTAACAAATAAAATACCTTCAGGGCCCTTTGATCTGCTTTAACAACTATATATACCTTATATAAGTATCAATGTCACACCCAGGGGCGGACTGACCGTTCGGCCACTCGGGCACTGCCCGTGGGCCCCCGGGCCACTAGGGGGCCCCATCAGAGTTGCTGCCAAACCAGGGACAGTATGTAAAAATCTGTGTTTTTTTTTTACATATGTCTCTGAAATGTCCTTTACCTACATCCTTTTGGTCTAAAAATCCAGAAATTATAGCTGTTCCACCTCCCCAGTACCTTCTCAGCCAATATAAACATGTCTGTGTATACTGTGTGTACATGTATGTGTATACTGTGTGGTTGTATACTGTGTGTATACTGTGTGGTCCCATAATCTCTGATTGCCTGGGGGCCCAATAATCTCCTATTGCCCAGGGGCCCCATGAGTTGTCAGTCCGCGCCTGGTCACACCAGTACTACCACCTAGCACCCTTTCAAAAACTGAGCTGATATTATTTCCTCCCTGTTGTGCCCCTTCCCCTATCTTTTCTTTGAAGATTGATGGCACAACTATCAGTGCTAGGGTGCTAGGTGTAACCCTGGAACTATTCAGTGTCTGGGAAGAATAAAGCAAACCACTGCACACCAGCACAGCCAAGAGTCAATAAACGTGGATTCATGTTTTACCTCACACACAGTGTGTGCTCCTTTATGTAGATCCCTCCATTGGCTTCCTCCCACCCAGTGGATAAAATTCAAAATACTAACAACAACTTAAAAACTTTGCCACCAGCTACATCACCATTGTCTCTAAATACCAACCAAACCATTCTCTATGATCCTCACAAGACTCTCTAGCTCTCTCTTCACCTTCTCCCACGCTCACCTCCAGGACTTCTATAGATCTTCTTCCATCCTCTGGAACTCCTTATCCCAATCTAATCAACTAGCTCCTACTCTATCCACCATAAGGTGATACCTGAAACCTCATCTCTATAGAGAAGCCTATGCTGCTTCTAACTAATAAACTGTCTTTTTGCTTTCTCCATCAGCTCATCCCCCACAGTTATTACCTTTTACATCATTAGACTTTCCCTATTAGATTTTTAGTTTTAAGTAGCAAGGCCCCCTGATTCCACGTTTATTGAATTGTATTGTAACTTTACTGTCTGCCTTCATTTTATAAAGTGCTGAACAAACTGTTGGTGTTATATAGATCTTGTATAAAAATAATAATAATAATAATACCTTCAGGGTCATATGGTTTGATTTTAAATTCCAGTATTCAAATTCTAATTCTCATATGATTAGTTCAGTTTACATCTTGCTGGTCCCCACAGTAAACAGAATTTTAAATGCTTTTGCATGATTCTTGTGCGTCATTTGTCTTCTTTGATTTTATATAATACGTTAAATTATAACTGAAGGCAAACCTTTTTTTTGTGGAGAGGGTTTTGAATACCTGTCTGTGTTTTTATTGCTGCCTGTGTCCCCATTCGGGATATTCTCCCTCTCCATTTGTTCTGGTGATTGTTATTACTCAAAGTGAAAGTGAAAGAAAATCCCAAATTTTGAGTGGTCTCCAGAACAGGGTTAAAGGAAAATCTTCAAGTGAGGACACTAGTTCTGGTGACCCTGGTGACTACCATGGACTTCCCTCATTTTGGAGGGATTTCCTCTAATTTACAGCCAATATGGACATCTGATTTCCCTCTTCCAATTTGTTTAAATAAGGACTTCTAATGTATACTGTATATGGGTGATATAAAGAGGGCGCTGTGAAATAATTACTCTTGGTAAATAAATTTATAAAGCAATACTACAATATATAAATTAAAACAATTCAATTAATCTGATGACATTGAAGCCACCCGAGATTAAAAAATCGGAAAGTCCCAAACAAAAGTTCATAGTGATCTAAACCCAAATTCTTCTGTGTAGATGATCTTCCAAAGAAGTAGTGAATAATCCTTCACCAGACACTATAACAACACCCAACGTGTTCTAGGTAAAAGATCTGCTTACCAGAAAGATTTGACTTCTTTAACCGCTTGCCGACTGGCTCACGCTGATATACGTCGGCAGAAGGGCACGTACAGGCAGATTAATGTACCTGTACGTTGCCCTTTAAAAAACGGTTTGCGGGCGAGCGCCACGCCCTCCGTGAGTGTTATCATGGGTCCCGCAGACTCGATGTCCGCGGAGATACCCGCGATCGTGTCACAGAGAGGAAGAACGGGGAAATGCTGATGTAAACAAGCATTTCCCCCCACTCTGCCTAATGACAGGACACTGATCACAGCTCCCTATAATTGTATAAAAGTTGTGTCACACATAGCCCCTCCCCCCAACAGTTAGAATCACTCCCTAGGACACACTTAACCCCTACAGTGCCATCTAGTTGTTAACCCCTTTACTGCCAGTCACATTTACACAGTAATCAATGCATTTTTAAACGCACTGATCGCTCTATAAGCATGAATGGTCCCAAAATAGCAGCAAAAGTGTTCAATCTGTCTGTCTTAATGTCGCAGTCATGATAAAAATCGCTGATCACCACCATTACTAGTAAAAAAAAAAGATTAATAATAATGCCATAAAACTATCCCCTATAACTTTTGCAGAAACCAATCAATAAACTACCGTAGAAGGTATGTAAAAGAATACGTATCAGTCAACATTTTTTTATATATTTTTTGGGGATATTTATTATAGAAAAAAGTAAAAAAGAATACTTATTTTTCAAAATTGTCGCTATTTTTTTGTTTATATCGCAAAAAATAAAAACCGCAGAGGTGATCAAATACCACTAAAAGAAAGCTCTATTTGTGGGGAAAAAAAGACATCAATTTTGTTTAGGAGCCACGTGGCACGACCACGCAATTGTCAGTTAAACCAACACAGTGGCGAATCACAAAAAACGATCTGGTCTTTTGCCAGCCAAATGGTCTGGGGCTTAAGTGGTTAATTAAAAAACAAGTCAAAAGGCGCTTTGGCAGGATAATGCTTGTTCACATAAATATAGCCTGGAGATGTATAGGAACCTTCCTCCTCAGAGTTATGCGTGGGATATAGAAAAGAAATTATAGAAACCCATAGCGAAATCCTATTTATTGAAAAAGTTATAAAAAAGCCAAGTGGCTGCTTACATGTACACGTGCCTGTACCCGCCACTAGGGCTGCTGCCTTGTTTCTTAGGGGTCTCTCACACTGCGGCGGGAGCGGTGTCGGCAGCACAACTGCAGTATTTTTAGCGCCGCTTTACCGTCATTTTAGCGGCGGTATTTGGTTTTCCTAGAAAAGGTTAAAACCACAGCAAAGCTCTGTTGAGCAGCGATTTGCCGGCGGTATAGTCGTGCTGCCCCATTGATTTCAATGAGCAGGAGTGGTGAAGGAGCGATGTATACACCGCTTCTTCTCCGCTCCAAAGATACTGCTAGCAGGACTTTTTTTTACCATCCTGCCAGCGCACACTGGAGACACAGCAGAGATTCTTTCAGGGCGCTTTGCAGGCACTATTTTTAGCACTGTAGCGACTGCAAAGCACCCCAGTGTGAAAGGGGTCTAATGGGATGGCTGTGTATGGTGCCTTGCTTCCACCTTTGTGGTTGGCGTGCGTTTCCCCACCTAACTGGAAACAACCAGAGGGACCAGAAGTGACGTGGAGTAGCGTGACCAGGTACCGCCTCGACGTACGTTTCGTGATTACATACGCTTCGAGAAGACGTAATCATGAAACGTAGGTCGAGGCGGTACCTGGTCATGGTACCCGGTACCAGTACCTGGTCACGCTACTCCACGTCACTTCCGGTTCCTCTGGTTGCTTTTCCGATTTTTTAATCACGGGTGGCTTCAATGTCATCAGATCACTTAAATTGTTTTAATTTATATATGTATGCATATCAATTTATTTTGGAGTATTGCTTTATAGATTTACTTACCATGAGTAATAATTTCACAGTACCCTCTTTACATCACCCAATCCCTTTTTGAGTATTATTATACCCATTTGGGGAGCAGCTATACCGTTTTCTAGTTTATACACCAAATTTTCACTGTATACTGTATATGAATTGATAAATCACCTAACTGGCAAACCCAGTTCACTTAATGAACTTACTCATTGTTGTTTTTTTTGTGCTTAGATTTTTTGGTTCTCTTGTATATTTTTCTATCCAGTGGCAGATGCTTTCTTTCCCTGCTCAGTATAGGTGTCATGTAATCTCCCAACAATTAGCATGATTTCACAATTGTTTTCTGCAGGTACAATGGTTTCAAACGAAAAGACCATATATATTGCAACTTCAAGCATGCTAATGCGAAGCAATCCATTTTCAACACCAGGAGAACAATCTATCAGAGTTTCAAATATGTCTGTATCCAGCAATTTAGGACAATCCTTGACATTGTCCACAATGCATAAAACATCAAGCTCTTCAGAAACTTTTCCAGTACCCACAGTAACAACTAAAGTCCCAACGAAACGCTCAATTGCTGATTCAATAGTTGCACTTTCCAGACCCTCAAGGCTTTCATTATCTACTTCAAAAACAGATGAAACTATAAAACCATTGGAAACCTTTTCCAAACCATCAACTCATTTAGAAATCTCTAAAGTTACACACCTACTTTTTTCTCCTATCATTAGTCCTGTTACCACCAAAGTTGTGGTATTGACCAGTCAACATTCAACAGTGCCCTCCACACTCAAACTATCATCATCTACATCATCAACAACAACAGGACCTACCATAACATCTGCACCATCTACTATGGTAAAAGAGGCCAATAACCGCCTTATTCCGGCAAAAGAACTTTCTGAAACTACTACTAATCAGACAATAGTCCCACCTTCAGGTAAGTGATTTGAAACATTAAAAACATTTACTTTTCAATTCCATGTACTCTACTCTCTTCTAAATATTGGCTCTGTGCACTTAACCACTAATAGAATTAGTCTGGCAAACTACAATTATACAGTATAATATGATCATAATACAAATAAAATATTATTTTGAATAACTACATCATTCTTATGTTCACAACATTTTTAATAATTCATAATAATTCAATATCTACAGATTTTACCATGCTATTGGGATATTTTGCTTTAGCTCATGGGAAAGCCACTACTGTTTTTTCAAAAGTTATATGCAGTCATCTATAGGGAAGTAGAGGCAATTCTGTCAACATTAATTGAATACTTGTATAATGACTATTTTTAGAAACTACAACTAAAATACAAGAGTAGTAATTGACTTATGCACTGACTGCGAACAAAAAGACATATCAGAAGTTGGACACGTGAGAGCCATGTCTGCATTATCTATTTTTATTGCTTGTTCTGTTGGACTTAGAATCATACATGCATAGTAAGTTTTCCATACTGATAGCACATGCGCTTCGGAAAAGGATCTCAATAGGACTTTGGGGATCTAAGCTGTTTGTCAACCTTTCCTAAAACATTCAAACCATTTTAACATTGTCTTCTGCAGGTACAATGGTTTCTAGTGAAAAGACCATATTTATAAAAGAGTCTACCAAAGTCTCAAATTATCACGTACCTGGTAGCAGAGTTTGATAGGATGAGGAAGGCCTTTCTTACACCTCTGACTCGAGAGCTCTGATAGTGTAGCTAGAATGCAAAGGATTGCAGAGTCACACAAGTGCCCGGAAGTCTTGCAAGCAGCAGGAGAGGTGTCCTTACTGGGCTGGTGAAGATGTCAGATGGCTTCAGCAGGTAGACTGGTAGGTAGGCAGCTGGTGCAGGTGACAGAAAACAGGATAGCAGGGTCAGGCAGGCTGGGTCATACACAGACTTGGAGAATAGGGTACAGGACACAGGCAGGAATGTAGTCAGGAGGCAAGCCGGGTCTGGAACCGGATCAGTGGAACAGGAGCCAAAGTGGACAGAAGACTGGTCACAGGATAAGCCAAGGTCAGTGCAGGTGGAGATCAAGGGAAGGTCAAAACATGCCAGGTAGATAACTGAAAGCATGATACAGGTTCACAGAATGCAGGAAACACAGAAATCTGAAGAAAAGGCAGCACTGGATCTGAGTACTGGCTGGATTTAAGTAGTCTGTTTGGCACCAGCGTCAATTTGCATGCATATCGTGATGGCTTGTGTTTGCGCGCGAGTTTGCACGTGCGCACATCTATTCGCCAATGCTAAATTATTCCATCTGCTGGCATGTGTATCCTGACACAAATACAGCTGTAGCTAATGGTTTTATACAAGCCTTTATAACTTCTTTAGCACCTAAAACAACACAATCTTCAGAAACGAACACAGGACCGAATGTAACTACTAATCTTTTAACAAAAATTGCAGTCTCTTGCGACCAGGAGTTCTGCTGGAGGAATTATTCAGTCTGCTGGCATGAGTATCCTGATATTGCCCCTCCTCAATGGGCAGCCTCTGTATGTCCAACTGAGCTAGTTTCTCCAGGTAATTATGACTGAACGCTTGGGCAAGTCTCTCAGCATGAAGATTGCCCTCAGGTTCCCAAGAATTCTCCTCAGGTCCGTACCCCTTCCATTTGACGAAGTACGGAACCTGATTCTGCCTCTTTCTGCAGTCCATGATTGCCTCTACTTCATATTCCTCTTCACCATTCATCATTACTTGCTCAGGAGGACCACTATTCCATTCAGGAAATGGGTTTGGCACCACAGGATTCAGTTATATGGAAGACCGGGTGAATTTGAAAGGAATCTGGTAGCGCCAACTCATAGGCCACCTCATTGATTTTCTTCTTCACAGAGAATGGTCCCACATATTTAGGGCCCAATTTCTTAGACTGCAGGCTAACTTTAGATTAGTTATGGCCAACCATATTTGATCACCAGGTTCCAGGATGAGATCTCCCCGTCTCTTTTTTATCAAAAGATCTTTTATAGTCTTCTTGGGCTTTAGCCATAGTATTTTGTAACAGCTAATTGTTAAAGCTAAAGAAGTTCACTGTGTCCTGAACCGCTGGAATTGGACATTCGGGGGCTGTGGTGGTCAGGAATGAAGAGTGAAACCCATAGTTGGCAAAAAACTGAGATTGCTTAATGACAGAATGTTCAGAATTATTATATGCAAACTCAGCTAATGGTAATAATTAGTGATGGACGAACTTCCGACGGGACGTTTCGCGAACGCGGACCGAGAACGCGGCCGATAGTTCGCGAACCGGAACGTTCGTGGCGGGCCCCATTGACTTCAATGGGAGGCGAACTTCGCAAACCTACAGGTCAAATTTGCAGCCACAAAATAATTAATAGCTGTGCAAACATAGTCCCACCACATGGCCAATAACATAACACATGTATGAGGTGAATCTGGGATCGACAACTACAAGCATTCTTTTTTTATATGGGAAATTGTTGTGACAATTCAGGACTGTGGAGCGCATGAAGGCAATGGAGGAGAGGGAAGGTCAGGGACCAGGGTAGGCAAAGAAGAGGGTGCAGGAGATGATCACCAGCAGCGTGACATACAGCAATGACACCTGCACCGTGATAGAGTGATCTGACAACAGCACCGTGATAGAGAGCACTGACATCAGCAGCGTGACATAGAGCACTCACACCAGCACCGTGATATACAGCACTGACAGCAGCACCGTGATAGAGAGCACTGACATCAGCAGCGTGACATAAAGCACTCACACCAGCACCGTGATATACAGCACTGACAGCAGCACCGTGATAGAGAGCACTGACTTCAGCAGCGTGACATAAAGCACTAACACCAGCACCGTGATATACAGCACTGACAGCAGCACCATGATAGAGAGCACTGACATCAGCAGCGTGACATACAGCAATTACACCTGCACCGTGATAGAGTGATCTGACAGCAGCACCGTGATAGAGAGCACTGACATCAGCAGCGTGACATAAAGCACTCACACCAGCACCGTGATATACAGCACTGACAGCAGCACCGTGACAGAGAGCACTGACATCAGCACCGTGATATACAGCGCTGACACCTGCACCGTAAGCAGCCCCAGGAGGAAGTCAGCATAGCACAGGGATGGTGGGAGTCCCTCATAATGAGCATAGCACAGGGATGGTGGGAGCCCCTCATAATAAGCAGCCCCAGGAGGATGTCAGCATAGCACAGGGATGGTGGGAGCCCCTCATAATAAGCAGCCCCAGGAGGATGTCAGCATAGCACAGGGATGGTGGGAGCCCCTCATAATAAGCAGCCCCAGGTGTAAGTCAGCACAGCACAGGGATGGTGGGAGCCCCTCATAATGAGCATAGCACAGGGATGATGGGAGCACCTCAAAATATGCACAGCAGAGGTACAGCCCCAGGAGAAAGTCAGCACAGCACAGGGATGGTGGGAGCCCTTCATAATATGCACAGCAGAGGTACAGCCCCAGGAGGATGTCAGCACAGCACAGGGATGGTGGGAGCCCCTCATAATATGCACAGCAGAGGTACAGCCCCAGGAGGAAGTCAGCACAGCACAGGGATGGTGGGAGCCCCTCATAATATGCACAGCAGAGGTACAGCCCCAGGAGGATGTCAGCACAGCACAGGGATGGTGGGAGCCCCTCATAATAAGCAGCCCCAGTAGAAATATGACACCGCTCAACCTCTTCAAAGAGGAGGGTACAGGCATATAGTACGGTGTGCTTTTTTTGGACAAGGAAGTGAGCCAAATGAAGAAAGAAGGTCTCTGTGCTCGATTAAAAAAATTGTTTATATACATGGTCTACTGGTCACATGTGTTGAATTCCTCCGAGATCCATACCTCATTCATTTTTAGAAATGTGAGGTAGTTAACACTGTCGTGAGCTAGGCGAGTACGCTTATCGGTCACGATCCCCCCTGCTGCGCTGAACGTCCTTTCGGACAGGACACTGGATGAGGGGCAAGCCAACAGTTCGATTGCAAATTGGGCAAGCTCTGGCCAGAGGTCAAGCCTGCCCACCCAGTAGTCCAGGGGTTCATCACTCCTCAGAGTGTCCACATCGGCCGTTAAACCGATGTAGTCGGACAACTGACGGTCTAGGCGTTCCCTGATGCTGGATCCGGATGACACCTGTCGATGGGTCAGCTGAAAGAATGACCTCATATCAGAAGTCACCAACACATCTTCAAACCGGCCTCTTCTTGCAGGCGCTGTTGGATTGGTACCCGCAACTCCTTCTCTGGGAGTGGGAATTGCTCCTCTGCCAGCGCACGCAAAAGCAGAATGCAGCATTTCTCGAAGCAAGGCCTGGAAGTGCTGCATTCTGACAGCCCTCTGTGACGGCGGTAACATTTCCGCCATTTTGTGTTTGTACCGGGGGTCTAAGTACGTTGCCACCCAGTACTGGTCCTTGACCATTATGCTTTTATACGGGGGTCCCTATTAAAACACTGGAGCATGAAGGTGCCCATTTGCACTAAAGTGGAAGCGGTGTGGCGGCCTGGCTCCTGCTCATCATCCAGGATAATGTCGTCCTCTTCATTTTCCTCTCCCCATCCACGCACAACAGGGATCCCAGAAAGGTTAAAAGCATGCTCTTCTTGCTCCTCCTCATCCGCCCCGGCACCATCCTCCTCTGACTCCTCTTCAGACTCCTGTTGTTCACTTGTCTCAGATAGAGTAGCCCCCCCTGGGAATTCATCCAGCATTGTGACTTCCTCATCGTCCCGCTCCTGCTCCTCCACAGCTTGATCAATGACATGACGCAATGCACACTCCATAAAGAAGGCATAAGGTACCATGTCACTGATGGCGCCATGGCTGCGACTGACCAGTTTGGTGATCTCCTCAAATGGGCGCAGAAGTCTGCATGCGTCGCGCATGAGCAGCCACTGGCGCGGTGAAAAAAAACCCAGCTCCCCAGATCCGGTTCTGCCGCAGATTTCATACAGGTAGACGTTAACTGCACGTTTCTGCTGGAGCAGCCTATCAAGCATATAGAAGGTTGAGTTCCATTGCGTCGGGCAATCGCAAATAAGATGTCTGACCGGCAGACTGTGTCGCCGCTGAATGTCAGCAAGGCGAGCCATGGCCGCGTAAGATCTTCTGAAATGGGCCGAGATTTTCCTTGCCTGCCGCAAGGTGTCCTGGACCCCAGGGTATTTGACAATGAATTGCTGCACGACCAAGTTTAAGACGTGTGCCATGAATGGCACGTGCGTGATTTTGCCCTGTTTTAATGCGCTAAGCAGATTGGCACCGTTGTCACACACCACTTTACCAACTGTCAAATTGACCGGTGTTAGCCACTGATCTGCCTGTGAAAGCAAAGCTGAAAGGAGTGCCGGGCCAGTGTGGCTCTTGGCTTCCAGGCACAACAGACGCAGCACGGCATGGCAACGTCTCACCTGGCATGTCGAATAGGTTCTGGGGAGCTTGGGCGGCGCAGCGGAAGAGGCGCTAGCAGCGGAAAAGGAGGAGTCAGCTGAGGAGGAGAGGGAGGAGGGTGGAGTAGGAGGAGGAGGAGAAGAAGAGTCAGGCCTGCATGCAATCCGTGGCGGTAAAACCAAATCTACACGGGTGCCACGGGTTACATGCTTGACAGTCGTCAGAAGGTTCACCCAGTGGGCAGTAAAAGTGATATACCTTCCCTGCCCGTGTTTGCTAGACCACGTGTCTGTGGTCAGATGTATCTTGGCACCGACACTGTCTGCCAGAGATACATTCACTTTCCGCTGAACATGGCCATATAGCTCTGGGATGCCCTTCTCTGAGAAATACTTCCTTCCTGGGATCTTCCATTGTGGTGTTCCAATGGCCACAAATTTGCGAAAGGCCTCCGAGTCCACCAGTTTATATGGCAGTAGTTGGCGGGCTATCAGTTCTGACAAGCCAGCCGTCAAGGGCAAGAGGGTTATCCGGCGTCATCATTTTTTTCTGCTCGAACATTAGGCCCACGGAAGCCTGCCTTTTTGCAGAAAAACGTGAGCTTGGCGTGATGGAAGGTGGAGTGGAGGACAATTGTGAGGAGAGAGGAGAAGGAGAAGTAGAAGACGAGGCTGGACACTGAGAGCCTGGAGTGTGGCTTTGTGTGTTCCGTTGCTCCCACTCGGCTCGGTGATGGCTGCTCATGTGCCTTCTTAAGGCGGTCGTCCCTAGGTGAGTGTTAGGCTTACCGCGACTAATGCGTTGATTGCAAAGATTGCAGATGGCAACGCTATTGTCAGCAGCGGACACGTTAAAAAAAGCCCACACTGCGGAGCCATGTGCCGGTGTCCTGGGAGCGCCAGATGTGACAGTACATGGTCGATGACTCGCTCCTGATACATTTGCAGTCTGCTTTGTCCCTCCTGTGCAATGTAAGTTATTCCTGCTTCTCCTCCCTATCTGCAGGTCCATATCTCCCTCTGAACTCCCCTCCTCTTCCTCTCGTGTGGTCACCCACGTGACATCACTAGACACGTCATCATCAACGTCACCTTCCCCACTGCTATAAGTAGAGATCTCGGAGTAGGCAGCAACACCGGGGACCAACCTCCTCCTTGGGCTGATCTGGGTACTGTCGTCAGACTGCTGAGCAGCAGTTGTTGCTACCTCCTCTTCCTGATTCAATACGAAGAGTGGCTGCGCATCAGAAATGTCTTGATATGGATCGGAAAATAATTCTTGTGACTCAAGCGGAAGGTATGTGGTGGTGGTGGTGTTGTTGGTGGTAGTGTCTTTGGGGGTGCACATAGCAGAGAGTGAAGAAGAAGGTGCAGATTGAGAGGATGAGGAGGGTGCAGAAGAGTAAGGCTGAGCGAGCCACTCAACCAAGTCTGGTGCGTCCTTTAAAGTAATTGAACGCACCTTCAGTAACTTCCCACTTTGGCTCAAGCCTGTTGCTCCTACCCTACCCCTACCACCCCTGCGGAAGGGCCTGCCTCTTCCTCTGCCTGTCATTTTTTAAATGACCCTGTGACAAAACTCTCAGTCCCTATACCGATGAAGGACTGCTGCAGTATAGGGCAGCGGTCAGCAGTAGTGCACCTCAACCCTATGTAATGTGGACCTATACCAGTCCTTATAGAATGGCAGACTGTACCTCACTCAACCCTATGTACTGTAGCACCCTATACCTTACCAGTCCTTATAAGGACTTTTGTGGACCAAGTAGGTTGTGTGTGAGTGATTAGCAGACTGTACGTCAGTCCCTATACCGATGAAGGACTGCTGCAGTATAGGGCAGCGCTCAGCAGTAGTGCACCTCAACCCTATGTATTGTGGACCCATACCAGTCCTTATAGAGTAGCAGACTGTACCTCACTCAACCCTATGTACTGTAGCACCCTATACCTTTCCAGTCCTTATAAGGACTTTTGTGGACCAAGTAGGTTGTGTGTGAGTGATTAGCAGACTGTACGTCAGTCCCTATACCGATGAAGGACTGCTGCAGTATAGGGCAGCGGTCAGCAGTAGTGCACCTCAACCCTATGCATTGTGGACCTATACCAGTCCTTATAGAGTAGCAGACTGTACCTCACTCAACCCTATGTACTGTAGCACCCTATACCTTACCAGTCCTTATAAGGACTTTTGTGGACCAAGTAGGTTGTGTGTGAGTGATTAGCAGACTGTACGTCAGTCCCTATACCAATGAAGGACTGCTGCAGTATAGGGCAGCGCTCAGCAGTAGTGCACCTCAACCCTATGTACTGTGGACCTATACCAGTCCTTATAGAATGGCAGACTGTACCTCACTCAACCCTATGTACTGTAGCACCCTAGACAGACCAAGTTACCAGTCCTTATAACTAGCTTTGTGGAACAAGTGGGTTGTGAATGATTAGCAGACTGCAGCAGAAGGGCAGCAGTCAAGTATAATATTCTTTCTATATTTGGAAGAAAGAATATTATACGTGTACAAGCCTATTACCATACCACTGATACCAGTCCTGAAAAGAACCTTTGTGGAACTAATAGTAACAGCTACTGATTAAACTGACCCTCACTGCCTCACACACTGCTTCCTGCCTGTCCCTATATAAACTGTCAAAACAGAGGCTACTGGAACAATAATTGAAATAGCACTTTTGTGGACCTGATAGTAACAGCTAATGACTAAACTGGCTGTCCCTGCAGCACACACCGTCCTGTCCCTTTCTCTAAACTGATAAAAGACACTCAGGCTGCTGCAACAATCACTAGCACAGCACTGCCTATTCTGAACTACACCTAACACCTATACCAGTCCTGAAAAGAACTTTTGTGTACCAAATAGCTAGCGATTTGGGTCACTGTAATCTCTCCCTGCTCCACACAGCAACCTCTCCCTATAGTGACAGAAGAAAGAATGTAAAATGGCCACCGGATCGGGTGTATTTATAAGTTAGGGGGAATGTCCAAGTGTCCATGTGCTGTAATGTCTCAATTGGCTGTCCTGTACCCCATGATGGATGTGTCATCATAGGTCAAAGTTCTTTTACACAGTAAACACGGAAGTCCGCCGGGCGAACGGCGCCAATAGTCCGCTGAACGGGTGGACTGCGAACAGCCGAAATTCGCCGTGAAACGACCGCCGGGCGAACCATCCGGCCATCACTAGTAATAATGACACCCAATGATCCTACAGCGTAAATACTGTTTCAACATCTGATTGGTCCATTGATCTGTGGGTGGTATGCTGAGGAAAACTTGATCTTCAGGGTTTCACGTAAAGCTCTCCAAAACCTAGACGTGAATTGAACCCCGCGATCTGACACAATATTAGTGGGAAGTCAATGTAATCTCATAATTTCTTTTATAAAAATGTGTGCCGTCACTAAAGCTGATGGCGTACACCTCATGGGTATGAAGTGTGCCATTCGTGACAGATGGTCCACGACCACAAAGATAGTAGTGTGACTTTCAGATGGAGGGAGTTCAACAATGAAATCTATCAAAATCATCTTCCAAGGTCTATCCAGAATTGCAGAGGTTTCAGCAGACCCCAAGACTTAGTCCTGCTAGTTTTATTTCTGACACACGTAGGGCAGGTCTCTACATACTTTTTACAATCTTCCTTTAGGCAGGGCCACCAAAAGGTATGCTGTAGAAGTTCAGATGACTTGTGAATTTCAAAATGTCCTGCAAGGGCATGGTCATGGCAGAGACCAAAAGCAGCGACTCAGAAGTTTTCAGGTACAAAAATGTTGCCATTGTGCCATAACAGTCCATCCCTTACTTGCAGCTCCACCCCAGAAGAAGGTGAGATACCAACAGAAGCTTGTTTGATCTGTCACAAAAAATCTTCCTGTAACAGAAAAAAGTTCCCAGGAGATAGGATGGTATCTGGTGGAGCAGGTTCTTCTGAAACACCAAACATGTGAGAAAGAGCATCCGGCTTTGTGTTCTTTGACCCTAATTATATGGAACACAAATCTCATGAAAAATAATGAGCACCTGGCCTGCCATGGTTTCAAACGTCTTGCGGCTCGCAGATATTCCAAATTCCTGTCATCGGTGTATATTAATATGAGCTGCCCCTTCCAACAAGTATCTCCACTCTTCAAGATCAGTTTTAGCTCACGATCTCCAACGTCATAGTTCTTTTCTGCTGGGGATAGTTTGCGTGAAAAGAATGCAACATGATGTAGTAAGGACTTGGCTCCTTGATGTTGGGACAGAAACGGCCCCACCACTTCTAGGACAAATGGCAGAGCAGGGTCTGGGTGCCGGATTATAGGTGCAGAAGTAAAGAGTCCTTTCAAAGATTCAAATGCAGACTGTGCTTCAGAAGACCATTGAAATCACTTGAATTGTCTTGTCAGCTGAGTAATAGGAGAAATTATTGTGGAGTATCCATTGATAAACTTCCTATCTAAATTTTACAAATCCTATAAACCGCTGCACCCCTTTTTTGTCTGTGGGAGCCAGCCAGTTTATAATGGCAGAGACCTTCTGGGATCCATCTTAATGCCTTCTGCGGATAGGATTAGATCCAGGAACTGGATACTCTGACACTCAAACTCATTTTTTCAAGTTTTACGCACAGGCCATGCTGTCGGAGTTGGGCCAAAACATCTTAAACATGTCCCGATGAACCTCCAAGGAAGTAGAAAATATCAAAATGTGATCTACTGTATATACACGATGACGAATAAGTCCCGGAAATAGTCCCCGAAAATGTCATTAATAAAATGCTGAAAAGTTGCTGGAGCATTGCAAAGTCGGAAGGGCATTACTAAGTACTCAACATTCCCAAATTGGGTGCGAAAGGCAGTCTTCCACTCGTCAACCTCACAAATACGCACCAAATTGTATGCCCCACGTAAGTCCAATTTTGTGAAGATGACGGCCGAATGGAGTCTCTGAAACAGCTCTAGCACCAAGGGTAGGGGATAGCGGTTTTTGATCATAATTTTATTTAAGTCATGGTAAGGGAGGTTGACGCGCTGACGTCATCGCCACCGTATCTGAACGGGTGTATGCTGCCGGCCAGCAAACAGAGATTTTTATCTGCCTAATTTTACGGTACTTATGTAAGTGCAACTTTTATTCTTTATTAACCACTTAAAGACCTGACCATTTTGCTGGTCAAAGACCAGACCACTTTTTGCAATTCGGCACTGCGTCATTTTAACTGACAATTGCGCGGTCGTGTGATGTGGCTCCCAAACAAAATTGACGTCCTTTTTTTCCCACAAATAGAGCTTTCTTTTGGTGGTATTTGATCACCTCCTGCATTTTTTATTTTTTGCGCTATAAACAAGAATAGAGCAACAATTTTGAAAAAAATGCATTTTTTTTTACTTTTTGTTATAATAAATATCCCCCAAAAATATATAAAAAAAAGTTTTCCCTCAGTTTAGGCCGATACGTATTCTTCTACATATTTTGGGTAAAAAAAATCGCAATAAGCGATTATTGATTGGTTCGCACAAAAGTTATAGCGTTTACAAAATAGGGGATAGTTTTATGGCATTTTTATTCATCTTTTTTTTTTACTAGTAATGGCAGCGATCAGAGATTTTTATTGTGACTGCGACATTATGATGGACACATCGGACATTTTTTACACATTTTTGGGACCATTGTCATTTATACTGCAATCACTGCTATATAAATGCAGTGATTCCTGTGTAAATGACACTGGCAGTGAAGAGGTTAACCAGTGGGTGGCAGTGTAGGGGTGTTCCTAGGGGTATGTTACTAACTGTTGGGGGCTGGGCTTTCATTTAGTGAACACTGATCTCTGCTCCAATCACATGGAGCAGAGATCAGTGTCACTAGTTGCTAGGCAGAATGGAGAAATGCTGTTTACAACGGCATTTCTTGATTCGGCCCCCCGAGAGACGATCGCGGGTATGCCCACGGAGATCAAGTCCACGGCGATCAAGTCCACGGGACCCGCGACCAGACTCAGGGGAGTCCCCACCAGCACGGGAGCTGCTGCCGGCAGCATGCTCCCGATGGCAAAGCGGCAAATTTAAAGGGACGTACAGTTACGCCCATTTGCCTGCCCATGCCATTCTGCCGACGTACATCGCGTGCGCTGGTCGGGAACTGGTTAAACAATAGTTTACAGATTTACACTATGGCCAGTCTTTCTTCCATTTTTATGAAGGAATGACGGAGGTGCGCTCTGTTCGGTTGTTGCCATCTCTGGTTCATCATTGACGTTTATATAAAGAAGGTTGATGACAGTTAATTGAATCTGAAAATGTCTCCCACTGCACAAATATTATCCAGGTGGTCTGTGGAAGCACTATTATCGAGTTGATGTTTGAATACATACAGGCTTTAATTAAGCTTGCCTCTGGTAAGCGTGCAATTCATGTGGTGGTGGATCACATGTTGGTGGTGTTTGTTTAATTACAGCTTCTATTCACATTTTTTTGGGACTTTATTGGACTTTATTTTTCATTATCAATATTGGATTGTCTTTTTTCATTTATATTAATAGTGGTTTATATATATCACATACATATTAGTAAGCGCAGCTTTTTTCTTGTTACTATAAAATACAAGACTCCAAGCCTGAAGATCAGTGGCCCGTGTTAGGCCAGCGTGCATCTCCCTCAACAAGTGATCAAACGGTGCTGGGGTAACCTGTCACAAGACTGCGGGATCACTTGTAGAATTAGCCAGGCAAATTACAGATACCTAATACATGAACCCATTACAAAAAATAAAATAACAGTTATCGTTTAGTACACTTTTTTTCATTTGTGCAACATTTCTAAACTGAATTCAAAACTAGTAAATTGAAATCATATGGAGTAAAGGAAAGTGGATTATGTGCTGTTGGAGTATGATGTATGGAAGAAAAAAGGTTGCTTATCACTGCATAGCAAAGCACAGGTTCTCTTGAAGTGTTATTTCAAGGAAAGGTGTATAACATGTCCATCCTCCACTGCCAAGAGCTCTGAGTTGTGTATCAACTGGAAACCTTTAGCCTGGTACACACAGGCCAAATGTCGCAATTGTTTTTATAACATTCGGCCCGTTTGTTAGTCTGTTCGACAATATCCTTATCAGTGATCTCAGCCAATGGCAGAGAGCACTGATCAGGGTGTTCTGGCAGGGGGGCATGCCCCTGTCCGAACACAACAGTTCAACAGGGGGAGATTGCTGCACTAATGTTGCATAGTTAGTAAAGGACCGGGGCTGACAGTTTTTTTTCAAACTCATAGTGTGTACCAGGCTTAACCAATAAAAAAATAAATGCAAAAAAATAAATTTCCCAGTGGGTATATATACCTCGCCCAGAGGTTAAAGAACTACCTGAAAAGGTATCTGCAGGTTTTCCAGTTCATGGGATCAGTTTAAAAACTGAATTTGGCACAAAAACCTGCCAATCTGGAGGTTCTGTCTAATAAACCACATGAATCTGCAATCCAATGAGTATATACAGAAGGGGGGCGAATGTGAAAAGTAAGTATGTAGAATATTGTTTTGGGGGGTTTCCAGATTCTGATAAGACATTGCCCATAAACCCCATCAAAACACCAGGCCAAGTTGCTTTGCTCCCATTGTAAGCTACTTCCCCATATTCTTCTTTCTTTATAAAGCTGCACCAATTCTACTAAAAAAACAAAAAAGTATAACGTACGTTTATCCATTTAGGTATGCCTCAATTTATTGTGGAGAAACACAGAGCACTTGATAAAATGACTAAGGCCCAGGTCTCCATAATAGGTAATACAGAAGAGCTACAGATACTACAGGTCTATCTAAATAGATGAGTTAACATGTTCTAAAACATCTCCATTGGATATTAACATTTGATATTTTATTACAGGAAAAGCTGCTGCACCATCCGAGACCATTCCAATTATTGTTCACTTAAATAAAACCAGGAACCAGGTAAGCTGGAAAATCTGATAGTGCTCTTTTGAAGGATTGTTGATAGCATGGGTCCTTCACAGCTCTAGCTTAAGTCTTTAAGTAAGAATCACCAAATAAGCAGTCAACAGGCATTCAAATATGAAAAATATATTGTTTTTTTCCCAAAAAGCAATTTGCAGAAAGTTTGGTGCTTGAAGCAACATTAAAGCTTCAGTTGTTTTTATTTTTATTTTTTTAAATTAAAATAATAAACATGTTATACTTAACTGCTCTGTGCAATGGTCTTGTACAGAGCAGCTCCGATCCTCTTCTTCTTGGGTCCCCCTCTGGCTCCTCCTCTTCAATCAGTACCTCCATAGAAACCACTTTTTATGGGAGGAGGGGTGGCACATGCAAGCTTTTGGGGGGACTTATATCCCTGCTACTGTTTACACAATTCCAAAAAATGGTTTTTAAACTCACTCATTTATACACAGAGGTACAAGGAGGAGCAATGAAATCCAACTTTAAAAAATAAAAAATATTTTTATTCACACACACATACACACACACACACGCACCTGAGTAGTAATGGCTGTTGTAAAGGATTAGGATCAGAAGTGTTTTGGGGATAATTGACATAAAGAAGTCCAGATACAGTCCTCACTTCAAATGAAGGTCCTTTTGAAATGTCCATGTACCCTTGATCAAAGATTTGAAGAAAAAACAGGCTTTTATGTTATAGGTCATAAACTCAATTAACCACTTAAATACAGGTCACTTTCACCCTCTTCCTGAGTCGTGCAACACTGTACCCAAATTATGTTTTTCTCAATTTTTTGAGACAAATAGAGCTTTATTTTGCTGGTATTTAATTGCCACTGGGCTTATTCATTTTTTGCTAAAAAAACTGAAAAAGACCGAACATTTTGTAAATAAGTATTTTTTTCTCCTTTACTGATGTGCACTGATGAGACTGCACTTATGAGCACCGATATGCTGCACTGATGGGAACTGATGAGGTGGCACAGATGGGTGACACTGATGTGCACTGATAAGCTGCAGTAATGGGCAATGATGAGACTGCACTAATAAGGCAGCACTGATGGACACTGATAGGTGACACTGATATGCCACACTGGTGAGCATTGATATGCTGCACTGATTGGCACTGATATGCTGTACTGATGTACACTGACATGCTGCACTTATGGGGCTGCACTGATAATTAGAGCCCTGATTATCAGTGTAAATGTCCCCTGTAGCTGATAATGTCCCCAGTGTAAATGTCCTCTGTAGCTAGAAAGATACTGACATCGCTGAGGAAAGGAAATGCCGACAACCGACATTTGTTTACATGTAATCAGCTGTGATTGGATGCCTATGTGAACTGTTCTTTACCCTAATCAGTGATGTGCTGTGTTCGATGCCCACGAGGGGCATGCATGAGTGGCACATGTGAAAGACGTCATTTGACGTCCAGTCAGGATCTTAAAGCCCCCGCCCAGCTGTCAGTCTTCTATAGGCAGGGCGAGAAAGTGTTAAAATCATAGTGCCACATAAAGAGAGCAAGCCTGCCTGCTGTCTCATTCCCCATGAAGGTGGTGGCTGGGACCTGCAGTCCTCTCTTAAGACACCATTTCTGGAGATCTGCCATTATGGACTCCAACATGAATGGCATCCTTTGCAAGTATGCTGGGGCAGCCACAAGCCTGATTTAGGCATGAGTTTAGGGAAAAGGCTGTGCATTTTGTTTTGGAACTGTTATGCTGAGAGTTCCCAGTAAAGCCTACTGCTAAAGTACTGCTTTCCTGTTATATGTGTTGTTGGTCACCTAATTATATACATTTTATGAAATCCCTCCTGAGGTGTTCCAGTTTTCAGGGCATGTTTGTCTGTAATCTCTGAACAGATCCAATTATATCTTATTGCTTGACCATATATGACAGATTACTCTATGTGTCTGGGATGTAAGCTGTCATGTCTGAGATACAGTATGTGAAATGGCCTGTGGGGTTTCTGTAGATGGATGTTTGCAAGCTTGTTCCTTATGTTATGTATTGTAGTGCCCAGGAAGCTTATCTCTGTCTGTGATTGATTTTTTTAAAGTGATTGTAAAGCTTTTTTTATATATATATATATATATATATATATATATATATATATATATATATAAAATAACAAACATGTTATACTTACCTGCTCTGTGCAATGGTTTTGTGCAGAACAGCCTGATCCTCCTGGGGCACTCCTGGCACCTCCCCCTGCTGAGTGCCCCGATATAAAGCACAGAAAAGAAAGTTGTAGTTCCTGTGAAACTGGAAAAGATCATCCTCACTTGCAGCCCAGATAATCAAAATTTAAAAAATACTGTAGAAGTAGGTCATATATTATGTGGGACATGTAGATAGGAATTCCTATATTTTAGCGATTTATGTTTTGGAGGGCAAACCTTAAACCCATTGCCACTCCCATTGCCACTCAAAAAAGGCCCACAACAAAGAACTTTTGGAAAAAAGTCAGCAGCTCCTTGCACATGCAGAGCTTTGTGGTGTGATGCAGTCGGTTGGCTGCCCTTAAGCTGGCCCCTGGAGGTCATCCTGCCTTGTTGAAGATGTGCCTCCTCCTTCTCCTCCTCCTTTCTCCTATCAGGCACCCACGTAGAGTCAGTGACCTCATCATGCCCTCCCATGGTCGTATGCTGCAGCTGGGAGAACAGGACTGCCAGTTTGTTGTCCTTCTTGGGCACCCCCTCTCTCTGGGCTCACATTACCACCTTCCTCAATCTGGGTACCATCATCGGAGCCTTCAAAATGCTGCACATCCTCCTGCAGCGTGTACCCAACACAGTGGTCGAACAGTTCAGGGGACTCCTCAGGGCATGATGGTGGGGCTAGGGAAGGAGTGACTGATGACATTTAGCCTGTGGAAGGGCCGCTTTGGCAGCTGTATTGGCAGCCAAAGTACTCTGAGCCTGGGTGACAGAGGATGAGGAGGATGAGGACGGCTTGGTCATCCACTCTACCAACTCTTCTGCATGTTGTAGTGCAACACGGCCAGCTGCCAAAAAAAAGGACAAGCATGCCCCACGGCCACATGTTGATGCACCGGGTCCATGACCAGCAATGTTGGCTATAGACACAGAGCCTGCTTGCCCTCTTTTAGTGGCCTGTGAGCATCTGCCTCTCCTTGTTGGCCTTCCAGACATACTGTAGTTGATGTATTTGTAATGTATTTGAATAGGTACACCAGAAATGGCCTGCAGTGTGATGTAGCTGCACAAAGCTGGGATGTATATATACTGAATTTACTGCAGCTAACTGAATCAACTGCCTGCCTTTAGTATATTAGGAAGAGAACAACAGGAATGGTCTGCAGTGAGATCTAGCTGCACAGGATACAGTACTGAATATAATGCAGCTAACTGAATTAACTGCCTGCCTGTAGTATATTAGGAACAGAAAAACAGAAATGGTCTGCAGTGAGATCTAGCTGCACAGGATACAGTACTCAATATATAATGAAGCTAACTGAAGTGTTAACTAATGCATTACAATTTAATTACACCTATTAGGTTTTAGACAACTAAAATGAGTTTTAGTCGACTAAAATATACTGGAGATTTTAGTCAACTAAAACGTAGGACATTTTAGTCGACTAAAATGTACTCGATATTTAGTCGACTAAAACTAAAACAATTGCAGAAGACTAAAATGGGACTAAAACTATAAAACTATATATATACAGTATCTCACAAAAGTGAGTACACCCCTCAAATTTTAGTAAATATTTTATTATATCTTTTCATGTGACAGCACTGAAGAAATTATACTTTGCTACAATGTATAGTAGTGAGCGCACAGCTTGTATAACAGTTTAAATTTTCTGTTCCCTCAAAATAACTCAACACACAGCCATTATTGTCTGACAACAAAAGTGAGTACACGCCTAAGTCAAAATGTCCAAATTGGGCCCAACTAGCCATTTTCCCTTCCCAGTGTAATGTGACTCATTAGTGTTACAAGGTCTCGGGTGTGAATGGGGAGCAGGTGTGTTAAATTTGGTGTTATAGCTCTCATTCTTTCATACTGGTCACTTGAAGTTCAACATGGCACCTCATGGCAAAGAACTCTGGATCTGAAAAAAAGAATTGTTGCATCAAGATGGCATAGGCAATAAGAAGATTGCAAAGACCTTGAAACTGAGCTGCAGCACAGTGGCCAAGACCATACAGCAGTTTAACAGGACAGGTTCCACTCAGAATCGGCCTCGACATGGTCGACCAAAGAAGTTGAGTGAATGTGCTTAGCATCATATCCAGAGGTTGTCTTTGGGAAATAGACATATGAGTACTGCCAACATTGCTGCAGAGGTTGAAGGAGTGGAGGGTGAGCCTGTCAGTGCTCAAACAATAAGCTGCACACTGCATCAAATTGGTCTATATGGTTGTCGTCCCAGAAGGAAGCCTCTTCTAAAAATGATGCACAAGAAAGCCTGCAAAAAGTTTGCTGAAGACAAGCAGACTAAGGACATGGATTACTGGAACCCTGTCCTGTGGTCTGATGAGACCAAGATAAACTTATTTTGTTCAGATGATGTCAAGCATTTGTGGCGACAACCAGGTGAGGAGTACAAAGACAAGTGTGTCTTGCTTACAGTCAAGCATGGTGGTGGAAGTGTCATGGTCTAGGGCTGCATGAGTGCTGCCGACACTGGGGAGCTACAGTTCATTGAGGGAACCATGAATGCCAACATGTATTGTGACATACTTTAGCAGAGAATGATCCCCTTCCTTTGGAGATTGAGTCACAGGGCAGTATTCGAACATGATAAAGACCCCAAACACACCTCCAAGATGACCACCGCCTTGCAAAAGAAGCTGAGGGTAAAAGTGATAGACTGGCCAAGCATGTCTCCAGACCTAAACCCTATTCAGCAGCATTTGTGGGGCATCCTCAAACGGAAGGTGGAGGAGCGCAAGGTCTCTAACATACATCTGTGATGTCATCATAGAGAAGTGGAAGAGGACTCCAGTGGCAACCTGTAAAGCTCTGGTGAACTCCATGCCTAAGTGGGTTAAGGCAGTGGGGGAAAATATTTGTGGCCACACAAAATATTGACACTTTAGGCCCAATTTGGACATTTTGACTTAGGGATATATACTCAGCTATGCTGCCAGCGGTTTAGACATTAATGGCTGCGTTTTGAGTTATTTTGAGGGGACAGCAAATGTAATTTCTTCAATATTGTCACATGTAAAGATATAATAGAATATTTACAAAAATGTAAGGGGTGTACTCGCCTTTGTGAGATATTGTGTATATATATATATATATATATATATATATATATATATATATATATATATATAACATTAAAAAAGTAAGGAGTGTGTATTTATACAGTAAGAACATACGTAAGTAAGTATGATTTACTAACTGTAAGTTTTTCCCTAGAAATTGAGCCAGCGTAACAAACAGGCAATTTACAGAAACAACTGTCTTAATGCCACTTGCTTTGAAAATGGAACCTTTTACATTTCTACATTACAATGTCCGCACGTGGAAACCATTACGTGTGAATATGGGATCCCACCCATGAAGGTTTATGATCAAGATGGCTGCTGTTTTCACTACAAATGTCCTAGTAAGCAATTGTTGTTACAACATAGACAAAGATTTAAGGGTGATTTCATAAAGCATCGCTAGCCCAATGATAGTTATTTTTGGCCCAAACAAGCAGTTTTAATTAAAGGGAATGTTTACACACAGTGATCCCGTTTCTTGCCATGTTACAAGCGATCGCGGGAGCCTTGCGGTCATCAAGACCGCTGGTCACTCGCATCGGCTGCGGGGGTGAGCAGCGGGCATGTGCGTGCCCCTAGTGGCTGCCTTAGGAGCCAACGTAACATGACGGGGATTCACCTGTCTGTGCCATTCTGCTGCAGTATAACTGCAACGGCTGGTTGGCAAGCGGTTAATAAATACAAAAATATATATACACCAGTTGATCCTGCCAGAAATCCAGTTTTATCCTGTGCCCCGTAGTCTTCTTTCAAGCAGTGTGTTCAGGCAGCATGCTAGGGCTACAGAACGGCTTAATTGTTTTTAATTACCCACGTGAGATGTTTTATGTATATACTGCTTGTCATTTTTAATAATCAGTATTACAAAAAAATATATAATGCAAAAATTTACAGACTCAGTAACACATTTGCAACAGATGTGTATTGTGCATTGTGCTTTGGTAATCCTTCTGAAGAGTTATGCACTTTTCCTCTATTTCAGTTGTAAACACACTTATTATCTATGTTGCCAGAATAATCTGGATCAAACTTGCTTCTGTAAATAATAAAAATCTATGAAATGTCTATTTTACAAATATCAAACAAAATGTATAATTTAAAATATCTTTATTTGCAGGTTGCATGACACCTAATGGGACAGAAAAGAATGTAAGTATCAAGGCTGAAGATGTAGATAGAAAATGATTCCAGTGTGTTTTCAAGCAATGACAGGCACATCACATTTATTTCTCAATTTTTTTCTATGTTTTTCTACATTTACATTATATTATCATAACTACCATAATTAGGGAAAATCACCTAAACAGTTTCTGACTTCACTTTTCAGCCTGGAGAGACCTGGATTGACAATTGCCAGAATTGTTCCTGTGACAAAACTTGGGTCAAGATTTTCTGCTCTCCTGTGACATGCCCTCCTCTAAATTTCAGTTTATGTAAAAAACCCTGGAACCCTTACCCTATACTGACTAAAGAGGATCATTGCTGCCCAAAAATCGAATGCCGTATGTATAATTAAGGGGTTGTGAAACTTAGCATCTGTAATGTAATAATTATTGTGGGCAGAGGTAGCAATGGCTGCTTATAGTGAGGACTACATCATTCCTACAGCCAAACTACAGCCCATGTAAAAGACTCAGAATCCCAGGTAGCACTGTTCCGATATTTTTTAAGTATAGATGCAAGGAGAGAAGCCAAACCAATATGAGGGGCTGCTTAAAGTTTGGGATTTTATTTTATAGCCCAATCCTAATTGCACTCCTCTATAACTCTATCCCACAGATGCTTTTATAGCGCTGAGGTCTCCATGATGCTTTATGTTAAGATCCAAACATTTTCTTTTTTTCACAAAGGATTTGGAAAATCGATCATATATATATATATATATATATATATATATATATATATATATATATATAAACATTTTGAACCAAAAGACAAGTCTTTGTTAGTCAATGACCTAAAACTCAATTTCAGATTAAAATTCCAGTTTTCCCCCCTTCTCCCATGCCCTACATTTCATAGGTCCTTCCTTTTCTTCTCCAATGGAAGTGGTGTCATGGACAGCGTGGGCTTACAGAAAGTGGGTTGGATAACAATATGCATCATTCAACCCAGAAGAGGAGTAGCGATCAGGATAGAGAACAATGAATCTGTGGGGAAAAGCACCAAAAAGGAATTAAGCATTGCAGTAAAAGATTTATTTTTAAGTTTTCAACTTCTAGGCGACACATTAAAAAAAAGCCAGAAGTCTGGCTTATGAACAGTGATGCAGAAGTCTAATAAGTGTTATACCCCAGGAAAACAAAAAATAAACCTAAAAGTGTGTATGTGTTTTTTTGCTTGTCATCCTACCCACTCTATATCAATGGCATGGCAATGTCGCAACTTATCCACACACAAGTCAGGAATAGAAAGTGATGTGTCTCAATAGCCACCTTTCACATTTCACTTTAGATCTTTTTTTTTTCATATACAGTACTTAATCATAATTCACCTCCCTACTTTATACACACAACATAATAACACTTATTTTACCAAGTGGTAGTTTAGACACTTGGTATTTTTTAATTTGAAAAATAAATACTGCTTAAAGACTGCTTAAAGCCTAACATGGGTTTCTGCAGAAAGATCAGATAATGTTATGGGTCTTCTTCACCCTCCTCTTCCTCGGACAGTGGGCAGATCCTAAATGCTGCAGAGAGTGTTAAGGGTAGGGGGCAGATCTGAGATGCTCTGGGGCCATAGAAAGTGGGTTGAATGATGCTGGGTGTCTTTAAAATCGAAGTTTAGCAACAGCCAGGAGCCCAAACGATAAGTCTGGAAGTTGGAATAAAAGCAACCAGGGGTGTTCTTTTTTTAATTTTATTTTAAGGGGCTGTGGGAGATCCAAATTAAAAACTTTTCACCTAACCTATAATTGGGATAAGGAATGTATAGTGGTTTTGTGCATGATGAATTTATTTACCTATTATGGTCAGGAAAAAATATTATTTTTTCCCCTCAGGATGTGACCCTTCCCAATGCACATACCCAACATTATCATGCCACCTGGGATATGAAGCTGTTCTGGAAATTCCAAAGGGAGAATGTTGTATGAGACTTAAATGCAGTAAGCCTTCTTTATTATTCATTGTCCTATCAAATCCTGAAAACCTATATGCATACCTATATGTATATTGGGTTACTGTGATACCTCTATCTACCCCTCCCTCTATTGGTAACACTATAAGGCACACACTTTTTGTTGCCCGTAGACAGATTGCTCTTAAGTGGACCTCTCCACATCCACGGACTGTGTCTGATTGGATTATAGATCTCAATAGTATTATTCTCTTTGAAAACCATACATATTTCCTAAGGAACTCCCTGAATAAGTTTAATGTTATTTGGTCTAGATGGCTTCAATCTATGACTTAGGTATAATGTTAATCAATGGGTACTGTGTACTTTTATAATACTGGATATTGTTATTCTTTTTTTTGTGTCATATATACTTCGAGTGAGCGGGGGGTGGTGGGATGGTGGGGTTTGTTGAAGGGGGGTGGTCTGGAGTTTTTTGTTTTTTTTGGGGGATTGGGCGGGTTTTGGTGTTTATTTTTGTGGTTTTGTCTGTATTGTGTCAATGTTGTTTTCATATAAAATAATAAAAAAGATTTGATAAAAAAAAAAAAAAAAAACTGAAAACATTGCACTATAATTAAAGCTAAGCTGCTTCCACACAGTTAAATATGCAGTTGTAATATATATCCTGAAACTGGTTTACCTGTCTTTTGGTTCTGGGTCTACATTGAATCAACAGTGTTTGGTCAAGTACACACTTTCAGCCTGTTGATTGGAGAATGTAGGAACAGGGATTTTGTTGTATCAGCCCATGTACAGTGCTGCATATCATGTTTAGCTTCTAAGCACCCCACTCCTAGTCTGGGTGCTGTTGTGCAGAAATTACAGGATTCTAATAATATATTGTAGTTATTTAAAATAACTTCAAACAAGCCATCTCTGTCCTCTTTAGTCGCATGTGGACTAACTGATTCTCAAAGATCCTCAAAGATCATAGCAGACTCTAAAGTTTGAATTCAGTCTGTTTCTAACAGCTTATAAACATCTATTCTGTGCTTCCATTAAAAGACTGGCAGGCTGACAAGTTCTCTGCATAGAAACTAGCTGATATTTCATTGCCTTTATTGTGAAGTTTGAAGATTAAGTTCTCCATAATGCCTATAGCTTTTTGGGTGAATTAGATATTATTGTAAAATGATAAAATGATTATGAATGATGTTACTGATTGTTCAAAACAGGCAAATACTCTAGGGTGCATAGTTTGGGCACAAGTTCACCTCAACATAGCCCTGAGCTCAAAAAGTGAACTTTTAGAAAATGTAGTTGTGCTTAAGCTTAGTAAAATGTGCTTGTTGTCTTGAATTCTTGCACTTTGAGGGACATAGCTGTAAATCTGCAGTGTGAGATAGCTAAGGAATTCTGCATTTGATTGCAGGTCTCACAAGATTTGAAAGTGAGATTTGATTATATCACTGCTGTACTGCTTACCACTTTCCTTGCTGGAGAGGCAAATTACAGCAAGTTACATAGTTGGTGAGGTTGAAAAAAGACACAAGTCCATCAAGTCCAACCTGTGCGTGCTTTTATGTCAATATTACATTGTGTATGTTGTGGTCATTTAGGTGCCTATCTATCGCATTTATTGGTATATAACATTCGCCGGTGTATAACACGCACCCCAAGTTTAGGAGGGAATTTAAAAGAAAAAAACTTTTAGGAGGGAAGTTTAAGGAAAAAAAAACTTACATTTAAATGCCCATCAATGCAGCCATGTCAGTGTCATTTGCAGCCTTGCATTTAGCCTTGTCAGTCATTTGCTGCCTTGCATTTAGCCTTGTTAGTCATTTGCAGTCTTGTCTGTGTGATTTAAAAATGCCACCGCCGAGATACAGAGCGCATGTCCTGTGTATCTCGGCGGCGCTTGGTAGTTCTCGGCCGTTCTCAGCGGGTTTCGGGTATTTTTGTCCACACTAGACTGTTCTTGGCTATTTTCGGCCATTCTCTGCGGCTTTCGGTTTTCTGAAAGCCGCTGAGAATGGCTGAATGTAGCCGAAAATAGCCGAGAACGGCCAAAGATAGCCGAGAACGGTAGAGTGCGGCCGAAAATATCTGGAAGCTGCCGAGAATGGTAGAAAGGCTTACAAACAGCAGGGGATCGGTGTATAAGATGCACCAACGATTTCCCCCTGATTTTAGGGGGAAAAAGTGCGTGTTATATGCCGATAAATACGGTAATAGTTTTTTTAAATGATATAAGCTCCCTGCTGAAACCACTGCTTGTGAAAGAGAATGTGATGACGTTCGTTCGTTACAACGGGACTATGTTGAGGTTACTAGCCAATAGCTTTAGTCTCGTAATTTGATCTGAGCATGCGTGACACTTTATCCGATCGGAACTCTCTACAAACGATCGGAAAAAGTCTGATTGGATTTTTTTTGTCGAAAAATTTGAGATCCTGCTCTCATTTTTTTTTTCATCGGAATTTCCGATGGAAAAAGTCCGATAGAGCCCACACACGATTTTCCGACAATATAATCCGATCAGACCTTTTCCGTTGGAATTTCTGACTGTGTGTACAGGGCATAAGCTGTTTTTCTTCTAATTTTAGTGAATGGTCGCGGGTGTTATTAAACTCCCTTTCGCTGAAATTTTTTTTTCCCTACTGTGGGGTCGCCAGTATGGTATTTGTAAATTGAAGTCATATCCCCTCTGAAGCGTCTCTTCTACAGAGAGAATAAGTTCAGTGCTCATAACCTTTCTTCATAACTAATATCCTCCAGTCCCTTAATTAGTTTTGTTACCCTTCTCTGTACTCACTCTATTTCCAGCACATTCTTCCTGAAAACTGGTGCCAAGAACTGGACTGCATACTCCAGGTGAGGCCAGACCAGAGTCTTGTAGATTGGGAGAATCTCAATCTCTTGAGTTAATCCCCTTTTTAATGCATGTCAATATTCAGTTTGCTTTGTTGAAATCATATCCCTTCTCAATCGTCTCTTCTCCAGAGAGAATAAGTTCAGTGCTCGTAATTGTTCCTCATAACTAAGGTCCTCCAGTCCCTTAATTAGCTTGGTTGCCCTTCTCTGGACCCTCTCTAGTTCCAGCACATCCTTCCTGAGGACTGGAGCCCAGAACTGGACAGCATACTCCAGGTGCGGACGAACCAGGGTCTTGTAGAGTGGGAGAATTATTGTTTTAACTCTGGTGTTAATCCCCTTTTTAATGCATGCCAATATTCCATTGGCTTTGCTTGCAGCAGTTTGGAATTGCATGCCATTGCTGAGCCTGTCATCTACTAAAACCCCAGGTCCTTTTTCATCCTAGATTCCCCCAGAGGTTCTCCCCCTAGCGAGTACATTGCATTTGTATTTTTTGCACCCAAATACATTTTTCTACATTAAACCTCATTTGCCATGTAGTTGCCCACCCTATTAATTTGTTAAGATCTTCTTGTAAGGTTTCCACATCCTGCGGAGAAATTATTGCCCTGCTTAGCTTAGTACTGAGATTGAGCTATTTACCTCAGTTTTCAATCCATGTACTCACCCTTTGTTCCATGCTGACAGACCTTAGTGTGTACAGTAAACCTTTATGGGGAACTGTATCGAATGCCTTTGCAAAATCCAGATGAATCAGGTCTATGGGCCTTCCTTTATCTAGATGGCAGTAGATGGCAGCTCACCTCCTCATAGAAGGTTAATAGATTGGTTTGGCAAGAATGATTCTTCATGAAACCATGCTGATTACTAGACATGTGCATTCATTTTTGTCCGAATACATTTTCGTCCTAATTTCAGGTATTTTGACAAACGATAACGAAAGCACAGAGTCCGAAAAAGGAAAGATCCGACATAAATAAATGCTTTATTTTAGTTTTCGTTTTGACACAGTTTGATACAGATAGGAGATGCAACGTGACTCTGACAATAACAATCTGTGTTTATTGAACTTGTATCATAACAGTCCATTTATTCACACAGAGGCAACACGACTTCCAGCACAACTTTGGGAGGCAACTTGGACACGATTTGAGTGTGAATCACAGTGCAACTTACAACACAACTTAAAAAAAAATGGCATGGGTAGCCCCTCAAAGCACCTTGTCCCCATATTGATGAGGACAAGGGCCTCATCCCCACAACTCTGCGGGCGGGGGGCTTATCGGAATCTGGAAGCCCACTTTAAAAAGGGGACCCACAGATCCTGGCCTCCCCCCCTGTGTGAAATGGTAAGGGGGTACAAAAGTACCCCTACCATTTCACCAAAAAAGTGACAAAAAAGTGTTAAAAAAGACAGGAGACGGTCTTTGACAATTCCTTTATTAAAGTCTTCTTTCATCTTCTTTCTTCTGGTCTTCTTCCTTCTTCTTTTCTTCATCCTTTGGTTTCTTCCTCCATCTTCTTCTTCATCCGATCCTCTTCTTCCTCCGATCTGCTTCTTCTTGGTCTGGTGTTCGCATCCGGCATCTTCCTCCACGGCGTCTCTTCTTGGTTCTCGGGCCGCTTCACGCAATGGGAGGCTCCCGCTTTGTAATGCTTCTCTTCTTCTGACAGTTTTTATAACAGAGGGCACGGGGCCACCCAGTGACCCCACCCCCTCTGATGCATGAAACTGTGCATCAGAGGGGGGCAGAGTCACTGGGTGGCCCTGCCCTCCATTATAAAAGAACTGTCAGCAGAAGAGAAGCGTCACACAGCGGGAGCTTCCCATTGCGCAGAGCGGCCCGAGAACCAAGAAGAGACGATGTGGAGGAAGATGCTGGACGAGAACATCGGACCAAAAAGAAGCGGATCGGAGGAAGAAGAAGATGGAGGAAGAAACTGAAGGATGAAGAAAAGAAGAAGGAAGAAGAGCAGAAGAAAGAGGATGAAAGAAGACTTTAATAAAGGAATTGTCAAAGACCGTCTCCTGTAATTTTTAACACTTTTTTGTGACTTTTTTGGTGAAATGGTAGGGGGTACTTTTGTACCCCCTACCATTTCACACGGGGGAGGCCGGGATCTGGGGGTCACCTTGTTAAAGGGGCTTCCCGATTCCATACCCCCACAACCACCGCCCAGGCTTGTGGGGATGAGGCCCTTGTCCTCATCAACATGAGGATAAGGTGCTTTGAGGGGCTACCTCAAAGTGCCCTCCCAATGTTGAGGGTATGTGGCCTGGTACGGTTCAAGAGGGGGGCGCTCTCTCATCCCCCTCTTTTCCTGTGGCCTGCCAGGTTGCAGGGTATGGATTTTGAGGGGGACCCCCACGCCATATTTTTTTTTTGGCGCGGGTTCCCCTTAAAATCCATGCCAGACCTGAAGGGCCTGGCATGGATTTTCAGGGGGGCCCCACACCATTTTTTGGTGTGGGGTTCCCCTTAATATCCATACCAGACCCGAAGGGCCTGGTATGGAATTTCGGGGGACCCCCATGCATTTTTTTTTCTTAATGCAAATGCTAATGACCTGTGTGCAATGCAAATAGCCTTAAAAAAGCCCATAAAAGACGTACAACATTAGAATCCTACTATAGCTTGTAGTCAAAATATTCGACTGGGAATGTATGATTGCAGCATCATAAGTGAGTTTCGCTGCTCTGTCAAATCTTCTTTAAACATTCCGACAGACACCATAAGCCTTCAATGACAGATTCGACCGTAATTCATTTGGATTTTCGGACAAATGCAATTTTTTAACAAAAACTACCTAAATAAAAATGAGTTTCGGGAGTAGCAAAATAAATTTATTTTTCGGACGAAAACGAAATTCCAAAATGAAATATTTTAGTCTGCACATGTCTACTGATTACTGCTAATGATACTGTTTTCATTACTAAAATCTTATATATAATCCCCTCCAAGAGTTTGCATACTATTGACGTTAGGCTAACTGGTCTGTAGTTCCCAGGGATATATCTTGGTCCTATTGTAAATATTCGTGCAACATTGACTTTTCTCCAATCAGCTGGTAGCATACCGGTCATTAGACTGTCAGTAAAATTTAGGAACAATGGTCTGGAAATTACTTGACTGAGTTCCTTAAGGACCCTTAAGTGCAAGCCATCTGGTCCCTGTGACTTTTTAATGTTAAGTTTTTCAAGTCTATTCCTAATTCTATCCTCTGTTAGCCATTACAGTGCTTTCTGTGATGTGTCATGAGGATAAACATTGCAGTCTTGGCTACTGAATCCCCCTATTTCTCTCATGAAGACTGAGGAGAAGAATAAATTCAAAACCTTTGCAATCTCTCCATCCTTTGTATCCAAATTCCCTTCATCATTCTTTATGGGGCCAATATGATCTGACCTCCCTCTCTTGCTATTTATATACTAAAATAATTTCTTGGGATTTTTTTCTTAGGCCGCGTACACACGCGGGGACTGTTCGCCCAACTTTGTCCGCTGAACAGTGTTTCGGCGGACAGTCCGCCCGTGTGTGGGCTTTCAGCGGACAGTTTCAGCGAACAGTCTGCTGAACAAAGTTTTTCGGAAATTCCGAAAAACTGTCCGCTGAAACTTGGTTTCAGCGAACAGTCCCCTCGTGTGTAGGCTTGTTCGTCAAACTAAGTTCCGCGCATGCTCAGAAAGGATTTACACGCCGAAAGTTGTAATGCAGTGTATAGGACGTCATATTTTCCGTCCCGTCGTACGTGCCGTTCACGTCATCGCGCACGGTTTCAGCAAACTGTTCGTTCGTCGTGTGTGGGCAAGTCCGTCCATGCTAATTTTGAGCGGACTGTTCGCTGAAACTGTTTGATGGACAAAGTTGAGCGAACAGTCCCCGCGTGTGTACGCGGCCTCACTCTCCTCCACTATGTCCCTTTTATGTTCTATCATGATTGCACCTTTACATTTGTTATTGCATACTTTGTAATGATGGAATGCTGATGATAAACCCTCAGCCATATTTTTTGAAGTAGATAAAGGACAAAAGAACAGCGCCCCTTAAGTGCAAAAAACAAACTATTTTAATAAAAGTAACAGGGTTAAAATCCACTCACAAAAGTGTAATACAAATGGTCATGTATTGTCATCCGCTCAGACATCCGGGTGGAAGAGGGGGAAGGTCCGATGTGACTGTAACAGCTGTGTCTCCACTGTGCTGCACCGGACAGACAGCACCGCGGAGACACAGCTGTTACATTCACATCGGGCCTTCCCCCTCTTCCACCCAGATGTTTGAGTGGATGACAATACATGCCCATTTTGTATTATGTATTTTTATTTCAAATGATATTTTATTGAGTTTTAACAGGTATAACAACGTATCACTGACAGGCAAATCAGTACATAAAAGAAAACATTCTTAGGATATATGCTTTGCAATACCATAAGCATCCAGTCTAATGCGAGAGGAACACATAGCAAGGAGAAAACCCTGGAGAAAACCTGAGGAGTATTGCCTAGGGATATACAAACCGTTTTAAGAAAAGCCTGTGTCGAGAAACATTCTAGGGTATGGGAAATAGTTAAGGGGAAGAAAATGGCCATGGAATATTAAGGTTAGCAGCTGTTTTTTCTAAGGATGCCGGGAGTAACCTTAGTGTGTAGAAACATTGAGCTGGCGAGTCGAGACATAAAAAGGGGGGTTTTATTAATAATAGGCACCGTCCACGGCCCGCCCTACCACCATTCACCCCTTTCGGGAACTCGCTGTGAATGGAAGGCGGCCTGCGTAGCTCAATATAGTAGCGCATATTGAGACGGTACATTGGAACTCATTGGTGGGTCTTAAAGGGTGCGTGGAGGTTGTAGGTGAGAGGGGGTGAGGGGAATCCAGTGACTATTTATAAGGGTGTACCCATGTCGTTCCTTAAGTGGGTCAAAAGTTGCATGGAGTGTAGGGTCAGCCCAGGACCTCTCAAAGCGTTGCTAGGGGGAAATGCCGGGTGGGGAATGTAGGGAAGCAGGGACAAGGGGTGTAGTCGGGGAGTTGACCGACCTATAGGGGAGCCAGCAAGACCATGTAGCCAAAAATCTAGTAGGGTTGTCGTGAGCTTGACATATCAGTTTTTCCATCTCTGCTATCTTGTCTACCCTACGGATCCAGTCTTCTATCATGGGGCTGGCAGCATTTCTCCACAAGATAGGGATGCAAAGATTGGCGGCGTTGATGAGGTGCAGGGACAGAGATTTTCGGTATGAGCGAGAGGGTTCAGAGGTGTGGTGTAACACGTAGTGTGCCAGCGAGAAGGTCGGTGTGCAGGTGGTGACTTGAGAGATCGTTTGGTGGATTTCAGCCCAGAATGGTTGAATCAGAGGGCACTCCCACCAGATATGAAGCAGGGTGCCACGTGCCGTGTGACATCTCCAGCATGTCGATGGGACCGATGGGTTGAAGCGATGTACCTTGTGAGGGGTCCTATGCCATTTGGAGAATATTTTTTATCTGTTCTCCTGAGTGGAGACGTTAATTGAGCCCTTGTGAATAAGTCTAAAAATGTGTTCCCATTCTTCAGGGGTGAGTGTTATCGAAAGGTCTGTTTCCCACTGTTTAATTAATTGGCCATCCTTAACCTTGTGTTGTGAGAACAGAAGTGTGTAAATGGTGGAAATTAGGTGGCCTTGGTGTTCAGTGTTGTATTATGTATTTTTATCATTATTTGTAATATGCCCTGTACACACGATCGGACTTTCCGATGGAAAATGTGCGATCGCACTGTGTTGTCGGAAACTCCGACCATGTGTGGACTCCATCAGACATTTTTTCCGTTGCAATTTCCGACACACAAAGTTTGAGAGCTGGATCCAAAATTTTCCAACAACAAAATCCGATCGTTTAAATTCCAATCGTGTGTAGACAATTCCGACGGACAAAGTGCCACGCATGCTCAGAATAAATTATGAGATGAAAGCTATTGGTTACTGGCCTCTTTATAGACCTTGTTCTGAACGATTGGATTTTCTGACAACTTTGTGCGACCAAGTGTATGCAAGACAAGTTTGGGCCAAAATCCGTCTGAAAAAATCTGACGGATTTTACTTTCAATATATTTTTATTAAGCAAGAAGTATGTAGCATACAAGGTAAGGAATTATTCTTGACAATGAGTCGTTGAGAATAGATAATGCAATACTGGTACATTCAGTATACATACATAACAAAGGGAATACAAACTGGTGAAGAAAGGGTAGGTCTATAATAGTACAAAGACTGAAATATAAGGTGAACGGCCCCTCGTTCCAGGCACCCCATATGGGATCACACTGTGCCCAAAAGCGAGGATCCGCTACCTCGGTCAAAATTTTGACATGAACGGTCAATGTGCAATTCATACATTTTCCTTGAACGTTGCTTCAGCAAGTTTTACTATCGGTAAGTACAAAATAGATTCAACCAAGGAATAACCAGAACAGTAATACTAACATAGGAAATAACTCAAGGTAACCTGTTGGCAGTAATCAGTAGTGATGAGTAGATTACATAGTGGGGAAGAAAGTAAGAGAAAGAGAAGGGAGAAGAGAGAAAAAGAAAGAGAAGAAAAAAAAAAAAAAAAACGAGAGGGGGGGAGGAGGGAATGTACAGGTAAGCAAGGATCTGAGTAAGATGAGCCTCTCAGTGAAGTAAAGGCTTGGTTCTGTTATACCATTCTAGCCAGACTGTCCATCTGTGTGCCAATTTAGATAAGGAACCTTCTGCCGATGCATACATGAGTTCATACATGCCGTGTATATGTGTTAGTTTGATGACTTCTGTATGAGATAAATGTTCAGGGGATTTCCAGTTACGTACAATGGTCAGTCTTGCTGCCAGGCATATATGAGTGATTATGTTTTGAAGGTTACGTGGGTATTTATCAATTCCTATGTTAAGGAGTGCCAATTCAGGAGTTGGGGGGGAGGCGATGTGTGTGATATCTGATATGAGGTGGAAAGTGTTTGTCCAGAATTGAGTCAATTTAGGGCATTCCCACAGGATGTGGCATAAGGTACCTAGGGAACCGCAGAGTCTCCAGCAGTTAGGATCGGTGGAAGGACTAAATCTGTGAATTTGTGTAGGGGTGAGGTACCACCGCAGATTACATTTGAGGGAGAGATCCCAAAGGTTAGCTGATTTAGTCGCTACGAAGGTAGCGCGTAGAGCGTTGTGCCATTGTTGTGTAGAGTATGTGGAGTTTAGATCTTTTTCCCAATTTAGCATAGGGGGTAGTTTCTCAAAGCTATTTTTATCATCCAGAAGAGCATAAAAGAGAGAGATACCTTTGGTCGATGTGTTTTTTTTTGATAGGTAGTGCCAAGCTACTGTCGGTAGGGTACGTCGGAGAGAGGGAGTATTTAGGAGGCAATGTGATATTTGGACATATTTGAAATAGTCCGTGGTTGGCAATGAGAATTTTTCTTGTAAGGAGGTGAATGGGAGTATATATCCGTTATCAGTGTCGTATAAGTCTGAAATGTGGGATATACCTTTGTCCCGCCAAGTGGAGGTCTGTAAATCCGCTATTAGTAAGTGTAGCGTCTCTATGGGGAGAGGAACTTCACAGGTAGGGGCTGTTGTAGGTAAGTGATCGAATAGATAATTAAATGCTGCCAAGGATGCCTTGATGGTTGGGGATAGATGGTGATCTGTCTTCCTAATTTTAGGTGCGGATAAAAGCCAATTTCCTAAGTGTTTGCCCAGGATTTGAGAAGCTTCCATATTGCTCCAGTGATCGTTTGGGTCAGAGATGAACCAAGCTTTGAGTTGAGCTAAAATTGCTGCGTAATAGTAGTGTTTAATATCTATGTAACCCATGCCCCCTATCCTTCTGTGTTTTGTAAGAAGATGTCGTGCTATTCGAGGTTTTTTATCTTGCCAAACATATTTAGCAAGGATTGTATTTGTGTGAAAAAGGAGGATGGTAGAGGTGTGGGTAGAGCTCGGAATAAATAGAGTAGCTGGGGGAGTTTGAGCATCTTAAATGCTGCGAGTCTGCCTGATGCGGAGAGGGTGAGCTTAGAGATGTTGGCAAGGTCTGCGGGAAGTTTAGCTAAGAATGGAACAAAATTTGCTTTATACAAGGCAGTAGGGTTGGACGTAAGGGCAGTACCCAGATAAGTGAGGGAGTTTGAAGACCAAGCATATTGATATTTGTTGCGCAGGTGTTGTTGGATTGGTTGAGGCAAGGCTAAAGGTAATATGAAAGATTTTGTTACGTTTACCTTATAATACGATACACAACTAAAATCATCTAATAAGCTTTGCACAGAAGCCAGGGAAGAGGAGGGATTAGTCAATGTGAAAATCACGTCGTCAGCAAAGAGGCTAATCTTGTGTTCTTTATCCGCAATTGGAACTCCCGATATAAGTGTGTGGGATCGCACTTTAGCCGCGAGGGGTTAAATTAACAAATCGAAGATTAGCGGTGAGAGGGGGGATCCTTGACGGGTGCCATTGGATATGTTAAACTCAGTGGATAGCATGGATGAGCAATAAACTTGTGCTGAGGGGGTAGAGTACAAGGCCAAAATAGCCATTAATATATGACCCTGGAAACCAAATTTTTCCAATGCTTGTTTTAGGTATTGCCAGTGGACCCGATCGAATGCCTTCTCCGCATCCAAGGATAGAAGCAGAGAAGGCATTCGATGGGCCACCGCATGATGGATTATGTTGACCATACGTCGGGTTGCGTCAGACGTTTGGCGGGCTTTAATAAATCCTGACTGGTCAGGGTGTATCAGTTGTGGCATAATATCATTCAATCTATTAGCTATTACTTTAGCAAAGAGTTTTACATCATGGTTTAGTAGGGATATAGGACAAAAATTTTGTGTGGAGGTGGGTTCCTTCCCTGGCTTCGGAATTGTTATGATTAAAGCTTTCAACATTTCATGTGGAAGAGAGGCCGAGGAGGCAGCCGAATTAAACACTGGAGTAATGTGTTTGGTGAGAATATGGTGAAATTGTTTAAAGTATTCACCCACAAAGCCATCAGGCCCGGGTGCTTTGTTGTTAGGTAAGGATTGGATGGCATGAGTAATTCCTGCTACCGTGAAGGGTGCATTTAGTTCAGTTAGTTTGGAGGGAGATAGGCTGGGCAAAAAGTTGTATCTAAAAATGCTTTGATTTGTAGGGATGTTGGTTGGGGTTGATCTTGGTTATCTTTCAAGTTATAGAGAGCACTATAGTAGGTGCTAAAGGCGTTTGCGATGGCTTGTGGATCAGTCAGTTTGACATTGGTATGTGGGTGATGGACATAAGGAATACGGGACTTAGTGGAGTACCCCTTAATTTGATGGGAGAGCAGTTTGCCTGGCTTATTACTTTCCGCATAAAATCTCATTTTTAATCGTTTTTGGTGTTTGTCATGAGTTTCAATCAATAAGGCTCTGAGTTCTAATCTGAGGGCAATGAGTTTCGCCTTAAGTGCTTGTGTGGGAGTGTGCTTGTTAAGGAGATCAGTAGTTTGGATGTCTGTCAATAGGGTGTTCATTCGCTGCCTCCTTTGCCTCTTATCTCTAGCACCTAGTTTAATAAAAAGACCGCGCATATATGCTTTATGCGCTAACCAAAGAATATGAGGGTCAGTCACTGAGCCTGTGTTTTGTTCAAAGAACGATATTAGATTGTCCTGTAGAACCTGTGCATGTTGTGGGGATTGTAGTATCCTGGTGTTCAATCTCCATAAGTAAGTCGGATTACATTTAGTGGTATCCTCAATGGTCAAGCTTACAGGGGAGTGGTCAGACCAGGTGGTCAGATGTATATTTGAAGCAGATATTTTCTGCAGAGTCCATTGATCTGTGAGAAAAAGGTCTATACGTGAGTATGAATTGTGGCAAGGAGAGAAAAATGTGAAGTCTTTTTCGTCTGCGTGGATACATCGCCATGCACCGTAGAGTTCCAGTTCATGTAGAAGCGAGTTTAGTTCTGGACGTTTCCTTGTGGTGTGAGATGATGCATCTAGGATAGGGTCAGGGGTGCAGTTGAAGTCGCCACACCATACAATAGTGCCATGTTGGATGTCCTTAACTTTTTAATGTAACTTTCGTAGGAAACGAGATTGATGTGTATTGGGGACATATACATTGACTATAGTGTAAGGGGCATCATTAATATAACATTTCAGAATAATATACCGTCCTCCTGAGTCAAGAAAACATTGGTCTTGTAGGAAAGTCAAGGAGTTGTTAATGGCTATGAGCACTCCCTTTTTTTTTTGATCCGCGTTGGCTGTGTAGATGGTAGCAAAATTTCTGTTGGTGCAGGAGGGGGGGTTACTGGCTAGGAAGTGTGTCTCTTGTGCACATAATATGTCGCATTTGGTTTGTTTAGCTAGAGCCCATAAGGAGGCTCTTTTGGCGGGATGGTTCAGACCCTTAGCATTAATTGTAACAATGGTTATTGTCATGGTGTGAGCTTGAGGGATAGCTGTTGTACCTGAAAATAGAAATACCGTCGCTTACTTCAGAGATGAGGATGATGGCCGCTTCGTGCACAAGAATCTCGTCAATATATGTCGTTGGGGAGAGATTGTCTATCAATCTGCGTGTGTGGTTCTGAGAAGGGTTGCAGAGGTAGTCCTTAGGATGAGAAACCAGCAGTAGAACTTGAATACCTGTAGAGGATGAGGGAGAAGGAAAACAAACAAAAAAAGAGAGAAACAAAGAAAGGGAAAAAAAAATAGGGAACGAGACTGAGGTGCTCCCCAGGGATTGGTTATTAGATCAACAGGGAGAGAATGATGCTTGGGGTGTAAAAGGGTGAGATTGGAACAAAAACAGTTCTCAGGGTACTGGAACGACACTCCGGTGTCCGGAAAAAAAAAAGGGACCCTGGAGGGGGTAACAGTCTAATGCGACCGAGTGTGATCAGGAGTCACATCCAATCGGCCATAATAAGATATTGTACCGCAGCCAATTAATTAGGTAGTGCGCTCCTATGCCCTCTCTGTGGGAGAGGATGGGTTAACATGGAACCTGTGTTGCTTTGATCCATTGGTATCAGATCAGTATTGGATGGGATAATGGCCCACTCTCGCAACATATGCAGCCCTTGTTCAACTGAGGAGACCATATGCTTTGATCCAGCATGATTGATGGATATTTTGGCAGGAGCAATCCATTGGTATTGGATTTGGTTGTTACGTAAGGTTTTAGTAATGTTGTTCAGTTGCCTACGTCTGCTCAGGGTGTGTTGGGAGAGGTCGGCGAAGATTTGGAGGTGAGTATAAGGTTCAGGTAATGTTGGCATAGCCCTCACCTTCTGCATAAATTGCTCCTTAATATGAAAAAAATGCACTCTGAGAATGACATCTCTGGGAGTGGCATCAGGCAAAAAAGCAGGTTTTGGTAGCCTATGAATACGGTCCACAAGCAGTTCCATATTTTTAGCTTCTGGGAGTACCGATTTGATTAGGCCTTTCGCAAAGGCAGGAAGTTCAGTATTTTGCACTGATTCCGGGACCCCACGGATTTTAAAATTATTGCGGCGGGCTCTGTCCTCCAAATTTGCCAGTTTGTCAGTTAACCATTTTGTTTCCTGGGCCTGTGCTTCTTGTGAATCAATTATGTCGTTTATGGTGGCAGTCATGGCGTCAACATTAGATTCTAAATGTGTGACTCTGTTATCCAATATTGCCAGATTATTGCCAAAACCCTGCATGACCGACATTATGTCTGACTGTAAGGAGCTGCGGAGGGACATAAGCATTTCCTTGAGGGTAGTGTCCATAACAGCCTGGCCTACTGTGGGAAAGGAAGCAATGGCATCCGTTTGAGGGCTCTGTGTGGGTAGGCCATAGGACAGCCCTGTTCTACTGTCTCCCTTCTGGCTTGTTTCTGAGGCATCCATCCTCATTTTGCTTTTAGCAGGGCTGTGTGAGGTAGGAGACCCGGGCGGAGATCGTAAATTGTTCCCTGATGCGCAGGGACTTACCCGCGTGTCGTCTGTAGTGGAGCGGTCATTTCTCCCTTGAAGACGGCTGGGATGCTCAGCTGTTGTGTCACGTTCGTCCGCCGCGGCGCCATCTTGGCCTCGCCGCGCGGACGGCTGATACATAAAGGCCGTCAGTTTGCGGGGAAGCCTGGTCTCCTTTCGTTTCAACGACATGATCCCGGGATGCAGCGGGTGTTCGCACTTCCGAACGAAGTATTTATAAAGGCTGGGGTCCGCTTGTAGCCGCTGTAAGTCGCCGTGGATGTGGAGAGCTGTGAGCTCAGGCAGCCATTCCAGTCATGCGCCGGCCACGCCCCCAAAAAATCTGACGGATTTTGTCGTAGGAATGTCTGACCATGTGTACAGGGCATTACACTTTTGTGAGTGGATTTTAACCCTATTACTTTTATTAAAATAGTTTGTTTACTGCACTTAGAAGGCGCTGTTCTTTTATCCTTTAACCTCTATTCCAGAGTTTTTGTGCATTCTCAACTTGGAACTGGCAGCCCTCCATGGACAGCTTTTATTATTGTTTTTAGCATTTTACTTGTGTTTCCTCACATGGACTAACTACTAATAGATAATTGATTCACACCTCCCCTGTTCTCCCCCTTCCTTTATATTTTTTGAACGTCTTTCCTTTGCTTTTATATGCATTTTTGCGTTGGAGTTAAGTCACCCAGGACTTTTATTAGCTCTTTAAAATTTATTTTGCATTGGGATGTATTGACTAATACCCTTATTTAATATGCTCTTAAAGCACTCCCATTTTTCCTCAGTGTTATTTGTTCCCAGGATTTTATCCCATTTAATATTTTCAAGCAAAGAGCGCAGTTTAGGGAAGTTGGCTCTTTTGAAATTCAGTGTGTTTGTATTCCCCTTATGTCTCCTATTTGTGTGATTTATACTGAAACAAATTGACCTGTGATCGATCGCTGTTTCCTAAATTGCCCCTTATTTCCACATCTGTGATCACGTCTGTATTTTTAGTAATCAGTAAGTAATAATGTAAGGTTTGAACTAAATGCTGAAGCACCAGTATCCTTCACCATTCTTGGATTGTTACAGATGCCAGTTGGGACCATATGCTGTACATGCCTCACAGTCTGTGTACATTTAGAAAAATTGGCTAGCTTCATTTTTTTTGGTACATTTTTTAACATTATTTAAAATGTACCAGTTTACCAAAATAAATGCACTTTTTATTCAAAACTTAGTTAACTGTTTAGATGTATATGTTTGGCAAATATGCATCAAAGCTGGCAAATGGGGAATGGTAAACAACATACAGTACATATTTTTCTTGTAAACAACCTTTACTAGTAGAAACGTTTCTCCAGAATGAAGACTTTCACAAATACTTGCTGGTGGAATATCACTCGTTCACATTTAAAGCATAAACACCGGGATGGTTCTCCACTAGAGAATTTTTGTGACAGTCACATTTTTTCCTTTATAAACAGACACCTAAGTGTATGTATATATAAAAATTGCTTGTTTCTCATCCATGAAGGACACGCACGGAAAATTGTAAAACCTTTGGGTTTTACTGCTGCCTTTAGGAGGATGAGACAGTGGCAAACAAAGAGAAAAAAGTGTAGGCTAGCCCAAGGCATAACCACTCCCACTACTAGCATTTCTCAGGTCTTTGATAGATAGTGTCCTAGAAGAATATACATTTTTTCAGCCCTGCTACTCAAATTCTTTCAAATCCACCAACACAGCCACTTTACAGACCTTTGCAGGCCCTGGGTGACTTGTATACAAGTGTTAAATTTCCCTGTATTCCTTCAATGTTCAATGGCTTGCTGATCAACTTGCTGATCTTCATTGGTAGCTGTCTGTACTTCTGGATCAATGGATCATAGCCTCAGTCCCCACTGTAAAAATATTTCACGGGTTTTACTTCAACTTGTTCACTTTCACAGAGCCCAAAGGCAGCATTTGCCCCATCTTGCCCCTTAAGGCCTAAATGTTTACATTCAGGACCAAAAAAAACAAAAGAAATCCACCAGATCTCTATTTGCTTTCCATCAGGGAGACTTCCTGGCTTTGGTGGACAGAAAATATTCCTACTTACATGTTTCAGTGTTGACCCTGTTCTGTTCTTGGGGTATTCCCATTGTGGGATACTTGGATGAATTCCAGTTGCAGTGTCCTGGCAATGCAGACAACATCATTCTCCAAAAATACAAACAACTTCCTGATATGCATGTGACAGCAATAAAGTGGGAGAAATGTTCTGAAGATGTTTCTTTGCGTGTACTTTATGAATATAAAACTAGCAAACTGGCATTGATAGAAACTAGAACCCAGAAAGGATGTATCACTTATACACAAAAATACAGTATGACCAATAAAATGAACATATTATATTCAGAAAGGAAACTGGTAATCTCAACTATTGGAAATGCTGGAATAAGTGAACACCTATAGGAACATGGCTTTTTATTCCATAGCCTTGGAATGGAAGACTGACATGGTAGAATCCAGATAAGTGAGGTCAAGCTGTTGTACTTTTTTTTTAGTTTAATGGCGTATCAAACACAGAGTGGTACTGTGGATACACTGCATAGTAAACATGCCATGTCCCGATATTTGAAATTACTAAAAAACAGAACAACTATTGTTGACAGTGATGGACTTTTTAGGCATAAACACAATTTCTTTAAAATAATTTTAACAATATTTATTTATAAAAACAAAAAACATATATTAATTGCCTCAGAGCATAGTGATTATACAGAATATGTTCTAATTACATCACAATTGGACAAAAGACTCACACATTTCCATTTTGTTATGATGCATATATAACATAGGAAAGGATAAAAAAAAGAGTCAAAAACAGGAAAAAATTGAACAGTGTATCATGGATGACTCAGCTCAGGGATGTTACGCGTTATATAAAATGCTTCATCAGGAGATTTTGGCGTTTTTATTCCCTATAGATAAACGGAGATTGTCTATACAGAGATGGGGATAGTAGTATAAGCTTTAAGAAACATACAGCTAGGGTACAGGAGACTCCATAAAGGAATAAAAAATAATTTTAAAACGTTGCCCGATAGTCTTCCAGGGTTATACTCCTCCAGGAGCAAAAGTCCAGGGGTACCCCAAAATAGAAAGGAGGATTGTATCGCAGTGGGTGGTTATATATAAACCAACCTGGTCTTAATAAATAAATTTTTTTCTTTTGAATAATTCCAGTAGGAGTGAAAAAACCTTCCCCAAGTTTGTTGGCCACACACCGGCGCTGCTGCTGTTGCACTTGTATCTCCAGAGATGGTTCTGTCATTGTCTTTGTTCTTTAGGTTGTGGTATGTTCACTTGCCTCCCAGACAATTGTGCGTGAATACAAAAGAGAAAAAAAAACCATAACAGTAGGTAATTTCAGAACCATAGATTAAGCCAGTCAGTGGGCGTAGATGGTTAACAAGCTTAAAAGTAAAATTTACAAAATGTACTAAAGATGAACAGGTTACAATAAAACAATGATGATGACAATTAAACAAGTACCTCTTGTATCTTATCCTCTAAATATCGAGGACAATTAGAAGCAGCTCCTGAGAGTCTGCTCTCACATCAGCATGTCCATATATGTCTATACCATTGCTAAATTATGTTAACACTTCCACTTTTACAATTTACACTCACTAGGAGATATTAAGGAACTTTGTGTTAAGTGATTTTGCCCAGAGTGGCCCTCATCTTCTGCTCCTGGCCCCTCCTCTTCTCCAGTGCCCCCAGGGAGAGCTGCTCTCCCTGGGGGCACTCGTGCAGGCGCTCTCCCGAGTCCTGCTGCTGCATCCAATGAGACAGAAAGCAGGACTCAACCCCAATTTCCATGTCACTTCCAGGCAATTTTCACTTCGGAGAGTGGTGGGAGACCCCTGTTTCCTGTGTTCAGAGGTCTCCATGTCCCCGCTCCTGACTTATGGCTTAGACCCGGGCTTCCTGGTGGCACCCGGCCTTCCAGGTTTCTACTTGATGGACGTTCAGTTTCTTTCTCTCATTTTGAATTCTATTTTTCTTTTTTCTTTTTTTTTCATCATTCTTTTTTTTTGTCCTCAGGTTTTTTTTTCTTAACCTGAGGCTGCTAATTTTTACAAAGTCATTACCATTCAGTCACTTTGCTACCACTGTTGCATATACCTTATTGATACTTGATATGTATTTTCTTTCCAATGTACAAGAAATCCCTCCCTTATTGTATAATTTGTGATGGCCTTTGGAGATGGCTTATGGTAGAGAAATTAACATTCAATGTAAGGGCAACAGCTCTGGTGGACATTCCTGCAGTAAGCATGCCAGTTGCACGCTACCTCTAAATTTGTGACATCCGTGGCTCTGTACTGTGTGATAAAACTGCATATTTTAGAGTGGCCTTTTTTGTTGTGGTCAGTCTAAGGCACACCTGTGCAATAATCATGCTGTCTAATCAGAATCTTGATATACCACACCTGTGTAGTGGATACGTTTGTAATGCTTTTTCTTCTGACTAAGTTGATATGGCACTGAAATTCCTGACCTATAATGTTAAAGTTTTAAACTCCATTCAAAAGAGATGGCTAGCTTTGAAGGAGTTTAAAGCTTCCAAAGCAGACATAATCCTAGTTTAAGAGACTAATTTCCATCCTGGGGGATCCCTCAAGTTCGCTAGCAAGCATTTCCCAACATCTTTTATAGCTTCCGATCTGTCGGGAAAGGCTGGCGTAGCTATTTTGATTAACCGACTCTGCCCCTAAATCTTCTCACTTGGACCCCCAGGGCAGATTTATTATTCTAGAATGCTCTTTTCTCACCCAGACCCTCACAATTGTCAACGTTTATGTCAACTCAGGTCAGATTAGCTTCTTATACTCCATGTTTGACACCCTAGACAAATTCTCCCAACCCTTTATGTTGATTGGAGGAGACTTTAATATGACCATGTCCACAGACAAAGATAGACATACATTATTTCCATCTACCTCACTGTCCAGGGCCAACCACTCTAAATCATTCCGTAGATTAATAAGAACCAAAAATCTCTTAGCCCTTGTACACACGGTCGGACATTCCGACAACAAAATCTGTCGGATTTTGTCCAACGGATTTTGTCCGTAACTGGTGTTGCATACACATGGTCGGACAAAGTTGTCGGAAAACCCGATTGTTCGGAACGTGATGACGTTAATTCGTTATGACGGGATTAGGTTCAGGCTAGTAGCCAATAGCATTGGTCTAGGAATTTGATCTGAGCATGAGTGGCACTTTGTCCGATCGGAATTCGGAAAATTTTTATATCCAGCTCTCAAACTTTGTTGGTCAGACATTCCGACGGAAAAAGTCTGATGAAGCCCACACACGGCCGGATTATCTGACAACACGGTCCGATCGGACATTTTTCGGCAGAATGTCCGACCGTGTGTACAAAGGCTTAGACATTTGGAGGATTAAACATCCCACCCACAAACAATATACATTCTATTCGCACATCCACAAACTTTATTCTAGGCTAGATAATTTTTTTATCTCGAAACCTCTCCTGACATCAATGGTTTCTTCTGAAATCAACCCCATAACATGGTCGGACCACTTCTCTGTCCAGTTTGATGTCCACCTATCCTCTGTCTCTCCTAAAACATGTCACTGGAGACTTAATGAGACGTTTCTTCGCTCCCCTGAACCTAAAGAACTCCTATCTAATGGCCTGATGGAATATTTTCAACTTAATAAGGGCACAGTCACGGGGTCCTCCACTCTGTGGGAGGCACATAAAGCCTTTTTCCAAGGACAATGTATAGCTACAGGTTCCCGTCTTAAAAAAGAGGCTACATTTCAATACTCATCTATCATGACTAAACTATGCTCGGCTGAGGAACTACTGTTAGCCTCCCCCACGGTGGCTGGACTCCGGACTGTAGTGTCATTACGAAACCAACTTAGGTCCCTGACTATGAGCAAAATTGATAAGCCCCTTCTATGGTCCAAGCAGAAATTCTACGAATATTCAAACAAGCCCCTTAAAATGCTAGTAAACAAATTGAAACCTTGTCCCTTTCAATCTTCCCCTGACCTCCTTAGACAACTCCCAAACTCTCGCCTGAACACCTTACAACCTTGAACTTAGCAGTTACGCCCAAAGAGTTGGAGGAGGTGGTTAAACAGCTCCCTACCCAGAAAGCTCCTGGCCCGGACGGATTAACCTACTCTTATTATAAAACGTTCCTACCAATTCTAAGCCCCCATATGATCTCTTTATATGCTTCACTATTCTCTCCCCTTCCCAACCTTCTCTTTCACAAGTCCTACAAATGTTGGAACAGATATGTCAAATGGAGCATCTTACCACAATAATACATGATACTCTCCCACAATTTTCTAAAACATGGGATCTATGGGATCATTCAGACCTCAATTCTGGTATCAGTTCCATTCCATCCACTGAAATATCACATGCCTGAAGATATCTATTTATCTGCCTGATGCCCCTTTATTTGTTATTATTGATTTTATTCTCTGTCCTCTTTTTAAATGTTCCCCTTCCTCTGCCTATATCTTCATCGTAGTATATAGCTAATAGTCTAGATTTCTGCTGTTTTGGTTGCAATGTGACTGCTTTGAGCAATTTTTCTTTTTTATTATATTCTTTCCCCAAATACGTTATATATTGTATACAAAACCTACATGTTTATAAGCATATTTCTGTTTATGTGACAATGTTTTCTTTTCAATAAAAGTTAAAATTTTATAAAAAAAAAATGCACCTGTGTTCGTTGTCCATAGCATACGCCTGCCCATATTATAACCCCACTGCCACCATGGGCCACTCGATCCACAACTTTGATATCAGCAAACCGCTCACCCACACAACGCCATACACGCTGTCTGCCATCTGCCCAGTACAGTGAACAGTGCAATTGGCATGCTTACTGCAGGAACAGTGAAGAGAAAACCTCTCCAAAGTGCCCACTCAAGTCGGTTATGACGACGAACTGCAGTCAGGTCAAGACCCCAATGAGGAGGGAGAGCATGCAGATGAGCTTCCCTTAGATGGTTTCTGACGGTTTGTGAAGAAATTCTTTGGTTATGCAAGCCAATTTTTGCAGCAACTGTCCGGGTGGCTGGTCTCAGACGATCTTGGAGGTGAAGATGCTGGATGTGGAGGTCCTGGGCTGGTGTAGTTACACATGGTCTGCGGTTGTGAGGCCGGTTGGGTTACTGCCAAATTCTCTTAAATGCCTTTGGAGACGGCTTATGGTAGAGAAATTAACATTCAATCTAAGGGCAACAGCTCTGGTGGACATTCCTGCAGTAAGCATGCCAATTGCACACTACCTCAAAATTTGTGACATCCGTGGCTCTGTACTGTGTGATAAAACTGCATATTTTAGAGTGGCCTTTTTTGTTGTGGTCAGCCTAAGGCACACCTGTGCAATAATCATGCTGTCTAATCAGAATCTTGGTATACCACACCTGTGAAGTGGATGGATTATCTCGGCAAAGGAGAGTAGCTCACTAACACAGATTAGACAGATTTGTGAACATTATTGAGAGAAATAGGCCTTTTGTGTGCATAGAAAAAGATCTTTGAGTTCAGCTCATGATAAATAGGGGCAAACACAAAAGTGGTGCATTTATAATTTTGCTGAGTTTATGTTATTCTAGGTAATCCAAAAATTTGCTACATGTTTGGGTTCTGAAAAAGCCAAATTAGTGGCGAACCTTTGACTGTACAGACAATTCAACACTCCATCATTGTAGGAACTGTGTCCTTTCAATCATTTGAACCATTTTTTATTCTGTATGTATTATTGTAGTCTTCCCCTTTGCTAGGGGTTTATCTTTCTTAATTGAGAAATTGATTTTTAAATTGGTCAATAAACCTTTATGATTTTACTTGATATGTCACGTTATAGTCCATCATTTTAAGATACTTGGGATTTCCCCCAGTAATCACCTTATGTATTTCTCTACATTAAGCTTATATTAAGATGGCTCAATTAGACTTTAGATCAGCCTTTCTCAACCTTTTCAACACAGAGGAACCCTTGAAATAGTTCTCCGGTCTTGGGGGAACCCCTGCTAAAAATTAGAAATCTGCAACTCATGATACAATAGTGTGATGGTCAGTGGGAAGAATGGTCCTTGCACTTGTGGTCATTGGGAAGAATTACCTCCTTACAGATAGCTAAAAAGATCACTGGTGTCAGTGGAAACTTATCTGAGAGACAGAAATTGCCCAATTCTGAAGGAACCCCTAGCAACCTTTTGAGGAACCCTACAGTTCCATGGAACCCTGGTTGAGAATCACTGCTTTAGAATGTACTGGAGCATAATTAAATTTTACTATGACTCCCTCCACTAATATGCCATACATTAGCATTGTTGTTCTTTGTTCTTTAGTAGTAATAAATAAATAAATATGTGAAGGGAAGTTAATAAAAATACAATTTTCTTTCCAAACAGAGCCCATGAATGTTTGCATACTGAATGGGACTGTGTACCAGGTAAAGGTAGACCTAGATATCTGTTGGACAGTCACGTCTATCTGAGCGTTTGACACTAAAGATATCCTTTAAATTATTCCTCATTTCTTCACAGGTTGGTAAACTCATCTGGACAGAGACATCACCTTGTGAGACTTGCAGATGCTCAAACATTAAGGACTCCCAGACTGGTTTTAATACAATTACTTGTAACCCTATTATTTGTATTAAAAACTGTTCATTGGTAAGTACAATATAGGACTTGATAAGTTATAAAATCTATTAGGCCATTTTCATGTAACTATAAGAGTTTCTGTGCAGGTGTTCTATCAGAATACTGCTACCTATCAGACTATGCAACCAAAGTGACATTCAATTGCGGCCATCTTGGTACACCCACACTCGTCCACAGTAAGCCTACTGTTAGAAGTCAGTAAGCAGACATCTTTTTACACCCACCTAAGTCTTGCATCTCACAATTATTTTTACCAGTAAACTCAGTTTACAGTATATAGAAAAATACAGTATATAGAAATCATTAAAACTGTTCAACAAATTCAACATCAAAACAGTATTACGGATTTCTAAATACTGTATTTCACTATATAAGCAGACGAGTGTGGGTGTACCAAGATGGCGACGACAGAACTTCCCTTTGTTTGCATATTCTGATGGGTAGCGGTATTCTGATAGAACGCAGGCAATGGGTTTTACTTCGTCTTTATTTCCCTGCAAAGGTAAAGCATAATGGGCTACTATGCATCATATAGTAGCCCGTTATGTGTCACTTACCTGAAACCGAAGCTTGCAATGTCACCACTGTCCCCACTAGCAGCGAGTGTCCATCTTCACCCCTCTTCCTTCTGGATCTGCAAACACCAGCTCTGGGATGGGCCGAAGTTGCGTGATGTCACTCCCACGTATGAGCGAGAGAGCCGGCCAGTCACAGCATGACCCCTTTAGAAATGTCACGAGCTGCCCTTTCTAAAGTGCTCATGCCCTGTAGATGTCAGCGCATGCGCTGTAGACATCGGCATATGGCTTTATTGTAAATATTTCCTAAACCATGGAGGTTTAGGAGATATTTCCAGCACAGGGTGTACAACCACTTTAAGCCTCGTACGATACAATTGTTGGCCAACTGAGCATCTGATTTTTGTCAAGGGCATTTGCCAGGATCTTGTCTTGCATACTAATGGTACACAAAGTGTTTGTTGACAACACGAATGTAGTGACGTACTAGACTTACTACGAGACTATAAAGAGCAAGTTAATTTCTCAAGTGCCACCCTTTGGGCTTCTTCTGGTAATTTCGTGTTAGTAGAAGTTTGGAGAGTGTTGTGTCGCGTTTTTCAGTTTGTTTTTGAATGGCCATCAACCAGCCAAATTGCGTAATCGGAGGAGAGAACGTGTGATTATTGGACTAGAAGTTATTGCTTTTTCCCAAGTCCAGTCCAGGAACAGGAGGAGGAGGAGTTCTTGGACCAAAAATCGGTTGCTTAATCATGAACAAATATGTGATAGACCATTGCTGCGAGAGCTTCAGAAGAATAATCCGGATGATTTTCGGAATTATCTCTGGATAAAGAATCCCTGCTTTCACCAAGTCTTGGCATTGTTGTCCCCTATATTAAGAAGCAGGACGCATGTAAGAGGCTTTCCATCACTCCAGAGCAAAGGCTCATAGCCACTTTGCAGTACTTTGTGACAGGGAAAAATCTCCAGGACCTCAAGTTTACAACTGGGATCTACCTCAGGCTCTGGGAGCCATTATTCCAGAGACCTGCTCAGGCATCATTCAAGTCCTGCAGAAAGACTATATCCAGGTAAGTTTTTACCTTCATGATCACATTCTATGTATTTATGTTTTTTAATGTATTGTATTAATTTGTTGATTACATAATTATCAACATTGTAATATGCCGTGAATGTCTTCTTTGTCCTCATGCATGCTGTAAGCTTTTAAGCTTTTCCGGCTCCTTTTTTGGCCTACATGCATATTTTATTTCGCTAACCTCCCCAGAATGCTATCCTGGGGCTATACACACCTAGCCTAGTAACTTAACAATGTTTTTTGTCAGCGACATTTTGGGGCTTACCCTAAACAACCCCTAAAATGTGTACAAATGTTATTGTTGGCCTCAAATTCAGTCAGAGTGCAAGAGGCCATTTTCTGGGGCTCAAACTCATTTTGAACCCTCCACCCTCCCCCAAAAAAATATGCTAATTCAACAGACCCAAATACTCTATCTGCTGACTTTGCAAAACCCATACACACTATCCTTCTTTTGTGTTTAAATTTCTGTATAAATTCACCAAACCATGCAGTGCAAGGACCTGCCTGATTACCTACAAATTGAAACTAATTACGATTTTGTCTCCTATTATATTGATTGGTTAAATCATAATGTCAAAATGTGCTTCAATTTAGACAGTGCGTATCCAGATTTTTAGATTATGACACTTCTTACCCATCCACTGGGCTGCCAATAGTATAAGTAAGGAGGGGCTGACTAAAGTTTCACTGATTATTTATGCAAACAGCTCTTATCGAAGTGAAGAGGGTTATCTGTCCAAAACATCTACCTATTACCCACCCCCCCCCCAATATGTCTAATGGGCCACCAGACGGGGGGGATCAATTAAGTTGGCCTTCCACTTTTGTCTTAAATACTCATTTAAGTGTATCCTTATGTTGGCTAAGCATGTTTGTGTCCAATCTGCTTGCAATGTTATGTGCAGAAGTAGTAATTCATTTTTTATTTTTTCCTTCCAACCCAGAGCAATGGCAGGACGTTGCAGCCCAGTTCCATCATCGGTGGGATTTTCCCAACTGTGGTGGTGCTATTGATGGCAAGCATATCCGGATTGTACCACCACCCAACTCTGGCTCCTATTATTTTAACTATAAGGGCTTTTGCAGCATAGTCATGCTAGTTGTAGATTCTGCCAACTTCGAGTTCTTTTATTTGAATGTTGGGAAGAACGTCCGCAACTATGACGGAGGAGTGATAATGCAGACAGAGTTCTACAAGCGGCTCCAGAATGGCACCTTAAACTTGCCACCTGCTGAGGAGAATGTTAAGGGCCTCAATTTGGTTTTCATGGCAGATGAGGCCTTTGCTCTGGGGGAACATCTGATGAAGCTGTTTCCTATGAGGAACCTCACCCCAGAGCAGAGAATCTTCAATTACAGGCTCTCTTGTGCCAGACGGGTGGTCAAAAATGCCTTTGGCATCCTATCAAGTCATTTAAGGCTGTTTTTGACTCCAATCAATCTGGTGCTGTGCAAGATAAACCATGTTGTCCTGTGCTGCTGTATTCTCCATATTTTTTTAAGGAGGAATGCTGCCAGCTACCTAGCCTCACTGCCAAGTGAAGTGGACCCTGTAGTGGCAGGCCCAGCTGAAGAGGCTGCAGCTCCTCTGCGCTGGGCTCTGACTGCTATTGAAAATTCCAATGCCCTCACAAATTGCCTGAGATTTACAGCAGAAATACCTGGAATATTTTGTGGGTAGGGGGGAAAAAATTGTAGCTGATAATTTATAGTTTTTTTGGAAGATCATAAACTCCTATTTCATTTGAACTACTGTAGTCTGTGTTTCTTATATGTCTAATATGTTCCCAAATGGGCTTTATTTTGGCCACTTGCTCCAATAGTGCAAATGTACCTTAATTGCTACATGAGGTGACAAAATCTTCTTCACCTAACTATTATGGTATTCTGTGGGTCTGCTACACACACACAATGTTTTTGTTCTTAAAGGGGAAGTAAACCCTGATGGGTTTTACTTCCTCTTTGTTTCCCTGCAAAGGTAAAGCATAATGGGCTACTATTCATAGCATAGTAGCCCATTATGTGTCACTTACCTGAAACCAAAGCCTGCGATGTCCCCGATTTCCTCACTGGCAGGAAGCATCCATTCTTCACCCGCTTCCTTCTGGTGCTGCAAAGTCTGTGACTGTCCGGAGTCGCGTGATGTCACTCCCCCACATGTGCACGGGAGCTGCCAGTCATGGCATGACCCCAGCTTGAAACGGCACAGTGTGCCCTTTCAAGAGTGCAGAAGCGCCGAATACATTGGTGCATGCGCAGAAGATGGCATCAATCCGGGACATAGTAAATAACTGTGTAGGTTTAGGTGATATTTCAAGCGCCTACAGGTAAGCATTAATCTAGTCTTAACTGTACGTGAAAGTGGTCTGTAAGGGTTTACAACCACTTTAATTGATCTAATGCATGGAGTTCAAAAACATTATGCCTTTAAAATTCCTTTCATTTTTTGGAAGCCTAAAAATTGCAGGAGGTGTCCACATTTAAAAGCACATTATAACTGTAATTACAACAACTTACGAAATACACTGTTATTGAGCAACGAAATAATAAGCCACACATTGTTTAGTAGAAAACATTTTACTCAAAGCACATTCACAAACCAACATCTTGGTGTATAACATGTATCTTTGCCATTATTTCTCCTTTTTTGTGGCTAATCAGGCAAAACAGATACACATCCCAAACTCAGTAACTTACGAAGTTCGAGTTTGGTAAAGTGAAGGACAAACGAGACATTAGTATCCCAAGACTGTATGGATGTTGCCTTCCTCAGATGAGATGATCTCACCCCTCTAAAAGCCAAAAGTTGAGGCTATGTACACATAGAGGCATAACAATTAAATGTCCCTTATGATCCCATGCCTAAAATGTGTGTAGTTTAGACATGTGCGATTAGTTTAGTTCGAATCTCAAATTCATACGAATTTCCCTAAATTCGTACGTTCGGGAGGATCCGAAATACGAATTGTCATGCGTCCGAATTTTGTATGAAATATGAACTTTTGGATTACGAATCCCAGGAGGAAGTCAGCACAGCACAGGGATGGTGGGAGCCCCTCATCTAACGAAAATTCGTATTTCGGATAGGAAATTCTTCAACGGAATTTTGTATTTCTGATAAAAAACAAACTACCATCAGCATCGACTGTCATATTGAGGTATATTTTTGCCTTTAAATTCATCGTAAAGAACATTCGTACAAGTTAACGAACCTAATGACAATTCGTATTTCATACGAATTGAAATTGAATTTCGGGCACGAAATACGAAGTACAAATTAATTCTAATACAAACTGTAATGGAACGGAACGAAATACATTTATTGATGGTGCCCATGTCTAGTGTAGTTACAAACATCTATTTTTCTAAACCCACAAAACACACAGTGTGTCAACATGTGCTATCTCCCATCACGGGGTATCAATGGACGCATTATGGGGGTGCAACCCCTTCCTCTGGGCTACTTTAGTTATGCGGAAGGGGTTGCACCACCAAAACGCATCCATTGATACCCTGTGATGGGAGATAGCACATGTTGACACACTGTGTGTTTTGGGTTTTTTGAAAAATAGATGTATGGAACTACACACATTTTTGGCATGAGATCATGGGGGAAATAAGAATGTTAAGGCCCAATTTGAGGGCCCTTTAAAATTTGGGGTTTTAGATTCTAAAAAACACATAAACGTTACAAGTCACATTAGTTAGGGCAGTGTCTCACAACTCTCCTCCTCAAGATGCAAACCCAGGTCATGTTTTCAAGATCTATTGAATTTGACACAGGTGATATGGTAATTTTCACTGTTAGTAATTTGCACAGTCATTTTTAGACTGAGGAAATTCTAGAAAGGACCTGGTGGTGCACCTAGAAGAGTGAAGTGTAGAAATACTTTCTGTCTTTCTGAGTTCTGTCCCTAAACTTTCACATTTTAAAGTCATAAAAACATGGTAATTATTAAAAGGGCAAACAGGAGCCAACACGTGGAACAATAAACTTCAAGGCAAGAAGGAATGTAAAATTGGCAAGCATGTCCACAAAATGTCTTATTCATCGCTGTAAAGCAGTGGCAGCCTCCTTGATTTGCTCCAGGTCCTTCAAACAATGCAACATATCTGCACTCATTCTGCCAATAGTACATCGCGGAAGATCATGACCTAGTAAGAAGAGTAAAAAGTAGTACGGTAATGGTCAAGTGGCTGAGGCCCTACATAGTGAGTTATGGTCAAATTACTAGTCAAATTCAGGAAATACTTACCTACCCAGTCTATTGTTGCTTCCTACCTGCTTGCCCTTCACACACCTATACAACTAGGAATACACACTGCAACTACTCTGTAATCTTGGCCCTGGTGCCTGGGTCTCCCAAACTCGGTTACCTAGCAACACTGCCAGCTGCGTCCACCTCTTCCTTTTCCATGCTAATGGTAAGGCACCACACACTTTGGTAATGTGTGGAGTAGGTTTTGGTTTGGACATCTAAACACTCAACATGTATACACATTTGAAGCAAGGTTCCAAGAATACAAACAAGAGGCTCCCGAATACTTTCTGCCTCTTCTGGTTTGCATTGGTCCTCACTGTGACTCGTGTCAGGGGATTTGACGACCACAATTGCAATGTCTGTGCTGGGTCCAGGAGTCAGATCCTATGGCTCCAAAGAAACATCCTGGGTGAGCTGACCACACTCACTTTCCTCTAAAAATAACCTATACACCATTCATTAAACCACCCCAAGTCACATCTACCCTAAGCCCATTGCCTTTGCCCCACCTAGAAACACCCCTGTCGGTGGCAAACTGAGTGTGTTTGAAGTTGGCACTTATGTTTTTGTGGGTGAATATTGTCTTGTCGCCTTCCCAGTTGGGGCCCGAGCGAGGGTAGCTTCCCTTCGTCCCATGTGGTGGCTTGGCTGTAGCCTCCTTTTTTGGTGCCTCCCTGTTTAAAGAAGAAAAATCAATAAGTTCCAAAAAAAAAGGAATGGCCAAAAACATGACCAAATAAGAATGTTCATATATGCTTTATATTTACCTTCATCTTTGGAATCCCAAGTCATACAAAGATTTTAGAAAAGCTTATATAGAATTCTCTAGAGCTACTTGGAGAAAGAACATATACAGACAGGTCAATGGAGTGGCTGTAAGAACGATCTTCTAGTGGAGAATAAACGTTTGCCAACGCAAGAAAGGAGGCATAAAACTAAGGTACAATTGGTAATTGGGGTATAGGTGGGTAGTGGCCTATACTGCTTAGATTGAGGCCTATATTGGGACCAGTTTATGGGTAAAGCCACACATTATGGTTTGTCTTGTGTTCTGTCTAGCAGAAATCATATAATTTATCATGATGGATACATTTACTTTCCCTGAATTTCTACCATAATTCATTGACCTGTACCGGGAGCTGCCCTGTCTCTGGAAGGTCAAGAGTAGAGACTACTCCAAGAAAATATTGAGGAAGGCAGCTTTGGAGAAACTGGTGGAGTTGGTCAAACCAGTGTACCCCAGTGCAGACACCAACTACGTAAAGCAAAAGATTGCTAACCTGAGGAGTACATTTAAAAGGGAGCTGAACAAGGTCCTGGAATCTAAGAGGTCAGGACCAGCAGTGGATGACCTATATGTCCCCAGGCTGTGATATTACCACAGCCTGCAGTTTTTGACAGACCAGACAGAACGCAGGCCATCGTTGTCTATGCTCCCTTCGACATCTGCTGAGGCCACAGCTCCTGAGGTACAAACAGGTCCTGATGCACATTGTGTACTGACCATACAAAAATCAGATGTCAAACTTTTGTCTGCTGAAAATGTACTAGCCTGTCATCCAACATTTGTTGGCCGAAAGTTGGACGATTGTCAAAAGGAGAGTACTAACGGTAAGATTTTAGGACAACAGTCTGTCAACAGACAATACCCTGCCAACAATTAGATCATATTTACGAGGCTTTACACTCTCATATTAAGCTAAATCTTGTTGTGGAAGAGCCACTTAACAATCATATCAGCTGATCTAGCCATAAATAGGTGATTGCACAGGGGGATGTGTACAAGTGGGTTGCAAGACCTAGAATATTAAAAATGGAGGGCCATATGGGGATGGGTGCAGTGTGGTGTGGTGGCAGTAACACACACAGGCCAGATGCATTAGAACTTGTATTGTAGTCAGAGTATAACAGTTCACAACAAGCCTGCAGAGAAGCTGCCCAAATGAAAACACTCACAGATGAACAGTAATTTGTAGCAGAGCAGATCTCCGCCAAACTGACAACCTCTGTCTTGAGGGGCAGAATGCGGTCTGACTGATCCATGACCAAGAAGTGATGCTTGAGTGGCAGATCCCTAGGCTTCCCTACTCAACTGGAACCTTTCCCTGCCGCTATTGCTATCCCTAACAGATGGGTAACCTGCCCCTACACTACCCACACGCTAAATGTTCAGGAGCCAGGGTCTTAAATAGACTCTCCCTGACCCAAGATGGCTTCCAGTGTAACATAAGCTGCTAGTATCCAACTGGATCGCTGCCCCAGTGACCCAGGAACCATGTTCCTCTTGATTTCCTCACTATCTGCACTGCTGTTATGGTTGAGCACCACCTGCAGTGGAGAAAATATACTGCACCTGCCTACACATATGTGAAATAAGGGGAGTAACTTCAAACACACCCATCTTCGGAACTTAGATCACTCTTAAGCCCCGTACACACGATCGGATTTTCTGACAACAAATGTTGGATGTAAGCTTGTTGACAGAAAGTTTGACTGTGTGTATGCTCCATTGAACATTTGTTGTTGGACTTTTTGCCAGCAAATGTTGACTAGCAGGTTTTAAAATTTTCCGCCAACAGATGTTTGTTGTCGGACTTTCCGTTCATGTGTACACAAGTCCGTCAAACAAAAGTCCCCGCATGTTTGGAATCAAGTACAAGCCGGAAGCTCTCAGTCTTGTAAAACTATCATTCGTAATGGAGCTATCACATTCTTCTTGTATGTCATTATGTTCAAAATTGTTGGCCAACATTTGTGTGACCGTGTGTATGCAAGACAAGTTGGAGCCAACATCCTTCGAACATAAATCCACGGTTTTGTTGTCAGAAAGTCTGATCTGGTATTAAATGTGTGTACATTTGTTTGAAATGCTGTAAGTATCCACTCTATACATAAGGGTATTTTTGCTTGCTTAACTTTACAGGGATTTGTTTATAAAGAAGCAAGCACTGGATGTTGTGGAATGTGTGTTCAGGTATCCTGTGTTGTGACTACTTCTAATGGATCTCTCTTTACTCTGCAGGTATTTAGAGAACATTCATTACACACAAAGGACTTTTAATCTCCTTTAGTAAATTAAACTTGAGTTATATATTTCCTAATAGAACCTGTTAATTATGTGGTCTGTGCTAAAGCTGTTAATATACAAATTAGTTAGTCTGCTTAAAGTAAACCTATACTGAGAGACTACGGGGCTGTCCATCTAAAAATGACATTTGCCTGGCTGTCAGTCATAAAACTCGAGCTTGTAGGCAAACTGCCTTCACTTTGATTTGCGTAGTTGGGGGTCAGTGACTCAAATTAATTCAGAGATAGCTAAGTAACTACTGTAGTATTATTATATGGAGATTAGCAATGAAGCTTCATTTTAGGTAAACATATTACAAACTTGGGCAATTTAAACCAAATATCATTGAAAAAATGCATAAGCAGGGGTTACTCATAAAGAAGACAGTACTGTATATCAAAATGATCAATTGAGCCAGAGATTAGACATGTGCAATTCGTTTCATTCCAAATCGAAATTCGGACACATTTTTCATTATGCATGCATCCAAATTTCCGAATTACAATAGTAACAAATTTAAACAAATCTGAAATAATGATCTGATTTGGGAAAAAATGCTGACAAATTTTGAATCAAATTCAAAAACAAATTTGAATCAAATTTGAAAAGAATTTGAAAACAAATTAGAATCAAATAAAAAAAAAATAGATATCTATTTTCTAAAAAAATAATACAATAAAAAATAATATAAAATAATAAAGCAATAGAATACAAATAAAAGAATAGTAAAGAATAGAGCAGAATTTAATAGAATGTAATAAAATAAAACATGACCGTCTTCTGAAATTTGAATTCAAGAATAGATTGGAAGATAATTCAAAACAATGGAAACTAAAATAATAGAAAACAATAGAAAAACAAAAGGACAGAATAGAATAATAATAATAATAATATATATTATATTTTATTCTATTCTATTGTTTTTCTATTCTATTCTTTTCTGTTATTTTCTATCCTATTCTAATCTTTTCTATTTGAATTTGAATTCAAATTTGAATAAAATTTGATGGAATTTGAAAAAATTTGATCAAATTTGAAAATAATTCTACCACATTAAAAAAAATCTACAGTATTCTAAAAAAATCTACCGAATTTGACAAAATTTGACTCAAAAAAGTAAACTATATAACCATGTTATAAAAGCAATAGAACAGAAATGATTTTTATATATATATATATATATATATATATATATATATATATATATATATATATATATATATATCCATCTTCCGAAATTCATATAGAATGAATTTGAATAGAGAAGATTACAATAGAATAGAAAAAAAATAGACTAGAAAAACAAAAGAACAGAATAGATCTAGATTCTATTCTAATCTTTTCTATTCTAATTCAAATCCATTCCATACGAAATTCGAATTTCAGAAGGCAAATTTCATATAGAATGAATTTGAATTCCAATACAAAAGAATAGAATATAAAATAATATAAAAGAAAAGCCTAAAAATATATATATTATATATATATATATATATATATATATATATATATATATATATATATATATATATATATATATATATAAACATTTTCTGAAATTCTAATTTTATATAGAATGAAATCAAATTTGAATAGAAAACATTAGAATAGAATAGAATAGAAAATAATTAAAAAAGAATAGCATAGAAAAACAATAGAACAGAATAGAAAAAAATATAATGTATATTATATTTTATTCTATTCTGTTCTATTGTTTTTTCGATTTTATTATTTTCTATTTTATTCTAATCATTTCTATTTGAATTTGAAATCATTCCATACGAAATTTAAATTTCAGAAGATGGTTATATATTATATTTTTTTCTATTGTGACCTATTGTTTTTCCTATGCTATTTTTTTCTATTATTTTCTATTCTAATCTTTTCTATTTAAATTAGATTTTATTCTATACGAATTTCAAATTTCGGAAGATAATATATATATATATATATATATATATATATATATATATATATATATATATATATATATATATATATACTTTTTTTCTATTCTGTTCTATTGTTTTTCACTGTTATTCTTTTCTATTTTCTATTGTACTCAAATCTTTTCTATTCACATTCGATTTCATTCAATACAAAAATTTCGGAAAATGGTTATATATAATTAACTTTTTCGAATTCAGTCTAATTCTTTTCAAATGCGGTAGAACTTTTTCTAATTTAATAGTTTTTTCAAACTCGGTAGATTTTTTTGAATGTGGTAGAATTTTTTCAAAAGCATTGATTTTTTTTTTTAATTTGATCACTTTTTTTGAATTCGATCGAAGTTTTTTCGAATTCTGTAAATGTTTTTTTCTAATTCGAATATGAAACAAATCCCTAAAATGAATGTAACCAATGCAACAAATTTAACTAAACAAATTTAGTTAAATAACGAAACAAAACACATATTTTCATCCTGCACATGTCTACCAGAGATATCGGCAGTTACGTAAAGCTCAACTGAAATTACCTGTAAAGATTATGCTAGGTCCTGCTACTTCTTCCTCAAAAACATTCCTATTGGTACTTAAAAGTGATGGCGGACGTCACTGACCAATATGGAGTCTTGGTAGGAAGACGCAGGTATTGTTTTAGGTTGATTATTAAGGGATAATTTAAAAATACATATAAGTACAATTGCCTGCATCTTCAGATCTACTAATCATTTTACAAAAGGCTTTTTTTTCTGAAGGTAACTTTTTTAGTTTCATTACCCAGGTTTAATGACAAGGTTTCATTAACTAGTTATCAACAATATTTTGATGTGTGGTTCCAACATCCTTTAAGGTCCTCCCCATCATCATGACTGAATCATGGAGGAAACATCCCTATAGGTTTCTAAAAGCATACTCTCTGGAAGTTTTTTATTTTACACAAATGTCTATTTTTCATTTTTTAAACTGCATTGGAGTTATGCATAAAGGGAATTTAGAACGTTTTTTACAATTAGGGTAAATGTGACTGTGACAGTTACTTACTTGTGTTTGCCACAAATTGACAGTCAGTACAACAAGCAGTACAAGAAGCACTTGGACTGAGGCAGAAAACAAAAACAAATAAAGAATACTTTATTTGTATATAAACCCACAACCAATGATGTTGCATAATACCAGGCCTTTAGATGTGCTGGCTGCATTCTTTTTAATTTTTCAGGCCTAGAAGATTTCTGCAACTACAGAAAAATCCCATTCTTTCAACTTCCCATGCACTGAGCTGAAATCTCAAACAATATTATCAACTTTCCTAGATATTCCCATGAATTTAAAGCCCTCCGCCCTATGTAATAATGATAGACAGAAAAGGATTTTTGTAGTACACACCAGGACAGTAGCCTTATTCCGCGTACACAGGGTTGGAATTTTGGCCAGCAAAAGACAGATGAGAGATTTTCGTCAGAAAATGTGTATGCTCCATCGGAATTGGTTGTCAATTTTCCAGACGGAAAAAGTTTCTATCTGAAATTCCGATCGTGTGTATGCAATTTTGACAATCAAAAACCCACGCATGCTCAGATTCAACTACGAGATGGAAGCTATTGGCTACTGGCTATTGGACTTCCTTTTTCTAGTCCCGTTGTATGTGTTGTATGCCACCACGTTCTTGACGGTCGAAATTTGGTGCGACCGTGTGTATGCAAAACAGCTTGAGTGAAATCCCGTCGGGAAAACCATCAGAGCTTTTTCCAACCAAAATTCCAATCGTATGTACGCGGCATTTGGGAACCAAGCTATTGCCCAATAGATACATTAGATGAGTGTTGTCTCCCAGGAAGTATTAATGGCAGGATCACCAGATAAAAATAATGGGGAAAAAAGGAACGGTAAGCTGTATTATATTACATTTTTGGTTTTGTGCTTAGATATGCTTTTATCCTGCTAAAGCCATGATAAATACCTTTGCACATAAAATAAAATAGTTCACATGATGTAATGTCTACACATGTAGTGACAGAATTATATTCTGTAGATATTTTGCACTTTGTCATGCTTTGCTTGGGTCTACTGTTACTCTGCATAGGTCCCGAACACTAGAATAGTGTGGCAGGTTTATATTTTTGTTATTGAACTTCAAATATCTCCATATTTTCTTGTTCAATAATTTTTATTGAGTTTTCAAAGGTAACAGTGTAAACTATAACATTGGAAATGTACAGTGAGGCTTCATGACCAAAGCTAGGTTACAAAAGCTGAATAAGGACATGCAACAAAATATAGGATTCCCTAATAGCAAAAGGTGTACACAGGCATGTGTATGTGTTTCCATTCGGGTTTGGCTGAGGAATCAGACATACAAATATTCAAGCTTGGGAGAGTATCCATCTTAGTTGATATCTTCATATTTTTATTTACCTGCTATCCATGGCCCCTTGTTTTTACAGTGTTTTACATTTTAAAGTTACTTATGCTGTACTGGCAAATAATCCATAAATTGTTTAAATGATTTTCTAAATTTTAGCCTGGAAATTCAGTTTCTGACAACTGCACCCAATACTCATGTGAGCGTATGGGAAATAGCTTGGTGACATCGGCACAAACCCAGATTTGTCCTTTGCTTCACAAGGAGGACTGTGAGTCTGTGAGTTGTACAGTATGCACACTCTGAATAAAGATAATGTATTTTGTACACACATTCTTAATCTTACGCTGCAATTGTTGAAATACATTTCTAATAGTCCAAATGACATACAAAATCCAAGAAAAAAATCTGGTATGATTTGTTAAATTGTATATTACTAATCAACCCTGAAAATAATTTTACACTGTGTTTAGCTGTGATATATTTACCCTTTTTTTTATTGTATTTTTATTAAATTTCAAAACAAGTACAAAATAATCAAGCAATGAAATGATCAGTAATCAGAAACAAACATAGATTAAAACGTAAGCGTTAACTACAGAAGTCAGATATTAATGTCCATAGATGCAGACACAAAAGTGAACTGCAAAAATGCTACAGTTAAAGTAAATAACATACAGTTTATGAAAAACGCAATTCAGTGCAAGAATTGGCCGGAGGCCAGAGATAGACAAAACAACAAAACAGCCATAAGAACATCATGATAAATCTCAGGGGTAGGGGAGAGAGCCACTGGGCTAGTACATCAAGAAAGTTAATGGGAGGGGAAAGGATGAACTACCACCGGCAAATGCATCCGTTAAGGGTGTACAGGTAGGGGGGACCAAATTTCCGATCGATCCCAGGGCTCCCAGACTTTATCAAACTGGGAAACCAAGTCATGTACCGAAGCCGTCAGGTACTCCATTCTCCGTATTTCGGACACCAATTGGAGAAATCTAGGCCAGGGGGGGTTGCGCCAGACAACCAGCATAACGGTATGAGCCTCTTAGCAGCTAATAGAATATACGAGATCAGCCGGTTGTTTTTTTTGGGTAGGCCTGGGAGAGGGAGACCCAACAAACAGTGTAGGGGATCGATCGGAAGGGACACCCCCATCACCAATGATCCCACCTCTAACCAAAAAGGACGTATCAGGGAGAACTTCCAGAAGATGTGGAACAATGACCCGACGTCAAGCCCACATCTGTAGCATCGTGGCGAGACTGAGAGATCAAATTTGTGGATGACGTCGGGGGTCCTATACCAGAACATGAGAATTTTAATTGCCGTTTCCCTTTGCGTGAGACACTTAGAGGCCTTAAAAGTAGAGGGCCAAATCTTATCCCATGTCTGTAGGGGGATGGGTTTGTCTAATAACGGAGACCATTTACTCATATACAGATGTGTAAGTTCGTTTAAGGGGGTCGACTCATGGAGGATTCGGTAGATAGAGGAGATTAGATGTAATTGGTGGGGACCCTGGGCGCAGAGGTGTTCAAAAGCCGTAGGATTGTCAAGGGTTAAGGTCAGAGATTTGGAGCTGAAAAGGTGCCTAACCTGTAGGTAAAAGTAGAACGAGTGCTTGGGGATGTCATATTTGTCACGTAGGGTTTCAAAGGTGTGAAGCCTACGCGAGACGGGGTGCACCAAGTTTATAACTTGGAAAAGGGGGGGTCTAACCACGTGAAGATCCTTCCCACAGACAGTCCATCCGGGATACTGGGGTTGAACAACACATTCATGAGGGGGGGGGGGGGCAGGGAGAGGAAAGGGAGTACTTTTTGTTGCACCTTTGCCATATGTCCAGGGTGAAGGACATTGGGGCCGTACATTGGCTCCTAAGGTTCGGTTGCAGAGGGGAAGGGGCACCCCAGATCAAGGAGCATGGGTGCACCGGATACAGGACCCCCTTCTCAATGGCAGCCCACTGACTCGTGGCATTAAGAGAGGACCAAGAGGTAATAATTCGTAAGTGAGTGGCGTAGTAATATTTTACGATATCCGGAGCCCCCAGACCTCCCCGACCTCGAGGTGCAAATACCACTGAACTGGCAAGGCGGTGAGAACTGTCAGCCCATATAAATTTTAAAAACCGTCTTTGGAGAAGTTTAAGCTGGGGGGTTGGAAGGGCGACTGGCAGCGTCTCAAAATGATAGAGCAACCTGGGCAAAACTGACATGTTAAGGACATTGATCCTGCCCAAGAGGGATAGAGGGTATTTGGACCAGGTCAGTAGGGAGTTATAGATGTCTTGGAATAGGGGAGGGAAGTTAGCACGGAACAGATGGGAATATGAAGGGGTCAAAAGAACACCCAAATATTTGAGCGAGTCGGTGCACCATCTATAAGGATAAGTTTCTTTAAGCCAGGAGAGTTGTGTAGCAGGTATGTGTATGGGTAGAGCTTCAGTCTTTGAGGTGTTCACTTTGTAACCAGAGATCCCCCCAAAGGTTGAGAGTAATTTGTGTAGTGAGGGGAGGGAAACCAGTGGGTTGGTAATGGTTAGCAAGATGTCATCCGCGAAGAGTGATAACTTATACTCCCCCTGTCGCATCACCACCCCGCTAATATCTGGATGAGAGCGTATGAACTCGACTAGGGGGTTCTAGGCATAAAATAAATAACAACGGTGATAAAGGGCACCCCTGTCGAGTTCCATTCATCAAGGGGAAGCAAGGTGACATGAAGGACAACATCTGCACCTGGGCAGTAACAGTTGAATATAAAGCTTCAAGTGCGTTTAAAAAGGGACCAGTAAAATCGTAGACTTTGAGCGTTGCGAACATATAAGGCCAGCAGAGCCTATCGAAGGCCTTCTGTGCGTCTAGACTAAGTAACAATGCTGATTTATTGGTCCTATCCAGAAGGTCCACTAGGTTAATTGTGCGTCGGGTGTTATCTCTGGCATGTCTGCCAGGGACAAATCCCACCTGGTCTCTGTGAATAAGTTTGGGGGCAAGAACTGACAATCTAGAAGCAAGAATTTTCGTAAATATTTTGTAGTCCGAGTTTAGAAGGGCTATAGGCCTATAATTGTCTGGGATGGAGGGGTCCTTACCCGGTTTGGGGATCACTGAGATGTAGGAGTGTGAAAATTGAGGTTGGGGGGGTGCCCCCCAGTAGGGAATCAAATAACGTGAGCATGTGCGGTCCCAAGATATCCAGATAGGTTTTGTAATAGAAATATGGGAGTCCATCAGGGCCAGGTGATTTATGCGAAGGGAGCTCCCGAATAACAGCCGAGAGCTTGTCTGCGGTTACAGATTTGTTTAGGATTTCTAAATCATTTGTTGAAAGCTTGGGAAGTTTCAGGTTAGAGAAGAAGGACTTAAATTTCTCTTGTGAGAAGTGAAAATGATTTTCTGGGGATAGACAATTATATAGTTTGTGGTAAAATTCACCAAAGGTGTTGGAGATTTCACGGGGGCAGTGAGTTTTGGTTCCGTCAGGACGGGAGAGAAACTCAGGGAAGGAGTTGAATGTACGCGGACGTAGTTTATTAACTAACATTTTATGGGGTTTATTGGAAAATGTGTAAAATGTCTGCTTCATCCAAAGCAGTGATTTAGCAGCCCGGTCGAGTTGGGCCGTTTTAATCTGTTCCCTGAGTAGGGTGACCCTCCGTAGTCTTTCCACCGTGGGGGAACCCAAAAGCCTCCGCTCCGCCAAGAGAAGAGCAGAAGTTAGAGATCAAATATATTCGGCTCTGTCTCTCTTCAGTCTAGAGCTCTCTGCAATGCAAGCTCCTCTAAAAACGGCCTTATGGGCTTCCCACAGGGTGGAAAAATCAGAGACCGACCCACTGTTTAGCTGGAAAAATTCTGCAAGATTCCGCACAAGGGCAGAGCGGGAACTTTCAGATTGTAAGAGATAATTATTAAGCCGCCAGTGACAAGATCTGGGGTAGGCCTGAGTGAGCAGGAGGTCTAGGGTAATGGGGGCATGGTCAGACCAGGTAATCGGCATCACCTCAGAGTCTACCACCAATGGGATGAGCGGGGCAGAGATAAAGAAGTGATCGAGCCGCTAGTACATCTTATGAGCTGGGGAATAGAAGGTAAATTGCTGAGCTGTGGAATGTTTAATCCTCCATGAGTCAAAAAGGCGGTGGGATCTAACAAGCTGCCGGAAGGAGGTGGCTTGAGAGGCAAGCTTTTTGGAGGGCGTGGGGGAGAACAGTGTTTGTCTATCTCTAGTGGGAGACATAACCAAATTAAAGTCCCCACCAACTATCATAAAGGGCTGTGAAGGATAGTGGGAGGAGTCAAACAGGCCATTAAGGAAAGCAATCTGACCAACATTGAGGGCATACAGGTTGACAAGGGTCAGAGAGGTGTTAAAGTATTGGCAGTCCAGGATTAGGTATCTACCCTGGGGATCTACATGGGAGTTTTTGACCTTAAGGGGGCATGGTTTTCTTATCAAGATCGCAACACCCACCCTGCCTGTGGGGTCAGAGGCTAGGAAGGAAGCGGGGAAGTGCTTGGAGGCGAACTTAAGGGAGCCATCTACTTTAAAATGGGTTTCTTGCAACATAATCACATCTGCGCCAGAGGACCTGAATTCCTTCAGGGCCACCCAGCGCTTACCTATAGAGCCTAGGCCCTTCACATTATACGACAAGAGCTTTAAAGCCATAAGGGCGGTCTAGATAGGTATGCGTATGTGAGTACCTGGTGGTTGGAAGACAGCAGACAATAAATAACAAAGGACAAGGACTCTGGTCGATATAAAGTGTCATTAGCGTCAGTTATGCCTAGGCGATGGGGAAACATGAGGTATACCCAGAGCCAGGATAACCTGAGGCCAAACCGGCATGTACAGTGCATAAGTAAACCATAAAACTGAGCTATATGAATGGACACAATAGAACAGAAGATCTGAAAAAAGAACATTAACAAAACACAAAAAACCCAGGCCAAGAGGGTCGTGGCCAGACGATCACCGGAAGTGGTCTTACGTAAAGATGGAAGTGGGAGGGCCATCTACTCTCCTTATGAACTCGTAAATTAACAAAATGCATTAATAACATATAGTAATTTGCAAAAAACAAAACCCCATGGGAAGGGGAAACATAGTCCCAGCTCGAACATTCAAGACAAAGGACAAACTTGAAATATCCATTGCAACAGGATCTTTTCCTTTCAAATCACGGAGGCAAGGGAAAAGATGGGGGAGTATGAGGAGCATACATAATTGAGCCAAATGGGATATGGCGGGGGGGAGTCAGGGAGGCTGTTTGGAGAATCGTGGACGTTGAGGTGTAGAGAGATGCTTCCTGGATTTGCTCCTCACGGGTGTCCAGATGCGGCTAGGAGTGTTGGGAAGTGGGCGGGTCTGGGCCTCAGCTGGATGTATGTCTTCCTCAGGCAGGGGAGGGAGCCCAAGGCTCTTTAGAAAAGATTCACTCTCCGTGAGATCACGAAGGGTGTGCTGAGCTCCATTTTTGGACACAAGGAGACAAAAGGGAAAGCCCCAGTAATATGGGACCTTGTGATGCTGCAAGTAAGAGGTAATTGGCCAAAGGTTCCTACATTTAGCCAGGGTGATGGGGGAGAGGTCACTGAAAATCTGCAGCTTCGCTCCCTTGTATACAATTTGAGGTTTATTGCGCGTGGATCGGATCAGTGCCTCTTTGCTTTCAAGAAGTGGAACCGGACAATAACATCCCTGGGCCTAGCCCCTACAGGAGGCTTGGGGGCCAGAGAGCGATGAGCCCTGTCAAGGCGCCAGTCTATGTCCACTACCGTGGGGGCCAGGGTGTTAAAGAGGCCCAACAGGTAAGCACGTAGGTCACAATCCCCCACGGTCTCTGGGATGCCTCTGAAGCGCAGATTCTGGCCTCTATCTCTATTTTCCAGGTCCTCCTGTTGGAGTTGCAGTTGAGACACTGAGAGGCGAAGATTGTGGTTATCCTCCTCAACAGCCTGAACATAGCTGACCATCTCATCAAATTTATTTTCAAGCGTGTCCGTGCGGTCACCAAGCTGGTTGATTTCCTTTTGTAATTCCACCGCAAGTTTATTTACCTCGGCCGAGACATTGGTTGTAATTTGTTGAAGCAGGAGATGTAACTTGGCATCCAGTTTGGCATCCAGTATGTCAGGGGTAAGGATCCCCTGCGGGGGTGGGAGACCCGAATCGGAGGTTTGGGGAACAATAACCAGGGGGTGTCAGAGCCCTCCATTCCCAATGGCAAGCCCATATTGGAGAAAGGGTCCGGAGGGGAATGGTAGGGAGGCGGCTGGGATCTGGTAACAATGCGGTCCATAATAGGCCCCGACTGCTGATCGGGGATGTGTTTGTAATATTCCTGTTGCTGGCCAATTTTTCCCACGGGGCGCTTTAGCAATGCGATAAAAAGGAATGCTTACCCCCGGAGCTCTTAGTAGCTAGTGTCGCGTTGTGGGGGTCATGGGGAGCAGATAGGCCCTTTAATTCATTTAAAAGTCATATTGGTTGGTGTAGGTGAGACACATAACGACAGCTGATGTTGAATTGCAATGGTTGCAGGAGAGTCCTCTCCCCTCTCACACCAGCAGACTGTGGAATCAGGAGTTGTAGGCTTTTGGGTGTAGCAAGATGGCCGACTACCTCCAGAGTAGGCCGGAGCCAGGGCCTTGCCTAATGAGAGCCGCAGACAGGGGATATCAGGCTTAGCGAGAGATGGGATAATCCAGGCCTGTTCAGGGTCCTGTCCCCCTATAAGATCTGGAGGGGGCGTCTGTCCGGCGGGGAGGAGACCGAGGTGGGAAGCAAGAAGTAACCCCTTGAGGGGACTCACCAGGGTGTAGACTGTCCGTGCGGGGGTTCGTGAAGCGGCCTCAGTCCACAGGGGCCCTGCGATCGGAAGATCCTCCACCCGATTTTTCGCCCGCCACCGTCGGATCGGCTCCCGGCGGGCTCCACAGGCTATCGCGGCGGTCCCGGAGGCCTAGTAGGCCACAAGATGGCGGCCAACGCACGGCCAATGGAGACCGCAACGGACCGAATTCTGCAGCCCGCGAAAGTCGTCCAAAACCCTATGGTGCTGTAGGGGGAAGCCCGATGGACAGGCTGGTGCACTTTTGGGGCGAAAAAAACAAACCACAGCGGAGGATGGCTGTGGATTAGGAGAGGACCAGCGGAGCGCAGGAAAGCAGCGTCCGTCCTCAGTTCTGGCCGGCCACACCTCCTACCCTTTTTTTTTAATGAAACCCTTATTTGCATGACCTCACTTCATCATGTCTCCTCTTCTTCAGCCACTTCATGTCTACATGCACTCATTTCAGTATTGGTTTCACATCACTGTTCTGGTCTGGTTTCTGGGTCTGGTTGTGTACCGGCACGTCCACTTGTAGTCTCCATCGCAGGTTTATGTGATGGGATGAAAATGTATGAGAATACTTGGAATACTTGGAAGATAGTTTTAGATTTTTAGTAGATTAAAAACAACTTTGTCAAATTACATTAAAGCAGAGTTCCATCCTGAATTTTTTTTTTTTTTAAGTCAGCAGCTACAGTGTTTGTAGCTGCTGACTTTTAATAAGGATGCTTGCCTTTCCAGGGAGCCCACAATGTCAGCCCCCTGAGGCCAATCCGTCCATTTGATCGGGTGCAGGTGCCGCCGTAGTAGCTAAGGGAAAACAGCAGTGGAGCCTTAAGGCTTGACCGCCAGTCTCCTACTGCACATGCACGAGTCGTGCAGCGCTTTCTGAATGGCCTCGTCGTCTTCTGAACACACAGGTCCCAGAAGGCAGTGGGGGGGAAGGCGAAGGGGCAGAGTCAGAAGAGGACATGACGTACCTCACCATGGTGAGGCTGGGAGGAAAGTTCACCTGTTTACCACTAAGGTAAGAAAAAAAAAATATCCAAAAAATGAGCGGTGGAGGGTGGTCTTTCCTTTAAGAAAAAGTTCAAAAGTTGGGTGGGACTCCGCTTTAACATGTTAAAGTGTAAAGCCTAGCGCACACTATAAACACTGGGTTGAATGACAAAAAAAACTGTGAGCTCTGGTCGGAGCCGCTGTACTAACTATGCAAACTTATTGATCTCAGCTCAGCGATCTCCTCTGCTGATGCATACAGACACTGCAAAATTTAGTCTGGGGATGTAGGCGTCAATGACTTCTGGTATTGTTTCAAAAAGTCTAATGAATCTGATAGAAGCTCTAATTTGGTGTGCTTCTATATACAGTATCTCACAAAAGTGAGTACACCCCTTACATTTTTGTAAATATTTTATTATATTTTTTCATGTGACAACACTGAAGAAATGACACTTTGCTTCATTGTAAAGTAGTGAGTGTACAGCTTGTATAACAGTGTACATTTGCTGTCCTCTCAAAATAACTCAACACACAGCTATTAATGTCTAAACCGCTGGCAACAAAAGTGAGCACACCTCTAAGTGAAAATGTCCAAATTGGGCCCAAAGTTTCAATATTTTGTGTGGCCACCATTATTCCAGCACTGCCTTAACCCTCTTGGGCATGGAGTTCACCAGAGCTTCTCAGGTTGCCACTGGTGTCCTCTTTCACTCCTCCACGATGACATCACAGAGCTGGTGGATGTTAGAGACCTTGCGCTCCTCCACCTTCCATTTGAGGATGCCCCACAGATGCTCAATAGGGTTTAGGTCTAGAGACATGGTTGGCCAATCCATCACCTTTACCCTCAGCTTCTTTAGCAAGGCAGTGGTCATCTTGGAGTTGTGTTTGGGGTCATTATCATGTTAGCATACTGTCCTGCGTCACAGTCTCTGAAGGGAGAGGATAATCCTCTGCTTCAGTATGTCACATTACATGTTGGTATTCATGGTTCCCTCAATGAACTGTAGCTGCCCAGTGCTGGCAGCACTCATGCAGTCCCAGACCATGACACTCCCACCACCATGCTTTACTGTAGGCAAGACACACTTGTCTTTGTACTCCTCACCTGGTTGCCACCACACGCTTAACACCATCTGAACCAAATAAGCTTATTTTGGTCTCATCAGACCACAGGACATGGTTCCAGTAAGTCCTTAGTCTGCTTGCCTTCAGCAAACTGTTTGTGGGCTTTCTTGTACATCATCTTTAGAAGAGGCTTCCTTCTGGGACGACAGCTATGCAGACCAAATTTTATGCAGTGTGTGGCGTATGGTCTGAGCACTGATAGGCTGACCCCCCACCCCTTCAACCTCTGCAGCAATGCTGGCAACACTCATACGTCTATTTCCCAAAGAAAACCTCTGGATATGACGCTGCTCATGTGCACTCAACTCCTTTGGTCGACCATGACGAAGCCTGATCTGAGTGGAACCTGTCCTGTTAAATCGCTGAATGGCCTTGGCCACAGTGCTGCAGCTCAATTTTAGCAGTGTCAGTATGCATCAGTTAAGTTGACAATAGGTCTAGGAATAATATGCCTATCTAGATTATTTTATGCTGCTTTTAAATACATATGTGGCCCTTATTTGTTACTCAGTCTTACTCTATTTTAATAAATATCCTTCTTTATATTTTACTATAGGCTGATAAATTAAAAGAAGTATAATACTTGAAAAAATATGTATATTTAAAGGTTCTCATTCCTAGTTCTTATCTTGAATGTTAATAATTGTTATAACCAGACTGCAGATAGTGGAGATAGTCAAAAAATACATTTATATCCAACATACTAGACCATTTTTTTTAGATTCTTCAAAACCTCTGGCATTAATACTTCTGCTAATCCTGTCAGTGAAGGGTTTAGCCCCTCTTACATGGATTAAAAAACAATACTTTAGCATCAAGACATGTAGAAACAGCTGCAGAGTGGTGTGGAATTCATCAGAGGAGCTTTGTCAAACTAAATACAATTAGCAGGAATGCTCCTATTTATTCTCCACCCAGACTAAATGAATAGACATGCTTCATTTTGAATATTTGAAAACTGTAGATTTGATAAGGCAGATCTTAAAACAATATAAAAATATTGCTTTTGTAACCTCAAATGTTTACAATGTCACCATCATTCTCATTTCTGTACCACAGGGACAATATATGAAGACAGACAATGGCTGCTGCAATATATGTAAAGGTAATATTCAATCCAGCAATATGTAACCTTTTTATTTACTAAAAGGTGTTTTTTTGGTGATAGTATAGAACTTGGTCGAGATCCATGTTTCAATGCAGTTTTCACCTATTACTGAACTAGGATAAGTCTTTAGCTTTCTGGGCCTGAGAAATCAAAGACTGGAAGCTTGAGTGGGCAAACAAAGAGTGCAAGACACATGCTTGGTAAAACTGTTGGTATTTTCCTCTAAATGACCATTTGGGGGGAACTCAATCGTTAGGAAAAAATACAAAGTTGTTTTATTAGCTTTAGTGGTTTGCATCCTGGTATCAAAGAGGCAATGAGAAAAAATACAGCTATTAATAAATTCTTTTTTTTTTTCACTTTACACAAATGTAGGCTTCTTTTTTTTTAAGGGGGGGGGGGCAGAATATTGCATTAGTAAGTGGAAGAATGGGTTTGATAATAAAGTTGGCAATGCCTCCACGCAGGACAGGAGGTATTCCCTTCCTGGGAAATTAACCAGTAACCTAATCAAAGTAATTGAGCACAGAGAGACTACTAGAACCAGCATATATACTTAGCCATAAGTATACAGATGTACACCAGTATAGAAATAACACTAGCTTTATATATGAAAAGATTAATAATAGTACATACATCCAATTGACAAACAAGTAATATCAGCAAAGGGCCCAATAGGAGTCCTGGTGGAATTGAGCACATATCCTAGTACAGTGATGGCGAACCTTGGCACCCCAGATGTTTTGGAACTACATTTCCCATGATGCTCAATTACACTGCAGAGTGCTTGAGCATCATGGGAAATGTAGTTCCAAAACATCTGGGGTGCCAAGGTTCGCCATCACTGTCCTAGTATATACAGTTATTTAAGCAGTATTGAACCCAAAAGCAAACATTTATTATATTGCAGCTTACCATTTCTTAGATATAATGGCTGCATTTGTTTTATTTTTTAGGCTTTTTTTCCTTTTTTTTGCGTCTGGTGATTCAGCCAGTAGGATTGTTGTTTTTTAACAGATCAGGCTCCCGTGCAAATGTAGCAGTTAGGCTTTTGAGTTAAACAATGTACTACTCACAGGGGTGTTTACAATGATCATCTTTTATTTATCCCAAAACCAAAAAACTGTTGCTGTAACTGTACTGCAGTGTGAGCTGAAGTTTGGCTTCAATGTGTTAGTGTATGTAAATATGCTAGTACATCCAACACTCCCCTCCTCTCATACTGACAATGCTGTTGTATAAAGGTCCTTCCTGTGTTTCATCATCCAGAGTGGGGGCACCCTAAAAAAGAAAACAAATAAAATCTACCACATCTAATGATTAGTAAGCTGTAATATATTACATTTTTCGTTTTGGGTTTAATACTGCTTAAATGAAGATACCACCAGCATGTTTTTTTTTTTTTTTTATTAAAAATGTTAGCTGCAAGTCTCTTGCTTTAGCAATCCACAAATAAATAAGCTTATAGGAAAATAGAAGTCGATGATATAATATCAAAATTAGGGCTCTACCAGAGGTTCCCTATAGGAAAGAGTACGGTTCCTGGTGGCTGTATTAGTACTTATTACCTACATTTTTTGCTACCTTCTTGCCCCTCATTTATGTACTTATATTAATTTCCTTAGAACTAAGCATACATTCAGAGACTCTTTTAACCTATAGTATATAATGGCACTCCCTAAAAAGGGAAAAGATATAATGAAGCGGGGAAGGTTTGCTAAAACTCATTCAAACTCTGGTACAGTTGTGTAACCAACCAGCATCTCACTTCAGCTTGTTCAGTTCAGCTTTGACAATAAAACCTAGAAGCTGATTGGTTACAGCTGAACCAGATTTTTGTGTGCACCAGTTTTTAAAATCTCCTCCATGTGTAAATTACTGCCTGGATCTCTCTTAAATTTGGATTTTAAGATCCTGGCAAAATTTGTGGCATTTAGATTACAACACCTACTCCCAAAAGTTGTTCACCTGGATAAAGTAGGGTCATTATGGGGCAAGAAGCTAGGAACAATTCGATTAGGGCCCTCCATCTAACTCATTTGCTTCCACTCTATGTATGCGCCCTCACAGTCTACAGACTGCACATGCTGAAAAACCATTTGACAGGATAGACTGAATTTTCCTTGTGTAAACCCTAACGACTCTGGGGTCAGAATCTAATTTAATAAACTGGATACTTGCTTTATACAGAATGCCCTCTGCCATCATTAAAGTTAATGGCACCTTTTCACCGTCTTTTAGCATTAAAAATGGCACCAAGTAGGGTTGCTCCCTGTCACCTATTTATAATGTCTACAGAGGCATTGCTTCGTAAGATTAGAGGGAAAACAAATATTCATGGATTTATGGTGGGTTTCACTAAGCATATATTGTTTGCTTTTGCAGATGATATACTGTTTTATATCTCAGATTCACTGATAACTTTGCCTCATTTAATGGTGAACTTTGGAGCCCTGTCAAGTTTCTAAATCATTTTTTTTAAGTCCAAAATTATGCTGTTGTATGTACCTCGGGAGATGGTTAGCTACCTTAAAGTGGTTGTAAAGCCACCTTTTTCTTGCTATAATCCCCTGTGTTTGATTACATTATGTGCCCCATTGTATGTTAGTTATAAAAAATATGCCTCTTTGTACCTTATTACAGAGCACCGCTTGGCACTCATGTGACCGCCCGCTGCTGTCTTCCCCGATCTGACAACTACAGCATGGGGTGCTGAGAATCCCCCAGTGACGTCATCCAGGAGGAGGGGAGGAGAGCGGTGGGCAGTCACATGAGCGCCAAGTGGAGCTCTGAAATAAGGTATAAAGAGGCATATTATTTATAAATAACAACAATGGGGCACATAATGTAATCTAACACAGAGGATTATAGCAAGAAGGAGAGGAGGGGAGCAGATCGGAGCTGACAGGCAGGGAAGGAGGGGGAGAGAGGGAGCAAGTTGAGACAGTGGGATGACGGAGGTTTGTAAACTGACCACAATATCAGAGCTCAGCAGCCATGATAAACGTGGTCAGTTTACAGAGGGGGGAGAAACACCAGGCAGAATCAGCCAGGTATTTTAGGTGATAGAAAGAGCCAAATTACACAGCACAGGCACTGTGCTGTATAACATGCTTTAAAGGAACATGATCTTTTTTTTTTTTTTTGTGTTACAACCACTTTAAGCAATCATTTCCTTTGGAATGGAATATGGAGGCTATTAAATATTTGGGCATATATTTAACTAATGATCTAACAAGACTGTATGCTGAAAATTATGTTCCCTTGCTTTATAAGTTTTATTTCTCCTGCAGCTGGTGTCCATTTTACCCCCCAAAGACCTTTTTTTCTTATAGTCCGCAGGTTTTTACAACATTTGTGTGTTAAAAGGCTAAACCCATATTAGCATAGCAAATTCTTATGAGGGCTAAATCTGAGGGTGAACTAGGTCTCCCGAATTTAAAAAATTGTTATAGAGCAGTAGCTTTGATGAGAATACTTAGCTAGAGACATCATGCTGACCAAAAATTCTGGGTAGTGCTGGGTAAGAGCCAGGGCCACTTAAGTGACTTGATAACATTGTCCCCAATGAGGGAAGTGGGCAGATGAAATATGCATATGCAGAGCAGACACAGACACTGTCTGCTCCACTCTATGGGCCATCCAATCCATTCAGGTGGAAGGGGACAGATCCCCTTCTGTTATTTTTAGCGGATTTGAGGTAGGTGGGTGTAAACAGACACAAGTCCTTTTACATCTAGCGCTCCATAGAGGTGAATGGAGGGCCTGATTGGGTCTGCTTGAAAAACAGAAAGGTGGACCCATCATGTGAAAGTGGCCTAAGGCTGCTTTCACACCTATGCTCTGCAGTCTACCCGCACTGTGGGTGCAGAGCAGTGCACCCGTAGCTTTCCTGCAGGTTAGCTGCACTTTACCATAGACTTCTATTATATCCTGCAGGGGTGGTACACTTTTTTAAAGTGCACCAAAAATCATTATGTATCTCATACAGGTTCCTCAGGGAATAGGAGATAGAGTTGGGGTGTTGGTTTTCTGAATTGCAAGGACACATCATCTTGGATTTAACCCACACCTCTTCTATTGGCTTAAAAACACAGGAGACAAATGATAACATTTTAACAAGATTGTATCGAATTTTACATTGAACACCAATCAAATTCTAATAACACATATTGCTGAAATCAAAGACTGTGGGTATTATTAAAGTAGCATTTAGAAAAAATGCTGTTTTTGTCAAAGGTGATTTGGAAAGTCATGGTAATCATTTGATGAAGATTTTTCTGTTGTTTGTTCACTTTGCTGCATTCAAATGCAAAAATGCAAGAGTATAACATTTTCTCTTCGACCAATTCGAAAAATGTATCGATTTTGGAAGTTTCTAATCCCAAAAAATTGGTAAATTTGAATAAAATTAAAACATTTAGAATACGAATTCCCAATACGAATTTAACTAATCAACCAAATTGAACTAAATGAAATAACTAGAATAACTAATCAAAACGAAACAAAACTAAACTAATTTTTTTGTCCTGCACATATTCATACAGTATATGGTGGGAATGTCCTAAGCTTAGACCATTTTGGACGAAGGTTAGACAACTGATTTAAGATATTACTTCAGTACAAATTAATGATGACCCAGCACAATGATTGTTAAATGCTGTGTACATTCTGACTGGGATGTAAAAGAAAAGCATTGTTCCCCACCTTTTAAATGCTGCTAAAGGCTCGATTCCTTTATATTGGAAAAAAAAAACCCACAAACAAACTCAGTTAAAGACTGTATTAAACAGGTAAATTATGATACTCGGGGGATGGAGCTGCTGACCAATATGGCCACACACTGAGTTAGCACAGCCACAAGGGATCGTGCATGTGCATGAGCAGCTAACTTGAATAGCCCCTTTAATAGCAGATGAAACAGTATCTGAGCATTGGATTGGAACGGCCTGTACCTGGTCGGTATGGGAGCCCCATTATGTGCCGCTTTTCTGAGTGAAGAGCTGTTTCCCGCATTGGGGTGCGCTGTAACGGGAGAGAAGGAGGAGCTTCAGCGTGGACTGCTGCCAGAGCCCCGGTCGTAGCTGGGAACTCTCGGCTTGCTTCTTGACTGAAGACGGAGGAGGAGACTGGCGGTAATAGTGACTCTTGGCTAGCGATCTCAGAGGCTCTCGTCTAGCGATCTCAGAGGCTCTCGGCTACTATCGCTGGGGGTTCAGAGTACATCATCCTGGATTGACAAGGGCTGGTAAGGATCGGCAGTGACCGGTAGTTCCTGGAAAGAGTCAGTAAGACCCGCAGAACTCTGAGAAACTCGGAAAGCAATTGGAGAGTATCACAGAGATAGTGAGCCGCCCAATAATTGATTGACGGAGATAGTCATTGGAGATGCTTGAGAACAGTTAAGGAGACCTTGATCTTGGTTTGAATTGGGATGGCCGCATGGAGATACCTCAGCCAACAGAGAACAGGCATAGGTAATCTGGGGAATACAGTGTGGAATACAGCACAGAAATACTATCTCCTGGAGGCAAGGGGCATATGATGGCATAGCCAAATCTAACCCAGAAGAGAGAATAAAAAATACATCATAGATATCTATATATATTCTGAATACTTTAACGTAGAAACATCTTGAATCCAGAAGAGTGGGTGGGGGGAAAAAATCCCCTAATAGTGTTAATTGGTCTCATTATTTTTATTTTTAATTGCATGATTGTGAGGGGACTGTGATTGATTATGGTTGACTTTCTGGCTTTTTTGATTTTTTATTCTTTCAAATATGGCACCAAAAAAACAAAAACTCCCCAATCTCAAAGGAAAAAAAGATAGCACAACAAATGGAGCAAATAAAAACATTACAGGGGCACAATCAACCCAAACAACTAATATAAAGGAATATTTTCAGCAACTTCAACTAACACAGGGATTATCTAACACAATAGAGTCATATACAACCTCAGGAACAATGGAAGAAGAGATGGGTCAATTTAGGAACAGCTCACCAATTAATATAATATGATTGATAAACGAATGCAGTGGAGAAAGGGAATTGGGACATGAAAACATATATCTGCTCCCTTCACACAAGGGAAGATATGGATCAATACGTATATAAGTTAGACACCTCATATAAAGCCAAAATGCAGGAATACCAAGATATCCGTACAAAAAAACAGGATAAAATAGATACAATGGATACTAGATTGGTGGCTATGGAACAAAAAATGGCACAAGCAAAGGTTAAAATACAGGAACAGGATCAATGCTTAAAGCACGCTATAAATACTATAGACGATCTAGAAAATAAAATAAAATCAACACAATTCTAATCTTTTTGGCTCTATACACCACCACAATGGATTTTGGGTATTTACATCCAAATCAGGTGAACGATGTAGGAATTACGACAGTTTGTATATGTTCCTCCCACTTTTTAAGGGAACAAAAGTAATGGGACAGATTAACAATCATCCATCAAACTCACTTTTTAATGCTTGGTTGCAAATCCTTTGCAGTCAATTGCAGCCTGAAGTCTGGAATGTATAGACATCACCAAACGCTGGGTTTCATCCCTGGTGATGCTCTGCCAGGCCTCTACTGAAACTGTCTTCAGTTCCTGCTTGTTCTTGGGGCATTTTCCCTTCAGTTTTGTCTTCAGCAAGTGAAATGCATGCTCAATAGGATTCAGGTCAGGTGATTGACTTGGCCATTGCATAACATTCCTTAATTGGTAGACAACTAACTCATTTTGAACAATTATTAATAAAGGAACAAAGATTGATCCATAATTTATTGACCATATATAAGCTCTTACTTCCTTCTGAACCCCTTAATGAGTTAATATATATGAAAAAGTGGGAAAACGAAATAGGGAACTCGATCGCATTAGTAGAATGGAATAAGGCATTCTCCTTGATAGATAAAATGTCAATAGTGGTTAAAATCAAGAAAGGAACTATACACAACTCGGAAGACAACTCAGAGACAACTTGGAAACTGTCAGGGCTGGCTTAGCCCTTCCTTCTCTGGGCTGGCCGCTCAGCTAATTGCCAGCTCTCTTCTCTTTCTACAGTTACCAGCTGTTCCTAATGATGCTTGTCTGACCTGCCTACTTAAAGCCTTCCAGCTCACTTCACCTTTGCCTTCGCCTTGGTCACATCACTAGAAACCATCTCCTGCGGTTTGTTTAAAGACTGGCTTGCTGACATCCTTTCTGGCTACTTATCCTGCTTGCTGTTGCTCTACTTGGATCCCTGACTTCTGGCCTGGCTGACTACCCGATCTGGTTACTGGACTCTGGCTATGCTTGACTACGATTTTTCTATTTACCTTTTTATTTTTATTAATAAACAAGTGTGATTTAATTGTACTTCTGTCTCGGTCTGAGTCATAGTTTCTGACAGAAACATGTTGGAGATGCCTTAAAGTTAGAGGAATGATGACACACACATGGTGTAATTGTCCAATGGTGAAGGGTTTATGGTATAAGATATTCAATATTAAGAGTTCAGGTCCTCAGCAGTTTTTATATAATCTTTATTTATACAGGTGGTACTTTACTGTACGTATATTATAAGTCACTATTCGTTAATCAGAAAAGGATTCCTCACTCAGCTGTCTCCCTTATGGTTTTGTTTTCTTTTTTTGAGTTTGTCTTGTGTTTTTAATTTTTTTTGGTAGTTTAGAGCGACCTGTTAATCTGTTCATGCAGTTGCATGAATATATGGTAATGTATTTAATTTATAGGAAGAGTTCTGCATGCTCACTATATGAATTAATTATGTATTGATGCAAGGCACTCATTTCCCCTCCTAATTCTAAGAGATAACTTTTTGTGTTATTTCTATAAATGTTTTTTCCTTTGTTTTAGCTCCAAAACTTTGCATGATACAGTCAAAACTGACTGACATTTCTCAAGATGGTTGTAGTGCTAAAGTCCAACTTTCATACTGTAAGGGGTCATGTCGGAGCTCGAGCGAGTAAGTATCATTTCCGTGGCATTCCTGGAAAATATCTATATATAACAGAGGTTACATTACCCTGTTTAAATATAAGTAATGTAATAGATTGAAAGCAATCATTTGACTATAAAGCATGTATTTATTATGCTGATATTATACAGTATGTTATAGTTGATGTATGAATATTGCTTCCCCTCTCCCCTTGACTAAATGAACAGTCAACCCTTGCAGTGCTGCCACAGCCTTTCTGCAAGGGATAATTTTCATATTTCTTGAAGTTGGGCTTTATACATTCAATGCATGTTTATGTATAGTGAACACCTAAAGCTGATTTTCTAGTGTCTTCCTTCAAAAAAAAAAAAAAAAGATTTGAGTTATATGATCTTATTTAATTAATATAGAGGGCAAGGAGCAAAGTGCTGTTTTTTTAATATAGTAACTTAAAACAACCAATCAGAATCTGTCTTGCACTGATATAATTACAGCAGAGTGATTTCTGATTGGTTGCTATGGTTTACTGAGGTTAATACGTGTTCTCCTATTTGGGTCCAAAGATGTTCTAAGTCAAGGTGGAGAATAGGGATGAGCTGAACGGTTCGGTGTAGTAGAAACTGTACACACTGTATTAGATACTGTGTACACCGCCTGCACTGTATTAGAAACTGTACAATGGTTGCATGCTATTTTATACTGTATACACCACCAGAAGTGTAGTAGAAACTGTACACACTGTATTAGAGACTGTACACACTGTATTAGAAACTGTGTACACCGCCTGCACTGTGTGGGAAACTGTATAATGGCTGCATTGTATTTTATACTCTGTACACCACCAGAAGTGTAGTAGAAATTGTACACACTGTATTAGATACTGTGCACACCACCTGCACTGTATTAGCAACTGTACAACAGCTGCACTGTATTGTGTACACCACCAGAAGTGTAGTAGAAACTGTACACACTGTATTATATACTGTGTACACCACCTGCACTTTATTAGCAACTGTACTACGGTTGCACTGTATTGTGTACACCACCAGAAGTGTAGTAGAAACTGTACACACTGTATTAGATACTGTGTACACCTAGGGTTGCCACCTGTCCGGGATTCACCTGGACAGTTCGGGTTTGGAATCATGCATCCGGGTTTCAGACTACCTGAAACCCGGACACATGATTCAAACTGGACTATGGCTTCCCAGCAGGGTTGCTGGCTGCAGTTGTCTAACCCGAGAGTGTCTGTTACATTCTCTTTCGTGCTGCACAAAGCCAGCAATAACAATTCCCCCCCAAACACATGGACAGATGAGAGAGGAGAGAGGGCTTGATCTGCATCTCTTCATCTCGCCCCTCCACCCCGTGTCTGCCCACACTCCAATCCCCAGGGATGTGCCTCAGAAAAGGAAAGTGGGGGCCGGAAATTTGAAGTCCAGTAGCCTTAGATACATCTGGATGAAAGGTGCTATGTGCCAATGGTGAACTCACCATCCACCCCTGCCTGTGACTGAAGTCTCCCCCCTTCTTTCTCCTGCCTGAGTGAGTACACTAAGGTAAATCAGGGTTCTCAGAGCACCCCTTACATCAGAGTTCACCTTTACACCAGAAAACACAGTGTTTCCCCTTACACCAGAGTTCTTAGTGTTCCCCCTTAAATCAGGGTTCCCAGAGCATCCCTTATGTTAGAGTCCTCACAGTTCTCCCTTACATCAGAGTCTACAGAATCCCCTCTTACAGTGAAATGGAACTCTGCGAGTTCAGATGTAAAAGGGGAACTCTGCCAGTTCAGATGTAAAAGGGGAACTCTGTGGACTCTGGTGTAAAGGGGGACTCTTGTTATTAATTTCATATGATTAGAAATGTTAATAGAAAAATATATGTATAGTTTATACTATAAAAAAGAAATTGCTGTGTGCCACTAAAGTGTTCGGGTTTGACTTGATGAAAAGGTGGCAACCCTATGTACACTGCCTGCACTGTATTAGCAACTGTACATCGGCTGCACTGTATTTTAAACTGTGTACACCACCAGAAGTGTATTAGAAACAGTACACCATGGAATGCACTGTAGATGCATCTGTAGATGTAAGCTACACTTGAATTGAATTGGTTGCCGTCTCCTGAGTTCCATTGCTGGAGAAACCCTACCTTTAAAGGGAGTAGCCTCCACAGAGACCACCTGACCATGGGGGTCATAGAGACCATTGAGCAGATCATTTTTAGGCAATCTAAGGCCCTCAGATATGAGGAGGTTAGAGCCTGTGACACTCTCTCATATGACTAGGATCTTCTCGACTGGCAAAGAGATGGTACCTTCCACAGTGTCGAACTGGGCCCCTAGGTATACCAGGCGCTGTACTGGTTCCAGATGGCTTTTCTCTAAGTTTAGCAGCCAACCAAACTCGAGCAATGTGGTGATAACCTGCGCTCTGTGGATCAGCAACTGCTCCTCGTCTTGGGATAGTAACATGAGGTGGTCGAGATAGTGGTACAACCGTATCCCTTTTGTTCTGATAAGGTTCACCACGGCCAGAAGAACTTTCGAAAAAACGCAAGGTGAGGTTGTCAGCCCGAAAAGGAGGCAGGTGAACTGCCCGGCCATGAGGTTTTTGTGAAATTCTTCTGCTACAGGCACGTGGAAATAGGCATTCTCTATGTTGATTGAGACTAGCCAATCACCTTACTGCATATCTTGCTGAATGGTAGACAGAGTCTCCATTTTGAATCTTTTATGTTTTATAAACTTGTTCAGGTAGGTTAGGTCTATCACGGGATGCCATAAACCGTTTTTCTTTAGCATTAGGAAGAGAGGGGAGTACATCTCTTGGAACTCTTCACCCTTCAGGACAGGAACCACGGCTCTCTGTACCATTAGCAAATTCACATCGGACAGTAAAACCTGCTTCTTTTCTTCTGACCTTGGTAGCAGGGTAGAAATAAACTTGGAGAGTACTGGTGAAGGAGCATGTGATGGTCCAGTAGTCAGAGATAGAGGCCACCCAGACGTGCCAGAAGAGAAGCAGACGCGCCCCCACTCGACCCACCTGGGTGGGCCCAATCTAAAAATGACTTAGCCGGCTCATGTCCTCCAGATGCCTGGCTTTTAGTGGGCTTTTGGGAGGATCTCCGACCCTTGCTCCAATTCCTCCTGAAATCTCGGCCGGGCCTGTAGGAGCGTGCTTCCCTTGAACGCTCTGTGCTGCATCTTCTCCGATAAGGCCTGTTATGGCCGAACAGATGCCTATCCTGCGGCATGAACCCCCGACTTCCCACCCATGGCCCAGGCTATAGTGCTACCCAGCCTGTTGCTAACAACAAGGGTCCTTCAAAGGGGATCCTACACCAGACTTGTTTAGATGCTTGATCAGTAGGCCAAGGGCGTAACCGTAAGGCCCGCTTAGCCATGACCAAGGATAGCATAGTCTGGGCCAGCAGGCAGATCAGGTCGATGGAAGTTTCCCCCAGGAAGGCTGCTGGCAGCTTCACCTCTTGGACTGTCGAGACCCTGAACAGTTCTTTTGAATCTCCCTTGAGCATGGAGTCCACATTTTCTGTCCTGGCTTTCATAGCCTTGGACATGGCCATGAGGGTCAAAGCGGGTTTGCAAGCCATACTGGCCAGCCCGTATATCGTTTTGAGGTCTTGATCTATTCTCCTCTTGAGCCCACCCTTAAAGGATACAGAATCCTCTAAAGGAAGAGTGACATTTTTGCCCAGTCGCATCAATGCTGCGTCTACCAGGGGAACGTTTTCCAGATGCTTTACTTCCTCTGCTTTGAAGGGGTATAATCTGGAGGTTTTACTTGACAAAGATGTCTTCTTGTCTACTTTGCTCCATTTCTTGTCAATTATATCTTTCAGCTCTGAAAGGAGTGGGGAATTGGAGCTCTCCTTCCCTAGGTGCTTAAAGAATTTCCTTTGCTTAGCCGAGGGAGTGGAGGGATCTTCCCACTTAAGGGCCTCTTTGACCGCTTTAATTAGTGGTGAAACTAGAGCGACGTTGAAGCCTCCAACAAATGTGTCTGCTTCTATTTGACTGTCTGAAGACCCGGGAGATGAGTCATAAGGCTGGGATGGACCTGGATCCTCTTGGGCATCATCAGCCAGGTGGACTGGCTCTGAATGCAGGCCATACTGTACTCCTTCAAGGATTTCTTCACCACATGCTTAACTAGAGACTCCATATGTTAGCTTTCAGTCTCTTTTTCCCCAACTGCCAGGGCATAGCATGAGTCGCACAAGGATTTGCCCTCCGGGACTCGTGTCCCACATCCCCAGCAGGCTCTGTGGTCAGAGTGGCTGTCATGGCAGTGGGTGTGGTGTCTGGAGGAGGAATGGGAACATCTCCTCTGTTGAAGGGTCCTAGATGGAGAGTCACGTCTGGATCTTAATGAGGAAGGCTGACATTGGGGCCTGGCAAGGTTCCAGTCATCTCAAAAACAGCAAACTGGCGGTCTTACCTGAAAGGGCTAACTAAAGAAAAGAGTAGGAAAGAGAGCATGACCTTATGGCATATGTCCATCCACAGCGGATCTGGCCCCCTTCCTCTCACCCCCACGTACCTACAGCGCAAGGGCTGGATGCATGGAGGCGTTGACTTGTCCATGGCACCCTGAAGGATGAATAGCCAACAATCCTGCAGTCTGTAGGAATTCCCCATGTCCTAGAAGAAAGGAGTAAGGTGCCAGCACATAGGAATGTACTTCCCCTTAAAGTGCCATCTCTCCCCCGTTCCCTTCATTCACCATGATCCCAGGATTTTGTTTACCTTGTCCTGGGTGCCTGGTACCTGGGGAAACTGCTACAGTCTGCATGCAGATTATTCCAATGTGGCAGGGGCCAGCAGGGATTTGAATTCAACACAGTAGTGATGTCACCGATGTGCCCCGTGCGTGCCTGCACCACAGCAACCCACCGTAATGCACCTGCGTGGCCACCGGGTCCCCCGTTGAGCTGTGCATGCACAAACCAAGCCTCTGTTTTACCTGAGGTTTCGTGCATGCGTGGAAGCTCGCCGCAACCCGAAAGAGGAAGACGTGTCCTGGAATGTAGAAGCTTTCCAGGTGCCATAAGGGTACCAGAATCAGGAAATGTTGTGAGGGGAGGAAACTAACAACAAAGACAAAAACTGCTGCCATAGAGAAAGGAATTCCTGGGAGCTTTAAGACCTTGCCAGCCGATCCCTACAAGACTTCTCAGTCCTGGGCATATGCAGGTCGTCCCCACCACTGAGCACATATGCCTGAAGAAGCACACCCACCCATGGCTGGGCCCCGGGCTATCTTTGATACCACTAAAATTGTATGCCTGACACCAACCCACTTGGGGCTTTAATTGTTTGGTCTTGGATGTCAGTGTAGGTCCAATGAGGAGGACAAAAAAAGAACGCATTCTCTGGCTGGGAGCTCAAATCTATAGGAATGTTGTCCTATAGCATTGGAGAGGTGACAGGGTTAACCCTACATGTAGGATGCCATGGAGTCTGTCAGGAAATGTGTTGTTCAATGCTAGCTGGCAAGATCTAATTCCCATTCTATGGTGTGTAGCAACTGTATTGACTAGTCCCCAGGAAAGTTAAATCATTGCTGCTTTACAGTGCCTGGCTATAAATTTGTTTGAATGTCACCCAGTCACATATAATAAACCTAAAACCGCGAGAAAGAACAACTGCTAAGACAGAGGGAAGTTTTCATGCAGCAAACATACTAAATGTCATATCTAAAGATGGCTATATATTTTTTCCTAAAAAATGAACGGATTCCTCCATCTATGCAAACAAAGTGGATGGAGGAATCCCCTCCTCTGGAACACTGTATTCTGACTGTGGCCCCTGATGCTGTCAGAGTACACTTATTAGCAGTTGCAGCCTACTGGCTGCAGCCGCTGATTGAGGAAAGTTTTCCAACTTGTTCATTTGGCAAAAGTTGATCTAACAATAGGCTTCTGTTGAGTAGGGAGGGCCTGTCACTGATTGAAGGTCAGCTAGTCATTGTTGAATCAGCTAGATTTGGGCTTTAGGCTGACTATTACTACAAAATCAAATCTTTTCATTAATGGAAAGAGATTCTTGTTACTATTTAACCCCCCCCTGCCCACATTCTGTTTATGTTCCCCCCAGCACAATGCCCTGTACAGGGTATATATATATATGTACGGTAACTAAACATCCCCACTTTAAGAGCCAGCAATCCAACATTTCTGCTGCAGCTGGCTCTAAGTACTGGCTGTCACTGAAGGCTAGCCACATTGAGGTTGAAATGGTATGTGCAGTGCTATCAGTATAATGATAAAAGAGATATCCCTGCGCTATCGTAAATAAAATCTATTAAACCTCAAATAGGGTTGCAGCCAAACACCGACAGAGGTATAAACCTACCACTGAAACATATAGCGAAAAATCAAATAAATGGTGCTGCGCTCCCTTAAACCAATAAACTAGATAAATTAATCCATAAAGTGCTAACCAATAAATACATAAACTATCTGTGAATAAATTCTGATTCCCGTGACAATAAATACATAAACTATCTGTGAATAAATTCTGATTCCCGTGACAAATCGTGATCAGTGATTAAAGTGACTAGTGCAAGAAAACATTCCAAACGAATATATATATATATATGTGCAAAGAAAAAAAATAAAAAACATATATAAAATCGCATAAGCCAAAGCAAAATCGCATAAAATCACACAGTGATAGTGATAAATGCAAATAAATAAATTATCTTACTAAGTGTAAATACAAACATATAAAATCGCATCGGTAACAGGAAAATCGCATACAACCATACAGTGATAGTGATAAATGCGAGTAAATAAAATATCTCACAGAGTGTGTATAAAAATAATAAAACCAAACTTAATGATAGTGAATCATTCAGTGCAAAAAAATGAATAAGTCTCTCAAACTGCAGAGTAAGTAAAGGGTGGCAAAAAATCCATAAGTTGCTTCTCGTAGTAGCAGGTGCAATACAACGCAAACTGTGCATACTCTGGTGTCTCTTCAGTGTCCCACACCTAACACTTAGGATGGCCCCTTACCTTACTGCTGTAAGGTGAACAGCATATAGAGACCAAAGTCTCAGATGGTAACAGCGGTGTACCCTTAATTCCAACTAGGAGGTCTTATCCCCACATCAGGGTGTCAAACTGGCAAGATCTCACAGAAAGGGAAACAGGAGGGCTCCAAATAGTGAAGTATGTATACACTTTTTATTGAAAAAACTCAAACAATGGAAAGGTACTCACAAACAATCAGTTTAAAAATGCCAGATATGCAGTAAAATGTTTCTTTTCGTTTCTCAGACGTGACTTCCGGTATCCACAAACGCTTCCTTCCGACGCGTATCGTCATGTGACTTCATCAGGGAATGCATTATGGGTATAAGGAAGTGTCTTTTATATTATTATCTACGGCGGCCATTTTCTCGAAGTCCCCTATTCATTAACATTAGGTCAGCCATTTTCCCGAAGTATTTATCTAGTTAGGTCCGGCGGCCATTTTCCTATAGTCTCCTATTCGTTCCCATCGAATCGGCCATTTTGCCGAAGTCCGGGCTCGACGTGTGGCCGTCTCTCCCGTGTTCCGCCATCGGTCCCTTTTAGTTTCCGATGGCCTCCGAACGGGAAATACTGGGTAACGAAAAACACTTATATTCGCCATCTATTTCTTAATACTGGCAATTTCTACGAGGCACGGGTAGCCGCCCCCTGCCGTTCCTCTCATATCAGGTCGGCGGCCATTTTCCCGTAGACCTCTCATAGGAATACACTGTAAAGTGTGTTTACCTATGGCATTTCTAAAAACCATAAATAAGACCTATACCACAACAAAATAGTCGACCCATGAGGGCTATAAATTAACTCTCTCCTATCTAATATTGAGTAGAGCTGTATATATAATAAAATCTACTAGGTAGTAAAAAGTTCTTTATCCAGTCCCTATTTAAAAAGGCTTTACTTGAAATATAAAATAATAACTATATGTTGCCCCTAATGGCTAAAACTGCTAAAAAATGTGATAAAAGTTATATATAAAAAGTCTATTAAAATATATAAAATATTAATTAAAATTTGTAATAGCATCCATTTACCTGAGTAATTTGTATGCACTGCAACCAATGCATACTATTAAAACGGTGCTATAAAGAAAAAGAATCTAATAGGTTGCCACAATTACTCCAGATTGTGCAAATCCTAAAACAGTAAATGAGAACAAAGGCGTGGATACTGAGAATAACGTCTAAGATACCCAGAGGTTAATCATTAAAAATTACCGTAAATCAATACTATATATTCTCATCTTCTAAATCCCTTAATTATCCTCAACGTTATACCATTAAAAATCACTAATAAAACAGTTAACATCAAACTCTATATTCAGGCCTTGAGGTGAAAAAGTATCTAAAATAAAGATCCATTTGGATTCAAGCTGGCTAAGTGTCCTGACTTTATGGCTACCTCTCCAATGTTTTTTATAGGGTTCGATCCCCCAAAACGTGAGGTGGGTGGGATCCCTATTATGGTGAGTGCTAAAATGTCTGGACACACTATGTTTGTCAAAGCCGCTCATGATGTTTTTTACGTGTTCCTTAATCCTTACTTTTAGTGGTCTTTTTGTTCGTCCTACATACTGTAGGCCACAGCTGCATTGGAGAACATAAACCGCTCCTTCCGTATTACAACTTATGAAATTTTTTATTTCATATGAATTACCGGTACTGGTCGACATAAATTTAAATTTCTTCTCAATCGGTCTTTTAATCCTTGTACAGGCATAGCAGCGTTTACATGGATACAATCCTTTTCCAGTGAAAAACGTAACCCCATTAAAAGGTGGATCGGGGACGTTCTTCACAATTTTATCTCTTAGCGTCGGGGCCTTCTTATAAATAAATTTCGGATGCTGAGGTAAAATTCCTTGTAAGTGTGCATCTGACCCTAATATATGCCAATGCTTTTTGATCATTTTTTCTATACTTTTGTATTGCATGTTATAATTAAGTATTATTGGTACTTCATTCGGTTTGTCTATAGTCGATTCTTTGTCTTTAATCAATGTTATTCTATTCATCTCTTTTACTTCCATAATTTTCCTCTCAATTTCTATGTTTCTGTATCCTTTATCCGTGAAAACCGACCAATGTATGACCAGAGAGATAATAGGGGCTCACCTCAGGCAACACATGCACCAAGAGGAAGAAGTCCACGGGGAACATATGGACCACGAGGAAGGAGCCCACAGAGGACCCATGAGACACGTGGAAGGAGTCCACCATATAATTATGGAAATGGACAGAGAGAAAATTGGAGACCCCCACAAAGAGAGTATCGACCTTATGACCAAAATCCAGTACCATTTTTAAGAGACTACAATGATGATGGAAGAGTACAAAACGACTATCCAGACTCATACCAGAATAGAGCTTTTTTAGAGAGAGGGATGGAGAATCATCTCCCAAAATATCCAGTGGAATCAAGAGGCCAAAGAATCAGTCCAGGAAGAAGAGAGGGAAGAGAGCCGGGAGGAGAATACAGGCCAAGAAGAAACTGAAAGGTGAAGGTATCTTCAATCTGAGTGGCAAACCGCTGACACAGGAAGAAATTGGAGTACTAGATAAAGGCTTGAAATACGCACCAGTCAAAAATTTGGATAAGTTTGAGACTTATATACAAATTCAAAAATATGTCAGAACATTGAATATAAAAAAATATATAGCTAGTAACCCTTTTAAAAAACGTGCACCCGTGGAGAACTCAGACGTGGTTCATAGTCTTTTAAGGAATAAGTCTATTTTTAACCCACCTGTAAATAATAATAAACATGTAGATGTTTTTAAAAAAGCAGTGTCCCAAGAACTAAAGGATTTGAAAATTAAGAAATCAGTAGGACCAAAGTATATTAAATGTGGTATAAATAAATTAGTAAAGAGAAAAGATATTGTAATCCGCCCTGCAGATAAAGGGGGTGGGATTGTGGTTTTGTCTAAAGCACAATATAAAGAGACTATGAATAATTTATTGGAAGACAGAGATACATATGCATTATTACCTAGCAACCCTATATTTAAATGCAGGAAGGCACTGGAACAAGTCATTCATTTGGGTTTGAAGAAAAATATTTTAAATAAGAAAGAGGTGAAATACTTAATTCGTGAGTCATGTAGAACACCTGTCTTATACTCGATGCCTAAAATACACAAAGACAATATGAATCCACCACCGAGACCCATAGTTAATGGGATTGATTCCCTCACTGCAAGAATCGGACAATATCTGGACAATTACTTACAACCTATAGTAAAACAGACCACAGCGTATTTGAGAGACACAAAACAGGTATTACAGTTGATTGAAGAGTTACCGAAAGGAGATACACCATGGATATTAGCAACTGCAGACGTTGCGTCGCTATATACAATAATTCAGCATTATCAGGCGTGTGAAGCTACAAAATGGGGACTGAGGAAATTTTCAACCTTGCCATGCTTTCAGAGGAAATATTTGATTAAGTGTTTAGACTTTTGTTTGAAAAATAGTTATTTTTGGTATGATAGGAGTTACTATCATCAGAAAATAGGAGTTGCAATGGGGGCAAAATTTGCACCCAGTGTGGCATGCCTTTTTATGTCCCAATGGGAAGAAGAGTCGGTATTCAAGAACCCTCCAGAATAATTAATAATCTTTAAGAGATATATTGATGATATCCTGATCCTGTGGAAGGGAGAAAAAGATAGCCTGACCATGTTCTTAGAAAAATTGAACAACAATGATAGAAGCATCAGCTTATCATGGGAAATAAGTGAGAAATCAATTTCCTTTTTGGACTTAGAAATTTGGCAGGAAGATAACAGACTCTATACTAAAACACATTTTAAAAATGTTGATAGAAATAGTTACCTGCCAGTAGATAGTTGTCACCATCGTACGTGGTTATGCAATATTCCGAAGGGCCAACTGATTAGGCTGTGAAGGAATTGCTCCCTCCCTGGAGATTTTTTGATGCAAGCAAGGAAAATTGGACAAAGGTTCACGGATAAAGGATACAGAAACGTAGAAATTGAGAGGAAAATTATGGAAGTAAAAGAGATGGATAGAATAACATTGATTAAAGACAAAGAATCGACTATAGACAAACCGAATGAAGTACCAATAATACTTAATTATAACATGCAATACAAAAGTATAGAAAAAATGATCAAAAAGCATTGGCATATATTACGGTCAGATGCACACTTACAAGGAATTTTACCTCAGCATCCGAAATTTATTTATAAGAAGGCCCCGACGCTAAGGGATAAAATTGTGAAGAACGTCCCCGATCCACCTTTTAATGGGGTTACGTTTTTTCACTGGAAAAGGATTTTATCCATGTAAACGCTGCTATGCCTGTACAAGGATTAAAAGACCGATTGAGAAGAAATTTAAATTTATGTCGACCAGTACCGGTAATTCATATGAAATAAAAAATGTCATAAGTTGTAATACGGAAGGAGCGGTTTATGTTCTCCAATGCAGCTGTGGCCTACAGTATGTAGGACGAACAAAAAGACCACTAAAAGTAAGGATTAAGGAACACGTAAAAAACATCATGAGCGGCTTTGACAAACATAGTGTGTCCAGACATTTTAGCACTCACCATAATAGGGATCCCACCCACCTCACGTTTTGGGGGATCGAACCCTATAAAAAACATTGGAGAGGTAGCCATAAAGTCAGGACACTTAGCCAGCTTGAATCCAAATGGATCTTTATTTTAGATACTTTTTCACCTCAAGGCCTGAATATAGAGTTTGATGTTAACTGTTTTATTAGTGATTTTTAATGATATAACGTTGAGGATAATTAAGGGATTTAGAAGATGAGAATATATAGTATTGATTTACAGGAATTTTTAATGATTAACCTCTGGGTATCTTAGACGTTATTCTCGGTATCCACGCCTTTGTTCTCATTTACTGTTTTAGGATTTGCACAATCTGGAGTAATTGTGGCAACCTATTAGATTCTTTTTCTTTATAGCACCGTTTTAATAGTATGCATTGGTTGCAGTGCATACAAATTACTCAGGTAAATGGATGCTATTACAAATTTTAATTAATATTTTATATATTTTAATAGACTTTTTATATATAACTTTTAACACATTTTTTAGCAGTTTTAGCCATTAGGGGCAACATATAGTTATTATTTTATATTTCAAGTAAAGCCTTTTTAAATAGGGACTGGATAAAGAACTTTTTACTACCTAGTAGATTTTATTATATATACAGCTCTACTCAATATTAGATAGGAGAGAGTTAATTTATAGCCCTTATGGGTCGACTATTTTGTTGTGGTATAGGTCTTATTTATGGTTTTTAGAAATGCCATAGGTAAACACACTTTACAGTGTATTCCTATGAGAGGTCTACGGGAAAATGGCCGCCGACCTGATATGAGAGGAACGGCAGGGGGCGGCTACCCGTGCCTCGTAGAAATTGCCAGTATTAAGAAATAGATGGAGAATATAAGTGTTTTTTGTTACCCAGTATTTCCCGTTGGGAGGCCATCGGAAACGAAAAGGGACCGATGGCGGAACACGGGAGAGACGGCCACACGTCGAGCCCGGACTTCGGCAAAATGGCCGATTCGATGGGAACGAATAGGAGACTATAGGAAAATGGCCGCCGGACCTAACTAGATAAATACTTCGGGAAAATGGCTGATCTAATGTTAATGAATAGGGGACTTCGGAAAAATGGCCACGGTAGATAATAATATAAAAGACACTTCCTTATACCCATAATGCATTCCCTGATGAAGTCACATGACGATACGCGTCGGAAGGAAGCGTTTGTGGATACCGAAAGTCACGTCTGAGAAACGAAAAGAAACATTTTACTGCATATCTGGCGTTTTTAAACTGATTTTTTGTGAGTACCTTTCCATTGTTTGAGTTTTTTCAATAAAAAGTGTATACATACTTCACTATTTGGAGCCCTCCTGTTTCCCTTTCTGTGAGATCTTGCCAGTTTGACACCCTGATGTGAGGATAAGACCTCCTAGTTGGAATTAAGGGTACACCGCTGTTACCATCTGAGACTTTGGTCTCTATATGCTGTTCACCTTACAGCAGTAAGGTAAGGGGCCATCCTAAGTGTTAGGTGTGGGACACTGAAGAGACACCAGAGTGTGCACAGTTTGCGTTGTATTGCACCTGCTACTACGAGAAGCACCTTATGGATTTTTTGCCACCCTTTACTTACTCTGCAGTTTGAGAGACTTATTCATTTTTTTGCACTGAATAATTCACTATCATTAAGTTTGGTTTTATTATTTTTATACACACTCTATGAGATATTTTATTTACTCGCATTTATCACTATCACTGTATGGTTGTATGCGATTTTCCTGTTACCGATGCGATTTTATATGTTTGTATTTACACTTAGTAAGATAATTTATTTATTTGCATTTATCACTATCACTGTGTGATTTTATGAGATTTTGCTTTGGCTTATGCGATTTTATATATGTTTTTTATTTTTTTTATTTGCACATATATATATATATATATATATATATATTCGTTTGGAATGTTTTCTTGCACTAGTCACTTTAATCACTGATCACGATTTGTCACGGGAATCAGAATTTATTCACAGATAGTTTATGTATTTATTGTCACGGGAATCAGAATTTATTCACAGATAGTTTATGTATTTATTGGTTAGCACTTTATGGATTAATTTATCTAGTTTATTGGTTTAAGGGAGCGCAGCACCATTTATTTGATTTTTCGCTATAGTGCTATCAGTATAGTTGTAAATTTAATTATCTGGCATTAGAAAAATAAGGCACAGGAATGATAAAAACATTGAGGAAAAAATGCATTTTTGCATGCAACAAGATCTGATCTCTTTGAGATTAAATAAAATGAGCCAACACGTAGCAGCGAGATAAGGACCAGTTTCAGGTGGTAGCTCTGCTAGTTCATGGTAATAAACTGAAAAAAAAAATATTTTGATTAGTCCCAGGTAGCCCAGTCATCTAAAATGCTCAGTTCCTAGTAGTCAGTTATTGTTGAATCTTGAATAATCCAATGGAAATGATATAGTTCTAACTCTGGTTGTTCAGCAATTGACTTTCCAGCAGTAATATTCATGTGTTGCTTTAAGTAACAAAATCTTTTGATCTGATTATGTCACTAAAGTTGAAAAATGAAAGAATTGTTTTAGTCATTTACAGTCCTAGAAATCACATAGCAATTTGTTTACATACAGGTTTTCAAATTCTTCACTTCAAATGGAGGGGAAGTGTAAATGCTGCAAGGAGAAAGCGACTTTTCAGAATGTGATCGAGCTGACCTGCCCTGGTGGAAAAAATAAAAACATCACCGTCACATCTGTCAAGAGTTGTGCTTGCACTAGTGTGAAATGTATTCCTTAGATTGTGGCTGAAAAAATACTATCTGACAGATGTTGATGTCAGGTTACTTAGCAGACTTATAATAAAGCTGCTTTGCCTAAGCCAAACTTTGTTTTGTGGTTGTATATGTCTGTTTTAGATTTTTCAAACTTCATACAATTTCTCGTTGCTGACATGCTTCACATTCAGTTGGATAGATTAAGTTTAAAAGTATGTGTGTGTGTTATGTTTGTTAAATCAAGATTATGCACAATTAATCAATTATGATGTCCTGTTTACAGTGCAATACTGGCATAGATATTTAGATGCACAAGAATATTTGCATAAATATTGAAACATTGTTATCAGATGGACCAATATAAACAGCTAAAACATTTACATTAAAGCTGAACTGCAATAAAAAAAAAGGCACAAAAGACATACAATAATTCTGTTTTGCATTCATTAATACACCATTGATTGTATGTTTTAAATATATGCAGTGTAAATACCTGAATTTTGTTTTGTGGAAGCCTCTTGCAATCTATATGCAGCAGAGCCCAGAGAAGAGTAGAAGAAGCACAGTGCCGTAACTAGAACCTTCAGGGCCCCGATGCAAGAAACCATGAAGGGGCTCTCTGAACCTCAGCCAGGGCCCTTCCCTCCGAGTCCGGCGGTGGAACTCCAGGGCGTGGTCACAGGTATGACCTTTGTGAGCCCTGTAGTTCCACCACTGGTATCAGTAGTTTTTTTTATTATTATTATTTTACATTTTTAGGTGCCCCATTGGGGGACTGTCCCTAGGCAGGATGGGGTCCCCGTCCCCAGAAGAGATGAGGTCCTTTTCTCCAGGACAGATGAAGTTACTGCCCCCAGATGAGAAGGGGTCCCTGTCCCCAGGGGGAGATGGAGGGGGTATGTAATAGTGTGTGGGGGATGGGGTCCTCTCACTCACCATGACCAAGCTGTAGGCCGCGCACTCATCCATGTTGGCCTGGGCTCCATCCAGTGTGCTGGACGGGCGATCAGCATATCTCCCAGAAAGAACTTTCATCATCTGTGTATGACAGGGAAGGAGGGGGGCTGGCAGACAAGCCCGTAGTGTCCTCCGGGGAGCCGGCTCTCATAGGGCTGCACTGCATCTGTGTGCTTAAAGTTTGTTTACCCGGGAGAAGTATGCAGTGCAGTGTGGGCCGGACTCGGGGGGGGGGGGGGGGCAGGACTCTGGCTGGGGAGAACAGACATCGGACTGAGTGGCAATGCATGGAGCAGGAGAGGGGTACTCTGAGGAGCCGACCGAGGACACGGGTCATGCCGGGAATGCACAACTAAAGAGCAGCCAGTGCGATAGTCGAGCATGGAGCTCTGCTAGTCACCCTCCACCTCCAGCCACCCGTGTGCATGGTGCACTGGTACCCCTAGCTGCCTATGCTGCTGCCGGCCATATGTAGAGGGGGCTGCATGGGCCCCCTGCATCACAGGGCCCGGTTGCGGTCGCGACTGCTGCACCCCCTATAGTTACGCCCCTGAAGAAGCAGCAGAACAAGCAAATCAGTTGTGCTGTTTTGTTCATGTGTTAACAATTACCAGGCTGATAGGAGAAGAGTGACAAAGGGGTTGATTTACTAAAACCGGAGAGCGCAAAATCTGGTGCAGCTCTGCATAGTAATCATTTAGCTTCCAGATTTATTTTTATCAAAGCTTAATTGAACAAGCTGGAGGTAGAAGCTGATTGGCTACCATGCACAGCTGCACCAGATTTTGCACTCTCCCGTTTTAGTAAATCTACCCCAGAGATAAGATCTCTTCAGTCTACTGTTTCTCCTTTTGCTGTCCAGTCACAGTGTTACTTAACTGCAGCAAAGAGATCTCCAAGGTCTCCCTTCCTGCCAGACAGGACTATGTTGTTTGGTAGAGCTGTGCAAATCTCAGGACTGGATAGACATAAATTAGAATCTTTTGACAGGAAAAACATCTCCTAAATATGTACACTATGTTACCAAAAGTATTGGGAAGCCCGCCTTTACACACACACATGAACTTTTTTTTTTTTTAAATGTGTGTTTATTGAAAAACATTTTTTTGAGCAAAACAAAAGAATTGCAAATACGTTACAGTAATCATTGATATTGGCAAAACATAGCATTGGCGTCATCTTTCAAGTTACAAAAAAGTAAAAGAAGAACATATATGTGAGTAAGGGGAAAACCACTGATATGATACCCTCAGTAGATTGCCCTAAAGAGAATTGGCGGGGGAGGGGGGGCGACAGTGGATTCTGGGTTGAATAGGGAGTTATCCCAGGGATCCCATATATTAAAAAATTTAGGCAAAGAATCTTGAACTACTGCCATCATATGTTCCATCCTACGCATCTGTGCAATGGATGAGACTACTTTAGCTTGTGTAGGAGGTATAGGAGATAGCCAATGGGCAGGTATTACTCCTTTGGCAGCTAGGAGTATAAAGGCCATCAATTTTTTAGCATATTTAGGGATACCCGGGACCGGAAGACCCAGTAAATAGTGTGTTGGATTCAGCGGGATATCTCTCTCCAATATTGATTGGAGTAGGTATTGAACCATAGACCAGAAAGGTGTGATCAGTGGGCAATCCCAGAAGATATGGTAGTGCGTACCCACATCCTGTAGGCATCTCCAGCATAGACGGGATAGTGAGGCATCATATTTACAGTATGTAAAACTTCAGGAGTCTTGTACCAGAACATCAACACCTTATAGGCTGTCTCTTTCTGCTCCACACATCTCGAGGCTTTGGAAATGGCAGACCAGATCTCCTGCTATTGAGGGAGAGATATAGGAGTGAGTAGAGTCTTGGCCCATCTCCGCATATAGAGGTGAGATTCTAACGTTGGTGGTAGTGAGTCATGGAGAATCCTGTATATAGAGGATATGAGGCCTCTCTGATGAGGACCCTGGGTGCATAAGACCTCAAAGGCGTTAGGTTTCTCTAGGGTCACGGCAGGAGATATGGAGCAAAAATAATGTTTAAATTGGAGATAAGTAAAAAAGGACTGTTGTGGAATTTCTAATTTGTTTTGAAGGTCTGGGAAGGACATAAGTTTGTGGGTTACTGGGTGGACCAGGTGGCGGAGTTGGAAAATGCCCGCTTGAGACCATGTAGTCATAGCCATAGTAGAAAGGCTGTCAGGTATGTCTGGGTTGCAAGTAATATTTAAAAGAGGTGGGCATGGGGAAGAGAGAGAGACCCTCTTGTGGCATTTTTTCCAAATGGATAAAGTAAATAGCATTGGTTCTAGGCTTATGTGTTTAAGTTGTGTCATAGAAGAGGATAAGTCGGACCATAACATAGACAAGGATGAACAGGGCTGGTGACACTCATCTCCAACTCTGCCCATCGACTTGTTGCAAAATATGATGAGCAAGAGACCGTCGCTGATAGGTGGACCGCATAGTAATACTTTACAATATCGGGAGCTCCTAGGCCTCCATGGGAGCGCGGGGCAAAGACAACTGTGTGGGCAATTCTATGTGATCTGTTTCCCCATATAAATTTAGTAAAGGCCCGCTGAATACTTCAAAGTTGAGACATAGGGAGAGCAATAGGTAAGGTTTCGAAAAGATACAGAAACTTTGGTATAGCCATTTTGAGAACATTTATCCTACCTAAGAGAGATAGGGGACAGTCCATCCATTTATGGAGTAGTCTGTGTGTTTCTGAGATGAAGGAGAGGAAGTTGGCTTGATATAATGTGCGCTAGGATGCCGTTAAGTGTATGTCCAAGTATTTGAGTGAACCAGAGCACCAGGGATAAGGGAAGTTGTTTTGTAAAGAGGCAAGAAGTGGAGGGGGGATGTGAATGGGGAGGGCTTCAGTCTTAGCTGTATTAACTTTATAACCTGAAAGTTTGCCGAACGTGTCTAATAGGATTTGCAGGTTGGGGAGTGAAGTGTGTGGTTTCGTCAGAGTGAGAAGTATGTCATCCGCGAATAAAGACAGCTTATATTCCTTCCATCTCAAAGAGACCCCGTTTATGTCTGGGCTCTCCTGGATGGATGCAGCTAAGGGTTCAAGGCACTGTATGAATAATAAGGGGGAGAGGTGGCAACCCTGTCTAGTACCATTGCTGTGTGTAAATGTTGGGGATATGAAGGATGCCAATTGAACGTGTGATGTGGGACGGGAATAGAGGGCCTGGAGAGCCGATACAAAGGAACCTGAAAAACCATAACATGCAAGTGTGGCAAACATGTAGGGCCAACCGAGCCTATCAAAAGCTTTTTGGGCATCTAAGCTGAGAATAAGGGCGGAGCGAGAGGTTTTATCGAGTCGATGGTGCGTCTGGTGTTGTCGCCCGCTCTCCTACCTAAAACAAAACCCACCTGGTCGTTATGAACAAGAGTGGGAATCATAGAGGAAAGTCTGTTGGCTAAGATTTTGGTAAAGATTTTATAATCTGAGTTGAGCAAGGCTATGGTTCTGTAATTATCTGGTAGAGATGGGGGTTTGCCGGGTTTTGGAAGGACTGTGATATGTGCGTGTAGGAACTGTGGATGAGGAATGTTCCCCTTTTGTAAGGAAGAGTAGAGCTTTAGTAAATAGGGACTCAGGATTGGGAGGAAAGTTTTATAATATATATAGGGTAAGCCGTCAGGACCAGGGGATTTGTGTGAGGGCAATTCAATTTAGGGTAGCTACCTGGGCCGGTGATAAGGGGAACAAAAAGAGTCAAATTCCTCTTGGGTAAATAAGTATTTAGGGTCGGAGGCCAAACAGTTGTACAATTTATCATAAAATGTTCCAAAAACTTTGGACATTGTTAATGGGCAATGAGTCGGGGTACCATCAACCTGAAGGAGGAGCTCAGGATAAGATTGAAAAGGACGTGGTTTAAGCTTGCTCTCCAGCATTCTATGGGGCTTCAGGCGAGAGCCGGCAGAAATACACGCGCCTCTAAAGAACGCCTTGTGGGCTTCCCATAGTGTGGACACCTCCGCTACAGAGCATTCATTTAGATGGAAAAATTCTGATAGATTTTGAGACAGTTGTGCCTCAATGATGGGGTTGCGAAGAAGAAAGTCATTGAGTCTCTAATGACAGGTTCTAGGCATGGAGCAGGAAAGTGCGAGGTCAAGTTGGACAGAAGCATGGTCTAACCACGTTATGGGGTTCAGTTCCGACGTGACTGCAGATGTCAGTAAGGGTGCTGTTACAAAGAGGTAGTCTAGTCTCGAGTACATCTTATGTGGGGGGGGGAAGAAAATTGCCTGTGGGTAGGGTGTTTAATTCTCCAGATACCCAACAGATTGTGGGCTCTAATGAGTTTACGAAATGCGGTGGATTGGCGTTCTACTTTAGACGAGGGAGTAGAGGAGAAGAGTGTGTGTCTGTCTCTTCTAGGAGACATGGTCATATTGAAATCACCTCCTACAATCATGAAGGGTTGGGCATATTTGCCTAGGCTTTCCAATAAGTCAGAGAGAAATTGAATTTGATCCGAGTTAGGAGCATAAACATTAATCACAGTAAGAGAGCGTGAGAGATAGTCGCAGTCCAGAAGAATGCATCTACCCCGGGGGTCTATGAGCGAGGAGTTTACCCTCAACGGGCATGTTTTCTTAATCAGGATTGCAACCCCTGCTTTGCCAGAGGAATCAGAAGCCATGAAGGAATTTGGAAAGTGCTTAGCAGCAAATGTAAGGGAACCCCCAGGACAGAAATGAGTCTCCTGGACCAGGACTATGTCCGCAGCTGAAGATTTGAACTCCTTCAGAGCCAACCAGCGCTTGTGAATGGAGTTCAAGCCTTTAACATTATAGGCAAGGACCCGTAAAGCCATCGTTATGGATTGGCATTAGTGTAATGTAACCATAACAAACACATACTGGCCAAAAATACCCGTATGAATTAACTAAGCGATATGTACCATGGTGTATCCTGTGGAAGTAAAGCAAATGAAGGAATACAACATCAATCATAAGAAAAGAACATATATATAAAACTGTGAGTTAGGCAAGTAAAAAATAGAAAATAGGCCAAAAAAGGAGCCTATAAAAAGAAAAAAAAAGAAAAAACTGTAGAAAAAGAACCTGGGGGGGGGGGGGTAAAAACCACCCAGGGGTCCACAGCCAAGGCCGTGGAACAAAAGGAGGCACACAAGGGTTTCCAGCTCATCTGGAGCGACCCCCCCACCGCCTTCCATCAGCGACTGAAGATAACAAAAACTGAACTTTTCTCTAGTCCAAAGGTATGAGGAAAACCCATAAATATGGGTGTAAACACCCCAAAAACAGGAGAAACATGGTGACACAGGGGCCAAAGCCAATTCCAGCCAGGTTGTGGGGTCGAGTTCCCCTCAAGGAGGGAGTCTAGGAAACGGATTGCGTTGAGGGGTGTAAAAGTTTTTCTGTGACTTTTGACGAGCAGGGGTCCAGATCCGTCCTGGAATGGATGCGGGCTTAGGCGTCATAGGAAGAGGAGTGGGGTCTTCGTCCGGGATCAGTGGAAGACCAAGGTTGCGGATGAATGCTTTGCTTTCCTGTAGGTCCCTCATGGTGTATTGAATTCCATCTTTCGTGGCTGATAAGCGGAAGGGGAACCCCCATCAGTATGGGAATTGATGATTCTGCAGATGTGTGGTCACAGGGCGAAAGCTGCGGCGTTTGGCGAGGGTGATTGGAAACAGGTCACTGAAAAAAAAAAATCTGTATCTTTGCCCCCATAAACTCTAAGCGGGACTTGTTGCGAGTGGCTACGGTTAAAGCTTCTTTACTGGCGTAATAATGAAAGCGTACTATAATGTCTCTGGGATTAGCTCCTGTTGGAGGTTTAGGGGCCAGGGATCTGGGTGCTCTATCCAGTCTCCAGTCAATGTCTGGAATCCGGGGGGGCGACCACGTTAAAGAGGTTGAGTAGGTATGGTCTGATCTCCCCCTCGCTAACGGTTTCAGGAAGACCTCTGATACGTACATTTTGACAGCGTTCTCTGTTTTCCAAGTCCTCCTGTTGGGACTGAATCTGGGAAATAGATTGTTTCAGGCCAGCATTGTCCTCTTCCAAAGCGTGAACGTATTGTATCAGATCATCAAACGTAGTTTCCAGGACATCAGTACGTTCACCGATTTGGGCAAGCTCCCCCCGCAGTTCATGTGCAAGTTTTCCCATCTCCTTAGGTGTCCAATGGGGTCTTTGAGGCGCACTGCACCGCAGCTTGGGTGGTCACCTGTGTGGATGTGATGGTTGCCAAGGATGGGGATGGGGATGCAGGTCTGCTCAGAAAGCGATCAAGCGTCTGTGAGGGCCGCAGATCTGGTGACTGAGACTGAGAGGGGTGCTTTGGCCCGTATTTCACCATGAGGCGCTGGGACTAGATATCAGACAATTGCGCTGTCCCCCATTGTAAAGGTGATTATTATGCATTGTAGAGGTGGATAGGAAGGCGGCCTGGGTCAACGTAGAATAGTTACATAGCTCTTATCCCAGGGGACCCAATGTGTGGCCCCCATAGTAGAAGATGCAACACATGAAACATAGGATAACGAGGAGGGGGGGAGTGATGTGAAGTCTTTGGCTATGCTGGAGGACTCCGGGGGGGCAGGATCACTGCCAGGCAGGGAGGAACTGAGAGGCTGGCATGGCTAGGGAGCAGGGAGAGGAGGCTGGAGTTTCTATATGGGGGAAGGAAGGCCCCGGGAGTCCCAATATGGCCGCCAGCCAGGCCAAAGCCTCAATCTCCAGTAGGGGCGGCTGCAGGGGAAAGCCAGATGTCTGCTGCTCTGCTTGTGATGGTGAAGTCCTGAGCTGCTCTAAGTCAGCGGGGCTACAGGTGTTAAGAAACACCCAGGGTGCCTCCTCACCTTAGGCCCTGGGTGTAGAAAGATGGCCGCCAAAGCTCACCTGAGGGATGGGGTATCCAATCGCCGCCCTGTCTGCTTAAAACGGGCTGTAGACTCCCTGCCCCGCGTGGGGATAGTCTCCAGAGCGTGCGGTGGGTAGATGTATCCGCGGTGGCGTCTAGCCGGAGCCTGAAGCTAGCGGGACCGGAGGATGGAGGTAGGCCGCAAGATGGCGGCGACGGGTCTCCCGTTGTGCAGCCGGCCGCGCGGTGTTCCGAGACAGGTAGAGGCACCGCGGGGGAAAAATTCTGTCTGCAAAGCATGCCGGACGACTCCCGCAGTTAGGATGGCCCTTTTTGGGCACTTCAAGGAGATCCTTAGCACGGATGGAGGTGGATGGAGAGGGGGATTTATGGAGCTCCTCTCCAATGTGTCCGTCCTCCTCGGCTTCCGGCCACGCCCCCCCACACATGAACTTTAATGGCACCCCAGTCTCTGTCCATAGGGTTCAATAATGAGTTGGCCCACCCTTTGCAGCTATAACAGCTTCAGCTCTTTTAGGAAGGCTGTCCACAAGGTTTTTGAGCGTATCTATGAGAATGCTTGATTATACTTCCAGAATACATTGGTGAGGTCAGGCACTGATGTGGACGAGAAGGCCTGGCTTTCAGTCTCTGCTCGAATTCATCCCAAAGGTGTTCGATTGTGCTGAGGTCAGGACTCAAACTCGCTCATCCATGTCTTTATTGACCTTGATTTGTTCACTGGTGCACACTTATGTTGAAACAGGAAGTGGCCACCCCCCAACTGTTCCAACAAAATTAAATTGTCCAAAATGTCTTGGTATGCTGACACCTTAAGAATTCCCTTCACTGGAACTAAGGAGCCAAAGCCCAACCTCTGAAAAACAGCCCCACACCATAGCCCTCCCTCCACCAAATGATTTGGGCCAGTGCACATAGCAAGGTCCATAAAGACATGGATGAACAAGTTTGAGGTAGAGGAACTTGACTGGCCTGCACTCAAACTTATAGAATACCTTTGGGATGAATTCAAGCAGAGACTGTGAGCCAGGCCTGCTCGTCCACATTGGTGCCTGACCTCACAAATGTGCTTCTGGAAGAATGGTCAAACATTCCCATAGGAACACTTATAAACCTTGTGGACAGCCTTTCCAGAAGAGTTGAAGCTGTTGTAGCTGCAAAGGGTGGGCTGACTCAATATTGAACCCTATGGGCTAAGACTGAGATGTTATTAAAGTTCATGTGTGTAAAGGCAAGCGCCCCAATACTGTAGGGAATGTTGGGGGTTATTTACGAAAGGCAAATCCACTTTGCACTGCAAGTGCATATGAAAGCACACTGAAAGTGCACTTGGAAAAGCAGTCGCTCTAAATCTAAGGGTTAGATCTGGAATGAGTGGAAGCTCTGCTGATTTTATCATTCAATCATGTGCAAGCTAAAATGCTGTTTTTTATTTTCCTTGCATGTCCCCCTCGGATCTACAGCAACTTTATTTCCAAGTGCACTTGCAGTGCAAAGTGGATCTTCCTTTAGTAACTAACCCCCATGGTGTATTTCATCCATGCATTTAGATGTTCATCTTAGAGATCAGCTTTACAGAAAACATTTTTTAATTGCCTGCCACTCAGAATCTCAAAATCTCAGTTTTGTAACAAGCCTCCTGCTCACGAACATCAGTCATTGCCCCTGTAGTAGAACCCTGCATGTAGTCAAGGGAGAAATACATAGATGTGTCCACTGTAGAGATATTAGCTTTCTTAGGTGTACATGGCTGTCAACATTTTTAATGTAACATGTGTAATAAAGAGCCAAAAGCAATTTTCTATATGGATCCAAAAGCAGTTCTCTATATTGTGGGCAATTGTACAAGACAGCTACACTGCAGTTAAGAACTATAATAAGAATGCTTTGTTTGGGGTTATAGAGGATCATTCATACCAATTTTTATATGATAATAGATGTGCATGTGCACAATTATTGTATGAAATCCACCTCAACGCGGACCTCCATCTAAATCAAGATGATGAATGTAACCACTACTACTGAGCGAAACCTACCAGTTTACCCTAGATGCCCTAATGAAAAACTACATTGGTACATAAGCTACATTCTCAATGTCAGTTTATTAGACTATCGATACTTAGCCCACAAACAAAGAAGACAACATAATAAATACTTTCAGCGTTGGCTAGTGCAAAACCAATGAACTAAAATTAACTCACAGGTATACAAGTATATACTGGCTGTGTTATATTGCAAAGACACCAAAATTGACAACAACTTTTCCCAAGATCTGAAATTCAAATTGAGATACAGTATACTTCTGTTTCACAAAGTGGTCAATGACATGGTTTTGTTCATCAATCTATCCCTTAAAGCTGACTTTTGTAACAACGTCCAATCTACCTTATCTCCCTTTTTTGGAAGCTGGACTTTCATTGATCTATTTGATTTAGATTAGGTTTTATGCTGTGATGCCTCATTTTGATGATAAAATAAAAGCTATTTTTACATAAAAACACTTTTGTAAATCCTTGGTGTAGGACACCCTTTTCTGCATCTGTACAGTGAGGGAAAACGTATTTGATCCCCTGCTGATTTTGTAACACTGTTTGCCTACTGACAAAAATATGATCATTCTATAATTTTAATGGTAGATTTATTTTAAAAGTGAAAGACAGAATAACAACACAAATATTCAGAAAAATGCATTTAAAAAAAGTTATAAATTGTTTTGCATTTTAATGAGTGAAATAAGTATTTGACCCCTTTGCAAAACATTTGGTATTTGGTGGCAAAACCCTTGTTGACAATCACAGAGGTCAGACCTTTCTTGTAGTTAACCACCAGGTTTGCAGACATCTCAAGAGGGATTTTGTCTCACTCCTCATTGCAGATCATCACAATCATTAAGGTTTTGAGGCTGATGTTTGGTAACACAAGCCTTCAGCTCCCTGCACATATTTTCTGTGGGGTTAAGGTCTGGAGACTGACTAGGCCACTTCAGGACCTTAATGTGCTTCTTCTTGAGCCACTCCTTTGTTGCCTTAGCCATTTGTTTTGTGTCATTGTCACGCTGGAATAGCCATCCATGGCCCATTTCAATGTCCTGGCTAAGGGAAGTAGTTTCTCACTCAAGATTTTACGGTACGTGGTCCCATCCATCATCCCTTTGATGCAGTGAAGTTGTTCTGTGCCCTTAGCAGAAAAACACCCCCAAAGCATAATGTTTCCACCTCCATGTTTGATGGCGTTCTTAGGGTCATAGGCAGCATTCCTCCTTCTCCAAACATGGCGAGTTGACTTGATGCCAAAGAGCTCAATTTTGGTCTCATCTGACCACAACACTTTCACCCAGTTCTCCCCTGAATCATTCAGATGTTTATTATCAAAATTCAGACGGGCCTGTACATGTGCTTTCTTGAGCAGGGGGACCTTGTGGGCGCTGCAGGGTTTCAGTCCTTCATGGTGTAGTGTGTAACCAATTTTTTTTTCTTGGTGACTATGATCCCAGCTGCCTTGAGGTCATTGACAAGATTCTCCCATGTAGTTCTGGGCTGATTCCTCACAGTTTTCATGATCATTGGAACTCCACGAGGTGAGATCTTGCATGGAGCCCCAGACTGAGGAAGATTGACATTTTGTGTTTCTTCCTGTGACGGACCCCGTACTCAAGATGTCTGCCGTAAACGCTTCCTCTGTCCGGTACCACACAGTCCAAGACCCCTTAGCTTTCCCATTCACTAGTCATAGCTCAGTGTAGGGTAAATATCAGAACACAACAGTCTTGGAGTACATCGGGAATAACCTTTGATTTGAGATTTTCACACAAATATATACAGCAGGATGACAAACTGTAACCAGAAACCTAATTAACATGAGCTAATTATCTAAGACAGCCTAAGTGACTAAGAGACATGACCTTTAGGACAGACTTGTCATCTCTTTTAGCTCAGAAGACACAATCCACATTATCAACACAGAATTCCTTCATACAATAGCAAGGTTAATTAGAACAAACAGCAATAGGTGAAAGACTCTTAGAAGATGTGGCAAGCCAGACTAGACTCATTTACATTATAGAAGACAATAGAGACGTGGCTGGAGTTGATGACATTAGCATCTAACAGTATGTGTCCCAAAAGTATGAATCAGTCACTATTTGTAATATGGCAAATACAGGGTTCCCAAAGTCTGTGTCTCTTGGGGGGATACGGTCCTGAATCATAAGTAACACCACCTCAAGGGTCCCCAGGCATACAGCTCACAAAAAGAACCATTCCCCCAAATCACAGGGCCCATGATCGGTCAGCAAGAGGCTATAATTCAGTCCCCTCCAAAAGCCTCTGTCCTGGCTAGGTCTGTCACACTTCCATTTGCAAATAATCACACCAACTGTTGTCACCCTCTCACCAAGCTGCTTGGCAATGGTCTTGTAGCCCATTGCAGCCTTGTGTACAATCTTGTCCCTGACATCCTTGGACAGATCGCTGGTCTTGGCCATGGTGGAGAGATTGGAATCTGATTGATTTATTGGTTGCCTCTGTGAACAGGTAACAAGCTGAGATTAGGAGCATTCCCTTTAAGGGAGTGCTCCTAATCTCAGCTTGTTAAACAACACAAAACTCCAGCGCTACGATTTTTTGGGCTTATGCTGGCAATACACCATACAATTCTCCTCTATGGATCTCCCCCAGATCTACCAAAACCACACAATATGAGGCCAAATCCAAACACCTTCAATGTGTGTGCAATCAGACAGGTCCTTGTACCACACAGCTGAAGACAAGCCCAAAGAAAATTGAATAAGAAAATTGCACAGTGTATGGCCAGCTTTATTAGAGACAACCAGTCAAAGTCAGATTAAAAACGAGTGATTCCGAGTGGTTTCCAGTGCAGCTGAAAAAACATCCAGAGAGAGGTTCATATGAATACAATTTAAAATCAGCGCTCAGTGGAACTCAACATAAATACAATCAATTAATTAAAAATATCACGTTTAATCAAAAGAGAAATGCAGAGGTAAAATGATTGATATCCAGCACAACAGTGAGGGATGTACTTATTGCACAGTCAAGTAAAAATCCAAAAGTAGGAATAAAGCAAAAGTAATAGTACACTGTGCCGCATTCCTTCAGGAAACAAGGGGTTAACTCTTGGCTATAGATCTATTAACAGGTAGACAAAGAATAGAGGACGCATAGCTCCATGTTGCAGTAACTTGGCAATTCACTTATCGCAGGCTGCTATCCACTTAAAAAACATGTGCGCTATTTTGATCTCAAGTTGAGATGACCAGGGATCATACAGCGCTGCGCCACATATAAATCAATCTGAATCTAAAAGGCTAAATTAATTGGTAAAATTTTTATTTTTATTTTTTTTACCAATTAATTTAGTCTTTAGATTCAGATTGATTTATATGTGGTATATATATATATATATATATATATATATATAGATATATATATATATATATATATATATATTGACAGCACGCAGGTAAAGTCACCTGGTTGTATCCAGGATGGGAAATATGTGTGCCCTAGATTCAGGCTTTATGCAGACTTGTATAATTAGAGGGGAAGAGTTAATGAGCCCAGCTGAAGTAAGTGGGCTCATTAAGACCTCTACAAAAAACCCCAGCATGCTTAGGGAGATGCTCCATCCTGGAACCAGTTTTGTGTTTGTATAGACTGGGGAGTGTGACACCTGTTCTGTGCGGTGAGTTAACGCCTGTGTGGCAAACCTCTACAACAGAGACAGGGACTGGTGCAGCACAAGGCTGCACTCAGTTGGTAGATAGGGAATCTAAGTGTGTAATTAGAGGTCAAGCTGACCAGGATTTATTTTCATGTTTTATTTTTGTTTGGCTGTTATATGTTTCACTGCATGTAGCATAAATAAACCGCATCTTTTTGTTTTTTTGCACCTACAACGCTGTCTGCTGTGCCTAATTTTGTGTTGTGAACCCATCCAGGGGGTCACACACACCCGCTGCCGAGCTAACCCCCTCACAGTTGGTGGAGAATTTTGGCAGTTTTTTTTAATTTATTTTTTAAGGCCAGCATGGAGGAGATACTGAGACAGCTGGCTCTAGCAAATGCAAACCAGCAGCAAGCAAATGCAAATCAGCAGCAAACAAATGCAGGTTTACAAAAGAGCCTTGCAGCTCAACAACAGAGCCTTGCAGCCCAGCAGCAGACAAATGCAACTTTGCAGCAGAGTCTGGAAGCTCAGCAGAAAGCTCATCAGCAGAGTCTGGAAGCTCAGCAGAAAGCTCACCTGTAGAGTCTGGAAGCTCAGCAACAAGCCCAGCAGCAATCTGAAGCCCGCTTCATAGACCTGTTGCAGAAGCAAGAGCAGTGTTTTCAACAGCAAATAGAGACATTAATACAGCAACGTCCGCAGACCAATGAGGCAAGTGGTTACAATAATACCTCATCCACTTTGCTGCTCTGGCTGGAGAGGAAGCTTTACCTAAAGATCTACAGTGCAGAAACGGGTAGGGAGATGACGTAGGGACGTTCTGTGAGGAGGGAGGGGTCTCGAGGAGGCTGTCGGAGAGGCTCGTTCGGAAGTGAATAACGGGTCAGCCGGAAGGTGAGAGGCTCCGGCAGACCCACAGAACGCTAGCATGCTTGTTTGAAACCATCGCTCGAGACCTCTCAGGCACCCATCCGTCCGCCGGCTCCGAGGGCTCTCTTCCCCTCGCTCTCCCCCCCCCCCGCTCTTCCCCTGCCGCTACACCTCCTATGCACAGGACCAGCTGTGAATGCCAGAGAGATACTGTTACCAGCACGGAACACAGAGGAAAAAAAAAAAGGACATCAGCATGCGGAGGAGCTGCGTTTGTATCCAGATAAGTCTAGCTGATATTCCCTAGTCTGCTTTGATTTATTAGCTGACGAACTGTGTTTGACATTCAGACAGTAAGCTGCTAAACGTGTGCTGTTTTCATAGCAAACAGGAAGGAGATGGTTTAAAGTCACAGCAACTTGGAACATCATAAAAAAGGCTATATAACAAAGAAAAAGGCTTTATAGATGGACTTCTAACATGATGGTCTCTATGTAGTGATCCGGCTGGTGAGAACCGGGATCATAGAGGGATATTTTGTTTGGAAGTGGTGCTGTAATATCCTAATTGTCCGCAAAAAGTAGCACATTTTACTGATGGTTAACAATATTCTAGCGGCTGCAGGTTAAGGAAAGTGGGTATGAGAAACTTGCTGTGAAATCTTCCTAGTCGCTGTGAAAACTCTCCCCAGTTGCCTGTAAATAGATCACTATCGAGATAAAAAGAGGTCACTGGGCTGAGGTTACAATAAAATCCTGTGGAATAGGGATGAGCTTCGTGTTCGAGTCGAACGTACGTTCGACTCGAACATTGGCCGTTCGGCCGTTCGACGAATTCCGAACGTTTTGGCCGTTCGCGTCAAAATTCGAGTGACGCGCGCGCGGACCACAATGCACTGCGTTGTCGCAGTGCATTGCTGCCCGATGATTGGCCAAGTATGCACTGTGACCCCGCATGCTTGGCCAATCGCAGCGCCGGCAGCGAGGAGAGCCATGATTGGCCACAGGCATCCTGCCTGTGGCCAATCATAGCTCAGGCTGTGTAGTGCACGCCCCACACTATATAAGGCCGCCTTTGAGGCGGCTTCGTGTAGTGTGTTACTTTGCATCTGAAGCAGTGGGTGTTCTGTGTACCTTCAACACAGTACACACCAATCGTTTTTGGCTGATTTCCTATCTTGCTGCTGTGTAGTGGTTGTTGTCTGTGCCCTGACTGCAGTATACACCACTATATTCACCTCACCTATATAGCTAGTGATCTAGCTTTAACCACTTAACAACTGCCCATTGCCGATTAACGGCTTCAGGGCGGTTGTTTAACTCAGAGAGGCCGTTAATTAACGGCCTCCCAGAATTCTGCTCTCGCGTGCCCCGAGGTGTGCGCACTCGAGAGCATCCGTGACCGCCGGGTCCATAGGACCCGGCGCATCACGGTAAACGGCCGCTCATAGCGGCCGTTTACCACGTGATTGCTCCGTCAAATGACGGAGTGATCACTTGGAAACAAACCGGCGTCATGTTATGATGCCTGTTCCTCCCTCCCCTTTCTGTACCGATCGGTACAGCGGAGGGGAAAGAGATCGGTGTCAGCAGCGATGTGGGCTGCATCTGCAGTGCCCACATCGCTGCTCACCGAATTTAACCCCTCAATTCCCTGCCAATACTCTGCAATACCAGTGCATACTCTGCAGTACCCTGCCATTACTCTGCAGTACCCCGCCATTACTCTGCAGTGCAGTACCCCGCCATTACTCTGCAGTGCAGTACCCCGCCATTACTCTGCAGTGCAGTACCCTGCCATTACTCTGCAGTGCAGTACCCTGCCATTACTCTGTAGTACCCCGCCATTACTCTGCAGTGCGGTACCCCACCATTACTCTGCAGTGCAGTACCCTGCCATTACTCTGCAGTGCAGTACCCCGCCATTACTCTGCAGTGCAGTACCCCGCCATTACTCTGCAGTGCAGTACCCTGCCATTACTCTGCAGTGCAGTACCCTGCCATTACTCTGTAGTACCCCGCCATTACTCTGCAGTGCGGTACCCCACCATTACTCTGCAGTGCAGTACCCTGCCATTACTCTGCAGTGCAGTACCCCGCCATTACTCTGCAGTGCAGTACCCTGCCATTACTCTGCAGTGCAGTACCCTGCCATTACTCTGTAGTACCCCGCCATTACTCTGCAGTGCGGTACCCCACCATTACTCTGCAGTGCAGTACCCTGCCATTACTCTGCAGTGCAGTACCCCGCCATTACTCTGCAGTACCCCGCCATTACTCTGCAGTGCAGTACCCCGCCATTACTCTGCAGTGCAGTACCCCGCCATTACTCTGCAGTGCAGTACCCTGCCATTACTCTGCAGTGCAGTACCCTGCTATTACTCTGTAGTACCCCGCCAATACCCCGCCAATACTCTGTAATACCCTGCCATAAATTGCCATACCCAGCCATACTCAGAGATACCCAGCCATACTCGGTGATACCCTGAAATACCCAGCCATAGACGCCCCCCACCCCTCACCGCCCTCCGGTGCTTCTACCAACTCGCCAGTACGATCAAAGCCAGAATCTTTTTTTTATTTTTTATTTCAGGCTTCCCAGCCTAGAGGTGAGATGTGGGGTCATATTGACCCCCCAGATTTCACTGTAAAGAGGACCTGTCACCCCATATTCCTATTACAAGGGATGTTTACATTTCTTGTAATAGGAATAAAAGTGATCAAAAATATATTTTTGGGAAAAAAAATGTCAAACTAAAATAAATAAATAAAGTAAAATGAACAATAAAAAAATAAAATAAAAATTAAAGCGCCCATGTCCCCATGTGCTCACATGTGCCACACATGTGAGGTATCGCCGAGAACGTTAGAGCGAGAGCAATAATTCTAGTCCTAGACCTCCTCTGCAACTCAAAACATGTAACCAGTAAAAAAATATTTAAAGCGTCGCCTATGGGGATTTTTTAAGTAGCGACGTTTGGCGCCATTCCACGGGCATGTGCAATTTTGAAGAGTGACATGTTTGATATCTATTTACTCAGCATAACTTCATCTTTCACTTTATGCAAACATTGGGCTAACAAGTGGTTAATAATAGAGCTTGCAGTCAGTAGTGTTAGGAGATAGTGCGTGCTGTCTGCGTGCTCTGTACCCAGTACATACCGCTATAATATAGGGCAGGCCCCTACTTTCAAACATCCAACTTACAAACATCTCCTACTTGCAAACGCAAGGAGACAGCAGCAAGTGAGATGAAAAAAGACGGACGACAAAACAAATTATACAGGGGTGATAACCCTTCCCTATGTTTTCCAAAAAGCTTAAAGATAGTTTTTTTGACTGGAGCTACACTTTAAAAATGTACCAGTTGAAAATGACAAACAGATTCAACTTAACACAACAAACCTACACAGTCCCTGTCTTGTTTGCACCGCCTGTATACTGCTGTTCTGAGTATATAGGGCCTGGGGGCCACACGCATTTCCTTTTTTAATATGGGTACGGGGTTCCCCTTAATATGCGTACAAGACCCAAATAGGCTGGTAATGGGCAGGGAGGGCTACCCATGCCATGTTTCTCAATGATTTTCAACCATATTGCAGGAACCAGATATAACATTAAAACCGCAAGCAGTTTTAAATGGTGTTATTTCCGTTTAATGTCATTTTGTGCAGGGACTGTTCTAAACACGGGAAACACGTGGCACTTCACAGGCATACTACAGACACCCCGCAGGCACCATATTTAAAGGAATATTTCACTTTTTTTTTTTCACTTTAATCGTCATTAAAATCAGTGCTCCCACCAAAACGGTAGTTTTTAAAACTTTTTTTTGCAGTGACCCATGTCCCCTGAGGCAGGAGGCAGGTCGCCAAACCCTTTTTAGGACACTATCTTGCATATTAGCCGTTAAAATTAACACTTTCCAATTCGAACGTTCGAGTCCCATAGACTTCAATGGGGTTCTAACGTTCGTACCGAACGCGGGGGTCGTTCGCAAGTTCTGGTGCGAACCGAACCGGGGGGTGTTCGGCTCATCCCTACTGTGGAATAATAAATGGAATAAACACGTGTGGTAGCGACTTTGCTGACATAAGATTTAGTACTACACGAAGATATACAAATTTGTTAAAAGGTCTGTCAACACCATAGTGACAGAAAAGGAACTATATGAATGACAGGACTGTTTGGAAATTCTACTAGATGCTCCGTAGCTGTACATAGTAGATCATCTTTGGCGATTAACTAGTACACATGCACCGGCCAGCTGACCTCTGAGACGCACGATAAAACACATAAAAGGCATGATTTGTGGGAAATAATATAGTATGGCGCAATAGCGAGAAAACTCCTACCGCTGATTATTTAGAGAATTTCAAAATCTGGAAACACAATATACCTAACTGACTGACTAGACGGAGGGAATACCTAGCCGCGAACATTATATTTGATATAATTACCTAGGAATCCCTCCGAGCGACTGGACCGCAGAGCAACACGATAGATCTACATAAGAGACTGACTGGCCTTTAGTTCCTTGGAACGAGAGGAATGACGCCTAGGCCAGATAAACCTAATACGGCGGTGGTCTATTGAAGCTAAACAGGTTGGATGGTACCAGGAAACGCTGGGCGGCAACGCAGGAACAGCCTCGTCCGGTCTCTGTTATGAACGTTTTATCTGCCTAGGCATGAACTATTCTTAACCATTAGATGGTTTACATAACAGTAAACAGGCAGGGAACTGCACGAAAGATATAATATCTGGGAAACCCCCCCGGTAGACGCTGACTGGAAACCTATAGCTGAAGCACATGGGTGGTCGTTAAACACTAAACTCTGCCCCACAATATAAGTCACGAAGATTTAACAGACAAGGGGGATACAAAAAAACAAAAACAATAATACCTCATCCTTTGGTGTGAGCCGTTTACTGACAAAAATGACTGGAGAGGATGATCCGGAGGTGTTTTTGACCACATTTGAAAGGACTGCTGAAAGGGAAAAGTGGCCTAAGGAGCAATGGGCTGGACTGGTGGCCCCTCTGTTAACTGGGGAATCGCAGAAAGCTTATTATGACCTAGAGCCTGACCAAGCAAAAGACTATGTGGTGCTGAAAACAGAAATATTGGCACGGCTGGGTGTCACCCTGGCCGTCCGGGCTCAGCGTGTGCATAATTGGACTTTTCAGGTTGGAAAACCCCCCAGGTCTCAAATGTATGATCTCATTCACCTGAGCAGGAAGTGGCTGCAGCCAGAGACTTTGTCCACACCAAACATTGTGGAACGTGTTGTTATGGATCGTTTCCTGAGAGCTCTTCCTACTGCCATCCAAAAATGGGTAAGCCATGGAGACCCAGAAAATGCAGATAAACTTGTGGATCTGGTTGAGAGGTACTTGGCTACAGAGAGCCTGACCACCTCTTCCAGGGACTCACAGACTTTCTACCCTAAGACCAGATCATCCCCAGTGGCGGGTAAGATGACTCCAAGGGGTGAGGGTGGAGAGAGTGAGAGGGTGGGAGTTCTACCTAAGGTCTGGCGGGAGCAGCCCGGGAAGCCCAGGCTGCAAGAGGCAGCGAAAAAGATTATTTGCTACCGCTGCCGGCAAGAGGGACATATTGCAGCCAATTGCCCAGTTGTGGATGAGCCTATGCAATGTGACTTTATAAGGGAGAGACGTCAGTCGCTGTTTGCGACAGTTGCATGCACTGCCATTCGGGGACCTGAGAAACATTTATGTAAAATGCGTATTAATGGTAGAAATGTTGATGTGTTGCTGGATTCAGGTAGCCTGGTAACATTGATAAAAGCTGAATTAGTTACTACAAAGGTCTCTGGGAAGAACAAGGTGGCTGTTATTTGTGTGCATGGGGACACCCGAGAGTATCCTGTAACTTCAGTGTTTTTTGAGACCCCCAAAGGTAACCTCTCTCATCAGGTGGGGTTAGTGTCTCACTTACCACATGATGCTATTGTGGGAAGGGATTTTCCAAAATTCTGGGAACTCTGGGATTGTCCTGAGCCCCCCACTGGTGCCCCTATAGACCAGGAAGATGACCAGAATTCCTCTGGGAGTGGTGAGGACTCTCCTGAATTTCCCTTGTCGGTATTGGCAGGGGAAACTCGAGAAACTGGGGAGGAGCCAACATCCTCAGATGAAAACATGCCGTCTGTGGAGTTTTTGGATCTTGAGGTTCACAGGGAAAATTTTGCCACAGAACAGTTAAAAGACCCCACCCTAATAAAGGCACGGGAAAATGTGGTGAAAATAGATGGTGAGTTAGTGAACCCAGATAAGATTTGCACTTACCCGTACTTCACTATGGAAAGGGACCTGCTGTATCGAGTGGCTCAAAGGGCAGAAGAAACCATTGAGCAACTTGTGGTGCCCAAACCTTACAGGAAGTTGGTGTTAGAATTGGCCCATGGGCACATTCTGGGAGGTCATCTGGGGACCGAGAAAACCAGAGAGAGGGTATTGCAGAGATTCTATTGGCCTGGGGTCATGAAGGAAACAGAAAATTATTGTTCCTCCTGCCCTGTGTGTCAGAAGTCGGCACCTATGCCACATTTCCGTAACCCGCTGGTACCTCTTCCTATCATTGAGGTCCCCTTTGAGAGGATCGCAATGGATTTGGTAGGTCCGATAATGAAGTCTGCTAGGGGGCATCAGTACATTTTGGTTATATTGGACTATGCCACCCGTTATCCGGAAGCAATTCCTCTTCGAAATACCTCGGCCAAAACCATAGCCAAAGAGCTATCTCTTGTTTTTAGCCACGTGGGTATTTGTAAGGAACTGCTTACGGACCAAGGTACACCCTTTATGTCCAGGGTTATGAAAGAACTATGCAAGTTGTACAAAGTAACACAAATGCGTACATCTGTGTATCACCCCCAAACAGATGGGTTGGTTGAAAGATTCAACAAAACCCTAAAACAAATGTTAAAGAAGGTGGTGGATAGAGATGGAAAGAATTGGGACTGTCTAATACCCTATCTGATGTTTGCCATTAGGGAGGTACCCCAATCCTCTACGGGTTTCTCACCCTTCGAGTTGCTCTATGGGAGACACCCAAGAGGGCTGCTGGATATCGCCAAGGAAACTTGGGAAAATGAGAGTTCTCCTCACAGGAGTGTGATTGAGCATGTCGCCCTGATGCAAGATAGGATTGCACAGGTAATGCCAATTGTAAAGGAACATTTAACCCAAGCGCAGTTAGCACAGCAGAGGGTGTACAACTGTGGGGCCAAGACCCGTACTTTTTCCCCGGGGGATAGGGTCTTGGTGCTAGTCCCTACGGTTGAAAGCAAATTTCTGGCCAAATGGCAAGGTCCATATGAAGTAATTGAAAAAATTAGTGAGGTGAACTACAGGGTTAGACAGCCAGGAAGGCGAAAGCTGGAGCAGATCTATCACGTCAATCTGCTGAAAGCCTGGAGGGATAGGGAATCCCTAGTCGCAGAGACTTTGTCACAAGCACAGCCTGATTGCTTAGTTCCTGAGGTTGGAATAGCAGACACCTTATCGAAACCCCAACAACAGGAGGTTAAAGAGTTTGTACTTCGTAACAAAGAGATTTTCTCTGAGCTGCCGGGACAAACATCTGGCGTAGAGCATGACATTATCACCCCGCCAGGAGAAAGGGTAAAACTAAAATCTTATAGAATACCAGAGGCCCGACGGGAGGCAATACGTGGGGAGGTTCAAAGGATGCTGGAATTGGGTGTGATAGAGGAGTCCCAGAGTGACTGGTCCAGTCCCATCGTACTAGTGCCCAAACCTGATGGGAGCTGGCGGTTTTGTAACGATTTTCGACAATTGAATAAAGTTACAAAATTTGACACCTACCCCATGCCCCGTATAGATGAGTTGATTGACCGGCTGGGAACAGCCCGATATATGACAACTCTTGATCTCACCAAAGGGTATTGGCAAATTCCCCTGGCCGAGTCGGCCAAGGAGAAAACTGCGTTTGTAACCCCAGATGGGGCATTCCAATATAAGAGAATGCCGTTTGGGTTACAGAACGCACCGGCAACATTCCAGCGGAAAATGGACAAGATTCTGAGGCCCCATCAGAAATATGCTGCAGCTTACTTGGATGATGTGATTATCCATAGCACAGACTGGGTCTCACATTTGCCAAAAGTACAAGCAGTCCTAGACTCTATCCGGGAAGCTGGGTTTACGGCCAATCCAAAGTAGTGTACCATTGGACAGGAGGAGGCCAAATATCTTGGGTACACTATTGGGAGGGGGGTGATAAAACCCCAAGTCAATAAAGTCGAGGCCATACAGAGTTGGCCACGTCCCAACAGCAAGAAACAGGTACGAGCCTTTCTGGGAATCGCTGGCTATTATCAACGATTCATTCCCCATTTTGCTTCTCAGGCTGTGCCCCTCACCAACCTGACAAAAGGGAAAGAGTCTGTCATGGTTAAATGGTCCCCAGAGGCTGAAGAAGCATTTCAGTCCTTAAAAGCAGCCTTATGTAGCCAGCCAGTGTTTTACTCACCAGACTTCTCTAAGGACTTCGTTGTACAAACTGATGCATCAGACGTTGGGTTAGGAGCAGTGTTATCCCAGGTCTGGAACGGGGAAGAGCACCCAGTCATTTACCTCAGCAGGAAGTTGAAGTCCCATGAGGTAAATTACGCCACGATTGAGAAGGAATGTTTAGCAGTGAAGTGGGCTCTAGATTCCCTTCGGTACTATCTGCTAGGTAGGCACTTTGACCTGGTGACTGATCACGCTCCTTTAAAGTGGATGGCTCAGAACAAGGAGACCAATAGAAGGGTAAATAGGTGGTTCCTGGCCCTACAAGAATTTAACTTTACAGTTAAGCATCGCCCTGGTGTTAAAATGGGGAATGTGGATGCTTTGTCTCGGATACATGCATGTCTGACTGCTTGTGTTACAACCCCAAGGTTGAAACAAGAGGGGGGGGGGGTATGTGGCAGCACGCAGGTAAAGTCACCTGGTTGTATCCAGGATGGGAAATATGTGTGCCCTAGATTCAGGCTTTATGCAGACTTGTATAATTAGAGGGGAAGAGTTAATGAGCCCAGCTGAAGTAAGTGGGCTCATTAAGACCTCTACAAAAAACCCCAGCATGCTTAGGGAGATGCTCCATCCTGGAACCAGTTTTGTGTTTGTATAGACTGGGGAGTGTGACACCTGTTCTGTGCGGTGAGTTAACGCCTGTGTGGCAAACCTCTACAACAGAGACAGGGACCGGTGCAGCACAAGGCTGCACTCAGTTGGTAGATAGGGAATCTAAGTGTGTAATTAGAGGTCAAGCTGACCAGGATTTATTTTCATGTTTTATTTTTGTTTGGCTGCATCTTTTTGTTTTTTTGCACCTACAACGCTGTCTGCTGTGCCTAATTTTGTGTTGTGAACCCATCCAGGGGGTCACACACACCCGCTGCCGAGCTAACCCCCTCACAGTATATATATATATATATATATATATATATATATATATATATATATATATATATATATAAACACTTTATACAATATGTTATATTATCTATATTTATATATATCTTTGTAGTAAGTGTCTAATAGTATTATCTCTTAGCCTTGCTATGCTATGTATATGAGGCATCCAACAAGGGGTTAAATCTAAGGTTATTTCAGACAGCTGATCTGTCCATCCCTCAGTGTCTGTTATGCTTTATATTCCACCCTGCCAGTGACTCCCCTGACTTTGACAAAGCCCAGGTGCGTGAAACATGTCAGTCACGGTCGTCACGGCAACTTACTGAGCTTCACTGACCGTCCTTTCCTTCCGAACAGGAGCTCCATTTTTCAAACGGTAGTGGTTGTCCTTTTCCGGTCGTTCCCCGCGACTCAGGCTCCTCCCCTCTTCACCACACGGCGGGTGTCATGGGACGCCAAACTGATGTCTCCCGGACATACACTATAGGACTCCGCTCATCGTGAATAGAGGTACTCTGGTGACTGTCTTGGCGCAGCGCTGTCTGATCCCTGGTCATCTCAACTTGAGATCAAAATAGCGCACATGTTTTTTAAGTGGACAGCAGCCTGCGATAAGTGAATTGCCAAGTTACTGCAGCATGGAGCTATGAATCCTCTGTGCTTTGGCTACCTGTTAATAGATCTATAGCCGAGAGTTAACCCCTTGTTTCCTGAAGGAAGGCGGCACAGTATACTATTACTTTTGCTTTATTCCTACTTTTGGATTTTTACTTGACTGTGCAATAAGTACATCCCTCACTGTTGTGCTGGATATTAATGATTTTACCTCTGTACTTCTCTTTTGATTAAATGTGATATTTTTAATTAATTGATTGTATTTATGTTGAGTTCCACTGAGCGCTGATTTTAAATTGTAATCTCAGCTTGTTACCTGTATAGAAGACACCTGGGAGCCAGAAATCTTAATGATTGATAGGGAATCAAATACTTATTTCACTCCATAAAGTGCAAGTCAATTTATAACTTTTTTGAAATACGTTTTTCTGGATATTTGTGTTGTTATTTTTGTTGTATATTTACATAGTTACATAGTAGGGGAGGTTGAAAAATAGACACAAGTCCATCAAGTCCAACCTATGTGTATGATTTTATGTCAGTATTACATTGTATATCCCTGTATGTGGCAGTCGTTCAGGTGCTTATCTAATAATTTTCTGAAATTATCAATGCTCCCCGCTGAAACCACTGCCTGTGGAAGAGAATTCCACACCCTAACAGCTCTTACAGTAAAGAACCCTCTACGCAGTTTAAGGTTAAACCGCTTTTCTTCAAATTTTAGTAAATGTCTGTGTATCTTATTAAAATTCCTTTTGCGGAAAAGTTTTATCCCTATTGTGGGGTCACCAGTTACGGTATTTGTACATTGAAATCATATCCCCTCTCAAGCATCTCCTCACCAGAGAAAACAAGTTCAGCGCTCGTAACCTTCCTCTCCTCATAACTAAGGTCCTCAATTCCCTTTATTTGTTTTGTTGCCCTTCTCTGGAATCTCTCAAGTTACAGCACATCCTTCCTAAGGACTAGTTGCCCACCCCATTAATGTGTTCAAATTTTCTTGCAAGGTTTCCACATCCTGCTGAAAAGTTATTGCCTTGCTTAGCTTAGTATCATCTGCAAATACAGAAATTGAGCTTTTTATCCCATCCTCCAGGTCATTTATGAATAAATGAAATAGGATTGGTCCCAGAACAGAACCCTAGGGGACCCCACTTTCCACCTTGGACCATTCTGAGTACTCCCCATTTATCATTACCATCTGAACTCGCCCCTGTAACCACTTTTCAATCCATGTACTCACCCCATAGTCCATGCTAATGGACCTTACTTTGTACAGTAAACGTTTATGGTGAACTGTATCAAATGCTTTTGCAAAATCCAGATACACCACATCTATGGGCCTTCCTTTATATAGATGGCAGCTCACCTCCTCATAGAAGGTTAAGAGATTGGTTTGGCAAGGATGATTCTTCGTGAATCCATGCTGATTACTGCTAATGATACTGTTGTCATTACTAAAATCTTGTATATAACCTTATCATCCACTCCAGGAGCTTGCATACAATTGATGTTAGGCTAGCTGGTCTGTAATTCCTAGGGATGTATCTTGGTCCTTTTTTAAATATTGGTGCTACATTGGCTTTTCTCCAATCAGCTGGTACTATTCTAGTCAGTAGACTGTCAGTAAAAATTAGGAACAATGGTCTGGCAGTTACTTCCCCCGGGTGCAAGCCATCTGGTCCCAGTGACTTATTAATGTTAAGTTTTTCAAGTCTATTTCTAATTCTGTCCTCTGTTAGCCATGAGGGTGCTTTCTGTGATGTGTCATAAGGATAAACATTGCATTTTTGGTTACTGAAGCCCCCCATTTCCCTTGTGAAGACTGAGGAGAAGAATAAATTCAATACCTTTGCCATCTCTCCATCCTTAGTAACCAGATTCCCTTCATAATTCTTTATGAGACCAATATGATCTCACTTTCTTACTATTTATGTACTGGGATTTTTTATACTCTCCTCCACTATGTTCCTTTCGTGTTCTATCTTAGCCGCCCTGTTTTCATCCTTACATTTCTTGCTGAATTCCTTGTAAAGTTGGAATGCTGATGATGATCCCTCAGCCTTGTATTTTTTGAAGGCCTTCTCCTTTGTTTTATATGCATTTTTACGTTGGAGTTATGCTACCCAGGACTCTTATTAGCTCTTTTAAATGTATTTTCCCATTGGGATGCACTGGCTAATATGCTCTTGAAGCATACCCATTTTTCCTCCATGTTCTTTGTTCCTAAGATTTTATCCCAATTATTTTCTTCTAGCAAGGATCATAGGTTAAGGAAGTTGGCTTTTTTGAAATTCAGTGTCTTTGTATTGCCCTTATGTTTCCTATTTGTTTCCTAAACTGTTTCCTAAATTTCCCCGGATTTCCACATCCGTGATCAGGTCTGTATTGTTGGTAATCATTAGGTCTAGTAACGCTTTGTTTCTACTTGGTGCATTTACCAACTGACCCATGGAATTGTCCTGAAAAACAATTAGGAACGGTCGGGCCTTAGATGAATGCACGATCCTTCCACCCAGTCTATGTCTGGATAATTAAAATCCTCCATTATAATGATACTTCCTATACTTGCTGTTAATCCAAACTGTGATAGGAGGTCCACCTCCTCCCTCTGGTTCGAGGTCCTATAGCATACCCTCAGTACTACTTTCCCCTTAGTTTCCTCCCTTTGTAGCTTTACCCATAAGGATTTCACTTCTTCCTTCCTTCCTTAGTGATGTAATCTCTCACATTCACCTGTATACAATTTTTGATATACAGGCATACCCTTCCCCCTTTTTTACCTTCTCTATCCTTGCGATATAGAGAATACCCTTGAATAGTTGCCAGTCAATCATGAGAGCTGTCAAACCAAGTTTCCGTAATTCCGACAAAATCGAAACCCCCCTCGTACAACAGTAGCTCTAGTTCTCCCATCTTGTCCACCAGACTCCTAGCATTGGTGAACATGCCACGTAGTTTAGACCGGTTGCATACTATATCCTTATTGGGTGCTCTGGGGTTGCAAATAGGACTTGTTATTATACTTTGGGTTTAGGTGCTTTAGTCAACCTACCACTAATGCCCCCAATACTACCCTCTATAATATGTTCCGTGCTGACTAGCTCTACCTCTTGACCCTCCCCCTTCTCCTAGTTTAAAAGCCCCTCTAACTTTTGGGCCATCTTCACTTCCAGCAGATCTGCACCTTCGCCGTCCCTTCTATAGAGCTGGTAACCGACTGAAAAGTTGCCCCAGTTCTTCAGGAACCCAAACCCCTCCTTGCTACACTAGCTCTTCAGCCACTTGTTTACTTTTCTAATCTCCCTCTGCCTTTCTGGTGTCGCTCAAGGTACCGATAGTATTTCTGAGAATATTAATTTGGAGGTCCTTTTCCTCAATTTAGCTCCTAAAAAAAAAGATTTTTTTAGGACACTTCATCTTCCTCTGACTTTGGCGCTTCAGGTCTTTGTGACAGATTGCCCTATCTGTCCTAAGAATTAAGTTCCCTACCACCAGTCTTTTCTTCCCCTTGGCTTTGCTCCCACCCTCCTGGAGGAGTTATTCCACTGGCAGCTAGGGGAGTCTCTCAGCTCCAGCAGTGCTGGTCCCTGAATGGTTTCACCAATTTGGTCAACGGGGAGTACTTATTGGGATGGTCCAGCCTAGGACAGGCCTCCCTGACTCTTCCCTCTCTATCCTTCTTGGCTGTCACCCATCTACTTTGCTTTGGTGCCTGCCCCTCTATCTTCCCCCGCCTCTGTGCTGGCCCTTGACGTCACCTTCCTGGTACGATCCCAACTCACCTTTAGTATGGGGGGACTTCTCAGTGTTGACAGTTGCTTCCTTAGATTCAGAACCTGGGCTTCCAGGGAAACAATGTGTTTACATTGTGTACAGCAGTATTCGCCCTCGATCGGGTGATCAAGGAAAGCATACATGCCGCAAGATGTACACAGAGTCACATCTCAACACCTGCCGGGCATCGTACCCACTAATTTAATGGGGTTTGGGGGTTTTACTCTGTCCAAATGAACTAACAACTAGTTTCCTGACACTAATACTCAATACACAGGTTCCCAACAAGACAATACACAGGTACTCACAATACACTTGCACTCATAGCACACATGCACTAACAGTCCACGTGCACTCACAGCACTCGTGTACTCACAGTCCATGTGCACTCACAATACTTTCAATACACAGGTAATCAGACACTCACCATACCCAGGTACTCACAATACACACAACACTCAGGTACTAACAATACACACACACACACTACTCAGATACTCTCAATACGCACACTACTCAGGTACTCTCAATACACACAATATTCAGGTACCCACAATACTCAGGTACTCACAATACTCAGATATTCACAATACTCGGGTACTCACTATACTCCCAAAACTCAGATACTCACAATACTCCCAATACACAGGTATTCACAATGCTCCCAATACTCAGGTGCTCCCAATACTCAGGTACTCCCAATACTCCCAATACCAAGGTACTTACAATACTGCCAATGTTCAGGTACTCACAATACTTATTCACTCACAATACACAGGTACTCACAATACTCAGGTACTCACATACACTGTCAGTCAGGTTTTGTAGTTTGTGTCTCTGTGTCACTCTGCACAGCCTCCCCTTGTAATCTGACACTATCAGTCAGTAACCTTAATTCCTGCTTCTCTAATCAGTCTCACACACTCTCTACTGCAGTCTGCAATTCACTTACCCGCTGCCTCTCCTTGTCAGCCTTCCACCTCCCAACCCCGTTGGATGTCCTCCCTCCTCCTCTGTCCACGTCTGTGGGGTGATCCTGTCCCTAGCTCTCCCGCTCCACCACCGTGATGTCCCGCTCTGCCTCCGCTGTAGATCCCCTGAGTCATCCATTGCCGCTCATGGTCGTGGGGGGGGGGGGTCCAGTCCGGTCGGGGGGTCCGTTCTGGTCGGGAGGGTACAGTCCGTTCTGCCTTGGTGCCGCTCTCGGGGGTGGGGGGCTCCGGTCCCTTGCTTTGATTCTTAAGCCCCCATACTTTTAAAAATGTAAGTTTTCCCTATAAATACACATTAAATAAAAGAACATTTGAAAATTGAACCTTATCATGACACAAGATACTTTCAAGCACCTACTTCCTAACATTTGAATCAAGACTCAGATCCTACAAGTTTATACAAACAAATTGTTTGTGACATTACCAAACAGTTACTTATAATGAGAAAAAATATCACAAATTCAATTCTCCCATGAGTATATCATAACATTTGTTTTCTAATAGTACACAGCATATTGTATATGTACAAAAAGATATAACTGAGGTTTTCCCATCCCGCATTCATTTGGGCAATATAAAGGCACACAGCCCAGTGAATTAATGCATATGCAGAAAGTTCTGTTCCTACACTTTGCCTGTGAAAAGTGACACCTTGCTTATCGCATGCCACTTACACACGACCAGACTTTCTGGCAGACTAGGTCCGACGGTCTTCCCGACGGACTTTCGGCGGAGTTCCGATGGACTTTCCAAAGGGACGGACTTACCCCCACACGAAAGGACTAAGTCTGTTCGAAAGTCCGTTAGTTTTAAGCGTGATGACGTAAGACCGGACAAAAAAAGGAAGTTCAATAGCCAGTAGCCAATAGCTTCCTTTGCTTCATATTTGGTCCATCAGACCAGCATACAAACATGATCAGATTAGCCCACACATGATCGGATTGTCCGACGGACTGATTCCGTCAGACCTAGTCTGCCAGAAAGTCCGGTCGTGTGTACGCGGCATAACAGATAAGAATAATTCAGGTTGAGCAAAAATAATTCTAATACAGCTGACTGCATTACTCTTTTTTGTAAACTGTTATAGTCATTTGTGTCGCATACACTGCACAGTTTGTGTATAAACATGTCAAAAATGTGAGAGATTAAAAAAATTGGCATTTGAAATTGTGTACATTTAGCTACAGTTGTGTCTTTAGCCTAAAAAAGTTACATTTTTGGCAGATGATACAGTGGTGTGAAAAAGTGTTTGCCCCTTCCTCATTTCCTGTTCCTTTGCATGTTTGTCACACTTAAAGGGGTTGTAAAGTAAAATTTTTTATTTTTTTTAAATAACAAACATGTCATACTTACCTCCACTGTGCAGCTCGTTTTGCACAGAGTGGCCCCGAACCTGAATTCTGCTGTCTACCAAGAGATCCTGAAGGAGAATGTCCGACCATCTGTTCGTGTACTGAAACGAACTTGGATTCTGCAGCAGGACAATGATCCTAAACACACCAGCAAGTCCACCACCGAATGGCTGAAGAAAAACAAAATGAAGACTTTGGAGTGGCCTAGCCAAAGTCCTGACCTGAATCCTATTGAGATGTTGTGGTATGACCTTAAAAAGGCCGTTAATGCTCGAAAACCCTCTAATGTAACTGAATTAGGACAATTCTGCAAAGATGAGTGGGCCAAAATTCCTCCAGGACGCTGTAAAAGCCTCATTGCACGTTATCGCAAACGCTTGGTTGCAGTTGTTGCTGCTAAGGGTGGCCCAACCAGTTATTAGGTTTAGGGGGCAATCACTTTTTCACACAGGGCCATGATGGTTTGGATTTTTTTTCACCTTTAATAATAAAAACCTTAATTTACAAATTGCATTTTGTGTTTAACTGTGTTGTCCTTGACTATTGTTAAAATTGGTTTGATGTTCCGAAACACTTAAGTGTGACAAACATGCAAAGGAACAGGAAATGAGGAAGGGGGCAAACACTTTTTCACACCACTGTAACCCTCTGGGCACTAGGGACCCCAAACGATATATCCATTCAGTCTCGTTTTGGGATATCTTTATCTTCTTATTAGGGATAAGCTTCGTGTTTGAGTCGAACATACGTTCGACTCGAACATTGGCTGTTCCTCCGTTCGGCGAAGTCCGAACATTTTGGTCCGTTCGCGCCAAATTCGTGTGGCGCTCACGGCCCACAATGCACTGCGATGGCGTAGTGCATTGCTGGCTCATGATTGGCCAAGCATGCACTGTGACCCCGCATGCTTGGCCAATCGCAGCGCCAGCAGCGAGGAGAGCCATGATTGGCCACAGGCAGGATGCCTGTGGCCAATCATAGCTCAGGCTGTGTAGTGCACGCCCCACACTATATAAGGCCGCCAGCGCGGCGGCCTTGTGTAGTGTGTTGGCGTCTGAAGCAGTGGGTGTTCTGTGTACCTTCAACACAGTACACACCGATCGTTTTCGGCCGATTTTCGATCTTGCTGTTGTGTAGTGGTTATTGTCTGCGTGCCCTGACCGCAGTATACACTGCTATATTCACCTCACCTATATAGCTAGTGATCTATCTTTTATAATAGAGCTTGCAGTCAGTAGTGTTAGGAGATTAGGAGTGTTAGGAGTGCGTGCTGTCTGCGTGTTCTGTACCCAGTACATACCGCTATATCCACCTACATAGCTCTTCTCTATTTGAGACCACTTGCCATCTGCAGGAGTTATTGGAAGTTGTGTGTGCCTCCAGCACAACACAGTATACATCTGTATATACCCCTTTATCTCTGGTGTTCTATAATAAAGGCATCTGCAGGAGTTAGTGGGTGTTGTGTGCCTCTAGCACAATATACACTACCCAACTGCTTTTTTACCCAACTCTCTTCAGGCCATTACCATGTCTGGAAGGCCAGCAAGGAGAGGAAGACAGGCGCGAGCCGATAAAAGAGGGCAAGCAGGCTCTGTGTCTAGAGACAACAGTGCTGGTCGTGGACGCGGTGCATTGTCATCAGCACGTGGCCATGGGACACGCTTGTCCTTCTTTTCGGCAGCTGGACATGTTGAACCGCAACATGCCAACGACTTGGTAGAGTGGATGACCAAGCCCTCTTCATCCTCCTCATCCTCTCTCACTCAGTCTCAGGGTACTAGCAAAGCAGCTGCCAACGCATCGTCTTCCCTCCTCTCAATGTCATCATCAGTGACTCCTTCCCTAGACCCACCACGTCCTCCTGAGGAGTCTCCTGAACTCTTTGAGCACAGTGTTGGGTACATGCTCCAGGAGGATGCCCAGTGTTTTGTGGGCTCTGATGATGACACTCAGCTAGAGGAAGGCAGTAGCGTGAGAGCAGAGAGAGGGGATGCTCAAGAAGAACAGCAATCTGGCAGTCATGTTCCACAAGCTGCAGCATACTGCCAGGTTTGCTACAGTGATGAAGAGGGAGGGGATGATGAGGGCACTGACTCCACGTGGGTGCCTGGAAGGAGAGAGGAGGAGGAGGAGGAGGAGGAGGAGGAGGAGGAGGAGGCACATGTCCAACGAGGCAGGATGCCCTCCGGGGGCCAGCTTAGGGGCAGCACACCGACTGAATCACACCGCAGAGCTCCGCCTGTGCAGAGCGCTGCCTCTGCGCGTTATTCTAAAAGTTCTTTGGTGTGGGCCTTTTTTGAGACGAGTGCATCAGATCGCACCGCTGCTATTTGCAACATATGTCTCAAGCGTATCTCATGTGGCCAAAACATCAGCCGCTTGGGCACCACATGCTTGACCAGACATATGTTGACCTGCCATGCAGCTCGTTGGCAAGCGTACCTCAAAGACCCACACCAAAGAACAAAGCGGACCTCTCCTTGCTCCTCATCAGCTGGCATCTCCAACCCCACTAGACCTTCAGTCCTCTCTGAAACCTGCTCTGAGAGGAATGAAGGTGTAGAATTAGGTGTGTCACAGCCAAGTGCTTCTGGGAACTCTGCTAGCGGTACACCCACGTCCGATTATAGCAGGCAAATGTCCCTGCCCCAGCTGCTGGACCGGCGAAAGAAGTTCACTCCCAGCCATCCACATGTCCAGCGGTTGAATGCTAGCTTGGCTAAATTGCTAGCACTTCAACTGCTGCCTTTTCAGTTGGTAGACTCGGCCCCCTTCCGTGAGTTTGTACAATGTGCGGTTCCTCAGTGGCAGGTCCCCAAACGCCACTTTTTCTCACGGAAGGCGATTCCGGCTCTCTACCGGCATGTGGAAGGCAATGTCCTTGCCTCGCTGGACAGGGCGGTCAGCGGTAAGGTGCATATTACCGCTGACTCATGGTCCAGCAGGCATGGACAGGGACGTTACCTGTTTTTCACGGCCCATTGGGTCACTCTTCTGGCAGCTGGGAAGGATGCAGGACAAGGTGCAGTAGTGTTGGAGGTTGTTCCGCCACCACGCCTCCAAAATGCTACTATTGGTTGTGACACACCTCTCTCTTCCACCCCCTCCTCTTCTTCTTCCTCCATGGCCTCTTCCAGTGCTCTGTCCTCAGAACCAGCGGTGCTCCGTAGGCGTTCCAGGGGCTACGCAAGTACGCAGGCGAAACGATGCCATGCCGTGCTTGCGCTGGTTTGTTTGGGGGACAGGAGCCACACTGGGGCGGATGTTTTGTCAGCTCTGCAGGGGCAGGCCGAGAGGTGGTTGACGCTATGCCAGCTTAAGCCAGGAATGGTGGTTTGCGACAATGGCACCAACCTCCTCTCCGCCCTCCGACAGGGACAACTGAGCCATGTGCCCTGTGTAGCTCACGTCCTTAACCTGGTGGTGTAGTGGTTCTTGGGCAGGTACCCCGGCTTACAGGATGTCCTGAAGCAGGCCAGGAAAGTCTGTGTGCATTTCCGCCGATCATTTAATGCCTGTGCTCGGCTGGCTGAGCTCCAAAAGGAGTTGAACCTGCCCAAGAACCGCCTTATATGTGACATGCCCACCAGATGGAACTCAACATTGGCCATGCTGCAGCGGCTGCACACGCAGCAGAGGGCCATCAATGAGTACCTGTGCGACTACGGCACCAGGACAGGGTCAGGGGAGCTCAGTTTTTTCTCACCACGCCAGTGGGGCATGATCAGGGATGCATGCACTGTCCTGTCACCGTTTGAGGAGGCCACAAGGATGGTGAGCAGTGACAGTGCATGCATCAGTGACACTGTACCTCTTGTCCACCTCTTGGAGCTTACGCTGCGTGGAATAATAGACAGGGCACTTGAGGCAGAACAGAGGCAGGAAGAGGAGGACTTCCTTGCCTCTCAAGGCCCCCTTTATCCAGACAGTGTTCCTGCTGTGCCACCCATCACACAGGAAGAGGATGAGGAGGAGGAAGAGGAGGAGGAGGATGATTGTGTCAGCATGGAGGTGGAGGCTGGCACTCAGCATCAGCATCAGCAGCAGCAGTCTTGTAGGGATGATTTACAGTCCCAAGAAACACGTGGACTTGTACGTGGCTGGGAGGAGGTAGCTGCGGATCATGTTGTCCTTAGTGACCCAGAGGACTCCGGACCGAATGCCTCAGCTAACCTACGCTGCATGTCCTCCCTGATCCTGCAAAGCCTGCGGAAGGATCCTCGTATTCTTCGGATCAAGGAGAGGGACCATTACTGGCTGGCCACTCTCCTTGATCCACGGTACAAGGGTAAGGTTGCCGACCTTATCTTGCCATCGCAGAGGGAGCAGAGGATGAGACATCTCCGGGAGGCCTTGCAGAAAGGTCTGTGCAACGCGTTCCCAGAGACTGGGAGGTTACAAACTCCTGGTCCTGGACAACGTGTTGCTGAGGCATCGGTCAGAAGGAGCGGTGGAGAAGGTGGCCGTCTGACTGATGCTTTCAGACAATTTTTTAGTCCGCAGCCCCAAGGTATGATTGGTTCCAGCACCCATCGCCATTTACATGGTGCAGGAATACCTAGGGGCAAGGTCAGACTTGGACACCTTTCCCACCGAAAATCCTCTGGCTTACTGGGTCTTGAGGATGAATCACTGGCCAGAGCTTGCACAGTATGCAATTGAGCTACTGGCCAGTCCTGCATACAGGGGCGTTTAAGTACAATTTTTGATGCAATGCTTTGCAGCAGGGCTAATTCCTGCAATAAAACTAGAGTATATGGAAGAGGTTGCAGTGTGGTGGCACCAGCAGCAGTGCCTAAGGCCAAATTTTTCTGCCCCGTTTAACAGGGGCGTTTAAGTTCAATTTTTGATGCAATGCTTTGCAGCAGGGCTAATTCCTGCAATAAAACTAGAGTATATGGGAGAGGTTGCAGTGTGGTGGCACCAGCAGCAGTGCCTAAGGCCAAATTTTTCTGCCCCTGTTTAACAGGGACATGTAATTACAATTCTTGATATAATATTTCACAGGAGGGCCCCTTCCTGTGCCCACCCAGAGTAACGGTGAGGACTTATAGTGTTGTGGCACCAGCACCACAACCACCAAAGGTCAATTTTTCTACCACTGTTCAACAATGGCATGTAATTACAATTCTTGATATAATCGTTCACAGCAAGGCGCTCCAGCGCCCACCAAGAGTCACTTTGAGGGCTTACAATGTTGTGGCAAAACCAACACCTTGTTCCGCCATTTCTGCAGAGCATATAGGGCAGGCCCCTACTTTCAAACATCCAACTTACAAACATCTCCTACTTGCAAACGGAAGGAGACAATAGCAAGTGAGATGAAAAAAGATGTATGACAAAACAAATTATACAGGGGTGATAACCCTTCCCTATGTTTTCCAAATAGCTTAAAAATAGTTTTTTTGACTGGAGCTACACTTTAAAAATGTACCAGTTGAAAATTACAAACAGATTCAACTTAACACAACAAACCTACACAGTCCCTGTCTTGTTTGCACCGCCTGTATACTGCTGTTCTAAGTATATAGGGCCTGGGGGCCACACGCATTTCCTTTTTTTAATATGGGTACGGGGTTCCCCTTAATATGCGTACAAGACCCAAAGGGGCTGGTAATGGGCAGGGAGGGCTACCCATACCATTTTTCTCAAAGATTTTCAACCATGTTGCAGGAACCAGATATAACATTACAACCGCAAGCAGTTTTCAATGATGTTATTTCCGTTTAATGTCATTTTGTGCAGGGACTGTTCTAAACACGGGAAACACGTGGCACTTCACAGGCATACTACAGACACCCCCCAGGCACCATATTTAAAGGAATATTTCACTTTTTTTTTTCACTTTAATCGTCATTAAAATCAGTGCTCCCGCCAAAACGGCCATTTTTAAAAACATTTTAGGCATTGACCCATGTCCCCTGGGGCAGGAGCCAGGTCCCCAAACCCTTTTTAGGACAGTATCTTGCATATTAGCCGTTAAAATTAGCACTTTTAATTTCGAACGTTCGAGTCCCATAGACTTCAATGGGGTTCTAAAGTTCGTACGAATTTGGGGTCCGTTCGAAAGTTCTGGTGCGAACCGAACCGGGGGGTGTTCGGCTCATCCCTATTTATAAGATATTTCTAACTCAAAGCATGTACATAGCAAAAATTACACCCCAACATACATTCTGCTACTCATCCTGAGTATGGTGATACCACATGTGTGTGACTTTTACACAGCGTGTCCACATACAAAGGCCCAACATGCAGGGAGCAACATCAGGTGTTCTAGGAGCATAAATGACACCTATTACATTTGTGAAGGCCCTGGAGCACCAGGACAATGGAATTACCCACAAAATGACCCCATTTTGGAAAACAAACACCCCAAAGTATATTCTATGAAGCATTATGAGTCTTTTGAACAGTTAATTTTTTTACACAAGTCTTCAGAAGACATGGAAAGAAAATTAAAATCTTTTTTTTTTTTTTTTTTTTACACAAAGTTGTCCATTTCTAAGCTATTTCTAACACATAGCATGTATATAGCAAAAATTACATCCCAAAACACATTCTGCTACTCCTCCTGAGTAGTGCGATACCACATGTGTGAGACTTTTACACAGCCTGCCATATACAGAGGTGAAACATGGAAATGGTACCTTCTAGGAGCATAAATGACACATCTCATTTCGTTCCTACCAATCACACTTTTGAAGGTCCTGGAGCACCAGTACAATGGAATTACCCACAAAATGACCCCATTTTGGAAAGCAAACACCTCAATGTGTATTCTATGGGGTATGGGCTGCAAATAGGTACTCTGTTACTCTGACGGGCTGGTGACAGGTACTCCGTTACTCTGACAGGCTGGTGACAGGTACTCCGTTACACCTACAGGCTGGTGACAGGTACTCAGTTACTCCTACAGGCTGGTGACAGGTACTCGGGTACTCCGACGGGCTGGTGACAGGTGCTCGGGTACTCCGACGGGCTGGTGATAGGCATTCAGGTACTTAGATGAACTGTGACAGGTACTCAGATGAACTGTGACAGGTACTCAGATGGGCTGTGACAGGTACTCAGGTACTCGGGTACTCAGATGGACTGTGACAGGTACTCAGGTGGACTGTGACAGGTACTCAGGTTCTCGGGTACTCAGATGGGTTGTGACAGGTACTCGGGTACTCAGATGGGCTGTGACAGGTACTCGGGTACTCAGATGGGCTGTGACAGGTACTCGGGTACTCAGATGGGCTGGGACAGGTACTCGGGTACTCAGATGGGCTGCGACAGGTACTCGGGTACTCAAATGGGCTGGGACAGGTACTCAGGTACTCGGATACTCAGATGGACTGTGAAAGGTACTCAGATGGACTGTAACAGGTACTCAGGTACTCAGATGGGCTGTGACAGGTATTCAGATGGGTTCTGACAGGTACTCAGGTACTCAGATGGGCTGTGACAGGTACTCAGGTACTCAGATGGGCTGGGACAGGTACTCAGGTATTTAGATGGACTGGGACAGGTACTCAGGTACTCGGGTACTTAGATGGGCTGGGACAGGTACCCAGGTACTCAGATGGGCTGACAGGTGCTCAGGTACTCGAGTACTCAGATGGGCTGACAGGTGGTCAAGTACTCAGATGGGCTGGGACAGGTACTCAGGTACTCAGATGGGCTGGGACAGGTACTCAGGTACTCGGATACTCAGATGGGCTGACAGGTACTCAGATGGGCTAGGAAAGGTACTTGGGTACTCAGATGGGCTGAGGTAGGTACTCGGGTACTCAGATGGGCTGAGACAGGTACTCAGGTACTCAGATGGGCTGACAGGTACTCGGGTACTCAGATGGACTGACAGGTACTCGGGTACTCAGATGGGCTGGGACAGGTACTCAGGTACTCAGGATGGGCTGGGACAGGTACTCAGGTACTCAGATGGGCTGGGACAGGTACTCGGGTACTCAGATGGGCTGGGACAGGTACTCTGGTACTCAGATGGGCTGGGACAGGTACTCGGGTACTCAGATGGGCTGGGACAGGTACTCGGGTACTCAGATGGGCTGACAGGTACTCGGGTACTCAGGTGGGCTGGGACAGGTACTCAGGATGGGCTGGGACAGGTACTCAGGTACTTAGATAGGCTGACAGGTGCTCAGGTACTCGGGTACTCAGATGGGCTGACAGGTGCTCAGGTACTCGGATACTCAGATGGACTGTGACAGGTACTCAGGTACTCAGATGGGCTGGGACAGGTACTCAGGTACTCAGGTACTCAGATGGGCTGACAGGTACTCAGATGGGCTGGGACAGGTACTCGGGTACTCAGATGGGCTGAGACAGGTACTCGGGTACTCAGATGGGCAGACAGGTACTCAGGTACTCAGATGGGCTGACAGGTACTCAGGTACTCGGGTACTCAGATGGGCTGATAGGTACTTGGGTACTCAGATGGGCTGACAGGTACTCGGGTACTCAGATGGGCTGTGATGGGTGATGACAGGTACTTTGATGGGTGGTGACAAGTCCTCTTTATTGGGGGGGTAATCAGTGTGTGATTGGTGTACACTAGGCGGTAACGAGATGTTACCGCAATCTCCTTGTCACACACGATTGGTGTGTGAGGAGGAGAACCCGGTAACATCTCGTTACCGCGGTTTGTTTACATTCTGTGACCGGCTGTGATTGGACACAGCCGGTCATGTGGTAAAGAGCCAATTTAATTGGCTCTTTACTGTGATTGGGGTTGGGCTGTGTCAGGGTGACAAGTCGCACCCCCCGATCGCCGCTCTGCACACGTCCTAGGCGCGTGCACGAGCCCTGTAACGCACAGTACATGTGACCGGCTGTGATTGGACACGGCCGGTCACATGTATCTGGGGTGGATGGGGATGAAAATCCCACAGATCGGGGATGGGCTGTGTCCGAGGGACCCACCTCATCCACGATCGCCGCGCTGCGGGCCCCCCAGGGGCCCGCAGGAGCAGCGAAATTCCGAGGCCTTCATATGACGTCCACCCAGGATGGGAGATCCCATCTGTGGCCATCATATGACTATGGCCAGGTACTGAAGTGGATAGAAATTAGATGAAAAGCAATTCAGGCCGATATCTACATTTAACCCTCTGGGCACTAGGGACCCCAAACGATATATCCATTCAGTCTCGTTTTGGGATATCTTTATCTTCTTATTAGGGATGAGCTTCATGTTCGAGTCGAACATACGTTCGACTCGAACATTGGCTGTTCGTCCGTTCGGCGAAGTCCGAACATTTTGGTCCGTTCGCGCCAAATTCGTGTGGCGCTCACGGCCCACAATGCACTGCGATGGCTTAGTGCATTGCTGGCTCATGATTGGCCAAGCATGCACTGTGACCCCGCATGCTTGGCCAATCGCAGCGCCAGCAGCGAGGAGAGCCATGATTGGCCACAGGCAGGATGCCTGTGGCCAATCATAGCTCAGGCTGTGTAGTGCACGCCCCACACTATATAAGGCCGCCAGCGCGGCGGCCTTGTGTAGTGTGTTGGCGTCTGAAGCAGTGGGCGTTCTGTGTACCTTCAACACAGTACACACCGATCGTTTTCGGCCGATTTTCGATCTTGCTGTTGTGTAGTGGTTATTGTCTGCGTGCCCTGACCGCAGTATACACCGCTATATTCACCTCACCTATATAGCTAGTGATCTATCTTTTATAATAGAGCTTGCAGTCAGTAGTGTTAGGAGATAGTGTGTGCTGTCTGCGTGCTCTGTACCCAGTACATACCGCTATATCCACCTACATAGCTGTTCTCTATTTGAGCCCACTTGCCATCTGCAGGAGTTATTGGAAGTTGTGTGTGCTTCCAGCACAGCACAGTATACATCTGTATATACCCCTTTATCTCTGGTGTTCTATAATAAAGGCATCTGCAGGAGTTAGTGGGTGTTCTGTGTACCTTCAACACAGTACACAACGATCGTTTTTGGACGATTTTTGATCTTGCTGTTGTGTAGTGGTTGTTGTCTGCGTGCCCTGACCGCAGTATACACCGCTATATTCACCTCACCTATATAGCTAGTGATCTATCTTTTATAATAGAGCTTGCAGTCAGTAGTGTTAGGAGATAGTGCGTGCTGTCTGCGTGCTCTGTACCCAGTACATACCGCTATATCCACCTACATAGCTCTTCTCTATTTGAGACCACTTGCCATCTGCAGGAGTTATTGGAAGTTGTGTGTGCCTCCAGCACAACACAGTATACATCTGTATATACCCCTTTATCTCTGGTGTTCTATAATAAAGGCATCTGCAGGAGTTAGTGGGTGTTGTGTGCCTCTAGCACAATATACACTACCCAACTGCTTTTTTACCCAACTCCCTTCAGGCCATTACCATGTCTGGAAGGCCAGCAAGGAGAGGCAGACAGGCGCGAGCCGATAATAGAGGGCAAGTAGGCTCTGTGTCTAGAGACAACAGTGCTGGTCATGGACGCGGTGCATTGTCATCAGCACGTGGCCATGGGACACGCTTGTCCTTCTTTTCGGCAGCTGGACATGTTGAACCGCAACATGCCAACGACTTGGTAGAGTGGATGACCAAGCCCTCTTCATCCTCCTCATCCTCTCTCACTCAGTCTCAGGGTACTAGCAAAGCAGCTGCCAACGCATCGTCTTCCCTCCTCTCAATGTCATCATCAGTGACTCCTTCCCTAGACCCACCACGTCCTCCTGAGGAGTCTCCTGAACTCTTTGAGCACAGTGTTGGGTACATGCTCCAGGAGGATGCCCAGTGTTTTGTGGGCTCTGATGATGACACTCAGCTAGAGGAAGGCAGTAGCGTGAGCGCAGAGAGAGGGGATGCTCAAGAAGGACAGCAATCTGGCAGTCATGTTCCACAAGCTGCAGCATACTGTCAGGTTTGCTACAGCGATGAAGAGGGAGGGGATGATGAGGGCACTGACTCCACGTGGGTGCCTGGAAGGAGAGAGGAGGAGGAGGAGGAGGAGGCACATGTCCAACGAGGCAGGATGCCTCCGGGGGCCAGCTTAGGGGCAGCACACCGACTGAATCACACCGCAGAGCTCCGCCTGTGCAGAGCGCTGCCTCTGCGCGTTATTCTAAAAGTTCTTTGGTGTGGGCCTTTTTTGTTTCAAATAGTTTTATTGAAAAGTCAAGTAATTCACACAGGAATAAGCAGAACAGTTTACAGTGGTAACGGTAACAGAAAATAATCAAATGAGCTGCTACCTAAATTTGCAGAAGTAGATACACCAGAAAAATCTAAAGCGAGCTCATGGACCCTTCACATATATAGTATAGTGGACATATAACATCCGAGGAGAGGGCCGAGTAAAAGCAAACTGACGGTTTCCAAAGGAGGAAAAACATTTGACAAACACTGTTGTAATGACAACTATTACCAGAGGTAATGGTAGAAAGAAGAGTTCCGCTGGATAAATTTTACACATATAAGGAAAAGAGGGAGGGGAAAAGAAAGTAGGAAACAAGGAGAGGAGTGAGGAGGAAAAAAGGAGTAAGGACACAAAAAAGGAAAAGAGGCGATACCAGATGGCAAGACAGAAGAGATAAGAGAAAAAGGGTATGGTCGGAAGGCCCACGAGAACCACGAACCACAAACTGGCGCCCGTTCTGGGCTAAGGAGCCATAAGACGAGTATCAAAATCTTTCGGTAGGAAATGGTCCACCCAAGGTTGCCATATTTTATTAAATAACGGGATTCTATCCAGAACGACTGCCTCTATCTTAGCATGAATCATTGCCTGTGTGACTCTATGTTTAGTTTCAGTTATATTCAGGGATGGTGTCCTCCAGGCTCTCGCAATCGTTTGTTTAGCTGCAGTTGTTACTTGGAGAAAGAGTCGGTTTTGGGCTTTATTAAGATCTCGAGGTAGCCAATTCAGCAAGGCCATTGCTGGGTCAGGAGCTACGGGGTGTTGCATCAGTTTAGTTAGCAGGTGGAAGACCGAGGACCAGAAATTTGCCACGATGGGACAGGTCCACCAAATGTGGAGATGAGTGCCCCGGTCTTTACAACCTCTAAAACAGTTGGGTGAGTAGTTAGGCACAAATTTGGAAATTCTAGAGGGGACCAGATACCACCGCATCAGGACCTTATAATTCGCTTCAGATGCCACAACATTTTGTGAGGAATTTTTAGTATTGGTCCATATATCAGTCCAGGACTCTGTATCAAGATTAAGTGATAAATCTGTGGCCCAAGCGGTAGCATAAGGCGGAAGGTCATCAGATATGGTTGAAAGGCAAGAATATAGGCAGGAGATAATGCCTGGGGCATGTGGATCAGAGGAGCATATGGATTCAAATTGGGACATGAAGTTAAGATTGGAGTTGGGATTAATGTGCGTTTGAAAGAAATGGACTATCTGCAGGTAGCGAAAACATTCTCTAGGGGGCAGTTGGGCCTGTGTCTGTAGGTCAGAAAATGTTGCGAAGGAGTCACCTGAAGAGAGGTCACAAACTCGAGTAAGGCGTGCACGGGACCAGGCCGAAAAGATGCCTGGCTCCGTGTAGGCCGGATAGAAATTTGGGTGACCCATAAACGAGAGCAAGGGGAGATGAGGAGACAGTAGTTTAAAAGGGGTACGTACCATGTGCCAAATTTTAAGGGAGTGACTCGTAACGGGGTTAGTAAGTGACCTGCATGCCTGAGGGGGGAGCCAAAGTAAATTGGAAACGGAGACAGGGTGAGCCTCCACTGCTTCCAAACTGACCCACAGCGGGATTTCAGACATAGCGTGGTAGAGGGCCATTTGCGATAGCTGGGCTGCATAGTAGTAGTTTTTAAAGTGTGGTATCCCTAGGCCCCCTTGAAGTTTATGCCGAAAAAGAACAGACTTAGAAATCCTGGGTCGCGTATTACCCCAAATATACTTGAAAGTTCGACTTTGGATAGCCTTGTGAAAATATGGTGGGACCGTGACCGGGAGTACTCTATATAAATATAATAATTTGGGCAACAGGGACATTTTAACAGCCGCAATGCGTCCAAGCCAGGAGACACATAGGGGTTGCCAGGAATTGAGGAGTGATGACAGATTGCGCAGCATGGGTAGATAATTAGTTTGGTATAGGTGGGCTGGGTTACTGGTCAATTTAACTCCCAAATAAGGAATGTAGGATGTGGACCACTGAAACGAATAATTCGCACGCAAACATTGAAGGGTCTCTGTAGGGAGGGATACTGCAAGAGCTTTAGACTTAGCCTGATTTACCTCGAGGCCTGAAACTTGTGCAAATGTGTCAAGGAGTTTAAACAGGTTAGGCAGGGTAGTATGGGGTGAGGTGATAAATAAAAGGGCGTCGTCCGCAAAGAGACATAATTCATGGGTTGTGGAGGCTACCTCTAATCCTCGGATATCAGGGTTGGATCTGATCAGAGCTACTAATGGCTCGATGGCGAGAGCAAAAAGCAGGGGCGACAAAGGGCACCCCTGCCGAGTGCCTCGCTGGATCGGGAATCTGCTAGAGCTAAAGCCGGAGTAGCGAACGAATGCTTGGGGATAGGCATATAGGGCATCAATCCAACGAAGGAAATGAGGGCCCAAGCCCCATCTATGTAAAATGTGTTTAAGGTAGGGCCAAGAGACGGTATCGAAAGCTTTACGAATATCAAGGGATAAAAGATGCATGGGGATACCTCGAGATCTAGCTAAATGCTGCAATAGAACAACCCAGCGTACGTTATCACTTGCTTGGCGTTTGGGAATGAACCCCACCTGGTCTCTATGGATCAACCCTCCAATGTGCGGATTCAGGCGTGAAGACAAAATCTTTGCTAGGAGTTTTATGTCAAGATTCAAAAGTGATATAGGCCTATAGTTGGACCATACGGAGTGGTCAGTATCGGGTTTAGGTATCATAGAGACGGAGGCTGTGAGTGTATCACTACCGAAGGCGCCCCCTTTTAACAGGGCATTAAAGGAGTTCGCCAAGAGAGGGGCCAGGATAACTGCAAATTTTTTATAATATAGCCCTGTAAACCCATCAGAGCCAGGTTGTTTATTAGGTTTAATTAATTTGATAGCCTGGATTACCTCAGAAGGGGAAACCTCCGCGTCAATGGCAGTGCGAATCGGGGTGGAGAGGGAAGGAATCAGTAGATCACGGAATAGGGCCTCAGCCCTATCTTGGGGGAAGGGGGCGGGGGATTCGTACAATTTGGCGAGGCGTTTGGAGAATTCGTTAACTATTCTAGCCGGGTTACTAGTATGGGTTCCGTTGTGCACTTTAAGCCTAATTGGTTTGTGGATTCGCTCAGGTTGTCTAAGGCGGAGAGCTGGAAAAGTGTCAGGCTTGTTGGATTTGGTGTAGATAGTATGATAGGCCCTGCGCAGAGTTTTGTCAGCCGCTTCTGAAAGGAGCAAGTCCAACTCCAGTCGGGTATTGTCTAACTTAGACTTGTTCGTTTCCGAAGGAGTGGTCTGAAACAGCAGAAATTGGTGTTGATATTCAGATTCTAGGTGTTGTAGACGTTTGAGCCTATCTTTTTTGAGGAAAGAGGCAGTGGAGGGGGGGAGGAAGAGGGGAGAGGCAGGTCACCAATGAAGGTGGCATAGGGAAAAGCTATTGGATACAATTTGTCAACACTCCTGAGCTAGTGATTGCTTATGGTCAAAGGTCCTCAATAAAGGATAAGTGATTTTCATGGCAATCAGGAGGAGCCACGGTAGTGAAAAGGGGGAAGAAGAGGGGATAAGCAATAAAAACAAAAGTCAAAAATCAAAAATCAAAAATCAAAAATCAAAAAACAAATACAAAAAAAAAAACAAGAACCAAAAACCAAAAACAAAGTCAAAAGTTCTCCAAACACACAGGTGCCCGTTAAACATAACAGGCTAGTCGAGCAGGTGGGCCAGGGCTCAGAGCACCCGCAAACTGGAGCAAGGTAGAAAAGTCACTGATGAGGTGGTAGAAGCAGCTCAGCGAGGCACAAAAACTCTAGGGCTGTAGAGGTTAGCGGCAGAGGCCTTTGCTGGTGTACCCTTCCGGATGGATCATGGGGAGCGCAGGTCCCTGGGGTCTCGTTTGGGAGTGGCTGCATGAGGATAAGGGGTTGGGCGAGCAGGGGTGCGTGGAAGTGCAGTCTCAGCTTGTTGCTCTGGAGTAGTCAAATGTAGAGATTCAAGGAGGCGTTGCAGAGCTTCCGGGGAGGTACAGGTGTATTGTTGACCATTGTAGGTGAAGTGGAGAGCAAAAGGGAATCGCCACATATATTTAATTTGGTGATGAATAAGTACCTGTAATTGCGGTTTCATTGCTCTTCGCTTCGCAATTGTGAGAGGGGCTAGGTCAGTGAACAACTGATAAGTGTGGCCCTGAAAAGTGAGGGTGTCCTCTTTGTTGCGGGCTGCTGCGAGAAGTTGCTCCTTAGATCTAAAAAAGTGGAGTTTCACAATAATGTCTCGCGGGGGGCCCTCAGGTTGACGGCGTGTCAGGGCTCTATGGATCCTGTCAAACTCCAGGCGTTCGATCGGGATCGATGGGGAGAGCTCTTGAAATAAGGCCGTGGTGAAAGATTGTAAATCTAGCACTGATTCTGGAATGCCGCAAAGGCGCAAATTGGACCTTCTGGAGCGATTCTCGGCGTCTTCAAGCCGAGAAAGGAGCACAGCGTTTTCCTCACGGAGGGCTAGTTGTTCCTGGGCATGTTCTCTAAGGGTTAGTTCCATATCATCAGCCCTGGTTTCAAGGTCAGCAGTGCGCTGTCCTAATTTGCGTATCTCACGTGTCAGTTTAGTGGTTATTTGCTCTGAGGTCGCTTTAAGGGCCTTATGGAGCATTTTTTCTATATGGGTGAGAAAGTCTACTTGTGGCATACCTGGGGTTGGCAGTGCTGGGAAGTCCTCCGAGCTGGGTCCACACTCCTCATCCATATCATCGCTGTGCTGATCGGCTGTATCAGCGGGGGAGCTGGGGCGCTGTGAGGCGGCCTGCGCTTGTGGTTTCGCGGCCATCTTGGAGGAGGCCCGCGCGAGCGCTTCCTTAATAGGCTTTGGCTTCGCTTTACCCCGGTGTCCCGTTAGGACCATCCCGGGGGGTGCACGGTGGTATCGTCGAACCGTACCGGCGGGATGCGTGCTAGTTTCGCTGTCGGTGGCTCTGTAAAATCCCGGAACCGCTGCGGGGAGTGCGGAGCTCTAATGGATGGCGTCCATCACGTCGAGCTGCGCGCATGCGCCCCCCAGTGTGGGCCTTTTTTGAGACGAGTGCATCAGATCGCACCGCTGCAATTTGCAACATATGTCTCAAGCGTATCTCACGTGGCCAAAACATCAGCCGCTTGGGCACCACATGCTTGACCAGACATATGTTGACCTGCCATGCAGCTCGTTGGCAAGCGTACCTCAAAGACCCACACCAAAGAACAAAGCAGACCTCTCCTTGCTCTTCATCAGCTGGCATCTCCAACCCCACTAGACCTTCAGTCCTCTCTGAAACCTGCTCTGAGAGGAATGAAGGTGTAGAATTAGGTGTGTCACAGCCAAGTGCTTCTGGGAACTCTGCTAGCGGTACACCCACGTCCGATTATAGCAGGCAAATGTCCCTGCCCCAGCTGCTGGACCGGCGAAAGAAGTTCATTCCCAGCCATCCACATGTCCAGCGGTTGAATGCTAGCTTGGCTAAATTGCTAGCACTTCAACTGCTGCCTTTTCAGTTGGTAGACTCGGCCCCCTTCCGTGAGTTTGTACAATGTGCGGTTCCTCAGTGGCAGGTCCCCAAACGCCACTTTTTCTCACGGAAGGCGATTCCGGCTCTCTACCGGCATGTGGAAGACAATGTCCTTGCCTCGCTGGACAGGGCGGTCAGCGGTAAGGTGCATATTACCGCTGACTCATGGTCCAGCAGGCATGGACAGGGACGTTACCTGTTTTTCACGGCCCATTGGGTCACTCTTCTGGCAGCTGGGAAGGATGCAGGACAAGGTGCAGTAGTGTTGGAGGTTGTTCCGCCACCACGCCTCCAAAATGCTACTATTGGTTGTGACACACCTCTCTCCTCCACCCCCTCCTCTTCTTCTTCCTCCATGGCCTCTTTCAGTGCTCTGTCCTCAGAACCAGCGGTGCTCCGTAGGCGTTCCAGGGGCTACGCAAGTACGCAGGCAAAACGATGCCATGCCGTGCTTGCGCTGGTTTGTTTGGGGGACAGGAGCCACACTGGGGAGGATGTTTTGTCAGCTCTGCAGGGGCAGGCCGAGAGGTGGTTGACGCTATGCCAGCTTAAGCCAGGAATGGTGGTTTGCGACAATGGCACCAACCTCCTCTCCGCCCTCCGACAGGGACAACTGACCCATGTGCCCTGTGTAGCTCACGTCCTTAACCTGGTGGTGCAGCGGTTCTTGGGCAGGTACCCCGGCTTACAGGATGTCCTGAAGCAGGCCAGGAAAGTCTGTGTGCATTTCCGCCGATCATTTAATGCCTGTGCTCGGCTGGCTGAGCTCCAAAAGGAGTTGAACCTGCCCAAGAACCGCCTTATATGTGACATGCCCACCAGATGGAACTCAACATTGGCCATGCTGCAGCGGCTGCACACGCAGCAGAGGGCCATCAATGAGTACCTGTGCGACTACGGCACCAGGACAGGGTCAGGGGAGCTCGGTTTTTTCTCACCACGCCAGTGGGGCATGATCAGGGATGCATGCACTGTCCTGTCACCGTTTGAGGAGGCCACAAGGATGGTGAGCAGTGACAGTGCATGCATCAGTGACACTGTACCTCTTGTCCACCTCTTGGAGCATACGCTGCGTGGAATAATGGACAGGGCACTTGAGGCAGAACAGAGGCAGGAAGAGGAGGACTTCCTTGCCTCTCAAGGCCCCCTTTATCCAGACAGTGTTCCTGCTGTGCCACCCATCACACAGGAAGAGGATGAGGAGGAGGAAGAGGAGGAGGAGGATGATTGTGTCAGCATGGAGGTGGAGGCTGGCACTCAGCATCAGCATCAGCAGCAGCAGTCTTGTAGGGATGATTTACAGTCCCAAGAAACACGTGGACTTGTACGTGGCTGGGAGGAGGTAGCTGCTGATCATGTTGTCCTTAGTGACCCAGAGGACTCCGGACCGAATGCCTCAGCTAACCTACGCTGCATGGCCTCCCTGATCCTGCAAAGCCTGCGGAAGGATCCTCGTATTCTTCGGATCAAGGAGAGGGACCATTACTGGCTGGCCACTCTCCTTGATCCACGGTACAAGGGTAAGGTTGCCCTTATCTTGCCATCGCAGAGGGAGCAGAGGATGAGACATCTCCGGGATACCTTGCAGAAAGGTCTGTGCAACGCGTTCCCAGAGACTGGGAGGTTACAAACTCCTGGTCCTGGACAACATGTTGCTGAGGCATCGGTCAGAAGGAGCGGTGGAGAAGGTGGCCGTCTGACTGATGCTTTCAGACAATTTTTTAGTCCGCAGCCCCAAGGTATGATCGGTTCCAGCACCCATCGCCAGCGTCTGATTTACATGGTGCAGGAATACCTAGGGGCAAGGTCAGACTTGGACACCTTTCCCACCGAAAATCCTCTGGCTTACTGGGTCTTGAGGATGGATCACTGGCCAGAGCTTGCACAGTATGCAATTGAGCTACTGGCCTGTCCTGCATCCAGCGTTCTTTCGGAACGCACCTTCAGTGCTGCTGGTGGCTTTGTTATCGATCACAGGATGCGCCTGTCCACAGAATCAGTTGATCGACTGACCTTCATCAAGATGAATCAGTCTTGGATCACCCACAGCTACCAAGCACCTGAAGCTGATGTAACAGAATAATTTTTTTTTAAATATCACATCCCTTCAAGACTGCCTATGCTGATGCTGAGTGACTGTCCTGTTATGTTGATTGTCTATCCTCTTCCTCCTCCGCTGATATGTTGAAAGAACATTTCTGGTTCTGGTTGATGCCATCAGCCCAATTTTTCTGCCCCTGTTTAACAGGGGCGTTTAATTACAATTTTTGATGCAATGCTTTGCAGCAGGGCTCATTTCTGCAATAAAACTAGAGTATATGGCAGAGGTTGCAGTGTGGTGGCACCAGCACCAGTGCCTAAGGCCCAATTTTTCTGCCCCTGTTTAACAGGGGCGTTTAATTACAATTTTTGATGCAATGCTTTGCAGCAGGGCTAATTCCTGCAATAAAACTAGAGTATATGGCAGAGGTTGCAGTGTGGTGGCACCAGCACCAGTGCCTAAGGCCCAATTTTTCTGCCCCTGTTTAACAGGGGCGTTTAAGTACAATTTTTCATGCAATGCTTTGCAGCAGGGCTAATTCCTGCAATAAAACTAGAGTATATGAAAGAGGTTGCAGTGTGGTGGCACCAGCAGCAGTGCCTAAGGCCAAATTTTTCTGCCCCTGTTTAACAGGGGCGTTTAAGTTCAATTTTTGATGCAATGCTTTGCAGCAGGGCTAATTCCTGCAATAAAACTAGAGTATATGGGAGAGGTTGCAGTGTGGTGGCACCAGCAGCAGTGCCTAAGGCCAAATTTTTCTGCCCCTGTTTAACAGGGACATGTAATTACAATTCTTGATATAATATTTCACAGGAGGGCCCCTTCCTGTGCCCACCCAGAGTAACGGTGAGGACTTATAGTGTTGTGGCACCAGCACCACAACCACCAAAGGTCAATTTTTCTACTACTGTTCAACAATGGCATGTAATTACAATTCTTGATATAATCGTTCACAGCAGGGCGCTCCAGCGCCCACCAAGAGTCACATTGAGGGCTTACAATGTTGTGGCAAAACCAACACCTTGTTCCGCAATTTCTGCAGAGCATATAGGGCAGGCCCCTACTTTCAAACATCCAATTTACAAACATCTCCAACTTGCAAACGGAAGGAGACAACAGCAAGTGAGATGAAAAAAGATGGACGACAAAACAAATTATACAGGGGTGATAACCCTTCCCTATGTTTTCCAAAAAGCTTAAAAATAGTTTTTTTGACTGGAGCTACACTTTAAAAATGTACCAGTTGAAAATTACAAACAGATTCAACTTAACACAACAAACCTACACAGTCCCTGTCTTGTTTGCACCGCCTGTATACTGCTGTTCTGAGTATATAGGGCCTGGGGGCCACACGCATTTCCTTTTTTAATATGGGTACAGGGTTCCCCTTAATATGCGTACAAGACCCAAATAGGCTGGTAATGGGCAGGGAGGGCTACCCATGCCATTTTTCTCAATGATTTTCAACCATATTGCAGGAACCAGATATAACATTAAAACCGCAAGCAGTTTTAAATGGTGTTATTTCCATTTAATGTCATTTTGTGCAGGGACTGTTCTAAACACGGGAAACACGTGGCACTTCACAGGCATACTACAGACACCCCCCAGGCACCATATTTAAAGGAATATTTCACTTATTTTTTCACTTTAATCGTCATTAAAATCAGTGCTCCCGCCAAAACGGCCATTTTTAAAAACATTTTAGGCATTGACCCATGTCCCCTGGGGCAGGAGCCAGGTCCCCAAACCCTTTTTAGGACAGTATCTTGCATATTAGCCATTAAAATTAGCACTTTTCATTTCGAACGTTCGAGTCCCATAGACTTCAATGGGGTTCTAAAGTTCGTTCGAATTTGGGGTCCGTTCGAAAGTTCTGGTGCAAACCGAACCGGGGGGTGTTCGGCTCATCCCTACTTCTTATCTCCCCCCCCCCCCCCGTGATCATTTATAGTGTCAATACCATAAAAGATCAATTCAGGATGGGTCCCTATTATTATGAAATTCATCGAAATGTCTGGGGAAGTTAGGTTTAGGGAATCCCTTTCTTTTGTTATTAACCACTTCAGCCCCGGAAGGGATTTACTCCCTTCCTCACCAGAGCACTTTTTGCGATTTGGCACTGCACCGCTTTAAATGACAATTGCGCGGTCATGCAACGTAGCTCCCAAACAAAATTGACGTCCTTTTTTCACTCAAATAGAGCTTTTGTCACGGTACTACTTACAGTGAGCCCACAGGCGTGACACGGGATCCCCCAGGGCGTGGAGTTGCATGCTGACCCCAGGTCACGACACCAGGGTTCACCCTGCTCGCTAGGGAAGTACCAAAAGACACTGTTAGACAAAAATGGATGGATGGATGAAGCAAAGCAGAGCCGGATAGTGAGCCAAGGTCAGGGTGGGCTGCAGACAACATAATCAGAACAAGTCGGGTCGGTACACAAGAGATCAGTTCACTAGAGGTCAGGTAAAACAGGTTGCACAAAGGGAGCTCAGAAACAAATCTTGCTCAAGGAACAAGTTGCTGATTTGAAGGGGATTTAAATAGAGAAGCACATGAGGGGCTGCACAGGAAGTAGCAGGAAGGAATCATATATAAGTCGACAGGTGAGGGGTGGCGACACCCATAGCTGCAGAGTGCACAGAGCTGAACACCAGCTAGTGGAACAACAGGTGCCAGCCGACCTACAGTGGTAAAGTTGAGACACAGATCAGCTCCGCAGCTGATCTGTGACAGCTTTTTTTTGGTGGTATTTGATCACTAGGGATGGCCGAACGGTTCGCCCGGTGGTCGGTTTGCGGTCCGCCCGATCGGCGGACTATTGCCGCTGTTCGCCCGGCGGACTTACGTGTTTACTGTGTAAAAGAACTTTGACCTATGATAACACATCCATCATGGGGTACAGGACAGCCAATTGAGACATTACAGCACATGGACACTTGGACATTCCCCCTAACTTATAAATAGACCCGATCCGGCGGCCATTTTACATTCTTTCTACTGTCACTATAAGGGGAGGTTGCTGTGTGGAGCAGGGAGAGACTGCAGTGACCCAAATCGCTAGCTATTAGGTCCACAAAAGTCCTTTTAAGGACTGGTATGGTGTAGGTGTAGTTCAGGATATAGGTTTGAGGCACTGCTATTCAAGTCATTGTTGCAGCAGATTGTCTTTTGTCAGTGCAGATAGGGACAGACAGGACGCTGTGTGCTGCAGAGAGGGACAGTCAGTTTAATCATTAGCTGTTACTATTAGGTCCACAAAAGTCCTTTTCAGGACTGGTATGGTGTAGTAGTACAGGATATAGTTTTGAGTGCAGTGCTATTCAAGTTATTGTTGCAGCAGCCTCTGTTTTGTCAGTTTAAATAGAGACAGACAGGAAGCTGTGTGTAGCAGTGAGGGACAGTCAGTTTAATCATTAGCTGTTACTATTAGGTCCACAAAGGTCCTTTTCAGGACTGGTATGGTAATAGGGTTGTACACGTATAATATTCTTTCTTCCAAATATAGAAAGAATATTATACTTGACTGCTGCCCTTCTGCTGCAGTAGTCCTTTATGAGTATAGGGACTGAGGTACAGTCTGCTAATCACAACCTACTAGTTCCACAAAGGTCCTTCTAAGGACTGGTAAGGTATAGCGTTCTACAGTATATAGGGTTGAGTGAGGTACACTCTGCTAATCATTAAGGACTGATATAGGTCCACAATATATAGGGTTGAGGTGCACTACTGCTGACTGCTGCTCTATTCTGCAGCAGTCCTTTATCAGTACAGGGACGGAGGTACAGTCTGCTAATCACAACCTACTAGTTCCACAAAGGTCCTTATAAGGACTGGTAAGGTATAGTGTACTACAGTATATAGGGTTGAGTGAGGTACAGTCTGCTAATCACAACCTACTAGTTCCACAAAGGTCCTTCTAAGGACTGGTAAGGTACAGCGTTCTACAGTATATAGGGTTGAGTGAGGTACAGTCTGCTAATCCTTAAGGACTGGTATAGGTCCACAATATATAGGGTTGAGGTGCACTACTGCTGACTGCTGCCCTATTCTGCAGCAGTCCTTTATCAGTATAGGGACTGAGGTACAGTCTGCTAATCACAACCTACTAGTTCCACAAAGGTCCTTATAAGGACTGGTAAGGTATAGTGTACTACAGTATATAGGGTTGAGTGAGGTACAGTCTGCTAATCACAACCTACTAGTTCCACAAAGGTCCTTCTAAGAACTGGTAAGGTATAGCGTTCTACAGTATATAGGGTTGAGTGAGGTACAGTCTGCAAATCCTTAAAGACTGGTATAGGTCTACAATATATAGGGTTGAGGTGCACTACTGCTGACTGCTGCCCTATTTTGCAGCAGTCCTTTATCAGTATAGGGACTGAGGTACAGTCTGCTAATCACAACCTACTAGTTCCACAAAGGTCCTTATAAGGACTGATAAGGTATAGTGTACTACAGTATATAGGGTTGAGTGAGGTACAGTCTGCTAATCACAACCTACTAGTTCCACAAAGGTCCTTCTAAGCACTGGTAAGGTATAGCGTACTACAGTATATAGGGTTGAGTGAGGTACAGTCTGCTAATCCTTAAGGACTGGTATAGGTCTACAATATATAGGGTTGAGGTGCACTACTGCTGACTGCTGCCCTATTCTGCAGCAGTCCTTTATCAGTATAGGGACTGAGGTACAGTCTACTAATCACAACCTACTAGTTCCACAAAGGTCCTTATAAGGACTGGTAAGGTATAGGGTACTACAGTACATAGGGTTGAGTGAGGTACAGTCTGCTATTCCTTAACCACTTCAATACAGGGCACTTTCGCCCCCTTCCTTCCCAGCCCAATTTTCAGCTTTCATCGCTCTAGCGCTTTCAGTGACAATTGCGCGGTCATGCTACACTGTACCCAAATGAATAATGAATAGAATGAATGAATGAATAGAAAATGAGTATTTTTTACGATATAAGCGCAAAAAAAGCGGAAATTTGGAAAAAAAACAATATTTTCTTTTTTATATTTTAAAAGAAATCCAATAAAATCAAATGTTGTCATAAATTTAAGCCAAAATGTATTCTGCTACATGTTTTTGATAAAAAAAATTCAGTTAAGTGTATAATAATTGGTTTGTGTGATCACGGACATATGTACGCAAATAATCATGCACATATGTGTGCAGGTGATCACGTACATGTGTGCAGATAATCATTGGGACATGTGATTTTAGTGGGACATATGTGGGGGACATATTTTTATTATTAGGGACATGTGTATTTATTATTTGGGGACATGTATGTTTTGGGGACATGTGTGGGGACATTGTGTTTATACTGTGTGGTGTGTTTACACTGTGTGGTGATTTGTTTTTACAGTAGACTGGTGATCAGTGAGTAAAAAGCTGTAAAAAACAGCTCATACTCACTGATCATCAGCCGGCTGCAGCGATCTGCTCTCCTCTCCTCAGCGATGACTTCTGTGTGAGGAGAAGAGGAGCCGATTGCCTAGCAACCGGCTGTTTGTTTACATCACATGACGGCCGTGATTGGACATGGCCGTCATGTGATCAGGAGGGCCAATCACAGAGCCCTCCTGCCGATCTGAGATGCGCCGTGTCTGGGTGACACGGGCGCATCGGGATCGCGCCGCTGCGCGGGCATGCGTGCGCGCGATCCCGCTCCTTCTGATGGATGTTCCTGAACGTCCTATCAGAAGTAGACGGCTCCCACCCGGCCATATATGTGCATTGGCCGGGTGGGAAGTGGTTAAGGACTGGTATAGGTCCACAATATATAGGGTTGAGGTGCACTACTGCTGACTGCTGCCCTATACTGCAGCAGTTCTTTATGAGTATAGGGACTGAGGTACAGTCTGCTAATCATTCACAACCTAATAGTTCCACAAAGGTCCTTATAAGGACTGGTAAGGTATAGGGTACTACAGTACATAGGGTTGAGTGAGGTACAGTCTGCTATTCCTTAAGGACTGGTATAGGTCTACAATATATAGGGTTGAGGTGCACTACTGCTGACTGCTGCCCTATACTGCAGCAGTCCTTTATGAGTATAGGGACTGAGGTACAGTCTGCTAATCATTCACAACCTACTAGTTCCACAAAGGAATGGTATATTTGTACTATTTGGTGTTCGGTATATAGTTGTGTAATACACGTATAAAATACTTGCACATATAGAAAGCATAGTATAGTGCGTTTCCACTGTGCAGCATTGTGACTGCTGAGCGGTTCTGCAGCAATACTACAAAGAGTGACAAACGCAATCCAAAAAAAAAAGTATTGTAACTGGTGTGATAGACCAGTGGCCCCCAAAAACAACAGATTGAAGCGGGGTGTTATATAACTTCTTCCACATACATACTGCACTTCTGTAGAGAGTTTTGTCACAGGGTCATTTAAAAAATGACAGGCAGAGAAAGAGGCAGGCCCTTCCGCAGGGGTGGTAGGGGTAGGGCAGGAGCAACAGGCTTGAGCCAAAGTGGGAAATTGCAGAAGGTGCGTGCGATTACGTCAAAGGAAGCACCAGAATTGGTTGAGTGGCTCACTCAGCCTTACTCTTCTGCACCCTCCTCATCCTCTCGATCTGCACCCTCTTCTTCACTCTCTGCTATGTGCACCCCCAAAGACACTACCACCAACAACACCACCACCACACACCACCTTCCGCTTGAGTCACAGGAATTCTTTTCCGATCCATATGAAGACATTTCTGATGCGCAGCCACTCTTGGCATTGGATCAGGAAGAGGATTTAGCAACAACCGCCACGCAGCAGTCTGACGACAGTACAGTCTGATGACAGTACCCAGATCAGCCCAAGGAGGAGGTTGGTCACCGGTGTTGCTGCCTACTCCGAGATCTCTAATTATAGCGGTGGGGAAGGTGACATCGATGATGACGTGTCTAGTGATGTCACGTGGGTGCCCACGAGAGAGGAAGAGGAGGGGAGTTCAGAGGGAGATATGGACCAGCAGATAGGGAGGAGAAGCAGGAATAACTTATATTGCACAGGAGGGACAAAGCAGACTGCTAATGTATCAGGAGCGATTCATCGACCATGTACGGTCACATCTTGCGCTCCCAGGATGCTGCACATGGCTCCGCAGTGTGGGCTTTTTTTAAAGTGTCCGCTGCTGACAATAGTGTTGCCATCTGCAATCTTTGCAGTCAACGCATTAGTCGCGGTAAGCCCAACACTCACCTAGGGACGATCGCCTTAAGAAGGCACATGAGCTGCCATCACCGAGCCCAGTGGGCGCAACGGAACACACAAAGCCACACTCCAGGCTCTCACCGTCCAGCCTCGTCTTCTACTTCTCCTCTCTCCTCACAATTGTCCTCCACTCCACCTTCCATCACGCCAAGCTCACGTTTTTCTGCAAAAAGGCAGTCTTCCGTGGTCCTAATGTTCAAGCGTAGAAAAATGATGACGCCGGATAACCCTCTTGCCCAACGGTTGACGACTGGCTTGTGAGAACTGATAGCCCACCAACTACTGCCATATAAACTGGTGGGCTCGGAGGCCTTTCAAAAATTTGTGGCCATTGGAACACCACAATGGAAGGTCCCAGGAAGGAAGTATTTCTCACAGAAGGGCATCCCAGAGCTATATGGCCATGTTCAGCGGCAGGTGAATGTATCTCTGGCACACAGTGTCGGTGCCAAGATACATCTGACCACAGACACGTGGTCTAGCAAACACGGGCAGGGAAGGTATATCACTTTTACTGCCCACTGGGTGAACCTTCTGACGGCCGTCAAGCATGTAACCCGTGGCACCTGTGTAGATTTGGTTTTACCGCCACAGATTGCATGCAGGCCTGGCTCTTCTTCTCCTCCTCCTCCTACTCCATCCTCCTCCCTCTCCTCCTCGGCTGACTCCTCCTTTTCCGCTGCTAGCGTCTCTTCCGCTGCGCCGCCCAAGCTCCCCAGAACCTATTTGACATGCCAGGTGAGACATTGCCATGCCGTGCTGTGTCTGTTGTGCCTGGAAGCCAAGAGCCACACTGGCCCGGCACTCCTTTCAGCTTTGCGTTCACAGGCAGATCAATGGCTAACACCGCTCAATTTGACAGTTGGTAAAGTGGTGTGTGACAATGGTGCCAATCTGCTTAGTGCATTGAAACAGGGCAAAATTACGCATGTGCCATGCATGGCACACGTCTTAAACTTGGTCATGCAGCGATTCGTTGTCAAATACCCTGGGGTCCAGGACATCTTGCGGCAGGCAAGGAAAATCTCGGCCCATTTCAGAAGATCTTACATGGCCATGGCTCGCCTTGCTGACATTCAGCGGCGACACAATCTGCTGTTCAGACGTCTTATTTGCGATTGCCCGACACAATGGAACTCAACCTTCTATTTGCTTGATAGGCTGCTCCAGCAGAAACGTGCAGTTAATGTCTACCTGTATGAACTCTGCGGCAGAACAGGTTCTGGGGAGCTGGTTTTTTTTCACCGCGCCAGTGGCTGCTCATGCACGACGCATGCAGACTTCTGTGGCCATTTGAGGATGTCACCAAACTGGTCAGTCGCAGCCATGGCGCCATCAGTGACATGGTACCTTATGCCTTCTTTATGGAGCATGCATTGCGTCGTGTCATTGATCAAGTTGTGGAGGAGCAGGAAGATGAGGAAGTCGCAATGCTGGATGAATTCCTGGGGGGGCTACTCTCTCTGAGACAAGTGAACAACAGGAATCTGAAGAGGAGTCAGAGGAGGATGGTGCTGGGGCGGAGGAGGAGGTGCAAGAAGAGCATGCTTTAAACCTTTCTGGGATCCCTGTTGTTGTGCGTGGATACGGAGAGGAGAATGAAGAGGACGACATTATCCTGGATGATGCGCAAGAGCCAGGCCACCACACCGCTTCCAGTTTAGTGCAAATGGGGGCCTTCATGCTCCAGTGTTTTAATAGGGACCCCCGTATAAAAAGCATAAGGGTCAAGGACCAGTACTGGGTGGCAACATACTTATACCCCCGGTACAAACACAAAATGGCGGAAATGTTACCGCCGTCACAGAGGGCTGTCAGAATGAGGCACTTCCAGGCCTTGCTTCGAGAAATGCTGCATTCTGCTTTCGCGTGCGCTGGCAGAGGAGCAATTCCCACTCCCAGAGAAGGAGTTGCGGGTACCAATCTAACAGCGCCTGCAAGAAGAGGCCGGTTTGAAGATGTGTTGGTGACTTATGATATGAGGTCATTCTTTCAGCCGACCCATTGACAGGTGTCATCTGGATCCAGCATCAGGGAACGCCTAGACCGTCAGGTGTCCGACTACATCGGGTTAACGGCCGATGTGGACGCTCTGAGGAGTGATGAACCCCTGGACTACTGGGTGGGCAGGCTTGACCTCTGGCCAGAGCTTGCCCAATTTGCAATGGAACTGTTGGCTTGCCCCTCGTCCAGTGTCCTGTCCGAAAGGACGTTCAGTGCAGTAGGGGGGATCGTGACAGATAAGCGTACTCGCCTAGCTCACGACAGTGTTAACTACCTCACATTTCTAAAAATGAATGAGGCATGGATCTCAGAGGAATTCAACACATGTGACCAGTAGACCATGTATATGTCTAGAAACTATTTTTTTAATCGGGCACACAGACCTTCTTTCTTCATTTGGCTCACTTCCTTGTACAAAAAAAGCACACCGTACTATATGCCCGTACCCTCCTGTTTGAAGAGGTTGAGCGGTGTCATATTTCTACTGGAGCTGCTTATTATGAGGGGCTCCCACCATCCTTGTGCTGTGCTGATTTCTTCCTGGAGCTGTACCTCTGCTGTGCATAATATGAGGGGCTCCCACCATCCCTGTGCTATGCTCATTATGAGGAGCTCCCACCATCCCTGTGCTATGCTCATTATGAGGGGCTCCCACCATCCCTGTGCTGTGCTGACTTCCTCCTGGGTCTGTACCTCTGCTGTGCATATTATGAGGGGCTCCCACCATCCCTGTGCTATGCTCATTATGAGGGGCTCCCACCATCCCTGTGCTATGCTCATTATGAGGGGCTCCCACCATCCCTGTGCTGTGCTGACTTCCTCCTGGGGCTGTACCTCTGCTGTGCATATTATGAGGGGCTCCCACCATCCTTGTGCTATGCTCATTATGAGGGGCTCCCACCATCCCTGTGCTATGCTGACTTCCTCCTGGGGCTGCTTACGGTGCAGGTGTCAGTGCTGTATATCATGGTGCTGGTGTCAGTGCTTTATGTCACGCTGCTGATGTCAGTGCTCTCTATCACGGTGCTGGTGTCAGATCACTCTATCACGGTGCAGGTGTCAGTGCTGTATATCACGGTGCTGGTGTCAGTGCTTTATGTCACGCTACTGATGTCAGTGCTCTCTATCATGGTGCTGGTGTCAGATCACTATCATAGTGCAGGTGTCAGTGCTGTATATCACGGTGCTGGTGTCAGTGCTTTATGTCACGCTGCTGATGTCAGTGCTCTCTATCACGGTGCTGGTGTCAGATCACTCTATCACGGTGCAGGTGTCAGTGCTCTATATCACAGTGCTGGTGATCATCTCCTGCACCCTCTTCTTAGCCTACCCTGACCTTCCCTCTCCTCCATTGCCTTCTTGCGCTCCTGAGTCCTGAATTGTCAGAATTTCACATATAAAAAAAGAATGCTTGTAGTTTTCGATCCCAGATTCACCTCATACATGTGTTATGTCATTGGCCATGTGGTGGGACTATGTGTGCACAGCTAGTAATTATTTTGTGGCTGCAAATTTGACCTGTAGGTTTGTAAAGTTCGCCTCCCATTGAAGTCAATGGGCCCGCCATGAACGTTACGGTTCGCGAACTATTGGCCATGTTCACGTTTCGCGTTCGCGAAACGTCCCATCGGAAGTTTGTCCATCACTATTGATCACCTCTGTGGTTTTTATTTTTTGCGCTATAAACAAAAAAAAGTGTGACAATTTTGAAATGCTGTAATAAATATCCCCCAAAAATATATATAAAAAAATGTTTTCCTCAGTTTAGGCTGATATATATTCTTCTACATATTTTTGGTAAAAAAAAATCACAATAACCATTCTATTGATTGGTTTGCGCAAAAGTTATAGCGTCTACAAAATAGGGGATAGTTTTATGGCATTTTTATTAATAATATTTTTTTTTACTAGTAATGGCGGTGATTTTATCATGACTGCAACATTATTGCAGACACATCGTACAATTTTGACACATATTTGGGACCACTGGCATTAATACAGCGATCAATGCTATAAAATTGCATTTATTACTGTAAAAATGTCACTGGCAGTGAAGGAGTTAACCACTAGGGGGCGGGGAGGGGTTAAGTGTGTCCTGGGGGAGTGTTTCTAACTACCTGGGGGATGGGCTGCGTGTGACACGACAGTGATCATTGCTCCTGATGACAGGGAGCAGACGATCAGTGTCCTGTCACTAGGCAGAACGGGGAGATGCTGTTTAAAACGGCATCTCCCCGTTCTTCAGCTCCATGACATGATTGCGGGTATCCCAGCAGTGATTGAGTCCGCAGGTCCCGCAGGCATGGTCACAGAGCTCGCAGCAGGCTTGTGTAAGGCTGGAAATTCAAAGTAACATACGGGTACGTTACTTTGCCTAGCCGTGCCCTTCTGCCAACATATATTTGCTGACAGCGGTTGGAAAGTGGTTAATATGTTCCCTAATACATACACAGAGGGTCCTGGTGGTTCTACCCACATATTGCAATCGACATGGACATTCAATGATGTAAGTCACGTGAGTAGTGTTACAAGTGACTAGCTCTCTAATTTCATATTCCTTACCAGTCCTAGATGTAGCGGATGACATTTTGGACAAAATGTCATACGCATGTAAATTTAGTTTTTGCTTCAGAACAGTAGGGGTTCTGAAGGTTAATTACGTAGGTTAGCCTTGACATCAGTCTGGCCGGGCTGTTTTGGAAGTTCTGCCTGGTCATGTGAGCAGTGAGGTGCACATGACAGGCCAGAACCAGGTCTGGTTGGATGTCATGAGTATCAACCTTCTCTGAACCAATCAGTGGGAGTGCCGGGCCCCGCTGGGAAGCCTGGGAAGGGGTACTTAAGATGTGTAGGTCATGTGTTTAGAGGAGAGGAGTTTGTGAGGCCTGTGTGGTCTGTTCTGGTTCCAGGACCGGGGTGGCCCTGTGAGGGGTCCCGGTCACAGGGTGTTCAACATCTCGCAACATGTTCCTGTTAGAGGCCCCTAATAGACCTGCCTGGTCTGGGGTAGGGATCCGTTTGTTCCAGAGTCTCAGAATATGCTGGCGCAGTAACTGAGGGGGGATTCAAGGTGTCCGGGTGTGCTCTCGGTTTGGAGAGGTGCCACAGCTCGTGGAAGGGACCAGGGGAGGACTCTCCGGAGGAGGGCCGACAAGTGGCATCCTGGGAAGTGCCTGGTTACCGAGTTGGGAAGGACATTGGATAATTCACGTTTTTCCATTACCATTGAGGAGACAGAGAATGTTCCAGTTACTGAGGAAAAAGGTTCCTGTTCACCCTTAGTTACAATTTGTACACGTTCACAGGATTGTTTCAAGTATTCAAATCGACGTGCTGACTGCCATGATCTCTGGCTAGAGATAAGTTCAGCCTTAAGGTACTCACCTGTGAGTGGCTACTCTCTGGGTGGAATTAGAGACTTTGCTAGACCTGCAGTTCAAGGTGCCTGAGTTCTTCACCCATGCCTTCTGTTCCCACGAGAAACTGTGTTATTGGATGTTATTACTGCAAAATAAAACCTTTCAAAAGGACTTTATTTGTGTCAGCATTCAAGTTGTTGGGTATCAGCCCTGGGAACCCCTAGATTTGGAAGAGCAGGCCAAGAGGAGGTAACCGGTAAGCCCAATAAGTCAAGGCCGCCCTGCAAGGGATGTGACCGCTACATAGGTTTAAAAGAGATTTTCTTCCTTGGTTGTTTTTTGCTAACATGGCAGGCTAAGCATTTCTGCCATTTGTAAAAGCCTTTGGAAGAATGTTGTATATATGGTAAAAGGCGCCCTGAAATAAAGTTTTACCACAGGTATATTGATGATGTAATCATGCTGTGGGAGGGTATCTCGGAATCATTTCAACAATTTCTGGAATAAATAAACCAAAATAAATACGGGATTTCATTCACCGGTAAGAATGACAACAAGCAGATTGATTATCTGGATCTACAGATTTTTACGGAAGCGGAAATATTCACAAAAACTTTCTTTAAAATGACAGATCGCAACGGGTACATACCTGTTTCGAAGTTGCCACCACCTTAAGTGGAAAGAAAATGTACTTAAGGGGCAAATGATGGGAGTACATAGGAACTGCCGAAATATAGAGTATTACCATGCCTAAGCTGATAGTCAGATAAGGAAGTATGTGGATAAAGGTTACCACATGGAATCTTGATGAAATTAAAAATGGAAATAGAGTCTGGATTGGAAATCTTTACTGTTGAAGAATAAAAATATAAAAAATTCACAGCTGGGTGTAGCCTCCATTACGGGTTTTAATAATCAATACAGTTCCATTGACCAAATTGTTAGGAAGTATTGGCCTATTTTAAAATCTGACAGGACCCTTGCGAGAATCCTTACAAAAAAAATTGTTTTGTCTACAGGAGAGCACCTACCCTCAGGAAGCATTTGGTTCATAATGTAATTGATTCCCCTAACACCGTCAAGTTGTCTTCCCACATGAAAGGCTTTTACAAATGCAGAACTGCTTAGCCTGCCATTTTAGCAAAAAACAACCAAGGAAGAAAATATTTTTTAATCCTAGGACTGGTAAGGAATATGAAATTAGAGAGCTAGTAACTTGTAACACTACTCACGTGACTTACATCATTGAATGTCCATGTCGAATATGTGGGTAGAACCACCAGGCCCCTCTGTGTATGTATTAGGGAACATATTAATAACATAAGAAAGATTCCCTAAACATAACCTCTCCAGACTTTCCTGTGGGCAAGTCCATTCATTTCAAAAGTACGGCGGATAGTCCAGCAGACTATGTCCGCCAGACCTAGTCCACCCGAAAAGTCCCGTGTGTGGGTAGGTCCGCTCGTTCTGATCGTGTGTACGTGGCATTAGTGGCAGTGTATTTGATATTATATGTGTATGTGTGTGTATGTGTGTGTGTGTGTGTGTGTGTGTGTGTGTGTGTGTGTGTGTGTATATATATATATATATATATATATATATATATATATATATACACACATATATACACACATATATATACACATATATATACACATATACATATATACACATACATACATGCAGTCTGATATTGTCAGGAACCATGAAACAAACAGAGACAGAAGAACAATCTAATCACACTTGTTTATTAATAAAAATAAAAAGATAAATAGGAAAAAGCGTAGTAAAGCAAGCCAGAATCCAGTAGCCAGATCGGGTAGTCAGCCAGTCCAAAGTTCATAAACCAGATCAGGTAATCAGCCAGTCCAGACGTCAGGGATCCACGGAGTGCAACTGCAAGCAGTATGGAAGCCAGGAGGGATGTTAGCAAGCCAGTCTTGAAAGAACAGCAGGAGATGGTTCCTAGTGATGTGACCAAACGTGAAGGCAAAGGAGAAATGAGCTGAAAGACTTTATATAGGCAGGCCAGACGAGCATCATCGTGAACAGATGGTAACTGAAGAGAGAGAAGAGAGCTGGCAATTAGCTGACAGCTGAGCGGCCAGCCCAGAGGAGGAAGGGCTAAGTCAGCCCTGACAGTACCCCCCCCCCCCCCCTCAATGACCCCTCTCCCTCGGAGGGCCACCGGGCTTGAGGGGAAACCGTCTATGGAACTCGCAGAGGAGGAGGACAGGGGCATGTACGTCAGAGGATGAAACCCAAGAGCGTTCCTCCGGACCGTATCCCTTCCAATGCACCAGGTACTGTATGCGCCCACAGAACCTACGGGAGTCAACAATGGATTGTACCTCATACTCCTCATGGTTCTCACCAGGTGGTAAATCGGTTACAGACCAACGGTTTCAATAAGGAGACATGAAACACATTTGAGATGCGCATACTAGGAGGAAGTTCCAATGCATAAGCTACTGGGTTAATCCTGTGAAGGATATGGAAAGGCCCAATAAACCGAGGTGCAAACTTCAGTGAGGGAACACGAAGCCGGAGGTTGCGAGATGACAGCCAGACCCTGACCCCAACCTGGTAGGAAGGCGCAGGCAGGCGTCTGCGGTCAGCATGGAGTCTGTACCTATCATTAGCATGACGCAAAGCCTCCTAGACTTGTACCCAAGTGGAACGAAGACCAAGGAGATGCTCCTCTAACGCAGGAATACTCTGCAGAACAAACGAGTCAGGCAACATGGAAGGTTGGAAACCATAATTCGCCATAAATGGAGACAATCGGGAGGCAGAATTCAAGGCACTGTTGTGAGCAAACTCTACCCAAGGTAATAGGTCAGACCAGTTGGAATTGCTCCAAGGACCGATTGGCTCCTTCTGCGGCCCCATTAGACTGCGGGTGATACGCAGAAGAGAACACAAGCTGGATTCCCAACTGTGCACAAAAGGCTCACCAGAACCAGGAGACAAACTGACTGCCCCTATCCGAGACAATCACCTTGGGTAGCCCATGTAAGCGAAAGATCTGCCGAGCAAAAATGGAAGCCAGTTCCTTAGAGGTGGGCAATTTCTTAAGTGGAATACAATGACACATCTTTGAGAACTGGTCCACCACCATAAGGATAACAGTGTTGCCTTGGGAGTTGGGCAATTCCACAATGAAATCCATAGACAGGTGAGTCCAGGGCCTCTCTCCATTGGGTATGGGTTGTAGGAGGCCCACTGGAAGGTGTTGTGGAGTCTTACTCTGAGCACACACGGGACAGGCAGCTACGACAGCAGTAACATCAGCCCGTAGACTAGGCCACCAGAATTGTTGGGAGATGGCCCAAATAAGTTGATTCTTCCCAGGATGGCCAGCTGCCTTGGGAGAATGATAAGTCTGGAGCACTGCAGTACGGAGACTCTCTGGGACAAAGCAGCGGTCACAAGGTTTATCAGGAGGAGCATGGACCTGAGCAGCAGGAATTTTGTCACCCAAAGGAGAAGCAAGACTGGTGCGAACCGTAGCTAAGATACAATCAGGAGGAATCATAGGAACCGAAACCAACTCCGACTTGGAAGTGGAGGAAAATTGTTGTGACAAGGCATCCACCCTTACATTCTTAGTACCGGGTAAGAATGAGACAAGAAAAGAGCCCATCGCGCCCCTTCTGGGAGAGAGTCGCTTAGCCTCAGACAAAATTGGAACATTATTATGGTCAGTAAGAATAAGAACGGCCACAGTGGTACCTTCAAGGAGATGTCTCCATTCTTTCAGGGCTAAAATGATCGCCAACAGCTCTCTGTCACCAATCTCATAATTGCACTCAGCAGGTGACAATTTCTTGGAAAAGTAGCCACACGGATGCATAGCGCTCTCAGAGCTAGGACGCTGAGACAGAAGGGCGCTGTAAGGTGTTCGTCTTCTAGATTCCCCTGGATAGCCTAGGCTGGAGTGGCTCAATGGAGGTCCCAAACGCCGGCGGTTAATCAATACACATACACTCCATTTGTACGTGGTGAAGATTACAGGGTTTAATGGAAAGTGGACCTTCTTTTAAATGGTATTTCACAAAGCCCTGCCCTGTGAGGGGCCAATCGGGTGATTTACACATACATCGTCAATTTCTTAACTCATGACATTAGTTCTTTCCTGAAATGTAAGTCAAAGGTTAATACAATCTCCTGACAGTTATTTTGCCCTTTCAGCATCTACTGACTGACCATATTCTTGCGTAACCAGTCCTTATCTTAGCTTTGTGCCTTTCAATAATGTTCAGAGAAGAAAACACAGGCAGATATTTTCCTGAGATATCAATATCTTACATAGACCCTCTGGAGAAACATACAGCTATCTGTCATTTAGTCACGTTATCTATATAGTTTGTCACGTAAGCCAGTATGCTTGTGTCTTAATTCTGAACCTATTGAAATGCAAGCCTAAGCATATTGGTACTCGACTTAGTATATCTTTTGGTAATTTCAATAAGTATTCCCTTATAATCCTCCCTTTGATCATTCTGTGATTTACATAATGATCATTCCTTTTCTAATTTAATAGCACAGGCTTCATACTCCGAACCCTTGTGCTCTTGGTTTTTATACCATACCGTTGGATCCTTAACAATGGAAGTGAGTTTCAGATCCTTCGGAGCGGCCGTGTTTCCCTTTTTACATAAACATTTGATTATCTTATAACAGGTATATAAAAATAGAATGAAGAGAATCACAGTGACAATTGTCATGGCAGCATTTCGGAGCCAAGATATTAATCCCCCAAAACTAAAACTGCTCGAGAAGGGATCCCAGTTTTTTCCTATGTTCCGTGCCTCTTTCTGTAGTTTATTTACCTCTTCCCTGTGTTGGGCAATAACGTCATAATAGTCTGGGACTTCGATGCTGGTATTATGAATCCAGGAACAGCACTCATAATCCTCAGTAGTCTCACAGAGGCCAGTAAGGGCTGCACTCATACTTTCTATAGCCAACTCATGTAGTTCTAGTTGCTTCCTAATTGCCCTAGTTTCTAGATTTAGTTTGGTTATGTCATCAGAATTTTCCTCCAGAATCTCATCAATTATGCCAGTGTAATTATTTAATCTTTTCATTAGGTCAATTCCCCATCCTGTCCAGGAAGGGAACCATGCCCAGGCCATATCTTTTTCTAAAAACAATTCTCGTTTATTACGGTGTCTAAGGGGATATCTAGGATGCATGCTAGCTTCAAGGAGGTGACTTCCCTTGTTATCCCCTAATACCCCCATGATAGGAACCAGGGCTGCAAGGTAACACCACCCCTGGGGTTTGGTTGGGATCCAGGGGTGACAGAGTTTGCCGCAGCATATATATATGGTATTTCCTAGAGCTAGGGGCCGTTTATGGAACACGTTCCTAAGAGTATCAGAAAGGCCAGAGAGTATCAGAATTGACATTAATTGGTGTATTGTAGACTTAGTACTGGAGCTAAGGAAGTCTAAAAAGGTGGCATTTAGGGTGGGATCTGAAGTATGGAAGAAAGAAGGACTGTTAAGCGATGTCATCGAAATGTTAAGTTTTGCTTGTTTGCAAACCTCGGCTCCATCTGTGGTGTTTCCCAGTCGGAAACACCAGTCTGGGAAGTGGCTTCTACCTATAATTTGGAAAGTGAGGGTTTTATTTGGAAGGGTCCTAGTAACATTCGTTAGGACAATAGGGGGTGTTCCATTAAGGAGGGGGTAAAATTCAAGGGGACTGCCATGAGAGGGATTCTAGCTGTACTGGGATGTAGCTTGCTGCAGATCCAGCATTTCTCAAAACCGGATTTTTGAGCATAGCTATATTTGAATTTTAGTAATAACATCTTGTCAGTCAGTCCCTTAGGTGACTCATTAACGGGTATAATACTTCTAATATGTCTTTGGCCGGGGGTATTATTCATCTTAGATGGTCCACATATCCCTTTTAATAGACCTAAGTCTTCTGGATGATATATACAGTTGGCTATAAACCATGTGGGCAGGAATACAAGTAGTACCAGACTACCCCAAAGGCATACAGCCTTCCCTGACACTGAAGGTAAAAACATTTCTACAAGTTCTTATGCTTGTCCTTCTTCTTCGCTATCATGTAGGGTTTCAAGGGTTAATTGTCCAATGCCTTCCTGAATCTCTTGCAGTTCCGGTAGCTGTTCGGGTGGGTCGGGTTCTTCTTCAATAGGTGGGGGGTCGGGGGTTGTGGGAAGCGGTGGGCACTTTTTCAGCCTGCTGGCGTGGATCCAGGTGTTTCCTTGGTCAGTCAGGACCGCAGTTCTGGACACCTTTTCAACCTTCCAAGGTCCAGAGTAGATTGGTCCGATCCTCTTTTTGTGGGCCAGTTGCTTGACTAGCACTTGATCTCCTGGGATGAAGGGGTGTGTTGGCTCTGTGGAAATAGGAGAAAAGGTGACAGAAACTTGTTCGTTCGTTTCATGAAGCATACTTACCAGGTTTTTCACGTACATTTCCTGTTGGGAATAAATGTCAATATCAGTGTCTTGGTCTAATGGGGGTAGTTCTATGTTTGCGGGGACTCCCATCAAAATTTCAAAAGGTGAAAGTTTCGTTCTAGCGTGGGGTGTCGTCCTAATCTGGAATAGCACAGAAGGGAGGTGATCAAGCCATCCCTTCATTGTGCCCCCTGTGGCCTTTTTCAATTTATCCTTTATATTTCTATTCATTCTTTCCACTACCCCTGCACTTTGAGGGTGATAGGGGATGTGTAGTTTCCATTGCAGCCCTAACAATTTAGCCACAGCCTGGGTAACGGAAGAGCTGAATGCAGGTCCCCTATCTGACCAAATAGATGTTGGTATGCCAAACCTACAAATCCAGTTATTCAGCAAGCATTTTGCTGCTATATTGGCTGTCTCACCTGCACAGGGAGTGGCTTCAACCCAGCCTGAAAATTTATCTACGACAACGCACAGGAATTTTAGGCTCCCCTTTTGTTTTGGCATGTGTGTGAAGTCTACTTGTAAATCTGTAAGGGGACCTATTGGTGGGGGTAGATGACCATGTAGGCCATGCCGTTTGCCCTGCACATTGTTTTGAGCACAGGTAAGGCAACTTGTGGTCAGGAGTTTGACTTGTTTATTCAAGGCGTTTGTGCAGAAAGATTTGGTGTACATAGTGGCTAAAGGGACGGCACCTATGTGTCCTGGACCATGAAGGTAGGAGAGAATTAGAATACTGCTTGCCTCAGGTATTCCCAATATCTTCCCCTCTTTTGACCACAGACCCTCTGGGTCTTTGGTCAAGCCAGCCTTCACCCAATACAAGACATCTTCCTCAGTGGCTAATGATTGCATTTGTGCCACTACAGATTTAAAGTTAGGACAGGTGAAATGATCCTTAAAGTACATGGACGTGGGGGTGGGCTCCTGGGTGGAGGACTGGGCTGCCTTTTTCGCTTCTCGGTCAGCTAAAGCATTTCCCTTGGAAAGTTTGCTATTATCTGAAGAATGTGCTTTTACTTTAATTATTGCCACCTCTTTTGGGAGCAAAATAGCCCGAAGAAGTGCCTGAATCTGGGTAGCATTGGAAATAGGTTTATTATCTGCTGTTTTAAAACCTCTTTTAGCCCATATTACTCCGAAGTCATGCACCACCCCAAATGCATATCTACTGTCTGTGTAAATGTTCACCTTCTTATCTGTAAATAAAATGCAGGCCCTGGTGAGGGCTTCTAGTTCAGCCACCTGAGCCGAAGAGGGGGGCAGTGGTTTGGCTTCTAATACCTTGTTCGGCAACTGGACTATTGCATATCCTGTTTGGAAGGTGGAATCAGAGGGACGGGAGCAACTACCGTCCACAAAAACATCGTCTGCATTGGTAATCGGTACGTCGGTGAGGTCTGGTCTTGGTGATGTGATAGACTCCACTTGTGTTATACAGTCATGAAACTGGTCTGGGTCTTGTGGTAGGCGTAACATGGAGTGCAAGAGACGGACGGCAGGGTTGTTGGCGGGAACATATTTGAGAGACAGACTGTCTGTGTTCATGAGGGAAATCTCATATCCACTGAGTCTTTGTGAGGTCATGTGTTGGGTGTTCATGTTCTGTATGAGGTGGGTGACAGAATGTGTGGTGTAAAGCGTCATCGGGTGTCCCAAGACCATCTTGTTGGCATCTTGTACGGCCATAGCACAAGCGGCTAAATTCTGAAGGCATGATGGCATGCCTTGAACCTGAAGGGGGAGTTTTTTAGATAGGTAGGAGACAGGGCGGTAGCCTGTTCCATGCTGTTGTGTCAAAACCGCGGCAAAAGAGGTCCCCGAGACTACACAGTATAGTTGAAAAGCTTTACCATAGTCTACCAACCCCAGGGCGGGTGCACATGACAAACTGTTCAATAGGGCCTGGAAGGCCTTAAGCCGTTCCTCTGTCCAATCAACCTGCCTAGGTGCTGTTGAGGCGGTGGCCTCTCTTAGTATGCCATCATAATGAGAACAGTCAGGGATCCACTGGCGGCAATATACCACAGCGCCCAAGAATGAGAGCAGGGCTGCCTTGTCTTTTGGGGGGCTCAGAGCTTGTAGGGCTGCGGCGCGTTTGGGGGAGACCATCCTTGTTCCCCCTTTCAGTATGCACCCCAAGTATTCCACTTGTGGCATACACCACTGTATCTTCTTTCTGGATGCTAAATGCCCGATGTGGGCTAGATGGTTCAACAGAGATGTGGAATCGACTGCACAATCTTCAGCAGTGCGACTGCACAAGAGCAAGTCGTCCACATACTGTATTAGCACCGACCCTCGCTCAGGCGTCCAAGACTTGACAGTCTCATTGAGTACCATAGAGAAGGCAGCAGGACTATCAACATACCCCTGAGGCAGGCGTGTCCAGGTTAACTGACCCGTCAACTGGCCCTCCGTCCAGGAGAAGGCAAACATAGGCTGGGCCTCTTCCGCAATGGGAATGCTAAAGAAGGCATTTGCTAAATCAATCACTGTGTAGCATAGAGAATGTGCCGGTATACATGAGAAGATAAAAGTGATGTCTGAGACTAGGGGTGGAAGTGGAATCACTTGTTTGTTAACTGCCCTTAGGTCTTGTACAAGTCTCCACTCCCCACTGGCCTTTTTTACGGGGTAAATGGGCGTGTTCCAGGGACTGATGATTGGTCTCAGGATACCTTTTGATATGTAATCATTAATTTGAGGGGAGATGCCTTTGACTTTCTCTGGGGGTAGGGGATACTGTTTTTGATATTGTATCCCCGCATCTGATCGCATTTGGGGTGCATATGGTGTGCAATTAATAAAGCCCACACTACCTTTGTTTTCTGCCCAAATTGTGTGATGGTCAAGGGAGGAAGGTATCATTAGAAAGAAACTCCTGTGTGCATGTCTTTTTGGGCTGTGTAAGTCACAAAGAGGGGAACTCGCAGTGAGGGAGCCGTCTTTGTCAAACTTAATGGTAATGTTCAACTGGGACAGTAAATCTCTGCCCATTAGGGATACTGGACAGGAAGTCAGGACAGCGAAACTCTGCATACATAGCTCTAGTCCATCCGGGGTAGAGACTGGTAAAGGCGGGGTGACAGAATGAGTAACCGATGTCCCATTTATTCCAATAGAGTGCCCCTCAGTACACAGTGGTGTGTCATACCTCTCATCATTTAATGAGCTAAAAGTGGCACCTGAATCAAGCAGGAAACACACTATGTGGTTGTCTACGCGTAATATAACTTGTGGTAGACTCTTCCATGATAGGTTGTGGCACACCAGACTGAGGGAAGGGACATACTCTAGGCATCCCTATTGGGGGTGTGTTTGTCGGGTAGACGGCCACTGCATAGGGATTCGTGGGGGAGGTCTGTTAGAGGTTGGGGTGTAGGGTGGCTGTGCGAGCGCATGGTTTTGAGATGGTGTTTGGGGAGGTTGCGGGTATTGGGGGTACCTTGTAGTGTGAGGGGGGGGGCGATTAGCAGTGTTGTACCCCCTTCCCCTGCCCCTTGGATAGCTCACCCTCTGTCTATATGGGCACTGTGATTTCCAATGTCCCTGTTCCCCACAATTAAAACATCCTTGGTCAGGTGGGTAGGGCTGCATGATCATGAGGTGCGGTGGTGAGGATGAGGTTTCAGGTGTGACTAGGGTTTGTGTTTGTGTCAAGGAGGGGAAAATTCCCCCTTTTTGTTCAAAGACCCCTGAAGTCTCTCTGGACCTGGCGTCCTTCATAAATTCATCTGGTGCTTGCTCCGCCCATTTGGGGTTTGTGAATTTGAGCAATTGCGTCACTTTGGGATCGCCTCCCGACATGATGGTAGTGGTAAATAATTGTGGTGTGGCCCCATCTACAGCTTTCCATAGGGAGTATACTCTGGTACAGTAATCATAGAATTTCTCTTTAGGTCCCTGCTTGGCTAGGATCAGTTCTTGGAGTGCAGATGGTCCTTTGTATAATTTGGATCAATGACCTCCCATGCCTTTCCAAAAGGATATCCAATCCTTATCGGTCTGGCTTTTCGGGACTACCCACCTCTTCTTGTCCTGTAACTTCTTCCTGTCTCCCCTCTTCCTCTCTGCCCCTACTTACTTGTTCCCATTGGGCCACTTGTTGTGGTGTTGCTGTGGTGTGTGCTATGGCGGCTAGGACTACAGGATCCAGTGAAGGATATAGTTGAAGGTATGAACCTGGCGTCCCATCCTCGTTTTTTACCATAACATAAGGTGGGGGTGGACATTGAGGCGGGGGAGGGGGAGGTGAAGGGGGTGCAAGGGCTTCAGCCATAGCACTGGGTCCTATATTTGGAGTAAGCTTTGTAGTTTTATTAATATGCTTCTTTTTATATTTGTGTAGACATTTATCCCATGCATGGTAACAATCTTTTATATATTGAATATTTTCCCACTTCCCTGGAGGGTACGAATTTTTGTGGATTTGGCATATTTTACTTACTTCCTGCCAGTCTTCCTCAGTACAAGGACCATATGGCCCTGGGTCATATATCCCCAATTGCTGACACCTTTCTCGGACTTGTGTCCAAAATGGTTCTACCTGGGGGCCAGGGATCATATTACTGACAAATTCATAGGGTGATGGGGTGGCCATGGCTTGGGTTGCTGCAGAATTCCCCATCTAGTAGTCTGGGCAGTGTGTGTCTAGTGACAGGACACAGGTGATAACACCCAGTTTGTTCAACAATCCGGTCTCTGGTCTGGGAGTAGGATCCCTGATCTTTTTTGGGGCAGATGGACTTATATAAAACTATGAAGATTTACCCTTAATATACGATGAAGGGTAAATCTTTCCTGGTGGCGGGATATACCCCTCTTACACCAAGTCTGCAAGAGAAGCCTGTAGGTCTAGTGGTCAAAAGAATCTACCTTTCATAAATGCTAAGAAAAAATAAACCTAGCGTGCAGTGTGAACAGGCGGGTGCTACCTCACTACAATCTGGTTCTTAATACTCTGTATTCATTTAACAACATTTGGGTTTATTCAAACAGATATCCACTCTATATAATTATATCTTATACAACGTTAATACTCTATATACTTACGCTTGCACCTAAAGAGAAACAGACATATTTTTATGGTTTAAGATTTCAGCTTTAAAACATTACATGTACATTTATCAAGTAATCACATCATGATGCAATTCATTATTTATAGTGCACTTTTAAAAGTTCTCAAAGTGGGCGTCCATTTAGCCAATCCTTATGTCACGGGCGTATATGATACCTCCCGTGTTAGAATATAATCATGAATCTCTCTCTTAGTTTATAGTCGGACCAACCTAGTCAGACTCCTCAATACCTGCGAACCCTTTTCACCCCCCAAGGGACCAGCCTAGTCCGTTGCGAAGGCACAGTTTATATATATATATACAATTAAATTTCTTATAATGGTTGTTTGGACAGGTCAAGCATAAACGCCAATTACCATAAAAAGAGGTAAAAGGTGTAAATATGACTTACCTGTGCAAACCCCACTTCCTGGTACCAAAACTGTAAGGTGTTCGTCTTCTAGATTCCCCTGGATAGCCTAGGCTGGAGTGGCTCAATGGAGGTCCCAAACGCCGGCGGTTAATCAATACACATACACTCCATTTGTACGTGGTGAAGATTACAGGGTTTAATGGAAAGTGGACCTTCTTTTAAATGGTATTTCACAAAGCCCTGCCCTGTGAGGGGCCAATCGGGTGATTTACACATACATCGTCAATTTCTTAACTCATGACATTAGTTCTTTCCTGAAATGTAAGTCAAAGGTTAATACAATCTCCTGACAGTTATTTTGCCCTTTCAGCATCTACTGACTGACCATATTCTTGCGTAACCAGTCCTTATCTTAGCTTTGTGCCTTTCAATAATGTTCAGAGAAGAAAACACAGGCAGATATTTTCCTGAGATATCAATATCTTACATAGACCCTCTGGAGAAACATACAGCTATCTGTCATTTAGTCACGTTATCTATATAGTTTGTCACGTAAGCCAGTATGCTTGTGTCTTAATTCTGAACCTATTGAAATGCAAGCCTAAGCATATTGGTACTCGACTTAGTATATCTTTTGGTAATTTCAATAAGTATTCCCTTATAGGCGCCAACTCCAGTCTCAGAAGCATCAACTTCTAGGATAAAAGGCAACGTAGGATCAGGATGTGCCAACACAGGAGCAGAAACAAAGACCTTGAGAGTCTCAAAGGCCTTAATGGACTCCGGAGACCAACTCTGTGGGTTACCGTTCTTTATGGTCATATCAGTCAGAGGCTTGACCAGAGACAAGAAGTTACGAATAAACTTCAGATAGTAATTGGCAAAGCCCAGGAAATGCTGCAGAGGATGTAAACTCACGGGTCGAGGCCACTGTAGGACTGCCGAAAGTTTCTCTGGGTCCATTGAAAAACCAGCAATGGAAATGACAGGAATGTAACCTGTTCACGATGGAACTCGCACTTCTCCAGTTTACAATAGAGATTGTTCTCTCTTAGTTTCTGAAGTACACGACAGACATCTGTGTGGTGGCTCTCCAGGGACTTGGAAAATATGAGTATATCATCGAGATAGACCACCACACACAACTGCAACACATTTTGGAGGACATCGTTAATAAATTCCTGGAAAACTGCGGGGCGTTACAAAGGCCAAAAGGCATTAAAAGGTATTCATAATGGCCTGTTCTGGTATTAAACCCAGTTTTCCACTCGTCGCCCTCCTTAATGTGCATGAGATTGTATGCCCCTCTCAGGTCAAGCTTCGTGAAAACCGTTGCTCCCTTGAGGCGGTCAAATAACTCGCTAATAACAAGTTATCAATGGAATCGGGTAGGCATTCTTAATAGTGACACGATTGAGACCCCTATAATCTATACAAGGTCTCAGTTCACCACTCTTCTTTTTCACAAAGAAGAAACCAGCACCAGCAGGAGACGAGGATTTGTGGATGAAACCTCGAGAAAGTGCTTCAGCAACATACTCCTCCATGGCCTTATCCTCCAAGACCGACAAAGGGTAAACCCGGCCACGAGGAGGTATGGCACCAGGTTGAAGGTCAATTGCGCAAACATAAGGGAGGTGTGGAGGCAAACTACTGGCTTGACCTTTATCAAAGACATCACCAAAATCACAGTACTCCTCCGGCAGGGAGGGGAGTGAAGCGGTGCACAGGACCTTGGATACCTTCAGGAAGCATGTCTCACTGCATTGTGGTGACCAGGAGAGAACCCCAGCACGGAGCCAATCAAAAGAGGGGTTGTGCCTCTGTAACCAAGGATAACCAATAACCAGCGGAAATCTGGGTGAGGAAATAACTTGGAATTGGATTATCTCATGGTAAAGAGCCCCTACAGCCATGGACAACGGAACAGTCTCATGAGTCACATGGGCAGGCTGTAAAGGTCTCCTGTCAAGAGCCTCAATGGCAAGTGGAGTGTCACGCAGCTGCAGCAGAATCAAGTGCTGCGAAACAAATGCAGCATCAATGAACAGGCCTGCAGCCCCAGAGTCGATTAGAACCTGTATCTCGATGGACGACTCAGCCCAAGAAAGAGTGACCAAAACCAGGGGCTTATCCTTCTGGATAACTGGGGACGAAACACCGCCACCTAAGGTCTGTCCATGACAGGACCCCAAGGTTCGGGCGTTCCCTGGACGGGTAGGACAAGACTTCAAAAAGTGACCTGCCTGGCCCCAATTAAGGCACAATCTCTCCCTCCTCCTAAAGGCTCTCTCATCTGCAGAGAGACGCGTGAAGCCCAGGTGCATGGGTTCATCTTCACTGACCAACTCGGTACCAGGAGGCATTAAAGGTGAGGGAGACATGGGTGGGACTACAAAGCTCGGAGGCAAACGTACAGGAGGCTTCCGCAAGCGCTCCTTAAGAGAAAGTCTCTCTCTGAGTCTGGAGTCAATGAGGATGGCAAACGAGATCAAGCTCTCCAGCTCAGTGGAGTATATCTCAGGCTGCTATCTCATCCTTGATGGAATCCGAGAGACCATGAGAAAAAGCAGCCACGAGGGCCTCATTATTCCAAGCAACCTCTGCTGCCAGAGTACGATATTCAATGGCGTAGTCGGCAACAGTTCTCGTACTCTGTTTGATGGACATGAGGCACTTAGCAGCAGAAGCAGAGCATGCAGGAACGTCAAAAACCCTTTTAAAGGAGGCCACAAACTGAGGGCAACTCAAGACAACAGGTTTTTGCGTCTCCCATAGAGGGTTATCCCAGGCCAAGGCTTTCTCAGAAAGCAAAGATATCACAAAACCTACTTTGCTGCTGTCCATGGGAAACGCCTGGGGCAGCATTTCAAAGTATATCTCAACTAGATTGAGAAACCCTCTGCATTGAACTGGATCGCCCCCAAATCGATGGGGAAGCGGAGCAGAACCAGACATACCTCTTATAGAGGTAATACTTGAGGCGGGTGCCTGCACAGAGACTGGTGCAGCAGCAGGGATGGCCTGCGACTCAGGTTGTACTGGAGCAGCCACCGTGGGGGATTCCAGGTGAGCCTTGCGATTCAGGAGCGTTTGTAACGCCAAGGCAAACTGATCCATGCGGTGATCTTGCTCATCCAATCTGGAAAAAATATTACCAACAAGTGGATTGACTGTATCTTCTGAATTCATGGCCTTCACGTACTGTCAGGAACCATGAAACAGACAGAGACAGAAGTACAATCTAATCACTTGTTTATTAATAAAAATAAAAAGATAAATAGGAAAAAGCGTAGTCAAGCAAGCCAGAGTCCAGTAGCCAGATCGGGTAGTCAGCCAGTCCAAAGTTCATAAACCAGATCGGATAATCAGCCAGTCCAGACGTCAGGGATCCACGGAGAGCAACTGCATGCAGGATGGAAGCCAGGAGGGATGTTAGCAAGCCAGTCTTGAAACAACAGCAGGAGATGGTTCCTAGTGATGTGACCAAATGTGAATGCAAAGGAGAAATGAGCTGGAAGACTTTATATAGGCAGGCCAGACGAGCATCATCGGGAACAGCTGGTGACTGAAGAGAGAGAAGAGAGCTGGCAATTAACCGACAGCTGAGCGGCCAGCCCAGAGGAGGAAGGGCTAAGCCAGCCCTGACAAATATATACTCTGCACATACTCTGCATCCAGTGTAACCTATATATACAGTGCATTCCATGGTGTACTGTTTCTAATACACTTCAGGCGTTGTACATAGTATAAAATACAGTGCAGCCGTTGAACAGTTTATAATACAGTACAGGTGGTGTACACAGTATCTAATAAAGTGTGTACAATTTCTACTACACTCCTGGTGATGGTGTCCACAGTACACAATACAGTGCAGCTGTATTACAGTTGCTAATACAGTGCAGGCGGTATACACAGTATCTAATACAGTGTAGTGTAGTGTTGCAAAACAAAATATATATCATCTCCGGAAGACCACCAAGGAGAGGCAGAAGCTTACAGGCCACTAAAAGAGGGCAAGCAGCCTCTGTGTCTACAGTCAACAGTGCTGGTTGTGGACATGGTGCATACTCTGCCGGTGACCGTGGGGCACGTTTGTCCTTTTTTTCTGCTGCTGGCCAGGTTATTGAGCCACAACATGCAGAAGAGTTGATGGAATGGATAACAAAGCTGTCCTGCTAGCACTGCAACTGCTGCCTTTTCAGCTGGTAGACTCTGCCCCCTTTCGTGAATTTGTGGAATGTGCTGTACCTCAGTGGCAGGTTCCGAAACGCCATTTCTTTTGATGGAAGGCCATTCCGGCTCTCTACTGGCATGCGGAAGGAAATGTTTTGGCCTCGTTGGACAGGGCAGTCAGCAGTAAGGTGCATATTACCGCTGACTCATGGTCCATCCTTCACAGCGCACTAGGTCACTCTGCTGGAAGCTGGGAAGGTTGCAGGACAGGGTTCAGTGTTGTTGGAGCTTGTTTCGCAACCACGCCTCCAAAATGCTAGTGATGATTCTGCCCCAGCTCTCTCTTCCACCCCCTCCTCTTCTTCTTCCTCTGTGGTGCTTGAGTTGGTCTGCTTAGGGGACAGGAGCCGCACTGGGGCAGAGATTCTGTCAGCTCTACACGATATAAAGAGTAAACCACGCTATTCAAACAAGATAAAAAATACTATAAATAAATTCCCTACAAGCAGCAACCCTAATCGTAATACTCCGATAACAGAATAAATAAGTGAAAAAAGTGAGCTGCGCTAAAAAAAACTCTAAACAGAAAGAATTAATCTAATCACAAAAATTCATCAATGATCACAAGAAATATTAGTGACAAAAAGGGGTACAAATAATTGAATTATATCAGTGAATAATATCTTTTCACCATATAAGTGACAAAAAAATTGTTTTTAAATCAGTGCCCCATAATATGATTAGCATAAATTGCATACCCCTTATATATGAATCATATAAATTATCAGTATTAAAGAAAATAAACCGACACACCCCCAAATTAGTTGTAATGAATGAACAGAAAAAAACAACAAAAAAGAGTATTGAATTAAAGAAAAAAAAGAAAAAAAATCCCAGAAAAAATGTCCAAAGAGCAGTGTTGATTCTTCCAAAGTGAAAATATGGAGTTAACACCCACAATGTTCTGTGATAAAGAAAATCCAAACAATCCTCCACCAGTGAGAAGAGGGGCCGCTTACCAAAATTATAGATATCAGTGTCAATGAGATCAACAAGGCAAAAGCACAGAAGTTCTGGATGAACCGTCACAGGAGCCACACAGCCTTTATCTCTGATACGAAGCCTCCAGGCAAGGAACGAGGGTATCGTGGATCATATAAAAAATCAAAAAGTCACTCGCATAGCGTAAAACCTCTTAGTTTAATGGAATTAAAAAATAAACAGTATTGCACTCACATGTACATAGAAGAATACGATCGTATAATAAGAAAAACGAGCCGGCCGGGACTCGTGTGCCGCCCGCACTTCCTAGCTGGGCGTAGAACGCGGAGACGTCAGAACGCCTACCTCCCTACGCGCGTTTCGTCACGAACGGACGTGTTCACGGGATGCGGGACGGCGTTCTGACGCACCGCCTAAATACCAAATCACAAACAAACAGCCTCGGTCTGAGCTCCATGTCGTCTCCCAGTCCACCATATTGAATGAGGGAAAAAGGACAAAAATACCCTTATTGTCTCCTAATCCGCCAAAAATAAATGAGGGAAGGAGGATAGAGATTGCCCTGCTACCACACAAAACCAGACCTCTGCCAATAACCAACAGAATTACCTGGGAGCCACAAGTTAAAACTGTGAATCATATAAGTCTACAGTATATATAAAAAACATGCTAAAAATAAATCATCTCTCATCAAAGAGAATCCTTTCTTCCCCTCCCCTTTCTATTGGTCGAATATATTAAAGACCCATACATATACATATGTCCAAAAAGGGGAAAAAAAGGGGAAAAAAGGGGGGGAAAAAACTTTCCCTTAAAAAATGTATTTTTAATTAATAAAGATTATATTTATTAAAATAATATATAAAAATAGTACATAAAAAATTAGATGTGAATCAACACAGGCAAGACAATCCAAATAGATAAGCAAAAGGGCTTATACTGCAAAAAAAAAATCTTTTTTATATCTATATATTACCAGTTGTATATACAAACATTACAAGTTGTATATACAAAAGATGCCACCATCATAGAGAAAGTATGTAATAATAACCCCGGGTAAAAATCAACATAGGTGGAAACAAAAATCGTTTAGCAAAGACTCATGGAACTCACACCAAGTTTACAATAAAAGGAGAAAAGAAGCCTAAAATATACAAACTGTTCAAACCAGTTATATGTTATGAACAGTTGTATATACTGGTTTGAACAGTTTGTATATTTTAGGCTTCTTTTCTCCTTTTATTGTAAACTTGGTGTGAGTTCCATGAGTCTTTGCTAAACGATTTTTGTTTCCACCTATGTTGGTTTTTACCCGGGGTTATTATTACATACTTTCTCTATGATGGTGGCATATTTTGTATATACAACTTGTAATGTTTGTATATACAACTGGTAATATATAGATATAAAAAAGAATTTTTTTTTGCAGTATAAGCCCTTTTGCTTATCTATTTGGATTGTCTTGCCTGTGTTGATTCACATCTAATTTTTTATGTACTATTTTTATATATTATTTTAATAAATATAATCTTTATTAATTAAAAAGACATTTTTTAAGCAAAAGTTTTTTTCCCCCCTTTTTTTTCCTCTTTTTTCCCATTTTTGGACATATGTATATGTATGGGTCTTTAATATATTCAACCAATAGAAAGGGGAGGGTAAGAAAGGATTCTCTTTGATGAGAGATGATTTATTTTTAGCATGTTTTTTATATATACTGTAGACTTATATGATCCACAGTTTTAACTTGTGGCTCCCAGGTAATTCTGTTGGTTATTGGCAGAGGTCTGGTTTTGTGTGGTAGCAGGGCAATCTCTATCCTCCTTCCCTCATTTAATATGGCGGATTAGGAGACAATAAGGGTATTTTTGTCCTTTTTCCCTCATTCAATATGGTGGACTGGGAGACGACATGGAGCTCAGACCGAGGCTGTTTGTTTGGGATTTGGTATTTAGGCAGTGCGTCAGAACGCTGTCCCGCATCCCGTGAACACGTCCGTTCGTGACGAAACGCGCGTAGGGAGGTAGGCGTTCTGACGTCTCCGCGTTCTACGCCCAGCTAGGAAGTGCGGGCGGCACACGAGTCCCGGCCGGCTCGTTTTTCTTATTATACGATCGTATTCTTCTATGTACATGTGAGTACAATACTGTTTATTTTTTAATTCCATTAAACTAAGAGGTTTTACGCTATGCGAGTGCCTTTTTGATTTTTTATATGATCCATGATACCCTCGTTCCTTGTCTGGAGGCTTCGTATCAGAGATAAAGGCTGTGTGGCTCCTGTGACGGTTCATCCAGAACTTCTGTGCTTTTGCCTTGTTGATCTCATTGACACTGAGATCTATAATTTTGGTAAGCGGCCCCTCTTCTCACTGGTGGAGGATTGTTTGAATTTCTTTATCACAGAACATTGTGGGTGTTAACTCCATATTTTCACTTTGGAAGAATCAACACTGCTCTTTGGACATTTTTTCTGGGATTTTTTCTTTTTTTCTTTTTTTTCTTTAATTCAATACTCTTTTTTGTTGTTTTTTTCTGTTCATTCATTACAACTAATTTGGGGGTGTGTCGGTTTATTTTCTTTAATACTGATAATTTATATGATTCATATATAAGGGGTATGCAATTTATGCTAATCATATTATGGGCACTGATTTAAAAACAATTTTTTTGTCACTTATATGGTGAAAAGATATTATTCACTGATATAATTCATTTATTTGTACCCCTTTTTGTCACTAATATTTCTTGTGATCATTGATGAATTTTTGTGATTAGATTAATTCTTTCTGTTTAGAGTTTTTTTAGCGCAGCTCACTTTTTTCATTTATTTATTCTGTCAGCTCTGCAGGGACAGGCTCAGAGTTGGTTGACGCCATGCCAGCTTCAGCCAGAAATGGTTGTATGCGACAATGGCACCAACCTTCTCTCTGCCCTCTGACAGGGACACTTGACCCATGTTCCTTGTTTGGCACATGTCCTGAATTTTTTGGTGCAGCAGTTCTTGAGCAGGTACCAGGCTTACAGGATCTCCTGAGGCAGGCCAGAAAAGTCTGTGGTCATTTCCGCTGGTCATACAATGCCAGTGCTCGGCTGGCTGACATTCAAAGGGAATGCAACCTGCCCACCAACCACCTCATTTGTGATGTGCCCACCAGGGGGGAATCAACATTGGCAATGCTGCAGTGGCTGCACACACAGCAGAGGGTCATCAATGAGTACCAGGACAGGGTCAAGCGAGCTTGGCTTATTTTCATCATGCCAGTGGCTACTGATGAGGCCAAGACAATGGTGAGCATTGACAAGGCATGCATCACTGACGCTGTCCCTCTAGTCTTCCTATTGGAGCACATGCTTTGTGGAATCATGGACAGGTCACTTGAGGCAGAACAGCGGGAGGAAGAGGAGGCTTTCCTTACCTCTCAAGGCCCCCTTTATCCAGATAACATTCCTGCGGGCCCACCAAACACACAAGAAGAAGAGGAGGAGGAGGAGGAATGTGCCAGTATGGATGTAGAGGATAACACTCATCAGCAGTCTTCAAGGGATAGTTTTCAGTCCCCAGAAACCCAAGGAGTTGTATGTGGCTGGGAGAAGGTAGTTAAAGATCATGTGATCCTTAGAGACCAAGAGGACTCACAATCGATTGCCTCTGCAAACTTATGCTGCATGGCCTCCCTGATTCTGCAAAGCCTGCAAAAGGACCCTAGGATTTGTGGTATCAAGGAAAAGGATCATTACTGGCTGGCAACCATTCTTGATCTACGTTACAAGTGTAAGGTTTCAGAACTCATCCTGCCTTCGCAGAGGATGAAACATCTTCAGGAGGCCTTGAAGAAAGGTTTGCGCAATACATTTCTAGACCCTGGCAGGGTACAGCTTCCTGGTGCTGGACAATGTGTCACTGAGGTTTCGCTCAGTCAGAGGAAGAGCGGTGGAGAAGGTGGCCCGCTAACCGATGCCTCTAAACAGTTTTTCAGTCCTCAGTCCCAAGTCTGACCAGTTCAAGCAACCATCGCCAGCATCTGCATTACATGGTGCAGGAATATCTAGGGGGCAAGAGCAGACTTAGAGACCTTTCCAACAGAGCATCCACTGTATTACTGGGTCTTGAGGATGGACCACTGAACAGAACTTGCTCAATATGCAATTCAGGCACTGACCTGTCCTGCATCCAGCATGCTTTCTGAATATGCATTCAGTGCTGCTGGAGGGTTTGTAATGGATCAAAGAGTGTGCCTGTCCACAGACTCCGTTGATAGGCTCACATTCATAAAAATTAATCAGTCTTGGATCAGCAGCTATCAAGCACCTGATGCTGATGCAACTGATTGAATTTGCTATGATTGTGGGAACCCTTGAAGACTGCCTATGCTGACTATCCTATTCCTCCTCAATCTTGATGATGCTAGCTTACAACAATATTTTTGGTTTAGGGCACCACCACCACCACCCAAGGCCCAATTTTTCTGCCCCTGTTTAAAGGGGGCATGCAATTAAAATTTTCGATCCAATATTTCACAGCAGGTCCAGTTCCTGCACCCAACAAGAGTATCTGTGAGGGGTTACAGTATTGTGGCACCACCACCACCCAAAACCCAATTTGTCTGCCCCTGTTTAACAGGGGAATGTAATTATAATTTTTGATATAATATTTCAACGCAAGGCCAGTTCCTGCGCCCAACAAGAGTATCTGTGAGGGTTACAGTGTTATGGCATCACCACCACCACCCAAGGCTCAATTTTCTGCCACGTTTAACAGGGGCATGTAATTACAATTCTTGATATACTATTTCACAGCAGGGCCCGTTCCTTTGCCCACCAAGAGTAACTTGAGGGCTTACAGTTTTTCCAATTTGCATCGCATAGACTTTAACAGTGTTCGAGCAACTTTTTTGCCTGTTTGCATGTTCTGCTGTGAACCACACCGGGGGGGTGTTTGGCTTATCCCTAGTGTACAATAAACATGGAAATATATCAATATTGTAAGTTGCATAGTATCAACAACAAATATATCCGCACACTAATAAGCTACAGTATAGTGCCATGATACACAAAGAAAACAAGCAAACAAAATCAACACAATTACCTGTAAATTGTGTGTAAGCTACCCATAGTTTTAAAATAGAATATAATAGAATAGGAGAACAACTGGTGGGTGTGGTCAAGTTTGAAGTAAAAAACCCTCTTCAATGCTTCTAAACACTTTTTGACTAAGCATGCCAGGGATGTGTGGGCATTTTAGTTAGAGATCATCAATAGTATGTTCAATTATTCTAGGGGGGTGATATAAGGATTAAACTTTTATCGAGGGAGTCTTACTGAATTTTTTCTTGGAAACCAGGTTACCCCAAAGTCTCAATTTTTAATTGGACATTATTATTTTTACTGATCTAAAATTAAACTGATTGAATATGTGCAGTATTTCTTATTGCTAGATAGCTTATATTTTCCAGCTGAGGAGTTTTCTTTGGCAGGATTATAATTGGGTTCTGTCTCTATTTAGGTTTGTAGAAAAAAGAGAGAGTGGGAGGAAGCCTCCGTTGCTACATCCTATCAAAGGGATTGCAGAAAAGGACCCTATGGACTAATTTAAGGATTTTGACGGTACCAATTCATTTAAAAAGTATCATAAATGGATTGTATAAAGTTTAAAATCATTGAAACATTTCATAAGGACATAACATGACTAGGGTTGAGCGAACCCGAACTTTTGGGTTTCTGGTACCAGGACCCGAACAATTAACTGTATGCTCGGGTTCGAGTTCCGTGTTCGGCAATGTAATGGCACTTTTTAAAAAGCTGCAGGGCAGCTGATCAACATTTGTTTAACTCGTGTGCCCTTAGAAGCCATCACAGCCATGTCTACTAATGGCATGGCTGTGATTGGCCAGTGCAGCATGTGACCCAGCCTTTATATAAGCTAGAGGCACATAGCACAGTACGTCACTCTGCTTTAGATAGTGTAGGGAAAGGTTGCTGCTGCTGCTTTGAGGGAGAGAATTAGATAGGAATCCTGATTCAGAAATCGAATTACTCAGCGATCTACCTTGATTTTCTTGTGTGGGTGCAGTGCACAATCTTTTTACACTGCCCTGAGCCCAGTGCCAGAGAAAAGATAAATTTTATCTGTCTATTAGTTAGGTTGGCGTCGGCGGGAATTTTATGCAAGCTCAGTGCACCAGCACTGCATATGTTACTGTGAGATACACCCTTTAGATACTGTTGGTCTATTCTGCTATTCTAAAAACACCCATTTAGGGCCAAAAAATATATTTTGCAGTGTTTCCTGCATATCTGTACAAGATACACACTTTAGATACTGTTCTTCTATTATGCTATTCACAAAAATAATAATTTAGGGCAATATTTTTTTTTAATAGCATTTTCTGCATATCTGTATGTGTGAGATACACCCTTTATTTACTGTTCTTCTATTGTGCTATTCAAAAAACACCCATTTAAGGCAAGATCCTAAATTTGAAAAATATGAGAAGAATGTCAAAGAAGGGACATGGCCCTGGTTGCGGTGCTACTGGTGGAGCTCCTGTTGCAGGGAGAGGACGTGGTCGATCTGTGCCAGCTACACGCACAAGTGAAATCCCATCCTCATCCCTTGCCTGGCGCATGTACTGAACTTGGTGGTCCAGAGGTTCCTTAAAAATGACCCCGATATGCCAGAGCTGCTGCAGAAAGTGCGGGCCGTCTGTGTGCACTTTCAGCGTTCTCACCCTGCTGCTGCTTGCCTGTCAGCGCTGCAGCGTAACTTCAGCCTTCCCGCTCACTGCCTCATATATGACATGCCCACAAGGTGGAACTCCACCTTGCACATGCTGGCCAGACTGTGCAAGCAGCAGAAGGTGATAGTGGAGTTTCAGCTGCAGCACGCACGCATGAGTCGCTCTGTGGAACAGCGCCACTTCACCACCACCTCCATGCGAGATCTGTGTACCTTGTTGCGCTCTTTCGAGTACTCCACTAACACGGCCAGTGCCGATGACACCATTCTCAGCATTACTATCCCAGTTCTATGCCTCCTAGAAAAAACACTTTGAATGATGATAGAAGAGGATGTGGCACAGGAGGAGGAGGAGGAGGAGGAAGAGGAAGAGGGATCATTTCCAAGGCTTTCAGGGCAGTCATTCACAAGTGGCTACGAGGGTGGGTTCCTGCACCAACAAAAATGGGATTTTTATATACAGCTTACCTGTAAAATCCTTTTCTTGAGAGTACATCAGGGGACACAGGAGCTTCATTACATAGTGGGTTATATAGGCACCTCTGGTGATTGGACACTGGTTGACCCCAATTAAGGAGAATTCCTCCCCTATATAACCCCTCCCATCTGGGAGGCACCTCAGTTTTGTAGCAAAGCAATAAGAAACCACGTAAAACCCAAGAGGGGTGGGAGCTCTGTGTCCCGTGATGTACTCTCAAGAAAAGGATTTTACAGGTAAGCTGTATATAAAAATCCCATTTTCTTGATCATACATCACGGGACACAGGAGCTTCATTACATAGTGGGATGTCCCATAGCAATGCTCAGATTGAGGGGAGGGAGACACAGATCATAAATATAGACCGCCAGGGACCGGAGGACCTAAACTGCAGCCTGCAGTACACTGCGCCCGAAGGCGATATCCTCTTGCCCTCTGACATCCACCTGATAGAATCTGGTGAATGTGTGGACTGATGACCAAGTCGCAGCCTTACAGATCTGAGCCAGGGAGGCCTGGTGATGCACTGCCCAAGAAGCACTAACAGCCCTAGTAGAGTGCGCCTTCACCCGAAAAGGAGGAATCTTCCCCTTTAAACCATAGGCCTGAGAAATAACTTGTCTGATCCACCTTGAGAGAGTGGATTTTAACGCCGCCTGGCCCTTTCTAGGGCCTTCCGGCAGAATAAATAAGCAATCAGTTTTCCTTATCTGAGTAGTTGCCTGAAGATAAATACTGATTGCTCTAACCACATCCAAAGTGTGTAAAGATTCTTCTTCTGTGGACTGAGGGTCCGGAAAAAAGGATGGTAGGATTACATCCTGATTCAAATGGAAACCCGAAACCACCTTAGGTAGAAAGGGACATGTTGGGACGCGTGACCACCCGGTCCTTATGGATAATTAAATACGGCTCCTTGCTGGAAAGAGCTGCCAACTCTGATACTCTTCTAGCCGTAGATATGGCTACCAAGAACACCAGTTTTTTAGTCAGGAGAACTAAAGAAGCCAGATGCAAAGGTTCAAATGGTTGCCCCTGTAAGGCCAAGAGAACCAAATTCAGATCCCATGGGCATACCGGAGGTTTAACTGGCGGTTTTGTCCACATGGCCCCCTTGATAAAAGCCCGTACTAGGGAATGTGATGCAAGCGGCTTTTGAAAAAATACTGACAGGGCCGAAATCTGCACCTTGATAGTGCTTATGGCCAAATTCATTTCTAGGCCTGACTGGAGAAAGGCCAAGATTCTGTTAATGACATACTTTCTAGGATGCCATTTCCTGAGTTCACACCAGGAAACATATGTCCTCCAGACCTTGTAATAAATAAGCCTGGAGGCCGGCTTTCTGGCATTGACCAGAGTAGAAAGGACTGGCCCCGAAAGGCCACGGTCTCTCAGGATGTGGGTCTCAGCAGCCAGACCGTCAAATTCAGACTGCGTAAAGCAGGATGGTAGATTGGACCCTGTGAGAGCAGATCTGGCCGGAGAGGGAGGGTCCATGGCCTGCCTACTGCCAACTTCATGATCTCCGCATACCATGGTCGCCTGGGCCAAGCCGAGGCCACCAAAAGGACCGACTTTGTCTCCCTCTTGACTCTTCCCAGGAACCGCGACAGAAGCGAGCTCGGGGGGAAGGCATAGATCAGATTGTACTGATCCCAGGGAACTGTCAGAGCATCTGACCCCTGAGCAAGTGCATCTCTTGTCCTTGACACAAACTTGTCCAGTTTCCTGTTGAACCTGGATGCAAACAGATCTACGTCTGGAGTACCCCACTTGTGACATATGTTCTGAAACACGTCGGGGTGCAGAGCCCATTCTCCTGGGCACAACTGCTGGCGGCTGAGAAAATCCGCCTGCCAATTTTCCACTCCTGGAATGAAGACTGCAGAAAGACACGGAACATGCTTTTCTGCCCAGGCAAGTATGCGATTCACCTCTTTTTGGGCCACCAGACTTCTGGTACCGCCCTGGTGATTGATATAAGCCACTGCTGTGGCATTGTCGGACTGAACCCGAACCGGGAAACCTCGCAGTCTGTAAGACCACTCTATGAGCGCCATGTAAACTGCCCGGATCTCCAAGATATTTATGGGCAGTAGTTTCTTGGTCGCAGACCATTTCCCCTGCGAGCATGTTTCCTCCAATACAGCTCCCCAGCCTATCAGGCTGGCATCTGTTGTGATAATCTTCCATGGAAGAGGAAGAAAAGTTTTGCCCTTCAGCAAATTCTTGGTTTGTAACCACCAGACAAGACTCTTGCGTGTCCCTGGGGATAGACGCATAGGAAGATCCAAGGATTGGGGCTTCCTGTTCCAAGCCGCAAGGATGCATCTTTGCAGAGGCCTTGAGTGGAACTGGGCGAATGGGACGGCCTCGAAGGAGGCGACCATTTTCCCTAACAGTCTCATGCACAACCGAATGGGGGAAGATCTTCTGCCCAGAATCAGGCGCACCAGATCCCCAATGGCCAAGGCTTTTAGCCTTGGAAGAAACACCCTGCCCTGAGCGGTGTCGATGATCATACCCAGGTATTCCAACCTGGTGGCCGGTTGTAGGGACGACTTTTCTAGGTTTATGATCCAACCTAGGCGTTCTAGGTGTTCTAGCGTTTTGGTGACGCTGTGACTTAGGAACGCTGCTGTTTTCTCCATGAGAAGCAAGTCGTCTAGATAAGCCATGACGGCTATGCCCTGAGCTCTTAGGTTTGCTAAGAGAGGGTCCAGAATCTTTGTGAAGACTCGAGGGGCCGTAGCAAGCCCGAACGGCAAGGCCACAAATTGAAAATGGCGCCGCTCTACCGCGAACCTTAGAAATTTTTGGTGTGCGGAAAAAATTGGCACATGGAGATATGCATCCTTGATATCTATTGATGCCATGAATTCTCCCCCTTGCAGGGAGGAGACCACAGTGCGGATTGACTGCATTCGGAAGAACCGGATGTGTAAAAACCGGTTCAGATCCTTCAGATCCAGGATAGGTCTGACACTTCCATTTGGTTTTGGAACGGTGAAGAGATTTGAGTAAAACCCCGAACCCTGTTCTTTCAGGTTCACTTCTACTATCACCCCCTGGGATAGTAACTGATCTAAGGCCAGAAATAGCGGTTTTTGCTTTACTGGATCTCTGGGGATCCTTGACCTTAGGAAACGAGAAGGTGGAATCTCCTGAAACTCCAGCTTGTAGCCCAGAGATACTGAAGAGATCACCCACTTGTCCTGGATATCTTCCCGCCAGGCTCCTGCAAACTGCAGGAGCCTTCCCCCCACTCTGCCGAGCGGGGGCGCCCCTTCACAAGGAAGCTTTTGGGCTCTGCTTGGCAGGCTTTCGCCCCCAAGTCTTTTTCTGCCCCTGGGCTCGGCCTTGAGCCTTTCTAGTAGAGGAGGACTGAGAAGACCGTCGCCACTGCTTAGAGCTTGATGCTTTGGGAGAGAGAGCACGCCTGAATGAAGGACGCTTGCTCCTTTTGACTGGAAGGAGAGTAGATTTACCCCCTGAAATATTTTGGACGAATTTATCTAATTCTTCTCCAAACAAACGTTCCCCTTTAAACGGGAACCCAATCAAATGCTTCTTGCATGACAGCTCAGCTGCCCAATTCTTTAGCCATAGGGCCCTTCTCATGTGAACCAACATGAGAGACAAACGTGATGCTTGTTGGACGGAATCCAAAATCGCATCAATTATGAAACACAGAATGTGAGGCAATTCTGCATAATTTTCTACTTCCTCACTGGGAAGGAGCCCAAGCATCTGCTTAACCTGTTCCTTGAGGAACTGACACAACCCCACGGCTGCGACTGTAGGTTGCACCACAGTGCCAGCCATGGAAAAGGAGGCTTTTAATAAGGTTTCCAGCTTTTTATCAGTTGGATCCTTGAATACCTGCGCATTATCCAATGGACAAGTCAGGTTTTTATTCACACAAGAAACAGCCGCATCGACAGATGGGACCCCCCACTTCTTGGTGAAACTTTCCTCCACAGGATAATGCATAGAAAACCTTTTAGGAGGAGCAAACAGTTTATCGGGATGTCCCCAATCCTCATACATCAATTCATCCATTAAGGAATGAATTGGGAAGGAATAGGCAGTCTGTGGGGCTTTCCTGACTCCCAGGGAAGAAACAGAGGATGTAGCGACTTCAGCAGCAGGCATTCTGAATGTGGTACGCACCAATTCAGTAAAATACTGCACCTGCTTTCTGAGTGCCTGGGAGGAGGGGACTATCTCCTCTTCCTCTGACTCATCCGACTGCTCATGATCCCTATCCCAAGATAGGGATCCCTCCTCATTTTCAGAAGAATCATCTGAGAGAGGGATTTCAGCAGAGGGAGGGGATCTACCCCTTTTCCTGCTATCTTTCAGGGAAGCAGAAATAAAATTCATGATTCTCCCTTCAAAACTCTCCAATGTAGCCCTAAGGGAGTCCTCAGTGACATAAACTGGGGCTGCGACATTAGGAGAGGCTGCAAAACCTGACAGGGGCACTGACTCGTCTTGAGAGGCTGGCTCCAGTCTTGCAGGGGGGGATGGTAACTTACAGGCACTTTTGGAACACCTGGACCTAGACGGTGATTTACCAGTGCCTTTGCTACCTCCCCCTGAGACCCTCTTACGAGGAGACATAGTCCTAAGCTACAAAGCAGAGGTACTAGTACAAGTGCAATCACTGTTGTGCTTAAAGTCTCACAATAATATATATGCTTAAACTGCACAACCTGAAGCTGAGTAGGTGTCTAAGGTTTGCCTGGATCCAATCCCCACGGATGCTTACTGCCCACAGCTCCTGTGTCTCCAATTACAGCCCCCTGACGCTCTGGGCTTTTTAAAATTGCCGCCTGGCACCTGCGCAGTACAGCGCCGTGCACACTGACGTGCACGGCTCGCAACCACACCCCCCCTCCTCCATTAGGCCGGGAACGCGCCCGGCGCGCGTGCACGCACCCGCGCGCGTGCACGAGGACCGCGGGATCCAGGGGGGGGAAGGAGAACCCAAACGGAGCTGTGTGGGACCCCCGAACTACGTGGGACCCCTGTTTACCTTGTTGTGGCAGGGACTGCAATGGAGACGTGAGTCAGCTGGAGAACCAGGCTTCACTGAGCGTGTGTATTGAAAGGCATGTAAGTATGCATCAGGCTGCTCTTACTCCTTCTAGTGGTGGAAACCAGGTAAGACATACAACTACTCATAATGAAGAAATCCATACATATATTTATATATACAGGATTCACTTCCCTTACCTGTCCTCGCCGCAGGAATTGCTGACCAGACAAATTCCAGCCTTCACCCATCACGGCGGGTATTGTTAGCCAACCTTCAGGTTTATCTGGGGCTCTTTCTCGGAAGAACCTCCTACCTGGGCCATGTAGAAAGCTCTGCCAGAAACTTTTGTGCGCTCTGTATAAACAGTACACCAAGTCTGGTTTTCCCAGAGCCCAGTCTTCCAATGGAGAGGACTTACAGGCAAAACCTCGCTTCTTCGGCTGACGAGGCCCGGGTACCATACCATCTTGGGAGTCAAATATCGGCCCGAGGTATGGATCCGGTTTGTTGCAGCCCTTAGGCCCTCGCAGGGACCTGCATAGAGCTAGTGAGTTTTACGTGACCACCACCATAGACACTGGCGAAAAAACTGAGGTGCCTCCCAGATGGGAGGGGTTATACAGGGGAGGAATTCTCCTTAATTGGGGTCAACCAGTGTCCAATCACCAGAGAGGCCTATATAACCCACTATGTAATGAAGCTCCTGTGTCCCGTGATGTATGATCAAGAAAGCCAGGTACGGGGGGGGGCGTGTCCGGCCGGCGGAGAAGATGGCCGCGTAGCTGTGAGCTCCTGCCACCTCACGCTACTCAGCGGCACATAGCGGCTTGACGGAGAGGTTCCCGCTGCCCAGATTTCCTCCCTGACTAGGCGGAAATCACGGGCAGAGATGACGAAGAGGCGGAAGAATCCGAAACCGCCGCAGCGCCTCACTGCTTTCTTCCCGGCGGTGATCCCGTCGAATGGCCAAGATGGCGCCGGCGCACCTCAGAGCGGCGAACACGGCCTGCGCTCCAGCCATCCGCTCGGGGTGAGTCACTCACAAGCGGGACTAGAGGACACAGGGGACATATCACCCCCTCCTACACCTACTATGAGAAGCCCTGCTAAATCGAAGCAGCGCAGGGAGGGAGATGAGCTTTTTACTGGGTCGCAGCAGTCACCTCCACAGGCCTCCACATACTCTGTCTCCACTATGCATGATACCCCACAGCTCTCCTCACAGAGCTCCTCTGCTGAACCCTCCATTGAGGGATTCCCTGCTTCTGATCAGGCAATTTCAGAGTGCACCATGAAGAATATGCTATTGTCCCTCAGGAGAACATTATTCACTGATTTTTCTGATATGTTTACCTCAGTTAAAGCTACTGTCCACACGCATTCTACTCAAATCCAGCATTTAGAATCCAAAATGGCGGATCTGTTTAACGCCCATAATGATCTTGTGGATGCTTATGCTGATCAAGAAGCTACTATGCAGCAACTTCAATATAAATTATCGGATTTGGAAGACCGCTCAAGGCGGAACAATATCAAATTTAGAGGGATTCCGGAAAGCATTCCTCCAAGTGAAATCACTAACTTTGTCCAACGCCTTATGAAAGCCCTTTTACCATCCCTGACGGATATTGAATTGTGTGTGGATAGGGCACATCGCATTCCCAAACCTAAATTTCTGCCTGATACAGCACCCAGAGATACTCTGGCGCGCATTCACTACTACCATGTTAAAGAACGGATCATGGCGGCCGCTAAACATAATCCAGTAGTCCCAGATGAATTCAACGGTATCTCCCTGTACACTGACATCTCTCAACAGACCGCAATGAATAGAAAAAAGCTTAGCCCACTCACGAAGATTCTGCGTAACAATAACATAAGGTACCGGTGGGGGTTTCCCACGAAACTACTTGTTTCTTGGAATGGTATTCTGGTCCCTATACATAGTGTGGAGAAAGGCATTCAGATTTTCAAACAATGGAATCTGCTTCCCCAAGATGCTTCGCCCTCTGCTCTCTCTGCTCCAGAACGACTGGGTACAGAATGGACTTGATATGTCTCACCGACCGTTAGTGAACCTCTCCTTACCTTTGCTACGTGCAGGTAGCACGAATGTAGCGTGAGGTCAGGAGACCCACCATTTTTTTTTGTGCTCTTTGTTTGTGCATAGTGCATGGCACTATGGGTTTTATTACCCCAAGTTTCTGTCGAAGCAGCTTCGGCTGCCCATTGACCTGGCTAATCAGGTCTTTTTTACTTCTGATGTTTTCTATCCCTTTTTTTCTCATCCTTATGTGCTTTTTCCTCCCCCTTCTATGCTGGATCACTAGCTGTGGTATTGTTTTTTATTGTCTGGATGAACTTTCTATTTGGATTGCAATGATATTAAGAGTTGTCGCACTTGCTACGTTTTTTTTTCTTCTTTCCATTTTACAGATCTGCCATCCTATTTTTGAGATGAACTTTCAGACCCTTCCTTGGGGCGCTAATTTCCTGTTTGCAACACTCTAGCATATAATCATATGATGCCATGCCGTTGAAGTTTATGTCCATTAATACGAAAGGCCTCAACAGCCCATATAAGCGATCTGCCTTACTGAAAGAAGCCCGCTTGCTTAAAGCGGATGTTATTTTTGCCCAAGAGACTCATTTTGCTGCCCATAAATGCCCAGCTTTGAACTTCCGAGGGTATTCACAAGTGTTCACGGCCAATGGTCCCAAAAAAGCAAGGGGTGTCCTGGTGGCTATTAAGGACTCTGTCCAGTTTACCCTTATCCACACTGTTCAAGACCCATGTGGCCGGTATTTGATCCTTGTCTGCGAACTTAACCACACCAAGTTTACGTTGGTCAATCTGTATGCCCCTAACTCCACGCAAAGAAACTTCCTTGCACCATTGTTTAACAAGATTTCGGAGATTGTTCAAGGTACCCTTATCGTGGGGGGAGACTTTAATCCGGTATTAGATCCCACTATGGATTCCTCCACCCAGTCTAGGAGACCCTTGCATTCTATTGTACCTCTGCTTGCGAAATATGAACTGTATGATAATAAAAAAGGGAAAAAGTTTTTGGGACTTTAAATGAGGCTGGCACTAAAGGAATGCCTGTCTCCATCCCTATCAAAAATATATTAAAAGAGAGAGCAAGATTGGGACTTTAAATGAAGCACACATCAGTAAAAAAGTAGGTCAAGTGACTATAATATTTATTATATAAAGTCCATGATATGTTATACAAACATTTTGGGTATCAACCTCAAAAATGCCAAGGGCATACAGCCTCCACACGATAACTCATGGACTGGTATTACACAATAATTTACAATCGAATACAAATTCATATAAAACATAAAAAGCAATACATACATGTATAAACATATCCTAATGTAGTTGAACCCAGAATGGTCAAGATAACCATGGTAAGTGAATAATAGATTAAAAAAAGTTTTTTGAGTAACCATGCCTAAGTAATGAATTATAAGACGGAGAAGATCAAATAAGTCTTGATATTCCATGGTTGAGACAAAGGATAATGGCCAACGGCTCTACGCGTTTCGCGGTATTCCAACCGCTCATCAGGAGCATACAACATGGAATAATTCTGAAAATTATATATAAAATAAAATAAAATTTTGAATTAATTGATAAAAAATTAGCGGAGTAATTTAATTATTATAATTAATTTCAAGGCTGGGCGTCAAACTCACATCTGCATCAGCGGGCCAGTAAAACAGCATCTGGGTCCGCAAAAAGAATCGCAGTGCATAGCCACCAGGCACTGAGGCAGCCCGCGGGAAAGGTAACCACCAATGCAGACACTTCCAGGGTGGGAGGATGCAATACCTGTGAAGTGAATGCAAATATCTATCTGAAAAATCTATGTGTGACAGACCAGATAGGGATCTGTCTTTCTGTGAAAATATATTTGTATAAGAAAATAGGGTGAAGAATGAGGGAGCAAGAAAAAAGGGGGGGCACCAAAACATGAAGATAGAAAGTGTGAGCAAGAAAATACCCGACTGAGATGATTAGATAAGTGAACTAAATATCGTGAGAATAGGTGAAAGTTCAGGGAGGAAAAGAGAGATGATGAATGTATGTAGCCCAACCTGTGAAGCGCCCACAATGGAGAACCATCCTGATCCCAAACACCGGCGCCATGCTGGCGAACACACTACCGGAGAGTAGGACTGCCTTCACCTGGGCGGCTCAGCCGTCAGGCGATTAGCGCCAATCCATCTCCCCAGTGTGATTGCGGAAGAATGACTATCCGACGGCACCAGAGCGCCATGAGGACGCCTAATGCCCGTCACATATAACATGACGTCAGTGAAAAGGGACCAAGTATCCACCCCCTCAACATGGCCAGAAGGCGGGGAGAGGGGAGGAGCACCGCATAGCACACCGCGTGCGTGGAGGTCAGCAGTAACGGTCAAATCAGCGAAACCCAAGCCGCTGTCAAGGGCCCACGGATGCAGTACAAGCGGGACGCATTAGCCAATATATCTATAAATAAATAATAACTATTGGGCCATTTTTGACAACAGCCTATACATGCTAGCAAGAGTATTCTACAGACTACTGATGTGTGCTTCCATCCCTGGTATTTGATAATAAAAAAGGGAAAAAGTTTTTGGGACTTTAAATGAGGCTGGCACTAAAGGAATGCCTGTCTCCATCCCTATCAAAAATATATTAAAAGAGAGAGCAAGATTGGGACTTTAAATGAAGCACACATCAGTAAAAAAGTAGGTCAAGTGACTATAATATTTATTATATAAAGTCCATGATATGTTATACAAACATTTTGGGTATCAACCTCAAAAATGCCAAGGGCATACAGCCTCCACACGATAACTCATGGACTGGTATTACACAATAATTTACAATCGAATACAAATTCATATAAAACATAAAAAGCAATACATACATGTATAAACATATCCTAATGTAGTTGAACCCAGAATGGTCAAGATAACCATGGTAAGTGAATAATAGATTAAAAAAAGTTTTTTGAGTAACCATGCCTAAGTAATGAATTATAAGACGGAGAAGATCAAATAAGTCTTGATATTCCATGGTTGAGACAAAGGATAATGGCCAACGGCTCTACGCGTTTCGCGGTATTCCAACCGCTCATCAGGAGCATACAACATGGAATAATTCTGAAAATTATATATAAAATAAAATAAAAATTTGAATTAATTGATAAAAAATTAGCGGAGTAATTTAATTATTATAATTAATTTCAAGGCTGGGCGTCAAACTCACATCTGCATCAGCGGGCCAGTAAAACAGCATCTGGGTCCGCAAAAAGAATCGCAGTGCATAGCCACCAGGCACTGAGGCAGCCCGCGGGAAAGGTAACCACCAATGCAGACACTTCCAGGGTGGGAGGATGCAATACCTGTGAAGTGAATGCAAATATCTATCTGAAAAATCTATGTGTGAGAGACCAGATAGGGATCTGTCTTTCTGTGAAAATATATTTGTATAAGAAAATAGGGTGAAGAATGAGGGAGCAAGAAAAAAGGGGGGGCACCAAAACATGAAGATAGAAAGTGTGAGCAAGAAAATACCCGACTGAGATGATTAGATAAGTGAACTAAATATCGTGAGAATAGGTGAAAGTTCAGGGAGGAAAAGAGAGATGATGAATGTATGTAGCCCAACCTGTGAAGCGCCCACAATGGAGAACCATCCTGATCCCAAACACCGGCGCCATGCTGGCGAACACACTACCGGAGAGTAGGACTGCCTTCACCTGGGCGGCTCAGCCGTCAGGCGATTAGCGCCAATCCATCTCCCCAGTGTGATTGCGGAAGAATGACTATCCGACGGCACCAGAGCGCCATGAGGACGCCTAATGCCCGTCACATATAACATGACGTCAGTGAAAAGGGACCAAGTATCCACCCCCTCAACATGGCCAGAAGGCGGGGAGAGGGGAGGAGCACCGCATAGCACACCGCGTGCGTGGAGGTCAGCAGTAACGGTCAAATCAGCGAAACCCAGCCCAGCCCAGCCTTGAAATTAATTATAATAATTAAATTACTCCGCTAATTTTTTATCAATTAATTCAAATTTTTATTTTATTTTATATATAATTTTCAGAATTATTCCATGTTGTATGCTCCTGATGAGCGGTTGGAATACCGCGAAACGCGTAGAGCCGTTGGCCATTATCCTTTGTCTCAACCATGGAATATCAAGACTTATTTGATCTTCTCCGTCTTATAATTCATTACTTAGGCATGGTTACTCAAAAAACTTTTTTTAATCTATTATTCACTTACCATGGTTATCTTGACCATTCTGGGTTCAACTACATTAGGATATGTTTATACATGTATGTATTGCTTTTTATGTTTTATATGAATTTGTATTCGATTGTAAATTATTGTGTAATACCAGTCCATGAGTTATCGTGTGGAGGCTGTATGCCCTTGGCATTTTTGAGGTTGATACCCAAAATGTTTGTATAACATATCATGGACTTTATATAATAAATATTATAGTCACTTGACCTACTTTTTTACTGATGTGTGCTTCATTTAAAGTCCCAATCTTGCTCTCTCTTTTAATATATTTTTGATAGGGATGGAGACAGGCATTCCTTTAGTGCCAGCCTCATTTAAAGTCCCAAAAACTTTTTCCCTTTTTTATTATCAAATACCAGGGATGGAAGCACACATCAGTAGTCTGTAGAATACTCTTGCTAGCATGTATAGGCTGTTGTCAAAAATGGCCCAATAGTTATTATTTATTTATAGATATATTGGCTAATGCGTCCCGCTTGTACTGCATCCGTGGGCCCTTGACAGCGGCTTGGGTTTCGCTGATTTGACCGTTACTGCTGACCTCCACGCACGCGGTGTGCTATGCGGTGCTCCTCCCCTCTCCCCGCCTTCTGGCCATGTTGAGGGGGTGGATACTTGGTCCCTTTTCACTGACGTCATGTTATATGTGACGGGCATTAGGCGTCCTCATGGCGCTCTGGTGCCGTCGGATAGTCATTCTTCCGCAATCACACTGGGGAGATGGATTGGCGCTAATCGCCTGACGGCTGAGCCGCCCAGGTGAAGGCAGTCCTACTCTCCGGTAGTGTGTTCGCCAGCATGGCGCCGGTGTTTGGGATCAGGATGGTTCTCCATTGTGGGCGCTTCACAGGTTGGGCTACATACATTCATCATCTCTCTTTTCCTCCCTGAACTTTCACCTATTCTCACGATATTTAGTTCACTTATCTAATCATCTCAGTCGGGTATTTTCTTGCTCACACTTTCTATCTTCATGTTTTGGTGCCCCCCCCTTTTTTCTTGCTCCCTCATTCTTCACCCTATTTTCTTATACAAATATATTTTCACAGAAAGACAGATCCCTATCTGGTCTGTCACACATAGATTTTTCAGATAGATATTTGCATTCACTTCACAGGTATTGCATCCTCCCACCCTGGAAGTGTCTGCATTGGTGGTTACCTTTCCCGCGGGCTGCCTCAGTGCCTGGTGGCTATGCACTGCGATTCTTTTTGCGGACCCAGATGCTGTTTTACTGGCCCGCTGATGCAGATGTGAGTTTGACGCCCAGCCTTGAAATTAATTATAATAATTAAATTACTCCGCTAATTTTTTATCAATTAATTCAAATTTTTATTTTATTTTATATATAATTTTCAGAATTATTCCATGTTGTATGCTCCTGATGAGCGGTTGGAATACCGCGAAACGCGTAGAGCCGTTGGCCATTATCCTTTGTCTCAACCATGGAATATCAAGACTTATTTGATCTTCTCCGTCTTATAATTCATTACTTAGGCATGGTTACTCAAAAAACTTTTTTTAATCTATTATTCACTTACCATGGTTATCTTGACCATTCTGGGTTCAACTACATTAGGATATGTTTATACATGTATGTATTGCTTTTTATGTTTTATATGAATTTGTATTCGATTGTAAATTATTGTGTAATACCAGTCCATGAGTTATCGTGTGGAGGCTGTATGCCCTTGGCATTTTTGAGGTTGATACCCAAAATGTTTGTATAACATATCATGGACTTTATATAATAAATATTATAGTCACTTGACCTACTTTTTTACTGATGTGTGCTTCATTTAAAGTCCCAATCTTGCTCTCTCTTTTAATATATTTTTGATAGGGATGGAGACAGGCATTCCTTTAGTGCCAGCCTCATTTAAAGTCCCAAAAACTTTTTCCCTTTTTTATTATCAAATACCAGGGATGGAAGCACACATCAGTAGTCTGTAGAATACTCTTGCTAGCATGTATAGGCTGTTGTCAAAAATGGCCCAATAGTTATTATTTATTTATAGATATATTGGCTAATGCGTCCCGCTTGTACTGCATCCGTGGGCCCTTGACAGCGGCTTGGGTTTCGCTGATTTGACCGTTACTGCTGACCTCCACGCACGCGGTGTGCTATGCGGTGCTCCTCCCCTCTCCCCGCCTTCTGGCCATGTTGAGGGGGTGGATACTTGGTCCCTTTTCACTGACGTCATGTTATATGTGACGGGCATTAGGCGTCCTCATGGCGCTCTGGTGCCGTCGGATAGTCATTCTTCCGCAATCACACTGGGGAGATGGATTGGCGCTAATCGCCTGACGGCTGAGCCGCCCAGGTGAAGGCAGTCCTACTCTCCGGTAGTGTGTTCGCCAGCATGGCGCCGGTGTTTGGGATCAGGATGGTTCTCCATTGTGGGCGCTTCACAGGTTGGGCTACATACATTCATCATCTCTCTTTTCCTCCCTGAACTTTCACCTATTCTCACGATATTTAGTTCACTTATCTAATCATCTCAGTCGGGTATTTTCTTGCTCACACTTTCTATCTTCATGTTTTGGTGCCCCCCCTTTTTTCTTGCTCCCTCATTCTTCACCCTATTTTCTTATACAAATATATTTTCACAGAAAGACAGATCCCTATCTGGTCTGTCACACATAGATTTTTCAGATAGATATTTGCATTCACTTCACAGGTATTGCATCCTCCCACCCTGGAAGTGTCTGCATTGGTGGTTACCTTTCCCGCGGGCTGCCTCAGTGCCTGGTGGCTATGCACTGCGATTCTTTTTGCGGACCCAGATGCTGTTTTACTGGCCCGCTGATGCAGATGTGAGTTTGACGCCCAGCCTTGAAATTAATTATAATAATTAAATTACTCCGCTAATTTTTTATCAATTAATTCAAATTTTTATTTTATTTTATATATAATTTTCAGAATTATTCCATGTTGTATGCTCCTGATGAGCGGTTGGAATACCGCGAAATGCGTAGAGCCGTTGGCCATTATCCTTTGTCTCAACCATGGAATATCAAGACTTATTTGATCTTCTCCGTCTTATAATTCATTACTTAGGCATGGTTACTCAAAAAACTTTTTTTAATCTATTATTCACTTACCATGGTTATCTTGACCATTCTGGGTTCAACTACATTAGGATATGTTTATACATGTATGTATTGCTTTTTATGTTTTATATGAATTTGTATTCGATTGTAAATTATTGTGTAATACCAGTCCATGAGTTATCGTGTGGAGGCTGTATGCCCTTGGCATTTTTGAGGTTGATACCCAAAATGTTTGTATAACATATCATGGACTTTATATAATAAATATTATAGTCACTTGACCTACTTTTTTACTGATGTGTGCTTCATTTAAAGTCCCAATCTTGCTCTCTCTTTTAATATATTTTTGATAGGGATGGAGACAGGCATTCCTTTAGTGCCAGCCTCATTTAAAGTCCCAAAAACTTTTTCCCTTTTTTATTATCAAATACCAGGGATGGAAGCACACATCAGTAGTCTGTAGAATACTCTTGCTAGCATGTATAGGCTGTTGTCAAAAATGGCCCAATAGTTATTATTTATTTATAGATATATTGGCTAATGCGTCCCGCTTGTACTGCATCCGTGGGCCCTTGACAGCGGCTTGGGTTTCGCTGATTTGACCGTTACTGCTGACCTCCACGCACGCGGTGTGCTATGCGGTGCTCCTCCCCTCTCCCCGCCTTCTGGCCATGTTGAGGGGGTGGATACTTGGTCCCTTTTCACTGACGTCATGTTATATGTGACGGGCATTAGGCGTCCTCATGGCGCTCTGGTGCCGTCGGATAGTCATTCTTCCGCAATCACACTGGGGAGATGGATTGGCGCTAATCGCCTGACGGCTGAGCCGCCCAGGTGAAGGCAGTCCTACTCTCCGGTAGTGTGTTCGCCAGCATGGCGCCGGTGTTTGGGATCAGGATGGTTCTCCATTGTGGGCGCTTCACAGGTTGGGCTACATACATTCATCATCTCTCTTTTCCTCCCTGAACTTTCACCTATTCTCACGATATTTAGTTCACTTATCTAATCATCTCAGTCGGGTATTTTCTTGCTCACACTTTCTATCTTCATGTTTTGGTGCCCCCCCTTTTTTCTTGCTCCCTCATTCTTCACCCTATTTTCTTATACAAATATATTTTCACAGAAAGACAGATCCCTATCTGGTCTGTCACACATAGATTTTTCAGATAGATATTTGCATTCACTTCACAGGTATTGCATCCTCCCACCCTGGAAGTGTCTGCATTGGTGGTTACCTTTCCCGCGGGCTGCCTCAGTGCCTGGTGGCTATGCACTGCGATTCTTTTTGCGGACCCAGATGCTGTTTTACTGGCCCGCTGATGCAGATGTGAGTTTGACGCCCAGCCTTGAAATTAATTATAATAATTAAATTACTCCGCTAATTTTTTATCAATTAATTCAAATTTTTATTTTATTTTATATATAATTTTCAGAATTATTCCATGTTGTATGCTCCTGATGAGCGGTTGGAATACCGCGAAACGCGTAGAGCCGTTGGCCATTATCCTTTGTCTCAACCATGGAATATCAAGACTTATTTGATCTTCTCCGTCTTATAATTCATTACTTAGGCATGGTTACTCAAAAAACTTTTTTTAATCTATTATTCACTTACCATGGTTATCTTGACCATTCTGGGTTCAACTACATTAGGATATGTTTATACATGTATGTATTGCTTTTTATGTTTTATATGAATTTGTATTCGATTGTAAATTATTGTGTAATACCAGTCCATGAGTTATCGTGTGGAGGCTGTATGCCCTTGGCATTTTTGAGGTTGATACCCAAAATGTTTGTATAACATATCATGGACTTTATATAATAAATATTATAGTCACTTGACCTACTTTTTTACTGATGTGTGCTTCATTTAAAGTCCCAATCTTGCTCTCTCTTTTAATATATTTTTGATAGGGATGGAGACAGGCATTCCTTTAGTGCCAGCCTCATTTAAAGTCCCAAAAACTTTTTCCCTTTTTTATTATCAAATACCAGGGATGGAAGCACACATCAGTAGTCTGTAGAATACTCTTGCTAGCATGTATAGGCTGTTGTCAAAAATGGCCCAATAGTTATTATTTATTTATAGATATATTGGCTAATGCGTCCCGCTTGTACTGCATCCGTGGGCCCTTGACAGCGGCTTGGGTTTCGCTGATTTGACCGTTACTGCTGACCTCCACGCACGCGGTGTGCTATGCGGTGCTCCTCCCCTCTCCCCGCCTTCTGGCCATGTTGAGGGGGTGGATACTTGGTCCCTTTTCACTGACGTCATGTTATATGTGACGGGCATTAGGCGTCCTCATGGCGCTCTGGTGCCGTCGGATAGTCATTCTTCCGCAATCACACTGGGGAGATGGATTGGCGCTAATCGCCTGACGGCTGAGCCGCCCAGGTGAAGGCAGTCCTACTCTCCGGTAGTGTGTTCGCCAGCATGGCGCCGGTGTTTGGGATCAGGATGGTTCTCCATTGTGGGCGCTTCACAGGTTGGGCTACATACATTCATCATCTCTCTTTTCCTCCCTGAACTTTCACCTATTCTCACGATATTTAGTTCACTTATCTAATCATCTCAGTCGGGTATTTTCTTGCTCACACTTTCTATCTTCATGTTTTGGTGCCCCCCCTTTTTTCTTGCTCCCTCATTCTTCACCCTATTTTCTTATACAAATATATTTTCACAGAAAGACAGATCCCTATCTGGTCTGTCACACATAGATTTTTCAGATAGATATTTGCATTCACTTCACAGGTATTGCATCCTCCCACCCTGGAAGTGTCTGCATTGGTGGTTACCTTTCCCGCGGGCTGCCTCAGTGCCTGGTGGCTATGCACTGCGATTCTTTTTGCGGACCCAGATGCTGTTTTACTGGCCCGCTGATGCAGATGTGAGTTTGACGCCCAGCCTTGAAATTAATTATAATAATTAAATTACTCCGCTAATTTTTTATCAATTAATTCAAATTTTTATTTTATTTTATATATAATTTTCAGAATTATTCCATGTTGTATGCTCCTGATGAGCGGTTGGAATACCGCGAAACGCGTAGAGCCGTTGGCCATTATCCTTTGTCTCAACCATGGAATATCAAGACTTATTTGATCTTCTCCGTCTTATAATTCATTACTTAGGCATGGTTACTCAAAAAACTTTTTTTAATCTATTATTCACTTACCATGGTTATCTTGACCATTCTGGGTTCAACTACATTAGGATATGTTTATACATGTATGTATTGCTTTTTATGTTTTATATGAATTTGTATTCGATTGTAAATTATTGTGTAATACCAGTCCATGAGTTATCGTGTGGAGGCTGTATGCCCTTGGCATTTTTGAGGTTGATACCCAAAATGTTTGTATAACATATCATGGACTTTATATAATAAATATTATAGTCACTTGACCTACTTTTTTACTGATGTGTGCTTCATTTAAAGTCCCAATCTTGCTCTCTCTTTTAATATATTTTTGATAGGGATGGAGACAGGCATTCCTTTAGTGCCAGCCTCATTTAAAGTCCCAAAAACTTTTTCCCTTTTTTATTATCAAATACCAGGGATGGAAGCACACATCAGTAGTCTGTAGAATACTCTTGCTAGCATGTATAGGCTGTTGTCAAAAATGGCCCAATAGTTATTATTTATTTATAGATATATTGGCTAATGCGTCCCGCTTGTACTGCATCCGTGGGCCCTTGACAGCGGCTTGGGTTTCGCTGATTTGACCGTTACTGCTGACCTCCACGCACGCGGTGTGCTATGCGGTGCTCCTCCCCTCTCCCCGCCTTCTGGCCATGTTGAGGGGGTGGATACTTGGTCCCTTTTCACTGACGTCATGTTATATGTGACGGGCATTAGGCGTCCTCATGGCGCTCTGGTGCCGTCGGATAGTCATTCTTCCGCAATCACACTGGGGAGATGGATTGGCGCTAATCGCCTGACGGCTGAGCCGCCCAGGTGAAGGCAGTCCTACTCTCCGGTAGTGTGTTCGCCAGCATGGCGCCGGTGTTTGGGATCAGGATGGTTCTCCATTGTGGGCGCTTCACAGGTTGGGCTACATACATTCATCATCTCTCTTTTCCTCCCTGAACTTTCACCTATTCTCACGATATTTAGTTCACTTATCTAATCATCTCAGTCGGGTATTTTCTTGCTCACACTTTCTATCTTCATGTTTTGGTGCCCCCCCTTTTTTCTTGCTCCCTCATTCTTCACCCTATTTTCTTATACAAATATATTTTCACAGAAAGACAGATCCCTATCTGGTCTGTCACACATAGATTTTTCAGATAGATATTTGCATTCACTTCACAGGTATTGCATCCTCCCACCCTGGAAGTGTCTGCATTGGTGGTTACCTTTCCCGCGGGCTGCCTCAGTGCCTGGTGGCTATGCACTGCGATTCTTTTTGCGGACCCAGATGCTGTTTTACTGGCCCGCTGATGCAGATGTGAGTTTGACGCCCAGCCTTGAAATTAATTATAATAATTAAATTACTCCGCTAATTTTTTATCAATTAATTCAAATTTTTATTTTATTTTATATATAATTTTCAGAATTATTCCATGTTGTATGCTCCTGATGAGCGGTTGGAATACCGCGAAACGCGTAGAGCCGTTGGCCATTATCCTTTGTCTCAACCATGGAATATCAAGACTTATTTGATCTTCTCCGTCTTATAATTCATTACTTAGGCATGGTTACTCAAAAAACTTTTTTTAATCTATTATTCACTTACCATGGTTATCTTGACCATTCTGGGTTCAACTACATTAGGATATGTTTATACATGTATGTATTGCTTTTTATGTTTTATATGAATTTGTATTCGATTGTAAATTATTGTGTAATACCAGTCCATGAGTTATCGTGTGGAGGCTGTATGCCCTTGGCATTTTTGAGGTTGATACCCAAAATGTTTGTATAACATATCATGGACTTTATATAATAAATATTATAGTCACTTGACCTACTTTTTTACTGATGTGTGCTTCATTTAAAGTCCCAATCTTGCTCTCTCTTTTAATATATTTTTGATAGGGATGGAGACAGGCATTCCTTTAGTGCCAGCCTCATTTAAAGTCCCAAAAACTTTTTCCCTTTTTTATTATCAAATACCAGGGATGGAAGCACACATCAGTAGTCTGTAGAATACTCTTGCTAGCATGTATAGGCTGTTGTCAAAAATGGCCCAATAGTTATTATTTATTTATAGATATATTGGCTAATGCGTCCCGCTTGTACTGCATCCGTGGGCCCTTGACAGCGGCTTGGGTTTCGCTGATTTGACCGTTACTGCTGACCTCCACGCACGCGGTGTGCTATGCGGTGCTCCTCCCCTCTCCCCGCCTTCTGGCCATGTTGAGGGGGTGGATACTTGGTCCCTTTTCACTGACGTCATGTTATATGTGACGGGCATTAGGCGTCCTCATGGCGCTCTGGTGCCGTCGGATAGTCATTCTTCCGCAATCACACTGGGGAGATGGATTGGCGCTAATCGCCTGACGGCTGAGCCGCCCAGGTGAAGGCAGTCCTACTCTCCGGTAGTGTGTTCGCCAGCATGGCGCCGGTGTTTGGGATCAGGATGGTTCTCCATTGTGGGCGCTTCACAGGTTGGGCTACATACATTCATCATCTCTCTTTTCCTCCCTGAACTTTCACCTATTCTCACGATATTTAGTTCACTTATCTAATCATCTCAGTCGGGTATTTTCTTGCTCACACTTTCTATCTTCATGTTTTGGTGCCCCCCCTTTTTTCTTGCTCCCTCATTCTTCACCCTATTTTCTTATACAAATATATTTTCACAGAAAGACAGATCCCTATCTGGTCTGTCACACATAGATTTTTCAGATAGATATTTGCATTCACTTCACAGGTATTGCATCCTCCCACCCTGGAAGTGTCTGCATTGGTGGTTACCTTTCCCGCGGGCTGCCTCAGTGCCTGGTGGCTATGCACTGCGATTCTTTTTGCGGACCCAGATGCTGTTTTACTGGCCCGCTGATGCAGATGTGAGTTTGACGCCCAGCCTTGAAATTAATTATAATAATTAAATTACTCCGCTAATTTTTTATCAATTAATTCAAATTTTTATTTTATTTTATATATAATTTTCAGAATTATTCCATGTTGTATGCTCCTGATGAGCGGTTGGAATACCGCGAAACGCGTAGAGCCGTTGGCCATTATCCTTTGTCTCAACCATGGAATATCAAGACTTATTTGATCTTCTCCGTCTTATAATTCATTACTTAGGCATGGTTACTCAAAAAACTTTTTTTAATCTATTATTCACTTACCATGGTTATCTTGACCATTCTGGGTTCAACTACATTAGGATATGTTTATACATGTATGTATTGCTTTTTATGTTTTATATGAATTTGTATTCGATTGTAAATTATTGTGTAATACCAGTCCATGAGTTATCGTGTGGAGGCTGTATGCCCTTGGCATTTTTGAGGTTGATACCCAAAATGTTTGTATAACATATCATGGACTTTATATAATAAATATTATAGTCACTTGACCTACTTTTTTACTGATGTGTGCTTCATTTAAAGTCCCAATCTTGCTCTCTCTTTTAATATATTTTTGATAGGGATGGAGACAGGCATTCCTTTAGTGCCAGCCTCATTTAAAGTCCCAAAAACTTTTTCCCTTTTTTATTATCAAATACCAGGGATGGAAGCACACATCAGTAGTCTGTAGAATACTCTTGCTAGCATGTATAGGCTGTTGTCAAAAATGGCCCAATAGTTATTATTTATTTATAGATATATTGGCTAATGCGTCCCGCTTGTACTGCATCCGTGGGCCCTTGACAGCGGCTTGGGTTTCGCTGATTTGACCGTTACTGCTGACCTCCACGCACGCGGTGTGCTATGCGGTGCTCCTCCCCTCTCCCCGCCTTCTGGCCATGTTGAGGGGGTGGATACTTGGTCCCTTTTCACTGACGTCATGTTATATGTGACGGGCATTAGGCGTCCTCATGGCGCTCTGGTGCCGTCGGATAGTCATTCTTCCGCAATCACACTGGGGAGATGGATTGGCGCTAATCGCCTGACGGCTGAGCCGCCCAGGTGAAGGCAGTCCTACTCTCCGGTAGTGTGTTCACCAGCATGGCGCCGGTGTTTGGGATCAGGATGGTTCTCCATTGTGGGCGCTTCACAGGTTGGGCTACATACATTCATCATCTCTCTTTTCCTCCCTGAACTTTCACCTATTCTCACGATATTTAGTTCACTTATCTAATCATCTCAGTCGGGTATTTTCTTGCTCACACTTTCTATCTTCATGTTTTGGTGCCCCCCCTTTTTTCTTGCTCCCTCATTCTTCACCCTATTTTCTTATACAAATATATTTTCACAGAAAGACAGATCCCTATCTGGTCTGTCACACATAGATTTTTCAGATAGATATTTGCATTCACTTCACAGGTATTGCATCCTCCCACCCTGGAAGTGTCTGCATTGGTGGTTACCTTTCCCGCGGGCTGCCTCAGTGCCTGGTGGCTATGCACTGCGATTCTTTTTGCGGACCCAGATGCTGTTTTACTGGCCCGCTGATGCAGATGTGAGTTTGACGCCCAGCCTTGAAATTAATTATAATAATTAAATTACTCCGCTAATTTTTTATCAATTAATTCAAATTTTTATTTTATTTTATATATAATTTTCAGAATTATTCCATGTTGTATGCTCCTGATGAGCGGTTGGAATACCGCGAAACGCGTAGAGCCGTTGGCCATTATCCTTTGTCTCAACCATGGAATATCAAGACTTATTTGATCTTCTCCGTCTTATAATTCATTACTTAGGCATGGTTACTCAAAAAACTTTTTTTAATCTATTATTCACTTACCATGGTTATCTTGACCATTCTGGGTTCAACTACATTAGGATATGTTTATACATGTATGTATTGCTTTTTATGTTTTATATGAATTTGTATTCGATTGTAAATTATTGTGTAATACCAGTCCATGAGTTATCGTGTGGAGGCTGTATGCCCTTGGCATTTTTGAGGTTGATACCCAAAATGTTTGTATAACATATCATGGACTTTATATAATAAATATTATAGTCACTTGACCTACTTTTTTACTGATGTGTGCTTCATTTAAAGTCCCAATCTTGCTCTCTCTTTTAATATGAACTGTATGATGTTTGGCGATGTTTTCATGGGTCTGAAAGAGACTACACGTTTTTGTCAGCAGCACACTCATCTTACTCCTGTATTGATTTTTTTTTAACAGGGAAAAATTCTCTCCAAAATGTGTTGAGATCGGAAATTGGCACGATATCTTGGTCGGACCACGCACCAATTTTGCTAGAATTTGATGATACTCTACGAAATACTCCTCCTCCTATTTGGAGGTTGAATGCCTCCCTTTTGGGAGACAAGATACTGTGCCAAACGATTCAACAAGAACATCGAAACTTCTTTCTTTATAATGATACTCCTGATGTTAATCGTTTTACGTTATGGAATACTTATAAAGTGTACATGAGGGGTATATTGCTTAAATTGGCTTCAGGCGTGAAGAAAAAGAGGACGAAGCAGATAGATGATTTATTACATACCATATCCTCTAAAGAATCGATTAATAAAATTTCGCCTACTCCCTCGCTTACACAAGAAATTCTCAAGGATAGACAACAGTTGAGATCCTTACTCCTTTATAAACAGGAGAATCATCTTAAATTCCTTAAGGCCTCTTATTATGGCCTGCATAACAAAGCGGGAGCTTGGTTGGCTAGAATAGTGAAGGCTAAACAGATCAAGCGGAGGATAGCCACCCTTACTCATCCATTCACTAAAACACCTGTTACAAATCCTAAAGATATAGCCAATGTCTTTGCAGACTATTATCAATCCCTGTATGACCTCCGTAGTGACAGGGATACACCTCAACCGTCCCCGGAACTCATTGCTGAGTTTTTGCAAAAAGTACATCTCCCATCACTATCTGAGGACCAACTTGCCTCTATTTCCCAACCGTTTACCATCCCAGAGATCTGTTTGGCCATCCGGAAACTTCCCAACCGTAAGTCTCCAGGTGCTGATGGTTTTATAAATGAATATTACAAATATTTCTCCGATGAGCTTGCTCCACATTTACGATCAGTATTTGATCTTGCTTCGTCCTCTGGTAATTTCCCTTCTGAAATGCTGTCAGCGGTGATAGTGACCTTGCCAAAATCTGATAAGGATCCTACCAACCCTGCAAATTACAGACCCATATCCCTTCTCAACACGGATGTAAAACTCTTTGCTAAACTTCTTGCTACCCGCTTGCAGACAGTTTTGCCTACTCTAGTTCATCCCGATCAAGTGGGCTTTGTGCCGGGACGCCAGGCACCGGATGGTACTAGACGTCTTATCAATTTACTATCCTGGGCTGGGTCTTCTCGGTTGCCTTCTCTGCTTCTATCCTTAGATGCAGAGAAGGCATTCGATAGGGTGCATTGGGGCTACTTGCAGGCGGTACTCCAAAATTTTGGATTTGTGGGATGGATTCAGACAGCTATCATGGCCCTGTATTCCTCTCCCTCGGCCACGGTACTTACCTCGGGCATTACCTCTAAATCTATATATATAACTAATGGAACTCGACAAGGCTGTCCCCTTTCACCAATTATTTTTACACTTCTCATGGAACCTTTGGCAGAACGTATTAGATCCCATTGTAACATTACTGGGCTGACTATAGCTGGTAGGGAGCATAAAATTAGCCTATTCGCTGATGATGTGATGATCATATTATCTAATCCATCAACTTCATTATCTGCGACTCAAAAGGTGCTGCAGGAATTTAGTGCCGTGTCTGATTACAAATTAAATGCCAACAAATCACAAATACTGGGTGTCCATGTTCCAGTTTCTATGCAATCGGTCTTAGCTAGGAGATTCCCATTTACCTGGGCTCACCAATCTATACCCTTTTTAGGTACCCATTTGACTCAACAGGCCTCGCAATTGTACTCATACAATTTTAAACCATTTTTGGATTCTTTACCATTACAACTGTCACACTTAAGTAATCAAAATTTATCTATTATGGGTAGAATAGCAGCTTTAAAAATGCTTATACTCCCTAAACTCCTTTATTTATTTCGTACACTAGCGATTTCTCTTCCACGACATTTCTTCTCCTCGGTACAAACATTGTTTAACCAATACATCTGGAAGCGTAAACCGCCTAGATGTTCGGCTAACATTTTACAGACACACAAAAAACATGGTGGTATGGGTGCTCCTAATGTCATGGCATATTATCGGGCTTGTATCATAGACCAGCTTAAATATTGGTGGACCCCCTCTGAACATAAAACATGGATAGCCATGGAAGCTGCCGGCACTATCCAAGGGGATCTCAAATCGACCCTTATTGCTATTTTATTAGGTGCACCAGCCCCCACTTCCTCCATTCCTACAATTCAAATCTCCACAAAATTATGGTCTGAAATCCTAGTTTCCTCCATACATGATCAGGCATTATATAAAATTCCTGTACCACTCTCGGTTCTCCACCACTTTATTCCGAATTTAGATTTAAAAACATGGATTTCTAATAGAGTATCCCTACTCCAAGATCTATACCTCAACTCTTCCATTTGCACATTTGAATATCTGACAACATGCTTTCAACTTCCTTCCTCGGCCTATTTCTCCTACCTTCAAATTTCGTCCTTTCTGCGGAAGCACCCTCTCCCCTTTTATCTACACTTACCTTCCCTACTACACAGATTCCTTCAAGACCCTAAAGGCCCCGCCAAAGGAATATCTCTGCTTTATAGCCTATATAATGCCCAGCATTCACTTTCCAAAACAACCACCATGACTAAATGGGAAACCATTATAGGTAAAACGTTTCCTACTGACACATGGCAGTCTGCTTTTTTGACTACATACACTTCCTCCAAATGCGCCATACATTGGGAACAGTTCTCAAAAGTAGTCCACCTTTGGTACCTCACGCCTTATAAGCTTAGTAAATTTTGCCCGGATCGTACAAACCTATGCTGGAGGGGATGCGGAGAAGTAGGTACTTTGTACCATATCTTGTGGACATGTAAATCCATCCGCTCCTTTTGGAACAAGATTTTTCAATTGATAGCTGATGTATATGGTCAACATGTAGATCCTACACCTGAATTGGCTTTACTACACCTAACAATACACACGTTTCCTTCTAAAATAAGAGGGGTGCTTATACACATATTATTAGCGGCCAAGCTTACTATCACGCGTTTATGGAATGTGGTGGATTCTCCATCTCCTACTGATGCTGTTCTTACTCTCAATACTCAGTGCGAAATGGAGAGATTATTCGCCTTTATGAACCTCAGAGCCAAGACATTTCGCTCTACCTGGAGTAGTTGGTTAATTCACCCTAGTTGTTCAGTCACAGATTAAAGATTAAAGGTTGATAATTTAGTCTACAATCGCAATCCTCTTTCTTCCCTTATTGGGAAATTTCTTATAAATATGCACCTCCTGCTCACACAGGGTGTCCAGCTCACCCATTCCCTTCCCTTACTCTTTCTGTGTATGTATACCTTTTTTTTTTTTTTCTCTCTCCTATGTTATGTTTTTTTTTATATAATATTTGATGAGAGGGGGGGGGGGTCCCATCCCTCGCTGGCACAGTGAGATCCCGATGGGGTGTCAGTGGGTGTGATGAGGCTTCCTTTTTCTCAGTGCTTTTCGAACGCAGTCTATTGTTTTCCGCCTCCTTATTGCTAATGCTCAATAATACTTGATTATTCTTGTAATGTACTGATTTATCCACTATTTTTTGCTGACTGTATGCTGTATACTGATGGAGGACGTTTGTTCTTAAGCATGTTCGTTGGCTGTGTTTGTATGTTCATCTTTGTATAAACTCAATAAAAAATATTGAAACATAAAAAAAAAAAAAAAAAAAAAAAAAAAAAAGAAAGCCAGGTACCCAATTGTCCAGCAAGGGCACAGTTCTGGAGGATGATGAGATGGAGGATAAGGAGGAGGAGATGGAGGAGGAGGAAGCAGGGTGGTACCCAGACCAGCTCATGGCCATCACTGGTGCTAGGGATGAGCCAAACACCCCCTGGTTCGGTTCGCACCAGAACCTTCGTATGGACCGAAAATTCGTACAAACTTTAGAACCCTATTAACCACTTGAGACCCGCGCTATAGCCGAATGACGGCTACAGCGCGGATCTCATTTTCCGGGACTACGTCTATTGATGTAGTTCCATGCACGAGCGGCCTGCGCGCCCCCTGAGGGGCGCGCGCGGCGCGCTCTGTGATCGGCGAGTCTACGAGACTCACCTGATCACTGATCCGTGCAAGGGGTCGATCCCGACCCCTTATCACGTGATCAGCTGTCAGCCAATGACAGCTGATTATGTGATATAACGGAGCCGGTAATCGGCTATTAAAAAAAAAAGCCGATCACCGGCGGCCGTGATCGGGACATCAGTCCCGATCACGGCCAGCCCTGCCAGTGCCCACCTGCCCCCTGCCAGTGCCCACCTGCCCCCTGCCAGTGCCCACCTGCCCCCTGCTTTGCCTGCCTGAATTAAAAATGTGTCCCCCCTGTCAGTGCCACCCAGCAGTGCCCATAGTGCCACCCAGCAGTGCCCACAGTCTGCCTCAACAAAGGTGCTGCACCCCAGTGCCACATATCCGTGCCCAGCAGTGCCGCCCATCAGTGCCCATCAGTGCCCTGCAGTGCCGCCCATCAGTGCCCAGCAGTGCCACCTTTCAGAGCCACCTATCAGTGCCACCTATCAGTGCCCATCAGTCCCATCTATCAGTGGTACCTATCAGTGCCCCTTAGTGCCACCCATCCGTGCCACCCATCCGTGCCACCCATCCGTGCCATCTTATCTGTGCCCGTCTTTGCCCATCAGTGCCGCTTTATCTGTGCCCATCGGTGCCGCCTTATCTGTGCCTATTAGTGCCACCTTAACTATGCCTATCAGTGCCCACCAGTGCAGCCTATCAGTGCCCACCAGTGCAGCCTATCAGTGCCGCCTCATCAGCGCACTTCAATGAAGGAGAAAAATGACCTGTTTGCAAAATTTTATAACAAACTATTAAACATGATTTTTTTTTTTTTGCATCATTTTTTGTTTGTTTAGCAAAAAATAAAACTCCCAGCTGTGATTAAATACCACCAAAAGAAAGCTCTATTTGTGGGAAAAAAATGATAAAAATTTAATTTGGGTACAGTGTTGTATGCCTGCGCAATTGTCATTCAAAGTGCATCAGCGCTGAAAGCTGAAAATTGGTCTGGGACTGAGGGGGGTTTAAGTGCCCAGTAAGCAAGTGGTTAAACTCTATGGGACTCGAGCGTTCGAAATCAAAAGTGCTAATTTTAAAGGCTATTATGCAAGATATGCAACAGAACAACACCAGAAATAAGGGGTATCTTCAGGTGTATACTGTGTAGGAGGCACACAACACCCACTCTAACTGCTGCAGATGTCAGTAATACAGAAACAGAACACCAGCAATAAGGGGTAGCTTTATATAATTGGCCACAGGCATCCTGCCTGTGACCAATTATGGCTCTCCTCGCTGCCGGCGATGTGATTGGCCAAGCATGCGGGGTCACAGGGCATGCTTGACAAAAAAACAAAAAATGCAACGCTAAAAGTGAAAAAAATCACCTACTTGTGAAAAAGGTGAAAACATTTTTTGCACAGTGGCATAGCATAAGCCAAGCATAATAAAAATAACACAAATTCAATATGTATAGATAAACAATACAGAAATCCACGTGATTTCTGTATTGTTTATCTATACATATTGCATTTCTGTTATTTTTATTATGCTTGGCTTATGCTATGCCACTGTGCAAAAACTGTTTCCCCTTTTTCACAAGTAGGTGATTTTTTTCGCTTTTAGCGTCACATTTTTAGTTTTTTTTGTTTTCTATGCAATTGTATCATTGTTGATGCTGGCTGCTTTATACATTGTTTCTATTTGGTAGCGCAATCATATATATATTGGGAATTACAGTGCATGCTTGGCAAATCATGAGCCAGCAATGCACTGCAATGGCATAGTGCATTGTGGGCCATTTGTGCCACACGAATTTGGTGCGAATGGTCTACAAAGTTCTGAATTCGCCGAACAGGTGAACGGCCCATGTTAGAGTCGAAAATGCATTCAAGTTGAACACCAAGCTCATCCCTAACTAGTGCATGGTTGGGGGGATACAGAGGACACAGATGATACACCTCCCACAGAGGACAGCTTTTTGTTGCCTAGGGGCAGCCTGGCACACATGAGCGATTACATGCTCAGCAGTGTCTCAGCAACGATCGGCCACTTTCTAAATGGTGCTGATTACTGGGTGGCCACGCTGCTGGGTCCCCGTTACAAGGACAACATACAGTCCTTAATTTCCTCACTGGAGCATGATCGTAAGATGCGCAAGTACAAGCGCACACTGGTAGACGCGCTTCTGGTGGCATTCCCACCTGACAGCGGGGGCACGGTGGAAGCACAAGGCGAAGGCAGAGGAGGAGGAAGAGGTCGCCAACGCAGCCGGGGCACCGCCAGCACCTCAGAAGGCAGGGTTAGCATGGAAAAGCTTTGTCAGCATGCCACAACAACCAGCACCACCAGCTGAGATGGAACATCTTAGCAGGAGGCAGCATTTCACCAACATGGTGGAGCAGTATGTGCACATGCCTACATGTACTGAATGATGGATCTGCCCCCTTCCACTTCTGGGTCTCCAAATTGGACACAAGGCCTGAGCTTGCCCTTTACGCCTTGGAGGTGCTGGCCTGCCCTGCAGCCAGTGTATTATCTGTATTAGCACGACAGGGGGTGTTATCACAGACAAGCGCAACCACCTGTCCAGAGCCAATGTGGACAAGCTCACGTTCATTAAAATGAACCAGGCATGGATCCCACAAGACTTGTCTGTACCTTGTGCAGAATAGACATGTATACCAGTGTTCTGACAAAAACTGTCCAGCCATTGGATAGTGTCCGCCCCTTACTGAGCAGGTGCAGCGCTTGCGCAGTACGGAGGACAAGGAGATTCCAAAAATCTCCGAAGATGAATGGCATCTGTGCAGTGAGTGCAAGTTCAAGCCCCACCATCCAAGTGGACATACAGTAGCACATGACAGGGCCCCTCGCACTCTCGCTTTGCTCGCCACTCTTCGGGCACGGCCATCGCTTCGCTTGGCTATTTTTTATTCTAACTCTATATCCACTTGGATGGTGGGGCTTGAACCTGGACTCATGGCACCTCTCATCTTCGGAGATTTTCGGAATCCCCTTGTCCTCCATACTCCGCAAGCGCAGTACAGGGCAGACACTATCCGACGTGGGGACATATTTCGACACATCACTGGCCTTACCCAGCCATTGTTGTTTTTTTGATCTTTCTCACTCTTTTGGGGTGTACCCTAATTAAAAAATTAAATTAAATTAAAAACAAAAACCAGTGTTGGCTATGTCGTCCTCCTCCACCGCCGCTTCCACCTACACCCCTACACCGCTAAATCCACCGCCACCTCAACCTCCTACTCCATATGGACCTCATCCACCTAGGTCAATATTAATATTTTTTTAATTTCAAAGTATTTTATTTTGTATTGCAAAAATAATACATTTGAAAGTGACATTCAGAATATCGATTCAGTCAAAACATAGAAAGGTTACAGCGCAACAAGATGAATTGAGTGTAACACGTCAGAGATATAAAATGTAAAATCATTTTAGACAGACATGGTAGTGTAGTGTAGAGTGAAGGGTTGGTATTCCTGATAATGGTCAGAGGTGTACCTTCTCCCTGGACACCCCCAATGGGAGCTAGCTGTGCCAAGAGGAGGAACTTAACCACCGACCCCTAGGAGTGAATGTGGAGTCAGGGTGGTGGTAAATGTCTTTTAATAGGGGTTAGGGAGACCATCGGGGCCTGGAGCAGAACCTGATTTCAGGTTCTTAATCACTTCCTGTACCTCTTCTTCTGAGAAGGGGGCCTCCAGCATATTATTTTTTATTTTTATGTATTTTATGTTATTTTAAGTTATTTCCCAATCCACATTTGTTTGCAGAGTACTTGCCATGCCCTTAACAACATTTTGCAGCCCTCTAGATCATTTCTATTACTTTTTTAGAGCCATTTTAGTCCTCAAAAGTTCGGGTCCCCATTGACTTCAATGGGGTTCAGGTTCGGGGTCAAGTTCGGGTCCCAAACTCAAACTTTTTTGTGAAGTTCGGCCGAACCTGAACATCCAGGTGTCCGCTCAACTCTAAACATGACATAATACCATATGCAAGGTTGTATTCATACTACACATTATAGAAATATGTCATCAACCCTATTGGGATCGGGTGATGAATAAGCTTGCTGCAACTTCTGATGCAGTTGCGTTTCATGGGTCACTACTCGCTTCTTCAGGAAAGCAAATTACAATCTCTACAATAAAGCATATTTAGTTAGAAATTTTGATGCTGTGATTATAAACAGGATTATGCAGCTTCAGATGTGGACATTCCACATACCTCAAAAAAGTAAACATCAGCATAGACACTGTCAAACAATATTCATTCTACCAGCTGTTGCCTCTTCCCTTAATTGATGGTAGTCCAAAAAGGGCCTCATCTATATGTCATCAGGGCTTAGATTTCTCACTGCCTGTGATTAGCACTGTGCAATGCTGACTTCCTGGTGGGCTCTGCGCGTGCTGGTTGTGAACATACCTGAGCTCATGCTTAGTGGACACTAATAAAAGGCAATGCTGGGGGGGGGGGGGATGCTCCAGCCCAAAGGGATTTGGTCAGAATCCATACAATAGACAAACAAAGATTTGTGAGGCACAACCTAAAACATGCATTAAAGACAGTGCAACCATGCAATGCTGGGGGTGGGGGGCGGGGTTTGGTCAGAATCCATACAATAGACATCTTTAATGCATTTTTTAGGATGTACCTGAATCACCCCATCCCCTCCCCACCAAATTGCCTCCTATTAGTGTCCACCTGTGTTATAGGAGATGTCATTTTGTTCTCCCATATAGAGGACTTCAGAAAAGCAGGATTCCATGGATAGCATAGGACCCACTGATATTGGGGTACTTTGATGTAGTAGTAGGCATAGCACTTGATCGCTCCCTAGTGATAACCCCTTCCACGGCAGTGTCATTTATACAGCAATCAATGGTTATTTTTAGCTCTGATCGCCGTATAAATGTCAAGGTCCCAAAATAGTGTCAAAGGTGTCCAATCTGTCCGCCGCAATAGTGCCGTCCTGATGAAAATCTTAGATCACCGCCATTACTAGTAAAAAAAAAAAAAAAAAAGAAAAAAAATCTATCCCCCATTTTGTAAACGCTATAACTTTTGCGCAAACCAATCAATATACGCTTATTGCAAATTTTTTTACCAAAAATATGTAGAAAAATACATGTTGGCCTAACCTTAGGAAACATTTTTTTTTAAAATTTGGGATATTTAATATAGCATAAAGTACAAAATGTTCTGTTTTTTTCAAAATTGTCACTCTTTTTGTTTATAGCGCAAATAATAAAAACCGCAGAGGTGATCAAATACCACCAAAAGAAAGCTCTATTTGTGAGGAAAAAAGGACAAATTTTGTTTGTGTATAATGTTGTACCTGTCCACGACTCGGTTGATCGACTGACCTTCATAAAAATGAATCAGTCTTGGATCACCACCAGCTACCAAGCACCTGATGCTGATGTAACCGAATAATTTTTTTTGAAATGTCAGATCTCTTCAAGACTGCCTATGCTGATGCTGAGTGACTATCCTGTTATGCTGAGTAACTATCCTCTTCCTCCTCAATGATAATGCTGATAGCTTGTAAGAACATTTTTGGTTCTGGGTGCTGCCACCAGTGGCTAAGGCCCAATTTTTCAGCCCCTGTTTAACAGGGGCCTGTAATTACAATTTTTGATGCAATATTTTGCAGGAGGGTTCATTGCTGTGCTCAACTACAATATCTGTGAGGGATTGCAATGTTGTGGCACCAGCACCAGTGCCTAAGGCCCAATTTTTCAGCCCCTGTTCAACAGGACCGTGGAATTACAATTTTTGATGCAATACTTTGCAGCAGGGCTCATTCCTGCGCTCCAACTAGAGTATCTGTGGGGAGTTGCAGTGTTGTGGCACAGGTACCAGTGCCTAAGGCCCAGTTTTTCAGCCCCCCTTTTTTTTAAATAGTTTTTATTGAAACATTTTTGCAAAGAGATATTACATTGAATACAAAGGATGTAAAGGAAGCACAATAAACATCCGACAACCGGAATATACAATAAGTATCATGAAAAGTTTGTCTATACAAGTGGCAGCGTTACCAGTTTTGGGTGAGTAAGAAATCCACCTGCAAAGAGGCAACTCAATGCGTTCAATGAGAACAGAAAAAAAAAGAAAAAAATAAGAAAGGAGTAGAGGAAAAAGTCGGACTATAGGATGGATCATAACGAGACAGACGATAACTATTTCCTTGAGATTCAGCATTAAATGAGTGTTGATAATATATACACGCAATGAGACGTGAACATAAACGATTGGAGACATCTATTATTTCACTATTCAACTCCATGCCAATCCACCCATAATTTCCATTGATTGTTAAAGCTCGCTCTTGTCCCAGTTCTGACAGCTAATAGGGATTCTAGGATGTAATTTTGTCTTGTAATGTCGAGTACCTTAGAGATGTCGGGAACTTTATTAGATTTCCAATTTCTGGTAATCGATAATCTGGCCGCTAGTAATATATGTGTAACTACCGTATGGCAGCAAGGAGGGAAAAGCTCAATGCCAAGGTGTAAAACCGCTAATTCGGGCTTCAGTGATATCAGAATTCCTGTAATGCGTCAGATGCACCGAAACTCACTTCCCCAAAAGCTAGAAAGGTGTTTACAGAACCAGAACATGTGTGAAATGTTGTCCACCTCTCCACAGCCTCTCCAGCACAAGGGGGAGTTGGAGGTGGAGAATTTTGCCATTTTGCCACGAGGTACGGTGTCAGATACCATCTCAAAGCTATTTTTTGGGAAAGCTCCCAGTGGTTCACACATCTAGAGGCTCTGTATATAGTTGTGAAAGCGTTTTGCCACTTGGATGGAGTGAAAGTCTTATTAAAGTCTGTCACCCACTTAGTGTAGGGGAGGGAGTTAGTGAAGATGAGTTTGTTCTGGAAGGGTGTGTAGAAAAAGGAAATCCCCTTAGCGGGAGGGGGCGATTTTGTGTAGAATTGCCACATCTTGTCCTGTATGTATATATGAGGGGACCGTAGTGGTTTTAAGAAATGCACTGCTTGGATATATCTGTAATAATCAGCAGGTAGTAGGGCAAATTCTTCTCTAAGTGAGTCGAATGGTTTAAGTGTATTATCTTGATATAAGTTGGCAATATAGGAGATACCTCTGGCCTTCCACTTTGAGTAATCTGTATTTGGAATTGTATGGTTCAGAATTTCAATAGGTATTGGGACATCTCTTGCTTCAAAGGGCCCGTCTAGCAGGTTGTGTAGATCTCTCCAAGCCAGCAAGGAGGCTTGAAATGTAAGTGGGAGTTGGCGTAGATGGAAGGGTCTCCATTTATCCAGCAGTAAAAGGGTGAACAAATCGTTTGTTGGGCTAAGGGCCTGTTCTATGCTGCACCAGAGAATATCGGGTGATGGAGAGAACCAATATCTGAGTGGAGTAAGAATAGCAGCCCTAAAGTAGTCCTTCAAGTCAATCAGACCCATTCCGCCTACTGATCTATGCTTTACTAAAAGGGGTCTAGAGCATCTAGGTCATTTGGGGCCCCAAATATATTGTTTGAGAATAGAGTTAAGGGCTTTTAGATGCCTATTTTTAAGAGGGATGGGTAGTGTTCGGAACACATATAATATTTGAGGAAGCAGGAGCATTTTAAAATACGCTAATCTGCAAATTAACCAGGTTAATTCTGTTTTGGCTAATCGGTTTGCTTCTTTCTCTATTTTGGCAATTAGGGGGATGTAGTTAGCATCTGCTAGCTTTAATGGATCAGCTGTAATTTGTAATCCTAGATAGGGTATACTCGATTCTGTCCATGTGTAGGGGAAGCTATCCTTTAGACTAGTCCTTTAGACTAGTTTGAAGTTGGGAGGGAAGGTTCGGGCCCAGGATGAGGGATTTCGTGAAATTTACTTTGTAGTATGATATTTGGCTAAACTCGTTGAGAATAAAATGAGCTTGCGGCAGGGAAGAATGTGGGGACGTTAGAAAGAGGATAATTTCATCTGCAAAGAGGCTTATATTATGGGATTTGCCTAGGAGTGCGAAGCCCGGTGTATCAGGGTGAGTTCTAATTCTTTCAGCTAGGGGCTCTATGAGGAGGTTGAAGATGGAAGGGGACAGGGGGCATCCCTGTCTAGTCCCGTTAGTTACAGGGAAGGGAGAGGAGAGCATGTTGGAGGTGTAGACCTGGGCACAGGGGGAAAAATACAGAGCTAAGATGGTAGACAGGATAGGGCCCGAAAACCCAAACCTACTAAGGGTCCGGGTCATGTATCCCCAGTGTATCCTGTCGAATGCCTTCTCCGCATCCAAAGAAAGTAGCAGAGAAGGCACCCGACAGGATCTAGCATAATGTAAAATATTAACCACCCTCCTTGTGGCATCGGACGCCTGTCTTCCCTTAGTAAAGCCCGTTTGTTCTGGCTTGATCAGAGTTGGCAGGATAGGGAGGAGCCTATGGGACAGGATTTTGGCATAGAGTTTCACATCCATGTTCAATAAAGAAATATGCCTGAAATTAGCCGGGGTAGTAGGGTCTTTCCCAGGTTTTGGGATGGTAACAATAAATGCTTTAAGCAATTCAGAGAGGAATGAGGCAGAGGACACAGCTTCGGAGTAAACTGCCTCCAGAGCAGGGGAAAGGATCTCAGAGAAGGTCTTGTAATAACTGTTTGGAAGTCCATCAGGACCTGGGGAATTTCTATTAAGAAGAGTTTTGATTACCTTCTGGATCTCAGGCTCCGTAATCAGAGAATTAAGGAACTCTAACTGCTTCCGTATCAGGGTGGGAAGCGTGAGGTTTACAAAGAATTTTTGAATATCCTCATCATTAGGTTGTGGGGTATGAGGATCATCCTTTAAATTATATAAAGAGGAGTAGTAGTCTGTGAAGGAGTTTGCTATATCTGTGGGGTTGTAGAGTTTACTGTTATCTGAGTTACGAATTAAAAAGGGGATGTTAGTTTTGGCTTTACGATCTTTTAGTCACTGGGCTAAAAATTTGCCGGCTCAATTACCGGATGAGTAATGGGTCAATTTCAGAAATTGGATATGCTTGTCGTATTGTTCTAGCAACAGGAGCCTGAGATCCGAATGCAATTTGGTCAGTCTATTCACTATAGAATGGTCCGCAGCGGTTTTGTTTTGGGCCTCTAATTGTCTGATATCAGAAAGGAGGGAATCCAATTTTTGTGTCCTCTGCCTTTTTGCCTGTAAAACTCATTTGAAGTAAAATGCCTCTTACAAAAGCCTTATGGGCACACCACATAGTAAATGGGCTAGACACAGAGTCAGTGTTAAGAGAAAAATATTCCTTCAACTGTCTAGTAAGGGAGGCAACCTGCTGTGGTTGTTGAAAAAGGCGAGAGTTAGCACGCCAGATATATGCAGGAGTCAGAGAACGATCTTCGTCCACCGTGATGGAAACAGGAGCGTGGTCTGACCACGTGATGTCGTGAATGGACAAAGATGAAACTCTTTGTAGTAGTAGCTTGTCAGCCAGAATTAAGTCTATATGGGAATATGAGTTATGTCTGGAGGAGTGGAAGGAGTAGTCTCGTTCGCTGGAATGCTGACATCGCCAGACATCGTACAATTCTTCAGTGTGGAGCAAGGGTTGCAATGTAGGAAGAGGGCGCTGCGATCTAGAGGTTGTGTCCATCTTGTAGTTTGGCGTGATATTAAAATCGCCGCACACTATCAAGGCATCGGAGGATGACCAATGTGTTTCCTTAATACACAGGACATCAGATCGTACTTTGAGGGCCTCCCTCCAAACCGAAGCACGTTTGGCAGGGTGGTTCAAACCACGATCATTGAAGGAGGTTACAGTAAGGGACATAGGTCGTGTGGGAAGAATGATATAAAAAGTACCTCAGGGAGCCCGGGACCTCTCCTTAAGGACCAAGATCGGCAGGTTGAGAGTGCAGGTGTTGAATAGATCGTCTTCCAAGGTAAACACTCGTTATCCATCTCAGAGGTGTTGTAGTAAGGGGGAAAAAGAGTGGGAGAAAAAAAAGAGTAAAAGTAAAAAAGGAACAAGCAGTTAACTGACAAAAAAATAAAAAGGTAGATTCCATCCGGAATCTGATGGCAGATGCACTGCACATAACGGAAGACAGGGAGACTCGTGGGCTGAGAGCTCCAAGGCGGTGTAGGGATCATGTTGAGCAGCTTGTTGGGTTTATTCTTTTTACCGAGGCATTAAGGAGTCGTGTTTCTTGTCGTTTCTCTTGTGAGACACGACTTGACAGTCGTCGTTAGTGTTCAGCCTGGAGGCTGACGGGGAGTTGTTAGAGACTTGGTCTGGTAGGATATCCCATGCTCGAAGCAAGTCCAAGCCTTCTGCTAAATTGGAGACTACCGAGGACTTGCCCTCTCGTGTGACAATAAGTTTAGTTGGGTACCCCCATCTGTATGGAATACTATGGTTTCGAAGTGCCTTAGTCACAGACAGGAGGGACTTACGCTTTTGCATAGTATATTGCGAAAGGTCCACAAATAATTGGATAGTAGAATATTGCTCTGGGGGGTTTGGATTCTTATGGTAGGCCACCATGAGATGTTTTTACATGGTAAAAGTGGACCCTCATCAACACATCTCTAGTACTATCCGGGAGATGCGACGGTTTGGGCAAGCGGCGTGTTGTGAATTCATGAAGAAATACATTTAATATTTACTGTCAGAGAGGTGAGATTTGTTTAGGCCTCAAGAACAGATGAACCACGATTTTGCTATCATTGAACTGTTACCCTCTTGGAGAACTTTAAAGCAAAATACATGATCTCATGTTTACTACATCAACTATTGAAAACTTTTACAAGCATGCATTGAGACAGAAACTCGCTGGAACAATGGTGTATCTCGTCACAAAACAAGGAGATATTTACCTGGTTTTAATGGATAAACAGAAACGACAAATAACAGCCATGAAGCAAAAGGTTAAACTATTGTGTTAGAGTAGCTAACACAACTCATTGTGTGAATTTTTAGGAACTGTTTGGACAAACTAAGTCATCTTTAAACATCCATGGGACTGCTCAAAGTCCGTCTCTACACATGGTGTTAGAGAGATGTGAGAGGAATATCCAAGTCAGACATATTTCAAGTAATTCAAATTATATGTGATATTTGTAGGTCACCAACAGAGACATTATAATTTTAGTATCCGATAAGTTGATGAAATCGGTTATAAAGAAAATATATATAAAAGTATAAGGTTATTAGTAGAATTGTTTTAGGAACAAATTAGTATTAAGACAAACATATGACCATGATATGAATGTATAAGAATTTAACCTATGTTTAGATAAACAAATATTGATTGGATACCCGAATTATACATGTATCCATATAGATAATAATTGTATGTGATATTGTTTGATATATATCTAACTTGTGTCCTTTCTAAATGGACTAAAGATTAATAGATATACATTGATATGCATATATATCACCATTGTATGCAAGTGATTAATCAATAATTATGCTAAGCGTATTTGATAGTATGTGGTTAGTAGAATTCCCAGTTTGAGAGATTATTTTCACTAAGGTACAAAAAAAATTACAATATAAAATTAAGCATATCACTTATAGAGATAAACCACAAAACACATGTGAGACACCTGGTGGTTGAAGGTGTAATTACCTTAAAATCACAAGACTCCCAGGAAAGCTAACCATTACATGTTGCCGGGCCAATGAGGAGGGAACACATACCCTCTGGGCAGAACTTAGTATAATTTTATGATCTTTTTGTTTAAGAGGATATTTAAGAAACTAGGAGGAGAGCTGGGGGAGTGAAGGGGAAGCTTAGCCCCCCCCCCCCTGAGAAGGGACACTGGAAGATTCCCAGACAACTGACACTCATGCACCATGCATGAATACATATTTTTACATTCATGAAGATCCCTGCTCCTTGGAACTCGGAGGTCACACAAAGTAATTCCTCTGTAAGAGAATCCATGTTGAAAGCCACGGCAGCCATCTTAAAATTCCTGGTAACCAACAATCCACACTAGTAGCCAATCGGCATGGGTAAATATACCACATTGATAAGTATATGTTTATCATCTATTCTATGTTCTCTTAAATATTGATTTTTTTGAATATTCTATTATTTAAAATATTTCTCCCGAATCAATAACCGCCTTTTAGATTTTTCTCTAAATTTAATTTTTCATTATAAATTTCTTTTTGCATAGATGCCAATTTCATTGACAAACAAATGTCTAATTTATTTCACATTGTTAACCACTTACTTACCTGCAGTATAGTAACGGTTGGACGTGTGAAATACAGACATTCTGTTTAATTGTCAATTATCAAAAGGTTATTGATTCTACCGAGAAGTGATAATGGCGATGATCAAGTCCAAAGTACAACACTCCCATTTTGAGGGTGTAAGGGTAGGGAGAGTCACCCTTTAAGTTTAAACTCGCTTATTACATTTAGCTGCTTGAACAGAAATTTAGTGAAACACCATGCTTTGCAAGTCACTTCTGAAGTCTGCAAGAAACAGGATGCATTTGTGGTCAGAGCTAGCTGTTAGAATTTATAGGAAGTAGGAAATATTCATAAGGTGAAATGACGCTATGTGGTTTAATTATAGATGATTTCTTAAGGTCATTTATATAAATATATGTCTGTATGTCTGGAGACTTTTGATCAGAATTCCCCTAAAAAAGTCCACTAACTGTATGACGCACTAGATGTTAATGTTTCATGATTGGTCAAATGTCTTGAATGTCTTGTCTAAATCTGATTGGCTGACAATGCAATTTGAAGCACATAAAAAGTAGTATACAGGAAATAAAGAACTCGTAGTCACGATAATCCTCAACTCGTGTGATTGTCTGATTTTACCCAATCGATTGAAAGGGCTTTCCAGTGGTCACTAAAGTCCAGCCCGGGCTAATCAAGGGGGGCGCGCCTTACAAGTGGTACCAGAAGTGGGGTGCAGTCATTTGAACAGGTAAGGTTTCTTTGAAATTACTTTTTATAAGTCTTTTTGAGAAACTTGCCTGTTTTAATGCTGTACCTAGAACACTTGATGTACTTGATTGTGGTTTTCAAGACAATGATATAATTTGTCTCTGTCTTTGAAAGAAGGCAGCTCGCTCAGTTAAAGAGTTATAAGAGTTGAGACCCTCGCTAGGCTGGCCGGGGTCAGGAATAAGATAAAGAAAAAATCCTCGCTAGGATGGCTGGGATGAAACATAAGAATATAGACAAATAATTGAAAATTTAAGTTTTCAATTACAAAGGACTGGTCACTGGAAACCTCTAGAATTAATGTCAGGACATTTTCCTGGGTATTTGTTGGCAGGACGCTGCCCTGAGTGTTTAACAGGCTTATTATTTGTATACAAATAATCTCAAACCTATTTGGTTGCTAATGTTGATGATGGTTATTATCACAAGGTGGGAAAAAGGGTTTTATGTTCCGTGAAGGTGCACCACGGATACAAACATTAAGGTTTAATATATATAATAATGTTGTGTTTCAAGAAGGTTTAACTGTTAAAGGTGTCAGGAATATTATTGAATTCAGAACAGGTGAACAATTTATAGTCTGTCCAAAATCATTAAGAGTGTGTTCTGCAAATAATGTATATAAATAGAAGTCATATTATAAGTTAAAGTATAAGAACTGAATATGGGAAATCAGCTGGGTAAGGGAGGTCCAGGAGGTAAGCTGGAACAGCCCACCCCATTTGATTTCGTGTTGGGAAATTATGGAAAACATTGTACTGAACCCTTCTGGGCAAACATAGTATCCAGAGCTCATATTCTTCAAGTTTAAGGTTTAACTGCTGACGGCCCTTGTTGCCAAGAGGATTGGGAGGAGGTTACTAAATTTTGTGAGCAACACAAACAGTACAATTATCCACCATTTCCCCATAATAATGATTACATGATTGAATGTTATAAAGCATGGTCTAAAACATTGAAGGAATATAGAAAACGGTTCCCTCATCCCCTAGATGCATGCCCCCTGTCCCTTATGTAATGACCCCCATTTTATCACTGAGAACTATACCGAGGGCTGCTCTATGGGAATAAATGGGACAGATGTTACAGAAATACATACATACATACATAGTTCTAGAAGTCGTTCTCGCTCTCTTGTCAGAGAGCAAGGAAGAAGAAATAGAGGAGTCACAAGATGATGTGACCTCTCTTTAAAAATGAGTCACCTTAAAATGCCTCTCCAAAAGTCTGTAAATGAAACAGAATTAGTGTCAGAAGATGTAACAGGGGAAGATTTTTATTCCTTTGTGTCACAGTTGTTTAAAATTTACACATCCTGTGAAATTGATAGCCCACTATTGTTTGTCAGTACAGCCATGAATAATGGAGACCCTAAAGTCACACAAATTATAAAATATGTTAATTCTGATTGGGCTACACAGAGTCCTAAATATTTTAAGGAGGACGTTAAAAAACGAGCATCCTCCGGGGTTTTTCATACAAAAGGGGGATTATTCACACAAACCACACTTGAAATCTCCCCTGGTATTTCTGCCATGTTTCCTGCTCTCAATGACTGACCACGAGGGTCATATCCTCAGCCCTATGACAATCAAGGGTGTTTTAACTGTGGGGATCCTTCCCACTGGAAATCTGATTGTCCTCAAAGGAAGGGCTATAGACCACGGTGAGGTGTCCAAGGAGAGCTGATTTCAGAGGCAGATATCAGGGAAGGGGTCAACAACACCAACAGGGATATCCGCAAGAACGGAAACCCCCTCACATACAAAGTGAAAGTAGAACTCCCGGTCGTTCTCCAAATCAACCTAATGACAAACACCCCGTAGAACCACTTCAGGTGTCAGACTTGCAGGATAGACCCTTAACCAAGCAAAGTTTTGCCATCCTCACTGATTTCCCTTTATGTCTAATGGGACGGGACCTTATGTCCTCATTGAGGATGATAAATTTGACTTACAAGGGGGTATGACAGCTAAAGCAATTAACTGTGACTTAACTATGCCTAAGCGAAGGGACCTGACATTTTACTTCATGTCCATACCAGCCCCCCCCCTCCATACCAGCCCCCCCCCCCCTGGAGACTCACCCAATTTGGGCGAAGTCCAAGACAGATGTAGGACATATCAAATGCACTTCATATGTCCCTACCTTCAAGCCCGGCACCTCTTGCATCTTTCAGAAACAATACACACTAAACACTAAAAACTACAGAGTATACAGCCACAAATTGTATTTACAAAGGGGAATCCTTAAACCCATCATTGGTTCCTGGAATACCCCCATAAATCCTGTCAGAAAGGCCAGTGGGGAGTGGAGGATGGTGCAGGACCTGCAGGGATTAAACAAATAGTTTCAGACATTACCGGGATCTTAAAAATTTCTGCCACATCAACCACTTACACGGTACTAGACTTATCCAATGTTTCTTCTTTAGCATTGATGTACATGAGGATTTTCAGGAAATCTTCCCTTTTTACCTGGGGCCCCTGGCCAACAACTGACCTGGACACGTTGTCTCCCTCAGGGATGTGTGGACAGTCTGGCAGCCTTTTCAATGGTTTTGAAAGTCACCTTGGATGGGTATCACCCCAGGGATCTGTCCTACTACAATATGTAGATGACCTACTGTTGTGTAGTGTGAGCGGGATGCAGTGTGCAGCAGACTTCGAAAAGCCTGATGAATCACCTGTTTCTCAAGGACCACTTGGCGTCTTGGAAAAAGATCCAGTGGTGCAGGGACAAGGTGGAATACCTAGGATGTATTATCTCAGGCGTGACACGACAGGTGTCACCTGAACAAGTCACAACCCTGACCTGTCTCGGTCCCCTGAAGGATAAGGCAGCGTTCTTTTCCTTCTTCAGCTTTATCATCTACCGTAGGCGATGGATCCCAGACTGTTCTTTTTATGACTCAGTCCTACGCCCTGCCACTGAATTGACTGCCCCAAAACAGGTCACATATACTGAGGAAATGACACAAGCTTTTAACTCTTTGTTTCAGTCCTTGGCCAGTGCCCCAGCACTGGGCTTGCCAGATTACAGAAAATCCTTTGTAGTCAGGGACCCTGCATTCGCTGCGGTTCTAGCGCAAATGCACGGTACTCACTACCGCCCCGTGGCCTACCTTTCAAAAAAAAAACAAAAAAAAAAAACTACCAATTCAAGTCCAGGGCCTGCCTGCCTGTCTACAAGCTGTGGCTGCTTTGCAATGACTGTAAAGGAGGCATGTAAAATTACTCTCGGCACTGACACAACTCTGTATACCACACACACTGTAGTGCATCTTCTACAAAACATGTCAACTCAACACATGACAGCTCAGAGATCCAGTGCAATCCCTCCCACCCATGACTGTTCTAAAGAATTGACTAATACAACTTCACCAAGACTGACACTCTCAACCCTGAATTTTAAGACATTTTTGTTGACGGAAGTTGTTCCAGGCCCTCAGATAGCACGTACAAAACAGGGTATGCAGTAGTTACTTTGCCTGACCAGTTAAGCACAACAAGCTGAGCTACATGCTAGAACATGTCAGTTATTTCAGGGACAGGAAGTGAACATTTACACATTTACACTGACAGCAAATACGCTTTCAACGTGGCCCATGATTATGGAATGATCTGGACTAATCGGGGTTTTAAAACTGCAGACAACAAACAAATTGCCAACTAAAAATGGGTGGAAAACCTCCTGCAAGCACTCCATTTACCATCCAAAGATAATATTATAAGAGTGAAAGGCAATTCTTTTGACAAAACAGAAACTACTAAAGGTAACAATTTAGCTGACAGAGCAGCCAACAAGATACCTTGTACAAAGAAAAGCACAACCCAAAGACATGGATTGCTGGGTTCATGCAGGTTTGACACGCAATCCGGATGGATTGTGGTCAAACAAGGAGGGAGTCATAGGGATCCCAGAAGATCATTGGATCAGTAGGTTTGGTTTACCTGCTACCATATACTCTGACCAGGGGTTTTGGGGATATGGAAGTTCCACATTCCTTACCATTCACAGAGTGCAGGAGTAGTGGAAAGGATGAACAGGAACATTAAGGACAAGCTAAGGAAGGCCACACAGGGTACTATGAAGAACTGGCTTCATTCCTTGCCAGGGGTACTCTTCCAGATAAGGACCACCCCTCATGCCAGGACAGGTCTCTCTCCCTTTGAAAACCTAATGGGTAGGCCAGCACAAAAGCCCTAAAATAGGTGAGGAGTCTAACTTATTTTCCTTACAGGAAGAGCACGTGAAACATTTGGTAAGTAGCCTTACTGAAAACTATGATAAGGTTGCTGGCACTTTCTTTCCTCTTTTCACAGAATCAACACACCCCTTCATACCAAGAGACAAAGTGTTGATCAAACAACTTGCAGTCCGCAAGCAACCGGGTCCTGTCTTCCAAGGTCCATTTGAAGTCCTCAAGGTCTTCAGGACAGCAATTCTGACCGAGCAAAGCCCGCAATGGATCCACGCATCAAGGATAAAGAAAGTGCCACAGCAGCAAGAACCAGAGATGGTCCCAGAACCAGAGATGGACCCAAAGCCAGGACCAAACGGATCTGAAGAGACACTGACCCAACCACTCCCTGCCACCCTCTCCCTCGTATTCGAAGAGACTCTGATCCCATCGCTCCCTGCCCCTCTCCCCTACAGCCCCTTTGTCCCACAGCCAAGCTGCCTTCCTTCTAGTGTCCCCCAAGCCCCAATTCACAAAGCCCAGAAGGTGCAATGTTAAAATTATTCTTATTTTGTCAATTGCATTAACCATGAAGGTATTCTTATTAACTGTTTTTGGGTGCTGGCTTACATCTTCATGCGGAGTGAGTAGGAATAACAGTATAGGGGTCATGGGTAGAGCAACATTTACAGAAATGAGTTACGGTATAATTATCCCTGCTGTATACAGACAGGAGATATAATGTCAAAAGCACAAATTGCAGCAACAACTGAGTATCACATCCAGAGGAGGGATGGGACATGTAATATAACAGCAATCATATTGTTAGCAACATATAAAGGGACACAATGATGAAACGGCGAAATTGCAGGACCGAATGAGACGTCTGGGAGACTCCTGGAATCCATTCTCTGGAGTGAGAGGTTGGTTTGGTTCGTTCTGGGATGGTATCATGAATTTCTTTAAGAAAGTAGGAATGATCCTCATCATCATACTTATCCTGGGAATTGCAATTTATGCCACCATTAAGATTGTATTTTGTCTAAATGGGTAGAATTACCAAAATCAAACTTTCCACTTCAGACCCAGACACAGCCAGCCATAGGTGGTTCTGAGAATGATCAAGAAAGGACTTTGTCCTTCATGATCAAAGGAGGGATTGTAAGGGTAGGGAGAGTCACCCTTTAAGTTTAAACTCGCTTATTACATTTAGCTGCTTGAACAGAAATTTAGTGAAACACCATGCTTTGCAAGTCACTTCTGAAGTCTGCAAGAAACAGGATGCATTTGTGGTCAGAGCTAGCTGTTAGAATTTATAGGAAGTAGGAAATATTCATAAGGTGAAATGACGCTATGTGGTTTAATTATAGATGATTTCTTAAGGTCATTTATATAAATATATGTCTGTATGTCTGGAGACTTTTGATCAGAATTCCCCTAAAAAAGTCCACTAACTGTATGACGCACTAGATGTTAATGTTTCATGATTGGTCAAATGTCTTGAATGTCTTGTCTAAATCTGATTGGCTGACAATGCAATTTGAAGCACATAAAAAGTAGTATACAGGAAATAAAGAACTCGTAGTCACGATAATCCTCAACTCGTGTGATTGTCTGATTTTACCCAATCGATTGAAAGGGCTTTCCAGTGGTCACTAAAGTCCAGCCCGGGCTAATCAAGGGGGGCGCGCCTTACAGAGGGTATTTCCATTAATTGCCAAATGATCCAGTAATGCAATCTGTATGTTAATTTCATGTAAATATTCGTTTTCTGTCAACCAATAAATGTAACTATTTTGTATGATCACTCGTCTCTGTGAATAAGTTTCACATATATAGACCGTGTCATATAGATTGATTCTGTATCTTAAAAATATCTTCGTTAAAAATTACTTACTAGGGGCGTGGCTTGGCGCGCGGCGGAGATGGCAGCCTAAACGAGGAGCTCCGTCAAGCCCGAGGCCCTTAGCACCTCTCTGCCGAAAGCCTAGCGAGGATGAACAGACAGTTCCGCGGGTCTCAGCACACCCGATCCCGCAGATCCACGTTGGTGTCTGCGGGAGGATCTATATCAGAGATTTTCCAGAAACAAACAGCAGCTCAGAGAGCCCAGGAGGGTGGCAAGATGGCGCCGTCGCACGAGGACGGGGATCTCAGTGAGGACTCTCAGTCGGCCTCAGAGGATCGCGGTAGGAGACCTGCTCGTCCCGATCACCCCCTCACATACGCGGACATGTCCGGCTTCGCTGCCGACATCAAGTCCTCCTTTTCTGCGGCCATAACAGATTTAAAAACCAATCTGTTGGTTCTCACAGAAAAGATGGCCGCGGCGGATACTGCAGGGAAGCTCCGAGACAGAGAAATACTCAGGCTGGACACAGTTGCCTCATCGCACGCTCAACACTTTATTGAACTAAACAGGCACATGGAGGACCTTGATAATAGGGGGAGACGGAACAATATTAGGGTCCGCGGTGTGCCCGAAACAGTGACTGCCGACCAGATCATGCCTGCCCTCCAGAGGGTCTTTAACAGTGTGCTGGAACGACCTGAGGACTCAGCCATTGAATTCGTTCGGGCTCATAGAGCCCTCCGAGCTAGAGGACCTGATACCCTACCACCCCGCGACATTATATGCTGCCTGCAGAACTTTTCGTTAAAGGAAGAGATTATGTTTAAGGCTCGCAGGAATGACCACATTGTGTTTAACGGTGAGAATATTAAACTGTTCCAGGATCTTTCGCAGATCACCTTGAAAAACCGCAGAGCCTTGCGGCCTTTACTGGAAGCACTCAGAGCGAAGGATCTTCGTTACACCTGGCGTTTCCCTTTTGCTCTCTCAGTTTCTCACAATGGCAAGCAACACCTGCTCCGCAATCCGACAGACCTCCCAGAGTTCTGCGATGCCCTACATCTTGACCCCGTGGACCTCCCGGACTGGTATCAGGAGTTTTCCCTACCGCCCAGGAAGAGGAGCCCACCCCACTCTCCTCTACCGACACCTGACAAGCGCCTCGCCAAGAAGCAGCGTTCAGCTTGGCAAGATGGTCCGGGTACAGGGACACCGCGCAGCAGGGCGCACTCCTCTAGACCACCACCAGATGATTAATTGCTGGCACCACGGTCCCCTGTGACCGAGCCCCCCCCCCCTGTTGTGGTCCGCCCTCACCATATATTTCCTGGGCACATTTTTACTTTTTACTACTTTTTATTTTTTTATTTTTGTTGTTTCCAGAGATTCCCCTAAAATCCTTTGACCCTGACCACGGATTTCGCCGGAGCATGGAACCACTAGGGCTCTGCGACTCATCTGCTTTTGGGACCTTGCCCAGGGACATTCCTCCCTCTTGCCCTAGGTTTGTATTCTAGGCTCTCCGAGTCGTATTTCACTAACCACCCACTCCCACTGCTATGGACGGAGAATTGGGAGTCGCGTGTGAACTAAGGGAGTTTTGGCTAAGTGAGTAGTGGGATTTGCTTTTGATCACTGGGGGACTTAAGTTGGTTGACACATTGTTGCAGTCTGGCCGTGGACGTTTACTTCTCAATTGCACGTTGGTGAGACTGTTGGGACTTGGGAGGTGGGGGGGGGGTGCGCTCCTGAAGCACATGCCGGGGGATGCTATAGGGGTGGGGCTGTTTGAGGGGGGGGAACGAGCTATTTTATCCTCCTGGTCCGGCCGCACTTCTTGGCATCAGATTTTCGTTTTTATTGGGTCATGGCAATGTGCTGAGTTCTTTTCATGCCTGTTTGTTTGTTCTACTCGTTCAGTTTATATATATATTTTTATTTTATTTTTCTATGGCAGAGATGTTTATAAGATTGATATATCAGATATAAGGGGCCTGGGCTTGGCTTCCTTCTACGAGTTATTAGTGTATCACACCACTATTGTTTAACTGCATTCGATAACGGTTGCCATTGAGGCTACGTGTCTCCCTTGTTTCCACACGTGGCCCGGTGATTGGGCGGGGATTCTCCTCCCCTCCCGAGCACCGGATCTTTGACCTACTTGGCCGAATTATAGGCCAACGTGGGTCGTTACCTCTAACCCTTCATTTTTACTTTGACCTCGCTATTCCTTTGACTTTTCTATTTCTGTCCTTATTTCCTTCTCTGTTGCTCTTTCTTGCCTCTCTTGGCCGCTATAAACAGATACAGGAGGAGTGTTTTACCATAATAATCTTTGAGTCTTGCAGGTGGTGACTGTGGGCAAAGCCTACCATCTCTCTCTATCCCTACAGATGGCTTACTCAGCTCTTGGCACGTCGCCGACGCTAGTGTCGCACAACGTGAAAGGCTTGAATATACTGGAAAGACGTTCTACACTGCTCCGGGAATTGAAAAAAGGTAAACCGCAAATTGTCTTCCTGCAGGAGACACATTTTAAAACAGGTCAGGTCCCTAGGCTCACCGACTCCTACTTCACGGACGCACACCACGCTACTAACGATATTTCTAAATCTAGGGGGGTCTCCATTTTACTAAGTAGAGGTGCCTCATTTGAACTCACGGACAAAAAGGTGGACCCAGGGGGGAGGTTTATTTTCCTCAAGGGTACCCTCAGCGGTGTCCCCACGACGCTTGCCAATGTATATTTCCCTAACACCTCACACCTGTCGTTCTGCAGAATGCTGGTGCGCCAATTGGAGGGGTTTGGGGCGGGTTGCTTGCTTTTAGGAGGTGACTTCAATATCCCGCTGGACCCTCTCTTAGATACGTCTTCGGGGAAGACGGCAGTCTCCTTCCATACTTTGAAGGCCATTAAACTTCTTCTCCACTCCCTGGACTTAGTGGACACCTGGCGTTACTTACATCCATCCGACAAAGACTTTTCCTTTTACTCGATTCCTCACGACCGCCATTCTAGGATTGACTATTTATTCATTACCCAAAGAGATTTACATAAGGTCCATCACTCCCATATAGGGATTCAATCTATTTCCGATCACGCCCCAATTTCTGTTAGCCTCACTCAATCTGATACTTCCAGAAAGACTCCGATGTGGAGGCTGAATTCCTCCCTATTGACTGACCCATCTTTGTTCCCCAAGATTGAAACGACCCTGAAGGAATTCTTTGAGCACAATGTGACTCCAGGTATGGATCCCTTTTCGATATGGGAGGCTCACAAATGTACGGTCAGGGGGTTACTAATGTCATTAGGGGCTCAAAGGAAAAGAGAAAGGGAGAAAGACATAGGCAGACTTACTCACACGATCCGACATCTAGAAACTCTTCACAAACAGTCTCTGTCGGAGAGATCAGCGAAGGAGCTTCTTGAGGCAAGGTTGGCTCTCCGGCAGATATTGGACTGGCAAACTAGGAGACTTTTATTTTTGCGGAAGAAGATGTATTACGGACAAGGGGATAAAGCGGGCCACCTACTTGCCAGGGCGCTGAGGGATCTCAACACCAAGACCAACATCCCGGGAATTCGGAATCAAGAGGGACGTTTAGACAGAACGACTGACGCTATAGCCCAACATTTCCAAGAGTTCTATACGAAACTCTATAATCTCCCGCCACAACATAGGCCCCCTGACATGAGTAATGGGAGACTTCAAAACATTCGGGACTACCTGGAGGGGTCGGGTCTACCCTCACTTACAAAAGAGGATGCGGAGATACTAGATGCCCCTATTGATCAGGATGAGATCAGATTTGCCATTAAAGGACTTAAAAAGGGTAAAAGCCCTGGACCTGATGGCTACACAGCAATTTATTATAAGACATTTATAGACACCCTAACCCCACATTTACACATGGCACTAAACTCCTTGGCGAAGGGTGGGAGGGTCCCCCCTGAGTTTTTATCTGCACACATTGCAGTCATTCCAAAACCGGACAAGGACCCTACACACTGCGCAAGTTATAGACCGATTTCATTGTTGAATTTGGATGTTAAGATATTGGCAAAAATAATTGCTACGAGACTGTCCCCTTTCCTCTGTAGGCTGATTGGCCCGAGCCAAGTTGGCTTTATGCCAGGTAGAGAAGCTAGGGATAATGTCACCAAGGCCTTGGATTTGATACACGCGGCCCATGTGCGAAACATCGAGGGCCTTCTCCTGTCCACCGACGCGGAGAAGGCCTTCGATAGAGTAGCTTGGGACTACATGTTTGAGTCATGTAGACACATAGGGCTGGGACCTGGTTTGATGAACTGGATAGCCGCTTTGTATCAGAACCCTTCGGCTAAACTTAAAATCAATGGGGCCTTATCAGACAGGGTAGACATAAGGAATGGCACGAGACAGGGCTGCCCCCTGTCCCCTCTGTTGTTTATTATATCCCTGGAACCCTTTATTAGGAGAGTCATAGCTAACAGTTCGGTACGGGGTTTCAGAGTGGAAGGAAGGGAGTTCAAAGTGGGAGCTTATGCCGATGACCTCCTGTTTTTTATTACTGATCCACACTTGTCTATACCGTCACTTGTGAAGGAATTTTCGGTCTATGGGTACATATCTAATCTCAAGATTAATTACTCTAAGTCGGAGGCGATGAATGTTACCCTGTCAGCTCCAATATTGCACAGTGCGATGGAAAATAGTTCTTTTAAGTGGGTGTCCCATGCCATTAAATATTTAGGAGTGTGGCTAACACCCAAGATAGATTCCGTTTTCGCCCGTAACTTTATACCTCTACTTAAGACCATTGACAGAGATTTGCAACACTGGCACACTAAACCTATTTCCTGGTTTGGAAGAGCGGCCACATGCAAAATGAACGTCCTGCCTAGGGTTTTATACCTAATCCGAGCCCTACCCATCAGGATCCCGCAGAGTTTCTTTAGATCTCTCCAGGCCATACTACTGAGATTTATATGGGCCCATAAAACGCCCCGTATCAAATTCTCTCTACTGATGAAGTCCAAGAGTCTGGGTGGGCTGGGAATACCTAATTTTCGGAACTACTACCGGGCTTCCCATATTGCGAGAATAGTGGACTGGCATTGTCATTCTGCTGCAAAGGATTGGGTGATGTTAGAGAGGGAATCAGTTCCGGTACCTTTGTCTTTCTCCCCATGGATCCCAAAAGCCATGTACCCCCCGGCAATGTCGAAACACCCTTTAATAGGGGCCACCCTTGAGGTTTTCCATCAGTTGGCTAAACAACACATGCTCTCCTCCCCTAGAGGCCCGCTTACTCCGTTACAACATAACCCTGACTTTGCTCCAGGACTGGGGAATCAAACACTAAGGCCCACTAACAGACGACTTCCACTTTTAGCTATGCACTGTTTTGATAAGGGGGTAATGAAGGACTTTGTAAGGTTGAAGTCGGATAATGACATCCCTTTACTGCCTCTATGGACGTATTTTCAGATACGGTCCTTTGTTAACAAGTCACCTCGTAGGGAACACTTTATTAGAGAACTCACGGAGTTGGAGTCGGTGTGCCTTAAAGGGGAACAGGTATTAAACACTACCTCTACCGCATACGACTGGTTGCAGCATCTGGCAACGGGACCGAGAGATCGGTTTAGAGAGAGATGGTCGGCAGATTTGGAAATAGACTTCTCGGATGCTCAATGGGAGAAGGCCTGTATATTAGCCCACAAATGCTCTATCAGTACAAGAATGCAGGAAACTGCATATAAAATACTTACCCGCTGGTATGTCACACCTGACAAGACTCATAAATGGTACCCCCAATCCAGCGATACGTGTTGGCGTTGTCTTCAGGAGAGGGGTACCATGCTTCATGTATGGTGGAGTTGTGATAAAATTAGTACATTCTGGGACGATGTTAGGAGGTTGGTGTATCGAATCACGGAGACCGTAATTACTTTAGATGCTGCATGTTGTCTTCTCAACATTTCTGATTTCTCTTTGAAAAAACACGCAAATTCTCTGTCAAGGCACCTATTAAATGCGGCTAGGTCGCTTATACCTCTATATTGGAGGACCACGCACACCCCTTCTCTGAAGGAGTGGTTGTTGAAGGTTTCCCATATATGTGAACTGGAAGATACTAAGGCACAATCAGAGGAAGCTGTAGCACGACATCACAAAACCTGGTCTCCTTGGTTCGAATACCGGTATTCTCAAGAATATAAGTTATTGGTTGGGTGATTTGCACACTGGAGGAATGTACATGATTAGTTGAAACTGAGTGGTCGATGGAGTCGACCTACAGGCCACCTTTCATGGGTTAATAGTTGAAGCTCCTATACATTGAGCATTATCACACTATGTATCTGGTTCTCTTCTTTCCCCTCTCTCTTTCTAACATTTATTTCTTACTTCTTTACTCTCCGCATTTCTATTCTCCTACGAAGTACAGCTGTTGCTCGCAGCTTGGTATTGTTATTATAACAGGGCCGTCTGGCGTTGTTTTCGGTTACCAATCTGCACATAGATAAAGATCAGATTCAAAAGATGAGGGTAGCTTTACACGTCATTGTTGATATTTTATACGACTGTTTGATCTCATATGCCTATGTTTAAATTTTTCTTTTTGTGCATTTTATGTTTTACACACCTGTACTTTCTCATGTATCGCTTACATTTTTGAATAAAAACCTTTTCAAATGTAAAAAAAAAAAAAAAAAAAATTACTTACTAAATATTGTGCGAGAAAATGTCCTTAAAAAGCACTACAGGTGGATCCTGTCAATGACCAATTCGGAGGTTGGGACTGAGGGTAAGAGTGCCACCATGAGGTCCTGGCCTATTGATGGAGTTGGGCAGGTAGAACAGTTTCAGGTACGCCACGCAGTTTAATGTTATTTCTGCGTGACCTGTCCTCGAGGTCGCCAAGTTTGGCTTTGAGCCAGGCCACTTCCTCCTCCTGATCATTATGTGAGTCTACCAGGGTATTGTAAGAGGACGCGTATTCCCCCATCTTTTTCTCCACATGGTCAATTCTTCCTCCTAGTTCATCTACTTCAGATTTAAAGTTTCTCATACACTCCATCATGTCTGCATGTAAGGAACCATGTAGGGAGATCAACATGTCTTTCAAGGTAGTGTCCGATATGGGCTGGTTTATAGTAGGGAAGGTGTTAATGGTGTCAGCTAGTTCCCTCGTATCATCCAGAGAGCCCTGGTGTACAGTAACCTTGTCTCCAGGAGAGTCAGCAATCAAGCGGGGCTTTGACTTCACTGGGCTGCATGAGAGAGGAGTTGAGGCTGCAGGAGAGTGTCGCTGAGAGTCCCTGCCCGATCCTGGGCTCGGCATTGCAGAGGGGGGCCTGCCCGCAGAGGACAGGGATCCGCCTTCGGCGCCATCTTGGGCAGCGTGGCCTTTAGTGGTAAAGAAGTCCTGAAGTTTCTTCGGCTGTGTGTTATTGGCACGCTTGCGGGTCATCCTCGGCGGGTGAGCAGCACTTTAGCTCTGCGTTGGTGTTGGCAAAGTCGGGTTTAGGCGCCTCAGTGAGTGCTGTGTCCCTTTGCTGGAGCGGAGCTCTCGGATCAGCCGTCCATTCCTCTGCGTGCTAGCCACGCCCCCTTTCAGCCCCTTTTTAATAGGGGTGTGCAATTACAATTTTTGATGCAATACTTTGCAGCAGCGCTCATTCATGCAGCAAAGGTCCAATTTTTCTGCACCTGTTCAACAGGTGCATGTAATTACAATTCTTGATATAATATTTCACAGCAGGGCCCATTCCAGCACCCACCAAGAGTAACTGTGAGGACTTAAAGTGTTGTGGCACCAGCAGCATCAAAGGCCCAATTTTTCTACCACTGTTCAATAATGGCATGTAATTACAATTCTTGGTATAATAGTTCACAGCAGGGTGTTCCAGCACCCACCAAGAGTAACTGTGAGGGCTTACGGTGTTGTGGCAACACCAACACCTAAGGCCCAAATTTCTGCAGAGTATATAAGGCAGGCCCCTACTTTTAAACATCCAACTTAAAAATGACTTCTACTTGCAAATGGAAGCAGACAACAGGAAGTGAGATGAAATCTACCCCTAGGAAGGGAAATTCTCTCCTGAGTTAATATGGGAAAAACATGGGGCGTGGCTTGGCTGAGCTCAATGGCGGACGTCTAACTGACTAGCTCCGCTACCTCAGGACGAATACTTCAGCCTACAGAGGTGTTTCTCACCCGCTATCTCCCTACAAAAGATGGGAACAGCTTCTAGAACTTCCTCCACATCTCGGTCCCGTTCTCCGCGCAGGAACTCCAGCAGACATAACCACCAAATACCGGAGATGTTCCGCACGCAGAGGGGAAACATGGCGCCGTCCCACCATAACTCCTCACAATTGGTGTCGACACATTCTCCTCAGCGGGAGGCTATCATCTTGACAGACACTGGACTCCGGGATTCTCATACCACCGGTCCTAATAACCAACAACTCCCTGAGGTAAACCCATCATCACACATCAGTATGCAGGACCTAAAACTGATTGCTTCAGACATAAAAGACACCCTATCGGAGGCCATTGCTGAACTACGGGTGGACATTAGAGCTCTATCTGATCATGTACTTCAAGTGGAAAAACGTTCTGATCAGCACGACCTGATTCTCCGTAAGTCCACCAAGAAAATTGACGGACACACAGTACAGATGAGAGATATGCAGAGACATTTGGAGGATTTGGACAATAGGGGGAGGCGGCACAACCTTCGTATCAGAGGTCTCCTTGAGTCCATTGAGGGAGATCAAATCCCCATTGCAGTCACCTCCATCTTTAACAATGTACTAGACCGACCTCCGCAATCAATTGTTGAAATGGAAAGAATCCACAGAGCCTTAAGACCTAAAGGTAGGGACAATGACCCCCCTCGAGACATTATCTGCTGTCTCATAAACTACCAGCTAAAAGAAGATATATTGAGGGGTGCTCGAGCAAAGCAACGTATACTACATGACAATGACCCCATACAAATCTTTCAGGATCTCTCAGGCATTACCCTGTAACACCGCAGAGACCTCAAACCTCTCTTAGAGGTGCTGAGGGATAGGAATATAGTCTACAAATGGAAGTTTCCTTTTTGCCTTACTGCCTCCAATCTTGGACGTACGGCTCATCTTAGAGTCCCGGAAGATCTACCCACGTTTTGCATAACCTTAGGGATCCCGATAATAGAGGTCCCTAACTGGTATTTCAATTTTCGTCCTCTACTTGGTAAATCAGAAAAGTCCCAACCTGAATTGATGGAAGCTCAGGAAGCGGGATACCGCAGGCGCAGGTCTCCATCGAATACCAGGGTGCACCGACACTCTGAAAATCCTCAAAGGGCATACAGCCCTTCCATATCCCCCAGATCGCGTAGAGCGAGGAGAGATTACTAAGGAGCTGACAACCACTCATTATCTGTGAGCTATTGCAATACCCTTCAATGCAGAGTCACTGCTTCCTTTCTTTTCCCTCACCTTTTTTGTCCCACGGTTATGGGAGTTATATTCATTATACGTCATGGTTTCCAGAAGTTCATATACTGTTGCTGGATACTCCACATTTACTTTATTTGTTATCTGCCTATTATAACGTAAGACCCGATTTATTTGACTGTGTCCATTCTACACTATAGAATTCGAAGGCAGTGCTGAAACTACATTTCCCAGCACACACCTGGGGCAACGTACGCTGTGTTGACACAAGATTCTCCTTGCATAACCTCCCGGATGTTTCATCCCTTGTCAGGTGAATCCAGTCACATGCATCGGTTGACACCAGCAGTTACCAGAATTTACGTGCAGAACTGTTTTGTTTTATCTTCGTGCTGTCTGATGACTTATGCTCTACCAGGCAAACCACACAGACCTAACTCATACTCGAGCAGTGAGTAAACACACACTACGACGTACTGTCATTGTCAATGCCTGCCTTTTACTCTCTCTCACGCACAGGCCGTTATTACTGTTTGCCACAATTTGATTATACTGAGCATGACTTCCTTACTCTGGCTCATCTAGGCTGACTGAACTTTTTCATAGCTGACAGCTCTGTGTCAATAATGACATGTAGAAATGTCTTATCTTGCTTCAGTTATGCTGCATTACGTGGGACCTGCTACGGATACAGCCTGGCTTTTGACCTACGGCTTACGGGGAGTTTATCCCTCATCCTCACACGCAAAAACATTCTAATGTCGGCATCTCCTGATCACTAATGTTTAAAGATCCGTTTGTTGCATTATTCTACTTAAGAATATTTTTTTTGCTCCCCAGAGATGTGCTGTCTGCAATGCTACCTAGATCCTTCCTCACATCGCGCTGAAAGTTGACACTTACTAGTTCTATATACTACACATGGTCTGTATGTTGACAGCTCTAATAGCAAGTGTCTTCTTTTACAGGTTAAAAGTTTTGCATTTACTCTGTTTTCTATTTTTTTTCTCTTTTGCTTGTTATGGGTTATTTTGTCCTCCTTTCCGGTTAAAAGTTATGAAACTGTTCCACCACTTACCTCACCGGAATCTAGACGTGCATTTTATTTTCATGTCACGCTTATATCTTACAACTGAATAATGCATCCTTATGCCCCGTACACACGAGAGGACTTATGTCCGACAGACTTCCAAAGGAGTTCTGCCGGAGTTCCGACGGAGTTCTGACAGACTTTTCGGCCGAACGGACTTGGCCACACACGATCACACTAAACTCCGACGGATTCGAACGTGATGACGTACGACCCGACTCGAATAAGGAAGTTCATAGCCAGTAGCCAATAGCTGCCCTAGCGTCGGTTTTAGTCCGTCGGAGTAGCACACACACGAGCAAATTTTTCGAAGGGGACCGGGTCCGGCGGAGTTCCGTCGGGAAAATTTGAAGCATGCTTCATTTCTAAAGTCCGTCAGACTTTAGCGAAGCTAAAGTCCGTTGCAGCCCACACACGATCGGATAGTCTGACGGACTCGGTCTGACGGACTTTGGATGTTGAAAAGTCCGCTCGTGTGTACGGGGCATTAGACTTCTACTCTCCTATTTCTAGATCATTACTACATAAATTTTGCCTATACTTACCATAACATCCTAAACATAGGTTAACAATCTCCCATAAGACTAAGTGATATCTCCTCGACAGTTTACCATGTCTTCCTAGTCCTGAATGGCGGAGTTACACAACTTGATTTCCTTCTATCTTAGTCTTTCACTGGACTTGGCAACAGCCAACCCCCATGTAGTGGCAGCAGTGAGTGAGTGTACACTGTTTAGGTGTGTGCTCTCTTCAGCCGCCCGACTCTATATTGATTTTTTGTCACTCAACAAGTGACCCACACGTCCTTTCCCCCTTACCTAATTTGGCTTTCTAATCAGATTACCCCCTACATCTGATTATCTAACCCCTCCCCCCTTCTACTGAGCCTCCCACTTCCTTCCCCCTACCATGGCCTTTCCGCTTCCCCCCTTTAATATGATGGACTCAACCCCCATTGCTGGAGACCCCCACCTACAGGTCCTTCCGCCACCAACCATTAAATTACACTCTTTGAATATTAGAGGCTTGAACATTCCCGAAAAAAGATCCAGACTTCTGTATACCCTGTATAGAGCAAAAACACACATAGCCCTTTTACAAGAAACCCACTTTCGTTCGGATGCTATCCCCAAGCTCTACAATAAACATTTTCCCACAGTATACCATGCGACCAATGACCACACTAAATCTAAAGGAGTTTCTATTTTAATCTCGAAATCTTGCCCCATTACTATTTCCGACATTTTAAGAGATCCTCAGGGAAGATACTTGTTTATTAAAGGACGGGCACACAACCTCCCTATTACGATAGCTAACATCTATGCCCCCAATTCTAAACAAGTGACCTTTTTTAGGGAAACCATGACCCTTCTTACCACATTTCAATCAGGCATCCTCCTCTTGGGAGGAGATTTCAATGTTCCCTTGACACCCTCCCTCGATACTTCCAATGGCACATCCTGTTTAAAATACAACGCATTAAGGGATATCAAAACACAACTACAAACCCTAACCCTTCATGATACCTGGCGCACTCTTCACCCGAACACAAAAGACTTCACTTTCTTCTCCCCCCCACATTCGAAATATTCCAGAATTGACCACTTCTTCCTTTTGCAAGCGGACATTCAATATTTGACCAATGCCACAATTGAACCCCTATTGCTCTCTGACCACAATCCCATCACGGTTACCCTTACGTTTGCACAAGGTAGCCCCAGATCTGTTGTCTGGCGGCTTGACGACTCTTTACTTCTTGACACAGAAAATAAGGCCACAATCGGGGAATGTCTTTCGTATTATTTCCGTGAGAATTCAAACCTCGAGACGCCACCTACATCGGTCTGGGCGGCGCACAAATGCGTCATACGCGGATTACTTATCTCCCTCGCAGCTAAAAGACACAAGTGCAAAAAAGCAATTCTAGACTCATTATATTTGCGCATTCAATCTCTCGAACGCTTACATAAACATACTCTAGCTGAAACTCACCTTAATGAACTTATTGCTACATGGGAACTTCTTTTGGAAGAACTCCAAAAAACTCTTCGTCGTAAATTCGCCTTATCCAACAAAATCTTCTATGAATTTGGAAACAAGGCGGGTAAATTTCTAGCGAGAGCCTTACAGGCTAAAAAAGTGAGACACACCATACATAGAATCGTGACGCCTAAAGGAGACTCTATAATAGCAACAGATACGATTGCGGAACAATTTCTAAAATACTTTCACTCATTATATAATCTTCCACCACTTTCTCCGGATGAGGCGGTGGGAGATAGATTGGAACGAATATGGGCTTTTCTGTCTAAATTCTCCCCACCCCCTATTGAATCTTTAGATCAACAGGTACTGGATTCCCCCTTGTCTAAGGAAGAAGTGCTCTTCGCTCTACAACAACTTAAAGCTGGTAAAAGTCCAGGCCCAGACGGCTTATCTGCGGCGTATTATAAAACGTTTTCAGATCTGTTAATTCCTCACTTCCTAAACACCTTTAATAACCTCACCTCCCACACTCAATCCACTACTGACCTTTTACAAGCACACATTACATTGATCCCCAAACCTGGCAAGGATGATACGCTAATCCCTAACTACCGCCCTATTTCTTTGTAGATATTAAGTTATATGCCAAAATTCTTGCGAACCGCATCGTGCCCTTGCTTCCCCACATTGTATCGACTGATCAGGTCGGTTTTGTCCCAGGCAGAGTAGCCCGGGACAACACCACCAAGACCCTGAATATACATCATTGGTTGACAACATCCCAGAGCAAAGGCTTCTTTTTATCATTGGATGCTGAGAAGGCATTCGATAGGGTGGCATGGGACTACATGTTGTCTGTTCTTCAACATATCGGTCTACCCTCGCGACTGATTCATATGATATCGATCTTATATTCCACCCCTACCGCTTGCATACGAATCAATGGCCGCCTATCGAACGCCTTCTCCATCACTAATGGTACACGTCAGGGATGCCCACTTTCACCGATCATCTTTGTTTTAACCTTAGAACCATTGCTTCGCATGCTTAGAGATAACCCAACCATCCAAGGCATTAACATCAACAACAATCAATATAAAATTGCCGCTTACGCTGACGACATCATGTTGTACCTTTCAGATCCAATCACTACTCTTCCGAACCTATTGAAGGACCTCAATGCCTTTTCTACAATCTCAAACCTAAATATAAACTTTGACAAATCGAAAGCTTTAAATGTCTCTTTACCTGAAAGTACAGTTTTGCAGTGCCGCCTCAATTTCCCATTTTGCTGGGAAAGTGAGGCATTAACTTATTTGGGCATTAAAATCCCCACCGATCTGTCCAGGCTGTATGAACTCAATTTTACTCCTGCACTGCTTAGGCTTCAACAAGATCTACAGAGGTGGCATGGAGGCCCTTTCTCCTGGTTTGGCAGAGTAGCCATTCTGAAAATGAATGTCCTCCCTAAATTGCTGTATCTGCTACAGGCCATACCTATAGCAATTCCCAAATCCTTTTTTCACTCGTACAAAGCCCTATGTAGAAAATTTCTTTGGTCACACCGCCCCCCCCCGACTGAGTTGGGCCAAACTCACCCTCCCAAAGCTATGTGGAGGCCTGGGATTTCCTGATCTTCATACCTATTACAATGCGACCCTCCTTGCCAGAGTAGTAGATTGGCATATACACCAAAAAGATAAAGCATGGATACCTTTAGAAAACGTTTATGCCCCATTCCCTATATCCCATCTGCCTTGGATCTCCACTCAAGCCACGCCTTTAACTTGCACCCAACACCCTTTAATAGGCCCTACCATTCGTGCTCTCCGTCAAACATGTAAATCTCTTCACATTAATATACCTCATGGCCCACTAACTCCGCTTTCCTCGAACCCAGACTTTCCTCCGGACCTTACCGTTCCTGGATCTGGGGACGTTCTTCAAAGAAATGTCTACAGAGCGTACCAATTTTTCGATAAGGGGAAGATGATGACATACCCTGCTATGGCCGCAAAATTCCCTGAGCTACAACTACCAATTTCTTCAAATCCGACACTTTCTTACATCAACACAACCATTATCACGTTGGCACGCAGCCAAGAATTGAGTGATCTCAATTATTGTAAAGCTGCTAAGCTCAGACCTCACCCCACAGAAACCCATTATACAACATTGGGAATCAGATTTGAAGTCTACTTTGACCACGCAACAATGGGCCTTGATATATGAACACTTACACAAGCGTTCTGTTAACGTATCGGCACAGGAAAATCGATACAAAATTTATTCTAGGTGGTACCGCACCCCTGACAAAATTCACAAATTCTTCCCAGATGTCCCCCCATCCTGTTGGCATTGTAATGCTCCAATTGGCAATTTCCTACACATATGGTGGGACTGCCCCATGCTCCAGCCCTTTTGGAAGGGGATTCACAACACAATAATTAACATCACTACATATCATCCAGAATTCTCCCCGGCACAATACTTATTACACCACACACCGCTTTCACATAAAACTTATAAGACTTTGATAGTCTCACATCTGATTAATGCAGCCACCCAATGCATTCCATGTCATTGGCAATCTACAACACCTCCATCTATTGGCTCCAACAGATGGATAAAATAGAGGAAATGGAAAGATTAATTCATCAAGCGTATGACAGACATGAACAATTTTCTCATAAATGGGCGTGCTGGATACATTTCCACGCCTCTAAATCCCTTACCACCGCGGTCACTCATACTTAACATGATTTATTAATGGTCTACACACCGTCTACACTATCTTTCCTGGGCTGTTATTCGAGAATCCTTCCTCTGCACTCCTACTCCACTTCCTCCCCGGGGAGATCATAGCCGACTACACTCTTTCCTACCCATTTCACCCTACTTTACCCTACAATTTAAATTCCCCCTCCGACCCCTCTATGATGCCTCACCCCCCCCCCCGCTACACCTATGGGAATTCTAGTGCCGACCTCCCCTCCCCCTTACTTCTATTATACATACTTATAACTGTTTTACTTATAACATATGTAATGTTATTTCTTTATTGGCCCCTATCGGATCTCCTTCCATATCGCACCAAGAAGTTATCATCTCTCAACCATCCACAGTGTGATCCCATTTGGGGTGGATGGCTGCACAGGAGATTCGTTAGGACCCACTACTATTGACTGACTCTTTGTTTAGATATCTATGTGCATTTTAATTGTTCTGCATATTGGTTTATCTGTACTTGCTTTTCCTTCTCAGAGTGTACACAATCCCCTTGATAGCTTTTCTATTCCTCAATTGATGTAAATTGAGATATATGCTCTTGTGACATTCTCCTTGTTATTGTTATACTGTACTACGCGTACATACCTTAATTGTATTCTGTGACTCTCAATAAACTTTCTTTGGAAAAAAAAAATATGGGAAAAACATGTCTCCTCTCCACTAATGTTTTATCAACAATCCTTGTTTCACTAAAACCCCCAAATTTTCAAAAAACATTTGTCATTGGGACAGAAAGTGAGGTGAAATCTTCTGAAGAGGTGCACAGACAAATGTTTCAGGGGTGATAACCCTTCCTTATGTTTTCCAAAAAGCTTAAAAATTTATTTTTTGCCTGGAGCTACACTTTAAAAATGCACCAGTTCAAAATTACAAACAGATTCTACTTAACAATGGATGGGGGAGGGGGGGGGGGTACCCATGCCATTTGTCTCACTGATTTTCATACATATTGCTGGGACCCGACATTACATTAAAGCCGCAAGCAGTTTTAAATTACTTTTATTCCTTTAAAAATGTAATTTTGTGCAGGGACTGTTCTAAGCATGGGAAACACGTGCCACTTTACAGGCATATTATAGACACCCCCAGGTATGATATTTAAAGGAATATTTCACTATTTTACCTTCAATTGGAACACCATTACACTGTACCAAGATTTTTCACCAATCACTTTCAAAAATGGGAGAGGGAGTTAAAGGGATTACATATAAATGGAATTTCCCTTTTGCCTTAGAAGCATCCTACACTGTCAAAAATGTCATCCTCTGTCTGCCTGATGTTTTACCATCTTTCTGTTGAAACCTGCAGCTAGATATGACTGACCTTCCTGAGTGGTATCAGGAATGCATATTCACTGGAAAAGATCCAGTACCACCTCTTACTTAAGGCCCCGTCAACAACACTGATGTCGAAAAAAAGGAAAACACATAAATGCAATGGTCCGAACAGTACGGCTCTCGCTTCCTCATCTAAAAATCCCACGATGAGAGAAGACCAGTGAAGATAATCCAACATTTCTTTACATTCGTTTCTTCTAAAATGTAAGCGTCATCTCACAACGTACAGCACTGGCTATAAAAGCTCATGCAGAAAATCCATACATGGCAAAAAATACAATCGGTCACAGACATTAACAGTCACTATCACAAAAACCACAGGGTTACATGCAAAACATGGAGAATTAATCACTTTATCAAAATCACTTACAATCTACACCAATTCATTTATGGATCTCAAAGGATGGTATTCACTGTCAGATTTGAATCGGTCATTTACTCTAACTGTGACTAAAGAATTAAAGCATAGCCCAGCCTTGAAAACTAGCCACTTTCAAACTCCCAAAATCTTTTTACTGGCTAGCCAATAAGGATGGATTTTCCAGCCTGCCTATGGAACTGATAGTCACAACCTATATACCATAAGCTGTTGATAAGAATGTGCCTAAACCTATAAAACATGATAACACTAGGCTAGCTCTATCATTGCTCAGCTTTGCCATTAGAGACATAAAACTTATAGGCTTTGAAAGAACTTTCCCTGGACAAACATCTATACCCATTAGTGCATGGTTTAGCAGTACTTAACATGTACTGGTCTGACAACAAGTAACTTTGAAATTGTGCATGATAATTCCTCCTGGCAATAGTAATGCTATCTTATAACCACCATGATTCAGAAACCAGCTGACTTTTGCCTATACAGTGGAACCTCGGATTGCGAGTAACGTGGTTAAGGAGCATTTCGCAAAATACGAGCTATAATTTTTTTTAAATCCTGACTCTGTTTTCAAGTGTTGTTTCGCAAAACAAGCAGGATTCAAGCCTCTGCAGTGTGCAGTACCGCATTTGGCCAGAGGTGCGGGGGCACCGGTGACACTCGGAGCCTCTCGGAAATACTCAGAAACACTTGGAAATACTTGGAAACACTTGGAAACACTCGGAAACACTCAGTTCCCAAGTGTTTATGAGGGTTTTCGAGTGAATCCGAGCAGTCTTCGAGTATTTCCAAGTCTCTCCAGTGCCCCCCTCTTGCCACATGGGGTATTGCATGAAGTAGAAGTCAATGTGGAACAAATTATCTTAGTTTACATTGACTTCTATGGGAAAACTCGATTTGGTATGTGAGTGCTTTGTATTACAGGCATTCTCCTGGAACGGATTATGCTCACAATCCAAGGTTCCACTGTACTTAAAACAGATTATCAGATCAACAGTATATTCCAGAGACATCACTGCCTATTTGTAATTTCTTCATTCACAGGTTTGATTGATGATAACCTTCTTTATACAACCCACTGTGCCTATAAAGTGCCTCACAAAAGGATTCTTTACATTTTCTACATTTTGACATGTTACAAACAAAAAAATAAATGTATTTTATTGGGATTTTATGTGGTAGATTAAGTGGCGCATAATTGTGAAGTGGAAGGAAAATGATTAATGGTTTTAGAAACTTTTTACAAATAAATATCTGAAAAGTGTGGCGCACATTTTTATTCAGCCCCCTTTACTATCATACCCCTAACTAAAATCTAGTGGAGCCAATTGCCTTCAGAAGTCACCGAATTAGTAAATAGAGTCTACCTGTGTGTATAATTTAATCTCAGTATAAATACAGCTGTTCTGTGAAGCCCTCAGAGGTTTGTTAGAGAACCTTAGTGAACAAACAGCATCATGAAGGCCAAGGAACACAGGGATAAAGTTGTGGAGAAGTTTAAAGGTTAGGTTATAAAAAAAAAATATCAAGCTTTGAACATCTCACGGAACACTGTTCAATCCATCAACCCGAAAATGGAAATAGTATGGCGCAACTGCAAACCAACATTTCCATTCACCTAAACTGACAGGCCGGGCAAGGAGAGTAATAATCAGAGAAGCAGCCAAGAGGTCTATGGTAACTCTGGAGGAGCTGCAGAGATTCACAGCTCAGGGTGGAGAATCTGTCCACAGGACAACTATTAGTTGTACACTCTACAAATCTGGTGTATTAGTTGTACACTCTACAAATCTTATGGAAGAGTGGCAAGAAGAAAGCCATTGTTGAAAGGAAGCCATAAGAAGTCCTGTTTGCAGTTTGAAAGAAGACATGTGGGGGACACGGCAAACATGGAAGAAGGTGCTCTGGTCAGAAAATTTTACTTTTTGGCCTAAAAGCAAAACGTTATGTGTGGCGGAAAACTAACACTGCACATCACCCTGAACACACCATCCCCACCATAAAACATGGTGGTGGCAGCATCATGATTTGGGGATACTTTTCTTCCGTAGGGACAGGGAAGCTGGTCAGAGTTGATGGGAAGATGGATGGATCCAAATAAAGGGCAATCTTAGAAGAAAACCTGTTAGAGTCTGCAAAAGATTTGAGAGCGGGGCGAAAATTCACCTTCCAGCAGGACAACAACCCTAAACATACAGCTAGGGCTACAATGGAAACAATTAGATCAAAGCATATTCATGTGTTAGAATGGCCCAGTTAAAGTCCAGACCTAAATTCAATTGAGAATCTGTGGAAAATTGCTGTTCACAGATGCTCTCCATCCAATCCGATGGAGCTTGAGCTATTTTGCAAAGAAGAATGGGCAAAAATGTCACTCTCTAGATGTGCAAAGCTGGTAGAAACATAACCAAAAAGACCTGCAGCTGTAATTGCCGTGAAAGGTGGGTCTACAAAGTATTGACTCGGGGGAGCAGAATACAAATGCACACCACACTTTTCAGTTATTTATTTTTTAAAAAAATATTGAAAACCATTTGTTATTCTCCTTCCACTTCACAATTAGGTGTCACTTTGTGTTGGTTTATCACATAAAATACCAATAAAATACATTTACGTTTTTGGCTGTAACATGCTAAAATGTGGAAAATTTGAGGTGGTATGAATATTTTTTTCAAGGCACTGTACATACTAAATAATTCCAACATCCTAAAGAGACAGTTTAAATTTTTAAGAAAACGTTCTCTCAAATGGTTACCATGCTATTCTGAACAAGTTAAAGTTTTACTGGTAATTTTCTACTTTTATGTTTTACAATCAGTAAGACTGATTCAAGGCTATATGCACATTTGCTCTGAAGGTAGTTATAATACTACATTTCCCAAATAGTTTTTTAAAGTGTGAGCCTAGATATATTCTCTAGCCCAACACTAGATGGTGATAAGAGATTATCACATAAGTCAAATTGTGTGGGTTTAAGACATTTTTTTTCACATACTGTATATACGTTAATGTTTCTCTTGTTTACACAAATTTAAAAATAAAGGTACCTACAGCTATATCAAGACAGATACCCGACATAGAAATGCTCTTACTTGATTTAGATAAATTCAAAATTGTATTTTGATGACACAATGGGGCTAATTTACTACGATTCCCTGGGAGTACTGGGTGCTCTACATGTAACAGCGCCCATTTCAGGGAATTAAGAGTTAAACAAGGTGAACGTACGAATGATAAATCACGCTATTAGCTGTGAACATTCCTTAGTAAATTCGGAATAAGCGCTAATCTGCGATTCCGTGGACCTGCAAGTGCCAATTGCTATCAAGTTATTATATAGCACTGCACTGCAACCATGATCCATGTATGTGAAGAAAACATTTATATGTGAGATGTGCTCTACCTGGCGTGCATCTATTGTTGTATGTTGTAATTAGTATTCCTAGTTTTTTTTCTTCTTTTGCTAACAAATTCAGTTATGAATGAGTATTGCAGAGTAATGCCTGCTATTCTGTAAAGTTACATGTATTGATCATTTACACTTACATAACTGTTTTATGTTATTTTTTTCATGTTTTTTTTTACTTTATTTAGATGACTTTAAAGCAGTAATTATTTGTGTTCATTCTTTAATCATAATACACTATTATAAATGTGTACAGATGTACTTAGCACAATGGCTTGGTGGTCTGCTCAGACGTCTCCAAAGCACTCAAGTTAGGAGTTCAATTCCCAGCCAACCTACCAGCCACCAGCTGTGTTTATTTTTCCCGTGCACGATACCCAACATGTCCTGCTTCAAAATTGGAATGGCAATAAACTTTTACCCTTAAAAATATCAATTTTGCATGTTTTAAGTTACAGAGGAGGTCTAGGGCTAGAATTATTTCTCTTACCCTACCGATCGCTGCGATACCTCACATGTGTGGTTTGAACACCGTTTTCATATGCGGGCACTAGTCACGTATGTGTTCGCTGCATGCATGCTTGTCGGGACAGGGCGCGTTTAAAATGTTTTTTTTTTCTTATTTATTTTACCTTTTTTTTTTTAAAAAAGATTGTGTCACTTTTATTTTTCTATTACATCCCTTGTAATAGAAAAAAACATGACAGGACCTCTTAAATATGAGATCTGGGGTCAGAAAGACCTCAGATCTCATATTTACATTAAAATGTAATAATAAAAAAAAAAAAATGGCATTTAAAAAAATGGAAAAGAAAAATGGTCCATTAAGAGCTATGGGCAGAAGTGACGTTTCGATGATGTTTCTGCCATGCAGTGATATGGAGACGGGTGGGAGCCATCTTCCCCTCACTCATCTACATACCCAGCATGGGGACAGATGCGATTGCCTCCGCCACTTCCGGTGGCTCTGGTAAGCAACATAGGTCACTGGATTGTGGCGGGAGGGGGGCCCTCTCCCTCCGCCAATAAAAGTGATCTTGCAGTGAATCTGCTGCACAGACCTCTTTTATCATGTAGCAGATCGCCCGCTGAAGAAGAGGATACTGGGGTTATGGCAGCTAGCTGCTGCCACAACAACGATATCCTCCTTCAAAGTCATCAGGTAAAACGTCGGTGGGTGGTCCAAAAGTGGGTAAAAAAAAAATCACATTAGAAAAGCAGGGATATAAATCAAGCTAACAAGCATGACTACCCTTTTTGGTGATCAAAAGTCCTTGCCCCAAACCCCAAAAAGTTACATGGCAGGGTTAAAAATCAAGCTAATAACAAGCATGACTAACCTTTTTGGTGATTAAAAGTAGGGATGAGCTTTCGAGTTCAACTCGAACATTGGCTGTTCAATCGTTCGTCGAAATACAAACATTATTGGGTGTTTGCACCAAATTCGAGCGAAATCGCAGTGCATTGCTGTTTGACGATTGGCCAAGCATGCACTATGACCCGCATGCTTTGGCCAATCACAGCACTGTCAGCAAAGAGTGCCATAATTGGCCAAAGGCAGGGTGCCTTTGGCCAATTATGGCTCAGGGGGTTAAGTCCACGCCCCACACTATATATACGCCTGCACACCGGCCCTGTGTAGTGTGTTGCTGCTGTTGACTGAGAGAGAGTGTCATTTCATTTAGATTGAGCATGCAGGTGATTCAGTTAGCTGCAGTGTATTTAGTATATATATATATATATACACACACACACACACACACACTCACATCTAGGCTTGTATATATATAGATCTAGCTAAACTGGATACAGTGGATATATATGAGACTGACTGTATATACACCAGGAACAACCTGCAGTCAGATCTAGCTAAACTGGATACAGTGTGTATATAGATATAGATGGTTGTTCCTGGTGTTCTGTTTCTATATACTGTAGATATATATCCACTGTATCCAGTTTATCTAGATCTCACTGCAGGCCATTCCTGGTGTACTGTTTCTAATATACTTTTGGCAGGCAGGTGATTCAGTGAGCTGCAGTGCATATAATGCGTGGTTTTGCTAATAAAATTTTACAACATGTCTAGAAGACCACCAAGGAGAGGCAGATGCTTACAGGCCATAAAAGAGGGCAAACAGGCTTTGTGTCTACAGCCAACAGTGCTGGTCTTGGACACGGTGCATCCTCAGCACGTGGCCATGGGGCACGCTTGTCCTTTTTTTCGAAAGCTGGCCATGTTGATCCACAACATGCAGAAGAGTTGGTAGAGTGGATAACTAAGCCATCCTCATCCTCTTTCACCCAGGCTCAGAGTAGTTTGCCTGCCAATGCAGCTGCCAAAGCGGCCTTTTCCCTTGCCTCAAGGTCATCAGTCACTCCTTCCCTAGCCCCACCATCATGCAGGAGTCCCCTGAACTGTTTGACCACAGTGTTGGGTACATGCTTCAGGAGAACACGCAGCGTTTTTAAGGCTCCAATGATGGTCCTCAGGTTGAGGAAGGCAGTAACGTGAGCTCAGAGAGGTAGTGCCCAAGAAGGAGAAGAAACTGGCAGTCATGTTCCCCCAGCTGCAGCATACTGCCAGGTTTGCTCCAGTGATGAGGAGGGAGGGGATGATGAGGTCACTGACTCTACATGGGTGCCTGATATAAGAGAGGAGGAGGAAGAGGAGGCACATCTTCAACGAGGCAGGATGTCCTCCAGAGGCCAGCTTAAGGGCAGCCACCCAACTGCATCACACCGCAGAGCTCCGCATGTGTAGGGCGCTGCTGACAAGCGTGGCCAAAACAGCACCCGCTTGGGCACTGAAGAATCCGATAAATAAAAATTACTATTATATCATCTATGTATTTATTTGTCTAGTCCCTATAGATTAGTTAGTCTATTAAAACTCTGAGCGCATGCTACTGTTAATATCACAATAATACAAAGTTAGCTATGAAACCAAACACAGTTAAGAGTAATCAAGTCTCATTTATTTCCCAAGAAAATAAAAAAAAGTGTATATAAGGTATTATAAGCCCACGTACACACGGTCGGAGATTTTGCCAACCAAATCCGTCGGATTTTGCCCGTCGGATTTAGTCCGACGGATTGTGTTCGAAACTGTTGCATACACACGGTTGGGCCAAGTTGGCGAAAAATCCGATCTTTCAGAACGTAATGACCGAATTTCGTTACGATGGGACTACATTCAGGCTAGTAGCCAATAGCTTTGATGTAGGAATTTGATCTGAGCATGCGTGGCACTTGGTCCGATGAAAATTCTCTACACATGATCGGATTAGGTCCGTCCGGCCCAGTTGGTCGGGAAATATTTCCAACATGTTGGAAAATTGGGTCGGACGGAGATTCGGACGGAATCAGTCCGATGCATACCACACACAGTCGGATTATCTGACGACATGGTCCGATAAGACTCATTCCGACAGATTCTCCGACCATGTGTACAAGGGCTTAGCCCACGTACACATGGTCGGAGATTTTGCCAACCAAATCCGTCGGATTTTGCCTGTCGGATTTAGTCAGACGGATTGTGTCCGAAACTGTTGCATACACACGGTCGGGCCAAGTTGGCGAAAAATCCGATCTTTCAGAACGTGATGACGTAATTTCGTTACGATGGGACTACTTTCCGGATAGTAGCCAATAGCTTTGATGTAGGAATTTGATCTGAGCATGTGTGGCACTTGGTCCGATGAAAATGCTCTACACATGATCGGATTAGGTCCGTTCGGCCCAGCTGGTCGGGAAATATTTCCAACATGTTGGAAAATTGGGTTGGACGGAGATTCGGATGGAATCAGTCCGATGCATACCACACACAGTCGGATTATCTGACGACACGGTCAGATAAGACTCATTCCGACAGATTCTCCGACCGTGTGTACAAGGGCTTAGAGATTACATACAATACAATCAGAACACAATACAAGAGAATACTTAGCACATCCTAGCAGCTGAGCTTCATGATGGAATAAGAGATCTCAGCCCACATGGTTTAGGCCTGAGCCATCACCCAGAGTAGGCCTCAAAATGGCCGAGTCATCAGGTTAGCAAAGACATAGCCTCCTGGTAAGGCCGCAGCGAACAGAGAGAGCATTGCCTGTGTGTGTGTGATCCTTTCATTCAAACATACACACCCACTCGTAGCCACCCCCATTTGCCTTCCATCCAATAGATATTGCCAAGAGGTATTCCTCCACATGCCCATTCTTCAGGAAGCTCACTGTATTGTCCACTAGGGGCAGTGTCTCCATTAGCCCTAAGCCATCTAGCTAACTCTTATTCTCTTTGAAGCCTGTAATCACACATATCACAGCAGGTAGGCACGAGCCAAGCCATTGTTCTTCTGATTACAAAGCTTTCATGTGTTTCATTCCAACTGAGGCTAAGTGGCTGTATCAACCAGGAAGTTAAATACCAGAAGTATTATATGAAACCATATTTCTATCTAGGGATGAGCTTCGAGTCAAACTCATGTATGACTCGAAAATTGCCTGTTCGACGAACAGTAAACAATTTGGGGTGTTAGCGGCAAATTCAAAAAGCTGCGGAACACCCTGTACAAGTCTATGGGAGAAATATAAAATAATTTTAAAGGCTAATATGCAAGTTACTGTCCTAAAAAGTGTTTGGGGACCTGGGTCCTGCTCCAGGGGACATGTATCAATGCAAAAAAATGTTGTAAAAATGGCAGTTTTTTTGGTAGCACTGATTTTAATAATGATTAAAGTGAAACAATAAAAGTGTAATATTCCTTTAAATTTCATACCTGGGAGGCAACAGTGGATTGATCAGGTTAATAGGATGCTGATACGTGAGAAGCTGGCATACCAACATAGGAACACCCCCCAAAAGTTTTATAACCTATGGCAAGACTGGCTAGACCTATCAGGCCTGGCTCCGCACCAGTTGGTTCAAAATAGGTTGCTGCAGGGCTGACCTGACCTCGACCTCTGTCATAAGTTCTGAATATCCTGTCTAAAGTTTTTGTACACAACTGTTGGGGCATGATATTGAATGCGGATAGATGTGGGTGTTATGTACGATACTATCTCCATGTGTTCTGTTTCTAAGGGATCTCTGACTCTCTTTCCCTTCCCCTATTCTCTGTTTTTTTCTTTTTCTCTTTTATTTTGTCTCTTATAAAAAGAAAACAAACAGTTAAGTATTGTGAATGCACGAAAGACCTCTCCTCCTTTCATCTTGTGTATTGTGCAGATATCCTGTCTGCTGACAACCTGTTTATTTTGTTTCTTCACCAACGATTCGGTCTCACTTATTCCCATTTAATGTTCCTCCTTGTTTTGGTACCTATGTGTAGAATATGTTTGTTACTCAGATTTCATATTATGTGCATTGGTACATTGTGTGGTCATTGTCATGGATGTCTCGTACCATTATGTTTTCTAATAAAAACTTTTTCTGATAAAAAAAAAAAAAAAATTCGTACCTGGGGAGTGTGTATAGTATGCCTGTGAAGGGGCGCATGTTTCCTGTGCTTAGAACTGTCCCTGCACAAAGTGTAATTTCTGCAGGAAATAAAGTAATTTAAAATCACTCATGGCTATAATGAATTGTCGGCTCCCCGTAATACAGAGAACAGTCATTGAAAGTCATTGATAAAAGAAAAAAAAGCGTGAGGTTCCCCCAAATTCAATTACCAGGCCCTTCAGGTCTGGTATGGATATTAAGGGGAAACCTGCGTCAAATTAAAAAAAAAAATTACGTGGGGTTCCCCCTAAATATCCATACCAGACCCTTCAGGTCTGGTATGGATTTTAAGGGGAACGCCACAGCAAATTTAAAAAAAGCACCTCCTCCTCCTGAACCATACCAGGCCACATGCCCTCAACATTAGGAGGATGATTTGGGGGTCACAGACCCCTCAAAGCACCTTGTCCCCATGTTGATGAGGACAAGGGCCTCATCCACACAACTCTGGCCGGTGGTTGTGGGGGTCTGCGGGTGCGGGCTTATCAGAATCTGGAAGCCCCCTTTAACAAGGGGACCCCAGATCCCGCCCCCCCCTGTTTGAAATGGTAAGGGGGTACAAAAGTACCCCTAGCATTTCACAAAGAAAGTGTAAAAAAGTCCTTTATTAAAAATAAAAAAAGATTCCAGTGGTGGTAATCCACTCTTGCTATCCAGCGACAGATGATCATCTCTCCGGGGTCCAGTGATGGCTGATCTGATCCAACGACGGGTGATCTCTCCCTCCAGTCCAGCGCAGCCCATCCATCCTTCCTCTGTCTCCACTGGTGGAGACACTGCGGGATCCCAACAACCTGACATTTCTTATATGAGGAGGGCGGGGCCCCATGACATAACCCCGCCCCCCTTTAAAGCTAGTGGGGAGGAATATTACACTTTTATTGTTTCACTTTAATCATTATTAAAATCACTGCTCAAGAAAAAACTGCAGTTTTTAAAACTTTTTTTGCATTGATACATGTCCCCTGGGGCAGGACCCAAGTCCCCAAACACTTTTTAGGACAGTAACTTGCATATTAGCCTTTAAAATTAGCACTTTAGATTTTGAGCATTTGAGTCCCATAGACTTTCATCGGGTTCTAAAGTTCACAAAGTTTAGGTCTGTTCGCAGGTTCTGGTGCGAACCGAACCGGGGATGTTTGGCTCATCCTTATTTCTATCCAACAGGCACCACATGCTCTACCTCCCATGCAGTCCATTGGCAACAGTACCTAAAAGACACACACCAAAGAACAAGGTGGACCTCTCCTTGCTCCTCATCAGCTGGGATCTACAACCACACTATACCTTCAGTCCTTCAGAAACCTGCACTGAGAGGAATGAAGGTGTAGAATAGGGATGAGCTTCGAGTTCGAGTCGAACTCATGTTCTACTCGAACATTGCCTGTTCGCCTGTTCAGCGAACAGTGAACAATTTGGGCTGTTCGCAGCAAATTCGAAAAGCCGGAACACCCTATACAAGTCTATGGGAGAAATCTAAAGTGCTCATTTTAAAGGGTAATATGCAGATTACTGTCCTAAAAAGTGTTTGGGGACCCGGGTCCTGCCCCAGGGGACATGGATCAATGCAAAAAAAAGTTTTAAAAACGGCCGTTTTTTCAGGAGCAGTGATTTTAATAATGATTAAAGTGAAACAAAAAAAGTGTAATATTCCTTTAAATTTCGTAGCTGGGGGGTATCTATAGTATGCCTGTGAAGGGGCACATGTTTCTGGTGCTTAGAACTGTCGCTGCACAAAGTGTCATTTGTGCAGGAAAAAAAGTCCTTTAAAATCACTTGCGGCTAAATTGTCGGGTCTCCGTAATACAGAGAACACTCAATGAGTGTTCTCTGTATTAGCCGACAATTCATTCATTCATTGATTAAAAAAAAAAAAAAAAAAAAAAGCGTGGGGGTTCCCCTAAATTCAATTACCAGGCCCTTCAGGTCTGACATGGATATTAAGGGGAACCCCGCATCAAATGAAAAAAAAAATTGACGTGGGGGTCCCCCCAAATATCCATACCAGACCCTTCAGGTCTGATATGGATATTAAGGGGAACCCCGCATCAAATTAAAAAAAAAAATTGACGTGGGGGTCCCCCTAAAAATCCATATCAGACCCTTTATCCGAGCACGGAACCTGGCAGGCCGCAGGAAAAGAGGGGGGGACGAGAGAGCGGCCCCCCCTCCCTCCTGAACCGTACCAGGCCACATACCCTCAACATTGGGAGGATGCTTTGGGGGTCTGTGACCCCTCAAAGCACCTTGTCCCCATGTTGATAAGGACAAGGGCCTCATCCTCACAACCCTGGCCGTTGGTTGTGAGGGTCTGCGGGCGGGGGGCTTATCAGAATCTGGAAGCCCCCTTTAACAAGGGGACCCCCAGATCCCGGCCCCCCCCTGTTTGAAATGGTAAGGGGGTACAAAAGTACCCCTACCATTTCACAAAGAAAGTGTCAAAATGGTTAAATAAGACAAACACACTTTTGAAAAATTCCTTTATTAAAAATGAAAAAAAAAAAAAAAAAAGATTCCAGCGGTGCTAATCCACTCTTGCTATCCAGCGATGGATCTCCGGGGTCCAGCGATGGATGATCATATCCAGCGACGGGGGAATCTCTCAGTCCAGCGCTGTCCATACATCCTTCTTCTGTCTCCTCTCCGGAGACACTGCAGAGAGCACAGCGCTGACGTTTCTTATATTGGGAGGGCGGGGCCACCCGTCACCTGACCCCGCCCCTCTGACGCTGGAGAGGGAAGCCAGGGGTTCCCCAGTGACGTGTGGGTGACCCCGCCCCCTCTGATGTAACGGAAACCTGCGTTACATCAGAGGGGGCGGGGTCACCCACACGTCACTGGGGAACCCCTGGCTTCCCTCTGCAGCGTCAGAGGGGCGGGGTCAGGTGACGGGTGGCCCCGCCCTCCCAATATAAGAAACGTCAGCGCTGTGCTCTCTGCAGTGTCTCCTGAGAGGAGACAGAAGAAGGATGTATGGACAGCGCTGGACTGAGAGATTCCCCCGTCGCTGGATATGATCATCCATCGCTGGACCCCAGAGATCCGTCGCTGGATAGCAAGAGTGGATTAGCACCGCTGGAATCTTTTTTTTTTTTTTCATTTTTAATAAAGGAATTTTTCAAAAGTGTGTTTGTCTTATTTAACCATTTTGACACTTTCTTTGTGAAATGGTAGGAAAAGTACCCCCTTACCATTTCAAACAGGGGGGGGCGGGATCTGGGGGTCCCCTTGTTAAAGGGGGCTTCCAGATTCTGATAAGCCCCCCGCCCGCAGACCCTCACAACCAACGGCCAGGGTTGTGAGGATGAGGCCCTTGTCCTTATCAACATGGGGACAAGGTGCTTTGAGGGGTCACAGACCCCCAAAGCATCCTCCCAATGTTGAGGGTATGTGGCCTGGTACGGTTCAGGAGGGAGGGGGGGCCGCTCTCTCGTCCCCCCCTCTTTTCCTGCGGCCTGCCAGGTTCCGTGCTCGGATAAAGGGTCTGATATGGATTTTTAGGGGGACCCCCACGTCAATTTTTTTAAAAAATTTGACACGGGGTTCCCCTTAATATCCATGTCAGACCTGAAGGGCCTGGTAATTGAATTTAGGGGAACCCCCACGCTTTTTTTTTTTTTTAATCAATGAATGAATGAATTGTCGGCTAATACAGAGAACACTCATTGAGTGTTCTCTGTATTACGGAGACCCGACAATTTAGCCGCAAGTGATTTTAAAAGACTTTTTTTCCTGCACAAATGACACTTTGTGCAGCGACAGTTCTAAGCACCAGAAACATGCGCCCCTTCACAGGCATACTATAGATACCCCCCAGCTACGAAATTTAAAGGAATATTACACTTTTATTGTTTCAATTTAATCATTATTAAAATCACTGCTCCTGAAAAAACGGCCGTTTTTAAAACTTTTTTTTTGCATTGATCCATGTCCCCTGGGGCAGGACCCGGGTCCCCAAACACTTTTTAGGACAGTAACTTGCATATTACCCTTTAAAATGAGCACTTTAGATTGTGAACGTTCGAGTCCCATAGACTTTAATAGGGTTCTAAAGTTCACACGAAGTTTAGGTCTGTTCGCAGGTTCTGGTGCGAACCGAACAGGGGGGTGTTCGGCTCATCCCTAGTGTAGAATTAGGTGTGCCAAGTACTTGCGGGCGATCTGCTATCGCTAAACTAACATCCAATTGTAGCAGGCAAATTTCTGTACCCCAGTTGCTCAACTGTTGAAAGAAATTTGGTCCCAGCCATCCACATGCTCAGTGGCTAAATGCTAGCTTGGCTAAATTGCTAGCACTCCAACTGCTGCCTTTTCAGCTGGTAGACTCTGCCCCCTTTCGTGAAATTTGCCAAATGTGCGGTACCTCAGTGGCAGATTCCCAAATGCCCTTTCTTTTCACGGACGCTCTCTACCTGCATGTGGAAGGCAATGTCTTGACCTCGTTGGACAGATCGGTCAGCAGTAAGGTGCATATTTCAGCTGACTCACGGTCCAGCAGGCATGGACAGGGATGTTACCTTTCTTTCACAGCACACTGGGTAACTCTGCTGGCAGCTGGAAAGGATGCAGGACAGGGTGCAGTATTATTGGAGCTTGTTCCGCCACACCATCCCTCCAAAATGCTAGTAGTGGTGATTCTACCACACCTCTCTCTTCCACCCCCTCCTCTCCTTCTTCCTCTATGGCCACTTCCTCTGTGGATTTTTCCTCAGAACCAGCGGTGCTCCATAGGTCTTCAAGGGGCTACGCAAGCACTCACAAAGATGCCATGCGGTGCTTGAGTTAGTCTGCTTAGGGGACAGGAGCCACACTGGGGCAGAGATTTTGGCAGCTCTACAGGGGCAGACTCAGAGGTGGTTGACATCACGCCAGCTTCAGCCAGGAATGGTGGTTTGTGACAATGGCACCAGCCTCCTCTCCGCCCTCCGACAGGGACACTTGACCCATGTTCCCTGTTTGGCTCACATCCTTAATTTGGTGGTGCAGATGTTCTTGTGCAGGTACCCAGGCTTATAGGATATCCTGAGGCAGGCCAGGAAAGTTTGTAGGCATTTCCGCCAGTCATATAATGCCAGTGCTAGGCTGGCTGACCTTCAAAAGGAATGCAACCTGCCCAAGAACTGCCTCATATGTGACATGCCTACCAGGTGGAACTCAACGTTGGCAATGCTGCAGCGGCTGCACACGCAGCAGAGGGCCATCAACGGGTACCTGTGTGAGTATGGCACCAGGACAGGATCAGGGGAGCTTGGTTTTTTTTCGCCACACCATTGGCTACTGATCAAGGATGCATGCACTGTCCTGTCACCATTTGAGGAGGCCACAAGGATGGTGAGCAGTGACAGTGCATTTATCAGTGATACTGTCCCTCTTGTCTTCCTGTTGGAGCACACGCTTCGTGGAATAATGGACAGGGCACTTGGACAGGAGGGAGGAAGAGAAGGGCTTCCTTACCTCTCAAGGCCCCTTCATCCAGACACCAATAAGAAAGGAAGAGGAGGAGGAGAAAGAGGAGGAGGATTGTGTTAGCATGGAGGTGGAGCCTGGCACTCAGCATCAGCAGCAGTCTTCAAGGGATCGTTTTCAGTCCCCAGAAACCTATAGACTTGTGCATGGCTGGGAGGAGGTGGCTGGGGTTCATGTCATCCTTAGTGACCCAGAGGACTCCGGATCGAATGACTCAGCAAACCTTTGCTGCATGGCCTCCCTGATTCTGCAAAGCCTGCAAAAGGACTCTCGCATTCATGGTATCAAGGAGAGGGCTCATTATTGGCTGGCAACCCTTCTTGACCCATGTTACAAGGTTAAGGTTGCGTAACTTATCCAGCCTTCGCATTGGTCTTGGTGTGGTCAGATGCTTTGAGGTCAGAAGAAAGATCTAGGGTGTTTTTAAAAAAAGAGTACCTGTCATCAACTATTGCTATCATAGGGGATAATTACATTCCCTGAGATAATAATAAAAACAAATGAAAGGAACAGTTTAAAAATGAAATAAAGCAAAATAAATAATAATAAAACACCCCTGTCCTCCCATGCTTACACACAAAGGCGGACGCAAGCTTCTGTCTGGTGTCATATGTAAACAGAAATTGAACCATGCATGTAAGGTATCAACGTGAAGGTCAGATCGAGGGCAGTAATTTTTGCAGTAGACCTCCCCTGTAAATCTAAAGTGGTAACCTGTAAGCCCTTGTAGACACGGTCGGACATTCCGATGGAAGATGTCCGATCGGACCACCGTGTTGTCGGATAATCCGACTGTGTGTGGGCTCCATCGGACTGTTTCTGGCGGAATATCCGCCGGACAAAGTTTTAGAGATGGGCTATAAAACTTTCTGACAACATGATCCAATCGGACTTTGTCCGATTGTGTGTAGAGAATTCCGATCGAACAAAGTGCCACGCATGCTCAGATCAAAGTTATTGGTTACTAGCCTGAACGTAGTCCCATCGTAGCGAAATAACGTCATCACGTTCTGACAACTTTGCCCAACCATGTGTATGCAACAGTTTCGGACAAAATCCGTCGGACAAAATCCAACGGATTTGGTTGTCGGAATATCCGACCTGTGTACAAGGGCTAAAGGCTTTTAAAGCTTTTAAAAATGTATGTAGTTTGTTGCCGCTGCACATTTAGTTGTCTATAAGACCCTTAAAAGACTGAAAATTTGACTACAATCCCTGACATTATTTAACATGTGGAGTACCATCCACCCTCCAGATAAGGACTTTACATTCTACTCTATACCTCACAATCGCTACTCATGTATTGATTACTTATTCATCACACAGAGAGATCTTCCCAGCATAACCTCAGGTAAAATTGGAATCATTTCAGACTCTGACCTGTCTCTCTTTCACTAAAACCCCCCAACCTCCCAACAAAAGCCTTTAACTGGAGACTAAATGCAACACTACTCACAGACCTTAAAATTCAAGTTGTGTTGTCCTTGACTATTGTTTAAATTGGTTTGATGTTCCGAAACACTTAAGTGTGACAAACATGCAAAGGAACAGGAAATGAGGAAGGGGGCAAACACTTTTTCACACCACTGTATTGCATATTCAGAGACAAAGATTGTAAATTACTAGCTAGAACGCTAAAAGTTGGAAACATTTATGGCATTCGCAACAAAGAAGGCAATTTAGCTTGCCATATGTAAAAAATTACATCACACTTCCAAGAATATTATACTAAACTATACAATCGCCCTCTCCAACCTACACCTAAATCCTTGGGTAGCAATAGAGAAACTGCCATCACATCATATCTACAGCATAGTAATATACCCAAACTCTCCAACACAGACAATACATTACTAGAAAGTCCAATCACTCCAGAGGAGCTTTTTTTACACCTATTAATAACTGAAGCCTGGAAAAAGCCCTGGACCAAATGGCTTAAGCTCCTAGTACTACAAAATTTCAAGAAACCCTTATAAAATCCCTTCGTTGACACACTAAACTCCCTTAATGAAACACAAAACATCTCAAATTCTTTCCTTATGAAACACATAACAGTTATTCCCAAATCCGAGAAAGACCAGACTGAATGTTCCAACTACCGCCCAATCTCACTGTTAAAGAGCAACCTAAAAATGTTCACCAAGAATCTAGCAAATAGATTAGGACCACAATTAATAAAACTCATAGGACCTTAACAAGTTGGCTTCATTCCAGGAAGAGAGGCTAAATACAACATAACGAAAACACTTAACCTTATGCATAGACTACTAGCTTCCAATACCGAAGGCCTCTTACTCTCAGCGGATGCAGAAAAAGTCTTTGACAGGGTCACATGGATATTCATGTTCAATACCTGTTTTAATGTAGGTTTTGAGAATAAAATAATGTCTTGGATATCTACATTATATCAGGGTCCTCAAGCCAAAATCAAAATTATAATTAACATAATTAAGGAACAACCAACATATACAAAAAAAAATTAAGTTATTAAACAAATAGCCACCTGGACAATGTTGTGATTAATCAGATAGCCCACTCTAGGTCTGACTGGCCGGCGCTAGGCATGAGCTTGACGTAAGTTTAGAACATTATGGAGCATTCCCAGGAAATTCAAGCACCTGCCCCATAATGCAGTGCGAGACTGTCAATACACCGCAAGACTGTCAATGCACTATGAAATAGCAGTGCATTGATGGCTGCTGATTGGCCAAAGCATGAACCTGACCATGCTTTGGCCAATCACAGCGTGCTCAGCTGTGAGAACCATGTTTGGCCAAAGGCAGAGTGCCTTTGGGCAATCATGGCTCAGGGGACTAAGTCCACACCCCACACTATGTAAGGCTGCTTACATAGTGGCCGTACCTAGTGTAATGAATGAGAGCATCAAAATTACATTTCTAAAGGACAAAATGTAATTTAAAAATGATTGTGGCTGTAATGTATTGCTGGATCCCAGAAATATACATACAAATAATTAAAAAAAGGCTTGAGTTCCCCCTCAGTCCATTAAATGGCCCTTCAGGTCTGGTATGGATTTTAGGGGAACCCTGTGGCAAAATAAAAAAAATTGCGTGGGGCTCCCCTAACATCCATACCAGACCCTTATCTGAGCCTGGAGTTGTGGGTGTTTATGGACGGGGAGACACAGAAGAGTGGGCAAGCCGGGTCAAACCAGACAGTCAGTACAGGAACAGATGCAGCAGGCAGAGGCCGGAACTTGGAACAGGCCAGGTCAGTAACGGATGAGCATGGATGGACCAGAGGATAAGACAGAGTCGTAGAGAAGCCGGAGGTCAGAGGCAGGCAGAAGGCAAGGAAGGTCACAGGTCAGGCCGGTTCAATACACGAATAGATGAGATTCAGGCAAAAGACTCAGGAACACTGTAGATCAAGCAGCAAGATCTGAAGGAGAACTGGGTTTAAATAGCTCGCCTGGCGCCGGTAACTGCGCACACACACGCATGCGCATGCCCAGGCACCCGCAGGCACGCACAGACAGGCGACGGACCACTGTCCCCAGCCAGTCTTTCCTGACACTTGGCCACAGGGAATGGTTGTCATCAGTAGGTGTGGGGCAGAGGCTGTTGACTCTGTCCAGCTGCCAGCGCTTCATCTGGGCGTAGAAGCTTTACTATATCAGCTTGTCATTGGGGAGAGGGGCCACATGTCCTGGCTCCTGGAAACTTCAGAGTTGTTGCCTGTGCTGGGCAGAGTTTGGTAGCACTCTGCTTTGCTAGCGCTTCTGCTTAGGAACCCACATCATCTGCTTCAACTAACTGTTGGGGCGGGAGGCAGGCTTCCTCCAGTCCTAGACTTTGGATCGCTCGCTGGGGAGGAAGGACACCCACATTCTCTTCTGAAATGTGTATCTGTCATTGGGGAGATGAGTCAGTTGCTCCATCTCCCAGACTTGACTCCCGATGTGGAGCGAACACAGCTTTATTTGCTCCTAAGTCACTACATTGCCATTGGGGAGGGGGAGGAACACCTTCTCTCCCTTGCCCTGGATCCTGATCTGCTGCTGGGGAATGACTGCCACCTTCTAATCCTGCACCTCCAGAACTGCTGCAGATGTGAGGCAGAGGTCCTGGGCCCTCTGTCTGGTTGTCAGCGCTTCAGCAGCAGAAATTTCTTGCAACTCCTCAGATGCTGCTGACAGGAAATCCCATGTCCCTGTCAGTGGTGAGGGAGAAAGGCTGTCTGCCTCTCCTCTCAGGCAGGCCAAACCTGCTGTTGGGCAGAGCTCAGTGATGTACGGCTCCAATGCCAGCTCTTCTGCTGGAGGCTCACAGGTTGTTCTTTCTCAGCAGAAAATTCTATTAAATCCCCAGTGTTGGAATTGCTGCAAATCCAGGGCACGGGCTGGAGGCACTTGGGCCCAGAGCCAGTACTTTGGCAGGTGACTCTTAATCCTTAACATCATTTGATGAAATGTCAAGTCTGAGCAAGCTGCACACCCCGTTACAATAAATTGGAAAAATTCAAATTCCCCATGGGGCTTTTTATCAGCAATGAGAAACAGATGCTCTTGTAAAAGTTAATTGATTTTATCAATCAATATAATCAAACTTCATTGAAGTACAGGAGTTTAAAATATGAGCTCTGGTGTACATAAAGCAAAAAATTTGGTTAGGGAAATAACATTCATCATATTATTTTTTTCTGCAAAACAATAGTATCGGATTTACACAATTTCGATGTTGTATTAAACTGAGTGACCATTTAGTACAGAAATACCCCAATGCATTTCAACCTTGGGAAATTTCAATCTTCTTTAGGGGGTTTCTCACATTTCTGTAAGTACATCAAAAGGACAAAATTCAACATTTCACAGGATCAATTCATAAAATTTTCAATATTGATACATTGCAGCATCAAATATTGGAATAAACCTATATTTACGCTTTCAACCAAATGGATTTGCTTGAACCAGAGACTTTCCTTAAAAACCAAACACTTTCCCTGGAGACAATCCTAGACCCTGCTGCGAAACTGTCCACACCCAACCTTCTCACCAAAGAGGGGGAGGGCCAACCCCAAAAATCACAGGCTTACAAGGAGTCACAGAATCAAAGAGTTGCCCCAAGAAGGGAGAACAGAGGGGCGGCAGCACCTGAAAAGAACAATTATAAACTATTATAAACTATTAATATGTCCATATGACTGCATATCACAGAGGGACAGCAGAGAAAGTGAAACAAGCTTATAGACGAGAGCCTTCAAAGGAATTATAGTGCGTTTTATAAATTATTTGTATTTTTATAAATGTTTTTGTTATATGAACACCATATTGATAATTAGGGGTATATGTGTAGGCCCAATGCTTCATGCCATTTATAAAATATTATATCAGAAAAATAAAATAACTAAATGATTGCATACATGAATTATTAAATGAGTATATATTAAATGAATTGAGGTGGTCATTAGGCATTTAATACCCACCAGATGATCACCCGATTATAAGAGAAGTGAAGGGGGATCAAGAAAGTTTACCTGCTTTTCACTTATATTCCAAACCAGTCATCTTAAAACATGCCCTCTATTATAGTTTAATCATGTATAAGTTTTAATTGGAATATAGTTATTTTAATATTGCTATGACTTGTATATCTGTATGTCCAAAGGCATTGTGAGTGTATTATTACCCGCACTGTCTATGAGATGTATTGTTGTTTTTATGTCTTTTATATTAATTAAATAAAAGATTGTTATTATCATTTTTAGTGGGTGAGCAGCGCCGCTACATATGACTGCTACATATAGTGCTAGCAGTATTTGGAGCATTGTGATTTGTTTACCACCATAAACATGGCTGCTAGTATAATACATGACCGTTTCTAGATCATTCAAAAATGTCAGCCTCCATACTTGAGACACGTCTCCAACAAAATGGCTGCCGACACACTTCCCGTCTTTACATATAAATTGATGCACTTTAGAACCAATCTTTTTACCCTGATGAAGTGTCATGATGTAATGCATAGGGAGTGGCTGGATTTTGTAGGAACTGGAAGTGACGTAAGAGGCATCTGAAACGCCGTTTATTTGTTTACAACTCTGCCTGTTTTTTTATCTTTTCTTCTAAGCGCCCATTTGTTTTTTTAATAAATAAATCAACCTATTAATATGGTTTTGCACTATGGGAGCCCCCTTTCATATGACGGCTTTGTGTGAATGAGCATGTGGGAACTCCGGAGGTTATCATTCACACTTGGATTATCAGCACCTGAATGATACTATCTGTCACCACTAGCCATCACTATATTTAAGGATTGAGCGATCATTAGATGTCTTCCAGCTAAGTGCATTACTAATGCCCCGTACACACGAGAGGGATTAAGTCTGACAGACCTCCAAAGGAGTTCCGCCGGAGTTCCGCCGGAGTTCCGACGGAGTTCTGGCGGACTTTTCGACCGAACGGACTTGACCACACACCATCACACCAAACTCCGACGGAGTCGAACGTGATGACGTACGACTGGATTCGACGTAGGAAGTTTCTAGACAGTAGCCAATAGCTGCCCTAGCGTCGGTTTTAGTCCGTCGGAGTAGCACACACACGAGCGGATTTTTCAAAGGGGACCGGGTCCGGCGGAGTTCCGTCGGGAAAATTTAAAGCATGCTTCATTTCTAAAGTCCGTCAGACTTTAGCGAAGCTAAAGTCCGTTGAAGCCCACACACGATCGGATAGTCCGCCGGACTCAGTCCGTCGGAGTTTGGATGTCGAAAAGTCCGCTCGTGTGTACGGGGCATTAGGCTACATTTACTCCTCACTGAGGTAAGAGTCCAGAGAGCATAGAGCAATATTCAGTGGATTCAAGAATATTATATATTGAAGATTGTATTCCGTTTTGTCATCACATCTTTACTTATACATAGACATTCATTTTATTTAATATATATATATATATATATATATATATATATATATATATATATATATATATATCAGACTGTTGCTTTGCAATCTTACACCAGAATCTCTGCCTGGTTTTACCCATGTAATACACGCCACACTTGCAGGTTATGAAATAGACCACTCTGCAAGTCTGGCAATTTACAAAGTGTTTAGGTTTAAAAACCTGTCCATCTGTTAAAGTGAATACTTTTTCTTTCCTGATTAAAGAACAGTGAGCACAGGGGAATGTACCACGTACTGAACAGTGTTTCTTGTTTGAAACTAAGTGTCTTCCGGAAACACCGAGGGGGCCATGGCAGAGTCTCGCACAGTGGCTCAGGTGGCAGCCCTATTTGGGATTTCTTCGGGTGGAGTTTTTCATGGGCACCTGCAGATAATTACTAATCTAACAAGCAATATAAGATAGGTCACACGCCATGATCCTTCAGCTGATCCCTGGCGTGTGCACTGCAATTCACATATCAGGATGGATGGCTAAAGATGGCTATAGGAGCTTAGACTATACCAACAAATAATACATGGATTGCTTTTTTTAATGACATTTTTTGTTGTCATTTAGATGCAGTTGTTACTCTGGTTGGTAATAACTACAGAGGTACTGCACATTTTCTTTTGGCCCTCATCATATGCCTACCACATCATATCATCAGGTAACTATCTGGGGTTGATAGGTGTAGTAATTATTTCAGTGTCCCACTCATGTACTCTTGAATATTCATACTCTTCTGAACCCTTTCTCTTTACAAGTCATTAGTATTATTAAAGAGGAAGTAAACCCTGATGAGTTTACTTCCTCTTTCATTCCCTGCAAAGGCAAAGCATAATGGACTACTATGCATCGCATAGTAGCCCATTATGTGTCACTTACCTGACACAGGAGCCAGCGAAGTTGCCGCTGTCCCCTGTAGTCCGCCGCATCCATCTTCTCGGTGGGGTCTCGCAGCTCCGCCGCTGTCATTCGGCGAAGCCGCGATGACGTCACTCCCGCGCATGCGCGCGGGAGCCGACACGCGCGGCAGCTCCGTTGCTGAGAATGCCGCGCTCAGTGAATTTCATATCACTTGATTATTCCTATTATTTAACACACTCTTCCATCAGCACCTCTGAATTTGCTTTTTAATGCACATCTCTTTATTATCACTATCATTCTTATTTAACCACTTTCAGACCGGACCAATTTGCTGGTCAAAGACCAGACCACTTTTTGCGATTCGGCACTGCGTCGCTTTAACTGACAATTGCGCGGTCGTGCGACGTGGCTCCCAAACAAAATTAACGTCCTTTTTTTCCCACACATAGAGCTTTCTTTTGGTGGTATTTGATCACCCCTGCGGTTTTTATTTTTTGCGCTATAAACAAAAATAGAGCGATAATTTTGAAAAAAACGCATTATTTTTTACTTTTTGTAATAATAAATATCCCCCAAAAATATATAAAAAAACTTTTTTTTCCCTCAGTTTAGGCCGATACGTATTCTTCTACATATTTTTGGTAAAAAAAATCGCAATAAGCGATTATTGATTGGTTTGCGCAAAAGTTATAGCGTTTACAAAATAGGGATAGTTTTATAGCATTTTTATTAATAATTTTTTATTATTATTTTTTTTACTAGTAATGGCGGCGATCTGCGATTTTTATTGTGACTGCGACATTGTGGGGGACCCATCAGACATTTTTGACACATTTTTGGGACCATTGTCATTTATACAGTAATCACTACTATATAAATGCAGTGATTCCTGTGTAAATGACACTGGCAGTGAAAGGGTTAACCAGTGGGTGGCAGTGTAGGGGTTAAGTGTTCCTAGGGGTGTGTTACTAACTGTGGGGGGGTTGGGCTTTCATTTAGTGTACACTGATCTCTGCTCCAATCACATGGAGCAGAGATCAGCGTCACTAGTTGCTAGGCAGAATGGAAAAATGTTGTTTATACAGCATTTCCTCCATTCGGCCGCTCCGTGAGACGATCGCGGGGATGCCCGCGGCGATCGAGTCCGCGGGTCCCGCGACCGGACTCACGGGGGTCCCGACCAGCGCGGGAGCGCGCCGCCGGCGGCGCGCTCCCGATGGCACGGCGGCAACGAATATTGGACGTACATGTACGCCAATATGCCTGCCCGTGCCATTCTGTCGACGTACATCGTCGTGCGCTGGTCGGGAAGTGGTTAATTATGGGATTGTCACAAATTTTAATATTCATTTCACTACCATATGCTCCCTAATAGCGATAGATTCTCATGCACTGTTCACCTTCACTTCCCTTATAATCGGGTGATCATCTGGCAGGTATTAAATATGACCACCTCAATTCATTCAATATATACTCATTTAATAGTTCATGTATGCAATCATTTAGTTATTTTATTTTTCTGATATAATATTTTATAAATGGTATGTAGCATTGGGCTTACACATATATGCCTAATTATCGGTATGGTGTTCATATACAAAAAACATTTATAAACATACAAATAATTTATAAAATACACTATGGGGTTTAATTACAAAAAGCAAATCCAATTTGCAGTACAAGTGCACTTGGAAGTGCAGTCGCTGTAAATCTGAGGGGTAGATCTGAAATGAAGGAAAGCTCTGCTGATTTTATCATCCAATCACGTGCAAGCTAAAATGCTGTTTTTTATTTTCCTTGCATGTCCCCCTCGGATCTACAGTGACTGCACTTCCAAGTACACTTTCAAGTGCACTTGTAGTGCAAAGTGGATTTGCGTTTCATAAATAACTCCCTATAATTCCTTTGAAGGCTCTAGTCTATAAGCTTGTTTATCTTTCCCTCCTGTTCCTCTGTGATATACCATCATTGGACATATTAATAGTTTATAATTGTTATTTTCAGGTGCTGCCGCCCCTCTGTTTTCCCTTCTTGGGGCAACTCTTTAAATCTGTGACCCTTGTAAGCCTGTGATTTTTGAGGTTGGCCCTCCCCCTCTTTGGTGAGAAGGTTTTGCAGCGGGGTCCAGGATTGCCTCAAGGTAAAGTGTTTGGTTTTTAAGGAGTCTCTGGTTCAAGCGAATCCATTTGGTCGAAAGGGTAATTATAGTTTTTTTCCAATATTTGATGCTGCAATGTATCAGTATTGCAAATGTAATGAATTGATCCTGTGAAATGTTGAATTTTGTCCTTTTGCTGTACTTACAGAAATGTGAGAAAACCCCTGAAAAAGACTGAAATTTCCCAAGGTCGAAATGCATTGGGGTATTTCCATACCAAATGGTCACTCAGTTTAATGCTTTATGGAAATTATATAAATCCAATACCATTGTTTTGCAGGAAAAAAAAAATATATATGACAAATGCTTTTTCCCTAACCACATTTTTCACATTATGTACACCAGAGCTCATATTTTAAACTCCTGTACTTCAATTAAGTTTGATTACCTTCTTTATTAATAAAATCAATTAACTTTTACAAGAGCATCTGTTTCTCATTGCTGCTAAAAATCTCCATGGGGAAATTGTTCAAATTTTTTCATGTCCTGTACATTTACCCGGCTGTTGGACAGACACAGTCCACCATCCAAACTCATACTGTGCAGAAACAGGTTCATCAAGTTCAGTCAATACTTGCTGCATCCATAAGAGCTCCACTTCCATAGCTGCAGGTGGAGGTGTGCATAGCACACTGTTACTCTACCCCATTTCTGACACTCCAGCCAGGATTTCAGAGCTGTTGGCCGTAGCTGTAGCCAAAGCCTTCCATCGGATTGTTGTTCTATCAGAATGTTTATACTGAAATATTAAAATAGTATTGTAATTATGAAAATATGCAAATCTTTGATTTGGGAGATTTACAATTTTCTTACAATACAAACAAGAAATGTAAGCTTGTTTATTTGTGCTATTTTGAAGACAAGTGATAGAAATTACATTGCTTAAAAATATATATTTATTAACTAAAATACAGTGCAAAATAATATCAGGTATATTTCGTGAATAAAACAAATACATGGATATACAGTACTTCTACATATCAGAGAAATGATGATTGAGATAATATTATTCACATTTCTATTATTCAAGTTCTTATAACAAAATACCACATTTCAATATTACAATGATACTTGTACATTTTGATACTTTGTAATTCTTGTGAATCGCTTCTGTGGTCTCACAGACTTATATAAACAATCTGTTTACTTTAACTATGTGATCCTCCTCAAACAGACAGATCTCCCGACACTCTTAAATGTGCACAGACAAAATGCCATATTGTGCATGTGGCTTGACAATACAATCAAGGCTTCTATTAAATTTAGAGTGAATCTATTTTTAAACACATATTACGACAAAACCATTATGCAGACTTTGGTCTTAGCTTTCTAGAGACAGACAAAATGCATATGTCTATTAATATTTGGAATATAATTATATCATGCTGCAGGTAGACATAAAACAACTCCAAATGCTAGGCCACAATATTAAATGGTTCTGTTTTGTATATGTAAAAAAAATTCAATTACCAAAAAGGTATAATATGGTAAGATCAATACTTTACCAAAACTCTAAGCCCTTGTACACACGGTCGGAGAATCCATCTGAATGTGTCCTATCGGACCATGTTGTCGGATAATCCGACTGTGTGTGGTATGCATCGGACTGATTCCGTCGGAATATCCGTCGGACCCAATTTTCCAACTTGTTGGAAATATTTTCCGACAAACTGGTCCGATCGGACATACTCCGATCATGTGTAGAGAATTCCGATCGGACAAAGCTATTGGCTACTAGCCTGAACGTAGTCCCATCGTAACGAAATAACGTCATCACGTTCTGAACGATCGTATTTTCCGACAACTTGGACAAAATCTGTCGGACAAAATCCAACGGATTTGGTTGGCAGAATGTCCAACCATGTGTACAGGGGCTAAGAAGTCTGTCATCTTGAGAAGTTTCAATAGGCAAGTCCCAAGGGGACTCCTTCCAATCTCCCTGCATCTCTCTGTCTTTCAGTGAGCCATAGACTGCTCCCTGGAGATCTTTCCTTCAGCCTCTATAGAGATGGAATCATTCAGCCATCTTCCAATTTCTCTCCCATCAGACCCCAGATTGTGGTCTGTAGCTACTTTTTTATCTTACCCTAAAAGTGGGTGTGTATGTGTACTTGATTGTGTCAAATGACCATGGTGTTTATATGTTTCTATGGAAACCCTATATAAAACGGCATTTTGAATAATTACCAATTTCTGCCTCTTAGGGGCAGTGTTGGATCAGAAATTACTTCAAATGTGATTGACCTGAACTTCTGACCTTGGCTTAGCAAAACACCATTAATTGTGTGATGGTTGACAATTACATGTCAATTTCCCCAGACTCTGGGGCTCCACCCCACACAATTAACTGAGACCTGTAAATGTCATGAAAGTGAACTCATTATTCTAACGATAAGCGTAATAGTTTCATGAACAAACTCTTCATAGGATCTCATATTTGCAACCTTATAATAATACTATATATGGACAGGTTTATAAATGAATAGCTAATACATATATACTGTACTATATACATATTATAAAATAAAGCATCATTTAAAATACAATATGAGAGGAATTGTGAATAAGCCCTCTGGTTTCTGTGGCTCATTCTAGAAATACCAATTAGGTCTGTAAGCTCACTTGAAATACGATTGCCTAAACTATACACGTCTATGGAATCTTCACCTTATCTGGTTTATTTTTCTAAGTGTTTAAACCTTTGAATTATAACATGGGGGATGGCACAACCAGACTTACAGACTCTTTATAAGACATAAAATAACTTTTGCAATAATGCCTTTTCATGGACCATGAACTCCGATTCAACTCCAGAGCCAAAATGGCTCCTCTCATGTCCAATATATATGAATATGAAAAACATGAAAAATTATACAATATGCGACTTTATATATATATATTCTTTTAACCCCAAATGTTCTGACAGTTCTATTTCCACTGGCACACATGGGCTACATACCAGTGGAGGGCCTTGTAGCTCTTGTCCAACAGCATCTCTGCTTGGGCCAGCCTGCTTAACTCAGTTGTCCACTCCTTGTGTGGTTGTATCCCCAATAACATCATTCACCCTTCACACTGTGACCAGTACCTTTCCTGGATGGAGGGGAGATTTTTTTGCTGGTGGCGCTGCTCGCGGTCTAGCGTTCCCTAGAGTATCCATTCTGGATACTGAACTTTGGCTATATTTTGACCCCAAATGTTCTGACAGTTCTATGTCCACTGTCACAAAGGACAAAGCAGCGGTCACAAGGTTTATCAGGAGCAGCATGGACCTGAGCAGTAAGAATTTTGTCAACCAAAGGAGAAGTAAGACTGGTGCGAACCGTAGCCAAGATACGATCAGGAGGAATCATAGGAACAAGAACCAACTCCGACTTGGAAGTGGAGGAAAATTGTTGTGACAAGGCATCAGCCCTTACATTCTTAGTACCGGGTAAGAATGAGACAATGTAATTAAAGCTTGACAAGAAAAGAGCCCATTGCGCCCTTCTGGGAGAGAGTCGCTTAGCCTCAGACAAGAATGTAAGATTCTTATGGTCAGTAAGAATAAGAACAGGCACAGTGGTACCTTCAAGGAAATGTCTCCATTCATTCAGGGCTAATATGATCACCAACAGCTCTCTGTCACCATCTCATAATTGCACTCAGCAGGTGACAATTTCTTGGAAAAAGTAGCCACATGGATGCATAGCGCTCTCAGAGTTAGGACGTTGAGACAGAAGGGCGCCGACTCCAGTCTCAGAAGCATCAACTCCTAGGATAAAAGGCAATGTAGGATCAGGATTAGGGATGAGCTTCGCGTTCGAGTCGAACGTACGTTCGACTCGAACATTGGCTGTTCGTGCGTTCGGCGAATTCCGAACGTTTTGGGCGTTCGCGTCAAAATTCGAGTGGCGCGCGCGGACCACAATGCACTGCGTCGGCGCAGTGCATTGCTGCCCGATGATTGGCCAAGCATGCACTGTGACCCCGCATGCTTGGCCAATCGCAGCGCCGGCAGCGAGGAGAGCCATGATTTGCCACAGGCATCCTGCCTGTGGCCAATCATAGCTCAGGCTGTGTAGTGCACGCCCCACACTATATAAGGCCGCCTTTAAGGCGGCCTCCTGTAGTGTGTTACTTTGCATCTGAAGCAGTGGGTGTTCTGTGTACCTTCAACACAGTACACACCAATCGTTTTTGGCTGATTTCCTATCTTGCTGCTGTGTAGTGGTTGTTGTCTGTGCCCTGACTGCAGTATACACCACTATATTCACCTCACCTATATAGCTAGTGATCTAGCTTTAACCACTTAACAACTGCCCATTGCCGATTAATGGCTTCAGGGCGGTTGTTTAACTCAGAGAGGCCGTTAATTAACGGCCTCCCAGAATTCTGCTCTCGCGTGCCCCGAGGTGTGCACACTCGAGAGCATCCGTGACCGCCGGGTCGCATCACGGATCACGGTAAACGGCCGCTCATAGCGGCCGTTTACCACGTGATTGCTCCGTCAAATGACGGAGTGATCACTTGGAAACAAACCGGCGTCATGTTATGACGCCTGTTCCTCCCTCCCCTTTCTGTACCGATCGGTACAGCGGAGGGGAAAGAGATCGGTGTCAGCAGCGATGTGGGCTGCATCTGCAGTGCCCACATCGCTGCTCACCGAATTTAACCCCTCAATTCCCTGCCAATACTCTGCAATACCAGTGCATACTCTGCAGTACCCTGCCATTACTCTGCAGTACCCCGCCATTACTCTGCAGTACCCCGCCATTACTCTGCAGTGCAGTACCCCGCCATTACTCTGCAGTGCAGTACCCTGCCATTACTCTGCAGTGCAGTACCCTGCCATTACTTTGCAGTACCCCGCCATTACTCTGCAGTACCCCGCCATTACTCTGCAGTGCAGTACCCTGCCATTACTCTGCAGTGCAGTACCCTGCCATTACTCTGCAGTGCAGTACCCTGCCATTACTCTGCAGTACCCCGCCATTACTCTGCAGTACCCCGCCATTACTCTGCAGTGCAGTACCCCGCCATTACTCTGCAGTGCAGTACCCTGCCATTACTCTGCAGTGCAGTACCCTGCCATTACTCTGCAGTACCCCGCCATTACTCTGCAGTGCAGTACCCTGCCATTACTCTGCAGTACCCCCCATTACTCTGCAGTAACCCCCATTACTCTGCAGTACCCCCCAATACTCTGCAGTACCCGCCATTACTCTGCAGTACCCCCAATACTCTGCAGTACCCTGCTATTACTCTGTAGTACCCCGCCAATACCCCGCCAATACTCTGTAATACCCTGCCATAAATTGCCATACCCAGCCATACTCAGAGATACCCAGCCATACTCGGTGATACCCTGAAATACCCAGCCATAGACGCCCCCCACCCCTCACCGCCCTCCGGTGCTTCTACCAACTCGCCAGTACGATCAAAGCCAGAATCTTTTTTTTATTTTTTATTTCAGGCTTCCCAGCCTAGAGGTGAGATGTGGGGTCATATTGACCCCCAGATTTCACTGTAAAGAGGACCTGTCACCCCATATTCCTATTACAAGGGATGTTTACATTTCTTGTAATAGGAATAAAAGTGATCAAAAATATATTTTTGGGAAAAAAATGTCAAACTAAAATAAATAAAGTAAAATGAACAATAAAAAAATAAAATAAAAATTAAAGCGCCCATGTCCCCATGTGCTCGCATGTGCCACACATGTGAGGTATCGCCGAGAATGTTAGAGCGAGAGCAATAATTCTAGTCCTAGACCTCCTCTGCAACTCAAAACATGTAACCAGTAAAAAAATATTTAAAGCGTCGCCTATGGGGATTTTTTAAGTAGCGACGTTTGGCGCCATTCCACGGGCATGTGCAATTTTGAAGAGTGACATGTTTGATATCTATTTACTCAGCATAACTTCATCTTTCACTTTATGCAAACATTGGGCTAACAAGTGGTTAATAATAGAGCTTGCAGTCAGTAGTGTTAGGAGATAGTGCGTGCTGTCTGCGTGCTCTGTACCCAGTACATACCGCTATAATATAGGGCAGGCCCCTACTTTCAAACATCCAACTTACAAACATCTCCTACTTGCAAACGCAAGGAGACAGCAGCAAGTGAGATGAAAAAAGATGGACGACAAAACAAATTATACAGGGGTGATAACCCTTCCCTATGTTTTCCAAAAAGCTTAAAGATAGTTTTTTTGACTGGAGCTACACTTTAAAAATGTACCGGTTGAAAATGACAAACAGATTCAACTTAACACAACAAACCTACGCAGTCCCTGTCTTGTTTCCACCGCCTGTATACTGCTGTTCTGAGTATATAGGGCCTGGGGGCCACACGCATTTCCTTTTTTTAATATGGGTACGGGGTTCCCCTTAATATGCGTACAAGACCCAAATAGGCTGGTAATGGGCAGGGAGGGCTACCCATGCCATGTTTCTCAATGATTTTCAACCATATTGCAGGAACCAGATATAACATTAAAACCGCAAGCAGTTTTAAATGGTGTTATTTCCGTTTAATGTCATTTTGTGCAGGGACTGTTCTAAACACGGGAAACACGTGGCACTTCACAGGCATACTACAGACACCCCGCAGGCACCATATTTAAAGGAATATTTCACTTTTTTTTTCACTTTAATCGTCATTAAAATCAGTGCTCCCGCCAAAACGGTAGTTTTTAAAACTTTTTTTTGCAGTGACCCATGTCCCCTGAGGCAGGAGGCAGGTCGCCAAACCCTTTTTAGGACACTACCTTGCATATTAGCCGTTAAAATTAGCACTTTCCAATTCGAACGTTCGAGTCCCATAGACTTCAATGGGGTTCTAATGTTCGTACCGAACGCGGGGGTCGTTCGCAAGTTCTGGTGCGAACCGAACCGGGGGGTGTTCGGCTCATCCCTAATCAGGATGTGCCAACACAGGAGCAGAAACAAAGGCAGCCTTGAGAGTCTCAAAGGTCTTAATGGACTCCGGAGACCAGGGTCCTTTCTGGTGATATCAGTCAGGGGCTTGACCAGAGACGAGAAGTTAAAAATAAACTTCTGATAGTAGTTGGCAAAGCCAAGGAAACGCTGCAGAGGATGTAAACCCATGGGTCGAGGCCACTGTAGGACTGCTGAAAGTTTCTCTGGGTCCATCGAAAAACCAGCAATGGAAATGACATAGCCCAGGAATGTAACCTGTTCACCATGGAACTCGCACTTCTCCAGTTTACAATAGAGATTGTTCTCTCAGTTTCTAAAGCACACGACAGACATCTGTGTGGTTGCTCTCCAGGAACTTGAAAAATATGAGGATATCATCGAGATAAACCACTACACACAACTGCAACAAATCTCGGAGGACATGGTTAATAAATTCCTGGAAAACTGCTGGGGCATTACAATGGCCAAAAGGCATTACCAGGTATTCATAATGGCCTGTTCTGATATTAAAACACAGTTTCCACTCATCACCCTCCTTAATGAGCATGATATTGTATGCCCCTCTCAAGTCAAGCTTTGTGAAAACCGTTGCTCCCTTGAGGCGGTCAAATAACTCAGTAATCAATAGAATCGGGTAGGCATTCTTAATCGTGACACGATTGAGACCCCTATAATCTATACAAGGTCTCAGTTCGCCGCTCTTCTTTTTCACAAAGAAGAAACCAGCACCAGCAGGAGACGAGGATTTGCGGATGAAACCTCGAGAAAGTGCGTCAGCAACATACTGCTCCATGGCCTTATCCTCCAAGACCGACAAAGGGTAAACGAGGAGGTATGGCACCAGGTTCAAGGTCAATCGTGCAATCATAAGGCCGGTGTGGAGGCAAACTACCGGCTTGACCTTTATCAAAGACATCGCTAAAATCACGGTACTCCTCCGGCAGGGAGGACAGTGAAGAGGTGCTGTCATGAAAAGGTCCACCCGTTGGTGGCGCCGTTGATCTCTTGGATTGCAGTACCAGTGTCCACCAGCGGGTGTCTTCTAACACCCAGGGCCTGTAATAAGAGGACCTACCTCCTGGTGGCACTATGGGATCCTTGGACTGTAGTACCGGTGCCCACCAGCGGGTGTACTCCGGCAGTGTGGATCAGACAGCACCTTCTGCGCTCAGCTGTCACATGAGGGTAATCATTGGTAGTCTTATAAATACCCGGCAAGCCCTAACATGCTTGCCTTGGTATCGCTCTCTCCATGTGCCCTGACCTTGGAACCTGAACCTGAACCCTGTATCTACCTGACCTGTTCTTGCCTCCTGCTACCTAGATCCCTGCTCTGCAGCCCATCCATCCGTCCTTACCCATCTACTGATTCCCCGGTGTATGACCTCGGCCTGGCTTTCGTTGACGTCTCTGGTAGTTCCCATTTATTGTATATATATTACTTGTTGTTGTGGTTGGTAGTGCACTGTTTGTTTTCACTTTCCTTTTATTTATAATAAACACTTTTGTTATTTCACTCACATGAGTTTTGGGTTTCCTCTGTGCAGTCCACACAGTCTGGTCTAATAATTCACTGATAGTATACCAAGGCCATCCCTGACCAGACGTGGCTGCATTGAGGAACCATCCTGACCTGTTAGTCTGCCAATATGGATTTCAATGAAATTGCGTATTATTCTCTGCTGGTAGAAGAGGATGGTGAAAATTCTCGCCAGCTTCTAAAAAGGTGGACTAGTAACCAGCTGATGGAAACCATCCAATCAGCTCATTCCCTGGTGGATCAGGGCTACATGTCATTTAAGGATGTTCAGCCCTTAATCCAATTATGTGCAAAGCCAGCCCTGTCATGTTATCCCGAAGGAAGTGATGATTTTTCTCCCCCCTTCAATTTGGGCCAAGTTGAATCTCTGGTATGGTTGTTAGAGGATGATCCAGCCTATTTCATGGAATGTTATTCCTCTTGTCCACAGCAGGTGTTGTCTGATTGCATCCATTCAGTGCAATCTCTGGTTAGTCGGGCTGTGTGTGAATCAGTGTTTGTTCAACCTGTGCTACAGGCATGGTCAGGTCTCCTGCATTTAGCCAAGCCACAACATTCCAGCTCTGTCACTAATCACCTGCCTTCCCAAGTTTCCATCTCCCCATTGTCTATGGCAACCTTAGCTACAGCCCAGTCTACTCCACTTCCTACCAAATACTACTATCCTGTCACCAAGTGTAGCACCTATGCTGCCTTCAATCCACCTGCCTCTTCTCTTCCACCTGTAACAATCCCACAAAACCCTCCTTCTGCCACTGTTCCTTGGTCTTCCTTTTTGCCCAGATACTTTCTTTTCTTACAGCCCTGCACCTACATACAAAGCTGCAGTGGCTAAGTCAAAAAAGAAACGAAAGTTCTTTCCGACCCGCACAATCCTGCCAGTAACCCAACCCGCCTCCGCACCAACCAACCCGGTCCAGCCTGCATGCATGCCAGTTGTACCCGGTGGCCCACCTAAGCCTGACGTCCCAGTTCCAGCTACCCAGCCTGACGTCCCAGTTCCAGCTACCCAGCCTGACGTCCCAGTTCCAACTACCCAGCCTGACGTCCCAGCTACCCAGCCTGACGTCCCAGCTACCCAGCCGGACGTCCCAGCTACCCAGCCGGACGTCCCAGCTACCCAGCCGGACGTCCCAGCTACCCAGCCGGACGTCCCAGCTACCCAGCCGGACGTCCCAGCTACCCAGCCTGACGTCCCAGTTCCAGCTACCCAGCCGGATGTCTTGCTGCCTGCCTTCCAGTCTGATGTCCTGCTGCCTGCCTTCCAGTCTGATGTCCTGCTGCCTGCCTTCCAGTCTGATGTCCTGCTGCCTGCCTTCCAGTCTGATGTCCTGCTGCCTGCCTTCAAGTCTGATGTCCTACTGCCCGCCTTCAAGTCTGATGTCCTGCTGCCTGCCTTCAAGTCTGATGTCCTGCTGCCTGCCTTCAAGTCTGATGTCCTGCTGCCTGCCTTCAAGTCTGATGTCCTGCTGCCTGCCTTCCAGTCTGATGTCGTGCCAGCCTTCCAGTCTGATGTCGTGCCAGCCTTCCAGTCTGATGTCGTGCCAGCCTTCCAGTCTGATGTCGTGTCAGCCTTCCAGTCTGATGTCCTACTGCCTGTCTTCCAGTCCGACGTGCCAGCCCTCCAGTCTGATGTCCTGCTGCCGGCTCCCCAGTCTGATGTGCCAGCTTCGCAGATTGATGTGCCAGCTTCCCAGCCTGATGTTCCAGCTTCCCAGAGTGATGTCTCTGCTTGCCAGTCTAATGTTCCGGCTTGCCAGCCTGATGTCTCTGCTTCCCAGTCTGATGTGCCAGCCTTTCATTTCGATGTCTCTGCTTCCCAGCCTGATGTTTCAGCTTCCCAGCCAGATGTTCCAGCTTCCCAGATTGATGTCTCTGTTTGCCAGCCTGATGTCCTGGCTTGCCAGCCTGATGTTCCAGCTTCCCAGATTGATGTCTCTGTTTGCCAGCCTGATGCCCTGGCTTGCCAGCCTGATGTGCCAGCTTCCCAGATTGGTGTCTCTGCTTGCCAGTCTAATGTTCCAGCTTGCCAGCCTGATGTCTCTGCTTCCCAGTCTGAAGTGCCCGTGTCTCAGCCTGAAGTTTTGGTGCCCGCGTCTCGGTCTGTGGGGTCGGTGCCCGCTACCCAGTCTGTGGGGTCGGTGCCCACTACTCAGTCTGTGGAGATGGTGCCCGCTACCCAGTCTGCGGAGTCGGTGCCCGCTATCCAGTCTTCTGAACCAATGTCCATTAACTGGCCTGTTAAGCTTGTGCCCGTTATTCGGCTTGCCGGACCAGTGCCTGGTGTCCAGCTCGCTGAGCCGGGGCCCGTCACCCAGCCTGCTGGGCCGGGGCCCGTTACTCAGCTTGCTGAGTCAGTGCCTGCGATCCGGCTTGCCCTTACAGTACTTGCTGTTCGGCCTAAGGACCCAGAGATTGCTGCCCAGCTCGACGACCCGGTGATTGCTGCCCAGCTCGACGACCCAGAGCCCGCTGTCTGCCCTGATGTGCCCAGTACCCAGCTTGACGTGCCCTCACCCATGGTGTGGTTTGAGGCCATTAACTTTGGACAATTACACCTAGTTGGAGCGTCCGGAGGTCGCTCCTTTGAGGGGGGGTACTGTCATGAAAAGGTCCACCCATTGGTGGCGCTGTTGATCTCTTGGATTGCAGTACCAGTGTCCACCAGCGGGTGTCTTCTAACACCCAGGGCCTGCAATAAGAGGACCTAGCTCCTGGTGGCACTATGGGATCCTTGGACTGTAGTACCGGTGCCCACCAGCGGGTGTACTCCGGCAGTGTGGAGCAGACAGCACCTTCTGCGCTCAGCTGTCACGTGAGGGTAATCATTGGTAGTCTTATAAATACCCGGCAAGCCCTAACATGCTTGCCTTGGTATCGCTCTCTCCATGTGCCCTGACCTTGGAACCTGAACCCTGTATCTACCTGACCTGTTTCTTTCCGACCCTGAGCCCATCCTGGACCTGTCCCTCTTGCCTCCTGCTACCTAGATCCCTGCTCTGCAGCCCATCCATCCGTCCTTACCCATCTACTGATTCCCCGGTGTATGACCTCTGCCTGGCTTTCATTGACGTCTCTGGTAGTTCCCATTTATTGTATATATATATATTACTTGTTGTTGTGGTTGGTAGTGCACTGTTTGTTTTCACTTTCCTTTTATTTATAATAAACACTTTTGTTATTTCACTCACATGCGTTTTGGGTTTCCTCTGTGCAGTCCACACAGTCTGGTCTAATCATTCACTGATAGGTGCACAGGATCTTGGATACCTTCAGAAAGCATGTCTCACTGCATTGTGGTGACCAGGAGAGGACCTCAGCACAGAGCCAATCAAAATAGGGGTTGTGCCTCTGTAACCAAGGATAACCAATAACCAGCGGAAACCTGGGTGAGGAAATAACTTGGAATTGGACTATCTCATGGTGAAGAGCCCCTATGGCCATGGACAATAGAACCATCTCATGAGTCACGTGGGCAGGCTGTAAAGGTCTCCTGTCAAGAGCCTCAATGGCAAATGGAGTGTCCCGCAGCTGCAGCGGAATCAAGTGCTGTGAAACAAAAGCAGCATCAAATGAACAGGCCTGCAGCCCCAGAGTCGATTAGTAGACATGTGCAAAAGGAAAAAATTTGTTTCGTTTCGTTTTAATTCGTTAATTCATTAATTTCGTTTAGTTATATTCGTTAACTTCCTTAAATTCGTTTTCGGATTTAGTTTAGTTTTCTACCGAAATTCGAAAAAAATCGGCCACATTCGAAAATATTTCAACGAAATTCGAAAATATTTCTACCGGATTCAAAATGATTTCAACATGATTCGACATTATTTCAACCACATTCGAAAATATTTTGTGATCCAAATTTAGGGCCATGTATCTCGGGGTCACTTGGTGCTAGAAACTTCAAATTTGGATATGTTGTAGTGCTAGCACTATTGTGTTTGCATACCAAATTTGGGGTTTCTAGCTATAAGTGACCCCGAGATATGTGGCCCCAAAATCGGGTCGCAAAATGTTATTAGTTAATAGAGCAGAGAATGACATTTTTGGGACCCGATATCCCGATATCCAAATTTGGAGTTTCTAGCACCAAGTGACCCCGAGATACATGGCGAATGCGGTTGAAATAATGTTGAATCATGTTGAAATCATTACGAATGCAGTTGAAATAATGTCGAATCATGTTGAAACCATTTCGAATGATTCAACATTATTTCAACCGCATTCAAAAATATTTTGTGACCCGAATTTAGGGCCATGTATCTCGGGGTCACTTGGTGCTAGACAATTTGGATATGTTGTAGTGCTAGTACCATTGTGTTTGCATACCAAATTTGGGGTTTCTAGCTATAAGTGACCCCGAGATATGTGGCCCCAAAATCGGGTCGCAAAATGTCATTCTCTGCTCTAATAACTAATAACATTTTGTGACCGATTTTGGGGCCACATATCTCGGGGTCACTTATAGCTAGAAACCCCAAATTTGGTATGCAAACACAATAATACTGGCACTACAACATATCCAAATTTGAATTGTCTAGCACCAAGTGACCCCGAGATACATGGCCCTAAAGTCGGGTCACAAAATATTTTCGAATACGGTTGAAATAATGTCGAATCATGTTGAAATCATTTCGAATGCGGTTGAAATCATTTTGAATCATGTCGAATTCATTCAAATTCATTCGTTATATTTCTTTCGTATTCGTTGTAATTTGTTATTTTTTTATTCGGACATTCGGATGCATCCGAAGGTCCGAAAGATGCAAAATTCGGCCGAATTTCGATTCGTTACGAAACGAATTGCACAAGCCTATCGATTAGAGCCTGTATTTCGATGGACGACTCAGCCCAAGAAAGGGTGGCCAAAACCAGGGGCTTATCCTTCTGGATAACTGGGGATGAAACAACGCCACCTAAGGTCTGTCCATGACAGGACCTCAAGGTTTGGGCATTCCCCGGACGGGTAGGACAAGACTTCATAAAGTGACCTGCCTGGCCACAATAAAGGCGCAATCTCTCCCTTCTCCTAAAGGCTCTCTCATCCGCAGAGTGACGTGTGAAGCCCCGGTGCATGGGTTCATCTTCACTAACCAACTCGGTACCAGGAGGCATGGGAGGTGAGGGAGGCATGGGTGGGGCTACAAAGCTTGGAGGCAAACGTACAGGAGGCTTCCGCAAGCGATCCTTAAGAGAAAGTCTTTCTCTGAGGCTGGAGTCAATGAGGATGGCAAACAAGATCAAGCTCTCCAGCTCAGTGGGTATATCTCAGGCTGCTATCTCATCCTTGATGGAATCCGAGAAACCATGAGAAAAAGCAGCCATGATGGCCTCATTGTTCCAAGCAACCTCTGCTTCCAGAGTACAGAATTCAATGACGTAATCGGCAACAGTTCTTGTACTCTGTTTGATGGACATGAGGCACTTGGCAGCAGAAGCGGAGTGTGCAGAACTTCAAACACCCTTTTAAAGGAGGCCACAAACTGAGGGTAACTCAAGACAATAGGTTTCTGCGTCTCCCATAGAGGGTTAGCCCAGGCCAAGGCTCTCTCAGAAAGAAAAGATAACCTACTTTGCTTCTATCCGTGGGAAACGCCTGGGTCAGCATCTCAAAGTATATCTCAACCTGATTGAGAAACCCTCTGCATTGAACTGGATCGCCCCCAAATCGTTGAGGAAGCAGAGCAGAACCAGATATACCTCTTATAGAGGCGGGTGCCTGCACAGAGACTGGCGCAGCAGCAGGGACGGCCTGTGACTCAGGTTGTACCGGAGCAGCCACCGTGGGGGATTCTAGGTGAGCCGTGCGATTCAGGAGCATTTGTAACACCATGGCAAACTGATCTTGCTCATCCAATCTGGAAAAAATATTACCAACAAGTGGATTGACTGTAACTTCTGAATTCATGGCCTTCGCCTACTGTCAGAAACCATGAATCAGGCAGAGACAGAAGTACAATTAAATCGCACTTGTTTATTAATAAAAATAAAAAGGTAAATAGAAAAAGCGTAGTCAAGCATAGCCAGAGTCCAGTAACCAGATCGGGTAGTCAGCCAGGCCAGAAGTCAGGGATCCAAGCAGAACACAGCAAGCAGGATAAGGAGCCAGAAGGGATGTCAGCAAGCCAGTCTTTAAACAAATCGCAGGAGATGGTTTCAGTGATGTGACCAAGGTGAAGGCAGAGGTGAAGTGAGCTAGAAGGCTTTAAGTAGGCAGGTCAGATGGGCATCATCAGGAACAGCTGGTAACTGTGGAGAGAGAAGAGAGCTGGCAATTAGCCGACAGCTGAGCGGCCAGCCCAGAGAAGGAAGGGCTAAGCCAGCCCTGACAGGCTCTTTGTCCAGGCAGCTTTAATTGACTGCAGCAGACTAGGTGCAAGCAAGCTCTCCTGGGACACGAAGAAAGCTCTCTGGCTTGCCCTAATGCTTGACATTTAGGGGATAGAAGAGCAGTGGTGGATAAAGCAGTGAAGACTTATACCACAGTTGAAGTGTTGATATGCCTGATTAACTAGTGGTCCCTGTAAGAGCAACACCAAAGGGGAATCTCTTCCACACATACTCCTGGTTTACTTTTGCATGCGTGGAGGTGATATCTACTGGTGTCAGCATCTCACTATAGCTCTTCCTAAAATAGACTCTGTCTCATATCGTTTTGACAGCAATCCTTTATATAGGATATATGGATTGAATGTTTAAACTGCACAAAGGAGTTTAATGTTAATGTGTGAATAATTGATCAGCGCTGCTAAAATCTGTGTTTATAGACATTGGTCTGCTTTATACTGCTATGTATCTGCTAAAGGGCAGCACATTTCTGTGGTGTCAAGCGATTTTGCATATTTTCCCAACACACACAAATGTGAACGCAGGCCAAATGTCTCAGTTACATTGTTGGTCAGTGTAAATCTTCTCATTACATTGGGGCTCGGTGTAGAATCTTTCCAGTCACACTAGTGGCTAGTGTAAATGTCCCCCTTACATTGGTGGTCAGTGTAAATCCCTCTTTACATTGATGGTTACTGTAAATGCTTATGTTATATTAGTGGTCAGTGTAAATCCCCATTACATTGGTGGTCAGTGTGGAAAATCTTCTTTATATTGGTAATTGTTAAAAAAAATCCAAATTAGCATTTGTGGTCAGTTTCAAATCCTCCCTTACATTGGGGGTCCATGTAGAAGCCCCCTTTAAATTGGTGGTGAGTGCAACTACCCCTAACATTGGTGACCAGTGTAGAAATCCCCCCTTTATTGGATATTGATGTAAAATCCCCAATTACAGTGGTGATCTGTGTACATTTCCCTTTACATTGGTGGCAAGTGCAGAATTGCCCTTACACTGGTGGTCAGTATAAATCCCCCTTTACATTGGTGGTCAGTGTAAATCCCCCCTAACATTGGTGGTTGGTGTAGAAGTGTCACCTTACATTGATGGCCATTACAAATCTCCTTGACAATGGTTGTTAGTGTAAATCCCCCCTTACATGGAGGTCATTGTAGATTCCTCCTTACACTGGTGGTTGGTGTAAATGCTCTTTACATTGCTGTCAGTGTAGAAATCCCTCTTTTCTAACGGTGGATGGGGTAAAATCCCCCGTTACATGGTGGTCAGTGTAAATTCCCCCTCACATTGATGGTCAGTGTAAATTCACTATTACATTGGTAGAATCCCCCACAATATACTTGCCAAAGATTTCCAGATTTGCTCTACATGATTTAGAATTTTCCACAGCGTCTGCCTTCTAACTAATCCCATCCCCCACTACTGCCACTGATCCCATCAACCCCCTAGCATTGCCATGGATCACCCCCCCCCCCCCACTTCCCCAGCATTGCCACTGTTCCCAGGAGTCCTAGGATCCCTAGGAGTTTTCTGTCTGTCAATGGGTCCCCTCAACCTCCCCAGTTCATGGTGTGCAGGCAGTGAGGCGATGATGTTCTGTAAACTTTTGCAACTAATGAGTGAGCAGTAATGATGTGCACTAACCTCTTGCAACCAATCAGTGAGGGGCAAGGGTATGCAGTAACCTCTAGCAAGCAATCAATGAGCAGTAATAATGTGCAGTAACCTCTAGCAACCAATTAGTGAGTGGCAAGGATGCCCAGTAACCTCTAGCAACCAGCGAGTGGTATTAATGTACAGTAATCTCTAGCAACCAATCAACAAGCAGAAGTCATGTGTTGTAACCTCTAGCAAATAACCAGTGAGTCATGTGTCATGTAACCTCTAGCAGCCACTCAGTGAGCGGTAATGATACACTGTAGCCCCTGGCAACCGATTGCAATCGCTGCCTGATCTGATTCCATAAAAAACTGAATTTGAGTCTAGCTGCTACTTATTGTATGACTGAAAGCATATGGTGAGTGAAATTGCATGGAAGAGGGGGCCCAAAAAAATGTTTGCCTAGGGTCCAGTCAATATTAAAGAGGAAGTAAACCCTTCCAAACAACTTGGACCTATAGGTAAGCCTAGATTAAGGCTTACCTGTAGGTCCAAGCAATATCTCCTAAACCTATATGGTTTAGGAGATATTTGCCCGAAAATGGGCACCGCTGTCTACGGCGCATGCGCCGTAGACAGCGGCGCGCATGCGCACTAAATGCGGCAAATCCAAGAATGGATTTGCCAAATTTGTCGACTCCCGTGCGCATGCGCGGGAGTGACGTCATCGCGGCTTCGCCGTATGACAGCGGCGGAGCTGCGAGGCGCGACTCCCGTGCGCATGCGCGGGAGTGACGTCATCGCGGTTGCGCCGCTGTGATTCGTCGGAGCTGCGAGACGCCACAAGCAACATGGATGCGGCGGACTACAGGGGACAGCGGCGACTTCGCTGGCTCCTGTGTCAGGTAAGTGACACATAATGAGCTACTATGCGATGCATAGTAGTCCATTATGCTTTACCTTTGCAGGGAAAAAAAGAGGAAGTAAACCCATCAGGGTTTACTTCCTCTTTAAAGACAGAGCAGGGATTTCCCACTGTGACAGCTTTGATTTGAATTGCCCAGCGCTCGTCACCCAAAGTCCCACCTCCTGGACTGGCTCCTTTGATAGACTGAACACTGGTCCAATTCCGGGGACGTGTGACGTCTATCGTAGGAGCCGGTCCAGGAGGGGGGACTTTGTGTGACTGCAAGTGTCGGGCAATTCAAATCAAAGCTGTCACAGCAGAAGATTCCCACTCTGTGTGAGGATCCGGCCGGCTCTCCTCTTCCTCTCCTCTCCCTGATGCCCTGCACTGGTCAGGCTTTACGGATGGGCACTGATGAGGCTGCATTGATGGGCACTGGTGGGGCTGCATCGATGGGCACTGATGAGGTTGCGCTGATAGGCACTAATGAGGTGGCACTGAAGGGGCAGCACTGATGGACACTGATAAGCTGCATTGATGATACCTAATGGGCACTGATAGGCTGCATTAAATGGGCACTGATAAAGTTTTTGGTTTATATTTATTTTTGTAACTTAATTCTGCATAAAACATTTAACAGTGTAATTTCATGAGATAATTAATAAGGGCAGGTTTAGGAGTGGAATTAGGTGAGGGGAAGGGTAGAGGTTGGGTGGGGCAACTGGTAGCGAGTAACCCTTAAGGCCTGGCTAGTATCTTGGGACTTGACATTTTGAGCCCTGACATATAGCAATACCCAACTTAAAGGGGTTGTAAAGGTTAATTTTTTATGATATGATATACTTACCTCCTCAGTGCAAGGGTTTTGCACAGAGTGGCCCCAATCCATCTCATCTTGGGTCCCCCAGTGGCGCCCCTGGCTCCTCCCTGCATCAAGTGCCCCCTCAGGGACCCACATTCCAAGGGGACACCCATGCAGGCAAGCTCCGGAGTCCTTCTGCTGCATCCATTGACACAGACAGCAGGACTTGGCCTCGCCCACGGCTCCTGTGTTACTAGATTTGATTGACAGCAGTGGGAGCCAATGACTGTGCTGCTATCAATCTATCCAATGAGGACCCGAGACAGAGCGGTTGAAGCTGCTATGCTCGTCCCGGTCGATGGAAAGATCTGTTTCAGGTAAGTAAAAGGGAGGGTATGGGGGGCTGCTGCACTATGGAAGGTTTTTAACCTTAATGCATAGAAAGCATTAAGGTAAAAAACACCTTGGGGGTTTACAACCCTTTTAACCAATGCCTTCAAACATTATGGACACCTCTCCAATTTAAAAATCAGTTACAACTCTGAAGCTTTAAACCTGTTTCTTCCTAAAGACAAAATACTGAGTACTGAGTATACCAAAAAAATGCAATTTTAAATGGGAGACTAAAGCACTAAAATATCTGGGTACATGGCTAACCCCACAACTCGACTTTGTACGAACACGACTTCTCACTGCTATTAAAAGGTATTGAGAAAGATCTCAAAATATGGAACAATAAACATTTATCATGGTTCGGTTGCGCTGCAATTTAAAAAATTACCATATTACCCAGACTTTTATATTATGTTCATGCCCTTCAACTCTACCCTTAAAATTTCTACTGTGGATCCCAAAAAAATCCATAACCTCAAAAATCAAACAACATCCTCTGATTAACACAGCAGTAGAAATTTTTCACAAAATCGCAGACAATGGGAAACAATCCTCTAGTCCAAGGTCATCGACTGCAAAAGCTAGTAACCCAGATTTTACACGAGGAGTGAACAAAGCCATCCCATCTAAAAATCAAACAACTCCACTTCTTGCCTTACATTGTCTATATAGAAGTAAACTAAAAAACAAAGAAACACTCCAACTGGAATTTGGCATCAAAAACTTCAATCACTTGCTCTATATACAGCTTAGAGACTACTTATAAAAGTACAAGCAAAACTTTCTTTATTCCTCCAAAAAGTTCACCGATAATGTGATCCCTCTTACTCAGTGCCTTGTTGCAGTTAATATTAGGCTATTGGTCATAAACATATACTTCAAACAAACATGACTTGTGCAGCTACTATCAACCTAAATTCAATACATCAAACATTATGTCATTAACAATATATTAGCCAATAACAATAGCATTGCTCAGTCTCTACTATACACTATTCATAAAAGTGTGTATTGATCTCTGTGATCATGTATCATATTACCTTTTGTACCACCATCCCCCTCCCTTTAGAATGTAAGCTCTACGAGCAGGCCCTCCTGTACCTTTTGTATGGTTCTGTAATTGTGCTGTCCCTCCTTGTTGGCGCTATATAAATCGTGTATAATAATAATAATTCTATATATTTTTCTCGGCTTGTCGTATGCATTGTACATCACCGTGTTCTTGACGTTCGGAATTTCCGACAAGATTGGTGTGACCGTGTGTATGCAAGGCAAGTTTGAGCCAACATCCATCGGGAAAAAAAACATATATTTTGTTGTGGGAATGTGCGATCATGTGTACACGGCAATAGTCTCTGATGTGAATTATCTGTGGGCTCCTACCCTGAAGTGTTGTATAGCATCCACCAGCACCTAACCACGTGAGAACGGCTCCCTTTGGATTTAAAACTCAGCAGATCCTGTTAAATCATTAGAATATTTCACATTGTCCCTTTTGAGATTGACTCAGCGATGGCACTCCACACTTAAGATCACTCCTTGATCTATATAAATGAAACAAAAACACATCAATCGTAATATTTGTAATCCTTCATTAGCTTTTATCACCTCTGTACATACAGGTATAGCCTCTCACCCTACCACTCTTCACTCCGTAGCGGTGACTGACACTCACGGTGACATTCTAATGTCACTTCCGGTTGCCGTATGGTCTGGTACTGATGCATTTCACCATTACGACTTTGTCTGAGGAGCGCCCATGCGGTGCAGCATTCCGGAATTTATAATCTTGAATGCTTAACCCTTTATTCTCCTTAATCCTGGCTTAGCCTAATTCCACATCATCTCCTGGAACAGCTGCCGGTCACAGTCAATGGGTAGATTCCGGGCTAATTGGATTTGATGTTAACATCAATGTGCCCCCAATGTATCATTCTAGAGTACATTCAATTCATAAGTGCATTAATAAACACATTATAATTGTACTTCATTTATATTAAAATAGTATTATTAAAAACAATATATGTACAATGAATCTGACATATTTATAAGAAACTAAAATATCACTTATTAAAAGAAAAACATGGTTAGGTCTTGCCAAAATCCATAACAGCTAAAATCACTCATTACTATATATTTCTATAGTTTTATATTCATCTCCCTTAGGCCGCGTACACACGCGGGGACTGTTCGCCCAACTTTGTCCGCTGAACAGTGTTTCGGCAAACAGTCCGCTCGTGTGTGGGCTTTCAGCGGACAGTTTCAGCGAACAGTCCGCTGAACAAGGTTTTTCGGAAATTCCGAAAAACTGTCCGCTGAAACTTTGTTTCAGCGAACAGTCCCCTCGTGTGTAGGCTTGTTCGTCAAACTAAGTTCCGCGCATGCTCAGAAAGGATTTACACGCCGAAAGTTATAATGCAGTGTATAGGACGTCGTATTTTTCGTCCCGTCGTACGTGCCGTTCACGTCATCGCGCACGGTTTCAGCAAACTGTTCGTTCGTCGTGTGTGGCCATGTCCGTCCATGCTAATTTTGAGCGGACTGTTTGCCGAAACTGTTTGACGGACAAAGTTGGGCGAACAGTCCCCGCGTGTGTACGCGGCCTTAGAGATAAATTATTGGGCAGATAAATCCATTGGAGTTCTCATTGGGATAATTCCCTGATCCTGTTGTTACCTCTCCAAAAGGGATGAATTCTGTCAATTCCCCAAAATTTTAGAACTGAAGGATCTCTATTATGATAGTTTTTTCAAAATGTAGGGAACGCTCTGGTCCTTAAAACCTATTTCATGCTTTTAATATGTTCCGTTATTAACTTTGGGCCTTTTAGTGTACCTTATATACATTAAGTTACATGGGTATTGCAGGGCATAGACTGCTTGGGTCATATTAATTTTATTTGGAACTCTGTATGGTTAGAGGTGGACCTAAAATTATCTAGTCCTTTTAAAAGTAGTTGAGACCTGCTGGCAAGCTTTACATTATCGGCACACAAAGAAACCAGCCCTATCTCAAAACATCAAGGTTTTGTGGGTGGATCCAATATTTTTTGGACAACTCTATCCTCAACATTTAGGTCTTTCCTGTAAATGAACTTAAGATACTCAGGAAGCACTTTACCCAATGTTCTGTCCATACATAATATGTGCCAGTGCTTACTGAATATACTCTCCATCTCTCTATATTGTGTGTGGAAATTAAAAAATAAAGCCCCATTCTTGGTTCCTATTAACCTTCCTTACCACATTATTAGCCAAAGAATCTTCCCTTGGCATTCCCAACACTTCTTGTATGATTCCATCCAGCTGACAGGAATCATACCCCTTTTGGATGAACCTTTCTTTGATTATTTGGGACTGCATCACAAGATCATTGATAAAGGAACAATTCCTTTTCCCTCTCATTATTTGCCCTTTCAGGGTGTTCCTCAACCATAGTGGGTGGTGAGCACTCTGTAAAGGTATATAACTATTTTGATCCCTTATAGACACGCCCCCCACCAATGGGAGCAAGGATGGATGGCCAACACCCCTTATTGGGAGAGAGCCAATCATCCTCAAGGGGGATTACGGAAAATAGAGGTAGAGGTTGAAAAGCAGGGCAAAGGTTCGAGCAAAAAAAGATGGAGAGAAGTGGTCTAAATGGAATATATAACCTAAGTAATGTAGAACTAACCCTTAAATTAATCTTACAAACAAAAGAATATAATCGCTGTACACTATAATCCTGCACGACAATGCATTACTGGCTCTAAATTGGTCCCTCTGTCAAATAGAGGATATTCCCCAAGCACAAAAATATTTCTTAGGAGAGTTTCAATTTCTGACTCTCCTAAAACTATTTTTAGTACAACAAACAGTTTTTCTCCCAACGAAGAGGTGTTGCGATGCGCCCAGTCTCCTAAACCTCTTCATGAGTGAGTGGGAGGACAAACGTATATGGGGAAAAGTAAGGGTCATTAATCTTCTACAGAAGATTTGTTCTATATTTGGGCAAGCACAGAGACTTTATTACAGGAGTCCTGTCAGAATTAAAGAACAAAGGTTTACTTTAAAGGAGAAAGGAGGAATAGATCTGGCGCTATACCGTTTTCTGCTAGAAACATGTAAATGAGAAATCTGGTTTTCATATAATTCTCAGCGTGCTGGCAATTGAATGCAGGTAGTGGAATAAAAACCATAAAGTGAGAAATGCTTATCAATAGACCATAAATAGCTTTTCTGCTGGAAACATATAAGTGAGAAATCTGATTTACATGTAATTCTCAGCGTGCTGGCAATTAAATACAGATAGTGGAATAAAAACCATAACGTGAGAAATGCTTATCATTAGACCATAAATAGCTATAACAGTGCGCTACTTCCCGGTCACGATTAATAAAGTGCAAATGCCAGTGAATCTACATGTGCCAATTTTTGCGTCATAAAGAAAAAATATCTATATATTATAATAAATGCTCCATAAATATAAATTAAAAAGGAAAAAATAAGAAAAAATAAGGCAGGGTGTTATATCTGTGAACTGCCGGTGAATATGGTGTCTGTGATTAGTAAATTAAATGTGACAAAGGCTTAGTGCAGGATATAGACAAAATTGATATTGTAATCAATGACACAATATGAGTGAATAAAAATAAGAGCATGTACAATGAAAATTAAAAAATATACATTAAAAATTAAAGGTGAAACATATGCGTTCAAAATTGTGGATAGTCTATAATGAGTGACGGAATCTTCCGTGAGTGAGGGAGGGGGGGTGATGATTTCCGATGTTATTCCCCGTGCTCAGTGGCCACTTATATAGTATGCTCTCACCGGAAAAAAGACCCCATCCGGGGTGGATCAGCCTTCACAATATCAGCTACTGTGTCGCTCTCTGGCTTGCTTCTGATGTGATGCTGGGGGTCCCTCGTTTTTCCGTGAGTGTAGTGTGCCACGTTATATGTGGTAAGAAAGAGGCACATCCATAGTGTGATAACGTTTAAAACTTGTGAAATTTATTCAAATAGATTAAAACTACTTACAAAGAAGAATTTTGCAATTGCATTTGTGTATACAGCTTTAAAAATCCTGCTCGGCTTCCTCGCTGTCTGAGCTAGAGGTGTACGTTGCCTGGCCACGCCCTACGCGTTTCGTCATACAGACGTCATCCGGAGCGGCCATCTTCATACACCTTTTGATTTATATAGGGTGTAATGCACCTATCGCGCATGCGCGGTCAATCGCCGCCATTTCTATTAAGGGAATGCCCTCATAACGTATGTTTGATGAGGTTATTCAGAGTTTTTCAGTACTGCGTGTCGGACATTACACCCTTATAGCTGAGACTACAACATAACCCACTTGAGGCATTTAACAAGAAACTTTATTAAAAATAACAGTAGATCTAAAAACGAGTGTGGGAACATATACAGTGGAGAGTCTAGCAAAGAGAATGTTCATAGTTAGACAAGTGTGACTAAGTTTGAAAAGGGAAAACAGGTGAATACTTAATACTGGCTTTTTATATGTCAGTGTAGCTGAGAGTAATGAATTTAAAATTATGAATTTAAAATAATGAAATTGGATTGCCCAATTACCTTTAGTTTTTAATATTACAGGATCGTCCGTTTGTGGAAAAACTTATGTGTAAAATTAATTAAATTGTTTTTAACGCAGTTACAGACTGCCTTAGTTCATTAATTGTACAGGAAGGAACCTATTTTATACTTAAGGAAAAGGAAGAGTGTATTAAAAATAATACTCGGTCTTGATGTTGTGTAGGGTATATGACCTATAGGAATGAGTAAAAATATAGTTGGAAGAAATGATGTAAAAAATGTAAAAAATATATAAAAAATATAAAAAATATGTATAAAAAATACAGAAAATATATATAAAAAATATATATATAAATATATAAAAATATACATATAAGGGTATATATGGGGATATGTATACAAAGGACAAAGTTGGGAGTGCCCTATTATCTATACTTACTACCGTGAGTTTGACAGAAACTTTTAAAACTACCATGAATACAAAAATTATCATATTTTTGAACAGATAACATTCGACCCAGTTTTATATATATTTTCTGTATTTTTTATACATATTTTTTATATTTTTTTACAGTGTCAACTACCAGTGCCCATTAGCGCCACCTATCAATGTCCATCAGTGCCCAGTGCCACCTATCAGTGCTGCCTACCAGTCCCCTTCAGTATTACCTATCAGTGCCACCTATCAGTGCCCATCAATGCCACCTATGAGTGCCCATCAGTACCACCTATTAGTACAGACTCATCAGTTCCCACAAGTGCTGCCTCATCAGTGCCCATCAATGCCACCTGTAAGTGTCCATCAGTGCTGCCTTGTCAGTGTCGCCTCATCAGCGCAGATAAATGAAGGAGAAACATTACCTGTTTGCAACATTTTATAACAAACTATGAAAAATGTTTGTTTCTTTCAAAATGTTCGGTCTTTTTTGTTTGTTTAGCAAAAAATAAAAACCCCCATAGTAATTAAATATCACCAAAATAAAGCTCTATTTGTGTGAAAAAAATTATAAAAAAATTAATAAAGGGTACAGTTTAGCATGGTCGTGCAATTGTCATTCAAAGAGTCACAGTGCTAAAAGCTGAAAATTGCCCTGGACAGAAAGGGGGTTTAAAGAGGAAGTAAACCCTGATGAGTTTACTTCCTCTTTCATTCCCTGCAAAGGCAAAGCATAATGGACTACTATGCATCACATAGTAGTCCATTATGTGTCACTTACCTGACACAGGAGCCAGCGATGTCACCGCTGTCCCCTGTAGTCCGGCGCACCCATCTTCTCGGTGGGGTCTAGCAGCTCCGCCGCTGTCATTCGGCGAAGCCGCGATGACGTCACTCCCGCACATGCGCACGGGAGCCGACATGCGCGCCAGCTTCGTAGCTCAGTGTGCCACTGTCTACGGCGAATGCGCCATAGACAGCAGTGCCTGTCTTCGGACAAATATCACTAATAAGAAATAGATATTTCTTGGACCTACAGGTAAGCCTTAATCTAGGCTTACCTGTAGGTCAAAGTGTGTTGTAAGGGTTTACAACCACTTTAAGTGCCCAGTAAACAAGTGGTTAGAGATAATGTTCTTCTCAACATTGCCATTGTACACCTTGTTTTACATATCAAAAGTTTTACCCTTGATCTTAATATCATTTTTGCAAGCAATCATTTTGTTTTCAATTGTATTATATTATGCAAACCATTTCATTTTCTATATGTATTACAATATGCTGTTTTCAATAAAACCTTATTTTGAAAAAAATTTAAATAAATAAATTCATGCTTACCACTAAACTGACAATGAACCTGAAAGCAGGCATAAAGAAACATTGTCGTCTTGCTTATGCAGAGCTAAGTGACATTGGGGTTGTTTTACTAAAGACACATTTTCAGTTTATTTTGCAAAGGAATTCATCCTTATGCCGCGTACACACGACCGGACTTTCCGGCAAACTAAGTCCGTTGGGATTAGTCCGTCGGACAATCCGATCGTGTGTGGACTAATCCATTCATTTTTTGGTGGAAAAATCCGGCGGACCTAGAAATAGAACATGTTTCAAATCTATCCGATGGACTCAATTCCGACGGACTAAAATCGTGAAAACCGCTCATCTGTGTACTGGTCTGACGGACCAAATATGACACAAGGGCAGCTATTTGCTATTTTTTGTCCCATTTACGTCACCACGTTCGAATGAATGGACTTTGTCCATTCATGTGTGGCCAAGTCCGTTCATTCGCAAAGTCTGTTAGAACTCTGAACTACTTCATACTACAGCAAAATAGTTGTAAACTGCAACCACATTGAAAACTGGCTATCAATTTGAGATGAAAAAGTGAAATACACAGGAAACTCAAACTTAACCTATTAAGAAGTGCTTGTAATTTTTTCCTTAAGATAAGATGTAGTCTTTAGAATTCAGTTACTGCCTTTGAAGTACTTTTATTGAGCTTACAGTGATGGTGGTTATGCTGAAGAAGCTTGTCATATGAGAAGAGATACAGTGCCTTGAAAAAGTATTCATACTCAATTTTCCAAATTTTGTCATGTTATAACCAAAAACGTAAATGGATTTTATTGGGATTTTATGTGATAGACCAACACACAGTAGCACATAACTGAAGTGGAAGGAACATGATAAATGGTTTTTACAAATAATTATCTGAAAAGTGTGCCATGCATTTTTATTCAGCCCCCTTTACTCTGATACTCCTAACTGATACTCCTTACTAAAAACCAAATTCCTTCAGAAGTCACCTAATTAGTAAACAGAGTCCACCTGTGTGTAATTTAATCTCATTAATCTCAGCTGTTCTGTGAAGCCCTCAGGGGTTTATTAGAGAACCTTAGTGAACAAAAAGCAACATGAAGGCCAAGAAACACACAGGTCAGGGATAAAGTTGTGGATACGTATCTAAATCAGGTTTAGGGTATAAAAGTTTTGAACATCTCACAGAGTACTGGTCAATCCATCATCCGAAAATGCAAACAGTATGGCAAACCTGCAATCCTACCAAGACATTACCATCCACCAAAACTTACAGGCCGGGCAAGGAGAGCATTAATCAGAGAAGCAGCAAAGGCCCATGATAACCCTAGAGGAGCTGCAGAGATCCAAAGCTCAGGTGGGAGAATCTGTCCACAGGACAACTACCCTGTTTCCCCGATAGTAAGACACCCCCGATTGTAAGACGTATCGGGAGTTTCAGAGGGGTCGGCTAATATAAGCCGTACCCCGAAAGTAAGACATATGCCTTACTTTCGGGGAAACACGGGGGTATTGCCGCCTCCCTCTCATCTAGCTGCGCGCCGCCTCCTGCCCACGTCCGCACCGTCCCCCTCTCCATACGTCGCCGCGTCTGCCATTTCCCTCTGATCTTAATGAGCGCCGCCTCCTGCCCACGCCTGAGCCGTCCCCCTCTCCATACGTCACCGCGCCGTCCCCTGCACTTGTCACTGCCGCCTCCTGCTTAAAATATGGTAATGCACACAGTATTAATCATACATCAGTAAAACATACACACTGGCATACTGGGGTATCATCTGCTGTATGTAACCCAGTGGGTATCAGCAGGTGTCACACTGGATTAAATACAGCAGGTGGTACTGTATCACACATAAAGCTGTTTTATCCTCCAGTATTCCACTGTTCGTTCTTACCATTTTTCATTGTTTTACATGTTATGCAATGTTGTAACAAGACATTCTTGGCACTTCCTTTTTTAAAACTGTTTTGTGGTGAATACAATACTGTTCAGGTTGTTAATAAATGTTAATTTTATGGTTAAAACAAAAAATTCGAATTTTTTTTTCCAATATAAGACATACCCCGAAAGTAAGACATAGTGGGGCTTTTGGGGATAAAAAGAAAGTAAGACACTGTCTTACTTTCGGGGAAACACGGTATTAGTCATGCGCTCCACAAATCTGGCCTTTCCGGAAGAATGGCACGAAGAAAGCCATAAAAATTTCCATTTGCAGTTTGCGAGAAGCCATGTGGGGGACAGAGCAAACTTGTTGGAGAAAGTGCTCTGGTCAGATGAGACCAAATTTTAACTTTTTGCCCTAAAAACAAACGCTAAGTGTGGCGGAAAACTAATACTGCACATCACCCCGAACACACCATTGCCACCATAAAACATGGTGGTGGCAGCATCATGTTGTGGGGATGCTTTTCTTTAGCAGGGACAAGGAAGCTGGTCAGAGTTGATGGGAAGATTGATGGAGCCAAATATAGGGCAATCTTAGAAGAAAACCTGTTAAGAGTCTGCAAAAAGACTTGAGACAGGAGTGGAGGTTCACTTTCCAGCGGGACAACAAACCTAAACATACAGCCAGAGCTTTAATGGAATGGTTTAGATCAGTGGTTCTCAATTCCCATCCTCAGGACCCAGTAACAGGCCAGATTTTAAGTATTGCCTTGGGGAGATGCAGACTAGAATACTGCAAAAACTGAGCAGCAAATGATATCACATGTGATGTATTTCAGTTATCTTGCAAACCTGGCCTGTTAGTGGAAGACAGGAGTTGAGAACCACTGGGTTAGATTAAAGCATGTCCATATGTTAGAATGGCCCAGTCAAAGTCTAGAAGTAAATCCAATTGATAATCTGTGACAAGAGTTGAAAATTGCTGTTCACAGATGCTCTCCATCCAATCTGACAGAGCTTGAGCTATTTTGTAAAGAAGAATGGGCACAAATGTTACGCTCTAGATGTGCAAAGCGGGTAGAGACATACCCAAAAAGATTTGCAGCTGTAATTGCATTGAAAGGTAGTTCTACAAAGTATTGACTCGGGGGAGCTGAATACAAATGCACGCCACACTTTTCAGATATTATTTGTAAACAATTAAACCATTTATCATTTTTCTTCCACTTTACAATTACGTGCCACTTTTTGTTGGTCTATCACATAAAATCTGAATAGAATACATTTACATTTTTAATTGCAACATGACAAAATGTGGAAATGTCAAGTAGTATGAATACTTTTTCAAGGCACTGTAGTACAATAAATATTGTTGTCACATATTAAAACCAAACCTAGATCTAAGAATTCACTTGGTTTGTTCTATGTTTGTTGAAAATATAAATTAACTTCTGGTGACAGGTTGTCAGAATGCTCCTTGCACTCAGGTGTCGGTAACCTTTTTAATGGCTACAATGTGTCAGTTTTGCCTCTTGAACAAGCTTTGTGCTGCCATGCGCACCTGGAAATGAAAAACATACATACACACATTCAAAGAGAGTGTGAGTTTTAAAATGATGTGTGTTCTTAGTGCTATGTCAAATTCTTGGTAAAGAAAGAAAAATGTGTCATAGAAGAACACCATCTGGAAGTCATTCATGTGAAGCATTTCTCATCAAAGCCTTACTTATGACTTTAGGAAAAAACAGCTTCTAGCTTAAAGCTCAACTCTGAGAAAGTTAGAAATGATCCCTTGTAAAGGGGCTATGCTAGTACTGCAAGGGTTGACTGCTCATTTAGGTCTAGGGTCCCCGCAGTGTCTTGTCTTCTACACTGATTTCATCAAAATCATAGCAGAGTATATAGTGCAGTCAGTATAGTATATATAATACAGTTCAGAGTATATAGTGCAGTCAGTGTAGTATATATTATGGAAAATTGCTATCAAATACTTACCGTAATTTTCCTTTCCTGGCTTATCCTCACGTCAGCACACCCTGGGTTAATCCTCTCTAGATAACCCCAAGGACCACTTACAATAGATAGATTAAAAGTCCCACCCTCCTAATACCCGGTGTTCTTTAACTAGATAGCAACAGGCCACCAGGGCAGTAAAGTTGTGCTGACGTGAGGGTATGCCAGGAAAGGAAAATTACGGTAAGTATTTGATAACAATTTTCCATATCCCTGGCTAACCTCGTGTCAGCACACCATGGGATTTAACTAGCAAAAAGAAGAAGGGCAGGAAAAACAAAAGGACACTTAGCCAAGATATGCTGCATAATAGGGAAAAACACATTTTATTTCTCTTGTAAGGCTGCCGAGACCACCGCTGTCCCAAACTTTTTTGTGGGTGCTGTGGCCTGAATATCCAGGCTATAGTGGTGTGCAAAGGTTGTGTAGGAAATCCAACTGGCAGTCCTACAGAAGTCTTCAAGCAGAACCTTGGGTGGCACATTGGTGTAGTGGTTATCACTCTCACCTAGCAGTAAGAAGGTCACTGGTTCAAATCCCAACCATGATACTACCTGCCTGGAGTTTGCATGTTCTCCCTGTGCCTGCGTGGGTTTCCTCCCACAATCCAAAGACATGCAGGTAGGTTAATTGGCTTCTGTCCAAAATTGGCTCTAGTATATGAATGGGGACCTTGGATCGTGGGCTCCTTGAGGATAGGGACTGATGTGGGTGTATCAATGTACAGGGAAAGGGACAATTGTAGACACTCACTCAGGTTGAACTGGATGGACTGGTGTCTTTATTCAACTTAACTATGAAACTATGAAACCTTAGTGTACATTGCCCAGAAAGCTGTCATCTCTTGCATTGAATATGAGCATGTGTTGCTGCCTCACCCCTTTTGGCGCCCACTGGTAGGATAAAAAGGCTATCCACCTTCCTAATAGGAGCAGATATTTTCAGATACATGGCCAGCAGGCTCACCAGATCCAGTGAGCTGAAATCCTCTGTTAGTGCAGATGAAGGTATTTGGTCAAAAATTGGGAGGATTGCCTCCCAATTCTCATGGAAGCTAAATGCGAGCTTAGACCTCAGACTTGGAGCAGGTAGGAGAATGGCTTTTTGTGGAAGGATCACACAGTAAGGTTCTTTGCAGGACAGAGCCGCCAATTTTTTAACTCTCCTTGCTGAGACTATGGTGACCAAAAACACAATTAAGTTCAGGGAACATAAGGAGCAAGAGTTTGGAGGTATGTGTGAGTGACCTGAGGACCAAGCCTAGATCCCAGGAAGGTACAAGGCATTTGTTTGATGGTTTAATGCAAATTGCAGCCGCAGAAAATGCCTGATTAGGGGATCTTCAGCCCATCTATGCCCAGTGAGAGATGATAGGGCAGAGACATGCATCCTAAATCGAGTTATATGCTAACTCCTTATCTAGGGCTGACTTTAGGAAATCCAGTATGTTTAGCTGAGAAGGAGATTCAGGAGAAAAGTGCTTGCATTCAGCAAACTTTACAACTTTTGTCCAAACACGTTCATACATGTGGTTGGTTGAGGTCTTTCTGGCCTTCATTAGAGTCTACCACCTGTGAGGAAAGTCCCTGAGCCCTTAAATCGGGCCGATTCAGCAGCCATGCCGCTAATTTTAGTTTTGCAGGGTTGGAGTGTCGCCACTGGTTCTGGATCAAAAGGTCCCTCTCGGCTGGAAGCGGGATTGGCAGGACTGACAACATCTGTATGATCAAAGGAAACCAAGGCCTTCTCAGTCACCAACACCATGTGGACCTTGTCTGCTCCGATCTTCAACAGGACATTCAATAATAATGGTATTGGTGGAAAAATGTACACCATCGGAAAGGCCCAGTGGATCGAAAATGCATCCTGTGTTAATGCTCCTGCATAATTTTATCTAATCACAAACAGGGGAAGCTGAGAATTTTGTGGGGTCACCATCAAATCAACTGTGGGAGTGCATCACTTCCTGAAAACTGTCCGGGGGTACCTCGGTTGGAGTGACCACTCAATGTGTTCAGGGAAATGTCTGTTCAGCTGATCTGCCAGTTGATTCTGACTTCCTGGGAGATATGCTGCTGTCAGGTCCTGAAGATGCTCCTCTGCCCAGGCAAAGATGTCTGCCAACAGGTGAAGGAGCGTTCGACTCTTTATCCCCCCATGATGGGAAAGGTAAGCTACTTCTGTCTTGTTGTCTAGTAGCTTCTTGATCCGTGCGCCCCATCTTCCTGAAAGGCCTGTAGAACAAGAAAGGCTGCCTTGAGTTCCAAATAGTTTGTTTGTATAGTGGGTTCCAATAGTCTTGGATTTATTTTCCCTGACAATGGGCCCCCCAACCCTGGAGGCTGGCATCCGAGGTGACGATAGTCCAGTCCACTGAGTTGAGGGGTACCCCCCGGGATAGGTTCTCTGGTACGGTCTACCAGCCTGGATCTCAACGTACTCCCTCTGGGATGTATATCTTCTAATTTTTGGATGACCTGTCCCATTGGCTCAAGAAGGTTACCTGGAATGCCCTCATGTGCCACTTGGCCCATGGGACTACCGGAATTGTGGTGGTAAACATCCCGATCAGAACCATGCAGTCTTTGGCTGAGAGAAAGGTAGACCTCATTGTGCTTAGGGTACACTGGTGCAACTGATAAATCTTCCTGTCTAGGAGATACACCCGTCCCCGAGACGTGGAGAAAATTACCCCTAAATACTCCATTGTTTGGGAGGGATGGAGTTGGCTCTTTTGACTGTTTATTATCCAACCAAAACAGTTTGGAGTCAGAAGGACCCAGTCTCAATGCTCTGAGTTGTTGAGCGGAGTCTCCCAGAATGATGATATTGGTAAATTTGTATTCCTTCCATGCGAACTATAGAAATGATGGAGAGGAGTATCTTAGAGAATACTCTTGGTGTGGTACAGATGCCGAAAGGGAGGCATGTGAATGTATGGTCACATACTGCAAACCTCAAAAATCTCTGATGTTACTTCCTTATAGGGACATGCAGGTACATGTCCGACAGGTCCACTGAAATGAGTCAGTCGTTCCCTTGGATCACCTTCATTATGTTCTGAAGGACTCCATCTTGAATCGCCCATTGAGGATGTAATTGTTCAGTCTTCTTAAATCCAACACAGGCCTCAAGGTCCCTGAAGATTTTGGCACCAGGAAGATTGGGGGAATAGAAACCTCCCCCTCTCTCTTCTGCTGGGACATGCTTGATAGCCCCTTTGGAGAAGAGTTTGTCTATATAGGTTCGCAAGGACTGTCTCTTCTCGGGACAATCTGGCCACTGAGTTCTCACAAGGAATTTGGAGGGTGGGGTAAGAACTCTATAGAGTATCCATTTTTTACCGTGTCCAGCAATCGGTAACCTTCGCCACCCAGACCCTCCAAAAGGACCTTAGCCTCGCTCCCAACAGACAAGCCTGGGTGGGCGCACCCTCAAAAGGGCTTTTCATTTGTCTTGGCTGCCTGTACTGTCTTAGACTTGATGCCCCAGAGAAAGGAACTTTGAGTCCCTCTCCATTGACGTCTTTCCCATCCTGACCTGTACCATGTTGCCTTCTGGAAGCATCTGTAGGTTGACTGACTGGGTTGTCCAGGTGGTTTCTTTCGGCCAGGCTGAGGGAGAAGAGCCAACTTACCTCCCGTGATTCTCTTAATTGCATCATCCAAGATCTTTCCAAACAGTAGTTTGCTGTTGTATGGTATGTTGCACAAAGCCTTTTTGGAAGTTCCATCTGCCATCCAAAGGCAGAGCCACAGGGCCCTCCTTGCTGTAACAGCACTGGCCATAGATCCGGCTAACATCTTTACTTAATCTACTGATGCCTCTGTAAGGAAATCCTCTGAAATGTTTGGCTCCTCCAATGCTGTAACAATCTTTGAGAGGTCTACTCCTGCCTTTAAAGCAGTCTCAACATTGGCAAACCACATCTTCCAGGCCCTTGACAAGGCATCAGGGCAATGGGTGGGCGAAGGGCCAACCCAGAAATGGAATAAATCCTTTTAAAAGTAGTAATTGAGTTCTCCAAATGTAAGGACACATGCTGTGCCAAATGTTGCAAAGCTGCATCCACTGAAATGTTTGGTTCCTCCAATGCTGTAACAATCTTTTAGGGGTCTACCCCTGCATTTAAAGCAGTCTCAACATTGGCAAACCATGTCTTCCAGGCCCTTGACAAGGCCATCAGGGCAATGGCTGGGCGAAGGGCCAACCCAGACATGGAATAAATCCTTTTAAAATAAGTAACTGAGTTCTCCAATGGTAAGGACACATGCTGTGCCAAATGTTGCAAGGCTGCACCCACATTTGGTGGAGTCTCCCAAAGGCTAGCCTGTGAAGAAGACATGGGATACAGTTTTGAGAGTTTTTTTTTGCAAATTCAGTTTTTTATGTATTTTCTCCCATTCGTCCTCAATGAATTCCTTAATTTCCGGAAATATTGGAGAAGGTAGGTCCCTCCTTTTTCAGGTTAGGAAAGAACCTACGAATCTTTTGTGCTGGGAGTGACTGACTCTCAATCCAGGGCTTCCTTAATTGTTTGCACAAAGGGGCCTACCAGATCATAATCAAAGGTCCCAGGCCCAGCATCCTCTAGATCCAAGGATAACTCTGATACACTCTTCAGGTGAGGCACGAGATGTCTTGGGCTGTGTAAGCCTATGGGAAAAGTGTCTCGTTGGAATCACCATGTCCTGGAGGCTCTCCTGTACCGCCTTGCGGATGTAGTCTTTAAACCTCCATGCATCATCCTGTTTATCTGCTGCCACTTCTTCGATGCAACCCTTGCAGATGAGCTTTTCAGGCAAGGCTGGGAGTTTGCAGGCCCAGCACAGACCCTGTGGAGGATGTTGCGCTTGGGTCTGGGCAGAGGTAGATGTCTGGGCACCCAGTTAATGCGGATCAGGAGAGAGCATCTGTACTACAGATGAGCCAGTTTGGTTTGCAGCAGAACATGCGAACTGGCAAAAGATTTGTTTAAACACGCAAACAATGTTAAAGTCTATGGGACATGAGCATGAATAATCAAAAGTGCAAATTTTAAAGGCTTTTATGCAAGTTATTGTCTTAAAAGGTGTTTGAGGACCTGGGTCCTGCCCCAGGGGACATGTATCAATGCAAAAAAAAGTTTTCAGGAGCAGTGATTTTAATAAGTAAAACAATAAAATGAAATATTCCTTTCAATTTCATTCCTGGGGGTGTCTATAGTATGCCTGTAAAATGGAACATGTTTCTCGTGTTTAGAACAGTCAGAGAGCAAAATTACATTTAAAAAAAGGAAAAAAATAATAATTCAAATGTACTCGCAGCTATAATGAATTGTCGGTCCCGGCAATACACATAAAACTTCATTGATAAAAACAGCATGGGATTCCCCCACAGGAGAACCCCGCGCCAAAATAAAAAACACTTGCACTAACCACAGTTCTTACCCATTGCTCCTACAGATTTTAAAGGACTTCAGATTATCTGAACTTTAGCAAAATTTCGCCGAACCTGCCTCAAACAGAATCTACTAGGTACCTTTGATTCTCTTGTGTGGACTATAATTAGTTAAAAGCTTGCACTAACTGCAGTGTTTACCTGTTGTCCAAAATGGAGGGGTCTTTACTGGTCCTAGACAAGCCTGCTATCTTTTTACCCCAGATTTGGCTATAAAATATTGGAAAGTACCTGTATGGAGGAGGACCAAGAAATGACGGCATGTCACTGAACTGGGGTTGTACAAATTTGATTGCAGAGCTATATACAGTACCTGAGCCATGTCATAGAAGCAGGAGGGGTACCTCCTGAGTAGAGATAGGCTTGATGTTCGAGTTGACCGTAAGTTCGGCTTGAACATTGGGTGTTTGTTTTTTTAAACAAACAAAAGGGGCGCTTGTGGGAAGTTTGCCTGCTGCCAAGCACCCCATAATGCACTGTGAAATCACTGTGCATTGATTGCTGCTGATTGGCCAAAGCATGCCCCTGACCTGTATGCTTTGGTCAATCCCAGTGCAATGTACTGTGAGAGCCATGATGTGCCAAAGAGTGCCTTTGGACAATTATGGCTCAGGGGCTAAGTCAACACCCCACACTATATAAAGCCGTTTACACAGCAACCAAATGTAGTGTGTATTAGTGGAGATTAGGCAAGTTAGTGTATTGTGTGGTCTGTCAGTTTAGTGAAGTCAGTGTTTTGCAGTGTATAATAATACAGTGTAGTGCAGTGTATATAACACAGTGTAGTGCAAATAATACAGTGTAGTACAGTGTATATAATACAGTGTAGTGCAGTGCGTGCAATACAGTGTAGTGCATTGTATATAACAGTGTAGTGCAGTTTATATAATACGGTGTAGTGCAGTGTGCATAACACAGTGTAGTGCAGTGTATATAACACATACCTTCCAACAGTCCCGGATTCCACGGAACTGTTCCCGGGATTTCAAGTCAGTCTCGAGGTCCAATGGATCTAGGCTGAAGTCCCAGAAACCAGAGCCCAGTGCCATAACAATTTCCAGAACTGGGCTCTATTCAGTGGTTGTATTCTGAATGGGTGCAATGTGTGCTCCTGCAAACTGCACCAAGTGGGGATTCCTGTGAGCAGAGCCATGCTCCCCTGCAATTTTTGCTGTAATTTGTTGTTAGGAACGCTGGCATCCTAGCAACCGATGACACATTTTGCAAGCCACCTTCTAGCCCCACCCACCGCCTCCGACCTCCTGTCTCTCAGCGGCTCCTGTGTGGTAAGAAGAGCCACAAAGTATCTCCAAAAACAGTAACAAGCAGCGATCTGGTTAGTATCATCCACCCCCTTCCTATTCCAGCTCCTGTTTCACCCCCCATCTTCGCCAGTAATACTATTACTAATACTCCAACCTGACCATCAGCCGGACGGTCTCTAGCTCCCTCTTTTTACAGATGCCCCCACTACACCTGCCAACTTTACTCCTGCTCCAGCATGCCCTATCAGCAATATTCCATCCAAGCTGGGCAGAATGCTAATAACCCTCCCGCTGTCACCACTGCTTGATGCGTTCCCATCTGTCACTCCAATCACATCCTTCACTCCTCTGCCACTCACAGTAATTTCCCCACCACGCACCACAATCACATAGCTGAGAGTTTTGGATCCCCTTGCTAGCTGTCACAACGGCCCCCATGCCTCCTAGCATCTTCTCTCTCCCCCTTTGTTGCCTCTCCCAGCATCCATTTCCAGCCTTCACCCCCACTAGCCCAGTGCATTGTTTTCATATATCCTCTCCAGCCACCAAGTGTTCTTCCCACAACTTTCCCATCCCCTCCTTCCCCCTCCCCAGAGACTTCAATACCATCCATTGTAAACATCGCTCCCCCTGCCCCATTCCACCCCTACTTACCCTTTGCCCATTCCTACCCCCCAACCCACACCTGAGCCACAATCCCACCTTCACCGTCTACCCATAACTCCTCCCACCCCCAGCCCACCTCAGAACAATGATGGGGGAACACTGAAGGGGGCCTTAGTGATGGGGGGGTGCAGGGTGGGGTAAAGTATTTGTGTTGAAAATGGAGATTGGGGGACTTGTGCTTGAAGATAGGGTGAGAAATTTGGTTGGAAGGGGGATCAGTTGGAAGGGGGATCGGAGGAAAGGAGGATTTATGCTGGATTGGTGGGGGGACTGAGTTGTGTGGGGTTGATCCCTATGATTTGTGACACAGTAGAAGCAGGGAGAGGATTTGTGCTGGGAGGGGATTTGGGGTTTGGGGATTTGTGCCAGGATGAGGAGTTGTTCTGGGAGGGGGGATTTGGGGGAGGTGATGATAGAAGTGAAGAAATTATTTATGCTGGGAGGGGGATCTGTGCTAAAATAAGGATGGGGAGATTTTTGCTTGAAAGGTGGGGGGGGGGGTATTTGTTGTGCTGGGAAGGGGGATTGGTGAGGGAAAGATTTGTGCTGGGGGATTTGGAGAGGGGGAATTGGGTGGAAGAGGATTTATTCTGAGAGGGGTACTGAGGGAGAGGAGGACTTTTTTGCAGCAGCAGCAAAAATAAAACAAATTCTATGGCTTAATCCTTTTTTTTTTTATAAAGAAAATAACACACTATAATAAAATGGTTTATAGTGCACCAAGCACAAAAGTGTTGCACCCAAGCACCACATTTCAATCCCACACTATAATAAAAAGTTATAAAAATCCCCCCAAAATATAAAAAACAAACAATAATAAAAAGGTTTATAGTGCACCAAGCACAAACGTATTGCACCCACGCACCATATTTCCATCCCACACTCTATAATAAAAAGTTATAAACATCCCCCCAAAAAATCCTCATCATGTCCGAAAGGCCAAACAAGGAAAGGCAGATGCTTACCGCCCACTAAAAGAGGGCAAGCAGCCTCTCTGTCTACAGTAAAAAGTGGTGGTCGCAAACATGGTGCATCCTCTGCAGGCGGGGCTCGCTTTTTTTTTTCCGGTGCTGGCTGTGTTATTGAGCCACAACATGCAGAAGAGGTCCAATTTTTCTGCACCTGTTTGAAAAGTGCATGTAATTTAAATATTTTTTCTCATTTTTAACAGCAGGGCCTGTTCCTGCACCCACCATGAGTAACTGTAAGGGGTTACAGTGTTCAGGCACCACCAACACCCAAGGCCCAATTTTTCTGCACTTGTTTGACAGGTGCATGTAATTTCATTTTTTTTTTCAAATTTTTAAAAGCAGGGTCTATTCCTGTGCCCAGCAAGAGTAACTGTGAGGGGTTGCAGTGTTTAGGCACCACCTAACACCCAAACTTTCTGGACACTTATGCTGCATACACACCATCGGAATTGTGCTTGGAAAAAGCTCTGATGGTTTTCCCGACTCAATTTCGCTCAAGCTCTCTTGCATACACACGGTCACACCAAATTCCGACCATCAAGAACATGGTGACATACAACACGTATGATGGGACTAGGAAAAGGAAGTTCAATAGCCAGTATTAAAATGGTGTGGGGGACCTTTTGGATCGGTATGAATTTTAACCACTTCCCTACCGGCGCATTGTAAAATGACAGCAGCCGGAACACTCCCTCCCTCCTGCAGCCCGTCAGACTACCTGAGAACCTGTTTCCAGTGCATATCTCAGAATATACGATGGGGTGTTTTCTTTCTATAATGGAGTAATTTTGTGGGTAATTCCACTGTCCTGGTGCTCCAAGACCTTAAAAAGTGTAATATGTAGGAATGAAATTAGATGTGTAATTTATGTTCCCAGAACGCCTGATGGTGCTCCCTGCATGTTGGGCCTCTGTATGCGGCCAGGCTGTGAAAAAGTATCATACATGTGGTATTGTCATACTCAGGAGGAATAGCAGAATGTATTTTGGGGTGTAATTGGAAGTATACATATGCTGTGTGTGAGAAACAACTTGTTATTATAACAATTTTGTGTAAAAAAAAATATATATATCTTAAATTTTCCTAAGAATTGACAGCTTCAAAAAAAACTGCCTCTTACTAAATACCTTGAACTGTCTACATTCCAAAAAGGGTCATGTGGGGGGTATTTGTACTGTCCTGACATTTCAGGGCCTCAAGAAATTAGATAGGCCGTCAGTACATCAGGTGTGATATATTTTTTGTGATTTGCTTTCATACAGACTACATAATATTCAATAATTTGGGTTATTTTTACCAAAGATATATAGCAGTATACATTTTGGCCCAAATGTATAAACACATATTACTTATTTGCAAAATTTTATAATTTTTTTTCAAAATATTTGCTATTTTTTTCCTTTTATCCTAAAAAATTTAAAACTCAGTGGTGATTAGATACCACCAAAATAAAGCTCTATTTGCATGAAAAAAAAATGATAAAAATTGTTTGATTACAGTGTTGCATGACATAGTAATTGTCATTCAAAGTGATAGAGCTCTGAAAGTTGAAAATTGGTCTGGGCAGGAAGGGGATGAAAGTGCCCTGTATTGAAGTGTTTAAGGGGAACCCTATGACAGAATTAATAAAAATTAAAAGAAGACCAGCGTGGGGTCCCCCCCCCAAATCCATACCAGGCCTTGTGGCCTGGTAAAGACAGGGGGACTCCACGCCATTCTTTTTGTTTTTCCTTTTTTTATAATCTGTATAGCAGGGAGCCGGAAAAACATTACAGCCACGAGCACATTTAAAATAAATGTTTTCCTTTAGAAATGTCATTATTGCTGCAGCTTGTTCTATTCATTGTACAGATGCACCATTTTCCAGGCAGACTAAAGGGACCTCCCATGCATGATAGTTAAAGAAATATTTAATTTTTATTGTTTCACGTTAAGCATCATTAAAATCATGGCTCCTTTAAAATCGATTGTTTTCTTAGCATTTTTTGATTTTTCATGTTTGTGTCCTTTAGGTCTGTTCTCATCAGGTTCTGGTGCGAACCGAATTGGGGGGTGTTAGGCTCATCCTTATTTCTGAACCAAAACACTGTTATCCAGATGGGACAGTTATGGAAAATATACAATAACTGTGGGACCTAGATCATCTTTAGGAGGTTGGCTCTACCAATCACAGTCAGTGGTAATTTGCACCATCTTTGGCATTTATCTCTGAACCTGAGCAACAATGGTTTGAGATTCAAGTCAATATAGTCCTCCGCATTTCGTATTACCTCAATATTCAAGTTCATGTTTTGTTTGTATTTGTGTAGCACCACTTGCTGAAGAGATATTCACATCATGCAAAGGCATTAATATTGATTTCTCCCAATTGATACGAAACCCAAAAAGCCGGCCAAATACAGAGACAAGTATCATAAGTTCCTTCAGAGAATCTGCAGTGTCACCCCAAAAAATAAGGGTGGCATCCATATATAAAGCTATTTTTCCTTCCCTTCCCAAGCGTCAAAACCCTACTATCTCCTCCAACTGTCTTATGGCCACAGCCAATGGTTCCAGTGCTAGGGCAAACAACAATGGAGACAGAGGACAACATTTTATAGTCCCCCTAGACAAAGAGAAAATCAGTGACATAATATTATTGATTCTCAGTCTCGCTTTTGGATCTTTATGTAATATTTTTAGCAAAGAAAAGAACCCTGAGCCAATACCAAAGGCACTCAGTGTTGCCCATAAATATTCCCATTCCACCATATCAAAAGCCTTTTGCGCATCAAGGGATAAAATGACACCAGTCTCCTCATTATCCATTGATAGCTGTAAATTAAAAAAAGTGTATTTGGATATTTGTTGCCGCGGATCTAGATGGAATAAACCCTGCTTGATCTCTATGAATCAGATTTTTTATATATTTGGATAACCTATTTGCTAATACCTGGGTTAAGATCTTAACATCAGATGTTATGAGAGAGATTGGACGATATGAGCCTGGTTTTAATGGGTCTTATCATAGAAAGACCCTAAAAAAGGGGTCATAAGTACCCCCCAATACATTGGGACTATGGGCAAACAGAAAAAGAAATTATGCATCATGAAATGTTGCATATTTATAAAAATATTTGTTCTAAAACACGTGTGATATCAAATACAAGAGTATTTCTTGTCTCATTTGTCCGCGTGCACGTCTAAAAGCCTTCTTGAGGCATGTGGGTGAATAACCTCAATCTAAAAGGTGATTTTTAAGTAGATTGGCCTCACGAGTGAATTCTGTATGTGTAAGGCAGTTGCGTCTGAGCCTCAGGTATTGTCCATATGGAATGGACCAAACCAGGGGGTCAGGGTGCAAACTGGACTCATGAAAATGGTATTACCAGCAGTCTCTTTGTGATATAGATCGTTGGATAAAAAACATCCACTGATTTAAAGATATTTAAGTCAAGGAATGCAATTGAAGTGTCACTGAAAGTCATGGTAAAAAAGAGATTGGAGGCATTCTTGTTCATGGCATTGATAAAGGCTTGTAAATTGTCTGGCATACTGTCCCATACCATCAAGATATCATCTATATACCTGAACCATGACACCACATAGGAGGTATAAGATGATAAATAGTCACTGGATATAAAATACTGCTCCCACTCCCCCAGGTACCGGTTGGCGTACGATGGGACACAACACATGCCCATCCCAACCCCCTGTACCTGGAGGTAGTGGGACCCATGAAAGGAAAATATGTTATGCGTTAGAATGAAATCTAAAGCTTCTATCAGAAAAAAGTTGAGCTTTCAATTATCCTTGTGAGATTGTGATAAGACATGTTTTATTACAGAAAGACCAAGATTGTGAGGGATGGAGCTGTATAGTGATTATACGTCAATGGTAACTGAGAGTGAGGTGTAATGTGTAAAAATGTGTTGTGCTAAAGCTACTATTCCTGCTCTTTTTCAGAATGTTGTTTGTATCCTCTCCTACAATGCCTCTGAGGAAGGGTAATTTTTCCTGAAACATGTCAGGCCAAAGGAGAAAATGCACATGCATTGGAATATTTAACAACTATTCATGAATATATGTTTTGCTTTATAAATGTACTGTACAAACTGTTAACATGTCTATCACACATGTGTTTTAAACAAATATTTTTTCTAAACAAACATTTTATGATACATAATTTCTTTTTCTGTTTGCCCATGAAGTCCCAATGTACCAGGGGTACTTAGGACCCCTTTTTTAGGGTCTTTCTATTTTTTTTTTAATTATTAATCTTTATTAAATTTTCACATTTATACAGACCACATTTAAAAATAACATTACCAGGGTTCAAATACCTCTTTCTTCCCTTTCGAGATCTGAGTTTTAGAGTTCTAGGAAGGAAAGGGGGACATGAAGATACATCCATACATCACATATAATTAGAAAAGAAAAAAAAAAAAAAAAGCACATTATCTAAACAGTACCATATCCCCCCTTCTCCTACCATCACTATTTTTGCAATTCCTACGTTTTTCCTATTGTTATAACCCCACCCCTCCCTCCCATCCTTTCTATCAACCCCGCCCCCCCTCCCCTCCCCTCTTATATATATATTAGTGCTTTTATCCTACAGTATAGCATAATTGTGTTATAAAGATTCCCTAACCTTTAATATACCCTACCCTACTCCTTCCCATTACCCATCCCCCCTCCCCCTCCCCTCTTCCCTTTCCTATCATGGTTTAAACTGGGGTATGCATCACTTCTATCCACTCTCGCCAGTTCCTATTAAACTCCTTTAGGTTATTTCGTTTTGCATATACTGCCCTCTCCTTACATAGATAGTCATTCACCGCCCTTGTCCAATCCTCTACTGTAGGGGGTAGCTTTGATTGCCATCTCCTAGCTATCATCCTTCTAGCTTGAAATAAACATCTTAGGATTGCCGTTGTTGTTCCCTTCCTTTCTACTTCCTCCTCTCTGTAACCTAAAATGCACACTATGGGATTTAACTCTATTACCGTCCCAAAGACCCTACTTATTATCTTTACCACTCCTTCCCAGTATCTAAATAATTTGGGACATTTCCAAAGCATGTGCATTAAATTCCCTGACCCCCCACACCTGGGGCAAAAGTCATCTGTTCTCTTACCAAATTTAAATAATTTCTGGGGAGTATAGTATGCTCTATTAATTACCATTAAATGGGAAATCCTCTGAGGAGGAGAGACCGAGACCTTTGGGCATGCCGCTAGGATATTTTTCCACTGTACTCGTGTTATATTACCTAGGTCTTGCTCCCATTTCCCTTTCTCAACCCTCCCTTTCCTCTCACTATTAATCTGTTCACCCAGCTGGGCATAGAATTTAGATATTAATCCTTTAGTGGGTCCTGCTTGTGCTACTGGGTATAGCAAGGGCATTTCCTCCCATGTTAATAACAGGTTTCCAAACTGGGTCCTTAAAGCATGCCTCACTTGTATATAGGCATAGAATGAATTTTGTGATATCTTAAATTCTCTTTGCAGCTGGTCGAAGGATTTAATACCCCTGCCGCCATATAGATGGCTTAGCCTTACAATGCCACATTTTTCCCAATCTGCAATTTTTCCAACCCGCCATATTTCCTGTAGCTTCTTATTGTTCCATAGAGGCGTATACTTTGTTATTTCACTATATCCCATTTTTCTTTTAACTGTACCCCATAGCTTTAACATCATTTTTACTGTAGGGCATCTACACTGGAATGAGTCCGCTTCCAGGGTCTCAATCAGGGTACTATGTGGGGAGCCTGTTAATACTAATCTCCCATTTGGGGTTCCTCCGTTCTTCTCATCGATCCCCCCTAGCTGTTGTAATTGGGACGCCCAAAAATAGCACTCCGGATAAGGGACCGCAAATCCTCCTTCCTCTCCCGGTAGCTGAAGCATCCGCAATCTCAATCTAGCCTGTCCTCCCCTCCATATTAGCTCCCTAAACAGCATCTCGATTTTATCAAACCAGCTTTTGTTAATCCATATTGGGGCATTGTGTAATATGTATAAAAGTTGGGGCATCCATATCATTTTTATCAGATTGCATCTGCCAGCGACCGAGAGAGGCATTCGTTTCCATATAGCAATTTTTTGTTTAAACTTAGCCAATAATAGGACTAAGTTATGACTTATATATTGCTTAGGATCCCTTGACAAGGTTACTCCCAGATATTTCAACTTATCCACTATTGGCATTTGGGGGGTTCCCAGGGCCGTTTGCTGACCAATTGGGTCCAAAGGGAGACATTCCGATTTTTCCCAATTTATCTCCAGCCCAGTGAAGCCTCCAAACCCTTGCACCAGTCCCATTGCCCTTGGTAGTGAGTATCTCATATCCCCTAAGAACAATAGGATATCGTCTGCATAAAGTGAGATTTTTTCCTCTCCAGTTTTTCTTACAAAACCGACAATATCCCGGTTTGCTCTAATTGCACATGCCAGGGGCTCTATGGCCAATGCAAAGAGCAGGGGTGATAATGGGCACCCCTGCCTCGTCCCTCTCCCCAACTCTATTTTCCCGGATAACTCATTATTAATTTTTAGTCTCGCACTAGGTTTATCATATAGCATCCTAATCCATCCTATAAAGGAAGGACCCAGGCCAAATTTCTCCAAAACTTTCCATATATATCCCCATTCTACGCTATCAAATGCTTTCCTTACATCCAATGCCACCACTGCACCCGGAGTATCGTTATCCATTGGGACCTGCAAATTCAAAAAGGCTCTTCTAATATTTATACTCGTTGACCTGTTGGCTATAAACCCTGTTTGGTCCATATGGACCAATCTTGCTATGACTCGATTAAGCCTAGTCGCTAATACCTTGGCCAGTATCTTTGTGTCGGTACACAGGAGAGAGATTGGCCTATACGCTGCAACATCTAAGGCGTCCTTCCCTTCTTTGTACAACAGGGTTATAACCGCCTCCATCATTGATGGAGGCAATTTACCCTCCCCATATGCTCCTCTTAACATCTCCAGGAGTTCAGGAATCAGTATCTCGCCAAAGTTTTTATAGACTTCAATCGGTAGTCCATCCGGCCCAGGCGATTTCTGATTTGGCATACTCGCAACTGCTTCCTGAAGTTCTTTCAAAGTTATTGGGGCTTCCAATTCCTCTCTTTCTTCTTGTTTCAAACATGGTACCTCTAATTGACCTAAAAATGCTTCCATTTGCTCATCCATCCCCACTTTTTGTGCAGTATATAGGTTTTTATAATATCCTTCAAATGCTTGACAAATACTCCCCGTTTCTGTTATAACCTTTCCCTCAGATATCCTAATCGCCGAGATTGAGGAAGGACCCGAGTTATTCTTCACCAGTTGTGCCAACATTTTTCCCACGCTTTCCCCTTCCGCGAAGGAGGCTTGGCGTTGGAACATATGCTGAATCTCTGCTTTCTTTAGGGTTAATAACCTAAGTTCTTCTTGTTTATCTAACCAGATTTTTTCTTTGCCCTGCGTGGGGTCACTAATAAAATCTCTTTCAGCCTCTAACACTTCTCTCCCTATTTGTACCTCCTGTTCCCTAGATTTTCTGTTTATTTTTGCTATTGATTGGATCATAAGGCCCCTTAAGAAAGCTTTCAGAGTATCCCACAGGATCCCCGATGTTACTGTACCCCGGTTATTTTTTAAAAATTCTTTTAATTCCCACTGAATTCTCTCAGGGCATTCTTCTGTCTCTTTTTTTATCAATTCTAACCAGAGCGGGTTCACTTTCCACAACCTCTGTACCTTACGTTCTCTCATTTTTAATACTGCTGTCACTGGGGAATGATCTGAAATCCCCCTGGGCTGATATTCAACCTTTTCCACCATTTGTAAGGCCAGGTCATTCCCCAGTATCATATCAATCCTGGATAACGTGGTATGTGTGGACGAGTAGCAACTATACTGCCGAACTCCCGGGTTCCCAGTTCTCCATAAATCCCGTAATCCTACTTCTTCCAGGTACTGTCCCAACCTCCCCTGCCAAGCTGGTTCCGCCAGTGTTTTTTCTGGGAATCTATCAATTTTAATATCCAATACCGTGTTGAAATCCCCTACTATTATTATAGGGACACCATCTATCCCCACTAAAAATTCCTGTAATTTAAAAAGCACTTCCATTTTAAATGGTGGAGGGATGTAGATGTTTGCCAGCATACATTCTCTATTTTCAATTAGGCACTGTAAGAAAATGTATCTGCCTTTTTCATCCAGGCTAACCCGTTTGCATACAAAATTCACCCCCCGTTTTTACCAAGACACTCACCCCTCTGCTATATGTCGAATAAACAGAGTGATATTGAAATTGATATTTTCTGCTCTGCAGCCGGTATATTGTATCTCTATTTAAATGGGTCTCCTGTATGCAGAGCAACTCTACTCCACATCCCTCCAACAAGGATAGTACAGCTTTTTGTTTCAGCCGCGTCCCTAGACCCCTCACATTCCAGGAGCCTATCTTAATTTTACCATCCTGCATAGCCATAAACAAATAAAGAGGAGAAAAAGAAAAAAAAAAAGAAAAACCTAAGGCAGTAAAGAAGGAGAGCGAAATAACCAGTCTTCTGATAACACTATTGAGAACCATTTGTCTCCCAGTACCCACCAGCTCCCCTCTAACTTCTTTTATTACCTTATACCACACTCCCCATATATTACTTCCTTGTATGATAACAAATTTATTAGGCGTCACCATTAACTCGTATGTTATGTGTCTTTGAATATACATTATACTATATGATTGTTTATTACCATTTTCCCCCTTGTGACCAATAAATTTTCCTTGTTTTTTACCACCCCAAGTTTTGTGTCCTTTTTTGCTTTGAATTATTTCCTGTACTCCATTTATTAGTGCATACTTATATTTTTTTTCCCCCTTCGACCTCCCCCCTATTTTCCCTACTACACCCACCCCCTCTCCCCCCTTTCTACCTCCCTCCCACCCCTCCCCCACCTTTCTAGGTGTTACCCTAGGGGCTATTAGTGACCTTATACCACTCTCTTCACAACCTATTTACCACCCTCACCTAGTGCGCTCGCCGTGTATTACCTCCCTCCCACCCCCCTCCCATACAGACACAGACAGCACACACCCAAAAAAACAAAAAAAAACAAACAAAAAAAAAAAAAAACACACATACTTCATCCCCCCCTCTCCTTCTATCTTCCCATCCCACTCAGTACTAGAAACCCCAGCAGCTACAACTTTTCTTTATTTTCTTCTATCCATTTTTCCACTTCTATCGGGGAACTAAAAACCTGAGTATGCCCTAGTGCATTAATCCGTAACTTTGCAGGATAAAGCAGAGCATACGGCACCCTGAGCTTCTGTAACCTGCGTTTCACCTGGAGGAACTCTACCCTTTTTCTCTGAAGTTCTGGGGAAAAATCAGAATATAATGAAATTCTAACACCCTTATACAATACATTCCCCATTTCCCTTGCCTTCCGTAGGGTCTTTCTATAATAAATGTCTGAGATGTGGTAACATTTAAGCAAGAATTAATTAGTTCTCCTTGTGGTTCACATATTATACTGGGTCGTATCAGGTATCAGGTCATATCAGGTTTTAAAATTACTATTATTATTGTTTCAGTCATTGATATAGGGAGTTCCTGTTTAATATAAGCTTCATTCAGAAACTCAAGTAATTCTGGCAATAATGTCTGACCATATATTTTATATATCTCTCCCTGCAGTCCATTCATTCCTAGAGCTTTATTATTTTGGATTTGCCTCACTGCCTCTTCCAACTCTACCAAAGTTATAGATTGATACAAAAATTCACTTTCTGTTGGTGTCAGTTTAGGTAGAACTAAGTTATCCAGAAATTGCTTACTTTGGTTTAATTTATTTAAAATTTAAGATTTATAAAGCCGTATATACAAATCCATAAATATACTCTGGATACTGTCTGTGTCATAGACCACTTCGCCTTATATATTTTTAATGGCGGCTATTCCAGACAGACCTTCTTGATTCTGTGCCATCATAACCAGAATATGCTCCACCTGCCCCCCCCCCCCCCCATTTCATAATGTTTTTGACCCTGTAAATATCTACTGTTTTCTGCCTTAACTATAGATAAAGTTTTATATAACCTCTGAGCTTCCTGCCAAGCTACTCGTTTTTCCTTCTGTAGGATCTACTATAAACTCCTGTTCTTTCTGCTTCACTCTTTGCATTACCCCCTCTTCTTGTAGCCTGGTTGACTATTTAATGCTGGCTAATTCTTTAATTATCACGCCTTGTAAATAGGCCTTCATAGCATCCCAAACCACTACCAGATATGTTGAGCATTTGTCATCTCTAAAAAATCCTTGCAACAGCAATTCTATTTGACTCTTCTCTGGAATTAAATTCAACCACCATAAGGATAACTGTGTTGCCCTGGGAGTTGGGAAACTCCACAATGAAATCCATAGACAGGTGGGTCCAGGGCCTCTCTCCATTGGGTATAGGTTGTAGGAGGCCCACTGAAAGGTGTTGTGGAGTCTTAGCCCCTGTACACACGGTTGGAGATTCAGACGGAAAAGGTCCGATTGGACCATGTTGTCGGATAATCCAACCGTGTGTGGGCTACATTGGACTTTTTCCATCGGATTGTCGAACCAACAAAGTTTAGGAGCTGGATATAAAATTTTCCGACAACATGATCCGATCGGACTTTGATCATTTGTAGAGAATTCCAATTGGACAAAGTTCCACGCATGCTCAGATCAAATTACGAGACCAAAGCTATTGGCTACTAGCCTTAACGTAGTCCCGTCGTAACGAACAAACATCATCACGTTCCAAACAATCGGATTTTCCGACAACTTTGTCTGACCGTGTGTATGCAACACCAGATGGATTTTGTTGTCGGAATGTCCAACTTTGTGTACAAGGGCTTACTCTGAGCACATGCGGAACAGGCAGCTATGAAGGCGGTTACATCAGCACATAGACTAGGCCACCAGAATTGTTGGGAAATGGCCCAAAAGAGTTGATTCTTCCCAGGTGGCCATTAGCTTTGGGAGAATGATAAGTCTGGAGCACGGCAGTACAGAGGCTCTCTGGGACAAAGCAATGGTCACAAGGTTTATCAGGAGGAGCATGGACCTGAGCAACAAGAATTTTGTCACCCAAAGGAGAAGTGAGACTGGTGCAAACTGTAGCCAGAATACGATCAGGGGGAATCACAGGAACTGGAACCAACTCCAACTTGGAAGTAGAGGAAAATTGTTGTGACAAGGTATCAGCCCTTACAGTCTTAGTACCGGGTAAGAATGAGACAATGTAACAAACTTGACAGGAAAAGAGCCCATTGTGCCCTTCTGGGAGAGAGGCATTTAGCTTCAGACAAGAAGTGAGATTCTTATGGTCACTAAGAATGAGAACTGGCGCAGTGGTACCTTTTAGGAGATGTCTCCATTCTTTCAGGGCTAAGATTATCGCCAACAGCTCTCTGTCACCAATCTCATAATTGCACTCCGCATGTGACAATTTCTTGGAAAAGTAGCCACAAGGATGCATAGAGCTCTCAGGAGGTAGGATGTTGAGACAGAAGGGTGCAAACACCAGTCTCAGAAGTATCAACATCAAGGATAAAAGGTAATGTAGGATCAGGATGTGCCTACACAGGGGCAGAAACAAAGGCAGTCTTGAGACTCTCAAAGGCCTTAATGAACTTGAGGCCAACTCTGTGGGTTACCGTCCTTTCTGGTCATATCAGTCAGGTGCTTGACCAGAGATGAGAAGTTATGAATAAACTTCCAATAATAGTTGGCAACGCCCAGGAAACGCTGCAGAGGATGTAAACCCACGGGTTGGGGCCACTGTAAGAATGATGAAAGTTTCTCTGGGTCCATCGAAAAACCAACAGTGGAAATGACATAGCCCAGGAATTTTACCAGTTCACGATAGAATTCGCACTTCTCCAATTTACAATAGAGATTGTTCTCTCTTACGCCCCATACACACTATCAGATTTTCTGCTGAGTTTTTCCTTCAGATTTACCAAAACCATGTAGTGTAAGGGCCTGCCTGATTGCATACACATTGAAACTCCTCAAGGTTTGACCTCATATTATAAGGTTTTGGTAAATCTGAAGGAAAAACTCAGCAGAAAATCTGACAGTGTGTATGGGGCTTTAGTTTCTGAAGTACACAACAGACATCTGTGTGGTGGCTCTCCAGGGACTTGGAAAATATGAGGATATCATCGCGATAAACCACCACACACAATTGCAACAAATGTCGGAGGACATCGTTAATAAATTCCTGGAAAACTGCCAGAACGTTAGAGAGGCCAAATGGCATTAGGAGGTTCTCATAATGGCCTGTTTTGGTATTAAGCGCAGTCTCATTCATCGCCCTTCTTAATAATCTCGAGATTGTAGGTCCCTCTCAAATCCAGCGTTGTGAAAACAGTTGCTCCTTTGAGGCGGTCAAATAACTCTGTAATCAACGGAATCAGGCATTCTTAATCATGAAATTATTAAGACCCCTATATTCAAAACAAGGTCTCAGTTCACCACTCTTCTTCTTCACAAAGAAGAAACCAGCACCAGAGGAAGATTTGCGGAAACCTCGAGGAAGTGCATCTGCAACATACTCCTCCATGGCCTTATCAAGACGACAAAGGTTAAACCCAGCCACGAGGGGATATGGCACCAGGCTGAAGGTCAATTGCGCAATCATACGGCCGGTATGGAGGCAAACTACCGGCTTGACCTTTGTCAAAGACATCGCTAAAATCGCGGTCTCCTCCGGAAGGGAGGAGAGTGAAGAGGTGCACAGGACCTTGGCTACCTTCTGGAAGCATGTCTTACTGCATTGTGGCAACCAGGGAGAACCTCAGTACAGAGCCAATCAAAAGAGGGGTTATGCCTCTGTAATCAAGGATAACCAATAACCAGCAGAAATTTAGGTGAGGAAATAACTTGGAATTGGATTATCTCATGCTGAAGAGCCCCTACGGACTTGGACAATGGAACTGTCTCATGAGTCACATGGGCAGGCTGTAGGGGTCTCCCATCAAGAGTCTCAATGGCAAGTGGAGTGTCACGCAGCTGAAGCAGAATCATGTGCTTTGATACAAAGGCAGCATCAATGAACAGGCCTGCCGCCCCAGAGTCAATAGCGCCTGTATCTCGATGGATGACTCAGCCCAAGAAAGGGTGATAGAAACCAGGGGCTTATCCTTCTGGATAACTGGGAAGGAAACAAAGCCACCTAAGGTCTGTCCATGACAGAACCTCAAGGTTTGGGCGTTCCCTGGATGGGTAGGACAAGACTTCAAAAAGCAACCTGCCTGGCCACAATAAAGGCACAATCTCTCCCTCCTCCTAAAGGTTCTCTCATCCACAGAGAGATGCGTGAAGCCCAAGTGCATGAGTTCATTGTCACTGATGGACTCAGTACCAAGAGGCATGGGAGGTGAGGGAGGCACAGGTTGAACTGCAAAGCTTGGAGGCAAATGTACAGGAGGCATCCGCAAACGCTCCTTAAAAGAGAGCCTTTCTCTGAGTCTGGAGTCAATGAGGATGATAAATGTGATCAACTTCTCCAGCTCAGTGGGTGTATCTCGGGCTGCTATCTCATCCTTAATGGAATCCAAGAGACAATGAGAAAAAGCAGCCATGAGGGCCTCATTGTTCCAAGCAACCTCTGCTGCCAGAGTACGGAATTCAATGGTGTAGTTGGTAACAGTTCTCGTACTCTGATGGCAGAAGCATAGAGTGCGGGAACGTCAAATACCCTTTTAAAAGGAAGCCTCAAACAGGGTTTGCTTCTGTCTGTGGGAAATGCCTGGGGCAGCATCTCAAGCAGAGCTGAACAAGATATACCTCTTATAGAATCAATAGAAAAAAGGTGTTCTAATGCGCCCTATCAAACCCTGCTCCGCACCTTTTGGACCAGTTACCTAAGATAATATTGTGGTACAAATGTACCTTTAAAGCAGCCTCTTAAATAAAGTAAACATGTGAAGACAATATTAAAAAATTGCAAATAAACGTCCTTTTTTAAATATTGTAGCAGCGCTTCCTGTCCACAACAAAGTACCAGAACAAACTCTCATTAAAAGGTCATAAATGAGAAAATAAAGTAGCTGGGGAGAGATACACAAAAAGTCTTCGCTGTGGTCTGTAAGAAGCTTCCACTATAAACTTCACCACGTGCAGCAAACCTCCCCTATGGGGATGCAGTCACCAGAAAACCAGCAAAATTGTGCCTTTAAATATAAAGCTTCTACATTGCTCCACTTTGACCATCCACTAGATGTCAGTATGTGTTTATCGGGGGGGCTCCATTATAACATGTGAAGGAAATAAAATAGCTACATAGTATAGTCCTGTTTCATACATTTATTAACTTCAAAACCCCTTAATACAAGTTAAGCGTACCAAATATACAAGAAGCATAAAGTAAGGTGCACTGTGCCTGTTGGTTGTTCCGGCCACCAGAAAAGATCAGAGCATCCGCTGTGTATAGCAGCGGATGGCTTCCTGGTTACTCGGCTGGTGGATCCTGAGGCGCACATGTCACTTCTGGTAGATCACGTCACTGACTGACGTGTTTCGTCATATCCTGACTTCATCTGAGAGCGTGCTCTACCTAAGCGGAAGCCAGTGTTTATATAAGACTGGCAGTTCACCAGCCAATCGGACTCATACCACTAATGATGTACAGCGAGAGGAACAGATTCCAAGTGCTGCTGTATGCAATAAACGCAATACCACCCTCAATACTAAGTACTTCATGAGCCTACATGCTGGTATATAAACAAATAGCAGAAATAGGTAATCGCTAGGTAAAACATTATATAGAAAAAATTTAAAATAGTGACAAGTCAAACTAGAATATTGCCAATATTATAAAAAAACATTATCAATATTAAAAGTTGCCCACATAAAAAAAAAAAAAATCACTGAACTCATAGAGAAAAACCTCCATACATATCACAAATTCACTGTGATATAAAAAGTTTGATATAATAAAAAATTATTATAATCAATCTGTAATCAAGATATAAATAAAAAATTAACAATTGACAATTAACAACAGCATAAAGCGGCAGTCTGTGATTAAGATGGAAGCCTAACTGTATAGAGCAGTACACTGGGTTCATATACCTAAATGGCCATGTAACCAGACATCTACTCTGCAAACCGCTGTAGGTGCTCACCATCTAATGCATAGAGCCCAGAACGCAATTCTTCCGGGGTAAACAATCTAACCGCCCAATATATCATAAGCCATGATATAACCATGTATGACCCCTATTGTGTGAACATATCCTTATCCTAAAATGTAGTAGACCCACCAAAACGCCTACTGACATTTTGGAACCAACATGTTTTTTTTTTTGCTTGTAGGAAACGTAAGGCCTGCAGGGAGGTCTCTAGACTGATTAGATCATTGGAGAGTTTTTCTTTCCCTGTTAACAATCGTAACTTTGTTATCAGTTTATTACTTGTAGCAGCACTCACGTGGTGTAAGCCCTGAGATGCCCCTGTGGGCTTATCTACATAGGTCATACAAAAAGGATGCTACGGGTGAGAATTGCTGAACACATCCATAACATTAAAATAGGATTCAAAGATCACAATGTCTCATTGCACTTTAAATTAAAACATGATATGGATGCAACAGGGCTTAAATTCTGGGGAATTGAACAAATTCAACCACATTGGAGAGGGATCAACTTGGTCTGCGAATTTTAAAAACGTGAAACCCAGTGGATTTATTTAGATTATGTTCTCGCTCCCAGAGGCCTCAATATAGAATTAGACATCACTTGTTTTATTAGTGTCACTTAATCAATATCCCTTAGTTGTAATAATTCAAAAAGTAAATACTAATCTTTTGAAAAAAGTGTTTAAATAGTATAACATTTTCTATCCACTATTCTAAACCTCACATTCCCTATACCTATTATTCTACCTCTTTAATTATTTTTAGCTTTATGTATAGATATTTGCAGCATTTTTTCAGTATTTTAGGTTAAAAGGGATATCCACGCAATAGGGGTCATACATGGTTAGACCGTTGGCTTACGATATATTGGGCGATTAGATTGTTTACCCTGGAGGAATTGCATTCTGTGCTCTGTGCATTAGATGGCGAGCACCTAAAGTGGTTTGCAGAGTAGATGTCTGGTTACATGGCCATTTATGTATATGAACCCAGTGTACTGCTCTATACAGTTAGGCTTCCATCTTAATCCCAGACTGGCGCTTTATGCTGTTGTTAATTGTCAATTTTTAATTTATAACTTGATTACACATTGATTATAATAATTTTTTATTATATCAAACTTTTTATATCACAGTGAATTTGTGATATGTACGGAGTTTTTTCTCTATGAGTTCAGTGATTTTTTAATGTGGGCAACTTTTAATATTGATAATGTTTTTTATAATATTGGCAATATTCTAGTTTGACTTGTCACCATTTTTAATTGTATTTTATATAATGTTTTACCTAGTGATTACCTATTTCTGCTATTTGTTTATATACCAGTATGTAGGCTCATGACGTACTTAGTATTGAGGGTGGTATTGCATACAGCAGCACTTGGAATTTATTCCTCTCACTGTATGTCATGAGTGGTATGAGTCCGATTGGCTGGGGAACTGCCGGTCTCATATAAATACTGGCTTCCGGTTAGGTAGATTATTACCTCTTATAGAGGTAATACTCAAGGCGGGTGCCAGCACAGAGACTGGCACAGCAGCAGGGATGGCCTGAAACTCAGGTTGTACCACTGCAGCCACAGTGGCAGATTCCAGATGAGCCATGCGACTGAGGAGCGGTTGTAACGCCATTGCGAATTGATCCATGCAGTGATCTTGCTCATCCAATCTGGAAAAAAATATTATCAACAAGTGGATTGACTGTATCTTCTGAATTCATGGCCTTAACCTACTGTCAGAAACCATGAAATAAGACCGAGACAGAAGTACAGTTAAATCACACGTGTTTAATAATAAAAATAAACAGAACAAACGTAGTGAAAACATAAAAACAGGGGTGAACAGCAGCGCTAGATATGGTGATAACATAAAATTATATAGCAACTGGAATATAGGTATGCATAAAATGTGTGTGTGTGTGTGAATAAGCACACATAATATTAAAACATTTGTTTAAGACATAATGTCCATAAATGATCCGAGATCTGGTATGATTAGCACCTGGAGGCAGCTCCCGTAGAGTGAAGCAATGGACTCTGTGTAGAAATGGGAACAGAGGGGCACCAGACTGAGTTCAGTATAAATCATATATTTAATAAAAACAAGTAGTAACTCTCAGGTTAAATTAGATGAGTTCAATATGTGGTGAAAATCGTCAGTCCTGGAGTCTCATAAATGTCGTCTCTTTGCAGCCTGGGGCACTGGGGTGATCTTACAGGCATCCAGAGAATGCTGGGAACCAGGAGGCAGGAAACAAGAAGCAGCTGGTCGTGATTTCACAGGAACAGGAAATGTCACAGTGGCAAGGAATGGTAATGCATTTTGAAGCTACAGCTTCTTCATCAGACCATGATTGGCTGGCAAACCTGGCAGTCTTAAATACAGAGGAAATAGGAACAGAGAGATCTGATGGGCTGGCCAGCCCGTCAATCAAATAGACAGATTTAAAGATGTAGACAGTTGGAGACCGAAGTGAATGTAAATATGAGTAAAAAAACTTGCTTATTAATAGTGGATGATCAAATAATTAATTGATTAAATACATAAATATACATGTATAAATATACCTCAGATTTAAAATTAATACATTTTTATGAATAAATTAACTGAAAATTAATTAAGAAATGTATTACTAAATTATTAGCAATTGGTAATCAATTGATTATTATAAATTATAATGAGTTAATAAAATGGTGAAAATGGAGGAAGGAAAGGACTCTATGCTAGATATAATATTAAGTAAGTTATATCATGACCAAAAATACTTCTCAAAGGGATAAATAAAATCTTCAGATAATAAATGGTTAATGGATAATGATGGTGATACTTACTGGGTACATATGTGTGCACACATATAATCATACATATACACAAATACAATAACCACTCATGCATATACATACCCACATGCCTGCATATACATGCAGTTGTAAACATGTACATGTGCAACAAACGCATGTATACACGTGAGTATAGGCAAACATCTTTTTTTCCCAATACTCTGTAGAGGGAACACAATATTGTACAAAAAAGAGAAGGGGGGCAAAATAGCAAAATAAGAAAAAAGGGGGGGGGGGGTAAAAACAAAAAGGGTTGGTAAAAAAAAGGGGGGTGGTAAAAGAAAAAAGGGTGGTGAAAATTTGGCAAATTTGGCACATTTGTGTTTGTTGCCCAATATGAGCTTTTTAGTGGCGAAAACTGGGTGTCCACTCTACCGAGCAACCCACTGAGGCATGACCGGGGGGAAAATCACACAAAGCATGTGTTAAATAACAGTGCTGATTTTAATCTCCTCATTCATTCCTCTAGGCGACATGGTATCCAAAGTGAAAATCCAATACGTTTCCTGATGACACAGCCTTTTGAAACGTTCTGCTGGCGATTTTCACCACATACTGAACTCATCTAATTTAACCTGTGAGTTACTACTTGTTTTTATTAAATATATGTCCCTCTGTTCCCATAGTCAAAACATAGCAAGAGTTCAGGAACCGGAAAAGATAGTCAGACAAGCAAAGCGTCAGGGAGCCAGAAATGAGCGTAGTAAAACAGCAAGCAGGATCTGGAGCCAGAAAGGATGTCAGCCAAGCAAGTCTTTTAACAGGAATGCAGGAGAGCGTCTCTGTGATGTTGACTAAGGCGAAGACAGAGATCCTCTGGGCTGGACGGCTTAATTAGGCAGGACTGACAAGCAGGGTATCATCAACAGCTCTGTGGAGAGATAGGAGCTAGCAATTAGCCGACAGCTGAGCAGCCAGCTCAGAGAAGCCCAGCCCTGACACATAAAAAAAAATAGACTAGAAAAAAAGAATGGAATAGAATATACTATAATATTAGAAAGAATAGAAAAGAATAGAATTTATATATATATATATATATATATATATATATATATATATATATATATATATATATAATTGAATAGAATGGAAATAATATAACCATTTCCCAAAATTCAAATAGAATCAATCTGAATTTGAATAGAAAAGAATAACAAGGGGGACTCCATATCCCAACCCCCCCCCCCCCCCCCCACGTGAATGGGTATGGGGTCCATTTACCAAAAAAGTGTCAAAAAGTAACAAAGACAGGAAACAGTTTTTGTCAAGTTTTTGTTTATTAAAAGAAAAAAAAATGGTGTCCCTTGATGTACATCCATCATCCATCATGATGCCCACCGACCCGAAAAATAGAAAAATACCAAAAAGTGCTTTGCCTCCTACGAGGCTACCCACCTTATGCCCTCTCTTCTGCTTTGACAGCTCTTACATAGCCAAGGTTCGGGGCCACATAGTTACAGTGGCTTGTGAAAGTATTCGCCCCCCTTGAACTTTTCAACCTTTTGCCACATTTCAGGCTTCAAACATAAAGTTATAAAATTTCAATTTTTTGTGAAGAATCACCAACAAGTGGGACACAATTGTGAAGTGGAACGAAATCTATTGGATATTTTAAACTTTTTTAGCAAATAAAAAACTGAAAAGTGGTGCGTGCAAAATTATTTGGCCCCTTTACTTTCAGTGCAGCAAACTCACTCCAGAAGTTCAGCGAAGATCTCTGAATGATCCAATGTTGTCCTAAATGACTGATGGTGATAAATAGAATCCACCTGTGTGTAATCAAGTCTCTGTATAAATGCACCTGCTCTGTGATAGTCTCCGGGTTATGTTGAAAGTGCAGAAAGCATCATGAAGACCAAGGAACACACCAGGCAGGTCCGTAATACTGTTGTGGAGAAGTTTAAAGCCGGATTTGGATACAAAAAGATTTCCCAAGCTTTAAACATCCCAAGGAGCACTGTGCAAGCGATCATTTTGAAATGGAAGGAGTATCAGACCACTGCAAATCTACCAAGACTTGGCCGTTCCTCTAAACTTTCAGCTCAGAAAAGGAGAAGACTGATCAGAGATGCAGCCAAGAGGCCCATGATCACTCTGGATGAACTGCAGAGAACTACAGCTGAGGTGGGAGAGTCTGTCCATAGGACAACAATCAGTCGTACTGTCACGTACCTTAAGGCAGAGCCCGGAGTGCAGGGAGTGGCTTCTCGTAGACCTCTGACTCGAGAGACTCTGGTAGTGATGACAGGGGCTCGGGAGCACAGAGGGGCACAAGTGCCTGACTGGATGGTAGATGTAAGAAGCAGCAGACCGTTGATGGTGGAGGTGTATTGTAGTCCAGTAGCGGAATGCAGACAAAGGTAAGGTTCAGCAGACAGCAGAGGGATTCCTGTAGTCCAGCAACGGGATGCAAGTGATCGCAGGGTACAGCGAACAACGGGAGGGGTTCTGTAGTCCGACAGCGGATGCAGGTGCAAACGGGATACTGCGGGAAGTGGGAAGAGTCCAGGAGTCTGCAGCAAGAGGTAGAAGGCAACAAGCGCAGAGGGAGTAACAGCCGGGTATGGTGGAAGACTGGGAGGTGTCCTGTAGTACAGCAGCGGTGAACAGGCAACTTACAGATGACAGATGGTGTAACAGTCCAGGTCAGGCACAGTCGAGCAGATCAGGTACAGAAACGGAATCCAAAAGAGTAGTCGGGTACAAAGCCAAAGTCGGGGGGCAGGCAGCAAACAGCAGAGTCGGGAACAGGCCGGGTTCAATACGGATCAGGATACGGATGCAGGTTCAGGTTCAGATACAGGTTACCAGGAAACACGGGAACGCTGTTGATCAGGCAGCAAGGCAGTGAAGCAAGGATCCAGTTTAAATAGCGCTATTGGCGCCAATTGCGTCAAACGGCCGCGCGCGCACTAACGCCGCTCGGACGCCTGTGAGAAGGATCTTCCTGACACGTACACTGCACAAATCTGGCCTTTATGGAAGAGTGGCAAGAAGAAAGCCATTTCTCAAAGATATCCATAAAAAGTCTTGTCTAAAGTTTGCCACAAGCCACCTGGGAGACACACCAAACATGTGGAAGAAGGTGCTCTGGTCAGATGAAACCAAAATCAAACTTTTTGCCCACAATGCAAAACGATATGTTTGGCGTAAAAGCAACACAGCTCATCACCCTCAACACACCATCCCCACTGTCAAACATGGTGGTGGCAGCATCATGGTTTGGGCCTGCTTTTCTTCAGCAGGGACAGGGAAGATGGCTAAAATTGAGGGGAAGATGGATGCAGCCAAATACAAGACCATTCTGGATGAAAACCTGTTGGAGTCTGCAAAAGACCTGAAACTGGTATGGAGATTTATCTTCCAACAAGACAATGATCCCAAACATACAGCAAAATCTACAAAGGAATGGCTCACAAATAAACGTATCCAGGTGTTAGAATGGCCAAGTCAAAGTCTAGACCTAAATCCAATCGAGAATCTGTGGAAAGAGCTGAAAACTGCTGTTCACAAACGCTCTCCATCCAACCTCACTGAGCTCGAGCTGTTTTGCAAGGAAGAATGGGCAAGAATTTCAGTCTCTCGATGTGCAAAACTGATAGAGATATACCCCAAGCGACTTGCAGCTGTAATCGCAGCAAAAGGTGGCTCTACAAAGTATTAACGCAAGGGGGCCGAATAATTTTGCACGCCCCACTTTTCATTTTTTTATTAGTTAAAAAAGTTTCAAAAATCCAATAGATTTCGTTCCACTTCACAATTGAGTCCCACTTGTTGGTGATTCTTCACAAAAAATAAACATTTTATATATTTATGTTTGAAGCCTGAAATGTGGCAAAAGGTTGAAAAGTTCAAGGGGGCCGAATACTTTCACAAGGCACTGTACTTCAATTGGTGGCATTGCCCCTTTCTGACGTAATGTGACCACCCCCAAGGCACCCACCTCCCCATGTTGAGGGAATATGGCCTGGTATTGTAATTTGTGAACAGCAATCTTTAAGTCTGACTACAGATTTTCTATTGGATTGAGGTTTCGGCTTTGACTAGGCCACTCCAACACATTTACATGTTTCCCCTTAAACCATTAAAGTGTTGCTTTAGCAGTGTGTTTGGGGTCATTGTCGAAGGTGAACCTCCATCCTAGCCTCAAATCACACATATTGCTCAAGAATATCCTGTATTTAGCACCATCCACCTTTCCCTCAATTCTGACCAGTTTCCCAGTCCCAACTGCTGAAAAACATCCCCACAGCATGATGCTGCCACGGCCATGTTTCACTGTGGGATGATGTTCTTTGGGTGATGTGATGTGTTGGGTTTGCGCCAGACATTCTATTTACTTTGATGACCAAAAAGTAAAATTTTAGTCTCATCAGACCAGAGCACCTTCCTCCATACATTTTGGGAGTCTTCTACATGCCTTTTCACAAACTCAAAACGTGCCATTTTGTTTTTTGCTGAAAGTAATGGCTTTCTTCTAGCCACTTCTGGCCACTCTGCCATAAAGCCCAACTCTATGGAGCGTACTGCTTATTGTCATCCTATGTACAGATACTCCAGTCTCCGCTGTGGAACTCTGCAGCTCCTCCAGGATTACCTTAGGTCTCTGTGCTGCCTTTCTGATTAATGCCCTCCTTGCTCGTTCCATGAGTTTTGGTGTGCGGCTGTCTCTTGGCGGGTTTGCTGTTGTGCCATGTTCTTTCCATTTGTTTATGATAGATTTGATGGTGCTCCTAACGGATCATTAAAGATTTCAATATTTTTTTATAACCCAACCCTGACTTGTACTTCTCAACAACATTGTCCCTTACTAGCTTGGCGAGTTCCTTGGTCTTCATGGCAGTGTTTGGTTAGTAGTGCCTCTTGCTTAGGTGTTGCAGCCTCTGGGGCCTTTCAAAAAGGTGTGTATATGTAATGACAGATCATGTGACACTTAGATTGCACACAGGAGGACATAGGTTCACTAATTATGTCACTTCTGAAGGTAACTGGTTGCACCAGAGCTTTTTATGAGCTTTATGGGGTGAATACATATGCACATGTCACGTGTTTTATGTATATCTTTTTCTAATTTTACTTCACCAACTTAGACTATTGTGTTTTGATCCATCACATATATTTCAGATTATAAAACAGATGATGACTCATGGTTGTTAAGGACGCGGGCGGCCAGCTTCCCAGCCTGCTGCTTAATAACCAGCTATTTCTTCACACAGAATTTGAATTGGTCGATCGTTTTTCAACTGATCTGAATTATAATTGTTCTGAAAAGTTGGAATTCATTAGAAAATGAATAAACAAAACGAAATTTTATGTATTTCAATGAAAATTGTTACTATTCGTTAGTATTTCATTTGGAGATTCGGATACACCCAAATCTCAGAATAACCAAAAATTCACCAGAATTTGTATTCAGGCCAAAACAAATTGAAAAACATCTAGTTGGCAGTGCCTGAAGAGGTGGTACTGGTACCAGTGACCACATAGGAGAAATTCCATGGTGTCTCACTACATCTGTGCTATGAGTTCCTGCCTGTAATGGGCTATTGCTAATCTGACTGGGAGTCTGTCAGAGTGATTCAACTCAAGCAAGCAAGTTAAAGAGGAAGTAAACCCTTCCAAACAACTTGGACCTATAGGTAAGCCTAGATTAAGGCTTACCTGTAGGTCCAAGCAATATCTCCTAAACCTATATGGTTTAGGAGATATTTGCCCGAAAATGGGCACCGCTGTCTACGGCACATGCGCCGTAGACAGCGGCGCGCAGACGCACTAAATGCGGCAAATCCAAGAATGGATTTGCCTAATTTGTCGACTCCCGTGCGCATGCGCGGGAGTGACGTCATCGCAGCTTCGCCGTATGGCAGCGGCGGAGCTGCGAGACGCGACTCCCGTGCGCATGCGCGGGAGTGACGTCATCGCGGCTGCGCCGCTGTGATTCGTCGGAGCTGCGAGACGCCACCAGCAACATGGATGCGGCGGACTACTGGGGACAGCGGCGACTTCGCTGGCTCCTGTGTCAGGTAAGTGACACATAATGAGCTACTATGCGATGCATAGTAGTCCATTATGCTTTACCTTTGCAGGGAAAAAAAGAGGAAGTAAACCCATCAGGGTTTACTTCCTCTTTAATGTGGAGGATGAAAGTGAAGGTGACTGTATATATATAGGATGTATATAGGAAGATACAAGCAGAAAATACCCAAACTCAACCACACAATTGAAAAATGCTTGCTGAGATTAGGTGCACAGGCTGGAGAGATCCCTATATGAACATCCAAAGCATAAATTAACCCGGAAACTCAATATTTCCTTTGTATTATCCTTTATTTGGCTACATCATATATACTAGATACATGGTGACATGTTTTGGCCATTACAGCCTTACTCATAGTATGATTAACATTAAAATAGCATGGCGTATATATTATAAAACCCACCCCCCAATTAATGGAGGAGGCAGGACTGAACATAGAATATAGAGTCACAGCTCTCGTGCACATTGCTGGCTCAGGTAAGTATGGGGGGGGGGGGGGGACTGCACCCAGAAGGTTTTTTACTTTCATGCATAGATGCTTGAAGGTAAAAAGCCTTGAGCCTTTAGAACCACTTTATAATATATATAAAGGTATATACAGTTGTGTGAAAAAGTATTTGCCCACTTCCTGATTTTATCTTTTTTGCATATTTCTCACACCTAAATGATTCAGATTGTTAAATAAATTTTAATATCACACAAAGATAACCTGAGTAAATCCAAGATGCAGTTTTTAAATTATTATTTCATTTATTAAGGGAAAAAAGCTTTTCAAACGTGCCTGGCCCTATGTGAAAAAAGCAATTGTCCCCTCCCATGCTGAATCATGAATGAACTGTGATTAACCACAATTGAAAAGCTGAGTTAAATTTAATTTGCCACACCCAGGCCTGATTACTGTCAGACCTGCTGAATCAAGAAATCACATAAATAGAAGCTGTCTGACAAAGTGAAGCACGTTAACAGATCACAAAAAGCTACACATCATGCCACAATCTAAAAAATTTCAAGAACAGATTAGAAACAAAGTAATGTACAAGTATCAATCTAGGAAGGGTTTCAATGCCATTTCAAATGCTCTGTAACTCCAGTGAACCACAAGGAGAGCCATTATCCACAAATGGAGATAACTTGGAACTGTGGTGAACCTTCCCAGGAGTGGCCGCCCTACAAAAATTACTCCAAGAACATGACGACAACTCATCCAGGAGGTCATAAAAGAACCCAGAACAACATGTGTCAGATCTTTTCTTGCTCCAAAAACAGTCCCTTATTAGCCTTGTTTTTATGTTAACAGAAAAAAAATGAAAAATGGCAGGGTGCCTTTGAAATATTCATAAAACTGGTTAGAAAAGTACTTTCATTTCAGAAAAATTCTGTACATGTTTTTTTCTGAGTAGATGCTATCTTTCTTTTTACATAGTAATTTATAGCTTCTTTGTTCCTTGTAGTTTGATATTTGCAAATTTCAAACCGGCACTGTATAGTTAATAACATGCTATTGTCAAATGGAAAGAGGCTACAGAGATTAAATTGATCGTGGAGATTAAGTGTTTTACATTGTTTTAAAAAAAAGTAAATATAAAATACACTACACGGTTGCTAGAAACTTTTGTGTAATATAAAAACAGCTGTTACACGGCACTAAGGATGCAAAAATCTGCCTTGGTTTGATTTGTGGTGGGGAGAGGGAGGTTGTCAAATCCTGTTTGAATTTTGCAAAACCAAAGGCTGGGCAATGCCATGCTGTATATTAAAAAAAAGCAAAAAAGGTTTTACAATTTACTGTGCAGCAGGAAGAGGGCTCTTTTAAGGAAACGTGGAAGGTGACATGGGAAACATCACCAGTTGTTTACAGAGCATGCTTGAAAAAAGCCTTTAAGCCTTTTCAGGGACAGTGTCAGGGATATTTTGTTATTATTATTATAATAATTATACAGGATTTATATAGCGTCAACAGTTTACAACATGAGGGCAGACAGTACAGTTACAACACAATTTAATACAGGAGGAAACAGAGGGCACTGCTCGTTAGAGCTTACAATCTAAAAGGGAGGATCAAATAATACAAAGGGTAATAACTTTTGGGGATGAGCTGATGGAGATAATGAAAATACAGTTGTTAGGTGGAAGCGGGATAGGCTTCCCTGAAGAAAACCATTTTCAGGAATCACCTAAAAGGCCACAGAGTAGGGGATAGCCAGACAGATTGGGGTAGGGAGTTTAATAGGATGGGAGAAGCTTGGGAAAAGTACTGTAGGCAAGCATGGGCAGAGGTGACAAGAGAGCTAGACAGCAGAAAATCTTTGGAGACAATGTTAATGATGTAGCTTGGGAGCCGAGTTATGGATGGCTTTTTTATTGTTCTTTAATTCTTATTAAGTTATTGTTAGCATTTTAAATTTAATTTGTAGGGTAAGAGGTGGCCAATGAAAGAATTATTAGAGAGGGGAAGCAGACACTGAATGGATGGTAAGGTAGATGAGTCTGGCAGCAGCATTCGTGGTGAATTGAAGGGGGAAAGCATATGTAAAGGAAATCTAATGAGGAGGAAGTTGCAGTAGTCAAAGTGAGAGATGACCAAAGAGTGAATTAAAAGCTTTGTCATGTCATTGCTTAGGAAGGGGTGTATTTTGAACATGTTGCAGAGGTTAGGTATGGGAAGAATGGGTTGATGGTTGTAATGTTGATCTTGATTAAGAAGTCAGGGGGGCACGTGGGGGAGAAAATATTATGAGCTCAGTTTGGATAGATTGAGTTTGAGGAACTCTACCCAAAAATCCATGGCATTCCAGCTGCTGTTGTGATCTTACATGTACTGATCATAAAGTTGGTGTTTTTTCTTCTCTTTCACAGTCCTGTATACTTTATATGTTCTCTCATTCTTATTTTTAACTCCCTTTTTGGCCCTGCATGTTGTTTTTGTAGGGACACTGGGTGCAGTTTTGTGTCACATTATTAATTTTTTTAAAGCCAAAGACCTCTTGTGAGTTTGTGGATATGAATATGGCATTTTCAGACCATATATCTCAGCATTTTTTAAAACCCCCTTTAGGATTCATTATGGTGCCATCATAGAAGTCAGTGAATGACGAAACCGGTCAGGTTACCAGCACACTATTCCGAATGTGACACATATGCTAGTATTAAAGGGGCTTCTGCTATATGGAGAACTGTATCATAAATAAACAGAATTACACTTTATAGTACTATTCTTGTATTTTATGGTACGTGTTTGAGCCTCTGCAACAGTCGTTTTCTGGGTTGGTGAGGACCAGTGATTAAAGCAGCTGATATGTACCAAATCTAAGGCTTGCATATTAGAGGCCTCTGGTGAGTTTGACCCCCTGGGGGGGTGTGGTGCACATGGTAGAACACAGATCTCTTTATTCTCTAGTTGTATATATATATATATATATATATATATATATATATATATATATATATGTATATATATATATATATATACATATACATATACATATACACACACATATACATACACACACATATACATATATATATATATATATATATATATATGCTAAAGACAAGGACCTCTTCCCGACATTCGTTGTCAGGGTCTGTGGGTGGGGGGCTTATCGGAATCTAGAATCCCCCTTTAACAGGGGGGCCCCCAGATCCCGCCCCCCCATGTGAATGGGTATCGGGTGCATTGTACCCCTACCCATTCACCCAAAAAAGTGTCAAAAAGTTAAAACCACAATAGACAGTTTTTGACAATTCTTTTATAAAAAAAAAAAAAAAAAACTCCCGTGATGTCCATCCATCTTAAATCACACTGCCTGATGAACCTGAAAAATAGAAAAATAAAAAGGATGCACCTCGATGGGAGGTCTCCTGGCAACTGCTGTCTCTTGGCTGTGACAGCTATTATATAGGCAAGGGCGGGGTCACCCGGTGATGTAACCGAGTGACATTCTGACGTCATGTGACAGAGGGGATTATCAGTGGGTGGCCCTGCCTTGCTTATATAAGAGCTGTTAAAGGGAAAAGACAACAGTCGCTGGGAGGTGGAGTTTTTTCAGGAATGAAGATGGATCGCGGGACACTTATTTTTTTTTTTCTTAATAAAGGACGTGTCAAAAACTGTCTATTGTGGTTTCTACTTTTTGACACTTTTTTGGTGAATGGGTAGGAAGACAATGTACCCGATACCCAGTCACATGGGGGGGTGGGGCCGGTATCTGGGGGCTTCCAGATTCCGATAAGCCCTTACCCGCAGACCCGAACAACCAATGGCCAGGGTTGTCGGGAAGAGATCCTTGTGTCCCCATCAACATGGGGAAAGGTGCTTAGGACCCCCAAGCACCCTCCCCATGTTGAGGGTATGTGGCCTGGTATGGTTCAGGAAGGGGGGGGCGCTTTGTCGCCCCCCACCCCATCCTGTCCTCCAGGCTGCATGCTCGTATAAGGGTCTGGTATTGATTTTTTTTTTACATTTTGCTATGGAGTTCTCCTTAAAATCCATACCAGACCTGAAGGGATGAGGGGGGAACCCACGCTGATTTTTTCCTTAACTTTTAATCTAAATTTTTTCCTTTAGAAATGTTATTTTGCTGCGGCACTGTTCTACACATCACACAAATGCACCACTTTACAGACAGAGTAAGGGGACCCTCAGGCAAGATACTGTATTTAAAGGAATATTTCATTTTTATTGTTTCACTTTAAGCATTATTAAAATCACTGCTCCTGAAAAAACTGCATTTTTAGAACTTTTTTTGGATTGATACATGTCTCCTGGGGCAGTACTTGGGTCCTCATACACTTTTTAGGGCAATAACTTTCCTAATATTAGGAAAAATGTGTGTGGCGCCCATGCCATTTGGTGGGTGCTAGATAGGGTTTTTATAGGTAGTGATAGATAAATTTGGCCAGGGCCTTACACTTTTTAGGCCTGGTTGTTTATTTTGTGAGGGGGGGTGATAGACTAGAGGGGGGTGTGGCCACCTACACTCTGGCTCAGAGAGATACCCTTTACATTTCAGTGGAAATGTTCTGGAAGGGAGGCAGGACTTGAGACTGGAGTGGCAGGCAGCTTGTATGGAGAGCTCTGGACCAATCATTAATTTGTGTTGGCTGGGGCAGGACTCACATATAAGCTGGGGGGTCACATGCTTCCTGGGAGAAGCTGGAGAAGGAGGAGGAAGAGAAGCAGGAGAGATGTAGAAATCATGGAGCAGGCTTGAAGGCCTGGGGGGTTCAGAGACCCCAGTGCTGGATAGCAGGAGCGGGTTTGAAGGCCTGAGGGTTCAGAGACCTCAGTGCTGGATAACCCATGCAGTCATTATGTAATCTGGAGGAGAAAACCGGGAGTCCCAGCCTGGGATGTACCAGACCATGTGGAGGAGGAAGTAGGTGCTAAACAGGCGGAGGAAACTGGGATCGACCTTCTGTGGCAATCATGGACTGATGGGAGAGAGCAAAGGGAGTGCAACCCAGCGGTGCTTATCCGTCAAACTCGCTTGTGCTCAAGGACCTAGTGAGGGACATTTTCCAGAACTAACACGGGATGGATTGCAGGAGTCAAAGTAGATGGTGAGGCCTGGGACTTTTAAGATCCATAACCCACAGAATTATTCCGAGTTATGCTGGTCGATTCATCAAAGGAAAGTACACAGAGACAGAGTCAGGAACCAGATTATTAGAGGCAACTCATATGCTTCCAATGTAACATTCTTCAAGTTCAAGCAATACAGTTTTATAAAGTTTTCAAGGACTGTCTGCTGATTGTGGATCTTTGTATGGGGAGAAAGAACGGAACAAGTTAACAGAAAGGTAATGAACACACTTTGCAGCTCCCAAGGGAGTCGTGCGCTACATGTGTAAGTACTCCATGCCAAAAAAATATAAAATAAATATAAATATAAATGTTAGAATAAGCTGCTCCCCTAATTTGATAGATAATAATCAAACAATTGAATAATGTGTAGAGGGTGGTATAAAGTGACTAATATTAATATAAGCACATAGAGGGTTATTTGCGAAATGCAAATCCACTTTGCACTGAAAGTGCACTTGTAAGTGCAGTCGCTGTAAATCTAAGGGGTAGATCTGAAATGAGTGGAAGCGCTGCTGATTTTATCAAAGTGGAAAGTGCAAAGTGGATTTTCCTTTAGTAAATAACCCCTTATAGTGTCAACTAACATACAATAATCATACATGTAAATACCAATTGAGGGTAAAATGCCAACAATAAAAACAAAAATGAATTCAATCGATCAGAGTGAATCGTGACAAACATTGATCTATAAAGTCCCAAGAGGAAGAATGCAGTTCTATCATAAACAAAAAGAAATCTTCTGTGTAGACAATCTTCTAGAGTAGTAGTGAGAGGTTCTTCACCAAAGATAATATATACGCCACCCAACGTGTGCCGGATATTAAATCTGCTTACCAGATGTAATTGACGTCTTTTGTGACAAAGAAAGTCAAAAAATGCTTTTGCAGGATAGTGTCTGCTCACATGGATGGACTGGAGATATGTATGTGAAACTTCCTCCTCTGGGTTTTGGCATGGAATATATGGAAAACAGCAGAGAGATCATACAGATTATTTAGAAAGCTAAAAAGAGCCAAGAGGCCGCCTACATTTGGGCGTGCCTAGCCGTCACTGGGCCTGCTAGCTCATCTATAGTGAGACTGTGCATGGACACCTAGTATCCTCCGTGGTCGGCGTACGTTCTAGCAGCCGGCGGCGACAACCAGGGAAGCCAGAATTGATGTGGGACAACGTGACCAGGTACGTTGCACATATGTACCAGACTCTTATGCATATAAGCCTTAATTATATTGATACCATACCCTTATGCATATAAGCCTTTAAAATTAGCACTTTTGATTTTTCATGTCCGTGTCCCATAGTCTTTAATAGGGTTCAATGTTCGCTGAAACATTTTGCCTGTTTGCATGTTCTGGTGCAAACCAAACCATGGGTGTTTGGCTCCCTAGACATAAGTTCTCTTCTGCTCCTAAATAGTAGGGGCAAATTTTAGAGAAAGGTTAGTGGCTTGTTTGAAAATAAACTGCGGGCGGGCGTGACCGGAAGTCGACGGGAGTGGACGTGCTGTGCTAGAGCTCCGACACAGCCGCCGCTTCATCCGCCAACATCGGGCCGATCCGAGCGGGGAGTGAGCCCTGGACTCCCCCCGCTGGGTGCCAGAGCCCTCCCGCTCCATCCCAGGAGGTTTTTGTGTTTTTTTTCGGCCGATCGAGCCCCGTCTGGGCTCGCAGCCTACTTTCGCCCGCCGGACCGCCGCCTCCATCTTGGGGCCTACCCTATCCCTGGACCTCCACGCCATCCCGAGGACCCTGAAAGGAAGCTGACGTCCCTCTGCGGCCACCGGGGATTGCGGCGACCAGCGGGGGTGACTTGAACCGCCTCTGAAGGCTCCGGCCGCGCTGAGGCCTACTGCGGAGCCTCTTCCACACGAGGCCGGCCGCCATCTTTAGGCCTCGGGCCTACTCGGCCCAATTGCCCAGCGGAGGTGCTGGTGACTGCCGTGGATGGGGGCTGCATCTACCCTCGCCCCCCATCTGTTGTGCAACCTGCCAGAGGTCCCTGGAGGAATCCGAGCTGCTCTCTCCCACTGTGCTAGCATCCACCTGGACTCAACGATACAAGAAGCAGTGCTCTGCCATCTTAACGGGTACCTTTCTGCTACCACCCCCTCCGCCATCCCCCCCTGTGCCCCTGCCCCCCCCCCACTTTCACCTGGGCTGACTGTTTTGCCCCCATCCCCCCCGAATCTCCCTACATCTCCCTTGCCCCCCCCCTTCCACTCCTGTGCCTACTTGCTCAAGCCTATTGACTGCCAGAACATGTGAGCACCCCTTTACTATGGCAACCATGTAATTTTGGGGCCATGCCCCCACCTCCGCCTTCCTGAGGCTCCTTCTCAGCAATTTTCAGCTTTACTACCTCCGGGAGCCGCATCCTCACCCCCTCAGCCCGGCCGTGCACCCCATGGGGAAGATAGGAGATCAAAGAAAGTCCTACGCTTCTGTACTTCTCCCCCAAACTTCATCCACCATGGACCGTTATCTACACAAGTCCATCCCCTCCTCCCAAATGGAGGGAGACCCTGCATTAGACCCTTCAGCCCGCCATGAACCTGATTTGAACTGTCCGGACGCTCCCTCACCCACTCTTGACCAGGGGTCCCCTACTTTGCTGACGGCAGATGTCCTGGATGCTAAGCTCCAATCCCTGCTCAAAGCTATCACTCACTCCATAACTCAGGAAATTGGGAAACTGGCCAAGGAGCTGAGGGGTGAGATTGACCAATTGGGTGGCCGCACGGACACCCTAGAGACTAAGTTTGATGAACTGGTCCAATATGTTCAAGTGTTGGAGGAAGATAACGCCGCTGTTAAACACTCTGTTTCTCAACTCCAAACATATCAAGAAGACCTCGAGAATCGTGAACGCGGCAGGAACCTGCGGATTAGAGGCATTCCTGAAGTGGTAGAAGACAGGGATCTCCGTTCCTACCTTCTCAGCCTGTTTAACGTGGTGCCCCCCCAAATTCCAGATATTGATTGGCGACTAGACAGGGCCTATAGATCTCTGGCGCCTAAACCCCCTGCAGGTGCAAACCCGAGAGACGTGGTGGTTCGGTTCCACTACTTTGACAGTAAAGAAGCACTTACACTCGCCACTCGTAACCAATCTAAGCTGGACTTTAAAGGTGCCAAGATTCAAATCTTCAATGATCTCTCGCCCATCACCTTGGCAAGGCGAAGAAATCTGCGTCCCTTGACGCTTCATCTCCAAACCCACAAGGTTCCATACAGATGGGGTTTCCCCTTTCGCCTCTCAGTGACTCGAGAAGGCACTCAGTTCTCTCTTCATGACCTACATGAAAGCGACGCCTTCCTGCGTAGCTTTGGACTCCCCCCTCTCCCAGACGAAGAACCTACTCCGCTTCCCTCTACACCTCGGCCGTCCGCACTTCCTGCCCGGATATGGACCCCAGTTCGACCAAAGCCTTCTAGATCCAACCTCACCCCTCAACGGAGACCTTCCTTCAGACCCCCGACTTGAGTGACACTGCATCGGAACAAGCCTGAGCTTATCTACCCCCCTAGATGGGGCCTTGTTGGATTTTCCATAGTGCAGTTTTATGTTATTATACCATGGCGGATCCCCCACACTTATTCCCCGACGCCCATGGGGTGCACTGTTTATTGTTTAATGCTCTTTTTTCCACTGTTTGCAACTTCAGTATATTGCTTTTTGTCTGTTATGTTATTATTCATCCAGTTGCTACGTTTGCTTTTTGAAAGTTGGCTGAATTAATTTTTCCAGCTATAGAAGGCGTGGGGTGGCCTATGGGCTCCTCACCCCCCCTACATTAGGTGGTCCTTGTGACCCCTGTTTTGGTCCCGGGCTCGGACCTGGGCTTCCTGGAGGTTGTGTTCCTCCGGGTTTCTCTACGGATGTCATTTTTATTTATTTTTTTTATTTATTTTTTTTTGTTTTTTTTTTTGTGGCTACTGCCCATGCAGTCTCCCCATAGGCTGCTTCTTTTTGTTGTTTTCTTTTCTTAACGTTTTTGGTTTTTGTCTACAGCCTTTTTCCGGTGATTCACATATCCTTGTGACACCGTTTATCTTTACACGAGTTTCTTCTGGGAAGTTCTTTTTAGTCAGGCCTCGGTCTCCTTTGGTTTCCTTGGTGACCGACTGCCACAATTTTCTAGATATATGTCAATGTCGATATTATTGCCGCACCACTATCTACCAAACTGTCAGGCTCTCTCTTTTTCTCTCCCCTGGTTTCCTTTTCTCCTTTTGCCTTCTCCTCCCTACTGCTTGGGACTCAACTTCCACTGACTGTTTTATGCTTCTTTCTCTGCTTTTTCACCTATCTCCTTTGATATGTCGTTGAAGTTTTTTACCTGTAATGTGAAAGGTTTAAACTCTGTTCGGAAGAGGTGGTTAGCTCTGAAAGAGTTTAAAGCTTCTAAGGCAGACGTGATACTGATCCAAGAGACTCACTTCCGTCCTGGGGGTTCCCTTAAATTTGCCAGCAAATAATTTCCGACCTCTTTTCTGGCTTCAGATCCGTCTGGCAAGGCGGGCGTGGCAATTCTGATTGGCCGCTCCTGCCCGCTTAGAATCCAATCTACTTACCTGGACCCCCAGGGCAGATTTATTATTCTGGATTGCATGTTTCAGTCTCAACCTGTCACAATCCTAAATGTGTATGCTCCCAATTCTGGTCAGGTTCGCTTCCTCAGTGCTGTTCTTGACATGTTAGATAAGTATGCACACTCTTTCACAGTGATTGGTGGAGATTTTAATATGGTTATGTCCCCAGGTAAAGACAGACATGTTTTGTTCCCCACTAAGACCCCCTCCAATGTGGACCCCCTCTCCAAATCGTTCCGCAGACTTATTAGGGCCCGACGTTTGTTAGATATATGGAGAATTAAACATCCTACTCAGAAACACTATACTTTCTACTCCCACCCCCACAAACTCTTCTCTAGATTAGATCACTTTTTCATCTCCACACCCCTCTTGACAGCTGCAGTATCCTCAGAAATTAGTCCTGTCCCATGGTCAGATCATTCCTCTGTCCATTTAGAACTCTCCCTATCCACGGCCTTCCCCCGCTCCTGTCACTGGCGACTCAATGAGACCCTCCTACGTAACCCTGAGACTAAAACTCAACTGACCACATGCCTTAATGAGTATTTTGAGCTTAACACTGGCTCCGTCTCTGAGCCCTCGACGCTGTGGGAGGTGCATAAACCTGTATTCAGGGGGCATTGTATTGCAATAAGCTCCCGACTCAAAAAAGACGCCGCACACCAAAGAGCCTCGGCTCTTCTCAAGCTTCGCAAGGCTGAGGACCATTTGTTCTCCTCTCCCACAGTGTCAGGGCTTCGGACTGTTGTCTACCTACGCAACCTCCTTAGATCACTTGATCTGCAGAAGATAGACAAATCTCTCCTGTGGTCCAAACAGAAGTTTTACGAGTACTCTAACAAACCCCACCGAATACTAGTAAACAAACTTAAACCTCGACCTTTCCAAGCCTATCCTGACTCCCTTAAACAATCCAACGGTTCCTCCACTTACTGCCCTCTCACAATGTCTAAAACGTTTGGTAACTTCTACCATAAGCTGTATAACTGTCTACTCACTGATGATCAGTACACTTTCACCCAGGAGAAGTTTAACTCCTTCGTGGAATCACTGCCCCTCCCCCAGCTTTCCCCTGACCACCTCCCGTCTTTAAACTCTCCTATCTCCCCTGAGGAACTAGCTGCGGTTGTGGAGCATATTCCCACTCAAAAAGCTCCTGGCCCTGATGGCCTACCTTACTCCTACTACAAAACTTTCCTTCCATTGCTGAGTCCGCACCTTCTTTCCCTATTCTCCTCCTTATTGAAAGGCACCATTCCTGACCCCCAGTTTCTCCATGCTCACGTATCTGTGATCCCGAAACCAGATAAAGACCCCTCCCTCCCAGACAATTACAGGCCTATCGCGCTGTTAAATTACGATTACAAAATTTTCACCAAAATATTGGCAATCAGGCTGTCTCGTTTGCTACCGCAACTTATTCACAAAGACCAAGTCGGTTTTGTACTGGCTAGGCATGCGGGAGATAATACTAGACGTACTATAGATTTGATTGACTTACTAAACAAAACGAACCGCCCAGCTCTTATATTGAGCCTTGATGCTCAGAAGGCATTTGATCGACTCAGCTGGCCATATATGTTTGCCACGCTCTCTCATTTTGGCATTGCAGGTCCCTTCGTCGCCGCCTTAAGGGCACTGTACTCCAGACCCTCTTCGCAAGTTCAACTCTCCTCTTACTTATCGCCATCCTTCTCCCTCAGTAATGGCACTAGGCAGGGCTGTCCATTATCCCCCTTGCTCTTTATTCTCTGTTTGGAACCCCTGGCAGCGGCTATCCGTAACCACCCTGATATTCGAGGGGTACAACTACGCCAAACTGAGTATAAATTGTCTCTATATGCTGACGATATTCTACTGAGTTTGACCAGACCCCTTACCTCCCTTCCCTCCCTACATGCTCTCCTGCACCAATTTAGCTCGATCTCTGGATATAAAATCAACACTACCAAGACGGAAGCTCTACCTATCCTTATTCCCCCCGTAGATCTTGTCTCTTTGCAGCGCAATTTCGCTTACCGTTGGTGTACGGCCTCCCTCAAATACCTAGGGGTTAACCTTACCTCTTCCTACTCTAGCCTGTATCATGCTAATTTCCCACCAATCTTTCGGGACATCGACCGACTCTTGCGACAATGGGACTTGTATCCCATTTCCCTCTTGGGTCGCATCAATGTCCTGAAGATGTCCACCATGCCACGACTTTTATACCTATTTGAAACATTGCCGATCCCCGTCCCCATGTCCCAACTCAAAGCGACTCAGAGGTCCTTCCTTAACTTTATCTGGCGCTATAAGGCCCACAGGATAGCTAGTTCCGTAGTGCTCACTCCCAGAGCTAGGGGTGGACTGGGAGCCCCAGACCTCCTTAAATATTATTATGCTACGCACTTGAAACCGGTCATAGTATGGTCCCATAGAATGTCATCCAGTGTTTGGTCTGACATTGAAATGAGCATTACCACCCCGGTCCACCCCTGCTCGCTGATTTGGGCGGAATTGGAAACCTCCATACATCAACTTAGGAACCTTTCTCTCAGCCCCATGCTCTTTACACTTTCTATTTGGAAGAAATGTGCCCAGCGTTTCTCCCTGGCCTCTCCATGTTCGCCATTATTAAACGTATTGTTCAACCCTGACATCCCGGACAGCCTGCCTTACCCACGCATGCTCCCTTGGACGCGTGCGGGCGTTTTCCAACTTCGGAATTTGGTACATCCACTTACACATTCGCTCCTATCCTTTGCTGACATCCAACGTAAATTCCAGGTCCCCAAGGGTTTGTTTTATTCCTATCTTCAAATCAGACATTACTTTAGCTCCAAAAACCCCACCCTAACCTTGAATAACCCTACCCCTTTTGAACTTCTCCGCTCTCAAGGTCCAAACCAAACGAGACTCATCTCTGAGATTTACAAGTATTTACAGGCCTCTCCCTCTTTCTCTGGCCCAGGTCACCTCTATGTGCGTAAATGGTCTCGGCTTCTTGGCCAGTCCATTACCACCCCCCAGTGGCTGAAAATTTGGGAGACTGCCTCTAAATCATCTCGCTGTGTAGAACAGAAAGAGACAATATATAAAATCCTAATGTTTTGGTACAGGACCCCGCAGCTCCTACATAAATACGATCCCCGGGCTTCCCCACTCTGCTGTAGGTGTCGGAAGGCTATTGGATCTCTTTTTCACATTTTCTGGGAATGTTCGCTCATTAAACCTTTCTGGTCCTCGGTCCATGTATATTTGCAAGAACTGTCCGACACCATCCTTCCTCTAACCCCAATCCACTTTCTGTTAGGCTTACCCTTTCCTGACCTGCCTGCCACTGTCCAGAAAGTCTTAAGCCGCGTACACACGAGAGGATTTATGTCTGACAGACTTCCGAAGGAGTCCTGCCAGAGTTCTGCCGGAGTTCCGACAGAGTTCTGACGGACTTTTCGACTGAGCGGACTTGGCCACACACAATCACACCAAACTCCGACGGATTAGAACGTGATGACGTACGACTGGACTCGAATAAGGAAGTTCATAGCCAGTAGCCAATAGCTGCCCTAGCGTCGGTTTTAGTCTGTCGGAATAGCATACACACGAGCGAATTTTTGGAAGGGACCGGGTCCGGCGGAGTTCCGTCGGAAAAATTTGAAGCATGTTCCATTTCTAAAGTCCGTCAGACTTTTGCGAATCAAAAGTCCGTTGCAGCCCACACACGATCGAATAGTCTGACGGAATCAGTCCGTCGGACTTTGGATGTTGAAAAGTCCGCTCGTGTGTACGCGGCATATGGCTATATTCTTTTGGCAGCGAGACGGGCCATACTAGTCAGATGGCTGTTGCAGTCCCCGCCAACACTTCCACAGATATTGCAAGCACTGGAACAGATCCGCAGGATGGAGCACCTTACCGCGGTTATTCATGATACATTGCCTAGGTTTTCCCGAGTTTGGGACTTATGGGACCATTCCCACCTTAATCCGGGACTCCCTACAACCCCCCCCTGAGGTTTAACTGATGTCTTTCCTCACCCCCCCCCCCTCTCGCCGGTATATGTTCTTTTCCCGAGGATGCCTCAGTCTGGGATAGGCTCCTCCCCGGAAAGAGCGTACTCCAGATCCAGTGGTTGGCTATGCCTCTCTTGCAGACACGTAGCTATCTGGCCTACCCACCCATTGGACTCTCTCCTGCACCCCCCCTCCTGACTCGTCCCCCCCCCCGTCCCCCCCCGTTGATGGATGCACTACTGCTTTAGCTGAGCCTGTGACCTGATATTGCCTGACCATTATACTACTGTGTTTATTTTCTGTTTATTTTTCTTTCCTTGCTCTTTGGCCTACGGCCTGTAACATTGTTGACACTGACAATCATTTGTTGTTATACTTCCCTCTGTAAATTCTCTCTGAAAATTTTTCAATAAAAATACAATTGATAAAAAAAAGAAAATAAACTGTGGTGTTTCTGGTAAGATAGAAACCAGTAGTTTGCCCCATTTTAAAGCAGAGTTCCAGTCATTTTTGTTTGTTAAAAGTCAGCAGCTACACGTTTAGGGTTGAGCTTGGGGTTCGAGTCGAACGCATGTTCGACTCGAACACCGGCTGTTCGCCCGTTTGGCGAATCCAGAACTCTGTGAGCCGTCCGAACCAAATTCGTGTGGTGCTCACGGCCCACAGTACACTGCACCATCGCAGTGCATTGCTGGCTCATGATTGGCCAAGCATGCACTGTGACCCCGCATGCTTGGCCAATCACAGTGCCGGCAGCGAGGAGAGCCATAATTGGCCACAGGCAGGATGCCTGTGGCCAATTATAGCTCAGGGTGTTTAGTACACACCCCACACTATATAAGGCCGCCAGCGCAGGAGTTAGTGGGTGTTGTGTGCCTCCAGCGCAGTATACACCTGTATCTACCCTTTATTGCTGTTTTCTAATAGAGCCATCTGCAGGAGTTAGTGGGTGTTGTGTGCCTCCAGCACAGCACAATATACACCTGTATCTACCCTTTATTGCTGGTGTTCTCTAATACAGCCATCTGCAGGAGTTAGTGGGTGTTGTGTGCCTCCAGTGCAGTATACACCCGTATCTACCCTTTATTGCTGTTCTCTAATAGAGCCATCTGCAGGAGTTAGTGGGTGTTGTGTGCCTCCAGTGTAGTATACACCTTTATCCTTTACCTTTACCTTTACCTTTATCTACCCTTTATGGCTGATGTTCTATAATAAAGGCATCTGCAGGAGTTAGTGGGTGTTGTGTACCTCCAGCACAGCACATTATAGTTCCTGTCCCACAGTCCCTGTCTTGTTTGCACCACCTGTATGCTGCTGTTCTGAGTATATAGGGCCTGGGGGCCCCACGCCTTTTCTTTTTTTTATTTTGGTATGGGGTTCCCCTTAATATCCACACAAGACCCAAAGGGGCTGGTAATGGACAGGGGGGCTACCCATGCATCCATATTGCATTCCATATTGCCGGAACCAGATATTACATTAAAACCGCAAGCAGTTTTAAATTACTTTTTTTTCTGTTAAATGTCATTTTGTGCAGGGACTGTTCTAAACACGGGAAACACGTGCCACTTCACAGGCATACTATAGACACCCCTCCCCCCCCCCCCCCGGCACGATATTTAAAGGAATATTTCACTTTTTTTTTTCACTTTAATCGTCACTAAAATCAGTGCTCCCGAAAAAATGGTCGTTTTTAAAAACAATTTTGGCATTTACCCATGTCCCTTGGGGCAGGAGCCAGGTCCCCAAACCCTTTTTAGGACAATATCTTGCATATTAGCCATTAAAATTAGCACTTTTTATTTCAAACGTTTGAGTCCCATAGACTTCAATGTGGTTCTAAAGTTCGCACAAATTTTAGGTCCATTCGAAAGTTCTGGTACAAACCGAACCAGGGGGTGTTCGGCTCATCCCTACTGCTGACTTTTAATAAACAGCCACTCACCTGTCCCACGATCCAGCAGTGCATTCACCTGTACTGTGATATCCCTGTACGGTTTAGGAGATATTCACTTTGCATGCAGCCGCTGACATCAGCGGCGCATGCGTTGTAAAGGTCCGGCTGAAGGTTTGGTAGACCTTGCCAGACCTTGCAGGAAAGAAGGGCCAGAACGTGCCGGAAAGAAGGGCTCCTACACACGGGAGTGATGACATTGTGGCTCTGGCCACTCACATCGCTGGAGTTTAGCATAACAGTGAAGTCTTTACTAACCTAGGTTCTTTTTGATAACTTAGCATTTTTATCTTTTGGTTTCCGAAGACCTGTTTGTCTAGATGCAGGACTTCTGATGCCCTGTACACATGGTCGGACTTCCAACAGATTTTTGCCCAACCTTGTCTTGCATACACATGGTCGCACAAAGTTGTCAGAAAATCTGATCGTACAACTCGTGCAACGGGACTATAAATGGGCCAGTAGCCAATAGCTTTCATCTTGTAATTTATTCTCAGCATGCGTTGCACTTTTTTCCATCGGAATTGTCTACACGCGATCAGAATTTAAACGGATTTTGTTGTTGGAAAATTTAAGATCCAGCTCTCAAACTTTGTGTGTTGGAAATTCTGATGGAAAAAGTCCGATGGAGCCCACACACAATTGGATTTTCCGACGACATGATCCAATCGCACATTTTCCGTTGGAAAGTCCGACCGTGTGTACAGGGCATAATACGTTTTTTAGGTATTCCCTTTTCTCAAATTGCTTTATCATATAGTCTGCTTCAGTTTTATAGTCCTCCAACAGACTGCAATTCCTTTTCAGGTATTTTTTCATATGGCAACCATCTGGTAAGATAAAGTTAGTTGTGTCAACTGTGTTATGGAAAGTTTTAGTCTAAGTATTGTTCTTGTCTATAAAAAAGCATAAAATCTGGAATATTAATGGGTTAATTACTAATTGATGGGTGTGATATTGATTTAGTTGCTATTAATGTGTGTAATAATTTTATCAAGCAGTTTTTGAGCTCCATTTCATATAAGGATCATGTTGTCAACATAGCATTTACAGAAGAAATAGTTTACAACCCCACTGGCCCCTAATGAACAGGGATTCCCATCCCAATATGCTAAAAAAGGATAAAAAAGATAAATAATTGCTAACCTCATCCGCATAGCTTTTCCAGTGGTCTGCAGAAAAAAATATAACTGATTTTAAAATAAATATGGGTAAGTATAAAACTAATACACTTGAGAACAGTGGTCATCAACCCTGTCCTCAGGGCCCTCTAGCAGGCCAGGTTTTATGTATTACCTTGGGGAGATGTAGACTAGAATACTGCAATCACAAATGATATCACCTGTGATGTATTTCAGTTATCTTGCAAACCTGGCCTGTTAGTGGTCCCCGAGGACAGGGTTGATGACCACTGTTTTAGAACAAATGCTCTATATTTTTGTGATAAGAACTCATCTTTTTTAGAAAGTAATCAACTGCCCACATCTCAAATCATGGCCTATAATAGTATAAAAGGAAGTCACTTCAGTAATGCTTAAAATGTAGTCTTCGAACAACTGGATTGATGACAGAATATTTAATAATTAAGTGGAATCTTTTAGGTAGGCTGGAGTTGAGGCGCTGTAATTATGCAAACATACATCATCAAAATGAGAGAGACCAGAAGTAATGAAACCTATACCAGAGACTTGGGACATCTAGTAGACATGGGCGCTGTCAAAAAATTAGCTTTGCTTCATTCCGTTTTGCTTTGTATGAAAATAAATTTGTATCATGTGCGAAATTCAATTCGGATTCGTACAAAATAGGAATTTTCGTTAGATTCGTAAACTTTTCGTTAAAATAACGAAAGTTTGTTATGATGAATTTATCATTATGAGGGGCTCCCACCACCCCTGTGTTGTCCTGTATATACAGTGCATTTGGTGGTGTACACTACAGTATATAATACAACTTAGGCTGTGTATTAATATTTATACATTCTAATATATATATATATTTATATATATATATATATATATATATATATATACACTGCATTCAATGTAGACAATATACACAGTGCACTGTGGTGTACAGTATATAATACAATGCAGTCGGTGTTAAATAAAGAAAAAAAAATCCCCATCTTTTCCAGAAGGCCAACAGGTGAGGCAGGCACTCACAGGCCACTAAAAGAGGGCAATTCGCCCTGTGTAAAATGGTGGTGGCGAACATGGTGCATTCTCTGCAGGCGGGTCACGCTTGTCCTTTTTATCTGATGCTGGCTGTGGTATTGAGCCCCAACATGCAGAAGAGTTAGTGTAGTGGATAAATAAGCGATACTCATCCTCCTCTTCCTCTGTCACCCAGGCTCATATTAGTTTGGCTTTCAATGCAGCTGTCAAAGCAAAGTATTCCACAAGCTCCTTGTCCACAGTTACTCCTTGCATAGCCCCACCATCATGCATGGAGGAGTCATCAGAATTATATGACCATAGTGTCAGTTAAAGGCTGATGGAGAATGTGTAGCAATTTGAAGGCTCAGATGTTGGCTCCCAGGATGAAGAGGGGGTAACTTGAGCCTAGAGAGAGGGGGTGCCACAGAAGGACAAGAAACTAGCAGTCATGTTCCACCATCTGCAGCATACTGCCAAGTTTGCACAAGTGACTAGGAGGGAGGGGATGATGAGGTCACTGACTGTACTTGGGTGCCTAAGAGAAGAGAGGCGGAAAGTGAGGAGGAGGAGGCACAACTCCAATGAGGTAGGATGTCCTCCAGGGGTCATCTTAAGGGCAGCCATCCTATTGCATCACACCACAGAGCTCCACAGGTGCTGACTCCCCGCTGACTTCCAAAAGTTCATTGGTGTGGGCTTTTTTCAACACTTGTGCAGTAGATCACACCGTTGCTGTTTGCAATCTATGTCTGAAGCGCAGACAAAACACCACCCTCTTGGGCACCATATGCTTGACAAGACATATGGCAATATCACCCATTGGCAATAGCACCTGAAAGATCCACATCATAAAACAAGGCAGACTTCTCTCTATTCCTCATCTGTGATCTCATCCCTTACTATACCTCCAGTCCTCTCAAAAGCCTGCACAATGTAGGTATAGCATAGGGTGCCACAAGTACTTGCAGCCAATCTGCTAGCACCAAATGATTTCAGCAGGCAAATTTCCCTACCCTAGTTGCTGAACTGTAAAAAAAAAATAGTGTCCCAACCATCCACTCAGCTTAGGGTCTAAATGCTAGCTTGGCCAAATTGCTAGCACTACAATTGTAGTATATACTGTATTATATATTGTGTACACCGACTGCACTGTATTATATACTGTACACTGCCTAAAGTGTATTATATACTGTATACCGACTGCATTGTATTATATACTGTACATTGACTGCAATGTATTATATACTGTACCCACTGTATTATATACTGTGTACAACACCTGCACTGTATTATATACTGTACACCGCCCGAAGTGTATTTTATACCATACACCATCTGCACTGTATTATATACTGTACACCAACTGCACTGTATTATATACTGTACACTGACTGCACTGTATCATATATTGTACACTAATTTCAATGTATCATATTTGCAATGTATTACTGTACACACTGTATTATATACTGTTTACACCGAGTGCACTGTATTACATACTGTACACTGCCTAAAGTGTATTATATACTGTACACCAACTGCACTGTATTATATACTGTAGACCGCCTGAAGTATATTTTATACTGTACACCGCCCGCACTGTATTATATACTGTGCATCAACTGCACTGTATTATATACTGTAGACCGCCTGAAGTGTATTTTATACTGTACACGCCCGCACTGTATTATATATTGTAACCACCCACACTGTATTATATACTGTACACTGCCTGCACTGTATTATATACTGTACACCACCTGCACTGTAATATATACTGTACACTGACTTCAATGTATTATATATTGTACACCTGCTGCATTGTATGACATACCGTACCCACTGTATTATATACTGTGCACAGCACCTGCACTGTACTATATACTGTATACCGCCTACACTGTATTATATACTGTGCACCGCCTGAAGTGTATTTTATACTGTACCCCGCCCACGCTGTATTATTTACTGTATACCAATTGCACTGTAATATATACTGTACACCGCATGCACTGTATTATATACTGTACACCGCCTGCAAAGTAATATATACTGTAACCACCTGCACTGTATTATATACTGTACACCGGCTGTACTGTATTATATATTGTACACCACCTGAAGTGTATTATATACTGTACACTGCCTGCACTGTATTACATGCTGTACACTGACTGCACTGTATGATATACTGTACACTTACTACAATGTATTACATACTGTACACATTGTATTATATATTGTGTACACCACCTGCACTGCATTATATACTGCACACTGCCTGCACTGTATTATATACTGTAACCGCCCGCACTGTATTATATACTGTGTACTGCCTGCACTGTAATATATACTGTACCCTGCCTGCACTGTATTATATACTGTACACTGCCTGCACTGTATTATATACTGTACACTGCCTGCACTGTAATATATACTGTGCCCTACCTGCAATGTGTTATATATACTGTACACGGCCTGCACTGTATCATATACTGTACACTGATTGCAATTTCTCATATTTGCAATGTATCACTGTACACACTGTATTATATACTGTACATTGCCTAAAGTGTATTATATACTGTACACCAACTGCACTGCATTATATACTGTACACTGACTGAAATATATTATACACTGTACCCACTGTATTATATACTGTGCAAACCACCTGCACTGTATTATACACAGTACACCGCCTACACTGTATTATACACTGTAGACCGCCTGAAGTGTATTTTATACTGTACACCACCCACACTGTATTATATACTGTGCATCAACTGCACTGTATTATATACTGTACACCGCCTGAAGTGTATTATATACTGTACACTGCCTGCACTGTATTATATACTGTACACCGACTGCACTTTTTTAATATACTGTACACTTACTGCAATGTATTACGTACTGTACACACTCTATTATATACTGTGTACACCTCCAGTACTGCATAATGTACACCACCTGCACTGTATTATATATTGTAACCGCCTGCACTGTATTATATACTGTACGCTGCCTGCACTGAATTATATACTGTACACCACCTGCACTGTAATATATACTGTCTTCAATGTATTATATACTGTACACCGGCTGCATTGTATTACATACCGTACCCACTGTATTATATACTGTGTACAGCACCTGCACTGCATTATATACTGTATACCGCCTGAAGTGTATTTTATACTGTAGCCCGCCTGCACTGTATTATATACTGTATATACTGTACAGCAGCTGCACTGCCTGCACTGCATAATATAATAGTATTATATAATACTGTATATATATATATATATATATATATATATATATATATAATAATATAATATAATATAATATAATAATATATATATATATATATATATATATATATATATATATATATATATATATAGTAATATGCTGTACACTGCCTGATGTGTAATATATACTGTGCCCTGCCTGCACTGTGTAATATATACTGTGCCCTGCCTGCCTGCCTGCCTGCACTGTGTTATATATACTGTACACCCCCTGCACTGTATTATATACTGTACACCACCTGCACTGTAATATATACTGTACCCTTCCTGCACTCTATTATATAATGTACCCTGCCTGCACTATATATATATACTACATGCTCTATCCACTAACTAACCTGCCTAATCTGTAGTTCTCCACAACACACTACTTATGGCCACCATGTAAACAACCTTTTATAGTGTGGGGCATGGACTTACCCCTGAGCCATATTTGGCCAAAGGCCCCCTGGCCAAATATAGCTCTCACAGCAGATCACGCTGTGATTGCTCAAAGCATGCAGGTCAGGTGCATGCTTTGGCCAATCAGCACCCGTCAATGTACTGTGATCTTGCAATTACGGGGCGCTCCTAGGGTTGCCACCTCATCCCAACCCAAACACATATGAATTACACAGGTTCTGATGCTAATTTAATGCATACAAGGCACCAAGTGAGTTTAATTAACACCTTAATTAGCCACAGAACCTGTGGAATTAATATGTGTTCAGTTTTAAAGGGATAAGGTGGCAACCCTAGGCACTCCATGGCCCTCGAATTTGCCATAAACGCCCATATGTTCGTTTGTTCTGCAAACGAACACCAAATTTTCGAGTCAAACTGATTGCTAATATGATTTATTGAGGACAACGAAACCAGCTCCCTTCTCAGCAGGGAGTATAATTATTTCTTTCTGATTCTCCAGTGACTCCATACCATTCCTAATATATTGGGGATGTGCCAATTTTCTGACCTTCAGCCCTTCCGAATCCTTAAACACCATATTCTTAAAAACCTCAAGGTACTCTCACACCAGTCCTCCTGACTAGTGATGGCCGAACGGTTCGCCCGGCGGTCGTTTCGCGGCGAATTTCCGACATTCGCGGTCCGCACGTTCGAACGCCTTTTTCCGTCGTTCGCCGCGGCGGACTTACGTGTTTAATGTATACAAGAACTTTAACCTTTGGTGACACGTTTATCATGTGATACAGGACAGCCAATTGAGACATGACAGCACATGGACACTTGTACATTCCCCCTAACCTATAAATACACCCGATCCGGTGGCCATTTTACATTCTTTCTTCTGTTACGATAGGGACAGGTTCCTGTGTGGAGTAGGGAGAGATAAACCACTAGCTATTTGGTACACAAAAGTTCTTTTCAGGACTGGTATAGGTGTTAGGTGTTGATAGGTTTGCTGTGCTGCTGATTCTTGCAGCAGCCTGAGTGTCTTTTGTTAGTTTAGAGAAAGGGAAAGGACGGTGTATGCTACAGGGACAGCCAGATTAGTCTTTCATCATCATCATCATCATCATCATCATTAGCTGTTACTATCAAGGTCCACAAAAGAGCTGTTCCAGTAACCACTAATCGTTCTCTTTTTTTGCCAATTTGTATAGGGACAGGAAGGAAGCAGTGTTGTCAGGCAGTGAGGGTAATTTTAAAGACTTGCTGTTATTATTAGTTCCACAAAGGTTCTTTTCAGGACTGGTATCAGTGGTACAGTAATAGGCTTGTACATGTATAATATTCTTTCTTCCAAATATAGAAAGGATATTATACTTGACTGCTGCCCTTCTGCTGCAGTCTGCTAAACATTCACAACTCACTTGTTCCACAAAAGTTCTTATAAGGACTGGTAACTTGGTATAGGGTGCTACGGTACATAGGCTTGAGTGCGGTACAGTCTGCTGTTCTGTAAGGACCGCTATCGGTCCACAATAGATAGGGTTGACGTGCACCACTGCTGACCGCTCACCTATACTGCAGCAGTCCTTCAGCGGTATAGGGACTGACGTACAGTCTGCTAATCACTAACACACAACCTGCTTGTTCCACAAAAGTTCTTATAAGGACTGGTAACTTGGTATAGGGTGCTACGGTACATAGGCTTGAGTGCGGTACAGTCTGCTGTTCTGTAAGGACCGCTATCGGTCCACAATAGATAGGGTTGACGTGCACCACTGCTGACCGCTGCCCTATACTGCAGCAGTCCTTCAGCGGTATAGGGACTGACGTACAGTCTGCTAAACACTAATACACAACCTGCTTGGTCCACAAAAGTTCTTATAAGGACTGGTAACTTGGTATAGGGTGCTACGGTACATAGGCTTGAGTGCGGTACAGTCTGCTGTTCTGTAAGGACCGCTATCGGTCCACAATAGATAGGGTTGACGTGCACCACTGCTGACCGCTCACCTATACTGCAGCAGTCCTTCAGCGGTATAGGGACTGACGTACAGTCTGCTAATCACTAACACACAACCTGCTTGTTCCACAAAAGTTCTTATAAGGACTGGTAACTTGGTATAGGGTGCTACGGTACATAGGCTTGAGTGCGGTACAGTCTGCTGTTCTGTAAGGACCGCTATCGGTCCACAATAGATAGGGTTGACGTGCACCACTGCTGACCGCTGCCCTATACTGCAGCAGTCCTTCAGCGGTATAGGGACTGACGTACAGTCTGCTAAACACTAATACACAACCTGCTTGGTCCACAAAAGTTCTTATAAGGACTGGTAACTTGGTATAGGGTGCTACGGTACATAGGCTTGAGTGCGGTACAGTCTGCTGTTCTGTAAGGACCGCTATAGGTCCACAATAGATAGGGTTGACGTGCACCACTGCTGACCGCTCACCTATACTGCAGCAGTCCTTCAGCGGTATAGGGACTGACGTACAGTCTGCTAATCACTAACACACAACCTGCTTGTTCCACAAAAGTTCTTATAAGGACTGGTAACTTGGTATAGGGTGCTACGGTACATAGGCTTGAGTGCGGTACAGTCTGCTGTTCTGTAAGGACCGCTATCGGTCCACAATAGATAGGGTTGACGTGCACCACTGCTGACCGCTGCCCTATACTGCAGCAGTCCTTCATCGGTATAGGGACTAAGAGTTTTGTCACAGGGTCATTTAAAAAATGACAGGCAGAGGAAGAGGCAGGCCCTTCCGCAGGGGTGGTAGGGGTAGGGCAGGAGCAACAGGCTTGAGCCAAAGTGGGAAGTTGCAGAAGGTGCGTTCAATTACTTTAAAGGATGCACCAGACTTGGTTGAGTGGCTCGCTCAGCCTTACTCTTCTGCACCCTCCTCATCCTCTCGATCTGCACCCTCTTCTTCACTCTCTGCTATGTGCACCCCCAAAGACACTACCACCAACAACACGACCACCACCACCACCACCACATACCTTCCGCTTGAGTCACTGGAATTATTTTCCGATCCATATCAAGAGGACATTTCTGATGCGCAGCCACTCTTGGTATTGGATCAGGAAGAGGAGGTAGCAACAAGCGCTACTCAGCAGTCTGACGCCAGTACCCAGATCAGCCCAAGGAGGAGGTTGGTCCCCGGTGTTGCTGCCTACTCCGAGATCTCTACTTATAGCGGTGGGGAAGGTGACGTTGATGATGACGTGTCTAGTGATGTCACGTGGGTGCCCACAAGAGAGGAAGAGGAGGGGAGTTCAGAGGGAGATATGGACCAGCAGATAGGGAGGAGAAGCAGCAATGACTTACATTGCACAGCAGGGACAAAGCAGACTGCAAATGTATCAGGAGCGAGTCATCGACCATGTACGGTCACATCTGGCGCTCCCAGGACACCGGCACATGGCTCCGCAGTGTGGGCTTTTTTTAACGTGTCCGCTGCTGACAATAGCGTTGCCATCTGCAATCTTTGCAGTCAACGCGTTAGTCGCGGTAAGCCCAATACTCACCTAGGGACGACCGCCTTAAGAAGGCACATGAGCAGCCATCACCGAGCCCAGTGGGAGCAACGGAACACACAAAGCCACACTGCAGGCTCTCACCGTCCAGCCTCGTCTTCTACTTCTCCTTCTCCTCTCTCCTCACAATTGTCCTCCACTCCACCTTCCATCACGCCAAGCTCACATTTTTCTGCAAAAAGGCAGGCTTCCGTGGGCCTAATGTTTGAGCGTAAAAAAATGATGACGCCGGATAACCCTCTTGCCCAACGGTTGGCGGCTGGCTTGTCAGAACTCATAGCCCGCCAACTACTGCCATATAAACTGGTGGACTCGGAGGCCTTTCGCAAATTTGTGGCCATTGGAACACCACAATGGAAGGTCCCAGGAAGGAAGTATTTCTCAGAGAAGGGCATCCCAGAGCTATATGGCCATGTTCAGCGGCAAGTGAATGTATCTCTGGCACACAGTGTCGGTGCCAAGATACATCTGACCACAGACACGTGGTCTAGCAAACACGGGCAGGGAAGGTATATCAGTTTTACTGCCCACTGGGTGAACCTTCTGACGGCCGTCAAGCATGTAACCCGTGGCACCCGTGTAGATTTGGTTTTACCGCCACGGATTGCATGCAGGCCTGACTCTTCTTCTCCTCCTCCTACTCCATCCTCCTCCCTCTCCTCCTCAGCTGCCTCCTCCTTTTCCGCTGCTAGCGTCTCTTCCACTGCACCGCCCAAGCTCCCCAGAACCTATTCCACATGCCAGGTGAGACGTTGCCATGCCGTGCTGCGTCTGTTGTGCCTGGAAGCAAAGAGCCACACTGGCCCGGCACTCCTTTCAGCTTTGCGTTCACAGGCAGATGAGTGGCTAACACCGCTCAATTTGACAGTTGGTAAAGTGGTGTGTGACAACGGTGCCAATCTGCTTAGCGCATTGAAACAGGGCAAAATCACGCACGTGCCGTGCATGGCACACGTCTTAAACTTGGTCGTGCAGCGATTCCTTGTCAAATACCCTGGGGTCCAGGACATCTTGCGGCAGGCAAGGAAAATCTCGGCCCATTTCAGAAGATCTTACACGGCCATGGCTCGCCTTGCTGACATTCAGCGGCGACACCATCTGCCGGTCAGACGTCTTATTTGCGATTGCCCGACGCGATGGAACTCAACCTTCTATATGCTTGATAGGCTGCTCCAGCAGAAACGTGCAGTTAACGTCTACCTGTATGAACTCTGCGAAAGAAACGGTTCTGGGGAGCTGGGTTTTTTTTCACCGCGCCAGTGGCTGCTCATGCGCGACACATGCAGACTTCTGCGGCCATTTGAGGAGATCACCAAACTGGTCAGTCGCAGCCATGGCGCCATCAGTGACATGGTACCTTATGCCTTCTTTCTGGAGCGTGCATTGCGTCGTGTCATTGATCAGGCTGTGGAGGAGCAGGAGCGGGAAGATGAGGAAGTCGCAATGCTGGATGAATTCCCAGGGGGGGCTACTCTATCTGAGACAAGTCAACAACAGGAGTCTGATGAGGAGTCAGAGGAGGATGGTGCCGGGGCGGATGAGCAGGAGCAAGAAGAGCATGCTTTAAACCTTTCTGGGATCCCTGTTGTGCGAGGATGGGGAGAGGAGAATGAAGAGGACGACATTATCCTGGATGATGAGCAGGAGCCAGGCCACCACACCGCTTCCACTTTAGTGCAAATGGGGGCCTTCATGCTCCAGTGTTTTAATAGGGACCCCCGTATAAAAAGCATGAGGGTCAAGGACCAGTACTGGGTGGCAACGTACTTAGACCCCCGGTACAAACACAAAATGGCGGAAATGTTACCGCCGTCGCAGAGGGCTGTCAGAATGCAGCACTTCCAGGCCTTGCTTCGAGAAATGCTGCATTCTGCTTTTGCGTGCGCTGGCAGAGGAGCAATTCCCACTCCCAGAGAAGGATTTGCGGGTACCAATCCAACAGCGCCTGCAAGAAGAGGCCGGTTTGAAGATGTGTTGGTGACTTCGGATATGAGGTCATTCTTTCAGCCGACCCATCGACAGGTGTCATCCGGATCCAGCATCAGGGAACGCCTAGACCGTCAGGTGTCCGACTACATTGGGTTAACGGCCGATGTGGACGCTCTGAGGAGTGATGAACCCCTAGACTACTGGGTGGGCAGGCTTGACCTCTGGCCAGAGCTTGCCCAATTTGCAATCGAACTGTTGGCTTGCCCCTCATCCAGTGTCCTGTCCGAAAGGACGTTCAGCGCAGCAGGGGGGATTGTGACCGATAAGCGTACTCGCCTAGCTCACCACAGTGTTAACTACCTCACATTTCTAAAAATGAATGAGGCATGGATCTCGGAGGAATTCAACACATGTGATCAGTAGACCATGTATATGTCTATAAACAATTTTTGGAATCAAGCACACAGACCTTCTTAATTCATTTGGCTCACTTCCCTGACCCAAAAAAGCACACCGTACTATATGCCCCTACCCTCCTCTTTGAAGAGGTTGAGCGGTGTCATATTTCTACTGGGGCTGCTTATTATGAGGGGTTCCCACCATCCCTGTGCTGTGCTGACTTCCTCCTGGGTGTTCTTATTATGAGGGGCTCCCACCATCCCTGTGCTGTGCTGACTTCCTCCTGGGGGTTCTTATTATGAGGGGATCACACCATCCCTGTGCTGTGCTGACTTCCTCCTGGGGCTGCTTACGGTGCTGCTGTCAGCGCTGTATGTCACGGAGCTGCTGTCAGCGCTGTATGTCACGGAGCTGCTGTCAGCGCTGTATGTCACGGAGCTGCTGTCAGCGCTGTATGTCACGGAGCTGCTGTCAGCGCTGTATGTCACGGAGCTGCTGTCAGCGCTGTATGTCACGGAGCTGCTGTCAGCGCTGTATGTCACGGAGCTGCTGTCAGCGCTGTATGTCACGGAGCTGCTGTCAGCGCTGTATGTCACGGAGCTGCTGTCAGCGCTGTATGTCACGGAGCTGCTGTCAGCGCTGTATGTCACGGTGCTGCTGTCAGCGCTGTATGTCACGGAGCTGCTGTCAGCGCTGTATGTCACGGAGCTGCTGTCAGTGCTGTATGTCACGGAGCTGCTGTCAGCGCTGTATGTCACGGAGCTGCTGTCAGCGCTGTATGTCACGGAGCTGCTGTCAGCGCTGTATGTCACGGTGCTGCTGTCAGCGCTGTATGTCACGGAGCTGCTGTCAGCGCTGTATGTCACGGAGCTGCTGTCAGCGCTGTATGTCACGGAGCTGCTGTCAGCGCTGTATGTCACGGAGCTGCTGTCAGCGCTGTATGTCACGGAGCTGCTGTCAGCGCTGTATGTCACGGTGCTGATGTCAGTGCTCTGTATTACGGTGCTGCTGTCAGTGCTCTGTATCTCCTGCACCCTCTTGTTTGCCTACCCTGGTCCCTGACCTTCCCTCTCCTCCATTGCCTTCATTAGCTCCATAGTCCTGAATTGTCAGAACAATTTCCCAAATAAAAAAAAAATGCTTGTAGTTATCGATCCCAAATTCACCTCATACATGTATTATGCTATTGTCCAGGTGGTGGGACTACGTGCTACCCCCTAATAATTACCCCGTGGCCGCAAATTCGACCTAAAGGTTTGCGAAATTCGCCTCCCATTGAAGTCAATGGAGCCCGCGGCGAACGGTCGTTTTCGCGAACGTTTGTGTCCGTTCGCGTTTCGCGTTCGCGAAACGTCCCGTCGGAAGTTCGTCCATCACTACTCCTGACTGACTCTTTTTAATAGCCCACCCAGCTGACTCTCAGGAGATCTCTCAGGGAAGGAATGAAGACTTAAGCACAACGCTGTCTTCAGGGAAACTGGCTACATGTGGCTTTCTCCCTTCTTGTTAGTCCCCAACAGTGCTGCTACTCACTCATGCCGCGTACACACGACCAGACTTTTCGACGGACTAGGTCCAATGGAACGAATCTATCGGACAATTTGATCGTGTGTGGGCTTCATAGGACCTTTGCTGTCTAAAAATCAGACGGACTTTAGATTTAAAAGATGTTTCAAATCTTTCTGACTGACTCGAGTCCGGTCGAAAAATCCGTTCCTCTGTCTGCTAATCCGACGTACGAAAACCGACGCTATGGTAGCTATTGGCTACTGGCTATGAACTTCCGTATTCTAGTCTGGTCATACATCATCACGTTCAAATCCGTCAGACTTTGGTGTGCTTGTGTGTGGCCAAGTCCATTCGTTCAAAAAGTCAGTCGGAACTCCACAGAAAGTCAGTCGGGAAGCCCGCCAGACCTAGTCTGTCAAAAAGTCCAGTCATGGCATCAGTCCTCTCTTGCCTCCAGGAAAGCCTCCTCATGTGTGTTTTAGAAGGATATTTCCAGCACTCGAGCCCTGCCCAAGGCAGGGCACCCCAACCCAGACTAGGGGGCTCCCCTGAGGGCCACTGCCAGCCTCCTCAACATTGAATCTCCATCTTCCACCCAACTACCCTGATGCCATGGCCCATGTTTATTTATGGAGTGATTTCAGTCCCCTGCCAGCCTACCTCTAAGGATTGGCTGAGGCTCCATAAATATTCATACACCCACTAATTCTATAAGATTCTCCAAACTTTCAGGCCTGGGGAAGGCACCAGAGTGCTGCCAGGATGAGACGCCCAGCCCTGAACCTTACTAAATCCTGACCCATATTTAATTTCCTCTTTTTTGGTTTGTCATATGTAGCATTACCCCATGTGGTTAAAGGGGGTTCGATCCCACCTTTATTACCTTCCTTTTCATATTAATTTTTCGTTTTTTTTTTTTTTATATTTAAAAAAAAATCTTTTTTTGCTTTTGTATGGTAACACCATCAGATTTCTACTTCAAAATCGAATTGATGGTATTTTAATTCCCCCACTAGAGGGAGCCAAAGAGTGTTTTGTCCACACATGGTATACCCAATCTAGGAAACCATGTTTTGTGGTGGGGGATATGTTATATTAGATATTTATGTAATTTTAAATTCGTTTTATTTTTAAATAGAGGTTTTTATGAATTTATAGCTATTATTGTAAGTCACAATTGTTTAGGTGTGTGCAGCATTGATGGATAATATCTGAAAATTAGGTAGATTCCTTTTTGTCCCCAATCTCCATGTTTGGGGAGCCTAGCCAAACACACCCCTTTGTGCATTATAAAAGCAAACAGAAAATTGGAGTTTGTCACTTCCTGATGATGCCAGTATGGTGAAACATACATAGAAGCATGGACTTGTCACTTCCGGGTCCTCTATTTGACATCCTTTTGTTATATCCAGGATGAGGTGTAGATCACACGCCGCCATAATTACGATATATACCTCTGCACATGATGTAGACACCTTAGTGCTGGGCATAGCACAGTAATACGTGAGTGTAAAATCTTTTGTTACCTTTTTAAACATTTTTTTATTAAAACTTACTTCACCATAAGAGATCTTTTTAAGTGTCCTTGGTATAGTCTGTTCCCTTATTCTCAGCTGCCATCTGGAGGGGGTCACTCAGTGGAGAGATGCATACCTAGGATTCCTCTGGTCCATTCAGCCTAAGTGCATTTTGACCTACTGCAAAAAGTGGTCAGACACCTTTGGTGAGTTGCCATCTACCTCATGAGCACTCGTGATGAAGCTTTTATTTGAAGCAACATCAAACCAGAAGATTTAATTTATTTATGGTGTTGGGATTGTCACTTTGGACTTTATATATTTATTTGCTTTTTCAATCACCATATGCTTTTTCACAATATCGTTCACATTCATTTTGTATGTTTTAGGCGCTAACCCCTTTACATTTGATTTTTTATATGTTGTTCATTCAACAGCCAAAGTTTTACAATTTTTTTCAGAATTTAAACCTCTACTTACTTTAAACAATTAAGTCTTTATGAATAAATTACTCACAGCACAGGTTTTATGTTTGCCTTATTTATTGTTTCTTATTACATTTTATGTTACCAAAGGCAATCTGTCAAATGCAATCTGTCAAAGAAGTAAACATTAGGGTAAGGAGAATAAAAGTATCTTGCCCCTTCTCAGTTTGAATAACACACAAAATGGGCAGCACAATGGAATGTCCAAAAAGTCAGCTCCATTAGTTAGAGATGCTTACCATACAAGCAAACAGAAGGTTCTGAATGCTAGTATAGTATGCATCTCTAAGTAAAAGGTTTTGGTTATGTGGACATTTCCCCATATTGCTTTTACAGTACCACTGTGGCCCACACACTCACATTCTCATTGGTCTATGGAGCAACTGTCAGAAATAAATTTTTGTTTATATAGATTATAAAAAATATATATTATATAGAATTCTCTGACCCAAAATTGCTTTGGTATGGACCACCCCACCAAAAAAAAAAAAAATCTTCCCTGCCTGCAGTGGCTGATCAATGGAAAGTCTTCCAACAGTCCCATTCAACGGAAGTTCTACAGATCAACTTCTGTATAATGGGGGGGGGGGTCTGTATGCAGATAGAAATTCAGCAGGTCCCTGCTCAACCGGCTAAATTTCGATACGCGCGTACATAGCTTAAAAGAATTGCTGTGTTTGGTCAAACAAAGCTGTTCACTTTGCTCATACAAAAATACTTTGCATCCGGAAGGGGAGCCACATCTTACCTTAACAAATCATTCTGATAATATCAAGTTGGCTGACAAAGCAAGAAGAGAAACAATGAAAAGTTAGACAATGAAAAATCTGTCCACAAAAAACAATGAAAAAATAAATTTGTTAAATAAACATGGATGGCTTAGTCACTCACTCAAACACAAAAGGACTTGGAGATCACAGTGACTGTGGTGATTTTATCACCAAATTAAATTTTTGATTATTGGGCTAAGCTAAAAAAAAACTGTAACTTTAACCATAACCACATTAGGTTTTAAAGATAAATGATATAGTAATAAAAATCAGACACTGTTTTACTTGGCCCGAGGACGTGTAAAGCAGTGCACCCTCCTTTGGGATCTGCCTATGTCTGATCTGTTATATAGCTGAGAAGCATGATAAGGATTATGATACTTTTCATAAAATGCAATTCTGCAACCCTCATGTCATTGTCCCACCTCTTCTCGGTTCTTTAATCACTTGCCTACAGGGTACTCATACCCCCTTCCTGCCCAGACCAATTTTCAGCTTTCAGTGCTCTCACACTTTGAATGACAATTACTCAGTCATGCAACACAGCTTTCTTTTGGGGGTGTTTAATCACCACTGGGTTTAAAAAAAAAAAATTTACGCTATAAATAAAAAAAAGACCGAACATTTTGTAAAAAATCATATTTTCTTTGTTTCTGTAATAAAATTTTGCAAATTAGTCAATTCTCTTCATACCTTTTTTCCAAAAGTTATACTGCTACATATCTTTGGTAAAAATAACCCAAATCAGTGTATATTATTTGTTCTTTGTGAAAGTTATAGAGCAGTGATGGCGAACCTTGGCACCCCAGATGTTTTGGAACTACATTTCCCATGATGCTCATGCACTCAGCAGTGTAGCTGAGCATCATGGGAAATGTAGTTCCAAAACATCTGGAGTGCCAAGGTTCGCCATCACTGTTATAGAGTCTACAAGCTATGGTGACAATCATTGAAAATTGAGAACTACTGAAGGGCTAGCTCATTTCTTGAGACGCGAACAAGACAGGAAAGTGCAAATACCCCCAAATGACCCTTTTTGTAAAGTAGACATTCCAAGGTATTTAGAAGACATGTGCATTTGTTTTCGTCCGAATGCATTTCCATCCGAATTTCAGGTATTTTCGTTTTGACAAACGATAACGAAAGCACAGAATCCGAAAAACAAAAGATCCGACATAAATAAATGCTTTATTTTCGTTTTCCTTGTTACAACAGTTCGATATAGAATAGGAGATTCGACGTGACTCTGACATGGGTGACATCTCGCTTCTCATGGGGCCCCTTACTGGCCTTAGGCCCTCAGCCAGTGCCCAAATGCCCTAATGGTCAGTACACCCCTAAACATGACTATTTCTTTTATGAATTCTAGGAAGGGGTAGCTCTTTCCATGGATTTGTTGTAGGCGACATAATGTCAGGGTTGTGCTCAGCCCTCCCTTCTCAGTTCTCAACTGATGGTTAATTGTCAGCACTTCCAAAGTTCCATAGTTCCTCACCTGGTGATCATTTCCTGCTGGCTGCCCCTTCTGGCTATTTAAACTGGCTGGTTCATTTCTCCCATACAATTGCCTTGGTCAACATATCTGAAAATTCTCTGCTGTGTTCCTGTTAAAGACTTGCCTGGCTAAAGTCCCTTCTGGTTCCTGATCCTGTTTGTTGTCTCCGACTACACTGATTTACTGGCTTGCACTGACTACTCGCTTTGATTAATGAACCCTGGCTATGTTTTGACTATGCTTACTTTTTGTACCATTTATACCACTATATTAAAAGGTGTGATTTTTACTGCATTTTCTGTCTCTGATTCATGGTTCCTGACAGTAGGCAAAGGCGAAGATTGAATGAGCAGGATCACTGCATGAATCAGTTTGCCATAGCATTACAGATACTCATGATTCTCACTGCTCACCTGGATCCTTCCACTGGGGCTGTTCCTGTACATCATGTGGGGCATGCTGCTGCTCCAGTCTCTGTGCAGGCACCCACCTCGAATATTACCTCAGTAAAAGGTATGTCTGGATCCACTCTGCTTCACCAGTGATTTGGGGGGAATCCAGTTCAATATTGAGGGTTTCTCAAACAGGTTGGGATATACTTTGAGATGCTATTCCAGGAGTTCCCGATGGACAGAAGCAAAGTAGGCGTCATCATTTATTTGCTTTCTGATAAAGCCTTGGCCTAGGCAAACCCTCTTTGGGAGACGCAAAAACCCATTGTCCTGCATTATTCAGAGTTTGTGGCTTCCTTTAAAATGATATTTGACGTTTCTGCTTGCCCCACTTCTGCTGTCAAGAGCCTTGTGTCCATCAAACAGAGTACGAGAACTGTTGCTGATTACACCATTGAATTCTGTACTCTGGCAGCAGAAGTCACTTGGAACAATGAGGCCCTCATGGCTGCTTTGTCTCATGCTCTCTCAGATAACATCAAAGATGAGATAACAGCCTGGGACATACCTACAGATCTGGAGAAATTGATCATATTTACCATTCTTATTGACTCCACACTCCGTGAGAGACCTTCCTTTAAAGGGAATGCTTGCAGAAGCTTCCTGTACATTTGGCTCACAGCTTTGCAGTCCCACCCTGGCCTTCCATACCTCCTGGTACAGAGTCTGTCAGTGAAGTAGAACCCATGCAGTTGGGCTTCACTAATCTCTCTGCAGATTAGAGGGCCTTTAGGAGGAGGGAGAAATTGTTCCTTTATTGTGGCCAGACAGGTCACATGTTGAAGCCCTGTCCTATCCATCTGGGAAATGCTTGAACTGGAGGTTCTGTAGGGGAAAGACATTAGGTGGCATTGTTATGACCCCAGTTATCTTGAAGAATAAGCCTTTTTTTTCCGGTTACCCTTTCTTGGTCTGAGTCGTTCATCGAGTCACAGGCTCTAATCGACTCTGGTGGGGATGCATGCCTGTTCATAGATAGTGCCTTTGTGTCTAAGCACTTGATTTTGCTGAAGCTTTGTGCCACTCCACTTGCCATTGAGGCTATTGATGGGAGACCTCTACAGCCTGCCCACGTGACTCATGAGACTGCTCTGTTGACCATGGCCGTAGGGGCTCTTCACCATGAGATAATCCAATTTCAAGTTATTTCCTCACCCCATTACCCAGTGGTTATTGGTTAACCTTGGTTACAGAGGCACAACCCTTCTTTTGATTGGCTTTGGGCTGCGGTTCTTTCCTGGTCTCCACAATGCAGTAAGACATGTTTTCAGAAAGTAGCCAAAGTCTTGTGCACATCTTCACTCGCCTCCCGTCAGGGCTGGCTTAGCCCTTCCTTCTCTGGGCTGGCTGCTTAGCTGTTGGCTAATTGCCAGCTCTCATCTCTCTCCACAGTTACCAGCTGTTCCTGATCCTGCTCGTCTGACCTGCCTACTTAAAGCTGTCCAGCTCACTTCATATCTGCCTTCACCTTGGTCACATCACAAGAAATCATCTCCTGTGGTTCTGTTTAAAGACTGGCTTGCTGACATCCGTTCTGGCTCCTTATCCTTCCTGCTGTTGCTCCATTCGGATCCCTGACATCTGGCCTGGCTGATTACCCGATCTGATTATTGAACTCTGGACTGGCTGACTACTCGATCCGGTTACTGGACTCTGGCTATGCTTTGACTACACTTACTCTATTTACCTTTTTATTTTTTATTAATAAACAAGTGTGATTTAATTGTACTTCTGTCTCGGTCTGGGTCATGGTTTCTGACAGTAGGCAAAGGCCATGAATTCAGAAGATACAGTCAATCCACTTGTTGGTAATATTTTTTCCAGATTGGATGAGCAAGATCACCACATGGATCAGTTTGCCAAGGCGTTACAAATGCTCCTGAGTCGCACGGCTCAACAGGAATCCACTGTGGCTGCTCCGATACAACCTGAGTCACAGGCCGTCCCTGCTGCTGTGCCAGTCTCTGTGCAGGCACCTGCCTTGAGTATTAACTCTGTAAGAGGTATGTCTGGTTCCGCTCCACTTCCCCAGCGATTTGAGGGCAGTCCAGTTCAATGCAGAAGGTTTCTCAATCAGGTTGAGATATACTTCGAGATGCTGCCCCAGGCGTTTCCCACGGATAGCTGCAAAGTAGGTTTTGTGATATCTTTGCTTTCTGAGAGAGTCTCGGCCTGGGCTAACCCTCTATGGGAGACACAAAAACCTGTTGTCTTGAGTTACCCTGAGTTTGTGGCCTCCTTTAAAAGGGTATTTGACGTTCCCGCATGCTCTGCTTCTGCTGCCAAGTGCCTCATGTCCATCAAACAGAATACGAGAACTGTTGCCGACTACGCCATTGAATTCCGTACTCTGGCAGCAGAGGTTGCTTGGAACAATGAGGACCTGGTGGCTGCTTTTTCTCATGGTCTCTCGGATTCCATCAAAGATGAGATAGCAGCCCGAGATATACCTACTGAGCTGGACAGCTTGATCTCGTTTTTGCCATCCTCATTGACTCCAGACTCAGAGAAAGACTTTCTTTTAAGGAGCGCTTGTGAAAGCCTCCTGTACATTTGTCTCCGAGCTTTGCAGTCCCACCCGTGCCTCCCTCTCCTCCCATGCCTCCTGGTACCAAGTCAGTCAGTGAAGATGAACCCATGCACCTGGGCTTCACGTGTCTCTCTGCAGATGAGAGAGCCTTTAGGAAGAGGGAGAGATTGTGTCTTTATTGTGGCCAGGCAGGTCACTTTTTTAAATCTTGTCCTACCCGTCCAGGGAATTCCCAAACCTTGAGGTCCTGTCATGGACAGACCTTAGGTGGTTTTGTTTCATCCCAAGTTATCCAGAAGGATAAGCCCCTGGTTTCAGTCACCCTTTCTTGGGCTGAGTTGTCCATCGAGATACAGGCTCTAACCAACTCTGGGGCTGCAAGCCTGTTCACTGATGCTGCATTCATTTTTCAGTATTCGATTCCACTGCAGCTGCGTGACACTCCACTTGTCATTGAGGCTCTTGACAGGAGACCTTTACAGCCTGCCCATGTGACGCATGAGACGGTTCCTTTGTCCATGGCCGTAGGGGCTCTTCACCATGAGATAATCCAATTCCAAGTTATTTCTTCACCCAGATTTCTGCTGGTTATTGGTTATCCTTGGTTACAGAGGCACAACCCCTCTTTTGATTGGCTCCGTGCTGAGGTTCTCTCCTGTCACCACAATGCAGTGAGACATGCTTCCTGAAGATATCCAAGGTCCTTTGCATCTCTTCAGTCTCCTCCCTGCCGGAAGAGTACTGCGATTTTAGCCATGTCTTTGACAAAGTTCAAGCCGGTAGTTTGCCTTCACACCCGTCTTATGATTGCGCAAATGACCTTCAACCTGGTGTCATACCTCCCCGTGGCCGGGTTTACCCCTTGTCGGTCTTGGAGGATAAGGCCATGGAGGAGTATGTTGCAGACGCACTTTCTCAAGGTTTCATCTGCAAATCCTCATCTCCTGCTGGTGCTGGTTTCTTCTTTGTGAAGAAGAGCGGTGAGTTGAGACCCTAGATTATAGGGGTCTCAATCGTGTCACGATTAAGAATGCCTACCCGATTCCATTGATTACAGAGTTATTTGACTGCCTCAAGGGAGCAACGGTTTTCACAAAGCTTGACTTGAGAGGGGCATACAATCTTGTGCGCATTAAGGAGGGCGACGAGTGGAAAACTGAGTTTAATACCAGAACAGGCCATTATGAGTACCTGGTAATGCCTTTTGGCCTTTGTAACGCCCTGACAGTTTTCCAGGAATTTATTAACGATGTCCTCCGAGATTTGTTGCAGTTATGTGTGGTGGTTTATCTCGATGACATCCTCATATTTTCCAAGTCCCTGGAGAGCCACCACACAGATGTCTGTCATGTGCTTCAGAAACTAAGAGAAAACAATCTCTGTTGTAAACTGGAGAAGTGCGAGTTCCATCATGAACAGGTTACATTCCTGGGCTATGTCATTTCCACTGCCGTTTTTTCGATGGACCCAGAGAAACTTTTGGCAGTCCTACAGTGGCCTCGACTCGGTTCCTATTCTTATTGACCATAAGAATCTTACATTCTTGCCTGAAGCTAAGTGCCTCTCTCCCAGAAGGGCTCTTTTTTTGTCAAGTTTTAATTACATTGTCTCATTCTTACCCAGTACTAAGAATGTAAGGGCTGATGCCTTGTCACAACAATTTTCCTCCACTTCCAAGTCAGAGTCGGTTCCGGTTCTTGTGATTCCCCCTGATCATATCTTGGCTACGGTTCGCACCAGTGTTACTTCTCCTTTGGGTGACAAAATTCTTGCTGCTCAGGTCCATGCTCCTCCTGAGAATCCTTCTGACTGCTGCTTTGTCCCAGAGAGTCTCCGTACTGCCTGTAGTGCTCCAGACCTACGATTCTCCCAAGGCAGCTGGCCATCCTGGGAAGAATCAACTAATTTGGGCCATTTCCCAACAATCCCGGTGGCCTAGTCTAGGGGGCTGATGTCACTGCCTTAGTAGCTGCCTGTTCTGTGTGTGCTCAGAGTAGACTCCACAACACCTTCCAGCAAGCCTCCTACAACCCATACCCAATGGAGAAAGGCCAAGGACCCACCTGTCAATGGATTTCATTGTTGAGTTGCCCAACTCCCAAGGGAACACTTTTATCCCTATGGTGGTTGACCGGTTCTCAAAGATGTGTCATTGTATTCCACTTAAGAAGTTGCCTACCTCTAAGGAATTGGCTTCCATTTTTGCTTGGGAGATCTTTCGCTTACATGGGCTACCCAAGGTGATTGTCTCGGACAGGGGCAGTCAGTTTGTCTCCAGGTTCTGGCGAGCCTTTTGTGCACAGTTGGGAATCCAGCTTGCTTTCTCTTCTGCGTATCACCCGCAGTCTAATGGGGCTTCAGAGCGAGCCAATAAGTCCTTGGAGTAATTCCTACATTGCTACGGTATATTTCATGACCACCATAACAACTGGTCAGACCTATTACCATGGGCAGAGTTTGCTCACAACAGTGACTTGTATTCTGCCTCCCGATTGTCTCCATGTATGGCAAATTATGGTTTCAAATCTTACATGTTGCCTGACTTGTTTGTTCTGCAGAGTATTCCTGCAAAAGAGGAGCATCTCCGTGGTCTTCGTTCCACTTGGGTACAAGTCCAGGAGGCTTTGCGTCATGCAAATGATAGGCACAGACTCCATGCTGACCGCAGACACCTGCCTGTGCCTTCCTACTAGGTTGGGGACAGGGTCTGGCTATCATCTCGCAACCACTCTCACTGAAGTTTGCACCTCGGTTTGTTGGGCCTTTCCGTATCCTTCTGAGCATTAACCCAGTGGCTTACGCATTGGACCTTCCTCCTAGTATACGCATCTTAAATGTGTTTCATCTCTCCTTATTGAAACCGTTGGTCTGCAACCAATTTACCACCTCGGTGCCACGTCCTCACCCTATTCAAGTTAAGAACCATGAGGAGTATGAGGTACAATCCATTGTTGACTCCCATAGGTTCCATAGTACTTGGTGCATTGGACGGGTTACGGTCCGGGGGGAACGCTCCTGGGTTTCATCCTCGGACGTACATGCACCTGTCCTCCTCCGCGAGTTCCATAGATATTTTCCCCTCAAGCCCAGTGGCCCTCCAAGGGAGAGGGGTCATTGAAGAGGGGGTACTGTCAGGGCTGGCTTAGTCTTTCCTTTTCTGGGCTGGCTGCTCAGCTGTTGGCTAATTGCCAGCTCTCTTCTCTCTCCACAGTTACCAGCTGTTCCTGATCCTGCTCGTCTGACCTGCCTACTTAAAGCTGTCCAGCTCACTTCAACTCTGTCTTCGCTTTGGTCACATCGCAAGAAACCATCTCCTGCAGTTCTGTTTAAAGACCAGCTTGCTGACATCCCTTCTGTCTCCTTATCCTGCTTGCTGTTGCTCCATTTGGATCCTTGACTTCCAGCCTGGCTGATTACCCGATCTGGTTATTGAACTCTGGACTGGCTGACTACTAGTGATGGACGAATTTCCGATGGGACGTTTCGCAAACGCAAACCACGAACGTGACCAAAAGTTCACCAACAGCAAGGTTCGCGGTGGACCCCATTGACTTTAATGGCAGGCGAATCTTAAAAATCTCCAGGTCATATTTTCAGCCACAAAATACTTACTAGCTGTGCACACTTAGTCCCACAACATGGACACGGACATAACAAAAGTATTAAGTGAATCTGGGATCAACAACGACAAGCATTCTTTTTTTATCTGTGACATTTTGACAATTCAGGAGCGCATGAGGGCCATGGAGGAGAGGCAAGGTCAAGGCAGGCTATGAAGGGGGTGCAGGAGATGATCAGTGCCACAGTCAGGGCAGCACAGTCCTGTGCCAGTGTCCCAGTGTGCCAACCTTTGCTTGAGCCCCTCCCTCTGCCCGGCCCTTACCCCCACCTATGCAGGGCTCCACTGCGGTGGTCCGGAGGTGCCAGTCCAGTGCTGATCCTCAGCCATGGTGCTGGCACTGCCTGCTGATTGGATTCTCTGCAGCTATCTACCTTACTGTCTGAAACCAGCACTGCGAAAGAGACTGAGCACTGACACCAGCACCGTGATAGAGACTGAGCACTGACACCAGCACTGAGATAGAGAGCACTCACACCAGCAGCGAGATAGAGAGCACTCACACCAGCACTGAGATAGAGAGCACTGACACCACACCAGCATCGTGATAGAGAGCACTGACACCAGCACCGTGATAGAGAGTACTGACACCAGCACCATGATAGAGAGCACTGACACCAGCACCATGAGAGCATGGACACCAGCACTGTGATAGAGAGCACTGACACCCCACCAGCACCGAGATAGAGAGCACTGACACCAGCACTGTGATAGAGAGCACTGACACCAGCACCGTGAGAGCACTGACATCAGCATCGTAATAGAGAGCACCGACACCAGCACCGTGATAGAGAGCACTGACACCAGCACCGTGATAGAGAGCACTGACACCAGCACCATGATAGAGAGCACTGACACCAGCACCATGAGAGCATGGACACCAGCACTGTGATAAAGAGCACTGACACCAGCACTGTGATAGAGAGCACTGCCACCACACCAGCACCGAGATAGAGAGCACTTACACCAGCACTGTGATAGAGAGCACTGACACCAGCACCGTGAGAGCACTGACATCAGCATCATAATAGAGAGCACTGACACCAGCACCGTGAGAGCACTGACACCAGCGCCGTGATAGAGAGCACTGACACCAGCGCAGTGAGAGCACTGACACCAGCACCATGATAGAGAGCACTGGGACCACACCAGCACCAAGATAGAGAGCACTGACACCAGCACCATGATAGAGAGCACTGACACCAGCACCGTGATAGAGAGCACTGACACCAGCACAGAGATAGAGAGCACTGACACCAGCACAGAGATAGAGCACACTGACACCAGCACCATGATAGAGAGCACTGACACCAGCACCGTGATAGAGAGTACTGACACCAGCACCGTGATAGAGAGTACTGGCACCAGCACCATGATAGAGAGCACTGGCACCAGCACCGTGAGAGCACTGACACCAGCACCGTGATAGAGAGCACTGACACCAGCACCATGATAGAGAGCACTGACACCAGCACCGTGAGAGCACTGACACCAGCACTGTGATAGAGAGCACTGACACCAGCACCTTGATAGAGAGCACTGACACCAGCACCGTGAATGCATTGATACCAGCACCTTGATAGAGAGCACTATCACCAGTACCGTGAAAGAGAGCACTGACACCAGCACCGTGATAGAGAGCACTGACACCAGCACCAAGATAGGGAGCACTGACACCAGCACCGTGATAGAGAGCACTGACATCCAGCACCAAGATAGAGAGAGAGCACTGACACCAGCACCGTGATAGAGAGCACTGACACCACACCAGCATCGAGATAGAGAGCACTGATACTAGCAACTAGCTGCGGGACCCAAAAATATGACTCTGCTCAACCTCTTCAAACAGGAGGGTACAGTCATATAGTACGGTGTGCTTTTTTTGTACAAAGAAATGAGCCAAAGGTAGAAAAAAGGTCCGTGTGCTAGATTAAATAAATCGTTTATAGAGTTATGCATATACATGGTCTACTGGTCACATGTGTTGAATTCCTCCGAGATCCATGCCTCATTCATTTTTATAAATGTGAGGTAGTCAACACTGTCGTGAGCTAGGCAAGTGCCCTTATCGGTCACGATCAACCCTGCTGCGCTGAACGTCCTTTTGGACAGGACACTGGACGAGGGGCAAGCCAACAGTTCCATTGCAAATTAGGCAAGCTCTGGCCAGAGGTCAAGCCTGCCCACCCAGTAGTCCAGGGGTTCATCACTTCTCAGAGCGTCCACATCGGCCGTTAACCCGATATAGTCGGACACCTGTCTTTCTAGGCATTCCCTGATGCTGGATCCGGATGACACCTGTCGATGGTTCGGCTGAAAGAATGATCTCATATCAGAAGTCACCAGCACATCTCCAAACCGCCCTCTTCTTGCAAGCGCTGTTGGATTGGTACCCGCAACTCTTTCTCTGGGAGTGGGAATTCCTCCTCTGCCAGCGCATGCAAAAGCAGAATTCAGCATTTCTCGAAGCAAGGCCTGTAAGTGCTCCATTCTGACAGCCCTCTGTGATGGTGGTAACATTTCCACCATTTTGTGTTTGTATCGGGGGTCTAAGTTCGTTGCCACCCAGTACTGGTCCTTGACCTTTATGCTTTTTATACAGGGGTCCCTGTTAAAACACTGGAGTATGAAGGCCCCCATTTTCACTAAACTGGAAGCGGTGTGGTGGCCTGGCTCCTGCTCATCATCCAGGATAATGTCGTCCTCCTCGTTCTCCTCTCCCCATCCACGGACAACAACAGGGATCTCAGAAAGGTTTAAAGCATGCTCTTCTCGCTCCTCCTCATCCACCCCGCAACCTCTGACTCCTCTTCAGACTCCTGTTGTTGACTTGTCTCAGATAGAGTAGCCCCCCTGGGAATTCATCCAGCATTGCGACTTCCTCATCTTCCTGCTCCTGCTCCTCCACGGCTTGATCAATGACACAACGCAATGCACACTCCATAAAGAAGGCATAAGGTACAATATCACTGATGGCGCCATGGCTGCGACTGACCAGTTTGGTGATCTCATCAAATGGCTGCAGAAGTCTGCATGCGTCGCGCATGAGCAGTCACTGGCGCGGTGAAAAAAAACCAAGCTCCCCAGAACCTGTTCTGCCGCAGAGTTCATACAGGTAGTCGTTAACTGCATGTTTCTGCTGGAGCAGCCTATCAAGCATATAAAAGGTTGAGTTCCATCGCATCGGGCAATCGCAAATAAGACGTCTGACTGGCAGATTGTGTCGCCGCTGAATGTCAGCAAGGCGAGCCATGGCTGTGTAAGATCTTCTGAAATGGGCTGAGATCTTCCTTGCCTGCCGCAAGATGTCCTGGCCCCCAGGGTATTTGACAACGAATTGCTGCGCGACAAGTTTAAGATGTGTGCCATGCATGGCACGTGTGTAATTTTGCCCTGTTTCAATGCGCTAAGCAGATTGGCACCATTGTCACACACCACTTTACCAACTAGAACATTTTAGTGGTTCAACATCAAAAAACACCTAAAGGGTAAGGCACCACATCCCTGAGAATTGAAACATAAATCAGAGACAAAAAAGGGAAATAGGGATTTTGGCGGTGCGTATAATGACTAAATAGTAAGCATTGTTCGATAGAATACAAAGTTAAATTACAATTATTTATTAAATTCAAAGTTAAAATTCATTAACAATAATTATTAATGAGATATAAAAACACAGGACAATACAATGCAGTGGTTATTCTCGTTAAACACACATAATCCCAACATGTTTCGCAGTGAGTTGCTTCTTCAGGAGATGTGTGAATTTTTCAGAAAAATCTTGGACCACTACAATGATGATAATGTAGGGAGTTTGTCCACCTCAAAGGCCACCCACAGCCATGCTGGATCGCAGGGGGCTAAAAAACCGGCCAGAGATAACTGAGTAGGTTGAAAATTTGTAGAGATATAGGCGAATCGTAGATATTGGTACTCAAAAGGACAATTTATCAAAAAAAGTACCAGTAATGAATGGTACATCATGAGAGTAAGCGTCACCCTTGGCTGCAGATAGCAAACCTTGATCAATCTATCATCATTGTAATGGTCCAAGATTTTTCTGAAAAATTCACACATCCCCTGAAGAAGCAACTCACTGCGAAACATGTTGGGATTATGTGTGTTTAACAAGAATAACCACTGCATTGTATTGTCCTGTGTTTTTATATCTCATTAATATTTATTGTTAATGAATTTTAACTTTGAATTTAATAAATAATTGTAATTTAACTTTGTATTCTATCGAACAATGCTTACTATTTAGTCATTATACGCACCACCAAAATCCCTATTTCCCTTTTTTGTCTCTGATTTATGTTTCACTTTACCAACAGTCAAATTGAGCAGTGTTAGCCACTGATCTGCCTGTGAACGCAAAGCTAAAAGGAGTGCAGGGCCAGTGTGGCTCTTGGCTTCCAGGCAGAACAGACACAGCACAGCTTGGCAACGTTTCACCTGGAATGTTGAATAGGTTCTGGGGATCTTGGGTGGCGCAGAGGAAGAGACGCTAGCAGCGGAAAAAGGAGCAGTCAGCCGAGGAGGAGAGGGAGGATGGAGTAGGAAGAGGAGACGAATAGGCAGGCCTGCATGCAATCTGTGGTGGTAAAACCAAATCTACACGAGTGCCATGGGTTACATGTTTGAAGGTTCACCCAGTGGGCAGTAAAAGTTATATACAGTACCTTCCCTGCCCGTGTTTGCTAGACCACGTGTCTGTGGTCAGATGTATCTTGGCACAGACACTGTGTGCCAGAGATACATTCACTTGCCGCTGAACATGGCCATATAGCTCTGGGATGCCCTTCTGTGAGAAATGCTTCCTTTCTGGGACCTTCCATTGTGGTTTTCCAATGGCCACAAATTTTTAAAAGGCCTCCGAGTCCACCAGTTTATATGGCAGTAGTTGGCGGGCTATCAGTTCTGACAAGCCAGTGGTCAACCGTTGGGCAAGATGGTTATCCAGCGTCATCATTTTTTTTTACGCTCAAACATTTGGCCCACGGAAGCCTGCCTTTTTCCAGAAAAATGTGAGGACGGCATGATGGAAGGTGGAGTGGAGGACAATTGTGAGGAGAGAGGAGAAGGAGAAGTAGAAAACGAGGCTGGACGGTGAGAGCCTGGAGTGTGGCTTTGTGGGTTTCGTTGCTCCCTCTGGGCTCGGTGATGGCAGCTCATGTGCCTTCTTAAGGCGGTCGTCCCTAGGTGAGTGTTAGGCTTACCGCGACTTTTGCGTTGACTGCAAAGACTGCAGATGGCAACACTATTGTCAGTGGCACAATCTCAGCAGTGATTATAGTGACAGTTTACAGAGGTAAATCAAGAAGTAAGAAAAAAAGAATAAGGGAGCCGCCAGAAGAAGCTTGTCAGGCTAAATTAGGCATTCCTGTAATATCCCTCTCAGGCCAGAAAGGTACCCAAAAGGTAAAATCAGTACAAGGTACATGAGACTAAAGGTAGGATATAATCATCTACACCACGCTCATTTTCGCCCACCATCTTAGGCAAAGAAATTAACAATTTCCCAGACCCTCCTCAGCCCTCCCACCTACGTTCCCAGATATATCCTTTCCACCCTCAGTTTGTCGGCTAAGTAGTTGGCCTCTCCCGGGTCCAGGGTCCCCATATCTTTTCAAATTTTTTGGGACAGTTTCTCCCCAGGTATGTCAGTTTTTAAAGCGGTAAAGCGGTAGGGCCGCATCAACCAGGGCCCTCCACTGGATAACAGACGGGGAGCTGGGATCCTGCCACTTAATCAAGACAGCTTTCCTCGCATAGAAGGCTGAGTAAAATACAAATAGTTTTTTGGCCTGAGGTGCTTGTATCATATCCACAATACCCAGTAGAAGTGGCAGCGGATTGCAGGGGACTTCAAATTGGCCCATAGAGCTGATATCCGACGCCACCTTCCTCCAGAAGGTCTGCAAAAACTCACAGGACCATACATTATGGAAGAAAGTGCCTGGAGCCGAGGTGCATTTAGGGCACAGACCACTCCTATCGGGGTAAATCCTGGACAACCGATCTGGTGAGTAATAAGCTTGGTGAATAAACCTAAGCTGGGTGTATCTGTCTCTAGAGGATATCATGAGGGGCAGATATTGCTGAACATCCTCCTTCCAGTTCTGGTATGTCCCGCTTCCATTTAGAGAATAATCGGGAGACAGCAGAAGTATCAATCCCAATTAGTATAGCGTATAGGGCCGACAGTGTTCTCCTTTCTTTAGATAAGGCCAAAATGGTCTCTATAGGGCTTGCCTCCAGTGTAATAGCGCATGGGAACTGCGCACGATAGGCATTTCGGAGCTGAATGTACCTAAAAAACATAGAGTTAGGCAGCTCATGTCTTCGTTTCAGCTCATCGAATGGAAGCAACCCCTGTGAGGAGGAGATATCCGCCAAGGATTTGATGCTACTCTGGGCCCATAACAGCGGGTCCGGAATGGATCGAAAGTGGGGCAACCGCGGGTTCCCCCACAGCGGGGTATCAGGGGACCAGCTGTTGGGTTTCCTCATCCTAGCCTTGACCGTGTCCCAGACCCTCAGTGTGGCCCTCATCGAAGGAGTGACATCAGGATTGGACCGAACCTCCGTCCTAGCCTCAAATCACACACAAAGCGGTACAGGTTTTGCTCAAGAATATCCCTGTATTTAGCACCATCCATCTTTCCCTCAACTTTGACCAGTTTCCCAGTCCCGACTGCTGAAAAACATCTCTACAACATGATGCTGCCACCACTATGATTCATTGTGGGGATTGTGTAATTTGGGTGAAGTGAAGTGTTGAGTTTGCACCAGACATAGCGTTTTTTTTGATGGCCAAAAAGTTCAGGTTTTTTTTCATCAGACCAGAGCATCTTCCTCCATACATTTTGGGAGTCTCCCACATGCCTTTTCGCAAACTCAAAATGTGCCATTTTGTTATTTGCTCACAGTAATGGCTTTCTTCTGGCCACTCTGCCATAAAGCCCAAATCTATGGAGCTTATGGCTTATTGTTGCCCTGTGTACAGATACTCCAGTCTCTGCTGTGAAACTCTGCAGCTCCTCCAGGGTTACCTTAGGTCTCCGTGCTGCCTCTCTGATTAATGCCCTCCTTGCCGGTTTATGAGTTTTGGTGTATGGCCATCTCTTGGCAGGTTTATTGTTGTGTCATGTTCTTTCCATTTGGTTATGATAGATTTAATGGGGATCATCAAAGATTTGGAATTTTTTTATAACCTAACCCTGGCTTGTACTTCTCAACAACATTGTCCCCTACATGTTTGGAGAGTTGCTTGGTCTTCATGGCAGTGTTTGGTCAGTGGTGCCTCTTGCTTAGGTGTTGCAGCCTCTGGGGCCTTTCAAAAAGTTGTGTATATAATGACAGATCATGTGACACTTAGATTGCACACAGGTGGACATAATTTCACTAATTATGTGACTTCTGAAGGTAATTGGTGGCACCAGGGCTTTTTATGGACTTCGTAGGGAGTGAATACAAACGCACATGCCAATTATCAGCTTTTCATTTCTGAAAAATAGTTTTATGCATATATTTTTCTAATTTTACTTCACCAACTTAGACTATTGTGTTCTGATTCATCACATACAATTAAGATTTTAAAAAAAACATTGAACTAAAGGCTGTAATGTAACAAAATAGGTAAAAAGCCAAGGGGGAAGAATACTTTTGCAAGGCACTGTAATTACAGTCAAAATTGTATTGATAGGTGTTTATCCACTTTTGAAATTGCACAACTATATTCTTGTCACAGGTTATTCACTTTTAATAATGCACAATTACAGTGGGGATTGAAAGTTTGGGCACCTCAGGTAAAAATGTGTATTAATGTGCATAACGAAGCCAAGGAAAGATGGAAAAATCTCCAAATGTCATCAAATTACAGATTAGACATTCTTATAATAAGTCAAAAAAAGTTAGATTTTATTTCCATCATTTACACTTTCAAAATTACAGAAAACAAAAAAATGGCGTCTGCAAAAGTTTGGGCACCCTGCAGAATCTATAGCATGCACTGCCCCCTTTGCAAAGCTGAGACCTGCCAGTGTCATGGATTGTTCTCAATCATCATCTGGAAAGACCAGGTGATGTCAGTCTCGAAGGTTTTAAATGGCCAGACTCAGCTGACCTTGCCCCAACAATCAGCACCATGCGCTCTTCTAAGCAGTTGTCTAGAAAACTGAAGCTGAAAATAGTTGACGCTCACAAAGCTGGAGAGGACGTCAGAGTGACGAAACGCGTAGGGCGTGGCCACATTGTGTGCACTCATTTGAACGGATAGAGACGAACGGCTGAGTTTTTTCAATACGCATATGCTTTTAATGTCAAATGTGAGTAGTTTTTTAATACTAATAAACGAACGATCTGGTTAAGAATGTATTACACTATGGATATGTCTTTCCTCATATATAATTAACGTTGGAGACCATACGGACGGAATAGCGAAGCTTCACCCAGTGCACCAGCAGCAGCCAGAGAGCAGCACAGTGGCTTACATTGTGAAGGTCCATCCAGCCCCATAAGGGGCATTAACTCTGGTGAGAGCATTTACATACTATAGCACTGAGTGGCGCACCGGGGATGAAGTTTTCTAATTGAAGACCCGCACTGTTTGCACGAGTGAATGAAATATTCCCTATTGACTTTACGCATCAATTACAGCAATAATCTGAGGAGGCAGTATCATTAAGCCAAACATTAATTTTGGACTTATATTGGACATAGATGCGTCTTCATGCGATTATTGGTTGAACATATTTCTGATCCCTGGCTGTTCTGATCCCTAGTCGCTTTTTTGCACTTATTTTGCACATGTTTGCACAGTTTGTTCTGAACTAGCACATTGTTGGATACAAACAACATTTTCACCATTTTGTATATTTAAATGAATGTTTATATATTTTTGGTATTCACTCATAGCAGGCTGACACGTATAAGATAACTTAATATCTATTTTGGATATAATTATGATGGAACACGAATGTTGATTCAATATTGATCACACGTATATTTTTTCAATTAGGATACAAAATTGTTTTAGGAAATCTTTGCACGCTATTGCCAACAGCTTTTTCTTTTTATATAAAAACACCAGGTTTTGGTGATAGGTTAATTTATCACATCACTGATAGGGTTTAGCGCCATAACCCTTTTTATTTTACACTTTTCATTTCCCTCTCCTCCCCACTAAGGAAGTGAGGGCTTCAGGCACAGGCAGCTCTAACCCAGTATATTTTCTTTTCTTCCTTCACTTTTTATTTATTTTTTATATTTCTATCACATTGGAGATCTTGCTTGGTTTTGGTTTCTCCATAGCGCGACTTTATTTATTTATTTATAAGAAGGTAGCAAAGCGTTTTCAGATGTAAATATCATCTGTTCGGAATGTAATTAAGAAATGGCAGTCATCAGGAACAGTGGAAGTTAAAGCAAGATCTGTAAGACCAAGAAAAATATCAGACAGAACAGCTGGCAGGATTGTGAGAAAAGCAATTCAAAACCCACGTTTGACTGCACGATCCCTCCAGAAAGATCTGGCAGACACTGGAGTTGTGGTACACTATTCCACTATAAAGAGATACTTGTACAAATATGGTCTTCATGGAAGAGTCATCAGAAGAAAACCTCGTCTACATCCTCAACCCCAAAAATCAGCATTTGAACTTTGCAAATGAACATACAGACAAGCCTGAGGCATTTTGGAAACAAGTTCTGTGGATCGATTAGGTAAAATATAACTTTTTGGCCGGAATGAGCAAAGGTACGTTTGGAAAAGAAAGGGCACAGAATTTAATGAAAAGAACCTCTGTCCAACTGTTAAGCATGGGGGTGGACCAATCATGCTTTGGGGTTATATTGCAGCCAGTGGCACAGTGAACATATCACGAATAGAAGGAAAAATGGATTCAATAAAATTTCAGCAAATTTTGGATGGTAACTTGATGCCATCTGTGAAAAAGCTGAAGTTAAAGAGAGGGTGGCTTCTACAAATGGATAATGATCCTAAAATCACCTCAAAATCCACGGGGGATTACATCAAGAGGCATAAACTGAAGGTTTTGCCATGGCCTTCACAATCTCCTGACCTCAACATTATTAAAAATCTATGGATAGACCTTAAAGCGGGAGTCCACCAGGACTCCGCGTTTTTTTTTTTTTTTAAAAGCCAGCAGCTACAAATACTGCAGCTGCTGACTTTTAAAATAGTGACACTTACCTGTCCAGCGCGCCCGCGATGTCGGCACCCGAAGCCGATCTCTAGATCGACACTCGAGTGCTGCCGCCGCCATCTTGGGTATGGGAATCAGAAAATGGAGCCTTTCGGCTTCATTTCCCGGTTCCCTACTGCGCATGCGTGAGCCGCGCTGCGCAATGAGGACGGTCCCCGCTGCCTCTGGGATCTGTGTGTTTCCCAGCAGGCAGCGGGACACTTGCGGGAAGGGGCGGGCACTTGCGGAAAGGGGCGTAAGTTACGCCCCTTTCCGCAGAGAGCTATCCCGGAAGTGGGTGCAGTTACCTGGATTATCCAGGTAACTGCACCCCCCTCCCCCCCGAAAGGTGCCGATTGTGGCACCGGAGGGGGGGAGGGTTCCGATGAGCGGAAGGTCCACTTTAGGGTGGACCTCCGGTTTAAAAGAGCATTGCGTGACAGACAGCCCAGAAATCTCAAAGAACTGGAACACTTTCGTAAGGAAGAATGGGCAAAGATACCTTAAACAAGAATTGAAAGACTCTTGGCTGGCTACAAAAAGCGTTTACAAGCTGTGATACTTGCCAAAGGGGTAGTACAAGAGATTAACTCTGCAGGGTGCCCAAACTTTTGCAGACACCATTTTATCGTTTTCTGTAATTTTGAAAGTGTAAATGATGGAAATAAAATCTAACTTTTTTGACATATTATAAGAATGTCTAATCTGTAATTAGATGCCATTTGGAGCTTTTTCCATCTTTCCTTGGCTTCGTTATGCACAATAATACACGTTTTTACCTGGGGTGCCCAAACTTTCGATCCCCACTGTATATTCTTGTTATAACTATTAGAAGTTATACCCACCAATGGATCCGTAGGATAGTAACATAGCATAGTCATTTATATAAATCTATATAAATTAAATTTGACATACAGTTAAGGTAGAGCAGGTGCTGTCTATTATACATTCAAAGAAATACAGTGTTATCAAAGTAACACTGTACTACTTTACAGAGGTAATCAGGATTTTTATTTATTTTTTTACACACTACACACTTTTTACACATTATGGGGGTTATTTATGAAAGGCAAATCCACTTTGCACTGCAAGTGCACTTGAAAGTGCACTTGGAAGTGCAGTCTGAAATGAGGGGAAGCTCTACTGATTTTATCATCCAATCATGTGCAAGCTTTCAGTGCACTTTCAAGTGCACTTGCAGTGCAAAGTGGATTTTCCTTTAGTAAATAACCCCCTATGACTGCTTACAACTATGAATTTTAGTGTTCACTCAGTGTTTACTATTGTGATTAGCTGTGATTGGCCACAGCTAATCACATGGGATGTGATTGGCCCTGTCTGTACTATGTGATCAATTTGACTAATCACAGAGAAGTGGACCAGTACAGTGATCTTTCATCTGCTGTGTTCAGGGAACACAGCGGGTGACAGATCATGCAAGTTTCCCTTCCTTATTTTGTATACCTGCAATATTATGGGTTACATTGGTTCCTTTTAAATCAATGGTCAAGAATTTACCTGTCTTGTCATCAAATTCATAATAGATTTTCTTCCTAAAAAATAAGAAACGTTTGGCTTTTGCATCTACAGTAAACGATTTTGCAATGCCTTCCTGGATTCCAGTAAAGCTTGTGCGGACCGTATAGTTAGGGATTGTTTGTGCTGGGTTTCTAAATTGAAAATTTTGTCAGTCAGTTGTTTACTTTCCTCTTCCCTTTTACGCTGTGCTCCTATCTTAATCAGATCTCCCCAACAGACGTGATGATATAGAGCCCGAAATAGAGCCCGAAAGCCATGCAGAAATTCTCAACTAAACCCAAATTTTGATAGAACTGATTCTAAATAAAGCCAAGTTATGGTATTGAACGCCTTATGTATGTCAAGGCTCAACAGGAAGACTTGTTTAGAGTACAGGTCTGCGTCTTGGATTATATTAGATGCTAAGCGTATATTATCTGTAATTTGCCTATCCGGGTTGAAACCCAATTGGTCTGGGGATATCAGGGCTGGAATTATGGTCGATAGTCTATCTGCCAGAAGGCGGCCAAATAGCTTCAGATCATTATTTATGAATATGGGTCTTTAATTTTGGGGGGGGGGGGGAATGGTTCTTATTTGGTTTGGGTATTAAAGACATGTTGGCTAGCAACATGTCTTATGGGAAAGTATGTCCTTCTAAGATGTAGTTGAAAAGTTTAACTAGGTGTGGCACCAATTGTCTGGAGAATTTTTTGTAGTAATTGGATGAGAATCCGTCTTGGCTCGGGGCCTTAGAGGGTTTCAGTGATTTAATGATTTTCAGGATCCCCTCTGTATTGCAAGGGGCGGTCAGGTCATTGATTTGTTCTGTTGTTAAGGAAGGGTCAGTCCATTTAGCCAAGAGCTGAGCGAAAGACCAGGCATGGAGGATGGGGAAGCCAAAAGGTTTTGATAGAATTTAGAGAAAATTTTTAGTACCTCTGTAGGGTGGGTGGCCATATTCCCTCTGTCATTTTTAACTTTATATGAGTGCGGGGGTTGGATAGTGGAGTTCAATTTCCTAGCAAACATTGCTGAAGCCAAGTTACTGTGCAGCAAGAACTTTGCTTTCAACCATCTCAGGGCCCTCTCCATCTGCTCAGAGAAAATTGTATGTAGTTCAATTCTCTTGGTGTTGATCAATCTAAGAGTGGTGGGGGAATGTGTCTGATTGTGTATATGGTACAGCTTGGTTAGTTCCTGAGAAAGTCTGGTGATCTCAGCCATTTTATGTGCCTTCCTAGTCGATGCTAGTGCGATAATATTTCCCGTATGACGGTCTTGTGGACTATCAACACCCCTGATACCCCCCCACTATCCCCCCACAACCCCCCCACTATCATAACATAGTGGGGGGAGTATCAGGGGTGTTGTTCAAATGAAAGTATTCCTCAAGGCAATCCGCAACCTTAGAGACTAAGCCCTTGTACACACGGTCGGAGAATCTGTCGGAATGAGTCTTATCGGACCGTGTCGTCAGATAATCCGACTGTGTGGGGTATGCATCGGACTGATTCCGTCCGAATCTCCAACCGACCCAATTTTCCAACATGTTGGAAATATTTCCCGACCAACTGGGCCGGACAGACCTAATACGATCATCTGTAGAGCATTTTCATCGGGCCAAGTGCCACACATGCTCAGATCAAATTCCTATATCAAAGCTATTGGCTACTAGCCTGAATGTAGTCCCATCGTAACGAAATTACGTCATCACGTTCTGAAAGATCGGATTTTTCGCCAACTTGGCCCGACCGTGTGTATGCAACAGTTTCGGACACAATCCGTCGGACTAAATCCGACGGGCAAAATCCGACGGATTTGGTTGGCAAAATCTCCGACCGTGTGTACAGGGGCTAAGACCAGGTTTGTAAGGAGGGAATCAGTCAGGCGCTAGGGGGCATTACTGGGTGAGATACCGATGTGAGTGAGATCTATCTGTACCATGTGGTGATCTGACCTAGAGCATGGATGTATATGAGCAGCGGTTGAGTTGGCCAATATGACTGGAGTGCTAAAAATATAATCCAGCTGGAGTAGCTGTCATGTGAATCTGAGTAGAAAGTGTAGTCCTGGGAACCCACATTGTGGTCTCTCCAAGAGTCAATAAGCTGGTGGGTATTGAGCAGACAGGAGAGAGTTTTAGGAAAAGTGTTTGTGTTACTTACAACTCGGCTTCTGTCTAGGCTTGAGTGGGCCACCATATTGAAATCCCCTCCAATCATCAGGTGTGGGGAGAGATATCTATCCAGGATCTGAAAAAAGGAGGCAAAAAACTATGCTTGTGAGACATTTGGGGCATAAACATTTACAACAGTGATCTCTTTATCATTGATTGAGCCTTGTATTATCAGGAACCTGCTAGCTGGGTCTTTGTAAACATGCTGCACATCCAATATCAATGAATTCTTTATAAAAATGGCTATACCCTTAGACCTAGAATCAAATGTGGTGAAGAAGTGCTGTCTGTAGTGGCGATCAAAATAGCTAGGGTAGTTAGAGGTGGAAAAATGTGTCTCCTGGAGGAGCAATATGTCTGCCCCCAGACTTTTATATGATCTAAAGGCCTTCCTTCTCTTTTGTGGGGAGTTGAATCCCTCTATGTTGTGCGATATTATCTTAATCCCCATAAGTACATCCTAGAGGTTTGAGGAATGATATGACATCTGCAGTGCTACCCCTTTTAGGAAGCAGGAGACCCCTAGGTACACTGTGCCTGTCGATAACCATAGGTCCCATAATAAACATAAGCAGTCTAGGTACCATCACACTTATATCACAAAACTTTCCAGAGTCAGAGCCACTAACACAGAACAAAAGCAGAAATAAAAAGGGAGAAAAAAGAATGTCATTTAAACTTGTACACCAAAACCGTGCCAACATATAGCTTATTTTGGAATGGCGTCTGGGGGATGTGGGAGCAGAAAGTGAACAGTGCATCCCCTCCAACTAACAAGAAAAAAACCTTCTTGAAGGACTATACAGTCCAATGCTCTTATCACTGCAAAAGAACCTGTGTAGATTCAAGTTTTCAGGCTCGACCAGATCTGAAGTCAGGCTGACCATTCTCATAGGAGAAGTCTAAGATCTACCCGTCAAGCTTGCGAGTTTGTAGAGCAGGGGGTCAAACATGCTGATGCAACGAGACAAAGAAACAGCCATCTTGCGACACAGTTCTTCAAGAGATAAAATAGTGAAGGACAGGGAAGCCCAAAGTTGAACCAAGCAACTGTAGTCTATGTCCCTTGATGTCCAGGGCAAACTTCACATCTGTAGGTCACGGAGATCTTGGGGATGTCATCTGCGATCTCGTTGAGGAGATGGAGTGGCCCAGATCTGTGATGTGCGGGGTGTAGATGGTTGTCTGGGTAATTGTTCAGGTGTCCAGATTCCCAACTTAACCAGCAACTCCTTACCACTTTGAAGTGTGGTAACCGTATAGGTGGTACCGTTGTGAGAGACCTGGAACTTGAAGGGGAAGCCCCAGCGATAACGTATGTTTTCGGACTGCAGGGCTGTAGTGACTTCTTTCAGATTTCTATGCTTCTCAAACTTAGTCGGGGAGAGGTCCGGGTATATCTGGAGTCTGGTAACATCCAGCTGAATATTTGGGGTATTTCGAGAGGCTCTCAGGAATGAATATCCTCTTTAAAGAGGGATTCCACCAAAAAAAAAAAAATATTAAAAGCCAGCAGCTATAAATACTACAGCTGCTGACTTTTAATAAATGGACACTCACCTATCCCGGGTTCCAGCGATGCCGGCAGCCGAGGCCGATCGATCGTTCGGCCCTCGGCTGCTGCAGTCACCATTCTAGGTGAGGGAATCAGGAAGTGAAGTGAATCGGCTTCACTTCCCGGTTCCCTACTGCGCATGCGCGAGCCGCGCCGCGCAATAGGAAATCTCCGCGCTGTCACTGGGACAAGTGTGTGTCCCAGCAGACAGCGCGGCAGGGGGCAGGAAATGGTGTAGACTCCCACGGGAGTCTATGCCCGGAAGTGGGTGAAAATACCTGTCTTTGACAGGTATCTCCAACCCCCTCCCCCCTGAAAGGTGTCAATTGTGACACCGGAGGGGGGGAGGGATCCGATCAGCGGAGGTTCCACTTTAGGGTGGAATCCCGCTTTAATGAGGAAGTCCTTAAGACATAGTACAATGTCCCTTGGGGGCTTATCATCTGGAGGTTTGGGGCGCAATGTTCTGTGAATCCTGTCACAGGCAAATGAGGTCTCTGATGCATTTGGTAGCAAGGACAGGAACAATCTTTTAACAGCCGGGAGCAGGTCAGTCATCTGTTCTGGGACCCCTCTAATTCTTAAGTTATTGTGCCTATTACGGTTGTCTAAATCTTCTAAAGAAGATTAAAGCCAGGAAACAGTGTCTGATAGGGATTCATGGTCCCTGCGGAGGTCAGACTATGCCAGCTGGAGCCATGTTTTGTTTCCAGCAGATCTGTCCTCCCCCCAGCACTGCCAGTTCCTGTGATAGCGTGGTAGTGGATTTGTGAAGTTCCTCTTGAAATTTGTCCACCAGCTTTTCATACATGGCAGAGAGGCTAGCGTCCAGCTCTGCCTTTGTAAAGTTAACAGGGTACTCACTGTAGGTAGATTTGCCAGCCGGGGTGGCGTTCTGGCAGGTGGTGGCTTGGCGCTATTTTCCGACATCCCGCTCTGCTCCCGGACCCGGAGAAGATAGTTGGTTAGGGACTTTTTCGCTAGCTTTCCCTGCGAGCCTTATGCATCGGCATGCACCTCAGAGTCCCTTAGGAGTGCGGGTAGTTAGTGGCAAATTTCCAAGCTATTTGGCCCCAGGGGAATGATGGAATTCTCTGATGCTCACGGAGCATGCACCCCTGTTAAAGTGTATTTTTAAGAATCATGTTCCATTCTGTTGGTGATATTAAAACAGCCATTGATTCACACCTTTACAATGCCTTTTTAGGGTTTCACTTACTTAAAGTAAATTTCTATGAGGATGGAGGAATTACCCAAAAATGCTATGGCTGAGGAGTTGATGAAAATGCGATCAGTAAAAATAGTAATTTTGAGTAAACTAGTAATTTTGGATCAAAGTGGCTTGTTAGGATGTTTAGGAAAGATATGGGGCAACTTTGACCTTTAGGCTGGGTTCACACTGAAGCGATGCGGGAACGCCGCAAATCCGCGGCGTTTTCCCGCATCGCATGCCTCCCGCCGGCAGTTCACACTGCCCTATGCGGACTGCTGGGAGTGTCAGTGAAACCTTAATGACACCCCCAGATCAGTTTGCATATCGCGATCTGCAAACTCGGACAGGAATCAGATCGCATGGTGTGAACACCCATGCGATCCGATTCTGCTGCGGAGCAAAAAAAGGGTCCCGTGCGAGTTTGCGGCGGGTGCAATGCGAATTCAGCCATACTATCTGTATGGCTGAACTCGCATCGCACAGAGATTGGATGTGATTTGCACTGCAGTGCGGTGCGAATCACATCCGGTTCTCGCTGCCGCAGCGGTGTGAACCCAGCCTTACACTGATTTGCATATGTTCAATAGAGATGGGCCGAACACCCTCGGTTCAGTTCGCACTAGAACTCTCGAACATCACAAAAGTGCCCATTTTGAAGGCTTATATGCAAGTTATTGTATGGGGGTCCGAGTACTGCCCGAGGGGACAAGTACCAATGCAAAAAATACTGTTAAAACAGATTGTTTTTAAAGAACAAATGATTTTAATAATGCTTAAAGTGAAACAATAAAAATGAGAAATTGTCTGTTATAGTGCCGGTGGGGGGGGGGGCATTTGCATGTATAGAACCTGCTGCAGGAAAACTGACATTTATAAAGAAAAATAAATTACATTAAAATTGATTTTCTTTGCAAGCTGTCTTTATTTAGTAAACAATGGCTTGGGGAGCGTCTGTATGGTGAGGCCATATTTTAGCACACACAGAACAAGATTAGAGTTTTTTGGGATAAATTCTGGTGTGTCTTTGGCAGACTTTGGATGGCAATAACAACGTCTTGCACCACAGTGAGCAAGGCTTATGTGAAGAAGCCAAATTATAGTACACTTAGTCCAAGATTGAAATTTAGATAAAGTCTGGTGTCTCTTTTGCAGACTTTGGATAGAAGTAACAGGTGCGGAAAAATTAGGCTTTAGGTGTTGGTGGTGCTTTTACACCGTAACCCTATAGAGGTAATCTTGCTGAAAGTAAGAATTGGTCTTGCTATAAGAAGTTGAAATTTAATGCTCCTGTCAAACAGTTGTGGAAAAATTGGTCTTTTGGTGTTGTTATTGCCTTCACCCCATAACCATCTATAGGTAGTCTTGATGAAATCAAGAATTGGCCTTATTGTAAGAAAATGAAATCTGATGCCCCTGTCACACAGTTGGTCTTTGGGTGTTGTCGGTGCCTTCACCCCATAACCTTCTAGAGGTAGTCTTGATGAAAACAAGAATTGGCCTTGCTGTAATAAATTGGAATTTGATGCACCTGTCAAACAGGTGTGGAAAATGTGGTCCTTGGGTGTTAATGGTGCCCATGAAAACTATACGAAAAATTACTTCAGGATAAAGGCAGCCTAGACAGTCTTGCAGAGATTCAAGATCCCAATAACAGTTAATCAGTGACACCATCATCAGGGGCTTGATAGCTGCTGCTGCTAATCCAGGACTAATTCACACGTCCTTTTATGCATCACAAAACCTCCAGCAGCACTGGCTGCCCTTCAGGAAAGGATGCTGGATGCAGGGCAGCCCAGCAACTCAATTCCATACTGGGCAAGTTCTGGTCAGTAGTCTATTCTCATGACCCAGAAACCCAGTGGATCATCTACTGGAAAGCTCTCCATGTCTGTGTTCACCCGTAGAAAATCTAAACCTAGAAAATTTATCACTGAAGCGACCCCCCTTCTCCACCGCTCCTTTGACCAACAGAAGCCTCAAAAGTAGCTTTTCCATGAGATTGTAACCTACCAGAGTCTGAAAAGGCATTACATAAACACTCTTTTTAAGGTGTCCTCAATATCATCCGCTGCTCCCTCTGTGAGGACAGGATGAGTTCCAAGATTTTCCCCTTGTAACAGTGGTCAAGGAGGGTTGCCAACCAAAAATGATCCTTATCCTTGATGCCATGAATTCTTGGGTCCTTTCTCAGGACCTTTGAAGAATAAGGGAGGCCATGCACTGCTAGTTTGTGGAGACATGAGAAGCAGAGTCCTCTGGGTCACTGAGGATTACAGTATCTGCAACTTCCTCCTCACAGCCACGTACTACTCCCAAGGTTTCTTGGGACTGAAAACCACCTCTTCAGGTTTGACATATGTCTTTCTTTACTTCATTGCCTCCAAAATTACCATAATGCTCCTCCTCCCCTTCCTCTTGTGTGGTCTGTGGCATTGCAAGAGTGGTGTCTGCATAAATTGGGCCTTCCTTCCTCTGTTCTGCTTGAGTGCCCTGTCCATAGTGCCCCACAGAGTATGCTCCGCTGGAAACACAACAGCGATTGTGTCACTCATGCATGCATTGTCACAGATCACCATCCTTGTTGCCTCCTCAAATGGTGACAGTAAAGTACATGCATCCTTTGTTAGCAGCAATTGGCATGGGAAAAAAATCTGGTGCTGGCCTGAGTCTGTCATTGTGCCATACTCACACAGGTACTCATTGACAGCCCTCTGCGCAGCCACTGCAGCATGGCCAAAGGCGAATTCCACCTGGTGGGCATGTCACAAATCAGACAGTTTACAGGCAGGTGGAATTCCCGCTGAATTTCAGCCAGCCAAACACTGGCTATGCATGACCTCTTGAAATGGCTACAGACTCTTCTTGCCTGCTTTAGAACATTTTGCAAACCTAGGTACCTGTTTAAGAAAAAGGGAGGAACGGGCGGGACTTTAAATGAGGCAGGCAGTCATTAGTGAGCAGTCAATGTAACATATATATGATGTATATCATAATAAAAATCCTACAAAGTAATAACTGAGTTCACAGTATAATTTATCTCTATATGACAAGGAACATGTTAATACATGACAGTGAAGAGAAATTTAAACTACACCACCTCTAAAGCTTCCTATTGCATTAAAAATTGATGATCATCATAACAATATACAAATGTTCATGTGGATAAAATTAGACACATGATCAGTTTAAATATTGCATGTACAGGAGGCTTGACGCGTTTCGTGGAGTTTTAATTATTTTTCAGGAGCAAAAATATGTAAATCTGAAATGAAATATAGGAATTTCTAAATCACTGCCTTTATAAGGGAAGCAACAAAAATGATAAAAACTGTATAGATCGGGGATATCCCCTTGTCTGGAAAATACTCACAGCTGCCATGTAAAGAATGTGCAACATAGAGAGATGCAGACTCCCCTAAGGGCATCTTCTTCGGGAGCTGTGGTTGCATATGGCTCATGAAGGGCCCCCATATGACAACACCAGAGGAGGATAGCATCCATGAGGTGGTGGTCCCTGAAAGTGGTGGCAAGTGTAGCTGAAAAGATCTTTGAAGACTTCTATAAAAAACTTAATAATAATGGTAAGTGTGTGTGATGGGGATGTGTGCCAAATATTTGGTACCTACATAGGAGCAAAATAATGCAACTACATCAGTGGTAGGGTGAGTGAAGCCTGTCCAAAAGAGAGTGGAAAGTAGAAAGGGTGATAGAAAAGGCCAACACCACCAAAAAGAGAATAAAATACCCATGTGTGAGTTGTAAAATTGTAGAGGATTAAGTTGGTAGAAATACTACCTGGTGTTGAGACGTATAGAAGCATGGTGCATGTGATGAGTGCTATCCATAGGGAGATCCACCCCAAATGAAGCCCATAGGCGCCCAACCACCAAATACCCCCAAATGCCATGCCAGCATGCAAGGTACAGGGGAGGCGCCAACACCCGGGCAACCAAGTCACTCTGCATTTGGCACCAAAAAACCCCTTCCACAAGCCGCAAATGGAACCTAGATACCTGTTTAAGAAAAGCTGCACCACCTAATTGAGAACATGTGCCAGGCATAGTATGTTGAAGGGCAGACAGAAAGTTAGTGCCATTATTGCACACCACCATTCCTGGCTCAAGCGTCCATGGCATAAACCACCTCTGGGCCTGCCCCTGCAGAGCTGGAAGAATCTCTGTTCCGATATGGCTCTTGTCCCCTAGACAGACCAGCTGAAGCACTGCATGGCATCTACCAGACTCATTGAATAGCCTCTTGAACACTTAGGGGGTACTGGTTGTTCATAGGACAATTCAGCAGAGGAGGGCATGGAGGAGGAGGAGGAAGGGGTGGAGCTGACAGACCTCACATCATCACCACCAGCTGTATGGAGACGTGGCGGCAAAACAAGCTACAGCACTGAGCCTTATCTTGCATAATTCTGAGTTACCCAGTATGCTGTGATTGAAATATATTGCCGCTGACAATGCTGGCTGGACCACCAGTCAGTAGTAAGGTGGACCTTGTGGCTGATTGCCTTGCCCAATGTTGCCAAAACATTGCCTTCCATGTGATGGTACAGAGCTGGTATGGCCTTACATTATTAGTTTTTTATTATTATTATACAGGATTAATATAGCGATAGTGACTGGGAACTTGCCATTGTGGTACAGCACATTCTGCAAATTCACGGAAGGGGTCATAATTTACCAGACGGAAAGGCAGGAGTTGTGAAGTCAGCAATTTCAACATGCTGCTGGGCCAGAGAAATTTGCCTGCTATAATCTATAGCTGGTGGTGTGCTGCTGGCAAACATGTTGCAAGGACCTGTGACACCCTTTTATATACCATCATCCCTTTTAGTGGAGGCTGCTGAGAGTTCGTGAGATATAGCTGGGTTAGCCTGAGAAGTGAGGAGGAGAAGAATTGTGTTCTTGTGTGTGGCTTTCAGGTACTCTTGACAATGTGCTGAGTGTTGGGAGATTAAATGCCTTGTCGAGCATGTGTTACCAAATGACTGGTGTGTTTGCCACGCTTGATCTTCTTGCGGCAAAGATTCCAAATCACAACAGTGTGATTTGTCAGGACCAAACAGCAGGTCTAGGCTGCATATATGCTTAAAAAGGCCCACACAGCTGAGCTGTGGGAAGTGGGCCAGGAGATAAGAGCTCCACAATCTGCTCTATACTCTTCCACTATGCATGTCTTTGGAGGACATCCTGCCTCGTTGGGATTGTTTCTCCCCCTCACTTTCCTCCTCTTCCCACATCAGTGACCTCATCATCAGCATCCCCTCCATCCTCATCATCTCTCATGCCAACTTGGCAATACACTGTGGCTGGGGAAACATGACTGCCAATTTTCTATTTATCATTGTTCTCCCCCTCTGTAGGCTCATGTTAGTCCCTTCCTCTAGCTCAGAACCAACATCAGAATAATGTCTGTGCATCCTCAATAAGGAAGTGGTTGACGCTGTGTTCAAATAATTCAGCTGAATCCTCCATGCAGGATGCTGGGGTTTTGGCAGGAGTAGCTGTGGACAAGGAGGCAGAATAAGCCGCTCTGGCAGCTGTGGTGGACTGCACATTAGTGCCAGTTTGGGTCATAGAGGATGAGGAGGATGAGGATGGTTTAGTAAGCTAATCCACAACCTCCTCTACATGCTGTGACTGGATAGCACAGGCAACATCACTTAACTGAGACAAAGGTGCCCTGCCTGGGAATGGACCATGCCACCTTTGCTTGTGAACAAAGATGCTGCTGACCCCCTCATAGTGGCATGGGAACGTCTGCTTCTTCTTGTTGGCCTCCCAGACATGATGGTGGGGCTTATTACCCAACTTTTATAGATACTGGGAAACATGTAATTGGATGCACTTTATTTAATAAAAAGTGGTATTTGGTGCACTTTAAATTGAGGACTGACAAAAATGTAAAAACTATAAATAATAAAAAAAAAGTTAAAAAGAGGAAAAACCAGCTTTGCAGTCAGAAAAACTGCAGCTGACAATTTAAAAAAAAGGGGCCAGGCAGGGGACAAAAAAAGACACAAAAAAACCTGCGTAGCAACCAAAAAAAAAAGGGGGGGGGGGTTAAACAGCACTGTATACAGCACTAAATGTTATGTACTGCTATGTTAAACACTGCATTAATCTAACACACTACACTGACGCTAATCTAAAATTCTACTCTCAAGAGTCACAATAAGTGAACACACTAACTGATAGTAGAAAAACGAGCCCTGCTCTATCTCCACTCCAACACACTACAAGAGCTGGCTATAGGAAGTTACCTTTTATAGTGTGGGGGTTGATATGTGAAGGGGGCAATGCTTTGGGGAGATATGTGAAGGGGGCAGTGCTGTGTGGGGGGATTTGTGAACGGGCAATGCTGTGGGGGGATATGTGAAGGGGCAGTGCTTTGGGGGGATATGTGAAGTGGGAAGTGCTGGGTGGGGGATATGTGAAGGGGAATTGCTGTGGGGGGGATATGTGAAGGGGCATTGCTGTGGGGGAATTTTATGAAAGGAGCAATTCTGTGGGGGGATATGTGAAGGGGCAGTGCTGTGAGGGGATATGTGAATGGGGCAGTGCTGTGGGGGGATATGTGAAGGGGCCATGGGGGGGGGGGGGTTTATGAAGGGGCCAGTGCTGTGGGGGGAATATGTGAAGTGGGAAGTGCTGTGGGGTGATATGTGAAGGGTTCATTGCTGTGGGGGATATGTGAAGGGGACAGTGCTGTGGGAGGGATATTGCGAAGGGGGCAATGCTGTGAGGGTGATATGTGAAGGATGCAATGCTGTGGTGGGATATGTGAAGGGGCAATGCTGTGGGGGGGGGGGGGGGTATGTGAAGGGGAAAATGCTGTGGAGGGGGGTTATGTAAAGAGGGGCAATGCTGTGGGGGGATATGTGAAGGGAGGCAATGCTGTGGGGAATATGTGAATGGGGCAGTTCTGTGGGGGGATATGTAAGGGGGAAATGCTGTGGGGGGATATGTGAAGGGGGGCAGTGCTGTGGTGGGGAAGATGTGAAGGGGGACAAGCAGCTTCACACAAAATGAGATGCTGCACAGAAAATGTGCAGGAGTACCATTGACTCTTAAACGCACACTGAAATACGAGGTGCAATTTCCCACACATGTAAATGGCATGGTACAAACGCACCATGCAGTTTCCATGCGGCTGCATTTTGAAAAGGTGCCAGGACCTTTTCCCATCAGAAAACACAGGAATAGCAGCCCTTTCAAATGAATGGACTGTCATGCTTGCACACCTGGGCTGTGATGTAAAGAATTTGAGTCTTCACAAAAAACTGAGATTCGGACTTTGGCTGGAAGAAAATTTTACTAATTGGACCTCCATGAATTTTAATTCAATACCCCTGATCTAAAGGGATCTAGATGGAACAGGCACATCAGTCTCTTGTCTCTTTAAATACCCTTATTATTTTTTTTTATATATTCTTTATTTATTTTTTTCGTACATTATTCACACATCATTTTACAAATCTTGAGGGTGGAGTCGTACAGTGTGTTACAAAGCTACAGACTCCTTACACCTCTCATCTTACATAATACACTTGTAAAACCCCCTCCTCCCTCCCTCCCCGCGGGTAAAGAAAAAAAAAAAAAAAATTAATCCGGCGAAGCTGTGCCCCCCGTGTCCCTCGCCCTCCTCCCCTGTTCCCTGCTCCTATTAATCAGACATGACAGTTCCCACTCTCTATGAATGTCAGCCATTGTTGCCATTTCCCTTGGATTACACTTTCTGGCTCCTGGGTTATATTGATCGAATCTTCAATCAGTCTAATCTGCTCCACCCTCTTCACCCACTCTAGGATTGTCGGCCCCTGGGGATCTCCCCAATGGTTTGGTATTACGGCTTTGGCTGCATTCAAGAGATAAGGGATGAGGGTGGCTTTGTACTGCCTTACTCCCATGTCTGAGTCGTGGAACAGGCAAGTCCATGGACATTTCCTAATCGTCTTTCCAGTTATCAGATATATATTTTCAATTATCTTATCCCAAAAGGGTCTTATTTTTGGGCAATCCCACCATATGTGTTTGAACGTGCCTTGTTCTTTACATTTCCTCCAACACATCAAATCCTCATCCCTTCTTAATTTCTGTATTCTTATGGGTGTCATATACCACCTCGCTATTAATTTATAAGCCATTTCATATGTTCGTGAATCTTTCGCTAGTGCATACCGTATATACTCGAGTATAAGCCGAGATTTTCAGCCTCTTTTTTGAGGCTGAAAGTGCCCCCCTCGGCTTATACTCGAGTCATCGCTGTCTGCCCGCTCGATCAGCGTGTCGAGCAGACAGACAGCGGCCATTCTGATTCAAAAGCCGCGCCTCCGGCTCCGCCTTCGCCTGTGATAGGCGGAACACTGAATTTCCCAGCAGCCTGTGTTCCGCCTATCACGGCATCCGCTCATCCTCGTACTACGGACGAGGATGATACGACGTCCGTGATAGGCGGAACACAGGCTGCTGGGAAATTCAGTGTTCCGCCTATCACAGGCGAAGGAGGAGGCGCGGCTTTTGAATTTTACAATGGCCGCCGACGAAGAGGGCACGGGACGGAGGCAAGGCAACGCACGGCACGGGACAGGACGGGACGGGACGGGACGGGACGAAGGCACGACACGGGACGGAGGCTCGGGACAAAGGCTCGGGACAAAGGTAGGCTGGACACACACACACACACACACACACACACACACACACACACACACACACACACACACACACGGATGGAGACACACACACACGGATGGATGGATGGATGGAGACACACACACACAGGGATGGATGGATGGATGGATGGATGGAGACACACACACACAGGGATGGATGGATGGATGGATGGAGACACACACACACACAGGGATGGATGGATGGATGGATGGAGACACACACACACAGGGATGGATGGATGGATGGACACACACACACACAGGGATGGATGGACGGACACACAGGGATGGACGGACACACAGGGATGGACGGACACACAGGGATGGACGGACACACACACAGGGATGGACGGACACACACACAGGGATGGACAGGCATGTCTCACCCTCGGCTTATACACGAGTCAATAAGTTTGCCAGTTTTTTTGGGGGTAAATTGGGGGCCTCGGCTTATATTCGGGTCGGCCTATACTCGAGTATATACGGTATGTCATTTTTAAGATTTTTCTTCTGTGTTCATCATTTCTAAGTGTCCCCAGTTCCCCTTCCCATTTCCCTAAATATACAGGTAATTCCCCTTCTCCCTCACCTCTTAGTATTTTGTATAATTTAGATATCCTTTTCACTATGCTATGTGGGTCCTTAAATAATTTTTCTAGTGGCCTTAACTCATTCATACCTCGTAGGGGCTGTGGAAGCCCTTGTGTGAAGTGTGCTAGTTGATTGTATCTCCATTTGTCTAGGGGTCTGTGTCCCCATTCTTGGATTATTTCCCTATATGTTAGGATCCTATCCCCTTTCATCACCTCTCCCAGTGTTACTTCTAATTTCTGTGCCCATCTACTATAATACATCCGCTCTTCCATTCCTGGCAAAAAATATTTTGTGTCTAGTAGTGACATTAAGGGGGAATTGCATGTCCAGTTATGTGACTTATTTATTTTGTCCCATGTTCTCAATGTGTGCCTTGTGACTGTACTAGTACCTGTTCCTAGGTTCCTTGCTTGCGTTGGTATCCAAATCATTTTTGCTAAGTCTGTCCCACTTAATCTTGTTTCCAACTCTGCCCAGCTCTTCCCCTCGAGGTTGTGTATCCAATCTACTATCCTGGATAATATTATGGCTTCATAATATTTTTTAAAGTCTGGGAGACCCACTCCTCCTTTTTCCTTCTCCTTTACAAGGACCTTGTGTGCAATACGCAGTTTTTTGGGGTACCATATAAATGCGAGGACAAGAGATTTTAATTTTCTGAAAAAACTACTCGGGAGGGCGATGGGAAGCATTTGAAATGTGTATAATACCGTCGGCAGTATGAACATTTTTATTGCGTTCACTCTGCCTGTCCACGATATTCTTTTATGTTTCATATTTTCCATTTGGGATTTAATTTTATTAAGTAAAGGTATATAATTTGCTTCGTACAAATTCGTTTTTTTTTACCGTTAATTTAATCCCTAGGTAGCTCAGTTCCCCTCCACTCCATTTAAAAGGTAGGCTTGCGGTTAAGTCATTCTGAACTTCTTTGGATACATTCAAATTTAATATTTCTGATTTAGATAGATTAATTTTAAAATTAGATATTCGACCATATTGTTCTATTTCCTTCACTATCGCTGGTATTGATATTCTGGGGTGTGTCACGTACAAGAGCAGGTCGTCCGCAAATGCAGACACCTTATACTCTTTACCTCCCACCACTATTCCCCGTATGTCCTGACCTCCCCGGATTGCCGCCAATAGCGGCTCCAAGGCAATCACAAAAAGGATCGGGGACAGGGGGCATCCCTGTCTCGTCCCATTGAATAGTTCAAGGGGGCGGGACAGGGAGCCATTCACCTTGATCCTGGCTGTCGGTTTGTTATACAATGCTTTTACCCTCTGCATCATTCTCTCACCCAGCCCCAAATGTTCCAGGGTCTCATTTATGAACTCCCAATCTGCTCTGTCAAATTCCTTCTCGGCATCCACCGACAAGAGCAGCGTGGGAGTCTCTCTTCTAATTGCTTCCTGTATCAGCATTATTGACTTTAGAGCGTTATCCCTCCCCTCTCGTCCCCTGACAAATCCCACCTGGTCGGTATGGATCCACTCGGGGAGGAGAGTTTTCAATCGTTCAGCCAAAATTTTCGCATAGAGTTTTACATCTGTATTTAATAATGAGATCGGCCTGTAACTCTCCATCGCTGCTGGGTCCTTTCCTTCTTTCAAAATCAATGTGATGTGGGCTAGCAGGGCCTCTTCTCGAAAGGTCCCCCCGTCCCCCACCTCATTGAAATACTCACAAAGCTTGGGTGCTAGAAAATTTTTACATTTTTTATAATATAAGATAGAGTAGCCATCCGGTCCGGGACTTCCCCCCATAGCTGTTTCGTTGATTGCCCTTTCCACTTCCGTAACTGAGATAGGGGTCTCTAATTCCTGAAGAGCATCACATGTCACTTTTAAACATTTAAACTTCTCTAAGTAATCCCTGATCGTTTCTTTCCTTTTCTCCTTTGCCTCCCTTCTCCTGCCTATGTTGTATATGGCGCTATAGTATGACTGGAAGTTCTCCGCGATATCCGGTGTTGCGAACTTCATCTCCCCCTCCCTATCTCTAATCCTCAGAATATAAGTCCTATTTTTCTGTTCTTTTACTCTTCTAGCTAGCCACTTACTTGACTTATTGCCCCACAGATGTCTCTCCCTATTTATTTTATGGAAAGCTGTCCTCCTCTCTTGTTCTAGGAATTCTTCCAGCTCTCTTTTTTTTTTTTGTAATTCCTGGGATTCCTGGAGCCCTCTGGGTCTGGTGGTTTGTTCTAATTCCTCGATCTTCTTGTATAGCTGTCCCTTCGCCTTCTCCCTGTCTTTCTTTTTCCCTGCACCAATTCCAATAAAAATCCCCCTAATGACCGCCTTATGAGTCTCCCAAATAGTAGCCTTTGAACATTCTCCTGTATCATTCATCTCGTAGAAATCGCTTAATTCCTGCAAGATTTTTAAACTTACGTCTTGTTCTAGGATAAGTGAGTCATTTAATTTCCATGCACTTCCTGTCCCCATCTGACCCTGTATTTCTAGGTGGATTTTTACCGGGGCATGGTCGGACAGAGTGATTGGCTTAATTTCTGCTTTTTTTAAATTGGCTACCAATTGTTGTCCTACAAAAATATAGTCTAATCTTGTAAAGGTTTTATGTACTGAGGAGAAGTGGGTATAGTCCCGATCTTTCTGATGGGTAATCCTCCAACCGTCATGTAGCTGAGCGTTGGTAAATGCTTTATTTATTTTCCTGTAGCGGTGTTCTGCCCCCCGTAAACCACCCCCTGAGGAGTCCAACTTAGGATCCAAGCACCAGTTTAAATCACCAGCTAAAATTACCATACCCATTCTAAATTCTTCTAATTTACTTAATACTCTCAACAGAAACTTCTCTTGGTTACTATTTGGTGCGTACACATTAACAATCGTACATTGCATAGTTCCCAATTTGCCCTTTAAGAATAGGTATCTCCCATCTGGGTCAGTCATTCGGTCATCGATCTCAAATCTTACTGATTTTTCAAAGCCAATAGCTACTCCTCTGGAGTGCGCTGATGTGGAGTCTCCATAGAACCACATTGGGAATTGGTGCGATGATAAATTTATCCCTGAGCTGCTAGTGATATATGTTTCTTGAAGACATATAACTTTTCCCCCCATAAATTGGAGTTCTTTATTAATTTTATACCTTTTTTCCCTTGTGTTTAATCCCCTTACATTGTATGTTATCATGTTAATAGAAACCATTGGCCTCTATTATTTTATTTTATCGCTTCCCGAGCGCTGACCCAGAATGGGCTTTCCCATTCCAGCGGACCAGGAGGACGCGAAGGACAAAAAAAAAAAAAACACACCCCCCCCGCTACCTAAAACCCCATACCCCCCTCCCACCTCCCTCCCTCTCCCCCAACTCTGCAACTGCAGCCATTGGTAGGGGGTCTCTCCCCCATTTTGTATGTACATGGACCCGACCCTGTCTCTCAGACAGCGTCTATACTCCATGTTTACCTGGGGGTTCATACCTGGTAGTACCTACCCAGTAACAACGACTCCCCCCCCTCCCACCTCCCCCCCCCTTCCCACAGGACCCTTCTTACCCTCAACATTGCTGCCCCCTATATCTGTTGTCTTCCTCTCCATCATTCCTCTCTTTAGTTCTCCTTCTCTGCCATCTTAGCTTTCTTTGGGGGGAGTGCGTATCTATCTCCTCCTGCCAACCAGGTAACGGAGGGGGGGTAATCTCTAGGTTCTCACAAAACCCTCTTAAATCCTCCGGAAAGCGAAGCACCGCCGAACGGCCGTCTCTTCGCCCCCACAAACACGCTGGGAAACCCCACTGATATGAGATGCCCGCCGCGTTCATAACTTCCGTAAGGGGTTTTAGGAGTCTTCTTCTCCTCAGCGTTTCTGGGGCTAAATCTGAAAATACTCGCAGTTCTGTACCCTCAAAGGGGATCCCTGACACTGCCCTTAGTTTCTCCATTATTTGCCCCTTCTCCTCTATGTAGTGAAACCTCACTATCACATCCCGTTTTGCTTCCCTGCTTACTCCTCCCCTGGCTGCGATCCTATGGACCCTATCTAATTTTATGTTTTCCGTTGGCTCCCTTTGTAATAATGGATTGAAAACCTGCTGCACTATTTTACTCAGCTCTGCGGCACCATATTTTTCAGGGATGCCTTTAATGCGTACGTTCTTCCTCCTACCCCTATTCTCCTGATCTTCTAATTTATAGAGGAGGGACCTATTTGTTCTCCGTAGGTTCTGAACCTGTTCTGCTATCTCCTCTATCCTCAGCTCCTGGTTGTCCATTCTCTCTTCAATCTCCTCTACCCTTCCCAGAACTCTACCTATATCTGCGCGCACTCCCGCTATTTCTGTCTTTAGGGCTGCCTCCATTTTTGCGAACATTTCTCCCAGAATCTCTTTTATCAGGGTGGAATCCGCTTGGGGGTTGGGTCGCAGGGTCTCTTCCTCAGGGATGGGTTCTTCCATTGCTCTCTCCCCCCCTTTCTCCCCTTGGCCTCTGTTCGAACTTTGAGTTGTAGTGCTTGTAGTGCTTGAACTTATTTCTTTCGTCCCCCCACTTCTAGCCCCGTCTGCTTTTACGCCTTTACCTTCTTCTCCTAACTTCTGTCTACTCGGCCCTGACCTCCTTCCCCCTCCCTGTTTTGGGCTTTCCTGCCCCTCCTCCAGCGTGCTGGTATTCGCATTGTTGCATGCCATATATCTCTGTATCCCTCCGGGACTGGATATCGGGGGGGGGCGCTTTTACCTGGTTTGGTCTTCCCCCTCATTTTCCCGCCCCCTTTGCTTACACAAAAATATACAAAAAATGTCAATATAAACCTTCGATGTACCCAAAGGGAAAATATGGAAATATGGGTGTAATGTTCTTTCCAGTCAACCTAGTTGGGCTGACGAAATTGTCTCCTGAGGGGGTCTCAGGGCGCAGATAGATAGTCTATACTAATATATGTTGGGACTTGAGGGTCTTCTGACGTTTCTCCAATCCAACGTATATTCACCTATCTCTTGCACTGTTTCCTCTTCTTAGACAGGTGGGTATATCATATCACTATCTCTGTGCCTCTCCCTACCAGTTGATAAGCAAACTGGTCGCGACTGACGTCCCGCTACTACCAGGGAGAGGGTTAATACCTTCTTGCTCTTCTAAGGCAAGGATTTGGGGAAGGACACACAAAAAAAAAGGAGGTGCAAGGGGGTATGTGTATCCCCATCAAAGCTTAATCATACACTTGGAGGGAGGCACACTAATCAACCGATTACTAGGAAAGATAATCCTCTATTTCCTAAGATCCCTTCAAGTGGACTCCTCCAGCCCCAGGTTGGCCCTTTTCAAGGTCCACCTGTGCTATCCTTGTTTACACAGAAATATACGTAAATGTCCATATAAACCTTCAGTGTACCCAAAGGGAGCGTACGGAAATATGAGGGTAATGTTCTTTCCAGACAATCAAACTGTGCTGACAAAGTTATCCCTTGAAGGGGTCCAATGGCACAGGTAGGTAGTCTGTACTCGGGTAGGTTGAGTCTTGGGGGTTAGTAGACAAGATGGTCCCGGCTGATGTCCTGCTACTTCCAGGGAGGGGTTTAGTACCCACTCACTCCTCTGAAGCAAGGTTTCCGATGGAGCAGACACAAAAGGGGGTAAGGGGGTATGAGTATCTCAGCCAAAGCTTGTCCATACACTTGGAGAGAAGCCCTCTAATCCGCCGATTACTAGGGAGGATACAGACACTCAAACTCCACACTATCGCAATTCATGGGAAATCACTTCCTTGTAGTTTTCCACTGTCCTTTCTCTCAACAGTCAGGCAGGGGGGGTACCTTCATTCTTGGGAGGGGGTCTGATCAGGAAATCATATGTAGACCTTCTATGAGTGTTCACCATCCACCCATATGTTTCCAGAATGGCCTATAAAATTTCAAAGCTAGTCACATTCCTTGTCTTACTTGCTTCGTGGCTGAAATACCTGGTGCACCTTACCATCTAGAGGGCCGTCATAATCTGAGTATCAGCAGTTTGTGGGGAGGCTAAGACCGTTTCCCTTCTTGTTAGCCAACCCTGCTCAGCCAATTTGCGTCATATCTCTTCAAATCACTAGCAATCGTCTCTGTGACAGTCCTTATTCAATGAGCTCTTTGTAAAGCAATCTACTCACTTCATATTAGGTTCCTGATCATTCCCCCCCTCCCCGTCCGGTACCTTTACTCTGAGGCTCCGTCACGTGTTGCTTCCGGCTGCCGGGTCCTTGTTTGAAACTCCCGTCTGTAGAAGATACTCGTTTGGGGTCCGACCGGCTGATCCCCAGGCCTTTTCACTCCTTTTCCCGTCTACCAAGCTGTCGGGTTGCTCCTTCCCTCCGCCCTGGTCATTCGCGGGATAGGATTGCTGGGTCCCGGCTCTCTTCCGTAGTGTTTGCCGTACAGCCCTTCGGATCTTCCTCGCGTCCCAGCCTCGCTCTCGGACCCGGCGTCGGCGCTCGCCTCATACATCGGCACTCGTCATGAGCTGGGTCTTCATGCGGGGATCCTGTGGGTCGGTCGGAGGAGGGAGGCGGGCGGAGGCGATCGTTCTCACCGCGCGCCTACGTCATGGTGCTCCACCCCCCACGCGTCACTTCCGGATCCCAGAGCTTGCGTTCCACGTTGGAACGCACTTCCGGTTCCGGCCATCCGACCATCCGGACGCTTAACCTTTAAATACCCTTATGATTTTCAAAGCTATGTTATTTTTCTTAACTGCTTCAGCCCTGGAAGATTTGACCCCCTTCCTTTCTTTTGGTGGTATTTGATCACCTCTGCTGTTTTTATTTTTTGCACGATAAACAAAAAAAAAAAGAGACAATTTTGAAAATAAAATGCAATATTTTTTAACTTTTTGCTATAATAAATATCCCCCAAAATATATAAAAAAAAAACATTTTTTTCCTCAGTTTAGGCTGATATGTATTCTTCTACATATTTTTGGTAAAAAAAAAAGTCGATAATCGATAAGCATATATTGATTGGTTTGCGCAAAAGTTATAGCATCTACAAAATAGGGGATAGTTTTATGGCATTTTTATTATTAATATACTGCGTAAATGACACTGGCAGGGGTTAAACACTTGGGGGCGATCAAGGGGTTAAGTGTGTCCTAGGGAGTGATTCTAACTGTGGGGTTCATGGGCTTCCACTCACATGACAGTGATCACTGCTCCCAAAAACAGGTGATCTCTGTCATGTCACATGGCAGAACAGGTACATTTTGTTTTGTTTGATACGATCACCGGGACACCAGCAGACATCAAGACCGCGGGTCCTACGGGCATGGTCACGCTGTATACGGCGGGCGCGTGCGGCCACTAGCCCCGCCAATTAGAGGGGATGTACAGGTACGCCCATTTGGCCACCCCTGCCATTGTGCCAACCTATATAGGCGTGCAGTGGTCGGCAAGTGGTTAAATACTGTTATGGGAATATTTCTGGTTATGACTCTATAAATAAAAGTTAACTTTGCAATTGCAGGAACAGATTCACAGGATGTAATCACTGTGTTTAAAATGGCCATTCTGACAAAATGTATTATTACATGTTATTTTATACATAGATAAAGGGTGGTGTGAGATGTTATTAAAAACAGTTATACTGCGGCAGGTTGGCCCGGCTGGGCGAAGACCGTAGCTATAGGCGGCCGCGGCGATCGGATTTGCTTCATCAGTCCCCAGGCCCAGGCCAACGATTCCTGGCCTAGACCTGCTGTTCGGTCCTGACAAATGAAATCCTCCCCTGCCTGTGTAAGTTTAAACACAGACAGGGGAAGTGATGTCATCTCTCCTCGTGGAATCCTTTTTGTTAGAGAGATGAGAGAAAACATCTCAGAGTAAGTGCACCAATACTACACTGACACCAGTACACATAGATACACTTGTCACCCCTCGATCACCCCCACCCCCCCCCCCCCCCCAGTTAACCCCATTCACCCCCTGTTACTGTGTCACCCAGGACAGTTTAATTTTTTTTTTTGATCACTGTACTGGTATCATTAGTGCCAAAAATCAGTGTTAGGGTACTTAGTGGTAGGTCCAGAAAGGTCTAGGGACCCCCCCTAACCCCCCAATAAAGGTTTAACTCCTTGATCACCCCCTGTCAACAGTGATCACCGTATTAGTTTTACGTGTGATGCTGGTTAGCTAGTTATTTTTTTTATAGCATCGGGGCATCCATCGTATATTAACTAAATAAAGGCTTAACCCTCTGATCACCCAATGGGTGATATCAGTTAGGTTTTAGAATCAGATAGGGTCGCCCCAGGCAGCGTCAGATTAGTGCCAGTAGCGCTAACACCCACACACGCACCATACACCTAGTATAGTGTCTGAATGGATGAATATCTGATCTGATCAGATCTATAATAGTGTCCCCAGCAGTTTAGGGTTCTCAAAAAGGCAGTGTTAGTGGGATCTGCCCAGATGCCTGCTAGCACCTGTGTTTAGCTCCTCCGTCCAGCCCAGCCCAGCCTACCCAAGTGCAATATCAATTGATCACTATCACAAAAACACTAAACACATAACTGCAGCATTTGCAGAGTCAGGACTGATCCCTGCAAATGCTAACGTTTTTTTTGTAGCGTTTGAAGCCGTTGCTGACAGTCAGGAGCTCTTTTTCCTGTAAGTCTCAATAATGTACAAGTAAATTTAGAGGCCAAAAAGGCCAAATGAAGGTACAGTCGTGAAGAGGCCTACACATTTCTGAGCATAACAGATAGTGAAGAGGAAATCACCCATCTGTCAGATTCAGGCTCAGAATACGAATTGGTAGACAGCTGCGGCACCCTGATTGTTAGCTCTGAGTAGTGGTCAGGCGTACCCGACACCGTTCTTCTGCTGTCGTTGAGGTGCAAGAACCTCAGGACTCTCGTATGGAGCAGAGAGTCAATACTAGCGCCACTCATCCTTCTGGTGAACTGGCAAGCACCAGTGGCCTAGTACATCCTGGTCATACATCCAGCACTGCAGTAACACTTGGTGACATGGCAAGTCCAATAAGTGCAGTTCAATCTGGTGAAGTGGCTAGCAGGAGTAGTGTCCTGTAGCCACCAAGAAGAAGACAAACAAAGGTCCGTTGAGCCTATAGTGCCCTTCCTGCTGCATTTGCCGATCTGAATTGGAAGCCCATCACTTCTGCAACACCCGTACTTCTCCCATTCACTGGCCAACCTGGAATTTAGGTGGAAACAGTTGATTTTACATCACTTGACTTTTATTCGCTGCTTTTCACAGAAGATCTCTATTAATCCACAACAGATCTAAGCAATTTGTATGCCCGTCAATTCACCTCCACTAATCCCCAGTTGACCCTTGCCAGAGATTGCTGAATTTAAGACCTTCCTGGGCCTATCCTTCCTCATTAGCCTCTAGACTGCTTTTACAAGCAGTGGGAGGGAATGCCCCCCCCACCCCCACCCCACCGTCTTCCATGGTTTTCTCAGGCTCTCCTGTCCCAACAGGGAACCCTAGAATGCAGCCAGTAGTTCCACCAGCTGACCATAGAGCTGATCAGAGACCAGAATGGCTCCAATTGTCTCTATGGCCTAAGAAACCGGAAGCTACAAGCATTTTTGTAGTATCGCTGCAGAACCACTCAGCAGTCACAATGCTGCACAGTGGAAATGCACTATATGATGCTTTCTATATTTGAAAGTATTTTATACGTGTATTACACCCCTATATACTGCACACCAAATAGTAAGCCTATACGAATCCTTAAAAGGATGTTTGTGGACCTAATATTAGCTAGCTAGTGAATTACAGACTGTCCCTGCTCCAAACAGCAAACTCTATCCCTACACTGAGAAAAGACAGCTGCAGAATCGGTCAGCACTGCAGTGCACTATAATATGCTTTCTATATTTGAAAGAAAGTATATTATAAGTGTATTACAACCCTATATACTGTACACCTATACCAGTCCTTAAAATGACTTTTGTGGACATAATAGTAATAGCTAGTGATTACAGACTGACTGTCCCTGCTCTACACAGCGTCCTTTCCCTACACTGACAAAAGACAGAATGTAAAATGGCCACCAGATCAGGCCTATTTATAAGGTAGGGGGTATGTCCATGTGCTGAAATGTCTCAATTGGCTGCCCTGTACCCCATGATGGATGTGTCATGGGTGAAAGTTATTCACAATGTAAACGAATATGGCCGCCGTGAACAGCGCCATAAGTCCGCTGGTTTGGCGAATCGCAAACGAGCAAAGTTCGCTGCAAATCGACCGCCGGGTGAACCGCAAGGCCATCTCTAGCTGTGTGTTTGTGCAAAATTTTAAAGCATGTTGTGTTTGGTATCCATGTACTCAGCATAAGATCATCTTTTTTATTTCATCAAATATTTGGGCAATATAGTTTTTCATGTAAACAAAAGTGTCAGAGAGGGCTTTGTCTTCAATTAGTTCGAATAATGTGTGACATAAGCTTCTAAATGTTGTGCATAAAATGCCAGGAAAGTTCAAACCACCCTCCCAAATGACTCCTTTTTGGAAATAAATACCCCAAGCTATTTGCTGATAGCCATGTTGAGTCCATAGAATATTTTATATTTTGCCACAAGTTGCAGGAAATGTATTATTTTTTTACAGAAAGTTTTCACTAAATGACACATGTGAAATTACACCCCAAAATACATTATGTTGCTTCTCCTGAGTATGGGGATACCATATGTGTGAGACTTTTTAGAAGCCTAACCACGTACAGGACCCGGAAACCAATCACCGCCTTCAAGCTTACTAAGGGCATAAATTGTTGATTTCACTCCTCACGCCTTATCACAGCTTCAGAGGCCATGAAATGCCAAGATAACACAGACCCTCTCCCCCCCCCCCATGACCCCATTTTGGAAAGTATACATCCAAAGCTATTTGCTGAGAGGCATGTTAAGTATTTTACAGATCTCACTTTTTGTCACAGTTTTGAAAATTAAAAAAAGAAAAAAAAATGTTTTATTTTCTATCTTCATTTTCAAAAACAGATGAGAGCTGCAAAATACTCACCATGCCTCTTAGCAAATACCTTGGGGTGTCTACTTTCCAAAAAGTGGTCATGGGGGGGGGGGGTGTGCCATCCGGTATCACAGTACCGGAAGCCATGAAATGTCAAGATAGCACAACCCCCAACCCCCCCCCCCCAAACGACCCCATTTTGGAAAGAAGACACTTCAAGCTATTTACTAAGAGGCATGTTGAGTCCATGGAATATTTTATATTTTGCCACAAGTTTCAGGAAATGTATTATTTTTTTACAGAAAGTTGTCACTAAATGATATATTGCTCACAAATGCCATGGACACATGTGAAATTACACCCCAAAATACATTCTGTTGCTTCTCCTGAGTATGGGGATACCACATGTGTGAGACTTTTTAGAAGCCTAACCACGTACAGGACCCTGAAAACCAATCACCGCCTTCAAGCTTACTAAGGGCATAAATTGTTGATTTCACTCCTCACGCCTTATCACAGCTTCAGAGGCCATGAAATGCCAAGATAGCACAGACCCCCCCCCCCATGACCCCATTTTGGAAAGTAGACATCCAAAGCTATTTGCTGAGAGGCATGCTGAGTATTTTACAGATCTCACCTTTTGTCACAGTTTTGAAAATTAAAAAAAGAAAAAAAAATGTTTTATTTTCTTTCTTCATTTTCAAAAACAGATGAGAGCTGCAAAATACTCACCATGCCTCTTAGCAAATACCTTGGGGTGTCTACTTTCCAAAAAGTGGTCATGGGGGGGGGGGGGTGTGCCATCCGGTATCACAGTACCGGAAGCCATGAAATGTCAAGATAGCACAACCCCCCCCCCCCCCAAACGACCCCATTTTGGAAAGAAGACACTTCAAGCTATTTACTAAGAGGCATGTTGAGTCCATGGAATATTTTATATTTTGCCACAAGTTTCAGGAAATTTATTATTTTTTTACAGAAAGTTGTCACTAAATGATATATTGCTCAAAAATGCCATGGACACATGTGAAATTGCACCCCAAAATACATTCTGTTGCTTCTCCTGAGTATGGGGATACCACATGTGTGAGACTTTTTAGAAGCCTAACCACGTACAGGACCCATCCAAAGCTATTTGCTGAGAGGCATGGTGAGTATTTTACAGATCTCACCTTTTGTCACAGTTTTGAAAATTAAAAAAAGAAAAAAAAATGTTTTATTTTCTTTCTTCATTTTCAAAAACAGATGAGAGCTGCAAAATACTCACCATGCCTCTTAGCAAATACCTTGGGGTGCCTACTTTCCAAAAAGTGGTCATGGGGGGGGTGTGCCATCTGGACATTTCAGGGCCTCCGTAACTGTGATAGGTAGTGAGGAGTCTCACACATGTGGTATCCCTGTATTTAAGAGAAGCATTAGAATGTATTTTGGGGTGTAAATCCACATATAGCCATGGCATGTTTGAGTATTGTTTGAAAACTCCATGGACTCAACATGCCTCTTAGCAAATAGCAAATAGCAAAATGGGGTTATGGGGGGGGGGGGGCGGCATTTTATGGACTTCAAAACAGTGATGGGTAGTGAGGACTAAAATCAAAAATGTACTCCCTTACAAATCCTGAAAGCGCGGATTGGTTTCGGGGTCCTGTATGCGGCTAGGCTCCCAAAAAGTCTCACACATGTGGTATCCCCATATTTAGGAGAGGCAGCAGAATGTATTATGGGGTGTAATTCCACATATAACCATCCCATGTGTGAGCAATATGTCATTTAGTGACAACTTTGTGTTAATTGTTATTTTTTTTGTCATTTTTCAATCACTTGTGAAAAAAATTAAATATTCAATGGGCTCAACATGCCTCTCAGAAATTTCCTTCGGGTTTCTACTTTCCAAAATGTGGTCATGGGGGGGGGGGAGGTGGGGTTGTTCTGCCCTGCCATTTTAGCACCTCAATGAATGAGATAGGCAGTCATAAACTAAAAGTTGCGCAAACTAATAAATATACGCTGATTGACATTTTCTTTTCTTTTTTTACCAAAGACATTTTGGCCTAAATGTATGACTAAAATTTAGTTTATTGGATTTTTCTTATAACAAAAAGTAGAAAATATCTTTTTTTTTTTAAAGTCTTTTTCAGTTTATATTGCAAAAAATAAAAATCACAGCGGCAATCAAATACCATCAAAAGCAAGCTCTATTTATGGGAAATAAAGGACGCAAATTTTGTTTGGGTACAACATTGCATGACCGAGCAATTATCAGTTAAAACAGCGCAATGCCAAATTGTAAAATGTGCTTTGGTCCTTGAGCAGCCTAATCTTCCGAGGCTGAAGTGGTTAAAAGCTAGCAAATAGAACAATTGCAAAAGTAAAACCTTGAGGGGGAAGGGGGAGTAAAGATAGAGAAAGCTTCTAGCAGAAGTTGTGTCTGTGTGTTAAGTGAAGGTTAGAGAACACATTTCAACATTGTGAACAAGATGGAGTCTCTTGTTTTTAAATGAACAATACAGTGAAAGTCCATGTAATATGCCGCCTTTTGTTTATTTGACACCATTCTTCTCCATGTTACTTCAGCCGATTGCTGGCAGTTCCTGCTACATTGGCGCAGAGAAACAGCATCCTGTTCAGTTCTCTCCTAGCTTTCTCTGAATAATAGGTTCATTGGGGCTGGTGGACCATCTGTTGTGAGTAGTCACACAGTGGTATAGCCTGATGATTAAGTAAATAACAAAAATGAGAAATAGGAATATAATAATGTAAGCACCTAATTTTTGGAACCATGTTGCTATGCCATATAAAAAGTCACCAAAACCTCTTAATCCCTTAAAGGGGTTCCATCCATCTCAATATCTCTGGCGTTATTTAGTTCTCTTATCTTAGCAAGATGCTCTTTAGTAATGTCCTCATTATCAGAAATGTATATACAATAGTCAGTGTGAATAACCTTACACCTCCCGCCTTGAGCTGCAGTGAGATGATTTAGTGTTAATCTGTGCTCTAAGACCCTTTTCACACTGAGGCGTTTTTCAGGGGCTTTTGGGAAAAAAATAGCGCCTAGAAAGTGCCCTAAATATGGCTCTCCTGCAGTCTCAATGTAAAAGCTCGAGTGCTTTCACACTGAGGCAATGCTCTAGCAGGACGTTAAAAAAACTTCTGCAAGCAGCATCTTTGCATACACCACTCCTAAAGTGCCCCTGCCTATTGAAATGAATGGGCAGCACCGCTGCACCTGCCGGAAAAGGGCCGCTGCAGTGGAGCTTTGCGGGTCATGTTAACTCTTTTTAGGCTGCTAGCGTGGGTTAAAAGTGCAATGCCAGCGGCTGAAAAAACCTCCAAAAAAACAACGGTTAAGCGCTGCTAAAAGTAGTGTAGATACCCCAGTGTGAAAGCAAATACTACTTTTTTAAGCTGAGCTATTTCTTCACTTAATAAACCTATATTAGTGGTAGTAAGTTTAACCAGTTGCCGACCGCCGCACGCCGATGTACGTCGGTACAATGGCACGGGCAGGCATAAGGACATACATGTACGTCCCTTGCCTCCCGCGGGTCGGGGGCCCGATCGGGCCCCCGCCCGGTGCCTGCGGCGGTCGGTATTCGTGCGGGAGCGATCCCGGACGAGGGGACGGCCATTCATTCATGGCCACCCCCTCGCGATCGCTCCCGACGAATAGAAATCCCCGGTGACATCACTTCCTCTCCTGTAATGTAAACACAGGAGAGGAAGTGATGTATTCTCTCCTCCGTGTCGGTATTTTTCGTTCCGACACGGAGGAGAGCGGATCAGTAAGTTGCACCAACACTCACACACACAGTAGAACATGCCAGGCACACTCACACCCCCCCTTTACCCCCCGATCACCCCCCCAATTACCCCTGCCCCCCAGTCACAGTGACACCAATGTCATTTTTTTTTTTTTTTTTTTTTTTTTGCATTGGTGTCATTTGTGACTGTAATAACTGTTAGGGCAGTTAGAGTTAGCCCCCTTTAGTTCTAATGTACCCCCCTAACCCCCCCAATAAAGGTTTAACCCCGTGATCACCCCCCGTCGCCAGTGTCACTAAGGCTGGGTTCACATTGCAGCGGTTTATGAGAACGAATGTGATTCGCACCGCACTGCAGTGCAAATCACATCCGATCTCTGTGCGATTCGAGTTCAGCCATTCGCCGCACCCGCCGCACCCGCCACACCCGCCGCACCCGCCGCAAATTCGCACGGGACCCTTTTTTTGGCCCGCAGCAGAATCGGATCGCATGGGTGTTCACACCATGCGATCCGAGTTTGCAGATCGCACTGCGATATGCGAACTGATCTGGGGGTGTCAGTAACATTTCACTGACACTCCCAGCAGTTCGCATAGGGCAGTGTGAACTGCCGCCGGGAGGCATGCGATGCGGGAACCCGCCGCGGATTCGCGGCGTTTCCGCATCGCTCCAGTGTGAACCCAGCCTAATAAGCGATCATTTTTCTGATCGCCGTATTAGTGTCACAGGTGACGCTAGTTAGGCAGGTAGGTATTTAGGTTCGCCGCAGCTTTTTATAGCGCCAGGGACCCCCATATACTACCGCATAAAGCCCCCTGATTGCCCCCTAGTTAACCCTTTCACCAGTGATCACCATATAACTGTTACAGGTGACGCTGGTTGGTTAGTTATTTTTTTATAGTTTCAGGGCACCCGCCATTTATTACCTAATAAAGGTTTAACCCCCTGATCACCCGGCGGGTGTCATTTGTGACTAATAACTGTTAGGGCAGTTAGGGTTAGCCCCCTTTAGTTCTAAGGTACCCCCCTAACCCCCCCCAATAAAGGTTTAACCCCGTGATCACCCCCGTCGCCAGTGTCACTAAGGCTGGGTTCACATTGCAGCGGTTTATGAGAACGGATGTGATTCGCACCGCACTGCAGTGCAAATCACATCCGATCTCTGTGCGATTCGAGTTCAGCCATTCGCCGCACCCGCCGCACCCGCCGCAAATTCGCACGGGACCCTTTTTTTGGCCCGCAGCAGAATCGGATCGCATGGGTGTTCACACCATGCGATCCGAGTTTGCAGATCGCACTGCGATATGCGAACTGATCTGGGGGTGTCAGTAACATTTCACTGACACTCCCAGCAGTTCGCATAGGGCAGTGTGAACTGCCGCCGGGAGGCATGCGATGCGGGAACCCGCCGCGCATTCGTGGCGTTCCCGCATCGCTCCAGTGTGAACCCAGCCTAATAAGCGATCGTTTTTCTGATCGCTGTATTAGTGTCACAGGTGACGCTAGTTAGGCAGGTAGGTATTTAGGTTCGCTGCAGCTTTTTATAGCGCCAGGGACCCCCATATACTACCGCATAAAGCCCCCTAATTGCCCCCTAGTTAACCCTTTCACCAGTGATCACCATATAACTGTTACAGGTGACGCTGGTTGGTTAGTTATTTTTTTATAGTTTCAGGGCACCCGCCATTTATTACCTAGTCTCACTAGTGTACCCCTAAATTTAGGGGTGTCTACTTTCCAAAATGGGGTCATTTGGGGGGGGTTTGTGCCATCTTGGCATTTTATGGCCTTCAAAACTGTAACGCCCTTAGAAAGCCTGAAGGCGGTGCTTGGTTTTCGGGGCCCCGTACGCGGCTAGGCTCCCAAAAAGTCCCACATATGTGGTATCCCCATACTCAGGAGAAGCAGCAGAATTTATTTTGGGGTGTCATTTCACATATGCCCATGGCATGCGTGAGCAATATATCATTTAGTGACAACTTTGTGAAAAAAAAAAAAAAAAAAAAAAGTTTGTAATTTTCCCGCAACTTGTGGCAAAATATAAAATATTCCATGGACTCAACATGCCTCTCAGCAAATAGCTTGGGGTGTCTACTTTCTAAAATGGGGTCATTTGTGGGGGTTTTGTGCCATCTTGGCATTTTATGGCCTTCAAAACTGTAATAGGTAGTGAGGAGTGAAATCAAAAAATTACGCCCTTAGAAAGCCTGAAGGCGGTGCTTGGTTTTCGGGGCCCCGTACGCGGCTAGGCTCCCAAAAAGTCCCACATATGTGGTATCCCCGTACTCAGGAGAAGCAGCAGAATTTATTTTGGGGTGTCATTTCACATATGCCCATGGCATGCATGAGCAATATATCATTTAGTGACAACTTTGTTAAAAAAAAAAAAAAAAAAAAAAAGTTTGTAATTTTCCCGCAACTTGTGGCAAAATATAAAATATTCCATGAACTCAACATGCCTCTCAGCAAATAGCTTGGGGTGTCTACTTTCTAAAATGGGGTCATTTGTGGGGGTTTTGTGCCATCTTGGCATTTTATGGCCTTCAAAACTGTAATAGGTAGTGAGAAGTGAACTCAAAAATTTACGCCCTTAGAAAGCCTGAAGGCGGTGCTTGGTTTTCGGGGCCCCGTACGCGGCTAGGCTCCCAAAAAGTCCCACATATGTGGTATCCCCATACTCAGGAGAAGCAGCAGAATTTATTTTGGGGTGTCATTTCACATATGCCCATAGCATGTGTGAGCAATATATCATTTAGTGACAACTTTGTGTAAAAAAAAAAAAAAATTTTTTTTTTGTCATTATTCAATCGCTTGAGGCAAAAAAATAAAATATTCAATGGGCTCAACATGCCTCTTATCAATTTCCTTAGGGGGTCTACTTTCCAAAATGGGGTCATTTGGGGGGGTTTTGTACTGCCCTGCCATTTTAGCACCTCAAGAAATGAGATAGGCAGTCGTAAACTAAAAGCTGCGTAAATTCCAGAAAACGTACCTTAGTTTGTAGATGTGACAACTTTTGCGCAAACCAATAAATATACAATTATTGACTTTTTTTTTACCAAAGACATGTGGCTGAATACATTTTGGCCTAAATGTATGACTAAAATTGAGTTTATTGGATTTTTCTAATAACAAAAAGTAGAAAATATCATTTTTTTTCAAAATTTGCGGTCTTTTTACGTTTATATCGCAAAAAATAAAAATCGCAGAGGCAATCAAATACCATCAAAAGAAAGCTCTATTTGTGGGAAGAAAAGGACGCAAATTTTGTTTGGGTACAACATTGCATGACCGCGCAATTACCAGTTAAAGCAGCGCAGTGCCAAAGTGTAAAAAGACCTCTGGTCATTTACCAGCAAAATGGTCCGGTCTGAAAGTGGTTAAAGTGTAACTCCACTTTTGATGAGAAAAAAACATTCCCCTCTGGGTGATCTATGCACATTGCAAGGATTATAACAATCTTTGTTGCAGATTCCTACCTTTTTGTTATTATGAATAAATCACTATGTTCCTCTGTGCCTCTGTTATGAGTAGGTCTAATGGGAGTGGTTTCATAGTTGTCTCTCAGTTGTGTACCTACACAACCCTAATGAGGAAATCTGCTGGGCATGCATCCCATTAGACATGTTCTTATTGGGAGTATCTCACCAAAAAATGAAATTTTTGTTGCAGGGGGTGCCCGAAATCTAACTTGTATCTTAGGCAGACTTATGGGAAAATTGGTGAGCCAATCACACAATCAGTAAATTATGATTCTGGAGAGTGATCAGCATACACTCTGTCGTGGATATTCCACCACACTCTTGCGCTAATAAATGCCCTTCCATCTATAATGTACCTTTTGAACCCATGATCCCCCCTGGTTCCCCATTCCCCAGTAAACAGACATTACCACATTCTTACGTCCTCATCTCAGCATCCTTCCTTCCCTGAGCCGTGCCTCTGAATTTATTTACATATCAACAGGAAGTTCCAAACTTGAGGGTGTGCCTCCAACAACCAAACGCCTCCTACAAAGTTTGTGACCTAACAGGAAATTACCAAATAAGGACATGACCAATACAGGATGTAGAAATCAACACAGGACATTACCAAATACAGACATGACACAGAATAAACTAATTTATACAATAACCAATGAACGATGACTACAATTCCACTGATAGGAATCCTTATACTACAGTTCCTTGTGGGTGTAAGTCATGGCACCCCAAATCTGTTGATCAGGCATACAGGGGTGACAAGAGCGCACATCTGCTAAACCGATAATGTGTTTGCAGGGTGAACAAATTCCCCCCAGACAATCGTTCCGTGCATTACACAGGGGCCCTTAGCTGGCGGACTTGTCCTCACTCCGTAAACACCTCTCTCCAAACAACAGGAATTTTCCCATAATCGTCTTTCGCAAACACCTCTCTCCAAACAACAGGAAGTTTTCCACTACCTAACAGGTCTCAACCAGCATCAGCCTGCTCCAGTCAGCTCTTTTGAGCTGGCTGGGGGAGAACGAACACCGTGGGACTCGTATGACAATACATATTAAAATACATCTAATACATCTTCATAAAATTTTCCACAACAACTCTACTCAATTACAGCAGCTGCAGATTGAAAAAGAAAGGTCATTTTCTTGATTATACATCACGGGACACAGGAGCTTCATTACATAGTGGGTTATATAGGCACCTCTGGTGATTGGACACTGGTTAACCCCAATTAAGGAGAATTCCTCCCCTATATAACCCCTCCCATATGGGAGGCACCTCAGTTTTTTTTGCCAGTGTCTATGGTGGTTGGTCACGTAAAACATGTGCTATGAAGAAAGCTCTGTGCAGGTCCCTGCGGGGGCCTAAGGGCTACAACAAACCGGATCCGTATCTCGGGCTGATATTTGACTCCCAAGATGATATGGTACCCGGGCCTCGTCAGCCGAAGAAACGAGGTTTGGCCTGTAAGTCCTCACCTATTGGAAGACTGGGCTCTGGGAAAACCAGACTTGGTGTACTGTTTACACAGAGCGCAAAAAAGTTTCTGGCAGAGTCTTTTACATGGTCCAGGTAGGAGGCTCTTCTGAGAAGGAGCCCCAGATAAACCTGAAGGTTGGCTAACACTGCCCGCCATGATGGGTGAAGGCTGGAATTTGTCTGTTTCAGCAATTCCTGCGGCAAGGAAAGGTAAGGGAAGTTAATCCTATATATATAATAATATGATGAATTTCTTCATTTTGAGTAGTTGTATGTCTTACCTGGTTTCCACCACTAGAGGGAGTAAGAGCAGCCTGATGCATACTTACATGCCTTTTCAGTACACACGCTCAGTGAAGCCTGGTTCTCCAGCTGTCTCACGTCTCCACTGCAGTCCCTGCTACAATAGAGGTAATACAGGGGTCCCACGTAGTCTGGGGGTCCCACGCAGCTCCGATGGAGTTTCCCTTTCCCCCCCTGGATTCCGTGGTCCTCGTGCACACGCGCCGGGCTTGCTCCCGGCCTAATGGAGGAGGTGGGAGTGTGGTTGTGAGCCGTGCACGTCAGTGTGCACGCCGCTGTACTGCGCAGATGCCAGGTGGCAGTTTTAAAAAGCCCAGAGCGTCAGGGGGCTGTAAGTGGAGACACAGGAGCTGTGGGCAGTAAGCATCCCAGGGGATTGGATCCAGGCAAATCTTAGACACCTACTCAGCATCAGGTTGTGCAGTTTAAGCATATATATTTATTGTGAGACTTTAAGCACAACAGTGATTGCACTCTGTACTAGTACCTCTGCTTTGTAGCTTAGGACTATGTCTCCTCGTAAGAGGGTCTCAGGGGGAGGTGACAAGAGCACTGGTAAATCACCGCCTAGGTCCAGGGGTTCTAAAAGTGCCTGTAAGTTACCATCCCCCCCTGCAAGACTGGAGCCAGCCTCTCAGGATGAGTCAGTGCCCCTGTCAGGTTTTGCAGCCTCTCCTAATGTGTCAGCCCCGGTATATGTCACTGAGGACTCCCTTAGGGCTACATTGGAGGGTTTTGAAGGGAGAATAATTAATTTTATTTCTGCTTCCCTGAAAGATAGCAGGAAAAGGGGTAGATCCCCTCCCTCTGCTGAGATTCCTCTCTCAGATGATTCTTCTGACAATGAGGAGAGATCCCTGTCTTGGGACAGGGATCTTGAGCAGTCGGAGGAATCAGAGGAAGAGGAGAGAGTCCCCTCCTCCCAGGCGTTCAGAAAACAGGTACGGTATTATACTGAATTGGTGCGTACCACATTCAGAATGCCTGCTGCTGAAGTCGCTACGTCCTCTGTTTGTTCCCTGGGAGTCAGGAAAGCCCCACAGACTGCCTATTCCTTCCCAATTCATCCCTTAATGGATAAATTGTTGTATGAGGATTGGGGACATCCCAATAAACTGTTTGCTCCTCCTAAAAGGTTTTCTATGCATTATCCTCTGGAGGAAAGTTTCACCAAGAAGTGGGGGGTCCCATTTGTTGATGCGGCTGTTTCTTGCGTGAATAAAAACCTGACCTGTCCCTTGGATAATGCGCAGGTATTTAAAGATCCAACTGATAAGAAGCTGGAAACCTTATTAAAAGCCTCCTTTTCCATGACTGGCGCTGTAGTGCAACCTACAGTCGCAGCCGTGGGGTTGTGTCATTTCCTCAAGGAACAGGTTAAGCAGATGCTTGGGCTCCTTCCCAGTAAGGAAGTAGAGAATTATGCAGAAATACTTCATATTCTGTGTTTCATGATTGATGCGATTTTGGATTCTGTCCAACAAGCATCACGTTTGTCTCTCCTGTTGGTACACATGCGAAGGGCCATATGGCTAAAGAATTGGGCAGCTGAGCTGTCATGCAAGAAGCATTTGATTGGGTTCCCGTTTAAAGGGGAGCGTTTTTTTGGAGAAGAATTAGACAAATTCATCCAAAAAATTTCAGGGGGTAAATCTACTCTTCTTCCAGTCAAAAGGAGCAAACGTCCTTCATTTAGGCGTGCTCTCTCTCCCGGAGCATCAAGCTCTAAGCAGTGGCGACGGCCTTCTCAACCTTCCTCTACAGGAAAGGCTCAGGGCTGGGCCCAGGGGCAGAAAAAGACTTGGGGACGAAAGCATGCCAAGCAGAGCCCAAAAGCTTTCTTGTGAAGGGGCGCCCCCGCTCGGCCGAGTGGGGGGAAGGCTCCTGCAGTTTGCAGGAGCCTGGCGGGAAGAGATCCGGGACAAGTGGGTGATCTCTTCGGTATCTCTGGGCTACAGGCTAGAGTTTCAGGAGATTCCACCTTCTCGCTTTCTAAGTTCAAGGATCCCCAGGGATCCAGTAAAGCAAGAACCGCTATTTCTGGCCTTAGATCACTTACTATCCCAGGGGGTGATAGTAGAAGTGGACCCAAAAGAACAGGGTTCAGGGTTTTACTCGAATCTCTTCACCGTTCCGAAGCCGAATGGAAGTGTCAGACCTATCCTAGATCTGAAGGATCTGAACCGGTTTTTACGCATCCGGTCCTTCCGAATGCAGTCAATCCGCACTGTGGTCTCCTCCCTGCAAGGGGGAGAGTTTATGGCATCAATAAACATCAAGGATGCATATCCCCATGTGTCAATTTTTCCCGCACACCAAAAATTTCTGAAGGTTCGCGGTAGAGCGGCGCAATTTTCAATTTGTGGCCTTGCCGTTCGGGCTTGCTACGGCCCCTCGAGTCTTCACAAAGATTCTGGACCCTCTCTTGGCAAACCTAAGAGCTCAGGGTATAGCCATCATGGCTTATCTAGACGATTTGCTTCTCATGGAGAAAACAGTAGCGTTCCTGAACCACAGCGTTACCAGAACGCTAGAACACCTGGAATGAAAGGTTGGATTATAAACCTAGAAAAGTCGTCCCTACAGCCTGCCACCAGGTTGGAATACCTGGGTATGATCATCGACACCGCTCAGGGCAAGGTGTTTCTTCCAAGGCCAAAAGCCTTGGCCATTTGGGATCTGGTGCGCCTAATTCTGGGCAGGAGATCTTCCCCCATTCGACTGTGCATGAGACTGTTAGGGAAAATGGTCGCCTCCTTCGAGTCCGTCCCATTCGCCCAGTTCCACTCAAGGCCTCTGCAAAGATGCATCCTTGCGGCTTGGAACAGGAAGCCCCAATCCTTGGATCTTCCTATGCGTCTATCCCCAGGGACACGCAAGAGTCTCGTCTGGTGGTTACAAACCAAGAATTTGCTGAAGGGCAAAACTTTTCTTCCTCTTCCATGGAAGATTATCACGACAGATGCCAGCCTGACAGGCTGGGAAGCAGTGTTGGAGGAGACGTGCTCGTAGGGGAAATGGTCTGCGATCGAGAAGCTATTGCTCATAAATGTCTTGGAGATCCGGGCAGTTTATATGGCTCTCATAAAGTGGTCTTACAGACTACGAGGTCTCCCTGTTCGGGTTCAGTCCGACAATGCCACAGCAGTGGCTTATATCAATCACCAGGGCGGTACCAGGAGTCTGGTTGCGCAAAAAGAGGTGAATCGCATACTTGTCTGGGCAGAAAAGCATGTTCCGTGTCTTTCTGCAGTCTTCATTCCAAGAGTGGAAAATTGGCAGGCGGATTTCCTGAGCCACCAGCAGTTGTGCCCAGGAGAATGGGCTCTGCACCCCAATGTATTTCGGAACATATGTCACAGGTAGGGTATTCCAGACGTAGATCTGTTTGCATCCAGGTTCAACAGGAAACTGGACAATTTTGTGTCAAGAACAAGAGATGCACTTGCTCAGGGGTCAGATGCTCTGACCGCTTCTGTCGCGGTTCCTGGGAAGAGTCAAGAGGGAGACAAAGTCGGTCCTTTTGGTGACCCCGGCTTGGCCCAGGTGACCGTGGTACGCAGAGATCATGAAGTTGGCAGTAGGCAGGCCATGGATCCTCCCTCTACGGCCAGATCTGCTCTCACAGGGTCCAATTTACCATCCTGCTTTACACAGTCTGAATTTGACAGTTTGGCTGCTGAGAGCCACATTCTGAGAGACCATGGCCTTTCGGGGCCAGTCCTTTCTACTCTGGTCAATGCCAGAAAGCCGGCCTCCAGGCTTATTTATTACAAAATCTGGAGTGCATATGTTTCCTGGTGTGAACTCAGGAAATGGCATCCTAGAAAGTATGTCATTAGCAGGATCTTGGCCTTTCTCCAGTCAGGACTAGAAATGAATTTGGCCATAAGCACTATCCAGGTGCAGATTTCGGCCCTGTCAGTGTTTTTTCAGAAGCCACTTGCATCACATTCCCTGGTGCTCGCTTTCATCCAGGGGGCCATGCGGATAAGACCGCCAGTCAAACCTCCGGTATGCCCATGGGATCTGAATTTGGTTCTCTTGGCTTTGCAGGGGCAACCATTTGAACCTTTGCATCTGGCTTCATTAGTTCTCCTGACTAAAAAATTGTTTTTCTTGGTAGCCATATCCACGGCTAGAAGAGTATCAGAGCTAGCAGCTCTTTCCAGCAAGGAGCCCTTTCTAATTATTCATAAGGACCGGGTGGTCATGCGTCCCAACAGGTCCTTTCTACCTAAGGTGGTTTCGGGATTCCATTTGAATCAAGACGTAATCCTACCATCCTTTTTTCCGGACCCACAGTCCGCAGAAGAAGAATCTTTGCACACTTTGGATGTGGTTAGAGCAATCAGTATATATCTTCAAGCAACTGCTCGGAAAAGAAAAACTGATTGCTTGTTTATTTTGCCGGAAGGCCCTAGGAAGGGCAAGGCAGCGTCAAAATCCACTCTCTCAAGGTGGATTAGACAGGTTATTTCTCAAGCCTATAGTGTTAAAGGGAAAATCCCTCCTTTTCGAGTGAAAGCGCACTCTACTAGGGCTGTAAGTGCTTCTTGGGCAGTGCATCACCCGGCCTCCCTGGCTCAGATCTGTAAGGCTGCAACTTGGTCATCAGTCCACACATTCACCAGATTCTATCAGGTGGATGTCAGAGGGCAAGAGGATATCGCCTTCGGGCGCAGTGTACTGCAGGCTGCAGTTTAGGTCCTCCGGTCCCTGGTGGTCTATAATTATGATCTGTGTCTCTCTCCCCTCAATCTGAGCATTGCTTTGGGACATCCCACTATGTAATGAAGCTCCTGTGTCCCGTGATGTATGATCAAGAAAATGGGATTTTTATATACAGCTTACCTGTAAAATCCTTTTCTTGAGAGTACATCACGGGACACAGGGCTCCCGCCCCTCTTGGGTTTTACGTTATTTCTTATTGCTTTGCTACAAAACTGAGGTGCCTCCCATATGGGAGGGGTTATATAGGGGAGGGATTCTCCTTAATTGGGGTTAACCAGTGTCCAATCACCAGAGGTGCCTATATAACCCACTATGTAATGAAGCTCCTGTGTCCCGTGATGTACTCTCAAGAAAAGGATTTTACAGGTAAGCTGTATATAAAAATCCGATTTTTAGTAACATTCAATTACAATATGACTTGTGTCACAATTGTATACCCTATATTATTTTTTCTTTATTTGCTATTTTTTCCCCATGAAAGTGGAGTTACCCTTTAATAATCTCATCTACAATTCTAGTGTAATTATTTATTCTTTTCATTGTTTCAATTCCCAATCCTGTCCATGACCATGTCATGGCACCTTCAGTGAACAGCTCTCTTTTTGAAATGGCGCGTACAAACCAGCGGACTTTCCGGCAGACTAGGTCCGATGGAATCAGTCCGTCAGACAATCTGATCATGTGTGGACTAATCCAATAATTTTTAATTATAAAAATCAGACGGCCCTAGAAATAGAACATGTTTCAAATCTGTCCAATGGACTCAATTCCTCTCAGGAAAACTGTTCGTCTGTATGCTGTTCCGAAGGAACAAATGCAATGCAATGGAAGCTATTGGCTACTCGCTATTGAACCTCATTTTTTAGTCCCATCTTATGTCATCACGTTCAAAACAAACAGACTTTCGAATGGACTTATTCCGTTTGTGTGTGACCAAGTCCGTTCATTTCGGAAGTCCATCGGAACGCCGCTGAAAAGTCAGTCGGGAAGACCGTTGGACCTAGTCTGCCAAAAAGTTTGGTCGTGTGTACGAGGCATTAAGGGTATTCTAGACTTTGACCTGGTCATGCTGTATCTTTGTGAACAGCCAAAGCAGGTAATAACTTCCCAATATAACATGTACCTATAACACTAGTAGGAAGCCAGGCGTTAGCTTTATCTCCACATATAAAAGATAATATGGATGGTATACCTGCTCCTAAAAAATGAGATGCAATAACATGGAATCACAGGTAACCAATATTTCCAGATACTGGGAACTGTGAGCAATTTGTACTATAAAGCGTTCTATTTAGTTCTGGTTCTGCTCCAGTGCAAGCTGAATTGCCCAACTGCGTACATTTAGTGTTAAATGGGCATGTAATGTTTAGACAAATCTGGGAAGTGTCTATTAGACATGTGTGGTTCGTTTCATTCCGAATTAATATTTGGACAAATTTTTTGTTATTCTGAGATTTGGATATATCCGAATACCCGATTTACGATATAAACAAATTTTACCAAATGCTCCGAATAAGGTAATTAACGAAATTAGTCAGAATTTTGGAAATTTGGAGTGAAATTAAAATCTAATTTTACATTGATATTCCAGTCGAATTGCAATTGTACACATATTGCTGAAATCAAAGATTGTGTGTGCTATTAGAGTACCATTTTGAAATAATGCTGTTTTTGTTAAGCCAAAGGTGATTTAACTACTTCCCACCCGGCCAATGTACATATACGGCCGGGTGGGAGCTCTCTACTTCTGAGTGGATGTTCCTGAACGTCCATCAGAAGTAGGGGGATCGCGTGCACACGCGTGCCCGCGCAGCGGCGCAATCCCGATGCGCCCGTGTCACCCGGACACGGCGCATCTCGGATCGGCAGGAGGGCTCTGTGATTGGCCCTCCTGATCACATGACGGCCACGTCCAATCACGGCCGTCATGTGATGTAAACAAACAGCCAGTTGCTAGGCAATCGGCTCCTCCTTTCCTCACACGGAAGTCGTCGCTGAGGAGAGGAGAGCAGATCGCTGCAACCGGCTGGTGATCAGTGAGTATGAGCTGTTTTTTACAGCTTTTTACTCACTGATCACCAGTCTAGTGAAAACACACATCACCACACAGTATAAAACACAATGTCCCCACATATGTCCCCAAAACACACATGATCATTTGCATACATATGTCCGTGATCACACAAACCAATTATTATACACTTAACCAAATTTTTTTTTTACCAAAGACATGTAGCAGAATACATTTTGGCTTAAATGTATGACAAAATTCGATTTTATTGGATTTCTTTTAAAATAGAAATAAGTAAATATTGTTTTTTTTTTCCAAATTTCCACTCTTTTATCACTTATATCGCAAAAAATTAAAAACTGAGTCGTTAATAAATAACACCAAAATAAAGCTCTATTTGTGCAAACAAAATGATAACAATTTAATTTGGGTACAGCGTAGCATGACCGCGCAAAGTGTCCTGTATTGTAGTGGTTAAAGAGTCATTGTAATCATTTGATGAATATTTATCTTTTGTTTGTTCACTTTGCTGCAATGAAATCAAAAACAATATAACATTTCTGTTTCAAACGCTTTGAAAATGTATCAATTTGAACGTTTTGAATCGACAAAAATTATTAAATTCAAAGAAAATTTGAATACGAATTCTGAATACTAATTCCGAATATGAATTGAACGAATCAACCAAATTGAGCTAAACAAAACAACTAGATTAATGAATCAAAACAAAACTAAGAAAAACAAATTTTTTCATCATGCATATGACTAGTGTCTATGTGGCAGTCCGTCAATATAAGGTGCGAGGCGCCTCTGCCCCCCCCCCCCCCAACCTGGGCATGGAAAAAAAGTGGCCCTTTTAAGAGCATCAGGTCACTGGACACTGAGCTGTCCACTAGAAGCTTGACGGCTACAATCAGGTGAACTGATGGAAGTGGTAAAAGATTAGTTGGAGACATGATAGGCTTCCCTGAAGAGATGAGTTTTCAGGGATCACCTGAAGGTAGCAAGAGTAGGGGATAGCTGGACAGGTTGAGATAGCAAGTTCCAGAGGATTGGAGAGGCTCTGGAGAAGTCCTGTGGAGGAGCATGGGAGGAGGAGATGAAAGAGCTTGAGAGTTGGAGGTCTTGAGAAGAGTGGAGAGGACAGTTTGGGTGATATTTGGAGACAAGATTGGTGATGTAGCTTGGGGCAGAGTTGTGAATGGCTTCGTATGTTGTGGTTAGTACTTTGAATTTAATTCGCTGGGTGATTGGTAGCCAGTTTAGGGATTGGAGGAGAGGGTTGACAGACACTGAGCGGTTGGCAAGCTGTATAAGTCTGGCAGAAGCATTCATGATAGACTGAAGAGGGGATAGCCTATGGAGAGCAGGCCAATGAGAAAGAGTTGCAATAGTCAAGGCGAGAGAAAACAAGGGAGTGAATGAGGAGCTTGGTGGTTTCATTTGTTAAAAAAGGGGCAAATTTTAGAGATGTTATGGAGGTGAATTCTACAAACTTTTGACAATGATCGGACTTGAGGCTGAAACAACAAGTCAGAGTCTAGGATTACACCTAGTACCCTGGCGGGAGGGGAGAAACTGATGGTTGCATTGTAGATTTTAATGGAAGTCATGGAGGGGGGCATGGGCGGAGGGGAATTTTAATAGATCAGTTTTAGAGAAATATTGTTTAAGGAAATGGTGCAACATCCATAATGATATGTCAGTTAGTAAGTTAGTAATGCGAGAGGAGACTCAAGGAGTGAGGTGAGAAGTAGACAGATATATTTGGGTTTCATCTGCGTATAAGTGGTATTGGAAGCCATGGGCGGTTTTCAAGTGACCAAGGGAGGAGGTGTAAATAGAGAAGAGAAGGGATCCAGAAATGGAGCCTTGGGGGACCCCCGCAGAAAGGGGCAATGGAAAGGAGGAGACAGTTGTAGGTTACACTGAAGGAGCTGTGATAGGCAGAGAACCAGGATAGAGCAGAATCTTGGAGGCCAAGGAAATGTAGTTTATTGAGAAGGAGCGGGTGGTCAACAGTATCAAAGGCCGCAGAGAGGTCAAGTAGTAGGAGTATGGACTACTGGCTGTTGGTTTCATCAGTTAGTAAATCGTTAGTGAGTTTTAGTAAGGCAGTTTCCATAGAGTGCTGCGAGCGAAAGCTCATAAGGGGACTGTAAGGGGTCATAAAGGTTATTTTTACTGAGGTAGGAGCTAAGACGGTTGCAGACTAGAAGTTTAGAAGTGAATGGGAGCAATGAGATGGGTCTTAAGTTGTTCAGGTGGGTGGGGTCCAGTGAGGGCTTTTTAAGTATGGGAGTGATCTGCGCATGTTTTAGAGGGGAGGTGCCACTAGAGAGAAAGAGATTGAAGATGTGAGTGAAGGAGCATAAGATAGAAGAAGAGGGTGACCATAGTAGTTGTGAGGGAACAGGATCCAAGGGATAATTGGTTAGATGAGCATCTGAGAAAAGTTTTGTACCCCATTCAGTAATAGCCAATTCAAAAGAGATGAGTGTTGAATGTGCTGTTAGGCCAGTTATGTTGGGTGGGGAAGATGTACGCACAGTGGAGGTGTCTTCACAAATTGCATCAATCTTGGCTTTGAAGTGCTTGCAATCTCTTGGCCAGTGAGTGAGTTAGTGGGTAGAGGGGGTGGGGAACGAAGCAGAGAGTTAAAGGTTGAGAAGAGCCGACGGGGACTGGATGACAAGGTATTAATAAGAGAGACAAAGTAGGCTTGTTTGGCAGCATGGAGGCAGGGATTATATATTATAAGGGTAGATTTATATAGGGTGAAGACTTGCAGGCATTTGGTTTTATGCCACAGTCGTTCAAGAACACGGCAATGTCTCTTGAGATCTCTAGTATTGTCAGTTTACCAGGGTTGTAATGGTTGGGGCTTGAATCTGCATGTGGTTAGAGGAGCAAGTGCATCTAGTGATGATGAGAGTGAACTGTTGTAGACAGAGGTGGCCAGGTCAGGACAGGACGGGGAGAGATTATGTCATATAGGTGGTCAGTAGCAGAATAGAGAAGAGAAGGGTTAAAGTGGTGAATGTTCCTACACGTAATTTTTGCTGCTTTGGAGGGATGGGTGATTGAAGGCAAGGATACAGTGAAACTGATGAGGTTGTGATCAGAGAGAGGAAAGGGGGTGTTGGTGAGGTTGCCAAGATTGCAGAGATGGAAGAATACAAGGTCAAGGGTATTATCATTGGAGTGAGTGGAAATATGTGTCCATTGGGTTAGGTTAAAAGATGAGGTTATGTTGAGAAGTTGAGCTGTAGTTGGGCTGTTAACATTGACAAGAATGTTGAAGTCACCAACAATGATAGTGGGTATTTCAGAGGTGAAAAAGTATGGTAGCCAGGCAGCAAAGTCATCAAAACACGATACCCATCTGAATTCCGGTTTAATTATTTGGAAAGGGAAATCTAGCTTGGGAGAATGCTTTTGGGTAACATGGACAGGCTTCCCTGCATTGTACAGAGAACATGAAACACAAAACCGCTGCAAGTATACTAAATCCAGGCACTATCCAATAGCAGTCAGTAAGTGCCACCATCGCGCCCTTAGCAAGATGACTGATGCCATGTGCCAGTTGGGAAATAGCTCAGAGTTCCTTTTACGTACCTATTAAGATTTTATGGTTAGCTAAACTGAAAGATCTGAAAGATCTAACATCAGACTCTTACCAAAAGTAGGTCTTTAAATATCGTTATGAATTTCAAAGCTATGTTATTTTTCCTAAATACTGACTGAGGAGGGTGATAATAGCATTGCTTTAGAGCCTGTTACCTAGTTAAATCACACTGGTCTCTTCAATATACACAATATTCTAGACAGAGGAAATTTTAAACCAGCCTGTAGTTCTGTATATTGCCTAAATTCAAGACTTTTTCCAAAGACTTGATGCCTGTTTCCTTTAGTGGACCATTAAACATCCTGGAGTGTAGAAAGCTATGATCCATGTTGTAGATTGCTGGAACAAGCAGGTCAGGGCACTCCAACAAGATTTTTGTTGGGTCCAGGATCAGATAACATGTTGTTTTGGCGAAGAGTTTAAAAGATTTCTGTGATCTCTGTTTCACCGATAAAATCAAAATGTGACTATCAAGATAATTCCTTGTTTCAATGTATTGGGCCATGACTATCTGTTGTTGTGGCATTCTGGATGCCAGTGTGGATGGAAAAGACTGTATCCCTGGTGTAATGGATGAATAGCTTTTGAGATAATGGAATACCATAGTTGGTTTTTGGTGGGATAAGTTGCATAGGTTTTCAGCTCTATGAAATAAAAGGACCTACCTACTGCTTGCCTCTGCAATATCCTATGATGAAAAAGTGGAATTTTGCATGTTGATGGTAAATAATAGATTATTAAGGTGAAGGGCTGGTAAGATCTTTCGTTTTGAGGACTCATTTTTTTTCTACCAGTGCCTTTGTTTTAGCCCCTTGATGGGGCTGTAACACCAACGTGCATGATATAAAATCTTGGCGTAGGGACAATAACATGTAAACCAGGGAACATTCATTTTCTTTGTAAGAAGAAGTAGTCAGGTTCTAATAAAATGTCAGTCAGCTATGGTTTTCCTTAATGTCTTGGAGAACGTTTATTAAATATAATATATGCATATCAATATATCTTAAATATATACATTGTCATATAAGTTTTGGACTTACTGTGTGAATTATTAAACTGTTCAAATGTGTCCTACAATGTATACTTATCCCCCATATACACAATCAGATTTTCCAACAACAAATGTTGGATGTGAGCTTGTTGGTGGAAAGTCCGGCCGTGTGTATGCTCCATCGAACGTTTGTTGTTGGACTTTCCGCCAACAAATGTTGGCTAGCAGGCTCTCATATTTTCCACCAACAAATGTTTGTTGTCCGTCAGACAAAAGTCAATGCATGCTCGGAATCAATACGAGCCGGAAGCACTCGGTCTTGTAAAACTAGTGTTCGTAATGGAGATATCACATATGTCTTGTTGTCGGAAAGTCGGATCGTGTGTACGGGACATTACTGTAAACATTAATGCACGGGTGCCGCCCCCTCTCTCCTGCCACCCCTCTAGCACCAATAGATAGATTCATGCATAGCTCCTTAACAACCAGGAGGAAACTGTTATGCCACGTACACACGAGCAGAATGTCCAACAGAAAAAGTCACAGGAGCTTTTCATCATATATTCCGATCGTGTGTATGACCCATCGGACCATTTACGTCGAAAATTCTGAAGGACCTAGAAATAGAACATGTTCTAAATATTTCCGATGGAACCAATTCCTATCAGGAAAACAGCTTGTCTGTATGCTGTTCCAATGGACCAAAAACGACGCATGCTCTGATGCAAGTACGAGACGGAAGAACTCGGTGTGGTAAAACTAGCGTTCATAATGGAGCTAGCACATTCCTCACACAGCAAATTCTATGATCTTTTAATGCAGCAAATTCTTTTGTTCTTTATAATGCTAGAATAATGAAGTTGTTTTACTGCTCATATTCACACAGAGTTCTCACAAACTTATTTCTTCATTATTTCTCTTGATCTCATGAATAATAATGTATTTTTTAAAAGCCCAATCTCCATAATAATATTTACAATTATTTTTTATAGTCATCTTTTATTTATTTTTTTATTTCATCAAGTTCTCTTTTTTTGTATTATTGAGAAATTATTTTCTAGTGATCTCCATAATTTTAATTATAATAAAATTATTATTTTGTATTATTTTGTATTTTTTATTAACCTCAAGGAAGTTGGTGTCCCTTGTTAATTTGACATTGTCTTTTAGAAATGTACTTGCCTACTCACAAACAAACTGTCCTATTTGAATAAAAACAAGTAAGTATTTTCAGAAAATGGAGATTCTATTTATTCTGAGTAACAAAATAAAGATAAAGGCAATGCTGGAGAAACCTTTGGAATTTGCAAAGCCTTTTGGCCCCCAGGGTACACATCAAGTCTGTGGAAAAGAAAATTGGTAGCTTGAGGAGTCCATATAATTTGGAGCACAATCTGGTCCAGGAATCACAGCGATTAGGACCAGCAGCAGATATCTGTCCCCTGGCTGTGGTATTACACCAGCCTGTGTTTTCTGTCAGACCAGACTGAACCCAGGTCATCACTTTCTTCTCTTTTTTGCAGCCTTTCCTCCACGCTTCCCTGCACCCTTGCCTGCAGCCTTCCTTGGAGGCTGTGCCTCTGGTGGTGGACTTTTGGCAGGAGGAGGAGGGTGGGCTTGCTCATATACGTGGTTGTTCTCAGTCAGCTGGCCCCTCAACCCCTTCTGAAGGGCCTCAACAATAATTCCCTCACAGAGGAGGCTCTCCTCTAATTTCAGCAATCTTGTTGCTAAATAGCAGCTATAGGCCTCTTCAGTGTCGGGGTGGCTCCTGAGGACATCGCTTGCTTCCCTAATGAGGCCCACTGCTGCCTCCTCCGTCATCATCCCCTTCCTGGGCCTTTTGTTTGTAAGGCAGAGGGGAGGCACCTGGGATTGGGTGAGGCTCCTACTATGCCTGCTCACCTCCTGGCTGACACTGGGTCTGCCCTCCTCCTGGCTGCCACTGGGCATGGTCTCCTCCTGGCTGCCACTTTCCAGACTCTCCTCCTGGCTGAGCTCATCCTGTGTATAAAAAAAGGGACATAGTTTTAGTTTTTGGTTCATCAATCACTCACAATTTTCAGCTCATGACTTGCAAACTGAATGTTAATAAATAGAAAAGACTATCATTCTGACCCAAGCATTTTTCATTATTGCCCCAAACATTTTTGGCCCCTACTGTCTATTGATATGTATACATCATTCATTTGTTATTATAAAATCTAGCTAACATCATTAGGGCCGGTTCACACTGCAGGCGAGGCGAGGCGACTTCGACTTGCCTCGCCGCGACCTGCCGCGACCTCAGCGGCAACTTGCAGATGACTTCTGTATAGAAGTCAATGCAAGTCGCCCCGAGGTTGCCCAAAAGTAGTACAGGAACCTTTTTTCTGAGTCGGAGCGACTCGAGTCGCTCCTCTCAGAACGGTGAATGGTCTCACAATTTATAACAGCTAAAGATGATTATATACTGTACCATCATCCATAAATATATTGAATATAAACTTGGAGATCTGGTTCCCAACCAGAACTACCAAAATGAGAGGAGAGCTAGCGAACTATTACGGTACATGTTAAGACTATAGTAAATACACTTTATATAGGCCAATATGTAAAACATACATCAATTTATTAATACAGTAAAACCATTTCACAATAACAAGCTGGTACACAAGGTGAAATATTTCTACTAGTTTCACTAAATCTTAGCTTCTTCAGGACATACATAGAAATCTGTAAAAGAGTATAGACATCAGCAATGAGAGCAAAAAACAAACACTCATAAGTTTTATTAAGTAATATAAGAAACAAAGAACAGGGGCGAAAGGTTAATATACATCATACATCACAGGTTCTTACCCCATTCAATGCACCAGCAAAGTGCATGAAACACCCAGGAGAACCTCCCCCGGCGATTGGGGGAGATGTTCAATAGAACAGGCCGGCGTCTGTATGGAAGATAGTAATGTATATACTTGTCTAAAGAACTGAGTAGTAGTAAATGGCCATGGGTCCTGCCATAGTACTAGATGGCAGGATCAATACACCATAGCCAATGCAAAACCACATATATAAATGATCTGTGTGTAGTGCAAAGCATGCTTGATACCAAAGTGCCCATCAGTTAAACCAAGGATACTGAAATTATGTCCAAGACAAGGTGTATTGTGGTGAGGATAGCAAAAAAAATAAACAAATAATAATAAAAAAAAGGAGAAGAGGGAGATAAATGAAGGAATTGGAGAAGTGAGTGAGGAAAGGTGAATAAAAAGAAGGGGAGGTGGGAACAGAAAAAGGGGGGCAAGAAAAGGAAGAGGAGAACAAAAATTGATTAAAAAAAGGGGTAAGAAAGAGTAGGGGAAGAAGGAAAGAAGAGGGGGATGAAAGGGGAGGAGGGCGGGGGGAAGGGAAAAAAGTAGGAAAGGGGGAGGAGAGGGGTAGGGAAGAAGGGACAAAGGGGGAGGGGGAGGAGGAAAAGGGTCGGGAAAGGGGGAAGGGGGGAAAAAAAGGCGGAAGATAAGGAACAGGGGGGGGTGCGTGATAAAGATGCGAATGGGGAAAATTACAAAAGTGCAAAGATATAGGTCGGGGACTATTAGTGAAGGGACATGCCCGTGCCAAATTGGCCCTAAATAAAACCAAGAAAATTGTGAAAATGCCAAACAAACTGCAAAAGGTGCAAGACAATTGCAAACAACAAAATGAATAATGGTGCAACAGTGATTGGTGAAAGAAAGTGAATGTGCCAAATCTATGTGGTTGGGAAACACTAACATACCAGATAATATATATGATGACTTTAGACCCGGAGGAAAGGGTTAGCAAAGTCTCCCAGGTAATTTGGTATTAGGTACAAACTGGACTCAAAGGCCAAGGTTATGCACAGGTTAAGAGCCCATAGGTCAGAACGCAGAGACCCTTGAGAATAAAGGTGACAACCTGAAAGGTGATACAAGGGGTCTGTGTTAATGTATAACCATATGGGTGGAAATGAGCGCCTTCCAATAGTGGTGGTAGAGCAACAATACTGGGCTTACCCTTTCTTGCAAACTGTCCAACATCTCCTCCGGGTCAGACACCGACCTGTCTAACAAGCAGGGTATTCCCACTTTTAAACACCGGCCAACCTCACCTATGAGTGCCGGCGTCGTCATGCATGTATCTTTCCCAAGCACCAAGATAAAGATTAGCATAGGATGGTGCGCACAACGTGCCCATCGCAATGCCTTGTGTTTGTAAGTAGTGTTGATCTTCAAACACAATGACATTGCGTGTGAGGATAAAAGATAGCAACTTAAGGATGAACTCATTAAGTGGCCAGGAAGTATGTTCCTGTTCCATCAGGAACATTCTGGCCATCGCGACTCCCCTCTCCTGGGGAATGCTCGAGTAAAAAGCGACTCGACATCAATGGCCATGAGAAGGAAGTCTGGAGGGACCAGAATGTCCTCGATGTGCCTAAGGAGATCGTGAGGAAGTAGAAAACTATCTGCAAATTTGCTAGCGTTGTCTGTCGGGGACCCTATGCCCAACACGATAGGTCTTCCCAGTGGTTTAACAAGGTTTTTATGTGTCTTTGGTAGGGTGCAAAAAGTGGGAGTGTGTGGATGTTTTGGAATAAGAAAATTAAGGGTGTCTCTATCAATTAGATCCTGCCAATAAGCCCCTGTACAGAGTTCACTGAACTCATTAGCAAACAACGTGGTGCTAGTAGATGAAATAGGTTGGTACCAGGCAGTATTCTTAAGTACATCATGGCACAGGGTTTGGTACTGAGCATGTGACATGATGACTATATTCCCACCCTTGTCTGATGGTTTGATAACTAAATCACCACATTTCTGCAGACGTTTAAGTTCTCATTGTTGATTAGGAGTTAAATTGCATGTAAATTCAGGCCAACTTTTGCTCTTCAAATCTTTAATACACTAATGAAGAAACGCCCATATCGACGGGCACGTCATCAGATCGGGGAATTTCTGTGACTTGACTTTGAATTTATGGGATGTAGCCGTGACCGTAGTTGAAGATGTAGAGGTATCAGAGGGGATCACCCCGGTTCAACGACTGAATCAGTAGTGTCACCTATCATACCCTCATCACATAGCAACATCAGGTCGTGTAACACATGAAATTCATCCATTGAGAAATGTCTTGTTTGTTCTGTGAGCTCTCGCTCCAAATTGGCGTTTTGGCGATTAGCATCAAATACAAATTTGAAAGTTAAATTTCTCGCAAATAGGTAAAGGTCTTTAATGGTTTTCGTGACATGTAGAGATTGAAGTGGGCAAATGCCCAGACCCAATTGTAAAACAAAATACTCGCCCAGGGGATAAGGGGCATGAAGCCAGGTTGATAATATTTAAGTGTGTTGACTGGGAGTGCTGGGTAAGGAAGTGGGAGGGGGTTTCCGGACAGATGCATCGAGTTTGGTCTGTTGTGGTTTCCTTAGATCTGGTGAGGTTAGGTCTAAAAAGCAACATCCTGACACTTCTTATCTGAGGAGGGCGGGGCCACCCGTGACCTGACCCTGCCCCCCCTCTGATGCAAGGGGAAAGCCGGGCTTCCCCAGTGACGTATGGGTGACCCCGCCCCCTCTGATGTAACGGAAACCTGCATTTCGTACTGCGTACGTCACTGGGGAAGCCTGGGGAAGCCTGAATTTCCCCTTGCATCAGAAGGGGCGGGGTCAGGTGACAGGTGGCCCTGACCTCCCCAGATTCTGATAAGCTCCCCCGCCCGCAGACCCGCAAAACCATCGGCCAGGGTTGTGGGGATGAGGCCCTTGTCAACATCAGGACAAGGTGCTTTGGGGGGTTCCCAAAGCAACCTCCCAATGTTGAGGGCATGTGGTCTGGTACGGTTCAGGAGGGGGGGTGCTCTCTCGCCCCCCCTCTTTTCCTGTGGCCTGCCAAGTTGTCTGGTTAATATCCGTACCAGACCTGAAGGGCCTGGTAATTGAATTTGGGGAAACCCCACGCTTTGTTTCTTTTTTTTTTATCATTGACTTTCAATGACTGTTATCTGTATTACGGGGAGCTGACAATTCATTATAGCCACGAGTGATTTTAAATGACTTTTTTTCCCTGCAGAAATGACACTTTGTGCAGGGACAGTGCTAAGCACGGGAAACTTGCGCCCCTTCACAGGCATACTATACACACCCCCAAGTACAAAATTTAAAGGAATATTACGCTTTTATTGTTTCACTTTAAGCATTATTAAAATCACTGCTCCCGAAAAAACTGACGTTTTTAAAACTTTTTTTTGGATTGATGCATGTCCCCTGGGGCAGGACCCAGGTCCCCAAATACTTTTTATGACAATAACTTGCATATTAGCCTTTGACCCCTTCCCGTCGAGCGTACGCAGATGTGCGTACTCGGCTTCCGGTGGTTATACCGGGATGATGCCCGCACCTGCAGGCATCATCCCAGTACCGTTTTTTTCAGCGGGCAATTGGCTATCCAGCCATAACAACCGAAAGCGGCTAAAAGCCGCTCGGCTGTTATGCGGGAGGAGCGGGAGGGGACGTCCCCCCCTCCCGCCGCTGTTACCCGTGCTCCCGCTCGATCGGGAGCACAGATTCAAGATCCGGTGCCTCCGGCTGCTGGGGAGAAACTGGAACGAAGCCGTAATCGGCTTCGTTCCAGTATCCTAATCGTAAACACGGAAGCGATGTCATGACGTCACTTCCCGTTTACTCGGCTGCCAATGGCGCCGGTTTAAAAAAAAAATATGGTATTCAGAATCGCCGTTTTTGGCGATCTAAATACATTGAAGTGTAAAGGAGGGGTGGGGGGTCTTTTAGACCCCCGATCCCTCCATAAAGAGTACCTGTCACCACCTATTACTGTCACAAGGGATGTTTACATTCCTTGTGACAGCAATAAAAGTGATCAAATTTTTTTTTTTTTAAAACAATTTAGTAATTTAGCAAAGCAAAGAAAACGCATACGGAAGTTGCGCCCGCATATGTAAACGGTGTTCAAATCACACATGTGAGGTATCGCCGCGATCGTCAGAGTGAGGGCAATAATTCTAGCAGATTTTTAGGTACCGTACTTTGTCGTCAATCCAAGAGTGCGTGCAATTATAAAGTGTGACATGTTTGGTATCTATTTACTCGGCGTTACATTATCTTTCACATTATGCAAAAAAATTGGGCTAATTTTACTGTTTCGTTTTTTTTAATTCATGAAAGTGTCCCTTTTCCAAAAAAGTTGCGTTTAAAACACCGCTGCGCAAATACCGTGTGACATAAAATATTGCAATAATCACTGTTTTATTCTCAAGAGTCTCTGCTAAAAAAATATATATAATGTTTGGGGGTTCCAAGTAATTTTCTAGCAAAAAATATGGATTTTAACATGTAAACCCCAAATGCCAAAAATAGGCTTAGTCATGAAAGGGTTAAAATTATCACTTTTGATTTTGAACTTTCGAGTTCCATAGAATTTAATAGGGTTTTAAAGTTCACACGAACTTTAGGCCTGTTCGCAGGTTCTGGTGCAAACCGAACTGGGAGGGGGGGGGGGGGGGGTGTTCGGCTCATCCTTACTGGGGACATACACTTGCACTGCTGATGCTCCTGATCGGAGTGATTTCTGGATCTTATTATGCTCCTTCTTATACATGTTCCTCAAGATCTCAATTTTCTTTTCCAAGAACACAATGATTGCATCGGGGACCTGAGTCTTCACAAATTCCAGAAGTTTCTCCAGCATTGACCTCCTAGCTTGTTTATTAAAATATAAGCTGTGTTTCACCTCCCACCGATTTCTCATCTCCCTATACTTGTCAATGAAACTGGCCATAAATTCTGGGTCATTAAAATGATTAATATTTTCTGTAAGACAATACACAAGACAAAAACACTAATGTCAGCCTAAACTCTCATAATCTTATCCCAATATAGGCCACAATCTTGAAGCAGTATAGGCCACTGATGTACCAAAGTTAAGATTGCACCTTTGTTAGAACGTTTGTCCTCCTTCCTCAGCACACTGAACATACGTATGACACACACATGTTACTTTATATACATTGCGCATATGTCGCCTGCGTTGACCACCCCTGATGTTCTTTATAGTCTATTCCCTGCCCCTTCTCTTTGGCACGCTGTAGGAGCGAAATGGTCGGAGACACAGCAGTTGTGTGATTGGAGTAAAGAGGAGAAGAAAAGCCAGAGGTGACAATTTAAGGCTTCAAATATGGCCTTTCTTGAGATGGAAGAGACGGTGGACATCTTGAGGAGGAATGACTATGATAACAAAAATTGACCATACACCAACCCGAATGTGAGAAAGGACAAAATCATGATGAAAGTTTTGAACAGTCTACACACATATTTTGGGGTACAATGATCAAAGGAGCAAATAAAGAAACGCTGGTAAGACCTGAAACTGAGGGAGCTAGATCAGTATAGAAGGATCAAGAAAGTGCTTAGAAAAAGTAAGTAGTTGTTGTGTGTTCCATTTCTTTATTATTACTTGCATGCTGCGCCATGTGATTTTCTTTACTGTAGGGCATTTTAAAATGGCAAGTTTCAGGTTAGTGGGCACAGTAATCTGTTGTAGTATATATCGTTGCTCATTAAATACGATGTTTTGGGCAGATACAGGTTAAATACATTTGGTCATGCCTAAATATCTGTGTGCTAAAGTATACCTTTAGTTTCATTCTCATAGGGGACCAAAGACTTGGAGGACACCACTCAACAGAGAACACCAGGAACCCCCCACCTGACATAGAAGGGGAACTCCCAAAAACACCACACCCCGAGGATCTGGAGGAAGGAGAGGTGGAGGAAGTGGCGAACTTGTCACCACAACAAATGAGTGTCTGACACCCCAGCTTCAGGTAATATATGTATGCCTGCATATTTATAATACCAGTTTTTCCCAAAAAATTTTGCCGAGTTGCTGGTTGTGGAAGAGCAAGCTCCAAAATTCACAAGTGCAACTCTTAATCCAGGACATCATGACATGGAATTGTGACATCGACATCATAAGAAACAAACTAAATTTTCCTGAAGAACAAATGAAGAACATGATTGGTGTGTTGGGGAGAATTTAAAAGATCTTCAAAATGCAACCATTTTAAGAATTGTTGTTTTAAAAACAATTTTTTTGTAATTAGTAAAAGCCAAATTTTGAAGATGAACACGGTGTATCAACATGTGCTATTTGCCATCAGGGGATTTCAATGTACGTGTTTTGTGTGTGCAACCCCTTCCTCCCAAATTAAGTAGGTGAGAGGAAGGGGTTGCACCCCCAAAACACATCCATTGATCCCCATGATGGCATTTAGCACATGTTGACATTATGCATGGGATCAGGAGGTAAATATCCATTTTGACTCCCAATTTGTGTATATCTTCAAAATATGTTTTTTACAGGGGTGTGACATCAGCCCATCTGATGAAGGCAATATCCAGACATTTAGGACATACTATAATGTCTGATATTGCCTTCTGGTTTTCTACATTGAACTTTGTAAGTTCAAGTTTTGTATGTTATTTTATTAAAAATTACTATATTAAACGAAAATACGACAAAATGAAAAAACAAAAAATAGAAAAAAAAATGATTACACAAAAATGTTAACGCACACGTGTGACTGTGCACAGAGTAAAAACTTTGCTCACCAACAATGCGTGGCTTTCAATGGTCAATACCAGTTTTTTAAGTAATTTTGTGTTTACAGTGACAATGGGGCTTAGTTACTAAAGAAAAATCCACTTGGCACTACAAGTGCACTAGGAGAATCTAGGAGATAGCCAAAAAGAAACACAAGCAATAAAGAAAATGCAAAATTGTATCAGATTTAAAAAAAATAAAAAATTGTAAGACCTTGTCTGGCATAGCAATGGCCCCCCTACTCACAAAATAATTTACATATTTCTGCTGAACTTCACAGGCACGTTGGGGTGCCTAGCCAGTGTGGCCAGTATTCAAGCCCTACAGGGGATTAACAGGAAGTCCAGCCTCAGGCCCAACTGAGGCAATATAATTTTGGGCATTTTTCCTTAAAAAAATTGTGCAATATGCAGCAGGATTGGATGTTATGGTTGATTTTGTAGTCCGCCATATGGATTGCTGTCAGAAACAGGCAGAACTGGCTGGCCACTATCCCAAAGGTATTCTCAATGACTCTTTGGGGGAATGGCCTCATCGGGTGCTTGCCCAGACCAAACGCTTCACCAGCAAGAAAAATGAATGGGAGTCCTTCCACATTGTCTGCATCAGGTGGCAATGCCAGGCCACCAGTCTGGAGATGTTGGTAAAACTCCGTCTGGGCAAAGACTCCTCCATCCGACATACGCCCATTCTTCCCCACGTCCACATAGAGGAACTCCTGTTGTGCCAACACCATCACCATTAACACTATACTATTAAAACCCTTATAGTTATAATAGTAAGACCCCGAATGGGGTGGTGGCACAATGTGGACATGCTTCCCATCTATAGTCTCTCCACAATTGGGAAAGTCCAAACAGTCGGCAAAATGGGAGGGAACTGTGGAGTCAAAACAGAAAAAAAAAGATAAGTACTTTTGCAAATAACATTGCAAGCAGATTAAACCAAAACATTTTTGGCCGGCATCAGTATAACATTTTTTTAAAGGAGTATTTCCAGACAAAAATCTAAGGTCCACTTATCATGGTGGGGGGAAGGTTTAAGGTGACTTTGGGAGCCCAAAAAAAAAAAAGCCTACAGTACTCTGCCTGAATTCAAGGACACACATAACATTTGTACACATTTTAAGGGGGTGTTTTGGGTAAAGCACTACTAGGGATGAGCCGAACACCCCCCGGTTCAGTTTGCACCAGAACATTTGAACGGACTGCAAATTTGTACGAACTTTAGAACCCCATTCAAGTCTATGGGACTCAAACTTCCAAATCAAAAGTGCTAATTATAAAGGCTAATATGCAAGTTATTGTCCTAAAAAGGGTTTGGGGACCCGGCTCCTGCCCCAGGTGACATGGATCAATACCCTTTTTTATTTTTTTTTAAACTGCAGTTTTTTCGGGAGCACTGATTTTAATGACGCATAAAGGGAAAAAAGTTAAATATTCCTTCAAATATCGTGCCTGGGGGGTGTCTATAGTATGCCTGTGAAGTGGCACGTGTTTCCTGTGTCTAGAACAGTCCCTGCACAAAATGACATTTAATTGAAAAAAAGTCATTTAAAACTGCTTGTGTTTTAATGTAATGTCTGGTTCATTGGTATGGGTAGCCCCCCCCCCCCCCCCCTGCCTATTACCAACCCCTTTGGGTCTTGTACAGATATTAAGGAGAACCCCATACCCAAATTTAAAAAAGGAAAGGCATCCTGCCTGTGGCCAATTATGGCTCTCCTCCCTGCCGGCACTGTGATTGGCCAAGCATGCGGGGTCACAGTACATTCCTGGCCAATCCCCAGCCAGCAATGCACTGTGATGGCGCAGTGCATTGTGGGCCATGAGTGCCACATGAATATGGCGCGAACGGCCCACAAAGTTCTGAATTCGTCAAACAGGCGAACACCAAACTCATCCCTACTGTGCAGGCGACACAATACACCAACTCTAACTGCTGCAGCTGCCTGTGGTATAGGAACAGAACAACACTAGCAATTGGGGAAAGCTTCAGATGTATACAGTGCAGGATGCCCAATACACCAACTCTAACTGTGCTAGGTTCAATCACAAGAAAAGAAGACACTGTACCTGCCTTTCCTATCTCTCTGAACGCCGCAACACACTACACAAGGCCACTGCACAGGCGGCCTTATATAGTGTGGGGCGTGTACTAAACCCCCTGAGCTATAATTGGCCACAGGCATTCTGTATCTTATCAGGGTGTTATAAGATACAAATTTATTAAATTAAGGACAATATTGCACTCACAGGCACATCCATTGATATACCAAAACACTTGGCACATTGCGTACAATGTCATAAGCACACTTTTGGATGTATATTCTTTTTTTTTTTTTATTGTTTATTTGTAACAGTTTTATATATCATACAACGTGATAAGAAAATAAGACATTCCAACACAGAAGGGGTATCACATACACATAGGAATGCAAAGTCTCAAGTTCATGGTATAGTCAAACAGTATAACTTTCTATCTTTATTTCAGTTACACAAATGCACTACCATACAAAGTAATAAAACAGAGGTAAAACCTCAAAAAACTTACATCACAATATAAAGTGTTCCATCCTTCGTATATCCGTCGAGAGGGTAGAGGCGATGTGGACAGTCAACATCTAGGTATGACCCATTTTTCAGCCAGTAAAAGAAAATACATTAATCTCCCTGAAGCTTTAGAAATGCCTGAAAAGGAAGATCCAATAGATAGTGCATAGGGTTCAGAAGTATGGGGGTGTTCAATAAATTCTGTAGAAGATCTTGGATCTGGACCCAAAACAAATTGATAAAGTGCATTCCCAGAAAATATGGAAATGGGTGCCAATTAGAGACGGCGGTCGGTTTGCGGTGAATTTTGCTCGTTCGCGATTCGTCAAACCGGCGGACTTCTGGTGTTATTTGCGGTGGCCATATTTGTTTACATTGTGAAGAACTTTGACCCATGACACATCCATCATTGGGTACAGGACAGCCAATTGAGACATTTCAGCACATGGACAATTGGACATACCCCCCACCTTATAAATAGACTTGATCTGGCGGCCATTTTACATACTGTCTTTTGTCAGTGTAGGGACAGAACGCTGTGTGGAGCAGGGACAGTCAGTTTAATTACTAGCTATTACTATTAGGTCCACAAAAGTCCTTTTAAGGACTGGTATAGGTATGCAGTATATAGGGTTGTAATACACTTAGAATATACTTTCTTTCAAAGATACAAAGTATATTCTGGTGCTTGCTGACCGATTCTGCAGCGGTCTTTTATCAGTGTAGGGAGGGACAGTTTGGTGTTTGGAGCAGGGACAGTCTGCAAATCACTAGCTACTAGGTCCACAAAGGTCCTTTTAAGGACTGGTATAGGTGTACTGTATATAGGGTTGTACATCTATAATATACTTTCTTTCAAATATAGAAAGCATATTATACTTGACTGCTGTGCTGCTGAGCTGATTGCTGCCCGATTCTGCAGCTGTCTTTTATCAGTGTAGGGATTGAGGGATAGTTTGGTGTTTAGAGCAGGGACAGTCTTTAAATCACTAGCTACTAGGTCCACAAAGGTCCTTTTATAGGTGTACAGTATATAGGGTTGTACACGTATCATATACTTTGTTTCAAATATAGAAAGCATATTATAGTGCACTGGATGCAGTGCTGCTGACCGATTCTACAGCTGTCGTTTCTCAGTGTAGGGAGGGACAGTTTGGTTTTTGGAGCAGGTACAGTCTGCAATTTACTAGCTACTAGCTAGCTACTATTAGGTCCACAAAGGTCCTTTTAAAGGACTGGTATAGGTGTACTATATGGTGTGCAGTATATAGGGGTGTAATACACATATAAAATACTTGAACATATAGAAAGCATAGTATAGTGCATTTCTACTGTGCAGCATTGTGACTGCTGAGCGGTTCTGCAGCGATACTACAAAGAGTGACAAACGCAATAAAAAAAAAAGTATTATAACTGGTGGGAACAGGAAGGAAGTATTTCTCACAGAAGGGCATCCCAGAGCTATATGGCCATGTTCAGCAGCAAGTGAATGTATCTCTGGCACACAGTGTCGGTGCCAAGATACATCTGACCACAGACACGTGGTCTAGCAAACACGGGCTGGGAAGGTATATAACCTTTACTGCCCACTGGGTGAACCTTCTGACGGCTGTCAAGCATGTAACCCGTGGCACCCGTGTAGATTTGGTTTTACCCTCACGGATTTCATGCAGGCCTGCCTTCTTCTTCTCCTCCTCCTACTCCATCCTCCTCCCTCTCCTCCTCTGCTGACTCCTCCTTTTCCGCTGCTAGCGTCTCTTCTGCTGCGCTGCCCAAGATTCCCAGAACCTATTCGACATGCCAGGTGAGACGTTGCCATGCTGTGCTGCGTCTGTTGTGCCTGGAAGCTAAGAGTCACACTGGCCCTGCACTCCTTTCAGCTTTGCGTTCACAGGCAGATCAGTGGCTAACACCGCTCAATTTGACAGTTGGTAAAGTGGTGTGTGACAACGGTGCCAATCTGCTTAGCACATTGAAACAGGGCAAAATTATACACGTGCCATGCATGACACACGTCTTTAACTTGGTCGTGCAACAATTTGTTGTCAAATACCCTGGAGTCCAGGACATCTTGCGGCAGGCAAGGAAAATCTCGGCCCATTTAAGAAGATCTTACACGGCCATGGCTCGCCTTGCTGACATTCAGCGGCAACACAATCTGCCAGTCAGACGTCTTATTTGTGATTGCCCGCTGTGATGGAACTCAACCTTCTATATGCTTGATAGGCTGCTCCATCAGAAATGTGCAGTTAACGACTACCTGTATGAACTCTGGGGCAGAACAGGTTCTCGGGAGCTTGGCTTTTTTCACTGCCCCAGTGGCTGCTAATGCGCGACACATGCAGACTTCTGCGGCCATTTAATGAGATCACCAAACTGGTCAGTAGCAGCCATGGTGCCATCAGTGACATGGTACCTTATGCCTTCTTTATGGAGCGTGCCTTGCATCGTGTCATTAGTCAAGCCATGGAGGAGAAGGAGCAGGAGCAGGAAGATGAGGAAGTCGCAATGCTGGATGAATTCCCAGGGGGGCTACTCTATCTGAGACAAGTCAACAACAGGAGTCTGAAGAGGAGTCAGAGGAGGATGGTGCCGGGGCGGATGAGGAGGAGCAAGAAGAGCATGCTTTAAACATTTCTGGGATTCTTGTTGTTGTGCGTGGATGGGGAGAGGAGAATGAGGAGGACAACATTATCCTGGATGGATGAGCAGGAACCAGGCCACCACAGCGCTTCCAGTTTAGTGCAAATGGCATGCCCCAGTGTTTTAACAGGGACCCCTGTATAAAAAGCATAAAGGTCAAGGACCAGTACTGGGTGGCAACGTACTTAGACCCCCGGTACAAATACAAAATGGTGGAAATGTTACCACCGTCACAGAGGGCTGTCAAAATGGAGCACTTACAGGCCTTGCTTCAAGATATGCTGCATTCTGCTTTTGCGTGCGCTGGCAGAGGAGGAATTCCCACTCCCAGAGAAAGAGTTGCGGGTACCAATCCAACAGCGCCTGCAAGAAGAGGCCGGTTTGAAGATGTGTTGGTGATTTCTGATATGAGGTCATTCTTTCAGCCTCCCCATCGACAGGTCTCATCCGGATCCAGCATCAGGGAACGCCTAGACCGACAGGTGTCCGACTAAATCGGGTTAACGGTATGTGGATGCCCTGAGAAGTGATGAACCCCTTGACTACTGGGTGGGCAGGCTTGACCTCTGGCCAGAGCTTGCCCAATTTGCAATGAAACTGTTGGCTTGCCCCTCGTCCAGTGTCCTGTCCGAAAGGACGTTCAGCGCAGCAGGGGAGATCGTGACCGATAATCGCACTCACCTAGCTCACAACAGTGTTGACTACCTCAAATTTGTAAAAATAAATGAGGCATGGATCTCGGAGGAATTCAACACATGTGACCAGTAGACCATGTATATGCATAACTCTATCAACTATTTATTTAATCGAGCACATGGACCTTTTTTCTACCTTTGGCTCACTTCCTTGTACAAAAAAAAAGCACACCGCACCATATGCCCATACCCTCCTGTTTGAAGAGGTTGAGCGGTGTCATATTTTTGGGTCCCGCAGCGAGTTGCTGGTATCAGTGCTGCTGTCATTGCTCTCTCTCTCTCTCTCTCTCTCTATCTCAGTGCTGGTGTGGTGTCAGTGCTCTCTCTCTATCTCAGTGCTGGTGTGGTGTCAGTGCTCAGTCTCTATCATGGTGCTGGTGTCAGTGCTCAGTCTCTATCACGGAGCTGGTGTCAGTGCTCAGTCTCTATCACGGAGCTGGTGTCAGTGCTCAGTCTCTATTTTGGTGCTGGTGTCAGTGCTCTCTCTCTATCACGGTGCTGGTGTGGTGTCAGTGCTCAGTCTCTATCACGGTGCTGGTGTCAGTGCTCAGTCTCTATCACGGTGCTGGTGTCAGTGCTCAGTCTCTATCACGGTGCTGGTTTCAGACAGTGAGGGAGATAGGAGCGGAGAAGCCAATCAGCAGGCAGTGCCAGCACCATGGTTGAGGATCAGCACTGGACTGGCACTTCTGGACCACCGTAGTGGAGCCCTGCATAGGTGGGGGTAAGGGCTGGGCAGAGGGTGGGGTCAGGGGCTCAAGCACAGGTTGGCACACTGGCACAAGACTGTGCTGGCATGACTGTGGCACTGATCTTCTCCTGCACCCACTTCATAGCCTGGCCTGACCTTGCCTTTCCTCCATGGCCTTCATGCACTCCTGAATTGTCAAAATTTCACAGATTAAAAAAGAATGCTTGTCGTTGTCGATCCCAGATTCACTTAATACTTTTGTTATGTCAGTGTCCATGTTGTGGGACTATGTGTACACAGCTAGTAAGTATTTTGTGGTTGAAAATATGACCTGGAGGTTTTTAAGGTTCGCCTGCAATTAAAGTCAATGGGGACTGCCGCGAACTTTGCGGTTTGCGAACTTTTAGCCATGCTCGCTTTCACGAAATGTCCCGTCGAAAGTTCGTCCATCACTAGTGCCAATCGCCCCATGGCTTCTCCAACGTAGTCTGGGGACTTCTGGGTTGTGAGCATGTAGGATGTCTGGGGTTCTATACCAGAAAAGGAGAATCCTAAATTTGGTTTCTCTCTGCACTACACAATGTGAGGTTCTAGACAGGGATTCCCATTTTTTCCCACAATCCATTAAAGAAATAGGTTGCTGTAGAATATGTAGAATAATAATTCTCTATCAGGAAAATCTGTGTTAAAGAGCACATTTGAAAATGGAGGACATGAAGAAGAAAGGGAAAACCGCTCCTTGCATCTCTTCCATATTGATAACGTAAATAGCATTGGGGCTAAACAGATGGATCTTAATTGTGGCATATGTTTGCCCAAAGAAGGCCACAACATGTAACACTGGTGTACCGGGGAGGTGATCCCCATTTCAATTTCTGCTCATCTATTTGGGGCCTTCCTAGATGACCAGGAAGTCAACACTCGTAAGTGGGATGCATCATAGTATGTAATGATGTCTGGGTTGGCTAGAACCCTCTTATTTCTTAAGACCAGAACTATTGAGCTCTCAATTTGATGAGAGGCATTATTCCATACAAAGCGGAGACATTTCCTTTGGAGAGCCTTTAGACGTGACAATGGAATTGACACTGGGAGCGTCTCAAATAAGTAAAGTCATTTGGGGAGTATCGACATGTTAAGGATGTTAATTCTTCCAGGAAGAGATAAAGGAAGGATGGTCCGCTGATTTAATAACCGGATGATTTCCGTAAACATAGGAGGGAAGTTGGCCTGATAGAGAGTAAGAGGGGGTGATGTGGATACCCACATATTATTTAAGGGCATGAGTTCACCAATGATATTTAAAATTGTGTTGAAGGGAGGCGAGTTGCTTTGGTGGAACATTAATGGGTAGGTCGTCTGTTTGAAGAATTCATTGTAAACCCTGATATAGAACTGAAAGAAGCCAGGGTATCATGTAGAGAAGGCAGTGATATGTGAGGGTGAGTAAAAGTTAAAAAAATATTGTCAGCAAAAAGTGACTACTTACATTCCCGCTGCCACAACGATACCCCACAAATTTCTGGGTGAGACCCGATGGCCACAGCAAGGGGTTCCAGACTATGAATAAAAAGCAAGGGTGACAAAGGGCAGCTCTGCTCAGTACCATTACTTAGGGGAAACGGCAGCGACAGGTGAGAAGACAGTTGCACTTGGGAAGAGGGATACAAATATAAAGCCTTCAAAGCCTCAACGAAAGGGCCCAAACCCATACTGCAAACATAAATGGCTAACATAAGCGATCAAAAGCTTTTTTGAGCATCTAAGCTTAAGGTGAAGCTCAGGCGAACAAAGCTCACCTGATCTCTATATATTAAGCACGGTAACATCAGTGAGAGTCTGTTGGCTAGGATTTTTGTGAATATTAATAATTTAATAGTGTGATGGGTTGGTAATTATCAGGTATTGAGGGGTCTTTACCTGGCTTTGTATGACAGTTATGAATGTATGTAAAAACTGGGAATGTGGGAGGGTGCCTGTTAATAAGGAAGAGAATAGGGTCAATAGGTATGAGCCTAAAATTGGGAGAAAGGTTTTGTAATAGACATAGGGGAGCCCATCAGTTCCCGGGGACTTATGGAACAGTAAAGGTTTGATCACTTTGACTATTTCCTCAGCCGTGATGGACAAATTAAGCTTAGATCGTTATTCAGAGGATATCCTGGGTAATTGTAAAGAAGACAAAGTCGACAAATTTTTCTTGTGTAAAATGAGAGTGAGTCAGAGCTCAAACAATTATAAAGACCTTTGTAGAAATCCCCAAACACCCTAGACATGCCATAAGGACAATAAGTGGGGGTCCCATTCGACTGCATTAAATGATCAGGCATAGATAAAAATGGACGTGGTTTGAGTCTATTAACTAGCACCATAGATATTATGATTTAATGATTTAGAAATCTTATTTAAGTCTAAGGATTTAATACTGTTATGAAGAGAAACTACAGCTCGTAGATGGTCCACCGTGAGGGGATGAAGTAGGCGCCTCTCCACAGCTCATAGCTGGGTAAGGAGCTCAGCTTTCAACTTAGATTCTTGTTTTAAACAAGAGCCTGCAGAGATGCACTCACCGCTAAAAAAAAAGCCTTATGGGCTTCCCACAAGGTGGCTATCTCTGACACTGAGCCCACATTTATTTGAAAAAAATCTGACAGTTTTTGTTGCAGATGGTCCTGGATTTTAGGATTTTGTAGTAGAGATTAATTGAGACTATAATGACATGTTTTGGGCGTCGGAGCAGATAGAGCAATATCTAGATTAATAGGTGCATGATCCGACCATCTGAAATGATCTAGTCTAGAGTATAATTTATGAGGGGGGAATAAAATGTATATTGTTTGTGGGTAGGATGTTTCACTCTCCATGTGTTATAAAGATTCCTAGATTGAACCAGTTTGCAAAAAGAAGCAAATAGCTTTTGGGCTTGGGTCGGCAAAGTAGTTTGAAATACGGTGAATCTATCTTTGGTCGGGGACATGCACATATTAAAATCTCCTCTTTTAACCATAAAAGGTTGTGAGAAAGTCTGTAGTTTAGGGGCATATATGTTAGCTAGAGTAAAAGACGTATTCAGATGGGTACATTTTAGCAGAACATATCGACCATGGGGATCTAAAAAGGAGGTAAGGGTTCGTATCGGACTAGAGCAGTGGTCATCAACCCTGTCCTCAGGGCCCACTAACAGGCCAGGTTTGCAAGATTACTGAAATGCATCACAGGTGATATCATTTGCTGCTCAGTGATTGCAGTATTCTAGTCTGCATCTCCCCAAGGTAATACATAAAACTTGGCCTGTTAGTGAGCCCTGAGGACAGGGTTGATGACCACTGGACTAGAGCCTTTAATTGAAATCACTACTCTAGTCTTCCCAGAGGGATCTGATGCAACAAAGGTAGTAGGGAACTGCTTGGAGGCAAATTTGAAAGAAGTCCGCTCCAGAAGACTTGAATTCCTTCAAAGCTATCCGTTATTTTTTTATGGAATTCAAGCCCTTAACATTGCAGGAATAGACATTAAGAGCCATGATATATCATAGAAACGTATAGCAATGGTGGCTTTGATATTAAGTATATAAACACTGATCCATGGTGCATGAAACAATAAAAACAGTAAGGCTTGTTTGTTAAAATGATGCAAAAAAGCACATCTGATAAACAGAAGGTAAAAAAAAAAAAAAATGAAAAGAAAAAAGTAAAAAAAAAAACAAAAGTAATATTAATATTGAGGGAAAAAAAGAACAGTGTAGAAGACTTGAAGAAAAAAAAACATCTTCAGAAATCCAAGGCAATGGTCTAGGACTGTGGTTGAGGTGCATGGCTACCTGCAAAATCCAATGCTTAGGTCCTGTCTCCTCTAAGAAGCGTATAACAAGTTCAAATAGGAAATAACCAAAGAAACAATGAAAAACACGAGGAGAGCAGGAAGGGGATCTTCTGGGTAGAGGTAGATGACTCCCATACTGGAGTCCCAAGCACAGACAAATCAATTGTTGAATGTCTGTGGATATTAAGAAGATCTTCCAGTGGTGGTCAGTTGTCAGGTAGGGGATCTGGAAAGTGAAGCCCATTGAGGTGTTGAAGAAGCTTTCCGCGATCTATGACACACTGGGGTCCAGATATTAGCCGGTGTTGGAGGTGGCTTTGTAATTGGAATGGGAAGTTGAAGTTCCTCCTCAGGAATAGGATGGAAGGCTCAGGTTGTGAATGAATGCCTCACTTTCATGGAGATCTCTCAATGAGAATTACACATCATCTTTAGAGGCAGAGAGGTAGAAAGGGAAGCCCCATCGGTAAGCAACTTGGTGGTTTTGTAAATGGGTAGTGACAGGTAGCAGACTAAGCCTCTTAGCCAGTGTATAGGGTGAGAGGTTTGAATCTTGCCACCCTTGACGTTTTTGCCTGACATATTACGTGTAGCAATAGTAAGGGCTTATTTACTTTCGTAGTAATGAAAGCGAATAATAATGTCCCTTGGGTTGGAGCCCTGAGGTGGCTTTGGGGCCAATGATCTGTGAGCTCTGTCAAGTCACCAGTCTATATCTGGGATATGAAGTGCCACAGTGACAAAAAGACCCAGAAGATACTGGCATAATGCTTTGTCGCTAACGGATTCAGGGACCCCAAGGATCCTTAGATTTTGGCGGCGTTTCCCTATTTTCCAAATCTATCTGCTGCAAATGGAGTTGAGAAACTGTGTTTTAATGGCAGTGTTATCTTCTTCAAGATCATGCACATACTGAACAAGTTTATAAAATTTTCTTTCCAGTGTGCCAGTATGTTCCCCAATCTCACCTCCAAGCTCTTGTGCAATTTTTTCAACCTTTTTAGGCACATTATGACTCAAATCCTGAAGCAGTGTTTGTAGCTTTAAGTTCAGCACAGCAACAGTCACCGTCGCTGTGCATTCTGTGAGCTAGAGTTGCTGGGATATGTGGTTCCTGTGCGACATACCTTCAGCGTATGTTAGAGGACGATTGGCAGGATCAAGTGGGTTACTCAAGGCCGGGGATTGCGGCATAAGAAGGTAGCACTCTATGTGCTGACTAGGCCGGGACAGTGACGGTGGGATGAATCCTCGGTAGATGTTCTTTTGGATACCAATTTTTCCCATGGGGTGCCCGGACACCCCTGGCTGCCGATGATGTAGCTCCTTGGGCACTGAATGTCTCTGTAGCGGTACAGGAGCTGTGGGCAAGGAGATGGGGACCAGAGCTCAGCTCTCATGCGTCCGCCATTTTACAAGCCGTGCATGCGCCTCTGATAATTCTTTTTATTGATTTCAAACACAAAGCGAACAAAAACAAAACAAACTTTTGGTGGCACCAGCACAACACCAGCTAGTTCTGATTGGTCGATATGTCACTTCCGGTATACGGAGCTTGCGTTCCACGCTGAGGCGCACTTCTGGTTCTGGCCTCTTGGCTCGCCGGACGCTGTACAGCCCATACACCGCTGTTATTCCAACATCCACAAGGCGGCAATTTTTTCAAAATCATCAATTATGGAGCTTCTACGGCTACACCACCTCTGATGGGTTTATCAGCAAACAACCATCCTCGCTCCTCAGTGGACAAGTGACTTTGAATACTTCTCCCTTCACTATATTGACATGCCTGACCATTATTTACCTTTGTGAGTAGCCATTTGGCTGTGTGTTTTTATCATATTAAATGCAATTTTATATATACTGCACTTAGTTGGGCGCGCTTCTTTCTTTTTCTGCATTATATTTTCCTAGAGAGTAATGCTTCTCCTCTCAAGATTGCTGCTGCCACTGGTGCTTTGAACTGGAACTTTTATTGACTATAATAATTTTTTGGACATCGTTATATACGTTTTCTTAATCTCCCCCTTCCCCCTCCCTTCCCTTCTTTTTATGAAAAAAAGTTTTTACAGTGATTGTTTTTTTGCGCCATCTCATCACTATTCCCCTTCAAGTTTCTCAGCACATAAGTTGCACCGCAAGTCGGATCATCTTGATCTGACTTCTGGTACGACTTCTATTCAAATCAATGGGCTCCCATAGGGAACCATTGGTTTTTGAATAGAGACAGAGAAACGTGGCTGAAAGCTAGGGCGCTTAACGTGCATTGAATTCAATGCAAAACGCGGAAAAAAAACTTGATTTTTAACGCAGATTTTTTCCTGGCATCTGTACTAGCTTTACAGCCTATTTTTTAAAATGTCTGTGTGCATGAGGACTTAAGGTGCAATGATGGGACACTTTCCAGCAACAGACACAATCTCACAATCCCTGGTTTGTGTGCAAAAAGAAAAACTAAAAAGAAAGAGACACCGCTCCTTCACGTAAAGTGGGATGTTTAAATTGAGATGTAGAGTCTGCAGATAAGGTCAGCACCAACACTAACAATATAGTAAAAAGGTATACTTTTATTGATAATATATATAAAAAAAAAAACAAAAAAAAAAAACACATCCATAATATACATTAAAGACCGCAGGTAGATACTTGGAGGCCAGATGCTTCAGAATGCAGAATTAGCCAACATGTTTCACAAAACCGCTTTATCGGGGCTCTGCATTTCAACAATAGTATTAATCTAGTCTTCTAAACCATGAGATGCTCAGCTACCACCTCAGTACCGTAATCACCCATCACCGGGCACCACAAGGGCTAATTCTCACTGGAAGTCAGATCCAGTGAGGATAGCCAGTGAAAAAGTTGGATCGTGCCACTATTGAGTCTCGGCCAAGGGTAATCTAGTAGAACGTGCTTAACGATAATCCCTCTGGCAGAGACAGAAGAGCGTCAGTGTGCGAATGCTGCACAATGGACAGGCAGATGTGTGTGTTCAGTACATTCTCTCACATAATCTTCATGATCAGAGCAGTTCCTTTTTGCTCACACAAATGCCCCCACTGGTAGTGCATGTATGGTATGAAAGGGGTCACAGCTCGTAGCAAGAAAATGCGAATTGTCATTATATTGCTTTCTGAAGGTTTTTGTAGTTAACCTGCCACTATCGATGTGTCCAGTAAGTGTTATATCCAAAAAATAAATTCTGACAGAGTGAAAGTGACTTTATTCTATTTATGCACCCTCTCCTGCTAGAAGACTTTGGACTTCTTTTTAGTCAGACATATGAGAGTAGGGATGAGCTCAGGCGTGTTCACATGGAACACGTGCAGAGCCCGCCAGGAAGTCGGCGCAGCGCTGCGTTAATCACAGGCAATGAGACATTGCCCGATCTCTGCAGCCGCACATTGGGGCAATGTCTCACTGCCTGTGTCTAGCGCAGTTCTGCGCTGACTTCCTGGCGGGCTCTTCACGTGTTCCATGCGAACACGCATGAGCTCATCCCTATGTGAGAGTATAGCTCGGTTACATTTTATCATTTAAAGCATGCAGCCGAATACAGACATCCAGGAGATCGATCAACCCGAGGCCATACAGGTGATTTTAATCATACTAGACCAATGTTTTAAACTGTCTCAAGTGTTTACCAGGGATGAAGGTGTTGCAACCTCAGAAGCCCAGTGCAGTTCCATTTTTTATAAACTAAAATACCTTATGCAGAAAGAATTACGACTCTGGTGGGACTATGCAGGACTGAACAATGAGGGTATGATCCCAAGAGGTCTAAGCCCCTCTACACACGGTCGGACATTCTGCCAACCAAATCCGTTGGATTTTGTCCGACGGATTGTGCCCGAAACTGTTGCATACACACGGTCGGACCAAGTTGTCGGATTTTGCGGTTGCCAAGAACACGGTGACGTAAGCCGTGTATGGCGGGACTAGAAAAGGGAAGTTCAGCACCACATCTGGCACCCTTTAGGCTCCTTCTGCTGATCTTGTGTTAGTAGAAGTTTGGGGAGAGACGATTCGCGCTTTTCACATTAGTGATTCAGATCGCTACTGCTCTTCGGTTTCTGCTTGTCTTTGTGTATCTAATAATCAGTGTGTGCAGTCATTAAGTATTTGTTTCTCATTGTGGACTATATCTTGGTATAGTACGCTTTGAAAGGCATTTTTTATTGTCTGCTTGCTTCTGCTATTCAGGTCGTTCTTTCAGGCCTTGCTGTTTATTGGTGCTTTCTGGTGTCCGTTCTGACAAGCCGACCGTTTTCAAACCATGTTTCGTCTATGTACTCGTCGTAGAGTTTGTGCTGTGCAGGGGCTTCGTGTTGGGGTTCTTACTTTGACACAAGCCCGGCCCATGAACAGGGAGGAGAGGTGTTTGTGGACCAAGAATTTGTTGCGCCAGCGTGACCAGTTCTCGCACATGCCCTCCGTGAGATCCGCGAGAATAATCCTGATGATTTCAGGAATTATCTCTGGATGACGGACCCTGTTTTTCAACGTCTGCTGGCTTTGCTGACCCCTTATATCACCAGGCAGGATACCTGCATGCGGCAAGCCATCACTCCAGAGCAGAGGCTCATCGCCACGTTGCGCTACTTGGCGACAGGGAGAAGCCTTCAGGACCTCAAATTCTCTACAGGCATCTCCCCCCAGGCTCTAGGGATCATTATTCCAGAGACCTGTTCTGCCATCATTCAGGTCCTGCAGAAGGACTATATGAAGCTAAGTTTTATCCTTTAACATCACATTCTATTTATTTCATGATTGCTATGTCTTGAATTTCTTTTCTCATTCCCTAATTACCATCATTGCAATATGCTCTAATTCATATGCTCTGCCCCTTTGTCCTCATGCATATTTGCCTCACTAACTTCCCCACCATGCTCTTCTTGGCCCATACAACTATAGTCTAGTCACTTAACAATGTTTTTTTGTCAGCTCCATAGTGTTTCTTTCCCCTAAACACCCCCTAAAATGTCTACAAATGTTATGTGTGTGCTTCAATTCATGCAGAGTGACAATTTTTTTTGGGTTGTGCCAAACTCATTAGGAACCCCCCTCCCCCCAACTGCTAGCTCAGCTGATAGCAATCCTCTATCTGATGACTTGACCAAACCCAAATACACACTATACCTACCTTTTTGATGGTCACATTTATGGACGAATTCACCAAAGCATGTAGTGTAAGGGCCTGCCTCAATACTTTCAAATGCAATTTTTTTAACACATTAATTTTCTTGCTATGTAATAGCAGAATGTCAAAATGTGCTTCCATTTTTGTTATTATGACACTTCTTACCTGTCCCGTGGGCTGCCAATAGTGTAAGTAAGGAGGGGCTTCACAAAGTATCACACATTATTTAGGCATTCAGCTCTCAATCAAGTGGAGAGGGTTACCTGTCCTAAACATCCCCCCTCATTTTTTAGCAAGGGCCCATCATATGTGGGGGATGGGGGGATGATGACTCTCATAAGGGGACCTTATACGTTAGGCTTTAAATACTCAGTTCCCAAAATGTTATACTAATTTAGACCAAAAATGTGGGTCTCTAATCTGCTTGCAATGTTGATTTGTCAAATTACTAATTTTTGTTCTTGTTTCACTACACAGTGTCCTTCAACGCCACAGGAATGGCAGACTGTGGCCTCCCACTTTGCCATTTTTTGGAAGTTGTGCCTTTTTCACCAATAGTGCAAACCCAAGTTCAGAGCGAGATGAGGGGACAGTCTCTTCTTCAGATAATCTTATTATGTTGTGGGTCTGCTACACACACACACACACCTTTTTTTTGTAACTAATGTATGTAGTGCATTACTGACCAAAATCGTGCTCATTTTCAGCACCATGGCAGGAAAATGGCATGATTGTCCAAATTTACACATCACTGTGGGTGCTTTTTACTAAAGGCACATCCACTATGCACTACAAGTGCACTGCAAAAGTACACCTGAAACTGCACTTGGAGTGCAAAGTGGAGTTGCCTTTAGTAAATCACACTCCTTCTCAGCACAAACTAAAATTTGACTACAAATACATATTATGTGCAGTGAAAAAGGAAGCCACACATTGTTGATAATTAAACTTTTTAATACAAGCACATTCACATGTGCGTTTCGAAAAGGTTTTTACAACAAACCAATAAATTGTGTGTATCCAAAACAGAGTTTAATGATAATTTTGTTTCCTTGTTATTTTTGTGTAAACAGGCATGTATTAAACTGTAAAATACTGAACACAGGAACTTACAAAGTTCAACTTTGAAAAGTGAAGACAATATCAGACCTGAGTATGTACAAACTGGGCTGATATTGCCTTCATTACATGGGGTGTCACCCCTGAAAAAAACAAATTTGGAAGATGCACACAGTGTGTCAACATGTGCTAGCTCCCATCATGGGGGATCAATGTACATGCTTTGGGGCTGCAACCCCTTCATCTCAGACACTTTCCACAAAACATGTACATTGATCCCCCATGATGGGAGATAGCGCATGTTTACACACTCTGTGCATCTTCCAAATTTGGAATTTTGATAAATACAACATTTTGGTTTTAAAAGAGCAAAAATAAAACCCTATCTAGTTTTTGTTGTTTCACACTCTCCCCAAAACATCAATGATGTTCTTCATTCTATTTTTTACATCATTGATGTTTTGTTGGATAATTTCCAAATCACGATTGCACCCCATTTCACTGGTAAAACTTCTTCCACATCACCTACAAAACAAAGCAATAAAACACACCATGTAATAAAAATATGGTGATATACATTGCTGAGCTTACCGGAAGCTGTGTTCTCCGACACTCACCTGTTGTGGTGACAATTTGCCCAAACTCCACGATCTCTCCTTCCTCCTCCTGCTCCTGCTCCTCTGTTTGTACTTTTGGAAGTTGGCCTTCTTTGGGAGGGGTGTGGTCCCTGGTGTCCTCATACTTGCCGAGTCTTCTCTCCCCTATGAGAATGTAAACAAAGAATAATTAGCACACAGAGGGCAGAAATAGGAATCTGGAACATTGCATTACGTACGAAGGAAACCATGAACTTGAAAGTGGCCATTTTAAAATGCACAACATGAAATCAAAGCACTTGGAGCATGTATGCAAGCAAGAATAATCATATGAACACACGACAACTACTTACTTTTTTTTAAGAACATGCTTGGTCCTTAGGTACTGCTCGTGCTCCCTCAGTTTCAGGTCTGACCAGCGTTTTCTCAGTTGATCCTTGGATCGGCGTACCCAAAAATTCTTATGAAGACTCTTCACAACTTTATTCATGATCTTGGCCTTTCTGATATTTGGGTTTGGGTAAGGTCCATGCTTCCCATCATAGTCGGTCCTGTTCAATATGTCGACCATCTCCAACATCTCCCCAAAATACATATTTGAGGCCTTAAATCTTGTCTTCCTGGATCGGGACGTTTCAGGCTCCGGGCTTTCCTCACCCTCCTCCTCGTTAGTGGAACTATTATTAGTGCGCACCTGCATTCTCTCCGCCATGTGCTCTCCCCACTGCGCCAAAAGCGAAGGGGCGGGGAATAGTCTAGAAAGAACGTCAGATGCGGGCGGAGTTTCACGCATGCGCACTGTATATAAAACACAACACGCGTGTATCGTCCGTACGATCTGGGAAGAGAGTGAGGCGCGGACGTGACGAATGTGCAAACGAAGGTAAAATTTTTTACTTGGTGCTTCACTAGACTAGACTGCTTCTACATAGGCCGAAGTTGGGACAAGATTAGGAGGGTTTTTAATGGCATTATTATTATTTGAGGGTTTGTCTTGTGTTGCGTCTTGCAGACAATATGGATCCATTGCAAAATGAAAATTTTATGGGGCTATTCCTAGAACTCAACAAGGAGATGCCCTGCCTGTGGCAGTTCCACAACAAGTTTTATGCAGACATAACAAAGAGGAATGCAGCGCTGGAGAAACTGCTTTCTTTGGTGCGGATCATGGTCCCCACGGCAGACATGGCCTATCTGAATAGGAAAATTGGGGCCATGAGGATTACATATTTCAGGGAGAGAAAGAAGCACCTGGAGTCCTTGAGAGCAGGAGATACAGATGCCGTTTATTACCCCAGGATGGTTCACTTTGACAGGCTACATTTTCTTGTAGACCAGGGGGTACCCAGGCCACCACTCAGGCCACCACTCTCCAGTCTTCCTTCAAGACATCCTTCACCCCCAGCTGAGGCTTCTGATGTCCAACCTGGGCCTTCCAGGCAGCAACATGTGGTGGGGCCCAGCTTGAGACAGGTATTGCATTGTTGAACATATTTCTTGTGTTACATTTAATGATGTTAACTAGATGTTCTTATTGATCAGTAAGTTGTGATTTATCAAAGTGGTTTACATATCAAGAGACAGTAGTGACCAAAAATGATTGGGACGGGAAAGAAAAATGCTGGGCTCAGAATGATAGTCTGTTCTATTTGGTAACATTCAATTATCAAAAGCCAGGAGCACAAAATGGTGTGACTGATGATCAAAAAACTAAAACTATGTCCCTTTTTCATACACAGGAAGACCTCAGTCGGGGGGGAGGCTGTGGCAAGTGGCAGCCAGGAGATCGACCAATGCCCTTCTCCTCCTGCCCCAACTACAGGAGCCCAGCCACAGCCTCGAAGGATGCCTGGTTGGAAGTTCCCAAGGAAGAGGAGTGAGTGATGGCCTGGGTTCAGTCTGGTCTGCCAGAAGATGCAGCCTCTTAAAGAACCACATCCTGGGGACATAAATGGCATCTGAATTTCCTGTTCTCTTGGACTTCGGGACCAGACTTCTCTCCCTGAGATATGCACCCCTAAGGCCACCAATTTTTTTATATTCTAATTTGTTCATGTCTGCCCTGGGGGCCAAAGGCTGCACCAAAGTAACAAGTTTCTCCAGCGCTGCGTTCCTCTTTTTAGTGTATTGCGACCAAAATAAAGGTTTTTTTGGTTGATGAAATACTTGCGTATGTGTTTTCCTTCCAAAAGGCCAGTTTATTTGTGAGCAGGCAGGTACATTTCCCAAAAAATAAGTGAAATGAATAACAAGGGGTACCAACACTAAACAACCTCCTGTAGATTAAAAAATAAAAACAAAATCTCAAAAATACAATAATGTTGTGGTAAGTTTACACACACAAAACACCTAAAAAAAAAGGAGAAATGAGCAAACTGTCTTTAAAGGAGATTTTTAGGGAATCCAAAAAAAACAAGCATCCAAAAAAGAATAAACAAAATATAAAATTGTGTAGATGTGACGCAAACTAAAATTGTATTGCTGAAATGGTTAAAAAAAGAGTAATGAAATACGTTCGGGAGAAGTGTGTGTGACTATGAGCATCAAAAGAAGTTCGTTCTTGCAGCATTGTAAAGAACAAGAGAATGCGCTTCATGAAATAATTTTTAACATTGCAGCGTGACGAATGTGCTATATCGCTTACGAGCAGTCGTTTTAGCTGAACGAGCGCTTCCGTGTCGGAATTTGAATGTGAGCATGCGTGACACCTTGTCCGTCGGAGTAGACTACACATGATCGGAGCATGTTCGATCGGACCAGTTTGTCTGAAAATATTTCCATCAAGTTGGAAAACTTGGTCCGACCGATATTCCGACAGAATCAGTCCGATGCATACCACACACAGTCGGATTATCCGACAACACGGTCCGATAGGACGCATTCCGACGGATTCTCCGACTGTGTGTACAAGGGCTAAGAATAAAAAAAATCCCCAGCAACTACATATTGTGATACTTTTGTGACACAAAAGAATGCTATCCTCTCTAAACCCTTGTACACACGGTCAGACATTCCGACGGAAAATGTCCGATTGGACCGCGTTGTCGGATAATCCGACCGTGTGTGGGCTCCATCGGACTGTTTCCATCGGAATATCCGACTGACAAAATTTAGAGCTGGGCTATAAAACTTTCCGACAACATGATCCGATCAGACTTTGTCCGATTGTGTGTAGAGAATTCCGTTTGGACAAAGTGCCTCACATGCTCACATCAAATTCCTAGACCAAAGCTATTGGCTACTAGCCTGAACGTAGTCCCGTCATAACTAAAATTACGTCATCATGTTACGAACAATCGGATTTTCTAACAACTTTGACCGATCGTGTGTATGCAACACCAGTTTCGGACAAAATCCGACGGATTTTGTTGTCGGAATGTCCGACCGTGTGTACAAGGGCTAAGTGCTCATTGAGCTGCATGAACCTTATCATGATATATGATGAAAAGCCTTTGGTGGATGTAAACAAAGATATTACAATCTTAAAATAATCTGCAAATCAATTTTGGTTGGCTATCTCATATGAGAAACTAAATCAAGAGTTACAAACCAATATAAAAAATCCGGAAGCCGATATAATGGAAACCAAAAGATCTAAATTTTTATGAGAGCTGAAAGATTACGAGGAAGGTAACATGTATGTGCGTAAGGACAGCAGATTTCCACACTCAATTTTAAAGAAGACCCAGATCTACCAGTGAGAAAAGGGTTAATTTTAGTTCACCAGAAATCTCAGACACTCAGTCTGATCTTACTGACACAGCTGAGCCAAGTTTATCTAATACATCTTGCAGCTCTGTCAGCTCTCTCTTTTCTAGACAAAGTTCTTCAAACAAATCATCAAAAAACTCCCAGGACACAAAGCAAAGAACAAAAGGAAAAAGGAAAAGGACAAGACAGGGGAAGTCAGCCAGCAAAGGCAGAGCACAAGAAGTATCCAGGATCAAAGAAGCAGGGAGACTAGATACTGTGAATGTACTTAATCTGTCATATGTCGCATTATGATGAACTGTCTTTGTTGTCCAGAGGTTTATCCTTTGCCTCAACCCATGAATTTGATGTTTTTTCAAATGCGCTAGACATTAATCGTTTTATTAGAAATATAATGCTTATAAAACACTTTTTACAAGAAACAACAGCTGATAATGTCGCACCACGCACCACATGATTTGACAATCGCACATACTTCCTGTTTGATCATCTAACTATGACATCTACCTTGGAAAGCCTTCAGTCGGCATCTGAGGGGTGTCTACATGGTATTATGAAAAGTACTATTTACTTGAGTGAGATATTTTACCCCATCCAAGCTCACGGTGAAGCTAAAGATTCTTTTCAGCACACAGTGGAGATTGAACGAAATAAACTAAAAGAATCGTCTTAAATCTACACACATCCTGGGAGGCTTAATTTATCTAAACCAGAATACCTTGCCCTTCAGGATTTAAAGAAGATATTGCCATACGGAAAGCAGATAAGGGCGGGCTGGTGGTTGTCTAAGCCCTTGTACACACGATCGGACATTCCGACAACAAAATCTGTCGGATTTTGTCGGATGGATTTTTTCCGAAACTGGTGTTGCATAACAAACACAAAGTTGTCAGAAAATCCGATTGTTCCGAACGTGATGACGTTATTTCCTTACGACGGGACTACGTTCAGGCTAGTAGCCAATAGCTTTGGTCTTGTAATTTGATCTGAGCATGCGTGGAACTTTGTCCGATCGGAATTCTCTACTAATGATCGGACAAAGTCAGATCGGATCATGTTGTTGGAAAATGTTATAGCCCAGCTCTAAAACTTTGTTGGACGGATATTCCGACAGAAACAGTCCGATGGAGCCTACACACGGTCGGATTATCCAACAACACGGTCCGATCGGACATTTTCCGTCGGAATGTCCGACCGTGTGTACAAGGGCTCAGACACTGACAGCTATAGGGAAGAAGCACTGAGACAGCTGAATGCGATTACATATCGCATACTCAGCACAGATCCAACCCCAGCTATACAGTGCAAAATGAGACATCTTTTGGGTGAAGGAAGAAATGCAGGAATACTGGAACAAAAAATTATAGATTTTTTGATAGTAGAAAAACTGATTGTTCCAGTACCTTCCTAAAGTACACAAAAATCATATTCCTGTCCAGGGCCATCCAATTGTTGCAGGCATAGGGTTCCTATTAGAGATACTTAGTGAGAGGGTGGATGAACATCTTCAACCCTTTGTCACTCATCTACCAGGTTATCTTAGGGACACTGGTACCTTCTTGCCCATACACATAAAATTAAAATGTCAGCAACCAATACTTAGATCACTGTTGATGTTAAAGGGGTTGTAAAAGTTCATGTTTTTTCACCTTAATGCATCTTATGCATTGAGGTGAAAAAACACCTGGCAATGACGGGCACCCCAACCCCCATTTTACTTACCTAAGCTCGTTTACCTGCTCGGTTCGTCCCCGGCATCCTCTTCTCCACGGAGTCTCGGCATTGATTGGATAGATTGATAGTAGTGCAGCCATTGGCTCCTGCTGCTGTCAATAAAATCCAATGACACCCTGCCTATGGACGTAAAGTGTATGAGATGGGAGCGCACCCGCAAGGTAACCCCTTAAAAAATAAAAATTTTTTTACCTAAGCACTATTTTATATCTTACAGTTTTTATAGTCGGGTGTTGTGCGATTTTCTACTTTTGGCCATTGAGTTTCTATTGAAAGATAATTATTTTATGTTTGATCCATCTTCCTCGATGGGAGCTAAATTTTCTCCGTCATTGGCATATTTATATATGAGGTGGTGGGAAGAGGTCTTTCTCGTCACAAATAATAATCCTTTCAGAGTGTATATTGACTGGTACTGTCGCTACATGGATGACCTGGCCTTGGTGTGGATTGGCAAGTTCTCTATGATAGATTCTTTTATTCAGTATCTTAATAACAACAATTGGAGTTCAGTCATCACTTTCACTCTGTTAGAATTGATTATTTGGATATAACACTTACTGGACACATCGACAGTGGCAGGGTTACTACAAAAACCTTCAGACAGCAATGTACTGGCAATTAACTTTTGCTTGCTAGGATTTGTCACCCCTTTCATACCAAACATGCAGTACCAGTGGGGGAGTTTGTGCGAGCAAAGATCATGAAGATTATGAGAAAGAATGTACTGTAGTCTCAGAAAGACTAATGAGGTGAGGATACAAAAAATATTTGATTGATAATGGCAGGATCAAGGCGGAGAAAAAGGATAGAGGTAGCATGCTAAAAAATGCAGAAAACCCTAGTATGAGAAGACAGTCCCATTGTAATAGAAATAAAAAACATTTTGTTACTACTTACTCTAAATTATATATAGTATGTATCGGCGTATAACACGCACCCCAAGTTTAGGAGGGAATTTTAAAGAAAAAAACTTTCAGGAGGGAAGTCTAAGGAGAAAAACAAAAAAAACCCTTACATTTAAATGCCCATCAATGCAGCCTTATCAGTGTCCATCTGAAGCCTTGTCAGTGTCATTTGCAGCCTTGTCCATCATTGCACCCTTGTCAGTGTCATATGCAGCTTTGTCATGCAGCCTTGTCCATCATTGCAGCCTTGTCCATCATTGCAGCCTTGTCAGTGTCATATGCAGCTTTGTCATGCAGCCTTGTCCATCATTGCAGCCTTGTCCCCTTGTCAGTGTCATTTTCAGCTTTTATTTTTTTTAAATGCTGCGGCCAAGATGTCCTGTGTATCTCAGGGGCACTCGGTAGTTCTCAGCCACCTTCGGCCCTTCTCGGCGGCTTTCGGCTCTTCTCGGCGGCTTTCGGCCACCTTCAGCCCTTTCTCGTCGGCTTTTGGCTGCCTTCGGCCCTTTTCGGCGATCGAAAGCCGTCGTGAAAGGGCTGAAGGCGGCCGAAAGCCGCCAAAAGCCGCCGAGAAGGGCCGAAAGCTGGCGAGAAGGGCCGAAGGTGGCTGAAAGCAGCCCAGAGGCTCCAAAATGGTGGAGGATCGGCGTATAACACGCACCCGTGATTTCCCCCTGATTTTAAGGGGGAAAAGTGCGTGTTATACGCCGATAAATACGGTAATCAAATTGTAGCAATTGATCTATCTTATCTCCTAGCCCTTTTCATCTTCATCATCCCCCACGGACATGGCTAAGTACCACTGGATCTTTTCCTTGTGGCAGCAGCACATGTAAACAATGTAGAAGACACAGAAAAACCAAAACTGTCACCACTTTCTCCACAGGCAAAACCTATACTCTTAAACATTTTATTAATTGCAGCTCTAAAATAATGGTTTATGTAGTGGAATGTATTACTTGCCAGATACAGTACGTGGATTGCACCATTCGCCACCTATGAATCAGGGTCTCTGAACACTATAATGACACTGTCAATCCAAATGCCAAATATATTTCTAATGTATCTAAACATTTCAAGACAGAACATGTTAAATGGTCTACAAGAGGGGGGATACCTATCGCAGCCTTCTCCAATGGGAGGTGTGGTGGATACACACGTTAAATACCAGAATGCCGATGGTTATGAACAATAGGATGGATGTTAGCCTGTTTTTGAAATAATGCTCTGAAGTATAGCAATTAATGATTTTTTTGTATTGAAAATCTTCCACTGTTGTGTCAGTGGGACTGTAATGGTTAAAATTTTGTGCTCTTGTTGAAACCCCCTGTTTTTGCGTGTGTTTGTTTGGCCCAGGTCTGGTCATCTCTACCTATAACCAATTAATGGGTTGTGATTTTTGCCCTACATACCTCACAAGGGCTGCTTCCCTTATATATGCACTTGTTTTAATGTCATATTTTTATGCTTTTGATGAAGAACTAAGGCTGAAATACGTCAAGTTTTGGATGATGTTATTGCTGTAATGCTTAAATAAATATTTTATATGGAGAAGCTGTCGAGTTGCCGGCCTGTACTTTCTGTGGGTCTTTTGTGAGCTTAATTAGCCAGAGCACCAACTACTCTACACACCAACGATACGGTTGAGCTTGGGTGAGTTTTTCGTTTGCTACTGTGTGTATATATATATATATATATCTATATATATATATATATATATATTCTACACTGCCTGCAGCGCGTGTGTGTGTGTATATATAAAATTGTGAGATTGGAAGGGGGGCGTGGCTTGGCGCACGGCGGGGATGGCAGCATAACTGAGGAGCTCCGTCGGATCCGTGGCCCTAGCACGTCTAACTGCACTGCTTTTTATCCGAGGATGAACAAACAGCACCGGAATTCACACCACACCCGCTCCCGCCGCTCCGGGATCGCCGGCAGAGAGAGAAACATCTCAGATCTCTTTAAACATCAAGCGGCTGCCCTGACTGCCGCGGAGGAAGACAAGATGGCGCCGATGCACGCCGAGGACGACCTCAGCGAGGATTCGCAGTCGGCGACGGAGGACACCAGCAGGAGAGGTACCTGCACTAATCACCCCCTTACCTATGAGGACATGTCCGGCTTTGCGGCGGACATTAAAACCTCGTTCTCCGCCGCCATTACAGACCTGAAGACCAGCTTCCTGGTTCTTCAGGAAAAGATGGCTGCTTCAGAGACGGCTGGGAAGCATAGAGACAAACAGATTTCTAGGCTGGACAGGGTGGCAAGTGCTCATGCTGTGCATTTTATTGAGATAAACAGACATTTAGAGGACTTGGACAACAGGGGAAGGCGCAATAACATTAGGGTGCGTGGTATACCGGAATCGGTCATGGCCGAGCAAATTCCCGCTGCCTTGCAGAGAGTTTTCAACACTGTGCTGGACAGGCCGGAGGACACGGGTATTGAATTTGTCAGGGCCCACAGAGCCCTCAGAGCTCGGGGTCCGGATACGCTACCCCCTCGGGACATTATATGTTGCTTGCAGAGCTTCTCCCTCAAAGAGGATATCATGTCCAGAGCACGCAGGAATGAGCAGATCATTTTCAACGGGGAAAATATCAAGCTCTTTCAGGACCTCTCGCAAATCACCCTGAAAAATCGCAGGGCTTTGCGCCCTCTCCTGGAAAAGTTGCGAGAAAAGGAGATACGCTATGCTTGGCGCTTTCCCTTTGCCCTGTCGGTCAGGCATGGGGGTAAACAACACATCCTGCGTACCCCTGAGGATCTTCCAGAGTTCTGCACAGCGCTCCAACTTGAACCGCTGGATTTACCGGACTGGTACCAAGAATTCTACCCACCGCCCAAAGATAGGAGTCCGCCTCATTCGCCTCTGACCTCCCCGGAGAAACATCACTCTAAGAAAATGAGACAAGGCCGCCATGAGACACTGGGGTCGGGCACTCCTCGGGGCCGTCCTCATTCCTCCAGGAACCTGCTGGAAGATTGACAAGCTTGCATGGCGCATACCGTGGCAGGCCCTCATCGGTTTAAGGTTCTCCTTCTGATTCCCATGTGACTGGCCGGAGCTGCACAATTTGAGACTCCTTGTTCCCTTTTTTCTTTTTCTTTTATTTTTGGTCTGATTTCAGCCTCTGCTTTTGATCCCCATGTTTTATTTTTCTTTATTCTATTTTATTTCATTTTATTATTTTTTAGCCTTTATATCATTTTTCTTCCCCCTTTTTATTTCGGGGGTTTTTGTGTTTAGCTTCCATGCCCCACTAGTGTTCTTATACACAGCACCACCTCACACTGGGTCTTCAGCTGATAAGGAATTGTATGAGACTGACTGTTGCTTTACAGACCTGATAGAGTAATGGACCCATTATCCGGCAGTGGAAGGTCATATCTCACAGTCCCTGATGGCTGCACGGAACTGCATGGCAGATCACCTTTTATCCCCATGTTATCTGAAGGTTTCCCCCTTTTTTCCTTTTTTTTTTTTGCTCCCCCCCCTGCAGTGCAACTTGGACATTTGAGCATTCATGGGCTTGGTTGGGCCACGGCCCGACCTTCCGTTCCTAGATTATTACAGTTTTACTTGTTTAGCTATAAGATTGATTAACCTCCTCAGGCTGGGCGGACACACAAGTAGGTTGTTGTGTGTGTCGCGCACAGTAGTTGCTGCTGTTCTCGTTGGGTGTCTACATTGACCCCACAATAGTGCCTCGGGCGGATCCAGTTGGGCCCGCCCGTATACACTAACTTTGACCCTCCAGGACGAACTATTCGCCCGCGGAGGGAGTGACTTATACCCTCCACTCTTTTTCTATCGTGCCTTTCTACTCTTACCTATTTTCTCTCTTCTCTCTCTGTATATAACTTGGGGCTGTAGAGTGTTAAGATTTAAATTTGTATTACGGTCTGTCTGATATTGTTTTCTTCTAAGGCTTGATTACAGGTGCGGGTGACCCTCTCTCTCTGAGTCTCTATAATGGTGTACTCCGATCTCGGCGGCAGGCCCACGGTCATTTCCCATAACGTTAAAGGTCTCAACATTCCTGAGAAGCGATCCACCCTTTTACGAGAGCTCAGGAAAGGTAGGCCAAATTTTGTCTTTCTTCAGGAGACGCACTTCCAGACAAATAAGGTACCCAGGCTTACTGACTCCTTCTTTGTGGAAGCACATCATGCCACGAACGAGACTTCTAAGTCAAAGGGGGTCTCGGTCCTGGTAAGCAGGGAGGCCGATTTCGAGCTTTCGGACAAACTGGTGGACCCGGGTGGGAGGTTTATTTTCCTCAGGGGGTCTTGTAGAGGGGTTCCCCTGATGCTGGCGAACGCTTATTTCCCCAACACTGCCCAGCTTACGTTTTGCCACAAATTAATCGACGAGCTGACGGGTTTCTGTAGGGGCTGTTTGATTCTAGGGGGGGATTTCAATGTTCCCTTGATCCCAACGGAGGATACTTCTAATGGGAAGTCGATAGTTACCTATAGAGTTCTTAAAAGACTCAAGCAGCTCTTACACTCGTTGGACCTGATTGACACCTGGCGTTACTTGCATCCTGAGGGTAGAGACTACTCCTTTTTCTCTATCCCCACGGCAGACACTCAAGACTAGACTACATTTTTATAACGCAGAGGGATATTCCTCTGTTGACGGGAGCCAATATTGGGTTACAAACCATTTCGGACCATTCTCCCATTTCCATTACGCTGAACTTATTTACGCCCCCACCCAAACCAAATATGTGGAGATTGAATTCTTCCCTGTTGACGGACCCAGAGGTGCTCTCCTATCTCACCTCTTCCTTATCAGACTTTTTTAGGCGTAACACAACTCCGGAGGCTAGCCCCATGGCGATTTGGGAGGCCCACAAGTGCTTTATTAGGGGTGAATTGATCCGAATAGGCACACACAAAAAGAAGGAAAGAAATAAAGAGATAAAAAGACTGACGGATAGAATTCGCTCCCTGGAATCTCTTCATAAACAGTCCCTTGCAATAGACACCGCAACTGCCCTATTAGAAGCTAGACGGTCCCTTAAACAAATTTTTGACACCAATACTAGGAGATTTCTCTTCTTTAAAAAAAAGATTTATTACGAACACGGAGACAAGACGGGCAAGATACTGGCCAGAGCTTTGAGGACCCTTCCGACACGGAATAACATCGCGGGCATCAAGAATAGGGAAGGTAGAATTGATAGGGACGTAACCAGCATAGCTCGACATTTTCATGAATACCATACGAATCTCTACAACCTCCCTTCCCGACATAAATCGTCAGAAGCGCAGCCTGACAGGTCCCAAGTTATAAAAGAGTATCTGCAGTCTGCCAATCTCCCTTCCCTTAGTGCCGACGATGCCGCCCTGTTAGAAAGACCTATAGACATAGCGGAGCTTCGATCGGCCATTAGCGACCTGAAACCTGGTAAGAGCCCTGGCCCAGACGGCCTTACGGCCATTTACTACAAGACGTTTTTGGACCTACTAATTCCCCCTCTCCAGAACGCTTTGGGAGACCTGTCCAGACGGGACCATGTCCCAGACGATTTCTTGGCGGCGTATATTACGGTGCTACCCAAAGAGGGAAAGGATCCCCTGGTTTGTTCAAGCTATAGGCCGATTTCCCTACTTAATATCGACGTGAAGCTCATGGCCAAAATCTTGGCTAACAGGCTGAGGCCTCTGCTTTCCGACCTGATAGGTCCCGACCAGGCTGGGTTCATGCCTGGTAGGGAGGCCAAAGACAACGTGACGAAATCACTGAACCTACTTCACTTGGCTCACCAGCGAAAGATCGAGGGTCTTCTCCTATCGACCGACGCGGAGAAGGCCTTCGATCGAGTAGCATGGAACTACATGATGATCTTCTATTTTATTTAACTGACCCGCATGTCTCCATCCCGTCCCTGGTGAAGGAGTTCTCCATTTATGGTTCCCTCTCCAACCTTAAAATAAATTACTCTAAGTCTGAAGCCATGAACGTCACGTTGAGTCCGGATTGCTTGACTAAGACTCAGACTAACAGCCCCTTTAGGTGGGTTAGGTCCGCCTTAAAATACCTAGGAATCTGGTTGACACCACATCTATCCTCAATCTTTGAGCGTAACTTCCCCCCTCTCCTTAAAACTATAGAGGGAAGGCTGCGGGACTGGCACCCCAAATATTTTTCATGGTTTGGCAGGGCAGCCATCTGCAAGATGACAGTTTTGCCTCAAGTTCTGTACCTACTCCGCACTTTACCCATTAAAATACCCCAAATCTTTTTTAAAGCTCTACATGCTTCACAGATGAGATTTATCTGGGCACACAGGCCCCCTCGGCTGAAATCCACTCTTTTAATGGGACCTAAGGCCAGGGGGGGTCTGGGTATCCCTGATTTCAAAGGTTACTATCAAGCCGCACATATAGCACGAATAATAGACTGGCACTGTCACCATCGCTTTAAAGACTGGGTCAACATAGAAAATGAGGCGAGCGTAATCCCCCTACGTTTCTCTCCCTGGATACCCATATCTAAATATCCCACGGCAGTGAAGGCACATCCGCTTATTGGCACCACACTTAAAATTTTTCACGAGCTTACCAAACATTCTAAATTTTCTACCCCCTTAAGCCCTCTTACACCCCTGCTTGATAATCCTGACTTTCCGCCTGGGATTAGCAACCAATTCTTGAACCCACAGGGCTTGGGGAAGCCCCTTCTGGCAAAGCACTGCTTTTCAGACAGGAAAATGAAAGATTTTATGCCCTTCAAAACGGACAAAGGTACTCCACGCATGCCCCTTTGGTCATATTTCCAGATATGTAGCTTTGTCAATTCCTCAGATCACAGGGTTCATTTCACAAGAGAACTCACTGAAATAGAATCGGTCTGCTGGAAGGGTGAACCTGTTCCGAGATCGACTTTGATCTCCTACACTTGGATACAAAACTTGAGACCGCGGGACGACAATAGACTCAGAGAGAGATGGTCAGAGGAACTGGGAGTTGCGATCACTGACAAACAGTGGGAGACATCATGTATCCTGGCTCACAGGTGCTCACTAAGCACACGAATGCAAGAAACAGCTTTTAAGATACTGTCTCATTGGTATGCAACGCCAGTGAAACTTCATAAGTGGTACCCGCAAACGTCAGATAGATGCTGGAGGTGTGGCACTGAAGAGGGCACCTTGCTCCATATATGGTGGCAATGCGAAAGGCTGGTACCATTTTGGTCCAAGGTGGTCGAGACGATCGCACAGATCACGGAGACTAGGCTCAGATTAGACGCTGCATGCTGTCTTTTACATATTTCAAACTTCTCTCTCCGGAAGTATAAAAATTCGCTCTCAAGACATATGATAAACGCAGCCAATTCCCTCATTCCCCTTTTCTGGAAATCTACAACCATTCCCACCTTGAGGGACTGGCTGAATAAAGTGTCCTACATTTGTGAAATGGAGGACACAGCGGCACAGTCCAACGAATTGGTGACCCGCTATCACAACACCTGGTCTCCGTGGTTTGCATTTAGATTCTCTCAGGCTTACACTATGTTGCAGTCACAAACTTGAACTGTCAGAGTAACCGGGGGAGACTCCGAGGCATCAAGGGGCGGATCGTCCCTAGACGCTAGTTGATACATATGCTGGTTTACCCGATCTCACACCTAGAATCATTCTGCTACCGCTGGAGGGGGCCCTTGTGGTACTTCCCCCTACACTCTTGCTCCTCTTTCTTTCTCTCTTTCCTTTTCTCTATATTCCTTACTTTTCCTCTAACTGCCCTTGTTTCTTTCTCTTTGGACCGCAAAGAATAGGAAATTCAGTTAGGCTGGTATTTGAATGTGTATGGCTTGATGTAGCTTCAAAGTGTCGATTAGGTCTGTACACCTTCTGTTATGACCACAATCTGATATGTTTTACCTTTATAGTCAATGTTCTCATCTTGTATACTTTTCGAGCACTTTCTCTGTTCTGAAATGTATATGTGGTACTGTGCAATTTCTGTTCTAACGTGTTTTGTACTTTGCTAATAAACTTTTTCTTTAATGGAAAAAAAAAAAAAAATTGTGAGATTGAGGAATTAAACATTAAAGTTTCAGGCACATTTACAATGAGCTGCGCCAGTCCAAACTGCAGTTTTAGGGCGTGGCAGCCTACTTTTATTGAATAAAGGAAAGTCCATTTATACATCAGTTGCCCACACTGGGGTTTCTTCCACATAACTTGAATTAACAAAAATACCAAGCCACCTGGCTTACGTGTTGGCAGCATGGCTACTCCTCTTACCAGTCCTCTCTAGTCTTCAGTCACAGTTCCCTGATGCGTGGCCCACCTCTCGCCTAAGGATTTAGGTTCTCCTGACACCCCTGATGGGAGCTGGCTTAAATCCTGGAGACCTGCTGGGTCCTCTGACCTCTTGATGAGACCTCTGTCCCGTGGCTTATGGCTGAGGACCCCTGACCCCAGGTGAGACCTTCCATCTCCCACACTGGGGGCGGTCTCCAAACTGGAAGCTGTCTACAATAATTAGAGCTTTGAGCAATTCTCAGACCTGACTATATAATGACCCTGTACACCTGTGTAGTGAGCCAGGTTGCAGGCGTTTACAAAACCTGGACCCAAGATTGAATGTCTGATTTAGAACTAACGAATATGGAGAGATGCTAGTTCTGAACCATGCATTAAGCCTTAATGAGACTCCTGGGTCACCTTTTCTTATAAACTTATAGCAACAGAGCCTCTCTCTGTCACATACCTTCCCCCTATGTTTCCAATCGGAGGGCAGAAGACACAAGCTTCTTACTCTGGCACCATTAAAGGGGAACGCTTCTCCCTTTGACCCATGTAGACCTTCCCAGGTCTTCTTCCTGACATGAAAGGCAAGAGAGTAGTGGTGCGCAGTACTAGCTTAGGAAATGTTGGCCTACAAGGTCTATAGATGCCACAAATACAGGTATTTAAATGCTAGGTGTGCTACCACCCAGACTAAAAGGGTAATGTGTATGGAGCTTACTGTATATGTTCTATGAGGGAACGTGGGAAACCCTCGCCACTATAACATAATAGTGTTTGGGATGAGTATTAGATAGATGGAGCCATACGCGAAAAAGGAATATAGTGGTTAAAACCTAATAATTTCCAATGCGATTTTTGGAGTTAGCATAAAACTATAAAGTGGTAATGCTGAACAGTAAGTGAGTCCGTATTTGCATGTCTTACAACATCCCGTGAATAAAATATATATATATATAAAAAAATGTGGTAATAACTGATGCGATTTGTTACAGCTAATCCAATCGCATGAAAAGTGCTAGTGCTAAGTGATGAATAAATGTGTTACAATGTCTACTACACCATAAACAGCAATGTATAAACAAACAATTATTGGCTTAATAAAACAGTTTAGTGCAAAAAAGTGGCTAATTGTGGCTAGCAAAAATCGCATAAGGTGCCAGTGCTAAATAAAAATTATAAATTAGATACGTGTGGGTGTCTTTCCACCATATAATAAATAATAAATGCAGTGAAGCGAAATGAGGTCATGCAAAATTGATAAAGAAAATGAATGAAGAGCGCAACATTAAAAACGCATAAGTAATATTTGTGTTGCAGGTGGAAAAAATAATAAAATCTCTCTAGAACTGATACAGGTAAATAGTGCTCAGTAGTTGAAAACGATATAACATATAAATTGCACAATAACATGTGTTAAAATTGTGTCCATTCAAAGCTTGTGCGACAACCAATAGCGATTATATCCAAAATCGCATATGGCAAAAAGATCACATACGGTGCTGGTGTTTAGTTCTATGTGAACTATAACGATCTGATCGGTGGTGGTGGTAGTGAAAGTATCCCACGTGGTCCTGTGTACTTGAGATATGGGTGTCCCCTTACCTTACAGCTGTAAGGTAACAGCATGTAACTTGTGTATCCTCAGGATTCCTGGTGGTCTTTATCCCACAAGGTCTTGTTACTGTATCCCCGTCTCCTGCCTATTCCGCTGTGTGGTCTCTTTAAATGGTTGCTCAGCGATGCCCAGTATGGGGGGAGGGGGTTGTTACCTCAGCAGTTTATGTAAGGGATTTAAGCAGATAAGGAGGAAGGGAGCCCCATAGCGTAGTAATTTATGAACAAAATTGAGGTTTATTCAAAAAGCAATTAAAATACTCACAAAACATACAGAGTTCAAGCATAAGGTATAAACGAGCTGCGAGCTCGATTGCGTCACTTACGGTAGCGTCCCGACGCGTGTTCGTCACGGTCACGTGACTTCATCAGGAATAACGCTTATATTCTTCTTCCTGACATGCTTCCACAAGCACTTTTGAGACCTCAACAAGGTCCTCCTACCAACTTTCAATCTTAGGGTCTTAAGTATACCTTTGCTTTCTTGGTGTATTTTGGCTTTCCTGACACCTTTTCCCAACTTTCTGATGCTGTAGGGAACTTTAACCCCTTTCTTTCTCATTTTTATCAACTTCAACCACTCTTGATATACCCTTGGATCATTAATCCATTCGTGGTTATTCTTGGCAACCAATACCGCATTTGCAACAACCTGCAACATCAGTTCATCAATTTCCCTGTTACTGTTACCAACTGTTATTTTCTGTCAAAGTGTCTTCAGGTACCTCAACTTGTACCTCTTTGTGGGTAATGGGCAGAATCACCGCTACTGCTGCATCTGTTCCAGTCCCTTGCTTCACGTGAGGTCTAGCAGCTGAGGCAGTATCAACCACTGCTCAGGCGCACCAGTTCCCCTGAGCGCCTTCCACACACAACTGCCACTGGAAGCACTCTTGCAGAGAGCTGGGAGACCACTTTTCCACATAACCAGTAACCCACATTGTAGCAACCAATACCAATTTCTATCAAGATTTATTAACATCGCATGCACCCCTTGTCTCCACTGATTTGTACTACGCAGTACCAGACCGTCCATCTGTGGTGGATACACGCAGGTGTACAACGAAAAGGATTTCACCAATTTCAGCATTTCTATCAACATCTTGGTTATTTCCAGCCTCCAAACATAGAACTTTAGGGACTCTTCCCTTACTAGTGACGAGGAGGGGCTCATTTGCTAATGCTTGAGAGGCCAAGATACTTAAAGGGGAGGGCCACCCTGAAAAACAAAAAAATGTTAAAAATTACAAAAAATCTAAAAAAAAAAAAATGAAAAAAATTTTTTTTTTTTACTTACCAGAAATGCCTGTTGCTAGGCACTTTCTCCTAATCTTCCTCTTCCTCCTCCGCGGAGATCTTCTGTCTTCTCTCTTCGTCGCGGCGTCTTCTGGGTAATGAGTCGCGCTGTGTTCTGGGAACTGTGTGTTCCAGAACACAGCGCGTCCCATTCAGAAAGCGCTGCGGGACTCGCGCATGCGCAGTAGCTGCGGGACTCGCGCATGCGCAGTAGGAAACGGGCAGTGAAGCCATAAGGCTCCGCTGCCTGTTTCCCTTACAAGGGATGGCGGCGCCGGGACCCGAGAGCCGAGGGACGGGTCGGCCTCGGGCGGCCGACATCGCGGGCGCCCTGGACAGGTGAGTGTGTTTATTAAGTCAGCAGCTGCAGTGTTTTTTTTTTTATAACCGGCCCTCCGCTTTAAGGAGACCTCCACCTCAGAGGTAACTGACACAACTTGTGGCTCCCTTTGCGCACTGCCAAACGCATGCGTCATATTCATCCGTCATATTCATCCTCTCATTTTTAGCAATACTGAGCCTTTCCAAGTCATTATCCATTACCCCATCATTCTGACATTTAACATGGTTAAACTGTTGCTGTGGACAACACTTCTGCTATGTGTACGCCCTTTTCCAATCCTTCCGACTGGAGAGGGTTAAGTTCTGCACAGCCAATGCATCAGTGTCTACTGGCTCTGCAGCCTCTCCATTTGTCACATCAGCAATAGTGTCCACCTCACTATCACACATGAATGTTTCCTTCAATACTACCATTAACTTTCTTGCCAAGCTATCCCAGTCTATCCTGTCTGTGCTCCAGTCACCGACACTCCATCATACTGCTCCATCTACCCAAAGAGACACAGGCGGATAGAGTGGCTCAGCAACAGACTTTCTGTTCAATTCAATTCGGATTCGTATGAAATACTAATTTTCGTTAGATTCGTAAACTTTTTGTTAAAATAACGAAAGTTTGTTGATGAATTTATCATTATGAGGGGCTCCCACCATCCCTGTGCTGTGTTGACTTCCTGGGTTTTTAACCTTTAGTTTCGTTAACTTTTTGTAAAAATAAGGAAAGTTCATTATTATTAATTTATCATTATGAGGGGTTCCCACCATACCTGTGTTGTGCTGACTTCCTGGATTTTTAACTTTTAGGTTTGTTAACTTTTCGTCACAATTACGAATGTTTGTTATGATGAATTTATCATTATAAGGGGTTCCCATCATCCCTGTGCTGAGTTCCCAGGTCTGTACACCTGCTGTGTCCATTATGAAGCGTTCCCACCATCCCTGTGCTGAGTTTCCGGGTCTGAGTGTACACCCACTGTGCCCATTATGAGGGGTTCCTACCATCCCTGTGCTGTGCTGACTTCCTCTGATTGGTGAACAAAACACCAGTCACAATTCTGTTAATTTGGATCCGAAATACGTCAACAAAATTTTGTATTTCATATAAAATTTGTGAGCATAGAAATTCCAATAGGGTTCCCACCATCCCTGTACTGAGTTCCCAGGTCTGTAAACCTGCTGTGTGTCCATTATGAGGGGTTCCCACCATCCCTGTGCTGAGTTCCCGGTTCTGAGTGTACACCCGCTGTGCCCATTATGAGGGGTTCCCACCATCCCTGTGCTGTGCTGACTCCCTCTGATTGGTGAACAAAACACTAGTCACAATTCTGTTAATTTGGATCCGAAATTCCAAAATTCGTTAACAAAATTTCATATTTCGCATACAATTTGTAAGCATAGAAATTCCCCATAGGGTTCTCACCATCCCTGTGTTGACTTCCTGGGATTTTAACTTTTAGATTTGTTAACTTTTCGTAAAACAATTACGAATTTTCGTTATGATGAATTTATCATTATGAGGGGTTCCCACCATTTCTGTGCTGTGCTGACTTCCTGGGTTTTTAACTTTTAGGTTTGTTAACTTTTCGTAACAATTACGAATTTTCGTTATGAATTTGGACCCAAAATCCGTAAATGAAATTTCGTATTTAGTACGGAATTCGTATGCATAAAAATTCATATTTTGGATTCGTACGAATTTACGGAATTTCAGATTAATTTTTGATTCGTATGAAATGAATCGCACTTGTCTACTGCACGCCACTAACTAACCTGCCTCTAGCTAATGTTCTCTCAATCATAACACTATATACGACCACTGTGCAAGCAGCCTTATATAGTGTGGGGCGTGGACTTAGCCCCCTGAGCCAAAATTGACTAAAGGCACGCTGCCTTTGGGCATTCATGGCTTTCACAGCAGAGAACGCTGGGTTTGGCCAAAGCATGTAGGTCAGGTGCATGCTTTGGCCAATCAGCATCTATTAATGCACTGCGATTTTGAATTTGCCAGGAACGCCCCATATGTTCGGTTAGTTTGGAAGCAAACAAACCCCCGATGTTTAAGTGAAACTTGGGTATGTTGGAAGGCTGGCCGCAGGCTAGCCTGAATTTGTAGGAGGAGTCTGAGGGCTTTAAAATCCCTCCTCCTCCATCAGAGCCTTCGTCGGCTCTTTTCTGGGTTAGCTGACACGTCACTTCCGGTTAGCTGAGCAGCAGAATGGTTGCCTGCTGGAGTTATCATTGTTTCCCTCCCAGTGATTGCAGTTCCGGTAGGTGCGGGCGGGTGGCATCAACGGGGGCCCATATCGGATGCCACCCGTCCCGCTCAGGTGCCGGCCTGAGTCAGCGCGGGGTGGTGGTCAGCCCAATCGCGGTAATACGTCCGCTTTTGGGGGGGGGGGTTACTTCACGCCAGGTGCACCTTGCTTCCCCTGGGTACTGCGGTGTAGGTCGGCCGCCCACCAGCTCCTCTCTCCCGGGGCAGATCCGGCTGCACGGGTGGGGCGTCTGTATGCTCAGCCAGCTCCATGAGGGAGCCGCCGGCTGGTGCCCATTCAGTTCCTGGTACTGGGGGGGGGGCTCCACGAGGGGGACACGCCGGCCGCCCGCTTCTCCCGCTGTTCCGCTGGGAGAGGAGGGGGGGGATTCGGCTGCCCATCGAACTTCCCTGTCCTGGCTCCACGTGGGGGCCGCCCGCCCGCTTCTCCCGCTGTTCCGCGGGGAGAAGGGGGGGGGGGTTTGGCTGCCGTCAGCTCCTCTGTCCTGGGGGGGTCTGGCTCCATGAGGGAGCCGTCCGCTTCTCCTGCTTTCCGCCGGGAGGGGGGGTGGGGGGTTCTTTCGGCTGCCGTCAGTTCCCATGTCCAGGGTAGATCAGGTTCCACATGGGGGCCACCCACCTGTTTCTCCCGGTGTTCCGCCGGGAGAGGGGGGGGCTTCGGCTGGCCGCCGGCTCCCCCTCGCATCTTCTGGTCCACTCTCTAGTGCATTAAGACTGTGTGTATTTGCACACACTTTGCCCGGGGGGGTGGGGGTGTGAGTGTATGTTCGGCCACCAGCCTGTTCCTCTCCCCATGTAATGCTGGCTCACAGGGGGCCGCTTCACTCGGTACTCACGTCAGGAGGGGGGTGGGGTTGATTGGCTGCTCCTCTCCCTATGTACTGCGGGCTCCATGTGGGGGCCGCCGCCTGGTTTCTCCCCGTTCAATGGGGGGGGTCCGTCTTTCTATCCTACATTTCAGTCAGTTTTGGAATCTGCGACTTTCCTCTTGGTGAGGGGGAGGGGATCGGCCGCCGCCGACTCACCCTCTCCCCTCACAGGTGCGGAGCACCCGCCGTTTTCTCCCAGTGTGTGTGGGGGGGGGGATTGGCCGCCCGACGGCTCCTCTCTCCCCATGCACTCTGGCGGCCTCCGGCCAATTCTGAAGGGGGGGGGATCGGCATCCACCCCCACATCCGTGCCGCACACCTGGTGGGGGGGTCAGTGTTCTGTCCCCTCCTGCTCCTCTCCTCTGGCTCCACCAGGAGGGGGGGGGGGGCGATGGAGCTCTGGGGGTGTACGGTCACTGACATGACCACCCACAGCTATATTACTACGGCAGGTCTGCCAGGGTTACTGCTGTCTTGTTAAATTTGCTTCTTTGGTCTATGTGTCGATCGCAGCCTGCGTTCTGTCCAGGTTTCGGTCGTAAGCATTTTCTATCCAACATGTTCTGTCACAGCGTTTGCTGTCCAACATTTCTGTCAGTATTTTCGGTCACAGTGTTTCTGTCCAGCATTTTCTGTCATATCGTTCCTGTCCAGCATTTTCTGTCACAGCGTGTTCTGTCATTTCGTTTCTGTTCAGCTTTCAGTCTTGGCGTCACCCTTCACCTACCACTTGCCGCTTGCCGGCCAGTTCACCTCCCAGGTACTCTCGCCATGCTCCATGGAGGGGAGCCCCCCCCCCGCGTGTCCACGCACCCCTTTTCAGTCACGGGGGGGTTTCACGGCATTCGGCCCCAGGTTTCTGTCTCTGCGTTCTTCTGTCATCACGTTCCGTCCTGCATTTCTCTCATATCGTTCCGTCCTGCATTTCTGTCATATCGTTCCATCCAGCTTTTCTGTCATATCGTTCCGTCCAGTATTTCTGTCGTAGCGTTTCTGTCCAGCATTTCAGTTGTAGCGTTTCTGTCCAGCATTTCTGTCGTAGCGTTTCTGTCCAGCATTTCTGTTGTAGCGATTCTGTCCAGCATTTCTGTTGTAGCGATTCTGTCCAGCATTTCTGTTGTAGCGTTTCTGTCCAGCATTTCTGTTGTAGCGTTTCTGTCCAGCATTTCTGTTGTAGCGTTTCTGTCCAGCGTTTCTGTCGTAGCGTTTCTGTCCAGCGTTTCTGTCGTAGCGTTTTCTGCCCAGCGTTTCTGTCGTAGCGTTTTCTGCCCAGCGTTTCTGTCGTAGCGTTTTCTGCCCAGCATTTCTGTCGTAGCGTTTTCTGCCCAGCATTTCTGTCATAGCGTTTTCTGCCCAGCATTTCTGTCAGATCCGTACGGGCTGAGGTTTGTTTCATTTTGTTGTCGTCCCTTTATTTTCTCTCCCATATAACACACGTCATATGGTGCACGCTCATTTCTTTGCACATCTGCCCACCACGGTTTGTGGGTATACTAGGCCGGAGGGTTGATTGCTACCTGTCTGCTTTCTGTCATGGCGTTTTTTACATAGCTTTTCTGTTAGCCAGGGCTCATTTCCTGGTCTGTCACGCCTACGGACCATACGGGCTGAGGTTTCGTTTCAATTGATTGCCGTTCCGCAATCTTCTCACCCGCATACCATACGTTATACGTTGCATGCTTATTTCATCTCACTTGTACGTCTACCCACCACGGTCTGTGGGTACACTAGCCCTGAGGGTTGTTTGCTATCTGTGTCTGTTGTTCTGTCACAGCTTTTCCATTCGTAGCATTGTCGTTCATAGTGCATGTTAGCTGGGGCTCACATCAAGGGTCTGTCACGTCTACGGACCCATACGGGCTGAGGTTTCGTTATTAATTGATTGTCATCCCACAATCTTCTCGCCCGTATACTGTACGTCATACGTTGCACGGTTATTTCTTCACTCTTGTATGTCTACCCACCACGGTCTGTGGGTACACCAGCTCGGAGGGTTTGTTTGCTATCTGTCTCTGTTGTTCTGTCATAGCATTTCGTTTGTAACTTTCATGTCATAGCTTGATGTTCGTAGTATGTCGGTTAGCTAGGGCTCACATCCAGGGTCCGTCACGTCTACGGACCCATACGGGCTGAGGTTTCGTTTTTAATTGATTGACGTCCCACAATCTTCTCGCCCGTATACCATACGTCATACGTGCACGTTCACCATACCTTTACTACTACCCACCACGGTCTGTGGGTACCTTAGCCCTGAGTGTTCGTTTTTTAATTACCTGTCTTGGCGCTGCAGGTTGCTCGGGCTCACTCACTACATACACTAGGGTTTGTGTCAGCATTAGGTTCACATTCACGCGCTGTTGGTCTTGTCATTTCTGCACTTACATCCTCATACTTGTTAGGTACGTAGGGGTATTGTTTCGTGTGTGGGTTGTCTGTTCTCTTTTCGCTTGTTGTGTGTTTCTTGGTTCAGGGTTTGGGGTGGGTTGCGGAGGAGGCCGGTGCACATTCATCCCTCCACCATGGCATGGGGGTTCAGTGCTTGGTAGCACCCCATTTTTAGGGGTGGGACCAAACTCTCTTAGCTCAGTTATCGCCGGGGTACCCCTTTCCCGGCCTCAGCTGGGGGGGCAGTATTCAGTGGGTTATTCCCCACTCTGTTCAAACCTCTTACATCCACCAGTGCAGCGCATGTTTCGGGCAGGATTCTTCAACCCAGTTCATGAAGTTTCTCTATGCGCTCTTATTTGTTAGTCAGGATGGTGGGGTTCATAGCCCGTTAGGCTTGCACTGAGGTCTCATCTGCGGCTCCTGTTCTTCTCAGTGCGCCTTCAGGTGTGGTTGGAATTTCTCACAGTGGCTTGTAGAACTGGGGGCAGTGTGGTCTTGCATAATCAATCTGGCCATTGGTTCTTATCCAGAGTTTGCAGTGGGCTTCTCACAATGGGGGATGGTCTCATAGGTTCATGTTCATGGCTTTCGCTGGGTATTGCATCAGCAATTTGGCCTCATCTGCCAATTCCGTGAAGTTTCTAGCAGGTGACCAGTTTTCAGGACCTACAAACTCCTGTCAAGCTGTCCATTTTTGCGGCTCACCCTCTCTAACCATCAAGGGAGGAGAGTCAGGGATGTTTCTCTTTGGCACGGCGACCAGTTAATGGACAGGTCTTCGTGGTGTTTCAGACTTCCTGTCTCCCTCCTTGGCAGTTCCCAGTTAGTGCTCTAGGCAGTTCTCTCTTACCACTTACCCATCTATACCAATGAAGGGGATGTTGTAAGCTAGGGGTTTGTGGTCATATTTCGGTACCTTAACCTTGGTGTCGGGCAAGTAAGTTGGCCTTCTCTGCATCATTCCGTGGGTCTGTGCTTTCTCCATCCTCTCACTACCAACAGTTGTTCTCACGCCCAGGTTACTTGCCAAACCTGGCTGGAATCCTAAACCCCCTTTTCTGGTTATTCATCTGGTTCCTGGGCAATTTTGGTAGGTCTCGCAGGGGGTCCTTTCTTTACATCAGGTTCATGGGGCGCTGGAGATCCTCCATGTTAGCAGCTACATACGTAACCCCCTTTCCTGTAGTCAGCCGGGCATTCGCATTTTCCGGACTAAACGATTGTTGCGGGCCTTCTTTGTAGCTTTCACATCACACCTACTTTGTGTCTTTTTGCCCTCTTTTAGGCATACTGTCCAGCCAGGCCAAGGCACACCTCAGGCCTTGGCAGTTAGGGTCATCGTATTTCCGTATGAAGACTCTGACTACAAGTTGGAAGGCTGGCCGCAGGCTAGCCTGAATTTGTAGGAGGAGTCTGAGGGCTTTAAAATCCCTCCTCCTTCATCAGAGCCTTCGTCGGCTCTTTTCTGGGTTCCCACCCACCCGTTCCCCCATATTTTCATCATTTCATTTACATTTCATACATTCATTCAGGGTATGCCCTCTTTTAGGCATACTGTCCAGCCAGGCCAAGGCACACCTCAGGCCTTGGCAGTTAGGGTCATCGTATTTCCGTATGAAGACTCTGACTACAAAGTATAATTATTCCAATTAATCCACTCCAACTATATATCCTGAGAGCATTCAGGGCCAGAAGGACTCCTATCCTAGACTCTCCCGACATTTTAGAAGAACAAAAACAACTCCTTACCCCACAGTGGAGGTTAAGTCAATCCAGGCAAACCATACCTTATCAATTTTTTTAACACGACCCCTGGAAAGATAGGTTGCTCTGTAATATGGCATAATGGAATTCACTAGACCCTTTGAGAAGGATGCATTTGACTCTTTCTAGTGTATCAGAATGGCTTTCCTGCCATAAAATAGTAGGATATTTAGTAGGGTTCTAAGAACCCGAGAGGGAACCACCTCCTTCACAAGGCATAGGCATACTTTGGCCGAAAAAGGTATGAAGATTGCCAGGCATCTGATATACGGGAAGTGACTTCAGTCCAAAAATCTGAATCTGTTGACACTTTCAAAATATGTGTTCCACATCTGGGAAGTGGAGCAATGCTAGCATTCATCTGAAGAACTGGGATAGATCTTGGCCAGTCTAGCTGGGGTATAATAAATCCTATGAAGGAATATGAATTGGATTAATCTATCCCAAGCTGACACTAAATGTTTGAACGGTTGTTCCCAAAGCTCATCCCAGTCCTCCACCTTAATATCTGACAACTCTGACACCCACCTCTCCCTGCCTTTTTTTTCTTTTTAAATAGATTCTTATATGTCACTGATAAAGTCTTGGTAAGGTCTTCAGTCAATAGAATATCTTCAAAGGCAGAAATTGGATTTGGGTACCCAGGTTGGGAAGTGACGCAGGAAATATAATATGACTGGTAGAATCTTCAGATCAGCCTCATCGTTTGCTCTATCATCCAGTGGCAATATGGAAGACTTATCCCAATTAACCCTAAATCCTGAGAAAGTACCAAAATTGTTCAAAATAGTCAGCACTGCTTGAAGGGACTGTTCAGGGTCTCTAAGGAATAGGAGGAGCACGCTACGTTCCGTTGTTTGTAAGCACGGGCGTGTGTACTGTAGCTGGCCAGGCGCAAAATACTTTTGTTTATGTTGTTTTTAGCCTCTTCAGAGCCCTCTGCTTTTAAATTTATAAATAAATTACCCAGCGGGTTTTACCTATGGCTGCCCATTGATCTTTCCTTCCAAGCCACGCATACTAAGGCACACACAAGCTTGCATCTGAGGTTTGGGTCTGCTGTCGTTTGGTCCGGGAGATCCCTCTAGACATGGCGATTGGATCGAGACTGGAACTCCATTGAGGAAAAGGCCATGGCTGGGTGTTAGCCACAGGCATTACTTGTCTGTTAGCTGGTAAGCGCACGATCTACGCGGCGGTGGGATTACAAGTAAAAGTCACAGTTTGGTTTGCAAAAAAAGTCAAATTTTTTGGAATCAACCACAAGCTGATATCTGCCACAATTTGATAGAGACGGTCCTATTGAAAATGTTGTTTGATCTATATTGGAATTTCTTTTTTCCTTTTTTCTTTTTATATTTTTATATTTTTTTATCACTGAATAGTCACAAAATTCTTTGGTTTCTTGAAAATAATATTTTCACAGGTCATTTGGTCATTTTTCTATTACTAAGTTTAAGGGTGTATGGTATAGAGCGCAGCTATTTTTGTTTCTACAATAGGAGTAAGTCATCTGCATATAGTGCGAGTCATTCCCGTATAGTACCTACCTGAATGGCCCCCAACCCTTGTGAAGATCTGAGAGTGATTGCAAGGTGAAGTGTGGGTGCCCCTGTCTAGTGCCTCTACCAATGGTAAAAAAAAGAGGGAATCAGAGAGGCCAAGCCGGATCGACGCACGGGGGCCACTATAAAGAAATGCAATCGCTCTCCAGAACATAGGCCCAAAATGCATAAGTTCTAACACCCTGTGCATATACTGCCAATCTACTGAATCTAAAGCTTTTTCGATGTCTATAGACACTATAACTCTCGTGTGCGATTACTCGGCAGGAAGTTGTAGATGAGTGAAAAGTCTCCTTAACCACTTCAATACCCGCCTATTGTCATATGATGTCTGAAGATGGGATCTCCAATGCTGGGAGGGCATCATATGATGTCCTCTGGTTCCAGGCATATAGGGGGCACACGTCACTGAGGAGCTGATGCGTATGCCTGGCGGCTGGCTCGTGACAGAGCAAAAACGCGAATCTGTGTGTGTAATTAATCCTATCCCCTCACAGTTAGAATCACTCCCTAGGTAACACATTTAATCCCTTGATTGCCCCCTAGTGTTAACTCCTTCCCTGCCAGTGACATTTATACAGTAATCAGTGCATATTTATAGTACTAATTGCTGTACAAATGTCAATGGTCCCAAAATAGTGTCAAAAGTGTCCAATCTGTCTGCTGCAATGTCACAGTCATGATAAAAATCACAGATCACCGCCATTACCAGTAAAAAAAAAAAAATAATAATAATAAAAATACCATAAATCAATAACCTATTTTGTAGGCACTATAACTTTTGCACAAACCAATCAATATACGGTTATTGCAATTTTTTTTACCAAAAATATGTAGAAGAATACATATCGGCCTAAAATGAGGATTTTTTTTTAATTGGGATATTTATTATAGCAAAAAGTAAAAATGATTGTGTTTTTTTTTTTTTAATTGTCGCTCTTTTTTTGTTTATAGGGTAAAAAATAGAAAAACGCAGAGGTGATCAAATACCACCAAAGAAAGCTCTATTTGTGGGGGGAAAAAAATTCTTAATTTAATTTCGGTACAATGTTCCATGACTGAGCAATTGTCATTCAAAATGTTACAGCGCTGAAAGCTGAAAATTTAACTGGACAGGAAGGGGTTGAAAATGCCCTGTATTGAAGTGGTTAGGTTTGTGTCAGTGGATTTCCCTGGCATAAAGCCAGTTTGATCAACATTAACCAACAAGAGGATGACCTTGGCCAGACGAGTTGCTGATACTTTAGTAAGGATTTTAAGGTCCATATTCAACAACGCTATGGGACGATAGGAGGAACACATTGTGGGATCCTTACCAGGCTTTGGAATAAGAATCATGTACGCTTCAAGCATGGTAGCTGGAAGAGTCTGGTGCTCCAAGCAATGAGTCAGAAGTGTACTGATCCTAGGGGCCACCCGCTCTGCATACGTTTTACAAAAGTCTGCTGGGAAGCTGTCCGGTCTAAGAGCCTTATGTTGAGGGAAAGCAAATATAGCTGCTTGGCGTAATCCGAGCATCCAGGGAATTCTAGTCGGTGTCCGTTAAGACCGGGAGAGACAGGCTCCTCAGCAGTGCATCCAGAGCAGAGGGGTCATATTGAGGGAAGGGAGAATAAAGGAAAGAGTAATCATTTATGAATTCAATCAATATACTGGGAGGATCTGTAACACCGTGGTAAGTCTGCCTCGGATCTTGTCTGTTAGAAGGACTCTCCTACCTCGATTGCTTTACATTTTACATTCTTTTCCAATTCCAATCAGAAGGGACCACATTTGGTCCTTTCAGGGTAAAATAATTATGTTTATTTGGAGCAAGACTGGGATCCGCTGCTCGCAGAGTCCTCTTCAGCCATAGATTCTGGGGAAGACTTGGTCTCCCAAACTTACTTTGGTACTACCAAGCGGAAAGATTAGCACAATTGTCAACTGTATACTCCCACCTGGAGAAACCAGATTAGGTGTATATAGAGAGACAAGCAGTTCTTATGTACACATAGAATTATTTGCTTTGGTGCCCCCTGAAGAGTCAAACCCCAATCCTGTCCCCCACTTTATCGAACTCTATTTCCCTGAGGGCAATCTTAGAAATCTCCCCACTCTGATCTCAGACATATGACCTCTGGCTCATATTTTTCATAACTCAGTTTTATCCAGGTATGGATATCAAGGCTTTCAGGTGGTAGCTGGATAAGGGAATGTACCACATAGGTCACTTTTTCTCCTTACTTGGACCAATTTCACTTAGCCATTGCACTAGCAAACTTGAAATGCCAGTTTCTGAGAAATTTAGATTCCTCCAAATCTTGCATTTCTTGCATACATTATGGAAAAACAAACCTGATCCCCCTAAAATTTATGACATATGAATTATGGTGTGGGTAGACCGAAGAGCAAAGCTGAGATATTTAAACAATCTACTCATCACTGGCAACAGACTCTACTAAACTCCCATAAATGTTGGCATGGGAGAAATGATCTGCGGGAAAGCTGGAACTTGGAGGATTGGTACAGGTCCTTCCACAGATCCTTTAAAGGGAGCTGCAATTTCTCTCTAAAGCCCCATACACACTATGAGTTTTTCTGCTGAGTTTTTCCTTCAGGTTTACCAAAACCATGTAGTGCAAGGGCCTGCCTGATTACATACAAATTGAAACTCCTAAGGTTTGACCTCATATTATATGGTTTCGGTAAATCTGAAGGAAAAACTGATAGTGTGTATGGGGCTTAACAGAAGCGAAACTCAAGGTGCTCACAAGATGGCATTTGGTTCCAACAAGGTTAGCTAAAATGTTCCCCTCCACCTCGCCCCTGTGTTTCAGAGATTGCCATATGCTGGGCTCAAGGGTGCATGTGTGGTGAGAATGTCCAAAAATCAGGGGTTTCTGGAACAAGATTTATTATCTAATTTGTAAAGTCACTGGTAAGGTGGTTCCCACTTTTTAGCTTCCTCATACCAAGAGTACCCAAGCATATGCAGATGCTAATCTTTTTTATTTTCCTGGAACCCAAATTGACCATAACTAAGGCATGGAAACAACCCAGCATTTTAATATTGGCAGCCAAGAGGAATATCTCTTGGATAATAGCACAGGAGAAAATGGTAAGCACCTTACTAAACTCAGTGCAAAAGTTTGAGACAATCTGGGAACCGTGGGCGCACCTTATGGGTTTACTCTTGATTCCAGGAATTCCTGTATCTTGAGTGGATGAGGTGACTGTCTGAGTGGTTGGCGAAATTTCTCTTCTCTCCTTCCTTCCTCTCTCTTTTCTAGGTAGCGTCTTTTTCCAGTACTTTCCTATTTCTAAAAGAAATTTGTCCTCTGGCCTAAGGCATTGAAAATCATTTATGCCAACTGGCTCGAAATTCTCGTTTTATCGTATACCAGTTACAAGTTGTTGTAGATTGGTTGACTGTCTACTGTTATTACAACTTACTGATCCTGGCAATTCTTTATTCCCTACGGTCTTACAGGTCTTTGATTAGTGCTTAATGAACTGGTTCACACAATATGGTATTTAGCTCAAAATTTTGATGACAAAAAAACTTCTTAATCAAATTAACATTACTTTTCTTTTTTTAGCAACAGACAATGGGGTTTATTTACTAAAGCTGGAGAGTGTAAAATCAGGATCACTTCTGCATAGAATCCAATCAGTTTCCAGGTTCTATTGGCAAAGCTTAATTGAACCAGCTGAGGTAAGAAGCTTCTACACAGAAGTGAGACTGATTTTTCACTCTCCGGCTTTAGTAAATAAACCCCAATGTTTGGTACCCCAGATAAATGCGATAAGATTCTATGGTTAGCAAAATAAGGAGGATATTAATGTCTACAGCTCTACAACACAGTTTGCTCCCAGTTGGGGTGTTGTAGGGAAGAGACAATGCCCTCCACACCCGACTAGCTCTAATACCATGTTAACTGCCCAAATTTAAGCAGGACCTGTGTTAAGTTAATAGTTCTATTTCAGTCTGTACTCATGTTTTACTCTAAAACATGCCATGGTCATAGGCGTGTGCAGGGGGTATGCCAGATGTGTCTGGGCACACCCTAATCCCGAGGCAGCACCAGGGGGGAGCTTGGGTTCACCCCCATCTTTATGACCACCTCTGTCACCAGGTCGGCAAGGGCTGTCTTTGACTCTCTACCCAGGCACCATACACAGCATTCTGAAGCTTGCAGCCTGCAGGGACTCTCTCTCAGCTCTTCAGTATCAACCTGTGCAGCTTCATACACTCACCTTCATACACATTTACAGATGGCTGTTCTGGCTGATCAAGCAGCTTAAACTGGGAAGGAGGTGGGGCAGAGATGGTAGCCCGGGAGTCTTCTACCTCCAGCCATGTGGTAAGTGGCTGGTGGGGAGAGGTTTACCTTTTCCCTGCAGGAATTCCCTCCATGTTCCATCTGTGCTGCTTCAACCCTTACACTACACACAAAGAATTGGAAAACTGCTAGTGCTCCCATTACATAGTGCCCACTGACTATCCACACTGCATAGTGCCCACTTACTATCCACGCCGCATAGTGCCCACTTACTATCCACGCCCCATAGTGCCCACTGACTATCCACACCTCATACTGCCCACTGACTATCCACACTACATAGTGCCCAATGACCTTCCACACCATATTTTTGATAAGTTTAAACAAAAATGTAAGTAAAAAAAAATGTAAGTATTTGTTTACATTGATAAGTGTGTATGTATGTACAGTATATATTTATATATAAGAATTTCAAAACAGGGAAGGGGGAGAGAAGGAGAAAGCAAGAGGAGATTTTTGAACGGTGCAAATATAAATGCTGATACAATAAGGTATAATAAAAAATTAATTTATTTATCTACATAAAAAGCACCATATTATTGTATGTGGTGCCAGGAAATACAAAGAACAAAATACGCATTTGTTACTCGACTGAAGGGATCCCGGAAACGCAAGTTGATGAGCCAATAGCACTCGTTCCCAACATGTTTCGCAACAAGCTTCTTCAGGGGAATGTGCAACTAACAATAAACATAATATAAAATTAGTGTACAATGTAACATCAATTATGTGATCACAACAATACACAAAAAATCATCATAATCATATGTTTCAACCCAAGCATGTGTGATCTTAAACGGAATGGCGCTTACCACCCAACAAACAGCAACCGCACACCAGGAGCCACCACTCGATGTAAAATACGTGCAGACAATCGGTCAGATCAGAGGCTGATTAGCCTTATGGAGGACACAGATGGGGGTAAGTCAGCACTAAAAAATTGAATAATGAAAAACCAAGAAATAATACACAAATATAGACAGTATGCTGTAAATAATTTTAAAGATATAAACTAGCCTCCGAGACAAGAAGGGATAGGGCAAAAGCCTCACTAAAATACTCCATCCAATACTGATTAAAAAACTGAATTGAAAACAAAAGGAAGGAGAGAATTGTGAATAAGTGTGATAACCAGGGATAAATATAGTTTAACAATAACTCAGTTTATTGGTTTCAGCTTATATATAACATTGAAGGTATGAGCATATATTTCCTTTTTTAGAATCTGCAAGATCTAACTATATTTATCCCTGGTTATCACACTTATTCCCAATTCTCTCCTTCCTTTTGTTTTCAATTCAGTTTTTTAATCAGTATTGGATGGAGTATTTTAGTGAGGCTTTTGCCCTATCCCTTCTTGTCTCGGAAGTCAGCACAGCACAGGGATGGTGGGAACCCCTCATAATGATAAATTCATCATAACGAATATTCCTAATTGTTACGAAAAGTTAACAAACCTAAAAGTTAAAAACCCAGGAAGTCAGCATAGCACAGGGATGGTGGGAACTCCTCATAATGATACATTCTTTATAACGAACTTTCGTTATTTTAACCACTTCCCACCTGGCCAATGTACATATATGGCCGGGTGGGAGCCGCCTCCTTCTGACTGGACATTCCTGAACGTCCATCAGAAAGAGGGGGATCGCGCGCGCGCGTGCCCGCGCAGCGGCGCGATCCCGATGTGCTTGTGTCACCAGGACACGGCGCATCTCGGATCAGCAGGAGGGCTCTGTGATTGGCCCTCCTGATCACATGACAGCCATGTCTAATCACGGCCGTCATGTGATGTAAACAAACAGCCAGTTGCTAGGCAATCGGCTCTCCTCTCCTCACATGGAAGTCATCGCTGAGGAGAGGAGAGCAGATCGCTGCAGCCGGCTGGTGATCAGTGAGTATGAGCTGTTTTTACAGCTTTTTACTCACTGATCACTAGTCTAGTATAAACCTACAGTGTAAACACACATGTCACCACAATACACGTCACCACACATGTCCCCAAAACACACATGTCCCCAAATAATAAAAAGACATGTCCCCAAATAAAAAAAACACATGTCCCCCACATATGTCCCACTAAAATCACATGTTCCAATGATTATCTGCACACATATGTACGTGATCACCTGCACACATATGTACATGATCATTTGCGTACATATGTCCGTGATCACACAAACCAATTATTATACACTTAACCACTTCAGCCCCGGACCAATAAACACCTTAAGGACCAGAGGTCTTTTTCCAATTTCGCACTGCGCTGCTTTAACTGGTAATTGCGCGGTCATGCAATATTGCACCCAAACGAAATTTGCATCCTTTTCTTCCCACAAATAGAGCTTTCTTTTAATGGTATTTGATTGCCTCTGCAATTTTAATTTTTTGCGATATAAATGGAAAAAGAGCGAAAATTTTGGAAAAAAAAGATATTTTCTTCTTTTTGTTATAAGAAAAATTGAATAAACTAAATTTTAGTCATACATTGAGGGCAAAATGTATTCAGCCACATGTCTTTAGTAAAAAAAATGTCAATAAGCGTATATTTTTTGGTTTGCGCAAAAGTTATAGCGTCTACAAACAAATTTTCTGGAATTTACACAGCTTTTAATTTATGACTGCCTATCTCATTTCTTGAGGTGCTAAAATGGCAGGGCAGTACAACCCCCCCCCCAAATGACCCCATTTTGGAAAGTAGACACCCCAAGGAAATTGCTGATGGGTATGTTGAGCCCATTGAATATTTATTTTTTTTGTCCTAAGGGATTGAATAATGACAAAAAAAAATAAAAAATTTACAAAAAGTTGTCACTAAATGATATATTGCTCACACATGCCATGGTTATATGTGGAATTGCACCCCAAAATATATTCCGCTACTTCTCCCGAGTATGGGGATACCACATGTGTGGGACTTTTTGGGAGTCTAGTCGCGCACGGCACCCCGAAAACCAATCACCACCTTCAGGATTTCTAAGGGTGCAAATTTTTGATTTCACTCCTCAATACCTATCACAGTTTCGAAGGCCATAAAATGCCAAAATAGCACAAAACCCCCCAAAATGACCCCATTTTGGAAAGTAGACACCCCAAGCTATTTACTGAGAGGCATGTTGAGTCCATGGAATATTTTATATTTTGCCACAAGTTGCGGGAATATTACAAACTTTTTTTTTTGCACAAAGTTGTCACTAAATTATATATTGCTCACACATGCTATGGGCATATGTGAAATGACACCCCAAAATACATTCTGCTGCTTCTCCTGAGTACAGGGATACCACATGTGGGGGACTTTTTGGGAGCCTAGCCACGTACGGGACCCCGAAATCCAAGCACCGCCTTCAGGATTTCTAAGGGCATAAATTGTTTATTTTACTCCTCACTACCTATCACTACCTATCACAGTTTTGAAGGCCATAAAATGCCAAGATGGCACAAAACCCCCCAAATTACCCCATTTTGGAAAGTAGACACCCCAAGCTATTTGCTGAGGGCCATGTTGAGACCATTGAATATTTTTTTTTGTCCCAAGGGATTGAATAATAACAAAAAATATATATTTTTTTTTTTTACAAAAAGTTGTCACTAAATGATATATTGCTCACACATGCCATGGTTATACGTGGAATTGCACCCCAAAATATATTCCACTACTTCTCCCGAGTATGGGGATACCACATGTGTGGGACTTTTTGGGAGTCTAGTCGCGCACGGCACCCCGAAATCCAATCACCACCTTCAGGATTTCTAAGGGTGCAAATTTTTGATTTCACTCCTCACTACCTATCACAGTTTCGAAGGCCATAAAATGCAAAAATAGCACAAAACCCCCTCTCAAATGACCCCATTTTGGAAAGTAGACACCCCAAGCTATTTACTGAGAGGCATGTTGAGTCCATGGAATATTTTATATTTTGCCACAAGTTGCGGAAATAATAAAAAAAAAAATATTTTTTTTGCACAAAGTTGTCACTAAATGATATATTGCTCACACATGCTATGGGCATAAGTCAAATTACACCCCAAAATAAATTCTGCTGCTTCTCCCGAGTATGGGGATACCACATGTGGGGGACTTTTTGGGAGCCTAGCCACGTATGGGACCCCGAAACCCAAGCACTGCCTTCCGGATTTAAATATAAAATGCTACCAAAAAAACTGTTAGCGATCGCAGGGATCAGGCCTGACTCTGCGATCGCTGCAGTTATGTGTTTAGTGTTTTGTAAGTGACAGTGATCGATCGATACTGCACTTGGGTGGGCTGGGCAGAGGGGCAAAACGCAGGTGCTAGCAGGTATCTGGGCTGATCCAGCTAACAATGCGTTTTTTTGGAACCCTAAACTGCTGGGGACGCTAGTATAGATCTGATCAGATCAGATATTGATCTGTTCAGATTCTATACCACTACGGGAGGTTTATGCTTTGCGTGTGGGTGTTAGCGGTACTGGCACTAACCTAGCGCTGCCTGGGGCGACGCAGACCCTGACCGTAAAACCTAATTGATATCACCCGGGTGATCAGGGGGTTACACCTTTATTGGGTAATAAATGGTGGGTGCCCTGATGCTATAAAAAGCAAACTAACCAGAGTCACCCGTAACACTTATACGATGATCAGTGGTGAAAGGGTTAACTAGGGGCAATCAGGGGGTTCACATTTTTATTAGGTAGTATATGGGGGTCCCTGGCGCTATATAAAAACCTGACGGGGAACCTAAATAACTAACTGGCTAACCAGCGTCACCAGTGACACTTAGGCCGCTTACACACGCGGGGACTGTTCGCTCGTGTGTGGGCTTCAGCGGACAGTTTCAGCGAACAGTCTGCTGAACAAAGTTTTTCGGAATTTCCGAAAAACTGTCCGCTGAAACTTTGTTTCAGCGGACAGTCCCCTCGTGTGTAGGCTTGTTCGTCAAACTAAGTTCCGCGCATGCTCAGAAAGGATTTACACGCCGAAGGTTGTATTGCAGAGTATAGGACGTCGTATTTTTCGTCCCGTCGTACGTGCCGTTCACGTCATCGCGCAAGTTTCAGCGGACTGTTCGTTCGTCGTGTGTGGCCAAGTCCGTCCATGCTAATTTTGAGCGGACTGTCCGCTGAAACTGTTTGACGAACAAAGTTGAGCGAACAGTCCCCGCGTGTGTACGCGGCCTTATACTGTGATCGCTGGTGAAAGGGTTAACTAGGGGCAATCAGGGGGTTAAAACCATTATTGGGTAGTATATGGGGGTACCTAACGCTATAAAAACCTGGCGGTGAACCTAAAAAAATAACTAGCTACCTAACGACACTAGTGACACTAATGCAGCGATCAGAAAAACGATCGCTTAGTGACACTGGCAAAAGGGGGTGAAAGGGTTAACTAGGGGCAATCAGGGGGTTAAAACCATTATTGGGTAGTATATTGGGGTACCTAGTGCTATAAAAACCTGGCGGTGAACCTAAAAAAAAAACTAGCTACCTAGCGACACTAATGCAGCGATCAGAAAAATGATCGCTTAGTGACACTGGCAAAAGGGGGTGAAAGGGTTAACTAGGGGCAATCAGGGGGTTAAAACCATTATTGGGTAGTATATCGGGGTACCTAGCGCTATAAAAACCTGGCGGTGAACCTAAAAAAATAACTAGCTACCTAGCGACACTAGCGACACTAATGCAGCGATCAGAAAAATGATCGCTTAGTGACACTGGCAAAAGGGGGTGAAAGGGTTAACTAGGGGCAATCAGGGGGTTAAATACATTATTGGGTAGTATATCGGGGTACCTAGCGCTATAAAAACCAGGCGGTGAACCTAAAAAAATAACTAGCTACCTAGCGACACTAGCGACACTAATGCAGCGATCAGAAAAATGATCGCTTAGTGACACTGGCAAAAGGGGGTGAAAGGGTTAACTAGGGGCAATCAGGGGGTTAAAACCATTATTGGGTAGTATATCGGGGTACCTAGCGCTATAAAAACCAGGCGGTGAACCTAAAAAAATAACTAGCTACCTAGCAACACTAGCGACACTAATGCAGCGATCAGAAAAATGATCGCTTAGTGACACTGGCAAAAGGGGGTGAAAGGGTTAACTCTAGGGGCAATCAGGGGGTTAAACCTTTATGGGGGGGTAGGGGGCTACCCTGGACCTAACACTAACTGCCCTGACAGTTTTTACTGTTACAACTGACACTGAATGCAGTGATCAGTAAATAAATGATCAATGCAATCAGTGACACTGTGACTGGGGGGGGGCCATCGGGGGGGTTTGTGTACCTATGTGTACCTATGTGTTAGAGTAGTGTTTTGGTGCACTTACTTTTAGTCTTCTCCTCGTAGTCCGGTCAAAAAGACCGCCCCGAGGAGAATGACATCACTTCCTCCTTCCTGTGTATACAATACACAGTGGGAGGAAGCTTCTCATTGGCCAGGAGCGATCCAGAGGGGGTGGCCAGAAACCAACGGCCATCCCCTCATCACGGATCACTCCTGAAGCGAACCGGACCACCGTATCCAGCGGGAGGGGGTCCGATCGGACCCCCCACCCACTGGAAGGCAGGCACGTACATGTACGTGCTTGTGCCTGCCTGTGCCATTGCGATGACGTACAATGGCAATACGGCGGTCCTTAAGTGGTTAAGGGAATTTTTTTTTACCAAAAACATGTAGCAGAATAAATTTTGGCTGAAATTTATGACAAAATTAGATTTTATTGGATTTCTTTTAAAATAGAAAAAAGTAAACAGCCCTCAGTTTCGGTCAAGGCGGCTCAAAGGAAAGTCTCCTGGATCATGGCTCAAGAGAAAATGGCTAGCATTATATCTGATAAACGCGCTAAATTTGACATTGTTTGGGAACCATGGGCTACGCTCATGGGCATCTCCTTAATCCACGCCCCATTGGAGCTATGATCAGCTATTATTGCTTCTAGAGCATCAGAACTTGGGTAGATAGCACAGTCCTTTGGTTTAACTATGGACCATTCTACTTGATCCCCCTCCCCTTTATCTTTCCCCCTCTTTTCCTTTTCTTCTCCCTTCTTTACTTCTCTTTGTGGTTATGTTTGGCTTGTATGGCCGACAGCTGACCTCAAATTGTTTTTCACATGTCCTTATTATGATGTCAGATATGATCCGTTTTGTGGGTTTAGGGGTGGGGGGATTGGCCTCCTACTTATGGGAGCCCTCTGGCTAGGTCCCTCACTTGGCACAGCATGATCCCACGAGGGGTGCCGAGTGGCCCAGGGACCGCTAGGGTGTTTTCCTTATCCCAGGTCCTGGAATCTGTAGGGGACTTCTTTAGATTGTTTTCTTCCCTGAACAGTGCTCTACCTTTCTAGAGTACTGGTATACGTTAGGTTCCTGGACCTTAATAACCCTATGTTGGTTGGATCAGACTCTAAAAGACATAGCTTTCCTCTGTTCAAATGTTTGATTGTGCATGGTTCAAATGTTTTGTTAAATCATCTGCTGGCCGTGTGAGCCTATCTCTTGTTTCCTAAGCTGTATTCAAAAATAAAATATTTTGAAAGTAAAATAGAAAAAAGAAAATATTGTTTTTTTTCCAAATTTCTGCTTTTTTTGCGCTTATATCACAAAAAATAAAAAAACGGAGTCGTGAATAAATACCACCAAAATAAGGCTCTATTTGTGCGAACAAAATTATAAAAATTTAATTTGGATACAGTGTAGCACGACCGCGCAATTGTCATTGAAAGTGCGAGAGCGATGAAAGCTGAAAATTGGGCTGGGAAGGAAGGGGGCGAAAGTGCCCTGTATTGTAGTGGTTAACAAAAAGTTTACGAATTTAACAAAAATTCCTATTTCGTATGAATCTGAATTGAATTTCATACACGAATTATGAAATATGATTTTTTTTTGTACGGAACAGAACGGAACAAAACTAAACACATTTTTTGACGGTGCCCATGTATAATATACACACATACACACACGCATGTGTGTTTGAGCTTAGGGGTGCACACCCTAATGCAATAAGCTGCGCACACCTATGGTCATGGTATGTCAAAGTCTTATTACTTCCCTGTACTTTCTTTTTGTGAAAAATCCTATTAAAAATCATTGAAAGAAAGGAGAGATCATACAGATCATTTTCTTTCAATTAATAACCTGAGAGACAAAAGCCACAAATATTGTTCAGTGGCAGAACAGTATAGGGGTTATTTACTAAAGGAAAATCCACTTTGCACTGCAAGTGCACTTGGAAGTGCAGTCGCTGTAGATCCGAGGGGGACATGCAAGGAAAATAAAAAAACAGCATTTTAGCTTGCACGTGATTGGATGATAAAATCAGCAGAGCTTCCACTCATTTCAGATCTACCCCTTACATTTAGAGCGACTGCACTTCCAAATACACTTTCAGTGCAAAGTGGATTTGCCTTTCATAAATAACCCCCTATGTAAGCAGCTTGGTAAGGCTGTAGTGTTAGGGCCGGTTCACACTGCAGGCGAGGCGAGGCGACTCCGACTTGCCTCGCCACGACCTGCAGCGGCCTCGGCGGCGACTTGCAAATGACTTCTGTATAGAAGTCAATGCAAGTCGCCCCGAGGTCGCCCAAAAGTAGTACAGGAACCTTTTTTCTGAGTCGGAGCGACTCGAGTCGCTCCTCTCAGAATGGTTCCATTGTACAGAACGGGGGCGACTTGCGAGAGCGAGGCGAGTCGTGTCGCCTCGCATCGCCCGCTGTGTGAACCGGCTCTTATTCTTATATAAACATTAGAGAATATTATTTTATATACAATTGCTACAAATATTTTTCAGTGGTTGGATAGTTTGTTAGCAGCCTGGTTGGGCTGCAATGCAGGAAGGAAAAACAAGGCAGTTTTTTTTTTCCTGAGATAAACATTAATCAAAATATCACTAGAGGTGGGGGCTGATGTGAGTTAAACCATGGGTGCCCTCCAGCTGTTGCAGAACTACAAGTCCCATCAGGCATTGCAAGGCTGAACAGTTACAAGCATGAATCCCAAAAGAAGAGGCATGATGGGACTTGTAGTTCCACAGCAGTTGGAGGGCCACAAGCTGAGCACTCATAAGTTAAAGTGGAAGTAAACTCCCCTATCGTTTTCAGCCATAGAAGCTGCCATCTTTGCCTCTGTTTAATCTTCAACTGCTATGGTGCTGCACATGTGATTCGTTATGACACCAGCCATTGGATGGTTTGATAGTTTGGCTGAGAGCACAGCCAATGTTCAGTTAGCATTCCCGGCATGCCTCTTTTTTTAACTGTTTAAATCGATGGGTTTACTTCCACTTTAAACTGTCCTGGGTTTGGTTCAGCAAGTGTTTGGAGAAGGTCAGATGCTAAACCTGAACCTCACTGAAATCAATGGAAGCCAATCTATCTAATTAAAAATGATGTCTTTTTGTGTTTTTTGTGTTAATTGGCAAGGGGCAACAAATAAATATCATAGGAGTGAGCTCTGCACTGGGGAACATTTACCAATGCAAAAAAAAAATGACTTTGACATAATCATCGATTGTGCTCACCGTTTTGCCAAACCTAACCGCCTTTCTGCGTCTGTTCTGCAAGGTGTGTTCACTGCATTCCTCTGAGATCACAACGTCCTGTACAAGTGGAGCTTTCATGATAAATTAGTAGTGACCTTCCAGAATTAAGCTACCAATATCTACATGCCTAAAGATGGTATCAAGTGGCTGCTAAATTGGGGCCTGATAAACTCACCTCCACCTGATCCTCAACCGCAACAGCCTTCTATGCATGCCCAGGATCCCTGGCACATCACCTCTACTTCCACCCACCGGTAATTGCTCCTGCCTTCATATATCTCTAAGTTACAAGGTGTCCCTTGTTATCTCTAATACTCGGTAACTGCACTCTCTTATCTCCATGATTGTCCTAAGCGAGCATGACACCAGTTGCACTTTATATTCTCTTTCCGTCCCGGGAAGGAAAAAGGTGGCAAGAACCTTCACACACTTCATTACTAAGTTTTATTTTTGTTCACAATTTGTTCTGTGTCATATTGTTTATTTTAGTGATTTTATCACATTTATGCTACCTTACTTACTGTTCGCTACTGTCATAAATCTGTTTTCTTTCTAAATCAGCATGTCTTTTGCCATCACATCCATTAATGCTAAATTACCCATACCAGAGAAATTTCTTATGGAAGGAAGCCCTGGCTCATACCTCTGACCTAATTTGCAAACCGGAAACCCACTTCACCTCAGGCAAACCCCCTTCTTACTCTCACAGTTTCCACACTGTTTCTTTGCTAATTCCAATAAAAAGAAAACCGGGGTTATGATTTCTGTATGTTCCTCAGTCCCCTTCCAACTGTTACACAATGAGATTGACCCAGATGACATATACTTAATTTTGAATGCCTCCATTAATAACTATGCCATTACTTTTGCCAATATCTACACCCCTAATACCAATCAAAGATGTTTTTTATAAAGTCATTTTGAAAAAAATTGAACCTTTTAGGCAGGGCCCCCTAATCATATGTGGCTATTTTAATCAAATAATTGATCCCACTCTAGACTCCTCAGACCCCTCTCACAAATGCTCCACTGCTCTCTCTCTTCCCTACTAGCCACAGAAGATCTGCATGACCCTTGGAGGTGTCTTCAAGATACAGAAAGGGATTACAGTTTCTACTCAAATTCTTCCTATGCAAAAAGCCTATTCTCGGATAGATTTGTTTTTGACTGACAAGTACACCCTGCAAACAGTTCAAGAAACTAAAACTGGACTTATCACATGGTCAGACCACGCTCCGATCTCAATAAAATTGTATCCAGCCCCTCATGTAAAAAAATGGTACGATCTGGAGACCTAATACCTCTCTTATCTCTTGCCTTGACTATCAAAAACAGATCCTATCCAAAATTTAGCACTTTTTTTAGGTCAATACGGGGTCTGTCAATGACCCCCACTGTACTATGGAATGCCCACAAGGCCTTCATCAGAGGCCTGCTCATCCAATTAGGAGCTCACGAGAAGAGATGCTGCTGTGTTGCAATGCTGCTACTGACCAAATTTTGTATCATATTCGCACCCTTGAGCAAGCCAACAAACCTCAGCCCTCTCCTCTCCATGAATCTGAATTCCATACAGCCAGACAAGCCCTTAGTAACCACCTACATAACAACTTTGACTTTCATCCCCTCACAAATTAACAAACCTGAAGCCCATATGGCCAAATAACTTAAACGCCTCCTAGCTCACACTAAATTTCCCTACCTCACTATTCAATCTAGTACCCGACTCACCAATCTCAAAGACATTATTGACCAATTAAGCTCCTTTTATGGCAAATTATACAGCCTCACCAGCTCTGACTATGTTCCTAATGACATTGAATGGTTTCTACATGATCTGAAATTGCCCTCATTATCGCAGGGACAGATAATTTCCCTCTCACCCCCTTTTTCTCTTTTGGAAATTGACTCTGCTATTGCCACCCTTCCACTTTATAAAGCACCAGGGCCCGACAGCTTCAGCAACAAGTACTATAAGTATTTTCTAAACTCCTTGCCCCACACTTATGTCAATAAGTGTGTGCCTTCTCTGCTCATTTCCCTTGATGCAGAGAAGGTGTTTGATAGAGTTGACTGGACCTATTTAAGAGCTATTCTTATGAAATTTGGCTTCTCTGGAATGATTCTGCAAGCCATTCTGGCCCTTCTTCCCCAAGTGCTATGGTCATAATATCTGGCTTACTGCCAAACCCTTTCCACATTTCAAATGGGACGTGCCAAGGATACCCACTCTTCCCTCTAATTTTTGCCCTCATCATGGAACCCTTGGCTCATTCTATTCGTAGCAACCCCCTCAACTCCTGTATTGAAGTTGGTAATAGGACACATAAAATTACCTCTATGCTCACAATGTCATAATTTCCCTGAATGAAATCACTTCCCAAGTTTCACCGTACCGTAGATCTATTCAGTAAGGCCTCTCTCTATAAATTCAACTATTCCAAATCCAGTATGCTAGGCATTGGCTTTGACCAAACCACGAAGCACAGCATTGCGGCCTGTACATTTTTCTTGTGGACCCCTAATTGCAGTATCTCTTGTCTTGGTATACAATAACCAATACCATAATCTCCCCTTTCTCCCAATTGATATCTCTCAACTTCTCCAATCTCATCTCAAAATCCCAAAAGGCGATACAGGATTTTCAAAATATCTAAGCTTCATGAGCAGGTAAAATAGCGTCATCCATCTACTACTTTCAGAGACAAAAGCCACACATACACAGTGGTTGGATAGTATGTAACAAGCTTTTTTCGGATGCAATATAAGATGGAACAAGGCAGGATTCATGTTAAATTAAATAGTAGAATGTATTATTTCAGAGACAACAGCCTCAAATTCTATACATTGGCGGCACAGTATGTAAATAGTTTGTTTAGACCACAGTGTAAGTGGAGATAATGAAAGTTTTACTCTGAAATAGAAATTAGATGTATCATTTTAGAGACAATAGCCACAAATACTGTAGCGTAGCCGGACTCTATGGGGGGGATTTACTAAAGCTGGAGAGTGCAAAATCTGGTGCTGTTGTACACACAGAATCTGGTGCAGCTGTGCATAGAAACCAATTGGCTTCCAGGTTTTAGCAGGTCAAATTGCATGTCAAATTGGAGCCTATTGCTGGAAATGGCACTGTCCCAATCAGTGCGACGCCGACTTTGCGGCGCCGCAGCCCTTTCCAAAAGTAGTTCCTGCAATACCTTTGGCGACTTCGAGGGCAATTTAACCTCCCTGGCGGTACGATTATTTCGGATTTTAGGTGCTAAAAGCGGTACCATTATTTTGCATGAAAATTTGGCGTTTTATATTGTAGTCCTGCAATTCTTAGGAATAACTCTCTTAAATCTGTCCAAACCAGAGTCTAGCAGACATCCCCGGTATGATAAAGTTTGAAAAATTAAATCATAAATTATAATATAATAAATAATTATAAATAATTGTACCAAATAATAATATAACAATAATAAAAATTATTCAATAATGTAATCAAATCAAAAACACTGAAATTTGCTCAGTTGCAGAATTGTCACTGTCATTACTTTTCAGTATTTGATGACGGATCTCCCCACAAATCGCTATCGCTCAATTCTGCGAGTGATTCTAATTTATTATCGCTGTTTTCTAGCTGGTCTAAAATCATTTTTGATGTACAGTGACAGTTTTGGTTGCTATGGGCAATCTCCAGTTTCCAGGCATAAAGAACAGTTTTTATTATATAAAAGTGCATGCAGGACACTGGGCAGACCACTAGGGACAACGGGGAGGTGAAATATTTACATACAGCAATGTAATCTGTAAGATTACATTATACTGTATGTTTACTGTTTGTTTCACTTTTTGAATTTGGCGCCGATCTCCGTGCCCGTGCGTCGCAACGCTCGCAGGGCATGGAGATCGGCGATGTGATGCATCGAGCGAGACACGGCTCGCTTGTACAGAGGGGATACAACGCTGGATCCGAGGGAGAAGGTAAGTAAACCTCCTCCTGGATCCAGCGATGCAGTCCCGAGTCTGGCTCGGGGATACCGCTTTTGGTATGAAAAATCCACCCCGAGTCAGACTCGGGAATACCGTCAGGGGGGTTAAATAAACCTTTATGCATGAACCCTGCACAGATGTCTTTCAAATCGCCCCTGGACTTGCACTGAAATGCAGGTTTGAAATTGTGCGAGTTCAGCTGAACTTGCACAATTTCAAACCCACCTTTAGTGTGAACAAGGGGTTAGGCCGGGTTCACACTGGTATGACATGATAGCCGTAGGACGGTGGATCCGACTTTGCCCTGCGACTTGAAGTCCATCATCCGTCCGACTTCAATGAACAGGGATCCGACTTTGATCCCTACAAAGCAGGTACTTTGTGTCTGGTATGAATCTTTAGGGAAACTCCACGCCAAAATAAAAAACAATGGCATGGATTCACCCTCCAAGAGCATACCAGGCCCTTCGGTCTGGTATGGATTTTAAGGGGAACCACCACACCAAAAAAATACCATTGTGTCCCCCCCAAAATCCATATCAGACCCTTAGCTGAGGTCAGGAAAGGAGGTGGGGATGAGAGAGCCCCCCCTGAACCATAACCAGGCCGCATGCCCTCAACATTGGGGGGTGGGTGCTTTGGGGCAGGGGGGGCCTTGTGCCCTCCACCCTAAAGCACCTTGTCCCCATGATTTTTCACTATAATCAAGAGAAAAGCGACAATTTTGAAAAAAGCTATATTTTTTTTGTTTTTTGCTATAATAAGTAAACCCCAAAAATATTTTAAAAAATAAAAATCTTCCTCATTTTAGGCCAATATGTATTCTTCTGCATATTTTTGGTAAAAAAAATAAAATTAAGCGTATATTGATTGGTTTGCGCAAAAGTTATCGTGTCTACAAAATAAGGGATATATGTATGGCATTTTAATTTTTTTATTAGTAATAACGGTGATCTGAGATTTTTATTGTGACTGCGACATTGTGGCAGACAGATCGGACACTTTTGACACTATTTTGGGACCATTGACATTTATACAGCGATCAGTGCTATAAAAATGCACTGATTGGGGGGGCGTGGCCAGAAGCCGAGGAGGACGGACGCGAGTGCGAGGAGCTGCGCTGTAGCTGATCTCCATGCGCCTCCATCCGCGCTCAGGATCTCTCTAAAGAGGCCCCAATACACCCATCCTTGCTGCTGGGGACACCCGCTACTTGCCTGGGCCATTATTGTCCGGCCGCATCGCCTCTGCTCCCTTGGGGCCGACTCACAGCCGCTGCCATAGCGGAATCCCATCACCGTCATCTTGCAGCCTACATCCGCGCCACAGATCCCGGGCGCCGGGGCAGCGACCTCCACCATGGCATTGGCCTACTGCACACACCAGAGAGAACCCCTCTCCGCCTGGGGCTACGGGATGGTGACCACCTGACGGCGGATTGAGAGGTGATCGTGGCTCCAGGATCCCAGGTGAGCACCGGCGGCCATATTGGTACACCTTAGGCCAGTTACAAGGCTCCCTCTCCAACTCCATCCACCTTCCATATCTCATACAACTTGGGGAGAGATAGGGGACCCCACCGCAATGAGGAGTGATCACCCCTGAGAGTGACACATACATCCCCACAACCGCCACTCCACTAAGTGATTGAGGCTTAGGCCTAGCTGGCGGCCATCTTGGGACTCCCAGGACACTCTCCCACCCTAAAGGCCTTCTTTATCCATCTCCACCCCCTAGTGGCTTTTTAGGATTTCTTGCTGGACCGTGCTCTGGCCCCAGGATTCCGTCTGCACCACTGCCCATCTGTCACCGCCCCTTCCCCCCCTGTTTTCTTGTAATCAACACCTTGCAGTCACCTCCACTGTGGACACTCATAGGGCCCCCCCCCAGATGGCGGCCATATAACCACGTAATCATGCTACGTTGACCCTTGCCGCCTTCCCATGCCCCTCCGCAACGCATAACAACCACTTTCGCAACGAGGGGCATCCTACGTATGTATCTAACTAATACCTAGTCCCAGCATCTCATGGTGAAATACAGGCCAAAGCACCCTTCTCAGTCTCAATCCCCGGATTGGCGGCCCTCACAGACTTTAGACCGCTTCTTGAGCAGGCCTGAATCCTCGTCCCTGCCTTCAGGTACCCATACATCCTCACAGGTGTTCTCCCAATCAATCAAGAAAGCTTTTCCACAGACTCTGACAGACGATCCCCCAGGCACAAAGTCTACTCCTGTAACAGTTGATGTACTTGACGCCAAACTACAGGCCCTTCTGCAGGATCTGACCAGCAATGTCTCCAAGGAGATGGGAAAACTTGCACATTAACTGCGGGGGGAGCTTGCTCAAATAGGTGAACGTACTGATGTCTTAGAAACCAAATTTGATGACTTGATACAATATGTGCATGTCTTAGAGGAAGACAACGCGGGTTTGAAACAATCTGTCTCCCAGCTCCAATCCCAACAGGAAGACCTGGAAAACAGGGAACGCCGTCAAACCTTGCATATTAGAGGAGTCCCTGAGACTGTCAGCAAAGGGGAGATCAGACCGTACCTACTCAGCCTCTTTAATGTCGTGGCCCCTCGGATTCCGGACATAGACTGGAGATTAGATAGAGCTCACAAATCCCTGGCTCCGAAGCCCCCTACAGGAGCTAACCCCAGGGACATCATAGTGCACTTTCACTACCACGATAGCAAAGAAGCTTTGACCGTGGCTACCAACAATAAATCCTGGATAGAATTCAAGGGGGCTAAGATACAAATCTTCAGCGACTTATCTCCAATCACTCTTGCTAAACGCTGCAGCTTCCGCCCTGTGACTATGCGCCTACAGAACCATAAATTCCCATACCGCTGGGGTTTTCCCTTCCACTTGTCAGCCACTAAGGATGGGATCCAGTATTCCATGAGAGACCTGCAGGAAAGTGAAGCATTCATCCGCAATCTTGGTCTCCCGCCGGTACCAGATGACGATCCCACTCCGCTCCCGATGACACCTAAACCCACATCCATTCCAGGCCGGATTTGGACTCCTGTCCGTGGGAAGTCACGGAATTCCCTCTCCACTCCCCACATCCCTCTCCAACTCCCACATCTCTCTAGCTCCGGCTTCGGCCCTTATGTCACCATGTTTCCCCTAATTTGGGGTGTTTACACCCATACTCATGGGTTACCGTTTTTTTCTTTCTTTTTTGGACTATAGTATACTTTTTCTGCTACTTTTAACCACCACCGGAAGGTGGTGGGGGTCACTTCAGATGTGCCGGAGCCCCTTGTATGCCTCTTTTTGTTCCACGGCCACGGCCGTGGACTCCTGGGTGTTTTTTTACCCCCCAGGCCATATTTCATAGTTTTTTTGTTTATTTTTATTTTTTCTAGGCCTCTTTTTTGGCCTGATTTCCATTTTTGGTCCGTTTTGTCCACATTCTTATTCCCTTTTTGACCTTATTGTTGATGTTGTATGCTATTATATGCTTTTCCTCCCTAGGATACACCATGGAACTCTTTGCTTATCTGGTTTATACGGGTATCTATGGCCAATGTTTGTTCACTATGGTTACTTTGAGCTAAGGCTACTCTATAATTATGGCTTTACGGGTCCTTACCTACAATGTTAAGGGTTTGAACTCTATTCACAAGCGTTGGTTAGCTTTGAAGGAGTTCAAATCCTCACCTGCAGATGTAGTCCTAGTCCAGGAGACCCACTTCCGCCCATGGGGCTCTCTTAAATTCGCTGCATTTTCCGACCTCCTTCATGTCTTACAACCCCTCCTCTAAAGCAAGAGTCGCAATCCTGATTAAGAAATTTTGTCCGTCAAATCCTCATTTGCTGACCCTAAGGGTAGATACATTATCCTGGACTGTGACTATCTCTCTCATTCTCTTACTTTGATCAATGTTTATGCTCCCAATTCAGGTCAAATTCAATTTCTCACTGAAGTCTTTGGAAGCCTGGGCAAATATGTCCAACCCTTTATGATTATTGGGGGTTACTTTAATATGACTGTCCCAGAGACGAGGCAGACAAACGCTGTTCTCTACTACCCCTTTACCTAAAACGGAACGTCTATCCACCGCATTCCGCAAACTCATTAGATCCCACAACCTATTGGATATTTGGAGAATCAAACACCCTACCCACAGACAATTTACTTTCTTCTCCTCCCTGCACAAAATGTATTCCAGACTGGACTACCTCTTTGTCACAGCCCCTTTACTGACATCTACAGTAGCCTCCGAATTAAACCCCATAACGTGGTCAGATTATGCCTCTGTCCATCTTGATCTTACGCTTACCTCCTCTGCGCCTAGAACCTGCCATTGGAGACTTAATGACTTCCTCCTACGGATTCCCGTCACTGATACTCAACTGTCCCAAGATTTAACTGAATTTTTTCAATTAAACGAAGGTTCTGTGCCGGACATGTCCACCCTCTGGGAGGCCCATAAGGCGTTCTTTAGAGGCATGTGTATCTCAGCCGGCTCCCGCCTTAAGCAGGACTCCGCAGCTCAGAGACTGGACGTTATCTCACAATTGCGAAAAGTAGAAGCTTTGCTGCTGGCCTCTCCTACGGTGTCACGGCTGCGCACAGTTACCTCCCTACGCGAAAGGTTAAAGTCCCTTGATATGCAGAAATGCTCTAAGGCCCTATTATGGGCAAAACAGAAGTTTTATGAATTCGCTAACAAACCCCACAGGATGCTGGTGAACAGGCTCAAACCCCCACCCGTTCCACTCTTATCCTTAACTCCTTCATCAGGTGGATGGTACCCCAACTCACTGCCCTCTCACAATGTCTAAAGTATTTGGGACATTTTATAAGAAACTGTATAACTGTCTAGCCTCTGACCCCAAACATCTGTTCACTCAGGAGGAATTTAACTCTTTCTGCGCTCCACTAAAGCTACCTAAATTGTCATCATCCCAGGTAGATACCCTTACGTCGGAAGAGCTAGCGGCGGTTGTGAAGGAATTGTCCTCCCACAAATCCCCGGGTCCCAATGGTCTACCTTATCTCCATTATAAAACTTTCCTCCTGATCTTGAGTCCACATTTACTGAACCTCTTTACTTCCCTGTGGAAAGGTATTAAACCTCACCCCCAGTTTTTACACGCCCATATCACAGTACGCCCGAAAATGGGAAAGTCCCCATCTTCACCAGACAAGTACAGACCCATAGCCCTACTCAATTCTGATTAGAAGATTTTTACCAAAATCTTGGCCAATAGACTCTCTTCTCTGATTCCTACTTTGATCCATAGTGACCAGGTGGGTTTTGTTCTAGGTAGGCGAGCAGGAGACAATACCAGACGCACCATCGACCTCATTGACTTGCTCGACAAAACTTCCCGCCCGGCTCTTATCCTTAGCTTAGACACGCAAAAAGCATTCGTTAGACTTAGTTGGCCTTACATGTTTGCCGCGCTTACACTCTTTGGTTTTTCAGGCCCTTTTATATCGGCCCTGCAAGCCTTATACTCTCTTCCCACTTCCCAAGTACAATTGGCATCTTTTATCGCTCCACTGTTCACACATAGCATTGGCACTAGACAGGGATGTCCTCTCTCTCCCCTGTTGTTTATACTATGCCTTGAACCCCTAGCTGCAGCTATCCGGGAGAACCCGGATGTTAGCGGGGTCTCCTTGAGACAGAAGGAATATAAGTTGTCTCTTTTTGCAGATGATATACTATTTACCTTGACAAAACCGCACATCTCGCTCCCCAATCTTCACATCATTTTAGATACATTTAGTAAACTCTTGGGATATAAAGTAAACTCGACCAAGACGGAAGCTCTTCCTATCCATATACCTCCCCCGCTTCTTACTTCCCTACAACGCAATTTCCCTTATCATTGGTGTCCTGTGTCACTTAAATACCTTGGCATCCATTTAACTGCATCATATCACTCCTTATATCAAGCTAACTTTATCTCTCTAATTTTTGAAACACACAGCCTACTCCGTAGGTAGACGGATTGTCCTCTGTCCCTTCTGGGTAGGATTAATGTCCTCAAAATGGCCAAAATTCCTCTATCTTTTTGAGACCCTACCAGTTGCCCTCCCTATGCCACAATTTAGGAATATACAAAGAGCCTTCACTAAATTTATCTGGGGGAACAAATCACATAGAGTCACTCATACAGTAGTTTTTGCCCCCCGCTCTCAAAGAGGTCTAAGGGCACCTGATATTATCAAATACTACTATGCAACGCACCTCTCGGCAACCATCTCTTGGTCGTCATCTATGGCTACCAGTAGATGGTCAGAACTGGAGATGAGCGTTACCAACCCCGTTCGTCCCTGCTCCTTGTTGTGAGCTGATTTATCCTCTTCCATAGCACAACTTAAACGCATAAGCCTTGGACCGATGCTGTTTACCCTATCCATTTGGAAAAAATGTCACAGGAGGTTCTCCCTCTCTTCTCCATGCCCACCCCTTTTTAACGTTATTTTCAACCCTGACCTGCCAGATAGCCTTTCCTCTGTGAATATGACTCCATGGTTTAAAGTGGGCATATTTCAACTCCGTCACTTAGTCAACCCGGTGACCCGCACACTTCTATCCTTCACAGAGCTTCAAAACAAATATGATATACCGAAACAGCTCTTCTTTTCCTACCTCCAATTTAAACATTATTTCCATTCCATATCATCTACCATGACCTTGGAAAAACCCAATGCACTCGAGATTCTGTGCACTCATGGCCCTCATCAGAAAGGCCTCATATCCTCTGTATATAAGATTCTTCATGACTCATCACCACCTACGTTAGATTCCCACCTCTATATGCGGAGATGGGCCCAGATTTTACCTAACCCTTTATCCCTTTCACAGTGGCAGGAGATCTGGACTTCCATTTCCAAAGCTTCCAGGTGCGTGGAGCAGAGAGAGACGGCTATAAGGTTTTGATGTTTTGGTACAAAACCCCTGAAGTATTGCATAAATACGACCACTCACTATCTCGGTTATGCTGGAGGTGTCTGCAAGCAGTAGGTACACATTATCAATTTTTTTGGGATTGCCTACTAATTGCACCTTTCTGGTCCTCGGTTCAATCTCTGCTCCAATCAGTATTGGAGACAGCTGTCCCATTGAATCCTACGCACTACCTATTGGGTCTTCCAGTCCCGGGTGTAACTAAACATGCTAAGAAACTGATGGCATTTATTCTCTTAGCTGCCAAAAGAGTGATCCCTGCCCACTGGTTATCCCATGCGCCACCAGCGCAATCACAACTAATCTTGGCCATTGTGCAAATTCGCAGGATGGAACATATGATGGCAGTGGTCCAGGACTCCCTACCCCGATTTTCTAAGATTTGGGATGCATGAGATAATTCCCCATTTAACCCGGAATCCATACACTGACACTTTGCCTTTTGTCATCAAGGGCGACTGATTGAGGTTAGGCCTCGAAATTTGTACTTTCTACATCCAACAATTACCCTTTTTTTCTTTTTCTTTCACTATGCAGCTACTGTATTCGGATCCATGGTGTGTCTCCCCCTCTTTTCTCCCTTATTGTTATCTATATGTGCCTTAATTACTTTCATGAGGTGGACTCCTGTGTTGAGTCTGTGATGATAACATTGTTTGTTGGTATTAGCTACGTGCTCTTTATGTCTTTTATGTCTTGCAAGAAAAACCTTTTTTTCAATAAACATACATAAAAAAAAAAAAAATGCACTGATTACTGTGTAAATGTCAATTGCAAGGAAGGGATTAAACACTAGGGGGCGATCAAGGGGTTAAGTGTGTTCCCTCACTAGACCATGACAGGGATCACTGACGCTAGCCAGCTGATGACAGAGTGATATACGGGTATGTCATCTTGCGCACCTGTCCTCTTCTGCCGATGTATATCCGCGTGAGCCGGTCGGTACGTGGTTAATAGGCTTTACATGTTCGCTCAAACTTTTTGCCTGTTCAGGGTGTTCTGGTGTAAACCAAACTGGGGGGTGTTCGGCTCATCCCTAACTTTAAGATCAGAGGGCTGTGGCCACTCAGAGATGGCCCAAAGTTTGTCTGGATCCACGAGGAGACCCTGATATGTGATTATGTAGCCCAGGAATGGAACTTGTGTTTGTTCAAATAGGCACTTCTCCAACTTGGCAACTTGGCATAGAGACAATTGTCCCGCAGTCGCTGCAGCACAGTTTTTACATGGAGATGATGGGGTGCAAGTCTGGAGAGAAAATAAGAATATCATCGAGATATATAATAACACAGACATACAAAACGTCACAAAAGATCTCATTAACCAAGTTTTGGAAGACAGCTGGGGCATTCCATAGGCCAAAGGGCATCACAAGGTATTCATAATGGCCGCCCCTGGTGTTAAAGGTGGTTTTCCACTCGTCTCCTACATGGATCTCCCGTTTGGGAGAGGGTCCGGTCTGTTAGCGTCCGATCACGTGGAAATCTCCATGGTGATCGGAGACTTGTGTGCGCTGCCACACAGTGGCGCATGCGCACATGGAGTGGCGGACCCGGCGGCGTCATCGCTCGTCGCTCAGCGCCGTTCATTTGATGCCGCTGGGTTGGAAGTTAAAAGGGGAGCCATTATGGCCCCCTGTTAGAGCGGCTCCTCCACCTGGACGTTGGCGCAGCAGATGCGGCATAACCAATTCCCCGGTAATTATCTGTCATAGATCTGGCCTCTATTGTGTCTGGCCTCTAGCTCTCTCTCCACTGGGGGGTCCTAATGTGCTATATACTTGCCTTACTAGGATTAATATCTCTGGCCAGATCGAAACAAAGGCATTTCTTGCCTTTGGGACTGGGGACTGACGATAGGGGATTAACCCTATGCGACCACTATATTTAGCCGCACCTCTAGGGACCGTCTGTGATCACTGCAGCTATCTCCAATGTAGTCCATACCACGATAATTGCTGATAAGTATATCGGTATGCAAAAAAAGCCATTTAATTCAAAAATATTAACTTTTAAATGATATAAGAATACACTAAGATTGATGATATTCCTGTTATTTTCTTTTTCCAGCTGGCTCTATTTATATATACCTCCCGTGTCCGCCCGAGGGTGGCTAAGCCCAGTGGGTAGGGGCCACCCATGTTCCAATTTTGGTCCGCAACTTGGTATCCTATAACGGTGAGCCACTTGCTCTGTAATATTAAATGTGTTTATGACTAAAAAATACACTGTATATTAAGAATTTTGATATGTGTTCTGTATATTCTATTACCAATGTTGACGCTATATGTGTAATCATAGATAGTACCAAGACTTTCCTGAAGAAGCGACAAACAGTCGCGAAATTAGTTGTAAAAACGATCAACTTGGATACTAATCATACCATCTAAATACACAACTGTGTGTTGTAACTATGTTGTGTGTCAACAAATGTTTTTAATTTTATATATATTTTTTCTTGTTTAAATAAAAACCATTTTAATTATATTTGTTATACTTCCTGGGTATCAAGACAGTCCTTTACTCTACTGGGGGATGTTTGGCTAGTCCATGGTTGGAGTGTTCCATGTATAGGCCCCTTTCCCTATTTTTGTTTTTTTACCAAATTTATGAGGATGAGGTTTATATTATTATTATTTTTTGTTAATTTAGGCACATTCATTTATTATCCTATATGGATTTCTATTAAATTGTCAATTTTTTTTCCATGTCCTTGTTGCCAATCTCCTTTACCAAGTTTGCCATCCTTGTTTTTCCGAGCTCTGTAGGTGCTCTGTAATTTGCTGCTGAACTTGCTGAAATAACGTTATTGCCTGGGGTTTTCCTGTTTATAAGACCACTGGCTTCTATCCCTCTCCTAAGCTCAGCCAGTGGTTTGGCATGCCCCCTTGTAGTTCTTGGTAAAGCTGAGCATGGAGGAAGCAGACATGTTGTGGGCAGAGGGGATCTCACAGCCCCCGGTCTGTGCCACCCATGGAGGAGGTGTCCTCCTTCTTCTCTATCCTCCCTCCTCCTCCTCCCTACCAGTCACCACCCCCTCCCCCCCACTCTATCCCCGCCACACTGCCCTCCGTCTGCTATCTCCGTGCAGAGTGGGATTAGCATCAGTAATTACTTCTATGACACAGAAGGGATGTCCCGCTGTTTCGGGTATAGTATAGAGAACGCTGCTCGCTGATCTCCTGTCCCCCGCTGTTATTGACACAGTGCACTGTCAAGCATAATAATGATGGGGGGCAGGGCACCAGCGAGCGGCGTTCTCATATACTATACCTGCCACAGTGGGAGATCCCAGCTGTGTCATACAAGTGATTACTGATGATAATTCACCTTCGCACTGGTGGTTCCTGACATGGAACATAGTTGCCAACATTGTAAAAAATTTATAGGGACACTTTTATGGCTGTAGGTGGAGTTTTATTATAATTAGGGGGTGGGGCATGTGTTTTGTAGGCGTGACATAACAAAAAAGAAAAATGCGGCGCGCGCCCCACCGAACAGTGGGCGTAGTTTGCGTGTGGTGGTGGGAATGGCTTATATAGGAGTGGTTCAAATGGGGGTGTGGTTAGAGTCTGAAATGAATGAGAGATGGAGAAAGAAAAGGGAAAAGAGGGAGGGAGGGAGGGAGGGAGGGAGAGAGAAAGAAGGAAAAAAGGAGGGAGGGAGAGAGATAGAAGGAAAGAAGGAGGGAAGGAGAGAGAAGGAAGGAAATAGGGGTGGAGGGGTGGCAGGCGCAGATCCTACACCACATTAGAAATGTGTATTCCAGAGTTTAACAAATCAAAATCAGCAGATAAAGATACTCCAAACACCTGGTGTTAGCGCTTCAATCATCCCAGCACCAAGCAACAGAGCCCTCCTTACTTCAGTATCCCTGGCAGTAGCAGCTGAGCCCTACTTACTGAGTGATCTGTGTCCCCCAGCAACAGAGCTCTCCTTACTTCAGTGACCCTGGCGGCAGCAGCGGAGCCCTCCTTACAGATCGATCTGTGTCCTCCTGCAACGCGGCAGCTACAGTTCCCGGCTTTCTCATGTGTGTGTTCAGTGTAGAGTGGAGATGGGAGAAGCTGATTGGCTGCCCCCCTCCACTGAACACAAGGGGAAATAATCCTCGTGACGGAGGCGGTGACCATCTTTTTGTAGCATGCTGGACGCTTTTTCCTAAAACATTCCCAATTTTCCCAGGACAAAAGCAAAATCCCGGGAAATTAATCAGGACAAGGGTTCCACTTCCCTAATCGGGATTGTCCCAGGAAAATCGGGACTGTTGGCAAGTATGCCTGGAGCTAACATGGAGCTGACATGGTGGTCCCTGACATGGAGCTTACATGGTGATCCTCGACATGGAGGTTACATGATGGTTCCTGACAAGCGGCACTGGTGATCCCTAACATGGTGGTCTCTGACATTTGGCACTGATGGTCCCTAACATGGTGGTCCCTGACATTCGGCACTGGTGGTCCCTGATATTCGGCACTGGTGGTCCCTGACGTGGTGGTCCTTGACATGGTGGTCCCTGACATGGTGTTCCCTAATAAGCGGCACTAGTGGTTCCTGACATGGTGGTCCCTGACATTTGGCACTGGTGGTCCCAGACATGGTGGTCCCTGACAAGCGGCACTGGTGGTCCCTGACATCCAGCACTGGTGGTCCCTGACATGTTGGTTCCTGACATGCTGCACTGGTGGTCCCTGACATGGTGGTCCCTGACATCCGAAACTGGTGGTCCCTGACATGGTGGTTCCTGAAATGCTGCATTGGTGGTCCCTGACATGCTGCATTGGTGGTCCCTGACATTGTTGTCCCTGACAATAGACGCCGGTGGTCCCTGACATTCGGCACTGGTTGTTCCTGACATGGTGGTCCCTCACAGGTGGCATTTCTGGTCCCTGACAAGGTGGTACCTGACAAGCAGCACTGGTGGTCCCTGACAAGTGGCACTGGTGGTCTCTGATATGCTGGTCCCTGACATTCAGCATTATGGTCCCTGACAAGTGCCACTGGTGGTCCTTGACATTCGGCACTGGTGGTCCCTGACAATAGGCACTGGTGGGCCCTGACAATAGGCACTGGTGGTCCCTGACATGGTGGTCCCTGGCAAGCGGCAGTGGTGGTCCCTGACATGGTGGTCCCGGACATTCTGCACAGGTGGTCCTTGAAAAGCAGCACTGATGGTCCCTGACATGGTGGTACCTAACAAGTGGCACTGGTAGTCCCTGATATGGTGGTCCTTGAGATTCAGCACTGGTGTTTTCTGACATGGTGGTCCCTGACATTCCGCACTGGTGGTCCCTGACTGGTGGTCCCTGACATGGTGCACTGGTGGTCCCTGACATGCGGCACTGGTGGTCCCTGACATGCTGCACTGGTGGTTCCTGACATTCGGCATTGGTGGTCCCTGACATGGTGTACTGGTGGTCCCTGACATGTGCCACTGGTGGTCCCTGACATGCTGCACTGGTGGTTCCTGACATTCGGCATTGGTGGTCCCTGACATTCAGCACTGGTAGTCCCTGACATGGTGGTCCCTGACAATAGGCACTGGTGGTCCCTGACAAGGTGGTCCCTGAGAAGCAGCACTGGTGGCCCCTGAAATTCGGCACTGGTGGTCCCTGCATGCTGCACTGGTGGTTCTTGACATGGTGGTCCCTGACAAGCAGCACTGGTGGTCCCTGACATGGTGGTCCCTGTCATTCGGCCCTGGTGGTCACTGCATGCTGCACAGGTGGTCCTCGACATGTGGTCCCTCACAAGCGGCACTGGTGGTCCCTGATATGGTAGTCCCTGTCATTCGGCACTGGTGGTCCCTGCATGCTGCATTGGTGGTCCTTGACATGGTGGTCCTTGACATGGTGGTCCCTGACAAGCGGCACTGGTGGTCTCTGACATGGTGGTCCCTGTCATTTGGCCCTTGTGGTCCCTGACAAGCAGCACCGGTGGTCCCTGGGATGGTGGTCCCTGACAAGTGGCACTGGTGGTCCCAGACATGGTGGTACCTGACAAGTGGCACTGGTAGTCCCTGATATGGTGGTCCCTGAGATTCAGCACTGGTGTTTTCTGACATGGTGGTCTCTGACATTCCGCACTGGTGGTCCCTGACTGGTGGTCCCTGACATGGTGGTCCCTGCATGCTGCACTGGTGGTCCTTGACATGGTGGTCCCTGACAAGCGGCACTGGTGGTCCCTGGGATGGTGGTCCCTGACAAGTGCCACTGGTGGTCCCAGACATGGTAGTCCCTGACAATAGGCACTGGTGATCTCTGACATGGTGGTCCCTGACAAGCGACACTGGTGGTCCCTGACATGCAGCACTGGTGAACACTGATAAGCTGCACTGGTTTGCATTTATAACACATGCATTAATTGTATTCATTTAATTAAAATATATTTATTAAATGCATTCAATTAATATTATATTAATATGCATTTATATTAAAATGCTTTGCATTTATAAGGCTGTTACCTATCATACTGTGTGTTATGTATGGCTTGCTGGCTGCAGAATGAGGGGTGTGATTTATGTGGGTGAGTTTCCATTTACATGTACAAGCCTAGTGTACCTGCCACATTCACTCCAATCAGAGATTTCTGCTTTAAGGCCCCTGTAGTCAATGCATGGATGGAGTTAACAATCTTTTTTTTCTACAAAGAAGAACCCGGCTCCGGCAGGTGAGTTTGAGTTTCTGATGAAACGCTTTTGCAGATTTTCCTTAACCACTTAAGGGCCGAGCCCCTGTGTCACTTTTATTCCTATTACAAGGAATGTAAATATCCATCCTATAAAAAAAGCATGACAGGACCTCTTAACCACTTCCCGACCAGCGCACGACGATGTACGTCGACAGAATGGCACGGGCAGGCATATTGGCGTACAGGTACGTCCAATATTCAATGCCGCCCTGCCATCGGGAGTGCGCTGGTCGGGACCCCCATGAGTCCGGTCGCGGGACCCGCGGACTCGATCGCCGCGGGCATCCCTGCGATCGTCTCACGGAGCGGCCGAATGGAGGAAATGCCGTGTAAACAGCATTTTTCCATTCTGCCTAGCAACTAGTGACGCTGATCTCTGCTCCATGTGATTGGAGCAGAGATCAGTGTTCACTAAATGAAAGCCCAAACCCCCCACAGTTAGTAACACACCCCTAGGAACACTTAACCCCTACACTGCCACCTACTGGTTAACCCCTTCACTGCCAGTGTCATTTACACAGGAATCACTGCATTTATATAGCAGTGATTACTGTATAAATGACAATGGTCCCAAAAATGTGTCAAAAATGTCCGATGGGTCCCCCACAATGTTGCAGTCACAATAAAAATCGCTGATCGCCGCCATTACTAGTAAAAAAAAAAATAATAAAAAATTATTAATAAAAATGCTATAAAACTATCCCTATTTTAACTTTTGCGCAAACCAATCAATAATCGCTTATTGCGATTTTTTTTACCAAAAATATGTAGAAGAATACGTATCGGCCTAAACTGAGGGAAAAAAATGTTTTTTTATATATTTTTGGGGGATATTTATTATAACAAAAAGTAAAAAATAATGCATTTTTTTCAAAATTGCCGCTCTATTTATGTTGAACAATGCTATACCTGGCTCAATCTGGGCTCCTCCACATCTTTATTTGGGACCATGACTAAGTATTCCAGCTTTGAACTCTGCCAAAACAGACAATTGTACGACACTTCCAAGCAATGTTTCATATTACTATTTCTTGCTTCAAATATCTGTGTGCTAAGTATACCTTTTTTTTTTATTCACATAGGGGAGAAAAGACTCGGGACATCAGAGGACACCAGGGACCCCCAACTTCCTAAAGAAGGAGAAGTCACCACACCACAACCTGAGGATGTGGAGGGAGGAGAGGTTCATGACGTGGTTGAAATAGTGACCACAACAGGTGAGTGTCTGAGACCACAGCTTCAGGTAATAGATGTATGCCTGCATATTTATACATAGTGTGTTTTATTATTTTTAGGTGACGTGGATGTTGTGGAAGAAGAAACTCATTTCACAGTGCAAGTACACATATCCTCATTGGGGAGATCATGGTGTGCAATCGTGATTTAGAAAAGATAAAGGAAAACATCAATGGTGTTCAACAAAATATGAAGAACATCATTGATGTTTTCAGCAGAATCTAGAATCACACAAACATTGCACCGTTTTGTCATCGAATTTGTTATTTTAAATCCATTTTTCAAGTATTTTTAAAGCCAAATTTTGAAGACGCACACAGTGTGTCAACATGTGCTATCTAACATCACAGAATATTAATGTATGTGTTTTGTGGGTGCAACCCCTTCCTCCCAACTCAAGTAGGTCCATTGATCCCCCCCCATGATGAGGGCTAGCACATGTTGACATTAGGCATGGGATCAGGAGTGAAATCCACGTTTGATTGCCAATTTGTGTGCATCTTCAAAATTTGGCTTTTACAAGGGTGACATCACCCCATCTGATGAAGGCAAGATCAACACAGTTTTAACATACTCATGTCTGATATTGCCTTCACTTTTTCAAAGTTGAACTTTGTAAGTTCCTGAGTTGTGTAAGTTATTATGGTTTTAAACATGCCTGTTTAACCAAATAAAGGCTATTTCTAATGTCAACCATAAAAATGTTATACACCAAAGATGTTGGTTTGTTAAAAAATCCTTCTCTAACGCACATGTGAATGTGTACGGAGTAAAATATTTTTTTTTTTTTTTCTACTCAACAATGTGTGGCTTCTTATTTCAATGCTCAATACCAGTTCTTAGAGTAAGTTGTTGTAGTTTACAGTGACAATGGAAGTGCTTCCTAAAAGCAAATCCACTTCACTTCACTGCAAGTTTCAGTGCACTTGCAGTGTACTTGTAGTGCAAAGTGGATTTGCCTTTAGTAAATAATCCCCACAGTGCTCTAAAATTGGCCCCAATCAGGCCATTTAAGGGACTCCAAACAATGAATTCATGGTGCTGAAAAGGATGATTATTTTTATCATTAATGCATTACATACATTAACAACAAAAACAAGGTGTGTGTGTAGCAGACCCACAACATAATAGTTAGCTGAAGAAGATATTGTCATCTCATGTATCAAATAAATAACTTTTGCACTATTGAAGAAAATGGCCAAAAAGGAAAGCCCATTGGAGAACCTAGGAGGCAGCTAAAATAAACACAAGCAGTAAATCAAATGAAATTTTAGTTCAGTTTAAAATAAAAATGTATTTTAAAAGTGTTTCACACATTTGCTGTCATATCAATGGCCCCCCTACCCGCAAAGTACTCCAGATATTTTTGTCCCACTTCGCGGGCACTTTGGGGGGGCAAGCCAGGATGGCCAACTTCAAGTGCCGTCAGGGTTGAATGATCAGAAAAGCCGGCCTATGTCCCAACTGAGGCCACATAGTTTGTTGCATTGTTGCGTAATTGTGCATAATGCAGCAAGCAATCACAATATGGTTCAGTTTATATGCCGCCATGTGGATTGGTGTCAGAAATAGGTGGAACCGGCTGGCCATTATGCCGAAAGCATTCTCCACCACTCATCTGGCTCGGGCCAGCCGGTAGTTAAAAACCCTCTGGTCCAGGGTGAGGGTCCTCATCGGAAATGGCCTCATGAGATGGTCACCTAGCCCAAACGCTTCATCAGCGACAAACACAAACAGAAGACCAGCCACAATGTCTTCCGCAGGTGGCAAGCCCAAGCCACCATTCTAGAGCCATCTGTAGTTTGGGCGATGACTCCACCATCCGACATCCGGCGATTCTTCCCCACGTCCACATACAAAAACTCATATGTCACCGACACCCCCACTAACATCACTATTAAACCCCTTATAATTATATTAGTATGACCTCAAGTTGGGGGGTGGGATGATGTTTTCCATCTATTGCCCCTCCGCAGTTAGGAAAGTCCCACCGCTGGGCAAAGTGGGATGCCACAGCCTGCCATTCCTGTGGGTTTGAAGGAAACTATGGAGTCAAACAATAAAAAAATAGTACTTTTGCCCATAACATTGCAAGCAGATTAGACATAAACATTCTTGGCCAACATCGGTATAACATTTATTGAAATTATATGTTTGTGGAAATTATGTGGCAAGAGGTCCAAATTAGATACAGCACCTCATCCCAGAAATTAATTACAAAAATAGCAAAAATTCCAAAAGAGGAGAAGGGGATTATCGTGGTGCTACAATTATAAAGAAATTCTAATAGTTTATACAAAGTTTATTAAATTGTAAAAAAGAGGTTATACATACACAAAAGAAAAGAAAAATATACAAATTACGTAAAGGGGAAATATCATAATAATATTGTTCTCTCCAATTTCCAGAAAGCACATAATTTGTAATATATTAGGCCAAGAAGATAATAGCCTTGGAGTGCTATCCGATCAGTCCTTCCCTACATGTTTCGCCATAAAAATGGCTTCCTCAGGGGTAATGAAATATAGATTCAATGGAGAGACAACAATTCTACAAAAAAGAAAATACGTAAAATGTATGTACATAAAAGCTGCATGAAAATACATATAGGCCAAAACAGGACCCTGGAGAATTTGAATTTTTTTTTCTTTACCTTTACTTTGCTCGCGTAAGGTCGAATACCTACCCAGGGCAATCATAAAAACTGAAAATCAAAAAAGAAAAAAAGAGTACATTTCACAGGATCCAGTTAGGGGTAACTTCAAGAATAAAGTACCCTGATATAGATAAACCAGAAACTATAGTATACACTATCTATATATAGAGGCCAACATGGCCTTCATTATAACATACCAATTGAGGAAAACAAATACAATTGAAATAAGGAGGCGCTGAAGAGACTGCGATGAATAATGGAGGATTGATAACCCTATTTGGTGTTTATTTCAATGCAAATTGGGTTGATGAATACCACTACAACAAACAAAGAAAAAAAAGATTTATGATTTATATCAAAATTAATTAGGACCACATATGTCCTAGTATATGTGGGATTAAATATATCAGAATGCTTACCTCAACTGAAAGGTGAGGACAAGCATGAATTGCAGGGCAATCCCAGCGCAAAGCAGTTATTGGTGTTAATAACCCCCACGCAAAGAACAGATTCTCTGTAGTGCAGCCTTCCCAAGGGAAAAAGAAAAAAAAAGGAAACATAAATATGTCAATTATTGCCCGAATGGGAGGAAAAAAGCAGTGGAGAGACTTCCCCCCAGTCCAAGTACCAACCTTATTGTAAACAAATACCGACGTGCAACGCCTCCATGAACCCAGCAAACTAATGCTGGATTCAAAGCCTATTTATACCCCCCACCTGCCCAGCATGATCACCTCACCGCCGAGTAGGAGTGGACATGTAGTGACTGCTAGACGCACTCTCAATCCAGCAAACGCCTACAAGCCCCACAATGCACCACTGCTAGTCTTTCCAATCGAGGCTGATGAAAGCCACCCAGCCGACACAGCGCCAACAGGAAAGAGTACTGAATCTCCGCTGTAGTGGAGAAAGGGTGGAAGGAAACATCAGTGGGGAAATGTAGACAAGCCTCGATGTAAAAGAGAGCAATCACGCAAGCAATCAAGAGGGCGGGCCCACTATCCTCTTAAAGGACCCTAGGGTGTCCATATAGCTACGGGTAGCCCAGGAGAGCCATACACATAAAAATGCAGCCCAGCGAGCCAAGGTGTGGGACCACCAAACAGAGAGGGTGGAAAAGAATATTAAAATTCAGTCAACCGAAAAGGGAGCAAGAAAAAAAATAAAAATAAAAATAAAATTGAATGTCCTTAGGCACCCACCCCCCAAACATCCTTCATAATTAGCCTATTTTAAGGTATTTGAATTATTAGCCCAACAGCTGACACAACAGTCTCATTGATGGAACTAAGAGAACAATACATGCAAGGAGTGACAAATAGATCAGGCAAGGACCCATAAAAATGATAGGGGGATTTTATTTCATCATAAAATGGAACACCCTACAAAATGAATTTATATTGAATGCCCAAGAGAAATGAGTTAGCAGGTGACCAAACCTGCTAACCATTGCTTTCTGGAAATTAGAGAGAACAATATTATTATGATATTTTCCCTTTACGTGATTTGTATATTTTTCTTTTCTTTTGTATATGTATAACCTCTTTTTTTACAATTTATTAAACTTTGTATAAACTATTAGTATTTCTTTATAATTGTAGCACCACAATAATCCCCTTCTCCTCTTTTGGAATTGTTGCTATTTTTGTAATTTATTGAAATTAGTATTTAAAGACAAAAGTATAAGGTCCACTTATCAGATTCCTCACCCCCTCTGATGACCCAGTGTAAAAATTTCGGGGGGGGGGGGTATGTTTTGGACAGGTAACACTCTCCAATTCATTGAGAGCTGAATGCATAAATAATATGTATTAATTTGGCCAACCCATCCTTACTTACACTATTAGAAGCCCACTGGACGGGTAAGAAGTGTCATAATACAAAAATATGAATACACACTGTACAAATTGAAGCACATTTTTGCATTCTGCAATTACCTATCAAGATAATAGGAGAACAAAACTTGAAACAGTACCATTTGAAAGTATTCAGGCAGGCCCCTGCACTACATGCTTTGGTGAATTCATCCATAAATCTGAACACAAAAGAGGTAGGTATAGTGTGTATGGGTTTGGCAAAGTCAGCAGATAGAGGATTGGTATTGAATGACTTACCGGTTAGGGCCCCCCCTAACCGGTAAGTTTGTGCCCCCCCAAAAAAACAATTGCACTCTGCCTGAATTTAAGGACAAAAATTTAATTCAAACACATTTTAAGGGATGTTTAGGGTAAGCACTACAATGGAGCTGACAAAATACATTATTAAGTGACTAGGCTAGGTGTGTATGGGCCCAGAATAACATGTTGAGGAGGTTAGTGAAGGCAAATATTCATGAAGGACAAACAAGGAGCATTAAAAGCTTCCAGCATGCATGAGGACAAAGAGGACATTCACAGCATATTACAATTATGGTAATTATGGAATGATGAAATAAATGTAATGCATTAGCAAACATTAAATACATAGAATGTGATGTTAAAGTAGAAACTTACCTTAATATAGTCCTTCTGCAGGGCCTGAATGATGGCAGAACAGGTCTCTGGAATAAGCACGAGGCTGAAAAGCGTGACTCGTCTCTCCCCAAACTTCTACTAACATGAGATTAGCAGAAGGAGCCCAAAGGGTGGCGCACTAGCTATTGAACTTCCTCCTTATAGTGCCATTGTACATGTTGTACGTCAGTGTGTTCTTGCCAATTGGAATTTCCGACAACATTTGTGCAACCGTGTGTATGCAAGACAAGTTTGAGCCAAAATCTGTAGGAAAAAAATCCACGGTTTGGTTGTCGGATCGTCTGTATGCAGCGTAAGAGTCAGCCAGGGACCCCCTCATGGGAGTTTGGACTTGACTGAGCCCAGGTCATAACCCCCAGATTAACCCTGCTCACGTGTAGAGTACCCGAAGAGACAGTACAGGCACTGATGGATGGATGGATGGATGGAGCAAAAGGAGAGCCGGAAAACCAGCCAAGGTCTGAGCAAGCAGCAGACAAACATAATCAGGAGAACTAGTTGGTACACAAGAGATCAGTACATGAGGAATCTGGTTAGGAATGATTGCACGGAAGGGGCTCAGGAAAAAGTGTTGCTCAAGCAAACAAAAACTGGTCTTCGGAATTTAAATAGTAGCAAGAAGGAAGGTATATTAACCATCAGGTGAAGCCAGCGACACACGTAACTGCCAATGCAGTGCAACAAGAGCAGAGTACAAGCTTGTGCTACCACATACCGACAGCAGCAAAAGGTAAAAAATGTATGCAACCAGTAAGACACAAATCAGCTCTGCAGTTGATCTGTGACATTATCGCTGAAACCCCTAGTGAAACTTCTTTCCCTGTCACTATTGGCCAAAGACATATTGTTCTGCTGGGTGCAGCAGGAGTTGTGGAAAGCACTGAGGAATAAAGATGAGCAATGCAGGTCTTTTGCTGCCAACTGTTATCTTTGAGGTTCTGCTCCCTGGACAAAATTCTTCCTCCCTGGTGTTCTGAAATTCCCTCAATTTTCTCCACTCAATTTGGTGCCATCCATGTATGGTCTACCACCTCATCACCCATACCCTCTTCCAGGGCCGTCTTTAATATTGATTGGACCCTGGGCAAAAATTTTCTTAGGGCCCCCCTCCCCACATGCAATTTCGCTCTCCACCTTCTCTGAGACATACAATAAATAGCAGCTAGGCTTAAAATCAGTTTACTGTATCAGATCAGGCAGCGATTGCGATTGGTTGCCAGAGGTTACATCATATCATTACTGCTTACTGACTGGTTGCTAGAGGTTACAGCACTCCTTAAGGCTCACTGATTAGCTGCTAGAGGTTACAGCACATTTCTGCTTGTTGATTGGCTGCTAGAGATTGCTGTACAGTAATACTGCTCACTGGTTGCTGTAGGTTACAGCACATCTTCTCCTCACTGCAGGGGGGCATGATATACATATGACTGCTGCCTTTATTTACATATCAATGCAGTTGGCCTCAGCTATTTACATATGCATGTCACTGCTATTTTACATATGAATGCCGGTAATTTACATGTAAACACAGGTCTGCAGGTGAGTCATCTGTACACAACAATAGGGCAGAGCTGGGCAGCATTAGTAGCAGCACAGGGCTAAAACTTCAAGGGACAAGGAAATGTAAACTGGGATAGTTAGCAAGTATGAGGCAGCTGCTTTGAGCCCCACAACAATGACAGGGCCCAGGGCAGCTGCCCCTTTTGCGCTGCCTTAAAGACGGCTTTGCCCTCTTCATTGCTAGAGACCAGTTAGGTATGTCCCCTCCCTCTCTGCTCCTGAAGCTCTCTTCATCCTTCACATGCAAGACCAAAATCTCCCTCTCGCAGCAAGTATGTACTAAAATAATTTTGCTGACTGCCAGTTTGCAGTGCTACAGTGATATTAGCAGGATTAGCAGAAGAGGAGGAGAACGAAGAATTGGGCACATTATCATCAGTTAAAGACACCTGGCTGCTTTGCACCTGGGAGCAGAAAAAAAGAAGAAGCCTTTGTCATTCACTCAACTGCCTCCTTTTGGCTGTATACTATGGCCACTCTCAGATGGATGTCTGCCCTAACTCTATAGGGTGTAACCTAACTATCTCATTCTTCTGAAAAAAATTTTTGCCCCCTATTACCTTCATGCACAGATGCTTTGAGGCCTGCCACACATTTTGAAAAGGGGATTAACTTCAATGCAGCTATGGCAAAAGAGGAAAGTAGATTTGGTGTTTGGAGCAAAGGACAACTTTGCCTGTGTCAGAGGACTGCTAAGTTAAAAAATGCCCTAAGAAAATATATAATAAAATAAACCTCCCAAAAGCAGGTCTTAAATAGGACTGTTGAGTATCTTAACAGTTAACATAGCGGACTACATAAAATATGTACCCAACCACACTCCAATCCACAGTAGCACAATGTAGCAAAGTACAGTACTGTGAAGCAGCAACTAACTCCCCCTACCCACAAATGGTCAGCTATCCCTAAACTACTTCACTAAACACTGACATATGACTGTTGGAAATCCACTCTCTTAATCTGATTGTCAGGGGTGTGGTGGTAGATCGTGGACTGAAGGATTCTGAGAAGTTGACCAGGGGTCTCTGATAAAGTGCAGAGTGTCCACAGAAAAAGTACAGAGGAGGCGGGAGAGCCCTTTTAACGTAGTTTATTGATTTAGAAATAAGGTTTAAATGCTTCCACAATAAAAGGAAAAAAAATACTTACAATTGTTGAGGCTGTCCTCACCTGGAAAGGGGAGGTTCATGCGGCCTTCCTAGTGCACAGGTGGAGAAAACCACTTGCACACATGTTTGGTGTTGTCACTTCTTATGCAATGGGCTTTCACATCCTGGGTGTTCTGTGGTGTTCTCAGATGGGTGAACAAATTGGTAAGAGAAGTTAGTGCAAAAAAGGTTTTTGGTAGTTTGATTTACAGAGACACCAAATGTGATTATTCAAGGACAGGAATGAGTCAAGTTGAGCTGAACTGAGGAAGTGCCAATTTAAAGTTACAAAACATGTTTTATTAGGTATAAAAAATAATTTAGAAGTTTTACTAAAGCGGATGACTCGTGCCTATTCTTTGAAAACCACTTTGGGCACCCCTGTCAATCAAACTACTAACTGGCTTTTTTTGTGCTTACTCATTTTAATATGATTGGGTTGACCAGCAAAGCCCCATTATTTTCCCTTCTAAGCCAAACGACCTAACTACAAAGGCCAGAAACTGCATTTTGGCTAGTTGGATGCTATGGAAGTAATATTGTGCATTAGTTAACTGGGTCCATGAACAGCCCCAAATCCACACCTCATCCATATTCATACAATTCAAAGAAACACCTAATAATGAGGTAATAATGAGGTAACCTAACATTTCTTCCTACGACATTTTAGAAAAGAATAAGAAAATAATTAATATAGATTGATAATGTCATTAATTTTTATTGGGAATCTTTTATCTTTGAAAAGGGGTAAGAGAATCCTACCAGTGTCCAGAGAAATGTCAACAGCTTGAAATAGGTTGACTCAGATTTTAAAAATAAACAAATTAATGGATGTGTGTACATTTACTAGAAAAGTCAATATTAAAAACGATTAAATATCTACCGTATTTTTCGGACCATAGGGCACACTGGGTTATAAGGCGCACTAGCAATGATCGGCTACTAACGGGGTTTATTTTCATATATAAGGCACACCGGGTTATAAGGCGCATTAATGTTGAATTCTCTCGCAGGTGCTCTATTTCCATGTTGTACTGCATGACTGATAGCCTTGAGTTTGAAATCCGCTTCGTAAGCATGTCTCTTAACAGGAGCCATTTTTTGGGCAGCGAGTATAGAAAATGAAAGAATGAATGCGCACACCTCCTGACTACGATGGCCGTAATGCCCAATCCAAGCAGTGCAGCTTCATAGGATTACCAAAGCTAGGAAGCTGCACTGCTTGGATTGGGCATTACGGCCATCGTAGTCAGGAGGTGTGCGCATTCATTCTTTCATTTTCTATACTTGCTGCCCAAAAAATGGCTCCTGTTAAGAGACATGCTTACGAAGCGGATTTCAAACTCAAGGCTATCAGTCACGCAGTACAACATGCTGGCCATGCTAAAACATTTTGACAGATTTTTGCCATACATTAGGCGCACCGCATTATAAGGCGCACAGTCGATTTGTGAGAAAATGTAAGGCTTTTAGGTGCGCCTTATAGTCCGAAAAATACGGTAATAAGTATAAAGTTTACACTTATTGGTAGTAAGCTGTCTGAGGTAACCAGTCAGTGTGGGATTATGCTGGCTTTTATCTTCACCGTAACAGAGTCATTTTACAAATATGGAACACAGAATTCAGGTCTATGGATTTTAAGGGGAACTCCACGCCAAGGTTTAAAAAAAAATTGCATGGGGTCCACCCAAAAATTCATACCAGACCCTTATCCGAGCACGCAACCTGGCAGGCCACAGGAAAAGAGGGGGGACGAGAGAGCGCCCCCCCCCCCCCCGAACCATAACAGGCCACATGCCCATTGTATATACAGTATATATACAGTATCTCCCAAAAGTGAGTACACCCCTCACATTTTTTTAAATATATTATTATATCTTTTCATGTGACAACACTGAAGAAATGACACTTTGCTACAATGTAAAGTAAACTTCATTGTTTGTACAATTGCATCTGAAGGTTATAGCAGCTCAGGAAAAGTCAAGCTGGTGGCCACACCTTATTGAAGTGTCTTGCCAACCTCACCCTAACACAGTATAAAAGCTAGTCTTTGATAAAGGGGTTTTGCTCCTTGCTGGTCCGTCTGTGATTGAAACGCAATGGGATTCTTTGCCAGGATCCCATTATGGGTCTTACTTCTAAATGTGGGCCATGTAGAAGGTAGGTGTCCAGCTTGCAATTATTATTTTGTTTTGAAATAAGAATATAGGATAGGAATGCTCCAATGTAGCTTCTCTTCAAATGGGAGTTAAATCACATATGTTTTTTTCAATGAAAGAGCAATACATCAATGAATTACATTAAGTTCTTTTCAAATTGGCCATGAACTACAAATTCCAGCACACCCTAGCAGCCCACTGTGTTATATTCACCTTTATGTTCTCAGTATTCGGTAGCCTGCTGCTCCACAATGCTTTTGGCAGTGTAATGGCACTGTGAATGAATGTAGCAAGATATGATCAATACAAAAAGTAAGAACAATGCTTTATACTAATCTCTGCTGAAGCTTAACTTCACATGGCTCTAACTTTGTTAAAATTAATAATAAAGTATATAAATATATAGTATATAAACCCAGTATAAATTTCCTACACACATACATTTTACCTAGAATTATAACAATACTAAAAATGCATATCAGCTCTTTTATTTTAGGCATTTGCTTGTACATATTTTGAGCCTTTTAGCTATTGTGAGCTATCATGTGCACTTTACGTTTACAACAGTCATTGTAGATGATGCTTGTTGAATACATATAGGTTTATGCATTCCATATATTCAATATGGGACATCCTGGCTACAGACTGCATTAACTGACAATACTAGGTAGTCTTTTAATGATTATTTTGCCAAAAATAAGTTTTAGTTGGTAGGTTAGCTGCATCATACACTGTGATTTCATATTTCTTAGGGATTTAAACAGTGAACTCTCCCTGAATTTGCTTTTTTCTCCCAAGGAAAGGGAGATGCCACAGGTGGGTACGTTGAGAACTGGGATTTAATAATTTCAAGATTTGGATTGGTTTTGTTTGAACTTTAGAAAAAAAACTGCTTTAAATATGTAAGATACTGATTATTTTTTTCTCAGTGCTGCCCAAACTGTTGGCAATATATAAATCCTAAAAACAATAATAATATAAACAGTAACTCTTTGCAGTGGAGGAATACACAGCAAAAAGATCTAGTGAGTTTTCAGTACTTCCCTCCTCAGATTTTTACGTGGGAACAAATTCTATTACATGCTAGAAAGCTTTAGTAACAATATATAACTGCCAGGGTCTATATAGCTATATAAATACACTGCGAGGGAGTGGTCAGGCACAAAACAACCTGATGAGTATAAAAAAGCATAAAGACACTACACATCATGCATGACCAGGTTTAGACAAAATGGGGCCACAGGCAAAAATAAAAATGGACCCCTCAAAAAAAAACATTGATCGCACAGGGGTATATGTACTGTATAAATAAATAAATAAATAAATATATATATATATATATATATATACATACACACATAAAACCTATAAATCGTGAAATATTCCTCCAGGGCAAATATTTAATAGTGTAACAAGTGTATGTATATATATATGGTATTGATGCTGACACTAAAAAAGTTCTCACACTTACATCTGTGTATCAAAACTATATTATAGGGATGGTGCCGTGCAATATGCTAAATATATAAACTTGTATATACTATATGTGGACCAATAATCCCTACAATATCCCCTATTACATAGGTTCCATCAGTAGTGAAAATTGTGCATCAATTAATCATATGCCAATATACTAATTGGTAAATAGAGTAATGTTAAAGCGTGCTCAGTGTTCAAATACATGAAATATATAACAAAGCTACCAGCACTACAAGGGACAACTTCTGCAAAAAAAAGATATAAACAGTGCAGCGCTAAACATAAAATTAAAAATGATTATAATGATAGTGAATCATTAAGCGAGAAAAGAATGAATAACACAATAATAAGTGAATTATCGTACAGTTCATATAAGTGAGTCCATAAACTTCATGATGCCAAATAGTAATGATCAGTCACCCACCTGTTTTTTTTTTTTTGGTGGAGTCCACTAGATCCAAGTAGATTAGGGACCTCATTTAATTTCCATGAGATTAGAACACCAATGTTCATACGGTGTAATCCTTAAAGGATTTGATTTATTCACCCAAATAGAATGTGAAAAGCATGAAATTTGGGTGAAACTAAATCTTTCTGAGGGCGGTAGCTCCAATTTACTGACACAGTGGTTGTATGACCATTTGAGTTAAAAAAAGTACCCAATCCTGTAAAGATTTTGTCTGTCCACCATTTAGAAGCCTTTATGTCTCTCCCGGGGGAGGTCGTGAAAGATGTGTGCCACTCTGATGTGATTTTGAAGGACTTATGCAAGGAGTCACACGGAGCAACTGAATGTGATAATGTTGGGGAAAGTATGGGAGGGCACGATTTAGGAGAACTCCATATAAGAAAGTCTAAGGTGAAGTGTGGGACTGATTGCCTTTCCATAGAAACCCAGTCAGGTTTGCTACTCTTAAAATAGACTGTAGAAATCTGTACAAGCTGAGCTGCTTGGTAGTACCACCACAAATTGGAAAGACCCAGTCCTCCTGGGAGTTTAAGCCTATATAGGATATTCTTGGAGAAGCGATGTCCTTACCCCAGGCAAATTTGACAATGGTGGATTGCAATTTGGAGATGTTGGTCTTAATTAGAAGAATGGGAAGAGACTGGAACAGATAAAGGATTCAGGGTAGTAGAATCATTTTGTGGCATTCATGCTGCCTAACCAAGAAAGTCCAGGAGAGGACCACTGAGATCGATCACTATCTCAGATGTTACTTCGTTGATTAGGGGTGGTAGTTAACATTATATAGCCGATTAATGGAGGCCGTCAGCTGGATACCTTGATATGGGATGGTCCTACAATTTCTTAAGAATATAAAGTGTTCCTGTAGATGATCGTCCAGGGCTGGGGGAGTCGTTACATTAAGAGCCATAGATTTGGACATATTAATGTCTAAGCCTGAGACGGGACCAAAATCGTGCAGTAATTTAAAAATATTTGGCGTAGATATAAGAGGGGAGGTGACAGAAGAAGAATATAATGCGCAAATAGGGCACATTTATTTGTGGACAGATCGCATCGGGGTCCATGAATCAGGTTAAATATTTAAACATGCAGTTACAACCTGGCTCACTGTATATTCCCAATAGGACACCTAAAGGTGGATAAGTAAGACTGGCAAACTGGTCCAGCTCAGGTCAGTTGACTGTTCTGCACATTTAATAAACCTTGAATAATATAAATAATGAATGATAAAAATACATTTAATAAACCTGTGGGGGGATGGGATCAGTAAGAGGCAGAGGTGGTGGAGATTGGGATCGATTGCACTGGCAATTTGTCACTTACTTCAATCAATCGAATCCTCCTCAGAATTCTGCCACCGTGACTCCACTCCACTGTCTCACAAACCGTCCTGTCCCCTCGGTTTGTGAGACAGTGAAGAGTTCTCAGAGCGGGAGAGGGCATTTGTTTGGCTTGATACAGAGTAGTGTGCTCATAGCACCTATTAAATGTGAGTACTCTAATATAGGGAATATTGTCATTTTAAATAAAACTTTTAAAACGGTAATACACTATCCAGTTTCCTCCATTTTCCATATGAATATTGCTTCAAGCAACCATCTAAGGATCTAAATGCTGACCATAAACCCAGAGGTGGTTTAAAAGCGTGTTTTGACCAAGCTTAGGTGCAAGGTCACACGCTGCAAGGTGAGCGCATACACCAAAGGGGGAGCACAGGAGTGGACAGTACTTTACTGTTATGTCATCTGTTTTATCATCTGCAATGAGCACCAGAAGAATGGAGTAGTTATGAATGGACTTTATGTGCGATTTTATGGACACAGATTAATGTATGAATTAGTTTGGCACAAGAGCACTTTAAACATTTTTCACTTTATTTCTATATTGATTATTGTATATTGATGCACTTTTATATAGATTGATGTAAATTACAGGTTGTTGCTGCAATTATCGCATTATTGCAATTATCGCACAGGGTTGCAAATTTCTCTATCGTATATGAATGCTACATGTGTATATAGAGGTGTGTATGCTACACAGGTTGTCATTGGGAGGATCGCATAGGATTGTATTTTAAATTTTTCATGATCACAAGTTATAATCGCATAAGATTGCGCTATTAGATTCACTCAGTTTTTTTTTTTTATATAGGATTATAATATCTCACCACCACTGTTTAACTGCAACTAGTTATATTATGATTTAGTACAGTTATCGTATGATTATATTTGGATAGCACAGCATTATATTGGTCTAAAACTTTTTGGCACAAGCATATGGGACGTGATCAATGTTATCAGCTGTCCTTTTATCGTCTCTTTTGTCAAGATCACCTACTATATAACTATGTAACTATGTGTTTGCATATATAAAATTTAAAATGTCATACTTTAGTGTACATTTTCAAAATCAACACATAACACATAAAAAACAACTAATGAACACATATGGATGGATATTCTCTAAAAGGTCTCACAACCCTTATACAACATAAAGCATGACTGCCTTATAGCAAAATTGGTACACATAATATTGTCACCCAGACATGCTAGTCATTTCTCATGGTCAACATGTTTCACTTTTACAGTAGCTTCTTCAGGACCATGTAGATGAGAGGGCATGACAATAGGTATGGCAGCATGCAGAGAAGCCCAAATAAATGGCCCTTTAAGCAGACATTCATTCTTCTGCTTTCCCCAGTGACTGAGCCGTGCCATCTCCGTACCCCCCCCCCTCCCCCCGTCCTGTGGTGTAGATGAGGTTGTCTAGGTCCCCTAGATTATCAGATCCAATATAATTTTGATAAAAGGCTACATGCATGGTGACGGTGATGTTCCTTAGTCTGGCTCTCCCGTAAGGATTATGTTGTGCCCAATTTAGTTTGCACCATTTATTTTGTTGTTGTTCTTTCTGTTTTGTATAGTCATATTCAATTATTTTGTAAATATGTTTTATTTATTTATTATGGTTTTATTGTATATAAGTTGTTTTTAAGATTTTCAATAAACAAAATGAACCCCTCATAATGGGCACAGCAGGTGTATGGACCCGGGAACTTAGCACAGGGATGGTGGGAACCCCTCATAATGGGCACAGCTGATGTACAGACCCGGGAACTCAGCACAGGGATGGTGGGAACCCCTCATAATGGGCACAGCGGGTGTACAGGCGCAGGAACTCAGCACAGGGATGGTGGGAACCCCTCATAATGGGCACAGCGGGTGTACAGACCCAGGAACTCAGCACAGGGATGGTGGCAAACCCTCATAATGGGCACAGCAGGTGTACAGACCCAGGAACTCAGAACAGGGATGGTGGGAACCCCTCATAGTGGGCACAGCTGGTGTACAGACCTCTGGGCAGCATTTACTAGAACTGAGCCGTATTTTTTTCCTGCAACTGCTGACTGCTGGTGGAAGGGAGAGTTTTTCAGGGTGGTCACCAGAAGAAGAAACATAAAGAGAGCAGACACACTAACCGCCCTGCACAGCACTGATATCAGTAATAGCATTGCGTAGCTAGACACCAATCACTCACCCACATCCTCTGCTTTCAACCTGCCTCGATGTGACCTGTGCAATGTGACTAGGGGAGGGGAGGGGGGATGTTCCAGGGAGCTCGGGGTTATCAGGAGGAAATGCTGAACTGTCCTGAAAGTTGCAGAAAGCCGAAGGAATTGTTTACTGTGCCATGTAATGGGCGGGCTGAGTGTGTACAGAGCACAGTGTGCAGAGCAGTCAGTGGAGCGCATGTGCTGCAATGTAAAGGCTCGGGGTCAGTGGTGTGTATAGGGCGGCATTTACAAGCACCAGTCTGTATTTTCCTCTACTGGTGTTTCCCTATACACGGGATCTGCGGCTCCCCCCAGGACTTATGTGTGAGTGTCAGGAGCTGGGTGGAAAACACTTCCAGGCTGCTCTATGTATTGTTCCTAGGAGGGGAGCGCAGATCGCTCCATACACTTGTACTGCAGAGCGGCTTCACCAAAATTCTTCTGCTTTCCCCAGTGACTGAGCCGTGCCATCTCCGTACCCCCCCTCCCCCCCTCCTGCTTGTCTGTATTGCTATACTGACACCCGGCTCTAAATACACAAGGCTGTGTCATCTCCACACTAGAGAGTTGTTTATACACTGGAACCACAGTTGTTCCCTAGGCAGCTGCCTAATCCGCCTAGTGGTAGCACCGGCCCTTAGCGGAACAGCAGCCAGAGTCTTGGACTCTATACTATTGATTTACTAAAACTGGAGAGTGCAAAATCTAGTGCAGCTGTGCATGGTAGCCAATCAGCTTCTAACTTCAGCTTGTTCAATTAATCTTTGACAATAAAACCTGGAAGATGATTGGTTTCTATGCAGATTTGCACCAGATTTTGCACACTCCAGATTTAGTAAATCAATGACTATCTGACAAAAATGGCCTAATTCATCAGTTGTTCTGTAAAAGGTACACATGACTAGCCTAAGCTGAGGTAAACAGCAAAATTCGAACATAGATTTTATACATATTAAAGAATATCTTTTTTTTTTTTTCCAATGGAAGGATGCAGAATTTAACAGATGGCATAACAAGGATATTGTCTGACATGTCACAGTGGCATTAATCCTGCGAGAACACAATGAACTTAATACTTGAAGACAAATGAAAATGTGTAGTCAAGTATGTTAATGTAGTGCAGACTGATTGTCACTGACTTCTGTAAATGAATGAGGTACAGGTCTGAGCGGCAATGAATTGATAGTTTTCCTTTATTTGTTTCCATACTTGTCCTAGGATGTTCAGATGTGATGCCAGCCACAAATTAATCCTTCATAGAATGGCAGGGTTGATATTTAAATGATATTTGAACAGTTGCAGAGCTCAGCAACCAATGAAAGGTCCTTTTTTTTTCGGTAGCTATGGCATTTTTGTCACGTCATTTTTTTTCATATTTGTAAAAGAATGATCTAATCATTTTGCGTAATGATGTTGTAACTTGGCATAATGATACATTTAAATTTGTTTTACTACATTTAAATATAAAATATATATCCACTTTCCCTCCGGAAGATTTACTTCTACTATTCTACTCTACTACTTCTACTCTACTATTTACGCTACTTTAATTGACTATTGCGCAATCATGCGCAGTCATGCAATGCTGTATCAAACAAAATTTTTGCCTTTTTTTTTCCACATAAATAGAGCTTTCTTCTGGTGGTATTTGATCACCTCTAGGTTTTTTATTTTTTATTATATGGAAGAAAAAGACAGACAATTTTGAAAAAAAAAATATTTTTTTACTTTTTGCTATAAAACATATCCCATAAAAAAAAAAATCAAATCTCTTTTTAAATGTTGGATAAAATGCACTCTGCTACATGTGTTTGGTAAAAATCTCAATATTTAATTTAACATTTGACGTTAGAGCATTTATTTGCTTGGCTACTCTTATGCCACATACATGCGATTAGATTTTCCGACAACAGAACTGTGGATTTTTTTCCGAAAGGATGTTGGCTCAAACTTGTCTTGCATACACACAGTCACACAAATGTTGGCCCAAAATACGAACAAGAGAATGTGGCGACGTACAACACTTAACATGGCGACATACAATGGGACTAAAAAAAGGAAGTTTAACAACCAGTGCGCCACCCTTTGGGCACCTTCTGCTAATCTTGTGTTAGTAGAAGTTTGGTGAGAGATGATTCGTGCTTTTCAGCCTCGTGCTTGTGGGTTTGTATCTGTTGTCAGTTTGCTCCTGTCTTTCAGCGCGTTCTATTTATAGTTAGCTTTTGTTTTTCAGTGCATTCTTGTCTGCTCGTTTCTGATTTTCAACTCGTTCTTCTCAGGTCCTTTCTGATTTTCAGTGCGTTTTGTTAGTTCGTTCTGACCAGCCAACCGTTTTCTAGCCATGTTGCTGTTATGTTTTTGTTAAAGAGCTCATGCCGTTGTTGGGCTTGGTGTTGGAGTTCTTGCTTTGACTCAAGTCCAGTCCATGAACAGGGTGGGGAGGAGTTCATGGAGCAGTAATTGGTTGCTCCAGCGTGAGCAATTCTCTCACATGCCTTTGCCGCGGGAGATCCAGGAGAATAATCCTGATGATTTCAGGAATTATCCCCGTTTTTCACTGATAAGATGGAGGTCAGGAAAGCACGATTACAGGGTGATTTACAAAAGGGTTTGGATACCTTGTGTAACAATAAGTCCCTTGTCATTAGGCCGGCAGACAAAGGGGGGGGGATCGCTGTCCTTGATAGGAGTGATTACTTGAAGGAGTTACATCGAATCACTGATGACAGCGAGACCTATACAGTCCTCAACAGGGACCCGGTGGTCAAATATAAAGAAGAGCTAATTGGGATAGTAGAGGAGTGTTTTCGTAAAGGGATCCTCACAGAAAAAGAGAAGCTCTTTCTAATACCTATGGCTCCGAGAACGCCAGTAATCTATTACCTCCCCAAACTGCACAAGAGTGTTACTTGCCCCCCTGGACGTCCAATAGTCAGTGGCATTGACTCGGTAACGTCCAGGGTGGGCAAGTATATAGACTATTTTCTCCAACCGCTAGTGCAGAAAATTCCATTATATGTGAAAGACACTAAGCAAATTTTGAATATGTTGGCTAGCATCAAACCAAAACAGGGCCTGTGGCTTGTGACAGCTGACGTCACATCATTATACACCATTATTCCCCATAATTTGGGTTTTGAAGCTGTCAGACTCTATCTGGAGCGAGATTCAGATTTGACTCAGATTCAGATAGATTTCATCTTAGAGCTTTTGGAATTTGCCGCAGGGCACAATTATTTTTGGTTCGATAACCAATTTTTCCGTCAGGACAAAGGGGTGGCTATGGGGGCAAAATATGCCCCTAGCCTGGCCAACTTATTCATGGCCAAATGGGAGGAGGACGTGGTCGATTCCCCTAGAAGATCTGAGATAGTGCTTTGGGCACGCTACATCGATGACGTCCTCCTCCTTTGGGATGGTGAGGAGCAGGACCTCCGGGGATACATGGAAATGCTGAATAATAACGATAGAGGCATCAGATTCAGTTATGAAGCCAGTAGGGAAGGGGTAAATTTCTTGGATTTGAATATTAGAGTGAGTAGAGATAGCTTCACTACCTCCACTTTTTTCAAGTCCACAGACAGAAATTCTTACATTCCCTTGGGGAGTTGTCATCAGGACTCTTGGCTGAAGTCCGTTCCCCTGGGGCAATTTTTGCGCCTAAGGAGAAACTGCACTGAAATCACTAAGTTTGACGAACAAGCCATGGTATTATCTCAGCGGTTTCGGGAAAAGGGGTATGCAACAGACCTATTAACCGAGGCATTTTATAATGCACGGAATAGAGAAAGGTCAAGCCTGCTGACAGAAAGGGGGACTGTTAGAAATGAGAATGGGATGGTATTGCCCTATGTCACCACCTTTTCAATGCAGCACCAGAAGGTCAAACAATTGATCCGCAAACACTGGCATGTTTTGACCAGTGATCCGATCTTAGGAACCATTTTACCTGACACTCCGGGGGTTATTTTTAAAGGGGCCTCCACGTTGGGCAGTAAGGTTGCCCCTAGTGTGCAAGATCCCCCCGAAAAGAATAGGTGTTTTTTTCAAAATCTCAAAGGGTTTTTTAGATGCAAGAATTGTCAAGTTTGCTCTTGCAATGTGAACAAAAACTCTAAGATCACTGATTTTGTTTCCACAAGCACTCAAAGAAGATATATGGTTGAGCCATTTATCACCTGCTCTTCGGAAGCAGTCGTATATCTCATACAATGTCCTTGCGGACTCCAATACGTAGGGAGGACCAAGAGGGCTCTAAAAGTCAGATTAAATGAGCACATTGCCAATATCAAACGGGGCTTTGACAAGCATCCCCTATCAAGACATTATGATGAGAAACGCGACAGAGATCCCTCCAACGCGTTGTATATGGGGATAGACAAATATAAACCGCACCGGAGGGGGGGTGCACTAGTGAGAGAGATCTCACGTTTAGAAATGTCATGGATACATAGGTTGAAAACTTATGCCCCTTTTGGCATGAACACAGATACTGATGTGAATGCCTTTATAAATAACGCTTAATCCACTGTATGAGTGAAAAAGGTTGTATGAGGTTTGTCAATGACCACTTGATTTCTGTTTGTTTTGGTACATCTGATTTTATATACAAATCTATATAACTTTCCTTGCCAATTTAATGGGTCTTGTCAGTATATTATCCATGCTTTAGCCTGTTGTATAGTAATGAATTACTTCTGTATCTAATAGTGTCCCATCTATTATATGATGGGAGATTGATTAGATTGGCATTTGATCATTTTAATAGTAAGCTGTAAGTGGCGCATGATTTTATATCTATTTTTTTAATGCTTTGGGGATTGTACTCATTTGCATTTATTTTATTTAATGTATTTCTTTGTCATATTGTGTTCAATGTTAGGACAGGTCCCCTCCTCTTTTGGTTTTGCCCAGTGTTTGGAGACATACAGTGTGGGGATCCGCATTTGTGGCTCCGTCTCCTTCACGTTGTGGGGGTGGGCGGGGGGTGGGGCGTTGATTTTCCCGCACACCCAGGGGATGGACCTGTACACTCACTTTTGATCTATTTACACAGTAGAAACGAGGCTTGGCTAAGTGAAGCGCATGCGCTTCCTGTTTGGGGAAGCGCAAGCGAGGCTTGGTCAATAGAAGCGCACAAACTTCCTGTATAGGAAGCGACGTAAGGGGTTAGTCTCTGAGCGTGACCTCCAGCTGTGCGGTAGGACGGGACGTGACCACGGAGTTCCGTATTATTGAAGGACGGGTGATCACGCTGATGCGCGTCACTTCCGTCGCTTCGACCATTGACCCCGCACCTGATTGGTCACTGGTATGGAGGCCTGGCTCCGTCTTTAAGCATGGGGCCGAGGAGTTCCTTTTATCTCCACAACCCGATTTTAGAACCTCAGAGACTTGGTGGAACAATTTAGTTCATCCATTTTGGGTCCCTTTCCAACCCTCGCAGGGAGAATACTTTTAAGGTATTAATTAATAAACATTCGTACATGCGTCACTTCCGGTGCACACCCGAAAGTGAGGCTCCGTTGTCCAAATGGAGGAGGTGACTTGGACCACATTCAGTTATAAAATGGAGGCATTATGGCGTGTCACCCGCACCCCAGGACGACGTCATTTATCACGAAACGCGTAGGGCGGTGTGACACGCTATGGTTTTGCCTCACTAGAATAACAGCAGAATTGGGATACGCTTTAGGAGTTGCGATCGGCCGACGCTTCCTTTTGGTGATATGCCTGTATTCATTTTAATTCTGTAAGTGCAATTTTCCCTTTTTCTTTTATTTTTAATAAATGGTTTTACACTATATGGAGTGTTTTTCCTTTTCTATGGTGAACCATTTGCCTTCCCAGTGAAATACATCTGAGTCTTGCCTTAAAGTGGAATTGGGTTTGGACGATTCAAGTGTGATGCATATTCTGACCTGATCTTTGAATAAGCGCACCTTACTAGGGCATCTGGTAAGGAGCCAACTTTATTCTTTTGGTGGTGGTGCACTCCAATTTGTTCTACGTTGACACACGATTCAGAGTCCTTGCACTTATTCTATGGACACGTGATGGTTTTTGGTGTATAGTGCAACTGCACTTAAATTTTGCTTTCTTGTATTCTCACAAGGACTATTATAATGAGGACATATTAACCATTCATGCACGTTCCTTTTATTTTTTTTTGTGTTCATTCTGAGCATTGTTATCATTGAAATTCACGGTTTATGTATTTAATAACATTATTTGCAAATTAGTGTTTTTTTGTTATAGATTTATCACCATATGTGGTTTGAAAAATATGACACATAATAGGTTTGGTGTGTATGGTATTTTCATGTAATATTGCACATTTTTATTCTTCACTTTATTTGGGGGAGATGTTCAAATCCTAATATGAGATATTAGGGATTGCGCAGTTTTTTCTCTTTTCTCTATAGTAAATAAAAGTCCTTATGAATCCAGTCTGAAACTCTTGTTCACCAAAACAGTTTACACTTGTGATAACTTCAGTGTTCTACCACCAAGTTATAGAAGCTTCTTATCAGAAGCACATGATCCCCCTAACAACTGAGGTCATGAGCGCCCCCTTACATGAATATGGAAAACACCATTGGGAGAGAGGTAGTCTGCTTAATATGGATCCAACAAAACCTTGCAACCATTCCAGTAATGCGTAATGGACCAGATAGTAGAATGCTGTTAAAACTGTTACATTTATTTGTATACAGTATACAGAGTACTTGCAAGACAATGAGTAAATCAGCATGAAAGTCCACTTATGCCGCAGAAAACACGACTGAACTTTTTGGCAGACTAGGTCTGACGGAATCAGTCCACCGGACATTCCGATCGTTTTTCATTAAAAAAATCAGATGGACCTAGAAATAGAACATGTTTCAAATTTGTCCGACAGACTCAATTCCTATCGGGAAAACCATTCGTATGTATGCTGGTCTGACAGACCAAATACGACACAAGGGAAGTTATTGGCTACTGGCTATTGAACTTTCTTAGTTCTGTCTTACATCATCACGTTCAAAATGAACAGACTTTTGAATGGACTTAGTCCATTCATGTGTGGGCAAGTCTGTTCGTTCGGAAGTCCGAAAGTCTGTTGGGAAGACCGTCGGACCTTTTCTGCCGGAAAGTCCGGTCGTGTGTACACGGCATTAAGTGCACGCAGTGGACGTAATTACATTAGCAGGCTTTGTTTTGTCTGTCGCTTTTGTCACAGGGGATGTTGACAGGAACCAGGCTTGCCTTTATTGCTTGTTTGTTCCCTAACCAGATGATATGCACCCCTAGCTACATACTGTACTTGGGCTAACAGCCATTCAAACATTGTGTATTTGTTTATCATGGCCATATGATGGGTAGATCATGACTCTGGCTGTGCCACCAGCTTTGATGTGTCATATGACATAGCCAAGGGAAGACCTAGGGGGGCTCTTTCAGTCTGCTGAGCACCTCTGCCTTTGAGGTCTGTTAAATAAATTTGCAGTGGGATTTGTGTAGTAGTAAATTTTAGCTTAGAGTGGTAGATGTTTGTACTGGTAGGAAATATTTTTTTGCTTTTGGGTGAAGATGTGTTTTATGTGCTAATGACTGCACTGTGTGGCATGTACTACTGACCTCTGCATTCTGTGTTACATATTACTGACCTCTGAACTCTGTGTTGCTTACCCATGACTCCTGTTAATTTCTTATAACTAACCTCTGTATGCTGTTTTACACTTGTAGCGATGGCCTTGTGGGGTCGCTGTGTGTTTCAACATCCACACATCTTGCTTGTTTTTGTTGTTTTTATTAGGGGATTAAACCTGGATGGGAACAGGGACATGGGATGTCCAGTTAATGAATACTTCTTAGTAGAATAAAAGTAGCTGCGTCTATACTTCTTAGTAGAATAAAAGTAGTTGAGTCTAGATCTGACGGTCTCTTCCTCTGCACATCTCCTCCAGAACACTACTTGAGATCAATTGCTTAACTTCACTGTCTAAATCTAGATTCCTGTCACCATTAGCAGATGGCTAGGTCTAACTCTGAATAAGTCCTAACGTTTTCCTGATAGCCCATTACAGGCAGAGGTTTCAGTCCCCTTTGTGGTAGCAATCATTTTAGATGAGAGGTATACATGTGTTAACTGAGGCTTGGTGGACTTCTGATCCTGGAAACAGAGGAGGCGCCCAAGAGCTGAAACACATGTCAGTCACCTGCTACTATACTAAACCACTCCCCTGGCCCCAGATCAAAACAAATAGGCCTAGCTTACAGCATAGGCCTGCCCAAATTTACCCACACTGGCAACTTACACAAAAACCTACACCTAGCACCTACCTAAGGTAGAGGGTGCTAAACTCAGACTTCCTCTCTGACTGAGACCAAGTGGCTCCTGGTAGGCCGACCCGCCTTTACAACCAGGACTCGATCTCGATAGATGGCATGTCCCAGCTTCCATTCCTCCTGAATGTCCACGAACCGGGCCCAGGCATCACTTTCTGGCACACAAAGGCTTGGGAACATGTAAGAAGTCCCAGATAAGGTCATCCTCCCACTCTCCCCGGGAGTTCTCCACAGTGTCCATTATCTGGGAGGGGACATATGGATAGTCCAGACCCCACTCCAGAACAACCCTTCTGTACGTAGATTCTCTGGTCTGGGTAGTGGAAGATCAGCTTTCAAAGAGTCTGCTGCAAGGGATAGGGGTCCATACTGAGGGCTGAGTATTTTCTCCTGCCTCTGACTGGGTCCCTGTTGGATCAGAACCTCTTATCTCCCACTCCTCCTCTTCGGAACCCTCCTCAGTGGATGACCATTCAAATAGTCCCACCAAAATTTTCCAGTATTCTGGGGGAACCCCAATCAATGACCTGGCCCTCGCTTACCTCATCCAGCTCACCTGAAGGCACACCTCCCTCTAGCATGGGCTCCTTCAGGAGAGGCACAACAAGGAACTTAGAGCAGGCCGGCTCTTCATGGATGTCACCCGGCTCCTGCACACTGGCACGTGCAGTTGCCAGGCCCTGCCAGGCCACAGGTCACGGCACCGTCACCTTTGTCACATATATCCAGTATCTTCGCGGAGGAGTCGCCAGGCTACAACACCTCTCTGCCCTTGGCTGGTGATCTCTGACCGTCTCCAACCCTCTGAGTCTCCCGTGGCTGTGGCATACAAAGTCCTGAAAGCAGGTTAACTTTGTAATACCTCGACTCCTCCTGAATAGGTCCCAGCTTGGTTAGTGGCTCCCCACAATGGCTGCACCAGGCCAAAGCATTTACTCCCATCGTTGGAATCCAGCACTTGGAGCAGAGTAGACACAGCAGCTCCACTCCTATCACCCCCAATGTGAGCTCCTATCACCCCCAATGTGAGCCCTCCGTGAATCCCCAGCCAGACACCAGTGTCTACCAGCTCCTGCTCCTGCATGTCAGATAACTACGGCAATGTGGGCATCAGGCTATTACCCTCCGCCATCTTCAGCTGCCTCGAGGTGTCTGCTGCTCCTCCAGGGCCTCCACCCCCTAACTCTCCGTATGCTTGACGCCTAAGGAACTGATAAGCAGGCTACATTCTACAGGCGCTGTGGTAACCCCTTGTGGGACAAGATGGAATTAGCAAGCATGCTGATTGTAGCCGGTTTTGCCCAGACATGTTGCTCAACCCGAACTGCACCACAGTAAGTAGAGACTGATAACAAATGTATTGTCCAGTGGTTGCCTATAGCAACAATAAAGTCAACTTACCAATGCCTCCCTGTAAAGGACTGACTTAACATAGTCCCGCACACAGGCATCCCAGAGCTGCTTTTTCTCACCCGGGGTAACAGTGAACATTCTCGCACACACTTTACTGTTGTCAAGCAGGCGTTTGAAGCAAAGTTTAAATGTTCTGTGATCCATTAATAAATGTCCACGCCATGCAGAGCGCTGGACATATTTGTAATCCATGGGCACGATTGCCTGCCATGGTTGCCATGAGTGACAGCACATATTTTATAGTCACTGAATTGCAGAATAGTTTCTGCCCCAGTGTCCACCCCAGCACATGTTGAGGTAAGTTGGTAGGTGGCAACAACAATTTTGACGATCTTTATAAAAGCTGTATTGCAGGCAAACACACAATCTTTTTCCCTGTTTGAATCCTCTATGCAATGGGACGAGCAAAGTCTCCCCTCTTCTGCATTGCTAGGGGCGATGGCCAGCAGGTTAACCATGAAGGTGGATCTCGGTGGAACCTCCAAATGTAGCGATGACCCCGCAGGGTCGCTGCGTGTTTCAGCATCCACACATTTCACCCTGCTGGTCAGACATCCATTTTGGCACACTTTCCCAGAAAATGAATATTCTCTTGCTTATTTTTGTTGTTTTTATTAGGGGAGTAAACTTGGATGGGGACATGGGATGCCCAGATAAGTACTTCTTAGTAGAATAAAAGTAGTTGTGTCTATACTTCTTAGTAGAATCAAAGTAGTTGAGTCTAGATCTGGCAGTCTCTTCCTCTGCACATCTCCTCCAGCACACCACTTGAGATCACTTGCTTCACTTCACATCTAGATTCCTGTCACCATTAGCCCATGGCTAGGCCTCACTCTGAATAAGTCCTAACGTTTTCCTGATAGCCCATTACAGGCAGAGGTTTCAGTCCCCCTTGGTAGCAATCATTTTAGATGAGAGGAATAAATGTGTTAACTGAGGCTTGGTGGACTACTGATCCCAGCACGTCCAATGCAAATCCTGCCAGCCCTCCTGGTTGCAGCGACTTGACTTCACAAAAATCCCACAGTCTCACTTTCTGGATCCACATCCAACTCCTGGCATGTCTCTTCCAGAGCTTTCCACTATGCTTTTCACTCACCGACCCTGGCACGGATCCCTCCTGAATGACTTTCTCTGGATGTGCTCCCAACTGTCCTCTTCCTGCTCCTGTTCCAGGACACCTCTCCATGACCATATATGGAGAGGCTCCCTCCCAGCTCCCGAGCCCCCAGCCTGAGGTACACCCCCCCCCCCCCCCCAGTAAGGGGTTCCCTCGGATCATGACAGGCAGGGGTTCCGGTCCCCTTTGTGGTAGCAACCATTTTAGATGAGAGGAATAAATGTACTGAGACTTGGTGGACTTCTGATCCCAGCACATCCAATGCAAATCCAGCAGCGACTTGACTTCACAACAACCCCACAGTCTCTCCCTTTGGCTCCACATCCAATGCCTGGCATGTCTCTTCAAGAGCTTTCCACTGTGGTTTTCACTCACCAACCCCAACATGGATCCCTCCTGAATGACTTTCTCTGGACATGCTCCCAAATGTCCTCTTCCTGCTCCTGTTCCAGGACACCTCTCTATGACTGGGTATGGAGAGGCTTCCTCCCAGCTCCCGAGCTCCTGGCCTGAGGTACACCCCCCCAGAAAGGGGGTTCCCTCGGACCACGTCAGTCTAACACTCCATCATTCAGTTCATCCAACCGACAACTCCTCCCACAGCAGGCTGACTATGGGTATATGTAGGAGGCCTGCCCCCTGCCAATCCTAGTTCAGGATTGGTCAGGGCTCCCACATACATCCCATATCACTCCAACTCCAAACTTTGTGCCCTGCCTCTTTTTCAGAACCTTCTCCCTGGAAACAGAGGAGACGTCCAAGAGCTGAATCATGTCAGTCACCTACTGCTATACTAAGCCACTCCCCTGCCCCCATATCAAAATAAACAGGCCCCGCTTACAGCATAGGCCTGCCTAAATTTACACTCTGCTTACTTATCCCTGACCACTGCACCGTGTGTTACATACTACTGACCTTTGAAGTCTGTGTTACTTTCTACTCATCTCTGTACTCTGTGTTACATACTACTTACCTTTGAACTTTGCGATACTTATTCCTGTATGCTTCAAGATACATCCTTGTAATCTATGATATCTTCTATGTTGTTCAGGTACTTTTCCACATCTCTTGGGTTGCCTACCCCTGCTGTATACATTTAGCTACAGTCTATGATGGACCTAGGATTGCCACCTTTTCTTTAAACCAATCCTGAACACTTTAGCAGTGCACGGCTAATATTTTTTTTTTTTGTAGTACATTCACTTAATTACCTCTGTACAATGCAATAAATGGCAATTTTTTATGTAGTATACACTATACATATCGTTTTATGATTAAATAACATTTCTGGAGGGTATGATGGGGGGGCAATATGTATGGGAGAGGAGTGTGGAGGGTTTGATGGGGGCAGTATATACAGGAGAGGAGTGCGGAGGGTATGATGGGGCAGTATGTATGGGAGAGGAGCGTGGAGGGTATGATGGGGGCAGTATGTACAGGAGGGGAGTGTGCAGAGGGTATGATGGGGGCAGTATGTACGGGAGTGGAGTGCGAAGGGTATGATGGGGGCAGTATGTATGGGAGAGGAGTGTTGAGGTATGACTAGGGCAGTATGTATGGGAGAGGAGTGTGGAGGTTATTATGGGAGCAGTATGTACAGGAGAGGAGTGCGGAGGGTATGATGGGGCAGTAAGTTCGGAAGAGGAGTGTGGATGTATGATGGGGGCAGTATGTATGGGAGAGGAGTGTGGAGGGTATGATGAGGGCAGTATGTATGGGAGAGGAGTGTGGAGGTATGGGGGGCAGTATGTACAGGAGAGGAGTACGGAAGGTATGATGGGGCAGTATGTACAGGAGAGGAGTACGGAAGGTATGAAGGGGCAGTATGTACAGGAGAGGAGTGCGGAGGCTATGATGGGGGCAGTATGTGGAGCGATTTCTTGCAGTGTCTTTGGGGTGACCATGGAATGATGAACCTAAGCTGGGGGCTAGAAAGCAGCTTTGAGTGATGTATGTATGAAGTGGTCTGGGGGTGATGTAAGCTGGGGGGGAGTTGGAGGCTGAGAAGTGGTCAGATAGTGATGTGTGTCTATAATAAAAAAAAAGATATTGTGCTCATCTACTAATACATATATAACAATAAATCATACAACAATACTACTCAATGAAAATTTTTTCCTGTTGCCAGCTCCCAGCACTTTGCATGTGCAGATAGTGTGAAAGTAATTGATGACCATTCATATAACCCTGTGTTATCCAAGCTCTAAGTCTGTACAATCAGGGGTGTAGACTCACCACATCTTACCACCGCATAATTACTGTTTTTTTTCTTATACCTATAATTTTTGAATCAAGAAATAGTATTATATGTTTTCCTATTATAAATATCCAATAAAACGACCTCTCCATTGCCTGTGGACCAAAGATTTTGTCTTTGGTTGTATATGTTTCCTGAAAATCAATACATTTTAATTCTGAGAGACAATAGGTGAATATTCAAACACAAGGTTAACATTACAGAATGAAGGCCTTGTGTTAAAGATACAGTAAGAGATAGGCAGGCCATAGACTGTGCTAATGTCTTTCCTGCACGATTCCCCCATCGACACAGACAGTGCTGACAGGGGTATCCCTCAAGCAGAGACATTGTATTCTCCTGGGCAGTGGGGGTGGGGTGGTGGGTTGAAGCTGTCCCCACCAGGACAAGACAGTGATTATTGCTATAGCAGCCGCTAGGGATAATCGCATGCAAAATTGGTGGTTGATGTCAATCAACTTGCTACATCCAGCCTGCCCATGCATGGTTCGAACTGTCTATGGCTGGCCTAGTGCTAGGGTGAGGGTTATAGGGTCACCATATGGCTTTGAGCCCAAGCGCAAAATCAGTGCATGATTGGTGAGTGATAGCACATTGATTATGATTGGTAGCACAGACATGTATGGGGAGCTACAGCATGAGTGAGGTAGGGGGCAACTGCAATTACTCAGACAAGATTGAAAGGTTAAGAAACCTGACACAGAAATACAATAAACATTGTTATTCTCTTGGCTGTACTAAAGTTTACAGAAATAAGAAAGAGTTCCTGCTGTGTTCTGTATACAGTAATCTTATCACCAGTTTAGGGAACTTTCTGCATTCATTCTCATGTACACTCCTGTCTGATGCTTGATTGCAATTTACACATTTAAAGTTTACAGACATTAAAGTCAAGTTTTTAAATTAAAATGACAACCATCTTATACTTAAAGTGCTGATTAAGCCACTGTGTTGTATTCATATATTCCTCTGTTGAGTTCAGGGCCCCTGTGAAAAAATTTAAAGTCAGCAGCTACAAATACTGTAGCTGCTAACTTTTAATATTAGGACTCTTACCTGTCCAGGGTTCCCATGATGTCGGCACCCCAGCCGATTTTTGGATCGGCTCTCGAGTGCTGCAGGCGCCATGAGTTCTATACCCAATTTCAGAGTGCTGATCAGAGCGTGACCAGTAGCCTCTCTCGATCTGACAGCTACACTGTGAGGGGCTGAGAATTTCCCACTGATGTCAACGGAAGGAGAGGAGGAGAGAGAAGCGTCCAGTAGCCTGAGCGCTGAAATCGGGTATAGAACAGCATTTTTTTTATAATGCACAGACACTGGAGCTCCTAACATTAATAAACACAGAGGATTATATGAAAATTTTAAGTAATTTCAGCAGCAGGAGGGGAGAGGGTGGGTATTGTCACTAGTTGACAGGCAGGGGGAGAGGGGCAAGAGGAGGACAGAGGAGAGAGTAGATGACGGAGGCATGTAAACTGACCATGGTGTCAGGGCTCAGCAGCCATGATAACCTGTGGTCAGTTTACTTGGGGAGGGCAGAACCAGGCAGGATCAACCAGATATTTCAGGTGATACATGAGGCCAAATTACACAGCACTAACACTTTGCTGTTTAACATGCTTTAAAGGAACGGAATCCCTTTTTTTAGGGTAACAAACGCTTAAACTGCGCAGCCCTGATCCTCCCCCTCTGGGGTCTCCAGTCAGTGATTTTGGCTCCTCCTCTTCTCCATGAGTCGCTTGCTATGGGGGCACAAGTGCATGCTTAATCCCATGATCTATAGACACACACAGTGCAGCTAAACCCCACACCCTCTAATTTTTTGAAGTGCTAACATGGCAGGCCTGTAGACAGCCCCAAGGAATTAGATAGTTAGCATGTTGAGTCCATTTAATATTTTTTTTTTTGTCACAAGTGTTTTCAAAATGACAATATATATATGTTGTCACTGACATGATATGTTGCTCACACATTCCATCGGTATATTACTTCTCCTGTGTATGAAGATACCACATGTGTGAGACTTTTTGGGAGCTTAGCTGCATACGGGTGTCGAAAACCATTCTCACCTCATTTCACTTCCTCACTACCTATCACAGTTTCATGTCCCTGTAATGCCAAGATAGCACAACCCCCCACCCCCCATGACCCCTTTTTGGAAAGTAGACACCCTGAAAGGCATGTTGAGTCCATGGAATATTTTATGTTTTGCCACAAGTTTCTATAAAATGACAACATTTTACTTTCTTTTTTTACACAAAGGTGTCACTATATTATATACTGCTCACACATGCCCTGGGTATATTTAGAATTACACCCCAAAATACATTCTACTGCTTCTCCTGAGTATGGGGATACCACATGTGAGAGACTTTGCAGTCCAGCCACGTACAGAACCAGGGACGAGCAGGGTCAGTGAAGGCAGGAGCCTCACCTGACATGAACATAAAAAAAGCATGATCAAGCTTCATAGCTTGTCAACCTGAGGGCAGAGGTAGGTAGCTGAAGTCCTACCCACCACTGGTCAAAGATTGGGGCTCTTGCCACCTATAGTTCACGATTCAGGAGATACGGGGCTTCTTCTGCAGTCTATCAGAAGCTACATGTGGCCAGTTTAAATACAAGCTGGTTCACTCTGTTTGCAGTAAACTGAAAGGATAAGCTCACAATGCCTCTCACTTCTTGTCAGAGACAATGAGCTTAATTGACAGCTTGGAGCCTTGGACCAATGGTAAAGCACCATTGGAACAAGCTGTCCAATAAACATGCTGCAGTGGAGGCTGTCCTCTCACTGCAGTATCATAGAAGGGGGCATGTGTCTAAAAGACACATGCTCCCTTCCAGCTCAGCCCTCTTAAGTAGAAGGGAAAAGCATGGGTTTATGGGTATAGGATTTACCCATAATCCCGTTTTTCTCACACAGTTAAGAGGGAGAATGAAAATCTGCTGCCTGCTTAAAAGGTACTGTTTTAATCAAGCTAAATCATATATGTATATGTTTAATGTTTTAACATAACAATTTATTATTTATCTATTTACTGTGAAATTACTGGTTTGATATTATAACTTCAAACTTCAGTAATTTTTTTGTTAAACCACCTGCTCAAGCACAGTTTTTAAAAATATAGTAAATTACCTTAAAAACAATATGTAGTTCAGCCCTTGCCACCCAGGCCAATTCTGCCTGTCTCTCCTACATGTAAAAATCATAATTATTTTTTTGCTAGGAAATTACACAGAACCCCCAAACATTGTATATATATATATATATATATATATATATATATATTAGCAGACACCCTAGGGAATAAAATGGTGGTTGTTGCAACTCTTTATGTTACACTGTATTTGCGCAGAAATTTTTCAAACGCATTTTTCTTGGAAATAAACAGTTTTATGAATATAAAAAAAACACTAAAGTTAGCCTGATTTTTTTATACAATGTAAAAGATGATGTCACACAAAGTAAATAGTAAATAGATACCTAACATGTCACGCTTTAAAAGTGCGCACACTCGTGGAATGGTGCCAAACTTCAGTACTTAAAAATCTCCATAGGCATTGCCTTAATTTTTTTTACAGGTTACATGTTTAGACTTACAGAGGATTTCTAGTTCTAGAATTATTGCTCTCGCTCTAACGTTCATGGCATATGTAACCTGTGTGTATCTGGCCCTGATACAGATAGAACACGAAAGACACAGAGGAGAGCGAAAAAAAATCCCAAGAAATTCCTTAAGTATGTAAACAGTAAAAAAGGGAGGACAGACCATATTTGCCCCATAGAGAATGAGGAAGGGCATCTGGTTACAAAGGATGGGAAGATGGCGAAGGTATTGCATTTATTCTTCTCCTCAGTCTTTATAAGGGAATAGGGAGGCTTTAGTAACCAAAATTGCAGTGTTTATCCTTATGACACATCACAGGAAGCACCTCCATAGTTAACAGAGCATAGACTTAAAATTAGACTTGGGAAACTTAACATTAATAAATCACCGGGACCAGATGGCTTGCATCCGAAGGTACTTAGGGAACTTAGGGTCTTGCCAGACCATTGTTCCTAATTTTTACTGACAGTCTACTGACTTATATGGTACCAGGTGATTAGAGAAAAGCCAATGTAGCACCAATATTTAAAAAGGGCCCAAAATACATCCCTGGGAATTACAGACCAGTTAGCTTAACATACATCAATAGTATGCAAGCTCTTGGTGGGGATGATAAGGGACTATATACAATATTTTAGTAATGAGAATGGTATCATTGGCAGATATCAGCATGGATTCATGAAGAATCACTTTTTCCAAACCAATCTTTTAACCTTCTATGAGGAGGTGAGTTGCCATCTAGATAAAGGAAGGCCCGTAGACGTGGTATATCTGGATTTTGCAAAAGCATTTGCACAGTTCCCCATAAACATTTACTGTACAAAATAAGGTTCGTTGGCATGGACCATAGGGTGAGTACATGGATTGAAAACTGGCTACAAGGGTGAGTTCAGAGGGTGGTGATAAATAGAGAGTACTCAGAATGGTCAGAGGTGGGTAGTGGGGTCCCTCAGGATTCTGTGTTGGGACCAATCCTATTTATTTTGTTCATAAATAACCAGGTGGATGGGGTAAATAGTTCAATCTCTGTAATTGTGGATGATACTAATCTAAGCAGGGCAATAACTTCTCCGCAGGATGTGGAAACCTTACAAAAAGATCTGAATAAATTAATGGGGTGGGCAACTACATGGCAAATAAGGTTTAGTGTAGAAAAATGTAAAATAATGCATTTGGGTGGCAAAAATAGGAATGCAATCTATACACTAGGGGGAGAACCTCTGGGGTAATCTAGAATGGAAAAGGACCTGGGTGTCCTAGTAGAGGATAGGCTCAGCAATGGCATGCAATGCCAAGCTGCTGCTAACAAAGCAAACAGAATATTGGCATAGATTAAAAAGGGGATCAACTCCAGAGATAAAATGATAATTTTCCCACTCTACAAGACTCTGGTCTGGCCGCACATGGAGTATGCTGTCCAGTTCTGGGCACCAGTCCTCAGGAAGGATGTACTGGAAATTGGGGCGAGTACAAAGAAAGGCAACAAAGCTAATAAAGGGTCTGGAGGATATTAGTTATGAGGAAAGGTTGCGAGCACTGAACTTATTCTCTCTGGAGAGTAGACATGTGCATTCGTTTTCGTCCGAATGCATTTTCGTCCGAATTTCAGCTATTTTCGTTTTCGTTTTGACAAACGATAACGAAAGCACAAAATCCGAAAAACGAAAGATCCGACATAAATAAATGCTTTATTTTCGTTTTCGTTGTTACAACAGTTCGATATAGAATAGGAGATTCGACATGACTCTGACAACGTGTTTATAGAACCTATGGTCGAATGTGCCTAACCTTACCTCTATTAGTCCAAGATTATATAGAGAAAATATTCGACAGAGAAAAGATTTGACGGAGAGAAAAGATTCTGCAAGTTACTGTCCTAAAAAGTGTTTGGGGACCCGGGTCCTGCCCCAGGGGACATGTATCAATGCAAAAAAAAGTTTTAAAAACGGCCGTTTTTTCGGGAGCAGTGATTTTAATAATGATTAAAGTGAAACAATAAAAGTGTAATATTCCTTTAAATTTCGTAGGGGGGGGGGTTGTCTATAGTATGCCTGTGAAGGGGCGCATGTTTCTGGGGCTTAGAACTGTCGCTGCACAAAGTGTCATTTATGCAGGAAAAAAAGTCCTTTAAAATCACTCGCAGCTATTATGAATTGTCGGCTCCCGTAATACAGAGAACACTCATTGAAAGTCATTGATAAAAAAATAAATAAATAAATAAATAAATAAAAAAAGCGTGCGGGTCCCCCAAATTGAATTACCAGGCCCTTCAGGTCTGGTATGGATATTAAGGGGAACCCTGCCTCAAATTTAAGAAAAAATTTGACGTGGGGTTCCCCCTAAATATCCATAACCAGACCCTTCAGGTCTGGTATGGATATTAAGGGGAACCCCGCGTCAAATTTAAAAAAAAATTGACGTGGGGTTCCCCCTAAAAATCCATACCAGACCCTTTATCCGAGCACGCAACCTGGCAGGCCGCAGGAAAAGAGGGGGGGACGAGAGAGCGGCCCCCCCTCCCTCCTGAACCGTACCAGGCCACATGCCCTCAACATTGGGAGGATGCTTTGGGGGTCCGTGACCCCTCAAAGCACCTTGTCCCCATGTTGATGAGGAGAAGGGCCTCATCTCCACAACCCTGGCCGGTGGTTGTGGAGGTCTGCGGGCGGGGGGCTTATCAGAATCTGGAAGCCCCCTTTAACAAGGGGACCCCCAGATCCCGCCCCCCCCCCTGTTTGAAATGGTAAGGGGGTACAAAAGTACCCCTACCATTTCACAAAGAAAGTGTAAAAAAATGGTTAAATAAAACAAAGACACTTTTGAAAAATTCCTTTATTAAAAATAAAAAAATAAAAAAAAAAGATTCCAGCGGCGGTAATCCACTCTTGCTATCCAGCGACGGACGATCATCTCTCCCGCGATGTCATGTCATCCAGCGCAGTGAATCCTTCGTTCTTCTGTCTCCGCAGAGGAGACAATGCAGGGATTCCGGCTGGTTGACGTTTCTTAAATACGGAGGGCGGGGCCACCCGTCACCTGACCCCGCCCCCCTCTGACGCAAGGGGAAACCCGGGGTTCCCCGTGACGTATGGGTGATCCCGCCCCCCTCTGATGTAACGGAAACCTGCCTGTGTTACATCAGAGGGGTGCGGGTCACCTATACGTCACAGGGAACCCCGGGTTTCCCCTTGCGTCAGAGGGGGGCGGGGTCAGGTGACGGGTGGCCCCGCCCTCCGTATTTAAGAAACGTCAGCCAGCCGGAATCCCTGCATTGTCTCCTCTGCGGAGACAGAAGAACGAAGGATTCGCTGCGCTGGATGACATGACATCGCGGGAGAGATGACCGTCCGTCGCTGGATAGCAAGAGTGGATTACCGCCGCTGGAATCTTTTTTTTTTATTTTTTTATTTTTAATAAAGGAATTTTTCAAAAGTGTCTTTGTTTTATTTAACCATTTTTTTTACACTTTCTTTGTGAAATGGTAGGGGTACTTTTGTACCCCCTTACCATTTCAAACAGGGGGGGGGGCCGGGATCTGGGGGTCCCCTTGTTAAAGGGGGCTTCCAGATTCTGATAAGCCCCCCGCCCGCAGACCTCCACAACCACCGGCCAGGGTTGTGGAGATGAGGCCCTTCTCCTCATCAACATGGGGACAAGGTGCTTTGAGGGGTCACGGACCCCCAAAGCATCCTCCCAATGTTGAGGGCATGTGGCCTGGTACGGTTCAGGAGGGAGGGGGGGCCGCTCTCTCGTCCCCCCCTCTTTTCCTGCGGCCTGCCAGGTTGCGTGCTCGGATAAAGGGTCTGGTATGGATTTTTAGGGGGAACCCCACGTCAATTTTTTTTTAAATTTGACGCGGGGTTCCCCTTAATATCCATACCAGACCTGAAGGGTCTGGTTATGGATATTTAGGGGGAACCCCACGTCAAATTTTTTCTTAAATTTGAGGCAGGGTTCCCCTTAATATCCATACCAGACCTGAAGGGCCTGGTAATTCAATTTGGGGGACCCGCACGCTTTATTTATTTATTTATTTATTTATTTATTTTTTTATCAATGACTTTCAATGAGTGTTCTCTGTATTACGGGAGCCGACAATTCATAATAGCTGCGAGTGATTTTAAAGGACTTTTTTTCCTGCATAAATGACACTTTGTGCAGGGACAATTCTAAGCACGGGAAACATGCGCCCCTTCACAGGCATACTATAGACAACCCCCCCCTACGAAATTTAAAGGAATATTACACTTTTATTGTTTCACTTTAATCATTATTAAAATCACTGCTCCCGAAAAAACGGCCGTTTTTAAAACTTTTTTTTGCATTGATACATGTCCCCTGGGGCAGGACCCGGGTCCCCAAACACTTTTTAGGACAGTAACTTGCAAATTAGCCTTTAAAATTAGCACTTTAGATTTTGAACGTTGGAGTCCCATAGACTTTAATAGGGTTCTAAAGTATGCTATATAGTTAGCTCCGTCGAATCTTCTTTATACATTCGACAGACACCATAAGCCTTCCAAGACAGATTCGACCGTAATTCATGTGGATTTTCGGACGAATGCAATTTTTGAACGAAAAACGAAATAAATAAAAACGAATTTCGGGAGTAACTAAATAAATTAAGCTTTCGGACGAAAACGAAATTCCGAAACGAAATATTTTACTCTGCACATGTCTACTGGAGAGGAGATGCTTGAGAGGGGATATGATTTCCATTTATAAATACCATACTGGTGACCTCACTATAGGGATAAAACTTTTTCGCAGAAGGGAGTTTAACAAGACATGTGGCCACTCATTAAAATTAGAAGAAATAGTTAGTCAGGTTGAAAAAAGACACAAGTCCATCCAGTTCAACCACAAAAAAAAAAATAATAATAATAATAATAATATCATACAATCCAATATACCCAATTCTATACCCGCAGTTGATCCAGAGGAAGGCAAACAACCCCAGCAGAGCATGATCCAATTTGCTGAAGCAGGGGAAAAAATTCCTTCCTGATCCCCCGAGAGGCAATCAGATTTTCCCCGGATCAACTTTACCTATAAATGTTAGTACCCAGTTATATTATCTACACTTAGGTAATAATTCAGGCCCTTCTTAAAGCAATCCACTGAGCTGGCCAGAACCAACTCTGCAGGGAGTCTATTCCACATTTTCACAGCTCTTACTGTGAAGAAATCATTCCGTATTTGGAGATGAAATCTCTTTTCCTCTAGACGTAAAGAGTGCCCCCTTGTCCTCTTTGTTGACTGTAAAGTAAATAACTCGACACCAAGATCACTATATGGACCCCTTATATATTTGTACATGTTGATCAAATCCCCCCTTAATCTCCTCTTATCAAGAGTGAATATATTCAGTTCCTCTAATCTTTCCTCATAGCCGAGTTCCTCCATGCCTCTTATCAGTTTGGTTGCCCATCTCTGCACTTTCTCCAGTTCCCCAATATCCTTTTTGAGAACTGGTGCCCAAAGCTGAACTACATATTCCAGGTGAGGTCTTACTAATGATTTGAACAGGGGCAAACTGATATCTCTCTCTCTGGAGTCCATACCTCTCTTAATACAGGAAAGGACTTTGCTCGCTTTGGAAACCGCAGCTTGGCATTGCATGCTATTATTGAGTTTATGATCTACCAAAACCCCCAGATCCTTCTCCACTATGGATTCTCCCAATTGTACTCCCCCTAGTATGTATGATGCATGCATATTCTTAGCCCCCAAGTGCATAACTTTACATTTCTCAACATTAAACCTCATCTGTCACATAGTCCCCCAATTAGACAGAGCATTGAGGTCGGGGGTTCTTAACTGTAAGTGCGGCAAAGATGTGGAATTCCCATCCACAGGTGGTGGTCTCAGTGGGGAGCATCAATAGTTTAAAAAAACTATGAGATAAGCACCTGAACAACCGCAATATACAGAGATATACAATTTAATACTGATATATAATCACACTCATAGGTTGCTATGTAACTAGCCAGTGCCTCACCAGCCACTGACCCCAAGACAGCACAACGCCCCCTCCAAATGAACCATTTTCAGGAAGTAGACACCCCAAACTATTTGGTGAGAGACATGTTGAGTCCATGAAATATTTAATGTTTTGCCACAAGTTTCTGGAAAATTACAAACATTTTTATTTTTTTTACACAAAGTTGACACGCAATGATATATTGTTCACACATGGCATGGGTATATGTGGAATTACACCCCAAAATACATGCTGCTGCTTCTCCTGAGTATGGGGATACCTCATGTGTGAGACTTTTTGGCAGTCTAGCCACTGAGTGCAAGACTCCGAAAACCAATCACCAGCTTCAGGCTTTCTAAAGCCCCGTACACACTATCAGATTGTCTGCTGAGTTTTTCCTTCAGATTTACCAAAACCATATAATATGAGGTCAAACCTTAGGAGTTTCAATGTGTATGCAATCAGGCAGGCCCTTCTACTACATGGTTTTGGTAAATCTGAAGGAAAAACTCAGCAGACAATCTGATAGTGTGTACGGGGCTTTAGTGCATAAATTGCTCATTTCACTTCCTCACTACCTATCACAGTTTCAGTGTCCTTGAAATGCCAAGATAGCATAACCCCCCCCATGACCCCTTTCAGAAAGTAGACACTCCAAGTTATTTGCTGAGAGGCATTGTGAGTATTTCGCAGATCTCGCTTTTTGTCACAAAGTTTTGAAAAGAAAAAAAAAAGAAAAAATAATATTTTCCTTTTCTTTCTTAATTTTCCAAAAAAGTGTGGCAACAAATGAGATCTTCAAAATACTCACCATGACTCTTAGTGAATACCTTGGGGTGTCTACTTTCCAAAAAGGGTCATGGGGGGGGGGGATTTGTGCCTCCAAATCTGTGATAGATAGTGAGAAGTGAAATCACCATTTTACACCCTTAGAAAGCCTGAAGACGGTGATTGATTTTTGGGGTCCTGTATGTGACTAGACTGACAAAAAGTCTCACACATGTGGTGCCCCCATAATCAGGAGCAGCAGCGGAATGTATTTTGGGGTGTAATTTCACATATACCCATGGCCTATGTGAGCAATACATCATTTAAATAACAATGTCCATGGACTCAACATGCCTCTCTGCACATAGCTTGGTGTGTCTACTTTCCAAAAAGGGTCATTTGGAGGGTGCTTGAACTGTCCTGGCATTTTATGCCCAACATTAGAAGCTTATGCCACACGTCACCCACTCTTCAAGCCACTTGAAGACCAAGCCTTTTCTGACACTTTTTGCTTACATGAAAAAAATATACTTTTTTTGCTAGAAAAATACTTTGAACCCCCAAACATTATATATATATATATATATATATATATATATATATATATATATATATATATATATATATATATATATATATATATATATATATATATATATATATATATATATATATATATATATTTTTTTTTTTTTTTTTTTTTTTTTAAAGCAGAGGCCTTACAGAATAAAATGGTGGGTGTTGCAAATTTTTTGTTACACAGTATTTGTGCAGAGATTTTAGAAACTCAATTTTTTTAACCCCTTCTGGACCGGACCACTCCACGCAGATATACTGCGGTAAGGCGGCCCTTCTGCTTGAAATCACGTACTTGTATGTGATTTGATGCACTGGTTCTGGGCCTGGGCCACCGGTGACCCACTGCTGTTGTGATTGGACACAGTGGGAGCCCATCAGAGTGTCTGGTGGACCCGATGTTCGCTGGCACCTAACAATCATTTTCAGGAGAGGCAGAACAGCGGTCTGCCTTGCTTACATAGGCAGACCGCCATTCTGCCTCTCCTGAAAAGGATTGACAGGTGCTGGCTAACATCGGGCCATTCCGTGAGAGAGGAAGATGGAGATCTTGTGTTTCCGCTAAGCAGGGACACAGATCTCTGTCTTCCTCCAGTCAAAGCATCCCCCACACAGTTAGAAAGCACTCTAGGAGCATATTTAATCCTTAACCCCTAATGTTATCCCCTTTCCTGCCAGTGCCATTGGCTACAGCGACAGTGCATTTTTTTTAGCACTGATCACTGTATTGGTGTCACTGATCCTAAAAAAGTGTCACTTAATGTCAGATTTGTCCACTGCAATGTTGCAGTCCCGCTGGTCGGGCCATTGCAATTGCTGTTTACATATGACACAAGACTGATGCTTGTGATCACCTTTGCACAAAAGCATGGGAGACAGGGGTCATGTTGCTTTTTTATCTTTACACTGTCCCTTTCATAAAATTTTTTTATCACTTTTAATGTTATCACAGGAAATGTAAATATCCCCTATCATAGCACTAGGTAGTGAAAGGTACACTTTTTAAAAAAAATATTTGGGATCTATTAGACGCAGCTTATATCTGCTGAAACCAAAGTGATGACATGCTCATAGTTTACAGTTTCTTAGGCCACAGAGATGATTGGAGCCATTCTGGTCTCTAATCAGCTCAATGGTCAGCTGGCAGAAACACCAGCCGCATTCTCAGGTTTCCCGGTGGGACTGGAGAGCCTGAGAAAACTGTGGATGGTGGCGGGGGTGGGGGGGGGTCATCCCCTCTCACTGCTTATAAAAGCAGTCTAGCAACTAATTAGCTGCTAGGATTGTTTTTACTGAAAGACGACCACCAGCTGCAAAAAAGCTACCAAGATGATGCCTAAACCTGCTAGCATCATCCTGGTATAACCAAAGTCCAGCGACAAACCAGTACGTTGTTGGTCCTTGTTGGGCCTATATTGTAATGCACTTTTTTTTATGCAGCCTGTGGGCTGCATAAAAAAAGAGAACCTAACAGATTCCTCCATGCACATTGATCGATGTGGATCAAGAAACCTCTGCCACAAAAAGTGTGTGGTATGCCCACCATTAGAATATACCACCTTGCATCCACCCACTTCTAATGATGGGCATACATACAATGTTCTTATTTTTCATTCAGCCCACGGGTTGAATGAAAAAAAAAAAAACTAATAGATTTCTGCATTCCCATCGAACGATGTGGATGAAGAAATATCTGCCAAGAAAAGTGACAAAAATATAAGGCGAAGCATAGGGGCAATCCGCTCTGTCCTCCCCAGCCTATGCTTTGGCATATATTCTCTTTTTTTTAACTGTGGTAATGAAATCACGTCCTACGGCACTGTAGTCACTGATTTACATATGCTGAAAGCAAACCCTGTTGCTGTCAGAATAAACAGATCAGTGCAGCATCTGAATGACGTAAGTGCAAAGCAAACAACAGTTAAAAATAAAACACAGTAACAACAAAACATTAACTCAATAAAAAAACTTATTTTATTTCAATCTGTGCCAAAAAAAAGAGTCAAAAATATATGGCGAAGCATAGGGTCGATCCGCCCTCTGTCTACCCCAGCCCTTATGCTTCACCATATATGCTCTTTTTTTAACTGCAATGGTGAAATCACCTCCTACAGTGCTGTAGTTACTGATATACATATGCTGAAAGCAAACACTGTTACTGTTAGAATAAACAGATCAGTGCTGCAGGTGAATGGCGTATCTGCAAAGCAAACAATGGTAACAATAAAATACAGTAACAATAAAACATTACAATATGGCAATATAGTATACAGTACAATAAAACAGTAGAATGGCATACCTGCAAAGCTGCCAGGGCTGGGCTCAGTCCTTCCTTCTCAAAGCTGGCCACTCAGCTGTTGGCTAATTGTTACAGCTCCTATCTCTCCACAGTGACTCACCTGTTGATGATATCCTGCTCGTCATTTCTGCCTACTTTAGCCGTCCAGTCCAGATGATCTCTGCCTGCGCCTTGCTCACATCTTTAGAGAAGCTCTCCTGTGTTCCTGTTAAAGACTTGCTTGGCTGACATTCTTTCTGGCTCCAAATCCTGCTTGCTGTTCTACTATGCTCCTCTCTGGCACGCTGAAGTTTTGGCTTGTCTGACTATCCGTTCCGCTTCCTGAACTCTGGCTATGTTTTGACTACATTTACTCTGTTTACCTTTTTTTTATTATTATTATTAAACAAGTGTAATTTAACTGTATTTCTGTCTCAGCCTGATTCATGGTTTCTGACAAATGCAAACAATGGTTAACAATAAAACACAGTAACAATAAAACATTACATCATAGCAGTATAGTATAAAGTACAGTAAAACAGTAAGAACAGAACATTAACTCAATAAAACGACAACTATTTTTGGCTTTTTTGTTTTTTTAATGTTTTTTTTTTCTCTTTTTTTCACTTTTTTTGTAACTATAAAAAAGTTCAAAGTTTCATGTTATGGTCTCTCAAAATGCGAAAGCCATCTAACATCGTTCAAGCTCCTGTGTGAATGAGTGCCCTAGAGTGTGCCGTGCTGTACCCTATATTAATAATCCACTAGTATATGGTAGCTACAGACACAATATCTGTTTTGGGATGCTCCTTAGGTAGAGGTACCAGGGAGGACATCCAGAAAATGCCTCACTGCATCTGGATTGATAAATTGGGCCACAGCACCTTCTGGATACAAAGGGGGTCTGATGATCCTATTTCTGGAATTTTAGCAGGGATTCACTTATTCATCATGCTTTGTATAGTATATAAGCGTTAAACAGAGCCAATTGGAATAAATATACACATACTTTCTTGTACCAGCATCTGGTCTTATGGGCAATAAAGTATGGCCCCATCATCTGGGTGTTGAAGTCCACCCCTCCCATGTTAAGGTTGTAGTAGTGGCTTCTGAACAACACCAGTTAGGCCGCGTACACACGGGCGGACTGTTCGCCCAACTTTGTCCGCTGAACAGTGTTTGGGCGGACAGTCCGCTCGTGTGTGGGCTTTCAGCGGACAGTTTCAGCGGACAGTTGGACGGACAAGGTTTTTCGGAAATTCCGAAAAACTGTCCGCTGAAACCTTGTTTGAGCGAACAGTCCGCCCGTGTGTAGGCTTGTTCGTCAAACAAAGTTGCGCGCATGCTCAGAAAGGATTTTCACGCCGAAAGCTATAATGCAGTGTATAGGACGTCGTATTTTTCGTCCCGTCGTACGTGCCGTTCACGTCATCGCGCACGGTTTCAGCAAACTGTTCGTCCGTCGTGTGTGGCCATGTCCGTCCATGCTAAGTTTGAGCGGACTGTTTGCCGAAACTGTTGGACGGACAAAGTTGGGCGAACAGTCCGCGCGTGTGTACGCGGCCTCACGGTTGCAGTTTGGACTGACGTATCTGCGTGAATGGAAGACAGAACGAAAACATTACATTTGTCCTTCCACCTCACTGCCAGCAATTCATTACATTTCAAGCAGGCTCTCTCCCCTTGTCTAATTTAGGAATTTACAAGCCGTTGTGGGTAAGCCCCGGTGATTAGGTCACACAGTGCCACATACATCAATTCTAAATTAAAAAAAGTGTCCAAAAAGTCAAACGATTGTGTAATAATTGACCAAGTGCAAGTGGTACCCCTTTCCGAATAAAAATGACACCAATTTCCAAACAGTCTTGCTGCTGCTCCCTATGCAATCTGAGCAGTCAGGGGGCTCCACGCTGCTATTTTTTCCCCTCGTAAACCAGGAAACTCCATCTCTGTGACAGGGCCTGTGACAGGGCCTGTTGCCCTGTCACAGACCTTAAACATTTTGACCCCATATCTGGCACGCTTGCTGGGGAGAAGCTGTTTGAAAGCAAGGTGGCCAGAAAACGTAATCAGGGACTCATCTATGCAGACAGCCTGTTGAGGCACATACAAGGCTGCAAATGAAAATTGTCGTCAAAATGCATAAACTGCAATATTTTCTTGTATCTAGTCCTTGCCATGGCAGCAGAGAACATGGGCATATAATGAATTGGGTCAGTGGACCAAAATGACTGCAAACTCTTTCTTCTTAGTAACACCCATGTTGAGGGATAGGCCCAGAAAAGTCTTAAATTTGGAAACCGTGATGCCCCGTACACACGAGCGGACTTTTCGACATCCAAACTCCGACGGACTGAGTCCGGCGGACTATCCGCTCGTGTGTGGGCTGCAACGGACTTTAGCTTCGCAAAAGTCTGACGGACTTTAGAAATGAAGCATGCTTCAAATTTTCCCGACGGAACTCCGCCGGACCCAGGTCCGATGTAGAAGTCCGCTCGTCTGTATGCTGTTCCGACAGTCCTAAAACGACGCATGCTCTGAAGCAAGTACGAGACGGAAGTGCTCGGTCTTGTAAAACTCCAGTTCGTATTGGAAGTAGCACATTCGTCATGCTGCAAATTCTGTGCTCGTTTAAATGTATAGCGCATCTTCTTTATAATGCTAGAAGAACGAAGCCTTTTTATTTATAATGCTAGAAGAACGAAGTTGCTTTGCTGCTCATATTCACTCACAGAGTTCTCACCAGACACATTTCTGTTTTATTTCTCCTCATCTCATGAATGATCTTGTTTTTATTTTAAAGCCCCATCTCAATATTTTTTATTTTTATTTTTTTTTTAATAATTTTTTTTACTCCATATTTTTGGTACAATTCTTTACCATGTTTTTCTTGTGATCTCCATATTTAATTATTCTGTCAATTAAAACCAAAAAAAAAAAAAAAAGTTGTTAACTTGACCGAATAATTAAATATGGAGATCACAAGAATAAAAATGTTCATGATTTCACCCAAAAATATTGATGAAAAAATTACTCCAAAAAAATAAAAAAAAACAAGAAAAAATGTTGGTGACTAATTTTTGGCCTACATATTTTTGGTACAATTCTTTACCATTTTTTTTTTATTGTGATCTCCATATTTAATTGTTCCGTCAAGTTAAAACCAAAAACTTTATTTTATTTTATTTTTTTTTCATTACCACAATAACCTTTTTATTTTTATTCTGGTGACAAGTTACCACAATAACATTTTTATTTTGTTTATAACCTCAAGGAGGTTAGTGTCCCTTGTTAATTTCACATTGTCTTTTATAGAAAGGTATTTGACCAAAAAACACATAGGCAATTATATTTTCAAACAAAAATATCCATTTATTCTGGTTCTACAAACAAAAAAATGAAGGCAACACTGGAGAAAATTGTGACATTTGTGTAGCCTTTTGGCCCCAGGGCAAACGTGAAACTATGTGGACAAGAAAATTCAAATATTACAAAATCCAATATGGTCCCAGAATCCCAGACATCAAGAGCAGCATCAGATGGTATATATGTCCCCAGGCTGTGGTTGGTCGGACCAGAGTGAAGCCAGGTCATCACCTTCTTCTCTTCGCTCCACCCTTCACTGCACCCTTCCCTGCAGACTTCCCTGTAGCCTTCCTGGGAGGCTGTGTCTCCGGTGGTGGACTCGTGGCAGGAGGAGGAGGAGGAGGAGGAACAGGAGGAACTTGCTCCACAATATTACTGTTGGCCGATAATTCTCCACTGAACCCCTTCTGTAACGCCAGGAAAATGAGCCTTTCGCAGTGGAGACGTTGGCCCATCTCTAGTTGCTGGAGCCGGCTGGCTATGTAGCAGCCATAGGCCTCTTCTGCGTCAGGGGGGCTGTTTAAAACATTAGTAGCCTCTCTAATTAGTCGCAGGGATTCCTCTTGTGCCTGCGTATTTTTTTTGGCCCTTTTGGATGGAAGACGGAGGGGAGGCACTTGAGATGTTGTGAGGCTTCTACTAGGCCCGGCCACCTCCTGCCTGACAGAGGGCATGGACTCCTCCTGGCTGAGAGTGGGCATAGCCTCCTCCTGCCTGCCACTTTCCCCACCTTCCTCCTGGCTGAGCTCCTCCTGTGTATAAAAAAGGGACATTGTTTTAGTTTTTTGTTCATCAATCCTAAACATTTTTCAGCTCCTGACTTCAAAATTCTGTTAATACATATAAAAGAGTATCATTATGACACCACTATTTCTTGTTTCTGCTGGTGACAAACATTTGTGGCCACTACTGTAAATTGATATGTCCAAATTTTAACTATTTTTTAACATCAATAATAGCGTACAAATTCGAATAACATCTAGTTAACATCATTAATATTCTGAATATCACTATTTTTGGTAAAAAAATACCTGGCTCCAGCTGGGTGCATCCGCTTCTTCCAGGATGGAAGGCTCATCAGCCTCTGCTGAGGTGGAGGGAATGCTGCAGGGAAGGGTGGAGGGAAGGGTGGAGGGAAGAGTAGAAAGCGACTCCCTGGGTCTACACCGGTCGTCCAGGAACCGTAGCTTTTCAAAGTACCACAGCCTGGGTACATATACATCACCTGGTGCTGCTCCTGATGTTTGGGATTGAGCGATTTTCCTCTTTTCCTTTCGGAACATATTTTGCAATATTTGAATTTTCTTATCCACAAAGTCCACGTCTGCCTCTGGGATCCAAGTCTGCACAAATGTCACAAATCTCTCCAGTGTTGCCCTCCTTACTTGTTTATTAAAATAATCCTTGTGCTTGGTATGCCACAGATTAGACATTTCTTTATACTTGTCGATAAACAGACTTAAAAATTCTGGATCCCTGAATTTTTTATTCATTTTTCTGCAAGACAATACACAAGCCAAAAAACATAATGTTAGCTCAGACTCTCCTAATCTTAGCCCAAGATAGACTCCAGGATCTGCCACTTATTTGGGGAAATGGTTTAAACTTACCTTCGTTTTTCTTGCTCCCAACTTCTGTTCCTATTTTCGCAAACGAACATACGACATGTGCATTTTGGCTTAAGATCCAGTGCGTACGCGTAGAACTACGCCTGCGTTGCCCGCCCCTGACGTTCTTTTAGTCAAGTTCATGTTTTCCCGCCCCTTTCTGCGCACTTAACGTACGTACGACGTGTGATTTTGTCGTAAGATCCAGTGCGTACGCGTAGAACTACGCCTGCGTTGCCCGCCCCTGACGTTCTTTTAGTCAAGTTCATGGTTTCCCGCCCTTTCTGCGCACTTAACGTACGTACGACGTGTGATTTTGGCGTAAGATCCAGTGCGTACGCGTAGAACTACGCCTGCTTTGCCCGCCCATGACGTTCTTTTACAAGAATATTTCCCGCCCCCTTTTCTCTACGGTGCGCAGTAGGAGAAACATGGCGGAAACACAACAGGTGCTTGATATGAACGACTCCAGTAGTCAGGAATCCCCGGAGCCACAAACGTCCCGATCCGGAAAGAGGAGATTTAAGGCCTCAAATATGGCATTTCAAGAGATGGTGGAGATGGTGGGAATCTTGCGAAGTAAGGATTATGATGGCAAGCATGGACCATACACCCATCCGAACTTGCGCAAGGCCAGAATCATGGCCAAAGTAGTTAAGACCCTGCATAATCGTTTTGGGGTACGACGGTCAAAAGACCAATTGAGGAAACGGTGGTCCGACCTGAAATTGAGGGAGCCGGATCAATACAGAAGGATCAAGAAAGTTCTGAAAAAAAGTAAGTACTTGTCGTGTGTTCCTATTTTATGATTATTGCATACAGATCCATATGCTTTACCTTTGTACAATGTAAAAAATTGCTGCTTTCATGTTGTATACAGTAAAAGAATCGTATCGTTTTTCCAAACCCTCGTAAATTGTTCGTGGCAAACCTCGTTTATGATACAGGGTTTGAACAGCATTTTTTGGGTGTGTAATTTTTAGGACACAACAAATGATTAGGACATTGTGGTTTAGATGTGTTTCAAAATACAATGACTAGAAAAGAACATTCAGTGTAATTGAAGGAGAGGACACTTGGCAGCTGGGTAAAAACACATCTGCACTCATGAGCAAAGGTGTGGGACACCAGAGAACATTTATTAGGGTAAACCACACGCCACACGGGGTTCCCTGGTATACTTGGGGGGGGGGGGGGGGGGTTGGGCATGTGTGAACCTTCGCACAAAAAGCAAATTATTTGCTTTTTTGTCAAAGTGAATTGATTTCTCATGTCTTCACATTTTGCATCTCTTCATAAACCGACAATTGTACAACACTTCTAATCAAGGTTTCATCTTCCTAGTTCTGGCCTTAAATATCTGTGTGCTAAAGTATACCTTTTTGTTTGTTAATTTCTCATAGGGGAGAAAAGCCTCACAAAGCAGGATCCCAGGGACCGCCACCCTTGCCAGCAGGAATGTGAGGTTAGCCCCATCCCCCCCGTGGATGTGCATGTGGAGGAAGGAGAGGTGGAAGAAGGAGAGGAGATGGGCACCCCACCAGGTGAGTGTCTGACACCACAGCTTCAGGTAATCGATGTATACCTGCATATTTCCAAACACATTTTTTTACATCTATTTTAGGTGATGTTGTGGTTGTGGAAAGCGACACATTTCCAAGCACCAGTGCCCCCCCCGAGGATGTCGAGGAAGGAGAGGTTGAGGAAGGAGAGGTGGAGGAAGTAGGGGAGCTGGGCACCCCATCAGGTGAGTGTCTGACACCCCAGCTTGTTGAAATCCATGTATGACTGCATAATTTTTGACCCAATTTTTCCCATCTATTGTAGGTGATGTTCTGTTTGTGGAAAGGGCCCCATTTTCCAGTGACAGCGCACAAAGGCTGATTGGCCAGATAATGGGCTGGAATGGGGAACTAGATGACATGCGAACTAGCCTGGATCTCATGAAGACTCAGATTGACAATATGCAGCTGGAAATGAAGAACATGATCGATATTTTGGGGAGAATATAATCCGTTTCTCCATAATATCGATCATGTTCTTCATTTCCCTTGTTTTAGTTCAAAGATTGTTACTTCACCAATTTTTACGATTGTGGCTGATTGTTGTTTTATACATTTTTCATATTTTTTATAGAAAAATAAAAAGCACAAAAAAAAAAAAAAAAAAAAAGTTTTTAAAAAATTGAAAAAAAAGCAAACCAAAAAATGTTTGGCAAAGAAAGTTAAATAAACCCAAAAAAAAAATTTAGATCACTAAATATTCAATGGCACATGTGAATGTGGCCAAATTAAAATTTTGAATAATCAACAATGTGTGGCGTATTCTTTCAATGCTTAATACCAGTTTGGGAAAAGGGATTTTGTGTATCCAGTGACAATGGGCCTTATTGAATTTAATGAAAATACACTTGGCACTACAAGTGCACTAGGATAACATAGGAGACAGCACAAACCAAAAGCAAGCAAGAAAACACATTTCAGATTTGAGGTTATTTTATTATTTTCCTCTTTTTAAAAATTAAATATTGGGTGGCATTGCAATGGCCCCCCTACCGTTAAAATAAGTCACATATCTTTCACGCACTTCACGTGCACTTTGGGGGGCCAAGCCAGTACGGCCAGTATCCAGGCCTGTCATGGATTCTGGACCAACTCCAGCCTCCGGCATTATTCCTGATAAGTAAGTATTGGAGTATTTGTGCAAAAAGTTGTGCAAAATGCAGCACGTAAGGATGACATAGTTCAGTTTGTATTCCGCTAGGTTTAGAGCCGTCAGAAATACACGGAACCGGCTGGCCATTATTCCAAAAGCATTTTCCACCACTCTTCTCGCTCTGGCCAGCCGGTAGTTGAAAACCCTCCTCTCCGGGGTGAGGGCTCTTTGGGGGAATGGCCGCATTATGTGGTTGTCAAGAGCAAAAGCCTCATCCGCGATGAATACGAAGGGTAGTTCCTCCACATTCTCCGAATCAGGTGGCAAGCCCAGGCCACCTGTCTGTAGAACTCCGTCTGGGCGAAGACTCCTCCATCCGACATGCGGCCATTCTTCCCCACGTCCACATAGAGAAATTCATACTGTGCCGACACCACCGCCATTAACACAATACTGTGAAACCCCTTGTAATTAAAAAAGTATGACCCCGAATGGGGTGGTGGCACAATGTGGACGTGCTTCCCATCTATGGCACCACCGCAGTTAGGAAAGTCCCACCGGGTGGCAAAATGGGATGCCACAGTCTGCCATTCCTGTGGCGATGAAGGAAACTGGGGAGGCAAAAAGAAGAAAAAAAACAAAATAAGTACTTTTGCACATTAAACATTGTACATTACAACACAAACTTTATTTCACGCTTCTGCCTAGTCACATGACACCGATCGTCTGCTCCCTGTCATTGGGAGCAGTGATCAGGGTCATGTCACTGCTAGCCCATCCCCCAGACAGTTAAGAAAAACACTCACCCAGAACACACTTTAAACCATTCCTTGGCCCCCTTGTGCTTAATAAAACACCTTCACTGCATGTGACATTTTTACAGTAATCAAGACAATTTTTGACAGCATTGATCACTGTATTAATGACAATGGTCACAAAAATGTTTGGAATTGGCCAATGTGTCCGCCATAATGTGGCAGTCACCAGAAAAACAAAAAACAAAAAAAAAAAAAAAAAACGGTTAGCAACGCCATTACTATTTTCAAAAATGGCAAGATTTTACAAATGCCAGCAAAATAGACCATATTTACGAAACGATTGAACTTTTAACCAAAACAATCAAGAAACGCTTAAATTGTGATTCATTTTAACACATTTTTGTTTACTAAAAGACTACGTATCAGCATCAAATGATGTCCCAAAAAATCATGGTGATATATTTTTGTGCCTATCTTTCTTTAGAGCGAAAAGAGAGAAAAAAATGCATATTTAGAAAAATGCATTTTGGGTTTGTTGGTGGTTAATCACCAAAACTAAAAAAGCAGAGGTGATCAAAGACAACCAAATACTAAATCGCTTTGTGCTAATAAAATGAAGATAATTTACTAGGAGGAGCCATGTTACAAGGACGCACAATTGTCAATTCAAACAACGCACTGCCAAATCACCCAAAAAAGTGATGAAGGTCAGGAAGGGGGGAAAATCATTCCAGGGTTGAAGTGTGTTAAAAATACAATATATAATTCAACATTAATTTAAGGACACACAGACTCGTTGGAATTATATTAAGTGTGTGTGGGGGGGGGATCCAGTTAAAGGACACACAGACCATTTGGGATACTATTAAGGGGGGGGGGGGGGGGGTTCAGTTAAGGGGACACAGACCATTTGGAATAAGCTTTAAAATGTTTGGTTTTAGGATAAAGCAATAGAATGGAGCTGACAAAAGACATTTTAAGTGACTAGACTAGGTGGATATGGGCCTACCATAGCATGTTGGTGAGGTTTAATGAAGGCAAATATGCATGAAAAACAAAAAAGGAGCATTAAAAGATTGCAGCATGCATGAGGACAAAGGGGACATTCACAGCATATTGCAATCATGGTAATTAGAGATTGAGGAAAGAAATACAAGGCATTAGCAAACATTAAAGACAATAAAATGTGATGTTAAATGCTAAATCTTACCTTAATATAGTCCTCCTGCAGGACCTGTATAATGGCAGAACAGGTCTCTGGGATAATGATCCCCAGAGCCTGGGGGGAGATGCCTGTCGAGAACTTCAAGTCCTGAAGGCTTCTCCCTGTCGCCAAGTAGCGCAACGTGGCGACGAGCCTCTGCTCCGGAGTGATGGCTTGCCGCATGCAGGTATCCTGCCTGCTGATATAAGGGGTCAGCCAGCAGACGGTGAAAAACGGGGTCCGTCATCCGGAGATAATTCCTGAAATCATCAGGATTATTCTCCCGGATCTCACGAAGCAAAGGCATGTGCGAGAACTGGTCACGCTGGAGCAACCAATTCTTCGTCCATGAACTCCTCAACACCCCGTCCAAGGACTGTTCTTGGGTTGCAGAATGAACTACAACACCAAGCGCAAGCAAAGCACGAACTCGACGACGAGTACGTACACGCAACATGGCTTCAAAACGGTCGGATTGTCAGAGCGGACTTAACAGACGTCACTGAAGAACAGCAAGGCCTGTGAAGAGCGAGCTGAAAGTCAGCGAGCGCAGTTAGATCGCACTGCAAAATACAGACACGAACTGACTACACGCACTAAAAAACAGATACAAACCTCACAAGCACAAACTGAAAAGCAGTGAAAAACGTTCTGAAAAATACGAGTCTGAAAAACGCGAATCGTCTCTCACCAAACTTCTACTAACACGAGATAAACACGAAATTAGCAGAAGGAGCCCAAAGGGTGGCGCACTTGGTATTGAACTTCCGTTTTATAGTCTCGTCGGACCTGGTGTACGTCACAGCGGACCAGACGGGCGGACTTTAGTGGGATCGTGTGTAGGCAAGTCCGTTGCGTCGGAACTCTGTCGGAACTCCGGCGGAACTCCGGCGGAACTCCGGCGGAAACTCCTTCGGATTTAAGTCCTCTCGTGTGTACGGGGCATGATAGTTTTTAATGCAAATTGTCTGGCAAAGGGTCAAATTTTGGTTTGTGGCAATAAATTGATTGGAATATAAATTGCTTTGGTCCACAATAGATTCATACAAATCTTTCATGAAATTAGCCAATAAAACCAAGGGGAGGTAAATCTGCTGTTTCCATCTAAATTTCGGGTTGCTCAGTGAATGAGGAAAGTATGGGCGCCTCAGAATCTGTGGGCTGCCAATCTGGATTTTTAAGCACATCGGCAAGGGCACTATGGGCTCTATGGGCCTGTCTTTGAATTATAGGTGGCTGCAGGGCACTAATGTGCTAGCCACCTCACTTGCTTGAACTTCACTTATGGGACTCGCCAAGTCACCAAGTGTTACTGCAGTACTGGTTTGTCTACAACCAGGATGTACTAGGCCTTTGGTGCTCACCAGTTCACCAGAATGTAGAGCGACACTAGCACTGGCACTCTGCTGCATATGGGAATCATGCAATTGTAGCACCTCGGCAACCTGGGAACGGGTTGGGTATGCTTGACCTTAGCAGGGACCACTACTCCGTCATCAGAGCTATCTGTCAGGGTGCCGCTGCTCTCTACAGGTTCATATACTGAGCCTGATTCTGACAGTGAGGACTACCCATTGCTCTCATCTGTCATGCTCAGTATCCTTTAGGCCTTTTCAGTAGTGTACCTTTTGTTTGACATTTTGGCCAATAAATCTATAGGTACCTAGTGTGACTCACAGGTAAAAAAGTACCTGGTTGTCAAGGACTGTTTGAACCGCTACAGAAAAATTAACTGATATCGCTAGCAGAGGTCAGGCCTGACCTGAAGTTTGTGTGCTGTGTATCAGAAGTGACAGTAATTTACTGGCACTGCACTGGTTGAGGATGGGGGCAGAGGTACTAAATGCAGGTGCTGGTAGGTATCGGGACTGATCCTGCTAATGCTATATAGCATCACCAGTGACACTAAATACAGTGATTAGTAAAATATCTGTACACTGTACCTAATGACACTGTGACAGGGAGTGAAATGGTTAACTGGGGGGTGATTAAGGGGTTAAATGCCCCTAACTGTGTGTTCTGGTGTCAGTGTGGTGCTTATACTCACTGTACATGTTCTCTATTCTCTCGCTGGATCTGAAAAGGACTCCAGGTGAGAAGATTACAATATTTCCTGTGCCTGTGTTTACAGTACACAGGCACAGGACTGTCTGCCATTCATCAGAACCGATAAACCAAAAATCCTTGGACCTGGACCTAATGATTGATCGGTTCTGAATCTAATCCGGTCATCACCCGGGCCCCCCTACCCATGGGCGTGAATCCCGTACAGGTACGTGATTTCACGCAGAGAGGTCACCCTGCTGCAGTAAATGTACGTGAGGTAGTCCGGAACTGGTTAAATTATGTGTTTTTCTGGTTGCAAAGAAAGCTTGAGTGTGTGTTCACCAGATGTTTGATTGCCTGTGCACAATAAAGAGAAAAAAAAAAAAAAAAAAAAATATATATATATATATATATATATATATATATATATAGATAGATATAAATAAATATATATATATATACACCACTAAGTGGAGCAGCTATAGTACCAAAATTAGACTTTTTTGTCAGTAGGTGGGAATCCCAGTCAGGAGTAAAAATTACATGATCTAGTCATTGGTTCTCAAATCTGTCCTCGAGTACCCTCAGCAGGCTATGTTTGCATAACCACTGATTACTGTATAAATGTCACTGTCAGGGAAGGGGTTAACACTAGGGGGCAATAAAAATGGCCTGTTGGGGGTACTTGAGGACAGGTTTGAAAACCACTGATCTAGATATCCTGACGCATATGCTTTGTGGGGCTTAACTGCTTGCGGACCAGCCGCCACAGTTTTACTGCGGCAGGTTGGCTCTGCTGCGCGAAATCACATTATACTATGGGATACTCACGATTGTCTCATGGAGAGGAAGAACAGGGAGATGCTATTGTAAACAAGCATCTACCCGTTCTGCCTAGTGACTCTGTCACTGATCATAGCTCCCTGTGATCAGGAGCATGATCAGTGATGTGTCAGACACAGTCCCTCCCCCCACCGTTAGAATCACTTTCTGGGACACACTTAACCCCTACAGCACCACCTAGTGTTAACCCTTTCCCTGCCAGTCACATTTACACAGTAATCAATGCAATTTTAATCACATTGATCGCTGTATAAATGTCAATGGTCCCAAAAATGTGTCAAAATTGTCCAATCTGTCCACCATAATGTCGCAGTCATGATAAAAATCACAGATCGCTGCCATTACTAGTAAAAAAAATAATAATAAAAATGCCATAAAACTATCCCCTATTTTGTAGGTGCGATAACTTTTGCGCAAACCAATCAATAAATGCTTATTGTGATTTTTTTTACCAAAAATATGTAGAAGAATATGTATCAGCCTAGACTGAGGTGAAAAATATATATATATTTTTAGGGGATATTTATTATACCAAAAAGTAAAAAATATAGCTTTTTTTCAAAATTGTTGCCCCCATTTTTTGTTTATAGCACAAAAAATAAAACCCGGCCACCAAAAGAAAGCTCTATTTTTGAGAAAAAAAGGACGTCAATTTTGTGTGGGAGCCACGTCGCACGACCGAGCAATTGTCAGTTAAAGCTATGCAGTGCCGAAACGCAAAAAGTGCTCTGGTCTTTGGCCAGCCAAATCCTCCGGGGCTGAAGTGGTTAAAGTGATATTAAAGAGAGAAGTGTTAATTGTCATAATTCAGTCACATAAATCATATATATCATGCCACTGTATTTTTTTATTTTTTTTTACCTTATTCCTGTTTTTTTGTACCTTATTCCTGTAGTACTGTTGTGTGGTCATATGCTCTTTCCCAATTCTTTGACATCTACAGGGAATGATCCTAGGGAGGGGCTTCTAATACTCTTAAGGTTTATACTCTTTACAGTATGCGTCTGTGTCTGCACAGCCCTGATTGGTTTCAGTTTCAGAAGAGCATTTCAAATTAAAGTATAAATCTAAAAAAAATGTTTTACCACTCCCTATAAATCTTTATTGAACATCACATGTGTATTTTCTGTGCAATATGGTGTAAGCGGAGTTAAAGATGATTGACAATAGCATTAATTGTGTTCAGTATCTGCATCCAAGGCTCTTTTATTTACTTTAGCGGTATTAGCAATTACATTTGATACATTTATTACTGACATATTAAAAGTAAGCTTTACGTGAGTTTCTGAGCGAATGTAATCAATCAGCATATTATATCCTACCTTCATAGTATTTAGCAATAGAAGGACATGGAAGAGAAGGGTATTTGCCCACATATGTGACTCTATAGTCATACGGGCTGTACCAGTGTTACCAACTGCCAGTATTTTTACTGTCAGCCAGTAAAAATGCGAACTTTTCTTTTGTCAGTAAATGGCAGTGAAAGAAAAAGGTTGCCAGTAAAAATTTAGCTATGATGCTTGATTGAGATCATCTGAGTGGCTGCTACAGTGTGTTCAGACTGTGTCGGCAGTGTGTCACGTGAAGTCATGGTGTAAGGGAACAGAGCACCTGGAGCCTCATGTGTAGGTCTTCGGAACAGGAGGAATGCAAACCAGGAGTTGACTGAAGGGACCACTTGGCATGGAGATAGAGAGTCACTGTGATTCAGGAGGGGACGTCTCATGTTGGTGAGGTGCCATTGTGATCTGTGCTGCTACACACTGCTGTCAGTGTTACTGTGAGAGTCAATTTCATGTGTGTGTGCTGCCTATTCTAATTTCTTGCTCTCTCGATTCCTGTCCCTGAGCTACTTATTTACTATATCGAAAATAAAATAAGAAATATGTTTTTGCCTTAACATCTACCTTAAAATCACTTTGCTAATTGCATATTGTAACTTGTTTGTAGCCTAAATACTGAAATGTGCACTTAAAACTGTCATTTTGTAACTTTTGGATATGCCAGTAAAAACTTGGCCGTGCCAGTAAATTTTGGGTGTCGTGTCAGTAAATTTCAATCTGGTAGGTTGGCAACACTGGGTTGTACAAAAAAGACAGGTTTTGACAGGTACCCTTCCACTCAGATCGCCTCCCCCCCACCTGCAACCTTTTGGAACACGTCACCATACACAAACCGCAGCGTGGCTCACACATGCATAGTGGGTAGCTGGCTGTGAAGCCGTAAGCAGTCACATATGGCTGCCCACATGCCAGCATCGTGGGCCAAACGCCAGAGAAGAAACCCATGAAGAAACCAGCTCAGGTGAGTGCATCGCTGGATCCTTGGGCAGGTGAGTATCCTTATATTAAAGGTAAGCAGCAGTAAACAGTTTCTGTAGCTGCTGACTTACAGTTTTTGCACATTTGACTGAAGCTCCTCTTTAAATAATGATTCAAACTATTTTTGTAGACTAAATAACAACCTAGATTTATGTAAAATAAATTGCTTTAAATAATAAATTAATAAGAAAAAAAACAAATGCTCTATGTTCTGGTTAGGGATCTCATAAACAAAAGAAAAGGTCAGAGCTATTCTATAATAGACTTATCATTTTAGTCCACGTTATTTAGAGCAGAAGTCTAACATGCATATTTCAGTTGCTTAGCCAGTTTACCTTTCCTCCTTTACTGCTACCTTCTCTGCCATGTCCGTGTTTGATATTCAATAGACATGTGCATTCATTTTCGTCCAAATTTCAGGTATTTTCGTTATCATTTTAACAAACGATAACGAACGTGCAGAATCCGAAAACTGAAAGATCTGACATAAACAAATGCTTTATTTTTGTTTTTGTTGCGACAACAGTTCGATATAGATCAGAGATTCGACATGACGCTGACAATAGCAATCTGTGTCCATCGAACCTGTGGTCTAATGTGCCTAACCTTAGCTCTGTTAGTCCAAGATTATTCTACATAGAGAGAAAAGATTTGACACAGAGAGAAAAGATTTGACACACAGAGAAAAGGTTCGACACAGAGAGAAAAGGTTCGACACAGAGAGAAAAGATTCGACACAGAGAGAAAAGATTCGACACAGAGAGAAAAGATTCGACATAGAGAGAAAAGATTTGACACAGAGAGAAAAGATTTGACATAGAGAGGAAAGATTCGACACAGAGAGAAAAGATTTGACATAGAGAGGAAAGATTTGACATTATAGAGACAATAGCAAACAAAGTCAAATGTGCCTAACCTAACTCTATTAGTCCAAGATTATTTGACATAGAGAGAAAAGATTCGACACAGAGAGAAAAGATTTGACATAGAGAGGAAAGATTCGACACAGAGAGAAAAGATTTGACATAGAGAGGAAAGATTTGACATAGAGAGGAAAGATTTGACATAGAGAGGAAAGATTCGACATAGAGAGAACAGATTTGACATTAGAGAGACAATAGCAAACAAAGTCAAATGTGCCTAACCTAACTCTATTAGTCCAAGATTATTCGACATAGAGAGAAAAGATTCAACATGACGATTTATGATCAAATGATCCACCCTTAGGCTATAGAAGAATTCTAATGTTGGTTGACTAGTAATAATAATTAATAAATATAATAATAAATATAAATAAATATAATTATTACTAGTGTCATACAACATTAGAATTCTACTATAGCTTGTAGGCGGAACATTCGACCGTACAGTTTATCTGCTCCGTCAAATCTTCTTAGAACATTCAACAGACACCATTAGCCTTAAATGACAGATTCGCCCTTAATTATTTTGGATTTTCGGACGAATGCATTTTTTAACAAAACAAAATAAATACAAACAAATTTTGGAAGCAACTAAATAAATGTATTTTTCGAACGAAAACTAAATTCCAAAACAAAATATTTCAGTGTACACATGTCTAATATTCAACATTTCTTTCAACAAGTAGAAGAACAAAATATAATTATGCCCATGCATTATAGATTTATCTATACTAACATCATTTTCATATATCATTTTTTACAGGTTATTATTCAGAACTTGTAGTTTCTTCATCTGATACCGACTATCTGTTTCATGCATTGCGTGGTAAGAATGATTTTTAATTTTCCTTCATGATTAATGTTGCTCTTGTGGAAAAGGATGATTTAAATGTTTGATTTGTATTTTGATTTTGGGCAGCTTAGTAGAGTTTAGACTTCTGTTTGCCTTCTGCGTGGAACTTGTAAATATTTTAAGGTGACACTAAAGATAAAAAAGTAACAAAAAAATAACAAACATGTCATACTTACCTCCACTGTGCAGCTTGTTTTGCTCAGGGTGGCTCTCTCAGCTCCTCCTCACATCAGGTAACCCCCTGGGTGAAGCATTTTCCCAGGGGCTTACCTTGCGGGCGTGCTCCCAAATCCAGCATTCGGTGTCCATAGACGCTGAATGCAGGACTTGGTACCCCCCCCCCCCACGGTGGCCACGTCATTAGATTTGATTGATAGCAGCAGGAGCCAATGACTGTCCTGCTATCAACCTATCCAATCAAAAGCCGAGAATCCCGGGCAGATAGGCAGCACGTCTCCGTTGGACAAGTTTGAGGGGTCAGGTAAGTAAAGCGGGGGGGATTGAAGGGGCGGTCACTTAAGGCATAGGATGCATTAAAGTAAAAAACTATGAACCTTTGCAACCCCTTTAAATGATTCAAAGGGACCCTGTTCCTGATACAAATTTGGTATTTACCCACAGCCCCGGAAGAATTGACCCCCTTCCTGACCAGAGCACTTTTTGCGATTTGGCACTGCGTCGCTTTAACTGACAATTGCGCGGTTGTGCGATGTGGCTCCCACACAAAATTGACGTCCTTTTTTCCCCACAAATAGAGATTTCTTTTGGTGGCATTTGATCACCTCTGCGGTTTTTATTTTTTGCGCTATAAACCAAAAAATAGCGTCAATTTTGAAAAAAAAGCAATATTTTTTACTTTTTGCTATAATAAATATTCCCCCAAAAATATATAAAAAAACTATTTTTTTCCTCAGTTTAGGCCGATACTTCTACATGTTTTTGGTATAAAAAAAATCACAATAATCGGTTATTGATTGGTTTACGCAAAAACGGAAAATTCTATACTCACCTTTCCGTAATTTTCCTTTCCTGACGCATCTTCATGGCACCACACACTGGGTTGTGACTCCGCCCCCACAACCTGACAGGATTGGTTAACTATAAATTTGAAGGGGAGACCTCCCGCTGCATTCTCTGTAAATATCATCATAAATTAAACAAACGGGAGGGATTTGTGTGGTGCCATGAAGATGCGTCAGGAAAGGAAAATTACGGAAAGGTGAGTATAGAATTTTCCGTTTTCCTGACGCCTTCATGGCAGCACACACTGGGAAATAACTCGCCAGACGGGTGGGTAAATGCAAAATATATTTAATTCTTATAATGCCGAAGAGTTGGCTCTAATAACAGATCTACCAAACTCTGCCAAGGACAAAAGGGCAGAGTTCACTCTATAGTGAGAAATGAAAGTATGTTCAGAAGACCATGTAGCTGCCCTACAAATCGTCTCTGGAGAAACTCTGCAATATGCCGCCCAGGAAGTAGCCACTGCCCTAGTAGAATGAGCCCTGACGCCCTCTGGAATCAACAAATGTTGCGTAGAATATGCCTTTTTAATGGCCCTCACCAACCAGGTCGCAATAGTGCATGAGGAAGCTGGCATTCCGCGTCTAGTTCCATGAGGAATAACAAAGAGAGAGTCCGTTTTCCTAACAGAGGTCGTAGCTGACAGGTAGTTGGTGATGGTGGATTTAATGTCCAGCGGATGAGGATCTCCCTGATCATCAGTGAAGGATGGAAGGACAATATCTTGGTTATAGTGAAAGGAAGAAGCCACCTTAGGTATAAAACGATCTGAGGGTCTAAGAACTACCCTGTCTGGAAAGAAAACCAGATAAGGCTCCGAAATAACCAAGGCTTGAATTTCCGACACTCTTTTGGCTGATGTTATGGCAATTAGAAAGGCAAGCTTCAGGGTCAGGTCCCATAGTGAAATAGATTCCACAGGAATAAACGGTGGACTAGAAAAAGCGTGGAGAACTACCGATAGATCCCATGCCGGAAACATAGGCTTCCTAGGAGGCTTTATCTTCAGACTAGCCTTAAGAAATTGGATGACCAGGGGATGAAAAGCCCATTTTGTGCCTGTTTTAGCCGAGAGAGCCGAAACCTGCACCTTGAGGGTGCTTGAACTGAGGCCTTTGTTAATTCCTGACTGAAGGAACTCCAGGATTTGAGGCGGTCCCGGAGCAAGAGGGTTCCAACCTCTTTCTTGGGCCATAAGGCAGAACCTTTCCCAAATTCTAGTATAGATGGAATTCGTGGAAACTTTCCTAGCCTGCATTAAAGTAGAAATGACCTCCTGGGAGCAGCCTTGCGCCTTCAACCTAGACCTTTCAACTTCCAGGCCATCAAATGTAACCTCTCGGGAGCAGGATGAAGAAACTGCCCCTGTGAGAGGAGGTTTGGTTCTAGTGGCAGAGCAATTGGTGGCTGGACACTGAGTTGTAGAAGAGTCGTAAACCACGGCCTCCTCGGCCAGAACGGAATTATTGCGATTACTGTTACTGAAGACCTCCGAAGTCTGGACAGGAACCTCGCAATTAGAGGAGTAGGCGGGAATATATACCCCAACTTGAAATTCCATTGATGTGTCAGGCAGTCTATTCCCGCCATCTTGGAAGAGGGAAAAACCCTCTCTTCGGGAAGAAAAAACAAAACCAGATGCCAACAGACATGCGCAGAGCGGCGAGGACACTAGCGGCGGCCATGACAGCTGTCTGGAGGACAGCAAGACCCAGCCACTCCTGCAAGAAAAGTAAGATACTGCCACCCAAAAAAGGAGGTATATACAGTGACTACAAGTAGTATTCAACCCCCTGCAGATTTAGCAGGTTTGATAAGATGCAAATAAGTTAGAGCCTTCAAACTTTAAACAAGAGCAGGATTTATTAACAGATGCATAAATCTTACAAACCAAAAAGTTATGTTGCTCAGTTAAATTTTAATAAATTTTAAACATAAAAGTGTGGGTCAATTATTATTCAACCCCTATGTTTAATATTTTGTGGAATAACCCTTGTTTGCAATTACAGCTAATAATCGTCTTTTATAAGACCTGATCAGGCCGGCACAGGTCTCTGGAGTTATCTTGGCCCACTCCTCCATGCAGATCTTCTCCAAGTTATCTAGGTTCTTTGGGTGTCTCATGTGGACTTTAATCTTGAGCTCCTTCCACAAGTTTTCAATTGGGTTAAGGTCAGGAGACTGACTAGGCCACTGCAACACCTTGATTTTTTCCCTCTTGAACCAGGCCTTGGTTTTCTTGGCTGTGTGCTTTGAGTCGTTGTCTTGTTGGAAGATGAAATGACGACCCATCTTAAGGTCCTTGATGGAGGAGCGGAGGTTCTTGGCCAAAATCTCCAGGTAGGCCGTGCTATCCATCTTCCCATGGATGCGGACCAGATGGCCAGGCCCCTTGGCTGAGAAGCAGCCCCACAGCATGATGCTGCCACCACCATGCTTGACTGTAGGGATGGTATTCTTTGGGTCGTATGCAGTGCCATCCAGTCTCCAAACGTCACGTGTGTGGTTGGCACCAAAGATCTCGATCTTGGTCTCATCAGACCAGAGAACCTTGAACCAGTCTGTCTCAGAGTCCTCCAAGTGATCATGAGCAAACTGTAGACGAGCCTTGACATGGCGCTTTGAAAGTAAAGGTACCTTACGGGCTCGTCTGGAACGGAGACCATTGCGGTGGAGTACGTTACTTATGGTATTGACTGAAACCAATGTCCCCACTGCCATGAGATCTTCCCGGAGCTCCTTCCTTGTTGTCCTTGGGTTAGCCTTGACTCTTTGGACAAGCCTGGCCTCGGCACGGGAGGAAACTTTCAAAGGCTGTCCAGCCCGTGGAAGGCTAACAGTAGTTCCATAAGCCTTCCACTTCCGGATGATGCTCCCAACAGTGGAGACAGGTAGGCCCAACTCCTTGGAAAGGGTTTTGTACCCCTTGCCAGCCTTGTGACCCTCCACGATCTTGTCTCTGATGGCCTTGGAATGCTCCTTTGTCTTTCCCATGTTGACCATGTATGAGTGCTGTTCACAAGTTTGGGGAGGGTCTTAAATAGTCAGAAAAGGCTGGAAAAACAGATAATTAATCCAAACATGTGAAGCTCATTGTTCTTTGTGCCTGAACTACTTCTTAATACTTTAGGGGAACCAAACAGAATTCTGTTGAATTGAGGGGTTGAATAATAATTGACCCTCTGAATAAACTTTTCACTATTTAAAAAAAAATTAAACAAAGAAATAACATTCTTTTTTGCTGCAGTGCATTTCACACTTCCAGGCTGATCTACAGTCCAAATGTCACAATGCCAAGTTAATTCCGAATGTGTAAACCTGCTAAATCTGCAGGGGGTTGAATACTACTTGTAGGCACTGTACTTAAGCAGAAAAGAGAACAGGATACATAAAAAGGGAGCCCACTGCATAATAAAAGCTTATTTAAAGCCTATAAAAAAGTCCGTGAGAAGTCCCCTGAGACCACCAGAACGGGGATTCCCTCCATAGAGCTCATTTAGAGACTGTACAGGAGGGACTTCCAAACAGGAGAGGCTTGAACCTGCTGGGGTGAGGCGGTAAGAGGCTTATTCATCTGTAGGTATCTTTGAAACTCGAACGCTCCAACCTGTCAGGTGAGGATAAAAAAGAGAATGCAGCGGGAGGTCTCCCCTTCAAATTTATAGTTAACCAATCCTGTCAGGTTGTGGGGGCGGAGTCACAACCCAGTGTGTGCTGCCATGAAGGCGTCAGGAAAGTTATAGTGTCTACAAAATAGGGGATCATTTTATTGCATTTTTATGAATAATTATTTTTTTACTAGTAATGGCGGCGATCAGCGATTTTTATCGTGACTGCAACATTATGGCGAACAGAACTGACACTTTTGGCGCTATTTTGGGACCATTCACATTTATGGAGCGATCAGTGCTATTAAAAATGTGACGATTACTGTGTAAATGTGACTGGCAGTGAAGGGGTTAACCACTAGCTGGCTAAGAAGGGGTTAAGTGTGTCCTAGGGAGTGATTCTAACTGTAGGGGGGATGGGCTACGCATGACACATCACTGATCACCGCTCCCGATTACAGGGGGCTATGATCAGTGGCAGTGTCACTAGACAGAACGGGTAAACGCTTGTTTACATTAACATCTCCCTGTTCTCCCTCTCCGTGAGACGATGGCGGGCATCCCCGCGGCCATTGATTCCGTGCAACTCGCCGTTGGAGTGACGGAGCTCGCAGAGCTGCTATGCAGGCCTCGTGAGATCACATAATAAAACGTGATTTTGCACAGCGGAGTCAGCCTGCCGCAGTAAAACTGCGCTGCTTGGTCTGCAAGCGGTTAAAGTGAAAATGTGATTTTTTTGTTTTTTTTTAACAAGTGGGGAAGATTTAAAACAGCGGTAGTCAACCTTAATGATATAGATGGTCTCATGTGCAGACCCTGTCACTAATAATATCCCTTGAATTTAACACTCCTAAAAACTGTCAGAGAGTGTAGACATACAATAGGAGATGTCTAGGACTACATAAATGCTACAGGAGATGGCTATAGGCTGCAAACATGCTGTAGGAGTTGCTGGAGACTGGTAACATGCTTCAGAAGACAGTGATTATTAGTGTTATTATACAATTGACAAAAAGGTCAGGAGGGGAATGCTTTCGAAAATGTACAATTTAAAAGGGAAGGATAAGAGGCACAAAAAAATAATAACTATATGCGGATAGGTTAAAGGAGAAATGAAAGCTCAGTTGATACAGTAGGTAGAGGCAGGATAGGCTTAGTTGAGCTTTCAGGGATTGCCTAAGGTCTGGGTAACATTCATTTCAATAGATTGCCTTGCACATGAGAAATTTGGAAAAATAAGTCCCTGGCCCTTTTTTTAATCGTGCAGCACCAAACCACACAATGCTGCGATTTCATGTCAGCTTGGCACACAGTTTGCAGATGCCTGGGCGTGCATTAAGAATTATTAGCAACCCTGCGTGTCTCATATGCCACGTGAGTAGCTGGTCAAACAAGTGTAGGGAGTTCCCGAGGATCTGAGAGGCTCTGGAGAAGTCCTGGATATGAGCATAGGAGGAGGTGATGAGGGAGCTAGAGAGCAGTGGTAACACGGGGAAATGTTACAAAGAACTGAAAGAGATCACTGCTATTACATCCCCTTTACAAATCGAGCAGTCCACATTTGTTCACCCACAGCCCTTTAAAAATATATATATCATAAATCATGGGACACAGAGCCTTCATTACATAGTGGGTTAGATAGGCACCTTTGGTGATTGATCACTGGTTAAACCCAATTAAGTTTTTTCACCAGTGTCTAAGGTGGTTGGTCACGGAAAACGTGCTATGAAGAAAAGCTCTATTAGGTCCCGGCGGGGGCTTAAGGGCTATACTGAGCAGATCCAAAATCAAAATATCCAAAATATTTTTAACATGTTTTATATTTCTCTCAAAAATGTTTTTATACAGTTTATCCTAGGAAACAAAAAAAAAAAAAAAGAAAAGGCAGCACAGAACAATAAAATAAGATAGTGTGAAATAAATAAATGAAGCCAATTATTTACTAGAACCCACTTTAACCTATTTTCCATCACTGGCTTGATTGAGTACCCAGGTAAGCAAAACACAGACTATGAACTGCAGAGGCCCTGAGGGCCACACAATAAGTGCCAAGGACCCAAATGCAGCCCCTGGGACACAGATTGGGCATCAGGTAATTAGAACCTCTGTCTGATTTTTTGTTGCTAGCAGTTTTCCTATTAACAGCATCTTAACTCTTCATATTATATACTACTTACAATAAAAACCTAATAGAGGTGAGGTTCTAACATGTTTTTCATTCCATGAAATAAAAATGCTGCATTGCTGTCTTTGTATTTGCTTGAGAAAGCAGAAAGCTCCCCATTCTTCTTGTGTCAATGACACAGCAATAATTAAGATGACATTTCCCCAGTGGTAACAAAGACAGGAAAAAGGAATGTATGTATCATCTGTTGAAGTATGTATATATATATATATATATATATATATATATATATATATATATATATATATATATATATTTATTATTGTCAAAAGTATTGGTACACCTGCCTTTCACGCTCATGCATTTTAATGGCATCCCAGTCTTAATCTGTAGGGTTCAATATTGAGTTGGCCCACCCTTTGCAGCTATAACAGCTTCAACTCTTCTGGGAAGGCTGTCCACAAGGTTAGGAGCGTGTCTATGGGCCTGTTTCACCAGTGCATTTGTGAGGTTAGGCACTAATGTGGGCGTGAAGACCTGTCTCGCAGCTTCTGCTCTAATTCATTCTAAATGTGTTCTATCAGGTTGAGGTCAGGACTCTGTGCAGGCTAGTCAATTTCCTTCACCTTAAACTCGCTCATCCATGTCATCTCCACGGAGGTTCAAAAGCCAAAGTCAAATACAGAGCTTCTTCTAATTGTTAGAAGGTTCACCTTTGGCACATGGTACATATTCCACCTGTTTTTGGATGGAACATGTAGCATGTTTCAGCATCTGCAGCCTCTCCCCCCTAATGGCGTCTCCCTGTGACAGCAGGTGGGGGATCCTCTCCCCACACCTGCTGTCACAATTTGAAAACAGATGTATCCTGTGAATGTTTTTTTTTTTTTTTTGGAGGTTTATAATAAACATATGCACACTGAAATATTTTGGTGTGCCGGCGCTGATTTTGGCTTCGTCCAAAAAATTTATTTATTTAGTTACTCCCAAAATTATTATTATTATTTTTTTTATCGTTTTCTTTTCTTTCTTTAAAAAATGCATTTGTACAAAAATCTAAATTAATTAAGGTTGAATCTATCAATTGAAGGCTTGTGGGGGTTATTTACTAAATGAAAATCCACTTTGCACTGCAAGTGCACTTGGAAGTAAAGTCGCTGTAGGTCCGAGGGGGACATGCAAGGAAAGTAAAGACAGCATTTTAGCTTGTACATGATTGGATGATAAAATCAGCAGAGCTTCCACTGATTTCAGATCTACCCCTTAGATTTAGAGTGACTGCACTTCAAAGTGCACCTTCAGTAAATAACCCCCATGGTGTCTGTCTAGAGTTCTAATGCCCCGTACACACGAGCGGACTTTTCGACATCCAAACTCCGACGGACTGAGTCCGTCAGACTATCCGATCGTGTGTGGGCTGCAACGGACTTTAGCTTTGCTAAAGTCTGACGGACTTTAGAAATGAAGCATGCTTCAAATTTTCCCGACGGAACTCCGCCGGACCCGGTCCCCTTCGAAAAATTCGCTCGTGTGTGTGCTACTCCGACGGACTAAAACCGACGCTAGGGCAGCTATTGGCTACTGGCTATGAACTTCCTACGTCGAATCCAGTCGTACGTCATCACGTTCGAATCCGTCGGAGTTTAGTGTGATCGTGTGTGGCCAAGTCCGTTCGGCCGAAAAGTCTGTCAGAACTCCGTCGGAACTCCGGCAGAACTCCTTTGGAAGTCTGTCGGACATAAGTCCTCTCGTGTGTACGGGGCATAAGAAGATTTGACGAATCAGCTAAACTGTACGACGCCGTGATCGTACATTTCCAGTCGAATGCTCCGCCCACAAGCTATAGTAGAGTTCTAATGTTTGACTAGTAATAATTATTATTACTAGTCAAACAACATCAGAATTCTTCTATAGCATATAAACGGAGCATTTGACCATAAATGTCCGCTCGCGGTGATTGTATGTTTTTAGCTGCTTCGTCAAATCATCATGTCAAGCTATTTTACTGCTCCTCCTCTTTGTTTACAATCATCCATTAGCATTCATCATCATTATCATCATCATCATTTTACTTCCCCCATCCATTCCAGCAGCGACCACCAACAGCTTGTTTACTATTGTCTCTATAATGTGTCATCTTTTCTCTCTACGATGAATATTCTTGGACTAATAGAGTTAGGTTAGGCACATTCGACCACAGGTTCGATAGACACAGATTGCTATTGTCACTGTCATGTCGAATCTTCTATCTATCTATATTGAACTGTTGTCACAACAATACAAAAATATTAGGGATACAAAAATAAAGCATTTTTTTTTTATTTTGGATTTTTGGGATTTTAGATTCTACGCGTTCGTTATCGTTTCAGATGAAAATGCATTTGGATAATAATGAATTCATATGTCTATTTTTCAACCTCTTTAATGGTTAAAGCGGAGTTCTACCCAAAAGTGGAACTTCCGCTTGATTGCTTCCTCTCCCCTTCACTGTTACATTTGGCACCTTTCAAGGGGGAGGGGGAAACAGGGACCTGTTTTTGACAGGACCCCTTCCTCCGCCCTTGGGCCAATCGGAAATACAGTGTGCTTCACGCATGCGCAGTAGGGGACAGAACGTGAAGCCAAAAGGCTTCACTGCCAGCTTCCCTTACCTGGAATGGCAGCGGCTGCACCCAATAGTCAATCCGAAGATTGGTTGAGGTACCGACATTACAGGCTCCCTGGACAGGTAAGTGTCCATATAGTAAAAGTCAGCAGCTACAGTATTTGATTTTATTTTCCCAAGGCGGAACTCCACTAAAATAGAAACATACAAAAAATAATCAGCAGGAAAATAATAGTTGAATGGAAAAGGAGATAAAGGAGTTATTAGGGCTGATTAGAGTAAGCTAAGGGTCAATTAGGGGTTACACAGAGCAACATTTAAAAAAAAAAAAAAAAAATGAAAATTTCTGTCAAAATACTTACCATAATTTTCCTTCCCTGATGGACTCCATGGCAGCCAACGTGTGGGTTTAGTCCCGCCTCGATTACCCTATAGGACGATACTCCCATAAATCTTTGCTCCCTGCCAGAGGCCGTGTTCGGTAACTATCCTACTCCAGCCATTTGGGAGGGAACTCCTGCTGCCTTGGAGTCCATCAGGAAAGGAAAATTATGGTAAGTATTTTGACAGAAATTTTCCGTTTCCTGAAAGACTCCATGGCAGCCAACATGTGGGAAATAACTTGCCATACACACCTGGGTGGGAAAAAAAGCTGAATAAACAAAGATTTATTTGACACCATCAACCGACAAAAACTAACTGAAGATAGAGCCGCTGGCTCAACACAATAATGAGTCATGAAGGTATGGATCGGCAACCAAGATGCCGCCCTGCAGATTACTTCAGGAGCCACATGGCATGAGGCCGCCCATGAGGTTGAAAGACTTCTGGTTGAATGTGCCGTTACCGCCTGAGGAGGAGCCAAGCCCTTCTCTCTATATGCCCACTGAATTGCTTGAACTATCCATGTAGCAATTGATCTAACTGATGCTCGGAGGCCCTTGTTCTTCCCATAGAACAGAATGAACAGATAATCCGACTGACGAAATGGAGCTGTAACTTCCAGGTATTGCTTTAAGGAGTCACCAACATCAAGAGGATGAACATCTGAGAATCCTGTGAACCTGAATGTGGGGAGTGAAATCTCTTGGTTCTCATGAAAAATCAAGGTGAACTTGGGGTTTGACCCCAACATTGGAACCAGGACCACCCTGTCTGGAAAAAAGGTTAGGAAATGTTCGTTTACTCCTAGAACCTGAATTTCTGATACCCTCTTCGCCGAGGTGACGGCCACCAAAAAGTTAGTTTTAATGGTAAGCTCTCTGATGGAAAGAGATTTATCAAGATGAGAAAAAAAGTCCAAAACTAGAGGGAGGTCCCATTTAGGGAACCTGGGTTTCCTTTGGGGTTTCAGTCTCACTGCTCCTTCAAAGAATTGCTGAATAAGGGCGTGTTTGGCCCATGACACCCCCGTGAAGGCGGAGATAGCAGACACCTGAACACAAAGGGAACTAACCGACAGGGGCAAATCCAGGCCTGATTGCAGGAAACTCAAAATGTCTTGAATTGCAGGCGAGCCGCATTAAATCGTTCTGGAAGACATATGGGATGAGAACTTAGCCCAAATCCACTCATACACTTTTTTAGTGCTTCGCCTTCTAGCATTTAAGAGAGTGGGAATAGCTTCCTTGGGACATCCTAGTGCTTCCAACCGTCCCCTCTCAAGAACCAGACCCTCAACTGTAGGTGAGCTGAACAGAGCAGATCCCGTCTGGACAGAAGAGGGACTGGTTCTTGGAAGCTGAGAAGGGATAGGAGAGGAAACCAAGGCCTGTTGGACCAGTGAGGAATTATGGCTATTCTCTCCACCTCTTCCCATCTGAGTCTCCTCAGGAACTGAAAGATGATCGGAATTGGAGGGAAGGCATATGCCCTGTGGAACCACCAATGCTCTGTTAGTGTGTCTATCCCGTAGAATTGCGGATCCCTGAACCTTGAATAGTACCTTGTTAGCTTCCTGTTGTATTGGGAGGCAAAGAGATCCACTTCTGGAGAAATCCCCAAGGTTAAGATCCTCTTGAAAACATCCTTGTGAAGAGCCCACTCGTTGTTGTCCACATGGACTCGTGAGAGAAAGTCCGCTTGGACATTGAGAATTCCAGGCACATAGGCTGCCGTTAAGTTGGCCAGATTCTTCTGCGCCCAATGCATGATCGGTTCCACCTCTAGCAGCAGAGATCAACTTCTGGTGCCCCCCTGCTTCCTTAAACTGGCTACCGCTGTCGTGTTGTCCAGCCTGAGAACTACAGATGTTCCCACTATCAGATGAGGAAAGGCCAACAGTGCTAGAAAGGCTGCACGTAACTCTAGAACATTTGACACTATTCCCCAAGAGGGGGAGTTTCAAATGCCCTGAGCCACCTCCGTCAGACAATGAGCCCCCAAACTCTGTTGCTGGCATCTGACGTTACCGTGATCCACTTGATTGGAAGAATGGAATGGCAATTTAGCAGGTTCTCCCGACGAAGCCACCAGAGGAGGGAACCCCTCATGACCTGAGTGATATAGATAGACTGGTTTTTTTCTCGGTCTTGATTCTGCTTCCTTGGAAACAATCTTCTTTGGCTGTGCAGGCGCCTGTCTTGGGGAAGAAACCCAGACTTACCCCGAGTGGCCTGAGTTATCGCACTAGTTTATTGGACGAACCGTACAAGACATTTCTGAGCGTCTCGTTGACATTGTCAGACCAGACCTCCATCGCTCTAGACAAGGCAGCCAAGGCCAAGGCTGGCTGACAGGCCATGCCTGCCGTAAGATAGACCCGCTTCAGGTCAGAATCTATCCTCCTATCCAGAGCGTCCTTGAAAGAGACTGTATCCTCTAAGGGAAGGGTCATATGTCTGACCAACCTCATTACTGCTGCATCCACTTCTTCCTCTTTAAAAGGGTAAAGCTTTGACCAAAGGAGGGAGAAAGGAGGGAGCAGTGAAAAGTCATATCCGGAACCAGCCTCATCTTCCTCAGATTCACTATCTGAGAGGACAGCGGATGGATGGCTAGGCAAAGAGGAATCCCAAGTGTCCTGAGCCTGAGCATCCCTCCTTGGAGATTCTACAGGAGACAAATGAGGGGCCTCCAACTTCTTTAACCATCTTCTCAACCAGAGATTTCAGTTGCTGGTCAGAGTCACTCCTTTCGCCAGTTACCTTAACATAGCAGGCATCATAAAGGGACTTGTCTGCAGGGACATGAGCCCTACGCCCCCAACATAATCCTTCTGTTGCATGACTGGAGCAAGCCGTGGAAGGTTGGGATGGTTCCCGGCTACGGTGACTAGTTCTCGCAGGAGAACCATGGTGTCTGGATCTGGAAGAGGAATTCCGGCGATGGGATTTTGACGAATCACTTCCTCTGTGAGAACTCCGGTGTTGGGTAGACCTAGAGGGGCTGGAAAAAAAAATAACCAACTGTGTTAGTGGAACAACATATACTGAAGTTCCACTATCCCCCCCCCCCCCCCCCCCCCCAGCAGGCCCCCAACCAAATACCTGCTAAGAGAGGGCTGGCCACTAGCAGGTGGTGACGGATCCAGGATTCTGGAAGGGTCCATCAGGGCTGAAATAAGAACAGCCCCAATTAAAACACAGTGTACAGCTAGGAAAAACAGGTAGCATGACTTTTCCCACAGACTCATACCTTTTGCTGAAAGTATCAGGAACTCAGGAATGTCACTGCAGGCTTTACAAGCATCCCAGAGGCTTGTAAGCTGTTTTCCTCTTTTAAAATTTCCACCTTAGTGACGTCATCATTGTGACAATCACAACACTAGTGCGCATGCGTGAAAACAGCTACGCGCATGCGCGAACCCAAGCCTTGTTCTCGCGCCGGCCTCGTGCATGTGCAGAACGGCCGCACGGTGAACGAGGAAGTAGCTCGGAGGCTGGAACGCAAGTAAACAGCTGCCATGCTAGCCAGACACACCACACAAACGGTGTGTGGGGACTAGGGATGAGCTTTGTGTTCGAGTCGAACGTACGTTCGACTCGAACATTGGCTGTTCGGCCGTTCGGCGAATTCCGAACGTTTGGGCCGTTCGCGCCAAAATTCGAGTGACGCGCGCGCGGACCACAATGCACTGCGGTGGCGCAGTGCATTGCTGCCCCATGATTGGCCAAGCATGCACTGTGACCCCGCATGCTTGGCCAATCGCAGCGCCGGCAGCGAGGAGAGCCATGATTGGCCACAGGCATCCTGCCTGTGGCCAATCATAGCTCAGGCTGTGTAGTGCACGCCCCACACTATATAAGGCCGCCTTTGAGGCGGCCTCGTGTAGTGTGTTACTTAGCATCTGAAGCAGTGGGTGTTCTGTGTACCTTCAACACAGTACACACCAATCGTTTTTGGCTGATTTCCTATCTTGCTGCTGTGTAGTGGTTGTTGTCTGTGCCCTGACTGCAGTATACACCACTATATTCACCTCACCTATATAGCTAGTGATCTAGCTTTAACCACTTAACAACTGCCCATTGCCGATTAATGGCTTCAGGGGGGTTGTTTAACTCTGAGAGGCCGTTAATTAACGGCCTCCCAGAATTCTGCTCTCGCGTGCCCCGAGGTGTGCGCACTCGAGAGCATCCGTGACCGCCGGGTCGCATCACGGATCACGGTAAACGGCCACTCATAGCGGCCGTTTACCATGTGATTGCTCCGTCAAATGACGGAGTGATCACTTGGAAACAAACCGGCGTCATGTTATGACGCCTGTTCCTCCCTCCCCTCTCTGTACCGATCGGTACAGCGGAGGGGAAAGAGATCGGTGTCAGCAGCGATGTGGGCTGCATCTGCAGTGCCCACATCGCTGCTCACCGAATTTAACCCCTCAATTCCCTGCCAATACTCTGCAATACCAGTGCATACTCTGCAGTACCCTGCCATTACTCTGCAGTACCCCGCCATTACTCTGCAGTGCAGTACCCTGCCATTACTCTGCAGTGCAGTACCCTGCCATTACTCTGCAGTACCCCCCATTACTCTGCAGTAACCCCCATTACTCTGCAGTACCCCCCAATACTCTGCAGTACCCGCCATTACTCTGCAGTACCCGCCATTACTCTGCAGTACCCCCCAATACTCTGCAGTAACCCACATTACTCTGCAGTACCCCCCAATACTCTGCAGCACCCTGCCATTACTCTGTAGTACCCCCCAATACTCTGCAGTACCCTGCTATTACTCTGTAGTACCCCGCCAATACCCCGCCAATACTCTGTAATACCCTGCCATAAATTGCCATACCCAGCCATACTCAGAGATACCCAGCCATACTCGGTGATACCCTGAAATACCCAGCCATAGACGCCCCCCACCCCTCACCGCCCTCCGGTGCTTCTACCAACTCGCCAGTACGATCAAAGCCAGAATCTTTTTTTTATTTTTTATTTCAGGCTTCCCAGCCTAGAGGTGAGATGTGGGGTCATATTGACCCCCCAGAATTCACTGTAAAGAGGACCTGTCACCCCATATTCCTATTACAAGGGATGTTTACATTTCTTGTAATAGGAATAAAAGTGATCAAAAATATATTTTTGGGGAAAAAAATGTCAAACTAAAATAAATAAAGTAAAATGAACAATAAAAAAATAAAATAAAAATAAAAGCGCCCATGTCCCCATGTGCTCGCATGTGCCACACATGTGAGGTATCGCCGAGAATGTTAGAGCGAGAGCAATAATTCTAGTCCTAGACCTCCTCTGCAACTCAAAACATGTAACCAGTAAAAAAAAAAATTAAAGCGTCGCCTATGGGGATTTTTTAAGTAGCGACGTTTGGCGCCATTCCACGGGCATGTGCAATTTTGAAGAGTGACATGTTTGATATCTATTTACTCAGCATAACTTCATCTTTCACTTTATGCAAACATTGGGCTAACAAGTGGTTATTAATAGAGCTTGCAGTCAGTAGTGTTAGGAGATAGTGCGTGCTGTCCGCGTGCTCTGTACCCAGTACATACCGCTATAATATAGGGCAGGCCCCTACTTTCAAACATCCAACTTACAAACATCTCCTACTTGCAAACGCAAGGAGACAGCAGCAAGTGAGATGAAAAAAGATGGACGACAAAACTAATTATACAGGGGTGATAACCCTTCCCTATGTTTTCCAAAAAGCTTAAAGATAGTTTTTTTGACTGGAGCTACACTTTAAAAATGTACCGGTTGAAAATTACAAACAGATTCAACTTAACACAACAAACCTACACAGTCCCTGTCTTGTTTGCACCGCCTGCATACTGCTGTTCTGAGTATATAGGGCCTGGGGGCCACACGCATTTCCTTTTTTTAATATGGGTACGGGGTTCCCCTTAATATGCGTACAAGACCCAAATAGGCTGGTAATGGGCAGGGAGGGCTACCCATGCCATGTTTCTCAATGATTTTCAACCATATTGCAGGAACCAGATATAACATTAAAACCGCAAGCAGTTTTAAATGGTGTTATTTCCGTTTAATGTCATTTTGTGCAGGGACTGTTCTAAACACGGGAAACACGTGGCACTTCACAGGCATACTACAGACACCCCCCAGGCACCATATTTAAAGGAATATTTCACTTTTTTTTTTTCACTTTAATCGTCATTAAAATCAGTGCTCCCGCCAAAACTGCCGTTTTTAAAACTTTTTTTTGCAGTGACCCATGTCCCCTGAGGAAGGAGGCAGGTCCCCAAACCCTTTTTAGGACACTATCTTGCATATTAGCCGTTAAAATTAGCACTTTCCAATTCGAACGTTCGAGTCCCATAGGCTTCAATGGGGTTCTAACGTTCGTACCGAACGCGGGGGTCGTTCGCAAGTTCTGGTGCGAACTGAACCGGGGGGTGTTCGGCTCATCCCTAGTGGGGACACAGGAAAAAAAGGACAGACATATGGACACAACAAAGAACGGCTGCCATGGACAGACATCAGAACTCACCACTCCTGCAATCGGTAACCAGCTGAAGGTAAGCCACAAATATACTTGCCGGACTTTTGGAGGGCGATAGTCACCTGCTAGTAGCTAGGACAATGACCAGAACGCGGTTTAACCTGTCAGTGACCAGGAATACACCTCTTAAGCGCCTCTTCCATTTGCCCCTTCCATACTCTGCTAGTAGCTAGAGCTTATTGGAAACATGTGACTCCAAGTCGCCCAGCCGGTCTGCACCGCAGGAGAAAAAAACGCAAATCTTCTGGGTAGAAAGACACGTGCTAGGTCCTTCGGAGGAGGCCAAAAAAGAACACGGCCTCTGGCAGGGAGCAAAGATTTATGGGAGTATCGTCCTATAGGGTAATGGAGGCGGGACTAAACCCACACTTTGGCTGCCATGGAGTCTGTCAGGAAATTTTTTTTTTTAAATGTCAGGTTGCTTTGACTGACATCCTCTGCAGATCAAAGTTAATTCCTTTGATCTGCAGATGAATAAACAGAATAGATACAAAAGTCACTATGTTACTTTGTATCTTTCTTTTTTATGTCTGACTAGTGTTGTTGTGTCTTTTGACAGCAGCAGCTGTAAGAGCTGCTCTGGGTACACAGCAACCGTGGCTTTGAATAATCAGAGACAAATTTTGCTTTGTAGTGGGAGGAGTCTCAGCAGTAGGGCAGAAAGACTGAACGTGCTATGCTCGTTCTGTGTACTATGATGATGTTTTTTGGGCATATTTAACATGTTAAAAAGCTAAAACAAGTTCAATGTAATTGCCTAGGTGTGTGGGATCCATATCCTGTCTTCACTTTATCGGGTTGTGGGTACTTAGGAGGTGTTACCTGAAATCTACTTGTCCTATCCTATTTGTAGCACAGAACAAAAGGTTATGCATGTACCATAAGTAATGTTCCTTTTTAATATCACACTGACATAATGAAATTATTTTAAATTGTTAATAGGTTTTGTTGGAAAGTCATATGCAGCAGACGATCCAGACCTGGCTGAATACTCTCGTAATATTATATGTAAGTTCATAAACTTTCATAATATAGTCAGTACAAAATTGCAAATCATAACATAACAATCTTAACATAGAAAGAATTATAGTAATTTATATTCAATATGCATAGTCATTACAGAAATGATCTCTATAAATATAAAATTTGCCTGTATTGATTGGAAGGCCATTTACTCTAGGGGCATTAAAGAGGAAGTAAACCCTGATGGATGTCACTTCCTCTTTGTTTCCCTGCAAAAGTAAAGCATAATGGGCTACTATGCATCGCATAGTAGCCTATTATGTGACACTTACCTGCAGTAGAAGCCCACGATGTGCCCGTCTTCCTCGCTAGTAGCAAGCATCCATTCTTCACCCCTTTTCCTTCCATGGCTGAGTACTACTTCTCTATGACTGGCCGGAGTCACGTGACGTCACTCCCGTCCCCACCTTTAACGGCATGACCCAAGCTAGAAATGGCACAGCATGCCCTTTCTAACTTCGACGCATGCACAGAAGAAATCGCCGTACGCCGATTTGCAAATATTTCCTAGATCATGCAGGTCTGGGAGATATTTCAAGCACCTACAGGTAAGCCTTAATCTAGGCTTACCTGTAGGTTAAAGTGATTGTAAAGGGTTTACAACCACTTTAAGAGCAATCTGGCTGTGCTGAGGGTTTCAATGAATAAATTAAAGGCAGTGAAGAACAGGTATATCTCTCATAAGCAGGATATATGTGTGAGCCGCTTAGGCTGTATGGGAATAAAGTCCTGTGCTCACCACTGTGTGTGCTGGTCGGGAAGGGAGCTTGTCCATGCTTGTCTATGCTCCAAACTCCAAAGCAGGCTTTGACTTGATGTGTGGCTTCCGGGACACCTATTACTCTATATATATCATAACGCCACGCTGCAAAGTTATATCTCAAAAACAACCCTTAAAACATCAAGGTCATTAAAATAATAATAATATTAATGATAAACTCTCCGCATACAGGTGGATAGGGTGAGCGCTAACTCTTAGCCCTTGTACATACAGTCGGATATTCCGACAACAAAATTCGTCGGATTTTGTCCGAAACTGGTGTTGCATACACACGGTCGGACAAAGTTGTCGGAAAATCCGATCATTCATAACGTGATGACATTATTTAGTTACGACCAGACTACGTTCAGGCTTGTAGTCAATAGCTTTGATCTAGGAATTTGATCTGAGCATGTGTGGCACTTTGTCCCATCGGAATTCTCTACAAACGATCGGACAAAGTCCGATCGGATCATGTTGTCGGAAAATTTTTATATCCAGCTCTCAAACTTTGTTGGTCGGACATTCCGACGGAAAAAGTCAGATGAAGCCCACACATGGTCGGATTTGCGGACAACACGGTCCGATCGGAAATTTTCCATTGGAATGTCCGACCATGTGTACAAGGGCTTACACTGTATATTTCCTCATCAGATTGCTCATAAACAAGGGGGAAGGAAGGGGGGGGGGGGGAGGGGGAAAATGGCAAATTAAAATAGCATATAAACAGTCACAAGAGGAAAAATGACAAGAAAACAAGTCATAGCTTATGAAAGTCCATATCATGTAGTTAAAAAAGCAGCAACTGTAGAAGGCAGCCCCATTTGAAGGCTAATGTCACGTACAAACGATCGGACTATCCGGCGGACTTAGTCCGGCGGACCAGAGTCAGCCGGACAAATTGATTGTGTGTGGGCTCGAGCAGACTTTTTCTTCCCAAAAGTCTGGTGGACTTAGAAATAAGACTTGCTTCAAAATTGTCCGCCGGACTCGGCTTTTATCAGACAATCTTTTGCTATCCTCTGCATGGGAAACTACTTAAAATCCATTAATATGGCCTAATAGTGTAATTTCTTGCTTGGCCTTGAGCAGATTACATTTTTGCCTCCTTATTATCATAGTCCCACCCACAGGACAGAACTTCAAATAGCTACAGCTGGGCATTAGCAGTTCGGTTTAGTAGTTAAGTAGCACAAATACAAAGTACCACCATCAAGATTGGCCAATTATTTACTGCTCCTGTATACAGAGGTATCTGTTAAAGAAAAAAAAAAAGGAGTTGATGACTCTGGCATGGCTGGGTGTGCAATCTATTAGTCTATTATAAAATCACATATGCGGTCTAGGCTGCCCATACTACCAGTAAGACTTAGCGACTTGGCTCCCACAGAACATTTTGTAAACATATGTTGTTCCTGCCACAGGAATCATTGAATAAGTACTTCCTTTGATAGGGTGACATTGTTTTCCTTCTTTTGTGATATCACTGCAGTGTTGCCACTCTAGCTGCTGTTGTAGCTGCTTAGATGGTGACACCATGAAAAGCCTTCTTAGTGAATAGTCCCATCTAATCAGCCTACAGCATGAGTGACAAAACACTGCTCTAGCTAAAGGACCTTAGGAAAAAAATGTACAAGCTTTGCTCTGTCCTTCCCATCCCCTCCTGCCCTGTCTGGAGTAATCCTGCTTTTAGCTGCATTCACCATTAAAAAATTAAATACATTTAATATGCCAATCTGAGATAGAAAGCTCAAGGCCCTTGACATTTTTAATCAGCTGAGAAATCAGGATAAAAATATAAAAAGAAGCATTATCCTCAAGTTTCCTAGTAATGGATCTCCCTGGTGAATATGCCATATTTCATACATATCTAGTAATACTTTTTTTTTTTTTTCATTTATACAAAACACTTTACATCCCCAGCATTGTTTTAGTGATGTTGACTAAATCTTCATCCTCCCTTCTTCAGCAACGGGCATAAATTACGACAAGACTTGCAGTTACTGGAAAGACTTCCACTACATGGCTTTTACAGGAGAGATATTCTTCTTCCGTGGAAACTGTACCTACAACTTTGCTTATCATTGCAAGAACCCCCCTGAAGCATTTGCCATTCAGTTCAGACACTTTGTAGATAATCAAACTGTCTTATACACCAAAATAAGCCTGAGGATCAATACAATTGTGGTGGAACTCAACAAGGACAACGTGACGGTTGATGGAATAGCGTAAGTGTGTTCTACTTAAAATATGAGATCAATCTTTAGATACAGAGTTCATGGAAGGCCTTTATAAAGAACTGGAGATAATTGAAAGTACATTAAGTGTCCATTCACAACATGCCAGCCTGCTGCAGTTTTTTTAATCAACATGCGTTAATGTGCTTTAGGTCAAGTCAGCCCATTTATGCAAATGGGATGCCACCGCACAATAATGGACCAAAATAACACCAGTGCCTAGTTTGCTGAGCACATTGCTTTGCCAACCATGGTATTACATTATAGTGGATTGTGGTGCAACACAGGTTGCGTTAGGATGGTGTGTTCGCGTGCAAGTGTTGCTGTACATGTAACGTGTGTATTATCTTTGTGAAGTAATGCTAATAGGTCGTAAATGTACAGTGGATGGATTTTTAACCTTTTAAATCATGAACATTCATTCTAAACTTGTGGAAATAGATGTGATTGTTTTTGCCTAGGGATAACAAACATTTTATTACATAAAGTATTGGCACCTTTACATTGTACATGAATAGTTAGTTGTCAATATGTACTTAATGTTGATTTTTATAGTCATAGTAACTCCTAGCTAGAGGTGAACTTTGGCATCCTCTTAACTCATCTCTATCCAAACTCTAAATTCAAGCTCTTTTTGCTGGCCAGATCATTCCCACCCCGCAAGCTGACTTTATTTACGTGAGCTGCAGGGCAGGAATGAACCATCTCGCAGCTCAATTGAATAAGAAAAGAGCATGAGTTTGGAGATCAGGTAGAGACGAGTTTGGTGGACACCAGCACTCATTTCTACTCCCAAGCCTGAAAGCTCAAGGTTTGACAACACATCACTGAAAACAGGGGCGGACTGACAACTCATGGGGCCCCCGGACAATAGGAGATTATGGGGCCACACAGTATACAAACACACGTATATAATCACACAGTATACACAGACATGTTTCTATTGGCTGAGAAAGTACTGGAGAGGTGGGGCAGCTATAATCTCAGGATTTTTAGACCAAAAGGATGTCGGTAAGGGACATTTCAGGGACAGATGTAAAAAAAAAGACAGATTTTTACATACTGTCCCTGGTTTTACTGAGGCTGGCAACCCTGATGGGGCCCCTTATGTGGCCCGGGGCCCTCGGGCAGTGCCCGAGTGGCCAAATGGTCAGTCCGCCCCTGACTGCAAAGCAGATTGGTGCAGTGCATATTAACATTGCTTCTGAATATACAGGAATATATGGAAAAAAGGGTGCAGGTGTATCTCTACCTCTGTTGCAAGGAGTTGACAGCTCATTAAAATGAATGGTTCATCTTAACATAACGCATGTTATTGGCATGTTAAAGAGTGTTGATGTCCTAGGATCACCCCCTTCATTCACTGGATTTCAGTTCTTTCAATCATGGAAGCTTAACATTACATGTGGGTGTTTGCACGCACATACATCCGGCTTAGAAATGCCCTCCTCTCCAAACTTACCTCACCAATTAAGGCATATTAATATTTGCATAAGCCTCTAAAGAGCCAGGCCTCTGCTGAGGGTTCTAAATAGGATCGTTGAGGCAGGGTGCTGTGGTGTATTCAGAAAGATATGTACAACACACTTTTAGCCCCTTCCACCATCCATGATCTGCCTGCATCTCCCTGTATTGAATAGAAAAGCACCTCAAGGGGAAGGGAAGCAAGGGGAATATCTCCTAAACCCATACAGGTTAAGGTGATATTCTTTTTACCTACAGGTAAGCCTTATTATAGGCTTACCTGTAGGTAAAAGTAAAAAAATGACTATACAACCACTTTAATAGCCATTCACACCCCTTTGTGTCAACTTGTGAGCATTTTATCAGGCCAAAATCACCAGGGTATGTAAACTTTTGATCAGCGTAATTTCGGATAGTTTGTTGCCATTATTATTTAAAAAGAGTAAAAACAGTTGATTGATAATAAATGACTTCAGCCAAACACTGACCATGACTGAAAGAAATGTTTTTGTGTTATTATTCATATTCTCTGAAAAATGGCCAAGAAATCGTAAATTCTGCCAAGGTATGTAAACATATGAGCACAACTGTATATGGTATTTACTGCAAAAATAAGAAACCACATAAACTTAGTTAAAAGTCAATTCACTAAAAAAAAAAAAATGTGTTAAAAAAGTTGTGGTCTAGTCACGCGCTATTTGCTAAACACTGCTATTTGTTAAGGAGCTGGCACCCGCTGGCATCCTTAACAACCTTGGTTCATCCGATGTCAGCAGGGATTCCCACCTAACAGCAGAATGTAAACAAAAAAGCTGACAGTAAAAAAACAAAAAAAAACTGTGTGCAGTCCACCCAGTCTATAGCAGGCCCTTCGGTTTTGCCGTGAATTCCCCCCCACCATCCTTACCAGACCTGAAGGGCCTGGTATGCACTGAGGGGGACTGCACGCAGTTTTCTAAAAGTATTTATTACTGTCTGCTTTTTTGTTTACATCATGTCAATGGTCGTAAGGATGCTGGTTCCTTAACAACCAGCAACTCTGAGCTGAATTGTCAGATTTAGCAGTGGTGAGAATACCACTGCTAAATGTTTCAGTTCCCGCTGCAGCCCATCTGTGGTAAAATAACATGCAAAAACACACGTTGAATACAACAAAATAAAAAAAAGTGGTATTTAACAATATGTGGCCCCACTGGACTGATTCCCGGTCATCTGATCAATGTGATAGTCTCTGATTGGCTATCACAGTGATCAGTCACTGTGAAGCCAGCCCCTGTGTTTTCTGTCTCTATGAATGGATAAGAGAGATACCTTGTATCACTCTCTGCCCTTTCAGATAGCAAAAAAAGTGTATGTAAAAATAAAAAATGAAATAAAAAATAAATACCTAGATCAAGGTTTGGTCTAGGTCAGGGCCAAGACTAGTGTGGGTCAAAGTCTGGGTCAAAGGTCAAGGTCAGGGTCAGTATTTTTTGGACAGGTTTTTTTTTTTTTTAATTAGTATCAGTGTCAGTTAGTGTCAGTGTGTTTTAGGTAGGATAAAAAAAAAAGCGAAATGTGCACTATTGTTTCTGGGCTGAACTACGAGTACAAACAACAAATAATATACACATATGTGGTATCACTACAATCGTCAGGAGCAAGAGAATTTATTTTGTTATGGTAGTAGCAAGAAATCTACAGCTAAATTTAAAAAATTTTTTTTTTTTTCGAATTTAGGCCAGTTTTCCTTTGATAAAAAAATAAATAAAATCAGGAGATATACATTACCGTTTACCAGCAAATGAAAGCTCAATCTGTCCTGAAAAAAAAAGGTATAATCGGTTTTAATAACGCATGTCAAAATTGCAAAATTGGGCTTAGTCATTTAGATTTGTTTTACCTTTAGGAGCAAAGGGGTTAAATAACATATGTTTATAACTTAATTTTAGCTCAAATAATAATGCAGTATTCAGGGGCGGACTGACCATTAAGCCACTCGGGCACTGCCCGAGGGCCCCGGGCCACTAGGGGGCCCCATCAGGGTTGCCAGCCTCAGTAAAACCAGGGACAGTATGTAAAAATCTGTGTTTTTTTGTTACATCTGTCTCTGAAATGTCCCTTACTGACATCCTTTTGGTCTAAAAATCCAGAGATTATAGCTGCCCCACCTCTCCAGTACCTTCTCAGCCAATAGAAACATGCCTATGTATACTGTGTGATTGTATAGTGTGTGTGTGTGTGTGTGTGTGTGTGTGTGTGTGTGTGTGTGTGTGTGTGTGTGTGTGTGTGTGTGTGTGTGTGTGTGTGTGTGTGTGTGTGTGTGTGTGTGTGTGTGTGTGTGTGGTCCCATAATCTCTGATTGCCTGGGGGCCCCATAATCTACTATTGCCCGTGGGCCCCATGAATTGTCAGTCCGCCCTGGCAGTATTTCATTTCTAGTGAATTCAGCCCACCGTCCCTTATATTACTATCAGGCCACAGTCTAGTCAGATTGGGCCATCATTCCTTGAGGCCAGGTGGCAACAAAAGTGAGTACACCCCTAAAAGAAAATGTCCAAATTGGGCCCGATTAGCCATTTTCCCTCCCAGGTGTCATGTGACTCGTTAGTGTTGCAAGGTCTCAGGTGTGAATGGGGAGCAGGTGTGTTAAACAGTTTTCTGAAGATTAGTAGGCTGAGGATTACTGGAACCATGCCCTGTGGTCTGATGAGACCAAGATAAACTTATTCGGTTCAGATGGTGTCAAGTGTGTGTGGCGGCAACCAGGTGAGGAGTACAAAGACAAGTGTGTCTTGCCTACAGTCAAGCATGGTGGTGGGAGTGTCATAATCTGGGGCTGCATGAGTGCTGCCGACACTGAGGAGCTACAGTTCATTGAGGGAACCATAAATGCCAACATGTACTGTGACATACCTCTTTGTCCAAACACAGAGAACACTAGTCCTGCATACATATGCTGTTACTTTAATATGACAAAGCTTTTTTAAGTATAGCTACTAACAAAATTTTTCTTTACCTAGGATAACTTTACCATATAGTAGACCCACAGTTACAATTCAGAAAATGAATAACTACTTGAAAATTGCCTCACCAATTGGGATGGTATTTATGAAAAGTGATGATGGGAGATTTGAGGTAATTAAAATCTGAAATCTGTTGCTACCGCTTTGTCCTGTGTATTTACTATTGGATGATGAATATCAAAGTCCATTGAAAGTCAGATAAATAGACATGCAGTTATGCATACCTCTCAACATTTTGAGATGGGAATGAGGGACGCCTACCAGCAAATTTATGTAGGCATAGGACACACCCCCTGTCACACCCCCTTGAAGAAGAATTCACCAAAAAAGGTTAAGTAAATCCACAAGGGCTTTTTTTACTGCTACTATTCCTTTATATTAGCTTTTAAATGTAGCAATTTAGATGAAAGGTTTAGTACTGGGAAACATTTTGAAAGATAAAAAGTGTATTGTTTATACATCTATAGTAGGGATGAGCATCGAGTTCGAGTCGAACATGAGTTGCCATTGCCTGTTCAGCGAACAGTGAACAATTTGGGGTGTTCGCGGCAAATTCGAAAAGCGGGAACACCCTGTACAAGTCTATGGGAGAAATCTAAAGTGCTAATTTTAAAGGCTAATATGCAAGTTACTGTCCTAAAAAGTGTTTGGGGACCTGGGTCCTGCCCCAGGGAACATGGATCAATGCAAAAAAAAGTTTTAAAAACTGCAGTTTTTTCGGGAGCAGTGATTTTATTAATGATTAAAGTGAAACAATAAAAGTGTAATATTCCTTTAAATTTCTTCCCCAGGGGGTGTCTATAGTATGCCTGTGAAGGGGCACATGTTTCCCGTGCTTAGAGCTGTCCCGGAACAAAGTGTCATTACTGCAGAAAAAAAAGTCATTTAAAATCACTTGCGGCTATAATGAATTGTCGGATCCCGTAATACAGAGAACACTCATTGAAAGTCATTGATAAAAAAAAAGTGTGTGGTTCCCCCAAATTCAATTACCAGGCCCTTCAGGTTTGGTATGGATATTAAGGGGAACCCCGCATCAAAGTAAAAAAAAATTGAGGTGGGGGTCCCCCTAAAAATCCAAACCAGACCCTTTATCCGAGCACGCAACCTGGCAGGCCACAGGAAAAGAGGGGGGCGAGAGAGTGCCCCCCCTCCTGAACCGTACCAGGCCACATGCCCTCAACATTGGGAGGATGCTTTGGGGTCCCCCCGAAAGCACCATGTCCCCATGTTGATGGGGACAAGGGCCTCATCCCCACAACCCTGGCCGGTGGTTGTGGGGGTCTGCGGGTGGGAGGTTTATCAGAATCTGGAAGCCCCTTTAACAAGAGGACCCCCAGATCTCGGCCCCCCCTGTTTGAAATGGTAAGGGGGTACAAAAGTACCCCTACCATTTCACAAAGAAAGTGTAAAAAATAGTTAAATAGACAAACACACTTTTGAAAAATTCCTTTATTAAAAAAAAAAAATATATGTATATATATATATATATATATATATGTATATATATATATATATATATATTACAGCGGTGGTAATCCACTTTTGCTATCCAGCGACGGATGATCATCTCTCCGGGGGCTGATCTGATCCAGGGATGGATGATCTCTCCCTCCAGTCCAGCGCAGCGCAGTCCATCCATGCATCCTCTGTCTCCACTGTTGGAGACACTGCAGGATGCCGGTGGCCTGACGTTTCTTATGTGAGGAGGGCGGGGCCACCCGTCACCTAACCCCACCCCCTTTAAAGTAATGCAGGTTTCCGTTAGATCAGAGGGGGCGGAGTCACCAATACATCATGGGGGAAGCCCTGGCTTCTCTCACTAGTGTCAGAGGGGGCGGGGTCAGGTGATGAGTGGCCCCGCCCTCCTAATATAAGAAACGTCAGTGCTGGAATCCTGCAGTGTCTCCGACAGTGGAGAAGATGGATGCATGGATGGACTGCGCTGGACTGAAAATCACCCGTCGCTGGATCAGCTCAGCCATCGCTGGACCCTGGAGAGATGATCATCCATCTCTGGATAGCAGAGTGGATTACAACCGCTGGAATCTTTTTTTATTTTTAATAAAGGAATTTTTCAAAAGTGTGTTTGTCTTATTTAACTATTTTTTACACTTTCTTTGTGAAATGGTAGGGGTACTTTTGTACCCCCTTACCATTTAAAACATCGGGGGGCGGGATCTGGGGGTCCCCTTGTTAAAGGGGGGTTCCAGATTCTGATAAACCCCCTGCCCGCAGACCCCAACAACCACCGGCCAGGGTTGAGGGCATGGTACGGTTCAGAAGGGGGGGCCGCTCTCGTCCCCCCCCCCCCTCTTTTCCTGTGGCCTGCCAGGTTGCGTGCTCAGATAAAGGGTCTGGTATGGATTTTAGGGGGACCCCAGGTCAATTTTTTTTTAATTTGACGCGGGGTTCCCCTTAATATCCATACCAGACCTGAAGGGCCTGGTAATTGAATTTGGGGGAACTCCATGCTTTTTTTTTATCAATGACTTTCAATGAGTGTTCTCTGTATTATGGGAGCCGACAATTCATTATAGCCGCGAGTGATTTTAAATGATTTTTTTTCTGCAGTAATGACACTTTGTGCAGGGACAGTTCTAAGCACGGGAAACCTGTGCCCCTACGCCTACAGGCATACTATATACACCCCCCCAGGTACGAAATTTAAAGGAATATTACACTTTTATTGTTTCACTTTAATCATTATTAAAATCACTGCTCCCGAAAAAACGGCCCTTTTTAAAACTTTTTTTTGCATTGATACATGTCCCCTGGGGCAGGACCCAGGTCCCCAAACACTTTTTAGGACAGTAACTTGCATATTAGCCTTTAAAATTAGCACTTTAGATTTTGAAAGTCGAGTCCCATAGACTTTAATAGGGTTCTAAAGTTCACACGAAGTTTAGGTTTGTTCGAAGGTTCTGGTGCGAACCGAACCGGGGGGTGTTCACTCATCCTTAGACAGGATGCTTTTGGCCAATCATGGCTCAGGAAGACTAAGTCCATGACCAACACTATATAAGGCTGCCGGCACATTGGCCCCGTGTGTTGTTGGCGTGGATGGAGAGAGAGTGCCATTTAGATTGAGCAGGCAGGCAGGTTATTCAGTTAGCTGCAGTGTATTTAATATATATATATATATATATATATACTGCATGCATGCAGTTTAGCTATATTTGACTGCAGGCCATTCCTGGTGTACTTTTTCTAATATACCTCAGCGGTGTACACGGTACACAGTACCGTGTACCCATAATGCAGTTGCTACTACTTTTCTGGTGGTATACACAATACAGTACACCCATAGTTGTTATTATACTTCTGTTGGTGTACATAGTACCATACACCCATAGTGCAGTTGCTACTATTTTCTGGTGGTGTATACAGTACACAATACTAGTGATGGACGAACTTCCAACAGGATGTTTCGCGAATGCAAACCACGAACGTAGCCAACGAACGTGGACCCCATTGACTTTAATGGCAGCCGAACCTTAAAAACCTCCAGGTCATATTTTCAGCCACAAAATACTTACTAGCTGTGCACACATAGTCCCACAACATGGATACTGACATAAAAAAGTATTAAGTGAATCTGGGATTGACAACGACAAGCATTATTTTTTTATCTGTGAAATTTTGACATTTCAGGAGTGCATGAAGGCCATGGAGGAGAGGCAAGGTCAGGCCAGGCTATGAAGGGGGTGCAGGAGATGATCAGTGCCACAGTCAGGGCAGCGCCGTCCTGTGCCAGTGCCCCAGTGTGCCAACCTTGAGCCTCTCCCTCTGCCGGCCCTTACCCCACCTATGCAGGGCTCCACTGCGGTGGTCCGAAGGTGCCAGTCCAGTGCTGATCCTCAGCTATGGTGCTGGCACTGCCTGCTGATTGGCTTCTCCGCTGCTATCTCCCTCACTGTCTGAAACCAGCACTGCGATAGAGACTGAGTACTGACACCAGCACCGTGATAGAGAGCACTGACACCAGCACCGTGATAGAGAGCACTGAGACCACACCAGCACCAAGATAGAGAGCACTGACACCACACCAGCACCAAGCTAGAGAGAGATCACTGACACCAGCACCGAGAAAGAGAGAGAGCACTGACACCAGCACCGAGATAGAGAGAGAGCACTGACACCAGCACCGTGATAGAGTGAGAGCACTGACACCAGCACCGAGATAGAGAGCACTGACACCAGCACCGAGATAGAGAGCACTGACACCAGCACCGAGATAGAGAGCACTGACACCACACCAGCACCAAGATAGAGAGAAAGCACTGACACCAGCACCGAGATAGAGAGAGAGTACTGACACCAGCACCGTGATAGAGAGCAGTGACATCACACCAGCACCGTGATAGAGAGCACTGACACCAGCACCGAGATAGAGAGCACTGACACCAGCACCGAGATAGAGAGCACTGACACCACACCAGCACCAAGATAGAGAGAAAGCACTGACACCAGCACCGAGATAGAGAGAGAGTACTGACACCAGCACCGAGATAGAGAGCACTGACACCACTCCAGCACCGTGATAAAGAGCACTGACACCACACCACACCAGCACCAAGATAGAGAGCACTGACACCAGCACTAATACCAGCAACTCGCTGTGGGACCCAAAAAAATTACACTGCTCAACCTCTTCAAACAGGAGGGTATGGGCATATAGTACGGTGTGCTTTTTTTGTACAAGGAAGTGAGCCAAAGGTAGAAAAAAGGTCAGTGTGCTAGATTATATAAATCGTTTATAGAGTTATGCATATACATGGTCTACTGGTCACATGTGTTGAATTACTCTGAGATCCATGCCTCATAAATTTTTATAAATGTGAGGTAGTCAACACTGTTGTAAGTTAGGCGAGTGCGCTTATCGGTCACGATCCCCCCTGCTGCGCTGAACGTCCTTTCGGACAGGACACTGGACGAGGGGCAAGCCAATAGTTCCATTGCAAATCGGGCAAGCTCTGGCCAGAGGTCATGCCTGCCCACCCAGTAGTCCAGTGGTTCATCACTTCTCAGAGCGTCCGCATCGGCCGTTAACCCGATGTACTCGGACACCTGTCGGTCTAGGCATTTCTTGATGCTGGATCCGGATGACACATGTCGATGGGTCGGCTGAAAGAATAATCTCATATCAGAAGTGACCAACACATCTTCAACCCTCCCTCTTCTTGCAGGCGCTGTTGGATTGGTACCTGCAACTCTTTCTCTGGGAGTGGGAATTCCTCCTTTGCCAGCACACGCAAAAGCAGAATGCAGCATTTCTCGAAGCAAGGCCTGTAAGTGCTCCATTCTGACAGCCCTCTGTGATGGTGGTAACATTTCCGCCATTTTGTGTTTGTACCGGGGGTCTAAGTACGTTGCCACCCAGTACTGGTCCTTGACCTTTATGTTTTATATGGGAGTCCCTGTTAAAAATACTGGAGCATGAAGGCCCCTATTTGCACTAAATTGGAAGCGGTGTGGTGGCCTGGCTCCTGCTCCTCATCCAGGATAATGTCTTCCTCCTCATTCTCCTCTCCCCATCCACGGACAACAACAGGGATCCCAGAAAGGTTTAAAGCATGCTCTTCTTGCTCCTCCTCATCCGCCCCGGCACCGTCCTCGTCTGACTCCTCTTCGGACTCCTGTTGTTGACTTGTCTCAGATAGAGTAGCCCCCCTGGGAATTCATCCAGCATTGCGACTTCCTCATCTTCCTGCTCCTCCATGGCTTGATCAATGACACAACGCAATGCACACTCCATAAAGAAGGCATAAGGTACGATGTCACTGATGGCACCATGGCTGCGACTGACCAGTTTGGTGATCTCATCAAATGGCCGCAGAAGTCTGCATGCTTCATGCATGAGCAGCCACTGGCGTGGGTGAAAAAAAAACAAGCTCCCAGAACCTGTTCTGCCGCAGAGTTCGTATAGGTAGTCGTTAACTGCACGTTTCTGCTGGAGTAGCCTATCAAGCATATAGAAGGTTGAGTTCCATCACGTCGGGCAATCACAAATAAGACGTCTGCCCGGCAGATTGTGTCGCCGCTGAATGTCAGCAAGGCGAGCCATGGCCGTGTAAGATCTTCTGAAATGGGCCAAGATTTTCCTTGCCTGCCTCAAGATGGACCCCAGGGTATTTGACAATGAATCGCTGCACGACCAAATTTAAGACGTTTGTCATGCATGGCATGTGTGTAATTTTGCCCTGTTTCAATGCGCTAAGCAGATCCGGCGTCATCATTTTTTACGCTCGAACATTTGACCGCGGAAGCCTGCCTTTTTCCAGAAAAAAATGAAAAACGTGAGGACGGCATGATGGAAGGAGGAGTGGACGACAATTCTGAGGAGAGAGGAGAAGGAGAAGTAGAAGAGGCTGGACGGCGAGAGCCTGGAGTGTGGCTTTGTGTGTTCTGTTGCTCCCACTGGGCTCGGTGATGGCAGCTCATGTGCCTTCTTAAGGTGGTCGTCCCTAGGTGAGTGTTGGGCTTACCGCGACTTATACGTTGACTGCAAAGGCTGCAGATGGCAACACTATTGTCAGCACGTTAAAAAAAGCCCAGATGTGACAGTACATGGTTGATGCCTCACTCCTGATACATTAGCAGTCTGCTTTGTCCCTCCTGTGCAATGTAAATTTTGCCTGCTTCTCCTCTCTATCTGCTGGTCCATATCTCCCTCTGAACTCCCCTCCTCTTCCTCTCTTGTGGGCATCCACGTGACATCACTAGACACGTCATCATCGACATCACCTTCCCCACCGCTAGAATTAGGCCGCGTACACACGGGCGGACTGTTCGCCCAACCTTGTCCGCTGAACAGTGTTTGGGCGGACAGTCCGCCCGTGTGTGGGCTTTCAGCGGACAGTTTCAGCGGACAGTTGGACGGACAAAGTCTTTCGGAAATTCCGAAAAACTGTCCGCTGAAACTGTGTTTGAGCGAACAGTCCGCCCGTGTGTAGGCTACTTTCGAAATGAGCAAACTGTTCCCGCTTGGAAAGTCCGCCCATTTCGAGCGCGTGTACAGGTAGGCGGGGCCCGCGAGGGAGACGTCGCGGGCTCCGCCGCCTGGAATGGGCTTAAAGGGGAACCCCAACGCCGAAAAAATCGGCATGGGGGTTCCCCCAAAGTCCACACCAGACCCTTGTCCGAGCACGCTTGTCCGAGCGAGCGCGCCCCCCCTCCTGAGCCGTACCAGGCCGCGTGCCCTCAACATGGGGGGGTGCCTTGGGGAAGGGGGGGCCGCGCGGCCCCCCCACCCCAAAGCACCTTGTCCCCATGTTGATGAGGACAAGGGCCTCTTCCCGACAACCCTGGCCGTTGGTTGTCGGGGTCTGCGGGCGGGGGGCTTATCGGAATCGGATACCGGCCCCCCACCCTATGTGAATGAGTATGGGGTACAATGTACCCCTACCCATTCACCTGTGAAATAAAGTACAAAAAAAAACACAACACAGGGAAAAAATATTTTATTGCACAGCTCCGGGGGTCTTCCGTCTTCGGGGGTCTTCTCGCCGGACTCCTCCGCTATCTTCTTGTAGCTCTTTTACTAGCGGAGGAGTCCGGCTTTCTTCCTCCCCGCCGCCGGCCTCTTCTCCCGACTTCGGGGGTCTTGTCCCCCTCTTCGGTTCTTCTGCCGGGCCACCGCGCCTTCTTGTAGCTCTTTTGCAGGCGGTGGCCCGGTCTTCTGTCGCCGCTGCCTTCCGTTCTTCTGTCGCCGCCTTCGGTTCTTCTGCCGGGCCACCGCGCCTTCTTGTAGCTCTTTTACAGGCGGTGGCCCGGTCTTCTGTCGCCGCTGTCGTCGCCGCCGCCTTCCGTTCTTGTTCTTCTTCTTGTTGTTCTTCTTCTTCTCCTGGAGATGTTGACTCGACGAGCTCTCCGGCCGGAATGCCAGTGCCGCGCTGTGCGGTCACTTATATAGTGACAATGGGGCGGTGTCACATGGTATATGTCACATGGGTTGGTCACATGGGTTGATGTCACATGGGGACTATGACATCGTAAGGAGGCGGGGTCACCATGTTACAAGAAGGCGCGGTGGCCCGGCAGAAGAACCGAAGAGGGGGACAAGACCCCCGAAGTCGGGAGAAGAGGCCGGCGGCGGGGAGGAAGAAAGCCGGACTCCTCCGCTAGTAAAAGAGCTACACACAGATAGCGGAGGAGTCCGGCGAGAAGACCCCCGAAGACGGAAGACCCCCGGAGCTGTGCAATAAAATATTTTTTCCCTGTGTTGTGTTTTTTTTTGTACTTTATTTCACAGGTGAATGGGTAGGGGTACATTGTACCCCATACTCATTCACATAGGGTGGGGGGCCGGTATCCGGGGGCCCCCTTCTTAAAGGGGGCTCCCGGATTCCGATAAGCCCCCCGCCCGCAGACCCCGACAACCAACGGCCAGGGTTGTCGGGAAGAGGCCCTTGTCCTCATCAACATGGGGACAAGGTGCTTTGGGGTGGGGGGGCCGCGCGGCCCCCCCTTCCCCAAGGCACCCCCCCATGTTGAGGGCACGCGGCCTGGTACGGCTCAGGAGGGGGGGCGCGCTCGCTTGCCCCCCTTTCCTGGCCGGCCGGGTAGCGTGCTCGGACAAGGGTCTGGTGTGGACTTTGGGGGAACCCCCACGCCGATTTTTTTCGGCGTTGGGGTTCCCCTTTAAGCCCATTCCAGGCGGCGGAGCCCGCGACGTCTCCCTCGCGGGCCCCGCCTACCTGTACACGCGCTCGAAATGGGCGGATTTGCCTCCTCCTTACGTGGGCGAGTCCGTTCATTTCAAAAGTTGAGCGAACTGTTTGGCAAACAGTTCGCTGAAACAGTCCGCTCGTGTGTGGGCAAGTCCGCTCATGCAAATTTTGAGCGGACTGTTTGCCGAAGCTGTTTGACGAACAAGGTTGGGCAAACAGTCCGCGCGTGTGTACGCGGCCTTAGAGATCTTGGAGTAGGCAGCAACACCGGGGACCAACCTCCTTGGGCTGATATGGGTACTGTCGTCAGACTGCTGAGTGGCAGTTGTTGCTACCTCTTCCTGATCCAATGCCAATAATGGCTGTGCATCGGCAATGTCTTGTGATGGATTGGAAAATAATTCCTGTGACTCAAGCGGAGGGTATATGGTGGTGGTGGTGTTGGTGGTAGTGTCTTTGGGGGTGCACACAGCAGAGAGTGAAGAGGGTGCAGATCGAGAGGATGAGGAGGGTGCAGAAGAGTAAGGCTGAGTGAGCCACTCAACCAAGTCTGGTGCGTCCTTTGACGTAATCAAACGCACCTTCTGCAGTTTGCCACTTTGGCTCAAGCCTGTTGCTCCTGCCCTACCCCTACCACCCCTGCGGAAGGGCCTGCCTCTTCCTCTGCCTGTCATTTTTTAAATGACCCTGTGACAAAAGTCTCTAGAGAAGTGCAGTATGTATGTGGAAGAAGGTACAGTGGTGTGAAAAAGTGTTTGCCCCCTTCCTCATTTCCTGTTCCTTTGCATGTTTGTCACACTTAAGTGTTTCGGAACATCAAACCAATTTAAACAATAGTCAAGGACAACACAAGTAAACACAAAATGCAATTTGTAAATGAAGGTGTTTATTATTAAAGGTGAAAAAAAAATCCAAACCATCATGGCCCTGTGTGAAAAAGTGATTGCCCCCCTTGTTAAAACATACTATAACTGTGGTTGTCCACACCTGAGTTCAATTTCTCTAGCCACACCCAGGCCTGATTAATGCCACACCTGTTCACAATCAAGGCATCACTTAAATAGGAGCTGCTTAACACAGTAAGGTGTACCAGAAGATCCTTAAAAGCTACACATCATGCCGAGACCCAAAGAAATTCAGGAACAATTGAGAAAGAAAGTAATTGAGATCTATCAGTCTGGAAAGGGTTATAAAGCCATTTCCAAAGCTTTGGGAATCCAGCGAACCACAATGAGAGCCATTATCCACAAATGGCGAAGACATGAAACAGTGGTGAACCTTCCCAGGAGTGGCCGGCCGCCCAAAATTACCCCAAGAGCGCAGCGACGACTCATCCAAGAGGTCACAAAAGACCCCACAACAACATCCAAGGAACTGCAGGCCTCACTTGCCTCAGTTAAGGTCAGCGTTCATGCCTCCACCATCAGGAAAAGACTGGGCAAAAATGGCCTGCATGGCAGAGTTCCAAGGAGAAAACCACTGCTGAGCAAAAAGAACATCAAAGCTCGTCTCAATTTCTCCACAACACATCTTGATGATCCCCAAGACTTTTGGGACAACATTCTGTGGACCGATGAGACAAAAGTGGAACTCTTTGGAAGGTGTGTGTCCAAGTATATCTGGCGTAGAAGGAACACTGCATTTCATAAAAAGAACATTATACCAACAGTAAAATATGGTGGTGGTAGTGTGATGGTCTGGGGCTGTTTTGCTGCTTCAGGACCTGGAAGACTTGCCGTGATAAAAGGAACTATGAATTCTGCTGTCTACCAAGAGATCCTGAAGGAGAATGTCCGACCATCTGTTCGTGTACTCAAGCTGAAACGAACTTGGGTTCTGCAGCAGGACAATGATCCTAAACACACCAGCAAGTCCACCACCGAATGGCTGAAGAAAAACAAAATGAAGACTTTGGAGTGGCCTAGCCAAAGTCCTGACCTGAATCCTATTGAGATGTTGTGGTATGACCTTAAAAAGGCCGTTCATGCTCGAAAACCCTCTAATGTAACTGAATTAGGACAATTCTGCAAAGATGAGTGGGCCAAAATTCCTCCAGGACGCTGTAAAAGCCTCATTGCATGTTATCGCAAACGCTTGGTTGCAGTTGTTGCTGCTAAGGGTGGCCCAACCAGTTATTAGGTTTAGGGGGCAATCACTTTTTCACACAGGGCCATGATGGTTTGGATTTTTTTTCACCTTTAATAATAAACACCTTCATTTACAAATTGCATTTTGTGTTTACTTGTGTTGTCCTTGACTATTGTTTAAATTGGTTTGATGTTCCGAAACACTTAAGTGTGACAAACATGCAAAGGAACAGGAAATGAGGAAGGGGGCAAACACTTTTTCACACCACTGTATATAACACCCCGCTTCAATCTGTCGTTTTGGGGGGGGGGGGGGGGGCACTGGTCTATCACACCAGTTATAATTCTTTTTTCTAATTGCGTTTGTCACTCTTTAGTATCACTGCAGAACTGCTCAGCAGTCACAATGCTGCACAGTGGAAATGCACTATACTATGCATTCTATATTTGAAAGTATTTTATACGTGTATTACACCCCTATATACTGCACACCAAATAGTACACCTATACCAGTCCTTTAAAGGACCTTTGTGGACCTAACAGTAGCTAGATAGTAGCTAGTGAATTGCAGACTGTCCCTGCTCCAAAAACCAAACGACAGCTGCAGAATCGGTCAGCAGCACTGCATGCAGTGCACTATAATATGCTTTCTATATTTGAAAGAAAGTATATTATACGTGTATTACAACCCTATATACTATACACCTATACCAGTCCTTAAAAGGACCTTTGTGGACCTAGTACCTAGTGAATTGCAGACTGTCCCTGCTCCAAAAACCAAACTGTCCCTACACTGAGAAACGACAGCTGCAGAATCGGTCAGCACTGCATGCAGTGCACTATAACATGTTTTCTATATTTGAAAGAATGTATATTATACGTGTATTACAACCCTGTATACTGTACACCTATACCAGTCCTAAAAAGGACCTTTGTGGACCTAGTAGTAGCTAGCTAGTAGCTAGTGAATTGCAGACTGTCCCTGCTCCAAACACCAAACTGTCCCTCCCTACACTGAGAAACGACAGCTGCAGAATCGGTCAGCACTGCATACAGTTTACTATAATATGCTTTCTATATTTGAAAGAACGTACCATATTTATCGGTTTAAAATCAGGGGAAAATCGCTGGTGCGTGTTATACGCTGATCCTCCGCAATTTTTGCGCGAATTTTGAGCTCTGGGCCCTTCTCGCGGCTTTCGGCCGCCTTCTACCGTTCTCGGCGGCTTTCGGCCACCTTCGGCCCTTGTCAGTGACCGAAATCCCAGAAAAAGGCCGAGCGCGGCCGAAAGCTGACGAGAAAGGCCGAGAGCGGCCAAAAGCTGACGAGAAAGGCCGAGAGTGGCCGAAAGCTGCCGAGAACGGCCGAGACCCGCCAAGAACGGCCGAAGGCAGCCGAAAACCGTGAGAATGGCCGAAGGTGGCCGAGAACTACTGGGCGCCACTGAGATACACAGAACATCTCGGCGGCGCCATTTTTAAAATCTGAAATGAACACTGACAAGGGGGCAATGATGCACAAGGCTGTATTACAAGGTTGCAATGATGGACAGGCTGCAATGATGGACAGGCTGCATGACAAGGCTGCATGACAAGGCTGCAATGATGGACAGGCTGCATGACAAGGCTGTAATGATGGACAGGCTGCATGACAAGGCTGCAAATGACACTGATAAGGCTGCATTTATGGGCATTTAAATGTAAGTTTTTTTTCCTTAACATTCCCTCCTAAACTTGGGGTGCGTGTTATACACCGGCGCGTGTTATACGCCGATAAATACGGTATATTATAAGTGTATTACAACCCTATATACTGTACACCTATACCAGTCCTTAAAAGGACCTTTGTGGACCTAGTAGCTAGTGAATTGCAGACTGTCCCTGCTCCAAACACCAAACTGTCCCTCCCTACACTGAGAAAAGACAGCTGCAGAATCGGTCAGCACTGCAGTGCACTATAATATGCTTTCAATATTTGAAAGAAAGTATATTATAAGTGTATTACAGCCCTATATACTGTATACCTATAACAGTCCTTAAAAGAACTTTTGTGGACCTAATAGTAATAGCTAGTGATTAGACTGACTGTCCCTGCTCCACACAGCGTCCTTTCCCTACACTGACAAAAGACAGAATGTAAAATGGCCGCCAGATCAAGTCTATTTAAAAGGTAGGGGGTATGTCCATGTGCTGAAATGTCTCAATTGGCTGCCCTGTACCCCATGATGGATGTGTCATGGGTCAAAGTTCTTCACAAAGTAAACAATTATGTGAACATCGCCAAAAGTCCGCCGGTTTGGCGAATCGCGAACGAGCAAAGTTCGCCGCAAACCGACCGCCGGGCGAACCGCAAGGACATCTCTACTGACTACTCGATCCAGTTACTGGACTCTGTCTATGCTTTGACTACGTTTACTCTATTTACCTTTTTATTTTTTATTAATAAACAAGTGTGATTTAATTGTACTTCTGTCTCGATCTGGTTCATGGTTTCTGACACCTCCCTGCCAGAGGAGTATTGCAAAGCTATGGGTTTTCGACGCACTTTCTTGAGGGTTCATCTGCAAATCCTCATCTCCTGCTGGTGCTGGCTCATTTTTTGTGAAAAAAAAAATGGTGGAGAACTAAGACCTTGTACTGATTATAGGGGTCTCAATCACATCACAATAACGCATATCCGATTCCATTGGTTATGGAATTATTTGACCGCCTCAAGGGGCATACAATCTCGTGAGGATCAAGGAGGGAGATGAATGCAAAACTGCATTTTATACTAGGAGAGGACATTACAAATACCTCGTAATGCCATTTGGTCTTTGCAACACTGCAGTTTTTCAGGAATTCATCAATGATGTCCTCCGATATGTTGCAGCAATGTGTGGTGGTTTATCTCAACGACATTCTCATATATTCTAGTTCACTAGAGAGCCACCGCACAGATGTCTCCTGTGTGCTACAGAGATAATAACCTGTATTCCAAGTTGGAAAAGTGTGAGTTCCATCATGAACACGTTCAATTTCTGGGTTTTGTCATTTCTCCTTGTTTTTCGATGGACACAGAGAAACTATCTGCAGTTCTACAGTGACCTTGACCCATAGATCTGGAGCTCCAGACAATGTCCAATGACGAAATGCATAGGGCATGGCCAGCGTACACACTCTCTCCCACAAGGCGGCGGCGGTGGATTGTGATGCTTACGAACGATTTTTATTCTGTGTTTATGTGAGTAGCCATCTGTTTACATACAATAAAGGCGCTCATTTTTAAAAACAATATTGCACTATGGATGTTCTGTATCTTTTTTATAAAAATGAGGAAACGAGGAATTGAATACCAACCGGACCAGCTCCACACAGCGACACAGGGGCTTACACTGTGAATGCAAGTTAACCCCTGCAGGGGCAGGGGAGCTGGTGAGTGCGGCAATTTGCTTTAGGCATGGAAAAACGCACCGGTTGAGATTCAGAACACACCAGGCACTGGGCACAAGTCACCTATATTGCAAAAAATCCTTTAACCAAAACTCCTTTTTGCAGGAAAGTCATTTTGAACATTTTTGTTTTGCTTTGTGTTTTCAGTTTTTTGCATCTTGTAATTTTCAAAGAATTTTTTTTAATGTGTATATATATTCTTTGGCTTTGAAATGATTGTTGGAAGAAGATGATTTAAAATGTATAGGCTGTAAATGCACGTATCTTGCACTATAGCACACAAGCACCTTTTTTTGCACATTTTTTGCACTTTTTTGCACAGTTAACAATTTTATTAACTTTCAAATGTTTCCTTTACATTTTCAGTATTTTGAATTGTGATCTAACATATTAGAACATGCAACACTAGCACTTTAAGATAATATTTTAGTATGCGACTTCTTGCATAGCCATAGGAGAGCGCCATAACTATCACCTTGATATCTACCCCAAAGCACCCTCCCCATGTTGAGGGCATGCCCTCACGAAAGTGGAATTACCTTTTAAGAAAGGCTGAGGAAGATTAAGAATAAATGTTATTCTTGTTTTCCTGCCTCTAGGATGATATTGTTTGTCTTGTATATACTTGTTACAGCATACTGCATAAGAATTTGAAAAAAGAGGTAATTGTTAATTACGGTAGTATACATTTGTTATATTTTTCTAATTTAGCTCCAGCTGGATGGAAAATATGCCAACCAAACCTGTGGACTTTGTGGAGATCCTGTGCAGAGCAGCATTTTTGAAAACACAGGTAAGGATTACATATGTTTTAATAATAATAGATTAATACCATAGGATTTATTAGGAAAAGTAAATCTAAAGACATTTGCTTTTTTTTTTTTACACATGTTAAAATCTGCACTTTTTTAAATTAGAAAGTTACTTAACCCCCCCCCCCCCCCCCAACTATTATATATTTTCCGAAAGTATAGGCTCTGTTTTTTATGCCAGTAGTCACACAACTGTTTATCTCCTAGTTATTTTGTATTCCAGGAAAATTATTTCCATGCTGAATTTACTTGTAATTTCCTCACCAGTGATTTTTAACAATAGTTTATTTTAACCTTTATTACATTGTACACAAGTTGGATGCTGTGAAATGTTTATCTTCTCTTTCTCTGGTTCAAGCAAACCTGAAGTAGATTGTTATCTACTCACCTAAATTTAGAGGTCAACTGTTGAAAATTATGAGGAGGGAATATATTGCAAAAATAAAAATTATTGAAATGTTTAATTTGATTTTCTGGCTCTAGATCTTTAATAGAAACGTGGCCTTAGAAAAGCATAACATTTTTTTCTCACTTAATATTTTGCTTATGTAATTATTCTCCCTGTGATTAATCTAATGCTATGACTTCCCATGATTGTTAGCTTCTAGGGATGAGCCGAACACCCCCGATTCAGTTTGAACTTTCGACTTTCGAACGGACCTAAAATTTGTGCAAACTTTAGAACCCCATTGAACTCTATGGGACTCGAACGTTCGAAATAAAAAGTGCTAATTTTAATGACTAATATGCAAGATATTGTCCTAAAAAATGGTTTGGGGGCCTGGCTCCTGCCCCAGGGGACATGGGTCAATGCCTAAAATGATTTTAAAAATGGGTGTTTTTTCGGGGGCACTGATTTTAATGACGATTAAAGTGAAAAAAAAGGTGAAATATTCCTTTAAATATCATGCCTGGGGTGTGTCTATAGTATGCCTGTGAAGGGCCACGTGTTTCCCGTGTTTAGAACAGTCCCTGCACAAAATGACATTTAACAGAAAAAAAGTCATTTCAAACTGCTTGCGGTTTTAACCACTTGCAGACCGGACCAATTTGCTGGTCAAAGACCAGACCCCTTTTTGCGATTCGGCACTGCGTCGCTTTAACTGACAATTGCGCGGTCGTGCGACGTGGCTCCCAAACAAAATTGATGTCCTTTTTTTCCCACAAATAGAGCTTTCTTTTGGTGGTATTTGATCACCCCTGCGGTTTTTATTTTTTGCGCTATAACCAAAAATAGAGCAACAATTTTGAAAAAAACGCATTATTTTTTACTTTTTGTTATAATAAATATCCCCCAAAAATATATAAAAAAAACATTTTTTTCCCTCAGTTTAGGCTGATACGTATTCTTCTACATATTTTTGGTAAAAAAAATCGCAATAAGCGATTATTGATTGGTTTGCGCAAAAGTTATAGCGTTTACAAAATAGGGATAGTTTTATAGCATTTTTATTAATAATTTTTTTATTCTTTTTTTTTTTACTAGTAATGGCGGCGATCAGCGATTTTTATTGTGACTGCGACATTGTGGGGGACCCATCGGACATTTTTGACACATTTTTGGGACCATTGTCATTTATACAGTAATCACTGCTATAAAAATGCAGTGATTCCTGTGTAAATGACACTGGCAGTGAAAGGGTTAACCAGTGGGTGGCAGTGTAGGGGTTAAGTGTTCCTAGGGGTGTGTTACTAACTGTGGGGGGGTTGGGCTTTCATTTAGTGAACACTGATCTCTGCTCCAATCACATGGAGCAGAGATCAGCGTCACTAGTTGCTAGGCAGAATGGAGAAATGTTGTTTACACAGCATTTCCTCCTTTTCGGCCACTCCGTGAGATGATCGCGGGGATGCCCGCGGCGATCGAGTCCGCGGGTCCCGCGACCGGACTCACGGGGGTCCCGACCAGCGCGGGAGTGCGCCGCCGCCGGCGCGCTCCCGATGGCAGGGCGGCATTGAATATTGGACGTACCTGTACGCTAATATCCCTGCCCGTGCCATTCTGTCGACGTACATCGTCGTGCGCTGGTCGGGAAGTGGTTAATGTAATATCTGGTTCAGGCAATATGGATGAAAATCATTGAGAAAAATGACATAGGTAGCCCCCCTGCCCATTACCAGCCCCTTTGGGTCTTGTATGGATATTAAGGGGAACCCCGTACCCATATTAAAAAAAGGAAAGGCGTGGGGCCCCCAGGCCCTATATACTCAGAACAGGAGTATACAGGCAGTGCAAACAAGACAGGGACTGTGTAGGTTTGTTGTGTTAAGTAGAATCTGTTTGTAATTTTGAACTGGTACATTTTTAAAGTGTAGCTCCAGTCAAAAAATCTATTTTTAAGCTCTTTGAAAAACATAGGGAAGGGTTATCACCCCTGTATAATTTTTTTGGCCGTCCGTCTTTTTTCATCTCACTTCCTGTTGTCTCCTTCCGTTTGCATGTAGGAGACGTTTGTAAGTTGGATGTTTGAAAGTAGGGGCCCACCCTATATGCTCTGCAGAAATTTGCTCGTAAGGTGCCGTAAGGTTGCCACAACACTGTAAGCCCTTAAAGTGACTCTTAGTAGGCATTGGAGAGCCTTTTTGTGAACAAATATATCAAGAATTGTAATTACATGTCATTGTTGAACAGTGGTAGAAAAATAGTGCCTTTGGTGGTTGTGGTGGTGGTAGTGGTGCTGGTGCCACAACACTGTAAGTCCTCACAGTTACTCTTGGTGGGCGCAGGAACCGGCCCTGCTGTGAAATATTATATCAATAATTGTAATTACATGCCCCTGTTAAACAGGGGCTGACAAATTGGGCCTTAGGCACTGCTTGCTGGTGCCACAACACTGCAACCTCTCCCAGATACTCTAGTTGGAGTGCAGGAATGAGCCCTGCTGCAAAGCATTACATCAAAAATTGTATTACATGCCCCTGTGAAACAGGGGCTGAAAAATTGGGCCTATACACTGCAACCTCTCACATATACTCTATTTGTAGTGCAGGAAAGAGCCCTGCTGCAAAGCATTGCATCAAAAATTGTAATTACACGCCCCTGTTAAACAGGGGCTGAAAAATTGGGCCTTAGGCACTGGTGCTGGTGCCACGACAATGCAACCTCTCCTATATACACTATTTGCAGTGCAGGAATGAGCCCTGCTGCAAAGCATTGCATCAAAAATTTTAATTACACGCCCCTGTTAAACAGGGGCAGAAAAATTGGGCCTTAGGCACTGGTGCTGGTGCCACGACACTGCAACCTCTCCCATATACACTATTTGCAGTGCAGGAATGAGCCCTGCTGCAAAGCATTGCATCAAAAATTGTAATTACACGCCCCTGTTAAACAGGGGCAGAAAAATTGGGCCTTAGGCACTGGTGCTGGTGCCACGACACTGCAACCTCTCCCATATACACTATTTGCAGTGCAGGAATGAGCCCTGCTGCAAAGCATTGCATCAAAAATTGTAATTACACGCCCCTGTTAAACAGGGGCTGAAAAATTGGGCTGGTGGCATCACCCAGAACCATAAATGTTCTTTCAAGATATCAGCAGAGGAGGAAGAGGATAGACAGTCAACATAAAAGGACAGTCACTCAGGCAGTCTTGAATGGATGTGATATTTAAAAGAAAAATATTCGGTTACATCAGCTTCAGGTGCTTGGTAGCTGGTGGTGATCCAAGACTGATTCATCTTTATGAAGGTCAGTCGATCAACTGAGTCGGTGGACAGGCGCACCCTGTGATCAGGTTACAAAGCCACCAGCAGCACTGAAGGTGCATTCCGAAAGAACGCTGGATGCAGGACAGGCCAGTAGATTAATTGCATACTGCTCCGGCCAGTGATCCATCCTCAAGATAGAGTAAGCCAGAGGATTTTCGGTGGGAAAGGTGTCCAAGTCTAACCTTGCCCCTAGGTATTACTGCACCATGTAAATCAGACGCCGGCGATGGTTGCTGGAACCAATCATACCTTGGGGCTGCGGACTAAAAAATTGTCTGAACGCATGGGTCAGACGGCCACCTTCTTCACGGCTCCTTCTGACCGATGCCTCAGCAACACGTTGTCCAGGACCAGGAGTTTTTAACCTCCCAGTCTCTGGGAACGAGTTGCACAGACCTTTCTGCAAGGCCTTCCGGAGATGTCTCATCCTCTGCTCCCTCTGCGACGGCAAGATAAGGTCGGCAAACTTACCCTTGTACCGTGGATCAAGGAGAGTGGCCAGCCAGTAATGGTCCCTCTCCTTGATCCGAGAAATACGAGGGTCCTTCCGCAGGCTTTGCAGGATCAGGGAGGCCGTGCAGTGTAGGTTAGCTGAGGCATTCGGTCCGGAGTCCTCTGGGTCACTAAGGACTAGGGATGAGCCGAACACCCCCCGGTTCGGTTCGCACCAGAACTTTCGAACGGACCCCAAATTCGAACGAACTTTAGAACCCCATTGAAGTCTATGGGACTCGAACGTTCGAAATTAAAAGTGCTAATTTTAACGGCTAATATGCAAGATACTGTTTGATGGGTGGCACAGCAGGAACACTGTCTGGATAAAGGGGGCCTTGAGAGGCAAGGATGTCCTCCTCTTCCTGCCTCTGTTCTGCCTCAAGTGCCCTGTCCATTATTCCATGCAGCGTATGCTCCAAGAGGTGGACAAGAGGTACAGTGTCACTGATGCATGCACTGTCACTGCTCACCATCCTTGTGGCCTCCTCAAACGGTGACAGGACAGTGCATGCATCCCTGATCATGCCCCACTGGCGTGGTGAGAAAAAAACAAGCTCCCCTGACCCTGTCCTGGTGCCGTAGTCACACAGGTACTCATTGATGGCCCTCTGATGCGTGTGAAGCCGCTGCAACATGGCCAACGTTGAGTTCCACCTGGTGGGCATGTCACATATAAGGCAGTTCTTGGGCAGGTTCAATTCCTTTTGGCGCTCAGCCTGCCCAGCACAGGCATTAAATGATCGGCGGAAATGCACAGACTTTCCTGACGCTGCACCAACAGGTTAAGGACGTGAGCCACACAGGGCACATGGGTCAGTTGTCCCTGTCGGAGGGCGGAGAGGAGGTTGGTGCCATTGTCGCAAACCATCAATCCTGGCTTAAGCTGGTATGGCGTCAACCACCTCTCCAGCCTGCCCCTGCAGAGCTGACAAAATATCTGCCCCAGTGTGGCTCCTGCCCCCCAAACAAACCAGCGCAAGCACGGCATGGCATCATTTTGCCTGCGTACTTGCATAGCCCCTGGAACGCCTACGGAGCACCGCTGTGTCCGAGGACAGAGCACTGGAAGAGGCCATGGAGGAAGAAAAAGAGGAGGGGGTGGAGGAGAGAGGTGTGTCACAACCAGTAGTAGCATTTTGGAGGCGTGATGGCGGAACAACCTCCAACACTACTGCACCTTGTCCTGCATCCTTCCCAACTGCCAGAAGAGTGACCCAATGGGCCTTGAAAGACAAGTAACATCCCTGTCCATGCCTGCTGGACCATGAGTCAGCGGTAATATGCACCTTACCGCTGACCGTCCTGTCCAGCGAGGCAAGGACATTGCCTTCCACATGCCGGTAGAGAGCTGGAATCGCCTTCCGTGAGAAAAAGTGGCGTTTGGGTACCTACTACTGAAGAACCGCACATTGCACAAACACACGGAAGGGGGCCGAGTCTACCAACTGAAAAGGTAGCAGTTGAAGTGCTAGCAATTTAGCCAAGCTAGCATTCAACCGCTGGGCATGTGGATGGTTGGGAGATAACTTCTTTCGACGGTCCAGCAGCTGGGGCAGGGAAATTTGCCTGCTACAGTCGGACGTGGCTGTACTGCTAGCAGAGTGCCCGCAAGCACTTGGCTGCGACACACCTAATTGTACACCTTCATTCCTCTCAGTGCAGGTTTCAGAGAGGACTGAAGGTCTAGTGGGGTTGGAGATCTCAGCTGATGAGGAGCAAGGAGAGGTCCGCGTTGTTCTTTGGTGTGGGTCTTTGAGGTAAGCTTACCAACGAGCTGCATGGCAGGTCAACATATGTCTGGTCAAGTATGTGGTGCCCAAGCGGCTGATGTTTTGGCCACGCCAGATACGCTTGAGACATATGTTGCAAATAGCAGCGGTGCAATCTGATGCACTCATCTCAAAAAAGGCCAACACCAAAGAACTTTTAGAATAATGCGCAGAGGCAGCGCCCTGCACAGGCGGAGCTCTGCGGTGTGATTTAGTTGGTGTGCTGCCCCTAAGCTGGCCCCCGAAGGGCATCCTGCCTCGTTGGACATGTGCCTTCTCCACCTCTCTCCTACCAGACACCCACGTGGAGTCAGTGCCATCATCATCCCCTCCCTCTTCATCGCTGGAGCAAACCTGTCAGTATGCTGCAGCTTGTGGAACATGACTGCTAGATTGCTGTCCTTCTTGAGCATCCCCTCTCTCTGCACTCATGCTACTACCTTCCTCTAGCTGAGTATCATCGTCAGAGCCTACAAAACACTGGGCATGCTTCTGGAGCATGTACCCAACACTGTGCTCAAACAGTTCCGGAGACTCCTCTGGAGGACGTGGTGGGTCTAGGGAAGGAGTCACTGATGATGACATTGAGACGAGGGAAGAGGATGCGTTGGCAGCTGCTTTGCTAGTACCCTGAGCCTGAATGACTGAATCACACCGCAGAGCTCCGCCTGTGCAGGTCGCTGCCTCTGCGCGGTATTCTAAAATTTCTTTGATGTGGGCCTTTTTTGAGACGAGTGCATCAGATCGCACCGCTGCTATTTGCAACATATGTCTCAAGCGTATTTCGCGTGGCCAAAACATCAGCCACTTGGGCACCACATGCTTGACCAGACATATGTTGACCTGCCATGCAGCTCGTTGGTAAGCTTACCTCAAAGACCCACACCAAAGAACAAAGCGGACCTCTCCTTGCTCCTCATCAGCTGGGATCTCCAACCCCACTAGACCTTCAGTCCTCTCTGAAACCTGCACTGAGAGGAATGAAGGTGTACAATTAGGTGTGTCACAGCCAAGTGCTTCTGGGCACTCTGCTAACAGTACACCCACGTCCAATTATAGCAGGCAAATTTCCCTGCCCCAGCTGCTGGACCGTCGAAAGAAGTTCACTCCCAGCTATCTACATGCTCAGCGGTTGAATGCTAGCTTGGCTAAATTGCTAGCACTTCAACTGCTGCCTTTTCAGTTGGTAGACTCAGCCCCCTTCCTTGAGTTTGTACAATGTGCGGTTCCTCAGTGGCAGGTCCCCAGATGCCACTTTTTCTCATGGAAGGCGAATCCGGCTCTTTACCGGCATGTGGAAGGCAATGTCCTTGCCTCTCTGGACAGGGTGGTCAGCGGTAAGGTGCATATTACCACTGACTCATGGTCAAGCAGTCATGGACAGGGACGTTGCCTGTCTTTCACGGCCCATTGGGTCACTCTGGCAGCTGGGAAGGATGCAGGACAAGGTGCAGTAGTGTTGGAGGTTGTTCTGCCACCACGTCTCCAAAATGCTACTACTGGTTGTGACACACCTCTCTCCTCCACCCCCTCCTCTTCTTCTTCCTCCATGGCTTCTTCCAGTGCTCTCTCCTCAGAACCAGCGGTGCTCCGTAGGCGTTCCAGGGGCTACGCAAGTATGCAGGCAAAACTATGCCATGCCGTGCTTGCGCTGGTTTGTTTGGGGGACAAGAGCCACACTGGGGCAGATATTTTGTCAGCTCTGCAGGGGAAGGCCGAGAGGTGGTTGACGCCACGCCAGCTTAAGCCAGGAATGGTGGTTTGCGACAATGGCACCAACCTCCTCTCCGCCCTCCGACAGGGACAACTGACCCATGTGCCCTCTGTGGCTCACGTCCTTAACCTGGTGGTGCAGCGGTTTTTGGGAAGGTACCCGGGCTTACAGGATGTCCTGAAGCAGGCCAGGAAAGTCTGTGTGCATTTCCGCCGATCATTTAATGCCTGTGCTCGGCTGGCTGAGCTCCAAAAGGAGTTGAACCTGCCCAAAAACCGCCTTATATGTGACATGCCCACTAGGTGAAACTCAACGTTGGCATTTCTGCAGTGGCTGCACACGCAGCAGAGGGCCATTAATGAGTATCTGTGCGACTACGGCACCAGGGCAGGGTCAGGGGAGCTCGGATTTTTTTTCACCACGCCAGTGGGGCATGATCAGGGATCAAGGATGGTGAGAAGTGACAGTGCATGCATCAGTGACACTGTACCTCTTGTCCACCTGTTTCGAGCATACGCTGCGTGGAATAATGGACAGGGCACTTGAAGCAGAACAGAGGCAGGAAGAGGAGGACTTCCTTGCCGCTCAAGGCCCCCTTTATCCAGACAGTGCTCCTGCTGTCCCACCCATCACACAGGAAGAAGACGAGGAGGAGGAGGAGGAGGATGATTGTGTCAGCATGGAGGTGGAGGCTGGCACTCAGCATCAGCAGCAGCAGCAGCAGCAGCAGCAGTCTTGTAGGGATGATTTACAGTCCCAAGAAACCCGTGGACGTTCAGACAATTTTTTTAGTCCGCAGCCCCAAGGTATGATCGGTTCCAGCAACCATCGCCAGCGCCTGATTTACATGGTGTAGGAATACCTAGGGGCAAAGTCAGACTTGGACACCTTTCCCACCGAAAATCCTCTGGCTTACTGGGTCTTGAGGATGGATCACTGGCCAGAGCTTGCACAGTATGCAGTTGAGCTACTGGCCTGTCCTGCATCCAGCGTTCTTTCAGAACGCACCTTCAGTGCTGCTGGTGGCTTTGTTACCGATCACAGGGTGCACCTGTCCACCGACTCAGTTTATCGACTGACCTTCATCAAGATGAATCAGTCTTGGATCACCCACAGCTACCAAGCACCTGAAGCTGATGTAACCGAATAATTTTTTTTTGAAATATCACATCCCTTCAAGACTGCCTATGCTGATGCTGAGTGACTGTCCTGTTGATTGTCTATCCTCTTCCTCCTCCGCTGATATGTTGGAAGAACATTTTTGGTTCTGGGTGATGCCACCAGCCCAATTTTTCAGCCCCTGTTTAACAGGGGCGTTTAATTAAAATTTTTGATGCAATGCTTTGCAGCAGGGCTCATTCCTGCACCACAACTAGAGTATATGGGAGAGGTTGCAGTGTCGTGGCACCAGCACCAGTGCCAGCAGCCCAATTTTTCAGCCCCTGTTTAACAGGGGCGTTTAATTACAATTTTTGATGCAATGATTTGCAGCAGGGCTCATTCCTGCACCACAACTAGAGTATATGGGAGAGGTTGCAGTGTCGTGGCACCAGCACCAGTGCCAGCAGCCCAATTTTTCAGCCCCTGTTTAACAGGGGCGTGTAATTAAATTTTTTGATGCAATGCTTTGCAGCAGGGCTCATTCCTGCACCACAACTAGAGTATATGGGAGAGGTTGCAGTGTCGTGGCACCAGCACCAGTGCCAGCAACCCAATTTTTCAGCCCCTGTTTAACAGGGGCATGTAATTACAATTCTTGATATAATATTTCACAGCAGGGCCCGTTGCTGTGCCCACTCAGAGTAACTGTGAGGACTTATAGTGTTGTGGCACCAGCACCAGCACCACAACCACCAAAGGTCGATTTTTCTACAACTGTTCAACAATGGCATGTAATTACAATTCTTGATATAATCAGTCACAGCAGGGCGCTCCAGTGCCCACCAAGAGTCACTTTGAGGGCTTACATTGTTGTGGCAACACCAACACCTTGTCCCACCATTTCTGCAGAGCATATAGGGCAGGCCCCTACTTTCAAACATCCAACTTACAAATGTCTCCTACTTGCAAACACAAGGAGACAACAGGAAGTGAGATGAAAAAAGACGGACGGCAAAACAAATTATCCCTATGTTTTCCAAAAAGCTTAAAAATAGATTTTTTGACTGGAGTTACACTTTAAAAATGTACCAGTTCAAAATTACAAACAGATTCTACTTAACACAACAAATCTACACAGTCCCTGTCTTGTTTGAACCGCCTGGATGCTGCTGTCCTGAGTATATAGGGCCTGGGGGCCCCACGTCTTTCCTTTTTTTAATATGGGTATGGGGTTCCCCTTAATATCCATACAAGACCCAAAGGGGCTAGTAATGGGCAGGGGGGGCTACCCATGACAATTTTCTCAATGATTTTCATCCATATTGCCGGAACCAGATATTACATTAAAAACGCAAGCAGTTTGAAATGACTTTTTTTTCAAATTAGTTCTTACACTCCTGATAGCCGCAAAGCAGACTATAGCCAATGCGTGGAAAACAGATGTGGTGAATATTGCAGAAACCAAACGTAGAATGAATCAATCTTTCATCCATGCTAAAATGGACGCTATAGATAAAAACCAGATGACAAAGTTTGATGATATATGGAAACCCTGGATTAAATATTATACGTCAGATAATATTGACAACCAAGTTTTATTGTTATGGTGATTAAGATTTTTTATAGAATTACAACATTAGCTGATATATAAAACCTCCTCCGGAGAATTATTCCCTCCCCTTCCCCTCCTATATACCTTTTATGTTCTTCCCTTACTATATAATACTTACTATAAACATACTTTAGAAGTTATGGTCAAAACTTTAAAATCATATATTTTCTTTTAGACAATTTATATTTTCTTGGGATTAAAATGTTTAAAACTCAGCTATAAGAATGTTTTCAAATTCTAAAATATATAAGGCCATTTATTGTTATTCCCACGAGAATATCTTGAAATTCTTCTTTGCTTTGTATCATCCGTACTTCAATATGTCTACTTTTTATTTCTGGTATCGCATAATTTGTCTTATATTCTGTACATTTAATTTATTTTACTTTCAAATAGTTTATTGATAACAAGCATTAGGAACAGACAGTCACTGTTACAAACATGTGTTCCAAAGAAAGAAAAATTAACACATCACATCAAAATATCAAGCATAGATACAGAGTCAGGCTACATTCAAATATACTAAATGTACTCCATGCTAAAGCGCGGATTAGAACTTGGGCCTACAACTCACATTACCAATAGTATCTCAGGGACAGAGTCCAGTTAACACTAGAAGATGTAGTAGGACAGAACTCTGCACAGATTACTGTGACAACAGTGAGCATACATATATTGTGTAAGTTGAGCATCATTATCAAAAAAGGATAAGGGGAAATGGAGAGAGGTAAGACAGAGCAAGAGATCAGAAAGAAAAAAAGAGGAAGAACCAGAATTAGGGATACAACACAAAAGAATTGAAGGAACTAAGGAAAGAGGGGGGTTGGGAGGGAAGGTGGCACTGACCAGGTGGCTCAAGGATGTCACAAAGGGGTGTGAGCCTCCCCGGCTCCTAATAAGTCAAGCCTAGGGTTTCAAAAGTCGACTATCAAATCCAGGGGGAAGAAAATGGTCTAGCCAAGGGCGCCAGACCTTAAGATGTCGTGGGATCCTGTCCACTATTGTGGCCTCAATTTTGCTGTGTATCATAGCCTGGGTAACCCTATTCTTAACTTCCGCAATATGCAGAAATGGAGACTTCCATGCCTTCGCAATTGTCTGCTTGCCAGCTGTAGTGAGTTGCAAAAAGAGACGCAATTGTGATTTAGTAAAGTCTCGCGGTGGAAGATTAAGTAGGGCCAAAGATGGGTCGGGAGGGAGGGTCACATCAAATAGAATGGAAACCATATGAAATATTGTCGCCCAGAAGCGCTGCACCACAGGACATGTCCACCAAATGTGCAAGTGGGTACCACCAGTGTCACAGCCACGAAAGCAATTGGGGGAGTATGACGGTAGAAATCTAGCTATCCTGGTAGGAACCAGGTACCATCTCATGAGGACTTTATAATTGGCCTCTAGCGCAACAACATTCTGTGAGGAAAGCTTAGTAGTCGCCCATATCGTTGACCAATCGCTATCATCCAGGTCCAAGGATAGGTCCTTGGACCAAGCAGAAACATACGAGGGAGGCAGGGGTGAGGGGGACGTGAGATACACATAAAGACTGGAGATTATGCCCGGGGCATGGGGGTCTGAGTCACAAATACTCTCAAAGAGAGACAATTTGTTCAGGACCCTTTGGGAGCCCATGAGGGTTTGGATAAAATGGGAAATTTGGAGATACCTAAAGCACTCCCGGGGGGGGAGGTGTGAATGGGCTTGTATAGATGGAAAGGGTTTCAGGACACCATTCGAGATGAAGTCCCTGACGCGTTCCAGTCCGGCACGAGACCAGGCCAGGAAAGAGGCAGGCTGAGAAAATGCGGGGGGGAATAGTGGGTGGCCAAGAAGAGATAGTAGGGGTAGGTGTGGGGAAGTCAATTTAAAAGGTCTGCGTAATTTGTCCCAGATTTTCATGGAATGTAGGGTTATAGGATTATGAATAGGACCTCGGGCAGTGGGGGGGAGCCATAAAAGATTAGTGATATGTATGGGATGTAAATCTATTGCCTCCAGAGCTACCCAGAGAGGGATCTCCGTTTTCGCGTGGTAAAGGGTCAACTGAGCAAGTTGAGCTGCATGAAAGTAACGGAGAAAATTGGGAACACCAAGACCCCCATGGAGCTTACTGCGGAGCAAGGTTGAACGTGAGACTCGGGGGGTCCGGGTGCCCCAGATATATTTGTATACCCGACTCTGGATCGCCCTGTGGAAATATGGCGGAATCGCGACCGGGAGGACTCTATACAGGTACAACAACTTCGGCAACAATGACATCTTCACAGCCGCGATCCGCCCCAGCCATGAAACATGTAAAGGCAGCCACGTGTCAAGCATAGAGGACAAGTGTTTAAACATTGGGAGATAATTGGAGCGAAATAAATGGGCGGGGTCACTAGTTAGTTTGATACCCAAGTAGGAAATGGAGGAGGAGGACCATTGAAAGGGAAAATTACTTTTTATGAGGTCGAGAACCTCTGGAGGGAGCGACACGTTGAGGGCTTTGGATTTCTCTTGATTTACCTCTAATCCAGATATTCTTGCAAATTTAGACAGGAGTTGTAGAAGGTTGGGCAGGGAGACATGCGGAGATGTAACAAATAACAGGGCGTCATCTGCGAAAAGACATATTTTGTGAGTTGTAGAAGCGACCTCTACACCCTGAATATTGGGATCTGATCTAATCAAGGCAGCAAGGGGTTCAATTACTAAGGCAAATATTAACGGGGATAAGGGACAACCCTGCCTTGTCCCTCTATTAATTGGGAAACACTCTGAACTGAAGCCCGAGTACTTAACATATGCCTGTGGATGAGTATACAGAGCACTTACCCATTGCAAGAAGTTGGGGCCAAAACCCCAACGTCCCAAAATGTAGTGGAGATAGGGCCACGAGACCGTATCAAAAGCTTTCCTAATATCAAGGGATAAAAGGTGCATGGGAATCTTACGGGACATAGCTAAGTGTTGTAGAAGGACCACCCGACGGATGTTGTCGGCAGCCTGGCGGCGAGGAATGAATCCTACTTGATCCTTATGTATCAGGCCTCCAATGATCGGGTTGAGTCTTAGGGCAAGGATTTTGGCTAGTAGTTTCACATCTACGTTTAAAAGGGATATGGGCCTATAGTTGGACCAAAGGGTGTGGTCAGTATTGGGCTTAGGGATCATGGCAATAATGGCAGTCAGCGAGTCTCGACCAAGGGATTGTTGCTTTAGCAAGGCGTTGAAGGATTTAGAAAGAAGTGGGGCAAGAGTGGATGCGAATTTCTTGTAATACACAGCAGGAAGACCATCCGGGCCAGGGCGTTTATGAGGTTTACGTGATTTAATGGCGGCAAGGACCTCCTCAACCGAGATGGGTTTATCTATAGACTCCCGGCTGGCATCAGGCAATGAAGGTATAGGTAAATCTTGGAAGAGCATCTCCGCCTCAGAAGAGGGAAGAGATCCCCTCGATTCATACAGGTTAGCAAGACGCTTACGGAATTCAGAGAGTACCTTAACAGGGTTGCTAGTATGAGTGCCATTTGCCAGCCGGAGTCTAATAGGTTTATGTATACGGTCTGGTCGTCGAAGACTCAGCGCCAGGAAGGTGTCCGGCTTGTTGGCTTTAGTGTAGATCTTGTGGCCGGACCGGCGGAGAGCTTTCTCCGCAGATTCAGCCAAGAGCAGATCCAGTTCCAACCTGGTTACCTCAAGCTGTTTCTTATTAACATTAGAAGGAGTCGTTTGAAATTGGAGGAACTGGCGTTGGAAGTCAGCCTCCAACCGCTGTAATTTGAGTTTTTTGTCACGCTTTAGATGCGTGGCAACTGAAATACACGTACCTCTGATCACCGGTTTATGCGCTTCCCAGAGGAGGGTCGGCGAAATGTCTGGACTAGCATTAAATTGAAGATAGTCATTAAGGGCAACTTGAATATCGAGACAGTAAGACTGGTTAGTAAGGAGGGCCTCGTTCATACACCAGGATTTATTGTCAGGACGGGGTATTAACGACGAGATCGTAGTTACAACAGCGCAGTGATCTGACCACGAGATGGGTTGTATGGATGATTTCAGCAAAATTGGGGAGGAAGCGATTGGTACAAGGATATGGTCTATTCTAGAAAACGAATTGTGTGGGGGGGAATAGTAAGTATAATTTTTCTTCAATGGGTTACACTCTCTCCAGGAATCTAAAAGGGAATGTTGTTGCAACAATCTACGAAGTTGTGAGGCAGGGGAATAATGATCTGGGGAGTAGGGAGACTTATCCAGATGCGGATGAAGTACCAAATTTGAGTCGCCGCACATAAACAACGTGCCTTTGGCGTGCGTCTTAACTACCCGTAAGAGGTGAGTGAAAAAGGGGATCGGGTTGACGTTTGGGGCATAATAGGAGACAAACGTAGTTTCCACTTCCTGTAAAAGGCCCACCAATATAATATAGCGGCCTGAGGGGTCTTTGATCTCTGTTTGTAATGTGAAGGGCAGGGAGCGGCGGAAAGCAAGTAAAACACCTCTGTGTTTAGTATCTGCAGAGGCGGTATACACTAACGGATAACTGGAGCTAAAATATTTGGGGGTGTTGCGAACAGTAAAATGAGTTTCCTGGAGGGCGACAATATCGGCCCCCAAGGAAACAAAGGTACGGAAGGCCTTTGTTCTCTTATGAGGGGAGTTAAGTCCCTTAACATTAAGGGAAATTATATTTAAAGGGGCCATCTATATGAGCGGGGAAGGATAAATATACATAAAAAAAGTGGGTGAAAAGAGGAGGGTGAGCCACCTGGCCAGAAAGGGAGAGAAAAAGGAAGGAAAAAAGCAAGAAGGAAGCACAAAAGAGGAAAAGGACAGCAAGGGGGGAAGAGAAGAAGGGAGGTAGTGTACAAAACGTAGGGCATCACAATGGTTTAAGAAAAAAACTGAATAAAGGATCTGTAGTGCCCAACCAAATAGTGCGCTAGCTCTTCAGCCAGAAAAGACCGACCGAAGAGGGAGAGCACTGGAGGTGGGGGAGCAGTGACAACTCCCCACTGCAAGCGGATCTAACAATGAAAAACATATTATTAAAGTTAGGACAACATCTTGAGCAAACGTAACATAAACTAAACAGGAGATAAACGGCAGTAACTATAGCCTTCTTAAAAAAAAAAAAAAAAAAAAGGGATTTGCGACTATCGCAGGTCGGAGGGGGAGATAAAGAAAGGAGCAGAGGGAAGGGGGGCAAGGGGAAAGGGCGGGTGTGGGGAAAGCAAAGGAAGGGTGAGGGGAGGAGTAGAGAGGGAGGGGAGAGGGGGGGGGGGGATGAGGGAGATAGGAGGAGAGGAAAAATATGGGGAAGTAGGGGAGGGTAAAAGGAGGGGAATAAGGGAGAGAAATAGCCAGCCCACGAGTAGCATAAATGGAAGCAGGCTAAAAAACATACATCACTCTTGATGAAGTGGAGTGCTGAGGGAGGTGCGGAAGGAGACATCAAATGAAAAATGAAAAAGGGAGGGGCAGGGCGCCGGGACGAGAGGAGGGGAAACGAGCAAGTCATGTCCCCAACTCCCGCCCAGCCCCCCCCCCCCCGCCTCCCCCAGCAGACTGACCAAAAAGAAAACAATCATAAATAAAAATAAGAGAGAGAAAGAAAAAAAAAAAAAAAAAAAAAAAAAAAGCACACAAAAAAAATAAATAAAAATATTCGTGGAAATGGTATGCAGACAGATGAAGTCAATGAAGTATATAACAATATATATATGTAAAATAGAAATAACTGAACCAGAGCTATATCCCCATTAGGGGACATAGAGACCTCGTGTGACACCTAAGTAAGGGCGTCGCAAGCACAGCCAGCTATTGTCACCCAGATAGCAGCACATTATCAATTAAGAACAAAAGAAAAAGGTTTATAAAACACGAGGTGACAAACAAAAAAAGATCAACATTAAAGTGAGTGCTGCAACAGCAGAGCTACAATAGAGGTCCAGAGGTCAGGACCACAAGGAGGTACTCTGAGAGTACTGAGGAAAAAAAAAAAGGTGAGCACCCTCAGGTACATCAGCGAGGCGTGCGGGACTTTGGGCTGAGGAAGGCATCATCCGAACGACGTGAAGGTGTCCCCTTACGGATAGATGTCGGGTCCAGCGGGTTGCGTTTCGGTGTAGCCGAATATGGATGAGCCGTGGATCGAGCCGGGGTGCGGGGTAGCGCAGTCTCTGAGACTTGAGCCGGCAATGTCAGACGAAGGGATTCCAGCAAATGCTGTAAGGATTCCGGGGTTGAGCACGAATGCTGCTGGCCCTGGTATGTGAATTGCAGGGCGAAGGGGAACCTCCAAGTATATTTGAGTTGGTGCTGCATTAAAACTTGAAGTTGAGGCTTCATGGCACGGCGTTTAGCTATAGTTAGCGGAGCCAGGTCGGAGAAGAGCTGATATTTATGCGTTTGGAAGAGCAATTCTTCTTTCTTACGGGCATCATTCAGTAACTGTTCTTTCGTGCGAAAGAAATGTAACTTCACAATAATGTCTCGAGGGGGTCCGTTCGTTTGGCGGCGTGTAAGGGCACGATGAATCCGGTCGAACTCCAACCGTTCGATTGGAATGGAAGGTGAGAGTTCCTGGAACAGTGCGGTCGTAAAAGATTGCACATCTTCCACAGATTCTGGGATGCCGCGTAAGCGCAGGTTGGACCTGCGGGAGCGATTTTCGGCATCCTCCAAACGGGAGAGTAAGGTGGCATTCTCCTCTTTTAACATAGTAAAGGTTTGAGAGTGTTCTTGAAGAGTGAGCTCCATGTCGTCAACTCTTGTTTCCAGGTCAGCCGTGCGCTGACCTATTTCACGGATTTCCCGTGATAGCCTGTCCGTTATTTGTTCCGATGTAGCCTTGAGAGCCTTTTGGAGCATGGTCTCCATGTGTTTTAAAAAGGCATTTTGAGACATACCTGAGGAGGGTAGAGGTGGGGAACCACCAAGGTTAGAGTCCGATTCATCATCATCGCCGCTGTCTGCTTGGTCGGAGGCCGCAGGAGAGGCAGCGTGGTGTAGCTAGGGCCTTAGCCGCCATTTTGGAGGAAGCCCGGGCCAGGGCTTCTTTGATGGGTTTCGGCTTATTCTTGCCCTTCGGTCCCGTGAGTACCATCCCGAGAGACGCCAGTGTTGTCTCAAAGGTGATCCGTGTGGTATCGTAGCGAAATGCGGGTTCAGATGGCTAATATTGATCCGATCTTGCAGCGAGGAGCGCGGAGCTCTAAGGGAGAGCGTCTGCCATGTCGAGCCTCGCGCATGCGCCCCCCCATTTAATTTATTTTAACATAAAATAAAAACTTTTGAACGAGAAATGACTTTTTTTCCGTTAAATGTCATTTTGTGCAGGGACTGTTCTAAACACGGGAAACACGTGGCATTTCACAGGCATACTATAGACACCCACCAGGAACGATATTTAAAGGACTATTTCACTTTTTTTTTTCACTTTAATCGTCATTAAAATCAGTGCTCCCGCCAAAACTGCCATTTTTAAAAACATTTTAGGCATTGACCCATGTCCTCTGGGGCAGGAGCCAGGTCCCCAAACCCTTTTTAGGACAGTATCTTGCATATTAGCCATTAAAATTAGCACTTTTTATTTTGAACGTTGGAGTCCCATAGACTTCAATGGGGTTCTAAAGTTCGTACGAATTTTCGGTCCGTTTCGAAATTTCTGGTGCGAACCTAAACGGGGGGTGTTCGGCTCATCCCTACTGCAGATGGCTTATAGCTCAATTACAGAAGAGCAATATAATTAGCTATATAGGTGGATAATGGTGTATACTGCGCTCAGGGCACACAGACAACACCCACAAACTCCTGCAGATGGCTGAAAGCTCAATTACAGAAGAGCAATATAGCTACCCTGTTTCCCCTAAAATAAGTCCTAGCGTGATTGACGGTTATGGCTGCAATATAAGCCCTACCCCTCAAATAAACCCTAGTTAAAGTCCTTGTAGGTCTTATTTCCAGTGTAGGGCTTATTTTCGGGGGAAACAGGGTAGGGCTTATTTGGGGGGTAGGGCTTATATTGCAGCCATCACCAACAATCATGCTAGGTCTTATTTTAGGGGAAACAGGGTATATAGGTGAATAATGGTGTATACTGCACTCAGGGCACACAGACAACACCCACAAACTCCTGCAGCTGGCTGAAAGCTCAATTACAGAAGAGCAATATAGCTATATAGGTGGATAATGGTGTATACTGCGCTCAGGGCACACAGACAACACCCATAAACTCCTGCAGCTGGCTGAAAGCTCAATTATAGAAGAGCAATATAGCTATATAGGTGGATAATGGTGTATACTGCACTCAGGGCACACAGACAACACCCACAAACTCCTGCAGCTGGCTGAAAGCTCAATTATAGAAGAGCAATATAGCTATATAGGTGGATAATGGTGTATACTGCACTCAGGGCACACAGACAACACCCACAAACTCCTGCAGCTGGCTGAAAGCTCAATTATAGAAGAGCAATATAGCTATATAGGTGGATAATGGTGTATACTGCACTCAGGGCACACAGACAACACCCACAAACTCCTGCAGCTGGCTGAAAGCTCAATTACAGAAGAGCAATATAGCTATATAGGTGGATAATGGTGTATACTGCGCTCAGGGCACACAGACAACACCCACAAACTCCTGCAGCTGGCTGAAAGCTCAATTACAGAAGAGCAGAACAGCCCACGGAGTTCTGGCTTCGCCAAATGGGTGAACAGCTGGTGTTCGAGTCGAAAATGCGTTCGACTCGAACACCAAGCTCATTCCTACTGCTGATAGTTGACTAGAGTTATTTATTGGCCTTTGCAGAATATATTTAGTTTTTTTAATGCTAGTTACAGCTGTGGTAGGTTTTCAGTGGTAAACTTGGAGAAATGTCTACATCAGGCTGAGACCCATACTGTCGTGATTCAGAAATATGCATTAACATACCCATTACTGCATTGTTAATGGTACCCCGATTCAACTGCATTGCAGCACCCTATAATGCACAGGTCTTTCAATAATTTTTTTTTTTTTTTTTGTATTTTTTTTTCTTTAGGTAGCTTTACATCCACTTTAAATGAATGGGCTATTTTAATGCCTCACACTTTAACACATACAGTCATGGCCACAAATATTGGAACCCTTAAATTTCTGTAAGATAATGCAACACTTCGCCCAGAAAATTGTTGCAATTACAAATGCTGAGGCATTTTCATGTTTATTTCTTTTGTTTGTATTGGTATGACACAAAAAAGAAGAGAAACAAAATTCCAAATCTGACATATTCCACACACAACTACAAAAATGGACTGGGCAAAATCTTTGGCCCCCTCAATTTATCATTGGGTAGCACACCCTTTGAAAATAAATAATTGAAATTAAACTTCCTGTAACCATCAGAAGAGTTTCTTACACCTCTCTACTAGAATCTTGGACCACTCTTCTTTCGCCAACTGCTCCAGGTCTCTCAGTTTGGATGGTTCTTTTTCCTAACTGCTGTTTTGAGATCTCTCCTCTGGTGCTCTGTTGGATTTAGATCTGGACTTATTGCTGGTCAGTTCAGTACTTGAGCATTTTGTCTTAGGCCGCGTACACACGGGCGGACTGTCTGCCCAACTTAGTCCGCCGAAACACATTTGAGCGGACAGTCCGCTCGTCTGTGGGCTTCAGCGGACTTTTTCAGCGGACAGTCTGACGAACAAAGTCTTACGGAATTTCCGTAAGATTGTCCGTTTAAACTTGGTTTGAGCGGACAGTCCGCCCGTGTGTGTGCCAGTCCGCTGTACTTTCGAAATGAGCGGACTTTTCCCGCCCGGAAAAAAGTCCGCTCATTTCGAGCGGGTATCCAGGTAGGCGGAGCACGCGACGGAGCTGCCTGGTATGGACTTAAAGGGGAACCCCAACGCCGAAAAAAATCGGCGTGGGGGTGCCCCCCAAGTCCACAACAGACCCTTGTCCGAGCACGCTACCCGGCCGGCCAGGAAAGGGGGGCGAGCGAGCGCCCCCCCCTCCTGAGCCGTACCAGGCCGCGTGCCCTCAACATGGGGGGTGCCTTGGGGAAGGGGGGGCCGTGCGGCCACCCACCCCAAAGCACCTTGTCCCCATGTTGATGAGGACAAGGGCCTCTTCCCGACAACCCTGGCCGTTGGTTGTCGGGGTCTGCGAGCGGGGGGCTTATCGGAATCCGGGAGCCCCCTTTAATAAGGGGGCCCCCGGATACCGGCCCCCCACCCTATGTGAATGAGTATGGGGTACAATGTACCCCTACCCATTCACCTGTAAAATAAAAGTACCAAAAAAAAAACACAACACACGAGATAAAATATTTTATTGCACAGCTCCGGGGGTCTTCCGTCTTCGGGGGTCTTCTCGCCGGACTCCTCCGCTATCTTCTTGTAGCTCTTTTGCTAGCGGAGGAGTCCGGCTTTCTTCCTCCCCGCCGCCGGCCTCTTCTCCCGACTTCGGGGGTCTTGTCCCCCTCTTCGGTTCTTCTGCCGGGCCACCGCGCCTTCTTATAGCTCTTTTACAGGCGGTGGCCCGGTCTTCTGTCGCCGCTGTCGCCGCGGCCGCCTTCCGTTCTTCTTCTTCTTCTTCTCCAGGAGATGTTGCCTCGACGATCTCTCCGGCCGGAATGCCAGAGCCGCGCTGCGCGGCCATTTATATAGTGACACTGGGGCGGTGTCACATAGTATATGTCACATGGGTTGGTCACATGGGTTGATGTCACATGGGGATTATGACATCGTAAGGGGGCGGGGTCACCATGTGACACCAACCCATGTGACATATACCATGTGACACCGCCCCATTGTCACTATATAAGTGGCCGCGCAGCGCGGCTCTGGCATTCCGGCCGGAGAGATCGTCGAGGCAACATCTCCTGGAGAAGAAGAAGAAGAAGAAGAAGAAGAAGAAGAAGAAGAACGGAAGGCGGCGGCGGCGGCGCCGGCGACGGCGGCGACAGCGGCGACAGAAGACCGGGCCACCGCCTGTAAAAGAGCTATAAGAAGGCGCGGTGGCCCGGCAGAAGAACCGAAGAGGGGGACAAGACCCCCGAAGTCGGGAGAAGAGGCCGGCGGCGGGGAGGAAGAAAGCCGGACTCCTCCGCTAGCAAAAGAGCTACAAGAAGATAGCGGAGGAGTCCGGCGAGAAGACCCCCGAAGACGGAAGACCTCCGGAGCTGTGCAATAAAATATTTTATCTCGTGTGTTGTGTTTTTTTTTTTTGGTACTTTTATTTTACAGATGAATGGGTAGGGGTACATTGTACCCCATACTCATTCACATAGGGTGGGGGGCTGGTATCCGGGGGCCCCCTTATTAAAGGGGGCTCCCGGATTCCGATAAGCCCCCCGCCCGCAGACCCCGACAACCAACGGCCAGGGTTGTCGGGAAGAGGCCCTTGTCCTCATCAACATGGGGACAAGGTGCTTTGGGGTGGGGGGGCCGCGCGGCCCCCCCTTCCCCAAGGCACCCCCCATGTTGAGGGCACGCGGCCTGGTACGGCTCAGGAGGGGGGGGGGGGGGGCGCTCGCTCGCCCCCCTTTCCTGGCCGGCCGGGTAGCGTGCTCGGACAAGGGTCTGTTGTGGACTTGGGGGGCACCCCCACGCCGATTTTTTTCGGCGTTGGGGTTCCCCTTTAAGTCCATTCCAGGCGGCGGGCCAGCGACGTCTCCTTCGCGGGCCCCGCCTACCTGGAGACGCGCTCGAAATGAGCGGACTTTCCTCCGCGTGTGTGGGTGAGTCCGTTCATTTCAAAAGTAGAGCGGATTGTATGGCGGACTTAGTCCGCCGAATTAGTCCGCTCAAAAAGTGCCGTGTGTGGGCAAGTCCGTTCATTCAAAAGTTTGGACGGACTGTCTGTCGGATTGTCTGACGAACTTAGTTGGCCAGACAATCCGCCCGTGTGTACGCGGCCTTAAGCTATTTCTGTGTGCTTTTTTTTTTTTTTTTTTTTTTTTTTTTTTATAAAATTTTATTGAAAAAAAGCATAGAACAAATTGTACATAATACAAAGGCGAACATTTTCTCATTGAAATAGAAAGATCGAGTGACAACAATCATACAGCTTAGGGTTTGGTAGTAACTAAACAGTGTGTACTTAGCTTAAGGGAAGACTAACCATTCTCCCCGAAGAAGGGAGAAGGGGAAGCTTCAACTGGATGGATCTGGAGGTCAGAAGGTAACCTGGTGTGTTTTATAGAAGCGAACTACAGGATAAAATAAAGTATATACTGAATATGAAATAAAATAAATATGAAATAAAATAACCGTGGGGGGGGGGGGGAGCGGGAGGGGGGGGGGGATTGGTCAGTAGCAGGTGCAGTTCATTGCATAGTGGGGGGGGGGGGAGAGATGCTGCACAGAGCCCGGCTGTCCATGGAAGGTGAAGAGTCCCCGTGTGGGGGGAGAGAGAGTCCGGAGCACAGAGACCCGCTTGGTACGGTTTCAGGTTGCAGCGATTATCGCCGTTGGCGCGTGTCCCTTATGGATGAAGGAGTGGTCCTCAAGGTGGGCTCGTACCTGTGGGGTGAGTTTAGATGCCATATAGAAGCCCCATCTGTTGTGAAAACGTAGTTTGGCTTTGGCGTTGAGAAAGCTAGTGTTCAATTTGTCCCAGAAGAGGAGATGCATAAGTTCTCTGTCTACTTGTGGAACAGAGGGTTTAGTCGTGGTTGTCCAGTTGGCTAGGATGGTTCTCCTAGCGAGTAACAAGCAGAGCAAGGCCCACTCCTTGCCCAGAGGTGTGGGGGTAGCCGACCAGGGGAGTAGTTTGGGGTCCCAATACCCAAAGATAAGGAGTAGCGGGTCCTTGGGGAGTTTCAGGAGTGTTATCTTGAAAATAAAAGCCAAAATTCCATCCCAGAATGCGGAGATGGCCAGGCAAGACCAATAGCGGTGGGTAAGGGAGGGTCTTGGATGCTGGCATAGAGGGCACAAAGAAGCAGCAGATTGACACGAAGGTGAGGAATGTAGAAAAGGTATGTGCGCTCGATGTACAATTTTTAGTTGGGTTTCCCTCCAAGTTTCATTTGGTACCAAATTATAGACTGTTTGGAGTCCGTGTAGGATCTTATCCACAATATCGGTACTTGGGAAATCTTTGGCCCAGTTAGAGACCGAGGAAGATTCCAGAGAGGGTGTAGTATTCAGTAGTAGAGGTTTGTAAATATCAGAGATGCCATAAGAGTCTTTGTGGAGAAGTACTTCGATGAAAGAGGATTGGAATCTTGCATGTTCCGCTCTGCAAGTTTTCTGCAAGAAGCTGAGGCATTGGCCATGGTGAAAGGCGGAGGAATCCGGTAAGGAGAACTTGACAGCTAGCCGGCGGAAGGGAAGTGCTCGACCAGAGTCCGGGTCACATAAGGAGAAAAAGGTGTCGAGGCCCTGTTGACGCCATGTTTCATAGGGTTGGCGGTCCAACCCCGGGGTAAAGTGCGGGTTGCCTTGTATCGGGAGATGTCTAGAAATGAAGGGGGACAGCTTAAGGCTCTTCCGTGTTTCTCTCCAGGCAATAGCCGTGTCTCTCAGTAACAGGTTGTGTTGCAATGACGGATCCAATTGTTTCCATTTGCAATGGAGAAGAGCAGCTAGGGAGTAAGGATGGGTCATTGCAGCTTCCAGTGGGTAATTAGAGCAGCGGGATTTTTGGGATATCCAGTCTAGACCTACCCTCAAAAGACATGCTAGGTTATACATTCTAAGATTGGGAAGGCTAATACCCCCTTCGCTCCTGGGAAGGTGAAGTTTAGAGAAGGCTATGCGGGGTCTCTTGCCTCGCCACAGGAATTTAGAGATTGCTGAGTTTAAAAGTTTTGTATCCTTATGTCTAAGGAGTAAGGGTATCGTCTGAAGGGGATACAGGAGGCGTGCAAAGCTGACCATTTTTACCAGGTGACACCTTCCCAAGAGCGAAAGAGGCAGATCCATCCAGTTGTCTAATTCCTGTATAAGTTTGGCAAAGAGGGGGGGGGGTAGTTCAGGTGGTAGAGAGATGAGGGGAGCCTCCCTATCTTAATGCCCAAGTATGTGATATGGGTTCTGGCTACTTTGAAAATGGAGTGGTTTGCCCATGTCGGGGGTGGAAGGGATCCCAGGGGGAGTATTTAGCTCTTGGAGTAATTAATACGCAGTCCCGAGCACTGTCTAAAACGGTCAAATAAGAATTTAATCGTGGGCATGTCTGTTGAAGGGTTGGCGGAGAATATCAAGACATCGTCAGCAAAGAGGGAGGTTCTTAATTCGTGCGACCCGATTTCGATCCCGTGTAGCGGAGCTTTATATGTCAGGTATCTGGATAGTGGCTCCAAGGCCAGATTAAAGAGGAGTGGGGACAGGGGGCAACCTTGTCTGGTTCCCTTATGGAGCCGGAACTCATCCGAGAGGAGGCCAGCGGCCACCAGTCTGGCTGCAGGGGATGTGTACATGGAGCTGATCAGGTGTAGAAATGGTCCGGTGAAGCCCATATCTCCCAGTACCATGGACAGCCATTCAAAATTGACATTGTCAAAAGCCTTTTCGGCATCTAGAGTGATAATGGCTAGATCGCTGGTAGGGTGACATCTGGCATGTTCTAGTGCCATCATCACCTTCCTGATATTGATAGTTGCCGTTCTGCCCTTGACAAAACCTGACTGGGCGGAGTGGATCAGGGAGGGGATGATGTCAGCCAGTCTATTAGCTATTATTTTGGAAAGAATTTTGACGTCAAGGTTTAGAAGCGAGATGGGTCTATATGACCCAGGCTCTTGTGGGTCTTTACCCTTTTTTTCTAACAACTTAATAATTGCTTGGTTACTGGACGGGAGATAGGGGCCACCAGACCATATATGTTGGTAGACATCGGCCAGGGTCGGGGTTAGAAGTGCGTTTAAAGATTTATAAAACTCGCCTGATAGGCCATCCGGGCCTGGGGCTTTGGAGGAAGCTAGCTTACGAATCGTATCGGATATCTCCGAGGGGGAAATGGGGGCGTTTAACGAATCGAGTTGAGCGGGAGATACTCGGGTCAATTGTACTTCGTCGAGGAAGTCGCGAGCGGTGGGTCGGTCAATAGGGTCCGCCGCATATAGGGAGGAATAAAAGCGGAGCATCGTCGCATTGATGCCCTTTGGAGTAGTCGCGACTGTGCCATCGGGGTCGCGTAGCGACGATATGACCGTGGGGCGGTAGGTTCCCTTGCATAGTCTGGCAAGAAGCTTGCCAGCCTTGTTGCCAAATTTGTGTAGAGTGGCGTCGAAGTGAGCATGTTTAGTGTTTTCCAAGGTTTCGGCCCAAGTGTCAAATGACTGCTTGGCTATATGCCAGGCCTCGCGATTTTCGGGGGAGTTTAAGGCATAGAGTGCTCGCTGGGCCTGATGTAATCTGGAACTGGAGGCTTTGTATTGAGACTGGGCGTGTTTCTTGAATGAGGAGGCATAAGAGATAATGCGTCCCCTAAGGAACGCCTTACCTGCGTCCCAAAACAAGTGTGGGTTGTCAGCATGTATTGCGTTCGTCTGTGAATATGATGCCCATTCTTTCGTCATGTAAGCTTGAAAATCTGCGTTGTGCTGCAAATAGGAGGGGAAACGCCAAATTTTGGGATTGGGGTGAATGTCGGGGGTCTCTAGAGTCACTGATATCGGAGCATGATCTGATATGGCTATATCATGGATTTCCGCTTTAGGAAGGAAGGGGATTAAGTCATTGGAACTAAAAAAATAGTCAATCCTTGAAAAGACATTGTGGGGATAAGAGTAAAAGGAAAATTCCCGGTCGGTCGGGTGGTGTAGTCGCCAAATGTCATGTAGGTGAAGGGATTCCATAGTCATTGCCAGGCTCGTGGGAATAGTAACAGTCGAACAGAGTGTGGGGCGCAATGATGAGGATTTGTCATCTACCGGGTGGGTAACGGAATTAAAATCGCCCCCCACCAGATGCGGGAGGTGGGGGAAGCGCAGGAGCCAACTAGTCAATGCGCTGAAAAAAGGTTTTGTGGGGCTATTGGGGGCATAGACGTTCGTAATAGCAAGTTCCTTGGTCCCTATGAGGGCCCTGATCGTGAGGAGTCTGCCCTGTTGGTCTGTGTCCGTAGATAGGATCTTACAAGGAAGATTCTTATTAATAAGAATAAGAACCCCTGCTTTCCGGCCCACGGCCTCAGAACCTACCACCTCACCCACCCAGAGCTTCCTCATCCGAACAAAGTCGGATGAGGAGAGATGGGTTTCTTGTAACAACGCTACGTCTGTTTTGAGTCTCTTGAGGTGTCGCAGTATCTTCATACGTTTGTTAGGGGAACGAAGCCCTTTAACGTTCCACGAGACTACTTGTAGCATGGTGGAGCGTTAAAAGCGGTAACAGTGCGGATTAGTAGTACCATGTAGTAGGGAGGACCCGGGGCATGTAGTAACAGGAGCTTTGCTCCCGATAGGGCTAGGGCAGCCCCTGATAAGGTAGCAACAAGGGAGAGTAATTTGAGGGAAAGTGCAGCTGTGGGAATAAGTAGAAGGAAGGGGCGGGGAAGGGAGCGGCAAATGTGCCAAGCATAATAACAAAGAAAGTAAGAACAACTCACTGTGAACTTCACTTTTTTCCGCATGGGGGTCACTGTGTAGACCAGCTCCCAGAACCAGGCCTCCGAACTGACATAGAAATGGCTGCCCTAAAAAGAAGTAGCACGGCATGCCGTCAACCCAGGCAAGGATCAGAACGAAGTGAGATGGTCTGCACAGAAGAATCCACAGGGGGAACAAGTGGGTATAACCTGAGAGAAAATAAAAACACAAACAATGAGGAAAACAGTTATAATAGGACAATAAAAGAACAACCAGAAGCCGAAGGCATATGTGGCACGGTAAAAGACATAAGTTCAGTCAATGTAGCGTACGGGGCCCGTCACGGCCCTGGTCAAATATTACCTGAGGAGCGCATGCATAGCGCAAGTGGCCCAGGAGGGGATTGATTCATGTAGAAGCCACTTCTACCATGAGAAAACGGGTGGAAGGTGAAGCTTCGTCCCTAAAAGGGAGGGAAGACAAAAAGGTAACAAGGTCCTGGGGTTCATCAACGTGGGTTGAGAGCGTGAGGAGCTGGACCTGAGGCCCTGAAGCGCTTGGGGGAATCCTTCCGTGGGCTCCTCTGGTCAAGGGCTCTATTGACTGGGGCAGCTTTGGGAGCCGGGCTGAGTGGAGGGCCCGAGCGTAGCGATTTCAGAAAACGTGATGCATCGTCCGGGTCTTGAAAAGAGAGCTGTTCTCCGTTGGGTGCTTTGATCCGTAAGATTGCCGGAAATGCCAGAGTGAATTTCATCTGCCGTTGAAATAGTTCCGTACAGATATGTTGAAAGGCCTTCCGTTTCTTGGAAACATCCACTGAATAGTCAGCAAAGATCAGAATTTTGACCCCGTCGATCTGAAGTGATCTGGACTGACGATACTGCTGCAGAATGGAGGCTTTGTCTGAATAATTCAGGTATTTGGCAATGATCGGACGCGGGGACTTGCGATCAGAGTTGGGCGCCCCCACACGATGTGCTCGTTCCACGACGAAGGGTCCCCCCAGGCCCAGAGCCTCCGGGATGCGGCTTGCGCACAGGTCTGATAGGGCGGATTGGTGAAGCGACTCGGGGATACCTACAAAACGCAGGTTGCTCCTCCTGGACCTATTCTCGAGGTCATCGAGCTTTTCCAAGATATATTTGTTAGTTCTGTCCTGAGCTTGTTCCAAGGACTGCGTTTGGTATAGTTCTTCCTCTAAAGTAGAGATGCGATTTTCAGCCTCATTGAGTCTGGATGCATGTTCCCCGAGTTGGGCTTGAAATTTATGCATGCCTTGGGTGACAGCTTTCTCAACAGAGGCAGCTATCATGGGGGAGAGGAGAGCAGCAACAGCTTGTGCCAGAAGCTCTGTCTGTGGATCCTGCAGCGGTGGGGATGGCAGATGATGCAGCATGGTCACAGGCGCTACAGGCCCAGGTACATGTGTGGAGGTTGGAGATTGTAGGGAAGAGGGTGCCTTGGAGGTTGTTTGGCCTTGTGCTGGGTCTCCTACCTCCATGGCTGGCGCTGGCTCCTCCGGGTAGGCCGCGCAGGCCGGAGCGGTGACCGGAGCGGTGTAGGCCGAAGCCGGGGCCTCGATTTGCGGCGCGGCCTGCCGCGCGGTGGCGGCCGCTTACGAACGCGGCCCGTTTTTTTCCACAAACCGGTTCATCCTGGAGCTGGTAGCGTGGGGAAGTTAGCTGGCCGGTGGATCGGGCGAAATCGCCGGATTTGGAGCAGATTTAGAGGCCGGTCTGCGGGAGCTGTGAGAGGGGACAGCTACTCCATGCGGCGCCGGAACCAGAAGTCTGGTGATTCTGTGTGCTTTTTAAGGTGTGCTTTGGGTCATTGTCCTGCTGGTAGATCTATGACCTCTGACGGAGACCCAACTTACTGACACTGGGCCCTACATTGCACCCCAGAATTCTTTGGTAGTTTTCAGATTTCATAATGCCATGCACAAGGTCAAGACATCCAGTGCCTGAAGCAGCAAAGCAACCCCAAAGCTTCAATGAACCTCCACCATGTTTGACTGTAGGGACTGTATACTTTTCTTTAAAGGCCTCATTTCTTTTTCTGAAAACAGTAGAATGATGGACTTTAACAAAAATCTGCAATTTTGTTTTGTCTGTCCACAGCACATTCCTGCAAAAAAAATTTTTCTTTCTCCAATAAGTTTTGTCAAACTCTTTGATCACTTTTTCCTCTTTCGTTCACATCCAAGAAGCAGGGCTGCCATCAAGGGGGTACAGCCCACACTCTTGTAAGGGGCCCCAGAGTCTAGAAGGGCCCGGGTGAGAGAAGGCAGGGAGAGGTGTATGAAAGCTCCGTGGCTGTCCTGGCTTTCAGAATGTGTGCGAGTCAGCAGCTGCTGCTGTGTCACTGACATCGGGCTCTTTGCTGCCACCTCTGGTCAATTCCAGCATGTGCACTTCTAGTGTGTTTTGCACAAGAGCTGGGACCGGGAACAGCACCTTCCAAGTAAGGACTAATGTACAACTGAAGAGGAACGAAGGTGGGGTGGTATACATGTGTGTGTCTGTGTACATATGTGTGTGTGCCTATGTGTATGTGTACATGTGTGTCTGTGTACATATGTGTGTGTGTGTGTGTGTACATGTGTGTGTGTGTGTGTGTGTGCCTATGTGCATGTGTACATGTGTGTGTCTGTGTACACATGTGTGTGTGCCAGTGCATGTGTACATGTGTGTTCGTTTGTGTGTGCCTGTGTTCATGTGTACATGTGTATGTCTGTGTACATATGTGTGTGCCTGTGTACGTGTCTGATAGGGGCTTCGGGCATACAGATGTGAGGGGGGCTGAGAGGGTACAGATGTGAAGGGGGCTGAGAGGGTACAGATGTGAGGGGGGCTGAGAGGGTACAGGTGTTAGGGGGGCTGAGAGCGTACAGGTGTTAGTGGGGCTGAGAGCGTACAGGTGTTAGTGGGGCTGAGAGCGTACAGGTGTTAGGGGGACGCGAGCGTACAGGCGTTAGGGGGGCTGAGAGCGTACAGGTGTTAGGGGGGATGCGAGCGTACAGCTGCTGGTTTTGAGATGTCTCTTTTGGGCAAAATATCAATATGAAAGCACTGATGACTTATAATATACTGTTCATTTACATATATGACGTTGTAAGTGTTAAAATAAAAGGAGCGTGAACAGAAGGACTTGATGGGATGGCTAGTGGGCGGATTCTGTGGGATGGCCATTGGGCCCCACAATTTCTGATGGCTGCCCTGCCAAGAAGATTAGCTACAGTGCCATGGGCTGGAAACTTCTTGACAATGTTGCGCACAGTAGACACAGGAATTTTAAGATTTCTGGAGATGGACTTGTAACTTTGAGACTGTCCAGTCTTTTCCACAATTTTTGTTCTCAAATCCTCTGATAATTCTTTGCTGGTCTTTGTCTTCTCCTTGCTCCGTGGGGCACACAGAGACACATAACAGAAAGGTTGAGTAAACTTTTCACCATTTTAATTGGTTGCTGGTGTGATATCTATATCATCAGCATCTGTTAATTGATACAGATGAGTTTAATTACAAATTACAGGAGCCTCACAAACTTGCAATGCAATTATTTCTTACAATTTTGCCAAACATTTTGTCCAGTTCATTTTTAGAGTTTTGCGTGGAATGTGCCAGATTTGGCTTTTTGTTTCTCCACATTTTTGTGTCATACCAATGCAAGCAAAATAAATAAACACGAGAATGCCTAAATATTTATAATTGCAACAAATTTCTGGTCTAAGTGGTGCATTATCTGACAGAAATGCAGGGGTGACAATATTTTTGGCCATGACTGCATGCATTAATACACTGCAACAGTGTGAATTCAGTCCCATAGCTTACCAAATTCACCTTATATTGAGAGGTCATATTTTAACACTATGCTGACATCATTTGGGTTTGATATAAAGTTTCAAAGGCATGATCACACAAGATCTAATCAAGTTTTTTTTTTTTTTTTTGTCTCAGACATTCCTCACAGAGAGATTGCTCATGGAAACGCTTTCAAAGTAGAAGGTCCAAATGAGGACTGTCCAGATGTATTACCACATGAGATAACATGTTCTCATGAAAATGTAAGTATAACACCTAAAGAGGAAATCCGCTTTCATTTAAAAATAATATAGCATTTAAAATAGTAACTCAAACCATTTTGTAATTTAATGTTATTAAAAATCATCTTTTCATTTCAATCCGAAGCCACTGTAGTTTTATAGCTGTCAATTCACAATTCTATGCAATATGGCAACCTGGAGGCATTCTATACACAAAATACATTTTCCTCAAATGTCTGCACTGCAATGATGCAAATCCACCGTAATAGGATTATAATTTTTGGTGAGACACTGCCTAAGCGTTATTTACTTCTAAAGGAATGCAGGCACTAAAACGTCCCTCATTGTAACCAGACCTCTCAATTCAGAAATCAATCTTGCAAGGACGTAGTGGAACAGACTGCTTTGTGTTAGTAGAAATCTGCTACACATTATACAGATTTAATAAAATGTTTGCAACCGGGTGACCCTCTGATGCTACGGGGAAGCCATAGGGATGTCCCCGTAGCATCAGAGGGGGCTGGGTCACCCGGGGACGTCCCATGTGACCCCACCCTCAGTTATAAAAGTACTGTCATCTAAGAGGACGGTCATTACAGCAGGTGGCAGAGGCGGATCGGTGGCGGCGTGCTGTTTTTTTTTTCAGTCAGTCGGAGTGAGAGAAGAAGAAGATGAATGGACTTTGTGGGACAGTTTTATTTTAAATGTTTTTACTAAAGGACTTGTCCCAAGCCGTGTTATGTAATTTTTACCATTTTCACACTTTTTTTGTGAAATGGTAGGGGTACATTTGTACCCCGTTATTTCACACAGGGGGGGGCAGGATCTGGGGGTCCCTTTGTTAAAGGGGGCTACCAGATTCTGATAAGCCCCCCACCCGCAGATGCCCACAACCACCGGGTAAGGGTTGTGGGGAAGAGGCCCTTGTCCCCATCAACATGGGGACAAGGTGCTTTGGGGGGGGGGGGCTACACCAAAGCACCCTCCCCATGTTGAGGGCATGTGACCTAGTACGGTTCAGGAGAGGGGCACTCTCTTGTCCCCCCCTCTTTTCCTGTGGCCTGCCAGGTTGCGTGCTCAAATAAGGGTCTGGTATGGATTTTGAGGGGGAACCCCACACCATTTGTTTTTTAAGTTTGACACAGGGTTCCCCTTAATATCTATACCAGACCTGAAGGGCCTGGTGTGGAATTTGGGGGGACCCCCCCCCCACGCAATTTTGTTTTTTTACATTTTGGTTCGGTGTTCCCTTTATTATTCATACCAGACCCGAATTGCCTGGTAATGGACTGGGGTGGAATCCCATGCTATTTTTTTCATTGACTTTTATGTGCATTGCCGGGACCGAAAATTCATTATAGCCGCAAGTACTTTTAACGACTTAAGCCCCGGACAATTTTCCAGCTAAAGGATCAAGCCCCTTTTTGCGATTCAACACTGCATCGCTTTAACTGACAATCGTGCGACGTGGCTCTGAAACAAAATTGACATCGTTTTTTTCCCCACATATAGTGCTTTTTTTTGGTGGTATTTGATCACCCTTGCGTTTTTTATTTTTTGCTCTATAAACAAAAAAAGACCGACAATTTTGAAAAAAACACATTATTTTTTACATTTTGCTATAATAAATATCCCCCAAAAATATATAAAAAAACATTTTTTTCCTCCGTTTAGGCTGATACGGAGACCAGCCTCCCTTCTACATATTTTTGGTAAAAAAAAAATGCAATAAGCGTTTATTGATTGGTTTGCGCAAAAGTTATAGTGTCTACAAAATAGGGGATAGTTTTAAGGCATTTTATTTAAGGCAATTAAAAATGCACTGATTACTGTAAAAATTTCACTAGCAGTGAAGGGGTTAACCACTAGGGGGCAGTGTAGGGGTTAAGTAAGTGTGTGTTTTTTTAACTGTAGAGGGCGTGGCTTCGCATATGACGTCACTGATGGTCTTTCCCTATAACAGGGAACAGACGATCAGTGACAGTCTCCGTAGGAAGAACGAGGAGAGGTTTGTTTACACTTATCTCTCCTCGTTCTTCAGCTCTGTGACACAATCGCGGGACACCGGAGATCAGGTCGCGAGTGCATCGCCTAAACACTTTATGACAATAACTTGCATATAAGCCTTTAAAATTAGCACTTTTGATTATTCATGTTAGTGTCCCATAGACTTTAACGGTGTTCGCACAAATTTTTGGCGTGTTCGTATGTTCTGCTGAGAACCGTACGGGGGTGGGGGGTGTTCGGCTCATCCCTAGTGGCAACAAATGAGATATGCAAAATACTCGCCATGCCTCTTAGCAAATACCTTAAAACTTTGATAGGTAGTCAAGTTACGCCCTTTAAAAGCCTGAAGGTGGTCATTAGATTTTGAGCCCTTGTACATAGCTAGTGTCATGGATCTGCAGTAATGTTTGTCTTTCAGCTTACTTCTCCATGTGTTCAGCTTGAGAGACCAGCCTCCCTTCACCTGGTTGCTTAAGTAATCTCTCCTGAAAGCATGACTCTACCCCAGGCCGTATCAGGGAACACTATATTAAAGTGGTTGTAAACCCTTACAAACCACTTTGACCTACAGGTAAGCCTAGATTAAGGCTTACCTGTAGGTCCAAGCAATATCTCCTAAACCTATATGGTTTAGGAGATATTTGCCCGAAAACGGGCACCGCTGTCTATGGCGCATGCGCCGTAGACAGCGGCGCGCAGGCGCACTGAGCGTGGCATTTCCAAGAATGGAGCTGCCGCGCGTGTCGACTCCAGTGCGCATGCACGGGAGTGACGTCATCGCGGCTTCGCCGAATGACAGCGGCGGAGCTGCGCGACCCCACCAACAAGATGGATGCGGCGGACTACAGGGGACAGCGGCGACTTCGCTGGCTCCTGTGTCAGGTAAGTGACACATAATGGGCTACTATGCGATGCATAGTAGTCCATTATGCTTTGCCTTTGCAGAGAATGAACGAGGAAGTAAACTCATCAGGGTTTACTTCCTCTTTAACCTGTGCACTGCAAGGCAGCCCTGCTGATGAATATTGTTTGGCTTCCGTGTACTCCTTGCTGTGTGTTCTATGTCTGATTTTAGTTACCAATCTTGGCTTGTTCTTGACTGTCCTTGTCTGCTTCATATCCCAACCTTGGCATGTTCCTTGACTAGCCTTACCTGCTTGTTGCCCTGACCTTTAGCTATCTCCTGACTATCCTTTGTTGTCACAGTCTGCTGCTTCCTCTCTACCTTCCTTTACTCTACCATGAGTGTTGGGGGGGGGGGCTGGGGGTCGTGACCTGGAGCCAGCCTGCAGCTAAATCTATCACCACTACTAGGGGCCTCTTGTGAACACCCGCCAGCTTTTAGATTATGCACCCTGGGAAATCTCATGCTCTAGCTCCCAGTGTGATCCGTGTTGGTGCTCCAGACTACCTCCTCTCCTGAATCACCTAGAGCTCCATCTACAGCAGTCAGCCGTAGGGTCCACTACCTTGTGGTGCACTCCTGACCCCTAGGGGGTGCATCTGTCACCTGGACACAGGTGACCTGACAGCTAGGCTGCCATAAATTCTCGCACATGTGGTATCCCCATATTCAGGACAAGTAGCAGAATGTGTTTTTGGGTGTAATGCCATGTTTACCCATGACATGTGTGATAAATATTTTATTAAAAAGACAGCGTTTGCTGCTGCTCCACTCTGCATCCGGAAGGGCCCCATTTGACTCTTTTTTTCCCTCATAAATTCTAAAGCAGTATGTATGTAAAGCCTGTGGCCCTTTCCCAGAACTTATACAGTTTGACCTCATATCATATTTCTGGGAAGATATTGCTCTATTGCATGTAAAGTATTCCAGTAGAATATACAAAGAACTCGTCTATGCAGAAAGGGCATAGACTACATAAAGCAAGATTTACATGGTATTCTTCACAATGAATAGGTGATTCTGTCACAAACATTGGAGTGTTTAAGCAAAGTTGGCTGGTTCATTCTTACTAAACTCTTTACCTTCATCAAAGGGGCAGCGTCTTCTTTGACAATCAGAAAAATTGTATTTTTATAACAGCGTACCTGTAAAATCCTTTTCTTGGAGTATATCACGGGACACAGTGCACCATAGTTATAACTATATGGGTTATAGGCCACCTTTAGGTGAATAGACACTAGTATAACCAAAAAGGAAACAGGAAGTCCCCCTCCCTATATAACCCCTCCCATACCAGGAGTATCTCAGTTTTTGTAGCAAAGCAATATATACACATATCCCAATAAGAGGGGAGGGACCTCTGTGCCCCCTGATATACTCCAAGAAAAGGATTTTACAGGTAAGCTGTTATAAAAATCCTATTTTCTTTATCGTACATCACAGGACACAGGGCACATAGTAATAACTATATGGGATGTCCCAAAGCAATGCCACCTGAGGGGAGGGAGACACAAAGCAAATAGCCGGCGTGAGGACCTATACTGCTGCCTACAGCACACTGTGCCCAAAGTCTGTGTCCTCCTGACATCTTACATCTATTTGATAGAATCTCGTGAATGTATGTACTGATGACCAAGTAGCAGCCTTACAAACCTGAGCCATAGAGGCTTGGTGATGCACTGTCCATGAAGCACTGACTGCCCTGGTAGAGTGTGCTTTAATCTGAAAGGTAGGAACCTTTCTTTTCAGGCCATACTCCTGACTAATCACCTGACGAATCCACTTAGCAACAGTAGATTTCGATGCTGCCTGACCCTTTCTAGGTCCTTCTGGCAACACAAACAAAACATCAGTTTTCCATATCTGAGCAGTCGCTTTCAGTTTTAACTGCTCTCACTACATCGAGAGAGTGTAATCACTTTTCTTCTGTAGAACGAGGTTCTGGGAAAAAAGAAGGTGAGGAAACATCTTGATACAGATGAAACCCAGATACTACCTTTGGCAAAAGGGTTGGGTGTGGACACAGCACCACCTTATTCTTGTGAAAGAATAACCGCAGAAATTTCTGGTGAGCGGGAAATATTGGCACACGTAGATATGCATCCTTGAGATCTATGGATGCTAGGACTTCTCCTCCCCGTAAGGTGGAAACAACTGACCAAATTGACTCCATTCGAAAGGAGCGAATGTTTAGAAAGTGATTCAGATTCCTGAGATCTAGAATGGGTCTGACATCTCCATTTGGTTTTGGTACCATAAAGAGAAAATCCCATGTCCCTCCACCCCTGTTTTTCCACCCCCCCCCAGTACTCTTTGCCACCCCACACTCTTAGCTCCCCCAGTGCTCTCAGTATCCTGTGCTCTCCACCTCTATTCATTTTGCCCCCCCAGTGCTTTCAAGTTCCCCCCAGCGCTATCTGCTCCCCACCCCTGTGATCTCCACTCCCCCTGCTCTTTGCCCCCACCCATGTGCTCTCCACCCCCACCAGTACTCTCTGCTGCCCCTTCTCTCCAGCTCCCACCCAGTGCTCTCCACTTCCCCAGGGCCAGAGGAGAAGCTGACTTAGGCCGGAAAATTAGAACAGCTGAAGGTGCAGGTGGCCATGACCACTCCATCTTACAGTAAACAGATGCTCTGGAAGGAGCACTGTCCCCATCCAAAAAGAGAACAGACCCTACCTGCTGCTGGCCATCATGGATATCTTGCTGGCATGCAAGGTACTGTACCGAGCATCAACAACACACCTTCCCGCAGACAGGGACTTCAGACTGGGACATGGGGCACAAGAGGGGCTGCAATGATGGGCAAAGTGAGGCTGCATTCGTGGACACAGTGAGGCTGCATTTGTGGGCACAGTGAGGCTGCATTCCTGGGCACAGTGAGGCTGCATTCACGGCACAGTAAAGCTGCATTTGATGGGCACAGTGAGGTTGCATTGATGGGTAAAGAGAGGCTGCATTGATGGGCACAGAGAGGCTGCATTTGATGAGCACAATGAAGCTGCATTGGTGGGCACAGTGAGGCTGCATTGGTGGGCACAGTGAGGCTGAATTGATGGGCACAGTGATGCTGCATTGATGGCACAGCACAAGCCCTATGTGATTTCATGTCTGTCTTATCTATATATAATGTACTCTTCAAATGTGCTTTTAAAATGTATGGTTTTCCCTTTCATGAACAAAAAAATAATGATATCACGTCGCGCTGGTATAATAATGCTGTGGGGCTGGTATGAAATTTTTTCAAGAGCTGGATTTTATTCATAGTCCGGCCCTGCCCTTAGCTACTTTAGCTGGTCGTTTTGGATGTGTGTTTGGGATGATTATGCTGGAATACTGCCCTGTGGCCCAGTCTCTGAAGGGAGGGGATCATACTCTGCTTCAGTATGTCACAGTACATGTTGGCATTCATGGTTCCCTCAATGAACTTTAGCTCCCCAGTGCCTGCAGCACTCATGCAGCCCCAGGCCATGGCACTCCCACCATCATGCTTTACCGTAGGCAAGACACACTTGTCTTTGTACTCCTCACCTGGTTGCCCCCACACATGCTTGACACCATCTGAACTAAGTAAGTTTATCATGGTTTCATCAGACCACAGGACTTGGTTCCAGTAATCCATGTCCTTAGTCTGCTTGTCTTCAGCAAACTGTTTGCGGACTTTCTTGTGCATCATCTTTAGACGAGGCTTCCTTCTGGGATGACAGCTATGCAAACCAATTTGATGCAGTCTGCGGTGTATGGTCTAAGGACTGACAGGCTGACCTCCCACCCCTTCAACCTCTGCAGCAATGCTAGCAGTACTCATACGTCTATTTCCCAAAGACAACCTCTGGATATGATGCTGAGCACGTGCACTCAACTTATTTGGTAGACCATGGCAAGGCCTGTTCTTCATGGAACCTTTCCCGCTAAACTGCTGTATGGTCTTGGCCACCATGCTGCAGCTCAGTTTCAGGGTCTTGGCAATCTTCTTGTAGCCTAGGTCATCTTTATGTAGAGCAACAATTCTTTTTTTTTAAATCCTCAGAGAGTTCTTTGCCATGAGGGGCCATGTTGAACTTCCAGTGACCAGTATGAGAGAGTTAGAGCGATAATGCCAAATTCAACATACCTGCTCCCCATTCACACCTGAGACCTTGTAACATTAACGAGTCACATTGCATGGGAAGAGAAAAGCTAATTGGGCCCATTTTGGACATTTTCACTTAGGGGTGTACTCACTTATTTTACCATTGGTTTAGACATTAATGGATGTGTGTTGAGTTATTTTGAGGGGACAGCAAATTTGCACTGTTAAACAAGCTGTACACTCACTACTTTACATTTATAGCAAAGTGTAATTTCTCCAGTATTGTCACATGAAAATATATAATAAAATATTTACAAAAATGTGAGGGGTATACTCACTTTTGTGAGATACTGTATCCGACCCCCTCACAGCTCCCTACTTGCACAAGTCCTCTCCTCTCTCACAATGCTCCCCTAGCACATAACAAACCCCACCTCCCTACTAGCACAAGGGGAGAGGGATGTGTGTACTGAGGGAGGGGGGCAGAGGCGTAGCTTGAAGCTTGTGGGACCCGAAGCAAAAGTTGACATGCCCCCCCCCCACTACCACCCACCACTTCCACCGTGCATGCAGATACACCCACCACATGCCAAGATACCCAAAGTGGCTTAAGAGTTTTGAGTTCCCAGAGTTCCTCCTTACATCAGAAGACAGGGATCACCGCTGGAGAATCAGAGGACAGGGACCCCTAGCAGGTCACTTGGCAGAGCTCCTTTCCCACCCCAGCACTGTATACAGCCCCCCCCCCCCCCCACGCACACACTACACAGGGCTGGAATCACATTCCTTTACATACAGTCTGTCAGTCTTCACAGGGTCTATCTGCCGTTCTGACCTGTGTAATTCTCTGGTTGGAACGGCAGTGTAGTTGCAGTAGGCAGATACACCCTGTGAAGATCGTGTCTGACTGACTGTGTTGTAAAGGTATGTGATTTCAACCCCACAGAGAAGGAGCAGTATAGAGTGCCGTAAGGGGAAAGGAGCTCAGCAGCCAGGTATAGCATCCAGGGTGGCGGGGTGGTCAGGGGGCTTGGGGGAGACGCAGCTTAGATCTGGGGGGGGGGCAAAGTGTGTTGGCCCCCACCACAAAGTCATCTGACACAAAATCTGGAGCCTGCAGCCCCTCAGGAGATGTTAAGGGATTTTTTTAAACAATTTCTGAAGGCTTCTTTGTCAGTGTTGGCAGGTGTTGGGGGACTTTCACCTCCCAGAGGTGTGTGTCTTTTTCCCAGTTGTCAGGCAAGTGGGGTAAGCAGACATCTCAGAGTGGGGGGTACAAAGAATCCCAGCTGGTGACTAGGACACACTGAGCAGTGTCTTACCTCACCAGTGACATCCATCCCATCATAGCCACAGGATGGCACTCTTCTCCTCTTAACTCACTGAGCTTGGTTACCATTCCATGTTTCCAGCACACAGCACAGACACTTCCCCATCCTGGGCTGTTCTCACCTCTCCTCTCCTCTCCATTCAGGAAATTGCTCACAGCTTCCCCCCCAGCCAATGACAACTGAGGGGTGTGAACTGTGGAATAAAAAGTGGAAGCCCAGTATTGGAGCGTGGCTGTGGGGCCGTAGGACAGACCGGAGCTGGACTTTGTGGAGGATATGATAATATGACAGGGAGGCTGCAGGGGCCCCTTGGAGCTAGGAGCGGGGCTGACATTGTGACCCCTGCAACCCCTTATGCTATGCCCATGGAGAGGGGTATTTACTTAGTGAAGGGGGGTCTGTACTGAGGGGTGGGGTATATACTTAGTGGAGTCGGGGGTCTGTACTGAGGGAAGGGGGGTCTATACTGACATATATATCAGTGGGTCTCTACATATGCAGAGGGTGTGTCTCCAGAATAGCAGACTTTGGGCACTCAGTCAGGTTTTGTGTTACAGTTTGGGCACTCAGGTTCAAAAAGGTTTGCCATCTGCAATAGGTAAACACATCTCTGGTAGCAATAACATGCTGTCCTGCCTTTAATCCTAGAGCTATTCATAGTGTGAAACAGATGGAGGGAGCAGCACCCCTCTGTTTTGCACATACTGTATAACAAAACCAAAGTCTATAATGATTGCGTTCTCTTGATTTACAGCAACATATAGATACATATAGAGAACCAATATTTATATTGATTGCATATGGAGATTGCATGCCTCGTGCCACCTCACTCATCACTTTTACAATCTTGATAGAATTCAAAATACTAATAGGATAGTACCCATGATCTCAGCAGAATAATAGAAAACAAACAAATGTGCCATGGGATCATCATTTTATACAGTACATCCTTGAAACACAGTAGTCCATGAATATAAATGACTGTAAGTGTTTAAGTTAGTCTTGCCATCCATGTCTGCTGTTTTAGCTAGTCCAAGGCAGGGATATGGCCTTAAAAGAAAAAAAAAAAAAAAAAGAGAAAATAAATGAGAATGATAAAAAATACTAATCTGTAAATAATGTAAAAAATAAAAAGTAACACAAATACAAAAATGGCAGCGACAGATGCGGAACTAACAGGGTCTGGACCAGCATTTGGCTTTCAATAGAGCGCCACATGCTTTTAAGGAGCAAGAAGAGGTATCCTTCAGATCTGAAGTAGAAATGGACACCCAATGTTTAGTGCGGACATCCACTTGGCAGTCTCCCGAAGTTACAATGGAACCATCTGTCAGAGATCTTTCTGAGCCTTTGGAACAGAGTTAACCGACAGGTCTGACCTCCTGTGAAATTGATGTATGATTACAAAGCCTGAAGAGGCCATTACCACAGGTAATTCCTGTGTTCCTACAGTAGCTGCATGAACAGGGGAGGAAGGTGAAATCTGAAGGAGCAGATCAAGAGGATCATCAGGAAGAAGGGAGCTGGAGAGGGAGAAACCAAAGAACAGTGTGGCCAGTCCCACCTGCCTTATGAAACAGCAACTCCCCCCCTTTATGCTAGTCATAACCCTGCTCCTTATACAAGTCAGTGGCATGTACGGTTGTGACATGAAATGGCTGGTGGCTTATTGTCCAAACTAAACAAGGCTCCTCCCTAACATTAGCTGTAAGTGCAATATCTATATCAGTCCCATCCAGTCTGAGATAGCATTGCCTATCCCCACATTAGCTCTATCAGATTCAAAAAACAAAGCACTGCATGAGTTTAGAGGCCTATAGTGGAACTATGCTCACCTGTCAGAGACCTGGCCTACATCAGCCATCTGCGGAAGACCCTTTAACCTCAGCAACCTTTATCACAGAAGATGTAACTTATCCAGGAGGACATTGTACAGGTGATGCAGTGGTGAGTGACCTTTTGACTGGTAAGCTGCAATATTTTTGGGGTTTTTGGTTTTAGGGGGTTAACACTACTTTAAAGCTGAACTTTAGGTTGATATAAAAACACCAATTGCAGTTAAGTATTTATTAAATAATAATGAATTTTATGTTTAACGTTGTTAGTACTTTTTGCATGTGGCTTTGAGGGCAACAATGAAAATATATAAAATGACTATACATTACAGCAGCAGGATCCTAATCTGATTTATTTCAGTTTAAATGTGTATATAACCATCCTGTATGGCGGGTGGTCATACCAGGATCAAAAGAATATAAATATTCCCAAACTATCAGAAGAGAAGCTGTACTGTAAGGGCTAACCTCTGCAAATACCAAAATGGTCAGTTCATAGCCACAAGAGAGATATATAAAGTGAATGGTGCTGCGCTGTTAGTGATAGGTGCAACAGTGCTAAGAATAGTAATGTAATCAAGTTCAATATGGCAATAAAAATATTATAGATTAGCCCTTATTTTAAACCTTGATGCTCAAAAAGCATTTGATCAGCTTAGTTGGCCTATTATCTTTGCCACCCTTTCCAAATATGGATTTAACGGTCCCTTTGTGGCTGCACTGCAAGCTTTGTACTCCCGACCATCCTTCCAAGTACAGCTGTCCTCCTTTCTGTCACCATCATTTCCCTGGACTAACAGTACAAGACAGGGATGCCCCCTGTCTCCCTTGCTCTCTATTTTATGTCTGGAACCCCTAGTTGAAACCATTCACACTTATCCTGACATCCGTGGGGTTTCATTGCAACAGAGGGAGTATAAACTTTTCTTGTTTGCAGAAGACATCCTCCTGACATTAACCAACCCCCCATACTTCCCTTCTGAACCTACATAACTTGTTGCAAAAATTTGTCTCACTCTCTAGGTATAACACCAATACAAGCAAAACAGAAGCTTTACTTTTTCACCTTCCTTCCTCTATCCTTGCAACACTACTACAGAATTTCTCCTACCATTGATGCCCCCATGCTCTTAAATATATGGGGATGAATCTAACCTGCTCATATCCCACCCTTTACCAGGCCAATTTCCCTCTGCTCTTTTTTGAGACATTGACCTGCTTTTACGCCAGTGGGACACATATCCTCTCTTCCTCCTAGGTCAAATCAATGTCCTTAAGAAGTCTATCTTGTCAAAGCTCCTATTACCAATCCCCATTCCAATGTCACAATGAAAGCTATACAACGATTATTTCTTAATTTTATTTGGCAAAATAAGGCTCATCATATACAGTAACTAGCTCGGTAATATTGGCTCCTCGCTGTATGGGCGCTCCAGATCTTATCAAATATTATTTTGCCACTCATCTCAGGGCAATTATTTCATGGTCCACCACAATGGCATCTAGTAGTTGGTCAGAGATAGAAATTACTATTACATGCCCGGTTCATCCTTGTTCCATGATCTGGTCAGCCCTAGATAAAGTGTCTTGAAATAGTATTCATACCCCTTGAAATTTTCCACATGTTGTCATGTTACAACGAAAAACATAAATGTATTTTATTGGAATTTTTTGTGATAGATCAACACAAAGTGGCACATAATTGTGAAGTGGAAGGAAAATTATAAATGGTTTTCAAACTTTTTTACAAATTAATATCTGAAAAGTGTGGCATGCATTTGTATTCAGTCCCCTTTACTCTGATATCCTAACTAAAATCTAGTGGAACCAATTGTCTTCAGAAGTCACTTAATTAGTAAATATAGTGCACCTGCATGTAATTTATTCTCAGTATATACAGCTGTTTTGTGAAGCCTTCGAGGTTTGTTAGAGAACCTTAGTGAACAAACAGCATCATAAAGGCCAAGGAACACACAAAGCAGGGTTAGGTTATAAAAAAAAATGTCCCAAGCTTTGAATATCTCACGGAGCCCTGTTCAATCCTTCATCCAAAAATGGAAAAAGTATGGCACAACTGCAAACCTACAAAGACATGGCCATCCACCTAAACTGACAGGCCGGGCAAGGAGACCATTAATCAGAGAAGCAGCCAAGATGCTCATGGTGACTCTGGAGGAGCTGTAGAGATGCACAGCTCGGGTGAGAGAATCTGTCCACAGGACAACTATTAGTTGTGTAATCCACAAATCTGGCCTTTATGGAAGAGTGGCAAGAAGAAGGTCATTGTTGAAAGAAACCCATACGAGGTTCTGTTTGCAGTTTGCGAGAAGCCATGTGGGGTACACAGCAAACATGTGGAAGAAGGTGCTCTGGTCAGATGAGAGCAAAATTTTACTTTTTGACCTAAAAGCAAAAAGCTATGTGTGTCATAAACTAACACTGCACATCACCCTGAACACACCATCCCCTGTGAAGTATGGTGGTGGCAGCATCATGTTGTGGGAATGCTTTTCTTCAGCAGGGACAGGGAAGCGGGTCAGAGTTGATGGGAAGATGGATGTAGCCAGATACAGGGCAATTTTAGAAGAAAAATAAATAAATATACCGTGCTTAGTGCCACAAATGTTAAATAAATATCACATATGAAATCTGGTGCGTTTTTTTAAAAAATCGCTAAAAAGTCCTATGCGGATAATTAAGCTGAGTGCCACAAAGATTAAATAGATATCACATTTGAAATCTGGTGCATTTTTTTAAAATCTCTAGAAAGTCCCATACCAAAGTTTTGTTGCAAACATCAATAAACTTGAAGCAATCAAAAGTTCCAAATCCCACAGACAGAATGTTTTTAAAACATTTATTCCATATAAAAAAATCATAGTAATTAAACTCACATGTAAGGGTGCCTGCAAACCTGGCACCCGGTGTGAACAGCAGGTAAGTTCCCAGGAAATCTGCCCAAATGCAGCAGTATGCCGCCTTAGTATACTGGTTGATTTCTGGGATCGGAAGTGTGCCACAATGACACGATGCTGTGGACCAACCTTTATGTGCGTTTCAACAAATCAAACAGGCCGTCTTCAGGAAGTTGTGGTTCCGCCATATTGGTTAAGGATATAAATAACCTTACTTCTGGTCACATGTATGATTTTATCCAATCAGGATTTTTTGGGATTTTTTTACCTGCTATTTACTCACAATCTTTTTAATAACACATTTGATGTAACAAATACTTAAAACATCATACCTAATTGTTGCAGTATGATGGGGATGATAAGATTAGGAAGTTAAAATTATAATATAACTTCCAAAAACCGGGAAAAACTGGAAGTGGAAGAAAAAAACTCAATTTTTCTATCAGAGACTAATTTGCGCCTGCAAATACACATTATGTGGTTAGAAATGGGTAATTAATTCTCTAGCTCATAGTACTAGTATGAGGCCATCTAGTGGCTCAAGATAGTAATTATTCAAAACAATTTGAATAAAAGAAATAACAAAAAATAAAAATGAAATAAAAATAAGTATAAAATTACAAAAATTGTTGTTTACAAAAATAAATCGAATTGGAAAGGAAAAAAACCTGACAGATTTAAAAATCAATTATGAAACAATTGAGATCCAGCTTAGTATTTACCCTAAAGGTATAAGGGTCTGGAGCTCAAAAGCCACCTAGATTCGTTTTGGGATATCTGTTTAACCATATTAGCACCTCTTCAGTGTCTATCTATAGTATCAATAGCATAAAAGGACAATATGGACGGGTCACAGTTATGTACCATTTTAAAATAATTGGACACGCTGTGTTTTGGAAAACCATTGTGTATGTTGTTAATGTGCTCTCCAACTCGTTTGGCTAATGTCCGGGACATACAGCCCACGTACTGGTGCCCACAGACACATTCTAGGACATAGGTAATATGTCTGGTGTTAAATGTAATAACACTTTTTTTAGGGTGTTGTTTATTACCGTATTTATCGGGGTATAACATGCACCCCAACTTTAGGTGGGCATTTTAAGGAAAAAAGTTTTAGGAGGGAAGTTTAAGGGAAAAAAACTTACATTTAAATGCCTGTCAATGCAGCCTTATCAGTGTGCATCTGCAGCCTTGTCCATCATTGCAGAATGATCAGTGTCATTTGCAGCTTGCCCAGCGCTGTTTGCAGCCTTGCAGAGTGTTATTTGCAGCTTGCCAGTGTCATTTCCAGCTTGCCCAGCGCCGTTTGCAGCCTTGCCCATGTTTAAATATCCCGCCGCCGAGACAGACCGAGCGAGCGCCGCCGAAAAAAAGACTGAGTGCCGCCGAAAAAGACCGAGCCGTCTGCTCAGCTCCGCTCGTAGTCCCGCCTCCCTGCTGTTTCTGGAGCGAGCGCTGCCGAAAAAGACCGAGCCGACTCTACTGTTACTGGCTGGCCACTCTCCTTTATCCACGGTACAAGGCTAAGGTTGCCGACCTTATCTTGCCATCGCAGAGGGAGCAGAGGATGGCCTTGCAGAAAGGTCTGTGCAACGCGTTCCCAGAGACTGGGAGGTTACAAACTCCTGGTCATGGACAACGTGTTGCTGAGGCATCGGTCAGAAGGAGCGGTGGAGAAGGTGGCCGTCTGACTGATGCTTTCAGACAATTTTTTAGTCCGCAGCCCCAAGGTATGATCGGTTCCAGCACCCATCGCCAGCGTCTGATTTACATGGTGCAGGAATACCTAGGGGCAAGGTCAGACTTGGACACCTTTCCCACCGAAAATCCTCTGGCTTACTGGGTCTTGAGGATGGATCACTGGCCAGAGCTTGCACAGTATGCAATTGAGCTACTGGCCTGTCCTGAATCCAGCGTTCTTTCGGAACGCACCTTCAGTGCTGCTGGTGGCTTTGTTACCGATCACAGGGTGCGCCTGTCCACCGAATCAGTTGATCGACTGACCTTCATCAAGATGAATCAGTCTTGGATCACCCACAGCTACCAAGCACCTGAAGCTGATGTAACTGAATAATTTTTTTTGAAATATCACATCCCTTCAAGACTGCCTATGCTGATGCTGAGTGACTGTCCTGTTATGTTGATTGTCTATCCTCTTCCTCCTCCGCTGATATGTTGGAAGAACATTTCTGGTTCTGGGTGATGCCATCAGCCCAATTTTTCTGCCCCTGTTTAACAGGGGCGTTTAATTACAATTTTTGATGCAATGCTTTGCAGCAGGGCTAATTCCTGCAATAAAAATAGAGTATATGGGAGAGGTTGCAGTGTGGTGGCACCAGCACCAGTGCCTAAGGCCCAATTTTTCTGCCCCTGTTTAACAGGGGCGTTTAAGTACAATTTTTGATGCAATGCTTTGCAGCAGGGCTAATTCCTGCAATAAAACTAGAGTATATGGGAGAGGTTGCAGTGTGGTGGCACCAGTGCCTAAGGCCCAATTTTTCTGCCCCTGTTTAACAGGGGCGTTTAATTACAATTCTTGATGCAATGCTTTGCAGCAGGGCTAATTCCTGCAATAAAACTAGAGTATATGGGAGAGGTTGCAGTGTGGTGGCACCAGCACCAGTGCCTAAGGCCCAATTTTTCTACCCCTGTTTAACAGGGACATGTAATTACAATTCTTGATATAATATTTCACAGGAGGGCCCGTTCCTGTGCCCACCCAGAGTAACTGTGAGGACTTATAGTGTTGTGGCACCAGCACCACAACCACCAAAGGTCAATTTTTCTACCACTGTTCAACAATGGCATATAATTACAATTCTTGATATAATCGTTCACAGCAGGGCGCTCCAGCGCCCACCAAGAGTCACTTTGAGGGCTTACAATGTTGTGGCAAAACCAACACCTTGTTCTGCCATTTCTGCAGAGCATATAGGGCAGGCCCCTACTTTCAAACATCAAACTTACAAACATCTCCTACTTGCAAACGGAAGGAGACAACAGCAAGGGTGATAACCCTTCCCTATGTTTTCCAAAAAGCTTAAAAATAGTTTTTTTGACTGGAGCTACACTTTAAAAATTTACCAGTTGAAAATTACAAACAGATTCAACTTAACACAACAAACCTACACAGTCCCTGTCTTGTTTGCACCGCCTGCATACTGCTGTTCTGAGTATATAGGGCCTGGGGGCGACACGCATTTCCTTTTTTTAATATGGGTACGGGGTTCCCCTTAATATACGTACAAGACCCAAAGGGGCTGGAAATGGACAGGGAGGGCTACCCATGCCATTTTTCTCAATGATTTTCAACCATATTGCAGGAACCAGATATAACATTAAAACCGCAAGCAGTTTTAAATGATGTTATTTCCGTTTAATGTCATTTTGTGCAGGGACTGTTCTAAACACGGGAAACATGTGGCACTTCACAGGCATACTACAGACACCCCCCAGGCACCATATTTAAAGGAATATTTCACTTTTTATTTCACTTTAATCGTCATTAAAATCAGTGCTCCCGCCAAAACGGCCATTTTTAAAAACATTTTAGGCATTGACCCATGTCCCCTGGGGCAGGAGCCAGGTCCCCAAACCCTTTTTAGGACAGTATCTTTAATATTAGCCGTTAAAATTAGCACTTTTACTTTTGAACGTTCGAGTCCCATAGACTTCAATGGGGTTCTAAAGTTCGTACGAATTTGGGGTCCGTTCGAAAGTTCTGATGCGAAACGAACCGGGGGGTGTTCGACTCATCCCAATTAGCGATATTGTATGTAACTAGAGCATTTAGCTATATCTTTGTCTTCCTTTAGTATTACTACAATATGAAGCAGCATTGATTCCTTTACTCATCCCCTTCTCCCCCTCTAGTGAATTCCAATACAAGCATAAATTTGGGACCAAGAGGTCTTTACATATTTTATAATAAATAGCTGTGATGCCTTGGCTCTTTCCTATTGACACTCGCTTTAGTGCCAAAATCATTACTTCTTGTGTTATAGTTTTTTTCTATAAAGTTTTTTTTATGTTTCCTTTTAGTACCCTTGTCAAGTATTTTGTTGTTCCATTATCTTTATTTCTGCTGTTCCAAATCCAGTCTTGAGTATGTCCCATGTACAGCAGAAAATAATGAATAATCTTTCTTTTGGGTGTTGAATTCTCCATATATCTATTAATTGACTTTGATGTAATGTTTTTCTAATTAACTTCAATTGGCATTCCTCCCTTCTCCTCGCACGGGATGATACATCATCCAGATATGGATCCATGGGGAAATTAAAATCTCCTGCCATAATCACCTTGCCTCCTTCCATAAGTTTTCCAATGGTCTGCCTTAAATATGCTATTGGGTTTTTGATCTTTGAATCATGTGTTATATGTGTTTCTTGTAGAAAGACTATGCTTGCAGAATAAAATTGTATCTCTCTTAATATCTTATGTCTTTTAAACAGGATATTTTCCTTTCTTTTAAATGGTGTTTTTAATCCCAGACCCTACCCTATATCATTTATAAAGGTATTAAAAAGTAAGGATCCCAACTCTGTACTTTGGGGTACACCAATGATAACCTTAGACCATTCAGAGTAAGAATCATTAACCACTACTCTCTAAAGTCTGTCTTTTAGCCAGTTTTCTATCCATTTACAAACTGATCTTTTCAAGCCCCTAGACTTAACTTTACACATTAGCCGTGTGTGAGGAACTGTGTCAAACATTTTTGCAAAATTCAAGTAAACTAGGTCAACAGCCACCCCTCTGTCCAAGGTTTTACTTACGTCCTCATAAAAATAAATCAGGTTTGTTTGACAACTTCTGTCTTTCATGAACCCATGCTGTCTGTTGCTTAAATAATTTTTTTGCCATAATTTTTTTCCAGCAAGAACTCATCTATCTTTTAATAAACTCTCCAATATCTTCTTGACTATAGAAGTTAAACTAGCAGGTCCATATAGATTTCAATCCCTTTTTAAATACAGGCACCACATTTCCCTACACCAATCAAGTGGTACTATTCCCGTCATTAACGAGTCACAAAAAATTATAAACAAGGGCTTTGAAATGACAGAGCTCAATTAGTTTTGGATCTGTAGGTGGATGCCATCTGGTCCTGGTGCTTTATCCACCTTGATTCTGTCTAAATATTTCTGGACCATATCACTTTTGAGCCATTGTGGATCATTTGGGGCTATACCATCCCCATTATGGACATGAGCTCCCCATGCTTCTTTGTATACACAAAGCTGAAGAACGTTTTTAATACATTTGCCTTCTCTTTGTCCCCAGTCACCCACTCCAGATTATTTTTTTAAAGGGCCTACATGCTCAGACCTGACCTTTTTACTATTAATATATTGCAAGAATTTTTGGGGTTCTTCCTACTATCTTTTGGATATATAAGGTGTAGTGCTTTAAAGTGACAAAAACAATAACATGACTGAACACATGTCAGTGCTATCGTGTGTAAAAAAGTGACAGAGACTAGTAGTCAATATTATGGCACACTAGGTAGTGGCAAATAATAGCAACCACTCTTATGGCACACTGAATGGTGACAGGTACTGGCAACAAATCTTGTGATTAGAGATGTCAGAAAATGGTAAACAATGGAAAAGTGACTGGTGTAATAACACTGAAATCACATATATAAACACAAAAATCAAATAAACAAAAATTGAGCCTTCCAAAGACAGATTACGACATTGAAGCAAATAACACAAAAAGAAAATTAAGTGGCAAAAATAAATAGGTGAAAAAGTCCATTGAGGATCGTGCCAAAAAGTCCCAAAAAGAAGTTTGCACTCTTGAAATGACCAAAAAACAAAGTGTCTGGCAATCATCAGCTTGACAAGACCACCACCAGAGAAGATGTGAGCTTATCAGATAGATCAGACCCACCAGAGCGTACGTTTGGTGAGTAAATAGAGCTTAGAATGTCAGCAGACAACCAAAAAGCGATCCCTGTAGATTCATCCCAAAACTTTTGGCAAGGTGTCCCAAAACTTTTGGAGAAAGGACCGATATGTAGAAAAGGATAGAGAAGACCATATAGTGTAATTCCATATGACAAAAGGAAATTTATTAAAAGGTAGTACACTTACATTAAAAAAGTGTTTCAAGCGCTTGTATAAAACAAAAGGTGGCAGCAGTGGAGTCCTCCCAACACATTTTGTGTCAATACACTTCATCTGGGGTTCCTACTATCTTTTGCAATCTGTTGTTCATTTTGAATATATGCGTCCTTCGTTTCCTTTTTACATATTCTGTTATATTCTTTGTAACATTTAAACAATGATAGTGTTCCTTCATTTTTATATTTTTGAAAAGCTTTTCTCTTATTATTTTTAGCTTTTTATCTTTGGCCATGAGCCACATAGGTTTTATTTTTAGCCTTTTAAGCTTGCAATGAGTTCATATACAGTCAACCCATCTTCTTACCTGATGATCCTGACTTACCCCTCCACCCTCCCTATTAACCCATTTCATAGTTGACAGCTGAGCCCAGTTTTGCCACTTGCTCCTCCAGATCTCTAATGTGAACTTCTAGAAGGCAACACACTCACATTTGTTACAGAGGTATATATCCTGGAGCTGTTGCTCCTTTACTGTATACATATGGCACACTGTGCACTGTACAAAACCTTCAATCTTTTGCATTTGCATTCTTGCATAGTAACAATTTGAGTTTAAAGTAGAACCAAACAGATTAAAAAATGGCTAGCATACAGGCTCTTTAAAGTGGAACTACTATATGCACCTCCAATTTAGTGCTGCAGTGTCCCAAGCTTTCCTCACTGCTGACATCTTTGGCTGGACCGAGATGACAACACTCCTATGCATGCATGGCAGTTAAATCATCTCAGCAGATGCTGAAATTGTACATTAAGCTGAGGTAAGAAACTTGCCTGTTTGCAACTCTAGTTTATAAAGTAAAGGTCCATTTAGGTGGAGCAGATAGGAGATAGCTGGGTGTAAACAAACAGCAGAGTTCATTTACTCTCGCCCGGCTGCCCGGCCTATACAGCAGAAGGGGTTCTGCACATGTTCACTCTTTAAATACTGGGTAGACACGGATTTATCATTCACCCACTCTGCTCCAATCAGCAGGGGATCAGCTCAGTTCTCCTGCTGATCACAATGGAATCCCCTCTGTGTGAAGAGCAAAAAAGAGGGAGAAATTTGGGACTTTCAGTGAGGCTGAGACCAAGTGTGGTCTCATGCCTCCATCCTGGTGTATATAAACAAAAAGGGCAGAACGGAACTTTGAATGAAGCACGCAGTCATCAGTGAGGAGTCAAGACACCGTATATTTATTACATACCATAAAAATTCTGTGTGAAGAAGGCCTAACCTTATAATTAATGATAGGTTTGGGCATGTTCAGATCGTACTCGCCAGGAAGGCTGATCTGTGCAGGACATTTGTGAACACGCTGCATGATGTTTGAACGGAGATGACACAATCCAAGGCATTGTCAGAGGGATTACTGTGATCTCAGATCTTACTTAGAATGCATTCTTTAGTATGATACAATTCTATACAATGACAGGTCCACTTGAAACCAATAAGCTCAAGACACCAGAGCAATAGTGCTCTGATCTGTTCCTTTATATTGAAAATAACTCTGCTATGCTTTGTGATAGAAGCATTATTTTTATACTTTAAGATTATTATTATTATCTTGCTGCATAGCAATGATCCAATAGTCTAACAAGTAAACAACGATTGGAAAACTGTATGAAATTATAACTAATATTATTTTTCTTTTTTCTGTATTCAGAATGTTAGGTGTGAAAATGAGCTAAGTCACGAAAAATTTAGCACCTGCCATGAACTGATTGATGTTGACCCATTTATTCAAGCTTGTGCATCAGACTTGTGTCAGTGTACTTTGCCTGATTCAAACTCTTGTATGTGTCCGACTATTTCTGAATATTCCCATCAATGTATTCTACAACGAGGAATGCCGCCAAACTGGAGAACTTCAGACCTCTGCCGTAGGTTTACATATTTTTATCCATATGAGCATCAGAGCAGCAGTAGAGTCTGGCCTATGTTAGGCCCATTCACACTTGCAATAAGATCATCAGAGAATTATGATCTTACTATGTTAGCCTATAAATGTTACCCAAACCAAAATGCTAGATCCGGAGTCTCCAAACTTTCTAAGGCTGGGCTCATATTCACTATATTACCAAAAGTATTGGGATGCCTGCCTTTACACGCACATAAACTTTAATTGCATCCCAGTCTAATGCCGCGTACACACGATTGGACATTGATCGGACATTCCAACAACAAAATCCATGGATTTTTTCCAACGGATGTTGGCTCAAACTTGTCTTGCATACACATGATCACACAAAGTTGGTCGGAAATTGCGAACATCAGGAACGTGGTGACTTACACCATGTATGAAGAACTAAGAAAAATGAAGTTCAATAGCCAGTGCGGCTCTTCTGCTTGATTCTGAGCATGCATGGAACTTTGTGCGCTGGAATTGTGTACACACGATCAGAATTTGCGACAACAGATTTTGTTGTCGGAAAATTTGAGATCCAGATTTAACAGCTATAACAGCTTCAACTCTTCTGGGAAGGCTGTCCACAAGGCTTAGAAGGGTGTTTATGGGCATGTTAGACCATTTTTCCAGTAGCGTATTTGTGAGGTCAGGCATTGATGTTGGATGAGAAGCCCTGGCTCGCAGTCTCTGCTCTACTTTATCCCAAAAGGTCTTCTATCGGAACTCTGTGCAGGCTAGTCAAGTTCCTCCACCCCAAACTCGCACATCCATGTCTCTATGGACCTTGCTTGTGCACTGGTCCAAATCATTTGGTGGAAAGAAATTATAGTGTGGGGTTGTTTTTCAGGGGTTGGGCTTGGCCCCTTAGTTCCAGGGAAGGGAACTCTTAAGGCGTCAGCATACCAGGACATTTTGGACAATTTCATGCTCCCAACATTGTGGGAACAGTTGGGGATTGTCCCTACCTGTTCCAACATGACTGTGCACCATGCACAAAGTAAGGTTCATAAAGACATGGATGAGCGAGTTTGGGGTGCTGAAAAGGGTGGGCCAACTCAATATTGAACCCTACAGACTAAGACTGGGATGCCATTAAAGTTTATGTGTGTGTAATGGCAGGTATCCCAATACTTTTGGGGATATAGTGTATATGCTAATTGGAACCGTTTTAAACCTCATCCAATTCATATGACATCTCAATGGAGCCAGTTCACACATGTCTGGGGTGGCTGTGGTGAGGTTTCAAAAAGGATCCTGTACGTTTTTGGATCCGGTTCAGGTATGAATTCAGGCAAAAATTTGCACCTGAATCCTACCTAAACCTGTGAATAGGAACAAATAATGCCCCATCGCTGGCGTCGGTGGAAGAAATAGTGCCCCATCATTTGTTTCAGTGAATTAAATGGTACCTTATCATTGGTGTTAATAAAAGGAATGGTGCCTCATCATTGGTGCCAGTGAAAGGAATGTTGCCTCATCATTGGTTTCACTGAACAAAATTCTGTGTCATTATTGGTGTCAGTGGAAGGAATAGTGCCACTTATCAGTGGGAGGAATAGATTCCGAAGGCCAGATAAAGACAAGCAAAGAGACATATCTGGCTTGTGGGCCATAGTTTGGAGACCAATTTAGATGTGTGAAGATTTTGGAAAAATTTTTTAGGCAACTGATTCATTAAATATCTTGCTGTGTTTCATTTCAGCCAAGACTTGCCCACAAAATATGCAATATGAAGAGTGTGGCTCCCCTTGCAGCAATAGCTGCTCTGACCCTGAAAGAGAGCATAGTTGTGATCAGCATTGTATTGAAGGCTGCTTCTGCCAAAAGGGTAAGTAGCTAAAGGTTGTTTATATGATAAAACATGAAAGCTCTGATGTGGATGATCCACTCAAATACTGTTAGGTATAGCTGATTTGCCTCTAAAACCAAATGTCTGGCCCCCTGGACCAGTATCAACATTTCTTGATGACTTCTCTGCCTGGCTACCCTACTTTCTTTCTTCTGAAATCCCCACAATCATTCTCGGGGACTTCAACATCCCTATTAATACTAACACCTCTGCTCCTTCCAAACTTCTCAGCCTAACCTCCTCCTTTGACCTGAAACAGTGGATACATGATCCTACTCACTCCGAAGGCAATATCCTTTACCTCATTTTCTCTCACCTTTGCACTCCATGCAACCTCTCTAACTATCCATTCCCTCTCTCTGATCACCACCTTATTAGTTTCACTCTCTCCCTCTCCTTCACCTCCTCTCCCTCCAACCGCATTAAAGTTACCCGCAGAAACCTACGTCATCTCAAGCCTCCTCTTCTCTACTCTGCTATTGACAACCTCTACGACAAAATCTCACCCCTATCCTGCACCAACCTAGCCACTTCTGTCTACAACACTTCACTTCTGGCCTCTCTGGACTCACTGGCCCCCCTCACTACACACAGAATCAAGCCCCGACCCCTTCAACCTTGGCAAACAGATGTCACTAGAAGTCTGAAAAAACTTAGTCGTGCTCATGAGCGCCTGTGGCGCAAGACCAAGTCTCAGAGAGATTTCAACCAATATAAATCTGCCCTCCAAAATTACAATTCTAGCCTCCTCTCTGCCAAGCAGAACTATTTTATCACTCTCATCAGCAACCTATCATCCCATCCCCGTCAACTCTTCTCTACTTTCAACTCTCTACTTCGTCCTCCACCGCCTCCACCCGCCAACTCACTCTCTGCCCAGGAGATTGCCAATCACTTCAAACAGAAGATTGATACAATTTGCGCAGAGATCTCTACTGTTCTGATACCCTCCACACTTTACACATCATGCCCACAGGCACAATCATTACTTCCCTCTTTCAACCCCACCACTATAGACGAAGTTGCTAAACTACTTGGTAATGTCCACCTTACCACCTGCCCTCTGGATCCTGTTCCCTCGCAAATGCTGCGTTCACCCTCTGACTCTATGCTACACTCTCTAACTCACATCTTCAATCTCTCCCTCTCTTCTGGCATCTTCCCCAACTCTCTAAAACATGCACTTGTCAAACCCATACTTAAAAAACCCTCACTGGACCCATCCAATCCAAACAACCTACGGCCCCATCTCCTTGCTCCCCTTTTTATCCAAACTACTCGAACGTCTGGTCTACAACCGACTGAGCGTCCACCTCGCTGATAATAGCCTTCTTGATCCCCTTCAGTCTGGATTTCGTCCTCAACACTCCACAGAAACTGCTCTCCTAAAACTAACAAACGATCTACTAACGGCTAAAACCAATCGACATTATTCTGTACTCCTCCTCCTGGACCTCTCTGCTGCCCTTGATACGGTTGACCACCCCCTCCTTCTCAAAAAACTCCACACCTTTGGTCTCCGTGACTGTACTCTATGATGGTTCTCTTCCTACTTATCCAACCGCACCTTTAGCGTTTCTTACAACTCTACTTCCTCCTCTCCTCTTCCTTTCTCTGTTGGGGTCCCCCAAGGTTCTGTTCTTGGACCACTCCTATTTTCAATCTATACCTCCTCCCTGGGTCAACTGATAGCCTCCCACGGCTTCCAATACCACCTCTATGCTGACGACACCCAAATCTATTTCTCTACCCCTCAGCTCACTCCCTCTGTCTCCTCACGTATCACTAATTTACTATCAGATATATCAGTCTGGATGTCACATCACTTCCTCAAAATCAATCTATCCTAAACCGAACTTATAATTTTTCCTCCCCCATATGCCCCTTCCCCTGATCTCACTGTCAAAATTGATGGCACAACTATAAGCCCATCCCCTCATGCCAAGGTTCTAGGTGTAGTCCTGGACTCTGAACTCTCCTTCAAGCAACACATCCAATCACTGTCCAAATCCTGCCGCCTCAACCTCCGCAACATCTCCAAAATACGCCCCTTTCTAACCAATGAGACAACAAAGCTCTTAATTCACTCGCTGGTCATCTCTCTCCTCGACTACTGCAACTCCCTTCTCATTGGCTTACCTATACATAGACTATCACCTCTTCAATCCATTATGAATGCCGCTGCCAGACTCATCCACCTTACCAATCGCTCGGTGTCTGCTACTCCTCTCTGTCAATCCCTCCACTGGCTTCCACTCAGCCAAAGAATTAAATTCAAAATACTAACAATTACATACAAAGCCATCCACAACTCTGCCCCCAGCTACATCACTAGCTTAGTCTCTAAATACCAACCTACTCGTCCTCTTGGTTCCTCTCAAGACCTCCTGCTCTCTAGCTCCCTCATCACCTCCTCCCATACTCGCCTCCAGGACTTTTCCAAAGCCTCCCCAATCCTATGGAATGCCCTACCCCAATCTGTCCGCTTATCTCCTACTTTATTAGCTTTTAGACGATCCCTGAAAACACTTCTCTTCAGAGAAGCCTACCTCACCCACACCTAACTGTATTTTCATTTTCTCCATCAGCTCACCCCCCACAGTTATTACCTTTTGTTTCAACTTGACCCTCCCTTCTAGATTGTAAGCTCTAATGAGCAGGGCCCTCTGATCCCTCCTGTATTGATTTGTATTGTAAGTGTACTGTCTGCCCTCATATTGTAAAGCGCTGCGCAAACTGTTGGCGCTATATAAATCCTGAATAATAATAATGTCTGTCTATTCATGCAATTAACATGATATTTTCTAAGCTAAAAAGTTAAAGGAGCTATGTCACTTAAATAAGACTTGTGATCAAGGATGCTCCTGCAAAGAAGCATATAATTACCCCTCCTGGTGCCTTAACTAGAGACATAGGGTTTGGTGGGAGGATGCAGAGCAGAGGGAGAACAAGACTATGACCTGTCATAATTGTCAGAAGTGTCAAATTTTTATTAGCTTTCTCAAAGCAACGTTTAATGGCACAAACTGAAGGACAGGTCAGTACAGTATATGCTTTCTTCTTTGCGGGTCCATTTTTTTTATTCAATTGACAGAGTGGCTTTAAAGGGTATTTTCACTTTTGCAGTAAAATTTGAGAAAACCCTACTATATACAGCTGAGCCTTTTGACGAGCATGGTGATTTGGTTAAGTGATTTGGTAACTGGTCATGGGCCACAATGAAATGGTTTAAAATGAAGTAAACAAGGACTGTGGACAATCTAAGCAAAAAACAACAGACCAGGGAAGCGCATTCCCCAGTAGTGCAATAAGCTTCTTTATTAAGCAAAGATAAAATGACACATAATGCACTCACATGCTCCCGGAATGGCACCAAGCTCATCACACAACTATGAGAACTCACCCTGTATGGATACCACTAGATGTAATCTACTTATGATTACATCTAGGCTCCTCTCTCTGTGTCTGTGTATTAGGAGGGAAAAGAGAATTACGGGGAGCTGGCCACAATAGTGTATGGCAGCCGTCAAGATTAGGGTGAACCAGCAACCATTCAGTAGAGCAACGTGCACCGATGGAGGCTGTGCTGTTTGCCATAGTTACAACGCATTTTGGGGCATGTCTTCCTTTTTCAAGTATCTTTTTATTCCTAACATACACACATGGGGAGAAGAGCCTTTAGCCTTGGTGTCATTCTGGGAGTATGTGAGTGCATTATTTGTCATTTTATCATTGCTTAACCACTTTCAGACCGGACCAATTTGCTGGTCAAAGACCAGACCACTTTTTGCGATTCGGCACTGCGTCGCTTTAACTGACAATTGCGCGGTCATGCGACGTGGCTCCCAAACAAAATTGACGTCCTTTTTTTCCCACAAATAGAGCTTTCTTTTGGTGGTATTTGATCACCCCTGCGGTTTTTATTTTTTGCGCTATAAACAAAAATAGAGCGACAATTTTGAAAAAAATTCATTATTTTTTACTTTTTGTTATAATAAATATCCCCCAAAAATATATATATAAAAAAAAATTTCCCTCAGTTTAGGCCGATAGGTATTCTTCTACATATTTTTGGTAAAAAAAATCGCAATAAGCGATTATTGATTGGTTTGCGCAAAAGTTATAACAAAATAAGGATAGTTTTATAGCATTTTTATTAATAATTTTTTATTATTTTTTTTTTTACTAGTAATGGCGGCGATCAGCGATTTTTGTGACTGCGACATTGTGGGGGACCCATCGGACATTTTTGACACATTTTTGGGACCATTGTCATTTATACAGTAATCACTGCTATATAAATGCAGTGATTCCTGTGTAAATGACACTGGCAGTGAAGGGGTTAACCAGTGGGTGGCAGTGTAGGGGTTAAGTGTTCCTAGGGGTGTGTTACTAAATGTGGGGGGGTTGGGCTTTCATTTAGTGAACACTGATCTCTGCTCCAATCACATGAAGCAGAGATCAGCGTCACTAGTTGCTAGGCAGAATGGAGAAATGCTGTTTACTCGGCATTTCCTCCATTCGGCCGCTCCGTGAGACGATCGCGGGGATGCCCGCGGCGATCGAGACCGCGGGTCCCGCGACCGGACTCACGGGGGTCCCGACCAGCGCGGGAGCGTGCCGCCCGCGGCGTGCTCCCGATGGCAGGGTGGCATTGAATATTGGACGTACCTGTACGCCAATATGCCTGCCCGTGCCATTCTGTCGACATACATCATCGTGCGCTGGTCGGGAAGTGGTTAATAAAGTTTTTTGCACTAGGCCATGTGCTCCCCTGGTCTGTTTTTTTTACATTGTTTATTAATTAATAATCATATTAGGTTTGAGGTTGTGGGTCACATCAGATGCCTCCACAGGCCACATTTAGCCAGTGGGCATGCCTGATATATAGCATACCTAAAAAATAAAAATACAAAATTCTTGCCCTTTCAAAATTTCTAAGGAAGAAGTATCATGACTGATTCTAAGAACTAGGGATGAGCTTCGTGTTCGAGTCGAACGTACGTTCGACTCGAACATTGGCTGTTCGGGCGTTCGGCGAAATCCGAACACTTGGTCCGTTCGCGTCAAAATTCGTATGGCGCGCGCGGACCACAATGCACTGCGATGGCGCAGTGCATTGCTGGCTCATGATTGGCCAAGCATGCACTGTGACCCCGCATGCTTGGCCAATCGCAGCGCCAGCAGCGAGGAGAGCCATGATTGGCCACAGGCATCCTGCCTGTGTCCAATCATAGCTCAGGCTGTGTAGTGCACGCCCCACACTATATAAGGCTGCCTTTGAGGCGGCCTCGTGTAGTGTGTTGGCATCTGAAGCAGTGGGTGTTCTGTGTACCTTCAACACAGTTACACACCAATCGTTTTTGGCTGATTTCCTATCTTGCTCTTGTGTAGTGGTTATTGTCTGTGCCCTGACCGCAGTATACACCACTATATTCACCTCACCTATATAGCTAGTGATCTAGCTTTAATAATAGAGCTTGCAGTCAGTAGTGTTAGGAGATAGTGCGTGCTGTCTGCGTGCTCTGTACCCAGTACATACCGCTATAATCCACCTACATAGCTGTTCTCTATTTGGGCCCAATTGTCATCTGCAGGAGTTACTGAAAGTTGTGTGTGCTTCCAGCACAGCACAGTATACATCTGTATATACCCCTTTAACTCTGCTGTTTTCTGGTTATTGTCTGCGTGCCCTGACCGCAGTATACACCGTGATATTCACCTCACCTATATAGCTAGTGATCTAGCTTTAATAATAGAGCTTGCAGTCAGTAGTGCTTCCAGCACAGCACAGTATACATCTGTATATACCCGTTTATCTCTGCTGTTCTATAAAAAAAGGCATCTGCAGGAGTTAGTGGGTGTTGTGTGCCTCCAGCACAATATAAACTACCCAACTACTGTTTTACCCAACTCCCTTCAGGCCATTACCATGTCTGGAAGGCCAGCAAGGAGAGGCAGACAGGCGCGAGCCGATAAAAGAGGGCAAGCAGGCTCTGTGTCTAGAGACAACAGTGCTGGTCGTGGACGCGGTGCATTGTCATCAGCATGTGGCCATGGGACATGCTTGTCCTTCTTTTCTGCAGCTGGACATGTTGAACCGCAACATGCCAACGACTTGGTAGAGTGGATGACCAAGCCCTCTTCATCCTCCTCATCCTCTCTCACCCAGTCTCAGGGTAGTAGCAAAGCAGCTGCCAACACATCGTCTTCCCTCCTCTCAATGTCATCATCAGTGACTCCTTCCCTAGACCCACCACGTCCTCCTGAGGAGTCTCCTGAACTCTTTGAGCACAGTGTTGGGTACATGCTCCAGGAGGATGCCCAGTGTTTGGTGGGCTCTGATGATGACACTCAGCTAGAGGAAGGCAGTAGCGTGAGCGCAGAGAGAGGGGATGCTCAAGAAGGACAGCAATCTGGCAGTCATGTTCCACAAGCTGCAGCATACTGCCAGGTTTGCTACAGCGATGAAGAGGGAGGGGATAACGAGGGCACTGACTCCACGTGGGTGCCTGGAAGGAGGGAGGAGGAGGAGGAGGAGGAGGAGGCACATGTCCAACGAGGCAGGATGCCCTCCGGGGGCCAGCTTAGGGGCAGCACACCGACTGAATCACACCGCAGAGCTTCGCCTGCGCAGATCGCTTCCTCTGCGCGTTATTCTAAAAGTTCTTTGGTGTGGGCCTTTTTTGAGACGAGTGCATCAGATCGCACCGCTGCTATTTGCAACATATGTCTCAAGCGTATCTCACGTGGCCAAAACATCAGCCGCTTGGGCACCACATGCTTGACCAGACATATGTTGACCTGCCATGCAGCTCGTTGGCAAGCGTACCTCAAAGACCCACACCAAAGAACAAAGCGGACCTCTCCTTGCCCCTCATCAGCTGGCATCTCCAACCCCACTAGACCTTCAGTCCTCTCTGAAACCTGCTCTGAGAGGAATGAAGGTGTAGAATTAGGTGTGTCACAGCCAAGTGCTTCTGGGAACTCTGCTAGTGGTACATCCACATCCGATTATAGCAGGCAAATGTCCCTGCCCCAGCTGCTGGACCGGCGGAAGAAGTTTACTCCCAGCCATCCACATGCCCAGCGGTTGAATGCTAGCTTGGCTAAATTGCTAGCACTTCAACTGCTGCCTTTTCAGTTGGTAGACTCGGCCCCCTTCCGTGAGTTTGTACAATGTGCGGTTCCTCAGTGGCAGGTCCCCAAACGCCACTTTTTCTCACGGAAGGCGATTCCGGCTCTCTACCGGCATGTGGAAGGCAATGTCCTTGCCTCGCTGGACAGGGCGGTCAGCGGTAAGGTGCATATTACCGCCGACTCATGGTCCAGCAGGCATGGACAGGGACGTTACCTGTCTTTCACGGCCCATTGGGTCACTCTTCTGGCTGCTGGGAAGGATGCAGGACAAGGTGCAGTAGTGTTGGAGGTTGTTCCGCCACCACGCCTCCAAAATGCTACTATTGGTTGTGACACACCTCTCTCCTCCACCCCCTCCTCTTCTTCTTCCTCCATGGCCTCTTCCAGTGCTCTGTCCTCAGAACCAGCGGTGCTCCGTAGGCGTTGCAGGGGCTACGCAAGTACGCAGGCAAAACGATGCCATGCCGTGCTTGCGCTGGTTTGTTTGGGGGACAGGAGCCACACTGGGGCAGATGTTTTGTCAGCTCTGCAGGGGCAGGCCGAGAGGTGGTTGACGCCACGCCAGCTTAAGCCAGGAATGGTGGTTTGCGACAATGGCACCAACCTCCTCTCCGCCCTCCGACAGGGACAACTGACCCATGTGCCCTGTGTAGCTCACGTCCTTAACCTGGTGGTGCAGCGGTTCTTGGGCAGGTACCCCGGCTTACATGATGTCCTGAAGCAGGCCAGGAAAGTCTGTGTGCATTTCCGCCGATCATTTAATGCCTGTGCTCGGCTGGCTGAGCTCCAAAAGGAGTTGAACCTGCCCAAGAACCGCCTTATATGTGACATGCCCACCAGATGGAACTCAACATTGGCCATGCTGCAGCGGCTGCACACGCAGCAGAGGGCCATCAATGAGTACCTGTGCGACTACGGCACCAGGACAGGGTCAGGGGAGCTTGGTTTTTTCTCACCACGCCAGTGGGGCATGATCAGGGATGCATGCACTGTCCTGTCACCGTTTGAGGAGGCCACAAGGATGGTGAGCAGTGACAGTGCATGCATCAGTGACACTGTACCTCTTGTCCACCTCTTGGAGCATACGCTGCGTGGAATAATGGACAGGGCACTTGAGGCAGAACAGAGGCAGGAAGAGGAGGACTTCCTTGCCTCTCAAGGCCCCCTTTATCCAGACAGTGTTCCTGCTGTGCCACCCATCACACAGGAAGAGGGTGAGGAGGAGGAAGAGGAGGAGGAGGATGATTGTGTCAGCATGGAGGTGGAGGCTGGCACTCAGCATCAGCAGCAGCAGTCTTATAGGGATGATTTACAGTCCCAAGAAACACGTGGACTTGTACGTGGCTGGGAGGAGGTAGCTGCGGATCATGTTGTCCTTAGTGACCCAGGCCTCCCTGATCCTGCAAAGCCTGCGGAAGGATCTTCGTATTCTTCGGATCAAGGAGAGGGACCATTACTGGCTGGCCACTCTCCTTGATCCACGGTACAAGGGTAAGGTTGCTGACCTTATCTTGCCATCGCAGAGGGAGCAGAGGATGAGACATCTCCGGGAGGCCTTGCAGAAAGCTCTGTGCAACGCGTTCCCAGAGACTGGGAGGTCACAAACTCCTGGTCCTGGACAACGTGTTGCTGAGGCATCAGTCAGAAGGAGCGGTGGAGAAGGTGGCCGTCTGACTGATGCTTTCAGACAATTTTTTAGTCCGCAGCCCCAAGGTATGATTGGTTCCAGCACCCATCGCCAGCGTCTTATTTACATGGTGCAGGAATAACTAGGGGCAAGGTCAGACTTGGACACCTTTCCCACCGAAAATCCTCTGGCTTACTGGGTCTTGAGGATGGATCACTGGCCAGAGCTTGCACAGTATGCAATTGAGCTACTGGCCTGTCCTGCATCCAGCGTTCTTTCGGAACGCACCTTCAGTGCTGCTGGTGGCTTTGTTACCGATCACAGGGTGCGCCTGTCCACCGAATCAGTTGATCGACTGACCTTCATCAAGATGAATCAGTCTTGGATCACCCACAGCTACCAAGCACCTGAAGCTGATGTAACTGAATAATTTTTTTTTAAATATCACATCCCTTCAAGACTGCCTATGCTGATGCTGAGTGACTGTCCTGTTATGTTGATTGTCTATCCTCTTCCTCCTCCGCTGATATGTTGGAAGAACATTTTTGGTTCTGGGTGATGCCAGCAGCCCAATTTTTCTGCCCCTGTTTAACAGGGGCGTTTAAGTACAATTTTTGATGCAATGCTTTGCAGCAGGGCTAATTCCTGCAATAAAACTAGAGTATATGGCAGAGGTTGCAGTGTGATGGCACCAGCACCAGTGCCTAAGGCCCAATTTTTCTGCCCCTGTTTAACAGGGGCGTTTAAGTACAATTTTTGATGCAATGCTTTGCAGCAGGGATAATTCCTGCAATAAAACTAGAGTATATGGCAGAGGTTGCAGTGTGATGGCACCAGCACCAGTGCCTAAGGCCCCATTTTTCTGCCCCTGTTTAACAGGGGCGTTTAAGTACAATTTTTGATGCAATGCTTTGCAGCAGGGCTAATTCCTGCAATAAAACTAGAGTATATGGCAGAGGTTGCAGTGTGATGGCACCAGCACCAGTGCCTAAGGCCCCATTTTTCTGCCCCTGTTTAACAGGGGCGTTTAAGTACAATTTTTGATGCAATGCTTTGCAGCAGGGCTAATTCCTGCAATAAAACTAGAGTATATGGCAGAGGTTGCAGTGTGATGGCACCAGCACCAGTGCCTAAGGCCCAATTTTTCTGCCCCTGTTTAATAGGGGCGTTTAAGTACAATTTTTGATGCAATGCTTTGCAGCAGGGCTAATTCCTGCAATAAAACTAGAGTATATGGCAGAGGTTGCAGTGTGATGGCACCAGTGCCTAAGGCCCAATTTTTCTGCCCCTGTTTAACAGGGACATGTAATTACAATTCTTGATATAATATTTCACAGGAGGGCCCCTTCCTGTGCCCACCCAGAGTAACGGTGAGGACTTATAGTGTTGTGGCACCAGCACCACAACCACCAAAGGTCAATTTTTCTACCACTGTTCAACAATGGCATGTAATTACAATTCTTGATATAATCGTTCACAGCAGGGCGCTCCAGCGCCCACCAAGAGTCACTTTGAGGGCTTACAATGTTGTGGCAAAACCAACACCTTGTTCCGCCATTTCTGCAGAGCATATAGCCCCTACTTTCAAACATCCAACTTACAAACATCTCCTACTTGCAAACGCAAGGAGACAGCAGAAAGTGAGATGAAAAAAGATGGACGACAAAACAAATTATACAGGGGTGATAACCCTTCCCTATGTTTTCCAAAAAGTTTTTTTGACTGGAGCTACACTTTAAAAATGTACCAGTTGAAAATTACAAACAGATTCAACTTAACACAACAAACCTACACAGTCCCTGTCTTGTTTGCACCGCCTGTATACTGCTGTTCTGAGTATATAGGGCCTGGGGGCCACACGCATTTCCTTTTTTTAATATGGGTACAGGGTTCCCCTTAATATGCGTACAACACCCAAATAGGCTGGTAATGGGCAGGGAGGGCTACCCATGCCATTTTTCTCAATGATTTTCAACCATATTGCAGGAACCAGATATAACATTAAAACCGCAAGCAGTTTTAAATGGTGTTATTTCCGTTTAATGTCATTTTGTGCAGGGACTGTTCTAAACACGGGAAACACGTGGCACTTCACAGGCATACTACAGACACCCCCCAGGCACCATATTTAAAGGAATATTTCACTTTTTTTTTCACTTTAATCGTCATTAAAATCAGTGCTCCCGCCAAAACGGCCGTTTTTAAAACTTTATTTTGCATTGACCCATGTCCCCTGAGGCAGGAGTCAGGTCCACAAACCCTTTTTAGGACAATATCTTGCAAATTAGCCGTTAAAATTAGCAGTTTCCATTTCGAACGTTCGAGTCCCATAGACTTCAATGGGGTTCTAACGTTCGTAACGAACGTGGGGTCCGTTCGAAAGTTCTGGTGCGAACCGAACCAGGGGGTGTTCGGCTCATCCCTACTAAGAACTTTAGATAGGTATACATCGTCTTGTCCTTGCACAGAGTGAGATATAACTCATTATTAATATAAAGGGCAGTTTCTAATTTTTGACACTATTTTGGGACCATTGTCATTTATACAGCGTTCAGTGCTATAAAAATGCACTGATTACTGTGTAAATGACACTGGCAGTGAAGGGGTTAACCACTAGGGGACAATGAAGGGGTTAAGTGTGTCCTAGGGAGTGATTCTAACTGTGGGGGGTGGGCTTCAAGTCACATGACAGCAATCAGCGCTCCCGATGACAGGGAGCGGTGATCTCTGTCATAACACAAGCCAGAATGGGGAAATTCCCTGTATACATAGGCACTTCCCCATTCTGAGGCTCTGTGACATGATCGCGGGGCATCGAGTCCACCGGTCCCGCAAGCACGGTCATGCTGCATGCGATGGGTGCGCACGTGCGCCTGCTATACCTGGCTCTTAAAGGTATGCCCATTTGCCCACAACGCTGCCATTGTGCCGACGTATATCAGCATGCAATGGTCAGCAAGTGGTTAATTGGAACATATTACATAGTAATATCTTTACAGATATAAAGTAGGTGTTACCCCAATTTGGAAATATAAAAAACTCCTCTATCTAAAGCTGTCCACAGATGGCTTGAAATTTGACTGGTTCAGTTAGGACAGTCCGAATTTTCGATCCATCTGTGGTCAGTCGTGTTCGAGAGAAGTCGCACTACTGAGTGATTGCTCCAGAACAGGCTTGCTGGAAAGCTTTAGTTTGATCAGCGCTGCAGCACTGATCAATGCCACTGACAGTGGAGGTTCCAGCAGACTCCTCCACTTTCAGAATACGCAGTGGGGAGGATTCCTCATCCACCTTGATTGTGCGGATGTAGGAATTGGTTGATTTTTTTCTTTTTCACTCAGTCTGTAGACTGAGAGAAAAATAAATAAAAAAACTGAGCCATGTATGGCCAGCTTTACAAAAGAAAACCTAGAGCCTTCAATGACCTATCTGACCAGTAACCATCTGCTTATGGTCATCTTATCACTTGCTTAACAGTAAAAAAGATAAGCCAAATATCCTAGAGCTGAAGGTGGTTCAGACTAATTATTGCAGGTTTTGTATTTTCCCAAGCAATATTCATAAAAATATTATTCTTAATACAAACATACTGTATTTCACAAAATAGACCTTGGGCTAGTTATGAGGCATAACCCCCACTGGCCAGTGTTGCCCAGCTTCAAAAATTGAGTGGAGTTATTATTTTCTTTGTCTTTCTTATTTGTTACCTTCATCTGTTGATGTTATTATCATTATCATTGAATACTGGAGGGTTAAATACACATAATTTAGAAATGGAAATATATTGGATTGCCATAGTCAGCAGCTCTGTTTTTTTTTTTTTCTCCAGCATTTTTAAATTAAGTTGTATTTTCATTTTAGTTTAAAACAGGCATGTTCAACCTGCGGCCCACAGGTCACATGCGGCTAGGGATGAGCCGAACACCCCCCCAGTTCGGTTCACACCAGAACATGCAAACAGACAAACTATTTGTGCAAACATGGGAACACCATTAAAGTCTATGGGACACTAACATGAAAAACCAAAAGTGCTATTTTTAAAGGCTAATATGCAAGTTATCACATATGGGGGGAGGGATCAGGTACATTGACAGAGAGGGAGGGGAGAGAAGGGGGAGAGAGGGGGAGAGAGAGGGAGAGAGGGTGAGAGGGAGAGAGGGAGAGAGAGAGAGGCGGTGGAGAAGAGAGAGGGGAGGGGGAGATGGAGGGAGAAAGAGAGGGAGGGGGAGAGAGAGGGGGAGTTAGAGGTGGAGAGAGAGGGGGGAGAGAGGGAGGGAGAGAAGGGGGGAGAGAGAGAGGGAGGGAGGAGAGGGAGGGAGCGGTGGGAAGGGGTGAGTGGGGGTGAGAGAGAGGAGTGTGGTGAGAGAGAGTGGGGTGGTGAGAGAGAGACTGTGGGTGACACAGAGGAGGGAGATGAGAAATAGAGGGGGTAAGGGAGAGAGAGAAAGGTTGTGGGAGAGAGGGGTGGTGAGAGAGAGAAAGAGATGAGGGGTGAGAGAAAAGAGGGTGACATAAAGAGGGAGGGGAAAGAGAGAGAGCGAAAGAGAGGGGGAAGGAGAGAGAGAGCATGGGGAGAGAGAGAAGGGGAGAGAGGGAGAGAAAGAGAGGGAGGGGGAGAGGGAGAGAGAGAGAGAGAGGGGGAGAGAAGGGGGGAGAGAAGGGGGATCGAGAGGGAGGGAGGGGGAGAAGGAGAGGAGGAGCGAGAGAGGGGGAGGGAAAGAGAGAGGGAGAAAGAGAGGGAGAGAGGGGGAGAGAGAGAGGAAGGGAGAGGGGGAAGAGAGAGGGGGGAGTGCATAACTATTTGCGTTAATGACAGATTTTGTTGCATACCTTTGCCACATGAAACCACACTGTAATATCAAGGCCCCTCTGCAAAGTCTGGTTCCTAACCTAGTTTTCAACCTGAGACATAGCGGTTGACTTACTGAAGGCAAATAGACTGCTAATTTTGCAAAGAAATTTCCACTTTGCAAGGAAATTTTTCCATATTCCTCCTAGAGCCACTGAATGCCTGATTCTCCTCCTCTCTTTTCCTTGATGGAAAGATCAATCCCTCTATATGTAGTCTCCCGCTCCTCCTATCCAGGCACACAGAAAGGCACTCACGTTCTCTCTGTTCAGCCAGGCAGCATCAGGAGATTGTAGGTAAAGCTCCTTCCTCTTCAGTCATGGGGTAGCTCAGCTGGAGGCAGGGGCGCAGAGGTCGGGTGAGCGGCGCAGACTGAAGGAGTAGCCCAGCTGCTGAGCTGCGGGTCACACATGGACATGCAACACATGCGTTGTGGAGATGGCACCTGGAGGGTGCTGCCAACCCGGAGCCGCTGGAGTTAACGTCAGTGATTGAGCACAGACAAATTAGGCGGCCCAAGGCCCCTGTGAGTGGGAGGCCTTAGGCAACCGCCTAATTAGAGAGACACCTCTGGGTGTACCTTTCATCACATGCCTTGTTGACTCCTCACCAAATGTAGCATTTATGGTTGTGGCCAAAGAGCTCAATTTTGGTACCATCACTCCAAATGACTTTGTGTCAGAGGGTTTGAGGCTTGTCTCTGTGCTGTTTGGCATATTGTAGATAACATACTTTGTGGCATTTGCGTAGTAATGGCTTTCTTCTGGCGACTTGACCATGCAGCCCATTTTTCTTCAAGTGCCTCCTTATTGTGGATCTTGAAACAGCCACTCCACATGTTTTCAGAGGGTCCTGTATTTCATCTGAAGTTATTTGCAGGTTTTTTTTTTTTTGCATCCTGAACAATTTTCCTGGCGGTTGTGGCTGAAATTTTAGTTGGTCTACCTGACCGTGGTTTGGTTTCAACAGAACCCCTCATTTTCGACTTCTTGATTAGAGTTTGAACACTGCCGATTGACATTCTCAATTCTTTGGATATCTTTTTATATCCATTTATATGCCTTTATAACCCTTTCCTGTTTTATACAGTTCAACTACCTTTTTCCGCAGGGAAAAGCAATTTTTTTTGCTTTCTCCATGACTCAGAATCCAGAAACTTCAGTGCAGCACTGCATGAAAGATGCAAGGGTCTGTTAGGAGTCCAGAAACTCATTGACCTTTTATACACACACACTAATTACAAGCAAACTGATCACAGGTGAGGATGGTTACCTTTAATTGCCATTCAAACCCCTTTGTGTCTGTGCGTGCATTGTATCAGGCCAAAATCACCAGGGTATGTAAACCTTTGATCAGGGTCATTTGGGTAGATTCTGTTGCGTTTATGATTTAAAAAGAATAAACACAGTTGAATGATATTTGGCTTTAGCCAAACATTAACCATGAGTTAAAGAAATGTTTTTGTGTTTAAGCCCCGTACACACGAGAGGACTTATGTCCGACAGACTTCCGAAGGAGTTCCGTCGGAGTTCTGCTGGAGTTCCGACGGAGTTCTGACGGACTTTTCGGCGGAGCGGACTTGGCCACACACAATCACACTAAACTCCGACGGATTCGAACGTGATGACGTATTCGAATACGGAAGTTCATAGCCAGTAGCCAATAGCTGCCCTAGCGTCGGTTTTAGTCCGTCGGAATAGCACACACACGAGCGGAGTTTTCGAAGGGACCCGGGTCCGGCGGAGTTCCGTCGGGAAAATTTGAAGCATGTTCCATATTCTAAAGTCCTTCGGACTTTGGCGAGTCAAAAGTCCGTTGCAGCCCACACACGATCGAATAGTCTGACGGACTCAGTCCGTCGGACTTTGGACGTTGAAAAGTCCGCTCGTGTGTACGCGGCTTTATTCATATTCTCTGAAAAATGGCAAAGAAATCATAAATTCTGCCAGGGTATGTAAACTTAAGTGCACAACTGTATATGGCCTACACCTATAGCAAGAGCATTATCAAACTTTAGTCAGAGTTGCACGGTTTGTTTGTAGCTACAGATTCCTCTCAGCTGTATAGACAGTTTTTGGTAAAGGTGAACAGTGATGAATTTGTGCCTTAAAGGAAGGCAAATATGCCAACTTCTCAGACCAGTGCATAACTATTTGGGTTAATGAAAGATTTTGTTGCATACCTTTGCCACATGAAATCACACTGTAATATCAAGGCCCCTCTGCAAAGTCTGGTTCCTAACCTAGTTTCCAACCTGAGACATAGTGGTTGACTTACTAAAGGCAAATTGACTGTTCATTTTGCAAAGAAATTTCCACTTTGCAAGGAAATTTGCCTTTAGAGCTTAGTGAATGAGGAAAAGCACTTCCATAATCGAAACATGTGCAAAATGTTGTTTTATTATCTTTCTTGTACATAATTGGTTATTCTTGCAAAGTGAAACGGCACTATATTTAAAAAGCTCTGGGGCAAATTATATTACAGAGTACAACTTCCATTGCAAAGTTAACAGCCTTTAGTAAATCAACCTCATATAGCAATAAATACATTAAGAGCCGGCACACCTTGGGGGGAGCAACATTCTCTTTGAAGATACAGAAAAACATTAGAGGTTAAACACTGTGTAAGGGCAGATGAATTATCCCTGTATGTATCTGCACCACATGGGCAGGGCAGTGTACAGAACATTACAGAAAATTCACTAGCACACTTACCAGCTGGTTAGGGTTAGAGCCTTTGTCAGGTTTTCGTGAAAATTTCCCCTCATTTCGTGTGAGAGCAGGAAGTAGTAGAAAATCTCTCCAGTGGGAATGCAGGCAAATAATACATATTTATATGTTGGAGTGAGAAAGGGTTAAAAATTCTGACAAGTAAACACGAAGGATGGGCAAACCAGGCTGGGTTTGGGTTGCCAAAGGTTGATAAAACGCAGGTGGAAGTATGCAAACACCTTATTTGTGGCAAATCTCATTGAGGTCTATGGGAGGCAAAACTAGCTGTTTTGAGGGTCTTTTGTCAAGGCTAATAAGCAAGGGTATAGAGAGATGGTCACTGCCATAGGAAATGTGCACCAATGCAAAAAAAAAAAAAATGCAGTTCAGCAGGGAGAGGGTTTTTTATGCAGTTTGGGAAACCTGGAAAATACACAAATTCTTTCCATAAAATCTAAATCTGCATGTAAACAGTTATAGAACAGTATGATGTAGTCCTTTAAAAGGAATGGTAAAAAAGGGAAAAACATATGTCGTGTTCCTCCTAAGATTTCAACTAGACCCTTATCCAGGCATGCAGACCACTGATGGGCTCCGGGGATCTCTAGCTGCTTTGTTTACATTCTACCTGCGAGGATTTCCTTCTCAGGTTGAACCCAAATCTTATCTCTAGCAATTATAGGCAGAAATATTAACTTTTTCCTACTGTATGCCAAACGAAAACTAAAATATTGGGATTCATTTGAACATATTTTTTTTTTTTTAACTCTACTCTATAATAATATAATATAATATATTATTATACTTGCAAAATTGAGCGATAGTGATTTCTGGGGAGATCCGTCATCAAATACTGAAAAGTAATGACAGTGACAATTCTGCAACTGAGCCAATTTCTGTGTTTTTGATTTGATTACATTATTGAATCATTTTTATTATTATTATTATTATTATATTATTATTTGGTATAATTATTTATAATTATTTATTATATTATAATTTATATTACATATATAATATATATAATTTATGATTTAATTTTTCAAACTTTATCATACCCGGGATGTCTGCTAGACTCTGGTTGGGACAGATTTAAGTGAGTTATTCCTAAGAATTACAGGACTACAATATAAGACGCCAAATTTCCATGCAAAATAATGGTACCACTTTCACCACCTAAAATCTGAAATAATCATACCGCCAGGGAGGTTAACCACTTACCGACCAGCGCACGACGATGTACGTCCTATTTTTGAAGAGGGATATGCTGCCACAGCCGAGATATCCATCTCTTCAGGCGCCGGTCGGCTGTACGATAACGGTGGTCTCCGCGGCGGATTCGACACAAGATCACCACTATCGGCAGTGGGAGAGGTGCCACCCCCCTCCCGCCGCCCTCCCGCACCTTCCGCCACTTACCGGAGCCGTCGGTAGCGGCGGAGGCGATTGGGTCCTTTCACTAGCTGGGTATGGAGACGAGTGAGGCTAAGATGGCCCCCACTCCTCTCTATACCATAGGAGGGCGGAAGCGACGTCAAAACGTCACTTCGGCCCATACCTCTTAAAGGTATATTTTTTTTAAAATGTCTTTTTTTTTTTTAGTCCAAATATGAGATCTGAGGACTTTTTGACCCCAGATCTCATATTTAAGAGGATCTGTCATGCTTTTTTCTATTACAAGGGATGTTTACATTTTTTTTTTTTTAAAACAGTGTAAAAATAAATAAAATCAATTAAAATAAATAAGAAAAAAAAGGTTTTTAAAAACACCCCATCACGACGAGCTTGCGCACAGAAGCGAACGCATGCGTGAGTAGCGCCCACATATGAAAACGGTGGTCAAACCACACATGTGAGGTATTGTCACGAGAGTAGAGTAGAGTAGAGCAAGAGCAATAATGCTAGACCTAGACCTCCTCTGTAACGCAAAAAATGCAACCTGTAGAAGTTTTTAAATGTCGCTTATGGAGATTTTTGAGGCTATAAGTTTGACGCAATTCCACGAGCGGGCGCAATTTTGAAGCATGACATGTTGGGTATCAATTTACTTGGCGTACCATTATCTTTCACAATATAAAAAAAAATTGGGCTAATTTTACTGATGTCTTATTTTTTTATTCAAAAAAGTGAATTTTTTCCAAAAAAAGTGCGCTTGTAAGACTGCTGCGCAAATACGGTGTGAAAAAAAGTATTTCAATGACCGTCATTTTATTCTCTAGGGTGTTAGAAAAAAAAACAATATAAAATGTTTGGGGGTTCTAAGTAATTTTCTAGCAAAAAAAACTGTTTTAAACATGTAAACACCAAATCTGAAAAAGAGGCCTGGTCCTTAAGTGGTTAAAGGAGTAGTACAGCCAAAGCTCATTTGGCTGTACTTGTCCTGTGGATCACAGGAGTGCAGTTTGTTTTGCACTCCTGTGACCAATTTTCAGCAGACAGGCAGAAAATCCGCTCTCTGCTGACGTCAGAGTCGGTCCAGGCCTGGCATCGTCACGACTATGGAGTCAGAATCCCCCTAGATCCCTGGACCAACATCTGGCTCAGCCTCTCAGCGAGCCGATAAGAGCCTGAGCCGGAAGAGCAGAGAGCTGGTGACTGACAGTCATCATCTCTCTGCTCAGGGACCTGCGAGAACCGAATGATCAGCGCCAGGGGACAGGTGCAGCATCTGACCGATGCTGCATCCCCCTAGGTAAATATTAATAAGAAAAAAACAAAAAACAATACTTCTATTTTAATGCAGGCTACCTCTAATATCCTTTAACCGATTCAGCCCCGGAAGATTTTGCCCCCTTCCTGACCAGAACACTTTTTGCAATTCGGCACTGCGTCAATTTAATTCACAACTGCCCAGTCATGCGATGTTGCACCCGAACAAAATTGAGATCCTTTGTTGAGCTTTCTTTTGGTGGTATTTGATCACCTCTGCAGTTTTTATTTTTTGTGCGATAAACAAAAAAACAGACAAAAGAGACAATTTTGAAAAAGCAATATTTTTTACTTTTTGCTATAATAAATATCCACAGAAATATATAAAAAAACAATTTTTTTTCCTCAGTTTAGGCCGATATGTATCCTTCTATATATTTTTGGTAAAAAAAATCTTAATAAGCGTATATTGATTGGTTTGTGCAAAAGTTATAGCATCTACAAAACAGGGGATAGTTTTATGGCATTTTTTTTTTTTTTCAATTGTATTTTTATTGAAAAATTTTCAGAGAGAATATACAAAGGGAAGTACAATAACAAACATTTGTCAGTGTCAACAATGTTACAGACAAAAGGCCAAAGAACAAGAAAAAGAAAACAAACACAAAAAATGTAGTGGTCAGGCAATATCTGGTCACAGGCACATTTAAAGTATCAATTCACCCATCATGTGGAAAAAAAAGGGGGGACGGGGGGAAGCGTCAGGAGGAGGGGGGGTAGGGAAGGATCCCGTGGATGGGTAGGCCAAACATATGGGTGTTCTACAAAGGAAGCATAGCCAACCACCGCATCTGGGATACGCTCATTCCCCCGAGGAGCCTATACCAGACTGAGACAGCCTCGGGGAGAGACACATACAGGCGGAAGGGTGAGAGAAAATACCAAGGAATCTTGAACGGTCTATAGGTAGGGGGCAATGGAACTGCCCCACCGTACCTCCGCTCAAGGGGGTGAGCAATGCCGGGGGGGGGGGCTATAGGAAGTCCTGGATTAAACTGGGAATGGTCCCACAGATCCCAAACTCTGAAAAACCTAGGCAGTGTGTCGTGAATAATAGCGGTAAGGTGCTCCATTCTACGGATCTGTTCCAGAGTTTGTAATACCTGTGGGAGCGTTGGCGGAGACTGCGATAACCATCTGACTGGTATGGCTCGCCTCGCTGCCAGTAGAATAAAACCTAAAAGTTTCTGGGCGTTTTCAGGCAGGTCAGGAAAGGGCAGGCCTAGCAGAAAGTGGATTGGGGTTAGGGGGAGGGTAGTGTCGAAAAGGTCTTGCAAATATGCATGGACAGAGGACCAAAAAGGTTGGATGACAGAACATGCCCAGAAAATGTGAAAAAGAGATCCAGTAGCCTTCCGACATCTCCAGCAGAGTGGGGACACCCCGAGATCGTATTTATGTGTCACCCCCTCGAATATCAGGGTGACTACGAATAACAGCTGCCAGAGGTTCCAAACAGAGAATAAAGAGCAAGGGGGACAACGGACAGCCCTGCCTAGTGCCATTACTGAGGGAGAAGGAAGGTGATAGGTAGGAGGATAGCTGGACTTGCGAAGAGGGTCTGGAATACAGGGCCCGTAGGGCATCGATAAAGGGACCTTCAATGCCAAAGTGAGAGAGCGTGGCAAACATAAATGGCCAGCTGAGTCTATCGAACGCCTTTTGAGCGTCAAGGCTCAGTATTAGAGCCGGGCGGTTCGTTTTATTTAGTAAGTCAATCAAATCTACGGTACGTCTGGTATTGTCCCCTGCATGTCTAGCCAATACAAAACCTACTTGGTCCTTGTGGATGAGCTGTGGTATTAAACAAAATAACCTATTCGCCAAGATCTTGGTGAAGATTTTGTAATCGGAATTTAGCAGCGTAATAGGCCTGTAGTTATCTGGGAGGGAGGGGTCTTTACCCGGTTTCGGAATCACAGAGACATGGGCATGAAGAAACTGGGGGTCAGGTATGGTGCCTTTCAGTAAGGAGGAAAATAGGGAGAGTAGGTGTGGACTCAGAATCGGAAGAAAGGTTTTGTAGTAGGAATATGGTAGACCATCAGGGCCAGGGGCTTTTTGGGTGGGAAGATTCTCTACCACCTCAGCCAGTTCCTCAGGGGAGATAGCAGAGTTCAGGGATGGGAGGTGGTCAGGAGAGAGCTTGGGAAGGGGCAACGATTCCATGAAGGAGTTAAATTTCTCCTGGGTGAAAGCGTATTGATCATCGGTGAGTAAGCAGTTATACAGCTTATGGTAGAATTGGCCAAATATTTTGGACATTGTGAGAGGGCAATAAGAGGGGGTACCATCAGGTTGTTTAAGGGAATCAGGATATGCTTGGAAGGGCCTAGGTTTAAGTTTGTTTACTAGTATCCTGTGGGGCTTGTTAGAGTACTCGTAAAATTTCTGTTTAGACCATAGGAGGGATTTATCTATTTTCTGCATATCAAGTGATCTAAGGTGGTTGCGTAAGTAGACAACATTCCTGAGCCCCGACACCCTGGGAGAAGAGAACAAACGGTCTTCAGCTTTACAAAGCCTGAGAAGAGCCAAGGCTCGCTGGTGTGTGGCATCTCGTTTGAGTCTGGAGCTTATTGCAATACAATGCCCCCTGAACACAGGTTTATGTGCCTCCCACATGGTCGAAGGCTCAGAGACGGTGCCATTGTTAAGCTTAAAATAATCAGTAAGGCAAGCAGACAGTTGAGCCTTAGTCTCAGGGTTACGCAGAAGAGTCTCGTTGAGCCGCCAGTGACAGGTGCGGGGGAAGGCCGAGGATAGGGAGAGTTCCAGATGTACAGAGGAATGATCCGACCAGGGGACAGGATTAATTTCCGAGCATACTGCAGCCGGCAAGAGGGGCGTGGAGATGAAAAAATGGTCTAGTCTAGAGAAGAGTTTATGAGGGTGGGAGTAGAAGGTATACTGTTTCTGAGTGGGGTGTTTAATCCTCCATATATCTAATAAACGTCGGGCTCTGACAAGTCTGCGGAACGATTTGAAGAGGGAGTCTGCATTGGAGGGGGTTTTAGAGGGGAACAGGACATGTTTGTCTTTACCAGGGGACATGACCATACTAAAATCTCCACCAATCACTGTAAAAGGGTGCGCATATTTATCTAATATGTCAAAAACAGCATTGAGAAAGCGGACCTGACCAGAATTGGGAGCATATACATTCAAGATCGTGATAGGTTGAGACTGAAATGTGCAATCCAGAATAATAAATCTGCCCTGGTAAGAAGATTTAATTTGCAGCGGGCAGGAGCGGCCAATCAGGACCGCCACGCCCGCCTTGCCAGACGGATCCGAAGCCAAAAAAGAGGTCGGAAATGTTTTGCTGGCAAATTTAAGGGAGCCCCCAGGACGGAAGTGTGTCTCCTGGATCAGTATCACGTCAGCCCTGGAAGCTTTAAACTCTTTCAGAGCCAACCACCTCTTCCGAACAGAGTTGAAACCTTTCACATTACTGGTAAAAAATGTCAGCGACATAACAAATTAAACTGGTGATAAAGCATAGAAAGAATTACAGAACAATCAGTGGGTACTGAATCCCATGTGGTAGGGAGTAAGAAGCAAGAGGAGAAAAAGAAACAGAAGAAGAGAAAGAGAGAAAGCCTGACACTCTGGAGAACATTGGTATAACAACAATATTGACAGTGACAATCATCAAAAAAATTGCGGCTATCGGTCACCGAGAAAAACAAAGGAGACTGAGGCCATAACAAAAGAAACTTCCCCAAAAAAACAAATGTAAAATTAAGTGGCGTCACAAGGATATGTGAGGCACTGGAAAAAGGCTGTAGACAAAAAACAAAAAGACAAAAAGAAACAAAAAAAAAACAGTCTATGGAGAGACTGCATGGACAGCAACAAAAAAAAACAAAAAAACAAAAAAAACTAAAATATAAATGACATCCGAAGAGAAACCTGGAGAAAAATAACCTCCAGGAAGCCCAGGTCTGAGCCCGGGACCAGAGCGGGGGTCACGAAGACCACCTAGTATGGGGGAGGGGAGCCTAGAGGCCACCCCCCGCCTTCTATAGCCATAAAAACTGATTCAGCCAGCCTACAAAAAAGAACCAAGCAACTGTGTAGGAAAAGGCAGAAAAAATTAAATAACAGTCAAAATGCAACATAACAGAGCTGTAAACAGTAAATAATGAGTAATGAACAATGAACACTGCACCCCGTGGGTGTCGGGGAATAGGTATGGGGGATTCACCATGATATTACGGCAAAAAAATAAATAAATGCACCATGGAAAATCCAACAAAGCCCCATCAGAGGGGGTAGATAAACTTAATTGTGTTCTGATGCGGTGCCCCTCAAGTCGGGGGTCTGAAGGACGGTCTCTGTTGAGGGGTGAGGTTGGGTCTAGGAGGTTTCGGTCGAACTGGGGTCCAAATCCGGGCTGGGAGTGCAGACGGCCGAGGAGTAGAGGGAAGCGGAGTAGGCTCTTCATCTGGAAGAGGAGGGAGGCCAAGGCTGCGCAGGAAGGCGTCGCTTTCATGTAGATCACGAAGAGAGAATTGAGTGCCTTCTCGGGTCACTGAGAGGCGGAAGGGAAAACCCCATCTGTATGGGATCTTGTGGGTTTGGAGATGAAGCGTCAGTGGATGGAGGTTCCTTCGTCTTGTTAGGGTAATGGGCGAAAGATCATTAAATATTTGAATTTTGGCTCCTTTAAAGTCCAGCCTGGGTTGATTACGAGTGGCAAGCGTAAGAGCTTCCTTGCTGTCAAAGTAGTGGAACCGAACCACCACGTCCCTTGGGTTAGCACCTGCTGGGGGTTTAGGCGCCAGTGACCTATGAGCCCTGTCTAATCGCCAATCTATTACCGGGATTTGGGGGGCCACCACGTTAAACAAGCTCAGAAGGTAGGAGCGAAGATCCCTGTCCTTTACCGCTTCAGGGATGCCTCTGATACGCAGGTTCTGTCTGCGTTCACGATTTTCGAGGTCCTCCTGTTGTGTTTGGAGTTGAGAAACAGAGTGTTTAACAGTGGCGTTATCTTCCTCCAACACTTGAACATATTGAACCAGTTCATCAAATTTAGTCTCTAGGGTGTCTGTTCGACCGCCCAATTGGTCAATCTCATCTCTCAGCTCCTTTGCAAGTTTCCCGACTTCATGAGTTATGGAGTGAGTGATAGCTTTGAGCAGGGATTGGAGCTTAGCGTCTAGGACATCTGCCGTCAACAAAGTGGGTGAACCCTGGTCTAGGGTGGGCGAAAGAGCGTCTGAGATGTTCAAATCTGGTTCATGGCGAGGATGAGGGTCTGATGCAGGGTCTTGGGAGGAGGGAGTGGGTTTGTGTAGATAGCGGTCCATGGTTGATGAAGCTTGGGGGAGAAGTGCAGAAGCGTAGGACTTTCTTTGGTCTCCTATTTTCCCCATGGGGTGCACGGCTGGGCTGAGTGGGTGAGGGTGCGACTGCCGGAGGTAGTAAAGCTGTGAAATGTTGAACAGGAGTCTCAGGAAGGCGGGGGTGAGGCCATGGCCCCAGAATCACATGGTTGTCATAATAGAGAGATTCTCACATGTTCTGATAGTCAATAGGCCTGACCAGGTTGGCACAGGGGTGGAAGGGGGGGTGGGAGAGTCACGGGGGGGAATTGGGGGGATGGGGGCAGAGCAGTCAGCCCAGGTGAACGTGGGGGAGGTCAAGGACACAGGGGAAACAAGGGGGGGATGGATGCAGGAGAGTACCTGGTTAGAAGGCAGGAACACTGTGCTGAAGGTCAATGTGTCCAGGCAGGGGTCAGGTGCAGTGGGGAAGAATGGTCCGGAATCCTCCAGGGCCTCCTGACAGGCTGCACCACAGATGAAGGGCGGTGATGGATGTAAACCGCCACAACAGGGGCTACCTCCGCTGGTCGAGTGGGCTGCACAGGCCTGAGGCCTAAAGATGGCGGCCGGCCGTGTGTGTATGGGGCTTCGCAATAGGCCTCAACACGGCCGGATCGTTCGTAGGTGCTTCAGGCCACCTCCGTATGTGGGCCTCTTCCCGGACGGCTGTAGGGAGGCGTCAGCCGCGCCATAGGAAACTGGGGGCAGCGCGGAGGTCCGGAGGCGAGGTAGGCCCCAAGATGGTGGCGGTGTTCCGGCAGCCAGGAGTAGGCCGCAAGCCTGAGCGGGGCTCAAGCGGCCGACGAAAAAGACAAAAACCCCCCGGGATGGTGCGGGGGAGTCACCGGGGGGCTCTCTCCCCGTACGGATCACCCCGATGGTGGTAGATTAGGCGGCAGCTGTGTCGGAGCTCAGGCACAGCACGTCCGCTCCCGTCGACTTCCGGTCACCCCCCCCCCCCCGTTTTATGGCATTTTTATTATTATATTATATTATAATTTTTTATTAATAGTAATGACGGCGATCTGCGATTTTTATCATGACTATGACATTATGGTGGACACATCGGACACTTTTGAGAGCTAGCCTTGCCAATTAAAGGAGACATACGGGTACGCCCATTTGCCCACCGCTGCCATTGTGCCAATGTATATCGGTGCGCGGCGGTCAGCAAGTGGCTAATGACATTACAATTTAAGCATGGAAGAAAAACTATAATCCCAGTATCACTTTTCCTGTCAGGATTTTATTGCTGTCAAGCCCCCCACCAAGTAGATTCATCCTGTCAATTTATGCAGGTGACCGCTGTTAACAAAATAGAAAATGAAGGGAATTCCAAGGTAAATCTTCCAATGAGGACATCTGTTTCAGTGACAACTGCCTAAAAGCAGAATCTCCCTAAAACCTTCCCTGGTCTATAGCAGATTGATGGCAGGGTGGTCCTTTTTCGTCCTTTTGAGTGGGCGTCACAAGACGTCCGCTCAGAAGTGGTCATGCAGTGGTGCGATCTGTCATGGACACAGCCAATGACTGATCACTATATTGGCCCAAAAAATCCTGACAAAAAATTTACTTCAAAAAATCTTCAAAAAATCTGCCATGTTTCTTACTATATACCTTGGACTGCTTACTTTCTAAGAAAGGGTAATTTTGTGCTATCCTGGCCTTTTTGGGCCTCAAGAAAAGAAATCCAGTAGGCCATCACTACATCAGGACTGATTGATTTTCAGATACACATACAGTTGGTATACAAAAGAATCACCCCTCTTTAAAATAATCACATTTTGGTGCTTTGCAACCTGAAATGAAAACACACACAGTTTTTGTTTTATCCAGCTGTATTTACTGCAAAAGGATCACCCCCTCATGTCAGTATTTTTTTTTAACAACCTGTTTAAACTTTGTTTGATTACAGTCTTTAGCCTGTTGGGATATGTTTCTACTAACTTTGTACATCTAGACTTTGAAATATTTGCCCACTCTTCTTTGCAGAGCTGCTCAAGTTATGTAAATTTGATGGTGACCATTAGTAGAATGCAGTCTTCAAGTCATTCCACAGATTTTCAATGGGGTTTAAGTCTGTGCTCTGAATAGGCCATACAAGGACGTTCACTTTTTTCCTCTTCAACCACTGTGTGGTCATATTTGCTGTGTGCTTTGGGTCATTGTCATTTTGGAAGGTAAACCTTCTTCCCATTGACATCTTTCTGGCAGAGGGCAGCAGATTTTCCTCAAGAATTGGATGGTATTTTGCCCCATTCATATTTCTTTTATCCTGACAAGTGCTCCAGTCCCTGCTGCAGTGAAACACCCCCATAAAAGGATATTACCACCTCCATGCTTTACTGTAGGAATTGTGTTATTTGAATGGTGAGCTGTCTTGGATTTCCGCCAGACATAGTTTGGTGTTGTTAGAATGTTTATACTGAAATAATACAACAGTATTGTAATCATGAAAGTATGAAATGCAAAGAAATTATCGCGCTACTCTGTGGAAAAATGAACAGACAGATGCTACACACAAATGTGACTAAATTCATATACAAAAGTGAGATAACAATGTAGCACTAACCTTAAAAATAATCATAATATAAGTGTAATAAAAAATGCAAAAAATGTGTGAATATCACATACTGTGATAAATGACTATCACCTAACAAAGTCAATGCAAAAATGGAAATGAAAATATATAGTCTTAAAAACCAATTATTAATTAATTAAATTACTTAATTATTAATCAAACACGAATGCAATAGTTTATATAGTGCAGGAAACAGAAGTGATCCAATGGTCATCCAAGAACAATGGCATCAAGCAAATACACAGAAGATGGGTACTCTTACCAGAGCCAAAGGACCTGCATGTGGGTAGCATCAGGTCTTTCAAGCATGAACTGATGAATCCACGATCTTTGGGAATGGTACGTTAAACCACCGATGACACATCAACAAATGGGAAGCAGGGGTTCCTCATCCTCTTGCTCCAGGGTCTTCAAGGACTCCAAACCTCTCTCATAGGGGTTCAGGGGCAGGAGAGTAGTCTCCAGGCAGTGAGTCACCAATAAAAATAAAAAGGGGGCTCACAAAGCCAGTTACATGGAAGATAAAAAGGGACAACGACTTCCCATGGTGTAGGTCAAAAAATGTAAATTGGCTGTTTATTGGCATAAAACCAGCATACAGAATAAAACAAATACAATAAAAATAATGATCATGATAATAAAAAGCAATATGGGGAACTTAGAAACAGTACCCTACGTGTTTCGTCTGAACGGACTTCAACTGGGGCATCTATGAAAATATGCAAATCTTTCATTTGGGAGATTTACAATTTCCTACCAATACCAACAAGAAATTTAACTTTGTTTATACGTGCTATTTTGAAGACAAGTAATACAAATGATATTGCCAAAAATATATATTTATTAACTAAAAATACAGTGCAAAATAACATCAGGCATATTTTGTGATAATACTAATAAATGGATATACTTCTACATATCAAAGATAAATGGTAAAAAAGATAATATTATTCACATTTCTATTACCGTATATACTCGAGTATAGGCCGACCAGAATATAAGCCGAGGCCCCCAATTTACCCCCAAAAAACTGGGAAACTTATTGACTCGTGTATAAGCCGAGGGTGAGACATGCCTGTCCATCCCTGTGTGTCCATCCATCCCTGTGTGTGTGTCCATCCATCCCTGTGTGTGTGTGTCCATCCATCCCTGTGTGTGTGTGTCCATCCATCCCTGTGTGTGTGTGTCCAGTAGTAGGCAAGTTCAGGTTAGACCAAGTAATTAGGAAGCTGCAATAAGAGATAGCAGCCTTAGACTAAACGAGCTAGTAGCAATGTTTTGCTAAAACGCTCGCCAGTAAACGAAGAAGCCCCCAATAGATCACTTCACAGTGGATGTGGGATATATGTGCACATCTGAGGGTCAGGTAGTCAAAAGACAGGATGGTGCTTGGGTCCTCCTGCAGCAGGCGTCCATGCACAGTGTAGGAAGTTCCGCCATTGGGGGGGGGGTCAAAACACCCTGCTAGTGCCAGGCAGTGGGTTGTTCACAAGGCGGGTCAGCTACAAGGGCAGAGGTGGTGAGGGGGGGAAACAGAAAATGACATCTTGCTGACCTTTCCACAGACGGTGCCTGGGATCTTCTCCTTGATGCCTGGATCGCCGCTCTTCTCGTCTGACAGACGGCGTCGGCGCCTCGGCGGCCATGCCACTGTTCAAAAGCCGCGCCTCCGTCTGTGATAGGCGGAACACTCAATTTCCCAGCAGTCTGTGTTCCGCCTATCACGGACATCCTCTCATCCTCGTCCGTAGTATGAGGATGAGCGGATGTCCGTGATAGGCGGACCACTGACTGCTGGGAAATTGAGTGTTCCGCCTATCACAGACAGGGAGGCGCGGCTTTTGAATTGTAGAATGGCTGCCGTCTGTCTGCTCGACACGCTGATCGGGCAGGCAGACGGCGATGACTCGAGTATAAGCCGAGGGGGGCACTTTCAGCCTCAAAAAAGAGGCTGAAAATCTCGGCTTATACTCGAGTATATACGGTATTCAAGTTCTTATAATAAAATACCACATTTCAATTCTTGAATAACTAGGTATATATAACTTGGTAACGCTTAGTGAATAGCTTCTCGTGTCTTCACGGACTTGTGTAAACGATATTTGTTTACCTTAACACTATGATGTGATCTCTTCTCAAAACAAACAGATCTTCTCACTTACACTCTTAAATGCACAAACAAAAATTGTTATATCGTGCACAGCTTGATCAAAGCTTATATTAAATAAAACCATTGTACAAACTTAGCTTTAGGTTTATAAAGACAGACAAACCTGTGTGTGTCTCTTAATATTTGGAATATAATTATTTCATACAGCAGTTAAAAATAATACAACTCCAATTTGCTTTGCCATACATTTAAATGGTCTTAGTAAAGTATATGCAAGAACAATTCAATTACCAAAAGGGTATACATGGAAAGGTTAATACTTTACCAGGATTTAAGAATTCTGTCTGTTTGAAATGTTTCATGTGAGGTGATGATGATGAGTCCCAAAGGACTTCTCCCAACATCTACATTTCACCGTTATCTCTTCCTCCTCTCATCCTGAGAGAAAAAGACAGCTCTCCTTCCTTCAACCTTTACATAGATAGACCTGTCCAGCCACCCTCAAAGCTCCGAAAGACTATTCCCATTGCTCCCCTCTCTGTGATCTGTAACACCTTTTTATTCCACCCCAAAAGTGGGTGTGTGTCTCATTACTATGTATTTTATGTCAGATATTGATATGATATTGTAGGTGACCATGACAATCAAGTATGCGGCCATCTTGAGTAATTATTATATTCATCACTAGGGGCAGTGTGGTATAAGATATTACTTTAAATGTCATTTTGATCACCTTCTGACCTTGGCTTAGCAAAACACCATAAACTCTCAAAAACTGTCAAAATCTGCCAAACCACTGTAGCTATCTCGTCTCCTCTTTAAATATATGTGTATGAGAAAATATACCCCAAACAATTAACTGAGGTTTTAAATAATATACAGTATATGTATAAATGTTACCTAATACAGATATATTGTCAAGATCTTACGAAAGAAACACATTATTATTTAAGATATACAATACACTACGAATTGTGAATAAGCCCTCTGGTTTCTTTACACAAAGACAATACAATGAGCTCATGTTTCCCTTAACTATACACAGTGTGTGGAATTTCCCCTTATCTTGTTTATTTTACTAAGTGTTCAAAACCTTGAATTGATGGTCTGGGAAGATGGTACAGACTGACTCCTAGTGAAAATTTTTGTAAGACATAAAAACAACTCTTTGTACAATGCCTATTCATGAGTTATGAACTTAAAGAGGAGGGCCGGTTTAAAAAAATAAAATAAAAGTCAGCAGCTGCAAACACTGTAGCTGCTTACTTAAAGCGGTAGTAAACCCGCAATGTTTTTTTTTTTTTTTTAAACCTGCAAAGCAAAAGGCATAATGAGCTAGTATGCACCGCATACTAGCTCATTATGAAATACTTACCTTAGAACGAGGCCCCGACATCTGGCCCGATCCACGCCGAGGGAGCCGACATGCTCCCTCGGCGTCTCTTCCGGGTATCGCGGCTCCGGCGCTGTGAGTGGCCGGAGCCGCGATATCGTCACTCCCGCGCATGCGCGCGGGAGATTTCAGTCCGGCCGCACGAGCGCTGCCGGATTTTCATGGAGAGAACCCCCTTGTGCGCATGCGCCGCTGCAGTCAGCGGCGCATACCGAGGGGAATATCTCCTAAACCGTACAGGTTTAGGAGATATTTTTTTTACCTACAGGTAAGCCTTATTATAGGCTTTCCTGTAGGTAAAAGTTAAAAAAATGACCATACTACCACTTTAATAAACACACTTACCTGTCCAGGGCGCCCGCGATGTCGGCTGCCCGAGGCTGACCCGTCCCTTGGCTCTCGGGTCCTGGCACCACCATTTCAACTAAGGGAAACAGGCAGTGGAGCCTTGCGGCTTCACTGCCCGTTTCCTACTGCGCATGCGCGAATCGCACAGCGCTTTGTGAATGGGGCGCGCTGTGTTCTGGGACACGCAGTTCCCAGAACACAGCGCGACCCATTACCCAGAAGACGCCGCACAGAGGAGAGAAAAAAGAAGATCTCCGCAGAGGAGGAAGAGGCAGATTAGGATGATGTGCCTAGCAACAGGCATTTCTGGTAAGTTAAGAAAAACAATTTTTTTCATTTTTTTTTATGATTTATTTTTTATTTTTAATGTCTTTTTTTTCAGGGTGGCCCTCCACTTTAATTTAACTTTAGAAGAAAAATGGCTGCCCTCATGTTCATTTGAAAAATATACAACATAAAGGCCTATATATATATATATATCTCTTTTAACCCCAAATGTTCTGACAGTGTTGAGGCCAAATAATTACATTTTAGGCTCATCTGACCATAACCTTTTTCCATGTGACCTTAGAATCTTCAAGGTGCAGTTTGGCAAAGCTCAGTCGTGACTTCATGTGTCTTTTCTTGAGGGGTGGAGTTTTTTCTTGCAACCCTCCCATACAAGTCACATTTGTGGAGAATTTGTGACATTGTTGTCACATGCACACAATGACCACTCTGTCATAAATTCCTGCAACTGCGTCAGAGTTGCTGTTGGCCCCTTGGTAGCCTCTCTGGCCAGTTTCCTCCTTGCTCTTTCATCTAGTTTGGAGTGATGTCCTGATCCAGGGAGGGTCTGTGTTCTACCAAATACCATGCACTTCTTAATAATAGACTTAATTGTGCTTCTAGGCATTGATAAAGCCTTTGATTTTTTTTGTATCCTGACTTGTGCCTGTCTAACTTTATCCTGGAGATCTTTTGACAGTGCCTTGCCACCCATAGTTTGTTTGCTTCAGTTGCACTACCAGGGACTGAAATGCTCCTTATGCTGAGCTAATCCAAATGACCACAGCTGATCAAAGTTGAAAGTCAAATGGTTTTGTGTGCCATTGAGAAGGTGATTAGCTATACCTGATTGAGTTTAAAAGTCATTTTTAGGAGGGGGTGATCCTTTTTCCAACTCAGTGATTCTGTTTTTTTTTTTTTTTTTTTCCTGACATGTTGGCGTTTTTTTTTTTTCCTGACATGTTGGCGTTATATCTTTCACTTGGATGTTATAGTAAATACAGGTGGATAAAACAAAAACTGTGTCTGTCTTAATTTCAGGCTGAAAAGCAACAAAATGTGATTATTTTAAAGAGGGTTATTTTGACTATAATAGAATACATTATGGCCAAGATGTATGAAGAAAGTTTTTTTCAAAATGTTTTTTTTTTATTATTTATTTAGTAAAAAATAAAAAATCCAGTGGTGATTTAATATCACCAAAAGAAAGCTCTATTTGTGTGAAAAAATGATAAAAATGAAAATAAATGTCTTAAGCCCCATACACACGAGAGGATTTATGTCCGACGGACTTCCGAAGGAGTCCTGCCGGAGTTCTGCCGGAGTTCCGACAGAGTTCTGACGGACTTTTCGACTGAGCGGACTTGGCCACACACAATCACACCAAACTCCGACGGATTCGAACGTGATGACGTACGACTGGACTCGAATAAGGAAGTTCATAGCCAGTAGCCAATAGCTGCCCTAGCGTCGGTTTTAGTCCGTCGGAATAGCATACACACGAGCGAATTTTTTGAAGGGACCGGGTCCGGCGGAGTTCCGTCGGAAAAATTTGAAGCATGTTCCATTTTCTAAAGTCCATCAGACTTTTGCGAATCAAAAGTCCGTTGCAGCCCACACACGATCGAATAGTCTGACGGAATCATTCCGTCGGACTTTGGATGTTGAAAAGTCCACTCGTGTGTACGCGGCATTAGGCTACTTTCACACTGTAGCCGATCCACGTTAGTCATAAAATGCCACTTTACTGTAGTTTTAGCAGCGCTTTTCAGCTGCTAGTGGTGTGCTTTTAACCCCCAATAGCAGCCAAAGAAAGGGTTAAAAGCGACCGTGTTGCAGAGCTGCCCATTCATTTCAATGAGCAGGGCGTTTTGGGAGCCTTGTACAAACTGCCCCAAAGACGCTGCTTGCAGGACTTTTTAGAACGTCCCGCAAGTGCACCGCCCCAGTGTGAAAAATCACACTGAAATAAATGGGGAGGCGGTTTTCAGGCATTAGTTAGAGGCTATTTCTATCGATAAAACACCTGAAAACTTCCATAGTGTGAAAGCAGTGTTGCGTGACTATGCAATTGTCATTCAAAGTGTGACAGCTTGAAAGCTAAAAATTGGCCTGGGCAGGAAAGGGGTAAAAGTATCCAGTATGGAAGTGGTTAAAGTGGGACTTCACCTAAAAGGGAAGTTCCACTTTAAGTCCTCTTCTCCCCTCGACTGCCATATTTGGCGTGTCATTTTTTTTTGGGGGGGGGGAGCAGGTATATGGTTTTGACAGGTACCCACTCCCACTTCTGTTTGGATCACCTAGATCTACTCATCCCCTCCCTCTCCGCAGTCTTCTGGGACACATCACAGGTCCCAGAAGACTGCAGGACCATTCACAATGCGCAGCGTGGCTCGTGTATGTGCAGTTGGCAGCGGAGAACCTTTTTAACATTGTATAGGTTGTCTCCCTCTACTTGTTGTATCTTCAAGACAGAAAGTACAGGGAAATCTCCCCAACCGGATACAAAAAAAACACAAAATAAACCAACAGGTTCTTTAACCATTCTCTACTGTTTGAAACGCGTTGAGCTATTTTCTTAGACATTCCAAATGAATACCACTATACATGTATTTGTTGTGTAATTTGGTGGACATGTTTATAAGAGATATGAGTGATAACATTGTTTGATCAGCCAACAGTGTCTTTTTATTTCTGTAATGATAAAATATTTGATTTTTATCATATATGTTTTGCTTTTGATATTGTGCCTAAAATTCCTAGATACCCAAGGTTAAGGATGAGCTGAACACCCCCCGGTTCAGTTTGCACCAGAACCTGCGAACAGACCTAAACTTCGTGTTAACTTTAGGACTCTATTCAAGTCTATGTGACTCGAACGTTCAAAATCTAAAGTGCTAATTTTAAAGGCTAATATGCAAGTTATTGTCCTAAAAAGTGTTTGGGGGACCTGGGTCATGGATTAATGTAAAAAAAAGTTTTAAAAACTGCAGTTTTTTCAGGAGCAGTGATTTTAATAATGCTTAAAGTGAAACAATAAAAGGGTAATATTTATTTAAATTTCGTACCTGGGGGGTGTGTAAAGTATGCCTGTGAAGGGGCGCATGTTCCCCATGCTTAGAACTGTCCCTGCACAAAGTGCCATTTCTGCAGGAAAAAAAGTCAAATAAAATCACTCGCGCTGCGTTACACAGAGGGGGGCGAGGTCACCCACACGTCATTGGGGAAGCCAGGCTTCCCCACTTGCATCAGAGGGGGGTGGAGTCAGGTGACGGGTGGCCCCACCCTCCTCATATAAGAAATGTCAGGCTGCCGGGATCCCCGCAGTGTCTCCGCCAGTGGAGACAGAAGATGGATGGACTGCGCTAGAGGGAGAGATCACCCATCGCTGGATCAGATCAGCCATCGTTGGACCCCGGAGAGATGATCATCCGTCGCTGGATAACAAGAGTGGATTACCACCGCTGGAATCTTTTTTTATTTTTTTTATTTTTAATAAAGGACTTTTTCAACAGTGTGTGTGTCTTTTTTTAACATTCTTTTACACTTTCTTTGTGAAATGGTAGGGGAACTTTTGTACCCCCCTACCATTTCAAACAGGGTGGCCCGAGATCTAGGGGTCCCCTTTTTAAAGGGGTCTTCCAGATTCTGATAAACCCCCCCGCCCGCAGACCCCCACAACCACCGGCCAGGGTTGTGGGGATGAGTCCCTTGTCCTCATCAGCATGGGGACAAGGTGCTTTGAGGGGTCACAGACTCCCAAAGCATCCTCCCAATGTTGAGGGCATGTGGCCTGGTATGGTTCAGGAGGGGGGGCGCTCTCTCATCCCCCCTCTTTTCCTGTGGCCTGCCAGGTTGTATGCTCAGATAAAGGGTCTGGTATGTTTTTTTAGGGGGAACTCCACGCCATTTTTTTATAAAATTTGCTGTGGAGTTCCCCTTAAAATCCATACCAGACCTGAAGGGCCTGGTAATTGAATTTTTTTTTTTTTTATCAATGACTTTCAATGACTGTTCTTTGTATTACGGGAAGCCGACAATCCGGGTGACACGAGCACATCGGTATGGCGCTGCTGCGCGGGCACGCGCGCGTGCGATCCCTCTCCTTCTGAAGGACGTTCCTGAACGTTCTATCAGAAGTAGACGGCTCCCACCCGGCCGTATATGTGCATTGGCCGGGTGGGAGCCGTCTACTTCTGCTAGGACGTTCAGGAATGTCCTTCAGAAGGAGCGGGATCGCACGCGCGCGTGCCCACGCAGCGGCGCAATCCCGATGTGCTCGTGTCACCCGGACACGGCACATCTCAGATCGGCAGGAGGGCTCTGTGATTGGCCCTCCTGATCACATGACGGCCGTGTCCAATCACGGCCGTCGTGTGATGTAAACAAACAGCCGGTTGCTAGGCAATCGGCTCCTCCTCTCCTCACATCGCTGAGGAGAGGAGAGCAGATCTCTGCAGCCGGCTGATGATCAGTGAGTATGAGCTGTTTTTTACAGCTTTTTACTCACTGATCAACACTGATCAACACACAACACACCACACAGTATAAACACAATGTCCCCAAAACACACATGTTCCCAAAACATACATGTCCCCTAATAATAAAAACACATGTCCCTAATAATAAAAACATGTCCCCCACATATGTCCCACTAAAATCACATGTCCCAATGATTACCTGCACACATATGTACGTGATCACCTGCACACATATGTACATGATCATTTGCGTACATATGTCCGTGATCAGACAAACCAATTATTATACACTTAACGGATTTTTTTTTACCAAAAACATGTAGCAGAATACATTTTGGCTTAAATTTATGACAAAATTAGATTTTATTGGATTTCTTTTAAAATAGAAAAAAGAAAATATTGTTTTTTTTTTCAAATTTCCGCTTTTTTTGCGCTTATATCGCAAAAAATAAAAAACAGAGTCGTGAATAAATAACACCAAAATAAAGCTCTATTTATGCGAACAAAATGATAAAAATTTCATTTGGGTACAGTGTAGCATGACCACGCAATTGTCACTGAAAGCGCTAGAGCGATGAAAGCTGAAAATTGGGCTGGGAAGGAAGGGGGCGAAAGTGCCCTGTATTGAAGTGGTTAAAATCACTGCTCCCTAAAAAACGTCAATTTTTAAAACTTTTTTTGCATTGATACATGTCCCCTGGGGCAGGACCCAGGTCCCCAAACACTTTTTAGGACAATAACTTGCATATTAGCCTTTAAAATTAGCACTTTAGATTTCTCCCATAGACTTGTACAGAGTGTTCCGCGGCTTTTCGAATTTGCCGCGAACACCCCAAATTGTTCACTGTTCGCCGAAAAAGTAAACAGGCAATGTTCAAGGCGAACATGAGTTTGACTCGAACTCGAAGCTCATCCCTACCCAAGGTATGTTGTGCTATATAATGTAATGTGTTGGGATGTTAGCATATCAGGTCACAGCTCTTTCTGTGGAAGATGTAAACATTCCCTTCTCCATCCGACATTTAAAAATAAGGTTTTGGCTATACATACAGTACACTTTAAGTTTAGAAACTGTTATAGATATTTATTCACTTTTTTATATATAATCCAAGGTGCATTTTAGCTGCTCAGCAACTGTCTATATTGCTGTAATTTATTAGTTATATATATTTTTAAAGGTTTAATATACGATGACATCAGTAGCCAAGACTGTATAAAGCCTCAGGATTGTCCCTGTACCTATAATGATAAAATATACAGCCCTGGAAAATCCTATTCTACTGCTTGTAGAACCTGGTGAGTATAGGAATTATTGTATGTGATGTCTTGTCATTCATCGAAGATTATGTTCTGTTATTGACTGTTATTTTTACAGCAAATGCTTCAAGGGGAAATGGAACTGCACAGCAAATCCGTGCTCAGCAACCTGCTCAGTTGAGGGAGGTACCCACATTACTACCTTTGATCAGCTCCGTTACACTGTGTTTGGAGACTGTCAATATGTCATTGTTAAGGTAATCAAACAGTGTTTTTGCTACAGATATTTTTTCTGCTGTCCTCACAGTGAATTAATCATTTTATTTTAAGCACAGATGTGATTGTGGTCACCTTGCAGAGAACTATTTCTTTACCTACTTTGATTTTAGATACAGTATGCCAGTGGTGTCTAGGCATCTGGGGCTGGTAATTTTTTTTGAACCCCTCCCCCCCCCCCAAAGAAAAAATAGTGAGTGGCAATATAGCGGTGCCATGCCAGAACTGTGGGTGTGGTCAGATTGCATCAACAGTGGGAAGGGCCATATGCTTTAATGACTGTGCCACAAGCAAGACAGACAGTACAAACCTTAGTATACTCATTTTAATATAAAACTGTTCTATTGCATATCCTTTACTACACACAGCTAACCTTAAAGTGATATTAAAGTCTAATTTTTGTTTGTTTTTCTAAATAACAAACATGTTATACTTACCTGCTGTCTGCAGTGGTTTTGCACAGAGCAGCTTGGATCCTCCTCTTCTCCGGTCTTTTGCCGGAACCCCTGGCCCCTCCCTCTTTCTGGATGCCCCCATAGCAGGTAGCTTGCTGTAGGGGCACCCAAGCAGGCGCACTTCCGAGCTATGGCTCGGTACACACGTGGAGCCATGGCTCGACTTCGCCCCCTCCATCTTCTGATTGGCTTTGATTAACAGCAGTGTGAGCCAATGATGGCTGCCAAAAGCCAATCAAGAGTCTGAGTCCCCTAACAACCAAGACCTTTAAACCCACTCTCATCTGAAAATGGGTCACAGGAGTGAAAATTAATCTGCACTGGTGTGATCAACATGAGAAGTAAAACCAAACAGGCTTTGGCTGCACTTCTCCTTTAATAAATCTATTACACCATCAGTCTCTCTGCTCCTGTTTGGCAATACTTGTGACAATTGATAAATGTCCCCCTCATCTAGTCCAGTTTCTCTCTTGTACCCCTCTATCCATGGGCCTTTGCCACACCAATCACCCTTTTCTAGTCAATAGCCTTCTTTGCACCCACCCCCCCCCCTAGTCCAGGGCCTCCTCTGTACTCCGCTCCTAGTCCAAGGCCTCTTCTACAGCCCACCCCAAGTTCAGAGCCTCCTCTGCACCTTGCTCTCTAGATCCAGGTCCTTTACCACATCAACCCCACTTTTCAAGTCCAGGGCCTTCTCTGAAACCCCTAGTCCAGGCCCTCATGTGTACTCCTCTCCTAGATCAGAGCCTCCTCTGCCCATCCCTCCTAGTCAAGGGCCTCCTCTGCACTCCCCCTCTCCTAATCCAGGATCTTTGCCACACCAACCCTTCTCTGCCCCCCTCCCCCCACTCCAGCACCTCCTCTGCACCCTCTCATGCCAGGGGCTCTTCTGCACCCCCACCTCCCAGTTCAGGACCTCCTTGCACTCCACTCCTAGTCCAAGGCCTCTCCTCTACAGCCCACCCCAAGTTCAGAGCATCCCCTGCACCTTGCTCTCTGAAACCAGGTCCTTTACCACATCACCCAACCCCATGTTTTCACCTAACCCCACCTCTACACCCCTCAATCCAGGGCCTCCGGTGTACTCCCCTCCTAGCCCAGGTCCTCCTCTGCATCCTCCAGTTCAGGAATTCCTCTGCACCCCCCAGTCCAGGGCTTCCTGTGTACTCCCCTCATAGTCCAGGGCCTCCTATGCATCCCCTAGTCCAAGGCCTCCTCTGCATTTCCCTGCTAGTCCAGGGCCTCCTCTGAACCCCTTAGTCCAGGGCTTCCTGTGCACTCCCCACCTAGCCCAGGGCCTCATCTGCACTCCCCCTCTCCGTATCCAGGGTCTTTGCCACACCAACCCTTTTCTAGTCCAGGGCCTTCTCCGCACCCCCCAGCCCAGAGCCTCATCTGCAACCCCCAGCCCAGAGCCTCCTCTGTACCCCCCAGTCCAGGGCCTCCTCTGTATCCCCCCAGTCCAGGGCCTTGTCTGCACTCCCCCAGTCCAGGGCCTCTTCTGCACCTCCCAGCCCAGGACCTCCTCTGCATCCCCCCATCAGCACAGGGTCTCCACTGCGCCCTCCAGTCCAGATCCTCCTCTGAACCCCCCACCAGGGTCTCCTTTGCAACCCCCAAGGTCAGGGCCTCCTCTGCACCCCCCCCCATCAGCCCAGGGCCTCCACTGCACCCTCCAGTCCAGGGCCTCCTCTGTACCCCCCAACCCAAGGCCTTCTCTGCACCCCCACAGTCCAGGGCTTCTTCTGCCCCCCCTAAGTCCAGGGCCTTCTTTGAAGCCTCCCCCTCTCTGGGATGCCTCACACAGAAAAGACATAGGCTGTTTGGGAACTGGGCAGCACAAGGAGGGAGACCTCACAGCACTCTGCCGGGGGGGCCTCTCACACTGGGTGCTTCTGCTCCAGGGTGTCACTGCAGAGCAGAGTGATTCAGTGCTAGTGCACTTGTGCGGTCTTCCTCCTATTTGATTCTTTGGCATTTAAATTTGCCCAGGCTGCAGTGACACCCTAAGAGCAGCAGTTTCCAGTGCAAGTGGGGGTGGCACGCCTGGCGGCGCCCCCTAGATGCGTCACCTGGGGCAGGCCCCCCTAGTTTCAGCCCTGAGACATGGTACATCTTACCTGTGTACACGTGGGCACTAACTAGAGTATGTGCTACTTAGCCAACCCTCATCATAATGTTCACATCTGGGAATACTTGTGGGTTAATTTTGTAAAGGAGTAGAGACATTTTCACTTAGCTTCATTGAATAAGGTGATGCTGTGATTTCTTTAAATGTCCAATCATGTGCAAGCAAAAATCCTGTTTTTATTTTCCTTTCACAAGGCTGAGTTCTCAAAAATTAACTCCAATTCGTATCATTCACTAAGCTAAGTAAAAATGTACATTGCAAAGTGAATATGTGGGGAGGTGCAGCTTGGTGCAGTGGCATCTGGTTGCAGAGAACAAAACTTGTATTAACTTGTATTAATGTCAGAGTTCAATAATTCACAACATGCTAAGGCACCTGACTGGGAGCAATCACAGAAGGCAACAGCAATGTATCAGAGCAGGGGCAGCCTGGCTGATCCGTACCCAAATGGAATCGCTCCCTACCACTAATCACTGTCCCTGCCAGATGGGTGACCAGTACCTATACTACCCACTTGCAAAATGCGTGCAAAGCCCGGGAACAAGGGCCTTACATATGCTATAATACATACCCAAAACAAAAAAAAAAATTCTTTATGAGTTTAGACCAGTATGTATGCTTCTACATATTTTTGGTACAAAAAAATCCCAATAAGCATATATTGATTGGTTTATTGGTAATGATGGTGATCAGTGATTTTTGGTGGGACTGCGACATTGCGGAGAACAAATCTGACCCTAAGTCACACTTTTTGGGGACCAGTGACACCAATATAGTGATCAGTGCTAAAAAATGCACTGACTACTGTATAAATGACACTGGCAGGGAAGGGGTTAACATCAGGGGCGATCAAAGGGTTAAGTGGGTTTCTAACTGTGTGGGGGAAGTACTGACAGGAACAACACAGAGATTGCCGTTCCTGATTACTAGGAACAGACAATCTCCATGTTCTCCCTGTCAGGAAAGGGATATGCCTTGTTTACATAGGCAGATCCCTGTTCTGCCTCTCTGTGAATCGATTGTGGGTGGGCAGCGGAACATCGGGTCTGCCGGACATGCACATCGACTATCTATGGCACTATCTATGGCACTATCTATGGAATGAAACAACATGCAGGTATGTTGTTTTGCGCAATAGAGCCACCCTGCCACTTCTCTTGTAATTTTAGTGAATGGCCATGAGTCTTTTTAAATTCCTTTTTGCTAAAAAGTTTGTTCCCTATGCTAGGGTCTCCAGTACGGTATTTGTACATTGACATCATATCCCCTCTTGAGCGTCTCCTCTCCAGAGAGAATAAGTTCAATGCTTGTAGTCTTTCCTCATAGCTGAGGTCATCCAGTCCCTTTATAATGATAACAGTATAATGTACAAAATAGTTTTATTTCCTTTTTTTTTTTGTCCTGATACTTTGGTTTTATTACAGATACTTATTCGTAATCTAATCATGTGTTTAATTCCTTGCTACTTAAGGAAGCACAATTTACTATCTTGGGAGACCTAAGAAAATGTGGATTAAGAGACCACAGTGTATGCCTCATTTCAGTCACCATATTGATAGGTGGAACGGTGAGTTGTCAGTATTACAGAATGTTGGACTTTTGTTGCAATGTCTGAGCTCAACTTATATAATCTGCTGCTATTTTTAGGCAAACAAGTAAAACAAGTGATTGCTATACTAATTACCATAACAGGACCTAGACACACAAGACATCCTAAATATTAAAGGGAAGCTGTAAACATTTTAGGTAGAATGTATTTGTTTTTAGGTTTATACATGATGTATTCTATATCTAATAATGTTTAAAATCTACAACACTGGTGTAATTACGGGTTTCTAAAAAGGGAGGGCAGGACAGCAGAAATTATTTAACACTGTGTCTTTCCCCCACAGGACACAGATTTGTGGAAACATTACTGATTGAAGATCTTCTGGGGCTACCATGACAGTGGATGTCCCCTTTGGTACCCGCCCATCAGCTTGTTTGGCTAAGGGTTTTTTCTGCCCCTGTTTACCTAGAAATATTTGTTTACAAGGCCAAAATGTCCTGTTATGGTTCCTTCTGAAAAAAGTGGATCACAACCCCTGTGGTGGATCCTCCCACCTCTAGCTTGACCAAAGCAACCATGTTACTAGTGGAGGTATCTCTTCATTTTAAGGTTCCTGTAGGCATAAGGCGGTAGCCGTCGACCAGTGTTGGATACAACCCTGGTATTTTAGACGCTGACTAAGAGGGCCATGATGTTACTACAAGTTTTGCACCAGGACAGGTGTCCTCAGAGTATATAGAACCGACGGACTAGTTATTTCAGGACCTTAAGTACATATGTAGAGAGCCACATAGTGAACTGGTCTTTCATTTTCCGCTTACAAGAGGCCTTTTCTTTATTCTGACTCCTCACACCATGGCTCTGTGCCCTTCAAGGCTCCTTCAAGTGGTGCCAAGTGCTCCTGACCTTACAGCATATAGGCGCGTCCCATACATTTTCAAAGAGGGGGTCATCTTTGCTGGTTTGCAGGCTTTGGCCCTCCTGGAAAGTGGGTCCACGAACTGAAACATACATTTTTGTTCTTGTCCACCAGAACATTTCTCTCTGTCCAACCTTTGCTCCCCCATCCTACCTGTGGGCTCTGTACGAAACTGTTCAGGATTTTCTTCTCCAGGGATTTATTTCCTAGTTCTGGAGTTGAAGCATTTTCAGGGGCTCTCCTCCAATCTGTTTATAGATCCAAAGAAGGACGGGGTTCCCCCAATCTTGGACCTCAAGACCCTGAATGGTTTGTGTGGGTGCAGAAGTTCAAGATGGAATCTATCCGTTCGGTGGTTCCCTTCCTTCATCAAGCTGATTTCTTGGACTCCATAGACATCCAGGATGCATACCTGCAAGGTCCCTTCTGCGCTTGGCACAACTTTTCTTGTGCCTTGTGGTCAGGGATCCCACATTATCAATTTGTAGTGCTTCTCTTGACTTTAGTCTCTGCTTCTTGGGTTTTTAATGGGGTGTTGGCCTGGTCCTGGCATTGCTGTGATAATTAGGGATTGTCATGATCGGTTAACAGGATGACCTATTTCTGTGAGTGGAGACTCACTTTGCGTGCCTGGAAAATGTGGAGATCATGATGCCCTTTCCTTCCAAGAAGTCCGCCTTGACCCAATCCAGAAAGTGGAGTCTCTGGGTCTGATATTTGACTAGGCACAGGCAAGGTGTCTTTCTGGATGGACAAGCTTCAGAAATGTCAGACTATGGCCCAACTGCTCTTGCCCCACATGTGGTCTTCTGTTTGGCCTTGCATGCCAGTCCTGTGTCTCATTGTGTCCACCTTTGCAGTGGCCCCGCATGCGCCATCCCCTACAAGGGTTCTGCAGGGGGAGGTCCTGGCACAATGGGACCCACCTCTCACTTCACTGGAGAACTGGCTTTATCTGGGTTGATCAATCGGGGGCCTCTTACCTCTGGAGACTTCAGTCACCCTTCCTAGAAGCCTGCAAGTATTTCCTCAGTGGAGGGTAGTCACGGCAGATGCCAGCTTGTCTGGCTGGGGAGGAGTCCTGAGTTTGAGATCAGTGCAAGTTCGCTGGAGCTGTGGGTGATCAGGCCATGCATGAAGCAATGGAAGGACCTTCTTCGTGGATGTCAGGCCAAGATCAATTCAGACACATTGCAGTGACCTAGGTTAACCACTAGAATGGCATGGAAAATATGGTGGCAGCACTGGAGGCCTTACGCATTGTTTGGCAGGCAGAACTAATCCAACCTGTTTTCTCAGGAGAGTGGCCCCTACACATGGACATGCTCCATTAGATCTACCTCTGCCGGAGGACTTCAGACATAGACATTCCAGCGGCTCTCTTAAGGAGGGTACCGAGGTTCCTGGTTAAGGCATGGGACCCCTCACAGATGTGCTGGTGGCGCACTGGGCTCATTGTCTTTTTGTTTGTTTTTCTCCTATTTTGTTGCTCCCTTGCCTTTATGAAGGATGACGGCTGAGGTGCTTCTAGTCCTTCCAGACTGGCCTCATAAATCTGGAGTGGCTGGTCATGGACACCCTCTGGTAAATGTTACATCAAGAGGACCTTGTGTCCTAATAACCAATCTACCAACTTTGCCATTATTGGCTTTGAGGGCATGGCTATTAAAGTCAAGTTCTGAGAGATAGGGGCTTGTCGGTGTTCCCTACTATGCTGAAGACATGCAAGTGTACTTTCTGTGAGGATTCATCATCGCCCCTGAAAAACTTTTATCGTCTGGTGTGAGGCTCTGGGTGTCCATCCATGCTCCTTTTCGTGGCTCTGGTTCTTCAACAGGGGGTTGATACATTTGAATATGAACATCGACCCACTGTCAGTCTCTGCAAAAGAGAACCTATGCCCACAACTATGGGGCATTCTTTAAAAAGCTGTCTGTTTCTCACAATCCAGCAATAATTAAGACTCTGTGAGGCAGAAACACATTAGCGGATTGCTGGATATAATGCTTATAAAAAAGTGAATTTGGAGGATTTTTGTTGTGACGGACCTCTTTTTTTGTTACATTGTATCTTTGCCAAAAAGAATGCTGAGAGTTGTATGTCCATACTAGAAAGGTGAGCGGTGTGTTTTCCATTTGGACCCCATGGACAACTACTTCTGATACATCCAGTGAATGGGAGGAAAATATTACTACTGGTTCAGTGCACTGGAGGTGTAGCTGAAGGAGGAAATGCGACAGTCTCAGGGTGTCCACCATTTCCCAATACAGTGTGAGGGGCAGATAGCGGCAAACAGAGAAGAAATTCCTATGACCAGGGGATGGAAAAAAGCAGAAAGTTATAAAGTGGTAGTAAAGTCTATATTTAGATTTTAACCTACAGGTATGCTTAAAAAAAAGTTTATTTGTAGGTTAAATGAATATCTCCTAAAATGTGCACTGTATAGAATATGATCTAGGAAGCAGCAGCCGGTGATGTCACCGGTGCATGAGCTCTGAAGGAACAGCATACCCATGCCATTCCTTCAGAGCTCTGTGCCATGGCTGTGATTTCCGCCATTCAAGTGGCTGTAGCCACCTAACCCGAAAGGAAGACCTGGGGAAGTTGGAAGCCTCTGCAGCAGTGACAGCACACTGTTGGAGGGTTTCGTTTCAAGGTAGGTCAATGATAATGTGCTAGTATGCAATGCATAATAACACATTATGACATTTCCTTGCAGGGTTTGTTTTTTTCATTTTTATCATAGGCTTTCCATCCTACCCTAAATGAGTAGTGGACAGGGTATCGAGATATAGTAGAGTTAAGCCTGGAACCACAGCAGCACTCAACACCCACCCCCAGTGCCTCCAGTAACAACCTTTCCACACCAAGTTTACCCTGCCCCATTTTCTGGAGCAAAAAAAAACAAAAACACCCACATGCCCAGCTTCTGAATTTAAGCTTGGCAAACCTGCTATTGTTTCAATTGATTCAAATACTAGTTGATGGAAACATCCCACTTTTATCCAGTTCATGCTTCGGGGCAGGGTCCCATGACATATTCCAGCAGCCATTTCTTTTTTGCTATTCATATTATTTTATATATATATATAGATATATAATATATATATATATATATATATATATATATATATATATATATATATATATATATATATATATATATATTAGTGCTCTTGGCACTGCAACTCATTCATATTATCTAGCGGAAATGTTCTGCCCTGTGTTGATCTACATTAACATATTCTTTGAAAGGCAAGGATATCATGAACTATTGCCCATTGTTTTAGAATGTACCACTGACCAAACCTGGACCAATATATACTCAAGTTATTGACCTGCTCTGCTCCAAGTGCCATGTCAGAGAGGGCCTTTAGTGTAGTGGAATGATTTGTGACTGAAAATCGTATTCACTTGTCCCCAGACAATGATAACCAGCTTAATTTTATTATAAGTAATCAGGCCTGGATCAGAGAGGACTACTGAATACCTACATTAGACATTATCGATGAAACCATTCATTGTTTTATCAGTATATATTTTAGTCCCCTGCCCACAGCTGATTGACCTGGCACTGACAGCTTCCTTCCAGAAAGGAAGCTGTTGAACCCAAAGACATACCTTATATTCAATGCCTTTTTTTTATATCTGTGTATATAGCATATAAATGAAGAAATGCTTTTTCCTCTTGTCCTGTTTGTTACTGCCAGCATTTGCCCCCTGGCACCTCTCTGACATTTCATTACTTAATTTTATACAATTAAACACCTGATTAAATTGGACAACATCTAAATATTGGATTTATTCAGTTCCTAAAGATGTTTTTACGTGTTTTATTTCCTAGACATTGAATATATATTCTGATGGCACTGTCACTGTGAATGAAATGCCAGCTTCTCTACCAGTGTTTTCAGGTATGAAACTTTAATGGCACCCCAACCAATAATATAGTAGTGGGCAACGCACACATACAGCAGTGCACCATAACACACATACTGTACCATAGTCTGTGATTGAAAAAAAGGCTGGGCTGTATTGCGTTGGCAGTTCTTTTAAAATGAATGGGTTACCTTAATGTAATACACATTAGCATCTACCACAACACGTATAAACATTCAGGTATTAGTGTAGTAACATTTATGTATTACGGGAACACAGTGTAATTGGGTTCCAAAATTTCCACTCCAGGCACATAAGTTAGGTAAAAAGCTTGCCCTTCCTTACAGGTTCCTCTACACGCTATGTTCCGAAATACATTTGCTTAGTTGCAGCAGCAGATATTTCTTTGCCTTCTCTGCATCTAGCCTTGCTAGGCAACACCTGGGACCAGATAAACAACAACGTAGTTAGTTGGTCAGGATCCCCAATCTTTTGATAACACCAAGCATGTAACCATACCAAATCTTTATTTGCTACCAAACACATCCCACTGGTGCACAAAAATGGTAATTGTCTAGACAAATAAATACCCAAAACTACAAATGTTTAGGTGTATGTTTATTTAGATGTCCAGCCAAAACCATTTATTTTTAGTTTTGGAAAGAGTGGGGAAGAGTTACATATACTGGTATCCGGGGCTATGTTAGAGAGATTTTCCCCCACTTACTCTCACAGTGACAACAATTTCATCAGATAGAAAGTGAAGGAAAGTATGCAATAACAACACAGACAGCAATCAAAATCTGAGAAATGTCAAAAGACAGAAGTACCTAAGAGACTTACAGGATTATCAAACAGGCACAGTCTATGTCTACAAGAACGATAAACCGCACTCCATCCTTAAAAAAATTAAGGAACTATTGGCGGAGAGGCCAGAGACGCGTAAGTTCCAGTTCCCCTGAAGTGTCAGATTCACAATCAGAATTATCAAACTGCATGAGTGATAGGGGGACATCTGATTCTAGAGGTTCGGTGTCATCAGTCTTTTCAAGGGAATCTTCAAAAAACCAACACAGTACAGTGAGAAACAAAGAGAAAAAGAAATAGCAAGGAAAAGAAGAAAAACTAGGAGAGGGAGACACAGCATCAAGAAGGGCCACCCACCCCAGGCAAACGAGAAGCCAACGGAATTGACACTGGAGTTTCAGGACATAGACACTTTCCAAAATGTGGTAAATCTCTCAAAGTCCTCTCTTACATTTGCAGAAATTTCCCTGCTCTCTAAAGGACATTCTTTTGCTCCGCAATCCCATTTTGATATGTTTAGTACCTTACTAAATGTTAACAGATTTATACGCAATATTGTTTTGAGGAAACATTTTCCTTCTCCCGTCATCTCAACTCAAAGCATCCAGGAAGGTGTTACACAGGAGACAACTTTTTCAACTCTCAATTTTCAGGATTAAACTGCTATATCTACCCTGGAAAGGCTTCAGTCTGAGTCCACAGGAGGTATGTATGGTACCGATAAGGATTGTGTATGCAGGGGAGACAGATATTTTTACCCAGTCAACTCCAGAAATGCAGCAATAGATACCTTTCAAGCCTTGGTAGAGCAGGATCTAGTCCAACTTGCAGATAGAGTGGTGACCCAGCGGATCCGACACAAGGACAATATCACTAAATTAGAAAGAGATGCTATTGTCAGTCTCAAATCACGTTTTTTTCTAGTGATAAAAGAGGCCAACAAGGGGGGCACAGTTGTCATCCTAAACTCAAGTGACTATAAAGAAGAGGCTTTGTGCCAGTTGCAAGATACCTCCACATATCGAATTTGGATAGAGATTCCACTCCTGTCTTCAGACAGCAAATGGCCAATCTTCTGGACACAGGTGTAGAGATGGGTTTTTTTTTTGTTTTTTTTTTTGTTTTTGTTTTTTAAATAATTTTTATTCAGAAATAAGGATATACAAGTATAAAAAGGCATATATGAAGGCACAATCAGTGATAAGAAGAGAGGATATAAATATCCAGGGCAATCCCTGGGGTGAAGAAAAAAAACAAAACAAAATTGTGGTACAAAAAAGAGTTCTGCAAACAGTAACACTGTATTATCCTAAGGCAGTAGGGACCAACCGGATGAATCTGAGACTGTTACAAACGATAGGTAGAATAGGTAACCGTACCGGCTCCCTAGCGGAACAAGTGCCTAAATGACATTATATAAATCCAAGTAGGTAGGAGGGATGGGAAGAGGAGGAGGGGGGGGGGAAGAGAAGGCAGATTAGGAACAAGAAGAAAAACATTCTAGGACGTGGTTCATATGCAGTGATCACAATGGAGAAACCTGAGAAGCAAATACGGACCGTGACAGTCAAATAGATTCTGGAGATGTGTTAGGAGTGGAGCAAGTTATTGTAGGTAAAAGACAGTTGATCCAATGCACGTTGATCAGATGGTGGCATGACCATGGTGATGAACAAATGCCATTTGGCGAAAAAAACAGCCTTTTGAGAGACATGGGAGAAGTCAGCCATAAGCCTCTCTTTATACAGGAGAGATAGCAGGTCCTTGAGAAGTTGGGAGGCCGGAGGGCCCGGAGGCGAGAGCCAAAAACGAAGTATTAGTCGGTGGGCCAGAAGTAGACATAACAAGATCCAGTCGACTGTGGCATGCTGGGAGTGGGGTCCTGAACTGGGACCGGCTTCCGGTAATGTAGACCATGGCAACAGCAAAGGGTCCCAGTAGCCAAAAATTAAGAGTAAGGGTTCCTTGGGTAGTTTCAGTAGAGTAATATCAAAAATGAATGCTATGACCTGATCCCAGAACGTAGATATTGTCTGACACGACCAGAAGCGATGAGAAAGAGATGGTTTTGAATCTTTACAGTGAGGGCAGGATGCTCCGTCTTGCTTTGCTGTGGGAGACAGAAAAGGGACGTAGGCCCTGTGGGCAATCTTGAGCTGAGTTTCTCTCCAGATTTCATTAGGCGTGAGTTTTAGTACTTTGTTAAGACCCTGCATAATCTTGTAGACGATATCGGGATCCGGGAAGGCCGAAGACCAGTTTGCAATAGAGGTAGATGAGGCAGGTGGCGTTGAGCGTTCCAGAAGGGGTTTATAGATATCAGAGATCTTAAAACACTCATCCCGTATCAGCTGATCCATGAAGCTGGGTTGGAAGCGAAGAGGCTCTGACTTGTAACTCTGGGTGATATAGCTGACACACTGTTGGTAGTGCAAAAAATGCGAAGCAGGTATGGAGAACAAGTCCATCACTGACTGAAAGGGAAGAGGTCTGCCAGTAGCCGTGTCGCACAGGGAGGAAAAGAGGAATAGGCCCCGTTCTGACCAAGACGAGAAAGCTTTGCAGTGAAGGCCTGGAGTGAAGCAAGGATTTCCTTGGATAGGCAGGTGAGCAGAGATGAAGGGTGGGAGGTTAGCCAGTTTCCTGGATTCTCTCCAGGCTATCGCCATGTCTCTGAAGACGAGATTGTGTTGGTGGGGGAGGGGGATGGATTTCCATCGGCAGTGCAGTAGAGCAGACAAGGAGAAAGGGTGAGCCATAGCAGATTCAAGATCAAAATTGGAGTACCTGGACGAGTGTGTGAGCCAATCTAGGCTGGTTCTGAGCAGACAAGCTAAATTATACAGTCTAATATTAGGTAAACTGATACCCCTTTGCTCCTGGGAAGGTGTCATTTTTTATAGGCAATACGTGGTCTTTTGCCGCGCCATAAAAATTTCGAGATAGCAGAATCCAAAGAAGTAACATCTTTATGTTTAAGCAATAATGGTAGAGTTTGCATAGGGTACAAGAGTTTGGCAAAGCTGACCATTTTCACAAGGTGGCACCTTCCCAGGAGCGAAAGGGGCAGATTCATCCAGTTGGTCAGTTCTTGAGAAATCTTAGAAAGCAGGGGGGGATAGTTAAGCTGGTATAATGAGGAGGGTAACTTCCCAATCCTGACACCTAGGTATGTAATGAAGGAAGGGGCAACCGAAAATAAGGAGCCAGCGGCCCGGGGGGGGGGGGGGGGGGTGGAATGAGAGCCAATAGGGAGAATCTCACTTTTGGAATAATTGATGCGGAGCCCTGAGCAAAGCCTAAATTCGTCAAAGACTCTCTTAATAGTGTGGATGTCAGCTGCTGGATTGGATGAGAATATAAGTACATCGTCCGCGAACAGAGATGTGCGGAGTTCCTTGCCCCCTAAGTCTATGCCGTGGAGTGGAGCCGTATAGGTTAGATGTCTGGAAAGAGGTTCAAGGGCTATGTTGAAAAGTAGAGGGGATAGAGGGCAGCCCTGTCTAGTTCCTTTGTGTAGGGGAAAACTGGGTGAAAGGAGGCCAGCCGCCACCAGGTTGGCGGAAGGGGACGAGTACATTGAGTTAATGAGGTGGGAGAAGGGGCCTGAGAAACCTAATTTGCAGAGGGTTAAAGAGAGCCAATCGAAGCTAACATTATCAAAGGCCTTCTCTGCATCTAACGTGATAATGGCATAGGAGCCTTTAGGGTTCTGTTTGGCTACTTCAAGGGCTAGTAAGTCTTTACGGATATTTAGTGTGGCCGTTCGCCCTTTGGTAAACCCCGATTGGGGTGAGTGTATTAAATAGGGTAAGATATCGGCCAATCTCGTGGCGACAATTTTCGAAAGGATTTTTACATCTAAATTAAGGAGGGAGATGGGCCTGTAAGAGCCGGGCTGTAGAGGATCCTTTCCCTTTTTTGAGAGGAGTTTAATGACAGCTTGATTCCCTGAGGGGAGGTAAGGACCTCCTGCCCAAATAGCGGAATAAACGGACAGTAGGGAGGGTGCGGCTATATGTGTGTGGTTCTTATAAAAATCACTAGTAAAGCCGTCAGGGCCGGGGGCCTTGTTCGAGTTGAGATGGTGGATGGTGTTCTCTATCTCTGGGAGAGTAATGGGGGCATTAAGAGCTTCCAGTTGCTCCGTCGAGATGGAGGGGAGGTGAAGAGTGTCTAGGAATTGTCGAGCCTGTCGTTAACTGATGGGGTCTGGGGCGTATAGATTGGTGTAATAACGTAGCATCGCTTCGTTAATGGCTTGAGGTGACGAGAGTGTGCGACCCGAGTGGTCAGAGAGGGCGGTGATGTGGGTAGGGCGAAAACTGCCTTTACATAGTCTGGAGAGAAGCTTTCCTGCTTTATTACCGTATCTATGAAGAGTGGCATCTAAATGAGCCTTCTTCGTGCGTTCAAGGGTGTCAGCCCAGTTGTCAAAATTTGACTTAGCTGAGACCCATTCATCATGGTGTTTAGGGGTATTAGCGAAGGACAACTGCCGTTGGGCGGTATGAAGTCTGGCACTGGCCAATTTGTAATGTTGGAGAGCGTTACGTTTAAAAGATGTGGCATAGCTAATAATGCGCCCCCTAAGATACGCTTTCCCAGCATCCCAGAAAAGGTTAGGGTTAATGAGGTGGGCGGCGTTTGCATACGTGTATTCTGCCCAAGCCTTGTCTAGATATTGGAGAAAATCGGAGTTAATTGTTAGAAAAGCGGGGAAACGCCAGAGGTTGGGGTGAGGAGGGAGATCCAGCCTATCCAAGGAGATAGCTACAGGGGCATGGTCCGATATCGCGATGTCATGAATTTCGGCGTCAGAAGTCAAACATATGAGATCGTCTGACCCGAAAAAGTGATCAAGTCTCGCTAGAGACCTATGAGGGTTGGAGAAAAAAGTGAATTCCTTGTCTACAGGGTGTGAAAGACGCCAGAGATCAGTCATGTGTAGGGAGTCCATGGTGGAAGAGAATAGGGATGGGCTTGAGACGGTCGAGCCCGACGTCAGTGGTCTTGGGGAGGATCTGTCTAACGAGGGGTGCATGACGTCATCGAAGTCACCTCCTACCAAATGAGGCAGGCGGGTGAAGTCAAGTAGCCATGTAGAGAGTTCCTGATAGAATTGTTTGGTGTGGTTGTTGGGAGCATAGATATTGGTGATGAACAACTCTTTAGACCCTATCCGTACCGTTGCGGTGAAAAAGCGGCCCTTATCATCCGAGACGGTGGATAGGATTGTGCAAGGGAGATTTTTGTGTATCAAGAGGAGGACACCAGCCTTCCGTCCCCAAGATTCAGCTCCATGAACTGAGCCCACCCACATTTTTTGCATGCGCGGGAAATCTGATGCAAGCAAATGGGTTTCCTGTAGAAGGGCAATATCTGCCTTGAGACGTTTAAGATGCCGAAGGATCTTCACTCTCTTATGAGGAGAGCGAAGGCCCTTGACGTTCCATGAAACTACTCTAAGAGGGGCAGTGGTTGGGGAATTGGAAGGCTGGTGACCTGGCTGAGAGGTGTGGGATAGATTGGATGTCTTGGGTATGTCAAAGTGTGGATCAGAAAAGCTATAACCTGTTCATGGGTCCTAGACAGAAAAGGGGGGGAGCCCCGGTGAGCATATAGGGAGAACGGGGACGAGGGGGATGTAGGGGGACTGTAAGGGTAAAACAGTAGTAAAAGAGGGGTAACCAAACTAAATAACAAAAGCACACACTTCACTTTTTTCCGCATGAGTTCACTGTGTAGAAAGGAACGCTCCACAAACAGAGCCCAAGGGGTAAAGTGGAGAGCCAGCGGCTCATCTCAAGAAGGTTAAGTAGGCACATAAGTCAGGGACGAAAATCGCGGCGCGGCTGCCGGAAAGTAGTGGTGGGGTAGGATACACAGTGGAGTCATGCAGAACTGATGCGCTGTGGTAAACAATGCAATGCATGGCTTGGCATAACAAAACATATAGAATATCAACAATCACAGTGCAAGTCAAGATAATATAAACAATAAAACATAACCTGAGCAGTTCAATGTGCAACTCGGAGAAGAATCTCTAAGGTGGGGCAAAGAGACAGATGGCCTGCAGTGCCCAGCGGCTGAGTTCTCTGTGGTCGGAAGGGAAGCAACTCCTGGGGTCAGAGAGCGGCGGACCTGCTAACAGAGACAAGGAGGAGGGAAAAAGAAAAGCGTTAGGATGACATAAGTGGCGGATAGCTGCCGCTGGAAATAGCTTCCCTTGTGATCCGGACAGAGGTAGCCAGAGAAAAAAAATAAAAATAAGTCAAACAAGGAGTGCAGGTGAGGTTTCAGCGTGGAACATTACGGTGACGGTGGTCCGGGGCAGATGCTCTAAAGCGCTTCGGGGAGTCCTTCCTGGGGCTCCTCTGGTCCAGTGCCCTGATTGAAGAGGCCGGTTTGGAGGGTGTAACTGGCTGCGCGTCCGAGCGCAGAGAACGTAAGTAGGCTTCTGCTTCTGAGGGGTCCTGGAAGGAGAGTTGATCCCCTTTAGGGGACTTGAGACGGAGCACTGCGGGGAACGCCAAGGAGAACTTAATCTGCATCTTAAACAGCTCCGAACAGATCGGTTGAAAAGCCTTGCGTTTCATAGACACTTCGATAGAATAATCTGCAAAAACAAGAACTTTGACCCCATCAACATGTAGGGATGGGGATTGCCGGAATGTTTGTAGAATAAGGGCTTTATCTGCATAGTTGAGGAACTTGGCTATGATGGGGCGAGGATTCTTGCGGTCCGCGCTGAAGGAGCCCATGCGGTGTGTCCTTTCCACCGTGAAGGAGCCTGAAAGATCCATGGCCTCTGGCACACGTTTGGAACAGAAGTCGTTCAATTCGGCTGTAGGGAGCGACTCGGGGACACCGACGAATCGCAAATTGGATCGTCTGGATCTGTTCTCCAAATCATCTAATTTCTGTATAATATATTGGACAGTTTTTTCCTGGGACTGCTCCGTGGCCTGAAACTGATATAGATCATCTTCCACCTCAGACACCCTGTGCTCAAGGTCATTAAGCCTGGTGCTGTGTTCCGTGAGCTGGGCCTTGATTTGTTTCATGCCAGCCTGGATGGCTTTTTCCACCGAGGCGGTGATCATAGGGGACAGCAAGGCCACCACAGCCTGTGCAATGCGGTTAGTATGGCTGTCCTCGCCGGGGGACGGCGTGCTAGCATCCCCCGGAATGACGTGCGGTGTTCCTATGGCATGCCCCCGTGAGTGGGGGGGTCCGGTGAGGGCAGGGGATGTGTGAGAGGCGACCCCGCTTACCTCCATGGCCGTGTCCGGAAGGTCTGGAGCTGAGGCCTGTGATGCAGACGCGGAGTAGGCCGGAGCCGGGGGCTCAATTTGCGGCCGTTCGGGAGGCGCCGCCGCGGCCGCGTACGACCGGGCCCCCGTTTTTTCCACAAAACGGTCCATGGTGTCGGGGAACGTGAGGGGGACGCTCGGGTCCAAGGCAGGGTGCTGTGTCCGCTGGCGAGGGCTTTGTAGGCTGATTAAGGAGGCTCTGTGGCGGGAGCTCAGCTAGGACGCAGCCAGCTCATGCGGCGCCGGAACCGGAAGTATAAGATGGGGGTTTTTGACAGGAAAGTAGCAGTCCATCTTTTAGTCAATTCACCTATAGTCCCCATTTTTCATCACATGCCCAAACTCCATAAGAACCTAGTGCCGGTACAAGGTAGACTGATAGTAGCAAGTATTGGTTCCCTCTTAAAGCGTTTGGGTCATTGGTTAGACCAGTATCTTCAACCATTGGTTGTGAGATTACCTGGCTATATCAAGGACACCACATCAGTACTGGCATCTTTACAGGGAGTAGTATGGAAAGAGGAGAACCAGTGGCTCAGCATGAATGTGAAGTCACTATATTCCTGTATTCCACACAGCCTTGCAATTAAAGCCATATAACATCATCTGACATGCTACAGCACTTACGACAACAATTTGAGAGAGTTTATAATTATGGCAGTTGAATTTCTGCTTAGCCGTAATTATTTTGTTTTTTATCTGCAATGTAGGGGAGCTTTGGTGGGGGCCTGTTTTTCACCATCCCTGGCAAACCTGTACATGGGCTGGGGGGAGTAGACCTTTATCTTCTCCCAACACAACCCATGTGCAGGTTCTATAATTAGTTACGGTTGCTACATTGATGACCTTCTGATTGTATGGGACGGTTCCCTTTGCGGACTTTGACACCTTTGTGTCCTTCGCAAACAAAAATAATCTCAATTTCGAATTTAGTTTTGATAATCAGAAGGATGCCATTAACTTCTTAGACCTTACTTTATCAGGCTGTGAAGTCCAGGGTTTGTTTACAACATGTATCTATCATAAGGTATGTGCAGGCAATGCCTTGCTTCTGGCTACTAGTTGTCATCCTGCACACACCAAACGATCCATCTCGATGGTGGAGGCACTAGGGTCAGACGTAACTGTTCCACTGAGGAAGGTTTTAACAAGGAGTGTAACATTATAGCCTCATGACATTCATGAGAATACGATAAATGGACTATAGATAGAGCAGCTCATCTGCCCAGGGAGAAAAATTTAATTACCCTCTTGGGAAATGCTGGTCACATAAAGACCCATAGCAATAGTAGGAGTTCTAATGACAGGAAAGCAAGTTCAGTCACTTTTGTAACAGCTTTCTCCTTGAAATTCAACAAAATAAAAAACATTATAGAAAAATACTTACCAATACTTTCCACGGATGGAGATTTGGCACTAATACTTACAGTGGTGTGAAAAAGTGTTTGCCCCCTTCCTCATTTCCTGTTCCTTTGCATGTTTGTCACACTTAAGTGTTTCGGAACATCAAACCAATTTAAACAATAGTCAAGGACAACACAAGTAAACACAAAATGCAATTTGTAAATGAAGGTGTTTATTATTAAAGGTGAAAAAAAATCCAAACCATCATGGCCCTGTGTGAAAAAGTGATTGCCCCCTAAACCTAATAACTGGTTGGGCCACCCTTAGCAGCAACAACTGCAACCAAGCGTTTGCGATAACGTGCAATGAGGCTTTTACAGCGTCCTGGAGGAATTTTGGCCCACTCATCTTTGCAGAATTGTCCTAATTCAGTTACATTAGAGGGTTTTCGAGCATGAACGGCCTTTTTAAGGTCATACCACAACATCTCAATAGGATTCAGGTCAGGAATTTGGCTAGGCCACTCCAAAGTCTTCATTTTGTTTTTCTTCAGCCATTCGGTGGTGGACTTGCTGGTGTGTTTAGGATCATTGTCCTGCTGCAGAACCCAAGTTCGTTTCAGCTTGAGTACACGAACAGATGGTCGGACATTCTCCTTCAGGATCTCTTGGTAGACAGCAGAATTCATAGTTCCTTTTATCACGGCAAGTCTTCCAGGTCCTGAAGCAGCAAAACAGCCCCAGACCATCACACTACCACCACCATATTTTACTGTTGGTATAATGTTCTTTTTATGAAATGCAGTGTTCCTTCTACGCCAGATATACTTGGACACACACCTTCCAAAGAGTTCCACTTTTGTCTCATCGGTCCACAGAATGTTGTCCCAAAAGTCTTGGGGATCATCAAGATGTGTTGTGGAGAAATTGAGACGAGCTTTGATGTTCTTTTTGCTCAGCAGTGGTTTTCTCCTTGGAACTCTGCCATGCAGGCCATTTTTGCCCAGTCTTTTCCTGATGGTGGAGGCATGAACGCTGACCTTAACTGAGGCAAGTGAGGCCTGCAGTTCCTTGGACGTTGTTGTGGGGTCTTTTGTGACCTCTTGGATGAGTCGTCGCTGCGCTCTTGGGGTAATTTTGGGCGGCCGGCCACTCCTGGGAAGGTTCACCACTGTTCCATGTCTTCGCCATTTGTGGATAATGGCTCTCACTGTGGTTCGCTGGATTCCCAAAGCTTTGGAAATGGCTTTATAACCCTTTCCAGACTGATAGATCTCAATTACTTCTTTTTCTCAATTGTTCCTGAATTTCTTTGGGTCTCGGCATGATGTGTAGCTTTTAAGGATCTTCTGGTGGACCTTACTGTGTCAAGCAGCTCCTATTTAAGTGATGCCTTGATTGTGAACAGGTGTGGCAATAATCAGGCCTGGGTGTGGCTAGAGAAATTGAACTCAGGTGTGGACAACCACAGTTATAGTATGTTTTAACAAGGGGGGCAATCACTTTTTCACACAGGGCCATGATGGTTTGGATTTTTTTTCACCTTTAATAATAAACACCTTCATTTACAAATTGCATTTTGTGTTTACTTGTGTTGTCCTTGACTATTGTTTAAATTGGTTTGATGTTCCGAAACACTTAAGTGTGACAAACATGCAAAGGAACAGGAAATGAGGAAGGGGGAAAACACTTTTTCACACCACTGTAAGTCAAACTGTAGATTTCCAACCGACGTGTGAAAACGCTAGGAGGCCTTCTGTCCCCAAGTCTGTTTGAGTCGTAGTAATATAAAAAAAACTTGGTTGAATACTGTGGGCTCTTACATTTGTGGGAATAAGACATGCCGTTTCTGTAGTAGACACTCCAGACAGCACAAGACAGTAATTTCATGTGCCACAGGACAAGAATTCACAATCCGTGAATATATCATTTGTGGCACTAGTAATGTCGTATATGTTGTGAAATGCAATAAATGTAACAAACAATATGTGTGTGGCACCATGAGACCACTGAGAACTCAAATCAGCGAACATTTTCATGGTGCATCTTACAGCACAGATAAAGGCTTATCAAATGTTTCTAAGCACTTTAAGTATGAACATAATGGCAATATGGCATCCTTCTCATACTCAGGGTTGGAAAGAATTATCCTCACATGGGGGGACATCCACCGCGCACTTCTTTTACGTGAAGTTTGGTGGATTTTCCACCTACAGACAAGGGCACCTGCGGGAATGAACCACGGCTATGGTGTGGACCTTTTTATGAAATACTTTTATAAAGAGTCCTGGAGCAATGGACATTGCATTATGCCCATCGCTTGTAATGCACTTTGGGGTCCGGTTCACACTGCTGCCATGTGGGAGCCCTGCGAATGCACTGCGGGTTTCCGCATCACACAGACTCGCATGGTGGTTCACGCTGCCATATTGGAACTGCTGGGGAATTGGATCACTTGGGTCCCGTGCGATTCTAGCCCAAATTCGATGCAATTTTAGCCATACCTCTGTGTGGCTGAAGTTGCATCACATGATATTGCATGTGATTTTAATTAAAGCTCTAAACAGGCATTGACAATTTTAAATCTTGACATATTAGGTATCTTCTAAATTTACACAACATTATCTTTTACATTTTACCAAAATATTCATATTATATTGTGTTTGTGTGCACTAAAATTCATTTAGGTGTACTATTTCCTGGAAATTTGCATTTGATAAACAGCTGTAAAAAAAATTTGTGCAATATAATAAATTGCAACAACAACCATTTTATTCTTCGGGGCATCTGGATTTAGAAATGATATACTGTTTCGGGGTTCTAAGCAATTTTCAGGCAAAAAATGCTGATTTTTACCCTGTATATGAAAAACATCAAATTTGCCCCAGGCGGCAAGTAGTTAATTTAGCCAAGTCAATTTAAACCTGCTAGTGCATTCAGCACTATCCTCTCCCCAGATTGACAGTGATGCTGTCCAAAGGTGTCTCTGTTTGGTCATCATGTAGGTCTGTGCTCTATATAGAGAATGAGCTCTCTGCAGGACTGAAATGACTGGAGGCTGGAGTGTAGAACACATGTTAGTGGAATTCATAATGGAGAAGTCAAAGAAGGCAGAGCTTTTTAGGAACTGACCATACAACCGTCTAGTAGCTTTAAAGCTGCCTGTAGCTTTGACTAGGATAATTCTCCTGTGCACCAACAGTACAACAATGCTAGCTGGCTTTACAGCTGCTATACAGAGATCTTTACCTATTACTTGTGCTAAGAGGTACTTCTCTGTTGAAATTGCACCATATCCTAGACTTAGAACTCTAGACTAGTTATAGTGTCATTATTCACATTGCAGTTAATTTACATGTGAAAAAATAAACAATACCGCGCTGTCACCTAAATACAAGACAGCAGCCAGCACAGCAAATGACAATAGCAAGTGAAAAGAAAATAGTATATGTGCAGCACTAAGTAAGAATGGTCATAATGAATAGGAACATATGTGTTACAAAAAAATAATAATTATTGAACACTCTAAATCATATGCATGCAAAGATACAAATGAATATGTTAAATAAAGTCCACACTGTGATAGTAAATAGGTGAATATAATGCATGAATGAAAAACTGGGATATGATGTTAATCCAGGTGAGTGAATATCAACTTTAAGACATCAATGGGAGGACAGATGTGAGGAGAAGACAATAGTAGAAGCCACCACCAATATAAAAAAGGCTTACCAGAGCTAATGGACTCAACAAGGCGTAAGCCCAATGAGTCGTCAAGACTTGTGGTGACAACACACCAATAGGCAGGGATATCCACATCTGCAGATTTTGGCACAGGAGGATAATGTTCATGCTGTCCCTCAGAGAACTCACAGCAAGGAAAGGAAACTCAGAGGTAAGTAGATCAAATCCTTTTCATGTGCTCACAGGATACAGCCATAAGTTCCACATAGTGTGAATCCACATAAAAAGGAATATTTATTTAAAATTTGAGGAACACTCATATTTGAGCAGATAAAAAACTATTTGTGAAGATATATTGCAAATATGTATATAGAAATATTTAGTGCCCCACAAGTTTGAGCAGATAAATATCACTTATAATATATCTTCACAAATTGTTTTTCTAACTCTTTTAAATTCATCCGGTATAGTTTTGGCATGTTAACGCCATTGTAATGTCAAATTTTTTGTTACGTCATCTGGTGCCCCCACTACATGAAATATAGTGGAGTTTAGCCAAAGATGTTTGGCTTCAGGTGATTATCGCTGTTTTATAATGAGGCGTGACCCACAGACACCCTTGTCTTCTGGATTGCTGATGCGACGGTGGGTGGTCCTGAGCTCGTGACTGAGTGTGGGTGGACCAATAAGCATTTCCGCTGTAGTATCTGGAGGATGTTGAGTGTCTGATAGTGAGGCTTGGTGCGCACACTGAAAATCTATAGGACGAAGGTCAGATGACCTCGTTTGTATGTATGCTGATTCGCTAGCGAGGCATGAACCGCATGTGCCGCCACCATTTTTAGAACCAGGAAGTGATTGCAATATTGCACAACAAATTACCCACGAGTTTGTAGCTTGCTATTGGGGTACTATGTCTATTTAAACGCAATGGCCACATCATGTCTACACCCCAGATGATGTCACTTTAGACGAATTGGGTTGGGACGAGCCTGCTGATGCCATTATGTTAACCTTTAATCTTTTTACAAGCACTTATTTTTTTATTTTATTTTTTTCACATTTAAAAGTTTTTATTCAAAAATATAAGCAATACAGGAGAAAGTACAGGCGGGTAAATAAGGCACAAAAAGTTAGACATATTAGACCAAAAGTTAGCGTAAACTGCCAACAATAAAGTGCAAAACTACCATTACCCTTCGGCCCGAATCTATACGAATGTGCAGATTGGTTACAGAAAAACAACGCCAAATGTCACATGAGAAGTGGTAATACCAAGCTGCGGGCAGCAACTGTACTTCTTGGGGAGATGGAAATTCAGAGGAAAAAGAAGAAAGTAAGAATAGAGAGAGAAAATAGAAAAGCGAAGACCGTAGATGGAGTGTGAGATTGTTATTGCATGGGTGCTGCACCGGGCAGCCTATAGTAAGTAGCGTGTAGGTCGATTCTGTCAACCAGTCAGTTTTGGCTATCCATGTCCACTCTTTTGGTGATCAGATTACCCAACCAGTGACCCATATTCTTGAGAATACCGGTACTCGAACCAGGGAGACCAAGTTTTGTGATATCGTGCTACAGTTTCTTCTGATTGTACCTTAGTATCCTCCATTTCACATATGTAAGAAATCTTTAACAACCATTCTTTCAGAGATGGGGTGTGCGTGGTTTTCCAATAGAGGGGGATAAGCGACCTAGCCGCATTTAGTAGGTGTCTCGATAAAGAATTCGCATACTTCTTCAAAGAGAAATCAGAAATGTTAAGAAGGCAACATGCAGCGTCTAAGGTAATGTTGGTCTCCGTGATCTGGCGCACCAACCTCTTCACTTCATTCCAAAATGTACTTATTTTATCACAACGCCACCAGATATGAAGCATAGTGCCCCTTTCTTTGAGACAGCGCCAACACAAGTCACTGGACTGGGGGTACCATTTATGAGTCTTGTCAGGTGTGACATACCAACGGGTAAGTACTTTATATGCAGTTTCCTGCAGTCTTGTACTGATAGAACATTTGTGGGCTAATATACAGGCCTTCTCCCACTGAGCATTTGTAAAGTCTATTTCCAAATCTGCTGACCATCTCTCTCTAAACCGATCTCTCGTCCCCGTCGCCAGGTGTTGCAACCAGTCGTATGCCGTGGAGGTAGTTTTTAATACCTGTTCCCCTTTAAGGCACACCGACTCCAATTCCGTGAGTTCTCTAATAAAATGTTCCTTACGCGGTGGTTTGTTAACGAATGATCGTATCTGGAAATACGTCCATAAGGGCAAGGAGGGGATGTCGTTGTCTGACTTCAACACTGCGAAGTCTTTCATCACTCCATTATTAAAGCAGTGTATTGCTAGAAGTGGGAGTCGTTTATCGGTAGGCCGTAGTGTTTGATTCCCCTTTCCTGGAGCAAAGTCAGGGTTATGTTGTAATGGAGTAAGTGGACCCACAGGGGAGGAGAGCATGTTTTCCTTATTCAACTGATGAAAAATTTCTAGGGTGGTCCCTATTAAAGGGTGTTCCGTCAGTGTTGGAGGGTATGTGGATTTCGGAATCCACGGGGAGAAAACCAGGGGTGTCGGGACTGAATCCCTCTCCAGCGTCACCCAATCCTTCATTGCAGAATGACAATGCCAGTCCACAATTCTCGCAATGTGGGTTGCTCGGTAGTAATTCCGGAAATTTGGTATCCCCAGCCCACCCAGACTCTTGGGTCTCATCAATAAGGAGAATTTAATACGAGGCGTTTTATGAGCCCATATAAATCTCAACAATATAGCCTGGAGAGATCTAAAAAAAACTTTGTGGGTTTCTGATGGGTAAGGCTCGAATCAGTTATAGGACCCTGGGTAGGATGTTCATCTTACAGGTGGCCGCCCTTCCAAACCAGGAAATAGGCTTAGTATGCCAGTGCTGTAGATCTCTATCAATGGTCTTAAGTAGGGGTACAAAGTTGCGGGTGAAAATGGAGTCTATCTTGGGCGTTAACCACACTCCCAAATATTTGATGGCATGCGTTACCCACTTAAAAGAGCTGTTTTCCATCGTACGTTGCAATGTTGGGGCTGGCAGGGTAAGTTCATCGCCTCTGACTTGGAGTAATTAATCTTAAGATTAGAAATATACCCGTAGACCGAAAACTCCTTCACAAGGGATGGTATGGATATGTGCGGTTCAGTAATAAAAAACAAGAGATCATCGGCATAAGCCCCCACCTTGAACTCCTTTCCCTCCACCCTGAAGCCTCTCACCGAGCTGTTGGCCAAGACTCTCCTAATAAAGGGTTCAAGAGAAATAACAAATAGCAGAGGGGACAGGGGGCAACCCTGTCTCGTGCCATTCCGTATGTCCACCTTGCCGGACAAAGCTCCATTGATTTTGAGTCTAGCCGAGGGGTTTTGATATAAAGCGGCTATCCAGTTCATCAAACCGGGTCCTAGTCCTATGTGTCTACATGACTCAAACATGTAGTCCCAGGCTACTCTATCGAAGGCCTTCTCCGCGTCGGTGGACAGGAGAAGGCCCTCGATGTTTTGCACATGGGCAGCGTGTATTAAGTCCAAGGCCTTGGTGACATTGTCCCTGGCTTCTCTACCTGGCATAAAGCCAGCCTGGCTCGGTCCAATCAGTTTACAGAGGAAGGGGGACAATCTCGTTGCAATTATTTTCACCAGTATCTTAACATCTAAGTTCAACAACGAGATTGGTCTATAACTGGAGCAGTGTGTAGGGTCCTTGTCCGGTTTTGGGATGACTGCAATGTGTGCAGATAAAAATTCAGGAGGGACCTTCCCACCCCTCGCCAAGGAGTTCAGAGCTGTGTGCAAGTGTGGGGTTAGAGTGTCTATAAATGTCTTGTAATAAATGGCTGTGTATCCGTCTGGCCCAGGGCTTTTACCCGTTTTAAGTCCCTTAATCGCTACTCTGATTTCCTCTTGGTCTATAGGGGCGTCCAAAACAACCGAATCCTCCCTTGCAAGTGAGGGTAGACCCGATCCTCTTAAGTAGTCCCGTATGGCTTGAAGTCTCTCGCCTCCTATGTCGGGGGGCCTGTGTTGTGGTGGGAGGTTATAGAGTTTTGTGTAAAACTCTTGAAAGTGTTGGGCTATTGCATTGGTCGTTCTGTCTAAGCGGCCTTCCTGATTCTGAATTCCCGAAATGTTGGTCTTGGTGGTGAGGTCTCTCAGCGCTCTGGCAAGTAGGCGACCCGCTTTGTCCCCCTGTCCATAGTATACCTTCTTCCGTAGAAATAAAAGTCTCTTGGTCTGCGATTCCAGCGTCTGTCGGAGAGCCAACCGGGCCTCAAGAAGCTCCTTTGCTGACCGCTCCGACAGAGACTGCTTGTGAAGAGTTTCTAAACGTCGGATCGTGTGGGTAAGCTGTCGTATGTCTTTCTCCCTGTCTCTCTTCCTTTGCGCCCCTAGTGACATCAGCAACCCCCTGACAGTGCATTTGTGGGCCTCCCAGATCGAAAAAGGATCCATACCTGGAGTCGCATTGTGCTCAAAGAATTCTTTCAGGGTTGATTCAATTTTGGGAAACAAATATGGGTCAGTTAGTAGGGAGGAGTTCAGCCTCCACATGGGTGTCTTTTTAGCAGTATCTGTTTGACTAAGACTAATAGAAATTGGAGCGTGATCAGAGATGGATTGAATTCCTATATGGGAATGCTGCACCGTATGTAGATCTCTTTGGGTAATAAATAAGTAGTCAATCCTCGAGTGACGGTCGTGAGGAATCGAGTAAAAAGAAAAGTCTCTGTCGGATGGGTGTAAGTAGCGCCAGGTGTCCACTAAGTCCAGGGAGTGGAGAAGAAGCTTTATAGCCTTCAAAGTATGGAAGGAAACCGTCGTCTTCCCTGAAGACGTGTCCAATAAAGGGTCAAGTGGGATATTGAAGTCACCCCCTAAAAGCAAACAACCAGCCCCAAATTCCTCAAGTTGTCGCACCAGCATTCTGCAGAACGTTAAGTGGGAGGCATTGGGGAAATATACATTGGCAAGTGTGGTGGGAACACCTGCGAGGGTACCCTTTAGGAAAATGAACCTCCCCCCCGGGTCCACTCTTTTATCTGTGAGTTCAAAAGAGGTTCCTCTACTTAGTAAGATGGAAACCCCCCTCGATTTAGAGGTATCGTTAGTTGAGTGGTGTGCGTCTGTGAAATAGGAGTCGGTGAGCCTAGGGACCTGGCCTGTCTTAAAATGTGACTCCTGCAGGAAGACAATTTGTGGCTTACCTTTTTTCAGTTCCCGGAGTAGGGTAGAGCGCCTTTCCGGTATGTTCAAGCCTTTTACGTTGTGCGACACTAGTGTCGGCGACGTGCCTAGAGCTGAGTAAGCCATCTGTAGGAATAGAGAGAGATGGTAGACTTTGCCCGAAATCACAACCCGCAAGACTCAATAACTGTTATGTTGATACACTCCCACTATTTCCACTTTGTAGTGGCCAAGAGAGGCAAGAAAGGACTACAAGAAAGGAAATAAAGATAGAAATAGGAAAGTCAAAGTGAGATGGAGAGTCAGAGGTAACGACCCCCGCCGACCGGCAAGCCGGCCAGGTAGGTCAAAACTCCAGTACCCAGGAGGGGACAAAGATCCCCGCCCGGTTACCGGACCACGTGTGAGGACAAGGGAGACACGCAGTCTCAGTGACAGCCGTTGTCAGGTGCAAATAAACAGTAACAATATATTATTTTTTTTAATACGAACTTTTATTGAGACTTAAAGAGAAAAAAATAGGCACATACAATGAGCGACTGAGTGCTCCAGAATACAAACATCAAAGTACAGCACACCGAGTAAACAATAATACATTGCTTGCAGTAATGGAGTAGCAGGCATTCAAGTACAAAACATAGTAATGGTTGGTAAATAGCTGCCATCCAACACAGTAGTCATTGTTCATGGGGGTATAAAGAGCGAAGCATCAGACAGAGATAAAGTATCCCCCACTATACCAAGCACTGGGGTAGTGACTGTAACATCGAAAAACAACAAGCATGGAAATGCCAAAGAAAACCAAAGAAAAACAGGAATCATAACACAAAACAATAACTAAAACTGAAATAATGAAATAAATGCTCCAAAAGGGTACGGAACTACAAGATCCTCAACCTAGGTCTGAACCCCGTTTGGGGGCGAGCAAACTCCCAGATAGCCCCAGCCCGAAGGCATAGGGTCTCAGGGGGACCAAGACTTCCATTTAAGGTCGTATATCGGCATGGTGTCCAAAATTGTATGGGAAATCCTCTCCATTAACTGTATTGCAGCCATCCTCTTGAGCACCCGCTCCCATGCAACCGTAGGCGAACGCCAGAATAAGGCAATCGACCAGTGTACTGCACTAAAGAGAGTATGGGAGAGCTTTTGCTCTGGGGGGGTAGAGCCTGGGATATCAGCAAAAAAGAGGCACATTTGGAAGGTAAGCGTGACAGGGGTGCCAATGATACCCGACACTCTGTCCTGCACTTTCTGCCAGAGGGTTCTGAGAGCAGGGCAGCTCCAAAAAATATGGAGATGAGTGCCTGAATCAGGGCAACCCCGAAAACAAGAACCAGAAACGGTGGGGAAGAAGGTATGCAGCTTCGCAGGGGTGTAATACCACCTGGTATGGAGCTTCAACACCGTTTCCTTCACCGCCTCGGACCTGGTACACTTATGCATGTTAGAAATTCTGCGAGACCACTCCTCCGAGGAGACTACCTCTCCCGTCTCCAGTTCCCATTTAAGTATGGCCGCAGATTTCTCCGAAAGGCCCACATCCGTAAGGGATAAGTATAAGATGGAAATACCGCCCCTATCTCTAGATCCCGGGCCACATAGTCTCTCAAATAAGGTGTCCGCCCCCCAGGTGGCCCTCGGGAAATAAGTGTTATAAAAATGTCTAATTTGCAAGTAGCGAAAAAATTCAGAGTTAGGTAGGGCATGAGAGGACCGGAGGGATCCGAAAGACCGAAAGGTCCCCCTGACATGTAGGGAACCGTAGGTGATCAGATCCCCCCTAGTCCATAATGCAAAACCAGCATAATCCTGGAGGGCCGCAGGGAACTCAGGGTTCCCGATAAATGAGGCCAGTTTTGGGTTAGGGGGACGAAGTGAGAATTTCCCACTGTACAGGGACCATAGGCGAAGTGACTGACTCACAACTGTATTCAGGGCTGAAAGCTCTTTTATGTGTAAGGATTTATTCCAGAGAAGACCGGGGAGGTAATAGGGGATCACCGAGGCCCGTTCAAAGCGCAACCAGGGCACTGATCTCGGGGAATAGTGCCATTGGGCAAGCTGGAGAAATCTGGCTGAAAGGTAGTACAACCAGATGTTCGGTAAACCCAGGCCTCCCCTGTCTCTACTCCTGTATAACATATGTTTGCCCAAACGAGGTTTTTTGTTGTGCCAGACAAACTTATTAATATCACTTTGTAAAGATTCCAGGGTGAGACGGGAAATATAATTGGGCAGGGATCTAAATAAAAATAATAGTTTAGGGAGGATCGACATCTTAACCGCCTGAACCCTGCCCAAGAATGAAATATGGTAAGAGTCCCAGGTGTGTAACAGTTGTCTAACTCGGGAAAACATAGCCGGGTAATTAGCAAGGTATATTTTATGGCTAGAAGCCGCTAGCTTAATCCCCAGATAAGAGAAGGTCTGGCAATCCATAGGAAAACCAAAGTTCGCTTGAATCTGAGCTGCTATCTGTTGAGGAAAATTAATTGGCAGAGCTGAACATTTCGTGAGGTTAACTCCCAGACCAGACAGACCCCGGAAATCATGCAGGACTGAAACTAAGTTAGGTATGGAGACCATGGGGTCCGTCAAAAACAGGAGTACATCATCCGCATACATGCTCAGCTTAAATTCCTGATCGCCCTTAACATAGCCCCTAATATCAGGGTTGAGGTTGATCGCCCGAGCCAGAGGTTCTATGGCGAGGGCGAACAGCAAGGGCGATAACGGGCACCCCTGCCTGGTTCCACGACCCAGTGTAAAATAGTCTGAGTTGCAGCCTGGCAGCTTGATTCGGGTGCGGGGGTGGTGGTAAAGTGCCCTAAAGCCATGCACAAAGGCTCCGGAAAAACCAAATCTCCCTAAAGCCAGTTCTAGATAGGACCACAACACACTATCGAACGCTTTGTGGATATCAAGGCCCAACAGTAACACTCTACGGGAAAATAGATCAGCATCCTGAATGACATTAGAGGCAAGCCTGATATTATCCGTGATCTGTCTGGTCGGTATAAAACCCGTTTGGTCAGGGGAGACTAGAGAGGTGATTATCTTAGAGAGCCTGTCGGCCAAAATGCGCCCAAAAATCTTGAGGTCGGTGTTGATAACCGAAATCGGCCTATAATTCTGTGGAAGAGTGTGGTCCCTGTTCGGCTTGGGGATCAGAGACATATTCGCCAAGAGCATGTCATCCGGGAAGGTATTACCCTCAAGGATATGATCGAACATGGCCCTGAGGTACGGTGTCAGGGAGTCCTGAAATTTCTTATAGTACTGGGCCGAGAATCCATCTGGCCCGGGGGTTTTGGAGGGTTTAAGGGATTTGATAACTTTAGAGATTTCCTGATCAGAGCACGGGGCATTCAATGCTTGAATCTGGACCGTAGACAATTTAGGGAGCGGTATCTCCTCCAGCCAAGCCTCGAGGGCCCGGTCCGGAGGGGAGGCCGGGGGGGAGAGAAGGTCAGCGTAAAACTTGGAAAAAATTTTAAGGATCTCAGCTGGGTGGGAAACTGCAGTGCCTTGAGCGTTTCTTAATCTGTATGTATGCGGTGCTTGAATAGATTGGTTCAACTTTCTAGCAAACATAGCTGAGGCCGAGCTGCTGTGTAACAGAAACTTGGCCTTAGACCAGCGCAAAGCTTTCTCTGTTCTGTCAGACAAGATTCTGTCAAGTTCTAGTCTGTGCGAGTTGATTTGTAAGAGAATGTTAGGGTCGTGATCTTGAGAATGTAAGTGATAAAGTCTGTCCAGTTCGATCGTGAGTCTGCGAATGTCTGCCAACCTTTGCCTATTCCTTTCTGCCGCTAACTGAATCAGGTGCCCCCTGACCACTACCTTATGTGCGGCCCACAGTATGGGGGGGGACACCTCATTCGTATCATTATGAGCAAAATACTCTGTAATGTGGGAGGAAATCTGCGTTAACACGCTTGGGTCTGAAAGAAGTGCCTCATTTAGTCTCCAACCCGCCACTGAGGGCTTAAGGCCCATGTGGGACAGGTCTAGAGATACCATCTGATGGTCTGACCATGGGCAGGGGTGGATGGATGCAGCCGTGGAGTTTGCCAGGAGAATTGCAGAACAGAATAAATAATCCAGCCTGGAATAACTGTCATGAGGGTGAGAATAAAATGTATACTCCCTGGCCCCCATGTTATGGGCCCTCCAAGAGTCTGTCAAGTTATGGGAAAGAAGCAATGTTTTTAGAGACTTCGAAAAGGCGTTAGCGGAGCCTCTGTCCCTACTACGGTCAAGCACTGAGTGAGCTACCAGGTTGAAATCACCCCCCACTATCATGTGGGGAGAAATATAACCATCCAGGACCCGGAAGAACGCTTTAAAAAAAGCTAGTTGTGAGTCATTGGGTGCATAAACATTTGCTAGGGTAACCTGTTTACCTTGCAAGGAACCCTGAAGGATGATAAATCTGCTCTCAGGGTCCTTATACATTCTGTCCATGTTAAACTGAACCCCATTGCGTAAAAAAATAGCCACCCCTCGGGATCGGGATGCATAAGTGGAGTAATAACCACGAGAATAAGCCTTATCGAAAAATGAGGGGTGATTACCCGTAGAGAAATGTGTCTCCTGGAGGAGCAACACATCTGCCCGCAACTGTTTGTAGGCACTAAATGCTTTTTTACGTTTTTGAGGGGAGTTAAACCCCTTAACATTATGTGAGACTATCTTAATCCCCATTGATCATATTGAGGGGAAAGCAAAACCCAATAGAGGCTATTAACTCCGATCCCGAGGGGGGGGGTGAAAGATAAACATACACAAATTGGACAACCCAATAGGCCGCACTGCAGCGGAAGACTACTAGCGTATATAAAGAAGTGTTTCCAGAGGATCTTAACCTTAGGTATTCTAATGATATAACAAAAAAGTGTCCCGTACCAGAAAATAAAAACAACCAAAAAAAACATAGTGAACATATAAACCATTGGGGTCGGGAGGGGATAGACCATCCCGACATAAAGATAAACCATATCTGCCAGGTGAGTGACCTTCCTGAACAGTAGGACCTCCTGGTCCAACACTCTCGGCCACCCGAGAGGAGACAGATGGCGGGGAGGAGCAGGGACTAACTTGCCTCCACTCACCCCAACCCTCAACTCTCCCGCGGGGACGCAAGAGTGGGGGGAAAAACAAGCGCGGGCCCAATATCTCCGCACAGCGGGGACTATGTAGAGCCAATGGTGCATCCAGAAAAGCGCATTGGGCCATAGGGGGGAAGGGTGTCAAAAGTACAGTGTTCTAAGAAGAAAACCCCCCCAGCTGGCCTCCACACCAGTCCACCAGTCCCATCAAATCTCAGGCCGGGGGAAAAAAGAGGAAAAGAAAAGCAACCGGGCCAAAGGGTTAAATATCAAAGTGCAAAAGAAAACAAAAATTACAAGACCCGTCTTCACATGAGGTGGGCTCTAAGGTTTTGCCTTTGCCTCCTGCGGTCTCTGTTCGGAGAAGGAGTGGCCCATATGGCCGAAGGGCGAGGTGTAGAGGGCATCCTGGGCAGGTCCTCCTTCGCCATGAGTCCCAGCTTGACCAGGAGCTCCTTGCCCTCCTGAATGGTGGTAACAGAGTACGTGGTGCCGTTATGGATAACCTGAAGTTTGAATGGAAATCCCCATCTGTACCGGATTCGTGCTTCCTGCAGGGGAGTCGTGATTTCTTTGAATTTGCGCCTCTTGTCCAGGGTCGCCGGGGAAATGTCCGGGTAGATTTGGATCTTGACCCCCTCCAAGGTAATGTTGGGGGTGGCTCGAGAAGCCCTTAGGATCTCCTCCTTCACCAAATAATCCTTGAGACACAAAATAATGTCCCTTGGAGGTTTGTCTTCAGGGGGCTTGGGCCGCAAAGCTCTATGCAGTCTGTCACAGGTAAATGCAGAGATAGGAGAAGCAGGCAGTAGGGATTGAAACAGCTTCAGCACGGCAGGGGCTATATCAGTTATGGCCTCCGGGACCCCCCTGAGCCTCAGGTTGTTACGTCTGTTTCTATTGTCAAGGTCCTCCAAGTGGCCCTGGAGCTGGGAGACCGACTCTGAGAGGGTTTCATGATCCCTGCGGAGGTCAGAGTATGCAAGCTGCAGCTCATCATGCTTTGTTTCCAGTAAGTCAGTTCTGCCTCCTAAAACAGCAAGCTCCTGTTGCAATGTGCTGGTGGACTTATGGAGTTCGGTTTGAAACTTCTCCGCCAGTTTAGTATACATAGCTGTGAGGCTGTCATCTAGGTCCGCTTTGGTGAGTTGTAAAGAGTACTCACCATCCCTGATCGAATGTGCAGGGGAGGCTGCAGGGCTGCCTCTGAGCTCCGGCGTGCGTCCCAGGTCAGCGCCATCTTGGGAATTCCCCGCCATCTCCCGGGCCCTGAGGAGATAGTTTGTGAGGGACCGCTGTGCTGGTTTCCCGCGACGGGACTTGGCGGACGGCATGCACCGATCTTTCCTCCGGGGGTGCAGGTACTTCAGGTGCTCAAACAGTGTGTTAAACGGCCCCGGGGAGTGAGATAGCGTCCCCGCTGAGACGGAGCTCCGCTCAAGTGCGACCTTCCAGGTTCGCGCCGCGCATGCGCCCCCCAGTAACAATATATTATACTAATAACACGTAGAAGGAAGCCAAGCCTTGGCCCCCTGTAGCAGGTATAGCAAGCATAGAGTCATCTCTGCCGTGAGAAAAAATATATAAACTTATTGATTAGAACAAATGAACAAACATAAAGAAAAATCAGAACTGAGCTAAATGACCAAAATCAGCGTCCTGATAGTACGGATATTGGGTGCCAAGAGGTGCATCCGGACAGGGAGGGGTGGACAACCTCGGTCATCCCCCCTCAAAACAGCCCTCCCCGGATAGCACCTCCAAACATGTACCCCAAGAACTAACCCCCATCCGCCCCCCATGTACTGAAGGCCTCATCCACATGTGAATAGTAGGTATGCCTCCATGGCCAAGTAGCATTAGTGAGTTAACCAGCTTGAGTCCCCCAGTGTTCCAGAGCAAATCCTACCAACCACCCAACTATAGCTCCTCTGGCTCGCGTGGGGTTCCCGACCTTCCTTCCTTAGCAACGGAGCTGTGTAGCAAGAGAGTCATGATCCCGGAAACCATGAGTACAAACCCACAGCACGGGGGAGGTAAGCCCCTCGATCAGACCACAGGATCAGTCAAGCCGCAGGGCCTTAGTGGTACCAGGCTCTGGTGGAATCTGTAGCTGAGATCATATGCATCTGCTGGATCGAATAAAACAAAAACAAGTGTGCCCAGGAAATATGTGGTGAGGGCGGACCACAACAAGGGGGACATGATCCCAGGGGACCATGGTGCCAACAGTTAGTCATCCGTTAGTGATCTAGAGGAGTGTGCTCTGCCGCGCGGTGTTCCTGAACCTGGACCCTCCTGCCATGCTTGACGCTGTTTTTTGGCGAGGCACTTGTCAGGCGTAGCTACAGGGGAATGAGGCGGGCTCCTCTCTCTAGGCGGTAAGGAGAACTCCTGATACCAGTCCGGGAGATCCACAGGGTCAAGGTGTAGTGCATTGCAGAACTCTGGAAGGTCGCTCGGTGTGCGGAGCAGATATTGCTTGCCATTGTGTGACACCGAAAGAGCAAAGGGGAAACGCCAGGTATAACGGAGATCTCTCGCCCTAAGTACATCTAGTAAAGGGCGCAAAGCCCTTCGGTTTTTCAATGTTATCTGTGAGAGATCTTGGAAAAGCTTAATATTCTCACCGTTGAACACAATTTGGTCATTCCTGCGTGCCTTGAACATAATCTCTTCCTTCAATGTAAAGTTCTGCAAGCAGCAGATAATATCGCGTGGTGGCAGAGTATCAGGACCTCTAGCTTGGAGGGCTCTATGGGCCCTGACGAATTCGATGGCTGAGTCCTCTGGCCTTTCTAGCACACTGTTGAAGACCCTCTGGAGGGCAGGCATTATCTGGTCAGCGGTCACAGTTTCCGGCACTCCACGGACCCTAATATTGTTCCGTCTCCCCCTATTATCAAGGTCCTCCATGTGCCTATTTAGCTCAATAAAGTGTTGAGCGTGTGAGGAGGTGACAGTGTCCAATCTGAGTATCGCTCTATCTCGGAGCTTCCCTGCAGTGTCCGCCGCGGCCATCTTTCCTGTAAGAACCAGCAGGTTGGTTTTCAGGTCCGTGATGGCCGCAGAAAAGGATGCCTTAATGTCGGCAGCGAAGCCCGACATGTCCGCATATGTGAGGGGGTGATCGGGACGAGCAGATCTCCTACCGTGACGAGCAGATCTCCTATCTTCCGTAGCTGACTGAGAGTCCTCACTAAGATCCCCATCCTCGTGCGTCGGCGCCATCTTGCCTCTCTCCGGGGCCCGCTGAGCCACCGCTTGTTTCTGGAAAATCTCTGAGATGGTCCCTCCCGCAGACACCGCGGTGGATCTGCGGGATCGTGTGTGCTGAGATCCGCGGAACTGTTTGTTCATTCTCGGTAGGCATTCGGCAGAGAGGTGCTTAGGGCCTCGGGCTTGACGGAGCTCCTCGTTTAGGCTGCCATCTCTGCCGCGCGCCAAGCCACGCCCCCTACAAGCACTTTTTATCTGCTCAAATGTGAGTGTTCCTCAAATTTTAAATATATATTCCTTGTTAATCCTTACATGCACTGTTTATTGCTGCCTTTGCTGATTTAGATGATGTTAGTCTAAGTTACAGACAAGTTACAGACAAAAGCGAAAAAAAAGGGGGAAAGCCAAAAATAAGAGAACACCACATCCCAATTTGCAGATAAACAACTTTGGAACAGGGGGGACTGGAGGTCACAGACCTCAGGACTTTGTAGGTGTTTAATTCTGTGTTTACACACTATGACAAGAAATCACCATCATTTATGGTTTAAAAATTAAATATACAGTTTTTATTACAAAATTCATTAAAAAACATTACAAAAGACAAAGATTTGAAATTTGTATAATTCATTGTTGCACTTTCAAAAACTTTTCACATAAATTGTCAATACCACTCATTTCTAAACATGTTTCACTCCACAGAGCTTCCTCAGGAGATATTACGTAGTGGCTATTAGGGATGAGCTTCGTGTTCGAGTCGAACGTACGTTCGACTCGAACATTGGCTGTTCGGCGAATTCCGAACGTTTTGGCCGTTCGCGTCAAAATTCGAGTGACGCGCGCGCGGACCACAATGCACTGCGTTGGCGCAGTGCATTGCTGTCCGATGATTGGCCAAGCATGCACTGTGACCCCGCATGCTTGGCCAATCGCAGCGCCGGCAGCGAGGAGAGCCATGATTGGCCACAGGCAGGATGCCTGTGGCCAATCATAGCTCAGACTGTGTAGTGCACGCCCCACACTATATAAGGCCGCCTTTAAGGCCGCCTCCTGTAGTGTGTTACTTTGCATCTGAAGCACTGGGTGTTCTGTGTACCTTCAACACAGTACACACCAATCGTTTTTGGCTGATTTCCTATCTTGCTGCTGTGTAGTGGTTGTTGTCTGTGCCCTGACTGCAGTATACACCACTATATTCACCTCACCTATATAGCTAGTGATCTAGCTTTAACCACTTAACAACTGCCCATTGCCGATTAACGGCTTCAGGCCGGTTGTTTAACTCAGAGAGGCCGTTAATTAACGGCCTTCCCGAATTCTGCTCTCGCGTGCCCCGAGGTGTGCGCACTCGAGAGCATCCGTGACCCATCACGGTAAACGGCCGCTCATAGCGGCCGTTTACCACGTGATTGCTCCGTCAAATGACGGAGTGATCACTTGGAAACAAACCGGCGTCATGTTATGACGCCTGTTCCTCCCTCCCCTTTCTGTACCGATCGGTACAGCGGAGGGGAAAGAGATCGGTGTCAGCAGCGATGTGGACTGCATCTGCAGTGCCCACATCGCTGCTCACCGAATTTAACCCCTCAATTCCCTGCCAATACTCTGCAATACTCTGCAATACCAGTGCATACTCTGCAGTACCCTGCCATTACTCTGCAGTACCCCGCCATTACTCTGCAGTGCAGTACCCCGCCATTACTCTGCAGTGCAGTACCCCGCCATTACTCTGCAGTGCAGTACCCTGCCATTACTCTGCAGTGCAGTACCCTGCCATTACTCTGCAGTGCAGTACCCTGCCATTACTCTGCAGTGCAGTACCCTGCCATTACTCTGCAGTACCCTGCCATTACTCTGCAGTACCCCGCCATTACTCTGCAGTACCCCCCATTACTCTGCAGTACCCCCCAATACTCTGCAGTACCCGCCATTACTCTGCAGTACCCCCAATACTCTGCAGTACCCTGCTATTACTCTGTAGTACCCCGCCAATACCCCGCCAATACTCTGTAATACCCTGCCATAAATTGCCATACCCAGCCATACTCAGAGATACCCAGCCATACTCGGTGATACCCTGAAGTACCCAGCCATAGACGCCCCCCATCCCTCACCGCCCTCCGGTGCTTCTAACAACTCGCCAGTACGATCAAAGCCAGAATCTTTTTTTTAATTTTTTATTTCAGGCTTCCCAGCCTAGAGGTGAGATGTGGGGTCATATTGACCCCCCAGATTTCACTGTAAAGAGGACCTGTCGCCCCATATTCCTATTACAAGGGATGTTTACATTTCTTGTAATAGGAATAAAAGTGATCAAAAATATATTTTTGGGAAAAAAAATGTCAAACTAAAATAAATAAAGTAAAATGAACAATAAAAAAATAAAATAAAAATTAAAGCGCCCATGTCCCCATGTGCTCGCATGTGCCACACATGTGAGGTATCGCCGAGAATGTTAGAGCGAGAGCAATAATTCTAGTCCTAGACCTCCTCTGCAACTCAAAACATGTAACCAGTAAAAAAATATTTAAAGCGTCGCCTATGGGGATTTTTTAAGTAGCGACGTTTGGCGCCATTCCACGGGCATGTGCAATTTTGAAGAGTGACATGTTTGATATCTATTTACTCAGCATAACTTCATCTTTCACTTTATGCAAACATTGGGCTAACAAGTGGTTAATAATAGAGCTTGCAGTCAGTAGTGTTATGCGTGCTGTCTGCGTGCTCTGTACCCAGTACATACCGCTATAATATAGGGCAGGCCCCTACTTTCAAACATCCAACTTACAAACATCTCCTACTTGCAAACGCAAGGAGACAGCAGCAAGTGAGATGAAAAAAGATGGACGACAAAACAAATTATACAGGGGTGATAACCCTTCCCTATGTTTTCCAAAAAGCTTAAAGATATTTTTTTTGACTGGAGCTACACTTTAAAAATGTACCGGTTGAAAATGACAAACAGATTCAACTTAACACAACAAACCTACACAGTCCCTGTCTTGTTTGCACCGCCTGTATACTGCTGTTCTGAGTATATAGGGCCTGGGGGCCACACGCATTTCCTTTTTTTAATATGGGTACGGGGTTCCCCTTAATATGTGTACAATTATACAGCCAATAGGCTGGTAATGGGCAGGGAGGGCTACCCATGCCATTTTTCTGAATGATTTTCAACCATATTGCAGGTACCAGATATAACATTAAAACCGCAAGCAGTTTTAAATGGTATTATTTCCGTTTAATGTCATTTTGTGCAGGGACTGTTCTAAACACGGGAAACACGTGGCACTTCACAGGCATACTATAGACACCCCCCAGGCACCATATTTAAAGGAATATTTTTTTTTTCACTTTAATCGTCATTAAAATCAGTGCTCCCGCCAAAACGGTAGTTTTTAAAACTTTTTTTTGCAGTGACCCATGTCCCCTGAGGCAGGAGGCAGGTCGCCAAACCCTTTTTAGCACACTATCTTGCATATTAGCCGTTAAAATTAGTATTTTCCAATTCGAACGTTCGAGTCCCATAGACTTCAATGGGGTTCTAACGTTCGTACCGAACGCGGGGGTCGTTCGCAAGTTCTGGTGCGAACCGAACCGGGGGGTGTTTGGCTCATCCCTAGTGGCTATTTAAAATATAGGCGACAAAAAATATTATAAATATTTATACTGTTTTTAACGTGTATATATTATGTAGCCAAAAAAGGTAGAAGGGAATTATTCCATATACACAGATTATACATTACATACAGAAGGAAAGCATTACTGAAAATATAAATCATATTTAAACTTATTGGAATAAGTATGAATTCTAGAGGATGCACACCTGGAGCAAAAAAAAGGGGGAGGGGGAGGAGGGATTGGGGGGGGGAAGGAAGGGGATGGGAGTAGGAGGGGAGGGGAAAAGAGAATGGGAGGGGAAGAAAAGGGAAAAGAAAAAGAAAAAGGAAAAAAGAAAAAGAAAGCCTTACCCGAGCAAAATTTATATATATAAAAATTGAAAAATTGAAAACAGGATTCCAAAATTGATGATAGATCAAAATCATATATCCTCCTCTCCTTACAAATAGATATGTAGATGGAGACTATATTTAATACTCTTCTAGGGCCGACAAGAAACTAGAAAAGGTTAATATTGCTTATATCAGTATATTGCTTCCATGGGGTTAAGTACGGTAAATGAATTACTATTTTTTGTATATAATATTAAAAGGATTGAATCAATCCAATCATGAAAATCACCTCGCTTTTCTCTATGGAATGCGAGAGGAATCCATCTCTCTTACAGTATCTGATTAAGAAGCTTGAGAGTTTTTCTCAATCAGTGGGCACTTGTCTGTAAGTAGGAAATAAATAAATATGTGCACATTAGCAGGGAAACATTTTTTCCCCGAAACTTATTATTAGTAAAGAAATATAAATATAGGCTTACCGCAATTATTTAAACCACAAAAATCGGCCAGGAGGAGACAAATCATCACCCTGTTGTTTTCATTACCAATCCCGGTCATATTATGGTGAAAATATCTTCTGCTTTATAGTCCCATCCGGCACGGTGACGTCTGATGTCATCGCCTGCATTGTGGACATTCTGAAGGGACCCCTAACGCGCATTCACAGCTATGCAGGTAACCGGAGAGATGACACAACCACAAAGGAACCTCCAGTGGCCATATTACATAAGGGATGCCCTGATTTTAAATCAACTTGCTGTGGCCAACCTGGATGGCGCAACCAGCGTCAGAACCAGGGCTCAAGTCCTGTGGGAATGCATGGGAATGGAATTCCTGTACTTCTTCCACAACAGGAACTCAGTTCCCGTTATCAGCCGCGTCCTGCAAGACTTTGAAGTATGCGAGCTGTGTGGCAGGTGCTATACCACAGCTCACAATAGTAAGTGCCGCACACCAGGGGTGGACTGACCATTCAGGCATTGCCAGTAGGGGGCCCCATGACAGCTTCCTCTTCGATCTACCTGTCAATCACAGCTAGCTGATGGGTAGATCAGGTCCCTGCTGCTAAGAGATTGTACTTAGTCAGACCTCTCATGATGAGCTCCTCCCCGCCGGCCCCTCCTGATTTTCTGTCTCCTCATCCTCCCCCACAGTCTCCTGCATACTTGGTCTGTGTGTCCCGCTGAATCCCCCCCTCCTCTATATTCAGTGCCATATGATGAGAGAACCCAGAGGAGGACCACAGCTATTCTGCTCACAGGACATGCAGAGAGAGAGGTGAGCTGAGGGAGGAACATCAGTTTGGCGTGGTAAGCTGAGCACAATACCTGGCAAAGTTTAATGCCAGGAGGGAAGTTTATGTGGAAATATGAGAAGGGTTGGAATAGCAGCGAGTGTGTGTTGGAGCCCTGCAGAGTTTGCAGCCCCCCAAGCTAACATACATCTCCCAAGCAGGAACACATCACTATCTCCCCAAGCATTCTGTCCAGATAATGCGCAGTTCATTTATGACCTTTCCGTTTAACCCTGTGTTATCCAAACTCTATTCAATGAAAAGTGTAAACTCAACACATAAACACTCTATATACAAAATAAAATTCCCTAATAAAGATCAAAACATGATGTTCACATTTGCATGGAAGCACAATTGAATGAATTCTGATTATTCAGAGAATTACTGTATTTATGTTTATTGAGGATTGTTTTCTTTTTATGTACTAACAGTTAAGCTTCATAAACACAATACGAAAATTGGATAAAAAATACCACTTTTGAAGTGTTCGTGCATATGAGTGTATGTTTTCTTGTTTTTTTTTTGGTGGGGGAGTGAATCTTGGATGGGAGTTCCCAGACTTTTTTCCCCAGGACTTGACCCCTGGTCAGAACACAGGTGGCCAACCAAATAATTTGTTTGCCCTAAGTAATGTTAGAGGGCGGGCGGTTGAAGGGTTGGTTTCATTAAACCAAAACCCTTTCAACTAGAGGACTGGAAAATTTCAAACAGCATTTTGCTGCTAGGTGCAGTTCAGGGATTCCAATAGTATGGGCAACACAAGGGAACAGGATATTGATTAAATCCCGAAACCTGTGTGCCCTGTGTGTCCATACATATCAAAGAAAAAGAGGGGAAGGACATATAATGGTCCATCATGATTATAAATAGGAACTTTATTGCAATGTATTTTTATACAGAATTTTTTATATATATTAATTATGTCAAAAATTATTCATGTTAATCAATTTAACGTCTAGGTATTTAATAACTTATCTAATTATATTCTCAAATAAATTTTTGTTTTATGGCTATTCCAGATCGTGCATACTCCAGACTCAATACATTATATATTAACTTCAATGTGAGAGAAAAAAATAATAATAATTTTTTACAAAAAAAGACTTAAAACTTAAAGTGTCATTTAGGCCTGGAGGTTTCAAAGCATTTTGGTCTGAGATCCACTTTTCTTCACATTTTAAGAGGATTTTGTCATAGTCCCCTCCCCTTTCATTGGGGGGGACATATTCAAGGGCAAAAAAATGCATCATTGTGTCGTCAAAAGCATGGCATAATCCCATGTGACGACTGATTGGCGTCTCCATCTTTTTCTTCCATACATGATCTCTGATGCGGTAGAAAAAGGGGCGTTTCGTCTTGCCCATATAGAAGGCATTACATCCACACATCATTAGGTACACCACCCCCACCGACTGACATGTTGCCAGAAATTTTGGAGCATATATTCATCCATTAGGGAGAACCACCTCTTTGGACGCATAGAGGTATCTACAAAAAATGCATTTATGGCATGGTTTAGTTCCCTTACTGTTAACCGAATTCTTGGAAGGAACAGTATAATAACTGTCAATTTTATATTTTATAGATCTTGATCTTCTAAATGTGATTTCTGGGTACTATTTTAAATGTTTCGAGACACAGGGATCTCCCATCAGTAAATACCAGTGTTTCTGTATTACCTCTCGCATTTGTTGGTGTTGTCCAGAGTAATTACCCTCAAAGTGGTACTTGGCTCTCTAACCTTTTTTCCATGGATTAGAGAGATTCTATCCTGTCCTTTTGCTCTCCTATATGCCTTTTTTAGACATTTATTGCTATAACCCCTGGCTCCCAGGCGATTGTAGGGCTTTGGCTTCCTTCTCAAAATGCGTATTTTCACTACAATTTATTTGTAACCTAAGATATTGCCCATACAGAATATTAGTTATAAGAGAGATGGGATGAGAACTAGTTGCATGTAACAAAGAGTTACCTGCAGATGGTTTACGGAATAAAGTAGTTCCAACTAAACCATCTTGATCTACAAAAATTTCTATGTCCAAAAAGGACAATCTTTGTTGATTAGCTTCCATCGTGAATGAGAGATTATATTGATTAGGTATCAATTTGTTGAAAAATAATGTTAAAACCTCTCTACTCCCTGTCCATACAAAAAAACATCATCAATGTACCTTCTCCAAAGTGGTATGTAATCAAAAAAAATTGTAAATCCTCCCTTGCAAACAAATCACTCTCCCACCCCCCCAGATACAGATTGGCATACATGGGGGCACATTTGGCCCACATGGCTACACCCTGCATCTGGAGGTAGTGAGAGCTATTGAACAGAAAAATATTATTCGTTGGAATAAAATACAAGAGATTCAAAATAAATTTATTATAGGGCTTTGGTACCCTGTCATTTGCCATGATGAAGCCCTCTATCACCTTCATCCCCCTGTTATGGGGGATGGAGTTTTAGAGGGCCTCCACGTCTAGAGCCACCAACCAAGCTCCTTCCAGTATGGCAACTCCATCTAGTGCTCTAAAGGTCACTGGTGTTTTGAAGGTATGACGACAATCCCTCGACATAAGGTCAGAGGAAATCGTCTGTTAATTGACTTGCCCTTTCAGTTAGGCATCCATTACCCAACATTATTTTTTTGTTCCAGATGTGCATCCTCTAGAATTCATACTTATTACAATAAGTTTAAATATGATTTATATTTTCAATAATGTTTTCCTTCTGTATGTAATGTATAATCTTTGTATATGGAATAATTCCCTTCTATCTTTTTTGGCTACATAATATATACATGTTAAAAAGGGTATAAATATTTATAATATTTTTTGTTGCTTATATTTTCAATAGCCACTATGTAATATCTCCTGAGGAAGCTCTGTGGAGTGAAACATGTTGAGAAAAGAGTGGTATTGACAATTTATGTGTAAAGTTTTCGAAAGTGCAACAATGAATTATGCAAATGTCAAATCTTAGTCTTTTGTAATGTTTTTTTAATTAATTTTGTAATAAAAATTGTATATGTAATTTCTAAACCATAAATTATGGTGATTTCTTGTCATAGATTGTAAACACAGAATTAAACACCTAAAAATTCCCAAGGTCTGTGACCTCCAGCCCCCCCTGTTTCAAAGTTGTCTATTCTAAGTTACTTTGGTATAGTGATTATACTGGCTAGCAGATTGAGTCTGAACCTACCTTCTGTATACTCATTTATGCTCGGGCCATCATTCATTCTAACCCATACCAATACATTGAGTTCATTTAACACTAAACACTCTTGTGTCTATTCTATGGTACTGACTCACAGCCAAATTTAAGGTATCCACACCCATGTTCTTATAAGTGCTTTCAGTGTCTTTCATTCAGTCAGGTGTGTCAAATGGGGCTTAGGTTGTTCTTGGAGTTGAGGTTCAGAACAGAGAGCCCAAATTACCAAGCGGCTCCCTCTGGGGAAGAGCTAAGAGACTACTGATCAGGAATTTTGTGTAATGAAGGTATTGTCTTCTGCACCTCTTCAGGAAGTCATGTATTGTCTGCTGTTCTTTGAGGAAGAAGGGATGTCATTATGCCAGTGTGATTTACAAAACATTCTGGAGAAGAAGCTAATATGACTTTCTCTGTTGCATCCCAGTCCAGTCTAGGAACAGATATTCATTAAAGTATAACTAAAAGCAAAACTTTTATTTTAGTTTTGAATAGAGTGGGGAGGGATTAGAATGTTTGTCCGTTTTTATTTCAGTGTGTGCCCCTGTTAGGGAGATTCACCCTCTCTATTTGTCTTGTTTACCATTATCATTGAAAGTGAAAATAAAAGAAAATCCCAAATGTGGGGTTATCCCCAGAAAAGTAATAGAGGGGAAATCTTCCAATGGGGACACTAGTTCTGGTGACCTGGGGGTCCCCAAAGAATTCCCTTAAGGATTTAATTTTACTTCCTATTTTGCTATGGGAAAGGAAGTTAAGGTAAATTAAATTATTATTTTTTTGAATAGCATAATTGAAGAACAGTATCTAAAGTGTGTATCTCACATGTACAGATATGCAGGAAAAACTGTAAAATATTGTTTATCTGCCCTAAATGGGTGTTTTTATCTTTCAATATTTTTTTTATTTTGTTATTCAAGTACAGTCAATGAACCATAAAACTTAAAAATGTGAGATTAAGTACAGGTATCTGAGTGTCTTACCATCAGGAAATGTAGAAGCACAATGCCTCAAAACAGTAAACTAAAATATAAAGTATAATTAATGAAAGTATAAATGGGTGTTTTTAGAATTGCAGAATAGAGCAACAGTATCTGAAGGGTGTATCTCACACATACAGATATGCAGGAAACACTGTAAAATATTTTTATCTGCCCTAAATGGGTGTTTTTAGAATTGCAGAATAGAGCAACAGTATCTAACGAGTGTATCTCGCATGTACAGATATGCAGAAAACACACCAAAAAAAAATTGCCCTACATTTTTGTTTTTTTGAATAGCAGAATAGAAGAACAATATCTAAAGTGTATATCTCACATGTACAGATATGCAAGAAACTCTGTAAAATATTTTTTTTTTCCCTAAATGGGTATTTTTAGAATAGCAGATTAGAGCAACAGTATCTAAAGGGTGTATCTCACAGTAACATATGCAGTGCTGGTGCACTGAGCTTGCATAAAATGCCTGCTGACGCCAACCTAACTAACAGATGGATAAAAGTTATATTTTCTCTGAACACCGAACTCGAACCCGAATATACAGTAAATTGTTCGGGTTTGGGACCCAAAAACCCAAAAGTCTGGTACGAACCCGAACTTTACAGATCAGGTTCACTCAACCCTAGTGGTAATACCTCAAGGAAAATTGACCTAAGGGATCTGTTCCCCACACCCATGCTCCCACAGAGTATAACCGCTGATTTTTTTATTAATTTTTTTGTGTTATCAGCAATTGGTTGCAATCTCTGCTATGTGTACAGGCGGAATTAGCTGTCTTTGTTAACATCAGTCTTTCTTTTAGACTGTTTTTGCCTGGAACGTTGTACCCCCAATCTTGGTGTGCTGCTGTCTATAAGGCCTGGTTCCATAATGAACAGTCAGTTCCACTTGGAAGATAACAAACATATTGATCTGTCCATAGGAGCCTTTTTGCTTCAGTTATGTCCCTACAGTCCACAATTTGGCAAAAATCCACTAAAATGGTACTAGTTATTCATAGTTAGTAAGGTTGAATAAAGACACCAGTCCATCCTGAGTGAGTGTCTACAATTGTCCCTATACCTGTACATTGCACACTCACATCAGTCCCTACCCTTGAGGAGCCCACAATCCAAGGTCCCCATTCATATACTAGGGCCAATTTTGGACAGAAGCCAATTAACCTACCTGAATTTCTTTGGAGTGTGGGAGGAAACCAGAGCGCCTGAAGGAAACCCACGCAGGCACAGGTAGAATATGCAAACTCCAGGCAGGTAGTGTCATAGTTGGGATTCGAACCAGTGACCCTTCTTACTGCTAGGTGAGAGTGCTAACCACTACACCACTGTGCTGCCCATATTCCTTCTATGAAGGTTAAGTTCAAAGCCTTTGCCGTACTTGCCTAATCTACAGGTTCCTCGACTTTCCAATTTCTGCCTTCCCATATGGACGTCTCCCCTAGAGTCACCAGTAGGCCCAAGATAATTACTATCCCTTTCATCCCAACCAGCTACAGAGCTCCAGCTAGATAGGTTTGAGACAAGTCCCACCTTGTGTGAGACCTCCCTTTGTAGGCAGACTTACTGGTTCTCTTGTAGCCAACTGCTTCTGGGACAGAAAAAAAAATCATTGGTACATTTTTGTCTTAACAGCCTAGACATGTATTCTCCTAGTGTGTGCTCAGACTCCTCAGTAGGAGTTTCATTTGGTAATAATGTTATATTATATAGTCTACCATGCATCATTTTAAATGGGCCTAAACCTTCTTTTTGTAGATGTAATGTGCATATTATTTATGGCTAATGGTATATAATACATCCAACCCTTTCCTGTTTCTTCCATGGCTTTCCTCAGTTTGCTTTTCAGAATGTCATTATGTCTTTCCACCAATCCCGCTGATTGGGGATGATAGGCACAATAGTATTTCACTTGAATTCCCATAGTTTAGTTAAATGTTTTATTGTTTTTATTTACAAAGTGTGGTCCATTATTACTATAGATCTTTTCGGGGAAATCTAGGAATTATGTTTCTTAGTAATGCTTTTGCCACAGTCTATGCTTCTGCACTTCCTGTCTGGATTATCTCCACCCATTTGGTCAGGGTCATTATTACCAGACAATATTTCTTCCTTTCACATTTGTCTAGTTCAATAAAATCCATGCAAATGTGTTGGAATGGCTATTGCAGCATGGGGAACTTTCATTTTTTTGTGGCCTTATGCTGCCATGAGGATTGTGTTTTGCACATATAATGCATTTGAGAACAAAAAGTTTTTGGGTAGTTTGTGAAGCCATAGGTTGTAAATACCTTATTTGACTTCTTAGTCATCCCCCTGTTTGACACATGAGTTACTCCATGTGTCAGTACTGCTGCAGCTCTCCTTTAGGTGATGTGTAGATGTTATCTATTATTGTGCAACTTTGTTTTCCATAATTTATTTTCACTAGGTGGTGCTACATAGTTACATAGTTAGTTAGGTTGAAAAAAGACACAAGTCCATCTAGTTCAACCACAAAAAAAAAAAAATAATAATAATATCATACAATCCCATATACCCAATCGTATACCCACAGTTGATCCAGAGGAAGGCAAAAAACCCCAGCAGAGCATGATCCAGTTTGCTAAAGCAGGGGAAAAAATTCCTTCCTGATCCCCCGAGAGGCAATCGGATTTTCCCCAGATCAACTTTACCTATAAATGTTAGTACCCAGTTATATTATGTACACTTAAGAAATAATTCAGGCCCTTCTTAAAGCAATCCACTGAGCAGGCCAGAACCACCTCTGCAGGGAGTATATTCCACATTTTCATAGCTCTTACTGTGAAGAAACCTTTCCGTATTTTCCTCTAGTTGTAAAGAGTGCCCCCTTGTCCTCTTTGTTGACTGTAAAGTGAATAACTCGACACCAAGTTCACTATATGGACCCTTTATATATTTGTACATGTTGATAATATCCCCCTTAATCTCCTGTTATCAAGAGTGAATAAATTCAGTCCCTCTAATCTTTCCTTTGGTTGCCATTCTCTGCACTTTCTCCAGTTCCCCGATATCTTTTTTGAGAACTGGTGCCCAAAACTGAACTGCATATTCCAGATGAGGTCTTACTAATGATTTGAACAGGGGCAAAATGATATCTCTCTCTCTGGAGTCCATACCTCTCTTAATACAGGAAACTGATTGGCGTTGCATGCTATTATTGAGCTTATGATCTACCAAAACCCCCAGATCCTTCTCTACTATGGATTTCCCCAGTTGTACTCCCCCTATAATGTATGCTGCATGCATATTCTTAGCCCCCAAGTGCATAACTTTACATTTCTCAACATTAAACCTCATCTGCCACATAGTCGCCCAATTAGACAGAGCATTGAGGTCGACTTGTAGATTGGAGACATCCTGTAAGGACATTATTTCACTGCATAGCTTGGTGTCATCTGCGAAGACGGAAATGTTACTTTTGATCCCAGACCCAATATCATTTATAAAGATATTAAAAAGTAAGGGTCCCAGCACTGAACCTTAGACCATTCAGAGTAAGAATCATTAACCACTACTCTCTGAATTCTGTCTTTTAGCCAGTTTTCTATCCATTTACAAACTAATATTTCCAAACCTGTAGACTTTACCTTACACATGAGCCATGTATGCGGAACTGTATGGAACGCTTTTGCAAAATCCAAATATACCATGTCCACCGCCACCCCTCTGTCCAAGGTTTTACTTACCACCTCATACAAAGAAATCAGGTTTGTCTGACAACTTCTGTCTTTCATGAATCCATGCTGTCTGTTGCTTAAAATATTTATTTTTCCTGCAAGCACTCGTCTATGTGGTCTTTTATTGATCCCTCCAGTATCTTCCCAAATATAGAAGTTAAACTAACAGGTCTATAGTTACTTGGTAAAGACTTTGTTCCCTTTTTAAATATAGGCACCACATTGGCCATGCGCCAATCCAGTGGTACTATTCCTGTCATTAATAAGTCCCTAAAAATTAGATACAATGGCTTTGAAAATACAGAGCTCAATTCTTTTAGGATCCGTGGGTGGATGCCATCAGGTCCAGGTGCTTTATCCACCTTTATTCTGTCCAAATATTTCTGGACCATATCACTTTTGAGCCATTGTGGATTTGGGACTGTGTCACTACCACCCCCATTATGGACATGAGCTCCCCCATGCTCCTTTGTATACACAGAGCTGAAGAAAGTATTTAATAAGTTAGCCTTCTCTTTGTCCCCATTCTCCCACTCCAGATTATTTTGTAAAGGGCCTACATGCTCAGACTTGACCTTTTTACTATTAATATATTTGAAGATTTTTTGGGGGTTTGTCCTACTATCTTTTGCAATCTGTCTTTCATTTTGAATTTTTTCATCCTTTTACATTTCCTTTTTACATATTCTGTTATATTCTTTGTAACATTTAAATGACACTAGCGTTCCTTCATTTTTATATTTTTTAAAAGCTCTTTTTAAATGACACTAGCGTTCCTTCATTTTTATATTTTTTAAAAGCTCTTTTTTATAGTTTATAGATTTTTTAACTTTGGCCGTGAGCCACATTGCTTTTATTTTTAGCCTTTTAAACTTATTGCCCATGGGAATATACTTTGCAGTGAGATCACAAACAGTCTTTTTTAAGGATTCCCATTTCTGTTCTGTGCCCATTGATGCCAATATTCTCTCCCAGTCTAGGTCTAGCCCTCATCCTTGGAAAATGTTCTCTCTTGAAATGAAGTGTTTTTATCTTTCCCGTATGTGTTTTTTGCTTACAGCTAACATCAAATGAAATCATGTTATGGTCACTGCTACCCAGGTGTTCCTTTATCTGAGCATCATTCCTAGTTGGGGCCTCAATAAACTGGACCATAAAATTGTCCTGTAATAGGTTTATAAATTTTTGCCCTTTAACTGTCCCAGCAGTGCCATTACTCCAGTCAATTTCTGGGTAGTTAAAATCCCCTATTGTTATCACTGTCCCAGTCTTTCCAGCCCTTTTTATCTGTGCAAGTAGCTGAGTCTCCACCTTCTTATTAACGTTGGGTGGTCTATAACAAACTCCAATGATTAACTTTGAACTACGCACATCTTTATGCAGTTCCACCCATAATGCTTCAGGCTCATCACACTCTCCGTCCACCTGGTCCTCATTCTCACTCGCTTTGAGATTACTTCTCACATACAGACAGACCCCTCCACCTTTCCTTTTTACTCTGTCTTTCCGAAACAGTGCATAGCCAGGAATATTAATAGCCCAGTCATGTGAGGAATGAAGCCAAGTTTCAGCAATACTGATTACATCATAGCTCTCCTGATGCACCAGAGCTTCCAACTCACCTATTTTGCTTGGCAGACTTCTGGCATTGGTGAACAAACATTTTAATGCATTAATATATTTTGACTGGTCACATACTATCCTCTTGGGTGTTCCGAGATTACAACTAGGACTTGCTACTATACTTACCTTGGGTTTATGTGCTTTGGTTACCCTACTACTAATGCCCCTAATATTACCCTCTGGAATATGCTCCACGCTGACTATCGCTATCTCTGGATCCTCCCCCCCATCGCCTAGTTTAAAAACCCCTCTAACTTTTTGTCCATACTTAATCCCAGCTGATCTGCACCCTCCTCATTTAGGTGCAGTCTGTCCCTTCTATAGTACCGGTTATCGACTGAGAAGTCATCCCAGTCCTCCAGGAACCCAAACCCCTCCTTACTACACCAGCTCTTGAGCCACTTGTTTACTTCCCTAATCTCCCTCTTCCTTTCTGGTGTGGCTTGATGTACTGGTAGTATTCCTAAGAATACTACCTTGGGGGTCCTTTTCCTCAATTTAGCTCCCAAGTCCCTAAAATCATTCTTTAGGACACTCCATCTGCCCCTGACTTTGTCATTGGTGCCAATGTGCACCATAATAGCTGGGTCTTCCCCAGCCCCTCCCAGTAATCTGTCCACCAGATCCGTGATGTGCCGAACCTGAGCGTCCGGCAGACAACATACACTTCAGGTCTTTGTTACAGATTGCCCTCTCTGTCCTCCTAAGCCCTTGTACATACGGTCGGACATTCTGACAACCAAATCCGTTGGATTTTGTCCGACGGATTTTGTCCAACGGATTTTGTTTGAAACTGTTGCATACACACGGTTGGACAAAGTTGTTGGAAAATCCGATTGTACATAACGTGATGATGTTATTTCGTTACAACGGGACTACGTTCAGGCTAGTAGCCAATAGCTTTGGTCTAGGAATTTGATCTGAGCATGCGTGGCACTTTGTCCGTCGGAGTAGGCTACACATGATTGGAGCATTTTGTCGGAAAATTTTACCGGCAAGTTGGAAAAGTTGGTCCGTCGGATATTCCGACGGAAACAGTCCGATGGAGACCGCACACAGTCGTAATATCCGACAAAACGGTCTGATAGGACACATTCCGTCTGAATCTCCGACCGTGTGTACAAGGGCTTAGAATTGACTCCCCTACCACCAGAATCTGTCTTTCCTTTCCCTTCGCTCCCCCCCCCCCCCACTCCTTTACTGAAGGAGTTCTTCCCCTGGCAGCTAGGAGAATCCCTCAGCTCCAGCTGTGCTGGTTCCTGACTGGGATCACCAATGTCACTCAATGGAGCGTACTTATTGGGATGCTCCAGCCCTGGATCGGCCTCCCTGGCAATTGCCCCTCTACCCTTCCTGACTGTCACCCATCTACTCTTTGCTAGTGCCTGCACCTCTTTGTCTCCACCCACCTCTGTGGGTGGAGACAAAGTGTCTGCATAAAGTGGGCCTTGATAGAAAAGGAAGTCCTCTTCCTCTGCCTCAAGTGCCCTGTCCATAATGCCACGCAGAGTCTGCTCCAGCAGGAGCACAACAGATGCATGCATTGTCATGGCTCACCATCCTTGTGGCCTCCTTAAATGGTAACAGTATGGTGCATACATCCTTTTTGAGCAGCCATTGGCGTGGGGAAAAAAAGCTGAGCATGTATGAGCCTGTGGTTGTGCCATACTCACACAGGTACTCATTGATGGCCCTCTGCTGCATGTGTAACTGCTGCAGCATTGTCAAAGTTGAGTTCCATATGGTGGGCATGTCACAAATCAGGCTGTTTATGGAAGGTGGAATTCCCGCTGAATTTTAGCCAACCGAGCACTGTCTGCGTCACATGTGTCACCTATCTAAGGGCAGACATGAGGTTTGTGCCATTATCGCACACCACCATCCTGGCTCCAGCTGGCATGGCATAAACCACCGCTGGGCCTGCCCCTGCGGAGCTGCAAGAATCTCTGCTATGGTGTGGTTCCTGTCCCATAGACACACCAGATGAAGCACTGCATGGCACCTTTTAGCCTAACTAATTAAATAGCCCCTTGAATGCTAAGGGGGTACTTGTAATTCATAGGAAAACTCAGCAGAGGAAGAGGAAGGGGTAGAGCTGATAAATCTGGCATCATCATCACTAGCTGAATGGAGAAATGGGGACACAACAAGTTGCAGCACTGAGCCCTGTACTGCATCCCTCCGAGTTGCAAGCAGAGTTCCCCAGTGTGCTGTGAACAAAATATATCATCCCTGACCATGCTTGCTGGACCTCGTGTCAGCAGTAACATGGACTTTGCTGCTGCCTGCCTTGCCCAACGATGCCACAACATTGCCTTCCACATGGTGATACAGAGCTGGAAGGGCCTTACGTGAAAAGAAATAGCGACTGGTAATCTGCCATTGTGGTACAACACATTCTGCAAATTCATGGAAGGGACAGAATCCACCAGATAAAAAGGCAGAAGTTGTAGATCCAGCAGGAGGGACAGAATTGTGCCTTTTTGTGTGGCTTTCAGGTGCTCTTTCCAACAAGCTGAGTGGTGGGAGGTTAAATGCCTTGTCTAGCATGTGGTACCCAAATGGCTGTTTTTTTTTTTTTTTGCCACGTTTGGTGTGCTTGAGAAGTTTTCAAATTGCAACAGTGAGATCATGTGCTAAAATAAGCCCAGACAGCCGAGCTGCGGGAAGTGGACCAGGATATAACAGCTCCACAATGTGATGGAATAGGGTGGCTGCTTTCTACTTTTCCATGATGGCTGCCTTGGTGGGGTTGTACCCTCAATTTCCTCCTCTGCTCTATCGGGCATCCAAGTCACATCAGTGATCTCATCATCTCCCCCATCCTCATTACCACTGGAGACAACTTGGCAATATGCTGCGGCTGGGGGAACATGACTGCCAATTTGTGTACCAGTGTTCTCCCCTTTATGTAGGCTAAAGTTCCTGCCCTCCTCAACTCAGAACCAACATCTGAGTTAAGTAATGGCTGTGCATCGTCAAGGAGCAAGTGGCAGACACTGTGTTCAAATAAGTCAGCTGACTCCTCCATGCCTGATGCTGGGGCTATGGCAGGAATAGCTGTGGACAAGGAGACAGGTTTAGCCACTCTGGCAGCTGCAGTGGACTGCACACTAGTCTCTGCTTGGGTGACAGTGGATGAGGGTGGTTTAGTAAGCCAGTCCATCACCTCCTCTGTATGCTGTGGCTGGATAGCACGGTCAACATCACTAAACAGAGGAAATGGTGACCTGCCTGAGGACTGATCACGTCCATCTTTGTCTGTGGACACATATGCTGCTAGCCCCCTCACAGTGCCATGGGAATGTCAGCCTCTCCTTGTTGTCCTCCCAGACATGAAAGGGGCGTGCTAATTAACAAAATGTAATAGAGATGTGGGAATATGTACGTAGATGTACTTTAATCAATGGTAAGTGGTGTTTGGTGCACTTTAACTTGAGTACTCACTACACAGACACGCTCCACTGATACACTGTAATATACTGCAGTAAAACTGCATTGACGCACTGAAATTTTATGCGTTAAACGTGCACTAACACACTGAAATTTTATGGCATTAAACTTGCAGTAACGCACAGAAATATACTCTGTTAAACGGCATTTAACACACTAAAATATACTGCATTAAACGTGCACTAACAGACATAAATATAGAGCGTTAAATGGCACATAATATACTGAACTATATTGTGTTAAACGTGCACTAACGCACAGAAATGAAGGGTGTTAAACTTGCAGTAAACGCACTGCACTATACTGCATTAAATGGAAGTTAACGCACTGAAATATACTGTGTTAAACATGCAGTAATGCAGTGAAATATACTGCATTAAACTTGCAGTAACGCACTAAATTATACTGTGTTAAATGTGCACTAACGTACAGAAATATACAGCGTTAAATGGCGCGTAACTCACTGAAATATACAGCGTTAAATGTGCACTAATGCACAGCAATATACGGTGTTAGACTTACAGTAAACGCACTGAAATATACTGCGTTAAACAGAAGGTAATGCACTGAAATATATTTTGTTAAACTTGCAGTAACGCACTGAAATATATGGCATTAAACTTGCAGTAACGCACTGAAGTATACTGCATTGAACATGCACTAATGCACAGGAATATATGGCCTTAAATGGCACGTAACTCACTGAAATATACGGCGTTAAACAGCACATAATGCACCGAAATATACTGGGGGTCATTTACAAAAGGCAAATACACTTTGCACTACAAGTCTACTGGAAAGTGCACTAAAAGTACACTTGGAAGTGCAGTCGCTGTAGATCCGAGGGGGACATGCAAGGAAAATATAAAAAAGCATTTTATCTTGCACATGATTGGATGATAAAATCAGCAGAGCTTCCCCTCATTTCAGATCTACCCCTCACATTAACAGCGACTGAACTTCCAAGTGCACTTGCAGTGCAAAGTGGATTTGCCTTTCGTAAATAACCCCCACTGTGTTAAATGATCACTTCACTCACACTGACTGAACTATCCCTAGATTCACACTAATGTAAAGATGAATGGTGGTCACTACACTCACACCGACTGAACTATTACTAAATTCACTATAAACTGATAATCTATACTGACCATATAATCAGAATAGCACACTATAGCACACCAAATGTCTATTAGCACTGAACAAAGCCCTGTTCTATCTCTCTCCACGCCGATATCACACTAAAAATGGCTGCTATTGAAAGAACACTTTGATAGTGTGGGACTTAAAACAATGAGCTATGATTGGATAGAGTCATCATGACAGCGTCCAATCATGGTTCTGACAGTGCTCTGTGCCCTGATTGGGCAAAGCTTTCATTGCTTCAGCCAATCAGGGATTCCAATGCACCGTGCGGGGGCGCAGTGCATTGTGGTTATTCAAACGGTAACAAACGGTTGAACGCCCCGATAATTCAGGTGTTCGTTGAATGGGTGAACAGCCAATGTGAACTTGGGCCGAATCGTTCGCCCATCCCTAATGATGGTATAATATTGCCAGAGGTTCTGGAATATCTGGGCTGGAATGTTTTTAAGCCTACACAATTAAGACAAACTCATCACCCACTGCTGCACATGTTACAGAATGTCTAGAGGCATTTGAAGAAAATTAATGGCTATAAGCCTGAATTTTAATGGTACTTTAATGTCTGAAGAGACGCGGCGTGACATAATCAGTCATACAGTGATGGAATCACATTTATAACGTTTTTTTCTTTTCCCTTTAAAAGGCATACTTTTTTTTTTTTTAGAGAAGTTCAATTTTTTTTTTTTCAAGTTTTCACTTGAAAGACTTCCCTCCTGTAATGTGGTTTTGATGCCAGTTCATGACATCAAAGGATTGATAGGGACACAAACAGCATCAAAAACTTGGCACATACTCTAACCTTAAATAGCTATTAAGTGTTAAAAAAATTGAGGGGGGCAGGTGTCAATGGGATGGAAATATCAGTCAGCAATAAAAACATTGACATAATTTGATACCTTCCTTGGTCCTCCAAAAATGTGCTTTTGCCTTTTTCACCATTGGAGACGTTTCCTAAATGGAACCCCCCAATGGGACCCTGATGACTATAAAAATCTGACAGCTTTTATTTTCTAATAAAAACAAAATAAAATGTTTTGGCTAAAGCTAAGCTTAAAAATGGCAGTACTTTTCAGAGGACATGGAAATAATTATATGACCAGAAGTTGGCCTACAGTCTACAGTGTCATACAGGGTAACACAATGACAAATTCAAGAGAAAAGAAATAACCTGCCAGTGTGCCTTTGGGAGTACACTGGTGGAAGCACAGGATTATATCACTAAACTCCAAGCAGATATTACCTTTGGTTCATTTTTTATTTGTGCTTTACGTATCTTCAGGAAATTGCCATTGTCAATGTGAAAAGTCCATGAAAAGAGGTTAACCAATACTCTGTTGGGCTTTAAATGACCACAGTTAGTTAGACGAGATTGTTATAGTCATGGGCCATCAAGCAGAGACAAAGCAGGTGGCAATAATTGAATGCTTCTTTTAACAATTTTTCACAAATTTAACATTCTTATGTTGTTATATAACCTTTTTTTTTGCAATGTTTTAACATGTTACCTTTTTGGATTTTTCCAGTTTAAGCGTGTTTTAATGTTTGTCTTATAACAATTTCAGTTTCATCTTTTGATCATATTCAGTATAAAATAGGCTTGATTTGTTTTAGATTGTAATTTTTCACATATATGATATATTTTATATTGCTATTGCAGAATCTTATTTTGTGTGTGGACCAGTAGAATATTACTATATTTTTAATGCAAACAATATTGGAATGCAAGTCATTGTTCAGTTAAAACCAATAATGCAGATGTATGTAGTTCTGGACCCTTCCTTTAAAAATCATACTTGTGGTAAATATACTTTTATTTAATTTTTTTATGTAAAAGAATTATTGACATAATTGTTATATCTATCTGTCCTAGGGCGATTTTTTTAAATGAACTTTAGAGATATGTCAACATTCAGCACTGTTATGGAACTCACTACATTCCCTCACTCCTTTTCTCCATAGGCACAAACATGTAAATTTTGCTCAATGCAAATGTTCATGCTTGTAAAACCCGCTTTCAATTCTGTAAAATGCAATACAATAAGGCTACCTGAAGGAATTCTGTACATAGATGGTGTACAGAACACCCCTGTAAATGTAATTTCCTGCTTGTGTGATTGGCTTACTGATATTCCCAGAAGTCTGCACTAAGATCAGATTTTTTGCATCCCCTACAACAAAAATGTTTGGTGAGATAATCTCTAATGGTAATGTTTATTTATTTAAGGTACTTATATAGCACCGTCAATTTACACAGCGCTTTACATATACATTGTACATTCACATCAGTCCCTACCCTCAAGGAGCTTACAATCTAAAGTCCCTAACACACATTCATACATACTAGAGCCAGTTTAAACAGGATCTAATTAACCTACCAACATGTCTTTGGAGAGTGGGAGGGAACCGGAGTACCCAGAGGAAACCCATGCAGGCACAGGAAGAACTTGCAAACTCCAGGCAGGTGCTATCCACTACACCACTGTGCCACATATAAATTCAGATTAACCTAGCACTTGGTCACAGACCAAGTAACAGCTATTTCTTCTGAACAACAAAGGTAGGAATCTTCCAAAAAGTTTGTTAAAATCCTTGCAATGTCCATAGATTAGTGAGAGGGGAAAAATTTTCTTAACAAAATTGGAGTTACTTCTGATGCCCGCTCTCATGTGTTACCATCAGAGTTATAACAATGTGCACATTCATGAACATTGTAAAAACAATGCCATTTTCTATTTTTTCACGATTGGACATCATTTTTATTCTAAGAAATTTAATGTCATGAAATTAGGAAAATAAGTCCTCTAAGGGTTGTGATAACCTAACTGGACATCATATGCTGTGCCCAGGATAACACAGCTGGTGCAGCGTGGCAATCTGAGGTGCTTTGTGTCAGTCTAACACACCGCAACTCTGATCGTGGTATGAAGCCTCTGACAGTGGCTTCTTACCATATGATCAGCTGTGACCAATCACAGCTGATCATCACGTTAACCAGGAAGTGTCTGTAAACGGCTTTCCTCGGTTCATGCTAACAGGGAGAGCCGATCGGCGGCTCTCTCTGTCAGAGGGGGGGGGTCTGTGCTGATAATCAGCACATTAATTATCAGCACAGCCCCCATCAAAAGGTGCCCATCAGCTGCCAATCAGTGCCCAACACCTGCCAGCTTGTCCCCATAATAAATGCCTGTCAGTGCCCATAACAGTGCTGAACTGTGCTAATCTGTGCCCCATCAGTAATGCTTGTCAGTGCCCCATTGAAGTGCCATTCAGTGGCACTCAGTAATGCCTGTCAGTAGCTCCTCATCAGTGCTGCCTATTCAGTGCTGCCTATCAGTGCCATCAGTGCCCCCTATCAGTGCCGTCAGCGCTGCCTATCAATGCCGCCTATCAGTGCCCATCATTTTTTTCTTTAAATTGGCAGTATTTTTGCATTTATAGCGCAAAAATTTAAAACCGCAGAGGTGATGAAATACCACCAAAAGAAAGCTCTATTTGTGGGAAGAAACGTATAAAAATGTAGTTAGGGTACAGTGTTGCATGACCACACAATTGTCATTCAAAGTGCAACAGCGCTGAAAGCTAAAAATTGTCCTGGGCAGGAAGGGGGGAAAGTGCCTGGTATGGAAGCAGTTAAAGAGTAACTCCACTTTTGTTGAGAAAAAAAATCCCCTCTGAGTGATCAATGTACATTGCAAGGATTTTACCAAACTTGGTTGCAGATTCTTACCTGTTTTTGCTCTGAAGAAAAAGCGGTTTGATTATGTCAATGTGCACAGTGAATCTAAATGGTAGTTACTTTCATTATTAATCAGCACCTACACCTGCAGTGACATAAATCTATCCCCTATTTTGTAGACGCCCTAACTTTTGCGCAAACCAATCAATATACGCTTAATGTGATTTTTTTTTTTTTTTACCAAACATATGTAGAAGAATAATTATCTGCCTAAACTGAGGAAAACAATTGTTGTTTTTTTTCTTTAAATTGGCATATGGGATATTTATTATAGCAAAATGTAAAAGATATTGGGGGTTATTTACGAAATGCAAATCCACTTTGCACTACAAGTGCACTGCACAAATGAGGGGAAGCTCTGCTGATTTTATCATCCAATCATGTGCAAACTAAAATGCTGTTTTTTTTATTTCCCTTGCATGTCCCCTTTGGATCTACAGCGACGTTACTTCCAAGTGCAATTTTAGTACAAAGTGGATTTGCCTTTAGTAAATAACACACATAGTGTTTTTTTTTTAATTGTTGCTCTTCTTTTGTTTATAGCGCAAAAAATAAAAACCGCGGAGGTGATCAGATACCACCAGAAGAAAGCTCTATTTGTGGGAATAAAAGAACGTCAATTTTGTTTTGGTACAGCGTCGCACGACCACGCAATTGTCAGTTAAAGCGACGTGGTGCCAAATTGCAAAAAAATGCTCTAGTCTTTAAGGGGGTAAAACCTTCTGGGGCTGAAGTGGTCAAGTAGGAGACCTCAAAAATGTTTTTTTGTGCGTTGCGCTGCTGGATTATATATGTCCTGGATGGGGGGAGTGAAGAAGGAAAAAAGAGGAGGGGGGGGGGAACCTGCTATAGTTAGTGTGTATAGCGAATTTAGGGTTTTCAAGTCTGCTTTTCCACAGAGTTTTGCAATCCTTGCTGAATATGTCAGTAAATGTAGCAAAAGTAATAGGTAGCTGACAGGATCATAGGTTATAGTCCACAGTTAATAGTTGTGAAAATAGCCATAGAAAGGGGAGGATTTCTTTAGCACAGGCAGGTAGGCAGCATGTTCAAGGGTAGAAGGTACCTTGTAAAAGATATATAAACAGAAGAAAAACAGCGCCAATCTAAGTGCAGTATTTTTAGATCACAGACATTTAATTTGTAAAGTTATACACTCACTCTCTACCAGAAAGTTTCAGGCACATCATGTTTTTAGAAAGGTCTCTGGGGGACATCGCAGGGCTCCCGAGGAGAAGCGGTTTCTCATTCGGCTGTGTCTCTCGTCCGGTGGCGCCGGTGGTTCCCAGCGTCGCACGGCCCCGTGTAGCAGCGTCAGGGAGGTCCGTTCGTTGGTACGTTGGGGGCGCACTGCGATGACGTTCGTTATGGTTTACGTTGCACGCGTTCGGAGCATGCGTGCTCCTTCATCAGGCATCTGGGTCACCATATTGGAAGTGGTTTAAATAGGGAAAAGAGCAACTAACTAACTATATACATCCTAACAACCTACCTAGGAGGGTGCTACATAAATAAGCCCCATTGAGTCCATAACACTCTGTGAGCTAAGACTCCAGCGAATCCTAGCTTATGCAGTGCTTTGCTTTCACTCATAGCAATTAAACAGAGCATCAAGGGAGTGAAAGAAATATCTGTATATGGTTCTATGGACATCTGCATTAAAGTGAATTAGTTGCTCTCCCCACATGGGAAAAGCAATGATTTACTTTGAGTTAACCAAGAGTCAAAATATGTAGCAATTAATGACCAACTTCTATCTTACTTCTGGTTAAAATTAATTTTAAAGTGGTTGTAAACCCTTACAACCAACTTTGACCTACAGGTAAGCCTAGATTAAGGCTTACCTGTAGGTCCAAGAAATATCTCCTAAACCTACACGGTTTAGGAGATATTTGCCGAAAGACAGGCACCGCTGTCTACGGCACATGCGCCGTAGACAGCATCGCGCATGCGTTGAGGTCAATGGTGATATGCCACGAGTGGCGGCTCCCGTGTGCATGCGCGGGAGTGACGTAATCCCGGCTTCGCCGAATGACAGCGGTGGAGCAGTGAGACCCACCGAGAAGACGGATGCGCCGGACTACAGGGGACAGCGGTGACTTCGCTGGCTCCTGTGTCAGGTAAGTGACACATAATGGACTACTATGCAATGCATAGTAGTCCATTGTGCTTTACCTTTGCAGGGAATGAAAGAGGAAGTAAACTCATCAGGGTTTACTTTCTCTTTAAGACTAACTTGCGGTTCATCTTCAAAAAAAATAAAATTATAATTTATGTAACATTGCAACCTGTTTAGCTGGCATACCTATAAACATTCCCTTTATCCTTTATCTGCTTTTAATATCATTTTAGCAAGAGGTTCATGTAATCTGGAGTGAAAGCCAGTCTGGAACATTGATAGATCTGTCATGGGCAGCAGACCCTGAGTATCTATGATTGACTATTTTTATAAATTTGTTTACAAAGATTGGGCCATTGCTCTTGTGTCTCAAATCCCTACGGAGTGGGCTAAGCTCTTACACTAAGGTCAGGGTATGGAGCGGGTCTACCAGGGCTAAGTGGAACTGGTGGACCAATTGGTCCAGGGCCCCAAGTGCATTTTTTATGCATCCCTGGATGCGGCCCCATTGCTATCCGGCGAGTCTTCTGGCTGGTCTATGTTGGTCTGTGGACCAGACAATTAAGGAAGCCTTGGCTGATTTACCCTTCCAGGGGGACTGGCTCTTTAGTGCAACCCTGGACAACATCATCAAGAATCTTAAGAGGGAAGAGCATCTTTCTCCTAAATTCCTGGAAAGGGAAGGAGCCACACCACAGACAGGATTCACCCTTCTCTGCACACAATTGGCTTTTTCATTCACAAGGCACCTCAGACAAGGGATCCAAGCCCTTCATGCCCTTGGCCTCAAAAGTCCACTAAGCCTGCAGACAAGCCATCCTCAGCATGAAGGCTTGCCCCCACCTATTTCCAGGGTGGGGAGTCAACTTCGTTGGTTTGAGGACCCATGAACTTTTCTACTTTCCAACAATGGGTCTGCAAACTAATTTTGTCAGGCTACAAAACATAATTTCTTCCCAATCTGCCAGTCAAGTTCTTTCTTTCCAATCTTTATCTCAGTTGCAGGCTGTTCATGGGGCAGTGCTGGATCTGCTTCTCCCAGACATGATAGCCCTGGTTCGAGACCCAGAAAGGTTTCAGGGGTAGGGATGGCCGAACGGTTCGCCCGGCGGTCAGTTTGCGGCGAATTTCGGCTGTTCGAGGTCCGCCCGATCGGCGGACTATTGCCGCTGTTCATTAGGCGTACATATGTGTTTACTGTGTAAAAGAACTTTGACCTATGATGACACATCCATCATGTGGTACAGGACAACCAATTGAGACATTAAAGCACGTGGACACTTGGACATTCCCCCTAACTTATAAAAAGACCCGATCCGGCGGCCATTTTACATTCTTTCGTATGTCACTATAGGGAGAGGTTGCTGTGTGGAGCAGGGAGAGACTGCAGTGACCCAAATCGCTAGCTATTAGGTCCACAAAAGTTCTTTTAAGGACTGGTATGGTATAGGTGTAGTTCAAGATATAGGTTTGAGGCACTGCTATTCAAGTCAAGGCAGCAGATTGTCTTTTGTCAGTGCTGAGAGAGGGACAGGACGCTGTGTGCAGCAGGGACAGCCAGTTTAATCATTAGCTGTTACTATTAGGTCCACAAAAGTCCTTATCAGGACTGGTATGGTAAAGTAGTACAAGATATAGTTTTGAGTGCTATTCAAGTTATTGTTGCAGCAGCCTGTGTTTTGTCAGTTTAAATAGGGACAGACAGGAAGCTGTGTGTGGCAGTGAGGGACAGTCAATTTAATCAGTAGCTGTTACTATTAGGTCCACAAAGGTTCTTTTCAGGACTGGTATGGTAATAGGCTTGCACACGTATAATATTCTTTCTTCCAAATATAGAAAGAATATTATACTTGACTGCTGCCCTTCTGCTGCAGTAGTCCTTTATGAGTATAGGGACTGAGGTACAGTCTGCTAATCACAACCTACTAGTTCCACAAAGGTCCTTATAAGGACTGGTAAGGTATAGTGTACTACAGTATATAGGGTTGAGTGAGGTACAGTCTGCTAATCCTTAAGGACTGGTATAGGTCCACAATATATAGGGTTGAGGTGCACTACTGCTGACTGCTGCCCTTTTCTGCAGCAGTCCTTTATCAGTATAGGGACTGAGAGTTTTGTCACAGGGTCATTTAAAAAATGACAGGCAGAGGAAGAGGCAGGCCCTTCTGCAGGGGTGGTAGGGGTAGGGCAGGAGCAACAGGCTTGAGCCAAAGTGGGAAATTGCAGAAGGTGCGTGCTATTACGTCAAAGGAAGCACCAGAATTGTGCCTTAATCTTCTGCACCCTCCTCATCCTCTCGATCTGCACCTTCTTCTTCACTTTCTGCTATGTGCACCCCCAAAGACACTACCACCAACAACACCACCACCACAACATACCTTCCGCTTGAGTCACAGGAATTATTTTCCGATCCATATCAAGACATTTCTGATGCGCAGCCACTCTTGGCATTGGATCAGGAAGAGGAGGTAGCAAGTACCGCCACTCAGCAGTCTGACGACAGTACCCAGATCAGCCCAAGGAGGAGGTTGGTCACCGGTGTTGCTGCCTACTCCGAGATCTCTACTTATAGCGGTGGGGAAGGTGATGTTGATGATGACGTGTCTAGTGATGTCACGTGGGTGCCCACAAGAGAGGAAGAGGAGGGGAGTTCAGAGGGAGATATGGACCAGCAGATAGGGAGGAGAAGCAGGAATAACTTACATTGCACAGGAGGGACAAAGCAGACTGCTAATGTATCAGGAGCGAGTTATCGACCATGTACGGTCACATCTGGCGCTCACAGGACGCCGGCACATGGCTCCGCAGTGTGCGCTTTTTTTAACGTGTCCGCTGCTGACAATAGTGTTGCCATCTGCAATCTTTGCAATCAACGCATTAGTCGCGGTAAGACCAACACTCACCTAGGGACGACCGCCTTAAGAAGGCACATGAGCTGCCATCACGAGCCCAGTGGGAGCAACGGAACACACAAAGCCACACTCCAGGCTCTCACCATCCAGCCTCGTCTTCTACTTCTCCTTCTCCTCTCTCCTCACAATTGTCCTCCACTCCACCTTCCATCACGCCAAGCTCACGTTTTTATGCAAAAAGGCAGGCTTCCGTGGGCCTAATGTTCGAGCGTAAAAAAATGATGACGCCGGATAACCCTCTTGCCCAACGGTTGACGGCTGGCTTGTCAGAACTCATAGCCCGCCAGCTACTGCCATATAAACTGGTGGACTCGGAGGCCTTTCGCAAATTTGTGGCCATTGGAACACCACAATGGAAGGTCCCAGGAAGGAAGTATTTCTCACAGAAGGGCATCCCAGAGCTATATGGCCATGTTCAGCGGCAAGTGAATGTATCTCTGGCACACAGTGTCGGTGCCAAGATACATCTGACCACAGACACGTGGTCTAGCAAACACGGGCAGGGAAGGTATATCACTTTTACTGCCTACTGGGTGAACCTTCTGACGGCCGTCAAGCATGTAACCCGTGGCACCCGTGTAGATTTGGTTTTACCACCACGGATTGCATGCAGGCCTGGCTCTTCTTCTCCTCCTCCTCCTACTCCATCCTCCTCCCTCTCCTCCTCAGCTGACTCCTCCTTTTCCGCTGCTAGCGTCTCTTCCGCTGCGCCGCCCAAGCTCCCCAGAACCTATTCGACATGCCAGGTGAGATGTTGTCATGCCGTGCTGCGTCTGTTGTGCCTGGAAGCCAAGAGCCACACTGGCCTGGCACTCCTTTCAGCTTTGCGTTCACAGGCAGATCAGTGGCTAACACCGCTCAATTTGACAGTTGGTAAAGTGGTGTGTGACAACGTTGCCAATCTACTTAGCGCATTGAAACAGGGCAAAATTACGCACGTGCCATGCATGGCATATGTCTTAAACTTGGCCGTGCATCGATTCGTTGTCAAATACCCTGGGGTCCAGGACATCTTGCGGCAGGCAAGGAAAATCTCGGCCCATTTCAGAAGATCTTACACGGCCATGGCTCGTCTTGCTGACATTCAGCGGCGACACAATCTGCCGGTCAGACGTCTTATTTGCGATTGCCCGACGCGATGGAACTCAACCTTCTATATGCTTGATAGGCTGCTCCAGCAGAAACGTGCAGTTAACGTCTACCTGTATGAACTCTGCGGCAGAACAGGTTCTGGGGAGCTGATTTTTTTTTCACCGTGCCAGTGGCTGCTCATGCGCGACGCATGCAGACTTCTGCAGCCATTTGAGGAGATCACCAAACTGGTCAGTCGCAGCCATGGCGCCATCAGTGACATGGTACCTTATGCCTTCTTTATGGAGCGTGCATTGCGTCGTGTCATTGATCAAGCCATGAAGGAGCAGGAGCGGGAAGATGAGGAAGTCGCAATGCTGGATGAATTCCCAGGGGGGGCTACTCTATCTGAGACAAGTGAAGAACAGGAGTCTGAAGAGGAGTCAGAGGAGGATGGTGCTGGGGCGAATGAGGAGGAGCAAGAAGAGCATGCTTTAAACTTTTATGGGATCCCTGTTGTTGTGCGTGGATGGGGAGAGGAGAATGAGGAGGACGACATTATCCTGGATGGATGAGCAGGAGCCAGGCCACCACACCGCTTCCAGTTTAGTGCAAATGGGGGCCTTCATGCTCCAGTGTTTTAATAGGGATCCCATATAAAAAGCATAAGGGTCAAGGACCAGTACTGGGTGGCAACGTACTTAGACCCCCGGTAAAAATACAAAATGGCGGAAATGTTACCGCCGTCACAGAGGGCTGTCATGACAAGGTAGCCAGATACCTTACTACGCCAATCCATACATGTACACCCCTTTTATACCTTTTCTATAAAAAATGACACAGACACCTGCTGGATGTAAATGGCCTTTCAGGCCTTTATTTAAACAATAAACCAAACTAAAACTTTTTCTTTAAAACTTCTGTAACCATTTATTTTACCATATATTTTCCTGTAACCAAAACCAGCTCATCAGATAAACAGTTGTTGATCCCTGACGACCCTATTTCAACTTGAGCCTGTAATCCCAAACTTTTTATGGCATTCGTCCCCAGCCGCCAACTTGCCTCGGGGACTTACCAATTGACCACAGACCCCCAACTTATTAGCCCGTCAGTCTGGCCAGCCGCCAGACCACCCGGGAGGACTCCATACCCATGATGGGTCCTAACTTTTCCAAAACCTAATTTGGAACAGATAAATTGCATACCAGCCGTCAAGGACCCTACCGCCACTCGCACTCATGGGCACCCCATGGCCAACCAACCCTCCCCATTAAAGGGCGGGCGGGCGGGAACGTTCCTCCTGACCTGCTGCTCCAGACTGCTGACCCTCCTAGACTCACGTGCCTTCACATCAACTCTACTCCACCCCCTCTTACACCATCCTCCAATCAGGTAAGCCTTGTAACTCTCTTAACCCCTCGTACCATTCCCCTGCGTAAGCCTTGCACCCTGTCATGTATGTCCTACGCTTACGTTGCACTACAGCTACGTACATGTCTTGACAAGGTAGCCAGATACCTTACTACGCCAATCCATACATGTACACCCCTTTTATACCTTTTCTATAAAAAATGACACAGACACCTGCTGGATGTAAATGGCCTTTCAGGCCTTTATTTAAACAATAAACCAAACTAAAACTTTTTCTTTAAAACCTCTGTAACCATTTATTTTACCATATATTTTCCTGTAACCAAAACCAGCTCATCAGATAAACAGTTGTTGATCCCTGACGACCCCATTTCAACTTGAGCCTGTAATCCCAAACTTTTTATGGCATTCGTCCCCAGCCGCCAACTTGCCTCGGGGACTTACCAATTGACCACAGACCCCCAACTTATTAGCCCGTCAGTCTGGCCAGCCGCCAGACCACCCGGGAGGACTCCATACCCATGATGGGTCCTAACTTTTCCAAAACCTAATTTGTAACAGATAAATTGCATACCAGCCGTCAAGGACCCTACCGCCACAGCAGCACAAGAGTGACACCTCACCCTTGTGCCTGCCGCCACACCTGCAAAGCCCTGCCAATGCCATCTTCCAAACCCAAAGCCCACAGGTCAATCCCGACTGGGTTAAGGTGGACACCATCCCCCCGTAAATACCTCCACGTCTCCACTTCCAACTCCCAATGCCTCACCACAATACCACCATTCCGGGCAACAAACCTCCCCACCTCTTTGTTCACCTTTATCCGGGCCTTATTAATCTTCTCACAAGACCGGGCCCCCCTCCAAGACATGCGGGCCACAATATCGGACCACACAATAATCATGTCCGGGAAGGCAGTACGAAGCCTAAGGAAGTCCCACCGTATGTCTTTTATGATGTTGCGCATCGGCCTGACAACCAAGTCATTACCTCCCACATGTAAGACCAGTACGTCCGGTGCCCGATCCAAGCCCGCATAGCGATATACCTCCGGCACCACCTTGTGCCACATCAGTCCCAGGATGCCAATCCATCGAACCCGGCCTTCCTCCCTGGACAGTCTGAGTTGTCTGCCGTCCGGCCGTACATCCGCCCGTCTAGCCCCCCAGAACACAAAAGAATGTCCCAAAATCCAAATGAGACATCCCGGCTCTGAAATGACATAACCAAAAATTAACCAACCCAACCCAAAACAACCAAAACATATAGTCGACCACACCAGGAACCGTACTCCTACCCCTTTCACAAAAGGTGCGGTCGCACATAAAGCCGATACCTCCGAGACTCCCACCTCCCAAGTTGCTTAATAACCTCTTCCGGCAATCCCCATCTAGCTGCCTCCGTGGCCGCCCCTATCCGGAAGGAATGAGCAGCATACTCTCCCGGAGACAAACCCCCGCTCCGCAAACACTTCCTCAACACCGCCGAAAGGCACGAACCATCCGCGTGCATGAATAACACCCCGTCCCGGTCCGGGCGAACCTCCGAATAAACCCTTAAAGCCTCCACCGGACAAAAACTAGGGTCCGTCCCCCGAAACAATGTTACCCGCACCCCTCTACCCAACTAGTCCGTTTTTGACTTCCGGACCAAAATTACCACCGAAGAAGGGGCCCATGAAACGTCACCCCTCCCCAAACCCCCCGGAGCTGTTTTTGATGGCGACACCAATTCTCCTATCCGAAACGCCCCAAAAAATGCCACCAGGAAAGCAGCTCGGAAAAGTATTTGTTCAAAAACCAGAGAACACACTTCCCTGACGTGGCTCAACAAAATACCCAAAACTTCAAAAGAAATCGGGCGCCGCAAGTCCCTTTTCGCCGCCCCTTTTCTAAAACCCCTCAACGCCTTTTTAACTAAAAAATTCTTAGTCACATCTGCCAACCCCTTACATTGAAACAAAAAGGCCAAAGCCGACATTTTCTTGCTGACTGCCGAGCCCGACACCCCAGACACATAATTGTAACAGATAAAACCCAATACCCACCGCAGCAGCTCAGCCGGGCCTTCCGACCCCCCAACCTCACCCAACCAGTTCGACCATTCCCTCCACACTGTATTATAAGCCGCTCGAGTACCTTCACTCAACGACTGCTGAATCAGTCCTCCGATGATTCCAACGCAATCCCCCACATCTCCGGAGGGCACGGGTCTCCGCGTCTGTTCGCGTCCGGCGCCAGTCTGCGAAAGTCCTCCCACTGGAAACGAGACAGAGCATCCGCCAACTTATTCTCAATCCCAGGGATATGCACCGCATAAACAAACGCATTAATCCGTAAACAACTGAGCACCAACCTCCTTAACAACCTAACCACGGGGGGGAGGAGGCCGAAACATTATTTATGGCCACCACCACTCCCATGTTATCACAATGGAATCGCACTTTTTTATCCCGGAGCTTGTCCCCCCACAATTCCACCGCCAGAACTATGGGAAAAAGCTCCAGTAACGCCAGGTTAGTTAAAAACCCCGCCTCCCTCCAAGAGTCCGGCCATGGTTCGGCACTCCATTGCCCCTGGCAATAAGCTCCATAACCTGCCGAACCTGCCGCGTCAGTAAACAAAACCAAATCAGCGTTGCTGACCGGTCCCTCCTGCACAATCGCTCTCCCATTAAACTCCACCAGGAACACCCCCCATACACCCAGATCATCCCGCAATTCTCTGGACAACCACACAAAATGAGTGGGCACCTTCACCCCTGCTGTGGCTGCCGCCAGTCTCCTGCAAAAAATTCTCCCCATAGGCATAATCCTGCAAGCAAAATTCAATTTGCCCAGGAGCGATTGCAATTCCTTCAACCTGAGTTTTCGTTGCCCCCGCGCCGCGACCACCTCCTGCCGCAGCGCCACCACCTTCTCCTCAGGCAACCTACATTCCATGGCCAGGGAATCAATCGTGATTCCCAAAAACACTATCTCCGACCTGGGACCCTCCGTCTTCTCCCTCGCCAAGGGAACCCCAAACCGTTCGGCCAAATGCTGCAACGTCCCCAGCAGTATCCCGCAGCCGCGGGATCCTGGCGGCCCCACACACAGGAAGTCATCCAGGTAATGTATGACCGAGTTGACTCCCGCCGTCTCCCGCACAGCCCATTCAAAAAATGAACTGAACAGCTCAAAAAGTGCACACGAGATAGAACATCCCATGGGCAAGCAGCGATCAACAAAATACGACCCCTGCCAGCAACAACCCAACAAGCGCATACTCCCTGGATGCACCGGCAACAAACGAAACGCCGCCTCTACATCCGTTTTTGCCAACAGAGCCCCCCTGCCATACTTTCTCACCCACGCTATCGCTGCATCGAATGATGTATAAGTAACCGCACAAGCTTGCGGGTCAATACCATCATTTACCGATCCGCCCCTGGGGTAAGACAGGTGGTGAATCATCCTGAATTGCCCCGGTTCCTTCTTCGGAACAACCCCCAAAGGCGAGACCACCAGATCCGCCATCGGAGGGGTAGGAAATGGGCCGGCCATCCGGCCCAACGCCACCTCCTTAGCCAATTTTGCCGACACCACATGTTCATGTAGCAAAGCCGACTTTAAATTCTTGGCCAGCGGGGGAACCTCCCTCAATGCACTCGGAATCCGAAACCCATCCCTAAAACCAGCCTCCAACAACCCTGCCGCCGCACGATCAGGATACCTACTTAGGAAAGGAAGCATCCTTTCCAGCCTCACCGGGGTCATCCCTTTTTCCAGCGAAATCTCCAGTACGACCTTTTCCCTGTCTGAAACAACGTGCGAAGGGGTGCCCTCCACTGCAACCCGAACACTCGTGCTTGTAACGACAGGCGTTACCAAACTTGCACGTCCCGTCATTAAATTGCCAGCAGGCCCCCTTCTTTTTTGGGGCCAGCGATCCCGCTGAGGCGGCGGCGCCGGCCCCCCCTGGAAAAAACTGTCCCGGGGCCCGGGCCGAAGTCATCAACTTCATCCACAGGCTGATGTCCTTGTGGTCCCACCTAATGGACGTCCTCACCGCTTTCCGTTGACGGAACTGTTCGTCATAACGTAGCCAGGCCAAGCCCCCATAAACCCTGTGCGCCTCACTAATGGCCTCCAGGTAACAGAACAATGCCGAACAATTCTCCGGCGCCTTTTCCCCAATCACGCTAGCTAAAATCGCAAACGCTTGCAGCCAATTCGCAAACGTGCGTGGAATAAGCCTATATCTCCTCTTCTCCTCCTCTTCTTTCTTGCTCTCATCAGGCTTAACCCTGTCTAAATTAAACTTCTCCAACGGCAACAACGAGAAGATTTCCACAAACTCGTCCTTCCAAATCTTCTCCCTCACCTCCTTCTTCAAATGCGCACCTAACGGTCCCTCGAAGCACACATAAACTTCGCTCCTCGCCGCATCTGCCAGGCGAATTTTTTCCGCATCCTTGTCTTTTTCCCCCGCAGCACCACTTGGTCCCCCGCCGTCCTTCCGCGCCAGCACCTCCTTCTCCGTCTGTGTCTCTGCTGCCACCCCACCCCCCACCAACCCTAACCCGGAGGGGACAGCCGTCCCCAGCTCTACCCGAGCCGCGGCAGGCGGCCCTACCCATGGATTAATCAGGGCGGGCACCGACACCGAGTCGCCCTGCAGGCGGCGCAGCAGCTCTTTCAACACCAACAACATCTCTCCCCCCCCCTCCGCCCCCCACCCCTGCATCCCCCCCACCCACCCCCGCAAGAAACCCCCCCACAGACCCCATCGTCGTGCGCCACGCCGAGCGCGCGCGCGCTGCTCCTCCGCTGGCCCTCCCTCCCAGGCACATAAACATGCCCGGAGGCGTGGCCACCCGACTGCCGCTCTGCATCTTCTAATGGGCCCCCCCCGAAGCTAAGATGGCGCCCACACGTGGCAGGCCGCTGGCCGCCTCCGGGACAAGGCCGGCGCCCGAGGACCCCACTCTCCCCCGTCGAGCGGCCCCCCGACTGGAGCATCGCCAGGGGGAACCACTGGAACCACCACCGATCGCGCGGTCCTGGAGGTGGCCTGAGGCAGGATCCGGTGAGTGACCCCCCTCCCTCTGGGACTCAGCCATGGACGGGGATTCCTCCCAGGCCCCCCACTAGACGACCGGGGTGTCTGCTTAGCAGGGGGGCCTGAAGGGGCCCAACTGGGGCTCCCAAGCCGGCGCTGAGTACGGGGGGCAATGTCAGGGCTAAGGCGCACAGGGGGCCGAGACCTCCTTGCCCGTGTCGGGGGTACCCCATCTGCGGAAGGTCCCTGCCCTACCCCCTGAAGGGTGGCCGCAATTTGGCTTTGTAACCAGTCTGCGCCATGCTGTTCTGCGGCTGATCTAAGCTGGGCCCAAAGCTGCTCTAACCCACTCATCTTTTCCAGGGAGCTGATCCTGAACTTTCCTCCTGACCTGCTGCTCCAGACTGCTGACCCTCCTAGACTCACGTGCCTTCACATCAACTCTACTCCACCCCCTCTTACACCATCCTCCAATCAGGTAAGCCTTGTAACTCTCTTAACCCCTCGTACCATTCCCCTGCGTAAGCCTTGCACCCTGTCATGTATGTCCTACGCTTACGTTGCACTACAGCTACGTACATGTCTGAATGGAGCACTTCCAGGACTTGCTTCAAGAAATGCTGCATTCTGCTTTTGCGTGCGCTGGCAGAGGAGCAATTCCCACTCCCAGAGAAGGAGTTGCGGGTACCAATCCAACAGCGCCTGCAAGAAGAGGGCGGTTTGAAGATGTGTTGGTGACTTCGGCTATGAGGTCATTCTTTCAGCCGACCGATCGACAGGTGTCATCCGGATCCAGCATCAGGGAACACCTAGACCGTCAGGTGTCCGACTACATCGGGTTAACGGCCGATGTGGACGCTCTGAGGAGTGATGAACCCCTGGACTACTGGGTGGGCAGGCTTGACCTCTGGCCAGAGCTTGCCCAATTTTCAATTGAACTGTTGGCTTGCCCCTTGTCCAGTGTCCTGTCCGAAAGGACGTTCAGCGCAGCAGGGGGGATCGTGACCGATAAGCGTACTCGCCTAGCTCACGACAGTGTTAACTACCTCACATTTCTAAAAATGAATGAGGCATGGATCTCGGAGGAATTCAACACATGTGACCAGTAGACCATGTATATGTCTATAAACGATTTTTTTAATTCTTTCTTCATTTGGCTCACTTCCTTGTCCAAAAAAAGCACACCTTTACTATATGCCCGTACCCTCCTGTTTGAAGAGGTTGAGCGGTGTCATATTTTTGGGGCCCAGCAGCAAGTTGCTGGTATCAGTGCTGCTGTTAGTGCTCTCTATCTCAGTGCTGGTGTCAGTGCACTCTATCACGGTGCAGGTGTCAGTGCTGTATATCACGGTGCTGGTGTCAGTGCTTTATGTCAGGCTGCTGATGTCAGTGCTCTCTATCACGGTGCTGGTGTCAGATCACTCTATCACGGTGAAGGTGTCAGTGCTTTATATCACGGTGCTGGTGCTGGTGATCATCTCCTGCACCCTCTTCTTTGCCTACCCTGACCTTCCCTCACCTCCATTGTCTCAAGAGTCCTGAATTGTCAGAATTTCACATATAAAAAAAGAATGCTTGTAGTTGTCGATCCCAGATTCACCTCATACATGTGTTATGTCATTGGCCATGTGGTGGGACTATGTGTGCACAGCTAGTAATTATTTTGTTGCTGCAAATATGACCTGTAGGTTTGTAAAGTTCACCATCCCTGTGCTGTGCTGACTTCCTCCTGGGGCTGTACCTCTGCTGTGCATATTATGAGGGGCTCCCACCATCCATGTGCTATGCTGACTTCCCCCTGGGGCTGCTTATGGTGCAGGTGTCAGTGCTGTATATCATGGTGCTGGTGTCAGTGCTGTATATCACGGTGCTGGTGTCAGTGCTTTATGTCACGCTGCTGATGTCAGTGCTCTCTATCACGGTGCTGGCGTCAGATCACTCTATCACGGTGCAGGTGTCATTACTGTATGTCACGCTGCTGATGTCAGTGCTCTCTATCACGGTGCTGGTGTCAGATCACTCTATTACGGTGCAGGTGTCATTGCTGTATGTCACGCTGCTGATGTCAGTGCTCTCTATCACGGTGCTGGTGTCAGATCACTCTATCACGGTGCAGGTGTCATTGCTGTATGTCACGCTGCTGATGTCAGTGCTCTCTATCACGGTGCTGGTGTCAGATCACTCTATCACGGTGCAGGTGTCATTGCTGTATGTCACGCTGCTGATGTCAGTGCTCGCTATCACGGTGCTGGTGTCAGATCACTCTATCACGGTGCAGGTGTCATTGCTGTATGTCACACTGCTGATGTCAGTGCTCTCTATCATGGTGCTGGTGTCAGATCACTCTATCACAGTGCAGGTGTCATTGCTGTCTGTCACGCTGCTAATGTCAGTGCTCTCTAGAGGTCGACTGATATTCGTTTTTCTCTGGCCGATGCCGATGCCGATATTTAGAAATCGTGGCGGCCGATGGCCGATATATGATGCCGATTTTTTTGGGCCGATATGTTAGGCCGATTTTTTATTTATTTTTTCCCCCTTCATCTCATAAAATCTAAGTTGGACCCCTTTTTACACTGGGGCATTTATCAGGCTATTTTGGGCTAAAAATAGCGCCTGTAAATTGCCTTCAAAACGGCTCCCCTGCAGTCTGTGTGAAAGCCCGAGTGCTTTCACAATGAGGAGATGCGCTGGCAGGACGTTAAAAAAAAAAAATCCTGCAAGCAACATCTTTGGAGCGGTGTAAACCGCTCCTCCACCACTCCTGCCCATTGAAATGAATGGTCACCACTGCTGAAGCACATGCAATGCGATTTTGCAGCAGTGCTTCACTGCCCCGCTAGCAGCCGAATAGCGGGGCTAAAATTACAGTAAATCGCTGCTAAAACTTGCAGCGTTTTACTGTCAACGCCTGCCTGATCCAGTGTGAAAGCAGCCTTAATAAGTGATGCAGAAAATTTCTTACACATTTATTAAACAAAACAAACCTCCAATCAGTTCACTTGTATGTATAATTTAGATACAAAAAAAAACTATTTATTAAATACACAAAAACAGGTACTCAAAACTTTTGGACGAAAAAAAAAAAGGACTAACTTGCGTTTGAAAGACCTCTGCGCAAATACCGCGCCACATAAAATATTGCAACAACCACTATTTTATTCCCTAGGGTCTCTGCTAAAAAATATATATATAATTTTTTGGGGCTTCTGAGTGATTTTCTAGCAGAAAATACTGGATTTTTACTTGTAAGCAACAAGTGTCAGAAAAGATTTAGTCTTTAAATGGTTAAACTGAGAATTTCTGCACAGGGAGTTCAGCCAATTGAAGAAGAAACATTTGATCTTTTCTTGGCAGCCTGCCCAGAGAGGAGGAAAGTCCTTCACTGATGTCTTCAGGCAACTTACATTGACTTCTATTACAGAAGTCTTTTGCAAGTCACACTGAACATGTAATCGGCTTTTTTATCAGTACAATCGGCCGATGCCGATTAATTAAATAATGCCAAATATCGGCCGATATAACGGTCGACCTCTAGTGCTCTCTATCACGGTGCTGGTGTCAGATCACTCTATCACGGTGCAGGTGTCATTGCTGTATGTCACGCAGCTGGTGATCATCTCCTGCACCCTCTTCTTTGCCTATCCTGACCTTCCCTCTCCTCCAATTGCCTTCATGTGCTCCACAGTCCTGAATTGTCACAATTTCACATATAAAAAAAGGATGCTTGTAGTTGTCGATCCCAGATTCACCTCATACATGTGTTATGTCATTGGCCATGTGTTGGGACTATGTGTGCACAGCTAGTAATTATTTTGTGGCTGCAAATTTGACCTGTAGGTTTGCAAAGTTTGCCTCCCATTGAAGTCAATGGGGCCCGCCGCGAACGTTACGGTTCGCGAACTATCGGCCGCGTTCGCGGTTCGCGAAACGTCCCGTCGGAAGTTCCATTACTATTCAGGGGATTTATTCTAACCCGTTTATGGTTCTGAACAAAGAAGGGGTTAATCCCATACTGGACCTCAAGGCCCTAAATTGTTTTTTTAAAGGTTCAGAATTCCAAGATGGAATCCATCTGTACTGTGGTGGCTTCTCCTCATTAGGGGGATTTTTTGGCCTCCACAGACATCAAGGACATGTACTTATAGGTTCCCATCTGTGCTGGGCACCAGTGTTTCCTCCACTTTGAGGTTGGAGATGCACATTATCAATTTGTGGTGTTCCCCCTTGGTCTGGTCTCCGCTCCCTGAGGATGTACCAAGGTGCTGACTTTGGTCCTAGCATTACTGAGACAGGAGATTCCCATGATAGGCTTTCTGGACAACCTCCATCTGCAAGCAAAGTTTCATTCTGCACTGATGAACAATGTGTCAATCACTCTGCAGGAGTTTGACTGGGTTCTGATCCTCAAGAAGTCCGCTCTGACCCAGATGAGGCATCTGGAATATCTGGGTCTGATTCAGGCCATAGCATTTCTTCCACTGGACAAGCTTCTGGGCTGTGGTCCAATTGCTGCTTTCCCACAGGTGGTCTTCTTTGCATTTTTGCATACAGGTCTTGGGTCTCATGGTATCCACCTTTGAGGCAGCCCCACAATTACATGAGGGTCCTGCAGAAGGAAAATGTATCACTCTCTTCAGGTCAGGAAGTCCTTTCTCACTCTCCATCCGACAGTGGTCATGATGGATGCCAGCCTGTCTGGCTGGGCGGGGGTGTTCTGGGTCAGAGCGAGGGCCATTGGAAGCTGGAGGAGTCTTGCATACCTATCAATGTTTTGGAGCTGCAAGCAGTCTTGGTCTAACTCATTGGACAGAGCTTCTTCCCATGCACGTGGTGAGGAACCAATCAGGCAATGCCAAGACCTATGTGAATAACCATGGTAGCACAAGGAGCTTGGCAGCGGAGTTGGAGGCCTCACACATTGTTTGGTGGGCAGAACTTCACGTGTCGGCTTCCTCTGTTGTCGCATAGAAAATTGTCATGCGTCAGACAGTGGATCAAGTAGATTGGTTACTTCACCCAGACATTTTGCATCAAATCTGTCTCCAGTGACAGGAGATGGTCAGAGACTGCAGACAGTACAAGGGTGTCCCAGCACTCCTGATGTGGATCTTATGGAATCTTGTTTCAAGAGAAAAGTGTTGAGATTTGTGGTGAGAGTGAGGGATCCCCTGGCACAATACCACCTCATTTACTCCTTTCCCCCTCTCAAGATTCTCCCTTGCCTGCTGTGCAGTGTAGTGGTCAGAGGGATCCAAGTCATTCTGGTGGCTTCAGATTGGTCCTCAAGAATCCTGGTACGCTGATGTGATGTGCCTGGTCGCACATGTCTTCCTCTGCAAGAAGATCTTCTGCCCCAAGAGCCCATCTTTCACCCTGCTTTACCATAGCTCGCTTTAACGGCTTGGCTCTTAAAAGCCAGGTTCTAAGAGACAGTGAGTTGCCAGGCTCTGTGTTTCGCACCATGATGAAGATATGCAAATTCCACTCTTGGAAGAGTTACCATTGTATTGTGAGTCATTCCTTCTCTGTATCTCCAATTATGGCCTTTTCTAGCCTTGATCAAAAACTTGCGCAATAATAACCAAAGTAAGGCAGTATTGTGCAACATAAACATACTCAAGCAAGGTCCTCACCTGCCACTCTTCCGAAAGCCAGCGTGCATTCCAGCACCCAGAAATGCCCACAGGAGACCCGACAGGAAGTAACAATGAAAGTGCCGGCTACGCAGCTTCAATGCATTTCCCTAGATAAGTGTCTTCAGGAAGCTTGATGTTTATGTTGGTGCTGACAGTAGCACCAAAAAAAGTGGTTTATTCACTTAAAGAGGCAGCTGTTCAATTATGTTTCACCATATGATATTTTACTGGTGCCATATTTATCATAATTACTGAATAATGATTGATCAAAAACTTGTTTAGAGTACCAATACGGGCCAGGTCCCGACCTTGTCATTTTATTCTACCGCCCTCTGGAGTCACACTCCTTGGTTCATACTTTTATTCAAGAGGTTCAGCATGTAGCTCTCCCAGTGTTATTTCCATTGCCGGCATGGGACCTGAACCTAGATTCTTTAGAAGCCTCCCTATTTAGTTTTACACAGGCATAAAGTGTTTCTCCATCTGTGTCCCACCTTTCTTCCAAAGGTGTTGTCCAACTTTAACCTGAATGAGAACATTGCCCTGTCCTTTCTTCTGTCTGCACTCTTCCCAATCTAAGGAGGTTTTACTTCACTCATTGGATGTGATTTGGGCTGTTCGTGTGTATCTGTCTGCTATGGCCTCCTTCTCTTTTTGTGGTTGTGGGCAGCCCATTAAAAGGCTTGGCTGCCTCTTCTGACACTATTTATTGATTGTTTAGGCAGACAGTTGTCCAGGCTTATGCCATTAAAGGTCAGGCTCCTCCCTTCCCCATTATGGCACACTCCACCAGGGTAATTAGTGCCGCCTGGGTGTTTTGACACGAGGTGCCTGCGCTTCAAGCTTGCAAGGTGGCTACCTGGTCATCTGTGCACACCTTCATTAAGTTTTACTAAGTTGATGTTTGAGCATATTTGAATGCATATTTCAGCCACAAGGTTTTGCAGGCGCTTGTTTGAGTTCTCTTGTTCGTCCCTTGGGGACTTTTGGGTTTTTGTAATTAATAACACCCGCCCTCCGCACTGTGCGCCTTGCTGTCCGGGCCCCTCTATCAACGGCCCTGCCGGGAGCCTGGGGAGTAGCAAAGAGGAGGAAGAGGTGAGGCAAGGGTTAGCAGCGCACCTAGGTGGCAGTGCGCCCTAGGCGGCTGCCTAATCTGCCTAGTAGTAGCACCGGCCCTGTTAACAACACCTCAATGAGGCACTGCTTTTTTTCAATGAATGTAAGAAAAATGCTGATTTTTTTTGTTACTCACTGTAAATCCCTGTCTTTGAGTTCATTGAAGTACACAGCACCCATCCCTGTAATATGTTTTTTTTTTCGTTTTTTTCTTGTACTGTTTTGTGATGAACTGAGCTACCTATAGCAGCACCTTAAAGTGGCTGTAAACCCTTACAAACCACTTTGACCTACAGGTCCAAGAAATATCTCCCAAACCTATAGGGTTTAGGAGATATTTGCCCGAAGACAGGCACTGCTGTCTACGGCGCATGCGCCGTAGACAGCGGCGTGCAGGCGCACTGATCGTGGTATCCTCGATAACGAAGATGCCACGCAATGCCGCGCGTCTCGGCTCCCGTGCGCATGCGCGGGAGTGACGTCATCGCGGCTTCGCCGAATGACAGCAGCAGAGCAGCGAGACCCACCAAGAAGATGGATGCGGCGGACTACAGGGGACAGCGGTGACTTCGATGGCTCCTGTGTCAGGTAAGTGACACATAATGGGCTACTATGCGATGCATAGTAGTCCATTATGCTTTGCCTTTGCAGGGAATGAAAGAGGACGTAAACTCATCAGGGTTTACTTCCTCTTTAACTCTATGGTCAAGAGGAAGAGCTGTGTCTTTCAATGAACTCAGAGAGATGGATATTGCGATCAGTAGAGATGGACGAACTTCTGACGGTGCGCTTTGCGAAAGCGAACCGCGAACGCGGCCGGAAGTTAGCGAACCGCAAAGTTCACGGCGGGCCCAAATAACTTCAAAGGCAGGTGAACTTTGAAAACCTACAGGTCATATTTCCAGCCACAAAATAACTACTAGCTGTGTACATATAGTCCCACCACATGGCCACTGACATAACACATGTATGAAGTGAATCTGGGATCGACAACTACAAGCATTCTTTTTTAATATGTGAAATTTTGACAATTCAGGACTCAGGAGCGCATGAAGGCAATGGAGGAGAGGAAAGATCAGGGTAGGCTATGAAGAGGGTGCAGAAGATGATCACCAGCACCGTGATATAGAGCACTGACACCAGCACCGTGATAGAGTGCTCTGACACCAGCACCGTGATATAGAGCACTGACACCAGCACAGTGATAGAGTGCACTGACACCAGCAACGTGATATAGAGCACTGACACCAGCACCATGATAGAGTGCACTGACACCAGCACCGTGATATAGAGCACTGACACCAGCACCGTGGTAGAGTAAACTGACACCAGCACCGTGATATAGAGCACTGACACCAGCACCGTGATAGAGTGCACTGACACCAGCAACGTGATATAAATCACTGACACCAGCACCGAGATAGAGAGTACTGACAGCAGCACTGATACCAGCAACTCGCTGCTGGGCCCCAAAAATATGACACCGCTCAACCTCGTCAAACAGGCGGGTACGAGCATATAGTACGGTATGTTTTTTTTGTACAAGGAAGTGAGCCAAATGTAGAAAAAAGGTCTGTGTCCTCGATTAAATAAATTGTTTATAGAGATATACATGGTCTACTGGTCACATGTGTTGAATTCCTCCGCAATCCATGCCTCATTCATTTTCAGAAATGTGAGGTAGTCAACACTGTCGTGAGCCAGGCGAGTGCGCTTATCGGTCACGATCCCCCCTGCTGCGCTGAACGTCCTTTCGGACAGGACACTGGACGAGGGGCAGTTCCATTGCAAATTGGGCAAGCTCTGGCCAGAGGTCAAGCCTGCCCACCCAGTAGTCCAGGGGTTCATCACTCCTCAGAGCGTCCACATCGGCTGTTAACCCGATGTAGTCGGACACCTGTTGGTCTAAGCGGTCCCTGATACTGGATCCGGATGAGACCTGTCGATGGGTCAGCTGAAAGAATGACCTCATATCAGAAGTCACCAACACATTTTCAAACTGCCCTCTTCTTGCGGGCGCTGTTGGATTGGTACCCGCAACTCTTTCTCTGGGAGTGGGAATTGCTCCTCTGCCAGCGCACACAAAAGCAGAATGCAGCATTTCTCGAAGCAAGGCCTGGAAGTGCTCCATTCTGACAGCCCTCTGTGACGCTGGTAACATTTCCACCATTTTGTGTTTGTACCGGGGGTCTAAGTACGTTGCCACCCAGTACTGGTCCTTGACCCTTATGCTTTTTATACGGGGGTCCCTGTTAAAACACTGGAGCATGAAGACCCCCATTTACACTAAACTGGAAGCGGTGTGGTGGCCAGGCTCCTGCTAATCATCCAGGATAATGTAGTCCTCCTCGTTCTCCTCTTCCCATCCCTGCACAACAACAGGGATCCCAGAAAGGTTTAAAGCATGCTCCTCTTGATCCTCCTCATCTGCCCCGACACCATCCTCCTCTGACTCCTTTTCAGACTTCCTCATCTTCCCGCTCCTGCTCCTCCATGGCTTGATCAATGACACAATGCAATGCACGCTCCATAAAGAAGGTATAAGGTACCATGTCACTGATGGCGCCATGGCTGCGACTGACCAGTTTGGTGATCTCATCAAATGGCCGCAGAAGTCTGCATGCGTCGCGCATGAGCAGCCACTGGCGCAGTGAAAAAGAAACCAGCTCCCCAGAACCTGTTCTGCCGCAGAGTTCATACAGGTAGACGTTAACTGCACATTTCTGCTGGAGCAGCCTATCAAACATATAGAAGGTTGAGTTCCATCTCGTCGGGCAATCGCAAATAAGACGTCTGACCAGCAGATTTTGTCGCCGCTGAATGTCAGCAAGGCGAGCCATGGCCGTGTAAGATCTTCTGAAATGGGCCGAGATTTTCTTTGCCTGCCGCAAGATGTCCTGGACCCCAGGGTATTTGACAACGAATCGCTGCACGACCAAGTTTAAGACATGTGCCATGCATGGCACGTGCGTAATTTTGCCCTGTTTCAATGCGCTAAGTAGATTGGCACCGTTGTCACACACCACTTTACCAACTGTCAAATTGAGCGGTGTTAGCCACTGATCTGCCTGTGAACGCAAAGCTGAAAGGAGTGCCGGGCCAGTGTGGCTCTTGGCTTCCAGGCACAACAGACGCAGCACGGCATGGCAACGTCTCACCTGGCATGTCGAATAGGTTCTAGGGAGCTTGGGCGGCGCAGCAGAAGAGACGCTAGCAGCGGAAAAGGAGGAGTCAGTTGAGGAGGAGAGGGAGGAGGATGGAGTAGGAGGAGGAGGAGAAGAAGAGCCAGGCCTGCATGCAATCCATGGCGGTAAAACCAAATCTACACGGGTGCCACAGGTTACATGCTTGACGGCCGTCAGAAGGTTCACCCAGTGGGCAGTAAAAGTGATATACCTTCCCTGCCCGTGTTTGCTAGACCATGTGTCTGTGGTCAGATGTATCTTGGCACCAACACTGTGTGCCAGAGATACATTCATTTGCCGCTGAACATGGCCATAAAGCTCTGGGATGCCCTTCTGTGAGAAATGTTTCCTTCCTGGGACCTTCCATTGTGGTGTTCCAATGGCCACAAATTTTCGAAAGGCCTCCGAGTCCACCAGTTTATATGGCAGTAGTTGGCGGGCTATGAGTTCTGACAAGCCAGCCGTCAACTGTTGGGCAAGAGGGTTATACGGCGCCATCATTTTTTTACGCTCGAACATTTGGTCCATGGAAGCCTGCCTTTTTGCAGAAAAACGTGAGGATGGCATGATGGAAGGTGGAGTGGAGGACAATTGTGAGGAGAGAGAAGAAGGAGAAGTAGAAGACGAGGCTGAATGGTGAGAGCCTGGAGTGTGGCTTTATGTGTTCCATTGCTCCCACTGGGCTCGGTGATGGCAGCTCATGTGCCTTCTTAAGGCGGTCGTCCCTAGGTGTGTGTTGGGCTTACCGCGACTTATGCGTTGACTGCAAAGATTGCAGATGGCAACACTATTGTCATTAGCGGACACGTTAAAAAAAGCCCACACTGCGGAGCCATGTGCCGGCATCCTGGGAGCACCAGATGCGGCCGTACATGGTTGATGCCTCGCTCCTGATACATTTGCATTCTGCTTTGTCCCTCCTGTGCAATCTAAGTTCTTCCTGCTTCTCCTCCCTATCTGCTGGTCCATATCTCCCTCTGAACTCTCCTCCTCTTCCTCTCTTGTGGGCACCCATGTGACATCACTAGACACGTCATCATCGACGTCACCTTCCCCACCGCTATAATTAGATCTCGGAGTAGGCAGCAACAGCGGTGACAAACCTCCTCCTTGGGCTGATCTGGGTACTGTCATCAGACTGCTGAGTGGCGGTTGTTGCTACCTCCTCTCATCGGAAATGTCTTGATATGGATCAGAAAATGATTCCTGTGACTCAAGCGGAAGGTATATGGTGGTGGTGGTGTTTGTGGTAGTGTCTTTGGGGGTGCACATAGCAGAGAGTGAAGAAGAGGGTGCAGATCGAGAGGATGAGGAGGGTGCAGAAAAGTAAGGCTGAGTGAGCCACTCAACCAAGTCTGGTGCGTTCTTTGATGTAATCGCACACACCTTCTGCAATTCGCCACTTTGGCTCAAGTCTGCTGCTCCTGCCCTACCCCTACCACCCCTGCGGAAGGGCCTGCCTCTTCCTCTGCCTGTCATTTTTTAAATGACCCTGTGACAAAAGTCTCTAGAGAAGTGCAGTATGTATGTGGAAGAAGGTATATAACACCCTGATTCAATCTGTTGTTTTTGGGGGCTACTGATCTATCACACCAGTTATAATACTTTTTTTTAATTGCGTTTGTCACTCTCTGTAGTATCGCTGCAGAACCGCTCAGCAGTCACAATTCTGCACAGTGGAAATGCACTATAATATGCTTTCTATATGTGCAAGTATTTTATATGTGTATTACACACCTATATACTGCACACCAAATAGTACACCAGTCCTTACAAGGACCTTTGTGAACCGAGTAGCTAGTGATGTGCTGATTGTACCTCAGTCCCAACACCGATAAAGGACTGCTGCAGAATAGGGCAGCAATCTGCAGCAGTGCACCACAACCCTATATATTGTACAGATATACCAGTCCTTACAAGGACCTTTGTGAACCGAGTAGCTAGTGATGTGCAGACTGTACCTCAGTCCCTACACTGATAAAGGACTGCTGCCGAATAGGGGAGCAATCTGCAGCAGTGCACCACAACCCTATATATTGTACAGATATACCAGTCCTTACAAGGACCTTTGTGAACCGAGTAGCTAGTGATGTGCAGGCTGTACCTCATTCCCTACACTGATAAAGGACTGCTGCAGAATAGGGCAGCGGTCAGCAGTAGTGCACCAGCACCCTATATATTGTACAGCTATACCAGTCCTTACAAGGACCTTTGTGGACCGAGTAGCTAGTGATGTGCAGACTGTACCTCAGTCCCTACACTGATAAAGGACTGCTGCAGAATAGGGCAGCGGTCAGCAGTAGTGCACCAGCACCCTATATATTGTACAGCTATACCAGTCCTTACAAGGACCTTTGTGAACCGAGTAGCTAGTGATGTGCAGACTGTACCTCAGTCTCTACACTGATAAAGGACGGCTGCAGAATAGGGCAGCAGTCAAGTATAATATTCTTTCTATATTTGGAAGAAAGTATATTATACGTGTACAACCCTATATACTGTACTACACCTATACCATACCAGTCCTTAAAAGGACCTTTGTGGACCTAATAGTAACAGCTAGTGATTAAACTGACTGTCCCTGCTGCACTGACAAAAGACAGGCTGCTCCAATCACAAGCACAGCAGTGCACTGAACCCTATATACTGTACACCAATACCAGTCCTTAAAAGGACCTTTGTGGACCTAATAGTAACAGCTAGTGATTAAACTGACTGTCCCTGCTGCACACAGCGTCCTGTCCCTCTCTGCACTGACAAAAGACAGGCTACTGCAACTATCACTAGCACAGCAGTGCACTCAACCCTATATCCTGTACTACACCTATACCATACCAGTCCTTAAAAGGACTTTTGTGGACCTAATAGCTAGCGATTTGTGTCACTGCAGTCTCTCCCTGCTCCACACAGCAACCTCTCCCTATAATGACACAAGAAAGAATGTAAAATGGCCGCCAGATCAGGTCTATTTATAAGTTAGGGGGAATGTCCAATTGTCCATGTGCTTAAATGTCTCCATTGGCTGTCCTGTACCCCATGATGGATGTGTCATCATGGGTCAAAATTCTTTCACACTGTAAACACATATGTCTGCCGGGCGAACAGCGGCAATAGTCCGCCGATCGGGCGAATCGCGAACACGCACAATTTGCCGCAAAACGACCGCCAGGCGAACAGTTCGGCCATCCCTAGTGATCAGTAACAAAAAATCCAGTTGTTCATGGATACCCTGATGTCAGAACCTAAAGAAGTAACCTAACCTGAAATCTTTGGATTTTGTAATGAACTTGAACCATTGTTGGTGACATTTAAAAACAAAACCTTTTATTTTTTTGTATGATTGGTTTATTTTATATAGCATATATAAAGAATTGAGTGTAGTGCATTGTCATTTATTGTAAACACTGATCTTATTTTTCAGGACTTTGTGGAAATTTTAATAGCATCCAGAGGGATGACATGAAGACTATCAGTGGAGTGATTGAGGGCACAGCACAAGCTTTTGTTAACACGTGGAAAGTATCTGCCTTGTGTCGAAATATTGATTATATCTTTGAAGACCCATGTGCTATTAATGTGGAAAGTTGTAGGTGGCCTTTTCTATACAATTTTAAAAAGCATATGAGAAAGAGAGAGAGATACACACACACACACACACACACACACACACAAAGTGGTTTTAGAACTACCACATGTTTATGCTTCTTTGGCCAGTTGTGTATAAAGATACAGGGGTTGATTTACTAAAGGCAAATAGACTGTGCACTTTGCAAAGTGCAATTGCACTCTACAAGTGCAGTTGCTCCAGAGCTTAGCTGAGGTAAAGCTTCACTGTGCAAAGAATAGTCAATCACATGCAAGGAGAATTTAAAAGCAGGATTTTTGCTTGTACATGATTGGATGATAGTAGTCAGCAGAGCTCTCCCTCATTTAAAAAGCTCTGGAGCAACTGTACTTGCAGAGTGCAACTGCACTTTGTAAAGTGCATTCTGGTTGCCTTTGGTAAATCAACCCCAAAGTTTCATGTTTAATAGCAAAAATACTTCCTAAGTATAAAGACTAATACAACATGCATTCAATTATTTTAATGAGGTATTGTTTGTATTGGCTTTATTTACTAAAGGAGTTGAAAATGGACATTGCTACGTTTATCGGTCTAAAGGTCCATACACACGATCAGACTTTTTGACAACAAACATGCAAATGAGCTGTTTTGGAGCAACATCCGACCGTGTGTATGCTCCATCGGACAAACTTTTTTGGTTTTCATCTGACTTTTGTTGGCTGTGCGGACAAACTTTCTGGCAACAAAAGTCCGATGGAGCAAAGTCTGATCGTGTGTGCAGAAAACCATAGGACTTTTGTACAAAGTACAAACAGGCATGCTCAGAACCAATGCAAAAGATCAGACAACAATACAGAAGTTGACCAAAGGTGGCGGTAAAGAGCAGAAAAACCATCTGATTTGGTGAAATTTGGCTGAAAAAGTCCTGCCGTGTGTATGCAATACAAGTTCTCGGCCGACGCCCTTTGTACAAAAATCCAAAGGAAAGTTTGTACAAAGTCCTATCGTGTGTATGAGGCTTAACAGTTGTTAATTTAACAGCATTGCCATGAAATTCTATGAAGTTATGTGTTGCTGAAAATAAGTGATCACGAAATCATATAAAATGGATCACATTAAAAAGAAAAAAAGAATGTTGGTAATTAAAAAAAGCAAAACCATGTAAAAGTAATATATTAAAGGGTATACACAGGGAGTATACTGTATAAGTACTTTGTAAGTACTTCCCAAATATTGCCAGACAATAACCAGACAATAACAATAACGGATCTATAGATTTGATTTACTGAATGAGAATAGGGTTCATTTTTAATAAAGGCTTTTCACTACTAAAATAAATAATCACTTTGCAAGTACAGTTTAACTAAGCTTGGTGAATGAAGTGAAGCTCTGCTAAAGTGCCTTGCACTTGATTAGGTATTCTTTAAAAAGTAAATTTGCACTACATTTCCTAATGTAAGTGAATGTTCCCTTACAAAGTTAGTGTTACTAAACCCACAACAGTAAAATCAGACTGTATATGCAGTAAAGCATGCTTATTGTACTGTGGAACCTAAGGGGTTAATCCTCCACATTGTGTAAAAAGGCTGTTTGAACTGTCTTTTCTGTTCCTCTTCTTCTTCCACTGTCTCCAAACCATCTCCTGCTAAAACAAAGGCCAGGGAACAAGCTGCACATGCTCAGTTTAGTATGTGTTTCTAGAGAGGTTTTTTTCTCAGGTGAGTGCATGTGATCAGCACAGGGCCAATCAGCACTGTCCAGACAGAGGATCAGGGGTCCTGCAGCCTTATAGGACAGTCAGAGCAGAATGAAAACTGTTCCTTCCAGTTTTAACTAGACATTGATATAAGTCACTAGACTGCTCTAACTGCTGAAGAGAAAAGGTATTTAGCAGTTTATATTTACTAAAACTATTGCATTTCCATGTTCTGTGTACTGTTGGATACCAGATATAGTGAATGCAGGGTCCTGGGTTTAGTAACACTTTAAGCAGAGCAAAGTCCTTTAGTAAATCAACTCCAACATTCTTTTAGCTTAGTGAATAAAATGATGATGTGTTTAATTTAATCATCTATTAATTTGCAAGCCAAAATCCTATTTTTTATACTCCCCTGTATGTGGTTAAGATGCAAACTGAATAAAGCTTCACTTTATTCAAATAGGTAAGTGCTCCCTGTTTGTTTAATAAATCAACTCCTATCAACTTATTTATAGTCGATAAAGCCAGTGTAAAATATGATGTATTATAATTTCAAAAAAAGCCAAAGGGTGGGTTCATTATCAGCTTGGAATATGCCCTATGGTTACCATCCTTAACCTATATAAAAAACATATACTCTTAAGCCTACTAGGCACCCTCCGGTGGGGAGTGGGCAAACACAGTGAGACTCTACTTGTACCACATAGTGACAATAACATTGTGTAAAATCAATAGAGTTTATTACAAAATTTAGGAAAAATATTTCACACAAGTAAAATGTGACCAACAGATAATTGACACTTAGAGATAAGTATAAATCGCATCTTTAGCACATACAGTGGTGTGAAAAAGTGTTTGCCCCCTTCCTCATTTCCTGTTCCTTTGCATGTTTGTCACACTTAAGTGTTTCGGAACATCAAACCAATTTAAACAATAGTCAAGGACAACACAAGTAAACACAAAATGCAATTTGTAAATGAAGGTGTTTATTATTAAAGGTGAAAAAAAATCCAAACCATCATGGCCCTGTGTGAAAAAGTGATTGCCCCCTAAACCTAATAACTGGTTGGGCCACCCTTAGCAGCAACAACTGCAACCAAGCGTTTGCGATAACGTGCAATGGGGCTTTTACAGCGTCCTGAAGGAATTTTGGCCCACTCATCTTTGCAGAATTGTCCTAATTCAGTTACATTAGAGGGTTTTCGAGCATGAACGGCCTTTTTAAGGTCATACCACAACATCTCAATAGGATTCAGGTCAGGACTTTGGCTAGGCCACTCCAAAGTCTTCATTTTGTTTTTCTTCAGCCATTCGGTGGTGGACTTGCTGGTGTGTTTAGGATCATTGTCCTGCTGCAGAACCCAAGTTCGTTTCAGCTTGAGTACACGAACAGATGGTCGGACATTCTCCTTCAGGATCTCTTGGTAGACAGCAGAATTCATAGTTCCTTTTATCACGGCAAGTCTTCCAGGTCCTGAAGCAGCAAAACAGCCCCAGACCATCACACTACCACCACCATATTTTACTGTTGGTATAATGTTCTTTTTATGAAATGCAGTGTTCCTTCTACGCCAGATATACTTGGACACACACCTTCCAAAGAGTTCCACTTTTGTCTCATCGGTCCACAGAATGTTGTCCCAAAAGTCTTGGGGATCATCAAGATGTGTTGTGGAGAAATTGAGACGAGCTTTGATGTTCTTTTTGCTCAGCAGTGGTTTTCTCCTTGGAACTCTGCCATGCAGGCCATTTTTGCCCAGTCTTTTCCTGATGGTGGAGGCATGAACGCTGACCTTAACTGAGGCAAGTGAGGCCTGCAGTTCCTTGGACGTTGTTGTGGGGTCTTTTGTGACCTCTTGGATGAGTCGTCGCTGCGCTCTTGGGGTAATTTTGGGCGGCCGGCCACTCCTGGGAAGGTTCACCACTGTTCCATGTCTTCGCCATTTGTGGATAATGGCTCTCACTGTGGTTCGCTGGATTCCCAAAGCTTTGGAAATGGCTTTATAACCCTTTCCAGACTGATAAATCTCAATTACTTTCTTTCTCAATTGTTCCTGAATTTCTTTGGATCTCGGCATGATGTGTAGCTTTTAAGGATCTTCTGGTGGACCTTACTGTGTCAAGCAGCTCCTATTTAAGTGATGCCTTGATTGTGAACAGGTGTGGCAATAATCAGGCCTGGGTGTGGCTAGAGAAATTGAACTCAGGTGTGGACAACCACAGTTATAGTATGTTTTAACAAGGGGGGCAATCACTTTTTCACACAGGGCCATGATGGTTTGGATTTTTATTCACCTTTAATAATAAACACCTTCATTTACAAATTGCATTTTGTGTTTACTTGTGTTGTCCTTGACTATTGTTTAAATTGGTTTGATGTTCCGAAACACTTAAGTGTGACAAACATGCAAAGGAACAGGAAATGAGGAAGGGGGCAACCACTTTTTCACACCACTGTATGTATCAGTAGATGGAGCCTTAGAACAAAGCGTTTGTGACATATTCACTTCTGGTCCACACTACAAAGATACATATTGACTGTAAATATAACAATAAAGAAAAAGAACAAAATAACATGCAAAATACAACTGTCCCTTATAATTGGACACATGGCAAAAAAAAAAGAGAGAGAAGACATCAAACCAATCTACTTCCCTCACCTATACATGGGATGGGGGGGGGACCAAAAAAGCAAAACATGAATAAATGTAATCCAATTAAGTATAGCAAAGCAAATTCACTGCCCCTCGCTCTCATCCAACAGTGGAGAACTGCTAAACAGAAAAATACCTTATTGCATATGCATCCATTCTCAGATCCAGATGTGATGTTTTCACAGAGGGTAGGAGGCCACACTCTAGGTTTAAGCAATCTGCTCTTAGAGTAGGTATGGTCAAAGAGGGGGGGGGGGGGGGCAGAAGACAATAGACAGGCCCATATATATTGCAGAATGTGCGTCCTGGAGATGCCAGGGCACCATCTTGTTCAAGGAGAAAGTTTGTTCAAGATTTTTTTTTCAGTTGCATGAAAGTAAGTTTTGCTTTTTTAGGTACTGAGTTCATTTTTTTTTAGATATCTTTTGGTTTTGTGGCTGTGGATACATATTCAATTTGGGCTTTTTCTGCTTAGCAGTTCTACACTGTTAAATAGGATTGAGGGCATTTGCTTCGCTATACTTAGTTGGATTATTACTTAAGTAAGCTGTAATACATTTATGAATTTTTTACCTTTTTTGGTCTCTTCTATGCTATGAGAATGGGACTTTTTTGTATTTGCTTTTTAGGGGATTTACATTTTAATATAACATGTTTTCAATGTTGCTGGCTTTCCACATTAGTATGTGGGGGTAAGAATTTTTCCATTTTATGATGGATATTATTACTCACATCGTTTATACAAAATCAAATTGAGGTATTTTTGTTTATTTTTAATATTTAATGTTAGGCTGAAGGTGTTTTCCCCCCTCTCTGACTCGCATTGACCAGTACCCCAAACATTTTGAAGTTTTTAGGTTGCCTTTTTGGGGAGTTTTTATACCTAGGTAGGTATATATATTTTCATACATTTTGCTGGATTAACATATATTTAACTGCAGTGTTGGGCTGGGGTTCAGCACAACCCAGCCTGTATGTATACCTCCTCCCCTAAATAGTGTTTTTGCTGTGCTTGCCAATTAAAAGGGACAGTTGTATTTGTATGCCATTTTGTTCTTATTGTATTTACAGTCACAAGTTATCTTTGTAGTGTGCACCATCGTGTACTTATGTCCAAGCGTGGACCTTGAAGAAGTGAATATGTCACAAAACACGTTGATCTAAGATGCCATTTATTGATAGCGGTGTGATTTATACTAATCTAATCTCTAAGTGTACATTAGCCACTTTCAGACCGGACCAATTTGCTGGTCAAAGACCAGACCACTTTTTGCGATTCGGCACTGCGTCGCTTTAACTGACAATTGCGCGGTCATGCGACGTGGCTCCCAAACAAAATTGACGTCCTTTTTTTCCCACAAATAGAGCTTTCATTTGGTGGTATTTGATCACCCCTGTAGTTTTTATTTTTTGCGCTATAAACAAAAATAGAGCGACAATTTTGAAAAAAACGCATTCTTTTTTACTTTTTGTTATAATAAATACCCCCCAAAAATATATAAAAAAACATTTTTTTCTCTCAGACTAGGCCGATACGTATTCTTCTACATATTTTTGGTAAAAAAAATCGCAATAAGCGATTATTGATTGGTTTGCGCAAAAGTTATAGCGTTTAAAAAATAGGGATAGTTTTATAGCATTTTTATTAATAATTTTTTATTATTTTTTTTTTTACTAGTAATGGCGGCGATCAGCGATTTTTATTGTGACTGCGACATTGTGGGGGACCCATCGGACATTTTTGACACATTTTTGGGACCATTGTCATTTATACAGTAATCACTGCTATATAAATGCAGTGATTCCTGTGTAAATGACACTGGCAGTGAAGGGGTTAACCAGTGGGTGGCAGTGTAGGGGTTAAGTGTTCCTAGGGGCGTGTTACTAACTGTGGGGGGGGTTGGGCTTTCATTTAGTGAACACTGATCTCTATTCCAATCACATGGAGCAGAGATCAGCGTCACTAGTTGCTAGGCAGAATGGAGAAATGCTGTTTACACGGCACTTCTCCATTCGGCCGCTCCGCAAGACGATTGCTGGGAAGCCCGCGGCGATCGAGTCCGCGGGTCGGCAGGGCGGGAAATTTAAAGGGACGTACATGTACGCCCATTTGCCTGCCCGTGCCATTCTGTCGACGTACATTGTCGTGCGCTGGTCGGCAAGTGGTTAACTAATGGCCACATTTTACTGTGTGTGTGAAATGTATAGTATTTTTTTTATTTTTTGTTATAAACTATGAAAAAATTTACATATATTTTATTGTTACTATATGGTACAATTAGAGTCCCACTGTATTTACCCTCTCCCCAACTGGGTACATGGTGGGCTGAAGGGTATCTGGTTTTGATATATTATAATAACACCTTAAAGTGGAGTTCCAGCCTATATAACAAAAAAAAATTGAAAGTCAGCAGTTACAAATACTGTAGCTGCTAACTTTTAATATAAGGACACTTACCTGTCCAGGGAGGCTGGATGTCTGCACCCCAAGCTGATCTGTCCATAGGCTTCAGGTGCAGGGCCGGCATTGCAAGTAAGGGAAACCAGCAGTGAAGCCTTCAGACTTCACAGCCGGTTTCCTATTGTGCATACCTGAGTCGTGCTGTGCTTTCTGAATGGTCCTGTTGTCTTCTGGGACACACACAGAAGGGCCCCATGCAATCATGGAAGTGATGTACCTCATAGGACAAAAAGGTAGGACAGTTGGGGTGAACGTGTGGTTGGGAATTCAGAGATGTTTATTTAAAGTTATATTAACATTCCTTCTTCTTTGTATATTAGTTGTCAAATATTATATCTATATTTGCTAAAATGTGATTATATCTAAGAAGTTCTGATTATATTGTTCTGTATCGTATCCCATGCTTGTAGTTTATTCTCATTTCATCTTCTAGACATTATTTGTCTTTTCCTGTATAAAACTCAATAAAAAGATTGAACAAGAAAAAGGTAGGACAGAAGTCCAGCTGAATAAATGCAGAAAAGGTACCAAAATCACAAAGAAAAAAAGATATCCAAAAACGAGGGCGGGGATCGGGGTTAGGTGGTGTGCTCTATTGTTTAAAACCTATCTGGAATTCAGCCTGGAACTTCACTTTAAGTGGGTAAGGTACAATATGCGTTCTTAAAAAAAGAACTGAACTGTAAATTCCTTCTGCAATGACAAGAGGGCATACTGCACTTTGCAGATCTGTAAAAGAAGAGGAACAGTTGTCACGGGGACAGGAAAGCACAAACAGCAATAAAAACCAATGTTAGAAGCTTGAGCATTTCTACATGCTACTAAAATGTGTTTTTCACAATTCCCTGCTCCAGAATGAAATTTTAGTTTTAATTTAGTTTTAAAACGTAGTTTTAGTTTTAATTTTTTAATTTAAACACATTTTAGTGGCGTGAAAATCAAAGCTTTGGCTTTGAGTTATGCTTTAATACATTTTATAATTCTTGTTTTGTAAGGATAAATATAGCCTCTGTAAAAATTGTCATAATGTGCAAATAATTTCTCCATCTAGCTGAGTACGCAAACTTTTGGTGTGAAAAAATTTCTGATCCAAAAGGGGATTTCAGCCCATGTCATGGTGCAGTGGATCCACTAGACTATAAGAAGGTAAAAAGGATCAACAAATGTGCATATATATATATATATATAGATACAAAAAGAAAAGAAAAAAGTGCAATTGAAATTAGTAAGTCCCAACAAGTCACAGTCATGTGCTATTTGCCAGCAACACGATGGGTGTAGAAATGGAAATTAAGTTAACTTTCTGATATTGCTACTTTCCCTGTCTACCCATTGTCCTGGTCCCCTACAGTGCTGTGGGAATCACTGGGGTTGATTTACTAAATTAAAATAGACTGTTCACTTTACAAGGGAAGTTGCACTTGGCAAGGGAATTAGCTCAGTGAATGTGGTGAAGCTGACTATATGCAAACAGTGAAGAATCTCTATATAGTGAATATGTCCATTAAATATATACAGAAGTGTCTTCTTAATCTCCAGTATATCTCCAGTATATCAATATACAGTCCCAACAGTGGCGGCTGGTGCTCAAAATTTTTGGGGGCGGCAAACAAATCCCCTGCCACCACAGTTCGCCCGCTCGGCAGCCCTGCTTGCAAGCCTGCTCCCCAGCCCCACTTGCCTGCCAGCCCCACACTTACCCTATCCAGGACCCGGACGGCTTTGTCAGCTTCTCTGGCTTCTCCACCCTGTCCTGATCAGCCAGGAGGAGAAGCAGGAAGGCTATAGCAAATGTTGATTCGCAATTGTCACAAGTGGGTAGGCTCAGGGCGCTGTGCTCTGTGCCACAAGCCCACTCTTTTTGAAGCCAATGTCTCTCTCTCATCACAGGTGTTACTCCACAGTTCTCCCTCCCACAGGTGGTCTGGTCAAATTAATATCTTCCAATTCCACCAGGGGTTAGTGACAGTATACTCATCAATATCAATCACCAGCCATAAGAAAATAATCCTCATAGTGTAGTGGTATTTAATTGATGGATGCAATAAAAATCTGGCAGGGGTTCTCCCTCTCCATTCTCTCCCAGATCTCATCCATCCATCACTAACCCCTGGTGGGATTGGAAGATATTAACCACTTTACGACTGCCCCTTTGTAGCTTTACTGCTACAGGGTGGCTGCTGTGCGCAGGATCACATATATTTACCTGATACTGAAATTCTGGGACTTGGGCGTGAATGCATGTTGCCGGCAACTTGCTCCCGCTGTGACGTCTGCCAGAACCCGCTGATCATTCGTTACACAGACAGAATCGCAGTCTGCCTATGTAAACAATGCAGGTTGCCATTCTGTCAGTACAGAAGGCATGGATCCTGTGTCTCTGCAAAGCAGGGACATGGATCCATGCCTTTCCCTAGTAAAATGACCTCCCACACATTGCACAAACACAGGCTAGGCACACAGTTAAACCTTGTATCGCCCCTGATGTTAACCCCTTCCCAGCCAGTGTCATTAGTACAGTGACAGTGCATATTTTTAGAACTGATCACTCTATTAGTGTCACTGATTCCCCAAAAAAGTGTCAAAAATGTCAGTTAGTGTCTAATTTGTCTGCCACAATATCGCAGTCCCACTATAAGTTGCTGATCACCGCCATTACTGGTAAAAAATAAAAATGAATAAAAATTCCATAAATACAGTATATCCCATAGTTTGTAGATGCTACAACTTTTGCACAAACCAATAAATATACACTTATTGGGATTTTTCTTACCAAGAATTTGTAGCAGAGTACTTTTTGGCATTTTCGACATATGTGCAGCAGATTGCACCATTGCTGTTTGTAACCTATGTCTGAATTGGATTAAGTGCAGCCAGAACAGCAGACAGACTTCTCCTTTCTCCTCATCTGGAATCTCCAACCCTACTATACCCTACTATACCTCCCGTCCTCTCAAAAACCTGCACTGAGAGGAATGGAGGTATAACAATAGGTGTGCCAAGTACTAGCAGTACAACACTGATTGATTTTATCAGGAAAATTCCCCTACCCCAGTTGCTGAACCGTAAAATAAATTTGGTCCCAACCATCCACATGCTCAGCGTCTAAATGCTAGCTTGGCCAAATTGCTAGCACTGCAACTGCTGCTTTTTTAGCTGATAGACTCTGCTCCCTTTCGTGAATTTGTGGAATGTGCTGTATCTCAGTGGCAGATTCCAAAAAGCCATTTCTTTTCACGGAAAGGCCATCCCGGCTCTCTACCGGCATGTGAAAGGCAATGTTTTAGCCTCGTTGGACAGGTCTGTCAGTAGTAAGGTTCATATTACTGCTGACTCATGGTCTACCAGGCATGGGCAGGGACATTATCTTTCCTTCATGGCGCACTGGGTAACACTCCTGGCAGCTGGGAAGGATTCAGGACAGGGTTCAGTGTTGTTGAGCCTGTTCCACCACCACGCCTCCAAAATGCTAGTGGTGATTCTGCCACAGCTCTCTCCTCCACCCCCCTTCTTCTCCCTGTATGGTCTGTTCTGCAGATTAGTCCTCTGAACCATCAGTGCTCTCTAAGCGTTCAAGGGGCTATGCAAGCAGTCAGGCTAAAAGATTCCATGCAGTGCTTGAGTTGGTCTGCTTAAGGGACAGCAGCCACACTGGGGCATAGATTTTGTCATCTCTGCAGAGGCAGGCTCAGAGGGGGTTGGAGCCATGATAGCTTCAGCCAGGAATGGTTGTATGCGACAATGGCACTAACCTTCTCTCCGCCCCCCGACAGGGACACTTGACCCATATTCCATATTCGGCACACATCCTGAATTTGGTGGTGTAGTGTTTCTTGACCAGGTACCCAGGTTTACAAGATCTCCTGAGGCAGGCCAGAAAATTCTGTGGTCATTTTCGGTGGTCATACAATGTCAGTGCTCGGCTGGCTAACATTCAAAGGGAATGCAACCTGCCCACCAACCGCCTCATTTTTGACATGCCCACCAGGTTGAACTCAACGTTGGCAATGCTTCAGTATGGCACCAGGACAGGGTCAGGGGAAAAGACAAGTTAAGGCGCAAGAATTGTATAATAATAATATGTCCCAACAGAGAGAGAACTGTCTACATAAATGCATGAAATGATGAGTACAGAATGATTCTGTATCTACTTAATCAAGTCCAGGAGAAAATGTCTTTTATGTAGTTTATTTATGAGGAGGATCCACATGCAGGGCTGCCACCATCAGGGAGCTGAAACTAGGTTCCTAAATTGCTGAAAGGTACAAAAGAGAAGAGAGAGGGGGCGCCTCTGGGTGTAGATTTTTTCCAAAGTTTATTCACTGTTTCTTAATAATCAATAAAATTTGCACTCACATTTTTGAAGTTTAAAACGAGCATTTAAAAAAGACACAGGAAGGGTCATCTGATTCATCTGGTTCAATCCGTCAGCTTAGTGGTCCGGTCCACATGTGTCATCTTGCATTTTCTCACAGCGTTATCCACTTATAAGGTGTTTCAAAAATGCCGGCTTGTGGTGAACGCAGAGGATGTAAAGTCAAAACGAGGCTTGGTATGCAGAGACGAGCGGAGCGCGGAGCTGACGTCACAGCTCCGCGACCCGCTCGTCTCTGCATACCAAGCACGCTGTGAGAAAATGCAAGATGACACATGCGGACCGGACCACTAAGCTGACGGATTCATAGTTTCATAGTTTCATAGTTAGTTAGGTTGAATAAAGACACCAGTCCATCCAGTTCAACCTGAGTGAGTGTCTACAATTGTCCCTATCCCTGTACATTGCACACTCACGTCGGTCCCTACCCTTAAGGAGCCCACAATCCAAGGTCCCCATTCATATACTAGGGCCAATTTTGGACAGAAGCCAATTAACCTACCTGCATGTCTTTGGATTGAACCAGATGAATCAGATGACCCTTCCTGTGTCTTTTTTAAATGCTCATTTTAAACTTCAAAAATGTGAGTGAAAATTTTATTGATTATTAAGAAACTGTGAATAAACTTTGGAAAAAATCTGCACCCAGAGGCACCCCCTCACTCTTCTCTTTTGTACCTTACAGGGTCAGGGGAGCTTGGCTTCTTTTTGACATGCCAGTGGCTACTGATCAAGGATGCATGCACTGTCCTGTCACCATTTGAGGAGACCAGAAGGATGGTGAGCAGCAACAATGCATGCATCAGTGACACTGTTCCTCTAGTCTTCCTGCATGAGCACACACTTTGTGGAATCATGGACAGGGCACTTGAGGCAGAATAGCAGGAGGAAGAGGAGGACTTCCTTTCTTCTCAAGGCCCCCTTTATTTAGATAGCATTCCTGCGGGCCCGCCAAACACGCAGGGAGAAGAGGAGGAGGATTGTGTCATAATGGATATAGAGGATAATACTCAGCAGCACTCTTCAAGGAATCTTTTTCAGTCCCCAGAAACTCAAAGAGTTGTACGTGGCTGGAAGGAGGTAGTTATGGATAATGTGATCCTTAGTGACCCAGAAGACTCAGAATCGAATGCCTCTGCAAACTTACGCTGCATAGCCTCCGTGATTCTGCAAAGCCTGCAAAAGGACTCTACGATTCATGGTATCAAGGAGAGGGATCATTACTGGCTGGCACTCCTTTGTGGTCCACGTTACAAGGGTGAAGTTGCAGAACTCATCCTGCCTTCGCAGAGGGAGCAGAGGATGAAACAACTTCAGGAGGCCTTGAAAGAAAGGTTTGTGTAACACATTTCCAGACCCTGAGAAGTTACTATTTCCTGGTGCTGGACAACGTGTTGCTGAGTCTTCGTTCAGTCAGAGGAAGAACAGTGGAGAAGGTGACCGACTGACCGATGCCTTTAAACAATTTTTCAGTCCTCAGTGCCAAGGTCTGGTTGGTTCAAGCAACCATCGCTAGTGTCTGCCTTATATGGTGAAGGAATATCTAGGGGCAAGAACAGACTTGGAGACCTTTCCAACAGAGCTTCCACTGGGTTACTGGGTCTTGAGGATGAACCACTGGCCAGAACAGGCTCAATATGCAATTGAGCTACTGGCCTGTCCTGCATCAAGTGTACTTTCTGAATGCACATTCAGTGCTGCTGGAGGGCTTGTAACAGATCAAAGTGTGTGCCTGCCTACAGAGTCTGTTGATAGGCTCATATTCATAAAAATGAATCAGTCTTGGATCTGAAGCTATCAAGCACCTGATGCTGATGTAACTGATTGAATTTGCTATGGATCTGGGATCCCTTGAAGACTGCCTATGCTGACTATCTAATTCCTCCTCAATCTTGATCATGATAGCTTCCAACAATATTTTTGGTTTAGGGCACCACCACCCAAGGTCCAATTTTTCTGTCCCTGTTTAACAGGGGCATGTAATTACAATTTTTGGTATAATATTTCACAGCAGGGCCTTTTCCGGTGCCCAACAAGAGTAACTGTGAGGACTTACAGTGTTCTGGCACCACCAAAACCAAAAGCCAACTTTTCTAACCCTGTTTAACAGGGGCATGTATTTACAATTTTCTGAGATAATATTTTACAGCAGGGCCAGTTCCTGTGCCCAACAAGAGTAACTGTGAGGGGTTACAGTGTTGTGGCACCACCACCACCGCCACCCAAGGCCCATTTTTTTGCCCCTGTTTAACAGAGGCATGTAATTAAAATAGTTGATGTAATATTTAATAGCAGGGCCTATTCCTGCGCCCAAGAGAAACTGTGAGGGTTTACAGTGTTCTGGCGCCACCAAATCAAATGCCCAATTTTTCTGCCCCTGTTTAATAGGGCCATGAAATTAAAAATTTTCATATAATATTTCACAGCAGGGCCCTTTCCTGTGCCCAACAAGAGTAACTGTGAGGGGATACAGTGTTCTGGCACCACTAACATCTATGACCCAATTTCTTTTTTTTTTTTTTCATAAAATGTTTATTTATTTTCAAAGAAAAAAGTATAACAAGCATGACTTGATGTACTAAATAAGTAAAGTACAAATCGGTATCACAGACAATAACAATGGGATTAATAATACAGGTGAACAGTCAAACAGAGCTTAGTTTCAAAGTAAAGATCGGAGGTGAATCCTTCCCGGCATCTCTTGTTCAAACTTAACACAGTGCTATTTCCCCTACGTCTCTACACCTTTCCGTTTCCTCTCCAAAATTACAATCACAATAAGTGTTAAGGGGTGTCTGTGCAGTGGTAAGTCGCTTGTCTCAGGGATGTTCAGTCTCCCATGGTAATCGGTCTGCTCCCCCAAGGTATAATGGAGGGAAGTGGTGAGTGGGCGATAAAACTTCAGCCAGAAGGGAGGCGTAGGGGGCCAGAGAGGGGTTCACTTGGTCAGTAGGAAGCCGTCAACCGTTCTCGGGGATGGGTGTCTGCGTCAAAGGTCTAACCCCCATGCGGGGGGATAGTAAGGGCGAAAGAAAGAAGGAAGGGGTATGGAAAAGAGAACAGCAGAAGATGGGATGGGGGGTAGGTAGTGGGTACATAGGTTAGGAAGGGGATCTTCTCTCTGGGCTCCCCCGTTTGTCCATGTGCAGTACAAGGAGAGGGAACTATGAAGCAGTCCAGCCCAAATAGCCTGGGACCGAGCGATCGGTGTGAGTCAAGGCGGAGGGATTCCCTAGATCAGACGGGCGATTACCCATTAAGTGAAGGACTAGTCGGATTGACTCCGGAGTTTAAGGGGTTACAGCTTTGAAAACGTATCCATTTATCCCAGATCTGTGCGAATTTATGTGGGGAGTCTTTAGCAATGTAAATGAGTTCCTCCATCTCAGCTATCTTTGCTACCCTTTTTAACCAGTCATTGGTGGAGGGGACAGTGGGAGATCCCCAATGGATTGGGATGCAAAGTTTGGCGGCATTGAGTAGATGCAAGCCTAGTGAGTGCATATACGAGCGGTTTGGGATTGAAGTGTGGTGGAGGAGCATACGAGCTGCTGTAAAATCAATAGGGCTGTCAGTAATGGAGCTGGCTATGCTGTTCACCTGGGTCCAGAAGTTCTGGATATGGGGACACGACCACCATATGTGTAGTAGGGATCCATCATTACCTAAGCACCTCCAGCACTTGTTAGGGATCTCTGGGTTAAACTTATTAATTAGAGCAGGTGTGCGATACCATCTGGAAATAAGTTTGAAATTGTTCTCTTGGGTATGCACGTTCAGGGAACCTTTATGCGTGATGATAAAGATTTTTTCCCACTCTTCTTCTGAGATCTCCATTTGCAGATCCCTTTCCCAAGCTAAGCATGCTTTCCAATTTTTTGGTGATTTGGACTGGGAGAAGAGTGAGTGGGCTATCGAAATTAGGTGGCGCTGGGGAGAGGTTTGTGAACAGAGAGTCTCAAAAGGTGTCAGCTGCCTGGAGAGTTCAGCTTCTCTATGTACCTTTTTGAGAAAATGGCGTATTTGAAAGTAAGACCATTTGGGCACGGGGGGATTGTCCCTATCTGTCGGGAGCGCAGAATAATCCAGGATCTCCCCATTTTTGTAAAACTGATATGCAAGCAGTTCTTTATGTGGCCAGTTATCTTTAAGAAAGGTTACGGACATGCCAGGGGGAAACGCGGGGTTAAGCCGAATAGGCATGAGGGGCCCCGGGTTGGATGAAACATTGAATTTTTTGCAAGCTTCTTTAAAGTTAGTTAGGGTAGCACGCACAAGGGGATGTTCTTTTAGGGCCTTAGGTACAGAGGAAGGAGGGATCCAGGGTGTGTGCTTGATGGGTAGGTTCGAGAAAGCGTTTTCTATAGTGACCCAATCCTTATCCAACCCATGGGCTGACCAGTCAATGATTCTGACCATTTGGCATGCAAGGGAATACAATTTGAGATCCGTAAGACCTATACCTCCTGCGTTTGAGGTGTATGAAAAAGGAGGCGGGGAGTTGAATGGGAATCGTCTGTAGAAGATACAGGACTCTAGGGAGCACATTCATCTTAAGAATAGCCACCCTGCCAAACCAAGAGAAGTGGGGTTTGTCCCATCTTCGTAGATCTTCAGTAATGGAGCGCAACAGTGGGGGGAAGTTTTTGGAGTATAAGTTGGACAAATGCTTGGGGAGTTGAATTCCTAAGTATGTGATAGCTTCTTGTTTCCAGGAGAAAGGGAACGCGGTTTGGCATTGGGATACTAGTTCGTCAGGTAGAGTGATGTTTAGAGCATTGGACCAAAGGTTTCAAAGTCCTTAAGCAGGTTTGGGATAGACGTTAGCGGCTCGCTGAGAATCAGAAGGATGTCATCCGCGAATGCCGCTAACTTATGAGTGTGTCCTGCTACCTGGATTCCCCTAATGTCTTCATTAGATTGTAAGCGTCGAAGGAGAGGTTCAAGCGTCAAGATAAACAGAATAGGGGACAGAGGGCATCCCTGCCTCGTTCTATTTTGGATGGTGAAGGCATTTGACAGGTGGCCATTAACCCTTATGCTTGCCGTGGGGGTAGTGTAAAGGGACAGGATCAGAGTCACCAGTCTGTTGGGTAGTCCTAAGTGTTGGAGTACCGCTTCTAGGTAGTCCCAGGCCAACCTGTCAAATGCCTTCTCCGCATCCAGAGACAGGAAAAATCCCTTTTCATTGTGAGACGTAAGCCAGTGGTGTAGGTTAATGGCCTTGGTAGTGTTGTCCCTGGCTTCCCTGCCAGGGACGAAGCCCACCTGGTATTTGCCAATAAGAGAGGGGAGGAGCGGAAGTAGGCGGTTAGCTAGTATTTTGGCAAAGAGCTTGATGTCCGAATTGAGTAGGGAAATGGGTCTATAACTGGTGACCGAAGAAGCGTCCTTCCCTGGTTTGGGGATGACCGTGATGTGGGCTTCTAAAAGCCGATGGAATGGAGTTTCTGAGTTGCTAAGGGAGTTGAAGGCCCGCAGAAAGGGTGTTGAAAGGATCTCTGTAAAAGCCTTGTAATAGGGGGCGGACAGACCATCCGGCCCCGGGCTTTTGCCTGGTTTTATTTGCTTGATGGCCTGTCTCAGCTCCAAATCCGAGATGGGTTTATCTAACTCAGAGGCCAGTTCGCTAGAAATTTTTCCGGGGCTATATTTCTCTAAGAAGTTCGTAAGGAGCATTTCCCTGTGTCTTTGGGTCGATGGTGTAGTTGTTGGGCTGTGTAGGTTATAAAGGCTCTTGTAGTATGTTTCGAATTGGGTTGCTATATCCTCCGATGATGTATGTGCCGTGCCCCCTGGATCCTTTATGGTGTGAACAGTGATGGAAGTACGCTTGGTGCGGATGGCCTGGGCAAGGAGTCTACCATTTTTATTGCCCTGTTCATAGAATAACTTCTGGCTAAGAATAAATTTACGGTGAGTTTTACGGTTCAACGCCTCCTGTAAGAGCTTTCTCGTGTCAGTCAGGTCTTGTAGTGTGGCCTGAGCTAACGATTGTTTGTGGGCTCGTTCAAGCTGTTGGATTTTGTGAACTAATTCGGAGATGCGGGCTTGGTTTGCTTTTTTTCGCAATGCGGCGATTTCTATAAACTTCCCTCTTATGGTGCACTTATGGGCTTCCCAGATCGTTATAGGGGAGATCCGGGGGACTGTATTTTCTTGGAAATAGTGATTTAGGCTGGATGTAATAGCATTTAGATCTGTCTCAGAGGAAAGGAGAGAAGCGTCCAAGCGCCATATTTTCGTGGCCCTGTTTTGAATCGGGAGGGTAAGGAGCATCGAGATCGGGTGGTGGTCTGCGAAGAGAAGTGGTTCTATCCGTGCCGATTGGAGCAGTGGGAGGTCTCTTTGGGAAATGAATAAGTAATCGAATCTGGAGTATCTATTATGTGGCGTGGAAAAAAAGGTGTAATCTTTTGTGGTGGGATGTAAAGTGCGCCAAGCATCGTGTAGTGTGAGAGCTTGTAGTAAGGTTCTGACCTGCCGTAGAGAGCTGTAGGGAAGGGAAGATGTACCCGATGAGGAATCTAGGAGGGGTTGGAGCACCACATTGAAGTCGCCGCCCAGTACTGTCATTCCCGCTTGGAAGTTTGTTAGAAGATCTGCGACTGTTCTGAAAAAGCTCACCTGTGCAGTGTTAGGGCTGTAAATGCTTGCTAATGTAACTGGTCGGTTATATAGGGTTCCCTTCAAGAAGACGTACCTTCCATCTGGGTCGATAAGAGAGTCTTCTAACTGCCATGGGACATTTCTAGCGAAGAGGATTGAGACTCCCTTAGTTTTTGCAGAAGGGTTTGTAGAGTGGTAAACTGTGGGATATTTTCGATTGAGAAAATTAGGGACCTGTCTAGTACGGAAGTGTGTTTCCTGCAAGAATGCTACATCTACTTTCTGTTTAGATAAAAAGGTTTAGGATCTGGCTACGTTTTTCGGGGATGTTAAGGCCTTTCACATTTTGAGACCAAATTTTTAGAGTAGAGGGGCCCAAGGTATGAGTTGGGTTAGGCATAGTTGTGTAAAGTAAAGTGGGCGAGATCGCGTGTGGTAGTGTGGCTGAGCTCTGTGATCAGCAGTGCGGGCTCTCCAAAATGAAGCGGGGTGGTGTGTGAGCCGTTAAGTGGGGGCCCAGTGCTAGTAAGGAGGTCCTCCCCTTATGGGGTGATGTGAGGTTTGGGGGAGGCCGGAGAGAACTATGTAGGGGAGAGGGAGTAAAGGGTGTATAAGAAAGGGAGTGGGGAGGTGGGTAGAGGGAAAAAATAGAGATAGGAAAGGTAGAAGAGAAAGAAAGAGAAAAAGGGAACAAGGGAGAGAGAAAGCCGGAGGGTTGTGTAGCACAGCTACCTTACCCTGACCTAGTGCGGTTAGTCCGGAATGGGTCAACAGTCGGGGAGTCCGTCCATTGTGTGAGTGCGTGGAAGGTCGTCCGGGTCGTATTCCTTTCGGGATCAGTCCAGCGGGAGTCCTTGCAAGATGTCTGTGGGTTTAGCAGGAGCCTGCTATATTAAGTAAGCGGGGGAAAGATGACAAGTTATAGCACCATGACTGTGTAACCTGTGATAAGCAGAACAGTAAAACAGCTAAAACAAAGAAAACAAGGGGGATCCAATAACAGTACGGATCCATAGAACAATGCTTCATATTAAGAAATGGAGACGTAAGGGATTTGAGGAACGCAGTAGCCAACATGTGTCTATCTATTCCTACCGCTCCTGATATCGCTATGATCTATCTTATGCGCAACCTGACACATATCTTTCAATCCCCCTATCCCCCCCTCTCCCCCCCACCCCCCCCCATTCCTCCCCCACCCTCCACCCATTCGTCTCGTCAGCTCAAAGCAGGTATCAGGGACCCCGCCGTCTATCCCATTCAAGAAATAATGTAACATGGTGTTAAGCAGTTTAAGGAATAGACATCGCAGACCATGCGGATGGGAAGGATCGCAGGTGGGTTCACAAGAGAGGTCCTCTTTAAGTCGGCGGGAGGCGACAGCATGGTCTTGCGAAGGGTCCTGTTATGGGAGAGAGAGAGAGAGGGAGCACACAAAAAAAGGGGGGGGGAATGAGGGGGGAGAGGAGAGATATAGCAGAACGGGGGATCACTCCCCCCCCCAAAATTATTAATGCAAGTATAAGCAAAAAAAAACCCTTAGCGAGATAAATCCTGCCGTGAGTTATGAAGAAGTATGCGTTCTATATACGAACCAACAGGAGTCATTTGCTCAATAACCGTCCTCTGCGCGGGGCAACAGATCAGGCTGGGCAAGGATGGGAAAGTAGCTAAAGTTAGGTGGGACATATGGGTTCAAGGGAGGGAGGGAGAGGGACACCCCGCTGTCCGCAACTTGAGTGACAATAAGATTAGCAAGGGGAAGTCTGATGGTTGGTAAACAGCCAAAGTTCTTGGTTGGGTCGAGAAAAAGAAGTCAAAATAACAATAAAAATGGTGGGTATACGATTAAGTGTTCCAGTTCCAGTGTTCCTCCTTCCCCTCCAGTTTGGGAAAGAGGGAGGGAAGATCTATCAAAAAGCGCAGGGACCGAATGAGAATCCTGAGCAAAGTAAACAAGGGTGCATGAACCCGCAAACTAGAAGTAAGAAAAGTGGCGATGAATTAAGGGCCATCTGGTCCTGCTCGCCTGTGAGCCGGTGAGGCAGTAGGGCTATCGTAAGCCCTGTCTCCACATTCCCTCTGCTGGGGCGGACTCGGCGATGAGGCTCTGCGCCGTCTGATATGGAAATCATCTCTCTCAGGGATGGTGTCCATCGAGTCAGATCTGCGAAGATGGTTGGAACGGAAGGCTTTGTACCAATCAGGCAGATCAACCGGAGGCAGCTGAAGTGTATCACAGAACTTCCCCAATTTCTCTGGCACTCTCAAGATGGCGGTGCGACCCGAAACAGTCGCTGATATTCCAAAAGGGAATCTCCATTTGTATGGGATGCATTTGCGGCGCAGAACCTCCAAGAGGGGGCGCAAATCTCTCCTGTTTTGTAGAGTTATGGGAGACAGGTCTTGAAAAATCTTCACTTCTGTTCCCTGGAACAGCAGCTGCCGTCTGTCCCTGGCCCTCCTCAAGATTTCTTCTTTGGTTTTAAAGTTAACTAGGCAGCAGACCACATCTCGGGGGGGGGGGGGGGTCTGTATCTCTGCCCCTGGGTTTCAAGGCTCTGTGTAATCGTTCAAAGTCCAGGGAGGTTTCTGGGGGTCTGCCTAGGATATCATTAAAGATCTGCGTGGTGGCCTGGGTCAGATGTGCGGGTTCAACATTCTCGGGATGCCTCTTACCCGTAAGTTGTGACGGCGTCCCCTGTTGTCAAGGTCCTCCATGTACCTGTTCATATCTCTCAGCTGTGCATTATAAGAAGAGGATGTATGCTGCAGCTGCCTAATGGCGGAGTCATGGCGGGCTGTTGCTTCCTCCATACCAGAGACTCTGGTGTGCATGGCCTGGATGTCCCTGCAGAGCTCTGCTATAGCCGCCGACAGAGAGTTCTTGATATCTGTGGCTACATCCCGGAGGTCTGCCACAGTGAGTGTCTGCCTGCTGGGTGGGCTCAGCGGTCCGTCCGTTCACGGGGAGAGCTCCGCCGAAGGTGAACTCCTGGAGGGAGATGCGGCCTCCGTGTAGGCCTGAGATGAGGCCTCGGCCTCGCGTGAGCGGGGACGGAACAGCTCCGGTATACCGCGTCCCGTCGGGGCGTCGGAGCTCCTCGGGGAGCGGGAGCGGGATTGTGAGCTCTGTCTCCGTGATTTCCCCATCGAAATGTGGAGGTAGCTCCTGTAGCGAAGGCTGAGAAGGACTCCCGCGGACGGAGCTTCTCTAACAAGCGGCCATCTCGTCCCGGCTCCAAGCCACGCCCCCTTCTTTTTATATAGGGCAGACCATATAGTATGAATTCTGCTTTTTAGAGTATATAGTGCCCGGGAGGTCCTCCCCCACGCCATTTCTTTTAAATTTTGTTGCGGGGTTCCCCTAATATTCATACCAGATCCAAAGGGCATAGTAATGGACTGGGGGGGGGGGAGGCAATGACATTTTTTTTTGTATCAATTAGGGATGGGCCAGCTGGACCCCTGTTTGCACCAGAGCTTCCGAACACAGTGAAAGTTTGGACCAAAAAATGAACCCCATTAAAGTCAATGGGACCCGAAAGTCAAAAATCAAAAGTGCCTATTTTGAAGGCTTATATGCAAGTAATTGGGCATACAATGGTTATAGGGATCTGGGTCCTGCTCTGAGGGACATGTATCAATAAAAAAAAAGTTTGTGAAAAATGTAATTTTTAAATGAGCAGTGATTTTTTTATTTTTAAAGTGAAAGCCTAAAAATGAAAAAAAAATCCTCCAATATAGTGCCCGGGGGGGGGTTCCTTAGTCTACCTGTAAAATGGCAGATCTGAACCATGTCTATAATCTGCTGCAGCAATAATTGCATTTATAAAGCCCCAAAAAATGACATTTTCCCTGCAAGCTGCCTTTATTTTGCTCAGCAACAGCTGGGGAGCTATTGTGTATAATGAGGCCACAATGACTTGCAAGGGAGCAAGATTAGAATTTTTTTTTGATACATTCTGGTGTCACTCTGACTTTGTATAGAAGTAACGGGTGTGTAGAAATTGGTCTTTGGGTGTCGATGGCGCTTTCCCACCATAACCCTATAGAGCTCCTCTTGATAAAAGCAAAAAAATTGCAATGATATGCACCTGTCAAACAGATGCTGAAAAATTGGTCTTTGGGTGTTAATTGTGTCCATGAAGCCTATACCAAAAACATTCTTCCAGATGAAATGATCGAACACCCTCAAAGCTAGGTAGCCTCAAAGTCCTGCAGAGATTCGACATCCAAAAAGAGACGTAATCAGTGACATCAGCATCAGGGGCTTCATAGTTGGTAATTCAGGACTGATTCATTTTTATAAAAGTCAATCGGTCCACGGAGTCTGTGGACAGACGTGTTCTATGATCAGTAACAAAACCTCTTGCAGCACTGAATGCCCCTTCTGAAAGCACACTGGATGCAGGGAAGCCCAACAATGCAATAGCATACTGAACAAGTTCTAGCCAGTGTTCTATTCTCATGACCCAGTAAGTCAGTGGATCATCAGCTGGAAAGCTCTCCATCTCTGTTTTGGCCCTGAGGTAATCGTCCATCATGTGATGCAGATACTGCTGATGGGATGTGGAAACTGACAGCCCTGGGTGGAGAGGACTAATAAAATTCCAAAATGCCTCACTTAGGCGGACACCTTTTCCAACTCTCCTCTCTTGACAGACAGAAGACTCAAAACGATGTTTTCCACAATACTGTAACCTACTAGAGTCAGGAAAAACGTTCAATAAAATCCTCTTTAACGTGTCCTCAAGAGATTTTATCTTCTGCACTCTCTGTGAGGACGGGATGAGTTCTGAGACCTGTGATCAAGGAGGGTTGCCAACCAGTAATCATCCTCCTTTATGCCACGTATTCTTGAGTCCTTTCGCAGGCTTTGAAGCATGAGGTTGCCCAGTGCACCTCAAATTTGCTCAGGCTTGAGAAGCAGACTTCTCGGCGTCACTCAGGGTGACGGCATCTGGAACTTCCTCCTCCCAGCCACGTACTATTCTCAAGGGTCCTGGGGTTAAAAAGCCATCACTTACAGTTTGACGTATGTCTTCCTCTTCTTCAAAGCCTATGGAAGTGCCAGAATCCTCCTTCTCATCCTTCTTCCCTCTCTCCTCCTGTGCGTTCTGTGACATAGGATTGATGGGGTCTGGATAAAGTTGGCCTTGGCCTTTCTCCTGCTGCTCTGCCTCCAGTGCCCTGTCCATAATGCCACAGAGTCTGCTCCAGCAGGAACTGTGTCACTGATGCATGCACTGTCACGGCTCACCATCTTTGTGGCCTCCGCAAATGGTGACAATACAGTGCATGCATCCTTAATGCATCAACCATTGGCTTGGGGAAAAAAAGCTGAGGCATCGTTGAGCCTGTTGTTGTGCCATATTCGCAAACGTATTCGTTGATGGTCCTCTGCTGCATGTATAGCTGCTGCGGCATTGACAAAGTCAAGTTCCACCTGGTGGGCATGTCAAAAATCAGGCGGTTTATGGGAAGGTGGATTTCCCGCTGAATTTCAGCCAACCGAGCACTGGCTGTGTATGACTTCCTGAAATGGCTACAGACTCTTCTGGCCAGCTTTAGCACATCTTGCAACCCTGGTTACGTATTTAGGAAAGGCCGCACCACCAAATTGAGGACAGGCATGGCACATATGTCAACTTTCCTTGTCAAAGGGTGGACAGGAGGTTTGAGCCATTATCGCACATCACCATTTCTGGTTCAAGCTGGTGTGGTATGAACCACCTCTGGCCCTGTCCCTGCAGAGCTGCAGGAATCTTGGTGGTTCCTGTCCCCTAAACACACCGGCTGAAGCACTGCATGGCATCTTTTAGCCTGACTCTGGGAATAGCCCTTTGAACGCTTAGGGGTTACCTGATCTTCATAGGACAATTCTGCAGAGGAGGGCATGGAGGTGGCAGAGGAGGGGTAGAGGTCACAGGTCTGGCATCATCACCACCAGCTGTATGGAGACATGGGGGCACAACAAGCTGAAGCACCAAGCCCTGTCCTGCGTCCTTTTGAGTTGCAAGCAGCATTACCCAGTGTGCTGTGAACAAAATATAACCCAAAAAATGTTTATACTATCGTGCCCTGCGTCTATAATTTGTATAAACTCAAGCGCTGATACACTATTGTGTATCTTTACTGGAGACTGTACTTTAAAGATACTACAGCTGCTTAGATTCCCTATTCGTGAGAATATCTTCATACAAAAGTCAACAAAAGACCAGTTGTCAGAAGAGGTGATATGCGACAACACCGTCACACAGCTCCACTGACATGCTGGAAAGCAGCGCTATATGTAAGTGAACATTTGCTGATAATACATCAATTCAAATCATACATTCAAATAATATATGTATACGATTTCTATATGACCGTCACATACCGTATATACTCGAGTATAAGCCGAGATTTTCAGCCTCTTTTTTGAGGCTGAAAGTGCCCCCCTCGGCTTATACTCGAGTCATCGCTGTCTGCCCGCTCGATCAGCGTGTCGAGCAGACAGACAGCGGCCATTCTGATTCAAAAGCCGCGCCTCCGGCTCCCCCTTCGCCTGTGATAGGCGGAACACTGAATTTCCCAGCAGCCTGTGTTCCGCCTATCACGGACTTCGTATCATCCTCGTACTACGGACGAGGATAATACGACGTCTGTGATAGGCGGAACACAGGCTGCTGGGAAATTCAGTGTTCCGCCTATCACAGGCGAAGGCGGCGGCGCAGCTTTTGAATTTTACAATGGCCGCCGACGAACGAAGAGGGCACGGGACGGAGGCAAGGCACAGGACGGCACGGCACGGGACGGGACGGGACGGGACCGGAGGCAAGGCACGGCGGCGAGGCACGGCGGCGAGGCACGGCGGCGAGGCACGGAGGCAAGGAGGCTCGGCACGGGACGGAGGCTCGGGACAAAGGCTCAGGACACAGGTAGGCTGGACACACACACACACACACACACACACACACACACACACACACACACACACACACGGATACACACACACACACAGGGATGGATGGATGGATGGAGACACACACACACAGGGATGGACGGACACACAGGGATGGACGGACACACAGGGATGGACGGACACACAGGGATGGACGGACACACACACAGGGATGGACAGGCATGTCTTACCCTCGGCTTATACACGAGTCAATAAGTTTGCCAGTTTTTTTGGGGGTAAATTGGGGGCCTCGGCTTATATTCGGGTCAGCCTATACTCGAGTATATACGGTATATAATAAAACGATCATTAACATTACAACAATTTAGAACAGTGTGCTACGTAGTCCAGACAAAGTTATTTTCCTCTCCTTTTTCCTCCAATCCGCACTGTCCATACAGGAGGAAATACACCCCTTCTCTGTGTGAAAATAATCTCCAAAGAGGATAGTTCAAAAAGAGTGAAGAAAAGACTGCAATATAGGCCCCTTGTACTGGAAACTACTATTCACCACCACCGTATTCCTTATAACACCTACACACGTGGTTTCCACAATCGGGGGGTTTTGTGACAAGTGGAACTCCCCCTTTGGTAATGCTCTTACCGAAATACACTGGTGAGGTCAGCACATCATATATACTCAATGGAGTCCCCAATGTTGATTGGTACACTTTTCATCATCTTTCCTTAGGACATGGTTATAACCATTGCTTCCACCGTCCCCAATGGTTGTAATATAGATGAAAATGAAAACGTATATAGTGTAATACCGTAAAACCACTTGAATTTATTTGAATAAAACAGCAAAAAAACACTCACAAACAACAATTTCCAAAAGGCATTTCAGATTGTCAACATAGAATAATCGATAGGATCACCTTCCCCCTGGACTGCATTAGGCTCTCATCTAGATGTATACCTCTAGCCTTCTCTCATGGTCCTTTCCTGTACCGTTACACTGACGCGTTTCGTCTGTTAATAGACATCATCTGAGGGTGTCGGTACCTATGCTTACTTCCTATATATATTGTAGGCCATTAGAATAAGTTAATCAGCTTAATTACCTTATTTCTGAAGGTTTCCGCCATTTTCCCATTCAAAAAGACGCGCCGCCATGTTAGTGACGTCACTATACGGAGACGCGCGATCACGTGGGTCAACAATGGGTCCGCGCATGCGCACATCACAGATAGGACATCCATACTTCCGCCCACTCTCACTAGATAGTAGTATGTCCTACGGCGCACGCGCACACCTTACATTGCGCCATACCTATAGGTTCGGTCTTAGGGGCGAGTAAACATCCGCCCATAGTTTCTGTGGATTCACATATCGTATTGTGCACGCGCGCCCCTGCCGTGAGTCCACCTAGCATGTTATAATTAACAGGGGATACGGACTACAGATATACGCTCTTCTTTATGTCGCGTAGCGCCCACATATTCTAGATGCTATTACACATCCTACATTATCAGCGCTAGATGCTATTACATATCTTATATTATTAGTGCTATTGACTAAGCAATCTAATAGAAGGCCACTATATATATAATAATTCTCAGATTATATACCACTATACCCGGAATATATACACAGCATGGAACATCTATTATTAATATAAATGTAATTAATGCAAAGTATAAATAAAGTTGGGGGTAATAAAATTAATCTAATTCTACACTAACAGAGGAAATATATTTCTATTTCTAAAAACTCCCATTATATAAAAATGTAAGAATGAAAAATATACATATATAATATATATATACTCCGCACATAATCTTACTGTAAGTGCCCATAAAACAACACTGTAAGTACCCATAAAAACATCAATCTAAATGTACATGTATGGATATAAAATTCCAAATATATGTAAAAACACATCTACATATATCTCATATTTAAAACAATAAAAATGCAAATAAAAATCAATGAGGAAGGAAAATCAATAATTACTAATAAAACAATTCATGTCCAATTCGAAATTTAACCCCTTTGGCGATCAGGTGTTCATAGAATATATCCATTGTGATTCTTTCTTTGAAATTTCCCTAACCATATTTGAACCCCTCCAGTTCGGCAAAACTTTGTCTATACCCCAAAATTTGAGCAGAGAGGGATCTTGATTATGGTGTTTTTTAAAATGAAGGGAGACGTTATGGTCCTTGTACCCTATCTCTATATTGTATAAATGTTCGGATACCCTCTTTTTTAAAGTGCGTTTGGTTCGCCCCACATACATGAAATTACATGGACATTGTAACACGTACACTACATGTGTTGTGTTGCATGAAATAAATTCTTTAATCGCAAAAGTGCGACTATTATCAGATTAAGTAAACTCAGTCAAACCCCTAATCGGATGTGCTATCTTTGCACACGTCGAACATCTCCTGCAGGCGAAGAAGCCTCCTTGTTCCCAGAAAGAGACTGGACATTTGGGGGGATTCAGAACTTTTTTTACTAGCTTATCGCCAAAGTTTGGAGCTTTCCGATACCCAAAAGATGGTTTATCTGGCAAAACTTGATTCAAATTCTTATCAAGATCTAAAATATGCCAATGATCATCAAATATATTCTCCACATCTTTATACTGGTAATGAAAATCAGAAAAGAAACTCCATTCCTGTTTTGACCCACTTGTTTTTGGTTTATCCTCTAAGCATTTAGTCCTTGCTAGGTTCCCTACTTCTAAAATAGTTTTATTTAATCTTCCTTCTTCATAACCTTTCTCTAAAAAACGTTTTTTAATAACATCTGATTGTGCCAAAAAATCATCGTCATCTGTGCAATTTCTACGTATCCTCATTATTTGTCCCTTCAGGATATTTCTCAACCATTGAGGATGATGGCCACTTGAAACAGGTAAATAACTATTGCGATCTGTCGGTCTAAAATATACCTTTGTCACTAAACCTTGCCCACGCCTCATTATTTCCACATCTAAAAAGTGAATACTCTCCTTACTGAATTCGTACTCTAGACGAATATTATTAATATTGGAATTAAGGTATCTCATAAAATCGTGTAATGAGGCCTCTGAGCCTTCCCACACGAAAAACAGGTCGTCAATGAACCTCTTGTAAAACTTTAAAGAACTATTCTGGTTAAAAAACACTGCCTTATTCCCCATTCTGCCATAAATAAATTTGCTATACTCGGCGCAAATTTCGTTCCCATAGCAACCCCTCATCTCTGCGCATAAAAACATTGGTTATACCAGAAGTAGCTATGGGATAGGCAAAAGTCTAAGGCTTGACCTAAAAATATTTGTGTCTTTTAAATAAGCTCTAGTATTCTGTATGCTAGTTTGCAAAAATTGGTCTAAATATTGACCAAGTCTAGCCGTCACTGAATCTATACAATTTACTATTGGTCTAGTGGGAGGTACTATAGAGTTCTTGTGGATTTTTGGTAGCGTATAGATAATGGGTACCTTTCAAAAACTTGAAACTAGATACCGACTTTCTTTTTTATTTAATACTTTCCTTCTAGATCCCATAGAGAAATTACGATGATAAGCCGTTGTCGGGTCGCTATTCAATTTAACATATGTATCCATATCAGCTAACATTGTTTGTAATTGATTCTCATTAAAAAAATGTATCTAAAATCACTACTCCTCGTCCTTTATCTGCCGGTCTCACTATAATATCTTTCCTTTCTTCCAATAACTTAATCCCCTCCCGAATATAAAAAGGATTAATGTTTTTCTTGGGTACTACAGCCTCTAAGTCCCTAATCACTAAATTTTTAAAAACCTCTATGTGATGATTGGTAGAGCTAGCAGGATTGAATAGTGATCGATTTTTCAGACCGCTATCTATACCTACCATACTCACATCACATGTATTTTCACACACATGGTTGGTATTTAAGAAATATTTTTTCATATTGACTTTGCGTATGTATTTATGGATGTCCATATACACATTAAATTTGTTGATAGTTTTTTTTGGGGCACATTTAAGACCTAGTTGTAACGTCTCCCTTCATTTTAAAAAACACCATAATCAAGATCCCTCTCTGCTAAAATTTTGGGGTATAGACAAAGTTTTGCCGAACTGGAGGGGTTCAAATATGGTTAGGGAAATTTCAAAGAAAGAATCACAATGGATATATTCTATGAACACCTTATCGCCAAAGGGGTTAAATGTCGAATTGGACATGAATTGTTTTATTAGTAATTATTGATTTTCCTTCCTCATTGATTTTTATTTGCATTTTTATTGTTTTAAATATGAGATATATGTAGATGTGTTTTTACATATATTTGAAATTTTATATCCATACATGTACATTTAGATTGATGTTTTTTATGGGTACTTACAGTGTTGTTTTATGGGCACTTACAGTAAGATTATGTGCGGCGTATATATATATTATATATGTATATTTTTCAATCTTACATTTTTATATAATGGGAGTTTTTAGGAATAGAAATATATTTCCTCTGTTAGTGTAGAATTTGATTAATTTTATTACCCCCCAACTTTATTAAGCAGTCTTAATTACTTTGCATTAATTACATTTATATTAATAATAGATGTTCCATGCTGTGTATATATTCCGGGTATAGTGGTATATAATCTGAGAATTATTATATATATAGTGGCTTTCTATTAGATTGCTTAGTCAATAGCACTAATAATATAAGATATGTAATAGCATCTAGCACTGATAACGTAGGATGTGTAATAGCATCTGGGATACGTGGGCGCTACGCGACATAAAGAAGAGCGGATATCTGTAGTCCGTATCCCCTGTTAATTATAACATGCTAGGTGGACTGACGGCAGGGGTGCACATGCGCAATACGATATGTGAATCCACAGAAACTATGGGCGGATGTTTACTCGCCCCTAAGACCGAACCTATAGGTATGGCGCAATGTAAGGTGTGCACGTGCGCCGTAGGACATACTACTATCTAATGAGAGTGGGCGGAAGTATGTATGTCCTATCTGTGATGTGCACATGCGCGGACCCATTGTTGACCCACGTGATCGTGCGTCGCCGTATAGTGATGTCACTAACATGGCAGCGCGTCTTTTTGAATGGGAAAACGGCGGACACCTTCAGAAATAAGGTAATTAAGCTGATTAACTTATTCTGATGGCCTACAATATATATATAGGAAGTAAGCATAGGTACCGGCACCCTCAGATGATGTCTATTAACAGACGAAAAGCGTCAGTGTAACGGTACAGGAAAGGACCATGAGAGAAGGCTAGAGGTATACATCTAGATGAGAGCCTAATGCAGTCCAGGGGGAAGGTGATCCTGTCGATTATTCTATGTTGACAATCTGAAATGCCTTTTGGAAATTGTTGTTTGTGAGTGTTTTTTTGCTGTTTTATTCAAATAAATTCAAGTGGTTTTACGGTATCACACTATATACATTTTCATTTTCATCTATATTACAACCATTGGGGACGGTGGAAGCAATGGTTATAACCATGTCCTAAGGAAAGATGATGAAAAGTGTACCAATTCCATTGAGTATATATGATGTGCTGACCTCACCAGTGTATTTCGGTAAGAGCATTACCAAAAGGGGAGTTCCACTTGTCACAAAACCCCGGAAACCACGTGTGGGGGTGTTATAAGGAATACGGTGGCGGTGAATAGTAGTTTCCAGTACAAGGGGCCTATATTGCAGTCTTTTCTTCACTCTTTTTGAACTATCCTCTTTGGAGATTATTTTCACACAGAGAAGGGGTGTATTTCCTCCTGTATGGACAGTGCGGATTGGAGGAAAAAGGAGAAGAAAATAACTTTGTCTGGACTACGTAGCACACTGTTCTAAGTTGTTGTAACGTTAATGATCGTTTTATTATATATGTGACGGTCATATAGAAATCGTATACGTATGCATATATTATTTGAATGTATGATTTGAATTGATGTATTATCAGCAAATGTTCACTTACATATAGCGCTGCTTTCCAGCGTGTCAGTGGAGCTGTGTGACGGTGTTGTCACATATCACCTCTTCTGACAACTGGTCTTTTGTTGACTTTTGTGTGACCAAAATATATCGTCCCTGTCCATGCTTGCTGGACCATGTGTCAGCAGTAAGGTGGATTTTGTGGCTGACTGCCTTGCCCAACAATGCCAGAACATTCCCTTCCACGTCATGGTAGAGAGATGGAATGGCCTTACGTGAAAAGTAGTAGCGTCTGGGAACCTGCCATTGTGGTACAGCACATTGTGCGAATTTACGAAAGGGGGCAGAATCCACCAGGCTGAAAGGCAGATGGTGGAGAGCCAACAGCTTTGACAAGCTTGTATTTAGATACTGGGCATGTGGGTGGCAGGGGCTGTATTTTTTTTTTCCGCTGCAGCAGATGTGTCAGAGAAATTTGCTACAGTCTACAGCTGGTGGTATGCTGCTGGCAGATGTTCTGCTAGGACCTGGGACACCCTGTGCTATACCATCATCCCTGTCAGTGGAGACTACTGAGAGTTAATGTATAGCAGGGCAGACTGAAGTAGGTAAGGAGGAGGAGGAGGGACAGATTTATACCTCTTTTGTGTGGCTTTTAGGTGCTCTTGCCAATGGGCTGAGTGGTTTGACATTAAAAGCCTTGTTAAACATGTGGTACCCAAATAGTTGGTGTTTTTGCCACAACTGATGTGCCTGGGACACAGTTTGCAGATAGCAACAGTGCGATCTGCTACAGATGTGCTGAGAAAAGGCCCAGACAGCTGAGCTTTGGGGAGTAGGCTGGGAGGTAACAGCTGCAGAATGTGATGGAATAGGGTGGCTGTTCTTTACTCTTTCTTAATGTTGGCCTCCTTGGGATTGTGCCACCTCACCTTCAGTTTCCTCTGCTCTATCTGGCACCCAAGTCGCATCAGTGACCTCATCATCATCATCATCTCCATCTCCTTCATCTTCATCATTACCACTGGAGACAACTTGGCGCAACGTTGCGGCTTGGGGAAAATGAATGCCAATTTGTCTACCACTGATCCTTCCTCCCTCTAGGCTCATGTTCCTGTCATCCTCAACTTCAGAACCAACATCTGAATCCAGTAAGGGCTAGGTATCATCAAGGACAAGTGGCTGACACTGTGGTCAAATAACTCAGCTGACTCCTTAATGGCTGATGTTGGGGCTATGGCAGGAATAGATGTGGACAAGGAGGCAGGTTTATCCACTCTGGCAACTGCAGGGGACTGCACACTTGTGGAGTAGGATGGGGAAGGTTTAATAAGCCAGTCCCCCACCTCCTCTGCATGCTGTGTCTAGATAGCACGGGCAAACTCACTAAACATAGGAAATTATGCCCTGCTTGAGTACTGACCACCACTTCCACCTTTGCCTGTGGACACATTTGTTGCTGGCCCCCTTACAGTGAAAGGGGATTGCCTCTCTCTTTGTTTTTCTCCCAGACATTATTGGGCGGTGCTTATAAGCAAATGTAAAGAAGAAGTTGAAATCTGTACATAGATGCATTTTAAACAATGTAAAGTGGTGTTTGGTTCACTTTAATTTGAGTACCCACACTACGCAGATACACTCCACGGATACACTTTAATATACTGCAATATAATGCGTCAAACGTACAGTGACACACAGAACTATATGGTGTTAAACTAGCAGTAATGCACACAAGAGTAAATGGCGTTAAACTGGCAGTAATGCACAAAACTATATGGCATTAAACTGGCAGTAACGCACACAGAACTATATGGCATTAAACTGGCAGTAATACACATAGAAGTAAATTGCGTTAAACTGGCAGTAACGCACAAAACTATATATAGCGTTAAACTGCCAGTAAAGCACACAGAAGTAAATGGCGTTAAACTGGCAGTAACGCAAAAAAATGTTATAGCGTTAAACTGGCTGTAACACACACAGAACTATAGGTTGTTAAACTGGCAGCAACGCACACAGAACTATATGGTGCTAAACTGGCAGTAATACACAAAACTATATTTAGCGTTAAACTGGCAGTAACGCACACAGAACTATATGTTGTTAAACTGGCAGTAACGCACACAGAACTATATGGTGCTAAACTGGCAGTAACGCACACAAAACTATATGGCGTTAAACTGGCAGTAACACACACAGAACTATATGGCGTTAAACTGGCAGTAATGCACACAAAACTATATGATGTTAAACTGGCACTAACGCACACAGAAGTAAATGGAGTTAAACTGGCAGTAACGCAATCAAATAAACGGTGTTCATCCATCACTACACGGACACTATCTGAGCTGTCCCTACTCTAGCTATACACTAATGTAAAGATTACTGACACGGTCTCACTACACTACACTGAAAATATCTGAGCTGTCCCAACTCTACACTAATGTATGTATGAATGACACGGTCTCACTACACTATAGTGAAACTATCTGCGCTCTCCTTACTCTAGCTGCACACTATGCAAAGTTGCATTTACACTATTCCTAGACTGACACTAAATTAATATTCTACACTGACAATTGAAACAAAATAGCACAGCATAGCATACTAACTAACTAATAGCACTGAACAGAGCCCTGTTCTACAGTACCTCTGTGCTAAATCACACTGAAAATGTCTGCCATTGAAAGAATACTTTTATACTTCAGGGCGGGAATGAGCCATGATTGGATAAAGTCATGATGACAGTGTCCAATCATGACTCTGACAGTTCTCTGTGCCCTGATTGGCTGAAGCTTTCACTGCTTCAGCCAATCGGGGCTGTCAATGCACTGTCAATCACCTCAATGCATTGTGGTTGGTTTGGGGGGCCGAACAAATGGTTGAATGACCCATTTGTTCGACTGTTCGCTGAATGTCCAAACAGCAAAGGCTTGGCCCGAACTTATGCTCAGGCCGGACCGTTCCCCCATCCCTAGTATCAATAAGGTTTATTGAAATAATAAATGGTTCATCCAACAAGTAGTGTGGTTCTGGGTTTTAAAATCCCTGCCCTAAAGCAATGAGTGGCCAGGAGGGGTTTGCTTGAAAGCATGGAGATGTGCTTGTTGTTTACTCCAGGTGGGAAGTCAGCATTGTATGCTAGTGGTGTGAGAGGACTAGGAGAGGATGATATATTATAATATGGTGAAAAGTTCATACTGTGGCTCCTATCAGCAGCATGGCGCATTTCGATAGAGGGATCTAGAGAGTAACCTCAAGTGGGGGGGAGGTGAAGGATCTTTCTAGGTGGATCGAGTCCTTCGTATCCACGTGGTAGTTCTAATCTAGCACTCTCGCAATATGGTATTACCTGAAATTTGGGAGCTCCATACCACCATTTGCTTTGGATTGGCTAAAACTTATGCTAGGTTTTTATAAACCCAAACAAAGCGAGTTTAGATGGTTTTTAGTAATCTAAAGAATGTGGAGGGGATGGTAATTGGTAAAACTTGCATGCAGTATAATAGACATGGTAGGATTGTCATTTTAATAATTGATGCCCTGCCAAACCATGAGAATTTTTTGTAGTAGGGTGGGGAAGATGTGTTCAAAAGGTTTAGTAGGATCTCACAAAATCTTCACACCTATGTATTTTACGCCTTTTGTTTCCTATTTAGATTGGCAATTTTGTCATTGGCAATGTCACTTATGTCTTTAGTTTGGAGGGACATACTTAGTGCCTCGGATTTGTTGTAGTTTATTTTCATATTGGAGATGTATCCAAAATTAGTGAAGGCTGTTAGTAAATTAGGCAAAGATATATGTGGTTATGCGATGAAAAAGAGAAGATCGTCTGCGTATGTCGCAGACTTGTATTCCCTGTCTCCCACCTTCAGACCATTGACAGAAGCATTAAGGTTTACGGTGCGTATGAATGGCTCTAGCATTAAAATAAATAGCAATGGAGACAGTAGGCATCCCTGTCTGGTGTCATTGTGTACTGTATTGATACCGATTAAGATAATGGAGCCATTTATTTTAACTTTTGTCATTGGTCTTTGGTAGAGGGAGGCAGGGTCCCCATCATGGGTGGGACAGCCAATACAACTGTAAAGGGCCCTGGGTCCCGAGGGGGACATATATATATATATATATATATATATAAGGGTGTGGGGGCTGACATATATACAGGTGTGGGGGCTGACATATGTACAGGTGTGAGGGGGGCTGACATTTATACAGGTGTAAGGGGGCTGATATATATACAGGTGTGAGGGGGCTGACATATATATATATATACTGTAGGTGTGAGGGGGCTGATATATATACAGATGTGAGGGGGGCTGACATTTATACAGGTGTGAGGGGGGCTGATATATATACAGGTGCGAGGGGGCTGACATATATATATATATATACTGTAGGTGTGAGAGGGCTGACATATATACAGATGTGAAGGGGGCTGACATATATACAGGTGAGAGGGGGGCTGATATATATACAGGTGTGAGGGAGGCTGACATATACACAGGTATGAGGGGGGCTGACATATATACTGGATTGAGGGGGGGCTGAGTGCATACAGGTGGGGTGGCCAGTGTGCAGATTCAGTGGGATGGCCCGTGGGGCAGGCCCTGGGGAATGTTGGTGGTCAGGCTCGGAGGTCCCAGGCCTAAATCTGTGTAAGGGGGCCAGACATTTCTAATGGCTGCCCTGGAGGAAGGAGATCCATGTCAACGAATGTCTGCCTAGTCCTATATGTCTGCATGCAGCAAATATTTAGTCCCATGCCACTCTGTCGAAGGCATTAGCGCTGACTTTTTTCACTTATTTTAAGATTTTCTGACTATCATCATCCAATCATGTGCAATCAGAAAAGCATTTTTTTTCCACCTTGCACATGATTGGGTTTTTTGCAAACTGAAACTTTACCACATTCACTACACTCTGGGATTCCCTTGTACAATGCAATTTCCCTTGCAAATTAATCAGCCTGTTTGCTTTTAGTAAATCAACCCCCATGACTCTGAAGAAGCTTGCGATGATAAAAGTTGTGTAAATATCATCTAACCTTATAAACCTACTTATTTCAGGTCCTTAACACAAAGGTCTATTTATACATTGTTTTCATACAAGATTCACACATTTTCCCCAATTGAATCTAATTAGAAAAAATATGTTTCACGCAGACCGTGGAAATGTTAGGAAGGGAGGGGAGGAGAGGAGGAGACAGGGGCTGCAGAGAGAGCAAGATGACGGAAACTGAGTTTACTGACAGGAACAGGCAGGATCAACCAGGTATTATTCTATATGGAAAATAATAAAATTATTAGCACAAAAATAATGAAGGAAGAAAGGATCAAAGGTAGGAGGGAAGTATTGGTCGAAACTTGGTCAAAAGAAGGAATGGCCGGTCAATTGCAGGAAGGATCAAAGTAAGAAGAATCAGTTAATCAATCGCAGGTAGGATCGGTCAATCGATCGCAGAAAGGATCAGTCACAGGAAGGATTGGTTGAATAGTTGCAGGGAGGATCGATTGATTGCAGGAAGGATCGGTCAATCGTTAGCAGGAAGCATTGGTCAATTAGAAAAAAGGATCAAAGTATTGGTCAATCAAAGGAAGGATCAATCGATCGCAGAAAGCAGATCGCAGGAAGGATTGGTCGGTCAATCAAAAGAAGGATCGGCCGATCGCTGGAAGCATTGTTTGGTCGATCAGAAGAAGGATCAGTCAGTTGATCACATTAAGGATTGATTGGTTGATCGCAGGGAGGATCAGTCAATCGATTGCAGGAAGGATCAGTCGATTGCAGGAAAGATCGGCCGATCAATTGCAGGAAGCAAAGGTTGATTGAAAGGAGGATGAAAGGATCAATAAAAGTAATGATTGGCCAAATGTAGGAAAAATCGGTCGGTCAATCACAGGACGGATTGGTCGGTCGATTGTTCAGCTCTTGTAAAAGCAATAAAGCTGATGAAAAAAAGTTAGAGACAGTGTAAAAAAAGGTTTGAATAAAAAAAAATTCTAACAATAATAATAAAAAAAATGTAAAGCACCCTCTCCCTCAGTGCTCACTTGTATACGCAAATGCATACGTAAGTTGTGCACACATATGTAAACGATGATCGCACCACACATGTGAGTTATCGCTGCGAACGTCACAGTGAGAGCACTCATTTTAGCTCTAGACCTCCTGTGTAACTCTAAACTGGTAAAGTTTAAAGGCTTTTAAAAGTTTGCTCATAGAAGTACTGTAGTTTGGTGCCATTTCACTGATGTACGCAATTTTAAAGAATGTCATGTTTGGTATCCAATTACCCAGCATAATACCAGCTTTTATGTTTTAACAAAAAATTGGTATATTGTATTTGCATGCAGAAAATTTCATTATAGTGTATTTCTAAAGAAAAATGTGCGTGGAAAACCGCTTCGGTTCTCACCAGAACCTTCAAAGGGACTGAAAATTTGTATGAACTTTAGAACCCTATTAAAGTCTATGGGACTCGAACATTCAAAATCAAAAGTGCTAATTTTAAAGGCTAATATGCAAGATATGCAACAGACAACACCAGCAATAAGGGGTATATTCAGGTGTATACTGTGCTGGAGGCACACAACACCCACTTTAACTCCTGCAGATGCCTGTATTAGAGAACACCAGCCATAAAGGGTAAATACAGGTGTATACTGTGCTGTGCTGGAGGCACACAACACCCACTAACTCCTGCAAATGCCTGTATTAGAGAACACCAGCAAAAAAGGGTAGATACAGATGTATACTGTGCTGGAGGCACACAACACTCACTAACTCTTGCAGATGCCTGTATTAGAGAACACCAGCAATAAAGGGTAGCTACAGGTGTATACTGTGCTGGAGGCACACAACACCCACTTTGACTCTTGCAGATGCCTGAGAAAAGAACACACTGTCTCTGCCTATTTTGCTCTTTCCCTGCACGCCGGAAAACACTACACAAGGCCGCCGCGCTGGCAGCCTTATATAGTGTGGAGCGTGTACTAAACCCCCGAGCTATAATTGGCCACAGGCATCCTGCCTGTGGCCAATTATGGCTCTCCTCACTGCCGGCGCTGTGATTGGTCAAGCATGCAGGGTCACAGTGCATGCTTGGTCAATCATGAGCCAGCAATGCACTGCGATGGTGTAGTGCATTGTGGGCCATTTGGTGCGAATGGTTCACAAAGTTCTGAATTCGCCAAACAGACGAACGGCCGATGTTCGAGTCGAACATGCGTTTGAGATCAATACCGCACTCATCCCTAGAGATCAGCAGCCATGGTAAACGTGGTCAGTTTACAAAGGAGAAGACAGGAACAGACAGCATCAGCCAGATATTGTACAACATAGAAAGAGACAATTTACGTGGCAAAAGCACTGTGCTATATCTCGTGCCTTAAAGGGACAGGATAATTTTTTTTTTATGTTTAGGGTTACAATCACTTTAAAGGGAATAATGCTGATTTTAATCTTTGACTTTACAACCACTTTAAGGCTGTATTTACACTACAGCTCAGTGATAACACATGCTTTATGCACTTTGATGTGCTGCAGTGCCATTTGTTCTTAATGGCACTTCAGTGCACCTTAGCGTATAGTATGGTTCTACCATGTATTGGGGTGAACTGCGATACCAAAAAAAGTGCATGCACCATTTTTAATAGTTAATGCCATGCAATTTAGAGGGCATTATGATGTGAATAAAAATCTGTTTTCTTTTCTTTTGCTCCCTCCTTCTTGTCCTGTATCTGTTCTTTTTTCTTTTTTCACTTCAAATTGTATTCAGAGGATTTCAGATTACAAAGATAATATGACAGTTTGAATAACATCGATGGGTCTTTAGAAACAAGTGACCCAGTGTCGTAGATAAAATGTATGAACTTATAACAGCTATGCAATGATGCTTCAAGTACTAGGTATAATTAGTACATTAGTAGAAGGGTGGGGGAAGGAGAAGGTGGAGGTACATACCCAGGAGCTTAGCAGAATGACAGTTTAGTTGAAGGCAGCAAGAACAAACAAGCAAATGTAATATTTACTTTCATGGTATAAACACTTGACTATAGTATGACTGATGCACCTAAGCTACTGTGCCACCCACCCAACTCCATACCTTGCCCCTTCCCATTAAATGAGACCACACCTTCCTTTTGGAGTATTTTGTGGCCGTAGCAGCCTCTTTATTAATCAAAATAATAATTTAACATGTAACAAAAATATCAAGAAAATATCAACAAACATCATTGAAACTTCAAAACCCTGAGCGCGTTAGTCATCTGCAGGAAATTCCCCCTCCCCACCCCATTAGCATATCGATCCAAACCAAGCACTGCGGTAATATTCCTTTAACTAGGCCTCAAGCTGACATGCTAGCTCAAAGACACCCAACTCTTTTACCGCAGTGCACCCATTCACCATCTGCCATATCAACCCTCACTATATGGCATATCATCAACGAGCCCATATCTCCAATGGGTCCCGCATCAACTTCTCTGTGGGGAGGGGTTATCTTCCTGTACCTGCATCGACCAACACCCGCCAACCGCTACGACATCCAACACCGGAAACCTGAAAAAGAAAATGAGTTAGCCCGTCATCCCCCCCCCCCCCCCCAGAGTCCCCATCGTAACCACTCCGTCCGATGTAAGGGAGGGAGGGTGGGAACTTCCTTTCACAAACTGGACGCTGGGGCGTAGCGCGCGCACGCATCCTCGCGCTGGCTCCGCCCCCCCAGCTGTCTCAGCCAATAGTTCCCAGTCCACTACTTTCATGCCAGCCCTGCCCCTATGCTCCGCTCGTGTACGTGCTGTGCTTTACATCAGGTAATCTAAGTTAATACTCTTAACCCTTGTACACACGGTTGGACATTTCGACAACAAAATCCGTCAGATTTTTTCTGACAGATTTTGTCCGAAACTGGTGTTGCATACATACGGTCGGACAAAGTTGTCAGGAAATCCGATCGTTCGGAACGTGATGACATTCATTCCTTAAGACAGGACTACGTTCAGGCAAGTAGCCAATAGATTTGGTCTCGTAATTTGATCTGAGCATGCGTGGCACTTTGTCCGATCGGAATTTTCTACAAACGATCAGACAAAGTCCGATCGGATCATGTTGTCGGAAAATTTTATATCCAGCTCTCAAAATTTGTTGGTCAGGCATTCCGATGGAAAAAGCCCGATGTAGCCTACACACGGTCGGATTATCTGACAACATGGTCTGGACCTTTTCCGTCTGAATTTCCTACGAAACTACGATACTTAAAAATCTCCATAGGTGATGCTTTAAAAATGTTTACAGGTTACCTGCTTAAAGTTACAGGAGGTCTAACACTATTATTATTGTTCTTGCTCTGACGTTTGCGGCGATACCTCACATGTGTGGTGTGAAAACCATTCACATATGCATGCATATGCACAACTTACCTATGCCTTTCTTTCTGCATCTGAGCATGGAGGTATGAGGGTGCTTAAAAAAAAAATGATTGTTCATTTTATTATTATTTATTTTATTTTGTTTTTTTATTTTTACATTTTTTTATTTTATTCCTATTACAAGGAATGTAAACATCCCTTGTAAAAGAAATAAGGGATGACGGGTCCTCTTTATGGAGAGATCTGGGGTCCAAATCTCTCCTCTACCTTTGAAAGCAAAAGATTAAAACTTTTTTTGGGGGGGATTTTTTGCTTTTAAAAAATTGTTTACTTTTGCCCTTGACCTGAAGTGATATCATGACCTTGCTTATAAAGATGATCAGAGAAGATCTAGTCTCTGTTCTCTCTCTATGGCCAGTCGAGTGAACCAATGGATCGCTTCAAGGGCCCGCCAGTAAATACAGGAAGACTGAGAAACACCGGCAAGCGCCGCGGGTGAGAATGACCCCTCCTGCTGCTTCTTAAAGTGGGAGTCCACCGGGAGTCTGCCGTTTTTTTTTTTTTAAGAGCCAGCAGCTTCAAATACTGCAGCTGCTGACTTTTAAAATAGTGACACTTACCCGCCCAGGGTGCCCGCGATGTCGGCACCCGAAGCCGATCTCTCGATCGTCTCTCGGGTGCTGCCGCCGCCATCTTGGGTATGGGAATCAGGAAGTGGAGCCTTTCGGCTTCATTTCCCGGTTCCCTACTGCGTATGCGCGAGTCAAGCTGCGCAATAAGGATGGTCCCCGCTGTCTCTGGGATCCGTGTGTTTCCCAGCAGGCAGCGGAAAGGAGCGTACCTTCTGCAGAATCTACGCCGGAAGTGGGTGCAGATACCTGTACTGTACAGGTACCTGCACCCCCCTCCCCCCTGAAAGGTGCCAATTGTGGCGCCGGAGGGGGGGAGGATTCCAATGAGCGGAAGGTCCACTTTAGGGTGGACCTCCACTTTAAATCGATCCAGCTGATAATTAGCCACTCAGACCACTTTCATGAGAAAGATGAGCTGAAAAAAAAATACTGGGGTTATGGCTGATAGCTTCAGCCATAACCCCAGTAAACCACCTGCAAGCCGCAACGTGTATATGTATATGTATTGTGGTCAGCAAATGGATATAATATTTGCCATGGTCACACGCATGTGACATCTTCCATCATGTCTTGAACATCAAAATTTATGGCATGGAATAGCTGCTTGATCTAGAGACAATTCATATGTATCTGCGTACATAAGATAACTACTTTAATTTGCCTTTAGAACTGTATCATGGACACCTGCAGTTGTACAAAGCTTGAAGACTGTATGTGTGCTGCAATCTTCTCATATGTTAAGATTTGTGCTGCAAAAGGAGTTTTTCTAAGCAATTGGAAGCTCTCTCCATGTGGTAAGTGCACATTGTAAGTATTTTTAATATTAACAAAATGTTGTCAGAAAACTGAGGCCAGGGGCTCAATATAAGGCATAGGAAAACAGTGTTTTAACCAGAGCCATTTTTGCTTTTTTTGCACACATTTAAAAAAAAAAACATGTTAGCCCTGAAGCTGATGTAAAACCCCAAACATTGTATATTTTCTGAAAGCAGGTACCCTGGAGAAAAAATAAGTGGTAGATCCAAATGTTTATGTCACCCGATATTACCGCAAAGGTCTAGGAAAACATAAAATTTCAGTAAAAAAACATACTAGTGAATTTTAGAGCAAACAAATGCAATAATGCACTGATTAAATAGACACCCAACATGCCAAACTTTAAATTTGTGTGCGCCCGCGAAATGGCAACAAACTTCAGTACCCTATATTTTTGTATATGTGACGCTTCAAAAGCCACCTATAGGTGTCAGTTTAGTGTTACAGTGGAGTTATTATGCTAGAATTATTGCTCTTATTCTGGCTTGTGCAGTGATATGTAACATGTGCATCACAATTGAGGTTTTCACACGTAGATGCCCCCAACACATGGGTTTACATTCGTCGTTTGAGAAAAAATATATATAATTTGAACTTTTTTCATCGAATAGGGAACAAAAAGTTCCCTGTCTTATGTTTTTTAGGTGACAGGTTCTCTCTCTAAAAGACCCTGCATGTCTCCTCTGGACTCCATTGAATGTTTTGCAATGCAGATTGCATCCCAATACATTCCTTCTTGGCTAATCTAGATGGGGACACTGAGAGGCTGACCGGAAAGTGACGTCATAAACATCACTTTCCGGGTCACAGCAAGAAGGGGAGGAGAGCAGACGTGTGTCCATGTTCGTCCAGGCCAGGATGACATCCCTCCTGCATACAGGGCTGCTGTTAAAAATCACAGGGCCCCATACAGCCTACCTGACAGGTCCCCCCCTCCATAAATACCAAATGATAGTTTAACTAAATTGAACTCCCCATCGAACATGACTCATTCAGATGAATAGCACTGCTCTGCAAGCATCCTGCAACTAATCTACCACCCCCCCTTGCTCTCCATACTGAGACAATACCCCAGTGTGCTCGCAGCAGGTACTGGCAGGAGAGGAGAGGAGGGAAGCCAGAATCGCTGTGTTGAATTGTAAGTCTGTTAACTTGCTGCACATTTTCACTGCATTCAAGTTTCTAGCAATAGCAAAGTTGCAGTGATGAGCCTACAGCAAGAGCTCTTCAAGTCTACAGCTTGTAAATTCAGCCACAGTGACCCCTGTGGTGGGAGGACTATTGTACAACATAACTGAACCAGAATTTGCAGCAGACTTGCAGAATGTTTGCAAAGAAATTTGATCAGGAGTTGTGCAATGCAGACTTGCTGCAAACGTGCAACAAATCTGTGAAGCCTGACAAGTCTAGTAATAGCTTAACGAGTCATTTTCAAACTTGCAGCATAATTGCTTGCTATCTGGGATGAGGCAAAGATACTGACCCCTCTGCACAGGGGGAATTACAAGAAATAGTCAGTCACTGCGGGGGGGGGGGGGGGTATAAGAGTTGGCAGTAAGGCAGTACAGCCATTCCTCCTGCTCGACAGGGGGCCAGGCCCCCCTTCTGAGCTGATGGGTCCCAAGCCTAGTACAGTAGGGCTGGCTGTACTGCCTTATCAGCAGTCCTGCCTGCAAAAGGTGTAATGGAGTCACTTCATCACATCACAGAACGGTACTGTAAATGCACTCTGAGCTGCACATGCACTGCTCGGTGTACATTGCGACTGACAGGCCAAGAGAAGCATTTATGACAGAAGAGAGCACTAGGGCTCTTCTGCCATAAAAACCCTACCTATGAGTGGTTTAAAAAATGAGTTTAATTCCAGTTTAAGATATTGTATATACAGTATTCAGATGCTGAAACCTATCCATTACTGTTTTTAAACTGGTTTGCTTTACAATTGTATTTACTAAACCCGTAATAACAGCATCTTTTTAAATCCCTTTTACATTTTAGAAAGGTTTATACCAATATGTCCAAAAAAACAGGTTTATGGCTACACAATAACTTCATGTAAGCCCACTTGCCGCTCTCTGAATGACAATGATGCGACCTGCAACATTAACTTTGACCCATTACCTGGCTGCACATGTAAAAAAGGCTTTTATCAGAATGACAATGATGAATGCGTTCCAGCGTCTGGTTGCCCGTGTTACGTGGGTGGAATGCCAGTAGAAAACTACCAAACAATCAGTGAAAATGGAGCACTCTGGTAGGTGTCAACTAATCTAAAGAGAAAAGTGATTACAGTGATAGTGGTAATTCTAAACTTTTTAGTCAACAGCTGCTTATCTTAGTTAACTATAGCCACATGCAGTTATTTGTTTGGTATCAGGACACTTTTATATTTGCAGCAAAAGGAAACTTAACGTGGTATGAAACCCAAAAGCAAACATTTATAATATTGCAGCTTAAAATTTCTTAGCCCACGTACACACGGTCGGAGATTTTGCCAACCAAATCCGTCGGATTTTGCCCGTCGGATTTAGTCCAACGGATTGTGTCCGAAACTGTTGCATACACACGGTCAGGCCAAGTTGGCGAAAAATCCGATCTTTCAGAACGTGATAACGTAATTTCGTTACCATGGGACTACATTCAGGCTAGTAGCCAATAGCTTTGATGTAGGAATTTGATCTGAGCATGCGTGGCACTTGGTCCGATCAAAATGCTCTACACATGATCGGATTAGGTCCGTCCGGCCCAGTTGGTCGGGAAATATTTCCAACATGTTGGAAAATTAGGTCGGACGGAGATTCGGACGGAATCAGTCCGATGCATACCACACACAGTCGGATTATCTGACGACACGGTCCGATAAGACTCATTCCGACAGATTCTCCGACCGTGTGTACAAGGGCTTAGATGTGGTGGTTGCATTCATTTTATTTTTTAGGCTTTCTTTCCTTTATTTTCACCTAGAGATCAGGCCAGTAAACGTGTTGTTTTCAAACAGAACAAGCTGTCCTGCAGATGTAGTAGTTACAGGGTTGGGATAAACCATTTAACACTGACTGGGTGGTTACAATGACCAACTTTTATTTATTTATGCAAAACATTTATACCAAAAGAAAAAAAAATGTTGTAACTGCATACAAAGAGTTAGCCGAAGTTCAGTTTGTTAGTGTAGCAAAACCTGTTAGTGCATCTAACACACCCCTAGACTGACAATGCTGCTGTCCAAAGGTGCCCCCTGTGCTTCTTTATCCAGAGTGGGGGTGCTCTAATACAGGAGGTGTGTTACTGGCCAGATCACCAGGGGAAAACAGAGGGGAAAAGCCTAAAAGAAACCCTAATGCAGCACATCTAATCGTTGCTTGTGATGGAACGCTTGGCACCCTGCTTAGGTTCTTCTGCCAAACAGTGCCTCCTGCCCTCCAAACTGTTCCAGCAGACCGAGAGCTAATACCAGCCCTTTTACCCCAAGCATCGTACATAGACAAGATGTTGAGGTATAACCAAAGGAATTTTCTTTATTGAACAGAAATACAGGTTTTAGACACTTCAAAAGTAGGTCAGTTAAACAGTGGTCATCAACCCTGTCCTCAGGGCCCACTAACAGGCCAGGTTTGCAAGATAACTGAAATACATCACATGTGATATCACTTGCTGCTTAGGGATTGCAGTATTCTAGTCTGCATCTCCCCAAGGCAATACATAAAATCTGGCCTGTTAGTGGGCCCCGAGGACAGGGTTGATGACCACTGAGTTACAATATGAACAATAAAACCAAATATTTACCCAAAACATCACGCAAGGGTTAGATAACAAGCTAAAGTTGACACAAGGCTAATCTCATCACAAGATCCTCCAAGATTTAACCACATTAACCAACTGACAGAAACAATATGTGACTCAATTAACAATTGGAATTCACACCTAGGAGGGAGAGACACACATAACATCTTAATAAACAGACTGTAGAAGGAGACCCCCAGCATCAGGTTACTTTAACTGAATTTTATTAATATCTGCTCTCACAATCCCACAATCTAAATCAGTAGATGCTGGCTTGGACATAGAGTCTATGTGTTTTGGGGATACATGGACTTGAATACAAAGTAATATTACTCCAAAAGTCCCCCAGGCACACACCTCCCAAAGAATAGAGCCCCCCCCCCAAACACCAGGGCTCACAGTCAGTAGGTGAGAGGCTAGCGCTTGTTCTGGTTGGGTCTGTCACTTTGCTCTTATGTTAAAATACAAAATGACTCCCCATACAACCCCTATACAACCTTGAAAAATGTTAATCAAGCGCTGAAGGGCTGGGTAAAGTACACTTTTTTTAATATCTAACCCCTAATGTATCGGTACTTTCCAAAGCTTCAATGTGGTGGCTTTATTCTTTTTCTTCTTTTTTTTTTTACCTGGTAATAATGCCAATAAAACATTTCCCACCCTAAGATGACAAGACTCATTCACTGTACTTCTGAAAGGATCAACATTGTCATTGTTTCTAAAAAAGCTGGAAAGCCGATAATGTTGTTCAACTTTTCAGTTTAGTGCACAGAAAGTTATAAGCACACTGGAACAAGATCAACAAGTGTCAAAATAAAATAAATATGTACTGTGTTACCAATGATGAAACACTCAACTGTGTCACAACTTCGGAACATACAAGTTCCGTCATTTCCCACAAATAAAATAAAAACAAATAAAAATTCTTCTTATATCTCAAGTATTGCTCAATGTAACTAAATCAGTTCAAAATAACAGTAAAATAACAGTTCATCAAAAGTGAATAATTGTGACTTTCAACACTAATAGGTCTTCTAAACCACTTCATCCCAATCACCATCATGCTCTCAGTGCCCTCACCTTAATGGTGTGATATACACACATGAAAAATCACATTCAGCTTCAGTTGGAGGGTGGATGTGATTTTACATGCATGTACTCTTAGTATGTTGTGGCACATTTGAATGTTTGAGGATTGGTAGCGCAGCACAAATTTATTTTATTTTGATACTCAGGAATTGGTTGTTCCCAATTTTGTGCATGCAGCAATTCATTGATTTGCTATATATTAATATTGTGAGGGGTTAGCTCGGTAGCGGGTGTGTGTGACCCCCTGGATGGGTTCACAACACAAAGTCAGGCACAGCAGACAGCGGTGTAGGTTCAAAAAACAAAAGATCCGGTTTATTTCTGCTACATGCAGTGATACATAAACAGCCAAACAAAATAAAACAGGAAAATAAATCCTGGTCAGCTTGACCTCTAACTACACACGTAGACTCCCTGTCTAACAACTGGGTGCAGCCTTGTGCTGCCCCAGTCCCTGTCTCTATTGTAGGAGTTTGCCACACAGGCGTTAACTCACCGCACAGAACAGATCTCAGACTCCCCAGTCTATACACACAAAACTGGTTCCAGGATGGAGCATCTCCCTATGCATGCTGGGTTTTTTTGTAGAGGTCTTAATGAGCCCACTTACTACAGCTGGGCTCATTAACTCTTCCCCTCTAATTGTAAAAGTCTGCATACAGCCTGAATCTAGGACACACATATTTCCCATCCTGAATACAACCAGGTGATTTTACCTGCGTGCTGCCACAATATATTGATTCTATTTATATTTCCTGTGATCATTTACTTATTTGAGCACACTTGGTAGCACAGGAGTTACTTACTCACACACACACCAAGATCTACAAGTGCTTTTCTGTATTTGCAGAAATGTCTGCAAAAAATAAAAAGAAAAAAATAAAATGAATACAGCCATCACATGTAAGGAATTGTAAGCTACAATATATTACATGTTTGGGTTTATGTATCCTTTAAGCAGGTTTCCAAAACACATGAAGGCTGATTTAATAAAGGAATAGAGCAAGGCCTGGCAATTCCAGTGACATGTGCCAGAGATAGCACCCTGTCCTATATGCTGCTGACCTCCTCTCATGCCCTACTGACCCCATCCTCTGCCCTGCTGAGCCCATCGTATGCTCTGCTGACTCCATCCTCTTTTATGCTGACCCTAGTCCTCTGCCCTGCTGACCCCATCCTCTACCCTGCTAATTCGACCCTCTACCCCTGTCCTATGCCCTGAAAACCCCATCCTCTGCCCCGCTGACCTCTGTCCTATCCCCTGCTGACCCCTGTATACTGCCATGCTGACCCCTGTCCTATGCCTTACTTTCTCCATTCGCTGACCTGCTGACCTCATCCTCTGCTTTGTTGACCCCTATCCTTTGCCCTGCTGACCCCATCCTCTGCCCTTTTGACTCCATCCTCTTTAATGCTGACCTCATCCCATGCCCTGCTGACCCTCACCCTTTGCCCTGCTGACCTAATCCTCTGACCCCCATCCTTTGCCCTGCTGACCCCTTGTTCTGCCCTGCTGACTCCACCCTCTTCCATGCTGACCCCTGTCCTATGCCCTGCTGACCCCATCCACTGTCCCGCTGACCCTTGTCCTATTCCCTTCTGACCCCATCCTCTGCCCTGTTGACCCCTGTCCTATGTCTTGCTGACCTCATCGTCTGCCCTGCTGACCCCTGTCTTCCACTCTGCTGAATGCTGTTCTATGCCCTGCTGATCCCATCCTCTGCCCTGGTAACCCCTGTCCCCTGTACTGCTAACTCTTGTACACTGCTCTGTTGACCTCTGTACACTGCCCTGCTGATCCCTGTACACTGCCCTGCTGATCCCTATACACTGTCCTGCTGATCCCCTGTCCTCTGCTCTGCTGACCCCTGTCCTCTATCCTGATAATCCCTGTTGTGCACCCTGATGAACCATGTTCTTTGCCCTATTGACTTCAGTCCCCTGCTTTGCTGATACCTGTTCTTTGCTCTGCAGACCACTGTACACTCCCCTGCTGACCTCCTATATTCTGCCTGGGTGGCCTCTGTGCACTGCCCTAAGCTACCTGCTTTCATTTTGTATGAAGGTCTATGAGGTGTAAAGGTGCAGAAATTGGGGTGATCTGAGGTCTGATGGTGCAGGATTAGGGGTGATCTGAGATGTGATGGTGCCAGAATCATAGTGATCTGAGGTATGATGGTGCAGAAATTAGGGCTGATCTAAGGTGTGATGGTACAGGAATTGGGTAACTGGGGCTGATCTGAAGTGTGAGGGTACAGAAATTGTGTTGCTCTGAGGTGTGAAGGTGCAGGAATTGGTTCTGATCTGAGGTGTAAAGGTGCCGGAATTGGCAGGATTTGGAGTGTAATGGGGCATAAATTGGGATTTGAGGTGTGAAGATGCAGGAATTAGGGTTGTCCAAGGTGTGAAGGTGCAGAATTTGGGATGATCTGAGGTGTGAAAGCTTGGCATTCATTCAAGTAGTTTATGGCATCTACTTTATAAAAGTTTCTTTTCGTGATTGAGAGTGGGAAGTTGAAATTTTATGTAGCTGGCACACTCAATTTCTGTGAAAATATTTCTCGGCACACTGTGCTCAAAACATTGCCTACCCCAGGAGTAAAGTTTCAGGAATAAATGTTCCAGTGCAGGCTAGAAAATAAAACTAAGCATCTAAGCATTTTCTGTGCTTAAGAGAGTTTTGTTTCCTACAATTTTATACATTTTACTATTGTGTTTTTTTTGTATGTAGAGTGGGGTACAAACTAGTACACTGCAGTAGATATATTTGATAGATGTGCAGAACAAAAACTTTTTTTTTGTTTATATTCAGTATTTACATAAATTAGTTTAGTTAAATTTGCTTAACGTGTTTAGATTGTTTAATTCATTTTCAGAACTTGTTTTGTTTATTTGAATTTGACTCTATTCAAATTGCATTAGAATTCAAATCATATTTTATTTTAATTCCATTTGAATTGCATTATTTTCTAATTCTATTCAAAATTGAATTTATTCTATTTGAAATTCGAATTTTGGAAGATGATTATATTATTTCTATTCCATTCTATTCTATTGTTTGTTTCAATTTTATTATTTTCTTTTCTATTATATTCTATTCATTTCTATTCTATTTAAATTCAAATGTATTCTATTCAGATCTCAGAAAACGCTTATATTGGTATAGTCTGTCTATTCTATTATGTTCTATTGTTTATTCTATTCTTTTCTATTTTAATATTTTATTTTCTATTCTATTAATTTCTATTCTATTTGAAATTTGAATTTTGGAAGATGGTTATATTCTTTCTATTCTATTCTGTTGTTTTTTATATTCTATTCTTTTATTTTCTATTCTATTCTTTCTAACCTATTTAAATTAAAATATATTTTATTCAAATTGTGTGAAATGGTTATATTCTTTTATTTTCTATTCTATTCTTTTCTATACTATTCTTTTCTATTCTATTCAAATTCAAATGTATTCTATTTGAAATTTGAATTTCAGAAGATGGTTATATTCTATTTTATTCTATTGTATTCTTTTTTTTATTCTATTCTATTCTATTCCTTTATTTTCTATTATATTTTATTCTGTTTTCTTTTTTATTCTGTTCTGTTTTACTCTTTTATATTATATTATTTTATTTTCTATTCTATTCCTTTATTTTCTATTCTATTTTATTCTCTTCTGAAATTAGAATTTGATTAAAAAACGATTCAAATTTGATTAAAAAACAATTAGAATTTGATTAGATACTGTATGAATTTCATCCAAAATTTTGATTTGTTATTTCAGATTCATTTAAATTTGTTACTTTTGTAATATGGAAATTTGGATACATCTGAATTTCCAAATAATGAAAAATTTGTCAGAATTTCAATTCAGAGCAAAACTAACCGCACATGTCTAATATTTGAGCTTACGCCCTATAAACATAAATTTGAATTCCGCATTTATGGTTTACTTGCCGTTTTATGATTTACAGCACTTGTACCAAAGGACAGCTAAACTGCTTGAAACAATCCAATAAAGGTAATAACATTTTTTATTAAATATTACTAATTGTATTTACAATATTTATGGTTATCAAGTCAACACAAGTCACACAGAGCAGTTGGAGAAACAGAAAAATCTATGAATTGCAAATCTTTTGATTTCTCAGAATATAGGTAAAGATTTATCCAATCTTAATAAAAATATATAATTCATATATTATGGTTTCCAGAAATGCATAATGCTTTGCGGGTTAGACAGATCTGAATATTCAGACACATTATTGACTCTACAATTACGAACCTCGGGATACCCATTAGTTGTTTGTTTTTAACCACTTGCTTACTGGGCACTTAAACCCCCCTCAGTCCCAGACCAATTTTCAGCTTTCAGCGCTGTTGCACTTTGAATGACAATTGCGCGGGCATACAACATGTACCCAAATGAAATTTTTATCATTTTTTTCCCACAAATGGAGCTTTCTTTTGGTGGTATTTAATTACAGCTCGGAGTTTTATTTTTTGCTAAACAAACAAAAAAAGATGCAAAAAAAAAAAAATTAATGTTTAATAGTTTGTTATAAAATTTTGCAAACGGGTCATTTTTCTCCTTCATTGAAGTGCGCTGATGAGGCGGCACTGATAGGCTGCACTGGTGGGCACTGATGGGCTGCATTGGTGAGCACTGATAGGCTGCATTGGTGGGCACTGATAGGCTGCACTGGTGGGCACTGATAGGCATAGTTAAGGCGGCACTAATAGACACAGATAAGGCGGCACCGATGGGCACAGATAAGGCGGCACTGATGGGCAAAGATGGGCACAGATAAGGTGGCATGGATGGGTGGCACAGATGGGTGGCACGGATGGGTGGCACGGGTGGACACTGATAGGTACCACTGATAGATGGGACTGATGGGCACTGATAGGTGGCACTGATAGGTGGCTCTGATAGGTGGCACTGCTGGGCACTGATGGGCGGCACTGCTGGGCACTGGTAGATGACACTGATGGGCATGGATATGTGGCACTGGGGTGCAGCACCTTTGTTGAGGCAGATTGTGGGCACTGCTGGGTGGCACTGTGGGCACTGCTGGGTGGCACTGCTGGGTGGCACTGTGGGCACTGCTGGGTGGCACTGTGGGCACTGCTGGGTGGCACTATGGGCACTGCTGGTTGGCACTGACGGGGGGCACTTACTTTTTTTAATGTGGCACTGGCAGGGGGCAGGTGGGCACTGGCAGGGGGCAGGTGGGCACTAGCAGGGCTGGCCATGATCGGGACTGATGTCCCGATCACGGCTGCCGGTGAACAGCTTTTTTTTTCTCCTCGCGCTGACAGCGCGAGGAGGAATAATAGCCGATTACTGGCTCCGTTATATCACATGATCAGCTGTCATTGGCTGACAGCTGATCACGTGATAAGGGGTCGGGATCGACCCCTTGCACGGATCGGTGATCAGGCGAGTCTCGTAGACTCGCCGATCACAGAGCGCGCCGCTCCCTGATGGTGTCTTGCATGTGGATTTTGTGAACACAAGTGGATTTTTTGAACTAAAGTGGAGAGTTAACAACCAGGAGTTGAAAACAGGAGTTAAGACAGGAGTCTCTAACCTCTATCCTACCTCCATCCTCCCCTCCATTTTAAAGATCCCACTGCAAGGGGCAACCAGACAGCTTTCTAGAAATGTCAGGCTGACAGCAAACCAGATTCACCGGAACTAGAGTGTTTAACGGGGACCACCGCAGCCAGGTAAGCTCGCACCTCCACTCCCCCCCCCCCCCCAGTGATTGTTCCAGGGACTCCATCCGACCGCCTACGGGGGTCAGGAAGGAATCTTTGCCCCACTGGTGCGTTTGGCTGCTACTGTCAGGGGGTTTTTCGCCTTCCTCTGGAACAATCAGGAACAACCATAGGTTAGCATACCCCTACCTCCGGCCTCTTTTCCATTTTTTACGCTATCCTAGGACGACTATTCCAGATCACAGCCAGACTTCTTTTCTGAGCGGAGACCTTCACCTTAAGTAAAGGTAGCTGGAACAGCCAGCAACCGAATACAACAACTCCTTCCGCATCCATATAGGTATCCCCTGATCAACTTGCGCGCTAATAGCCTCAAGCACGGCGGCAAGTCTGATACCTAGCCCCACCACCCCATAGTACCATCAACAGCATCCACAAACCATGTGCTACTTCAAATACTCAGCTGAAGTTCTGCACAGACTAAGGAACATCAACACCACATTGCCATCTTCCATACAAAAAATACTTCAAAGAGAACAACTATTAAAAACCGGACGACAAGCAGCTCCCAACCACAGGAAGACATCTACTCGACCACTACAATTAGATTGCGCCTTGATTAATGCCAGGTCTGCAGTCAAACATAGACTGGAAGTACACCACTTCATCATCGAGAACGATGTAGACTGCCTCTTCATCACCGAAAGCTGGTTAACCTCTGACTGCAACACCATCCTCACGGAATTGGTGCCGGAAAACTACAGGATCCTAACCAAACACCGGATAGGGAAAAAAGGAGGAGGCCTAGCAGTGATCTTTAAAGGTCACCTGGATCTCACTAAACCATCATCTCAGAACCCAGTGCCTTTTATGGAAACCCTGACGCTACATCTTCAACCAACACCCCATGACACCACTCATATTCTACTGTGCTACAGACCACCGGGACCAAAGTCCAATCTTCTTTCACCCCTCACGGAATCCTTTGCAATGCACACCCTAAAATTAAAAAATTTCCTGGCACTCGGAGATTTCAACCTTTGGGCAAACGAGCCTAAAGACCCCATCGCGACTGCCTGCATCAATCAACTAGAAGAACTGGGTCTACAGCAACTGATAAAGACTCCCACGCATGGGTCAGGACACACCCTGGACCTCATTTTCAAACAGAACATCAACGTCAACATATGTGACAACATAACTCTGCCATGGACGGATCACCACGCCATCAAATTCAAAATCGCTACCAACATCACCAACGCAAACCTGAAACCCGTAACAACACACTGGACCAGATCGCATAAAAAACTGTACTCCGAAGCCTTCAAAACCACTCTGTCCAAAAAGATATCTACAATAACCTTAAACCACTCTACAGAGGAAACACTCAACTCCCTGAACAAGGCATTACTGCAATCAGCAGACTCGGTAGCACCAAAACGCAGGGCACTCATCAGGAAGAAAAATGCTGGATGGTTTAATAGCTCCCTCTCCGTACTAAAGCAAGAACGCAGAAGAGCGGAAAGAACATGGAGAAGAAATCCCACCGAGGAAAACCTGTTTAACTACAAAGGTCTCACAGAGAATTATCGGAAAGCAATCTTCAATGCCAAAAAGGACCACTTCTCATATACAATCTCAACGGCCGCAAACCAACCACGGGAACTGTTTAAACTGGTTAATCAATCAATGAATCCGGTGTGCCTAGAACCCCCAGAAAGCGAATCCCAGGATTACTGTGACAAACTGTCGGATTTTTTCATCGATAAAGTCAAAACCATCAGGGAAACAATTTGTCAGAAGAAAACATCCAACCTCAGCCAGCAAATACATAAAGAGGATGTCTGCACCAACATACCGCAACCGCCAAAATTTTCACTATCCCCAATTACCGTAGACACCGCAAAAAACATCATTAATAAACTGCGTGACAGTACCTCACCTATTGACATCATCCCCACAAAACTACTGAAAGAATGCTCCGACATCGTGGCTCCAACCATAACCCACCTCATAAACCGATCATTCCACGAAGGGATTGTTCCCAGCATCCTCAAACAAGGCATTGTCAAACCTCTACTCAAGAAACCAAACCTGGACCCTCAGGATCCAAACAACCGTAGGCCAATTACAAGCCTCAACACCATTTCTAAGATCATGGAGAAAGCTGTAGTACATCAGCTACAACTTCACCTGGATACTCACAAACTCCTGGACCCACTGCAATCAGGCTTCCGCCCGGGTCATGGAACAGAAACAGCTCTCCTCAAGATTTGGGATGACGCCCTCGAAGCAGCAGATGACGGAGAGCCGTGTCTCCTCGTACTGCTAGACCTAAGTGCAGCGTTTGATACAGTAGATCACAATACTCTACTCGTCCGCCTCACAGAAGTAGCCGGAGTCCAAGACATAGATCTCCAATGGTTCGCGTCCTTCCTAGGAAATCGGTCACAGACAGTGAAACTAGGAAAATTCCTCTCCGAAACTCGGGCAGTCACCTGCGGAGTCCCTCAAGGCTCTCCATTGTCACCCGTTCTCTTCAACATTTACATTCGCCCACTCCTTCAAATCATCAGATGCTCAGATCTCTGCTTCCACTCTTACGCTGACGACACGCAACTTTATTTCCGGATCAATGGAAAAAAAGATCACCAACAACAACTTGAAAACTGCCTCAAATCAATAGAGGACTGGATGACCACCAACTCCCTCCAGCTGAACGAATCAAAGACAGAGCTTCTTATCTTACACCCAAATCATAAACCCGCAACCAAAACCTCCTGGTCTCCACCAACCGTCTTTGGGCAGACTATCTCCCCAAAGACCAAAGCGAAGAGTCTCGGGGTTATTTTAGACACACAAATGTCAATGGATGCGCAAATAGGATCTGTAGTCAGTCGATCTCACCATCTGCTGCGCATGCTTCGCAGACTCATCCCTTTTATCCCAAAGAATGACAAAGCAGTGGTAGTTGGAACAATCATTAATTCACGACTTGACTACGCAAACTCGCTTTACATAGGATTACCACAATATCAACTTGCGCGATTACAACTGATCCAAAACACGGCGGCAAGGCTGATAACAGGAAAAAAAAACCTGGGAATCCATCTCTCCTTCACTGAGGAGCTTACATTGGCTAACCGTAAAAAATCGGATCACGTTCAAGACCCTGTGCCTCACCCACAAATGCGTGCATAGAGAAGCTCCGCAATACCTAATGGAGAAAATAAATCATTACACACCAAACCGCAGTCTTCGATCAGCCAACAAAAACCTCCTCCTCGTGCCCAAAGCCCGGTATAAATCCAAGGGTGATCGGAGATTCGCTGTCCAAGGGCCTCGGCTATGGAATGCTCTACCAATCAACATCCGCCAGGAAGAAAATCACCTGGCTTTTAGGAAAAAACTCAAGACCTTCCTCTTTTAGCAGATGATCAAAGCTCGCCACAGCGCCTAGAGGCGATTCAGTTCGCATTGTGCGCTATACAAGTATTTCATTCATTCAGGGGGCGCACAGGGCGCTCGTGCACGGGACTACGTCTATTGACGTCGTCCCGGAAAAGGAGATCCGCGCTGTAGCCGTCATTTGGCTATAGCGCGGATCTCAAGTGGTTAAAGTACATTTCACTATATTGTTTTTGAGAGTATAAGTAATGATGGTGGTAGGCAGGCACATGTCTGTCAGAAACCATGAATTAGACTGAGACAGTAGTACAGTTAAATCTCACTTGTTTAATAATAATAAAAAAAGGTAAACATTGTAAACGTAGTCAAAACATAGACAGAGTTCAGGAACCGGAACAGATAGTCAGACAGGCTAAAACGTCAGGCATCCAGAGATGAGCGTAGTAGAACAGCAAGCAGGATCTGGAGCCAGAAGATATGTCAGCCAAGCAAGTCTTCAACAGGAACACATGAGAGCATCTCTAGAGATGTGACCAAAGCGAAGGCAGAGATCATCTGGACTGGACGGCTTAAGTAGGCAGGACTGACAAGCAGGATATCAACGGGTGAGTCACTGTGGAGATATAGAAGCTGGCAATTAGCCAACAGCTGAGCAGCCAGCTCAGAGAAAGAAGGGCTGAGCCCAGCCCTGACAATGTCTTACTAAGAACAATAGATTGGTCATGCTGTGTTCTCCTCTATAGCCAATGGACAATAAAAAGAAGAACAATTGTGTGAAAAAGTATTTTCCCCCTTCCTGATTTTTTATTTTTTTTGCATATTTCTCACACTTAAATGATTCAGATCATCAAACAAATTTTAATATTACACAAAGATAACCTGAGTAAATCCAAGATGCAGTTTTTAAATTATTATTAAGGGAAAAAAGCTGTTCGAACCTGCCTGGCCCTATGTGAAAAAGTAATTTCCCCCTCCCATGCTAAATCATGAATGAACTGTGATTAACTACAATTTTTTTGGAAAGCTGAGTTAAATTTCACTTTCCACACCCAGGCCTAATTACTGCCAGACCTGTTGAATCAAGATATCACATAAATAGATGCTGTCTGACAAAGTGAAGCATGCTAGCAGTTTACAAGAAGCCACACATAATGCCACAATCTAAAAAAAATAAAGAACAGATTAGAAACAAAGTAATGTACATATATTGGTCTAGGAAGGGTTGCAAAGCCTTTCTAAGGCTTTGGAACTTCAGTGAACCACAGGGAGAGCCATTATCCACAAATGGAGATAACTTGGAATAGTGGTGAATCTTCCCAGGAGTGGCTGGCCTACAAAAATTACTCCAAGATCATGATGATGACTCATCCAGGAGGTCATAAAAGAACCCAGAACAAATCTAATGAACTGCAGGCATCACTTGCATCAGGTAATCAGTGTTCATGATTCAACAATAAGAAAGACTTGGCATAAATGGCATCCATGAGAGAGTTCCAAGGCCAAAGCCATGGCTGACCAAAAAGAACACAAAGGCTCATCTCACATTTATTAACAAACATCTTGATTATCCCCAAGACTTTTAGGCAAAAATGTTGTGGTCTAATGAGACAAAAAAATTATTTTTGGAAGGTGTGCATCCCATTACATCTGGCTCAAAACAAATACAGCATTTCATAACAAGAACATAATACCAACAGTCAGGCATGGTGGTGGTAGCATGATGGTCTGGGGCTGCTTTGCAGCTTCAGGACAAGGATGATTTACCATAATTAATGGAACCATGAATTCTGAGCTCTACCTGAAAATCCTAATGGAGAATGTCCGGCCATCAGTTTGTGACCTCAAACTCAAGTGCACTTGGGTTATGCAGCAGGACAATGATCTGAAACATAACAGCAAGTTCACCTCCAAATGGTTCCAACAAAGCAACATGTAGATTTTGGAGAGGCCTAGCCAAAGCCAAGACTTAAATCCAATTGAGATTCTATATCATGACCTTACACAGGCCATTCATGCTGGACAACTCTCCAATATGACTGAATTAAAACAATTCTGCAAAGAAGAGTGGGCCAAAATTGCTCCAAAGCAATGTGAACGACTCATTGGCAGTTATCGCAAATGCTTGATTGCAGTTGTTGCCGCTGAGGGTGGCACAACCAGTTATGAGCTTTAGGGGGCAATTACTTTTTCACATAAAGCCAGATAGGTTTGGACAGCTTTTTTGCCTTCACCCTTTGAGGACCAAGGGATGTATATGTCCCATGTTTTTAATTACCTGTATCATCTGATTAAGAACTTAAAATACTTTTATTTTTTTGTTTGAGTCAAAATATTAGTTCTTATCAACAAATGGTTGTCATAATTCCTCCCCCAAAAATGACACAAGTGTGGAAATGGCTTTATTTATTGTTCAAATACATTCTTAAAGGGAAAAAAATATTATTATTTTGTATTGATGACGATAATCGTATTGTCCTCAAAGGGTTAAAAGAAATGAAACCTGTAATGAAACGTTCCGCACTCAGCTTGAGTGTTTTCTTCATATACCACTTCCTCCCAGTCTGAATATAGATATCAGATATTCCAACCCCTAACAACCACAAAACAAGATAATACTTGTTTGGTTATATATACAGCATTGCAGTGTGGCTGTACAGTGAGTCTGATTAGTAGCGATCCAACTGGATTTCTCGGTCACCCTGTGCCCCTAATAGAGACACAGGGTATACATAGGAGGTGCATGGGGAGCTGAAACAAGGTTTTCCCAAACACCCCCCCCCCCGGCCCAGAGTCACATCTCTCCTCTTTCGACAGCAGACTAACAAGGGAGGAGACCCCAGATGGGTTGACTCTGAACTTAGTCAGTAGTTCCAGTGCCCCAATGCCGGTACTCACACAGTACCCCAAATGAATTGTCCCAAACAGAGCATTACTCACCCAGCCAACATCTGCCTCTCAGAGAACATATCTGCAGCTGGGGAGAGGCCTGGACTGGCCCTTCTCCCTGGAGTCCTTTCAGCCACTGGAGAGAAGATGGGTGGCTGGGCTCACTTCGTCGTGCTGTTGGGGATCTGAGCCGACTGCCCAGGCTCCCTGGAACTCCACAGTTGTTGCAGTGCTGGGCAGAGGTTGGTAACACTCTGCCCTGTTGCCAGCACTTCTGCTGGGGACTTAAAATCATCCACTTTCAGCTAACTTTTGGGGCAGGAGGCTGGATTCCTCCACTCCCAAACTGTGTAGCTGCCATTCGGGAGATGAGCTGGCTGATTCCTCTTCCGTTCCCTCATCTGGCTGCTGGGACGACATGTCTCTGGTACTGTCTCCCAGTTGCACAGATCTTTGCTGGGGAGGAAAAACTGCTTCCTCCACCCTGGCTGACTGTTGGGGAGGGACGATAAACACCTCCTCTACCCTCTCTTCCTGTATCCTGATCTGCTACTGGAAAGTGACCGCCACCTTCTCACTCTGAGCCTCTGAAACTGCCACAGATGTGGGGCAGAGGTCTTGGACCCTCTGTCCGGTGCCCAGTGCTTCAGCTGGGGAAGTTCTTTGTACCTCCACAGATGCTGCTGTTGGTGCTGGGCAGAGCTCCATGATGTTCTGCCCTGATGCTAGCTCTTTTTCTGGAGGCTCACTTATTTGTTATTCCTCAGCAGAAAAGTAAATTAAATCACAAGTCTCTGGAATTGCTGAAAATCCAGGGCATGGGTTGGCTGCACTTGGGCCCAGTGCCAACACTTTGGCAGGTGACTATAACATCCTCTAATGAAAGGTCAACTAAATCCATACATTCTGTGGTCTGTGGTTGGAGAGATGAGCCGACTGCTACATCTCCCGTACCCTTATCCAGCTGCTGAACAGACATTTCTCCATCCAAGATCATCCCATGCAGAAACAGGATCATCAAGGTCAGTCAGCACTTGCTGCATACACCATAAGACCTCCGCATCCATAGCTGCGGGGGCATGTTGGCAAAGCACACTGTTACTCTGCGACATTGCCAGCTCTTCAGATAGGCTTTCAGAGTTGTCAGCTGGTATTTCCTGATAATCCCAGTAGAGCTGCTCGATTAATCGTTAAGAATAGAAATCGCAATCTTTTTCCCTTCCCGATCTTCAAAACAGCATGTCACGATATCTTTTTAACAAGTGCAGAGTGTTCTGATGGGGGAATCCAGGCTGCCTGCCAAGTTTTATCACAACACAATAAGTAGAAACAAAGTATCTATTCTTTTTTTATCAAAGGAAAGAACTCTGGCTTGTAAATGAAGGAAGTTTAACCATTTAAATACCAAATCTTTTCTGACATTTGTTGCTTACAAGCAAAAATCATTATTTTCTGCTAGAAAATTACTTGGAACTCCCAAACATGATATATTACTTTTTTAGCAGAGACCTTAGAGAATAAAATGGTGGTGGTTGCAAAATGTTATGTCACACCATATTTGTGCAGTGGTTTTTCAAACGCATTTTTTTTTTAAATACACTTTATGAATAATAAAAAAAAAAAAAACAGTAAAGTTAGCCCAATTTTTTTGTATTATGTGAAAGAAAATGTTTTTTTTTTGTTTCACAAGGTTTTTATTGAAGAGTATAAAAGCACAATACAATGTCTTATTGGTATAACAGCATAAACATAGTACATGTAGTATATGGGTTTCACTACTAGTCAAGATACAGAAAAGTGTTAATATGATTACATATCTCGTCTGAATTTGGATTTTGGGTAAACATAGATTAAGATTTGCAGAATTTAAGAGATTTTCAATGTGATTGTCACATATTGAAGGTAGGGAAGAGAGGGGAAAGAGGGGGGGGGGGAATAAAAAATTAAATAATGGAGGGGAAGGAGGGGGGTATACAATAAAGTGAAGTACAGTCACCACGTTGTTTTCTTATACATTTGTCAGAGGTTGCTGTCAAGTATATGGGTACCTTTATTAGGTAAGGGTAGCTTTATAAGCCTGAGAATTTTTGAATTTTATCCAATTGTACCAGGTAGAAGTAAAATTGGATATTTTCTCATGCAAAATACTTATGAGTTCTTCTATTTTTTCTATATTGTTAATTCTCCTGAACCATTCATTTTTAGAAGGGACTGTGTTAGAGCGCCAGTGACATGGAATACAGTGTCTTGCTGCGTTTATCATGAACATAAATTTCAGATACTGTTTTTTTGGGGATAGAATTATAGTGTAACAAATATTGTGCTGGGGTGAAACTTATGTTTTCTGAGGTGATTGAGAGTATATGTTCGTGAACTATTTTCCAGAAGTTCTGGATTAAGGGGAAAGACCACCAAATGTGTATCATCGATCCCTCTTCATCTTTGCACCTCCAGCATCTGTCCGAGATCTGGGGATAAAATTTATGTAGTAGAGAGGGAGTTCTATACCACCTCATGATTATCTTAAAACCACACTCTTGGGTGGTGACGTTAAAGCCCCGTACACACGAGAGGACTTATGTCCGACAGACTTCCGAAGGAGTTCCGTCGGAGTTCTGCCGGAGTTCCGACGGAGTTCTGACGGACTTTTCGGCGGAGCGGACTTGGCCACACACAATCACACTAAACTCCGACGGATTCGAACGTGATGACGTACGACTGGATTCGAATACGGAAGTTCATAGCCAGTAGCCAATAGCTGCCCTAGCGTCGGTTTTAGTCCGTCGGAATAGCATACACACGAGCGGAGTTTTCAAAGGGACCCGGGTCCGGCGGAGTTCCGTCGGGAAAATTTGAAGCATGTTCCATATTCTAAAGTCCTTCGGACTTTGGCGAGTCAAAAGTCCGTTGCAGCCCACACACGATCGAATAGTCTGACGGACTCAGTCCGTCGGACTTTGGACGTTGAAAAGTCCGCTCGTGTGTACGCGGCATAAGTGACCCTTTATGTGCGTACAAGTAGATTGTTTCCCAGTTCTCTTCTGTTAGGTTAGTTTCTAGGTCTTTTTCCCATGCTTGACACAACACGCTGAAGAACTCTGTGCTGTTTCCAAACAGCGAATGTAGAGAGTGGATATAATATGTCTCTGTGGAGTTTTTTTTATACATAGGGTTTCTAATGTTGTAAGCGGTCTTGTCCAGAATTGGGTTGTCTCGCGTCTGGTCAATAAGTGCCTGATTTGCATATAAGTCCATTGAGGGAGTACATGTGGATCAATTTCCATGTTCAATTCATTTCTGGTTAAACGTTTCCCTCTTTTAAAGAAGTGTTTGACTAGTATTTCATTGTGAGGCCAGGACCTGATCAGGAAGTGCTGTTCCTGACCTGGTGGGAAATCAGGATTATCTCTAAGTGACGTTAGTGGGCTAAGCCAGGGAGAAGGGTTAGAGATTTTGAAAGTGTTTTGAAAGGTCTCTAGGGTAGGGCTTATGAGTGATTTGATAGTTTTTGAGTGGTGTTTTGGATTTATCCATGGTGATGATTTTATCGGTTCTGAGAATTGACTTTGCTCTAGTGAGACCCAATCTTTGACAGAATGGTGTATGTTCCAATCGACTATTCTTGCTAGAAGAGCCGCTTGATGGTACTTTAAGTCGGTAGTGCTATCCCCCCTTTATTTTTAGGTAGATTTAACTTAGTGAATTTGACTCTGGGCAGTTTGCCCCTCCAAATAAAACTCGAGCATGCTTTGCAGAATGATGTAAAGAACGATGACGGCAGTCGAATGGGGACAGTTTGCATGATGTATAAGAACCTGGGTAATATTGTCATCTTGATTAGAGATGCTCTCCCAAACCAGGAGACATTAAGAGAAATCCACCTTTTTAGATCATCATGAGTTTCCTTTAATATGAGTAGGAAGTTGATTTGAAAGAGCTCATTTAAATTTGTTGTAATTTCTATTCCGAGATAAGTTATATTTTGCTTGGCCCAGGAAAAGAGGAAGTTTTTCTTGCATAGTTCTACTGTACTAGTGGGTAAGGTAATGTTGAGTGCTTTGGATTTTGAGTGATTGATTTTCAAATTAGAAAGTAATTGAAATTGTTCCAGGTCTTGTATAAGATTGGGCAAGGAAATATGTGGGTCTGAAAGGAAGAGGAGCATATCATCAGTGAAGGCTGCGACTTTATAAGTGTGTTTTTGGATTTCTATTCCCTTTATATCTGGGTTGGACCTTATTTTGTTGAGTAAATGTTCCAGTGTGAGGACAAACAACAATGGAGACAAGGGGCAGCCCTTTCTAGTTCCATTGTGCGGGTTCGAAGGCGTCCGACAGATGGCCATTGACTCAAACTCTAGCAGTTGGGTTAGAATACAGAGCTTTGATGTAGGGTCTCATTTGCGGTAAAATACCTATATGTTTTAATACTTCATCCATGAAGTCCCAGGCCACTCTGTCAAATGCCTTCTCAGCATATAGGGACAGAAAGAATCCTGTTTTTTTGTGGGATGTTAGCCAATGGTTTATGTTTAGTGCTTTAATTGTGTTGTCTACCTGGAATAAATCTCACTTGATCCAAGGGGATGAGGGAAGTTAGTAGTGGTAAGAGTCTATTAGCTAAAATCTTAACATATATCTTTACGTCCACATTAATTAAAGATATTGGTCTGTAATTAGAAACCTGGGAAGTGTCTTTGCCTTCTTTGGGTATTACTGTTATGTGTGCTTCTAGCAATTGTCTTGGGGGGGTTTTGTTCAGAGTGTAATGTTTGAAATGTTTTCAGAAATATTGGTTTTAGGATATCGGTGAATGACTTATAATATTGTAGTGGTAATCCGTTGGGGCCTGGGGCTTTGCTTAATTTCATGTATTTTAATGCTTTGTCAAATTCAGGACCAGATATAGGGGCCTCAAGTTCTGAAGCTGTGGTCTCTGTTATATGGGATGGGCTGTATTTCTCAAGGAATTTTTGAATAAGTCCTTTCCCTTTGTCTGAGTTGAGAGGGCATTTGGTATTAGATGGAATGTTATACAAAGTGTGATAGTATTCTTCGAACTGTTTGGCGATCTCATTCGAAGAATGGGGTGTCCCTTGGTTATCTCTTATTTGATGTATTGTTGAAGCTGCCTTTTTGCTCTGAACTGCTCTTGCCAAAAGTCTCCCACTTTTGTTTCCCTGTTCATAATAGATCTTATGCCTTAATGCCTCGTACACACGATCAAACAATCCGGTGGACAATCCCCCCGTGTGTAGGCTCCGGTGGACTTTTTTTACCCAAAAGTCCGGCGGACTAAGAAAGTATTTTTGCACTCCAATATGTCCGCCAGACTTGCATTTCGGAGGACAATTCGTCAGTGTGTGTGCCAGTCTGCCGTACTTTTGAAATGAACAGACTTTTCCCGCCCGGAGAAAAGTCCGCTCATTTTGAGCACGTCTCCAGGTAGCCGGGGCCAGTGAAGGAGGTGTCGCTGTCCCCGTCACCTGGTATGGACTTAAAGGGATATATATATATATATATATATATATATATATATATATATATATATAAGAATAAGGCAACTTGGTGGTTAGCTTGTGACATGTTTTTTCTCACTTCATAGAATTATTTTGTAGGTATATACATTTTTTTTCTTCTTCCCTGGATTTTACTCCCCCTTTTTCACACGAATTTAGATGGTATCAACTGGTTGTGATTTCTCATGTGGGATTCGTTGTGGGAAATGTGGGATTCGTTGTCTTGTGAACCCCCATTGTGCCTTATCCCTAATTTAATGTAATAAAGACATTATATTAAAGGTGCGCCTTGGTAAGAAAAATAATAGGCTTGTGCAATTCGTTTCGTAACAAATCGAAATTCGGCCGAATTTTGCATCTTTCAGACATTCGGATGCATCCGAATGTCCTAATAAGAAAATATCGAATTACAACGAATATGAAAGAAATATAACAAATTAATTAGAATGAATTCGACATGATTCAGTAATTCTTTAAAGATCTAATGAAACAAAAGGTCAGCTCAAAGTAAATCTTAAAGTCCAATCAGCTAATTCATTTTGTGCCGGAGGATGGAATACTGGCAAAGTGCATTCCTGAGAACTGAGTTAGAAGGGTGTTTTATTGTATTTGAGCCGAGGAGTAGAGATATTGTCATTGTGTGTGTTAAAAGATTCAATAAACAAACGACTTTCCAAACTATGAATCTTTATCACGAATGTCTATACATACATAATTAGCAAATTTCACCAAATACGAGCGAATGAATTCGACACTCTACGAATAATAATGAATTATCCGAAAACGTATTAAAGTAACATAGCGAATATAACAGAACGAAATGATGTATTTTACGAATGACAACGAACCAAAACTAAACTGAATTTTCCGTTGTGCACAAGTCTAAAAAATAACAATTCTTTTCTTCATTTCTTTAACCTTTGTTAAGTACCTAATATTATAACCAATCAAAAAAGACCTAGTCTAATAACTGACTCAAGTGAGGGCCTAGATGCATGACTTTGGAATATTCATTTGAACATAAAGTCATTTAGCTCCTGTCCCATGAAGCGTGGGTCACGGTTGTTGCATCTCATAAAGTCTGATGCGGTCAACTCCACATGGGAGTGAGGTTACTACTGAAAGCGTCTAAGTTCCTGAATTGCATGACAGGTTTAATAATGGGAAACTGCAATGTGGTAGATATTTTCAAAGTTACCATTCCTAGGTTTCTGGAAAAAAGTTAATGCAAGTGCGCTGCTTACATACAATCCCATCCAGTTCAGATAGATTGATTGTACTCTCATGGTGAAGAGTTCATTGTTTCTGTTCCCAATATCTGATATTGTTCTGGTGAACTAGGGAATGTTGGATTTGTTGTAGTCAGAGTGCGCTCCTTTCCTGTAACTCAGAAGGGAAGAGACACAGAAAGGGAAAAAAAATAAATAAAAAAATAAAAAAGATATAGGAGAGAAGGGAACAGAAACAGAGAGCGACAGGTATTGGGGGGGGGGGGGGGGGGGAGGGCATTAAATGTAAATCATTAATAGTCAGATATAGGATTTTAACTTGGTGGCCGGAGTTCGCCTTTTGGGAGTTGTTGCTTTCCTTTTTTCCTTGTAACTGCTGTGTGAATGAAGAAAGAGAGAGTGTAACTCAGCTGTCTATGTCTTTTTGCAAGGAAGACTGTCGTTGGATTTCCTGACATTCGTCCTTTATCAGACATCCATCTGGTCTGGGCGATTCAAGCGGTCTCTGCATCTTGGTGGAGAAATTCCAGGGCTTTCTTGGAGTATACCGTATATACTCGAGTATAAGCCGAGATTTTCAGCCTCTTTTTTGAGGCTGAAAGTGCCCCCCTCGGCTTATACTCGAGTCATCGCTGTCTGCCTGCTCGATCAGCGTGTCGAGCAGACAGACAGCGGCCATTCTATAATTCAAAAGCCGCGCCTCCGGCTCCGCCTTCGCCTGTGATAGGCGGAACACTGAATTTCCCAGCAGCCTGTGTTCCGCCTATCACGGACATCGTCTCATCCTCGTACTACGGACGAGGATGAGACGATGTCCGTGATAGGCGGAACACAGGCTGCTGGGAAATTCAGTGTTCCGCCTATCACAGAAAGGGAGGCGCGGCATTTGAACAGGGGAATGGGCGCCGACGAAGAGCGGTGATCCTGGGACGGGACCGGACGGAGGCTCGGCTCGGGACGGGACCGGACCGGACGGAGTCTCGGGACGGGACGGGACCGGACGGAGGCTCGGGACGGGACCGGACGGAGGCTCGGGACGGGACGGGACCGGACGGAGGCTCGGGACGGGACGGGACCGGACGGAGGCTCGGGACCGGACGGAGGCTCGGGACACAGGTAGGCTGGACACACAAGGCCACACACACACACACACACACACACACACACACACACACACACACACACACACACACGGATGGACACACACACACACAGGGATGGATGGATGGATGGACACACACACACACAGGGATGGATGGACACACACACAGGGATGGATGGATGGATGGATGGACACACACACACACAGGGATGGATGGACACACACACACACAGGGATGGATGGATGGATGGACACACACACAGGGATGGACAGGCATATCTCACCCTCGGCTTATACACGAGTCAATAGGTTTCCCAGTTTTTTGGGGGTAAATTGGGGGCCCCGGCTTATACTCGGGTCGGCCTATACTCGAGTATATACGGTACTTTTTCTGTTATATTGAGCCGATGGCGACCGACGATGATGGCCTCTGTTTCTGAGGGCTCGATGGATTCTCTCGAACTCCACGGGGGAATCAGGTGGTCTATCAAGCAAATCATTAAATATTGCTGCCGCAGTTTGTTCTAGTGGGTTTTGATCTGCTATTTCTGGGACCCCCCTGATTCTAATATTGTGGCATCTTCCTCTGTTATTGAGGTCTTCTAATGCCCCGTACACACGAGCGGACTTTTCGACATCCAAACTCCGACGGACTGAGTCCGGCGGACTATCCGATCGTGTGTGGGCTGCAACGGACTTTAGCGAAGCTAAAGTCTGACGGACTTTAGAAATGAAGCATGCTTTAAATTTTCCCGACGGAACTCCGCCGGACCCGGTCCCCTTTGAAAAATCCGCTCGTGTGTGTGCTACTCCGACGGACTAAAACCGACGCTAGGGCAGCTATTGGCTACTGTCTAGGAACTTCCTACGTCGAATCCAGTCGTACGTCATCACGTTCGACTCCGTCGGAGTTTGGTGTGATGGTGTGTGGTCAAGTCCGTTCGGTCGAAAAGTCCGCCAGAACTCCGTCGGAACTCCGGCGGAACTCCTTTGGAGGTCTGTCAGACTTAATCCCTCTCATGTGTACGGGGCATAAGTGTCCTTGGATTTAAATAATGTGTGATAGGTGCATGTCTGAGGTTTTCTGTACCTGTTTTATGGCATCTGAATGGCGTGCAGTCAGCTGTTCCACAGCTCCCATCCTTGCTGCAATTCCCTGTATGTCAGCTTTCAGGTCTGTGATGGCTGCAGACAGGGTAGCTTTGATGTCCAGGGCCACTGCTTGTAGATCTGAAAGACTGAGAGCTTGTGTGTGCTGCGTTGGCAATAAAATTTGATTTGCAGCGCTTTGAGCGCTGATCGCGCCGTCCGCCATAGCGCTGGAGCCGCCAAGCGGGCCAGAGGGCTTAGGCGAGGCCGCGGCTTTGGGGCCTTCACCCAGCGATGTCCGGAACATCTCGGGGATATTACTGATATGGTTCTGGGTTGCCTCCTGCGGTTCCCGGGATGCTGAGGAACTCCTGTCACCTTTTTCCATCCTTGGATTAAGTGGATTTAGTCCCGATTTTGCTTTTAGCTGCTCCTTTGTGCCAGAGAGCATAGATTAAGCATCCATCTTGGTCTGGAGTTAGGCCACGCCCCCAAGAAAATGTTACACCGCGAGAATAGTGAGAGAATGATGATCTTTATTTTAAGCATATAAATTGTGATTCTCATTTTAGCCAGGACCGTGCAGCTCTAAGTCCCAGGCAAAGGGAGTCCAGACCTGCTGCTGAGCAGAATCTAGCAGCTGTCTGTAGGCAATCTCCAGCTCCTATTCCTGATTGGTTAGAAACTCCAAATCTTCCAGTGCTGGGGAACTTCTGAGACATTCAGCATCCGTTCATTGTATTCTGAGATTTCTTCCAAATGCCACTCCAAACCGCTACCAAAGTCAGGGTCCTGTAACAGCCTCTCTAATAACAGCCGAAGGCAAAGCCTTCTGTTGGGGTGTCGTCCGCTGTACACGGGCACTTTTGGGCTACATACCAGTGGAGGGCTCTGTAGCTCTCGTCCAACCGCATCTCCACCTGGACCAGCCTGATTAACTCAGCTTTCCATTCCTTATGCGGTTGTTCCCCCGAAAAAATACTGCCACCAGTACCTTCCTGGAAAGAGGAGAGATATTTTCCCTGGTGTCTCTGCTCAAGGGCTAGCACTTCCTTCCAGAGTTCCTAGTGGATAGAGTCATACCATTCCATCAGGACCTGCTTTGATACTGGTCCTCTGTGCTGTATCTGCATCTCTCGCAACCTCCTTCTGAATTCCTCTTCCATGGCGCCTGGTGTCTGTACCTCTCCTCTTCTCCTGCTATCCAGACCTTGGATCCAGGTTGAGGTTTGGATGTCCCAGACTTCGGGAAGCATCCCACTGCTGCCACCAATGTAACAAAACGTCCCACACTCCGCTTGAGGGCTTTCTTCATATACCGCTTCCTCCCAGTCTGAATATAGATATCAGATATTCCAACCACTAACAACCACAAAACAAGACAATACTCATTTGGTTGCCGAACATGGACTGTTTATTGAAAACACAGGTAATACTCTGGACAACTGCTGTTGGAGGAATTCGCCCCCACAAATCTCACAGCTAATCTACATACACATCCCCTAATATCTAAGGCAGGCAGACACAATAGAATATTTAAATACAGCCACACCCCAAATGACCCAGCAAGGAGTACACAACAAAATGAGACAATATACAAAAATATACAAAATACAATTTATATATATATATATATATATATATATATATATGCACATACAACATTCCAGTGTGGCTGTACAGTGAGTCTGATTAGTACAGATCAGACTGGATTTCTCAGTCACCCTGTGCCCTTAATAGAAACACAGAGTGACTTAGGCATAGGAGGTGCATGAGAAGCTGAAACAAGGTTTTCCCAACCACCCCAAGAGATTCTTGGTTCCACAGGCCCCCCCGCCCATCACAAAACCATAATTTTAAAACTGCATTTTGTATTTCCTTGGGTTATCTTTGCGTAGTAATAACATTTTTTGATGATCTGAGTCATTTAAGTGTGACAAATATGCAAAAAAAAAAATTGAAATCAGAAAGGGGGCAAATACTACTTCACACAACTGAATGTGCCCAGCTCAAATTTTATAAATGGGGTTTACATACACTTTAAGTGAAAATTTACTAAACGTATTCAATTATGTGAAAAGACAATTCCAGTTTATTTATCGTATCTGTACATAACTGGGTATTTAACCACTCAAGGGCCGCCTCATGCACATATACGTCGGCAGAATGGCACAGATGGGCACAAGCAAGTACCTGTACGTTGCTCATTAAGTGCCCCGCCGGCGCGCTCCCAACCCGGTCCTGAGTTCCGTGACTGTGGCCGCGGGACCAGTGGACCCGATCGCCGCTGGTGTTCCCCGATCGGGTCACAGAGCTGAAGAACGAGGAGAGGTCTGTGTAAACAAACCTCTCCCCGTGCTTCCTACTGAGCCTGTCACTGATCGTCTGTTCCCTGTTATAGGAAAAGACGATCAGTGACGTCAGATGCCAAGCTACGCCCAACTATAGTTAAAAAAAAACACACACACACACACACACACACACACACACACAAACACACTTAACCCCTCCCCTAGTGGTTAACTCCTTCACTGCCAGTGTCATTTACAAAGGAATCAGTGAAATTAAATAGCACTGATTGCTGTATAAATGACAATGATCTCAAAAATGTGTCAAAAATGTCCAATGTGTCCGCCATAATGTCACAGTCACAATAAAAATCACTGATCGCCGCCATTACTAGTAAAAAAAATATATTAATAAAAATGCTATAAAACTATCCCCTATTTTGTAAACACTATAACTTTTGCGCAAACTCAAATCAATAATCACTAATTGCGTTTTTTTTTACCAAACATATGTAGAAGAATACGTCTCGGCCTAAACTGAGGAAAAAAAATGTTTTTTTATATATTTTTGGGGGATATTTATTATAGCAAAAAAGTAAAAATATTGTTTTTTTTTTAAATTGTCGCTCTATTTTTGTTTATAGCGCAAAAAATAAAAACCGCAGAGGTGTTCAAATACCACCAAAAGAAAGCTCTATTTGTGGGAAAAAAAGGACACCAATTTTGTTTGGGAGCCACGTCGCAATGGTTAGTTAAAGCGACGCAGTTCCGAATCGCAAAGAGGGGCCTGGTCCTTTGGCTGCAAATTGGTCTGGGGCTTAAGTGGTTAAAGTGAGCGCACCTACAATTTCTTGTGTGATGATTCTCATTATTTTTAGTAAATGAGCCCCAATGATTTGCTAGGTCTTTTACTGTGCTACAAATTCTCTCTACAAAAGTAACTAAACAAGCAGAGCAGATCCTGAATCATGGAATGTACAGTTATATACTTTCCATCTCATGGATTAGGCTGCATTTAGGACAGCATAACTTTTGTTGCAACACTTACTTCACTTGTCAAAAGATTTTATTAATACAATAGGAGGCATAACAAACATGTTGAGGGATATGTCATAAGTTACATATTGTAGCTTTTATTAAATATATAAAAAAAAATATATAAATTATGATATAGAAGTCATAAACAAGGTCAGGAGATTTTAAAAGCATTACAATACAACAAAAAAATATTTCACCAAATATGAAGTTAAAATTAGGAATAAACAATGATAGTGATATGTGGCAAAAAATCTAAGGAAAACATTGAACTTCAACATTTATAACATTTACAAGAGGAATTGAACAGAGAAAAGGGATAAGAGAGAAGAGCGAAGAGAAAAAAAAAAGAGAAAAAAGATAGAAACATGTTCATCAGATTGGATCAAGGAGTCCTGTGAGAATGGGGGAGGACTGAAAAAGATCCATTAGGATGATTTACCATGGCATTAGAACCGATTTGTCACTAGACATGTGCAAAAAGTATTTAATCCAGGATTCCAGATGCTTTCAAATTTGGGAATAAGATTGTTGTCAATAGCATCCATTTTAGAGTGGATCATAAAGTTATTCATTCTATGATTAGTCTCAGCGACCACTATAGACAGGGTTTTCTAAGCTTTCACTAAGGTTTGTTTTGCAGCTGTAAGCCCTTGTACACACGGTCGGACATTCCGACGGAAAATGTCCGATTGGACCGTTTTGTCGGTTAATCCGACCGAAAAAGTTTTAGAGCTGGGCTATAAAATCTTCCGACAACATGATCCGATCGTTTGTAGAGAATTCCGATTGGAAAAAGTGCCACGCATGCTCAGATCAAATTCCTAGACCAAAGCTATTGGCTACTAGCCTGAACGTAGTCCCGTCACGATCGGATTTTCCGACAACTTTGTCCGACCGTGTGTATGCAACACCAGTTTTGGATTTGGTTGTCGGAATGTCTGACCGTGTGTACGAGGGCTAAGGAGTTGGATAAAAAGCTTGAACTGTTAATTAGTTAAATTTACTGGTTTTAGTTTTATATATATTTTTATTAAAGATTTATAACAACAGAGAAAAACAAAGAAAACTAAATATATTCCAGGTAACAACTGTTTACATGGAGATTGACATTGTATTACAGTTACAGAGATAATCATATTGATTCCTTCCTAGATGGATCACAAACAGAATCACATATATGTATAGCAACAAAACAGGATCATTTTTGGTGTATTTGTTAATATGCAACTCCTCCCTCCTGGCACCAATTTGGGAATACACTGTACCCTGTTGGAAGAGTGCACAATCATTTGGTATATTCCTATCTTTATTAACCCTCTGTGGTCCAAGCTGCGCATTTCAGATAGGGTTATGTCAAACTAATGTTATAATCCATCTCTATATATAGTTGTCTGTACAGGAAGAGGTGGAATAAAAAAAAGAAAAAAAAAAAAAAGAAAAGCAATCTTAATAACGGAAAGATAACTGATATAGGTAAGGAGGGAAGTATAGGAACTAGGTATAGTTTTGGGATGAGCAGCACCTACTAGTGTTGTGTATGTACTTTAGTTTGTGATATTCAACTGATTGTTGGGCATGATGAGAAATGCTTACGTATTATCAGATTTTTGATACCAGTCCGTCCAAGGTTTCCAAGTTAGGCTTTTGGATGTATACTTGCCTTGAGAGGCAGCAAACATGAGTTCATATGAGATGTGGAGGTCAGTGGTTCTGATCACATCTCTAAGTTTTGGAATGTCATCTTTTAACCATCTTCTCGTTACTTCAAGGTGAGCCCTGGTGAGGACCTGAGTGGCTATACTTCTCATGAAGGCCACAGGAAAAGAGGGGGGGGCGAGAGAGTGCCCTTCCCTCCTGAACCTTACCAGGCCACATGCCCTCAACATTGGGAGGATGCTTTGGGGCCCCCCCAAAGCACCTTGTCCCCATGTTGTTGAGGACAAGGGCCTCATCCCCACAACCCTGGCCGGTGGTTGTGGGGGTCTGTGGGCGGGGGGCTCATCGGAATCTGAAAGCCCCCTTTAACAAGGGAACCCCCAGATCCCGGCCTCCCCCCCTGTGTGAAATGGTAAGGGGGTACAAAAGTACCCCTACCATTTCACCAAAAAAGTGACAAAAGTGTTAAAAATGACAGGAGACGGTCTTTATCAAAGTCTTCTTTCATCTTCTTTCTTCTGGTCTTCTTGATTCTTCTTTTCTTCATCCTTCAGTTTCTTCCTCCATCTTCTTCTTCCTCTGATCCTCTTTTTCCTCCGATTCGCTTCTTCTTGCTCCGGTGTTCTCGTCCAGCATCTTCCTCCACTGCGTCTCTTCTTCATTCTTGGGCCGTTCCGCGTAATGGGAGGCTCCCACTGTGTGACGGTTCTCTTCTTCTGACAGTTCTTATATAATGGAGGGCGGGGCCACCCGGTGACTCGGCCCCCTCTGATGCATAGAACCGTGCGTCAGAGAGGGGCAGAGTCACCAAGTGGCCCCGCCCTCCGTTATATAAGAAGAGAAGCGCCACACAGCGGGAGCCTCCCATTTCGTGGAGCGGCCCAAGAACAAAGAAGAGACGCCATGAAAGAAGATGCCGGAGGATGAGAACACTGGTGCAAGAAGAAGCGGATTGGAGGAAGAAGAAGATGGAGGAAGAAGATGTAGAAAAAAAGAAGGAAGAAGACCAGAATAAAGAAGACTTTAATTAAGGACTTGTCAAAGACTGTCTCCTGTCATTTTTAACACTTTTGTCACTTTTTTGGTAAAATGGTAGGGGTACTTTTGTACCCCCTTACCATTTCACACAGGGGGGAGGCCGGGATCTGGGGATCCCCTTGTTAAAGGGGGCTTCCAGATATCAATAAGCCCCCCACCCACAGACCCCCGCAACCACTGGCCAGGGTTGTGGGGATGAGGCCCTTGTCCTCATCAACATGGGGACAAGGTGCTTTGGGGGGACCCCAAAGCATCCTCCCAATGTTGAGGGCATGTGACCCCCACGCATTTTTCTTAATTTTTTTTTCTTAATTTTTTTATTAAAGATATTGTCCTAAAGGGGAGGTGGGCTCCTTCCCCAGGCTTTGGCAAGGCCACAACCATGGCTTCTAGCATTTCTGGAGGGAAAAGAGGCAGAGGCAGCTGCTGATCCAAACACTTGGTTCAAGAAAGGGGACAGTAAGGTTTTAAACTCTTTGTAATGTTCACCACTGAAACCGTCGGGTCCTGGTGATTTATTCATGGGTAGTGAGTCTATGGTTTGTTGTATTTCAACGTCAGTAAATGGTTGATTAAGAGATTTAATCTGGTGTGGAGTTAGTTTTGGTATAGATAATTTCCCTAAAAGGTCATTTATGGGTTTGGATGGTGTATGGATCATCTTTTAAATGGTATAGGGACCCATAATAGTGGCTAAAAGAGTCTGAAATTTTTTGTGGGTGATATTCTTTTTGATTGGTAGATGGATGAATTATAAATGGTATTCTTGATTTGTACCTATGACCCTGAAGATTCTGTGCTAAGAGTTTTTTTATCCGTTCACGTAATAAGTCATTTTGAGTCTCTTAAAGGCTTTTCAAAATTTTCTAATATGCGAATTCTAAGGTCAGATCTAAGTTTTTGGGATGTATTTGTGTTTGTTTTGGGTTTCTAATTCTGAAATTTGTTTTAATAGTTCAGTCATTCGTTGCTGCCTCTGCCTCTTCACCCTTGCACCCGTTTGTATGAAGATGCCCTTTATGAACTGTTGTGCTTTTTAAGGAAATTTTCCCGCACAATATTTCCTAAGTAATTTTTAACGAAGATATTTTTAAGATACCGAATCAGTCTATATGACACAGTCTATATATGTGAAACTTATTCACGGAGACGAGTGATCATACAAAATAGCTACATTTATTGGTTGACAGAAAACAATATTTACATGAAATATTAAAATACAGATTACATTACTTGATCATTTTGACAATTTCTGGGAACACCCTCAAACTGGGCGTAGTAGTACCTTGGACACAATTATCACCATTATCACTTCTCGGTAGAATCAATAACCTTTTGATACCGTATATACTCGAGTATAGGCCGACCCGAGTATAAGCCGAGGCCCCCAATTTACCCCCAAAAAACTGGGAAACCTATTGACTCGTGTATAAGCCGAGGGTGAGATATGCCTGTCCATCCCTGTGTGTGTCCGTCCATCCCTGTGTGTCCGTCCATCCCTGTGTGTGTGTCCATCCATCCATCCCTGTGTGTGTGTCCATCCATCCATCCCTGTGTGTGTGTCCATCCATCCATCCCTGTGTGTGTGTGCGTCCATCCATCCATCCATCCCTGTGTGTGTGTGTGTGTGTGTCCATCCATCCATCCATCCCTGTGTGTGTGTGTGTGTCCATCCATCCATCCGTGTGTGTGTGTGTGTGTGTGTGTGTGTGTGTGTGTGTGTGTGTGTGTGTGTGTGTCCGTGCAGCCTTGTGTGTCCAGCCTACCTGTGTCCCGAGCGGTCCCGTCCGGTCCCGTCCCGAGCCTCCGTGTCGTCCCGTCCCGAGCCTCCGTGTCGTCCCGTCCCGAGCCTCCGTGTCGTCCCATGCCAGGATCGCCGCTCTTCGTCGGCGCCCTGGCGGCCATTCCCCTGTTCAAAAGCCCCGCCTCCGCCTGTGATAGGCGGAACACTCAATTTCCCAGCAGTCAGTGTTCCGCCTATCACGGACATGTCCGTGATAGGCGGAACACTGACTGCTGGGAAATTGAGTGTTCCGCCTATCACAGGCGGAGGCGGAGGCGGAGGCGCGGCTTTTGAAAGGTAGAATGGCCGCTGTCTGTCTGCTCGACACGCTGATCGGGCAGTCAGACAGCGGTGACTCGAGTATAAGCCGAGGGGGGCACTTTCAGCCTCAAAAAAGAGGCTGAAAATCTCGGCTTATACTCGAGTATATACGGTAATTGACAATTAAACAGAATGTCTGTATTTCACACATCCAACCGTTACTATACTGCAGGTAAGTAAGTGGTTAACAATGTGAAATAAATTAGACATTTGTTTGTCAATAAAATTGGCATCTATGCAAAAAGAAATGTATGAAAAATTTAATTTAGAGAAAAATCTAAAAGGCGGTTATTGATTCGGGAGAAGTATTTCAATAATAGAATATTCAAAAACATCAATATTTAAGAGAACATAAAATAGATGATAAACATATATTTACCCATTTCCAATATGGCTATTAGTGTGGAGTATTAGTTACCAGGAATTTTAAGATGGCTGCCGTGGCTTCAACATTCCAAGGAGCAGGGATCTTCATGAATGTAAAATGTGTATTCATGCATGTCTTCCAGTGTCCCTTCTCAGGGGGGGTCCCTAAGCTTCCCCCTGACTCTCTCCCCCCAGCTCTCCTCCGAGCTTCCTCTCTTTTTTTTTTTTTCTAGTTTCTTAAATATCCTTTTAAACAAAAGGATCATAAAATTATACTAAGTTCTGCCCAGAGGGTATGTGTTCCCTCCTCATTGGCCGACAGACTTAATGGTTAGCTTTCCCGGGAGTCTCGTGATTTTAAGGTAATAGCACCTTCCACCACCAGGTGTCTCACCTATTTTTGGTGTTTTATTTCTTTAAGTGAATATTTTTCTAATTCTGTAATATGTGTTCGTTATTTATATGTTCTAACGAATATATTCGAGTGTTCAAGAATTATGGCATAATGTAGAATACGCTTTAACATAAATTTCCAATAATCACTTGCATAATTAGTGATATATATGCATATCACTGTATATCTGTTAATCTTTAGTCCGTTTAGAAAGGACACAGGTTAGATATATATCAAACAAATCACATACAATTATTATCGATATGGATACATGTATAATTTGGGTATCCAATCAATATTTGTTTATCTAAACATAGGTTAAATTCTTATACAATTCTAATCATGATTTATGTTTTTTTTTAATACTAATTTGTTGCTAAAACACTTCTACTTATAATCATACTTTCATATATAATTTCTTTGTGACCAAGTTCTTTAGATCATTAGATACTAAAATTATAATCTCAGTTGTGACCTATATATATAATTTGAATGGCTTAGAAAACTATTGATGATACTGGTATATGAATCTTACAGCAGGTTTTGAGATGAACTCTATAATAAGATATCATATCCCGGCTTCTAATATACGTATATTATGATGTAAAAAAAAATACACAATTTTCAATGTTTCCTCGTCGTGTCTTCAATCGAACAGTGAACATTCATGCATACAGTCCCATTGTTTACTTTTCTAATAGAGGTGTCTTATTGCCCTGTGGGGGAGATCTCCATTTCATATCTTAGCCATTGTCTCATGAGAAGCTAGGACAACACTGACTACTTGGCTTATTGATCTTTCACTTTCTGAGACAATGGGATATTTGTTCTGGTCATTCAGGTTTAATGGCTGTTGGTCACAGGTACTCCAAAGTATAACCCAAACCTTGTCCTATCTATTTGCGTGGTTGTGTACTACCCAAACAGTCTTTTACTTACGTACCATGGGGTTCTCTAGTTAAGGGTTATTTCCATGTGATAAATACTTATGCAAGTTTGGCCTTCTCACTCTAACCAACAAAATAAGTAAACAGCTTTTTATTTGGTGACAGAAGATACCATTGTTTCAGCGAGTTTCTGTCCCAATGCATGCTTGTAAAAGTTTTCAATAGTTAATGTAGTGATCATGTATTTTGTGTTCTTCAAGAGGGTAATAGTTCAATGATAGCAACATTGTAGATCATCTGTTCCTAAAGCCTAAACAATCTCACCTCTTTGACAGTAAATATGAATGTATTATTATTATTTTTTTCTTAATGAATTCACAACAAAGCCCCCCTTGTGAAGTGTTCAAATGCCGGAAGTCGTTTGAAAGACTTCACCAATGCAACAGTTTGAAGAAATATGGCTTCGCTCGGGCCTTGTAAGTTGAGTTGTGACGATGGATCCGGATTATGGATATATATAATTAAGAGGTATAGACACTTGCAGATGAGTGTAACTCTTTGAAAAACAAAATGGGTTTGTGATCGATGTGTGCATCTCAGGACCGTCATCCGTTGATTGGCAGGAAATGGACCATTCCGGGCACCTTTAGTCCTGGCCGTCCTGGTGGGTTCCGTCCATGTAGACTGGCCATCAGTGGTGTCCCTGGATCCCCCATACGGTTCCTTCTCTGGATGTTCACACATGTTGGACTCTCGGTTCTGTTGACCGGCTCATGGACATCTTAGTCCTGTAAATGAAAATGGATTCCATGAGAAAAGATATATAAGTTTTTTTTTTTTTAACATGATCTGTGTTCGAGATCTCAGTGTCAAGCTGGTATCCTGGGCTTTCTCAGAGCCCTACTCTTTCCCATTATGTTATCAGTCCTTTAACTAAACACTCTGGAAATCAAGACAATGTATGACACATTTGCTATGGGAGACCAAGCTCCAGGGCTCATGATCATGTGGCCACTTATTAATATCTGTGGATACCAGACAATTCTGACTGACTTATGTTCTTCAGAACCATTTTTTTTTTAGCTTAATTGTAGCGGTTCTGGAATAATAACAATTAAAAACATTTCAGTTTGACATGTGACACTTACTGTCAGTAACAAAATATTTGACATCATAGTCAACCTTCTACTTGGGAGGAATAAAACAGATAAAATCTTCCCCCTTTGGGGTGTCAATACAACTCATTTGAGGCAATCAAACTACCTTATACGGGTGACTCCTCATCTTTTACCAAAATATCAAACCATTTAGGCCTCCTGATATTTATGTCTTTAGGATTCGGTCTTCCTCTGGAATTACCGTCTTCGGGACTTCTTGAAATTGGGCTGTTTGGAGTGACCTGTTTATGTCAGAGGAATGAAGTGACCACTGAAAAATAGGAGAATAGTTAATATCTAACAACCACAATCCCTCGGTAGGGATTTCAGGATCCTCATTACTGTAACCTGGGGAAAAACATGGTGTTAGAACCTCTGCTTCCTATATCTTTATTCAGTGCATTCCTCTGATTTATTTTAACATAGGCGCTTAAAAGGCTCTGTGGCCCTTGGGCTGGCCACAGGATTTGCCCCTTGAAGAAGTGTTCTTCACGTTCCGTATAGCAATGAAATCATGTAACATATCCATAATTTTGTCTATTTTGGTTTCCGTATTGCTTACAGGCTGATCAGAATTGGTTCGTGGGACCCGGTTTCTGTACTTTCTGGGGACTACTGGCTCAGTTTTATCAGACATATCCACATCAGAAACATTGTCTTGATTCTGGGATAGTTGTCTGGGCCTTAGTTGTTCCCTATTGTTCTGGGGATTTTGGGGTGTCTTACCCTGTAATTTCTCCCTATTTACCCGTGTAGGCCCCCGAAGTCCATTACACCGGTAAAGGTGAGGGTGTCTACCCTTAGTTTTAAATCTGACCCGTTGGAGATATACCCTATAGTTTCTCCTAAACCTTGGGTCTGGATCCTTTGGATGAGACTCCTGAGGTGGTCTTTTAACTCCCCCTCTAAAGGGTGGTCTCTGCTCCCCCCTTCTGATGGGTGGGGACATTGGTTTCCCGCTGGGGAGACTCGGTAGCATCTCTCTGACTATATCAGCGTATCTCTTTCTCTTGGTTTTGGGCTGTAATGATTGAGGAGATACATAAAATTCATCCACAAGTTTCATTATAGGGCTTTCAGGCCTTCCATTGTTTTCACCAGTTTGTTGGATAGAGTACAAATTGTTACTCTCTTTTACCAAAGACTCCAGTGAACACCCCCTTTTGTAGTCTTTCGCCAAATTCACTTTTATGTGGGTAGGCGGGGCCTCGAAGAACATGGGTTCAAACTCAAGTTCATTATAACTTGGCTCCTTTTCTGCTAAGTGGACAGCACCCTTGAGCACAGCCATAACTTCGGTGGGGCTTTGATCACTGGTGCGTGTGATATTGTGTATATCCACTCTAGCTGCGTTAACATTTTTATGTGGGACAAATCCTAGATGACAGATGTTTTTAATTGTTTGCCAGGCAGTACCCCACAGACTTATTACAGCTTCGCAGAATGGACGTAGTTTGGGTTCAAATACCCACGGTAAGAAATTAATCCTAGATTGGTCATCATTTAGGCCTAAAACTGATAAAGCATTTTCATATTTTTCAATGTGGTCAATAATGTGCATGGATCCCTCTTCCTTAAACACCGGGACAGCATCTTTTAAAATTTTTATTATTTCTGAGGCGTCCTGTTTAGGGGTGCCTGTATTTTTCTCTGATCCCAAAGAAAACTGGTTAGGCATAACTTCATGTGGTGGTTCAATTTTTACCCCCCTTTGCTCTACAGATGGCTTGGGGTAGAATATAGTTTCTTTTTCTAATTCTTTTTCATTATGTAACTCCCAAATTTTAGGTTGAGAGTCAGATTTTGGAGTATTGTCAGACTCTATACTTTCAGGGTTAAGCATCTGAGCGTTATCCTGGGGCATACACTTCCCTTGTTCTTTTAATTCTTCTGGTTGCTTAATTAGGCATTCCTGTCCTGACCTAAGCTGATTTGTTTCTTCTTTTAAATTTCCACAGCCTATTACTCGGCAACTTTTTAAATTTCCACAGCCTATTACTCTGCAACTTTCGTCAGGAGACTCGTTTTCCTGCAGAAAAATCTTCTTCTCTCTTAATTGTTTACACTCTTTATTTGATTGGTGACATTCGTCCAGCATTATCATTGCATTATTTTGCATCTGTTCTGTTTTAATTAGGGTTTCCTGTAAAAACCTCTCCTTCTCTCTTAATTGTTTATACTCTTTATTTAATTGGTGATATTCGTCCAGCATTATTGCATTATTTCTCATCTGTTCTGTTTCATGTTTCATCATTGTCACTATAGACTCATCATAATAATCTGCCTTGTCTTTAATCTCCTTTAGCTTTTTAGTGGGCTCACATTCCCCTTCTATTAACTGGGATTGGGGTTCTAAGATATCACTCTCTTGTTGGTTATCTTGACGTTTAAACTCACTATAAAGATACATCAGGTTAGTGCTTAATTCAAAATGCATGTGATCAGGCCTTTCTATTTCCTTTGTCTCAGATGAGCTGTCTGTGAGTTCAACGCTTTGACCTTCCACGTTCCACACGTCTTTTATTAATTGACGGGCGTGGTTTATAAGGCCTTCAATGCCTGCTTCTAGACCAGTCTCGTTAGACAAACTTTTTTCGGCATGATTTATCATGTTAATTTTTGACATTATATCCAACATTTCCTGTACTTGTATCCATTCTGTCTGAGTACTCATATTACCACTAAGGGCTGATTCTTGACAATCCCCATCAACATAAAATTCACTTTGACCAGACATTTTTCTTGGCAACATTTTTTTTTTAAAAGTTAATAATTAATAATTTCATGCAAAATATTATTTCTGTCACCACCGTAACTATGATTGATCCTGTACAAAATATCGACGTTATCTCAGCAGTGCCTCCATTTATATATGTTGTGCTTTTTAAGGAAATTTTCCCGCACAATATTTCCTAAGTAATTTTTAACGAAGATATTTTTAAGATACCGAATCAGTCTATATGACACAGTCTATATATGTGAAACTTATTCACGGAGACGAGTGATCATACAAAATAGCTACATTTATTGGTTGACAGAAAACAATATTTACATGAAATATTAAAATACAGATTACATTACTTGATCATTTTGACAATTTCTGGGAACACCCTCAAACTGGGCGTAGTAGTACCTTGGACACAATTATCACCATTATCACTTCTCGGTAGAATCAATAACCTTTTGATAATTGACAATTAAACAGAATGTCTGTATTTCACACATCCAACCGTTACTATACTGCAGGTAAGTAAGTGGTTAACAATGTGAAATAAATTAGACATTTGTTTGTCACTAAAATTGGCATCTATGCAAAAAGAAATGTATGAAAAATTTAATTTAGAGAAAAATCTAAAAGGCGGTTATTGATTCGGGAGAAGTATTTCAATAATAGAATATTCAAAAACATCAATATTTAAGAGAACATAAAATAGATGATAAACATATATTTACCCATTTCCAATATGGCTATTAGTGTGGAGTATTAGTTACCAGGAATTTTAAGATGGCTGCCGTGGCTTCAACATTCCAAGGAGCAGGGATCTTCATGAATGTAAAATGTGTATTCATGCATGTCTTCCAGTGTCCCTTCTCAGGGGTGGTCCCTAAGCTTCCCCCTGACTCTCTCCCCCCAGCTCTCCTCCGAGCTTCCTCTCTTTTTTTTTTTTTCTAGTTTCTTAAATATCCTTTTAAACAAAAGGATCATAAAATTATACTAAGTTCTGCCCAGAGGGTATGTGTTCCCTCCTCATTGGCCGACAGACTTAATGGTTAGCTTTCCCGGGAGTCTCGTGATTTTAAGGTAATAGCACCTTCCACCACCAGGTGTCTCACCTATTTTTGGTGTTTTATTTCTTTAAGTGAATATTTTTCTAATTCTGTAATATGTGTTCGTTATTTATATGTTCTAACGAATATATTCGAGTGTTCAAGAATTATGGCATAATGTAGAATACGCTTTAACATAAATTTCCAATAATCACTTGCATAATTAGTGATATATATGCATATCACTGTATATCTGTTAATCTTTAGTCCGTTTAGAAAGGACACAGGTTAGATATATATCAAACAAATCACATACAATTATTATCGATATGGATACATGTATAATTTGGGTATCCAATCAATATTTGTTTATCTAAACATAGGTTAAATTCTTATACAATTCTAATCATGATTTATGTTTTTTTTTAATACTAATTTGTTGCTAAAACACTTCTACTTATAATCATACTTTCATATATAATTTCTTTGTGACCAAGTTCTTTAGATCATTAGATACTAAAATTATAATCTCAGTTGTGACCTATATATATAATTTGAATGGCTTAGAAAACTATTGATGATACTGGTATATGAATCTTACAGCAGGTTTTGAGATGAACTCTATAATAAGATATCATATCCCGGCTTCTAATATACGTATATTATGATGTAAAAAAAAATACACAATTTTCAATGTTTCCTCGTCGTGTCTTCAATCGAACAGTGAACATTCATGCATACAGTCCCATTGTTTACTTTTCTAATAGAGGTGTCTTATTGCCCTGTGGGGGAGATCTCCATTTCATATCTTAGCCATTGTCTCATGAGAAGCTAGGACAACACTGACTACTTGGCTTATTGATCTTTCACTTTCTGAGACAATGGGATATTTGTTCTGGTCATTCAGGTTTAATGGCTGTTGGTCACAGGTACTCCAAAGTATAACCCAAACCTTGTCCTATCTATTTGCGTGGTTGTGTACTACCCAAACAGTCTTTTACTTACGTACCATGGGGTTCTCTAGTTAAGGGTTATTTCCATGTGATAAATACTTATGCAAGTTTGGCCTTCTCACTCTAACCAACAAAATAAGTAAACAGCTTTTTATTTGGTGACAGAAGATACCATTGTTTCAGCGAGTTTCTGTCCCAATGCATGCTTGTAAAAGTTTTCAATAGTTAATGTAGTGATCATGTATTTTGTGTTCTTCAAGAGGGTAATAGTTCAATGATAGCAACATTGTAGATCATCTGTTCCTAAGGCCTAAACAATCTCACCTCTTTGACAGTAAATATGAATGTATTATTATTATTTTTTTCTTAATGAATTCACAACAGAACGCTTTATGGGCTTTCCATAACACAAAAGGACTCTATACTGAGCCTGCGTTTTCAGCAAAAAAACTTGTCAAATGATTCTTAATCTGTTCCTTAGTCTCTTTATGTTGTAGCAAGAATGTGTTGACCCTCCAAATTGAGCTGGGTCTAGGAGAAGCAGAGTCCGCCAATGTTGGGACTATGGACGCATGGTCTGACCACATTATGGAGTTAATAGAAACAGATTTAGTGTTTAGTAACACCTGCTGGTCTAGTACGAAGAGGTCAATTCTTGTATATACCCTATGTGGTGTCCAGAAAAACGTAAAGTCTTTTTCGTTGGTATGAAGACATCGCCAGGCATCAAGCATGTTGTATTTGTGAAAGGAGGTTGAGAGCATAGGTGTGTAGTGAGTGGATTTAGATGTCCATCTCCAGATCCCGGGTGATATTAAAATCTCCACACATTACCAGTGGACCTTTTTGATACTTTTTAACTTTCTTCATTAATTTATTAAAGAAGTGGACTTGATAGTTATTGGGGGAATAAGCAGTCACTAGGGTATACATTGAAGAGTTTAGTTCGCACACCAGGATCAGATATCTACCTATGGGATCTCGGATCTCCAGAAGTAAAGTAAATGCTATAGAGTCTCTTATTGTTATTAAAACTCCTTTTGCTTTTGCATCTGCGTTGGCAGTGAAAACATGCGGGAAATTTTTATGGGTGCATTTTGGTGGTGCTTGGCTACAGAAATGGGTCTCTTGAGCAGAGAGAACATTGTCTTGGTGTGAGAGTGCCTCTTGCCAGAGTGATTTGCATTTTGCGAGGTGATTAAGCCCCTTAGCATTGATGGAGATTATGTTAATAGACATTGTCACTAAAGGAGGTAAGTTTTGAATTTGAGGTTGCCAACTCTAAACCAAAACTTAGTCCACATTAGACATGTGCATTTGTTTTCGTCCAAATGTATTTTTGTCCGAATTTCAGGTATTTTCGTTATCGTTTTAACAAATGATAACAAACGTGCAGAATCCGAAAACCGAAAGATCCAACATAAACAAATGCTTTATTTTAGTTTTCGCTGTGAAAACAGTTTTGATATAGATAGGAGATTTGACATGACACTAACAGTAGCAATCTGTGTCCATCGAACCTGTGGTTGAATGTGCCTAACCTTAGCTCTATTAGTCCAAGATTATTCTACATAGAGAGAAAAGATTCGACATAGAGAGAAAAGATTCAACATTATACAGACAATATCAAAAAAAGGTTGAATGTGCCTAACCTAACTCTATTAGTCCAAGATTATTCGGCATAGAAAGAAAAGATTTGATATGAAGATTCGACAAAGCAGTCAATGCGAGTGGACATTTATGGTCAAATGCTCCGCCCATAGGCTATAGAAGAATTCTAATGTTGGTTGACTAGTAATAATAATTAATAAATATAATTATTACTAGTGTCATACAACATTAGAAATCTACTATAGCTTGTAGGTGGAACATTCGACCGGAAATGTACTATTCAGCGTCGTATAGTTTAGCTGCTCCGTCGAATCTTCTTAGAACATTCGATAAGCCTTCAATGACAGATTCAACCTTAATTATTTCGGCTTTTCGGACGAATGCATTTTTTAACGAAACAAAATAAATAGAAATTAATTTCGGGAGTAACTAAAATGTATTTTTTTGGATGAAAACAGAATTCCGAAACAAAATATTTCAGTGTGCACATGTCTAGTCCACATGGCCTTGGTACAATTGATGTGGTGTGCATTGTCTTGGACTTACTTGGGGTGTTCATAGGAGAGGTCATCCATTGGTGTAGCGGAGACTGTTCATCCCTGGAGGTCATAGTAAAAGATGAATTCCATGGTGGAAGCAACCGTTGCCTGTCTTGTATGGGAGGTGCAGGTTTGTTGGTAGAGCGGTGCTGCCTACAACCCAGGAGTGATAAACAAAAACAGAGAAAAAACATAGGGGAAAACCAAAAATAAAACCAGAGAATATTAACATTCAACGTTAACATTCAACGTTGTTACATTACAATTAATGTAACAGGTACGGGGGGGGGGGGGGGGGAAATACCCAAAGACAGCATGTTGCTGTTACATGTAACTGGGGGATAAGTTCAATACTGGAGACTTCATTTATCAGGGACTAGAAATGATTGTGGTCCATCCTTATTCATTCAGCAATGAGTGGTGGCATTCTTTGCCGTCACTGTTTTCCATTCTTGTTGTAGGTGGTGCGGGGTGCTAGTAGTGATATTTTCATCTTGGGGGTCAGGAAGAATACCCCATTCTTTCAGGAGGTCGAAAAATAAAATAGGTGAGTGCCATTCAGTTAAAAGTGCTTTAATCAATAATAAAACAGAATAGTATTACTTACATGTTAAAATGCAAGGAGCTGTACGTGAGCAGAAGCCCCTTTGTAAAACTTGCCATTTTGGTAATCATGGCCAACAAAATTTTCACTCATAAAGGAACAACTTACCAGTTTAATAAATTTCATAATTTTTCCAGCAATTATGTTGTTTATTGCCTGACATGTCCATGTAAAATGTTATATGTAGGCCGTATCTGTCCACTCAGACAATGGTTTGGTAAGCACCGCTGACTTACAGAATTGGGTTGTGACAAACATAGTGTACCACAGCATTTTCTAGAGTTCCATGACCAGTCCACAGCGGGCCTCCAAGTTTTGGGTTATTGAATCTATACCCGGTGGCATTTCAGAGACAGAACGTTTTTCGAAACTATGTGAACGCAAAGCGTTCTGTATTTTTACCCTGGAAACTCTTGCCCCCAATGGCCTCAATGAGGAGCTTGAAGTACATACCATTCTTTGAGTCTGCAAAATTACCTGATAATATAGTTATCCTTTCGTGTGTAAATTGCATGTATTTATACCCATGTACATGTGTTTTTACACATACACACAGTTTTTAGTTGCCACTTTATACATCTTTTGCACATATATTTACATTTTCTCTATATATTTTTTTTTAGTGGCTCCTCCTGTTTAGGATCCCATATATACTTTTTTTTTAATTTTTAATTTTTAATAATTAATTTGTGATAAGTGTTCTTAAATTAATTTTATAATTGGATACAGACTTTTCTACAGGACTTTTTTTCATGAAGCTAGAGCCTTTGACTTTATCAGTGGGTCTGTTTATGTTTGTAATTTATAATTAATCAATTATCATTATATATATATATATATATATATATATATATATATGTGTGTGTGTGTGTGTGTATGTATGTATGTATATATATATATATATATATATATATATATATATATATTGTGGTGAATCTCCAATCCTGGGACCGGGTTTTGGGAACAGCCAGCAGTCTGGCTGGATGATTGCACAGGTGGGTCTTGGGCTTAAAACAAAGCCAACACCATGGTTCTGGGCTCCACCCTCCCGAGGAGTCCAGGCGTGTAAGGGAGAAGAAGTGTGCATGTCTGCACAGGTCGGTCTGTCAGAGTAGACAGAGGGTCCAAGCTTGTGGGCTGAAAGAGAAGCTGTTAAAGAGTGCTGAGGTACTGGGTGTACGGGAACTCTGTTAAAGAGCCAAGAGGGCTGCAGCAGAAGTCTGAGCAGCAGTGCTGCTAAAGAGAGCCAGGTGGCTTGGTATTTTTGGTTCTACATACATTACTGCTGTGGAAAGCTGAAACCCCTGTGTGGGCAACTATTTTGTTATCTGACTTTTCTTTCTTTAATAAAAGTGGGCCTACGAGCCCTTAAACGACATCTGGTGTGGATCCAGCTCACTGGTAAGCTCTACCTTTAAGCTAAAATAACCCCCAAATATTACAATATGTATGTATGTATGTATGTATGTATGTATGTATGTATGTATGTTTCCATTGTTTATTATCTATTATTTAATATATTATATATTTTTCATTATTTATTATTATTTTTTATTTATTATTATTTATTTTTTTCTATATTATATTATTCTAATAATAGAAGCCCTTTATAGATCATTTTTAGATCAGTACTGTGCCAGTTTTTTCTCTATCGAGGGCACATATTTATATTGATGTTGTTGTATTGTTTGATTTTTCATATTCCACACCATCTATGATATACTTGTCAAGCAGAACATGTATTTAATTGTTATTAGTATCCTTATTGGTATTTCTCTTGCTTTGCTTACGCTTTACCATGTATCTATTATGCATTTAGTTGCATTGTCTATTAAGCCCCATGGACTTCGTGCATGCGGTGTGTTCCCTTTCACCACTGACATCACACTCTGTTTCCATGAGCCGCTCTGCAGTCTCCTATGCGTGAGACTTAGCAGGGCTCCTCCCAGCATCTTGCAGACACTACTGCAGGGATTTTGAACTCTTGGACACATGCTTATGACAGCAGCCTTCTGCTCACGTACAGCTCCTTGCATTTTAACATGTAAGTGATACTATTCTGTTATATTATTGAGTAAAGCACTTTTAACTGAGTGGCACTCTCCTATTTTATTTTTCTTCTTATGATTCTGAGTCGGCTTCACTCTGGAGAAGAGCAGCCCTCCATGACAGTGCACACATCTATCATCCATCCATCCAGCAAGAAATTGTGATTGGACTTTTTGCATATTCCAAGTACTTTTAATATATATTTTTTGTTTGGACACTGGTCTCATGAAGGACGATCTTTGGGATGAAGCCATAGTAGATTTGAGACCAATAAGGGATCACATTCAATTGCTTCTATCATTACCCACAAGGGAGTTTCATGTATTGTATGATATTTTATTAAACTTGCAATTTGAGCTGCTTTATAATACGCTGCAAAGTTTGGGAGGCCACGGCTGCCTGAAGATTTGGGGAGAAATAGTGTATGAGAAGGGATGCAAGGTTTGGAGGATCCCCATACAAATTTTGAAACCCTGTTTTGAATTAGTCATAGGAAGTATGCAGGAATCAGGATTGGTAGGACACTAAATAAATATAGTAATTTGGGGAGAATTGGCATTTTAACAGTAGTAATCTTACCTAGCCAAGATATTGCAAGATGAGACCACTGATTCATTAAATTTGACACGTATTTTAGGATGTGTGAATAGTTGGCAGAAAAGAGGTCTGAAATGGATGCTGATAAGTTTATACCGAGGTAAGGGAGTGTTTTCTCTGCCCATGCAAAGGGAGAGCTGTCTTAACCGTTTCCCAACCGGTGCATGTCGATATGCACATCTGCAGAATGGAACGGCTGGGCAAATGGGCATACTTGTACGTCCCTTTAAATTTTAAATTTCACGCTCCAGCCGGGACCTCCATGAGTCGGGTCGCAGGTCCCACGGACTTGATCACCGTGGGGATACCCGCGATCACCTCACGGAGAGGGAGAACGGGGAGATGCTAATGTAAACAAGCATCTCCCTGTTCTGCCTAGTAACAGTGTCACTGATCTCTGCTCCCTGTGATCGGAAGCAGAGATCAGTGACGTGTCACATGTAGCCACGCCCTCCAAAGTTAGAAACACTTCCCAGGACACACTTAACCCTTACACTGCCCCTTAGTGGTTAACCCCTTCACTGCCAGTGTCATTTACACAAGAATCAGTGAATTTGTATAGCACTGATTGCTGTATAAATGACAATGGTGTCAAAAATGTCCGATGTCTCTGCCATAAACACAATAAAATCACTGATCACCGCCATTACTAATAAAACGATCCCCTATTGCTTGTTGCGATTTTTTTTATCAAAAATATTTAAAAGACTATATATCGGCCTAAAGTGAGGAAAAAAACATTTTTAGATCTTTTTGGGGGATATTTATTATAGCAAAATGTAAAAAACGCTTTTTTTCCCCAAAATAACGCGTTATTTTTGGAAAAAAAACGCGTTATTTTTTTTTTTTCAAAATTAATGCTCTTTTTTTGTTTATAGTGCAAAAAATAAAAACCAGAAAAGTGATCAAATACCACCAAAATAAAGCTCTATTAGTGGGAAAAAAGGATATCAATTTTGTTTGTGAGCCAAGTCTCACGACTGCCCGATAGTCAGTTAAAGCGATGCAGTGCCGAAGTGCAAAAAGTTCTCTGGTCAGGAAGGGGGTAAAATCTTCCGGGGCTGAAGCAGTTAATAATATCTTTTTCTCTTGCAGATAGAGATATATTCAAAATTTGAGACTTTTAAGTATTTATAATTAAACCTGAAATGTTGGCGAATGTGCTAAAGATGGGTAATAGATTGGGACCAGAGATCTGAGGGGATGATAGAAATAATAAAATATAATCTGCAAACAAGCAAAGTTTATGATGGTATCCAACTAGGTTGAGACCAGTTATTCTGGGGTCTAATCTATTGTGTTGAGCCAGGGGTTCAGTTAAGAGAGCAAAAAGGAGGGGGGAAAGTGGACAGCCTTGACGCGTGCCTCTTTCAATTAGAAAATAATCTGATTTGTAACCTGCGTATTTTATGACTGCTTGAGGTTTGTTATAAAGTGCTGCAACCCATTTGATGAAATGGGGGCCAAAACCCCATTTCTGGAGGTATAGTACAAATAAGGCCGTAAGACAGAGTCAAAAACTATCCTAATGTCTAGAGAAAGGAAACAAGAGGGGATGCGCCTACTTTTAGCAATGTGTGCTAAAAGAACTGCTTTTCTTACATTGCCAACCGCTTGGCGGGGGGGTATAAAACCCACTTGGTCTCTATGAATTAGATTTCCTATTATTTTATTAAGACGAGTTGCCATTATTTTGGCTAAGATTTTAATATTGAGGTTTAAGAGGGAAATGGGACGATAATTTAAGCAGGATGTATTATCTGAATTAGGTTTAGGGATCATGCATATGTTGCCAATACGGATTCTTGCCTAAAGGAGTACTAATATTAAATTATAAGCTTTAACAAGGAGTGGGGATAGTATTTCAGCGAAAGTATGATAATATATAGCCGAAAAGCCATCTGGGTCTGGTCTTTTATTTAACTTTAATTCTTTAATTGCATTTATTACTTCTATTGAACTAGATTATTCAAGATGACGTTTTTGGTTTTTATTAAGTTCAGGTAGTTTTAATTGAGAGAAAAAATTGTCTGCTTTTGTAGAATTAAAGTCTTTTGTTGTTGAATATAAAGAGACTAAATGAGATCTAAATTTATGCCCAATTTTGATGGGATTACTGGCATATGTATCTTTAATTTGAGTCTGATTGGATTTGTTCGTTTATCCAGGGATTTTAAGGTTCGTGCTAATAAAGTGTTGGGTTTATTAGATTTGATAAAGAAGGTATGCCTAGACCAGCGTAAGGATTTATCAGTATTTTCTGTAAGAAATAAATCATAGTTGAGGTGGGCTTTTTCTAAACGGGACTTAGAGGTCATAGAGGGGTTTTCTTGAAAGATTACAAATGCTGAATTATGATTATGTTCTATTTTACGTGCTATAATTCTATGTTCTTTCTTAAATATTGAAGATTGTCTTTGAAAAACACTGTGCATTACTGATTTGTGTGCTTCCCAAGGAGTTAACAGAGAAATTTCAGGTTAGATGTTATGTACCAGATATTCTCTTAGAGCCTGTTCAATTTGAATGCATTGGAGGAATTTTTAAGCAAAATTTTAGGGAGATAGCAGAACGGGACTTGTGCTTTAGGAATAGGGGATGCTATAGTAGTATATATCGCGTTATGATCTGACCAAGAGATTGGAATTATGTTTGATAAAAGAATTTCTGTTAACATACCTATGGTTAGAAATATATGATCAATTCTTGAAAGGGATTGATGCGAATGGGAATAATAAGTATATCCCCTTTTGGCAGGATTATTTTCTCTCCAAGAATCAACCAGATTATATTTTGAGAGGAGGTGTGAAAAAGATTGTTTAGGTAGATTCCTTGTGGGGGTAAATGGTGTTTTATCTAGGAATGGTATGAGGACTTGGTTCGAGTCAACACACATAATTAATGTTCCCATTTTATGTGTGCAAATTACTTGTAGGAGATGTGATAAAAAAAAAGGCGCTGTTTGTTTGTTTGGGGCATAGTATGATACAACTGTAATTGCTGTATCCATAATAGGACCCGTTAGGATGATATACCTTCCTTCGTGATCTTTCATTTCAGATTTAGGGGTAAATTATATCGATCGATGGAAGGCAATTAAGGTTCCACGTTGTTTAGTGGTATCTGAGGCTGTAAATATTTGTGTATAAGCTGGACTCGTTTATTTAGGTGTAGAGTTTATTGTAAAGTGGGTTTCCTGTAAGCAGACTATGTGTGCTTTCTGTGACTAAAAGAATCGTAACACTTTGGAGCTTTTTTCTTGAACATTGATTCCCTGAACTTTCAAGGAAATAATGTTTAAGGGTGCCATGGTAAATGGGGAAACAAGATGGTACTCACCCATACTCACACTTTTCAGGTGCAATGAAGCATACAAGGTGAAGAGCCCCTCATAATATGCACAGCAGAGGTACAGCCCCAGGAAAAAAGAGAAGGTAAAGAAGATACAAAAGTAAAATAAAAGGAGAGAAAAGCCTGTAAAATAAGAGATAAGATATATTATTACATGGAATAACTTGTAATATAGTCCAAAAATTACCTGTGACCTAGGAAAAATGTCCTTATCAGGGGATAAAGGACCATCGTTAAACGTCCACATATTATTTGTAGACGACCGAGGAAGGTGAAGTGGGGTACACTGAACTATCGTGTACAGAAAAAAAGCCCTCATAGAGGGTGTCATTAGTCTGCATTGTAAAAATAAACCTTTGGGGCCAACAAAAGATGTTTAATTAATTAAATAAACATTCAAATAATGGAAAGGCTAAAAATAAAAAAATACTTAAGTTCTCATTTATGAGTGAGTATAAATCTGACAGTCTGGTCCAGATTTGTTAGGTCTAGTAATGTAAAAATGAAAAATATTAAATAATATGAATAAGGATAAGGCTTTTTAGGAAGAAAGTTAGGATCTGAGAAGGGGGGATTCATTGACTAAAATATATCTATTCATCGGGTCAGTATCAGACTTGCTATATCAATTCTTAATAATTTGGTTGTTAATAGGTATAGAAAGAAAGCACAATCAATATGATTTAAGGCTGGTATGGCAACCTAAATTCTAACTACAGTCAAAAGAGTTATATTATAAAAATATACATATTTACAATAGAATACTAAATGAAGTTTAGTAAGAAAAAGAAAGCAAAAAAGAGAATTAAATATACTCAAGAATCCCCTTAGACAAAAAGCCTAGACCTATAAAAAGAAAAAAAAAATCAGAAATCGTAGATATTAGTTAGGATAGTAAGGAACTCCCTTAAAAGTGAAATAAACATGTTATTAAATCACACATAGGGATTATATAGTATGAGGGTTATATAGGAAGTTTTTTTGTTTTAACCAAACAAAAATATGGAGGAGTTCTGAGACATGTTTAGCAATTAGACAGACTTTCAGGGTCTGGATCCAAATGGCATGGGTGAAGAAAAGAAAGAACCATGTATAATCATCACACTGTATGTATCAGTCCATTGAGTCTTCTCGGTCCAGTAGTGGGGATGACAGGCGACTTCTCTTGTGGGCTTGTTGGTTATCTTTTTTCTCTGTATGTTAAGAAGAATTTCAGGAAGCCGAGAAGGTTGATCTTCTTTGTGAAGAGCTAGGTGTTTGTGAAGGTTCCATTAAATACAGATCCTGTAATGCATGCTGCAGTTCTTCAGGGGACCTACAAGTAAATTTAGAGCCCTGGTATGTAAAACGGATGGAGAATGGGAATCCCCATTGGTAGGTTATATGATGATTTTGTTGTATTGATAATTGAGGTTTCATGGAACGCTGCTTGTTTATGGTCAGTTGAGATAAATCAGTAAATAGCTGATATTCATGGCCTTGAAAGGATAGGGAATTTTTTTCTCTGGGCGCTTTTAAAAGTTGCTCTTTTTTGCAATAAAAATTTAATTGTGCGAAGATATCGCGTGGGGGAACATCAATTTTCTTTGGCATTAGAGCCTTGTGAACTCTGTCCATTTACATGTGTTCAATTGGCAAAGGTGGTTGGAGTTCCTGGAAGAGGGCTGCCATGGTAGAATGTAAATTGATTACTGTTTCTGGGATCCCCCTAATTTGGATATTTGACTGTCTGGCTCTGTTATCAAAATCTTCTAATTTAGACTGTAGAATTAAATGTTCTTCTTTGAGTTATTCCAATTCCGTTATCTTGTGTTGATAGTTCAGTCTCACCAATTTTAAGTTCTAATGCTGCTGTGTGAGTACCCAATTCTCTAGTTCCTTTAGTCAGGTTAGATGTGATCTGCTCTGATGTTTATTTAAAAGCTTTTTGTAACATTTTCTCAAATTGCTTTAGAAGTGCTGGTATAGCAGAGGCAGCTTGTGGGGGGTCTTGTGAGGGGGAGAACTCTATGTCAGACTCACCTTGAGAGTCTGAGTTTACAGAGAATTGTTTCAATGGCTGCTTTGGTTTCTGTGAGCAGGCTGAGGCGCTCTGTGAGGTTAGACAGCGGCGCCATTTTAACTGAAGCCCGTGCCTGTGACCCTTTAATGGAGGATGTTTTAAACTTAGACCTGTTACCTCCCAATACCATATTTGTTGCCACAAACGAAGCTCCGGTTTCTCAGGAGGATGAGGGAGAAGGTGGCGGGTTTTTAGCCGACAGGTATGTGCTTTATCGTGGCTTTTCCTCTGAACGGGAGCGGAGCACTAACGGTACATTACCGTCCTGTCAGGCTCCACGCATGTGCCCACAACACTTACTTTCAATCAGGTACTGTCGCCCATGCTAATATCCAGGGTCTTTCTATTGTCCAACGTCATTATAAATTATCCCTATGTGCAGATGACCTCTTATTATATGTTACTAAGCCTCACATATTTATGCCAGCCATTGTTGAGGCATTCACAGAGTTTGGCTTGGTTAGTAACTTCAAAGTAAACTATTATAAAACAGAGACCCTTAACATTTCCCTACCCAAACCTACTTTATCCCGGTTTCAATCTTCATTTGGATTTAAATGGCAGCAAAAGGCTATTAAATATCTTGGAATCCGAATTCCTACCTCTTTGTCTACCCTGGCAGATCTCAATTATATGCCCCTAATACGAGCAATGCAAACATGCCTTAAATATTATGATAAACCAAACATCTGGTTTGGCCAAATGAACGTCATCAAAATAGACATTCTGCCTAAATTTTTATACATTTTCAGGCGATTCCTACCTCCCTCCATGGTTTCTTCCAATCGATCAAGAAGGCTATTCAAGACTTCATATGGTGACATAAGAGACCTAGCATTGGCTTTAATATTTTAGCTTTACCTAAGAATAGAGGGGGCATGGCTCTTCCTGACCTACTGTTGTACTTTCACGCTGCGTCGGTAATTTGGATAGTCGATTGGTACCACGGTTCCTCCACTAAACTATGGACGTCATTAGAAAATGACCGAATATCTCCCGACCTTAATTCCCTTCCATGGACGCACCTGATACACAGACCCCCTACTGACCTATTGGCCCTTGTGATTTCCGCTATGTTACAAATTTTGGACAGCTACCTTACCAAATGTTTACTGTCCTCGAGACCCAGCCACTTGACCCTACAATTTGGTATCAACTATTTCCATCCAACCTGTACTGTCTAAATTTCTTATATGGCAAAAATCAGATGTTCCTCCATATGCTCCGTGACGGAAAATTGATTCCCCCACTTAACATTCTCTTTTCCTGCCATAACCCTACTGGGGCTTGGCTTTAACATACTCAATTAACACACTTTTTAGACAAACCAACGAATGTTGATGACTTGAATAGACCCCGTTCAGCCTTTGAGTCATTGTTATCCCAGTTGGACAGACCAAAGCACTTGCTATCCCACATATATCAGACACTGATTCAGATTTCTTATCCAAACTCACTGCCATTCCATTCAAAATGAGAAAGGGAGATGAATGTATCCCTGGATGATATGGAATGGGGCAAAACACTGGCGCTTTCTTTTAAATGATATAGCTCATCTCATGCCCAAGAACAGAATTATCGTATCTTCTCTAGGTGGTATTGCTTCCCCACTATTCTACATAAATTTGATCCTGATGTATTTATTGGACATATGCTAGAGATGCTTGCAGGCCCCGGGCACCCCGACACACATTTGGCGTACGTGCCCACATGTTACCCCCTTTTGGGATAAGATTCTCCATCTCTATGACAAACTTGTAGGGGACAAATATCCCAATGAACCCCGCTTAACAGTCCTATCTATGTTGCCGGGATTCTACAAGCAAATCAAAAAGAGCTTAATTCACCATTTTCTGACAGCTGCCTGGTCTGTTATTGATAGATCTTGGCTTCAGCCAGTGGTCCCCTCTCTAGCTGATTGGGCCTGAACATATAGAACGTATGGTAGCGTGGGATGCTGATAAAAGTGAGTCTCATGGTATTAGGTGGACTGTTTGGTTACACTTCCGGTTCCCCTCTGATTTTGATTATTTTGTATCAGATACAGCTAATGCTGTTTCCCCTGGGCCCTCTCATGAGTAGCTTGATATACCCCATCCCCCTTTATTTATTTCTTTTTTTTCCTTCGTTTTTTTTTCCCTTTTCTACGCCTTCTTTCTTACATTTTATAAGGTTATGGTGATTTTACCGGTAGTGCCACCACATGTTCAGGCCATACATGTTGAGCCTTGTTTTTTTCTTTTTTATACACCATTGTTTCTAGTGGACTACTGGTTACTTGATATACCATTACTTTGCTTATTTAGCCATGCCTTAATGACATATAATTGATTCTGCTTATGTGATACATGTTCTTTTATTGTTCTTCCAATCTTAATGTACACTTGTACACTCATTGGAATTGTGTTATTCTTTACCTGTGTTTATTCATTATTGTTGTTTAGGAATGTTTGAAACTTAATAAAACAGATTCAACATGAATGGAGACAGAACATCAACATCCAGTGTGATGAAGCACTTTTATACTGACCAGCAATTAAAAGGGCACACAAATTTTGGAGTTCATTTTCTGGCCATTGTAATTTTAATTTGTTTCATTCAATGACTATTATTGATAACGACTTTGTTGTATAGAGCAGAGGGTGTTAGAGAAAAAAATATGCCCCAGGTATCAAATATTCTAGGCTCATACTTGAGGGTGTATACCAAAACACTGAAAAACACAGTTCTATATGATAAATCCTAATACCTTTTGTGTAGGAACTTTTATAATAAACTGCTGTCTTTATATTTTTTTTTAGCATGTGTACCTCCAATGGTATTTGCTAATTGCAGTACTTCAAATACTGGAGCAGAATGTGCTAAAAGTTGTCAAACTCTAGACATGCATTGTGTGAGTATTTCATTTTGTAATACATTGTGGCATTCTACTCTGTTTGTCCATGGAGCTCTTTTTTATTTTGATTAAAGGGTCAGTATGCCTGGAAGTTTTGGGTATTTCTGTTAACAGAAAAAGTTGCCCTTGCTCATATTGTTCACAGCAGGTATGTAGACTAAAGAATTTAAGATTAAAGATCTTATCAATAGAGTCCCCAAGAAATTGTCAGGAGGTTTATGGCCAGCCGTAGATGGAGAAAATTTCTTTCCTGCAACCACCGCTTGACAGACAGTGGTGACAGGGAAATCCCTCCCGTTGAGCCATTGTTTTCTCCCAGTGGGGGAAGCCGTCCCCACTGGGAGAACACAATAATTACTGTTAGTGGCTGTAACAGCCGCATGCAATAATCAAATGTAAACTTGGGCAGGCTGGTTGTACCCAAGTTGATCAACCCTGGGTTCATTTAGCCTGCCCATACATAATTCAAATCATGGCCAGTTCCTGCTGAACTGCCCGAGATTTAAATCATCTATCGGAGATAGATCTGGGGATCGGAGATTTGCTGTCCAAGGGCCTCGGCTATGGAATGCTCTACCAATCAACATCCGCCTGGAAGAAAATCACCTGGCTTTTAGGAAAAAACTCAAGACCTTCCTCTTTTAGCAGATGATCAAAGCTCGCCACGGTGCCTAGAGGCGATTCAGTTCGCATTGTGCGCTATACAAGTATTTCATTCATTCATTCATCTATGATTGGCTTAAGCTTCCACATCTACAACAATTGATGATATGATTGACCCTTAAAAGCTGTATATTATTTAAACCTTTAAAGCGGTAGTAAACCCATTTTTTGAACTTGTACTTACAGGAAAGTGTAGCACTAACCCCCGAAGGAGCTGTTGGTTATTTTTGGCCTTACCATTACCTTCCGTTCTCCTTGTTGCACGTCTAGGGGATGTCCCGTGGTAGATGGCCCAGTAACTTGAGACTGACAATAGATCCACTTGAATGGATTTTATTTGTAAACTCAGACAATTGAACAGTCTTTCAACTTGGGATCAGAGGGTTGGAAAAGGAAGTTCAGGTACTCTTAATGTCTAAGTCCAAAAACGTTAAAGAACTTTCATACTTTGACTGCATCCAGAGAATAGCCATTCACAGCTGGATGATTACTCAAGTTGGACAGTCCCTCTCTCACGAGGCCTAGCAGCCAACAAGGTGCTTACTCAGGAACAAAGTCTTTGTCACAGACATTCTTGCAGAACATGTAGGGAAACTAAGCTTTAGAACACTTGTAGGATATCTGGATCTTTCAGCCTGCTTGGCGATATCCACAAGACCGTATTCTCTCGGTTACTTCAGCCCTTCCAGGCTCTTGTTAAGAAAACCAACCCGCACGTGGTGTTCTTCTAAAGAGTCCTCCCCTGGAATGCTTGAAGTACACTGAGTCTCTTCCAAACCGGAGACGGCACTCAACCACCTCGAAATCCTCCTTCAGTTTCCTTGCCTCGGGCTAGCCAGCCCCAAGACATTAAAGTCTGGTGGATCCGCACCCCAGCCCATAGCCTTCCTGGGAACTGGTCAGGAGGACCAGGACCATGTAATCAGCACTTCATACTGGACCGGAACCCCGAACCACATGACGTCCACATCTTAAATACCCTCTCCCAGAGGGCACAGCGAGAGGGCCACTCCCACTGACCTGGCTCCGAAAGAGAGTAACTTAAGCACCTAACCAGACCATAGTTCCATGCCTGCCACCAGAGACAGTGCCCCCTGCGGCCAGGCTGAACATTTCACAGTCCAGTCAGATTGATGCAGAGGTCCAATTTAGACAAATATACTCAAACCAATCTGCAGTTTAGGTAAAGTTTAACTTAAAAAATGCATAGCGCATGCTCTTCAGGAGCTGCCGTTACATAAGTGTATTAGTATAATAAGGCTTTCCTGTAGGTATAGTGAATATCTCCTAAAATTGTAATGTTTAGGAGATATTCACACTGGATGCAGTTGGTGACATCACTGGCTATGCTCTGAAGGTCCAGCATACAGTGCTGGACCTTCAGAGCTCCATGCCAGAGTCGAGGGCTCCCGCCGGGCTCCCGGGAGGAAGACCAGGAGAAGATGAAAGCCCTGTTAGCGGTAACAGCATACCACTGGAGGGCTTTGTTATAACGTAAATCTTTCATATTTCTGGAGCATTATGCCATTGCATACTAGCATACTAGCACATTATGCCATTGCCTTGCAGGGAATATGTATTTATTTTTATTTTTTGTAAATGCATACTACTGCTTTAACCTAATATTCAGTTGCTGTTGTACTATCCATCAGTGTAATTTTCCTATATTGTTGAGAATTGTTTGTGTTTTGTTTTAGTATTTATCTAGATGTGTCCCAGGGTGTGTTTGTCCATCCGGGCTGGTGTCTGATGAGAAAGGAGGATGCATTCCTGCAGATCAATGCCCATGTTACCACAACACAGCTGCATATAAATCTGGAGAAGAGATTCAAATCCGATGCAACACTTGGTATGTGCAAATAAATCTCTTTCTTATCCCCTTACTGCCAGGTAGACACATTTTCTGAATTTATTAAACATATCAGTGCTGCATATGTGTTGAAAAAAACAAAGTTATCAAGCTGGTCTCTCTTGCTTCTCCAGTCCAAGCTCTCTTAGCAGACATGTGGTGCACTGAGCATTGCATGGGCACGAGTGTGTGAGAGGTGTCTGATCAATGGTTGGAATCTCAGGAATGATAGTGCTGGAACCACAGATAGAGTCAATTAACCAACAGATTAGAGTGCATCAAGAAGTGAGCAGGGGGCTGAAGTGGAGGAACAGGATACATTAGGCAGAGATGAAGACAGAAGACAAACCAAATTTGATAACTGGTAAATAGTGAGATAAAATGCAACAGGTGGAATCAAGACTAGGAGACAGACTGAGATCAGTAACCTACAGGCAATGAGGTATAACATTGGCAGACAGGGACAGGATGGGAATCCAAAGCCAACGATGGAGTATCAGAAGGTCAGGTATGCAAGCACAAAGATGCCCAAAGGAAGGTCAGGAACAATAGACAGGTCAATAACAGCAAGCATTTACAGGTCACAGATCAGCTTAGAGAAATGAGCAAAGATGAAGGCCATTTAGTAATAAAGCTGGAAAGAACTGAGTCTTAAATAGTCAGTTTGGCACCACCACTAATATCAGGCATGAATACTTTCCCATGCTGTGAGGTGCACACATGAACATATGCACACTTGTGAAAGGATGCACAGCCAGACACAATGCTAAGTGTACCTATACATGTCCATGTGCCCCTCACCACTGGCCAACTGATCTATTAGGGCGTTAAGGAGCAGAGGGGGAGGGATGAGAGGTAATCAGCAACATAGCAGGGAGAGAAAAAAAAGGGAAGGGGAGTATTAATTCGGTAAGGGTTACCTGAAGGACGGGGTGGAGCAGTGAAAAGCATTAAGGTTAGAAGGGAAGGTAGAGAAGACCGACCCTGGTGAAGGAAGAAAAGGCATGTCAAAAACAATGTACAGATCAATAAAACAGATAATAAAAGTGCAGCAAAACTGGAACCATAGTCCCCTTGTGGGGAAAGGAAGCTGCAACCCTCCCTCCACAAGTTTTTTTCCAAAAAATAACCCCAAACATGGGGGGTTGTATTGCAGTCTCCAAGTGGAGGGAAAACGGCACTCTGAGACAGCTGAAGGTGAAGTGCGGCCGCTCCAGCCATACCGCTAGTTAAAAAAAAGGGCTGTGGAAGAAAAAGTTAAAGGTGGCGACCCAGATCCTAGAAGCAGTGAGTAATAAAAGAGAGAAAACACACCCCTCAGAAGGGGGATAGGGAGCTGAGAAGTATTAACATAAACATATGAGTGTGGGGTGTCCGCACATCTATGGTCTGGGATTTATGCCTCCTTCCCCCAATCTGAGACTGTGGAGGAGAATATTACCAGTTCACAGCAAAATGTGATAGTTGTGGGTAGTGTCACTCAGTGGCCTGATAATCTAGGCAGGAGGAAGGGGACAATGACAAACAATCCAGGCCAGTATAACAGTAACATGGAGTAGTTGTCATTAGTGGTAGGGGACGTGGGACAGATCAAGTCTGTTCAATGTGGAAGAGAGTGACTTGGGGACCCAGCTAACCAGAGTTTGGAAAGCAAAGTCCTAGAAGGAAAATAAAAGGAAATTTTCAGGAGTCACTTTAAGGTGGAATGACCATCTTTAGATCTCTTTGCTTGTTGTTTTTGCCACAGGGGTTTGATGGGGATTGAGGGGGAGGTCTTTTCATGGATATTGTAGTCCTGGGGTCCAGTGTGGGTGCAGGAGCATGGGAGATGAGGCCCAGTTGGAGCAGCAAGCGTTCTCCATCTATGAAGGTTAAAAAACTGTAGGATTTGTTTAGGAAAGCAAAATTTAGGTGGAAAGGGAAAGACCATCTGTAAGTGATAGATTTTTGTGACAGGATCTATAGAAGAGGTTTTAAGACTCTTCTTGTTTGTATTGTATAGAGTGAGAGGTCAGCAAATATTTGGATGGAGTGTCCTTGTATAGTAAGGTTTTCTGTTTCCCGGGCCCTTCACATGACCTCTTCCTTAACCCTCAATAAATGCGGTTTTACCACAATGTCTCTGGGTAGGCCATCCTGGCTAGAGGGCTCTTTGAGCACGATCCATTTCCAGGCGGTGGTCTGGTATGTCTGGGATCAGACTTTTGATAAACATGCAGACCATTTTATCAGTTTCCTTGAAAGATTCAGGGAGGCCTCTGAGCCTGAAATTATATCTGTGAGATCTGTTTTCGAGATCATCCAGTTTTGAGAATGCAATATCCAACTGTTCATGTAATTCCTGAATCCTGTCAGTATTCTGGTTGGCTATGTTTGGTCAGTTTTAGCCTCAATCGCTTTTATTCTGGCCCCTAGGTGATGCAGATCTCCTTGGATTGTTGATGTGATCTGTAAGGCAGTTTGGGCCAGTCCTCTGGAAATCATTTTAGAGAATGTCTCAGTTAATGATGATAGATCGGTGGGGGTAGCAGGGATGGACCTGTTATGAGCCCCTGGATGTTCTGGAGCATTAGTCAGATCATCCATCGGTGTGAGGGGGAGGCCATCTAAAGTCCTGCCTAGCAGTAATTCATTTAATGTGTGGGATAATAGTGGGTTCATCTGGTTACAGACTGCTGGAGGATATGTTCCCTCTGTGTAGGCATCCGTATCTGCTTGGTCAGCGATGGACTCTGGATCCTGGTCCTGGCCTTGTGTACATGTAGCAGCCATCATTTTGGAGGAGGCTGCAGCCGGAGAACCGAGTTGCCAGGATAATTCCCATCTTTCTGTGCCCCCTATCATGCGGGGGGTCCTCGGGACCTCTGCGACTGGTGGGGGGGCAGACAGAGTGAATCTCCTTTGGCTGACGGATGTGGCGGAGAGAGCAGGCTGGAGCTCTCAGATCATGCGACCTTCCATGGAGCAGCCTTGCATGCTCCTCTTCGTTGCAATATTTTATAAGACACTGCATTTGTGCAGCGGTGTTTTAAACACAATTTCTTTGGAAAAAATACACTTTCATGAATTAACAAAAAACAGTAAATTTAGCCACATTTTTTGGTATAATGTTAAAGATGATGTTACGTCGAGTAAAAATATACCTAACATTTCATATTCACATTCTCGTGAAATGGTGACAAACTTTGATACCTCAAAATATCCATAGGCGATTGGATGTCAGCCAACAGCAGACTTTAGTAATAAAGCTTTGGCCATACTTCTCCTTTTGGTTGCATATAGGATAAGATTCCTTGGGGTCATTGCAAATTAATTTAAGATGAACAGTGAGAGGCAATGATAGAGATCTTCAAGAAAGATCTGATCATTGAATTCTGATAACAAGCACCAAGCAGTACATGCCTTTTGTTACCAGGACAGAACGTGAAGGGAAATCCAAAACTATACAGTTGTCACTGGAACATTCTATAGGGATAGCTCTCCCTGTGGATGTATTTCCTCTAACTGTGGAGACATTTCTTTTATTTCTATTGAATCACCAGAACAAAGAATAAAGGTAAATCACCCCAATGGGACACCTACAGTAAATAAAGATGACTCAAAATCCAAAAACAACTTTTGGCTTTGAAATATATTTTTAAGGTTATAATCATACTAAACAGAGAAGTGTTAATTGCCATAATTAATTCATATAAATTATATATATCATGGCACTGTATATTTTTTTTCCTCTAAAGCCTAGTACGCACGGGCTGAATGTTGGGCAGCATCGGCTGGTTCAATAGAAACCAGCTGAGATTCGGTGCTGCAGGTGGTCCGACAGAAGCTGGTTGGCTTTTGTCAAAAGGACATGACTGAAAAAAGTCTGCCAATTGACATCCAATCAGCGGGGTGTTCTGGCGTGGGGTTGTCCCTTTGTCAAAATACAATTGCTCAGTGGAGGAAATTGCTAAACCAACATCGGATTGATAGTACAGCAGGCCCTCCTGAGCTCTTCAGTTTTGTTTTTGTTCAGCCCGCTGAGTTGAGTGAAAAAAAAATCACTAGTGTGTACCAGGCTTTAAGCGGTTGTAAACTGCAGAAAGAAATAAAACACCTGTAAAACAATGCCATAATGTGCTAGTATGCATCGCATACTAGCACATTATGAAATCCTTACCTTAGATTGAAGCCCTTCCAGCATCACCAGGTCATTGCTGAGAGGGCTGATATCTTCCCCCAGCCTTTCTTCCGGGTTTGTGGGCTCCAGTGCTCTGAGTGGCCAAGGCTGCGATGGTCTCACTCCCGCACATGTGCGTAGAAGCCCTCAGTTTCGGCAAGAAGCTCACGGTATGCTTCAGCGACTGCATGTAGGGTGAATAGATCCTAAACGGTGCACGTTAAGCAGTTATTTATTTTACCTACAGGTAAGCCTTATTATAGGTAAAAATAACAAAGCAGGCTTTACCACCGCTTTAACCACTATGCGTCCGCGCTATAGCCGAAAGACGGCTGCATCGCGGATGCCACATCCTCCTGTTTACTTCTGCGTTGCTCGTTCCTGTGAGCACGCATCGGGGAAGTTATGTGCTGGCCGTGTCCCTTGAACACAGCCAGTCACAGATCGCTGTAAACGGCCAATCACAGCGGCCATTTACAGCGAGATCGGTGTGCCCAATGAGAGATGATCTCATATGTAAACATATGAGATCATCTCTCATCGCTGGCTTTCCCTCCTCACACAGACAGCGTGTGAGGAGGGAGAGATAAGCGGCTGCAGGGGCCGTAAGTAGATAAAAAAATAAATAAATAAAGGTCCCACAAAGTCACTGCCACCTGTCCCCACTGCAATCTGTCCCCAGTGCCACCTGTCCCCAGTGTGCCACCTGTCAGTGCCACCTGTCCTCAGTGCCATCTGTCCTCAGTGCCATCTGTCCCCAGTGCCACCTGCCCCCAGTGCCAGCTGTCAGTGCCATTTGCCCCAGTGCCACCTGTCAGTGCCATCTGTCTCCAGTGCCACGTATAAGTGCCACGTATAACCACAATTTGTCCCCAGTGCCACCTGTCCCCAGTGTCAGTGCCATCTGTCCTCAGTGCCCCCTGTCAGTGCCATCTGTCCCCAGTGCCACCTGTCCCCAGTGCCAGCTGTCAGTGCCATTTGCCCCAGTGCCACCTGTCAGTGCCATCTGTCTCCAGTGCCATGTATAAGTGCCATCTGTCATCAGTGCCATGTATAAGTGCCATCTGTCATCAGTGCCACATCAGTGCCACATAGTGCCATCTGTCATCACTGCCATATCAGTGTCACGTGTCATTAGTGCCACATATTAGTGCCATCTGTCATCAGTGCCACGTCTCAGTGCCATCTATCATGAGTGCCGCCTGTCAGTGTCACATGCCATCTGTTATCAGTGTCATGTGTCATCAATGCCACGTATCAGTGCCATCTGTCATCAGTGTCACGTGTCAGTGCCACGTATTAGTGCTATCTGTCATTAGTGACACGTATTAGTGCCACGTGTCATCAGTGCCACATATAAGTGCCACCTGTCATCAGTGCCACATATTAGTGCCATCTGTCATCAGTGTCACGTGTCATCAGTGCCACGTATTAGTGGCATCTGTCATAAGTGCCACATCAATGTCACATGTCATCAGTGCCACGTATCAGTGCCATCTGTCATCAGTGCCACATCAGTGACACTGTCCTGGTGCTCCAGGGCCTTCAAAAGTGTAATAGTTAGTCAACAAGTTAGATGTGTAATTTATGCTCCTAGAACACCCAATGGTGCTCCCTGCATTTTGGGCTTCTCTGAGGGGCTAGGCTGTGGAAAAGTCCCACACATCTGGTATTGTAATACTCAGGAGGAGTAGCAGAATTTATTTTGGGGCATCATCTGTGGTATACGCATGCGAAGTGAGAGAATAACCTATTACAATGACAATTTTGTGAGAAAAAAAAAGAAATCTTCATTTTGCAAAGAATTGTGGGAAAAAATGACAACATCAAAAACCTCTCCATGCCTCTTACTAAATACCTTGGAATGTCTACTTTCCAAAAAGGGGTCATTTGGGGGTATTTGTACTTTGCTGGCTTGTTCAGGTTGCAAGAAATGAGATGAGGCCACCAGTACAACAGATGTGATCAATTTTGTATGATTTGCACCACAACTTGTAGACTCTCTAACTTTCACAAAGATCAAATAATATCCACTACTTTGGGTTAATTTTTACCAAAAATATGTAGCAGTATAAATTGCGGCCAAAATTCATGAAAAAAATAATAATTTGCTAAATTTTATCACAAAAACAAAGAAAAATGCGTTTTGTTTTTTTCTAATTTTTCGGTCTTTTTTCATTTATAGCGCAAAAAATAAAAAACCCAGAGGTGATCAAATACCACCAAAAAAAAGCTCTATTTGTGGGAAAAAAAGGACCAAAAATTAATTTGGGTACAGTGTTACATGACTGAGTAATTGTCATTCAAAGTGTGAGAGCGCTGAAAGCTGAAAATTGGTCTGGTCACGAGGGGGGTTTAAGTGCCGAGTTGTCAAGTGGTTAAGTACCTTTTGCCTACAGGGCTGTTTAGTTACATGATATTTCCCTGTTCTTTGGCATCTGCATGGAAAGATCTTAGGGAGGGTTTTCTATTACTCCGCTGGTGTATTCTCTACTCTACAGTATGAGTCTGTGTCTGGCCAGCCCTGATTAGAGCTGTGCCAGTCACATGACTAGATCATCAGAAGAGCAATTCAAATTAGATTATAAATATCAAATAACTGACTCAAAGATGATTGATACTAGCTTTCATTTTGTTCCAACGGTATCTGCTTTCAAGGCAAATGTTTTAATTTAGCAATTACATTAGATATATTTAATACTGTTTTATGTTAATATTAAGTGTTTTTGTGAGTTTCTTAGTGAATGTAATCATTCAGTATGCTATATCCTGCTCCCATAGGGTTTAGTATTAGGGGTACATGTAGGAGGAGGGAAGGAGAGAAATGCAATTTACCTCTGTGTAATAGCCCACACGTGTGACTCTATAGAAACATGGGCTGCAGAAATAAGAAAAAGGTGGAAATTAAGCTTAGAAGGGAATTGAAATTGAAAAGCTTAGAAGGAAATTGGAGCGTGCTCTGTAGAGGACACCAGGTGGTCTACACAATCTCAGCCTGCAATGGGGACACGGAGAACATGGGAGGGTTAGCTGAAGCCAGGATCAACCAGATATATTTCACTCTACACAAAATAAATACTTTAGTGGCTTTGCGAGTGTGCACACTCTGTTATAAAACATGCAATGAGAGTTTTTCATAGTCTGGGTTTAATGACGTTTTAATGCTTAGGTTAAGCATTCAAAGTTAAAGTAGAACTATACTCACCTTGGTTCCAGTGATGCGACGTCCTAGAGCTCCCTGCTGACCAATGACTTCTTCGAACAGTCAGCTTCTGGTTATCGATCGCCAGGCCGCTTTCATTGGCTGGAGGGGGTGATGTCATTACTACGCACGTGCAAGATTTCTGTTAGCTTCAGCATTGCTGATTTTCTGCAGTGAGCTGTATGTGCGCAGCTGTACAGGAGCCGACAGGCAGGTAGGTCATTTTAATGTAGGAGACACAAAGCATGTCTCTTTAATAACTTTTTATAGCTGTTAGATTTAAAGCCTCAATTGTTTTTGAAGCAGACCTGGGCTCCATACAGAAAGTACTAATGTATCAACACTTGTCCATCTATCACATTGGGATGTGGCACTGATAAGCTGATAAAAGTTTTTATTATTTTGCAGTGTTTGCAAAAACCGGCAATGGAAATGTACAATACGCGCTTGTCTGGCAACATGCATTGTGTATGGAAATGGACATTACATCACATTTGATGGCAAACGATATGTCTTTAACGGTGAATGCCAATATACTCTTTCACAGGTAAAATGCGTAAGGTTAATTCACAAAGCTTTTTTTTTTTCATTGATACTGCACAGTATGTAGTTGCTGTTTAAAGGTCAATTCAAAGATCTCAACAACACTTCTTATGTTGCAAAATTATACCTTCTTTAACCACTTAAGCCTGGGACCATTTTGCTGGCCAAAGACCAGAGCACATTTTGAGACTCCGCACTGTGTCGCTTTAACTGACAATTGCACAGTTGTGCGACATGGCTCCCAGACAAAATTGATGTCCTTTTTTTCCCACAAATAGAGCTTTCTTTTGGTGGTATTTGATCACTTCTGCAGTTTTTATTTTTTGCGCTATAAACAAAAATAGAATGGCGATTTTGAAAAAAAATATTTTTTTTACTTTTTGCTATAATAAATATCAAAAAACCCAAAAACATAAAAAAAAAAAAAACTTAACAAAATGTAGTTCTTAAAGAAAGCAAAGGTAGTAATGTTGTAACCCCTTTTTTTGAACAAGCGTGAAAAATATATTGCTCACATAGAGGGGGAGCATATTAGCTGTGTGATCATGTGTGTGTCTATGGGTAGCCCCCCCCCCCCCCCCAAAAAAAAAGTTAGCTATTTCTCTTGATCTTTCTATCTCTATAAGGGCCAGTTCACACCAGATGCAGTTCCATTTTTTCTGCACCAATACAGTCAGTTCCGGTCAGTTTCTGCACCAGAAACTGACCAGAAACTGACTGTATCGTGTGAACTAGAGCCATTGGAATACATGGAAAACACTGTGCATGCATTTTTAGTGCAGAAAAAAAATGCACGGAACTAAACGGAATTGCGTCTGGTGTGAACTAGCCCTATCTACATGTGAATTTGATACATATATACACACACATTGTATATATATTATTATAAATCTATATAAAAACATACACACACACAGCATTCATTTATGCATATTTTAGTGTCTAGCCACTTAAGGACCAAGTTTATTTCTGTTTAGCCACTTCACATCCAGGCCAATTCTGACATTTCTCTCCTACATGTAAAATTCCTAATTTTTTTGCTAGAAAATTACATAGAACCCCCAAACATCATATATGTTTTTTTTAGCAAAGACCCTAGAGAATACAATGGCGCTCGTTGCAACTTTTTATCTCGCACGGTATTTGCGCAGCAATTTTTCGAACACGTTTTTTTCAGAAAAAAAACAGTTTCATGCTTAAAAAAAAAAAAAACAGTAAAGTTAGCCCAATTTTTTTGCATAATGTGAAAGAGGAGGATACGTCGAGTAAATAGATACCCAACATGTCATGCTTCAAAATTGCACATGCTCGTGGAATGGCGCCAAACTTTGGTATTTAAAAATCCCCATAGGCGACGCTTTAATTTTTTTTTACTGGTTACATATTTTGGGTTACAGAGGAGGTCTAGGGCTAGAATTATTGCTCTCACTCTAACGTTCGCGGCGATACCTCACATGTGTGGTTTGAACACCGTTTTCATATGTGGGCGGGACTTACGTATGCGTTCGCTTCTGTGTGCGAGCTCACGGGGACAGGGGCACTTTAAATTAAATTTTTTATTTTTTTATTGTTAATTTTTTTTTTTAGCTTTACACTTAAAAAAAAATAAAAATGTATGACTTTTATTCCTATTACAAGGAATGTAAACATCCCTTGTAATAGGAATATGGCATTATCGGACATATTTACAGTGAGATATGGGGTCAATAAGACCCCATATCTCACCTCTAGGCTGGGAAGAATAATAAAAAAAAAAAGATCCTGGCTTCCTAGCCAGATCGGCGCCGTTAATTTGAATACAGAGGCCGGGCGTGACGTCATAACATCGTGCCCGGCCTCCGAACGATCATAGAGACTCCGGGGACCATCTAGTCCGCCAGAAATCTCTATGGTGACTTGCTGGGGCTGGCGGATCCTGTGACCGGCTCACCGATGGAAACGGTGAATCGGTAGAAGCACCAGAGGGCGGCGAGAGGGGGGGAGTCCCCTCCCACCGCTCGTAAGAACGATCAAGCGGCGGAACAGCCGCTATGATCATTCTTATGGAATCTCCGGCTGAAAACGGCAATATCTGAATGATGTCTGTGGCCTCAGGCATCATTTAGATATAACCACTGAAAGCCCATGACGTCAATAGGTTAAAATCTGTATTTTTTTTTGCTTGAAAATTAATTAGAACCCTCAAATAGGGATGAGCCGAACACCCTCGGTTCGGTTCGCACCAGAACTTTCGAACGGACCAAAGATTTGTGCGAACTTTAGAACCCAATTGAAGTCTATGGGACTCGAACGTTCGAAATAAAAAGTGCTAATTTTAATGGCTAATATGCAAGATATTGTCCTAAAAAGGGTTTGGAGACCCGGCTCCTGCCCCAGGGGACATGGGTCAATGCCTACATTTTTTTTTAAAAATGGCCGTTTTTATTTGGAGCACAGATTTTAATGACGATTAAAGTGAAAAAAAAGTGAAATATTCCTTTAAATATCGTGCCTGGGGGTGTCTATAGTATGCCTATGAAGTTCCACATGTTTCCCGTGTTTAGAACAGTCCCTGCACAAAATGACATTTAACAGAAAAAAGTCATTTAAAACTGCTTGCGGTTTTAATGTAATATCTGGTTCTGGCAATACTGGTGAAAATCATTGAGAAAAATGGCATGGGTAGCCCCTCTTTCCCATTACCAGCCCCTTTGGGTCTTGTACGGATATTAAGGGGAACCCCGTACCCAAATAAAAAAAGGAAAGGCATGGGGCCCCCAGGCCCTATATACTCAGAACAGCAGTATACAAGCGGTGCAAACAAGACAGGGACTGTGTAGGTTTGTTGTGTTAAGTAGAATCTGTTTGCAATTTTGAACTGGTACATTTTAAAAGTGTAGCTCCAGTCAAAAAATCTATTTTTAAGATTTTTGGAAAACAGAGGGAAGGGTTATCACCCCTGTATAATTTTTTTGTCCATCCGTCTTTTTTCATTTCACTTCCTGTTGTCTCCTTCCGTTTTCAAGTAGGAGACATTTGTAAGTTGGATGTTTGAAAGTAGGGGGCTGCCCTATATGCTCTGCAGAAATGGTGGCCTAAAATGTTTGTGTTGTCACAACACTGTAAGCCCTCAAAGTGACTCTTGCTGGAGCACCCTGCTGTGAACGATTATATCAAGAATTATAATTACATGCCATTGTTGAACAGTCGTAGAAAAATTGGGCCTTTGGCGGTTGTGGTAGTGGTGCTGGTGCCACAACACTAAGTTCTCACAGTTACTCTCGGTGGGTGCAGGAACGGGCCCTGCTGTGAAATATTATATCAAGAACTGTAATTACATGCCCCTGATAAACAGGGGCTGAAAAGTTGGGCCTTAGGCACCGGGGCTGGTGCCATGACACTGCAACCTCTCCCATATACTCTATTGGGAGTGCAGGAATGAGCCCTGCTGTAAAGCATTGCATCAAAAATTGTAATTACACGCCCCTGATAAACAGAGGTTGAAAAATTGGGCTGATGGCATCACCCAGAACCAAAAATGTTCTTCCAAGATATCAGCAGGATCACTGAGGAGGAAGAGGATAGACAATCAACATAACAGGACAGTCACTCAGCATCAGCATAGGCAGTCTTGAAGGGATGTGACATTTTAAAAAAAATTATTCGGTTACATCAGCTTTAGGTGCTTCATCTTTATGAAGGTCAGTCGATGAGGCGCACCCTGTGATCAGTTACAAAGCCCCTAGCAGCACTGGAGGTGTGTTCTGAAAGAACGCTGGATGCAGGACAGGCCAGTAGCTCAATTGCATACTGTGCAAGCTCTGGCTAGTGATCCATCTTCAAGACCCAGTAAGCCAGAGGATTTTCGGTGGGAAAGGTTTCCAAGTGTGACCTTTCCCCTAGGTATTCCTGCACCCTGTATATCAGACGCTGGCGATGGTTGCTGGAACTGATCATACCTTGGGGTTGCGGACTAAAAAATAGTCTGAACGCATCAGTCAGACGGCCACCTTCTCCACTGCTCCTTCTGTGACTGACCGAAGCCTCAGCAAAACGTTGTCCAGGACCAGGAGTTTGTAATCTCCCAGTCTCTATGAACGCATTGCACAGACCTTTCTGCAAGGCCTCCCAGGGATGTCTCATTCTCTGCTCCCTCTGCGACGGCAAGATAAGTTCCGCAACCTTACCCTTGTACCGTGGATCAAGGAGAGTGGCCAGCCAGTAATGGTCCCTCTCCTGGATATGAAGAATACGAGGATCCTTCTGCGGGCTTTGCAGGATCAGGGAGGCCATGCAGCTTAGGGTAGCTGAGGCATTCGGTCCGGAGTCCTCTGGGTCACTAAGGACAACATGATCCGCAGCCACCTCCTCCCAGCTACGTGTTTCTTGGGACTGTAAATCATCCCTAAAAGACTACTGCTGCTACTGCTGATGCTGAGTGCCAGGCTCCACCTCCATGCTGACACAAGCCTCCTCCTCCTCCTCGTCCTCTTCCTGTGTGATGGGTGGGGCAGCAGGAACACTGTCTGGATAAAGGGGGCCTTGAGAGGCAAGGAAGCCCTCCTCTTCCTGCCTCTGTTCTGCCTCAAGTGCCCTGTCCATTATTTCATGCAGAGTATGCTCCAACAGGTGGACAAGAGGTACAGTGTCACTGATACATGCACTGTCACTGCTCACCATTCTCGTGGCCTCCTCAAATGGTGACAGGACATTGCATGCATCCCTGATCATGCCCCACTGGCATAGTGAGAAAAAACCAAGCTCCCCTGACCCTGTCCTGGTGCTGTAGTCACACAGGTACTCATTGATGGCCCCCTGCTGCATGTGCAGCCACTGCAGCATGGGCAACGTTGAGTTCCACCTGGTGGGCATGTCACATATAAGGCGGTTTTTGGGCAGGTTCAACTCCTTTTTGGAGCTCAGCCAGCCAAACACTGGCATTGAATGATCAGCGGAAATGCACACAGACTTTCCTGGCCTGCCTCAGGACATCCTGTAAGCCCGGGTACCTGGCCAAGAACCACTGCACCACCAGGTTAAGGAAGTGAGCCACACAGGGCACATGGGTCAGTTGTCCCTGTCGGAGGGCAGAGAGGAGGTTGGTGCCATTGTCACAAACCACCATTCCTGGCTTAAGCTGGCATGGCGTCAACCACCTCTTGGCCTGCCCCTGCAGAGCTGACAAAATATCTGCCCCAGTGTGGCTCCTGTCCCCCAAACAAACCAGCGCAAGCACGGCATGGCATATTTTTGCCTGCGTACTTGCGTAGCCCCTTGAACGCCTTCGGAGCACCACTGGTTCTGAGGACAGAGCACTGGAACAGGCCATGGAGGAAGAAGAAGAGGAGGGGGTGGAGGAGAGAGGTGTGTCACAACCAGTAGTAGCATTTTGGAGGCGTGGTGGCGGAACAACCTCCAACACTACTGTACCTTGTGCTGCATCCTTCCCAGCTGCCAGAAGAGTGACCCAATGGGCCGTGAAAGATAGGCAACGTCCCTGTCCATGCCTGCTGATAATATGCACCTTACCGCTGACTGCCCTGTCCAGCGAGGCAAGGACATTGCCTTCCACATGCCGGTAGGGAGCCGGAATAGCCTTCCGTGAGAAAAAGTAGCGTTTGGGGACCTGCCACTAAGAAATTGCACATTGCACAAACTCACGGAAGGGGGCAGAGTCTACCAACTGAAAAGTCAGCAGTTGAAGTGCTAGAAATTTAGCCAAGCTAGCATTCAGCTGCTGGGCATGTAAATGGCTGGGATTGAACTTCTTTCGACGGTCCAGCATCTGGGGCAGGGAAGTTTGCCTGCTACAATCGGATGTGGGTGTACTGCTAGCAGAGTGCCCGCAAGTACTTGGCTGTGACACACCTAATTCTACACCTTCATTCCTCTCAGTGCAGGTTTCAGAGAGGACTGAAGGTCTAGTGGGGTTGGAGATCCCAGCTGATGAGGAAAAGGGAGAGGTCCGCTTTGTTCTTTGGTGTGGGTCTTTAAGGTACGCTTGCCAATGAGCTGCATGGCAGGTCAACATATGTCTGGTCAAGCATGTGGTGCCCAAGCGGCTGATGTTTTGGCCACGCGAGATACGCTTGAGACATATGTTGCAAATAGCAGCGGTGCGATCTGATGCACTGGTCTCAAAAAAGGCCCACACCAAAGAACTTTTGGAATAACGCGCAGAGGCAGCGCCCTGCACAGGCCGAGCTCTGGAGTGTGATTCAGTCGGTGTGCTGCGCCTAAGCTGGCCCCCGAAGGGCATCCTGCCTCATTGAAGATGTGCCTCCTCCTCCTCTCTCCTATCAGGCACCCACGTGGAGTCAGTGGCCTCATCATCCCTTCCCTCTTCATCACTGGAGCAAACTTGGCAGTATGCTGCAGCTGGTGGAACATAACTGCCAGATTGCTGTCCTTCTTGAGTATCCCCTCTCTCTGCACTCAGACTACTGCCTTCCTCTAGCTGGGTATCATCATCAGAGCCTTCAAAACGCTGGGCATCCTCGTGGAGCATGTACCCAACACTGTGCTCAAACAGTGCGGGGGACTCCTCAGGAGGACATGGCGGGTCTAGGGAAGGAGTGACTGATGACATTGAGATGAGGGAAGAGGACGCGTTGGCAGCTGCTTTGCTAGAACCCTGAGCCTGAGTGAGAGAGGATGAGGGGGATGAGGAGGGTTTGGTCATCCACTCTACCAAGTCTTCGTCATGATGCGGCTCAACACATCCAGCTGCCGAAAATAAGGACAAGCGTGTCCCATGGCCACATGCTGATGACGATGCACCGCGTTCACAACCAGCACTGTTGTCTCTAGACACAGAGCCTGCTTGCCCTCTTTTATTGGCTCTGACTGTCTGCCTCTCCTTGTTGGCCTTCCAGACATAGTAACGGCCTGCAGGGAGATGGGAAAACCAGCAATTGGGTAGTGTATATTGTGCTGGAGGCACACAACACCCACTAACTCCTGCAGATGCCTGTATTAGAGAACAACAGCAATAAAGTGTAGATACAGGTGTATACTGTGCTGTGCTCGAGGCACACAACACCCACTAACTCCTGCAGATGCCTGTATTAGAGAACACCAGCAATAATGGGTAGATACAGGTGTATACTGTGCTGTGCTGTAGGCACACAACACCCACTAACTGCTGCAGATGCCTGTATGAGAGAACACCAGCAATAAAGGGTAGATACAGGTGTATACCGTACTGTGCTGTGCTGGAGGCACACAACACCCACTAACTCCTGCAGATGCCTGTATTAGAGAACACCAGCAATAATGGGTAGATACAGGTGTATACTGTGCTGTGCTGTAGGCACACAACACCCACTAACTGCTGCAGATGCCTGTATGAGAGAACACCAGCAATAAAGGGTAGATACAGGTGTATACCGTACTGTGCTGTGCTGGAGGCACACAACACCCACTAACTCCTGCAGATGCCTGTATGAGAGAACACCTGCAATAAATGGTAGATACAGGTGTATACTGTGCTGTGGGCACACACCACCCCCTAACTCCTGCAGATGTCTGTATGAGAGAACACCAGCAATAAAGGGTAGATACAGGTGTATACTTTGCTGTGCTGGAGGCACACAACACCCACTAACTCCTACAGATACCTGTATGAGAGAACACCAACAATAAAGGATATATACAGGTGTATACTGTGCTTCTTGCCTGTGGCCAATTATGGCTCTCTTCTCTGCCGATGCTGTGATTGGCCAAGCACGTGGGGTCACAGTGCAAGCTTGGCCAATCATGAGCCAGCAATGCACTGTGATGGCGCAGTGCATTGTGGACTGTGAGCACCATATGAATTTGGCGCGAACGGCCCATAACTTTCAGTATTCACCGAATGTGCGAACAGCCGATGTTCGAGTCGAACATGCGTTCAAATCGAACACCAAGCTCATCCCTACCCTCAAACATTATATATGTTTTTTAGCAGAGTGCAATGGATATTATTGCAATAATTTATGTCACAATGTATTTGCAGAACGTTCTTACAAACGCATTTTACAAAAATTCACTTTTTTTATATATAAAAAAAAAAGAAAACAGTAACGTTACCCCAATTTTTTCATAATATGTGAAGGATGATGTTACACCAAGTAAATCGATATCCAACATGTCATGCTTTAAAATTGCACATGCTCACACTACTTAAAAATCTCCATAGGCGACGCTTTAAAAATGGGGGACAAGGGCCTCTTCCACACAACCCTAGGCTGGGGTTGTGAGGGGCTGCAGACAGGGGGGCCTTACAGAATGTAGAAAGCCCCTTTAACCTAGTTGGTACAAGGTGCTTTGTGGTTGGTATTGGGCTGAGCCCAACATGCCCCAAAGGCATCCAGCTATATTGAGTGCATGTGGTTTTGAATGGTTCAGGAGGGATTTGGGCGATCACTCTTTTTGCCCCTTTCCTAGCTGGCCATGATGTAGGCCAGTGATGGCGAACCTTGGCACCCCAGATGTTTTGGAACTACATTTCCCATGATGCTCATGCACTCTGCAGTGTAGTTGAGCATCATGGGAAATGTAGTTCCAAAACATCTGGGGTGCCAAGGTTCGCCATCACTGATGTAGACTCTGAAAAAGGATGTGGTTTGGATTGGTGAAGGCAGCTCACAGCCTTTGGAGATTGGAGAATGGAGTGTGGAGTTCCCCTTTAAAAGCAAAAGCTAGCCCAAGGAAATCATATGCATTAGAGGGGGAAGGTTAAATGCCCTTTTAGGAGGAGCTAGAGTAGCGAGTCTTTTTACATAATTTTAACAAGGTACATGTCACATATTGGCAGCGTAACATGCTAACATGACCTGTCTGCAAATATCCTTAAAAAAACACATAAAAGTGAACTAGCATTAAAAAAAAAAATGTCAAGTTTAGAGTTGCGCCCGTTCAACCCACGCAAATGCATTTATATTGCTTGACATTTATTAAGATTTTGCTCACATCACCCCCATAATATTGGCACTTCCAGCTTCTTTTAATTTTAAGTTGAAGATGCCCTGCGCCATATCCATAGTGGCGCACTGATCGCCTCCTCCTGTGTGCCGAGATTACTATAGTAAATGGGGAATAGCGCTGTGTTACCGGCGCAAACATTTTGTAAAATACCAAAACGTACACTGCGCCTCGGCGTGCGCCTCAACACATGGCGCAAACGGTTCGTAAATCAGCCCCTCTGTGTTGTATCTGCATATCTGCTGTGCAGGGAGAGGGGGGAGGTGTAGTGAGCAGGGGGAGAGAATGCCTGTTCACAACGGAATGCATTTGCAAGTCATATGCGTTCCCATATCAGATAATGGGCCTGAATTTGCACATGAGCCGGACTGCGTTGCCTAGAAAACGCACATTTTGTTTTGGTAATGCAGAGTGCGAATGCACCACAGATATGTGAACCAACCTCATTCAAATGAAGATATTTTTAAATGTCATGCGAATTGGATGCAGTGTGAGTCGCATCCAATTCACATAGGTGTGAACCTGGCCTCAGGCGTTATCCAATCACATTGCACAATGTATGGGGAAATGAATTGTCCAGAATGCTTAATACACAGATATGTATTAAGAAGATGTTTTCATGGAAGTTTCGGATCCACCAACGATTATAGATAGACTATCACCATAAAATGCACACAATTCCATTTTGACAATTATGACATTTCATATCCAAGTCCAGAGAAGATCTGCACAGTTGTTGATAGGAGGATCTCTAGAATGAATATTGAGTTGTTTCAAAAAGAAATTAATGAAATGGAATAAAACTGGAAGCAATATTCTCCATGTGATAAGGAAAAGCTAATTAACATGATCAGCATTACAATGAGGCCGCGTACACACGCGCGGACTGTTCGCCCAACCTTGTCCGCTGAACAGTGTTTGGGCGGACAGTCCGCTCGTGTGTGGGGCTTCAGCGGACAGTTTCAGCGGACAGTTGGCCGAACAAGGTCTTACGGAAATTCCGAAAAACTGTCCGCTGAAACAAGGTTTCAGCGGACTGTTCGCTCGTGTGTAGGCTTGTTCGGCCAACTAAGTCTCGCGCATGCTCAGAAAGGATTTCCACGTCGGAAGGTTGCATTGCAGTGTATAGGACGTCGTATTTTTCGTCCCGTCGTACGTGCCGTTCACGTCATCGCGCACGGTTTCAGCAAACTGTTCGTCCGTCGTGTGTGGCCATGTCCGTCCATGCTAAGTTTGAGCGGACTGTTCGCTCAAACTGTTGGACGGACAAAGTTGGGCCAACAGTCCGCGCGTGTGTACGCGGCCTTAGCAAGTGCCTGATGTATAAGCACGCGGGAGAACGCAGATGCACTCATGCACAACACACATATTTAACAAGCTAAAGTGTGGGCACCCTGTCAGGGGAGGCTGAAATGGTGTGCTTTGTCAATGCGCATGTGCAGTTGAGTAAGCTGAAAGAAGGTGTAAAAAGACTTGATTAGTTGTAAGACAGATCTACATGTTCTGGACAAAATGTGTGCATTTAAACAAGATTATATACATACATTTTAGCCAGGTAATAGAAGATGGGAAACTGTAGTAAAGTTATCCACAGTATTCAGACAAAAATGTAGAAGATTACATTGGCTGCGCTTGCTAATGGTAGGGGTGAAAGATTGCGCAAGTGCGCAGTAGTGCTTCCTTTGTAAATATGGTTTGGTTCATGTGAGTGAACCATCATTTTTGATAAATGTCTTGAGTCCCATTTTTTGTGCAATTGCTCAAATTTCTCCAGTGCACCACAGGCGCAGGTCTTTAGTAAATCACTCCCAGAGAGTTCTGCTGCTGCGGTTCTTACCAGGTGAAGGACAAAGCCAAACACATAGCAGCATTTGTAGAATGAACAATGAATGATAATGCCACTGCCCAATGCAGATATCACATTCAGAAAATTCTGCCAACCTACACAACTTTCTATAAATTTTTCAGTGACCACTGAAAGACTTGAAGTTCTTCAAGTGGTACATAAGGTGCAGAGTCCTTTTAAGGGCTCTTTCACATAGGGTGGATCAGTGATGATATCCGTTTGCTCAGCGGGGATCGCTCCATTGATCCCTGCTGAGCAGGAAGATGACAGGTCCGTCTCTGCACACTGTGCATGGACGGACCTGTCAGAGCATTGCTCTCCCCTATGGGAGATCGGGTGACGATGGGCCGCAGAGTCCGTCATCACCCAATCCAATGACGGATGGAAAAGTAGGTTTTTCCTCGGTCACACTTTTTCGAATCGGAGCGTCTCGAATATCAGCAGACATGTCACCGCTGACATCCAACTCTCCATAGACCTCTATGGAGGATCCGTTCAGGTCCGCCTGAAAAACTGACAAATGGACCTGAATGGATTGGCTGTGTGAAAGAGACCTAAGACCTTCCTGAAAATCTTTAGCGATGATGAACTTAAGATTGACCATTAAGACCCAGGTGCTTTCCCCCTAATTGCTCACAAAATGCTACCTGTGTCCATAATCTAATCTCTGACCTTTACAAAGTGTTTGTTATTTGTGTGTTCATACAATATATACATATTATTTTTTCTTTCAAAAGGACCACTGCATGAGTAACAGCACTAGCACCTTCAGGATCGTCACACAAAATGTCCCTTGTGGTAACATGGGTGCAACCTGCTCTAAATCCATTAAGGTTTTCCTGGAGGTGAGCAAAAACTTACAATATCAGGAAGTAATGTAAAATCAAAGAAATAACTGAATACAGTATCTCACAAAAGTGAGTACGCCCCTCACATTTTTGTAAATATTTTATTATATCTTTTCATGTGACAACAGTAAACAAAGGAAACTTTGATACAATGTAAAGTAGTGAGTTTACAGCTTGTATAACAGTGTAAATTTGCTGTTTGCTCCAAAAAACTCAACAGACAGCCATTAATGTCTAAACTACTGGCAACAGGATAGGGGTATGGGTAGGCTACCATCCTATGTGAATGGGTAGGGGTACATCGTACCCCATACTCATTCACATAGGGTGGGGACCGGTATATGGGGGCCCCCTTATTAAAGGGGGCTCCCGGATTCCGATAATCCCCCCGCAGACCCCGACAACCAACAGCCAGGGTTGTCGGGAAGAGGCCCTTGTCCTCATCAACATGGGGACAAGATGCTTTGGCGCTCACTCGTCCCCACCCCCTTTCCAGCTATGGACTTTGGGGGGACCCCCACACCGTTTTTTCAGCGTAGGGCTTCCTCTTTAAGTCCATACCAGGTGACGGGGATAGCAAGCTGTCAATCTCTCCGATGGAGGCGGCGACATTGACTTCCTTTGCTAGTCCTGCCTACCCGAAGCCACATTCAAAATTAATGGACTTTTCTCCATGTGTGGGCAAGTTCATTTCAAAAGTCCGGCGGACTAGCACACAAACGGGCGGATCATTTTGAGTCAAAACTTCTTTCTAAGTCCGCCGGACTTTTGGGAACAAAAAGTCCGCCGGAGCCCACAAATGGGCAGATTGTCCGGCGGACTCTGGTCCTCTGGACCAAGTCCGCCGTATAGTCTGATCATGTGTACGCGGCATTAGTGTTACAAGGTCTCGAGTTGGAATGGGGAGCGATTGTGTTAAATTTGGTGTTATCACTCTCCTATATTGGTCACTGGAATTTTAACATGGCAACTCATGGCAAAGAAGTCTCTGAGGATCTGAAAAAAATTATTGTTGCTCTATGTAAAGATGGCCTAGGCTATAAGAAGATTTCCAAGAACCTGAAACTGAGCTGCAGCATGGTTGCCAAGACCATACAATGGTTTAACAGGACAGGTTCCACTCAGAACAGGACTCGCCATGGTCGACCATAGAAGTTGAGTGAACATGCTCAGCGTCATATACAGAGGTTGTCTTTGGGAAAAAGACATATGAGTGCTGCCAGCATTGCTGCAGAGGTTGAAGGGGTGGGGCGGTCAGTCTGTCAGTGCTTGGACCACACACTGCATCAAATTGGTCTGCATAGCTGTCATCCCAGAAGGGAGCCTCTTCTAAAGATGCACAAGAAATCCCGCAAACAGATTACCTAAGACAAGCAGACTAAGGATATGGATTACTGGAACCATGTCTTCTGGTCTGATGAGACCAAGATAAACTTATTTGGTTCAGATGGTGTCAAGCGTGTGTAGCGACAACCAGGTGAGGAGTACAAAGACAATTGTGTCTTGCCTACAGTCAAACATGGTGGTGGGTGTGTCATGGTCAGGGGCTACATGAGTGCTTCCAGCACTGGGGAGTTACAGTTCATTGAGGGAACCATGTATGCCAACATGTACTGTGACCTACTGAAGCAGAGCATGATTCCCTCCCTTCAGAGACTGGGCCACAGGCCAGTATTCCAACATCATAACGACCCCAAACACACCTCCAAGATGACCACTGCATTGCTAAAGAAGCTGAGGTACACAGCTCACTCCTCAATCCTGCATTCCGTACACAACTCACCCCTAAATCCTGCAGCCAGCCTGTATATAGCTCTCCCCTCAATCCTGCACTCCGTACACAGCTTACCCCTCAATCCTGTGCTCTGTACACAGCTCACCCCTAAACCCTGCACTCTGTACACAGCTCGCCCCTGAATCCTCCACTCCGTACACAGCTCACTCCTCAAACCTACACTCCGTACACAGGTCACCCCTAAATCCTGCACCCTGTATATAGCTCACCCCTCAATCCTGTACTCCGTACACAGGTCACATCTAAATCCTGCACCCTGTATATAGCTCACCCCTCAATCCTGCACTCTGTACACAGCTAACCTCTAAATTCTGCACTCTGTACATAGCTCACCCCTAAATCCTGCACCCTGCATATACCTCACCCCTCAATCCTGCTCTCAGTACACAGCTCACCCCTAAATCCTGCACTCTGTACACAGTTTACCCCTAAATCCTGCACTCTGTCCATAGCACATCCCTTAACTCTGCACTCTGTGCATAGCTCACCCCTCCACACTGCTCTACTGCAGGTGGCATAACTAATCTGTCAGGTACTCACCAAAGCCGAAGTGCTGAGAGTGGCTTCCCTTGCAGCTGGGTGCACAGTACCCCTGAGGATGGAACAGCGGGTACAGGGCACAGAGAGGCACGGGTTGCCAGCAGGTGACTGGAATGCAGCAGGTCCACTGAAGGAAGAGATGCCCGTGCAGAAGATCTTGGAACTGGTAGAGGTAAACGCCTGCCAGGGGTTCCAATACCTGGAGCGAAGGCCGAGGGTCAAACACAGGTACAGTCCGTGAGACAAAGGATATTCCAGAAGCAGGCCGAGGGTCAAGCACAGGTATCAGTCCGTGAGACAAGGGATATTCCAGAAACAGGCCGAGGGTCAAGCACAGGTATCAGTCCGTGAGATAAAGGATATTCCAGAGGCAGGCCGAGGGTCAAGCACAGGTATCAGTCCGTGAGCCAGCAAGGCTAAGTGCAGAAAGTCCGTTTAAACAAGCCAGGGGTCAGATCAGGAGAGAAGCAGAGTGGTCTTCAAACAAGCCGGGTCACAACAGGAAGTGGTCAACTGGAACAGGAAACAGGAAACAGGAACACAGGAACACAGGTGAGCTGAGGAGACAAACCAGCAAAGACACAGAGTACATTGATGCCTTTTATAGGACTGTCAGGCCAATCAGGTAAGGCCCATAGCCGTGTGCATAGGCTTGCACATGCGTGTACGACATAGTGTCGTACGACGCATATGCATGCGTCGTTGTGCAGCTCTTCCCCGCAGGCGCACGGGGAAGCGCCGACGTTGAAGTTTGGTGATTCTCTGACAGTGCCCCCCCCAAGGGGCAGTCTCCGGATGCCCAATCTGGCTGGTAGCTTGGGGTGTCTCCGGTAAAAATCCCGTATCAGGCGAGGAGCGTGGATGTTGCTGGAGGGTTCCCAAGAACTGTCTTCAGGGGGATACCCTTTCCATTTTACCAGGTATTGGGTCTGTCTTCCCCTTTTTCGACAGTCCATTATGGCTTCAACCTCGAATTCTTCCTCGCCTTCGACTTGGACGGGTGGAGGTGGTGCCACTTGTCTTCCGGTGAAGGAGCTTGGAATCACTGGTTTTAATTGGGATACATGGAACACCGAGTGAATTTTGTACGAACTAGGTAGCGCCAGTTCAAAAGCTACTGGGTTTACCACCCTTTTGATTGCAAAGGGGCCAATGAACTTGGGACCGAGCTTCCGTGACGGGTATGGCAATCTCAGGTTGGCAGAAGATAACCAAACCTTGTCCCCGATCTTGAAACTTGGGCAACTTCTTCTTCCTCTATTGTAGTATACCTCATAGTCTCTTTGAGCCTTCTTCATGGCCTCCTGAATCTGTAGGAAATTGTCCTGAATTGACTTTACCCATTCTAGGACTGCAGGAGCGGAGACTTCAGGGACGGAATCTGGCAAGAAAGAAGGGTGGTAGCCATAGTTCGCCCAAAATGGAGTTTGGTTGGTGGCGGAATGTACAGAGTTATTATACGCAAATTCTGCGCAGGGCAGGAGAGAGGACCAATTGTCTTGAGAGCAGGAGCAGAAGCAATGAAGGTATTGTTCTAGTGTCTGATTTGTTCTTTCTGTTTGCCCGTTGCTTTGCGGGTGGTATGCGGAGGATAGTGAGGACTTGATTTCTAGAGCTTTGCAGAGGTCTTTCCAGAATTTGGAGGTGAATTGGATTCCCCTATCAGACACGATGTTGGAAGGGACGCCATGTAGCCTCACGACTTCCTTGATAAAGATACTTGCTGTAGCTGAAGCAGAAGGGCACATACATAGGTAAAAAATGTGCCATCTTCGAGAGACGATCTACCACTACTAGGATTGTAGTGAACTGGTCAGAAAGTGGTAAGTCAACAATAAAATCCATAGAGATCTCTCTCCAAGGGCGTTCGGGAACAGGTAAGGACCTCAAAAGTCCCCAGGCCTTGGTGTTTGCCCCCTTGTTACGCTGGCAAGTGATACAGGATTGGACATAGTTCTTGCAGTCCCTTCTCCAACCCGGCCACCAGTACGAACGATTGATTAGATCGGCAGTCTTCTGGATCCCAAAATGTCCTGCCATCTTGTGGTCATGAAAGGTTTGCAAAATCTGAGGTCTTACTGAAGGAGGAACGAATACCTTGTTGTGTGCCCATAGCAAACCGTGTTTCCTTTCCAGGGAGGATGCTGTCGTTTTGGAGAGTTGGTTAGTGGCTTGTTTGATGGCAGTTTCTAGATCGGGCTGGATAATTTGGAGAAAGTTGTGTGCGGACAGAATAGTTGTGGGTTCGGGTGGTTCTTCCGCTTCCGGAAACATTCGGGAGAGTGCGTCTGCTTTCCCATTCTTGGAACCGGGACGGAAGGTGATATGGAAATTGAACCTGGAGAAAAAGAGAGCCCAGCGCGCTTGTCGGGGTCGGAGGCATTTAGCAGCTCTGAGGTACTCCAGGTTCCTGTGATCTGTAAAGATCATGATGGGTTGAGACGCACCCTCCAGCAGGTACCTCCATTCTTCCAGTGCAAACTTTATAGCAAGAAGTTCTCGATCTCCAACATCGTAATTCCTCTCCGGAGGACTGAGTTTCCGAGAGGCGAAGGCAACTGGATGAAGGAGAGCCTTCGGCCCACTTCTTTGGGAGAGGATAGCACCTAATGCGAATTCAGAGGCGTCCACCTCCAACACATAGGGAAGGCTTGGATCTGGATGTAGGAGGATAGGAGCTGATATAAAGAGTCTCTTTAATTCATCGAAGGCTTCCTGTGCTTGTGGAGACCATCGAAATTTGACCTACTGGCGGGTTAGTTGGGTGATGGGGGAAATAATCGTGGAGAAGCCCTGGATGAACCTGCGATAGAAATTGGCAAAGCCAACGAATCGCTGTACAGACCTTTTGTCTGAAGGTGCCGACCATTCTTGAATGGCTTTGATCTTCTTTGGATCCATTGAGATTCCTCCTGTGGAGATGATAAATCCAAGGAACTGGATGGTGTCTCTCTCAAATTCACACTTTTCTCCCTTGAGGTAGAGCCCATGTTCTCTGAGGACAAGGAGGACCTTCCTGACGTGAGTACGGTGCAGTTCTAAAGAATTGGAAAAAATCTGAATATCATCAAGATATACTATCACGAAGTTGTCTAGATACTCACGGAATATATCGTTGACCAGATGCTGGAATGTGGCTGGGGCATTGCAGAGCCCGAAGGGCATCACTAGATATTCAAAATGCCCGAATCTAGACCTGAAAGCCGTCTTCCACTCATCCCCATCACGGATTCGGACTAAGTTATATGCTCCCCGAAGATCTAGTTTAGTAAATATCTTGGCAGTTCTTAGGCGTTGAAAAAGTTCAGGGATGAGTGGAAGCGGGTACCTGTTCTTAATGGTAATTTTATTAAGTTCCCTGTAGTCCACGCAAGGCCTGAGAGAACCGTCCTTTTTTTCGACAAAAAAGATGCCTGCACCAGCTGGAGAAGAGGATGGTCGGATGAATCCCTTTTCCAGATTTTCATCTATGTAAGAGCTTAGGGCTTCTAGTTCAGTCTCTGATAATGGAAGGATCCAACCAAATGGAATTTCGGAACCGGGTAGCAAGTCTATCGGGCAATCATAGGGCCGATGGGGTGGCAGAGTATCAGCCTTCCTCTTGTCAAAGATGTCCAAAAAATTATGATAGGCTGAAGGGACATGTTGCAGGTTATCAGGAATGGTCTGTATGGTTAGGCAGGAGGTGGACTTGTGGGAGGTCGGCAGGTGACAGTGCTGTGAACAGTAGGCAGATGAAAAGAGTACTTCTTTCTTGTTCCAGTTGATCTGTGGGTCGTGGGCTTGTAACCAAGGGAAACCCAGAATGATTGGGAACATAGGAGAGTGGATAACGTCAAAGCGAAGAAATTCGCAGTGACCAGAGTCTGTGGATGTCAAGATTGGTACTGTTTCCTGGGTCACAGGACCGGAGCAGGGTAGGGAGCCATCGGCCAGATGAATCTGAAGGTGTTGTTTTTTAGAGCAGAGGGGAACGTGCAGGCTCCGAGCTAAGGTTATGTCCATAAAGCAACTGCAGGCCCCGGAGTCAATGATGGCTCCCAGCCGAACCTCCTCTTCCGCCACCTGTAATGAAACCGGGAGGACAAGGTGAGACCGGGTGGAAACCGCAATCTGGGAATTCACAGCAACACGAGGTTGGCACTTACTGGGTCTCACAGGGCAGCTGCGTAGGAAATGGCCCGCTTCACCACAATATAGACAAAGGTTGGCTTGACGCCGACGGAGTCTCTCGTCAGGGGTGAGTGGAGCCCGGACCAAGCCCAGCTGCATGGGTTCGCCATCAGTAGAGGAGGTGGGAGCTGGAACAGGTGCGGGTACCGGGGGTACCCGAGGTAGCATCCAGATGGGTCTAGGTGACTGGAGGCGTTCGGAGCGACGCTCCCGTAGACGTCGATCAAGTTTGGTAGCCAACTGGACCAGATCTTCCAGGGATGTAGGGGTGTCTACTCGGGCTAGTTCATCTTTTAAGGTCTCAGACAGGCCCAGACGGAACTGATACTTAAGGGCAGCCTCATTCCAGTTAGTGTCCCCAGACCATTTCCGAAATTCCACAATGTAGTCCTCTACTGGTCTCTTTCCCTGGGTAAGGGAATGCAGGATGGCTTCAGCCGTAGCGGTGCGCTGGGGATCGTCATATAGTTGTGACATAGCTTCAAAAAAAGTCTCTACTGAGTCAAGAAGGGGGCTCTTCTGTTCTAGGAGGTTATGGGCCCAGGACTGTGGCTCATCGGATAGCAGGGAAATGATGAAACCCACCTTTACCGACTCAGAATGGAAGGTCCTGGGCTGCAAAGCCAAATACAGGAGGCATGCGTTTTTAAATGACCTAAACTTCTTCCGGCTGCCCGAAAAACGCTCAGGAGTAGGGACCCTGGGTTCCGGAAGGGTCATGGCTACCGCAGGTGTAGCATCGCCTTGGGCTTGCGAAGCAGAAGGTCTGCTGGGTGAGGAATCTGGTAGACTGGGAGCGACTGCCAAGTGCTGAAGGCGACCCTCAATCTGGAAGTAGCCATCTTGGAGTTGCTGTACGGCCTGGGTGAGGGCTGCAACCTGCTGGCAGAGAGCCTCTAAAGGTGAGCCAGCCCTGTCGGCTTCTGACACGGCTGGTTTGTACTGTCAGGTACTCACCAAAGCCGAAGCGCTGAGAGCGGCTTCCCTTGCAGCTGGGTGCACAGTACCCCTGAGGATGGAACAGCGGGTACAGGGCACAGAGAGGCACGGGTTGCCAGCAGGTGACTGGAATGCAGCAGGTCCACTGAAGGAAGAGATGCCCGTGCAGAAGATCTCGGAACTAGTAGAGGTAAACGCCTGCCAGGGGTTCCAATACCTGGAGTGAAGGCCGAGGGTCAAACACAGGTACAGTCCGTGAGACAAAGGATATTCCAGAAGCAGGCCGAGGGTCAAGCACAGGTATCAGTCCGTGAGACAAGGGATATTCCAGAAACAGGCCGAGGGTCAAGCACAGGTATCAGTCCGTGAGATAAAGGATATTCCAGAGGCAGGCCGAGGGTCAAGCACAGGTATCAGTCCGTGAGCCAGCAAGGCTAAGTGCAGAAAGTCCGTTTAAACAAGCCAGGGGTCAGATCAGGAGAGAAGCAGAGTGGTCTTCAAACAAGCCGGGTCACAACAGGAAGTGGTCAACAGGAACAGGAAACAGGAAACAGGAACACAGGAACACAGGTGAGCTGAGGAGACAAACCAGCAAAGACACAGAGCACATTGATGCCTTTTATAGGACTGTCAGGCCAATCAGGTAAGGCCCATAGCCGTGTGCATAGGCTTGCACATGCGTGTACGACATTGTGTCGTACGACGCATATGCATGCGTCGTTGTGCAGCTCTTCCCCGCAGGCGCATGGGGAAGCGCCGACGTTGAAGTTTGGTGATTCTCTGACATAATCATTTATTTCTGGTAGCCTGCTCTCTGGGTTACTGCTCCTATTTGGCTCTGTTCCTAGCTGCATGCAGTAAACCTCTATAACTGTGTGTGCTCTGCTCTGCTCATTGCTAATAGCAAGTTTTAGGAATTCTCTGTCTATTGATGGGTCCCCTCACTTTTCCAGTCCATGGAGTCCATGGTGTGCAGGCAGTGAGGAGATGATGTGCTGTAACCTTCAGCAATCAATTAGTGAGCTGCATTGATGTGCTGTGACCTCTAGCAACCAATAAGTAAGTGGTAATGATGCACAGTAACCTCTAGCCACCAATCAGTGAGGGGTAAACATGCAGCCAATGTGTGAGCGGTAAGCATGTAACCTCTAGCAACTAATGAGTGAGTGGTAAGCATATAACCTCTAGCAACCAATAAGTGGTAATGATTCACAGCAACCTCTAGCAACCAATCAGCGAGGGGTAAACATGCAACCAATGAGTGAGCGGTAAGCACAACCTCTAGCAACCAACGGTCGAGCGGTAAACATGTAACCTCTAGCAACCAATCAGTGAGCGGTGAAGATGTGCAGTAGCCTTTAGTGACCAATCGGTTAGCAGAAATTATGTGATGTAACCTCTAATAACTAATTGGTGAGTCCTAATGTTTGCTGTAACCTCTAGCATCCAGTCAATAAGCATTTATGATGCTGTAACCTCTGGCAACCAATCTCAATTTCTGCCTGACTTGAATTTCATTTTGGGGGGCCCAATAGCAATTTTTGCCCATGAACTCCATGCCCAAGAGGGTTAAGGCTGTGCTGGAAAATAATGGTGGCCACACAAAATATTGACACTTTGGGTCCAATTTGGACATTTTCAGTTAGAGGTGTACTCACTTTTGTTGCCAGTGGTTTAGACATTAATGGCTGTGTGTTGAGTTATTTTGAGGGGGCAGCAAATGTACACTGTTATACAAGCTGTGCAATCACTACTTTACATTGTAGCAAAGTGTAATTTCTTCAGTGTTGTCACATGAAAAGGTATAATAAAATATTTACAAAAAATGTGAAGGGTGTACTAACTTTTGTGAAATGCTGTATATTACTTCTTTCATGCTGTTTAATGGCTTTGGCTATTTTGCTTAAACATCTTTGAACCCTGTTTGTAGGATTATGAACTTATCCTTGTTGATGATCATCTTAATGTAGCACAAAGTGGTTCAGACTCTGAAGTTCCATACAGAGTGCGATTAATGGGCATCTACTTACTTATTGAGACCAAAAAAGGCTTGCTGATTTTCTGGGACAAGAAATCTAGCATTTTTATTAAAGTTACTAACGCATACAAAGTAAGTAAACCTGAAATGACATGCAGCATGTTACAGTATTACAATTATTAATTAGTAGAGATTACTTTGGTCTGCTTTGCTAATAAAGAACAAACATTTCAAAGAATGGTGCTGTATTTTCAGTACACCTATGTTGACTAATTGTTCACTTGTTTAGTTTTGTTTTGTTTTTCATAATTTTACAATTCATTCATTTATTCAGTACAATCATGGAAAACAAAGCCAAAGCTCTACTTTAGATCATGACATACCAAAACAAAAAAGAGAGAGACAGATACTTGAAGGTGTCAAAATGGACCAATGAACATTATGCATCATATAGAGGGGTAAGGCTGGAGCAAGCTCAACACTCACTCGTCTACAGACACAATGTGAAAAAGACTAGAAAAGAAAATTATATTTTATACATATTAGTGATAACCAGAGGGGAGGGAATGATGCACCATGCCATACAGAGTCTGGACAGAATTAAGGGGTGTGGTCAGGGAAGAGAGGCGTAGAAGCTACATACTGAACAGAATAGTGTAGGTGGACAGGGGGATGTTTGGAATGGTGTAAATGATCAAAAGAGCATATTTTTCAGGTCACAGGATTAATGAAGTGATGCAATTGAAAACTTGCAGCCTTGGTCCAAGGCAATGTACAACTGTAAGATAAGCTGTCTTGAAGGGATTGGTTGAAAAAGGATATTAATCAAAGGTGAAGATTTGGTTACATGTATTCCAAATCAACATTTTAAGCCCATTTATCCAACCAAAAAGAGAAAGATTGTTTGCATCCCATTGTTTCAACAATCAAACCATTTCTCAAAATATTGTTTTGAAGTAAAGTTAGCATCATATAAGGAGGAATATGTGGGGGAGATGTAAATCTCTAAGAGGCGGTTCACACAGGGGCAACCCGAGATCCGACTTCGGGTCGCCCCAAGTCGGGCTGTTATTCATGTGTCCAACTTGCCTCCAAAAGTCGCATTGCTCCGGTGTGAACTGGCTCTTAGTAATTAAATATAGAGTATGAGAACACCACTGGTTGTGAAAGTTTGATTGTAGGGTAGCAAGCATAGGTGTTAGAATGTGGAGTCATAAGGCCTCTGTCTTTGTGATGTTTATTTTGTATCCCAAAAGGAAATCAAAGGCAGTCAATAGTTTATGATGTCAGGAGTAAGATTTATATCATCGGCAAAAAGGAAAAGTGTATATTCTTTATGGTGTATTTGCACGTGGATGTCTGGGTTCGACCTAATATCTTCAGCTAGAAGTTCTAGGCACAGGATGAATATTAATGGTAGCAAGCGGTAGCCTTGCCTAGTGCCATTGAACATCTGGAATATATGGGAAAAAGTAAAGGATGGAAAGGATATTTTAACCATGGACAGAGATGTAAAATATACACTTCCAGGCCAATCCTTTTTGGGACTTTCTTAACATGTAACAATTAGTATTTTTTGCTAGAAAATTACTTAGAACCCCCAAACATTATAGCAGAGCACCTGGAGAATAAAATGTTGAGTTTTGCAATTTTTTATGTGTGGGACAATTGCTGTTTGCAAGTGTGCAGGACCGACGCGCAAGCATGGGGGGGTGGGGGCAATATTTTCTTTTTAATGATTATTTATTTATTATCATTATTGATCAAACAGAAAAGGTACAAAAAAATGAAATTGCTCATACAGGGTACATATTGTATTGATACAATATAGTCTGGAATAACGATTGGCATAAAGAGATTTAATATCAAATAATAAAATATATATTCAGTTGGTATCGTATCCATTACATATGAAAAAGGCAAATTGTGATTTCCATTGTATTATGAGGGTAAGGGATAAAAAAGTGGGGGAAGAACTGCGATAAGAATGACACGGAGACAGGCAACACAGCTCACTAACTACATACTAATCTCGAACCCATACTGGTATCCATCCCTCTCACTTCTTCCTTCCTTTCCCTATCCCTCCCTTCCCCCCTTCCAGTTCCCTTCCATCTTGAGGAACTGGAATAATCCCTCAACTTTGTGCGCTTGTTCGAGCTATATGCTCTTTGTTGTTGTTGTTTATGGACATTATATCTTACCTATGTTTTGTCTGTAATTTTCCATGTCTTAATCTGTATTTTATTCAGCATTTTCAATAAAGCTCTTTGAAAATCAAAAAAAAAAAAAAAAAAAAGTGGGGGAAGAGAGTGAAGAAAAAAGAAAAAAAAGGGGGGGAGGTGGTTGATTCTCCTTTTCCCTTATTTTTCTCCTTCTTACACTCTCACCCTTTCCTCCTGAACCAAGTTCTAAACCAAGAGAGAATTAAATTTTTAAGTGGAAGTTTTATAAGCCTGAGTGCCTTTATATTCAAGCCAATTAAACCATGTTGAGGTGTATTGTGTTATTTTTTCCTGGGAGATACTTATTCTTCTATGGATTCTATAGTGTTTAACCTTCAAAACCATTCTTTTTTGTTTAAAAAGAAAAGGGGGACAAGTGGGACTTTAAATGAAGCATGTCAATTGAAAATAACAATGTATGAATACATGTGAATAAAATAATTTAGATTTAATTTATAATCAATGACCCCTAGGGGTTGTCCATGATCTGAATGCATACAATGGTAGTACAGTAATATAAATATAGATATACACTCAATATATTTTCATAATAGTAATCAGAGAATCTGGAGTATAGACAAATCAATGGACATACATGGATGCAGTTCATAACAGAAATACATAAATTACTAATCAAAAATCACAAAATCACATGAATGAGTACAAACTCTATAGGACAAAAGTTGATATTATCAAGGATTAAAATAAGCTTAAGTAGGCATCCTTAGTTTGAGAACCCGACGCGTTTCTTGGCTTCTTGCCAGTCATCAGGGGTGGGATGCATGTTTTTACTAAAAAAGCAAATAAATATGACAAATATTAATATAGGTGGAACCTCAGTTAAATAGAGAGAGTATCAAATTGGTCCACTTAATTTAGTGGACAATTAAGTGGACCAATTTGATACTCTCTCTATTTAACTGAGGTTCCACCTATATTAATATTTGTCATATTTATTTGCTTTTTTAGTAAAAACATGCATCCCACCCCTGATGACTGGCAAGAAGCCAAGAAACGCGTCGGGTTCTCAAACTAAGGATGCCTACTTAAGCTTATTTTAATCCTTGATAATATAAACTTTTGTCCTATAGAGTTTTTACTCATTCATGTGATTTTATGATTTTTGATTAGTTATTTATGTATTTCTGTTATGAACTGCATCCATGTATGTCCATTGATTTGTCTATACTCCAGATTCTCTGATTACTATTATGAAAATATATTGAGTGTATATCTATATTTATATTACTGTACTACCATTGTATGCATTCAGATCATGGACAACCCCTAGGGGTCATTGATTATAAATTAAATCTAAATTATTTTATTCACATGTATTCATACATTGTTATTTTCAATTGACATGCTTCATTTAAAGTCCCACTTGTCCCCCTTTTCTTTTTATACAATTTACCTGGGAAGGAAGCGTGCCATTGCTACTTGGTACTGCGGCAGGTCACTTCTCTTAAATCCATTCTTTTTTGTTGGTATTGTATTTGAGTGCCAATGACATGGGATACAGTGTCTTGCAGCATTTATCATAAACATCGCTAATGATTTTAGGTAACGTTTTTTGGGAATTGTATTGTAGTGCAAGAGACATTGTGCAGGTTCAAATTTTAAGGTTTCTGATGTTACCAAGGTAGTGATTTCATGAACAGTCTTCCAAAAGTTTTGTATCAGTGGGCAAGACCACCAAATGTGCATCATCGAGCCCTTCTCATTGTTACATCTCCAGAATCTGTCTGAGATTTGGGGGTAGAATTTATGTAGAAGATTGGGAGTCCTGTACCATCTAGATATAATTTTAAAGCCACACTCTTGAGTGGCAACATTTAAAGATCCTTTATGTGCGTACGTGTAGATGGTTTCCCAATTCTCATCGGAAATATTTAGATTTAAATCTTGTTCCCAGGCTTGACATGATGAGATGGAGAACTCCGAACCGCCCAAGAATAGTGAATTGTAAAGGGTTGATATATTGTGTCTCTGTGGGCAATTTTTTGTACATAGGTCTTCTAGAGCTGTAAGGGTTCTGGTCCAGAGGTGAGCTGTTTCAGTTCTGGTCAGAAAGTGTCTTACTTGGAGATAGTTCCAATGCGAGATTGTGTTTGGAGCGTTATCTTTATTTATTTCCTCTAAAGGTATTAGTTTGCCGTTTTTAAAGAAATGTTTAGCAGGTACTTCCTTATATGGCCAAGAATTGGTGAGGAATTTCCCCTCAGTCCCTGGGGGGAAATCTGGGTTGTTTCTTAAAGGTGTGAAGGGGCTTATCCATGGGGAGGGGTTATTTTTTTGTAGGTCTTAATTAGGGTTTACAGAATTATCAAATATAAAATATAACATTTTTATGAGAGTTGGTGATTCCACCTTACATTTTCCATTTATTTATTCTACACTGGAGCAATATCTCTCCTCTTCAAATCCTGAAAAGAAAAATAATAGGAAAAGGAAAAAAAAGGAAAAAGGCACAAAAATAATTACCCCCCTCCCTCCCTCTCTCCCCCCCCCACCCCCCACACTTCAACCTCAGCAACTCGTCCTACCTCTCCATGGTTTTCAGATGTTCTACTATTTTTTTAAACTGCATCCACCTCCCCCAAATGTTATTGTATACTTCCATGGAATCTTCACTTCTATGTATTGTTTCTTCCACTGATCTCACTCAATCTATCTTTACTATCCAATCTTTCATTGAGGGGGATCAGGAGTTCTCCACACTTTTGGAATCAGGCTTTTGGCTGCATTCAGTAAATAAGGTATTAAGGTATTCTTATATTGGGCTAATGTTTTACCCGAGTCATGGAACAAACATGTCCACGAATCCTTCCTGACTTGCTACCCTGTTATTTGATAAATATTATCTATAATTTTTTCCCAATATGGTTGAATCTACACACATCCCCACCATAGATGTTCATAGGTTCTCAAGGCATCGCAACCCCTCCAGCACATTGATGGGGTCCCTACGCTAAACTTCTGTGCTCTTTGTGTGACTACATACCATCTCGCCATCAGTTTATAAAACATTTCTGTTGTCCTAACGTCTCTGGAGGTAGTACACACTGCTCTTAATATCCTACCTCTATGTTCCTCGTCCCATAAATCTCCTATTTCTTCCTCCCATTTTCTAAAGTAGGGTGGGTATTTGGGTTCTATTTCCTCTCCTAATATTTTATGTATTTTAGACATACTCTGTCCCAGGCACCGCAAGAAGGAGAGTAATCTCTCCATAGGCCTCATATTGCCTTTTCCTCGCAGTGGCTGGGGGAGTGTCTGTGTAAAATGTTGTATTTGTGCATATCTCCATCTATCTAATGGTCTGTTTCCCCATTTTTGTGTTAATTTATTAAAAGTGCACATTCTGTTTCCTATAATCACATCCTGTAAGGTTATATAATTTTTCTTTGCCCATCTAATAAAGTACATGTGCTCATCCTTCCCAGGCTTAAAGTAATTTGTGTCTAATAAAGAAATTAAAGGTGAGTTGAATTGCCAGTGATATAAATTACTCAGTCCATCCCAAACCTTAAAAGTGTTTTTTGTTAATGGATTTGTGCTACTTGATAATTCACGATATTGCTGTGGAACCCACACCCTTTTCCCTAAATCCACTTTGCTTTGAGCTTTCTCAATACCTACCCACCCCTTACTATCTTTGTCATGTATCCAACCTGTTATTCGTGATATGATAATTGCCTGATAATATCTCTTAAAATGCAGTGCTGCTAATCCCCCTAATTGTTTCCCTTTTACCAATGTTGCATATGAAATTCTAGGATGTTTATGCCTCCAAATAAATTTTATCGCTATAGTTCTTAATTTCACAAAAAAATCTTGTGGGACTTTTATTTGGAATATATATGTTCATTTTGGCAAGATACAATTTTTTAGGGCATTGATCCTTCCTAACCACGAAAGAGATTTATATCTCATGTGATTTAAATGGTCTTTGACTTTATTCAAGCTAGGGATATAGTTAGCCGCATATAGAGTTGACAGTGATGCTGTAAGTTTTACACCCACACCAAACGAAAGGGAATGACGGTTGAATTGCCTGTTGTTCTTTTTTTTTGTCATAGTTATATTTCTATATTTATTGATTTTTAAATTTGTCTTCTTCCCATATCAATTCAATTCCTTCATTACGTTGGGTATTGTTGTCCTGGGGTTTGAAATATAAAATAATATGTTTTTTTTGTTTAATTCGTTTTTATTGAAAGAAATAGAATTTGTCATACATATCTCAATATGCAGGTATCATAACATACACATTGCAAGTGTACAAATATCAAAACATATAAGTATCAAAATATGTAGGTACCAAAACATACATTGAGGTACATCAGTATGAGGGCAAGTAGGTCCTAGACAGTAGGTTTACTTCCGAAAGGCAGGAGGAGTTGTCAAGGGACTACCTGGTAGAGGGTAGGAGGTAGTAGGAGATAGATGCGTGTACCTCAGGTGGAATAAAAGGGGGGGGGGGAAGGAGGGAGCAGAGAGAAGGGAGAAAGATAGAAGAGAGGGAAGAGAGAGAGCCAATAAAAGCTACCAGTACAGTGTTACACTGTTGCAGTACGAATCAAGTGTGAACATTATTTCAGCAGGGACTAGAAACTAAAAACTAGCAACCAGGACCATCATGCACATTTCCAGGGACTATGACCCATTACTCTTTGTCATTCATGCGTTCCATAACTTCCAGTGTTGTTCGAAAGTATGAACATGTCCTTGTCTGCCAGCCAGTATGCGCTCAAAAGTATAGTTGTATTGTACCATATTAATCACTTCAAGAACACTAGGGGCCTGGTTTGTTTTCCATCTTCTAGTGATGAGTAATTTGACTGCTAAGAGAATATGAGTACCTATCTTGCGACAATCAGGTGGAAATTGTTCTATGCCAATGTTAAGAATGGCCAAGGCAGCTGTAGGAGGAATGAGAATACTAGTTATATCTGAGATGACACGAAACAACTTATTCCAGAAGCTCGTCAGGTGCTTGCAAGTCCAGAAAATGTGCATGATCTGTCCCACTCCCTCACACTCCCTCCAACATAGTGGGGACTGCGACGGGAGGAACTTAGACAATCTATAAGGGGGGAGATACCACCGCAAAGTAATTTTATGGGATAGTTCCCAGTGATTAGCGCATTTCGAGGCCTGATATACCGATTTAGAGGCTGCAATCCATTGGGCCCTGGTAAACGAGGACCCCAAATCTGACTACCATTTCAAGTGTGGGGTAGTTTTTTGAAAAACAAGTTTGTTTTGTAAAAAATTGTAGAATAGTGAGGTTCCCTTGGATTTGGGATGCTCTACGCTCGTGAGGTATTGCCAACCAGGGGCAAATAGGGGCAGTTTTGTCGAGCTCAAAGAAGTGATACAGTGTAGGATGCGAATGTATGTATAATGTTCTGTGGTAGGTATGTCAAATTCAGCTTGGAGTGATTGAAATGATTTAGGGAAGCTGTCCAGGAGTAGCTGCTCCAAAGCTAAAATACCTTGATCTCTCCATTTTTGAAGAGACAGGTTAGGGATCAGCAGCTCCAAGACCTCTATCGGGATTGGTATAAGGTGTTGTTGTGTTGGAGGAGAGCTAGTCGATATAAAGCATTTCCAGGCTTCCAAAGAGGCCTGAATAGATAGAAGCATTTTGTTATGCAGGCCGGGTTTCCATGTATCGGTTATTAGTAGGTTCACCAGGGCCGAGGTGGAAGCAGCAGAAAGTTCAATGTTGGTCCATCTATTATTTATGCCTGGTCGGAAACAGCTTCTGAGTTGAGCCAGCTGTGAGGCCGTACAGTAATCTTTCAAATCAACCATGCCCATGCCGCCAGCAAATTTGTGCTTTAAAAGTTAGGCGTGGGAACTTCTAGATTTCATGCCTTTCCATATCTGGGCCCTCATCAACATAGTGAGCGCTATGAAATGAGATCTCTTGGGGAGAATAGGCAAAGTTCTGAACAGGTATAGAATTTGTGGCAGTGTAAACATTTTAAAAGCCGCAAGGCGGCCCATCCAAGAAAGCTCATATCTAGTTGAACTTTGGGTTTCTCTGCTTAGTTTTTTAATCAAGGAGGAATAATTCATTTCAGCTAACTGCGTAACATCTGCAGTCAGTTGAATCCCTGCATATTGTATCAAATTAATGACTCTCCTAGTTGCATCGGAGGCTTGGCGCCCTTTCAAAAAACCCATCTGATCCGGGTTGACAAGGGTGGGTAATATATACGATAGTAAAACTCGAGATCCACTATTAATGGCCTCCCCTCTAGTATATCATCACAGCGCTCAATCACCCCTCCCCCCAGCTGCCACTTAAATGTTTGAATATATATCACAGAAGGTGAAAAAAAGAGGAAAACTGACAATAAAATTACAACAATCACCTTGTGGCGCTTAAAGAAAAAAACTTCTAGAATAACAGTGTACTAAAGTGTTCAAAAATAAACCACGTGAAAATTATAAACACATGTGCATAAATAAAGTACAATAAACGTTGAAGTAAATTGTGATTAAATATCCAAAAATAATACTAAGCAATCACATATGGATAATAAAATGTAAAAAAATATATGTAACAAAAAATGAATACAAAAGATGAATAATATCCTCTAATAGTGATCTAATATCGGTGTGAGCAATAGTGATCAAAGTCCCAAAAAAATCCCAAGGTTCAATAATCAAAAAAAAAAAAAAAAAGAATTTTTTTTTTTTTTTTTTCCTAGTATGAAAATTATAATAATAATAAAAAAATAGTTCAAAGGCTCCTTTTCCAGTGAAAGTTATACAACAAAGTGTCCATAAAACGAAAAGCCTCCACCGCACCCTTGGTGTTCGTGCCCCCCTTGTTTAGAACACTCACCAGCAGTATTGCCCAGCACTCTCGTGTCGAGCAAAAATCGCTTTTAGTGAATAAAGATGATTAATATTTCTCCAGCCAACTCTTGTAAAAGACTTCGCAGCAGAGGGTAATGATTTAATATCTCAGAATTACCTCGGGGAGACAAAAAAGACTTCCCATAGTGAAAAATTGCAAAACTGCTTTTAATCTCAATAAAAGAATCAATTAAAATCACACTCACATGGATCAGATTAAAAGCAGGCACTTCAAATAGACATTTCACTTTTCAACAAGGAGATCCTTCCCTCATAGGCATTGGTAAGCACTTTGGAAGCAGGCTAAGTTAATGCCATAAGCACCGTCTCTATAAATGGTAGCTGTGTGGTACCTGACAGCAGACAACCAAACTTGAAAGCAGCGCCAAATAGTAATATCCAGTCCTTCCACTTGTGTGTTCCAGGAAAGGCGGCCGGGGCTGCAGCCGCCGAGAACACTGGAGAGAGATTCGCACTGAGTGTCTCGTGGAACTGTTTATAGTAATCGTTAGATAGACCATCAGGTCCTGGGGACTTCCCTAAGGGTAGTGACTTAATGGCTCTGCAAATTTCTGAAGGGGAGATTGGTGCATTTACTGTAGGTCTTGTAATTGGTCGTTGGTCAGTTCAGGCAGTTGGAGAGAGGACAGAAAGGATGATATCTCTTCTGGTCTTGGTTGTGCAGTCTCAGGATCCTCCCTTAAGTTATATAGCTTACTATAGTAGGCCGCAAAGGCATTGGCAATGCCCTTCGGGTCCATGGTTTTGGTATTTGAGCAGGGGTCTACTAGATGTTCTATTTTGAATTGTAACTTCTTGGCTTTCAGTCTGTTAGCTAGGAATTTGCCTGCTTTGTTACCAGAGGAATAGGTTGTCAGTTTAAGTGCCTTAACATGTTTATCGTGTTGTTCTAGAAGCATTATTTTCAGTGACGTACGAAGTTTAGATAGTTTTGTAGCTAGGGGCATGGAGGGGTGAGATTTATTATTGGCCTCTGTTGTGCGAATCTCTGTCAGCACCTTGTCAAGCAGCCGAAGCCTCTGTCTCCTCATACGTGAACATATTTGAATAAGGATACCCCTGATAAAGGCCTTATGGGCACACCAAATCACAAACGGATCTGATACAGATGGAGAATTAAGCTTGAAGTATTCCTGAAGATGCTTCTCAATAGTCGCCACTTGTTGTGGGGAGCTAAAAACTTGTGAGTTAACTCTCCATATATATACAGGGTTGGGCGTGTGCTCCTCCAGGATAGATACAGAAACATGTGCATGGTCCGACCACATTATGTCATGTATACTGGAGGAGGACACCGCTTGTAACAGAACCCTGTCTACCAGGATCATATGCAACCGTGAGTACGAGTTGTGGCGCGCTGAGTGGAAGGTGAAATCTCTTTCTTCAGCATGTTGACAGCGCCACAGGTCGTACACATCTTCTAAGTGAAATAAAGGTTGGAGTGCTCTGGGTGAGTGTGAATGTTTCACTGAGGTATCCATATCTGGATCAGCTGTCAGGTTAAAGTCCCCACAAACAATCAATGCCCCCCGCTTACATTTAAAAACTGTAGAGAACAACCTTTTTGCAAACCCATATTGACGATCATTTGGCGCATAAGCATTGTCAATTGTATAGAGTCTACCATTGATATCACAAATGAGAATCAAAAATCTACCGTCTGGATCCTGAATAGAGTCATGGAGTTTGAAAGCCACCGAGTTCTTAATTGCTATAAGGACTCCTTTCCGCTTGCAAGAGGCTGAAGCAGTAAAGATATGGGGGAATTTCTTGTGTGTGAACATTGGGGAGGCCGAAGCCTGAAAGTGTGTTTCCTGTATGCATACCAGGTCACTCCCCAACTTGAGGGCCTCTTTCCAAAGGGAGACAGGTTTTTCCGGATGGTTGAGGCCTTGTACGTTAAAGGATGTTACAGTAATAGGCATAAAAGGGTGTGGAGTACCTCATGGTTGTTGCATTCCAAACTTGGGGTATGTAGATCCTAGTCCTTCGAAGTCTATTCGTATCGTGAGCATCGTAATGCTTTTCCATGGCCGTGTAAGTATTGGGTGTGTAGAGTGGTGGGAAGCTGTACATCTGGCTCAGCAAGCTGAAGAAGAAGGAGAAGTAAAGAGAAAAAAGGAAATACAAAAAGAAAACCAAGTCTAAACTTTGTGGTAAAAATGAAGGAGCGACCTCAAAAGGGATCTGATTGCAGGTATACTGCACAAGATCCATGAGGGAAGGGGATTCACGTGGAGAAGCTCCAGTAAGCCAGGGAGCGTTGTTAAAGTAATATAATCAAAATAGTGGACCAGAGGTGGTTGCGTCTCGATGGATTTGGTGTTTCCTCTTGTGGGAGACCACATGCCAATCTTCTTGGGTCTGCAATTTGGGGTGATGCTGTTGGGAAGTCGGTAGCTGTTCGGGGAGGATGTCCCATTTTCGGAAGAGAGCCAGCCCTTCCTCTAGTGTATTAACCACTGACATAGTGTTATTTCTGGAGATGACCAGACGAGTAGGATAGCCCCAACTATACATAATGTCGTGGTTCCGCAGGGCTTTTGTGATTGACAGGAGCGACTTTCTCTTTTGTAGGGTGTATTGAGATAGGTCAGCGAACAGTTGGAGATTTGAGAATCGCTCAGGCAGTTGCTCTTTTTTGCGGAAGTATGCCGCAAGCTGCTCTTTTATGTGAAAGAAATGGACTCTTATTATTACGTCCCTGGGGACATCTTCATGGATAAAAGAGGGCTTAGGAAGTCTATGTATCCTGTCAATAACTACTTCTGTGTCAGATACATTAGGGATAGCTGTGCAGATCAGGTCACAGACATATTGGTTCAGTTGGCTCACTGGGACTGATTCAGGGACACCTCTGATCTTAAGGTTGTTGTATCTAGCACGTTCATCAAGATCTGCGATTTTAGCAGTCAGTGACTCTATTTGGTCATCCCGGTCATTATGGGCGTGAATAAGCATGTTATGTGAAGAGGCAAATTCACCCATTTTGCTCTCAATGTGATCTACTCTGTTTCCCAGATCAGTCACATCAGCTTGAATTTTAGCCACACATTGCAAAATGTCAGTATTAAGAGAGGCCCACAGTGAAGATAGCATATATTTTAGAACTGTTTCTGAGACAGGCTGATTTGAGGCAGGGAAGGTATGGAATGAGTCAGGCAGGTCAGTGTTAGAGCAGGGTTGCGTTCAGGGCTTACCTCTGCCTGTATGGAGTCTTCCGACAGCCTGGGCTTGCTCTTGGCTGGGCTCTGCGATAGTGGAGTTGCAGGGTCTGGAGATCCAGGCCTCGAGCCAGGAGACTTCCCCGCAGACCCGGAGCTGGGATGCGCTGGGGATGACGCGCTGGAGCCTCCCGGGGAGGATCCTCTGGCGCCATCTTGGCCGTGTGTGTGTTGGCGAGGGGGGAAGAAATGAGGGAGCTTCCCCGCACTAATCATGTCTCGCCTCCTTCTTCCCATCCCGGGGTGATCTCTGTGGTTGGCGGATGTAGTAAGTAGCTTTGGGTTGCCGATTCGCTGCCTCTGTCCGTGCTAATCCCCGGCTGTGTGGAGGAGCTACAGGCTCAAGCCTCCATTCAGCCGCGCGGTATATAAAATAATATGTTGTCTGCATATGCAACCACCTTGTATTCCCCTGCTCTCACACCTCTTATGTCAGTATTTTTTCTAACTGCAGCTAATAGGGGTTCCAATGCCAATACAAATAGCATTGGTGACAGGGGACATCCCTGTCTTGTATCATTGTGTAATTCCAGGGAGGGAGATAAGCTTCCATTTATTTCGATGTGGGGTGATGGTATAATGCAGTTATCCATCACATCATCCTTTCCTTTACTCCTAAATGCTTCAATGTTCCCAGCATGAAGCCCCAGTCGACTCTGTTGAAAGCCTTTTCGGCATCCACCATCAGCAGGATGACTAGGGCCCCACTCTCTCTCACCTCGTGTGCCAGGAGCAGAGTTTTGAGACAATTATCCTTCCCTTCCCTTACCATCACTACCTGATCATTATGGACCCAGAGAGGCAGTAATGGTTTTAGTCTTCCCGCTATTATTTTTGCGAAAATTTTTATATCAGTATTCAACAGTGATATTGGTCTGAAGCTCTCCGGTACCACTGGGTCCTTGCCCTCCTTTAGAATCAGGGTAATATGGGCCATCAATGCTTCTTCCCATAGTTTTTCCCCCTCTGCCAAAGCATTCATATAGTCACATAATTTAGGGACTAATAGCTTTTGCAACCTCTTATAGTACATAATAGAGTACACGTCGGGGCCAGGACTTCCCAGTTGCCATATCCTTAATTGCTCTTATTACTTCCTGCATTATTGGAATATCCAGTAACTCCAGTAGTTCCTCTTCAGAGACCCCTGGGAGGTCAAGCCGCTGCAGGTACTCTAGCATTCCTTCCTTACTCTCTTTATTTTTCTCCTCCTGTCCCACATTATTCAATTGACTATAGAAGCTGTGGAAAAACCCTGCTATTTCAGGAGATGAATGCACGATTTCCCCTTTCGTATTTCGAATTTTAGCTATGAATGATGCATTTTTTTTCCCTTTACTGCCCTCGTTAGCCATTTCCCAGGTTTATTTCCCCACTGTTATCTCTCTTTATCTACTAAATGGAAGGTCAGCTTCATCTCCTGCTCTATTAGTTCTGCCAGTTCTTCTTTTTTATTTTTTAAATCTACTCTCCCTGAGATCCCTTTGAGTCTTGTCTGTTGTTCTAATTCGTGTATTTTTCTGCAGAGATTTTTCTTTTTTTTCCCCTGCCCCAATATTTATTAGGATACCCCTTATATATACATTATGGGTTTCCCATAAAGTGCCCCTAGGGATATCTGGTGTATCATTTATAAGGAAGAATTCCTCAAGCTCCTGTTCTATCTTCCTATTCACTTCAGGGTCTTGAATCAGAAAATCATTAAGTCTCCATATTCTACCTATATGGGGGCCTGATGTTATTTCTAATTGGGCTATTACTGGAGCATAATCAGATAGAGAGATGGTTTTTATTTCTGTTTCTTTGCGTGAGGGGAGCAATTGGTGTTCTATCAGTACAGTCTTTTCTAGAGAATGTCCTATGCACTGCTGAATAGAATGTGTAATCCTGGGTTCCCGGATGTCTGATTCTCCAGGCATCTACGAGTTGGTACTCTAATAGTAGTTACTTTATTCTATTCTGTCTCTGGGTTGTCTACCGTGGAGTTCCATCCATGGGTCTATACACATATTAAGGTCTCCCGCCACTATTAGTTTCCCTTCTTTAAATTCTGACAGCTTTTCTAAGGTTTTCCTCAGAAACCTATCTGGGTCCCTATTTGTAGAATAGATATTTGCTATAGTGCACTCTATGTTAGCCAATTTCCCCTTTATAAAGAGAAATCTTCTGGTTGGATCAGCTAATAGTGATGGACGAACGCAAACTGCGAACGCGCCCAAAAGTTCGCCAACTGCAAAGTTTGCGGCGGACCCCATTGACTTTAATGGCAGGTGAACCTTAAAAACCTCTAGGTCATATTTTCAGCCACAAAATACTGTATTTATTGGCGTATAACACGCACCCCAAGTTTAGGGGGGAATTTAAAAGAAAAAAACTTTTAGGAGGGAGGTTTAAGGAAAAAAACTTACATTTAAATGCCCATCAATGCAGCCTTGTCAGTGTCATTTGCAGCCTTCCATTTCAGTCTTGTCAGTCATTTGCAGCCTTGCATTTAACCTTGTCAGTCATTTGCAGCCTTGCATTTAGCCTTGTCAGTCATTTGCAGCCTTGCATTTAGCCTCATCAGTCATTTGCAGCCTTGCCATTAGTCTCGTCAGTCATTTGCAGTCTTTTCTGTGGCTTTGTAATTTAAAAATGGCGCCGCTGAGATACAGAGCGGATGTCCTGTGTATTTCGGCTATTTTCGGCCATTCTCGGGTATTTTCGGGCACAGTCAGCTGTTGTCGGGGGCTTTCAGCTTTCTGAAAGCCACCGAGGACTGCCGAGTGTGGCTGAAAATAGCCGAGTGCGGCCGAAAATACCCGACAATGGCCGAAGATAGCCTGATTTTAGGGGGGAAAAGTGCGTGTTATACAACGCTAAATACGGTACTTACTAGCTTGCACACATAGTCCCACAACATGGACACTGACATAACAAAAGTATTAAGTGAATCTGGGATCGACAACGACAAGCATTCTTTTTTATCTGTGAAATTTTGACAATTCTGGAGCGCATGAAGGCCATGGAGGAGAGGCAAGGTCAGGGCAGGCTATGAAGGGGGTGCAGGAGATGATCAGTGCCACAGTCAGGGCAGCGCAGTCCTGTTCCAGTGTCCCAGTGTGGCAACCTGTGCTTGAGCCCCTCCATCTGCCCGGCTCTTACCCCCACTTATGCAAGGCTCCACTGTGGTGGTCCAGAGGTGCCAGTCCAGTGCTGATCTTCAGCCATGGTGCTGACACTGCCTGCTGATTGGCTTCTCCGCTGCTATCTCCCTCACTGTCTGAAACCAGCACCGCTATAGAGACTGAGCACTGACACCAGCACCATGGTAGAGAGCACTGACACCAGCACCAAGATAGAGAGCACTGACACCAGCACCATGATGGAGAGCACTGACACCAGCACCGAGATAGAGAGCACAGACACCAGCACCGAGGAAGAGAGCACTGACACCACACCAGCACCGTGATAGAGAGCACTGACACCAGAACTGTGATAGAGAGCACTGACACCAGCACTGTGATAGAGAGCATTGAGACCACACCAGCACCGAGATAGAGAGCACTGACACCACACCATCACCGAGATAGAGAGCACTGAGACCACACCAGCACCGAGATAGAGAGAGTTGACACCACACCAGCACTGTGATAGAGAGCACTGACACCAGCACCGTTCTAGAGAGCACTGAGACCACACCAGCACCGAGATAGATAGCACTGACACCACACCAGCACCCAGATAGAGAGAGAGCACTAACACCAGCACCGAGATAGAGAGCACTGACAGCAGAACTTATATCAGCAACTCGCTGCGGGACCCAAAAATACGACACCACTCAACCTCTTCAAACAGGAGGGTACGGGCATATAGTACAGTGTGCTTTTTTTGTACAAGGAAGTGAGTCAAAGGTAGAAAAAAGGTCTGTGTGCGCGATTAAATAAATTGTTTATAGAGTTATGCATATACATGGTCTACTGTTCACATGTGTTGAATTCCTCCGAGATCCATGCCTCATTTATTTTTATAAATGTGAGGCCGTCAACACTGTTGTGAGCTAGGCGAATGCGCTTATCGGTCACGATCCCCCTTGCTGTGCTGAACGGTCTTTTGGACAGGACACTGGACAAGGGGCAAGCCAACAGTTCCATTGCAAATTGGGCAAGCTCTGGCCAGAGGTCAAGCCTACCCACCCAGTAGTCCAGGGGTTCATCACTCCTCAGAGCGCCCACATAGGCCGTTAACCCGATGTAGTTGGACACCTGTCGGTCTAGGCGTTCCCCGATGCTGATTGAGAGGATGAGGAGGGTGCAGAAGAGTAAGGCTGAGTGAGCCACTCAACCAAGTCTGGTGCATCCTTTGACGTAATCGCACGCACCTTCTGCAATTTGCCACATTGGCTCAAGCCTGTTGCTCCTACCCTACCCCTACGACCCCTGTGGAAAGGCCTGCCTCTTCCTCTGCCTGTCATTTTTTAACCACTTGCAGACCGGACCAATTTGCTGGTCAAAGACCAGACCCCTTTTTGCGATTCGGCACTGCGTCGCTTTAACTGACAATTGCGCGGTCGTGTGACGTGGCTCCCAAACAAAATTGACGTCCTTTTTTTCCCACAAATAGAGCTTTCTTTTGGTGGTATTTGATCACCCCTGCGGTTTTTATTTTTTGCGCTATAACCAAAAATAGAGCAACAATTTTGAAAAAAACGCATTATTTTTTACTTTTTGTTATAATAAATACCCCCAAAAAATATATAAAAAAACATTTTTTTCCCTCAGTTTAGGCCGATACGTATTCTTCTACATATTTTTGGTAAAAAAAATCGCAATAAGCGATTATTGATTGGTTTGCGCAAAAGTAAGGGATAGTTTTATAGCATTTTTATTAATAATTTATTATTATTATTTTTTTTACTAGTAATGGCGGCGATCAGCGATTTTTATTGTGACTGCGACATTGTGGGGGACCCATCGGACATTTTTGACACATTTTTGGGACCATTGTCATTTATACAGTAATCACTGCTATATAAATGCAGTGATTCCTGTGTAAATGACACTGGCAGTGAAAGGGTTAACCAGTGGGTGGCAGTGTAGGGGTTAAGTGTTCCTAGGGGTGTGTTACTAACTGTGGGGGGGTTGGGCTTTCATCTAGTGAACACTGATCTCTGCTCCAATCACATGGAGCAGAGATCAGCGTCACTAGTTGCTAGGCAGAATGGAGAAATGTTGTTTACACAGCATTTCCTCCATTCGGCCGCTCCGTGAGACGATCGCGGGGATGCCCGCGGTGATCGAGTCCGCGGGTCCCACGACCGGACTCACGGGGGTCCCGACCAGCGCGGGAGCGCGCCGCCGGCGGCGCGCTCCCGATGGCAGGGCGGCATTGAATATTGGACGTACCTGTACGCCAATAGGCCTGCCCGTGCCATTCTGTCGACGTACCTCGTCGTGCGCTGGTCGGGAAGTGGTTAAATGACACTGTGACAAAAGTCTCTAGAGAAGTGCAGTATGTATGTGGAAGAAGGTATATAACACCCTGCTTCAATCTGTCTTTTTTGGGGGCCACTGGTCTATCACACCAGTTATAATACTTTTTTTAAAATTGCAGCTGTCACTCTTTGTAGTATCGCTGCAGAACCGCTCAGCAGTCACAATGCTGCACAGTGGAAATGCACTATACTATGCTTTCTATATGTGCAAGTATTTTATATGTGTATTAAACCCCTATATACTGCACACCAAATAGTACACCTATACCAGTCCTTAAAAGGACCTTTGTGGACCTAATAGTAGCTAGCTAGTAGCTAGTGAATTGCAGACTGTCCCTGCTCCAAAAACCAAACTGTCCCTCCCTACAGTGAGAAACGACAGCTGCAGAATCGGTCAGCAGCACAGCAGTGCAGTGCACTATATATGCTTTCTATATTTGAAAGAAAGTATATTATACGTGCACAACCCTATATACTGTACACCTATACCAGATTTTTACATCAGATAGACATTTATATATCTGCTACCATCCATGGTCTATAACCAAGTAGAAGTGTGGGCGGCACAGTGGTGTAGTGATTAGCACTCTCACCTAGCAGTAAAAAGGGTCGCTGGCTCGAATCCCAATCACAACACTACCTGCCTGGAGTTTGCATGTTCTCCCTGTGCCTGCGTGAGTTTCCTCTAGGTACTCCGGTTTCCTCCCACACTCCAAAGACATGCAGGTAAGTTAATTGCCTTCTGTCCAAAATTGGCCCTAGTATATGAATGGGGACCTTGGATTGTGGGCTCCTTGAGGATAGGGACTGATGTGGGTGTGTAATGTACAGGGATAGGGACAATTGTAGAAACTCACTCAGGTAGAACTGGATGGACTTGTGTCTTTATTCAACCTTACTAACTATGCAACTATAACAGACCTGTTAACTGGCCACTGGCAGTAGAAAGAAAAGAGATGTTTCTTCACAGTCAGCAATACCTTTGCATAAAAATAAACCCAAACGGGGGGGTTACCACAGAGTCACAGTTTGTATCAGCTGCTGGAGCCCCCTTTAATTGCACAAAGTACTCCTAGGCTATTACTGTATCCAATTTTCATTCAATGCCCATAAAGAGTTTCTGTTAGAATTTCTAATTGCTTAGAAACATTTTACCTCTATTGGCCTGAGATTAATTCAGGGGGTTCTCAAGTGGATGGATATTTATTTGACATAGAAATTAAGATGTTTAGCTTTTCACTAAGCTTAACCAGGCCGTATTTCTTGAAAACGCTATTACACAGGCCCATCTCCCTATAGGTGAGAACACTTATCTTGAGACAAACAGCAGACACTGAGTAATAGATAGGAGGTAATAGCAGAGATATCAAATGCAGCAGTTTACATTAAATTATTCAATGATTGTTCTATTTTTTGATCATGAGGCAATCACATTTATCAGGCTACTCCCCAGCTTCCAGATACTTCCAGCAAGTGATGCCTCTTGTGTGGGACTGGTGGAAACAGCTGCAATGTTTGTTAAAAGGGACTCTGAGGAATTCATTGATACTTGATAACAGTCATTCACAGAGCCCTGTAAGTTTTTATTAAAGTCCCATAAAAAGCACAGACACCATAGGCAGAAAAAAAAGGAGAGTAGTAGCTTGCCAGAAGGAAAAGAAAAGAGAGCACAAGCAGCCGGATCAGCAGTAAGTGGTAAGCATATAGTTGTATATCAGCAACAGTTTTCTCATATAGTTTTAAATAAACACTGTATTATCTGTATGTTGATATGTTTAAAATGTCAGTTTTACATTACCGTATCACAGCCGAGCTCCACTAATAGGAAAAGGGAGAAAAGCAGTAGTCCAACTTCTATATCCCTTTCCAGGCCGTATCCTCCAGTTTTCACTTTAAAGCATGAAGTATTGCAAAAATACTGCTCTGGCGCTTTTCATAGTGCTTTTCATAGTGCAGTGTCCTCCACAACATTCGGCATCTACAGCCCCTTCACCGCTCCTTCACTCCCCTCCATATATGGCACAACAGCCAGCCACAGCAACAGACTTCAATAAAGGTAGGAGGAGGGAGCGCTGGGTCAGTTTAGCGAGTCCGCCGAACAGCTGGTCACTGTGAAGGGATGCAAACAGCTTCCTCTGCTTCCAGGCACATACTCCCCCTCAAACCTGGGATTTTCAGTTGCACCTTGGGTCGATGTTCAGACGGGAGCAGGGCTCCGGCGCGGCGTGTGTCCGCTACATGTCAGAGCTCCTCCCCTTCGGTTATGGATTTCTATGCCCTTAATGCCTGGGTTGGATCTAATTTTATTCAGTAGAGGTTCTAGTGTGAGGACAAACAATAACGGCGATAGAGGGCATCCCTGTCTTGTTCCGTTATGTAAGTTGAAGGCGTCCGACAGGTGGCCATTGACTCGAACACGTACTGTTCGATTGGAATAGAGCACATTGATGTATGTTCTCATCTGGGGTAGGATGCCTATTTGCTTTAGTACTGCGTCAATGAAGTCCCAGGCCACTCTGTTGATTGCTTTCTCGGTGTTGAGGGATAGGAAGAAGCCTTGTTTGTTTTTGGATGTTAACCAATGGTTTATGTTCAGTGTTTTAATTGTATTGTCCCATTCCTCTCTTCCAGGGATAAAACCTACTTGGTCAAGGGAAATGATTGAAGATAGAAGGGGTAGGAGTCTGTTAGCTAATATTTTGGCATAAATCTTGACGTCAATGTTGATTAGGGAAATTGGTCTGTAGTTATTGTCTTGGGTCGAGTCTTTTCCTTCCTAAGGTATAACCGTTATATGTGCTTCTAATCGTTGTTTTGGGGGATGTTGCTCAGATTACAGTGACTGAAAGGTTTTCAAAAATCTTGGTTTTAGTATGGTGGCGAATGTTTTATAGTATTGTAGGGGTAAACCATCGGTACCTGGAGCCTAAGCTATTTTCATATATTTTAAAGCTTTATCAAATTCCCAACCTGCACTGGGGGCCTCAAGCTCTTGAGCTGTATTCTTTGCTATTTGGGGTGGGCTGTATTTTTCTAGGTAGTCTTGGATAAGTTTTGTTCTCATGTCGGAATTGCGGGGGCTTTTGAGGTTAGATGTTATGATGTATAGGGACTGGTAATATAGTTTGAACTGCTTGGCGATCTCTTCATTCGAGGAATATGGAGTGCCTTGCATATCCCTTATTTGGTGGATAGTTGAGGCAGCTTTCTTGTTTTGGACTGCTTTTGCTAGTAATCTCACACTTTTGTTTCCCTGTTCATAATATATCTTGTGTCTTAAGATATATTGTCTTTTAGTTTTCAATTTTAACTCCTCTGAGAGTAGTCCTCTTGTTTTCATTAATTCCTCAAATGTGGAGAGAGCCACAGTTCATTTGTGGGTTGTTTCTAGTTAGAGAATTTGGTCTATTAATAATCTAATTTTTGCAGTTTTTTCTTTCTTGATTTTGGTCAATTAATTTATGAATTCTACTCTGATGACACATTTGTGTGCCTCCTTGTGTCAGGATTGTGGTCTCATCGTTTTCATTCCGAGCGAAGTAGTCATTTAGTTTATCATTAAAGTGTATTACATCTATAGGGTCTTTCAAGACAGTGGTGTTGAGTGATGTCTTAGTTATGTTAGTTTTTTCAGGGAAAGTCAAAGTCATGGTGATTGGATGGTGGTCGGATAGGATCATGGGTTCTATTGATTTTGAATTTGAATTTTTAAGTAGTACTAAATCTGGTTGTGAGATAAAGAAGTAGTCTATTATAGAATATGTTTGATGAACTGTAGAGAAGTATGTGAAGTCTTTAGTTTGAGGGTTCAGGGTTCTCCAAGTGTCATGCAGCATCAATTCCTGTCTTTGAAGTTTAATTTGTTTCAGAGATCTATAAGGAAGGCTTGATGCACCATTTGAGGTATCTATGAGAGGGTTGTTAGGAACATTGAAGTCCCCTCCCAAGATGAGTATGCCCAAAGCAAAGTTTGTTAGAAGGTCTTTTAGAAGGCTACCTGTTTTGAAGTGGGAGCATATATATTGGCTATTGTGATGGGGTGAGGGCCTATTTTTCCTTATAGAAATATATATCTCTCCCCCAGGATCAAGCAGTGTATCTTGGATCTGTAATGAGGTTTGTTTAGAGATTAGGATTGATACCCCCTTGATTTTCCCATCAAGGTTGGAGGCATGGAATACAGTTGGGAATCTCTTGTCGTACATGTTTGGAACATTGTTGGCTTTAAAGTGAGTTTCTTGTATACATACAATATTCGCTTTTAGTTTATGAAATTAATTGAGGAACTTGGTTCTCTTTGTGGGTATCTTGAGCCCTTTAGCATTAATTGATATCAGTTTTAATGATGGTGAGATTGACAGTTGCTTGTGGTTAGGCATTTTGGTGAATTTCCCTTATATCAGGAAGCCAGGGATATGGTATTGGGCAAGTGAACCGGGGGTATGATTAGACCAGCTAATCTGCCCTTCGAGTGGGGGTCGGTAGGTTCAAGGAGTGTGAGGACAAACCACTCCTTGTGTGGGTTTGAGGTCCAAATAGGGACAAATGTAATCCTAATATATTTCTTACTTCTTGATGCTCAATTTAAACAGAAAGGGATGTAATTCCACTTTTCTTACCTCTTTCTTCTTTTTTTTTCTTTCTCTTTCCTTTCTTACTTATTTCTAGCATTCTGGGGCAGCAAGCAAAATATGTTTAGCAAATGTTACAGGGTTAGTGTGTATTAAAATGAGTTTGGGAAATAAAAGAAGGTTTGTTTACCTTTTTAAGTTTATTCTTGGATTAAGGGTTTGGGTGCCCTATATATCTATATGATGGAATGAAGTTGTATTCACTTCTATCAGGTGCAAGAAATGCCACATTTAATAGGATGTAAAGGTTTTAGCGTGAAGTTTGACCCCATTCCTGTGGTTATAATATTTGTCCACTAGATGGAACCCATATATTATATAATTGAATTTTCAGGAAAGTTAGAGGATTAAGAAATATACCAGATAGGCGATTATAGTGTATAGTGTGGGTTGTCCTTTTAATTATATTACTTATTCAACACATGTGAAATAACAAACTATTGAAAACCTCTTATAATTGCAATTCCTACAGAGAAGACTGGTGGAGATATGAGACGCCTTGATGATCCAGATAAGACGTCTATTGATCATTAGCGATAGTGGTAATCACAAAGATGATGAAGTCAGTGTTTGATAATGTTAGTTGTCTCCCCTTTAAATTATTAGGAGTAGGGGGTATCTTCCTATCTGATTGTATTGCTTTGTGAGTATAGGAAGGAGGTATACTTATTCTGGATTCCCTCTATGCCCATATCGATCAATCTTGAATAATCAACCTTTAAGTTTACAGTGTAAATCTGTGTCAATCACTACACTTTACATAAAATCGAAATAAGCCATAACTCTCATAACTATAACAGAAAAAATAAAAATAAAATGACAATCAAATCAACAAGGAATTTTGTATAATGTTCAACCATAAAGTCATTTCTGCAACTCACAATTAACCTATTGTAGTGAATAAGTATATCCCTGCTCAGTCTCTTCTTCTTTTTTTTTCCCACCATTTCCCTTCCCCCGCCTCCCTCCCCACCTCTACGATTGTTCTCTTTTCTTTCCTTAGTTCTCTGGTAACAGACTTCTATGAGGAGATTGAACAAACAACTGTGCCGTATAAGTTGGAGAAAGCTTATTCTAGAAGATGAGGGGTTTAATAGCAGATGTCATTCTGTTAGAACCCTTGCGAATGGAGAGTCATGGTAATGGTATACCGGCCTTTATGATCGGCTCCTATTGTGTCCTTGGGTATCTAGATGTGTAAAGAATGCTGTACTTACAGTCAGTCTTCTAAAGTTTTTACGTAGCTAGCATGGCCGCGTGGCAATGGTTCATTCCAGTCAGACGGATTGTAGTCTGGTATCCATATAGGGTTAGGTTGTTTCTGTTCACGGATCACATTCTGGCTGTGAAAAATAACAAGGTTATAGAGAAAAAAAAGAAGGGGAGATGGGTATAGATACTGGGACAGTTGTCTATAAATGTTGAACTTTCAAATTCAGTGTTGGACACTTTTCTGTTAGGTGGACTATAGGCTGCATGTTAGGAAAGATAGGAGTCTGATTATCGTACATCAAATGATTGGAGATGTGGATTTTCCATGCGGCCTCCATGTTTGTAGAAGAGAATGAGGTATCAGGTATCCAATTTGATCTTGTCTATTGATGCGGTCCCTGCGTCTGGGTGGGGAGAATCCTGGGCTTCCATGGTTTGTTCCTCTTCTGAATTGCTGAGCTGAGGGTGATCTGTGACGTCGATCTCTGTTTCTCTGGGATCTTGGAGTGAAGTTGTTTGTTACTTCGATCCATGTGTCATTTATTATAAACAAATTGTACCATTCAGGTACTTCAGTTGGAGGAATATTCAGTGTTTCGCAGAATGATTGTAAGTCATCTGGCGTGCATAGCAGTGCTGTGTGACCTCTCCAAGTGACTGAGAGACAGAAAGGAAACTTTCATCTATAAGGTATTCCTCTGGTGCGAAGCTGATCTAGAAGTGGGCAGAGAGCTCTATGTTGCTGCAAAGTGATGTTGGAAAGGTCTTGATATAGTTTTATCTCATTTCCATTGTAGAGTACTCTGTTTTTTTCTCTCGCTTTTTTTAAAATGGCTTCTTTCAGAGGGAAGTTTACCAAGCAGCATATTATATCCCTTGGAGGGTCAGTGTCTCTTCCTCTCGGTCTGAGGGCTCTGTGTATCCTCTCAAATTCAATTGGAGAGTCTGGGGGTCTATCCAGCAAGTCATTAAATATTGCTGTGGCGGTCTGTTCTATTGGGGATTGGTATGGCTTCAAGGACCCCTTGAATTCTAATGTTATGCTGACTTCCTCTATTATCGAGGTCTTCTAAGTGGTGGTGTATTTCAATTACGTGGGTTAAATGCATGTCTGAGGATTTTTGTACTTGCTTTATGGCATCTGCGTGTTGTGCTGCAGTTTGTTCCACCACTCCCGTCCTTGCTGCCACACTCTGGATGTCAGCTTTAAGATCCGTTATGGCCCCTGACAACGTGGCTTTTATGTCCATGGCTACTGCTTGTAAGTCAGACAAGCAGAGAGCTTTTGGTGCTGGAGGGGCTTGGGCAGGCATTGTTGGTTGTGGAGAGGGGCTGTAGGCTTTGTTTGCGCTGATCGTGCCATCCGCCGTACTTCCAGGACCACCAGCCGGGGTGGGGAGTTTAGGGGAGGCTGCGGCTTTGAGGCCCTCTCCCTGCGATGTCCGGAACATCACAGGGATGTTATTAAAGTGGCTCTGGCTCACCTCGGGGGGTTCTCGGGAGGCAGAGGAGCTTCTATCACCTTTCACCATTGTCGGGTGCAGCTTAGATGGCCCTGAGCTTCTTTTTGCTGTCCCTGAATGTCGGAGAGGAAGGATTAGGCGTCCATTCTGGTCCGTAGTTATGCCACGCCCCCTATTTTTTTTTACACTGTTGCTTTAAATGTATTTTAATCATTGCTGTCGCTAGGAATGTAAACATCCTTTTTATTGCAATATGTATGTGACAGATACTCTTTATGAAGATATCTGGGGTCTATAAGACCCCAGACCCCTCCTCTGCCTTTAAAAGCATTCAAAACACCAAAATCATTTTCTTTCAAATGCTTTTACATTTTTAAAATTGGCGCTGTTGACTTCCGGATAAACTGGAAGTGATGTCAGGTCATCGCTTCTGGGTTACTTTGTCTGCTGACTGGTCCCTCGTGTCTCCCAGGGGGACAGGAGAACCCAAGCAATCCGTGGAAGGCAGCGGAGGGAGGACATCTCCTCCTGCTTGTAAAAGCAATCCAGCGGCTAGTGTCCTGCTAGGACTGCTTTTTATTTTTTTTATTTTTCCTTGTTAAAAGTGTTTTATTGGATTCATGTTGCATAATGAATGAACGAGTGACTTGTATAGTGCTACCTATGTGAACTGAATTGGCTCAGGGTGCTTTTGCTTCTGGTGTCCATCTGTGGTATAGTGTGGTCCTTTTGCCCCATGGGGTCCTGACACGCTTCCAAACACATACACATACAACATACACATATTTGGCCAATTTTTCGACAGAATATAATTAACTTATCAGAATGTCTTTGGAGTGTGGGAGGAAACCGGAGTACCCAGAGCAAACCCACGCAGGCACAGGGAGAACATACAAAAGTGCTAACCACTACACCACTGTGCTGCCCCAGAAAGCAGAAAGCATTAAGCAAAAATAATACAGATTTAAACAAGGGAGTTGGAGCTTGTCTCTCAGATAATATGAGCTTGCAATAAATGACCGGATATTCTTATATTGACATAAATATCATCAGAGTAAGGACACATACAATAGTAGCAGTCAGTCAGTGGCGTCAGGAGGGGGGGGGGGTCGGGCTGTAGGGGCTGGAGCCCTAAATGGGTCTACGAAAAGCCCTGGGTCTCAGGTATGCACCATTCTGTTGTTAGCCCCGAGTGCCACTGCAGAGTGGGGACTGATCTGACATGGCAGGTCCCACCTTCTGGAGCCTGCAGCACCTATGATAGACGTCCCATTGGTCCAATGCCAGGACCAAGGGACGCGTGACGTCCATTATAGGTGCTGCAGACCCAGGAATGCAGGAATTACAATAGGGCCGCCGTGCCACATCACTGTGATATCCCTGCTCGGTGCTCGGGCGGGCTGCTCTCCTCTCCTCCTCTGGCTGCCTGCTGTGATGATAATGGGTGCACCGCAACACCGCACACCATGGCAGAGCTGAACTGCTGCAGAACACATGAAGTCTGTCTCCTGGTCAAGTATGTATGTCACTACCGTCAGTGTATGTATGTCAGGTAGGTCAGTGTATGTCAGGTAGGTAGGTCAGTGTATGTATGTCAGGTAGGTCAGCATATGTATGTCAGGTAGATAGGCCAGTGTATGTATGTTAGGTAGGTAGGTAGGTCAGTGTATGTATGTCAGGTAGGTAGGTGGGTCAGTGTATGTATGGTCAGTGTGTCAGGCATATGAGTTTAGTGGTCACTGGTAAGCCAGGCAGCAACCATCAAGTGAGCTTACCCCCCGCCACTTAGCCCCACTACCCAGCTAAAAGGCCCCATCCCACTACACCATCCCCCCCCCCCCCCCCCGTGCAGACCTTGGACTTTGGGCTGAAGCCTCTGGTCTTTTTGTCACCTAGCAAGCCCCTGGCAGCAGTATAACACACTGTTATTGGTTCAGACCTATAGTTCTGAAATTAGTTAAGCTCATGCTTTCTGCTGATTGGGCAGTAGGGAGGCACATGTCAAACTGCTGCAGCTAATTTTACTTAAAAGTTTTATTGGGCTTTAAAGTAATCCCAGATAGAGAGAGGCAGAACATTTTCAACTTACTCTCTGTATGCACCTTCTCTTTCTAATTTCAGCTGCTTTAAGCATTCTAAGCTGAATTTTAACTAGTGTGTGAGATATAATTAGTGCTCACATAGTTAGAACATATTTCCACCAAGTTCAGCTTTAAAAAAAACAACTGTTTAATCCTTACTCTTCACATCCTCAAGACAAAAAACTTAGAAAGACTTATGCTGCATACACACGTCAGAAAAGCCTTGGATGGTTTCTCCGACAGGATTCCGCTCAAGCTTGTCTTGCATACACACGATCACACAAAATTCCGACCGTCAAGAACGCACTGACGTACAACAAGTATGAGGGGGTTCTTATTTTGACCCAAGCCCAGTCCATGAACAGGGTGGGGTGGAGTTCATGGACCTAGAATTGGTTACTCCAGCGTGACCAATTCTGTCATATGCCTTTGCTGCGGGAGATCCAGGAGAATAACCCTGATGATTTTAGTAATTTTCTCCGGAAGACGGACTCAATTTTTCACTGTCTGTTGGCTTTGCTATCCCCTTATATTATGAAGCAGGACACCTGCATGTGGCAAGCCATCACTCCCGAGCAGAGGCTAGTCTCCACCTTGCGGTACTTGGCGACAGGGAGAATTCTGCAGGACCTCAAGTTCTCAACAGGCATCTCCCCCCCGGCTCTGGGGATCATTATTCCAGAGACCTGTTCTGCCATCATTCAGGTCCCGCAGAAGGACTATATTAGGGTAAGTTTTCTCCTTTAACATCACCTCCAATGTATTTCATGTATGCTAATATTTTGCATTTCTTTCATCATTCTCTAATTACCATGATTGGAATATGCTGTGAATGTCCTCTTTATCCTCATGCATGCTTTAAGCTTTTAATGCTCCTTTTTTGGCCTAAATGCATATTTGCCTTCACTAACCTCCCCAGCATGCTATCCTGGGCTCATACACACACCTAGCCTAGTCACTTAAAGTATTTTGTCAGCTCGATTGTAGTGCTTTACCCTAAACACCCCCTAAAATGTGTACAAATGTTATTGTTGTCCTTAAATTCAGGCAGAGTGGACCTTATATTTTTGTCTTTAAATACTCCTTAAAATAAATGTTATACTGATGTTGACCAAGAATGTTTGTGTCTAATCTGCTTGCAATGTTATGTGCAAAAGTATAATTTTTTTTCTTTTTTGACTCCACAGTTTCCTTCAATGCCACAGGAATGGCAGACTGTGGCTTCCCATTTTGCTGGAACTTTGCAAACTGCGGAGGGGCAATTGATGGGAAACATCATCCCACCACCCCACTCGGGGTCATGCTATTTTAATTATAAGGGGTTTAATAATATTGTGCTCATGGCAGTGATCTCGGCGACATATACATTTTTATATGTGGACGTGGGGAAGAATGGCCAGATGTTGGATGGTGGAGTCTTTGCCTAGACCGAGTTCTACCAACATCTCCAGAGTGGTGGCTTGGGATTGCCACCTGTGGAAAAGAACGTGGAAGGACTCATATTTGTGTTTGAAACAGATGAAGCAGTGATCACCTGAAGAGGCCATTCCCCCAGAGGACCCTCACCCCAGAGAAGAGGGTTTTTAATTACTGGCTGGCCAGAGCCAGAAGAGCCGTGGAGAATTCCTTTTGGATAATGACCAGCTGGTTCTGCCTATTTCTTACGTCAATAAATATAGTAAGTAAGTATATAGTACAAACTGAACCATATTGTTCTAGCATGCTGCATACTTCACAACTTTTTAAAGAGAAATGCTCCTAATTATGTTGCCTCAGTTGGCCCTTAGGCCAGACTTCCTGAAACTACCCTGACAGCCCTGGAAGCTGGCCGTCCTGGCTTGCCCCCCCCCCCAAAGTGGCCATGAAGTGCGGCAAACATATATGGATTATTTTACGGGTAGGGGGGCCATTGCTCTGCCAGCAAATTTGTAAATAATTTAAATTAAAAAAAAAAATGATCTGATAAAATCTTGATTTTGATTTACTGCTTGTGTTTCTTTTAGCTGTCTCCTAGGTTCTCCTAGTGCACTTGTAGTGCCAAGTGTTTTTTTACATTATTAACTAACCCCTTTGTCACTGTAAACATCAACTTAATACAAAAAACGGTTTTGAGCATTGAAAGAAGAAGCCACACATTGTTGAGTATAAAACCTTTTTATGCGGTGCACTGCATGTGCTTTAGAAAAACTGAAGGTAATATCAGACATTATAGTGTCAAAAATGTGTTGATCTTGCCTTCATCAGATGGGGTGATGTCACCCCTGTAAAAGCCAAATTTTGAAGATGCACACAAATTGGGAGTCAAACTGGGAATTTCCCTCCTGATGCCATGCCTAATGTCAACATGTGCTATCTCCCATCATGGGGGATCAATGGATGTGTTTTGGGGGTGCAACCACTTCCTTACACCTACTGTTGTGAGGAAGGGGTTGCACCAACAAAACGCTTAAATTGAAATGCCCTGATGGCAGATAACACATGTTGACACACTGTGTGCATCTTCAAAATTTTAAATTGCGAGAAAAATGTTTGAAAAATGTTCCAAAAACAAAAAAAAATGGTGGCATTTTGTGGTTATTTAGATTCTCCCTAATACATCAATCATGTTCTTCAGTTTTTGTTCAACCTCATTTGTTTTTTGCTTTATGATGTCTAAATCCCGACTACACCACGTTATGTTCTGGATTAGTCTTTGTGCACTGTCACTGGTGAAATGAGGAAATTTTTTCTTCCACAACCTGCACATCACCTAAAAGAAAAAATACACACCATGTATTATAAATATGCAGGCATACCTCTATTACCTGAATCTATAGTGTCTGACACTGACCTGTTGTGGTGTCAATTTCAACCACTTCCACCTCTCCTTCCTCCACATTCTGAGATTGTGGGGTCCTCTGTTCCCCTTCTTTCAGAGGTGGGGGGGATTCATGAAACAATCCAAAGACCCTGAATTCATGGGCCAGTTCATAGACAGATACAGGGATATGAGAAATTTGTGGAAGGTTAAAAACCCCTTATATCAAAATAAACCAGCTAGGAAGGCATCGCTGGAGAAACTGCTGCAATTTGTGAAGACGCAGGTCCTGGATGCAGACATCGAGTTTGTGGATAAGAAAATTGGTAGCTTAAGAAGCATGTATAGGAAGGAGCTTAATAAGGTCCAGGCTTCAATTAACCAGTTGCCGACCGCCGCACGCCGATGTACGTCTGCAGAATGGCACGGGCAGGCATAAGGGCTTACATGTACGTCCCTTGCCTCCCGCGGGTCGGGGGCCCGATCGGGCCCCCGCCCGGTGCCTGCGGCGGTCGGTTTTCGTCCGGGAGCGATCCGGGACGAGGGGGCGGCCATTCATTCATGGCCACCCCCTCGCGATCGCTCCCGACGAATAGAAATCCCCCGTGACATCACTTCCTCTCCTGTAATGTAAACACAGGAGAGGAAGTGATGTATTCTCTCCTCCGTGTCGGTATTTTTCGTTCCGACACGGAGGAGAGCGGATCGGTGAGTTGCACCAACACTCTACACACACAGTAGAACATGCCAGGCACACTCACACCCCCCCCGATCACCCCCCCAATTACCCCTGCCCCCCAGTCACAGTGACACCAATGTCATTATTTTTTTTTTTTTTGCATTGGTGTCATTTGTGACTGTAATAACTGTTAGGGCAGTTAGGGTTAGCCCCCTTTAGTTCTAATGTACCCCCCTAACCCCCCCAATAAAGGTTTAACCCCGTGATCACCCCCCGTCGCCAGTGTCACTAAGGCTGGGTTCACATTGCAGCGGTTTATGAGAACGAATGTGATTCGCACCGCACTGCAGTGCAAATCACATCCGATCTCTGTGCGATTCGAGTTCAGCCATTCGCCGCACCCGCCGCACCCGCCACACCCGCCGCACCCGCCGCAAATTCGCACGGGACCCTTTTTTTGGCCCGCAGCAGAATCGGATCGCATGGGTGTTCACACCATGCGATCCGAGTTTGCAGATCGCACTGCGATATGCGAACTGATCTGGGGGTGTCAGTAACATTTCACTGACACTCCCAGCAGTTCGCATAGGGCAGTGTGAACTGCCGCCGGGAGGCATGCGATGCGGGAACCCGCCGCGGATTCGCGGCGTTTCCGCATCGCTCCAGTGTGAACCCAGCCTAATAAGCGATCATTTTTCTGATCGCCGTATTAGTGTCACAGGTGACGCTAGTTAGGCAGGTAGGTATTTAGGTTCGCCGCAGCTTTTTATAGCGCCAGGGACCCCCATATACTACTGCATAAAGCCCCCTGATTGCCCCCTAGTTAACCCTTTCACCAGTGATCACCATATAACTGTTACAGGTGACGCTGGTTGGTTAGTTATTTTTTTATAGTTTCAGGGCACCCGCCATTTATTACCTAGTCTCACTAGTGTACCCCTAAATTTAGGGGTGTCTACTTTCCAAAATGGGGTCATTTGGGGGGGGTTTGTGCCATCTTGGCATTTTATGGCCTTCAAAACTGTAACGCCCTTAGAAAGCCTGAAGGCGGTGCTTGGTTTTCGGGGCCCCGTACGCGGCTAGGCTCCCAAAAAGTCCCACATATGTGGTATCCCCGTACTCAGGAGAAGCAGCAGAATTGATTTTGGGGTGTCATTTCACATATGCCCATGGCATGCGTGAGCAATATATCATTTAGTGACAACATTGTGAAAAAAAAAAAAAAAAAAAGTTTGTAATTTTCCCGCAACTTGTGGCAAAATATAAAATATTCCATGAACTCAACATGCCTCTCAGCAAATAGCTTGGGGTGTCTACTTTCTAAAATGGGGTCATTTGTGGGGGTTTTGTGCCATCTTGGCATTTTATGGCCTTCAAAACTGTAATAGGTAGTGAGAAGTGAACTCAAAAATTTACGCCCTTAGAAAGCCTGAAGGCGGTGCTTGGTTTTCGGGGCCCCGTACGCGGCTAGGCTCCCAAAAAGTCCCACATATGTGGTATCCCCGTACTCAGGAGAAGCAGCAGAATTTATTTTGGGGTGTCATTTCACATACGCCCATAGCATGTGTGAGCAATATATCATTTAGTGACAACTTTGTGTAAAAAAAAAAAAAAATTTTTTTTTGTCATTATTCAATTGCTTGAGGCAAAAAAATAAAATATTCAATGGGCTCAACATGCCTCTTATCAATTTCCTTAGGGGGTCTACTTTCCAAAATGGGGTCATTTGGGGGGGTTTTGTACTGCCCTGCCATTTTAGCACCTCAAGAAATGAGATAGGTAGTCGTAAACTAAAAGCTGCGTAAATTCCAGAAAACGTACCTTAGTTTGTAGATGTGACAACTTTTGCGCAAACCAATAAATATACAATTATTGACTTTTTTTTTACCAAAGACATGTGGCTGAATACATTTTGGCCTAAATGTATGACTAAAATTGAGTTTATTGGATTTTTCTAATAACAAAAAGTAGAAAATATCATTTTTTTTCAAAATTTGCGGTCTTTTTACGTTTATATCGCAAAAAATAAAAATCGCAGAGGCAATCAAATACCATCAAAAGAAAGCTCTATTTGTGGGAAGAAAAGGACGCAAATTTTGTTTGGGTACAACATTGCATGACCGCGCAATTACCAGTTAAAGCAGCGCAGTGCCAAAGTGTAAAAAGACCTCTGGTCATTTACCAGCAAAATGGTCCGGTCTGAAAGTGGTTAAATTAGGAGCAGCAGCAAAGGATGTGTATGTATCCAGTCTGTGGTACTACAACAAGATGCAGTTTCTGGAAGACCAGATTGAAGCCAGGGAATAATTTTCTACACTTCAATCCACCCTTCCCTCAACCCCAGCTGAGGCTTCCGAGGACCAACCTGGAACTTTCATCCTGGAAGAAGTTGAGGCGCCCATCTGGAGCCAGGTATAGTATTTTTTGACATTTATTGTCCGAAAATTATTGTTGTTAACTAGATGTTATTATTGATAACAAATGAATGATTTAACAAAGTGTTTTACATATCAATAGACAGTAGGGGCAAAAAAGGTTGTGACAAGAATGAAAATTGCTGGAGTCAGAATAATATTCTTTTCTATTTATTAACATTCAATTTGCAACAGTCATAAGCTGAAAATTGTGTGTGATTGATGAACCAAAAACGAAAACTATGTCCCTTTTTCATACACAGGAAGACCTCAGCCAGGACAAGGCTCTGGAATGTGGCAGACAGGAGGAGGCGAGAGGAAAGTGTCAGTCAGGAGGTGGGGGTAAGTGTCAGCCAGGAGATGGCCAGGCCCAGTAACCTCACCCAATCCCAAGTGCCTTACAACAAAAAGGGCCAGAAAGGGAGTAACGTGGAGAAGGCAGCACTGAGCCTCATTAAGGATGCTAATGCACCTCTGAAAACACCCCCCAACACTGAAGAGGCCGATGGCTGCAATGTAGCTGCAAAATTGGAGGAGAATATTATTTAACAGGACCTTCAGAAGGGGTTGAAGGGCCAAATGAGTGATAACATGCACTTATGTGTGCTTGCCCATCCTTCTCCTCCTTTTTCTGCCCCAAGTCCACCTCCAGAGACACAGCCTCCAAGGAAAGCTGCAGGGAAGCTTGGAGGGAAGGCTGCAGGGAGGACAAGAAAATGATGGCCTGGGTTCAGTCTGGTCTGACAGAAGACGCAGGCTGTGGTAGTACAACAGCCTGGGGACATATATGTCATCTTCTCCTGCTCCTGATCTCTGGGATTCCTGGACCAGATTGTGCTCCCTATTCTATGGACTTCTCAGGCTTCTCAAAGCAAAAAAAAAATGGAGATCACTAGAAAATTATTTAAAAATAATAAAAAAAAGGAGTTCTTGATTAAAAACAAAAAAAATGACAATAAAAAAAAAATTCTAAACATTATTATGAAGATCTGTCTTGAAAAACAAAAAAGACTATTCAGGCGATCACGAGAAATAATAAAGAAATACGTTTGTGAGAACTCTGTGTGAATATGAGCAGCAAAATAATTTCATTCTTCTAGCATTATAAAGAAGAAGAGAATGCACTGCATTAAACTATTTAAAAAATTGCAGCATGACAAATGTGCTATCTCCATTACAAACGGTAGTTTTACCAGACCGAGCGATACCGTCTTGTACTTGATTCTGAGCATGCGTGAGTTTTAGCGAGTCCAAACATACTAATGCATTTTCGGAGAGGAACTTTTTCCGACTGAAAAATAGAGAACCTGCTCTCAATCTTTTGCTGGCGGGAATTTTGCCAGCAAAAGTCCGATGGAGCATACACACAGCATTTTCCGACCAAAAGCGCTCATCAGACTTTTGCCGGCGGAATTTCCGATCGTGTGTACGGGGCATTAGACTGATATGCTTTAAAGTTTACATAAGCCTAAGAACAAAGATGTAATATAATGTAGTTTAGCTTACCAGTCCTTAGATGTAATGTCTGTGTTAGTTTTCTTTTTTAAAGTTTGCTTTACTTTGTTTTTCAGGACCTGGTGATCCTACTAGTAACACATTTCTTATCCTAGGTTCATAACAGTGGCATAAAACAAAACCATTGCTCATTTAAGCCACCAACTAAACTTAAAGGGGTTGTAAAGGTTTGTTTTTTATTTTCTAAATAGGTTCCTCTAAGCTAGTGCATTGTTGGTTCACTTACCTTTTCCTTCGATTTCCCTTCTAAATGTTTTTTTTCTTTGTCTGAATATCTCACTTCATGTTTCTCCTCAGTAAACTTCTCACCATCATCCGAGCTGGTGGTTAGTCAGCCAGAACAGCTTACTGAACAGCTTACTGAGGAGGAACAGGAAGTGAGAAATTCAGACAAAGAAAACAAAGTAAAAAACATTTATAAGGGAAATCGAAGGAAAAGGTAAGTGAACCAACAATGCACTAGCTTATAGGAACCTATTTAGAAAATAAAAAACGAACCTTTACAACCCCTTTAAAGCAGTAGTGAAATCTGCATTAAAACCTTTACCTACAGGTAAGCTTAGAATAAAGCTTACCTGTTTATACAGTGAATATCTCTTAAAGGGGTTGTAAAGGTTAGTTTTTTATTTTCGAAATAGGTTCCTATAAGCTAGTGCATTGTTGGTTCACTTACCTTTTCCTTCGATTTCCCTTATAAATGTTTTTTTTTTGTTTTCTTTGTCTGAATTTCTCACTTCCTGTTCCTCCTCGGTAAGCTGATCAGTAAGCTGTTTTGGCTGACTTACCACCAGCTCGGATGATGGTGAGAAGTTTACTGAGGAGAAACATGAAGTGAGATATTCAGACAAAGAAAATAAACATTTAGAAGGGAAATCGAAGGAAAAGGTAAGTGAACCAACAATGCACTAGCTTAGAGGAACCTATGTAGAAAATAAAAAAACTAACCTTTACAACCCCTTTAAACTTGCACCATTTAGCAGATATTCAAAATTTCAGCAGCCAGTGAAATCACTAGCTCATAGGCACTGCACTCTGTATTGAGGGCACAATGAATGTGCACTCAATTCAAAGTGCTGTGCCGCTCCTGTGCAAATATGCAGGAGTGATATCATCACACCTCAGCCATTCAAACAGCTGGAGCACACAGACACAGAAGAAAGACAGGGTGAATATGGTAGCCTTAGCAGCAGTGACAGCATGCCACTGGAGGGTCTCATTTAAAAGGTAAGTCTGTCATAACATGCTAGTATGTGGTACATACTAGCACATTACTGCAATAACTTGCAGGGGGGCTGAATACTTTTTTTAAGACTTTACTACGGCTTTAAACTAGAATTCCAGGCTAAGCCTAACTAGTGTTAAAAATGCTCTTACCCCCCTCCTATGTTGACTAACCTATGTAAGAAAGATTTTCATACTTAAGTATTTTCAGCCCGCTCCAGTCCGGTCATGTGATCCTGTGTGTCAACCAACGGTGACTGCAGGGGAGAAGAGGGCCTGTGCTTCCTCCTCTCTCTGCTGCAGCCACCACTGACTGACACAGGGCAAATGGATCACCCGACTGGACCACAGCGGAATGAAAATCAGTACTGTAGCACTGACCCCCAAAGGAGCTGGTTTGATCTGGGCCTGCACTCTAGTAACAAAACCCCAGTCCCCTTGACACAACTGTGGTGCAATACAATACAATACAATACAATATAATATATAACAATATACCTGTATTGTCCTCTCAGGATCCACTGGCTTCATCTGCTGGGAGAAAACAATACTCCCCACAACAAGGTACTTAACCAAAGTATATTTTACTATGTAGATTTGTAAATAGGTGATTACAGCATTTGTACTGTCATCCAAAATAGATTGACAAGACAATGAACTTTGATGAAACAATTACAAACTATATATATATATATATATATATATATATATATATATATATATATATATATATATATATATATATATATACTGTATATATATATATATATATATATATATATATATATATATATATAAGCTCCCCCTACTTTTATAGCTATGCGTGAGATCTCACTTAAAGTACTCAGTCTTTATCTTCTGATCTTCACTAGCAATGATAACTCCTTATGAATTTGTAATCCTAAGTTAAAGCAGTTAAAGTTGAATTAAGGATGATCCTAGTGTTGCTTGTCTATAAGTCTGACTAGGTGCAATGGTTTAGAAAACAATGGGTAGCAACCCAATCACCAACTGGATCGGAACCATGGTATGGTAACTTTGGTCCGGTAGTTGCAGCTTGCTTCTGCGTCAGCCAGCTCCATCCTCCGTCCCATTCTGACAGGTAGACCTGGTCTTCCGATGCTCAAATGAGTGTCTCTGGATCCTCTAAATCCGATCTCTGTGTCACTGGCACTTCAGGTCACTCACACAACCAAGCAGGGTTGCTCTCCGCACAGGCAATAGGTTGCTTCCTCCGGGAGGCCTCTGCACAAGTCCTCAAATCAGGCCATGCATTCCCAAGAGACCTAAAATGGTCACTCCTGGTCCTTTTATCTCCTACCCAGCATGCAATGCAAGAGAGGGTGTCCATGAGTAGGTCACTCAGCATCCTGGGTAAAGGGGTCAACTCTCCATTGTAAATAACAGTCACTTCCTGTGAATAGTTCAATTCTTGAAAGCCAAAAATCATTCACTTTCATCATCAGTTCAGTTTCAGTATTTGACCGCTAGATGGCGCGAAACACTAAGCTATAGAACCGTCCATAGACTTTCATTATAATTGCTAATACACATCAGAAGACAAGGATACCAGCGCTACAGTACATATACATCTTTTTACACAGGTTAGTCAGCATAGGTGTTAGGAGAGGGGAGGGAGCATTTTTTGGACTAGATACGTTTATCCTGGAATTCTACTTTAAATGGTTCCTGAATAATAGGGTTCCCTTGAATGGTTTTCCCAAAACAAACAAACATCTGCACCTTTATAGTATTCTTTCAGCAGTCAGCCTTTTCAAACAGCAATGAGTTCCCACAGCAGAAAGAGTGAGAGAAAGCCTTAGGCATCTGTTATCTTGTACTAATCACAGGATCTAACTACAAGGTAAGATGTGGACTTAGGGGGAGGCTTTATCCCATTCAAAGCTCTACAAATCCTATGTACTTTGGGACCCACTTATTAGGATTCTGATAAGACAAAAAGTTTGCTTTCTCCACTTGAATGCAATCCCTAACTGGTACAGTATCTCAGCTTCTGGTAAATGGTGTAAATGTATACCTACCTCTTTTATGCATCTTTAATGAATTCCAGTAGAGAGATCTCAGAGTTGATACAAAAACTACAAGAGGGGGTCTAACTGTTTGGATCTCCTACCCTAGAACGATAGGAAGGGCAGTAGACTGCCCTTATATGTAGCTTGTGTATCACTTTGCGACACCCTGTCCTGTCCTCAAACAGGACAGGGTCAAAATACCTTTCCATTGCCAAAGCTGCACATACATGTGAAGACTATCTACAGATAAAGCTTTTTCTTAGACCTCCTCTGCTGAAAGTTGAATTACGTATGAGTTACGAAAAAATGCCTGCCCAGGTATAATTCAGGCAAGATAAAAGATCAGATCAAGTACCCATAGCATCATGTAAGACTCTTTCATCATATGGTGGACTTGTTAATCAAATTTTTCCATCAATATGAAAGACCATGTCTGCTGCAACTGGAGTTAATTACCAATTAGAAGGCAAAGCTTTGGGCATTCCCGTCTCTTTGTGTGTGGGAAGCTGAAAGGCAGATACTGTATGTGCCTAATTAAATAGACATTTTTTACCACTGCCTAATTTTTGTCTTTATTTCACAGGGGAATCTTTGTGGGTTATGCGGAACCTACGATGAAAATCGAAATAATGATTTCACTACACGCAACAATGCTGTTGTTGCAAATACAGAAGAGTTTGCAAACAGTTGGAGGTTGTCCCCTACTTGTGCTGATGGCACAGTCTACCGAGATGCTTGCTCACTAAATCCATACAGAAATGCTTGGGCACATAAAAAATGCAGCATCATAAACAGTGAGGTCTTCTCAACTTGCCACACTCACGTAAGTTACTCTTGTGCTGGGACATTCCTCTTCCCTTGGTTCTCATAATATGACTAGTGATGGGCAAATCTGCCCGAGTTAGGATTACCAAGGGTTCAACGAATCATGTTTGAAAGTTTGTGAACCCAACTTTGCAGAGGAGAAACCCATCGAGGTCAAAGAAGGACAAATCTTGTTAAAATCTGGCCATTTTCAGAGCTAATAGGCAAACTACTTCAAAAAAATGAGGGAGGTTGCACACTGCCATTGGAAATATGTACCAAAACAAAAAATGTTTTTAAAAATCATACAGCAGAAAGAGGATCTTTTCATGCGGCTCCAAGGAAAACATTGAAAACACAAATCCTTTAAATATTATACTTAGGTCATGCCTTCAATCTGTTATGAAACAGTAAAATTTTAACAGGCAGTCTCAGTGACAGTGTACAATGGCAAATACACAAATATACTGTATTTTGCTGTGCAATATTTTTTCTTCTTCTACAATCATCTTGGTTAACACACAGCATTAGCACTCAAATCATCTTATTTATTTCAGTTTAAAAGGTATTTTTTTTGGTATTCGATGCTATTAACACCAACTTTAGGTCCTGTGGTGTGTCCACTAACTCTAGCCTCATGTAGGCTTTGGCCCTAAACGATACCTGGTGGAACCTGCACCATTCTGACTACGATTTCACATTCCTCTCAATCTCTGATCAAAGGTATTGACACCTAGATTACCAGAACTCTCTTGCCTACAGGAGGCAACCACCAACAACATGATTATATCAGATAACCAGCCTATCACCTTCACTTTGATGTTTCTTGAGACAGAAACACACACTAGGATCTAGAGACTGGACTCCTTGCCTTTAAATGACTGCTTCAACCTGGATCACATTTGCTACCATTTTACTACCATTGAGAATCCCAAAGTATCCCCATTGCTCAATAAGAAACCCATAAATGCACAATGTGGGGAGTTCTCCTGGACCTAGCTGCATGCCGTAAAAGAGAACACCAGGCCATGGTTCACCGGCTCTCGGCCCATATAGCGAAGCAGGAACTGCAATACAAATGGTCCCAAACCAACCCCATCTACCAAGAGCTATAAGTAATTTTCTGATCTCCTAGCTCCACATTTCCTAATGGCCTTTAAAGTGGAGCGCCCCCAAAAGGGGAAGCTCCACCTATCTGCCTCCACCCCCCCCCGCTGCCACATTTGGCACCTTTTAGGAGGGAGGGGGGAGCAGGTACATAGTTTTGACAGGTACCCACTTCTGGCTGAGTTTGATCTCCCTCCTAATTTCCGAGCAGGCCCAATTAGAGAATGCGGCGCGGTTCACACATGCGCATGGCTTCACTGCTGATTTCCCTTAGTGGGGATGGTGGCAGCAGCACCCAATAGCTGATATGAAAATCAGCTCTGGGGAAGACACCACTGGACTCCTGGACAGGTAAGTGTCCTAATATTGTCAACAGCTGCAGACTTTACATTTTTTCTGCAGGAGCCTGGAGCTCCTCTTTGACTTATGCAATATTGAGACCTCACTCTGAGGGTCTCCTGGAAGCTTTCATTGCAGACACGAAGGAAAAGAACCAGCCCTGGTATCCAACTACCAGGCTTATCCTGCTCCTAAATGTCAATGAAAAAATCTTTGCAAAAATACCACTCCTGGATCTCTCTGGACCAGGTAAGCCACATTCCTAGCTGAGATGCCAGAGACAACACAGTCAAAGCCATTAATCCCCACTGGCTTACCTCCCACTGCCACAAGGGCCTTTTTCTGTCTTTTGATAAGACTTTCGAAGGCATTCAAGAGTGACCGTGAAAATATTTCTAATCTTAAAGAGATTTTTTTCCTTTCCGTTGGAAAACTAATGCTATCAACCTGGGGATCCAGCTCCTATCTGACATATCTGAACTCATTTCCTTCCAGAACTGCAATGTGATCTCTGCTCCAGAATAAACCTTGTTTTCCTTGATTTGTTCCTGCAGCCATCCTGAAAATGACAGTTCTGCGGTTTCTATACAAACTGCAGACGATCCTCATTAAAAAGCCACCCTCTTTCTTTGTAACTTACAAGAAGATGTGTATAAAATCCTCTGGCAGTGGAAAACTTCTCAGCTCAGTTGGGCATACAGTCAGGTCAACAAATATCGGGACATCGACACAATTCTAATATTTTTGGCTCTATGCACCACCACAATGGATTTGAAATGAAACGAACAAGATGCCCTTTAACTGCAGACTTTCAGCTTTAATTCAGCTTTAAGACTTCAATATGACAATGAATAAAAATATAGATAGGTTCTCACAGAGGGCTCACGTTAATACAGCATCTAGTGGCCCGTTATTCCAATTCTGTGAGGAGACAGGACTGGTAGAAGACCTTGTATTATGCAAGGAGGAGGCCCTGAAGATAATGGAGCAAGTGGATTATGAACCAAAGGGGATTTCGGACCACTCACCAGTAGTTTTCTCATTAAAAATAGGAACAAGCTGCAGTAGAGGGGATTGGAGGATAAACCCCTTCTGGCTAGAGATAATTAAGGATATTGAGGAGGTTGCAGCTAGTCTGGAAGAGTTTATAATTATAAACTCTGGGTCTACTTCATTAGGAATAATTTGAGACGCTCTGAAAGCATTCCTTTGGTGTGTGCTGATACAAAAAATATCCCAGGTCAAAAAGCAGTCTAAAGCCAAAGAAATCATACTGAGAGAGAAAGTAAGATGGGCAGAAGTGAGGTACGTGGAGGTACCGACCTTAAATAGATATGGGGAATGGGCGGAGAAACAAGAAGAATACAAGAAACTAGTCCTGGAGAAAGAAGAAATAAAAGACTATTTCAGAGGCAGTTTCTTTGGGGAGGGAGAACAAGTGGGAAGGATCCTGGCCCTAATAGCTAAGGCAAATAGTCCATCTGCCATTATACCAGTAATTCTAGATAAGGAAGGTAAAATCAAAAGGACCACTCAGGAGATAGCAAATTAATTTAAAAGATACTATGAAGAACTGTATAGCACGTCAAATATCAATGTAGAAGGAGAGATGTGGGATTTCTTTGGAAAACTAAAAATACCCCAACTGTCGAGTGAAGATAGGGAGGGATTGGAGGCTCCATTGACACTAGAGGAGTTACAAAAAGCAACAGCAGATATGGCGAATCAGAAAGCCCCAAGGACCAGATGGTTTATAGAATTCTATAAAAAATTCGGAGGTATATTGCTTCCAAAACTTTTACAGGTGTTCATTGGAGCATGGGAATGGAAATTACCGATATCCATGACTGAAGCCATAATAATTATTTTAGCAAAAGAAGGGAAAAACCAGCCTCATACAGGCCTATATCACTGTTGTGATGGGATGTAAAAATCCTGGCAAAAATTTTGGCAGCAAGATTAAATTAAATAATTGCTAAAGTGGTACACCCAGATAAAACTGGATTTATATCGAATAGATCTACAAGTGTGAATATAAGATGAAAATATTTAAAGATGCAGATAACGATATAGGTAATAGAGCTATTCTAAAGTCCATGATGATTCTGCGCAAACAAACTAGTGTATAAAACAATATAGCAGTTATAAAGTGACAAGTGCTGATATATGTCCATATGAGTGAGTCTCTTGATAGCTTAAACCACACCAAAGGCACTGAAACTCGTTCCCATAAGAAAAAAAATTAAAGAACAATGCATGGAATCAAAGTATAGGCTCTCAGAACTCTCACCTCCACTCCTTGATTATAACCACATCAAGTACAGATAAATCTTCTGCTCATCCTGTTATCCACCACCAGGGGGTCTTCCACTGTTGTGCTTAGCAGCTTGATAATGAGGGCACACGTATTAGACCACCAAGGGACCATCTATCCCTGCAGCAGTTATACTACACACTAGGCAGCTATCTCCACAAAAGTATGCCACTCAATACAAAACACAGGGAGGGGGGAAAGAGGCTCCAATAGTGTAGTAATTTAAACAAGAGCATTCTTGATGAAGTCACGTGATTGGCATAACACGTAAGGAGTGGCCGTGAGTCAGACGCAATACCGGAAGTGATGTAAGACTGGCGGAAGATGCCAGGAAGTAATTTTTCTTATAAGCTGTTACTATTTTTATTAATGTGAGAGGCCAATTTTTACTATAAATAAATCGAATGCTATTGTTTAAATTACTATTACTTTCCCCCCTCCCTTTGTTTTGTATTGAGTGGCAGTGAATCTCATATAAGAAAAAATTAAAAAAATTCCAAACAAGTGCTCATAAAAAGTGCTATAAAAAATACTAATAAAATAAGCGTGCACTATCAACAATAATAAATAAATATATACACGTGCAATTTCATTTTGGTCCCAAATTTGTTCAATGGATAAGATTACTATATGAGAGACCCAGGGCCAAGGTGGGAATAAATGGAGAGGGTTCTGACTGGATCCAGTTGGAGAGGGGGACAAGATAGGGGTGCCCATTATTACCCCTGCTCTTCGCCCTTGCAATGGAACCATTGGCTATCGCATTAAGAACCTCCCAGGAGGTACAGGGATTTAAAAGAAAAAAAGGGGAGGGAAAGGTTGCTATGTACGCAGATGACGTTCTGTTGCTCCTTAGGGACACGCAGCTCTCATTGGAGGCAACTATGGGGATGATTAAAGAATTTGGACATTTTTCCGGATTGGCAATTAATTGGGATAAATCTGTACTCTTGCCAATAGATCCCTTAAAAGAACCACTGCTGCAACAGGTAATCCAAATAAGAGTAGTTAGTCAAATTAGATATCTGGGTGTTATCATGACAAGGGACCCAGGGCAGTACATAGCAGGAAATATAGTTCCACTCATGACAAGGTTGAGATAGAAAAGAAGGGTATAGAAACGCCTGCCCCTGCCGGTAACTGGAAAGTGCAATTTAATTTAAATGGTGTGGATGCCACAAATATTATATGTGATACATAATTTGCCAGTATGGATTCCCAAACATTGGTTTAAAAAAATAGACAGTGTGTTCAGAGAGCTATGGAAGATCGGAGTGGCAAGGTTTTGTTTGCAAGCATTACAGAGGCCAAGGGAGGTGGGAAGCCTGGCACTTCCAAATATAAGGTATTATTTTTTGGCAGCGCAAATACAGTACATGAGAGGAAGTAACTTACCAGAAGAAAAAGAGGTAGGAAATAAGCTCTTGCTGAATGATACCTGTCATAGTACAGTTGTGGGGGTGGTGGAGGCCGACTCCTTTGGATCTAGATGTCCAACAGTACAATTAATGGGAAAATGCTGGGATTCTGTTAAGACCACATTGGGATATGGCAGATTCTCTGAGTTTTCCCCAGTATGGGATAATAAAAACTTAAAATAGTAAACTTAAAGTAATGGGGAAAATAGAGGAATGGAACTGGAGGGGCATCCACTATCTAACACAGCTGTACAGGGCAGGTAGATTGAAATAATTTCAGGAGATAAGGGAAGAGGTGAGGTTCTAAATCAATCATTTTACAGATACCTGCAAGTTAGGCACGCCCTGGATACACAATTTAGAGGGAAGATATTAGAGTGGAGTGAAATGCCCTTTCTTAGAAAATTAGTTATGCTAAAACGACTAAAGGATTAATCTCTGACATGTATGAACATATAAGGGGAGCAGGACAAGAGGGAGAGGTAGAACCTGGTAACAGGGCTAAGTGGGAGAAAGATGTGGGCCCAATAACAGAGGAGCAATGGGGCTGGGTTTTGGCACTAGGTACTAAAGTCTCACTCTCCCCCTCACAGATCGTATCCCACCTATACCTGATACATAGGACATATTATACGCCCTTGAAGTTGTTTGTTTGGTAAAAGACCGGACGCAGAGTGTCAAAGATGCGGGGATAGGAGGGGTGATTTGGTGCACATGATATGGCAATGCCCCGGGCTACATAGGTATTGGAAAGAAATAATAGATAAAATAAATTTTGTGTTTGGGACATCACTAGACATGGAGGCCAAGACCTATATGCTAGGTTTAATGGAGGATGAAGGTATGACAGGATGTATACAGACAGAAGTAACCAAATGTTTATTTCAAGGGAGAAAACGAATCGCTCATAAGTGGCAAAGAAAAAATCCCCCGACGGTAGTAGAATGGATGAATGTAGTAAAGGATATGATAAGGAAGGAGGAATATATATATATATATATATATATATATATATATATATATATATATATATATATATATATATATATATACTGTATATATATATATATATATATATATATATATATATATATATATATATATATATATATGAAAAGGGGTAGCTATAAGAAATTTGAACGAATATGGAAGCGATGTTTGGATGAAGTGTGATCAAGGAATGGCAGGTATAAATGTAGGGGGGGGGGGGGAAAGGTTGAGAATGAAGGATGGATGAGAGATGGATATGGCGGAGGGGAGGGGGGGGATAAGGGGAAAGAGGAAAAGGGAAAAGGAGAAAATGTGGTTTGTTTCCGTATTACCTTTGATCTTTTTTTCCCCCCTTCTTTTCTTCGATCTCCGCTTTGGGAAATATAAGTTATTTGGGAAAATTTGGTCACTATGTATTTTCTTATTAAAAACTAATTGATTTAAAAAAAAAAAAAGTACAGTTTTGTTACTGAACCACAATCTGTATCTATGTAGTTAGTCAGAGTTCCTCAGAGTTTCCTACAGCAGCTTCTAATTCACTGACATGTTGGTTGCCCTATGCCACCCTATTTTATAGCAAGAGGGGTGGCTCATTCGAAAACCCCCTTATTAGACCTTCTATGTCTGCTGGCTATGCAGTATGGTTTTAAAAAATTCTCCTACACGGCTCTGTACAATGATTCACTACCAATCCATAATCTGCAGGATTCACCTCAAACCCATGGTAGCAGCAAACCCTTACCTCATTCCCAAAAATGACACAAAGACAATTACATTTTCCCTACTTATCTGTATATTGATAAAGTTTGGATTAAAACTGAGAATATAGCAAAATATGCATAATTAAAGGTTATCTGTACTGCATATTATAGCAATGAATGTATAGAAAATACAGCGTACCTACTAACTATCCATTTCACCTCCCGTTGAGTTTCCCATGTCAGCAAAATCCATCCAAAGATGTTTCATCTCCCCAGGTTATCACTTGAAATTCAAGTGATACTAAAGTCTCCTTTTTTTCATTTAAAAATAACAAACATTTTATACTTACCTGCACTGTGCAGTGGTTTTGCAAAAATCATCCCAGATCTTCCTCTTCTCCGGCCACTCCCTCCTGCCGAGTGCCCCCACAATAAGCAGCTTGCTATTGGGGCACACGAGTCTAAATGCTGCTCTGTGTTTACATTCAGACACTGAGTTGTGGTTTGGCCCTGCCCCCTCTCTTCTCATTGACTCACTGACTTTGATTGACAATAGCGAGAGCCAATGTTGCCTCACTGCTGTCTCAGCCAATGAGGAGGGAGTGTCCTGAGCAGCCGAGACTCTCATGCAACATTGCTGGATCGAGATGGGCTCAGGTTAGTATGAGGGAGCTAAGACTGGCTGCTGCACACAGAAGGTTTTTTTTTTTCTTAATGCATAGAATGCATTAAGATATATACAAAACAAATCTACTGACTTTAGAACCACTTTAAATTATTTTTGTGAGAAGACCTCGAAAACAGAAATTTTCTTGGGTTACATTATCCCGATCCATAAATAAAAAGATGTAAGCAGTTGAGTTTATATTCAAATCTTAAGTTTTATGTAAAAATCTGGAGTCTGGCTCCAACCCTCCCATCTCCCTAAGTGATCGGCAGCTTTACTGGGCCCATGCTAGACTTTTACTAAATAATTCAAGGATAGCATGCAAGTTCATCTGCATACTGATCATTTCCTTTAGGATCAATGGTGTCCTCAATGCTAAAAAATACAGTCAAATACTTATCCATCATGCCATACCATCAAGGAGGTCTTTGATTGGCTCCAAATTTACTCTGCAGCAGAAAAAACAACCCCAAACATACAGCCAATGCAATTAAGAACTATCTTCAGAGTAAAGAAGAAAAAAAGAGTCCCAGAAGTGGTGTGTGGACCCCCACAGAACCCTGATCTCTACATCATTGGGGATTACATGAAGAGACAGAAGGATTTAAGGCAGCCTGCACCCACAGAAGATATGTGGTTAGTTTTCCAGGATGTTTGGAATAACCTATCTGCCAAGTTCTTACAAAAACTGGTTGCACGTGTACCTAGAAGAATTGATTCTGGTTTAAAGCCAAAGGGTTTTTTCTGTTCATTTACTTTCAATTTTGTTAATTGATAAAAATATTAACACTTCACCTCTCTCCATTGGGTATGGTTTGTAGGAGGCCCACTGGAAGGTGTTGTGGTGTCTTACTCTGAGCACGCATGGAACAACCAGCTATGAAGGCGGCTACATCATCACATTGACTAGGCCACCATAATTGTTGGGAAATGGCCAAAAAGAGTTGATTCTTCTCAGGGGGGCCAGCAGCCTTTGGAGAATGGTAAGTCTGGAGCATGGCAGTATGGAGATCCTCAGGTACAAAGCAGTGGTCACACGGCTTCTCAGGAGGAGCATGGACCTGAGCGGTAAGAATTTTGTCACCCAAAGGAGAAGTGAGACTGGTGTGAACCGTAGCCAGAACACGATAAGGAGGAATCGCAGGAACAGGAACTGATTCCATCTTGGAAGTGAAGGAAAATTGTTGCGACAAAGTGCCAGCCCTTACATTCTTAGTACCAGGTAAGAATGGAACAATATAATTCATACTAGCCAAGAAAAGAGCCCAACGTGCCCTTCTGGGAGAGAGGCATTTAGCCTCAGACAAGAATGTGAGATTCTTATGGTCAGTAAGAATGAGAACCGGCACAGCGGTACCTTCGAGGAGATGCCTCCATTATTTAAGGGCTAAAATAATCACTAACAACTCTCTGTTCCCAATATTGTAATTGTATTCCACAGGTGACAATTTCTTAGAAAAGTAGCCACAAGGATACATAGCACTCTCAGAGGTAGGGTGTTGAGACAGAAGGGTGCCAACTCCAGTCTCAGAAGCATCAACCTCAAGGATAAAGGGTAACGTAGGATCAGGATGTGCCAACACAGGAGCAGAAACAAAGGCAGCCTTGAGACTCTCAAAGGCTTTAATGGACTCCAGAGACCAACTCTGTGGGTTACCGTCCTTTCTGGTCATATCAGTCAGGGGCTTGACCAGAGACGAGAAGTTACGAATAAACTTTCGATAATAATGGGCAAAGCCAAGAAAGTGATGCAGAGGATGTATACCCATGGGTTGTAGCCACTGTAGGACTTTTGAAAGTTTCTCAGGGTCCATCAAAAAACCAGCAGTGGAAATGACATAACCCAGGAATTGAATCTGTTCACAATGGAACTTGCAATTCTCCAATTTACAATAGAGTTTGTTCTCTCTCAGCTCCTGAAGCACACAAAAGACATGTGTGGTGGCTCTCTAGGGACTTGGAAAAAATTAGGATATCGTCGAGATAAACCACTACACATAGCTGCAACAAATCTCAGAGGACATCGTTGATAAATAGTTGGAAAACTGCCAGAGCGTTGCAAAGGCCATATGGCATTACAAGGTACTTATAATGGCCTGTTCTGGTATTAAAAACAGTTTTCTATTCATTGCCCTCCTTGATCCTCATGAGATTGTATGCTCCTCTCAAATCCAGGTTTGTGAAAACCGTTGCTCCCTTGAGGTGGTCAAATAACTACGTAATAAATGGAATTGGATAAACATTCTTAATCATGAAACGATTGAGTCACCTATAATCAGCACAAAGTCTTAGTTCACCACTCTTCTTCTTCACAAAGAAAAAAACAGCACCAGCAGGAGACGAGGACTTGCGGGTGAATCCTTGAGAAAGTGCATCTGCAACATACTCCTCCATGGCCTTATCCTCCAAGACCATCAAAGGGTATACCTGGTCACGAGGGGATATGGCACCAGGTTGAAGGTCAATTGCCCAATCTGCAATGACCAGTGTGGAGGCAAACTAACAGCTTGACCTCTCCGGTAGGGAGGAGAGTGAAGCGGTGCATAGGACCTTAGCCACATTCTGGAAACATGTCTTGCTGCATTGTGGCGACCAGGAGAGAACCTTAGCACAAAGCCAATCAAAAGAGGGATTTTGCCTCTGTAACCAAGGATAACCAATAACCAGCAGAAACTTAGGTGAGGAAATAACTTGGAATTCAATTATCTCATGATGAAGATCTCCTACGGTCATGGACAATGCCAAGGCAAACTGATCCATATGGTGATTCTGCTCATCAAACCTGAAAAATATATTACCAACAAGTGGATTAACTGCATCTTCTGAATTCATGGCCTTCACCTACTGTCAGAAACCATGAATCAGACTGAGACAGAAGTGCAGATAAAATCACACTGGCTTAACAATAATAGTAAAAGGTAAAAAGAGCAACGTAGTCAAATCATAGCCGGAGTTCGGTAATCGGAATGGATAGTCAGACAAGCCAGGACATCAGGGAGCCAGAGATCAGCGTACTTCAGGACAGGCCACGGAAATCAGGAAATTGGAGAATCAGCATAGTGAAACAGCAAGCAGGATCAGGGACCAGAAGGGACGTCAGCCAAGCAAGTCTTTAACAGGTACACAGGAAAGAGTCTATGGATGTGTTGACCAAGGTGAAGGCAGAGAGGAACTGAACTGAATAGCTTAAGTAACCAGCAGGACTGATGAACAGGATATCATCATCAGGTGGGTCACTGTGGAAAAGATTAGAACTGTCTATTAACCGACAGCTGAGCGGCCTGCTCTGAGAAGGGAGGAGTGAGCCCAGCCCTGACACCTTTCAAGTCTCCAACTCCATTTACAGAAATGCAACCTCAAACGTGCAAGGAACCTCCACAATGCATCACCATTGCCTATAGACACTCATTGATGTACTGCTCTCCAGCCATGTGGTGAACAATCTTACTTCTGCTACAGCCAGATATTTCACATGTTGACTCATCAGTCCAGAGCACCTGCTACTATATTTCTGCACCCCGTTTCCGTGCATAGTTGAATCACTTAGCCTTGTTTCCATGTCTGAACTATCGCTTTTTGGCAACAGTTCTTCCATGAAGAATATTTATAGGCAGACTTCTCCAGACAGTTGATGTGTGTACCTGAGTCCCACTGGTTTCTGCCAGTTCTGTGCTGATGGCACTGCTGGACATCTTCCGATGTTGATGCAAAGTAAGCATGATGTGTCTTTCATCAGCTTCATTAAGTGTTTCTTTGGCCGACCACTGTGTTAAAGAGGAAGTAAACCCTGGTGGGTTTTATTTCCTTTTTTTTCCTCCCTGCAAACCCTGCAAATGAAAAGCATAATGGGCTAGTATGTATTGCATACTAGCCCATTATGTGAAACTTACCTGCAAACGAAGCCCGCGCTGATCCCTGTGTAGGCTGCGTCCATCTTTGCCCCTCTTCCTTCTGGGGCCGTAGACTCTGGCTCTGTGACTGTCCGGAGCTCCCACACATGCACACGGGAGCCATCAGTCACAGCACGCACTGGGGAAGAAACAGCATGGAGGTCAGTTTCTTCACAGCGAATGCGCCGATGACAACATTGGTGCACTACAAGTGAAATATTTCCTAAACTGCGCACGTTTAGGAGATATTTCCACTACCTATAGGTAAGCCTTATTCTAGGCCTACCTATAGGTAGAAGTCACACACAAGAGTTTACAACCACTTTAATGGTCCTCAACATTGTCCGAACAATGGTGTCCTTAATGCTATGAAATAAAGGCAGATACATCCTATAACAAAACTCTTGCTTCTTACCAAACCTCAAGCAAAGCATGTTATATATGTTTTGTATTATTGTCTGTATTTTATTTAGATCTTTACAATATCTTTAAAAAAACAAAAACAATCACTGCTTATTTTATTTGGCCTGAATGCATGATGGGAACAGCCAACATTCTTAGTCTTTCTGTTGTTGTAGGTTGACCCATCAAATTATTTTCATGCCTGTGTCTCAGACTCATGTGCTTGTAACACTGGAGGGGACTGTGAGTGCTTTTGCACAGCTGTTGCTGCCTATGCCCAAGCATGTGGAGAATACAATATATGTGTTGGTTGGAGAAGTCCAACTATCTGCCGTGAGTTGTTTTTGCTAATATTTTTCAATAATTATTGCAAAAAAGTTTACAATATAATGTAGAGAGCAACGACACAGAAGCATATGGTATAATCGGAAATATGTAGTACTAATAATAAAGTATAGAAGATTGGTGCCTGTAGCTCCTGGGCCCATATTAGGAGTGGGCCTTTATGGATGCTAACTTATATCTGCCATTGCATACCTGCAAGGAATAGTGGATACATCAATACATGAGCTGAGGGCCTATGCTTACTACCACACTCAGGGCCATCTTTAAGGCAGGGCAAAAGGGGAAGTTGCCTTGGGCCCTGTCATTGTTGTGGGGCCCAAAGCAACTGGCCCAAACTTGCCAACTATCCCAGTTTAAATTCCATTGCCCCTTGAAGTTTTAGTCCTGTTCTGTGTCCCAAAAGCTCAGTGTGAAGTGCTGGTACTAATGCTGCCCAGCTCTGCCCTATTGTTGTGTACAGATGACTCACCTGCAGACCCTGTGTTTACATGTAAATAACCAGCATTCATATGTAAATATCAGTGGCATTACTAAGTAAATAGTTGTGTCCTGTGGCATTGATATGTAAATAAGGGCAGCGTTCATATGCATATCATGCTCCCCCGCAGTGAGGAGATGATGTACTGTAACCTCTAGCAACCAATCAGCGAGCAGTATTACTGTACAGTAATCTCTAGCAACCAAATAACAAGCAGAAATCATTTGATGTAACCTCTAGCAACCAGTCAGTGAGCCGTAATGTGTGCTAGCAACCAGTTAGTAAGCAGTAATGATATGCTCTAACCGCTGGCAACCAATCACAATTGCTGCCTAATCTGATACAGTAAACTGATTTTAAGTCTAGCTGCTATTTATTGTATGTCTCAGAGCAGGTGGAGAGTGAAATTGCACGGGGGGGGGGGGGGCAAGAAATTTTTTGCCCAAGGTCCAATCAATATTAAAGATGGCCCTGATCACACTGGTTCAGTATGCAATCTGATCGGGGAGAATAAGCATTTTCTTACACATGATAAACATAGTTTATTGTTTTTTAGTTGCCCTAGAATAGACAAACATCCCAATGTTTATTGAAACCCATGGTACTAACAATTAGACAATAAAGGGGCAAAAAGGGGAACATGGTTGGATTATACCATAGAAATTAATATATACATATATTTAGAATATAAATTATTTTATATCCACTTTCTCTCAAGCATCAGTACATTTAGTTGGGTGTCTTTTAGGAAAGTCTGTTTATAGTAAGGCAACACAGAGTCTATCAAGTGTTTTTAATTAGTAACAAAGTCCTATTGTATGTGTAATTTACAGTTCCCATTTGTCACTAGTTTATATTGTTTACTTTATTGTGTACATTTTGAACTGTATCTGTTCTGATTATCTGCCACCAGCTCTCTTTTGTGATTACTACAACTCCAAGAGTGGTCAGGACTGCGAGTGGCATTATAGGCCCTGTGGTGCTCCTTGCTTGAAGACTTGCAGGAACCCAAAGGGGACATGTTATTATGAAATACGAGGTTTAGAAGGTAAAATAGTATTTTTTTCAAGATTTTAACTTGTTTTATTGATCTAAAAAATGATAAATATTTTCCCTTTCGTACTTCATATAGGTTGTTACCCAAAATGCCCAAAGGACAGGCCATATTTTGATGAGGATGAAATGAGATGTGTTGAAGTATGTGGCTGCTATGATAAAGACAGAAAACACTACCATTTAGGAGCCTATGTTCCTGGTAGGAAAAACTGTGATTATTGGTAAGAAATTTTTCAGATTATTTGCAAATTCATTGTTTTCTGTAATAATACTGATTGGGATTTTGCATGGATATAATTATATCATAATGCAGTTTGATGTTGGATATAATAAAATGACCCAAATAGAACCACGCTATCCTAAAATGTAATCTTAGTGTATGTACCTCCCATGTGGGAGACTATATATGTAGAAACAAACAATAAATACAGTGCAATATCATATAATAAATGTAACATAAATAGCCCAAAATGCAAAAATTTCAATCGTCACTACTAAATATATAAAGAGAAATCTATATGCAAAATTATAATAACACATATGCATCAACAAAAACTGTGATATGACATATGAGAACAATCAAAAACATCCTCAATTTGAATGTATCCTTATTTGATAGTCCTCAGAGTGAATCCATAAAAAATAAGATGCAAAGCACCACGTGTTAGATCTAGTGTTTAGAAGAGCTGACTCTCTGTTTCATGTTCCAAGCCGCAATGCTTACTGCAGTGCACCATCACCAAGAATTAAGATTGGCTCCTTACCAGATGTCTCTAAGTAGTGCGCTCTAAGAAATCAGGCCAGACTGTGTGTATTCCTCAATCCTCCAAAACTCCGCCCTCCTCCAAGATCATAATTCAAAAGGACTCCAATGTATTTATATTAAATGGTCCACCATAAGAAGGGAGAGAAAGCACTCCAATAGTGTAAAAACGTTTATTTAACCACTTTCAGACCGGACCATTTTGCTGGTCAATGACCAGAGGTCTTTTTACAATTTGGCACTGCGCTGCTTTAACTGGTAATTGCGCGGTCATGCAATGTTGTACCCAAACAAAATTTGCGTCCTTTTTTTCCCACAAATAGAGCTTTCTTTTAAAGGTATTTGACTGACTCTGCGATTTTTATTTTTTGCGATATAAACGTAAAAAGACGGCAAATTTTGAAAAAAAATGATATTTTCTAATTTTGTTATTAGAAAAATCCAATAAACTCAATTTTAGTCATACATTTAGGCCAAAATGTATTCAGCCACATGTCTTTGGTAAAAAAAAAGTCAATAACTGTATATTTATTGGTTTGCGCAAAAGTTGTCACATCTACAAACTAAGGTACGTTTTCTGGAATTTACGCAGCTTTTAGTTTATGACTGCCTATCTCATTTCTTGAGGTGCTAAAATGGCAGGGCAGTACAAAACCCCCCCAAATGAACCCATTTTGGAAAGTAGACACCCTAAGGAAATTGATAAGAGGCATGTTGAGCCCATTGAATATTTTATTTTTTTGCCTCAAGCGATTGAATAATGACAAAAAAATATATATATATATATATTTTTTTTTTACACAAAGTTGTCACTAAATTATATATTTCTCACACATGCCATGGTTATATGTGGAATTGTACCCCAAAATACATTCTGCTGCTTCTCCTGAGTACGGGGATACCACATGTGGTCGACTTTTTGGAAGCCTAGCCGCGTACGGGGCCCCCGAAAACCAAGCACCGCCTTCAGGATTTCTAAGGGCATACATTTGTAATTTCACTCCTCACTACCTATCACAGTTTTGAAGGCCATAAAATGCCAAGATGGCACAAAACACCCACAAATGACCCCATTTTATAAAGTAGACACCCCAAGCTATTTGCTGAGAGGCATGTTGAGTCCATGGAATATTTTATATTTTGCCACAAGTTGCGGGAAAATTACAAACTTTTATTTTTTTTTTTTTTTTTTTCACAAAGTTGTCACTAAATTATATATTGCTCACACATGCTATGGGCATATGTGAAATGACATCCTCAAATAAATTCTGCTGCTTTCCTGAGTACGGGGATACCACATATGTGGGACTTTTTGGGAGCCTAGCCACGTACGGGGCCCCGAAAACCAAGCACCGCCTTCAGGCTTTCTAAGGGCGTAAATTTTTGACTTCACTCCTCACTACCTATTACAGTTTTGAAGGCCATAAAATGCCAACATGGCACAAAACCCCCACAAATGACCCCCCATTTTAGAAAGTAGACACCCCAAGCTATTTGCTGAGAGGCATGTTAAGTCCATGGAATATTTTATATTTTGTCACAAGTTGCGGAAAAATTGCAAACTTTTATTTATTTTTTATTTTTTTCCCAAAGTTGTCACTAAATGATATATTGCTCACACATGCTATGGGCATATGTGAAATGACACCCCAAATAAATTCTGCTGCTTCTCCTGAGTACGGGGATACCACATATATGGGACTTTTTGGGAGCCTAGCCGCGTACGGGGCCCCGAAAACCAAGCACCGCCTTCAGGCTTTCTAAGGGCGTAAATTTTTGACTTCACTCCTCACTACCTATTACAGTTTTGAAGGCCATAAAATGCCAAGATGGCACAAAACCCCCACAAATGACCCCATTTTAGAAAGTAGACACCCCAAGCTATTTGCTGAGAGGCATGTTAAGTCCATGGAATATTTTATATTTTGTCACAAGTTGCGGAAAAATTACAAACTTTTACTTATTTTTTTCCTAAAGTTGTCACTAAATGATATATTGCTCACACATGCTATGGGCATATGTGAAATGACACCCCAAAATAAATTTTGCTGCTTCTCCTGAGTACGGGGATACCACATATGTGGGACTTTTTGGGAGCCTAGCCGCGTACGGGGCCCCGAAACCAAGCACCGCCTTCAGGCTTTCTAAGGGCGTAAATTTTTTACTTCACTCCTCACTACCTATTACAGTTTTGAAGGCCATAAAATGCCAACATGGCACAAAACCCCCACAAATGACCCCATTTTAGAAAGTAGACACCCCAAGCTATTTGCTGAGAGGCATGTTGAGTCCATGGAATATTTTATATTTTGCCACAAGTTGCGGGAATATTACAAACTTTTTTTTTTTTTCACAAAGTTGTCACTAAATGATATATTTCTCACACATGCCATGGGCATATGTGAAATGACACCCCAAAATAAATTCTGCTGCTTCTCCTGAGTACGGGGATACCACATATGTGGGACTTTTTGGGAGCCTAGCCGCGTACGGGGCCCCGAAAACCAAGCACCACCTTCAGGCTTTCTAAGGGCGTAAATTTTTGACTTCACTCCTCACTACCTATTACAGTTTTGAAGGCCATAAAATGCCAAGATGGCACAAAACCCCCACAAATGACCCCATTTTAGAAAGTAGACACCCCAAGCTATTTGCTGAGAGGCATGTTGAGTCCATGGAATATTTTATATTTTGCCACAAGTTGCGGGAATATTACAAACTTTTTTTTTTTTTTTCACAAAGTTGTCACTAAATGATATATTTCTCACACATGCCATGGGCATATGTGAAATGACACCCCAAAATAAATTCTGTTGCTTCTCCTGAGTACGGGGATACCACATATGTGGGACTTTTTGAGAGCCTAGCCGCGTACGGGGCCCCGAAAACCAAGCACCGCCTTCAGGCTTTCTAAGGGCGTACATTTTTGACTTCACTCCTCACTACCTATTACAGTTTTGAAGGCCATAAAATGCCAAGATGGCACAAAACCCCCACAAATGACCCCATTTTAGAAAGTAGACACCCCAAGCTATTTGCTGAGAGGCATGTTAAGTCCATGGAATATTTTATATTTTGTCACAAGTTGCGGGAAAATTACAAACTTTTATTTATTTATTTTTTTTTCCCAAAGTTGTCACTAAATGATATATTGCTCACACATGCTATGGGCATATGTGAAATGACACCCCAAAATAAATTTTGCTGCTTCTCCTGAGTACGGGGATACCACATATGTGGGACTTTTTGGGAGCCTAGCCACGTACGGGGCCCCGAAACCAAGCACCGCCTTCAGGCTTTCTAAGGGTGTACATTTTTTACTTCACTCCTCACTACCTATTACAGTTTTGAAGGCCATAAAATGCCAAGATGGCACAAAACCCCCACAAATGACCCCATTTTAGAAAGTAGACACCCCAAGCTATTTGCTGAGAGGCATGTTGAGTCCATGGAATATTTTATATTTTGCCACAAGTTGCGGGAATATTACAAACTTTTTTTTTTTTTCACAAAGTTGTCACTAAATGATATATTTCTCACACATGCCATGGGCATATGTGAAATGACACCCCAAAATAAATTCTGCTGCTTCTCTTGAGTACGGGGATACCACATATGTGGGACTTTTTGGGAGCCTAGCCGAGTACGGGGCCCCGAAAACCAAGCACCGCCTTCAGGCTTTCTAAGGGCGTAAATTTTTGACTTCACTCCTCACTACCTATTACAGTTTTGAAGGCCATAAAATGCCAAGATGGCACAAAACCCCCACAAATGACCCCATTTTAGAAAGTAGACACCCCAAGCTATTTGCTGAGAGGCATGTTGAGTCCATGGAATATTTTATATTTTGCCACAAGTTGCGGGAATATTACAAACTTTTTTTTTTTTTCACAAAGTTGTCACTAAATGATATATTTCTCACACATGCCATGGGCATATGTGAAATGACACCCCAAAATAAATTCTGCTGCTTCTCTTGAGTACGGGGATACCACATATGTGGGACTTTTTGGGAGCCTAGCCGCGTACGGGGCCCGAAAACCAAGCACCGCCTTCAGGCTTTCTAAGGGCGTAAATTTTTGACTTCACTCCTCACTACCTATTACAGTTTTGAAGGCCATAAAATGCCAAGATGGCACAAAACCCCCACAAATGACCCCATTTTAGAAAGTAGACACCCCAAGCTATTTGCTGAGAGGCATGTTAAGTCCATGGAATATTTTATATTTTGTCACAAGTTGCGGGAAAATTACAAACTTTTATTTATTTTTATTTTTTTCCCAAAGTTGTCACTAAATGATATATTGCTCACACATGCTATGGGCATATGTGAAATGACACCCCAAAATAAATTTTGCTGCTTCTCCTGAGTACGGGGATACCACATATGTGGGACTTTTTGGGAGCCTAGCCACGTACGGGGCCCCGAAACCAAGCACCGCCTTCAGGCTTTCTAAGGGCGTACATTTTTTACTTCACTCCTCACTACCTATTACAGTTTTGAAGGCCATAAAATGCCAAGATGGCACAAAACCCCCACAAATGACCCCATTTTAGAAAGTAGACACCCCAAGCTATTTGCTGAGAGGCATGTTGAGTCCATGGAATATTTTATATTTTGCCACAAGTTGCGGGAATATTACAAACTTTTTTTTTTTTCACAAAGTTGTCACTAAATGATATATTTCTCACACATGCCATGGGCATATGTGAAATGACACCCCAAAATAAATTCTGCTGCTTCTCTTGAGTACGGGGATACCACATATGTGGGACTTTTTGGGAGCCTAGCCGCGTACGGGGCCCCGAAAACCAAGCACCGCCTTCAGGCTTTCTAAGGGCGTAAATTTTTGACTTCACTCCTCACTACCTATTACAGTTTTGAAGGCCATAAAATGCCAAGATGGCACAAAACCCCCACAAATGACCCCATTTTAGAAAGTAGACACCCCAAGCTATTTGCTGAGAGGCATGTTGAGTCCATGGAATATTTTATATTTTGCCACAAGTTGCGGGAATATTACAAACTTTTTTTTTTTTTCACAAAGTTGTCACTAAATGATATATTTCTCACACATGCCATGGGCATATGTGAAATGACACCCCAAAATAAATTCTGCTGCTTCTCCTGAGTATGGGGATACCACATATGTGGGACTTTTTGGGAGCCTAGCCGCGTACGGGGCCCCGAAAACCAAGCACTGCCTTCAGGCTTTCTAAGGGCGTACATTTTTGACTTCACTCCTCACTACCTATTACAGTTTTGAAGGCCATAAAATGCCAAGATGGCACAAAACCCCCACAAATGACCCCATTTTAGAAAGTAGACACCCCAAGCTATTTGCTGAGAGGCATGTTAAGTCCATGGAATATTTTATATTTTGTCACAAGTTGCGGGAAAATTACAAACTTTTATTTATTTTTATTTTTTTCCCAAAGTTGCCACTAAATGATATATTGCTCACACATGCTATGGGCATATGTGAAATGACACCCCAAAATACATTTTGCTGCTTCTCCTGAGTACGGGGATACCACATATGTGGGACTTTTTGGGAGCCTAGCCACGTACGGGGCCCCGAAACCAAGCACCGCCTTCAGGCTTTCTAAGGGCGTACATTTTTTACTTCACTCCTCACTACCTATTACAGTTTTGAAGGCCATAAAATGCCAAGATGGCACAAAACCCCCACAAATGACCCCATTTTAGAAAGTAGACACCCCAAGCTATTTGCTGAGAGGCATGTTGAGTCCATGGAATATTTTATATTTTGCCACAAGTTGCGGGAATATTACAAACTTTTTTTTTTTTTTCACAAAGTTGTCACTAAATGATATATTTCTCACACATGCCATGGGCATATGTGAAATGACACCCCAAAATAAATTCTGCTGCTTCTCTTGAGTACGGGGATACCACATATGTGGGACTTTTTGGGAGCCTAGCCACGTACGGGGCCCCGAAAACCAAGCACCGCCTTCAGGCTTTCTAAGGGCGTAAATTTTTGACTTCACTCCTCACTACCTATTACAGTTTTGAAGGCCATAAAATGCCAAGATGGCACAAAACCCCCACAAATGACCCCATTTTAGAAAGTAGACACCCCAAGCTATTTGCTGAGAGGCATGTTGAGTCCATGGAATATTTTATATTTTGCCACAAGTTGCGGGAATATTACAAACTTTTTTTTTTTTTCACAAAGTTGTCACTAAATGATATATTTCTCACACATGCCATGGGCATATGTGAAATGACACCCCAAAATAAATTCTGCTGCTTCTCCTGAGTATGGGGATACCACATATGTGGGACTTTTTGGGAGCCTAGCCGCGTACGGGGCCCCGAAAACCAAGCACTGCCTTCAGGCTTTCTAAGGGCGTACATTTTTGACTTCACTCCTCACTACCTATTACAGTTTTGAAGGCCATAAAATGCCAAGATGGCACAAAACCCCCACAAATGACCCCATTTTAGAAAGTAGACACCCCAAGCTATTTGCTGAGAGGCATGTTAAGTCCATGGAATATTTTATATTTTGTCACAAGTTGCGGGAAAATTACAAACTTTTATTTATTTTTATTTTTTTCCCAAAGTTGTCACTAAATGATATATTGCTCACACATGCTATGGGCATATGTGAAATGACACCCCAAAATACATTTTGCTGCTTCTCTTGAGTACGGGGATACCACATATGTGGGACTTTTTGGGAGCCTAGCCACGTACGGGGCCCCGAAACCAAGCACCGCCTTCAGGCTTTCTAAGGGCGTACATTTTTTACTTCACTCCTCACTACCTATTACAGTTTTGAAGGCCATAAAATGCCAAGATGGCACAAAACCCCCACAAATGACCCCATTTTAGAAAGTAGACACCCCAAGCTATTTGCTGAGAGGCATGTTGAGTCCATGGAATATTTTATATTTTGCCACAAGTTGCGGGAATATTACAAACTTTTTTTTTTTCACAAAGTTGTCACTAAATGATATATTTCTCACACATGCCATGGGCATATGTGAAATGACACCCCAAAATAAATTCTGCTGCTTCTTCTGAGTATGGGGATACCACATATGTGGGACTTTTTGGGAGCCTAGCCGCGTACGGGGCCCCGAAAACCAAGCACCGCCTTCAGGCTTTCTAAGGGCGTAAATTTTTGACTTCACTCCTCACTACCTATTACAGTTTTGAAGGCCATAAAATGCCAAGATGGCACAAAACCCCCACAAATGACCCCATTTTAGAAAGTAGACACCCCAAGCTATTTGCTGAGAGGCATGTTGAGTCCATGGAATATTTTATATTTTGCCACAAGTTGCGGGAATATTACAAACTTTTTTTTTTTTTTTTTCACAAAGTTGTCACTAAATGATATATTGCTCACACATGCCATGGGCATATGTGAAATGACACCCCAAAATAAATTCTGCTGCTTCTCCTGAGTATGGGGATACCACATATGTGGGACTTTTTGGGAGCCTAGCCGCGTACGGGGCCCCGAAAACCAAGCACCGCCTTCAGGCTTTCTAAGAGTGTAAATTTTTGACTTCACTCCTCACTACCTATTACAGTTTTGAAGGCCATAAAATGCCAAGATGGCACAAAACCCCCACAAATGACCCCATTTTAGAAAGTAGACACCCCAAGCTATTTGCTGAGAGGCATGTTGAGTCCATGGAATATTTTATATTTTGCCACAAGTTGCGGGAATATTACAAACTTTTTTTTTTTTTTTCACAAAGTTGTCACTAAATGATATATTTCTCACACATGCCATGGGCATATGTGAAATGACACCCCAAAATAAATTCTGCTGCTTCTCCTGAGTATGGGGATACCACATATGTGGGACTTTTTGGGAGCCTAGCCGCGTACGGGGCCCCGAAAACCAAGCACTGCCTTCAGGCTTTCTAAGGGCGTAAATTTTTGACTTCACTCCTCACTACCTATTACAGTTTTGAAGGCCATAAAATGCCAAGATGGCACAAAACCCCCACAAATGACCCCATTTTAGAAAGTAGACACCCCAAGCTATTTGCTGAGAGGCATGTTAAGTCCATGGAATATTTTATATTTTGTCACAAGTTGCGGGAAAATTACAAACTTTTATTTTTTTTTTTTTTTTTCCAAAGTTGTCACTAAATGATATATTGCTCACACATGCTATGGGCATATGTGAAATGACACCCCAAAATAAATTTTGCTGCTTCTCCTGAGTACGGGGATACCACATATGTGGGACTTTTTGGGAGCCTAGCCACGTACGGGGCCCCGAAACCAAGCACCGCCTTCAGGCTTTCTAAGGGCGTACATTTTTTACTTCACTCCTCACTACCTATTACAGTTTTGAAGGCCATAAAATGCCAAGATGGCACAAAACCCCCACAAATGACCCCATTTTAGAAAGTAGACACCCCAAGCTATTTGCTGAGAGGCATGTTGAGTCCATGGAATATTTTATATTTTGCCACAAGTTGCGGGAATATTACAAACTTTTTTTTTTTTCACAAAGTTGTCACTAAATGATATATTTCTCACACATGCCATGGGCATATGTGAAATGACACCCCAAAATAAATTCTGCTGCTTCTCTTGAGTACGGGGATACCACATATGTGGGACTTTTTGGGAGCCTAGCCGCGTACGGGGCCCCGAAAACCAAGCACCGCCTTCAGGCTTTCTAAGGGCGTAAATTTTTGACTTCACTCCTCACTACCTATTACAGTTTTGAAGGCCATAAAATGCCAAGATGGCACAAAACCCCCACAAATGACCCCATTTTAGAAAGTAGACACCCCAAGCTATTTGCTGAGAGGCATGTTGAGTCCATGGAATATTTTATATTTTGCCACAAGTTGCGGGAATATTACAAACTTTTTTTTTTTTTTTCACAAAGTTGTCACTAAATGATATATTTCTCACACATGCCATGGGCATATGTGAAATGACACCCCAAAATAAATTCTGCTGCTTCTCCTGAGTATGGGGATACCACATATGTGGGACTTTTTGGGAGCCTAGCCGCGTACGGGGCCCTGAAAACCAAGCACTGCCTTCAGGCTTTCTAAGGGCGTACATTTTTGACTTCACTCCTCACTACCTATTACAGTTTTGAAGGCCATAAAATGCCAAGATGGCAAAAAACCCCCACAAATGACCCAATTTTAGAAAGTAGACACCCCAAGCTATTTGCTGAGAGGCATGTTGAGTCCATGGAATATTTTATATTTTGCCACAAGTTGCGGGAATATTACAAACTTTTTTTTTTTTTCACAAAGTTGTCACTAAATGATATATTTCTCACACATGCCATGGGCATATGTGAAATGACACCCCAAAATAAATTTTGCTGCTTCTCTTGAGTACGGGGATACCACATATGTGGGACTTTTTGGGAGCCTAGCCGCGTACGGGGCCCCGAAAACCAAGCACCGCCTTCAGGCTTTCTAAGGGCGTAAATTTTTGACTTCACTCCTCACTACCTATTACAGTTTTGAAGGCCATAAAATGCCAAGATGGCACAAAACCCCCACAAATGACCCCATTTTAGAAAGTAGACACCCCAAGCTATTTGCTGAGAGGCATGTTAAGTCCATGGAATATTTTATATTTTGTCACAAGTTGCGGGAAAATTACAAACTTTTATTTATTTTTATTTTTTTTCCAAAGTTGTCACTAAATGATATATTGCTCACACATGCTATGGGCATATGTGAAATGACACCCCAAAATAAATTTTGCTGCTTCTCCTGAGTACGGGGATACCACATATGTGGGACTTTTTGGGAGCCTAGCCACGTACGGGGCCCCGAAACCAAGCACCGCCTTCAGGCTTTCTAAGGGCGTACATTTTTTACTTCACTCCTCACTACCTATTACAGTTTTGAAGGCCATAAAATGCCAAGATGGCACAAAACCCCCACAAATGACCCCATTTTAGAAAGTAGACACCCCAAGCTATTTGCTGAGAGGCATGTTGAGTCCATGGAATATTTTATATTTTGTCACAAGTTGCGGGAAAATTACAAACTTTTATTTATTTTTATTTTTTTTCCAAAGTTGTCACTAAATGATATATTGCTCACACATGCTATGGGCATATGTGAAATGACACCCCAAAATAAATTCTGCTGCTTCTCTTGAGTACGGGGATACCACATATGTGGGACTTTTTGGGAGCCTAGCCGCGTACGGGGCCCCGAAAACCAAGCACCGCCTTCAGGCTTTCTAAGGGCGTAAATTTTTGACTTCACTCCTCACTACCTATTACAGTTTTGAAGGCCATAAAATGCCAAGATGGCACAAAACCCCCACAAATGACCCCATTTTAGAAAGTAGACACCCCAAGCTATTTGCTGAGAGGCATGTTGAGTCCATGGAATATTTTATATTTTGCCACAAGTTGCGGGAATATTACAAACTTTTTTTTTTTTTCACAAAGTTGTCACTAAATGATATATTTCTCACACATGCCATGGGCATATGTGAAATGACACCCCAAAATAAATTCTGCTGCTTCTCCTGAGTATGGGGATACCACATATGTGGGACTTTTTGGGAGCCTAGCCGCGTACGGGGCCCCGAAAACCAAGCACTGCCTTCAGGCTTTCTAAGGGCGTACATTTTTGACTTCACTCCTCACTACCTATTACAGTTTTGAAGGCCATAAAATGCCAAGATGGCACAAAACCCCCACAAATGACCCCATTTTAGAAAGTAGACACCCCAAGCTATTTGCTGAGAGGCATGTTAAGTCCATGGAATATTTTATATTTTGTCACAAGTTGCGGGAAAATTACAAACTTGTATTTATTTTTATTTTTTTCCCAAAGTTGTCACTAAATGATATATTGCTCACACATGCTATGGGCATATGTGAAATGACACCCCAAAATAAATTTTGCTGCTTCTCCTGAGTACGGGGATACCACATATGTGGGACTTTTTGGGAGCCTAGCCACGTACGGGGCCCCGAAACCAAGCACCGCCTTCAGGCTTTCTAAGGGCGTACATTTTTTACTTCACTCCTCACTACCTATTACAGTTTTGAAGGCCATAAAATGCCAAGATGGCACAAACCCCCACAAATGACCCCATTTTAGAAAGTAGACACCCCAAGCTATTTGCTGAGAGGCATGTTGAGTCCATGGAATATTTTATATTTTGCCACAAGTTGCGGGAATATTACAAACTTTTTTTTTTTTCACAAAGTTGTCACTAAATGATATATTTCTCACACATGCCATGGGCATATGTGAAATGACACCCCAAAATAAATTCTGCTGCTTCTCTTGAGTACGGGGATACCACATATGTGGGACTTTTTGGGAGCCTAGCCGCGTACGGGGCCCCGAAAACCAAGCACCGCCTTCAGGCTTTCTAAGGGCGTAAATTTTTGACTTCACTCCTCACTACCTATTACAGTTTTGAAGGCCATAAAATGCCAAGATGGCACAAAACCCCCACAAATGACCCCATTTTAGAAAGTAGACACCCCAAGCTATTTGCTGAGAGGCATGTTGAGTCCATGGAATATTTTATATTTTGCCACAAGTTGCGGGAATATTACAAACTTTTTTTTTTTTTCACAAAGTTGTCACTAAATGATATATTTCTCACACATGCCATGGGCATATGTGAAATGACACCCCAAAATAAATTCTGCTGCTTCTCCTGAGTATGGGGATACCACATATGTGGGACTTTTTGGGAGCCTAGCCGCGTACGGGGCCCCGAAAACCAAGCACTGCCTTCAGGCTTTCTAAGGGCGTACATTTTTGACTTCACTCCTCACTACCTATTACAGTTTTGAAGGCCATAAAATGCCAAGATGGCACAAAACCCCCACAAATGACCCCATTTTAGAAAGTAGACACCCCAAGCTATTTGCTGAGAGGCATGTTAAGTCCATGGAATATTTTATATTTTGTCACAAGTTGCGGGAAAATTACAAACTTTTATTTATTTTTATTTTTTTCCCAAAGTTGTCACTAAATGATATATTGCTCACACATGCTATGGGCATATGTGAAATGACACCCCAAAATAAATTTTGCTGCTTCTCCTGAGTACGGGAATACCACATATGTGGGACTTTTTGGGAGCCTAGCCACGTACGGGGCCCCGAAACCAAGCACCGCCTTCAGGCTTTCTAAGGGCGTACATTTTTTACTTCACTCCTCACTACCTATTACAGTTTTGAAGGCCATAAAATGCCAAGATGGCACAAAACCCCCACAAATGACCCCATTTTAGAAAGTAGACACCCCAAGCTATTTGCTGAGAGGCATGTTGAGTCCATGGAATATTTTATATTTTGCCACAAGTTGCGGGAATATTACAAACTTTTTTTTTTTTTCACAAAGTTGTCACTAAATGATATATTTCTCACACATGCCATGGGCATATGTGAAATGACACCCCAAAATAAATTCTGCTGCTTCTCTTGAGTACGGGGATACCACATATGTGGGACTTTTTGGGAGCCTAGCCGCGTACGGGGCCCCGAAAACCAAGCACCGCCTTCAGGCTTTCTAAGGGCGTAAATTTTTGACTTCACTCCTCACTACCTATTACAGTTTTGAAGGCCCTAAAATGCCACGATGGCACAAAACCCCCACAAATGACCCCATTTTAGAAAGTAGACACCCCAAGCTATTTGCTGAGAGGCATGTTGAGTCCATGGAATATTTTATATTTTGCCACAAGTTGCGGGAATATTACAAACTTTTTTTTTTTTTCACAAAGTTGTCACTAAATGATATATTGCTCACACATGCCATGGGCATATGTGAAATGACACCCCAAAATAAATTCTGCTGCTTCTCCTGAGTACGGGGATACCACATATGTGGGACTTTTTGGGAGCCTAGCCGCGTACGGGGCCCCGAAAACCAAGCACCGCCTTCAGGCTTTCTAAGGGTGTAAATTTTTGACTTCACTCCTCACTACCTATTACAGTTTTGAAGGCCATAAAATGCCAAGATGGCACAAAACCCCCACAAATGACCCCATTTTAGAAAGTAGACACCCCAAGCTATTTGCTGAGAGGCATGTTGAGTCCATGGAATATTTTATATTTTGCCACAAGTTGCGGGAATATTACAAACTTTTTTTTTTTTTTCACAAAGTTGTCACTAAATGATATATTTCTCACACATGCCATGGGCATATGTGAAATGACACCCCAAAATAAATTCTGCTGCTTCTCCTGAGTATGGGGATACCACATATGTGGGACTTTTTGGGAGCCTAGCCGCGTACGGGGCCCCGAAAACCAAGCACTGCCTTCAGGCTTTCTAAGGGCGTACATTTTTGACTTCACTCCTCACTACCTATTACAGTTTTGAAGGCCATAAAATGCCAAGATGGCACAAAACCCCCACAAATGACCCCATTTTAGAAAGTAGACACCCCAAGCTATTTGCTGAGAGGCATGTTAAGTCCATGGAATATTTTATATTTTGTCACAAGTTGCGGGAAAATTACAAACTTTTATTTATTTTTATTTTTTTCCCAAAGTTGTCACTAAATGATATATTTCTCACACATGCTATGGGAATATGTGAAATGACACCCCAAAATAAATTTTGCTGCTTCTCCTGAGTACGGGGATACCACATATGTGGGACTTTTTGGGAGCCTAGCCACGTACGGGGCCCCGAAACCAAGCACCGCCTTCAGGCTTTCTAAGGGCGTACATTTTTTACTTCACTCCTCACTACCTATTACAGTTTTGAAGGCCATAAAATGCCAAGATGGCACAAAACCCCCACAAATGACCCCATTTTAGAAAGTAGACACCCCAAGCTATTTGCTGAGAGGCATGTTGAGTCCATGGAATATTTTATATTTTGCCACAAGTTGCGGGAATATTACAAACTTTTTTTTTTTTTCACAAAGTTGTCACTAAATGATATATTTCTCACACATGCCATGGGCATATGTGAAATGACACCCCAAAATAAATTCTGCTGCTTCTCCTGAGTATGGGGATACCACATATGTGGGACTTTTTGGGAGCCTAGCCGCGTACGGGGCCCCGAAAACCAAGCACTGCCTTCAGGCTTTCTAAGGGCGTACATTTTTGACTTCACTCCTCACTACCTATTACAGTTTTGAAGGCCATAAAATGCCAAGATGGCACAAAACCCCCACAAATGACCCCATTTTAGAAAGTAGACACCCCAAGCTATTTGCTGAGAGGCATGTTGAGTCCATGGAATATTTTATATTTTGCCACAAGTTGCGGGAATATTACAAACTTTTTTTTTTTTTTTTTTCACAAAGTTGTCACTAAATGATATATTGCTCACACATGCCATGGGCATATGTGAAATGACACCCCAAAATAAATTCTGCTGCTTCTCCTGAGTACGGGGATACCACATATGTGGGACTTTTTGGGAGCCTAGCCGCGTACGGGGCCCCGAAAACCAAGCACCGCCTTCAGGCTTTCTAAGGGTGTAAATTTTTGACTTCACTCCTCACTACCTATTACAGTTTTGAAGGCCATAAAATGCCAAGATGGCACAAAACCCCCACAAATGACCCCATTTTAGAAAGTAGACACCCCAAGCTATTTGCTGAGAGGCATGTTGAGTCCATGGAATATTTTATATTTTGCCACAAGTTGCGGGAATATTACAAACTTTTTTTTTTTTTTTCACAAAGTTGTCACTAAATGATATATTTCTCACACATGCCATGGGCATATGTGAAATGACACCCCAAAATAAATTCTGCTGCTTCTCCTGAGTATGGGGATACCACATATGTGGGACTTTTTGGGAGCCTAGCCGCGTACGGGGCCCCGAAAACCAAGCACTGCCTTCAGGCTTTCTAAGGGCGTACATTTTTGACTTCACTCCTCACTACCTATTACAGTTTTGAAGGCCATAAAATGCCAAGATGGCACAAAACCCCCACAAATGACCCCATTTTAGAAAGTAGACACCCCAAGCTATTTGCTGAGAGGCATGTTGAGTCCATGGAATATTTTATATTTTGCCACAAGTTGCGGGAATATTACAAACTTTTTTTTTTTTTCACAAAGTTGTCACTAAATGATATATTTCTCACACATGCCATGGGCATATGTGAAATGACACCCCAAAATAAATTCTGCTGCTTCTCTTGAGTACGGGGATACCACATATGTGGGACTTTTTGGGAGCCTAGCCGCGTACGGGGCCCCGAAAACCAAGCACCGCCTTCAGGCTTTCTAAGGGCGTAAATTTTTGACTTCACTCCTCACTACCTATTACAGTTTTGAAGGCCATAAAATGCCAAGATGGCACAAAACCCCCACAAATGACCCCATTTTAGAAAGTAGACACCCCAAGCTATTTGCTGAGAGGCATGTTAAGTCCATGGAATATTTTATATTTTGTCACAAGTTGCGGGAAAATTACAAACTTTTATTTATTTTTATTTTTTTTCCAAAGTTGTCACTAAATGATATATTGCTCACACATGCTATGGGCATATGTGAAATGACACCCCAAAATAAATTTTGCTGCTTCTCCTGAGTACGGGGATACCACATATGTGGGACTTTTTGGGAGCCTAGCCACGTACGGGGCCCCGAAACCAAGCACCGCCTTCAGGCTTTCTAAGGGCGTACATTTTTTACTTCACTCCTCACTACCTATTACAGTTTTGAAGGCCATAAAATGCCAAGATGGCACAAAACCCCCACAAATGACCCCATTTTAGAAAGTAGACACCCCAAGCTATTTGCTGAGAGGCATGTTGAGTCCATGGAATATTTTATATTTTGCCACAAGTTGCGGGAATATTACAAACTTTTTTTTTTTTCACAAAGTTGTCACTAAATGATATATTTCTCACACATGCCATGGGCATATGTGAAATGACACCCCAAAATAAATTCTGCTGCTTCTCTTGAGTACGGGGATACCACATATGTGGGACTTTTTGGGAGCCTAGCCGCGTACGGGGCCCCGAAATCCAAGCACCGCCTTCAGGCTTTCTAAGGGCGTAAATTTTTGACTTCACTCCTCACTACCTATTACAGTTTTGAAGGCCATAAAATGCCAAGATGGCACAAAACCCCCACAAATGACCCCATTTTAGAAAGTAGACACCCCAAGCTATTTGCTGAGAGGCATGTTGAGTCCATGGAATATTTTATATTTTGCCACAAGTTGCGGGAATATTACAAACTTTTTTTTTTTTTCACAAAGTTGTCACTAAATGATATATTTCTCACACATGCCATGGGCATATGTGAAATGACACCCCAAAATAAATTCTGCTGCTTCTCCTGAGTATGGGGATACCACATATGTGGGACTTTTTGGGAGCCTAGCCGCGTACGGGGCCCCGAAAACCAAGCACTGCCTTCAGGCTTTCTAAGGGCGTACATTTTTGACTTCACTCCTCACTACCTATTACAGTTTTGAAGGCCATAAAATGCCAAGATGGCACAAAACCCCCACAAATGACCCCATTTTAGAAAGTAGACACCCCAAGCTATTTGCTGAGAGGCATGTTAAGTCCATGGAATATTTTATATTTTGTCACAAGTTGCGGGAAAATTACAAACTTTTATTTATTTTTATTTTTTTCCCAAAGTTGTCACTAAATGATATATTGCTCACACATGCTATGGGCATATGTGAAATGACACCCCAAAATAAATTTTGCTGCTTCTCCTGAGTACGGGGATACCACATATGTGGGACTTTTTGGGAGCCTAGCCACGTACGGGGCCCCGAAACCAAGCACCGCCTTCAGGCTTTCTAAGGGCGTACATTTTTTACTTCACTCCTCACTACCTATTACAGTTTTGAAGGCCATAAAATGCCAAGATGGCGCAAAACCCCCACAAATTACCCCATTTTAGAAAGTAGACACCCCAAGCTATTTGCTGAGAGGCATGTTGAGTCCATGGAATATTTTATATTTTGCCACAAGTTGCGGGAATATTACAAACTTTTTTTTTTTTTCACAAAGTTGTCACTAAATGATATATTTCTCACACATGCCATGGGCATATGTGAAATGACACCCCAAAATAAATTCTGCTGCTTCTCTTGAGTACGGGGATACCACATATGTGGGACTTTTTGGGAGCCTAGCCGCGTACGGGGCCCCGAAAACCAAGCACCGCCTTCAGGCTTTCTAAGGGCGTAAATTTTTGACTTCACTCCTCACTACCTATTACAGTTTTGAAGGCCATAAAATGCCAAGATGGCACAAAACCCCCACAAATGACCCCATTTTAGAAAGTAGACACCCCAAGCTATTTGCTGAGAGGCATGTTGAGTCCATGGAATATTTTATATTTTGCCACAAGTTGCGGGATTATTACAAACTTTTTTTTTTTTTCACAAAGTTGTCACTAAATGATATATTTCTCACACATGCCATGGGCATATGTGAAATGACACCCCAAAATAAATTCTGCTGCTTCTCCTGAGTATGGGGATACCACATATGTGGGACTTTTTGGGAGCCTAGCCGCGTACGGGGCCCCGAAAACCAAGCACTGCCTTCAGGCTTTCTAAGGGCGTACATTTTTGATTTCACTCCTCACTACCTATTACAGTTTTGAAGGCCATAAAATGCCAAGATGGCACAAAACCCCCACAAATGACCCCATTTTAGAAAGTAGACACCCCAAGCTATTTGCTGAGAGGCATGTTAAGTCCATGGAATATTTTATATTTTGTCACAAGTTGCGGGAAAATTACAAACTTTTATTTATTTTTATTTTTTTCCCAAAGTTGTCACTAAATGATATATTGCTCACACACGCTATGGGCATATGGGAAATGACACCCCAAAATACATTTTGCTGCTTCTCCTGAGTACGGGGATACCACATATGTGGGACTTTTTGGGAGCCTAGCCACACACGGGGCCCCGAAACCAAGCACCGCCTTCAGGCTTTCTAAGGGCGTACATTTTTTACTTCACTCCTCACTACCTATTACAGTTTTGAAGGCCATAAAATGCCAAGATGGCACAAAACCCCCACAAATGACCCCATTTTAGAAAGTAGACACCCCAAGCTATTTGCTGAGAGGCATGTTGAGTCCATGGAATATTTTATATTTTGCCACAAGTTGCGGGAATATTACAAACTTTTTTTTTTTTTCACAAAGTTGTCACTAAATGATATATTTCTCACACATGCCATGGGCATATGTGAAATGACACCCCAAAATAAATTCTGCTGCTTCTTCTGAGTATGGGGATACCACATATGTGGGACTTTTTGGGAGCCTAGCCGCGTACGGGGCCCCGAAAACCAAGCACCGCCTTCAGGCTTTCTAAGGGCGTAAATTTTTGACTTCACTCCTCACTACCTATTACAGTTTTGAAGGCCATAAAATGCCAAGATGGCACAAAACCCCCACAAATGACCCCATTTTAGAAAGTAGACACCCCAAGCTATTTGCTGAGAGGCATGTTGAGTCCATGGAATATTTTATATTTTGCCACAAGTTGCGGGAATATTACAAACTTTTTTTTTTTTTTTTTTCACAAAGTTGTCACTAAATGATATATTGCTCACACATGCCATGGGCATATGTGAAATGACACCCCAAAATAAATTCTGCTGCTTCTCCTGAGTACGGGGATACCACATATGTGGGACTTTTTGGGAGCCTAGCCGCGTACGGGGCCCCGAAAACCAAGCACCGCCTTCAGGCTTTCTAAGGGTGTAAATTTTTGACTTCACTCCTCACTACCTATTACAGTTTTGAAGGCCATAAAATGCCAAGATGGCACAAAACCCCCACAAATGACCCCATTTTAGAAAGTAGACACCCCAAGCTATTTGCTGAGAGGCATGTTGAGTCCATGGAATATTTTATATTTTGCCACAAGTTGCGGGAATATTACAAACTTTTTTTTTTTTTTTCACAAAGTTGTCACTAAATGATATATTTCTCACACATGCCATGGGCATATGTGAAATGACACCCCAAAATAAATTCTGCTGCTTCTCCTGAGTACGGGGATACCACATATGTGGGACTTTTTGGGAGCCTAGCCGCGTACGGGGCCCCGAAAACCAAGCACTGCCTTCAGGCTTTCTAAGGGCGTACATTTTTGACTTCACTCCTCACTACCTATTACAGTTTTGAAGGCCATAAAATGCCAAGATGGCACAAAACCCCCACAAATGACCCCATTTTAGAAAGTAGACACCCCAAGCTATTTGCTGAGAGGCATGTTAAGTCCATGGAATATTTTATATTTTGTCACAAGTTGCGGGAAAATTACAAACTTTTATTTATTTTTATTTTTTTCCCAAAGTTGTCACTAAATGATATATTTCTCACACATGCTATGGGCATATGTGAAATGACACCCCAAAATAAATTTTGCTGCTTCTCCTGAGTACGGGGATACCACATATGTGGGACTTTTTGGGAGCCTAGCCACGTACGGGGCCCCGAAACCAAGCACCGCCTTCAGGCTTTCTAAGGGCGTACATTTTTTACTTCACTCCTCACTACCTATTACAGTTTTGAAGGCCATAAAATGCCAAGATGGCACAAAACCCCCACAAATGACCCCATTTTAGAAAGTAGACACCCCAAGCTATTTGCTGAGAGGCATGTTGAGTCCATGGAATATTTTATATTTTGCCACAAGTTGCGGGAATATTACAAACTTTTTTTTTTTTTTCACAAAGTTGTCACTAAATGATATATTTCTCACACATGCCATGGGCATATGTGAAATGACACCCCAAAATAAATTCTGCTGCTTCTCCTGAGTATGGGGATACCACATATGTGGGACTTTTTGGGAGCCTAGCCGCGTACGGGGCCCCGAAAACCAAGCACTGCCTTCAGGCTTTCTAAGGGCGTACATTTTTGACTTCACTCCTCACTACCTATTACAGTTTTGAAGGCCATAAAATGCCAAGATGGCACAAAACCCCCACAAATGACCCCATTTTAGAAAGTAGACACCCCAAGCTATTTGCTGAGAGGCATGTTAAGTCCATGGAATATTTTATATTTTGTCACAAGTTGCGGGAATATTACAAACTTTTATTTATTTTTATTTTTTTCCCAAAGTTGTCACTAAATGATATATTGCTCACACATGCTATGGGCATATGTGAAATGACACCCCAAAATAAATTTTGCTGCTTCTCCTGAGTACGGGGATACCACATATGTGGGACTTTTTGGGAGCCTAGCCACGTACGGGGCCCCGAAACAAAGCACCGCCTTCAGGCTTTCTAAGGGCGTACATTTTTTACTTCACTCCTCACTACCTATTACAGTTTTGAAGGCCATAAAATGCCAAGATGGCACAAAACCCCCACAAATGACCCCATTTTAGAAAGTAGACACCCCAAGCTATTTGCTGAGAGGCATGTTGAGTCCATGGAATATTTTATATTTTGCCACAAGTTGCGGGAATATTACAAACTTTTTTTTTTTTTCACAAAGTTGTCACTAAATGATATATTTCTCACACATGCCATGGGCATATGTGAAATGACACCCCAAAATAAATTCTGCTGCTTCTCTTGAGTACGGGGATACCACATATGTGGGACTTTTTGGGAGCCTAGCCGCGTACGGGGCCCCGAAAACCAAGCACCGCCTTCAGGCTTTCTAAGGGCGTAAATTTTTGACTTCACTCCTCACTACCTATTACAGTTTTGAAGGCCATAAAATGCCAAGATGGCACAAAACCCCCACAAATGACCCCATTTTAGAAAGTAGACACCCCAAGCTATTTGCTGAGAGGCATGTTGAGTCCATGGAATATTTTATATTTTGCCACAAGTTGCGGGAATATTACAAACTTTTTTTTTTTTTTCACAAAGTTGTCACTAAATGATATATTGCTCACACATGCCATGGGCATATGTGAAATGACACCCCAAAATAAATTCTGCTGCTTCTCCTGAGTACGAGGATACCACATATATGGGACTTTTTGGGAGCCTAGCCGCGTACGGGGCCCCGAAAACCAAGCACCGCCTTCAGGCTTTCTAAGGGCGTAAATTTTTGACTTCACTCCTCACTACCTATTACAGTTTTGAAGGCCATAAAATGCCAAGATGGCACAAAACCCCCACAAATGACCCCATTTTAGAAAGTAGACACCCCAAGCTATTTGCTGAGAGGCATGTTAAGTCTATGGAATATTTTATATTTTGTCACAAGTTGCGGGAAAATTACAAACTTTTATTTATTTTTATTTTTTTCCCAAAGTTGTCACTAAATGATATATTGCTCACACATGCTATGGGCATATGTGAAATGACACCCCAAAATAAATTTTGCTGCTTCTCCTGAGTACGGGGATACCACATATGTGGGACTTTTTGGGAGCCTAGCCACGTACTGGGCCCCGAAACCAAGCACCGCCTTCAGGCTTTCTAAGGGCGTAAATTTTTGACTTCACTCCTCACTACCTATTACAGTTTTGAAGGCCATAAAATGCCATAGATGGCACAAAACCCCCACAAATGACCCCATTTTAGAAAGTAGACACCTCAAGCTATTTGCTGAGAGGCATGTTGAGTCCATGGAATATTTTATATTTTGCCACAAGTTGCGGGAATATTACAAACTTTTTTTTTTTTTTCACAAAGTTGTCACTAAATGATATATTTCTCACACATGCCATGGGCATATGTGAAATGACACCCCAAAATAAATTCTGCTGTTTCTCCTGAGTACGGGGATACCACATATGTGGGACTTTTTGGGAGCCTAGCCGCGTACGGGGCCCCGAAAACCAAGCACCGCCTTCAGGCTTTCTAAGGGCGTAAATTTTTGACTTCACTCCTCACTACCTATTACAGTTTTGAAGGCCATAAAATGCCAAGATGGCACAAAACCCCCACAAATGACCCCATTTTAGAAAGTAGACACCCCAAGCTATTTGCTGAGAGGCATGTTGAGTCCATGGAATATTTTATATTTTGCCACAAGTTGCGGGAATATTACAAACTTTTTTTTTTTTTCACAAAGTTGTCACTAAATGATATATTGCTCACAAATGCCATGGGCATATGTGAAATGACACCCCAAAATAAATTCTGCTGCTTCTCCTGAGTACGGGGATACCACATATATGGGACTTTTTGGGAGCCTAGCCGCGTACGGGGCCCCGAAAACCAAGCACCGCCTTCAGGCTTTCTAAGGGCGTAAATTTTTGACTTCACTCCTCACTACCTATTACAGTTTTGAAGGCCATAAAATGCCAAGATGGCACAAAACCCCCACAAATGACCCCATTTTAGAAAGTAGACACCCCAAGCTATTTGCTGAGAGGCATGTTAAGTCCATGGAATATTTTATATTTTGTCACAAGTTGCGGAAAAATTACAAACTTTTATTTATTTTTTATTTTTTTCCCAAAGTTGTCACTAAATGATATATTGCTCACACATGCTATGGGCATATGTGAAATGACACCCCAAATAAATTCTGCTGCTTCTCCTGAGTACGGGGATACCACATATATGGGACTTTTTGGGAGCCTAGCCGCGTACGGGGCCCCGAAAACCAAGCACCGCCTTCAGGCTTTCTAAGGGCGTACATTTTTGACTTCACTCCTCACTACCTATTACAGTTTTGAAGGCCATAAAATGCCAAGATGGCACAAAACCCCCACAAATGACCCAATTTTAGAAAGTAGACACTCCAAGCTATTTGCTGAGAGGCATGTTGAGTCCATGGAATATTTTATATTTTGCCACAAGTTGCGGGAATATTACAAAGTTTTTTTTTTTTTCACAAAGTTGTCACTAAATGATATATTTCTCACACATGCCATGGGCATATGTGAAATAACACCCCAAAATAAATTCTGCTGCTTCTCCTGAGTACGGGGATACCACATATGTGGGACTTTTTGGGAGCCTAGCCGCGTACGGGGCCCGAAAACCAAGCACCGCCTTCAGGCTTTCTAAGGGCGTAAATTTTTGACTTCACTCCTCACTACCTATTACAGTTTTGAAAGCCATAAAATGCCAAGATGGCACAAAACCCCCACAAATGACCCCATTTTAGAAAGTAGACACCCCAAGCTATTTGCTGAGAGGCATGTTGAGTCCATGGAATATTTTATATTTTGCCACAAGTTGCGGGAATATTACAAACTTTTTTTTTTTTCACAAAGTTGTCACTAAATGATATATTGCTCACACATGCCATGGGCATATGTGAAATGACACCCCAAAATAAATTCTGCTACTTCTCCTGAGTATGGGGATACCACATATGTGGGACTTTTTGGGAGCCTAGCCGCGTACGGGGCCCCGAAAACCAAGCACCGCCTTCAGGCTTTCTAAGGGCGTACATTTTTGACTTCACTCCTCACTACCTATTACAGTTTTGAAGGCCATAAAATGCCAAGATGGCACAAACCCCCCTCCCCAAATTACCCCATTTTGGAAAGTAGACACCCTTAAATTTAGGGGTACACTAGTGAGACTCACAGGTAAAAAAGCACCTAGGCTGTCAGCGACTGTATCAAAATGCTACAAAAAAAACTGTTAGCGATCGCAGGGATCAGGCCTGATTCTGCGAACGCTGCAGTTATGTGTGTTGTGTTTTGTAAGTGACAGTGATCGATCGATCAATACTGCACTTGGGTGGGCTGGGCTGGGCTTGGCGGAGGGGCTAAACGCAGGTGCTAGCAGGTATCTGGGCTGATCCCGCTAACAATGCGTTTTGGGAAACCTAAACTGCTGGCGACGCTAATATAGATCTGATCAGATACTATATTACTAAGGGAGGTGTATGCTTTGCGCGTGGGTGTTAGCGGTACTGGCACTAACCTGACGCTGCCTGGGGCGACGCAGACCTTATCTGACCCTCAAACTTATATCACCCGCCGGGTGATCAGAGGGTTAAACCTTTATTAGGTAATAAATGGCGGGTGCCCTGAAACTATAAAAAAATAACTAACCAACCAGCGTCACCTGTAACAGTTATATGGTGATCACTGGTGAAAGGGTTAACTAGGGGGCAATCAGGGGGCTTTATGCGGTAGTATATGGGGGTCCCTGGCGCTATAAAAACCTGCGGCGAACCTAAATACCTACCTGCCTAACTAGCGTCACCTGTGACACTAATACAGCGATCAGAAAAACGATCGCTTATTAGGCTGGGTTCACACTGGAGCGATGCGGGAACGCCACGAATCCGCGGCGGGTTCCCGCATCACACTGCCCTATGCGAACTGCTGGGAGTGTCAGTGAAATGTTAATGACACCCCCAGATCAGTTCGCATATCGCAGTGCGATCTGCAAACTCGGACAGGAATCGGATCGCATGGTGTGAACACCCATGCGATCCGATCCTGCTGCGGACCAAAAAAGGGTCCCGTGCGAGTTTGCGGCGGGTGCGGCGGGTGCGGCGGGTGCGATGCGAATTCAGCCATACTATCTGTATGGCTGAACTCGAATCGCACAGAGATCGGATGTGATTTGCACTGCAGTGCGGTGCAAAATCACATCCGTTCTCATAAACAACGCTGCAATGTGAACCCAGCATTAGTGACACTGGCGACGGGGGGTGATCACGGGGTTAAACCTTTATTGGGGGGTTAGGGGGGTACCCTTGAACTAAAGGGGGCTAACCCTAACTGCCCTAACAGTTATTACAGTCACAAATGACACCAATGCAAAAAAAATAAAAAATGCAATTGGTGTCACTGTGACTGGGGGTGCAGGGGTGATCAGGGGGTGAAGGGGGGGTGAGAGTGTGCCTGGCATGTTCTACTGAATTGAGTAGTGTTGGTGCAACTCACCGATCCTCTCTCCTCGGTGCTGGAACGAAAAATACCGACACGGAGGAGAGATTACATCACTTCCTCTGCCTGTGTTTACATTACAGGAGAGGAAGTGATGTCACGCTTCACTTCCATTCGTCAGGAGCGATCGCGAGGGGGTGGCCATGAACGAATGGCCGCCCCCTCATCCCGGATCGCTCCTGAACGGATACCGACCGCTGCTGGCACCGGGGGGGCCCGATCGGGCCCCCCACCCGCGGGAAGGCAGGGACGTACATGTACGCCCATATGCCTGCCCATGCCATTCTGTCGACCTATATCGTCGTGCGGCGGTCGGCAAGTTGTTAATAAAATCAAATAATAAAAAAATACACTTACAAGCATACTGTAAGGTTAGGCATGTCAAATGGGAAGCGTCGGCCGAACGCAGTTCTCCACAGATATGTCCTTTCTCCAGCTGGTGTAGTTCGAGGCAATAAACAGCGTGTCACACCGCTTATTGATTTTAAAACTTGGAGAGACAATCAGCTTATGGTAAAGGTAGGCCTAATGCCGCGTACACACGTATCAGACTATCCAGCGGACTTAGTCTGGCAGACTATCCGCCATACTTTTGAAATGAACGGACTTGCCCACACACACGGAGGAAAGTCTGCTCATTTTGAGCGCGGCTCCAGGTAGCCGGAACCAGCGAAGGAGGAGTCGCTGGCCCCGTCACCTGGTATGGTAAAGTGGAATTCCCTATGCCGTAAAAACGGCGTGGGGGTCCCCCCTAGGTCCATATCAGACCCTTATCCGAGCACGCCACCCGGCCGGCCAGGAAAGGGGGTGGGGACAAGCGAGCGCCCCCCCCCTCTCCTGAGCCGTACCAGGCCGCGTGCCCTCATCATGGGGGGTGCCTTGGGGAAGGGGGGCCCGTGCGGCCCCCCACCCCAAAGCACCTTGTCCCCATGTTGATGAGGACTAGGGCCTCTGCCCGACAACCCTGGCTGTTGGTTGTCGGGGTCTGCGGGCGGGGGGCTTATCGGAATCTGGAAGGCCCCTTTAATAAGGGGGCCCCCGGATCCCGGCCCCCCACCCTATGTGAATGAGTATGGGGTACAATGTACCCCTACCCATTCACCTGTGAAAAAAATGTAAAAAAAAACACAACACACAAGGGTTAAAATCGTTTATTGCACAGCTCCGGGAGTCTTCTTCCGTCTTCGTGGGTCTTCTCGCTATCTTCTGCTCTTTTGCTAGCTCTTTCACTAGCGGAGGAGCCTGGCTTTCTTCTTTGCCGCCGCCCTCTTCTTCTGACTTCGGGGGTCTTGTCCCCCTCTTCGGTTCTTCTTGCCGGGCCACTGCGCCTTCTTCTAGCTCTTTTACAAGCGATGGCCCGGTCTTCTGTCTCCGCTGCCGCCGTCTTCTGTTCTTCTGTTCTTCTCTTCTGGAGATGTTGCCTCGTCGCTGTCTCTGGTCACAGTGACAGGCACACGGCGTGCAGTGACTTATATAGGGACATCACCGGATGGTGTCCCCGCCCATTATGATGTCACAGTCCCAGAGGATGCTGGGACTGTGACATCATAATGGGCAGGGACATCATCCGGTGATGTCCCTATATGGGAAGTACGGCAGACTGGCACACACACGGCTGTACTGTCCACCGAAATGCGAGTCCGGCGGACAGATTGGTGTGCAAAACTCCAATCTTAGTCCGCCAGACTTTTGGGTAAAAAAAGTCCGCCGGAGCCTACACACGAGCGAATTGTCCGGCGGACTTGAGTCTGCCGGACTTTTCCACCGGATTGTTTGATCGCGTGTACGCGGCATAAGAGGTACTTCAGAGCCATTCATCTAAAGCAGTGGAGATCAATTTAGTTGATAAACTAAGTCTCAAGTGCAGCCCCTGACATCACTGAAGGACCACACATTAAATTTAGGCAATGTAATGCTACAAATGCTGTCAGAGATTGCAGACATGCTACAGTACATGATGTATATGATTTAAGACTGTGTAAATGCTATAAGAATCATTGAAGACTTGGAACATGCTTCAGGAGACTGTCTGAGACTGCTGGAGATCACTGCTCTTACTGTCCCTTTACAAATCAATGCCTCTTTATTTGAGCTCCATACTTAGGGGTTGTAGTGCAGCAGCCCTCCAGACCCCCCTCTTACTTACCTGAACCTGATGTTTCCAGCGACGCCAACGAGTCCAGCAGATCCAACTGCTGTCTCGGGTCTTCATTGGACAGATTGATAGCAGCAGGAACCATTGGCTCCCACTGCTGTGAATCAAATCCAGTGGCACAGGAGTCGGGGCGGGGTCAAGTCCTGCTGTCTGTAACATTTTTGGGGTTCATTTTCCAAAACTGGAGAGTACAAAATCTGGTGCAGCTGTGCATGGCAGCCAATCAACTTCTAACTTTAGCTTGTTCAATTAAGCTTTGACAAAAAAACAAAAGCTTATAGGTTTCTATGAAGAACTGCACCAGATTTTGCACTCTCCAGTTTTAGTGACACAACCCCAAAAAGTGCCAATTTGTTGCATGTTGCCCTCACACCCCAGGCTGGGCATCAGCACTCCCAGACATTCAGCTTATTGCTCTGCAGTCCTAATCCTTTGTGTCAGATGGTGTCACGGGTAACAATGGAAGAATGACATCACGCCATGCCTAATCTGGCAGCATTTACATTTAAAGATTGACTGCTCAGACCTCTGCACTGCATTTTGGGAAGGTGTCACATGCTTCCCATACCCAAGTATGGCACCAAGTATTTTGAGTATTAGGGAAGTGCAGCAAAGGTGAGGAAATATAAGTGTGTCAATAGGTGGGCATTGAGGTGCCCATTCAGGGCAAAGTAACAGAGACTTTTTAAAGATGTTCTCATGTCAAACCATGTGTTTTGAAAGCAGCCTAGTAAGTGACAAGCAATAATGTTCCCTATGGTTTTTGTTAATGTGCATCCTTGACAGAACAGGATGTTTGATGATGATACATAAACTGAACTATTTGTTTAGAGTTTAGCATTAGCTAAGTACAGGCAATGTCAGCTCTTAACATATCTAAGGCATACATCATTGTGGAAGCTGTGGGAAGGAAATTGATGGTCATTTGAGATAGACTGTGCTTTTTCAACCATGGATTGAAGGAAAGAATATTGCTTGATTCCACCATCAACACAGTCAGCCTTGGTTGGGGAAACACTCCCACAGTGCTATTGTATTCTGACAGTGAGAGGTTTCCCAGCCATCAAAATATAGTGATCACTGCAGACAGTTTTAGATGCTGGCAATGACTGCACAATACAAAACCCAACAGGCCGATTGTACTGAAGTCAATCAATGTATTGACTTCAGTACAACCAGCCTGCCCATAGACAAATTGAAATTCAGCTGGTTCCTGCTGAACTGGTCGAATTTAGATCCATCTATGTCTGGCCTTAGGCCCTCCACTCCATGTGTAGACAAGCTAATGTGTGTTCATGCAAGAGCATTGCCATTTAGCTTTTATTAGCTGGTTGGGCTACTTAAAGTGATCTTAAAGTCAAGGTTTTTTTTTTAACCACTTGCCAACCGCCCGCCGGCAGCAGTATGGCTCCCGTGCGTGAATTGTCGTAGCTGTACGGCGGGCGCTTTAAGGGGTATATTGGCAGGTGTGTGCATCCGCCACATCACTTAGGGGCCAATGCATGTGCTCGGGGACTGTGATGTCTGCTGGGCACCCGCGATCGCTCCTGACAAGGAAACACACAAATCCTGGTTCTGTCAGAGGAGAGGAGACAGATTGTGTTTTACTAGTATTTAGGAACAGCAATCGGCCTCCTCCTCCAGTCAGTCCCATCCCCCCACAGAACACACACTGAGGGAACACATTTAACCCCATCCTCTGGCACTGTGACATCATAAGGGGTGGGGACATCACCCGGCGATGTCCCTATATAAGTCGCCGCACACCGCGTCCCTGTCATTGCGGCCAGAGAGCTTGTCGAGTCAACATCTCAAGGAAGAAGAACAAGAAGAAGAGAAGGCGGCGGCGGCGATAAAAGACTGGGCCACCACTTGTAAAAGAGCTGGAAGAAGGCACGGGGCCCCAGCAAGAAGAACCGAAGAGGGGGACAATACCCCCGAAGTCGGAAGAAGAGGCGGCGGCGACAGAAGACCGGGCCTCTGCTAGTAAAAGAGCTAAAGGAAGAAAGCGGAGGCCCAGCAAGAAGAACCGAAGATGGGGACAAGACCGCCGAAGAGGGGGACAAGACCCCCGAAGTCGGAAGAAGACCCCAGAGCGGCAACGAAGAAGGAAGCCGGGCTCCTCTGCTAGTAAAAGACGTAGCAGAAGATAGCGGAGGAGTCCGGCGAGAAGACCCCCAAGATGGAAGAAGACCCCCGGAGCTGTGAAATAAATTATTTTAAACCCTTGTGTGTTGTGTTTTATTTACATTCTTTTCACAGGTGAATCGGTAGGGGTACATTGTATCTGGGGGCCCCTTTATTAAAGGGGGCTCCCAGATTCCGATAAGCCCCCCGCCTGCAGACCCCGACAACCAACAGCCAGGGTTGTCGGAAAGAGGCCCTTGTCCTCATCAACATGGGGACAAGGTGCTTTGGGGTGGGGGCCTGGTACGGCTCAGGAGGGGGGTGCCGCTCGCTCATCCCCACCCCCTTTCCTGACTGGCCAGGTAGCATGCTTGGATAAGGGTCTGATATGGACCTGGGGGGACCCCTATGCCGTTCTTTCGGCGTGGGGCTTCTCTTTAAGTCCATACCAGGTGACGGGACCAGCGACGTGTCAATCATGACATTGACTTCCTTCGCTAGTCTTGGCTACCTGGAGACGCGTTCAAAATGAGCGGACTTTCCTCCGTGTGTGGGCAAGTTTGTTCATTTCAAAAGTACGGTGGACCTAGTCTGCTGAAAACGTCCGGTCATGTGTGGGCAGGTCCGCTCGTTCGGAAAGTCCGGCAGACTTTTTGGCGGTTTGTCCACCAGACTAAGTCCGTCGGATAGTCTGATTGTGTGTATGTGGCATTAGCCTGTCCATACATGGTTCAAATCACAGCCATTTCCTGCTGAACTGGCCAAGATTCGAACTGTCTATGGCTGGCTTTAAGCAGAGCGGCCTTCTGAACAATTGTTTTTTCTGCCTGTTGGGGGAAAAATCCGATGTCCGTTTTGATCAGATCTCATCCGATCCGCCAGGACGGATGCGAACGTATCGCCGTATGTCTGATTTTAGCAGATTGGATGCATGGAGCGTCCTAAACAGTCCATCCATGTGAAAGGGGCCTTATAGTGCAAAAAAATAAAAATCCAGTGGTGATTAAATAGCACCAAAAGAAAGCTCTATTTGTGTGAAAAAAAGGACAAAAATTTCATATGGGCACAAAGTTGCATGACTGAGTAATTGTCATTCAAAATGTAAGAGCTCTGAAAGCTGAAAATTGACCTGGTGAGGGTTATAAGTGCCCAGTGGGCAAGTGGTTAATGGAGCCCTAGATCGCAGTAAAAATCTGACCGATTGTTTCAACTAGCTTGCTAGGTTCTATCTAAGCTAAGATTCTCTGTTTTGAATGGAGTTTGAAGTTGGAATTTCAATACTGTTTTTGTTTTCCTCCACAGTAACTGTACCATGGACGGCATTCAATGCCAGTATGTTGTTGAAGGTAAGTTTGGAGTTTGCATTTTTATCTTACATGTATCAATGCTTTAATTTTTGTCAAACCCAAAAATATGGAAAGACTGAGTATTATTGTTGGGACAGATTTTACCAAGTATGGAGTATGTGAATTGTTTATTTATTGTAGAATTTTAGAGCTGTCATAACAATTGTAGGAGTTCTTCCTTCTGATGACTTACTTTTGTAAACATGATTCTATCAATTTTGAAACTGCAGAATATTTAGACAAAGCAGCAATACATTTTTGTAAATGCTCAAAGGATGCATAATAAGCTGTATGATCAGCGATTAACTGGCAATGTGCAGTTTATTAAACAGGTGCAAATTTCAAAGCAATAATGTAAATCAGGGTCTGAAGGGCATTAGAAATGTGCAGAATGAAAACGTTTGTTTAGTTTAGTTTTGATTTAGTGATTACATAAATTTGTTTAGTTAAATTAATTTCATGTGTTTATTTTCAGAATTTGTTTTGTTTATTAGAATTGAAATCTATTTGAATAAAATTCTGAAGATTCTAATAGTTTTGAATTTGAATTCCATTCAAATTTGAATCAAATACCATTTGAATTCCATTCCAAATCAAATTTATTCTATTTGAAATTTGGAAGATGTTTATATTCTTTCTATTCCATTCTTTTCTATTGTTTGTTTCTATTCTATCCTATTAATTTTGTTTCTTTTATATTCTGTTATTTTCTGTTCTAATTGAATTCAAATTTACTCTATTTGAAATTCGAATTTCGGAAAACCGTTCTATTGTTATATTCTTTCTATTCTTTTCTATTGTTTGTTTTATTCTATTTTTTCTGTTCTATTATTTTATTTTCTATTCTGTTCTTTTCTATTTTATTGAAATTCAAATTTATTCTATTCGAAATCTGAATTTCGGAAGATGATTATATTCTATTGTTTTTTTCTATTCTATTCTATTTTCTGTTCTAGTCTATTCTATTATTTTATTTTCTATTCTAGTCTATTCTAATCTATTATATTCTAGTAAAATTTGGATTTATTTTATTTGAATTTTGTGAAATGGTCATGTTCTTTCTATTCTATTCTATTGTTTTCTTAATTCTATTCTATTATATTCAAAATTTGAATTTGGGAAGACGGTTATATTGTTTCTACTGAATTCTATTCTAGTCTTTTATTATATTCTATTCTTTTTTTCTATTTTATTCTAATTCTAATTTATTCTATTTGAAATTCACATTTCAGATGGTTATATTATATTTTTCTATTCTATTTTTTAATTATATTCTATTCTATTCCTTTATTTTCTAATCTATTTTATTATGTTCTCTTATTTTCTATTCTATTTTGTTCTGTTTTACTATATTATTTTCTACGAAAAAAAATTCTATTCTTTACATAGTTACATAGTTAGTCAGCTTGAAAAATACAATCCCATATATACAATCCTATACCAACAGTTGGTCAAGAGGAAGATGAAAAACCCCAGCAAAGCATGATCCAATTTGCTATAGCAGGGGAAAAAAATTCCTTCCTGATCCCCTGAGAGGCAATCGGATTTTCCCTGGATCAACTTTACCTATAAATGTTAGTACCCAGTTATGTACATTTAGGAATGAATCCAGGCCTCTTTTAAAGCAATCTACTGGGCTTGCCAGAACCACCTCTGGAGGGAGTCTATTCCACATTTTCACAGCTCTTACTGTGGAGAAACCTTTCCATATTTGGAGATTACATTTTTTTCCTCTAGATGTAAAGAGTGCCCCCGTGTCCTCTGTGATGGCTTAAAGTGAAAAACTCAACACCAAGTTCACGATATGGACCACTTATGTATTTGTACATGTTGACTATATCCCCCCTTAATCTCCTCTTCTCAAGAGGAAATATATTCAGTTACTATAATCTTTACTCATTGCTGAGCTCCCCCATGGCTCTTATCAGTTTGGTTGCCCTTCTCTGCACTTTCTCCAGTTCCCCGATATCCTTTTTGAGAACTGGTGCCCAAAACTGAAATGCAAAATTCTTTCATTTTGAATTCCGTTCTGTTTTCTCTATTAGATAATATTATTTTCTTTGCTATTCTATTCTATTATTTCTTATTCTATTATATTATTTTATATTCTATTTCTTTTTTTTTCTATTCTATGATAATGTCTTTGGAAATTCAAATTCAAATTCGATTAGAAATCTATTCAAATTTGATTTGAAAACTATTCAATCTCGAATTTCCTCCGGAAGTTTGTTTTGTTATTTTGAATGAATTTAAATTAGTTACTATTGTCATTCGGAAATTCAGATACATGCGAATGTCCAAAAGGAACATGTCTAAGGGGCATGTATAAGCTACAAAATATGACTAAGACCTTATAGGCTGAAACACGTCAACTGATCTTATCTGCGTTTACACTTTGGCTTTTCAATAAAATAAAGATTTTTTTAAGAGCAACAACCAGAGTGTAGATCATTTTTCCTACATATGCTACACAATAATACAAAACAAATAATTAAAGCTACACAGACATGAACTCTTCAAAGCAATATCTGTGTGGCTCAATCAGGGTAACATATGAGTGCATAGAATAGTTTCTATAAAGCCGGCCATATCAATTTGAACCATGTATGGGCAGGCTGCTTTTACCCAAGTTGATCAATCAATTTATTGTATGTACAACTAGCCTGCTGAATTTTACATGGAATTATTGCAAGTGGCTGTTATAACTACTCTAGCAATAATCATGATGTTCTCCATATGGGGACGGCTTTCCCCTCCAAGAAAACACAATGGCTTGGTGGGAAAGAGTTCCCTGTCAACACTGTCTGTGTTGATGGGGGAATTTAGCAAATTTCTTTCCTGCAACCCATGGTTGCAGGAAAGAAATTTGCTCCATCTATGGCCCATCTTAGACTCCATAGCAAAAGACAGTCAAGCCGAGAATCACTACTTCAGCAAAACCGTTCAGAACACAGATTTTGTGATTATCTTTATCTAGATCCTTAGCATCCCACCCTAGACAGTAGGGCTGCACGATTTCTGCCAAAATGAGAATCGCAATTTTTTTGCTTAGGATAAAAAGATCACGATTCTTTCACGATTCTCACAACATGATTTTTTTTTAGGAAAAAGAGAGATTGATAGAGAGAGACTGACTGAGAGATTGATTGATTGAGAGAGAGTGATTGATTGAGTGACTGAGAGAGAAATTGAGTGATTGAGAGAGAGATTGATTGAGAGAGAGATTGATAGTGATTGATTGAGAGACTGACTGAGAGCGACTAATTGATTAATAGAGACTGAGAGCGATTTAGAGATTGATTGAGAGAAAGGGATTGATTGAGAGAGAGATTGATTGAGAGAGAGAGAGATTGATTGAGAGAATTTGAGAGATTGATTGAGAGAATTTGAGAGATTGTTTGAATTTGAGAGAGAGATTGATTGAATTTGAGAGAGAGATTGATTAAAAGAATAAAAAAAAATTAGCTGATTCTTAAAGGTCCCCGAGACCTCTGGGAAGAAGAAACATACTGACCAATCACATTCTTTGCTGATGTCAGTTCCGGAATCCCCCGCCATTAGTGTTTCACTCTGGCTCCGACGGCTTCCCCTCTGTTCCATAACAGGAACCTCACGCCACGGCCACAATAGTGATGCCAGCTTCCCAGCGATACCATCGATCACTGCGCGACATACGCTTTTCAGCTGACAATGCTGACAATTTGTTTAATGGTCAGAATCGGCAGAACTGGGAGTTGCGATCGTGGCGGGCGGAGACAGCATTCCTTACAGTGTCCAGGATAGCTCTAGAAACATAGGCAAACAGCTTTAGGAATTCTTAGACTAATTGCCACCCCACTGGAACTGGTGTACTCTCGTAGCAACCACTCACACAAGTGTGAACCTAAATAGTGAATATTTGCTATCTTATAGATAACATCCAAAAAGGTTATTGTGCCTAAGAACTATGTTGACTACCTTAAAAAAATATACATAGATTTTTTTTTGGAATTCCTCTTGATAAACAACAGTGCACTTCCTTTTAGGCATGAGCAAACCTAGCAAGAGGTCCACAAACTCATAATTTACTGCCAAACCCTATTAAAGTTTATGGGAGACACTTTTTGATAGCTGTTGTTTAACAAACCGACTGGGGATCCTGGCTGACATCATAGACTAGAATATATGAGGGGGGGATATCTGGGGGCAGCCATTTTTTTTTATTAAGGAGACTTCTGGAGTCCCCAATCAAAAACCTCTATATACGTCTAGGTTGTGGTGTGAACATAAAAAAGTGTCAGGCCAAATTTGACTGTGTTCAGGCCAATTCTCGGTAACACTGCCATGTTGCGCAATAAAGTGTATTGTAGGTATGCATTACCCCAGCCCAGTACAGTGTGAACAGGCTCTTATAATCTTCTGCTTGGACTGAATATGTTCTCTCATTGGCAATGGGCGTTTTGAGTGTTGTGAAGCAAAACTGAAATTCCTGTTGTTTTGAACATTTGAAAAGTCTATAAGAGTGATGGCGAACCTTGGCACCTTAGATGTTTTGGAACTACATTTCCCATGATGCACAGCTACACTGTATCATGGGAAATGTAGTTCCAAAACATCTGGGGTGCTAAGGTTTGCCATCACTGGTCTATAATATGTTTGTAGCAATGCCATTATTTATAACTTTGTTTGTTTTTCTTTTAGAGTGTAAATGTGAATACCATGGGCACATGTATAAATATAATGAAATCATATACAATGCAACAGATAGTGTCACTGGTTGCAAAGGAGCTATCTGCAAGGAAAATGGAACCATCTTCTACAACCAGTGTTTTTCCAGTACAATAAAGCACCCATCGGCATCTACTACAGGTAATTGCAGGAACAAGATGATCAAATGATAATTGATGGAAAACACTGCATAAGAGTTTAGTTTGCATTTAATTTTTCTATCATTGACATTTAATTGCCAATAAGTCAAGGACAAAGTTCATGAAAGATGAGATAAGACAGTAAAACATTGTCGACAGAAATTACTGTATTTATTTAACACGCACTTTTTCCCCATTAAAATCGGGGGAAAGTCGTGGGTGCGTGTTATACGCCGATCCCCACTATCTGTGAGGCAAAAAGACTGAGCGCCGCTGAAAAAGACCGAGCGCCGCCAAAAAATACCGAGCGCCGCCGAAGAATACCGAGCGGCGCCGAAAAAGACCGAGCCGTCTGCTCCTCTCCGCTCGTAGTCCCGCCTCCTTGCTGTTTCTGTAGCGAGCGCTGCCAAAAAAAGACTGAGCCGACTCTACTGTGTACTCAGCTCGGCTCGGCTTGCAGTCCCGCCATACTCGGTCTGTCTCGGCGGCGGGATATTTAAACATGGAAGGCTGCAAACGGCGCTGGGCGAGCTGGAAATGACACTGGCAAGCTGCAAATGACACTCTGCAAGGCTGCAAACAGCGGTGGGCAAGCTGCAAATGACACTGATCATTCTGCAATTATGGACAAGGCTGCATATGCACACTGATAAGGCTGCATTGATGGGCATTTAAATGTACGTTTTTTTTCCCTTAAACTTCCCTCCTAAAACTTTTTTCCTTAAAATGCCCTCCTAAACTTGGGGTGCGTGTTATACGCCGGTGCGTGTTATACCCCGATAAATACGGTAATATGCAGTAACTCTAATAGGACCTATAGAGACAGATGCAATGTCTGGTTTATCACAGCCTCCCCAAAAGTAAATAACCTCTAATGCCATGTACACACGATCAGAATTTTGGTTGGAAAAAGCTCTGATGGTTTTCCCGACGGAATTCCGACGGGATTTCACTCAAGCTGTCTTGCATACACAAGAACGCGTCGACGTACAACACGTACGACGGGACTAGAAAAAGGAAGTTCAATAGCCAGTAGCCAATTGCTTTCGTCCTGTAGTTGAATCTGAGCATGCGTGAGTTTTTGCGTGTCGGAATTGCATACACACAATCGGAAAAATTGAGAACCTGCTCTCAATATTTTGCTGGTGGAAATTTGGCCAGCAAAATTCCGGTGGAGCATACACACGGTCACATTTTCCGACAAAAAAAAGCTCTCATCGATCTTTTGCTGGTCAAAATTCCGACCGTGTGTACGCTGCATTACAAAACCTTATCTGAGTTTCATACAGTATTTCTAAGTATGGGTAAATAAATGAAAATAAACAGGAGAACACATAGGTACACAAATACAAAACGCAGGGAAAGTAAAGGGGTCAAAAGAAGAAAATGTTTTAACAAAAGACAGTGGGTGACTTAAAATTTTGGCAGGTATCACAAGGTCAAAAACACCACAACAACACACTGTTATCCATAAGTGTGTAATCATACCAAATGTGGGATGACACCGACATCATTCTTTAGTGTGCAGGTGGAGTGCACACCAAAAAATGTCTAGAAGAAGTTCATCTAACTATAGTGCCAGGTCTTCACTCCCATTTAACTACATAATTAGAGTAAATTGGAAGCACCACTGTTAGTATGCAGATTCTGGTTGGGAAATTTTCTCTGAGTATATCACAAAGTTTAAAATCAATAATCTGGACAATCGATCTAGATGGGGGAATATATGAAAAAATTAAGATTTATAGAAAAATAGAATAGAATATTTGTATAAAAAAAATACACATATTAAATCAATAAACACACACATGATTATTACAGCATAAAAGCTAATAAAGAAAAAACTGAAATAAAAATGAAAAAAATAAAAGTGTATAGTGTATAAAAGTGTATATGAGGTATGTACAGTAAAAAGGTTTTGTGTTGTATCCCTATATACTTACCCAAGTCCTATTCCATCTGTAGTGGTGCTGGTCTCTGTTCCACTCTTCTCAGGACATAGAGGCAATAGGGGGTGTCTGTGTGTGTCTTATGAACCCATACAGCCCGGCTCAAGATCGAACCCTGACATGTGCCACCATAGCAAGTGGCTTGCTATGGGGCATATAGACGTGTAGGAACGGAGATCTTCAACATCAGCTCCACTAAAGATGCTTAAAGAGGAAGTATATGCATACTAGCTCATTAGGAATAACTTACCTTAGATGGAAGCCCCCGAAGCGACCCTCGTTCTTCTCCTCCATTGCCGCCATCTACATCGGTGCCAGTCTTTTGCAAATATAAACATGGTTTAGGAGATGCTTGTTGCACCTACAGGTAAACCTTAATCTAGGCTTACCTGTAGGTAAAAGTGATCCCAGAGGGTTCACAACCACTTTAATATTACACTGACTAAGCTAGCTGCTAATTTCGGTTCACTATAGTAAGGAAGTTGTTTGCTCTCGGAATTCTTTTTCTGGCTTTGGTGCCAAGATAATGATTTAATAATAGATTACCGTACATATTAATCTAGCAGTACATCAATTTTGAAATATTGTCATTTTCCCATGACCAAGGTAAAACAGTTTTTGCTAGACTATTTAAACCCCAGCAGATACAAGGCCCAAGTAAATGGTCAAATTCAGTACATTCTAATTACCTCCTTCGCCCAGGTCCAAACGAGTTGGATTACCAGATAGTGTGAAAAAAATGCAACTCCTATTCCAAGGTAGGCCACAGGGCAGTGAAGAGGTTCTAAGGAAGAAACAAAAGAACCTAACAGAATCTATTTTAGATTTTCCGAAACTATGTAATATGAGGATCTACCTAAACTATTCAATTTGAAAGTTACAAAAAATTTACAATGTAGAAAGAGAACAGTAAATGCACAGGTCTTCATGTTGTTTCAATATAACAAAACATGATATGATATCCTGTGACATAGCAGCCCTGATTCACGCTGGTGCGATTTGTATCTCCGATTACCTTGCAGCTTGCAAAGTAGTTTAACCGAAGTCTATGAAAGTTTAAATGAAATGGGGAAAAAAGTAGCACAGGAACCTTTTCAAAGTCACTGCGACATGAGTCGTGGCAATTTGAATGGTTCCATTGTGTACAATGGGGTGTAACTTGTCATGCAGTTTGGAACTGACAAATCACAGCAGTGTGAACAAGGGCTTAAAGCGGAGTTCCCCCCAATTCCCCCCACATTTGGTGTATTATTTTTTTTGGGGGGGGCGGAAACCCTCTTTCTAGCTCCCACTTCTTCCCGGCACACCCGCAGCGCCGGAAGGGAGATCACTTCTCCCCCTCCCTCTCGGCAATCATCTGGGACACATCACAGGTCCCAGATTATTGCCCGACCATTAACAGCACGCAGCACGGTTCGCGCATTCGCAGTGTGTGCCCGGTTGTGAAGCCACAGCTGGGCACTCACAGTGACAATGCCGGCGCCACAGAGAGGAGAGGAAGATGAGCGGGGCTTCGTTCCCCCGCATTGCTGGACCCTGGACCAGGTAAGTGTCCAATGATTAAAAGTCAGCAGCTGCAGTATTTGTAGCTGCTGACTTTTATTTTATTTTTTTTAAGCTTTAAAGTGGTTGTAAACTCAAAACTTTTTTTACCTTATCACATTCACTGCATTAAGGTGAAAAAGCACCCCACTAATTGTACTAACCCATTTCCCCAGCACCAAACACTGATTACCAATCCATGTGGTCCCAGCTGCAGCACAGCTCCTCACTTCCTGGGCTCACAAGGGACACTGAGAGCAGTGGAAGCCATAGGCTCCTGTGCTGTCAGTCAAACTCTTGTGAGGAGGGAGGCTTAGGAATGTGCGAGGATAGGTGCCCCCTTAGCGTCTGCCTTGCTAAGGAGGCACCCCGGAGCAGGAAGAAGCAGACTGCACCAGTGGGGGACCACAGAGCGGGTAAGTATAAAAATGTTTTTATTTTAAGACAAAAAAAATTGTCCCTTGATATCACTTTAAGTGACTGCTTGTTCCCCTTACCTGAAGCCAGATGCCTCCTGATTTCCTCACACAATTATGGGAAGGTGTATATAACTTCTCATGATCCCCCTCCATCATTGAAGTGATGATAAGATGCTGATGCTGACCTCTCCAAACTTTAGGAAAATTAAGCTGTGCGCTTTTTTTGTATTTCTAGAATTCTACTTTCATACGCAGATCTCCTCAGGCTGCTATGTTTCTAGATTATCAGCCCATAACGCCTATGGCTGCCTAGTGCAGCCAAATCACTTTCTATAAATGACCAGTATGTTAATTATGTAAATAATATAAATGATATGAATATGCATATCATTAAATATACTGTGCATATTAAATGGGTCATTAAATAGTTCCATGGTGGATTTTCTCATTTTACCCCTTGCTGAAAATAATTTATAAGCAGAGAAGTACTCAAATTAATGTATAGTTTATAGTTTAGTCCCTTTTTATTTCTCCTGTACTCTGTAATGCAAATAACATGAAATGTGCAATTCAAAGAACCACGCTGGAGGGTGAACAAATTACCTGTGCAGCTTTAATGAAAAGCTTGGTACAATTACCCTTCTTTTGGTAAACATTTATACTCAGTTGCAACTTGCATTGGACACGAGACTAGTCCTGGCAACATCCTGGCAAGAAGACACTGAAGCGGGAGTCATGCCTAGTTTTTTTTTACTTCTGCATCATTGTGGGTCATTGTAGTCCATAGTGCTAGTATATAAATATCTCAGTACAGCGCAAATACAAAAAACTCTTTACAGTGGAATACTAAATGCATAAACAAAAGTCCATATAGTGAATGATACAATATACAGTGATCAAGAAAGATCAAAAAAGAGTCCACTTGTGCAGTGTGTCTTTAATCAATATATCCAGTGACGATGTGATCCCTTCACCAATGAACTAGTTGGACTCTCACCTCATCGAATGGACCCCTGATAAATCAGATAGGTCAAAAACACATGTTCCCATCAAGGGTGAAGTATAAGGCTACAGCAAACCAAACGGAAGCATTTCCAGATAGAATCTCCTCAGTGTCATCAGATCAGGATAATGTCATATATGAAAAAGAACAAGCAAATCTAGTGCTCTCCGTTTGATAACAATTTATTAAAACAAATGAATAAGAACAAATTTCCACTCACATTTCTAAGCACTGATCTCCAGTGCCGAGTGCAAAGCAGGAAATAACATGCATGGATCAGTGTGTCAGCTGGCGGATGACGTCACGACGCGAGTCACGTGGTCCGTACGCGTTGCGTCCCAGGGAAAGGGCGGGACTTCATCAGCGGTGACGGAATGACGTCGGACGGCCGCTTTATACTAACACACTAAATTTAAACCAATAAACAGCGGAGTTATGCGCAAGGCAAATGCCGCTACTAGCGTGACACCGGAACATACATCTGTGATCGCTCCATACACAGAGGGAAAGGAGAGGGCATATAGAAAACTTTATGAGCGCCAAAAAATATTTAAAACAAAATTAAAATCAACACCAGAGAGAAGCGTACGTCAAGTCCGCTAATTAGGCAACAAAATATCACCCACTAATAGTTCTCGCATAAAATATGCAGAGAAACGAACGAGACGTTGCCCAAACGGACAATACAAAGCTTTAGACGAATCTCCCGGTAGGTCGCATGACCAATGATAAGAACTAACGAATATACCCGCAAATGCCGCTGACGTCATCAGAAAGCTACACTGATCCGTACATGAAGAAAAAACAAACAAACATACCTATAATTAAACACATACCATACAGGTAAAAAAGAAATCAAAAAATATATACAAAAAGTAAATATAAAAATAAAAATAAAAATATCACAATAAATATAAAAAATATAAAAAATATAAAAAAGAAGAATCAGATACTTCAGAATAAAACAATTATCTGTCCGAAATGAAACAATTTAAATCAAATTCCACATTTAAACCTCCCGGGGCAAGAACCCGTGTTTCATGGATCCAATAGGATTCACGTTTGCTTAATTGGCGTATGAAGTTACCTCCACGCCAATGCTTGGTGACCTTCTCAATCCCCCAAAAGCTCAAACTCCTGGGATTCTGGGAATGCACCAATTTAAAATGGCGAGACACATTATGAGTCTTCAGGCCCTTTTTAATATTATTTACGTGTTCACCCAACCTCACATGTAGAGGTCTGGAGGTTCTACCGATATATTGGAGACCACATCCACATTGTAACATATATACCACCCCTATGGTGGAACAAGTGATGAGTTTATCAATCTTGTATTCCTTATTATTACTAGTGGCTATGAAGGATTTTCTCCTTTTCATATTGCATCTAGAGTGCCTACATGCCGTACATCTACCACACGCATAAAAGCCGGATAGAAAAGAAAAAAGCCTGCTTTCAGTTTGTACAGGGGGATCAATAACACTCGGTGCTATTTGGTCACGCAATGATGGAGCCTTTTTATATATGAAAGAAGGCCGTGCGGGTAACAATGGACCCAACACTCGGTCTTGTTTCAGTATAAACCAGTTTTTGGCCACAACTTTTTCAAATTTTTTATACTGTACGTTATAATCAAGGACCATTCGGAAATTAACCCCTTCCACACCTGATTCTTTTGCCTTATCTTTAATCAGAAGGGACCTATCCATCTGCTGAACCCTAGATATTTCATGTTCAAGAGCAGATGGATCGTAACCCTTATCCCGAAACCTAGAGGACAATGTGTGGGCTTGATTCACAAAGTCAACCATGTAAGAACAATTCCGCCTTAGTCTAACGTACTGTCCCCTGGGGATATTGCATAACCAAGACTTATGGTGGCAACTCCCCAGGGGAATGTACGAATTCCGATCAGTTGGCTTAAAGTGGTTTTTCAGTACTAGCCCATCATTTGCTTTGGTGATCTCTAGGTCAAGAAACACCAACCGTTCTTGGCTGATATTCCACGATAACTGGATGTTTTTGTCGTTAACATTCATAGTACCGACAAATTCATCCAATCCTCGCCGATCACCATCCCATACTAAAATGAGATCATCAATGAATCTATTGTAGCAGATTAATTCCTTGGGGCGATTCCGAAAAACAACTTCCTCCTCCCAGTGGGCCATAAATAAATTGGCCACACTGGGAGCAAACTTGGCCCCCTTGGCAACCCCCCTTACTTGTAAATAAAACTGATGATTAAACCAAAAATAATTCCTAGATAAGCAAAAATTCAAGCATTTGAGAATATATTTTTTATGACACTCCGATAAATCGGAGTAAGTGGACATGGCCCACTGAACTGAAGCTCGCGCATCACTGTGTCCTATAATAGTGTACAGTGAGCCGACATCGGCTGTCACAAGAAAACAGGAGGCCGTGATATCCAATGACTCAAGAATTTGAATAATGTGTTTAGTGTCTTTAAGGAATGCTTTGGTTTTAAATACCAAGGGTTGTAGAAAAGTGTCAATGTACTGACCCACTCTAGAGGAGATAGAGTCAATACCGTTAACAATAGGCCTGCCAGGCGGGTTAACACAATCCTTATGGATTTTTGGCAGGCTGTATATAATGGGGGTACGGCAAAATAATGGGTCAAGATAAGATCCCTCTTTTTTATTGAGAATATTTTTATGTTTCCCTTCTTCTATTAGCCAGTATGGTGGTCAACCGAGATACACTTTACCTGTGTCTAATAGATATGGACCATTACAATATGGAGGAGCCGGTGAGGGAGGGGATTTTTTGGGTGCACAGAGTGGACCCGGAAGGGGCCCTTATGTGCAGCCCCCTATTCACCAGCCCATCCATCCACCATTTGCACCTCCACCTATCCATCAGGAGTGGTGGAGACAGCAACCGTACGGAACCCCCCAGTCGGGCAATCAGGTCCGAAAAAGAAAAGAGAGAGAGGAAGGAGAGGGGGCAGGAGAATTCAAAAAACAAAAACCCCAATAGGGACAGGCATATACAACTTAAGTGGATGTCCATTAAGCGATAATGAGTTAAAAGTTCTAGATAGGGGACTAAAATTCGCTCCGGTTAGGAATTTTAGTAAATTCCATACATATGTTAACATCCAAAAGTTTGTTAGGAATTTGAACATGAAAAAATATTTTCTATCCAACCCTGTTAGACAGGTGAAAATATTTGAAGATCATCACTCAAATCTCCGTAATAAATCCACGTTTAACCCCCTAAACACCGATAACAAGTTTTTGGATGTTTTTAAGAATGTTGTTATAAATGATTTAGACAATCTTAAAGTACGCAAAGTAAAGGACCCCCAGTTTATCAAATTGGGAATTGAATCCCTTAGGAGCAGGGATGACATAGTCATACGCCCCGCGGATAAAGGGGGGGGATTGGTGATTTTAAATAGAACTAATTATATGTCCGAAATGAATAAGCTTGTCAGTGACACTGACACATATCATATTTTGAACAAAGATCCTATGTTACAGTATAAGGATGAATTACACTGGCTAATAGAAGAAGGGAAACATAAAAATATTCTCAATAAAAAAGAGGGATCTTATCTTGACCCATTATTTTGCCGTACCCCCATTATATACAGCCTGCCAAAAATCCATAAGGATTGTGTTAACCCGCCTGGCAGGCCTATTGTTAACGGTATTGACTCTATCTCCTCTAGAGTGGGTCAGTACATTGACACTTTTCTACAACCCTTGGTATTTAAAACCAAAGCATTCCTTAAAGACACTAAACACATTATTCAAATTCTTGAGTCATTGGATATCACGGCCTCCTGTTTTCTTGTGACAGCCGATGTCGGCTCACTGTACACTATTATAGGACACAGTGATGCGCGAGCTTCAGTTCAGTGGGCCATGTCCACTTACTCCGATTTATCGGAGTGTCATAAAAAATATATTCTCAAATGCTTGAATTTTTGCTTATCTAGGAATTATTTTTGGTTTAATCATCAGTTTTATTTACAAGTAAGGGGGGTTGCCATGGGGGCCAAGTTTGCTCCCAGTGTGGCCAATTTATTTATGGCCCACTGGGAGGAGGAAGTTGTTTTTCGGAATCGCCCCAAGGAATTAATCTGCTACAATAGATTCATTGATGATCTCATTTTAGTATGGGATGGTGATCGGCGAGGATTGGATGAATTTGTCGGTACTATGAATGTTAACGACAAAAACATCCAGTTATCGTGGAATATCAGCCAAGAACGGTTGGTGTTTCTTGACCTAGAGATCACCAAAGCAAATGATGGGCTAGTACTGAAAAACCACTTTAAGCCAACTGATCGGAATTCGTACATTCCCCTGGGGAGTTGCCACCATAAGTCTTGGTTATGCAATATCCCCAGGGGACAGTACGTTAGACTAAGGCGGAATTGTTCTTACATGGTTGACTTTGTGAATCAAGCCCACACATTGTCCTCTAGGTTTCGGGATAAGGGTTACGATCCATCTGCTCTTGAACATGAAATATCTAGGGTTCAGCAGATGGATAGGTCCCTTCTGATTAAAGATAAGGCAAAAGAATCAGGTGTGGAAGGGGTTAATTTCCGAATGGTCCTTGATTATAACGTACAGTATAAAAAATTTGAAAAAGTTGTGGCCAAAAACTGGTTTATACTGAAACAAGACCGAGTGTTGGGTCCATTGTTACCCGCACGGCCTTCTTTCATATATAAAAAGGCTCCATCATTGCGTGACCAAATAGCACCGAGTGTTATTGATCCCCCTGTACAAACTGAAAGCAGGCTTTTTTCTTTTCTATCCGGCTTTTATGCGTGTGGTAGATGTACGGCATGTAGGCACTCTAGATGCAATATGAAAAGGAGAAAATCCTTCATAGCCACTAGTAATAATAAGGAATACAAGATTGATAAACTCATCACTTGTTCCACCATAGGGGTGGTATATATGTTACAATGTGGATGTGGTCTCCAATATATCGGTAGAACCTCCAGACCTCTACATGTGAGGTTGGGTGAACACGTAAATAATATTAAAAAGGGCCTGAAGACTCATAATGTGTCTCGCCATTTTAAATTGGTGCATTCCCAGAATCCCAGGAGTTTGAGCTTTTGGGGGATTGAGAAGGTCACCAAGCATTGGCGTGGAGGTAACTTCATACGCCAATTAAGCAAACGTGAATCCTATTGGATCCATGAAACACGGGTTCTTGCCCCGGGAGGTTTAAATGTGGAATTTGATTTAAATTGTTTCATTTCGGACAGATAATTGTTTTATTCTGAAGTATCTGATTCTTCTTTTTTATATTTTTTATATTTTTTATATTTATTGTGATATTTTTATTTTTATTTTTATATTTACTTTTTGTATATATTTTTTGATTTCTTTTTTACCTGTATGGTATGTGTTTAATTATAGGTATGTTTGTTTGTTTTTTCTTCATGTACGGATCAGTGTAGCTTTCTGATGACGTCAGCGGCATTTGCGGGTATATTCGTTAGTTCTTATCATTGGTCATGCGACCTACCGGGAGATTCGTCTAAAGCTTTGTATTGTCCGTTTGGGCAACGTCTCGTTCGTTTCTCTGCATATTTTATGCGAGAACTATTAGTGGGTGATATTTTGTTGCCTAATTAGCGGACTTGACGTACGCTTCTCTCTGGTGTTGATTTTAATTTTGTTTTAAATATTTTTTGGCGCTCATAAAGTTTTCTATATGCCCTCTCCTTTCCCTCTGTGTATGGAGCGATCACAGATGTATGTTCCGGTGTCACGCTAGTAGCGGCATTTGCCTTGCGCATAACTCCGCTGTTTATTGGTTTAAATTTAGTGTGTTAGTATAAAGCGGCCGTCCGACGTCATTCCGTCACCGCTGATGAAGTCCCGCCCTTTCCCTGGGACGCAACGCGTACGGACCACGTGACTCGCGTCGTGACGTCATCCGCCAGCTGACACACTGATCCATGCATGTTATTTCCTGCTTTGCACTCGGCACTGGAGATCAGTGCTTAGAAATGTGAGTGGAAATTTGTTCTTATTCATTTGTTTTAATAAATTGTTATCAAACGGAGAGCACTAGATTTGCTTGTTCTTTTTCATATATGACATTATCCTGATCTGATGACACTGAGGAGATTCTATCTGGAAATGCTTCCGTTTGGTTTGCTGTAGCCTTATACTTCACCCTTGATGGGAACATGTGTTTTTGACCTATCTGATTTATCAGGGGTCCATTCGATGAGGTGAGAGTCCAACTAGTTCATTGGTGAAGGGATCACATCGTCACTGGATATATTGATTAAAGACACACTGCACAAGTGGACTCTTTTTTGATCTTTCTTGATCACTGTATATTGTATCATTCACTATATGGACTTTTGTTTATGCATTTAGTATTCCACTGTAAAGAGTTTTTTGTATTTGCGCTGTACTGAGATATTTATATTTTGAAATGTGGGATTTGGTAATTTGACCTACAGTATTCTAGCTGCATTTTTTCTTCATATATTTTTTTCTGTTTCAGTTTTTTTAGCGCTGGTTGACTTTCTCACTATTTTTCATAGTGCTAGTATGGCTGTATTTATTGTGCTGTTTTTCCAAGCCACCACAGCTACACACTGTGCCTATGGCATTCCATATGAGATAAGAACTTTGGCTCCTACGTGGTATTTCTATTAGAAGGTTCTAGGGCCATCTTCTGTAAATTACAGATTATGACTGGTACATGGTGCTACCTTTGCTTAGAAGTCACGGTGACGTGGTTTAAACTGGCTAATAAAGCTATAGGCTAAAATTAATGTGCAAGGCTTGATATTACAAAGCTGGGTACACACATTGAGTTTTTCCTTTCATTCAACCAGTATGATGAATGAAAATAAAATTCAGATTCCACCATCCACATAAGTGATGTGAATGCAGGAATGTCCCCGCTACATTATTGTATTCTAACAGCAGTGACTCCCCCTATCAGAATACACTGATCCGCACTGATCAGCACTGCAGCCATTGACTGCAGTGCCTGATTGAATGTTGACTTTCCAGGAGGACCAATCAAAAGACACCAGTCTAAAAATTGGCTTCTGTTGAACAGACAAGGCTACACACAGATGGAAATTCGGCCAGTTTTTGGTGAGCCATCCTCATTTCGATACATGTGTACCCAGCTTAATTCTCAGTTTTATAGTCTTATATATCAGTGTGTAAGCCTTATCACTGTTAGAAGAGCCATTAAGACATTACAATATTGCTCATGGCCCACAGACTGTCAGTTGTTCTTACCAGAATAACTGTGTATCATAGCTATTTTGACTTCAATAGACATCTAGACAACATCATAACAGGAATTTCAAATTTCAAATATTCATATTTCGATGCTGCATGCATCACTGTATTTGGATATGATCCAGTATGGATATTATTGTTAATCATATTTTCTGCTTCTGGCACAGTATTGAAAACACCAACCAAGACATCTTCACAAAAAACATCAACACGTATCCCAACAACAAGAACAACCTTAACTCCACAAACTACTCGGTTAACAACACTCTGTACACCAACTTGCAAGTGGACACAGTGGTTTGATGAACACCGTGCTACTCCTGGACGTGATCTCGGAGGGGACTTTGAATCTCATCTAGCCATTATTAAGACTGGAAAAAATATCTGCTACAATCCTGTGCAAATTGAGTGCAGAGCAAAAGACAAGCCAACTAAAACAATTAAGGAATTACAACAAAACGTTCAGTGCAAAGTTCGTGAAGGACTAGTGTGCTACAATAAAGATCAAGTTACCAATGGAGGCCGGTGCTACAACTACATGGTCAGATTCCTTTGTTGCGAAAATATTTGCCAACCTACAACTACAACCCGCAACAGTACTAGCTATTCTGTCACGTGCACACCAGCGTGTGTGTGGAAACAATGGTTCAATACACATGTCCCAACATTTGGAATAGAAGGAGGCGATAAAGAAAATATTCAAAGGATAAAACAGTTGGGCTATAAAATATGTAATAAAGCCTATGGTATTATTTGCAGAGCAAAACAATTTCCTGAAAAAAGTCTTAAGGATTTAGACCAAAATGTCACCTGCGATTTAGAAGAGGGGCTTATATGTTATAATTCTGAACAACCTGATGGAATGTGCTATGACTATGAGATAGGCTATCTGTGCTGTGATGACACAAGTCACTGTCAAACTCCAACTACAGTACCTACAGTCTGTACTTTCAAAGGCTCTACTTTCTTCCCTAGTAAGTATCATTTTTTTTTTTTTAACATTTGAAGCTAAACAGTACAAGTAATATAACACCAATGAAAGCAGCTATATAATACGCAATTTTAAATGCCTTTACACTCACATGAACTTTAATGGTATCCCAGTCTTAGTCTGTAGAGTCCAATATTGAGTTGGCCCACCCTTTGCAGTTATAACAGCTTCAACTTTTCTGGAAAAGCTGTCCACGAGGTTTAGGAGTGTCTATGGAAATGGTTTACCATTCTTCCAGAAGCGCGGTTGTGAGGTCAGGCACTGATGTTGGACGAGAAGGCCTGGTTCGCAGTCTCTAATTCATCCCAAAGGTGTTCCTTTGGGTTGAGTTCAGGACTCTGCGCAGGCCAGTCAAATTCCTCCACCCCAAACTCATTAATCCATGTCTTTATGGACCTTGCTTTGGGCACTGGTGCACAGTCATGTTGGAACAAGAAGGGGCCATCCCCAAACTATTCCCACAAAGTTGGGAGCATGAAATTGTCCAAAATGTCTTGGTATACTGACGCCTTAAGAGTTTCCTTCACTGGAATTAAGGAGCCAATCCCAGCCCCTGAAAAACAACCCCACACCATAATCCCCCCATCCACCAAATTATTTGGATTAGTGCACGAAGGAAGGTCCATAAAGACATGAATGAGCGATTTTGGGGTGGAGAAACTTGACTGGCCTGCACAGAGTCCTGACCGGAACCCTGTAGAACACCCTTGGGATTAATTATAGGGGAGACTGTGAGCCAGGCCTTCTTGTCCAACATCAATGTCTGACCTCACAAATGCGCTTTTCATGTGACAACACTGGAGAATTGACACTTTACTACAATGTAAAGTAGTGAGTTTACAGCTTGTATAAGAGTGTAAATTTGCTCTCCTCTCAAAATAACTCAACTGGGTGATGTCCCCGCCCCTTATGATGTCACAGTCCCAGCATCCTCTGGGACTGTGACATTATAAGGGGCGGGGACATCACCCGGTGACCCTGCTCATTGCTCCTATATAAGTCGCCACAGAACGCGTCCCTGTCATTGTGGCCAGAGAGACGTTGAGTCAACATCTCAAGGAAGAAGAGAACAAGAGAAGAGAAGGCGGCATCGGAGACAGAAGACCGGGCCACCGCTAGTAAAAAAGCTGGAAGAAGAAAGCGGAGGCCCGCAAGAAGAACCGAAGAGGGGGACAAGACCCCCGAAGTCGGAAGAAAAGGTAGTGACAGAAGACCGGGCCACTGCTAGTAAAAGAGATGGAAGAAGAAAGCGGAGGCCTGGCAAGAAGAACCAAAGAGGGGGACAAGACCCCCGAAGAGGGGGACAAGACCCCCAAAGTGGGAAGAAGACCTCTGGATGGTAAAGCGACGAAGAAAAAAGCCGGGCTCCTCCACTAGTAAAAGAGCTAACAGAAGATAGCGGAGGAGTCCGGCAAGAAGACCCCCAGAGCTGTGCAAATAATTATTTTAAAACCTTGTGTTGTGTTATATTTACATTTTTTTCATCAGGTGAATGGGTAGGGGTAAATTGTACCCCATACTCATTCACATAGGGTGGGGGGCCAGTATCTGGGGGCCCCCTTATTAAAGGGGGCTTCCGGATTCCGATAAGCCCCCCGCCCACAGACCCTGACAACCAACGGCCAGGGTTGTTGGGAAGAGGCCCTTGTCCTCATCAACATGGGGACAAGGTGCTTTGGGGTGGGGGGGCCGCAGGGCCCCCCTTCCCAAAAGCACCCCCCCATGTTGAGGGCAAGCAGCCTGGTACGGCTCAGGAGGGGGGCACTCGCTCGTCCTCACCCCCTTTCCTGACCGGCCGGGGCTGCGTGCTCGGATAAGGGTCTGATATGGGCTTTGGGGGGACCCCACGCCATTTTTTTCGGTGTAGGGCTTCCCCTTTAAGTCCATACTAGGTGAGGGGGCTAGCGAGGTGTCAATCTCATTGACTTCCTTTGCTAGTCCCATCTACCTGGAGCCACGTTCAAAATGAACGGACTTTCCTCCATGTGTGGGCAAGTCCGTTCATTTCAAAAGTCCGGTGGACTCCCGCCATAGTCCGGCGGTTTGTCCGCCGCACGTAGTCCGCCGGAAAAATCCGGTCGTGTGTGGGCAGGTCCGCTCGTTGGGAAGGTCTGGTGGACCTCTGCTTCAAAGTCCGGCGGTTTGTCTGCTGGGCTAAGTCCGCTGGATAGTACGATCGTGTGTACGCGGCATAAGTGAAAATCCTCAAATTGGGCCCAAAGTGTCAATATTTTGTGTGGTCACCATTTTTTTCCAGCACTGCCTTAACCCTCTTGGGCATAAAGTTCACCAGAGCTTCACAGGTTGCCACTGGAGTCCTCTTCCACTCCTCCATGACGACATCATGGAGCTGGCAGATGTTAGAGATCTTGTGCTCCTCCACCTTCCGTTTGAGGATGCCCCACAGATGCTCAATAATGTTTAGGTATGGAGAGATGCTTCACCAGTCCATCACCTTTACCCTTTAGCAAGGCAATGGTCATCTTGGATGTGTGGTTGGGGTCGTTATCATGTTAGAATACTGCTCTGTGGCCCACTGTACATGTTGGCATTCATGGTTCCCTCAATGAACTGTAGCTCCCCTATTCCAGCAGCACTCAAGCAGCCCCAGATCATGACACTTCCACCACCATACTTGACTGTAGGCAAGACACCCTTGTCTTTGTACTCCTCACCTGATTGCCACCACACACGCTTGACACCATCTGAACCAAATAAGTTTATCTTGGTCTCATCGGACCACAGGACATGATTCCAGTAATCCATGTCCTTAGTCTGCTTGTCTTCAGCAAACTGCGTGTGGGGTTTCTTGTGCACCATATTTAGAAGAAGCTTCCTTCTGGGACGACAGCCATGCAGACCAATTTGATGCAGCGTGTGGCTTATGGTCTGAGCACTGACAAGCTGATCTCCCATCGCCAAACTCTGTAGCAATGCTGGCAGCACTCATACGTCTATTTCCCAAAGACAATCTCTGGATATGACGCTTAGCATGTGCACTCAACTTCTTTAGTCAACCATGGCAAGGCCTGTTCTGAGTGGAACCTGTCCTGTTAAACCGCTGTATGGTCTTGGCCACCATGCTGCAGCTCAGTTTCAGGGTCTTGGCAATCTTCTTATAGCCTAGGCCATCTTTATGTAGAGCAACAATTATTTTTTTTCAGATCCTCAGAGAGTTCTCTGTCATGAGGTGCCATGTTGAACTTCCGGTGACCAGTATGAGAGAGTGATAGTGATAAATTTACCACACCTGCTCCCCATTCACACCTGAGGCCCTGTAACAAGTCACATGACCAGGGGTGGATTAGGATCATCATGGTCCTACTGCTGAGGGTTTTGGTGGGTCTTTTTATGAAAATATAGAAAATGAAAACACAATTTTTTTTTGTTAAAACAAATTAAATTAATAAGACAGCGGGGGTGAGAGAGGGGTTAAATGAGAGAGGGGAGTGATAGAGAGAGAGGGGGCTGAAAGAGAGTGGATGAGAGGGAGAGGGGAAGAGAGAGAGAAGGGGTGAACAAGAGAGAGAGAGGGGGATGAGAGAGAGAGGGGGGATGAGAGAGAGAGGGGGTGATAGAAAGGGGAATAGAAAGAGGGTGAAAGAAAGATAGGGTAAGAGAGGGGGTGAAGGGGTGAGAGAGAGAAAAAGGGGAGAAAGAGGGGGCAAAAGAGAGAGTGTGGGATGAGTTTGTGGGGGGCACAGCATAGTACATTACATGGGGGGGGGTAATAGCACAGTACATTATATGGTTGGCACAGCAGAGTATGTTACATGGGGGGGGGGGGGGCAAAGCACAGTATATCACATGTTGGGCACAGCACATTACATGGCAGATACATGGATACAGCACATTACAGGGTGGGCAAAGCACAGCGCATAACATGGTGGGCACAACACGACAGTGGGCACTGTGCAGCACATTCAATGGTGGGCACAGAACGTTACATGGTGGGCACAGCACAATACAGCACATTACATGGTGGGCACAGCACATTATATGGTGGGCACATGACATGCTTGGTACTGCACAACACAGCACATTACATGGTGGGAACAACACAGCACATGCACACAGTGGGCACAGCACCTTATATGGTGGGCACAGCATGTGACAAGGCGAGCACAGCTGAGCACATTAAATGGTGGGAACTGCACAGCACATTATGTGGTGGGCACAGCATATTATATGGTGAGTACGGGCGCCTGCTGGTTAGGATGTCATCAACCCTCCTCCACCAGACAGCTGCCTGTAGCTTCCGGACACTGAGAATCTGTGTGAGTGGAACAGATCCTGTGATAGGGCTGAGCATCAGCTTAGACAGGACTTGGCTGCAGTGACTGACACTTGTCTCCTCCATGTGTGCACAATGGGCTCCTCTTTCTTCAGGATGGCACACAGATATTCATAAGCCACTGTTATGGGCCTATATCGAGGAAGGGGCCTGGAGCTGCAGCTCCAATAGCCCATATGTTCCTCCAGGCCTGCACATAACACTGGGGAGGGAAAAAGGCTAATTGGGCCCAATTTGGACATTTTCACTTAGGGGTGTACTCACTTTTGTCACCAGCGGTTTGTTGAGTTATTTTGAGGGGGACAGCAAATGTACACTGTTATACAAGCTGTACACTCACTACTTTACCTCATAGCAAAGTGTAATTTCTTCAGTGTTGTCACATGAAAAGATAATAAAATATTTACAAAAATGTGAGGGGTGTACTCACTTTTGTGAGATACTGTACAATGCAAGGCTCCTGCATGAATACCTACCTTTCAAATGTCACCCTCTTCAGCATTAGGAGCCCCACAAAACTCTATAATCAGTGGGTGGGTCTCTTTGTCGGAGCTTGTGGGCGGAGTCGTGATGTCACAATACTCCCCACCCAGCTCTACACTCTCCTACTCTTCCTGATGGCTCTGGGAGCTGACTGCACCATGACTATCCTCCTCAGTCACACTGATCACGCCCCATGATGAGTAACATTCAGTCAAAACTCAGGAAAGGCACCACATGACTTCAGCATGCCCAATCATGCTGAGCTGTGGAACAGCCAATCCTGGGAAAGCTGGAGACGAATGGAGGAGGGATATGAAGCTGGGAATTGTAACATACTCACTGCTCTTCCATGAGATAAAGAAATCAGATGTCAGTCACAGCAGTGGGGAATGTGGTGACACAACCTTATCTGTGTGTTTTTTTATCTTACTGAAAAAAGACATGAGGACTGCTCAGAGCTAGATTAACTCTTCATGGCAAAACTGGGCACAGATGAATTGACATACTTTACTGTACCAGGTAGAAGTCTAAATAATTTTTTTTTTTTCAGGTTTACATCCACTTTAAAGCTGTTATAGCTGCAAAAGGTGGACCAACTCAATATTGAACACTACGGACTGAGACTGGGATGATCACAATTTGATTGATTAACGTAGGGGCCACTGTAATATAGGCCCAATACACTGACACTGCACACAATTGCCGTCTGCCGGCCGCTACATTGTACAGACATTGCAGAGCTTCAGGGGACCTGGGCCTGTGTGCCAAGTGCACTCCTGCTCAAGTCTAGGACCAACACACTTTGCCTCCCTGTCAGGTGGAGTGATCTCCACCCAACAGGAGTTCCTGGTCCCAGCACTATGTCATCATTCAGGGCCAGCCCGGGAGCCTCGATGGGAGAGGAGTGCTGGCGGTGCTGCGAGCATCAAGGAGCCGCTGTACAAGTGAGCAGAGCAATAATCTAAGGGGTCTGGTTTGCCAGTGGCAGATGATTTTGTCCTATTCTATGTTGTGTCAGCTCAGTGTGAACTGCCTGAAGTGGAGGGGGAGGAGGGAGAAGAGGTTAATTAACAAGACTATTTGTATTATGCAGACTGAAGGTGGTTAACATACTACCACTGACCAGTGGCAGGTAATAATCCCCTTTGTGTGCTGCATTACTGGCAGTGGCAGTGAGTGTTAAATAACCATTTATGCTGCAGCATGAAGGGGTTTATAAACACTGACACTATTGCCACTAATGCAGCACAAAGGGGTTAATTAACTGCCACTGGTCACTGATGCATCGTGCTGCATAATACAGATAGTGTTGTTAATTAATTAAAGGATAAGTTCACCTTTTGGAATATGTTACACATTCCACCCATTTTTAGGGTGGAACATGTAACAAGTTCCCACTCCTGCAGGTCTCCCTGATCCGCTTCCTCTAGTGACAGCAGGCCAGGGATCTTCTCCCTGAACTAGCTGTCACAGGTTAAAAAAAAAAAAAAAAAGTGGTTGTGTAAGGCTTCATCAGCCTGACTGTCATTCATTTACAGAGCTCTGTAAATGGGAAATAGAAGTACCGACAGTCTCTGCATCTGTCAGCTTGTAGTTCTCAATGAACTACCAGGATGCTGTTAGGCACTCTGGTAGTTCATTGTCTTTTCCTGTCAATGTGTAACTGCCTGCCCAAATGATGTACGAGCAGACAGATACACTGACAAGCCTGCAGCAGTCCTGCATGGCACTTGCGATCTGCCGATCGTGGGTGCAATGCTTTTCAGGCTACTATTAAAAAAAAAAACAATAAATGCACATTTTTTTATTTCCAAAAATATGTGCATGTATTTTTATTTTTTAAAGGTGATCTTATGTTTACCCCCCCCCCTCCCAAGAGTTAACCACCTCCAGTCAGTTCACATGCCATCAATGCTGGGGGTTATTATTACGTAAGCTTGCACCATTGCTGGGGTAGATTGTTTCAGAAATTGGCACTGATACTGGGGGTTATTATTGCTGTTACTGACATCAATGCTCTGGGTTGGTATTGTGTAAATTTTCGCTGATGCTGGGGGTTATTATTGCTGCTGCTGACACCAGTGATGTGGGTTGTTATTGCGTAAACTGGCATTGAAGTTTTTGGTTATTATGGAAACTGGTATTTATGCTGGGCTTATTATTTCCTAAACTGACATCTATTCAGGGTGGATATAATTGCATAAACTGGCACTGATGCTGGGGGTTATTATAGCTGCAGCTGACACCAATGATGTGGTGTAGTTATTGCGTAAACTGACACTGATGTTTTCGGTTATTATGGAAACTGGTATTTATGCTGGGGGTTATTATTTCCTAAACTGACACCTATTCAGGGTGGATATAATTGCATAAGCTGGTACTGATGCTGAGGGTTATTATTGCTGCTACTGAGACTAATGCTGTTGGTTGTTATTGCATAAACTGGAACTGATGTTTTCAGTTATTATGGAAACTACCATTTATGCAGCAATTATTATTCCCTAAACTGGCACCTATGCTGGGTGGATATAATTGCAGAAGCAGGCACTGATACTGCGGGCTATTATTGTGTAAACTGGCACTTATGCAGATGGTCATTAAGAAATATTTTCAATATGTTTCTGTTATGACACTTTAAAGGGGAGTTCCACCCAAACGTGCCTAAACTGCTTTAAGGAGTCCTGACCTCCTGACGTGCGGAATCGGGTACCTCGTTTTGACAGGTACCCAGCTCCCACTTCAGCTCGGGTCACCTAGGTGGCCCCTCCCTCCCTGCAATCTTCTGGGACACATCACAGGTCCCAGAAGATTGCCTGGCCATTCAGGACACGCAGCGTGACTTACACATGTGCAGTGAACACACGGCTGTGAAGCCACAAGCTGTCACAGGTGCTCACAGTAGTGCTCACAGTAGTGATTTCAGTGCCATGAAGAGGTGGGGGAGAGAACCGAGGTTTCAGGCAGCCCCGTTGCTGGACCATGGGAAAGGTGAATTTGTGTTTATTAAAAGTCAGCAGCTACACTTTTTGTAGCTGCTGACCTTTAATAAACACAGAAATGGATGGAACTCAGTTTTAATGGTAATTAAAATATGTAATTGGTTTTTACAAAGCATTGTTTGCGTTTTCACTTTATTTATAGCCATAAAAAATATCAACAAAATCCTCGGCACCAGGCCCAGGATATTCTTAATCTGGCCCTGGCCTCTTGTAATCCCTAGTGCAGACTTGATGAAGGAGGTGTAGTTTTTTAAACCAATTAGATGTCTTGCATTTGCTCTAGAGGTCGACCGATATGGGTTTTTCTCTGGCAGCTGAGTTGGCCGCCGGGTATATATAATGCTGATTTTTCTGGGCCGATATGTTAGGCCGATTTTTTTTTTTTTCCTTTTTTGTTTTTTTTCTTCATCTCATAAAATCTAACCGACATCCCTCACACTGGGGCATTTTTCAGGCGCTATTGGGCTAAAAATAACACCTGTAAAGTGCCTGCAAAAAGGGCTCCCCTGCAGTCTGTGTGCTTTCACACTGAGGCGATGCGCTGGCAGGACGTTAAAAAATGTCCTGGAAACAGCATCTTTGGAGGGGTGTATACTGGTCCTCCACTACTCCTGCCCATTGAAATTATTCTAAGTGTTATAGGTTATAAGTGCCCAGCTAGCAGCTGAATAGCGACGCTAAAATGATGGTAAAGCACCGTTAAAACTAGCAGCATTTTACCGGCAACGCCTGCCTGCTCCAGTGTGAAAGCAGCCTTAAGTAATACGTGATACAGAAAATTTCTCACATTTAAACATTTGTTAAACAAACCTCCAATCAGTTCACTTGCATGTATAATTTAGATAAAAAAAAAAAAAACTATATATTAAATATTAAATACACAAAAACAGGTAATCAAAACTTTTGGACGAAAAAAATGGGCTAACTTTACTGTTTTTTTTTTTTTTAAATCATTAGTGTATTTTTTCCCCAAAAATTGTGTTTGAAAGACCTCTGCACAAATACCGTGTGACATAAAATATTGCAACAACCGCTATTTTATTCCCTAGGGTCTCTGCTAAAAAAATATATATATATCATTTTTGGGGGTTCTAAGTGATTTTCTAGCAGAAAATACAGGATTTTAACTTGTAAGCAACAAGTTTCAGAAAAGATTTAGTCTTTAACCACTTTCAGACTGGACCATTTTGCTGGCTTAAGACCAGACCACTTTTTGCGATTCGGCACAGTGTCGCTTTAACTGACAATTGTGCGGTCGTGCAATGTGGCAACCAAACAAAATTGATGTCCTTTTTTTTCCCACAAATAGAGCTTTTTGGTGGTATTTGATCACTCCTGCGGTTTTAGTTTTTTGCGCTATAAACAAAAATAGAGAGACAATTTTGAAAAAAACGCATTATTTTTTACATTTTGTTATAATAAATATCCCACAAAAATATATAAAAAAAAAATAATTCCCTCAGTTTAGGCCGATACGTATTCTTCTACATATTTTTGGTAAAAAAAATCGCAATAAGCGATTATTGAATGGTTTGCACAAACAAAATAGGGGATAGTTTTATGGCATTTTTATTAATAATTTTTTTTTACTAGTAATGGCGGCGATCAGCAATTTTTATTGTGACTGCAACATTATGGCTGACACATCGGACATTTTTGACACATTTTTGGGACCATTGTCATTTATACAGCAATCAGTGCTATACAAATGCAGTAATTCCTGTGTAAATGACACTGGCAGTGTAGGCACTAAGTGTTCTTAGGGGCGTGTTACTAGCAGAGCGGCATATAAAAATGGACGTACCTGTATGCCAATATGCCTGCCCGTGCCATTCTGCCAAAGTACATCAGCGTGCGCCGGTCGGGAACTGGTTAAATGGTTAAACTGAGAACTCCTACACACAGAGCTCAGTTCATGCATAAGTATAAACATTGTATCTCTTTGGTCTTTTCTTGGCAGACTGCCCATAAAGGAGAAAAGTTGCTCCATTGAAGACTTCAGGCAACTTGCATTGACTTCTATTACAGAAGATATATCGGATGATATTTGGCGTTTTTTAATTAAATGGCATCAGCCTTTTTTATCAGCAGTTAAAAACGCCAAATATCAGCCGATATATCGGTCGACCTCTACTTATAAGTTTAGGGAACACTAGTCCAATGTCCGTTCGTGAGGCCAGAAGTAAGGAACGGGGTATTCTGTGCTGCTTGTAGTTCCAAACCAATTGCAGGAGATCTGCTTGCAGTTTTTTGATGTGTGCTGGGGGGACAGGAATAGGTAGGGTTTGGAACAGGTACAGGAGCTTCGGAAAGAGGGACATCTTAACAGAAGCAATGCATTCCAGTAGGGAAATATGAAACTTCTTCCATTTTTGTATGGTTGATCTAATCTGCTGATAGAGAGGGGGAAGTTTTCCTTATACAGTGAGGAGAAAGTTGGAGTAATATGAACCCCCAAATACTTTAGAGCAGTGGATTTTCACAAGTAAGGGAAACAAGTCCTTAAATGTCGGACTTCGTCCAAGGATATGTTAATGTGAGGGCCTCTGACTTAGACGTGTTAATTTTGTATCTGAAAAGGCACCGTAACAGTCAAGTTCAACATGCAGCATGGACTGTGAGTACACGTGGGCTGCGAGTGAACGTGGGCTGCGAGTGAACGTGGGCTGCGAGAATGCCAGGTAGGGGGTACTTGGTGAAGAGGGGCAGCTGCTGCCACCTGCAAAGGTGGGTGGGGGGAAGAGGGTTGAACTTGGGGACTGAACTTGGGGTAGATGTAGCAGGTGAGGATCCCATGGTTTATACCAGGCTGAAGAGTATAGGGAAGAGGATGTGGGTGGACTGATCCCCCCCCCCCCCGGGAACTGAAAAGGAGAACCATTAGCAGAGGTATGAGGTGCCGGGGGTCCTGCAGTGCCCCTAGAGAAGCTGGGGTCCCAGGACCAAAGTGGCCTCTGAGACTTAGGAGAGGCAGGTGCCTAGGTGGGAGCATGGTGGAGTGCTCTAAATGCCTTGCCACTGGCAGCTGATGGGCTTAAGATTGTAGCAGGCCAGGGTGAGCAGGAAAGTCTATGGAATGGTCTGGAAGCTGGGGAACCCTGGGCTGGTCTGTCCAGTGCACGGGTGCAGGAAGTTTGGATGCTGTCCTCAGCAGACACGGGAAAGCATCAGAGCATTGTGTGTAGGACAGGGGGGCCAAGCTGGGTGACAGAGCCTGTGCTCCGTGCAGTAAAGCAGTTAGGGAGGCTGCTGAGGGGGAAGCATCCACCGATCCCGCTTGTGAAGGTGGCCATCTTTTGTCCGGGGCCAGCATTGAGATGTCTGCAGGGACCCAAACTCTCGCTGGAGCAGAGGAGGAAGGCTAGGGTTAGGCATGGGATCGAGAAGGAGAGGCATCCGGCACCATCTTGTCTGCTCTGCCCTAGCGGCATGTCAGCCCATGTAAAGTAATCTCGGAGGGTAGCAGAAGAACCCAGAGGAGGTTGGGATGATCCCCTAGCTTTGGCTGAATGGGTGGTCCTGGATCTGCTCATGTATTGAGCGAGGAAAGTGCCCTAAATCAGGGTTTAGCTGCAGGCTCAGGAAGAGCTACTATCCTAAGCATCCATGCAGGTAGGCTTGGTCACACACCAAATTTCTTAATTTACCCAAAAATGTTGACAAAAAAGTACAACTTCAAAAAATACACCATGCCTCTTACTAAATGCCTTGGAGTGTCTACTTTCCAAAAAGGGGTAATTTGGTGGATATTTATACTGCCTCAAGAAATAAGATAGGCCATCAGTACATCAGGATTGATCAATTTTTAGATACATATACCAGAGTTTGTAGACTTATAACTTTCCTATAGACCAAATAATACACTGATTGGGGTTATTTTCACCAAAGAAATATAGCAGAATACATTTTGGCCTAAATTTATGAAGAAAGATCATTTATTGGCAATATTTTATAACGAAAACAAAAAAAAGTGTTTCTTTTTTTTAAAACGTTCATTCTTTTTTCATTTATTTAGCAAAAAAAAACAAAAAAAACAAAAAAAACTGTGGTGATTAGGGATGAGCTTCATGTTCGAGTCAAACCCATGTTCGACTCGAAAATCGGCTGTTCGACCGTTCCCCGAATTCCGAACATTATGGGCCATTCGTGCCAAATTCGAGTGCACGTTACGCCCATAATTCACTGCGGCATTGCAGTGCATTGCTGGCTGATGATTGGCCAAGCATGCACTATGACCCACATGCTTTGGCCAATCACAGCGTGGAAAAAACGGAGAGCAGTAATTGGCCAAAGCCAGGGTGGCTTTGGCCAATTATGGCTCGGGGGTTTAGTACACGCCCCAGAGTATATAAGTCAGACTGCGCAGTGGCCTTGTGTAGTGTGTTGCATTGGCGGAGAGAGATAGACAGAGAGACAGTGTCTTTGAATTTAATTTGAAGCTGTTGCAATAACAGTCTGTGTATTGTGCCACCTGCACAGTGTATACCTGCGGAGACACTGCGGGGATCCCAGCGCTGACTTTTCTTATATTAGGAGGCCGGGGCCACCCGTCACCTGACCTGGCCCCTTCTGACGCTGATGAGGGGAGCCATGGGGTTCTCCACTTGCGTTACATCAGAGGGGGGTGGGGTCACCCATACGTCACTGGGAAACCCCATGGGTTCCCTCATCAGCGTCAGTGGGGGCGGGGTCAGGTGATGGGTGGCCCCACCCTCTAATATAAGAAACGTCAGTGCTGGGATCCCCGCAGTGTCTCCGCAGTGGAGACAGAAGACGGATGCATGTATGGACAGCGCTGGACTGTGAGATCCCCCGTCGCTGGATCAGATCAGCCATCCCTGGACCCCGCAGAGATGATCATCTGTCGCTGGAGTGGATTAGCACCGCTGGAATCTTTTTTTTATTTTTTTTATGTTTAATAAAGGAATTTTTCAAAAGTGTGTTTGTCTTATTTAACCATTTTTACACTTTCTTTGTGAAATGGTAGGGGTACTTTTGTACCCCCTTACCATTTCAAACGGGGGGGTCGGGATCTGGGGGTCCCCTTGTTAAAGGGGGCTTCCAGATTCTGATAAACCCCCCGCCCGCAGACCCCCACAACCACCGGCCAGGGTTGTGGGGATGAGGCCCTTCTCCACATCAACATGGGGACATGGTGCTTTGAGGGGTCACAGACCCCCAAAGCATCCTCCCAATGTTGAGGGCATGTGGCCTGGTACGGTTCAGAAGGGGGGGCGCTCTCTCGTCCCCCCCTCTTTTCCTGCGGCCTGCCAGGTTGCGTGCTCGGATAAAGGGTCTGGTATGGATTTTTAGGGGGACCCTCACGTCAAATTTTTTTAAAAATTTGATGCGGGGTTCCCCTTAATATCATACCAGGCCTGAAGGGCCTGGTAATTGAATTTAGGGGAACCCCTACGCTTTTTTTTTTTTATCAATGAATGAATTGTCGGCTAATATAGAGAACACTCATTGAGTGTTCTCTGTATTACGGGAGCCGGCATTGGAAAGTGATTTTAAAAGACTTTTTTTCCTTGCGAAATGACACTTTGTGCAGGGACAGTTCTAAGCACGGGAAACATGTGCCCCTTCACAGGCATACTATAGACACCCCCCCAGGTACGAAATTTAAAGGAATATTACACTTTTATTGTTTCACTTTAATCATTATTAAAATCACTGCTCCTGAAAAAACGTCAGTTTTTAAAACTTTTTTTTGCATTGATCCATGTTCCCTGGGGCAGGACCCGGGTCCCCAAACACTTTTTAGGACAGTAACTTGCATATTAGCCTTTAAAATTAGCACTTTAGATTGTGAACGTTCGAGTCCCATAGACTTTAATAGGGTTCTAAAGTTCACAAGTTTAGGTCTGTTCGCAGGTTTTGGTGCGAACCGAACAGGGGGGTGTTCAGCTCATCCTTATTACTGGGTCTTGAGGATGGGTCGCTGGCCAGAGCTTGCACAGTATGCAATTGAGCTACTGACCTTTCCTGCATCCAGCGTTCTTTCGGAAAACGCACATTCAGTGCTGCTGGAGTCTTTGTAACCGGTCACAGGGTGCGCCTGTCCACCGACTCGGTTGATCGACTGACAATCATAAAAATGAATCAGTCTTGGATCACCACCAGCTACCAAGCACCTGAAGCTGATGTAACCGAATAATGTTTTTTTGAAATGGCAGATCCCTTCAAGACTGCCTATGCTGATTCTGAGTGAGTATCCTGTTATGCTGAGTGACTACCCTCTTCCTCCTCAATGATCATGCTGATAGCTGGGAAGAGCATTTTTGGCTCTGGGCGCCACCACCAGTGGCTAAGGCCCAATTTTTCAGCCTCTGTTTAACAGGGGCGTGTACTTACAATTTTTGACCCAATACTTTGCAGCAGGGCTCATTCCTGCTCTCCAACTAGAATTTCTGCGAGGTGTTGCAGTGTTTTGGCACCAGTGCCTAAGGCCCTGTTCAACAGGTGCATGTAATTACAATTCGTGATATAATATTTCACAGCAGGGCTCATTCCAGAGCCCACCAAGAGTAACTGTGAGGGCTTACAGTGTTATGTTACCAGCACCACCACCAAAGCCCAATTTTTCTACCACTGTTAAACAATGGCATGTAATTATAATTCTTGATATAATAGTTCACAGGAGGGCGTTCCAGCGCCCACCAAGAGTCACTTTGAGGGCTTACAGTGTTGTGGCAACACCAACACCCAAATTTCTGCAGAGCATATAGGGCAGGCCCCTACTTTCAAACATCCAACTTACAAACGTCTCCTACTTGCAAACAGAAGGAGACAACAGGAAGTGAGGTGAAATCTACCCCTAGGAAGGGAAGTTCACTCCTGTAAGAGTTGATATGGGAAAAACGTGTCTCCTCTCCACTGATGCTTTATCCCAATTCTTGTTTTACCAAAAACCCAAAGTTTTCTAAAAACATTTGTCATTGGGACAGAAAGTGAGGTGAAATCTTCTGAAGAGGTGCACAGACAGAAAAAAAAAATGTTACAGGGGTGATAAGCCTTCTCTATGTTTTCCAAAAAGCTTAAAAATAGATTTTTTTGACTGGCGCTACACTTTAAAAATGTACCAGTTCAAAATTACAAACAGATTCAACTTAACACAACAAACCTACACAGTCCCTGTCTTGTTTGCACCGCCTGTATACTGCTGTTCTGAGTGTATATAGGGCCTGGGGGCCACACGCATTTCCTTTTTTTAATATGGGTACAGGGTTCCCCTTAATATGCGTACAAGACCCAAATAGGCTGGTAATGGGCAGGGAGGGCTACCCATGCCATTTTTCTGAATGATTTTCAACCATATTGCAGGAACCAGATATAACATTAAAACCGCAAGCAGTTTTAAATGGTGTTATTTCCGTTTAATGTCATTTTGTACCTACAGCAGCTTTTATGACCCTCTTCTGTGCCTAACTGGCAAGATGTTCTATACTGTGCAGGAGCTTTGCCTGTTCAGTGTTAGAGCTTGCACACTCAGTCCTGGGGTCTTTAATACCACTTTCAGGATTGAGACTTACCTATTGAAATAATTTCCAACTGGTCCTAAGCTTATCCATTTTGGCAAGATGTCCATCCAGCCAAGCAGTCAGGTGTTGTCTTGGATAGCAGATGACCATCTTGAACATGGTTGAACATTGAGCATTCAGCTGTAGTTTGGGTTTGCTAGCTTATTCTTCTTGCTGTTCTGCCTCAGCTATCTCATCTGTGGTTTCCTTTGTTTCTGGTTCTCAACTTTGTTCTTGCTGCTTTACTTCTTCTGCAGATAGTTTCTTCTTGCAAGTACATTTATAGGCATCTAAGGCTTCATGTACACGAGATGCTGTTTAACCTCTCCTGAATGATTAAACTTGACAACTAGAAACCAGTGTCTAAAAATGTCTGTTTAGCCACGTTTACATGCCGCGTTTAGCGCGTTTAGCTGTGAGTTTGCGTCTAGAAGCATTTGTAAAAATGAAAAAGGTCTGTAAACGAAATGCTGCTAAATGCAAGTTACCACATTTAGCAGCATTTACAGGCTATTACGGGCATTTGGATTTTCAAATGCCTCTGAACATCCATCTGAACATTTTTTTTGCGTTCCAAAAAATGCTTCTTAACTCAACAGACTAGAAACTACTATAAACGACCCTGTGTACATGTATTGATAAGATAACGTAGAGGAGAGTTCAGAGGCAGCTGAAAAAAATGCCCAACTGCTCCTAAATATATGTTTACCAGCAGCAGTGTACATGAGACCTGAACGACTGGGGCAACTGTGTATATACAGTAATATATATATATATATATATATGTGTGTGTGTGTGTGTGTGTGTGTGTGTGTGTCGTGCTCATAAGTTTACATACCCTGCCAGAATTTATGATTTCTTGGCCATTTTTCAGACAATGTGAATGATAACTGTGACAGAACAAACTGTCACTGTGTGCTTTGGAAGGGGCTGTGGGCTCGCCTCCTACCCACAGAGTATGGCCCAGCAGAGAACATGAGATTTGGAGGGCTACTTGTCGTCTCCCACCACCTGGAGAAGATGTCAACTCCAGACATTTGTGTCCAGAGTCACCAGTTCATCGGAACCGGGTGAATGCGGTATCTGTGGCTGGGCTTGTGGAGTCGTTCCTGGCTACATAAGCCTTTTGGCCCAGCTGGGCTAAATATGTACTTTTATTCCTTTTGGCCCAGCTGGGCTAAATATGTACTTTTATTCCACAAACAATGTACTTTTAGCTGATGAAAACATATACAAGATGGCGGTATTCCCAAAGCATGGGGCTACAAGACTTGGGGACAAAGTAGCATTGAGATAATGTAATGTAATGCTACATCACTTCTCCCCCATCCCCCCCCCTCCTCTTGTTGCCGTGTTTAATTGTGTTGAGTCATGGCATGTAGACAAAAGGTCTGGTCTGGAGACACATCCCAGCAAGGGATGTGTAAAGAGGGGCTGCCTGCTTGTCATAATCCCCTCATGTGCTTCAACTGTAGTTGTTTGAATATACAAGTGTTTCGTTTCTATTGGTTCTTCCTTGTCCCCTACCCCCCCCCCCCCCCCCCATGACCAGGCTAAGGGGAGTGTCCCTAGCTATGTTAAAAGTGTATGTTTGGCATTTAATAAACAGTTTATGCTCTGGATGTTTAACCCTCAACACTTGTGTGGCTTGTCTCGTGATTGAGGGGTTAAAGGCTGGTTATGGCGAGTCTACAGGCTGCGGGTGCGTTTGGAGGACAGGAGACACATGTCTGGTGGAGATGCCCGGCAGTGGTATCAGAGATCCATCACAATAACACAAAAAAAAATCACTCATAATTAGTGTTTGGCTGAAGCCATTTATTATCAATCATCTGTGTTCACTCACCAGCCTTCTTGGCTGCCTCCGCGGAACTCCTGGAGACTTGTCCAGCAGTGTTCTCTCTCTTGCTCCTCCTGTTCCTCCTGTCCAGGATACCTCAACATTTTCTTGGAGGGCCCCGTCTGCACCCAAACCCAGGCCCAAGGTCAGCCCCCCCAGACTGGGGAGCTCCCTCAGAGGCCCCGACAGCCTAACGCTCCATCTCCATTCTTCCATCCAATCAACTTCTCCCCAGCTGGGCTGACTCTGGGTATTTAAGGAGGCCTGCCCCTGCCAGTCCAAGTTGGTGATTGGTCAGGGCTACCCAGAATACCCCAGGTGGCTCCACCTCCCCTCCAGCCTCTCTTTCCAGAAAACAGTGGAAGATTCTAGAAAGTAGGGATGGGCTTTATGTTCGGGTTGAACGTGAGTTAGACTTGGACATTGGCTGTTTGAGCGTTCGTTGAAATATGAACATTATGGAGCATTCGTGCCAAATTCAAGTGGCGCATCACGGCCCATAATGCATTGCAACATCGCAGTGCATTGCTGTCTGATGATTGGTCAAGCATGCACAATGACCTGCATACTTTGTCCAATCACAGCACCGTCAGCAAAGAAAGCCATGATTGGCCAAAGGCACCCTGCCTTTGGCCAATTATGGCTAGACATGGGCGCCATCAATAAATTTGTTTCGTTCTGTTCCGTTTCGATTCGTAATAAAATGAATTCGTACTTCATATTTAATGTCCGAAATTCCGTTCTGTTTCGTACGAAATACAAATTGTCGTTAGGTTCGTTAACGTGTACGAACGTTCTTTACGATGAATGTAAAATCTAAAATATACCTCAATATGACAGTCAATGCTGATGGAAGTTTGGTTTTTATCCGAAATACGAAATTCCGTTGAATTTCCTATCCGAAATACGAAGTTTCATTAGATGAGAAAGAGAGAAACGGATTGTCTGCCATGCACCGCTGGTCCAGTTTGCGCCTGCTCCTCCTCGGGCTGCTTATTATTAGGGGCTCCCACCATCCCTGTGCTGTGCTGACTTTCTCCTGGGGCTGTACCTCTGCTGTGCATATTATGAGGGGCTCCCACCATCCCTGTGCTATGCTGACTTCCTCCTGGGGCTGTACCTCTGGTGTGCATATTATGAGGGGCTACCACCATCCCTGTGCTATGCTGGCTTCCTCTTGGGGCTGCTTATTATGAGGGGCTCCCACCATCCCTGTGCTATGCTGACTTCCTCCTGGGGCTGCTTATTATGAGGGGCTCCCACCATCCCTGTGCTATGCTGACTTCCTCCTGGGGCTGCTTATTATGAGGGGCTCCCACCATCCATGTGCTATGCTGACTTTCTCCTGGGGCTGCTTATTATGAGGGGCTCCCACCATCCCTGTGCTGTGCTGACTTCCTCCTGGGGCTGTACCTCTGCTGTGCATTTTATGAGGGGCTCCCACCATCCCTGTGCTGTGCTGACTTTCTCCTGGGGCTGTACCTCTGCTGTGCATATTATGAGGGGCTCCCACCATCCCTGTGCTATGCTGACTTCCTGCTGGGGCTGCTTATTATGAGGGGCTCCCACCATCCCTGTGCTGTGCTGACTTCCTCCTGGGGCTGTACCTCTGCTGTGCATATTATGAGGGGCTCCCACCATCCCTGTGCTGTGCTGACTTCCTCCTGGGGCTGCTTTTTATGAGGGGCTCCCACCATCCCTGTGCTATGCTGACTTCCTCCTGGGGCTACTTATTATGAGGGGCTCCCACCATCCCTGTGCTATGCTGACTTCCTCCTGGGGCTGCTTATTATAAGGGGCTCCCACCATCCCTGTGCTATGCTGACTTCATCCTGGGGCTGTACCTCTGCTGTGCATATTATGAGGGGCTCCCACCATCCCTGTGCTATGCTGACTTCCTCCTGGGGCTACTTATTATGAGGGGCTCCCACCATCCCTGTGCTATGCTGACTTCCTCCTGGGGCTGCTTATTATGAGGGGCTCCCACCATCCCTGTGCTATGCTGACTTCCTCCTGGGGCTGCTTATTATGAGGGGCTCCCACCATCCCTGTGCTATGCTGAATTCCTACTGGGGCTGCTTATTATGAGGGGCTCCCACCATCCCTGTGCTGTGCTGACTTCCTCCTGGGGCTGTACCTCTGCTGTGCATATTATGAGGGGCTCCCACCATCCCTATGCTATGCTGACTTCCTCCTGGGGCTGTACCTCTGCTGTGCATATTATGAGGGGCTACCACCATCCCTGTGCTGTGCTGACTTCCTCTTGGGGCTGCTTATTGTGAGGGGTTCCCACCATCCCTGTGCTATGCTGACTTCCTCCTGGGGCTGCTTATTATGAGGGGCTCCCACCATCCCTGTGCTATGCTGACTTCCTCCTGGGGCTGCTTATTATGAGGGGCTCCCACCATCCATGTGCTATGCTAACTTCCTCCTGGGGCTGCTTATTATGAGGGGCTCCCAGCATCCCTGTGCTGTGCTGACTTCCTCCTGGGGCTGTACCTCTGCTGTGCATTTTATGAGGGGCTCCCACCATCCATGTGCTATGCTGACTTCCTCCTGGGGCTGCTTATTATGAGGGGCTCCCACCATCCCTGTGCTATGCTGACTTCCTCCTGGGGCTGCTTATTATGAGGGGCTCCCACCATCCCTGTCCTATGCTGAATTCCTACTGGGGCTGCTTATTATGAGGGGCTCCCACCATCCCTGTGCTGTGCTGACTTCCTCCTGGGGCTGTACCTCTGCTGTGCATATTATGAGGGGCTCCCACCATCCCTATGCTATGCTGACTTCCTCCTGGGGCTGTACCTCTGCTGTGCATATTATGAGGGGCTACCACCATCCCTGTGCTGTGCTGACTTCCTCTTGGGGCTGCTTATTGTGAGGGGTTCCCACCATCCCTGTGCTATGCTGACTTCCTCCTGGGGCTGCTTATTATGAGGGGCTCCCACCATCCCTGTGCTATGCTGACTTCCTCCTGGGGCTGCTTATTATGAGGGGCTCCCACCATCCATGTGCTATGCTAACTTCCTCCTGGGGCTGCTTATTATGAGGGGCTCCCAGCATCCCTGTGCTGTGCTGACTTCCTCCTGGGGCTGTACCTCTGCTGTGCATTTTATGAGGGGCTCCCACCATCCATGTGCTATGCTGACTTCCTCCTGGGGCTGCTTATTATGAGGGGCTCCCACCATCCCTGTGCTATGCTGACTTCCTCCTGGGGCTGCTTATTATGAGGGGCTCCCACCATCCCTGTCCTATGCTGAATTCCTACTGGGGCTGCTTATTATGAGGGGCTCCCACCATCCCTGTGCTGTGCTGACTTCCTCCTGGGGCTGTACCTCTGCTGTGCATATTATGAGGGGCTCCCACCATCCCTATGCTATGCTGACTTCCTCCTGGGGCTGTACCTCTGCTGTGCATATTATGAGGGGCTACCACCATCCCTGTGCTGTGCTGACTTCCTCTTGGGGCTGCTTATTGTGAGGGGTTCCCACCATCCCTGTGCTATGCTGACTTCCTCCTGGGGCTGCTTATTATGAGGGGCTCCCACCATCCCTGTGCTATGCTGACTTCCTCCTGGGGCTGCTTATTATGAGGGGCTCCCACCATCCATGTGCTATGCTAACTTCCTCCTGGGGCTGCTTATTATGAGGGGCTCCCAGCATCCCTGTGCTGTGCTGACTTCCTCCTGGGGCTGTACCTCTGCTGTGCATTTTATGAGGGGCTCCCACCATCCATGTGCTATGCTGACTTCCTCCTGGGGCTGCTTATTATGAGGGGCTCCCACCATCCCTGTGCTGTGCTGACTTTCTCCTAGGGCTGTACCTCTGCTGTGCATATTATGAGGGGCTCCCACCATCCCTGTGCTATGCTGACTTCCTCCTGGGGCTGCTTATTATGAGGGGCTCCCACCATCCCTGTGCTATGCTGACTTCCTCCTGGGGCTGCTTATTATGAGGGGCTCCCACCATCCCTGTGCTATGCTGACTTCCTCCTGGGGCTGCTTATTATGAGGGGCTCCCACCATCCCTGTGCTATGCTGTCTTCCTCCTGGGGCTGTACCTCTGCTGTGCATATTATGAGGGGCTCCCACCATCCCTGTGCTATGCTGACTTCCTCCTGGGGCTACTTATTATGAGGGGCTCCCACCATCCCTGTGCTATGCTGACTTCCTCCTGGGGCTGCTTATTATGAGGGGCTCCCACCATCCCTGTGCTATGCTGACTTCCTCCTGGGGCTGCTTATTATGAGGGGCTCCCACCATCCCTGTGCTATGCTGAATTCCTACTGGGGCTGCTTATTATGAAGGGGTCCCACCATCCCTGTGCTGTGCTGACTTCCTCCTGGGGCTGTACCTCTGCTGTGCATATTATGAGGGGCTCCCACCATCCCTATGCTATTCTGACTTCCTCCTGGGGCTGTACCTCTGCTGTGCATATTATGAGGGGCTACCACCATCCCTGTGCTGTGCTGACTTCCTCTTGGGGCTGCTTATTGTGAGGGGTTCCCACCATCCCTGTGCTATGCTGACTTCCTCCTGGGGCTGCTTATTATGAGGGGCTCCCACCATCCCTGTGCTATGCTGACTTCCTCCTGGGGCTGCTTATTATGAGGGGCTCCCACCATCCATGTGCTATGCTGACTTCCTCCTGGGGCTGCTTATTATGAGGGGCTCCCAGCATCCCTGTGCTGTGCTGACTTCCTCCTGGGGCTGTACCTCTGCTGTGCATTTTATGAGGGGCTCCCACCATCCATGTGCTATACTGACTTCCTCCTGGGGCTGCTTATTATGAGGGGCTCCCACCATCCCTGTGCTGTGCTGACTTTCTCCTGGGGCTGTACCTCTGCTGTGCATATTATGAGGGGCTCCCACCATCCCTGTGCTATGCTGACTTCCTCCTGGGGCTGCTTATTATGAGGGGCTCCCACCATCCCTGTGCTATGCTGACTTCCTCCTGGGGCTGCTTATTATGAGGGGCTCCCACCATCCCTGTGCTATGCTGACTTCCTCCTGGGGCTGCTTATTATGAGAGGCTCCCACCATCCCTGTGCTGTGCTGACTTTCTCCTGGGGCTGTACCTCTGCTGTGCATATTATGAGGGGCTCCCACCATCCCTGTGCTATGCTGACTTCCTGCTGGGGCTGCTTATTATGAGGGGCTCCCACCATCCCTGTGCTGTGCTGACTTCCTCCTGGGGCTGTACCTCTGCTGTGCATATTATGAGGGGCTCCCACCATCCCTGTGCTGTGCTGACTTCCTCCTGGGACTGCTTTTTATGAGGGGCTCCCACCATCCCTGTGCTATGCTGACTTCCTCCTGGGGCTGCTTATTATGAGGGGCTCCCACCATCCCTGTGCTATGCTGACTTCCTCCTGGGGCTGTACCTCTGCTGTGCATATTATGAGGGGCTCCCACCATCCCTGTGCTATGCTGACTTCCGCCTGGGGCTACTTATTATGAGGGGCTACCACCATCCCTGTGCTATGCTGACTTCCTCTTGGGGCTGCTTATTATGAGGGGCTCCCACCATCCCTGTGCTATGCTGACTTCCTCCTGGGGCTGCTTATTATGAGGGGCTCCCACCATCCCTGTGCTATGCTGACTTCCTCCTGGGGCTGCTTATTATGAGGGGCTCCCACCATCCATGTGCTATGCTGACTTTCTCCTGGGGCTGCTTATTATGAGGGGCTCCCACCATCCCTGTGCTGTGCTGACTTCCTCCTGGGGCTGTACCTCTGCTGTGCATTTTATGAGGGGCTCCCACCATCCCTGTGCTGTGCTGACTTTCTCCTGGGGCTGTACCTCTGCTGTGCATATTATGAGGGGCTCCCACCATCCCTGTGCTATGCTGACTTCCTGCTGGGGCTGCTTATTATGAGGGGCTCCCACCATCCCTGTGCTGTGCTGACTTCCTCCTGGGGCTGTACCTCTGCTGTGCATATTATGAGGGGCTCCCACCATCCCTGTGCTGTGCTGACTTCCTCCTGGGGCTGCTTTTTATGAGGGGCTCCCACCATCCCTGTGCTATGCTGACTTCCTCCTGGGGCTACTTATTATGAGGGGATCCCACCATCCCTGTGCTATGCTGACTTCCTCCTGGGGCTGCTTATTATGAGGGGCTCCCACCATCCCTGTGCTATGCTGACTTCCTCCTGGGGCTGTACCTCTGCTGTGCATATTATGAGGCGCTCCCACCATCCCTGTGCTATGCTGACTTCCTCCTGGGGCTACTTATTATGAGGGGCTCCCACCATCCCTTTGCTATGCTGACTTCCTCCTGGGGCTGCTTATTATGAGGGGCTCCCACCATCCCTGTGCTATGCTGACTTCCTCCTGGGGCTGCTTATTATGAGGGGCTCCCACCATCCCTGTGCTATGCTGAAATCCTACTGGGGCTGCTTATTATGAGGGGCTCCCACCATCCCTGTGCTGTGCTGACTTCCTCCTGGGGCTGTACCTCTGCTGTGCATATTATGAGGGGCTCCCACCATCCCTATGCTATGCTGACTTCCTCCTGGGGCTGTACCTCTGCTGTGCATATTATGAGGGGCTACCACCATCCCTGTGCTGTGCTGACTTCCTCTTGGGGCTGCTTATTGTGAGGGGTTCCCACCATCCCTGTGCTATGCTGAATTCCTACTGGGGCTGCTTATTATGAGGGGCTCCCACCATCCCTGTGCTGTGCTGACTTCCTCCTGGGGCTGTACCTCTGCTGTGCATATTATGAGGGGCTCCCACCATCCCTATGCTATGCTGACTTCCTCCTGGGGCTGTACCTCTGCTGTGCATATTATGAGGGGCTACCACCATCCCTGTGCTGTGCTGACTTCCTCTTGGGGCTGCTTATTGTGAGGGGTTCCCACCATCCCTGTGCTATGCTGACTTCCTCCTGGGGCTGCTTATTATGAGGGGCTCCCACCATCCCTGTGCTATGCTGACTTCCTCCTGGGGCTGCTTATTATGAGGGGCTCCCACCATCCCTGTGCTATGCTGACTTCCTCCTGGGGCTGCTTATTATTAGGGGCTCCCACCATCCCTGTGCTGTGCTGACTTTCTCCTGGGGCTGTACCTCTGCTGTGCATATTATAAGGGGCTCCCGCCATCCCTGTGCTATGCTGACTTCCTCCTGGGGCTGTACCTCTGGTGTGCATATTATGAGGGGCTACCACCATCCCTGTGCTATGCTGACTTCCTCTTGGGGCTGCTTATTATGAGGGGCTCCCACCATCCCTGTGCTATGCTGACTTCCTCCTGGGGCTGCTTATTATGAGGGGCTCCCACCATCCCTGTGCTATGCTGACTTCCTCCTGGGGCTGCTTATTATGAGGGGCTCCCACCATCCATGTGCTATGCTGACTTCCTCCTGGGGCTGCTTATTATGAGGGGCTCCCACCATCCCTGTGCTGTGCTGACTTCCTCCTGGGGCTGTACCTCTGCTGTGCATTTTATGAGGGGCTCCCACCATCCATGTGCTATGCTGACTTCCTCCTGGGACTGCTTATTATGAGGGGCTCCCACCATCCCTGTGCTGTGCTGACTTTCTCCTGGGGCTGTACCTCTGCTGTGCATATTATGAGGGGCTCCCACCATCCCTGTGCTATGCTGACTTCCTGCTGGGGCTGCTTATTATGAGGGGCTCCCACCATCCCTGTGCTGTTCTGACTTTCTCCTGGGGCTGTACCTCTGCTGTGCATATTATGAGGGGCTCCCACCATCCCTGTGCTGTGCTGACTTCCTCCTGGGGCTGCTTTTTATGAGGGGCTCCCACCATCCCTGTGCTATGCTGACTTCCTCCTGGGGCTACTTATTATGAGGGGCTCCCACCATCCCTGTGCTATGCTGACTTCCTCCTGGGGCTGCTTATTATGAGGGGCTCCCACCATCCCTGTGCTATGCTGACTTCCTCCTGGGGCTGTACCTCTGCTGTGCATATTATGAGGGGCTCCCACCATCCCTGTGCTATGCTAACTTCCTCTTGGGGCTGCTTATTGTGAGGGGTTCCCACCATCCCTGTGCTATGCTGACTTCCTCCTGGGGCTGCTTATTATGAGGGGCTCCCACCATCCCTGTGCTATGCTGACTTCCTCCTGGGGCTGCTTATTATGAGGGGCTCCCACCATCCCTGTGCTATGCTGACTTCCTCCTGGGGCTGCTTATTATTAGGGGCTCCCACCATCCCTGTGCTGTGCTGACTTTCTCCTGGGGCTGTACCTCTGCTGTGCATATTATAAGGTGCTCCCACCATCCCTGTGCTATGCTGACTTCCTCCTGGGGCTGTACCTCTGGTGTGCATATTATGAGGGGCTACCACCATCCCTGTGCTATGCTGACTTCCTCTTGGGGCTGCTTATTATGAGGGGCTCCCACCATCCCTGTGCTATGCTGACTTCCTCCTGGGGCTGCTTATTATGAGGGGCTCCCACCATCCCTGTGCTATGCTGACTTCCTCCTGGGGCTGCTTATTATGAGGGGCTCCCACCATCCATGTGCTATGCTGACTTCCTCCTAGGGCTGCTTATTATGAGGGGCTCCCACCATCCCTGTGCTGTGCTGACTTCCTCCTGGGGCTGTACCTCTGCTGTGCATTTTATGAGGGGCTCCCACCATCCATGTGCTATGCTGACTTCCTCCTGGGGCTGCTTATTATGAGGGGCTCCCACCATCCCTGTGCTGTGCTGACTTTCTCCTGGGGCTGTACCTCTGCTGTGCATATTATGAGGGGCTCCCACCATCCCTGTGCTATGCTGACTTCCTGCTGGGGCTGCTTATTATGAGGGGCTCCCACCATCCCTGTGCTGTTCTGACTTTCTCCTGGGGCTGTACCTCTGCTGTGCATATTATGAGGGGCTCCCACCATCCCTGTGCTGTGCTGACTTCCTCCTGGGGCTGCTTTTTATGAGGGGCTCCCACCATCCCTGTGCTATGCTGACTTCCTCCTGGGGCTACTTATTATGAGGGGCTCCCACCATCCCTGTGCTATGCTGACTTCCTCCTGGGGCTGCTTATTATGAGGGGCTCCCACCATCCCTGTGCTATGCTGACTTCCTCCTGGGGCTGTACCTCTGCTGTGCATATTATGAGGGGCTCCCACCATCCCTGTGCTATGCTAACTTCCTCTTGGGGCTGCTTATTGTGAGGGGTTCCCACCATCCCTGTGCTATGCTGACTTCCTCCTGGGGCTGCTTATTATGAGGGGCTCCCACCATCCCTGTGCTATGCTGACTTCCTCCTGGGGCTGCTTATTATGAGGGGCTCCCACCATCCCTGTGCTATGCTGACTTCCTCCTGGGGCTGCTTATTATTAGGGGCTCCCACCATCCCTGTGCTGTGCTGACTTTCTCCTGGGGCTGTACCTCTGCTGTGCATATTATAAGGGGCTCCCACCATCCCTGTGCTATGCTGACTTCCTCCTGGGGCTGTACCTCTGGTGTGCATATTATGAGGGGCTACCACCATCCCTGTGCTATGCTGACTTCCTCTTGGGGCTGCTTATTATGAGGGGCTCCCACCATCCCTGTGCTATGCTGACTTCCTCCTGGGGCTGCTTATTATGAGGGGCTCCCACCATCCCTGTGCTATGCTGACTTCCTCCTGGGGCTGCTTATTATGAGGGGCTCCCACCATCCCTGTGCTATGCTGACTTCCTCCTGGGGCTGCTTATTATGAGGGGCTCCCACCATCCATGTGCTATGCTGACTTCCTCCTGGGGCTGCTTATTATGAGGGGCTCCCACCATCCCTGTGCTGTGCTGACTTCCTCCTGGGGCTGTACCTCTGCTGTGCATTTTATGAGGGGCTCCCACCATCCATGTGCTATGCTGACTTCCTCCTGGGGCTGCTTATTATGAGGGGCTCCCACCATCCCTGTGCTGTGCTGACTTTCTCCTGGGGCTGTACCTCTGCTGTGCATATTATGAGGGGCTCCCACCATCCCTGTGCTATGCTGACTTCCTGCTGGGGCTGCTTATTATGAGGGGCTCCCACCATCCCTGTGCTGTTCTGACTTTCTCCTGGGGCTGTACCTCTGCTGTGCATATTATGAGGGGCTCCCACCATCCCTGTGCTGTGCTGACTTCCTCCTGGGGCTGCTTTTTATGAGGGGCTCCCACCATCCCTGTGCTATGCTGACTTCCTCCTGGGGCTACTTATTATGAGGGGCTCCCACCATCCCTGTGCTATGCTGACTTCCTCCTGGGGCTGCTTATTATGAGGGGCTCCCACCATCCCTGTGCTATGCTGACTTCCTCCTGGGGCTGTACCTCTGCTGTGCATATTATGAGGGGCTCCCACCATCCCTGTGCTATGCTAACTTCCTCCTGGGGCTACTTATTATGAGGGGCTCCCACCATCCCTGTGCTATGCTGACTTCCTCCTGGGGCTGCGTATTATGAGGGGCTCCCACCATCCCTGTGCTATGCTGACTTCCTCCTGGGGCTGCTTATTATGAGGGGCTCCCACCATCCTTGTGCTATGCTGAATTCCTACTGGGGCTGCTTATTATGAGGGGCTCCCACCATCCCTGTGCTGTGCTGACTTCCTCCTGGGGCTGTACCTCTGCTGTGCATATTATGAGGGGCTCCCACCATCCCTATGCTATGCTGACTTCCTCCTGGGGCTGTACCTCTGCTGTGCATATTATGAGGGGCTACCACCATCCCTGTGCTGTGCTGACTTCCTCTTGGGGCTGCTTATTGTGAGGGGTTCCCACCATCCCTGTGCTATGCTGACTTCCTCCTGGGGCTGCTTATTATGAGGGGCTCCCACCATCCCTGTGCTATGCTGACTTCCTCCTGGGGCTGCTTATTATGTGGGGCTCCCACCATCCCTGTGCTATGCTGACTTCCTCCTGGGGCTGCTTATTATGAGAGGCTCCCACCATCCCTGTGCTGTGCTGACTTCCTCCTGGGGCTGTACCTCTGCTGTGCATATTAGGAGTGGCTCCCACCATCCCTGTGCTATGCTGATTTCCCCCTTGGGGCTGCTTATTATGAGGGGCTCCCACCATCCATGTGCTATGCTGACTTCCTCCTGGGGCTGTTTATTATGAGGGGCTCCCACCATCCCTGTGCTGTGCTGACTTCCTCCTGGGGCTGTACCTCTGCTGTGCATATTATGAGGGGCTCGCACCATCCCTGTGCTATGCTGACTTCCTCCTGGGGCTGCTTATAATGAGGGGCTCCCACCATCCCTGTGCTATGCTGACTTCCTCCTGGGGCTGCTTATTATGAGGGGCTCCCACCATCCCTGTGCTGTGCTGACTTCCTCCTGGGGCTGTACCTCTGCTGTGCATTTTATGAGGGGCTCCCACCATCCATGTGCTATGCTGACTTCCTCCTGGGGCTGCTTATTATGAGGGGCTCCCACCATCCCTGTGCTGTGCTGACTTTCTCCTGGGGCTGTACCTCTCCTGTGCATATTATGAGGGGCTCCCACCATCCCTGTGCTATGCTGACTTCCTGCTGGGGCTGCTTATTATGAGGGGCTCCCACCATCCCTGTGCTGTTCTGACTTTCTCCTGGGGCTGTACCTCTGCTGTGCATATTATGAGGGGCTCCCACCATCCCTGTGCTGTGCTGACTTCCTCCTGGGGCTGCTTTTTATGAGGGGCTCCCACCATCCCTGTGCTATGCTGACTTCCTCCTGGGGCTACTTATTATGAGGGGCTCCCACCATCCCTGTGCTATGCTGACTTCCTCCTGGGGCTGCTTATTATGAGGGGCTCCCACCATCCCTGTGCTATGCTGACTTCCTCCTGGGGCTGTACCTCTGCTGTGCATATTATGAGGGGCTCCCACCATCCCTGTGCTATGCTAACTTCCTCCTGGGGCTACTTATTATGAGGGGCTCCCACCATCCCTGTGCTATGCTGACTTCCTCCTGGGGCTGCTTATTATGAGGGGCTCCCACCATCCCTGTGCTATGCTGACTTCCTCCTGGGGCTGCTTATTATGAGGGGCTCCCACCATCCTTGTGCTATGCTGAATTCCTACTGGGGCTGCTTATTATGAGGGGCTCCCACCATCCCTGTGCTGTGCTGACTTCCTCCTGGGGCTGTACCTCTGCTGTGCATATTATGAGGGGCTCCCACCATCCCTATGCTATGCTGACTTCCTCCTGGGGCTGTACCTCTGCTGTGCATATTATGAGGGGCTACCACCATCCCTGTGCTGTGCTGACTTCCTCTTGGGGCTGCTTATTGTGAGGGGTTCCCACCATCCCTGTGCTATGCTGACTTCCTCCTGGGGCTGCTTATTATGAGGGGCTCCCACCATCCCTGTGCTATGCTGACTTCCTCCTGGGGCTGCTTATTATGTGGGGCTCCCACCATCCCTGTGCTATGCTGACTTCCTCCTGGGGCTGCTTATTATGAGAGGCTCCCACCATCCCTGTGCTGTGCTGACTTCCTCCTGGGGCTGTACCTCTGCTGTGCATATTAGGAGTGGCTCCCACCATCCCTGTGCTATGCTGATTTCCCCCTTGGGGCTGCTTATTATGAGGGGCTCCCACCATCCATGTGCTATGCTGACTTCCTCCTGGGGCTGTTTATTATGAGGGGCTCCCACCATCCCTGTGCTGTGCTGACTTCCTCCTGGGGCTGTACCTCTGCTGTGCATATTATGAGGGGCTCGCACCATCCCTGTGCTATGCTGACTTCCTCCTGGGGCTGCTTATTATGAGGGGCTCCCACCATCCCTGTGCTATGCTGACTTCCTCCTGGGGCTGCTTATTATGAGGGGCTCCCACCATCCCTGTGCTGTGCTGACTTCCTCCTGGGGCTGTACCTCTGCTGTGCATATTATGAGGGGCTCCCACCATCCCTGTGCTGTGCTGACTTCCTCCTGGGGCTGTACCTCTGCTGTGCATATTATGAGGGGCTCCCACCATCCCTGTGCTATGCTGACTTCCTCCTGGGGCTGCTTATTATGAGGGGCTCCCATCATCCCTGTGCTATGCTGACTTCCTCCTGGGCCTGCTTATTATGAGGGTCTCCCACCATCCCTGTGCTGTGCTGACTTCCTCCTGCCCCAGGAGGAAGTCAGCACAGCACAGGGATGGTGGGAGCCCCTCATAATATGCACAGCAGAGGTACAGCCCCAGAGGAAGTCACTACAGCACAAGGATGGTGGGAGCCCCTCATAATAAGCAGCCCCAGGAGGAAGTCAGCACAGCACAGGGATGGTGGGAGCCCCAAATAATAAGCAGCCCCAGGAGGAAGTCAGCACAGCACAGGGATGGTGGGAGCCCCTCATAATATGCACAGCAGAGGTACAGCCCCAGGAGGAAGTCAGCATAGCACAGGGATAGTGGGAGCCCCTCATAATAAGCAGCCCCAGTTGGAAGTCAGCACAGCACAAGGATGGTGGGAGCCCCTCATAATGAGCACAGCAGAGGTACAGCCCCAGGAGGAAGTCAGCATAGCACAGGGATGGTGGGAGCCCCTCATAATAAGCATAATGACTGAGTCGTTGTCGATTCAACGACAACTGATCCGAAATCCGAAATTCGTAAACAAAAGTTCGTATATCGTACAGAATTCAGACGCATGGCAATTCGTATTTCGGATCCTCCCGAACGTACGAATTTTGGGAAATTCGTACGAATTTGAGATTCGTACGAAACTAATCGCACATGTTTAATTATGGCTCAGAGGGTTAAGTCCACGCCCCACACTATATAAGGCCGCCTGCTCATCGGCCCTGTGTGGTGTGTTTCTGCTGGCATTGACCGAGAGAGAGTCTCATTTAATTTAGATTGAATAGGCAGGCAATTCAGTTAGCTGCAGTGTATTTAGTGTAATATATATATATATATATATATATATATATATAATCTCTATCCTGCGGGCCCACCGATCACACAGGAAGTGGAGGAGGAGGAGCACTCAGCATCAGCAATAAATAAAAAAGGGGATCAGCGCAAACTATATACCATATATTACTACAAAGATGGAATATCCTTTTTTGATATGTATTCTACCGCATAGATAAAGTGCAATAAATCAATAATTATTCCAATACTAATGTCTTAACTGGATTAAGGAGCAACCGGAAGTGACGCATAGAGATGTTTGTAACACTGCACTTTGTTTGATCTGCCATTTTTTAAACATAAATAAACCTATTTGAGACATATTACGCTATGGGATCTTCCTGCTTATTCCCCACTTTCATTTGCCGTGGATGAACGGGCGAACTAACCAACTGGGAGTCATTATTGCAATACAGCACTCTTAGAGGGTCACTAAAGGAAATTTAAAGGAAACGGCAGGGGATCATGTCATCCTTAGTGACCCAGAGGAATCCGGATCAAATGCCTCAGCAAACCTTCGCTGCATGTCCTCCCTGATCCTGAAAAGTCTACGAAAGAACCCTTGGATTCGTGGTATCAAGGAGAGGGATCATTACTGGCTGGCAACCCTTCTTGATCCACGTTACAAGGGTAAGGTTGCATCACTTAGCCAGCCTTTGTAGAGGGAGCAGGGGATGAAACATCTTCAGGAGGCCTTGCAGAAAGGTTTGTGCTATGCATTTCCAGAGCCTGGGAGGTTACAATTTCCTGGTCCTCCTAGACAACGTGTTGCTGAGGCTTCGGTCAGTCACAGATAGGGATGAGCCGAACACCCCCCGGTTCGGTTCGCACCAGAACTTTCGAACGGACCCCAAATTCGAACAAACTTTAGAACCCCATTGAAGTCTATGGGACTCGAACGTTCGAAATTAAAAGTGCTAATTTTAACGGCTAATATGCAAGATGCTGTCCTAAAAAGGGTTTGGGGAACTGGCTCCTGCCCCAGGGGACATGGGTCAATGCCTAAAATGTTTTTAAAAATGGCCGTTGTGGCGGGAGCACTGATTTTAATGACGATTAAAGTGAAAAAAAAAGTGAAATATTCCTTTAAATATGGTGCCTGGGGGGTGTCTGTAGTATGCCTGTGAAGTGCCACGTGTTTCCCCTGTTTAGAACAGTCCCTGCACAAAATGACATTAAACGGAAATAACACCATTTAAAACTGCTTGCGGTTTTAATGTTATATCTGGTTCCTGCAATATGGTTGAAAATCATTGAGAAAAATGGCATGGGTAGCCCTCCCTGCCCATTACCAGCCCCTTTGGGTCTTGTACGCATATTAAGGGGAACCCCGTACCCATATTAAAAAAAGGAAATGCGTGTGGCCCCCAGGCCCTATATACTCAGAACAGCAGTATACAGGCGGTGCAAACAAGACAGGGACTGTGTAGGTTTGTTGTGTTAAGTTGAATCTGTTTGTAATTTTCAACTGGTACATTTTTAAAGTGTAGCTCCAGTCAAAAAAAATATTTTTAAGCTTTTTGGAAAACATAGGGAAGGGTTATCACCCCTGTATAATTTGTTTTGTCGTCCATCTCACTTGCTGTTGTCTCCTTCCGTTTGCAAGTAGGAGATGTTTGTAAATTGGATGTTTGAAAGTAGGGGCCTGCCCTATATGCTCTGCAGAAATGGCGGAACAAGGTGTTGGTTTTGCCACAACATTGTAAGCCCTCAAAGTGACTCTTGGTGGGCGCTGGAGCACCCTGCTGTGAACGATTATATCAAGAATTGTAATTATATGCCATTGTTGAACAGTGGTAGAAAAATTGACCTTTGGTGGTTGTGGTGCTGGTGCCACAACACTATAAGTCCTCACCGTTACTCTGGGTGGGCACAAGAAGGGGCCCTCCTGTGAAATATTATATCAAGAATTGTAATTACATGTCCCTGTTAAACAGGGGCAGAAAAATTTGGCCTTAGGCACTGCTGCTGGTGCCACCACACTGCAACCTCTCCCATATACTCTAGTTTTATTGCAGGAATTAGCCCTGCTGCAAAGCATTGCATCAAATATTGTAATTAAACGCCCCTGTTAAACAGGGGCAGAAAAATTGGGCCTTAGGCACTGGTGCTGGTGCCACCACACTGCAACCTCTGCCATATACTCTAGTTTTATTGCAGGAATTAGCCCTGCTGCAAAGCATTGCATCAAAAATTGTACTTAAACGCCCCTGTTAAACAGGGGCAGAAAAATTGGGCCTTAGGCACTGGTGCTGGTGCCACCACACTGCAACCTCTGCCATATACTCTAGTTTTATTGCAGGAATTAGCCCTGCTGCAAAGCATTGCATCAAAAATTGTACTTAAACGCCCCTGTTAAACAGGGGCAGAAAAATTGGGCCTTAGGCACTGGTGCTGGTGCCACCACACTGCAACCTCTTCCATATACTCTAGTTTTATTGCAGGAATTAGCCCTGCTGCAAAGCATTGCATCAAAAATTGTAATTAAACGCCCCTGTTAAACAGGGGCAGAAAAATTGGGCCTTAGGCACTGGTGCTGGTGCCACCAAACTGCAACCTCTCCCATATACTCTTGTTTGATTGCAGGAATTAGCCCTGCTGCAAAGCATTGCATCAAAAATTGTAATTAAACGCCCCTGTTAAACAGGGGCAGAAAAATTGGGCCTTAGGCACTGGTGCTGGTGCCACCACACTGCAACCTCTCCCATATACTCTTGTTTGATTGCAGGAATTAGCCCTGCTGCAAAGCATTGCATCAAAAATTGTACTTAAACGCCCCTGTTAAACAGGGGCAGAAAAATTGGGCTGATGGCATCACCCAGAACCAGAAATGTTCTTCCAACATATCAGCGGAGGAGGAAGAGGATAGACAATCAATATAACAGGACAGTCACTCAGCATCAGCATAGGCAGTCTTGAAGGGATGTGATATTTCAAAAAAAATTATTCTGTTACATCAGTTTCAGGTGCTTGGTAGCTGTCGGTGATCCAAGACTGATTCAGTCGATCAACTGATTCGGTGGACAGGCGCACCCTGTGATCGGTAACAAAGCCACCAGCAGCACTGAAGGTGCGTTCCGAAAGAACGCTGGATGCAGGACAGGCCAGTAGCTCAATTGCATACTGTGCAAGCTCTGGCCAGTGATCCATCCTCAAGACCCAGTAAGCCAGAGGATTTTCGGTGGGAAAGGTGTCCAAGTCTGACCTTGCCCCTAGGTATTCCTGCACCATGTAAATCAGACGCTGGCGATGGGTGCTGGAACCGATCATACCTTGGGGCTGCGGACTAAAAAATTGTCTGAAAGTATCAGTCAGACGGCCACCTTCTCCACCGCTCCTTCTGACCGATGCCTCAGCAACACGTTGTCCAGGACCAGGAGTTTGTAACCTCCCAGTCTCTGGGAACGCGTTGCACAGACCTTTCTGCAAGGCCTTCCGGAGATGTCTCATCCTCTGCTCCCTCTGCGATGGCAAGATAAGGTCGGCAACCTTACCCTTGTACCGTGGATCAAGGAGAGTGGCCAGCCAGTAATGGTCCCTCTCCTTGATCCGAAGAATACGAGGATCCTTCCGCAGGCTTTGCAGGATCAGGGAGGCCATGCAGCGTAGGTTAGCTGAGGCATTCGGTCCGGAGTCCTCTGGGTCACTAAGGACAACATGATCCGCAGCTACCTCCTCCCAGCCACGTACAAGTCCACGTGTTTCTTGGGACTGTAAATCATCCCTACAAGACTGCTGCTGCTGCTGCTGCTGATGCTGAGTGCCAGCCTCCACCTCCATGCTGACACAATCATCCTCCTCCTCCTCTTCCTCCTCCTCATCCTGTTCCTGTGTGATGGGTGGAACAGCAGGAACACTGTCTGGATAAAGGGGGCCTTGAGAGGCAAGGAAGTCCTCCTCTTCCTGCCTCTGTTCTGCCTCAAGTGCCCTGTCCATTATTCCACGCAGCGTATGCTCCAAGAGGCGGACAAGAGGTACAGTGTCACTGATGCATGCACTGTCACTGCTCACCATCCTTGTGGCCTCCTCAAACGGTGACAGGACAGTGCATGCATCCCTGATCATGCCCCACTGGCGTGGTGAGAAAAAACCGAGCTCCCCTGACCCTGTCCTGGTGCCGTAGTCGCACAGGTACTCATTGATGGTCCTCTGCTGCGTGTGCAGCCGCTGCAGCATGGCCAATGTTGAGTTCCATCTGGTGGGCATGTCACATATAAGGCAGTTCTTGGGCAGGTTCAACTCCTTTTGGAGCTCAGCCAGCCGAGCACAGGCATTAAATGATCGGTGGAAATGCACACAGACTTTCCTGGCCTGCTTCAGGACATCCTGTAAGCCGGGGTACCTGCCCAAGAACCGCTGCACCACCAGGTTAAGGACGTGAGCTACACAGGGCACATGGGTCAGTTGTCCCTGTCGGAGGGCGAAGAGGAGGTTGGTGCCATTGTCACAAACCACCATTCCTGGCTTAAGCTGGCGTGGCGTCAACCACCTCTCGGCCTGCCCCTGCAGAGCTGACAAAACATCCGCCCCAGTGTGGCTCCTGTCCCCCAAACAAACCAGCGCAAGCACGGCATGGCATCGTTTTGCCTGCGTACTTGCGTAGCCCCTGCAACGCCTACGGAGCACCGCTGGTTCTGAGGACAGAGCACTGGAAGAGGCCATGGAGGAAGAAGAAGAGGAGGGGGTGGAGGAGAGAGGTGTGTCACAACCAATAGTAGCATTTTGGAGGCGTGGTGGCGGAACAACCTCCAACACTACTGCACCTTGTCCTGCATCCTTCCCAGCTGCCAGAAGAGTGACCCAATGGGCCGTGAAAGACAGGTAACATCCCTGTCCATGCCTGCTGGACCATGAGTCAGCGGTAATATGCACCTTACCGCTGTCCGCCCTGTTCAGCGAGGCAAGGACATTGCCTTCCACATGCCGGTAGAGAGCCGGAATCGCCTTCCGTGAGAAAAAGTGGCGTTTGGGGACCTGCCACTGAGGAACCGCACATTGTACAAACTCACAGAAGGGGGCCGAGTCTACCAACTGAAAAGGCAGCAGTTGAAGTGCTAGCAATTTAGCCAAGCTAGCATTCAACCGCTGGGCATGTGGATGGCTGGGAGTGAACTTCTTTCGCCGGTCCAGCAGCTGGGGCAGGGACATTTGCCTGCTATAATCGGACGTAGGTGTACCGCTAGCAGAGTTCCCGGAAGCACTTGGCTGTGACACACCTAATTCTACACCTTCATTAATCTCAGAGCAGGTTTCAGAGAGGACTGAAGGTCTAGTGGGGTTGGAGATGCCAGCTGATGAGGAGCAAGGAGAGGTCCGCTTTGTTCTTTGGTGTGGGTCTTTGAGGTACGCTTGCCAACGAGCTGCATGGCAGGTCAACATATGTCTGGTCAAGCATGTGGTGCCCAAGCGGCTGATGTTTTGGCCACGTGAGATACGCTTGAGACATATGTTGCAAATAGCAGCGGTGCGATCTGATGCACTCGTCTCAAAAAAGGCCCACACCAAAGAACTTTTAGAATAACGCGCAGAGGCAGCGCCCTGCACAGGCGGAGCTCTGCGGTGTGATTCAGTCGGTGTGCTGCCCCTAAGCTGGCCCCCGGCGGGCATCCTGCCTCGTTGGACATGTGCCTCCTCCTCCTCCTCCTCTCTCCTTCCAGGCACCCACGTGGAGTCAGTGCCTTCATCATCCCCTCCCTCTTCATCGCTGTAGCAAACCTGGCAGTATGCTGCAGCTTGTGGAACATGACTGCCAGATTGCTGTCCTTCTTGAGCATCCCCTCTCTCTGCGCTCACGCTACTGCCTTCCTCTAGCTGAGTGTCATCATCAGAGCCCACAAAACACTGGGCATCCTCCTGGAGCATGCATCCAACACTGTGCTCAAAGAGTTTAGGAGACTCCTCAGGAGGACGTGGTGGGTCTAGGGAAGGAGTCACTGATGATTACATTGAGAGGAGGGAAGACGATGCGTTGGCAGCTGCTTTGCTAGTACCCTGAGACTGGGTGAGAGAGGATGAGGAGGATGAAGAGGGCTTGGTCATCCACTCTACCAAGTCGTTGGCATGTTGCGGCTCAACATGTCCAGCTGCCGAAAAGGACAAGCGTGTCCCATGGCCACGTGCTGATGACAATGCACCGCGTCCCCGACCAGCACTGTTGTCTCTAGACACAGAGCCTGCTTGCCCTCTTTTATCGGCTCGCGCCTGTCTGCCTCTCCTTGCTGGCCTTCCAGACATGGTAATGGCCTGAAGGGAGTTGGGTAAAAAAGCAGTTGGGTAGTGTATATTGTGCTAGAGGCACACAACACCCACTAACTCCTGCAGATGCCTTTATTATAGAACACCAGAGATAAAGGGGTATATACAGATGTATACTGTGCTGTGCTGGAGGCACACACAACTTCCAATAACTCCTGCAGATGGCAAGTGGTCTCAAATAGAGAAGAGCTATGTAGGTGGATATAGTGGTATGTACTGGGTACAGAACACGCAGACAGCACGCACAAGCTCCTAACACTACTGACTGCAAGCTCTATTATAAAAGATAGATCACTAGCTATATAGGTGAGGTGAATATAGCGGTGTATACTGCGGTCAGGGCACGCAGACAACAACCACTAAACAACAGCAAGATCGAAAATCATCCGAAAACGATCGGTGTGTACTGTGTTGAAGGTACACAGAACGCCCACTAACTCCTGCAGATGCCTTTATTATAGAACACCAGAGATAAAGGGGTATATACAGATGTATACTGTGCTGTGCTGGAGGCACACACAACTTCCAATAACTCCTGCAGATGGCAAGTGGGCTCAAATAGAGAACAGCTATGTAGGTGGATATAGCGGTATGTACTGGGTACAGAGCACGCAGACAGCACGCACAAGCTCCTAACACTACTGACTGCAAGCTCTATTATAAAAGATAGATCACTAGCTATATAGGTGAGGTGAATATAGCGGTGTATACTGCGGTCAGGGCACGCAGACAACAACCACTACACAACAGCAAGATCGAAAATCGGCCGAAAACGATCGGTGTGTACTGTGTTGAAGGTACACAGAACACCCACTGCTTCAGACGCCAACACACTACACAAGGCCGCCGCACTGGCGGCCTTATATAGTGTGGGGCGTGCACTACACAGCCTGAGCTATGATTGGCCACAGGCATCCTGCCTGTGGCCAATCATGGCTCTCCTCGCTGCTGGCGCTGCGATTGGCCAAGCATGCGGGGTCACAGTGCATGCTTGGCCAATCATGAGCCAGCAATGCACTGCGCCATCGCAGTGCATTGTGGGCCATGAGCGCCACACGAATTTGGCGCGAACGGACCAAAATGTTCGGACTTCGCCGAACGGACGAACAGCCGATGTTCGAGTCGAACGTATGTTCGACTCGAACACGAAGCTCATCCCTAGTCACAGAAGGAGCGGAGGAGAAGGTGGCCATCTGACTGGTGCATTCAGACAATTTTTTAGTCCGCAGCCCCAAGGTCTGATCAGTTCCAGAAACCATCGCCAGTGTCTGATTTATATGGTGCAGGAATACCTTAGGGCAAGATAATATAAAGAAAAAAACAATAGAAGGAGCAGTCCGCTCCGAGCGCATAGCCTTTCATCACTGCAGCCCTGATTGACAAGATTCCAGCCCTGCCTAGGTTCAATCAGACGCAGGTGACATCACTTCCTGTTCCATGGTCCATGCTGGTCTGTGTGGAGCTGCTTGGTTCCTTTGCTCCTGGAGAAACAATGCGATCCATTCCAGCCAGCTTTTCAATCCTTTCTAGCTATCCAGAACAGCGGTGGCACCCACAGAGCCATGTGGAATGTTAGGACTGCACTTTATTTTGATGAGCATGCATCTTCTATCATCTTGTAAGTGTTTTTAATCTTATCCTATTAAAGTCACCATTTTGATACTACACTCAGTTCGGCCCCTCCCCCTCCCTGTTTTTTCCTTACATGTCTTGCAGAGTTCTGGATGGCTGCCTTCCTTTTTAACCCTTAATACCCCTTTCTATGGATATATCACCATCCAGCTATTACAACCACAGACTATACCCCTAAGGATTACTTCATCTGGAGTGCCAGATAAACACTGACTATATAGAGAGTCCTGGAACAGAGGATAGAAGGGGATCAGTGCAGGGTTAGCATGACAGGTGCGGACTGCACAGTCGCGCTGTTAGTGAAAAAAGTTTTCCCCTTTAAGAAAAAGGGGGAGTGGCCGAAGCCGGGGAGGCGCTCAGTGCAATGTAGATGGGGAAGTGAAGAGGGAAGTGACATCATTGGAGAGCGGCGGGGAGAAATATTAACATGGTCGCACCACTCTGTCCTCTTTCCCTGCATTACAATGATGGCAATGGTGGCTATGGAGTCTCTAATGGTGCAGCTAAGAGCATCATCACAAGGGGCAGGCTGGCTGCAAACTCAGGTAGCAGCCATCATAAATGAAGGAAGAACGGTGACACAAATAGCTATCTATTAGGTCCACAAAAGTCCTTTTAAGGACTGGTATGGTATAGGTGTAGTACAGTATATAGGGTTGAGTGCACTGCTGTGCTGGTGATTGCAGCAGCCTGTCTTTTGTCAGTGCAGGGAGGGACAGTCAGTTTAATCACTAGCTATTTCTATTAGGTCCACAAAGTTCCTTTTAAGGACTGGTATAGGTGTACAGTATATAGGGTTTTACACGTATAATATACTTTCATCCAAATATAGAAAGAATATTATACTTGACTGCTGCCCTATTCTGCAGCAGATCTTTATCAGTGTAGGGACTGAGGTACAGTCTGCAAATCACTAGCTACTTGGTCCACAAAGGTCTTTGTAAGGACTGGTATAGGTGTACAATATATAGGGTGCTGGTGCACTGTTGCTGACTGCTGTCCTATTCTGCAGCAGTCCTTTATCAGTGTAGGGACTGAGGTACAGTCTGCAAATCACTAGCTGCTAGGTCCACAAAGGTCCTTGTAAGGACTGGTATAGGTGTACAATATATAGGGTGCTGGTGCACTGCTGTAGATTACTGCCCTATTCTGTAGCAGTCCTTTATCAGTGTAGGGACTGAGGTACAGTCTGCAAATCACTAGCTACTAGGTCCACAAAGGTCCTTGTAAGGACTGATATAGGTGTACTATTTGGTGTGCAGTATATAGGTGTGTAATACACGTATAAAATACTTGCACATATAGAAAGCATACTATAGTGCATTTCCACTGTGCAGCATTGTGACTGCTGAGCGGTTCTGCAGCGATACTACAAAGAGTGACAAACGCAATAAAAAAAAGTATTATAACTGGTGTGATAGACCATTGGCTCCCAAAACAACATATTGAAGCGGGCTGATATATACCTTCTTCCACATACATACTGCACTTCTCTAGAGATTTTTGTCACAGGGTCATTGAAAAAATGACAGGCAGAGGAAGAGGCAGGCCCTTCCGCAAGGGTGGTAGGGGTAGGGCAGGAGCAACAGACTTGAGCCAAAGTGACAAATTGCAGAAGGTGCGTGCGATTACGTCAAAGGACGCACCAGACTTGGTTGAGTGGCTTACTCTTCTGCACCCTCCTCATCCTCTCGATCTGTACCCTCTTCTTCACTTTCTGCTATGGGCACCCCCAAAGACACTACCACCAACACCACCACCACCATATACCTTCCGCTTGAGTCACAGGAATTATTTTCTGATCCATATCAAGACATTTCTGATGCACAGCCACTCTTGGCATTGGATCAGGAAAAGGAGGTAGCAACAACCGCCGCTCAGCAGTCTGACGACAGTATCCAGATCAGCCCAAGGAGGAGGCTTGTCCCCGCTGTTGCTGCCTACTCCGAGATCTCTAATTATAGCGGTGGGAAAGGTGGCGTTGATGATGATGTGTCTAGTGATGCCACGTGGCTGACCACAAGAGAGGAAGAGGAGGGGAGTTCAGAGGGAGATATGGACCAGCAGATAGGGAGGATAGGGAGGAGAAGCAGGAAGAACTTAGATTGCACAGGAGGGACAAAACAGAATGCGAATGTATCAGGAGCAAGGCATCAACCATGTACGGTCACATCTGGTGCTCCCAGGGTGCCGGCACATGGCTCCGCAGTGTGGGATTTTTTTAACATGTCCGCTAATGACAATAGTGTTGCCATCTGCAATCTTTGCAGTCAACGCATAAGTCGTGGTAAGCCCAACACTCACCTAGGGAAGACTGCCTTAAGATGGTACATGAGCAGCCATCACCGAGCCCAGTGGGAGCAACGGAACACACAAAGCCACACTCCAGGCTTTCACTGTCCAGCCTTGTCTTCTACTTCTCCTTCTCCTCTCTCCTCACAATTGTCCTCCACTCCACCTTCCAGCATGCCAAGCTCACGTTTTTCTGCAAAAAGGCAGGCTTCTGTGGGCTAAATGTTTGAGCGTAAAAAAATCATGATGCCGGATAACCCTCTTGCTCAATGGTTGATGGCTGGCTTGTCAGAACATAGCCCGCCAACTACTGCCATATAAACTGGTGGACTTGGAGGCCTTTCGAAAATTTGTGGCCATTGGAACACCACAATGGAAGGTCCCAGGAAGGAAGTATTTCTCACAGAAGGGCATCCCAGAGCTATATGGCCATGTTCAGTGGCAAGTGAATGTATCTCTGGCACACAGTGTCGGTGCCAAGATACATCACTTCCTCCCTGCCTGTGTATACAATACACAGTGGGAGGAAGCTTCTCATTCGCCAGGAGCGATCGAGAGGGGATGGCCAGAAACCAACGGCCATCTCCTCATCCCGGATCGCTCCTGAAGCGAAACGGACCGCCGTATCCAGCGGGAGGGGGATCCGATCGAACCCCCCACCCGCTGGAAGGCAAGCACGTACATGTACGTGCTTGTGCCTGCCGGTGCCATAGTAATGACGTACATTGGCAATACGGCGGTCCTTAAGTGGTTAAGGACTGGTATAGGTCCACAATCTATAGGGTTGAGGTGCACTACTGCTGACTGCTGCCCAATTCTGCAGCAGTCCTTTATCAGTATAGGGACTGAGGTACAGTCTGCTAATCACAACCTACTAGTTGCACAAAGGTCCTTCTAGGGACTGGTAAGGTATAGCGTACTAGAGTATATAGGGTTAAGTGAGGTACAGTCTGCTAATCCTTAAGGACTGGTATAGGTCCACAATATATAGGGTTGAGGTGCACTACTGCTGACTGCTGCCCTTTTCTGCAGCAGTCCTTTATCAGTATAGGGACTGAGAGTTTTGTCACAGGGTCATTTAAAAAATGACAGGCAGAGGAAGAGGCAGGCCCTTCTGCAGGGGTGGTAGGGGTAGGGCAGGAGCAACAGGCTTGAGCCAAAGTGGGAAATTGCAGAAGGTGCGTGCTATTACGTCAAAGGAAGCACCAGAATTGGTTGAGTGGCTCACTCAGCCTTAATCTTCTGAACCCTCCTCATCCTCTCGATCGGCACCCTCTTCTTCACTCTCTGCTATGTGCACCCCCAAAGACACTACCACCAACAACACCACCACCACCACATACCTTCCGCTTGAGTCACAGGAATTATTTTCCGATCCATATCAAGACATTTCTGATGCGCAGCCACTCTTGGCATTGGATCAGGAAGAGGAGGTAGCAAGAACCGCCACTCAGCAGTCTGACGACAGTACCCAGATCAGCCCAAGGAGGAGGTTGGTCACCGGTGTTGCTGCCTACTCCGAGATCTCTACTTATAGCGGTGGGGAAGGTGACGTTGATGATGACGTGTCTAGTGATGTCACGTGGGTGCCCACAAGAGAGGAAGAGGAGGGAGATATGGACCAGCAGATAGGGAGGAGAAGCAGGAATAACTTACATTGCACAGGAGGGACAAAGCAGACTGCTAATGTATCAGGAGCGAGTCATCGACCATGTACGGTCACATCTGGCGCTCCCAGGACGCCGGCACATGGCTCCGCAGTGTGTGCTTTTTTTAACGTGTCCACTGCTGACAATAGTGTTGCCATCTGCAATCTTTGCAATCAACGCATAATTCGCGGTAAGCCCAACACACACATAGGGACAACCGCCTTAAGAAGGCACATGAGCTGCCATCACCGAGCCCAGTGGGAGCAACGGAACACACAAAGCCACACTCCAGGCTCTCACCATCCAGCCTCGTCTTCTACTTCTCCTTATCCTCTCTCCTCACAATTGTCCTCCACTCCACCTTTCATCACGCCAAGCTCACGTTTTAATGCAAAAAGGCAGGCTTCCGTGGGCCTAATGTTCGAGCGTAAAAAAATGATGACGCCGGATAACCCTCTTGCCCAACGGTTGACGGCTGGCTTGTCAGAACTCATAGCCCGCCAACTACTGCCATATAAACTGGTGGACTCGGAGGCCTTTCACAAATTTGTGGCCATTGGAACACCACAATGAAAGGTCCCAGGAAGGAAGTATTTCTCACAGAAGGGCATCCCAGAGCTATATGGCCATGTTCAGCGGCAAGTGAATGTATCTCTGGCACACAGTGTCGGTGCCAAGATACATCTGACCACAGACACGTGGTCTAGCAAACACGGGCAGGGAAGGTATATCACTTTTACTGCCCACTGGGTGAACCTTCTGACGGCCGTCAAGCATGTAACCCGTGGCACCCGTGTAGATTTGGTTTTACCACCACGGATTGCATGCAGGCCTGGCTCTTCTTCTCCTCCTCCTCCTACTCCATCCTCCTCCCTCTCCTCCTCAGCTGACTCCTCCTTTTCCGCTGCTAGCGTCTCTTCCGCTGCGCCGCCCAAGCTCCCCAGAACCTATTCGACATGCCAGGTGAGATGTTGTCATGCCGTGCTGCGTCTGTTGTGCCTGGAAGCCAAGAGCCACACTGGCCCGGCACTCCTTTCAGCTTTGCGTTCACAGGCAGATCAGTGGCTAACACTGCTCAATTTGACAGTTGGTAAAGTGGTGTGTGACAACTTAGCGCATTGAAACAGGGCAAAATTACGCACGTGCCATGAATGGCACGCATCTTAAACTTGGTCGTGCAGCGATTTGTCGTCAAATACCCTAGGGTCCAGGACATCTTGCGGCAGGCAAGGAAAATCTCGGTCCATTCAGAAGATCTTACACAGCCATGGCTCGCCTTGCTGACATTCAGCGGCGACACAATCTGCCGGGCAGATGTCTTATTTGCGATTGCCCGACGCAATGGAACTCAACCTTCTATATGCTTGATAGGCTGCTCCAGCAGAAACGTGCAGTTAACGTCTACCTGTACGAACTCTGCGGCAGAACAGGTTCTGTGGAGCTGTTTTTTTTTTCACGCATGCAGACTTCTGCGGCCATTTGATGAGATCACCAAACTGGTCAGTCGCAGCCATGGCGCCATCAGTGACATGGTACCTTATGCCTTCTTTATGGAGCGTGCATTGTGTGGTGTCATTGATCAAGCCGTGGAGGAGCAGGAGCGGGAAGATGAGGAAGTCGCAATGCTGGATGAATTCCCAGGGAGAAATACTCTATCTGAGACAAGTCAACAACAGGAGTATGAAGAGGAGTCAGAGGAGGATGGTGCCGGGGCGGATGAGGAGGAGCAAGAAGAGCATGCTTTAAACCTTTCTGGGATCCCTGTTGTTGTGCGTGGATGGAGAGAGGAGAACGAGGAGGACGACATTATCCTGGATGATGAGCAGGAGCCTGGCCACCACACCACTTCCAGTTTAGTGCAAATGGGGGCCTTCATGCTCCAATGTTTTAGCAGGGACCCCCGTATAAAAAGCATAAAGGTCAAGGGCCAGTACTGGGTGGCAACGTACTTAGACCCCCAGTACAAACACAAAATGGCGAAATTTTACCCCCGTCAGAGGGCTGTCAGAATGGAGCACTTCCAGGCCTTGCTTCGAGAAATGCTGCATTCTGCTTTTGCGTGCGCTGACAGAGGAGGAATTCCCACTCCCAGAGAGAGTTGCGGGTACCAATCCAACAGCGCCTGCAAGAAGAGGGCGGTTTAAAGATGTGTTGGTGACTTCTGATATGTGGTCATTCTTTCAGCCGACCCATCGACAGGTGTCATCCGGATCCAGCATCAGGGAGCGCCTAGACTGACAGGTGTCCGACTACATCGGGTTAACGGCCGATGTGGATGCTCTGAGGAGTGATGAACCCCTGGACCACTGGGTGGGCAGGCTTGACCTCTGGCCAGAGCTTGCCCAATTTGCAATGGAACTGTTGGCTTGCCCCTCGTCCAGTGTCCTGTCCGAAAGGACGTTCAGCGCAGCAGGGGGATCATGACCGATAAGCACACTCACCTAGCTCACGACAGTGTTGACTACCTAACATTTATAAAAATGAATGAGAGATGGATCTCGTAGGAATTCAACACATGTGACCAGTAGACCATGTATATCTCTATAAACGATTTATTTAATTGAGCACACAGACCTTTTTTCTACATTTGGCTCACTTCCTTGTACAAAAAAAGCACACCGTACTATATGCCCGTACCCTCCTGTTTGAAGAGGTTGAGTGATGTCATATTTTTGGGGCCCAGCAGCGAGTTGCTGGTATCAGTGCTGCTGTCAGTGCTCTCTATCTTGGTGCTGGTGTCAGTTCTCTATATCACGGTGCTGGTGTCAGTGCTCTATATCACGGTGCTGTGTCAGTGCACTCTATCACGGTGCTGGTGTCAGTGCTCTATATCACGGTGCTGGTGTCAGTGCAATCTATCACGGTGCTGGTGTCAGTGCTCTATATCACGGTGCTGGTGTCAGTGCTCTATATCACGGTGCTGGTGTCAGTGTGTCAGTGCTCTCTATCACGGTGCTGGTGTCAGTGCTCTCTATCACGGTGCTGGTGTCAGTGCTCTCTATCACGGTGCTGGTGTCAGTGCTCTATATCACGGTGCTGGTGTCAGTGCTCTATATCACGGTGCTGGTGTCAGTGCGTCAGTGCTCTCTATCACGGTGCTGGTGTCAGTGCTCTCTATCACGGTGCTGGTGTCAGTGCTCTCTATCACGGTGCTGGTGTCAGTGCTCTATATCACGGTGCTGGTGTCAGTGCTCTATAGCACGGTGCTGGTGTCAGTGCTCTACATCACGGTGCTGGTGTCAGTGCTCTCTATCACGGTGCTAGTGTCAGTGCACTCTATCACGGTGCTGGTGTCAGTGCTCTATATCACGGTGCTGGTGATCATCTCCTGCACCCTCTTCATAGCCTACCCTTACCTTTCCTCTCCTCCATTGCCTTCATGCGCTCCTGAGTCCTGAATTGTCAAAATTTCACAGATAAAAAAAGAATGCTTATAGTTGTCGATCCCAGATTCACTTCATACATGTGTTATGTCAGTGTCCATGTGGTGGGGCTATATGTGCAGTAGTGCAGCTAGTAATTATTGTGTGGCTGGAAATATGACCTGTAGGTTTTTAAAGTTCGCCTGCCATTGAAGTCAAAGGGGCCCGCCGCGAACCGAACTTTCGTCCGCGTTCGTGGTTCGCGTTCGCGAAACGTCCTGTCGGAAGTTCGTCCATCTCTAGTCCTGAGGCTCCACGGGCATGATGGTCACGGCCGCCAGATCGCTTCAGCCCTGACACCTCTCCTGGGGGTCAGAGGCCACATCAGCAGGTGGGGAGAGGACAGGAACTGTCCACCCACCCCCAGTGAACAGCCCCAGGGATCCAGGCAAGGAGAAATGAGGAGGGATGGGGGAGCCCAGCACATCACATGGCTCTGCACCCTCCTGGCTCGTCACAGATGCCAGGAACAGGCGGCCGGGGCTGCAAGAGGGGGCCCGAGCAGCCAACCAGCCCAGTGTGGGACAGCTGTGCCTTAGGGGGCTGGCCAGGTGTCCAAGGCGGCCAGCAGCCCTACAATGACCAGAGGGAGGAACGTTAGGAGCGCAGTGACAGTGGTGAGCAGAGGCAGGGAGAGAACAACAGAGGCCCAGACAAGTTAAAGGAACAGAAGTCCATCCAGGCAGGCAGTAAACGGGTCTGGCGTGGCAACACAGAGAGAAGGATGAGAGCAACAACGCAGACCTCTGGCAGCCAGAGTAGGACCTTCTGGGGTGCAGCCAGCGGTCGTTCTGCAGAAGGAGAACAGCAACAGATCCTAGGGAGAGCTGCCCCGGTAGGAGAGGGACGAGGACCAGGGACATCCGTCAGCAGTGGATTCTGGAGTGGCGGCTTGTGGGCCCAGTTCTGGGCAGCCCAGTGAGTGCATTTCTGCTTTATCTGTTTCTTCTTTATTGGAAAAGTTTTATTGGAGCAGGGCATAAGGGGGGTCCCCCGGGGAGGGTAGTTCATCGGGTGCAAGAGTTGTTAGGCCCCACGCATAACAGCCCAGGGATGCAGAAAAAAGGGCGGTCAGGACAGGCCTGCATGTTTTATTATCGAGTTTGCGGGACTTGGTATAGCACTTTGAGCCGACCACGGGGGACAGTTCGTCACCAGCACAGGCGTGGGCTCCACCACCAAGGATAGTGCTACAGCGGCTATGCCATCGGCAGTGGTATCGACTAGGGGGATTCGGCTGTGCCAGCAGTGAGAACAGGGATGGGGGTGGTCAATTTCGGCATTTGAGCTCTGAACAGCCAGGAAAAACAGGAGAGAAGAAGGCAGAGTCAGTCAGGTTGGTGGACTTCGCAAAGAGCGAGGTTTATGTCTGTTTTGAGGGCCCACTTGGAGCTCATCTTAAAACAGAAGTAGAAGAAAATGTGGAAAGGGGAATATGTGGAGATATTCACATAATTGCCACTAAAAAAATTCAATCTGGATAGATTGAAGCCGGAAGAAAGCAAGAAGGAGGATGAGGAAAAAACGCAGATATACACTGATTCCACATACTTTTTCTAACTGGTTACAGGCGTTCGTCATCTTGGCAAGTGTGGTAGGGGAAAAGGTCTCCAAACACTGCTCGGCTTTGTTTGTATACTTATAAGCCATCAGTGAAGCGCACTGGACATATGGTGGGGTGGCATGGCTGCGGTACGATGAACAGTTTCAACAATGGATGGCCGTCCAACCGTCACTACGCTGGCACCACAAGGATATCGGCCTGTGGCTGAAGCTTATGACAGAGGCGAGGGCTCCTAATCAGTTTTTTCCGGCAGGGGTTGGAGGTACCGCAGCCCCAACTGACCGAAAATAGATGGGACTTCTGTTGGCAGTTTGAACAAGGGCACATGTAAATTTGGGGCAAACTGTCGATTTAAGTACACATGCTCTGGCTGCGGGGGAGGTCCCATGCGTTGTCAAAGTGCTTCAGAAGAGGGAAGTGGCATGGCGGAGAGCCTGCGAGAAAGAGGGACGACACCCCTGTGGGTGGAAAGGATGCATCCTTTCCTCAGTAGGTACCCTGACCGCAAAGCGGCTCAGTTATTAGAATCGAGTTGCGCAATGGGTTTTACGATACCGTTCTCACTGGCTGTAGCCCCACCCATAGCAAAGAGCTTATGATCAGCCCGGCTGCATCCGACAGTAGTTTCAGAAAAACTAGGGAAAGAAGTAATGCCGGGGAGCATGTCTGGCCCTTTTACTTCGGTTCCCCTACAGGCTTGGTGGTATCAGCCAAACAAATTCAGATTGATTCACCACCTTTCCTTTCCAAAACGTGGGTCGGTCGATGATTCAATTGCGCCAGAGCAGTGAGTGGTAACATATACTTCCTTTGATGCAGCGATATCATGGGTTCGTCGCCACGGGCAGGAGTCACTTATGCCAAGGCCGGATATTGAATTTGCATTCTGGCTTTTGCTGGTTAACCCGGAAAGTTTCCGTCTGCTGGACTGCACATGGAATGGGGTATAATATGTGCATCGTTGTCTCCCGATCGGATGCGCTATCTCAAGCGCTTTATTCAAAATGTTCAGCTCCTTTTTTGAATGGGTGGTACGGGACATCTCTGGGATCAACTCGGTCATTCACTATCTGGACAATTTCCTATGCATCGGCCCACTGGGTTCCAACATCTGTGCTGTCCTATTGGGGACGTTACAGGGGTTTGGGGGCTCCAGGAAAAATGGAAGGTCCCACGTCTAACATTGTTTTCCTGGGAATTGAAGTGAATTCAGTTGGAATGGAGTGCCGATTGCCGTTGGACAAACTGGAAAATCTCAAGGCAGAAGTGCATGGGATCATCTGAAGGCGCAAGGTACAATTGCGGCAACTACAATCGTTATTGGGGAAGCTACATTTTGCTTGCCGAATAATTCTCATGGGTAGGGTTTTAATGCCCCCACTCACTTTGTGAGTCTTAACAGTGAGCACAGAGAGGATTTGCAGGAGGGAAATTAATTCCTGGAGTCATTCAATGGACGCGCCCTGTGGATGTCGGGTCCCATCAGCAATTGGGATCTCAAATTATTCACAGATGCGGCAGGCTCCACGGGCTATGGGGCCATCTTTCAGGGAAAATGGAGCCCCGCCCACTGGCCCCCAGCTTGGGAGGAAGCTGGGTTTTTGAAGAACCTAGTCCTCCTGGAACTGTTTCCAATTGTGGTAGCAGTGGAAATATGGGGGGAATCCTTCCCTAACTTGAAGGTGCGGCTTAACTGTGACAACCTGGGGCTCGTCCAGGTGATTAATCGATTGTCGGCCAAATCTATGCCAGTGGTCAGGTTGCTGAGACATTTGGTACTGCGCTGCTTGAAACTGAATGTTTTAATTTACGCTGTACACCTACCAGGGGTTGAGAACACCTTAGCTGACACTTTGTCTCATTTCCAGTGGGGCAGGTTCTGGGAGTTGGCACCAGACGCGAAGCAGCAGGGGGTCACCTGCCCTGACTGGATGTGGAACGCTGCCTTGGGAATGTAGCAGGGTGAATTCAACGTTCTGAGTAAAGCCACTTGGGACGCCTACTCCAAGGTATGGCAAGCATGGTTAGCATGCTTTCACAGGTTGGAGATCGCCCCTGAAGGTCGGCAGGTAACCCACGCAGTTCTCTAGTTAGTATGAGATTTGAGCGGGATATCTTGGAAGCTGCCATTGATAAGAAATTGGCAGGTTTGGACTTTCTTTTCAAATTACAAGGGCAACGGGACTATACTAAAGATTTTTGGGTAAAGCAACCTTTAAAATGATATATGAAAGCGCATAAGAGGGATGGGTGGCACCCAGTGTCATTTGACATGCTACACGGCCTATTCCTGCATCTGATGAACATTTGCAGTTCAGAGTAGGAAAGTGCCTTATTCCCCGCTGCCTTCGCACTAGCGTTCTTTGAGGCGTTGTGGATAAGCGAGCTAGTCAGCGCTTCAAAACGGGCTCAAGGGGGGCCGCAGTGGGAGGATCTGGATTATTTACAGGATTCAGTTAGAATATGGATAAAACGGTCGAAATCTGATCAGACTGGTAAGGGCATGCTACTGGAAGTTTTTCGGATTGTGAAGTCACACATTTGTCCGGTAAGAGCAGTGCAATTGTTCAGGGACATGCGTCTGGGGTTCACAGGCTCGTTTTTGATGCATGCAGATGGTCGTCTTTGTCGAGGTTTCAATTTATAGCAGTGTTCAAAAAATGTTTGTCTGCAGCCAGTTACAATCCAAAAAGCTACTCCTCCCATTGTTTCCGCATAGGTGCTTCTACGGAGGCCACTAGGACCAGTCTTAGTTATGAAACGGTGAAGCGCATCGGGAGGTTGCACATTTGTTGCAGTTTAGCTAAAAAGGGTATAGGCTTTGATATTAGTGTTTGCTGTTGGGGGGAACTTACTGTTTTGTGTTGTAATTTTCTTATTCACAGGTGAAGAGGTGGGCCTGGTTTGGATTCTGGTCCACTCCTTTGTTTACTGGGGGGCCAGATGAGCTGATGTTCGACCGAATGGTAGGCAGCTGGGCATAAGATCAGATGGATCAGGCTACCGGGCATGCTTTGAAACAGGGTGTGGTCAGAAGTGCACAGGTTCGCTCGTTGGGACAGAGCACCAGATGTTTTGGTGCTACATGTGGGGGGGAATGACATGGGAGCCAGATCTATGAGATCTCATACGGGACGTAAAAAGTGATTTTTTACGATTACGGGCGGCCTTCCCTGGGATGGTCATTGTATGGTTTGATATGGTTAGCAGGACGTCTTGGCAGTGGGCTTGGTCAGCTAAAAGGTCGATAGGGCTCGGTAAAGGTTAATAAAGAAATTAGCAGGTTCAGGAATTTGGGTGTGACCATATAGCATAGGGAGTTGGAGGTGGATACATGGAGGTACCTTAGGAGCGATGGGGTGCACCTTAACTAAATGGGAACCAATCTTTGGGCTCTAGGTTTGCAGGACAGTGTACAGTGATCATTGAGGGTGTGGAGGTGCTCGCAAGGGTAAGGTTTTACCCCTTGCGTGCAGTGGCAGATGTTTGGGTCTGTGAGGAGGAGGAGATGTATGTTATATAGATATATAACATGGTTGGTACCCACCTGTGGTATGGGGTTATCAGGTACCTTCTGGTTACGAGAGGTTAACCAGTAAGGGGTAAAAAGGTAGGTCACTGTGAAGGTTGGGTACCGTCTTACAGTCCGGGGGTTTGTGAATGGAGGCCTAACGTTTATACGAAGTTTGTGACAGTGACCAGTGGTGTGTGTTCCCCTCTAAGACCCCAAAAAGTACAGAAAAGTTTATTAAAAGGTTCTTTTAAATATTATTTATTTAATTTTATGTTAATTTGTTAATAAAAAGCTGTCAAGGCCATTTACTCCAATACCTTGTCGTGTCATTTGTGGGGGGATTTAATATTATGTTTAAGAGTGGCTTAAAAAGACCGTGGTTTAAGTCCTTCACATGTCATGCTTGTGGCAAGACTTGGAGACCATTCCAACCGAAAATCCACTGGGTTATCTTGAGGATGGATCACTGGCCAGGGCTTGCACAGTATATAGTTGAGCTACTGGCCTGTCCTGCATCCAGCGTTCTATCTGAACGCACATTCAGTGCTGCTGGAGGCTTTGTAACCGATCACAGAGACTGATCGGCTCACCTTCATAAAAATGAATCAATCTTGGATCACCAGCTACCAAACACCTGTTGCTGATGTAACAAATTAATTTTTTTTTACGAATGTGAAATCCCTTGACGACTGCCTATGCTGATGCTGAGTGACTATCCTGTTATGCTGAGTGACTATCATATTCCTCCTCAATGTTCATGTTGATAGCTTCTAAGAACCTTTTTGGTTCTGGGCACCAGCCTAAAGCCCAATTTTTCTGCCCCTGTTTAACATTTACACTTTTTGCTGTTATATTTTGCAGCAGGGCTCATTCCTGTGCTCAACTAGAGTATCTGTGAGGGGTTGCAGTGTTGTGGCACCAGCACCAGTGCCTAAGGCCCAATTTTTCTGCCCCTGTTTAACAGGAACGTGTAATTAAATTTTTTTCTGTAATATTTTGCAGCAGGGCTCGTTCCTGCGCTGAACTAGAGTATCTGTGAGGGGTTGTAGTGTTGTGGCACCAGCACCAGTGCCTAAGACCCAATTTTTCTGCCCCTGCTTAACAGAGGCGTGTAATTACAATTTTTGATCTAATATTTCACAGCAGGGCCCATTCCTGCGCCCACCAAGAGTAGCTGTGAGGGTGTACAGTGTTGTGACAACACCACCACCAAAGGCCCAAATTTTCTGACCCTGTTCAAAAGGGGCATGTAATTACAATTCTTGATATAATATTTCACAGCAGGGCCCATTACAGCGCCCATCAACAGTAACGGTGAGGGCTTACAGTGTTGTGGCACCACCACCACCAAAAGCCCAATTTTTCTGCTCCTGTTCAACAGGGGCATGTAATTACAGTTCTTGATATAATACTATACTATATTGTATATAATACTATATACTATATAATATCACTTTTTTTCACTTTAAGCATCATTAAAATCACTACTCCCCCTGGGGCAAATCACCAAACCTTTTTTAGGACAATAACTTGCATATTAGCCTTTTAAAATTCACACGTTTCATTTCTCGCATTCAAGCCCCATAGACTTTAACGGTGTTCGAATGTTCGCGCAAACCTTTCGGTCCGTTCGCATGTTCTGGATGTGAACCGAACCAGGGGGTGTTCGGCTCACCCCTACTGATCATGCACAATCTTTTGTATCTGATTTTTCTCATACGAAAACTGTATGAAAACCGTACACATGAAACAAAAAACATTAGTTCTGTTTATGCACGAGATGAATTTTGGAGTTTGTCTCTTTGGAAATTTTCGTTTCGAAAGTCTGAATCGGATGTTGTGTAGGTAAAGGTTGTGTACACACTATACGAGATTTGAACTACTGTTCCCCATATAGAATTTTTCTTCCGACTTTCTTATAGTGTCTCCCCACCTTAACTCTTATATTACCAATCTTGCTTAACTCCTCTTTCAAGGAGCAGCTACAGAAGACGCTTTTCACATAATAAATAAATAAATTATATATATATATATATATATATATAGCGATACCCTCACTTAAGAGGGCCGCAAGTTTGGTTTGGGCCCTGAGCACAGCTCCGCCAACCCCCCCCCGGCAATCTGCTCTACCCACTCTGGCACAGTTAGTATCTAGCAATACACATTAAATCGCTTATACTCTAAATATGTGTGTGCGTGGGTGGATAACTCAAGCTCATAGACAATCTTTGAAAGTATATAACTGACTTTACTTGTTGTTTTTATAAAAGGAATAACATGAATCAAACATTTGGATTGCAACACATAAGCAGGTCCCTGCAGTAACCAGTAATAAAGATAAACAGAGTAATCAGCATAATAAAGTATTGCTATGCAACTTTAACGCTGCCCTTTTTCAGCTACTTCCCCGCATGGGTAAACTAACACCCAGCACTATCTACCTATGCAGTCAGGCCTGACTGATCTAGATGGAAGTCCAGTAAAACAATATTCGCTAGCAATCTTTCGGTGGTGCACTTGAAGAACAACTTTGTAATCCAAACGAATAATAAAGATAAAGCATCTGTCTTTAAACAGCTCTCACCACCCGGACAAGTCCAAGTCCGTTTTCTCTGCCTTTTCGTCTAGGAACAGGAAACCACCGACCTCCGAGTCTTCAATCCTTCTGGTGTACTGCAGCAAGGATGAGAAGATGTCTCTCAGGTGCAGCTAGGCTGGCAGAGGGCTCTTTGGAAAAGAGCACAAGGCCCAGGCTTCAGGCCTTGTGCCTCCAGCAGTTCAGCACAGATCTCCTCTTGCTAAGAGAGAGAGGGGGGGTGTCCAAAGAGAGCGAACTAGGCCTCTCTCCCTCCTTATATGCCCTCCCCCATGAGTCTCTGGGGCATAACTCCAAACATCCTGGGAACCAGTGGGGTTCTGGGAACAGTAGTTTTATAGTCCTTAAAGAGACCCCGCTACACACTCCCCCCACTTAAACTCTTTGGTCCCCAAAGATAAACTTTTAACACATATCCTGTACCAATTTTGAAAGTGCTGGGTATGATGTTGGTACAGGGAATTTTCACCAGAACTCAGAGGTGGGATTCCCTGTCCCACAGGTCACACTGGCATGAGTGGCCTGCCTAACTGTGCCAGAGAGTGAGCTGGGGTTGCCCTCCACCAAATGGTCAGTGGAATGATTAGAGTGTTCAGCACTTCTTCTAGCAGTCACAACAGAGTCCTCAGAGCTCTCCCCCATTTGAGAGTAGGTTAGCTTCTTGGGGGGTCTCACAACTCGGCGAGCTCTCTGTTCTCTTGAGACTTCAGGCTCTGGTGCCACAGGCTCTACTTCAGGAACATATTCTGACAGCATCACTGGTTCTGGAACATCGGTTCCTTCCTCTTCTGAGTTAATGCTAGGGATATCTTCCCAGCCGTCAGGCACACCACTAGATGGAATGAACTCTGTAGCTTCTGGGTTCAGTGCCCCATCCTGTGTATCCTCAGTAGGTGGGAGATCTATGGCAGAATTTCCTGGAGTTGATGAAGGCCACAGCCACTCAAGCTCTCCTCTTCCACCTTCACCTCGTTGGGGATCTTGTCCATCTCTAACCCGGGAGGTCTGAGACCGAGTGCTAGGTCCTGGGGTATCCAGAATGGAAACAGATTCAGGTGGATTTCTCACTGGTGGTATTCTGACTGCTTCAGTAAGCGGGAGCAAATGATTCCTGTGCCAAGTCTTCAAGGGCCCCACTTTCCCCTCTGGTTTTAGCTTATACACAGGCAATCCAGGTAGCTTTCTGCAAATGACATAGGGCTCCGATCTCCATCTATCAGCAAGCTTGTGCTTCCCAGGGATCCCCAGATTGCGTAGCAGTACACGGTCCCCAGGCTGCAGGTCTTGCACTCGAACCTTCAGATCGAAGTTCCTCTTGTTGCGGACTCCCCTTTGGTCCGAGGCCGCCTGAGCTCGTTCATAGGCCACTTTCAAATTGTGTCTAAGTCGGTCCACATATCCCTTGTGGGAGGTAGCAGAGGCATGGTCTAGGGAAATGCCAAAGGCCAGATCCACCGGCAATCTTGCTTCTCTCCCAAACATGAGCCGGTAGGGGGAGTAACCCGTCACATCACTTGTGGTGCAGTTGTAAGCGTGCACCAAAGCTGATATGTGTTGGCTCCAGTGTTGCTTCTTCTCTGTCTCTAGAGTTCCAAGCATGTTTAGTAAGGTCCGATTAAACCTCTCAGGTTGGGCATCTCCTTGTGGATGATAAGGTGTAGTCCTGGTCTTCTCTACTCCCAATGAGTCCAGTAGGTTCCGGATCAGACGACTCTCAAAGTCCCTTCCTTGGTCTGAGTGGATTCTCTGTGGTAATCCATAGTGGACAAAGTATTTTTCCATGAGCACCTTGGCCACAGTGGAGGCCTTTTGGTCTTTGGTGGGGAAAGCCTGGGCATAACGGGTGAAATGATCGGTTACCACCAGAACATTTCCCAATCCACTCAAATCGGGTTCGAGGCAGAGAAAGTCAATGCACACAAGATCCATTGGACCCTGACTCTGTAGGTGGCCCATTGGGGCAGCTTGATGGGGTAGAGTCTTCCTCTGGATGCATCGTGCACAGGAATGGCAATATTCCTCCACTTCTGCCCTCATACAGGGCCAATAGAACCGGCTTCTGACAAGCTGGAAAGTTCTCTCCGCCCCTAGATGGCCATGCTGGTCATGTAAGGCAATTAGTACCGTCTCTCGGTGCTTCTCTGGGAGAAACAACTGCCACTTATCTTCTGAGTTATCAGAGGGGCCCCTTCGGTAGACCACTCCCTGATGTACTTGTAGCTTACCCAACTCTTTCCTCAGCAGGCGAGCCTCCTTGGAAGGGTGATGTCGAAGTCCCTCTGGATTCTCGTTCTCCAAAGCTTCAAGGACCAATCTCCCCATGGGGTCTTCCAATTGGTCATAGCTCAGCTCCTTTCTGGACAGCTTTGGCAGGAGTTCCTCTGCTAGTTGAGTTACCCCACAGTAGGGTTGAGGGACTCCCACTGCGGTGACTCCTATCTCCTCTGCTCTGGGGCCCCCTCTTGCTTGAAACTCAGCACCCTGACAGAGTGCTCCCACTCCTTCCGGTGCTACCTGGGTCCAGTCTTCCCAGTCATTGACCATGACATGAGATCTTCGGGACAGGGTATCTGCATCCCTATTTCCAGCCCCTGGTCTGTACTTTAGACTGAAGTTGAATCCGGATAATGCAGCCAACCATCTGTGTCCGGTTGCATCTAACTTTGCAGTAGTGAAGAGGTAGGTCAGAGGATTGTTATCTGTCTTTACGGTAAACTCCTCCGCCCCGTAGAGATAGTTCTTCAGTTTGTCTACTACTGCCCATTTGAGGGCCAAGAACTCCAATTTATGAGTGGGGTAGTTCTTCTCCGAGGGAGTCAGGCTCCGGCTCACATAGGCCACTGGTCGTAGCTGCTCTTCATACTCTTGATAGAGCACTCCGCCTAGGCCCTCATGACTGGCATCGACATGTAGCTCATATGGTCTGGTGGGGTCGGCATAGGCCAGGACTGGGGCCGTGGTAAGGCTCCTCTTCAAGGTTCGGAAAGCCTCTTCACACCTTGGGTTCCACTGATCTTGAACCGACTCACCGGCCCTCCTAGGTCCCAAGCCATCCTCTTCTCCTTCAGTCTTGAGCAATTCGTTTAGTGGCTTGGCAATCCGGGCAAACCCATCCACAAATCTTCTATAATAGGAGCAGAACCCCAGGAAAGATCTGAGCTCTGTGACTGTTGTCGGTCTTGGCCAAGAGGTAACTGCCTCCAACTTCTCAGGGTCTGTAGCCACTCCCTTTTCAGACACTATGTGTCCCAGATAGTTCACAGAGGATTGGTAAAACCGGCACTTCTCGGGAGAAAGCTTGAGTCCCTCTTCGCTGAGTCTTCTCAACACCTTCTCCAACCTGGCCTCATGTTCTTCCAAAGTCTTCCCGAAGACAATGACATCGTCCAAGTACACAAGGACTTCTATGAGGTTCATGTCTCCAACGGTCTTCTCCATGAGGCGTTGAAAGGTAGCAGGGGCTCCAGACAGGCCCTGAGGCATTCTGTTGAATTCGAAGAATCCCACTGGGGTTATGAAAGCTGTCTTCTCTCGCTCTTCCTGGTGCATGGGGATTTGGTAGTACCCACTCTTGAGGTCCATTACACTGAACCACTTGGCACCAGCCAAACTCTGTAGGGCATCCTCTATTCTCGGTGTGGTATACTGGTCAGGGATGATCCTCCTGTTGAGAGTCCTGTAGTCGATACAAAGCCTCAACGACCCATTCTTTTTCCTGACCACCACTATGGGGGAGGCATAGGGACTTCTAGACTCCCGAATCACACCAGTCTTCTTCAACTCCGCAAGCTGCTCCCTCAGATCCTCCAGGTCAGCTAGAGGGACCCGCCTAACCCTTTCCCTGAAGGGTTTGTCTTCTTGGAGGCGGATTCGGTGGATGGCACTCCTGGCACATCCCACATCAAACTCATCCTTTGAGAAAATCCTCTCCCATCTAGTCAGCTGGGCCTTGGCTCTCTCCTTCCAGGCTCCAGGTAGGTCCGGGTTCTCCATGGAAAGTTTTTTCCAAACATCTCCTCCTTCACCGGTTCCTTTTACTTCTGACCAGCTGACTGGGGCCGCAGGACTCACCTGCCCCAACAGCATCCTGGCAGGGATCTCTATGGGTCTCTCCGTAGGGTTTCTCACACTCACTGGGACTCTTCCGCGAGCCTTCTTCAGGGCCTTGATTGGAATCACTTCCGGTATCACTTCCAGGCCTGAGTGGTCCTCCCTTGTATCGGATTCCAGCATGACAAAGGGGCCAGGCTGCTCCCAGGTAAGCTTCACCGTGGCCCTGAGGCAGGCTACCTCTCCGGGCTGCAGCACCACTCCTTCTCTCCCAAGTCTCCACACCTTCCCTATCCCCTCTCCTGGGGTCTTCTGCTCTAGGACCAACTGTTGGTAGGCTGTCTTCAGCATGGGATGGATATTGGGATCTTGATGGTTTCTCGTCTTCACTAGAGGGGTCAGAAGTCTTCGCACCAGATCCATATTGGTCCCTATGATAAGGGACATCTTGCTGGCCCCGGGCGGTCTAGGACACACAACTGCCAGGGTGTCAAACACCTCTGTTTTCCCCGCCACAGATGGATCGAAGGTCAGCTTTACGGGCAGGTAACCATCGTAGGGGAAACTCTGAGCTCCCAGGCCCCATATCTCCAGCTCTTCTAACTTCTGTATAGGCAAATGGCTCAAGTGCCTATCATAGAAGTCTCTGTACAACAAAGTCACTTGAGCTCCAGTGTCCAGGAGGGCCTTCGTGTAGACTCCTTCCACCTGGATGGAGACAGTGGGGGACGGGCCGACCAATTCTTCTGGGTAGGGCCGGGTTGAGGCCACCCTCTTCTGGGGACCCGTCTTCATCCAGTTGGTTTTTGACTTTATTCTTTTTCGAGCCTGGTATGCATTGACCCTCCCCACAGTAATGGGAGTACAAACCCGCTGAGGGATGTTATTGTCTCTTATTTGTAGACATTCCTTCTGAGGGGTCTGGTTTTCTCTCCCTCTCTTCCTTCTATTCAGTTTGGAGTTCACTGAAAGGCATGGGCACCCAGTTGACTCCCTCACCGGGGCCCTCTGAAGTTTCCCGCCGGCTGGCGGTTATCTATCTTCTTCTTCTTGGGACTGGAACATCTACTGGCGAAGTGGCCACTGCCCCCGCAGTTGTAGCATAGCATCTCTTCTCGGTCTCGAGTGGGGCTTGGTGTTGGTGTATCTGGAAACAACTCCCTCCTAGGACTTGATTTCTCGGCTCCCCCTTGACCTTTCGCCATCATAGCAGTCAACATCTCCATCACCTGGGACATCTGTAACTTCAAAGTGTCCACCTCCTTATCTCTAGCGGGAGTCATGGCCGGTGTAACTATTGCTACCGGTTGTTTGACGGGCTCGGTGAGATGTTCTTCCCTTTTTTCTTCCAGTAGGGCCTCTTCCTCTCTGATCATTCGGATGAGGTCAGTGTTCTCCAGATTCTTCCCATCCAGTCGGGCACGCAGTGTCCATGCAATAGGATTCATGGGTTGAGCTCCCCTCAGTACCTGTTGAGCACGGGCCTCATCTACTTTTCCTGGGCTGATCCCCTTCTTTAGGATCATCCTATGCAGGATTTTATCTAAACGTCCCATGTAGTCTGATAGTTTTTCACCTTTCTTCTGGTAGCAATGCTCTAACTGATAAGCAAGCTCAGAGATTTTCTCTGTCCCACCAAACACATTCTGTAATACATCTAGGTACTCCTGCGCATTACAGTCTATCCTGCTCATCTTCAGGTTGCGTACGGCCTCTAGAGCAGGCCCCTTTAGACTTTCCACAATCCTCTGCTTCTTTCTGCGCTCTGGAACTTCCCATTCCTCTAGTGCCTGTGTTGCGCTATCTAACCACTCTTCAAATCCCTCTTCTTCCGAAGGTACAGGTTTCCTCCCTGAAAACATCCGGAGTTTTCTGTACCCCGACATCGGGTAATCTGTGGGATCCTTCTTGCACTGGGCCACAATCTCCCCCAGGACAGCACACAGTTCTGCGCTAAGGGTGGCCGGTGCTGATCTGAGACTCTCGGGTGAGGTACGGGCGGCAGCCTGCGGTGATCCCGTTGGCGATGGCTCCTCTTTTGTTGCGTGCGCCAACCTATAGGATCTGTTGTCTTGTGTCCGTACACAGTTGCGCTTGCAAGCCTCCGGCATCCCATCCCAGTATTCCACTAGCGCGTACTGATATGAGATGTCTGGGTCTGATTTTATCTCCATCACCCATGGTTCATGGTCTGGGGACACTGACTTCATTAACTCCTCTACGGTCTCAGTCGACCATTTCTCCCCTGGGAGGCTAATGACCACTGACTGCCTTGGGTCGGCCTTAGCCGCTTCACACCACGCTCTGACTCCCTGTGGGTCCATGCCGGTACCTCTGACGTGTTCACCGCTGTCTCAGAAATCCCGGATTTACGAGCCCCCACGTATAGCGATACCCTCACTTAAGAGGGCCGCAAGTTTGGTTTGGGCCCTGAGCACAGCTCCGCCAACCCCCCCGGCAATCTGCTCTACCCACTCTGGCACAGTTAGTATCTAGCAATACACATTAAATCGCTTATACTCTAAATATGTGTGTGCGTGGGTGGATAACTCAAGCTCATAGACAATCTTTGAAAGTATATAACTGACTTTACTTGTTGTTTTTATAAAAGGAATAACATGAATCAAACATTTGGATTGCAACACATAAGCAGGTCCCTGCAGTAACCAGTAATAAAGATAAACAGAGTAATCAGCATAATAAAGTATTGCTATGCAACTCTAACGCTGCCCTTTTTCAGCTACTTCCCCGCATGGGTAAACTAACACCCAGCACTATCTACCTATGCAGTCAGGCCTGACTGATCTAGATGGAAGTCCAGTAAAACAATATTCGCTAGCAATCTTTCGGTGGTGCACTTGAAGAACAACTTTGTAATCCAAACGAATAATAAAGATAAAGCATCTGTCTTTAAACAGCTCTCACCACCCGGACAAGTCCAAGTCCGTTTTCTCTGCCTTTTCGTCTAGGAACAGGAATCCACCGACCTCCGAGTCTTCAATCCTTCTGGTGTACTGCAGCAAGGATGAGAAGATGTCTCTCAGGTGCAGCTAGGCTGGCAGAGGGCTCTTTGGAAAAGAGCACAAGGCCCAGGCTTCAGGCCTTGTGCCTCCAGCAGTTCAGCACAGATCTCCTCTTGCTAGGAGAGAGAGGGGGGGTGTCCAAAGAGAGCGAACTAGGCCTCTCTCCCTCCTTATATGCCCTCCCCCATGAGTCTCTGGGGCATAACTCCAAACATCCTGGGAACCAGTGGGGTTCTGGGAACAGTAGTTTTATAGTCCTTGAAGAGACCCCGCTACATATATATATATACATATATATTAGAGATCAGCGGCATATGGAGTTCTTCTGAGTAACTTGTCTGCATGCCAAGTTCTAGAGTTTTTTGCTTGTTTTTTTTTTGTGTCTGGGAAAAAATAAAATTAGTACAGCAATCTCACACGGGCTGTTTCAGGCAGTTCAATAGAAACCGGCTGACATACGGCAGCCAGTCTGACAGAAGTCGGGTGAACATCCAGCTTCTGTCAAAGGGGCATGACCAAAATAGGTCTGCCAATCGGCATCCGATCAGCGCTCTAAGCCAATGATTGAGAGAGCCAACCAGTGTGTTCTTGGGGAGGAGCAGTTCTTCTGTCACAACACAATAGTTCAGCACTGGACGGTGATATATAAGTACCTGTAATAAATATACAGAATATATATATTCCATTTATATGTATATATTTTTTTACTAGAGGCCCTAAAGAATAAAATGGTGGCATTGAAATTTTTTATGTCACGTGGTTTTTGTGCAGTGGTTTTTTAAACACATTTTTTTATAGAAAAAATACACTTAATAAATTTTAATGCAAAAAAAAAAACCACAATATATAACTCAAATTTTTTGTAATATATAAAATATTTTGTTACGCCAAGTAAATTGATAAATGACATGCCATGCTTTAAAATTGCACAGGCTCATGTATTGGCAACAAACTGCAATACTTAAATATCTCCATAGGTGATGCTTTAACATTTTTGACAGGTTATCAGTTTGGAGTTACAAATTATTGCTCTTGAATTTGATTCTATTGGTGGAGATGGGGATGGAAGATAGTGTTACTACCCATACCACCTCTCCATTATCCTGTACCCCCCCCTTTTTTTTCTTCTTCTATCCTCTCCCTTCCCCCTCCCCATTTATTTTTATTTTTTTCTCCCCCCACTCCTTGATTTCAAGAATTTCTGTTTTGCTACCTTCTTTCTCACATTTAGGTTGGGTTCAGACAACAGGCCCCTTCCCTTCAAACTTTCTGTGTAGGGGCGGCCTGGATTAGGAGCATCATAGGCCTGGTGCTGAGGATTTTGGTGGGCCCTGGATTATGAAGCCCCTTGCCCTGTATGCTACATTAAAATTTTCTCTACAGCCTTGCCTTTATTAACCACCACTTGTGCCTAGGCATTCTTTCCATCACCACCCACTGCACCTGGGACCCCTTTTCCTCATTATCTACTATGCCTGTAGTCTCCCTTGCCTTACTACCCACTGCATCTACAGCCCTCTTCCCTCACCACCCAACATGCCTTGGCCCCCCATCCCTCGCCATCCACCATGCCTAAGTACACCTTCCCTCACCACCTACTGTGCCTGTAGCCCCTTTTATTGCAGAAATACTACAGGAGATAGTCAGAGACTGAAAAACACACTACAGGAGATGGCCAGAGACTTCATAGTACAGAAGAGGGTCAGAGACTGCAGACATGATACAGGAGATGGTCAGAGACTGTAGACATAGTACAGGAGATGGCCAGTGACTGTCAGATGACACTGATGGGCACGGATATGTGCAGCACTGTTGTTGAGGCAGATTGTGGGCACTGATAGGTGGCACTGTGGGCACTGATGGGTGGCACTGTGGGCACTGATGGGTGGCACTATGGGCACTGATGGGTGGCACTTTTTCCCATACTTTAGGTGACACTGGCAGGGGGCAGGTGGGCACTGATGCGCTGGCCCCAGCTCGCCGTGATCAGGACTGAAGTCCCCCTCACGGCCGCTGGTGATCGGCTTTTTTTTTCTTCTCGCGCTATCAGCGCGAGGAGGAAAAATAGCCGATTACATGCTCTGTTGTGATCACATGATCAGCTGTCATTGGCTGACAGCTGACCACGCGGTAAGGGGTCTGGATCGACCCCTTGCTCTGATCTGTGATCAGGCGAGTCTCATAGACTCGTTGATCACAGAGCGTGCCGCGTGCGCCCCTCAGGGGGGGCGCAGGCCGCTCGTGCATAGACGTCGTCCCGGCAAAGCAGGTCCGCACTGTAGCCGTCATTTGGCGGCTACAGCGCGGATCTCAAGTGGTTAATCAAACATTTATGCAATAGAAATATTGCCCTTGCAATAGCATTCATGGCGATACCTTCCATGTGTGGTGCAAACACTGTTTACATGCGTGCACAACATACTTATGCATTCACCTGCGTGTGAACATGGGGGGGATGGAGGAGCAGGAGCTTTACATTTTTTATTATTTATTTTATTCAATTTTTATTTTATTTTACACTCTCCCATTCGATTTTTTGATTACTTTTATTACTTTTATTGCTGTTGCAAGAAATATAAACTTCCTTTGTGATAGCAATAAATCATGACATGTTCTCTCTATGGAGACATCTAGGGTCCCCGGGTCTCTCTTCTACCCTTGACAGCATGAGATAAAAAAAACAAAAAAACAACAACAATTGATCTTGTGCTTTCAAAAAAATAAATATAAAGGCTCTGTTTACATCCACCCTAACCAGAAGTTAGGAAATGCGCGCCATCTCTGGTCTCCTAGACCATAGAGATGATCGGAGATGTTCTGGTCTCTGAGCAGCTCTATGATCAGCTGGCAGGACCACCAAATCAGATGCCAGGTTTCCTGATCGCTCGGGTGAGCCTGGAGAGGCATCATCAGAGAGAGGATAGAGTGGAGAGGGATTAGAACAGCTGTAAGTTTTTATTGCTATCTGTGACCCCCATTAGGAATATTCGCCCTCTCTATTTGATTGGTCCACTAACGAAAGTGAAAGTAATTGGATTTCCTCACTTTGGAGGGATTTCCTCTCATATCTCGTTTTAGCTATGGGACAGGAAGTGAAGGGAAATCTCTTCAATGGGACACAGATGGCAAAAAAATAAAAAATGACAGGGTTTAAAGCCCTCCCTTATTCTATCCAAAATGAGTTTAAAAAGTCTTGCCTTTAGTTACATTTTAAGTCTCTTGGCTGTTCTTTAGGCTGTTTGGTCTACTCAGTCTCAGACAATTCCCTAATACAAACTGGGCCTTTTTATCTAGCCTCTCACTGCTACAATTTACTACTAAACAGCCAGGGTAGGGAGCCAAATAGTTTACCAAATAAAATGTAAAAGTCTGGGTGACACAAACACTGCACAAGTATACATTTTAAGTATTTTGTGAATGTTTTTCAGAATGCAAAGCCCACAGTGAATTGACAAGAAAAGAGGGGACAAAATAACACTGCAGCTTTCTTGTATGAGAGTCACAGCTCTCAAAACCGCAGCGGGCCAGACGTATAGCGATCACTACACTATGCGGTCTGAATGAAAGTGTAAATATTAAAGAAATGGCAATCTTAAAAGTGGCATACAGCTAATAAGGGTCAACTTTTTGTAATAAAAATGTTTTCCTGGAGTTCTACTTTAATAAACATTGTATTAAATACTGATAACTGAGTTTCTGAATTCCAATTTAGAATGTGCGCATAGCATGGCTTCTGCAGTGTATAGGCCAATTCATAAGGGACACAACTTTTAGTAAATCCTTTAAGGCATTAATACTTTTACAATTGCTGCTTCTATAGGTATATTATAGGTTTCCATGTATAAAAAATCACTTTGCAGAGGTCTCCTTCATATTATTTCTTCTTATGGTCGAATGTTATTAGCCTATAGTGTTAAAGTGCTTGTAAAGGCCTTTTTTTTAAAATAACAAACATGTCATACTTACCTCCACTGTGCAGCTTGTCTTGCACAGACTGGCCCCTGAACCTGCTCTTCTGGGGTCCCCCAGCGGCTCTCGCGGCTCCTCCCTGCATTAGATAACCCCCTAGGAGAAGCACTCTCTCTGGGGATTACCTTGCGGACACGATCCCGAGTCCAGCATTTGGCATCCATAGCCACGAGTGCAGGACTCGGCCCCGCCCCCGGCGAGCGCATCATTGGATTTGATTGACAGCACCGGGAGCAAATGGCTACACTGCTATCAATCTATCCCATTAAGAGCTGAGGACCCCAGGCAGAGAAACAGTTCATCCATATGGGTGAAGTTCGAGGGCTCAGTTAAGTAAAACAGGGGCTGGGGAAACGGTCACTGAAAGGTGTTTTTCACCTTAATGCATAGGATGCATTAAGGTGAAAAAACATGTATGTTTACAACCCCTTTAAGCCTAGTACACATTTTTAGAAAATCGGACAAACAACCTTCCGCTTTCCTCTGAATGTTTGTACCTTGGTGAAATAGAGAATGTCATTAATGATGCTAGCATTTGAAAATGACAGAGGAAATGTAGCTATTTTATTGTGTAAGTCATTGTTTCTGATCATACATGGTCAAGCATATTCGTTTTTTTAAGACTGAATACTGTACTAATTTAACAAAAATTAATAATTCTGCTAACTAATGAAAACATTTTTCCAGCATGCCCCTTTAGAAATTTTCTTCTGAACAGTTGACATGGGCTCCTGAATGGAGTATACCAACAAAACAGAAAAACAAACGATCATTCTGAATCAGGATATTTTTATTTGATTTTGTAATAATAGGTACTAGGCTTCAAGTTACTTTCTCTATTGTTTGAATGTTCTTTATTTATTCTTGTCAAATGCTCTTATGGCTAATATCCCTCAGGATCGAATGTTAGCAAATGTTACATTGCTTAGCAAAAGTCAACAAATAGAAAATGACAGAAAAATAAACTAACATTAGATACATATTACAAACAGTACGGGTATTACATGTAACTTTTGCGTGAGACATTTTGCTGAGACATTTACACAGAATGTTTTTATGCCTAGGCCACTAAATGTAGGATCTAAAAGCATAAACATTTATAAACCCCATTAACCAGTTATTTTCTTCTTTTTACAGACACCATTATTTCCAATACTACAGATGAATATGGATGCACTGTAATCATTTTTTGTAATGAAAAATGTGTTATTGAGGAACGTCGACAAGAAAATTGCCATCTATCTTCCACCTCAACATCTCTATTTACCACTTTCCCTACATCAACAGCATCAACTACTCGCTCTACCACTTCCCCTACATCAACAGCCTCAACTACTCGCACTACCATGTCCCCTACATCAACAGCATCAACTACTCACTCTACCACTTCCCCTACATCAACAGCATCAACCACTCACTTTACCACTTCCTCTACATCAACAGCATCAACCACTCGCTCTACCACTTCGCCTACATCAACAGCACCAACCACTCCCTCTACCACTTCCCCTACATCAACAGCATCAACTACTCACTCTACAACCTTCCCTACATCAACAGCATCAACTACTCACTTTACAACTTCCCCTACATCAACAGCATCAACCCCTCACTCTACCACTTCCCCTACATCAACAGCATCAACCACTCGATCTACCACTTCCCCTACATCAACAGCATTAACCACTCGCTCTACCACTTCCCCTACATCAACAGCATCATCCACTCGTTCTACCACTTCTCCTACATCAACAGCATCAACTATTCACTCTACAACTTTCTCTACATCAACAGCATCAACCACTCGCTCTACCACTTCCCCTACATCAACAGCATCAACTATTCACTCTACAACTTTCCTTACATCAACAGAATCAACCACTCACTCTACCACTTCCCCTACATCAACAGCATCAACCACTCGATCTACCACTTCCCCTACATCAGCAGCATCAACCACTCGCTCTACCACTTCACCTACATCAACAGCATCAATTACTCACTCTACCACTACCCCTACAGCAACAGCATCAACTATTCACTCTACAATTTTCTCTACATCAACAGCATCAACCACTCGCTCTACCACTTCCCCTACATCAACAGCATCAACTATTCACTCTACAACTTTCCCTACATCAACAGCATCAACCACTCGCTCTACCACTTCCCCTACATCTACAGCATCAACTATTCACTCTACAACTTTCCCTACATCAACAGCATCAACCATTCACTCTACCACTTCCCCTACATCAACAGCATCAACCACTCGATCTACCACTTCCCCTACATCAACAGTATCAACCATTCGCCCTACCACTTCCCCTACATCAACAGCATCAACTACTCACTCTACCACTTCCCCTACATCAACAGCATCAACTATTCACTCTACAACTTCCCCTACATCAACAGCATCAACTACTCGCTCTACCACTTCCCCTACATCAACAGCATCAACTATTCACTCTACAACTTTCCCTACATCAACAGCATCAACCACTCACTCTACCACTTCCCCTACATCAACAGCATCAACCACTCGATCTACCACTTCCCCTACATCAACAGTATCAACTACTCACTCTACCATTTCCCCTACATCAACAGCATCAACTACTCGCTCTACAACTTTCCCTACATCAACAGCACCAACCACTCACTTTACCACTTCCCCTACATCAACAGCATCAACTACTAGCTCTACCACTTCCCCTACATCAACAGCATCAACTATTCATTCTACAACTTTCCCTACATCAACAGCATCAACCACTCAAACTACCACTTCCCCTACATCAACAGCATCAACTATTCACTCTACAACTTTCCCTACATCAACAGCATCAACCACTCGCTTTACCACTTCCCCTACATCAACAGCATCAACTACTCGCTCTACAACTTTCCCTACATCAACAGCACCAACCACTCACTTTACCACTTCCCCTACATCAACAGCATCAACTACTCGCTCTACCACTTCCCCTACATCAACAGCATCAACTATTCACTCTACAACTTTCCCTACATCAACTGCATCAACCACTCGCTTTACCACTTCCCCTACATCAACAGCATCAACTATTCACTCTACAACTTTTCCTACATCAACTGCATCAACCACTCGCTCTACCACTTCCCCTACACCAACAGTATCAACTATTCACTCTACAACTTTCCCTACATCAACTGCATCAACCACTCGCTCTACCACTTCCCCTACATCAACAGCATCAACTATTCACTCTACAACTTTTCCTACATCAACTGCATCAACCACTCGCTCTACCACTTCCCCTACACCAACAGTATCAACTATTCACTCTACAACTTTCCCTACATCAACTGCATCAACCACTCGCTCTACCACTTCCCCTACATCAACAGCATCAACCACTTACTTTACCACTTTCCTTACATCAACAGCATCAACTATTCACTCTACCACTTCCCCTACATCAACAGCAACAACCACTCGCTTTACCACTTCCCCTACATCAACAGCATCAACTACTCACTCTACCACTTCCCCTTCATCAACAGCATCAACCACTCGCTCTACCACTTCCCCTACATCAACAGCATCAACCACTCACTTTACCACTTCCCCTACATCAACAGCATCAACTACTCGCTCTACCACTTCCCCTCCATCAACAGCATCAACTACTAGCTCTACAACTTTCCCTACATCAACAGCATCAACCACTCGCTCTACCACTTCCCCTACATCAACAGCATCAACTATTCCCTCCACATCTTTCCCTACATCAACAGCAACAACCACTCGCTCTACCACTTCCCCTACATCAACAGCAACAACCACTCGCTTTACCACTTCCCCTACATCAACAGCATCAACTACTCACTCTACAACTTTCCCTTCATCAACAGCATCAACCACCCGCTCTACCACTTCCCCTACATCAACAGCATCAACCACTCTCTCTACCACTTCCCCTACATCAACAGCATCAACCACTCGCTCTACCACTTCCCCTACATCAACAGCATCAACTATTCCCTCTACATCTTTCCCTACATCAACAGCATCAACTATTCACTCTACAACTTTACCTACATCAACAGCATCAACCACTCGCTCTACCACTTCCCCTACATCAACAGCATCAACTATTCCCTCTACATCTTTCCCTACATCAACAGAATCAACCACTCGCTCTACCACTTCCCCTACATCAACAGCATCAACTATTCACTCTACAACTTTCCCTACATCAACAGCATCAACCACTCACTCTACCACTTCCCCTACATCAACAGCATCAACCACTCGATCTACCACTTCCCCTACATCAACAGTATCAACCACTCGCTCTACCACTTCCCCTACATCAACAGCATCAACTATTCACTCTACAACTCTCCCTACATCAACAGCATCAACCACTCGCTCTACCACTTCCCCTACATCAACAGCATCAACTATTCACTCTACAACTTTCCCTACATCAACAGCATCAACTACTCACTCTACCACTTCTCCTACATCAACAGCATCAACTACTCACTCTACAACTTCCCCTACATCAACAGCACCAACCACTCACTTTACCACTTCCCCTACATCAACAGCATCAACTACTCGCTCTACCACTTTCCCTACATCAACAGCATCAACTATTCATTCTACAACTTTCCCTACATCAACAGCATCAACCACTCGAACTACCACTTCCCCTACATCAACAGCATCAACTATTCACTCTACAACTTTCCCTACATCAACAGCATCAACCACTCGCTTTACCACTTCCCCTACATCAACGGCATCAACTACTCGCTCTACCACTTCCCCTACATCAACAGCATCAACCACTCACTCTACCACTTACCCTACATCAACAGCATCAACCACTCACTTTACCACTTTACCTACATCAACAGCATCAACTACTCACTCTACCACCTACTCTCCAACAACAACAGCAAAAGGCTGCCTTTTGAGAAAGGTATTTACAATTTGAAAATTTGGTACTCTTTAATTTTGGTGAGCTCAACTTTTTTAGAACTATGATTGGTGATGATTATTTATCACTGAATATATACACATATGATGTAAATCTATATACTGTAAGAACCTCACTGGCTGGCAGGGTTGTGTACGGTGTACGTCTTTCATCTAGGTTTCTCATCTAACAATGCAGAGGGGCTCCAGATTTTGTACCTGTTATGGAAAAAACAAACTTTTTTGTTTTCTCAGATTTGAACAAATTCTGGTCTGGATCCAGAAGCCCAGAGGCTATATAGAGTTTTGAGTGGGATAAAGCATCCATTCTTAGGTAAACATTTTACCTATTAGACAGAACTTACTTATTTCTCTGCATAGGCCTACAGTATATATAGTATATGTGAGCTGTCTAATGGTTAAGCCTAGTACACACGATGAGAAAATCAGACAATAATCTGATCGTTAGTACATATCTTCCGAGAGCCAGTTCATCCAAAATTATCCGAAGGGGCAAATACGGAATTTTTTTCTTGTAGGATAGCAGATCGTATGTTTTTCATTTAATCAGTACAGTTTTCTTGCCAAAACAAAAGAATACCTTACAATACATTGCATCATTTCCAAAGTTGTATTCTGTTGTACGAGAATTTTCGTAAGTTGAATAACTTCTTCATATTTGTTATGAGACTAATATGCAAAAAATAGGACAATAGTCTCATAAGTGTCTCATAAGGCTTAAGTGGCAGTTTCTTGGGAGGAAGGGCATTGCCTAACGTGAGAGTCAAACATGGGCAGCTGCTGACCCTGAGAGGTCTGTGAAGCTCTGCATGGAATGCGGAGATGAGGCATGGCTCACATCGTGCCCTTGAGACTCCCCTCACCTTGTTGCCGTTAGGAGGAGCCCCCCACATTGGTGTAAATTCATACCTTACTGCACTGAGAAGACCTTTGGGCTCGGAAGGCTGAAGGCTATGGAGGAAGTGAACAGCATGTGCAGTGTAGCATGCGCTGGGCAGCACAAAGCACGCCAATTCTAACAGCAGGGAGACGTGATAGAGCGTTTAATGGAATAGGGAGACGGGATGTGAACCCCCCTCCCCTCCTGTGAAACGGGCTAGCGAGTCCAAAGTTTGTCCCGTTTATCCCTGGCACCCCTGGAATTCTGTAACTCAGCCTGATAACACAGGCAAAGAAAACAGCAACGGCTTCCCATCTGGAATGCAGAGCAGGCTGATTGAATACAGCCACTATAGAAAAGCACAGAGGAACACAGTGAGTACTTCAGAGGATTACAGATGATTATAGATGAACATAAATATGCAAGTTTAAAAAGTTCATTTTGAGGTTGAAGTTTGAAGAGAACAGTACTGCACTTATCTGATTGATTGTACGTATATGCACTGGGAATTATCTGAACATGTGGGGCACCTCTAGGGGTACTTTTTGAGCAAACTCCCCTTAACTGCACTGAGCAAGGGTAAGGGGCAGGACTAGATCACAGTCAGAGTAATGCTTAAATATATTAAAAATAAGTGATAAAAATCGCATGACAGTGGGATTAATAACATATTATGCAACACTTGTTTCAACCCAGTGAACAGAATGAGAGGTAAACCAGTAAGGAGTGCAGGAGCAAACCCTCCTAAAGTGACCACTAGTCTGGGAACCATTAATAAATATATGACATAAGAGGGAACAAAGGATAGCCCCAGAAAATTTACTGGAGCAAAGATCAAACTAACAGAGGGTTCCCTAAGAAATGGGCAGAGCCGGTTATCAGGGGAACGAATTATACCATGACGGCTAATGAGGAGGTAGCGCAAGACAGTGAAATAGAGCCTAGAAAAAAAAGCAACTTCCAACTAAAAGCGAAATGGCGAAGATGTTTCCTAGGCTGGAATAGTCTATTAAGTGGGAAATCGCAACAATACACAGTGATCTGAATTACATTTTAAGAAGAGTGGAAGAAACAGAAGGAAAACTGATCTCACAAGCGACTGAAATAAAGGATCTCAAAGAACAGATGGACGGGGTACTAAGAGAACAATGGTACCCAAGATACAAAATTGAAGACTAGGAAAATCGCACCAGGAGAAAAAACTTAAGAATTAGAGGTCTCCCCGAAGTACAGGGTGAAGACCTACAGGATAAGATGGATAAAATATTTGGCCCCCTGCTGGGATTCGTACAATCGAAAAAAAGTAAAACTTGAACGAGTTCACAGGATCAGAAAACCGGCAGAGATGGCAGTAGAAGTGCTGAGAGACGTGATTGTGCGATTTCATAATTACAAAGATAAAGAACAGATATGTGTGACCTTAAATCCACCCAGCCCCCTAAATATGATGAATCTCAACTGCAAATATTCCCTGATTTTGGCGCTGAGAATCTGATTAGGAGAACTTTAAAACCTCTCTTGGAATAAATGAAAATGCACTCAATTCAATATTCCTGGGGCTTTCCAGCCTGCCTGATTGGGAGAAAGGAGAGAAGATCAGCCACGCTTAGATGCACCCAAATTTTGCAATAAACTGGACATGCCATTAATGGAAATTCCAGGTTTGTGGGAACCAAAGGATATTACATCAAATACAGAGGAACAGCTACAATGGATCCCTACCCTCAGAAAGAAGAAAGGAAAAGAGAAGAAGTCTTGAGGAGGAGGAGGGAAGAAGTAGAAAGAAAAGAAATGAGAGGGGAGGGAAGGGGAGGACTGGGGGGAGGTGGGTGTGGGGAGAGAGGACGGGAAGAGGAAAAAAAAAAGTGGAGTGGAGCAGACATGGGGGCATCCCCCATTATGGGGAGGGGGCAGCGACTTGGTCAGGGGCACAGTATAGCAGCACCACCTCAAGGGGGGAACTATAGGCTTGAAGGAAGAGGAGTGCCTTGAGTTCATCGATCTTGGGGAGATCATCATCTCCGATTAGGAGAAAGGGGGTTAGGGTAGGGCTGGAAGGGGGGAAGGGGGGGGGAAGAGGTCAAGGGAAGGTAGAGAAGCCTCACTGAAATATCACAAGAGAAATGGAAGTAGCGCCAACACTCCGGGGCACAAGGGGTCCTATGGAATGGCAAGTATTATATAGAAATCGAGCATTATCACATGTTTCAACGGTTGGGGGGAGATTGGAAGAATGGTACTGGTGGGGGGTGTAAGGAATATAGAAGATGACATTAAAATTCTTATCATATAACGTTTGTGGGTTATATTCTCCTGTTAAGAGATCTAATATAGCCCCAGAAATAAAATACCTTAGAGCTGAGGTAAACTTTTTACAGGAGACTCATTTTTCTCACAAATCGAACACTAAAATATTTTCAAAAGATTGGTACTATGGGGACTCTTCAACGAAATGGGCAAAGGGAGTTGCCATTAGATTTGCGAGGGGAGTAAGGTTTACCCTGGAGGAGAGAATGGGTGACCCAGAGGGTGCTATTTGTTTCTGAGGGGAAGAATAAATGAAGTAGAGTACTCCCTGGCAAACCTGTATTGCCCAAATAAAAATCCAATTCGATTTCTAAAAGAGGTAATTGGGAAGTTTATGGAGTTTAAGAAAGGGGGAGCCATCATAGCTGGAGATTTCAATACCTGCTTGGAGCCAAAGATGGATAGTACGTCCCAGGTGCAGAGGACGGGTAGTGTACAGAGGAAAATGTTGTTGAAGAAACTTCACCAAAAACCAACTGATAGACATATGGAGAATACAACATTCTAAACTACGAAATTATGCATTCCACTCCTCTGCATGTGGAACGTACTCAAGAATAATTTTTTTAATCCCCAAAATGTGCTTCTACATGAACGGGATAGGAACCAATTGGGAGATGTGGAAGGAAGCCTTAGCCCTTGTACACACGGTCGGAGATTGCAACGGAATGTGTCCGATCGGACCGTTTTGTCGGATATTCCGACTGTGTGTGGTCTACATTGGACTGTTTCCGTCAGAGTATCCGATGGACAAAGTTTTACAACTTGTTGGTAAAATTTTCCGACAAAATGCTCCGATCGGACATACTCCGATCATGTGTACAGAATTCTGATCGGACAAAGTGCCACGCATGTTCAGATCAAATTCCTACACCAAAGCTATTGGCTACTAGCGTGAACGTAGTCCCGTCGTAACGAAATAACGTCATCATGTCGGATTTTCCGACAACTTTGTCCGACCGTGTGTATGCAACAGTTTCGGACAAAATCCGTCGGGCAAAATCCGACGGATTTGGTTGTCGGAATCTCCAACCGCGTGTACAAGAGCTTAGAGGCTGCAATTACAATCATACCAAAGGAAGGAAAGGACACTACACTATGTTCGAGGTATCAACCTATTTCATTGCTAAATGCCGATACCAAGCTATTCACAAAGGTATTGGGTAGATGGGATGAAATTAGTAATGAACAACCTAGTCCATACCGACCAAGTGGGCTTTATCCCAGGAAGAGAATTCTGAGATAGGAACGCTTCTAGTGATTCAGAAAATAAAATAAAGTAAATCCCCAGGACTGCTGCTGTTATTTGACGCCGAAAAGGCTTTTGACAAGGTAGACTGGGGATTTATGCTAAGTACAATGGAGTCAATGGGCCGTTGGATTAAAGCACTATATAATCAGCTGACAGCGAGGGTGAAAGTTAATGAGGTAGCCTCAGGATCCTTTGAGATACACAATGGCACTATGCAAGGGTGCCCCTGTCTCCCCTGCTTTTTGTCCTATCACTTGAACCACTATTAGCCTGGATTAGACAGAATTCGGACATTAGGGGTATCAAGATAGGGGAGGAGGAACACAAAATGGCGGCCTATGCCAATGATATCTTGTTTTTCATATCCAACCCCAGGATAACCCTCCCTAATTTAATGAAAGTACTAAAAACATATGAACTATCAAATTTCAAAATGAATCCATCCAAATCCAAGATACTTAATATTAACATACGAAAGCAGGAGGAACAGGTAATCCAAAAAGAGTTTTCTTTTATTTGAAGTAGAAAATAGTTAAAATACCTAGGGGTAAAGATAACACCATCCATTGAAACAACATATCAGAAGAGGGAAGGGAGGGATTTGAAGAGAAATGGAGAGATTGGGTAAACTTTAAGCACACACTTCGTTCTTTTTCCTTTTTTTTTCTTAATCGCAAATTAGTGCAATCTTCTCATTGCAATAAGAAATGGTCGCCTGGGGTGGGAAAGCTGATCTCCGGATATACTAATTGGCCCTGGAGCGCATTCTCTTACCTGTATTCTTTGCCCTTCCCCCAATCTCCTAAACACGCAACTCCGTTCTATTGACATAATGGTTATAGGGAGTGGGAATAGTTTAACTAGTAGCTACTATCCTCTGTCAGTTGTTCTAATGGGAGAGTGGGTCCCCCCCTCCGATTTTGGGGGGGTACTTTTTGTTGGTTTTGGCTGAGCCTGCTTGTCTTGGGGGAATGTGGGATCTTTATGGTTATCAATTTTTCAGTTCTTACGTTACACTCATCTTTCCCCCACGACAAGCACATTCTCTCCTGTTGGTCCCTGGCCCGCATGTCTTATTGGGCCTGAGACAGCTAATCAGGTGATAAATGCGCTATGATCCACTGTTTATACACTGTTTGTCAACCATTCTTAGTTTTCTGCTCGCAGTTAGTTATATAATGTTTGTATATGACATCTATGGTATGTATGACCTCCCTATTATTTTGATCTGTGCTCTCTGTTTGGTCGTATTATTTCAGAATGGGATTTCCTATCTCTAGTCCTAGTTAAAGTACTTGTTTTAAGACTGGAACCAACTCCTCAGTAGCTACCTTGCCATGGTTTATGGGTTACTGCAATACATTTTTTGCTATTCTTGCCTGACACCTTTTCCAAGTCCTCTCTAACTGCTGGTTCCACTGATAGAGGTGAACCACTGTTCTAAAAGTCTCATACAGCGGGTATTGAATTTCAAGTTTTTTTTTCCATTCTTCAGTTGTTTAGGGTCATATCTCCAAAAAGTGGTGTCATCGTATAGATCTTTTCGTTTTTTTTTTTCATTCGTTACATACACAGAATACCCACCGAACGTTTTCGGACCCTGGTTGATCTCCTCAACCTACTTTTGAAGAACTAGCGTTTTTGTTCCCACATTTCCAACCTCCTACAGACACTCATCCGAGATTCCTTACCACTTATTCCACTCATATAGGTACGCCTATTTACTATTCCTGCTTGAGTCACTAGCCCAGGTGCCCAAAGCCTCGCCTTAGCCTCTCGCAACTCCGTCGGGTCTCATCTTTTTCTATACACTGTATTGCCCCAGAAGAGCAACTTGGGCTACCCTCTGATATTCTCACCTCCTCGCTAGACCGGTCGACCTAAGCTTACTTAAACGACCCTAGTACCCGGACGTACTCTAACCTACGTGCTTTGTCCCCTCTTTCCCCTTTGGCTTCTTGTTGGTTTATTTCGGCGTGAAAATGGTATCCAAACCGCACATTAAGCCATCGGATGCTCTTAAGATTGTTTCCTTGAATGTCCGCGGGCTCAACATACCGTATATACTCGAGTATAGGCCGACCCGAGTATAAGCCGAGGCCCCCAATTTACCCCCAAAAAACTGGGAAACTTATTGACTCGTGTATAAGTCGAGGGTGAGACATCCCTGTGTCCCGTCCATCCCTGTGTCCCGTCCGTCCCTGTGTCCCGTCCGTCCCTGTGTCCCGTCCGTCCCTGTGTCCATCCCTGTGTCCCGTCCGTCCCTGTGTCCATCCCTGTGTCCCGTCCGTCCCTGTGTCCATCCCTGTGTCCCGTCCGTCCCTGTGTCCCGTCCGTCCCTGTGTCCCGTCCGTCGCTGTGTCCCGTCCGTCGCTGTGTCCCTGTGTCCCGTCCGTCGCTGTGCTGTGCTGTCCGTCCATCCCTGCCTACCTGTGCCAATCTGCAGCCTCTGTGTGCCACGCTCTCCTCCTGGCAGACGGCGGCCATTCCTCTGTTCAAAAGCCGCGCCTCCCTCTCTGTGATAGGCGGAACACTCAATTTCCCAGCAGTCAGTGTTCCGCCTATCATGGACATCCTCTCATCCTCGTCCATAGTATGAGAATGAGCGGATGTCCGTGATAGGCGGAACACTGACTGCTGGGAAATTGAGTGTTCCGCCTATCACAGAGAGGGAGGCGCGGCTTTTGAATAGTAGAATGGCCGCCGTCTGTCTGCTCGACACGCTGATCGGGCAGGCAGACGGCGATGACTCGAGTATAAGCCGAGGGGGGCACTTTCAGCCTCAAAAAAGAGGCTGAAAATCTCGGCTTATACTCGAGTATATACGGTACCTGAAAAAAGGTCTCAATTGCTCCTTTACGCTCACAAAAGCAGAGCGGACATTGTCTTCCTACAAGAGACCCACTTCAAGTCTAACCATGTTCCTAAATTATCCAATTATAGATTCCCGACGGTTCTCCATGCCACCAATACGACGTCCAAATCAAAAGGAGTCTCAATCCTTGTTGCTAAACATTGTCCACTTCAAATTGAGGAAACCCTTTTACATCCTGATGCTCGTTATCTTTTTGTCAAGGATACACTTAGAGGGAATCGTATTACATTAGCCAATATCTATGCACCCAACTCAGGACAGACCGCATTCTTTAAATCCACCCTGTCGAAACTCTCTTTATTCCAGAAAGGCATTCTCATACTGGGGGGCGACTTTAATGTTCCCCTCAACCCTATTCAAGATTCCTCCACGGGTACTTTGTCCCTGCCTTATTCAGCACTCCGCAATATTAGATTACACCTACAGGAATTGTGTATACACGATTCGTGGCGCACTCTTCACTCTCAGGGGAGAGATTTCTCTTTCTTCTCCTCACAACCGCTATTCGAGATTGGACTATATTTTCTTGACACAACAGGATTTCCCTTGCCTTGTAGAGGCCACCATAGAAGCCATGGTCCTGTCTGACCACCATCCGATTTCCATGACCTTGCAAATAGCTAACAATCATAACTCTACCCCTATCTGGCGTCTCGATCCCTCCCTATTAACTGACCCTGTTATCACAGCTTCCATACAGGAAAGTTTACAACATTTATTTTAAAGATAACCATTCACCAGACACTGACCCTATGACACTGTGGGAAGCACATAAGTGTACAATTCGTGGGGTGCTGATAGCGGCAGCAGCAAAAAGAAAGAAGGAACACAACAGCCAAATTACTCGACTTACTAATCGCATCAAAACTCTAGAGAAAGCCCACAAGCTCTCCCTTGCCAGAGATATCCTTTCTGAGTTAACTCAAACCAGACAAGACCTCTTGCAACTACTAAATTCAAAAATTAAACGGCGCTATGTTTTATCACGTAAACTATTTTATGAATATGGAAATAAATCAGGTAAACTTCTGGCCAGAGCACTCCGAAAACAACAGGCTTTTAAAACTATTCACACTATCACGGACCCCATGGGTAAAAAAGTTGTGTCAAACCACTTAATTGCCAACCAATTTGTCCAATATTATACTAAATTATATAACCTGAAAGACCCCGCTTGGAGACGCCACATCTAGGTCTCAACAAATCTCAGATTTTCTACAGTCTTACGCCCCACAACCCATTTCCTCCGACATGGCACTTCAGTTAGATGCCCCCTTGTCGTCGCTTGAATTTGAAGAGGTCCTCAAACAACTGAAACCCGGGAAGAGTCCGGGCCCAGACGGCCTCACCGCAGGTTATTTTAAGTCCTATGCGGCTACCCTGAAAAACTATTTCTTGGCAGAGTTCAACTCATTAGCGTCAGGTACTCCTCCCCTGCGAGACCTATTGAGGGCCCACATAACCGTAATTCCGAAACCAAATAAAGATGAATCCCAAGTGACAAACTATAGACCCATATCCTTGCTAAATGTGGATTTAAAATTATTCGCTAAAATATTAGCTAATCATCTCCTTCCTCTCATACCCCAGCTCGTAGCTCTCGATCAGGTGGGTTTTGTTCCGGGGAGATAGGGTAGAGACAATACGATTAAGGCTCTCTCCATCCACCATTGGCTCTCTTCCTCCAAGCAGAAGGGTTTCTTTCTTTCGTTGGATGCGGAGAAGGCGTTCGACAGAGTGGCCTGGGACTACATGGCCGAAGTTCTCCGGAAATTGGGTTTCCCGGATAGACTGTTATCCTATATTATGGCCCTGTATGCCTTCCCCACGGCCCAGGTCCGCATTAATGGTCAGCTGTCGGACGCCTTCTCCATATCCAACGGGACACGTCAGGGTTGTCTGCTCTCTCCCTTGATCTTTATTTTACAATGGAGCCCCTCCTCAGAAAAATAAATGATATAAAGGGAATAATGATTGGGGATACTACACATAAAATTGCGGCCTTTGCGGACGACGTTCTTCTATTCCTTTCGGAAGCGCATGTTACGATTCCTAACCTCCTCAAAGACCTTGACGACTTCAAGGTATTATCCAGCTTGCAAATCAACTTTGCAAAATCAGAGGCCTTGAACATCTCCCTAAGTACAGACACTGTAGCCACCTGTCAACTTAATTTTCCCTTCCGTTGGAATAACAGAGCTATAACATACCTTGGTATCAAATTACCAACGCGATTGGACGATCTTTACACCCTCAATTATACCGCTCTCCTCCAAACTATACAGAAAGATCTTAAGGCTTGGTCGACAGGAGTATTTTCTTGGTTCGGCAGGGCTTCAATTATTAAAATGAATGTCTTACCACGTTTATTATACATTTTACAAATTGTCCCCCTAAAACTCCCTCCTGCCTTTTTTAAGTCGTACCAGTCCATATGTTCCAATTTTATATGGAGTGGTAAACGAGCCCGGATTAGCTTTGCCAGATTGACTCTACCTAAAACGAAAGGCGGCATCGGTTTACCCGACATCAAGAAATACTTTCTAGCCAGCCACCTGTCTAGAATAGTAGACTGGAATGTGCACGCTCCCACCAAAGCCTGGACGCAAATAGAAAATATGTTTTCCAATATTCCTCTAAAGCTTTTACCCTAGATAGACCCCATATATATCCCACCGAAGTGCAAACTGAACCCTTTGATTGCTAGTACATTACATGCCTTCCATTTAGCATGTCATACTTATCGTATTTCCTCTCATCGCAGCCCGATGACGCGATTAAACATAACCCTGCATTCCCTGTAGGCCAATCGGACGCTTTTTTATCAGGTTTGTGGCAAACTCCGGACATTAGAACGTGGAAATTCTTCTCGAACAATCAGCTTAAGTCGTTAGTAGAACTTCCCCCCCCAGCCCTTGGGACGTCCATTCCCTCAATGGGTCTATTTCCAAATAAAACATTTTCTGTCAGATCATGGTGCAAGTTCAGACTACACTCGTACTCTCACGCCCTTTGAATCCCTATGCAATCAGACGGAACACAACGTCATGTCATCTCCATTATCTACGCCCTGCTCTTTGCTAATATTAGTCCCAAAGCGAATCTGGCAACGACCAACTGGGAAACTGACCTATCTGTTTCCCTGTCGGTCGATGATTGGTCCAATATCTACTCCAGCTTACATAATGGTTCTGTTAATGTATCCGTACAGGAAAACAACTTTAAGATATTTTCTAGGTGGTATCTAACTCCCGAAAGACTCCATCTTCGTGACCCAACCATATCCCCTACATGTTGGCGTTGTACGGAAAATGTAGGTACTTTCTTACACATTTGGTGGTCCTGTCCACGTCTACAGCCTTTTTGGAGAGAGATTCACCGCCTGATAAGACATATCACCTCTATCCCTATTGATTTCTCCCCCGCCCAAATGCTCCTGCATCATTCTTGTCTTCCCAGGAAACTCTATCACCGCTCGTTGGCACAACATCTGCTCAATGCGGCTAAGATGTGCATCCCTGTTGCCTGGAAATCCAGCTCTCCTCCCTCAATCACAGACTGGATTAAGCGAACGTCTAAAATAGCCAAGATGGAAGAATTGATACATCAATCTAATGATACCCCAAGTAAATTTTGGGCGACCTGGGCCTGTTGGCATCATTTTCGAGTCTCGGATGAGTGTCTTCACCTGTTGACGGGTTCTCCACCACCCTGAGGTGGAGACTCCGGTAATCTTCTGTTTTCCCTCTTTTTATCTTACCTGTGTCCCGTTTATTTCTTTCCCTCCACGACAACTGGATACTTCCCCTGACGTATTGGGGGATTTTAGGGAATGCTTTCCCCCCTTTTTTTTTATTGCCTCTAGTTTATTTTTTACCAGTCATTCAGATATGATTTTATTGTCTTCGCTACTTTTCCGATTAATATCCGTTTTGTAATTTCACTCACCTGTTTACCTGTGATATGCAATTCATGGTCAATTATTTACTATGCTCATTTCATTGTATTTTGCTTTACTATGCAACTTGATTGTATTCGTCTGATTATTAATTTCAATAAAAGATTTTGGATTAAAAAAAAAAAAAAGAGGTACCACATCCAGTGAGGCCTACAAATATTCTGTCTCCCATTTGTAATTCTGAAGTGTCTCAATCACATGACCAGAATCCTTAATATATGATGGTAATCCTGAAACTATAGGCTGTAAAAAGAAGTCAAAGTAATAGGAAAATCGAGATGTGAAGCTATTAGTACTATCTACAATGGGTCTGCCTGGAGGACATATGGTGGATTTATAAATCTTCGGCAAATGGTAGAAGTAGGGGGTGCTGCATATGTGGGGCACAAGAAACTGTTTCTCTCTTTTGCAAAGTACCCCATCCTCCCCTGCCTCCTCTACCAACAACTTTAATTCCACTTGGAACCCTGGCAAAGGATACCTCTTTAGAGTGTCATATGTCTTTTGGTCAGATAATTGACAGTGGGCTTCTTTTTCATAGTCTGTTCTATCTTGAATAACCAAGTTACCTCCCTTATCGGCTTGTTTAATCACTAACAAGTTTTTGTTCTTTAAAGTACTCAGAGCTGTAAGTTCAGCACTGGACAAGTTAGAGGGACTCAAAGACTTAGTATCAGACAAATTCAAGAAATCTCTGTACGTGGCCTGATAATATGTCTCAATATAGGGGCCTTTGCAGGCTGAAAGAAAGAATGTGGACTTGGGTTTAAACCCTGTGTGAACCATCTCTGGAATACCATAGTTGTCACAGGAGATGCTATCAGGAAACCAATGTTGTTTTACTGCATTAACAATTGGTGCTATTTGCTTTTGGTGGTATAACCTCCATGTTTCCTTATTGTATGCTCTCTAGATTATTTAGGATGTGGCACCCTACAAAACTGTCTATAAACCCACAGTACCACCCTGTGTCTGTGTAATCTATCAAATGAATGTCAGCACCTTAAAGAGACAGGCACCTATTTTTTGGACAATATGGAGGAACTTGTAAAACAGCCTATATTTGCTACCGCTAACCAGCAACAGTGCAAAGGTGCCTGTTCTGTTTCAAATGGCATCTTATTATTATTTCAGATACGTATATAGCACTGTCAATTTATGCAGTGCTTTACATATACATTGTACAGCATTAACATATGTCCTTAGACCCAGTCTGTCTGGAAAGTATCGTCGCCTCTTGACTTGGCACTATCTACAGGTAGTTTAACTCTTCAATAAGACACAGTAGTTGAATTCAACACAATTTTAACTTCAGCTAATTGCAGTACAGAGGATGTTTTTTACAGTCTCTTGAAGTATAACGAGACAATGACAGCTAGAGCTAAACTAACTAGCTGTCAGGGCTGGTTTAGCCCTTCCTTTCTCTGAGCTGGCTGCTCAGCTGTCAGTTATTTGCCAGTTCTCATCTCTCTCCACAGTTACCCAGCTGTCCCTGATTCTGCTCGTCTTACCTGCCTACTTAAAGCTGTCCAGCTCACGTCATTTCTGCCTTCGCCATCACATCACATCACATCACATCACATCACATCACATCACTAGAAACCATCTCCTGCGTTCCTGTTTAAAGACTGGCTTGCTGACATCCCCTCTGGCTCCTTATCCTGCTTGCTGTTCCTCTACTTGGATCCCTGACTTCTGGCCTGGATGACTACTCAATCTGATTACTGGACTCTGGCTATGCTTTGACTACGCTTACTCTATTTACCTTTTTATTTTTTATTATTAAACAAGTGTGATTTAATTGTACTTCTGTCTCGATCTGGTTCATGGTTTCTGACACTAGCACTAAACAGGGGGCATGGCTGAGCAGCGGATGTAACCAGACATGTGCACTGCTTTATCCACTGAAGATCCTGCATATTATCCTTGGGGTGACCAGATACAAAGGCAGGTCCCGGGCAACACAAACCATTCATTTCCATGGCCAAACGACTGAAAGAAGCCATCTCTTTCCTGGACCTGATGGCCCAAGATGGCGCCCGGACACAGTTCTCAGCCAAAGCCAAGTACAAGGAGGCTGCACAGAAATTCTCCCCGAAGGAAACACAGACAGCTTCCAGCTCTAGGGGTAAAACCACAAGCTTACACTCCGAGGCTGACGATACGGTGCTGCTGGAGGATCCAAGCTGATTGCTGTATGGGACGCAGTACAGCGCCTGACTCCAGAACTGCGCCATTACTATCCCCTGGGGAGGGCCCTGAACCCACCCTATGAGACATCATGGTTGCGTTGACTAACTGCACAACCTCTATCAAGGTTCTAACGGCCGAGATAAAAGGGGTGAAGGCCAAGGTATCTTTTATCTGGCACGACATACAGATATTGAGAGAAAGGACTTACTATTCCCTGGGGAGGGCCCTGAACCCACCCTATGAGACATCATGGCGGTGGTGACTAACTGCACAACCTCTATCAAGGTTCTAACGGCCGAGATAAAAGGGGTGAAGGCCAAGGTATCTTTTATCTGGCACGACATACAGATATTGAGAGAAAGGACTTACTATTCCCGGGGAGGGCCCTGAACCCACCCTATGAGACATGGCGGTGGTGACTAACTGCACAACCTCTATCATGCTTCTAACGGCCGAGATAAAAGGGATGAAGGCCGAGGTATCTTTTATCTGGCACAACATACAGAAATTGGGAGAAAGAACTGCAGCCCTGGAGGGGTGAGTCAGTATCATGGAGGACAACATGGAGCTATTACTGAAGGAAGTGAAGCAAAATTGGCTGATGACTGCCCAAATTGCTGCTCGCATAGATGATTTACAGAACAGAATGAGGCACACCAATGTGAGGGCAATCAGAATACCAGAGAGGGCAAAAACCCTGTGGCCTTCATTGAGTCCTAGCTACTCACAGAGTTTGGAAATGACTCATTTACACCTATGTTCTCTGTGGAAAGGCCACACATTGGTCCCCTGCCTCCAGGGCATCCTCCTCGCACCTTTCTATTTTAAATGTTAAACTACAAAGACAGAGAATTGACTCTAGCTAAGGATTGGGGCATAAATGGCACATTAACGATGGATAATAATAATATATCCTTATTCCCGGATTACTCTGCCGAAGTACAAAAGCAGAGGGCGAAATTTACAGGTGTAAAATGATGACTCAGATCCCTCGATCTGCAATACGCTATGCTCTTCCCAGCCAAACTGAGAGTGGTGGCCAACCGGGAGGTACATTTTTTTTTATAAAAACCATCTGCAGCAACTCAGTGGCTGGACAGGGTGGAAAGATCGCTTCGGGCATGTACACCTCTAAGGCCTGCTGTACGTTGACACGGTTTGAGTGTTTTTCGTTCTTACCATGCATAACTGGAGGTCACCTCTTAAAGTGGTTGTATACCCTGTACAACCACTTTTACCTACAGGTAAGCCTATATCAAGGCATAGTCGCCCATTATGCTTTACCTTTGCTTTACCTTTGCAGGGAAATAAAGAGGAAGTAAAGCCCACTAGGTTTTAACACAAGATGATCAGGCTGATCACAGGTGGCAATCTCCTAGAATACAGTATTTCATGTTTGTTATACTCAGCTGTTGGTGAGATACGCTACAACAACATTGAACTTTCACTGTTCCCCCCCATGGAAGTCACAAGAGGACAGTTGGGCTCGCAATTTATGGTGTGGTGGTCCCCGTTGGATTGAATAGAGTTTTTTGTTACTAATATTTTTATTTTTTTCACTAGCTCATTATTCTTCTTTATATCAACCTTCCTACGAATGCTTTCCAGGTCTGTGTGTGCAGTTTGGGATCTATGTAGTACTGCTTTCATTGCCATGATTTCCTGTTATGGGAGAGGGTGGTTGGAGTGGGGTGCAGGAGTGATAGATCTGATTCTTTCCTAATTTTTTTTAACTCAAGTAACACTTCTGTGTCATCAGTTTCTCCAGTGGCTACACAATGCCCGATTTATTTTGTTATGGCTAACACAATTCGGATTCTGTCCTGGAATATGAAGAGACTTAAGGCGGACATTGTATGCCTTCAAGAGACCCATTTGCCACTTGATATGCCTCCTTGTCTATCACCAAGGTTGTTTAGCAATCAATACCATGCAACTTACTCGACCTATTCTAGAGGTGTAAGCATATATGTGCGGCAAGGAACATAATTTACCTGTAATCAAGTAATTACTGACCCCAATGGTCGTTATATATTTATCTTATGCAAACTATATAGGGTGCCTTGTATAATTGCGGGGTGTACATTCCTAAAACTGTTTTCGGCTGAGGTCCTCAAAAATTTTAGTCTTATGGCCCGTTATCCAGATACACCAATGTTAGTGGTGGGGGATTATAATAATTTACTGGACTCCCACTGGGATAAATTCTCACACAGTTCTCCAGCTTCCACCCCCACTGAGAAACCTACTCCCTTCTCTCGCCTGGTGGGGGAGCTTGGACTGATAGAAGTGTGGAGGATAAGATACCCAACTGCAAAAATGTTCTCATGCCATTCAGCTTCTTATAATGGATTATCCAGGATAGACTTGGGCCTGGGCAATCGTTCTATTCTTTCTCTTATAATAGATTCACAATATGAACAAAGGCATATATCAGATTACTCCCCCTTTTGGGTGGAGCTGGTTTTCCCCACTGCCCCAAGGCACTTCAGTTGGAAACGAAATCTATTTTGGCTTACTCTGTTTCCTGATCTGGACCCCAACCCTGAATAGTTGATGGCCTTTTTTCGAACCAATTTAAACTCAGAAGACATTGGGGTGGTTTGGAATTCTGCTAAGGGCTTTTTGAGGGGTCAATTTATATATCTTATTAATAATATTAAAACTTCTACTAAAGCTTGGGAACAGTTCATTTTGATGGAGACAGGAAAGGTGGAGGAGACCTATGTTAGCAGTCCAACAGATGACACTAAGAAGGCCTTGCTGTCAATGTCTAAGCAGGTAGAACTCCAGTTGGCTAAGAAGAAACATTTTTTTTTCACCAAACAAAAGGACTATGAGGAGGGTGAAAACACAGGTAATATGCTAGCGATGTTAATTCTTAAAACAACAATGCTTAGCGCATATTGATAAATTGTACAATTCTCATGGCAGTCTTAGCAAATCAACTAAAGACATCTTGGAGGCATTTTGTTAATTTTACAATGATCTTTATACATCTAAAGTGCATCCTACTGGGGGTGAAATAGTCTCTTTCTTGGACGAATGCTCTTTACCAGCATCAGAATAAGATAATGCTCAATGCGCCTATCATTGAGAAGGAACTCTTTATGGCATTAAAGCAGGCTCCCAATGGGAAACTCCCTTGAACAGATGGACTTCCTTCTGTGGTGTACAGGCGCTGTGCGAAACGATTGATACCTCTACTGCTTAAAGTGTATAATGGGGCCCTAGAGTCAGGGAGACTACCTCAATCAATGAATGAGGCAATTATCATCATCCTATTGAAACCGGGTAAAGATAACTTGGTGGCAGACTCATATCGGCCTATCTCACTGCTAGCATTGGATGTCAAATTGTTGGCCAAGGAGTTGGCATCGAGATTTTCGACAGTTACACATAAGATAATCCATAGGGATCAATGTAGCTTTATTCCTGCTCATTTTACAGCACAAAACCTTAGACGTTTGTTCTTGAACTTACAAACGCCTGTGGACAACACAGGTAGTAGGGCAATATTTTCACTTGACGTTGCCAAGGCCTTTGACAGCGTGGAATGTGAGAGGTCTTGGAGCGGTTTGGAGTGGGTAAAATGTTTATTAAGTTAATAAAAGTACTGTATGCTGACCAGTCTGCCCACATTACAGTAAATGGAGAACTCTCCGAACCCTTTGAGCTATGTCAGGGCACTAGACGGGGTGTTTTCTGTCACTCCTGCTATTTGCCCTGGCGTTGGAACCCTTGGCTGCTCACATTAGAGCATCACTGGACATAATGGGGTTTAAGAGGGGACAGAGAACTGATGTCATATCATTGTATGTGGATGACATCTTGTCATCTCTGCGTGATATGAAGGGATCGCTGCAGGCGGTGATGGCGCTTATTGATAGTTTTGGAAGGCTATCTGGATTTTCCATAAACTGGAATAAGTCAGTGCTATTACCTCTAAACCCTCTTTCTTGTCCGTTACCTAAGTGTGCAAGGGCAGTGGAGGTGGTATCCAACTTCAAATATCTAGGTATACAGGTCTCCCCCAACATAACCGACTATATTTGAATGAATTTAGTACCGATCCTATGTAAATTCCATGAGAAGTGTTCTCTATGGTGCAAACTTTTATTATCAGTGGCAGGGAGAATCAATTTTAAAAAAATTGCGTGGGCTCCCCAATTATTATACATCTTTAACAATTCCCCAATTTGGATTCCTCGAAAGTGGTTTATGTGTATTGACGCACAGTTCAGGGAAATAATATGGCATAAAAAAGCGGCATGCATAAAACCCCATACACACTATCAGTTTTTCTGCTGAGTTTTTCCTTCAGGTTTACCAAAACCATGTAGTGTAAGGGCCTGCCTGGTTGCATACAAATTGAAACTCCTAAGGTTTGACCTCATGTTATATGGTTTTGGTAATTCTGAAGGAAAAACTCAGCAGAAAAACTGATAGTGTGTATGGGACTTTAGGTTAACCACTATACAAAAGGGAAAGGATCAAGGGGGTTTGGCAGTCCCACACTCTAGAGCAGTGATGGCGAACATTGGCACCCCAGATGTTTTGGAACTACATTTCCCATGATGCTCGTGCACTCTGCAGTGTAGTTGAGCATCATGGGAAATATAGTTCCAAAACATCTGGGGTGCCAAGGTTCGCCATCACTGCTCTAGAGCATAGTATTTAGCATCGCAGTTACAACAACTGGGGGGATGGGGGCTATTGGATCCCTTGGACTCAGTCAGAAACAAACTTATTCCAGAGGGCTCAGGCTACTCAGCCTTAGCACATCTGGAGGAGGGATTATCTCACATGCCCTCACATCTCCCGACAATTGATCTTCTGAAAAAAGTTATGGAAATATACCATAGCAACTCTACATATGGCTGGCTTTCTGTCCGTTACCCCAATTTGGCGCAACTCTCATTACAGGGAGATACAGAAGTTGAAAGCATTTAATGCTTGGGAAAAGCAGGTATTTCTTTATCGTACATGACAGGACACAGAGCACCTTAGTAATAACTATATTGGTTATAGGCCACCTTTAGGTGAATGAACACTGGTATAACGAAAAAGGAAACAGGAAGTGCCCCTCCCTATATAACCCCACCCATACTGGGACTATCTCAGTTTATTCACCAGTGTCTAAGGTGTTGGTCACTGTTGATGAAGTGCTAAGAGAGCTCCACTAAGCAATCCCTGATGGGATCAAGGAGCTGTACAAACGGATCCATCTAAAATGCTTGAATGCCAAACGATGGTACCCGGGTCTTGTGGAAGAAGAAACAAGGTTTTTTTCCTTTAATGCTTCTTTTTGAGAGCTGGACCCTGGGACCCGGAACCTTAGTCATGTTAATACAGCCAAATAGAATTTTCCGGCAGGGAGCTGTACAGGTCCGAGGGAGTGGACCCATAAAAGGGGACCCAGTCCTTGGAGGTCTGGCATGACACAGCCCGACGTAATGGATGAAGGCTGGATCTGTCTGTGATTATTTACAGCAGTCCTGCGAGGGTGTAAAAGCTACAACATTCCATGCTTCCCCTGTGTGTGCTCAAGTGTCAGCAAAGGCTGCAGCATTGCTATTTCTCCTGCTCTGTCAGCCATCAGAGGGTTTTGGGGGGATCATCCACCATCAGAGAGGTCAGGTTCTCCCCTGCTGAGGGCCCACAACCTCCCCACCCACCCCACACACAGAGTGGAAAAGGGAGGACGTGTTGGAGAGGAGCTCCGCTGGCGCCTCTCACTATCCCCCTCCAACCTCGCTCGGGACACATTTTTAAGCCCGCTGGGCCATCCATCCTGCCTGCAGGACACGTACACTCTAGGCTGGGGCTGTTTTTGGCCAGCCTCGGCACTACGGAGCGGCCCGTGGACTCCACAGCAGGCCGGACATCACCATCTTGCGGCCTACTTTACCTCCGCAACCACTGGACGGCGGAATCCTGGCCAATCTACAGCCACCTCAGCACCACCCGGCACCACACGGACGGCAGGGTTCCCCCGCTGATGGACGGGAGCCCATAACAAGGCAGCAGACACTGGAGGGGTGATCGGAGCACAGGACATTAAGGTGAGCTCCAGCGGCCATCTTGCTGCACCCAGAGCCAGCCTTCTGGCTCTCCTTCAGCCCCAGTACTGTTGCTCCATTGGGAAGGGTCATAATCCTCCGCCACAGCTGGGACTGGGCACTCCAGGAAGATTTCCTATCTGCCCCGCCGCCACCTCTCCACTTTGGGACTGTGAGCTCGGCCTAGTCCGCGGCCATCTTGGAACACCCAAATTCTTCCTCTACATTCAAAGGCTTTCCTTTTCCCTTCTCCCACGTCTTAAGCCTCTCAGCCAGTTGGTGTCTCTGCACATGGTGTAGTGTCCTCACACTTTCCATGCCACAGCTGTCCATCTACCGCCCCCCCCCCCCCCCCCTGTCTTGTGATCTATATGTTACAGATATCTATATCGGGAACATGTCCTGGGTCTCCTAAGTTGACAGCCATGTAATCATTCTACGTTGACCTTTGCCACATTCCTATGCTCCCCCTCAACGCACAACCACTACCTCCACATGGGGGGCACCGCATGTAACTAATATATACCTAATCCCAGCGCCTCATGGTGAAATATGGGCCAAAGCACCTTCCTCAGTCTCTGTCCCCGGATCTGTGCCCCTCACAGACTCTAGACCGCTTCCTGAGCAGGCCAGCATCCTCTTCCCTGTCTCCAGGTACTACATACACAGAGATGGCCTCCCAATTAACAGTACAAGTCAGCCTGCGGACCCTGACAGGCAACCACCCAGACATAATGTCTGCTCCCGTAACAGTAGAGGTACTGGATGACAAATTGCGAGTTCTCCTGCAAGACCTAAGCAGCAATGTTTCTAAGGAAATGGGAAAACTTGCACACGAGCTGCAGGGGGAGCTTGCTCAAATAGGTGAACGGACTGATGTCCTTGAAACGAAATTTGATGACTTGATACAATATGTGCATGTTTTAGAAGAAAACGCCGGTTTGAAGCAATCTGTCTCTCAGCTTCAGTCCCAACAGGAGGACCTGGAAAACAGGGAACACTGTCAAACTCTACGCATCAGAGGGGTCCCTGAGACCGTCAGCGAAGGAGAGATCAGACCGTATCTACTCAGTCTCTTCAATGTCGTAGCTCCTCGAATTCCGGATATAGACTGGAGACTAGATAGAGCGCACAGATCCTTGGCCCCAAAACCCCCTGCTGGAGCCAACCCCAGAGACATCATAGTACGCTTCCATTACTATGATAGCAAAGAAGCTTTGACTGTGGCCACTCGCAATAAATCTCGGTTGGAATTCAAGGGGGCCAAGATTCAAATTTTCAGCGACTTATCTCCAATCACCCTTGCCAAACGTCGCAGCTTCCGTCCTGTGACTATGCACCTGCAGAACCACCAGTTCCCGTATCGCTGGGGTTTTCCCTTTTGCCTTTCGGCCACTAAAGATGGGAGTCAATACTCCATGAGAGATCTCCAGGAAAGTGAAGCACTCATCCGCAACCTGGGTCTACCGCCGTTACCTGACGAAGATCCCACTCCACTCCCGATTACACCCAGACCCACGTCTATCCCATTTTTTTTCACATTTAAAGGAATTTATTAGAGAATAATAACAGTACAAGAGATAAGTACAGACGGGTAGATAAATCACATAGTAGTAAAAGGTAGCAAGCCATGTGTTAGTGAATACATCTAGCTATGCAATGAGGGATAATTATCCTCCGGCCCGACCCTGCTCAGGTGTGCAGACCGGATCCAACACAACAACTTTAATGCTGTACAAATTGTAGCTAACCTCGACCTGTGGACAGGGTCCGTACTTCATAGAATGTGGGAAATTCAGAAAAGAAGAAACAGAAAAGAAAAGAAGGAAAGTGAAAACAGTAGGAGGGAAAGCGAGAAATCCTGTGCATAAATGTTGCTCTGTGCAGCATGTAGGGTGCAGCATGTAGTGCTGGGTCTTCTATCCAGTCAACAGCGACTGTTTATTTCCACTTAACAGTAACTAGATCACCTGACCATTGTCTTGTACTCCTGAGAGAGCCAGTACTCGAACCAGGGAGACCAAGTCTTATGGTAGCGTTCAATGTTTTCTTCTGGTTGTGCCTTAGTGTCCTCCATTTCACAAATGGAAGAGATCTTGTGCAGCCATTCTTTCAAGGAGGGGGTGCGTGTGGTTTTCCAATATAGAGGGATAAGCGACCTGGCTGCATTTATCAGGTGCCTAGATAAGGAGTTTTTGTACTTCTTCAAAGAGAAGTTGGAAATGTGTAGTAGGCAGCACGCTGCATCTAAGGTAAGCTTGGTCTCCGTGATTCGACGCACCAGCCCCGTCACACCATTCCAGCCAACATATGTCACTCGACTGAGGGTACCATTTGTGAGTTTTAGCAGGTGTTACATACCAACGAGTAAGTACCTTATATGCTGTCTCCTGCAATCTTGTACTGATGGAGCATTTATGGGCTAGTATACAGGCCCTTTCCCATTGGGCATTTGTGATGTCTATGTTCAGATCATCCGACCATCTCTCTCTAAACCGATCGCTCGTCACTTCTTTTAGGTGTTGCAGCCACTCATAAGCTGTAGAGGTAGTTTTCAATACCCTATCCCCTTTGAGGCACACCGACTCCAGCTCCGTAAGGTCTCTAATAAAGAGGTCCCTGTGGGGGAGCTTATTAACAAATGAACGTATCTGGAAATATGTCCACATGGGCAAGGTGGGTATGTCGTTGTCAGTCCTTAGGTCTGTAAAGTCTTTCATTAGTCTGTTGTTGAAGCAATGAAGTGCTAGGAGCGGGAGGTGTTTGTTGGTAGGTCGGAGTAGTTGGTTCCCCATTCCTGGGATAAAGTCGAGATTATTTTGTAGTGGTGTAAGTGGACCCAGGGGTGAGGAGAGCTTGTCCTGTTTAGATAACAGGTGGAAAATTTCCAAAGTTGTCCCTATTAGGGAGTGTTTTTTTAGTTGCGAAGGGTACGTGAACTTCGGAATCCATGGGGAGAAAAGTAGGGGCATCGGAACAGAGTCCCTTTCTAGCATCACCCAATCTTTCAAGTCAGAATGGCAGTGCCAATCCACAATTCTCGTAATATGGGTGGCATGGTAGTAGTTCCTGAAATTTGGCACCCCTAGCCCTCCCAGGTTCTTAGGCCTCATTAATAAGGAAAACTTGATACAAGGCGCTTTATGTGCCCATAAAAATTTCAGTAGGATGGCCTGAATGGAACTGAAAAAGCTCTGGGGAATTTTAACAGGTAGGGCGCGAATTAAGTATAAGACTTTAGGCAGGATATTCATTTTACAAATTGTCGCCCTGCCAAACCAGGAAAAGAGCCTGGCATGCCAGTGTTGCAAGTCTCTCTCTATGGATTGAAGGAGGGGCACAAAATTAAGGGTGAAGATCGAGTCCACCTTGGGAGTCAGCCATACCCCCAAATATTTAATGGCATGTGTGACCCACTTAAAGGTGCTATTTTCCATTGTGTTCTTTAATTTCGGGGCTGGCAGTGTGATGTTCATTGCTTCTGACTTGGAATAATTTATCTTAAGGTTAGAGATATAGCCGTATGTTGCAAACTCCTTCAAAAGGGATGGCACAGATGTATGGATCGGTTACGAAAAACAGGAGGTCATCTGCGTAAGCGGCCACCTTGAACTCCTTCCCCTCAACCCCAAAACCTCTCACCGGACTGTTGGCCATGACTCTCCTGATGAAGGGTTCAAGTGAGATGATAAATAGTAGAGGGGACAGCCCTGTCTAGTGCCATTATTTATGCTTACCCTACCGGACAGTGATCCGTTTATCTTGAGTCTGGCTGAGGGGTTTTGGTACAGAGACACTATCCAATTGAACATGCCAGGTCCCAATCCTATATGTCTGCAGGTATCGAACATGTAATCCCAGGCTACTCTATCGAAGGCCTTCTCCGTGTCAGTTGACAGGAGAAGGCCCTCGATTTTTCGCTCATGGGCAGCATGTATCAGATCCAAGGCTTTGGTGACATTGTCCCTGGCCTCTCTGTCAGGCATAAAGCCTGCCTGGCTTGGTCCAATCAGCTTATAGAGAAGGGGCGACAGTCTTGTTGCAATTATCTTCGCCAATATCTTGATGTCTAAGTTTAGCAGCGAGATTGGCCTATAACTAGTGCAGTGTGCCGGGTCTTTGTCCGGTTTTGGAATAACTGCAATGTATGCAGATAGAAAGTCTGGGGGGACCCTCCCTCCCCTTGTCAAGGAGTTCAAAGCGTCGTGAAAGTGTGGGGTTAAGGTGTCCATAAATGTCTTGTAATATATGGCTGTGTACCCATCTGGACCCGGACTTTTGCCCGTTTTAAGTATCTTAATAGCTAGTCTGATTTCTGCTTGGTCTATCGGGGCGTCAAGAGCAGTAGAATCCTCCGTTGTAAGTGAGGGGAGTTCTGAGTCCCTCAGGTATTCCTGTATCGCTTGTAGTTTGTCGCTCCCTAGGTCAGGGGGTGTGTGCTCTGGAGGGAAGTTATAGAGTTTAGTATAGAACTCTTGGAAGTGTTGGGCTATTTTATCAGTCATCCTGTCTATATGACCTTCCTTATTCTGGATACCTGGGCTCTAGCAAGCATGTGTCCCGCTTTGTCCCCATGCTCATAGTACACCTTTTTCCGTAAGAATAGGATTCTCTTGGTTTTTGATTTAAGTAGCTGATTAAGGGCCATCCGGGCCTCTAGAAGCGCTGTGGCTGATTGCTCAGACAAGGACTGCTTATGAAGGGTTTCTAGGCGACAAATTGTTTGGGTTAGCTGTCGGGCTTCCTTTTCCCATTCCCTCTTCCTTTGGGCACCCAGTGTCATCAGTACCCCCCTAACGGTGTATTTGTGAGCTTCCCAGATCGATAAAGGATCCATGCCAGGAGTTACATTGTGTTCAAAAAATTCTTTCAGGGCTGCATCAATTTTTGGGAGCAATGAGGAGTCTGTTAGTAGTGAGGAGTTCAATCTCCACATGGGAGTTGTTGTGGTGTTAGTTTCCATACTAAGGTTGACCGATACCGGGGCGTGGTCGGAGATGGATTGAATCCCTATGTGGGAATCCAACACTTTGTGCAGGTCCCTTTGGGAGACAAACAAGTAGTCGATCCTCGAGTAACGATCATGAGGGATCGAGTAAAAGGAAAAATCTTTGTTAGCTGGGTGTAGGTATCGCCATGTGTCTACTAGGTCTAAAGAGTGGAGGAGGGTTTTTATTGTCTTTAGGGTCCGGAAGGAGACAAACGTTCTCCCCGAGGATGTGTCCGTTAAAGGGTCAAGTGGGATATTAAAGTCTCCCCCCAAAATTAGACAACCTGCCCCAAAGCTCTCAAGCTTCCTCACCAGCATTCTACAGAATGTTAAATGGGAGGCATTGGGGAAGTATACATTTGCCAGTGTGGTAGGTACACCTGCGAGGGTCCCTTTAAGAAAGATAAACCTCCCACCCGGGTCCACTATTTTGTCTGTGAGCTCAAAGGAGGCTCCCCTACTCAGTAATATGGAGACCCCATTTGATTTAGAGGAGTCATTAGTTGAGTGGTGTGCTTCTGTGAAGTAGGAGTCGGTGAGCCTAGGGACTTGGTTTGTCTTAAAATGAGTCTCCTGCAGGAAGACAATCTTCGGCTTACCTTTTTTCAGCTCCCGCAAGAGGGTTGAGCGCTTCTCTGGAATGTTCAAACCTTTTACGTTGTGTGACACCAGCGTGGGCGCAGTACCCAAAGCTGAGTAAGCCATTGGTCGGAGGTAGAGAGAGACGGTGGGCTATGGCTTGCAATCCCAACCTGTAAAAGGAAAAAACTGGTATATTAACACACTCCCGCCAATTTCACTGTATTAGAGGCCAGGAGAGGCAAGAAGAGATCAAGAGAAGGGAAAAAGGAAAAAAGGAAAAAAAAAAGGGGGTGAGAAAGTCAGAGGGAGAGTTAGTGGTAATGACCCACTTGGGCTGTCAAGCCGTCCAGATAGGTCAAAATTCCGGTGTCCGGGTGGGGACTGCTATCACCACCCAGATACCTATCTATTTGTGGGGACAAGGGAGGCACCCAATCGGAGTGATGGCCGCAAGCACTCAAGCAAGAACAGTAATAGGATACTACCCGCCCCGAGTCCTATAGTGACCCAGAGCAGACCTTACCAGCAACCTGGCCCCACCCTCCACAATGTAAGCGGGGTTCTGACCCCCCCCCCCCTTTCCAAGCCTGTATTACTGGTAAGCAAGAGAGTCATGTCTCTAGGGGAAATATGTGCAAACCAAAATCCCGGAGAGTCAAGCCGTCAATACGTTGCCCCAATTCCGCCTGGTTGTAAAACCCTGGTAACCTCACCAGCCGGTTTGGTTGTTAAGCACCTTGTTCCATTGACCGCCAAATGGCACCCTATCCCATCCGAAGCCGGGAGATTATGTTGGTAAGCTTAAGCCGCTGGATTCCAGGATTGCCATGGGATCTCTTCAGCGACGCAAGTGGTACAAATGGTAAAGAAGCTTGTTTGCCCAGGAAATATGTGGTGAGGGCGGACCACACATAATAACGTGATCTCAGGGACTTATAGTGTCATCCGCTAGTCATCCGGTAGGGACCTGGAGGAGTGTGCCCTGCTGCATGGCGTGCCTGTGCCTGGACTCTCTTGCCAGGCCTGGCATTATTTTTTGGCGTGGCGCTTGTCGGGTGTTGTTACAGGGGAATGAGGTGGACTCCTCTCTCTGGGCAGTAACCTATACTCCTGATACCAGTCCGGGAGGTCTACAAGGTCCAGGTGTAAGGCATTGCAGAAATCTGGAAAGTCACTTGGTGTGCGGAGCGTGTATTGCTTGCCATTGTGTGATACCAAGAGGGCAGAGGGGAAGCGCCAGGTGTAGCGGAGTTCTCTTGCCCTGAGCACATCCAATAGAGGGCGCAGGGCTCTGCAATTTTTTAGTGTTATCTGCAAGAGGTCTTGGAAAAGTTTTATGTTCTCACCATTAAACACAATCTGGTCATTTCTGCATGCTTTGAACATAATTTCTTCCTTCAGGGAAAAATTCTGCAGACAACAGATTATGTCACGAGGGGGCATAGTATCAGGGCCTCTGGCTCGGAGAGCTCTGTGAGCCCTAACAAATTCAATGGCGAATTCCTCCGGTCTCTCTAACACGCTGTTAAAAACCCTCTGGAGGGCATGCATTATCTGCTCTGCGGTTACAGACTCCGGTACGCCTCGGACTCTAATATCGTTCCTTCTCCCTCTGTTATCAAGGTCCTCCATGTGCCTGTTTAACTCAATAAAGTGCTGTGCATGTGTGGAGGTGACATTGTCTAGCCTGAGTATTGCTTTGTCTCTGAGCTTCCCTGCAGTTTCCGCTGTGGCCATCTTTTCAGTGAGCACCAGCAAGTTAGTTTTCAGGTCTGTGATGGCTGCTGAAAATGATGCCTTAATGTCGGCTGCAAAGCCTGACATGTCTGCATACGTGAGGGGAAGGTCGGGCCGCGCAGATCTCCTACCGTTATCCTCTGTAGCAGATTGAGAGTCCTCACTGAAATCTCCATCCGTGTGGACCGGCGCCATCTTGCCTCTCTCCGGGGCCCGCTGTGCTATCGCTTGTTTCTGGAATATCTCAGAGATATTCCTGCCTGCTGACACCGCGGTGGATCGGCGGGATCATGTGTGCTGTGTGCCGCGGAACTGCTTGTTCATCCTCGGGAGGTGATCGGCAGAGAGGTGCTTAGGGCTTCGGGCTTAGCGGAGCTTCTCACTTAGGCCCCCATATCCGTCGCGCGCCAAGCCACGCCCCCGTTTTCTCTAATCTTACCTAATGTTTACAAAAGAAAAGAGTAAATACCCCACATGGTTAATTTGGGGTTAAGCCCCTTACTTGTCTTATAGTCTTTCATATACATGATGTAGGGCAATATGTCATTACGTGGTTGATGTACTCTCTTCGTTAGACACATACAGCATTTATAACACGGATATAGTATCAGGATGAGAATCATAATCATCACTATAATTAGTACAATATCCTTGAGCCATGAGAAGATTCCACCAAAACCAAAACCTTCTCCTCCAAAGGGGCTCCAGGATTTTGCAATGTTCCTAGCTTCTTGTAATTTGTCTACCTCCTTTCCATGTTGTGCAATCATATCATAATAATCAGGTATTTCAACAGATGTGTTATGTACCCAGTTACAACATTCATAATTCTCGGTCATCTCACATAATCCTTTAAGGGCTGAACTCATGCTCTCAATGGCTAGATCATGCAGTTCCAATTGTTTTCTAATCACTCTGGTTTCTATGTTTAATTTAGAAATATCATCAGAATTCTTCTCCATGACTTCATCCATGATCCCAGTATAATTATTTAATCTCTTCATTAAATCTATTCCCCACCCTGTACCAGATGGGAACCAGGCCAATGCCATATCTTTTTCAAAAAAATAACTCCCTTTTTTCGCGTTGTTTAAGGAGGTACCTAGGGTGCATGCTAGCTTCGAGGAGGTGTCCTCCTTTGCTATCTCTTACTATGCCCATGATGGGGACTAGAGCTGCAAGATAACACCATCCTTGTGGTTCAGCGGGGATCCAAGGCTTCCCACAGTAGATATAAATACTGTTTCCTAGAGCTAATGGTAGTCTATTGTATATTGTCATAATTTCATCAGAAAAACTGGAAAAGGTTAAAATTGACAACCATTTTCCTACTGTGGAGGTGGAACTGGAGTTAAGAAAGTTTGTGGTGAGTGGTGTTTAGGGCAGGGTTTGAAGTGTGAAAGACGGGACTTTTAACTGAGGTCATTGGGAAATTAATTCTAGCTTGTTGACAAACTCCCGCACCCCTGCTAACCTAAATCACCAGTCTGGAGAGTGACTTCTACCAATGATCTGAAAAGTAAGAGTATCATTTGGAAGCATTCTGATGATTGCAAGGTCAACAGGAGGTCTGCCGTCAAGAAGGGGGGTGAAGATTAGAGGTACTGCCATCAGGGGTATCCTGGCAGTGTTAGGATGGAGTTTACTACATATCCAACATTTTTCATACCCTGACTTTTGAGCATAGGCATATTTAAATTTTAGCAAAAGCATTTTATCAGTAAAAATATCTCCAATTTCTTTCTTGGTTCTAGCTTGTGTCATTGTAATATTCTCCTGTGTATGTGTGTTCCCACAAATACTTTCTATTGCACCCAAATCTTCCGGGTGGTAGATACAGTTCATTATGACCCAGACAGGGATGAAAATAACGACTACGGTTCCTAAAGAGCAACATCCAGAGTTTGCCAGAGTCCTTGGCTATGAGCACAGTCATTTTGATGATTCAGAGTCTAAAACACCTGCTTCACTCGTTCTTCAAGGGCTAAAATCCCCTGCTGCTCCTCCTTTTTCCTTGTCTTTTATCTCTGGGTCACCTTGCTTTCTAGCAGCTTGCTTCACATCTCCTTGTGTAAGGGTTGGTCAGCTCTCGTTCTAGCAGCTTGCTTCGCACTCTCCTTGTGTAAGGGCTTTACACGGCTGGCATGGATCCAGGCTTGTTGGTTTTCCACCAGTACTGCAGTACTCGTCACGGCAACCACCTTGGTTTCTGGTCTAACCTGGTATCCTCCTTTTCTGGTCTGTGCCAACTGTTTCACCACAACCCAGTCACCGGGCTGGAAGAGATGTGTAGGCAGATCCTGTGGAGAAAGAGGAGAGGTGCGAGTAACATTTCTTTCAACTTGATCTAAAGTTTTAATCAGTTTTTTCCCTAATTTGGTCTAAATCTCCTGTTTCCAAAACAGGGGTAGGCACAGGGTGTAGAAAAAGGCCTACCCATTAAGATTCAAATGGATAGTAACCTGTAGTCTTTCTAGGAGTCATTCTGATCTCAGCCAGTACTATAGGCAATATCCTATCCCATTTGTAGAAAGTATTTCCTGTAGCTTTCCTGAGCTTATCCTTAATGGTTCTATTCATTCTTTCTACTATCACTGAACTCTGTGGGTGATAAGTGTGTAACTTCCACTGTATTTTGAATTCTTTAACGAATTCTTGGCAAAGTTTTGATGTGAAAGCCGGGCCATTGTCTGAGTTTATCTGTAGTAGGCATCCCCATCTAGGAATCACTTCCTCAGTCAGTATGCGGACCACTGTTTGGGTGTCTTCTCTTGTGGTTCTAAAGCCCTCTAAACCAAACAGAAAACAGATATTCCTGTTTGATTTTCCCCACATGCCCAAGAAAGGAACCAATCTGTAGATGTGTGAAGGGGTGGTAGGATATGGAAGATGTTCATGTTTTGCCTTGTGGGGGATATCGTTTCTAATGCATGTAATGCAGCGGGCTACATAGTCTCTTACTAATTTGGGCAAACCTGAAATGTAAAAATCCTTCAGTAATACCTCACACGTGGTTTTCCACCCTCTGTGGCTAACTCCATGGTACTGAGCTATGAATAATGGTTCACTCGCTGCAGGGATGTATGGTTTCCCCTCTTTAAGGATAAGTCCACCTGTGGATTTTTCCTACCTGTCCTCTTCCCATCCTCGGACTCTGGTTCCCTAACCCACCCTTTCGAATCTTGCTCAGTGGCATGTTTCTGGAGTCCTATCAATGTGTGGTCCAGAAGATTGATTTCCTGTGTTAACATTGGCATGGCAATTTTTGCTTCTTGTGTAGTGGCTGCAAGTTTAGCCACTTTGTCAGCAAGAGCATTTCCTCTTGCTATTTCAGTGGTGTCATTAGTGTGTGCTCTGCAATGGATAGTGGCTATTTTGTTAGGTAACTGTATGGCCTGCAATAGATTCTTTTTCCCAACGTTGAGTGTTAGATCCCCTTGCCATCAGCTGCTACAAATCCTCTCCTTGACCATATGACCCCAAAACCATATTTGGATTCGGTAAATATATTAACACCTTGGCCTTCAAAATGTTGACAAGCTCTTGTTAAGGCTATTAATTCTGCTGCCTGGGCTGATTGGTAAGGTATTGATTGGGCCTCAATCACTATGTCTGGCAACTGGACTACTGCATATCCTGCATGATATGTGTTGTCATTTGGTCTTGAACAAGAACCATCTACAAAAACATTTTGTACCCCCTCTATCGGTTTTGATTCTAAATCTGACCTAGGGGAAGTATCCTCCTGAACAATCTGCATATAGTCATATTCATCCACTACCTCATCTTCCTTGCCCTTAAGACCTAGCAGGGCCTTCAGAATTGGAGCTGGGCCAGCTGCTGGGGCAGCATACTTGATAATTAGATCACTATTGGATAGTAGGATTACCTCATATCCTCTCAACCTTTGTGAAGACATGTGTTGGGTATGGATCCTGTTTAAGTAAGAAGGTCACATTATGTGTGCTGTACAAAGTGGTTGGTCTATTGAGTGTACGTGATGTGGCCATTTCTACAACCATCGCACAGGATGCTAATTAGCCCCTTGTAGGAGGAGGGGCCTAATACTCGGAGGCACGCAGGCATGCCTTGAATCTGAACTGGAACCGCCTTTGAGAAAAAAGTTACACGGCGGAGCTTGCCACCATGTTCCTTGGCGAGGACACCTGCCATGTATTTACAATTTTCCCTTACATATACATGAAACATTTTTACATAATCTGGGAGGCCAAGCGCTGGAGCTACAACCATAGCATTTTTCAAGTACAAGAATGCATTTAACATATCTGTTGACCATGATACAATGTCTGACGTTTCAGAACCTGTGACTTGTCTCAGAATGTTGTCATAGAAGGAACAATCAGGGATCCATTGGCGGCAGTAACCAATGACCCCCAAGAAGGTTAGGATGTCCTTGTTGGTCTGTGGGCGGGCTAGACCCACGAGCACTGTGGCTCGTTTGTGACTGATTTTCCTTTCCCCTTTGAGAGTACAAAAACAAGGTAATCAACACTTTCCTGACACCATTGTAACTTTTCCTTTGACACCTTGTGTCATAGAGATATAGAGATATTGCATTAGACTTACTGAGTCACAGACACTGGCCTCCTTTGAAGGACTGCATATGAGGATGCCACCCACATATTGCAACAGGGATGAACCAAATTCAGGTGTCCACCCCTTGAGGGTGGTTTGCAAAATGATGGAAAACACTACTAGTGAATCCACAAAGCCCTGAGGCATTTTACACCAGGTTAAGGTCTGGTTTAAAAAGTGAAATACAAAGATGGGTTGTGTCTCCTCGTCTACTGGGACGCAAAAAAATGTATTTGACCAATCAATCACTGGGAAGTTTGTAGCATCGGATGGTATGGCTGTCAGTAAAGATGGCACATCAGGTACAGTTAATGCAATAGGGATGACTAGACTGTTGATGGCTTTACGGTCTTGCACGAAACTATAAGATCCATCTGATTTCTTTACTGGATTAATAGGTGTGCAATAGTGTGAAACAATGGGCTTTATAATTCCCTTGAACAAGAATTCTACAATAATTGGTTGCATCCCTTCTATCTTTTCTTTTGATAAAGGGTATTGTTTCCCTACCATTTACACAAATGGATATCATGGGTAGTTCCCTGTAGTGGAGAGAAATCAAAGGAAAAGCTGGTTCCCCACCTTCCGGGCAACTTCATTGTGGGACCTGAGTCCCCCAGTCAACCTGAAACCTCAGAGATCTTTTCGTGGAACCTGGCATCTCTTTGGGTTCAAATTTGGAACCCCCACTTGCCCGTGGCTGCCTCAGCTCGTGAGGGCAGTCCCTTTTCCAATGATTAGGGTCCCCACAATTGAAACATCCCACCTGTTGTGGCTGTGTATTCTTATTAGGATATGGTCGAATAAGGTCCTAAATCTGCCTCTTCCGCTACCCCTCTGGTACATGTCTGTTTGGAAGTGGGTACTTATTGCTTTCTCTCTGGGCACCTTGAAACACCCTGCTGCATCTTTTCCCATTAAAGCCTTTTTAAATGCATTGTATGTCTTTTCTGGCCAATCTGAACTGAAACGGGTCGGAGTACTGATTCCCCCGGTTTATGTCTGCAAGCTACTGCAGTGGGCAGTGAGGATTTATTTTTAAATGCTCTACTAAGTTCCTTTTCTATCTCATGCCACATTATCTATGGCACATTAGTATGGTTTCCAATACCACCTCTATGCCGACGACACCCAGATCTATCTCTCCACTCCTCAACTCACCCCCTCAATCTCCTCACAGATCTCCAATTTACTGAATGACATATCAGTATGGATGTCACACCACTTCCTTAAACTCAATCTTTCTAAAACTGAGCTTGTTATATTTCCTCCTTCACGATCCCCCCCCCCGTGACTTCACCATTAATATCAACAACACAACCATTGGTGCCTCCACTCATGGCAGAGTCCTGGGTGTAATCCTTGACTCTGACCTCTCCTTCAGCCCCCATATCCAATTACTGGCTAAATCCTGCCGCCTTCACCTCTGCAACATCTCCAGAATTTGACCCTTCCTGACTAATGACACCACAAAGCAACTCGTTCACTCCTTGATTATTTCCCGGCTTGACTAATGCAATTCTCTCCTTAATGGCCTACCCTTAAGTAGGCTATCCCCCCTTCAGTCTATTATGAATGCTGCTGCTAGACTAATACACCTCACTAATCGTTCTGTGACTGCTGCCCCTCTCTGCCAATCCCTTCACTGGCTTCCCCTACCCCACCGTGTAAAATTCAAAATGCTAACCATAACATACAAAGCAATTCACAACCTCGCCCCCATCTACATCACCAACCTCATCTGCAGATATCATCCAAATCGTCCCCTCCGCTCCTCCGATGACCTCCTACTTTCTAGCTCCCATGTTACCTCCTCTCATGCTCACCTTCAAGACTTCTCCAGAGCCTCTCCCATCCTCTGGAACTCCCTGCCCCAGTCTGCCCACTCAGCCCCTACCCTGTCCACCTTTAAGAGTTCCCTAAAAAATCATTTATTCAGGGAAGCCTATCCCACACCCACCTAACTGTCCCCGAGCCACCCCCATCAAATCATTCTCTGCAGCTATTACCTTTTGTACCACCACCCCCTCCCTTTAGAATGTAAGCTCTATGAGCAGGGCCCTCCTGTACCTTTTGTATTGTACTGTAATTGTGTTGTCTCCCCTATACATAGTAAAGTGCTGCGTAAACTGTTGGTGCTATATAAATCAATAATAATAATTATCTTCCTCCCGCCTTCTTTGTTTAACCACTTGCCGACCGCCGCACGACGATATACGTCGACAGAATGGCATGGGCAGGCATATGGGCGTATATATACGTCCCTGCCTTCCCGCGGGTGGGGGGCCCGATCGGGCCCCCCCCCCCGGTGCCAGCGGCGGTCGGTATCCGTACAGGAGCGATCCGGGATGAGGGGGCGGCCATTCGTTCATGGCCACCCCCTCGCGATCGCTCCTGACGAATGGAAGTGAGGCGTGACATCACTTCCTCTCCTGTAATGTAAACACAGGCAGAGGAAGTGATGTAATCTCTCCTCCGTGTCGGTATTTTTCGTTCCGGCACCGAGGAGAGAGGATCGGTGAGTTGCACCAACATGACACTACACAGTAGAACATGCCAGGCACACTCACACCCCCCCTTCACCCCCTGATCACCCCCCCAATTACCCCTGCCCCCCCCAGTCACAGTGACACCAATTGCATTTTTTTTTTTTGCATTGGTGTCATTTGTGACTGTAATAACTGTTAGGGCAGTTAGGGTTAGCCCCCTTTAGTTCTAAGGTACCCCCCTAACCCCCCCAATAAAGGTTTAACCCCGTGATCACCCCCCGTCGCCAGTGTCACTAAGGCTGGGTTCACATTGCAGCGGTTTATGAGAACGGATGTGATTCGCACCGCACTGCAGTGCAAATCACATCCGATCTCTGTGCGATTCGAGTTCAGCCATACAGATAGTATGGCTGAATTTGCGTCGCACCCGCCGCACCCGCCGCAAATTCGCACGAGACCCTTTTTTTGGTCCACAGCAGAATCGGATCGCATGGGTGTTCACACCATGCGAACCGAGTTTGCAGATCGCACTGCGATATGCGAACTGATCTGGGGGTGTCATTAACATTTCACTGACACTCCCAGCAGTTCGCATAGGGCAGTGTGAACTGCCGCCGGGAGGCATGCGATGCGGGAACCCGCCGCGGATTCGTGGCGTTCCTGCATCGCTCCAGTGTGAACCCAGCCTAATAAGCGATCATTTTTCTGATCGCTGTATTAGTGTCACAGGTGACGCTAGTTAGGCAGGTAGGTATTTAGGTTCGCCGCAGCTTTTTATAGCGCCAGGGACCCCCATATACTACCGCATAAAGCCCCCTGATTGCCCCCTAGTTAACCCTTTCACCAGTGATCACCATATAACTGTTACAGGTGACGCTGGTTGGTTAGTTATTTTTTTATAGTTTCAGGGCACCCGCCATTTATTACCTAATAAAGGTTTAACCCCCTGATCACCCGGCAGGTGTCATTTGTGACTGTAATAACTGTTAGGGCAGTTAGGGTTAGCCCCCTTTAGTTCTAAGGTACCCCCCTAACCCCCCCAATAAAGGTTTAACCCCGTGATCACCCCCCGTCGCCAGTGTCACTAAGGCTGGGTTCACATTGCAGCGGTTTATGAGAACGGATGTGATTCGCACCGCACTGCAGTGCAAATCACATCCGATCTCTGTGCGATTCGAGTTCAGCCATACAGATAGTATGGCTGAATTTGCGTCGCACCCGCCGCAAACTCGCACGGGACCCTTTTTTTGGTCCGCAGCAGAATCGGATCGCATGGGTGTTCACACCATGCGATCCGAGTTTGCAGATCGCACTGCGATATGCAAACTGATCTGGGGGTGTCATTAACATTTCACTGACACTCCCAGCAGTTCGCATAGGGCAGTGTGAACTGCCGCCGGGAGGCATGCGATGCGGGAACCCGCCGCGGATTCGTGGCGTTCCCGCATCGCTCCAGTGTGAACCCAGCCTAATAAGCGATCGTTTTTCTGATCGCTGTATTAGTGTCACAGGTGACACTAGTTAGGCAGGTAGGTATTTAGGTTCGCCGCAGCTTTTTATAGCGCCAGGGACCCCCATATACTACCGCATAAAGCCCCCTGATTGCCCCCTAGTTAATCCTTTCACCAGTGATCACCATATAACTGTTACAGGTGACGCTGGTTGGTTAGTTATTTTTTTATAGTTTCAGGGCACCCGCCATTTATTACCTAATAAAGGTTTAACCCCCTGATCACCCGGCGGGTGATATAAGTTTGAGGGTCAGATAAGGTCTGCGTCGCCCCTGGCAGCGTCAGGTTAGTGCCAGTACCGCTAACACCCACGCACAAAGCATACACCTCCCTTAGTAATATAGTATCTGATCAGATCTATATTAGCGTCGCCAGCAGTTTAGGTTTCCCAAAACGCATTGTTAGCGGGATCAGCCCAGATACTTGCTAGCACCTGCGTTTAGCCCCTCCGCCAAGCCCAGACCAGCCCACCCAAGTGCAGTATCGATCGATCACTGTCACTTACAAAACACAACACGCATAACTGCAGCGTTTGCAGAGTCAGGCCTGATCCCTGCGATCGCTAACAGTTTTTCTTGTAGCGTTTTGATACAGTCGCTGACAGCCTAGGTGCTTTTTTACCTGTGAGTCTCACTAGTGTACCCCTAAATTTAGGGGTGTCTACTTTCCAAAATGGGGTCATTTGGGGGGGGTTTGTGCCATCTTGGCATTTTATGGCCTTCAAAACTGTAATAGGTAGTGAGGAGTGAAGTCAAAAATGTACGCCCTTAGAAAGCCTGAAGGCGGTGCTTGGTTTCGGGGCCCCGTACGCGGCTAGGCTCCCAAAAAGTCCCACATATGTGGTATCCCCGTACTCAGGAGAAGCAGCAGAACTTATTTTGGGGTGTCATTTCACATATGCCCATAGCATGTGTGAGCAATATATAATTTAGTGACAACTTTGTGAAAAAATAAAAATAAAAATAAAAGTTTGTAATTTTCCCGCAACTTGTGGCAAAATATAAAATATTCCATGGACTCAACATGCCTCTCAGCAAATAGCTTGGGGTGTCTACTTTCTAAAATGGGGTCATTTGTGGGGGTTCTGTGCCATCTTGGCATTTTATGGCCTTCAAAACTGTAATAGGTAGTGAGAAGTGAAATCAAAAATTTACGCCCTTAGAAAGCCTGAAGGCGGTGCTTGGTTTTCAGGGCCCCGTACGCGGCTAGGCTCCCAAAAAGTCCCACATATGTGGTATCCCCGTACTCAAGAGAAGCAGCAGAATTTATTTTGGGGTGTCATTTCACATATGCCCATAGCATGTGTGAGCAATATATCATTTAGTGACAACTTTGTGAAAAAAATAAATAAATAAATAAAAGTTTGTAAATTTCCCGCAACTTGTGCCAAATATAAAATCATCCATGGACTCAACATGCCTCTCAGCAAATAGCTTGGGGTGTCTACTTTCTAAAATGGGGTCATTTGTGGGGGTTTTGTGCCATCTTGGCATTTTATGGCCTTCAAAACTGTAATAGGTAGTGAGGAGTGAAGTCAAATATTTACACCCTTAGAAAACCTGAAGGCGGTTCTTGGCTTTCGGGGCGCCGTACGCGGCTAGGCTCCCAAAAAATCCCACACATGTAGTATCCCCCTACTCAGGAAAAGCAGCAGAATTTATTTTGGGGTGTCATTTCACATATGCCCATAGCATGTGTGAGCAATATATAATTTAGTGACAACTTTGTGAAAAAATAAAAATAAAAATAAAAGTTTGTAATTTTCCCGCAACTTGTGGCAAAATATAAAATATTCCATGGACTCAACATGCCTCTCAGCAAATAGCTTGGGGTGTCTACTTTCTAAAATGGGGTCATTTGTGGGGGTTTTGTGCCATCTTGGCATTTTATGGCCTTCAAAACTGTAATAGGTAGTGAGAAGTGAAATCAAAAATTTACGCCCTTAGAAAGCCTGAAGGCAGTGCTTGGTTTTCGGGGCCCCGTACGCGGCTAGGCTCCAAAAAAGTCCCACATATGTGGTATCCCCGTACTCAGGAGAAGCAGCAGAATTTATTTTGGGGTGTCATTTCACATATGCCCATAGCATGTGTGAGCAATATATCATTTAGTGACAACTTTGTGTAAACAAAAAAAAAAAATTTTTTTTTTGTCATTATTCAATCGCTTGAGGCAAAAAAATAAAATATTCAATGGGCTCAACATGCCTCTTATCAATTTCCTTAGGGGGTCTACTTTCCAAAATGGGGTCATTTGGGGGGGGGGGGGGTTTGTACTGCTCTGCCATTTTAGCACCTCAAGAAATGAGATAGGCAGTCGTAAACTAAAAGCTGCGTAAATTCCAGAAAACGTACCTTAGTTTGTAGATGTGACAACTTTTGCGCAAACCAATAAATATACAGTTATTGACTTTTTTTTTACCAAAGACATGTGGCTGAATACATTTTGGCCTAAATGTATGACTAAAATTGAGTTTATTGGATTTTTCTAATAACAAAAAGTAGAAAATATCATTTTTTTTCAAAATTTGCGGTCTTTTTACGTTTATATCGCAAAAAAAAAAAATCGCAGAGGCAATCAAATACCATCAAAAGAAAGCTCTATTTGTGGGAAGAAAAGTACGCAAATTTTGTTTGGGTACAACATTGCATGACCGCGCAATTACCAGTTAAAGCAGCGCAGTGCCAAATTGTAAAAAGACCTCTGGTCATTGACCAGCAAAATGGTCCGGTCTGAAAGTGGTTAAGGGATAATCAGTAGCTGGTGTATTAAGAGCAATATGGATATTAATACTAGGGAGCTATGCCCAATCCCATTGGGATGTAGTCCCCACTATACGATCTATGATTAATCTCATATCCTCTTGGTTGAAATTCCTGCCTCTACAAACCTTTTTTGGGTAACTCAATGTAACCCCAGAGGCTGCAGTGGGCTTGGGACAACTTTTGACTATATCATTCATCTCATGTAATTCCAATACCTTGATTACTAGTGTGTCTCCTGCAGTAAAGAAGGGATACTGTTGTGCTGTTGAGATGGTGAGTGTTCTGCTTCTTAATATTTTTACTATTGGACTGATAGGATGGAAGGATTCTGGTAAAAACCCTGATAGAGGAAGAGGGGATTGCTACCACTAGCTTCCCCTTGTCTCCCCTTTACACTCCCCATTTTTGAATAGTATACGGGAGGTGGGATAGGGAGTGGGGGAAAAAGAGGGATAGGTGCAAGGCATGGAGCTGTAGGAGGACACCTACGTCTCCTTTGCTCCATGGCATGCAGTCCCAGTGCCGCTTTGTTTCTGAGATTAGGGTGGTTCCTTCTCACCTTTTTATCTGACCTATCATACCAATAGGGCACATAAGTCAACCAATTCTCCCCCCCTTTTTTCATATAATCCATGTCCCAGGTGGGATCACCTGAGAAATACGGAAAGGCTTTTTTGTCTCCCAGACATAAGCCCTTTATATATTCGTATGGAAGGTATCGTTCTGTCCTTCCTGGGGTAAGGGGTCACAGCTACCCATGGCTCCGGTCCAACCGGCCAAATTGTCTACCCATGGATTAATGTACACATGATCTGTCCCACAGACTCAGGCAACATAACCTTTGCATTTCTCTCCCAGTTTGGGGGTGGAATTGGTTTAGTTATCCTGGAACCCATTTTTTTTTTTTTCAAAATAATAAAAAAAAAAAAAAATAAAAAAAAAAAAAAAATATATATATATATATATATATATATATATTTTTTTTTTTTTTTTTTTTTCTTGGCAAAATGCCAAAAAACACTCCCTTTAGGCAGAGGTTCCCCTGATCATAAGCAAGCTTTGTACTTTATTTCTTTTCTTATTTTTATAACCAACCAATTTTTATTTATATTTCAAATTTCTTGACAAAGTGCCAACAGGTTAAAACAGTACTTTCAATTGCTGTAGTACTAATGCTGCAAACAATTCCCCACTATCTATTACCGTTGGTGAGATATTAGCATTTGAACCCTTGTTGGCAAAACGCCAAACATCCAAATTTTGCACCTGACTTCCCCCTGCGCAAGAGATGTCAGAAGCAAAAGGAATTTTTCAAATAGCAAGTTTTGATCAAACGTTAGCCTCGCCAATCCATGTATTACCTTAAGAAAGTGTTATTAAAGTGGTTGTATACTTTTTTTTGTAACTTTTACCTACAGGAAAGCCTATAATAAGGCTTACCTGTAGGTAAAAAAAATATCTCCTAAACCTGTACGGTTTAGGAGATATTCCCCTCGGTATGCGCCGCTGACTGCCATAGTATGCGGTGCATACTAGCTCATTATGCCTTTTGCTTTGCAGGTGTTAAAAATGAAATAAAAAAATAGCGGGTTTACTACCGCTTTAACGCTCTACCCATATTTTAATTGGTAAAAACGTCCTTAATGTCACAATACTTCAAAGACCTGGGAAAGACTTGATAAGTCTCCCTTGCTTTTCGAATATGTGATATTATTCTCTTCCCTGTCAACCCTTCTTGAATACAAATTTGTTATGTAAATTAAACCTTAAAACTTGAACCCGTGGTTTGCCTTCTCTAAAGAAGGGTCCCTTTCCTAGTTTAAAATGATAACCTCCCGGGACACTGGCTACAAAATATGTCCGAGGACCAGTATAACAGAATAACAAATCAGTAATACAATTGGGACACTTATGAAACATTTGTTTAGTACATAAAAGAAATTATCATGGATACTCACCAATCCAAGGTTCCTTATAAACTCTAAAATTCTTATTCAATACTATACAGATAAATACACCAGCAGAAGCTAATCACTAAATAAGCAATAATTTCGGTATAGGAATTAGTTCTGTCAGACCACCCAATATTTTATTTCTCCTTTTATAGTAGGTATACCTTTTATTTATAATGATCTTCCCAAGATATCCTTTTCCTGAATCCTTCTTAAGGATTTTTTTACAAGTTCTCTAAGAACGTTCTGTTTATGAATCCTTCCCAAGGATTCTCTTTATAAGTCCTCCGCGGACTATCCTTTATAAGTCTATACTTATAACTTCCCCTTTAAGTTCTTTTTCTAAGATGACACTGATTACAGCAAGGAAAACAAAATGTTTTCTACTCACTAAATCTACACCAGGGTCATGCTGCCGACTACGCCAGTTCTGTAAGGGGTTAAAACCATTTATTCTAGACCGGAGTCTGATTTCCCTTTGTCCTATAGTGACAGGCCTGGAGATATACTCATTACAAACAATGACACAGATAGTCAGTGCTGTGGTTTGGTCAGAGTTAATCTGATAAGCCTTTATTTCTCCATTGCTTATATAGGAAAAAGATGATGATGCAACATTATAGAACATTATAGCTACACCCCATGTGCGTTATGGAACCTTTCACAGTTATGCAAAACAATTATGTTCCAGACATATAACACATAACAAAACTTATAGTACATAACAAACTTGGAGACACACTGTCTTAAGATCAGTGTAATCAGTATCTATTTCTAAGAAATCACAGAAAACTAACTGATAAAGAGAAACAGCTTCATGGGAACCTGCGTGGGCGAATATCGAAGATTTAAACAAGCATTATTTGACTATATGCATACTGACAAAATGGATACTAAGCCTAAGATGGCGTCACAGTGGGTCTAGGAAATGTACACATTCCTTCACCCCAGGAGGGGTAATTCATCAGGGGGAGTGCAAAGTCGCTGCGGTCAGAGCCTGAGGCTTATATTTGCATGCCCGCAGTTCCATTCTGTCCTTAAAGACCTGGAGCATTTGGCGAATCTGAGCCATTTTGTCTCACAGGCATGGTGGCTACCTCCAACGTCCCAGCCTCTGCATATGTCACTAAGGACAATTTGGCATTGACTATGGCTGGTTTGGAAGGAAAAATAGCCGAGATAGCGTCTTCCTCCAAGGAGATGAGAAAAATGCGGAAGACCCCCTTTCTCCTTCCCTCGACCTTCCATTATTGGAGCAACAATGAGCACATGATATTTGGGTATCTTTGAGAGAAGGAGGTACAGATGACAACTCTTCAGAGGACTCAGCGTCCGAAGAACCTTTCTCAACTTTGCAATCACAGAAATTGCTAATCCAATCCCTTACGAACTTGCTTCATTCTGGATATAAGTTGTCTCCTGCAGAGGTCGAGGAAGTTTCCTTCCCCTCCTTGGGTTCGCTAAAACCCCCACAGGGTTCTCATGCTTTACCTATGCACCTGTTACTGGAGCAACTGATTCATGCTAATTGGGTTCACCCACATAAGCAGTTTTCTCCTCCTAAAAGATTTTCAATTCTTATTCCTATGGAGAAAAAGTTCTCAAAGAGATTTGCTATCTCCTCTGTGAACAGGAGTTTAACTTGTCCAAGTGGACAATGTAAAAGTATTTAGTGATCTAGCTGATAAGAAGTTGCAATCTCTATTTAAGGCCTCATTTTCTGTAGCTGGTGCGGTAGTACAACCTGCAGTGGCAGCAATAGGCATCTGTCAATCCCTTTGAGCAGGAATTTTTTTTTTTTTTTAAACCTGCTTGAATTCACCCCAAACTGAAGAGACCCAAAGTTTAGTTGAGCTATCTAGGGCCCTATACTTTGCAGTGGACGCTATCAAGAATTTTATCCATCAGGCATCTCGCCTTGCGCTCATGTTGATACAGGATTCTGTGGCTTAACAGCTGGTCAGCCGATTTACCATGCAAGAAGCTCTTGGCTGGGTTTCGGTTTCATAAAAAAAGGTTGTAACCTTCTCCTTAGATGTCTGGGGCAACAGCCTCCAGGAAGTCTTGACGGCCTCCATCGTCAGAGGCAAAGGATAAGCCTCATAACCAGACACAGGGCTACAAAAAGCCCTGAAGTCAGAAGTCCACAAAACAGAGTCCCAAGGCTTCTTTGTGAAGGGGCGCCCCCGCTCAATCAAGTGGGGGAAAGAAACTTGGCAAGGGGACAAGTGGGTCCTCTCTGTAGTAGTTCTAGGCTACAAACTAGAATTCAAGAGTTTCCACCATCGCGTTTTCTAAGATCAAATGTTCCCAAGGACCCAGTAAAGAAAAAGTCCTTATTTTCCGGGCCTGGACCGATTACTGTATCAGGAAGTAATAGAGGTTCCCTCAGAAGAGAGGGACATGGGTTTTATTCAAATGTCTTTTATGGTACCAAAACCAAATGGAGATGTCAGACCCATTCTAGATCTCAGGAATCTGAATCACTTCCTAAATATTTACTCCTTTCAAATGGAGTCGATTCGTTCAGTTGTTTATACCCTACGGGGAGGAGAGGTTCTAGCATCTATAGTTATTAAGGATGCGTATCTACATGTGCCAATATTTCCCGCTCACCAGAAGTTTCTGCGGTTTGCGGTAGAGCATCGCCACTTTCAGTTTGTGGCCTCTCTTTTCGGATTAGCCACTGCTCCACGACTGTTTAAAAAAGTGTTAGTCCCATTCCTTGCAAGACTAAGGGGCCAGGGTATAGCAGTAATAGCATACCTAGATGACCTGCTACTGGTAGATCAGTCAATAGCAGGTTTAAATCAAGGGATGTTTAGAACAGCCAGTTATCTGAAACACCTGGGTTGGATTCTCAAACTAGAGAAATCATCCTTACAGCCGGTAAGAAGGCTGCAATATTTGGACCTGGTAATAGACACAACCCAGGAAAGGGTGTTCTTGCCTCAGACAAAGGTCAACGTTCTAAGAGAACTGGTCCAGGCGGGCAAGGCAAAGAAGGATCCTTCCATTCGACTTTTGTATGAAATTACTAGGAAAGATGGTAGCTTCGTTCTAAGCGGGTTCCTATGCCCAGTTTCATTCAAGACTGTTGCAACACAGCATTCTGTCTGCTTGGAACAAACAGATCCAAGCCTTGGACTATCCAATGAATCTGGCTCCAAAGGTATGCCAGAGTCTCAACTGGTGGTTGATAACAAGAAATTTACAGAAGGGCAAATCCTTCATTCCAGTTTCCTGGAAAGTAGTAACAATGTATGCCAGCCTATGGGGCTGGGGAGCAGCTCTAGAAGAGACCACTGTTCAAGGTTGCGGAATGCTCCTGTCAGGATACAATCCGACAATGCCACAGCAGTGGCCTATATCAATCACCAAGGAGGTACCAGAAGCCACACAGCCCAAAGGGGGGTGGATCATATTCTGTCTTGGGCAGAGAAACATGTTTCTTGCCTATCTGCAGTTTACATTTCAGGAGTGGAAAATTGTCAGGAAGATTTTCTGAGCCATCAACAGTTGTACCCGGGAGAACGGTCTCTACATCCCAATGGGGGTTATTTACTAAAGGCAAATGCACTTTGCACTACAAGTGCACTTGAAAGTGCAGTCTCTGTAGATCCGAGGGGAACATGCAAGGAAAATAAAAAAACAGCATTTTAGCTTGCACATGATTGGATGATAAAATCAGCAGAGCTTCACCTCATTTCATAGCTTCCCCCCAGGTCTACAGCAATCTACATCTTTCAGTGCAAAGTAGATTTGCCTTTAGTAAATCAACCCCAATGTCTTTTTGGCCATATGCCAAAGATGGGGTATGCTGGATGTAGATCTATTGGTGTCCAGGTTCAACAAGAAGTTTGACAACTTTGTGACAAGAACAAGGGATCCACTTACACTCCACTTGGAGTAGATGCGTTATTGATCCTGTGGAATCAGTTTTCATTAATTTATGCATTCGCTCCAGTTCAGCTGCTACCACGGCTGCTTCACAGGATCAGGGAAGAAGGGAAGCTGGTAATCCTAGTTGCTCCGGCATGGCCCAGAACACCCTGGTATGCAGGGATCATGAGAATTGCAGTAGGGGAGTATTTGACTCTTCAACCTTGTCCGGACCTGCTGTCGCAGGGACCGGTATTCCATGCTGCCTAAATTTAACATTGTGGCTATTACATAGTTACATAGTTACATAGTTACATAGTTAGACAGGTTGAAAAAAGTCACAAGTCCATCCAGTTCAACCTTAAAAACAAATAAATAAAATAAAAAATAATCGTACAATCCAAATACCCAATTTTATGCCCACAATTGATCCAGAGGAAGGTGAAAAAAAACCCATGAAGCCCACATTCTAAAAAAATCGGGGCCTTTCAGGTTCAGTAGTAACCAGCCTGATTAATGCCTTAAAACCAGGATCCAGGACCATTTATTACAGTGTCTGGAAGGCCTATGTCACTTGGTGCGAAACTAAGGGTTGACATCCTCGTAAGTATGTCATAGGAAGAATTGTGGCCTTTCTACAATTAGGAGTAGAAATTAAGCTGGCCTTGAATATAATCAAGGGTCAGATTTCGGCCTTGGCAGTGTTTTTCCAAAGGCCGCTTGCTTCGCATTCTTTAGTTCGGCCATTCATACAAGGGGTAACTCGGATAACTCTGCCAGTTAGAATACCCTTGTGCCCATGGTATTTGAATCTGGTTTTGTCTGGTTTTGTGTTTGTTTATCAGAATTGGTTGCTTTCTCCTGTAAAGAGCCATACTTAATAATTTACAAGGATAAGGTGGTGCTGCATCTGCACCCAACCTTTTTGCCAAATGTAGTATCTGTTTTTTATCTGAATCAATATTTTCCTTACCTTCCTTTTCCCAGATCCTCGTTCTGCAGAAGAAAAATTATTACATTCTCTCGATGTAGTGAGAGCAAATAAAGCTTATCTGAAAGCGACTGCTCAGATACGGAAAACTGATGTTTTTTTTGTGTTGAAGGCCCTAGAAAGGGTCAGGCAGCATCGAGAGCTACTGTTGCTAAGTGGACTCGTCAGGTGATTAGTCAGGCTTATGGCCTGAAAAGAAGGGTTCCTCCCTTTAAGATTAAAGCGCACTCTACTAGGGCAATCAGTGCTTCATGGGCAGTGCATCACCAAGCCCCTGTGGCTCAGGTTTGCAAGGGCGCTACTTGGTCGTCAGTACATACATTCACGAGATTCTATCAAATGGATGTAACATGGCAGGAGGACACTGCCTTCGGGCACAGTGTGCTGCAGGTAGTAGTATAGGTCCTCACTCCTGGCGGTGATTATTTGCTTTGTGTCTCCCTCCCCTCTGGTGGCATTGCTTTGGGACATCCCATATAGTTATTACTATGGTGCTCTGTGTCCCATGATGTACGATAAAGAAAATAGGATTTTTATAACAGCTTACAACAGCTTAATAACTAAAGGTGGCCTATAACCCATATAGTTATTACTGTACTCCAAGAAAAGTATTTTACAGGTAAGCCGTTATAAAAATCCTATTTTCTCAATTATATCAGGGGCCTACACATAAGGCTTTTATGGAAATACAACAATAGTATAATATCCCTACGAAACACTTTTACAAATATTTGCAATTGATGTACGCCTTGAGTGCACAATCTTGTTCTTCAAAGCTCATATTAACAGACCATCCTGTCATAAAAGAGGTATTTATGGTTTCAGACAAGTGGGGCATGATTTCTCACGTTTACTCCATGCCCCTAAGTGCCTTACATGGGACCGCAGATCTGCTGTGCAGGAGGGGATGGGAGAAAGATGTTGGCAATATAGATGGTGACGTATGGGAAGCTTGTATATCCGCTGTACCAATGATATCAGTATCTGCCACATAGAAACTTTCTCATCTCTTTCTGCTTCAGAGAGCTTATAGGACACCCAGTAGTTGTATGAATGGGGTTGCAGAGATAGTCCTCTGTTTCCGAAGTGCCAAAGAGAACATGTGGACCTCATGCACATGTTGTGGAGATGCCTAAAACTATTTTGTTATTGGGCGGAGGTTATCTCCACATTATCCCAGGTTTATATTTACCAGATAGCGAGAGACCCTATGGTATGTCTGCTGGATGCTCTGAAGGAGGAAAATCGAACCCCAAATTTGTACGTGTTCACAGCAGGGACTGTTCCTGTGCCCAACAGGAGTATCTGTGAGGGGTTACAGTGTTGTGGTACCACCATCACCACCCAAGCCCCAATTTTGCTGCCCCTGTTCAACAGGGGCATGCAATTAAATTTTTTTATATATTATTTCAACACAGGACCCGTTTCTGCGCCCAACAAGTGTAACACTAAGGGCTTACAGTGTTCTGGCACCACCAAAACCAAAGGCCCATTTTTTCTGCCCCTGTTTAACAGGGGCATGTAATTACAATTTTTGATATAATATTTCAACACAGGGCCCGTTCCTGCACCAAACAAGAGTAACTGTGAGGGCTTACAGTGTTCTGGCACCACCAAAACCAAAGGCCCAATTTTTCTAACCCTGTTTAACAGGGGCATGCAATTACAATTTCTGATATAATTTTTCAACGCAGGGCCCATTCCTGTGCCCAACAAGAGTAACTGAGAGGGCTATAGCCCCATACACACTATCAGTTTTTCTGCTGAGTTTTTCCTTCAGGTTTACCAAAACCATGTAGTGCAAGGGCCTGCCTGATTGCATACAAATTGAAACTCCTAAGGTTTGACCTCATATTATATAGTTTTGGTAAATCTGAAGGAAAAACTCAGCAGAAAAACTGATAGTGTGTATGGGGGCTTTACAGTATTCTGGTACCAACAAAACCAAAGGCCCAATTTTTCTAACCCTGTTTAACAAGGGCATGTAATTACAAATTTGGATATAATATTTCACAACAGGGCCTGTTCCTGCACTGAACAAGAGTATCTGTGAGGGGTTACAGTGTTGTGGCACCACCACCCAAGGCCCAATTTTTCTGCCTCTGTTTAACAGGGGCATGTAATTACAATTTTTGAACGAATATTTGGCAGTATTACAATTATTATACATTATGCACAAGTTAATTGCAAGGTTCTGGATCTCCCCTAGGGTACTCACCAGAGGTCAATGGATTGAACAAGTCAATTCCGTGATTATCAGAAAACAATTAACCTACATACATAGAAAAACTCCTCTATATTTCAGCCATGGTTAGATAGTCCTGGGCTAGCATCACATCAACTAGTGCTGCACAGATTACTGGAGGGTTGAAGAATGTACCGTAAGATGAAAAACAGTAGGCAGAAAAAGGAAGGTTGTTCACTGCGGATTTTTGGCATTCCTTAAAATGTTATTTCTTAGTCTTAGGTATTTATCTATCTATCTCCATGTTTGTTGAGGAGATTCCTTTCCCCTTTTCCTCCCTGAATAATTTTATCAGACTGCAAGAAATGTCTTGAAGAAATGTATGCATATTTTGTTGTCATTATACTAAGTCATAATGTAATATTAAGCACACATATGTTGCAGTGCTTTTCTCAATAAATACTATGTTCTGATAAAAAAAAAAATAAAAAAAAATAGCACTAAACACATGGGGAGGATAGAGGAAGATACCGAAATCAAATTAGTAAACAAATTGTAGTGGCCTAAAACTGCCACTATATTTTAGCATACTACATAACAATTACAACCTAATGCAGTTCAATACAACACAGACAATTACATTAAAGTTGGGCAGAACAGTAACCCACAGCAAACTAATCAGCTACTGCAAGAGGAGAGCTACATATTCACTCAGATGCAATGACTGATAAAAGGCCATCAGACCTCCTTGAAAGCACAGTTCCACCCCTCCCCTTTGCTGACACGTTTGGCACCTTTCGGGGAAGAGGGGGGACGATTATAACTATCAAAACCAGGCATCCGCATCCGCTTCCACTTCCACGTAAAATCGCCACATCGTTGTGCGGAGATCTACGAAACCTCTGGCCCCTTCCTCTCCCCTCCGCCACTGCCCTCTGGGAGACACATAGGTCCCAGAAGACAGCGGGACCGTTCAAAAAGCACAGCGCAACTCGCACATGCGCAGTAAGTAACGGGCCGTGAAGCCGGGCTGGAACTCTGCTTTAAGGCTCTGTTCACATGTATGCAGAGATGACGCTGTGTGCATTTTTCACACATTGTGTTTATGACAGCTCATTTATTTTATTTGGCTGCCCTACATGTGAAAATCACACAAAAGAAGTGCCTGAATGTTTTTTTTTAAATTACACCACACCAAAACGCATAGTACTTCACTACCATACACTCTGACATGAGATAGCAAGCAAGATGCAAAGTGTGTTGGGGTCCCATTAAGAGTTAATGTCACTGCTGTGTGTCTGCAATAGGGCTGCTTATTTTTGTGAATTGCAGTAACATGCACGATTTTGTGTGCATCCCACAATGCACAGATTAAAGGGACAACAACAAGTGGACCTATCTCTGCAGCATCGGGTAGGGGTCCTGTCAGAGAGGCAGATATTGGAGCGTGGATTGGCTTCTACACCTCAAAAGCTGTACAAAGCATATCGAGGAAATTGTCTCTGGGGGATGACTCTGACGTTAACCTTGGCAACACAAAATGAGAGGCTATCCAAAGAGTAATGAGTGGATGCACCCTTATTGACAGGGGAGCCCCAGAAGGCCTGCTTTGACCTACAATCCCAGGATGCCAAGGAATATCCTAAATCCAAAGAAGAAACCCTAGCTACACAGGGTTACCAAGTGCAGAGTATATTAGAAATACAGTATGACCCTGGGAAGTTCAGAAGGTCCCTGATGTATGATTTATTTAATCATACAAACAAGTGGTTGCAATTTAAAAGAGAAGTACAGCCAAAGCTCGTTTGGCTGTACGTCTCCTGTGGATCACAGGAGTGCAGTTCGTTCTTCATAGCTGTGACCCATTTTCAGCCGATAGTGAACTAAAGCTCTCTGTTGGCTGAAGTCACAGAGCCTTTCCAGGCTGGGGAAAGACTGCGGCCATATGATCAAGACCACTCAAGAGCCTGGACTGGCACCTGGCTCAGCCTCTCAGTCATATGCTGAGAGGCTGAGCCAGCCGCTTCTGCCTCCTCCATAGCCCAGCGCTCCAGTGAGGGGGAAAAAGCAGACAGCGGTGACTGACAGTCACCACTCTCTGTTTAGAGGGGGAACTGAACAATCAGCAGTGTCTAATTGCTCAGTTGTCAACCTTAGAGCCAGCGTGGGACAGATGCAGCATCAGATCAATGCTGCATTCACCTAGGTAAGTATGATTTTTTAAAGAAAACACAATCCCATACTTCTTTTTTATGGTGTTCAAGCCTGCCCAGATGATAGAGCAAGTGGTTTGTGACCATTATGCGAGAGCATTGCCTGTTCAGATACAGCACCACATTAGGCAGAGTGTGGATGAGCTGGTGACCCATGTTGAGCAACATACTGATGCCGTGGGCTATTTTTGGAAACAGAAAAACATGAATCTTTGGTAAGACTGCATCTTTCCAATGGAGTAGACAGGAGGGGTGAGATACCTGTGGATATGAACAGCCTCCTACAACAGAAAAGTATTTTCTTTGAAAGAAACATGGTATATTAGGTTCTAGTGTGCCAAGAACTAGGACATGGGACTTCCAATTGCCCCATAAGACATGGAATGTGACCTGGGGTAATGTATATTGCTATTTGCCAAGCTGGTTCTTGCAATAAACTTAAAGTGTTTGTAACCCTAAAAAAAAAAAAAGAGATCCTGTTCCCTTATAGCAGATTAAACAGCACAGTCCTTGTGCTGTCTAACCTGCCCTTCTCTAAACTGTAAAAAACCTGGCTGATCTTGCCACTTCCTGTGAGCACATCTGTGAGCCCTCCACGATAGTCATGGCTGCTGAGCCCTGACTACCATGGTCAGCTTACATCCCTCCATTTTCCATAGCTCTCCTCTGTCCTCCTCACCACCTCCCTCTCTGCCTGTCAGCTCCTGTGTCTGTGTGAGCTGTCTTCGCTCCCCCCCTCCTGTTGCTATTCGTAGTAAAAAAAACCTTTACAAAATATCCTGACAGCCCCTCTCCTTTATCTGGCGATAACTCACTGTGTAAGTGTTTGTTTAAATAGATGCCTCTAAATACCACACCATTACAACATTACTACACCATGGGTGCTGACCATTACACACACACTAAGCAAACAAGCAGGACAAACTCTGGATAGCCGCACACTGGAAAAAGACTTGAAATCCCATCTTTAATTGAAACAATGTGGGTCACATCAAAACAAGATAAAAAAATACACCAAAAGGAATAAGAGGGTACAGGAAAAACTGACACGTTTCGCACCGTAATCAGTGCTTACTCATAGCACTGCTTGTATAGTTCCGATACTCTTCTAGCAGAAGAAATGGCAACCTGAAGGGTCTGGTATGGATTTTGAGGGGGACCTCCACGCCATTTTTTTTGGAGCGGGGTTCCCCTTAAAATCCATGCCAGACCTGAAGGGCCTGGTATGCTCTTTTTTTTAATGCCGTTTTCTTTTTAATTAAAGTCTCCTGGCCTGGGGGCGACTTAAAGTCATGTTGTAAGTCGCCCCAAGTAGTGTTATAAGTTGCCCCAAGTTGCGCTGTGATTCACACTCAAGTCATGTCCAAGTTGCCTCCGAAAGTTGCGCTGAAAGTCGTGTTGCCCCTGTGTGAATGGACTGTTAATGATACGGCATATTATCTGTTGCACTTATGGGTGCGCCGGTTCATACGCTCACTTAATAATTTATCTGGTCCACAAATTAAGGTATGAATTGGCGCAGCACATTCATTTTACTAAATCAGCCCCACGGTGTGCACATTTTTTTTGGGAGGATAATACTTTTTATCCAGATGTTCCCATTCAGAATATATAAGCTTTTTTAGCCATGAATGAATAGGAAAGGCATCCCCAGATGGGTTAGGTTTTAGTGATCCCAAACCAGAGGTGGGTTCATCAAGAGCCTGCGCTGTAGGCAGCAAAAAGGTTGAACAAACCAATTTAGTAAGAGAGTGTACAAGCAACCTGTCTTGTGATGCTACTCCCTCTATATTAGGATCCTCGGAAGAGGATATATTAGTATCTTCCAAATCTCTTGGAAGATCTTCCTGATCCCCTGCCCCTTGCACCTCAATAAGGGTCCTGAGCACTAGATGGGGATCTGCTACGTTTAGACCCACTATGGAGAGTGATCATAGCATCAATCTTTTCTAAACTAGAAATGATAGAAGAGAAAACCTCTTATGTGATGTATATAGGGACTGAAGTGTCCAGCGCAGCTGCAACATCAGTCTCCCCTGATGGCTCAATTTGACCGGCCGCATCTTTTGGAAATGGATTTAGTTTGCTGTGAAACCACTGATCCCTTAGAACCCTTATAAGAGTTCCTCTTCCACTCTGATAACTAAACCGACAACAGGATAAAATCCCAGAGTAGGATCACCATCTTTTGCCCTCCCAGGACCATCATCTTCCCTCCGCAGGCCATGTGCTACTTCAAACACTCAGCAGATACTTAGCAGAAGCTCTCCACATACTAAGGAATACCACCTCATCATTGCCACCCTCTTTACAAAAAATCCTACAAAAAGAACGACTACTAAATACCGGCCTACAATCAACCGTCAAACACAGAAAGACAGCTACTCATCCAAAACAATTAGCATGAGCCTTGATCAACACCAGGTCGGCAGTCAAACACAGACTGGAAGTACACAACTTCATCATAACCTTTGGGCAAACGACTCGCAAGATCACATCGCGACCGCCTGCATCAACCAACTGGAAGAACTGGGTCTCCGGCAACTGATAAAGACTTCCACACATGGATCAGGACACATCCTGGACCTCATCTTCAAACAAAATATGGACATTGATATACTCGACAACATAACACTACCATGGACGGACCACCATGCCATCATATTCAAAATCTCCAATACCGTACACCAGAAACGGAAACCTGCAACAACAACACATTGGACCAGGTCGCAGAAAAAACTACACTCCGAAACCTTCAAAACCATTTTATCCAACAAAATAGCAACGCTGGATTTAAACCACTCATCTGAGCAAATACTCAGCTCCCTTCACAAGGTATTACTACAATCAGCAGATGCAGTAGCTTCAAAACACAGGACATGCATCAGGAGAAAAAACTCGGGATGGTTTAATGACCACCTCTCTCTACTAAAGCAAGAACGTAGAAGAGCTGAAAGAACATGGAGAAGAAATCCCACGAGGAAAACCACACAAACTACAAAGGATTCATGGTGAATTATCGCAAAGCAATCTTCAAAGCTAAAAAGGACCACTTCTCAAAGGCAATCTCAACGGCCCTAACTCTTTAAAATAGTAGCTCAATCAATGAACCCTGCAAGATTTCTGCAATGAATTATCAGATTTTTTTCATCAACAAAATCGAAACCATCAAGAAAACAATTCATCAGAAAAAAACAGCCAACCACAGTCAACAAAAGCAAAAAAAAGATATCTATACCAACATCCCACAACCGCCAACGTTTTCGCTGACCCCAATTACCACTGACCTCACTAAAAACATTGTCAAAAACCTTTGTGACAGTACATCCCCTATTGACATCATCCCCACAAAACTCCTGAAAGAATGCTCTGACATCGTGGCTCCCACCATAACCCACCTCATAAATCAGTCGTTTAAAGAAGGGACTGTTCCGGGCGCCTTCAAACAAGGGATCGTCAAACCCCTGCTAAAGCAACCTAACCTCGACCCTCAAGACCCAAACAATCGCAGGCCGATTACAAGCCTCATCACCATCTTCAAGATCATGGAGAAAGCGGTAGTTCAACAGATACAACACCACCAGGATACACACAAGCTCCTAGATCCGCTGCAATCAGGCTTCCGCCCAGGCCATGAAACAGAAACAGCACTCCTCAAGATATGGGATGACGCCCTCGAAGCAGCGGATGACGGAGAATCATGTCTCCTGGTACTGTTGGACCTCAGTGCAGCATTTGATACAGTGGACTACAATACTCTACTCATCCGCCTCACAGAAGTAGCAGGAGTCACAGGCTCAGATCTTCAATGGTTTGCATCCTTCCTAGGAAATTGGTCACAGACAGTGAAACTAGGAGAATTCACCTCTGAAACCAAGGCAGTCTCCTGCGGAGTCCCCCATGGATCGCCCTTGTCGCCAGTGCTCTTCAACATATACATCCGCCCACTCCTCAATATCATCAGATCATCGGACCTCTGCTTCCACTCGTACACTGACGACACGCAACTTTATTTTCGAATCACTGACCAACATCAGCAATTAGAAAATTGCCTCGCTCTGATAGAAGACTGGATGACCACTAACTCCCTCAAACTCAACGAATCAAAAACAGAGCTTCTCATCCTCCACGCAAACCATAAGTTCCGAACCAAGATCCCCTGGACACCCCCCACCATTTTTTGGACAGATTGTCATCCCAAAGACCAAGGCAAAGAGTCTTGGGGTCATCTTTGACTCGCAAATGTCTATGGATGCCCAAATAGGAGCAGTAGTCAGTAGCTCTCACCATCTGCTCCGCCAGCTACGTAGACTAATCCCGTTCATCCCACAGAAGGACAAAGCAGTGGTAGTTGGCTGGATTATGCATACTCCCTTTACTTAGGATTACCCCAATATCAACTTGCATGCTTACAACTTATCCAAAACACGGCGGCAAGGCTGATAACAGGGAAAAAACCCGGGAATCAATCTCCCCTACCCTGAGGAACCTACACTGGCTAACCATAAAGAATCAGATCACATTCAAGACCCTCTGCCTCACCCACAAATGCGTGCATGGAGACGCTCCTCAATACCTATTCGAGAAATCAAAACACTACACGCCCAACCGCAATCTTCGATCCTCTAACCAAAACCTCCTCCTCGTTCCCAAATCTCGGTACAAATCTAAGGGGGAAAGGAGATTCGCTGTCCAAGGACCACGGCTATGGAACGCTTTACCAACCAACATCCTCTTGGAAAAAAACCTCCAGGTCTTCAGAAAAAAACTCAAGACCTTCCTCTTCTAGAACCTGGACAACAAAGCTCAGCTCAGCACCTTGATGCGATTCAGTTCGCATTGAGTGCTATACAAATTATTCATTCATTCATTTATAGCCTGAAACACAAAGCAGAAACGCTACCAAAAAGAATGTACACTGCTAAGTTATAGTCCAGCGCTATAAAGCTGCTATTAATGCCTAGCCTGGTAAAGTAATAATGTGTCAAAGGGAAATGCCTGTGTCACCAAACCTGAAGTAAGCTACCTCTGCTCATGTGTCCCCCCACAGCCAGCAGCAGTTACACACACAGTCCTTCTTTTAAAAACTTCCTCCACGTGTAGCATCTGACACCGTTAGCCCCACCCCCTCGCGCTGATTACGCCCCCCCACTTTCAAAAGACAGAGTTTTCCCACACGATCGGCGGACTCTAGGCACCCAGCGAACAGCTGACATGACGACGGGGGGACAAAAACCACCGCTGAGCGGGCGCTGTTTTTTTTTTTTAAAGAATGCTTTCGGGCATACAATTCCCCTGAAGGGGGTAATTTCAACATGGGGGGCTCAGGAGGAGGGACCAGTCCCCCCTTTCTTACCAGGGGATCTGCTTGCTTTGGCCGGAGTAGAAGGAGGAAGTGATGGCTCCTGACACAGCACTGTTTCCAGCATAAGCCGGTGAGTGCTCAATACAGCCCCAGTGGTGACACATAGGCATGAAAACATTATAAACTTAAAGGAGAAATTCATAAGAAAATCCAAAGATATTTCTTAGAAAACTCCACTTACCTTCCTGCCACAGGGTTATCTGAGATAAACCCAATCTTCACCCTTCACGGTGGGCTCTGAAACCTTCAGGAACAGGGGAACCTAGAGGTTACCCACAATCCTGGACCTGCAACAGCACCCTGCCAGTAAAAACTTTATGGCCTTACTACTAAATGGTACTGGATCCCTGGGTCCAGCTCTGTAAAAAGAGAAGCATTCGCAAGCAAACCTAATTTCTTCGGGACCTGAGGCCCGGGTACCATTCCTTAGGCCCATTAAAGGACACTCTGAATGGATCCGGTCAGCTTGGCTAGCCCCAGCAAGCTCCAGTGGAGCTCAGCACAGCACATCTTTACTCGTGACCAACACCTTAGACACTGGCAAAAAAACTGAGGTACTCCTGGTAATGGGAGGGGTTATATAGGTAGTGCACTTCTGGTCTTAGGGCGTGCCAGTGTCCATCATCTATTGGTAGCCTATTAACTCACATAGTAACTACTATGGCTCTGTGTCCCCTGATGAAAAGAAAAATAGATTAGCAGAAAATGCTCAGCTGCACTGACATTTAAAAAAGAAAATGTGTTTTAAATGGCTTTCTAAGGATATTTCACTACTGAGGGTCTATTATGTATTTTGGGGGACCTTTGGATAAGTCTGTGTGCTGTTGTCATCTTCTAACAATTTAAACTGTAAATTTTTTTGTGTGTGTGTTTTTATGACAATAACTTGCATATAAGCCTTAAAAATTAGCACTTTAGATTTCTCCCATAGACTTTTACAGGGTGTTCTGTGGCTTTTCGAATTTGCCGCGAACACCCCAAATTGTTCGCTGTTCGGTGAACAGGCGAACAGGCAATGTTAGAGTCGAACATGAGTTCGACTCGAACTCGAAGCTCCTCCCTAATGTTCAGACCAAATTTTGCTTGTTTGGAAGTTCAGTGAATGGTTTGCCTAAAATGGTATACAGCCAATCTGAACCTTCCGATTTAGTGGAAAGTAAAACATTTAGCAGTGATATTACTACTATTTTTTTTCTAAGCACAGATATCTTTCACTGTCATTATTAATTCTTTTGCTAAATGTGACAGATTCCCACTCAGGATTGGTTGCACCAGAGCTGGCTGCTGCTTGTGTTCTAACAACCAGTGAGCCAAACTGGCTCATTCATCTTGGATGGACTTGTGTCTTTTTTCAACCTGACTAACTATGTAACTATCTTGCAGCTGGGGTGTACTGGTTCACAGATGAATGTAAAAAAGGGTTGGTTCAAGGAAGAACCCCATGCAAGAACAACAAAAAGTATGAGCGTGTTAGGAACTATACCAGGGCACATGTATATGTTTTGCTAGGTTGAAACCCCAAGTTTTTGGTTTTTTTTTGTTTTTTGTTGTTCTTTCAGTTTCCCATCAACATCTATGATAGAGATTCATCTAGCATAGCAGTCTGGTTTAAAATCTCCAAAATATGGTCAGGGATGGTGTAAAAAACACAAAAAATAGAACAGTGCGGATCCCCTCAAATTGCATACATTTATATTTATTTCAAGGGGGAGCCCTATTCAAAAAAAGTGGAGTCCCACCAACACACATAACATACCCTTATTCAAACATGAAGCCTGGCTAGTGGCTAGACAGGAAAGAGAGTGGATGAGTGTGTGGCCTGTTAACCATACCAGACCACATGTATATGTTTTAATAGGGGGAACCCCTCGCCTTTTTTTTTGCAAGGTGTTTCCTATCAATATATCTGCCAGACCTTCATCTAGGATAGGAGTTTGTTTTAAAATCCCCAGCCACTTTATTTATAAACATAAAGAAGCAGCTGAGAGCTGTCATGTGCAACCAATCTAAACAGCATTTTTTTCTTTGTGTAGCACCCTCTAGTGTGTGTGTTAGATGTAGTGTAGGTGTAAGTAAATTTATTTAGCTCAGGGCTAAGCCTGAGCTGTGAATCTGGGTCAGGGTTCAGTGACTCAGGGCTGGATGACTCATCCTGACACCTCTTCTGGTGCTTCCCCATTGGAGAATGTTCTAGAGCTAGTGGACAGGAGATTAGGAGGAGCTGCATGGAATAGTTACGAGGCCTCGGCCAATCCCCATAAGTGGGCTGGCAGGGGGCAGAGCTTACCTCATAAATAGATATGAGCCATGATACCAGCAGGAGCAGCCAGGTGGAAGATATAGATATAGCGCTGAGGAGGCTGTCTGTGGCCTTCAAGGGTCCCCCCTAGTAAGGGGGGAGCTACTTTGGGCCGGGCTCGGGTGCTGGAAGGATCCTGCCACAATACATGGAAGAATCCCTTCCTGGAAACAAGGAGCAAGATAGGTCAGCAGTACTGGGGACTCACAAGGGGAGACTGCCACATGTAGCCAGTTCTCCCATATGACAGTGGTGTACTTAAATCTTTGTCCTTTCCCAGGAGATCTCCTGAGAGTCAGCTGGGTGGGCTGGTGAAGAGTTAGCCTGAAGGGCTAGTGAAAGGGGCAACTGCAGCAAGGTGGGTAGGCATTGACTGAAAAGGGGGTTCTGGGATCAGCGATCATAGGGAGCAAGTGATGTGAAAGTATAAGCTGTGTCACTCTACTGTTCTACACTCATGGGGGCTGCGAGTCCCTGCCTGTAACGGGTCGGGTCATTGCTAGAGACTGTCAAATCATCACAGAGTGGCATAGCAGAACCAAGCAAGTGTGTGCTGGAGGATAAAGATGGAGCTGTATATAGACGCTGTATTGTATATAGGAAGAATATCCCAGAAGTTTTACTGAAGTTGCAGTGAGCATCCCATAAATTCCCATCCCTATCCAAGTTGTTAACCCTCAATAAGTACCAAAAACAGTATACACTGCTCCTAAAGCGCCCCTGCCATTAAAATCAATGGGCAGTGCCGCCAAAGCGTGGAATGGTCAGTAAGAGGACCATGCCCATGTGGGGGCGCCAGAAATATTTCTGCACCCAGGAGCCTGTGACCCTAGGATCGGCCCTGCTTCCAAATGTTACATATTAAAAATATTAATTATAATGTATCAGGATATTGAAACAATGGCAACTTTGACTGGTAGCTTTTCCAAAAATGCCAGAAGGTTGAGTTCATACTGCTGTGCTGTGGCAACTGCAATGCTTTAAAACACGTTATGTGTGTTAGTGTATTGGGTTGCCATACATTTTTAATGCCACCCCAAAGCACAGCAGTGCATGGTAATGCATTACTGTGTGCTATGGTGCACTGTGCTACAAAAATAGGGCATTTACCTTTTCTGCTGTGTTAGGCAACCCATTCAAATGAGTTTTATGCACTTACATCCAGCCTTTATATTAACCATAGCAAATTGCCAGCAATATTAGATCACTTTAATCAAATATTTATTCACTTTGATACTGATGGGGTGCTTATCATGTAATATAGTCTGGTCCAACAGGCAATCAAGAAACTACATATCCTGATTTGCATTTGTACAGGATAAAGTCTTGAGTCTGGTTGTGGAGGGTATTATAAAATATAGCTCACATTTTTATGCAGTGTTGTACTTATATATCTGTGCTTACTCTTTACAGCCTGGAGAGTACTGGATTGAAGGCTGCAAAAACTGCACCTGTGATTTTATGTCAATGAAACCAATCTGCGTATCAGTTACATGTTCACGCCCTGAAGTCCCACATTGCAAGAAAGACTTTGTTTTAGTGGATGTACCTGATCCAAGTAATCCTTGCTGTATGAAGAAAGAATGTTGTAAGTTAGACTTATGTTTGCTGTCAGTAAATTCATGTTTTTCTATTCACTTTCTTTGACTTAAAATGTACTTACATGAACTTTAAAGTTACTTTTGGATAAATAGATACATCTTCTAAATCTGTACTAACTATAATAGTGAAAGAGACATGGCCATTCGAACACAAAAGAACACTTACGTATTGGTGACTGGTGTTTTTTTTTTTTTTTTTGGGGGGTGGCAAAAGACAATTCCCCCCCCCCAGTCGGTTGTGTCACAACCAACACCCCCCCCACACGGGTTCAATCGGTAGATCATCCAGCCTTGCACTTACCCCACCTAGGTCGTGGACTGGCAGCGCTCCTATGGGCAGCGGCTTCCATCGCCTCTCCCCCTCCTCTGCATCATGGCAGCTTCCACCATGCATCGCCTTCCTCCTAGGTATCCAACAGGATCGCCTGTCCTTTCAGCCAATCTGGTGACGGGTCTCAGGACCGGCTTCCTGATTGGCCGGTAGAAGAATCAGTGTGACAATAGCAAATATTCGTTCACTATTATCACACAAGTGAGTGTGCTTGGAGCACAGTGCTTTGCACCCCAAGCCCACCCTTTTTTGAAGCCTATTAGAGCCTCTGGCTCTAATGACATGCTTAAAAAAAAAATTGGAATCCATGTGTCTGGCACCCTGCATGTAGATTAGGGGTCTGGATGCATGGATGGAGTGATGGTGCCCCTGCGCCCCTTGTGGTTGGGCCGCCGCTGCAGGTGCTGGCCTATAGCAATATGGAGAAAGAGACATTGCCTTTTTTCTTCTATCCCTGTACTTGGATACTAATGTTATGATGCACCATGCACACCGCATTATACCAAACCTTTACCACATCCGAACCTCATCTACCTTGCACCTGTGCCGAGACTATATCGTGCCTACAGTATACTATACCTATACTGCATGTAGGTTAACTGGGACTGCTGTTAAATGCACTGATGCTTTCAATGAGCCCCAACAATAGTCGGCATAGGAACATCTCAAAGGCCTGCCCCTCCCATAATAATTATTCTGCAAACCCCCTTTGTTCCCCTGCCCTCTCCGCTACCATCCTCCTTTTCTTTTGGACAGTGCATACCCAGTCAGTCTATGACTGGCATCACTGCCTTAAATGCACTCTGGCGGTATAGTTCTAGCACTTGGTAGATTAAACTTTACTACTTCTCACTGGGCCTTGCTTCTCTTTATTCTGATTTGGATGCAAAATGTCACCTTATGCCTATTCCATACTATTAATCACTTTGTGAGCTAAATTGTGTTATTACCATTGGTAATCCATTTTATGCTTGCCTAGTTACCAACCATATTGGGTGACAGTATATTAAGTTTGTCTTTACTGCTTGGTTTGGTGCCTATTTTTTTTATATACCACTACCATTTGGTACTAAGTATTACTTTCTGTGTATTCATGTGATATTTTATGTTTGTATACTCCTGATGTGTCAAAGGGGCTGAGGCTTTTGAGCAAGTTGAGGCAAAGAACAGAGGACCCATCCTAACCAGCCACTCATATGGCAGGAGCGCTACACTTAGAATAGATATGCGTAGGGGTGAACTGCAATTGAGAGTGAAGTGGTTGCATGTGCGAGAGGTGTTGAGAGCTGTGGGAGGGGATCGGGGACAAGAGAATTGGTTGGAGAAGGGATTGGTGTTCATTTGTGGTGAGTGGAGAGGAGGATGGCCAACTGCTGTGGAGAGAGTACAGGGAAGAGGTATTGTGATGACACAGTGGTGGGTAGGTTTCAGGCATAGTGGTAAAGAAGGGGAGGGCATTTATAGTGGTCATTGGGGGAAAAGGGGGGTGAGAATACTGACACCATGGTGTTAAGGATGGTGTTTACAGGTATGGTAAAGAAAGACTTCCGAAAGGAACTGTCATATGTAACTCCAGATGCAGTCCCCCTGACCAGCAGCAGAGGTTGGGGGGAGAGGAAGTTGGTGGTGTGAGTTGCCAGGCCGGAAGTTACAGTGGCTGTGTAAACCACAGAAGAATCCAAGGGGTAGGCAGGTGGTGTGAGATGAAGGGTCAGAGATTAGACTATCATGTTCCATTGCAACACAGACTCACCTGCTGCGGCGGCCAGCCTGGATCTGCTTTACACTAGATATGGCTGTTGTGGATGACGCCAGTCTATATATAAACACCAATGCTACCATGGTAGGTGTAATAGAAACATTCCGACAACAAGGTCCTATCACACATTTTCCGTAAAAAAAATCCTATCGTGTATACGGGGCATTAGTGTTCAGGGGAAAGGGGAAGGAGGTACACATTTCTGAGCTGAGAAAAAGAGGAAGGTCAAACACTGAGGCGCCCACCACCTCCATTTCTACGGAATCCTTCAAATGCTGCAAATGTTTTCTAAAAGTCCAAATGTATTCTTTATATCTTTTCCTTTCAAGGTAAGATTTTTATTTAAAATACAGCACCACTAATTATAAATCCTCCCTCCTAAATTGTACCCGGAGTCTCCTTACAGATTATTGTAGGAAAGGAAGAAGATACGGAAAATATACCTGGGGTGTGCGTGGTCACGTGGTCAGTATGCCTAAAAGGGGGCATACCCAAGTATAATTGAAAAAGGAAAGTAAAAGAAAGAAGGGGAAAGGGTGGGTGAGATACATGAGCCACCGTTGATAGGGAAGGAGGGATGGAGGGGATGCTTTATGCAGCCTGATTTCTCTGGGGTCAGCCTTACACTATATCTTTTCCTTTCAAGGTAAGATTTTTATTTAAAATACATCACCACTAATTATAAATCCTCCCTCCTAAATTGTACTTGGAGTCTCCTTACAGATTGTTCTAGGAAAGGAAGAAGATAATATAAATAGACCTGAGGTGTGCCGTGGTCACATGGTCAGTATGCCTAAAAGGGGGCGAAAATAAAGACAGTAGGATGAAGCTATCAAAAATATATTACAAAATTGAAAAGTAGCAATCAATCAGTCAAAACAAGAAACGCCTGTGACATCTCAACCAGAGGATCTGCAATATATCTAGAGAAGCAAGATGACTTCCATCTACCTAATTTTTTGATCACATGGACCTGGGTCCCTTGGATAGAAGCTGCAGAAGCTGCCCCAATTCTTAAAGAATGGCGCAAATACATCTTAGGGTCCAAACCCAAATAGGCCTGTCCGCTGTTGCCCTTATAAGCTGGTGTAGTACTTACCCCCGAAGGAGTGGCTGAATTTTGATTCAGGCCTGCACTCTGCTAATGAACCCCCCTAAATTGACTCAGTCCCCTTGACACAGCTGTGGTGCAACACAATACAGTACAATATAATGTAATGCAATATACAGTACCTGTGTGGTAACCTCAGGATTCGCTGACTCCAGCTGAGAGAAAAAAAACACTCCACGCAAATGGATACTTAACCAAAAGTATTTTACTGTAAATATGTTTCAAAGGGTGATTACAGTAGTTGTGCTGTCATCCCAACAAAGGACAACAGTGCAACGAATTTTAACACAGAATATATATATATATATATATATATATATATATATAGCTGGAAGCTCCCCTTACCTTTAAAGCTATGCATGAGATTTCCCTTAAAGTAGTCTTTGATCTTCTTGTCTTCGCTAGCTAAAGTAATTCTTTGTAATCCACAGGTTAAAGTAAGTTAAGTTGAGGTAAAGGTGATCCTGGTGTAACTTTAGCAACTAGGTGGAGTGGATAGGCCTCTTAGACCTGCTTAGTGTCAGTTACTCGGTCCCTTCTCTGTGGAACTATAGATCCCAGTGAGGCATGTGTATGAGTCTATCTGCATGTGAAAGTTAATAAACTGTGGGTTTTGACCTGCTCACCAACTGGATCGGAACTCTGTATAATAGCTTTGGTCAGGTGACTGCAGCTTGCTTCTCCATCAGATGGCTCTGTCACTCTGTTCCACTATGCTGGGTGAACCCGATCCTCCGATATTCAAACGAGTGTCTCTGGATGTCTCCAATCCGGTCACTGTGTCTCCTGCACCGTCAGGTCACTCACACAAGCTGTAGAAGTTGTGATCTGTGATGGCTGTTGGCCTCTTGTAACAGGAGGCCTTAGCACAGATCCTCACAGGCTGGCCATGCAATCCCAAGAGACCCAAAATGGCCACTCTGGTTCCTTTTATGTCCTACCCAGCATGCACTGCTAGAGAAAGTGTTCATGGGTAGGTCACCAAGCCTCCTGGGTAAAAAGGGTCAACCTTTTAAACAAAACAACCATGCATTGTTGATCTTAAAAAAACCTATTGATGGTGCCGACTCACAGCTGCTGCATCTTGCAAGTATGCAGATGCAACTGAAATTAGTCGGGGAACCTGACTAATTGATTGGCCAAAAGAATACTGTCTCTTAGCCCAGAAAAAGTAAACTTCCCAGGCCTCAAGAAACCATAAAACGCCAGATACATGGCTGCCTTAAGCACTAAGCTAGGCAGCAACACAAAGGCAAATAAATCTGACATGCCCTGGAATATCTGCCCCATGATGGGCAGCCTGCTAGCTACAGCCGGGGGGGGGCTACTCTTCTGAATCCTTTTGAGGATAGCTTTGATGGAGTTTGCTGAAAAAATGGATGGCCTGCTGGTCCCATAAAGATAAAAAATGCTAAATGCCTGCTAAATATTTCCTAATGGTGCCATGGGCCAGCTTAAGCTTAGAGTGGCAAAAGGCAGTGAATGCTGGTAAATACTGAATTCTGTAGCCATCAACCCCAGGATACCATGACTGGAAGGCCCGGAAAACATTCCAGGATGTGACGTACGCCTTCCTGGTGTTCATCGATAACGATTTGTTGATCAAAGCTGCTGCGACAGCCCAGTGGGTATCTAGTCCATCATTAACTGAAGAAAGTGTGGGGCTAGAGTGGCACCAGCATCAGAGTCTGGGACCTGCTGGAAAAACAGTGAGTAATTAAACTCGAACAATGCATCTGCCGCCACATTGTCTACACCATTGATGAATCTGCAGTGTATGTGGAAGTTAAATCGGAGGGAGAGCCAAATGAGTCTACGCATAACAGACATTATAAGTAGACCTAGATCTGCCCTTGTTGATGATCTCTGCCGTGGCTTGATTATCGGTGTAAAAAAAACACAGTCTTACCTGCTCACAAATGAGCCCACACCTGTGCAGCCTCAACAATGGGCTAGATTTCAAACAAGGCTGACGTCTCTGTGAAACCTGGAATAGACAAAACCTCATATGGTCAAGGCCCTGTCAGCCAACGTGAGCCACAAAAAGCTGCATAGCCCTTTGTGGCCACTGCATCTGTAAAAACCTGAGGGGAAAACCCTGACATTGCAGCAATAAACATGATAACATAATTTCAATGTTGCAGGAACTCATCCCACATGTGTAGATCAGACAAAGCGAAAGAATCTAATCTGACACGAGAATAAGAGTTGGGAGCTGAAGGTAATAAGGAAAATAACCTAGAAATGAAAGAACTCCCCTGAGGGATGATCCTCATCGAGAAATTTAGCATTCCCAGCAGAAACTGTAATTCAACCCTAGTACAAACTTGGGAGATTGTGAACGCATGAATGCATTCTCTGATCCTTACCAGTTTGTCTATGGGAACACTGGCCTGCATGAACTGAGTATCAAGCACAATCCCCAGTAGGGATGAGCTTCGAGTTCGAGTCGAACTCATGTTCGACTCGAACATTGCCTGTTCGCCTGTTCAGCGAACAGTGAACAATTTGGGCTGTTCGCAGCAAATTCGAAAAGCCGGAACACCCTGTACAAGTCTATGGGAGAAATCTAAAGTGCTCATTTTAAAGGGTAATATGCAGGTTACTGTCCTAAAAAGTGTTTGGGGACCCAGGTCCTGCCCCAGGGGACATGGATCAATGCAAAAAAAAGTTTTAAAAACGGCAGTTTTTTCAGGAGCAGTGATTTTAATAATGATTAAAGTGAAACAATAAAAGTGTAATATTTCTTTAAATTTCGTAGCTGGGGGGTATCTATAGTATGCCTGTGAAGGGGCGCATGTTTCTGCTGCTTAGAACTGTCCCTGCACAAAGTGTCATTTGTGCAGGAAAAAAAGTCTTTTAAAATCACTTGCGGCTAAATTGTCGGCTCCCAGTAATACAGAGAACACTCAATGAGTGTTCTCTGTATTAGCCGACAATTCATTCATTCATTGATAAAAAAAAAAAAAAAAAAAGCGTGGGGGTTCCCCTAAATTCAATTACCAGGCCCTTCAGGTCTGACATGGATATTAAGGGGAACCCCGTGTCAAATTAAAAAAAAAATTGACGTGGGGTCCCCCTAAATATCCATACCAGACCCTTCAGGTCTGATATGGATATTAAGGGGAACCCGGCATCAAATTTAAAAAAATCCATACCAGACCCTTTATCTGAGCACGCAACCTGGCAGGCTGCAGGAAAAGAGGGGGGGATGAGAGAGCGGCCCCCCTCCCTCCTGAACCGTACCAGGCCACATACCCTCAACATTGGGAGGATGCTTTGGGGGTCTGTGACCCCTCAAAGCACCTTGTCCCCATGTTGATGAGGACAAGGGCCTCATCCTCACAACCCTGGCCGGTGGTTGTGAGGGTCTGCGGGCGGGGGGATTATCAGAATCTGAAGGGTCTGGTATGGATATTTAGGGGGACCCCCACGTCAATTTTTTTTTAAATTTGACACGGGGTTCCCCTTAATATCCATGTCAGACCTGAAGGGCCTGGTAATTGAATTTAGGGGAACCCCCACGCTTTTTTTTTTTTTTTATCAATGAATGAATGAATTGTCGGCTAATACAGAGAACGCTCATTCAATGTTCTCTGTATTACGGGGAGCCGACAATTTAGCCGCAAGTGATTTTAAAAGACTTTTTTTCCTGCACAAATGACACTTTGCGCAGGGACAGTTCTAAGCACCAGAAACATGCGCCCCTTCACAGGCATACTATAGATACCCCCCAGCTACGAAATTTAAAGGAATATTACACTTTTATTGTTTCACTTTAATCATTATTAAAATCACTGCTCCTGAAAAAACGGCAGTTTTTAAAACTTTTTTTTGCATTGATCCATGTCCCCTGGGGCAGGACCCAGGTCCCCAAACACTTTTTAGGACAGTAACTTGCATATTACCCTTTAAAATGAGCACTTTAGATTGTGAACGTTCGAGTCCCTTAGACTTTAATAGGGTTCTAAAGTTCACACGAAGTTTAGGTCTGTTCGCAGGTTCAGGTGCGAACCGAACAGGGGGGTGTTCGGCTCATCCCTAATCCCCAGGAAGGTGAGTCTTGTAACTGGCCCTTCCATTTTCTTGACTGCCAATGGGATGTCTAAAGTCACATAAACTGATGTCAGGGCCGAATCACCACTCTCAATGATAAGCAAATTGTCCAAATAGTGGATCACTTCCTGACAACTCTCTCTGTGTGTGAGGATCCAACTGAGTGCTCGTGCATAGCAATCAAAGAGCCAGAGACTACTCTTAGAGCCAAAGGTGAGTTTGGTGGCAAAATAATAAAACCCCCTCCACTTAATACCATGCCACTGCCAGAGTGATGGCAGAATTAGAAGAACTTTAAAGGTGTCTGCTATGTCAGCTTTGGACAGCCAAGCACTCTCACATGCCCCAATGATACACTGAGTTGTTTGATCCACACTCCTCAGTACTGTCTCAGTGTACAGGCCAACTTGGGGTGAGCCCTGAAACAATTGGTGCAGATATGTAAAAGACGGCATTGGCTGTAATAGCATGAACCAAGTTAGAAATTATTGCAGATCTGTGATTTGGCTTGAAAATGAATGGGCCGTGGGCGTGGTCTGGAGCGGCATGCGATAGGATGCTAGGGACCTGAGCTCCATCAGCTGAATATCCTGTAACGCTGATCCTGTGACCCTATACACCATCAAAAGCCCACTGACGGTCACCTCCACAAGGTATACTGTACCTGCCTGGACCATGTCGCCCGCCAAAAAAGTAATGGATGCAACCGCTAAACAAGGAAAGTATTGCTGCATAGATCAGGATCACCCAGGCCAAGATGGCGGCGATCCAACAGAGGAAGACACATCTATGCGGGCTGACACAGCTAAAGTACTGGAAGTGATCACAGCCTGCCAGGCAGCAGTCACCACATGCCAGATGAACCTCACAACCAAGATAGAGGAGGTAAAAGTTGACATATCTTTGGTTAGGCAGGACTTCCAGAAGCTGAGGGAGAGAATCACAGAGGCAGAAGCCCACCTCAGCAGCATGGAGGATTCTCTCCCTCCCCCTTCAGAACTCCACAGACGCCATGAAGCTGCAAGTAGCAGGAAGCAGGATGATATAGAAAACAGACTCCGCAGATGTAATCTCTGGTTCATAGGGCTGCCTGCCTACATTTCTGGAAGGGTTACTCTGTGACACTTATAGAAGGGAGGCCTTCTTCCCCACGTTCGTTGTTGAACGTGCACACCGCATGTCAGGCCGACCACCACCAGCTGGAGCACCCCCCCGCACCTTCATTGCAAAGTTTCTCAACTTCAGAGATAAAGACACCATTCTTCCCGTCAGCAGAGAAAAGGGGAATATTCCATTTGAAAATACAATGGTTGCTATATTCCCAGACTTTTCTGCAGAGGTTCAACGCAGACACAAGTCATTCACCAAAGTAAAAAAAAACACCTTTGCATAAAGAATGTTAAATATGCTATGTTGTTCCCAGCTCAGCTGTGTGTGGAGGGGAGGACAGAGCACACTTTTTCAAGGATCCTGAGGCCGCCATTGCTTGGATTGAGCAGAGTGAGTGTTGCAGATAAGTAACTGTATATTACTTTGTCTTTATTTCCTCCCTATACCTGAACCGGCCACACTCCTCACTCCAACCACCTTCTAAAGTGCTGATGTGTCCGCAGTTCAACTTTTCATTTTTGCACCGCTTGCTTACTGCGCATACATGACTCGGAGTCATGTGCAACCCTGTTTGCATAGACCCTGAACAGCCCTGAACACAAACTCTTGTGAAGATACCCGAGGGCCATTTGACACACTACAGACATCAGCCCTATACCCCCGTCCATGGATACCTACACCCTGAGGCACCCTATGGGGGATTTTTTCGCTCTCACCTTTGAGTCAACCTATTTTCCCCCCTTTGATTTGTCTTAATAAATGCACTCAACAGGCTGTTCTGGTGGAGAAAGGCATTACCCTAGTGAACTCACTAAACAAAGTGAGCACAGTCCTTGAATGTGCAACGTTATACAGCAAAGTTTCGTCCTACCCCACAAAACCTTCAACATGTGTAGGACTGATCTGATTAACGTTGAGCTGCACAGTCCATGTGTAACTGGTAGCAATTCCATTATCCCAGAATCAGTAAATCACCTACAAAACTTATTAACCTCAATTTTTTTCCTCACAGGTTGGATATTGTTCATGCCACGTTGGCAGTTCATGCCCGCACCAGTTTGGGTCAGTGCAGGGCGGGGAGGGGGAGGGAAATTGTTTTATGATAACAGACAAGTTCATGCATTATGACAATAAAATGAGTTATGAGCCCCGATAAGAAATTCAAAAAAACTTATACACAAGTACCTTCATCCTCATCAATAATTTTGGGATAAAAAACTGAGGTTATAGGGTCATTTCTAAAAGCCATTACTGTGACTGCAGCTAATATGACAAAACCTACACAGTTAATAATGTGTCTATGGACTATTGCGGTACTTATTAACATAGGTAAATCAAAAAAAGAAATGAAAAAATATCACAGTCCCAAGTCGCTCAATCTATGGAATAGGCAAATAGAGAAAAAGTAGAGAAAGAAAACAACAAGCTATATAGCAAATAAACGGCATGATTAAACATAGATCGAAATTAGGAGATCGGCTCACCAATACAGCCCATAGCGACAGGTCAGCAGGGCCCACCAATTCCCCCAGCGGAGAATGCGGGGGAGTATATAGGACCGGCTCTGGTGTCAAGAGAGTGGAGAATTAGTGGAGAGAAAAAAAAAAAAAGAATGGGGCAGGAAGGAAAGGAGAAGGGGGGAAAGGGAAAAAGGTGGGGGGGGGGGGAAGGAAGGGGGGGGGAAATAAAATAAACCAACACCAAGAGGACATTATTCCCACCAACCCACTCACTTGAGCGACTTGGGACCATGACGCTGGGCGTTCGTTTGGGCGATTGCTTGTACAGCTCGTATTGTGTTGTAGGCCTATGTGGCCACTTCCTTGGAACCTGGATAATGTATATTTGGAGATAGAATTTTACAACGTTCGGTGAAAGAAATGTCTTACACATCTATAGCTCAATCAGCACTTCTGTGATTTCGATTACCCCTGTATATCTCGCCCCTGTGTTCGCCCATGCGTAGACTCTGGCTGTATTACAATTCTCAAACCGGTCCTATATACTCCCCCGCATTCGCCGCTGGGGGAATTGGTGGGCCATGCTGACCTGTCGCTATGGGCTGTATTGATCTCCCTCCTGAAGAAGCGGTTCTTGACTGCAAAACCGGTAGAGGAATACTGCTACACCACCCTTCAACATAAAACTTTATGGGGAAACCCAACAGTTGTTGTATAGTTGTGGTGGATGTTTTTACAATGTAATATTTTGCTTGACTGTAACTGTCTTTGTACATCCTTTGTATAAATTTTCCCTTTGAGCTTCATTAAAAATTATTTATTTATTTATTTTTTGATTTACCTGTGTTAATAAGTACTGAGATAGTCCATAGACACTTTATTAACTGTGTAGGTTTTGTCATATTAGCTGCAGTCACAGTAACGGCTTTTAGAAATTACCCTATAACCTCTGTTTTTTCTCCCAAAGTTCATGCATTATGTGATTGCCAATTTTTAATGTTATAATACTAAGCCACTGAGACTGCCAAGTCATACCAATACTGTTTTGTATATATCAGTAAGATAGACCTGGGGAGGTTGCTGAGGTCTGGAGCTCCACAATCGATTTTACACCTGAACCTATGACCACTTTGAAATTCCTTACTTGGAATGTCCGAGGTATGATGGATCCAATTAAAAGGTCTGCTGTATTTTCCTTACTTAAGAAACAACATGCAGATATAACAGTCCTAGTGGAGGCACATGCTGAGGGCCCCATGCTAAGGGCATTTAAACGCCCATGGATTGGTTGGGCGTACCACTCAGTCTACACTGCTCAGTCCAGGGGGGTATCAATCCTTATTTAAAACAACACACACTTTTGAGCTCCAGGACTTAGTGGCCGACTCAGAGGGTAGATACGTATTCTTGAAGGTTAAGATATGGCGAGGTAATACAGATTCTAATTGTCTATGTTCCACCGCCGTTCAGCTTCACTATCCTGTCATGTAGGTTTGGATTTATGGCACTACACCAGTGATGTGGCTAGGGAATTTTAATAATGTCCTTGACCCCAGCTTGGGTAGACTACCCCAATTGCTGGTATTGTTCTAGTCCTATACCACAGGCAGCTGCAGCAGTTACAGTTAGTGTATTGTGCCACCTGCACAGTATACACCTGAAGCTACCCAAATTGCTCCTGTTGTTCTAGTCCTATACTACAGGCGGCTGTAGCAGTTGCAGTCGGTGTATTGTGCCACCTGCACAGTGTACACCTGAAGCTACCCCAATTGCTGGTGTTTTTCTAGTCCTATACCACAGGCAGCTGTAGCAGTTACAGTCGGTGTATTGTGCCACCTGCACAGTGTACACCTGAAGCTACCCCAATTGCTGGTGTTGTTCTAGTCCTATACCACAGGCAGCTGCAGCAGTTACAGTTGGTGTATTGTGCCACCTGCCCAGCGTACACCTGAAGCTACCCCAATTGCTGATGTTGTTCTGATCCTATAGCATAGGCAGCTGCCGCAGTTACAGTCAGTGTATTGTGTCCCCTACACAGTGTACACCTGAAGCTACCCCAATTGCTTGTGTTCTTCAGATCCTATACCACAGGCAGGCATGTGCCCAGTGTGGCTCACATCCTTAACTTGGTGGTGCAGCGGTTCTTGGGCAGGTACCTGGGCTTACAGGATGTCCTGAGACAGGCCAGGAAAGTCTGTGTGCATTTCCGACAATCATATAATGCCAGTGCTCGGATGGCTGAGCTCCAAAATGAATTGAACCTGCCCAAGAACCGCCTAATCTGTGACATTCCCACCACTTTTGCCATGTTACAGCCGCTGCACACACAACAGAGGGCCATCAATGAGTACCTGTGATACTATGGCACCAGGACAGGGTCAAGGGAGCTTGTTTTTTTCCTCACGCCAGTGGACCATGATGAGGGATGCATGCACTGTCCTGTCACCATTTGAGGAGGCCACGAGGATGGTGATCAGTGACAGTGCATGCATCAGTAACACTGTACCTCTTGTCCACCTGTTGGAGCACACGCTGCGTGGAATAATGGACAGGGCACTTGAGGCAGAACAGAGGCTGGAAGAGGAGGACTTCCTTGCCTCTCAAGGCTCCCTTTATCCAGACAGTGTTCCTGCTGTGCCACACAGGAAGAGGATGAGGAGGAGGAGGAGTGTGTCAGCATGGAGGTGGAGCCTGGCACTCAGCAGCAGTCTTTTAGGGATGATTTACAGTCCCAAGAAACCCGTGGACTTGTACATGGCTGGGAGGAGGTGGCTGTGGATCATGTCATCCTTAGTGACCCAGAGGACTCCAGACCAAATGCCTCAGCTAACCTATGCTACATGGCCTCCCTGATCCTACAAAGCCTGTGGAAGGATTCTCATATTCTTCTGATCAAGGAGAGGGATCATTACTGGCTGGCAACTCTCCTTGATCCATGCTAAGGTTGCGGACCTTATCTTGCCATCGCAGAGGGAGCAGAGGATGAGACATCTCCGGGAGGCCTTGAAGAAAGGTCTGTGCAACTTGTTCCCAGAGACTGGGAGGTTACAAATTCCTGGTCCTGGACAACGTGTTGCTGAGGCATCGGTCAGAAGGAGCAGTGGAAAAGGTGGCCATCTGACAGATACGTTCAGACAATTTTTTAGTCCGCAGCCCCAAGGTATGATTGGTTCCAGCAACCATTGCCAGCGTCTGATGGGTCACTGGCCAGAGCTTGCACAGTATGCAATTGAGCTACTGGCCTGTCCTGCATCCAGCGTTCTTTTGGAATGCACATTTAGTGCTGCTGGAGGCTTTGTAACCGATCAAAGGGTGCGCCTGTCCACCGACTCGGTTGATCGACTGACTTTCATAAAAATGAATCAGTCTTGGATCACCATCAGCTACCAAGCACCTGAAGCTGATGTAACCAAATATTTTTTTTTTTAAATCCCTTCAGATCCCTTCAAGACTGCCTATGCTGATGCTGAGTGACTATCCTGTTATGCTGACTGACTATCCTCTTCCTCCTCAATGATCCTGCTGATAGCTTGGAAGAACATTTTTGGTTCTGGGCGACACCACCAGTGGCTAAGGCCCAATTTTTCAGCCCCTGTTTAACAGGGGCATGTAATTACAATTTTTGATGCAATACTTTGCAGCAGGGCTCATTCCTGCACTCAAACAAAAGTATCTGTGAGGGGTTGCAGTGTCGTAGCACCAGCACCAGTGCCTAAGGCCCAATTTTTCAGCCCCTGTTTAACACGGGCTTGTAATTACAATTTTTGATGGAATATTTTGCAGGAGGGTTCGTTGCTGCGCTCAACTACAATATTTGTGAGTGGTTGTAATTTTGTGGCACCAGCACCAGTGCCTAAGGCCCAATTTTTAAGCCCCTGTTTAACAGGGGCATGTAATAACAATTTTTGATGCAATATTTTGCAGGAGGGTTCGTTGCTGCGCTCAACTACAATATTTGTGAGTCATTGCAGTTTTTTTGACACCAGCACCAGTGCCTAAGGCCCAATTTTTAAGCCCCTGTTTAACAGGGGAGTGTAATTACAATTTTTGATGCAATACTTTGCAGCAGGGCTCATTCAAGCACCCACCAAGAATAACTGTGAGGACTTACAGTTGGCACCAGCACCACCACCACCACCACAACCATCAAAGGCCCAATTTTTCTACCACTGTCAACAATGGCATGTAATTACAATTCTTGATATAATAGTTCACAGCAGGGCATTCCAGCACCCACCAAGAGTCACTTTGAGGGTTTACAGAGTTGTGGCAACACCAACACCTTAGGCCCAAATTTCTGCAGAGCATATAGGGGAGGCCCCTACTTTCAAACATCCAACTTACAAACGTATCCTACTTGCAAACGGAAGGAGAAAACAGGAAGTGAGATGAAAAAAGATGGACGGCAAAAAAAATTATACAGGGGTGATAACCTTTCCCTGTTTTCCAAAAAGCTTAAAAATAGATTTTTTGACTGGAGCTACACTTTAAAAATGTACCAGTTCAAAATCAGTACCGCCTATCTGTACCCAGTGCCCACCGGTGCCACCCATCAGTGCTGCCTATCAGTGTTCATCCATTCCACATACAGTATCAGTGCCACCTATCAGTGCCCATTAATACAGCATATTCGTGCCTCCTCATTAGGGATGAGCTCGGTGTTTGACTCAAAAGCATGTTCGACTCGAACATCGGCCGTTCGTCTGTTCGGCGAATTCGGAACTTTGTGGACCGTTTGCACCAAATTCGTGGCCAAATGGCCCACAATGCACTATTGCATCGAAGTGCATTGCTGGCTCATGATTGGCTAAGCATGCACTGTGACCCCGCATGTTTGGCCAATCACAGCGCCGGCAGCGAGGAGAGCCATAATTGGCCACAGGCAGGATGCCTGTGGCCAATTATATCTCAGGGGGTTTAGTACACGCCCCACACTATATTAGGCCGCCAGCGCGGCGACCTTGTGTAGTGTGTTCCGGCGTGCAGGAAAAGAGCAAGATAGGCAGAGACAGTGTTCTTTTCTCAGGCATCTGCAGAACTTAAAGTGTGTGTTGTGTGCTTCCAGCACAGTATACACCTGTATTTACCCTTTTTTGCTGGTGTTCTCTAATACAGGCATCTGCAGGAGTTAAAGTGGGTGTTGTGTGCCTCCAGCACAGTACACACCTGTATTTATCCTTTTTTGCTGCTGTTCTCTAATACAGGCATCTGCAGGAGTTAGTGGGTGTTGTGTGCCTTCAGCACAGTTTACACCTGTATCTACCCTTTTATGCTGATGTTCTCTAATACATCTGCAGGAGTTAGTGGGTATTGTGTGCCTCCAGCACAGCACAGTATACACCTGTATCTAACCTTTATTGCTGGTGTTCTCTAATACAGGCATCTGCAGGAGTTAAAATGGGTGTTGTGTGCCTCTAGCACAGTATACACCTGAAGATACCCCTTATTGCTGGTGTTGTCTGTTGCATATCTTGCATATTAGCCTTTAAAATTAGCACTTTTGATTTCGAACGTTTGAGTCCCATAGACTTTAATAGGGCTCTAAAGTTCGTACGAATGTTTGGTCTGCTCGAAGGTTCTGGTGCGAATTGAACCACGGGGTGTTCGGCTCATCCCTATTCCTCATCAGTGCCATCTAATCAGTGCCCATAAGTGCCACCTCATCAGTGCCCATAAGTGCCACCTCAACAGCGCCCATCAGTGCTGCCTCATCAGCGTCCAACAGTGAAGGAGAAAAATTACTTATTTACAAAATTTACTTACAGAAACTAATGCCGCATACACACAATCGGAATTCCGGACAGAAAAAGACAGATGAGAGCTTTTCATCTGAAAATGCGACCGTGTGTATGCTCCATTGGAATTTAGCTGTCCGATTTTCCGCCAGCCAAAAATTGATAGCATGTTCTCAATTTTACCGATGGAAAAACTTTCTATCGGTAATTCCGATCATGTGTATGCAATTCCGACAAGCCAAAAATCATGCATGCTCAGATTCAACTACGAGACAGAAGCTATTGGCTACTGGCTTTTAAACTTGCTTTTTCTAGTCGCGTTGTACGTGTTGTACGTCACCGCGTTATAAATGATCGGAATTTGATGTGACCATGTGTAGACAAGACAGCTTGAGCGCAAGTCATTCGGAATTCCGTCGGGAAAACCATCAGAGCTTTTTCCGACAAGAATTCCGATCGTGTGTACACGGCATTAGAAATACTTTTTTTTCTAAATATTTGGTCTTTTTTTTTTTATGGAAAAAAAACAAAACCCAGGAGTGATTAAATACTATCAAAAGAAAGCTCTATTTGTGTGAATAAAAGGGGGTGTAAGTGTCCCGTTGAGGCGGTTAAGGTGCTTTTTTGACATTTGAAGTGATTTGTATTCTAAATCTGCATACAATTGATGGTATGTAACCAGGCAGGTTATTTTCAGGTCTTGAACATACTTTCTTTTACCTTACAGATATAAAACCATGTGCCAAACACATTATGTCCACCATTATTGAGCACCAAAACTGCACATCCTTTGGACCTGTGGAACTAACATATTGTGAAGGAGGTTGCTTGACTTCTTCAAGGTGAGAACTGTTGCAATTCATAATTTTTTCCATAATAATTCTGGCATGTTTCATAAAACTAGTAATGATATAACATTTGCAATCAGATATAAAAAGTATTCTGGAAGTTACTTAATGTGAACATGTCTCAAACCTGGGTAATTCAAACTGAGTATACGATAAAAAAAATACATACATACAGTAACTAGAGATTACACAGTTATGTAGTCAGGTTGAACCTAGACACATGTCCATCAAGTGCGACCAAAAGATAAAAAAAAAAAAAAAAAAATGAAAAGAGATGGCCAAAGTCTGCTGTTGGCTAATGTCACAGGAATACTACAAGCTCTGGAAGAATCCCAACAGTAGTTTTGGGATCCACCTAGATGCCTGATTGGCAGCTGGTTCAGCCTCTCAGCATGCCAATGAGAGCCCGAGCCAGCCACTCTGGTCCCCTCTCCTGTCTTGAGCTCCATTGGGAACTCTGCTCTGCTCAGAGCAGGCCAAGAACTGAGCGATCAGTAGTCATATAATCGCTCAGTTCTCAGACTCAGGCTTAGTGTTGACAGGGACAACTGCAGTAATGAATTGACAAAGGTGAGTACAAATGTTTTTTGTTTTGTTTTTATAACCCCATACATTTCTTTTAATTACCAATGTGTAAATGTGCATCTTTAGAACTCTAAACCTGTAGCTCATCCAAAGATGGCAAAACCCCTTATAAAGCTAAGTTCACACTTTGTTGCTGGGGGGCATTGTTTTAACAAGAATATTTTTAAGTATTAACATATGCTGGGTTAAATGGAACATGCTGGCAACACACCATAGTACTGTGCTGCAATGTACTGTATGTCCATTGGCAGGGTAGGTGGGGGTGACATCCAGAATGAATACTGCTGCACCCCTCCAACACAAGTAGCATGTGTTGCCTCACATTAACCACTAAACACCAAGTCACATACATTTACATCATTTCACCTTAAGTGGTTATACCAGGATGATGCCTGCAGCTACATTTTTTTAAGCCAACTGACTTTTATGTAAGAGTTATCCTAGCTGGATGGCTTTTACAGTCAGCGGGAGAGAATGCCTCCACCTCCCGCCACCTGCCGGTGCTTCTCCAGGCTCTACTGCTCCACAGTCAAGCCCGGAATAAAAGCTGGCGCATCAGCCAGCTTGCCACAGAGATCATTGAAGAACAGAAGATCCCGGATGATCTCTATGGTATAGGAAACTGGAAGCGCTAAGCATTTTTGACACTTCAGGTTTGCCGAATGTAAACAGCGCCATTTTTTTAATAGGTAAAGCATTTGATCACACCGATCTTGGTGTGATTAGATGCTTGTAAGGGCAAATGAGACATCTGGGGTCTAATAGACCCAAGATTTCTCCATAGAGTACCTGCCAAAAAGGTTGCCCCTGGTACCAAAAAGGTTGGGAACCGCCAGTCCAAGGGTTCAGGCAAGGAGCTGTCCAGCATTTCAGGTGACACAGCAAGAAGAGCTAAAGCCAGGTACATCAGAGGTTCTGTGTTCAGATCCGAGTCCTGGCGCTTCTGTTATTTTAAAACAAAACAACAACAAAAAATTTATTTTCTGCACATTTTTTTGGACTTGGTGCATTCACAGAAAAGGTAGGCTAAGCACATCCTGCAAGCTGCAGCAAAGTATATTGAAATCCCAAGAAATAGTTTCTATTATCAAATACATCCATGGGCTAATTCACACTATATGCAGGGACAGGCGTTTTACCGTATTCACCACAGAGACACACAGGAAACAATTGTGTCCTATTCACACTGAAACGTAGCCTAATGCCGTATCGTACTGCACTGTAAGGCAGCACATCGCACTGCCCAACATTGCAGTGAATGAAGTATACGCTTTGTGCACTTAGCATAACATTTATTTAAAAAAAAGAGGGGGGTTTATTAAAAAAATAAATAAACTAACTTGGTGCCTTATCTTCATTAAATTAGCCACAGAACCTGTGTAATTCATATGTGTTCTCGGGTTCAAAGGGATGATGTGGCAACACTACACCACAGGGACACATAGGAAACAATTGTTTCCTAAGGGTCCCATTCACACTGTAACCCATCTTTCCATTGTAGTGTGCTGCAGTAAAATGCAGATATGTTGCATTTCATCACAACGCACTGGCCCGAATTCCACTAGGGTGAACAAAGTGTACATTTTGTACACTTTAAATAAAGCTTCTACAAAAAGTTAAAAAAGGGAGCCATTTGATGCACTGAATAGCTCATCACACTGCCCCCTACCACAGCTGGTAACACAAAGCAGTCAGAGATGTGAATCACTCTGGCTTCTCTGCGTTGCAGTGCGAATTCACCCTATATAAGGCTAAATTATGACCTGTGATAAAGTTCAGGGAGAATTTACCAATTTTATGTACATTTGTACGGCAAATTCACACTGCGATGCAGAGCGGCAGGAGTGATTCACTGCTACAGTCGCTCTGCTTTGCCAGCTGTGCTAGGAGGCAGTGTGGTGCACGATTCAGCACATCACAAGGTTCCCTTTTTTTCCACCTTGTAGAAGCTTTATTGGAAGTGTACAAAATGTACATTTTGTTCACAATGATGCAACATATCTGCATTTTACTGCAGCACACATCAGCACAGTACAAGGATGCATTACAGTGTGGATGGGGTGTAATGTTGCCACCTCATCCCTTTGAACCTGAGTACATATAAATTACACGGGTTCTGAGGCTAATTTAATGCAGATTAGGCACCAAGTGAGTTTAATTACCACCTTAATCAGGCACAGAACCTGTGTAATTAATATGTGCTCAGTTTTAAAGGAATGAGGTGGTAACGTAAGGCCTCTTTCACATGAAAGATCCGTTCAGGTCCGCCTGTCAGTTTTTTAGGCGGACCAGAACGGATGCTCCATAGAGGTTTATAGAGTGTAGGATGTCAGCGCTGACATGTCCGCTTAAAAAGCTACTTTTCCATCTGTCATCGGATCGGGTGACGACGGACTCTGCGGTCTGTTGTCATCCGATCTCCATAGGGGAGTGTGGCGCTCTGACAGGTCCGTCCCTGCACAGTGTGCAGAGACAGACCTGTCTGTCATCTTCTTGCTCAGAGCAAGTGGATGTCCACGGGGCGGATCATCACTGATCCGTCCCGTGTGAAAGAGCCCTTACTGTGGTGACAGATGTTTTAATAAAATGCTAAAATGTCTGTCACTGTACATTGTGCGAATTGGCCCTTAATGTGCATTGACTTGCATTGATCTGCTTTTTAGTGCACTTGTAAAATGTAGGTCAATGCATAATGTGAGAGAATTGGAAATATCTCAGACCACAGGATCCACTGAACAGGGCTGTGAAAGCCTCCGCGGAGCTTTTTTCAGGTTCAAAGGCCAACGCATGGACACAAAAAAAAAAAAACTATTGTTTTTTATGTATTCTGTTTATACTACAATGCTGCGTTGTCATGCTTTGCGTTAAAATGTAACATGTATGCATTTTATTTATATTATTCACTCTGTTCTGGGGAAGGTTGACACATTTTTTTTCCCCCTCTATGGGATTTTGCAACCAAACCAATGAAGCAATATTCATAAAAACAACTTCCCTTTATTACAAACTTGTTAAAATACATATTCTTTTAAAACCACATATAGCCATTTTGGCCTAGAGAAAATATGGTAAGCATACACAGACTATAATGGTACTTCTCCAATACTGCATGCTATGAAATTCTGATGTTTCACAGATTGCTTGCTTTATGGCATCACATATCACATATACATGATATTACTTTCACAGAACAGAGTATGGTGTAGGAAAGGGGACCTTTTAACAAAGTAACCTATCCATCCATATCATGGGCGTCCACAGAACTTTTTTCAGGGAGGGGTATCATTTTAAGGTCACTCATTCTCTGACCCTTTTCGACAATGACATTATCATGGTCATAGACCGCCGACGTTGTACAGGTGATGGTCAGAGACTGCAGACATGGCACAAGAGACTGTCAGAGACTGCAGACATGGCACAAGAGACTGTCAGAGGTGGCATACATGGCCCAAGACACTGTCAGTGACTGCATACATGGCTTAAGAGACTGTAAGAGACTGTGGCCATGGCACAAGAGATGACCAGAGACTGCATACATAGCCCAAGAGACTGTCAGAAACTGCATACATGTGGGGGGTGACAGAGAGGGAGGTGATAGAGAGAGGGGGGTGACAGAGAGAGATGGGGTGACAGAGAGAGGGGGGTGACAGAGAGAGACAGAGGGGGTGACAGAAAGAGACAGGGGGGTGACAGAGAGGAGTGTGACAGAGAGAGACAGAGAGGGGTGACAGAAAGAGAGGGGGTGAAAAAGACAGAGGGGTGAGAGAGAGGGGGTGACAGAGAGGGGTGATGGGGGGTCATCGCTCCTGATCCGATCCCTGATTCCTTGCCCCTATCTGCAGACGCCCATGATCCATATGTTAGGTTCAAAAACAGATTGGCCTCTTTAATAACCACATGAACTCTGGAAGATTTACCCCTCTTCATGACCGGGTAATTTTTTTGCTATACTGCACTATGTTACTTTAACTGACAATTGTGCAATCATGCAACTCGGTACATAAAAAAAAAATTATGTAATTTTTCCCCCCACAAGTAGAGCTTTCTTTTGGTGGTATTTGATCACCTCTGTGTTTTTATTGCTTTTTTTTCACTATATAAAAGAAAAGAAATAAATAATTTAAAGGCCAATATATATCCTGCTACATACAGTATTTATGGTACAAAAAAAATCCAATAAGCGTATATTGTCTGGTTTGCACAAAAGTTATAATGTCTACAAACTATGGTATATATACTGGATTTTTTTTTGTATACTAGTAATAGTATGGTGACTACGATATTGGCGGATAATCTGACAGTAACTGACACCTTGTGGAAAGCAGTAACACGAATACAGTGATCAGTGCTAACACTATGCACTGTCACTGTACTAATGACATTGGCTGGGAAGGGGTTAAACATCTAGGGCAATCAAAGGGTTAACTGTGTGCCTAACCAGTGTTTTACTGTACACTCTGTGATGCAGTTACTAGGGGAAGATGGAGTTTATTAACTAGTGTTTTTGTTTTTAATTTCAGCTGCTTTTACTAAGAGATGTGCTAGATTTTTTTTTCCCCCGCACATCCCCACTGACAGGACGGAGCACTGCATGGTTTACATATGCAGAGCTCCTTCCAGTGTGTCTCCTCGCTGATCAGCGGGTGATGGGGGGACCTCCATTGGCCAGCACTGACTAATCACAGCAGAAGGGGACTCTGTTGGAGCACATGCGCCCCTACCTGAGAGTACAGATTCACGTGTATATATATATATGTGTGTGATTCTGCACAGAGCGGCTGCCCTATAGCAGTAAAGCTGCTATAGGGCAGTCGGCAAGTGGTTAAATCCATTCATATATGTTTATTTACATAACATAGTAGTGTGTTCTACATCCGTGCATATGCAAGTGAAATCTCATGGCACCTGATTCTGGAGAAACGGGGGGGATTTGTGGGAGGTAGGCATGGAGGAATCTCCATTGTGTGCACTGGTAAATGGTAAACTGGTAATATAAACTTTATTCATGTTCTTTTGCTAGTTTCTCCGATAACCTGAAACGTAACTAGAATTTTTTTTATTTATTTTTTTATGCATTTGCAGGTTCTCGTTTTACAGTAACATGATGGAAGGAGACTGTACATGCTGCAGGCCTTTTCAGACCACAAACAGAACTGTTGAACTGACGTGTTTAGATAACGCTACAACATCTTATTCATACATCTATGTGGAGGAGTGCAGATGCCAAATACCTGAATGTGAATATCTTACACCAACCTCTATGTTTCCAGAAAATGATTAACGTCATCTTAACAATGAATTGTTACTTTCCTGAACCTTAATGTAATTGCTTTCCTTGCTAGTGTGTTGCAATGTAGACGGTTAAATAGTATTGGGTTCAAAAACTCAAATATGAATTATTTACAAAAAAGGTCAGGGATGTAGTAACTGTATGGATTGCATTAACTATATAAAAATATAAAGCTTTACCTTTTCTATATGTTTCGTACTTTCATAATCAGCCATTTAAAATGTAAAACGTTTTGGAGATTTTACTTCCTTATACAGAGGCAATAATTGTAAAATTAACAAAAATATGTTATTCTATTTATGCAAACTCAAACAAAGGATAATATTCAAGAATAAACACTTGGAGTTGTCAGTTGTGGAAGATCCAATTAAGACTGTATTTATTTGTACCAAACTTACATCACTTAGCCACTTTGTGGGCCAATGGGAGTAAAACAGATCAGTAAAATCACATTCTTCCACTCCAGGCTAGTTTGATATTTTACACCTCAAAAAGATATCAGGAAACTCATAATGTTAAATCCCTGCTCCAGACAAAACATTATTTTTTTTGTTTGTGGAGTGAGTAGACAAGAGTTAGAATGTAAAGAAGTGTTTATTTCTTGTCTGTGGCTTCATTAAAAAAGTTCCTTTCACTTCCTGTTCCCATGATACCAGGCCAAAAAGAAATTGGGGAACAGGCATCACCACATCAGGAAGAACCAACGAAAGTAACAATGAAACAGAGGTTCTAGATCAGCCTTTTTCAACCTTTTCAACACAGAGGAACCCTTGATATAACTTTCTAGTCTCAGGGAACCCCTGCTAAAAATTACTATATCTACAACTCATGATACATTAGTGTAATTGTCAGTGGGAAGGTTGCCCCTTGCACTTGTAGATACTGGGAAAAATTACCCCCTTACAAATAGCTAAAAAGATTCATGGTGGCAGTGGGAACTTATCTAGGAGGCAGAAATTGCTAATTTCTCAAGGAACCCCTAGCAACCACTGGAGGAACCCTAGGGTTCCATGGAACCCTGGTTGAGAAACCCTGTTCTAGATCCTCTGCAATCTACTAAAATATAGACATGTGCACGCTGAAATATTTAGTTTTTGGGATTTCGGTTTCATCAGAAAAATAAATGTATTTAGTTACCTCAAAATTCGTTTTTTATTTATTTTGTTTAGTTAAAAAATACATTTGTACAAAAATCCGAATGAATTAAGGTTGAATCTGTCAATTGAAGGCTTATGGTGTCTGTCAGATGTTCTAAGAAGATTTGATGAAGCAGCTAAACTGTACGATGCCTTGATCTTATATTTCCAGTCTAATGCGCCGCCCACAAGCTATAGTAGAATTCTAATGTTGTTTGACTAGTAATAATTATAATTATTAATTATTATTACTAGTCAAACAACATTAGAGTTCTTCTATAGCCTATGGGTGGAGCATTTGACTGTAAATGTCCGCTCGCAACGATCGTATGTTTTTAGCTGCTTCGTCAAATCGTCATGTAGAAGCAGCGACCACTAACAATGCACATGTCTACTAATACAGGGGTATTAAATAAAAAAATTCATGGAGGTCTGATCAGTAACATTTTCTTCCAGCAGAGGTCTGAATCACTTTTTGTGCAATGACTCTTTCACATCACTACCCCCCTTCACTTTACAGTTGCCCCTTCACATTAGTGTCCTCTGCCCCTTTCACATTACACTGCATCAGGAACCTTTTTCCTTTATAACCAAAAATTCACTTCCTGCCATTGTAGTTGAATATGACATCTTTAACTCCTACCAGAAGCTTTAAAATTAAACGAAACAAGTTCATTCTAACTGAATAAGGCTTTGAAATTATTGTGAATGAGTAGGGGAATATAAATGCCCTAAGTGAAAGCAAGGCTACTGATGAAAGTGTCAGCTTTACCCATATTCTATTTTGCCACTTTATAGAACTTTGAAAGCCGACTATGTTAAGCTTTAAGAACCAATAGAGGTTGATTTAGAATTCTATATATTGTCATTTGTTGTATATGTATGTTCCTATTGCTATTTTATTGCAATGTTTGTTTTCTTGATGTCATTTTCATCATAGCTTATGCTTGTTTTCTATCACTAGCAAATGCTGCATGCATAAGGTAACCCACATGAATCAAAATAAACATTTGATCCTTTCAACAAAATATTTTCCTTTCTCTTATTAATTGTATGGGGTGTACCAGTGAAGCAGAAATAGACCTTGTCTGCGATGGTTGGATCTATGACAACTCCAGGTGGGGAGGGTTCTTGAAATGTGGGTCTCTTCAAGCATTGGAAGATTGTGGCATTGGGTGAGGAGTGCTGTGCGAGAATTAAAAGTCTTGAAGCTCACCCTTCTTAAGGGCTAATATTGGGGAAAAAATTGCGAATTAATTCTGAATAGAGATACAATTAAGAAGAATTTCATAATCCAATGATATGGTTTAGTGAGAGAATTAGAGAAGTAATACATTATAGCTGGGGTAGGAAAGCCTTTGAGCATAGTGTGCCAAACAATGTTTTCAAAGAAAGTGAGAGTGCCAGAAAAAAGTAAATGGTATAAACAACTTGACCAATAGTAAGAAATGGACCCCGCCTCCCTTGCACCCTTGTGCAGGCCGGCCTGTCAAGTTCCTTTCCAACCTCCCACTTTGCATACTTGTGTGACCTTTGGCTGCTGAGTCCATTCCACTCCTGCAGCCCTGAGTGCTGAGTCACTCCCCCCAAACATTTACTGCAGCTCGGCCTGCCAAGTCGCTACTCCCCACCCTGCACACTCCTGCGGCCTTGCCTGCTGAGTCTATACCCACAAGACCCCCCCATAGACTCATATAGCCTCCCTCTCCCAACCCCCACCCAGTGTTACCAACTCCGCCCCCCCCCCCCCCGATGAAATTTACTGATAGGATGCCAAAGCTTAAGAATGGCACCAAATTTCTAATGCCAAAATCAAAAAAGTACCTAAAATGGCAATTTTCAGTGCTAAATAGCGCAAATATCAAATTTAAACTATAAACCTGTAGCTAGTGTTATTAGCAATGTGTTTATGTTAAACAAAAGTCAAAAAACATATTTCTCCATTTACATGAAGGCCAGGTTAATCTAACTCAGCCAGCACAGAGTCCCCCCCTATATACGAGTCTGCAGTTTTCCCCCTTACAGTGCAAGGGAACTTTGACGTAAAGGGGAATGCTGCAGATCATGATCTAAGGGGGAACTCTGATGTAAGGGGGGCTCTGGTGACCAGAGACCACCTTATATCGGAGTCCACTGTGTTCCCCTTTACATCAGAGTTCCCAATTATATCAAGGTCTGCAGCATTGCCCATTACATCAGAGTTCCCCTTTACATCAGGATCCACAGAGTTCTCATCACTCCCCTGTTACATTAGTGACCCCCCTCAGACTGGCCTGGTGGTGCTGTCACTCACCTCCTCTCAGGTGCACCGTGCAGGGCTCAGTCAGATGGCTCCAGCTTGGTGGCTCTGGTTTTATCCTATAGTCTCCTCTCCACAGTCCACACACATCTGACTCCTCCCATGACCCCCATCCCGTTGGCGCTTCCACTCTTGACTCCTCTCCAGACTCCCCCTCAGAGAATGCAGACATGATAAAAGACAAGAGATGGTCAGAGATTGTGAACATGATAAAAGAGATAGTTAGAGGCTGATACAGGAGGTAGTTAGGGGGTGGTCAGAGGCGGCAGACATTATGCAGGAGATGGTCACAGGCTGTGGACATGATACAGGGGGTGGTCAGAGGCTGTGGACATGGCACAAGAGGTGGTAAGAGGCTGCAGACATGAGGTGGTTAGGAGGTTCAGAGGCTGCGGACATGGTACAGGAGGTGGTCAGAGACTGCGAACATGGTACAGGAGATAGTTAGAGAATACAGATATGGTACAAGAGATGGTTAGAGGATGCGGACATGGTACAGGAGATAGCAAGAGATTGTGAACATCTGTGATTTTTCAGGGGGTTCGGTGGTGGGTGTCTCCAGCAGCCAAGAATAATAGATGGTGCAGGGGTACAGTGTGATGGTGGTGGTAGTCCCCTCAGGCTCTTCCAGCCATTGTGAGGTCCAGGGTCCGGTCTTGTGCCTGCTAAGGTGGCAAGACGCCACTGCCAATATGCCACTGCCAAGACGGATTGCCTTCCATGGGGTCATGCAGCGCCATTACATCACTGCACTTGCACCTGCCCAACCTCCTCTCAGGTGCACTGTACAGGGCTCTGTCAGATGGCTCCAGCTTGGCGGCTCTGGTTTTACCCTATAGTCTCCTCTCCACAGTCCACACACGTCTGACTCCTCCCATGACCCCCATCCCAGCGGCGCTCCCACTCTTGACTCCTCTCCAGACTCCTCCTCAGAGAAGATATGGTCAGAGATTGTGAACATGATACCCGAGAGTTTAGAGGCTGCAGACATGATACAGGAGGTGGTCAAAAGCTCCAGACATGATGCAGGAGGTGGTCTGAGGCTGTGGACATGATACAAGAGGTGGTCTGAGGCTTTGGACATAATACAGGTGGTGGTTAGAGGCTGATGACATGGTACTGGACATGGTCAGAGGCTGCGGACATGGTCAGGAGGTGGTCAGAGGCTGCAGACATGATACAGGGGGTGGTTAGGTGGTAGTCAGAGGCTGTGGACATGATACAGGAGGTGGTCAAAGGCTGCGCACATGGAACAGGAGGTGGTCAGAGGCGGCAGACATGGAACAGGAGATGGTAGGAGGCTGCAGACATGGAAGAGGAGGTGGTCAGGGACTGCGGACATGGAACAGGAGGTGGACGGAGGCTGTGGATGTGGTCTTCCGCCATGTGACGGGTGACCACGCCCTCTGTTATATAACAAGTGTCAGAATAATAGAAGCGCCATACGGCAGAAGACTCTCACAGAGGTGGATCGTGCGGAGAAGAAGCCGGAGCAAGATACGGGAAGAGCGGAGGAAGAAGATCTGAAGAGTATGGATTTTGAGGGGGACCCCTACGCCATTTTTTTTTGGTGCGGGGTTCCCCTTAATATCATACCAGACCTGAAGGGCCTGGTATGGAATTTAGGGGGACCCCCAAGCTTTTTTTTTTCGGTTTGGGGTTCCCCTGTGGGGAAATTCCATGCTGTTTTTATCAATGAACTTTTATGTGTATTGTCGGACTGACAATTCATTATAGCCGCAAATAGTTTAAAATGACTTTTTGCATTGATTCATGTCCCCTGGGGCAGGACCCAGGTCCCCAAACACTTTTTATGACAATACCATGCATGTAAGCCTTTAAAATTAGTACTTTTGATTATATATGTTTGTGTCCCATAGACTTTAACGGTGTTTGCGTGTTTGAACAAATTTATTGCCTGTTCGCATGTTCTGGATGCGAACCGAACAGGGGGGTGTTCAGCTCATCCCTAGTTGTGATAGTCCCCACAGGATCCTCCAGCTATTGTGAGTTCTGGTCTTGTGTGCACAAGCTTTCCCAAGTCCGGCAGCCTTTGGAATGGCACATACACAGTTGCACTGTCAGCCCACATGCATATTTTTTACGAGTGCTGATGCCTGTAATGCCGCGTACACACGATCAAACAATCCGGTGGAAAAGTCCAGCAAACTCAAGTCCGCCGGACAATCCGCCCATGTGTAGCCACCGGCTGACTTTTTTTACCCAAAGGTCCGGCGGACTAAGAAAGTATTTTTGCACTCCAATCTGTCCGCCGGACTCATTCTGGGACACGGCGCGCGGTGCGCGGCGACTTATATAGGGACATCACCGGATGATGTCCCCGCCCATTATGATGTCACAGTCCCAGCATCCTCTGGGACTGTGACATCATAATGGGCGGGTACATCATCCGGAGATGTCCCTATATAAGTCGCCGTGCCGCGTCCCTGCTATTGTGAGCAGAGACATCGACGAGGCAACATCTGAAGAGAAGAAAAGAAGAGGAGAAGAGAACAGAAGAACAAAAGACGGCGACAGAAGACCGGGCCACCGCCTGTAAAAGAGCTAGAAGAAGGCGAGGTGGTCCGGCAAGTAGAACGGAAGAGGGGGACAGGACCCCCGAAGAGGGGGACAAGACCCCCGAAGTCGGAAGAAGAGGGCAGCGGCAAAGAAGAAAGCCGTGCTCCTCCGCTAGTAAAAGAGCTAGCAGAAGATAGCGCAGGAGTCCGGCGAGAAGACCCCCAAAGACGGAAGACCCCCGGAGCTGTGCAATAAACTATTTTAACCCTTGTGTGTTGTGTTTTTTAACTTTCTTTTTTACAGGTGAATGGGTAGGGGTACACTGTACCCCATGCTCATTCACATAGGGTGGGGGGCCGGTATCCGGGGGCCCCCTTATTAAAGGGGGCTCATGGATTCCGATAAGCCCCCCGCCCACAGACCCTGACAACCAACGGCCAGGGTTGTCGGGAAGAGGCCCTTGTCCTCATCAACATGGGGACAAGGTGCTTTGGGGTGGGGGGGCCACACGGCCCTTTCCTGGCCGGCCGGGTAGCGTGCTCGGACAAGGGTCTGATGTGGACCTAGGGGGGGTCCCCCACGCCGACTTTTCGGCGTAGGGGTTCCCCTTTAAATCCATACCAGGTGACGGGCCAGCGACGCCTCCTTCGCTGGCCCCGGCTACCTGGAGACGCGCTCAAAATGAGCGGACTTTCCTCCGCGTGTGTGGGCGAATCCGTTCATTTCAAAAGTACGGCGGATAGTCTGGCGGACTTAGTACGCCCTATTAGTCCGCTGAAAAAGTGCCGTGTGTGGGCAAGTAGCTCGTTCGGAAAGTCCGGTGGGAAGTCCGTCAGACTAAGTCCGCCGGATAGTCTGCTACGTGTGTACGCGGCATAATGGACATTTACTGGCAGCCCAAAAATGGGCTGAAATTTACGGGGTGCCTGTAAATTAACGGGCGGTTCGCAATACTGCCACCCCCACGTACACTCTTGTAACTCAGCCTGCCAAGTCCTTCTACACACTTGTGCAACCTTGCCTGCTGAGTCACCCCCCCCCCCCCAAAACCCCCACCTTCCTTGCACACTCATGTGGTCTGGCCTGTCAAGTCTCTTTCCAATCAGCACACTCATGAGTTTATTCCACTCATGCAGCCCAGAGTACCAAGTCACCCCCCCCCTTCCAAACATTTAAAGGAGAGAGGGTTTTTGGGAGTTTAAATGAGGCTTTTGACATGTGGCAAACATGGGCTGCCGACTCCCTTACCTGCACACTTGTGCGGCCCGGCCTGCCAAGTCGACCCGGCCCACCCTGTACTTTTGTGCAGGCTCGCCTGCTAAGTTCATATCCCACAAGCCCCCCCACAGACTCGTGTGGCCTGGCCTGCTGAGTCCCTTTCCCAACCCCCACAGTGCACACTCTTGCAACTTGGCCTGTTAAGTCCTCCCTTCTACAGAGCCTGAGTACCGAGTCATCCCCCCTGAAACATTTGTTTTGCCCAAACTGCTGACTCCCTCACCTGTACGCTTGTTCAGCTCGCCCTGCCAAGTCACCCCGCCCCACCCAACACGCTCATGTGTTCTCGCCTGCCCCCAAAACCCCAAATCCCTTATAAAATTATATGGCCCAGCCCACTGATTCCCTCTTCTACCCTGCATACTTGTGCAACTCGGCCTGCCAAGTACCCCCCTACAGACTTGTGCAGCCCCCTCCCTAAAAATAATTGAGTGATCTGGCTTACCAACTCTCCCTCCCCACACACACAAACTCTTGCAACCTTGCCTACTGAGTCCACTTCACCTGTACGGTCCTGAACGTGGAATCCCCCCATCACACTTATGTTGCCTTGCCTGCTTAGTCCACTCTACTCATGTGGCCCTGAGTGTCAACTCTCCTTCACCAAACTACTGCATTCTCATGTGGTCTAGCTTACTAAGTCCTTCGCCAACTCCCCAAACCGCACATTCATGTGGCGCTGCATGCCAAGCCTCCCGTAACCCCCTTCCTCACATACTCCATACCTCACAAGTCCCAGGCAGACTAGTCTGCTGATTACCTCTCCCAACCCCCCTCCCTTGCACACTCATGCAGTCCAGCATGTCAAATCCCTTTCTAACCCCCACTACACACACTCGTGTGGCCTGGCCTGCCAAATCACCAGCTCCGCTCCACCCTGCACACTTGTGCAGAATTGCTTTCTTTTCCATACCCCACAAGCTCCCCTTCCTGGCAGACATGTGCGTAGGGTTGTCACCTCATCCCTTTAAACCCGAACACATATTAATTACACAGGTTCTGTGACTGATTAAGGGGATAATTAAACTCACTCGGTGACTTATCTGCATTTAATTAGCCTCAGAACCTGTCTATTTCAGGGTTAAAAGGGATGAGGTGGCAACTCTACTTGTGCGCCCTTGTCTGCTGAGTCCCTCTCCCAACATCCACCTTGCCTGCTGAGGCCAAGTTGCATGAGTGTACAAGGTGGGAGCTGGGAAACGGACTTGTAAGGCAAGACTGCACAAGCCTTTGGGGGTGAGACTTGTTGTGTATGGACTCAGCAGGCAAGGCGGTATGAGTGTGCCAGGTTCGAAAGGGACCCGACAGGCCAGACCGCATAAGTGTGCAAGGGAGGTGGGGGTTTTGGAGGGACTCAGCAGGCAAGGCCCCAGAAGTCTATAGGGAGGAGGTCTTGGCAAGCCGAGAGAGGTGTGAATAGGGGGTTGGGAGAGGTCCTCAGCAGGCCAAACCACACAAGTTTGCAGGTCGAGGAATCGACAGTCTGGGCCACACAAATGTTTGGGGGGGGGGGGGGGTGACTCAGCACTCAGCCATTCACTGAAAGCGCTGATCGGAGTGTTCTGGCGGGGGGGGGGGGCATTCCCCCTGTCAGAACACAATATTACAGCAATTGAATTGTTAGTAAAGTGGCTTTGACCTGTGCTGTCAGTTTTTTCATTCAGCTCCCTGGGTTGAATGGAAAAAAAAATGGGGGGGGGGGGGTTATTTACTAAAGACAAACCCACTGTGCACTATAAGTGCAAGTGCACTTGGAAGTGCAATCACTGTAGATCTGTAGATCTGAGGGGAACATACAAGAAAAATGAAAAACAGCATTTTTGCTTGCACATGATTTGATAATAGAAATCAGCAGAGCTTCCCCTCATTTGAGAGCTTCTCCTCACAGTGCACAGTAGATTTGTCTTTAATTGTTCTGGTGAATAAGTACTTGTGTTAAAGTGACAAAATCTGTACAAGGTTTGTCTGCATAGTAGACACAGTGTGGATTTACCTCCCTTGCACACTCATGCAGTCCAGCATGTCAAATCCCTTTCTAACCCCCACTACACACACTCGTGTGGCCTGGCCTGCCAAATCACCAGCTCCGCTCCACCCTGCACACTTGTGCAGAATTGCTTTCTTTTCCATACCCCACAAGCTCCCCTTCCTGGCAGACATGTGCGTAGGGTTGTCACCTCATCCCTTTAAACCCGAACACATATTAATTACACAGGTTCTGTGACTGATTAAGGGGATAATTAAACTCACTCGGTGACTTATCTGCATTTAATGAGCCTCAGAACCTGTCTATTTCAGGGTTAAAAGGGATGAGGTGGCAACTCTACTTGTGCGCCCTTGTCTGCTGAGTCCCTCTCCCAACATCCACCTTGCCTGCTGAGGCCAAGTTGCATGAGTGTACAAGGTGGGAGCTGGGAAACGGACTTGTAAGGCAAGACTGCACAAGCCTTTGGGGGTGAGACTTGTTGTGTATGGACTCAGCAGGCAAGGCGGTATGAGTGTGCCAGGTTCGAAAGGGACCCGACAGGCCAGACCGCATAAGTGTGCAAGGGAGGTGGGGGTTTTGGAGGGACTCAGCAGGCAAGGCCCCAGAAGTCTATAGGGAGGAGGTCTTGGCAAGCCGAGAGAGGTGTGAATAGGGGGTTGGGAGAGGTCCTCAGCAGGCCAAACCACACAAGTTTGCAGGTCGAGGAATCGACAGTCTGGGCCACACAAATGTTTGGGGGGGGGGGGGGGGTGACTCAGCACTCAGCCATTCACTGAAAGCGCTGATCGGAGTGTTCTGGCGGGGGGGGGGGGCATTCCCCCTGTCAGAACACAATATTACAGCAATTGAATTGTTAGTAAAGTGGCTTTGACCTGTGCTGTCAGTTTTTTCATTCAGCTCCCTGGGTTGAATGGAAAAAAAAATGGGGGGGGGGGGTTATTTACTAAAGACAAACCCACTGTGCACTATAAGTGCAAGTGCACTTGGAAGTGCAATCACTGTAGATCTGTAGATCTGAGGGGAACATACAAGAAAAATGAAAAACAGCATTTTTGCTTGCACATGATTTGATAATAGAAATCAGCAGAGCTTCCCCTCATTTGAGAGCTTCTCCTCACAGTGCACAGTAGATTTGTCTTTAATTGTTCTGGTGAATAAGTACTTGTGTTAAAGTGACAAAATCTGTACAAGGTTTGTCTGCATAGTAGACACAGTGTGGATTTACCTCCCTTGTCCCCCCAACCTGATCAGCAAAGAGACAGAGCCTTGAGAAACATCTGGTATTTTCATGTAAGGGGGAAATGTGACACTTTTGCCTACCACAATACAGTCCTTGGTGCCTGAGAGCTCAATCAACCCTATTTTACTAGAGATGGGTCAACTCCAATTTGCAGGGTGCTCAACATGATGTTTATCCGTCAAGTGCCCCACAATGCACTGCGTGCTGCACATTCTATTCTAGGGCTCTGATTGGCTAAAGCAATGCACTTGGTCAGGTGTAAGTCTTCTTTGCCCAATCAAAGCACAGAGCATACTGAATAGCTGGTTGTTAAGGAGCAGTCTGGAAAGCTGGCCGCCGCATCCTTAACAACGGATGAGTCATCAGCTGTCAGCAGGTTTCCGCACTGACAGCTGAATAGAAAAAAACATTGCCAACAATACAAAAATGTGAAAAACAAATGGCGTGGCAATCCTTACCAGGCCCTTTGAGTCTGGGTGGCCAGGTTTTTCACGAGTCCCAACAGGTAAGAAATAGAGGTCCAGACCTAAGAGAGGTTCGAGAGGAGGGTGGAGAATACAATGGAAAAAGAAAGAGCTGCACAGGGCGTGTTCAATCTCAGTACTAAATAATTAAGTAGAGAAGAAAAAAAAATTCTTGATAAGGGTCTCAAATTTGCCCCCCCCTAAAAGATTGGACAAGTTTGGGACATTTAGGAATATGTATATTCAATGCTATTTAATCACCAATCCTTTCAGAAATCCATTCCGGTTTGTCAAACCCATCTCTGTTTAACCCTCCAACACAAACAGCTCCGGCCATTTCCATCTTTAGAGATTTAGTTCTTAAAGACCTAGAGAAATTACCCCCAAAAAAGGTATATAATCAGCCTTTGTTAAACGCAGGACTCAAATCCCTTTGCGACAGAAAAGATTATGTCATTCTCTCGATAAAGGCGGTGGCATAGTCGTTTTAGACAAAGAGGACTATCAGAAAGAAATGCGCATAATTTGGAGTGATCATGACTAAAAATTACCCCAAAATCCCACCAGTTGTTACAACAAAAGTCTTGTGGCCCTGGTGGATAAAGGGTTCGCTCTGCACAAGAAAGAAAAGGCATTTTTAGTTTCTATAGCCCCTAGGATCCCAACCATGTATTATCTACCAAAAATCCATAAGGATTCTACACATCCCCCTGGATGCCCCATCGTGAGTAGCATCGATTCGATTAACTTACATTTAGGGCGTTATATAGACTTTGTTCTCCAGCCACTGGTCAAATGTACACCTTCTTACTTGAAGGATACGGGTGAAATCATTAGACTGTTGGAACACGTTGATGTACAGGGGGGGGGGGGGGGATCATGACCACTGCTTATATAGCCTCCTTGTATACTTGCATATGACATAAGTTGGGAATTGAAGCTGTTCAGCATTTGTTGTTAGAGTTTGCTACTCAACACAATTATTCTTGGTTTAATAACCATTTTTTCCTTCAACAGAAAGGCGTGGCAATGGTATTGCAGAGTATTGGCAGGGTATGTATTGCAGAGTTCTGGCAGGGTATGTATTGCAGAGTATTGGCAGAGTATTGCAGAGTATTGGCAGGGTATTGCAGAGTATGTATTGGCAGAGTATTGCAGAGTATTGCAGAGTATTGCAGGGTATTGGCAGGGTATTGCAGAGTATTGGCAGGGTATGTATTGGCAGAGTATTGGCAGGGTATTGCAGAGTATGTATTGCAGAGTATTGGCAGAGTATTGCAGAGTATTGGCAGGGTATGTATTGCAGAGTATTGGCAGAGTATTGGCAGGGTATTGCAGAGTATGTATTGGCAGAGTATTGCAGAGTATTGGCAGGGTATTGCAGAGTATGTATTAGCAGAGTATTGCAGAGTATTGGCAGGGTATGTATTGCAGAGTATTGGCAGGGTATGTATTGCAGAGTATTGGCAGAGTATTGCAGAGTATTGGCAGGGTATTGCAGAGTATGTATTGGCAGAGTATTGCAGAGTATTGCAGAGTATTGCAGGGTATTGGCAGGGTATTGCAGAGTATTGGCAGGGTATGTATTGGCAGAGTATTGGCAGGGTATTGCAGAGTATGTATTGCAGAGTATTGGCAGAGTATTGAAGAGTATTGGCAGGGTATGTATTGCAGAGTATTGGCAGAGTATTGCAGAGTATTGGCAGGGTATTGCAGAGTATGTATTGGCAGAGTATTGCAGAGTATTGGCAGGGTATTGCAGAGTATGTATTGGCAGAGTATTGCAGAGTATTGGCAGGGTATTGCAGAGTATGTATTGGCAGGGTATGTATTGGCAGAGTATTGGCAGGGTATGTATTGGCAGGGTATGTATTGCCAGAGTATTGGCAGGGTATTGCAGAGTATGTATTGCAGAGTATTGGCAGAGTATTGGCAGAGTATTGGCAGGGTATGTATTGCAGAATATTGGCAGGGTATGTATTGCAGAGTATTGGCAGAGTATTGCAGAGTATTGGCAGAGTATTGCAGAGTATTGGCAGGGTATTGCAGAGTATGTATTGGCAGAGTATTGCAGAGTATTGCAGGGTATTGGCAGGGTATTGCAGAGTATTGGCAGGGTATGTATTGGCAGAGTATTGGCAGGGTATTGCAGAGTATGTATTGCAGAGTATTGGCAGAGTATTGCAGAGTATTGGCAGGGTATGTATTGCAGAGTATTGGCAGAGTATTGCAGAGTATTGGCAGGGTATTGCAGGGTATGTATTGGCAGAGTATTGCAGAGTATTGGCAGGGTATTGCAGAGTATGTATTGGCAGAGTATTGCAGAGTATTGGCAGGGTATTGCAGAGTATGTATTGGCAATGTATGTATTGGCAGAGTATTGGCAGGGTATGTATTGGCAGGGTATGTATTGCCAGAGTATTGGCAGGGTATTGCAGAGTATGTATTGCAGAGTATTGGCAGAGTATTGGCAGGGTATGTATTGCAGAATATTGCCAGGGTATGTATTGCAGAGTATTGGCAGAGTATTGCAGAGTATGTAATGGCAGAGTATTGCAGAGTATTGCAGAGTATTGCAGGGTATTGCAGAGTATTGCAGGGTATTGCAGGGTATTGCAGAGTGTTGACAGGGTATTGCAGAGTATGTATTGCAGAGTATTGGCAGGGTATTGCAGAGTATGGCAGGGTATGGCAGAGTATGGCAGAGTATTGCAGGGTATTGCAGGGTATTGCAGGGTATTGCAGAGTATTGGCAGGGTATTGCAGAGTATTGCAGAGTATTGGCAGGGTATTGTAGAGTATGTATTGCAGAGTATTGGCAGAGTATTGCAGAGTATTGGCAGGGTATGTATTGCAGAGTATTGGCAGGGTATGTATTGCAGAGTATTGGCAGAGTATTGCAGAGTATTGGCAGGGTATTGCAGAGTATGTATTGGCAGAGTATTGCAGAGTATTGCAAAGTATTGCAGAGTATGGCAGGGTATTGGCAGGGTATTGGCAGGGTATTGCAGAGTATTGTCAGGGTATGTATTGGCAGAGTATTGGCAGGGTATTGCAGAGTATGTATTGCAGAGTATTGGCAGAGTATTGGCAGGGTATGTATTGCAGAGTATTGGCAGAGTATTGCAGAGTATTGGCAGGGTATTGCAGAGTATGTATTGGCAGAGTATTGCAGAGTATTGGCAGGGTATTGCAGAGTATGTATTGCAGAGTATTGGCAGAGTATTGGCAGGGTATGTATTGCAGAGTATTGGCAGAGTATTGCAGAGTATTGGCAGGGTATTGCAGAGTATGTATTGGCAGAGTATTGCAGAGTATTGGCAGGGTATTGCAGAGTATGTATTGGCAGAGTATTGCAGAGTATTGGCAGGGTATTGCAGAGTATGTATTGGCAGAGTATTGGCAGAGTGCAACTTACACACTAGTGACTAACCTGGTATCCTCTTCCCTTCTGTTCTCGGGGGAGAAGTAAACTGGAAGCAGTGCAGTGGCTGTGGCCCCAGGAGGCCAGGACTGTCTGGCACTGGCTAGAGGGGAGGGAGGGGACAGTCCGGATCCAAGCAGGCGTGCAGTGTGTGTCACACTGCCCACTGACTTGTGCCAGTGCGTGCCCACGTGTACGGCCTACGTAATGTGACCGGTTGCTAGACGCGGAGCGGCCCCTGCCTAGCAACCAGTCACTCGGGCGGCCGAGGCGCGGCGGCGGACTACGCACTGTATAGCCTCAGCCCTCAGGCGGCTAATGGGAACGGCGTACCCGCTGTGGAAATAGTACAGGAACGCTATTCCCATGCGTTCCTGCAGGATTCGAGCCCTGGATAAGGGATATAATCAAAGTGAAGTAGAGGGTGAACTACAGAGAGCATTAGAGATGGAGAGAAACTCTCTGCTGAGAGAGAAACCTTGTTCTGAGTTTAATGAAAAGTTTGATGAACCTTTAAGTGGTCGCTGATCCCTTCATTTTCTACTCAGCATGTGCATATTAAATCAATTATTCTTAAACACTGGGACGTTCTGAAAAAAGACACAATTCTGGGTCCCCTACTCCTGGACCAGCCTAGGGTAATATACAGGAAGTTTCCATCTTTACAGAGTAAAATTGCACCTAACATCATAAACCCCTCCCAATTAGTCTTTTTTCCACAATTTGGTTGGCTACTTTCCATGTAAGAAGTGCAATGTATGCAGGGCCGCTGATAGAAATCATGGGGCCCCGTACAGCCTACCTGACAGGGCCCCCTTCAGCTCCACCCCTGCTCTCTCCTTCAGCCCCACCCCTGGCCCCTCTCCAGACCCCACCTTGAAACAAAGCATTGGCAGCACGGGTGGCACTGTCTGCAGCACATTAAGGCATGGGTGACACTGTCTGTAGCACTTTTACGGCATTGGCGGCATGGGAGGTACTGTCTCTACAGGCAGCACATGTGTTATGGGCCATAATGCATGTGCTACCGACAGACAGTGCCACTCATGCCGCTAATGCCGTAATGTGCTGCAGACAGTGCCAGCCATGACACTTATGGCATAACACATGTGCTACTTGCTGACAGCGTCACCCATGCCGCCAATGCCATATTGTGCTGCAGATATTTCCACCCATGCCGCCAATGGCATAATGCCATTGGCAGCAGTTATGACATTAGTGTCATGGGTGGCACAGTCTGCAGCAAAATATGGCATTGGTGGCATGGGTGGCACCCATGTTGCCAATACCATAATGTATATATGCTTCTGCATCAGTAGTAGATCTTGACCCCCCCCCCCAAGCAAGCACACACCTGTGTAACTGCTAGCTGAGCCCCACGAGGCACTTCTTCCGTGATCCTGCTGCTGCCTGGACTGGAGTGTCCACAAATGATTCCATTCAGACTGCAGCTACTTCTTTTTTGTCTTCTGCCACCGCCGCTCGCCTCACTGACACTTATCTCATGAGGAGGGTAAGGAATCACTCTGCGGCACCAGGTGGAGGGCACGATAGAGGACGCACTGGCTGGGACTTGAGCCACAGCCAGCATGAGGAGCGGGTGCGGAAGAGGCATTCTTCCACGCCTGAAATAGAGGAAATAGTCCCTCCCCTGCCGCCACTTAGTCTGCAGATAGCTATCTGCAAAAAAAAAAAAAAAAAACTTAAAAAATAATGGGTGGTGGTGGGCGCTATTTAGTTGGTAGTTGAGTCGGATGGGCTCTGATCGGCTGTGGCTTATTATATTAATTATTTTTCTGCTCACCTTGCCCGGGTCCCCCTGCTGTCTGGCCCGGTACAACAGAGCCAGTTGTACTGGCCTATCAGCAGCCCTGAATGTATGTATTCACAACACACGAGGGCCATATAGGACTCTACAATATAAATCAGTCATTACCAACCGTCTATATGGTATTAAACACTTCTGTACATGTGCCACAAAAAATGTGGTTTATTTACACACGTGCCCATGTGGCAAGCAGTATGTGGGCAGAACCATTCGGGCCTTTTCAGTGAGAGTTAGTGAACACATTGGAAAAATGGAGGTAGAGAAGGGGAGATTATTGCGGTGCCTAACAGTTTAAGCTAGCAAAATGAGATAGAGATTTTTATTTTTTTATAAATTTTAACACCGTTTATAAGGGGAGAGAGAAAGAAATAATTTAACATGTATTAAAAGAAGAAAAATATTTTGTTTATTAAATGCAACTTTTTTTTTTTTTTAAGTAATCGAAATGACACACAAACCACATTGATTAATTTATAACTTAAAAATTCATGTCTAATCATTCTACTTGGTTGAAGTTGTATTGGCTAGTTTGAAAGTATCCCAACATGTTTCACCTTTGCAAAGGCTTCTTCAGGGGAGCCAGTATTCAACACCAAGAGGTTTCGACAAGATACACTATAGACATAACAGAAGAAAATGACAAAACTGTAAAAATGGAGCTGAAAGTATGATGCAGCCGCGACCCCCTCATAGATAACAAACACCAATTTCTAAAGAGAGAAAAATAAAATCATATATGAAAAGATACCTACCCCTTGCCTATACCCCACCACAACAACCAATTGGGGGAATTTTCCTGAAATAAGAGCAGACCGATCGTAGATATCGCCAACAAGTGACTGCAGGGGACAGATAAAATGGACGATTACCCACTGGCCCCTTAAAGTGGTTGTAAACCCTTACAAACCACTTTGACCTACAGGTAAGCCTAGATTAAGGCTTACCTGTAGGTCCAAGAAATATCTCCTAAACCTATATGGTTTAGGAGATATTTACCCGAAGACAGGCACCGCTGTCTACGGCGCATGCGCCGTAGACAGCGGCGCGCAGGCGCACTGAGCGTGGCATTTCCAACAACGGAGCTGCCGCGCGTGTCGGCTCCCGTGCGCATGCGTGGGAGTGACGTCATCGCGGCTTTGCCGAATGACAGCGGCGGAGCTGCGAGACCCCACCGAAAAGATGGATGCTCCGGACTACAGGGGACAGCGGGGACTTCGCTGGCTCCTGTGTCAGGTAAGTGACACATAATGGGCTACTATGCGATGCATAGTAGTCCATTATGCTTTGCCTTTGCAGGGAATGAAAGAGGAAGTAAATTCATCGGGGTTTACTTCCTCTTTAAATATTAAGGGTCCTATAGAACCCAACATGGGGCTAAAGAAAGGCTAAAATATATTGAAAGAAGTTTTGATGTATTTGGATACATACCCTCAATTAGAATGCTTTGGTGGATTTGTTCATGAAGTAAGGCATCGCTGCTGGAAACAGTGAAACCCCGAGGGTAATGGCATTAGCCAACCTTAGTGTACCGATCAAAACAGGGTCCCATTATAAAAGTTAAACTGTAGGACAAGGCAAAATCCTTGCCTTTGTTTTAAAAAAATATATAGCATTATGTTTTACATTGTTTTAGTACTCCAAATGGGCTTACCCGATCCCTATAGAGGTTGAGGGTGTATATGCGCCTGCCAGAATCAGTGTAGCACACTGTGCAGCTGAAAAGCTTACCAAAGTGTAGGGTATGCCACAAAGCGCTGTATCGAACTGGGCAAATCCTAACAAATAAAAGTGTAAAATACATCAAAAAATCAGTTACATCAAACACAGGGAAAAGCATGGATGGTGTGGATCGACCCGTGCTAAGTCCCTCTACTGATCTGATTCATCCAGTCACAAAATAACAGCGTCCTCGCAGAGCCAACACAGGCTAGCAATGTGGGCGTCTTATTTATCCCCCACTCAATCAGCGTCATGACGTGTACGCCGAGTGAGAGCGGACAGAAAAGTAATGCTACGCATGTGCGCTGAATGCGGTGAAGCCTACAAGACCCCGGATGCCTAGCGGCGGAGTTGTGTTCCCCCTTGGAGGGGCGGGGCTATGACCAGGGATGATGGCACATGGACTTTAGTTTGGGTGTGAATTTCACATCTCATTTTAATTATTATTCGTTTTTGTGGTCACTGTACAGTGTACATTAGTTTGTATACATATGTATTTGAATGTTTTGAGTGCTGCACATAATTTCACTTTTTACTTAGGCCCCTTTCACACTGGGGCGGTGGGTGCATGGGCGATAAAGCTCCACTAATTTTAGTGGTGCTTTACCGTAAATTTTGCAGTGCTATTCGGCCGCTATTGGGGCAATTTTACCCCCACTAGCAGCTGAGAAAGGGTTAAAACCAGCCAAGAAAGGGTTAAAACCACTGGCAAAGCATTGCTGCAGCAGCACTTTGCCAGTGGTATAGCCACGCTGCCCATTGGTTTCAATGGGCAAGAGTGGTGGAGGAGCAATGTCCACACAAACTGTTTGGGAGTTGTGCTGCGAACCAAACAGGGGGGGTGTTCGGTACAGCTCTAGATAACATATTTAAAGGAATTTTTCATTATTGTTTCACTTTAAACATCACTAAAATCACTACTTTAAAAAAAAAAAAAATACATTGATACATGTCCCCCAAGGCAGTACCCGGGTCCTTACATTGGAACTACTACCCTTATTATGACCAAGAACTTGCATATAAGCCTTAGAAATGGGGACTTTTGATTTTTTTTTTGAGTTCGGGTCCAAGGTTCTGGGTTCAGGTCCAAACTTTTTCCATGTTTGGGAGTTCTGGTGTCGAACCAAACCTGGGGTGTTTGGCCCATCACTATATTTTACCACCTTTGCTGTTTTCACTTTCAGTAACCTCTTCTTTTTCTGTATTCCAGCTTTCGGTACTTACGCCAATGCACTCCTTGGTACCACTGATGTAGTAGATTTGGATTTCTGTCCATCCTTGTATCTGCTGTTGTCTTTGGCAACTATTCCTTGTACTGCAATCTCAAATACATAATCTGTATATGTGGTTACCCTGTATCATTGGTTTTGTGCTATTTTCAGCTTTCTTGGTGATGGTATTTGTTGGGTCATGCCTTATGTATGTTTTTGGTTCTCTATCCCAGTGGCATATATTTTTATTTACCTTCAAGTAAATTGTTTCTGAGTAAATCTTCCTTCCCTTTTTCTTAGGTTCCTTTCACATGGGGTTTCCACTCAGTTCCATCTATCAGTTTTACAGGCAGACCTAATCATAATCTCCTTGCAGCTCTATGGGCAGGTGGATGTAAATGGACTTTTGTCCATTTACATCTGTCTACCTCTGAGTCCGTCAAGGTCCAGAAAAAAAAACAAAAAAACGAAAAGGACAGTAGAAACATTTTCTGTTTTTTTTCTGGACCTAAATTTGATAGATTAGCGGTAATTAAAAATTAATGAGTTGAAGTATATGTCAAGGCAAAAAACTTTTTTTTTTTTGTTTTGGATAGAATGAGACTCCTATCTATTTCTTACTGTTAGGCCCCTTTCACATGGGGTGGAATCCAATTTTCTCAGAAGGGAATTTGTTTGTTGATCTGCTGCTGATCAGAGCAGACAGATCACAGGTCTTTGTCCACTCTGTTTTTATGCCTAGTGGAAATGGACAAAGCCCATCCTGCTCTATGGGTGGCCAGGTGTAAATGGACCAGCTGTCCGTTTACACCCGACTGCCCTCCAATCTGGACAGAGGGGGACATATCCCCTTTCATTTTTTCTTCTTTTAGAGGACTGGATCGGATTGGAGTTAGGTTGCTGTAAACAGACACAGATCTGTTTAAATCCACCTGTCCATAAGGATACATGGACCACCTGATCAGGTCTGCCTGAAAAATCGTCAGGCAGGCCTGAGCGGTTTGCTTGTGTGAAAGGGGCCTTATCCAGAGCTCTGTTAGAGAGATTTTCCCTCACTTTCTGTCCTACTGACATTTTGCCAAACAGGAAAGGAGGAAAATCTGCAACAGGACTGCAGACAAAAATGAAAATCTGACAGTGGTTCTAAAGTTAAAAAAAGCTTTTTTATTTCTTTGCTTTGGATAGCTGTAAAAAACTGTTGTGTTTTGTTTCTTCTCCACTCCACCTAAAACTAAGGCAATGTTTTAGCTAGACACTTTAACTTAAAAATAAGGCATTGATTCCATTTGGATAATTGAGTTGTGCATATTGTGTATTGCATCTGTAATTTCCTTTGCTATTAAGAGTTTTTGTTATACTTATATGCCACTGTGAATTGCATGTAATGTGACTAGGGACTGCTCAAGGCCAGAAGCATCCTATCATGCAAATATCAAGCAAATCCCTAGTGGCTAGCTCTAGCCTGTCCTATAACATCTCATGCTCTATAATATTAAATATTAAGGTTACCCTTCAAAATGGGACAATAATAAAGGGAAGACCAGAGCTGAAAAAAAGTAGCTGCAGTGCTTCTTATGACTCAGTTATAGCGGTGTAAGGAAGGTCAGACACATGGCCATGCCCCAAGATCTGTGTATTTGCATATAGGAAAAGGTATTGTAAAGGAAGCCATTTCTCACTTCACCAGAGATGTTTCAAACAGTTAGCATATAAGTTGTAGCTGATAGGGATGAGCTTGATATTCAAGGCGAACGTAAGTTTGCCTCAAACACTGGGTGTTTGCCAAACAGCGAATATTATGGGGCGTTCACGGGAAATTTGAACTCCCCATAATTCATTGTGTGATGATTGGCCAAAGCATGCACCTGACCTGCATGCTTTGGCCAATCATGGCTCAGGGGGACTAAGTCCATACCCCACACTATATAAGGCTACTTACATAGTGGTAGGGTTGTTGGCGTGGACGGAGACGAGATAGTTTGAGTTACATTGAGCAGGCAGGTTATTTATATAGTGGCAGTGTATTTTATATATATATATATACAGTGGTGTGAAAAAGTGTTTGCCCCCTTCCTCATTTCCTGTTCCTTTGCATGTTTGTCACACTTAAGTGTTTCGGAACATCAAACCAATTTAAACAATAGTCAAGGACAACACAAGTAAACACAAAATGCAATTTGTAAATGAAGGTGTTTATTATTAAAGGTGAAAAAAAATCCAAACCATCATGGCCCTGTGTGAAAAAGTGATTGCCCCCCTTGTTAAAACATACTATAACTGTGGTTGTCCACACCTGAGTTCAATTTCTCTAGCCACACCCAGGCCTGATTATTGCCACACCTGTTCACAATCAAGGCATCACTTAAATAGGAGCTGCTTGACACAGTAAGGTCCACCAGAAGATCCTTAAAAGCTACACATCATGCCGAGACCCAAAGAAATTCAGGAACAATTGAGAAAGAAAGTAATTGAGATCTATCAGTCTGGAAAGGGTTATAAAGCCATTTCCAAAGCTTTGGGAATCCAGCGAACCACAGTGAGAGCCATTATCCACAAATGGCGAAGACATGGAACAGTGGTGAACCTTCCCAGGAGTGGCCGGCTGCCCAAAATTACCCCAAGAGCGCAGCGACGACTCATCCAGGAGGTCACAAAAGACCCCACAACAACGTCCAAGGAACTGCAGGCCTCACTTGCCTCAGTTAAGGTCAGCGTTCATGCCTCCACCATCAGGAAAAGACTGGGCAAAAATGGCCTGCATGGCAGAGTTCCAAGGAGAAAACCACTGCTGAGCAAAAAGAACATCAAAGCTCGTCACAATTTCTCCACAACACATCTTGATGATCCCCAAGACTTTTGGGACAACATTCTGTGGACCGATAAGACAAAAGTGGAACTCTTTGGAAGGTGTGTGTCCAAGTATATCTGGCGTAGAAGGAACACTGCATTTCATAAAAAGAACATTATACCAACAGTAAAATATGGTGGTGGTAGTGTGATGGTCTGGGGCTGTTTTGCTGCTTCAGGACCTGGAAGACTTGCCGTGATAAAAGGAACTATGAATTCTGCTGTCTACCAAGAGATCCTGAAGGAGAATGTCCGACCATCTGTTCGTGTACTCAAGCTGAAACCAACTTGGGTTCTGCAGCAGGACAATGATCCTAAACACACCAGCAAGTCCACCACCGAATGGCTGAAGAAAAAAAAAATGAAGACTTTGGAGTGGCCTAGCCAAAGTCCTGACCTGAATCCTATTGAGATGTTGTGGCATGACCTTAAAAAGGCCGTTCATGCTCCAAAACCCTCTAATGTAACTGAATTAGGACAATTCTGCGAAGATGAGTGGGCCAAAATTCCTCCAGGGCGCTGTAAATGCCTCATTGCACGTTATCGCAAACGCTTGGTTGCAGTTGTTGCTGCTAAGGGTGGCCCAACCAGTTATTAGGTTTAGGGGGCAATCACTTTTTCACACAGGGCCATGATGGTTTGGATTTTTTTCACCTTTAATAATAAACACCTTCATTTACAAATTGCATTTTGTGTTTACTTGTGTTGTCCTTGACTATTGTTTAAATTGGTTTGATGTTCCGAAACACTTAAGTGTGACAAACATGCAAAGGAACAGGAAATGAGGAAGGGGGCAAACACTTTTTCACACCACTGTATATACAGTTAGTCTAGTATGTGTGTATATACTCTGCATTAAGGGTAGCCTATATATACAGTGCATTCGGTGGTGTACTGTACATAATACACTTCAAGCGGTGTGTTTATATACATATAGTCTAGTATATACACTGAGCAAAACTATAAACGCAACACTTGTGTTTGCCCCTATTTATTATGAGCTGAACCGAGACAATCCATCCACCTCACAGGTGTGGCATATCAAGATGTTAATTAGACAGCATGATTATTGCACAGGTGTGCCTTAGGCTGCCCACAATAAAAGGCCACTCTAAAATGTGCAGTTTTATCACACAGCACAATGCCACCACCATGCTTGACTGTAGGCAAGACACACTTGTCTTTGTACACCTCACCTGGTTGCTACCACACACGCTTGATACCATCTGAACCAAATATATTTAACTTGGTCTCATCAGATCACAGGACATGGTTCCAGCAATCCCTGTCATGTTTCCAGGACATGGTTCCAGGGATTCCTGGAACCATGTCCTGTGGTCTGATGAGACCAAGATAAACGTATTTGGTTCAGATGGTATCAAGTGTGTGTGGTGGCAACCAGGTGAGGTGTACAAAGACAAGTGTGTCTTGCCTACAGTCAAACATGGTGGTGGGAGTGTCATGGTCTGGGGCTCCATAAGTGCTACCGGCACTGGGGAGCTACAGTTCATTGAGGGAACCATGAATGATAACATGTACTGTGACATACTGAAGCAAAGCATGAACCTCTCCCTTTGGAAACTGGGCTGCAGGGCAGTTTTTCTACATGATAACATGGTTCCAGCAATCCCTGTCCTTTGTCTGCTTGTCTTCAGCAAACTGTTTGCAGGCTTTCTTTTGCATCATCTTTAAAAGAGGCTTCCTTCTGTGACGACAGCCATGCAGACCAATTTGATGCCGTGTGAGGTGTATGGTCTGAGTACTGACAGGCTGACCCCCACCCCTTCAACCTCTGGATATGACACTGAACACGTGCACTCAACTTCTTTGGTATACCATGGTGAGGCCTGTTCTGAGTGGAACCTGTCCTGTTAAACCGCTGTATGGTCTTGGCCACTGTGGTGCTGCAGCTCAGTTTCAAGGTCTTGGCAATCTTCTTATAGCCTAGGCCATCTTTATGTAGAGCAATCTTTTTTTTCATATCCTCAGAGTTCTTTGCCATGAGGTGCCATGTTGAACTTACAGTGACCAGTATGAGAGAGTGAGAGCGATAACACCATCTTTAATACATCTGCTGTACGCTCACTACTTTACATTGTAACAAAGTGTCATTTCTTCAGTGTTGACAGATGAAAAGATAGAATAAAATATTTACAAAAATGTGAGGGGTGTACTCACTTTTGTGAGATACTGTATTCAATGTATCCTATATATACTATATTCAGTGTAGCCTATATATACAGTGCATTTGGTGGTGTACAATTTCTAATGCATTTCAAGTGGTGTATACAGTATATAATACAGTGTAGTGCAGTGTTACAAAAAAAAACTCATGTCCGAAAAGCCACCAAGCTGCATCTGTGTCAACAGTGGTGGTCGTGGACATGGGGCATCTTCTACAGGTGGCCCTGTAGTACGCTTGTCATTTTTTTCTGATGCTGGTCATGTTATTGAGCCACAACATGCAGAAGAATTGGTGGAGTGGCTAATGAAGCTGTCCTACTACTCCTCATACTCTGACACCCAGGCTCAGAGTAGTTTGCCTTCCAGCGCAGCTGCCAAAGTGGCCTATTCCACTGGCTACTTGTCCATAGTTACTTCATCTGTAGGCCCACCATCATGCACGGAAGAGTCCTCAGAATTATTATTTAACCACAGTGTCATTTACATGCTGCTGGAAGATGTGCAGCGATTTGAAGGCACCAATGTTGGTTCTTAGGTTGAGGAAGGGAGTAACGTGAGCCTAGAGAGAGGGGGTGCCACAGAAGGACAGCTGCAGCGTACTGCCAAGTTTTCTCCAGTGATGAGGAGGGAGGGGATGATGAGTTCATTGACTGTTCATTGACTGTACTTGGGTGCTTGACAGAAGAGAGGAGAAAAGTGAGGAGGAGGAGGCAGAACTCCAATGATGCAGGATGTCCTCCAGGGGGCAGCTTAAGGGCAGCCACCCTTTTGCATCACACCACAGAGTTCCGCAGGTGCAGGGCGCTGCTGACTCCCCTCTGACTTATAAAAGTTCCTTGGTATGGGTCTTTTTGATGTGTGTGCAGCAGATGGCAACGTTGCTGTTTGCAGCCTATGTCTGAAGTGATTCAAGCATGGGCAAAACAGCAGCCGCTTGGGCACCACATGCTTGACCAGACATATGATGACCTACCATGCAGTCTGTTGGCAACAGCACTTGAAAGACACACATCATAGACAAAGGCAGACTTCTGCTTGCTCCTCATCTGGCATCTCAAACCCTACTGAGAGGAATGAAGGTATAGCAATAGGTGTGACAGGTACTTCCAGCCAATCTGCTAGAAGTGCACTGCGAGTTGATTTTAGCAGTAAAATTTCCCTACCCCATTTGCTGAACCGTAAAAAGAAATTCAGTCCCAGCCATCCACATGCTTAGTGTCTAAATGCTAGCTTGGACAAATTTCTAGCACTGCAACTGCTGCCTTTTCAGCTGGTGCCCCCTTTCGTGAATTTGTGGAATGTGTTGTACCACAGTAGCAGGTTCAAAAATGGCATTTCTTCTCACATAAGGCCATTCTAGCTCTCTATCGTCATGTGGAAGGCAATTTTTTAGCTTAGTTGAAGAGGGCGGTCAGCAGTAAGGTTCATATTACCGTGACTCATGGTCCAGCAGGCATGGGCAGGGATGATGCCTTTCCTTCACGGTGCACTGGTAACTCTGCTGGCAGCTGGGAAGGATGCAGGGTTCAGTGTTGTTGGAGCTTGTTCCGCCACCACGCCTCCAAAAAGCTAGTGGTGATTCTGCCTCAGCTCTCGGCTCCACCCCCTCCTTTTCTTCTTCCTCTATGGCCTGCAGAATTGTCCCCTGAACTAGCAGTGCTATGCAAGCAGTCAGGCTAAAAGATGCCATGCTGTACTTGAGTTGGTCTGCCTAGAGGACAGGAGAAACACTGGGGCAGAGATTCTGTCAGTTCTGCAGGGGCAGGCTCAGAGGTGGTTGACGCCATGCCAGCTTCAGGAAGGAATGGTTGTATGCAACAATGGCACCAACCTTCTCTCCGCCCTCCGACAGGGACACTTGACCTATGTTTGGCACACGTCCTGAATTTGGTGATACAGCATTTCTTGACCAGGTACTCAGGACAAACTGTTTCTGAGGCTTGATTTGGTCAGAGGAAGATCAGTGGATGCCTTTAAACAATTTTTCAGTCCTCAGCGCTAAGGTCTGATAGGCTCAACCAACTATTGCCAGCGTCTGCATTATATGGTGCAGGGATATCTAAGGGCAAGAGCAGACTTGGAGACCTTTCCAACAGAGCATCCACTGGATTACCGGGTCTTGAGGATGGATCACTGGCCAAAACTTGCTCAATATGCAATCGAGCTACTGGCCTGTCCTGTATCCAGTGTGCTTTCTGAATGCACATTCAGTTCTACTGGAGGGTTTGTAATAGATCAAAGAGTGCGCCTGTCCACAGATTCCGTTGATAAGCTCCCATTTAAAAAAAATAATCAGTCTTGGATCAGCAGTTATCAAGCACCTGATGCTGAATTAACTGATTGAATTTGCTATGGATCTAGGATACCTTAAAGACAATCCACAATCTTGATGATGCTAGCTTCTAACAATATTTTTGGTTTAGGGCACCACCACTACCTAACGCCCACTTTTTTCTGCCCCTGTTTAACAAGGGCATGTAATTAAACTTTTTGAAATAATATTTAACTGTAGGGCCTGTTCCTGCTCCCAACAAGAGTAACTGTTAGGTTTTACAGTGTTTTAGCACCACCACCACCCAAGGTCCAATCTTTCTGCCCATGTTTAACTGGGACATGTAATTACACTTTTTGAAATAATATTTAACAGCAGGGCCTGTTCCTGTGCTCAACAAGAGTACCTGTGAGGGGTTACAGATTTGTGGCACCACCAAAACCAAAGGCCCAATTTTTCTGCACCTGTTTAACAGGATAATGTAATTAAACACCAAAATGTAAAAAAAAATGTCATGGGCCCCCTAAAATCCATGCCAGACCTTTATTTGAGCATGCAATCTGGCAGGCCGCAGAAAAATGGGGGGGGGGGGGGGGGCGGAGAGTGCTCTCCCTCCTGAAATGTACCAAAGCACCTTGTCCCTACCCCCACAACCCTTGTCCGGTTATTGTGGGGGTCTGCGGGCGGGTGGCTTATCGGAATATGTAAGCCCCCTTTAAAAAAGGGGCCCCCAGATTATGACCCCCCCTTATGTGAATGGGTATTGGGTGCATCAGGCACATTGTATCCCTACCCATTCACCAAAAAAAGTGTCAGAAAGTAGAAACCACACTACACAATTTTTGACAAGTCCTTTACTAAAAAAAGAAAAAAGTGTCCTGTGATGTCCATCCATCTTCATGGCGCCAACGGACCAGAAAAATAGAAAAACAAAACAAAAAACCTCTGCCTCGATGTGAGGCGTCCCGACGACTGGTATCTCTTGGCTGTGACAGCTGTTATATAGGCAAGGGCAGGGCCACCCAGTGATGTCATGTGCCATTAGAGGGGGGGTTGGGTCATCCAGTTACATCAGCGGGTGGCCCCGCCCTTGCCTATATAAGAGCTGCCACAGCTAAAAATACAGCAGTCGGCGAGACAACTCCCATGGAGGTGGGGCATTTTCTTTTTTTCCCTTTTTTCAGGTCTGTCGTCGCCATGATTGAAGATGGATGGACATTGCAGGATACTTTTTTTTTTTAAAGGAATTGTCAGAAACTGTCTTCTGATGTTTTTACTTTTTTGATATTTTTTTGGTGGATGAGTAGGGGTACAATGTACCTGATACACATTCACATGGGGGGCTGGATCTGGGGGGCCCCTTGTTAAAGGGGGCTTACAGATTCTGATAAGCCACCCGCCGCAGACTCCCACAACCACAAAGCAAGGGTTGTAGGAATGAGGCCCTTATTCCCATCAGCATGGGGACAAGGTGCTTTGGGGGATCCCAAAGCACCCTCCATGTGTTTAGGGCATGTGGCCTGGTATGGTTCACCAGGGGGGCACTCTCTCATTCCCCTCCACTTTTCTTGCCAGGTTGCATACTCGGATAAGGGTCTGGTATGGATTTTGAGGGGACCCTTACTTCATTTTTCTTAATTTTGGCATGGGGTTCCCCTTAAAATTCATACCAGATCTGAAGGACCTGGTATGGATTTTGGGTGGGACTCTCACACCATTTTTATTTTTTTATTTTGTAGTGGTGTTCCCATTAATATCCATACCAGACCTGAAGGTCCTGGTATAGACTGGGGGGGAGGGGTGGTTGGTTAACCTACACTGTTTTTTTATTATTATTTTATGTATATTGCTGGGATCCAGCAATATATTACAGCCGCAAGCAATTTTAAATGTTTTTTTTCCTTTAGAAATGAAATTTTACTGTGGCATTTCATTTCTATTCTTTCACTTTAAGCATTATTAAAATCGCTGCACCTGATAAAAAAAAAAGGCTGTTTTAAAAACTTTACCCGGGTCCCCAAACACTTTTTGTGGCAATAACTTGCATATAAGCCTTTAAAATGAACACTTGATTTTCACATTCGTGTCCCGTAGACTTTAACGGTGTTTGCACAAATGTTTTGTCTGTTTGCATGTTCTAGTGCAAACTGAACCGGGGGGGGGGGGGGGTGTTTGGCTCATCCCTAGTAGCTGAGTGCAACTTATAGATAGCACCCATCTTTATGCTTCATTTATCTGATTACCCACTTGTTATGCCCTGTACACACGGTCAGACTTTCCGATCGGAAAATGTGCGATTGGATCGTGTTGTCGGAAATTTTTTTCTTTCGGAATTTCCGACACATAAAGTTTGAGAGCAGGATCTAAAATTTTCTGCCAACAAAATCCAATTGTTTAAATTCTGATTGTGTGTAGACAATTCCGATGGACAAAGTGCCATGCATGCTCAGAATAAATTACCAGACGAAAGCTATTGGCTACTGGCCCGTTTATAGTCCCATGGTACGTTTTGTACGTCACCGCGTTCAGAACGATCGGATTTTCCAACAACTTTGTGCGACCGTGTGTATGCTAGACATTACTCTCCAAGTATTTTTGTAAGGCCATCATCCCCTTGTCCTGAGGTTCTCTCATAGACCTCCACAGACAATCATAATCTATTAAAAAAATAAGGCATCTACAGAGTGCTATTTAAACTAGATGGTTTGAATCTAGGCCGGTTCCGCAGAACCCATTTTTGTTCTGTAAATTATATTTTTAGATTTGAACCATTCTGCCAGATTTTACATGTGATTATTGCAAGTAGCTGGTATAGCCGCTAGTAATAATCACTGACTTCTCCCGGCAGAGGTGACCTTCCCCCGCAATCTGCCGGGAGAGGACAATGTCTCTGCAGGAGAGATTCCCACATTAACGATGTCTGTGTTGATGGTGGCATTCTTTCCTGCAACTGATGCGCGCAGGAAGGAAATTTGCTCCTTCTAGGGCCAGCCTCACCAAAGTTACTGAGATTGTAAATTAAAAAAAATAAATAAAACTGTTGCATTCAATCTGTATAATATTTTTATATTCAATCTGTATAATATTTTTATAATATTATGTTTTCTTTTCCAAATATATATTCTTATGTTTTTATCTCTGTTGAATTCTTAGGACAAAAAACAGTGATAGAAATAGAAAGATGACCTAGACAGTTTTTGTAAGTGCACACTCTACATGATTTTTTATTAGATTAAATGCACATTATAGCCTTTTGATTGTATACGCTCACCAGTGGGCAGAATATTCTGATAATTATGGAAACAAATCAAATAATTAAATGCTTATAAATATAGGTAATGTTCTTGTCACAGTGTATTCATTAACCAAAGCTATGTCATTTGGTTTCATATTAACATTGCTGAGGCTTGAGCAAGAGTCTAGCACTCAAATTATATAGACACTGCAGGATAATATAGTAAGTAACATGAGATAAAGTGTAATGTTATATTAGTAAAAATAGATCTTTTCTAAACAGTAAATATAGCATAGGTAAAGTGAAAGTCCATTAATCAGGGATCTTGTTTTACATTGGTGATTCATTCTGTGAACATACAGGCTGCGTTCCTACAGGAGCATTTTAGGATATCAGTGTAGGTATAGCCAATCTTCCTTCCATTATTACATTCCAGTTGGATGTTCATGGGCGTAGTTTTGGTTGCCTGGCAGCAGGTGCAGTCGTGTTCCTGCATTTTTGGAAAGTTGGGGTTTCTGAAAAAATATATATAATTTTATTTGAAAGTCTATTTTATTATGAACAATAAAATGATACTCAAATATGAAAGGACTAGGTCTTTCTTAGAACAGCCACAATGACATCAATGACCCCCACCATATATATACTTCATGTCTCTGTGGTCCTTACCAGCTTCAAACAGTTATTTACATTACTGGAACATGCAACACAATCAGTGTGAATTCATTTTGTTTACGAAACTACCATAGCCTTATTCATTCCTTATTCAAAAAAGCTTTGTACTCAGCAATTCTTTGGGAATTTCCTTGTATGTGAGGACAGCAAAGGATCACCCACAACCTGAAGGGTAGTGTTAATTGAATGGTTCGACCCGAACATGAGTTCAGGCCGAACACTGGCTGTCCAACATTATTCCTCCAGCATCCACATTTTCAGGGTGTTTGGCCAGTGTTCACCCTGCTGAAGGCCCTGCAATGCACTGAGCGCTGCACAGTATAAGCTGGTTGTTAAGGAGCGAGCCATATAAGGGTCTGGTATGGAGTGAGGGGAACCCCCGCTATTTTTTTCTTTATTTTATCAATAGCCAGGTTCCAGCAATTGCAACCACAAGTCATTTTAAATGGGATTTGACTCTTTTTTTGCTTTAGAAATGTACTTTTTGCTGCAGCATGTTCTATATATGCTACAGAGGCACCACTTTACAGGTAGACTAAGGGGACACCCAGGCACTATATTTAACCACTTGACCACTGGGCACTTAAACACCCTTAATAAACAGACCAATTTTCAGCTTTCGGTGCTTTCACATTTTGAATGACAATTACTCAGTCATGTAACACTGGACCTATATGAAATTTTTGTCCTTTTTTTCATACAAATGGAGCTTTCTTTTGGTGGTATTTAATCACCGCTCGTTTTTTTTATTTTTTGTGCTATAAAAGAAAAAATACAGAAAATTCTGTAAAAAATAAATTTTTCTTTGTTTCTGTTATAAAATTTAGCAGATTAGTAATTTTTTCTTCATAAATTTTGGCCAAAATTTATACTACTACATATCTTTGGTAAAAATAAGTACAAATTGGTGGATATTATTTGGTCTTTGTGAAAGTTATAGAGTCCACAAGCTATGGTGCCAATATCTAAAAATGTATCACACCTAAAGGACTGATGACCTATTTCAATTCTTGAGACCCTAACATGCCAGAAAAGTACAAATATCGCCCAAATGACCCCTTTTTGGAAAGAAGACATTTCAAAGTATTTAGTAAGAGGCATGATGAGTTTTTTGAAGTTCTTTGCAAAAATCAAGATTTTTTAACTTTTTTTTTTTTCACTAAATTGTCACATTATCAGTTTATTTCTCACACACAGCATATGCATACCACAAATTATACCCCAAAACACATTCTGCTATTACTCCCGAGTACGGTGATACCACATGTGTGAGACTTTTACACAGTGTGGCCACATACAGAGGCCCAACATGCAGGGAGCGCCATCAGGCGTTCTGGAGCACCCAGGACAATTCTGAAATTTCTCTCCTACATGTAAAAATCATCATTTATTTGATAGAAAATTACATAGAGTCCCAAAACATTATATATGTTTTTTCAGCAAAGACCCTGGAGAATACAATGGTGGTCGTTTCAATCTCGCACGGTATTTGCGCAGCAATTTTTCGAATGCTTTTTTTTGGAAAAAAATCAGTTTTGTGCTTAAAAAAAACAAACAAAGTAAAGTTAGCCCAATTTTTGCATAATGTGAAAGATGAAGTTACGCTGAGTAAATAGATACCTAACATCTCACTCTTCAAAATTGCACACGCTCGTGGAATGGCGCCAAACGTCGCTACTTAAAAATCCCCATAGGCGACAATTTTTTTTTTTTTTTTACTGGTTATATGTTTTGAGTTACAGAGGAGGTCTAGGGCTAGAATTATTGCTCTCGCTCTAACGTTCGCAGCGATACCTCACATGTGTGGTTTGAACACCGTTTTCATATGTGGGCGGGACTTACGTATGCGTTCGCTTCTGCATGCAAGCACATGGGGACAGGGGCGCTTTAAAAAAAAAAAAATATTGTTCATTTTACTTTATTCATTTTAGTTTGACATTTTTTTCCACAAAAATAATATTTTTGATCACTTTTATTCCTATTACAAGGAATGTAAACATCCCTTGTAATAGGAATATGGCATGGCAGGTCCTCTTTACAGTGAGATATGGGGTCAATAAGACCCCGCATCTCACCTCTAAGCTGGGAAGCCTGAAAAAAAAAAAAGATTCTGGCTTTGATCGTATTGGCGAGTCGGTAGAAGCACCGGAGGGCGGCGGGAGGGGGGGATGTCTATGGCTGGGTATTGCAGGGTATCACCGACTATGGCTGGGTATGGCTGGGTATCTCCGAGTATGGCTGGGTATCTCAGAGTATGGCGTTGCAGAGTATTGCATTGCAGAGCATTGCAGGATATTGGCAGTGTTGCAGAGCATTGCAGAGTGTTGCAGGGTATTGGCGGGTGTTGCAGAGCATTGCAGAGTGTTGCAGGGTATTGGCGGGTGTTGCAGAGCATTGCAGAGTGTTGCAGGATATTGGCGGGTGTTGCAGAGCATTGCAGAGTTTTGCAGGGTATTGGTAGGTGTTGCAGAGGATTGCAGAGTGTTGCAGGGTATTGGGGGGTGTTGCAGAGTGTTGCAGGGTATTGGCGGGTGTTGCACAGCATTGCAGTGTTGCAGGGTATTGGCGGGTGTTGCAGAGTGCTTCAGGGTATTGGCGGGTGTTGCAGGGTATTGGCGGGTGTTGCAAAGCATTACAGTGTTGCAGAGTGTTGCAGAGTGTTGCAGAGTGTTGCAGGGTAATGCAGAGTATTGCAGAGTGTTGCAGAGTAATGCAGAGTATTGCAGAGTATTGCAGAGTAATGCAGAGTATTGCAGGGTATTGCAGAGTATTGCAGGGTATTGCAGAGTATTGCAGAGTAATGGCAGGGTATTGCAGAGTATTGCAGGGAATTGAGGGGTTAATTTTCGGTGAGCAGCGATGTGGGCACTGCAGATGCAGCCCACAGTGCTGCTGACACCGATCTGTTCCCCCTCTGCTGTACCGATCAGTACAGAGAGGGGGAGGGAGGAACCGGCGTCATAACATTTGACGGAGCGATCACGTGGTAAACGTGGTTTACCGTGATCCGTGATGCGCCGGGTCCTGTGGACCCAGCGGTCATGGATGCTCTCGAGTGCACGCCCCAGGGGGCACGCAAGAGTAGAATTCTGGGAGGACGTCATATGACGGCCTCCCAGAGTTAAACAACCACCCTGTAGCCGTCATTCGGCTATGGGCCGGTTGTTAAGTGGTTAAAGGAATTTTTCATTTATATTATTGCACTTTAACCACTTCCCGACCAGCGCACGACGATGTACGTCGACAGAATGGCACGGGCAGGCATATTGGCGTACAGGTACGTCCAATATTCAATGCCGCCCTGCCATCGGGAGCGCGCCGCCGGCGGTGTGCTCCCGCGCTGGTCGGGACCCCCGTGAGTCCGGGCGCGGGACCCTAAGACTCGATCGCCACGGGCATCCCCGCGATCGTCTCACGGAGCGGCCGAATGGAGGAAATGCCGTGTAAACAGCATTTCTCCATTCTGCCTAGCAACTAGTGACGCTGATCTCTGCTCCATGTGATTGGAGCAGAGATCAGTGTTCACTAAATGAAAGCCCAACCCCCCCACAGTTAGTAACACACCCCTAGGAACACTTAAACCCTACACTGCCACCCCCTGGTTAACCCCTTCACTGCCAGTGTCATTTACACAGGAATCACTGCATTTATATAGCAGTGATTACTGTATAAATGACAATGGTCCCAAAAATGTGTCAAAAATGTCCGATGGGTCCCCCACAATGTCGCAGTCACAATAAAAATCGCTGATCGCCGCCATTACTAGTAAAAAAAATAATAATAAAAAATGATTAATAAAAATGCTATAAAACTATCCCTATTTTGTAAACGCTATAACTTTTGCGCAAACCAATCAATAATCGCTTATTGCGATTTTTTTTACCAAAAATATGTAGAAGAATACGTATCGGCCTAAACTGAGGGAAAAAAATGTTTTTTTATATATTTTTGGGGATATTTATTATAACAAAAAGTAAAAAATAATGCGTTTTTTTTTTAAAAATTGTCGCTCTATTTTTGTTTATAGCGCAAAAAATAAAAACCGCAGGGGTGATCAAATACCACCAAAAGAAAGCTCTATTTGTGGGAAAAAAAGGACGTCAATTTCGTTTGGGAGCCACGTCGCACGACCGCGCAATTGTCAGTTAAAGCGACACAGTGCCGAATCGCAAAAAGTGGTCTGGTCTTTGACCAGCAAAATGGTCCAGTCTGCAAGTGGTTAAGCATCATTAAAATCACTGCTCCTGGAAAAAAAACAATTGTTGCATTGATATATATCCCCCAGGACAGTACCCAGAGCCCCGTACCCTTGTTATGGCCATTACTTGCATACAAGCCTTCAAAATGGCACTTTTGATTTTTCCTGTTCAACTCCCATAAACTTTAATGGGGTTCAGATTAGAACTTTTCACCTGTTCAGGAGTTCTGCTGCGAACCAAACAGGGTTTTTTTTCGGCCCATCTCTACTGAAGGGGAAAAGAAAGCCAGAGCCCACAGGAGCAAAGAGTATGGTAAGTATTACATCTTAGCCAACATCCCATAGAAGTAATGTGCATTTAACCCACTTTTTTGAGTTGGGATTTAACATGGAAGAAAAAAGAATTATGTAATTCACTTTGAAATCTTGACTCAAACTGTGATCAGGCTGTACTCACTGCTGTGAGTGCTGGCCAGGGGAGGAACTTGTCTCGGCTCCAAGCGATAATGTTACAGAGGGTATGTCCCAAGAGCCGCACATCAATGCGGTCTGCGCTTGTGGTAAAGTGAATGGCAGTCACAACCAGGACTCCTGCCAGACCATGCCCCTCCACCCGTCGCCTGACGGGGGACCAGGCTGAGACTGCCACTGACTTCACCACAAGCGCGTCTGCATTGATGTGAGGATCTCGGGACATACCCTCTGTTACATTATCGTTTGGAGCTTTGATTTAAACTCCCATCCTCATCTCAATTTTTTGAATCATCTGCTATATCATTCTAACAATATTTCTGTGATTCCCTCTGCAGTTTGCAGTGCTTAGTTACTTAGGACTCAAAAAAGGAGATGTGATGCTAAAGCCTTCTGTTGGCTGATTCTTGGTCACAGTGCAAAAGTTAGTGCACTCCTATGACCCAGAAGAAAGGTATAATAAAAAAAGCTTTGGCCATACTTCTCTTTTAATTTAAGTACCTATTGATATGAAATAGTAAAGCTCTTCCCCTGCTTCATGAAGACACAACTACTATTGCTACTACTATTGATAATTCTCAATACATCTCAGTGCCCATTTCAAAGTGAAATACATGCAATTAAAATGTAGAAACGTGTGCCCCTATGGACATACAGTAGGTTTATCAGTTTATACATATGCCTTTCATGCCTTTAATGAAAGGTTGCTAGACAGCATATAATCATTTGATTGTCATCATAGGATTTTGATAGAAATGTCTTTACAGGGACTCCTGACCTCACCTGCCAATTTGGGCCCACTTTTAAAAATAAAAAAGATTGGCCATTAGACTATTGTTTTCTTTTATTAGAGAATATGGATTTGATTTACTAAAGGCAAACAGGTTGTTCAATTTGCAAAATAATTTGAAAAGGGTTTTGCCTTTGATTAGTGAATGTGATGAGAATTCACTTTGAAAAAATACCCCACCATGTGCAAGGAAATATATATATATATATAAAAAAAATAAAAAAATAAACAAAAATTGTATCTTTTGCTTGTAAATGATTGGATGATGGAAGTCAGCACAGCTTTTCCACATTCACTAAGATAAGAGATAATGCCTTTGCAATGTGAAAATTCTCATGAAAAGTGAACAGCCTAAGCCCTTGTACACACGGTTAAACATTCTGACAACCAAATCCGTCGGATTTTGTCCGACGGATTTTGTCCAAAACTGTTGCATACACAAGGTCGGACAAAGTTGTTGGAAAATCCGATTATACATAACGTAATGATGTTATTTCATTAGGACGGGATTACGTTCAGGCTAGTAGCCAATAGCTTTGGTCTAGGAATTTGATCTGAGCATGCATGGCACTTTGTCCGTCGGAGTAGGCTACACATGATTGGAGTATGTCCGATCGGAGCATTTTGTCGAAAAATTTTACAGACAAGCTGGAAAACTTGGTCCGTCGGAGTATCCGGAGTAACAATCCTATGGAGACCACACACAGTCGGATTATCCGACAAAGCGGTCCGATAGGACACATTTTGTCGGAATCTCTGACCGTGTGTACAAGGGCTAATTGTCATAAAAAGGCTAAAAGTACAAGCATGCTCATGGACAAGAAGTATGGAAAACGTCTTCAGAGACTGACTGGGTATTTTGAGATATCATTGTACAATCTGAAGTCCATGGATGTCTAAAGGCACAAAAAACTGGAAGGAGAAAATACTTTTATTAGTGCTGTCTATAATCCAACTGGGGAAATTTCGAGCTGTGGGTGTACTTCTGTTTTAATTCACAACAGGTCTCCAAAAACCTGTTCTGGCAATGTCTGTCTAAGATAGGAATTCCCTTAACTTGAAAGATTTCCACTAACTTGCTGTTGTGTCTTAGGAGCAGGGAATAAAATGAAACTCTTCCCATGGTACACAGATATTAATAAATAAACTGGCTATCTCTACTTTCTAAACGCAAATCGGCTACATATACAATTTAAAGAGTTGCATGGCCAGAGCCATTGTGCTGCACAGTATACTGTAGAACAGACTTTCTCAACCCTTTCAACATGTAGGAACCCTTGAAATAACCTTTCGGTCTCAGGGAACCCCTGTTAAAAATGTCTAAACCTACAAATCATGATACATCAGTGGGATAGTCAATGGAAGAGTGCTCCTTACATTTGTGGTCTTGGGGAAGAATGTCCCCCTACAGATAGCTAAAAAGATCATTGATGTCACTGGGAACTTATCTGAGAGGCAAAAATTGGTCATTGTTTAAGGAACCCCTAGCAACCATTGGAGGAACCCTGGTTGAGAAACCCTGCTGTAGAATTTACTCCACACCAAGAAACTATAAATCCAGATCCTCCCACTCATACTCAGCTCAGAGATTATGCTTTTTTCTTATACATTCATTTGCTTAAAAACACATATCCATACCTAGAAACAGAGCTACAGTAGCCTCCACAGTTAGTAAGAGTCACATTGGCCTTACAACCACCACTTTCAATGAGCTTCCATGACTTCATTACATCACATTTGCCTGTGTCAAAGGAAAACAATGGAAAATGGCATTATATATTCTGTATTCAAAAGACACTATCCATAAATTGCATAGTTTTCAAAATTTGATTCCAGAAAAGAACCTGTGAGAATAAGAATATTGAAACTGCCATTACTGTCTTTGCTGATTTGTTTTTAAAGGTGCAGGCTTTATTCTGTTATTCTGATCCAGTGTTTACTACCTAATAGAATACTGTAATGCTGCGTACACACGATCAGACTATCCGGCGGACTTGGTCCGGCGGACCAGAGTCCGCCGGATAAACCGCCCGCGTGTGTTAGAAAGCAGTTGTGACTCAAAAATTGTCCACCAGACTTATATAGGGACAATGGGTGGGATCTCCGGGTGATGTCCCCACCCCTTATGATGTCACAGTCCCAGCATCCACTGGGACCAATGGCCAGGGTTGTCGGGAAGAGGCCATTGTCCTCATCAACATGGGGACCAGCGCCACCCCCTTTCCTGATAGGCCGGGTTGCGTGTTCGGATAAGGGATTGATATGGACCTTGGGGGGGACCTCCACATCATTTTTTTGGCGTAGGGCTTCCATACCAGGTGACGGGGCCAGCGATGTGTCAATCTCGCCGCGGAAGGCAGCGACATCGACTTCCTTCGCTAGTCCCGGCTACCTGGAGCCGCATTAAAAATGATGGACTTTCCTCCGTGTGTGGGCAAGTCCGTTCATTTCAAAAGTACGGCGGACTCCCACCATAGTCCGGTTGTGTGTGGGCAGGTCCGCTCATTCGGAAAGTCCGGTGGACTTTCCGGCGGTTTGTCCACCAGACTAAGTCCGCCGGATAGTCTGATCGTGTGTATGCGGCATTAGAAGTATACTACTTGTGAAGTTTGAACAACACAATCTCCAGCTCAACATATTTCTTCCAGGGCTGTAACTTGCTTGAACTTGTTCTCACTTGTGAATAGTTTGAATAGTTTCAAACTATATATTTAGTATTCTATAAATGTCTTGTATTTATTTAGAAAATATTCAGTTAATGTCGCTTTGTATTTTGTATTATATATATGTATTATAGACTTGTGCACAACGGAAATTTTCATTTAGTTTCGGTTCGTTGCCATTCGTAAAATACATCATTTCGTTCTGTTATATTCGTTATGTTACGTTAATACGTTTTCGGATAATTTGTTATTATTTCTAGAGTGTCAAATTCATTTGTTCGTATTAGTTTAAATTAGCTATTTATGTATGTATAGACATTCGTGATAATGATTCGTAGTTTGGAAAGTCGTTTGTTTATTGAATCTTTTAACACACACAATGACAACGTCTCTTCTCCTCGGCTCAAATACAATACAACACCCATCTAATTCAGTTCTCAGGAATGCACTTTGCCAGTAATCCATCCTCTGGCACAAAATTAATTAGCTGATTGGACTATAAGATTTACTTTGAGCTGACCTTTTGTTTCATTAGATCTTTAAAGAATTAACGAATCATGTCAAATTCATTCAAATTCATTCGTTATATTTCTTTCGTATTCGTTGTAATTCGTTATTTTTTTATTCGGACATTCGGATGCATCCGAATGTCCGAAAGATGCAAAATTCTGCCGAATTTCGATTAGTTACGAAACTAATTGCACAAGCCTAATGTATTATATGTTTGTATTTTGCAAAGAGTATACAGTTTATAAATATAGTTTTAATGCCTATTCAGTTAAGATCACCTAAGTGCATTCCAGTAACATCAAAACAAGGATGTTTAAAAATTTACAGTTCATATCCTTTAAAAATCAGACACAGTCCAAGTAGAGAAGGCTGTTTGCTGCCAGCATGCTGCAGAGAATGACCCTTGTTCTCTGTGGGGAAGCAGTGGTCCCTCTGTAGAGGTCCAAAACATTTCCTGCTGAGTCAAACATATTAATCTGCAATCTACAAATTACTGACTACCTGTCTGGTCTGCTTTCTACAGAAAAACAAACTTTGTGTATCTTTTTGTTGTGATAGACCTGGAAGGTATTTATGTGATTTTACGTGAAAGGTTTTTTTTTGTCTATTAAAAGTCAACCGCTACAAAAAGCATAGCTGCCGGCTTTTAATAAACACACCTGTCCCACCATCCAGCGATGCCATCGCCCGAAGCCTCACTTCTCTCCCCCTCCTGTCCACGATGCCGGCATTGCAAGTGTGGGCACCCAGCTGTGACAGCTTGCATTTTCAAGCCCAGTACACACTGTGCATGCGCGAGTCATGCTGCATGTCCTGAATGGCCGGGCAATCTTCTGGGACCTGTGACATGTCCCAGAAGATTGCAGGGAAGGTGCGGGAGAGAAGGTGACCGAGCGGAAGTGGGAGCTGTTAAAACCCCCAAAAAAATTACATGCCACATGTCCTTAAAGTGTAAATTCTACTTTTGGGTGGAAATCCGCTTTAAATTGAGCTTTAATACTTCAAAGTTTCTTTCTTTAGCTTCTCTAAAATTAGTATCTCAATTTCCAGTTACTGAAGCATCAACCTGTTTCCCTGATGCTAGGTTCTTTCTATTTGCCTGGCAGTTTATTTTACTAGTTTGTATATGGGTGGATAAAAGGAAGTGCAGAGCCAATGTTACAGATAGATAAAGTTTGGTAAAAGAAGAACAAAAGAGGTGCAAAACAATCAAAATTATTCAGATAAGTCCATAAAGTCCTTAGATTACGAGTCTCAAACTGGCAGCCCTCCAGCTGTTGCGAAACTACAAGTCCCATCATGCCTCTGCCTGTGGTGGTCATGCTTGTAACTGTGAGCCTTGCAATGCCTTGTGGGTAGTTTGGCAACACCTGGAGGGCTACCCGTTTGAGACCCCTGCCTTAGATGGATTGTAAATGGTGCTTATAAAGAAATGTGACATAGAGACCTTCACCATCAAACCACATGTACAGCCTTAAATTTTACCTTACAGTCAGAAAGTGCAGTCTGATATCAACCTTCAGAAATGAAGCACCTCTCAAGATCTCTCTTGGGCAAACAAATATGAAAGTTGTTCCTATCCTGATGACCATCAGGACTTCCAATAGGTAAAAGTAAAAAAGAAAGATAGAAGTATCTCATAGTGTAGTAGTTTTTTTAAAAGTAACCATTTATTTCAAGTAAAAATTATTCACTTACATTTAAAACCATAGAAAATCGCACAGGAATGTTTCCAACCAACAAGGTGGCCGCTGCGTATGGTGCGTGATGACATCATCCACCAAGACTCAACTATACACGTTTCACCATCAATTCACATTGTGGAGTCATGGCAGGTGATGTCATTGCACACTTTTCTATGGTTTTAAATGTGACTGCATCATTTTTAATTAAAATAAATGGTTACCTTTAACAAACCTACTGCACTATGAGATAGGTCTACTTCTTTTTAACTATCACCTATTGTAAATCCTGATGGTCATCAGGATAGGAACAACTATCGTATTTGTTTATCCAGGGGAGATCGCGGTGACATGTTCCATTTCTGAAGAGAGATATTTCATTGGTAAAAGGCTGTCCATGTGGTTTGATGGTGAAGGTCTCTATGTCACATTTATTTAAGAGTGCCGTTTACAATCCATCTAAGGCAGGGATCTTCAAACTACGGCCCTCCAGCTGTTGCCAAACTACAAGTCCCATGAGGCATTGGAAAATTCTGACATTCACAGACATGACTATGCATGATGGGAATTGTAGTTCCTGAACAACTGGAGGGCCATAGTTTGAGGACCCCTGATCTAAGGACTTTATGTACTTATCTGAATATTTTTTGTTGTTTTGCACCTCTTTTGTATATCTTTAACCAGATTTTGTCTATCTGTAACATTAGCGCTGCACTTGCTTTTATCCAACTTTGTCTATATTTTGTCAGCTGCTTGTTTTTTGCCAGTTAGCCTTAGCGCAAAGTATTATTTGTGATTTATTATTTGTATAGGGTTGACACTTTTTCAAAGCATTAAACTATTTTCTGTATCTATGGCGCTCACAGCCTTGAAGTACATTTAGATCTGCTTATGACCTATGCTCTGATTGTTTACTTGGCCTACTATACTGTCCATGCTTATTTTTCTAGGCTTTTAGGAACTATGCAGTAAAATTAGAACAGTAGAAAGTCAACATTAACTTACGTGGCTCACAGAACTGTATTGTGCAACATCCATCAGAACTTGTAAAATTAACCAAAATACCCTGAGAAAATACAAAAAAACATAATCCCATAGTTCTTTTTATCAGCAGTGCAAGCTAAAATATAAACATCACATGCTATCTTCCAAGTTAGAATGAGTGGTATAAAATATTCAAACCAAAAGATACAATGATACACCTCAGATGGGGCACTAGTAGCACAGATATCAACAGGTGTTACCTGTATTTTGTTACACAGGAGGTTACTTATTAAGAGATGGTTAGGAAAGTTCAAACTTAGCTGCAAGAAACTTGAGACACCTATATTTGCAGAAGGTTATGGAAAAAAGAACAGAAGATTGTGTCTTCCTCAAAACACTTATTGGTAATATGCGCACTGCTAATTTTTGTTTTAAAGTTGGCCCAGTCCTAACAGAAACCCATGTGCCCATCTGAAGGCTGCAGCTATAGTAAAGCAGCAGTCCTTGTACAGCAGTTGGAACCCTCCTACTGAGTTACAACTACAGCCTAGCGATTAGTAATGCTCTCTTCTTGAAGTAAGGTAACTACCACACAATTATTTTCGGTTTTTATATATTAATGACATATTATGCAGCTCTTTCACATTCACATAGCACTAATATTAGACTACACTATACTCCTATTATAGTATCCCTCATAGTTATGAAGTCCAGTGGATGGTGAAGAGTGGAATTCAGCAAGGAGTTTAGTGGGACAGTCTTTAATACAGGATGTATAATTACTGACCACCAATGGCATGCAGGGGGGCTTTCCACTGTCCATCAACATACAGAGGTCCTTTCCACTGACAACCAATGTACAGGAGGCTTATCCACTGGCTAACAACAATAAAAGGAGGGTCTTTCACTATCTAAAAATATACAAGTGAAATTTTCACTGTCCACCAATATACAGGAGAGCCTTTCACTATCTATCAACATACAAGGATGCTCTACACCAGGGGTCTCAAACTGGCAGTCCTCCAGCTGTTGCAAAACTACAAGTCCCAGCATTGCAAGACTGACAGTTACAAGCATGACTCCCACAGGCAGAGGCATTATGGGACTTGTAGTTTCGTAACAGCTGGAGGGCCACCAGTTTGGGACCCCTGCACTATCCAACAATATACAGTATAACCTTTGACAGTCTATCAATATACAAGTGAGCTTTTCACATTCCACCAATATACTGGAGAGCTTTTCACTATCTATGAATATACAAGGATGCTCTACACCAGGGATATGCAATTAGCAGACCTCCAGCTGTTGCAGAACTACAAGTCCCATGAGGCATAATAAGGCTCTGACAGCCACATGCATGACACCCAGAGGCAGAGGCATGATGGGACTTGTAGTTTTGCAACAGCTGGAGGTCCGCTAATTGCTTATCCCTGCTCTACACTATCCAACAATATACAGGGGAGCCTTTCAATATCCGCCAATATATATATAGGAGCTTCCCACTGTCCACCAATATACTAGGGAGCTTTCCCCTCACTATATACATGGGGTTTTCTACTGTCCACAAATATACTAAGGTGTTTTCCTCTCACTAAAAAAACAAGTTGTACCAGCGCTCAATCTCCCCCTTCTGTGCTTAAGCGTCCGCTGCAATCCCAGTCCTAGTCCTCCCCCCAGAAAAACCAGGGAAAGTAAATGATGTATATATATCTTTAGGGGATTGGGCCTCCCACTCACTATTTTAACTACCCCCTTCTCAATAGATTACGCTTAATAATACATATATTCACTAAATAATCACTGTGCCCCCATATTATACAAAATATATACACAACACATTAATTTATATTTGCAAAAAATATAGCGTCCTTATTGTGCGATATTTTAATTCGATTGCTCCAACTGTGCCATCTTAATCACTGTTCATCTTCTAATCAAAAATCCACTTGTGTCAACTAAAATAACCAAATCTGTGCCGCCGTCACCAAGCAGAATGGGCACTCACCAGATGTCCCCAATCAGTAAGCCTTCAGTTCATTCAACGGATAACCAATCCACAACGCATTCCTCCCATTAGCAATTCCTCAACGTACATACAAAATTACATGGAACCAATATAGTGTAAAACGGTTTTAACTTTATGGGAAAATCAATAAAAAAAAACGCATTGCACTCACATTTTAATGTGTCTATCGGCCGACACCAAGCCTTTCCAGCAATGAGAAAAACGTTCTAAAATCAGGCAAGCCACTGATGTTCCGCAGGTGGTGATAGTCTCCCTCCACTGGGTCGACCTGTTCCTGGCTTGTATTCAAGGACCGTATGTATCCCACAACTCCTACGTGTTTCACATTTGAGCGTCGTCAGGAAGCTGTGGGAGCCCTCCCCAAACCCCCCTTTTTATAATGCCCCCAATTACCTGTTACTGTGCCACCGGAAGTGACGCTGCCGCCATCTTGATACCGGAAGTACATACTTACATTATACTGATTCCATTTAATTTTGTATAAATATACGGACGTTGAGGAATTGCTAAAGGGAGGAATGCGTTTGGTTATCCGTTGAATGAACCAAAGGCTTACTGATTGGGGACATCTGGTGAGTGGCCATTCTGCTTGGTGACGGTGGCACAGATTTGGTTATTTTAGTTGACACAAGTGGACTTTTGATTAGAAGATGAACGGTGATTAAGATGGGACAGTTGGAGCAATCGAATTAAAATATCGCACAATAAGGACGCTATATTGTTTTCCTCTCACTACATACATTTCATACAATTTAAAAATTGGATGAAAGGTTTAGTGCTTTTTGATAAACAGTATTTTATATACAACTATATAGATCAGACTGAAGTGAGGGACAAGTGAGGAGGAAAGAGGGATAGAGGGACTTTCCAAATCAGGGACATTCCCTCAAAAATCAGAGACAGTTGGGAGCTATGTCTGTGTAATGATTTTAAATTGATTTTCACTGGAAAATGCTTTAGAGTGCCTATTTTTTATTAGTGGAAAAGAACATTCTTTTCCGATCTCCAGTGCTCTATACCAATGTTTCTCAACTCCAGTCTTTAAGTTTCCCCAACAGGTCATGCTGTCAGGATTTCCCTCAAATGAAACGGTTGTGGTAATTACTAAGGCAGTGAAACTGATCAAATTACCTGTACAAAATAATGGAAAGCCTGAAAACATGACCTGTTGAGGGTACTTGGGGACTGGAGTTGAGAAACATTGCTAGTCTATACCATAATAGATGAATAACATTACCATTATCATTTATTGCATCTTCACACAGAATAATTGCATTTCAGAATAAGGGAGTGGATAGGTCTGACTAGGTCAGTTAGAGTGTACTGGAAAATGTTAAACCCTGGTGCCTACGGGACTATGGAGTCATATTTAGACATATTTAGATATACACAACTGCTATAAAAAGATATTGTGCAATGTCTATCAGACTGAAAATGTATTTCTGTGACTTTGATTGAACTTTAATTTTTAAAATGTCGGACATTTCTGCATTTTGAAAAGACTGTTTGATAAATCAGCACAGATTCCTAATCTACCTTCATATTTTAAGAACAATGAAAGCATACTGTACATAAGAGACTAGAATACTGTACCTTGTCGCAGTCTATAGGCTTTTGCCGTGGGCATGACATGACCTTTTTGACAACCATAAATGTGTCCCGTTCACAATCATAACTTGTGCAGTTGTCTCCTGGAGGGTTCCAGAAACTTCCAGGCTATTAGAAAAAAAATTTTTTTTGAAGAATATGATGCTTAAAAAGACCAGAATTGTTTAATTAAACGTAATAGTTAGACATTTAGCCTAAAATCCACTTCACTCTGGTACTACCTCACCAGCAACAAAATTGCCAAGGGGCAACTAACACTTTCCCTAATGGGTGTCACAAAGTAGTAGCAACCGAGATGTCTAATTGGTTCAAATAGCAAGACAGTAGAGCCATAGAGGGTAAGCCCCAGATCTCTAGTGTGACATGATGCTCGTTTAATAAAAAGATCTAATTATTAAATTGTGAAGAGAAAACCCTATACTTGCACTTTTCTACATTTTATTCCCTCTCTGTTTTGGATTTCTATTATGCATCTCTTATCGCTGGCCTTTGCTCCAGAATCCCTAGATGCAAACTGTAGCCTATACAAGCGTGAACTTTACTGGCAAGTAACAAAAGCCAGTGGACACAACCTCTTGTGAAAGCAATTTCACAAAATAAAATGAATGATGGTCAGTAGTTGAATTTCAATATACTGATTCAAAATACGACTTGCGGTAACTTGCTGAAAATCTGAGGCCTCACAACAACCACATAGGTGGGACTAATATGACACAACAAGTGGCGGCATGATTCACTCAGTATCTGCAAACATCAGCCTTCAACATATTACTCCCCTGTGAGCTGAGACATTCAGTACAATCATTTTTTGATCCACATCATGCCTACTAGTTTAAAAACCTAAACAGCATCACGCAGGAGTGAACACTTTTAAACAGTTTTCTGTGTGGTGTTGTAGGTAGCCAATCTGAACAGTTCACACACATTTTGCTCTCATATTGTACGAAACATAATTGAAATATGGTCAAAATATACCTTAATTTGCACAGTGTTATTTAGTACACAAAATTCCTGGACACACTTGCCGCAGCACTGTCCTTCTACTTTTTTGTATGTATACCCCTGAAAAAAAGAGATAAAATGAACTGTTAGTTGCCGGTTCCTAACTTAAAATATTAATAGAACAAGCATATAGTAGTGTTTTTCAACTTCTTTAAAGTGGCACTCCAGGAAGAACTCAGGGTAAAACTGCCACTACAAATAAGGTGATTAATGTAAGCAACACCATGTCAAAATTATTTACAGGAGGTTTGCCTTCACTTTACTTTAGGAGGCACAGAACATTTCCTGCAGAAAAGCTAATTATGGAATTGCACTGAAAGCATCCCAGAATTTTGAGGGCATGCTACAAGAATGGGTTTTTAAGTGAGCCATACATCTGGGTACATGGTGATGCCTTGTTTGCATGAATGATTCTCTTTCTATCTGTCATCTATGCTGACAGATTTGAATAAATCATATTTTGTGATGTGGGATCCTTAATTGAATGCTATATTGTTTTCAGTGTGTTTTCACCAAGTCCATTAATCAATCTGGGTATTCTCATGCTACATATCACCAATAATAGAACTTTAATAGTACAGAGCTAATGTACAGGAGGTGGCGATGATAGATGGTTAGACCTTAGTTCCAGCTTGGCTAACTCCTAGGTATTTGGAGAGTTGGACTGTTATAAGTGCTTTCTAAAACAACAACCCTATGTATAAACATGTTCTGAGCCTTAAAGAACAAAACTGACCCTCTAGAACAGTGATGGCGAACCTTGGCACCCCAGATGTTTTTGAACTACATTTCCCATGATGCTCAACTACACTGCAGTGTAGTTGAGCATCATGAGAAATGTAGTTCCAAAACATCTGGGGTGCCAGGGTTCGCCATCACTGCTCTAGAAGATATGGTTGGGTAGATTAACACATGTGAGATACTTGTGATTTGAAAGCTCTACTGTGACCCTTCCATTTGGCCAGAGGTTCACATACTGAGATCAAAGTTCACTTCTTCCCATTTTGACTGAAATTCCTCCTGTGAATTAAATTTGTATCCAACTAGGTGGGAACCTGTTTTAAAGCTGCTTCAGCACAAAAGGATATGGACATTTTTGGGCACAGTTTACAAGTGAACATTTTGGACATAGTTTACATTTACAAGTTCAGTGAGAGAGGCAGTTCAGTTCTATATATTGCATTGGATTGCTTATTGGTATTCAGCAATCACATGGAAGATTTATTTTCTTGGAAGGGTTGACAAATAACAATTGTGAAATTATATGTGCATTTAGTGCATTTTTAATTTGTGTTATTTACCTGTAAATTTTTCCCTGGGACTGCTGCTTGGAAGACTAAGAGCTATAACTTATGTGGTACTCTATAGAACCCCCCTTCACTTTTGACCCCTCAGACACAAAAAACCTTATGTAGAAAAGTGAATGAAGGGTCTAAGATGATGGGCCAGCACGGATAATTAAACACTCCCAGAAAATGAGAGGATTATGACATGGAAGGAGGGGGAGAGCTGTGCTAGGGAAAAAAAACTCTGATGGAGTCGTCAAATTTTCTGGAAAGTTTAAAGGCATGTTGCAAGTGAATATAAAAATTATGTAAAGGAAAAAACTGTAAGTTAGCATTGAAAATATGTAATTTTTCTGTGCTTTTACCTGCATTTTTTAAGTTAGTGACAGGGTTCCTTTAAGCAGATAGTGCCTACACTGAATGATCAGACATGCTATGTTCTATACTGTTCATAGTGCTGAAAGTACCACAAATACAAAATGTTGTTCAATATTATATAGTTCTGCAAAAGTGAATGCAACTTATTTAGGGTAAATTAACTTTAAACTTCCATGGTGTTCCATTACCTGACACAGTGATTGTTCAAAAATGTTTTTCTTTATGGTGTATCACTAACACACATTGGCATCTATAAGCTTACAGTGTGTAATACTGATTTTCTTTTTAAGCTTCGTGGAACAAACTTCACTGCTGTGATCCCCAGAAGAATTATAGCCCGTAAAGCTTTGGCTATGCTTCTCTTTTAATATATTTATGATTGTGGGATGTTATGATACAGCGTATATGAATGCATTTTTATTCACTGTTTTGTTCACCATTTTATATATTTTTTGAGATATTATGTATTTTGGTTATCAATTACATTTTTGTTGGTTCATATATATTTAAAGGGGAAGCGCAACAGGTTTTATGTATATACACTTTTTGTTGTTTTGTATTTGGATAATGACTGATTGCTGCTTATGTATACTTTTTTCAGTTTTTATTTTGGTTATCATCACTCAGATTTATTTTATTTTTCTATACACACAAGTATATACATGCCAATAGGTTACAGCTCCATTCACATTCCATGGAAAGAACACAATACTAAATCAAACGTAACTTTCAGTTCAAGATCAATGTACCCTTTTTGGGAACAAGTCTAACATAACAGAAAATCACTTGGTAACCAAGAACACAGACACTTGTAATAGTGGAGGTCAGGGTGGCACCGTACTTTCCCTGTGCATGAGTCCCTCCCTTTACCTGTTTACGCCTATTTAGCATGTTGGGTCTGGCTAGCAATATATTGTCTGTAGTAGAAATCTCCATAACAAGAGAAAAAGCATTTAAGCCAGAGAGTTCTCTCATTAGCCACACCTTGTGCCCAGGGACCTATGTACTTCCATACTGCTCTCTAGTACAAGGAGTCCCTTTCCTCCTCAACTCAACCCAATATCTCTTTGGTCAGATAAGGACATGCACATCCAGTTATCATGTACTACATTCCAGTTAAAAATGCACTGAAGGTGGGACAGCCTTGCCAATTCTTTTCCCTAGGGGCAAGTACAAGTCTGCAAACTTTCCCATATGGTCTAGTCCTCATCCTTTAGCAACAAATCTATCTTGGGTCTTCTTAATTGTATTACAACTCACAACTATCACTCTTCATTGCTCCGGGAGCCATAGCCACTTACTTCTTGACACAGAGTATCAGCTTCCTTGGGGAGACCATTAGTCCCTGAAATCTAGTTGTAAGGGAAGTTGGATAGGTTGGCCGACTAAGTGCCTTCCCGCCCAGAGTCTCTGATGAAGGAAATGTATTCTTCCAACCAAGACACTGTCAGTCTAGCTGCATGAGGAGAATCCTGAGGGCCCCACTGTACACTGTTGAGAGGTGGGAATCAAAAGCCTTTGAAGCATAGGGGTGACATCTCTCTGCCCTCCCAATTTTGGCAAGGGGGGGTGGGGTAGCAGCACTGACATTTATGCACCCTCTGCCATTTAGAGACATCCTTTTGTATTTCCAAAATGTGGGTCCCATGTATCTCTCTGTTCAAGACAGCCAATCTTTTGCTGCATGGGTCTCAGGTAAACTGGGTCTATCTCTTTTGAAGCTATGCCTAGGGGAGGAGCTCTTTCTCCTTCACTCAAGTTCTAACCAATAGGCTCTCAGAAAAAATTCTGTTCATGGTGACTAGTGTTGTGTATCGGGGAAGACCATCCACTTTTAAAGCCTGGCTGGGTGATCTTCACTGGAGTTCCTTAGCTTGGAGCTTCCAAGGTTTATGAGGGGAAAATGATAAGTGCAGTGCAATCACATAAACAATATAACTGAGTGAAATCATAAACAAAAATACAACAGTTTCAAAGTCCCAAATATAAATGCTTCACTGCTGTGCCAACTCAAAGTGATAGTTCATATAGTAAAATCCCATGTGCTCGGTGACCATCACCTCCAGATAAATTGCTTGCTCACCTCCAGTCTATGACCCCACTACAGAGTCATAATAGCCTTAGTGAACTCCATTCAGGATGGTACTGGAACACTCCTGCAAGAATCATCCCTGAAAGACGCTACTCCACTTCTTAAGTCTTAATCAATCATTTGGCGTATCATAGAATAGAAATGGAGAAACCATAGTGCTCTCTGCTTCAAATTATTTATTAAAATATAAATATGTGATCTATGCTGATACAAAGGTAAGTAGTGACATCACGGACAATGGCCCCTCCCACCCATATGCATTACGCACTTCTAATGGGCTTCTTCAGCAGACCTGGAGTAGCAAAGTGGAGTAGCGTCTTTCGGGGACGATTCTTGCAGGAGTGTACCAGTACCACCCTGAATGGAGTTCACTAAGGCTATTATGACTCTGTAGCGGGGTCATAGACTGCAGGTGAGCAGGCAATTTATCTGGAGGTGGCAGTCACTGAACACATTCAATGTTACTATATGTATATATAACTATCACTTTGAGTTGGGACAGCGGGTTAACATTTATATTTGGGACTATTACACTGTTTATCACATCAGCTATTGGAGCTGCTGTGTTTTTGTTTATGATTTCACTCATTTATATTGTTTATGTGATTGCACTGCACTTATAAATTGCACTTTATGCTTAGGAAGTGCGTATGGTGGACACACTCTAGAAAGTGTTAGCAGCAATCTGAGCCTCACTATTAGGCAAACGATAATTAAGGGTAGATAGTCACACACATTTAGTTGTAGTTTGCGCTGATTATATTTCACCCTAGAAAGGTTTATGACGGTCCACCTGACAGAAGAACACCCTGAGATTGACCCAGTCTGGAGTACCTGAAATCCTAGTGTCCTATTACAACCTGTTACTGGCCTTGCCCTCGAGCAGACCCCACCAAGCCCTGGAACATAAGGCTGGCCACCTGCTGTGACAGACCAACCCAAGACAAGGGCTTTTGGAGGGGACTGCCAGGTGGCCTCTAGCATACAGACTATGAGCCCTGGCTTTTAAGGGAGCACTACTCTTTGGGAGGTTTTGCCTGGGAGACCCTTGTAGTGGTCTTGCTTCAGATTCAGGATTGTCTCCCCAAAGTAGATGAGTGAGTAGATGTTAATCTAATCAGCTGTTTATTAAGGTTTTATGTGTTTATTTTTTAGGTATGTCTCTCCCATTGTGTGCCTCCTAGATGTGAATTGTTAATTGAATCACCTATTGTTTCTGTCTGTCTGCTCATTTCTTGGAGATGGGATTATTATTGTGTCCACTGTACCTTGTTATTGAACCATTGTGGAATGGTTATGTGTTTATGCTTATGATAATGTGTAATGTACTTTGTATATCCAGGGTTGTGGTCTGGGTGCTGAACGATCTGGGCACCTAGGTTTGTATAATGCCCTGTGCACACGACTGGACTTTCCAGCAGACTAGGTGTGACGGATTTCCCGCTGGAATTCTGGTGGTGTTCCAGATGGAATTTCCGAAAGAACGGACTTGCCCACACATGGCCAGACTTTCCGGCACTAGGTCCGCCGGTCTTCCCGAAGGAGTTCCGACTGAGTTACGGCGGACTTCCAAATGAATGAACTTGCCCACACATGGACTAAAGTCTGTTCATTTTGAATGTGATGAGTTACAATGGAACTAGAAAAGGAAGTCAATTTTGCGGCTTTTATCGGCGAGATTGACACCTTGCAAGCCCCTTTGCCTGGTATGGATTTTAAGGGGAACCCTCTACGCCAAAAAAAGACCTGGGGTCTCCCCAAGGTCCATACCAGACCCTTATCTGAGCATGCAGCCTGGCCAGTCAGAAAAGGGGGTGAGGATGGCGCATCTGTGGCCCCCCTTCCCCAAAGCACCCACCCCCCATGTTGAGGGCATGCAGCCTGGTACGGCTCAGGAGGGGGGAGGTGCTCGCTTGTCCCAACTCCCTTTCCTGACTGGCCGGGCTGCGTGCTCGGATAAGGGACTGGTATGGATTTTGGGGGGACCCCACGCCGTTTTTTCGGTGTAGGGGCTTCCCCTTAAAATCCATACCAGACCTAAAAGGGACATTGTCGCCTCTCTCTCACGCTCGCTGCAATAGGAAAATGTGTTTTTCCTATTGCAGCGAGCGTGAGATGTACAGTACCCTGCAGCCGAGAACCAATGCAATAGGATCACGCTAGAAACATTCTCGCGGGCAGGTGCTGTAGCTGCCCTTCCGTCGTATGTGGTCCATTGGACCAGCATACAGACGAACGGGTTTCCCGCTAGGAACTGGGAAAATTTAAAACATGTTCTATTTCTAAAGTCCATTGGATTTTTGGCAAGCAAAGGTCCGATGGAGCCCACACACGATCAAATTGTCAGACGGATTTGTTCCGTCGGACCGTTGCTGTCAAAAAGTCCAGTTGTGTGTACATGTGATTAGTTCATATTAATGAAATCACTGTCAGTTATGTTGCTAGATGTGCATTAGCATACAGTTTACGTTGGCTGTTCCTTAGCTATGTTAATTATATCTCTGTTTACCATTTGCATTGGTTAGGATATTGTGATCAAATTATTATCTGATCTTACATGGTATAAATTCTGTGTGAATTTACAATAAAGTTAGTTTGAGTTCCAGTATGAACCTAAGCTAGTGTGCAATATTCAGCTATAATACTTGGTTCCTGGGTCCAGACTGGAGGAAGCTATATCTTGACAGAGGCACCCAAGCTGGGTGCTGGACAGTTCCGTCACACCTACCATAGAGGTGTCCCAGAGTCACCCTTAGCATTCCTCTAGAGTATTTAAAAAAGGTGTGTGTATAGGGGTGTGAGGAGTCCCATAAAACAAAATCTGCTCACACCACCCACCTTCCCTATGGTCCAACCACAGACACTTAACCACAGTTAAAGTGGAGTTCCATCGATTGTTGAGTTTATTAAAAGTTGGCAGCTACAAAAAGTATAGCTGCTGACTTATTAAACGGCTACTCACTTGTCCTATGGTCCAGCAATGCAGGTACCTGAAGCCTCTGTTCTCTCCCCCTCCTCTTTGCAGCACCGCCATTATACGTTTGGGCGCCTGGCTGTGACAGTTTGCGGCTTCACAGCCTGGCGTGCACGGCACATGCACGATTAGCGTTGCACTCTGTCAATGGTCAGGTAATGTTCTGGGACCTGTGTCATGTTCCAGAAGATTGCCAGGAAGGAAGTGGCCTCCTAGGGGAGAGGAGGAGTCGCCTAAGTGGCCAGAAGTTGGAAGGAGGAAGTTGGACAGGAAGTCCCACTCAAAACCAAGTACCCACTCCCCCCCCAAAAAAAAGGACATGCCAATTGTTGCATGTCAGGGGTAAGGAGTACTTAAAGTGGAAGTTCTACTTTTGGGTGGAACACCACTTTAAAGGGGGGTATATAGTGGCCAGCCAAGGAAACTACCATAGGCCACATCAATGCCCTACCTCACCCCATTATAATAGTCTGTCTTCTATAGGTGTGGTAATGACCTTTCTTCTTGGTTTCATGCTAAGAAAGATTTTTCTTGGCTACTAGGGGCAATAAGGGCAGCTCAAATTGCCAAGTATAATGGTGCTGAAGCTCTAGAAACACCTCTCTTTTTGTGAGGCTCAGATAGATGGAAGGTGTTCTTACCAGTTGACAGTCTGTATTACACATTATTGGTTTACATTGTATTTCAGCATTATTCTTCATAGTTGCAGAGCACTTGCATTTCTGACAACTTCCATTTGGCTGTGGAATTGAGGAGCCCACCTAGATGCACACAAACAAGAAATACATGTGAGAATTGCTTTGTCCAGATTAGTGATAATAGCATTAGCAGAAGATGACCAAACTAAAGCCATTCAAATTCAAATTCTGAACATAGCAGTCTTAGGCTGGCCATACATTATACAATTTTCTTACAATTTTCTGTACAATTTTCCTTAGATTTACCTTTAACTATGTAGTGCAAGGGCCTGCCTAATTGGATACAATTGAAAATGTTGTTAAGTTTCAATTAGTTCTGATTATATGGTTTTTGGTAAATATAAAGGAAAATTGTACAAAAAAATTGAACATGTATGGCCAGCATTACTCCTGTTTGTCACCTGCAACTCACAAGCCTGTAAATTAATACCATAAATGTAATCTGAAAGCTCAGGTCCAGTCCAGTCAGTTTCCTTTAGTTTTACATAAAGCGGGGAAAAGCATAGATCCTCTGTTGTTGTTTTTTTTAATTCTTTGAGCGGCAGAGCTCATTTTACTTCTCCAAAACGAATAAAAACACATTTTTAGCATATTTAGTGAGTGAGAAAGAAGTTACAAAGTAATATTGGTGTTTGTGTCTTCTTGTCTCAAGCAATGACTAAACCCCTCATGTCTTGTACAGGTGTTACAGCAGTGGTGGATAGCTGCATAGAGCCTCTGGGGTTATGGATCCTGTCTCTGCCTGTAATAGGCCCCTTAATCTTAGGGCTAGATTTAAGGAAATAATCCTGGCTGGGTTCCAGGTGATACCTGATGGTAATTCTTAACTCCATTGAAGAAAGTGAAGTATTCAACATGTCCAAAGGAGATCCTTTTTAGAAGAAAAGTAACCACTGACCACCAATGAACTAGGGCCCTTATAAACCACCAATATAACTATTTAAGTTATAAAGTTATAAGTTTAAGATATAAACCCCAAATACCAATGCAGCTGGGAAATAAATGCTGACTTCCAAAATGTATTCTGACTGATGCTGAACAACACTGGGGCTCTATTGGGGGAGGGTCTAAATTCCAAGCTCAGTGAGCAGCGGGGAGGACGTTCAGGATTTGCGAGACATGAAGATACTTTATGGGATGCCATAGACCACATCACTCCTTGCTAGACCACAAAGATAAATTGTTTAGCTTATAAATAACGTGGTCTGGAGAACATCCATGGTTATATATACTGACCTTGGAGTCAAAGCACATTTTTATCAACTTGAGAGTGAGGCAAATAAATCTGGTGAGTGAGTGTCCTATTGGGAGGTGGTGACAGTGTAGCACGAGGTGTGATGTGAAGATTGCACATTATATAGAAGATTTACACAATTATTTTGAGATTTTTTTAAGTGAACTTTTATATGGCCTCTTTGGTTATGAATATTTTTCCACATTAATATAATGCATTTTTTTCCTCTTTTTTCCTTTGTAAATTTATGATTGTTTTATTTTGTTATATTTACTGGCTATTTGAAAGATTTTTTTTTGTTGTGTTTAAGATAGTCCCACTATTTAACCTGTTGTTAGTAGATATGTGTAACCTATAAAAAAAACGAAGAAAATGGACTTTCGGACGGTTGCCAACTATAAAAAATTATTAGGAAAAAAGGGAGTACTACAAATATATAAAAATATACAAAGTTTATTAAGACAACATAGTAAAATCACCAGGCTTTCATGGACCTGTGGCACCACAGTAACGCTAAGAAGACAGTTGCCATTAAGATACAGTATGTATGTGAATTTTTACAAAAAATAGGAGCAATGGAAGGTTCGGGGTGGTAGAGAGGAATGGGGTGGAAGGCCAGGGATCTGCTTTATACAGTATATAGTAACGAATGCATTTTTTTAGTTTTGGATAGAGTGGAGAGGGTTTAGAACACCTGAAAGGTTTTTATAGCTATCTTTTTCACTGTCTATAGCTGTCTGGGTTCACACTCTCTATTAGTCATATTCACCATCATCAACTAAAGTCAAAGAAAGAGAAAATCACAAAATTGGGGTTGTCCCCAGAACAGGAATAGGAGTGTATAGTCCAATGGGGACATTAGTTCTGGTGACCCTGGTGATAACCAATGTACATATTTAAACAAAACGCCAAAAAGTACTGCCTGCTATGTCTACATATGAGATAAATAATTGAGCAGCAGTGTGGCTAAAGAAGCATTTTGAGGATTAATGTTTATATAAAGAAGTGTGTCTGTCAGTAGGGATGGGCTAAAAGGGCATCTGTTTGGTTCGGGCCTGAACGTTCGAACACCGCGAAAGTACGGACCCGAATAACGAACCCCATTAAAGTCAATGGGACCCGAATGTCAAATATCAAAAGTTCCCATTTTGAAGGCTTAAATGCAAGTAATTAGGCATACAATGGTTATAGGGGTCCGGGTCCTGCCCTGAGGGAGATGTATCAATAAAAAGAAAGTTTGTGAAAAATGCCATTTTTAAATGAGCAGTGATTATTTGATTTTTAAAGTAAAAGCCTAAAAATGAAAAATTCCTTCCAATATAGTGCCTGGGGGTCCCCTAAGGCTGGATTCACACCTATGCATTGTTAGTGCTTTTTGCATTTTGCAGATTTGCACAACAGAACGTGTTCCATAGGTAACCATGGTGAATGGACTGTAGTTCAAATCTGCAAAATGCAAAAAGCGCTAAAAATGCATAGGTGTGAATCCAGCCTTAGTCTAACTGTAAAGTGGCAGATCTGTACCATGTCTAGAATCTACTGCAGATTGCTGTGCAATCGTTAAATGTATGAAGCCAAAAAAATGAAATTTTTCCTGCAAGCTGACTTTATTTTGCTCAGCAACAGCTGGAGAGCCAGTGTGTATGATGAGGCCACAATGTAGTGCACTAGGAACAAGATTAGAGATTTTTTGGATACATTTTGGTGTCACTTTGACTTTGGATAGAGGTAACGGGTGCTTAAAAATTGGTCTTTGGGTGTCGGTGGCGCCTTCCCACCATAACCCTATTGAGATAATCTTGATGAAAGCAAGAATTTGCCTTGCTGTAAAAAATTGTAATGATATGCACCTGTCAAACAGGTGCTGAAAAATTGATCTTTGGGTGTCGGTGCCTCCCACCGTAACACTATAGAGGTACTCTTGATGTAAGCAAGAATTTGCCTTCCTGGTAAACCGCTAGTAAAAGAGCTAGCGGTAAAAGAGCAGAAGATAGCATTGGAGCCCAGAGAGAAGACCCCCGAAGTCGGAAGAAGACCCCTGGAGCTGTCTAATAAAGTACTTTAAAAACCTGTATTGTGTTTTTTTTATTAACAATTTTTTTCCCCAGGTGAATGTGTAGGGGTACATCGTACTCATTCACTTAGGGTAGGGGGCTGGAATCTGGGGGCCCCCTTATTAAAGGGGGCTCCCGGATTCTGATAAGCCCCCTGCCCGCAGACCCCGACAACCAATGGCCAGGGTTGTCAGGAAGAGGCCCTTGTCCTCATCAACATGGGTCCAAGGTGCTTTGGGGTGGGGGGGGCACAGGGCCCCCCTTCCCCAAAGCACCCACCCCCCCATGTTGAGGGCTTTCCTGAACAGCCAGGCTGCGTGCACGGATAAGGGTCTGATGTGGACCTAGGGGGGGACCCCATGCCGTTTTTTGGGGTAGGGGTTCCCCTTTAAATCCATACCAGACGATGGGGCTCGCGAGGTGTCAATATCGCCGATGGGGGCGGTGACATTCACTTCCTTCCCTAGTCCCATCTATAGAATATTTAAAAAAAGTCATAGTTGACCTTCCCCTTATAACGGTGGTCGAGAAGGGTTGCCAACCAGTAATCATCCTTCTCCTTTATGCCACGTATTCTTGGGTTGCCTATGCACCTCAAATTTGCAGAGGATCTGGAACTTCCTCCTCCCAGCCACATACTACTCCCAAGGGTCCTGGGGTTGGAAAGCCATTGCTTACAGATTAACACATGTCTTCCTCTTCTTCAAAGCCTATGAAAGTGCCAGAATCCTCCTGCTCATCCTCCTCCCCTCTCTCCTCCTGTGTGTTCTGTGACATAGGAATGATGGTGTCTGCATAAAGTGGGCCTTGAGAGGAAAGGAAGTCCTCCTCTTCCTCCTGCTGCTTTGCCTCCAGTGCCCTGTCCATAATGCCACACAAAGTCTGCTCCAGCAGGAACACAACAGGGATTGTGTCACTGATGCATGCATTGTCACTGCTCACCATCCTTGTGGCCTCCTCAAATGGTGACAATACAGTGCATGCATCCTTAATGATCAGCCATTGGCGTGGGGAAAAATGCTGAGGCGGCCTGAACCTGTGGACTGATACAAGTACTCATTGACGGCCCTCTGCTGCATGTATAGCCACTGCAGCATTCCCAAAGTTGAGTTCCACCTGGTGGGCATGTCACAAATTAGGAGGTTTACGGGCAGGTGGAATTCCCGCTGAATTTCAGCCAACCGAGCACTGGCTGTGTATGACCACCTGAAATGGCTACAGACTCTTCTGGCATGCTTTAATACATCTTGCAACCCTGGGTACGTACTTAGGAAATGCTGCACCACCAAATCGAGGACATGTGCCAGGCATGGCACATGTGTCAACTTTCCCTGTCTAAGGGCGGACAGGAGGTTTGAGCCATTATCAGACACCACCATTCCTGGCTCTAGCTCGCATGGTGTGAACCATCTCTGGGCCTGTCCTTGCAGAGCTGCAAGAATCTCTGCTCCGGTGTGTGGTTCCTGTCCCCTAAACACATCAGCTGAAGCACTGCATGGCACCTTTTAGCCTGACTCTGGGAAAAGCCCTTTGAACGTTGATGTCCTATGAACCTGATGTTCATAGGACAATACTGCAGAGGAGGGCATGGAGGTGGTAGAGGAGGAGGAGGAGAAGGAGGGGTAGAGCTCACTGGTCTGCCATCATCACCACCAGCTATATGGAAATGTGGGGGCATAACAAGCTGCAGCACCGGGCCCTGTCCTGCATCCTTTTGAGTTGCAAGCAGCGTTACCCAGTGTGCTGTGAACAAAATATATCATCCCTGCCCATGCTTGCTGGACCATGTGTCAGCAGTAAGGTGGATTTTACGGCTGACTGCCTTTCCCAAAGATGCCAGAACATTCCCTTCCATGAGGTGGTAGAGAGATGGACCAGCCTTACATGAAAAGTAGTATCGACTGGGAATCTGCCATTGTGGTACAGCACATTGTGCAAATTCACGGCAGGGAGGAGAATCCATCAGGCTGAAAGGCAAATGTTTGAGAGTCAACAGCTTTGACAAACTTGCATTCAGGCGCTGGGCATGTGGGTGGCAGAAACTGTATTTTTTTTTCCACTGCAGAAGATGGGGCAGAAATATTTTCCAGGTACAGTCTACAGCTGTAGGTGTGCTGCTGGCAGATGTGCTGCTAGGACCTGAGATATCCTGTGCTATACCATTATCCCTGTCAGTGCAGGCTGCTGAGAGGTAATAACTCGGTATTGCAGAAGCAGACTGAAGTGGGTAAGGAGGAGGAGGAGAAGGGACATATTTATGTCCCTTTTGTTTGGCTTTTAGGTACTCTTGCCAACAGCTGAGTGGTTGGAATGCCTTGTTAGGCATGTGATACCCAAATGGTTGGTGTTTTTTCCCCCGTTTGATGTGCCTGTGACACAGTTTGCAGATAGCAACAGTGCAAACTGCTGCAGATGTGCTGAAAAAGGCCCAGACAGCTGAACTGTGGGGAGTGGGCAAGGAAATAACAGCTACAGAATGTGATGGAATAAGGTGGCTGCTCTATACTCTTTCTTGATGTTGACCTCCTTGGGGTTGTGCCACCTCACCTTCAGTTTCCTCCTCTACTCTATCTGGCATCCAAGTCGCATCAGTGACCTCATCATCATCATCATTATCATCATCATCATCTCCATCTCCATCTCCATCTCCATCTTCTCCATCTCCATCATTACCACTGGAGACAACTTGGCAATACTCTGCGGTTTGGGGAACATGAAAGTAAATTTGTCTACCAGTGTTCCTCCCTCTCCCTAGGCTCATGTTCCTGTCACCCTCAACCTCAGAACGAGCATCTGAATCCAGTAATGGTTGTACTGTTGTGCCTAATTTATAAGAAAAGATCAAAAACCAATATGTGGTATCCTCATCCTAATATATAGTCTACAAAAGGGAATTTTATGGGGAAAAGATCAGAAGGGTTCGTACATGGAACATCATAACCATGATTTGCCTTTAGGTCACCCCACAGAATAATGGACTGTCTTGATACCAGGTTTATATAAAAATTACAAATATTTATTATTGAATATAAAAAACTTTTTTAGAAAAAGAGAGAGTTTATACATACATAGATAGATACATATTATGGCTATAATATAGACAAGATTTGTTACGACAGTATTTTGTGTCCAATACGGTCTTTGGTTTCTCTACTAGTTTCGCGACTATTCTGTCGCTTCTTCAGGAGACCTTGTTTGTCTACAACGAAATTTATCACAAATTACTTGACAAGAAACATCAACGATTATTTAAAGATATTAGATGTATTTTTTACAATTAAAAAGAGAGGTAGTATAAACACAAAGCATGCAGCTCACCACCATGCAACTGTCGGGAGGCACATAAAGTTCGGGTAGTCCCTACCAGATCGAGTATTGACCACCCTTTGGGGCGGACACGGGAGGTTCAACAAAAGCAGCTACAAAACAGGAACAAAGGATTTCAAATGGTAAATATGTAAGATTTTTAAGCCACCTGTGTAGCTTAAGCATAAATATTTTTCCTGTAATGTAGCTATAAAAATAATGATAGCAACATACCGGTATAGCCAGGAATTTTAATTTTTAAAAAAAGTAGTGTAGGTAAGGTTGCAGCAGTATAGCAGTTTCGATGGACATTGAGGCTTCAGTACAGGTATCGTGGTGCCGGAAAATGTCCGGACAGGTGAGTCTAGTATAAAGTGGACATTATGCCTAATCCAGGGGGCATCCGAAGTTACTATACAATTTGGTATGGGTGTATAGTACTGACCTGGTGAAAAAATATCATTTAGTCAGTGCGGTACACTTTTACTCTAAAAAGATAATTTCCAAATGTAAGATATAAAAGGGAACTATTTGTCAAAGGAAAGCATACCTCCTGAAGCTTCTCAGTTCAAGCAGTAGTTTTAGCATGAAGACTTCCCGTCCTGTGTTTGGTCTGCTGTAAAGGTACGCCATGCCGGCGCACCTTTAACCTCCAACCCGGCGGCGTCACAAGCGCGGCGCGGGTGCCGAGCTATGACGTCGCCGGGTCCGCCGCTCCTACTGCGCATGTGTCACACGTGGTGACGCGCGTCAGCAAAGGTCACCAAGGAAACCCTCGGCGAATAGTTGCTGAAGCGGACCCGATGCCGCCCATAATGCGGGGGCCTATCGGGGCCGCCGGAGAGGCGCGTGCCCGCCCCTGGGAGTTTCCTCCCACACTTCATGAAGTGCCTCACAACAGCGCAGCCCTGAGTGTCTCATACCTTGCTTACAATACAGATCTGAGTTAGTAAGAGGAAATAAGACATGAGTAAATTTATACAGCATTTACATTGGCAACATTTTATTGCATATTGTTATACATGCATTTTCTCACCAGTACGTTCACTTGATCTGTGAGGAAAAGAGAAGGGAAAGGAAGGGATACAAAGTCATAATTAGATAAATGACTAAATAGGTTAAAATGCTAGGACAGCTCAAACCGCTTGTCGCTGTAATACATAAATGGCTAGCACCAAAAAGGTTTGTGGCGATGTCAGAGAAAAAAAAGGTGATGGTTGGAATTCCTGAGGTGCCAACTGAACCAGGAGATTGAGCAATCTAGGGAATAGAAAATGATGATGACAGAGCACTAGGAATGAAAGAAAAAAGAAGAAAGAAGTTTTTCTCCTTTTTCATTTAAGAAAATACTTGTATGTTTTAGTTTCGTTCAGGCCTGGCGGGATCAGAGCGTCCAGGCGTTCGATCCACAAAGTTTCGCGTTTTAAAATTTCTCTATCCCAATCCCCACCTCGAGTGTCTTTACGAATTACTTCAAGTACAAGAAATTTAACCACTTGGGGCTGATACCGATGATGAATGCCTATGTGGCGACCCACTGCAGTGAGCTTGCCGCCTGATGAATAATAAAGATGATCTCCTATGCGTTGGCGGAGCTCCCTAATGGTTTTACCTACGTAAAACGCGCCGCAGGCACATATCATTAAATAAACAACACCTTTTGTATCACAGCTGGCATGAAAAGATGGAATAAAAATTTCCCCGTTTGGGAGGTTATAGGTCGTTCCCTCTGATATCCATGGACATCGAGGGCAACTACCACAAGGGTGAGTACCACGAGGGCCTTGCCAGTTTAATATGGGGATTTGGTAATGACTTCTGGTAAGTTTGTCCCCAAGAGTGGCCGCTCGTTTGAAAACTAATTCAGGCGTTTGTCTAACATATTTATTCAGGGTATGGTGATCTGTTAAAAGATGCCAATGCTGTGATAAGATGTCTCTAAAGATATTTTGGTGTGCAGAATATTTTGTAATGATCTTCACTGTAGGGGGATGGGCTGGCCTAGAGGGGCCATAAAGTAGAGATTCTCTTGTACGCCCATAGGCTTTGTTGAATGCTTTTCTTAGACTTGATCGTGAGTAACCCCTATTAAGGAGACGCTCCTGTAGGTTTTTTGCTTGGATCAGGAATTTTTGGTCTGTAGTGCAATTTCTTCTTGTACGTAAGTATTGGGCATAGGGTATGCTCCGTATCAGGGGGCGGGGATGCGAGCTTTTAGCGTGTAATAGAGTGTTTCCCGAAGATGGCTTACGATAAAGATCAGTGATTAGTTTTCCAGAATTGTCTTTGATGATATTAAGATCCAAAAATGCAATTTGGGTCGGATGGTATGTATATGTAAATTTTAAGTTAAATGTATTTATATTTAATGTTTTGACGAATTCTTCTAAGGCTTGGGGAGTACCTGTCCATACTATCAGGAGGTCATCTATGAACCTATACCAGAGGAGAACGCAGTCAAGATAGATCTGTAAAAGTTCATTGGTGAACACAGATTGCTCCCAACCCCCCAGGTATAGGTTTGCATAGGAAGGTGCGCACGCTGTCCCCATTGCCACGCCTTGAGTTTGCAAATAAATTTGGTCCATAAACATAAAGAAATTTCTGCTCAGGATGAACTCCAAAAGTTGCAATATAAAGTCATTTAGGGGCCAAGTTGTATGGTCTTGTTTTTTGAGGAATGTGTTGGCCATCCGGACGCCCTGCTCGTGGGGGATGCTAGAGTACAGGGCCTCAACATCTAAGGCCACGAGGAGGGCGTCCGGAGGGACCTGCACATCCTCAAGGTGTCGCAGAAGATCAGTAGTGTCTTTAATATATGAAGGTAGACTTATGACGTGGGGAATCAAGTATGAATCCACTAGCCTACTTGCGTTCTCTGTTAAGGAACCCATTCCTGAGACTATTGGACGCCCCGGAGGGTTTTTTTCGTCCTTATGTATTTTTGGGAGTGCGTAAAAAGTCGGCATACGGGGTTTTGCTGTATTTATATATTTCAGAGTTTCACTGTCTATCAATCCTTTTTCATAGGCACCTATAACTAGGGATCTAAATTCAGTTGTAAAGATTTCAACGTTTGAGGGATCTAGTGGAATATACCAAGCTCGGTTCCCTAGAATTTTTTGACACATTAGTTGGTATTGCTGGTGGGTCATTATGACTATGTTACCCCCTTTATCTGATTTTTTGATAATGATATCGGAGTTTTTTTGTAACTTGATTAATGCCTGTTTTTGTTTATAGTTTAGGTTGGTATAAATGTTAGGCCAATCCTGTTTTTTCAATGATTTGACCACTACAGTCAAAGGATTCTAAAAAAGGCAAGAAAACGGGTAAAACCGCCAAAACAACCCCACCAGCTCACTTAGATTCACAAGGCCAAAGCACTAGTACACAAATATCAACCTTGCACAATATTATTCCGAAAATATTGCATACTACACAGGCCTCACTCCCAAATCCTAGTGGTTTTTTTCCCCCGGCCACACCCGATCCACATCGACGAGGGAGTCTAGACGCATTCATGCTAAGAACTCCGTTACCCCATTAAATGAAATCCATGTTGAAACTAATCCTCAGATGGAGAATTTAAATATCATTAATCTTACTTCCTGCCCCCTGACCTACGATGAAAAATCAGTTCTTCAACTGGGACTTGGTTTCAGTCCTTCTGAACCTATAAATGTCTACGAAACTATCAAAGACCTTTATCTCTTCGCCCGCAATTTAACTTACAAGTTTATGTATGATAAGGACAGACGAAATTTAAATTTAGAAAAAGAACTGGCAGAGCAAACTAAGGACTATTCCATGCAAGAGTTTAGGGCCCTACGTGACCTCATGTTATTATATGATGAGGGACAGACTGAAGGTGAGGAAACCTCGGAGGTTTCATCAACCTCTATACCCAAGTCCCAATCCCCAATGAAAAATACTCAGTTACAACAAAAAAATACCTTTAAATTAAGTTCACGGGCATTTCCAGATCTTATGACATGTCCCACAATCTGGGCCTTTTTGACTGTAGTGGTCAAATCATTGAAAAAACAGGATTGGCCTAACATTTATACCAACCTAAACTATAAACAAAAACAGGCATTAATCAAGTTACAAAAAAACTCCGATATCATTATCAAAAAATCAGATAAAGGGGGTAACATAGTCATAATGACCCACCAGCAATACCAACTAATGTGTCAAAAAATTCTAGGGAACCGAGCTTGGTATATTCCACTAGATCCCTCAAACGTTGAAATCTTTACAACTGAATTTAGATCCCTAGTTATAGGTGCCTATGAAAAAGGATTGATAGACAGTGAAACTCTGAAATATATAAATACAGCAAAACCCCGTATGCCGACTTTTTACGCACTCCCAAAAATACATAAGGACGAAAAAAACCCTCCGGGGCGTCCAATAGTCTCAGGAATGGGTTCCTTAACAGAGAACGCAAGTAGGCTAGTGGATTCATACTTGATTCCCCACGTCATAAGTCTACCTTCATATATTAAAGACACTACTGATCTTCTGCGACACCTTGAGGATGTGCAGGTCCCTCCGGACGCCCTCCTCGTGGCCTTAGATGTTGAGGCCCTGTACTCTAGCATCCCCCACGAGCAGGGCGTCCGGATGGCCAACACATTCCTCAAAAAACAAGACCATACAACTTGGCCCCTAAATGACTTTATATTGCAACTTTTGGAGTTCATCCTGAGCAGAAATTTCTTTATGTTTATGGACCAAATTTATTTGCAAACTCAAGGCGTGGCAATGGGGACAGCGTGCGCACCTTCCTATGCAAACCTATACCTGGGGGGTTGGGAGCAATCTGTGTTCACCAATGAACTTTTACAGATCTATCTTGACTGCGTTCTCCTCTGGTATAGGTTCATAGATGACCTCCTGATAGTATGGACAGGTACTCCCCAAGCCTTAGAAGAATTCGTCAAAACATTAAATATAAATACATTTAACTTAAAATTTACATATACATACCATCCGACCCAAATTGCATTTTTGGATCTTAATATCATCAAAGACAATTCTGGAAAACTAATCACTGATCTTTATCGTAAGCCATCTTCGGGAAACACTCTATTACACGCTAAAAGCTCGCATCCCCGCCCCCTGATACGGAGCATACCCTATGCCCAATACTTACGTACAAGAAGAAATTGCACTACAGACCAAAAATTCCTGATCCAAGCAAAAAACCTACAGGAGCGTCTCCTTAATAGGGGTTACTCACGATCAAGTCTAAGAAAAGCATTCAACAAAGCCTATGGGCGTACAAGAGAATCTCTACTTTATGGCCCCTCTAGGCCAGCCCATCCCCCTACAGTGAAGATCATTACAAAATATTCTGCACACCAAAATATCTTTAGAGACATCTTATCACAGCATTGGCATCTTTTAACAGATCACCATACCCTGAATAAATATGTTAGACAAACGCCTGAATTAGTTTTCAAACGAGCGGCCACTCTTGGGGACAAACTTACCAGAAGTCATTACCAAATCCCCATATTAAACTGGCAAGGCCCTCGTGGTACTCACCCTTGTGGTAGTTGCCCTCGATGTCCATGGATATCAGAGGGAACGACCTATAACCTCCCAAACGGGGAAATTTTTATTCCATCTTTTCATGCCAGCTGTGATACAAAAGGTGTTGTTTATTTAATGATATGTGCCTGCGGCGCGTTTTAGGTAGGTAAAACCATTAGGGAGCTCCGCCAACGCATAGGAGATCATCTTTATTATTCATCAGGCGGCAAGCTCACTGCAGTGGGTCGCCACATAGGCATTCATCATCGGTATCAGCCCCAAGTGGTTAAATTTCTTGTACTTGAAGTAATTCGTAAAGACACTCGAGGTGGGGATTGGGATAGAGAAATTTTAAAACGCGAAACTTTGTGGATCGAACGCCTGGACGCTCTGATCCCGCCAGGCCTGAACGAAACTAAAACATACAAGTATTTTCTTAAATGAAAAAGGAGAAAAACTTCTTTCTTCTTTTTTCTTTCATTCCTAGTGCTCTGTCATCATCATTTTCTATTCCCTAGATTGCTCAATCTCCTGGTTCAGTTGGCACCTCAGGAATTCCAACCATCACCTTTTTTTTCTCTGACATCGCCACAAACCTTTTTGGTGCTAGCCATTTATGTATTACAGCGACAAGCGGTTTGAGCTGTCCTAGCATTTTAACCTATTTAGTCATTTATCTAATTATGACTTTGTATCCCTTCCTTTCCCTTCTCTTTTCCTCACAGATCAAGTGAACGTACTGGTGAGAAAATGCATGTATAACAATATGCAATAAAATGTTGCCAATGTAAATGCTGTATAAATTTACTCATGTCTTATTTCCTCTTACTAACTCAGATCTGTATTGTAAGCAAGGTATGAGACGCTCAGGGCTGCGCTGTTGTGAGGCACTTCATGAAGTGTGGGAGGAAACTCCCAGGGGCGGGCACGCGCCTCTCCGGCGGCCCCGATAGGCCCCCGCATTATGGGCGGCATCGGGTCCGCTTCAGCAACTATTCGCCGAGGGTTTCCTTGGTGACCTTTGCTGACGCGCGTCACCACGTGTGACACATGCGCAGTAGGAGCGGCGGACCCGGCGACGTCATAGCTCGGCACCCGCGCCGCGCTTGTGACGCCGCCGGGTTGGAGGTTAAAGGTGCGCCGGCATGGCGTACCTTTACAGCAGACCAAACACAGGACGGGAAGTCTTCATGCTAAAACTACTGCTTGAACTGAGAAGCTTCAGGAGGTATGCTTTCCTTTGACAAATAGTTCCCTTTTATATCTTACATTTGGAAATTATCTTTTTAGAGTAAAAGTGTACCGCACTGACTAAATGATATTTTTTCACCAGGTCAGTACTATACACCCATACCAAATTGTATAGTAACTTCGGATGCCCCCTGGATTAGGCATAATGTCCACTTTATACTAGACTCACCTGTCCGGACATTTTCCGGCACCACGATACCTGTACTGAAGCCTCAATGTCCATCGAAACTGCTATACTGCTGCAACCTTACCTACACTACTTTTTTTAAAAATTAAAATTCCTGGCTATACCGGTATGTTGCTATCATTATTTTTATAGCTACATTACAGGAAAAATATTTATGCTTAAGCTACACAGGTGGCTTAAAAATCTTACATATTTACCATTTGAAATCCTTTGTTCCTGTTTTGTAGCTGCTTTTGTTGAACCTCCCGTGTCCGCCCCAAAGGGTGGTCAATACTCGATCTGGTAGGGACTACCCGAACTTTATGTGCCTCCCGACAGTTGCATGGTGGTGAGCTGCATGCTTTGTGTTTATACTACCTCTCTTTTTAATTGTAAAAAATACATCTAATATCTTTAAATAATCGTTGATGTTTCTTGTCAAGTAATTTGTGATAAATTTTGTTGTAGACAAACAAGGTCTCCTGAAGAAGCGACAGAATAGTCGCGAAACTAGTAGAGAAACCAAAGACCGTATTGGACACAAAATACTGTCGTAACAAATCTTGTCTATATTATAGCCATAATATGTATCTATCTATGTATGTATAAACTCTCTCTTTTTCTAAAAAAGTTTTTTATATTCAATAATAAATATTTGTAATTTTTATATAAACCTGGTATCAAGACAGTCCATTATTCTGTGGGGTGACCTAAAGGCAAATCATGGTTATGATGTTCCATGTACGAACCCTTCTGATCTTTTCCCCATAAAATTCCCTTTTGAATCCAGTAATGGTTGGACATCATTAAGGCACAAGTGGCTGATGCTGTGATCAAATAACTCAGCTGACTCTTCAATGGCTGATGTTAGGCCGGAATAGATGTGGACAAGAAGGTAGGTTTATCCACTCTGGCAACTGCAGGGGACAGCACACTTTTCTCTCCTTGTGTGACAGAAGGTGAGGAGGATGAGAAAGGTTTAGTAAGCCAGTCCACCACCTCCTCTGCATTCCGTTGGCTGGATAGCACGGGCAAGCTCACTAAACAGAGGAAATGATGCTCTGCCTGAGGACTGACCACCACGTCCACTTTTGTCTGTGGACACATTTGTTGCTAGCCCCCTTACAGTGTCAAGGGAACCTCTGCCTCTCCTTGTTGTCCTCCCAGACATTATTGGGAGGGAGGGGGCAGTGCTTATAAGCAAATGCAAAGGAGAAGTTGAAATCTGTACGTAGATGCACTTTAATCAATGAAAAGAGGTGTTTGGTGCCCTTTAATTTGAATACTCACACTACACAAACACACTGCATGGATACAATATAATACACTGCAATATAATGTGCCAAACGTACAGTGACGTACAGAACTATATGGCGTTAAACTGGCAGTAACACACAAAACTATATGGCATTAAACTTGTAGTAACGCACACAGAACTATATGACGTTAAACTGGTAGTAACGCACACAGAACTATATGACGTTAAACAGACAGTAATGCACGCAAAACTATATGGAGTTAAACTGGCAGTAACGCATGCAAAACTATATGGCGTTAAACTGTCAGTAACTCATACAAAACTATATGGCGTGAAAATGGCAGTAACGCACTCAAAACTATATGGCATTAAACAGAAAGTAACACATGCAAAAAAATATGGCTTTAAACAGGCAGTAACGCGCGCAAAATTATATGGCGTTAAGTTCGGGCCGAACTTTCGTTGTTCGGTCATTTGGTGAACAGCCGAACAAACGGGTCGCTCAACCATTTGTTCAGCTGTTCACCAAATGAGCGAACAATGAAAGTTCGGCTCGAACTTAACCGAACAAACGGGTCGTTCAACCGTTTGTTCGGCTGTTCGCCTAATGACCGATCAATGAAAGTTTGGCCCAAACTTATGTTCGGGCCAAACAGTTCGCCCATCCCTATCTGTCAGTATGCCCATCCTCTGATGATGTCTGATTGGATAAAACATGCGCAGGGTGGAGATTGAGCATACTAATACTACATGCTGCTGTCTGTTTAGCAGCAGCCACTTCATCAGTGCTCTTGCTGGTTTTATTTTTTAATATATATTTTTAATGTTTGGTTTACATTCCATATTTGAGTACTATCTACTGATCAAATACAGATATATATGCTGCACTATGAAAGCCTCCTTCCTGTCTCCTCTATGTGTGTTGTGATCAAGCTATCTGCAAGGAGTGAAATTTGATGGCTAGGCTGAGCAGCAAAAAAGTGCTATGTCTATGATATAGAGGGACTAAAGTGCTGAGAGGATCAACCCTGGGATCAGTTACACATTTGTATTTAACTTCTTTATTAAAGTGGTTGCAAACCCTTTACAACACACTTTGACCTACAGGTAAGCCTAGATTAAGGCTCACCTGTATGTCCAAGAAATATACCATATAGGTTTAGGAGATATTTGCCGAAAAAAAGGCACCACTGTCTACGGCGCATGTGCGGTAGACAGCGGCACGCTGGCTCCTGTGTCAGGTAAGTGACACATAATGGACTACTATGCAATGCATAGTAGTCCATTATGCTTTAACTTTGCAGGGAATGAAAGCGGAAGTAAACTCATCAGGGTTTACTTCCTCTTTAAGAGGGTGTGGATCTGGTAAGCCCTCTTTAACTTTAACTTTAAGGCTAATAACATGCACTCATTGGCAACTTTATTAGGTAGACCTTGCTAGTACTGGGTTGGAACCCCTTTTGCCTTCAGAACTCCCTTAATTCTTCCTGGCATAAATGAAACAAGGCATTGGAAACATTTCTCAGAGATTGTGTGCCATATTGACATGATAGTATTACAGTTAGTTTCTGCAAATTTGTCGGCAAGATGCAAATTTCCCATTTCACCACATCCAAAAGTGCTCTATTGGATGAGATCTGGTGTCTGTGGAGGCCATTGGAGTACAGTGACCTCATTGTCATGTTCAAAAAAACAGTGGTGAGATAATGTGAGCTTTGTGACATGGTGCATTATCCTGCTGGAAGCAGCCAGAAGATGATGACACTGTAGTCATAAAGGGATGGACATGGTCAGCAACAATAATCAAGTAGGCAGCAGTGTTTAAACAATTCTCAATTGGCACTAAATTGGGCCCGAAGTGTGCCAAGAAAATATCCCCACACCATCAGCCTGAACAAGGCAGGATGGATCCATGATTTCATGTTATTTACACCAAATTCTGACCCTACCATCTGATGAATGTCGCAAACTGAACTTGAGACTTGTCAGACCAGGCAACATTTTTCCAATCTTATGTTGTCCAATTTTGGTGATTCTGTGCGAACTGTAGCCTAATTTTCCTGTTCTGAGCTGACAGGAGTGGCACCTGATGTGGTCTTCTGTTGCCCTAGAACATCTGTTTCAAGGTTTGTTGTATTGTGAATTCAGAGATGGTATTGTAGCGGCCATAACCCGTTGCAGGGCGGTCTTGACTTGATGGGTTTACCAGTTACCTTCTCTTGGCCTGCTCCTCCATGTCTAGGGGTTCCCAGGGTTGATACCCAACGACTTGCACACTGACATGGATGAAGTCCTTTTAAAAAGGTTTATTTTGCAGTAGAACTTTCAAATAACACAGTCTCTAAGGGAACAGAGGGCACGGGTGAAGAACTCAGGCACCTTGAAATGCAGGTCTAGCAAAGTCTCTATTTCCACCCAGAGAGTAGCCACTCGCAGCTGGCCACTTCAAAGCTGAACATATCTCTAGCCAGAGATCATGGCAGTCAGCACGTTGACTCAAATACTTGAAAAATCAACTAAAGGTGAACAGGAACCTTTTTCCACTGTACCTGGAACGTTTCCCACTTCCCACTTCCTCAATGGTACTGGAAAAGTGTGAATTTGTCAATGTCCTTCCCAACTCAGTAACCAGGCACTTCTCAGGATGCCACTTGCCGGCCCTCCTCCGAAGAGTCCTCTCCCAATCACTTCCACGAGCTGCGGTGTCCTTCCAAGCTGAGAGCACACCAGGACACTGTGAATCCTCCCTCAGTTACTGCCCCTCGGACCAGTCGGTTCTGAGACTCAGGAACAGACGGATCCCTACCCCAGACCGAGCAGGTCTATCAGGGGCCACTGACAGGAACATGCTGCGGGGTGTCGAACACCCCGTGACCGGGACCCCCCATGGACCTGGAACACAGACCAGACCACACGGGTCTCACGAACAACTCTTGTTAAATTGACCAAAAAATAGGCTGCTAACATCAAAAAGTCCAGTACAGAAACTCCAATTAGTGCAAGTGCAATATCCAAAAAAACATGCAGTTCTAATTAAAACTCATAAATATGTGAATATAAATATACATAAAAAAAATTGTAAATACCAAAGTGAAAAAAATAAAAAAAAATGAAAAAAAACTAAAGCAAAGTCCCATCAAAGGAAAAATCCATAAATTCTTAAATAACAATGTCTGTCCAGATGATCAGAAATAAATTAGCAAAAAGAAAATCGTGACAAAGTCTTCAAAGCAAACAAAGTGCATCCAGATCACCACCGAAAGTATATGAATAACCTGCTTACCAGAAAGCAATGACTGCCGCAGCAGTCTCGCCCAGCCAAGGAAAGTAATTTCTTCCTCAACCCCTATTGAAAATCTGGCACTCCCGCTGTTGATAGGGGTACTCAAAGACATAAAAAGAAAAAGGCTTCCATGGTGTTGTATGTTGATAAATGAGGTTTAATAAAAAATAAGTTTGCACTTACAAGAGAAAGGTCATCTATCAGCAAACAAGCAGTGTAAATGCTAGAGTTGCGGTATCACCATTAGTCTCACTCTGCTTCCTATATTGTTCACCCATCCAGCGTCTTGGGAAGAACAAACGTGATGACGCCACTGTCAGAGGCTCTACCCTACGCGTTTCATCAGCAAAAGGACATTGTCTGGGGATTGGCCAGCATGAAATTGTCATCACGTATGCTGGTTAAATACTCCTCATCGCCATTCTGACTAATGATAAATTAGATAAGTGGGAAAATGGTTCCGCCATTTTAGCTGCTGGCTGCCGAAAGGGCAAAGTAACAATAAGGAAGTGAAAAAGATAACATGATGGAGGAAACCTACCATCTAGTGGGGAATTTGAAAATAGTTTTAAAACCTAAAAAATATATAAACAGTGGGGGGGGGGGGGGGTGTTTATTCAGACGTATGAAGTCTAAGTATATATTTATTTATATATAATTAACACATTAAAAAAGGGGAAAAAGCCAACCCTTATTTAAGAGTTACTAATGAAGCAGTTAATGTCCCAATCAACATTTAAGCTAAAGGGCACATACGATCGCATATTAAAAATTGTTTCAAGTTTTGAAATGGACCTAACCATATTGGTCCCCCTCCAATGAGGTTGAATTTTATCAAGGGCCTAAAATGTCGTTCCCTTTGACTTCCTGGCGTGGTATTTGTCATAATGTGTTGATAAATTATGTTTTTTAAAACCTTGCTTGATGTTCCCTACGTGCTCTGCTAATCGCACATGTAATTCTTCATGAAGGATTCATTGTCATAAGATCTATTTTTCATGGTGGACTGGAAGGTCTCACATTTCCGCCCTCTAAAAGAATTTATTTGACAAATACTGCATTTACAACATGGAAAGAAACCTTTCATTAATAACGCGTTTAATAACGTTTTTGGAGGGTCGATCACATTTGGAGCTATGTTTTGTCTAAGACTAGTGATGGCTGAACGGTTCGCCCGGCGGTCGTTTCGCAGCAAATTTCGGCTGTTCGCGGTCCGCCCGTTCGGTGGACTATTGGTACCGTTCGCCCGGCGGACTTCCGTGTTTACTGTGTAAAAGAACTTTGACCTATGATGACACATCCATCATGGGGTACAGGACAGCCAATTGAGACATTACAGCACATGGACACTTGGACATTCCCCCTAACTTATAAATACACCCGATCCGGCGGCCATTTTACATTCTTTCTTCTGTCACTATAGAAAGAGGTTGTTGTGTGGAGCAGGGAGAGATTACAGTGACCCAAATCGCTAGCTATTTGGTACACAAAAGTTATTTTCAGGACTGGTATAGGTGTTAGGTGTAGTTCAGGATAGGCAGTGCTGTGCTAGTGATTGTTGCAGCAGCCTGAGTGTCTTTTGTCAGTTTAGAGAAAGGGACAGGACGGTGTGTGCTGCAGGGACAGCCAGTTTAGTCATTAGCTGTTACTAACAGGTCCACAAAAGTGCTATTTCAATTATTGTTCCAGTAGCCTCTGTTTTGTCAGTTTATATAGGGACAGGCAGGAAGCAGTGTGTGAGGCAGTGAGGGTCAGTTTAATCAGTAGCTGTTACTATTAGTTCCACAAAGGTTCTTTTCAGGACTGGTATCAGTGGTATGGTAATAGGCTTGTACACGTATAATATTCTTTCTTCCAAATATAGAAAGAATATTATACTTGACTGCTGCCCTTCTGCTGCAGTCTGTTAATCATTCACAACCCACTTGTTCCACAAAGCTCCTTATAAGGACTGGTAACTTGGTCTGTGTAGGGTGCTACAGTACATAGGGTTGAGTGAGGTACAGTCTGCTACTCTATAAGGACTGGTATAGGTTCACAATACATAGGGTTGAGGTGCACTACTGCTGACCGCTCCCCCATACTGCAGCAGTCCTTCATCGGTATAGGGACTGATGTACAGTCTGCTAATCACTCACACACAACCTACTTGGTCCACAAAAGTCCTTATAAGGACTGGTAAGGTATAGGGTGCTACAGTACATAGGGTTGAGTGAGGTACAGTCTGCTACTCTATAAGGACTTGTATAGGTCCACAATACATAGGGTTGAGGTGCACTACTGCTGACCGCTGCCCTATACTGCAGCAGTCCTTCATCGGTATAGGGACTGACGTACAGTCTGCTAATCACTCACACACAACCTACTTGGTCCACAAAAGTCCTTATAAGGACTGGTAAGGTATAGGGTACTACAGTACATAGGGTTGAGTGAGGTACAGTCTGCCATTCTATAAGGACTGGTATCGGTCCACAATAAATAGGGTTGAGGTGCACTACTGCTGACCGCTGCCCTATACTGCAGCAGTCCTTCATCAGTATAGGGACTGACGTACAGTCTGCTAATCACTCACACACAACCTACTTGGTCCACAAAAGTCCTTATAAGGACTGGTAAGGTATAGGGTACTACAGTACATAGGGTTGAGTGAGGTACAGTCTGCTATTCTATAAGGACTGGTATAGGTCCACAATACATAGGGTTGAGGTGCACTACACTGCAGCAGTCCTTCATCGGTATAGGGACTGAGAGTTTTGTCACAGGGTCATTTAAAAAATGACAGGCAGAGGAAGAGGCAGGCCCTTCCGCAGGGGTGGTAGGGGTAGGGCAGGAGCAACAGGCTTGAGCCAAAGTGGGAAGTTGCAGAAGGTGCGTTCAATTACTTTAAAGGATGCACCAGACTTGGTTGAGTGGCTCGCTCAGCCTTACTCTTCTGCACCCTCCTCATCCTCTCAATCTGCACCCTCTTCTTCACTCTCTGCTATGTGCACCCCCAAAGACACTACCACCAGCACCACCACCACATACCTTCCGCTTGAGTCACAGGAATTATTTTCCGATCCATATCAAGACATTTCTGATGTGCAGCCACTCTTGGTATTGGATCAGGAAGAGGAGGCAGCAACAACCGCTACTCAGCAGTCTGACGACAGTACCCAGATCAGCCCAAGGAGGAGGTTGGTCCCCGGTGTTGCTGCCTACTCCGAGATCTCTACTTATAGCGGTGGGGAAGGTGACGTTGATGATGACGTGTCTAGTGATGTCACGTGGGTGCCCACAAGAGAGGAAGAGGAGGGGAGTTCAGAGGGAGATATGGACCAGCAGATAGGGAGGAGAAGCAGGAATAACTTACATTGCGCAGGAGGGACAAAGCAGACTGCAAATGTATCAGGAGCGAGTCATCAACCATGTATGGTCACACCTGGCGCTCCCAGGACACTGGCACATGGCTCCGCAGTGTGGGCTTTTTTTAACGTGTCCGCTGCTGACAATAGCGTTGCAATCTTTGCAGTCAACGCATTATTCGCGGTAAGCCCAACACTCACCTAGGGACAACTGCCTTAAGAAGGCACATGAGCAGACATCACCGAGCCGAGTGGGAGCAACGGAACACACAAAGCCACACTGCAGGCTCTCACCGTCCAGCCTCATCTTCTACTTCTCCTTCTCCTCTCAATTGTCCTCCACTCCACCTTCCATCACGCCAAGCTCAAGTTTTTCTGCAAAAAGGCAGGCTTCCATGGGCCTAATGTTCGAGCGTAAAAAAATTATGATGCCGGATAACCCTCTTGCCCAACCGTTGACGGCTGGCTTGTCAGAACTCATAGCCCGCCAACTACTGCCATATAAACTGGTGGACTCGGAGGCCTTTTGCAAATTTGTGGCCATTGGAACACCACAATGGAAGGTCACAGGAAGGAAGTATTTCTCAGAGAAGGGCATCCCAGAGCTATATGGCCATGTTCAGCAGCAAGTAAATGTATCTCTGGCACACAGTGTCGGTGCCAAGATTCATCTGACCACAGGCACATGGTCTAGCAAACACGGGCAGGGAAGGTATATCACTTTTACTGCCCACTGGGTGAACCTTCTGACGGCCATCAAGCATGTAACCCGTGGCACCCGTGTAGATTTGGTTTTACCACCAGGGATTGCATGCAAGCCTGACTCTTCTTCTCCTCCTCCTTCTACTCTATCCTCCTCCCTCTCCTCCTCGGCTGACTCCTCCTTTTCCGCTGCTAGCATCTCTTCCGCTGCGCCGCCCAAGCTCCCCAGAACCTATTCGACATGCCAGGTGAGATGTTGCCATGCCGTGCTGCGTCTGTTTTGCCTGGAAGCCAAGAGCCACACTGGCCTGGCACTCCTTTCAGCTTTGCGTTCACAGGCAGATCAGTGGCTAACACCGCTCAATTTGACAGTTGGTAAAGTGGTGTGTGACAACGGTGCCAATCTGCTTAGCGCATTGAAACATGACAAAATCACGCATGTGCCATGCATGGCACACGTCTTTAACTTGGTCGTGCAGCGATTCCTTGTCAAATACCCTGGGGTCCAGGACATCTTGCGGCAGGCAAGGAAAATCTCGGCCCATTTCAGAAGATCTTACATGGCCATGGCTCGCCTTGCTGACATTCAGCGGCGACACAATCTGCCGGTCAGACGTCTTATTTGCGATTGCCCGACGTGATGGAACTCAACCTTCTATATGCTTGATATGCTGCTCCAGCAGAAACGTGCAGTTAACGTCTACCTGTATGAACTCTGCGGCAGAACCGGTTCTGGGGAGCTGGGTTTTTTTCACCGTGCCAGTGGCTGCTCATGCGCGACGCATGCAGACTTCTGCGCCCATTTGAGGAGATCACCAAACTGGTCAGTCACAGCCATGGCACCATCAGTGACATGGTACCTTATGCCTTCTTTATGGAGCATGCATTGCGTCGTGTCATTGATCAAGCTGTGGAGGAGCAGGAGCGGGAAGATGAGGAAGTCACAATGCTGGATGAATTCCCAGGGGGGCTACTCTATCTGAGACAAGTGAACAACAGTAGTCTGAAGAGGAGTCAGAGGAGGATGGTGCCGGGGCGGATGAGGAGGAGCAAGAAGAGCATGCTTTAAACCTTTCAGGGATCCCTGTTGTGCGTGGATGGGGAGAGGAGAATGAAGAGGACGACATTATCCTGGATGATGAGCAGGAGCCAGGCCACCACACCGCTTCCACTTTAGTGCAAATGGGGGCCTTCATGCTCCAGTGTTTTAATAGGGACCCCTGTATAAAAAGCATAAGGGTCAAGGACCAGTACTGGGTGGCAACGTACTTAGACTCCCGGTACAAACACAAAATGGCGGAAATGTTACCGCCGTCACAGAGGGCTGTCAGAATGCAGCACTTCCAGGCCTTGCTTCGAGAAATGCTGCATTTTGCTTTTGCGTGCACTGGCAGAGGAGCAATTCCCACTCCCAGAGAAGGAGTTGCGGGTACCAATCCAACAAGCCTGCAAGAAGAGGCCGGTTTGAAGATGTGTTGGTGACTTCGGATATGAGGTCATTCTTTCAGCCGACCCATCGACAGGTGTCATCCGGATCCAGCATCAGGGAACGCCTAGACCGTCAGGTGTCCGACTACATCGGGTTAACGGCCGATGTGGACGCTCTGAGGAGTGATGAATCCCTGGACTACTGGGTGGGCAGGCTTGACCTCTGGCCAGAGCTTGCCCAATTTGCAATCGAACTGTTGGCTTGCCCCTCATCCAGTGTCCTGTCCGAAAGGACGTTCAGCGCAGCAGGGGGGATCGTGACCGATAAGCGTACTCACCTAGCTCCCGACAGTGCTAACTACCTCACATTTCTAAAAATGAATGAGGCATGGATCTCAGAGGAATTCAACACATGTGACCAGTAGACCATGTATATGTCTATAAACAATTTTTTTAATCGAGCACAGAGACCTTCTTTCTTCATTTGGCTCACTTCCTTGTCCAAAAAAAGCACACCGTACTATATGCCCGTACCCTCCTCTTTGAAGAGGTTGAGCAGTGTCATATTTATACTGGGGCTGCTTATTATGAGGGGCTCCCACCATCCCTGTGCTGTGCTGACATCCTCCTGGGGCTGTACCTCTGCTGTGCATATTATGAGGGGCTCCCACCATCCCTGTGCTGTGCTGACTTCCTCCTGGGGCTGTACCTCTGCTGTGCATATTATGAGGGGCTCCCACCATCCCTGTGCTGTGCTGACATCCTCCTGGGGCTGTACCTCTGCTGTGCATATTATGAGGGGCTCCCACCATCCCTGTGCTGTGCTGACTTCCTCCTGGGGCTGTACCTCTGCTGTGCATATTTTTAGGTGCTCCCACCATCCCTGTGCTATGCTCATTATGAGGGGCTCCCACCATCCCTGTGCTGTGCTGACTTCCTCCTGGGGCTGCTTATTATGAGGGTCTCCCACCATCCCTGTGCTATGCTGACATCCTCCTGGGGCTGCTTATTATGAGGGGCTCCCACCATCCCTGTGCTATGCTGACATCCTTCTGGGGCTGCTTATTATGAGGGGCTCCCACCATCCCTGTGCTATGCTCATTATGAGGGGCTCCCATCATCCCTGTGCTATGCTGACTTCCTCCTGGGGCTGCTGATGGTGCAGGTGTCAGTGCTGTATATCATGGTGCTGATGTCAGTGCTCTCTGTCACGGTGCTGCTGTCAGTGCTGCATATCACGGTGCTGGTGTGAGTGCTTTATGTCACGCTGCTGATGTCAGTGCTCTCTATCATGGTGCTGCTGTCAGTGCTGTATATCACGGTGCTGGTGTTAGTGCTTTATGTCACGCTGCTGATGTCAGTGCTCTCTATCACGGTGCTGCTGTCAGTGCTGTATATCACGGTGCTGGTGTGAGTGCTTTATGTCACGCTGCTGATGTCAGTGCTCTCTATCACGGTGCTGGTGTTAGTGCTTTATGTCACGCTGCTGTCAGTGCTCTCTATCACGGTGCTGTTGTCAGATCACTCAATCACAGTGCAGGTGTCATTGCTGTATGTCACGCTGCTGATGTCAGTGCTCTCTATCACGGTGCTGCTGTCAGTGCTGTATATCACGGTGCTGGTGTGAGTGCTTTATGTCACGCTGCTGATGTCAGTGCTCTCTATCACGGTGCTGTTGTCAGATCACTCTATCACGGTGCAGGTGTCATTGCTGTATGTCACGCTGCTGATGTCAGTGCTCTCTATCACGGTGCTGCTGTCAGATGACTCTACCACGGTGCTGGTGTCATTACTGTATGTCACGCTGCTGGTGATCATCTCCTGCACCCTCTTCTTTGCCTACCCTGGTCCCTGACCTTCCCTCTCCTCCATTGCCTTCATACTCTCCACAGTCCTGAATTGTCACAACAATTTCCCATATAAAAAAAGAATGCTTGTAGTTGTCGATCCCAGATTCACCTTATACATGTGTTATGTCATTGGCCATGTGGTGGGACTATGTTTGCACAGCTATTAATTATTTTGTGGCTGCAAATTTGACCTGTAGGTTTGCGAAGTTCGCCTCCCATTGAAGTCAATGGGGCCCGCCGCGAACGTTCCGGTTCGTGAACTATCGGCCACATTAGCGGTCCGTGTTCGTGAAACGTCCCGTCGGAAGTTCGTCCATCACTATCTAAAACAGGGAACTCCTCTATAGATTATAACGGACAGTCTGGGATAATAGAACCAAGTACCTTATCATTTTTCTGATTCTATTTAGCATACCATACCTATCCAAACTTGCAACAGTAGTAATAGTTTCCTCTATTTCTCTTTCAAGATATCCTTTAGCATGGAATCTTTGTTTAAAAATAGATGTTTGCTGGTAATAATCTACAATTTCTGTACAATTAAGCCTAATTCGCTGTAATTGTCCTTTGGGCACCACAGCCAGGCATGATCTGAGTTGGCAGCTAGATAGAGGGATCATTTAGATTGGCCTCTTTGAAATATGTGCTAGTAATAAACCGCCCATCTTTAACGATGATATCTAAATCCAATAAATGAATTTGGGTGTCACTAGCTTCATATTGCAAAGAGATACCTCTATTGTTATCATTAAATTTAAGGAAAAAAGCTTCAAGTGAGGACAAGTCTCCCTCCCAAAGGACAGCACATTGTCAATATATCTTCTCCAGAAGTGCAACTCTCTGGGACGCTCGCTGTCTATACATTCCTGCTCCCAACGGGCCATAAAAAAGTTTGCTAAACTGGGCACAAACTTTGCGCCCATAGCAACACCACAGGTCTGCAAGAAAAATTTAACCCCAAACTAAAAATAATTCTGACCCGTTGCAAATCGTAAAAGTTCCATAATAAAATTCTTCTGTACTGAAGACAAAAGACTCATCTTGTTCAAGGTAAAAATGTACTGCTTGATGGGATATGATGGCGTAAAGAGAGGCTACATCTGCTGTCACTAGAATGCAGCCCTCTCTCCACTCGCAACCATCCTACAAGTTTATAACCTGTGTTGTATCTCTTAGGTATGAAGTAAAGGTTGAAGGTAACTATCCAAATACCTGCCAATTCTTGCTGTCACAGAGTCTATGCCACTAATAATAGGGCAACCCGATGGTTTAGCAAGATTTTTGTGAATCTTGGGCAGGTAGTACATAACTGGCACTCTCGGAACTATGGGTATAAGATAAGATTTAAAATCCCTTCTTGAAAACCATGGTCAATCAAATTAGAGAGATCTTTCCTAAATTTTACAGTGGGGTTAGAGGCCAAAGGCGTGTAAGTCTCTCGATCAGATAGTATTCTATTCATTCTTCTTTGTATTGAGATTTGTCTAAAATAACAATCCCACCCCCCTTGTCAGCGGAATGTATGACTATATCATTACGTTCACAAATCTGTTTGAGATTCGATTGAAGTTCATTAGCATTTCCAATCCTAGGGATTCTTAATGCTACTAAATCCTTCACTACAAGATCTTTGAATACCTGCACAGAAGGGGCAAAAAATCCTGGGGGATTGAAGAGAGAAGCATTAGAGAAATTGGCGTGACAAACTTGAACACTATCATCACCCTCAGCAATTATCTGGGGCACTGAATTGGTCATGATATTATTATCAGGTAGGAGAAAAGGCTTATGAACAATTTGACTGCTATTATCGATCGGATTCAAAATGAAATGTCTTTTAATATTAATTTTCTGAATACATTTATGCACATTGATGAAAGTTTTGAATTTATTAAGTTTATGTGGAGGAGCAAATTTTAAACCCTGGCTGAGAACTTTTTGTTCCCATTGGGTTAATTGGGCTAAATTCAAATTAAAAACCGCACTGATGTCTACGTCTTTCTTTTCTTTGGCCTTGACCCTCCTCCCCCTCTAATGCCTCTCTTTCTTCGTGGCCCCTTTATGCCCTGTTGTTGCCCATGGGAAAAAAAACAAGACTGACTTTCATCCATATCTTTAAAAGGAGAATCATGATAGTTTTCCCTTTGTGATATAGGATAATCACTGTATTGATGTCTCATGATGGCTTGAATATCCTCAAATCTATCTCCCTGATAGTTGGAAAAAGCTGCAAATCTATTTTGCAAAGGGATGGGTCTGTTTCTAGGGCTTTGACCACTTAAATCTGAATTGCAATTATTTACAAAATCCATAGGGTCTTCCCTATGTTCTCATTGATGCTCTCTGTGGAGGATAATTATTTTTAAAGTTATAAGCAGGACCCCTCTGATAAGGAATTCCTTTTTGATAATTATGATAGGGAACACCTTGTTGACGGGTGTTACCTTGATGTCTGTTAGGATTCTGATTGGGAAAGTTGGAATTCCCTCTGTTGTTTCTAGGGGAAAAACTCCTCAAGTTGTTCCTATCATTCACCCTATTTGGGAGGGGAGGTGGTATCATAGTGTTAGGGAATGTGGTAGGAGGAGGTTGGGATGAGGTAGCCACATTGACGTTGGCTCTCCCATCCTCCACATTTTCATCCATTTTAATTTGCCATTTAAAAATGACTTTATTGGAATAATCTGCAAAATCCCTATTGTATTTTTTCTTTTTCCTGGACTTTTGATCATTATCTTCCTTCTCCAAACATTGCCGCAATAAATCATATTTTTACTTATAGATTTCCTGATCCTTAAATGGAATTAGTTTGTCTTTAACCAAAATAATTTCATCATTCAAAACTTTGAGTTTCATTTGTTTCTTTTCTATAAGGATTTGAATGAATTTGATACCAGTTTTGTTAAAATATATAAACCAACCCTCCAAATCAGTTTCACCCTTTTGTGAGTTCACCTCCCACCTCAGACTCTGGGGTACCATTTTCTCTCATAATGTTTAAGATAGGCCACATCCCAGCTAGTATGAAGTTCAGATATTAAAAGATGTTTTAATCTAAGAAACAACCCGCATATTTCATCAGGCTGTTTTTTGTTACCATCAAAGACTCCATCAACATTTATGTTGTGTTGAGCTCTAAAATGTCAATGATGGACTGTTTAAGCAACAACGTCTAGTAGCTGGTTATATATATAATAAAGATATGAAGCCCTAAGGCTAACGATGTGCTATAACTAAAAAGAACTTGTGAAATTGACAAATAAGCTGCTAATATCAAAAAGCCCATCAAAGGAAAATCCATACATTCTTAAATAACAGTGTCCATCCAGATGAGCAGAAATGAATTTGCAAAAAGAAAATCGTGACAAAGTCTTTAAAGCAAACAAAGTTCATCCAGATCACCACTCAAAATGGATGAATAACCTGCCTACCAGAAAGTGATGACTGCTGCAGCAGTCTATGGAAGTAAGGTCTCCTTCAATGCTTATGGAAAATCTAGAGTTGCTTCATTAGTAACTCTTAAATAAGGTTGGCTTTTTCCCCTTTTTATATATATATATATATATATATATATATATATATATATATATATATATATATATATATATTTATATATAATTTTTTTAAAAAAATACATTTAAAAAAAAATGTTTTCAGGAAATACTTAATATTATTGTTCTTAATTACAGTAATCTTTTTATTATATAATGTTGTTCACTGTTGATCTTGCAGAGTTTGTGATTCTCTGAGGTCTCTCTCCTTTATATATCCTTAGACTTCGTACGTCTGAATAAACATTCCCCACTGTTTTTGTATTTTTTTAGGTTTTAAAACTATTTTCCCACTTATCTAATTTGCCATTAGTCAAATGGCGATGAGGAGTATTTAACCACTATACGTGATGACAATTTCATCCTGGCCAATCCCCAGACAATGTCTTTTTGCTGATGAAACTTGTAGGGTGGAGCCTCTGATGGTGATGTCATCACGTTCGTTATCTCCATGATGTTGGATGGGCGTGCGATATAGGAAGTAGAGTGAGACTAATGGAGATAGCGCAACTCTGGCAAATCATATCTACACTGCTTGTTTGCTGATAGATGACCTTTCTCTTGTAAGTGCAAACTTATTTTTTATTAAACCACATTTATCAACATACTTCATCATGGAAGTCTTTTTCATTTTATTTATTTCTGTACCCCTAGCAACAGCGGGAGTTCCGGATTTTCCATAAGGGTTGAAGGAGACCTTACTTCCCTAGGCTGGGTGAGACTGCTGCGGTGGTCATCGCTTTCTGTACCCCTAGCAACAGCAGGAGTTCCGGATTTTCCATAAGGGTTGAGGGAGACCTTACCTCCCTAGGCTGGGCGAGACTGCTGTGGCGGTCATCGCTTTCTGGTGTTTGCTTTGAAGACTTTGTCACTATTTTCTTTTTGCAAACTTATTCCTGCTAATTTGGATGGACACTGTTATTTAATAATTTATGGATTTTTCCTTTGATGGGACTTTGCTTTAGTTTTTCTTTTTCCCTTTGTTCTTTTTTTCACTTTGGTATTTACAATTTTTTTTTTAATGTATTTCATGAGTAATTCATACTCATATTCATACATTTATGAGTTTTAATTAGCGCTGCATCTTTTTTTTTTACATATATATTTGCATGTACCCAGGGCCGGGACAAGGGGTGGGCAGAAGGGGAGCTGCTCTGGGCAATGTGCTATCATGTATAGGTGGGAGGGCACCACGAGGAGTTGGAAGGGATTTGTGTTGGGAGGGGGAATTTGGAGGGTGGCAGAGGAAAAGAATTGTTTTAGGAGGGGAAATTAGTGGGGCTGCTAGGAATGGTGTTTTGGGGAGATTTGTTTTTTTTTGGGGGGGGATTTGTGCTCATAGGTTTGATTGGGGGGATTTGTGCCAGCAGGGGAAATTTGAAAAGGGGTTGATGTGTGCTAGGAGGGGGGCTTGGGGGTAGAATTTGTGCTGGGATGGAGATTTGGAACAAGGGGAGAAGGGGAAATTTGCAGGGTAGAGGGTCATTTTTTTTCAGGGAGTGAGATTTGTGCTGGGGAGATTTGGGAAGAGTGAGGATTTAAGCATTTAAGCTGGGAGGGGGATGAGGAGAACAATGATTTGTGCTGGGAGGGGAGATTTCAGCAGGTGAAAGATTTGTACTGGGAGGAGGGGAGATTTATGGTTAGGGGGTATGCATGCAGATTAGTGCTTAATTTGTTTTTTCTTGGGGGGGGGGGGGGGGGGGGGGGGGGGTTGCTAACACGTAATGCTCATACATCTTGGGGGGGACACAATTTGGTATGTTTTCCCCTGGGCTCTAGATGACCTTGCCCCAGCACTGCATGAACCGCACAGATCATCAAGTAGCATCCTATTATTTTTTTTAAGAAAAATCACATCACAGCGGACAAAGTGCAACATTGCAACATTTCAGAGCTATGCGGGACCCTTTCCTCCGGCATGTGAGGGAATCCCTGGTGACAATTAGGAATTCCCTCTCTTTAGAGGAATTTCCTCTCACTTACTGTATTGGCTATGGGACAAGAAGTGAAGGAAAATTTTCTCAATGAGACTCAGATGGCAAAAAAAAAAAAAAAAAATAACCTACAAGGGCCATATAGCCCTCCCTTGCTCTACTGCAAATGAAAAAAAAAAGTTTTGCTTTTAGTTCTACTTTAACATTTCAGCACAATTATATTATGTTCCATATCCTTAAGATACTACATGCTATATGTTGTTCAATCTAAAACACATTTGGATAAATTACTCACCTTATATAGTGAGCCCTCATAAACACAATCATGTGGTTCTGCTGAGAAAAATATACATGTATAAGTACCAGTAATTCACAGAAGTGACCATGAATGAGGGCAGACCAGTGCTACTTATGCCGCGTACACACGATCAAACTATCCGGCGGACAAACAAAAGGGGGCGGGGGGCTTATCGGAATACGGGAGCCCCCTTTAATCCTTTAATAAGGGGCCCCCAGATACCGGTCCTCCACCCTATGTGAATGAATATGGGGTACAATGAACCCCTACCCATTCACCTGTGAAAAAATGTAAATAAAACACAACACACAAGGGGTCTTTTCTTCCGTCTTGGGGGGTCTTTTTGCCTGACTCCTCCGCTATCTTCTGCTCTTTTGCTACTAGTGGAGGAGCCCGGCTTTCTTCTTCATCGCCGCCGCAGTCCGGGGTCTTCTTCCAACTTCGGGGGTCATGTCTTGCGACAGAAGACCGGGCCACCGGAAGTAAAAGAGCTGGAAGAAGGAGCGGAGGCCCGGCAAGAAGAACCGAAGAGGGGGACAAGCCCCCCGAAGATAAGACCCCTAAAGTCAGAAGAAGATCCCCGGACGGCACCGGCGAAGAAGAAAGCTGGGCTCCTCCACTAGTAAAAGAGCTAGCAAAAGAGCAGAAGATAGCGGAGGAGTCTGGCGAGAAGACCCCCCAAGATGGAAGAAGACCCCCGGAGCTGTGCAATAAATTATTTTTAACCCTTGTGTGTTGTGTTTTATTTACATTTTTTTCACAGGTGAATGGGTAAGGGTACATTGTACCCCATAATCATTCACATAGGGTGGGGGGCCGGTATCCAGGGGCCCCCTTATTGGGGCTCCCGGATTCCGATAAGCCCCCCGTCCGCAGACCCATACAAGGTGCTTTGGGGTGGGAGCCGCGTGGCCCCCTTTCCCCAAAGCACCCCCCATGTTGAGGGCACGCAGCCTGGTACGGCACAGGAGGGGGCGCTCGCTCGTCCCCACCCCCTTTCTTGACCGACCTTGTTGCGTGCTCGGATAAGGGTCTGATTTGGACCTGGGGGGACCCCCACGCCATTTTTTCGGTGTAGGGCTTTCCTTTTAAGTCCATACCAGGTGACGGGCCAGCGACTTCGCTATTCCCGGCTACCTGGAGCCGCGCTCAAAATTAACAGACTTTTCTCCGTGCGGCAAAAGTCTATTCATTTCAAAAGTACGGTGGACTAGCACACACGCGGCCGTATTGTCCGCCGGACTGCGAGTCGGCGGACACATTTTGAGTCAAAATTACTTTCTAAATCTGCCAGACTTTTGGGTAAAAAAAAGTCTGTTGGAGCCCACACACGGGCAGATTGTTTGGCGGACTCGAGTCCGCCGGACTTTTCCGCCGGATAGTTTGATCGTGTGCACGCGGCATAAGAGAGACACATATAAAGAACAGTGGCGTAAACATCTGTCAATGTCAATGAGACTGTTTAGAGTTAACCAATAAGAAGACCCTAATGAAGAGTAGACATGTGCAAAAGGAAAAAAATTTGTTTAGTTTTGTTTAGTTTTAATTCCTTAATTAATTAATTTAGTTTAGTTATATTCGTTAAATTCGTTTTCGTATTTCCTTTAGTTTTCTGCTGAATTCGAAAAATCGGTCACATTCGAAAATATTTCAACCAAATTCGAAAATATTTCTACTGAATTCGAAATGATTTCAACATGATTCGAAATGATTTCAAACGCATTTGAAACCATTTCAACCGGATTCGAAAATATTTCGTGGCCGGCCACGTGGCACTCGTGTCAGGTCACGTGGCACTCGTTACAGGTGTCGTGGCAAGTGGACAATACACAACTTGTGGCAGGTGACATGGCAAGTGGACAATACACAACTTGTGGCAGGTGACGTGGCAAGTGGACAAATACAATACACAACTTTTGGCAAGTGGACAATGACATACAGCATATGCACTTGCCTTGCGATCGACATCTGTGACTCCTTCAATCAGGCATGCTGACAACTTCGTTGATACCATAAATATAAATTAAATAAGATGCGTATTTTTTTTTGCACTGGTACACTGCAAGTATGAAAAGTTGATGTGACAGATATATATAAGTAAGTATAAGTAACTAACCATCTTCCAAAATTTCTAATTCAAATCGAAAAGATTAGAACAGAATAGAAAAAAATAATTTAATAGAATAAAATAGAAAGAATATACAACCATCTTCTGAATTTCAAATTTGAATAGAATACATTTGAATTTCGAATAGTATGAATTCAAATTTTTAAATGAATTCATTTTAAATTTGAATAGAAAAGATTATAATAAAATAGAAAATAGACTAGAAAAACGATAGAACAGAACAGAATAGAATATATTATATATTATTCTGTTCTGTTCTATTGTTTTTCTAGTCTATTCTTTAATATTCTATTAAAATCTTTTCTATTCAAATCAAAATCATTATATACTAAATTCGAGTTTCGTAAGATGGTTATATATATATATATATATATATATATATATATATATATTTCTGACATTTGAATTTCGTATAGAATGAATTCGAATTTGAATAGAAAAGATTAGAAAATAAATAGAGAATAGACTAGAACAATAGAACAGAATAGAATATAGATACTATCTATTTCATTTTACATTTTTTTGCATGTTACCATTTGTTTTAATAAGATCTCCTGCAGACTATTAGCATCTGTTTCATTTTTTGCAGATCTCCTGCAGACTATTAGTATCTATTTCATTTTTTTTGCATCTCCTGCAGACTATTAGCATCTATTTCTTTTTTAGCAGATCTCATGTAGACTATTAACAGCCATTTCACTTCTTTTTTTGCAGATCTCCTGCAGACTGTTAGAATCAATTTCATTTTTCTTTTTTTTTTTGCAGATTACTATTTATTTCCATCAGATCTCCTGCAGTATATTAACATCTATTTCTTTTTTTGCAGATCTCCTGCAGACTATTAGCATCTATTTCATTTTTATTTTTATTTTTTTGCAGTCGTTTCCTTTAGATATAGATGCTAATAGTCTGCAGGAGATCTGCAAATCATGAAATATATGTTATTATACTGCAGGAAATCTGATGGAAATAAAAAGTAATCTCCAAAAAATAATTAAATTGATTCTAACAGTCTGCAGGAGATCTGCAAAAAAAAAGAAGTGAAATGGCTGTTAATAGTCTACAGGAGATCTGCAAAAAAAATAGATGCTAATGGTCTGCAGGAGATCTGGTTAGAAAACAAAATAGATACTAATAGTCTGCAGGAGATCTGCAAAAAAAAAATAGATGCTAATAGTCTGCAAGAGATCTTATGGAAACAAATAATAATATGCAAAAGAAATTAAAAATGAAATAGTTAGTATCTATATTCTATTCTGTTCTATTGTTTTTCTAGTCTATTCTCTATTTCCATTCTAATCTTTTCTATTCAAATTCAAATTCATTCTATACGAAATTTAAATGTCAGAAAGAAATATATATATATTATAAAACCACCGTCTTCCGAAATTTGAATTTAGTATATAATGATTTTGATTTTACTAGAAAAGATTTTAATAGAATATAAAAGAATAGACTAGAAAAACAATAGAACAGAACAGAATAAAATATAATATATTCTATTCTGTTCTATCATTTTTTCTAGTCTATTTTCTATTTTATTATAATCTTTTCTATCCAAATCTAAAATTAATTAATTAAAAATTTTGAATTCATACTATTCGAAATTCTAATTTATTCTATTTGAAATTTGAATTTCAGAAGATGGTTGTATATTCTTTCTATTTTATTCTATTAAATTATATTTTTTTTCTAATATTTTCCATTTGAATCAGATATTTTGGAAGATGGTTAGGGACTTACTTATATACATCTGTCACATCAACTTCTCATACTTGCAGTGTACCAGTGCAAAAAAAACACACACATCTTATTTCATTTATATTACTTTTCTGCAGAAGAGAATGACATTTTGTGACCCGACTTTGGGGCCATGTATCTCGGGCCACTTATAGCTAGGAACCCCAAAATTGGTATGCAAACACAGTAGAACTAGCACTACAACATATCCACTTATATTCTCTATTTCCATTCTGATCTTTTCTATTCAAATTCGAATTCATTCTATATGAAATTTGAATGTCGGAAAGAAATATATATATATATATATATATATTATAAAACCACCATCTTCCGAAATTTGAATTTAGTATATAATGATTTTGATTTTAATAGAAATTGGTATGCAAACACAGTAGAACTAGCACTACAACATATCCAAATTTGGGGTTTCTAGCTCCAAGTGACCCCAAAGTCAGGTCGCAAAATGTCAAGCACTTTTCTGCAGCAGAGAATGACATTTTGCGATTATAATAAAATAGAAAATAGACTAGAAAAATTATAGAACAGAACAGAATAGAATATATTATATTTTATTATGTTCTGTTCTATTGTTTTTCTAGTCTATTCTTTTATATTCTATTAAAATCTTTTCTATTAAAGTCAAAATCATTATATACTAAATTCAAATTTCGGAAGATGGTAGTTTTATAATATATATATATTTATTTCCGACATTCAAATTTCGTATAGAATGAATTTGAAATTGAATAGAATTTGAATAGAAAAGATCAGAATGGAAATAGAGAATAGAAGTGGATATGTTGTAGTGCTCGTTCTACTGTGTTTTCATACCAAATTTGGGGTTCCTAGCTATAAGTGGCCCCGAGATACATGGCCCCAAATTCGGGTCGCAAAATGTCATTTTTTGAAAATTTGATTCGAATTTCGCTTGAATTCGTTAGCATTGTAATTCAGTAATTTGGATGCATCCGAATGTCCGAATAATGAAAATTCGTCCGAATTTCGATTCGGAACGAAACAGAATGTGCATGTCTAATGAAGAGTTATTATGCATGGTGTGGCTAAATTAAAATGACTAGATCATTACTACTGTCTGATCACTGTACCAATTCTTTCTCTTCTAATCATAGCATGTCTGTAAAATTTCTACCGATTTTTTTGTCACTAGTCCAAAATCCTCCAAAATTTTCAATGAACAATCCACAAGAGGGCACAGCTTACAGAAATGTTCCATCCTCTGCCTTCTAGAGAATTATCTGTAGGACTTTATGAAGAATTAATACTGACTAATGACAATGTTTTTTTACAGCCAAACTTAAGGCAGACAAACTGCCTCCCTGGCATTTATCCCTGAACATCCCCTTGGTCCCCTGGGCACCTTAACACCATTAGGTACAGTGTTCTGCCCTGTTTGTCTGAAGCCTTCCAGAAACGTTGATAGGCTGCTAGTAGCAAGGCCAGATGCTGCATCACTCCCTCCCAGGCACATTCAAATGCATAGTAGATAGGTGGCCTTGTGTGCAAGGGACATAAAGTGCACTTGTGCCAGGACTATGGACAATAAAGTAGTTTATTGTCCTTGACAGATGGTAAAGGAGCTTATATCATGCCATTCCTGACCATTCATTGCTTTTACTGTAAATTCTGGTTTCAATCAATTTGCAACAGCTTAGAAACATGTGTTGTAGTTATATTAGAAGTCTCACAGGCTGCTGAGATTTTGGTGCAATAGAAAGCAATAACAAAAACTAGGTTGGGTTCACACAATGCCTTACAGCATTAGTGTGATGTGATACCATTAATTCTGAATGGCACCCCAATGCACCTTACAGTGCACTTTTGTTACAGAGTACCATAATGCTGTCACTGGTCTTCTGCTGCCACCAATCTCTTGATCTTTAAAGAAGGAGGTACATGAAACCCTGAAAACATGTTGGCAGCATTTTACTTTAACACAAAGTCTAATAGCTCTTTGTCAAAGGTGCACCTGACGCTTCATGGATCAAGTCCAGTTTTGCTGAGAACCAGGAGCCCACCTGATGAGTCCAGTGACCAAGATCTATCAAATGTCTCCATACACACCCACCTTCCAAATCCTGTAATTTTGATTCCCAGCCACCTAATATCACCTCAAAAAAGAGTCCAGCAGCACCCAACACACCTGTTTTGTCAGTAGCAAACACTAAGTGCAATAATGTTATACATAGAAAAAGGGCAATATGGTAATGTCCATCAGTCAGACATAAATACAGGAGTGTGATGGTCTTAAAATGTAACACTAACACAGATGGTACTCACAGAACCCCTAGTCTTTAGTACTTAAAGAGGTCCATAAAACAACACTGGGCATGTCCTCTGACCAATTTAAGCTCTGGCCTTTGAAGTCGCTAGTGCTGTGCCCTATCCTTTGTGCAAAAGATTTATTATACTTCTTGACTGCCTTGCTTTTTTCTGATCTGATTTGACCTAGCTACACTCTTTCCTGATACCTGCCCATGACCTCTGATGGACCAGATGACTCTCGTTTGCCACCTGCCCAAAACCTTTGCCCGGACCTGACTATCCTTCTGCCTAGGATTTAATTTATATTCTACACACCATAGCTGTTTTGTTGCAGATATCCTACCGATGGACTGATCCTGAGGGCCACGCCCTGGTAACAGCTTAAAGTGAAGAAAACCAGTACAACAAGGGATTCTGTTTCACCTGCCAGGGGGCGCCATAACAAAACATATGAGATGAAGCTGATGTGGAAAGGGGTCATACAACAGGTCAATGTTTCATAGTTATAGTTAGTAAGGTTGAATAAAGACACCAGTCCATCCAGTTCAACCTGAGTGAGTGTCTACCCCTATTCCTGTACATTGCACACTCACATTGGTCTCTACCCTCAAAGAGCCCACAATCTAAGGTCCCCATTCATATACTAGGGCCAATTTTGGACAGAAGCCAATTAACCTACCTGCATGTCTTTGTATGTGGGAGGAAACCAGAATACCCAGAGGAAACCCACGCAGGCACAGGGAGAACATGCAAACTCCAGGCAAGTAGTGTCGTGGTTGGGATTTGAACCAGCGACCCTTTTTACTGCTAGGTGAGAGTGCTAACTACTACACCACTGTGCCGCCCTAACACCACTGTGCCGCCCTAATGTAATGTAAAAAACAAAAAGACAAATCAACACAGTTGAAAAAAATAAATAAATGATAGTTTAAAAAGCCTGACTCAAAAAGGGTGGAAATGTTTAAACTGAATACAATAATGATATTCTGTATTTTTATTATTATTTAATTAAATTAAGAAACCCTTTTCGACATAAGACTATCGTAATGTATATCATAACCACCTGAAACACATATAAGGAAAAACTCTAGTAACAAAAGTATTAAAAAAGCAGTACATACTTGTGACTGTGCTTTTTCCAGATGTTGTGGTTGTTGTCAGAGAAGTAAAAAACGTGGGAGGCTTTATGCTTGAGGACAACGACACACTTGTGATTAAAGATGTTGATATACTGGGAAAAACACTTGGAGTAGTTGAAGGGCTGGATAGGGTGTTTGGGTTGGCTGATGGTACAGTGGTTGAAATGGGAGAGATTTTAGTTGTTGGTGAAGTGCTAGTTGATATTGTGGTCGTAGAAACAGAACTCTTATAGCCTATGCTTGTTGTTTTAGTGGAGGCATAGAGGGTTGATGTTGATGATGGAGAAGTAGCTGTAGTAGATGCTGTAGGTTGAGTTGGAACAGTTGGAAGACTGGATGGGGTGTTTGGTGTGGTTGATGATACAAAAGCAGTAGTTGTAGAGGTGGTAGTTAGTATAGCAGAGGTTGAGGTAGGAGAAATTTTAGTTGTTGGAGAAAAAGACGTGCTAGTTGGTATTGTGGTCGTAGAAACAGAACTCTCAGAGCTTATGCTTGTTGATGGAGAAGTAGCTGTAGTTGTTGTGGAAGATAGTTTAGTTGTTGGAGAAAAAAAAGTACTAGTTGACATTGTAGTTGTAGAAACAGAACTCTCAGTGCGACTGCTTGTTGTCTCAGGGGGGACACTTGAGGTGGATGAGGAATTTTCTGTCGTAGACTCTGATGTTGATGGAGAAGTAGCTGTAGTAGTTGTGGAAGAAGGGCAATTCTGTTTTTCACAACAGTAGAATCTTACTTTGTAATCAAGGCACATGTTAAATGGTCCCGGATTATCTTTATTTCTGCATATCAAGCCTGATTCAACACTGCATGTAGCATTTTGGTTTAAATCTTTAAAGGCCCTTCCAGAGTATGAACTAGCTTCACAATGAATATCCTGAACATGCGATTTATCCCTGCACTCTGAGTATCCTTTAGATTTCACTATCTCATAGCTTTCTTGATCTCCTGATTCAGCCGTTGATGTTGGATAATTTTCATTATACCACTTTGTCCAAAAACAATAATAGCAAGAAGTTGTGGTTGGACCTGTAGATGTTGGTGAAGGACTGGATGCTGTAGGTTGAGTTGGAACAGTTGGAAGACTGGATGGGGTGCTTGGTGTGGTTGATGATACAAAAGCAGTAGTTGTAGAGGTGGTAGTTAGTATAGCAGAGGTTGAGGTAGGAGAAATTTTAGTTGTTGGAGAAAAAGACGTGCTAGTTGGTATTGTGGTCGTAGAAACAGAACTCTCAGAGCTTACGCTTGTTGATGGAGAAGTAGCTGTAGTTGTTGTGGAAGATAGTTTAGTTGTTGGAGAAAAAAAAGTACTAGTTGACATTGCAGTTGTAGAAACAGAACTCTCAGTGCGACTGCTTGTTGTCTCAGGGGGGACACTTGAGTTGGATGAGGAATTTTCTGTCGTAGACTCTGATGTTGATGGAGAAGTAGCTGTAGTAGTTGTGGAAGAAGGGCAATTCTGTTTTTCACAACAGTAGAATCTTACTTTGTAATCAAGGCACATGTTAAATGGTCCCGGATTATCTTTATTTCTGCATATCAAGCCTGATTCAACACTGCATGTAGCATTTTGGTTTAAATCTTTAAAGGCCCTTCCAGAGTATGAACTAGCTTCACAATGAATATCCTGAACATGCGATTTATCCCTGCACTCTGAGTATCCTTTAGATTTCACTATCTCATAGCTTTCTTGATCTCCTGATTCAGCCGTTGATGTTGGATAATTTTCATTATACCACTTTGTCCAAAAACAATAATAGCAAGAAGTTGTGGTTGGACCTGTAGATGTTGGTGAAGGACTGGATGCTGTAGGTTGAGTTGGAACAGTTGGAAGACTGGATGGGGTGTTTAGTGTGGTTGATGATACAAAAGCAGTAGTTTTAGAGGTGGTAGTTAGTATAGCAGAGGTTGAGGTAGGAGAAATTTTAGTTGTTGGAGAAAAAGACGTGCCAGTTGGTATTGTGGTCATAGAAACAGAACTCTCAGAGCTTATGCTTGTTGATGGAGAAGTAGCTGTAGTTGTTGTGGAAGATAGTTTAGTTGTTGGAGAAAAAAAAGTACTAGTTGACATTGTAGTTGTAGAAACAGAACTCTCAGTGCGACTGCTTGTTGTCTCAGGGGGGACACTTGAGGTGGATGAGGAATTTTCTGTCGTAGACTCTGATGTTGATGGAGAAGTAGCTGTAGTAGTTGTGGAAGAAGGGCAATTCTGTTTTTCACAACAGTAGAATCTTACTTTGTAATCAAGGCACATGTTAAATGGTCCCGGATTATCTTTATTTCTGCATATCAAGCCTGATTCAACACTGCATGTAGCATTTTGGTTTAAATCTTTAAAGGCCCTTCCAGAGTATGAACTAGCTTCACAATGAATATCCTGAACATGCGATTTATCCCTGCACTCTGAGTATCCTTTAGATTTCACTATCTCATAGCTTTCTTGATCTCCTGATTCAGCCGTTGATGTTGGATAATTTTCATTATACCACTTTGTCCAAAAACAATAATAGCAAGAAGTTGTGGTTGGACCTGTAGATGTTGGTGAAGGACTGGATGCTGTAGGTTGAGTTGGAACAGTTGGAAGACTGGATGGGGTGTTTGGTGTGGTTGATGATACAAAAGCAGTAGTTGTAGAGGTGGTAGTTAGTATAGCAGAGGTTGAGGTAAGAGGAATTTTAGTTGTTGGAGAAAAAGACGTGCTAGTTGGTATTGTGGTCGTAGAAACAGAACTCTCAGAGCTTATGCTTGTTGATGGAGAAGTAGCTGTAGTTGTTGTGGAAGATAGTTTAGTTGTTGGAGAAAAAAAAGTACTAGTTGACATTGCAGTTGTAGAAACAGAACTCTCAGTGCGACTGCTTGTTGTCTCAGGGGGGACACTTGAGGTGGATGAGGAATTTTCTGTCGTAGACTCTGATGTTGATGGAGAAGTAGCTGTAGTAGTTGTAGAAGAAGGGCAATTCTGTTTTTCACAACAGTAGAATCTTACTTTGTAATCAAGGCACATGTTAAATGGTCCCGGATTATCTTTATTTCTGCATATCAAGCCTGATTCAACACTGCATGTAGCATTTTGGTTTAAATCTTTAAAGGCCCTTCCAGAGTATGAACTAGCTTCACAATGAATATCCTGAACATGCGATTTATCCCTGCACTCTGAGTATCCTTTAGATTTCACTATCTCATAGCTTTCTTGATCTCCTGATTCAGCCGTTGATGTTGGATAATTTTCATTATACCACTTTGTCCAAAAACAATAATAGCAAGAAGTTGTGGTTGGACCTGTAGATGTTGGTGAAGGACTGGATGCTGTAGGTTGAGTTGGAACAGTTGGAAGACTGGATGGGGTGTTTGGTGTGGTTGATGATACAAAAGCAGTAGTTGTAGAGGTGGTAGTTAGTATAGCAGAGGTTGAGGTAAGAGGAATTTTAGTTGTTGGAGAAAAAGACGTGCTAGTTGGTATTGTGGTCGTAGAAACAGAACTCTCAGAGCTTATGCTTGTTGATGGAGAAGTAGCTGTAGTTGTTGTGGAAGATAGTTTAGTTGTTGGAGAAAAAAAAGTACTAGTTGACATTGCAGTTGTAGAAACAGAACTCTCAGTGCGACTGCTTGTTGTCTCAAGGGGGACACTTGAGGTGGATGAGGAATTTTCTGTCGTAGACTCTGATGTTGATGGAGAAGTAGCTGTAGTAGTTGTGGAAGAAGGGCAATTCTGTTTTTCACAACAGTAGAATCTTACTTTGTAATCAAGGCACATGTTAAATGGTCCCGGATTATCTTTATTTCTGCATATCAAGCCTGATTCAACACTGCATGTAGCATTTTGGTTTAAATCTTTAAAGGCCCTTCCAGAGTATGAACTAGCTTCACAATGAATATCCTGAACATGCGATTTATCCCTGCACTCTGAGTATCCTTTAGATTTCACTATCTCATAGCTTTCTTGATCTCCTGATTCAGCAGTTGATGTTGGATAATTTTCATTATACCACTTTGTCCAAAAACAATAATAGCAAGAAGTTGTGGTTGGACCTGTAGATGTTGGTGAAGGACTGGATGCTGTAGGTTGAGTTGGAACAGTTGGAAGACTGGATGGGGTGTTTGGTGTGGTTGATGATACAAAAGCAGTAGTTGTAGAGGTGGTAGTTAGTATAGCAGAGGTTGAGGTAGGAGAAATTTTAGTTGTTGGAGAAAAAGACGTGCTAGTTGGTATTGTGGTCGTAGAAACAGAACTCTCAGAGCTCATGCTTGTTGATGGAGAAGTAGCTGTAGTTGAAGATAGTTTAGTTGTTGGAGAAAAAAAAGTACTAGTTGGTATTGTGGTCGTAGAAACAGAACTATCAGAGCTTATGCTTGTTGTTTTAGTGGAGGCGTAGAGGTTAGACTGTGTTACACTTGAGGTGGATGAGGGATTTGCTGTCGTAGACTCTGATGTTGATTTTGATGGAGAAATAGCTGTAGTTGTTGTGGAAGATAGTTTAGTTGTTGAAGAAAAAAAAGTACTAGTTGGCACTGCGGTTGTAGAAACAGAACTCTCAGTGCGACTGCTTGTTGTCTCAGGGGGGGCATAAAGGGTAGATTGTGTTACACTTGAGGTGGATGAGGGATTTGCTGCTGTAGATTCTGATGTTGATTTTGATGGAGAAGAAGCTGTAGTAGTCTTGACAGAAGTAAATGTAGGAGTGGAGTGGATAGTTTGTGTAGTAGTGGATGTACTGAAAGTCATTTTAGAACGTGTAGTAGTATCTGTAGATAATGATGGGAAATTAGATATTCCTGTTGATTTTACAGGTGTTTGTTCTCCATGTACGCTTGTTACTTTAGTTGATAAAAATGAAGTCGTTTTTGTAGTTGGAACGTCAGCCAAACAAAGTGAGAAATCATCACAGCACTTAAAGCGCATTTCTAAACTTCTGCATGCTTTCATGAGCCCATCCTGGATACTGTCAATACATTCTGACTCATTTGTTACATTACAAATGGAATGTACTCTCTGCTTTGACCTGGGCAGATCAGTGTTAGAATCTGAAAGTCTACACTCTATCTCGTGAGCATAGAATTCATCTTTGCAGATTACTTTTCTATTGGTTGTGATTGTGTGATTCATTTCCCTATCACTTTTTTCGTTTTCTAAAAGTTTGGATTCATTATACCATTGTGTCCAGCGACACTGAGGACTACATGGTGGTGGTCTTGTTGTTGTTGTTGTTGTTGTTGTTGCTGTTGCTGCTGCTGTTGCTGTTGTTGTTGCTGTTGTTGCTGTTGTTGTCTTATCCTGTCCTGATGGGTTGGGTGTAGTAGTGCATAAATTACTGAGAGTGACAATGGTTCCATTGACATCACACTTCATTTGCTTGCAGCTTCCATCTTTATCACTGAAGCTTGAAATCTTTTCTGAGATATTATACATTTTTCCTTCATGTTCACAGCGACAAGCTGAGTGAGAAAAAAAAAAATGTGAAAAGTAACCACTCACTGTTAGCCTTTTGAGAATTATTTTTTTTTTTTATATATTAATGTAGTAATTCCAGTTAATCTATTACTTATTAAACACATAAATGACTGCAGTACTGCATGTTCATAATACTTAGGAGTCTATTCAGAAAAAAAAATTGCTTTGCAAATGTCTCAGCATTTGGGGAAAAGTCACAAATAATACCCTTGTTTGTAATACAGTGAGCAAAATAAGTATTGAACTCATCAGCATTTTATAGGCAAATATATTTCTAAAGGTAATATTGACACAACATTTTCACCACATGTCGGTAACAACCCATGCAATCCATACATACAAAGAAACAAATACAAATACATTCAGAAGTTTAGTTATGTGTAATAAAATGGAATTGCACAGGTGAAAAGTATTGAACACATGAAGAAAGGGAGATGCAAAAAGGCATGGAGGGTCAAGACACCAGCTGAAATCTATCAATAATTAGAAAGCAATCCCTCCCCTTGTCATTGCAAATTATTATCAGCTGGTTCAGTTTTAACTGATGGCCTATACAACGGTGTCTCATTACCAAGGTGTCACATAAGAAATATCTATTGGTGGATAAAAGCAAAAAGCTGTCTCTGCAACCTTATTGTTACAAAACATACTGATGTCATTGGTTACAGAAGGATTTATAAACTTCTGAATGTTCCAGTGAGCACTGTTGGGGCCATATTTTGGAAATGTAAAGAACATAATTTCACCCTATACTGGCCACGACCAGGTGTTCCTCGCAATATTTCCGACTGAGGAGTCAAAAGAATTATCAGAAGAGTTGTCCAAGAGCCTAAGACAACTTGTAAAGAGCTTGAGAAAAACCTGGAATTAGCAGGTACAATTGTTTCAAAGAAAACAATTAGTAATGCACTCAACCGCCATGGCCTGTATGCATGCCCACCACAGAACCGCCATCACTGAATTAAAAGCATATTGAAGCTCTGCTAAAGTTTGCTGCACAACATTTAGACAAGCCTGTGAAATACTAGGAGATTATAGTCTGGTCAGATGAGACCAAAATCGAATTCTTTGGATGCCATAATATACACCATGGCTGGAGGTCAAATGGCATTGCACATCACTCCACACTGAAGTTTGGAGGTGGGAACATCATGGTGCGGGGCTGTTTTTCAGCATATCGTACTGGAAAACTTAATTTCATTAATTTTATTAAAGGAAAGATGACTGGAAAAATGTATCGAGACATTTTTGATAAAAATCTGCTGTCATTTCCCAGGATGATGAAGATGAAACAAGGGTAGACATTTCAGCAAGACAATGATCCCAAACACAAAGCCAGGGAAACTCTCAATTGGATTCAAAGAAAGTAAATAAAGCTGCTAGAATGGCCCAGCCAATCACCTGACTTATCCAATGGAAAATCTATGGAAAGAACAAAAGATCAGAGTTCATAGAAAATGGCCCACGGAACCTTCAAGATTTGAAGACTATTTGTGTGGAAGAATGGGCCAAAATCACACCTGAGCAATGCATGCACCTACTTTTTCCATACAAGAGGCATCTTAACTTAAAGTCCTTACCAACAAACGATTTTGTGACAAGTATTAAATACATTTCAGTTAGTGTGTTCAATACTTTTTCTCTGTGTCATTGCATTTTATTACACATACCTTAATTTCTGAACATATTTCTTTTGGTGTATATGTATGTATAGATTGCATGGGTTGTTACTGACATGTGGTGAAAATGTCAATAACACCTTTAGAAATATATTTACCTTGAAAAATAGTTATGTGTTCAATACTTATTTTGCCCACTGTTTGTGTGAAATATCAATATCCATTGCCTTTTGCAGAATGAATGAAACGTTTTCTAACTATCCTTGAGAAAATATATTTAAGAAGAAGCTACCTGAAGAGTTAAAGAACATTTGGCCAATAGAGAAAATAGCCTAACACTGTAAGCTAAAAACATTCGACCAGAAAAGGAAAAAAATGAGGGACACCTCTGCGCTGTGTACAAAGTTTATGGAAATCTGTACCTTATTCAAAAGGTTCAGCAAACAATCGTCCAGCTACTTCTGGAAGTCAAATATTTAGTTATGGTATTATTACACAGTTTTATGCTCTGGGCTCCTGGTTAGGAATCTGGCAGGGACAGCCCTGGCAAAGGCACCTTGTCACCATGTTGAGGACAAGTGCCTCTTCCTCACAACCCTGGCCCAGTACTTGTGGAGATCTGTGTGCTCATGGATTAGAAGAATCTGGAAGCCCCCATTTAACAATAGGAAGCCCCACTTGCTACACAAGCTTAAATGTAGCCTGTGGAACAAAATAACAAGCATTTTGAAAAGCCTCTATAAGATAACAACATTTGTTCTCATTTTTTTTTTTTTTTTTTTAGTTACAATACATCACCCTTCTAAACTCAGAAAATTTGAGTTTTCAACTGCTTGTCAACCATATAACTTACATATATCATGGCAAGATGGCTCTACTGCACTGGATTGCGTACTTAGCACTGGTTGGGGGTGCGCAACAGGAGCCAATCAGTGGGTACCACAGACTCGATGTCCGCTGGCACCCACACATTGTTCATTATACAGGCAGAAAAGCAGTTAAACAAGGCAGATTGCCGTTCTTTCAGCGGGTAAGGCATTGATCCTTTGTTCCTGCAAAGCAGGGGCACGGATCTATGCCTTCCCCTAGTAAAAGCACCTCCCCCACAGTACACAAGCACTAGCTAGGCACACAGTTAACCCTTTGTATTTGTGAGAAAAAAAACATCAATTTTAATTGGGTACAGCGTCACACAACTGTGAAATTGTCAGTTAAAATAATGCAGTGCTGTATCGCAAAAAATGGCCTGGTCATGAGGGGGGGGGGGGGGGGACTTCCAGAGGTAAAGTGGTTAAAGCTCTCTCTTTTTCATGACCACTCTTTAGTAATCCTTAGATAAAAGCACTTGTATGCTCAGCTTCTAATTTTCAGTCTCCGTGTTCGCTCGACCTGGGTGAGATTGAGATTCAAAATAAAGCATGATGTTTAACCACTTCAGCCCTAGAAGGCTTACCCCCCCTTCATGATCATGCCATTTTCTGCGATACAGCGATACGGCACTGCGTTACTTGTACTGACAATTGCTCAGTCGTGTGATGCTGTACCCAAATAAAATTGAATTCCTTTTTTCCCACAAATAGAGCTTTCTTTTGGTGGTATTTGATCACCTCTGCGGTTTTTATTTTTTGCACTATAAATAAAAAAAGTTTGATAATTTAAAAAAAAAAACAATAATATTTTATTTACTTTCTGCTATAAAACACATTCAATAAAAAAAATGTAAAAAATCTAGATTCTTCATCAGTTTAAGTATTCTGCTACATATTTTGGTAAAAAAATCCCAATAAGTGTATATTGATTGGTTATGCACAAAAATGATAGAGTCTACAAACTATGGGATAGATTTATGGCATTTTTTATTTATTAATTTATTTACTATTAATGGCGAAGATCAGCTATTTGTCGCAGAACTGCGACATTATGCTAAAACTATGCACTGTTACTGTACTAATGACACTGGCAGGGAAGGGGTTAACATCAGGGGTGATCAAAGGATTAAGTGTGTCCCTATGGGGTGCTTGATAACTGTGTGGGGGATGGTCTGACTGGATGAAGACAGAGATCCGTATTCCCGCTTGGCAAGGACACAAGATCTCTATCTTCTTCCCTGTCAGAATGGCGATATGCCTTGTTTACATAGACAGATCGCCATTCTGGCTCCCTGGGGAACGCTTGTGGGTGGCCGGCGAACATTGGGTCCGCCGGACCCACTGTTTGGCTCCCTCTCTGTATTGCACGAAACAACGTACAGGTATGCCGTTTCATGCAATAGAGTCAACCTGCCGCAGTACATCTGTGGTAGACGGTTGGCAAGTGGTTAACATTGATTGTCTGTCAACCATATTTTAACCCTTTCCATTCTTGGAATCCTTTGACTTTAATTTTCCATAAATCCTTTTATCACGAACTGTGGTATAGACATTTTTATGACTTTTCTGAGGTATACCTCAAGTTGTTACCATCACCCCCCCCCCCCCCCCCCAGTGCTCAGTGCTGGATTAATGCCGTGTACACACGAACAGACTTTTCGGCAGCAAAGGTCAGACGGAATGAATTGCAGGACAATTTGATCGTGTTTGGGCTTCATCTGACCTTTGTTGTCGTAAAATCAGATGGACTTTAGATTTAGAACATGTTTCATATCCTTCCGACGGACTCGAGTCCGGTCGAAAAATCAGTTCATATTCTAGTCTGGTCGTACATCATCAAGTTTGAATCTGTCAGACTTTGGTGTGATTGTATGTGGCCAAAACAGTTATTTCGGAAAGTCCGTCGGAAGTCCGCCGAAAGTCAGACGGGAAGACCGTCGGACTTAGTCTGCCGGAAAGTCCGGTCATGAGTACACGGCATAAGAGGAATCTTTTGTTGTTTTGCACAACACCATCCCTGCTGTTTTGGTTCCCCTCTAGTTGCAGAGGGTTAATATTCATGACACAGACTGCCATATGTTGGTTTTCTAAACAGCGCCTGAACTTTTTAGTAGTACATTTGCACTGTAAGAGGACAGTTTTTTTTTCTTTTTAGTTTTTTGCATTGGAAGAAGTGATATTGATATGAGTGATATTCAGTTGTGAAATATATCAATATCCATATATCTATATTCTTTATGTGCTGCACTTTGTTATACATTATCTGGTGTGCGCGGTGTTGAGGTATTGTGTCAGCTGCAGGCTTGTATATTGTGAACTAGCACCAATTTTTGCCTCTTTTTTTTTTTAATAAACTTTTTTAAGCAAATTCTCCCCTTTGAGAGCCAGCAGCTGACACTTCCTGCAACTGCTGGCTCTCAACCTTGGCTGACATTTACAGCCAGTGTCCTCACTGATGGCAGGGTATCAGTCAAAGTGGTTCCTGCTCATGTTACTGCTATACAGTAGAATATATATAACTGTGTGCACACTTATCACTGCTAGACTGAAGGTTGAAGCAGAGATCTTCTGCTTTACATGTGATCATTATGTCAGTTCTGATTAATAATCACGTGTAGACCAGGGGCTTCACTAATAGAAATGTAAGCCTTCAACACTGGCACCCTCAGCCTAATTCATTCCTCCTCCCCCAAACCCAATCTCCCCTGAGTGCAACCTCCCGGAAAACACGTCATAGGACCAAGGAGGCTGCGGGAATATTCACAGATCACAGCGTAGCTCGCACATGTACAGCTGGAATCTGGCTGTAAAGTCACAGCAAGCTTCCAACAATAAGCCTAGTGGCACCAGGGACCCAAAGACCAGCTGAAAACTGGCCCAGGTTAGGACAGCACTGGATTCCTGCAAAGGTAAGTGTCACTTTTTTTTTAAAGTCAACAACTACATAATCTGTTTTGTTGACATGTAATAATAAAAAAAAACTGTAGATCCACTTTAAGTTAACTGACATGTACTGGTACTGGTAAATTTGGCCTGGACATCTACACATCAACACCTTCTGGTCATGAAAGGCTTTACTAATTACACAAGCATTGATATTAACACAGATACCTAACAATTTGCATACCTGAGACATCATACTGGCATGATATACCTTTTGTTGAACACTCACTAAAAAAAAAAAAGGAAAACATATTTTATCCAGCTGAAGACCTGTTTTTTGACAACTGAAATTAAGCAGATTGAAGAGTCCAGCAATGCAGGCCAGTCATTATGACATGGTGCATCGCAAACCAAATACTTTGCCTAAAGCTTGAGTATATTGAGCTTTTTACCTTAGGTGTAAGGGAATACAAGCAGAGACAATAGGATTGACATACTAAAAGAAAATAGACTGTTCATTTTGCAAGTAATGTTGCACTTTGCAAGGGAATTTTTCCCAAAGCTTCATCCAATCCTGTTCAAGCAAAAATTCTGCTTTTTTTTTCCTTGCACATAATTGGGTATTGTTTGAAAATAATTTGCCACATTCCCTAAGCTCCGGGGATAATTGCCATGCATAGAGAAAATTCTTGAAAAAAGAAAAGCCTATTTTCCTTTAGTTAATCAACCCCAAAGACTATCATATAAAAGCCAAATAGGGTTAGCACAGAAAACAAGGGAAAACAGCACTAGAAGGTATAAGGGAGAGACAGCTGTCACAGCATAGGTTGGCAATTTATGCAACTCATAAAGAATGTGCTGTAAGTACAAATAGTGGGATTGTAAATTGTAGAACATTTAGGCTATAATTTTGGGCCGCTTTGATATAGCATGTTATATTTTTGGCATTTCAAGGTGTCAGTGGTGGGCCGTCAATAGGGGGCGCTCAGGTGCAGCCCCCCCCCCCCCAAAGTGGGACATGAAAAAAGAGAAAAAAAATGGGTCCTTTAAGAGCATCCAGTCACTGAACTGTCCACTAGAAGCTTGACTGCTGGAATCAGGTCATTGCAGCTGAAAAGCTTCACTGGGAGGTATTTTGAGTGTAAACAGGGCACGGGCCATGCGTCCTGAACACTTCCAGTCCCACTCTATTGGAGATAGGCGATTGGCGGGTCTGAAGGATGGTGGGCGGGGCTTATCACAGAACCATCACTTCTGGTTTCGCACTACTCACTTGGATGAAATGAAAGCAGAGTACGGCATGCCGGATAGGATTGCCACCTTATCCCTTTAAAACCGAACACATATTAATTACACAGGTTCTTTGACTGATTAATGTGGTAATTAAGCTCACTTGGTGCCTTATCTGCATTAAATTAGCCACAGAATCTGTGTAATTCATGTGTGTTCGGGTATAAAGAGATGAGGTGGCAACTCTACTGCTGGACCAGACGGGTAAGCTAACAGCGCCATCTGTCTCAGTGCTGCCCGCAGGCCTCAGCTGCTGTGCTGTGTGAGAGTGGCTCTGGGCAGCCATGTTTTCCGGGGGGTTGCCATGGTGCTGTTAGCCGCAGCTCCAGTAATCGGTGCTGCCAGCACAGGGGAAGGTATGCAGAGAGTCTAAGGGGGAAGGGGGGCTTCTGTAGAAAGAAGAATGTTAGTCTTGGTGTTACCGAGAAACTTCTGGAGTTGTGACATATATTCTAATAATAGGCTTTACTGGCAACACTGTGAGCATGCTGTATACTATAGGAGGTGTAATAATGTATTCATATCCTGATTATCAGTGTCCCCCCACCGGCTGTGTGTATATCATCATCATTATCACTCATCAGGAGGATTCATCTTCTGCTGTGACATTCCATCAACTCCTGGTCATCCACCTATCCTATGTGACAGGTGATTAACCCTTTCATCATTGGGGGATTTGTGATTTTGGAGCGGTAAAAGTCACAAGGCATTAAATATTATTGTTTTCCATACCCAGACATACACAAAGCAGTAAGGGCTCAATCACACTTGTGTGTCACACTAACTAATGTGCTCTTCTTGGTGCATTTTTCATGTGACAGCATACAACAGATGTGCCAAAAAAAGCTCCGCACCTTTTTGGGTGGTGACCTTCGTGGGCTTTAGATACTGAAAGGTCTTGACAACAAAACACACATTTCTTAGCCATGTTTGGAGTGCCGTTAAGACATAATTTATACCTGCGTTTTCTGGGAACGTGTGGAAAACACGGAAAACCTGTGCATGGTGCTCACATTCATTAGAAAACAAGAGACAGATGTGCCAAAACACGCGGTAAAAAAGCTTGCAACGCTTATCACCTGAAAAGGCGCAAGAGCCTCTTTTGGCACATTTGTCGCACATAGGGCATCCCATTCAAGAGAATAGGCCGTTAGATGCTGTCACGCACATTAGCATCCTTTTCCATCTTTATAAAGTTCCATTACCTACGCAGGTCTTTTGATATTGTCTCCGTCCGTCTCCCGTTGGGGGGGGGGGGGGGGCACTAATCGCCTCTGTCCGTCTCCCGTGAGGTTTATTTGCTGCCCCCCCCCCCCAAAATAGTAAGCAGCAGCCGCCACTGCTGTAGAGGGGAGCCATGACCGTGGTGAGTGCAGACTTGCCTAGAGGGGTTTGCTTATGCCCCACCCAAAAAAATGTTTGAACCAGCCGCCACTGCAAGGTGGTATAGCTATAGCACAGTGATGGCCGACCTTGGCACCTTATATGTTTTGGAACTACATTTCCTATGATGCTCATGCACTCTGCAATGTATTTGCGTTTTAAAGGAAATGTAGTTCCAAAACATCTAGGGTTCCAAGGTTCGCCATCACTGCTATTGCACCTCTTTCATTTGATTCTGTTGAGAGTTCATTATAGACTCCAGTCGGTCCTGTGTTGAACTGATATAAAAAAGTGCGTTTGTGTTTGTCAATCATCTACTAACCATGGACACCTTGCATGCTGAATTACACCAACACACAATTCCAATTTTCAGATCTTACCATGAATGACAGTTTTCTGTAGTTGGAACTTTTTCTCCATAGTTATAAAAGTTACCATTTTCATCATTACAGCCACATTGAGACACACACTTCATATTATCTTCATCTAAATATGGTGAAGATGCAGGGCAGCTGGGATAACAGCCTACAGAGCATTTAGAACAAAAGGAAAATACATACCATATGTTACATTTTATACGATGGAACAATTTCAAAATCACACAGTTACCATATGCTGCAAATGTTTAATTTTTATTTTTTTCTGGAAAGCCATCCGATGTATAAAACCTATAAGATGCAAAGGGAAGCCCAAAAAGTGGAAATCATGTCTGTAAATGCATACCTCCCAACCTTCTGAGATGGGAATGAAGGACACCTATTAGCAAAAGTATGTAGACATAGGACACAGCCATGCCACGACCCTTTAAAGGAAAACTATACAGAAAAAAATATGTTAAACCCACAAGTTCTTTTTTATTACAACTATTAAAGGCCCATTTTTTTATTTTTATTTTAAATGATGATTTATTTATTTTTTATTGCATTTTAGTGTAAATATGAGATCTGAGGTCTTTTTGATCCCCGATATCATATTTAAGAGGTCCTGTCATGCTTTTTTTCTATGTTTTTTTTTTTTTAAAGAATAGTGTAAAAATAAAAAATAAAAGTTAAAATAAATAAGAAAAAATAATGTTTTAAACGCGCCTGTCTTGCCAAGCTCACGTGCAGAAGCGAACGCATACGTGAGTAGCACCCACATATGAAAACGGTGTTCAAACCACACTGTAAGGTATTGCTGCGATCGGTAGAGCAAGAGCAATAATTTTAGCCCTAGACCTCCTCTGTAACTCAAAACATGCAACCTGTAGAATTTTTTAAACGTCAACTATGGAGATTTTTAAGGGTAAAAGTTTATTGCAATTCCACGAGCGGGAGCAGTATTGAAGTGTGACATGTTGGGTATCAATTTACTTGGCGTAACATTATCTTTCACAATATAAAAAAAATTGGGCTAACTTTACTGGTGTCTTATTTTTTAATAAGGGTTCTAAGTAATTTTATAGCAAAAAAAAAGCAGGGTCCAAGGGGTTAAAGCAGACGGTGATAAAGAAACACAACACTGCCTGCTTTAACCCCTTGCTTGCTGTACTGCACAAGGTCGCAGGGCACTTGCAGAGTCTCATTCACTTGAATGGGTCATGTTTGGCAGCTGCTACACCCACCAACCATGAAAGGGGGTATAACTCATGCTGTGGCTGTGAGATGTGTACACCACTGGGCATTGCATATAAAGGAGGTGCAGTTGGGGGGGGGATAATAAAAACATGTCTTAGCTATGGGGTTTTTCCACTCCAAGCTGAAAATGTAAATGAAACCATACTGTTCTGAGCCCCCTATAAGGCTGCTTTCACACTGATGTGCTGCAGTTTACCTGCACGGCGGGTACAGCACAGTGCATCTTCAACTTTCTAGGGTTAACTGAGCTTTACCATAGACTTCTATTATATCCTGTGGATGTGGTGCACTTTCTGAAAAGCGCCTCAGAACTCCTGCATTCAGAAAGTGCACCAAACCTGCAGTATATAATAGAAATATATAACTAAGCACAACAAACCCCCAGGAAAGCTGTGAATAAACTGCAGCACATCAGTGTGAAAGCAGCCCTATACTATTATGCCCAGTGTATTGCTTCATACTGACCTGAACATCTCTTCTTTCCTGCTACTGACACCACTCTGGAGTCAGGATATGACCCCTTTCACACTGGGGCATTTTGCAGGCACTATAGCGTTAAAAATAATGCCTGCAAACCACCCTAAAACAGCTGCTCCATTCACTCCAGTGTGAAAGCCCGAGGGCTTTCACATGGAGCGGTGCGCTGGCAGGGCATCAGAAAAAGTCCTGCCAGCAGCTTCTTTGGAGTGGTGAAGGAGTGGTGAACTCCTCCCCACCCCCTTTTTTGGCTAAAACCAGCCCGCTAGCAGCCGAATAGTGCCTCTAAAATTACAGTAAAGCGGCGCTAAAAATATTGCCGCTTTACTGCTGATGCTGGTGGCGGCACAATGTGAAAGGGGTCTAAGAGGTGGAGTGCAGTTGGTATGACTCCATATGGGATAGAAGTCGGTACTACAGAGGAGGCATCGGCTTATACAGCTCTTGCTTCCTACTACAGCTCCAACTTTACAAGTATTCCCTCTGCATTGCACTCTGTTTGATGCTCTGGAATGGCGAGTTAGCAAGCCCAGACAGGTGCAGCGGCATTTTGCAGGCGGATTTAACTCCTTTTTGGCTAAAACCGCCCCACTAGCAGCCGAATAGCGTCGCTAAGATGTCGGTAAAGCGGAACTAAAAATAGTATCGCTGCTTTACCTCTGATGCCGGTGGCGGCACAGTGTGAAAGGGGAATAAGAGGTGGAGTGAAGTTGGTAGCACTCCGTATGGGACAGAAGCCGGCACTAGAAAGGAGGCATCGGCTTATTGCTTCCTACTACAGCTCCAACTTTACAAGTATTCCCTCTGCACTGCACTCTGTTTGATGCTCTGGAATGGCGGGTTAGAAGACCGCGATCTACCAGCCACCTGGATGCGATCTACTGGTTGCTGACCCCAGATATAGATCATACCAAAATGAGGGACAAATGAGGAGGAAAGAGGGACAGATGGACTTTGTTCCAAAACAGGGACAGACGCTCAAAATCAGGGACAGTTGGGAGCTATGTAAATGTAAAGTGACTGAGATTAAAGGTGCATTAAGGTGAACAACCTTTTGTAGTGCAGCAGCACCCCAGAGTCCCCCTTTTACTTACCTGACCCTGATCTTTCCAGTGACGGGAACAAACCCAGCAGCTCCAGCTGCTGTCTCGGGTCCTCATTGGATAGATTGCTAGCAACTGCAGCCATTGGCTCCCACTGCTGTCAATCAAATCCAGTGACACGGGAGACAGGGGGCAGGGCTAAGTCCTGCTGTCTGTGTTAATGGACACAGCAGCAGGACTCAGGAGAGTACCTTCACAGGTGTCCCTTGGAATACGGGTCTCCGAGGGGGCACTCGATGCGGGGAGGAGCCAGGAGCACTGCTGGGGGACCCCAGAGGAGGAGGATCGGGCCACTCTGTGCAAAAATCCTTGCACAGAGGAGGTATGACATGTTTGTTATTTAAAAAAAACCTTTATAACCCCTTTATGTTGATTAGTTTTAAAAGCTTGTTCCTTCATTTTGCTCCAGATTGTACGCAGCAGTACTACCCTTGATGGGGGCTGTAGGAAAGAAGACTTTGTTCTATGTGTTGCTGCCCATGTGGTTCAGAATTTCTGAAACATGTTTTCTAAAGAATGAAAAAATTTAACATGTGTTCCTTGAACTGATTTTACTGACTTACCTTCAAGACCTGACAGTTCATAAAGACACTCTCCTTTGGGGTTCCTGCAGGTCTTCATACACTTGTCCCCACAAGGTTTGTAGTGCCATGCACATTCTCCAGCATCATTGTAGTAATCACAGAACATAGCTAGGGATTACAAGTACAGGTAAGGTTTATTATTTTAAACTGTAAGCATATAACCATAAATAAGCAAAAAAGAAATACTCAGCATGATTTTAATTCTTAGGCTCCGTGCACATTGGCTTAAAAAACATTGCTTCTACAGGAGTTTTGTGTTCTACCTGTAGAACCAGCTCAATGTTATCCTATGTGTCCAGGCACATTAGGATTATTACAGGTATATTTTGAGCTCAACGTTTAGAGGCAGAAAAAAAAAACCTTCTGGTTTGTGTTTCTGATTGGAGCTTACTAACGGAAAGAAGCAAACCTCTCCTAAAATCGTCTAAACTTTGTACAAAAAATGCTCTATATGAGCGTTTTTTACTGTCAAGAGAACAGACGTTTTTTATCTGGCAATACGTTACAGCCATGAGAAATGTTAAATTACATTTTTTCCTTTAGAAATGTAATTTTGCTGTTCTCATTCATTACACTATGTACAGCCGCATGGACTTGCCCCCTGAGCCATGATTGGCCAAAGGCACCCTGCCTTTGGCCAATCATGGCTCTCACAGCAGAGGGCCAAAGTATGCAGGTAAGTTGCATGCTTTGGACAATCAGCAGCCATCAATGCACTGCAAGATCTTGCAGTGCATTATGGGGCATTCCGCAGGTGCGCGAATTTCCCGCGAATGCCTCATAATGTTCTAAATTCGGCAAACGAGCAAACACTCCAGCTCATCCCTACTGCCTTCCATTGTGTGCCGGAGTGAGTGGCAGGTTTAGTGAGATTTGTTGGGGTGGAGGTCATTTTATAAGTACATGGGGATTCCTGTTGTCCCCGTATGATACCTATATACTCTCTCCTAATACACAATATTTCCCCCCGCCTTCCCCATTTTCGCCGCTGCCACCCATTTCTCATCTTATTGCTGACCACTGCTGTGAATGCCATATTCCCTGGCCTACGTCTTATTAGTACTGCAGGACTACCCGGGCCATGTGATTATTTTCTACAGTACCTACTTGAAGCTCCTGAAGAAGCGCGTAAGCGCAAAACATGTAGAGACTTGAGCTCCAGTTTGGTCTAAGGGTGGTTGTGCTGATGCATATGCAGTAGCGGCCCGTCCACAGGGGGCGCCTGAGCGCCCCCCCCCCAAGCTGTTAATAAAAAAATAAAAATAAAATAAAAAATGTCACTTTAAGAGTGACCAAGCACCAGACATGCGGCGGTCTATGGGAAGCTTCCCAGCCTGCAATCAGCAGAGATTGCAGGCTGGGAAGCTGATTTGCCCATGTGCAGGGCGTGTGCAGGGCGCACCCGATGCGCCCTAAACACTCCCCACTCTACAGTGATTTTTCTCCATCCTCTAGTGCATTTTTCCTATTGGCAGGGATGGAGGATGGTGGGCAGTGCTTTTTGAGTCACCACTTGCGGTTTCCCAGCTCACTGCGCTAGTATGCTGTAGACAGTAAGGGGGTCCATTGCTGGTATCTTGCAGAACCGGACTAGAGCTTATTCACCTCCCTGGGGATCAGTGACTCTTCACAACATGGGACTGAATTCCCCTAGAGCAGCCAGCAGCAGTGGATGTCACTCACAATCACAGTGAGTGTATGGAACAGCCAGCATGGATCACAGTAAGTGTGTGTGTAATGGCCAGCCTCTGCCCTCTACATAGAGGGCAGATAAGACTGTGAGAGTAAGGGATTGGGGAACAAGTGCACTGTGTCTGTGTTACTGTCTTACTTTCTCACTTTTGAGACCCCCCCCCCCCCCAACCTCCCTGCTTGGAATGTGTGTCTGTGCTGGAAGACTCATACTTGGCTGTGAGGGGACCGTGAACAAGTCCTGAGGAGGGGGGGGGGGGGGGGGGGGGGGGGAGTTGTACATGTCTGCCTGTGTGTGTGCTACACGGAGACATGGGAGGATTCTGACTGCATGCTAAGAGACCCCCTCCCCCACTGTATACACAAGATGTCACAGTACACAGTACACAGTCCCTGACCTGGTCACCAGTGGACACCTGGCAGCATTTGATGACACAATGGCTGTGTTCGATGGCACAGTGGCTGCGTTTGGGCACCATGGCTGCATGTGGGCACAGTGGCTGGTTTTGGGCACAGTGGCAAGGTTTAATAGCACATTTGATGCATTTGATGGCACAGTGGATGCGTTTGATGACACAGTGGATGCGTTTGGGCACAGTGGCTGCGTTTGGGCACAGTGGATGCATTTGGGCACAGTGGCTGCGTTTGATGGCACAGTGGCTGCGTTTGGGCACAGTAGATGCGTTTGGGCACAGTGGCTGCATTTGATGGCACAATGTCTGCGTTTGGGCACAATGTCTGCGTTTGGGCACAGTGGCTGCATTTGATGGCACAGTGGATGCGTTTGATGGCACAGTGGCTAGGTTTGACGACACAGTGGCTGCGTTTGGGCACAGTGGATGCGTTTGATGGCACAGTGGCTGCGTTTGGGCACAGTGAATGCGTTTGATGGCACAGTGGATGCGTTTGATGGCACAGTGGTTGCATTTGATGGCACAGTGGCTGCGTTTGGGCACAGTGGCTGCGTTTGATGGCACAGTGGATGCTTTTGGGCACAGTGGATGCGTATGGGCACAGTGGATGCGTTTGATGGCACAGTGGATGTGGTTGGGCACAGTGGATGCTTTTGATGGCACAGTGGCTGCAATTGATGGCACAGTGGCTGCGTTTGGGCACAATGGATGTGTATGATGGCACAGTGGATGCGTTTGATGGCAGAGTGGCTGCGTTTGGGCACAATGAATGCATATGATGGCACAGCGGATGCGTTTGATGGCACAGTGGTGGCAAAATATTTGAGCACCAGCCACTACTGTGCATATGTGGTAGCTTCTCTGGCATATAATGCTACAAATTTTAAATTTGACTTTGTTTGTCATTGCTTGTGTATATTGTGGGGCCTAAAAAGTCCATCTAGAGTTGGCTCCTGTTTTTCTGTCTTGCATCCACCCTATGGTGATACCTCCCTTCTAAATTCAACACAAACATTTTTTTGGACTGATGTCATCCCTATCTAGTTGTCTTTTGCTAAACTACTAAATCCCTCCCACTCTCCTAATCTCTGCAACATATACTAATTGTTGTTTAATGCAAAATAGGGCTAATTACCCTTCTCGAGTTAACACAGGAAGTGTGCACAGGACATAGGACATCAGATACATTCTAAAATTATCAACAGATATTTATGCACTTGAACATGAACAGATAGAAAAAAAATCTTTAATGTTATATGAAATGACCAAAAATGAGAAAATAGGAGAAGTTTTTGTTGGAGTTTATATACACTTTAAATATGCACGAAAGCTGCAACACTTTGGGTTTGATTTACTAATAGCTAAAGGAGAAAAAAGAGAGAATCAGCCTGATCCCCTGATTCTGCCTGATGAAAGAGCGCGGTCGTACGACAACCCCGACCCGCACGCTCAAGAAATGCGTTGCATACCCTCGGACGTCACAGCTCCGCGCCCTGGTCATCTCTGCCTCCCAAGCCTCGTTCCAAAGACCGCACATCTTGTGTCCACCATAAGCCGGCAAAAACACCTGTAGTGGACCCCATGTGAAAGGAACAGGAACACTAAAGATGACAGATGTGGACCGGATTACTGGCTGATGTCCCATAATCAGATATACCAGACGACCCTCTGTGTTTAATGCCTATTTTTTGCCTACTAAATGTGAGTGCAAAATCTTATGCTTTTATATTGAAAATAAATACTTTTTGAAACATCTACACCCAGAGGCGCCCCTCTCTCTCTTTTTTCTCCTTTATCTACAGCATTCCAAGAGCCCAAGTTTCAGCTCTTTTAGGTGGCAGCCCTGCATGTGGATTCATCCCCCCCCCCCTTCCTCTATTTATGAACTAAAGAACGTTCTATTTTTATTTTTATTTTTATTGTTATCTATTCCTGGACTTGACAAAGTAGTGCATCCCCTGCACTCACTGCTACATGTAATCTCACAGACTCCTTCTTTTTCTCCCTAGTGGGAACCTAATATCTTTGACTTGCGCCAAATACTTGTCTTATGTTGATTTACTAATAGCAAATAGTCTATTTACTTAGCGAAGTGAATTTTCACTTTGCAAGGGACTTTTCCTTTTGCTAAGTGAATTAAAGTGGTGTTGCCACCAAAAAATAAAAAATAGTTAAAAAATCTTAAAAAAAATAAAATAATAATAATTGGAAAAAAAAACTACTCACCTCTAAATGCCTGTTGCTAGGGTTCCCTCTTAGTCTGCCTTCTTCATTGTCCGGGCTGGTGACATCACTTCCCCTCGCGCCGCACAGTCATCTGGGACCTGTCACGTGTCCTAGATGACTGTGCGGCGTATCACTGAGCCCTGCGCCGCATGCGCAGTGGGTGCCTGGCTGTGAAGCCACAGCCGGATGCCCACAGTAAGAATGACGGCGCCGCGAGTGGAGCGGGGAACGAGGGGGGGGCTCCATTCCCCCCCTTCTCTGGACCCTGGGACAGGTAAGTGTCCGATTATTAAAAGTCAGCAGCTGCAGTATTTGTAGCTGCTGACTTTTATTTTTTTTTTTAGGGGGCACCCCACTTTACGTGAAACTCTGCTGACTTTCACCATCCAATTAAGTGCGAGCAAAAATACTTTTTTCTTTTTCCTTGCACGTTATTGGGTATTCTTTGCAAAGCGAGTTTTCACTACATTCACTAAGCTAAGGAATAATTTCCTTGCAAAGTGAAAATTCAATTTTCAAAATGAACATGGGCTTCTTCTTTACTAAATCAACCCAGTAGAATAATTTTTCATAGGCACAATGGTGTGCAGAAATTAAGCAACTGACTCCACCTATAGGTACCCTATGGTAACACAATTTTTCTCATAGAAGCACATTGAACAATAATAAAGGGTTATAACTATTACAATTTGAATGATATTTTGTAAACTACAACAATCTGCAAGTTATCTCTGGATAATACTGAGCAACGTTTCAGATCTGGCCTGGAACAGGGCAATCCGCAACTGGAAGTGATTTCAGGTTTTATTTTTTTGGGCAAAAAAACGTTAGTTCCCAAAAATAAAAAAAAACAGCTTCAGCTGCTATAGGTTGCATTCACACTTGCGAATGTACCTTGTGTGCGATCATATGAGGACCTCTGTTGGGCTGCCCATAATTAGCTGCAAGTAGGCAGCCCCATTAAATGCAATGGGAGGCTACTGGCTCTCGTAGCTAATAGCACCTACCCGCAAGTAATCACTCATGCAGTGATCACATGCAGACTGCCTGGGTTCAGGAATGATCACTGATATGTGATTGCTACTTGAGAGATGTGATTGGCATGAATAGCTGTGAGAGCTGGCAACCTCCTAGTGCTTTCAATGGGGCTGCCTACATGCAGATAATTTGAGGAATCCCTGTTGATGTTCTCACATCTGGTCCCACACAGGGGGCATTTACAAGTGTGAGTGGACCCATAGTCACCTACTCCATGATGCTGCTCTCCATAGACTTTGCTGCAATGCTTCTCTTCTGGGTTGAATGAAGTCCAGCATCATGTACCCAATGCTGAAACCTAATATGTACCCATGGCTCTTTACCATAAATATGAAATAAGATACAAGAGCAATGAAAAATTATGGGTTATGTATTATTTTCAGAAGCACTATGGAAACTTTTAAAAGTCAGCAGCTAAAAAAAAAGTAGCTGCTGACTTTTAATAAGGAGACTTACCTTTCCAGGGCGCCTGCGATGTCAGCCATCGAGGCCGACATGTTCTTCGGCTCTCGGGTCCCAGCGCCGCCATCCTCACTAAGGGAAACAGGCAGTGGAGCCTTTCGGCTTTACTGCCCGTTTCCTACTGCTCATGCACGAATCGCGCTGCGCTTTGTGAATGGGACAGGCTGTGTTCTGGAACACACAGTTACCAGAACACAGCGCGCACCATTACGCGGAAGAGGAGAGAAGACCGAAGATCACCGGCGAGCAGGAAGAAGAAATTTTTTTCAATTTTTTTTTACATTTTTTAAAGAATATTAATGTTCTTTTTTTTTTTTTTAGGGTGGCCCACCACTTTAACTATGTTCTGCACATAACATGTTGCTGATTTGGGATGTCTTTGAATGACCTTTTATACCACTTTTTGAATGAATAGGTGAGATCAGCCTTCATCCACACCTATCAATAAATTTAATACACAGAACTATATGGTGATACTTACGACATATAGTTGGCGTTCTCCATCTTATGCACACTCCATTCTCACTACAGGCCTGAGCATACGCTGCAACCGCAGTACAGAAGCATTCACAATCTCCGCCAGAAACACAAGAACATGAGTCACTGATGCAAGAGTCATAATAAATAGTAGGGTCCACCTAGGTGTAGAAATGCACAGGTAGAATATGATTTTTATTTAATGTAAGATCCTATTATAAGTATAATGCAAAACGAGCACCTTTGTGCTCTGCCTGCACTGACCCTGATTGTTGTACATCTTGTCCTTCTTATTCTCCTGTTTTCCTTTTATTATTCTTATTCTTATTACAGCGTACTTTAAAAAAAGCTATGGAAGTCTATTGGTAGGATGCTTATTATAGGCCAAGTGAAATGAAGGGCAATAGATGAACATGTTAAGGTAGTTTAGAAATCATGGTTAGCAGAACAATTAATTGCTGTTTAGCAGACCTCTCCTGGAATAGTTTTTCACAGCTGAAAACAATTAAATGTCCTTTTCCGCTTCTGAAAGATCAATGACATCAAGATTTTTGCTCATACTGCTGGTGTTCAGTCCCAACTACAATGTGTTTGGTAATGCATTGAACTGCATCTAATTTGTTATGATTTATGTTGATGTATACGAGGGGTGCTGACAAGTATTAAGCCTTACCCCAAAAAATTGAGCTAGAAAGCTGTAGGATGTACTGGCCCATTTGTCTATATGCAATGGTGCAAAAATCAACTACCCATGATTTTAACGTATCTTTCTTTTGTATCTTTCTTTTTCAGGTCCACAATGAACATAGCAGCACCTCCACAAAAATTCAATGTGGAAGAGCATAGGGCCATAATTAAGTTCCTGTTTCTTCAAGGAAAAGGTGCAAAGCAGATCCATGATGAAATGTAGTGGCAGCTGGTGTTTTTTTTTTGGGTGGTGCGACAAACAACTAACCCACCCACCAGGCCAGCTGCACCTCATCCCAACTCCCCCCCCCCCCCCACCCGCCCGCACATTTTCTCGCTGTCAATCCGGCACGTAACCCATCTAGGTGGCAGGTGGCGGATGGCAGTCAGTGGATAGCAGCTCTTATGTCCTCTCCTCCATTGTGACGGCTTCTGCCGTGCATCTCCTCCCCCCTCCTAGGTGTGCAATAGGATCACCTGTCCTTTCAGGCTCAAGACCCACTTCCTGATTGACCGGGAGGAGGATCAGTGTTTCAATAGCGATTAGTCATTTGCTATTGTAACACAAGTGGGTGGGCACGGTTCGCAGTGCTCTGCACCCCAGGCCCACCATATTTTGAAGCCTATTAGAGCCTATGGCATCCATGGAATCCATGCCTCCAGCATCCTTGATAATTGAGAAAGCTTGCGGAAAAGTGGATCCCAAAGCTTTTCACAACAACGAACAAAAGAGGAAACGTGTGGAGAAATCAGTGGCTGTTTTGGAACATTTTTCAAGAAAAGAGTCAGATTTCCTGGACAAACTGGTAAATGATGATGAGACGTGGGTCTATTGTTATGATCCCGAGACAAAGGAACAGTCTAAGGAATGGAGGCACAGTGGTTCCCCTAGGTCAAAAAAGTTCCATGTGCTAAGTTCAGTGCAGAAGCAAAGGGCAACTGTTTTTTTGGGGATAAGAAGGGAGTTCTGCTGGTGAACTACCTCCAAAAGCGTTCAGCCATCAATGCAACATATTACTGTGCTTTATTGATGAAGTTATGGCTCTCCAAAGGTGTCACCCTGTTGCATGACAATGCCCCGTCACTAGGGATGAGCTGTCGAACAGTGCCTGTTCGCCTGTTTAGGGAATTAGCAAATTCGAAAAGCCGAAACACCCTGTACAAGTCTATGGGAGAAATCTAAAGTGCTAATTTTAAAGGCTAATATGCAAGTTACTGTCCTAAAAAGTGTTTGGGGACCTGGGTCCTGCCCCAGGGGACATGGATCAATGCAAAAAAAAGTTTTAAAAACGGGCGTTTTTTCAGGAGCAGTGATTTTAATAATGATTAAAGTGAAACAATAAAATTGTAATATTGCTTTAAATTTCGTACCTAGGGGGTGTCTATAGTATGCCTGTGAACGGGCGCATGTTTCCTGTGCTTAGAACTGTCCCTGCACAAGTGTCATTTCGCAAAGGAAAAAAAGTCTTTTAAAATCACTTTCAATTGTCGGCTCCCGTAACACAGAGAACACTCAATGAGTGTTCTCTGTATTACGGAGCGGACAATTCATTCATTGATAAAAAAAAAAAAACGTGGTGTTTCCCTAAATTCAATTACCAGGCCCATCGGGTCTGGTATGGATATTAAGGGGAACCCCGTGTCAAATTTAAAATAAAATTGACATGGGGACCCCCCTAAAAATCCATACCAGACCCTTCATCCGAGCACGCAACCTGTCAGGCTGCAGGAAAAGGGGGGGGGGATGAGAGAGCGGCCCCCCCTCCTGAACCGTACCAGGCCACATGCCCTCAACATTGGGAGGATGCTTTGGGGGTCTGTGACCCCTCAAAGCACCATGTCCCCATGTTGATGGGGATAAGGGCCTCATCACCACAACCCTGGCCGGTGGTTGTGGGGGTCTGAAGGTGGGGGGCTTATCAGAATCTGGAAGCCCCCTTTAACAAGGGGACCCCCAGATCCCACCCCCCCGTTTGAAATGGTAAGGTGGTACAAAAGTCACCTGACCCCGCCCCCTCTGATGCTGATAAGGGAAGTCATGGGGTTCCCCAGTGACGTATGGGTGACCCCGCCCCCTCTGATGTAACGCAGGTTTCCGTTACATCAGAGGGGGCGGGGTCACCCATACGTCACTGGGGAACTCCTGGCTTCCCTCACCAGCGTCAGAGGGGGCGGGTCAGGTGACGGGTGGCCCCGCCCTCCTAATATAAGAAACTTCAGCGCTGGGATCCCCGCAGTGTCTCTGCAGTGGAGACAGAAGACGGATGCATACATGGACAGCGCTGGACTGAAAATCACCCATCGCTGGATCAGAACAGCCATCGCTGGACCCCAGATGATCATCCATCGCTGGATAGCAAGAGTGGATTACCACCGCTGGAATCCTTTTTTTTTATAAAGGAATTTTTCAAAAGTGTGTTTGTCTTATTTAACCATTTTTTACACTTTTTTTGTGAAATGGTAGGGGTACTTTCGTACCCCCTTACCATTTCAAACGGGGGGGCGGGATCTGGGGGTCCCCTTGTTAAAGGGGGCTTCCAGATTCTGATAAGTCCCCCACCCGCAGACCCCCACAACCACCGGCCAGGGTTGTGGGGATGAGGCCCTTGTCCCCATCAACATGGGGACATGGTGCTTTGAGGGGTCACAGACCCCCAAAGCATCCTCCTAATGTTGAGGGCATGTGGCCTGGTACGGTTCAGGAGGGGGGAGCACTCTCTCGTCCCCCCCTCTTTTCCTGCGGCCTGCCAGGTTGCGTGCTCGGATAAAGGGTCTGGTATGGATTTTTTTTAAACTTGACACGGGGTTCCCCTTAATATCCATACCAGACCTGAAGGGCCTGGTAATTGAATTTAGGGGAACCCCATGTTTTTTTTTTTTTATCAATGAATGAATTGTCCGCTCTGTAATACAGAGAACACTCATTGTATTACGGGAGCCGACAATTGAAAGTGATTTTAAAATACTTTTTTTCCTTGTGAAATGACACTTTGTCCCCTGGGGCAGGACCCAGGTCCCCAAACACTTTTTAGAACAGTAACTTGCATATTAGCCTTTAAAATTAGCACTTTAGGTTGCGAACGTTCGAGTCCCATAGACTTTAATAGGGTTCTAAAGTTCACACGAAGTTTAGGTCTGTTCGCAGGTTCTGGTGCGAACCGAACAGGGGGGTGTTTGGCTCATCCTTACTCGCCACACATTGCAGGTGAAACAATGGCAAAACTGACCTCCTTAGGCATTCAAGTGATGCCCTATCCACCCTATTCACCCAACCTGGCTCTAAACACCTAAGGACAACAATTTGGGAGTGTTCCAAAGGCAACTAATGCTGCAAATAAATGGGTACACCAGAAGTCGGAAGAATTTTATTTAAAGGACTTAAAGTGGAGTTCCACCTGAAAAAAATATTAAAAACCAGCAGCTACAAATACTGCAGATGCTGGCTTTTAAAATAAGGACACTTACCTGTCCAAGGCACCCGCAATGTCCTTACCCGAAGCCAACCCGTCCCTCGGTTCCCGGGTGAAGGCGCTGGCATCTTCAGTAAGGGAATCAGGAAGTGAAGCCTTGCGGCTTCACAGCCTGGTTCCCTACTCTGAATACGCAAGTTGCGCTGTGCATTCTGAGTGGTCCCTGCTGTCTTCTGGGACCTGTGTTTCTCCCAGAAGACAGCGGGGGTGGGGGGGACAAAGGAGGGGCCGGACATGGTGTTGATCGTTGAGGATACTGCGGCAATCTTTTGGCAGAAGTGAGAGCAAATACCTGTATTAGACAAGTATCTGCTCCCCCCCTCCCCCCAGAAAGGTGCCAAATGTGACACCGGAAGGGGGAGGAATCTGGACAACCAAAGTTCCATTGTTGGGTGGAACTCCGCTTTAAGAAGCTGCAGGACAGATGTCGCAAGTGCATTGACTTCCTGGGGAAATATATAGTATAGTGTGGCAGTTACAGCTTCCTAGCTAATTTTTTTCTTTGGAAGACTCAATAGTTATTAGCACCCCCTTGTACCTGTGATTTCGAGCCACTACAACTTACACAATGTATGTGATTTGGTATCTCTCGCTGTCCTCCCTTCCTGTTCAGCGCTAGTTAGTTCAGTCCTTGCTAGACCCTTCCTATTTCTTTCATGTTCCCTCAGTCAGTGTTAATTCTTCTCAGAGACCAGTTTTAGGAATCTTTTTGTTTTCTTACAGCCTCTGTATTGCACTTACCTGAAATAAAATTGCATTGGATTCAGCTTCTTTTGGAAGACTTAAAGTGGGAGTAAACTCCCATGTATGATTTTTACCTATAGGTAAGCCTATAATGAGACTTACCTATAGGTACAGTAAATATCTCCTAAACATGCACCATTTAGCAGATGTTTACTGGTATGCAATGCCTACTAGCACATTATGACTTAAACTGCCTAGAGGCCCATTTTTTTTTTTTTTTTTATGTGGTTTACTGCCGCTTTAAGCTACCTGTAGATAGTTACTATCTACTACCTGGACCATATTGGATATACTAAAGCTGGCCAAAGATGGATCAAATCCCGGCCAGTTCAGCAGGTACCAGCTAAGATTTGATCCATCTATAGGCAGGATGCTTGTACTGAGCGATCCAAACTCTAGGTGCTAGCAGTGATCATTGTGTTCTGCCGGCAGGGGAGACAGGGAAAGTAAGGTGGGAGAGATTCTCCTATCAACACTGACTGAGTAGATGGCAAAATAAAGCTATTTTCTTTCCTTCCATCACAAATTGCATCATTTATGGCCTGTCTTAGTCTATTGAGGTATGTCAATGAATAAAGCAGCACTTTAACCACTTCCCGACCAGCGCACGACGATGTACGTCGACAGAATGGCACGGGCAGGCATATTGGCGTACATGTACGTCCAATATTCGTTGCCGCCGTGCCATCGGGAGCGTGCCGCCGGCGGCGCGCTCCCGCGCTGGTCGGGACCCCCGTGAGTCCGGTCGCGGGACCCGCGGACTCGATCGCCGCGGGCATCCCCGCGATCGTCTCACGGAGCGGCCGAATGGAGGAAATGCTGTATAAACAACATTTTTCCATTCTGCCTAGCAACTAGTGACGCTGATCTCTGCTCCATGTGATTGGAGCAGAGATCAGTGTACACTAAATGAAAGCCCAACCCCCCCACAGTTAGTAACACACCCCTAGGAACACTTAACCCCTACACTGCCACCCACTGGTTAACCCTTTCACTGCCAGTGTCATTTACACAGGAATCACTGCATTTATATAGCAGTGATTACTGTATAAATGACAATGGTCCCAAAAATGTGTCAAAAATGTCCGATGGGTCCCCCACAATGTCGCAGTCACAATAAAAATCGCAGATCGCCGCCATTACTAGTAAAAAAAAAAATAATAAAAAATTATTAATAAAAATGCTATAAAACTATCCCTATTTTGTAAACGCTATAACTTTTGCGCAAACCAATCAATAATCGCTTATTGCGATTTTTTTTACCAAAAATATGTAGAAGAATACGTATCGGCCTAAACTGAGGGAAAAAAATGTTTTTTTATATATTTTTGGGGGATATTTATTATTACAAAAAGTAAAAAATAATCAGTTTTTTTCAAAATTATCGCTCTATTTTTGTTTATAGCGCAAAAAATAAAAACCGCAGGGGTGATCAAATACCACCAAAAGAAAGCTCTATTTGTGGGAAAAAAGGGACGTTAATTTTGTTTGGGAGCCACGTCGCATGACCGCGCAATTGTCAGTTAAAGCGACGCAGTGCCGAATCGCAAAAAGTGGTCTGGTCTTTGACCAGCAAATTGGTCCGGTCTGAAAGTGGTTAAAAAGAACAGCTGCTGTATATTGTTAAATATTTTTTTTTTTTATATAAATACATATATATATTTTTAAATATTAACCAGTTCCCGACCAGCACACGCTGATGTACGTCGGCAGAATGGCATGGGCAGGCATATTGGCTTACAGGTAGCCCTGTGAGTCCGGTCGCGGGTCCCGTGGACTCGATCGCCGCGGGGATACCCACGATCGTCTCACGGGGCGGCTGAATGGAGAGATGCCGTTGTAAACAGCATCTCCCCGTTCTGCCTAGCAACAAGTGACGCTGATCTCTGCTCCATGTGATTGGAGCAGAGATCATTGTTCACTAAATTAAAGCCCAGCCCCCCCACAGTTAGTAACATACCCCTAGGAACACTTAACCCCTACACTGCCACCCACTGGTTAACCCCTTCACTGCCAGTGTCATTTACACAGGAATCAGTGCATTTGTATAGCAGTGATTGCTGTATAAATGACAATGGTCCCAAAAATGTGTCAAAAATGTCCGATGTGTCCGCCATAATGTCGCAGTCACAATAAAAATCGCTGATCGCCGCCATTACTAGTAAAAAAAAAATATGAATAAAAATGCCATAAAACTATCTCCTATTTTGTAAACGCTATAACTTTTGCGCAAACCAATCAATAATCGCTTATTGCGATTTTTTTACCAAAAATATGTAGAAGAATATGTATTGGCCTAAACTGAGGGAAAAAATGTTTTTTTATATATTTTTGGGGCATATTTATTATAACAAAAAGTAAAAAATAATGCGTTTTTTTCAAAATTATCACTCTATTTTTGTTTATAGCGCAAAAAATAAAAACCGCAGGGGTGATCAAATACCACCAAAAGAAAGTGCTTTTTGAGGGAAAAAAAGGACGTCAATTTTGTTTGGGAGCCACGTCGCATGACCGCGCAATTGTCAGTTAAAGCGATGCAGTGCCGAATCACAAAAAGTGGTCTGGTCTTTGGCCAGCAAAATGGTTCGGGGCTGAAGTGGTTAAGGACATTGTTTCTATAATCTTGCATTTACCAAACTATTGCTATCACTGGGAAAGCAGGCAATCTCAGGTGGTGCCCTGTAGGTGCAGTATGACATTTGTTGAAAGTTCTCTAAGGCTCGATTCACATCTATGCATGTTGCTTTTGAGCGTTTTTGCAGTGCTTTTTGCAGTGCTTGTCGCGTTTTTGGACATGCGATTTTGCTGCGATTTTGCCGTGTTTTTTTTTTTTCTTTTTTACACTGTGGTTGCTTAGCAACCAGCTATATACAGTGAAAAAAATAATAAAAAAGAACAAAAAAAAAACGCAAAACGCAAATTCGTGGTAAGAAGGCGGTACTTGCGTTTTTGATGCAGGTCCATTGACTTCTATTACATGCAAAACACTGAATTTTGCATGAAAAAAAGTCCCTGGCCCTTTACAAAAAAGCAGAGGCACAAAAATGCATTGATGTGAACATGTTCCATAGGAACCCATGTTAAAAAATTTCCCTGCATTTCTGCAAAATGCAAAATGCATCAAAAAACACGTTAGTGTGAATCAAGCCTTAAGGTGCAAACGTCATATTGACTTTTCAGTGTTTAGATGACATACAAATATTATATGACCTGCAATAGCACCCATAACTTTGTAAATCAGATATCTTAAGGGTTACATGCCTTTTATGTGTTCATTAATAAAATATGATTAATAAAATCTTTGTTGCAGATACAAATTCAAAACTGGAAAACTCTGAGGAGATGTACGTTTGAGAGGAGGTAAGGATCACCCACTGACCACTTCCTTTCATGGCATATTACTCACTGGTGCTATAGCACAAAATGGAATCTGGGAGTAATGAAGCTGCACCTTCTGAATACTTTCGGGAGACAAAGGTAACATTTAACTCTAAATTGGAATAATATTGAAAAATAAATGATATAAAGACAGATAGATAGATAGACCTTTGAGAATACACTCTAAATACACTGTAATCACTTAGGTTGCAAGCTTTACTAGTAGTGATTTCTGTACTGCTTATTTCTGTACCACTTACTGCTATTAGCTTATAATATTTGGGAGCACGATTAAACACAATTAAATACCAAAGGATTATAAAAAAAAAAGTAACTTACCTGAGAATGACAAGGTTGAAAGACGCTGCTGGTAATAATAGCACATTGCTTTGTTGCCCAGGCTTTCCTATATGGGTTGATGGAGCAAGGATTCTTGACATGGTGCACATCTGGGCATTTTGGGTCTATTTTCCAGCTGTTATAGAATTCCATCAAGTTCTCTACCACTGAATGACTCCTTGTAGTGTAATCATTATTTGCATTTCCATCATAGTTTCCACAGATGCCACATACCTTTCTCTATATTATGAGGCAAGCAGATACAGAAAACAATATTGAATGTGAAGTCAGGACACTTACACACTTTTACACTTGAAGTAATGTGCAACACAGTATGTGTGAATGGGTCACAAACTGTCTAAGCTGAGGACCTGTTCCTGATTATCTGATGAAACAACAGAGGTAGGCCAGTGGTGAGCTTCCCCTTTGATGGCGATAGGAAGCTTGCCTGACATGATTGTGACAATGGCAATCTCCAGTTCCACCACTGTCATCAAGCGCCAATAGACTGACAGTGACTGTGGTTGGTTAACTCTGAAGTTAACCCTTTACACACAAACAGTTGCTGCCACCATGTGCTTTAAAAAGAGAACCATGGGACCAGGTCGGCTTTATACCTGGGAGACAGGGCTCAGATCAGATCAGGAGAGTGATTGACATCTCTTCTGAGGACCAGATGGGATAAAGGACCACCTCAAAAAGGGTTCTTGCTCTCTCTAGACCTCATGAAGGCATTTGATTTCACCCCCAGATGATGACTTATTAGTTGAAACGCGTCGGGTAGATTCCTCTGCAGACACCACTATTTCTGTGTTCATGTATATGTCACTTTTTTGATACCAACAAAATGTGAGTCTTTTTTTATCTTTAATTATTAAAATTTTCTACGTGACAAGATTACGCTGTCGGGTTTCTGCTTTTATGGTTTCCATATATGAGATTATCATTCCATCTCGCATCGGACAGTAACGATTTGTTCACCTAATTTGATGTGGTTGCATAAGCTGAGTCCAAGGAATATCCATACCATCAGATAGATCCCATATACAAAGCCCATACGACTTGGGGTATGTATGTCTCACTAAGTCCAAGTCCTCTGGTAAGCCTCCTCTATTCCCACGGTGGTGGCGGTATTGCATGTTAGAAGAGCATGCAGTGTTTCTGAAAGCAACTTTTGTGAAAAATCGATCTCTCTACATATTCACCATTGGACATTACATTTTTTGGATTTGTTTGGCACAATCACTTTTTTAAAATATTTTTTCACTTATATATTTTCACGTATATATTTTTTCAATTATATTTCAATGTTTATTCAATTCTATAAATAAGGTTCTGGTTCCTATGTTTAATCAATATTAAGGAATAGTGTTTTTCTTGTTTGAATGATTTATATGGTGATCCGTATAAGTTTATCCCTTTATTATAGCGCTACACATTAATTTCATTTGATTCCATCTCCTGGTCTTATTTGGTACCAATTTTGCAAAGATGGGGCTTTGGTCAATCCTTTATGAATGTAATAGTGGCCCTCTACTTCAAACCGGAAGCAGACATTAAACTGCAGGGATATTATGCTGAACCCTTCCCAATCCTCAACGGTACAAGACAGGTCCCTTGTCCCCACAGATTTTTGCCATTATCATGGAGACTTTATCATCGAGACTATAGCCATTAGCCATCGGCATTAGAGACAATCCTGATATACATGGGATGAGATGTGGGCCACAAACCCACAAGTGCGCTCTTTTCGCAGATGATATCTTACTTTTTATTACTATCGATCTCTCTACATATTCACCATTGGACATTAAATTTTTGGGATTTGTTTGGCACAATCACTTTTTTAAAATATTTTTTCACTTATATATTTTCACGTATATATTTTTTCAATTATATTTCAATGTTTATTCAATTCTATAAATAAGGTTCTGGTTCCTATGTTTAATCAATATTAAGGAATAGTGTTTTTCTTGTTTGAATGATATATATGGTGATCCGTATAAGTTTATCCCTTTATTATAGCGCTACACATTAATTTCATTTGATTCCATCTCCTGGTCTTATTTGGTACCAATTTTGCAAAGATGGGGCTTTGGTCAATCCTTTATGAATGTAATAGTGGCCCTCTACTTCAAACCGGAAGCAGACATTAAACTGCAGGGATATTATGCTGAACCCTTCCCAATCCTCAACGGTACAAGACAGGTCCCTTGTCCCCACAGATTTTTGCCATTATCATCGAGACTTTATCATCGAGACTATAGCCATTAGCCATCGGCATTAGAGACAATCCTGATATACATGGGATGAGATGTGGGCCACAAACCCACAAGTGCGCTCTTTTCGCAGATGATATCTTACTTTTTATTACTATGCCACTAACTTCTTTACCAAATATCTGCAGGGTGCTTGATGACTTTGGTAAAGTCTCTGGACTCAAGGTTAACTACTCAAAATCCCTACCTGGTCACACAGCTTAAAGCAACTTCCGGTTTGGATGGACCGAGACAGCAATTCCATATCTGGGGATTAACCTGACAGCCTTGATAGGCAACCTATATGCAGCCAATTTTCCCCCAATGTTTTGCAAATTTCGATTGATCACAGCACATGAAATGTGGTGTGGTCAAGCCATAGAGCAGAGGGGAGGAATAACAGTGATACACAATCACTTGCTATGGCAGAGATCAAATTTCCCTTCATGAGGGACTGGGAGAAAGACCAGAGACAACACTGGAGCCTTGCAGAATGGCATGGAGTTTCGGCTTCAGCCTCCAAGGGCATTCTGAACATAGCACTAATCAAAGATAACTTAAAAGTCCTAATGAAGCGGTATTTAGTTCCACTAAAAATTGCCAAAATCTACTGTGCTTTCCCTTTGTGCTTTCGTAATTGTGGGCACACTGGATCAATGCTAAATACATGGTGGGATTCTCCCAAGATCAGGGGCCTATGGAATAAAGTCTTTCATGCTATTAGGAAAATTATGGGCTTTCCCATTAAGAAGACTCCTCAGTTTTCTCTTCTAAACTTTCCTAACCCACGGGACCCCGAAATTCACCCAACACCTTATTATGTTTATTCTCCTTGGGACCAAGCTGGGCACAGGTACACTTTAGGGTCACCCCAACAGACATGAGGTCATTCTTTCGATTGGTAAAAAATAAGTTTAACCATTACATAAAAAAGGCTTCTTATTGTCAGAACTGTAAAAATATGTGAAAGAAAAACTGGTTATACAGTGCCTTGAAAAAGTATTCACACTCCTTGACATGTTACAACCAAAAACGTAAATGTATTTTATTGGGATTTTAGGTGATAGACCAACACAAAGTGGCACATAATTGTGAAGGAGAGGGAAAATTATAAATGGTTTTAAATATTTTTTACGAATAAATATCTGAAAAGTATGGCATGCATTTGTATTCAGCCCCCCCCCCCCTCTACTTTGTAGAACCACCTTTCATTGCAATTACAACTGAAAGTCTTTTTGGGTATGTCTCTACCAGCTTTGCACATCTAGAGAGTGACATTTTTGTCCATTGTCTTGTTTTTGACAATGTCTGTTGTAGTTTTTACTTTTTGGAGCTTTTTTTGGGTGAATGGGTGGGGGTACATTGTACCCAATACCTATTCCAATGGAGGGGCTGGGATCTGAGGGCCCCCTTATTAAAGGGGGCTTCCAGATTCTGATAAACCCCAGCGCCGACAACCAATGGCCAGGTTTGTTGAGAAGAAGCACCCCAAAGCACCCTCCCCACAAGGGCAAGCAACCTGGTATGGTTCAGTAGGGAGGGCGCTCGCTCGTTCCCCCCTTTCCTGGCCCACCATACTGCTTGCTCAGATAAAGGTCTAGTATGGATTTTGGGGGGCCCCACTTCAATTTTTTTATTTTGGCACAGAGTTCCCCTTAAAATCTATGGCAGACACAAAGGGCCTAGTATGGATTTTGGGAAGGGGACCCCACAGAACGGAGATTAAATTACACACAGGTGGACTCTATTTACTAATTAGATGACTTCTAAAGGCAGTTGGGTCCACTAGATTTCAGATTTTGGGGTATCAGAGTAAGCCTAGGTTCACACTGAGTGCGGGAATGAAATCGTTCAGCTGAACTCACGCGATTTCATTCCTGAATGTCAGTCCCGATTTCGGGGGCAATTTGTGCGGGTTTCTGCTCACATGTCAAAATAAATCACACCCTGAATACCTCCTAATAAAATGCATTTATGTTTTTGGTTGTAACATGACAAAGTGTGGAAAATGTCAAGGGTATGAATACTTTTTCAAGGCACTGTATCTGACTCAGTAAACCATTTCAAACAAGCTGCATGTGGTACTAAATGCACAACACATAAATGTATATTAATTAGCTGTGAAGGGACTGAAGAGATTGTTGTTACTGAGGCATATCTAGCTGCCCACTGGGGTTTAGGCAAAAAAAATGGGAGAAAGCCGGCATTAAAGCAGGAACCTGCAAAGACCATCAAGTTTTATTAACTAGTGTAAAGATGGTCTCATTTAAATCCAGCTGCCTGGTGAGAAGATGGCACAGGAACCTTCACTTCTGTAATGCTACCTGGGCAATTGTTATGAGTGCCACTGGGAATGAGAAGCATTATCTAGGATATAAACTTAAAGTGAAACTTCACTTTCTCAATCAATATTGACTATCTGAAATACTTATGCTGCTAGCATTATTAAATAGATAAGAAAGTATATACCATTTACTTGTTTGAAACTGTCTTTTACATTTCTTTAGTTACTTCCTAGTTTTCATTCCTAAGCAAATGATGGCATACCTCCCAGGAGTCTTCAAGAGGGAAGGAGGGGTTTACTCAGCTAAACACACTCCTGCCTGTATGCCTGAGCTAAGTGCGGATGGATTCCAGGAAGCAAAGGCCACATGAATCATCTTCTCAAGGGAAAGTCACGTGACCTATGACGCAACGTATCGGAAGGAGCCGCAACGTCACGTCCGAGTGCTACACTGATCGTACAATACGCTGTATTTATTTTTGAGCAAATGTGAGTTTTATTTTGCATCTAGAAGAAACAGCCATTGTAATTGCAATCTTGCTCAATGATATTATATTAAATTGTTTTGAGAGATAAACTCTTCTTGGAGACGCTGGATAGTCTGTGGAAGCATTAAGCAAAAGGGCTTACACTGTGTCCTAGGATCGGCTCAGACACAGGCCAATTTCCATAAGGACCTTTTTTAACTGAAAACTTCAGGAAGGTGAGCAGACAGTACACACTTAGGTGGTGGTGACTTTATGTCTGCACTTTTTTCATTTTTTATCATTTTTTCAATCTTTATTCCATTATATTTTTTTATGAAGATTGGTGGCATTTTGAATGCTATAGACAATTAATTACATGAGGATATATATATTTTTATCACTGTGATTCACTGTCTGCATAGGTTCCAGCACACTATTAGTTAATAGCTAATTAATACCTCACTAAAGATGGCCACAGCCAGGAATGCTATGGGGATGTTTTTCAAAATGATTTCTGAACAAAATAAAGCATGGAGACATGGATGGATGGGGAAGCCTGTGCTGAATATTTAAAATAAATAGAATAGTGTTTTTGGTTTGTGGTGCTCGGATACAATGTAGTTCCGCTTTAAAGGATCTGCATATTTTGAAACCTGCCCATTAGTCTTCTCCTATTCTGTTCTAGTTGTTCTTTGACAAACAGTTATGGGATAACTATATTTTACTATAGTTATCTTCTAAATAACCTCCTCCCTCCGATTTGAATGCTTACCTGTCTCCACTCCTTTTTCACCATGCTGCTTTCCCGGGATCCACACTGCCTCCTCACTTAAGTTGACAAGGATTCTAACTAACCTTGGGACAACTGGTATAAAGGTGTTTCAGTTGGGGGTGCCACTTGTTATGGAGTGGGGTGATTCTTAAACAGAGGGTCCCATGCTCCCAATTTAGTAGAAGCTCAGCTTATTGTGTTGCCAAACAGGCGGTACGGCACAAAAGTAAAATCAAAAGTTATACCTTAAAGTCAGAGCTGAGCTTTACGTGGACGGTGGCCCTGGTATCCCAAATGATGAAGAGTCCATTAACACTTTTTAAAATGAGGTACATTCCTTTACGAATTAATTCATACTGAATACTGTTTGTTTCTCCTCTCTTTGCAATCTCGATCTTCTCTTTGTCAAGGCTAAGTTCTTCTCCCTGACACACAAGAAAATGTAAACACCAGAAAAGTTATTAAATACACCTATAAAATGGCAAGTGAATAAGACTGGTACTATCTAGGTGCCTGGACATTACAATCCAAAAAAATAAAATAAAATTGAGTGCAAGACTAAGGAGCTTAATTATAAAACAGAAAATCCAATTTTTCATCTTTTTTTCCACCAGACTAGTCTAAAGCTATCCAATCAGCAGGGAGCACGATGTTTAGTGAATGCAGATCTATGGAACTGATTTAGCAAGGGGTGTATAACATGTCTGCAGGGAGGCCACTACTTCCACACAAAGAGTAAAGGTCTTTCTCTGCAGCATGCTGGCAGGAGAGCAGATTTTCTCTAAGCCCTTGTACACACGGTCGGAGATTCATTCCGAAAGAGGTCTGGAAGTGATGTTGCATACACACGGTCGGAGTAAGTTGTCGGAAAATCCGATTGTACATAACGTGATGACGTTATTTCGTTACGACGGACTATGTTCAGGCTAGTAGCCAATAGCTTTGGTCTAGGAATTTGATCTGAGCATGCGTGGCACTTTGTCCGTCGGAGTAGGCTACACATGATCGGTGTCCGACTGGAGCATTTTGTCTGAAAATTTTACCGGCAAGTTGGAAAAGTTGGTCCGTCGGATATTTTCCGACGGAAACAGTCCAATGGAGACCACACACAGTCGGAATATCCGACAAAACGGTCCGATAGGACACATTCCGTCGGAATCTCTGACCGTGTGTACAAGGGCTTAGACTTTGCACACCTTTTATTTTGATGCACCTGGAATTAAATTAGCTGATTTAAACAAAAAATGTAATAACCTTTTTACCCGACACCACCATATGCCATAGTTTGGTGGCGGCAGGGGGTTTACACACACTCCCGGTGGATGTATTTAAATCTGACAAGATGACTATCGGCTTCCTCACACCCCTGTGAGTGCCCCCACCATGCTTCCCAGGCTCTGCGAGCCCATTGGCAGACCCAAGGTGGGCATGGTGGGTGCCGCCAGGTAGAAGGGAGGAGGATCAATGAACATCCATTCACTCATCTCCCCTGCCTACTAATAAACTGAAAGTGATGTTTAAAATGTTACTTTCGTGTCCTGGTGTCACTTTCCCCGTATAGTATGGTTGGGAAAGCGAATGGGGCACAGTCTGTGCTTCATTAGGTTTATTGTAGATCAGGTGGGACATTAGGGATTTTTAAGACTCCTGATGTCTTATTAAAGAGATCTTGTTACCAAAGATATCATGTAAACAATGACATCCAAGCCCTTTAAACCCCCACAAAATGTTTTTGCGATTCCTGCACCTCCACATTAGGGATGAGCTTCGAGTTTGACTCGAACATTGCCTGTTCGGCCGTTCCCCGAACAGCGAACAATTTGGGGTGTTCGCGGCAAATTCGAAAAGACGCGGAACACCCTGTAAAAGTATATGGGAGAAATCTAAAGTGCTAATTTTAAAGGCTTATATGCAAGTTATTGTCATGAAAAGTGTTTGGGGACCTAGGTCCTGCCCCAGGGGACATGTATCAATGCAAATTGTTTTTAAACACACGCAGTGATTTTAATAATGCTTAAAGTAAAACAATAAAAGTGAAATATTCCTTTACATTTCATACATAGGGGGTGTGTATAGTATGCCTGTAAAGTAGCGCTTGTTTCCCATGCTTAGAACTGTCCCTGCACAAGGTGCCATTTCTGAAGGAAAAAAAGTAATTTAAAAGCACTCGTGGCTATAATGAATTGTCGGCTCCCGGTAATACAGAGAACAGTCATTGAAAGTCATCGATAAAAAAAAAAATTTGTGGGGGTCCCCCCAAATTCAATTACCAGGCCCTTCAGGTCTGGTATGGATATTAAGGGGAACCCTGCGTCAAATTAAAAAAAAAAAAATGGCTTGGAGTTCCCCTCAAAAATCTATACCAGACCCTTTATACGAGCACGGAACCTGGCAGGCCACAGGAAAATAGGGGGGGGACGAGAGAGTGCCCCCCTCCTGAACCATACCAGGCCACATGCCCTAAACATAGGAAGGATGCTTTGAGGGTCTGTGACCCTTCAAAGCACCATGTCCCTATATTGATAGGGACAAGGGCCTCATCCCCACAACCCTTGCCCGGTGATTGTGGGGATGAGGGCGGGGGGCTTATCGGAATCTGGAAGCCCCCTTTAACAAGGAAACCCCCAGATCCCGCCCCCCCCCTGTTTGAAATGGTAATGGGTACATTGTACCTCTTCCATTTCACAAAGAAAGTGTACAAAATTGTAAAAAAAAAAACACACAGACACCGCTGGGATAAGTCCTTTATTAAAAATATTTTTTTTTAAAAAAGATTCCAGTGGTAGTAATCCACTCTCGGTATCCTGTGATGGGTGATCTCTTCCCTGAGGCCCAGTGATGGATGATCTCTCCTCTCCAGGTCCAGGTTCTAATGATGATGTCCAGTGCAGCACATCCTGTCTCCACCGGAGACACCGCGGGAATCCCAGCAGCCTGACAGGTCTCTTAGCTGAGAATGGGGCCACCTGTCACATGACCCCATCCTCCTCTGACGCAAGGGTAAACCTGGGCTTCCCCAGTGACGTGCGGATGATGCTGCCCCCCTCTGATGTAACGCAGGTTTTCATTACATCATAGGAGGGCAGGGTCACCCACACGTCACTGGGGAAGCCTGAGTTTCCATTGCATCAGTGGGGGACGGGGTCACATGACGGGTGGCCCCGTCCTCAGCTAAGAGACCTATCAGGCTGCCGGGATTCCTGCGGTGTCTCCAGTGGAGACAGGATGCACTGTGCTGGACATCATCGTTGGACCCTGGACCCGGAGAGGAGTGATCATTCATCACTGGACCCCGGAGAAGAGATACCAGGCCCATCGGAGGATACTGAGAGTGGATTACCACCGCTGGAATTTTTTTTTTATTTTTAGGATTTATCTTAACGGTGTCTGTGTTTTTTTACAATTTTTTACACTTTCTTTGTGAAATGGTAGGGGTACAATGTACCCGTTACCATTTCAAACGGCGGGGCGGAATCTGGGGGTCCCCTTGTTAAAGGGGGCTTCCAGATTCCGAAAAGCCCCCCGTCCGCAGACCCCTCCAACCACCGGGCAAGGGTTGTGGGGATGAGGCCCTTGTCCCCATCAACATGGGGACATGGTGCTTTGAGGAGTCACAGACCCCCAAAGCATCCTCCCCATGTTGAGGGCATGTGGCCTGGTATGGTTTGGGGAGGCGCTCTCTCGTCCCCCCCTCTTTTCCTTCGGCCTGCCAGGTTGCATGCTCGGATAAAGGGTCTGGTATGGATTTTTGGGGGGAACTCCACGTCATTTTTTTTTTTTTATTTCACACAGGGTTCTCCTTAATATCCATACCAGACCTGAAGGGCCTGGTAATTGAATTTGAGGGGACCCCCACACATTTTTTTTTTATCAATGACTTTCAACGACTGTTTTCTGTATTATCGGGAGCCGTCAATTCATTATAGCCGCGAGTACTTTTAAATTACTTTTTTTCCTTCAGAAATGACACTTTGTGCAGGGACAGTTGTAAGCACGGGAAACAAGTGCTACTTTACAGGCATACTATACACACCCCCTAGGTATGCAATTTAAAGGAATATTACACTTTTATTGTTTCACTTTAAGCATTATTAAAATCAAGGCCGTTTCTAAAACTTTTTTTTTAATTGATACATGTCCCAGGTCCCCAAACACTTTTTATGAAATAACTTGCATATAATCCTTTAAAATTAGCACTTTAGATTTTTCATGTTCGAGTCCCATAGACTTTAACAGTGTTCGGATGTTCGAACAAATTTATTGCCTGTTCGCATGTTCTGATGCGAACCGAACTCGGGGGTGTTCGGCTCATCCCTACTCCACATACACATTTGTATGAACACAAATACATACATTAAGGGCACCTATGCACAAAATTGTTCATTGTGATACACATGCTACATATTGTCATGCACAGTGGAGTGGGAGTAATAAGTCTAGGCCCATAATTCATTGTTAACTCCAAATTGATGACCCCCAGGTGGTTTTAAAATATTGAGTATTACATTTTTTGTTGTTTTTTGGGCTCACACAATTTAAAGCCTTGACATATTGGGTACCTATTTACTTGGTGGAATCTCAGCTTTGATATTTTACTAAAAGATTGAGTAATATATTGTGTTTTTGCCCTAATATTAACTTTATTGTATTTTTTATTGAAATGTTGTGTTTCATAAATGCACTAATATTGTGACATAAAAATTGGATCTACCACTATTTTATTCTCTAATGTGTTTTCTTTCATAAAATATAAAATGTTTGGGGATTTACCTAATAATCATAAGGCCTAAAATTATTTTTTAACATGTGTGCAAAAGCAAAGAACAGCTCTAGCAGTGAAAGGTATAAAGGCCCTTTGTTGACTGGGCTCATCTAAATATTATTATTATTATTATTATTATTATTATTATTATTATTATTATTATTATTATTATAATACACAATTTATATAGCTCAAACAGTTAACCCAGAACTTTACAATGTAGAGTAGGGACAGGACAATTACAGTACATTTCAATACAGAAGGGACAGGAGGGCCCTGCTCGTAGAGCTTGCATTCTAAAGGGAGGGGGTGGTGGTACAAAAGGTAATAGCTGTGGGGAATTATTTGATGGGGGTGGCTCAGGTACAGTTCTTAGGTGGGTGTGGGATAGGCTTCCCTGAATAAATTAGTTTTCAGGGATCTCCTAAAGGTGGACAGGTTAAGGGCTGATCGGACATACCTGGGCAGGGAGTTCCAGAGGATGGGAGAGGCTCTGGAGAAGTCCTGAAGTCGAGCATGGGAGAAGGTAAAAAGGGAGCTAGAGAGAAGGAGGTCCTGGAAGGAGCAGAAGGGACAATTTGGACAATATCTGCAGATGAGGTTGGTGATGTACTTTGGGCGATGTTGTGCATGGCCTTGTATGTTGTGGTTAGTATTTTGAATTTTATATGGTGGGTTAAGGGAAGCCAGTGAAGGGATTGGCAGAGAGGAGCAAAAGTCATTGATCGGTTAGTGAGGTGTATTAGTCAGCAGCAGCATTCATAATAGATTGAAAGGGGAACAGCCTGCGTAAGGGTAGGCAATTAAGGAGAGAGTTGCAGTAGTCGAGGTGAGAAATAACCAAGGAGTGAATAAGTTGCTTTGTGGTGTCATTAGTCATTAAAGGTCTAATCCTGAAGATGTAGCAGAGGTTAAGGTGGCAAGATTTAGCCAGTGATTGGATGTGGAGGCTGAAGGAGAGGTCAGAGTCAAGAATTACACCCAACACCCTGGCATGTGTGGAGGGACCAATGGTTCTGTTGATCTTTATGGTAAACTCATGGGGGGGGGGGGGGGACCGGGAAGGAGAAAATATAACTAGCTCAGTTTTAGAAAGATTAAGCTTGAGAAATTGGTGTGACGTCCATAACGATATATCATTCAGTAAGTTTGAGATCTGTGAGGAGATCGAGGGGGTGAGTTGAGGAATGGAGAGCTGGATCTGGGTGTCATTGGCGTAGAGGTGGCATTGGAAGCCATGAGAGGTTATCAACTGGCCCAAGAAAGAGGTATAGAGAGAGAATAAGAGGAGCCCAAGGACAGAGCCTTGGGGTACCCCAACAGAAAGAGGAAGAGGAGCAGAGGGAGTGGAGTTTGCTGAAGAGGAGCAGGTGGTCAATTGTGTCGAAAGTAGCAGAGAGGTCCAAGAGTATGAATATGGAGTACAGGCCATTGGTTTTAGCACTTAGTAGGTCATTGGTGAGTTTTTAGTAGGGTAGTTTCAGTGGAATGTTGGGGTCAAGGGGTAGGGGTCAAGGAAGATTGTTGTCAGTGAGGTAGCAACTCATTCAGTCATGGACAAGGAGTTTGATGAGCTTGGATGCAAACGGGAGCAGGGAGATGGGTCTTAAGTTAATTTTTTTTTTCTTTCAGTGCATTTTCTTTCACTGCATTCAATGCATTTGTTTTCAATCCAATTACTTACCCCAAAAAAGATCTTGATAGTTTTGGTACATATAGTGCCATTATAGCCACACTGGACATTCTGCATGATAACTCTAAAGGAACTTTGGCTTCTTTCCACGCCACAGTTATCCTTAGGAGGAAAAAGATTTTCAAAATAAATAATGAAGTAGTCACTTCATAATTGATGATTAAACTCTTCACAAGAAGAGCATTTTCTTGAAAGCTAACTTATATAGCAGTCAATATAACTGTATTAATTAAAAACAATAATAATCTGCAATTGGAGATCAATGACCTCATTCAATAAAGACACATTCCTTAGGTAGACTTAGCAACAGATATATTTTTGTTGTGAATACATGTATACAATCTGGAAATCTCGCAGAGATCACTATATCACTGTACTCCCCCTAACAATGTCTTCTTCCAATTTTTTAAACCAGGAAGACAGAGCCATATTTGTTCAGATATCATCTAGGATCAGCATCTAATTCATGGACTAAGATGCTTGCTCAGATATAGCACAATATCAGTCCAACTTGTAAAGTTATTTAAAGGTTCACTTTAAGGGAAGTAAACCCATAGCAACTAATCAGATTCCAGGTTTCAAAAGAATGAATTATTGTTCAAATTTGAATAACACCACAAATCTAAAGGATATTATGAATTAGCTTATTAAATTGTCTAAAAAAAATAGAAGAAAACTGTAAAAAATACTAATCTTACATTGCTGCTTCCTGTAGATGAGGGTAGCATCACTGGGCATTCTCTCAAGATCCCGAGGAGTCCAAACCTCATGGAGAGATCCTCCAGTGCTGCTCAGCTTTTCCAGGATTCTGGCAGAAGGCCCAGTGATGTCACCCTTACTTAGGAGAGATCACCAGAAGATGGAGTCCTAGTGTTTCTTTGAAGAGGTTGTAGGAGAATGTGTTAACAGGATTCAATAACTGTATTAGCAGTTCAGATACAATTGTTATCAAAATAACAAACACCCTTTCATTCTGTATTAAGAAAAAAGCAGAAAATCTTTACCTGAACCAATGTGTATTCACAGGCTCCACTAAAGGTGAAATGTTTGTTATCAAAGGATATGTGATGGCCATCTCCATAAACGGAACAGCTCCCCAGACACTGTTCGTGGGTACACTGCCACTTCCTGTTCTTGCAGGTGCTAAACAAGTGAAGCCGATAAGAGTACCATCAACTTTTGACCAGATACAACTTTGTCATACTTTGCCTTGCTAGATATTATGAAGATGAATGTTGACTTTTTCACTGAAGGTAGTGGACAATGCTGACTTTTTATTAGTGGGACAAGTCTTATTTGATTGTTATTTTTTATTTATTTATTTATTATAATTATTATTTTTAATAAGTATATGTAATCCTAATAATTGTAACGGAATTCCAAGAGTAATTTTACATATACAGTATACAGACTCCTACACCTGCTTAGCTAGGGTTAAATGCTCATTATGTCCAGAGGGTAGAGGAACAGGCAGGGTTTCTTATCCCATCCTCACTATGGCTGGCTCTGGGGCAGCTCCACTGCCTGTAGGAATATGAAATAAGGTAAGTATTTCTCCTTATTCCGCAACCCCATAACATATTGAGCATTTAACCCCTGCAGTGCAGAGGGTCCACCTGCAAGGGTAAAGTTTTTTTTTCTTCTAATTCCTAATGTTGCATTTAAGTTTGAAGTTTTCCTTAAAATAATATCAGGTGATCCTGCCATGAAGGTTCGTTCTCAGTTACTTCCCGTTATAAGGTGATGCCATCTACCTCTTGTGTTTTTAGGGCATGCGGTGTTCTTGTGGAAACATAGCTTTTGTATTCTAGGACTATTCAATTTGGGATAGGATATGTTAGCCCTTGTACACACGGTCGGAAATTCAGACGGAATGTGTCCAATCGGACCATATTGTCGGACAATCCGACAACATGCTCCGATAGGACATACTCCGATCATGTGTAGCCTACTCCGACGGACAAAGTGCCACGCATGCTCAGATCAAATTCCTAGACCAAAGCTATTGGCTACTAGCCTGAACGTAGTCCCGTCATAATGAAATAACGTCATCAAGTTATGTACAATCGGATTTTCCGACAACTTTGTCCGACCGTGTGTATGCAACAGTTTCGGACAAAATCCGTCTGACAAAATCCAACGGATTTGGTTGTCAGAATGTCCGACCGTGTGTACAAGGGCTTAGTCTGCCATTCCACACACCCTCACTTGTTCAAAAAATTAATTGAGCATTCCATTTAATCAGGGTCGTAGAAAAGGCTGCAATTACAGTAATCTCCATAGACAAAATTAAAATATTGTACCAAGTATTGCAAGCAACAGAGATGGTGGTGCCTGGGCTGTATGCAGCTTCATTGTGGATACATGGACATTGTTCTTCAGGGATACAGTTTCCTAATCCATCAAAAACCAAACCTTTAGGACAAACGCAACCTGAAATGCACTGGGAGCTGTACTGTAGAGGAACAAAAGAGAATTTCATTTAAATCGAGAAAAATAAATATGCTGAAGAGATTATAATAATGATAATAATAATCTATTTAGATTCAGACTGCCATTGCTAACATTCTTCTGAAAGTGCTGGCAGCTGCCACATTTTTTTGTGGTTTCAGTACTCTCTGTGCCACTAAAATGGAACAAGGATACAACAACTGAAGAAAGACTGAGGTCAGAACTCCTGATCTACATACTTGCTCATTAGTTACTTATAAAGTTTGGACAATGGACCTTTATGACAGCCAGGCTACAAGCCTTTTCAGAAGCAGAGGTCAACAAAGGCAGCATACAAATTTCTCTTAGCACTGGTTTGCTTTGTATAAAGGAAAACTCTATTCAGGAAAATAATAATCAATAAGCACACATAATGTACAATTAAGAAAATGCACTGTTGCTGTATGAGCTGCATAACAAACTCATACTGAAAGCTTCAATTTGTAAGTACTTTCCTACCTGTAGAGGGTAAAGCTGGGTTTGTATGCAATGTTTTGCAGCTGGTTGAGCAAAATGAAAAAAAAAAAATGACAGATCCCTGCATCAACACAATTGATGTTGTTAGACCAGTTTCTGTTGAGCAGACAGGAGTACACACATACTGAAAGTTCCTGCTAAACTGGGCTTAAAGCCCCGTACACACGGTACGATTGTTGGCCATCTGAACGCCTGATTTTTGTCAAAAGGGCATGTGCCAGGATCTTGTCTTGCATACTAATGGTACACAATTGTTGTGTCACAAATATGAATGTAGTGACGTACTACCAGGAGTTTCAGCTCTTGAGTGCCACCCTTTGGGCCCCTTCTGCTAATTTCGTGTGCGGTGAGCATTGATTCCGAGCATACATGTTTGTACTTTCGACTTTTGTCTGATGGATTTGTGTACTGGTCATATGAAAATCTGACATCCAACCGTTGTCCGCCGAAAATTTACTAGCTTATCATCCAACATTTGTTGGCGCAAAATTGGACATCAATTGTCAAAAGGAGTGTACTAACAGTGATATTTTAGGACAACAGTCTGTCAACAGACAATCCCCTGCCAACAATTGAACTATGTGTACGTGGCTTAAAGGCCCGAACACACAGTCAGAAAATCTGAAGTTAAATTTCGTCCGATGAACGATCTGGTGATTTTCTGATCGTTAGTATGCTGCTTTTGACAGCCGATTACTAATTTTGGTCAGACAAAAACTGGATGTGCAGGCTCCATAGTTTTTGTCTGATGTGACTACAACGTCCGATTTTGTTTTCATTAGTACGGTTTTCTGCCAAAAAAAAAATCTGAAGAGGAAGACTAGGCATGCTCAGAAATGAAAAAACACATACAAATCAATTCAGCACCTTATGTCACTTCTAACGCTGAATACTGTCATCTGAAATTTTTCTGATTGTGAGTACTGTCGTCACTTTCTATTTGAGACTAGCAATCTGACCGTGTGCTTTAGTCTCTACCTTCTGAATGGAACAGCATGGTGTGTAATTGCTATCATATTGTCTAAATTTGCAAAAGAAAAATGTTGTCTGCAATAGGCATTAGTTCTTGCTATACAAACAAATATACAAAGCAACCATAAGTGAATGACCATTTGAATATGTATGACTAAATATTGTGTTTTGCCATGAGTTCTTTAAATGGATGGAGAATCAAAAGTTGCAAATGGACACCAAAGACCTATGATCAGCAAGTCGAAAAGGTGTAATAAATACTTAATCAAATAATTAATCAATGGTGCAAATAATAAAATCTGCTTTATAAAAAGAATCCAGGAATGTCGTTTGCCTGTCATTGCCATATTTACTTACACAGTCCATGTCTAGTGTGTCACAGCTCTTCTGACACTCCACACCTTTACTTCCCCTGGTGCAATTAAGATAAACCAGTGGAGGAATGCACACTGGAAAAGGAAATAAAAATAATCCATAAGATTATCTTTAACTATTTTGTAACTGGCATGCAAATTGCATTATCAAAATTATCAGAGTTTTTATTAAAATAAATACATAACAAATTAGGCATTATAACAATAAAGTGGAAATCCAGTACACACTTGTTCAGTTTTGGATAGAGTGGTAAGGTATTAGAACTTCTGTAAAGTTTTTATTATTACATTGTTTTTTAGAGATGTGTTTTGGTAGGTTGTAGTGCATCAATTTTGCACCAAGAACAAAAATATTAAAAAAAATGTCCTCTGCACAAGTCATGACTTCTAAGATTTGAACAACTTTTATTTTGATATCAGTTACAGCAGATCTCCCACCACCCATTCAATAACACTTAAAGCATTTGTTAACCCCCACCAAAAAAAAAAAGATCCTGTTCCTTTAAAGCATTTTTACAGCACAGTGCTTCTGCTGTGTCATTTAGCTCCCTCTAACACCTGTAATACATGGCTAATCCTGCCTGGTTTTGCCCTCCCCTGACTTCGATATATCAGGGCTGCTGAGCCCTGTTACCGGAGTCATCCGTACATACCTTCATCATCCGCAGCCTACCCTCTGTCCCCTCTGTGCTCTCTCCCCCTCCCCTCTCTGCCTGTCAGCTTGTGACAGTGCCTGCCCCCTCAACTCCTGCTGCTCAAATAACTTTAACATCTTCATACCATTCCATCTGAGTTCTAAACTTGTGTGCCCCAGTGTGAGTGATTTATATATAAAAAAGTCTGCTATACCTCATTTTACAGCTCTTCTCAGTGATCACATGATCAGCTGGCTCTCTCTCACCTCTCCTTTCCCGAGTGATGTCAGCGGGGGAATCTCGACCCCACCCGCTGCATCAATCAGATGGGGAGAGAAGAAAGCCAGCTGATCATGTGATTGCTGAGAAGTTCTGTGAAATGAGGTATAGCAGGCTTTTTTTTATAAATGACTCACACAGAGACACACAGGATTAGAACACAGAGGGGATGGTATGAAGATGTGGAAGTGGCTTAACAACCACTTTAACGACTTAAGGACCAGCTGCTGCAGTTGCACTGCGGCAGGTTGGCTCTCCTGGGTGAATTGCCATGATGGTACGTTGGCCCCTTTAAGAGCTCTAGGGGCCCGCTGCGCGACGCCGGAGCCGATGCGCGTGGCTGGCGGGCAGCGATCGCTCCAGATAGAGACAGAATAGAGATCTGTCAATGTAAACAGACAGATCTCTGTTCTGTCAGGGGAGGAGAGACAGATCTGCTGTTCCTAATGATTAGGAACAGCAATCCTCCTCTAGGCAGTCCCATCCCCACAGTTAGAATCACTCTCTAGGTAACACATTTAACCCCTTGATCGAACCCCTAGCATTAACCCCTTCCTTACCAGTGACATTTATACAGTAATCAGTGGCTATTTTGATTTTAAATGTCAATAGTCCCAAAAAAAGTGTCAAAGGTGTCCAATCTGTCCACCGCAATGTCGAAGTCCCGCTAAAAATCGCTGATCGTCGCCATTACTGGGAAAAAATATATATTAAAAATGCCATAAATACATACCCTATTTTGTAGACACTATAACTTTTGTACAAACCAATCAGTATACACTTATTGCAATTTTTGTTTACCAAAAATATGAAGAACAATACATATTGGCCTAAACTGATGAAAAAAATTTTTTTTTCTTTAAATTGGGGGATATGTATTGTAGCAATAAGTAAAAAATATTGGTTTCTTTTCAAAATTGTCGGTCTTTTTTTGTTTATAGTGCAAACAATAAAAACCACAGCGGTGATCAAATAACACCAAATACCACCAAAAAAAATCTCTATTGTTGGAAAAAAAATGGGACATCAATTTTATTTGGGTACAATGTTGCATGGCCGCACAATTGTCAGTTAAATTGACGCTGTGCCATATAATGCCTATTCATTAACCACTTGCTTACTGGACACTTAAACCCCCCTCCTGCCCAGACCAATTTTCAGCTTTCAGCACTGATGCACTTTGAATGACAATTGCGCGATCATACAACACTGTACCCAAATTAATTTTTTATCAATTTTTTCCCACAAATAGAGCTTTCTTTTGGTGGTATTTAATTACAGCTGGGAGTTTTATTTTTTGCTAAACAAACAAAAAAAGATGCAAAAAAAAAAGAAAAAATCATGTTTAATAGTTTGTATAAAATTTTGCAAACAGGTCATTTTTCTCCTTCATTGAAATGCGCTGATGAGGCGGCACTGGTGGGCACTGATAGGCTGCACTGGTGGGCACTGATAGGCTGCACTGGTGGGCACCGATAGGCACGGTTAAGGTGGCACTGATAGGCACAGATAAGGAGGTACTGATAGGCACAGATAAGTCGATACTGATGGGCACAGATAAGGCAGCACTGATGGGCACAGATAAGGCGGCACTGATGGGCAAAGATGGGCACAGATAAGATGGCACGGATGGGTGGCACAGATGGGTGGCACGGATAGGTACCACTGATAGATGGGACTGATGGGCACTGATAGGTGGCACTGATAGGTGGCTCTGATAGGTGGCACTGCTGGGCACTGATGGGCGGCACTGATGGGCACTGATGGGCACTGGTAGATGACACTGATGGGCACGGATATGTGGCATATGAGGTGCAGCACTGTTGTTGAGGCAGATTGTGGGCACAGATAGGTGGCACTATGGGCACTGATAGGTGGCACTATGGGCACTGATGGGTGGCACTATGGGCACTAATGGGTGGCACTATGGGCACTAAGGGGTGGTACTGATGGGTGGCACTTTTACTTTAATTAGGTTGCACTGGCAGGGAGCAGGTGGGCACTGATGACTTGGCCGTGATCGGGACTGAAGTCCCTCTTGTGATCGCCTTTTTTTTTTTCTCCTCGCGCTGTCAGTGCGAGGAGGAAAAATAGCCGATTACCGGCTCTGTTGTGATCACATGACTGTCATTGGCTGACAGCTGATCACGTGGTAAGGGGTTGGGATCGACACCTTGCTCCGATCTATGATCAGGGAGTCTCATAGACTCGTTGATCACAGAGCGCGCCGTGGGAGCCCATCAGGGGACACGCAGGCCACTCGTGCACGAGTCCCGGCAAAGCAGGTCCACGCTGTAGCCGTCATTCGGCTATAGCGTGGATCTCAAGCGGTTAAGGGAAAATTCTTCCGGTCCTTGAGTGTTTAAAAGCTAAATTCACCTTTTGTAAAAAAAATAATAAATGCACATCAGGTAAAAATTGGCTTTTATTATTTTATTGGAACACAGTCTGTAAAGCATTGCACCCAGGATCAGCAGATCACGGGTGCAATGCAGAGATCCTACAGACTTTCCGTAAGCCGCTTGTCCATACCGTCCAAATGGGCAAGCAGTTATTGAAAGGCAGGAAGAATCAATGAACTATGAGAGCCCTCACCTGCACCTGGAACTACAAGTCGTCAGCTGAAATTGCTGACAGCACAGGAAACTGTGAATGAATGATGTAGCTGTGTAGGTGGAGCCCAACATGGCCATGCTGTTTTCAAATTGTGACAGAGGGTGCAGGGAGAAGACCCCCTTCCTGCTATCTAAGAGAGGGGAGCACTGGCGGTGGGAGGTGCATAGAAGCATGTTACATGTTACCCTCTATGTATGGGTGTAACATGTAACATGCTCCTATTACCTTAACATAAGGCAGAACCAAACTTACCTCTGTTCCAGAGATGTGATATCTGTGAGCTTCCTCACAGGTCCTGACATCTTTGCTTGGTCTTCTGAGTTCATATTTTTTAGATATCTTGAATGGCTGGCCCAGGACGATTGGACCCCGAGTATGCGATATGATTCATTTGGGCACCATGGTATGCCAAGATTATATTATGAGGTGATAGAAGGCAGGTGACAAAATGTATTACAGGAGACAGTGTATGTCTTTTCCACAATAAAAAGCCTTCCTGCATTTTCTTTTTGCAAATACATTTCTATTTTAACCCAGAAATTAGAGTAGATTTTTGGTCAAACACTAACGACTCTTTAAAATGCTCTCAACACATAAGTGTTAAGAGGGAATATTTAAGAGTAGTTAGGGTATGACTGGAGTTTTACTTAATCTCTTAAAGTCCAATCGAAGTTTCAGTAGTTTAACTACCTCAATACTGGGCACTTTCACTCCCTTAAATCCCAGACCAATTTTCAGCTTTTCGTGCTCTCTCAATTTTAATGACAATTACTCTACACAGTACCCAAATTAGAATTTTAACATTTTGTTCACACAAATAGAGCTTTCTTTTTGTGATATTTATTCACCACTGGGATATTTTTTATTTTTTTGCAATATAATCAAACAAAAAAGTGGAAAAATTTTTAAAAAAACAATATTTTCTAAATTCTGTTTTAAAAGAAATCCAATAAAATCAAATTTTGTCATAAATTTAGGCCAGAATGTATTCTGCTACATGTCTTTGGTAAAGAAAATCCAGATAAGTGTATGAAAATAGGTTTGTATGAAAGTTATAGAGTCTACAAGTTAGGCTATGTATCATTGAAAATTGATCAATCCTGATGTACTGATGGCCTATCTCATTTCTTGAGGCCCTAAAATGTCAGGACAGTGCATATACACCCAAAGATGACAGTTCAAGCTATTTAGTAAGAGGGATAGTGAGTTTTTTAAGTTACATTTTTTGCCCACAATAGTTTGGAAAATTAAGATTTTTTTTCACCCACACAATTGTCATATAAGTTATTTCTCGCACATGGCATAGATAAACTTGCAATTACACTCCCAAAATATATTCTGCTACTCCTCCGAGTATGGCGCTACCACATGTGTGAGACTTTTTCACAGCGTGGCCACATACAGAGGCCCAACATGCCGGAAGCACCATCGGATGTTCTAGGAGCATAATTTACACATTTAGCTTCCTGAGTACCTATCACACTTTTGAAGGCCCTGGAGCAACAGGACAATATAAACGCACACAAAATGACCCCGTTTTGGAAAGAAAACACCCCAGTGTATATTCTACGAGGTATAATGAATCTTTTGAACATGTAATTTTTTTCCACAAGTTTTTGGAAAATGTGGAAAGAAAATGAAAACTTATTTTTTTTACACAAAGTTGTCAATTTCTAAGATTTTTCTAACACATCACATGTACATAGCAAAAATTACACCCCAAAGTATATTCTGCTACTCCTCCTGAGTGTGGTGATACCACATGTGTGAGACTTTTACACAGCCTGACCACATACAGAGGACGGCCCAACATCCAAGTAGCTCCCCCAGGCGTTCTAAAGACATAAATTACACGTTTCATTTCCTGAGTACCTATCACATTTTTGAGAGCCATGGAGCACCAGGACAATGAAATTAGATGTGGCAGATGATCACAGACAGATGTGGAATGTGATCATGGGCAGATGATCACAGACAGATGTCGCAGATGCTCACAGACAGATGTGCCAGATGATCACAGACAGATGTGGCAGATGATTATGAACAAATGTGGCAGATGATCACAGACAGATGTGACAGATGATCATAGACAGACGTGGCAGATGATCATGGACATATGATCACAGACAGATGTTGCAGATGATCACAGACAGATGTGCCAGATGATCATGGAAAGATGTGGTAGATGATCACAGACAGATGTGCGCAGATGATCACAGACAGATGTGCCAGATGAACATGGACAGATGTTGCAGATGATCACAGAGAGATGTGCCAGATGATCAGGGAAAGGCGTGGCAGATGATCACAGACAGATGTGTGCCAGATGTGGCATATGATCATGGACAGATGTTCACAGACAGTTGTGCCAGACGATCACGGACAGATGTGGCAGATGATCACATACAGATGTGCACTAAATGTGCGCAGATGATCATGGACAGATGTGCACCAGGTAATCACGGACAGATGTATGCAGATGATCACAGACAAATGTGCGCAGATGATCACAGACAGATGTGTGCCAGATGTTTACGGAGAGATGTGGCAGATGATCACGAACAGATGTGTCATATAATCACGGCCAGATGATCACGGCCAGATGTTTGGGACAGATGTTGCAGATGTTCAGCAGGACAGATGTTTACTGGGACAGATGTGGGGCGGGTGTATGACCGGTGTTTTTTCATTGTGTTGGGGACACTGTTTGGGAACACTAGCTGGGAGATCAGTGTGTAAAAAGCTGTAAAAAACAGCTCATACACACTTATCCCCAGCTCGCAACACAGATCCACTCTCCTCCTCTCTGACAGGCTCTGTGTGATTGGACACAGCTGTCATGTGATCCGGAGGGCCAATCACAGAGTCCTCCTGGCGATCAGCGTTGCCATGTCTGTAGGAGACACAGGCACATCAGGATTAGACTTCTACTCCTTGTAATGTCACCAGGCTGTATTTACATCACATGATGGCAGTGATTAGACACAGACATCATGTGATCAGGAGGGAAAAATCACAGAGTCCTCCTGCCGATCAGAAATGCGGAATTTCCAGGGGTATGAGCACATCAGGATCGCGCAGCCCACTTCTTCTGAAGGATGTTCAGGAACATCCACTCAGAAGAACAAAAGGCCCACCCCGCCGTTTATATGCAGTGGTCGAATGGGAAGCAGTTATATATGCTGAATACATGGCACGTGTTCCTTCTTTAATTGAGTTGGTGGTAGAGATGGACTATATTGTGAGGACAGAGTCTCTTTTGGCATATGAATTCGGAAACATATGGACAATATGAACAAACATGGTTCTCTTGGAAATAATTTAAGGAATCATCAGAAATGTGAAATCTTATCTGTGGACAACTGTAGGGCCTGAATTGGTCCTAAGTTGCCTTACGTGGAGCAGCATCTGGTTGTTTACCCGTCTGTAATATATTTTATGTATATATACAATTGTTATTCAATAAATATAGCTTGAACACTAAATAAGCTGAATACAATGTATGGTAATGAGTTCTTACAGTTGAGAACACTTTAGAAATCAACCACAACCTGAGCAGAAAAGCCTTTTCCCTGCCAGCATGCTGGAGGAATGAATTCTTGTTCTCTATGTGGAAGAAATGTTCCCTCTGCAGAGGTCCAACATACACCATGCTGACCTAAATCTCTGCAAAGCTCATGCTCAGTGCTTATTAGAGAGAATTAACTCTGATTTAGCGATGGTAAAAATGTAAGCTGTACTGTTTTTTTCAGCACACACCAACACAGCACATTGGTATGAATTGAAGCCATAGTAAATAAGGCAATGTAACTGTCCTTGCATTTAGATTTCATTGGACAACACAGCCCAACATTTGTGAAAAAACAAGGAGCATGTAATATAGAATTACCTGTTTTTTTTACTTCACCCATACAGTTTAGCTGGCCTTTTTCACATGTGCTGTAGGAAAAAAAAAACACACATTTCAGTTATTATTATTTATTTATTATTAAAACCTAAATTAAATATTGGTCACAAAATGTACAAGATCTACATGTCTTCATTAAAAAGCGAGACCTCTCCTGTAGGGGCGGACTGACCATTGGGCCACTCGGGCACTGCCCGAGGGCCCCATGCCACTAGGGGGCCCCATCAGGTTGCCAGGCTCAGTAAAACCAGGGACAGTATGTAAAAATGTGTGTTTTTTTTTTACATCTGTCTCTGAAATGTCCCTTGCCAACATCCTTTTGGTCTAAAAATCCTGAGATTATAGCTGCCCCACCTCTCCAGTACCTTTTCAGCCAATAGAAACATGTCTGTGTATACCGTGTGATTGTATACTGTGTGTGTGTGTTTGTTTATACTGTGTGGCCCCATAATCTCTGATTGCCTGGGGGCCCCATAATCTCCTATTGCCCGGGGGCCCCATGAGTTGTCAGTCCACCCCTGCTCTCCTGTCAAACTCCCTCAATGGATACTTCTTTGTTTTCCGACAACACATTCGGTTATCCTGAAAGCCTGGATATCATCTTCCACTCCCTCAAATGTCACAATTAAAAAGAAGCTGAAAAGTCTCCTATATATTGAAAAACTAGATACCATTATCCATAAATCTGGGCCTACCAAACGTTTCTTCAGTAGCTGGAAGTCATTCATGGAACATTCTCTTTGGAGCTCAGAAATCCATTTTTTTATGAAATCGTTTCAATATACAGAATGGTATATCAAGACAAACCTTACTAACTTTCCCAGCAGACTGAACTTACCTGAATATAATGTACCAGTCTCACCTCTTCCCTCTCCCCCACCCTGAAGGTGTTCTATCTGATGCCAACACATACTTATACATGTACTGCCTTTTACCATGTCCCCTCTATGTAGGCAGAGTACCCTATCATATGTGCTACTTAACCTCCCTGGCGGTACGATTATTTCGGATTTTAGGTGATGAAAGTGGTACATTTATGTTGCTTGGAAATTTGGCGTTTTATATTGTAGTCCTGTAATTCTTAGGAATAACTCTCTTAAATCTGTTCAAACCAGAGTCTAGCAGACATCCCGGGTATGATAAAGTTTGAAAAATGAAATCCTAAATTACAATATAATAAATAACTATAAATAATTATACCAAATAATATTCTAACAATAATAAAAATTATTCAATAATGTAATCAAATCAAAAACACTGAAATTTGCTTAGTTGCAGAATTGCCACTATCATTACTTTTTAATATTTGATGACGGATCTCCCCACAAATCGCTATCGCTCAATTCTGCGAGTGATTCCAATTTATTATCGCTGTTTTCTAGCTGGTCTAAAATCATTTTTGATGTAAAGGGACAGTTTTGGTTGCTATGGACAATCTCCAGTTTCCAGGCATAAAGAACAGTTTTTATAAGATAAAACTGCATGCAGGACACTGGACAGACAACTAGGGACAAAGGGGATGTGAAATGATTACATACAGCAATGTTATCTGTAAGATTACATTATACTGTATGTATACTGTGTGTGTTTCACTTTTTGAATTTGGCGCCGATCTCTGTCCCAGTGCGTCGCAATGCTCACAGGGAACGGAGCTCGGCTCCGTGATAGATCGAGCAGAGGACGAGCCGCTCGCACAACGGGTGGACATCACTGGATCCAAGGTAGAAGGTAAGTAAACCTCCTCCTGCATCCAGCGATGCGGTCCCGAGTCTGGCTCGGGGTTACCGCTTTTTGGTATAAAACTTCCACACCGAGCCAGACTCGGGAATACTGCCAGGGGGGTTAATAGACCTCCGCATATTACAGTTCCTGCCTTGATTTATGTATGCGGCCATCTATTGCCTTAGGTTCTTCCCATGTAGATGCAAAATGTATGTTATGTTCTGTAATTACACCTTTTTCTCCAAAAAAAAACAAAAAACTACAGATCTAAAATTAAGACAATATTGGGAAGAGCTCTTAAACTGCAAAAATGTATAAAAAGCAAACAAATCTGATAGGTTTCTCATTTGATAGCAGTAAAGTGTAATTTGGTTGGTTACTATGGATTTCTAAAATTTTTAGATACCTACGTTTATTTGTTATGTTTTCAAATATTTTATTTATATAATATTTTTATTATTCTCTGCATTCTTGGTATGTGTTTATTACCATGTACTACCCCGGAGACCCCTACTACCTCTCATTTCTTTCTTCCCTATCTATTTTTTCTCCTAAGATTACTTTTTCTTTAATCTTCTTTCTCTCTTCTACTTTTCCCCCCTATTCTCTCTCTTCTCTTTCAATTTACGCTTTATATATTATATATAATAATGGTTATCATTATACTAACTGTAGATATTTCCAATATGTAGTATACGATTTTAGATTCTATAATAATTTTTTTTTTTTTATTATTTAAAATCTATACTCTTGATAATAATTAAGACCTTTTTTTTTTTTTTTTTTTATCTGAGGTCATCGTACATGAACCTGGTCTAAGTTGGTTTTATCCTTTCTTATACAATGTATGTCAATATTTTGAGTAGTTAGATCCAAAAACTAAAAACTAAAACAAAACTAGCTAAACTACTTTTAGTTTATGTTGGAACTACAACTCAATATTATTACCATATATGTGGTCTTTTCTTTTGCTGCCACCTTATGTATATTATTTGTTAAAAATTCAATAAACACATTTTCCAAGAATACAATTTTGCTTGAAGTTAAACTATTAAAAAAAAAAAAAAAATAAAAAAAAAAAACACAAGCTTGGTTGTTTTACTCAAGATGGTCATGGCTAGAAATTCTGGGAGGGATTTCAAAGTGATTTCTCAAAAAAAAAATAAAGCATGGCGACATGGATGGAAGGGGGAGCTTTCTTTGAATTTTAAAAATGAAATAAATAGTGTTTTCGTTTGTGGTGCTCAGATACACTTAAGTTCCACTTTAGGAAATTTCTGACCTTAGTCTATTTTCACACCAAAACTGTGGCAAAACCATTTGCACAAAATTTGGCCCTGGTTCACTTGTATGAGGCTCTATGTGCCACAGGGGAGTGGGCACAGCAGCCCATTCATTAAAATGTGTTGCTGCGCCTGCCTTTTCTGCATTGAAAAGGTTCTTGCCGCATGTGATTTCTGTGTGCGGGAAACCATAACGCGTTTTTTAGGGCATGGGTGTGCCATTTTCTTCTTGCATTTTCTGTGCAGGACCACATTATGTGTGCAGCTGCATGGGAGTGCAGGAATGCACGGAATTTACCTGCACCCGCATATGTGTGAATGTAGCCTAAATCTACAACTAAAGGCTCCTGTATGGCGGTATGAACAAATACCAAAGTTGTGTAATTCACAAACCTCCTAAAGTAAACCAAAAACTTCCTTTACCTTCCCTGACCGAGCCAAATCCTCCTTCATCTGTTTTTTTCACAACCTGCCCCCCTCCAGACACTGCAGATCACAGTGGGAGGGCTTCAGGAACAGAGGAAATGTTGTCAATCCAAAGGGAAGTGGGCAGAACTTGACATGTGCAGTTCATTTTGTTACGAATTGAAATTCGGACAAATTTTCTATGTATCCGAATTTCTGAATCACGATTATTCCGAATTTAAATGAATCCAAAATAATGAAAAAAAAAATCTAATTCAAATCAATTTCGAAAACTTTTCGCATACTTTTCGAAATACTTTTCGAATTCGAAAATTTTTCGAAATCGAATAGTTTTCAAATATAAATACTTTTCGAATTCGAATAGTGTTTTTTTTTTAAATTTGAATGGTTTTCAAGTAGTTTTTGAATTTCCAAAGAGAATAAAACAGAACAGAAAATAATGGAATATAATATAATAGAGTAAAACAGCACAAAATACAATATAAAATAAAAGAACAGAATAAGCTTGAATATAATAGAAGCAAATAGAATGGAATAGAACAACATAGAAAGAATATAACCATCTTCTGAAATTCAAATTTCAAATAGAATACATTTGAATTTGAATACATAAGAAAATAATAGAATAGAAAAAAAGAATAGAATAGAATAGAAAAGAAAAAGAATAAAAAAAACAAATAGAATAGAAAGAATATAACCATTTCCCAAAATTCAAAAAAAAATCAATTCGAATTTGTATAGAATAGAAAAGAATAGCTTGGAATAGAATAGAAAATAAAAGAAAAGTAAAGAAAAAACAACAGAATAGAATACAATAACATAATAGAAATAATATAACAATCTTCCGAAATTCAAACAAAATAGAACAAATAAATAGAAAAAAAAATACAATTAAAAAAAACAAAAGAATAGACCATAAGAGAATAGAAAAGAAAAGCATTTTAAACAACAATATAATAGAATAGAAAGAATATAATCATTTCCCAAAATTCAAATAGAATCAATTAGAATTTTAATAGAATAGAAAAAAATAGATTAAAATAGAATACAACAAAAAACAACAGAATAGAATAAAAATTATATAAACATCTTACAAAATTTGTATAAAAAAAAAATACATTTGAATAGAAAAGAATAGACAACAATAGAATTTAATAGACTAGAAAGAATATAACCATTTCCCAAAATTCAAATATAATCAATTTGGATTTGAATAGAATAGAAAAAAAATTGATTAGAATAGGAAGATGGTTATATTCATTCTATTCTGTTCAGTTTTTTTTCTATACTATAGTGTTCTTTTCTATTTTATTCAAATTGATTCTATTGATTCAATTTGAATTTTGGAATATGGTTATATTATTTCTATTCCATTTTATTCTATTTATTTTTGTTATTCAATTCTTTATTATTCTATTCAAATTTTAGAAGATGGTTATTTTTTTTTCTATTTAATTCTATTCTTTTTTTATTCTATTCCTTTCTATTCTATTCTATCCCTTTCTATTCTTTTATTTTATTTTCTATCCTTGTTTGTTCTGTTTTACTCTATTATATTCTATTCTTTTATTTTCTGTTATATTGGAAAACTATTCAAATCGATTCCAATATGAATAAACAAAACAAATTCTGAAAATAAATTAAATGGATTAAAGTGTTTGTTAACCCCCCCAAAAAAATGTATATCCTGGTCCCTTAAAGGAGATTACACAGCACAGTGCTCTAAACTGTAAAAAAAAAAAAAAAAAAAAAAACTGAACTTGCCACTTTCTGTATGCCCTCTCTTAAAAGACCATCAGAATGAGCTACCCAACCATCCCTGTCTGTGACTAAAGCCCCCCCCCCCCTCTTTCTCCTGCCTCTGAGTGAGTACACTAAGGCAAATCAGGGTTCTCAGAACACCCCTTACATCGGAGTTCTCCTTTACACCAGAGGCCACAGTGTTTCCCCTTACATCAGAGTCTTCTTCATACATCAGAGTTCTCGTGTTCCCTCTTAAATCAGGGTTCCCAGAGCATCCCTTATGTTAGAGTCCCCAGAGATCTCCCTTACATCAGAGTCTGCAGAGTCCCTCCTTACAGTGAAAGGGAACTCAGCAAGTTCAGGTGTAAAAGGGGGACTCTGTGGACGCTGATGTAAAGGGGGACTCTTGTTATTAACTTCATATGATTAGAAATGTTATTTAACCACTTCCAGACCGGACCATTTTGCTGGCTTAAGACCAGACCACTTTTTGCGATTCGGCACTGTGTCGCTTTAACTGACAATTGCGCGGTCATGCGACGTGGCTCCCAAACAAAATTGATGTCCTTTTTTTCCCACAAATAGAGCTTTCTTTTGGTGGGATTTGATCATCCCTGCATTTTTTTTGTTTTTTTGCGCTATAAACAAAAATAGAGCGACAATTTTGCAAAAAAAACGCATTATTTTTTACTTTTTGTTATAATAAATATCCCCCAAAAATATATAAAAAAAAATGTTTTTCCCTCAGTTTAGGCCAATACCTATTCTTCTACATATTTTTGGTAAAAAAAATCGCAATAAGCGATTATTGATTGGTTTGCGCAAAAGTTATAGCGTTTACAAAATAGGGGATAGTTTTATGGCATTTTTATTAATTTTTTTTTTACTAGTAATGGCGGCGATCAGCGATTTGTATTGTGACTGCGACATTATGGCGGACACATCGGACATTTTTGACACATTTTTGGGACCATTGTCATTTATACAGCAATCACTGCTATACAAATGCAGTGATTCCTGTGTAAATGACACTGGCAGTGAAGGGGTTAACCAGTGGGTGGCAGTGTAGGGGCTAAGTGTTCCTAGGGGCGTGTTACTAACTGTGGGGGGCTGGGCTTTGTTTTAGTGAACACTAATCTCTGCTCCAATCACATAGAGCAGAGATCAGCATCACTTGTTGCTAGGCAGAACGGGGAGATGCTGTTTACAATGGCATCTCCTCGTTCAGCCGCCCCGTGAGACGATCGTGGGTATGCCCGCGGCGATCGAGTCCACGGGACCCGCGACCGGACTCACGGGGGTCCCGACCGGCGGTGCGCTTGCGATGGCAGGGCAGCATTTAAAATTGGACGTACCTGTACGCCAGTATGCCTGCCCGTGCCAATCTGCTGACGTACATCGGCGTGCGCCAGTCGGGAAGTGGTTAATATAAAAATATGTGTATAGTTTATACTATAAAAAAAAAATGCTGTGCGCCGCTAAAGTGTTTGGGTTTGACTTGAAGAAAATTTGGCAACCCTAGGACCAAGAGAAGAAACTGTAAGTGCAAATGAACTTATAGTTAGGTGCTGCAGCACATAATTTTTAAAGGGGGTGATAATTCTACTTGAAATCTCTATAAATAAATACTTAATTTAACTACAAATTCTTACCAAGCTACCCCATTTTCCTCGATCATTTCTCCAGACTGCATGACATTCCCTTGGTAATAACAGGGGCAGGAACTGGCCTCTACACAGTCTCCATTGTCATTCATATAGGTGCCATCTCTGCACACACAGCCATCCACAGGATCGAGCTCAGTGTATCTTGTAGCATCCGCCTCACTCAGGGATCGACATGTAGGCTGGAACTCATTGACATGATAGCGAAATATCTGGGATGCTTTGCAGCTCTGTGTGTAATTTTCTGGAAAAGGCAACAGATTGAATGAATGATAATACAATAAAACTACACATTTTTAACATTTAAGCCCCATGTATGCGAGACACTGATAAACGTACGTTCAGAGGCCGTTGGATGCTTTTTTTAACTGCCCCTGAACTCATTCAATGTTATCCTATGTGACCATGTAAACTGTCTAATTTATTGCCATTTTTAGGCAGTTGTGTTTAACAGCGTTCCTTCGAAAGCAAAAAAATTGGTTCAGACGTCGAAGATTTCCACGTTTCAGACACCAAGCCTGACTAAACGTGGCTAAACGCGGTAACCTAGTAGTAAAAACTAGTGATTAGGAACAGCGATCTGTCTCCTCCTCCAGTCAATACACTGCCCCCACAGTTAGAATCACTCCCTAGGGAAAATATTTAACCCCTTGATCACCCCCTATTGTTAACCCCTTCCCTGCCAGTGACATTAATACAGTAATCAGTGGCTATTTTTAGCTCTGATTGCTGTCTAAATGTCAATTGTCCCAAAAAAGTGTCAAAAGTGTCCATTTGTCTGCCACAATGTCGTAGTCCCGCTAACAATCACAGATCGCCTCCATTATTAGTGAATAAATAAATAAATAATAAAAATGGCATAAATCTATCCCCTATTTTGTGGACGCTATAACTTTTGCGCAAACCACTCAATATACACTTATTGCAATTTTTTTTTTTTTTACCAAAAATATGTAGAAGAATACATATTGACCTAAACTGATGAAAAAAAATTGTTTTTTTTTTTAAATCTGGATATGTCTAATGCCGCGTACACACGACCGGACTTTTTGACAGCAAAGGTCTGACGGAACGAGTCCGTCTGGCAATTCGATCTTGTGTGGGCTCCATCGGACCTTTGCTTGCCAAAAATCCGGCAGACTTTAGAAATAGAACATGTTTTAAATTTTTCCACCTGAACTCCGCCGGACCGAGAAATCAGTTCATGTGTATGCTAGTCCGACGGACAAAAACTGACGCTAGGGCAGCTATTGGCTACTGGCTGAACTTCCTTATTCTAGTCCAGTCGTACGTCATCACGTTCGAATCCGTCGGACTTTGGTGTGATTGTATGTGGCCAAGTCCATTCATTCGGAAAGTCCGTCGGAACTCCGCCAAAAAGACCGCCGGACCTAATCCCTCGAAATGTCCAGTCCTGTGTACGCGGAATTATAGCAAAAAGTAAAACATATAGAGTTTTTTCTTCAAAATTGTCAGTATTTTTTGTTAATAACTCAAACAATAAAAACTGCAGAGGTGATCAAATACCATCAAAAGAAAGCTCTATTTCTGGGAAAAAAAAGGAATCCAGGATCAATTTTGTTTGGGTACAGCGTCGCACGACCATGTAATTGTCAGTTAAAGTGACGCAGTGCCGTATCACAAAAATGGCCTCGTCATTAAGGAAGTAAATCCTTCCAGAGCTGAAGTGGTTAAATGTTACAAAGAATATAACTGGATATGTCAAAAGTAAATCAAGGCTGCATAAATTCAAAATGAATGACAGATTGAAGAAGAGAGAAGGAAAAACACCCAAAAATTCTTCAAATATATTGATAGTAAAAAAAAAAAAAAAAAAAAAAAAAAGGCTGGGTGACTGTGGACAAAGAGAAGGCAAATTTATTAAATACTTTCTTCAGCTCTGTGTATACAAAAGAAAAGGAGAAGTCCATAATGGGGACAATTTTGACACAGCCCCAACTGAACCACAATGGTTTAAAATTAATATGGTCTATAAATCCTTGGATAAAAATGGCTGCTTTCACACTACAGCATAGCTTTGGAGCCAGTTAGGAACCTTCTGTACTGTAAAGCCCCACTCAGCCCCCCTATACTTACCTGAGACCTCTCTGTGCAAAACCATTTGCACAGAGTGGTCTCAGGTAAGCATAAGGGGGTCTGAGGGGGACTTTGCAGCACAGAAGGTTCCTTAATTCATAGAATTAATTAAGTTGAAAAAACGTTAAGGCTTTAGAGCCACTTTAAAGTGGTTGTAAACCCTTACAACACACTTTGACCTACAGGTAAGCCTAGATTAAGGCTTACCTGTAGGTCCAAGAAATATCTCCCAAACCTACACAGTTAGGAGTAGATTAAACCGTTAGGAGTCTGGTTGAAAAAAGTCCATTTAGTTTAACCAATAAAAGGGGAAAAAAATCATAAAATCTTATATACACAATCCGATACCCACAGTTGATCCACAGGAAGGCAATAAAACCCTAGCAGAGCATGATCAAATTTTCTCCAGCAAGAAAAATAAATCTTTCCAATCCCCCAAGGTTTAAATGGATGGGGCATTATTTCAGTAGTACAGCAAATTTTATCTAAAACTCAATATTTTTTACTTTCTGCTGGAAAACACATACAATAAAAAAGATTTAAAAAAATCAAATCATACATTTTGGCCAAAAAGTATTCTGCTGCATGTTTTTGATTTAAAAAATTCCAATACATGTTTATTAATTAGTTTGTGTGAAAGGTATAGCACCTACAAACTATGGTATATATAAACAAAATAAGACCGCCAGTTTTGAAAAAAAAATTTATTTATATTTTTTTACGCTGCTATAAAACATGTCTAATAAAAAAACTGAAAAATAAATCAATTTTTTTCATAAATTATGGCCAATACGTATTATCAAAATCCCAATAACCATATATTGATTGGTTTGCGCAAAAGTTATAGCGTCTACAAATAATCATATATTTACTGTAATTCTCATTTATTTACTTACTTTATTTACTAGTAATGATGGCAATCAGTGACTTATAACATTACTGCGATATTGCAGTGGACAATCGGACACTAATGCCCCGTACACACGATCGGATTATCTGGCGGACTTGGTCCGCTGGACAATCCGCCCATGTGTGGGCTCCGGCGGACTCGGGAAGCACCCCTCATGTTGAGGGCACATGACTTGGTACGGCTCAGAAGGGGGGGAACTCGCTCGTCTCCACCCCTTTTCCTAACCGGCCGGGTTGCGTGCTCGGATAAGGGTCTGCTATGGACTTTGGGGAGACCCCCACGTCGTTTTTTCGGTGTAGGGGTTCCCCTTTAAATCCATACCAGGTGACGGGGCTAGCGAGGTGTTAATCTTGCCGATGGAGGCAGCGACAGTCACTTCCTTTGCTAGTTCCGTCTACCTGGAGCCATGTTCAAAATGAATGGACTTTACTCTGTGTGTGGGCAAGTCCATCCATTTCAAAAGTCCGGTCGTGTGTGGGCAGGTCCGCTCGGGAAAGTCCGGCAGACCTCCGCTACAAAGTCCGGCGGGTTGCCCGCCGGATAGTCCGTTCATGTGTATGTGGCATAACTGACACTTTTGACAGTTTTTGTGAACCAATGACACTAACACAGTGGGGGTTATTTACGAAAAGCAAATCCACTTTGTACTGCAAGTGCACTTGGAAGTGCAGTCGCTCTAAATCTAAGGGGTAGATCTGAAATGAGTGGAAGCTCTGCTGATTTTATCATCCTATCATGTGAAAGTTCAGATCTACAGCGACGTTACTTCCAAGTGCACTTTCAGTGCAAAGTGGATTTTCCTTTAGTAAATAACCCCCACCGTCTGCTAAATATATGCACTGTCACTGTACTAATGATACTGTCTGGGAAGGAGTTAGACAGCTAGGGTTATCGAAGGGTTTAATGTGTGCTTAGCCAGTCTTTTGTTGTACTATAAGAGATGCTTTTACTAAGGGAAGTAATGAATTTTATTCCCTGCTTTGCGGGGAAAGGAAATCTATTACTTCCCCACTGACAGGACAGAACTTTGCCTCCTGTGTGTTCCCGAAAATTGGTCATCTATTGGCTGGCATTTGCTGATCGGCATCTGCTGTGTATAACCATGTAGCCAGCGGCATATGCACGTGTCCCCTACCCAAAAGTGCTGTATCACATACCTAGTATGTGATCTGGTGCAGGAGAATCACAGTGTCGCTGTATATGTTATGCGGTCAGCAAACGAGTAAAGTAAAAGAAGTGGCGAGTGTAATACTTACGGCACACGCTGTCTCTCCAGTCAGTGATAAGGACTCCTTTCTTAGTACATGCAAAGGCATAAGATGAGAGGGCAGCACACATGCACTCCTCACTGTCCGTACAGCTGCAGGTATCCGACATACAGTTCTAGACACAAGATATACTATCAAATTTAGAGCATAAGTCATAGTGAAATAAAAACACGAGCAGACAGGCCTGAAGGATGAATCACTTTAAGTCCTGGTTCACACCAGTATTATTATTATTATTCAGGATTTATATAGCGCCAACAGTTTGCGCAGCTCTTTACAACATGAGGGCAGACAGTACACGTACAATACAAATCAATACAGGAGGGACTAGAGGGCCCTGCTCGTTAGAGCTTGGAATGACTTTGAAGTCGGACTACATCAGCATGACTTCAAAGCCTGTCAGTGCGATTTCACCCACGGCTTGCTGACATCTGTGCGACTTCGTTTAATAGATGTCAATGCAAGTTGCACTGAAATTGCACAGGAATATTGCAGGAACTGTTTTCAAAGTCGCTGCAACTCAAGTTGCATCAAGTTAAATATGAACAGTTGGATTGCCACAAATGGGGTGCAACTTGTCATGCGACTTTGACCTGTCAAGTCACATGACAGGTTGCACTGGTGGGAACCAGGGCTTAGTGATAAACACAAAAAAAAATTCTCAGACAGCTCATTTTACAGAAAAGTTTGATATTTTGAAAGAGAATAATATAAAATGATAAATATAAAATAAAATAAAACTAAACAATAAAGTTCCATTCTGATATTATTGGTTTGCAGATAACTCAAATAAAAAAAAAATGGCACAAAAATAAAATAAACTTCCTGTACTGTTAACCAAGCCTCCTTCTCAATCCAACGTTTCTATGGCAACGCTGTTTCCCTGTTCATAGCTGACTTGTTTTATTTCATAGTATTTACTGTATGCTTTTATTTTTAATAAATACTCTATTTTATATACTGCACTTAGTCTGGCACACTTTCTCCCTGTTCTTTGTGTTTTTGAATTATTTAGAGAGCCCTGCTTCTCCTCTCATGATTGCTGCAGCCGACGGTGCTCCCCCTGTTCTATTGTAAATGCTATCACCATCCCTAATTGCCATTGACATTTTAAATATCCATACCCAATAGAGACTATACAGGGACTGATTTTTTGCGCCATCTGATGCCAAATATTCTTCTATATCTACAAGCAGTGTTCATTAGGGATTTTTATGCTCATTTACATGGGACAAATTTGTGGGGGAGGGTTTACAACCATTTTAATTGGGATTTTAGGTGATAGACCAACACAAAATGGCACATAATTGTGAAGTGGAAGGAAAATGATAAATATTTTCTTTTTTTTTTTACAAATAAATATGTGAAAAATGTGGTGTGCATTTGTATTCAGCCCCCTTTACTCTGATACCCTTAACAAACATCTAGTGGAACCAACTGCCTTCAGAAGTCACCTATTAGTAAATAGAGCCCACCTGGGTGTAATTTTATCTCAGTATAAATACAGCTGTTCTGTGAAGCCCTCATAGGTTTGTTACCTTAGAACCTTAGTGAACAAACAGCATCATGAAGGCCAAGGAACACACCAGACAGGTCGGGGATAACGTTGTAGAGAAGTTTAAAGCAGGGTTAAAAAATATCTCAAGCTTTGAACATCTCATGGAGCACCGTTCAATTCATCATCTGAAAATGGAAAGGGTATGGCACAACTGCAAACCTACCAAGACATGGCTGTCCATCTAAACTGACAGGCTGTGCAAGGAGAGCATTATTCAGAGAAGCAGCCAAGAGGCCCATGGTAATTCCGGAGGATCTGCAGAGATCCACGGCTCATGTGGGAGAATCTGTCCACAGGAGAACTATTAGCCGTGCACCTCACAAATCTGTCCTTCATGGAAGCGTGGCAAGAAGGAAGCCATTGTTGAGAGAAAGCCTTAAGAAGTCCCATTTGCAGTTTGCGAGAAGCCATCTGGGGGACACAGCAAACATGTGGAAGAAGGCAGGAGTCAAGTCCTGGGGAAAAAAGTGTGGGAACTCCCATCCAAGATAGACCCCCCCCACCAAAAAAAATGATATGCTCATATACACGAACGCTTCAAAAGTGGTATTTTCCATCAAAATTTCGTATTGTGTGTATGAAGCTTAACTGATAGTACAAAAAAAAACAATCCTCAATAAACTTAAATACGGTAATTCTCTGAATAATCAGCATTCATGTAATTGTGCTTCCATGCAAATGTGAACATCGTGTTCTGATCTTTATTGGGGAATTTTATTTTGTATATAGAGTGTTTATGTGGTGAGTTTACACTTTTCATTGAAAATGAATTCACAGAATGTTTGGGGAGATAGTGATGTGTTCCTGCTTAGGAGATGTATGTTAGCTTGGGGGGGCTGAAAACTCTGCAGGGCTCCAACACATACTCGCTGCTATTCCAACCCTTCACATATTTCCACATAAACTTCCCTCCTGGCATTAAACTTTGCCAGGTATTGTGCTCAGCTTACCACCCCAAACTGATGTTCCTCCCTCAGCTCACCTTTCTCCCTGCATGTCCTGTGAGCAGAATAGCTGATCTACCCGTCAGCTATCTGTGATTGACAGGTAGATTGAAGCGGAAGCTGTCATGGGGCCCCCTACTGGAAAATGTACTATTGTGAGCTGTGTCGGCGGCTGCTGGTGTAGCACCTGCCACACAGCTCGCATACTTCAAAGTCTTGCAGGACGCGGCTGCTAATGGGAACTGAGTTCCTGTTGTGGAAAAAGTACAGGAACTCAGTTTCCAATGCGTTCCCGCAGGACTTGAGCCCTGGGAGAAGGTGCTTTGATCAGATGAGACCAAAATTAAACTTTTTGGCCTAAAAGCAAAATGCTATGTGTTAAAACTAACACTGCACATCATCCTGAACACTTCACCCCCACTGTGAAACATGTATCATTTTGTGGGGATGCTTTTCTTCAGCATGGACAGGGAAGCTGGTCAGAGTTGATGGGAAGAAGTATGGAGCCACATACATGCAAAAAACTTGAGACTGGGGCAGATGTCCACCTTCCAGCAGGACAACAACCCTAACCAGAGTGATAGTGAAATGTTTTAGATCAAAGCATATTCGTGTGTTAGAATGGCACAAAGTCCAGACCTAAATACAATTGAGAATCTTTGACAAGACTTGAAAATTGCTGTTCACAGAGGCTCTTCATCCAATCTGACAGAGCTTGAGCTATTTCACAAAGAAGAATGGGCAAAAATGTCACTCTCTAAATGTGCAAAGCTGTAGAGACATCCCCAAAATGACTTTCAGCTGTAATTACAGCGAAAGGAGGTTCTACAAAGTATTGACTCAGGAGGGCTGAATACAAAAGCACGTCACACTTTTCACAGATTTATTTGTAAAACATTTTGGAAACCATTTATCATTTTCCTTCCACTTCACAATTATGTGCCACTTTATTTTGGTCTATCAAATAAAATCCCAATAAAATACATTTATGTTTTTGGTTGTAACATGACAAAATGTGGAAAATTTCAAGGAGTATGAATACTTTTTCAAGGCTCTGTATGCCCATTAAAGTTGTTGTAAACCTCTGAAATGAAAAATGAACAAAGCATGTAATTTATAGTGTGTACTAGCCTCTAGCCAAAGCACCAAGTGTGTGTGATTCATGTCTCTTCTCTCATTCCTCTGCTATCTAATCACTACTGTTTAGAGCAGAGGCTCAAACTTAATTTCTTCGTGGGCCAAATTAGCATTATGGTTGCCCTCAAAGGGACTAGATGTCCAGAACAAACCCTCCCCCCCCCTTGTACCAGATGTCAAGAGCCTTCCCACCATCGGAAATCAAGAGCCCCCCACCCTCCCTTACATCACATTGCACCCCCCTCATCTTGTGCTGCTGCTGGGAATAAGCTGGGGGAGAAGCTGTGAATCAGAACATTCAGGGTCTGAAGGAGGACCAGATGTGGGCTTGAGAGTCAGCTGCCAGTGTCTGCTAAATTTAGAGACCAGGGGAGGCTGAAACAAAGGAGTGCTGTGACTGCACAGAGAGGCTCAGGATCTGTAGGAGGATTTCTGATCTCTCTGCTGCTGACCGCTGAGATGAGGGTGGGGAGCAGGGGGTGAGGGCCAGAGCCAGTACAAGGCAGGGGCAGATGCCCAGCATGGCACAATTTCCTGGAGAAAGGGGGGCACAGATGAAGTGTCTGTAGTGTGCTGCTAAAACCTTGCTGGTTATCAAGCACATTGTGACCGATTACTGCCGGCCACGCTACAATACGGTAGAGCCAGAGCTACCTGCAACGATGTGCCAAGTGCACTTCTGCACCCGACATGAGCCTGGAATCGCCCCTTCACTTCCCTGTCAGGCAAAGCATCGGTGTAATCTCCACCCGACAGGCTATTCCTAGTCCCGGCCAGTGTGAACACCGTAAGCTGGCTGGGAGGCAGAGAGCTGCTGGGACACTGAGCTCAACCTAGAGGGGGACCAACCACACTCTATATCGAACAAGTAATCAGGCATATGCAGATTAATTAGTTAACTCTGAGGGGGGACAGGAGCTGGGGGGGCTAATTAATTACAGTTGTGCTCATAAGTTTACATACCCTGGGAGAATTTATTATTTCTTGGCCATTTTTTTTTGAGAATATGAATGATAACACAAAAACTTTTCTTTCACTCATGGTTAGTGTTTGGCTGAAGACATTTATTATCAATCAACTGTGTTTACTCTTTTTAAATTATAATCACAACAGAAACTACCCAAATGATCCTGATCAACAGTTTACATACCCCAGTTCTTAATACCGTGTATTGCCCCCTTTAACACCAATGACAGCTTGAAGTCTTTTGTGGCATTTGTGGATGAGGCTCTTTATCTTCTCAGATGCCCATTCCTCTTGGCAAAAAGCCTCCAGTTTGTGTAAATTCTTGGGTTGTCTTGCATGATCTTCACTTTTAAGATCTCCCCAGAGTGGCTCAATGATATTGAGGTCAGGAGACTGAGATGACCACTCCAGAACCTTCACTTTATTCAGGCAGGTTGACTTGGCCTTGTGTTTTGGATCATTGTTATGTTGGCATGTCCAAGTACATCCCATGCACATCTTCCTTGCTGATGAATGCAAATGTTACAACAGTATCTTTTGATAACATATTGCATTCATCTTGCCATCAATTTTGACCAAATTTCCTGTGCCTTTGTAGCTCACACTTCCCCAAAACATCAGCAATCCACCTCCGTGTTTCACAGTAGGAATTGTGTACCTTTCATTATAGGCTTTGTTGACTCCTCTTCGAATTTAGTGTTTATGGTTGTGGCCAAAAAGCTCAATTTTGGTCTCATCACTCCAAATGACTTTGTGTCAGAAGGTTTGAGGCTTGTCTCTGTACTGTTTGGCATATTGTAATCGGGATACTTTGTGGCATTTGCATAGTAATGGCTTTCTTCTGGCAACTCGATTATGCAGCCCATCTTTATTGTGCATCTTAAAACAGTGCCTCCTTATTGTGAATCTTGAAACAGCCATACTACATGTTTTCAGGGAGTCCTGTATTTCACCTGCAGTTATTTGTTTTTCTTTGCATCCCGAACAATTTTCCTGGCAGTTGTGGCTGAAATTTTAGTTTGTCTACCTGACCGTGGTTTGAACAGAACCCCTCATTTTCCACTTCTTGATTAGAGTTTGAACACTGCTGATTGGCATTCTCAATTTCTTGGATATCTTTTTATATCCCTTCCCTGTTTTATACAGTTCAACTACATTTTCCTGAAGATCATTTGACAATTCTTTTGCTTTCCCCATGACTCAGAATCCAGAAACATCAGTGCAGAACTGGATGAAAGATGCAAGGGTCTGTCAGGAGTCCAGAAACTCACTGACCTTTTATACACACACACTAATTACAAGCAAACAGATCACAGAGGAGGTTGGTTAGCTTTGATAGCCATCCAAACCCCTTTGTGTCAACTCGTGTGCATGTTATCAGGCCAAAATCACCAGGGTATGTAAACTTTTGATCAGGGTCATTTGGGTAGTTTCAGTTGTCATTATGATTTAAAAAGAATAAACACAGTTGATTAGTAATAAAAAGGCTTCAGCCAAACACTAACCATGAGCCAAAAAAATGTTTTTGTGTTATCATTCACATTCTCTGAAAAATGGCCAAGAAATCATAAATTCTGATAGGGTATGTAAATTTATGAGCACAACTGTATGAATGGTATTTGTAATATTCAGCAAGAAGGGGTTAATGTACTCTCACTGGTTACTGATCCATTAGTTACCAGTGGCAGTTAAATAACCCCACTGTGCTGCATTAGTGGTGCCAGTGTTAACCATTTAACCCCTTGAACATTTTGCTGGCCAAAGACCAGAGCACATTTTGCGATTCGGCACTACATTGTTTTAATGACAATTGCGCGGTATTGCGAAGTGGCTCCCAGACAAAATTGATGTCCTTTTTTTCCTACATAATAGAGGTTTCTTTTGGTGGTATTTGCTCACCTCTGCGGTTTTTATATTTTGCACTATAAACAAAAATAGAGCAACAATTTTGAAAAAAATGCATTATTTTTTACTTTTTGCTATAATAAATATCCCCAGAAAATGTATATTTTTTTTTCCTCAGTTTAGGCCGAACCTTATTTTTCTACATATTTTTGGTAAAAAAATATTGCAATAAGCGTTTATTGATTGGTTTGCACAAAAGTTATAGTGTCTACAAAATAAGGGTTAGTTTTATAGCATTTTTTTTATTTTTATTTTTTTACTAGTAATGGCGGCGAGCTGAGATTTTTACTGGGACTGCAACATTATGGCGGACACATCGGACAATTTTAACACATTTTTGGGACCATTGTCATTTTTACAGCGATCAGCACTATAAAATTGCACTGATTACTGTAAAAATGACACTGGCAGTGAATTGGTTAAACACTAGCTGGTTAGGAGGGGTTAAGTGTGTCCTAGGGAGTGATTCTAACTGTTAGGGGGAGGGGCTGTGTGTGACACATCACTGATCATGCTCCCGATCACAGGGAGCTATGATCAGTGACAGTCTCACTAGGCAGAATGGGGAGATGCTTGTTTACATTAGCATCTCCCCGTTCTTCCTCTCTGTGACACGATTGCGGGTATCCCTGTGGACATCGATCCTACTCACAGAGCTCGCGGCAGGGTCATGCGCGCGTCACCGGTGTCGTGCAAGGGACCACGTGGCGGCAAATTCAAAAGGACATACCTGTTCGCCCATTTGCCCAGCCATGCCATTCTGTAAATGTACATGCGCCGGTTGGTTAATTAACCCCTGTATGCTGCTGTTTGAAGAGGTTTATAAAACACTAGTAACACTAATGCAACACAATGAGGTTAATTAAAGAGGAAGTAAACCCTCTCTAAAAAAAAAAAAAAAAAAAAAAACACCATGCAGGACAATAGGCATAGGCATAATGAACTAGTATGCATAGCACACGGATGTCGATACTCATGGCTGATGGTCCTGATGACCGCCAGCCGCAAGCGATCGCAGGCACGAGAGGCAGAACAGGGACGTGTGTGCATAAACACACAAATCCCTGTTCTGTTCTGTGAGTGACAGATCATGAGTTCCTAATAGCCAGGAACCACGATCTGTCATCCCTCTAGTCAGTCCCTTCCCCCTACAGTTAGAACACACACATAGGGAACACATTTAACCTCTTAATTATCCCCTAGTGTTAACCCCTTCCCTGCCAGTGACATTTATACAGTAATCAGTGCATTTTTTTATAACACCGACCACTGTATAATTGTCAATTGACCCAAAAATGTGTCAAAAGTGTCCAATGTGTCCGCCGCAATATTGCAGTCTCGATAAAAATTGCAGCTCGCCACCATTACTAGTAAAAAATAAAAAATAAAAAATAAATGCCAGAAATCTATTCCCTATTTTGTAGACACTATAACTTTTGCGCAAACCAATCAATATACACTTTTTACAATCTTTATTACCAAAAATATGTAGAAGAATACATAGCGGCCTAAACTAAGAAAAAAAAATGCTTTTAAAAAAAAAATGGGGATATTTATTATAGCAAAAAGTACAAAATATTGTGTTTTTTTTTCAAAATTGTCGCTTTTTTTGTTTATAGTGCAAAAAATAAAAACCGCAGAGATGATCAAATACTACCAAAAGAAAGCTCTATTTGTGGGGAAAAAAAGGACATCAATTTTGTTTGGGTACAGTGTCGCACAATTGTTAGTTAAAGTGACGCAGTGCCGTATCGCAAAAAATACTCGAAGAGGGTAAATCCTTAGGGGCTGAAGTGGTTAATATTTTATAGATAATCAGAGACTCTGCATTCTGCAGGTCCCTCAGTCATGTCTGATAAAGTCCATTGACACCCAGAGACATGAGAATTTCTGGAATTGTCAAATCGGGTATCAAACATCTCATGTCTATGGGTTCCTTTACCTTACACATTCTTATTTTGTTTGCTTTGTAGGAATTTTCCCCAGCCACCTGCCCATATAACATTCTTGTACATAAGCTTAATACAATATTTTATAGGGGTATTACCGCATGATAAGTAAGAGGGCTTTCCAAGCTGTGGCACTCAGTGAAAGGTCCAGTTTCAGATGTAAGAAGACCGCACCAATGCATTGCATATTTTTCTGCAGAATACAACAATTTTTTTGATTGCATATGAGAAAAAAAAATCATGATATACAACATGTTCACATTGCTTTCATGTTTAGTTCACCTTACGTACCTTTCTCCACGCTGAGTGAACATGGGTCCTCAAAGCTGTTTTTGATATTCGGACAGGTGGCTAAAGTCTTCCAGGTATTAACAAAAGCTGCAGCGGTACCTTCAATGACTCCGCTCAGAGCTTTAAAGTCATCACTTTGGATTTTGTTGTAGTTTCCGCATAGACCTTTAACATATAATGATATTAGTAAAGATGTTTTCATAGTGCTATAGGATGCTAAACAGTCAGACAATGGGCAGCTGTTCACTGTGCACTCTGCGGGCAAACATCCCGCTGAGCACCCCAAAAATGTTGGTGTTCGCCGAATAGGGGGTGTTCGGCTCAAACTTATACTCATCCTGAACTGCTCGCCCCACACTAATGCCGTGTACACACGATCGGAATTTCGGCCAGAAAAAGACAGATGAGAGCTTTTCATCGGAAAATGCGACCGTGTGTATGCTCCATCGGAATTCAGCTGTCCGAATTTCCGCCAGCCGAAAATTGATAGCATGTTCTCAATTTTCCCAACGGAAAAACTTCCGATCGTGTGTATGCAATTCCAACATGCCAAAAATCACGCATGCTCAGATTCAACTATGATGAAGCTAGTGGCTACTGGCTATTGAGCTTCCTTTTTCTAGTCCCGTCATACGCGTTGTACATCACCGTGTTATAAATGATTGGAATTTGGTATGACTGTGTGTAGGCAAGGCAACTTGAGCGGAGTTCCGTTGGAATTCCGTTGGGAAAACCATCCGATTGTGTGTGCGCGGCAAAATTATAAGGTCCCTTTCACATGGACAGACTAATTGGGTTGGCCTGACAGTTTTTTTTAGGTGGACTTGATTAGATCTTCCATTGCCCTCTATGGAGCAGCGGATGTAAATGGGAATTTGTCCGTTTAAGGGCGATACACACAATACGAAAATCGGAAGTAAAATTTGGTTAGCATGGTGCTATCACAGTCGATTCTTTTTCTTCATTAGACAAAAGTTGAATGTGAAGACTATAAAATTTTTGTCGGATGTTTAATTAGTGTGGTTTTCATATGAAAAAAAAAAAAAAAATCGTAAGAGCAAGACTATGCATGCTCAGAAACGAAAGAATACATACAAAACTATTCAACACATTACGTCACTTCTGATGTTGTATTCTGTCGTACGAAAATTTTTGCATAGTGAGTAACCTCTTCACTTTCAACATGAGACTAGCATGCAACAAAAAACGGACAAATGGTTGTCCGAAAATCTGATCGTGTGTATGAAACTTTACACCCGCTGACATCCGATCTGATCCTTTCTGCTAAAAACAGACAGATGGGGGATCAATTCTGCATATATCTGGCAGATCAGATGACAGACGGATGTAAATGGATAGGTGGTCCACTTTCATCCGACCACTCATAGAGGAAATAGGGCTGTGTCCTGTCTTCCGCCTGCTCAGTGTTTATCAGCGAACAAATCCCCCGCTGAGCAGGCGGATCCGCTGGTGGAGTCCGCCCATGTGAAAGAGCCCTACCATAGTTGTAACATCTTGTGAGAATACAAATTTCAGTCTATGGCCTCATACTCACAGGTCATCTGAAAAAGCCCCTCTGAACAACCGAACTGTTGGCAGGAAAATGCGTCATAAAAAATGTGCAAAAAGCTGCAGAATGCACATATGTTTATGTGCTTTTATGTGCATCTAGTGTTTGAGTGTAAATGCGTTTTACTGGCTAGAATATTCATGTATTCTATCCATTGGAATGCATTTATGCGCATACGTTTTAAGCGCCCAGCATTTATTCACATTAGTGTGTTTTTCGTTTTTATTCTGCTAAAACGCTTTTCTCAAGAATGCGTGTTTTTCTTTTTTTTTTTTTCCTGCCTGTAAATGCTGCTTTTGCAATATGCCTGTAAACGCAGGACACAGGAATCTTACATAGAGGAGCTTTTACAGGCTGAAAAAGCAAACAAACATGCAACACCTGTATAAATAGCATTTTTTAAAGCGGAATTCCAGCCAAAAGTGGAACTTCCACTTATACGCTTCCTCTCCCCCTCCCTGCCACATTTGCCCCCTTAACCGCTTCAGCCCCAGAAGATTTTACCCCCTTCCTGACCACAGCACTTTTTGCGATCGCTTTAACTGACAATTGCGTGGTCGTGCGACGTTGCACCCAAACAAAATTTACGTCCTTTTGTTCCCATAAATAGCGCTTTCTCTTGGTCATATTTGATCACCTCTGTGGTTTTTATTGTTTGCGCTATAAACAAAAAAAGAGTGACAATTTGAAAAAAAAGCTATATTTTTTACTTTTTGCTATAATAAATATCCCCCAAAAATATATTATTTTTTTTTTTTTTCCACAGTTTAGGTCAATATGTATTCTTCTACATATTTTTGGTAAAAAAAAATCTCAATAAGCATATATTCATTGGTTTGCGCAAAAGTTATAGCATCTACAAAATAGGGGATAGTTTTATGGCATTTTTATTATTATTTTTTTTTATTAGTAATGACGGCGATCTGCGATTTTTATCATGACTGCCACATTATGGCAGACACATAGGACACTTTTGACACTATTTTTGGACCACTGTCATTTATACAGCAACCAGTGCTATAAAAATGCTGTTAAATGGGGTTAAGTGTGTCCTAGGGAGTGGCTTTAACTGTGAGGGGAATGGGCTACCACTGACATGACAGCGAACACTGCTCCCGATGACAGGGAGCAGTGATCTCTGTCATGTCACAAGGCAGAACGGGAAATGCCTTTTTTACATAGGCATCTCCCCATTCATGCGGCTCCATGACACGATCGCTTGGAGACCGGCAGACATTGAGTCTGCAGGTCCCGTGGGCACGGTCATGCTGTACGCGGCGGCGTGCGCGCTAGCCCCCCTAATTAAGGGGGACGTATAGGTACGCCCATTTGCCCACCGCTGTCATTGTGCCGACCTATATCGGCATGCAGCAGTTAAGGAGGGAGGGGGGAAAGGGGACCTGTTTTTGACAGGTCCCCTTCCCCACTTCCGAAGATTTGGCCGCGGCCCGATCTCCTGGAAGTTTTAAGCTCAACAATTGGAGGCACAACTAAAAAACCCTCTGGTTTGTGTTTCTGATAGGAGTTTTCTAGCTGAAAAAAAAAAAACATTTCTAAATGTCTGTACAAATACATTCTATATGAGCGTTTTTTTTTTATATAAAGAAAACACTGGTGTTTTATTTTCCAGTGTGCATGGACCCTTAATGTACCAGTACCCAGCCAGTGAAATATAAATTTAAGTGTAAGAATATCTTACCACAAGTCTGATGTTCATAAGAAGAATCCAATTCAATATAAACCTGCATTATTGGTACGCACTGAACCATGACAGACATTCCAAACGTTTTAATGTTCAGATAAAATGATGTAGGCTGAGAAATTGTCAAATTGGCTGTGAAAGAAAACATATTGTTAGTCAGAAATGCAATACTGGCTCTCCTCTGCAAGGTTATTAAAGTGGTTGTATAGTCATTTTTATAACTTTTACCTACAGGAAAGCCTATAATAAGGCTTACCTGTAGGTAAAAAAAAATCTCTCCTAAACCTGTATGGTTTACGAGAGATATTCCCCTCGCAATGTGTCGCTGACTGCAGCGGCGCATGCGCACAGGGGATTCTCGGCTGAAAGTCCGGGCAGACGCTGGACCCTGCCGGAAAGAAATCGAAAGCGCGGGAGTGACGATATCGCAGCTCCAGCCACTCACAGCGCTGGAGCCGCGATACCCTGAAGACACGCCGAGGGAACATGTCAGCTCCCTCGGAGATGTCGGGGCCACGTTCTAAGGTAAGTATTTCATAATGAGCTAGTATGGGGTGCATTATGCGTTTTCCTTTGCAGGTCAAAAAAAAAAACTTCAGTGGGTTTACTACCGCTTTAAGACATGGGGTTATTTTTATTTAACTGCAGCCCAAATGATATTGAATAAATTGCTTAAAGAGACCCTCTCACCGAATGCAGCGAACTTTCAGGATGCCTTAGATCAAGCCTGAGGCTCTATTCACACCTGAATGTATCGATCTACTGGCATTTTTTTTTATAAGCTTTTTACAAGTTTTTTTATAAAGCATTTTAGAAGCGTATAAAAAGACGTTTTACAGCTTCCGGTATTTTTGTTTAGCCAATAGAAAGCACTAGGGGGAGGAGATGAAATTAGGGGTGGAGAGCTGCTATTTGAGCAGAGAAAAATAAAATGCTTGTAAAATACTCATGCCAGTAGTTTCTATTGAAGTCTATGGAGCCAAAAACGCTTGTAATCTGCCAAAAAGAAGCTCATGCACTTTTTTGAGCTTCAGGCCTTTTGCTCCAAGCGACAGAACACTCATTAAAATGAATAGGATTTGGCTTGATGAGCGTTTTATTTTAGGTGTGAATGGGGGTCTTATACATTTGTATAATTGTAAGAAGCTTGATGAAGGGATCCAAGGATTATACTGTATCTCTACTAACTTTTTAGCAAATAAAAGAGATCATTTAAACGCCAAACCTTCTATTATTAAATGTTTTTTATTCACTTTCAATATGTCTTTGAACTTTGTAGCACATTTTACATATTTAGAGTCATTCCTTGGCACAACTTCCTCCATCCTTGCACATCGTAGTCCTCTTCTTTTTCTTGAATTAGCAAATTATTGTCAATGCTGGCCAAACAACTAGCAGGTTTTGAGAGGGATAAAAAAAAACCCTGGAAATGTGCCTCCTCCTCACAGCCAGCACCCCAACCCTTTGCCTTATTGTCCCCCTGTGCCTTTCAGTGCCTCTGTGGGGATAGAGGTAGTAGGAAAAGTATCCTGCCAGCTCTGGGAAAGCATGGGGTCCTCCTCTTCCTTCTCCTGCTTTGCCTCCAGTGACCAGTCTATTACACCATGCAGTGTGTGCTCCACCCAGACCACCGGCAGCATTGTGTCACTAATCCCCGCCCTATTACCTACGATACGGAAGGCAGTTACACAATGACAGGAAGCTCAGTGAACTACCCAGAGAGCTCAGCAGTGCCCTCATAGTTCATTAGGAGCTACAAGCTGACAGCTGCAAAGGCTATCGGTACTTGTAATTTTCACATTCACAGATTTTTATGACATAATGACACCATTTTATGGGAGTTTTTCTTTAAGCATGATCTGTAAAACTGCCTGATAGGCTCTGCCTTGGTTCAACTATGCTATTCAGCATGTACTACTTATACCTGGACATTTGCTCCCCTTGCAATATGTGATGTAAATGTGTCATACTCAATATTAAGTATGTAAGGGCCTTGTATTTATAAATAATATTGATCCTTGCTGTATATTTTCATTGGCAGCTACATCTTGGATGCATTCAGTCTTTGCCCCCTCTTGCTCACTGGAGCGCTGGGCTGTGGTGGGGGTGGGAGCGGGCAGCTCAGGCTCTCAGTGGCATGCTGAGAGGCTGAGCCGGGTGTCGGTCCAGGCACGTGGGAAGATGCCGTCCATATGGTTGCGATCTTTCATGAGCCTGGACCAGCTCTGTGACGTCAGCCGACAGCGGGCTTCAGCTGTCTGCTGAAAATGGGTCACAGGAGTGTAGAATGAACTGCACTCCTGTGATCCACAGGAGAACTACATCTAAACAAACTTTGGCTGTACCTCTCCTTTAAGCCCCTGTGTTTTTTTTTCCTTCTTCCTTTCCTAGTATTGTATGAGTTGGGGATCATTTAATATTTACAAATGTGCCCATACTTACCAACTGAAACAGGCAGTTGAATGGTCATCCAATTAAGATAGACGGCACAATTTTCTTTAATATTCACTACCTGCATATAAGACAATCAGCCATCAAAACATGTTCTGGTTTCAGAAGAGTACTTTTTGCAAAGTATTTGTCAAAATAAAATAAAATAAATGTTTTTAGGGCTCATTCACACTAGGCTCAGTCACCTGCTTTTTTTCTCCAGGGAAAAATTAGGTAACTGCAATGACACAGACAACATTAGCTCCCTGTGCATCATGTGCAGACCAGAATGCAGTGCAACATTATGAAACATATTTACATAAAACCGCACCCCACTGTATGGTCTTGCATGTCATTGCACAGCAAATGTAGCGTATGACTGAAGTGTTTATATGCTTCATTATGAAAAAAAAGAAAGCAATGCGATGTGATAAATTGCCCATCACGCCGCCCCCTGCCACACAGCTCTGCAGTCCATAATGTTGTGTGGACAGCAGCAGTTTAGGCCACAGAGCAGTGTGAACAGACCCTAAGAGTTAATGTACAAGTGAGGGTAAAACGGTGCTATGACATGATCATTTCTCAAAATATTTAGGGTTCTTCTACTAAAGGCACATAGGGGGTTATTTACGAAAGACAAATCCGCTTTGCACTACAAGTGCAAGTACACTTGTAAGTGCAAGTAAATGCAAGTGCACTTCCTGCAAGTGCACTTTTAAGTGCACTGAAAGTACCTTGAGGTACCTTGAGGTACCTTGGGGTTGAGGTTGGGAATCTGTGCAGGCCAGTCAAGTTTCTCCACCCCAAAGTCGCTCACCTATGTCTTTATTGACCTTGCTTTGTGCACTGGTTTACAGTCATGCCGGAACAGGAAGGGGCCATCCTCAAACTGTTCCCACAAAGTTGGGAGCATGAAATTGTCCAAATTGTCTTGGTTTACTGATGTCTTAAGAGTTCTCTTCACTGGAACTGGAGGGGTCAAGCCCAACCCCTGAAAAATAACCCCACACCATAATCTTCCCCTCCAACAAATGATTGGACCAGTGCACAAAGCAAGGTCCATAAACACGTGAATGAGCGAGTTTTGGGTGGAGAAACTTGACTGGCCTGCACGGAGTCCTGATCTCAACCCGATAGAACACCTTTGGGATGAATTTGAGTGGAGACTGCTAGCCATGCCTTCTCATTCAACATCAATGCCTGACCTCACAAATGCGCTTCTGGAGTAATATATAAAAAGGAAAACTGTAAGCGCAGAGATATGTGTACCTCTATACATGCAACAGTCACAGTTCATTAGGCCGCGTACACACGCGCGGACTGTTCGCCCAACCTTGTCCGCTGAACAGTGTTTGGGCGGACAGTCCGCTCGTGTGTGGGCTTTCAGCGGACAGTTTCAGCGGACAGTTGGACGGACAAAGTCTTTCGGAAATTCCGAAAAACTGTCCGCTGAAACTGTGTTTGAGCGAACAGTCCGCCCGTGTGTGGGCTTGTCCGCTGTACTTTCGAAATGAGCGGACTGTTCCCGCTCGGAAAGTCCGCCCATTTCGAGCGCGTGTACAGGTAGGCGGGGCCCGCGAAGGAGACGTCGCGGGCTCCGCCGCCTGGAATGGGCTTAAAGGGGAACCCCAACGCCGAAAAAAATCGGCGTGGGGGTTCCCCCCAAGTCCACACCAGACCCTTGTCCGAGCACGCTACCCGGCCGGCCAGGAAAGGGGGGCGAGCGAGCGCGCCCCCCCCCCTCCTGAGCCGTACCAGGCCGCGTGCCCTCAACATGGGGGGTGCCTTGGGGAAGGGGGGGCCGCGCGGCCCCCCCACCCCAAAGCACCTTGTCCCCATGTTGATGAGGACAAGGGCCTCTTCCCGACAACCCTGGCCGTTGGTTGTCGGGGTCTGCGGCCGGGGGGCTTATCGGAATCCGGGAGCCCCCTTTAAGAAGGGGGCCCCCGGATACCGGCCCCCCACCCTATGTGAATGAGTATGGGGTACAATGTACCCCTACCCATTCACCTGTGAAATAAAGTACAAAAAAAAAACACAACACATGGAAAAAGTATTTTATTGCACAGCTCCGGGGGTCTTCCGTCTTCGGGGGTCTTCTCGCCGGACTCCTCCGCTATGTGTGTGTAGCTCTTTTGCTAGCGGAGGAGTCCGGCTTTCTTCCTCCCCGCCGCCGGCCTCTTCTCCCGACTTCGGGGGTCTTGTCCCCCTCTTCGGTTCTTCTGCCGGGCCACGGCGCCTGGTCCGGTGGCCCGGTCTTCTGTCGCCGTCTTCCGTTCTTCTGTCGCCGCCTTCGGTTCTTCTGCCGGGCCACCGCGCCTTCTTGTAGCTCTTTTACAGGCGGTGGCCCGGTCTTCTGTCGCCGCTGTCGTCGCCGCCGCCGCCGCCTTCCGTTCTTGTTCTTCTTCTTGTTCTTCTCCTGGAGATGTTGACTCGACGAGCTCTCCGGCCGGAATGCCAGGGACACGCTCCGCTGCCACTTATATAGTGACAATGGGGCGGTGTCACATGGTATATGTCACATGGGTTGGTCACATGGGTTGATGTCACATGGGGACTATGACATCGTAAGGGGGTGGGGTCACCATGTGACCAACCCATGTGACATATACCATGTGACACCGCCCCATTGTCACTATATAAGTGACCGCACAGCGCGGCTCTGGCATTCCGGCCGGAGAGATCGTCGAGTCAACATCTCCAGGAGAAGAACAAGAAGAAGAACAAGAAGAAGAACAAGAACGGAAGGCGGCGGCGGCGACAGCGGCGACAGAAGACCGGGCCACCGCCTGTAAAAGAGCTACAAGAAGGCGCGGTGGCCCGGCAGAAGAACCGAAGGCGGCGACAGAAGAACGGAAGACGGCGACAGAAGACCGGGCCACCGGACCAGGCGCGGTGGCCCGGCAGAAGAACCGAAGAGGGGGACAAGACCCCCGAAGTCGGGAGAAGAGGCCGGCGGCGGGGAGGAAGAAAGCCGGACTCCTCCGCTAGCAAAAGAGCTACACACACATAGCGGAGGAGTCCGGCGAGAAGACCCCCGAAGACGGAAGACCCCCGGAGCTGTGCAATAAAATACTTTTTCCATGTGTTGTGTTTTTTTTTTGTACTTTATTTCACAGGTGAATGGGTAGGGGTACATTGTACCCCATACTCATTCACAAAGGGTGGGGGGCCGGTATCCGGGGGCCCCCTTCTTAAAGGGGGCTCCCGGATTCCGATAAGCCCCCCGCCCGCAGACCCCGACAACCAACGGCCAGGGTTGTCGGGAAGAGGCCCTTGTCCTCATCAACATGGGGACAAGGTGCTTTGGGGTGGGGGGGCCGCGCGGCCCCCCCTTCCCCAAGGCACCCCCCATGTTGAGGGCACGCGGCCTGGTACGGCTCAGGAGGGGGGGGGGCGCGCTCGCTCGCCCCCCTTTCCTGGCCGGCCGGGTAGCGTGCTCGGACAAGGGTCTGGTGTGGACTTTGGGGGAACCCCCACGCCGATTTTTTTCGGCGTTGGGGTTCCCCTTTAAGCCCATTCCAGGCGGCGGAGCCCGCGACGTCTCCTTCGCGGGCCCCGCCTACCTGTACACGCGCTCGAAATGGGCGGATTTGCCTCCTCCTTACGTGGGCGAGTCCGTTCATTTCAAAAGTTGAGCGAACTGTTTGCCCAACCTTGTTCGTCAAACAGTCCGCTCGTGTGTGGGCAAGTCCGCTCATGCAAATTTTGAGCGGACTGTTTGCCCAAACTGTTTGACGAACAAGGTTGGGCAAACAGTCCGCGCGTGTGTACGCGGCCTTAGTCTATATGATAAGCTAAACAATGGCAGATCCTAAAAGGAGATGATGGTGGGCGGCAGCTATCCTTAGAGAGAAGCTAGCTCTATAATAGGAAGGCAAGGAAACAAAAAGGAAGTGCAATAAGTAAATAAGTACAATTTTCATGACACAGCAATAAATGCACTTACAGGAAGGTGAATAAAATCAGGCTCATCTGTGCTGTGGGCACAAGGTGCAGTCCAGTGGCTGGTCCATCCTAATCCACAGCAACTGTTGCCAGGGGAAGAAACTGTTGCTTCCCCTGGTTCTGCTTCCTGTGACGTCATCGCCTGTGTTCCACCTGCACATCTTGTCTCCCACAACCACCTCCCTGTGGATTAGGATGGACCAGCCACTGGATTGCACCTTGTGCCCACAGCACAGATGAGCCTGTAGAGCCTTTCCAATAGACACACTCCCAAACCTTGTGGACAGCCTTCTCAGAAGAGTTGAAGCTGTTATTTGACAATATAGTGTAGGGAACAAAGGAAGGTACAACTGACAAAAATAAAAAGAATCTTCAAAAAAGAAAATCTGATATTAAAATGAACGTAAAAACAAACTAGGAACTTACACAATCAGTGTTTTTAGTCCAACCTCAAGTTACTTTCCATTCCAACAAATAGATTAATAGAACTTTTATGTCCTGAAAGCTGCATGGCTTAATGGGTATTTATGAAATCACTATGGTCAGCTTCAGGGGACAGTTTGAAAACAATAGCATTGACTTTAATTTAAAAAAGTTTTGGAGTTATTTAATAAATAATAGAACAATGCCTCAAAAATGCACTCATGTGACACCCAGCAGCTTTTGGTAAATGCTGCAACATGTAGTAATTGGCTTCCACTTTGAAATGTATTTTGCTATCTGTTAGTGATCTCTTAGGATCATCTATGTACAACTGCGCTTTCCCACTTTTAAGCTGATAATATGCTGTAAGAGTCCTCTTGTTCAGCTCTGAGGGCTGAATGAGAAAAATGTATTGATTCCCCCATCCATGCCGAACAACATTAATGGACAAATGCGCAGTGCCAGCTATTGTATTTTGACAGTTGGCACCCAAACAGTGGCTGCACGTGACTGGATTCAACTGCTATTTGGTCAGCAGTTTTTTCTACCCAGCTCCCTCAAGTTTCAGATTGAAGGATATCGGGCAGGAGGTTGCTGATAGGGCCATCCATGGCTTAAATTTTGGCATCTTCATCAGGAACCATCTAAAATTCATCCAAGGTAAGTGATCTTCTCCACTGGCCCCTACATTAATTATAGCATACCAGAGATGTCTGACCATGCTAAGGCAGGACACATCTTGCTCAGGCCTTTTATCCAGCATTAGCCTTATTGTGTCATACAGCATCTTCTACGAGTAAACTCTTACATGATCATCCTTATGATTAATAGTACAGTGACCTACTTTAGAGGATATTAATTGGTACTTCATCTGGCCTTGTTGGGATGGGCCTATGTTTCTTTCTGGGTTACAGCTGAGGGTCACCAAAACAAGCTGATATTTCACACTCATACTTACAGTTTCGCCTCCATTTAATACCAGAACTACACCTCTAAGGCAGGATTTGCTCTTAATGATTCCACATCTCCGTAACTCTCCCAGTAACACAAAGTCATGACCAGTGCTGTGCTGCAATACATGACAAAATAGAGAATTAAAGCTTCATAATGTGCATGGGAATCTGTGTTATTTGTCTTTACAGAATGAAGACTACCCAATGCAAGGATATAAAGTATCACCCAAAATATATGATGAATGAGGCATGGTCGTGTTTCCAAAATTAGTTCTCATTGGCTGATTCCAGTGGTAGGCGGCTCCCTGGTCTACAGTTCCAGATCACCCTCAAGCCGAATTATCCAGCTGGCATCCCCCTGAGGTCCCTCGAGGCTCCAGCTCCCCGCTGCCAATGGTACTCACAGCTCACCATCCTAGGGTCATACTGGAAGTTTTTGTTTTCTCCCTGGACTTGGCAAGCCCGCATCCACTGAGCACTATGTGAGTGCAATCCAATCTTGTCATTGATGATTTTTTTTTTTTTTTTTATATATTTGATCACCCAAAATATATAACTATGAAGCCCCATACACACTATCAGATTTTCTGCTGATTTTTTCCTTCAGATTTACCAAAACCACATAATATGAGGTCAAACTTTAGGAGTTTCAATTTGTAAGCAATCAGGCAGGCCCTTCTACTACATGGTCTTGGTAAATCTGAAGACAAAAATCTGCAGAAAATCTGATAGTGTGTATGGGGCTTGATAGTATCACTTTACAGCCTAATAAAAAGGCCATGGTATCTAGTGAGACCAAATGGAAACTTTTAATTTGATTCACCCCATGGAGTCTATTGCTGGCTATTCCATGGAATGTTTACCCAATATCAACAATCTTAAAACATAAGTGAACTTTAACAATGAACTTCTCTTATTTGCTCCCTTTCAGTTTATTAAATATAGTATACCATTGCAAGTGTTTGGTTAAGTCTGTTCAATAAGTGCAAAAAGATCTTGTAATAATCTTGTCAGCTGATAACTTTCTGTGCTGTTTGCCCCTGTGCCACATTCTTACACACGGTCGGACTTTCCGACGGAAAATGTTAATCGGATCTTGTTGTTGGAAAATCCGATCATGTGTGGGCTCCATTGGACTTTTTCCATCGGAATGTCCAACACATTATGTTTGAGAGCAGGATCTAAAATTTTCCAACAAAAAAATCATTTAAATTCCGATCGTGTGTAGACAATTCCGACGGACAAAGTGCCACTCATGCTCAGAATAAATTATGAGACAAAAGCTATTGGCTACTGCCCTCTTTATAGTTCCATCGTATGTGTTGTCCGCATTCTGAACGATCTGATTTTCCATCAACTTTGTGCGACCATGTGTATGCAAGACAATTTTGGGCCAAAATCCATCGGAAAAAATACGATGAATTTTGTTGACGGAATGTCCGATCATGTGCACGGGGCATTATCCATAAAATTATTCCCTACTATCTCTGAGGAGTGGAGAACTCTCCCCTCTATGTTGCGGAGAAGAGAAGAAGAGGAGATGTTTGTAGTCCTGTCCTAGGCAACACTGTTGTTCCATAGGTACAGTGCGTAAGCATTGTCACCTTAGGGCAGGAACAAAATAGGCAAGAAATGCAATTTACATAGTTGTTTGGCTGTCCTATTTATCAACCTCATCCAAAAGAGTACATAAAGGAGGACATAGCCCATGCCATATTTTATTTATTACGGATTATTATCTTTCTAGAATTTTTTTTGTTTTATTACTATTCTTACCTTTGCCAGAACATAACTGCAGTCCCCATTGGTAGTATAATGGAATCCATCAAAGGTTGTAATATGTGATCCTCCTACAACTGAGCAGGTGCCCTTGCAAGGTAGCTCTTTACAGTTCCACTTCCCTCTGGAACATGTGCTGAAGAAAATGCATTGCTGTAAGTCATAATGTATTCTACTATGTAATTACAGTATATTATTTCATTACTGTCAACCAGCTACGATGAGGTCTCATATCTCTGCAGTTTTCATGATGATAGCCATGACACAGGGTCATCCACATAGCACTCATATTTTTTGTGTCCGGTACCTACAGAAATCATAATATGCTCATGCATAGAAGAGGATTTTGCACAAAATAAACATGACAATTTAATGAATGCTGTCTTTGGGCTAAGAATTGCTTATTGTATTTTAAATAAGGGTGGTCAAATACTCATTTGATACTCTCTGCAAAAAGAAGAGAGTGTTTATAATAATATTTTTAAATTTTTTTATTTATATTTTGTAATTTTTTGTAAATATGATGGATTTATAAATTATAATATATGTTGCGCTAACTCAATAACTTTGAATAGAATAATGCATAAACAAATCAAAAAATCAATTACAGGGGGGGGGGGGGGGGCGTGGCTAACCGCCGAGCAGGATGGACGTCTGAATCCTCAGCTCCTGCACCGACCGGACTCTATATCGGAGACATCGCCGCTCAGATTGCCTATACGAACCCCCAATCACACAGGGAGACTGCCGCAGGGCCCAGCTATGTCCCAGGCAAACCGCAAACGCAAGGATTACCAGCCGCCGAAGTAACTGACTGATTACTTTAATCAGCCGCCTTACACAGACATCCAAGGTGGCGCCCGCGACCCTGTCAGAGATTCAACTGCATATACTGACCTCCCTGATGCAGACTAACCTGCAATACCTCTTCAGCAGCACTCTCCTGAATCATCTCTACATAATTCTCCCTCCTCGGCCAGTAATAGCCCAGCAAAGGCACGGATGCGACTGGATCCTGCGGGGCCTAACTCTGAGGTAAGCCCTGCATCTATCTTACCTTCACATCAGCCCTCAGCCATTGCGGCCTTCTCCACATATGACCAGCCTGTTCTGGACACTACCATGAAGGAGATGCTCATCTCCTTACAATCCTCTATACATACTGAGATAGTATCCATGTTTAATAAATTTTCATCTCATATGCTGCACTTGGGACAAAAAATCCAGCGTATTGAACATCACATGGGTGACCTGACTATCACTGTCAATGACCTTGTAGATGCCCAAGATCACACGCATGATGAACAAAAAAAATCCAAGATGGCGGACCTTGAAGACCGCTCTCGACGTAACAATGTCAAAATCAGGGGTATCCCCGAATCGGTCTTGCCTCATGACCTTAACACATACGCCAGAAAAATTATTTCAACTATATTACCTGACCTGTCACCGATGGAGACCATAATTGATCGAATACACCGTATTCCCAAGCCGCCACACCTAGCAGCAACCATACCCAGGGATGTTTTGATGCGGGTGCATTTTTTCCATGCCAAAGATCAGCTACTGTTCAAGTCCCGACATCTAAACAAATTGCCTGAACTGTTCACTGACTTACAGTTATTTGCGGATCTGTCTCAGCATACTAGACAACTGCGCAGACAGCTGATTACCATTACTAAACCATTGTTCAACCACAAAATCCCCTACCAATGGGGTTATCCAACTAAACTCATCGCCACCAGAAATGTAACGAAACACGTTATCACATCAGTCCCTGAAGGCATAAAGCTCCTACAACAATGGGACATCATCCCGGAAGAGCCTGCCACACTGTCCAACACCCGCAGAGGGCCCTCCCAACCCCTCTATCCTAAACAACCCCCTAATGCTCGCTGAAGCATCTCTCCAGGCGATGTTCATTCATTTCATTTTATGCTATGTTTGCTCCGGTCGGTGCCCAGCTTGGGCAGTGTTTACCACAAACTTTTACCCCACTTAGTTTACACAGCCTAGTGTTCTCCGGCTGATTTAAGCTACAGTTTTATTCAGTTCTTTATTGTTCTGCTTACAATTAACGTAGTATTTTACTCTACCTCTTCCCTCCACCCTTTTCTTCTCCGGTTTGCCTCCATCTTGAGAATTATACCTGCAACGACTACAGGAACTCGCCTCCAGGAACCATCTGACACCGTAAAGAGACTCTCCCCTACTGTAAGTACCTACTACTACACCTAACACCTACGCCTGCAATACAATATGCCAAAATTCCTTTCCCTTAATACTAAAGGGCTTAACCATCCAGCGACAAGATCCTCAATGTGGAGGACTGCCCTTCAATCCAAGTGTGACATCCTATGTCTCCAAGAGACCCATTTTAAAAAGCTAGATGAACCTCGCTGTTCTAACCGCCATTTTCCCCATATCTTCAAGTCTTCAGGACGAGACAAACGTAACAGGGTTATGATAGCAATTAAGGACACCATTGCCTTCACCCTACACAACAGCATGGTGGACGAGGATGGAAGGTACCTGGCACTGGACTGCACTCTTGACAAAACCAGATACACTATTGTAAACGTCTACTCCCCCAATACTACCAAACACTATATAATTTGAAAGATGACCCTGACACAATCCAACCCTCCCCTGCAGATATCAATACCTTACTACAAACAATTGACCTACCAACATTATCACAACAACACTTATCCGACCTGAACACTCCTTTCACCCAGTTGGAAGTTCAAAACATCATATCAGCTTTACCTTCAAATAAATCGCCAGGGCCTGATGGCTTAACCAACGAATACTATAAAAAATGTAGTACTACCTTGGCTTCCTACCTCTCCCAAGTGTGCAATGACGCTGCCTCCTCCTATTCTCTTCCCAATGAAATGCTTAACGCTCTGATAATTACACTGCCGAAGCCAGGGAAGGAGCCTAATACACCACAAAACTTTAGGCCAATTTCACTCCTCAATATTGATACCAAAATTTTCGCTAAACTCATAGCCAACCGATTAGTCCGAATTATGCCCACCCTAATCCACCCAGATCAATCAGGTTTCACGAAGGGTAGACAAATTTATGACGCCTCAAGGAGATTAATAAACATAATCCACCATGCAGAGACTAGCAGAACGCCTTCTCTGCTTCTATCCCTGGATGCAGAGAAGGCGTTCGATAGAGTCCATTGGGCTTACCTAGAAGCCACCCTTCATAAATTTGGATTCAATGGCCATATATTTTCAGCAATCATGGCCTTATATTCTTCTCCGTCGGCACAAGTTTACATGGATGGAATAGTCTCCCGCTCTTTCCCAATAACCAATGGCACCCGCCAGGGATGCCCCCTATCGCCACTCATCTTTAATCTGATAATGGAACCCCTGGCAGCACATATCAGAAATTGTAACACTATCACAGGATTTAAAATAGGTCACATCGAACACAAAATACATTTGTTTGCAGATGATGTCATAATGATTCTAACCAATCCCATAACTTCCTTGGCTTCGGTACAACATGTTCTAACCAACTTCGGTTCGGTTTCTTACTATAAGGTCAATGAAACTAAATCATATATTTTAGACCTGGGTCTTGATGCTATTACTAGCAATATTTTACGAAACCAATATGCATACCCTTGGGCCGACCATGGTATATCATATTTAGGCATTGTACTCACCAAATCGGTATCTGGATTATTTCAATCTAATTATGTCAAAACCAAACAAATGCTCATCAAAGAATTGTCCAACCTAACCAAATTCGAACTTTCGTGGTCAGGCAGGCTAGCAGCATTTAAAATGCTCATACTGCCCAAAATACTGTACACATTTCGCACCCTTCCCATCCCCTTAACCAAATCCTATCTCAATTCTTTACAATCTACTCTTACTAACTAGATATGGCAAGGTAAGAAACCTAGAAGCAACCATTCTAAGCTCATTAAACATAAACATGCGGGTGGTATGGGTTATATAGACATCCGGGATTATTACTTAGCCACCGTCCTTTCCCAATTGCGAGAATGGACTAATCCCCCCCCATACCACACTATGGGGAGATATAGAAAATCATGCCACACCAGGCTCTGACCTTAAAAGCTGGCTATATAGCTCCCTGGCATCAGTACCGAACTTTCACCTGTATTCACCAACCATACAGGCATCGATTTCTGCATGGAAGATACTACATAACAGTAAGTGGCCATCCTCCCCCATGAAAGACCTACAGGTACCCCTCCAAACCCTCCAAATCTTATCTCCTGATCTGACCCTCCTTACATGGCTCACGTCACAGGCCTCCACCACGAATGAACTTAGAATTCTCACAGGCTGCAAAACTTTCCCTGAGATCCAGTCCGCGTATGGGGCACCCACTTCAGACTTTCTCACGTACCACAGGATACGTTCCTGTTTGACCACACACACCCACAAAGAAGGAGCACTGCCTTCGAAATTATGAAATTTTTATTCCACCCATGACTCCACGGTTAAAGGTATCTCACTTATTTACCCCTTATTGCAGGAGAAAAATATCTTCTACAAATCCAAACCCTTCTTAGACTGGGAAGCAGACACACAACTACAAATTTCTGATGCCCAGTGGAAACAAGCGTTAAACTCTATTTATAAAGCTACACGGTGCACAGGTTTATGGGAACTGATGACTAAAATCACACTTCGCTGGTACCTGACTCTTCATAGGCTAGCTAAGTTCCAACCCAACACCGCTCCATTATGCTGGCGCAACTGTAATCATACGGGTACTCTATTCCACATCCTATGGCAATGTCCAAGCATAGGACCCCTCTGGTCGAACGTCACACAACTCATTCATGAAGTAAGCAATGTCACCATATCCTTGACACCGCAACTCACTATACTCAACATAATTCCGGAAGATATACCTTACACATTCCACACGGTCCTTACTCATATCCTTCTAGCAACTAGATTGCTTCTAACTAGAAACTGGAAATCCCTAAACCTATCTACTATCCTTGACGTCACCACTTTAGTCCATTCACACTCCACCTACGAACTCTTAGGATCCAGAGGCCTAACTTCATATAATAAAACCCAGGCCAAATGGCTTCCATGGCACAGATAGTACACATCCAAGATAGACTGATCTTATTCCTGATGATTACCTTTTCTTGCTGATATACCTGTAATTGATGGTTTCCTCATTATATAATGTTGCTCTCAAGACCCTACCCCCTCACATTCCCTCCCTCCTTTTTACCCCCCCTCCTACCCTATGTTATGCCACAATAACCCCTACTGAACTTGTTAAGTGGCACACTCATAGATCATATGCTGCTGATACCTGTTTTCTGTTATCTATGCATTTATGTGCCGATGTTATTGTTACTACTGACAATCTCTGTTATGCTATACTAGGATTGTAACAGATGGAATTTACTTTCTATTATTGTACTTTGTGAAATTCAATAAAAAATTAATTTGGAAAAAATCAATTACGGTAAATAGATTCCACTTCAAGTCAATATCCAGTGTAAAAAAGTGCATGTGCAATTGATTATATATGTAAACCTCAAGTCCATAAATAAAAATCCAAAATTCATAAAAGTGCAGAAATGTGGATGTGCAAACAAAATCTTCAATGTCAGTGAGACATGCAATAAAAAGTGTAGTGATTAAAATTGCAGACAAGCTTCAATTCTTAGGGTGTAGTCACAATCTCCTCCACCATCCGTAATCCACCATCCACTAAGTATGCCCCAGCCTCTCACCTTAAGTAAAGACCGTGAATTGATTTATTGGTTTGGTTTGCGCATCAGGGTATTTTATATTCATGTATTTATAAATTGGTTTCATAATTTGCACAAACAAATTTGGAAAGTTTTTATATATAATTTTTTGATTCATGGAATGCTCATTCAGTTAAATCAAGTACCTAAAAAGTCAGCCAATATTGGGCATTTTCAGTAAGTACTGATGTCAGCCTATCACTCTGAGGGTCATTCTACACTGCCCTGAAAGGAGTAGTGCTTCATTTCTGGCTCCCAACAAGGGACTTGATGAGATTTTTATGCTGTGGTTAGGCTTAGCAAGTGACAGAAAACTGAGATTTCGGGAGCAAGTCTTGCACCTGGGAAGATATTCACCATCAAACCTGGTGTGACAATGTGGTTACTACCATTGCTAGTGTAGTGAATTCTGCCCCAGTACTTGTGTCCAGAGACCCTGAGGGAGTCAGATTTTGGATCTCCTACAGTCTCCATCAGGAAGAGTAGGGGGTGGAGTGATCCCTGCCCTACTGTTCCAAAGCCTGCCCCTAAGCTACCTCTGTCTGTACCAGCCCTGGGTTACAGAGGGTTAATTTGGAAGATTTACTTATAGATCACCCTAGTGATTCAACTTTATGGCCTGTACTCAAGTCCAGAAAAGTTCTACCATATCCTTTGCAAAAAAGCCACCTGATTCTTTTGTTCTCCCTGGGTGCTGGAGCTGACTGAACTATCATGCCTGCAGCAGACAGTGAAAAAGAAAGCTGCCTGATTGGGGTCTACCTCCCTCACTACTCTATCCAAAGGTTTGCCTTTAAAGTGGTTGTAAACCCACAAAAAAAATACTCACCTTAGACCAGCAGTGGTCCCAGTGCACAGTGATATCGCTCCTGGAGTTACTTCCAGGTGTCTTGGGCTCCGGAAATGATGTCACTCCCACGCATGCGTGTGTGAGTTGCCTGTAATGGCACACTAGCTGAAGCAACGGCACAAACGTTCTGTTGCTTCAGTGCGCATGCGCCGATGGCGTCGGCACATTCTGATACTGGGGATATCTCCTAAACTGTGCAGGCTTAGGAGATATCTGGGGTAGCTACAGGTAAGCCGTATTATAGGCTTACCTGTAGTGAAAAGTGGATTGCAAGGGTTTACATCCACTTTAATCATACCTTAAGCAGGGAATGCCCAACCTGTGGCCCACAGGCCAAATGTGACCCGCTGAGCCAACTGATGTGGCCTGCAACGTCAAACCTGAACTAACAAGCACAGCCTTCTTTGGGTGATTGCCGGTCCTTCTTAATCTCTGTGGCTGTCATACACAAGCTGCTATTGCAAATGGTTCCCTGTTCTTCTCTTTCTTTCCTAACACATAGACACAGGATGAGGAGCCTTTAGCCAAGTGTATTACATCTAGTGGCATCCATACAGAGGACTATGATGAGGTTGGTGTAATTCCAGGAGCATGTGAGTGCATTATGTGTCATTTTATCTGCTTAACAAAAATGTTTATCGCACTACTAGGGCATGCACTTCCCTGGTTTGTTGTTTTTTGCTTAAATTGTTCACAGTCTTTAGTTTAACAATTCAAGGAATGGCTGCAAAGACCCTGATATAGTGAAGGCTGCAATGCTGGTTTGGAGCTTTTTTGGATGGTTACACATGAGCATGAGAGTGGGATTAATGGTGATCTGGTTGATAAACAAATGTGATTCTTGTGATTGTGATTGTGAAAATTATAAGCCTGATTGTTTTAAAAATAAAAAATGTGAAATTCAAAACCATTTATATTCACTGTGAGACGCTACCAGTTACCAAATCACTGAAGTGGCCCGGGCTCTTCAAATGGTTGAGCGCCCCTGCCTTAAGCAAACCTTTTGCTTTGTCCTGTATGGACAAACGCAGGTTCACTTTGAGTATAATAGGCATTGCATCTCAACATTTATAAAGATAAGACATTTAACTTTCCTCTTTGGCTGTGTTTGCTCTCATCTTTAGAAACACTATTGGGAAGCATCAACAATAGGGGTAAGGATCAGCCTGATATAATGCTGAATAAATAGATAAATAGATCCGCACCCTAGCACATTGCAGTACAAAATTAGACAAACTATTCCTCCAACATTTTAACAACAGGCAACTTTATTGTCATGGAGGAAAAGCCTCCAACAAACAAGCAGTAAATAATTACCAATACAGTTGTGCTCAAAAGTTTACATACCCTGGCAGAATTTATGCTTTCTTGGCCATTTTTCAGAGAATATGAATGATAACACAAAACCATTTCTTTTACGTATGGTTAGTGTTTGGCTGAAGCCATTTGTTATCAATCAACTGTGTTTGCCCTTTTTAAAACATAATGACAACAGAAACTACCCAAATGACCCTGATCAAAAGTTTAGATACCCTGGTGATTTTGGCCTGATAACATGCACACAAGTTGACACAAAGGCATTTGAATGGCTATTAAAGGTAACCATCCATACCTGTGATCTGTTTGTAATTAGTGTGTGTGTATAAAAGGTCAATGAGTTTCTGGACTCCTGACAGACCCTTGCATCTTTCATCCAGTGCTGCACTGATGTTTCTGGATTTTGAGTCATGGCGAAAGCAGTAAAAATGTCAAATTATCTGCGGGAAAAGGTAGTTGAACTATATAAAACGGGAAAGGGATAGAAAAATATATCCAAGGAATGGAGAATGCCAATCAGCAGTATTCAAATTCTAATCAACAAGTGGAAAATGAGGGGTTCTGTTAAAACCAAACCACAGTCAGGTAGACCAACTAAAATTTCAGCCAGGAAAATTGTTTGGGATGCAAAATAAAAACACAAATAACTTCAGGTGAAATACATGAATCTCTGAAAACATGTGGTGTGACTGTTTCAAGATGCACAATAAGGAGGCCCTTGAAGAAAGATGGACTGCATGGTCAAGTCGCCAGAAGAAAGCCATTACTACGCAAATGCCACAAAGTATCCAGCTTACAATATGCCAAACAGCACAGAGACAAGCCTCAAACCTTCTGGCACAAAGTCATTTGGAGTGATGAGACCAAAATTGAGTCAACAAGGCTTATAATGAAAGGTACACCATTCCTACTGTAAAACACAGAGGTGGGTGGCTGATGTTTTGGGGATGTGTGAGCAACAAAGGCACAGGAATATTGGTCAAGATGGATGGCAAGATGAATGCAGTATGTTATCAAAAAATACTGGAGGAACATTTGCATTTATCAGCCAGGAAGCTGCACATGGGACGTACATGGACAGGCTGAGTTGACCTGTCATTGGCTACAGCAGAATAAAGTGAAGGTTGTGGGGTGGCCATCTCAGTCTCCTGACCTCAATATAATTGAGCTACTCTGGGGAAATCTCAAATGTGCAGATCATGCAAGGCTTTTTGTCAAGAGGAATGGGCAGCTTTACCATCTGAGAAGATAAAGAGCCTCATCTACAAATACCACATGTCATTGTTTGAAAAGGGGGCAATACACGGTATATTGGGGTATGTAAACTTATAATCAGGGTCATTAGGGTAGTTTCTGTTCTCATTATGATTTAAAAAGAGTAAACACGGTTAATTGATAATAAATGGCTTCAGCCAAACATTAACCATGAGTGAAAGAAACGTTTTTGTGTTATCATTCATATTCTCTGAAAAATGGCCAAGAAATCATATATTCTGCCACGGTATGTAAACCTATGAGCACAACTGTATATGGCTTTATTTAAAAAGCCACGGAAGTTAATAGAAAATAGCTAGCATTGGAAAAGCCTGAAGATAAACATGATTTTCTTTTTCCAAAGGAACAGACATTATACAATAAGGTCTTGTATGTGTTCACGAATACAGTTTCTATTAGTAAAATGATAAAACTGAATTCTAGGGAGATAAACCACATAAATAATATGTGATCTGTAATACAGCATCAAAAGTATTTTTAAATGCAAACAATGAAAGCACTTTGATTTGACTTGGTGTTAACCTCAGTCATGCAGTCCATATACAGCAGGGCTGAAGTGTGAGAAGAAGCAGCAGCATAAGAAACCAATCAGTTATGATCGGTGCTGCCAAGAAGCATGACGATAAAGAATGCAAAGTGACGTAGATGAGCTCATCACTGTGCTGCTTCTCCTTTTACTGTCCAGTCACAGGCTGAGACTTCCTCTGAGCCCAGGGTGATCTAGGCTCATAGGAAGTGGGTTGAATGATGTTGATATTGCAACAAACGCTGGTTATGTTCTTTTAACTGTCTGTTTATTTCATCTTGCTTTTTATAACTGGATTTCTGCTTTAACCACTTAACAACCACCCATTGCCGATTAACGGCTTCAGGGCAGTTGTTTAACTCTGAGAGGCCGTTAATTAACGGCCTCCCAGAATTCTGCTCTCACACGAGAGCATCCGTGACCGCTGGGTCCAGTGGACCCGGCGCATCACGAATCACGGTAAACGGACGCTCATCGCGGCCGTTTACCACGTGATCGCTCCGTCAAATGACAGAGTGATCACTTGTAAACAAGCCGGCGTCATGTTATGACGCCGGTTCCTCCCTCCCCCTCTCTGTACCGATCGGTACAGCGCAGGGGGAAGAGATCGGTGTCAGCAGCGATGTGGGCTGCATCTGCAGTGCCCACATCGCTGCTCACCAAAAATTAACCCCTCCATTCCCTGCATTACTCTGCAATACCCTGCCATTACTCTGCATTACTCTGCATTACTCTGCAATACCCTGCCATTACTCTGCATTACTCTGCAATGCCCTGCAACACTCTGCAATGCCCTGCAACACTCTGCAATGCCCTGCAACACTCCGCAATACCCTGCAACACTCCACAATGCCCTGAAACACTCCGCAATGTCCTGCAACACTCCGCAACACCCTGCAACACTCCGCAATGCCCTGCAACACTCCGCAACACCCTGCAACACCCTGCAACACTCTGCAACACTCTGCAACACTCTGCAACACCCTGCAACACTCTGCAACACCTTGCAACACTCTGCAACACCTTGCAACACTCTGCAACACTCTGCAACACTCTGCAACACTGCAACACTCCGCAATACCCTGCAATACTCTGCAACACTCTGCAATACTCTGCAACACCCTGCAACACTCTGCAACACTCTGCAACACCCTGCAACACCCTGCAACACGCCGCAACACTCCGCAACACTCCGCAACACTCTGCAACACCCGCCAATACCCTGCAACACTCTGCAATGCTCTGCAACACCCGCCAATACCCTGCAACACTCTGCAATGCTCTGCAACACCCGCCAATACCCTGCAATGCTCTGCAACGCAGTACTCTGCAACGCCATACTCTGAGATACCCAGCCATACTCTGAGATACCCAGCCATAGTCGGTGATACCCTGCAATACCCAGCCATAGACATCCCCCCCCCTCCCGCCGCCCTCCGCCCTCCGGTGCTTCTACCGAATCGCTAATACGATCAAAGCCAGAATCTTTTTTTTTTTCAGGCTTCCCAGCTTAGAGGTGAGATGCGGGGTCTTATTGACCCCACATCTCACTGTAAAGAGGACCTGTCATGCCATATTCCTATTACAAGGGATGTTTACATTCCTTGTAATAGAAATAAAAGTGATCCAAAAAATTATTTTTGGGGAAAAAAATGTCAAACTAAAATAAATAAAGTAAAATGAACAATAAAAAAAAAAGTTTTTTTTAAAGCGCCCCTGTCCCCATGTGCTCGCATGCAGAAGCGAACGCATACGTAAGTCCCGCCCACATATGAAAACGGTGTTCAAACCACACATGTGAGGTATCGCTGCGAACGTTAGAGCGAGAGCAATAATTCTAGTCCTAGACCTCCTCTGTAACTCAAAACATATAACCAGTAAAAAAAAATTAAATCGTCGCCTATGGGGATTTTTAAGTAGCGACGTTTGGCGCCATTCCACGAGCGTGTGCAATTTTGAAGAGTGACATATTAGGTATCTATTTACTCAGCGTAACTTCATCTTTCACATTATGCAAAAATTGGGCTAACTTTACTGTGTTTTTTTTTTTTTAAGCACAAAACTGTTTTTTTTCCAAAAAAAAGCATTCGAAAAATTACTGCGCAAATACCGTGCGAGATAAAAAGTTGCAAAGACCACCATTGTATTCTCCAGGGTGTTTGCTAAAAAAACATATATAATGTTTTGGAGTTCTATGTAATTTTCTAGCAAATAAATGATGATTTTTACATGTAGGAGAGAAATGTCAGAATTGTCCTGGGTGCTCCAGAACACCTGATGGCGCTCCCTGCATGTTGGGCCTCTGTATGTGGCCACACTGTGTAAAAGTCTCACACATGTGGTATCGCCATACTCGGGAGTAATAGCAGAATGTGTTTTGGGGTGTAATTTGTGGTATGCATATGCTGTGTGTGAGAAATAACCTGATAATATGACAATTTTGTGAAAAAAAAAAAGTAAAAAGAATCTTGATTTTGCAAAGAATTGTGGGAAAAAATGACAACTTCAAAAAACTCATCATGCCTCTTACTAATTACCTTGGAATGTCTTCTTTCCAAAAAGGGGTCATTTGGGGGGTATTTGTACTTTTCTGGCATGTTAGGGTCTCAAGAATTGAAATAGGCCGTCAGTACTTCAGGTGTGATAAATTTTCAGATATTGGCACCATAGCTTGTGGACTCTATAACTTTCACAAAGACCAAATAATATCCACCAATTTGTACTTATTTTTACCAAAGATATGTAGTGGTATAAATTTTGGCCAAAATTTATGAAGAAAAAATTACTAATCTGCTAAATTTTCTAACAGAAACAAAGAAAAATTCATTTTTTTACAGAATTTTCGGTATTTTTTCTTTTATAGCACAAAAAATAAAAAACCCAGCGGTGATTAAATACCACCAAAAGAAAGCTCTATTTGTGTGAAAAAAAGGACAAAAATTTCATATAGGTCCAGTGTTGCATGACTGAGTAATTGTCATTCAAAATGCGAGAGCACCGAAAGCTGAAAATTGGTCTGGTTATTAAGGGTGTTTAAGTGCCCAGTGGTCAAGTGGTTAACTTACCATGCTCGACATGGGGTACTGTAGGATAATCCTGGGGAGTAATTTTTACCATCATAGACACAGAAACATTTCTCTTTAGGAATACAGCCTGTGTTGTTTATGTCATCAAGCACAGTGTCTAAGAATGAAACATGAAGTCAGTATACAAGGGAAATAATTGGTGTTTACATACATGAAATATGAACTTGAAAAAGAAAAAAAATACTGGTCGGTGTGTTACCTTTAGGGCAAAAACATCCATCTATGTTGTGGTCTTCACAAACCATGGACCTGTCTGTATTGGAGCATGTATTGAGACAAGGGGAGCCACACTCCTGGCGTACCATGTTTAAAGGGCATGTCTTTGCTGCAAACACAAAAGTGAGCTAAGTATGAGTAAATCATCAATACAAACTAAATGTTTGGCATACAGCACCCAAAATAAGTTTAGGAAAACTCTCCCTTATTTTTGTATTAACTGTCTATGAGGCATGGATAAAAAAATCTGAAGGGCATTTTATCCTAATAGAAGAGATGGGTTCACTACAACTACCATTAGCAGGTCCAGGACTTTTTTGTAGGCTTACATATCATTTTTTACTAGGAAAACTAGACAATTTAAAATTTTTAAATATGGCTTAGAACTGGGTTTATGGTAAAAATTAAGCCCAGCTCAAGTCTCGCATGTTTTTCATGCTCAGGCAGAATCGACTACTCTGGAACCACATTAACCAGCCATATTAAAGGATACAACTCAGAACTCTGACAAAAAAGGGATGATATCCTGGTTATATACCAGTTTACTGATCGCTCAACAAGCCACTGGGCATTTACCATGTAGCAGAGGATGGAGGATGTTGGAGATAGGGGTGATAAAGGGGAAATGGCTTTATCCTCAATACTGCACGAATCTTTATCCTCAACACAACTACCTAACTTTTTATTTACATGGGATCTGTAGAACACATGTAAAAAAAACTTGGAGTAGAAGCCAGTCACTGATTTGTCCTAAATGTCCTAAACTAATAAGATAGTTTTCAGATATAACTGGCACAATAAGGTTGATTTACTAAAGGCAAATAGACTTTTGCGCTTTTACAAGTGCAATTGCTGCAGATCTTAGTAAATGAAGTAAAGCTTCACTTTACAAAGAATATCCAATCACATGCAAAGAAAAAAAAAACAGCATATGTTCTCGTACATGATTGGATGATGGAAGCAGAACTCCCTCTCATTTATTAAGCTCTGGTGCAACTGCGCTTGCAAAAGTGTACAGTCTATTTTCCTTTAGTAAATCAACCCCTTTGTCCACTGTTTTTCTTGCTACAGTTTCTCTTGTCTCATTATTTTTACTTGGAATATTGGATGAAGAGCAATATTAACCAACCATTGTTGTTATGTTACAAAGATTATTATTCAAAGCATGTAAACTAGTGGAACATTACTGATTATCCCAACATTCTCCAAAGAAAGGATTGTGAATAGAACAGGTCAACTCTATTTGCCACGTTTACCTATTTTACCTTTAATATTGCATATTTTTTTTTCTTCAATGAGTTTTTATTAAGTTTTTCAAAGACAAACAAAACAAAACATAATACAATAAGGAAAGGAAGATAAGGGTGGGTATCTGGACACAGGATATACAACCATGAGAAATGCAACAATATAAAAATATAAAGTACAAAGTACAGACAGGTGTATTACGTCTCGTTCAGTTAGTAAAAAGCAAAACAAAAATACTTGTATCAGTTAGTGATAGTAAAGTTCTAAAATAAGAGGTGACCACGGATCAATGCCCAAATCTGGTGGTCCATAACTTCCAATCCTTATCGAATTGCTTACAGCAAAATGAGTTAATAGCAATCAATCTTTCAAACGTATAATTCCTATTGACAATGGTGACTACTTCAGAAAAATTAAGGGCCATAGATGTCTTCCAATTGCGAAGAATTAGGTTTCGTGTGGCTAGTAAAATATGTGTTACCATAGCTCTATCCCCACATGAAAAGGTTTCAATACCAATGTGCAGTATAGCTAAATTAGGGTTTGGAGGGGTAAGGATACCTGTGAGATCAGAAATTGTTTGAAAAACTTTGTTCCATAAGCTTTTCAAGCATGGGCATTCCCAGAGAATGTGAATCAAGTTTCCAATGCGACCACAATTCCGCCAACAAAGTGGTGAAGAGGATGGGAACATGATAGACATTCGAAAAGGGGTATAATGCCACCTATAAATAATTTTCAAGGTCATTTCCCAATGACTCACACAATGGGAGGATTTGTGGATAGATTTAAAGGCAGAGAGCCATTGTTCATCAGTAAAGGTGGTTGCTAAATCTCCTTCCCACTTCCTGAGTGCTGGCGATTTGTGAAATATGCGTTTATCCTGAAAGATGTTATAAAATAATGATATACCTTTGGTATTATGGTGTGAACTCGAAAAAAATGCCCATGCCTTAGTGGGTATATGGGTGATGGGTATCGGACGTGTCTTTAAATAATGAGAAATACGGGTACAGGAAAACCATGCGGTGTGTGGTAAGTCAAATTCCGATATGACCTGTACGGCCGATTTGGGTTCCGTGTCCCTGCATAGTTCTTGAATATAGCGAATATTTTTCGCTTGTAGTTGCGACGTTTGTAGGAAGGGGAGCTTGGCATTTAGGATTTCTAATGGTAAGTCATATGCTATGTCAGTTACGTCTCCGTTATCTTGTTTGAGGAGGAATCGCCACGCTTGCAGTGACACCTGTATAGTGGGAGGTAAATTTCTGGAGTCCCAAGGATCCCATGAGTCACTAAGTAAGAAATCTGTGGGATTACTTACAGGTAGCTTAGAAATTTCCATGTCTGCCCACAGTGGACTTTCCGCTCTATTGAACCAGTGCTTGAGTTGGTCAAGTCTTGTAGCCCACATATAATCCCTTAGGTCTATGTATCCAGCTCCTCCTATGGTTTTGTGAGGTGTAAGAACGTGGCGGGGGCATCTAGCCTTTTTACCCCCCCACGTGAATTTCCACATGGCATTGGACAACTTGTTAACATAGTGTAGGGGTATGGGAATTGGTAAGGAGCGGAACATATACAATACTTGAGGCAGTATAGACATTTTGTAGGCTGCTATTCTACCTAGCCATGACAACTCCCTCCGTCCTATCTCCGTAAGTTGGCGTTCTATTTTGGCCAAAAGAGGTTTGAAATTAGCATCAGCCAAGACAGGGAGGGTGTTAGTCAACGTCAGACCCAAATAGGTAATGCCCTTGGTGGCCCAAGAATATGGAAGCGATAATTGCAAGGCTTTTTTTGCTTGCGGGTGGGTTCCCAGATCCAAGATCAGTGATTTATTGTAATTGACCTTATAGTAGGATATAGCTCCAAAATCAGACAGGGTCTTGTGGGCTTGTGGGAGAGAATGTATAGGATCAGTTAATAGCAAAATAATGTCGTCAGCAAACAGATTTATGACATGTTTGGATTTGCCAAAGGAGAAACCTTTAATCAGGTCATTTGTCCGTATAGATTGTGCTAATGGCTCTATGATCAGATTAAATATAGTGGGGGAAAGAGGACACCCTTGGCGAGTGCCATTTGTTATGTCAAACGACTTGGACAATAGGCCTGCCGTGTATACCTGTGCTGATGGACACGAGTAAAGTGCCATAATAGCAGTGAAAATTGGTCCCCTGAAGCCAAATTTGTTCAATACCGCTTCCATATACATCCAGTGCACTCTATCGAACGCCTTCTCTGCGTCTATGGAAAGAAGCAGAGAAGGCGTTCCGGAGGCTTTAGCATGATGAATAACATTGATAACTCGCCTAGTGGCGTCTGAGGTTTGCCGCCCCTTCACAAAGCCCATCTGGTCCTTTGGTATAATGCTTGGAATGATATTTGTCAGTCTCCTAGCCAACAATTTAGCATAAATTTTTATATCAGAATTTAAAAGGGAAATTGGCCTAAAATTAGCGGGAGTAGTGGGATCTTTACCCGGCTTTGGTAAGGTTACAATGTGTGCTCTCAGCATCTCAGAGGGGAAGGAGGAAGTCGATTCCGCTTTAGTGAAAACGTCAAGAAGGTGTGGGGAGAGCAGGTCCGTGAGGATTTTATAGTACTCATTCCCGAAGCCATCAGGGCCTGGTGATTTGCCATTAGGCAATGTGGATATAGTCTTGGCTATCTCCTGTAGTGTGAATGGGGCATTTAATTGAATTAGATGGTCCTCCGAGAGAGACGGGAGATTAACGGCCTGCAGGAATGTTTGAATGTCTTGTGCAGTCGGTTGTGGAGTGTTTATGTCGTTGCGTAAATTATAGAGAGCTCCATAATAATCTGCAAATTGGTTCGCTATGTCCTGGGGATTGGTGATTTTGTGGTGTGATGTCGGGTGTATCAAGTGGGCAATTTTGGAGCGGGTGCGGGCAGCCTTTATCCGATTAGCTAGGTATTTCCCTGCTCTATTGGCATGAGCGTAGGAATTCAGTTGCAGTCTGCGTAAATGTTTATCAAATTTTTGTGTAAGGAGGTTTCTCAGTTTGTTTCTAAGGTCGGTGATGGTAGCCGCTATAACAGGCGAGGGGGAGACTTTGTTTTGGGTGTCTAGCAAATGAATTTCATCTAGCACCTCTTTCAGTAAAGAGTTGTATTTTTTCTTCTCTCTGGCTCCTAACTGTATAAGAATGCCTCTCATGAAGGCTTTGTGTGTGTTCCAGAGGATAAAGGGATCAATGCCTGGGGTGGAATTGTTTTGGAAAAAGTCTCTGAGATGCTGAGAGATTGTTGGGGCAAGTTTGGGTTCTTGAAGAAGCCTAGTATTGCAACGCCAGATGGGTGGTGAAGGAGCGGCCTTATGTGTATCGATAGACAATGAGATTGCAGCGTGATCCGACCACGTGATATCATGTATCTTAGTGGCTCGGACCTTCTGCAAAAGCCACTTGTCAGTTAGGAACATGTCAATCCTTGAGTAAGTGCAATGTCTAGCTGAGAAAAAGGTATAGTCCCTTTCGTTAGCATGGTGGCATCTCCAGACGTCGAAAAGGTCTCTTGTGTGGAAAAAGTTAGATAAAGACGATGATCTACACTTATGAACAGCCGTAGTATCCAGATGACGATCCGCTACGAGATTGAAGTCCCCTCCGATGAGAAGACTGCCGTAAAGCATAGATTCAGCTTTTTTGAATACTCGTCTGATAAATCTCAGTTGATGGGAGTTCGGAGCATAAAGCGTAACCAAGGTGAAGGGTTGAGAGTCAAAGTCGCCTGTTAGAATTATGAATCTACCTTTATCATCTATGAACGATTCCTTAAGAAGGAAGGACACAGTGTTCTTAATTGCTATCATCACCCCACCTGTTTTGCTGTCTGGAGTACATGCCAAAAATATGTGTGGGTAATCCTTATGGGTACAGAGCGGATTTTTCCGTTGTTGAAAATGAGTCTCTTGGATGAGAAGTATGTCTGCTTTTTGTTTATGGGCCTCTTGCCAGAGTGAAAAACGTTTTGCAGGGTGGTTCAGCCCCCGCACGTTAAGAGATAAGCAGGTAATAGTCATTTATGACGTAGTAAGAAAGCCTGTGGGGTCGTAAGTGCATGGTACTCACTGTTATCGCATGTTTTCAACAGATGCGTCTGCACCAGAGCTGAACGGAATAAGGTTGGGTCTTGCATAAGGAAGTTCTTGGTTTTTTCGTAGAAGTCCATGAGTCCAGATGGGAGGAAAAAGGGAAAAGAACAAAAACATAAGACAAAAACGTATAGTGCATGTATAGTAAAAAAGGATCTAACAACTGATCCAAGTGCAGTCATGACTGCTGAACTCGGTAACAGGGCGATTGGAGAGTGAGAACTAACTCCGTCAGCCAGAGAGAAAAGATGTAAAGGATGAGGAGTACTTAAGAGCTACTCCCGGCCTGTGTTTTGTTGTGGCGCTTGTGTGAGACTAGCTGCCATTCTTCCTGGAGAGGCGAGGGATGCCTTGGGGGAGCTAGAGTAGGTGGTGGCTCCTGCACAATCCCCCATTGAGTTAGGAGGTTAATACCTTCTTCCAATTTATTAATGGATTTGGTGACCCCATTGTGTGTGATGATGAGCGTGGCTGGATATTTCCATTTGTGTGGAATTTTATGGTTTCTCAAAGCTTTCGTGATTGTCGCTAGATTGCGCCTCCTCTGTAACGTATGCCGAGAGAGGTCCGGGAGGATTTGCAAATCAGCATATTGGGAAGGCATATTGTCGGGGCTGCGTGCTGCTTGAAATATTTGCTCTTTAACATGGTAGAAATGGATCCTCAATAGCGTGTCTCTCGGGGTGCCCTCAGGGAGGAAGGAGGGCTTGGGGATCCTATGGATCCGGTCCACTAATAAATCCTGTGCGGTCAGATTAGGCAGCAGAGAGGAAAACAGCGTTTGGGCAAATTGTAAGAGTTGCTGTGCAGAGACAGATTCGGGTATTCCCCTTAACTTAATATTGTTACGCCTGCTGCGGTCTTCAAGGTCTGCGACCTTATCTTTCAGCCATGCTATGTCATTCCCCTGTGCTGTGTGTGAATCCACCATCACATTGTAAGTAGCTGAGAAATCCTCCATCTTACGTTCCACCCTGTCCACTCTGACTCCTATAGCCTGCACTTCCCTGTGACATTGGTTGATACCTTGTACCATATCAGCTTGGAGAGCTGATCGAAGTGATATCAGCATTTCTTTCAGTACAGTATCTGAGATAGGTTGGCCAGATGTGGGAAAGTGAGATATGGGGTCAGGGCCTTGTGATGGTTGTGCAGCCTGGTCACCTTGTGAGGCGCTTACCTCCATGTCTGGATGCCTGTCAGGAGAAATCAGCCTGGGTTTTGATTTGGCTGGGCTTCTTGTAGTGGGGGTCGGCGTACCTGACGACTGGCCACTGAAGGATCCTGCAGAGTCTCGTTGTGAACGAAGATCTCCGTCGTTCGTCCCGGTCTGCGCGGCCTGCGCGGCCTGCTCTGCTCTGAGGTGAGGATGTGATCCGCCGCCATCTTGCGGGGGCTCGCGGGATTTCGCCGGGAAGAAGTGAGCCATCTTCTGCGGTTGTAAGGTATTCTTACGTCTCCTCGACATTCCCCAGCAGTTCCGCCAATCGTTCGGGTGAAATCGTGGGTATTATACGGCCGGTGAGCGCTGTTGCGGCGTGTTCTCTCTGGCGGGCGAACGGAGCTCCAGGATCAGGCGTCCATCTTAGAGCTCGGTCGCCACGCCCCCATATTGCATATTTTTTTGTGCAATTTCAGCTTATTTAGGAAATATTAGATATTCAAATTCAAAAAAAACTATATAAGAAGGGGGCATGGCTAACCGCTAAGCAGTATGGACACCGGATTACACAGCGCCAAACGGAGAACCAAACAGCATCACTGCTTACCAGAGCTACAATTATGCCCGCCACAGACTCTACACACAGGGGCACAATCCCGGATCATCTCACAAACTAAAGGAATACCGGAAGCCTAAAATAACTGATGGCCTTCTTCTCTCAGCCGCTGGGAGGACGAATCCAAGATGGCGCCCATGGCCTCTCACAGCACAAAGACGATATGTACACAGACCTACCTGATGTGGATAGCCTAGAAATATTCCTGCAGAATGATTCCTCAAACTCTCCTTCTTCATCCCAACCATCATCCATCAGTAACAGCCCAGCCAAGTCGCGGATGCGCCTGGATTCTGGCACACACACTCATGAGGTAAGCCCTGCATTGGAGAATCTCCTCACACAGTCAGCCCATCCATCTCCTATAGCAGCATTTCCCATCTCTAACCAACCGGTTATAGACACCACTATGAATGAGATGCATATGTCTCTTTACAGCTTGCTCCATAATGATATTTCCTCCATGTTCTCTAAATTTAAGTCAGAAATGAATTTCATAGGACAGAAAGTGTATCATATTGAACAACAAATGAGCGTCCCTGTGGCATACAGCACAGGACTCTCACATCGAAATCTTATACATACAAGAGACTCACTTTAAAATCAATGAAGAACCCCTTTGTACCAACAAAAACTTTGCCCATTTATTCCAAGCATCAGGACCCATAAAGAAAAATTAAGTCACGATAGCCATCAGAAATACAATAGCCTTTACTCTCCAAAACCTTAAAAAACACTATATACACTATAGTAAATATATATGCACCCAATGCCAAACAAATCAGATTCCTATCCAAACTGATGAAGACAATAAACAAATTCTGCCAAGGACATCTCATGTGTGGAGACTTCAATATAATACCAGACAACTCTCTAGATACCTCTTCCCGCACCAGCAGACTCATTTCACCTATGGGATCCTTCATAAGGAACAATGACCTATATGATGTATGGAGGTGCCACCACAGCACCGAACATGACTACTCCTTCTTCTCTCAGCGTCACAATTCGTACACCCGGATAGATTACTTTTTGGTGGACAAATGGACTCTACCCAAAGTGTACGAATCAGCTATATACACCATAACATGGTCTGAGCATGTACCTATCACAGTGACCACTGACAACCCTACCATCTACCCCTCGCACAAAGATCTGGAGAGCCAATGCCTTGATTATCCATTCACCAGTTCATCCAGCCTATATATGTGTAGAAGGATTTTTTTAAACTGAATGAAGGAACCGCCTCTAATAATACTATACTTTGGAATGCTCATAAAGCATTCATTAGGGGGATCATTATTCAATTAAGTGCCAGAGAGAAGAGGAAGAGATCACATCATCTACATACCCTCACAACCCATATTAAAACCTTAGAGAATCAAAACCAAACCAATGCTGACCCTGCACTTAAAGCTTAATTATTACATCTCAGACAAGAACTGAGATCGCATTTACTAGAATCATTTGAAAAAGTGCAAAAGCATGTTAAAGCTAAACACTATTCTACAGGCAACAAGGCAGGGAAAGCCATGGCTATCAGAATCAAAGGCCACTACGCTAAAACCAAAATTACACATCTTTACCACCTTACTTCGAAAAAGAAATGATTAAATCCACAAGCCATTGCAGATGCCTTTTTTCACTATTATAGCACACTTTACAAACTAAAAGATGACTCCACTGTTACACAACCATCTACACAGGAGTGTCAGAAACCATGAATCAAACTGAAACAGAAGTACAGTTAAATAACACTTGTTTAATAATAATAAAAAAGGTAAACTGAGTCAAAACATAGACAGAGTTTCGGAACTGCAACGGATAGTCAGGCAAGCCAAAACATCAATTGTGCAATGACGCTGCCTCTTCCTCTTCTCTTCTGTTAGAAATTTTAAATGCATTGATTACAACACTGCCAAAGCCAGGTAATGAACCTACCTTGCCACAAAACTTCCGACCCATTTCACTTTTCAATTTAGACATAAAAATATATGCCAAACTAATAGCCACCAGATTGATAAACTTAATGCCCTTGGGTCTGCCCTATCTGACTAGGAGGACGGGCTCCGTTTGTGTATGCCGGCCGGCAATCTTTCTTATGCATTTATATGACTGCGTAATTGTAAGTGCAATATTTTATCTAATAAATTCCCTAGTTTGGAATATACTACACTATAGTTAGTTCTTTTCTCTTCCTGAGTATCCATTGAAAGCATACGGATATTGGGACGGAGGAAGTGAGCAGTACTATTTGATTACCATCTGTGTTGTGCAAGCTTAAAGGCCCAGGCTGGGTTATAGCCACCTGCCTTTAATGCTTGCCGTTTGGTAAGCAGAATCTGCAGCTACGGTGGTCGGGCACTTTATCTGTTTGTGTAAGCACACTGCGGTGTTTTAATTAACCAGTGACTACAATTTCTACATTTCATTGATTTCCCTGTAATTAGACACTCCCATAAGAGAAGAGGCTATGACATGCAAGAAGTACCAGTTAGTATATATTTCAGATTCAGTATATAGTATACATTCTTGCATTTGCTTTATACTTACAGCAAAATTTTGGGTTTCTCCAGTTCCCAGGAACACCTCCAGCATGTGTACACTGGCGTGAATACTCAGCAAGCATATTGCACTGGCAGGACATTCGGTTCTTGGAACTACACCTGCAGAGGTCTTGCACACAGCTTGCTATGTATTCCTTAGGGTCAAGAAGCTTGTTACAGCTTCTGAAGGCTTCAGATGTCAGGCTGCTTTCACATATTTTATCCTATAACAAACAAATACAGTTATGTTGTGCGGTCCATACACCCCTCCCCCCCCCTTTTCTATTCTACAATGCATGTATCAAATAAACTATTTCAGCAGAATAATTTGAGGCTAACACAAAGTACTAGCTGTTCGCCAACTCCATTTACAAAGGGGTCAGATCTTTAAAGAGGATCTTTACCCCAAGATCCAAATAATTAATGTCAGCAGATATAAATAATGTAGCTGATTACTTCTAATAAAAGGACACTTACCTGGCCAAGGATCTAGCGCCATCCTCACCGGGGGTGGGTCATTCTTCACCATTCTTTGGATCGACAGCGCCGGCATCCTAAGAGTGGGAAGCCAGCTGTGACTCCTCGTGGCTATACAGCATGCTTCCCATTGCACATGTATGAGTCACATTGTACTTTGTGAATGGTCCTGCAGCCTTCTGGGACTGGTAACATTTCCCAAGGGGCTACAGGGAGAAGGGAGGTGAAATTCCACTAGGATCACCTAGGAAGTGGGGATTGGGTAAGTATGAAATATAGGTACCCGCTCCTCTCTCCCCCCCAAAAAAAGGATTGCACTAATAGTTGTAGAGGAGGTGGGGAAGGAGGAGAGGCAGAAAGCAAAATTTCCCCTTTTGGGTGAAGTTCCACTTTAAAGGCCAAATTCCATTTTTAAGTGAACATGTGCTAGAAATTATGTCAGGTTTTATTATTAATGCTGAACACCAGGTATGGTTTTGATTGCATAGTTACATGTAAGCATTTATAGTTAATACCTTTGGAAGCTGATGATCTGTACTTAGTGGATGCCCTTCTGCATAGTGAACTGAGTGGCTCAGCACAGAAACTCACTCGCTCAGAATGGCCACTATTCACAGAAAGACTTGATTTTTCTTTCCAGTGAATACAAGGCTTTCTCTGATTGGATAAGGTGGAACGATGGGCAGTTAGTGTTACAATCTCCAGTCAGAGAATGCCTTGTATTCACAAACAATACAAGGTGTTCTGTGGCAGCTGTGATGACTATGCAGAATGGCAGCTGCTCAGCACAGGACCCAGAAGGCCAGGACACTCACTGTAGTTGTGCCAATTACTACAGTGATTTGCCACTTCTACTGAAGTCCTACAGATATAGACTTTGTGGGTGTGATTTACTAAAACTGGATAACTCAAAATCTGATGCAGCTGAAAATGTCAGGCAATCAGTTTCTAACTTTGGCTTGTTCATTTAAACTTTGGCAATAAAACCTGGAACTGATTGGTTTCTATGCTGAGCTGCATCAGATTTTGCCCTCTCCAGTTTTAGTATATAACCCCCCCCCCCCCCCATATACTTACATTTTCCCAAGCTGGACCAATGTAACTATGCAATAAAAACCATACCCGCTATTAGGCTGGGTTCACACTGCTGCCGGATGCGGATCTCAGCAGGAGTCCGGTGCGTCCCTGTTCTCTGTTTCAGGGATGAATCAGGGGCAAATGATTGCCTGAATTCAGACCTGAAATGGAGCCAAAGACGCACAGGACTCCTGTGCAAGCCGCTCCACAGCCCTTCTGGAGAAGTGTGAACCAGCTCCATTGAGAGCCGATCACAATCTCCTGTCATGTAAATTGGTTGCGGGAAAACAACCCACATTCAATTTGCACTAATGTGAACCCAGCCTAACAGATTAGGGAATACAAGTGCCCACAAAAAGTCCAGGTGTTTGTACAATCACTGTGTCTTGGGAATGATCCATTATTCAGGGGTGAAAGGGGTTGTAAAGGTAAACATTTTTTCACCTTAATGCATTCTATGCATTAAGGTGAAAAAACATCTGACCCCCCCCCCCAGCCCCCCTGTTTTACTTACCTGACCTCTCAAAAGTCCCACGCTCGCCTCCAACATCCTCTTTGCCGCTCAGCCTGGCCGTTAATTGCCTGGAGTGGAGGGATTGAAAGCAGCGCAGCCAATCACATCCAATGACGCGGCGGGGCCGAGTGATACAGTGAGCGGCTATAGCCGCCGGCTGTATCACAGGAGCGCGCACGCAAGTGCTTCTCAGCATGCGAGGGAGCTCGCATGAACGCGGAAGCAAAGACAGATGTCTAGGGACCCCAGAAGACCAGGTTCGGGGCCACTCTGTGCAAAACGAGCTGCAAGTGGAGGTAAGTATAACATGTTTGTTATTTAAAAAAATGGAATTCTGGAATATTGCTGGAATGCAATATCAAAAAGTGGGTATTTTAGCTCGTAGAATGTTTGTTGCTCTGGTTTGGCACTCAGACTTTTATTTTTGTCTTTTTCCTCAATAAAATAAATAAAAGCAGAACTTTTCTTTTTTTTAAAGTTTTGAATATAGTGGAGAAAGGTTAGAGCACCTGTCAGTTTTTTATGCTGTCTGTACCCCTGTTATCGAGGCTCACCCTCTGTCCTTCCTCTGATATTAATTCCATACCTTTATTAGCACTTGTCCCTCCTTTTTAGATTGCACGTTCTCAGGAGCAAAGCCCTTCTAACCCTCTTGTCCTGAATTGTATTGTAACTGTACTGTCTCCTTTCATATGGTAAAGTGTTACATGAACAGTTGGCACCAGAAGCATAGCTTGAAGCTTGTGGGCCTCAATGCAAAAGTTGGCCTGCCCCCCCCCCCCATGAACCGTCGCTTTCACCACACGCCAAGATACTCCAAGTGACTAAAGAGTTATTTCAGATCTTTATTTACATATTGAGTGGATAATTCAAAAGATTTTCGAGAAACTGTCATCATTTTGACACACCTCTCTAATTCTTTTGAAAACCCTGGAGTGCAGGTTGGCAATCTTTGAAAGGTGGAGATTCACCTGAACAACATGAAAGAATTAAAGATCACTGGGATCGGCACCCCCTAAATAATAAGGAAACTTAAGAGAAAAATAACAAATGTCACTGTAAAAACATAAACTTAGCCGACCTTAGCAGTGGACAGTGTCAGTAGGGCAGTGAACAGTGTCAGGCAGTAGGGCAGTGAACAGTGTCAGGCAGTAGGGCCATGGACAGTGTCAGACAGTAGGGCAGTGGATGGTGTCAGGCAGTAGGGCCATGGACAGTGTCAGGCAGTAGGGCCATGGATGGTGTCAGACAGTAGGACAGTGGACAGTGTCAGACAATAAGGCAGTGGATGGTGTCAGAAAGTAGGGCAATGGAAAGTGTCAGACAGTAGGGCAGTGGATGGTGTCAGGCAGTAGGGCAGTGGATGGTGTCAGGCAGTAGGGCAGTGGACAGTGTCTGACAATAGTGCAGTTAGAGCGGTTGAAAACCTTATGTATACCCAATGAATTGGCTGGCCTCAGGTAATTCACAAAGATGAAACAAATCCTCCTACATACACTTTTCTTTTTGAAGCTTTCTTATTTTCATCTGTTGTACCTTTCTTTGTTACCTACACTATTGTCAAATTTTTGAGACGCCTGTCTTTACACGCACATGAACTTTAATGGCATCCCAATCTTAGTCCATAGGTTTTAGTATTGAGTTGGCACACCCTTTGCAGCTATAACAGCTTCAACTCTTCTGGGAAGGCTGTCTACAAGCTTTAGGAGTGTGTCTATGGGAATGTTTGACCATTCTTGCAGAAGTGCATTTGTGAGGACAGGCACTGATGTTGAATAAGAAGGCCTGGCTCGCAGTTTCAGCTCTAATTCATCCCTAAAGTATTTTATTGGGTTGAAGTCAGGATTCAAGTCCCTCCACCCCAAACTTGCTTATCCATGTTTTTATGGATCTTGCCTTGTGCACTGCTCCAAATCATTTGGTGGAGGGGGGATTATGGCGTAGGGTTGTTTTTCGGGGGTTGGGCTTGGCCCCAAAGTTCCAGTGAAGGGAACTCCTAAGACGTCAGCATAGTAAAACATTTTCGGGCACTTTCATGCTCCCAACTTTGCGGGAACAGTTTGGAAGGGCCCCTTCCTGTTCCAACATGACTGCCTGAGTCCTGACTTCAACCCAATAGAACACCTCTGGGATGAATTAGAGCAGAGTCTGTGATCCAGGCATTCTCGTCCAACATGAGTGCCTGATCTCACAAATGTGCTTCTGGAAGAATGGTCAAACATTCCCATAGACACACTCTTAAACCTTGTGGACAGCCATCTCAGAAGAGTTGAAGATGTTATAGCTGCAAAGGGTGGGTCAACTCAATATTGAACCCTACAGACTAAGACTGGGATGCCATTAAAATTCATATGCGTGTAAAGGAAGGTGTCCCAATACTTTTGACAATATAGTGTAGGTTGTACAAGTTTCTCTTCTCTACATCCGTTCAAAGTTCAGAAACACTTTATAAAGCTTGTTTGAACTGTGAGAAAACAGATGGCGGAGAGCTGAAATTACACTCTGCAGAGCTCAGTGAGGGAAGGGACAGACCCCCTTCACACAGCACACTGGAACACAGCTGAGGCAGTCAACCACAAGCTGTGTACTGGAACTCCCTCCCCTGTCATCTTTTTTCTCTTAGTGTCAGGAAAACTTGTCAAAAGTGATTCATGCAGATAGCAGAGAAACGGGGCAGAAGACAGAAATGACAATTAGTGATCTTAATTGAGACAAGCACAAACTATAGAGAGATATGCTTTGTTTATATTTAATGTCTAAGGTACAACCACGTTAATGTTATTATTATTATTATACAGGATTTATATAGTGCCTTTTTTTTTTTTCAATTGTATTTTTATTGAAAATTTTCCAAGAGAATACACAAAGGGAAGTATATCAACAGAACAATTGTCAGTGTCAACAACGTTACAGACCATAGGCCAAAGAGCAAGAAAAGAAAATTAAACAGAAAATAAACACAAGAAAAAAGTAATATAATGGTCAGGCAATATCAAGTCACAGGCACAGTTAAAGCAGTAATGCATCCATTAACGGGGGGGACAGGGGGGAAGAGTCAGTAGGAGGGAGGTGTAAAAAAGAGTCCAATGGGTGGATAGGCCAGGTAGCTATGTGTCTGCAAGGAAAGCATAGCCAACCATTGGATCTGGGGTATGCTCATTTCCGGGAGGAGCCTATACCAGATTGAGGCATCCTCGGGGAAAGACATATACTGGCGGGGGGGGGGGGGGGTAAGGAATAGCATCAGGTAATCTTTAAGGGGGGGCTATAGGGAGTCCCGGATTAAGCTGGGAATGGTCCCATAAGTCCCAGACTCGGGAAAACCTAGGCAGAGTATCATGAACAACAGCGGTGAGGTACTCCATCCTACGGATCTGTTCCAGAGTTTGCAATATCTGTGGGAGCGTTGGCGGGGACTGCGACAGCCATCTGACAGGTATGGCCCGTCTTGCTGCCAGTAAAATATAGCCTAAAAGTTTCTGGACATTGGCAGGCAGGTCAGGAAAGGGTAAGCCTAACAGAAAGTGGATCGGGGTTAAAGGAAGGATAGTGTCGGAAAGTTCTTGTAGATATACATGCACAGAGGACCAAAAAGGTTGGATGATCGAACATTCCCAAAAGATATGAAAAAGAGATCCAATAGCCTTCCGACATCTCCAGCAGAGTGGGGAAGCCCGGGGGTCGTATTTATGTAGGAGCTGTGGGGTCCTGTACCAAAACATTAGAATTTTATAGATTGTCTCTTTCTGTTCTACACATCGAGACGATTTAGAGGCAGTCTCCCAAATTTTCAGCCATTGGGGGGTGGTAATGGTCTGGCCAAGAAGCCGAGACCACTTGTGCATGTAGAGGTGACCTGGGCCAGAAAGAGAGGGAGAGGCCTGTAAGTATTTGTAAATTTCAGAGATAAGTTTCGTTTGGTATGGACCTTGGGAGCAAAGAAGTTCAAAGGGGGTAGGGTTATTCAAGGTAAGGGTGGGGTTTTTGGAGCTAAAGTAATGTCTGATTTGAAGATAGGAGTAAAACAAACCCTTGGGGACCTGAAATTTACGTTGAATATCAGCGAAGGATAGAAGCGAACGTGTAAGTGGATGTACCAGGTTACGAAGTTGGAAAACTCCCGCATGAGTCCAAGGAAGCATGCGCGAGTAAGACAGGCTGTCTAGGATGTCAGGGTTGAACAATACGTTTAATAATGGCGAGCACGGAGAGGCCAGGGAGAAACGTTGGGCACATTTCCTCCAGATAGAAAGGGTAAAGAGCATGGGGCGCAGAGAAAGGTTCTTAAGTTGATGAATGGAAGTTTCCAATTCTGCCCAAATTATCGAGCAGGGGTGGACCGGAGTAGTAATGCTCATTTCAATGTCAGACCATACACTGGATGACATTCTATGTGACCATACTATGACCGGTTTCATGTGTGTAGCATAATAATATTTAAGGAGGTCCGGGGCCCCCAGTCCACCTCTAGCTCTGGGAGTGAGCACTACAGAACTAGCTATCCTGTGGGCCTTATAGCGCCATATAAAGTTAAGGAAGGACCTCTGAGTAGCTTTGAGTTGGGGCATGGGAACGGGGATCGGTAACGTTTCAAATAGGTATAAAAGTCGTGGCATGATAGACATCTTCAGGACATTGATGCGACCCAAGAGGGAAATGGGAAGTAAGTCCCATTGTCGCAAGAGTCGGTCGATGTCCCGAAAAAGCGGTGGGAAATTAGCATGGTATAGGCCAGAGTAGGAAGAGGTAAGGTTAACCCCTAGATATTTGAGGGAGTCCGTACACCAACGATAAGCGTAATTGCGCTGCAAAGGGGCAAGCTCTACGGGGGGAATAAGGATAGGTAGAGCTTCTGTCTTGTTAGTGTTGATCTTATATCCAGAGATCGAGCTAAATTGGTGCAGGAGAGCATGTAGACAGGGAAGGGAGGTGTGGGGTCTGGTTAAAGTCAATAGGATATCGTCAGCATATAGAGACAATTTATACTCTGTTTGGCGTAGTTGTACCCCTCGAATGTCAGGATGGTTACGGATAGCCGCTGCCAGGGGTTCCAAACAAAGAATAAAGAGCAAGGGGGATAGCGGACAGCCCTGCCTAGTGCCATTACTGAGGGAAAAGGATGGTGATAAGTAGGAGGATAGTTGAACTTGCGAAGAGGGTCTGGAGTACAGTGCCCTCAGGGCGGCGACAAATGGACCTGCAATGCCAAAGTGACAGAGCGTAGCAAACATAAACGGCCAGCTGAGTCTGTCGAACGCCTTTTGAGCGTCAAGGCTCAGTATAAGGGCTGGGCGGTTCGTTTTGTTTAATAAGTCAATCAAATCTACGGTACGTCTAGTATTGTCTCCCGCATGTCCAGCCAGTACAAAACCGACTTGGTCCTTGTGGATGAGCTGCGGTAGTAAACGGGACAGCCTATTTGCCAAGATCTTGGTGAAAATTTTGTAATCGGAATTTAGGAGTGCAATAGGCCTGTAATTATCCGGGAGGGAGGGGTCTTTACCCGGTTTCGGGATCACAGATACATGGGCATGGAGAAACTGGGGGTCAGGAACGGTGCCTTTCAATAAGGAAGAGAATAGGGAAAGAAGGTGCGGACTCAGCAACGGAAGGAAAGTTTTGTAGTAGGAGTAAGGTAGGCCATCAGGGCCAGGGGCTTTTTGGGTGGGGAGATTCTCCACTACCTCAGCCAATTCCTCAGGGGAGATAGTGGAATTTAAAGACGGGAGGTGGTCAGGGGAAAGCTGGGGGAGGGGCAGTGATTCCACGAAGGAGTTAAATTTCTCCTGGGTGAAAGTGTATTGATCATCAGCGAGTAAACAGTTATACAACTTATGGTAGAAGTTGCCAAATGTTTTAGACATTGTAAGAGGGCAGTAAGTGGAGGAACCGTCGGGCTGTTTAAGGGAGTCAGGATAGGCTTGGAAAGGTCTAGGTTTAAGTTTGTTTACTAGTATCCGGTGTGGTTTGTTAGAGTACTCGTAAAACTTCTGCTTTGACCAAAGGAGGGATTTGTCTATCTTCTGCAAATCAAGTGATCTAAGGAGGTTGCGTAAGCGGACAACAGTCCTAAGCCCTGACACCGTGGGAGAAGAGAGCAAGCGGTCCTCGGCCTTGCGAAGCCTGAGAAGAGCCGAGGCTCTTTGGTGTGTGGTGTCTTTTTTGAGTCGGGAACTTATTGCAATACAATGCCCCCTGAATACAGGTTTATGTGCCTCCTACAGAGTCGAGGGCTCGGAGACGGAGCCAGCGTTAAGCTCAAAATACTCAGTAAGGGACGTGGTCAGTTGAGCCTTAGTCTCAGGGTTACGCAGAAGGGTCTCATTGAGGCGCCAGTGACAGGAGTGGGGGAAGGTCAAGGATAGGGAGAGTTCCAAATGGACAGAGGAATGATCCGACCAGGGGACAGGATTAATTTCGGAAGATACTGCAGCTGTCAAGAGGGGTGTGGAGATGAAAAAGTGGTCTAATCTAGAAAAAAGTTTGTGAGGGTGGGAGTAGAAAGTATAGTGTTTCTGAGTAGGATGTTTAATTCTCCATATGTCTAATAAACGTCGGGCTCTGATAAGTCTGCGGAACGATTTGGAGAGGGAGTCAACATTGGGGGGGGGGGGGGGTTTAGGGGGGAACAAGACATGTTTGTCTGTACCAGGGGACATGACCATATTAAAATCTCCAGCAATCACTGTAAAAGGGTGTGCATACTTATCTAACATGTCAAAGACAGCACTAAGGAAGCGAACTTGACCAGAGTTGGGAGCATATACATTTAGGATCGTGATAGGTTGAGACTGAAACATGCAATCCAGAATAATAAATCTGCCCTGGGGGTCCAGGTAAGTAGATTGGATTCGTAACGGGCAGGAGCGGCCAATCAGGATTGCCACGCCCGCCTTGCCAGATGGATCCGAAGCCAGAAAGGAGGTCGGAAACGTTTTGCTGGCAAATTTAAGGGAACCCCCAGGACGGAAGTGTGTCTCCTGGATCAGTATCACGTCCGCCTTAGATGCTTTAAACTCTTTCAGGGCTAACCACCTCTTTCGTACAGAGTTTAAACCTTTCACATTACAGGTAAAAAATTTCAATGACATAGAAAAGAAGATTGGAGAAAGAGCGTAGAGAGAAGCATAGAACAGTCAGTGGAGGTTGAGTCCCAAGCAGTAGGGAGGAAGAAGCAAGAAGAGAGAAAGAAACAAAGAGAGAGAAAAAGAGAGAGCCTGACATTGAGGTAAATAGTGGCGTGACAATAGTATTGACAATGACATACATCTAGAAAATCGCGTCTGTTGGTCATCAAGGAAACCAAAGGAGACCGAGGCCTGACTAAAAAGAACTTCCCAAGAGGAACTCGTGTAAAGGTGAGCGGTGTCACAGGGATATGTGAATCACCGGAAAAAAAGCTGTAGACAAAAACCAAAAACAGTAAAAAAAACAAAAACGGGCAGCCTATGGGGAGACTGCATGGGCAGCAGCCACAAAAAAAAAGAAAAAAAAAAGAAAAACCAAAAATAAAAATGACATCCGAAGAGAAGCCTGGAGGAGAACAACCTCCAGGAAGCCCAGGTCCGAGCCCGGGACCAAAACAGGGGTCACGAGGACTGCCTAATGTGAGGGGGAGGAGCCCATAGGCCACCCCCCCGCCTTCCATAGCTGGAAAAAACTAATTCAGCCAGCTTTCAAAAAGTGAACCAACTTTCAAAAAGTGAACACAGCAACCGTGTAAGAGAAAACAGGGTGAATAATAATACAACAGTTAAAAGGCAATACACTAAAGTTGCAAACAGTAGCAAAAAGGGCATTAAACAGTGAGCAGTGCACCCCTTGGGTGTCAAGGGATAAGTGTGGGGGATCCACCATGGTATTATAACATAAAACTGCACCATGGAAAATCCAACAAGGCCCCATCTAGGGGGGTAGGTAAGCTCAATCCTGTTCCGATGCAGTGTTCCTTAAGTCGGGGGTCTGAAGGAAGGTCTTCGTTGAGGGGTGAGGTTGGATCTAGAAGGCTTCGGGCGAACTGGGGTCCATATCCAGGCAGGAAGTGCGGACGGCCGAGGTGTAGAGGGAAGCGGAGCAGGTTCGTCATCTGGAAGAGGAGGGAGGCCAAGACTGCGCAGGAAGGCGTCGCTCTCATGTAGATCACGAAGAGAGAATTGAGTGCCTTCACGGGTCACCGATAGGCGGAAGGGAAAACCCCATCTGTATGGAACCTTGTGGGTCTGGAGATGGAGCGTCAAGGGACGCAGGTTTCTTCGTCTTGTCAAAGTAATGGGTGAGAGATCATTGAAGATTAGAATTTTGGCACCTTTAAAGTCCAGCTTGGATTGGTTACGAGTGGCGAGTGTAAGCGCTTCCTTGCTGTCAAAGTAGTGGAACCGAACCACCACGTCCCTTGGGTTTGCACCTGCAGGGGGTTTAGGCACCAGTGATCTATGGGCCCTGTCTAAATGCCAATCAATATCTGGAACTTGGGGGGCCACCACGTTAAACAGGCTTAGAAGGTAGGAGCGGAGATCCCTGTCCTCCACTATTTCAGGAATGCCTCTAATCCGCAAGTTCTGCCTGCGTTCATGATTCTCGAGGTCTTCTTCTTGCTGACGATCTGCGGAGGTCTTCTTGTTGTGATTGGAGTTGAGAAACGGAGTGTTTAACAGCGGCGTTATCTTCCTCTAACACTTGAACATATTGGACCAGTTCATCAAATTTAGTCTCTAGGGTGTCCGTACGGCCGCCCAATTGGTCAATCTCACCCCTCAGCTCTTTGGCAAGCTTCCCAATTTCCTGAGTTATGGAATGAGTGATAGCTTTGAGCAGGGATTGAAGCTTAGCGTCTAGGACATCTGCCGTCAGCAAAGTGGGGGACCCCTGGGCTAGGGTGGGTGAGGGAGTGTCCAGGCAGTTCAAATCTGGTTCATGGCGAGTAGAAGGGTCTAAGGCAGGGTCTCCCTCCAGTTGGGAGGAGGGGATGGACTTGTGTAGATAACGGTCCATGGTGGATGAAGTTTGGGGGAGAAGTACAGAAGCGTAGGACTTTCTTTGGTCTCCTATCTTCCCCATGGGGTGCACGACCGGGCTGAGTAGGTGAGGATGCGACTCCCGGGGGTAGTAAAGCTGCAAATTGCTGAGAAGGAGCCTCAGGAAGGCGGGAGTGGGGGCATGGCCCCAAAATCACATGGTTGCCATAGGATGGGGGGGTTCACATGTTCTGGCAGTCAATAGGCCTGGGCAGATAGGCACAGGAGTAGAAGGGGGGGCAAGGAAGGTTCGGGGGGGTGGGGGCAAAACAGTCAGTCCAGGTGGACGTGGGGGGTAGCAGGGGCACAGGGGGGATAAAGAGGGGGGGTGGTACCTGTTAAGATGGCAGTACACTGCGTTGTGTATTTGTTAAATCCAGGTGGAGGCAATAACAACAGGGAAGAGCAGATCGAAATCCTCCAGGGACTTCCGGCAGGTTGCACCACAGATGGGGGGGGGGCGAGGATAGATGCTACCCCCCTCGATAGTAGTCCCCAGCACCTCCGCTTGGCAAGTGGGTCGACTAGGCCCGAGGTCTAAAGATGGCGGCCGGCCTCTTGTGCAGGGGGCTGTGCAGTAGGCCTCAGCGCGGCCGGAGTTGTCGGGGGCAGTTCAAGCCACCGCTGCTGGACGACCTTACCTCCGATAGCCGTGGAGGGATGTCAGCCATGTCTCAGGGCACCCGGGATGGCATGGAGGCCCGGGGACAAAGTAGGCCGCAAGATGGCGGCGGCGGTCCGGCGGGTAGGAATAGGCCGCGAGCCTGGATGGGGCTCGAGCGGCCGGCGAAACTCACAAAAACCTCCCCGGATAGCGCGGGAGGGCTTCGGCACCCAGCGGGGGGAGTCCAGGGCTCTCTCCCCTCACGGATCGTCCCGATGGTGGCGGATGAAGCGGCGGCTGTGTTGGAGCTCTGGCACAGCACGTCCGCTCCCGTCGACTTCCGGTCACCCCCCCCTTGCGCAGCGCTTTACAACATCGGGGAAGACAGTACAATTACAATACAATTCAATACAGGAGGGATCAGAGGGCCCCGCTCATTAGAGCTTACAGAGAAGGAAGTGAAACCTTTATGCATTTTCCAAATTTTTTCTATGCTGAATTGCTTGGTTTGTGACATATTTATTTTATTACCAACCACCCTTAAAATTAAAATTTCTACTGTACAACAAAATAAAACATTTAAGAGGAATCTATAGTTAGGGGTGTGACTGCATTTTGACCCTCTGGGGATTATTTACGAAAGGTAAATCCACTTTGCACTGCAAGTGCACTTGAAAGTGCGCTCGGAAGTGTAGTCGCTCTAAATCTAAGGGGTAGTTTTGAAATTAGTGGAAGCTCTGCTGATTTAATCCTCCAATCATGTGGAAGCTAAAATGCTGTTTTTTATTTTCCTTGCATGTCCCCCTCAGGTCTACAGTGACTTTACTTCCAATTGTACTTCCAACTGTACTTGCAGTGCAAAGTGAATTTTCCTTTAGTAAATAACCCCCAATGTGTTTGAGTGAACTGTGCGTTTTTTCACATTTATGAAAGTTTCCATTTACCATATTTTTGCATTTAGTTGATGTTAGAGGAGAAACATCTGGACAGTCTTCCAGTGGTCCGTTCCTTTTCTGCATGTTTCCATACTGCACTACAGTGGCCTCAATGCCTAAACAGAAATGTATTCTTATCATTATTGTTATTGATATATTGATAATTATTTGCAACAAATTCATTTTAAAAAACCCTCCAAGTAGACGTGTTGACCAAGTCGTTTCACTTGGGCAGATATGAGATGAGTAATTTACAGCTATTGTATGGTTGGTAGGTATAACATCTTCTGACTTTCCTATACCAGCACTAACAAGGAGATGTGATTAATCAAATCTCTTTCCTGAGAATGATATAATGATTTCCTTTTGATCTTTTTGACCACTTGCCAACCACGCTACAGCATAGTCTTCTGGTTCTGGGAGGGCATCAATAGATGTTCTCTCAGAACACTGCCCCCTGAGCGCCTCCTAGGGCATGCATCAGGTGCGCACTGGTACCTTTTTGTTCTTCGGACACAGCTGATCAGCATAAAGGGCCAATCACAGCCTTTTGCACGAGATCTGCTGTGTCTAACAGACTTGCCAGTTTATTGGCAGTCCTTTCTTCCTACGCTGTGTCTGTGATGATCAGTGCAGCCCCACCAGTGCCAATCAGTGCCCATCAGTGCAGCCTATCAGTGCCCATCAGTGCGGTCTATCAGTGCCCATCTGTGCCACCTATCAATGTCGCCTATCAGTACCCATCAGTGACGCCTATCTGTGCAGCCTCATCAGTGCAACCTTATCAGTGGTCATCAGTGCAGCTTATCAATGCCCATAAGTCAACAAAGCAGAAAAACTACTTATTTGCAAAGTTTTATAACAGAAACTAAGAAAAAAACATTTTTCCTAAATTTTGTTAGCAAAAAATAAAAAACCCAGTGGTGATCAAATACCACCAAAAGACAGCTCTATTTGTGCTAAGAAAAATGATAAAACTTCCATTTGGGTGGAGTGTTGCAGGATCACGCAATTGTTATTCAAAATGTGAAGGCACTGAATGCTAAAAATTGGCCTTGGCAGAAAGGTGCCTGGTATTGAAGTAGTCAAAAAAGAAAATGTCCCCCCTAAAAATTAGACAGAAGTAAGATAAGAATAATTCTAACTTTTTCTTTACCAGTAGTTTTTGCAAATACTTTTAGCAGCCAATTTTTACAGTAAGAGGGGGCCAAACATTATAAGTGGGTCCTTCAGTGCTCTGCAAGGTCAGTTTTAGGTAGCAATACCCTGTCTAAAAATCAATGGGGGTTATTTATGAAAGGCAAACCCACTTTGCACTACAAGTGTAAACTACAAGTGCAAAGTGCACTTGAAATTTCACTGAAAGTGCCTTTGGAAGTGCAGTCGCTGTAAATCTGAGGGGAAGATCTGAAATGAGGGGAAGCTCTGCTAATTTTATCATCCAATCATGTGCAAGCTAAAATGCTGTTTTTTATTTTCCTTGCATGTCCCCCTCGGATCTACAGCGACTTTACTTCCAAGTGCACTTTCAGTGCAATTTCAAGTGCACTTTGCACTGGTAGCTTGCACTTGTAGTGCAAAGTGGATTTGCCTTTCATAAATAACCCTCACTGTGTGCTTTCTTTGTTGATAAGTGATAATATGTTTTACTCAATGGGTTTGTTCCAACAAATAAGCATATATTTATTTACAATAAATTCTTACCATCGTAGGTTAATCCTCTAACGCCATTAAAATCTCCACACATTCCACATGTCTGATTAGCATATTTATCGCGGTTCAGTTTCAGCTAAATAAAAGAAGGAAGTGTTAATATTTATTTACCTATTAAATTTTGGCCTCAATACAACACACAAAGGAGTTTGAAAAAAAAATCTTTGGTTCAAATTTGCCTAAAACTTGCTACACGTTTGAAGCTACGATTTGTTTCTCAGTCCTACTGTCTAGGATTGATTTTCTAAAGAAGTAAGTTGTTGAATTTTACTTGAAAAAGCAGTTTACTTTTTACAATCATTCAGTCAGGATGAGCAAAGGATATTTTCACAGGTCATCTTGACATATGATAAAATACTTCTTTAGAAAATTACCCCAAACTGTGTTGAAGACGGTGAGTTACCATTATAAAAGCAGTACATTTTGAGGCCTCAGACACATACGTAAGTCAAATGCAGCATGCTTTTAAGGAAAAATGTCCCAAACCTAAGATGATTTTGATATGCTTATGAATTCTTTCTAAATTGCTTTGTTTCCATTCACATTATCACACATGCAGGAAAATAGAAGATTCAATAAGACATGCTGTGTATATCAAAACTTTCACCAAAGAAAAATAAATTAAAATTTGCAAAAAAAAAAGACACTTGAAGACCATTCCTTTTAACAATTTGATAAAAAAATAATGTTCTTTAGAAAGGAACATACATTCCACATTAATAATTATGCTATCAAAATGTGTGTTTCCCATAAATTGCCTCCAGCATTGTTCCTGTTTCTTCTTGTCAGAGGCTGACATTTTGCTGAAGTCCAGAGTCCCTGAGTAGCTGTAAATCTCTACAATGTCAGCAGATTGATCTCAACAAATTTGGCACAGTGCCTAAAAATAGAGAACAATCGAGCATGTGCAGAGTAGAGTGAGTTAGTGTATTACTGCATTTTAAACAGTAAAGGCACTTATATTTAATATTTTGCATATCTAAGCCTGCCAAAAGGGCCAGACTGAAGTGATCTAGTAGGACTTCATTTTCTGATTAAGTTCCACTTTAAGATCCAAATCAACTGAAACTCAATTCCCTGCCCTTCCTCACAGCTTCACAAATGCAAAAAACATCTTCAAATTCAAAAACCATCAGGAGGTTGATGCAACTTAGAAGAAATTTCATCTACAGTTCAGTGGAAGGGCATGGATATGGTCTGTTGTAGTTTCTCTAATTGTCCACTGCATGCCTCCATAGCTTTAGAGATAGATTCTGCTTATGTGCTGTTTGGGTTATGTGCCAACTCATCAAGGGGCACCCTGGGTAAGGATATACTAGGAAGGAGGAGAGATTCCTGAGGGGATGACTTCTGGAAAAAAGCAGTTAACAGATACTTGTTAAGCCAGGACATGTTGCCCTGAAGGCATCACCACACACAAGGGATAGCAGGTTGTTTCCCCTGGAAGATCAGTGCCCATGGTATGTGTTTAGACACTACCTCCCTTAGTCCAGATAGGAGTTAAAGAGTGGAAAATCACCCGTGACGAAACTTATAGCATTCTCAGTAGCATCTCAAATTGATCTTTAAAGCAAGCTAAATGCTCCTAAAAGCCAAACACATACAGCAGGTCTAGTTAAACAAACCATTAAATAGTCATATACCGTTGCCAGTTGTACCTTGTAGGTCAACATGCTAATCAGCGCTAATAAAAGAATGGTTCCATGGAATTATAGTAGAAATATAGGCAAAACTCTTTTTTTTTCATTTGTATAGAGTTTTTGCCATCTTCCTCCCATTGCAGAGATTTCCCTTCACTTCCTGTTCCAAAGCCAAACAGGAAATGAGAGGTAATCTCTGGAAATGAAGGGTATATTTTGGGGACCTCCAGGTCACCAGAACTAGTGTCACCATTGGAATATTTCCCCTTTATTACTTTTCTGGGGACAACCCAAAATTTGGGATTTTCTTTGACTTTTTCTTTCAATGTTAATTGTAAACAGGACAAACAGAGAGGGTCAATCTCCCTAACGGGGGCACAGACAGCAATAAAAAAATCCCTCTAATCCCTCTTGTCGTGGAAATTTGGCTGCTATGCTATGTTCACAGCCCCATTACCTACTTTGTGCTTTGCTTCCAATAAGCACCCATTTCCATCTTAATGATATAATGCTTTCAGGTTACCTTCCAACACATTCATCCCAATGACCAAACTCAACCATCCTTCTACGTTCTCAGTTCCATCCTTCTGCCTCCCCCTGGGGGCTCAACATCGCCTTTTATTATCTCCCAAAGAATGACAAACAGGAAGTCCTGCCCCCAACAGGCTGGACTTCCTTAGTACAGAAAATGACATCACAGGAAATGACATACATTAAAGGGGAGGGCATTCACAAGAGGAAATGCACACGCCCCCTTTTAGTCAGAATGGAGCACAGACCATAGTGCCTTTAAAATAAACAGTATGGGGTGAGCTCATTATGATTCTTAAAAGCTTGAGACAATCTGCGGGGACTTTGCTACTGGTGTTGTTAACATACGGTACAAGTATATTAACAAGACAGATACCAATGTCCTCTCATTAAAGCAGATATGTATCCAAAAAGGATAACGTAGCCACACAGAGATAAAATAATATGTCTATCTCGTTATGTAGACTTCGCTTCTCTAATGCCCATATTCATTTGAAGGCAAGAAGCCCAGCGCATTGCGCTTGATGCCTACAAACATCCACAGACACAGAGAACACGTCTCAAATCCGATGAGAAGGTTTTCATACTGACTTTTTACCACTGGTCTCGATTTGACCCAAGTGCGCTCTGATAGAGCGCTCCTCTGTCAAACCAGACACAGGGAGACAGATGGCAAACTATAAAACACACATCCTAGAATAAAATGTTATACAATCAAATTTTCCACAACACTCTCCACTCTATCCAAAACTAAAAAATAAACAGTTTTGCCTTTAGTTATACCTTAAGTATAATATTGGAACTTATAAATAAGTATTTTAAAATATTAAAGCGGGAGTCCACCGGGACTCCGCGTTTTTTTTTTTTTTTTTAAAAAGCCAGCAGCTACAAATACTGCAGCTGCTGACTTTTAAATAGTGACACTTACCTGTCCAGCGCGCCCGCGATGTCGGCACCCGAAGCCGATCGCTCGCTCGGCTGCCGGGTCCCGCCGCCATCTTGGGTATGGGAATCAGGAAATGGAGCCTTTCGGCTTCATTTCCCGGTTCCCTACTGCGCATGCGCGAGCCGCGCGGCGCAATCCGGACGGTCCCCGCTGCCTCTGGGAGCTGTGTGTTTCCCAGCAGGCAGCGGGGCACTTGCTGAAGGGGGCGGGCGCTTGCGGAACGGGGGCGTAACCTACGCCCGTTCCGCAGAGAGCTAGCCCGGAAGTGGGTGCAGTTACCTGGATTATCCAGGTAACTGCACCCCCCTCCCACCTGAAAGGTGCCGATTGTGGCGCCGGAGGGGGGGGGGGGGATTCCGATGAGCGGAGGTCCATTTTAGGGTGGACCTCTGCTTTAATAAGAGAATTAAATAAATGTTGCATTATCTAAAATGTTGCTCTCTTTATTTGAAATCCTCATATTCTTAAATCATAGTTTTGCTTTGGATATTGAAAGAGCAACACATTTTTCAATTTAAAAAGATAAAATATGTAACTGATAAAATGTAACCATATTGTAGGAATACAATAAATGATTAGTGGCTGACAAAGTTTGATGAATTAGATCCCACTGACTAGTGAGGGTGCAGGCTGGGAAAAGGTTTGTCCAGACCCAAAGCATGTTTAGAAATACTAAGAGATAACTTGCTTGCCCTACCTGACCCAAGTGGTTAGCAGGTAAAAGCAGCCTCAGCTCAATTCATGATTAAGCCCCAGGGAATGTGGGGCGAAACATGTTTGGAGTAGGGTTCGGGTCGAACATGAGTTAGAACATTATCTGTTCACCCGTTTGCCGAGTAACAAACAATTTGGGGTGTTCGTGGCAAATTCAAAAGCCACGGAACACCCTTTAAAAGTCTATGAGAAAAATCAAAAGTGCTAATTTGAAAGGCTTATATGGAAGTTATTGTCATAAAAAGTGTTTGAGGACCTGGGTCCTGCCCCAGGGGACATGTATCAATGCAAAAAAAAGTTTTAAAAACTGCAGTTTTTTCGGGAGCAGTGATTTTAATAATGCCTAAAGTGAAACAATAAAAGTATAATATTCCTTTAAATTTCGTAACCTGGGGGGTGTCTATAGTATGCATGTAAAGTGGTGCATTTTTCCCGTGTTTAGAACAGTTTGAGTGCAAAATTATATTTCTAAAGGAAAAAAAGTCATTTAAAAGTACTATCGCTAGCGCCGACTATAATGAATTGTCGGTCCAATACACATAAAAGTTCATTGATAAAAACAGCATGGGATTTCCCCACAGGGGAACCATCGAACCAAAATTTAAAAAAAAAATGCTTGGTGGTCCCCCCAAATTCCATACCAGGTACTTCAGGTCTGGTATGAATATTAAGGGGAACCCCGTGCCAAAATTTAAAATAAAAATGGCGTGGGGTCCCCCCAAAAATCCATACCAGACCCTTATCCAAGCACGTAACTTGGCAGGCCACAGGAAAAGAGGGGGGGGGTTGAGAGAGTGCCCTCCCTCCTGAACTGTACCAGGCCACATGCCCTCAACATTTGCTTTGGTGTAGCAGCCCCCCCAAAGCACCTCATCCTCACAACCCTTGCCCGGTGGTTGTGGGGGTCTGCGGACGGGAGGCTTATCAAAATCTGGAAGCCCCCTTTAACAAGGGGACCCCCAGATCCCAGCCTCTCCATGTGAATTGGTAATGGGGTACAAATGTACCCCTAACATTTCACAAAAAAAGTGTCAATAATGTAAAAAAAGACAAGAGACGTTTTTTGACAATTCCTTTATTAATTTCTTCTTCTTTCCCCACTTCTTCTTCCATCTTCTTTCTTCTGGTCTTCCTTCGGTGTTCTTCTTCCTCCATTTTCTTCTTTCCCGCTTCTTCCTCCGGTCTTCTCGTCCAGCATCTTCCTCTGGCTTCTTCTCCTTTATGTCCACCGCACGATCCGCCTCAGTGGGAGTCTTACGCTATGTGACGCTTCTGTTGAAGTGACAGTTCTTATATAATGGAGGGCGGGGTCACCCGGTGACCCCACCCCCCTCTGACGCACGGGGACTTCCCTATGGCTTTCCCCATGTTGTCATTTTACACTCAGACTGTTATAAACACAGGAAACATGTGCCACTTTACAGGCATACTATAGACACCCCCAGGTACAAAATGTAAAGGAATATTATACTTTTATTGTTTCACTTTAAAGAGGAAGTAAACCCTGATGAGTTTACTTCCTCTTTCTTTCCCTGCAAAGGTAAAGCATATAAGCCTTTAAAATTAGCACTTTTGATTTTTCGTGTTCGTGTCCCATAGACTTTAACGATGTTCGTACAAGGTTTTTGCCTGTTCGCGTGTTCTGGATGCGAACTGAACGGGGGGTTGTTCGGCCCATCCCTAGTTAGGAGCATTGTATCAATTAAGCTGAGGCTGCTCTTACCTGCTAACCACTTGGGTCGGGTGAGGGGTGCGGCAGCCAGGCTATCGCTTCCTATTTCTACAGCATAGATTGTAGGAATAAATGTATTATTATTCATTAATGAATAAAGAGATCATACAGCTATCTACTATATAATAAATACAAGTATAATTACCAGTATACTATCTTCTCTATTCCACATGAAGTAAAAGTCACTAGAATAGGCAATCTTCACATAATCGCCAATTCTGTCAATCAGAACCCCGGACTCATCAACAGGTGTTTCAGTAACCCTGTAAGTACAAATTAATAAATTATCATTTTATTTGTCATTTAACATTTCTGAAAAGAACACTAACTAAAATTAAAGAAATCACTCACAGGTCTCCATCCATTGTAATAGAATTAGTAGAAAGTTCTATTACTACTTCATGGATCTTTATGGAAATGTAACTGATGACTGGACCAAAATCGTCTTCAGTGCGTTGGAACAAAATGTGGAAGTCCTCTTGACTCCCTTTACAATGGGAAGCAAAGACATACTTGCACTTGCCTGGGTAGTAGTAAAAGTCACCATCATAGGTCATGAAGTGGTAGTTTCCCCAGGTACTGCAAACCTGTTCAGTGTGACTTGTGAATTGTGCTGTGTGTCAGAGGAGAGAGGGAGATCAGCAAAGTTTAACAGTAAGGAGAACTTTCTTTTACAATAAAAGTAGGTTTCTTAACCCCTTGATGCCAGCCGTAGGCATATATGCAACCTCTTGGTGGGTAGGCCTTGAGGCCAAGCTGCCACATATATGCAGCCCTGTATTTACAACTTACCTTGCTGAGAACATGCTCCCTGTGCACTCCCGGCATGGTAGCTGTCAAAGATCGGTAAGCTCCCGATGCATACAAACGATCGGGAGCTTTCCGAACATGTGACAGCTGTGACAGCCAATTACAGTGGTCACATGACCCAAATGCCCGCCTCTGACCCTGCCTTTTAGAACTCTTAAAGTGTCAGGAGGTAGTTGGCACAAAGGGATTCATTTACTTTGTGGCAATAATAGATGAAAAAACAGCTAATTATTAAAGTGATACTAAAGTCTCATTTGTTTTTTGTTAAAAATAACAAACATGTCTTTACTTACCTGCTCTGTGCAGTGGTTTTGCACAGAGCAGCCCCAATACTCCTCTTCTCTGGTACCTCGCCAGCGCTCCTGGCCCATTCCTCTTTTTGAGTGCCCCCACAGCAAGCAGCTTGCTATGGGGGAACCCGAGCTGAGCCGCAGCTCCTTGTGTCCATTCAGACATGGAGCTGTGGCTCTGTCCCCCCCCCCTTTCTCTCATCATTGGCTCACTGACTTTGATTGACAGCAATGGGAGCTAATGGCGCTTCGCTGCTGTCTCAGCCAATGAGGATGAAGAACCCCAGACAGCCGAGTTTCTCACGCAACATCGCTGGATCGAGATGGGGCTCAAGTAAGTATTCGTGGGGGGCTGCTGCACACAGAAGTTTGTTTTTTTTAATCCTAGAATGCATAGAATACATTAACCACTTAAAGACCAGGCCTCTTTATTAGATGTGGTGTTTACAAGTTAAAAACTGTTTTGTTTGGCTAAAAAATTACTTAGAACCCCCAAACATTATACATTTTTTTTATAACATCCTAGAGAATAAAATGGTGGTAGTTGCAATACTTTCTGTCACACCGTATTTGCGCAGAAGTCTTACAAGCTCACTTTTTTTTTTTTTTAATCAACTTTTTTGAATTGAAAATTAAGACAACAGAAAGGTTAGCCCAATTTTTTTTTATATTGTGAAAGATAATGTTACACCATGTGAATTGATACCCGACATGTCACGCTTCAAAATTGAGCCCGCTCGTGGAATGGCGGCAAACTTTTACCCTTAAAAATCTCCATAGGTGACATTAAAAAAATTCTACCAGTTGCATGTTTTGTGTCACAGAGGAGGTCTAGGGCTAGAATTATTGCTCTCGTTCTACCGATCCCAGCGATACCTCATGAGTGGTTTGAACACTGTTTTCATATGCGGGCACTACTCACGTATGCTATTCCAAGTACCATAATTGTCAGTGGAGAACAAGAGGTGTCCCTGTGCTGACCCTACTCGAGCAAGAACCTCTCCCTGGAGGGGAGAAGCAGGATATCTGTCCCTCACCTATCCACACCAAGATGGTTGCCAGCGGTCATCAGATGTTGCAGTGTCCAATCAGACAGCTGCAACCTCTGTGATAACTATGGAATCTCATAAGGAACAGTTTTCATGTAAACATTCTGCTCCATCTGTATAACAACACATCACCATATTGCACCTGGTTACATACACACACAGTTGTTTGCGTCAGAACCACTTTTCTTTCTATAAAAGTCAATAGGTATGCAAATGCAAGTTAAAGCAGGTTCCTCAGCAGGAGGATTTCGGAAGCATCCCAAAATGCAAGTTAAAATGCACTTGAAAGTATGTTGCAAGATGCTGAGACAAAAGTAACTGTTTGTGGCAACCGGTCCATAGGGGGCACAGGGGTGCTGTCCCCCTAATTTCCATGCGGGGCACCGGGCTCAGTGGTTTCTTTGAGTTTTTTTTTTTTCTAGGAAGCACATGATTAGAGCCTGAGGCTCTAATTGGTTTAAAAAAGGTTGGGCTCAGGGCACAGAGCACTGAGACCCCTGAATCCACCCACTTGTGACAATAGCAAATCAATATTCGCTATTGCCTTCCGGCTTCTCCTCCTGGTCAATCAGGACAGGAGGCGGATCTTAACACTGGATTATTATTATACATGATTTACAGTATATAGCATCAACAGTTTGCACAGCTCTTTACAACATAAGGGCAGACAGTACAGTTACAATACAATACAGGAGAAATTAGAGGGCCCTGCTTGTTAGAATTTTTTAATCGAGGAGGGAGGGTCAAGTGATACAAAAGGTAAAAGTACAGTTGTTAGGTGAAGGCAGAATAGGCTTCTCTGAAGAGAAGGGTTTTCAGGGATAGTCTAAAAGCAAGCAGGGTAGGAGATAGTCAGACAGATTGGGAGTTCCATAGGATAGGAGAGGCTCTGGAAAAGTCCTGGAGGTGAGCATGGGAGAAGGTGAGAGCAGGAGGTCTTGGGATGAACAGAGAGAACAAATGGGTTGGTATGTTGAGACTAGGTTCACGACGTAGCTGGGGGCCGAGTTTTGAATGGCTTTGTAAATTGTTGTTAGAATTTTGAATTTAATTTGTTGGGTGAGTGGAAGCCAGTGGAGGGATTGACAGAAAGGAGTAGCAGACACTGAGTGGTTGGTAAGATGGATGAACTTAGCAGCAACATTCATGATGGACTGAAGGGTAGATAGCCTATAAAAGGTAATCTGGTGAGGAGATAGTTGCAGTAGTCAGGATGACCAGGGAGTGAACTAGGAGCTTTGTGGTGTCATTGGTTAGGAAGGGGTGTATTTTGAAGATGTTGTGGAGATTGAGGTGGCAAGATTCTGAAAATGTTTGGACATGGGGTGCAAAAGGATAATTCTGAGTTCAGTATTACACCTAGAATCTTGGCATGCAGGGACTTGCTCATAGTAGTGCTATTGATCTTGACAGAGAAATCAGGGTAAGAGGCATGTGGAGGAGGAAATACTATGAGCTCAGTTTTGGATAGATTGAGTTTGAGGAAGTGGTGTGACATCCAGGCCGATATGTCTGTAAGTAAGTTAGTGATATGTGAGGAGACTGAAGGAGTGAGCTGAGGAGTAGAGAGATAGATTTGGGTGTTGTCAGCATAGAGATGGTATTAGCAGCCATGAGAGGCTATTACCTGACCCAAGGAGGAGGTGTAGATGGAAAATAGAGAATAGAGAAGAGAGGTCCAAGAACCGAACCTTGGGGGACCTTGACAGAGAAAGGAAGAGGGGAGGAGGAAGTAGAGTTGTAAGTGACACTGGAGGTGCGGTTAGACAAATAGTATGAGAACCAGTGAAGAGTAGAGTCACAGAGACCAAAGGTGTGTTTTTTTTTTTTTAAGAGGAGGGAGTGGTCCACTGTGTCAAAGGCAGCAGAGTGGTCTAAGAGTAGGAGTACAGAATAGTTTCCATTGGATTTAGTGGTTAGCAGATTGTTTGTGAGTTTTAGGAGAGCAGTTTCCATGGAGTGTTGAGGGCAGAATCCAGACTGAAGGGGATCAAGAAGATTATTCTTGGTGAGGTGGTCGCTCAGTCGGTTGTAAACCAGACTTTCAAGGAGTTTAGATAAAAAGGGAAGCAAGGAGATGGTACATAGGATGTTAATATTCATAGGCTTTTTAGGAATGAGGGTGATTAATGCATGTTTAGAGAGCTTGGGAAGATGCCAGAGGAAAGGGAGAGAATAAAGATGTGAATTAGAGAGTGTAGAATAGAGCCAGAGGGTGAACCTAACATGGTCCAGGGGGCAGGTAGTAAGGTGAACATTAGAGAAAAATTTAGCAACCTTTTTTATAGTGGCGGGGTTGAATGAAGGAAGTAATGATTGTACCTGTGGGCATAGGGTGTTAAGTGGAGAAGCCATCCGTACAACGGTGATCTCCTCACAAATTGTATCAATCTTATGTTTGAAGTGGTTGGCGATCCCCTGGGCAGTGAGTGAGTTAGTGGGTGGAGGCAGGGAAGGATGAAGTTGAGAGTTGAAGGTAGAGAAGAGTTGATGGGACAGGATGATACGTTTTTAATCAGAGTGATAAAATCTGCTTGGCAATGAGTAGGCAGGAATTGTATTTTGGAGGGAAGATTTATATTGGTTGCAGTCTTTATGAGACTATAGCCCCAAACGCGATCAGAATTTGTAGAAACTTTCCCTTGGATTTTTGTACAAAGGGCGTTGGCCGTAAGTTTGTATTGCATAGACATGATCAGACTTTTTAGGCAACAAACACAAACGTAGTGATGTTTTAACGTATTGACGACACTTCAAAAGAGGACGCTCAATTACTCCAGCGCCACCTTTGGTCAACTTCTGTATTGTTGTCTGATCTTCTGCATTGGTTCTGAGCATGTGTGTTTGTACTTTGTACAAAAGTCCGATGATTTTGTGTACACACGATCGGACTTTGCTCCATCGGACTTATGTTGTCAAAAAGTTTGTCTGTTCGCACAGCCAACAAAAGTCAGATGAAAACCGAAAAAGTTTGTCCGATGGAGCGTACATACGGTCAAATGTTGCCCCAAAACAGCTAATTTGCATGTTTGTTGTCAAAAAGTCTGATCGTGTGTGCAGGCCTTTAGTCTTACACGACAGGCATACAAGAGCATGGCTATGTTTTTTCAGACTTCTGACAGTGACATCGGTCTGCCAAGGTTGTAGGGGTCGTGGCCTGATTCTGTGTATAGAGAGTGGGGTGAGCTTGTCTAGGGAGGAGGACAGTGAAGTTTTGTAGACAGAAGTGGCTAAGTTGGGGCAGGACAGGGATTATATTTTGTCACAGAGGTGGTCAGTAGCAGAGTAGAGAAGAGAAGGGTTGAGGTGGCAAAGTTTTCTAACTGTTAACTGTTAGGCAGCTGGAGGGGGAGGAGGTAAAACTAATAAGGTAGAAAAAGAGGGAAAGGATAGTTAGAGTGGATGCACAGAGTGAATAGGTGGGAGAAAACAAGATCAAGGTTTTTCCCATCAGCCTGAGTAGAAGCGTGTATCCATTGCTTCCCATCAGCCTGAGTAGAAGCGTGTATCCATTGCTTCAGGTCAAAGGACCAGGTTAGACTGAGAGTCGGAAGTTTGGAAGTAGCAGGAGTGGATTAGCCGGGAGGAGAAGTCGAGGAAGCCATGACCGTGGATGCGGTGAGTGCAAACCTGGCAGGGTGTTTGTTTGTTGCCCCTCCACCCACCCCCCGCACTCAAAAAAAAAAATTGAGCATCAACCGCCACTGCTCCATCGCTAACATCCAATAGTGTTCTTGTTTTGGTGGATGGAAGACTGAAGGTCCTGTTTCCTTTTTATGTTAAAATTACTCTACCTTGGCTTTAGTGTTTACATTCCTAAAGAATATGTAAAACCAACATTTCATATTCCTGATATGTGCCTGCTGTACCATGTGCTTGTATGCAGTGCCAGGATAAAGTCACCCCGGGGCGAACATGCCAAACTGCACTCCACACCCTCCCAAGATGTATGAGCTTTATGAGAGAGCAAAAATCCCCCCACAAAAACAATGAGCACTAATCTGCATGCTTACACCCTAAGCATAAATTCCCCCTTCTCCCTCTACAAATCCGCCCCCCCTGCTGAAATCCCTCCTCCCAGCACAAATCTTTGTGTTCCCATCCCCCCCAAATCCCCCTCCTAGCACATATATTCTTCCCCCCTCCCTACACAAATCCCTCTAAATCACCACTCTTAGCAACCCCTTCCTCAGATTTCCCCTAGAACAGTACTTACCTGCATGTTACCCCCAAATTCTCCCCTCCAACACAAATCACCTCCTCCCCAATCTCCTTGTTGCACTCTCCCCCACCTCTCCTGCTCACCCCGTGTCCCGGTGCTGCTTGTTTGAAAAAGTATCCTATTCTCTTTGTATTGCTTCATTTGTGTGAAATCCCTGGTGTTCCTAAAAGTCCTTCTGCTTTTCTATAAAAAACTGACCACACTAGACATGAGAACGCAACATGCTCAGTTCTCCAGCTATGCTGTGAACTCATCCTGCTCTCCTCCAATGATTCAACTTGTCCTAAAAGCCCCCCCCCCCCCCCATTCCACCGCATACAGTCATTCACTGCAAAGTTCAGTATACTGCTGATTCTCATCCCCAGCTCTTATGCAGCTGAGAACAGAGGGAATCACTTATAAAAAAAGGGAAAACGTATTTATAAAGTTTTGTTTTATATATATACACAAATGTTTTGCCTTTCATTTCTATTTTTAATGCAGTTTGTTGTTTTACAAGGTGGGTGTTTACATATATTTTAACTATAATATACATTTTTATTGTCTTCTTTTATATTATCAGAATCATAAAAATGGCTTATGCAGTATAAATGAAAATAAATGGTCTTGAGATAACTTAAATATATTATTGCACACCTACAAACTGTTAAAAAATAATTATTTCTCTATAATGTATTGGTGGATGAGAATGAGCTTCCTCAGATTTATAGGCATAAAATTTGCTGTAATCCAAGCTGAATACAGATCTCTTGGATTTGGTGTGCCTATCTTTATCTGTAATTGATAAGGAGAATTAACAAAACAAATGTTTTCCCCTTAAAAAGCTACCACCAAGATTACTAAACAAAATCTTTTCTTCCTGTAAATTCTTCAGTATGTCACCCAGCAAAATTGGCATAAAAATAATGATATAAAAACAATTGCGCACAGAGTTGCACAGTAGCAGTAAAGATTTAAAATACTTACGTATAGGAGCTGGTTTTGGTTTTGGTATTATGGTAACAGACCCAAAACGACCTAAAACAAATAATATTTTTACAGCATCCAATTTGGATTGCACCAAAAATAAAACAAAAAAACTCTTGATTTAGCTGCTGACATTATTACAGGACAGGTAATAACAGGTAATCCACCGATCATGCTAATGTTTCTTGTTTTAATGCCCTGTACACACGGTCGGAAATTCAGTCGGAAAAAGTCAGATTGGATTATGTTGTCGGAAAATCCGAATGTGTGTGGGCTCCGACGGAAAAAGTTTGAGAGCTGGATCTAAAATTTTCCAACAACAAGATCCAATCGGACTTTTTCCGATCGTGTTTAGAGAATTCTGACTGACAAAGTTGCACGTATGCTCAGAATAAATTACAAGACAAAAGCTGTTGGCTACTGGCCTCTTTACAGTCCTGTTGTACGTGTTGTACATCACCTCGTTCTGAACGATCTGATTTTCCGACAACTTTGTCCGACCGTGTGTATGCAACACAGGTTTCGCCAAAATCTGTCAGAAAAAATCTGACGGATTTTGTGGTCGGAATGTCTGACCGTATTTACAGGGCATAACACTGAGCAGTATAAACAGTAGATTTTCTTCCATTTATTCTTGCAATGTACAGTACAGTTGGACTCTGCTTCTCTGTATCCCTAGGTTTTGTCCTGCTTCTTCTCCCTTTCAGCTTTGTTACATTTACTGGCAATTCCTGGCTGTCATTTTGACAGCTGGGACATATTTTCTGCCACACATCTTGTAATTATCCTATTAAAGCAAAACTCCCTTTTTTATATATATATTTGTGCTCCCCACTATAGTACAAAAAAGTTCTACTTCCCTCTTCACATCCCAGAGCTCACTTTGGAATCCACTGTTGTCCAATGTCATTGGTTCTCTTTTGGGGAGAACCATTGCACTCTCCATAAAGAAGTGCTGCAAAGTCCAGGAGGAAAGACTGCCATGGCTGCCGCTGGGAAAGGAGGAGATGCTCCAATGATGTCACTGTATCAGCAAGAAGACTGCTGTAAAAATGTATGTATAGTTTTTTTTTCTTTTATATGGGGGCTTCAAGGAAGTAGGCAAGGGGAAAAAACTCCATATTGGAGTTTTGTTGTAATTGCTAAACCTTCGATATCGCTTGCCAACTGTTTATTTTGGTGAAATATCGCTATTTTTGTTAATGAGTTGATTATTTAAATGCTTGCAGTAAAAAAAGTAAATGTACGATTTGTGAAAAAACAATCTAAGCGCTCATCGCCACATCCAACTACTCCCATTGGCCACTGGCATATGCTTAAAGTAGTGACATATAAATGTCATGGGGTATCTTTGGCAAATGGACTGTGATTGAGAGCCTGGCTACACCTTCCAAAAACCCAATGAGCCATTAAAAGGATCTCTGGATATAGACTAGAAAAAAACTTTATCTACTGATCTACTAGTGAGCTTTTTCTAAGTTTAGTTGTTCAAATGTGGCATCAGTTTCTGTAAACATTGGCAAAGAAAAGCATTGCTTTAAGGACAACATCTTCTTATGAAGATTTAATATTCACAATGAGTTTTGTCATACCTTTATCATTATTGTCAGCAGGAAATATGGGGTGATTCGAGCTGGATCCAGGTCCATTTGGATTCATTTGCTTATCTATATATTTAAAGGACAGGGTCAATTAAGAAGAAACTGTTTTATTAGAGCAACCCCAAGTTTGCCATTCTAGTTTAAATCATTTATTCTTAAAGTGGAAGTAAACCCATCGATTTAACAGTTTCAAAAAACAGTTACATTTGCGGCACATGCCGGGAACGTAACTGTCACATTAGATGTGCTTTCAACCAAACTAAAAACAATCCAATGGCTGGTCTCATAACTGATCACATGTGCAGCATTATGGCAGTTGACGATTAATCCCTTCATGCCAACCTAACACAAATACAGTATGCGGCTCCACTGTACTCGGCTTTTTTTTCATGGGGCTGCATTTTTTCCTTTGTGATGGGAGCGCATCTCACGGCGTGGCCTGTGCCCCGTACTAAAGATTGGGATCCAGAACTAGCAAATCCAGGTCACCTAATAGCTGTGATAGCTTCTGATTGGCTATCACAGTAATCCAGTAATCAGTCACTGTGAAGCCCGCCCCTGTGTTTTCTCACTGTGAATGGAGGAGAGAGATAAATTGTATCTCTCTCTCTCCTTGCAAAGTAAAAAAAAAAAAAAAGTGTGTAAAAATAAATAAAAATAAAATGATAATAATAATAATAATAATAATAAAATAAAACAATACAAAAAAAATACTTGAATCAAGGTTGGGTGGGGTCAAGGTCAGGGTCAATGGTCAGGGTTCGTATATTTTTTTTTTTTGGACAGTATTTTTTCTTTTTTTCTGTTTTTAAATTAGTATTAGTGTCAGTGAGTTTTAGTAAGGTAAAAAAAAAAAGCAAAATGCGCACCTTTGTTTTTGGGCTGTGCTACGGGTACAAACAACAACCTAACATATACATGTGTGGTATTGCTGCGATCGTCAGAGGCAGGAGAATTTAATTTGGGTTGTTTTTTTGGTGGAAGGTTATGGTAATAGTAAGAAATATACAGCTAAATTAAAAAATGTTGACTTTTTTATTTTATTTTACTATTTTAGGCCAGTTTTCCATTGATAATGAAAAATATATAAATAAATCAGGAGATATACATTACTATTTACCACCAAATGAAAGCCCAATTTGTCCTGAAAAAAATTCAGTATACTCCACCTAGATGCACAAAGTAGTCGTGATGATATGTACAGTTTTACAAACCCATGTCAAAGTTGCAAAATTGTGCTTAGGCATTAAGATTTGATTTACCCTTAGGCACAAATGGGGTTAAACAGAGGCCAAGATGGCAGCTACCTTGACTGAAATTGATAGCGAGGGTTTACTTCCACTTTCAGTAAGCAACCCATATTTTAGTAAAAGCAGCACTGGTATAAAAATAAATTGGCACAAAAATAGTACTTGTAAATTACTTACTGCCAGGTGCTGGTTTTGGCTTTGACTTAAAAGCACCTGAAACAGATTATATATTATACAGACATTCTTACATCAAATTACATCAAAAAAGTGCACCACATAAAAAACAAAACCCTGGAGTTAACTACTGAAGTTTATTATCATTACAGAATGTCTTATGAATCATATTGATATCTACGATTTTATCAGAATGTGAATAGTTGATTTTGTGAACTTGTTTTCTTCTATGTGTTCTTCCAACAACCTCAATGTATTACCACTTTGTTTCTCCATGCTGCAACTAACAAGAAGTAACTAAGGGAAAAGATGATAACCTGTCCATACGTTGAATGAATTGTTTTTATATATACTGTGTATCTATATATATCTATAGCTATATATCTATATCTATATACAGTATATATATATATATATATATATATATATATATATATATATATATATATATACACATATACATATATATATATATATATATATATATATATATATATATATATATATATATATATATATATATATATATATATATATATATATATTTATATATACACACACACACACACACACACACACACACACACACACAGTATCTCACAAAAGTAAGTACACCCCTCACATTTTTGTAAATATTTTATTATACCATATTTCATGTGACAACACTGAAGAAATGCCAATTTGCTACAATGTATAGTAGTGAGTGTACAGCTTGTATAACAGTGTAAATGTGCTGTCCCCTCAAAATAACTTAGCACACAGCCATTAATGTCTACACTGCTGGAAACAAAAGTAAGGACACCCCCTAAGTGAAAATGTCTAAATCGGGCCCAATTTGCCATTTTCCCTCCCCGGTGTCATGTGACTCGTTAGTGTTACAAGGTCTCAGGTGTGAATGGGGAGTAGGTGTGTTAAATTTGGTGTTATCGCTCTCACTCTCTCATACTGGTCACTGGAAGTTCAACATGGCACCTCATGGCAAAGAATTCTCTAAGGATCTGAAAAAAAATAATTGCTGCTCTACATAAAGATGGCCTAGGCTATAAGAAGATTGTCAAGACTCTGAAACTGTGCTGCAGCACGGTGGCTAAGACCATGCAGTGGTTTAAACCCCCTGACGGTCTTCCCGAGTCTGGCTCGGGGTGGAATTTTTATACCAAAAGCGGTAACCCCGAGCCAGACTCGGGACTGCATCGCTGGATCCAGGAGGAAGTTTACTTACCTTCTCCCTCGGATCCAGCATTGTCTCACCGCTGTACGAGCAAGCCGTGTCTCGTTCAATCTATCACATCGCCGATCTCCGCTCCCTGCGAGCGTTGCGACGCACGGGGACAGAGATCGGCGCCAAATTCAAAAAGTAAAACACACAGTATACATACAGTATAATTTAATATTACAGATTACATTGCTGTATGTAAATATTTCACATGCCCTTCGTCCCTAGTGGTCTGTCCAGTGCCCTGCATGCAGTTTTATATTATAAAAACTGTTCTTTATGCCTGGAAACTGGAGATTGTCCATAGCAACCAAAACTGTCCCTTTACATCAAAAATGATTTTAGACCAGCTAGAAAACAGCGATAATAAATTGGAATCACTCGCAGAATTGAGGGATAGCGATTTGTGGGGAGATCCGTCATCAGATACTGAAAAGTAATGACAGCGACAATTCTGCAACTGAGCAAATTTCAGTGTTTTTGATTTGATTACATTATTGAATAATTCTTATTATTGTTATATTATTATTTGGTACAATTATTTATAATTATTTATTATATTATAATTTATGATTTCATTTTTCAAACTTTATTATACCTGGGATGTCTGCTAGACTCTGGTTTGGACAGATTTAAGAGAGTTATTCCTAAGAATTACAGGACTGCAATATAAAACGCCAAATTTTCATGCAAAATAATGGTACCGCTTTTAGCACCTAAAATCCAAAATAATCGTACCGCCAGGGAGGTTAACAGGACAGGTTCCACTCAGAACAGGCCTCGCAATGGTCAACCAAAGAAGATGAGTGCACATGCTCACCGTCATATCAAGAGGTTGTCTTTAGGAAGTAGACGTATGAGTGCTGCCAGCATTGCTGCAGAGGTTGAAGGGTGGGGGGTCAGCCTGTCAGTGCTCAGAGCATACGCTGAACGCTGCATCAAATTGGTCTGCAGAGCTGTCGTCCCAGAAGGAAACCTCTTACAAAAATGGTGCACAAGAAAGCCTGCAAACAGTTTGCTGAAGATATGCAGACCAAGGCCGCGTACACACGAGAGGATTGTTCGTCCAACTTAGTCCGCTGAAACGTGTTTCAGCGGACAATCCGCTCGTGTGTGGGCTTCAGCGGACTTTTTCAGCGGACAGTCTGGCGGACTAAGTCTTTCGGAATTTCCGTAATTTTGTCCGTCCAAACTTGGTTTCAGCGGACAGTCCGCTCGTGAGTAGGCAAGTTGGACGGACTAAGTATGGCGCATGCTCAGAAAGGATTTACACGGCCAAAGGTTGCATTGCAGTGTATTGGACGTCATATTTCTAGTCCCGTCGTACGTGCTGTACACGTCATCGCGCAAGCTTTCAGCGGACTGTCTGTTCGTCGTGTGTGGTCAAGTCCGTTCATTCAAAAGTTGGACGGACTGTCTGTCGGATTGTCGGACGGACTTAGTTGGGCAGACAATCCGCCCGTGTGTACGCGGCCTAAGGACATGCATTAGTAGAACCATGTCCTGTGGTCTGATGGGACCAAGATAAAATTATTTGGTTCAGATGGAGGCAAGCATGTGTGACGTCAACCAGGTGAGGACAAGACAAGTGTGTCTTGCCTACAGTCAAGCATGGTGGTGGGAGTGTCATGGTCTGGGGCTGCATGACTGCTGCCGTGATTGGGGAGCTTCAGTTCATTGAGGCAACCATGAATGCCAACATGTACTGTGACATACTGAAGCAGAGCATGACCCCCTCCCTTCAGGATCGTTATCATGTTGAAATACTGCCCTGCAGCCCAGTTTCCAAACACAACTCCAAGACGACCCCTGCCTTGCTAAAGAAGCTGAGGGTAAAGGTGATGGACTAGCCAAGAAGGTCTCCAGACCTAAACCCTACTGAGCATCTGCGGGGCATCCTCAAATTGAAAATGGTGGAGCACAAGGTCTCTAACATCCACCAGGTTCATGATATCATCATGGAGGAGTGGAAGAGGACTCCAGTGGCAACCTGTGAAGCTCTGGTGAACTCCATGCCCAAGAGGGTTAAGGCAGTGCCGGAAAATAATAGTGGACATACAAAATATTGACGCTACGGACCCAATTTGGAAATTTTCACTTAGGGGTGTACTCACTTTTTGTTGCCAGCAGTTTAAATATTAATAGCTGTGTGTTGAGTTATTTTGATGGACAGCAAATTTACACTGTTATATAAGCTGTACACTCACTACTTTACATTGTAGCAAAGTGTAATTTCTTCAGTGTGGTCACTTGAAAAGGTACAATAAAATATTTAGAAAAATGTGAGGGGTGTACTCACTTTGTGTGATACTGTATATATATATATATATATATATATATATATATGCCACAGGTAGGTACAGCCCCCGCAAAGACTACACCAGGTATTTTTATTGTTATCTTCATTTTTTTAATGTGGATCTGGGGCATATCACAGATGCCATGACAAACCTCATCGAATCTCCTCTCCAACAGCTCTGTGGCTGCATTTATTGGCAAATTCTGGTTGTCATACTGACAGCCTGGAGTTATTTTCAAACACACATATTGTGTCCCCCATAATAAAAAAAATATTGTCAAGTTCTTTTTACCCTTTCCTCATTCCAGCTCTGCCCCCAGTTTCTTCTGTTGTCCAATGCCACTGGTCCTCTTTGGCCAGAACAACAGTCATTTTATTCTGCCCATTACATGTGAGCCCAACTGGCTGTTTACATGTCCCCTAGGGATGCATACTTCTGGACTGAGCAGCACTCACACATTTTCACATAAATGCCACTCAGTCCAGAAGTGATGCCCACCCCCTGCTGCCAGGAAAAAAGAGGGGATGCTCCCATGATGACACTAAACCACCAAGAAGACTGCTGTTAAAATATTGAAACATTTGCATGTGTTTATTTTTTAAAGATTGAGGTTTTTGGGGTAAATGGGGGGGGGGGCAATAACGAGGGGAAAAAACATGCATGCTGGAATTCCTCTTAAGAGTTCATTATGTGAATGCTTGTAGTAAAAAGTTAAAACTTTCTAACACCTCTATAAAGTGATTTTTTTCATTCCCAAACATGTAAACACAAGATACTTTTTTTTTTTTTATAAATGTATTTTTATTGAGAAAAAGATTTCTTTCACAGAACAAAGTATATATGCTTCCGATACATACAATCAAAATTAATATTGCAACTGTAACAGCAAGTACCGCCGCAGGCGGGATATCAAATGTCGGTAACTTAAAATATCACATTAAAGGGGAAGGAACAGGATACACCACGGATTTGCATATAAAGATGCATAGTTAAACCAAGTACCGTATTTTATAGAGGTAACACAGGGGTAGGATCTCGGGAGTGAGCCATGGGAACAATTTCCTGGAAGCTCATGTCTATACATCGGGGTGTTGCCTCAGGATTCGATGTAGAGTTGTCCCATCTGTCCCATATTTTAGAAAATTTAGGTAGAGAGTCTTGTACCAAAGCAGTCATATGTTCCATTCTACGTATGTTTGCAATAGCGGAAATCAACTGAGAGTGGGTTGGGGGGGAGGAGGACAACCAAAGAGCAGGTATCACTCTCTTGGCAGCTAGGAGGACATATGCTGTCAGCTTCTTAGCGCTTTTTGAAAGCGTCGCAACAGGCAGGCCCAGCAAGTAATGCCTCGGGTCTAAAGGGATGGTGATCCCCAACACGGTATGGAGTAGGGATTGGACCATAGACCAAAAAGGTACAATTAAGGGGCAACTCCAAAAAATGTGATAATGAGTGCCCTCATGTCGTAGGCACCTCCAGCACATCTTAGATATAGAGGGGTCATATTTGTGTAGCATTTCAGGAGTTTTGTACCAAAACATCAGTACCTTGTAGGCTGTCTCTCTCTGCTCCACGCACCTAGAAACCTTGGAGGTGGACAACCAAACATCTTGCCATTGAGAGAGGGTTAAGGGAGTCTGTAAAATAGTGGCCCATTTCCTCATATATAGGTGAGCCTCCGCGGTGGGAGCAGTAGAATTGTGAAGAATGCTGTATATGACGGATATGAGGCCCTTCTGGCAAGGACCCTGGGAACATAAAGTTTCAAAGGTGGTAGGATTGACCAGAGCCAGGTCAGGGGATCTGGAATGAAAATAGTGTTTAAATTGGAGGTATGAAAATAGGAGTTGGCTCGGGATATCATACTTATTCTGAAGTTCTAAAAAGGATAGAAATTTACGAGATATCGGGTTTACTAGGTGGCGAAGTTGGAAGATACCCGAACTGAACCAGGGGTACATATTCTTCAAGGAGAGACTATCAGGTATGTCTGGATTGAAAACGACATTTAACATAGGTGAGCATGGAGAAGAGAGAGAGTACCTCCCATAACATTTTTTCCATATGGATAGAGTAAATAACATCGGCCCAAGGAGTATGCGTCTAAGCTGAGCCATAGAGGAGGGCAGATCTGACCACAGCATGGAGCAAGGGTGAACAGGACCAATGACACTCATTTCCAGTTCCGACCATCTACTGGTAGCAAAATAGGACGACCAGGAGATAGCCGGCAGAAGGTGAGTCGCATAAAAGTACTTCACTATATCAGGAGCTCCCAATCCCCCATGAGACCGCGGAGCAAAGACCACGGTCTGGGCGATTCTGTGCATTTTATTTCCCCATATAAATTTAGTGAAGGCCCGTTGAATATTCCGAAGCTGAGACATGGAAATAGCAATTGGTAACGTTTCAAAGAGATACAAAAATTTAGGGAGTATGGCCATTTTTAATACATTAATCCTACCCAGGAGGGACAGAGGGCAAGTTGACCAGCTTCTGAGCAGACTATGTGTTTCCGCTATCAGAGAGACAAAGTTAGCTTCGTATAAGGAATTATATGTAGCGGTCAAATTAATGCCAAGGTATTTAAGGGAGACCGGGCACCAATGGTAGGGGAAGTCATTCTTTAAAGAAGCCAGAAGTGGAGGAGGTATGTGGATGGGGAGCGCTTCAGTTTTAGTCGTGTTAACCCTATACCCCGAGAGTTTACTGAATGTATCCAGGAGTGTATGAAGTTTGGGGAGGGAAATTTGAGGTTTCGTCAAGGTGAGGAGGATGTCATCTGCAAAAAGGGACAACTTATATTCCTTCAGTTTGAGAGAAATCCCGCTTATATCTGAGTCTTCCCTTATAGCTGCGGCCAAGGGCTCAAGGCATAATATAAACAACAGGGGGGATAGGGGACATCCCTGTCTAGTGCCGTTACTATGCGTAAAGAGTGGGGATCTATAAGATGCCAATTGGACCTGAGACGTGGGAAGTGAGTACAAGGCCTGCAGGGCTGATAGGAAAGAACCAGAAAAACCAAAACGCTGGAGCGTGGCAAACATGTACGGCCATCCCAGCCTATCAAAGGCTTTTTGTGCGTCTAAACTCAAAATAATGGCAGGGCGGGATGTCTTGTCGAGCAGGTCTATAAGATCGATAGTGCGTCTAGTGTTATCACCGGCACGTCTACCCAGGACAAATCCCACCTGGTCATTATGGACCAGGGCGGGAATCATCGAGGAAAGTCTATTAGCTAAAATTTTGGTGAAGATCTTATAATCGGAGTTAAGTAAGGCTATGGGTCTGTAATTGTCCGGTAGGGTAGGGGATTTACCCGGCTTCGGGATAACCGTTATGTGCGCATGTAGGAATTGGGAATGAGGCACTCTACCTTTCTGTAAAGAGGAAAAAAGATTTAGCAAATGAGGGCTCAGAGTCGGAAGGAAAGATTTATAATAGATATAGGGAAGTCCGTCTGGGCCTGGGGATTTATGGGATGGGAGAGCTTTTACTACCGCAGCCAATTCCTCTGGCGTGACAGCAGCGTTCAGGGTATTCACCTGGGAAGAGGATAAGACTGGTAGTTTCAATGAGGTGCAGAAGTCATTAAAGTTATCTTGGGAGAAAGCGTGGTTGGGATCGGAGGTTAGGCAGTTATATAGTTTCTTATAAAAAGCACCAAAAACTTTAGACATTGTTAAGGGGCAATAGGTTGGTGTACCATCCGACTGAATAAGAAGATCGGGGTAGGAGTGGAATGGGCGGGGTTTGAGCTTATTCACCAACATCCTATGAGGCTTGTTAGCGAACTCATAAAATTTCTGTTTTGCCCAGAGTAGGGCTTTGGAGCATCTATGCAAATCTAATGATTTTAACCGTTCGCGTAGGGAGGTCACTGCGCGGAGACGAGACACCGAAGGGGAGGACAGGAGCAGAGCTTCAGCTTTTTGCAACTGAGAAAGAATATCTAGTCTCTGCGCTGCCGAGTCCCGCTTAAGGCGGGAGCCGGCTGAGATACATTCTCCTCTAAAGAAGGCCTTGTGCGCCTCCCAAAGGGTGGATACGTTCCGCACAGATCCCACGTTAAATCGGAAAAAGTCAGTTAAACTTTGAGATAAATGAGCCTTAGTGACCGGATCCCGGAGAAGGAAGTCATTAAGTCTCCAATGACAGGTCCTGGGTGTAGAGGAGGAGAGGGTAAGGTCGAGCTGGACCGAGGCATGATCCGACCACGTCATGGGGTTCAACTCTGAGGCTACTGCCGACGTCAGTAGAGGTGCCGTTACAAAAATATAATCCAATCTAGAGTACATTTTATGTGGGGGGGAATAAAAAGAAAATTGGCGGTGTGTGGGGTGTTTAATCCTCCAAATATCTAGCAGGTGATGGGATCTAATAAGCTTGCGAAACGCAGTGGATTGACGTTCAGTTTTGGAAGAGGGGTTACCTGGGAAAAGGGTTTGTCTGTCCCTCTTAGCGGACATGGTCATATTAAAGTCCCCGCCAATGATCATGAATGGCTGGGCATAGGAGCCCAGAGCATCCAAGACCCCAGAGAGGAACTGAACCTGGCCCGAATTTGGGGCGTAAATATTAACTATAGTAAGTGAGCGGGATAAGTAGTCGCAGTCCAGGAGAATGTATCTACCCTGAGGGTCAAGGAATGAGGACTTCACCCGCAACGGGCAGGTTTTTTTAATCAGTATCGCGACCCCTGCTTTACCAGAGGGATCGGAAGCCATAAAAGAAACCGGGAAATGTTTAGCAGCAAATTTAAGAGAGCCTCCTGGGCGGAAGTGAGTCTCCTGGACTAGGACCACGTCTGCGTTGGAGGACTTGAACTCCTTCAGAGCCAACCATCGCTTATGAATAGAGTTCAAGCCTTTAACATTGTATGTAAGTACCCTTAAAGCCATTGTGCACCAAGTAGTTGAAGCTTAAAGTACCCATAACCAACATACAATAAACAAATATACCTGAGTAAACCAAGGAAATACTGGGAGCCGTGGTGTATCCTAGGAATGAAAAGCGAGTAGAAACATATAATAACAACAATAATGCATCTAGAGATTGAAAAAGACAACAGCCAAAATGGGCAAGAAATGAAAAAAAGGCCAAAAAAAAGGCCTAAAAAGTAAAAAAGTAAACTATAAGTAATAGCAAAAAGGCCTGGGGGGTAAAAACCACCCAGGAGTCCGCAGCCGCAGCCGCGGAACAAAAGGAGGCACATCAGGGGTACCTGCTCATCTAGAAGGGCCCCGCCACCTTCCAGAAAAAAGCTATAGGCAGCGTGAACAATATACCTTAGTCCCAATCAACAAAAACAAAAAGAAAAGTTACAACCCGTAAATAGGGGTGCGAATACCCCCTGTCAAGAGGGAAAAAAAAAAAAAAAAAAAAACACAAACATGGCGAAATAGGGTCCGAAGCCAAGATAAACCAAACACAGCACTTAAATGTTCTCTTCAAGGAGGTAGTCTGGGATGCAAGTTCCGCTGGGGAGTAGAGAAGGATTTCTGCGATCTCTGACGAGCTGGGGTCCAAATCCGTGTCGGGATGGCCGTGGGTCTGGGTGTCGTTGGAAGCGGGACAGGGTCTTCGTCAGGCAGTGGTGGCAAACCCAGACTGCGTATGAAAGCTTCACTTTCCTGAAGATCCCTCATGGAGTATTGAATCCCATCTTTAGTAGCCGAAAGACGAAAGGGGAAACCCCAGCGATACGGAAACTGGTGATTCTGCAGATGGGCAGTTACAGGGCGGAAGCTGCGACGTTTAGCCAAGGTAATGGGGGATAGGTCACTGAAAATTTGTATCTTGGCCCCTTTAAATTCCAGACGAGACTTGTTACGGGTGGCCACAGTCAGAGCTTCTTTGCTGTCGTAGTAGTGGAAGCGTACAATGATGTCTCTAGGGTTGGCCCCGGCTGGGGGCTTTGGGGCTAAAGACCTGTGGGCCCTATCCAATCTCCAATCAATGTCCGGGATTTTAGGGGCGACAACATTGAAGAGGCTGAGAAGGTAAGGTTTAATCTCCCCCTCACTAACGGTCTCGGGGACTCCTCTGATGCGTAGGTTTTGGCGGCGTTCCCTGTTCTCCAAGTCCTCCTGTTGGGACTGGAGCTGTGAGACAGACTGCTTCAAACCGGCATTATCCTCCTCCAAGACGTGTACATATTGCAATAAATCGTCAAATTTGGTTTCCAGGACGTCAGTCCGCTCCCCAATCTGGGCCAGCTCCCCCCGCAGTTCATGGGCGAGTTTGCCCATTTCCTTCGAAACATTACTGGTCAAGTCTTGCAGGAGAACTCGCAGTTTATCATCGAGTACTTCAACTGTAACAGGGGCGGACATCGTGTCAAAGTGGCCCTTTGACAAAGGGTTCGGATTATCTTGTACGGACAGTTGGGAAGCCACTTGTGCGTATGTGGAAGAACCCGGAGTTGGAACAGGGGAGGCCGGCCTGCTTAGGAAGTGATCTAAAGTCTGTGAGGGCCGCAGTTCAGGAGACAGAGATTGAGGGAGGTGTTTCGGACCGTATTTCACCATGAGGCGTTGGGACTAGGCATACATTCAGTTACACGTGGAGCTCCCCATGTAAAGGTAGCGACTGTGAGCTGTAGGGGAACATTGAAAGGCGGCTAGGGCTCGTAGAGAGTGATCACATGTCTGTCAAGTAAAGGGACCCGGGGTGTGACCCCAGAATAGGACGTTGCAGATTAGGGGGTAGTGGGGGTGTTGGAGCCCAGGTAACACTATATCACTGGAGTATGAGGAGAGTCTAGGCATAAACCAGGATGCGGCTGAGAGAGATGTAGGCCTCAGGAGGGTGGGTGGAGGGACTGGGTGCACCAAGATGGCCGCTGGTGGGGCCTAGGGCGTGTGTGCAGGACTCAGAGAGGCACCAGAACCAAGTGGGCAGCGATCCAGTGGGGGACAGGCTGAACTGAGAGTGGGGGCAATGTTCTGCCTGCAGGAATTTGTGGAGCAGCTGCCAAAAGGGGTTTGCAGGAGGACTGCTTTAGGCCTCGGGTGTACCAAGATGGCCGCCGGGTCTCACCTCTGAGGGCGCAGCTCTGGATCCTCTCCGGGCCTCCGGCGGGCGCTCATCCGGCTCCTGTCTCGGGCGAGGGGGTCCGGTGGGTCCAGTAGGGAGATGCGCCGTGGGATCCGTCTCTGGATACGCCTCGAGAGCCGCCGTCCGGAGGTCTCGAGGCACGGAGTAGGCCGCAAGATGGCGGCGGAGACCGGCCTGTCTCGCCGCTCGCAGCCCCGGGGTCCGTTTTGGCGATGGATCGGCCGAAAATAGCAGCTCCGTCCGGAGCTCGGATGGTCCCTAGGATGGATGGATAGCCTGGAAGGGCGAAAAAACGCCCGGCGGGCACGGATGGCTATAGATGCTGAGAGGTCTCTGCGGAGCTCAGCCAAGGCACATCCGTCCGTCTCCACTTCCGGTCACGCCCCCACAAGATACTTTTTATGATCCACTACATCAACTATTTTGGGCTCACTGGGGTAGATTTACTAAAACCGGTGCACTCAGAATCCATGCAGCTGTGCATAGTAGCCAAACAGCTTCCAATTTCAGCTTTTTCAATTAAGCTTTTGCAATAAAACCTGGATGTTGATTGGTTTCTATGCAGTTTCACCCGATTTTACACTCTCTAGTTTTAGTAAATAATCCCACTGTTTCTTTCCCCAAATGATTCAGCCTAAACAGCTGATGAAAAGTAATGCCGCGTACACACGACCATTTTTTTCGATGGACTTGGTCCGGCGGACTGGAATCCATCTGACAATTCGATCGTGTGTGGGCTCCAGAGGACTTTTTCTTCCCAAAAGTCCGGCGGACCTAGAAATAAAATTTGCTTCAAATCTTTCCGACGGACTCGAGTCCAGTTGAAAAATCCGGTCGTCTGTGTGCTAGTCCGACGGGCTAAAACCGACGCTAGGGCAGCTCTTGGCTACTGGCTATGCACTTCCTTATTCTACGTCAGCACGTTCGAATCCGTCAGACTTTTGGAGTGATCGTGTGTAGCCAAATCCGTTTGTTTGAAAGTCTGGTGGACCTCAGCTGCAAACTTCATTGGATTGTCCGTAGGACCAAGTCCATCGAAAAGTCTGGTCGTGTGTACGCAGCATTAGAATTAAGACCTCTCAAAAATCAACAGCTAAGCTCTCATCTCCATATCTCCCATGGCCACTGACTATATGCTGAGAGCAGTGATATGTGACTGTCACAGGAACAGCAGAGGAGCCTTTCACATACAGTATGGACTTTAATTGACTGCCTGGCTTTCAGTGAACCTAATAGGTCAATAACCAAGTCTCTGGGTATAAACTAGAAAAAGTTTTTGTTCACTGCTAATGCACTAGAGAGATTAATTGTTAATATTGGGCCACAGTTTGGCAAAGTAAACATTTTCTTTAAAGATAACATATTATAAAGAGTTACCATTCAAGATAAGCTTTGTCTTACCTCTGTAATTGATACCAACACCTGTAAAAAAAACAAAAAAAACACAGATTTTTGCTTTCTTACTGATTGATTAAGGCAAACCCAATATTATCAATAATTTATGCTTACAAGCCCTTTCATACTGATGCACTTTTAATGCGCTTAATTGCAGCTTAGGACCCTTTCACACTTATGTGCTTTTTAGAGTGCTTTTGATGGGTTTCCATTGACTTACATTAAAAGTTAAACAGTTTTTACCCTGTACTTTAAAGTAAATAGTGGCGCTATGCCTAAACAATATACACCCACTGACAAGTGTTGGTCACTATAACAATAGTGAATAAAATAATAGTCCATGATTAAACGGTCCATAAATGGGCCATAATGGCTCAATTAAGGTTAAATAGGAATTGTGGTCCTCCAAATCTTCCACCACACCACGTGCATTTAGTGACTCCACTCCCTTTCAGAAATGTCCTGACCAAACAAAGGTGCCTTGCACGATATCACGTAATGATATCCAATCCTGAGTAGCCATGATTAATTTGTGATGACGAAATGCATCGGAGCATGGCTGTGAGGCAACTAGTTGTGACGTTTGACACTATACCAGAAGTGACGCCCCAAGGTTGATCTTGTATGGGTGAGATACAGGATACACACGTCGGGTCTGCTCTGACCACAATATGCCAGTTCTTGCTGTGGCAAGTGGATATTACATGCTTTTATTTGATTGATTTCATGTGAGTACTATGGTTGGAGGTTTACTTTTTATTGAATAAATTTATCATAACATTACTGCCATATCCGCACTTTATTTTATTTTATGTGGAGAGGATATGACATCTTATACTCGATTGGATATCTTTAGATGATTTAACCCTGTGAGGGTTGATGCTTATTTGCCGAGCATGAGAGTTCAAGGCACCTCGGTTTGGTGAGTGCATTTCTAAAGGGGAGTGGAATCACTCAATGCATGCAGTGGGGTGGAAGATTTGGAGGACCACCATTCCTATTTAACCTTTATTGAGCCATCATGACCTATTTATGGACTGTTTAATCATGGACTGTTATTGTATTCACTATTGTTATAGTGACCAACACTTGTCACTGGGTGTATATTGTTTAGGCATAGTGCCACTATTTACTTTAAAGTACAGGGTAAATACAGTTTATATTTGTTTAATTTATAGTGGCAGATTTCTTCATTTCATTTTATTATTCCTGGCACAGCGGTGGGACTTCAAGTGTGGGTGTGTTAATCTTGTAGACCATCAGTTTTTTTACAATGAAAGATGCCTTTCTGTTGCGCTTTTAAAAAGTTGCACCAAAGATGCAGCACGTAGGACTTTTTAGGGTCCATGTACACTGGGCTTTTGGGCTTTGCCTGTAGAATCAGCTCAATGGTATCTTATGTGTCCATGAACATTAGGAGATTCAGAGGCATATTTTAAGCTCAGAAGCATCTCTTTCATGCGCCCGACGCCCCGCATGGTTTTTACGGGCCGGCGCATAGAGATTAGGAAGGGGGCAGGTGGGCCCCTGAACCCCTTATGGACTGGCTGCCCCCCTTCCTAATCTCTATGTGCCAGCCCTTAATATCCATGCGGGGCACCAGACGCATGGATTTTCACAAGCTTTTCTTTTTAAGCTCTAATTGGCTTCAAAAAGGTTGGGCTCGGGGCACAAAGCACTGCGACCCAAACCCACCCACTTGTGACATTAGAGAATTAACATAAATTATTGTCTTCCTGCTTCTCCTCATGGCCAATCAGGAAGCAGGTCTTAAGACCAAATAAGCCGGGAGGAGAAGCAGGGGAAGACACCAAAGCCGGGGAAGCAGCTGAAGCAGCCGGCAACCTGGATAGGGTAAGTGCCGACCTGTCATGCGGGGGGGGGTTGTTTGCTGCACCCCCTCCCTTAAAAAACTGGAGTACCAGTCGTCACTGAGCTCAATGTTATCTTATGTGTCCATGTACATTAGGACGTTCAGAGGCATATTTTAAGATTCATGTTTAGAGGCAGAAAAAAAAAAAAACCTTCTGGATTGCATTTTTGAGATTTTTGAAGCAGAAGAAAATGCTAGGCGTTCCAGTAAAACATTTACCTACTGGAGATATTTTTTGTTTTACCACTGTTTTTCCTTTTTGTTTACAGACATAACAGGACCTGAAACAGGTTACTTATTATATAACAATACTATTAAACCATTTGTTAAACTAACGCACCAACAACTTATGCATAGGCGTCTGTAAATAAAGTGGTTCTAAAGGCAGAAAGTTTTTTCTACCTTAAGGTAACAAAAAACAACCTTGCAGCTCCTCCGCCCCCTCCCCACGGACCCCCTAAATATGATTTCAATTCAGAGATAGGCATGAGAGGAGCAGAGGCTCTCTTGGCTTTCTCTCCTCATTGGTCTCGTCATTGGTTGGTCTCAAAATACCAACAAAATTGTCCTCTTCACTCCTCAAAGGACCTCCTGCTCTCTAGCTCCATTGTCACCTCATCCCATGCTCGCCTCCAGGACTTCTTCTGAGCTTCTTCCTTCCTCTGGAATGCTCTACCCCAATCTGTCTATCTCCTACTTTTGTCACATAAGGTGATCGTGGTGGTCCCTGTGAAAGACCAGGGGTCAGGGTTTTATTCAAACCTTTTCACGGTACCAAAACCAAATAGGGATGTCAGACCCATTCTAGATCTCAAAGATCTAAACCAGTTCCTGAAAATTTTCTGTTTTTGCATGGAATCAATTTGATCAGTAGTCTCCATCCTACAAGGGGGAGAGCTTCCGGCATCAATCGACATCAAGGATGCATACCACATCTACCTCTTTTCCCCGCTCACCAGAAATATCTGCGTTTCGAAGTAGAAAAACATAATTTTCAGGTTGCAGCCTTGCCTTTACAATTAAAATATATGTTTCAATATTTATAGACATCTACCTCATACCTTCTCCTGAAGAGTGGCAGTCGCCAGGAAACACGTCCAGCCAATAGATGCCCCCTCGCTTATATATTGCATTACTACTTTTAACTACCTCATATGTCAACTGGATTGTACCAATCAATCAGGGTTATGGTTATATACTATGGAGACACACTCCAATGAATTTGGTTCTATATAATATTTACAGTATGAACTAATTATGCTCAAATATTATCATGTTATTATTGTTGTTATCAATTACCACATTTTATATACGAATATACTATTGATTGCCAATTGTTGCTATGCAATGCTTTCATGCAACGTTCATAGTTCTATTATATTAGGTACCTGCCAGACTCATTCTGGTTGTGTTATCTCCCTGCATGCATGCTTCATATAAAGTCCCATTCCACCTCTCATTTTTGCTCATTTATCTGGGCTTAATTAAGACCAAATATAATCACATTTGGCTAACATTAATGTTTTTTGAGACAGATCAAACTGGGGCAGAGGCTTTAGGAGGCGACTAGGGGCAAGCTTCCTAACCACTGATTATGACCCCCAGAGGAGACTGTGGTTTTTGTCCTCTTTTCCTGACCATAGCATGGAAAATAGCTCAGTTCAGCCTCTGATCCCATGGAAAGAGCAGATCATTCTCTAATGATAGACAACGTGATGAACTCTGAGGGCGAGGCTTGGATTAATTCTCTGAATAGGGACAATAAAGTATCCCTTCTGGAATGGATTGGAAGGTGCAATATTAATCTCGTACAGGTTAATAGTTAGAGGAAATATGGTGGCCCTCTTGCAGGTTGGGTTGTAGAAGCCTCTCCACTTGGGACAGAATATTTATTAACAATATCCCCACTTTTATAAAGTGAATCTTTTTATTCCTAAACATGTAAACACACAGCTACTTTTTTAATCCACTCCATCAACTATTTTAGACTCCTCATCGGGGTAGATCTACTAAAACTGGTGTACTCAGAATTCATGCAGCTTTGAATGGTAGCCAAACAGCTTCCAATTTCAGCTTTGGCAATAAATCCTGGATGTTGATTAGTTTCCATCCAGAGTTGCACCAGATTTTGCACTTTTTAGTTTTAGTAAATAACCCCACTGTTTCTTTCCCCCAAATAATTCAGCCTAAACAACTGATGCAAAGTTAGAATTAAGACCTGTCAAAAATAAACGGCTAAGCACTCATCTCCATATCTCCAATGGCCACTGACTATATGCTGAGAGCAGAGACATGTGACTGTCACAGGAACAACAGAGGAGCCTTTGACATATGGACTTTGATTGACTGCTTGCCTTTCAGTGAACCCAATGGAGCAATATCCAGGTCTCTAGGTATAAACTAGAAAAAGTTTTTGTTGACCGATTCTGCACTAGTGAGTTTAATTGTTCAAATTTGGCCACAGTTTGTCCACATTGGCAAAGTAAACATTTTCTTGAAAGACAAGATGTTATAAGGAATTATCATTCAAGATAAGCTTTGTCTTACTGCTGTATATGCTACTAACACCTGTTAAAAAAAACAGTTTTTTTTCTCCCTTACTGATTAAGGCAAACCCAACATTATCAATCAAATATTAATCATTTATCCTTACAAGCTATTTCCCACTGATGTGCTTTCAGCCCACCTTCACATTGGGCCACTTTGGCATGTGATTCGACATGTCAAATCGCATTGCTAAATCAGCGGCTATTGGCGACACCATTTTAATTCCCCAGAAGTAGATTCCGAACTACTGTGCATGAACCCGCACAGATACCTGTCAAAACGTCCGTGAAGTTGGACTGCATTGCCGGTTAGAAATTGCTTGAGTTCTACTGAACTTGCACGATTTCTAACCCACATCAGTGTGAGCCCAGGTTTAGAGCACTTTTGATTCCTTTCCATTAACTTACAATGAAAGGTGCCATTCTGTTTTGAAAAATTGCACCAAAGATGCGGCATGCAGGACTTTTTATGGTCCATGCACATTGGGCTTAAAAAAATGCTGCTTCTACAGGAATTTTGGCTTTGCTTGTAGAATCAGCTCAATGGTATCTTATGTGTCCATGAACATTAGGATCTTCAGAGGCATATTTTAAGCTCAGCGTTTAGAGGCAGAGAAAAACTTTCTGGATTACATTTTTTTGATTTTTCGAGCAGAAGAAAATACCAAGGAAACTAGTACATGGACCCTTAAAGTGCAGTGCACCTGCAGTGTGAGCGGTTACATAAAATTTAATGAGGAATAGCTTTCATGTTCTTTCTTGTTCTGGAAAAGTGCACCAGTGTGAAAGGGGCCTTAGTAGTCCACCCACATTTTAGTCTAAGCAGCATTGTTAAAAGTAGAGACATATAGTAGCAGTAAAACACTTACCTACTGGAGATATTTTTTGTTTTATCACAGTTTTTTCTATTTTGTTTCCAGACATAACAGGACCTGAAACAGGTTACATATTATATAGCAATATTCTTAAATTCATTTGGAAGACTAAAGCATCAACAAACTGAACATTAGCACATGTAATTAAAATGGTTCTAAAAGCAGAAAGATTTTTTTTTTACCTTAATGCATACTATGCATTAAAGTTATTGTAAAGGATCATTTTTTATTTTTATGTTCAATCATTTTTATTAATTATAAAAGATATCAAGATATACAGCAGGTATACAGTATAACAGTGTCACCATATATTCATATTTTATCAATTCAACAACTTACATGACTTCAACAGTTCTAACAGGTACACCATGACTATAGGGTTGTCATTTTACAGCTTCAGTCACAACTAAGTGTCCCATACCAATACTAATGTAAGGGGGGGTCCCCCCGCGTCCCTTCTCAAGGACATTCTGCAACGCAGGAGAGAACCCCTCCCTCACTCCTGAATGTATCATTAATCATCACATCTCTATCCGAAGCTAGACCCTTTACCGACAATAATGTCCAAGAGGGACTTATAGTGAAAGACAACACATCCAAAATTTTGTATAGTGTACCAAAAAGATTAAATGAAACGAAAAGTACAAAAGAGGCCCTTAACAATTTAAGGCCTAATCAAAAGGAATATTAACTTGAGTATTAGCGTCTCCAAGGTGCCCAGTAATATTCGTAGTTGTGTACTTTACTATCTTTATATGCCATTATCTTCTCATATTCGGCTATTACATTTACTCTAGCAACCACTTCTCCAATAGCAGGGGGCTCCATATCTTTCCATCTATACAATATTGTTGCTCTTGCCGCTAGTAAGATATGCGTAGTAATAGCTCTTACTGGCTTGGGGTGCTCAAAATTGTTAGCTCTGGGCTTAACTCTACTCGCTTTCCGACTACTTTTGACACCAGTTGAGCTACATCTGACCAAAATTTGCGAAGTACTTTACAGGACCACATCATATGCAAAAGAGTGCCTATATGGTTAAATTGTCTCCAACACAAATTTGAGTTATCTTTTGAGAATTTGGAAACTATATGAGGGGGTAATACCATCTTACCAACAATTTTTGATTAAGTTCCTCGTGATTTGCACTCCTTGAGTATTGATAGTGAACTTTTATTGCTCTCAACTATTCTAATGTAAGTCTGAGAATTCCCTACCAAGCTCCTTTTCCCACTTCAGCATTGTGGTAGTTTTAGTAAATGTAGCTTTAGTGTTCAACTCTTTGTAACTTGGTGCTATACCTTTTAGTTTCGCTTTTTGGACTGCAGAAATTTCCATATTCGATATTCGAAAATTCCATATTCCATATTCGCTCAGGAATCTGTTTATGTGTAACCTTCAATTTCTGAAAATGGGAGGCAATCTGATTATATGTAAAAATTTCCCTTTCTGGTATCCCAAATTCCCGTTGTAGTACTGTAAAGGGCTTCAGTCTACCCCTGATGTTAAGTCGGTCAAATTAAGTGGCTTATTGTTGGAGCAGTTGTGAAGTTTCAAATCAGGAATTTCCCACAATAAGGTATCCAGAGGGATTGGTATGGCAACTCGGGGAGTCTATTGTTCCCTTGGGGGTCTAAATCTGACCAAGTTCGGTGGTCTGCTTGGATTGTAGGGTGGTCTGCTAGGTCACTATCCTTGGGTATGTCGCTAGCCATAAGCAATGACAATGGGGATCTACCACGTAGTTGTTTAGCTTCTAATTGGCACCACGGTCTACCCCCTGTCTCTACAAACCAATACCTAAGTTGGTCCAAAATAACCATAGCATGATAATCCTGTATAATCCTGTAATAGTGACACCTATACCTAATATCTGTGACTTTGTGGCATTAACCTGATAGTAGGAGATAGCACTATATTGTTGCAAAATTTCGTGGACAGCAGTTAATGATGTTATTGGGTCAGAAAGTGCAAGAATCACATCATCTGCAAACAAGAAAATAGTATGGGAGGTGGAATATGCTTGAATACCTTTAACATTGGGATCAGATCTTATTTTCTCGGCTAATGGCTCCATCACTAAGGCAAATATCAAGGGAGACAGGGGACACCCCTGCCTCGTACCATTCGTTATTTCAAATCTTTTGGAAAACATGCCTTCAGTGCAAACAAATGCCAACGGACTTGAATAAAGTGGCAGTATTGCATTACTTATTTTCTGTTTTTTTTTTTTTTACCACGTCAGTGAATTCCGTTTATACCACAGGACTCAAATCAGCTTACTGCTCAGAATCCCTTTCATCCTTCACATCATTGTGGCAAGTTTTATATCCCCCCTTTTTTTTTTTTATATTGAACTAACTACTTAATAGGTGCAAATTTCCTTACAAATAATCCCCCGCTTGCATCCTATATTTTCGTAGTTATCTCACTTTTTAAATATTTCAATAAATTGTTACAATCATTTCTTCTTGCCCTAATGGGACTATCCCCCCCCCCCTATTGCCCACCCTCCTCCCACTGGCCCCGAGGAACACCCATGCAATAAAGAAAAACAAGGACATTTTTTGATCCATGACAATATCTAACTCAGTGTGGGATTTATACCCTTAGCCTTTCAGAAATGTACCATTTTGTTTTAAATTCTTGCCAACTTTTCCATTTCTGAGTAATATATTTATTACTCTTCTCTTTCAAATTGTTATCTAGGCACTCCATCCATTGCGTGTCCTCGACAGCATTCACCCATTCCCACATTGTGGGTGCTTCTTTCTCTTGCCAGTTTTTAGAAATACATTTTTTCCCAGCATTTAATAAATGCCGAATTAGCGGCTTAACCGAGCCCTGTATACCATGAAATAATACCACCCACAGATCTGCGGCTACCTCGATTTTGGTTATATCTTTGATATAGGATAGAATTGTATTCCAATACTTTTTAATTTTCGGACATCCCCACCATATGTGGGCCATAGTGCCCACTTCTTTGCACCCTCGCCAACACTCCCCTGCGCGGTCTGGATGGAATTTACGCGTACTATCAGGGGTATAATACCACCTTGCCAAACATTTATAACACATCTCTGCCTTCTTAGAATCTATGGTTGACCCATGGACCAATTTAAATATTTTTCCGTATTGCATTACTTATAAACCCCATCAACACAAATGTCTGTAGGACCAATCTCAAGTACCCCCAGTGCATCCTATCGAAAGCCTTCTCTGCGTCCAAAGCCAGGAGCAGAGAAGGCTTCCGGTTTCGTTCCACAAGATGCACCAGGTTTAACATCCGCCTAGTAGCATCTGTAGCCTGGCGTCCCATCACAAAGCCAACCTGGTCATATCTAATTAAGTTCGGTAACTGGATTGCCAGTCTGTTAGCAAGTAGCTTGGCCTAAATTTTCACATCTACATTTAATAATGAGGGTATAAAATGTTGTGGTACATCTGGTGTCTTGCCTGGCTTGGGGATGGTTGTGATCATTGCAGTGAGCATGTCTGGTGGGAATTCTACACAAGATTGAGCTTTAGTAAAAACTTGAGGCAGATAAGGGGACAATATATTGCTATATATCTGATAATACTCTGAAGAGTATCCATCAGGGCCCGGGGATTTATTATGTGGAAGAGCTTTGATCGTGGTTTCAATCCCTTGAGTTGTAAATGGTAAGTTTAGCGTGTTCAGGTCGGTCTGTGACACCTGGGGCAACTTGAGCGAGGAAAGAAAGGCAGAAATTATTTCCTCATTAGGCTGGGGGGTAGCAGAATCCTCTTTAAGATTATATAATTGTGCATAATACTCGCTAAACCTGTGTGCTATACCCTTAGGGTTTGTTATTTTCGAACCATCCATAGGATGTAGCAAATGAGGAATTCTTTGTCTGATTATCTTATCCTTAACCTGCCAAGCTAAGAATTTCCCCGCTTTATTACCACACCTGTATGGTGTTGCCTTTAAAGACCGTATCTGGGAATCGTATTGAGCCACCAAGTGAGCCCGTAACTCCTGCCTAGCTACAAAAAGCAACTCCCTGAGCTGCCGGGTTGTTTTTTGTTTATTAAGGGTTTCCAAGTGATTCATTTGCTCCAGCAGGTCAGAGAGTCGCTTAAGACGCTGCTTCCTTGCTACAGCACTCAATTGAATGAGGAGGCCTCGAATATACGCCTTGTGCGTACTCCACAATGTAAAGGGATCGTCGACCGAGGGGGCATTAATGGCAAAAAATTCTTCCAATGATTTTTTAATGTTGTTATGGTTTTCAGGTTTTGACATTGTAAAGGTCAATGCGCCACCTATTTGCCCTGGTCTCCGCCCTACGATCCCCCACATGTACAGATACAGGCGCGTGGTCTGACCACATTATATCGTGGATTTCTGATCTGGTTACTTTTTGCAACAGAAATGTATCCATTAAAAAGAGATCTATGCGAGAGTAGGTATGGTGCACCCCCGAGAAAAACGTGTAGTCTCTCTCAGGGGCGTGCTGACATCTCCACACATCGCACAAACCGGATGCAAACAGAAACAAATCTAAGGTTACTCTACGCTGTTGAAGTCTGGTATCACTAGACAAGTCTAACTCTCTATCAACAATCATATTAAAATCTCCACACCAAATTACACCCCCCCCCCCCCCCCCCACCGACGTATGGCATCAACTTTTTTTCGAATTTTCTTCAGGCAGCTTAGTTGTTTCCTGTTGGGAAGATAAACATTTACTAGTGTATATACCTTACCCTCTATTTCACATACAAGTATTAGGAACCTGCCCAAGTCATCTACACAAGAGTGTAAATACGTAAATTGAACAGTGTCCTTGATCGCAATTGCCACTCCTCGCTTTTTGGAAGGACCATTTGCCACAAAGACATGTGGAAATTTACAATGATGAAAGTTCGGTGAGTTATGTGAAGCAAAGTGTGTTTCTTGAAAACAGATAAGATCACTCCAAAGTCTGAGTGCTTCCTTGCAGGCTAGCCATCTTTTAACCCCCCTGACGGTATTCCCGAGTCTGACTCGGGGTGGATTTTTCATACCAAAAGCGGTATCCCCGAGTCAGACTCGGGACAGCGTCGCTGGATCCAGGAGGAGGTTTACTTACCTTCTCCCTCGGATCCAGCATTGTCTCCCCGCTGTACGAGCGAGCCGTGTCTCGCTCGATGCATCACACCGCCGATCTCCGTGCCCTGCGAGCGTTGCGACGCACGGGCACGGAGATCGGCGCCAAATTCAAAAAGTGAAACAAACAGTATACATACAGTATAATGTAATCTTACAGATTACATTGCTGTATGTAAATATTTCACATCCCCGTTGTCCCTAGTGGTCTGCCCAGTGTCCTGCATGCAGTTTTATATAATAAAAACTGTTCTTTATGCCTGGAAACTGGAGATTGCCCATAGCAACCAAAACTGTCACTGTACATCAAAAATGATTTTAGAGCAGCTAGAAAACAGCGATAATAAATTAGAATCACTCGCAGAATTGAGCGATAGCGATTTGTGGGGAGATCCGTCATCAAACACTGAAAAGTAATGACAGTGACAATTCTGCAACTGAGCAAATTTCAGTGTTTTTGATTTGATTACATTATTGAATAATTTTTATTATTGTTATATTATTATTTGGTACAATTATTTATAATTATTTATTATATTATAATTTATGATTTAATTTTTCAAACTTTATCATACCCGGGATGTCTGCTAGACTCTGGTTTGGACAGATTTAAGAGAGTTATTCCTAAGAATTACAGGACTACAATATAAAACGCCAAATTTTCATGCAAAATAATGGTACCGCTTTTAGCACCTAAAATCCGAAATAATCGTACCGCCAGGGAGGTTAAAAGGGGTATTGAGTCCCTTAACGTTAAAAGAGGTGATTTGAATAGGCATGTTTCAACGTTTAGTCACTTCCCAGGTAGTACAGACAAGGAATTTGTAACCAATAATTCACCTTCCGTGTACAAGATCAGTTCACACCCGTCCATCCGGGCTGATGGAGCTAAGTTTAAGACACTTCACGCGTAGTAGTAGCTTGGGTGGGTCCCTTGGAGAGCTCAAAAAAATAATAGTTAACAAAATAAACAAAACAAACGTAACTTGCGATTCTTAATTGAATCTGTGCGGTGCAAATCACCGCTCGGAACAAGGGGGTGAGTTAAAAGTCTGTGGCATCCTCCTGAGATCTCCAGGGATTAAAGGGTATACTGCGTAGTTGTGGAAAACGTAGCCTTTCTCAGTATCGGAACCAAGCCCGGCGGGTACTGGAGAGCCGACAATACTACCCTCACCGCTGCCAGGGTCACGAATAATCTGCCATTCCCACAACAACTGAAGACCTTAATTTAAACTGGCAATGAGGTGTGTGTTCCCATCCTTAGTGATCAACAGTTTTGCAGGGTATAGTCATCGATATGTTATTTTATGGTTATTCAGCGGTTTAGTGATAGTAGCCAGCTGTCGCCACTGCTGCATTATAAAGGCTGACAGATCTGGAAAAAAAGATAGATCCTGCAAGTCAGGGGGCAAAGAGTCTCGGTATCTAGTGGCCATCATGAACTTATCCTTTATGTGGAAGAAGTGTATTCTTACAATAGTATCTCTTGGCAAATGAGAGGGAACATTCTTAGGCCTGGGCAACCTGTGAATACGATCAATGATCAGGTTTCCTTCAGTGACTTCCGGGAGTACAGATTTCATCACAGCAGTGAAATACTCTTTTAAATCACCTGGTTTAACCGTTTCCGGTATGCCCCGGATTTTAATGTTATTTCTTCTTGATCTGTTCATCAAATTTGCCAGCTTGGATTTCAGTTGAAGCATTTCATCCTCCCTGTCATTATATGCATCCACACATGTGAGACTCTTTTACTGATTGCAGACATGTCTGCTTTAAACTGTTGTGTCAGTGTCAAAATATCTGTGTGCAGAGTGGAGTGGAGGGACACTAACATGTCCTTCAATGTAGTGTCCATCACAGGCATGTTTGTAGTGGGAAAATCTGTAAGGGAATCCTGCAGCTCTCTTGTGTCATCCTGTGATGCAGTCAAGCTTACCTCCAGAGACTCTTCCGGGTCACCATCCAGCCTCTCTTTGCTCTTAGCTGGGCTTGAAGTTGTTGATGGCATGGATGAGGAAGATCTTTCCCCTGTAGCTCGTCCAGGGAAGCTCTGCAATCTGCCCTGCATTCCTCCACTCTGTAGAGGCTTCTCACACGTGCGTTGCCCCTGCACACCTCCGCCACCGCCATCTTGCTTCTCTGGCCGGCGGTGCTGCATGAAGTACGTTGGCAGCTTACTCAGCAGTTTCGGCTCCTTTCTTTTCCGGGAAGGCATGTTCTGCTTCCCGCTGTGTTCACCCACCGTAAGTCACTGTGGTACAGGCTCTGCGGTCAGTGGATAACCCCCAGAGGATCTCGGCAGAGAGGAGCAGCGCTGCTATGCCACGCCCCCATCATTTTTTATTTTTAAAGAATAACAAACATATCATACTTCCACTGTGCAGCTCGTTTTGCCCCGAGTGGCCCCAAACATCCTCTTCTGGGGTCCCCTGGGGGCTCTCCCAGCTCCTCCCCACATAACACCCTAGGAGAAGCAGTCTCCTGAGGGAGTTACCTTGCGGGCATGCTCCCAAGTTAAGACACGAATGCCTGACTCAGCCCTGCCCCCCGGCACCCGCGTCATTGGATTTGATTGGCAGCAGCTGGAGCCAGTGGCTGCGCTGCTATCAATCTTTCCAATCAAGAACCAGTGGAGAGAGGGACAGCATGTCCCCACCGAGGAGATGAAGGGGCTCAGGTAAGTAAAATGGGGGGGCTGGGGGGCCGGTGACTGCCAGGTGCTTTTTCACCTTAATGCACAGGATGCATTAAAGCGGTTCTTCACCCTAAAGGGGAAGTTCCGCTAGTATTATCCCTCCCCCCTTCGGTGCCACAATCGGCACCTTTCGGGGGGAGGGGGGTGCAGTTACCTGGATAATCCAGGTAACTGCACCCACTTCCGGCCAGACCTCCGCAGACCCCCATATCGCTCCGCCCCCCCCCCCCCCCCCCCCCCCCGTTGTGTTCTGGGAAACACACAGTTCCCAGAGACACAGCGGGGGACCATAAGAGAAGCGCAGCGCAACTCGCGCATGCGCAGTAGGGAACCGGGCAGTGAGCCCTCATGCTTCACTTCCCGATTCCCTGACAGAGGATGGCGGCGGTGGCTGCAGCGAGACGAGCGATCGCTCGTCATCTGCCGCCGACATCGCTGGAACATGGGACAGGTAAGTGTGATATTATTAAAAGTCAGCAGCTGCAATATTAGTAGCTGCTGGCTTTTAATATTTTTTTTTTAGGTGCAGCTCCTCTTTAAGGTGAAAAAAAATACAAGGGTTTAAGGTAAAAAAATAAAAATCTGCCAGTATCTCCCCCCCTACAGACCCCCTAAATACTTACCTGCTCCTGATCTCAATACATACATATGCACGAGAGCAGAGGCTCTCTTGGCTCTCTCTTCTCATTGGTTCAGACAAAGCAATGGGAGTCATTGCCTCCTGCTGCTGTCAATCACAACCAGTGAGAAAGGAGCAGGGGGCAGGCCGAACTGAACTCTGTGGGGTTGATTTACTAAAGGCAAATCCACTGTGCACTACTGTGCACTACAAGTGTACTGCAAATGCACTTGGAAGCGCAGTCACTGCAGATCTGAGGGGAAGATCTGAAATGAGGGGAAGCTCTGCTGATTTCTATCATCCAATCATGTGCAAGCAAAAATTATGTTTTTTATTTTCCTTGCATGTCCCCCTCAGATCTACAGATCTACAGCAACTGCACTTCCAAATGGGCTTGGAAGTGCACAGTGGATTTTCTTTTAGTAAATCAACCCCTGTGTGTCTTATGGAGGCTTGGGAGTGGGCATGCACAATTGCCCCCATAGCAAGCAACTTGAAATGGGGGCACTTGGCAAGGGGCCAAGAGCACTGACAGTGGACCTGGAAAGAGGAGGCTCAGGGCTGCTCTGTGCAAAATCTTTGCACAGAGCAGTTAAGTATTTTTAAAAATGAAATGTTTGCTTTTAGAGTTAATATCCTTTTATGCTTTAATATCATTGCCAGAGTTTTACAGAATGACTTATGTGTGCATGTCTCACACTATAAATATTGCATTTTATGTACCTGTTTTCTTCAAGGTATTCTTGTATTATACAGCTGGACTCATATCATATCATTAATAAGAAACAACCCTACCACAGAAAATGTCATGGATTTGTTATCTATATCTATTAATCCATCAATTATACAAGTCCTGACTTCTGCTAAGAAAGTTAAACTTTGTCCCTCCCCTCCCATCTCCAGAACTTTAAAGTGGTTGTTAACCCACTGCAATAAAATAGTCTTATCCCCTCTGTACCATAATAACACGTTTCCCTGTGCCTGTGTTATGTAAAAAATCTGCTGATCTGTTCCTACAGTATATGAGCTCCGCTCCTGGCACTCAGCTGATTCCTCTGATCTCTTCACTTTTCCAGCTCACAGCTGCAGTGGGTGGGGCCAAGCACTCCCGCTGACATCAGCCAGGGAGAGGGGGGGGGGGAAGAGAGAAGAGAACCAACAATCAGCTGAGCATCAGGAGCCACGCTCATATAGGTACAGATCGGAAGATGGGGGGAGGGGGACGGGTGCTGGTATGAGCAGACAGGCAGGGAGGGGAGGGGGGAGGAGGACAGAGAAGACACAGGACACAAGAGCGCAGGACTGCGGATGACAGAATCGTGTAAATTGACCACGGTGTTAGGGCTCAGCAGCCATGATTATCGTGGTCAGTTTGCCAATGAGAGGGCATAGCCAGGCAGGATCAGCCAGGTTATTTGGGGTATACAGGGATCCAAATTACACAGCACAAGCATTGTGCTATATAACATGCTTTAAATGAAGAGGATCTGTTTTTTTTTTTTGGGGGGGTTAACAAACGCTTTAAAGATTTTTCTTTAGTGTGATGTGACCGATTAACGCTGGCCATAGATGGATCGAAATTTGGCCAGCTCAGCAGAAACCAAACAAATTGTGACCTATCTATGGTAAGGCTGGTTGTACTGAAGCTTTTTCATTGACCAACTTCAGTACAACCAACCTGTTTGGTTTTATTGGTATTATTACAGCTGTCCATAGTAATCATTGTATTCTAATGGCAGATAAACCTCAGCCGGAAGCATTTAGTCAGCATTGATGGGGGAATTAAGCGATTTTCTTTTCTTACCTAATTACAGGTCCCGATACACCTTCCCCTTACAGGGGTCTTATCCTGTACTCCCCATATTATCCCGTAATTATAGCATATTGGGACCTGTGAATAGGTTTCAAAGAACAGTGAGAGCATATATTGGAAGGTGCAGGATCATGTGCTGTCTTTGAAGTCGCTACATACTGAAGGTTTAATTACCACTGCACACATTATTTTGGCCATATAAACCAAGGGAATTGCGTTTTCCACAATAGGGGGTTTCACCACTATTGTTTTAACCATTTAGTATAGGCACTGCTGCATTTTTTCCTATATTTTATTTTAGGTGTGGAAACACACACCAGTGCTCAGCTCCAAGCCTTTCATCTTATTCACTTAACATACACCTAGTATCACAAAAATCTATAATCATAAAAGCAATATGGGAAGCAGGAGGTGCGTCCCAACGTGTTTCAACTAAATAGTCTTCAACTGGGGCATATCCTCACACATTGCTTTTATGATTGTCGTCCATTTGTTGCTTCCCTGGAGCCACCTGTTTGGGACAGTCATCCAACTGTGAGTGGATTGGAATTATAGCTGTGGCATCAGCATTACTCCTGGCTATCTCACCACTGGGGATCCAGTAGTTTAAGCGCATTAGACGCACTGCGGTACGGGATGTGCGTCCATCTGGGGTGGTAAGAGTACCCATCTACACATTTGAACACTTTCCAGATGTATACTATTGTATATTCGATCCATCTATACTTCTGATGTATCCATTTTGACTGCATGCTCTTTTCTTCAGTTTGAGATTGAAGAGAAAAGTCTCCATTTGAGGACACTCTATTTGTGGACATTTGGTTATTGGACTATTATGGTTCACTAATATTGTTTTGGTTATGTTTTTTCAAGTATTCCCTTTTTTTTACCTAGTTGAAGTGATTTAATTGTTATTTTATTCCATCACAATTGCTTAGCGCTTTAGCTTTTATTTGTCATTGTTTTTTGGACTTTGTTTGTTTTGTGTGTTAGCTGCTTTTCATTTTTGGGTACTTTGCTCTCACGCTTGATTTAGCGCAGTTATTCCTCCCTTTTTGACATGGAAAGAAGGAACAGAATGGCAAATATGTTTTTATTACAAATTACAGTATGTAAGCAGACTGCAGTTCCTCTTTAAGTGACTAGTTGTTAATTAGTTCATGATAATTAGATCACGGTCAGCTATTAGTTGCTAGATGTGGATTAGCAATGTTTATGTTGGCTTTTCCTTAGCTATGTTAATTTTATTCTTGTTTACAGTTTGTATTGTTAGGGTAATGTGATCAGGTCCTACCTGATCTTGTGTGCTATATATTCTGGGTTAATTTACAATAAAGAGTTCAAGTTCCAGTTTCAGCTTGAACCTAAGCTAGTCCTGTCTGGATCTGGGGTGAAATTTTCAGCTATAATACCTGGTTCCTGGTTCCAGACTGGAGGAAGCTATATCTTGACAGAGGCACCCAAACTGGGATGTTTCATCACGTTTCTTAATTCCTTTTCAGATGAAACATTGGGGGTTATTTACGAAAGGCAAATCCACTTTGCACTGCAAGTGCACTTGGAAGTGCACTAAGGGGTAGATCTGAAATGAGTGGAAGCTCTGCTGATTTTATCATCCAATCATGTGCAAGCTAAAATGTTTTTTTTTTTTCCCTTGCATATCCCCCTGGGATCTACAGTGACTTTACTTCCAAGTGCACTTGTAGTGCAAAGTGGACTTTTAGTAAATCACTCCAATTGCATCTATGCATAGGACATGAAAACAGCTTCCCTAAATGTTCTGAAGAAGTGTAATAAATTTGAAAAGTGTAGACGGGGGCTGACATGTCTAGTTTGTATTAGTATATCCGATTTATTTGGGATTACAATCTTAAATATTGGAATTTATATTGTATATTAATAACATTTTAATTTTATAAAACTTGTGAGGTATATTTAACCTCTTCCCGCCCGCCCTATAGCCGAATGACGGCCGTGGGGCAGGCGGGTTCGTTCGGGCGGTCGTCCCTGGACGGCTTTGTGTTTACTTCCGCAATGCGCGCCCCCGGCGGCGCGCATCGCGGAAGTTTTGTATCCGCCGTGTCTCCGGGAGACAGGCGAATACAGATCGCCGTGAACGGCCAATCAAAGCGGCCGTTCACAGAGCGATCACAGCTGCCAATAGGAGATGATCTCAAATATAAACAAATGAGATCATCTCCCGTTGCCGTGTCTCTCTCTCCTCACACAGAGACAGCGTGTGAGGAGAGAGAGCGGATCTGTGAGTTGTGAACTACTGTGCTAACATCTGTCAGCCCCAGTGCCAGTGCCAGTGCAAACTGTCAGCCCAGTGCCAACTGTCAGCCCAGTGCCAACTGTCAGCCCACTGCCATCTGTCAGCCCACTGCCATCTGTCAGCCCACTGCCATCTGTCAGCCTAGTGCCATCTGTCAGCCCAGTGCCATCTGTCAGCCCAGTGCCATCTGTCAGCAGTGCCGCCAGTGCCAGCACCAGTGCCACCTACCACCTGCCAGTGCCACGTGCCACCTGCCAGCCCCAGTGCCGTCAGCCCCAGTGCCGTCAGCCTCAGTGCCGTCAGCCTCAGTGCCGTCAGCCCCAGTGCCGCCAGCCCCAGTGCCGCCAGCGCCAGTGCCGCCAGTGCCAGTGCCGCCAGTGCCAGCGCCAGTGCCACCTGCCAGCGCCAGTGCCACCTGCCAGCGCCAGTGCCACTTGCCAGTGCCGTCAGCCCCAGTGCCGTCAGCCCCACTGCCGTCAGCCCCACTGCCGCCAGCGCCAGTGCCGCCAGCGCCAGTGCCGCCAGTGCCACCTGCCAGCGCCAGTGCCATCCGTCAGCCCCAGTGCCGTCAGCGCCAGTGCCGTCAGCCCCAGTGCCGTCAGCGCCAGTGCCGCCAGCGCCAGTGCCACCTGCCAGTGCCAGTGCCATCTGCCAGCCGCAGTGCCATCTGCCAGCCCCATTTGCCAGAGCAAATAGCCAGTGCCATCTGCCAGTGCCAGCCCCAGTGACATCTGCCAGCCACATCTGCCAGCCACATCTGCCAGCCACATCTGTCAGCCACATCTGTCAGCCACATCTGTCAGCCAGCCACATCTGCCAGCTACATCTGTCAGCCACATCTGTCAGCCACATCTGTCAGCCAGCCACATCTGCCAGCCACATCTGTCAGCCACATCTGTCAGCCACATCTGTCAGCCAGCCACATCTGCCAGCCAGCCACATCTGCCAGCCACATCTGTCAGCTACATCTGTCAGCCACATCTGTCAGCCCCATCTGTCAGCCCCATCTGTCAGCCCCATCTGTCAGCCCCATCTGCCTCCAGTGCCATCTGCCTCCAGTGCCACGTGTTGTCAGTGCCACGTGTCGTCAGTGTCACCTGTGATCAGTGCTGTCAGTGTCACCTGCCACATCAGCGTCGCCTGTCAGTGCCATTTGTGATCAATAAAAATGTCACAAAGATTGTATTCAGCTGAGGAGGCATATGATATCCTTGCAGCCGACGAGAGCAACGGGGAGGTTTCCGCTTCGGATTCCTCCTCATATTCAGATTGTGACTCTGACGTGGACTACGAGCCTGTCCTCAGCAGTGGTACCATGACAGCCTCAGAGGAGGAAGATGATAGTCCGCCCGTCAGACGAAGGCGCACTGGTGAGGAGGCGGTACCATCCACCAGCACCGCAGAGCCATCCACCGGCAACCCAGTGCCATCCACCGGCACCACAGTACCTCGGCAAAGGCCACGTACCAGTGGGGTGTCAACTCGGCCCCAAAGGGTTAGGTCCCATGCCAGCCTTCCCTATTCCCTCCAGAACCCCTTGTGGCTTCCTCCTAACTCAGGAGAAGCCAACGTTCCCCCTTTCACTGCCAACCCAGGAGTCCAGGTGGACACACAAAATTTTTCCCTGATGGACTTTTTCCACCTAATTTTTACAGAGGACTTGCTTGAATCCATTGTGGTCCAGTGCAACCTATATGCCCAACAATTTATTCAAAGTAACCCAACGTCCTCTTATGCCCGTCCCTACGAGTGGAGAGCCCTAACAGTGGAGGAGTTTAAAATTTTTTTGGGCCTCACATTTTGTATGGGACTAAACAATAAAAATGAAATACGTGCATATTGGTCAACCCGCCCCATCTATCACATGCCCATCTTTTCCTCAATAATGTCCCGGACCAGATATCTAACGATAATGAGATTCCTACACTTTAACGACAATACCCAGTGCCTTCCCCGGAATGACCCAAATTTTGATAAACTTTACAAAATTCGGCCACTAATAAATTATTTTTCTCAGATTTTCCCCCAGTTGTTTACCCCAGACCAACACATATGTGTGGATGAGTCCCTGATACAATTTTCTGGCAGGCTGGGGCTAAAGCAATTTATTCCTTCCAAAAGGGCCCGCTATGGAGTGAAGATGTATAAGTTGTGTGACCGAGCCACAGCGTATACATATTCCTTCATGGTATACGAAGGGAAGGACACCCAGCTACATCCCCCTAATTGCCCCGAATACATCGGATCGAGTGGAAAAGTTGTTTGGGAACTCATAAACCCACTCCTGGAGAAAGGCTACCATCTCTATGTGGACAATTTTTATACAAGTTTACCCCTGTTCCGCAATCTCCATAGAAAGCAAACTCCAGCATGTGGCACCGTACGAACGAACCGGAAGGGCTTTCCTCAAAGCCTCGTCAACAAAAGGCTAAGAAAAGGCGAAGCGGCGAGCTTACGGAACGAGGAAATTTTGGCTGTGAAGTGGAGGGACAGAAGGGATGTCTATATGCTTTCTTCGATCCACAACAACACTTTTGTTGAGATCACCAGGAGGGATGGCCCAATACAAAAACCCACTTGTATCCATGAGTACAACATGTTCATGGGGGGTGTCGACTTGAACGACCAGATGCTCGAACCCTATCTTGCCATGAGAAGAACATACAAGTGGTATAAAAAAATTGCAATTTATTTCTTTAATTTGGCCATATACAATACATATGTCATTTATCGTAAGTCCACAGAAAGACCCATACCCTTCCTTGGCTACCAGGAGGAAATCACCATTGCCCTTATATACCCCAACGGCCCGCCACAAAACATTCGATCCGATGTAATTAGCAGACTCTCTGAACGCCACTTTCCTGACAAAATCCCTCCCAAACCAACAGGCCGAAGACATCAGAAAAAATGTCGGGTGTGCAGCAAACGAGGAGTGAGAAGAGACACCACTTATCATTGTGCCGAATGCCCTTCCCAACCAGGCCTCTGCATAGGTGACTGTTTCCGCCGTTACCATACTTTAGTGAATTATTAGTGAAGTATGGTAACCCTAACCCTCACTTCCTGCCATTTACCTTCAAACCCCTTATGCCTCTGCTTGCTCTGTAACTGACCCTGGCTTGTTATTCGACCACGCTTCTGCCTACTGATTTTGTACAAAGCTCTGCCTGATCTGGAACTGACCCTGGCTTGTTATTCGACCACGCTTCTGCCTACTGATTCTGTTTATGCCTCTGCCTGATCTGGAACTGACCCTGGACTATTATTCGACCATGCTTCTGCCTACTGATTCTGTACATACCTCTGCCTGATCTGGAACTGACCCTGGACTGTTTGACCATGCCTTTTGCCTGCCTCTTGGACTGATCTTGTACCCTCTGTGGACTAGTGGGATTCATAACAGGGGTCTCACATATGTGAGGGGCTCCAGAATAGATTTTTTGGATGAAGAAGACAATTTCCTTTGTTTTCTCATTCCTAGGGTCTGGAGACTCGGAGGCTTCAAAGAGATTTGGGTGGGAGAAGCCTCTACCCCTATCCCCATTCTGTCCTGAACAAGGCCCTACTTCTGCCTGCTGCCTGTAGGACCTATACCATCATGCCTCTGCCTGTCGCATGAACTGACCACACAACATGGATGGACCATGTTCCTGCCTACTACCAGGACCAATATTTTGGCAATGCTGACGATCTCTGCCTGCACTGACCTTGGACTGTATATGGACAGTATCCCTGCCTGCTGCCAATATTGACTATGGACAGTATACCTGCCTGTTGCCTGGAAAATTGTGTTCATTTTTGCTGACCAAGTCCCTGTCTGCTGCCTGGACCAGTGCTAACATCCTGTGGACAACTGTGCTGCTAAAACCACAGGTAATCTTTTGTTTACTCTTTTCTCGGCAGAATGTATTTTGGGGTGTAATTCTTGGTATGTGCATGCTATGTGTCCCTGGAACACCTGATGGTGTTCCTTGCATGTTGGGCCTCTGTATGTGGCCAAGCTGTGTAAAAGTCTCACACATTTGGTATCGTTATACTCAGGAGGAGTAGTAGAACGTATTTTGGGGTGTCATTTTTGCTATGTAAATGTTATGTGTTGGAAATATCTTATAAATTTACAACTTTGCGTAAAAAAAATGCGTTTTCATTTTTTTTCCACATTTTCCCAAAACTTCTGGAAAAAAAATGAACCATCAAACGACTCATTATGCCTCATAGATTATACGTTGGGGTGTTAGCTTTCCAAAATGGGGTCACTTTGTGGGCATTTCCATTGTCCTGGTGCTCCAGGGCCTTCAAAACTGTAATAGGTGGTTGAGAAATAAGATGTGTAATTTATGCTCCTAGAACGCCTGATGGTGCTATTTCAATATTGGGCCTCTGTATGTGGCCAGGCTGTGTAAAAGTCTCACACATTTGGTATCGTTATACTCAGGAGGAGTAGAAGAATGTATTTTGGGGTGTCATTTTTGCTATGTATATGCTATGTGTTGGAAATATCTTATAAATGGACAACTTTGCGTAAAAAAAATGCGTTTTCATTTTTTTTCCACATTTTCCCAAAACTTCTGGAAAAAAAATGAACCATCAAACGACTCATTATGCCTCATAGATTATACGTTGGGGTGTTAGCTTTCCAAAATGGGGTCACTTTGTGGGCATTTCCTTTGTCCTGGTGCTCCAGGGCCTTCAAAACTGTAATAGGTGGTTGAGAAATGAAATGTGTAATTTATGCTCCTAGAACGCCTGATGGTGCTATTTCAATATTGGGCCTCTGTATGTGGCCAGGCTGTGTAAAAGTCTCACACATTTGGTATCGTTATACTCAGGAGGAGTAGTAGAACGTATTTTGGGGTGTCATTTTTGCTATGTACATGCTATGTGTTGGAAATATCTTATAAATGGACAACTTTGCGTAAAAAAAATGCGTTTTCATTTTTTTTCCACATTTTCCCAAAACTTCGGGAAAAAAATGAACCATTCAAACGACTCATTATGCCTCATAGATTATACGTTGGGGTGTTAGCTTTCCGAAATGGGGTCACTTTGTGGGCATTTCCATTGTCCTGGTGCTCCAGGGCCTTCAAAACTGTAATAGGTGGTTGAGAAATGAAATGTGTAATTTATGCTCCTAGAACGCCTGATGGTGCTATTTCAATATTGGGCCTCTGTATGTGGTCAGGCTGTGTAAAAGTCTCACACATTTGGTATCGTTATACTCAGGAGGAGTAGTAGAACGTATTTTGGGGTGTCATTTTTGCTATGTACATGCTATGTGTTGGAAATATCTTATAAATGGACAACTTTGCGTAAAAAAAATGCGTTTTCATTTTTTTCCCACATTTTCCCAAAACTTCTGGAAAAAAATGAACCATTCAAACGACTCATTATGCCTCATAGATTATACGTTGGGGTGTTAGCTTTCCAAAATGGGGTCACTTTGTGGGCATTTCCATTGTCCTGGTGCTCCAGGGCCTTCAAAACTGTAATAGGTGGTTGAGAAATAAGATGTGTAATTTATGCTCCTATAACGCCTGATGGTGCTATTTCAATATTGGGCCTCTGTATGTGGCCAGGCTGTGTAAAAGTCTCACACATTTGGTATCGTAATACTCAGAAGGAGTAGCAGAACGTATTTTGGGGTGTCATTTGTGGTATACACATGCCACGTGAGAGAAATAACCTATTATATTGAAAATTTTGTGAGGAAAAAATAAAAATAAAATAATCTTCATTTTGCAAAGAATTGTGGGAAAAAGATGACAACATCAAAAACCTCACCATGCATCTTAGTAAATACCTTGGAATGTCTACTTTCAAAAAAGGGGTCATTTGGGGGGTATTTGTACTTTCCTGACTTGTTCGGGTCGCAAGAAATGAGATAGGCCACCAGTACATCAGGTGTGATCAATTTTGTGCGATTCGCACCACAGCTTGGAGACTCTCTAACTTTCACAAAGACCAAATAATATCCACTAAGTTGGGTTATTTTTACCAAAGATATGTAGCAGTATAAATTGTGGCCAAAATTTATGAAAAAAAAATATAATTTGCAAAATTTTATCACAGAAACAAAGAAAAATGCGTTTTTTTTCAAAATTTTTGGTCTTTTTTCTTTTATAGCGCAAAAAATAAAAACCCCAGAGGTGATCAAATACCACCAAAAGAAAGCTCTATTTGTGGGAAAAAAAGGACACAAAATTCATTTGGGTACAGTGTTGCATGACTGAGTAATTGTCGTTCAAAGTGTGAGAGCACCAAAAGCTGAAAATTGGTCTGGGCAGGAAGGTGTTTAAGTGCCCTGTAAGCAAGTGGTTAACCACTTGTCGACTAGCTCACTGCGATATATATACACCACCGCTCAAAGGCAGGTCCTGGGAACTCAGACATAATTGCTCCAGGTGAAGGGATCCGGGTGCGAGCCACAACATGCAGATAATGTGGATAATGACAGAACTCTGGACGGCCACACTCCAAAGCTAAAACAATGCTTTATTCAAATAATATTTAGGACACAGCAAATGACATCACAGCAAAAGATGCTGGCTCACTGAGATATACATTGACATAGTTGCACGGCTGTGCAAAACAACGTACCCATACGCCGCTGTGTCATTGACGGCTAGCAGGCGTGCACACGTTGTGGGATCATGCCCGTGGGCCCCACAAACTGGATGTCTGCTGGTGGCCCACAATAGTGGCACAGAGAGGAAGAACGAGGAGATGTCTATGTAAACAAGGCATTTCCCTTTTCTGCCTTGCAACATGACATGGATCTACTGCTCCCAGTAATCGTAAACATACTGAGGGAACACAGTTAACCCCTTGATCGCGCCCTTGTGTTTAACCCCTTCACTGCCAGTGACATTTACACAGTAATCAATGCATTTTGATAGCACTGATCGCTGTATAAATGCCAATGATCCAAAAATAGTGTCAAAAGGGTCCGATCTGTCCGCCGTAATGTCACAGTCACGATAAAAATCGCAGATCACCGCCATTTTTAATAAGACAAAATTAATAATAAAAATGCCATAAATCTATTCCCTATTTTGTAGACTCGATAACTTTTGTGCAAAGTAATCAATATATGCAAATTGTGTTTTTTTTTTTACCAAAAATATGTAGAAGAATACATATCAGCCTAAACTGAGGAAGAATTTTGTTTCTTTTGGAATATTTATTATAGCAAAATGTAAAAAATATTGCTTTTTTTTCAAAATTGTCGCTCTTTTTTTGTTTATGGCACAAAAAATAAAAACCGCAGGGGTGATCAAATACCACAAAAAGAAAGCTCTATTTGTGGGAAAAGATGGACATCAATTTTGATTGGGTACAACATTGTAGGACCACGCAATTGTCAGTTAAAGCGGCACAATGCCGTATCGCAAAAAAGGGCTTGGTCAGGAAGGGGGTAAATCCTTCCGAGGCTGAATAGGTTAAAGTCTCATGTTTTGTACTTATTTGATCAATGGCTTATTACATTATCTATATTGCATGTAAAGTATAACTACTGTGGGGTACACACTGTCAGCAAATTGGAACCCATAAAAGAAAATTTGTACAAAAATTCTTACAAATATTCTCACACGACAATTTAGAGGAGGCTCTCTTCTCTTTTATACTCTGTAGCTCTTGCTGGATTTTGCTTCTAATCCAAATCTAATCATTTGTGGATGGACATTTTATGGTTACACAACATTGCTATAATCTTTTTAAATGGACTATAAAACTGAAGGACCTATTAATAAATGGTTGTGGAACGAATCATTTGAGATTCCATTATGCCCTGTACACACGGTCGGATTTTCCAACGGAAAAGGTCCGATCGGATTTTCCAACGGAAAAGGTCCGATCGGATTATGTTGTCGGAAAATCCGATCGTGTGTGGGCTCTATCAGACTTTTTCCATTGGAAATCCCGATGGAAAAAGTTTGAGAGCTGGATCTAAAATTTATCGAGAACAAAATCCGCTCAGACTTTTTCCGATAGTTTCTAGAGAATTCCGATGGACAAAGTGCCATGCATGCTCAGATTAAATTACGAGACCAAAGCTATTGGCTACTAGCCTCTACGTAGTCCCATTGTACGCAACGAACGTCACCTCGTTCCAAACGATTATTTTTTCCGACAACTTTGTCCGACCGTGTGTATGCAAGACAAGTTTGGCACAAAATCCGTCGCAAAAAATCAGATGGATTTTGTTGTCTGAATGTCCGACAGTATGTACAAGGCATTATTTCTAATGGGGAAATTTGCTTTATATACAAGTGCTTTGGGTTACAACCATGTTTACAACCATGTTTCTGGAATTAATTACGCTCGCAATCCAAGGTTTTACTGTATATGCAAATGCATGACAACTCCCATCCATAGTATTTAATAGTATGCAAACACCAATGGTGCAATAGCTATGCTATTGATTCACTCCTTTATGGCAATGCATTTAGGTTGGGTGTGATTAATACAATTTATAAATGCTTAATCATATATGTGTTTGAATATTTTGAGATATTTAGCTACAACAATGAGATTTATGAATGGCGCAGGTATAGTAGGCTATGTTTTTAATGTAATGTGATGTTTGTGTCATGCGTGTTATTGATATGTACAATTTTCTTATTCGATAATAAATGTGATATGCTTTTATATAGATGGGAGCTTCATATATATCCTAGTCTCTCTCTTCCCTCTTGGAACGCTATAGATTAGCTTTCTAGATGTATTAGGAACCATTTGAATACAGTATAAATGTATTATACAAAGAGGGGTTGAGTCCATATCCATTTCTTTTTTGGTTTTTGGAGATAGTCATTTTGTGGAGGACTCCCCCCACTAGTTGAGAAGGGCAGGTGTTTAAACCTTGTAGGACTCTGTAGTCTGCCTGTTTTATATTTCCCCTCATTTCCTGTTTTGGCCATGGGACAGGAAGCCAAGGGAAATCTGTCCAATGGAAAGTAGACGGCAAAAATAAAAAACTGACCAGGCTTATGAGCCTCCCTTACTTTATTCACACTAAAAGAAATGTTGTCTTTGGTTCTATCTTGAGAACTGGTATTTCTAATGTAGCTAGACCCCCAAACCATTTTTATACATTGCAGCTTATCAGTTCATAGATGTGGTGGCTACATTATTCTATTTTTCTCCTTATTTTGTCTGGTGATACTGTCAGTAAAACAGTTCCTCTCCTAAGGTGACAATGCTCACTCACCTTACTGCATATCTATGAAGAGCAGCATTGTTAGCCTGGGCTGTTTTTCTGATTTTTATCTCCATTACGGGGGGGGGGGGGGCGTATAGGGTAACAGATAACAGTGATTTCAGTGATTTCAGTTCAGGAGGTGTCAAGGACACTGAGTTTCCGGTAAGATCAACATGTATTTTTAGTACTTAAAACAAATGCAGCCACCACAGCTAAGGACAGCTAATGGTGGCGATCAGCAATTTTTATCATGACTGCGGAATTATGGCAGACACTTTGGACATTTTTTGACAAATTTTTGGGACCCTTGTCATTTATACAGCAATCAGTACTATACAAATGCACTGATTCCTGTCTAAATTACACTGGCAGTGAAGGGGTTAACCACTAGGTGGCAGTGTAGGGGTTAAGTGTGTCCTGGGGTGTGTTTGTAACTATGGGGAGGTGTGGCTGTGTGTGACACATCACTGATCTTTGCTTCGATGACAGGGAGCAGAGAGCAGTGACACTGTCACTAGGCAGAACGGGGGGATGCTTGTTTACATTAGCATCTCTCCGTTCTTCTTCCCGGTGAGGCGATCGCGAGTATCCCCACAGGGATCAAGTCTGTGGGACCCGCGACCCAACTCATGGAGCTTGCTGTGGGCGTGTGTGTGCGGGCCGCCAGTGGCGCGTGCCCGTTGGTGCCTCTTAAAGGGCAACGTACAGGTACGTGATTCTGCCTGTATGAGCCCTTCTGCCAACATTGGCAAACGGTTAAAGCTTCCACCTTAAGGCCATTATTACAGTAAATGAAAGCACTGCACAATTTCCCTTTCTCTTTCATTTCTTCCATCTCCCAAAGCAATTCTTCATTATATCCATTTAATCACACAGCACCAGCAGGAGCATTTTTTTAATTGGGTGCTTAATAAGGACCACTGCCAATAGCTCTCCCAGAGAACTGAAATTGCACACCTTTAAAGCGGTATTAAACCCAAAACCAAAAATGTAATATATTGCAGCTTATCAATCATTAGATGTGGTGGCTGCATTAATTTTCTTATTTTAGCCTTTTTTTCCCCTATGTTTATACCTGGTGATCTGGCCAGCAATATACATACTGAATTAGCATGACCAAACTCTGGATTAAGGAGCACAGGGGCACCTTTGGACAGCAGCATTGTTATTCGGGGGTGAGGGGAGTGTTAGATGTACTAACAGATTGCAATACTATAACCAATCAAAGCCAAACTCCAGTTGACATTTTTTAACCGCTTGCTGACCAGCCGCCATCATTATACTGCAGCAGTTCAGCTTGTTCCCGCAAATCACCCTAGCTGTACATTGTTCACAGAAACAGCTATAGCAGGCTGCACGGCAGGGGAAGCTGACACGGATATGCCGCGATATCCACTGGCCACCTGCAATCGCTCCAGAGCCAGAACGGGGATCTCTCAATGTAAACAAACAGATCCCCGTTCTATCAGGGGAGTAGAGAGAGTTTGCCTGTTTTTAGTGATTAGGAACAGGGATCTCTCTCTACTCCTTGTCAGTGCACTAGGTAACGCTTAACCCCTTGAGTGCCCCCTAGTGTTAACCCCTTCCCTGCCAGTGACATTTATACAGTAATCGGTTCATTTTTATAGCATTGATCACTGTATAAATGTCAATGGCCATAAAAAAGTGTCAAAAGGGTCCAATCTGTCCGCCACAATGTCGTAGTCCCGTCAAAAATCGCTTACCACCGCCATTACTAGTTAAAAAAATAAAATAAAATAAAAAATACCGTAAATCTATCCCCTATTTTGTAGACACTATAACTTTTGCGCAAACCAATCAATATATATCAATAAAAATATTGCAATTTTTTTTTATCATAAGTATAAGAATACATATTGGCCTAAACTGATGAAGAAATGTGTCCTTTTTTTGAATATTTATTATAGCAAAAAGTAAAAAATATTGTTTTTTTTTTTTTATTTCAAAGTTGTCGCATTTCTTTGTTTATAGGGCAAAAAATAAAAGACTCAGAGGTGATCAAATGCCACCAAAAGAAAGCTCTATTTGTGGGAAAAAAAGACATACATTTTGTTTGGGTACAACGTCGAATGACCGTGCAATTGTCAGTTAAAGTGACGCAGTGCCATATTGCAAAAAATGGCCTGGTCATTAAGGGGTAAAATCTTCCTGTCCTTAAGTGGTTAAGCAGCAGTAAACTGCATAAAAAGAAAAATATTGGGCCCTGGGCAGTTTAAGTCATAATGTGCTAGTAAAATGCATCGCATAAAAATAAAGCCCTCCAGTGGCGTGCTGTCACCACTGAAGGGACTTCTTCACCTGGACTTATTTCTGGGTTCACGAGCTTTGGAGATATGAATGGTTGAGCTGGCAGTGATGTCACCCCAGTACACTGCTGGGGGATCTATTTTCACTGGGGATCTGTTTTTTTTTGTGTGGGGGTCTATTGTAGCTGGAGTGGTATTTTATTAGGGGGGTTCATTGTTGCTGGAGTGGTATTTTATTAGGGGGGTTCCATTGTTGCTGGGGGAAGGTCTGTCCTTGTGTGTCAGGGAATCTATTGTTGCTGTGGTGGGGTCTGTTGCTGCTTGGGTGGGGTCTATCAAATTCCATACAGTTTAGTAGCACCAAATGATACTTGGTTCTGTACTCTGTAAAAGGAGTGGTACTGGGATGTGAGTAGGGGGGTGGAGCCAAGAGACAGTGCTCGGAGGTGGGTAGGGGGGCATAGACGAAGGGTGACTTATAAGGGGGGAGTTCCTGCACCTATTCCCTGAGAAGAAAAGCCCTGCTCCTCCTGAACACACAAAAAAGGCAGGACTGGATTAGTCAGAACTGTCACCTGAATGTCTGCTTTTATTTATTTTTTTTATTGCTGCATTGCAATTTTACACCGTGGGACTGCACGGCAACTGTTTGTTGCTTATCAAACTCTCCATCCTGAATTTAAAATGCTACAGCTGTGATGTCATAACATGCATACAGCCCTGCAGCCTTGTCCGGCTGTTACATTACTTATTGAGTGGGCCAATAAGTGGGGAGGGGGAGCAGTAAAATAGCGGATCACTTTATAATTATAATAATATAATTAAAACTAAGCTTTTTCTTAATGAATAAAGGGTGTTTTATAACTCTGCCTATCTTTTTTTTTTTTTTTATTAATTTGGGAATAGGGAAGGTTTAGAACACCCTGATGCTTTTTTTTTTGCTGTCTGCATCCCTGCTAAGTAGGGTTATCCCTCTATTTGGCTTGGTACCATTGTCGAAAACACAGAAGGTAATGGGGAATGCCAAAATGTTGTCACTGAAGCAAAACGTGAGAGGAGATCTGGGAAAGCCTGATCTGGTGCCAACTGACTAAATGGGGAATTTCCTTCACTTTGTAGAGATCTTTTTTTAATTTCATGTTACGTTTCCAGGAAATGAGGGGCAATATAACTTGACACAAGCAGCAAAGAAATAAAAAGAAGGGTTTTAAGGCCCCTTACAAACCCTGGGGGCTCCAATGGAGTGCACCTGCTCAGTGGGGAATCTGTATGCTGATCCCCACCGAGCAGGTGGATGGCTGGTCTATGTCTGCTCTGCTTATGCAAAACAGACACAGACACCACTCTCCTCTATAAGCAGTCAGATGTAAACAGACTGCCTGCCGTTTACCCCTAAGTGCCATCTGATCTGCCAAATGGGTAGGGAACAGATCCCCATCTGTCTTTTACAGGATAAGATCAGATTGGATGTTGGTGGGTGTCATCCGAAACATGTCCATTGACACCCGCAGCTTCATAGACTGGAAGGTCCGATTGGTTCTGCCTGAAGAAGTGACAGGTGGCCCTGGTTGGTCCACCCGTGTGAAAGGGACCTAACCATCTAATACAGCAAAAGGTTTTAGCTATATGTAATACACTTTAAATTAAATGGTTTGTATGTCCTGTTTTGTTCTATTAAAGTGGTTGCAAAAGTCAACATAATTTTTGAACCCACAGGCAAACTTATAATATGTCTTACCTGTAGGTACCTTGAATATCTCCTAAACTTGTGCTTTAGAAGATATTCCCATTGGCTCCAACTGATGATGTCACTGCGCATGTGCAGCGCATTCTGCATTCAAGGCACAATGGGTGTGCAATGAATGCAGAGAGCCCCATGCTGTGATTCTAGCATGCATGCATGGTAATGACATCATTACAGGCTAGCCATTCCAATGGCTGGAGAGCACAAACCCAGAAGGAAGAAGGGGGCGAAGATGGAAGCACCAGGAGTGGTGACAGATCAATGCTGGAGGGCTGTGCTTGATGGGTAAGTCTGTCATAATGTGCTAGTATGCAGTACACGTTAGTACAATATGGTATAAAGCTGCAGGGGCCCATTTTTTAAAAAAAAAAAAAGAGGAAAAAAAATGGTAGAGTTTGCTACTGCTTTAAATCTTACTGTACTTTATAAGTATGGTTATACTATATATTAGGGATGAGCCGAACACCCCCCGGTTCGGTTCGCACCAGAACTTGCGAACGACCCCCGCGTTCGGTACGAACGTTAGAACCCCATTGAAGTCTATGGGACTCGAACGTTCGAATTGGAAAGTGCTAATTTTAACGGCTAATATGCAGGATAATGAGCTAAAAAGGGTTTGGCGACCTGCCTCCTGCCTCAGGGGACATGGGTCACTGCAAAAAAAAGTTTTAAAAACTACCGTTTTGGCGGGAGCACTGATTTTAATGACGATTAAAGTGAAAAAAAAAAGTGAAATATTCCTTTAAATATGGTGCCTGGGGGGTGTCTATAGTATGCCTGTGAAGTGCCACGTGTTTCCCGTGTTTAGAACAGTCCCTGCACAAAATGACATTAAACGGAAATAACACCATTTAAAACTGCTTGCGGTTTTAATGTTATATCTGGTTCCTGCAATATGGTTGAAAAACATTGAGAAACATGGCATGGGTAGCCCTCCCTGCCCATTACCAGCCTATTTGGGTCTTGTACACATATTAAGGGGAACCCCGTACCCATATTAAAAAAAGGAAATGCGTGTGGCCCCCAGGCCCTATATACTCAGAACAGCAGTATACAGGCGGTGCAAACAAGACAGGGACTGTGTAGGTTTGTTGTGTTAAGTTGAATCTGTTTGTCATTTTCAACCGGTACATTTTTAAAGTGTAGCTCCAGTCAAAAAAACTATCTTTAAGCTTTTTGGAAAACATAGGGAAGGGTTATCACCCCTGTATAATTTGTTTTGTCGTCCATCTTTTTTCATCTCACTTGCTGCTGTCTCCTTGCGTTTGCAAGTAGGAGATGTTTGTAAGTTGGATGTTTGAAAGTAGGGGCCTGCCCTATATTATAGCGTTATGTACTGGGTACAGAGCACGCAGACAGAACGCACTATCTCCTAACACTACTGACTGCAAGCTCTATTATTAACCACTTGTTAGCCCAATGTTTGCATAAAGTGAAAGATGAAGTTATGCTGAGTAAATAGATATCAAACATGTCACTCTTCAAAATTGCACATGCCCGTGGAATGGCGCCAAACGTCGCTACTTAAAAAATCCCCATAGGCGACGCTTTAAATATTTTTTTACTGGTTACATGTTTTGAGTTGCAGAGGAGGTCTAGGACTAGAATTATTGCTCTCGCTCTAACATTCTCGGCGATACCTCACATGTGTGGCACATGCGAGCACATGGGGACATGGGCGCTTTCATTTTTATTTTATTTTTTTATTGTTCATTTTACTTTATTTTAGTTTGACATTTTTTTCCCAAAAATATATTTTTGATCACTTTTATTCCTATTACAAGAAATGTAAACATCCCTTGTAAAAGGAATATGGGGTGACAGGTCCTCTTTACAGTGAAATCTGGGGGGTCAATATGACCCCACATCTCACCTCTAGGCTGGGAAGCCTGAAATAAAAAATTAAAAAAAAGATTCTGGCTTTGATCGTACTGGCGAGTTGGTAGAAGCACCGGAGGGCGGTGAGGGGTGGGGGGCGTCTATGGCTGGGTACTTCAGGGTATCACCGAGTATGGCTGGGTATCTCTGAGTATGGCTGGGTATGGCAATTTATGGCAGGGTATTACAGAGTATTGGCGGGGTATTGGCGGGGTACTACAGAGTAATAGCAGGGTACTGCAGAGTATTGGGGGTACTGCAGAGTAATGGCGGGTACTGCAGAGTAATGGGGGTTACTGCAGAGTAATGGGGGTTACTGCAGAGTAATGGGGGTTACTGCAGAGTAATGGGGGTACTGCAGAGTAATGGCAGGGTACTGCAGAGTATTGGGGGGTACTGCAGAGTAATGGGGGTTACTGCAGAGTAATGGCGGGGTACTGCACTGCAGAGTAATGGCGGGGTACTGCAGAGTAATGGCGGGGTACTGCAGAGTAATGGCAGGGTACTGCAGAGTAATGGCAGGGTACTGCACTGCAGAGTAATGGCGGGGTACTGCACTGCAGAGTAATGGCGGGGTACTGCAGAGTAATGGCGGGGTACTGCAGAGTAATGGCAGGGTACTGCAGAGTATGCACTGGTATTGCAGAGTATTGGCAGGGAATTGAGGGGTTAAATTCGGTGAGCAGCGATGTGGGCACTGCAGATGCAGCCCACATCGCTGCTGACACCGATCTCTTTCCCCTCCGCTGTACCGATCGGTACAGAAAGGGGAGGGAGGAACAGGCGTCATAACATGACGCCGGTTTGTTTCCAAGTGATCACTCCGTCATTTGACGGAGCAATCACGTGGTAAACCCTGCCTATGGACCCGGCGGTCACGGATGCTCTCGAGTGCGCACACCTCGGGGCACGCGAGAGCAGAATTCTGGGAGGCCGTTAATTAACGGCCTCTCTGAGTTAAACAACCGCCCTGAAGCCGTTAATCGGCAATGGGCAGTTGTTAAGTGGTTAAAGCTAGATCACTAGCTATATAGGTGAGGTGAATATAGTGGTGTATACTGCAGTCAGGGCACAGACAACAACCACTACACAGCAGCAAGATAGGAAATCAGCCAAAAACGATTGGTGTGTACTGTGTTGAAGGTACACAGAACACCCACTGCTTCAGATGCAAAGTAACACACTACAGGAGGCCGCCTTAAAGGCGGCCTTATATAGTGTGGGGCGTGCACTACACAGTCTGAGCTATGATTGGCCACAGGCTCTCCTCGCTGCCGGCGCTGCGATTGGCCAAGCATGCGGGGTCACAGTGCATGCTTGGCCAATCATCGGACAGCAATGCACTGCGCCAACGCAGTGCATTGTGGTCCGCGCGTCACTCGAATTTTGACGCGAACGGCCAAAACGTTCGGAATTCGCCGAACGCACGAACAGCCAATGTTCGAGTCGAACGTACGTTCGACTCGAACACGAAGCTCATCCCTACTATATATACAGTAACAACATTAAAATACATATTTGCATCAAAGCAGGCTCTTGCCTATATTTCCCTTAAGCAATTTACCATCAATCGTATAGCTTACTTGATAAACTGCTGCCTCCCTTTTTACTATTATGTGAAATGAATTTTTATCTTTTTGAGTATATATATATATATATATATATTGGTGTACAACATCACAAAAGTAGTTATTAAAGCTATATTCATAATGCTTTATACAGCAGTAAATGTGACTTTCGCTAAACATTAACCAGTGGTGAATCAGTCACTGTTACTTGAAACACATGCACCTGAAAGATTCACATGCAGAGAATGTTTGGTGAATGTCAAAATGACTGCTTTATAGCAGCACTGGCACTATATGTTCTATCTGGTACAATAAAATAACACTAGTAATAAGTATAATGATAATAAAGTAGCATAATTAGCTAATTTGCCCTTACCAATAGAATTCAGGAAAGTGAAAGCCAACATTAGAAGCCATAGTTTTGCAAGTCCAGAGAGTACCATGACTGCAGGTAGAAATGTAAGTACCTGACTAGCTGGCTTGCCTTATATTACCCAATACTTGGCATTATTCCCAAATACTCTAATGGCTCATCCTACTTCTATTAAAGTTGTCATGGCCTCTAAGCTATTAAAATCCTTTAACCCTTACATGTTGTTAATGGGAAAGCTCCCAACTGTACCTGATTTCAAGGGACTGTCCCTGATTTGGAACAAAATCCCTCTGTCCCTCTTTCCCCATCATGTGTCCCTCATTTTGTTTTGATCTATACTTCTATATAAGATGCACTTTTTAAAAGCATTTCCCAGTGCTAAACCCTTCATCTAATTTCTAAATTGCTGCATTTGTAAATTTAAAAAGCCAGTATAGAGGAATAGTAGTGGTAAAAAAATAAATCACTGCTCCTGACGAATACATTTTTTTTTTTTTTTTAAATTGCAAAAATTGCATTGGTACATGTCCCCCTGCTATTCTGACACCCTCTCACCTATTAGTACAGAAATAGGCAATTTTATCTTACAGATTGAGTTCCCATTGACTTCAATGGGATTTAGATTCAGCATCTGAACTTCTTTGAAGTGCGCCAACAAAGCTTGAACTTAACCCAAGGTGAATGGGCTCATCAATGGTTTGACCAAGGCTATTGCCGCAATGTATTACCCACTGTTTCTTACTCGCTGATATGCTACAATAAAGAATATACCGTATATACTCGAGTATAAGCCGAGATTTTCAGCCTCTTTTTTGAGGCTGAAAGTGCCCCCTCGGCTTATACTCGAGTCACCGCTGTCTGACTGCTCGATCAGCGTATCGAGCAGACAGACGGCGGACATTAAAATTCAAAAGCCGCGCCTCCTTCTCCGCCTCCGCCTGTGATAGGCGGAACACTGAATTTCCCAGCAGTCAGTGTTCCGCCTATCACGGACATCCGCTCATTCTCATACTACGGACGAGGATGAGAGGATGTCCGTGATAGGCGGAACACAGGCTGCTGGGAAATTGAGTGTTCCGCCTATCACAGGCGGAGGCGGAGGCGCGGCTTTTGAATTGTAGAATGGCCGCCGAGAAGAGCGGCGATCCTGGAGCAGCGATCCATCGGCACGACACGGGACGGAGGAGGCACGGGACGGAGGAGGCACGGGACAGAGGAGGCACGGGACGGAGGAGGCACGGGACGGAGGAGGCTCGGGACGGAGGAGGCTCGGGACGACGGCGGCTCGGGACGGAGGCTCGGGACACAGGTAGGCTGGACACACACACAAGGCTGCACGGACACACACACAGGGATGGATGGATGGATGGACACACACACACACACACACACACACACACACACAGGGATGGATGGATGGATACACACACACACACACACACACACACACACACAGGGATGGATGGATACACACACACACACACACACACACACACACACACACAGGGATGGATGGATGGATGGATACACACACAGGGATGGATGGACGGACACACACACAGGGATGGATGGATGGATGGACACACACACAGGGATGGATGGACGGACACACACACAGGGATGGACGGACACACAGGGATGGACAGCCATGTCTCACCCTCGGCTTATACACGAGTCAATAAGTTTTCCAGTTTTTTGGGGGTAAATTGGGGGCCTCGGCTTATATTCGGGTCGGCCTATACTCGAGTATATACGGTAAGGATTTATGGAGTTGCCGGCTGTGCCCTTCATAGATAGATTTATAGACTTATCTGTCTATTGGTATTGAGAGGACACCTCAGCCTGAACACCCTCAAGATGGTTCCCTTGAACTCATGATACGTTGTGGTTCCACTGTTTTACAGTGTTGTACCTGCTGCTTGTGTGGTTGGACTCATCCCTAATGAAAAAACACACCAGAAGTCCAGTATAGCACAAAGGCAGCTGAAGACTTTCCAGATTGTCCTAGCAATCAATGACTACCTTTTTATAGCAAGGCACAGATAGCCAACACACCTGGAAGACAGAATGAATGAGTGAATGAGACATTGTGTATGAATGTCCCAGAAGTGGGTAGCATGAATATTTTGGAAGTGCTTGTGACAGTCATAGCTAAAGTAGCTAACATTCGACATTGTGCCTCTCACCCTCTTGTATAGTCAGCATAATCAGCACCATACTATTTTTAAATTAAAGCAAAAAAACTGACTGGAATCTTAACTAATCCCTACTCTATCCAAAACTAGAAAAAAAAATTGACTTTTGTAGCTCCAACTGAGTCAGCGGTTCCATTAGGTCGCCCGGGAGATTGTTGCTTCTCCACTTGAGGTCTCTCCCTCCCTGCCTGAAAATGCAGCACAGGGATAGGTAGGCTGGATGCAAAGGACTCCCATTGACTTTTTATAAAGGGACTGTTGGCCTTTAGACCAGTTGTTCCATATCTTGCTGTTTCATATACTGTTGTTGCCATATCTTGTTGCTTCATTAGGAAAAGACAGAGTTCCACAGATCCCTACCGAGCAGTAAAATATTGTTTTCCTAGGTTTTTGGTGTCAGAGCAACATAGGGCATTGCTACTCAAAGGAAATCATCATTCATCTGACTCTACCCAGGGCTTGCAACTTTATTCTACTAACCAGCCACCCTGAGCAAGAGGGCAATTCAGAAATAGATGGAATTCATGGAAATACACGATTAGTTAGAGGCTATTTGGTGTTTACATGTTCTATTATTAAACCAAAGAGTAAAACCTCCAAGACATTAGCCATTAAAGGACAAACATACTCAATTTGCAATAATTCAGCTTTATTTTTTATAGCCATTGATGTAGAATATCTGTTTGTCAACATATACTCACAACCCTACCTTGTTACTAAAGTTGTATCTCTATAGGAGATTAAATGGAAGAGAAATTTATGAGCTCAGCTTCTTACTTACTAGATCATAAACCTTTGCCTAAGTTTATGTGGTAAAATTAAATTCTGATCATTTTTACTTTAATTTTCCAACACAACTGCACCTTACAAATATAGTGTTATTTACAATGGGGGTATGTACAATATATAAACATACAGCACTAGCAATATCTCTCCTTTAAAATACACAATCCTTTTTTCTATTTCTTAGGTAATACATCCTCTTCAAATATATGGTATATACACTATAATCGTTTATCTCCTCCAATTATTTGAATTGTGTAAATTGTTTCTCCTCTGCTTTCTTTTCACCTTGTGTTCTCTCTTACGATAAGTGGAATCTCATTACTTTCCCTTCCTGCAACATTCTCTCACTTACTCTTCTAATACAGATCACTACCATTTATTTTTCCTGCTTACTGACCTGTTCTTATCAACATTAACTGTTCTTAACATTCCTGGCCCATAGCTAAAACAGAAAGTGAAAGAAAATACTTTTAATTAAGGGATTCTCTTGCCCCCCCCCCCCCAAGTCACCAGAACTAGTCCCTACTGAAAGATATTCCTTGGTGGGTGAAGGAGTCAACATTCTATATTTCATACTAATCCCCCCCAACGTGAAGGCACTAAGGCTGGGAATAGCCATGGTGCTTATGTCTAGCTATGCTAGGTTCTGGGCTCAAACCCAACTAGGATGCTGTATGCATGCACTTTTTGTTTACCTTTCTTCCCAACCATGCCCATACTTGCATGGCTGGAGACTTTAGGCAAATAAGCTTTACCACCCATAGCAACACTCCTCTGGTATTTGTAAAAAAACAATCTAACACAAGCAAGCTTTTACTGAAGTATTACAGACCCACTACGTTTTTTTTTATTTATTGCTGTAATGCAGCAAGTTTGTAAACACAATAATACATATGCTACTCTTTAGCCCCATACACACTATCAGATTTTCTACGGATTTTTGTCTTCAGATTTACCAATACCATGTATTGGTGAAAAGCACAAAATGAAAAGCGCAAGCTGAAAAGCGCTAAATGAAAAGCGTGAAATGAAAAGCACGAATTAACACTCACCAAACTTCTGCTAACATGAAATTAGCAGAAGGAGCCCAAAGGGTGGCGCTAAAGCACTGAAAAGCCATGTAGTACATCACTATGTTCCTGTTTGTTGGCTGACAATTCCTTGCCGTTTGTATGCAAGACAAAATCCAGGCACACACCTTCGGACAAAATCAGAGGTTTTGCCTGTGGAAAATCTGATCGTGTGTACGAGGCTTAACCGTCAGACAGTCTTACATGCTGTCAGCACAGGATATTTTATCATTGCTGCAGCACTTAGCAGCTAAAAATCTCTAAAAGAGCAGGATGTTTATCACTGTTTTAGTGTAAATGAGTGCATTGAACTTTAAGCTTTATGATAATCAGAAATACAGAATGGATTTACATATTTTGCACGTTGGTGCTTAATCATAAGGCCCTCTGGTAAAATCATACACACACAAAGAACATGTTCTCGTTTTACTGGTCCTAATCTGGTGGCTTAGGTATTGTGACAATGTGTACATGAATATCTGAGATGACAGTAATTCAACCAATGATGGGAATAAATGTTTGGGCAATAGCAATACAAAAATAAACAGCCACCTATAGATGCATGTAGGCAGGTTGCCTACTGTGTTTAGTTTACATTTAGTGTTAGATTACTTGGCTGCTCAGTTCAAGGGGAATTTTTATTTGCTGCCTGCCCTGATCAAGGTCAAGCTTTTTGGGGTCCAGCCACCCTTTCAGTGACATATAAAAGGGAAGATGCCCCGAGCTGATCAGAAAACAGGACAGGAACTTAGGCAGAGGCATGCTGGGATCTGTGGTCCACCTCATCGGGACACCTGTAACAATGAACATTGCCACACTGGATTCTCAAACTATGGGCTATACCCAAAAGAGCTTTACCTGCACAGGTACGCTGGGGCAGCCACAACTAGAGTAGGAATGGGCTCGGGCATGTTCGGGATTCTAGTCCCAACCCACCTGCCCAATTCCACCAGGAAGCCGACACTGCACATCGCTATTCACAGGCACTAAGGCAATTCTCGGTCTGCAGCTGCACAGATCGGGAAATGTCTCACTGCCTGTGATTCACAGTGTGCAGTGTCAGCTTCCTGGTAGGATCGAGCAGGTGCGTTGGGACTATTTTTCTGAACACGCCCGAGCCCATCTCTAAACTGGAATTAGTTAAGGAAAGAACGTTTTACCCTGTTGTACGTTATGCTGAATTTTCTGTAAAATTTGTTCAACTGCCATGAGCCTGATCTGAAGTTATTCTAAAGGGGTGCATGTTGGGTCTTTGCATATTCCTATAGAACTTGGGTCTGTAATAGCACTATGAGGTATGTGTAACACCACTACAAAAGGTTAACTCAAGGAAGAGGAGGTAGTTACCATGGATGACCAAAAGGAAACAGCTACAGCAACCAATCATTTGGCATGGCACCTGATGGGTGACAGGTCCTCCAGTAGTGAGGGGGTTGGTGTTCTAGCTCCTTTCCCAACTGTCTATCTCCTTCAGTCACCAGGAGCAGAATAGCATTATGGAGATTCAAGACCTGATCACGAGTTACAGAAAAAAAAACAAGTTAATGAGCACCCACAATGTGCTTGGCGGGACTTCCTTTTTTTTAGTGGGAGTGGGGTAACAGAGGTACAATAGACTGGTGGAGTGGGTGAAGGGTCTGCGCATCCCTCCCAGTGCAAAGAATACATCAGTTACAAGTGTGCAGTGACAAGACATCTTAAAGAGAAACTCATTATATCATTCATCCCAGGAGTCTTCAGGAGGGGAAGAGGGGATTTCTTAGCTAAGCACATCCTCTTGCCTGCATGTGTGAGCTAAGGGCAGATGGATTCCGGGAGGAGGGGGGGTAAATGCTGCATGATTCATTTGCCCTTACTCAAGATGGCTACTGCCAGAAATGCTAGGAGGTGTTTTTCAAATTGATTTCTCAGCAAAATAAAGCATGGAGACGTGGATGGATGGGAGAGTTTGCTTTGAACATTAAAAATAAATTAAATAGCATTTTTGGTTTGTGATGCTCAGATGTAGTATAGTTTCACTTTAAGTAATTTTTTTTTCATTTTGAATAAAAATTAAAAGGGTTAGGACATCTTTCAGGTTTTTATTGCTGTTTGTATCCCTGCTGAAAAGATTCACCAGGTGATCATTGTTACCAAGACATAAAAAGTTACAGGTGTCATTGTAACAGTGAGGGGGAAATCATCCAAAAGGGCAACTGTTCCTGTATCAGCTATTTAAGTGGGCATTTCCTATCTCAATTTCATCTCACTTCCTTTTGTACCTCCGGAGTAGGGATGTGCTAATTTTAAAGGCTAATATGCAAGTTACTGTCCTAAAAAGTGTTTGGGGACCTGGGTTCTGCCCCAGGGGACATGGATCAATGCAAAAAAAAGTTTTAAAAATGGACGTTTTTTTCGGGAGCAGTGATTTTAATAATGATTATGAACTATCCCTGCACAAATTGTAATTTCTGCAGGAAAAAAAGTCATTTAAAATCACTCGCGGCTATAATGAATTCTCCCGTAAAATACAGAGAACACTCATTGAAAGTAATTGAAAAAAAAAAAAGCATGGGGTTCCCCCAAATTCAACTACCAGGCCCTTTAGGTCTGGTATGGATATTAAGGGGAACCCCACATCAAATTAAAAAAAAATTGCCATGGAGGTCCCCCTAAAAATCCATACCAGACCCTTTATCCGAGCACGCATCCTGGCAGGCCGCAGGAAAAGAGTCCCCCCTCCTGAACCGTACCAGGCCACATGCCCTCAACATTGAGAGGATGCTTTGGGGGTCTGTGACCCCTCAAAGCACCATGTCCCCATGTTGATGGGGAGAAGGGCCTCATCCCCACAACCCTGGCCGGTGGTTGTGGGGGTCTGCGGGCGGGGGGGTTATCAGAATCTGGAAGCCCCCTTTAACAAGGGGACCCCCAGATCACGGCCCCCCCTGTTTGAAATGGTAAGGGGGTACAAAAGTACCCCTACCATTTCACAAAGAAAGTGTAAAAAATAGTTAAATAAGACAAACACACTTTTGAAAAATTCCTTTATTAAAAATAAAAAAATAAAAAAAAGATTCCAGTAGTGGTAATCCACTCTTGCTATCCAGCGATGGATGATCATCCCTCCGGGGTCCAGCGATGGCTGATCTGATCCAGCGCAGCCCATCCATCCACCTTCTGTCTCCATGGAGGAGACACTGCGGGGATCCCGACACTGAGAACCGACCGAACATTGTAGATTTCTCCCTGCTGTCAGTTGCTGTTCAGAACCTAAAGGAAGACTTGACCCAACCAGATGATCTGTGAGTACAAGCACACATATACTTGCATAAACTTGTTGGAGACACAGGTAACCATTGAGTGGCCTCCTGAGCACTCCTGTCACCCAGACAGTGTCATTAGTACAGTGTAAAATGTACAGAATTATCACTGATAACTGTAATAGTGTCACTAGTGATGTCAATGTAAGTTAGTGTCCCTCCCAGACAGTGTCTGTTAGCACCAGACTGGCCACCACACCATCATAGTCACTCTATAAGTTGCTCATTACCACCATTACTAGCATAGCACCTGTACATATCAGTATCCCGATCATGATCAGACTAGTATTCCCAATAGTATTGTGTCCCCAAAAACGCAGTTTGGTTTTAACCAAAAACATGCAGAATTAATTTTGGCCTAAATTTATTAAGAAATTAGATGTTATTGGATATGTATCACGTACCTTGTAGCAGAACCTGATATGATGAGTAGGGCCTCTCTTACACCTCTGACTCAGAGCCCCTTGTAGTGTATACAGGAGGCGCAGGAGTACAAAGTGGTATGATTGCCTGTAAACCTTGTTACCCTGTTTTCCAGAAAATAAGACCTAGCGTGATTGTCAGTGATGGCTGCAATATAAGCCCTATCCCCCAAATAAGCCCTACCCTGTTTCCCCGAAAATAAGCTCTAGCCTGAAAATAAGACCTACAAGGACTTTAACTAGGGCTTATTTGGGGGGTAGGGCTTATATTTCAGCCATCACCGACAATCATGCTATGTCTTATTTTCGGGGAAACAGGGTAGTAGCAGGGCAGGTGTCCATGCCAGGCAGGTGAAATCATCAGAAGGCTCCAGTAAGCAGGCAAGCAGACTCAGACAGGCTGGCACTGGCGACAGCAGACAGCTTAGACGGTTGCTGGTAGCAGAGAGTAGTTAAGACAAGCCAGGTCAGCAGCTGGAATCAGGATACATGACTGGTGTATAGCTGATGTCCCGAATGCCCCACCTTAAACCATAACCCTAACTTATTTATCTTACCTTACTTAATAAATAAGTACACCACACATCTGGATTAAATGGCCATCCGGCCCCTTTATTAACATATTACGCATTTTATAAAATTAACTCTATTTAAAAATATATATAGATAGATAGATAGATAGATAGATAGATAGACAGATAGATAGATAGATAGATATATCTATATATCTATATATCTATATATCTATATATATATCTATATATCTATATATAGATATATAGATATATATATATATATATATATATATATATATATAAACTGAAATATATATATACAACATGTAATAACACCAACTTTTTAAATTACTGCTATGTCTGAGGTTCATGAACGAAGGTATTCTACCACATCGGCTGCACCACCACCACCTCTGCATCCTGACCCCTAGCCATGATGTCACCAGCTCAGGGACGAACTATTGCCACCTTCTTGCCACTTAAGCCCGATGACTGGTAGCCCATTATTTCCAGATAGGGAGGGTACCCATACCGAGATAGGTCCAACCCGTCCCCACACCATATCCTGTTTACCTTCTGCCATTTCAACCTTCATGAACCAGAGACCTCTGCCCATATCAACCTCAATACACAACAACATTATGTACCATACAGCCAAAAACAGGGAGGGAGGGTGGGAAAAACGTACAGCCTATGTCCTGTCTCCTACACTGCTGCCCCACAAGTGAGCTGACCATTCCCTCTGCAGGGGTCAAAATGAACTAAAACCACACCTACCCCTCACAATTGACCATAACCCCCCTTCCCTAACCCACTTCCTAACAGGAAATTCCCTGTGCTACCTACCACAGCTGTCCCCCCCCAGTCATGCTGGCCCTCCACCCAGATTACCTTTATCTGCGGGCCTGTTCTGAATCACAGGATACACAGAAGGCTCAAGACAAAGCAGCACTGATCCTGAGCAATGGCCCAGTTTAAATAGCCCATGAAATAGTTTTAATAACGCCTGTTTGGTGCCAACCTCTGTCACAAGTGCATGTGAGTGCCCATGCGCATGGGAATTTGTGAGTGCGTGTGCATTATCATGTGCCCAATTCCTGCGAGCACAAGAGGGAACATGTATTAGCCTATGCACAGAAGTCTGTGCAGAGAAGCCATCTTGTCTGTTGTCAAGCCTTTCCTTACAATACAGTATGTTTTATAACAGAAAGTACACAATATAATTTTTATTTCCCAAGTTTTCAGAATGCTTTCACATATATAATAAAAATTAAAAACCCAGTGGTGATAAAATACCACCAAAAGAAAGCTCGATTTGTGTGAAAAAATTATATAAATTTAATTGGATACAGTGTTGCATGACTGAGAAATTGCCAGTTAAAATAGTACAGTGCTGAATAACAAAAAATGCCCTGGTCATGAAGGGGGTAAAACCTTCCAGGTTAAAGGAGCTAGAATTTTAGAAATCTCATCAATTTGAAGGTCATGCACATTGATTTGTGGTTTCTCCTCAAAGCCTCATTTTCCTGTGAGCCTAGGTTCATACTGATGCATTGTGGGATACACAGCAATTCCTGTGCGCAACACAATCACACTCCTTTTGTGAGAACTGCTGCAGGTGGCAGTGTTAAAGTAGAACTATAAGAAACTTTTTTTTTCTCATGTTGGATAGAACAAGGTTAGAATTTTTTTGTGTCCCATTGCAAAGACATCTCTTTACTTTCTTTCCTATATAGCCAAACAGGAAGTGAGAGGAAATACCTGCAAATTAAGAGAGTGACCCCCAGGTCTGCCTATTGGAAGATTTCCCCTCTATTACCTTTCTGGGGACAAACCCAACATTTTAGATTTTTTTTTTACTTACACCTTCAGTGATAATGCTAAACAGAACAAATAGAGAGGGTGAATCTCCCTAATGGGGGCACACACAGAAGTAAAAAATGACAGGTCTAATCCCTGTGCGCTCTATCCAAGACTAAAAAAATATGTTTTAGATACAGTATATGAGGGTGCTCTGAGTATAAGGACTAGTGATGGACGAACTTCCGACGGGACGTTTCGCGAACGCGAAATGCGAACGGACCCAAACGTTCGCGAAACCGACCGTTCGCCGCGGGCCCCATTGACTTCAATGGGAGGCGAACTTTGCAAACCTTCATGTCGAATTTGCGGCCACGTGGTAATTATTAGGGGGTAAAACGTAGTCCCACCATCTGGACAATGACATAATACATGTATGAGGTGAATTTGGGATCGATAACTACAAGCATTTTTATTTTATTTGGGAAATTGTTCTAACAATTCAGGACTATGGAGCTAATGAAGGCAATGGAGGAGAGGGAAGGTCAGGGACCAGGGTAGGCAAAGAAGAGGGTGCAGGAGATGATCACCAGCAGCGTGACATACCGGAATGACACATGCACCGTGATAGAGGCATCTGACAGCAGCACCGTAATACAGAGCACTGACAGCAGCACCGTGACATACAGCGCTGACAGCAGCACCGTGACATACAGCGCTGACAGCAGCACCGTGACATACAGCGCTGACAGCAGCACCGTGACATACAGCGCTGACAGCAGCACCGTGACATACAGCGCTGACAGCAGCACCGTGACATACAGCGCTGACAGCAGCACCGTGACATACAGCGCTGACAGCAGCACCGTGACATACAGCGCTGACAGCAGCACCGTGACATACAGCGCTGACAGCAGCACCGTGACATACAGCGCTGACAGCAGCACCGTGACATACAGCGCTGACAGCAGCACCGTGACATACAGCACTGACAGCAGCACCGTAAGCAGCCCCAGGAGGAAGTCAGCACAGCACAGGGATGGTGTGATCCCCTCATAATAAGAACCCCCAGGAGGAAGTCAGCACAGCACAGGGATAGTGTGATCCCTTCATAATAAGAACCCCCAGGAGGAAGTCAGCACAGCACAGGGATATCATAAGCAGCCCCAGTAGAAATATGACACCGCTCAACCTCTTCAAAGAGGAGGGTAGGGGCATATAGTACGGTGTGCTTTTTTGGGTCAAGGAAGTGAGCCAAATGAATTAAGAAGGTCTGTGTGCTTGATTAAAAAAATAGTTTATAGACATATACATGGTCTACTGGTCACATGTGTTGAATTCCTCCGAGATCCATGCCTCATTCATTTTTAGAAATGTGAGGTAGTTAACACTGTGGTGAGCTAGGCGAGTACGCTTATCGGTCACAATCCCCCCTGCTGCGCTGAACGTCCTTTCGGACAGGACACTGGATGAGGGGCAAGCCAACAGTTCGATTGCAAATTGGGCAAGCTCTGGCCAGAGGTCAAGCCTGCCCACCCAGTAGTCTAGGGGTTCATCACTCCTCAGAGCGTCCACATCGGCCGTTAACCCAATGTAGTCGGACACCTGACGGTCTAGGCGTTCCCTGATGCTGGATCCGGATGACACCTGTCGATGGGTCGGCTGAAAGAATGACCTCATATCCGAAGTCACCAACACATCTTCAAACCGGCCTCTTCTTGCAGGCGCTGTTGGATTGGTACCCGCAAATCCTTCTCTGGGAGTGGGAATTGCTCCTCTGCCAGCGCACGCAAAAGCAGAATGCAGCATTTCTCGAAGCAAGGCCTGGAAGTGCTGCATTCTGACAGCCCTCTGCGACGGCGGTAACATTTCCGCCATTTTGTGTTTGTACCGGGGGTCTAAGTACGTTGCCACCCAGTACTGGTCCTTGACCCTCATGCTTTTTATACGGGGGTCCCTATTAAAACACTGGAGCATGAAGGCCCCCATTTGCACTAAAGTGGAAGCGGTGTGGTGGCCTGGCTCCTGCTCATCATCCAGGATAATGTCGTCCTCTTCATTCTCCTCTCCCCATCCTCGCACAACAGGGATCCCAGAAAGGTTTAAAGCATGCTCTTCTTGCTCCTGCTCATCCGCCCCGGCACCATCCTCCTCTGACTCCTCATCAGACTCCTGTTGTTGACTTGTCTCAGATAGAGTAGCCCCCCCTGGGAATTCATCCAGCATTGCGACTTCCTCATCTTCCCGCTCCTGCTCCTCCACAGCCTGATCAATGACACGACGCAATGCACGCTCCAGAAAGAAGGCATAAGGTACCATGTCACTGATGGCGCCATGGCTGCGACTGACCAGTTTGGTGATCTCCTCAAATGGCCGCAGAAGTCTGCATGTGTCGCGCATGAGCAGCCACTGGCGCGGTGAAAAAAAACCCAGCTCCCCAGAACCGTTTCTTTCGCAGAGTTCATACAGGTAGACGTTAACTGCACGTTTCTGCTGGAGCAGCCTATCAAGCATATAGAAGGTTGAGTTCCATCGCGTCGGGCAATCGCAAATAAGACGTCTGACCGGCAGATGGTGTCGCCGCTGAATGTCAGCAAGGCGAGCCATGGCCGTGTAAGATCTTCTGAAATGGGCCGAGATTTTCCTTGCCTGCCGCAAGATGTCCTGGACCCCAGGGTATTTGACAAGGAATCGCTGCACGACCAAGTTTAAGACGTGTGCCATGCACGGCACGTGCGTGATTTTGCCCTGTTTCAATGCGCTAAGCAGATTGGCACCGTTGTCACACACCACTTTACCAACTGTCAAATTGAGCGGTGTTAGCCACTCATCTGCCTGTGAACGCAAAGCTGAAAGGAGTGCCGGGCCAGTGTGGCTCTTTGCTTCCAGGCACAACAGACGCAGCACGGCATGGCAACGTCTCACCTGGCATGTGGAATAGGTTCTGGGGAGCTTGGGCGGTGCAGTGGAAGAGACGCTAGCAGCGGAAAAGGAGGAGGCAGCTGAGGAGGAGAGGGAGGAGGATGGAGTAGGAGGAGGAGAAGAAGAGTCAGGCCTGCATGCAATCCGTGGCGGTAAAACCAAATCTACACGGGTGCCACGGGTTACATGCTTGACGGCCGTCAGAAGGTTCACCCAGTGGGCAGTAAAACTGATATACCTTCCCTGCCCGTGTTTGCTAGACCACGTGTCTGTGGTCAGATGTATCTTGGCACCGACACTGTGTGCCAGAGATACATTCACTTGCCGCTGAACATGGCCATATAGCTCTGGGATGCCCTTCTCTGAGAAATACTTCCTTCCTGGGACCTTCCATTGTGGTGTTCCAATGGCCACAAATTTGCGAAAGGCCTCCGAGTCCACCAGTTTATATGGCAGTAGTTGGCGGGCTATGAGTTCTGACAAGCCAGCCGCCAACCGTTGGGCAAGAGGGTTATCCGGCATCATCATTTTTTTACGCTCAAACATTAGGCCCACGGAAGCCTGCCTTTTTGCAGAAAAATGTGAGCTTGGCGTGATGGAAGGTGGAGTGGAGGACAATTGTGAGGAGAGAGGAGAAGGAGAAGTAGAAGACGAGGCTGGACGGTGAGAGCCTGCAGTGTGGCTTTGTGTGTTCCGTTGCTCCCACTGGGCTCGGTGATGGCTGCTCATGTGCCTTCTTAAGGCGGTCGTCCCTAGGTGAGTATTGGGCTTACCGCGACTAACGCGTTGACTGCAAAGATTGCAGATGGCAACGCTATTGTCAGCAGCGGACACGTTAAAAAAAGCCCACACTGCGGAGCCATGTGCCGGTGTCCTGGGAGCGCCAGATGTGACCGTACATGGTCGATGACTCGCTCCTGATACATTTGCAGTCTGCTTTGTCCCTGCTGTGCAATGTAAGTCATTGCTGCTTCTCCTCCCTATCTGCTGGTCCATATCTCCCTCTGAACTCCCCTCCTCTTCCTCTCTTGTGGGCACCCACGTGACATCACTAGACACGTCATCATCAACGTCACCTTCCCCACCGCTATAAGTAGAGATCTCGGAGTAGGCAGCAACACCGGGGACCAACCTCCTCCTTGGGCTGATCTGGGTACTGGCGTCAGACTGCTGAGTAGCGCTTGTTGCTACCTCCTCTTCCTGATCCAATACCAAGAGTGGCTGCGCATCAGAAATGTCCTCTTGATATGGATCGGAAAATAATTCCAGTGACTCAAGCGGAAGGTATGTGGTGGTGGTGGTGGTGGTCGTGTTGTTGGTGGTAGTGTCTTTGGGGGTGCACATAGCAGAGAGTGAAGAAGAGGGTGCAGATCGAGAGGATGAGGAGGGTGCAGAAGAGTAAGGCTGAGCGAGCCACTCAACCAAGTCTGGTGCATCCTTTAAAGTAATTGAACGCACCTTCTGCAACTTCCCACTTTGGCTCAAGCCTGTTGCTCCTGCCCTACCCCTACCACCCCTGCGGAAGGGCCTGCCTCTTCCTCTGCATGTCATTTTTTAAATGACCCTGTGACAAAACTCTTAGTCCCTATACCGCTGAAGGACTGCTGCAGTATAGGTGAGCGGTCAGCAGTGGTGCACGTCAACCCTATCTATTGTGGACCTATAGCGGTCCTTACAGAACAGCAGACTGTACCGCACTCAAGCCTATGTACCGTAGCACCCTATACCAAGTTACCAGTCCTTATAAGAACTTTTGTGGACCAAGCAGGTTGTGTATTAGTGTTTAGCAGACTGTACGTCAGTCCCTATACCGCTGAAGGACTGCTGCAGTATAGGGCAGCGGTCAGCAGTGGTGCACGTCAACCCTATCTATTGTGGACCGATAGCGGTCCTTACAGAACAGCAGACTGTACCGCACTCAAGCCTATGTACCGTAGCACCCTATACCAAGTTACCAGTCCTTATAAGAACTTTTGTGGACCAAGCAGGTTGTGTATTAGTGTTTAGCAGACTGTACGTCAGTCCCTATACCGCTGAAGGACTGCTGCAGTATAGGTGAGCGGTCAGCAGTGGTGCACGTCAACCCTATCTATTGTGGACCGATAGCGGTCCTTACAGAACAGCAGACTGTACCGCACTCAAGCCTATGTACCGTAGCACCCTATACCAAGTTACCAGTCCTTATAAGAACTTTTGTGGACCAAGCAGGTTGTGTATTAGTGTTTAGCAGACTGTACGTCAGTCCCTATACCGCTGAAGGACTGCTGCAGTATAGGGCAGCGGTCAGCAGTGGTGCACGTCAACCCTATCTATTGTGGACCGATAGCGGTCCTTACAGAACAGCAGACTGTACCGCACTCAAGCCTATGTACCGTAGCACCCTATACCAAGTTACCAGTCCTTATAAGAACTTTTGTGGAACAAGCAGGTTGTGTGTTAGTGATTAGCAGACTGTACGTCAGTCCCTATACCGCTGAAGGACTGCTGCAGTATAGGTGAGCGGTCAGCAGTGGTGCACGTCAACCCTATCTATTGTGGACCGATAGCGGTCCTTACAGAACAGCAGACTGTACCGCACTCAAGCCTATGTACCGTAGCACCCTATACCAAGTTACCAGTCCTTATAAGAACTTTTGTGGACCAAGCAGGTTGTGTATTAGTGTTTAGCAGACTGTACGTCAGTCCCTATACCGCTGAAGGACTGCTGCAGTATAGGGCAGCGGTCAGCAGTGGTGCACGTCAACCCTATCTATTGTGGACCGATAGCGGTCCTTACAGAACAGCAGACTGTACCGCACTCAAGCCTATGTACCGTAGCACCCTATACCAAGTTACCAGTCCTTATAAGAACTTTTGTGGAACAAGCAGGTTGTGTATTAGTGTTTAGCAGACTGTACGTCAGTCCCTATACCGCTGAAGGACTGCTGCAGTATAGGTGAGCGGTCAGCAGTGGTGCACGTCAACCCTATCTATTGTGGACCGATAGCGGTCCTTACAGAACAGCAGACTGTACCGCACTCAAGCCTATGTACCGTAGCACCCTATACCAAGTTACCAGTCCTTATAAGAACTTTTGTGGAACAAGCAGGTTGTGTGTTAGTGATTAGCAGACTGTACGTCAGTCCCTATACCGCTGAAGGACTGCTGCAGTATAGGTGAGCGGTCAGCAGTGGTGCACGTCAACCCTATCTATTGTGGACCGATAGCGGTCCTTACAGAACAGCAGACTGTACCGCACTCAAGCCTATGTACCGTAGCACCCTATACCAAGTTACCAGTCCTTATAAGAACTTTTGTGGAACAAGCAGGTTGTGTATTAGTGTTTAGCAGACTGTACGTCAGTCCCTATACCGCTGAAGGACTGCTGCAGTATAGGTGAGCGGTCAGCAGTGGTGCACGTCAACCCTATCTATTGTGGACCGATAGCGGTCCTTACAGAACAGCAGACTGTACCGCACTCAAGCCTATGTACCGTAGCACCCTATACCAAGTTACCAGTCCTTATAAGAACTTTTGTGGACCAAGCAGGTTGTGTATTAGTTTTTAGCAGACTGTACGTCAGTCCCTATACCGCTGAAGGACTGCTGCAGTATAGGGCAGCGGTCAGCAGTGGTGCACGTCAACCCTATCTATTGTGGACCGATAGCGGTCCTTACAGAACAGCAGACTGTACCGCACTCAAGCCTATGTACCGTAGCACCCTATACCAAGTTACCAGTCCTTATAAGAACTTTTGTGGAACAAGCAGGTTGTGTGTTAGTGATTAGCAGACTGTACGTCAGTCCCTATACCGCTGAAGGACTGCTGCAGTATAGGGCAGCGGTCAGCAGTGGTGCACGTCAACCCTATCTATTGTGGACCGATAGCGGTCCTTACAGAACAGCAGACTGTACCGCACTCAAGCCTATGTACCGTAGCACCCTATACCAAGTTACCAGTCCTTATAAGAACTTTTGTGGAACAAGTGAGTTGTGAATGTTTAGCAGACTGCAGCAGAAGGGCAGCAGTCAAGTATAATATCCTTTCTATATTTGGAAGAAAGAATATTATACATGTACAAGCCTATTACTGTACCACTGATACCAGTCCTGAAAAGAACCTTTGTGGAACTAATAATAACAGCAAGTCTTTAAAATTACCCTCACTGCCTGACAACACTGCTTCCTTCCTGTCCCTATACAAATTGGCAAAAAAAGAGAACGATTAGTGGTTACTGGAACAGCTCTTTTGTGGACCTTGATAGTAACAGCTAATGATGATGATGATGATGATGATGATGAAAGACTAATCTGGCTGTCCCTGTAGCATACACCGTCCTTTCCCTTTCTCTAAACTAACAAAAGACACTCAGGCTGCTGCAAGAATCAGCAGCACAGCAAACCTATCAACACCTAACACCTATACCAGTCCTGAAAAGAACTTTTGTGTACCAAATAGCTAGTGGTTTATCTCTCCCTACTCCACACAGGAACCTGTCCCTATCTTAACAGAAGAAAGAATGTAAAATGGCCACCGGATCGGGTGTATTTATAGGTTAGGGGGAATGTACAAGTGTCCATGTGCTGTCATGTCTCAATTGGCTGTCCTGTATCACATGATAAACGTGTCACCAAAGGTTAAAGTTCTTGTATACATTAAACACGTAAGTCCGCCGCGGCGAACGACGGAAAAAGGCGTTCGAACGTGCGGACCGCGAATGTCGGAAATTCGCCGCGAAACGACCGCCGGGCGAACCGTTCGGCCATCACTAATAAGGACCAAGCAGACAGTATCTATAAAAATCAGGGGTCCGATGGTATATCTCCAACATTGAGGGCTGCATTCACAATCAGAAGCAATCTCTAAGCCCTTGTACACACGGTAGGACATTCCGACGGAAAATGTCGGATCGGACCGTGTTGTCGGATAATCCGACTGTGTGTGGGCTCCATCGGACTGTTTCCGTCGGAATATCTGACCGACAAAGTTTTAGAGCAGGGCTATAAAATTTTCCGGCAACGCGATCTGATCGGACTTTGTCCGATCGTTTATAGAGAATTCCAATTGGACAAAGTGGCACGCATGCTCAGATCAAATTCCTAAACCAAAGCTATTGGCTACTAACCTGAACGTAGTCCCGTCGTGACGAAATAATGTCATCACGTTACGAATGATCAGATTTTCCGACAACTTTGTTCTGACCGTGTGTATGCAACACCAGTTTCACGACAGATTTTGTTGTCGGAATGTCCGACCGTGTGTACAAGGGCTAAAAGGAGGAAATAAAACAGAAAAAAGAGGCGCCTCTCTTTTCTGTTTAAAAAAAGAATCGCATATGATTTGAACAGGAATGTGGTGTAATTCCTGTCTGAATCACATGCGTGTGAACCTACGCTGAGACACACATTATTATATCCTGAGCTCTGCCAATGCTGAAGGAAAGACTTCATTGTGGAGAGGACACTTCCTTGTGAAGCAAGCGAAGTTCTTCCTGTAGTAGAGCTAGAACAGGTGTCACCTGTATCATTCTGTATCTTCCTGAATAAAGCCAGTTGTCTTAAAGCTTTGAATTATCATGGCGAACAGATCTTTGTCAAGCCGGATATGAGAAGAGGAAGAATGTTAAAATCATTTGTTTAAATTCAATATAATTATCTTGACAACTTTCCACCTTGTGCGGTCCCAGTGTAGGAAATAGCAGTAATTATTTCCTGTAGGTAACATAACAGCTGTGTCAATGTTTTCTGTGACAAATAAACCCAATAAAAAAGGAACAACAGGTACTTTGTAAAAAAAAAAAAAAAAAAAAAAGATATTTGCATAGGAAAGAAATAAAAGTTGTAGATGATATATGACATAAAATATTAATAATAAGATAGAGATCACAAACATGTTGGCTACAGAGCATTGTTGTGATCTGATAGCAGCTATGGTCACACATAGTTCACATATATACATGTATTAAAGAGGAAGTAGGCATTAAAAAAAAAAAATGCCACCTGCAAGGAAAAGGCATAATGAGCTAGTATGCTTAGCATACTAGCTCATTATGAATAACTTACCTGAGAACGAAGCCCCCGAAGTGGTCCTCCGTCTTCATGTTCGCCGCTGCCATGTATCCCGGAGTGACTTCCGGGTCTCGCTGCTCCGGCGCTGTGATTAACCGGAGCCGCAATGACGTCACTCCCGTGCATGCGCATGGGAGCCGACGCGAGCGGCATATCGCAGTGACCTGCTCAGTGCGCCTGCGCGCTGCTGTCTATGGTGTCATGCGCCATAGACAGCAGTGCCTGTCTTTTTGGAAATATCTCCTAAACCTATATGGTTATATTATATAATATTATATAATATTTCTTGGACCTACAGGTAAGCCTTAATCTAGGCTTACCTGTAGGTCAAAGTGGTTTGTAAGGGTTTACAACCACTTTAATACAATTAGTTTAGACTATAAATTAATCTTTTTGTTTTGAAGGAGTTCTATGGTCACCTCACACACTTTAATGTTATGACATCAGCATTGTAAAGTAATACACATAATAGTTATATTTGTTATATTTGACAATCTATTATAAGCTCTTTTTGAAAAATCTCCTTTCATGCTGTGAGTTTGGCTTGTCTGCTGCCCATGTATCTCCACGCCTAACCTTACTTGATTCCTAGCATGCTTTGTAGCTTCTTTTCTGCTCTTTTCATTTCTAAGGACTACATACAGTTGTAAAAAAAAGTATGTGAACCCCTTCGGAATGATATGGATTTGATATGGTCATAAAATGTGATCTGATCTTCATCTAAGTCACAACAATAGACAATCACAGTCTGCTTAAACGAATAACACACAAAGAATTTAATGTTACCATGTTTTTACTGAACACACCATGTAAATATTCACAGTGCAGGTAGAAAAAGTATGTGAACCCTTGGATTTAATAACTGGTTGAACCACCTTTGGCAGCAATAACTTCAACCAAATGTTTCCTGTAGTTGCAGATCAGACGTGCACAACGGTCAGGAGTAATTCTTGACCATTGCTCTTTACAGAACTGTTTCGGTTCAGCAATATTCTTGGGATATCTGGTGTGAATCGCTTTATTGAGGTCATGCCACAGCATCTCAATTGAGTTGAGGTAATTTTATGACCAACTTGTGCAGAAATCCATATAATTCCAAAAGGGTTCACATACTTTTTTTTGCAACTTGCTGGTTATCGGCATTCCTTTCCTGTCACAGTGTGAGTAGAGCTAGTAACTGGCAAGTGTGTGTAGCGCCACCCCAGCCACTGTAATGGGGCCATTTCTCTTTGGGACTACATGTCCCCAAGATTCTCTGCTCCTGCTGTCCTTCCACTGTATTGGTCCTCTTTCCTCTGCCAATGAGGAAGCAGGGGAGGGAGCAGAGCACGTGGCTGTCCATGCAAACAATGCTCTTTTTTGGTAAGCATCTCAGAGGGGAGAGGGAGGGGGAGAAATCCCCCGTAGCTGTGACAGTCTGTCAGTGGGAGCACCGCTGTGTGTCCTGTGACAGGTGGCAGAGAAGGCCGAACGTCACCTGCCACATACTCCCCCCACCAAAGAACCTTGGCCCCCCCAAAGGCGGTAAAGAGGCTATGCCCTATTATATACTTTGCAAATACAACAGGGAAAGAAACAGGTTAATGCATGTAAGAAACTAAACAATTAACATGTGCATAAGAGTCTGGAAGTCTGGTTGTCCTGCCTACAAGCCCTGTAGGTGACAGTGAGAGTCTCAAGCATATCTAGGAGGAGAGTATAATTGAACCTTTCCGGCTGTCAGTCCCCCTGAGGGTACTTTCACAGTCTCTCCCTTTATTGGAATGGATATGCTGAGGTAGGTCATAATGTACAAACAACTTTTTCACTATGATCTTGGCCACAGTGGATGCTTGCTGGTCTTTTGTGGGAAATGCCTGGGCATACCTAGTAAAGTGGTTAAGTCACCACCAGGATATTTCCCTGTCCATTCAAGTCAAGCTCCAGACACAGAAAGTCAATGCACACCAGCTCCATGGGTCCTTGACTCTGAAGATGGCCCATGGGGGCAGTGCGGTGGGGCAACATCTTCCCCTGTATGCAAAGTAAATAAAATATCACTGTCTAAAATTTGTAAACACAAACACAAAAGAGCAGCAACTTCCTGTGAAATATGCACGGTAACAAACACTATTCAAAAATTATGTTGCGCTAATAAACACAATGTGAGTGAATAATAACAATTGATAAAGTCCATCCAATAAAGTGACATCCAATGTGGCAATATATAACAGTGCACAAACAAAAATGTGATGTGTAAAGAGATAACTTCCACCTCAAGTTTCACTGTTGCTTACCGACTCCCTGTTATCTCCTATTACGGGAGATCACATGCGCTTTTGACTCAATACCCAGCCAGGGCCTTTGATGGACACAGCAACAGCGTCTTCACAAACTTCCACCACCAATTGAGGCACAGGATCCCCAAGAAGAAATAAAAGCTTCCATAGCATAAAATCTTTGGGTGTTTTAATGTTAAAAAAATTGCAGTACACTTACAGTTAAGCAAATAGATTCAAGCATAAAAACAAGTCGGCCGTCTCAAATCTGCAGCCTGTCACTCTGGGACGTGCACGAACACGGTAACGTCAGCACGTCGCTGCTCTCTACGCGCTTCACCACAAGTCACATTTTTATTTATTTATTTTTTAATAAAGGACTTGTCCCAACTGTGTCTTGTCTTTTGTACCATTTTGACACTTTTTTTGTGAAATAGTAGGGGTACATTTGTACCCCATTACCATTTCACACAGGGGAGGCTGGGATCTGGGGGTCCCCTTGTTAAAGGGGGCTTCCAGATTCCGATAAGCCCCCCGACCGCAGACCCGCACAAGCGGCAAGGGTTGTGGGGATGAGGCCCTTGTCCCCATCAACATGGGGACAAGGTGTTTTGGGTAGCCCCCCAAAACACCTTGTCCCCATGTTGAGGGCATGTGGCCTGGTATGGTTCAGGAGGGGGGCGCTCTCTCGTCCCCCTCTTTTCCTGCAGCCTGCCAGGTTGCGTGCTCGGATAAGGATCTGGTATGGATTTGGGGGACCCAAATACATTTTTTTAAATTTTGGCGCAGGGTTCCCCTTAAAATCCATACCAGACCCAAAGGGAATGGTAATGGACTGGGCGGGGGGGGGGGGTCCCATGCCCTTTTTTTCAATGAGTTTTATCTATATTGCCAAGACCCAGTTTTAAATGACAATTTTTCCTTTAGAAATGTAGTTTTGCTGTGGTACTGTTCTAAACACAGGAAAACTGTGCCACTTTTCAGGCATATTATAGACACCCCCCAGGCACGATATTTGAAGGAATATTTCATTTTATTGTTTCACTTTAAGCATTAAAAAAATCACTGCTCCAGAAAAAACGTCAGATTAAAAAAAAAATTGCATTGATACATGTCCCCTGGGGCAGGACCAAGGTCCCCAAACACTTTTTATGACAATAACTTGCATATAAGCCTATAAAATTAGCACTTTTGACTATTCATGTTCATATCCCATATACTTTAATGATGTTCGTGTGTTCTGCCAAATTTTTTGCCCGTTCACATGTTCTGCTGCGAACCGAACAGGAAGGTGTTCAGCTCATCACTAATTCTGAGTCATGGGGAAAGCAAAAGAATTGTCAAAGAATCTGCAGGAAAAGGTAGTTAACCTGTAAAAAACAGGCCACTCAGCATGTTCAAACTGTAATCAAGAAGTGGAAAATGAGGGGTTCTGTTGAAACCAAACCACGGTCAGGTAGACCAACTTAAATTTCAGCCCCAACTGCCCACTTGAAGAAGGATGGGCTGCATGGTTGAGTTGCCATAAGAAAGCCATTACTATGCAAATGCCACAAAGTATCCCGCTTACAAACAGCACAGAGACAAGCCTCAAACCTTCTGGCACAAAGTCATTTGGAGTGATGAGACCAACATTGAGCTTTTTGGCCACAACCATAAACACTACATTTAGAGAGGAATCAACAAGGCCTGTGATGAAAGGTACACCATTCCTACTGTGAAACACAGAAGTGGATAACTGATATTTTGGGGATGTGTGAGCTACAAAGGCACAATAAATGTGGTCAAAATTGATGGCAAGATGAATGCAGTATGTTATCAAAAAATACTGGAGGAACATTTGCATTCATCAGCCAGGAAGCTGTGTATGGGATGTACTTGGACATTCCAACATGACAATGATCCGAAACACAAGACCAAGTTGACCTGTAATTGGCTACAGCAGAATAAAGTGAAGGTTCTGGAGTGGTCATCCCAGTCTCCTGACCTCAATATCATTAAGCCACTCTGGGGAGATCTCAAACATGCAGTTCATGCAAGACAGCCCAAGAATTTACAAGAACTGGAGGCTTTTGCCAAGAGGAATGGGCAGCTTTAACATCTGAGAAGATAAAGAGCCTCATCCACAAATACCACAAAAGACTTCAAGCTGTCATTGAGGTTAAAGGGGTAATACACGGTATTAAGAACTGAGGTATGTAAACTTTTGAGGAGGGCAATTTGGGCAGTTTGTGTTGTGATTATGATTTAAAAGGAGTAAACACAGTTGATTGATTATTATTATTATTATTATTATTATTATTATTATACACGATTTATATAGATCCAACAATTTACACAGCGCTATACAATGTATAGGGGGGCAACACAATTACAGTACAGTTCAATACAAAAGGTACAGGAGGGCCCTGATCATAGAGCTTACATTCTAAAGGGAGGGGGTGGTGGTACAAAGGGTAATAGCTGCAGAGAATGATTTGATGGGGGTTCATCCAAACACTAACCATGAGTGAAAGAAAAGTTTTTGTGTTATCATTCATATTCTCTGAGCACACTTCTGAGCACAACTGTGTATATATATATGTAGGGATGAGCCGAACACCCCCCGGTTCGGTTTGCACCAGAACTTTCGAACGGACCCCAAATTCGTACGAACTTTAGAACCCCATTGAAGTCTATGGGACTTGAACGTTCAAAATTAAAAGTGCTAATTTTAACGGCTAATATGAAAGATGCTGTCCTAAAAAGGGTTTGGGGACCTGGCTCCTGCCCCAGGGGACATGGGTCAATGCCTAAAATGTTTTTAAAAATGTCCGTTCTGGTGGGAACACTGATTTTAATGACGATTAAAGTGAAAAAAAATGAAATATTCCTTTAAATATCGTGCCTGGGGGATGTCTGTAGTATGCCTGTGAAGTGCCATGTGTTTCCCGTGTTTAGTCCCTGCACAAAATGACATTTAACATAATTTAAAACTGCCTGCGGTTTTAATGTTATATCTGGTTCCTGCAATATGGTTGAAAATCATTGAGAAAAATGGCATGGGTAGCCCTCCCTGCCCTTTACCAGCCCCTTTGGGTCTTGTACGCATATTAAGGGGAACCCCGTACCCATATTAAAAAAAGGAAATGCGTGTCGGCCCCCAGGCCCTATATACTCAGAACAGCAGTATACAGGCGGTGCAAACAAGACAGGGACTGTGTAGGTTTGTTGTGTTAAGTTGAATCTGTTTGTAATTTTCAAATGGTACATTTTTAAAGTGTAGCTCCAGTCAAAAAAACTATTTTTAAGCTTTTTGGAAAACATAGGGAAGGGTTATCACCCCTGTATAATTTGTTTTGTCGTCCATCTTTTTTCATCTCACTTGCTGTTGTCTCCTTCCGTTTGCAAGTAGGAGATGTTTGTAAGTTGGATGTTTGAAAGTAGCGGCCTGTCCTATATGCTCTGCAGAAATGGCGGAACAAGGTGTTGGTTTTGCCACAAAATTGTAAGCCCTCAAAGTGACTCTTGGTGGGTGCTGGAGCGCCCTGCTGTGAAGGATTATATCAAGAATTGTAATTACATGCCATTGTTGAACAGTGGTAGAAAAATTGACCTTTGGTGGTTGTGGTGCTGGTGCCACAACACTATAAGTCCTCACAGTTACTCTGGGTGGGCACAGGAACGGGCCATCCTGTGAAATATTATATCAAGAATTGTAATTACATGTCCCTGTTAAACAGGGGCAGAAAAATTGGGCCGTAGGCACTGGTGCTGGTGCAACGACACTGCAACCTCTCCCATATACTCTAGTTTTATTGCAGGAATTAGCCCTGCTGCAAAGTATTGCATCAAAAATTGTAATTAAACGCCCCTGTTAAACAGGGGCAGAAAAATTGGGCTGATGGCATCACCCAGAACTAGAAATTTTCTTCCAACATATCAGCGGAGGAGGAAGAGGATAGACAATCAACATAACAGGACAGTCAATAGTTATTAGTTATCCTCGCGCCACAATGAATAGACTAGAAAATTAATATGGTTGCAGCAAAACACCGGCAGGGTGCAAACCCTCCCCCAAAATGTGATAATAAATAAAAAGATGGTGTTGTGCTCCACAAAGAATACTAAATTAATTCAATAAATACATAGATAGTGATAAATCATAAGTAATATAATACAAATACAAGAATAACTATATGTGACTGTTCAAAATCAATTCCTTCAGGGTGTGCACCTTTTAAAGTGTATCAGTGCCAATCAAGCAATATTCAAACCAGTGCAATGTGACCGGTTAAATATTTCAAATGAGGGTAATAAAATATTCCCAATAAAGTGCAAGTAGAACAAAATAAATAAATACAAAAATTACAAATGGGGTTCAACCAGTGGTAATAAAAAAACAATGCAATAAGATCAAAAATGTGTCTCAATCTATAAAGTGCATCCAGTGAAACAAATAATAAAGAAAAAATGGAAAGAAATTATAAAATAAAGAGCACAGTCCAAAAAAGGAGTTCTTATAGTGTCTCTATTTTTAACAACAAAAGCAATCCATATTAAGCCATGCAATAAGTGAATCCACACTGTGCCATATGACAAACGAATTCCGTGAATAGAAACAGGGGATAATTCCACCGGTGATCTTGTAAATCCTCAAAGCAGGTGTTCACACACTGAGTACAGTGGCTACCTTACCTCACTGCTGTAAGGTAAACAGCAATTAATTCCAGCGGTTAAACTGTAATGTTATCGGCTGGTGCAGGCACCACAGGCAATCCCCTCTAGGTACTCAGCCATGGACCATAGATCATAACTAGGGATGAGCTTCGAGTTCGAGTCGACCTCATGTTCTACTCGAACATTGCCTGTTCGCCTGTTCAGCGAACAGTGAACAATTTGGGCTGTTCGCAGCAAATTCGAAAATCCGGAACACCCTATACAAGTCTATGGGAGAAATCTAAAGTGCTAATTTTAAAGGGTAATATGCAGGTTACTGTCCTAAAAAGTGTTTGGGGACCCGGGTCCTGCCCCAGGGAACATGGATCAATGCAAAAAAAAGTTTTAAAAACGGCCGTTTTTTCAGGAGCAGTGATTTTAATAATGATTAAAGTGAAACAATAAAAGTGTAATATTCCTTTAAATTTTGTAGCTGGGGGTATCTATAGTATGCCTGTGAAGGGGCGCATGTTTCTGGTGCTTAGAACTGTCCCTGCACAAAGTGTCATTTGTGCAGGAAAAAAAGTCTTTTAAAATCACTTGCGGCTATTGTCGGGTCCCGTAATACAGAGAACACTCAATGAGTGTTCTCTGCATTAGCCGACAATTCATTCATTCATTGATAAAAAAAAAAAAAAAGCGTGGGGGTTCCCCTAAATTCAATTACCAGGCCCTTCAGGTCTGACATGGATATTAAGGGGAACCCCGTGTCAAATTTAAAAAAAAATTGACGTGGGGGTCCCCCTAAAAATCCATATCAGACCCTTTATCCGAGCACGCAACCTGGCAGGCCGCAGGAAAAGAGGGGGGGGGACGAGAGAGCGCCCCCCCCCTCCCTCCTGAACCGTACCAGGCCACATACCCTCAACATTGGGAGGATGCTTTGGGGGTCTGTGACCCCTCAAAGCACCTTGTCCCCATGTTGATGAGGACAAGGGCCTCATCCTCACAACCCTGGCCGTTGGTTGTGAGGGTCTGCGGGCGGGGGGCTTATCAGAATCTGGAAGCCCCCTTTAACAAGGGGACCCCCAGATCCCGGCCCCCCCCCTGTTTGAAATGGTAAGGGGGTACAAAAGTACCCCTACCATTTCACAAAGAAAGTGTCAAAATGGTTAAATAAGACAAACACACTTTTGAAAAATTCCTTTATTAAAAATAAAAAAAATAAAAAAAAGATTCTAGCGGTGCTAATCCCCTCTTGCTATCCAGCGACGGGTCTCCGGGGTCCAGCGATCGATGATCATATCCAGCGACGGGGGATCTCTCAGTCCAGCGCTGTAACGGAAACCTGCGTTACATCAGAGGGGGCGGGGTCACCCACACGTCACTGGGGAACCCCTGGCTTCCCTCTCCAGCGTCAGAGGGGCGGGGTCAGGTGACGGGTGGCCCCGCCCTCCTAATATAAGAAACGTCAGCGCTGGGATCTCTGCAGTGTCTCCGGAGTGGAGACAGAAGAAGGATGTATGGACAGCGCTGGACTGAGAGATCCCCCATCGCTGGATATGATCATCCATCGCTGGACCCCGGAGACCCGTCGCTGGATAGCAAGAGTGGATTAGCACCGCTGGAATCTTTTTTTAATTTTTTTATTTTTAATAAAGGAATTTTTCAAAAGTGTGTTTGTCCTATTTAACCATTTTGACACTTTCTTTGTGAAATGGTAGGGGTACTTTTGTACCCCCTTACCATTTCAAACAGGGGGGGGCTGGGATCTGGGGGTCCCCTTGTTAAAGAGGGCTTCCAGATTCTGATAAGCCCCCCGCCCGCAGACCCTCACAACCAACGGCCAGGGTTGTGAGGATGAGGCCCTTGTCCTCATCAACATGGGGACAAGGTGCTTTGAGGGGTCACAGACCCCCAAAGCATCCTCCCAATGTTGAGGGTATGTGGCCTGGTACGGTTCAGGAGGGAGGGGGGGCCGCTCTCTCGTCCCCCCCTCTTTTCCTGCGGCCTGCCAGGTTGCGTGCTCGGATAAAGGGTCTGATATGGATTTTTAGGGGGACCCCCACGTAAATTTTTTTTATTTTTTATCAATGAATGAATGAATTGTCGGCTAATGCAGAGAACACTCATTGAGTGTTCTCTGTATTACGGGACCCGACAATAGCCGCAAGTGATTTTAAAAGACTTTTTTTCCTGCACAAATGACACTTTGTGCAGGGACAGTTCTAAGCACCAGAAACATGCGCCCCTTCACAGGCATACTATAGATACCCCCAGCTATGAAATTTAAAGGAATATTACACTTTTATTGTTTCACTTTAATCATTATTAAAATCACTGCTCCTGAAAAAACGGCCGTTTTTAAAACTTTTTTTTGCATTGATCCATGTCCTCTGGGGCAGGACCCGGGTCCCCAAACACTTTTTAGGACAGTAACCTGCATATTACCCTTTAAAATGAGCACTTTAGATTGTGAACGTTCGAGTCCCATAGACTTTAATAGGGTTCTAAAGTTCACACGAAGTTTAGGTCTGTTCGCAGGTTCTGGTGCGAACCGAACAGGGGGGTGTTCGGCTCATCCCTAATCATAACCATAAAAGAAAAAGGAGCTCCAATAGTGAAGTATATACTGCCAAACAAACTTTATTATAAAACGGACATAGTCCTGGGTACTCACATTTAGTAACACAATAATTGAGCAAAGTTACAGCGTAAAACGAACAGACTCCTCGTTCGTACCCCGGACGTCACTTCCGGTACCCTCCTAAACCAATCCTACGCGTATCGTCATCGATCACGTGACTTCATCAGGGAAAATCATCATTCATAATTTTTCCCTGATGAAGTCACGTGATCGATGATGATACGCGTAGGATTGGTTTAGGAGGATACTGGAAGTGACGTCCGGGGTACGAACGAGGAGTTTGTTCGTTTTACGCTGTAACTTTGCTCAATTATTGTGTTACTAAATGTGAGTACCCAGGACTATGTCCGTTTTATAATAAAGTTCGTTTGGCAGTATATACTTCACTATTGGAGCTCCTTTTTCTTTTATGGTTATGATCTATGGTCCATGGCTGAGTACCTAGAGGGGATTGCCTGTGGTGCCTGCACCAGCCGATAACATACAGTTTAACCGCTGGAATTAATTGCTGTTTACCTTACAGCAGTGAGGTAAGGTAGCCACTGCACTCAGTGTGTGAACACCTGCTTTGAGGATTTACAAGATCACCGGTGGAATTATCCCCTGTTTCTATTCACGGAATTAGTTTGTCATATGGCACAGTGTGGATTCACTTATTGCATGGCTTGATATGGATTGCTTTTGTTGTTAAAAATAGAGACACTATAAGAACTCCTTTTTTGGACTGTGCTCTTTATTTTATAATTTCTTTCCATTTTTTCTTTATTAGTTGTTTCACTGGATGCACTTTATAGATTGAGACACATTTTTGATCTTATTGCATTGTTTTTTTTATTACCACTGGTTGAACCCCATTTGTAATTTTTGTATTTATTTATTTATTTTGTTCTACTTGCACTTTATTGGGAATATTTTATTACCCTCATTTGAAATATTTAACTGGTCACATTGCACTGGTTTGAATATTGCTTGATTGGCACTGAAACGCTTTAAAAGGTGCACACCCTGAAGGAATTGATTTTGAACAGTCACATATAGTTATTCTTGTATTTGTATTATATTACTTATGATTTATCACTATCTATGTATTTATTGAATTGATTTAGTATTCTTTGTGGAGCGCAACACCATCTTTTTATTTATTATAACAGGACAGTCACTCAGCATCAGCATAGGCAGTCTTGAAGGGATGTGATATTTCAAAAAAAATTATTCTGTTACATCAGCTTCAGGTGCTTGGTAGCTGTGGGTGATCCAAGACTGATTCATCTTGATGAAGGTCAGTCGATCAACTGATTCGGTGGACTGGCGCACCCTGTGATCGGTAACAAAGCCACCAGCAGCACTGAAGGTGCATTCTGAAAGAACGCTGGATGCAGGACAGGCCAGTAGCTCAATTACATACTGTGCAAGCTCTGGCCAGTGATCCATCCTCAAGACCCAGTAAGCCAGAGGATTTTCGGTGGGAAAGGTGTCCAAGTCTGACCTTGCCCCTAGGTATTCCTGCACCATGTAAATCAGACGCTGGCGATGGGTGCTGGAACCGATCATACCTTGGGGCTGCGGACTAAAAAATTGTCTGAAAGCATCAGTCAGATGGCCACCTTCTCCACCACTCCTTCTGACCGATGACTCAGCAACACGTTGTCCAGGACCAGGAGTTTGTAACCTCCCAGTCTCTGGGAACGCGTTGCACAGACCTTTCTGCAAGGCCTCCCGGAGATGTCTCATCCTCTGCTCCCTCTGCGATGGCAAGATAAGGTCGGCAACCTTACCCTTGTACCGTGGATCAAGGAGAGTGGCCAGCCAGTAATGGTCCCTCTCCTTGATCTGAAGAATACGAGGATCCTTCCGCAGGCTTTGCAGGATCAGGGAGGCCATGCAGCGTAGGTTAGCTGAGGCATTCGGTCCGGAGTCCTCTGGGTCACTAAGGACAACATGATCCGTAGCTACCTCCTCCCAGCCACGTACAAGTCCACGGGTTTCTTGGGACTGTAAATCATCCCTACAAGACTGCTGCTGATGCTGATGCTGAGTGCCAGCCTCCACCTCCATGATGACACAATCATCCTCCTCCTCATCCTCTTCCTGTGTGATGGGTGGCACAGCAGGAACACTGTCTGGATAAAGGAAGTCCTCCTCTTCCTGCCTCTGTTCTGCCTCAAGTGCCCTGTCCATTATTCCTCTGCTGCGTGTGCAGCCGCTGCAGCATGGCCAACGTTGAGTTCCACCTGGTGGGCATGTCACATATAAGGCGGTTCTTGGGCAGGTTCAACTCCTTTTGGAGCTCAGCCAGCCGAGCACAGGCATTAAATGATTGGCGGAAATGCACACAGACTTTCCTGGCCTGCTTCAGGACATCCTGTAAGCCCGGGTACCTGCCCAAGAACCGCTGCACCACCAGGTTAAGGACATGAGCTACACAGGGCACATGGGTCAGTTGTCCCTGTCGGAGGGCGGAGAGGAGGTTGGTGCCATTGTCGCAAACCACCATTCCTGGCTTAAGCTGGCGTGGCGTCAACCACCTCTTGGTCTGCCCCTGCAGAGCTGACAAAACATCCGCCCCAGTGTGGCTCCTGTCCCCCAAACAAACCAGCGCAAGCACGGCATGGCATAGTTTTGCCTGCGTACTTGCGTAGCCCCTGGAACGCCTATGGAGCACCGCTGGATCTGAGGACAGAGCACTGGAAGAGGCCATGGAGGAAGAAGAAGAGGAGGGGGTGGAGGAGAGAGGTGTGTCACAACCAATAGTAGCATTTTGGAGGCGTGGTGGCGGAACAACCTCCAACACTACTGCACCTTGTCCTGCATCCTTCCCAGCTGCCAGAAGAGTGACCCAATGGGCCGTGAAAGACAGGTAACGTCCCTGTCCATGCCTGCTGGACCATGAGTCAGCGGTAATATACACCTTACGGCTGACTGCCCTGTCCAGCCAGGCAAGGACATTGCCTTCCACATGCCGGTATAGAGCTGGAATGGTCTTCCGTGAGAAAAAGTGGCGTTTGGGGACCTGCCACTGAGGAACCGCACATTGTACAAACTCACGGAAGGGGGCCGAGTCTACCAACTAAAAAGGCAGCAGTTGAAGTGCTAGCAATTTAGCCAAGCTAGCATTCAACCGCTGGGCATGTGGATGGCTGGGAGTGAACTTCTTTCACCGGTCCAGCAGCTGGGGCAGGGACATTTGCCTGCTATAATCGGACGTGGGTGTACTGCTAGCAGAGTGCCCGGAAGCACTTGGCTGCGACACACCTAATTCTCAGAGCAGGTTTCAGAGAGGACTGAAGGTCTAGTGGGGTTGGAGATCCCAGCTGATGAGGAGCAAGGAGAGGTCCGCTTTGTTCTTTGGTGTGGGTCTTTGAGGTACGCTTGCCAACGAGCTGCATGGCAGGTCAACATATGTCTGGTCAAGCATGTGGTGCCCAAGCGGCTGATGTTTTGGCCACGCGAGATACGCTTGAGACATATGTTGCAAATAGCAGCGGTGCGATCTGATGCACTCGTCTCAAAAAAGGCCCACACCAAAGAACTTTTAGAATAACGCGCAGAGGCAGCGCCCTGCACAGGCAGAGCTCTGCGGTGTGATTCAGTCGGTGTGCTGCCCCTAAGCTGGCCCCCGGAGGGCATCCTGCCTCGTTGGACATGTGCCTCCTCCTCCTCCTCCTCCTCTCTCCTACCAGGCACTCACGTGGTGTCAGTGCCCTCCTCATCCCCTCCCTCTTCATCGCTGGAGCAAACCTGGCAGTATGCTGCAGCTTGTGGAACATGACTGACAGATTGCTGTCCTTCTTGAGCATCCCCTCCCTCTGCATTCATGCTACTGCCTTCCTCTAGCTGAGTATCATCATCAGAGCCTACAAAACACTGGGCATCCTCCTGGAGCATGTACCCAACACTGTGCTCAAAGAGTTCAGGAGACTCCTCAGGAGGACGTGGTGGGTCTAGGGAAGGAGTCATTGATGATGACATTGAGAGGAGGGAAGACGATGCGTTGGCAGCTGCTTTGCTAGTACCCTGAGACTGGGTGAGAGAGGATGAGGAGGATGAAGAGGACTTGGTCATCCACTCTGCCAAGTCGTTAGCATGTTGCGGCTCAACATGTCCAGCTGCCGAAAAGAAGGACAAGCCTGTCCCATGGCCACGTGCTGATGATGATGATGCACCGCGTCCACGACCAGCACTGTTGTCTCTAGACACAGAGCTTGCTTGCCCTCTTTTATCGGCTCGCGCCTGTCTGCCTCTCCTTGCTGGCCTTCCAGACATGGTAATGGCCTGAAGGGAGTTGGGAAAAACAGCAATTGGGTAGTGTATATTGTGCTGGAGGCACACACCACTTCCACTAACTCCTGCAGATGGCAGATGGCTCAAATAGAGAAGAGCTATGTAGGTGGATATAGCGGTGTATACTGGGTTCAGAGCACGCAGACAGCACGCACAAGCTCCTACCGCTGACTGCAAGCTCTATTTAAAACGAGCAAGATAGTTTGCTATATAGGTGGATATAGAGGTGTATACTGGGTTCAGAGCACGCAGACAGCACGCACAAGCTCCTACAACTGACTGCAAGCTCTATTTAAAACGAGCAAGATAGTTTGCTATATAGGTGGATATAGCGGTGTATACTGGGTTCAGAGCACGCAGACAGCACGCACAAGCTCCTACCGCTGACTGCAAGCTCTATTTAAAACAAACAAGATAGTTTGCTATATAGGTGGATATAGCGGTGTATGCTGGGTTCAGAGCATGCAGACAGCACGCACAAGCTCCTACCGCTGACTGCAAGCTCTATTTAAAACGAGCAAGATAGTTTGCTATATAGGTGGATGTTTTTATTAAATTTGACTGCTACCAAACATAACTTATGACATAACAAACTTTACATGGTTACATAACAAAAGTTATTTAACATTAACTTAATTACTTAGCGCCACTTTGCTTACATAACGGAGACAAAATAAGATCCCGTACTTGGTCATCAAACATACTGTCAAAGACCTTATCCCAGTCACTACGCTCCTTCTTTTTCTTCTTTTTCTTACCAATAATTTTATTACTACAACCAGGTATAGGACCTTTTTCCTCACCCAAACTTTCCCTTATTTCTTTATCCTGAGCTGCACCAACCTCCACTTCCATCGCCTTACTATTCCCCCGCTCATCCCCCGATACTGACGAATCTGAGGATTCAACCCCTTTACCTGGAAGACGACACGGAGAGAGAGAAGCCGGGCCAGGAGATCTAAGGGGGCTCCTACTCCGGGAGGAGCTCCTTACTGGTTCCGGCTTCTGACGTATCGACCCTCTTCTCAAAACCCTTCCTCCCGTCCCCCCTGCCGGACTCCGTCCCCGACGGGCCAGCACTTTGCCACTTGGGGTACTCCCAGCAGGAGGAAGAGCAGGAGAGATACATTTGTCCCCATAAACCTTCGCTGTAGAGGCAACCTCAGGACAAGCTACACCTTCCATTGGTACATTCAATTCAGATGACCCCCCATCTCCAGGCACATCAGCAGTACCAGGGGTCTCCTCAACAAGAGGGGTTTTAGCTGCCCCTGAAGGTTCTCTCCGCGCCTCCTCGGCCACATTCTGTCTTTCACCCACATTTCCCCTTCCGGGCCTAGGGGGGGGGGCCTCCCTTCTGGATTGACCACCAGACGGGCCATCACCCCTATAGGCCTTAGGACACCTACTAAAGGGGTGACCCATTTGTCCACACAGGTTACAACAAATCAGGCCGCAAGCTTCACCAGAGTGACCAAACTTGTTGCACCTTATGCATCTCACTACTGTACAGTCCGCACTTAGATGGGTCGGACATCCACATTTAAAGCATCGCCTGGGTTGTCCTGGATAGAACACCAGGATTCGGTCTCTTCCAATAAACGCACTACCGGGAACATGTGCTACCGTATTCCCAGCTCTCCGCAACCGAATCCTGGTGTTCCACGCCCCAGTCCAAACCCCGCGCTCATCTAAACTCTTGCTCAGGGGATACTGCAGTTGACCATGCCTACTTAGCCATGTCGCAATGTCCTCTGGCGGCAAACTTTCGTTCCTCACCAAAATTGTTAGACTCTTCACATCTTCCTGCCGACTCAGAGGGATGATCCTGAAGCCTTTCCAGGGATCCGTCCCCCTAATCAGGCCAAAGGAAGTGATGAAAATTTCCATAATCACAACATTGGTAAAGCTTAGATCAAAATCAGGAGATCCCGTGGGGTGAATGACCGCAAAGATCTCGCTGACCTTGATGCCCAATGACAAAACCATGTCAACTACCTGACCTCTACTGGGGCATTGACCCACTCCCTCCCATCTCAGTTGCACCACATTACGGCGCTTGCGCTCTGGACCGCCTGTACCCCGAGACCACGAATTGGCTCCGGAGAATTGGTCAGTCGGGGGGACACGAAAATTACCGGCACCAAACTGATTGTACAGGTGGTCCAGAGACACATTTGAACCAGCCACGTTCACATAAGAACGCTTCTCCCCTAGCGCATTTAGGAGCCTGACCTCCGGTGAACCCCTTAAAACAGGCCTGGGGGAGGACACCCCCTCCACAGGACCTGAATGAGCGGCACCAACCTCCTCAGTTTGTCTATCACCTTCTACCTCCATATTCTCTTGCCGGACTACTGGAGAGCTCACCTCCAAGTCATTTAATGGCTGGTCACATATGAGAGCATCCAGGCTGTCCGACTCACCCACCTCCGTATGTGCCCCACAGGAATCCACCTCAACCTGTCCCTTATTGTTCTGCTGGGACTCCTCCAGATGTCTGATATAAGCCATTGCCGGACTGTTGTCCCCTAGATCGCCCATAGGACAATCACCCCATGCTGACACCTGGCCAGATTGAAAATTATCAGGCTCCTCCATACAGGCATCACTTACTCCACCCACTTCCTCCCGCTGGGCCGTTCCGCCGGAAGTCACCGACCGGAAATGCTCCATGCGGTCGACTTCCGTTTCCGGGCAGCGCGTCACTTCCGGTGCGACCACAGCTTTCCCGCCCATAGAAACCGCGCCAGTCTTTCCCGCCAAACATTCGTTCACTTCCTGTTTGCCACCACCTCCTCTCCCAACGCGGGAAGACGGCGTCTCACTAAGCTGTGCCGCCATTACCTTACTGCTGGCCGCTACTGTATTTCCTACAGCAACGGCCATGCTGGCTTGAACCTTTTTCCCACCCTCACCCTTAAGTCCTTTCCCCTTGCCCTGGGACCGGCTTGCAGCAGCGGCTGCCGACAAAGCCACTGACGGCGTGCCCTGCCCGCAAACACCGGCTGGGTTCACCAGGGGTTGACAAGGTAAGTTCATTGTCTTTTTATCTTCCTCTAGTCTCTTAAGCTGTACTACCAAGTTTTGCTTCCCCCTCAGACCTTGGCTCGGTACTGCTTCACTGGAGTCTGCCATTACCACCGGGACCACAGCCCTGCTTGCAGGCTGAGAACCCCCAGGTTTACCGAGACCCTCCACAGTATTACCTGAGCCCATGGTCATAGGTTTAGAGTCCATCACGCCATCCTGGACTTGTTTCACCCTCTGACCCTGGCTCACAACTGCATCACCGGAGTTCACTGCTACCACTGGGATTACAGCCTTGCTTGCAGGCTGAGTACCCCCAGGTTTGCTGGGACCCTCCGCAGTGTTACCTGAACCAGTGGTCGTGGGTTTAAAGTTCATACCATTACTCTCCACAACTGTCACTTTTGAAGTCAAAACATTCGGTTTCTTTTCCTCCTCTGCTGACACCTCATCTTCTGAAAGGTCCGCCGCCTCTATCATGGGCTCTACTGTCTGCGATAGACGTTGTTTATGGCGCCTTGCCGCCTTGGACCCTCCATCTACATCTGCCTCTCCACGGGTGTCCTCCATAGAGGGATCTCCCATCTCTCCTTCAGGCGTTGCGGCTATGGTTAAACGCTGCTTGCGGCGTCTTCCTGCTTGAGTGCCTTCCTCACACGCCACTCTCATGACCTTATCTATACCCAGTAAAAAGTCTTTCTCGCTTGAAGCACTTTCAATTAGGTTTGACAAAAGCCCACTAAGCATGTTACACTGCTTTTTCAGCCCATCTATGGCAGCTTTAAAATCTGGTCTCTTTCCGACACCCGATCTGTCGCGTCTATTCCTCAGCTCAGCCAAAATTTTCATTTTTTCGCAGTAACAGCGAGAAGCCTTTACCATTAAGCTCTTGGCTTTCCTTTTCCTCTCCGCAGATTTCTCCACGTCTTCTCCTGGCTGTCTCAGGGACCAGTCAACCAAGTCAAGCTGGTTTTCTAAGTACAGCCTCTCCTCCTTAACGAACTCCTGGAGCTTTAGGGCACCACGCCTTTCCTCAGGCTGAGAAACAGCCACCTGGCCTGGGCTGACTGAAGCCATCAGCTCCCTCTCCTCCTCCACCACTCCAAGTCCTCAGAGATCAGAGCATGCAGCCAGCACGCACAAGCTCCTACCGCTGACTGCAAGCTCTATTTAAAACAAACAAGATAGTTTGCTATATAGGTGGATATATCGGTGTATACTGGGTTCAGAGCACGCAGACAGCACGCACGAGCTCCTACCGCTGACTGCAAGCTCTATTTAAAACGAGCAAGATAGTTTGCTATATAGATGGATATTTTTTTTATTTTATACTGCTACCAATCATACAAAAATAAACAAAACTTTACATATACAAATTAAACATCAGTTTACATCCACTTTACAATTATAATACACTCCTACTATTCAAAAAAAGAAAACCTCAAACCTTAAACAAAGAGAGAAATTAACTCTTATATATCCTCCCCACTGTACTCTTCCCCCGAGGAGAAGTCTATAAATGAAGCCACACCCCTATTATTAGGCCCTGGCGGGGACCTTGGCTCTGCCTCAGGAGGTGGGGCTCTCTTTTTCTTTTTCTTCCCATGCTTTTTTTTAACTGTTACCCAAGTCACTTCACCCTCCTCATCAGATAATTCTTTGGGACGTTTCTGGGCACCTTTCACCGAGACCTCCATCTCCTCCTCCCCAGTCTGGCTCTCCCCTGCTGAGGAGTCAGACGAAGAGACGGCAGCCAGCCGGCCACCAGGCCGACACCTACGAGGGGGGGAGGGGGATCAGAAACCTGAGGACTGGAGACCTGAGCCGCCACCCCCCGGAAAGAAGGGGCCCAGCTACCTCTTCCACCCTAGTCCTGTTTACAGGCTCCTGAACTTCAACAACAGGAACAGATCGAACCACCCTCTCCCTTTGGGATGCCTTACCTGCCCCCTGAGCTTGGGGCCCCCCCCGCAACCCTTCCTCAGGAACATCACCTTGTCCCTTACCCCCAGAGCTCCGCCCAGCAGGGGGCGGGGCACTATTTTCATTTGGCCTACTGTCTGTTGCTGCTTCCCCCTTGTAAGCCCTGGGCCATCTGCTAAATGGATGCCCCATCTGACCGCAGAGGTTGCAGCAAATCAGGCCACAAGTTTCCCCCGAGTGCCCAAACTTATTACACCTGATGCACCGAACTACAGTGCAGTCAGCACTCAAGTGGGTTGGGCACCCGCATCTAAAACAACGGCGGGGCTGGCCTGGGTAGAACACTAGGATCCTGTCCCTCCCCAAAAAGGCACTGCCCGGGACATGTGCAACTGTATTACCAGCTCTTCTCAACTTGATCCTAGTGCTCCATGCCCCAGTCCACACCCCACGCTCATCAAGGCACTTGCTTAGGGGACACTGCAACTGGCCGTGCCTCCCCAACCAAGTCGCGATGTCCTCTGGGGGCAGACTCTCATTCCTGACTAGTATTGTGATGTTTTTAACGTCCTCCTGCCTGCTTAGGGGGATCATGCGGAAACCCCTCCATGGATCAGCCCCCCTGATTAATCCGAAAGCAGTAATGAATCGCTCCATAACCACTGCATTCGTGAAACTCACATCAAAATCAGGGGAACCTGATGGGTGAATCACCGCAAACAATTCCCCCACTTTAATCCCCAGTGACAAAATCATATCCACCACTTGTCCCCTAGTAGGGCATTGGCCACTCCCCTCCCACCTTAACTGAATTATGTTCCTGCGTTTGCGCTCTGGGCCACCTGTCCCCCTAGACCAAGAGTTGGCCCCGGAGGACTGATCAGCCGGGGGCACCCGAAAATTACTGGCCCCAAACTGATGATAAAGGTGGCCCAGAGCCACACTTGACCCCACCACGTTGACATAGGACCGCCTCTCACCTAGGGCCGTTAACAACTTCACCTCTGGTGTAACCCTCAGTATAGGTTCAGGAGGAGGAGCCCCCACCCCAGAGACAGGGGGGGCAGCAGAGGGTGAAGCCCCGGCCCCCTCAGCACGAAGGCCCCCACCCCCCACCCCACCTACACCAGACTGACCTACCTGGGGAGCCTCATCCCCCGAACTGTAAAAGAACATATTCCAGGACTCCTGACATTCCACTTCCATGTGGGCCCCGCAAGAATCCACCAGCACCTGTCCCCCTTCACGTTGGGACCCCTCCAAGCCTTTAATATACTCCATTGCTGGGTTACCTTCATCCAGTTCACCCATTGGACAGTCCCCCCATGCAGAAACTTGGCCAGGTTCTAGATTATTTGATCTTTCCACATTATTAATATTTTCCTCAATATTTTCCTGAAACGCAGGACCGGAAGTCGCGTTAACCACCGGCCGGAAATGCTCTCCACGGCCAACTTCCGCTCCCACGGACATCACTTCCGGCCCCAAATCAACCTCGTTAGAAGCCGATCCGCCCACCGGAAATGCGTCACCCGCCCCCACTATTTTCTCTTTGGGCTCACGCCCGGCAGACACGCCCCTTTGCCCACGAAAAGACGGCGTTCTATTACCAACAGCCGCCATTACCGCACTACCAGGAGCCTTGTCGCCGGCCGCCACTGTATCTCTCCCCACAGCGGCGGCCAAGCTGGCCTGGCTCTTCACATCACCTTCACACATTCTAACACCTTTCCCCTTACCCTGAGACCGGCTTGCAGCAGCGGCAGCCGACAACTCCGCTGACGGCATGCCCTGCTTACAACTACCGGCTGGGATCACTGGGGATTGCTTCGGTAAGTCCACCTTTTGTTTGTCTTCTAGGCTTGTTTGCTGTATCACAGGAATCTTCTCCTTTTTAGAGTCTCTCTTATCTTTCTGTTGCTTTTTCCCTCCTGCTTCACTGGGACCTGAAACGCCACCTGGGGTCACAGCCTCACACACAGGCTGGTTACCCTTGGGCTTGCCTGGCCCCTCCGCAGTACCACCGGGAACAGCATTCTTTGCCTTGGGGTTTCTTCTTCCATCACCGCTCTCCTCCACACTACCATTTACCGGGGATGTCTCTTTCCTGGCCGGGGTTGCAGCTGCAGCTGGAGCCTCCACCAGTATTGGGGTTACCGGCCTCTTTTCCTTCACCTCTGCTTCTCCATGGGTGTCCTCCATAGAGGGATCCTCCATCTTTCCTTCTGGCGCTGTAGTTGGGGTTAAATGCTGCTTGCGGCGTCTTACTGCTTGAGAGCCCTCATCGCACGCCACTCTCATAACTTTTTCTATATTCAACAGAAAGTCCTTTTCGCTTGAGGCACTTTCAATTAGATTTGATAAAAGCTCACCAAGCATGTTACACTGCTTTTTCAGTCCATCTATGACAGGTTTGAATTCTGTTCTCTTCTTGATACCTGATCTGTCGCGTCTATTCCTCAGCTCGGCCAAAACTTTCATTTTTTCGCAGTAACAGCGAGAAGCCTTTACCATTAACCACTTCAATACAGGGCACTTAAACACATTCCTGCCCAGACCAATTTTGAGCTTTCAGCGCTGTCGCACTTTGAATGACAATTGCGCGGTCATGCTACACTGTACCCAAATGAAATTTTTATCATTTTTTTTCCCACAAATAGAGCTTTCTTTTGGTGGTATTTGATCACCTCTACGGTTTTTATTTTTTGCGCTACAAATAAAAAAATACCGAAAATTTTGAAAAAAAAAATGTTTTTTTTTGTTTCAGTTTCAAAACTTTGTAAATAAGTACGTTTTCTCCTTCACTGATGGACACTGATGGGGCTACACTGATGGGCACTGATAAGGTGGCACTGATGGGCACCAATGTGGCACCAATGAAGTGGCACTGATAGGCGGCACTGATGGGCGACACGGATGGGCGACACGGATGGGCGACACGGATGGGCGACACGGACGGACACTGATAGGTGGCACAAATTGGCACTGATAGCTGGCACGGATGGGCGGCACGGATGGGCATGGATAGGCGGCACAGGTGGGCATGGATAGGAGGCACAGGTGGGCATAGATAGGCGGCACAGGTGGGCATAGATAGGCGGCACAGGTGGGCATGGATAGGCGGCACAGGTGGGCACTCATAGGCGGCACAGGTGGGCACTCAGGCGGCACAGGTGGGCACTCATAGGCGGCACAGGTGGGCACTCATAGGCGGCATCGGTGTTATAGTAATGGATGCCAATCAGTGCCAAACAATAATGCATGCCAATCAGTGATGCCCATTGTGGCCACTGATTGGCATCCATTATGGGCACTGATTGGCACCCATTGTGCTGACTGGCACCCTGGTGGTCTAGGGAAGATTATGGATTTTTATTACCTTTTCCCTGGTGGTCTAGTGGTGTCCCTGGTGGTCCAGTGTGGGCATCCTCGGGGGGGCTGTGCTGATAATCGATCAGCACAGACCCCCCCTGTCAGAGGAGCAGCCGATCGGCTCTCCTCTACTCGCGTCTGACAGACGCGAGTGAGGGAAAGCCGATCACCGGCTCTTCCCATTTACACTGTGATCAGCCGTGATTGGACACGGCTGATCACATGGTAAAGAGTCTCCGTCGGAGACTCTTTACCGAGATCGTAGTTGCCGGGTGTCAGACTGACACCCCGCAACAACGATCGCCGCGATACGCGCCCCCGGGGGCGCGCAGCGGCTCATAATCCTAATCACGTCATATGACGTCCGGTTAGGATTATGAAACCACTTTGCCGCCGTCAATTTGTAATAGGGCGGGCGGCAAGTGGTTAAGCTCTTGGCTTTTCTTTTCCTCTCCGCAGATTTCTCCACGTCTTCTCCTGGCTGTCTCAGAGACCAGTCAACCAAGTCAAGCTGGTTTTCTAAGTACAGCCTCTCCTCCTTAACGAACTCCAGGAGCTTTAGGGCTCCACGCTTTTCCTCAGGCCGAGAAACAGGCTCCTGGCCTGGGCTGACCGACGCCATCAGCTCCCTCTCTTCCTCCACCACTCTGGAAGTTCTCACAGGTCAGAGCACGCAGCCAGCACACACAATCTCCTACAACTGACTGCAAGCTCTATTTAAAACGAGCAAGATAGTTTGCTATATAGGTGGATATAGCGGTGTATGCTGGGTTCAGAGCACGCAGACAGCACGCACAAGCTCCTACCGCTGACTGCAAGCTCTATTTAAAACAAACAAGATAGTTTGCTATATAGGTGGATATAGCGGTGTATGCTGGGTTCAGAGCACGCAGACAGCACGCACAAGCTCCTACCGCTGACTGCAAGCTCTATTTAAAACGAGCAAGATAGTTTGCTATATAGGTGGATATATCGGTGTATACTGGGTTCAGAGCACGCAGACAGCACGCACAAGCTCCTACCGCTGACTGCAAGCTCTATTTAAAACGAGCAAGATAGTTTGCTATATAGGTGGATATAGCGGTGCATGCTGGGTTCAGAGCACGCAGACAGCACGCACAAGCTCCTACCGCTGACTGCAAGCTCTATTTAAAATGAGCAAGATAGTTTGCTATATAGGCAGATATAGCGGTGTATACTGGGTTCAGAGCACGCAGACAGCACGCACAATATCCTACAACTGACTGCAAGCTCTATTTAAAATGAGCAAGATAGCTAGCTATATAGGTGGATATAGCGGTGTATACTGGGTTCAGAGCACGCAGACAGCACGCACAAGCTCCTACCGCTGACTGCAAGCTCTATTTAAAACGAGCAAGATAGTTTGCTACTAGGGATGAGCCGAACACCCCCCCGGTTCGGTTCGCACCAGAACTTTCGAACGGACCACAAATTCGAACGAACGTTAGAACCCCATTGAAGTCTATGGGACTCGAACGTTCGAAATGAAAAGTGCTAATTTTAACGGCTATGCAAGATACTGTCCTAAAAAGGGTTTGGGGACCTGGCTCCTGCCCCAGGGGACATGGGTCAATGCAAAAAAAAGTTTTAAAAACGGCCGTTTTGGCGGGAGCACTGATTTTAATGACGATTAAAGTGAAAAAAAAAAAAGAGAAATATTCCTTTAAATATGGTGCCTGTGGGGTGTCTGTAGTATGCATGTGAAGTGCCACGTGTTTCCCGTGTTTAGAACAGTCCCTGCACAAAATGACATTTAACGGAAATAACACCATTTAAAACTGCTTGCGGTTTTAATGTTATATGTGGTTCCTGCAATATGGTTGAAAATCATTGAGAAAAATGGCATGGGTAGCCCTCCCTGCCCATTACCAGCCTATTTGGGTCTTGTACGCATATTAAGGGGAACCCCGTACCCATATTAAAAAAAGGAAATGCGTGTGGCCCCCAGGCCCTATATACTCAGAACAGCAGTATACAGGCGGTGCAAACAAGACAGGGACTGTGTAGGTTTGTTGTGTTAAGTTGAATCTGTTTGTAATTTTCAACTGGTACATATTTAAAGTGTAGCTCCAGTCCTGTATAATTTGTTTTGTCGTCAATCTTTTTTCATCTCACTTGCTGTTGTCTCCTTCCGTTTGCAAGTAGGAGATGTTTGTAAATTGGATGTTTGAAAGTAGGGGCCTGCCCTATATGCTCTGCAGAAATGGCGGAACAAGGTGTTGGTTTTGCCACAACATTGTAAGCCCTCAAAGTGACTCTTGGTGGGCGCTGGAGCGCCCTGCTGTGAACGATTATATCAAGAATTGTAATTACATGCCATTGTTGAACAGTGGTAGAAAAATTGACCTTTGGTGGTTGTGTGTCACAGCCAAGTGCTTCCGGGAACTCTGCTAGCGGTACACCCACGTCCGATTATAGCAGGCAAATGTCCCTGCCCCAGCTGCTGGACCGGCGAAAGAAGTTCACTCCCAGCCACCACATGCCCAGCGGTTGAATGCTAGCTTGGCTAAATTGCTAGCACTTCAACTGCTGCCTTTTCAGTTGGTAGACTCGGCCCCCTTCCGTGAGTTTGTACAATGTGCGGTTCCTCAGTGGCAGGTCCCCAAACGCCACTTTTTCTCACGGAAGGCGATTCCGGCTCTCTACCGGCATGTGGAAGGCAATGTCCTTGCCTCGCTGGACAGGGCGGTCAGTGGTAAGGTGCATATTACCGCTGACTCATGGTCCAGCAGGCATGGACAGGGACGTTACCTGTCTTTCACGGCCCATTGGGTCACTCTTCTGGCAGCTGGGAAGGATGCAGGACAAGGTTCAGTAGTGTTGGAGGTTGTTCCGCCATCACGCCTCCAAAATGCTACTATTGGTTGTGACACACCTCTCTCCTCCACCCCCTCCTCTTCTTCTTCCTCTATGGCCTCTTCCAGTGCTCTGTCCTCAGAACCAGCGGTGCTTCGTAGGCGTTCCAGGGGCTACGCAAGTACGCAGGCAAAACGATGCCATGCCGTGCTTGCGCTGGTTTGTTTGGGGGACAGGAGCCACACTGGGGCGGATGTTTTGTCAGCTCTGCAGGGGCAGGCCGAGAGGTGGTTGACGCCACGCCAGCTTAAGCCAGGAATGGTGGTTTGTGACAATGGCACCAACCTCCTCTCCGCCCTCCGACAGGGACAACTGACCCATGTGCCCTGTGTAGCTCACGTCCTTAACCTGGTGGTGCAGCGGTTCTTGGGCAGGTACCCCGGCTTACAGGATGTCCTGAAGCAGGCCAGGAAAGTCTATGTGCATTTCCGCCGATCATTTAATGCCTGTGCTCGGCTGGCTGAGCTCCAAAAGGAGTTGAACCTGCCCAAGAACCGCCTTATATGTGACATGCCCACCAGGTGGAACTCAACGTTGGCCATGCTGCAGCGGCTGCACACGCAGCAGAGGGCCATCAATGAGTACCTGTGCGACTACGGCACCAGGACAGGGTCAGGGGAGCTCGGTTTTTTCTCACCACGCCAGTGGGGCATGATCAGGGATGCATGCACTGTCCTGTCACCATTTGAGGAGGCCACAAGGATGGTGAGCAGTGACAGTGCATGCATCAGTGACACTGTACCTCTTGTCCACCTCTTGGAGCATACGCTGCGTGGAATAATGGACAGGGCACTTGAGGCAGAACAGAGGCAGGAAGAGGAGGACTTCCTTGCCTCTCAAGGCCCCCTTTATCCAGACAGTGTTCCTGCTGTGCCACCCATCACACAGGAAGAGGATGAGGAGGAAGAAGAGGAGGAGGAGGATGATTGTGTCAGCATGGAGGTGGAGGCTGGCACTCAGCATCAGCATCAGCAGCAGCAGCAGTCTTGTAGGGATGATTTACAGTCCCAAGAAACACGTGGACTTGTACATGGCTGGGAGGAGGTAGCTGCGGATCATGTTGTCCTTAGTGACCCAGAGGACTCCGGACCGAATGCCTCAGCTAACCTACGCTGCATGGCCTCCCTGATCCTGCAAAGCCTGCGGAAGGATCCTCGTATTCTTCGGATCAAGGAGAGGGACCATTACCTCCTGGCCACTCTCCTTGATCCACGGTACAAGGGTAAGGTTGCCGACCTTATCTTGCCATCGCAGAGGGAGCAGAGGATGAGACATCTCCGGGAGGCCTTGCAGAAAGGTCTGTGCAACGCGTTCCCAGAGACTGGGAGGTTACAAACTCCTGGTCCTGGACAACGTGTTGCTGAGGCATCGGTCAGAAGGAGCGGTGGAGAAGGTGGCCGTCTGACTGATGCTTTCAGACAATTTTTTAGTCCGCAGCCCCAAGGTATGATCGGTTCCAGCACCCATCGCCAGCGTCTGATTTACATGGTGCAGGAATACCTAGGGGCAAGGTCAGACTTGGACACCTTTCCCACCGAAAATCCTCTGGCTTACTGGGTCTTGAGGATGGATCACTGGCCAGAGCTTGCACAGTATGCAATTGAGCTACTGGCCTGTCCTGCATCCAGCGTTCTTTCGGAACGCACCTTCAGTGCTGCTGGTGGCTTTGTTACCAATCACAGGGTGTGCCTGTCCACTGAATCAGTTGATCGACTGACCTTCATCAAGATGAATCAGTCTTGGATCACCCACAGCTACCAAGCACCTGAAGCTGATGTAACAGAATAATTTTTTTTGAAATATCACATCCCTTCAAGACTGCCTATGCTGATGCTGAGTGACTGTCCTGTTATGTTGATTGTCTATCCTCTTCCTCCTCCGCTGATATGTTGGAAGAACATTTCTGGTTCTGGGTGATGCCTCAGGCCCAATTTTTCTGCCCCTGTTTAACAGGGGTGTTTAATTACAATTTTTGATGCAATGCTTTGCAGCAGGGCTAATTCCTGCAATCAAACAAGAGTATATGGGAGAGGTTGCAGTGTGGTGGCACCAGCACCAGTGCCTAAGGCCCAATTTTTCTGCCCCTGTTTAACAGGGGCGTTTAATTACAATTTTTGATGCAATGCTTTGCAGCAGGGCTAATTCCTGCAATAAAACTAGAGTATATGGAAGAGGTTGCAGTGTGGTGGCACCAGCACCAGTGCCTAAGGCCCAATTTTTCTGCCCCTGTTTAACAGGGGCGTTTAAGTACAATTTTTGATGCAATGCTTTGCAGCAGGGCTAATTCCTGCAATAAAACTAGAGTATATGGCAGAGGTTGCAGTGTGGTGGCACCAGCACCAGTGCCTAAGGCCCAATTTTTCTGCCCCTGTTTAACAGGGGCGTTTAATTACAATTTTTGATGCAATGCTTTGCAGCAGGGCTAATTCCTGCAATAAAACTAGAGTATATGGAAGAGGTTGCAGTGTGGTGGCACCAGCACCAGTGCCTAAGGCCCAATTTTTCTGCCCCTGTTTAACAGGGGCGTTTAAGTACAATTTTTGATGCAATGCTTTGCAGCAGGGCTAATTCCTGCAATAAAACTAGAGTATATGGCAGAGGTTGCAGTGTGGTGGCACCAGCACCAGTGCCTAAGGCCCAATTTTTCTGCCCCTGTTTAACAGGGGCGTTTAATTACAATTTTTGATGCAATGCTTTGCAGCAGGGATAATTCCTGCAATAAAACAAGAGTATATGGCAGAGGTTGCAGTGTGGGGGCACCAGCACCAGTGCCTAAGGCCCAATTTTTCTGCCCCTGTTTAACAGGGGCGTTTAATTACAATTTTTGATGCAATGCTTTGCAGCAGGGCTAATTCCTGCAATAAAACTAGAGTATATGGAAGAGGTTGCAGTGTGGTGGCACCAGCACCAGTGCCTAAGGCCCAATTTTTCTGCCCCTGTTTAACAGGGCGTTTAATTACAATTTTTGATGCAATGCTTTGCAGCAGGGCTAATTCCTGCAATAAAACTAGAGTATATGGCAGAGGTTGCAGTGTGGTGGCACCAGCACCAGTGCCTAAGGCCCAATTTTTCTGCCCCTGTTTAACAGGGGCGTTTAAGTACAATTTTTGATGCAATGCTTTGCAGCAGGGCTAATTCCTGCAATAAAACTAGAGTATATGGGAGAGGTTGCAGTGTGGTGGCACCAGCAGCAGTGCCTAAGGCCAAATTTTTCTGCCCCTGTTTAACAGGGACATGTAATTACAATTCTTGATATAATATTTCACAGGAGGGCCCCTTCCTGTGCCCACCCAGAGTAACGGTGAGGACTTATAGTGTTGTGGCACCAGCACCACAACCACCAAAGGTCAATTTTTCTACCACTGTTCAACAATGGCATGTAATTACAATTCTTGATATAATCCTTCACAGCAGGGCGCTCCAGCGCCCACCAAGAGTCACTTTGAGGGCTTACAAAGTTGTGGCAAAACCAACACCTTGTTCCGCCATTTCTGCAGAGCATATAGGGCAGGCCCCTACTTTCAAACATCCAATTTACAAACATCTCCTACTTGCAAACGGAAGGAGACAACAGCAAGTGAGATGAAAAAGGATGGATGACAAAACAAATTATACAGGTGTGATAACCCTTCCCTATGTTTTCCAAAAAGCTTAAAAATAGTTTTTTTGACTGGAGCTACAGTTTAAAAATGTACCAGTTGAAAATTACAAACAGATTCAACTTAACACAACAAACCTACACAGTCCCTGTCTTGTTTGCACCGCCTGTATACTGCTGTTCTGAGTATATAGGGCCTGGGGGCCACACGCATTTCCTTTTTTTAATATGGGTACAGGGTTCCCCTTAATATGCGTACAAGACCCAAATAGGCTGGTAATGGGCAGGGAGGGCTACCCATGCCATTTTTCTCAATGATTTTCAACCATATTGCAGGAACCAGATATAACATTAAAACCGCAAGCAGTTTTAAATGGTGTTATTTCCGTTAAATGTCATTTTGTGCAGGGACTGTTCTAAACACGGGAAACACGTGGCACTTCACAGGCATACTACAAACACCCCCCAGGCACCATATTTAAAGGAATATTTCACTTTTTTTTTCACTTTAATCGTCATTAAAATCAGTGCTCCCGCCAAAACGGCCATTTTTAAAAACATTTTATGCATTGACCCATGTCCCCTGGGGCAGGAGCCAGGTCCCCAAACCCTTTTTAGGACAGTATCTTGCATATTAGCCATTAAAATTAGCACTTTTAATTTCGAACGTTCGAGTCCCATAGACTTCAATGGGGTTCTAAAGTTCGTTCGAATTTGGGGTCCGTTCGAAAGTTCTGGTGCGAACCGAACCGGGGGGTGTTCGGCTCATCCCTAATAATAACCCCCTTCCAGTGGAGGTTTGTACAGTGTATAGGTAGAATGTAAGTGTAGGATGTGATGGTTTGTGTTTTCTCTAATGCCGCGTACACACGGTCGGAATTCCGGCCAGAAAAAGACTGATGAGAGCTTTTCATTGGAAAATGTGACAGTGTGTATGCTCCATCGAAATTTAGCTGTCCGAATTTCCGCCAGCCAAAAATTGATAGCATGTTCTCAATTTTCCCGACGGAAAAACTTTCTATCGGTAATTCTGATCGTGTGTATGCAATTCCAACACTCCAAAAAATCACGCATGCTCAGATTCAACTACGAGACAGAAGCTATTGGCTACTGGCTATTGAACTTCCTTTTTCTAGTTCCGTCGTGCGTGTTGTACGTTACCGCATTCTAAACTATCGGAATTTGGTGTGACCATGTGTAGGCAAGACAGCATGAGCAGAATTCCGTCGGGAAAACCATCAGAGCGTCTACCGACGAGCATTCCGATCGTGTGTACGCGGCATTAGGATCTTCAAGGACGTTTCAGAGGACAAGAATGCTGCGAGCAGAGTATTTTTCCTGAGGGAGAAATACTCTGTCTCAAAAAAGTTGTATATGTTTTAGCTGCAGGGACCTGTAGTTAAGAGTGTTTGTTTGTGATATACAGTGTAAATACCTACCAAAAATGTATATATCTATTTTTGTACTGATATTTATTTGTACAGTTCCCCATTCAAATTGTTTCCCTTCCCCCATCCAACTAAATTCATGGGATGCCCTTGCTCCTGGGCCCAGGAGCCATTTTTCAATTTTTCCCAGCTGGGGACCAACTGATTTCTGGTGAGGGGTGAGTGTAGCACCCTCTACCTTAGATAGGTTTCTAGAGGTACAGTAGTTGTTGTGTTTTTTTACAGCCAGTGCAGGTACATTTAGGCAGGCCTAGATGTGAGCTAGGCCTGTTTGTTTTGATCTGGGGGCTAAGGAGTGGTTTAGAGTAGCAGAAGGTGACTAACATGTAATTCATCTCTCTGGCGCCTCCTCTCTTTCTAGAAGGTTCTGAAAAAGAGACAGGGCAGAGAATTGGAGCATGGAGTGTATCTAGGAGGCCTAATCAATCCCCAACTAGGATTGGCAGGGGGCAGGCCTCCTATATATACTCAGGGTCAGCCTGCTGTGGGAGGAGCTAAGTGATGGAGTGTTAGGATGTCGAGGCCTTGGAGGAAGCCCCATTTCTGGGAGTGTAACCTTTGGCCTGGAGCTCGGGAAATGGGGAGGAACCCCTTCATACAACCCTATATCGGGTTGTCCTGAACAAGAGCAGGAAGTGGACAGCGGGGGGGGGGGGTCACTGCTGGGAAGACATTCAGGAGCGATCCATTCCAGGGTTGGTGAGTGACAGGCAAAGTGAGAATCTCTGGAAGAGACATGCCAGGAGTGGATGTGGAGCCAGAGGTAGAGACTGTGATATCGCTGGTGTAAGAGATAAGTTGCTGCAGCCAGGAGGGTTGGTGGGACTTGCACAGGACTGAAGGGGACCAGTAGTCCACCAAGATTCAGTTAGCACAAAAGTACTCTTTTCATTGCTATTGGTTGCTACACCAAAGGGCACTGCAGACCCTTGCCAGCAAATGGCGGATGTTGAACAGTTGGGACTTATTCAGATTGAGGCCTAACCATGTGCTAACTGTGACAGGAATCAAGGATTATGCAGTAGAGAAAGTGGAGTTTACTCATAAGTTACGTGTTGGAAGAGCATGGAGCTTTAGAGACTTCCAAAATAGATTTCAACATTTTGTTCATCTTACAAGATCATTATTTCTGGGCATCCCATGTCCCTTTTCCCCATCCAAGTTAAATCACCTCAATAAAAAAAACAAAAATGAACTATTCATTGTCTGGGAATGTGTGACTGGAAGTGAATTCCAGGCTGCTCAGGGTGACAAGTAGAACTACTACACTCAGTGACCCCACGGGGGCACCTCTACATAAGGGAAAGCAAGCAAGCCTGAGATCTATCAGGGTGTGTCCAAACTTTGCTTTTCAAAATTCACCCATAACAGGAAGGCTTGGGAGGGAGGTGAACTTCTCACCTCGAAGTTTGCACCTTTTCCCAAGTGACTCTCTTCAAAGTGTATCTCTAGGTAAAAACCTTTCTTTTTTAGTTTTGGGTAGAATAGGAAGCTTTTTTACCCTCTGTCATGTTTTTTTTTTTTTTTGGTATCTCTGCCTCTACTGGGAAGATTCACCCCATTATTTGTAGAGACCATTATCATCTAAACAGTGATAGAAAATCAAAGTTTTTTTGAGTTTTCCTCAGAATAAGTGGTAAAGAGAAATCTTCTTATGGGGACACCTGTTCCAGGGACCACTTTCTAAGAGGTGAATTCCCTAAAATATCTTCTCTAATTTCTCCTTGTGCCTATGGGACAGGAAGTGAACAGAAATGTCCATAAAGTAGAACGCTAATCACAAAATTAGTTAGAAAATAAAACAGTTTCAAATCCAGTAATACAGTGCCTTGAAAAAGTATTCATACCACTTGAAATGTTCCACATTTTGTCATGTTACAACCAAAAATGTAAATGTATTTTATTGAGATTTTATATGATAGACCAACACAACGTGACACATAATTGTGAAGTGGAAGGACAATGATAGATGTTTTTTACATTTTTTTACAAAAAATATCTGAAAAATGTTGCATGCATTTGTATTCAGCCCCCCTGAATCAATACTTTGTAGAACCACTTTTCGCTGCAATTACAGCTGCAAGCCTTTTTGGGGATGTCTCTACCAGCTTTACATATCTAGTGAGTGACATTTTCCCATTCTTCTTTGCAAAATAGCTCAAGCTCTGTCAGATTAGAAGAGTGTCTGTGAACAGCAATTTTCAAGTCTTGCCACCGATTCTCAATTGGATTTAGGTCTGGACTTTAGCTGGGCCATTCTAACACATAAATATGCTTTGATCTAAACCATTCCATTGTAGCTCTGGCTGTATATTTAGGGTCATTGTCCTGCTGGAAGGTGAACCTCCCCCCCAGTCACAAGTCTTTTGCAGACTCTAACAAGTTTTCTTAAAATTGCCCTGTATTTGTCTCCATCCATCTTCCTATAAACTCTGTCCAGCTTCCCTGTCCCTGCATCCCTGCAACATGATGCTGCCACCACCATGTTTCACGGTGGGGATGGTGTGTTCGGGTTGATGTGCAGTGTTACTTTTCCGCCACACATAGCGTTTTGTTTTTTGCACAAAAGGTTCAATGTTGGTCTCATATGACCAGAGCACCTTCTTCCACATGTTTTCTGTGTCCCCTACATGGCTTCTCAGAAACTGAAAACAGGACTTCATATGGCTTTCTTTTAACAATTGATTTCCTCTTGTCACTCTTCCATAAAGGCCAGATTTGTGGAGTAAATGACTAATAGTTGCCCTGTGGACAGATTCACCTACCTGAGCTGTGGATCTCTGCAGCTTCTCCAGAGTTACCATAGGCCTCTTGGCTGCTTCTCTGATGAATGCTCTCCTTGCCTGTCAGTTTACGTGGACGGCCAAGTCTTGGTAGGTTTGAAGTTGTGCCATACTCTTTGCATTTTCAGATTATGGATTGAACAGTGCTCCATGAGATGGTCAAAGCTTGGGATATTTTTAAACCCTAACCCTGCTTTAAATGTCTCCACAACTTTATCCCTGTTGTGTGGGCACTGTGCTAAAAATTAGTGCCACTAGAGGTCAATCTGCTGATAGCCCAAAGATTTACTGCTGCTCAGTGGCTCTGGGCTTCAATAAAATGGCAGCCTCAGATAATAACAAACAGGAGCAGTGCTGGAGGCTATTTACAGCACACACTAATTTTGGTAGCATAATTATTAGTGTGGAATGTATGGTCCTTGCTAAAGAACATTATATATTATCATACTATGGGTAAAGTTCCAATGGTACACAGCAAAAAATCTCTGCCTACTTCAGCTGCTGAATGCCTGCGGGAGAGAAAGGTGGAGAATCAGGCATTCAGTGGCTGCAGGAGGAGAGGATTGGTTCTGCTATATGCCCTTCATCCTATTCAGCTGTACAGGGGGACGTCCAGGGTCCCCTAGAGCATGGGGCCAGGTCACAAGTGAGACCATTGCGACCCCTGTAGCTATGCCCCTGCCTCTAGGATTGCTTTTATATTAAACAACATCACCAGCATAAAAAAAGTAAACAGGATGATACTAGTAGCACCACTCAGAGTCCAGGGTGTCATATGACATCCTTCGGGTGGTAAGTGGCTAAAATCTATCCTGCCTAACCTGTATAATAAATATGTGTGTACTTACCTTTTCTGATCTGCTCTGGTGCGGTCCTGTGACACTGCAGCTCCAGCTGAGGAAACACTCAACAAGGCTGGGAATTCCTGAAATCTGTGACACCTCCCATTGGCTCCTATGTCTCAGCCATTATCAGCTTTCCATCCTTTTCCATACACCAGCCACTGCCTCGGTCCTCATTGGATAGATTATTAGCAGCGGGCCTGTGTCAATCAAATCCAGTGACATGGGAGCCATGGGGGGGTCGAGTCCTGCTGTCTGTGTGAATGGACCCCCTCTCGTGTGCCCCCAGGAAAAGCACTTCTCCGTGGGGGCACTCGAGAAGAGGAGGAGCCAGGAGCACCACTGGGGGAACCCACAGAAAAGGAGGGTAGGGGGCCACTCCATGCAAAATCCTTGCACAGAGGAGCTAAGTATAACAAGTTTGTTATTTTTTTTTTTTTTTTATAAGCTTTACAATCACTTTAACTGAAGTAAAGTGAGGTTGCCAACCTGGCTGTGTTGTCTGGAAGGGCTGTGCAAATCTCAGGGCTGGATGGATAAAATCTTGGGCGGTTAAAATGGCTCTCATCTATGTACCTAAACCTTGTATTCAGCATTTCAGCTTTTAAATCTATATTATGTCAAACTATTCCAGAACGTCATTATACTGAACATGTTTGCTCAGAGGTAAATGGAAGCTTATGTAAGGATGCCATAGTTCTGCTCAAGCAATAATTATGAAAGCTCAACAAGATTCATTTGCATTTGAATAGACGCCATTTTTGTATTAACCTCAAACAATTTGTATGAGAGCCTACATTGTTATTGTAAGATGATGATCAGTACTTGTAGGGCTGGCAGTTGTATATTACAATAGTAACATATTGGCAGACATCGCAGGCTATGTTTAGTTAGGTTAACCACAAATTATTTTAGAATGTGCTATTTGATCCACTTTGCATATTTACACAGACACGCCTTAGGGAACTCCAGCCTTGCACCAATGTGTGCAGTTTGGATTGATAACAATGAAACAATATAATGAATTTACTTTTTTTATCCTGTTAAAGTTTAATAAAATGAAACTGAACACAATTACATTAATGGTTACCCCTATGTATTATTTATTGAATGTCTATATTGTATATAAAACTGATATCTCCAATGAGAGAGATAAGTTGAACGTTATTACTGCCCTATCATTCCATAAGTTGCCTGTTTGTCTTGCATTTCCTGAGTCACTGGCTAGGAACAAGTACACCTGTCAGGAAATCTGACTTCACTTCACATGCTTATTCTATCTGTGATGTATAAAGTGTTAAACCCAGAGACAAACAAACAACTTTCATTCTCATGAGGTCAGCAATGGGATCCTTTATACTTCGTTCATAGTGACAACTCACATGCGCCCCTTCCTTTGGAGAAACCTTTAACTGGATATCAGACTAAGGGCCCTCACGCTGATCAGTTTTTGATGCACTTTTGGTGTTTAAAAAGTGGAATAAAACTGCATGAAATATGTACCCCTTTCAAAGATGTGCGCAGCCTATTGCATTAGGGTATGCACCCCAAAGCCGCAGTGAGTGGTGGGTGTGCCCAAATTGTGTTTACAGTGGGAGGGGCTTAAAGGGGCATGGTTAAATAAAACAAAAGCCTTCCTGTATCTGTAGCGTAGGCCCCTTAGGGACTGCTGAAAATTACCTGCTCATCTGCAAGGTCATGACTAAGTGAACCTTCCAACCCACCCAACACTCTGGGTTCAGATATCATTGTAATACTGTGCAGCAAGAACCAAACAACTATTAGGTTCTGAAGTATTTTACTTGAACCAAATAGGGGAAAGTTATTTCACAGAAAGAGGTAATAAATCTGCTGAGCTAGGATAACAGTGCCAACTCTGCAAACAAATTCCTCCCAATGACACAAACAGTAATTCAGCAACAAACTATATTATATACATATATGTACACTATATGTAGAACCAAAGTCACCTTCTAGCAGATGTTTTAGTTAACTACTTATGTTGCCACTTTAAGAAAGATGTAATCTAGCCAGACTATGCTATCCTAAGGAAAGAGCAGGTCTACAGGAGGTAATATATAGGCTTTCCTATAAGTAATGGCAAAAGAGTTCCATGTTGCCCATCTGATGTTCTTTGCTAGCTAGTTGGAGCTCATTAACTGTAATCCATTTGGTTGTAAGTAAAGCAACAGGTTCCTGGTGGTGGAGATCTAAGGTGTCTGAGCACAGTGTTCAAGCAATTCAGTAAATTCCTATGCCACCGTTGCCCCCTAGCATCTATTCTGACCCCCAGAAGTTTGGTGCCAGGCACCCACACCCGCATGGATGTCTGATCTGTCCTTGCAGCCACTGTGTCACAATTGACATGAATGGGACTGCCTGCACAGGGATGCAAAGAACATCCTAGTGTGTGTAAACAAGGCCCTCCATATGTCCCTCCATGGGCCTTTTCTTTAGTACACCCCATGTGAATTTAGTAGGAATTTTGTAAGTTACTTTGTGTTTATTTGTGCTATAAAGGATGGCAGTGGTCTTTTTTTTTTTTTTTAAATAGGGATTTGATAAACATTTGCATTGCGCAACTACTGTGGGGCCTAAAAAATTTAGTAGCACCTTCTTTTTATCCTATTGGTCATGTGCTTTCATAAAAAATATGGTTTGGGGGGGGGTCTTTTACAACTCTGAAAGCTGTGAGTGAAAAATGAAAACCACCAAATTTTTAGAGAAATGTGGTTAACATTTTTTGCGTACGTTTGATTTTCACCATTTCACAAAAAAGATGCAATTTTAAATGTACAAATATTTGTTGTTTATTTACTCAATGCAGGTTAAGATTTTATATTTAGTAGAATTTTATAAAATTTGCTGTATCTGATAATAATGATTTTAGTGTATTTTTAGCAAATAAACATTTGCACAAACACAGCAGGGCCTTAAAAATCAGTAGCACCTTCTTTTTATTCTACTCGTCACAGGCTTTCAGAAAATATATGGTTTGGGGGGTCTTTTATAAAATCTTGAAAGCTATAAGTAAAAAATGAAAAAGCAATGGAAAAATTGCAAAAATGGTTTTGGCACATGCCTGGTAGTGAAAAAAATCACACCAAAAAACACATACCGTACCCATTAAAATGAATGTCAACAGAGAAATGTGAAAGGGCCCTTAAAACACAAACTATGAACTAATGAAGCACAATACTTAAAGTGAAGCACAAGTCTGCATCACTTTTTCTTCATTTTTGTTTTGATGACAGAGCCACCTCAACAACCAGTAACCCTACCTAACATCTGACCACATTTTCCTGCTATTAATTTCCAATATCTAACCACATTAATAAATATAGTGCTTGATGCTTACACTCTTAATTAATTTGCAATGGCCCCAAGGAAACTGAATTTATACATGATTTAAGGTATAACTAAAGGCAAAACTTTTTTTTAGTATTGGATAGAGTGCAGAGGGATTACAGAGCTTTGTTTTGGGAACCATTTTTGGAGTGTCATTAACTTAACCACTTGCCGATTGCCGCATGACCATAGTTTCATAGTTAGTAAGGTTGAATAAAGACACCAGTCCATCCATTTCAACCTGAGTGTCTATCCCTATCCCTGTACATTACACACTCACATTGGTCTCTACCCTCAAGGAGCCCACAATCTAAGGTCCCCATTCATATACTAGGGCCAATTTTGGACAGAAGCCAATTAACTTACCTGCATGTCTTTGGAGTGTGGGAGAAAACCGGAGTACCCGGAGGAAACTCACGCAGGCACAGGGAGAACATGCAAACTCCAGGCAGGTAGTGTCGTGGTTGGGATTCGAACCAACGACCCTTTTTACCGCTAGGTGAGAGTGCAAACAATATATGTAGACAGAATGGCACGGGCAGGCATATGGGCATACCTGTACGACCCTGCCTCCCAGAAGGTGGAGGGCTTGATGCCTGCGGTGGTCGGCTTTGTTCTAGGAGCAATCCATGCTGAGGGGGAGGCCACTGATTCATGACTACCCCCTCGCGATTGCTCCTGATGAATGGGCTTCTTCCTCTGCCTGTGAACTGTAAACACAGGTCAGAGGAAGTGTTGTCAACTCTCCTCGCTCTTCATTTTTCTTTTGGTAGGAGAATGGAAGAGAAAAGTGAGTTGCACCAACAGCACAATAACACCAGTACACATAGGCACACAAATCACCCCCCTGATCACCCCCCCCAGTTAACCCCTGCACCCCCAGTCACATTGTCACCGATTGCAGTGTTTAATTTTTTACTGATCACTGCATTTGGTGTCATTTGTGACTGTAAAAAGTGTTATGGCAGTTAGCGGTAGGCTTCCTAAGGTCTAGGGTACCCCCCTAACTAGACATGTGCAATTTGTTTAGTAACAAATAGAAATTCTGACAAATTTTGCATCTTTTGGACATTCGGAAGCATCCAAATGTCCGAATAAAAAAATGATGAATTTCAACTAATACAAAAGAAATTATAGCGAATATAACGACTGAATTTGATATGATTCGGTAATTTGTTAAAGATCTAATAAAACAAAAGGTCATCTCAAAGTAAATCAAAGTAACTCTTACAATCCAATTGTAAGGGTAGGGAGAGTCACCCTTTAAGCTTATGCTAGAAATATGTAAGGAGCTTCATGCTTGCAAGTATATACAATGTTTGTTGTTTTGCAGACATCTGCAAAACTGTAGAACAGGATGTTCTGTGGTTAGAAGCTAGGAGAGGAAAGTTAGAGGAAGTAGAAAATATTCATAAGGTGGTTTTATGTGGTTTCATGTAGACAATTTTAAAGGGCATTTATATAAATATATGTCTGTATGTCTGGAGACCTTTTATCAGAATTCCCCTAAAAAAGTCCGCTTAATGTATGACGCACTAAAATGTCAATGCTGTGTGATTGGTGATATCTAAAAATGTCTTGTTTAAAGAGGGATTCCACCTAAAAAAAAATATTAAAAGCCAGCAGCTATAAATACTACAGCTGCTGACTTTTAATAAATGGACACTCACCTGTCCCGGGTTCCAGCGATGCCGGCAGCCGAGGCCGATCGATCGCTCGGCTCTCGGCTGCGGCCACCACCATTCTAGGTGAGGGAATCAGGAAGTGAAGCGAATCGGCTTTACTTCCCGTTCCCTACTGCGCATGTGTGAGTCGCGCAGCGAAATAAGAATTGTCCAAGCTGTCTCTGGGACCCGTGTGTGTCCCAGCAGACAGCGCGGCAGGACAGGAAGAGGCATAGACTCCCACGGGAGTCTATGCCCGGAAGTAGGTGTAAATACCTGTCTTTGACAGGTATCTCCACCCCCCTCCCCCCTGAAAGGTGCCAATTGTGACACCGGAGGGGCGGAGGGTTCCGATCAGCGGAAGTTCCATTTTAGGGTGGAACCCAACTTTTATCCTGATTGGTTGACAATACAATGTTTTGAATCATATAAGACTGGTAACAGGAAATTAAAAGTGTGTATTGAGAATCAAACCAGTCTGAGTGTTTGGTCCTTTTGAATAACTATACCAATCGATTGAAGAGAGTTTTCCAGTGAAAGTCCAGCTCGAGCTGAGGAGGGGCTAAAGAGGGGCGCGCCTAACAGATGGTACCAGAAGTGGGGTACAGCCTTTGAACCAGGTGAGCTTTCTTTAAAATGACTTTTTATAAGTCTTTTTGAGAAGCTTGCCTGTTTTGATGCTGTACCTAGAACACTTGATGTACTTGATTGTGGTTTTCAAGACAATGATACAATTTGTCTCTGTCTTTGAAAGAAGGTAGCTCGCTCAGTTAAGGAGTTATAAGTGTTGGGACCCTCGCTAGGCGGGCCGGGGTCAACAATAAGATAGAATTTTCCTCGCTAGGATGGCCAGGAAGAATATAGATTTAAGTTTTCAATTATAAAGGACTGTTCACTGGAAACCTCTAGAATTAATGTCTGGACCTTGTCCTGCGTATTTGACCGCAGGGCATTGTCCCAAGTGTTTAACAGGCCTGTTATTTGTGTACAAAGGTTCTCGAACATATTTGGTGTCTAGTGTTGTTGGAGGTTATTTTCATAGAATAGGAAAAGGTCCATTGTTCCGTGAAGGCACACCACGGATACAAACATTAAGGTTTAATATACATAATAATTTTGTGTTTCAAGAAGGTTTAACTGTTAAAGGTGTTAGCCCCTGTACACACGGTCGGAGATTTCCACAACCAAATCCGTCGGATTTTGCCCGTCGGATTTTGTCCGTCGGATCTTGTCCGAAACTGTTGCATACACACCGTCGGGCCAAGTTGGCAAAAAATCCGATCTTTCAGAACGTGATGACGTAATTTCGTTACGATGGGACTACATTCAGGCTAGTAGCCAATAGCTTTGATGTAGGAATTTGATCTGAGCATGCGTGGCACTTGGTCCGATGAAAATGCTTTACACATGATCGGATTAGGTCCGTCCGGCCCAGTTGGTCGGGAAATATTTCCAACATGTTGGAAAATTGGGTCGGACGGAGATTCAGACGGAATCAGTCCGATGCATACCACACACAGTCGGATTATCTGATGACACGGTCCGATAAGACTCATTCCGACAGATTCTCCGACCGTGTGTATAAGGGCTTAGGAGTGGGGCGCGCCTAACACCAATGAGCTGATTAATTTTGTGATAAAGGTTGGATTACTGATAAAGTGCATTCCTGAGAATTGAGTGGGAAGGGTTTTTATTGTATTTGAGCATAGGAGAAGATATTGTCATTGTGTGTGTTAACGGATTCAATAAACAAACGACTTTCCAAACTACAAATCATTATCACGAATATATATACATACATAAATATTGAATTTCAACTAACACGAAAGAAATTATAGCGAATATAACAAATTAATTCATGATTAGGGATTCAGTATAATGAATATCGACACCCTATAGAAATAATGAATTATCCAAAAACAAATTAATGTAACATAACGAATATACTACAACGAAATTATGTATTTTACGAATGACAACGAACCGAAACGAAACAAAATTTTCCGTTGTGCACACGTCTAACCCTAACATCCCTAATAAAGGTTTAACCCCTTGGTCACCCCAAGTTAACCCTTTCACCCTCTTTCGCCAGTGTCACTAAGCAATCTTTTCTCTGATCTCCGTATTAGTGTCACGGGTGATGCTAGGTAGGCAGTTAGTTATTAAGGTTCACCGTCAGCTTTTTATAGCGTCAGGTATCCCCATATACTACCTAATAAAATTTTTAACCCCTTGATTGCCCCCTATTTAACCCTTTCATGCCCTGTCACCAGTGATCACTGTATAAGTGTCACAGGTGATGCTAGGTAGCAAATTTGTTTTTAGGTGTACCGTCAGCTTTTAAAGGTTTTAACCCCCTGATTGCCCCTAGTTTTCACTCCTGCTTTCACTTCCTGTCACCAGTGATCACTGTATAAGTGTTCTGGTGATGCTGGTTAGTTAGTTTGTTTTTTATACCATTGGGGCACCCGCCGTTTATTACCCAATAAAGGTTTAACCCCCTGATCACCCAGCGGGTGGTTTTAGGGTCAGTCAGGGTTTGCGTCGCCCCATGAAGCGTCATATTAGTGCCAGTAGTGCTAACATCTACATACGCAGCATAAACCAGTCCCAGCATCCTCTGGGACTGTGACATCATAATGGGTGGGGACATCACCCAGTGACCCCACCCATTGTCCCTATATAAGTTGCCACACAACACGGCCCTGTCATTATGGCCAGAGACAGCGTTGAGTCAACATCTCAAGGAAGAAGAGAAGAAGAGAAGGCGGCGACTGCGGCAACAGCGGCAACAGAAGACCGAGCCACCGCCAGTAAAAGAGCTGGAAGAAGGAGCGGAGGCCCAGCAAGAAGAACCGAAGAGGGGGACAAGATCCCTGAAGAGGGGGACAAGACCCCTGAAGTCGGAAGAAGGCCCCCGGAGCTGTGCAATAATTATTTTAAACCCCTGTGTTGTGTTTTTTTAAATTTTTTTCACAAGTGAATGGGTAGGGGTACATTGTACCCCATACTCATTCACATAGGGTGGGGGGCCGGTATCTGGGGGCCCCCTTATTAAAGGGGGATCACGGATTCCGATAAGCCTCCCGCCCGCAGACCCCAACAACCAACGGCCAGGGTTGTCGGGAAGATGGCCAGGGTTGTTGGGAAGAGGCCCTTGTCCTCATCAACATGGGGACAAGGTGCTTTGGGATGGGGGGGGGGGGCGCGCGGCTCCGGTAAGCAGCAGTGGGCACAGGAGAGCGGCGGGGGGTGGCATTTCTCCCGCCTCCGAAAGCGGTGATCTTGTGGCGAACCGTCGTGGAGACCACCGTTATCGCACACACGACCGGCGCCTGGAGAGATGGATATCTTGGTTGTGGCAGCAGCTGCTGCCACAACCGAGATATCCCTCTTCAAAAAATGGACGTACATCGGCGTGCGCTGGTCGTGAAGTGGTTAAATAGGTTTTAAATGTTGAAGGCTTTTTACCTTAAAACGATTTCTACCCCGACATTTCATATTCCTGATATGTGCCTGCTGTATGAAAAAGTATTCTGTTACCTTTGTATTGTTTCCTTTGTGTGAAATCCCTGGTGATCCTGCCAGTCCCTCTGCTATCCTATTAAAAACGGACCACACTAAACAGGAGAGCACCACACCATGGTTAGTTTTGTAACGGTGATGGGAACTCAGAGTGCTCTCCTACAATGATCAGACTTGTCCCCCCCCCCCCCCCCGTCCCCACACACACTGCTACACAGCCATTTACTGGGATGCTCAGTGTGCTGCTGCTCCCCCCCCCCCCCCCAGCTCTTATGCAGCTGAGAAAGGAAGGAATTTGGTCACTTATAAAAAAGGGACAACAGGTATTTATAAGGCTTTTTTTTATATATATGTACAATGTTTTACCTTTCATTTCTGGTTTAAACGGAATGGGTTCATTTACAAGGTGATCGTTTACAATCCCTTTAATGCATTATCTGCGTCAAGGCAAAAAATCTTCTTTTTCCAGCTCCCACCTCAGCCACACCTTATACTTACCTGAGCCCAATCTTGATCCAGTGCCATGCATGATAGCAGAGGTTCTCTCCACACAGTCCCTCCTCATAGGCTCAGGCACAGCCAGTGAAGATTGAGTAGGGAGTGAAGTGCCCCCATAGCAAGACACAAGACACACTGCATAAGGGGGTGGGGCCAAGCTCAATGGTGGGGGACCCGAGAAGAGGAGGATCGGGGCTGCTCTGTGCAAAACTGTTGCACAGAGCAGGTAATAAATAAATATATATATATATATATATATATATATATATATATATATATATATTATATATATATATATATATATATATATATATATATTTATTTTTTCTACAATCACTTTAATTATTAAGATGGCATTTCTCAAATCATAAGCTCCCCTGGCTAAGCAGAATAGGAATTGTTCTTTATGCTTCACAGATCATCTCCTCAGCAGCTTACTCTCAGTCTTCCAAATTTGAGAGACAGTTTTAAAAGCTTAAAGTATTTTTGAAGACCTTTTTTCATTGTTGTAGATAGAGTCTTATGCCGCGTACACACGTTCGGAATTTCCGATAGAAAGTTTTTCTGTCTGAAAAATTGAGAACCTGCTCTCAATCTTTTGCTGGCGATAATTTGGGCAGCAAAATTCCGATGGAGCATACACACGGTCACATTTTCCGACAAAAAGATCTCATCTGTCTTTTGCTGGCAGAAATTCTGACCGTGTGTATGGAGCATTATAGTCTTAGATTCAAGAGAGAGAAGAACCTTGGTCAGGTTTTTATAGCAATCTGTGTCCCTGTTAAGGAGAGTCACACAATTTATTTAGTTATCACTGAAAGTGAAAGGAAATCACACATTTTAAATGGTCACCAGAACAATATTAGAGGAAAAATCTTTCAATAGCATAGCTGCCAACAGTCCCGATTTTCCCATGAAAAATCATGGGAAATTGGTTTTGTCCTATAGGCTAGAGGTCCGGGGCCAGCACTTGTGACTCTCTGCCGCCATTTTACAGAAGATCAGCTCTCATGGGGAAGAAACAAGAGGCGGAGCCTGGGTGGCAATGAAAGGAGCTACCAATTGAAATGGAGCTGCCGCCAACCCCCTTTCTTTCACGAGACTAGTCCCAGTCCTAGTGGCAAAAAAGTTTGAGACTGCTGCTGTAGGGGACCCATCAGATCACCCGATGGCCTCAGCTTCGGCCTGTGAAAATATGGACGCCTGCCATGTGGAACTGAACATGTGCCGCTCTGGCTTGGCCTAGCTCAGGCGCATCCACATAAAATCTTGATGCTGCCCTGAATGCAGTGGGTACGCCCCCAGAGACAGGTTAATGTAGAAGTGCAGGGACTGACTGGGATAGGACATGACATGACAGGACTGGTGATTATCACCCCCATCCTCTCTGTACACCTCCTTATCTCTGTGTGCTGTTAGCTGAGTCCTTAATCTCTGACCATCTCTATCACGTCCACAATCTCTGACCCCATCTCTTGTAGTAGGTCTCCAGTCTCCTGTATCATGTGCGCACACTCTCTGACCATCTATTTCTTTCCTTCCTTCTCTCTCCTTCCCTCCCTATTTCTTTCTTTCTCTCTTTATCCCTTTCTCTCTTTCTTTCTCTCTCCCTCTCTTTCTCTCTCCATCCACCTCTTCCTTCTCCCTCCATCCCTCATTCATCTTAGACTCTAACCACACCTCTTTAAGTCATGCCCAATATTAAGTTTAAACCACGACCATTGTCCACATTTTCCCACCCCACACTACACCATGCCTACAAATAAATGCTTTGCTCCTAATTATAATAAGACTTCACCTACACACAAAAAAAATTCCCTATAAATGTTTTGATAATGTTGGTAATTATGTAATAGAGACGCTAGTTCTGTGACACTGATGTCTACCAGGGATTTCCCTCACTTTGACTAAAGCTCCTCACATGTCCAAATGTGGCTATAGGACAAAAAAATCTCCCCATTGAGACAGATTAGGCAAAATTAAAAAAACATATGTTTTGCCTTCAGTTCTACTGTAATATACCACTGAAAATGTTTGTGCTTTTGTGTAAGCAAGACTTTTGCTCTGTGAATTCTAATTCTGATTTTAGTGCAATCCAAAATAAGGACTAAAAGCGGAGTTTCTGCAGAAAAACGAAAAGTCGGCAGCTACAAAAAGTGTAGCTGCTGACTTTTAGTAGTCGGACACTCACCTGTCCTACGTTCCAGTGATGTGGGCATACAAAGCTCTGCTCCTCTCCTCCTCCTCTCCATGGCACCAGCATTCTTACTGTGGGCGCCCAGCTGTGGCTGCGTGGTGCGAATGGCCGGGCAATCTTCTGGGACCTGTAACATGTCCCAGAAGATTGCAGGGAGGGAGGAGGGAGAGGTGAGCTTCTTTCCGGTGCCACAGAGCCCCGAGAGGAAGTGGGAGCTGGATGCCTCTAAAAAGGGGGTATCTGCTCCCTCTCCAAAAAATTACATGCCAAATGTGGCATGTCAGAGGGTCACCATCGCTTAAAGCGGAAGTTCCATTTTTGGGTGGAGCTCCACTTTAATATTTGGATATAAATCTTACAATTCAAGAATACCGTAATTTGACCTGTCTGTGCTTTCCTCCAACTATCCCACATTTCTGGCCGTGCCCAAAGTCTAGTTTGGTGACCTGTCCAGGCAGAGTTCATGCGATTATTGTGTTTTATAATTAAACAAGGCTTCTCTTTTTCAAATAAGTACTCCTATAGAACTCTAATGAGCAGCTCCCTTCAATTTTTAAAATGTCATTGTTTGCTGTGCTTTGTTAATCTGTGTATGTTTATTTTATGGTTTTTCATGGTTGTAAAGTTTTATGGAACATAATAGGTAAAGTAAATAGAAAGTATTAGTAATAGATATTACCTGCCAGTATGTTAACCACTTCAGATCTAAAGCATCCCCCCCCCCCCCCCCCGCTAACCTTCCCAGGCAACCAGATAAATACTTTTTTAATGTATTAATGTTTACTGTTTTATTTGTCTTATAAGCTAGTTATTTTTGTGGTACACACATCCCCTTTATTTAGTAACATCCCTTTGGTCCTTTCTGGTTTAGTATTACTACTGATTTAACAGTTTTAGTACTTCTTGGGTCAGCTCTCAGCTCATTGGAGAGAAGTAATATTCATATACTGTACACCAAAGAGCCTGGATTGTACACTGCTTTATTGTAAATGCTGTTTCTCCTGATATGAGAAAATCAGCATTAAAAATGCACAAAAGCCGCATTTTTTTCAAGTGCGTTTAGGCAGATGTAAATGTGTTCAGGCAAGTTTGCCATTTATTTTTTATTGGATATACAAGGTGAACGCAGCTATCTTATAATTTTATTCACTAAAATTCACTTTCCAGACTGACATTAGTCATTTAACTGCCTCCCTCCTGGTGTATAGAAAAATGATGGCGGACGGGATCCCCTCTTGTTCTGGGCTGACGTTGCCCAGCCTTACCCTGATCATGTGCCCATGGGGCATAAGTGCTGCATATTAGTGCCTCCTCATCAGTGCCCTTCAGTGCCACCTCATCAGTACACATCAGTGAAGGAGACAAATTAATTTTTTTTACAAAATTTTCTGACAGAAACTAAGAAAAAATAAATTTTCAGTCTTTTTTACATGTTTTAGCAAACAACCCAACAGTGGTTAAATATCACCAAAAGAAAGCTCAATTTGTGGGAAAAAATTATAAAAAAATGAATTTGGGTACAGCGTTGTATGACCCCACAATTTTCATTCAACGTGTGACAGCACTAAAAAAGCAAAATATTAGCCTGGACAGGAAGGGGGTGGAAGTGTCCAGTAGGCAAGTGGGTAATTGCTGTCACTGAGAGTAAGCAGTATCTGCAATGACACCTGGAAACTGGCACACAATGGGCACCATTTTAAGAGGAAATGTATCTTATTTATCTAATTTGCAAGTGTAGCAAGGTCCCAGGCCTCCTTCAGTCTAATGAGAACCTCCAGGGCCAGAGATAGCTGAGATCATTCTGCACAAAGTGTGTTGCAAGGTAAGGTATATAAACCGGGCGCCAGACACTTCTTGAATGCAAAAGAGATTTTATTTCTCTTAACAGAACTTTGGGGAAGAAGGGTTAGGGCCAGGACACTCTTAGGTAGTTGCAATGTCAATTGGCAGATTCCGAGACTTCAGCAGGAGGACAGCCATGCAGGGAAAGGCATCAGCAGGACATCACATCTGCATGTGTAGGAATGCTGTCTCCTATGACAACAGTCTTTAACAGTTCTTAACACAGAGTGTAATAGTTCCTTCTCTTCCACTACAATCCCTTCTTGTAGTTCTTCAACCCACTGAGCGCCCAGTCTCTCACTAGACTAATTGATTCACTGCCACTGAATCCCTTGAGCTCCTCCAATCTTCACAGTAGTATCTTCATCAAGTGTCGCCCCCATTTCTCTGCTGGGTCCCTAGCTTGGCACTCAAGATACTTCTCGAGCTCACCCCACTGGCCTGCTCGGTCCCTGGCTTGACACAAAAGGCTGCTCTGCAAGCGTCACCTCTGCTAGCTGGGTCCCTGGCTTGAGTTGATACCTGCTGAAGTTTCCCGATTCTTTACTGTCCCTGGTTGGTGAGAATACTGCTCCGGGACTTGCTTCACCTACTCACTGTGGTCTCTGGTAATAAGGTGGTTGGGCCCTTAGTGGCGACCGCTTTCCCTCTTCCTCTGACCATTAAAGGTTCTCAGGCCAGCAGAACTGTCAATTCTGGTTGAACTTCAAGCCGCAATCCCACCCCTGCACTGCTCTCTTGCTTCTGGATAGGCCCTCAAGCAGCCTAACAGCCAGATGTGTCCGGAATAGGCCCAAACTCTGGCCTAGCAACCTGGGCAATACAACTCATGTGCACTAGGGGTGTTGAATATAATCATAGCATTGATGCATCACGCTTCGGGTGTCCATGATGTGGTATCGATGCTATGACCGGCATAATCGACTGGCGAGTGGCGTCATCTCGACTTGCCACACCCCTCCTGGGAGATCGCCCCATCATACTCTACAAATTTTAAAATAACTGTGTCTTAACGAATCCCCTCTTATAATAAATGATGTGCCCCACTGTTCAAGTGTACATGCCTTTTAAAAAATATGTAGCGATATACAGCATATTTCAGACTGTTCCTCGGTGCTCATGTGACTGCCAGCGCACACAGCTATCCTCTCTCCATCTAACAGCTACTGCTGACAATCCTCCACTGATGTCAGCCAAGAGCAAAGAGGAGTGCAGCAAGTGGCCAGATGGACCTGAGTTACATGTGAGCCGAGGAACAGTCTGAAATATGCGGTAAAGATAGCTACATATTTTTTAAAAGGCATTTACAGTGGGGCACTTAATGTATAATAAGAAGGGATTCAATAAGGCACAGTTAGTTTAACAGGAGTAAGCAGAATACATATACAAGTGTACTCTGCTTACAACTTGTACTGACCCCATGGGAGAGTTCAGCTCTGTCTTCCCCATTTCAGAAATTCCACTATGGTAACTTCTAGTGTGCTGGAATGTGCAACAAGGGAGAGCTGAACTCTCAGCACTGAGAGAATACCATGAACTTCATAGATCTATTTGTCAACAACAGAGTGTCACTGATCCCACTATCCGTCTACGTGATCCCATTAATACCCCTATGATCCCACCATCCATCTGCCTCTGATCCCACCATCCGTCTGCCTCTGAACCCACCATCCATCTGCCTCTGATCCCACCATCCATCTGCCACTGATCCCACCATCCGCCTGCATCTGATCCCACCATCCGTCTGCCTGATCCCTCTGCCTCTGATACCACCATCCATCTGCCTCTGATCCCACCACCCCTCTTCCTCTGATCCCACCACCCCTCTGCCTCTGATACCACCATCCATCTGCCTGATCCCATAATCCGTCTGCCTCTGATGCCAGTACCCCTCTGCCTGATCCCCTCTATCCCTCTGCCTCTGATCCCACCATCTGTCTGCCTGATCCCATCTATCCCTCTGCCACTGATCCCACCATCCCTATGTCACTGATCCCACCATCCCTCTGATCCCAACATCCCTCTGATCCCAACATCCCTCTGCCTCTGATCCCAGCATCCCTCTGCCACTGGAGAAACATTTAGTTTTTGTGACTTCTTGAATTTTCGGATAAAAGGTTTTTACCCATGCACTGTAATCAAGATGCATTGTGATGCATCGTGGAATCTAATCGGATCAAATTGTGGACAGGATAATCAAATCGAATCATGAGACCAGTGAAGATGTGCACCCCTAACGTCCACCCAGATAGCCTTCCAGGTGGCACAGAACACAGATCGTCTGACTCCACCAAAATATATAGTTTCTCCCAGCAGCCCAAGGGATTCAATAAAACCCATGCCCATTGGCTGAGACACCCCATATACCCATAGTCTGACCTTGCATTGCCCTTCTCATATCTAATGCCACCAAGTAACCGGACACCTAACAGTAGTGATGGACGAACTTCCGACGGGACGTTTCGCAAATGCGGCCAAAAGTTTGCGAACCACAAGGGCTGCGGCGGATCTCATTGACTTTAATGGCAGACGAACCTTAAAAACCTCCAGGTCATATTTTCAGCCACAAAATACTTATTAGCTGTGCACACATAGTCCCACAACATGGACACTGACATAACAAAAGTATTAAGTGAATCTGGGATCTACAATGACAACCATTCTTTTTTTATCTGTGAAATTTTGACAAATCAGGAGCGCATGTAGGCCATAGAGGAGAGGCAAGGTCAGGGCAGGCTATGAAGGGAGCGCAGGAGATGATCAGTACCACAGTCAGGGCAGCGCAGTCCTGTGCCAGTGTCCCAGTGTGCCAACCTGTGCTTGAGCCCCTCCCTGTGCCCGGCCATTACCCCCACCTGTGCAGGGCCCCACTGCGGTGGTCCGGAGGTGCCAGGCCAGTGCTGATCCTCAGCCATGGTGCTGGCACTGCCTGCTGATTGGCTTCTCCGCTGCTATATCCCTCACTGTCTGAAACCAGCACCGTGATAGAGACTGAGCACTGACACCAGCAATGTGATAGAGAGCACTAACACCAGCACCGTGATAGAGAGCACTGACACCAGCACCGAGATAGAGAGCACTGACACCAGCACCGAGATAGAGAGCACTGACACCAGCACCAAGATAGAGAGCACTGACACCAGCACCATAATAGAGAGCACTGACACCAGCACCGAGATAGAGAGCACTGAGACCACACCATCACTGAGATAGAGAGCACTGACACCACACCAGCACCGAGATAGAGAGAGAGCACTGACACCAGCACCGTGATAGAGAGCACTGACACCAGCATCGAGATAGAGAGAGAGCACTAATACCAGCACCGTGATAGAGAGCACTGACACCAGCACCGTGGGAGCACTGACACCAGCACCATGATAAAGAGCACTGAGACCACACCAGCACCGAGATAGAGAGCACTGACACCACACCAGCACAGAGATAGAGAGCACTGACACCAGCACTGATACCAGCAACTCCCAGCGGGACCTAAAAATATGACACCGCTCAACCCCTTCAAACAGGAGGGTACGGGTATATAGTATGGTGTGCTTTTTTTGTACAAGGAAGTGAGCCAAAGGTAGAAAAAAGGTCCGTGTGCTAGATTAAATAAATTGTTTATAGAGTTATTTTCTTATTTTTTTTCCTCATTAGATTTTCATCTACAATTTGTTTTGTTTGACATCGATGATGCTGTTATCGGTACAAATTTGAGGATTTTATATCCTCATGAGTTTTATCTTTCTGATTCAATTCATGCTATTCGTTAAATTTGAGGTAATTGTATGCCTCAGTTATATTCAATTAATTTTTATTTGGTTCCGTTGTTAGTTGGTTTTTATCCACTATTTTTCTTTCATTAGGTCTATTTATGCATCCATCTTATTAGCCCTCCTGTGGTCCACCTTTGTGAGCGTGCACTTTAGTTTGGGGACTCCGTTACTGGGATTTCATCTGCTGACCACCATTTTTGCTGGTTCTGATCATTGGTTAACATTAGCCAGCAGCAATTTTTGGTAAGATTCCTTGCAGATTTACTACATATGCAGTCTTCTCTTGACCCATTTTTTGTGGGGCTTATACAGTAATTGTTAATGAATATATCAAAAAAGATTTCTCTATGTAGTATTGTTTGTGGTTGATGTAATCATTTTTCTATGTGTTAATAATTGAATTTATGTATTTGGCACACTGCCATATGTCTTTGTATACATGAATGTAATCATATTTATTGATTATAACTTTTTTTTTGTATTTTCTAGTTCATTCATATACCGTAAAAATACTCCTGAAGAAGCTGAACAAGCGAAACATGTAGAGTGGTATATTCTGGAATGATCAGTTGTTTTATGGTTTCACCATTCTAGTGAAATTATGAACTGTATTCATTATGTTGATAATATTATTGTTTGTAAATAAAACATTTTCTTTTTTTTTTAGTTTGAGCATATTGCTTATGTGACCTTAATTAACTTTACAGTTTAGCACCTTAAAAGTCCAGGGATTTTCTTTTAAAACCCCAGTGTCCTTCCTTGCTTCGCTTATAGAGTTATGCATATACATGGTCTACTGGTCACATGTTTTGAATTCCTCCGAGATCCATGTCTCATTCATTTTTATAAATGTGAAGTAGTCAACACTGTTGTGAGCTAGGTGTGTGCACTTATCGGTCATGATCCCCCTGCTGCACTGAAAGTCCTTTCGGACAGGACACTGGATGAGGGGCAAGCCAACAGTTCCATTGCAAATTGGGCAAGCTCTGGCCAGAAGTCAAGCCTGCCCACCCAGTAATCCAGGGGTTCATCACTTCTCAGAGCGTCCACATCAGCGGTTAATCCAAAGTAGTCGGACACCTGTCGGTCTAGGCATTCCCTGATGCTGGATCCGGGTGACACCTGTCGATGGGTCAGCTGAAAGAATGACCTCATATCAGAAGTCACCAACACATCTTGAAACCGCCATCTTCTTGCAGGCGCTGTTGGATTGGTACCCGCAACTCTTTCTCTGGGAGTGGGAATTCCTCCTCTGCCAGCACACACAAAAGCAGAATGCAGTATTTCTCGAAGCAAGGCCTGTAAGTGCTTCATTCTGACAGCCCTCTGTGATGATGGTAACATTTCCGCCATTTTGTGTTTGTACCGGGGGTCTAAATACGTTGCCACCCAGTACTGGTCCTTGACCTTTATGCTTTTTATACGGGGGTCCCTGTTAAAACACTGGAGCATGAAGGCCCACATTTGCACTAAACTGGAAGGGGTGTGGTGGCCTGGTTTCTGCTCATCATACAGGATAATGTCGTCATCCTTGTTCTCCTCTCCCCATCCACGCACAACAACAGGGATCCCAGAAAGGTTTAAAGCATGCTCTTCTTGCTCCTCCTCATCCGCCCCGGCACCATCCTCCTCTGACTCCTCTTCAGACTCCTGTTGTTGACTTGTCTCAGATAGAGTAGCCCCCCGTGAATTCATCCAGCATTGCGACTTCCTAATTTTCCTGCTCCTGCTCCTCCAGACCTTGATAAATGACACGATGCAATGCACGCTCCATAAAGAAGGCGTAAGGTACCATGTCACTGATGGCACCATGGCTGCGACTGACCAGTTTGGTGATATCATCAAATGGCCGCAGAAGTCTGCATGCGTCGCGCATGAGCAGCCACTGGCGTGGTGAAAAAAAACCAAGCTCCCCAGAACCTGTTCTGCCGCAGAGTTCATACAGGTAGTCGTTAACTGCATGTTTCTGCTGGAGCAGCCTATCAAGCATATAGAACAGGGATATGCAATTAGCGGAACTCCAGCTGTTGTAGTACTACAATTCCCATGAGTCATAGCAAGACTCTGACAGCCACAAGCATGACACGCAGAGGCAGAGGCATGATGGGACTTGTCGTTTTGCAACATCTGGAGGTCCGCTAATTGCATATCCCTGATATAGAAGGTTGAGCTCCATCACGTCGGGCAATCGCAAATAAGACGTCTGACCGGCAGATTGTGTCGCCGCTGAATGTCAGCAAGGCGAGCCATGGCCGTGTAAGATCTTCTAAAATAGGCCGAGATTTTCCTTGCCTGCCGCAAGATGTCCTGAACCCCAGGGTATTTGAAAACGAATCGCTGCACGACCAAGTTTAAGACGTGTGCCATGCATGGCATGTGTGTAATTTTGCCCTGTTTCAATGCGCTAAGCACCGTTGTCACACACCACTTTACCAACTGTCAAATTGAGCGGTGTTAGCCACTGATCTGCCTGTGAACGCAAAGCTGAAAGGAGTGCAGGGCCAGTGTGGCTCTTGGCTTCCAGGCACAACAGACGCAGCACAGCATGGCAACGTCTCACCTGGCATGTCAAATAGGTTCTAGGGATCTTGGGCGGCGCAGCGGAAGAGACGCTAGCAGCGGAAAAGGAGGAGTCAGCCGAGGAGGAGAGGAAGGAGGATGGAATAGGAGGAGGAGAAGAAGAGCCAGGCCTGCATGCAATCTGTGGCGGTAAAACCAAATCTACATGGGTGCCACGGGTTACATGCTTGACGGCCGTCAGAAGGTTCACCCAGTGGGCAGTAAAAGTTATATACCTTCCCTGCCCGTGTTTGCTAGACCACGTGTCTGTGGTCAGATGTATCTTGGCACTGACACTGTGTGCTAGAGATACATTCACTTGCCGCTGAACATGGCCATATAGCTCTGGGGTGCCCTTCTGTGAGAAATACTTCCTTCCTAGGACCTGCCATTGTGGTGTTCCAATGGCCACAAATTTTTGAAAGGCCTCCGAGTCCACCAGTTTATATGGCATTAGTTGGCGGGCTATCAGTTCTGACAAGCCATCCGTCAACCGTTGGGCAAGAGGGTTATCCGGCATCATCATTTTTTTACGCTTGAACATTTGGCCCATGGAAGCCTGCCCTTTTCCAGAAAAACATGAGGACAGCATGATGGAAGGTGGAGTGGAGGACAATAGTGAGGAGAGAGGAGAAGGAGAAGTAGAAGATGAGGATGGACGGTGAGAGCCTGGAGTGTGGCTTTGTGGGTTCTGTTGCTCCCACTGGGCTCAGTGATGGCAGCTCATGTGCCTTCTTAAGGCGGTCGTCCCTAGGTGAGTGTTGGGCTTACCGCGACTTATGCATTGACTGCAAAGATTGCAGTTGGCAACACTATTGTCAGCAGCAGACGCGTTAAAAAAAACCCACACTGCGGAGCCATGTGCCAGCGTCCTGGGAGCGCCAGATGTGACCGTACATGGTTGATGCCATGCTCCTGATACATTAGCAGTCTGGTTTGTCCCTCCTGTGCAATGTAAGTTCCGCCTGCTTCTCCTCCCTATCTGCTGGTCCATATCTCCCTCTGAACTCCCCTCCTCTTCCTCTCTTGTGGGCACCCACGTGGCATCACTAGACACGTCATCATTGACGTCACCTTCCCCACCACTATAATTAGAGATCTCAGAGTAGGCAGCAACTCCGGGGACCAACCTCCTCCTTGGGCTGATCTGGGTACTGTCGTCAGATTGCAGGGTGGTGGTTGTTGCTACTTCCTCTTCCTGATCCAATGCCAAGAGTGGCTGCGCATCGGCAATGTCTTGTGGTGGATTGAAAAATAATTCCTGTGACTCAAGCGGAGGGTATATGGTGGTGGTGGTGGTGGTAGTGTCTTTAGGGGTACACACAGCAGAGAGGGAAGAAAAGGGTGCAGATCGAGAGGATGAGGAGGGTGCAGAAGAGTAAGGCTGAGTGAGCCACTCAACCAAGTCTGGTGCATCCTTTGACGTAATCGAACGCACCTTCTGCAATTTGCCACTTTGGCTCAAGCCTGTTGCTCCTGCCCAACCCCTACCACTCCTGCAGAAGGGCCTGCCTCTTCCTCTGCCTGTCATTTTTTAAATGACCCTGTGACAAAAGCCTCTAGAGAAGTGCAGTATGTATGTGGAAGAAGGTATATAACGCCCCACTTCAATCTGTCTTTTTAGGGGACCACTGGTCTATCACACCAGTTATAATACTTCCTTTTTAATTGCGTTTGTCACTGTTTGTAGTATCACCGAAGAACCGCTCAGCAGTCACAATGCTGCACAGTGGAAATGCACTATACTATGCTTTCTATATTTGCAAGTATTTTATAAGTGTATTACACCCCTATATACTGCACACCAAATAGTACACCTATACCAGTCCTTAAAACGACCTAATAGTCCTTTGTGGACCTAATAGTAGCAAGCTAGTAGCTAGTGAATTGCAGACTGTCCCTGCTCCAAACACCAAACTGTCCCTCTCTACACTGAGAAATGACAGCTGCAGAATCGGTCAGCAGCACAGCAGTCAGCAGTGCACCATAATATACTTTGTATATTTGAAAGAAAGTATATTATACGTGTACAACTCTATATACTGTACACCTATACCAGTCCTTAAAAGGACCTTTGTGGACCTAATAGTAATAGCTAGTGATTAAAATGACTGTCCCTGCTCCACACAGCGTCCTTTCCCTACACTGACAAAAGACAGCTGCCGAATCGGTCAGCAGCACAGCAGTCAGCAGTGCACCATAATATACTGTGTATATTTGAAAGAAAGTATATTCTAAGTGTATTACAACCCTGTATACTGTACACCTATACCGGTCCTTAAAAGGACTTTTGTGGACCTAATAGTAATAGTTAGTGATTAAACTTACTGTGTCTGCTCCACACAGCGTCCTTTCCCTACACTGACAAAAGACAGAATGTAAAATGGCCGCCAGATCAGGTCTATTTATAATGTAGCGGGTATGTTCAATTGTCCATGTGCTGAAATGTCTCAATTGGCTGTCCTGTACCCCATGATGGATGTGTCATGGGTCAAAGTTCTTCACAATGTAAACGCATATGTCCGCCGGGCGAACAGCGCCAGAAGTCCGCCGGATTGGCGAACCGCGAACTGACCACCGGGCGAACTGCAAGGCCATCTCTACCTAACAGCAGAAGAAAAAAGTGCAGCAATACCAGACTTAGGGAGAAATTAATTGATCTCTAAGAATTAGGCAGAGTAGCTACTCCTGACAGGAAAATTTAGGTGTAACCCAGCCTAAACTACAGGGTGCTACACAAGCAGTGTTTTTTTATATTGCAGAAGAAATATGCTATGATTTACAGCTAGTTTACACTTGCTTTAAAACAAGGCTTCAGGCAGGCTTTGTAACTAAATAAAATGGTTAGCTTACAGTCCCATTTACACCTTGCATTTGCTTTGCTTTGCTTCGGCTGTGCTTAAAAAATGATATCCCATGAAGGTTTAGTGGTGCTTCAAAACGTCTTCAAAGCCTCCATAGAAGTCTAAGGCAAAGGTCACTTGAAGCCTCACCGAAGCCCCACCAAAGGCTCATCGAAGCCCCATGAAAGCTCCACCAAAGCCTCACTGAAGTTCCACTGAAGCCTCATCAAAGCCTCATGGAAGCACCAAGCAAAAGCAAGGTGTAAATAGGACTGGCTTTCAAAAAACTTTAACAAAGCACATCCGAAGTCATGTTTTGAAGCAAGTGTGATCTAGCCCTTAATTTCAAAAAAATGTAGCTCCAGGGTAAGGATTTTTATTTTTTGTCATGTGACTGTAATTTTCAAGTCTTGTAAACAAAGGATCATTTGTTTACATCCATGTCTGTTCAGGAAACTGACCTAAATAGATGTAAACAGACATGTTTATGCATCCATTTTTGCATTGGTTGTTAGTAGCTAGCACTCACTGGCATCCTAACAACCGGTGACTCATCCCTGCTGTCAGCAGAAGGGATGAGTCATTGATTGTTAAAGTGGAACTTTAGTCAGAAAATGAAGCCCAGATAGATCACTTCAGGCTGGCCCCTTTTGCAGGTATAGCTATGTAAAACATCAAAAATAAGTGCCTATACTGTTTAAAATCAAGTACTACACTGTCTTACATTGCTCTGTACATGCTCAGTTTCTCTCCGTTTTTGGAATTTTTTGGGCATTGTGCTGAAAACTAGCTTCAGCACAATGGTAGACTCCAGCAACAAGAAACAAGAACAATGTTGGAGGCAATTTACAACACACACTAATTTTTCGTATCATAATTATTAATGTAGAATGTATATTTCTTGATAAAGAACTCTATTTTTTATGAAGTTGTTATGGGTAAAGTTCCACTTTAAGGAGCTGGCCCTTTGGTTGTGGTATGGATTGGGGGGCCTCATGCCAAAAAAGTAAAACAAATTGTGTGAGGCCCCCACCCCCCCCAAAATCCATACCAGACCCTTATCTGAGCATGCAGCCTGGCAGGCCAGGAAAAGGATGGGGGACAAATGGGCAGCCCACCCTCTTGGACCATACCATGCTACATGCCCCCAACATGAGGGATTGCCCCTGGCAAAGCACATTGTCTCCATATGATGAGGACAAGGGTCCCTTTCCCACAACCCTGTCCCGGTGGTTGTGGGAGTGCGAGGGGGGAATTATTGGAATATGGAAGCCCCCAGATTTTGCCCCCCCAAGTGAATGAGTAGGAGGTACATAGTACCCCTACTCATTCAGAGAAAAATTACTAATGTAAATAAACACAGAACACAGTTTTTGACAAGTACTTTGTTATGAAAAAAAATGTCCCCTGATGATTATCTGCTTAGATCATGACCATAGGAATGCATTGTTGTCTGTTTTTCATCCAACTGATGTGAAAGGACCCCAAGTATCATTATCCTGGTGTGTTAGCTTTGTGACATTTATGGCAGTAAAAGTTGCTTACTGTTCCCTTGCAAAAGTCTTCAGAATATACAGTAAATTGCACAACAAGGAGCTTGCTATGGGGGCACCTGAGCCGAGTCACAGCTCCATGTGTCCATTCAAACACACCCAGACCCCTCAGAAGTAATTGAGATGATCAAAACTAACTGCTTGTTTGAGAAACTAATGGCCATGAGTTCTGATAAATATCTTTTATGGGAAAAGACCTGGAATCCCTGGCATACATGTTTGGGTAACTCAAACAACAATGTTTAACTCTATTACTATAATGTTATTAATGTTATTTTTGTATCACTGATGCATCTTGTGTGTTGCGTTATGATACCCATTCCTTTTCCAACATGTATTGATATTTTCAATGTTGCTATGTTCATAACAGCCACTAGATGGCAGCTGCTGCCTGTTTATCACCTTTTCTACTAAACTACTTTCTACTTAAAGAGGAAGTAAACCCTGATGGGTTTTACTTCCTCTTTTTCTCCCCAAAAGGCCTGAAAATGAAAAGCATAATGGGCTAGTATGCATCGGAATTCCGAAAATTCGAAAACTCGGAAATTTAAAAAATCAGAAATTCTAAATTATCATTTTCATTCTTTTAAATGTTCAGATTTTCATTCCTATTTTTGGATTTCCAATTTGTTTTTAATTTTCAAATTTAAAATTTTCGAATTTCCAAACTTCAGAATTTCTGAAATTTTGAATTTCCGATTTTTCGAATTTCCAAAATTTTCGAATTTCTGAAATCTTTGAATTTCTGAAATCTTTGAATTTCTGAAATTTTTGAATTTCTGAATTTCAAATTTATGAAATTTCAAATTTCCGAATTTCAAATATTTGACTTTTGAATTTCCGAAATTTCGAAGGTCGGGTTTATTCCAGGTAGACAAGGTCTGGACCAGATCAGAAGGGCAATAGACATCATCTAAATTTTGCATTCGGGTTGGGATGGAGGGTAGCCATATGAAGGTATTCTTCTGTCACTTAATCTATAAAAGGTCTTCAGCTCGATATCCTGGCCCTACCTCTTCTCCATCTTAGAGTGATGGGGAGTTGGATAGAATTTCACTAATATTCTCAGGGCCCTCTACTCATCTCCTGAAGCCAGTGTGCGATTCCAAGGTCACTATTCGGAAACCCCTTCCAATTTCAAAAGGCACCAGACATGGATGCCCCCTATCTAAATAGATTTTTGCTATGGCAATTGAAACTCTAGCAATAGCCCTCAGAACCAACCCAGATATTCATGGAGTCTCATGCAGCTCCCAAACACACATATGTGCAATCTTTGCAGACAACCTCCTCCTATTCATTACCTCCCCACTAATTTCATTACCAAATATCTGTCCCTGCTTACTAAATTTGGAAGCATTTCAGGCCTGCATGTCAACATGACTAAATCCCAAGCCCTTAACATCAATATCCTAGAATCCTTACTCTCTCGACTGAAAGACTATTTTTATCTTACTTTGAGCGACTCCATGATACCCTACTTGGAATCACCCTCACTAAAAAGTGAACCAACTATATTAAGCTAATTACACTCCACTAAATAAAAAATTGGAATCCGATCTCAGCCGATGGTCTATGCCAGGGCCGATCCTAGGGTCACAGACGCCTGGGTGCAGAAATATTTCTGGCGCTCCCACGTGGGCGTGGTCATCTTACTAACTCCTCCCCTTTACAAATGTTTCTAGGCTACAACTCAAACATGAAGATGCTCCCCTAAGAAGTCTTTATTACCCTGGGATCTTCCCATGATCTTTTAACAATAAAGAAAGTTAGTACACTAATGGGACCTGAAGGGGGGGGTCCTGCTAATGCACACAGAGAGTCTGTTAGAAAGAGCTCCCAGACATACTGCAGACATGATACAGGAGATGGTCAGATACTGCAGACACACTACAAGAGATGGTCAGAGACTGCAGACATACTGCAAGAGATGGTCAGGGACTGCATACATACTACAAGAGATGACCAGAGACTGCAGACATAGTACAGGAGATGGTCAGAGACTGCAGACATAGTACAGGAGATGGTCAGAGACTGCAGACATAGTACAGGAGACGGTCAAAGACTGCAGACGTAGTACAGGAGAGGGTCAGAGACTGCAGACATAGTACAGGAGAGGGTCATAGACTGCAATTCCCAAGGATGGAAGTAGATAATGGCCGACCAGCCCTCTCACCAGACCTGGCGATACAGCAACATCAGTTCTTCTGATCAGGAGTCAGCTCACTCTGGGTTGCCCGTGGCGACTCCACTGGGTGGTGCTCAGATCTGTATTCTGGCAATCAATCCATTCCTTTCTTCACCGGGGATGGTGCCAGGCTGTGTGGCTTTCCCTCTGGTGGCACAGAGCAGCGGGGTTTTCTTTCTGATGGCGTCCCCTCAGCACTGTCCTCTCCCTGGAGTCCTGGGTGCACTTCTCCGAAAGCTTTCCCGGGCTCCTGGCGCTCTCTCTCTCTCCCCCTCTCTTATTCAGCTGAGCATGCTGTGTGATTTGCAGGTTCCGGGTCACAATGGGGCCGCCAGTCCTCAGGACTACATGTCCCACAATCCTATTCTCTGCTCCCCTTTTATTGTATTTCTTCCCTGGCCATTATCTAGTGGGCAGCTGACCTGGCAAGCACCGCTCACTAGTACAGCAGTGCGAGGAGGAGAGGGAGGGGGTTTTTTAGAGCCCACAACTGCTCTCTCTACTCAGATACGGGCGCTCCAATCTCTGGCTCCTTCTCTCTCCTCCTCTCACAGGAGGAGGGAGGGGGGTGGACAGTAAACACGGGGAGCTCTCTTCCCGTTGATAACAGGGACAGCAGTTGCACAGTCTCTCCTCCCCTGATCCGCTCCTGCATACCTCCCAACTTTTAAAGTTGAGAATGAGGGACATTCTGGGGAGAATGACCCGCGGCACATGCAGCTTATATCAAAGTGCCCATCAGAGCCCCCCCCACAGCAGGTGTCCCCCATCAGAGCCCCCCACAGCAGGTGTCCCCCATCAGAGCCCCCCTTTCAGCAGGTGTCCCCCATCAGAGCCCCCCACAGCAGGTGTCCCCCCATCAGGGCCCCCCCACAGCAGGTGTCCCCCCATCAGAGCCCCCCCCACAGCAGGTGTCCCCCATCAGAGCCCCCCACAAAGGAAAAATGCCAAGCCCAATTGTCCCTAGTGGACAAAGAGGATGATCTCATCTGCTATACCCAGAGACCACCTCCTTATAATGGTCCTCCCCCTCAGGTGCAAGCAACTGCCCAGAGTAACACCTTCCCTGTGACATCCACCCCTGTCAAAGGAACCGCCTCTGAACAAAACCCCAACTTCACTTCCTCAATCTCTCCAGACAGTAGTTCAGTCCTGGAGATGAACAGATCGATCCTTGAAACATTAACTGACGCCATAACTCATGCACTGGGTGCCCCAGCAGGAGCCAAGAGACTAAATAAACCTCCTATTAGGTATGGTGTGGAGGATGGTGAGGAATACCCCTTGATAGAGGTCCCAAACCCAAGGGGAGGACAGAATGATGCACTGGGCCAGCCATATCCCTTGACTATGACTGTTTTTCGACCATGGACTGACAGTGATATACAAAAGGCTACAGAACACATAAAACATCCAAAATTAGGTCCAGCTGAATTCATTGAAAACATAGAGGGATTACGGAACAGTTATAAATTGAATGGGGTGGAAGTAGAGAGAGCCCTGAGGAGAGTATTAGGATCAGATTGGGCCTCGGTAAAGGGGGATTGGGACCCCTGCGCCCCAGCAAATGCACAGGGATGGGGGGATCCATTGCCTCCAGAAAGCCCAGACTTAGGAAACAGGTTGACTGCCTTACTGAACAGATGCCAGCTTAGATGGGTACAACGCACTGATTGGCAAAATAAATAAATATGACAGTACAAGAAGACAAGGAAAGTGTCAGTGACTACCTAAATAAATTACGAGAGATTTTCAGAGTGTTCTCCGGGCTCCCCGAAGCTGAGGATGTGAATAGTGCCTATTAACAACAGCTAAAGATTGCTTTTTTAAATGGATTGAAACAGGATCATAAGGATTACATTGTTAAAAACATGGTTACTTACCAAACTGCATCAGTTTTAGATGTTTTACAATATGCTAAGCATTCTGAGAAGTATTTGAAAACAAAGGCAAAAAAGAATGTGAAAGTAAAGGTTTTTGTGCAAGGTGATGAAGGAGAGGAGGATGCAGAAGAGTACACTGCTGAGGCAGAACCAGAGGGGTCTCATAGCGGGAGAGGCACAGGTGGTTTTAGAGGAAGGATTACTCTACAAAATTAGACAGTGCAACTAGAGCACTTCCACCCTGTGTACAAGCACTGGTAGCAGCAGCGGTGTAGTGGTTAGCACTCTCACCTAGCAGTAAAAAGGGTCGCTGGTTCGAATCCCAATCATGACACTACCTACCTGGAGTTTGCATGTACTCCCTGTGCCTGCGTGGATTTCCTCTGGGTGCTCTGGTTTCCTCCTGCACTCCGGGGACATGCAGGTGGGTGGGTTGGCCCTGGTATATGAATGGGGACGTTGGATCCTTGAGGGTACAGACCAATGTGAGTGTGCAATGTACAGGGGTAGGGGCTAGACACTCACTCAGGCTGAACCGAATGGACTGGTGTCTTTATTTAACTTTACTAACTATGAAAGGTACCACATGCAGTGTCTGTTATCCTGTTACAACAAAAGATATCACATTTGAGCCCAGCACGACACCTTTCCTGTATGACAATATTCTTGACACAACCTTACTTAACAATACAGAGGTGTACTACATTAAACCCATCCACACTACTACCACTTCCTACTGATGGTCATAAAACATGACTGCTCTGCTGCCATCACTGAAAAGGTACTGCCACAAAGTGATCTGAAAGATATACCGTTATCTAACCCTGACATGACACTTTTTGTTGATGGTTCTAGTAAGAAAAATCCAGATGGCACAAATGCAACAGGATTTGCAGTAGTGACACAGGATGAGATTTTGGAAGCGTGGGCCACTACCAAAACATTATTTAGCACAAGTTGCAGAACTTGTAGCACTGACAAGAGCATGCATACTGTCAGAAGGAAAATTCGTAACCATATACACTGACAGTCAATATGCCTTTTCAACAGTACATGTTTTTGCACAACAATGGAAAAACAGGGGGATGGTCACCTCCAGTGGTAAACCAATTTCACACACGGACTTCATTTTAGAACTCCTAGATGCAATACAGTTACCAAAAAAAAGCTTGCAATCTGCAAATGTCAAGCACACACAATATATACAGACCCCATCTCAAAGGGAAATAAAAGGGCAGATGAAGCTGCCAAAATAGCGGCACAAGAAACACATAAAATAATGACAGAACGAGAAATCCATAGAGATAGATCATACAGTCCTTACTGATATGCAGCAGTATTGACACATGGAGTAACTCATGTGTCAAACAGGGGGGTGACTGAGATGTTTATTTAAGGTATGTACAGTCTATGGCTTCACTAACTACTAAAAAAACTTTTTTGCTGTCAATGTCTTATATGTGCAAGACACAATGCTCAGGGAGGTATAAGACCACAGAAAGGGAAGTTCCCTACACCGCAATATCCATTCCAACACATTTGCATGGATTTTATTGAATTAGACAAATGTGAAAAGAAGAAATATTGTTTGGTAACCAGGCACCCTGACCAAATGGGTGGAGATATTCCCGACAGGAAGTGCAGATGCACAGACAATTATAATGGACCTCATTTTGTAATTAAAAATATACAACATTTGACAGAAGTGATGAGAATTAAAGTGAAATACCATTGTGCCTATCATCCCCAATCAGCTGGATTGGTAGAAAGACATAATGGCATTCTAAAAAGCAAACTGAGAAAAGCTATGGAAGAAATAGGTAAAAATAATTGAATGTATTGCCTACTAGTAGCTGTGACCAGTATGTATATCACACCCCCAAAAGAAGCTTTAAGCCCATTTGGAATGATAAGGCCATATAAGATACCCTTACAATTAAATGAAACACCTAGTGAGCAGTCTGAGCATACACCAGCAGAATACATGTCTAGGTTGTTAATACAAAGACATACTGATGATTTTGGTTCTGGTCTAGAAGGTCCAATTCAAGAAGATGAAAAGGTGCATGTGGGAGATTGGGTCTCAATAAAAATTAATAAGAAAAAAGCAATGGTACTCCCCAAGGTGGGATGGTCCTTTCAAAGTCCTCTTAACTACCCCTACTGCGATAAGGATTGCAGAGAGGTCTACCTGGATTTACCAGTCCTATTACAAAAAGGTTTTACAGGCAGAATAGGGCCAGATGGCTACAAGAGGTTCAGAAAATCCGGCTACAAAGGGAGGTCTCACACAAGGTGGGACTTGTCTCAAACCGGTGAAGTCTCACTCCCCTTCCAACTCCCCTATCCTATCCGCTGGAACTCTGTAGCTGGTTAGGATGAAAGGGACAGTAATTATCCTTGGGTTACTGGTGACTCTAGGAGAGGCATCCATAAGAGGGGTTATACGTTATGGAAGAGTAGAGGAACCTTTGAATTAGGAAAGAACAAGAAAAGCATTAAATCTAAAACTTTATAGAGGGAATAACTAGCACTATACTGGTAGACTTCTGTCAGATTGCGGGGATACTACTGGGGCTAGAGGACTTCTATGGGCAGATAAATATATCTGCTGGCTCTGGAATAGAGCAGGATGTCAAGCATGGGATCAGGCCCTGTGGACTACAGCACATCAAGATTGGGGGTATAATCAACCAGGGGCTAAAAAGAGTGGAATAAAGGAGAGACTCATAATCACAAAAGTGGCCAACTCCCCCTGCATACATAGTAAGAACTGTAACCAACTATTAATAACATTAAAGGAGCCGAGGAAGGAAGATCAGCGGTTGTATTCCATGGGAGCATGGGTGTCAGGAACTGACCCCTCAGGAACATTTTTTCTTGAGGTATTACCACCTAATAAAACTAGACAACAGGAAAATGTAGACTCAGAAGGGAAAGAAGAAGGCAATACTAAAATAGAAGTTCTGAGTAAAACTATAAAGCCGCGTACACACGGGCGGACTGTCTGTCCAACTTAGTCCGCTGAAACACATTTCAGCGGACAGTCCGCTCGTGTGTGGGCTTCAGCGGACTTTTTCAGCGGACAGTCTGGCAGACTAAGTCTTTCGGAATTTCCGTAATACAGTCCGTCCAACTTTGGTTTCAGCGGACAGTCCGCTCGTGAGTAGGCTAGTTGGACGGACTAAGCATGCTCAGAAAGGATTTACACGGCGGAAGGTTGCATTGCTGAGTATTGGACGTCCTATTTCTAGTCCCGTCGTACGTGCTGTACACGTCATCGCGCAAGCTTTCAACGGACTGTCTGTTCATCGTGTGTGGTCAAGTCCGTTCATTCAAAAGTAGGACTGACTGTCCGTCGGATTGTCTGACGGACTTAGTTGGCCAGACAGTCCGCCCGTGTGTACGCGGCTTAAGATTCACTAACGTAACAATAGAAGATGCCATAGCTTTGGAGATGGGCTACCAAGAAAAAAAAAATGAGTGGTTAGAATGGTTAAGGTTAAAACTAAAAAAAAAAAAAAAAAGGAAAACTGTTTAGTTTGTGCAGGAGCCAGACCACATTTAGCAACAGTTCATTTTCCTCTAGATCACAATACAGATCCAGAAGGTTTAAAATGTATGTTGCAATTGTATAATAAGAGCTATAAACCTGAAACAAATTCTACTTGTCACACAGTTTGTTGTTTCCCCCAGTACAGAGACCTCAGATACCTCCAGCAGTTACCGCTTATCCGGGCAACTTTACTTGTTTTGCACTCCCAGGGAACCGTAGCGCGGTGGATCTTGGGTCACTACCTGATGACTACTGTGTGGAGAGGATTAACACGGACAACGGTGGCTGGGTTGGACATGACATTCAGAGAGCTGATGTCTGGTGGATGTGTGGGGATAAGAAACTGCGAGCTAGACTACCGGCCAATGTCCAAGGGGATTGCGCTATGGTCCAGCTGGCTATGCCCCTAAGAATCCTGTCAGAATACCCGTGGACTAAGAGTCACCGACAGTATCGTAGGGACACCTCTCCCTTGGGGTCATTTGACTCTCAGATCTACATAGATGAGATTGGGGTTCTTCGCGGGGTGCCGGATGAGTTTAAAGCCAGGAATCAGGTGACAGCTGGGTTTGAGTCTCTTCTCTGGTGGGTGACTATAAATAAAAATGTTGACTGGATTAATTATATATATATTATAACCAGCAACGATTTGTAAACTATACTAGGGATGCTGTGAAGGGCGAAGCAGAATAGTTGGCCCCCACATCTCTAATGGCCTGGCAGAACCGAATGGCTTTAGATATGGTCCTAGCTGAAAGAGGAGGGGTATGCAAAATGTTTGGTAGCATGTGTTGTACCTTTATCCCTAACAATACAGCTCCTGGAGGGACCGTGACCAGAGCCTTGGAAGGACTGACTGTGCTATCGAATGAATTGGCGGAAAACTCAGGTATTAATGATCCATTCACAACCTGGCTTGAAGGATGGTTCGGCAAATGGACTGGATTTAGCACATCATGTTTGATCTCAATCGCTGTGGCTTTGGCTGTTTTGGTTACTTGAGGATGCTGCTGCATTCCCTGTATTCGAGGACTTTCACAAAAACTGATTGAAACTGCAGTCTCAAGAACAATGTATCAAACCCTCTCTACCTCTAAATAAACCTATGTGGACATTGAAGCTCAACTTAATGACATACAGTCCGAAAGTGTTTAATACAGGGACTATCATCGAAATGTGTTGAGATAAAATAGTCACACAAAGAGGAGGGAATGTTAGAAAAGTTTTAAATGTTTATTGTGTGACTATTAGAAAAACAATATTCCTGAGACTGATTTTTAAAAACTTACTTCTGAGCACATTATTGTATTAACTTGTTGTATTGTTTTGTCTTATCTAACTCCATAGTAAGTTGTAGGATGATTAGATTAAACTAAATATGATAGCCTAAGAATGTACGGGAACATGAATATCAAAATAAAGTACCAGTTCGTACCATGACAACGTTATTTATGTTTCCTCAGCCAGCAGAAGCATAGAGGTGGTATTCTTGTAGGGTATGAGGAGGAGGGAGACATTATTTTTTTGTGAGACTTTTTTCTGCAGCTTGTCCTGTAAGCATGTCTCCCTTTTGTGGGCCAGAAATAAATTGTCTTCTTCTCAATACATCTGGAGTTTTGACTGATCACAAGAGAATATTCCTAACACCATCCCACCAGCAACTGAAAAGAGCGGATATCACTCCTGCTGTCCCAGGAATCCATGCTGTCTGAGTACCGATGCGGAGCCTAGTAACAGAACACGTTCCAGTACTAGACTCCCCTAATCTTTCTGTCCGGTGCGCGTGGAGCAGTCTACTGTCTGCCCCGCCCCCTCTGCGTGTGTCAGCTCTTCTCTTCTGGGTTGACCGGAGCTGCTGTCAATCATCCAGTGCACTTCCAGAAATGCTGTTTGAGTGCCGCCCTCCTAGTAACCAAAGATGCCACGGTTGCCCCGCACCAATGCAACTTGCACGGTGCTTCTGCTCCCAGTGTGCCCAAGCTACAGTGATCTATTGGACAGGTACTGATCTATGGGGACACCTGCTGTGGGGGGCTCTGATGGGGGACACCTGCTGTGGGGGGCTCTGATGGGGACACCTGCTGTGGGGGGGCTCTGATGGGGGACACCTGCTGTGGGGGGGCTCTGATTGGGGGAAACCTGCTGTGTGGGGCCCTGATGGGGGGACACCTGCTGTGGGGGGGCTCTGATGGGGGACACCTGCTTTGGGGGGCTCTGATGGGGGACACCTGCTGTGGGGGGCTCTGATGGAGAACACCTGCTGTGGGGGGCTCTGATGGGGGACACCTGCTGTGGGGGGCTCTGATTGGGGGAAACCTGCTGTGTGGGGCCCTGATGGGGGGACACCTGCTGTGGGGGGGCTCTGATGGGGACACCTGCTTTAGGGGGCTCTGATGGGGGACACCTGCTGTGGGGGGCTCTGATGGGGAACACCTGCTGTGGGGGGCTCTGATGGGGGACACCTGCTTCTTTGGGGGGCTCTGATGGGGGACACCTGCTGTGGGGGGGCTCTGATGGGGGACACCTGCTGTGGGGGGGCTCTGATGGGGCACACCTGCTGTGGGGGGGGCTCTGATTAGGGGAAACCTGCTTTGGGGGGCTCTGATGGGGGAACACTTGCTGTGGGGGGGCTCTGATGGGGGACACCTGCTGTGGGGGCCTCTGATGGGGGACACCTGCTTTGGGGGGGCTCTGATGGGGGACACCTGCTGTGAGGGGGGCTCTGATGGGCACTTTGATACTTTAAAAGTTGGGAGGTATGCAGGAGCGGATCAGGGGAGGAGAGACTGTGCCACCGCTGTCCCTGTTATCAACAGGAAGAGGGCTCTCTGTGTTTACTGCCCATCCCCCTCCCTCCTCCTCTCAGAGGAGGAGAGTGAAGCAGCCGGAGATTGGAGCGCCCCAGTCTGAGTAGAGAGAGCTCTAAAACCCCCCTCCCTCTCCTCACACTGTTGTACTAGTGAGCGGCACTTGCCAGGTCAGCTCCCCGCTATGTTTCTTCTCCCTCCTTCATAATGGCCAGGGAAGAAATACAATAAAAAAGAGCAGAGAATAGGATTGTGGGACATGTAGTCCTGAGGACTGGCGCCCCCATTGTGACCCGGAACCTGCAAATCACACAGCATGCTCAGCTGAATAAGAGAGGGAGGGGAGAGAGAGAGCGCCAGGAGCCCGGGAAAGCTTTCGGAGAAGTGCACCCAGGACTCCAGGGAGAGGACAGTGCTGAGGGGACGCCATCAGAAAGAGAACCCTGCTGCCCTGTGCCACCAGAGGGAAAGCCGCACAGCCTGGCACCACCCCCGGTGAAGAAAGGAATGGATTGGTTGCCAGAATACAGATCTGAGCACCACCCAGTGGAGTCGCCACGGGCAACCCAGAGTGAGCTGACTCCTGATCAGAAGAACTGATGTTGCTGTATCGCCGGGTCTGGTGAGAGGGCTGGTCGGCCATTATCTACTTCCATACTTGGGAATTGCAGTCTATGACCCTCTCCTGTACTATGTCTGCAGTCTCTGACCCTCTCCTGTACTACATCTGCAGTCATTGACCGTCTCCTGTACTTTGGCTGCAGTCTCTGATCATCTCCTGTACTATGTCTGCAGTCTCTGACCATCTCCTGTACTATGTCTGCAGTCTCTGGTCATCTCTTGTAGTATGTCTGCAGTCTCTGACCATCTCTTGCAGTATGTCTGCCGTCTCTGACCACCTCTTGTAGTATGTCTGCAGTATCTGACCATCTCCTGTATCATGTCTGCAGTATGTCTGGGAGCTCTTTCTAAAAGACTCTCTGTGTGCATTAGCGGGACATCCCTTCAGGTCCCATTAGTGTACTCATTTTCTTTATTGCTAAAAGATCATGGGAGGATCCCGGGGTAATAAAGATTTCTTAGGGGAGCATCTCCGTGTTTGAGTTGTAGCCATAGAAACATTGGTAAAGAGGAGGAGTTAGTAAGATGACCACGCCCATGTGGGAGCGCCAGAAATATTTCAGCACCCAGGCGTCTGTGACCCTAGGATCGGCCCTGCCAAGTCCCATACAATCTTTCCAGTTGTGCCCATGTATGCCGGGCATTCAGGGGGCTAGAGCTGAGAATCTCTTCCTTCATATATGCAGAAAGCATACAGATATCCCGTGGCTCTCTCACAGAGCTTGTATAATTTTACTCCGTATATGACCCTTTTGCTAGGAATATATTGCTTTATTCCTAGCCGGCCTGGAAAGGGTACCAGGGACTCATCGACACATATATTCTGATTGGAGACACCTGCAAATGGTTGGGAAAAGGAATTTATCAGTGGGCGAATTTTATAGAACTTGTCGTAATTTGTATAATTGTGTGGAGTGAAGAAAGTGCATTATCATCTTGTATCGGGACCTGGACATTACGGCAGAATAAATGGGCATGTTGTGGATAGGGTTGGTGGACCATAGGCATGTCTTTAATTTTTTTTGTAATCCCCATGTTTATGGTGAGGCCCATAAACAATTTGAACTCCTCCAAATTCAGATCTCTCCACTCAAACGGACGGGCATATGATGATTGGGAGTTGTTGGCAATATACTGCTGGGCATATAAATTTGTCTGGTCCACAATAAATTGCAGCAAAGTGTCGGGCAAAAACAGATGAAAGCAATCAATCTTTGAGAAATTTTGGGTGTTGGTCTGCACACCTGGCTGTGCTGTGAAAGGGGGAATAATTAGTGATGCCGAGTCGGAAGGCAGTCATGTTGGGTTGGCAAGACCATCTGGCATGTATGTAGATCCCTGGCTCCTGGGGGACGTGACACTCCAGTAGTTGAATTGGATTTTCATGTGCTGGTACTCAGGCATGATGTGGCAGCACTGGTACTGGGTCTGGGCATTTGTTCCTGGGGCCGATCGCCGGCGCCAGCGCTGGTACTGGGAATTTTTTTCCTGGGGCCTAACGCTGGCGGCATCACTAGTACTGGCCTTGGAATTTGTTCTTGGGGCCTATTGCTGGCCGCAGCTCTGGTACTGGATCTGGGAATATAATCCTGGTTTCCAGAGTGTCGTGCCCTTTTAGGAGGGACCCATTATTCCTCCGAATCATTTGCCAATTCACTATTCGGTTCAAATGTCACATTTTTTCGGAATCCGAATTGGAATCTGATGAGAACTCCCCATTGCTCTCATTGGTCATGGAGAGGATCTAGAACGCCTCCTCACTGGTGTATACTCTTTTGGACTGATGGCTGTGTTACAGGTGGCAGGTGACGGTCACTGATGGGATGTGCGATGGGTGGCAGGTGACGTTCACTGATAGGTGATGACGGTGTTACAGGCGATGGTCACTGATGGGTGACAGGCCACGGACAGTGACGGGTGATGATCACTGATGGGTGACGGTCACTGATGGGTGACGGGTGATAGCTGATGGTCACTGATGAGTGATGGGTGATGGCTGGCGGTCACTGATGGGTGACAGGTGATGGGTGACGAGTGATGGCTGATGGTCACTGATGGCTGATGGTGACTGATGGGTGATGGCTGGCGGTCACTGATGGGTGACAGGTGATGGGTGACGAGTGATGGCTGATGGTCACTGATGGCTGATGGTGACTGATGGGTGATGGCTGGCGGTCACTGATGGGTGACAGGTGATGGCTGACGGTCACTGATGGATGATGGCTGACGGTCACTGATGGGTGATGGGTGATGGCTGGTGGCTGATGGTCACTGATGGGTGATGGCTTATGGTCACTGATGGGTGACGGGTGATGGCTGACGGTCACTGATGGGTGGCGGGTGATGGCTGACAGTCACTGATGGGGGACGGGGGATGGGTGACAGGTGCAACACTGACAGTGACTGATGGCAGTTTCTTATGTGACAGGTGCACTTTATGAGTGACTGTTGGGTGACAGATGACAATGGGGGGGGGGGGGGCGATGGGACAAGTTTGGTGTTGGTGCAGACACTACACTCATTGCTCTTGGCTCTGCTCTTCTCACACTGGAAATGGTTTGTGAGGATAGAAGAGCTGGTAACAGCTAGTTACCGCTCTGTGTTTACATTTAGTGATCGGCTGTGAAAGGATCAAAGGAAAATAAAAAAACAGCATTTTACCTTGCACATGATTGGATGATAAAATCAGCAGAGCTCCCCCTCATTTCAGATCTACCACTTAGATTTAGAGCGACTGCACTTCCAAGTGCACTTGCAGTACAAAGTGGATTTGCCTTTTGTAAATAACTCCCAATGTGTTGAATAGTTTTGTATGTATTCTTTTGTTTTTGAGCATGCGTAGTCTTGCTCTTACGTTTTTTTTTTCATACAAAAACTGCACTAATTAACTGCTTAAGCCCCACAAAGACCAGACCACTTTTTGAGATTCGGCACTGCGTCGCTTTAAATGACAATTGCGCGGTCGTGCGTCATGGCTCCCAAACAAAATTAACGTCCTTTATTCCCACAAATAGAGCTTTCTTTTGGTGGTATTTGATCACCCCTGCTCTTTTTATTTTTTGCGCTATAAACAAATTAAGAGCGACAATTTTGGAAAAAAAAACGCATTATTTTTAACTTTTGGCTATAATAAATATCCCCAAAAAATATATATAATTTTTTTTCCCTTAGTTTAGGCCGATACATATAAGCGTATATTGATTGGTTTGCGCAAAAGTTCTACAAAATAGAGGATAGTTTTATGTCATTTTTTTTAATCATTTTTTTTTTTTTTTTTTTTACTAGTAATGATCAGCGATTTTTATCATGACTGTGACATTATGGCGGACACGTCGGACAATTTTGACAAATTTTTGGGACCATTGGCATTAATACAGCGATCAGTGCAATTAAATTGCATTGATTACTGTAAAAATGTCACTGGCAGTGAAGGAGTTAACACTAGGGGCAGTGAAGGAGTTAATATGTATCCTAGGGAGTGTTATAACTGAAGGGGGATGGGGACTGTACAGGGAAACTAACAGATCTGTATGAACAGACGATCTGTTAGTTCACTGCTCAGAGAACCACACACAGCTCCCGGTTCTACGTGTGCCCCGAGTAATGGCAGGAGAGCAGCGGGCACTCGCATCGGCTTGGGGAGCAAGCGGGGGGCACGCCTGCGTGCCTCCGGTGCCGCTCAAGCGCCCCCTAGTGGCCGTTTATGTTACCAACGTAACATAACGGCGATTTGCGCAACCGAGCCATGCTACCGCAGTACAACTGCGGCGGCTGGTCGGCTAGTTATTGATTAACAATCGGACGTTGAGTTCACGTACGACAAAAAATTTATAGTCTGCACATCCAGCTTTTGTCTGACGAAAAAACATAATCGGCTGTCAAAAGCACCATACTAACTATCTTAAAATCGACAGATCGTTCGTCGGAAGAAATTTTACTTTCAATTTTCATATAGTGTGTACAGCCTTTAAAGCAATAGGAGATCAGACAGGAGAGTGTAAACCCTATCCCTTTACAGGTCATGTTTTTTGACACTTTAACTACATGTTTTCATAACGTATGTGAAGTACAATTTGAAGCCCATAAGACACACACCAGTAGAAGCAGGAGACAGCAAACAATTTGCAATATTGTTATTAACAGCATCAAATCTGAGAACAATGGTCTACAGTTTTAAAATTCCAGCCAAGTCAATAAATTTTCTTTCTCTCTTAAAATAATTTTCATCAGTTTCTTTGATTCACAAACAGGGCAGTTGCTGCATGAGTCTGTTGAAATCTCATTTATTTAATGACAGGGGTTTCATTTCTTGGCCACTTTTCCAACGGCTTTCTAAAATTTCAAACATTTCTGGCAGATAGATTTTGTTTTCCCGTAACACAAAGCTTCATTGGTGCCAAATTTTAATTGAATCTCTTTTGTATTATTAGTCTTTAGAGTGATTAGCTGGGTAGAATGATTCAGCTATAGTCATTATTCTAGTTGACGCTTGCCACAATGCCTGAATTTATAGCTGGCTAATGTTTCTCTGGTCTTTAGCAGGCCCCTATTTCCTTAAGACAAGCAAGTCTACCATTATATTGTTGCCCCCAGGTCTTTGTACACTATGCTACAGTTTCTGGCCTGACAGTACAGAGAGTGAGGGAAACAGAAAAGAGTGTCTGTAGTCTTCAGGGTGATTAGGTGTGGGCTGTAGCACTGCAGGTGAGTATTTGTATGAAAGTTTAGAGGCTTATGGTGGTTTGGGCAGGCAGGGCTGGATTAACATATGGGCTTGTTAAAGCTGCAACTCCAGGACTTTACCCCAATATAGGCCCAGTTGTCCAAAAAGGTTGCACATGGAAAACAATGGGCTAATGGGGATAGATGATCCCTGACCAGCCCTGCATTCTGCACACTTCACCTAAGTCTGGTGGTGGGATTAATAACAGGCACCAGCAGAAGAACCGGGACAAGGGGGGCAGAGCATGCACCAGCCCCTGGCGCTATGTTGAGGGGGTCTGCTGCCAGTTCCAGTGAGTACAGATCTGTCAGTAAAAGGGGAAAGGAGGGGGAAACAATTTGGAAGCCTGTGGACACCTGATGTAAAGGGGGACTCTATTGGTGACACCTGATGTAAAAGTGGACTCTACTGTTAACACCTGATATAAAGGGGAACTCTATTGGGGGCACCTGATGTAATGATGGACTCTATTGGGGACACTTGAAGTAAAGGGTAACTCTATTGGGGACATCTAATGTAAAGGGGAACTCTACTGGGGACAACTGATGTTAAGGGGAACTCTATTGGGGGCACCTGATGTAAAAGTGAAGTCTACTGGGGACACCTGATGTAAAGGGGACTCTACTGGGGACACTTGATGCAAAGGGGACTTTACTGGGGACACTTGATGTAAAGGGGGACTCTACTGGTGACAACTGATGTAAAGGGGGATTCTACTGAGGACTCCACCTGGCAGAGGGGGCGCAATTCGCCATCTTCACCCTGAGCACTGGGTGACTGTTGGGCAGGCAGTCCTATGGGAAGCCCCGTATTCGGCTTCTATAGTGTTGTGTTATGCCTGTTTGGCTATTCCTTCCACCTCACCTCAGGGTGCGCCACACATGCCTATGACGAGCTCTTGCAGAAGTCTGGGGCTTTCGTGTTGGGACTGCACAGATGCACCCTTTCACCCTAGGGCATTAGAATAACTTGTCCCGCCGCTATTGTTTTCGTTTCCAAAAACAGCACCAGAGATTTCTGACTTAAACACAACCAACTTGACTGTTCTTATTTAGGAATATTTGAATGGATGTCTGCATTCCTGGCCATCCTCTACATCTCCTAAATATGGATGAACTTGATGTTTGGGTCAAACATACGTTTTACACGTTATGGGGCATTTGTGGGAAATTTGAGCGCTACAGAACGCCCCATAATGCACTGTGAGATCGCAATGCATTGCTGTATGATGGTTGGTCAAAGCTTGCAGATGACCTGCATGCTTTGGCCAATCACAGCGCGTTCTGCTGAGAGAGCCATAATTGGCCAAAGGCAGGGTGACTTTGGGCAATCGTGGCTTGGGAGGACTAAATCCACGCCCCACAGTATATAAGGCTGCTTACATAGCGGCCATGTGCAGTGTTGTTGGTGTAGACAGAGAGATAGCTTGAGTTAGATTAAGCAGGCAAGCTATTCAGTTAGTGGCAGTGTATTTGATTTTATATATATATATATATATATATATATATATATATATATATATATATATATATATATATATATACAATCAGTCTAGTATATATACAGTATATTTAGTACATTTTGCATAGACTATATATTTAGTGCTGACTCTATATTCAATCAGTGCAGGCAGTGTATTAACTGTAATATATATATATGGTGTATATGGTGTACTGTTTCTAATACAGGCAGTGTATACAGTATCTAATCTGTCTACTACAACTTCTGGTGGTGTACACAGTATATAATACAGTGCAGCCGTTGTACAGTGTCTAATACAGTGCAGGCCGTGTGCAGGCCGTGTTCACAGTATCTAATGCAGTGTGTACAGTTTCTAATACATGTCAGGTGGTGTATTAATATATATACAGTCTAGTATTATATATATACTCTGCATTCAGTGTAGTCTATATATACAGTGCATTTGGTGGTGTATACTTTCTAATAAACTTCAGACAGTGTACATAGTATCTAATACAGTGTAATGTGGTTTTGCAAAACAAAAAATACATCATGTCTGGAAGGCCACCAAGGAGAAGCAGATGCTCACAGGCCAATAAAAGAGGGCAAGCAGCCTCTGTGTCTACAGTCAACAGTGGTGGTCATGGACATGGTGCATCCTCTGCAGGTGGCCCTGGGGCACGCTTATTGTTTTTTACTTCTGCTGTCCATGTTATTGAGCCACAACATGCAGAAAAGTTGGTGGAGTGGATAACAAAGCTATCCTCAACCTCCTCAACCTCTGTCACCCAGGCTCAGAGTAGTTTGTCTTCCAATGCAGCTGCCAAAGCAACCTATTCCACCAGCTTAATGTCCACAGTCACTCCTTCCGTAGCTCCACCATCATGCACGGAGGAGTCCGCAGAATTATTCGACCACAGTGTTGGTTATATGCTAAAAGATGCACAGCGATTTGAAGGCTCCGATGTTGCTTCACAGGTTGAAGAAGAGAGTAACATGAGCCTAGAAAGAAGGGGTGCCACAGAAGGACAAGAACCTGGCAGTCATGTTCCCCCAGCTGCAGCATATTGCCAAGTTTTCTCCAGTGACGAGGAGGGAGGGGATGATGAGGTCACTGACTGTACTTGGGTGCCTTTGAGAAGAGGACAAGGAGGAGACACAACTCCAGTGAGGCAGGATGTCCTCTTGGGGGCAGCTTAAGGGCAGCCATGCAGTCCATTGGCAACAGCACTTGAAAGACCCACATCATAGAAAAAGGCGGACTTTTCCTTGCTCCTCATTTGGACTCTTCAACCCTACTATGAAGGTATAGCAATAGGTGTCCCAAGTACTTGTAGCCAATCTGCTAGGAGGACACCACCAATTGATTTTAGCAGGCAAATTTCCCTACACCAGTTGCTGAACCATAAAAAGAAATTTGGTCCCAGCCATCCACATGCTCAGCATCTGAATGCTAGCTTGGCCAAATTGCTAGCACTGCAACTGCTGCCTTTTCAGCTGGTAGACTCTGCCCCCTTTCGTGAAATTGTGGAATGTGCTGTACCTCAGTGGCAGGTTCCAAAACGCCATTTCTTTTCACGGAAGGCCATTCCGGCTCTCTACCGGCATGTGGAAGGCAGTGTTTTGGCCCCATTGGACAGGGCGGTCAGAAGTAAGCTTCATATTACCGCTGACTCATGGTCCAGCGAGCATGTGCAGGGACATTACCTTTCCTTCATGGCACACTGGTAACTCTTCTTGTAGCTAGGAAGGATGCAGGACAGGGTTCAGTGTTGTTGGAGCTTGTTCTGCCACCACATCTCCAAAATGCTAGTGGGGAATCTGTCACAGCTCTCTCCTTCACCCCCTCCTCTTCTTCTTCATTCAAGGGGCTACGCAAGCAGTCAGGCTAAAAGATGCCATGCAGTGCTTGAGTTGGTCTGCATAGGGGACAGGAGCCACACTGGGGCAGAGATTCTGTCAGCTCTGCAGGGGCAGGCTCAGAGGTGGTTGACACCACGCCAGCTGCAGCCAGGAATGGTTGTATGTGAAAATTGCACCAACCTTCTCTTCACCCTCCGACAGGGACACTTGACCCATGCTCCCTGTTTGGCACACGTCCTGAATTTAGTGGTGCAGCGGTTTTTAACCAGGTACCCAGGCTTACAAGATCTCCTGTGGCAAGCCAGAAAAGTACATGGTCATTTCCACAGGTCATACAATGCCAGTGCTTGGCTGGCTGACATGCAAAGGAAATGCAACCTGCCCACCCGCCACTTCATTTGTGACATGCCCACCAGGTGGAACTCGACGTTGGCAATGCTGCAGCAGCTGCACACACAGCAGAGGGCCATCAATGAGTACCCATGCAAGTATGGCACCAGGACAGGGTCAGGGGAGCTTGGCTTCTTTTCGCCACACCAGTGGCTACTGATCAAGGATGCATGCACTGTCCTGTCACCATTTTAAGAGCTCACAAGGATGGTGAGCAGCAACAATGCATGCATCAGTAACACTGTCCCTCTAGTCTTCCTGCTGGAGCACACACTTTGTGGAATTATGGACAGGGCACTTGAGGCAGAACAGTGGGAGGACTGCCTTTCCTCTCAAGGCCCCCTTTATCCAGATAGAATTCCTGTGAGCCCACCAAACACACAGGAAGAAGAGGAGGAGGAGGATTGTGTCAGCATGGATATAGAGGATAACACTCAGCAGCAGTCTACAAGGGGTGGTTTTCAGTCTCCAGATATCCAAGGAGTTGTATGAGGCTGGGAGGAGGTAGTTACGTATAATGTGATCCTTAGTGACCCAGAGGACTCAGGATAGAATGCCTCTGCAAACTTTCCCTGCATGGCCTCCCTGATTCTGCAAAGCCTGCGAAAGGACCCGTGGTATCAAGAAGAGGGATCATTACTTGCTGGCAACCCTTCTTCATCCACGTTGCAAGGGTTAAGTTGCAAACTCATCCTGCCTTCGCAGAGGGAGCAGAGGATGAAGCATCTTCAGGAGGCCTTGAAGAAACATTTGTGCAACACATTTCTAGACCCTGGGAGGTTACCATTTCCTGCTGCTGGACAACATGTTGCTGAGGCTTCATTCAGTCAGAGGAAGAACGGTGGAGAAGGTGGCCGGCTGACTGATGCCTTTAAACAATTTTTCAGTCCTCAGTGCCAAGGTCTGATCGGTTCAAGCAACCATCGCCAGCATCTGCATTATATGGTGCAGGAATATCTACGGGCAAGAGCAGACTTGGAGACCTTTCCAACAGAGCACCCACTGGGTTACTGGGTCTTGAGGATGGACCACTGGCCAGAACTTTCTCAATATGCAATCGAGCTACTGGTCTGTCCTGCATCCAGCGTGCTTTCGGAGTACACATTCAGTGCTGCTCGAGGGTTTGTAATGGATCAAAGAGTGCGTCTGTCCACAGACTCCGTTGATAGGCTCAGATTCATAAAAATCAATCAGTATTGGATCAGCAGCTATCAAGTACCTGATGCTGATGTAACTGATTGAATTTGCTATAGATCTTGGATCCCTTGAAGACTGCCTATGCTGACTATACTATTCCTCCTCAATCTTGATGATGCTAGCTTACAACAATATTTTTGGTTTAGGGCACCACCACTATCACCCAAGGCCCAATTTTTCTACTCCTGTTTAAGAGGCACATGTAATTAAAATTTGTGATATAATATTTCACAGCAGGGCCTGTTCCTGTACCCAACAAGAGTATCTGTGAGGGGTTACAGTGTTGCGGCACCACCACCACCCAAGGCCCAATTATTCTGCCCCTCTTTAACAGGGGCATGTAATTCCAATTTTTGATCTAATATTCCCCTTAATTCCCCTTCCCCTTAATATCTATCCTAGACCTGAAGGGCCTGGTATGGATTTTGGGGGGGACATTCATGCCATTTTTATTTATTTTTTTTGGCCACGGGGTTCCCCCTTAATATTCATAGCAGACCCAAAGGGCCTATTAATAGACTGGGGGGGAACCCACACCATTTTTTTCAATGATTTTTATCTGTATTTATGCCAGGTTATGACAATACTTTATAGTCGCCAGCAGTTTTAAATGACATTTTTCCTTTAAAATTTAATTTTGCTGTGGTACATAAACATGGGAAGGATGAGCTACTTTACAGACAGACTAAAGCCCCGTACACACGAGAGGACTTATGTCCGACAGACTTCCGAAGGAGTTCTGCCTGAGTTCTGCCGGAGTTCCGACAGAGTTCTGACGGACTTTTCGACTGAGCGGACTTGGCCACACACAATCACACTAAACTCCGACGGATTCGAACGTGATGACGTACGACTGGACTCGAATAAGGAAGTTCATAGCCAGTAGCCAATAGCTGCCCTAGCGTCGGTTTTAGTCCGTCGGAATAGCATACACACGAGCGGATTTTTCGGAGGGACCGGGTACGGCGGAGTTCCGTCGGAAAAATTTGAAGCATGTTCCATTTTCTAAAGTCCGTCAGACTTTTGCGAATCAAAAGTCCGTTGCAGCCCACACACGATCGAGTAGTCTGACGGACTCAGTCCGTCGGACTTTGGATGTTGAAAAGTCCGCCCGTGTGTACGGGGCATTAGGAGACCTCCAGGCATGATATTTAAAAGGATATTTGATTTATATTGTTTCACTTTAAGCATTAAACATTTTTTATGGCAATCATATGCCTTTAAAATTAGCACTTTTGATTTTTCCTGTTCATGTCCCATTGACTTTAACTATGTTCGCACACATTTTTTGCCTGTTTGCAAGTTCTGGGGCGAATCGAACGGGGGGGGCTCATCCCTACTCCTAAACCTGAAAAGTGCTTTATTTACAAAAAAGGTTTTAGTTTTACTGGCATTGCACTACAGTCATGTTATGGGGTCAGTTTATATAGAAACTGCATTAAGCAAAGTTCTTCTTTAATTCTGGAAGTATTGTTTGTAGACATATACAAAGCCTACTCAATTGTGACAATTTGAAGGGATGGCTTTAGGGAGAGTTTCCCTGCCAGGCATTTGCAGTATATTCTTTAGTTCTCCATTCCCATCAAATATTCATATTGACTTTGTTAAACTCAGAATGTATATAGATTTATAGTTTTCAATTTTTTTAGCTTTGTTAAAATTGAAGAAGGCTTCTATTGGATGGGAGAGGAGACTTTGAGATAGAGAATGATGGGGGTGTGGGAAAAAAGAAAGTAGACATGAAATGAGATGATGGTTTGGAACAAAATGGTATCGATTGCTGTCAGATAGTTGGTGCTTTGCCATTGCCAGTGAGTGATCTTTCTTGGACTGTCCTTTAGTTTACACTTCAAATGAAAGAATTAAAATAACAATAGATTTCAACACGTTCATTTCCTTTTACCATGTGGCTTATTGGGTGTGAAGAAGGATGACTATTAATTAAAAAAATAAAAATAAACACTCTTTTCAATTACTTATACCAATATATCATGGAGGTTTTGTGAAGTTCACATAAGTTTAAGGAAGTATCTTGTTTGCAGATACTAATTTTATTCATATTTCCTCTTTACGTACCAAATTCTTCAACCATTCATCCATCAACACAGTCTTATCAGTTTTCATCAATAATAATTAGGACACTGTCAAAAAAAAAAAGAATTGGGGTGCCTTTCTGAAGCCAAGGGTGAAAGTGATTGTTCCTGGCACCTGAATCCCTTCCACTGTGGCAATGTTGGGGGTAGGGGTGGGCAAATTATGTGAGCTTTAATCTGTAATCCATCTATTGTAGCATCCCCTAGTGTGTGCTAGAACTTAGTCTGAGCCATGGTATATGGGTCAGGGTTCAGTGAAGTTCAGGGCTGGTTGACTCTTCCTCAGCCCTCTGGTGCCTCCCCCTGGTCTAGAAGTTTGAAGAATCTAGTAGGAGGATCTGCCTTGAATATTTATGAGGCCTTGCCCGTTCCCCAGTAGTCGGCTGGCAGGAGGCAGGCCATACCTCATAAATAGACATGAGCCATGCCAGTAGGGGCAGTCAGGTGACAGATGGAAATACAGTGCTAAGGGCACTGTTGGTAGCCCCCAGGGGTGCCCCCTAGTCTGGGGGAGTGTCCTGCCTTGGACCAGAGCTCAAGTGGAGGGATTCTCCCATAACACATGGGACTAAGCCCTTTCTGGAGGCACAGGAGCAAGAGAGGACAGGGTGAGTAGATCAGCACTGTTAGGGACTAATAAGGGAGGAGACCACCACATGTAGCCAGTCTCAGTGAAACAGTGGTGGGCTTAAGTCTTCACCCTTGCCTGAGAAATCTCCTGAGAGTCAGCCAGGTGGGCTGGTGAAGAGTCAGTCAGGAGGACTGGTGTGAGAGTTAGCCTGGAGGGCTAGTGAAAGGGCCAGCTGCAGCCAGGTGGTTTGACATTGCCTTATGTGATGGTGCTGGGATAAGAGGCCACAGAAGAGAATGTAACAAGCTGCTTCACTGTTATTGCTACACAACAAAGGGCTGAGAGTTCCTGTCTTTAAAGGGCTATTGCTAATGTCTGACTCGTGGCCTGTCAAAATATTCTACAAATATTGTGCCTAAGGGGTGTCTATGTATGCTTGTAAAGTGTTGCAGTTTTCCCGTGTTTAGAACAGTACCACAGCAAAATGACATTTCTAAAGATAAAAAGGTAATTTAAAACTGATTGTGGCTGTAATGAATTGTCGGGTCTTGGCAATATAGATAAAACTCATTGAATAAAATGGCATGCCCCCCCTCCCCCCAGTCCATTACCAGACCAAAGGGTCTGGTATGTAAATTAAGGGGAACCCTGTGCCAAATTTAAAGAATGGCATGAGGTCCCCCCAAAATGCATGACAGAGAGCGAGAGAGCCCCCCCTCCTGTACCAGGCCACATGCCCTCAACATGGGGAGGGTGCTTTGGAGTAGCCCCCCAAAAAAAACCTTGCCCCCCCTGTTGATGGGGACAAGGGCCTCATCCCCATAACCCTTGCCCGGTGATTATAGGGGTATGCCTTTAACAAGAGGACTCCCAGATCCTGCCACCCCATGTGAATTGGTAACAGGGTACATTGTACCCCTACCATTTCACAAAAGTGTCAAAATAGTAAAAAAGCCAAGAGACACTTAGGGACAAAGCCTTTATTAAAAGATTGTGTATAGAAAGTGCAGCACTATAGTACATCTATATGTAAGAATTAGTGTAAGTGAAACAAAAATAAATCAAAATATATGACAGTGGCTAAAAGTGGGACTTTTAGCCACTGTCATATATTTTGATGTATTTTTTGTTTCACTTACACTAATTCTTACATATAGGTGTACTATAGCGCTGCACTTTCTATACACTGTACTTTTGAACTTTGTTTGTGTGCTAGCAGCTTAGCTGTGTTCACTCACAGATTGTGTCCATATATATTTATTGTGTTATACAATTCATCAAGTTTTTTTCACTTGTATTTGTAGGGTTAGCTAGGTGTTTTCCCCCTTTTCACACATTTATTAAAAGATAAAATAAATAAAAATGTTCCAACGTCCATTCATCTTCTATCACAACGGCCATCGAGCCGAAAAAATAAAAAAAAAACCTCAACACCTTTGCCTCCATGGGAGGCTCCCGCCGAATGACGCTTTTTCTTGGTGACAGTTCTTATATAGCTGAGGGTGGGCCACTGGGTGATGTAAACAGGCAACCCCTCCTTCGCCTGACGTCACAAGGCATCAGAGGAGGGGCGGGGCCACCCATTTAAATCACCGGATGGCCCCGTCCTCAGCTATATAAGAACTGTCACCAAGAAGAAGCATCACTTGGCAAGAGCCTCCCATGGAGGCGGAGGTGTTGCAGTTTTGTTTTTTTGTTTTTTTCGGCTCCTTGGGGTGGTGTGATAGATTAATGGACATCGTGGGACATTTTTATTTTTTTTATCTTTTAATAAAGGACTTGTCCCTAAGTGTCTCCTGTCTTTTTTACTATTTTTAACACTTTCTTTTGTGAAATGGCAGGGGTGGGGTACAAAGTACCCCGCTACCAATTCACATAGGGGGGCCAAGATCTGGGGGTCGCTTGTTAAAGGGGGCTTCCAGATTCCAATAAGCCCCCTGCCCCCATACCGCCACAACCACCGAGCAAGGGTTGCGGGGATGAGGCTCTTGTCCCCATCAACATGGGGACAAGGTGATTTTGGGGGCTACTCCAAAGCACCCTCCCCATGTTCAGGGCATGTGGCCTGGTGCAGTTCAGGAGGGGGGGCACTCTCTCACCCCCCCTTTCTCACCTCTTTTCCTTTGGCCTGGATTTTGGGGGACCCCTATGCCATTTTTTTATTTTGACCTTTCCCTTAATTTCCATACCAGACCTGAAGGGCCTGGTGTGGATTTTAGGGGAACCTCCACGCAATTTAAAAAAAAAAATTGGGTTTGGGGTTCCCCTTAATATTTATACCAGACCCAAAGGGCCTGGTAATGGACTGGGGGGGACCCATGTCATTTTTTTCATTGAGTTTTATCTATATTGCCGAGACCTGACAATTCATTACAACCGTGATCAGTTTTAAATTACTTTTTTCCTTTAGAAATGTAATTTTGCTGTGGTACTGGTCTAAACATGGGAAAATGGCACCACTTTACAGGCATACTATAGACACCTTCCAAGCACAATATTTAAAGGAATATTTCATTTTTATTGTTTCACTTTAAGCATTATTAAAATCACTGCTCCCGAATAAACACCTGTTTTTAAAACTTTTTTTTTGCATTGATACATGTCCCCCGGGGTAGGACTCTGGTCTCCAAACACTTTTTTTGACAATAACTTGCATATAAGCCTTTAAAATTAGCTCTTTTGATTTTTCATGTTCATGTCTCATAGACTTTAACGGTTTTCTGGCAGCTTTCGAATTTGCCTCGAACACCGCATATTGTTCGGTGTTCGCCAAACATATGAACAACCAAAGTTTGGCCCGAACTTATGCTCGAGCCGAACTATTCGCCCATCCCTAATGCTAAACACTTTTGCAAAATCTATCTGCGCCAATATAAATGCTCCCCCACTCCCCCCCCCACATGAATACCGTGCTCCCAGCACAGAGACCGGGGTCGCGTGAAGACCACCGGGCCCCGTACTAATTATCGGGACCCGGAGCTCTCGATTCCAGAACACCTGATTGCTGTGATAGCCTCTGATTGATTGACATGCCCTGTGTTTTCTTTCTCTGTGAAAGGAGAAGAGAGATACTTAGTATCTCTCTCTTTCCTTGCAGAGAAAAAAAGTGTGTTTAAATAAATAATAATAAGAAGAAGAAAATGTAATTAAAAAAATTCAAAACAAAACCTAGATCAAGGTTTGATCTAGGTCAGTGACAGGGTTAGTGTTTGGGTCAAGGTCAGAGTGCCAAAGGTCAGTATTTTTTTTGACAGATTTTTTTATTTTTTATTTGTTTAGTATCAGTGTCAGTGTCAGTGTGTTTTCGGTACGATAAAAAAAAAGAAGCAAAATTGGCATTATTGTTTTCGGGCTGTACTACTGGTACAAACAACAACTAATATTCACATTTGTGGCATTGCTGCAATTTTCAGGATCAGGAGAATATAATTTTTGGTTGTTCTTTGGTGGAAGGTTATGGTAGTAGCAGATTATGCATATATATATATATATATATATAATTTTTTATTTTTTTCCTTTGATAATAATTTTTTTTTAGGAGATATCCATTACTAGTTACCACTAAAAAAAAGCTCAATTTTTTCTGAAAAAAAATGTGGTATAATCTACCTGGATACACAAAGTAGTTGTGATGACATGTACAGTTTTACAAACACATGTCAAAGTTTCAAAATTGTGCTTAGGCATGTAGATTTCTTTTATCCTTAGGCACGAAGGGATTAAACTACCTGGAATACATACATTGCTATTGTGGTCAAGGATCTGGGTATACAGGGTTTTCCTATACAGATACAATTCACATTGTAACCTGATGAAGATGTTTGAGGCATTCGAAAGCTGTTGAGCTAACATGTGGATGTTGAATTGAAATAAAATTTGTGAACTTCACTTTACAAACACTGAATATAGTGCTATATACAATTTTAATATTTGTATAATAAACTTTATGACTTTTATGAATTTATTTTGTAAATATTTTGTATATGCCCGCAATAAAATCAGTTGATTCACAAATTTTTCTGTTTTACTGTTTATTATTTAACCACTTGCCGACTGGCTCACGCCAATATACATTGGCAAAGTGGTTAGTTATTGCGAATCACTGTATAGGTACATCTGTACCTTTAAGAGCGATAGAAGGCCCGCACACCCACTGCACGGCGGGGAACCCAATGGTGTGGCCGATGGCATGAGAGCAGGAACAGGAATTTGTGTGTGTAAACACATAAATCCCAGTGCTTTCAGGGGAGAGAAGACATATTTTTTATTCCTACTAAGTAGGAACAACGGTATGTCTCCTCCCCCAGCCAGTCCTATCCCCCCACAGTTAAAAACACTAACTAGGGGACACATTTAACCCCTTGATTGCCTCCTAGTGTTAACCCCTCTCCTGCTGGTGACAGGATTGCTGTATAAATTTCAGTGGTCCCAGAAATGTGTCAAAAGTGTCCGATCTGTCTGCCGCAATGTCGCAGTACTTCTAAAAATCGCAGATCACTGCCATTACTAGTAAAAAAGAATAATAATTAATGCCATAAAAATGCCATAAATCTTTATCATCGTTTTTTAGACATTATAACTTTTGCGCAAACCAATCAATATACGCTTATTGTGTTTTTTTTGTTTTTTTTTACCAAAAATATGTAGAAGAATAAATATTGGCCTAAACTGAGGAAGAAATGTGTTTTTTAAAAACATTTTGAAGATATTTATTATAGCAAAAATTAAAACATATTGTTTTTTTTTCATTAAAATTGTCGCTCTTTTTTTGTTTATAGAGGTGATCAAATACCCCCAAAAGAAAGCTCTATTTGTGGGAAAATAAGGACGTCATACTTGTTTCAGTACAGCGTCGCCCAATCGCGCAATTGTCGGTAAAGGTGATGCAGCACCGCATCACAAAAAATGGCCTGGTCATTAAGCAGCCGAATCTTCCGGTCTTTTAAGTGGTTAAAGAAAAAAATCCCTTCAAAATTACTTTCAACTCTAGCTTCTTTAAACTTTGTTTTATAGATCTACACCTATATTACCAAATGGATTAGGACGCCTGCCTTTACAAGCATACAAACTTTAATGGCATCCCAGTTTTAGTCTGTAGGGTTCAATATTTAATTGGCCCACCTTTTCATCCATAACAGCTTCAACTCTTCTGGCAAGGCTGTCCACAAGGTTTAGGATTGTGTCAACGAGAATGTTTAACCTTTCATCCAGAAGCGCATTTGTGAGGTCAGGTAGTGATATAGGAGAGAAGGCCTGGCTCATTCTCCGCTATAATTCATCCCACAGGTGTTCTATCAGGTTTAGGCCAGGACTCTGTGAAGGCCAGCCAAGTTTCTCCACCCCAAACTCGCCTATCCACGTCTTTATTGACTTTGCTTTGTTCACTGGTCCAAATCATTATATTAATGTGTATATGTGTAACCTAGTCTTTATGAATACGTAGATACTTTTTATATGCATTCATCTTTTTTGTATATGAATAAACTGTAACATTTCGATCAAAGCATCAGATCACATGCCTTCCATCTCTTTCTTTAACCTGGCTTTCATCGGACCACCCCTGGTCAGTTTAAGCAGCAGGACTCGCATGATCATCTTCTATTTATATTTTCACTACCCCCGTTTTACTTACCTGTATTCCTCCACCGGAGACTCTTCCCCTCTGCCCATTGTCTTGGCTCTTGATTGGATATATTGATAGAAGCGCAGACATTGGCTCCCCCTGCTGTCAATCAAATTCAATGACGTGGGCACCGGGGAGGGCGGGGTCAAGTCCTACATTCGGCATCTATGGTTGCTGAATGCTGGACTCAGGGGCTTGCCCGCAAGGTAACCGCCTGGGAGAGAGCTTCTCTTTGGGGCTTATAGGATGCAGGAGGAGCACAGCTGGGGGACCCCAGAAGTCGAGGTTCGGGACCACTCTGTGCAAAATGAATTGCACAGTGGAGGTAAGTATGACATGCTTGTTATTTAAAGAAAATAAAAAACAAAGCCTTAAGCCGCGTACACACGGGCGGACTGTCTGGCCACCTAAGTCCGTCAGACAATCCGACGGACAGTCCGTCCTACTTTTGAATGAACGGACTTGACCACACACGATGAACAGACAGTCCGTTGAAAGCTTGCGCGATGACGTGTACAGCACGTATGACGGGACTAGAAATAGGACTTCCAATACACAGCAATGCAACCTTCCGCCGTGTAAATCCTTTCTGAGCACGCGCCATACTTAGTCCGTCCAACTAGCCTACTCACGAGCGGACTGTGCGCTGAAACCAAAGTTGGACAGACAATATTACGGAAATTCCAAAATACTTAGGCCGCGTACACACGCGGGGACTGTTCGCCCAACTTTGTCCGCTGAACAGTGTTTCGGCGGACAGTCCGCGCGTGTGTGGGCTTTCAGCGGACAGTTTCAGCGAACAGTCCGCTGAACAAGGTTTTTCGGAAATTCCGAAAAACTGTCCGCTGAAACTTTGTTTGAGCGGACAGTCCGCCCGTGTGTAGGCTTGTTCGTCAAACTAAGTTCCGCGCATACTCAGAAAGAATTTACAGGGCGGAAGCGCTTGGTCTTGTAAAACTAGTGTTCGCATTGAAGCTAGCATATTCGTCATGCTGCTAATTTTGTGTTTTTTTTAATATCGTAATGCGTAATGCAAGAAAAGTGAAGTAGCATTGCTGCTTATATTCACACAGAGTTATACTACATGTTTTTATTCATCCTCATCCTATGATTAATCTTCCAATTATAGAAAAAATATATTCCAAATTAAAAAACAAAACATAAAACAACCCTCCAAAAAAAAAAAAAAAAAGACAAAAAAAAAAAAAAAAAAAAAAAATATATATATATATATATATATATATATATATATATATATATATATATATATATGTGTGTGTGTGTGTGTGTGTGTGTGTCTATCTTAAAAAAAATATATATATATATATAAAATAAAAAAAATAAAATTTTTTATATATATATTTTTATTTCTGAAAAAAAAAATATAGAATTTATCTATTACTATATATTTTTGGAACTACTATTGTCATGTATTTTTTTTTTTTTTTTTGTGGGGGGTTTGAAACAAGATGGACTTGCATTTTTTTTTTGGGCCAAGCAGGACTATGCAAGTAGAGATAGATAGATAGATAGATAGATAGATAGATAGATAGATACCCAAACCAGCATTTTAGCTTACACATGATTGCATGTTCAAAATCAGCAGAGCTTCCCCTCATTTCAAATGTTAAGCCTCAAATTTACAGCGACTGCACTTCCAAGTGCACTTGCAGTGCTTTAAAAATTGCACTTGAAGTTAGCATATTTATATTAACATGAACGTGTGTTTTGTAAATAACCCCCAGAGTCTTTTGACGTGTATCTGCCTACTCACAAATAAACTTTGTTTTTTAAGCCAAAATAAAAAAAAAAAAAAAAAAAAAAAACATACAATATTTTTTTGAAATAATAAATTTTTATTTTTCCTCAGAACAAAAATAAATCAAGAGGGAGGCAACACTGGAGACAATTTTGACGTTTGTGAAGCCTTTTGTCCCCCAGGCACACATCAAGTGAGTGGCCACCAAAATTCCGAACCTGTGTAGCATGTAAATAGGGAGCACAACCAGGTCCTAGAATCCCAAAGACCAGGAACAGCAGCAGATGAGATCTATGTCCCCAGACTGTGGTACTACAACAGCCTGCGTCTTCTTTCAGAGCAGACTGAAGCCAGGCAGTCACTTGCGACTCTTCCGTCCAGCCTTCCCTCCACGCGTCGCTGGATGCTGTGTCTCTGGTGGTGGACATGTGGTAGGAGGAGGAGGAGGAGGAGGAGGAGGAGCAGTAGGGTCTGCGTTATAAAGCTTGGTGGTGGGTGTGAGCTCACCCTTCAGACCCCGTTGGATGGCATCAAAAAATATTGCTTCACACAAGTTTTGCTGTGGTTTGTCCATTTCAAGTAGCTTACTAGCCAGATAAGTGGCATAGGCCTCCTCCGGATTGGGGGGTTTGGACAGAACTTGTGTGGCTTGGTGTATAAGCGCCAAGGACTCCTCCTCTATACGGGTCATCCTCCTGGGCCTTTTGCTGGCTAGGCAGAGGGGAGGGACCTGGCTTTCAGTCCGACTCCTGCTGGGCCCAGCTAGCTCTTGTGTGGGGCTGGTCCCGGCCTCCTCCTGGGTGAGCTCATCCTGTGTAAAAAACAAAGAAATCAATAAATAAAATATGTCTATAATTTGAAATCATCAATCACTAACAATTTTACAGTTCTCACTTGCAAATACATTTGTCTTGAAATACAAAAGGCTATCATTTTGACACCACCATTTTTCCATCAGTTCACCAAGATTTGAGCCACATTTGTGTAAACTACTGTATCCTTCTATCTCATTTAATTTGTGATGAAATCCTAGATTTGGAAGCAATTCAAACATTGAACTTTACAGCATTAATATTTGAGCAATCCAAACTTTAGAAACGAAAATATACCTGGCTCCAGCTGGGTGCATCAACTTCTTCCAGCAAGGAAGGGTCTGGATCTTCCAGGGATGGCTCACCTGAGGCGGAGGGAAGGGTGGAGGGACGGGTAGACGGAAGAGTCGAAAGTGACGGCCTGGCTTCTGACGTGTCATCCAGAAAACGCAGCCTGTCATAATACCACAGCTTAGGTACATAGACCTGACCTGCTGCTGATCCTGATGTTTGGGACTCTAGGATCTTTCTGCGCTCCCGCCTATACACGCTACGCAGGTTCTTAATTTTGGCGTTCACAAAGTCAGTGTCTGCCTGGGGGAGTCGGGTTTTCACAAACGCCAAAACTGTCTCCAGTGTCTTCTTCCGGGCAGCACGGCTTGAATATTGGGGGTGTTTTGAATCCCAAAGACTACTGTGCGACTCAATTAAGTCCAGAAATGTTGAGAGGAAGGCCTCCTCCTTAAAGGGGTCTGGGGTATACCTTTGCATTTTCTGGACAAAAAAAAAAAAAGTCAGACCAAATGCACACTATATTGTGACAATGTAGGCGAGACACACACTACCACACACGCTACCCCCCCACACACACACTACCCCCCACCCCCCTATACACCCACCTCCACCCCCACACTACCACACAAAACACCAATCCCACTCAACCACCAACCCACATAAAAATCAATTAAACATCAATAAGACTAAATTTCAATATACACATTCCTAATGCAGACTTTAAATTAAACAAAAATAAAACGACAACTATCTTACCGTCGCGTGTAGCACTCGCTGATTCCGTTCGGATAAGCGTACGGCCTCGCGGTAACGCTTTATATACAGTACATGCGCTCAGGCTCCGCCTGCGTCGCCCGCCCCTGACGTTCCTTGTGACCGTATTTCCCCGCCCCTTTTACCCTCGTTCCGCTGTGGGTGAATGATAGGAGAAGATGGCGGACGCAAATTCAATTAGCAGCGTGAGCAGCGCAGAGGAAAGCCATGGACCCCATGCTTCTGGAGCAAGGAGGAGATACAAGGCCACCAATATGGCCTTTGAAGAGATGGTGGAGATGGTGGCTATATTAAGAAGGGAGGACTACGATGGGGAAAATGGCCCGTACCCCAAGCCCAATGTCAGGAAAAGCGGCATCTTGGATGAGGTTGTCACAACTTTATTCCACAAATTTGGGGTACGAAGAAGCAAGGACCAGCTGCGTAAACGATGGTCGGACATCAAGTCCAGGGAGCCGGAGCAATATCATCGGATCATGAAGGCCCTGAAAAAAAGTGAGTAAACTGCGCTTTTTCCGTGACTGTCGGACATAATCGTTCGTGTACATACCGTATCTGAATCCGGCGGATTTGATCCTAATCATTCGTGTAGGTACCTTATGTGAATCCGGCGGGTTTTATCCTAATCGTTCGTGTTCATACCGTAGGTGAATCTGGCGGATTTGATCTCAATCGTTCGTGTAGGTACCGTTTGTGAAACTGGCGGATTTGATCCTAATCGTTCGTGTACATACCGTATATGAATCTGGCGGATTTGATCCTAATCTTTCGTGTAGGTACCGTATGTGAATCCGGCGGATTTGATCGTTCGTGTAGTTAATAGTTCATGTAATGAGCTCATATGGTTGTTCGTATATGTGGGCGTAAATAGCATGAATTTGTATATGGTGTAAATTTATCTGGTGTTGGATTAGATTTTAATTAGTTATTATTTTTTTGGTATTGTTCATGATAAACTGAATTGTCACGCTCAGTTTATAGGAAATGAATTTTTACTAAAGTTTCCTAAATTTATTCAGTGCAATGTAGACTCAATAAAAAAAAAAAAAAAAAAAAAGATAGATGATAGATAGATAGATAGATAGATAGATAGATAGATAGATAGATAGATAGATAGATAGATAGATAGAATGCTGGTTCAACATCTGGACTGGGAAACATTTAAGTGTAGTTTGGGACATCATAGAACATTTTTTGACATAATCACACACAGGTACTCCAGGGGATGATTCGAGTGTGTCCGTCTGTGAAACTTGGACAAAAGATATAAAGTATCACAGTTTGGTTAAAGGCTAGGTTCACATTGCTGCAATGTACGAGATCAAATGTGATTTGCACCGCACTGCAGTGCAAATCACATGTGATCTCTGTGTGATGCGATTTCAGCCATACATATAGTATGGCTGAATTTGCATCGCATCCGGCCCAAACTTGTACATGGCCCTTTTTTTAGTCCACAGCCGAATCGGATCACATGGGTATTCACACCATGTGGTCCGATTCCTGTCCGAGTTTAAAGATTGCACTGTGAAATGAGAACTAATTCGGAGGTGTCAATAAAACTTTACACTGATACTCCCAGCAGGTCACATAGGGCAGTCGAACTGCACATGCGATGCGTGAAACCACAGTAGATTTGCTGCGTTCGCACATCGCACCAGTCTGAACACAGCCTAACTAAAAAAAAAGTCATTTTAAGGATGTATTAAACTAGGATCTTGTAATAACCAGCTAATAATTGTACGCCACTTCAAACCAATGTTTCATATTCACATTTCGGAACTCAAATATCACTATGCTTAAAAGTATCTTTTATTTTTTTTATTTTTCTTTTTTTTTTATTTTCATTCTCATTGGGGAACAAAGACTCAGACAAGAGGCGGAGCAGCCCATGACCCCCCGACCTCGCCAGCCTGATTGGGCACTTAGCCCCAGCCCTGCGTCGGTATTGGAGCTGCCCAGTCCTGTGTCTGCGAGGGAGCAGCCAAGCTCGGTATCCTCCGCTGGACCAAGCTCCGTAGCTCTACTGGATGAGCCCAGCCCAGGGCTAGATGTGGAGGAGGAAGAGCAGGTGGAGTTACACACCCCACAAAGTGAGTGTCTGACAACCCAGCTTAAGGTAAACAATTAATGGCTGTATATTTTAACCAATTTTTTATCTACACATGTTTTTAGGTGATCTGGTTGTGGTAGAACAAGTCGCGGACCCATTTACCAGTGATAGTGCCCAGAGGATGATTGGTGACATCATGGCCTGGAATGGGCAGATTGACCGTATGGAGAACCAGATTCTCAACATACAAAGAGAACTGATTACTATGAGGCAGGGAATGAAGAACATGATCGATGTTTTAGGGAGAATCTAAGCCCCTTTTCCCTAAAACCCAATCGATCATGTTCTTCATTCCCTTGGAACAACGTTTTTAATGTTTTAAAAACATAGTTTTTAGAGGCCAAATTTTGAAGATGCACACGGTGTGTCAACATGTGCTATGTGCCATCAGAGGATCGCAATGGACGCATTTGGTGTTTGCAAACCCTTCCTCATTCTAGTATGTGAGAGGAAGGGATTGCACACACCAAACACGTCCATTGATCACTCATGATGGTACATAGCACATGTTGACATTACCATTTTTTGGTGTGCATCTTCAAAATTTGGCTTTACCCCTTGTTTTATGTAAATAGTTAAAAATCTGATTTTATTTTTTTATTTTTGTGATAATTGTATTTGAGATATTTCTATATATATTCTATGTTTACAAAAAAAAGAAAAAAAAAAATTCCCCCAAAAAAAAAAAACAATTTCAAAAAAAAAAAACACCAAAAAAATATCTAAAACAGAGGCACTAGTTGGCATGTGCACTATTAAAAAATCAAAAAAAAAGATGTGTGTGTGTGTGTGTCTACTTCTTTCAATACTCAATACCAGTTTGGGAAGTCATTTTGTGTTTTCTGTCACAAAGGGCCTTATTTCCTATTGTCAAAAACCACTTTGCAATACAAATGCACTAGGACAGGAATATGCAATTAGTGGAAATCCAGCTGTTGCAGAACTACAAGTCCCATGAAGCATAGCAAGACTGACAGCCACAAGCATGAGACCCAGAGGCATGATTGACTTGTAGTTTTGCACCAGCTGGAGGTTGGCCAATTGCATATCCCTGAATTAGGACAATGTAGGAGACAAGCAACGTGAAAAGCAAACAAGAACCAAACTTAAAAATTTGAACAGACAAGACATATTTCAAGAAAAATACATTTTTATTGCTCAGCTGGCATTGGAATAGCCCCCCTACCATTAAAATAGCTGACATAGCGGTCACACACCTCACGTGCTGTTTGGGGGGCTAAGCCAGGAAGGGCATGATCCAGCCCTGTCAGTTCTGGAAATATGAGTCCGGCCTCAGGCCCAATAGGCTGCAGGTACTGGTTACCTGAAAATTTACATAGAAAATTGTGCAGAATGCAGCAGCACAGAATCACATAGTTCAGTTTATATTCTGCAAGGTTGATCGCTGTCAGTAACAGACGGAACCGGCTGGCCATAATGCCAAAGGCACTCTCCACAACCCTTCTTGCTCTGGCCAGCCGGTAATTAAAAACCCTCCTCTCCGGGGTGAGGGTCCTTTGGGGGAAGGGTTTCATAAGATGTTCACTCAGACCGAGCGCTTCATCAGCCAGAAACACAAACGGTAGACCCTCCACATTCTCGGCATCTGGTGGCAAGTCCAGGCCACCAGTGATGAGACGGTGGCAGAACTCGGTCTGCCTAAAGACTCCTCCGTCAGACATCCGGCCGTTCTTCCCCACATCCACATAAAGGAAGTCACATTGTGCCGACACCACCGCCATTAGCACCACACTATGGAACCCCTTATAATTCCAATAGTAGGACCCCGAATGTGGTGGGGGCACAATCCTCACGTTTCCCGCCGATCGCCCCTCCGCAGTTGGGGAAGTCCCAACGGGCAGCGAATTGGGAAGCCACAGTCTGCCATTCCTGTGGCGTGGAAGGACACTGGGGAGTCAAACACAGGGGAAAAAAAAAAAAATAGTCATTAAATAAAAACAATTCATAACAACTAAAACACCAAGCCCCAATATAGCACAAACTCGTTCCCGAGTACGTCCACTCTCTATGGCTTTGAAACGGTCGGCTGGACAGACAAGCTCAACTGAACGCACTGAAGAACAGCCAGACCTATGAAGAACGACCTGAAACACAGAAACGAGCGGACCAGAAGCGCCTAATAACAGGTACAACTGATCCACGCGTACCGAAAGGCAGATATAAACCTCACAGGTAGACTGCGCCACAGTGAACGGACAAATTAAGCTGAAGTCTAAAAATCGCGAATCGTCTCTAACCAAACTTCTACTAACGCAAAGTCAGCAGAAGGAGCCCAAAGGGTGCTTTGCTGTGTCTTGTACTTCCTGTTTCTAGTCCCGTCGTATGTGACGTACGTCATCGCGCACGGTTTCAGCGGACTGTTTGTTCGTCGTGTGTGGCCATCTCCGTCCATGCTAATTTTGAGCGGACTGTTTGCCGAAACTGTTTGACGGACAAAGTTGGGCGAACAGTCCCCGCGTGTGTACGCGGCCTTAGTCCGCCAGACTGCACGCTGAAAAAGTCCGCTGAAGCCCACACACGAGCGGACTGTCCGCTGAAATGTGTTTCGGCGGACTAAGTTGGACAGACAGTCCGCCCGTGTGTACGCGGCTTTACAATCATTTTAAGGACCTTGTGTTGTCTTAAAAATTCCCTGAATACTGGAAAGTAGGTAAAAATAGAAAAAATTTATAAAAGTGCGCTGTCAGTTAAAAGATATCAAACTCAAAGATATCATAGATATCAATCAATAGTGACAACAGTGATAGTCAAATCATCATAGTCAATTATCTTGCTCAAACTAGCAAATTTGTAACAGTGAATATAAACAAAAAAAAGAAATGAGACAAACGTGTCAACCACATAAAATGTGTCAATTAGTGTCCATATTGTTCATTACTCAAAGTCTACTATGCAATATGTCTCAGGACACCAATAAGTTATATTAACATAAATGTTCAATAACAAATAAAAAAAAATTGTGTCCAAACTATTTTTCAAAAAAGACAAACGTATAAAGGTGCACTGTTCCCAGTTTTCCTTAATAATGGTATCCAATAAAGTGCTTCTATGTTCCACCAGCACTCAAAAGTAGAAATAGTGGTCTCTTACTAAATCTTCATGATCTCCAGATTATAAGAGATCATGAACAGCTTGAGTTGCAGAGCTTCCTTTAATCTCCCAGGTTCAGCTGTACAACGGCACGATGTGGAAGTGGATCATATGTTATCATATAACAATAGATGCCTCAATCGCCACACCAGATCTCGTTGTGAGCCTCGAGCCAGCTATTCTTAGAATTGGGCCATGTTGTATATATAAAAAGAAGGAAGACTCATCGTACAGTACGTCCAAAAAAATCTGTTTAATAAATGAGCAGTAGAGAGGGGGGGGGGGGGGGGTTCGACTGTGGCTTACACCAACAAATACGGAGCACAGTAACATCTCAGCTCCTATCATGGCCTCTCTTTAAGACTGCTGACTATGCCCATCCTTTCCACCCCACTCCTCCACTCATAGAACCCATTCTATCGCTTCCAGCAACAACAAAAAAGCGCTCTATGAATGGAGGAAGTGGAACTTTAATTTATCGCTCCATTCTCCATTTACCAATCGCTTTTCATTGCCGAAAACTATAGTACAGATTCTATGAATGGAGGAGGGGTGCGGCAAGGGTGGGTGTAATCTGCATGACAGTTACAGAAGCTGTTTTGACTCCAGCAGCACCAGAACATTACCACTAAGGGGCTATGGGTGGGGGACAGGCAAACGAAACGGTGGAGTATTTAAGACAGTTGCAAGGGATGCTTCCGAGTATAGGTAACAATACATCCCTTATGCTGATAAAAAAAAAAAAAAAAAAAACTGAGGTGATAAACTCTATATGCAGAGAATTCAGCTTGTTGTTTCCATGTTTGTTAGACTGCATGTGCACTGCTGCCCTCTTGTGGAGAAAAGTTGCAATCACATCTGATGATTTGTGTACTATGCTGTATCAGTAGACCATACCATAACCATCAGATAAGCAGGATATTAGAATGGGCAGGATTGAAGATTGGTCATGCATTTACGCATGCTGCAACTTGTCAAGGTCAAGGCACTTCAGAACGCTGTCTTAAGCTAGAGATCATTAATGAGGGATTAGGATGCATGAGTCATCTGTTGCCATTTGTGTACGGACATGCAATGCGGAAGCGACACCGACAGCAATAAGTTTCGCTGTTATCACCAGAGAGGTGTTACTTGTGGCACACAACATTTTATTTTTAGAAATGTAACACACTCAGGCTTGGTTACTTAAATATCCAGCTCATCACAGACCAAAGGGGTAGCTTTGACAAGAATGTTTTTAAATATCAAATCGAGTAACAATTGCTGTCATAGCTGGTGCTGTCAGAACGTGTTCAGTCATAGCAGCGGGTACAGTCATAGCGGGTTCATTTCATAGCAGGTTCCTGTCATAGCGGGTTCTGCCACAGCGGGTCCAGTAAGAGTGGGTCCAGTCAGAACGGGTCCAGTCAGAGCGTGTTCTGTCACAGTGGTGCTGTCATAGCGTGTTTGTCATAGCGTTTCTGTCATAGTGGCCGTGTTACAGCATGTTCTGTCGTAGCATATCGGTGCCATATAGTTACGGCATACACCAATAGCCATTTCATCTTTGTTTGTTTCCATGTCTCATCGTACCTTTTGCTCAGTGTTCTTCATACACCCGGGTTTAGTTAGCAGTGCTCAAATCTCAGGATCTGTCACATCTACAGATCCATACAGGCTGAGGTTTAGTTTTTTTAAATGATTGTTGACCACAATCTTCTTGCCCATATGCCACATGTCATGCGATGCATGTTTCATTTCATTGCAACTGTACGACTACCCACCACGGTCTGTGGGTACACTAGCCCTGAGTGTTCAGTTTTACTATTACTATCTCTGTCGCTGCAGGTTACTCTGGCTCACTTACTACATACACTAGGTGGGGGGGGGGGGGATCATTCACATGCTGTGGTCTTGTCATTGCTGGTTAAGTCTTCATACTCAGGTAGGCACAGAGGGATGGTGTTCTCATATCTGGTTGTCTGTTGTTTCTTCTCTAGTTTCTGTTTACTTGGGTTGGGCATGCCACACTTTTCAGAAGCAACCAATTCACGTTCATCTTTTCAAACTCACGGGGGTTTACGAGCATGGTAGCACTCCGTCATCAAGGAGTTGGTCCACACTTAAGCAAACAGTGGAGCTTTGACACAGGGGGTTTTCCTTTCCCGGCCACAGCTGGGAAGGCGATACGCGTCAGATTGGTTCCAATTCTGTCCCAGTTACTCCCATCCACCGACATGGAACAGGTTCTGGGCTTTATTCTTTAACGCAGTTTCATGTGGGCAGATATGGTCTCCATGGTCTGTTATGGTTCCAAGACAGGATGGAGGTGATCAAAGCCTGTTCTATCAGAAATGGGGTATTAGCGCACCCCCAGCTCCTGCTCTTCCTACATCCCCTCAGTTCACTGGTCTTGTCAAGCCTTCTGGTTTAATATGCCTGAGCCAAGTATGTTCCTTGTCAGGGGCGTTGTTGGAATCTCCCATTCCCAGTCTTTAGACAGTCCTGCTGGAAGCATTTTTCAGGCCTGCACATGGTCCTCATCTCTATCTCATTAGATTATTTTTCTTGTAGTATCTTGGCTTCAGCAGACAGTCATGTTTTCATTGCCATTCAAGTTACTGGAGGCAGTTATTTCCTAGGGGCACTTGGTCTGGTTCTTTGCCTTCGTTCTGAAGGTAGGGGGCCCAGCGGCAAGTTTCCAACATTGTTTGTTACATTTTGGCTGCTCTCTTTCCTGCGGAAACATTTTTCATAAAGGTACTCGTCTGTGGATTTGATGATTCAGCACTTGTTACAGTTGGGGGGGGGGGGGGGGGGGGGTGTAGGTTGTATTGGCATCCAAACTGATATCATCAATGCTGGAACTTACTTCCATCAGACCTGCCCGTTGGTAGGGCAAGATAATGGTGCAAATGTCGTTTCACCACTGGGCTTACCCTTGCGTCAAAAGCAGTCCTTGCTTCTAAACCTTTCCAAGCACTGCTTTGGGTCTTGGGTACCTGCAGGGGGGTCAGGGGTTAATTTATTCAGTTTATGTCCTGTCACATGGAGACCCTGGTTATTGCCTAGGGATCTATAGTCTCTCTCAGGGTGTCTGCTGGGTCAACTTCCCCTTGACGGCCCACAAAGTGGTGGGTTTGGGTCATCTTTATTCTGGCTTCCACTCTCAGTGCAATCTCTTGATTACGATGTTGCCTGGAGAACTGCTCAGGTACCTTAGACCAGTCATCTTTTGTTTTGTATCCCCAGCCTGTTTCAAAAAGGGGGGCTTACAGTCACTTTGGGTATACTGAATCATGCCACAAGACTTATTCCCCAGGATGGAGTCTGGCCCTCCTTCCTCTGTTCAGGACTCGGTTGTCAGGTCACAAGCAGAAGCATGACTCGATTATATAGTGTGGGACCAGTTTCTGGGTGTCTGGTATGGTTTCTCCATGTCTCCATGTTTTACAGTGCTTATTGCCAGAGCATATTGGCCTTATCCACCAACACTATAAAACACATCCATCAGATATCCAGCAATTCAAACCCCTGCAAACTCCTGTTAGGTCATCCATTTTTTGTGGCTCACCCTCTCAAACTTCCCCATACCAAGCATAGACAAGCCAGGGGTTTGTGAGAATTTTACGGAGCTAAACAACTGGTGTCCATTCGAAGAGTTCAATCCTCTCTGCCATTATTTTGCAAGGGATTCTCGGGTCAGCCCTTGCTCCCTATCTCCTCACATATCCTCTCGCACAAGAAGTTTTTTTTCTCATGTCTGGGTTTTCTCGAAAATTGGACATAATCCAAATTGGTTTACGGGATATCTATTTGGGTTCTGGGCAGTTGCAGGTTTCAAGCAGGGGTGGTCCCTTCTTATGATCAATTCATGGGACATTGGTGTTTATCCTGTTATAGCTGTTATGCCGGATCCATATACTGAAGCCATCTGGGTGTGCCCTACCCTATTAGACAGTTTGTTACCTACCTTTCATCACACCCACTTTCGTGTCTTTTTGCCCTCTTTTTCAGGTGTACTGTGACCAGCTAGGCCAAGGCACACCTCAGGCCTTGGTAGTTAGGGTATTGCACTTCCAAGTGAAGACTCTTACTACAAAGAGATATATATATATATATATATATATATATATATATATATATATATATATATATATATATATCTTCGTAGTAAGAGTCTTCACTTGTGACATGCGGTAACCCTAACTACCAAGACCTGTGGTGTGCCTTGGTCTCGCTGGTTGGTATGCCTAAAAGAGGGCAAAAAGACAGGAACCCCCTGTTTAGAAGATGCAGATGTTCCCCCGATCCTCAATGAATGTCCAGAGAAGCGCTTTGGATCGAAACCTAACTTGGCGAGTAAGATCCTAATGCAAGAAATGAATGGTTTTGAAGTAATAGGAAGCGCGGGAAAGGGGAGCAAAGGTCAGAGTCAAGCACTTCAACTCGTTTGGTAGTATGTTACCATTTTATCACAAACCCCTGACCAGCCATGACTGTTGTATAACAGATGTGCTGTGCTTCCATACTGCCTGACCATTGTTAGCTACAGCCCCTTTACCATTTTCCCATTAATAGAGACCACACCAGGTTGGAGTAAACTTTGGCCGTAGCAGCCCCTTTATTAAACCATAAATGTAAATGAACATAACCATCAACATCTGATATTTGCTTTGGTCTTTGTAGGCACTCCACATACCATCCATTTAATAATAGTAATGCACTGCGGTACCTTTTAAATCAGATAATAGGCCTCTCGCCGACATACTGGCTCGGAGACGACCAACTGACCGCAGTGCACCCGTTAACCAAATTCCAGTTAAACCACCGTTAGCTGGAATACCACCATCGGGAACCATACCACCATGGGTCCCGGACTCTCCATTTTCCGAGGTTTCTTCATTCACCTGCAAAGACCAACACCCGCCACAGCGCACAAGGGAAAAACCTTACCCTTGGGCGCCCCTCCAACCCCAACCACCTCTACATGCTGCTGTAAAACCCTGAGCTCCCATATGGAACCCCCAGCACAAGAGTTACTCCGTCACCCTGACCGCACCTCTAGCTGCCCACCGACCAACCTCGCCAGTCCAAACCCAGCATCTGCTGACCTCCCCAGGAAACCCCTATGACGCTATGCTCATACCCTCCACCGACCAGTCCATCACCAAATAGATGGGCCGGCAATGTTAGGCCCACCGCCAGTGGCCCCCAAGACAGCCCTGCGGACGTGCCCGAAACCACCTTCATAACCCTCGGCCTGTTCCAAATAGACTGCGAGCGCCCCTGGTTGCTGCCGCCCCGCGACACACAGTACCCAGCGCCCCCCCCCCTTTTAGTCACACCAAGCTACCCACATATTGACAACCCACCACCACAAAAACCTACCTGTTTGTTAATTAATGTTTTTTTTTTTTTTTTTTCTTGCCACCTGACACCCGTAATTCGATAGCCAAAACTGCCTTGAAATCTGCACCTGGCACAACCATCCCGACGTGGCAACAGAGACCCGACCCCCCCACACCTGCGGGCTCACCGTTCACATTTGCGCCCCAACTGGGCGTTGCCCCCTCCTAAACCTCTCAGGAGGGCTAAACCCAAGCGCCGACCCCATGTGCCCGAACGGAAACGCCAGTGAGAAACCTTCCCTCTGGAACAAGGAAACTTCTTTACCGATAAAACCCACCAAACCCACTGAGCTAAATTTTAATAAACAAAGAATACATAAATGCACTCCGGAAACTCTAAAACTGCACAGTGTGGTCCGTGTACGGGCGCAACGAGAGGATAGATACCCATTCAGCGCTGATCTGGTAATGAGGTCCCAGCAGTCCTGCGAATTTGTAGAAAAAACACACAAAACCACCGCCTCATGGTCCGCAACCCCCAGCGCAAAACCAGCGACCCCCCCTTTGGCCCCACCGTGCCTACGCTGCACGAAGCAACAACGACAGGCATGCCTGCCCAAAACCCTGCAAGGATGAAGCAAAGGTCCTTGCCTTATCGCCTTTATGGCCCGCCTGACCCAACCTCCAGGGATCCCCACCCCGGCAGGCGGGACACAGAAAAACCACTTGGTTGTAAAGTCGCTATAACCCCATTACCGAGCTCCCACATGACCAAAAAACAAACCTGAAACCATGACACTCCCACCCCCGAGATGTGGACAGCACCCCTAACTGAGGACTACAAATCTCTCAATCCTAAAGGACAGAACAGCCCGACCCCCAGCCGAAATTAGACTGCAAACGTCTGGTAACCCACACCACCCATGTGACGTCTCCATTGAAGCACCCGACAGAACCCCAACATACTCACCCCATCCTCCAGAGCCAGCACCACTGGAAACCATACCGTTGATATGCATTATGTATCCCCCCGGCGTACTTCCGAATGCGGATGGAACCCCCCGTCCACTGGCCCAAGGAGAAAGCCTAACCGCCTGTCCTTCCGGTAGCACACCCATACTTGCATGTCCGGCATCACCCTTACCCAAGAACAGACCATACCTAACCACTGAAACCACCTCGCCTAATGCCCTAATATCTATGCAACGCCCCATATTCGTGCTTGTAACAAACAACCACTCACCAAATACTCACCGATGCCCCGCTGTCACCCTTGCGACCGTAAAATTCACCACTTACATACTTATCAAATACTTACCGTACACCACCATGCCACCAACGCGATAGTAAAATTAACCAGTCACGTACTCACCAGACACTTGATACCCCAAGGTCACCACCATAATGTCAGGAAAGGACCCCCATCCTCCGATGGGCCCAACCAACATATCCAACACCGAGTAAGGGACACCCATACCTTCGATGGGCCCCCACCCACAGAATTCCAGCGTAAGGAGGGGCCACCCATAATTCCGATGGGCCCCAACCACATTTCTCCACCATTAGGAAAGGCCACCCACGACTCCGATGGGCCCCACCCAAGAATTTTTTTTTTTTTTTTGAAGGGACACCCATACCTCCAATGGGCCCCACCAACATTTCCCCAGTGAGGAAGTGACACCCGCCCACCGATGGGCCCCCACCAACAGTTGTGCACGGCAGGAAGGGACAAATCCCTCTGATGGGCTCCAACCAACCGCTACCCCACCATCAGGAAGGGACAACCATACCTCCGAGGGGCCCAGCCCCCCCGACATCCACCGCTACTAAGGTACACCCATACCCCCAAAGGGCCTCGACCCACAATCGTCCACCGGTAGGAAAGGACCCCCATCCTCAAATAGGCCCGACCCAGTGCAGAAGGGACCCACGTACCTCCGATGTGTCCAACCTACCCCCTTCCTAAACTCAGGAGGGGCACCCATACCCCGCTGGGCCCCCCCTAAGTCCCCAACGTAATAAGGAAAGACCAAATCCATGCCACCAATGGGTACCAAACCCCCCCATCCTGTACCAAGCAGTAAGGGGCCCCCACACCTCAGACTTGCCCCCAATCCACCGGTTTATGACCGTTGGAACGGAAACCCCCACTCCCCCCACAACCCACCGTGGCATTTCCCAGATAGGAAAGGACCCCATTTGTACCAATAGGATCGGGCCACCCCGCCTCAGATGGGTCCAGCCCCACCTATTGTCCATGGGTCCCCTCACCCCGTCAAGATGCCCACTGTTATCAATCACCGACCCACCCCAGCCAGGAAGGGGCACCCAATTCAGATGGGCACAAACCCCCCGCCTCTACCGAGGCAGAAAGGGGCAAATAAACCCCCTCAGGGCCCCACTCGCTACTGTCCCCTAGGCATGGCGATACCTCCATACCCCCGAGGGGGCCGGCCCTCCAGCCCTTCCCATGTGGACCCCCGCCCCGGGGTAAAACTCCCACCTAATCGCTAAAGCCAGCACCGAAGAGGGAAAATCCTGCAAGCGCCCACTGTACCGCCGCATTCCCACATCGTGTTCCCCGTTCGCCGTACCCCAGCTGTCTATGCCCCACGTCCCAAGCCTCCAGGCACTCCGTGCCCCAGCCCCCACCTTCCACAGGTGACCCTAGAACCCCAAGTAAGGCGCGCTTCGTGGGGCCCTCACCAGCACCCACCCTGCCTCGTAGGTCAGAGGCAGATAAAAAACCCCCAGCCACCTGAGCACTAGCCGCCTCCAGCCCCCGCGCACCCCCCTACATAACCAGGCTACCGATGGGCCCCCCAGCCCTCTATCCGGAAACCCCCATGCTCCCATATCCACCCTGGCTTGTGCGCGAATGTGGGCCAAAAGCACCCGGGGAAAACCCCCACGCAAACCCGACCGCGTGTCCAGCCCCTTATGCCGCGGCCTGGGCCCCCCCTATACCGATCCCCTCCGCTAACACACAGTCCGCCAAAAATTAAAAAAGTGTGAAAGGCATCACCCAGCAGCCTGGTGCGAGTCCCACCAGCCGAAGGTCCCGCCGATCTTCTCCGGGGCTCTACCTCCTCTTCTGACACCGACCATGCATCTCCCTCGAAAGTTGCTCCAACTGTCCGTCCCCCAGCGATCCGCAGCCCTCCTGGGGAAGCCTCCCAGGATGCCGAGCATCCGCGCGGCCGTTGCCTCCGCCTCCTCGCGCCGTAACTCCATCGCTGGGCCTGGGCATGGCTGAGTGGGGGGGGGCACCCCTGTCCCCCATCAGTCGCAACCACTGATCAGTGCGTTGCAAGCCACCGGCCAGGCAGCGCAGGCCCGATGTCCGCTGCAGTAGTCATCAGTCCAGTAAGTCTGTGGGTGCCGAGCTCCGCCCCCCTGCCGACTCACTGCCAGGGGGGGGTTGAGGGAGCCCGCGCGTTCCTCTCGCCGCAGTGTGGGGGGGGACCCCCATCCTCAAATAGGCCCGACCCAGTGCAGAAGGGAAGAAGGGACCCACGTACCTCCGATCAGTGCGTTGCAAGCCACCGGCCGGGCAGTGCAGGCCCGATGTCCGCTACAGTAGTCATCAGTCCAGTAAGTCTGTTGGTGCCGAGCTCCGCCCCCCTGCCGACTCACTGCCAGGGGGGGTTGAGGGAGCCCGCGCGTTCCTCTCGCCGCAGTGGGGGGGGGGGGCGCAAAAACTGCCCAGGTCCCCCGATCGCCCGCCTACCACTAGACGGTGTGGGGGGGGGCTGTGCACCCGAGGCGGCCTCCGGAGAGCGAACGGCCGCCGGCCATGGTCTCCACCAAAGCCCCGCCCCGCCGCCACCCCGCCAGCGGCGTACCACACGTGCTCCTGTAAGATCGGGACCGGGTGCCGCCACCGCCGCTCACCCCACCGTCCCCGGAGGCCACACATCGCCGAGTGCCGTTGGGGGGGGGGGGTTAGGATCCCCCATCCATGTGCACCACGGGCAGCACCCTTCCGGCGTTGTCCCTGGGAAAAGTCCTGTGAGAGGGGCTCCAGCGGCACTGGTCTGCCAGCACGCGGGGACTCCTTCACATGCCGCCTACCGTTCCGCCGCCATCCAGCCCTCCGTGCCGACGATCCCGACCGAGCAAGGCTCCTCCAAGCTTTCTCCTGCACGCTGACTGATGCCTGGGGGAGGAGCCAGCTCCTTTTTACTCTCCTATCCCCTCCTCCCCAGTCTCCTCCAATCATGCGAGCCCTCGCACTTCTGGCACCCTGTTAACTCAGTCATGCCCAGCCCTACGCTATTTCTTCATTTTATTTGTTTTCGCTCCGGGCTTTCCTTTTTATTCTTGTTGGGAAGCTGTAACTCGTAATGCTTAGGGAATCTGGTGAGACTACCTCTGAGCAGAAAAGGAGCATGACCGCTAGCTTGAGACACTTCCCCAGGTTGGATGAACCCAAAAAAACTAAGATAAATAGCTGCCTTGAACACTATGCTGGGACCTGTGCCGAAAGGGGACGGAGACAGTACGTCCGACAAATCGGACATACCCCCTACCTTATAAATAGACCTGATCTGGCGGCCATTTTACATTCTGTCTTATGTGAGTGTAGGGATAGGACGCTGTGTGGAGCAGGGAGAGACTGTAGTGACACAAATCACTAGCTATTAGGTCCACAAAAGTCCTTTTAAGGACTGGTATAGGTGTAGTACAGTATATAGGGTTCAGTGCACTACTGTGCTTGTGATTGCAGCTGTCTTTTGTCAGTGTAGGAACAGGACGCTGTGTGGAGCAGGGACAGTCAGTTTAATCACTAGCTATTACTATTAGGTCCACAAAGGTCCTTTTAAGGACTTGTATAGGTGTACAGTATATAGGGTGCTGGTGCACTGCTGCTGACTGCTGCCCGATTCTGCAGCTGTCTTTTATCAGTATAGGGACCGAGGGACAGTCTGCAAATCACTAGCTACTAGGTCCACAAAGGTCCTTTTAAGGACTGGTATAGGTGTACAATATATAGGGTTGTGGTGCACTGCTGTGCTGCAGATTACTGCTCATTTTTGCAGCTGTCTTTTATCAGTGTAGGGGCTGAGGGACAGTCTGCAAATCACTAGCTACTAGGTCCACAACGGTCCTTTTAAGGACTGGTATAGGTGTACAATATATTGGGTTGTGGTGTGCTGCTGTGCTGCAGATTACTGCTCGTTTCTGCAGCTGTCTTTTATCAGTGTAGGGACAGAGGGACAGTCTGCCAATCACTAGCTACTAGGTCCACAAAGGTCCTTTTAACCAGTTGCCGACCGCCGCACGACGATGTACGTCGACAGAATGGCACGGGCAGGCATATGGGCATACATGTACGTCCCTGCCTTCCTGCGGGTGGGGGGCCCGATCGGGCCCCCCCCCGGTGCCAGCGGCGGTCGGAATTCGTTCAGGAGCGATCCGGGATGAGAGAGCGGCCATTCATTCATGGCCACCCCCTCGCGATCGCTCCTGACGAATGGAAGTGCAGCGTGACATCACTTCCTCTCCTGTAATGTAAACACAGGCAGAGGAAGTGATGTAATCTCTCCTCCGTGTCCGTATTTTTCATTCCGGCACCGAGGAGAGAGGATCGGTGAGTTGCACCAACACTACACTACACAGTAGAACATGCCAGGCACACTCTCACCCCCCCCTCACCCCCCGATCACCCCCCCAATCACCCCTGCACCCCCAGTCACAGTGACACCAATTGCATTTTTTTTTTTTTTGCATTGGTGTCATTTGTGACTGTAATAACTGTTAGGGCAGTTAGGGTTAGCCCCCTTTAGTTCTAGGGTACCCCCCTAACCCCCCCAATAAAGGTTTAACCCCGTGATCACCCCCCGTCGCCAGTGTCACTAAGGCTGGGTTCACATTGCAGCGGTTTATGAGAACGGATGTGATTCGCACCGCACTGCAGTGCAAATCACATCCTATTTCTGTGCGATTCGAGTTCAGCCATACAGATAATATGGCTAAATTCGCATCGCACCCGCCACACCCGCCGCAAACTCGCACGGGACCCTTTTTTTGGTCCGCAGCAGAATCGGATCACACCATGCGATCCGATTCCTGTCCGAGTTTGCAGATCGCACTGCGATATGCGAACTGATCTGGGGGTTTCATTAACATTTCACTGACACTCCCAGCAGTTCGCATAGGGCAGTGTGATGCGGGAACCCGCCGCGGATTTGTGGCGTTCCCGCATCGCTCCAGTGTGAACCCAGCCTAATAAGCAATCGTTTTTCTAATCGCTGTATTAGTGTCACAGGTGACGCTAGTTAGGCAGGTAGGTATTTAGGTTCGCCGCAGCTTTTTATAGCGCCAGGGACCCCCATATACTACCGCATAAAGCCCCCTGATTGCCCCCTAGTTAACCCTTTCACCAGTGATCACCATATAACTGTTACAGGTGACGCTGGTTAGTTAGTTATTTTTTTTTATAGTTTCAGGGCACCCGCCATTTATTACCTAATAAAGGTTTAACCCCCTGATCACCCGGCGGGTGATATAAGTTTGAGGGTCAGATAAGGTCTGCGTCGCCCCAGGCAGCATCAGGTTAGTGCCAGTACCGCTAACACCCACGCACAAAGCATACACCTCCCTTAGTAATATAGTATCTGATCAGATCTATATTAGCGTCGCCAGCAGTTTAGGTTTCCCAAAACGCATTGTTAGCGGCATCAGCCCAGATACCTACTAGCACCTGCGTTTAGCCCCTCCGCCAAGCCCAGACCAGCCCACCCAAGTGCAGTATCGATCGATCACTGTCACTTACAAAACACAACACGCATAACTGCAGCGTTCGCAGAGTCAGGCCTGATCGCTGCGATCGCTAACAGTTTTTTTTGTAGCGTTTTGATACAGTCGCTGACAGCCTAGGTGCTTTTTTACCTGTGAGTCTCACTAGTGTACCCCTAAATTTAGGGGTGTCTACTTTCCAAAATGGGGTCATTTGGGGGGGGGGGGGGGGTTGTGCCATCTTGGAATGTTATGGCCTTCAAAACTGCGATAGGTAGTGAGGGGTAAAATCAAAAATTTACACCCTTAGAAATCCTGAAGGCAGTGCTTGGTTTTCGGGGCCCCGTACGTGGCTAGGCTCCAAAAAAATCCCACACATGTGGTATCCCCGTACTCAGGAGAAGCAGCAGAATTTATTTTGGGGTGTCATTTCACATATGCCCATGGCATGTGTGAGCAATATATCATTTAGTGACAACTTTGTGAAAAAAAAAAAAAGTTTGTAATACTCCCGCAACTTGTGGCAAAATATAAAATATTCCATGGACTCATCATGCCTCTCAGCAAATAGCTTGGGGTGTCTACTTTCTAAAATGGGGTCATTTGTGGGGGTTTTGTGCCATCTTGGCATTTTATGGCCTTCAAAACTGTAATAGGTAGTAAGGAGTGAAGTCAAAAATTTACGCCCTTAGAAAGCCTGAAGGCGGTGCTTGGTTTTCGGGGCCCCGTACGCGGCTAGGCTTCCAAAAAGTCGACCACATGTGGTATCCCCGTACTCAAGAGAAGCAGCAGAATGTATTTTGGGGTACAATTCCACATATAACCATGGCGTGTGTGAGCAATATATCATTTAGTGACAACTTTGTGTAAAAAAATAAATACATTTTTTTTTTGTCATTATTCAATCGCTTGAGGCAAAAAAATAAAATATTCAATGGGCTCAACATGCCTCTTATCAATTTCCTTAGGGTGTCTACTTTCCAAAATGGGGTCATTTGGGGGGGTTTTGTACTGCCCTGCCATTTTAGCACCTCAAGAAATGAGATAGGCAGTCATAAACTAAAAGCTGCGTAAATTCCAGAAAACGTACCTTAGTTTGTAGATGTGACAACTTTTGCGCAAACCAATAAATATACAGTTATTGACTTTTTTTTTACCAAAGACATGTGGCTGAATACATTTTGGCCTAAATGTATGACTAAAATTGAGTTTATTGGATTTTTCTAATAACAAAAAGTAGAAAATATCATTTTTTTTCAAAATTTGCAGTCTTTTTACGTTTATATCGCAAAAAATAAAAATCGCAGAGTCAGTCAAATACCTTTAAAAGAAAGCTCTATTTGTGGGAAGAAAAGGACGCAAATTTTGTTTGGGTACAACATTGCATGACCGCGCAATTACCAGTTAAAGCAGCGCAGTGCCAAATTGTAAAAAGACCTCTGGTCATTGACCAGCAAAATGGTCCGGTCTGAAAGTGGTTAAGGACTGGTATAGGTGTACTATTTGGTGTGCAGTATATAGGTGTGTAATACACGTATAAAATACTTGCACATATAGAAAGCATAGTATAGTGCATTTCCACTGTGCAGCATTGTGACTGCTGAGCGGTTCTGCAGTGATACTACAAAGAGTGACAAACGCAATAAAAAAAAGTATTATAACTGGTGTGATAGACCAGTGGCCCCCAAAAACGACAGATTGAAGTGGGGTGTTATATACCTTCTTCCACATACATACTGCACTTCTCTAGAGACTTTTGTAACAGGGTCATTTAAAAAATGACAGAAAGAGGAAGAGGCAGACCGCAGGGGTGGTAGGGGTAGGGCAGGAGCAACAGGCTTGAGCCAAAGTGGCAAATTGCAGAAGGTGCGTGCGATTACGTCAAAGGACGCACCAGACTTGGTTGAGTGGCTCACTCAGCCTTACTCTTCTGCACCCTCCTCATCCTCTCGATCTGCACCCTCTTCTTTACTCCCTGCTGTGTGCACCCCCAAAGACACTACCACCAACACCACCACCATATACCTTCCGCTTGAGTCACAGGAATTATTTTCTGATCCATATCAAGACATTTCTGATGTGGCCATTGGAACACCACAATGGTCCCATAAAGGAAGTATTTCTCACAGAAGGGCATCCCAGAGCTATATGGCCATGTTCAGTGGCAAGTGAATGTATCTCTGGCACACAGTGTCGGTGCCAAGATACATCTGACCACAGACACGTGGTCTAGCAAACACGGGCAGGAAAGGTATATCACTTTTACTGCCCACTGGGTGAACCTTCTGACGGCCGTCAAGCATGTAACCCGTGGCACCAGTGTAGATTTGGTTTTACCGCCACGGATTGCATGCAGGCCTGGCTCTTCTTCTCCTCCTCCTACTCCATCCTCCTCCCTCTCCTCCTCGGCTGACTCCTCCTTTTCCGCTGCTAGTGTCTCTTCCGCTGCTAGTGTCTCTTCAAGCTCCCCAGAACCTATTCGACATGCCAGGTGAGATGTTGCCATGCTGTGCTGTGTCTATTGTGCCTGGAAGCCAAGAGTCACACTGGCCCTGCACTCCTTTCAGCCTTGCATTCACAGGCAGATCAGTTGCTAACACCGCTCAATTTGACAGTTGGTAAAGTGGTGTGTGACAATGGCTTAAACTTGGTCGTGCAGCAATTCATTGTCAAATACCCTGGGGTCCAGGACATCTTGCGGCAGGCAAGGAAAATCTCGGCCCATTTCAGAAGACCTTACAAGGCCATGGCTCGCCTTGCTGACATTCAGCGGCGACACAATCTGCCGGTCAGACATCTTTTTTGCGATTGCCCGACGCGATGGAACTCAACCTTCTATATGCTTGATAGGCTGCTCCAGCAGAAACGTGCAGTTAACGTCTACCTGTATGAACTCTGCGGCAGAACAGGTTCTGTGGAGCTTGTTTTGTTTTCACCGCGCCAGTGGCTGCTCATGCGCGACGCATGCAGACTTCTGTGGCCATTTGATGAGATCACCAAACTGGTCAGTCGCAGCCATGGCGCCATCAGTGACATGGTACCTTATGCCTTCTTTATGGAGCGTGCATTGCGTCGTGTCTTTGATTAAGCCGTGGAGGAGCAGGAGCGGGAAGATGAGGAAGTCGCAATGCTGGATGAATTCCCAGGGGGGGGGCTACTCTGAGACAAGTCAACAACAGGAGTCTGAAGAGGAGTCAGAGGAGGATGGTGCCGGGGCGGATGAGGAGGAGGATCCCTGTTGTTGTGCGTGGACAGGGAGAGGAGAACGAGGAGGATGACATTATCCTGGATGATGAGCAGGAGCCAGGCCACCACACCGCTTCTAGTTTAGTGCAAATGGGGGCCTTCATGCTCCAGTGTTTTAACAGGGACCCCCGTATAAAAAACATAGGGGTCAAGGACCAGTACTGGGTGGCAACGTACTTAGACCCCTGGTACAAACACAAAATGGCGGAAATTTTATCACCGTCACAGAGGGCTGTCAGAATGGAGCACTTACAGGCCTTGCTTCGAGAAATGCTGCATTCTGCTTTTGCGTGTGCTGGCAGAGGAGGAATTCCCACTCCCAGAGAAAGAGTTGCGGCCACCTATCCAACAGTACCTGCAAGAAGAGGGCGGTTTGAAGATCTGTTGGTGACTTCTGATATGAGGTCATTCTTTCAGCCGACCCATCGACAGGTCTCATCCGGATCCAGACCGCCTAGACCGGCAGGTGTCCGACTACATCGGGTTAACGGCCGATGTGGACGCTCTGAGGAGTGATGAACCCCTGGACTACTGGGTGGGCAGGCTTGACCTCTGGTAAGAGCTTGCCCAATTTGCAATGGAACTGTTGGCTTGCACCTCATCCAGTGTCCTGTCCGAAAGGACGTTCAGCACAGCAGGGGGGATCGCGACCGATAAGAGCACTCGCCTAGCTAACGACAGTGTTGACTACCTCACATTTCTAAAAATGAATGAGGCATGGATCTCGGAGGAATTCAACACATGTGACCAGTAGACTATGTATATGCATAACTCTATTAACCATTTATTTAATCAAGCACACAGACCTTTTTTCTACCTTTAGCTCACTTCCTTGTACAAAAAAAGCACACCGTACTAAATGCCCGTACCCTCCTGTTTGAAGAGGTTGAGCGGTGTCATATTTTTGGGTCCCGCAGCGAGTTGCTGGTATCAGTGCTGCTGTCAGTGCTCTCTATCTCGGTGCTGGTGCTAGTGCTCTCTCTCTATCTCGGTGCTGGTGTGGTCTCAGTGCTCTCTATCATGGTGCTGGTGTGGTGTCAGTGCTCTCTATCACGGTGCTGGTGTCAGTGCTCTCTATCTCGGTGCTGGTGTCAGTGCTCTCTATCACAGTGCTGGTGTCAGTGCTCTCTATCTCGGTGCTGGTTTCAGTGCTCTCTCTCTATCTCAGTGCTGGTGTGGTCTCAGTGCTCTCTATCACGGTGCTGGTGTGGTCTCAGTGCTCTCTATCTCGGTGCTGGTGTCAGTGCTCTCTATCACGGTGCTGGTGTCAGTGCTCTCTATCTTGGTCCTCTTGTCAGTGCTCTCTCTATCACGGTGCTGGTGTGGTGTCAGTGCTCTCTATCTCGGTGCTGGTGTCAGTGCTCTCTATCTCGGTGCTGGTATGGTGTCAGTGCTCTCTAACTCAGAGCTGGTGTGGTGTCAGTGCTCTCTATCTCGGTGCTGGTGTCAGTGCTCTCTATCTCGGTGCTGGTGTGGTGTCAGTGCTCTCTATCTCGGTGCTGGTGTCAGTGCTCTCTATTTCGGTGCTGGTGTGGTGTCAGTGCTCTCTATCTCGGTGCTGGTGTCAGTGCTCCCTATCTCAGTGCTGGTGTCAGTGCTCTCTATCTCGGTGCTGGTGTGGTGCTGGTGTGGTGTCATTGCTCTCTATCATGGCGCTGGTGTCAGTGCTCTCTATCTTGGTGCTGGTGTCAGTGCTCTCTATCTCGGTGCTGGTGTCAGTGCTCTCTATCACGGTGCTGGTGTCAGTGCTCTCTATCATGGTGCTGGTGTCAGTGCTCTCTGTCAGTACACTGCTGATTCTTTTGTTTGTTTATTTATTTTTTTCAGCTGGACCACTCACCTTTCCTTTCTGCAGTTAGCGCCACATATTTATTTTTATTTGATTTTATTTGACTGACCATCTACTTGCGCCCCTCATCAAAAAAAGAAAAAAAAAGAAAAGGTCTTTCAATATGGTTTAAACTTAATCCCATCAGGTCACATACCCCTTTCACATATCTTATGGTTTAAACTTTCTCCCATCAGGCCACATACCCCTTTCACATATCTCTATTATCCTTGTCAAAACCTCCATACGGGAACTTAGCTCACCCCCACATCTGTCAACCTCTTTAGCCACACCCACCTGTCAAGTTTAAATCCTGGGGTGCCGATTTTGCTTTGCAATCGCCAACAGCATCACTCCCACTCCTGCAGCACTGTTTCAGTGTTCGTGTTCCTTCCCACCTCCGCCAGTAGTATCCAGCTCTCACAGTCAGCATCACTCTCGCTCCTGTTAAACATAGCCTTGTAAATCTGAGATGAAGATCTGAAATCAGGAGACGCTCTGCTGATTTTATCATCCAATCATGTACAAGCAAAAATGCTGTTTCTAATTTCCTTGCATGTCCCCCTCAGATATACAGCAACTGCACTTCCAAGTGGATTTTCCTTTAGTAAATAAACCCGTTGTTACATGCTACACCCATAAAATATGCTTAGATAGGTGTGCCACAAGTAAGATTCTCACAGACATGCATAAACCTCAGCACAATAATTTAATAATTTTTTTTTAACACTGCCATTACATATGATTTTGTGTACACTCTGTGCCCAATTAACCCCCCCCCCCCCCAACGGTTCATGCTGTGCCCACTGTAATCCCAGGTTATGCTGTGCCCACTATAATTCCTCCCCCCTAGGTTATGCTGTACCCACTATAATTTCTTGTGATAGCAATAAAGTTAATCACAAAAAAGTTTTAAACAAAAGAAATTTAATTTTTTTTTTTAAGTGCCCATGTCCCCCATGCTCACTTGTGAATGCAAAGGCATACATAAGTCACACGCACACACAAACAGTGTGGGGTATTGCTGCTTCAGAGTGAGAGCAATAATTTTAGCTTCAGACCTCCTGTGTAACTCTAAACTGGTAACCTGTAAAGCTGTTAAAAAGCCTAGCCTATGGAGATTTTTAGATACCATAGTTTAGCGGCCATAAGCAATTTTAAAGCGTGACATATTAGGTATCTATTTACTCTGTGTAACATCATCTTTTTTGTATTTTACCCACAAAATTAGTATTATATTATGTTTGTGGGCAATAAAAATCATTAAATTGGAAGTTTAGGGCAAAAATTTAAAAAAAGGGCGAACAGGCAGGAATCATAATGCAGAAGAGACAAAGCATGCCCATCAGTGCCGCTTCATTAGTTCCCATCATTGGCCATCAGTGCAGCCTCATCAGTTGCCATTAGTGCTCATCAGTACAGCCTCATCAGTTGCCATTAGTGCTCATCAGTGCAGCTTCATCAGCAGCTGGGCTGGGTACTCCAGATGCCACATCTCTGGAGCCAAGGTGAGTATAGTTCCACAGTGTATTTAAAAAAAAATACATTTGAAAAAAGCTTGGGGAAAAAGCCTACCGTGTGACATAACATTTATAATATCCACCATTTTGTACAGCAAGGTCAGGAAGTTAAGGGAGGGCCTCCTAGTAACCTGCCTCCTGCACATCCCCTATGACGTGTTTCAGGTGCACTCTGTGACCGCTGTGTCCTCTGGACGCAGTTGATCACAGATCAAGGCAAAGGGTCATTCGTAGCCTCATCAGCACACATCAGGGAAAAAGAAAAAAGACTTATTTGCTAAATGTTATAACAGAAACTAAGAAAACGTTTATTTTTCAAAATGATAGTCTTTTTGTTTAGAAAAAAACAAAAAACCCAGTCTAGCTGTCTAAAAAAATATATATAAAAATGTCAGTTGGGTACAGTGTTGCCTGACCGTGCAATTGTCATTTAAAGTGCAACTGCGTTGAAAGCTGAAAACTGGCCTGGGAAGGAAGGGGGTGAATGTGCCCTGTATTGAAGTAGTTAAAACATAAAACATATATAATGTTCAAGGGTTCTAAGTAATTTTCAAGCACAAAACATGTAGATTTTTACATTTAAGTGCCATAATTGGCCTGAGAGTCAAGTGGTTAAAATAGCTGTTCCCTGACAATTAAATTTAAAAAAAAACAGTTTTGCATTGCTACGTGTTCCCCAGGGCAGTACTCAGCCCATTATGCCTTATATGAGGCAGAGTTCAAAGTTAAGACGGACAACAATCCACTCAATTACATCCTCACAACTACCAAGTTAGAGGCCTCAGAGCATTGCTGGTTGGCAGCCTTGGCTGGATTTAGTTTTAGCCTAAAGTAATGACCAGGAGTTGGAAACAGAGATGTTGATGCCCTGTCCTGAAGGTCAAACAACACTGAAGCCACAGAAGAAGGGTGAACTCACCCATAGCAAGAAATAAGGATGAGCCAAACACCCCCGGTTTGGACTTGCACCAGAACTTGCAAACAGGCAAAACGTTTGTACGAGCGCTCAAACACCGTTAAAGTTTGTGGGACATGAACATGAAAAATCAAAAGTGCTAATTTTAAAGGCTTATATGCAAGTTATTGCCATAAAAAAGTGTTTAGGGACCTGCATACTGCCCCAGGGGACATGTATCAATGCAAAAAAAAGTTTTAAAAACAGCCGTTTTTTTAGGAGCAGTGATTTTAATGATGCTTAAAGTGAAACAATAAAAATGAAATATTCCTTTAAATATCGTGCCTGGGAGGTGTCCTTAGTATGCCTGTAAAGTAGCACATCTTTCCAGTGTTTAGAACAGTACCGCAGCAAAATGACATTTCGAAAGGAAAAAATTTAATTCAAAACTGCTTGCGGTTGTAATGAATTGTTAGATCCCAGCAATATACATAAAAATCATTGAAAAAAATGGCATGGGGACCTGGTCCTGCCCCAGGAGACATGTATCAATGCAGAAAAAGTTTTAAAAATTGCAGTTTTTTCAGGAGCAGTGATTTTAATAATGCTTAAAGTAAAACAATAAAAATGAAATATTCTTTTAAATATCATGCCTGAGGGGTGTCCTTAGTATACCTGTAAAGTAGTGCATCTTTCCCATATTTACAACAGTACCACAGCAAAATTAAATTTCTAATGGAAATTTTTTTTATTTAAAACTGCTCGTGGCTGTAATGAATTGTCGGATCCTCGCAATATACTGTACATAAAAATAATTGAAAAAAAATGGCATGGGTTCCCCTCCAGTCCATTACCAGGCTCTTTGGGTCTGGTATGAATATTAACCACTTGCAGACCGGACCATTTTGCTGGTCAAAGACCAGACCACTTTTTGCGATTCGGCACTGCGTCGCTTTAACTGACAATTGCTCGGTCGTGCGACGTGGCTCCCAAACAAAATTGAAATCCTTTTTTTCCCACAAATAGAGCTTTCTTTTGGTGGTATTTGATCACCCCTGCGGTTTTTATTTTTTGCGCTATAAACAAAAATAGAGCGACAATTTTGAAAAAAACGCATTATTTTTTACTTTTTGTTATAATAAATATCCCCCAAAAATATATAAAAAAACATTTTTTTCCCTCAGTTTAGGCCGATACGTATTCTTCTACATATTTTTGGTAAAAAAAATCGCAATAAGCGATTATTGATTGGTTTGCGCAAAAGTTATAGCGTTTACAAAATAGGGATAGTATTATAGCATTTTTATTAATAATTTTTTAGTATTTTTTTTTTACTAGTAATGAAATCAGCGATTTTTAATGTGACTGCGACATTGTGGGGGACCCATCTGACATTTTTGATACATTTTTGGGACCATTGTCATTTATACAGTAATCACTGCTATATAAATGCAGTGATTCCTGTGTAAATTACACTGACAGTGAAGGGGTTAACCAGTGGGTGGCAATGTAGGGGTTAAGTGTTCCTAGGGGTGTGTTACTAACTGTGGGGGGGTTGGGCTTTCATTTAGTGAACACTGATCTCTGCTCCAATCACATGGAGCAGAGATCAGCATCACTAGTTGCTAGGCAGAATGGAGAAATGCTGTTTACTCGGCATTTCCTCCATTCGGCCGCTCCGTGAGACGATCGCAGGGATGCCCGCGACCGGACTCACGGGGGTCCCGACCAGCGTGGGAGCGCGCCGCCGGCGGCGCGCTTCCGATGGCAGGGCGGCATTGAATATTGGACGTACCTGTACGCCAATATGCCTGCCCGTGCCATTCTGTCGACGTACATCGTCGTGCACTGGTCGGGAAGTGGTTAAGGGGAGCCCCAAACCAAATTTTTTTTTAAAATGTATTGGGGTCCCCCAAAATCCATACCAGGCCCTTCAGGTCTGGTATAGAAATTAAGGGGAACCCTGTGCCAAATAAAAAAAAATGGCATAAGGGTTGCCCCCAAAATCCACACCAGACCCTTCAGGCCTGGTATGGATTTTAAGGGGAACCCTGCACCAATTTTTTTAAAAAAATGGCGTGGGGCCCCCCAATATCCATACCAGACCCTTATCTGAGCATGCAACCTGGCAGGCCCCAGGAAAAGCGGGGGATGAAAGAGTGCCCCCCATCTTGAACCATACTAGACGACGTGCCCTCAACATGGGGAGGGTGCTTTGGAATAGCCCCCAAAGCACCTTGTCCCCATGTTGATAGGGACAAGGGCCTCATCCCCACAACCTTGCCTGGTGGTTATGGGGGTATGCTGACAGGGGGCTTATCGGAATCTGGAGCCCTCTTTAACAAGGGGTCCCCCAGATCCCAGCGCCCCATGTGAATTGGTAATGGGGTACATTGTACCCCTACCATTTCACAAAAGAAAGTGTCAAAATCCTAGTGGAAGTGAGTTATACCTATGAGGGAGCAGTTCTGATGAAGCCATTATCACAGTACACATATTCACAACTAGGGATGAGCCGAACACCCCCTGGTTCAGTTCAGTTCCGATTCGGTTCTCACCAGAACCTGTGAACGGGCCGACAATTTGCGTGTATTTAGAACCCTGTTAAAGTCTATGGGACTCGAACATTCAAAATCACAAGTGCTAATTTTAAATGCTAATATGCAAGTTATTGTCCTAAAAAGGGTTTGGGGACCCGGCTCCTGCCCCAAAAAAAAGTTTTAAAAACAGAAGTTTTTTTTGGGAGCACTGATTTTAATGACGCTTAAAGTGAAAAAAAAGTGAAATATTCCTTTAAATATTGTGCCTGGGGGTATCTATAGTATGCCTGTGAAGTGGCACGTGTTTCCCGTGTTTAGAACATTCCCTGCAGAAAATGACATTTCTAACGAAAAAAAGTCATTTAAAACTGCTTCCGGTTTTAATGTAATGTCTGGTCCCGGCAATATGGATGAAAATCATAGAGAAAAATGGCATGGGTACCCCCCTGCCCATTACCAGCCCCTTTGGGTCTTGTACGGATATTAAGGGGAACCCCGTACCCAAATTAAAAAAGGAAAGGTGTGGGGCCCCCAGGCCCTATATACTCAGAACAGCAGTATACAGGCGGTGCAAACAAGACAGGGACTGTCTAGGTTTGTTGTTAAGTAGAATCTGTTTGTAATTTTGAACTGGCAAATTTTTAAAGTGTAGCTCCAGTCAAAAAATCTAATTTTAAGCTTTTTGAAAAACATAGGGAAGGGTTATCAGCCCTGTAACATTTTTTTTTTTGCTGTCTGTGTACCACTTCAGAAGATTTCACTTCACTTTCTGTCCCAGTGACAAATGTTTTTTGAAAATGTGGGGTTTTTAGTAAACCAAGGATTGGGATAAAGCATCAGTGGAGAGGAGACACGTTTTTGCTGTCAGTGGCCATACAGCGTCATATGGCCCTTAGTGGCCTTTTATAGAGGTGAGAGGCTGGGGGAAACGAGGGGTGCACAAATGAAGCACTGAAGTGTCAATTATTGGTGGATTGTCACAGTTTGGAGCTTTCTACACCTTTTCACTGCATGGACGTTTTGGATTTTCACTGTCTGGGATTTTTATTCTGAACAGCACTTTGTTTATATGATCACTATATTGCTGTGATATATGGACATTTTTATATTTTGCACTTTATTTGCGGATTGCACCTAAGAGATTATTGCACAATATATTTATAAGTGTGTTTATTATTGCACTTTATGCGGTCTTTGCACATTAGTATTTGCACATTGATTGTATTGTTTGCACATTGCATATTTTGCACGTATTTATTTATTTAGTTTTTGTCTTTGTAGTTTATTGTAAATTATTTTTGTTGATAGGTAGCGCCACATACTATTTTTTCACAGCAATTGGGGTAGCTTTAGGTGTACACTGTGCAGGTGGCACAATACACTGACTGTAATTGCTGCAGCAGCTGCCTGTGGTATAGGATCAGCAGAACACCAGAAATTGGGGTAGCTTTAGATGTACACTGTGCAGGTGGCACAATACACCGACTGTAATTGCAACAGCTTCAAAGGAAATTCAAAGATATTGTCTCTCTGTCTATCTCTCTCCGCCGACGCAACACACTATGCAAGGCCGCTGAATAGGCGGTCTTATATAGTTTGGGCCGTGTACTAAACCCCTGAGCCATAATTGGCCAAAGCCACCCTGTACAGACAGCGCTGTGATTGGCCAAGCATGCGGATCATAGTGCCAGCAGTGAATTATGGGCCATGACATGCCACTCAAATTTGGCACGAATGGCCCATAATGTTTGGAATTCGCCACACGAAGCTCATCCCAATCCACAACACACAAGTGCAGCAGACCACTATATCACAGAGTGGGATACTTCCATGTTTCCACTTGGCCAACTGCTGAGATCACATGGGCTCAATTATCACTACTATTCTGGTGACACTCAGATATGCAGCCACACTAAATCAGATTCTACTGTTTCTCTCCTATCTTCTCTAAACGAAATCAGATCAAATTTAAAAACTTTTTTCCTTAGACAAGCTTTCACGCAATTGTCCCTGTTTGTCCTTTGTTTTATCGTGTGTATTTCTTGTGTTTTCTTTCTAAAGTGTTTTGAGAAGTTACCTTTAAAGGCGCTATATAAAATACATTTTATTAACATTTTTATTCCTAATGCCTCATACATATGATCAAACAATCCGGTGGAAAAGTCCGGCGGACTCAAGTCCGCCAGACAACCCCCCCCGTGTGTGGGCTCCGGCGGACTCTTTTACCCAAAAGTCCGGCGGACTACGAAAGTATTTTTGCACTCCAATCTGTACGCCGGACTCGCATTTCGTCGGACAAACCTGTCGTGTGTGTGCCAGTTCGCCGTACTTTTGAAATGAACGGACTTTTCCCCGCCCGGAGAAAAGTCCGCTCATTTTGACCGTGTCTCCAGGTAGCCGGGGCCAGCGAAGGAGGCGTCGCTGGCCCCGTCACCTGGTATGGAGTTAAAGGGGAATCCCTACACCGAAAAATCGGCGTGGTGGCCCCCCCAGGTCCATATCAGACCCTTATCCGAGCACGCTACCCGGCCGGCCAGGAAAGGGGGTGGGGATGAGCAAGTGCCCCTCCCCTCCTTAGCCGTACCAAGCCGCGTGCCCTCAACATGGGGGGTGCCTTTGGGAAGAGGGGCCGTGCGCCCCCCCAACCCAAAGCACCTTGTCCCCATGTTGATGAGGACAAGGGCCTCTTCCCGACAACCCTGGCCGTTGGTTGTTGGGGTCTGCGGGCGAGGGGCTTATCGGAATCCGTGAGCCCCCTTTAATAAGGGGACCCCAGATCCCGGCCCCCCACCCTATGTGAATGAGTATGGGGTACAATGTACCCCTACCCATTCACCTGTAAAAAAAGTGAAAAAAAAAACAACACACAAGGGTTAAAATAGTTTATTGCACAGCTCCGGGGGTATTCTTCCATCTTCGGGGGTCTTCTCGCCGGACTCCCCTGCTATCTTCTGCCAGCTCTTTTACTAGCAGAGGAGCCCAGCTTTCTTCTTCGCCGCCACCCTCTTCTTCCGACTTCGGGGGTCTTGTCCCCTCTTTGGTTCTTCTTGCCGGGCCACCGCGCCTTCTTCTAGCCTTCTGTCGCCGCTGCCGCCATCTTCTGTTCTTCTATTCTTCTTCTTCTCATCAATATGGGGACAAGGTGCTTTAGGGTGGGGGGGCCGCACGGCCCCCCTTCCCCAAGGCACCCCCCCATCTTGAGGGCACGCGGCCTGGTACGGCTCAGGAGGGGGGGTGCTTGCTCGTCCCCACCGCCTTTCCTGGCCGGCCGGGTAGCGTGCTCGGATAAGGGTCTGATATGGACCTAGGGGGGACCCCCACGCCAATTTTTCAGCGTAGGGATTGCCCTTTAACTCCATACCAGGTGACGGGGCCAGCGACGCCTCCTTAGCTGGCCCCGGCTACCTGGAGACGCACTCAAAATGAGCGGACTTTCCTCCGCGTGTGTGGGCGAGTCCATTCATTTCAAAAGTACAGCGAATAGTCCGTCAGACTTAGTACGCCCTATTAGTCTGCCGCAAAAGTACCGTGTGTGGGCAGGTAGCTTGTTCGGAAGGTCCGGCGGACAGTCTGCTACGTGTGTACACGGCATAAGATGTATTCAACACAACTGTGGTGGGAATTTTCACCAACTGCATTTTGTGTTAGGAATATTCATAAAATAAGTGTCATGGTTATGCAGTGATCTTCCTGTGTTTGCTTACCTCCCCTCATGTGTTCAGACTAGAGGCCAGCCACTTCCACCTGGTGGTTTTTATAACCTCTCCTCTAAGCATGGCTCCACCCCAGGTCCTATCAGGGAGCCTATATTAACCTGTGCACTGCAGGCCATCAGTGCTGATCAACCATATTCCTTTGTGTGTTAGCTTCCTGTTTCCTGCCGTGTGCTCTGCTACTGTTTTCCGTTACCGACTTTGGCGTGTCTTGACTATCCTTGTTTGCCTGTGATCCTGACCATTTGGCATGTACCCGACTATTCTTGTCTGCTTGTGGCCCCGACCTTGGCTTTGTCCCTCACCATCCCTATCCTCCTGTTGCCTACTGTGGGTGTGAGCTGGGGGACCCTGGGGGTCGCGACCTGGAGCCAGTTCCCGCCAAGTCCATCCTCACCACCAGAGGTGTTGGTGAACACCTGCTGGCTCTTAGACTCCGCGCCCCAGGGAATCTTACGCTCTGACCCCAGTGGGATCTGTCCCCCGTCTGCAGCAGTCAGCCGTAGGGTCCACAACCTTGCGGTGCACTCCTGATCCCTACGGTGTGCACCTGTCACCTCGCCTCAAGGTGACCTGACAATAAGTTTAGTTAGTTTGAAACTAAAATTAATGCTTTTTTGGGGACCAAAGACATTCATGGGAGGGAATGTATAGCCCTGGCTATCAGCCCTTTAGGTTACAGGAACCGCACAGCTCAGGCATTCTGTAGCTGCATGGCCACAGAGCTGCATGACAGCCTGTGCCTTCTTCCTCACAATGATAGTATAGTGTGGCAAGGAGAGGTAGGAATGTGATTGGCCACATTGGCAGCCTGGATGTACGTCCCACCCAACACACAAGTTCAAGGGAGATAGTATGTAACAGAGGACAGTCTGCAGAAAAAGAAGGCTTCAGAAAGCCCCACAAAAGGACTGTTTGGAGTGCAAAGGAGGAGGGTTGAAGGAAGGCTGAAAAGAGATAGAGACACTTTGTAGGGAAAGACAACCCCAAGGTATCAGAGCACATACTGCTCATATATTTATACACATTTTTATATTCATTTACAGATGTTTTCATTCACAAACCATGCACACACATGGATATTGGTGGGGTCCACTCCCCCAATCACACTTCACCCTTCAGGATTCCCCGTTGCTTTTCCATTGTTTTTGCCACCTCTGCTCCCGTGGGAGACAACTGTCCACAGCTTCGCCGTGGCATCCACCGCCGCACTCCACGTTCATTGTTGACCTGTAAGTATGGGTGAATGTTCCATCATTCCCCCTTCCCCATCTTATGTGTGTTCAGTTTACTTACTGTTCACCTTTCAATTTTTTAGACATCTCTACAGTGTCTGCTCCTGATGAGTGACAGTTAGTCACGAAACGCGTCGAGCTATAGATGCTACAATCATGGTTATGCATCCAGTTGTTTGAACCAACAATGCTGCTACCTTATGTTTACAGTCAGTGACTATTTTATCACTATTGTATGGGACGTCATATACAATTGTATCTTATGTTTACGTATTTATATTGCATATTATAAATTATGCAACTCAACTTTAGATGGCTTGCGGGTCTCAATGTATCTCTGTTCCAGTAATGTATTGTATTGTATGTTGTATTTATGGAATAAAATTAATTTTGATAACCTTTAGTGCCTCCTTGCTCTCCAGCTGTATGCTTCACTCAAAGTCCTAAACCCTTTCTCTCTTTTTGCTGGGTAAAAGCCAGGATGGAGGTACCTCTGATTTCTACTTCAGAGGCCTCATTTAAAGTCCCAAACTCTTTTCTTTTTCAAGGTATCAGAGCAGTGGGGACCCATGAGGTAAACAAGGAAGAGGGTACAAGTCAGGAAAAAAAGGGAAAATTGCAGACTGACACCCTCAGATTGCAGACTGGCACCCAATTTCTTGACTGACACCCTAATAGTTATGCCAGTAGCACAAAGGCCAACAGAAAGATAGCTATAGCCAGAAACTGTGAGGCCTACCTCCTGTCTGCTACACTGTGATGGATTCAGTGCTATCTACCTTTTCTGCACTTTTATCCAGCCTACAGGAGGGTTCATCATAGGACAGACTGTTGTCCAGAAGATATTTGAATAAAATCTGAGTTGTGAGAGATGTTTGGCCACCCTTATGTGTATTGAAAGTGTTTGCTGTCACTGGCACTCTCTGGAGCTACATAGTTACATAGTTAGTAAGGTTGAATAAAGACACCAGTCCATCCAGTTCAACCTGAGTGACAATTGTCATTATCCCTATACCTTGTCTCTCATTAAGATGTCATCTATTATTTATTATTTAAGGTACACATATATCGCTGTCAATTAATGCAGCGCTCCACACATACATCGCACACTCACATCAGTGCCTGCCTTCAAGGAGCCCACAATCCAAGGTCCCCAACTAACATTCATATACTAGGGCCAATTTTTGGACAGAAGCCAATTAACCTACAAGCATGTCTTTGGAATGTGGGAGGAAACCGGAGTACCCGGAGGAAACCCACACAGGCACAGGGAGAACATGCAAACTCCAGTCAGGTAGTGCCGTAGTTGGAATCAGAACCAGCGACCCTTTTTAGGTGAGAGTGCTACCCACTACACCACTGTGCCGCCTGAGCTCTCCCCATCTGCATCACTTTTTTTCAACCTAGTAGTCTAGTAGAGCCTATTAACAGTAGGTAGGCCGCACTGTTAATGGCATTCTCTTAAATTCTTAAATTTAGGGTAATTTGCTACTGTGTTATTTCATTGGTATCAGCAGGGTCATTCCTCCTCTCATCTCCCTAGCACATTTTGTCAAGGCCAATCACAGGGGATAAATTAAGAAATATGCAATATAATTTGTTGTAACTTTATTTCTGTGGTTGGTGAGAGAATGTAGGTTACCTTATTATTGTTTAAACTGTTTAAGGATTACTTCCCCTGCAGGGCTTACTGCCTAAATAAAGCCTATATTTCACTACTGGTGTGTTTATGAGCTGCCTAGGCCATTTAGGGGCAGGTCACCACTGGGATTGGCATGACCAAATAATTCAGCAGTTGCTTAGGCAACCATTGCTGCACTATAATAAATTATTGTTCAGTTATACTTAGCAATGGGTTTTTAATGGGGATGTTAACTCCTTGTTTCTAGTTTAAGACAATACAGACAATCAAGGTACAGTTGATGTGTGAATTTTAAAAGTATTTTTAGTAGGCTGAAATATTTTATAGCTTTATAATCAGCACCCATCTTTAATTTTAAAGGGTATAAATATTATTAATTTATTAGCTAATAATTTACTTTAATTCAGTTTAAGCTCTAGTTAACCCTTGTAGATATCGCATTAGACTTTGTGCTTTGCTCATTACATTTTGAAAATGTGAAGTTTCCTACTAAAAATATTGTATCCAGTTGTAATTGTTAAAATGTATTACTGTTATTTTTTTGGTAGAAAAATTGTTTGAAGGTATAAAGGATATAAAGAAACGCAACAAGATTATAACATGCTTAAAATATTGTTTTATTTAAATCAAATTCTATACTCCGGAGATGAAAACATTATCCTCTAGATCCAATGACCCGCAAGAAAGACTATAGACACCTATCACAATTTTCCACTCAAACAAATAAATACAGCAAAGTTCCCATCCTTAGAAACTAAATGTTTAGGAATGAAAATTTAAACAAAAATAAAAAAGTACAATCTTTATGCTCACCCATTAGTGAAATCTCGTTTTAGTTAAATAGATTTATCTAAATATATTTAGTTTGTAAACAGAATAACATTTTCTAAAAGTGACAGTATATTTGCCTTCATTTAATGAAATGCAAACATTGGACCTGAGGTTGTATTACCTAACTGTTAATCAGGGCTTTAGCAATTTAACTACACAACACATATAAAATGCCTTGTATGCTAAATCTACCAATCTAAATATTCTCTACATTTGCTTTAAGTTATTAAAATAATAATAATAAAAATAAAATCTCTCTATAGAAGAGTTGTTCAACAACTTTTTATAATGGGAAAATAGACACTAAAATAATAATATACCATAGACGCTGTATGCAAGGATGAAAGGATACTTGCTGTGTCAAAGTTTATGATAGGAAGCACAATTTATATTAAAGCAAAGCTTGTTTAAAAAACAACCCAGCAATACTTAGAAGTCCCATGCCATATTTAAAATGGAAGGGCAGTTGGAGACTTCGTTGAAGAGATGTTGGCAGTGAGGAAGCAAAGCAGGGCCCAGTGGTAGAGGGTAATCTCCAGAGTATGTAGATGTTGGTTAATATTTGGTTATAGTTCATATTTTAAAAGTTCTCTTTCATCTGTATACGTGTATCTGTACTCAGGTCATTGTTCAGTTGATTTTTTGCTGCTGTTGTTCCTGATTGACTTGTTGCTGTTCTTCCTGTGATGTGGAGGTTTGACTGTCCTTATCACATTCTGTGGTGGTACAACCACACTCTTCAGCGTAGAGGTAGGTGTAAACAGTACTTGTTTTATCCAGACATTTCAGATTCACTTGCTTCTTGCTTGTTTTTACGTCCTGACAACAGCTACACTTGTGTTCCATTTTGTTAGATTTAGCAGAGTACCTGAAAAGATCAAATTGTGAGACTGTGAGTAATAATTCTTTTTAGAGAGACCATGGCATATCTTGTCATATAATGGGTAGGAAAATAAACAACTACTAGTGGTCCTAAGGATAAAGCCAATGGGTGTGTAAAATTAATCCATAGAGGAAATGTCATTTTCTCATCTTTTGGCAACAGCAGCGGAATTATAACCAAAAAGTCTGTGTACCATGTGCTATTTTGTGAAGTACTATTTTGTCTATACCTGGTTCACTCATGATGTTTAACAGCTTATGCTGTATATAAAGTAATTAAACATGACAGAGAAGATTCATGTATAAAGTCAATGACTAAAGGAAGGCAACAGAGCCTACATTGACTCCACTGTTCGATTTTATCATTTATAGTATATCTAAACCCAAGAGGAAAAATTTCATGTTTGATATCTTCCAGTCCTTAGAAGTTGTGACTGCATTGGTTTTGTAAGTTTTTTTTTTCACCTTCCAGTTAAACTCTTCCTGCTATTTTTTTTGTGAAAACCCACTCACTAAGGGCTAGTTTACACTTGCTTCAAAACATGGCTTCAGACATGCTTTGTTAAAGCTGTCTGAACACCAGTCAAAGCCACATCACTAAATAAAATGGTTAGCTTACAATCCTGTTTACACCTTGCTTTTGCTTGGTGCTTTGATGAGGCTTCAATGAGGCTTTGGTGGGGCTTCGATGAGACTTCGGTGAAGCTTCGATGGGGCTTTGGTGGGGCTTTGAAGACGCTTTGAAGCACCACTAAAGCTACATGGGTCATACTTTTTGAAGCAAAGCCGAAACTAAGCAAAGCAAATGCAAGGTGTAAACAGGACTGTAATCTAATCATTTTATGTAGTGACAGGAGCTTTGACTAGCATTCAGAGAGATTTAACAATGCTTGTCCGAAGCCTTGTTTTGAAGCAAGTGTAAACTAGCAGTTAATGTGTGTTGAAGCCGAAGCAAGTGTAAATAAGCCCTTACTGTACTGCATCTACACTATAGTGGTACAGTGTTTTCACTCTAGGACAACAGCTGTTAGCCCCTGTACACACGGTCGGAGATTTTGCCAACCAAATCTGTCGGATTTTGTCCGTCGGATCTTGTCCGAAACTGTTGCATACACACGGTCGGACAAAGTTGGCGAAAAATCCAATTTTTCAGAACGTGATGACGTAATTTAGTTACGATGGGACTGCGTGGCAGTTGGTCTGATCAAAATGCTCTACACATGATCGGATTAGGTCTGACCGGCCCAGTTGGTCGGGAAATATTTCCAACATGTTGGAAAATTGGGTCCGACAGAGATTCAGACGGAATCAGTCCGATGCATACCACACACAGTCGGATTATCCGACGACATGGTCCGATAGGACACATTCCGACGGATTCTCCGACCGTGTGTACAAGGCTTCAGAGTTTATATATACATTAACTTTATCAGCCAGAGAAGTCCTGTTTTACTCTGAATGGAAGCATGAATACTATATTTGAAACAATAGCAGCACAGCTAAATGGTCTGGTTTACCTCTATAGGGTAAAGATTTTAAGGTCTTGATTGATTTCCAACAATGATAGTATACATTACTAATTGAAAATTAAAATCAAAACAACAATTTCTTACATGGATGATGTCATACAGCCTCCACCACAGTATGAAAGCTCCACAACTTCATCTGATTCACAAGTTCCAGACTTGATTTTACGAGATTGTTTTTGAACCTGGCATCCTTTTAGAGCACCTGCAAAGAAAATGATCAAGAAGTTACTTATAGCGAAATTATCACAGCAGTGATTAAAAGGATAAATAACACTTGGAATGCTAAGAATCACTTAATAGCGGTGATATGAATGTCAAATTTTTTTTTAAATAGAGTTATCTTTTGATGGGAGGCAAATAGTGGCTTACAGTATAAGGCTTATATCAAATCAAATACCTTTCCTAAACACTGCTTGAAATGTTTGAGATATCCATTGATATTAAATAACTTTAATTTGATGCTGGAGATTTTCAAATGATCATCTGATAACTACATAGTATTTTACTATTAAGTATAACAAAAGTTAAACCACTAAAACTGAAAGAAATGTTCATTGTACATTTTGGTGTATTTTACTCAACAGATAAGCAAAATTAAGCCTGGGTCGCTGGTTCAAAACCTATGTTTTGAACCCAACACCTGTCACGTGTTAGGTGCAGAGATCTTTCCATTTTCTGTTTTGTTCCCGGAAAATGCCATCTGCCTGTTCACATTTAGTAGATTCTACCCATTCCAACAAGTAAGATACTTACTTTCACAAGTCTTGCAGCAACCATCTTCTGTGGTCCTGATTGTACCCTGCAGGATAAAAACATAGAGGACAAATTACTATTGTGTCACTTAGAAAGTGTTGACTTTCTTGTACAGTCCCAATCAAACAATCTAGGGATATCAGACAAGTTTAGAATGCATTGAGAAAAAAGAACAGTGCAAAAGATTTACTCTTCAGTATGTTTAAGTGTGGACAATAGCAAGATACACACCACATAAAGTCTTTAACATGATCCATACAAGCTTATGTTCATAAACTCTGCAATTTGGAGGTGAATGAGCCATTATCAGAACCCATGGAAATGCATTTGAAGATTTCCAATAGAAGTGGCATAAACTACAAGAAAAGAGTGTCTGCTTGAAGTGCTATAGTAAAGTGGTCAATTATAGGCAATGGGGGTTATTTACGAAAGGCAAATCCACTTTGCACTGCAAGTGCACTTAAAAGTGCAGTTGCTCTAAATCTAAGGGGTAGATCTGACATGAGATGAAGCTCTGCTGATTTTATCATCCAATCGTGCAAGCTAAAATGCTGTTTTTTATTTTCCTTGAATGTCCCCCTCAGATCTTCAGCGACTTCCCTCCCAAGAGCACTTGGAGTGCAAAGTGGATTTTCTTTTAATAAATAGCCCCCAATTTGTCACAAAGAACTGTTATCGGATCTATGAATAGGTCACTCTTACAAAAGCCTGATTTATTTTTACCTTTATTGGTAAGACTAGTGCAGTTCACAGTTTAAATCTGAACTGCATCCATTAAGAAAGTTCAATGTCATGAAATATCTCAGAAAATGTAACACCATGTTAATTTGTTACATTTTCCTATCTGCAATTCATTTCCTAGAATTGGCTCTAGCCAAACTGTCCAGCCGGAGAATGGTAATACAGGCACTGGTCTGAGGATGGAATTAAAGCAAAGTTCAGGCTGAAAAAAAATTGAAGTCAGCAGCTACAAATACTACAGCTGCTGATGTTTAAAATAAGGACACTTATCAGTCCAGAGCGCCGCAATGTCCTCACCCGAAGCTGACCCGGACTGTCTCCTTGGCATCTTCAGTAAGGGAATCAGGAGGTGAAGCCTTGCGGCTTCACCTCCTGATTCCCAGGGCCGGACATGGCATAGATTTTTATGGTAAACTGTTAAAAATAGTACACATTACATGAATACTAACCTCCAAACAGTCTTTAGGATTGAAAGCTGGGCATGTTCTGGTCACTTCTTTCATATCAAGGGAGCTGGTACAAACATGTGAGACACATTTGTCTTCTGGTGACACGTACACCTCGCCAGGCTAGAAAAAAATACAAATAACTACTATAACATGTTCACAGACAAAATTAAGGTTTTTCCCTTAGATACATATGGCTGAAATAGATTATATATATATATTAACGGGTTTACCTTCAGGATTCGTGTAGAGTTGTCCGACAGTGTCATAACACATTCAACTTTTACACACATTCCACAGCACTTTTCTGGTGTTGTCTCATATTTGTAGCCCTGCAAGAGTAACAATTATACAGTTCAGCCTGCTAACCTCAAATATATTGACAGAGATTGAATTAAAGATTTTTAATTGTTTGTACATAGAATTAAAGATTTTTAATTGTTTGTACATAGTTTAATTTGCTTGCATCCTTTGTGGATATGTTTTCTAGGACAATGAACATTCTGGTCGAAATAATTATCGCAAAGAGTAGATTCGATTGTCAGGCTCCTATATAGACCTTAAAAAAAAAAATTCTTATTGCTTTCCCTATTTTCTTTCCCCCTAATACCCATCCATTGTAACAAACCTGCAAACTGATCATTACATAAACAGTAGAGAGAATTTTCAGGCTGCTTTGAGCATATTTTGCATTCACACCGACTTGTATGTAGATGTAAATCAGCTCAAACTTCCAATGCAGCTTTACTGGCTTTTTAATGAAATACATTTTACATCAGAATTTCTGTGTAGAAAGGCACCATGGAGGATGCTCCAACACCAGCAGGTCTTCTCCAAGATCAATGAATTACAGACAAAAGAAAGTGGCGTGGACTAGTGTAGTACAGCAGGGTCTGGATGAAAATCTGAATTACTCAGTGGAAGGCCTGTGACACCAACTAGAAATTGCTTTTAGCAGGAAAAAAACCTACCAGTGGACAGTCTTCAATTGGACAAGCTCTTCTGATTTCTGTTGGGTTGAACTGATCATCGATAATTTCACACTCATATTTGACACATGGTTGATCAGGTGGGCTCCATGTTTCGTGAGGCTAGAAAAGAACATTATGTATGTAAATAAAAAGTAGAAATCTCAGACAGTGAAATGTAATTTTCAGCGTTGTAGTGCTATCAGATAGACATGTGTAGAACAAAAACATTTTTTTTTGTTTATTTCTATTTGTTAGTTACATAAATTTGTTTCATTAAATTCCTTTAATCTGTTTAATTCATTTTCGGAATTTGCTTTGTTTATTTCTATTCAAATCAATTAGAATTCTCTGAATTCAAATAGCTTTCGATTCAATTCAGAATAGTTTTCAAATTCGAATCATTTTCAAATCAATTTAGAATAGTTTTCGAATCAATTTAGAATAATTTTAGAATTCGAATAGTTTTCCATTTTCCAAAGTGACTAAAATAGAATAGAAAATAAAGGAATAGAATGGAAAAAAATATAATAAAATAGTGAGCTCACTGCTCCTTCACCGCTCCAAAGAAGCTGCTGGCAGGACTTTTTCTGATGCCCCGCCAGTGCAATGCTCCAGTGTGAAAGCCCGTGAATGGAGCAGCTATTTTAGGGAGGTTTGCAGGCGCTATTTTTAACGTTATAGCGCCTGCAAAATGCTCCAGTGTGAAAGGGGTCTGAATTCCTTCCCACATTTCATCTCACTGCATGCCTCCACCCAGGGCCAGCTTTAAAATAGAGCAAAAGGGCATCTTCCCCTTGAACCCACACTGTATGCAGTTGATACGTGGATTCAGAAGGACCCAAAAAAATGTTTGCTGAGGGTCCAATCAATATTAAAGATGGCCCTGTCTCCACTGACCAGTGTAGCACTTTTTTGAATGCTGCAGATGCCAAATAATTAAAAATATGTTTTGTAAATCTGTGTTTTCAGGTGTCTGCATAGAACTCGAGGTCAAGAATAGAAATAAGACATATAGCACCAGAATTGTCGATTTTACTCTAGGTGCAAGGGATGTAATACTTATTATATTAATACATATTGGCATTAATTCATCAGGCTGTACCTGCAAAATCTTTGTAGTGTTGTCCTTCAGTTTCATAACACAAGACACCTGTATGCATTTACCACAGCATTGGCCTTCAATGTTCTCATATTTGTAGCCCTGAGAAAAAAGGAAACATTTATTAATATAAGCAATACACTGCTTTAGCATGAAAATGGCACATAATAAAGCTGGACTAACTGTTTTTCTGAAAAGTCAACCCCAATTCTTTATTTTTTGCAGATAGCAGTTCCTGCACAACAAATGACCTCAAAAATATTTTAGAAATATTTTTTTCTTATATTCCCAACTTTATATTATATTATATATTATATTGCTGTCCCTGTTTTCTTTGCCCCTAATGCCCTCCCATTGTTACAAACGTATGTAGGTATAGCAGAGATAGAAAATTGAAATAAGAAGAGTTGTACCCCCTATAGAAATTCAATTGAAATGTATAATTTAGACTAAAATTATTTTATTATTTTATATTAAGTATATAAACCTACCTGTGGACAGTCTTCAATTGGACAAGCTCTTCTTATTTCTGTCGGGTTGAACTGATCATCAATAATTTCACACTCATATTTGACACATGGTTGATCGGGTGGGCTCCATGTTTCATGAGGCTAGAAAGGAACATTATGTATGTAAATAAAAAGTAGAAATCTCAGACACAAAAAAAAAATAGTGAAATGTAATTTTCAGCTTTGTAGATAGACATGTGTAGAATGAAAAAAAATGTATTGTTTATTTCAATTTGTTAGTTACACAAATTTGTTTCGTTAAATCCCTTTAATCTGTTTAATTCATTTTCGGAATTTGTTTTGTTTATTTGTATTCAAATCGATTAGAATTCTCTGAATTCTAATAGCTTTTAAATCAATTTAGAATAGTTTTTAAATTCAAATAGTTTTCCATTTTCCAAAATGTACCTGCAAAATCTTTGTAGTGTTGTCCTTCAGTTTCATAACACAAGACACCTGTACACATTTACCACAGCATTGGCCTTCAATGTTCTCATATTTGTAGCCCTAAGAAAAAGGAAACATTTATTAATATAAGCAATACACTGCTTTAGCATGAAAATGGCACATAATAAAGCTGGACTAACTGTTTTTCTGAAAAGTCAACCCCAATTCTTTATTTTTTGCAGATAGCAGTTTCTGCACAACAAATGACCTCAAAACTATTTTTGATTTTTTTTTCTTATATTCCCAACTTGATATTGCTTTCCCTGTTTTCTTTGCCCCTAATTCCCTCCCATTGTTACAAATGTATGTTTTAAACATAAGTAAAGCAGAGATGGAAAACTGAATTACTCAGTAGAAGAGTTGTACCCCCTGTAGAAATTCAAGTGAAATCTATCAATTAGACTAAAATTATTTTTAATAAGTATATAAACCTACTTGTGGACAGTCTTCCATTGGACAAGCTCTTCTGATTTCTGTTGGATTTAACTGGTCATCGATAATTTCGCACTCATATGTCACACATGGTTGATCAGGTGGGCTCCATTTTTCACCAGGCTGTTTTTTTTCAAACAAAAAAGAATATTTTTTATATAAAAAAATAAATTTAGAAACCTTAGATACATGAATATTAAATTTCAAATTGTATTCTCAGGCAAATTTAAAATTGAGAATAAAGTGTCCCAGTTTAGTTCCTTCCCACATTTTATCATACAACAAACCTCCACACTGGATGCAATTTAAGAATTTTGTGATTGCTACACATCATATAATTTAAAATGCTTTCAAATGTCTGCACAGATAATGAAGTTTAGGAAGGCTGCTGCATGGATGATGGAATCCCAGAAATGACTCAAGACATATAGCACCAGAATTGTCATCTATGCTTAGGTGTCACTGATACAGCACCTATTATGATATGGCTAATCTGCATTGATTCATACCTTCAAAATCTTTGTAGTATTATCCTTCAGTTTCATTACACAAGCCACCTGTATACATTTGCCACAGCATTCTCCTTCAGCCATCTCATACTTGGCTCCCTAAAAGAAAAAAGACAATAATCAGTATTTAAATCAGTACAAATATATTTAAAACCTCATTATTTCCAGAGTGTGGCTTTGCTAATTAAAATCGTAAAAAAATCTTGGTATTACTTGCAGCAATGGAAATCCTTCTCCCGGAATATTTTAATCAGTTTTGACACTTCCAGGTAGGATGGATGCTTGCTCATCTCCTGCCAATACACACACATACCTATTGGCTAGTAAAGCAGCCTCTCATACTGATGGGCCAATAGGAATTTGTAGTAGGTGGAAGGTAGTGGAACTTTTTTGGGTTTTCATGGGACTTTTGTTGGCTGTGCAAATGGACAAACTTTCCGGCAACAAAATTCCAATGGAGCAAAGTCCGATCGTGTGTGCAGAAAACCATAGGACTTTTGTACAAAGTACAAACGCGCATGCTCAGAACCAATGCAAAAGATCAGACAACAATACAGACGCTGACCAAAGGTGGCGGTAAAGAGCAGAAAAGCCATGTGATTTGGTGAAAGTTGCCTGAAAAAGTCCTGCCATTTGTATGCAATACAAGTTCAGGGCCGACGCCCTTTGTACAAAAATCCAAGGGAATGTTTGTACAAAGTCCTATCATGTGTATGAGGCTTTAGAATGTCCTGACATCTATCCATAGCTTCAGCAGCAGGGAAAAATCATATAGGCCTGTTCAAGCATATTTGGGTGTCTGAATTCTATAACTGCTTATATAGCTTTTGTGGATGGATTCACTTTAAAGAGCTTTTTTAATCAACAAATAAATTGAATCAGTAAGCTACTAATGCTATACAGTAAACATTGTATTAAGTCAGAAAGCACACACAGAGCTATAGAGGATCCGTAGGGCTGAACACTGAACATCATATTCAGAAGAAAGTCAAATGCAGTATCAGGTGCTACTGAATTGTTTTGACTGGCCCTTGAGTTGCTCAACAGGTCTTCTAACAATTTATGGGGTTCTTCGAGCTGTTACATATTTTACATCGACATTCTGGCCAAATATCATTTTCCATGCTTTGTTTAAAGCATGTTATTACTCTCCCTGTTTTGGTTAATCCCTAATGTCCTCCCCTACAAATCTCAAAATTTAACAACAAGCGGCTTTGACTGCCTTTGGGTGGCTGCTGCATTCATATGCAGCCCAAAGTCAAAATCCTGTACAGATGAGCTGTAACTTCCACTTTTTATGCTTTCTGCATTGCTAATTATATTCCAACCTCCAGGATACAGCCTGAGTGATGGCTGTGAGAAACTTCTTAGTAGTGGAATGTTTTTTACATCAGGTTTTCTGTATGAGAGAGGCTGCATGGAAGGTACTTTAGCATCACTGGCAGGTGTATATAATGATATTCAAGTTCCAAATGAAAACATCATGGATTAGTGCCTTACAGAAATGTTAGGATGAAAAAAAATACTTAATAAGAGGGTCATTATCCTTGTATACTTGTTCTACCTTTCATATAAAAATAAAACTTACCAGTGGACACTCCTCACTTGGACAAGATGTTGGGATTTCCGTAGGAATGAACTGGCCCTCAGTAATTTCGCACTTATATTTGGTACATGGTTCATTGGATGGGCTCCATGTTTCACCAGGCTAAAATGTTTCAAAGAAAAGAACAATATTTATATGAATAAAACGTAGGAACCTCAGATACAAGCAACAAAATGTACAATATAATTTGCAGAGGTGTAGTTATTAGCTTTGCAATCAGTGTGGCTAATTTGGTCCTGAAGATAGGGAGTCTCAATTCAGTTGTTTATCACATTTCATCCCACTAAAAGCCCTCCTCTTGGATTTTGTTTTGGGCTTTTATGAATGCTATGATTGATATATTATTTAACATATATTGAGTGCTGGATTATATCTAGCGATCAAGTAAAGCACATCAGTTTTATGCTATCTTACTCAACAGGGGAAAACTGAGACCTTCAGCCTAGAGGGCAAACACAATCGAGTATTCCTTTCATGACAGGGCAGATTTGTATGGGCAAAAGAAAGTGTAGCATGTAAAATGTGCCATGTGCCAGAGGACATGTTTTATTGTGGCACATCTTTTTGCATCTTCCAGCATCATCTTTCTTTGCAACACTTTGCATTCAGCCACATGATATCCCAAAATTGCAAACAAAGCTGGTGGTGGAAGACTTATTTTTCCTAGACACTGTTATCATGGGTCTTAATGGAGAGCAGGTTATCATAAAATTTCCGACATGCTTCACTGACTTTGATTTCTAATCTGACCAATGCCTAAATGGTGATGTACTGTATCTTCACAAAGGCCACCAGTCTAAAATATCTTGTAGTATTGGTACTGGGAAAACTTCCCGTGCCTGGCCCCGTCCTATTACTCAGTAAGACAAAGAGCATTTCACTGATCTGTCTTCTATAGGCTGAGATTGAACTGGTATCTACAGGTCATTGCACTTATTTTATTCCTATTATGCAATAAACTGCTTAAATAAACCTGCTACTTTCTATGAAATTGTTGTACCATAATCAAGTCTAAATCTGGTTTTTATTATTTGCCTTAATGTCTCATGTTGCAAATGAAGAAGCACTGCAAAAGCAATAGAATCTGAATGTGAACTCATATATCACTAAACATCACTGATTCATCAAGCTGTACCTGCAGAACCTGTGTAGTACTGTCCTTCATTTTCATTACGCAAGCCACCTGTATACATTTGCCACAGCATTCCCCTTCAGCCTTCTCATATTTGTAGCCCTGTGAGAAACAAAACATTGTTTGATATTTGAACCACCAACATTTTTTTAATAAATATAATTTTTTTTGCAAAATGTTATGCTTACCAGTGAACAATCTTTCTCACTGGGGACAGCACACTCCTTGCTTGTGATGTGAATGTCAAAATGGTCTCCATTCTGGACACATTGATGGTAAGTACAGTTGTCAGCAGAGGGGGCCCAGATCTCACCAGGCTAGAAAACAAAATTTTAATATTCTTAAAATATATAATTCAGTTGATTAAGTCTACTTGCTATTTTTTTTTTTTTTATGAGCAAATACGTACTGAATACCCCATCACACACACACACACACACACACACACACACACACACACACACACACACACACACACACACACACACACACACACACACACACACACACACATTTTTTTCTAAATAAACAAATAAAGAAGGAAAATGTAGAAAAAAGAAAAGTAATATGAAATAATAAAATAAATAATTTGTTATAAAATTTAGCAAACAGGTAATTTTCTCCTTCAGTGATGTGTGCTGATGAGGCAGCACTGATGGGCACTGATAGACTGCATTGATGGGCACATATAAGTGGTACTGGTGGGCACTGATGAGGCTGCACTGATAGACGGCACTGATAGGTAACTGATGGGCTCTGATATGTGCCAATGATGGCCACTGGTAGGTGATCTGATGGGCACTTGTAGGTGGCAGTGATGGGCAGTGGTAGGCAGCACTGATAGGTGATATCGATGAGGAGACACTGGTGGGCACTGATTAACAGCAGCGGTGGGCACTGATTGGCAGCATGGACATGGATTGGCAGCAGTAGTGGGCACTGATTGGCAGCAGTGGGCCTGATTGCCAGCAGTGGTGGGCACTAATTGGCAGAAGTGGTGAGCACAAATTGGCAGCAGTGGTGGACACAGATTGGCAGAATTATTGGCTCTTATATCCTTTCCTCCACATGCTGACAGTGGTAAATAGAGCCGGTAACTGGCTTCTGTTGACATCGTGATCAACTGTGATTGGATACAGCTGATCATGTGGTAAAGAGTCGCTGATCGGCTCTTTACCGCAATCTGTGTTCGGCAGTGTCTGAACACAGAGCACGCTGCCCACACCCAACAGCAGGCACGTGGCGTGTGTTCGATCACAGGAGGCCAACATATGATGGCCTCCCAGAACTGGACGACTGCGATGTACCAATCAATTGGTTATAGAGCAGTTGGCAAGTAGTTAAAGTAAGGGCACAGAAGGATAACACAGTGGGGGCTTGTTCCTAACCAGCTAATACCATAGAAAAGAAAGATATTTACCGGAATAGTCATAATTTCATCATTTTTCATCTTCATTATACATTCAACCTGTACACAGTGACCGCAGCATTGACCCTGCACATCCATGTACTGGAAGCCCTAAAACAAAGAATTAACAGCAATTAGAGACACTATAAGAATTTTATACTGTTATAATTGTCATTGCTCAGGCTGAAGTCTAACCTTGTCACATTCCTTCTTGCAAGAAATGGGTGTGCAATTCACTGCATGCAGTAAGGTCACGGCATCGATGTCATATGAGCATACACATTCATGACATGAATCTGGGGCTTGGGGGATTGAATGTCCAGGCTGTGAAAGGAAAAAAGGGGGTTAAATTCCATATAATGCTATCATTTATTTGATACAATAAATATTTATAATTGTGCCATATTAGACCCCTAATTGTATTATCTACATTTGTAAGGATTATTTTTAAAAGAAGACATCATGTGTTTCAGCTATACATTAATCATACTCAAATCTCTTAGTAACCACTTATCAACCCTAATTAGACTTAGTCAATTCAATCTTTGCAATTTTCCTTAAGGCCGCGTACACACGGGCGGACTGTTCGCCCAACTTTGTCCGCTGAACAGTGTTTTGGCGGACAGTCCGCTCGTGTGTGGGCTTTCAGCGGACAGTTTCAGCGGACAGTTGGACGGACAAGGTTTTTCGGAATTTCCGAAAAACTGTCCGCTGAAACCTTGTTTCAGCGAACAGCCCGCTCGTGTGTAGGCTTGTTCGTCAAACAAAGTTGCGCGCATGCTCAGAAAGGATTTTCACGCCGAAAGCTATAATGCAGTGTATAGGACGTCGTATTTTTCGTCCCGTCGTACGTGCCGTTCACGTCATCGCACACGGTTTCAGCAAACTGTTCGTCCGTCGTGTGTGGCCATGTCCGTCCATGCTAAGTTTGAGCGGACTGTTTGCCGAAACTGTTGGACGGACAAAGTTGGGCGAACAGTCCGCGCGTGTGTACGCGGCCTAACTGTTCTTGTTCTGCAATTTTTTTAAAGTAAAAATATTTAAACTTTTCCTTTATTTGTTTATTGGGTTCATTAATTTTTTGGTGTTATATTAGTAAAAATATGCGAAACTAAAAAAATATAATTCATATTTAATTCATTGGCAAATCATTTTGCCACCCATTGTACAAAATAAGGGACAGATTATAAAATACCATGTGCACTTTTATATCTACAGTAACACTTGTTGTTTTAAAACTCAAGGTAAATTGTATTGGTACATATTTTTTTCTATGGATTGCCTAAAATATATTTTTTAAGACAGTATTGTCAAGATCCATTTTGTAACAAACAGTAAAAAAGCTTGACCTCTCTAGTTGATTGTACCATGAAGTAATTTATTCTCAAATATAACAACAAATAAGTCAGCCATAGACGGTTCGAATCTCGGCTGGTTCAGCAGGGACTGGCCGAGAATTCAAACCATGTATGGACTAGCTGAATGTACCCAACTACATCCGTCAATCAACTTGGGTACAATCAGCCTGCCAGATTTTACATGCAATTATTGCTAGCAGCTATTATAACCGCTAGCAGTAATCACTGTGTTCTGATAGGGACAACTTTCTTCCGCCTCCCCTCCCCCAGGAGGAATTAAGTCAGTGTTGATGGAGGAATTGAGTGATTTTCTTTCCAACATCAAAATCTATGGCTAGCGTAACATTAAATTTAACTTCAGTTCATTTCTAACAGCTCAGAAACATTTGTAAACGTTGATCCGGTCCATAAGGCAATTAAAGGTATGACAACTCAATACATGCATGAGGTGTATATAAAGGCAAAACGTTTTGTATAGAGTAGAAAAGAATTAGAACCTCTGTCATGTTTTTATCTCTCTTTGTCTCCTTACCAGGGGAATTCACCTTCCCTCTCTGTCCTGGTGACCACAGTTATCACTGAAACATAATGGGAGTGGAAGCCTTTCCACAGCCACACCTGTTCTGATGGTAAATATCTATAACTACCTAATCTAAAAACTCAAAAATAGTTTTCCTCCATTATATACTTTATGTTGCCATACAAGCCATATCATTATATTAAATCTTTATATTAAAATCACACATTTTTGTGCTTTTTTTCCTCTGGAAAAAGCCACGTTTTGCTGTCCAGAAGTTTCTTACCTTATAAATTTCATCATGATAAACACAGACTGGCAGTACATCTGTGGACAAATATGAGAACATTTTAGGATATTCTTATTGTGATCATACCATCAAATTAGTTTTCTAAAAAGCTATTGTGAATGTTGAATAATTACTAATTATGCGCTGAAATTAGGATAAGTAATATAAGTATAAATTCACTTTGCAATGTGACTACTAAAAACAATGTACAGCTTTATTAAACACATTGGGGGTTATTTACGAAAGGCAAATCCACTTTGCACTGCAAGTGCACTTAGAAGTGCAGTCACTCTAAATCTAAGGGGTAGATGAGTGGAAGCTCTGCTGATTTTATCATCCAATCATGTGCAAGCTAAAATGCTGTTTTTTTATTTTCCTGGCATGTTTCCCTCGGATCTACAGCGACTTTACTTCCAAGTGCACTTGCAGTGCAAAGTGGAGTTTCCTTTAGTAAATAACCCCCACTGTGTATCTACTTGTGATGGTCAAATAAGTGCAATCGCAAGCAGGTAAAAAATGATGTGCACTGAGAATTTTTATCTGAAATAATCAAATCAGCTCCTAAATTAAATCCATTGTAGGTCAGCACAAAGTTAATTGTTTAAACATTTTGCTATAGAAACAACTGTGATGTCTCAAACAGTACTAAGAACTTTTTAAAGCTTGGAGTACATCTAAGTGGAGGAATCTTAATTAGGTACGTACTGCACTCATATTTTGGACAGCAGTCACCCTCTAGAAGTACAGGAGTAGCTTCAAATCCAGTTTCACACTTCTTTTCCTTGTGCAGACAGTAGGTACTGTTACATTCTATGGGCAGACAGATCAAATGTTAGTATTCCTTCAGCAGTAGATGGGATAATCAGTGATTAGATCGTATAAAATACACAGATAAGATGTTAACTTGCCGCATTCGTTCTTCATGCAGCATGGTTCTTCTGGGTTTGGCAGAGTCACAGGGATGAAGCCATCCTTTTCACAGGAGATAGGTGTAAGTTTGGGGCAAGACAGTGGCTCACACTGAACAGTGAGGGAATTGGCTTCACAGACACACTTCTTGCAGCCACTTGTCCAGGTCTCTGCAGGCTGTAAATATAAAAAAAGATAATTTACTTACATGTTGTTCAAAAAGACTATAATTTACTGTACAAACAAAACCTTATCTTTCTAGCGACAAAAAAACTCTTTGCCATTTACGCAGTGAGAGTGGACATGTTTTTTATGTTTCTGTAAACTTACCCTGTACTTGTATAAAACTAATATTTCTGAGTTTTAATTAATATATAATAATAATAATAAAAATAATAATACTACTACTAATAATAATAATAATATTATTGTATTAATATAATTATACAGTATGTTTATCCACTGATATAAAATAAATAAATTTATTTTAATGGGGCCCAATACTCAAAAAAATATACATCAGGTATATAAAGGCACAAGAAGGAGACATGGAAAGCAAGAATTTACAACACAGTGGGGGTTATTTACTAAAGGAAAATCCACTTTGCACTGCAAGTGCACTTGGAAATGCAGTCGATCTAAATCTTACACACGGCCTGACTTTCCGGCAGAATAGGTCCGACGGTCTTCTCGACGGACTTTCGGCGGAGTCCCGACGGACCTAGACTTTCCAAACGAATAGACTTGGCCACACACGAATGGACTAAGTCAGTTTAAAAGTCCGTTAGTTTTGAATGTGATGACTTAAATGGGACTAAACAAGGAAGTTTAATAGCCAGTAGCCAATAGCTTCCCTTGCATAGTATTTGGTCTGTCGGACCAGCATACAGATGAAGGGTTTTCCTGATTTTAGTCCGTCCGAATTGAGTCCTTTCAAATAGATTTGAAACATGTTCTATTTCTAGGTCCGTCTGATTTTTTTTTTTTTTTTTTAAATGATCGGACTAGCCCAGGGATATGTAATTAGCGGACCTCCAGATGTTGCAGAACTACAAGTCCCATGAGGCATAGCAAGAATTTGACAACCACAAGCACGACACCCAGAGGCAGAGGCATGATGGGACTTGTAGTTTTGCAACAGCTGGAGGTCCGCTAATTGCATATCCCTGGACTAACCCACACACGATCGGATTGTCCTATGGACTAATCCCTTCTGACCTAGTCTGCCGGAAAGTCCGGTCATGTGTACACAGCATAAGGGGTGGATCTGAAATGAGTGGAAGCTCTGCTGATTTTATCATCCAATCATATACAAGCTAAAATGCTGTTATTTTTAAAATTTTTCTTGCATGTCCCCCTCAGGTCTACAGAGACTTTACTTCCAAGGGCACTTGCAGTGCAAAGTGGATTTTCCTTTAGTAAATAACCCCCAGTATGGAGAATCTGATGTATGAAAAGTGTTTTAAAGGTAAAACTTTTTGTTGCATCAGCTTCCAACTGTCATATGCAAACTTTTTGTTGTTTATTGCAACATTTCAGCTTACAACTGTCATTTTCAAGCTTTTTGTTGCTCATTGCAATCTTTTAGTTTACAACTGTCTTTTTAATGAATGAGAACATTTCTTGCACAGTAGAAGCGAACATGCAAACAAGGGATTATTGTTTAGTTAAAATGTTTGTAAAGTAAAAATGCTTTTTTTAGAGAAGGACTAATACTCATAATACTAACAAATTCTACACATTAAAATATGCAAAAACATTCACAGACTAAATGTAAATGGTATTTAATTTAGTATTTTTAATGATTAAATGTTTAAGTCAAACTCACAGCTTTGGGCATTCCATCAGGACCAACACAAGCTGTAAGATAGAAATAAGAAAACACATTTTCAAGACATTATTGAAATCTACGAATGAACTAAGAGTTAAGAAAACATATAAGAATTAAAGTATATTTAAGCCTCATGCACACTGGACATTTTTTTGATGTTTATACAGCAGCTCTTTTTGCCTGTAGATGTTTTTTTCTGCAGTCATTAAAATCTCCATCATATTATCCTATGTGTCCATGCACACATAGGCTGTTATCAGCAGTTTTGGACAATGGTGTTTTTGAGCAGTAAAAAAAAAATCCAAAACTAGTGGGTTCTGAGAGACATTGTTAAGCTGTAAAAATACTCTAACGCTGATAAATTCTGATAAATGTCAATAAATGCTCAAAAACATCGCTCACCAGTGTTGATGCATTGAAAAAAAAAATGTTCTTAAAAAAAAACTAAAAACGCTAACATGCTAAGAAACGCTAAAAAATACTATTGCAAAAAAGTTGAAAAAAGTTGAAAAACTCATTGCAAAGCTACTGACATTATTTTAACATCCAGTGTGCATGAGGCCTTATACTTTTATATAGTTTGATCAGTTGCATATTACTAGTTTCTGTGATTAGATTACATATTTTTTTTTATTTACCACAGCTCTTGACACAAGTATCAGTGTAGGAATTGAAAAGGGTTGTTCCAGCTGGGCAGAAGCAGCCTTCAGTTGTACCGGTAGCAACATTTTCCATTTTTCTGTAAAAAGAAAAATGCAGTAATGATATTTGAACCGTGGTGGATCACAATTTAGGACTAATTATTGTGGCCCTTACCTATACCAATAAAGGTAAAAATCTGTTTAAAATGCTATAGTCAAATTGATCAAGTTTAGATGCAGGATGGAACTAGAGAATGTTTCACTGTAGTGAAAAATTTAAGCAGAACTCCCAACACAAAATAAGATTAAGATAAGAGTATTCTTCCTCATACAAAGCCTTCTATGATTTAGCATTAATGTTTCAATACTGACAGGAAGGATAGCTTATTCCAATGGCTTTTGCAATCCCTATGTTCCTTATATTCTGTCTTGGTACAGTCATTAAAAATCCCAACTAATTCAGGAGGTGCGGTTTATGAGGAGAAGCCATAACCAATGAACAGGCAGGGTTTCAGTAAGGAACATGTGTTGCAAAAAAAAGGATGCTTTACGTTTATTGACATGTCTTACTTGTTTTCACAGGTCTTAGCATGTACTGGTCCACAAGGATTATATACTTTTCCAGCAGGACAGTTGTATGCTATATTTTAAAAAGAAGAAAAAAGAGAAAAAATTAGAACACAGGTAGATAGATAGATAGATAGATAGATAGATAGATAGATAGATAGATAGACAGATAGTATTTGTTTCTCTGTTATTAGAATCAATGATCCTTACATGGACATTTTAAATTAGAGTCAGTTATAGAACTTACGGCAATGGCCTCCAGTTTTTCCTCTCCAGTCTACACAGATTCCATTGGCACTGCAAACGGAAGCATAAATCTCCAAACTGGAACACTGCACTGAATCGTTGCTAATCCGGCAGGCATCAAAGACGCAACCTTCATGGTAAGGCTTGGGTGGTATAATCTTGTGGCACTCAGCAAAAATACTTGAAAGAGAGGAGTTGAATTAAAGTGAACCTGTCATGCAACATCTGTATAAAAACCATAGCATGCCTTATAACCACTCTACAATTAAAGTGAACCTGTCATGCATCATCTGTGTAAAAACAATAAGGTGTTATAATCACCCACTGATTAAACCCAACCAGAGTGAAATGCATCAAGGGCGGGCCAGTGGAAGAAGACTAAGCTGAAGCTGGAATTCTACACATCTTTCTATGGTTGACTATGCCAGTGTGTGGCCCCAGTCTGTTTCATTTATGCAGGCTAGTGTAAACATGCACCCCCATGGGGCTGATCCATGGCAACTTGCACTCAGAGAACGTAGGTTGAGTGATGCTGGAGATCATTCAACCCAGAAGACTAGCCCGATTTAGTGGTCAAAATTATTTACCCAGGGAAAACTCCAGATTGAAGATGAGTATTGCAAATAAAGTAGATTTATTTTTTTAACCTATCCTGGGAACTTTATTAGTAATGATTTAAAAAAAATTTAATTTTGTTTTAATATTCTTGAACATGCTTGTAAAGTGAATAAAAAGGAACATTTATGCAAATTCCTTTTATATAACTATGATATAACTTACTCGCTTAAGATGACATCACATAACTTTGAAGGTTTACAAGTTGGTGCTGGAGTTGGAGGAAGTGGTGTTATAGGAGGTGGTTTGCTGCAGCCAGGTGCTGTGGTATTGACCCTCCAGTGAGGAGCCATGGCAGAACAATCTTTTACAATCTTGCCATTTGGCATTCGACAGTCTTCAGTGCTGTTGTTGGAGCAAGTGCCTTTGTGGGAAAAAGCATCAAAATGATTTCACTCAACCTTAACAATACAATGTAAAACTTTACAGAAAGCCATACCCCTAATAATTAATGAAAGTAATGAAAGTCATCTACACACCACATTGTCCTTCCGTGTTATAAGCAAATTTACTAAATGGCAGGTTAATGACAAAGATCATTCCGCTGAATGAGATGAAGGCATCTATTTCTGGGATTTCCACATTCATATTGATACCAGCAGAGGAGATGACAATGCCATCTTTGGTGAAGCCAGGAGAGATCCAGTTATTGTTGAACCTAATCTGTAGAGTGGAGAGAGGAGGATACAGTCAATCCCAAATTATTCCTATAGGAAGCAAGTACTGATTCACTTTGGCATCCAGTGCAAGAACTATAGTTGTGGTCCAGACCAAAACTTTTCTCTTAGCTTGGAACCCTGACCTAAATATTTGGCTTTAAATGTTCTTAAGCAGTGGCACATTTTCCTAATTGCACACATAGAATATCATGAACAAAGTGAACCCAGTGTCAACATGGCCCTATTTCTAGCTCCAGCCCTTCCTGAATGACCCCTGCACTAGATCATGCTAAGCTCTATCACCCACCCCTGAATCCTTATGCTTCTTCCACACATTATTGTACCACCTTACATCAACAATCTACTTGCACTTTTCCCTAACACTCCCTCCAAAAGAATTCACAGTGGAAGAGTGGGAATGTATGAATATCCTATCTCTCCAGGGTTTATTAATGTTGTCATTCGAGAGATGAATTACAAGCTCAGAAACAGATGATACCCGACCCTAATAGTTGTATGCCACATTTCAACTGATCTGCCTGACACCTGCTGGAGATGCAACAATAGCACAGGCCTAATTATATTATGGCACTGCACCTGGTCCAACCATTTTGGTCTACAGTCAATTGCTTAATGGCTGACATTTCTCTCCTTTTTAACCTTCTTCACCACACTAACATCAACATGAAACAGTACAGGCATTTCCTAGTACTTAACCTGCTAAAAGATGCACAACTTTCATAACACAACACTAGAGATCCTCACATGCTCCTACAATTCTGGAATGGCTTTCCTGCACAGAGTCTTTAGAGGAACTACTTGTCGTTAGTTAGGACAACATGTCCCATTTTTTACTTATGTGGACCCATTGGCACCTTTTCAAACAGTAAAACATTCTGCCACCCAGTGCACCCACACACAGATTCTCCACACAGCCAAAATTCACCCAAGGTCATATTAGATTATGGACTCCTCTCAAATTAGATTTGGCTCACAGTTTCAGAGAATGGGCAACAGGATCTTTCCCCTCATTTGTAACACCATGGTGAGGAAAAATCTTGGTCCTTTCCTCCTCCCAGAACTATTGCTCCCACCTAGGACCCTCAGGCAAAGTTTATTATTGCAAAGCTTATTACTTAGAAATCTTTTTAAGTAACATCAGTTTCTGTTGAAAGCTGACAACGCTAAACCACTGCCTCACAACTGACATTAATTAGTGGAACTGTATGGATTATTTTGGAGACTAAGGATATTATTTAGTGTCATTCCAACTAGACAACAACTAGACAACAATACAATGGAATCTGGTTTTTTCTCATATGAAAAAAAATGCATCTCTTACCCTGTTTCTCATCCTTCCTTCGTATACCATACGTGTTAAAACAATCTCATTGGATTTATAGTAGATCAAGATAGACTGTGGGCAGGATAAGCCATCATTAGCATCGCAGAAATAGTTGTCAACAAGAATGCGGAAATTGTCATACTTGGGAGTGATCTGCTGAACAAGGACATATGTGCAATTGTCCAGGAAAGTGTAGTAGGTTCCATCAAAGGTTATGTAATGTGGATCACCCCATCCACTGCAGACACCTGTAAGAAGGCAAGCAATTTTTCTGCATCATTATCCACTTGCGCAATGTAAAACAAAGGATTTCAAAGTGTATGGCTTGCTAAAACTAAATTTTTTATTTTGGTTTGGATAAAGCTTTTAGCACTGACTATATTTAGTACATCTTCACAATATATGCACACTTCATGTGTTTTATCTCTTTAAACATGCTGTAAGTACAGGACAATTCTTGATTTGCCCGAAATATACTGGGAAATTAATAAAAGGTGTCTGTGCTTGTACTTTTCACAGACAGGTACATGAATCTGTCCATGTCTGTACTGAAGAAGAAGTGTCACACGGTAGACTCATGGCTGAGGAGTTTTGTTTTGGTTGAATGGAGCCTGATGGGGAACTGAGAAACTAGTTCCCCATCAGGTTCACTTTACTTTTGATTGGCAATGCACAGCAGTTGCCACTAAGCAGTCTAATAGCCAATTTTGAATTGGCCCACTATCCTGTGCTGTCATTCAAAAGTAAAGTGGACCTGATGATGGACTGGTCTCTCAGCTCCCCATCAGACTCTGCCCATCCAAACTTAAGCCATTTGCCCACATTTGGGTAATGACATCAACTACCGGTATATCCCCATCTACATTTAGTTTTTGGCTGAGAAATTACAGCTGAATGGGGATGGGAATACAGCAATGTGTGGGAAGCTGTCACATACATGACAGCAACCCAGCACCGGCACTGCCCCTCTTAGTACTGGCATACATCCTGCACACCAGTTCAGAGTTTGTTTAATTACCTCCACCTGTGAACTGGTGGTATTTGTATTAAGAATTTGTTGCTGCCATAGTGATAGGTTCCTAAGGTTGTGGTAGTAGGAACTACCTGAATTTGCCGGCTGTGCTGGAAATGTGACCGACATTGGTGCAAATGTTTGCCTGAATTAGGCATAGGCAGTTCTCAAGGGGACTGCCACTGTAAATTTGTCATTAGGTACATTTCGAGTTCTCCTGATAATGTGCTCCTTCCTTCCTCTTTGTCATGACAACACAGCCTATATTCTGCTCCAAATAACTAAACATGTGGTTTTGGCCCTGCCTACAATCTGATGGATTAGAAAAAAGGACAGATCTCTTCTCATCTCCCTCCACCTTCCTCATCGCTATAATCCCTCTTTGCGCATAGGAAGTTATCAGCTTACAAGGTTTTTGGAAAAATCAACATGTATTTGCACTTGAAACAGATATTACAAAACACTTTCAATGGTATATTTAACAGGAAGGGAGCAAATAAGAGAAGTTCACTGTTAGGGTTTCCATACATTTCAACATTCTCTATCTGTCCTGGATAACATTGCCACTAAGACAGCAAGTGATAGGAAATCAACGTATTGCAGTTGTCATCAGTACAAAAGGAAAGGTTAAATCATCCAATGGGGACTGTTTCATTGACAGCTATGAGGGGAATCCCTCTCACTTTGTGGATAATTCCTCTAATTTCTTCTTGTTGTGGTTTCTCCAAGAGAGGAAGTAAAAGAACTTTAGACTGACAGATGAAGTAAACCTTCCTATACCTTTACAGCCAAAGAATCTGCCACCTTACCTCAGCTTGGTCTGCAGTTACCACGGTGCTGCACATGTGACACAAATCATTTAAGAGCTTAAAAGTTTGGCTGAGAGCACAAGCAACTGTGACAGTTATCATTATCATCATGCCTTAAATGTACAGTAACTGTTTGGGAAACAGTTAAATCGATGGGTTTAGTTCTGCTTTAAACTATTCTAAACAAACAAAAAAAAAAATGTCACCTATACATACATTTTAAAATGTAAAATCTTAAAACTGCTCCCATCCCTCTTCTAATACCTATACTAACTACTCTGTGGAAAAAAGATGCATATACTCACCTATTGTCAGGCCACTCTGAAAATAGGTAAGTATACAGATCTTTCTTCTATGAGGTAGTTAGTATAGGTGTTTTTTTGGGGGTGGGGGACTGAGCAGTTTGGGATTAGTAAGATTGTTCCCAGAATTGCAGATCAAATCCAGAAATTACTATTATAATATAACTGCTCACTTGGCAAGGAGTTCCTTCATTTATTAAACTTACATTGGCATTCGTAGTGGTAACAGCAACCATCTGCACTCTTTTTCTTAATTGGTGGGAAGCCATTAGTACAAGTTATCTCTTTGATTTCTGGACAGGTCACCGGTTTGTGGGTAGTGATGTTGTTTCCATGGCATGTGACCTCTTCACAATGGTCATTTATCCATGTCTCATTGGTCTATAGAATGGAAATTATATATATTTGTTTATGTTATGAATTCTTTTGATGATTATTACTTTTTTTTCAAATTTAAAGAGACATTGTCACCCTGCTCATGCAAATAAAATTGTCTACAGTGCATCTAGAGACCCCTTCATATTTACCTTACCTTTACATGCTTGCACCTCCTTACTCCTCAATAGAGGATGAGAAGACCCTATACTTCCAGGTATAGGGGAATATGTGACCAGCTGCCCTGTGAGAGTACAGAGGCCTGGCCAACAATTGCTAGGCCCGAACACTGTCACATGACTGGGAAAGTGACAATGCCAATATATGCTAACATAGCAATACCTAATCATACGCAATAAAAAAAAAAAAAAAACATTCTGCCTGCACATGATTGGATAATAGAAGTCAGCAGAGCATCCTTTCAATTATTCAGCTCTGGAGCAACTGCACTTGCAGAGTGCATCTGCACTTGCAAAGTACACAGTCTATTTGCCTTTGGTAAATCCACCCTAGTTTATCTTTATACATACAGCTTTAATAAGTATATATGAACATTCTATATACAGCATATAGTAGATGTAATAGCAGCAGATTGGATGTACATCAACTGAAGGGAAGATCAATACAACCAAACATCTGACTCATGGTATCTTAGATGAACAGTTATCTATCCTACAATTTTCATAAATATTGAGTATCAAAATGTAGAAATGTTACATATAAACAAATTTACATGTAGCAGGGATATAATTGTGTATTAACGCAATTAATGTGAAGTACAATGTAAATCTATGGACAATGTTATTCACTAGTATTGGATGCCATCTAGTGACAAGAACTGGAAATGAACTTTAGCTATTTTCCTTTTTCATGGTGTTGGAAAGATAACAGGAAGTGACTGTGTTTACTTTGGTAATTTGACCTCATTTACCCAGGAGTCTGTGTGACATACCCATGAACACTTTAATATGCAGTGCATGCTGGGTAGGGTATAAAAGGGACTGCAGCAGCCATATTTGGTCTCTTGGAACCACGTTGCCTGCCTGTGTGGAACTGTGTGTGAGGTTCTCAGACGCATCGGTAGATAGTCACTGTGGAGTGCAAACCGGACTGTTTGCTGGGTGATTTGATGGAGCCAAGAGCTGGTGATCAGACCGACGGGGATCAGAGACGATTGTTGGAGCAGCGGAGAGCTGGATCCAGTTGGTGGAGTGACACGGAGCATCTGGCCTAGTCAGCGGAAGCAAACTGCAGTTGTAGGACTCAAGCCATCACTCAGAACTCTGATCCGATTGGTGAGCAGGCTGCGGCCCACTGTTTACACGTACTTAGACTTACTAATAGGCCTTGCTGGAACCTGTTGTTCCACGGAAGCGTAATTGAGCAAATTACACTTTATAGGCTCAAGGCCTGTTACACTTTAGTACCTAAGTGTGATTACAAGTTTCTGGACTTATATCTGGAGTATTCTAAGTTAACTTTCTCTACTTAACCCTTTGGATTACAATTATTTGAGGAACTATTTAAGCTAGCGAAGAAAGAAGATAAAGGAGAAAATACATTAAGTGAGGCCTCATGTAGACTTTATATAAGGGGATCTCCCAGGTCCAGATAGTAACATACTTGCATGTTGTTTATTGTATTTTTCTATTGACTTATGTTGTGCTGACGTTCTACGTTGGAACGACAGTGCAAACTCTGTAACCACCTATTTTGCTATATTTTCAGTAAAAGTATTCCTGTGTCCTGTATTCAAGTGTGTGGTTTACTGTCTTAGCCCACCAGGTGGAGCCAGAGGATCCTGAGGGATAGACACAGGTACATTATACTGTTTACACTGTATTGTATTATTATTGCACCACAGCTGTGCCAAGGGGACAGAGTCATTCAGAAGGGGGGGGGGGGGTTCTCAGTAGAGTGCAGGCCCAATTCAAATCAGTAGCGCCTTCGGGGGGTCAGTGCTACATACATTTAAAGCGGAGTTCCAATTAAAAAAAATGAAATAAAGTCAGCAGCTACAAATACTGCAGCTGCTGACTTTTAATAATCGGACACTTACTTGTCCCACGGTTCAGCAATGTGGGGAAACAAAGTCCCACTCATGTCCCACTCCTCTCTGCGGCACCGGCATTGTTACTGTGGGCACTCGGCTATGGCTTTACAGCTGTCCACACACTGCGTATGTGCAAGCCGCGCTGTGACAGGCAATCATCTGGGACCTGGGACGTGTCCCAGATGATGGTCGAGAGGAAGGGGGGAGAGGTGATCTCCCTTCCGGTGCCACGGAGCACCAGGAGGAAATGGGAGCGAAAAGCCTCTAAAAGAGGGTTTCCACTCCCCTCCAAAAAAATGACATGCTAAATGTGGCATGCCAGGGGGTCACCTTCCCTTAAAGTGGAAGTTCCATTTTTGGGTGGAACTCTGCTTTAATTTACATTTAAAGTGTATGTAAATGCATTTTTTTTCTTATTACTTCTAGATAGTGGGGAAGGGTTGTTTTTGCTGCCTGGGTCTCCACTAGGGAGAAAATCCTCTTTATTTGACAGAAAACAATGAGATATCCAAATTTGTAAAGTTATCACCACAGCAAAAATAGGATCAATTAACTAATAGGAACAAACATTCTAGCAACAACTGTCTAAGATGGCAATAACTCTCACTTTGGAAAGATTTTCTCTAATTTCCTGTCGCATCTTCAGGACAGGCAGTGAGGGGAAATCTCCCCAGTGGGATATAAACAGCAAAAAAAAAAAATGTATAGGGTTTTAAATTCTTGTATACACTATCCAAAACTAAAAATGTGTTGGCTATGCCTACATATAAAATATAATATATATGATATAAAAGTTGTGGCCACAAAGTAATATAATATATATTTCCATACTATAATTCTGCCCACCCACTTGGAAAAAAAACAAACGCTAAGATTTGCCAGGTATGGTATAGCAAATTATAACCCTGCTTTAGCTAGGATGTGACAGGCCAATTTTTGATACACAAACCATAAAACACATGTCTCAAATGCCAAACGATTGCAATTGTGTGAACAACCCTTTCTAGTACTGCAGACAGACAATTGAAAAAAATGGCAGGCTTGCCAAAAATCCAATGCAGCAATTAAATAAATGCATAGTGACCAGGTAAAAAATAATGTTTTGAGGATAGTAAACTCCCCTTGATCAAGGTAACGATTTATCTTGAGAGGTGAATGAGGGAAACATTTGTGAAAATTTCCTTTACAAAGTGAATATTCACTTTTCCAAAGGAAATATGCTTAATATGCTTAATTTCTATAATAACTCTGTATAATAAAAAAACAGATATTCTTGTTATGAGGTTAGTTATAAGAAGGTTTTGTTCAGTTACCTTTCTTGGTGGACAGCCATCTACTGATGTAGTATGGACAACTGTGGTTACCGTAGTTGTAGGAGTAGTAGTCTTTTTTTTACATGTTGAACGCCCAGTGGTTGTTGGTGAGATTGTAATCTCTGGTGTGGTTGTTGTGAGAGTAGTTGGGGTTGTTGTTGTACAAGGTCCTGTAAATCTCTCAGCCTCACACAAGTCATTGCAAAAGGCATAGAAAGAGCACCCAACTTCATCAGTCTTGTTGTAGATCATTTCTCCTGCAGAAGGAATCCCAATGCACATATTTAGGAAGAGAGAAAAAAAAAAAGAAAGAAATAAAGAAAGAAAGAGAAAGAAAGAAAGAAAAATAAAGAAAAATAAATCTTACCTGGTAAGTAGTATTTGTCACCTACGCGGCACAAGCAGCGAGGAGTTGTTGCTTTTTGGGTAGTTGTTGCAGTTCTTGTAGTCTTTGGTGTTGTTTGAGTTGTTGACTTAGTTGCTTCTGTAGTTGTAGGAACACTGGTTGTAGTAGATTCTGCGGTTGTGGTTACAGCGGTAGTGGTTGTAGATTCTGTTGTTGTTGTTGGTTTTGTAGTAGCTACTTTGGTAGTAGTGGGAGTTGATGTAGCTATTGTTTTTGGCACAGGAGTGCTACAATTACTATAATCATCACAGCACAAAACCTTTATCTGGTAGTTGTAACATTCTTTAACTTTTCCAACTTGGTCTTTGTTATTACAAACCAAGCCCTCAGCAACATCACATTTAACAATCTGCCCCACATCTTCAATCCTGATACCAGGGAACTCCTCAGCTCTGCACTCAATATTTATTGGGTGTTCACAAATTTGTTTTCCTTTGGCTATTATATTCTCATATGTCTCCTTGTCTCCCCCATCTAAGCCAGAACTTGGAGTATTAACATCAATCCATGGTGTCCACTTACATTGTGGCTGACACCCTGTAGGGGTAGTTGTTGTTGGTTTTGGAGTAGTAGTTGTGGTTGTAGTTACAGTGGTAATAGGTGTAGTTTCTGTTGTTGTTGTTGGTGCTGGAGTAGTAGTTGGTTCTGTGGTTGTGGTTACAGTGGTAATAGGTGTAGTTTCTGTTGTTGTTGGTGCTGGAGTAGTAGTTGGTTCCGTGGTTGTGGTTACAGTTGTAGATGTTGTTGTTGGTTTTGGAGTAGTAGTTGTTTCTGTAGTTTTGGTTAGAATGGTAGTAGTTGACGTAGTGGGAGATGATGCAGCTGTTGTTGTTGGCACAGTGGTACAATTACTATAGTCATCACAACACAAAACTTTTATCTGGTAGTTGTAGCACTCTTTAACTTTGCCAATTTGGTCTTTGTTATTACAAACCAAGCCAACAGTGACATCACATTTAACGATCTGCCCCACGTTTTCAATGCTGATACCAGGGTACTCCTCAGCTCTGCACTCAATATTTTTTGGGTGTTCACAAATTTGTTTTCCTTTGGCTATTATATTCTCATATGTCTCCTTGTCTCCCCCATCTAAGCCAGAACTTGGAGTATTAACATCAATCCATGGTGTCCACTTACATTGTGGCTGACACCCTGTAGGGGTGGTTGTTGTTGGTTTTGGAGTAGTAGTTGTTGTTGTAGTTACAGTGGTAATAGGTGTAGTTTCTGTTGTTGTTGTTGGTGCTGGAGTAGTAGTTGGTTCTGTGGTTGTGGTTACAGTGGTAATAGGTGTAGTTTCTGTTGTTGTTGGTGCTGGAGTAGTAGTTGGTTCCGTGGTTGTGGTTACAGTTGTAGATGTTGTTGTTGGTTTTGGAGTAGTAGTTGTTTCTGTAGTTTTGGTTAGAATTGTAGTAGATGACGTAGTGGGAGATGATGTAGCTGTTGTTGTTGACACAGTGGTACAATTACTATAGTCATCACAACACAAAACTTTTATCTGGTAGTTGTAGCACTCTTTAACTTTGCCAATTTGGTCTTTGTTATTACAAACCAAGCCAACAGTGACATCACATTTAACGATCTGCCCCACGTTTTCAATGCTGATACCAGGGTACTCCTCAGCTCTGCACTCAATATTTTTTGGGTGTTCACAAATTTGTTTTCCTTTGGCTATTATATTCTCATATGTCTCCTTGTCTCCCCCATCTAAGCCAGAACTTGGAGTATTGACATCAATCCATGGTGTCCACTTACATTGTGGCTGACACCCCGTAGGGGTAGTTGTTGTTGGTTTTGGAGTAGTAGTTGTGGTTGTAGTTACAGTGGTAATAGGTGTAGTTTCTGTTGTTGTTGTTGGTGCTGGAGTAGTAGTTGGTTCTGTGGTTGTGGTTAGAGTGGTAATAGGTGTAGTTTCTGTTGTTGTTGGTGCTGGAGTAGTAGTTGGTTCCGTGGTTGTGGTTACAGTTGTAGATGTTGTTGTTGGTTTTGGAGTAGTAGTTGTTTCTGTAGTTTTGGTTAGAATGGTAGTAGTTGACGTAGTGGGAGATGATGCAGCTGTTGTTGTTGGCACAGTGGTACAATTACTATAGTCATCACAACACAAAACTTTTATCTGGTAGTTGTAGCACTCTTTAACTTTGCCAATTTGGTCTTTGTTATTACAAACCAAGCCAACAGTGACATCACATTTAACGATCTGCCCCACGTTTTCAATGCTGATACCAGGGTACTCCTCAGCTCTGCACTCAATATTTTTTGGGTGTTCACAAATTTGTTTTCCTTTGGCTATTATATTCTCATATGTCTCCTTGTCTCCCCCATCTAAGCCAGAACTTGGAGTATTGACATCAATCCATGGTGTCCACTTACATTGTGGCTGACACCCCGTAGGGGTAGTTGTTGTTGGTTTTGGAGTAGTAGTTGTGGTTGTAGTTACAGTGGTAATAGGTGTAGTTTCTGTTGTTGTTGTTGGTGCTGGAGTAGTAGTTGGTTCTGTGGTTGTGGTTAGAGTGGTAATAGGTGTAGTTTCTGTTGTTGTTGGTGCTGGAGTAGTAGTTGGTTCCGTGGTTGTGGTTACAGTTGTAGATGTTGTTGTTGGTTTTGGAGTAGTAGTTGTTTCTGTAGTTTTGGTTAGAATGGTAGTAGTTGACGTAGTGGGAGATGATGCAGCTGTTGTTGTTGGCACAGTGGTACAATTACTATAGTCATCACAACACAAAACTTTTATCTGGTAGTTGTAGCACTCTTTAACTTTGCCAATTTGGTCTTTGTTATTACAAACCAAGCCAACAGTGACATCACATTTAACGATCTGCCCCACGTTTTCAATGCTGATACCAGGGTACTCCTCAGCTCTGCACTCAATATTTTTTGGGTGTTCACAAATTTGTTTTCCTTTGGCTATTATATTCTCATATGTCTCCTTGTCTCCCCCATCTAAGCCAGAACTTGGAGTATTAACATCAATCCATGGTGTCCACTTACATTGTGGCTGACACCCCGTAGGGGTAGTTGTTGTTGGTTTTGGAGTAGTAGTTGTGGTTGTAGTTACAGTGGTAATAGGTGTAGTTTCTGTTGTTGTTGTTGGTGCTGGAGTAGTAGTTGGTTCTGTGGTTGTGGTTACAGTGGTAATAGGTGTAGTTTCTGTTGTTGTCAGTACTGGAGTAGTAGTTGATTCTGGGGTTGTGGATACAGTTGTTGGTTTTGAAGTAGTAGTCGATTGTGTGGTTAGGCTTACAGTGGTAATAGGTGTAGATTCTGTTGTCAGTATTGAAGTAGTAGTTGGCGTAGTAGTTGATTCTGTAGTTGTGCTTACAGTGGTAGTGGTTTTAGATTCTGTTGTTGGTTTTGGAGTAGTAGTTGATTCTGTGGTTGTGGTTACAGTTGTTGATTTTGAAGTAGTAGTTGATTCTGTGGTTGTGGTTTCAGTGGTAGTGGCTCTCGATTCAGTTGTTGTTGGTGTTGTAGTAGTTGTAATTACTTTGGTAGTAGTGGGAGTTGATGTAGTCATTTTTGTTTTCACAGGAATAGTGCTACAATTACTATGATCATCACAGCACAAAACTTTTATCTGGTAGTTGTAGCACTGTTTTACTGTTCCAATTTGGTCTTTGTTGTTACAAACCAAGCCAACTGTTATATCACATTTAATGATCTGCCCCACATTTTCAATGCTGATTCCAGGGTAATCTGAAGCTCTGCACTCAATATTTTGTGGATATTTACAGATGTGTTTGCCTTTGGCCATTATGTTTTCAAATGTTTCCTTGTCTCCTCCATCTAATCCAGAAGTTGGTGTGTCAACATCAATCCAAGTGGTCCATGTACACTGTGGCTGACAGATGTTTGAAGTTGTGCGTATTTGGGGAATTGTTAAAGGCTTTGGTGGTGTTTTGGTTATTACAGGTATAGTTGTGGTAGATGGGGTTGTTTTTGTAGTTGTAGGTGTTGTTTCTGTAGTTGTAGATGTTGTTGTCTCTGTTGTAGTGGGTGTTGTAGTGGTTTCAGTTGTTGTAGTGATAACTGGAGTTGACGTGGTTTCTGTCGTTGTAGATGTTGTTGTCTCTGTTGTTGTGGGTGTTGTAGTCGTTTCAGTTGTTGTTGTAACAATAACTGGAGTTGGTGTTGTTTCTGTAGTTGTAGATGTTGTTGTCTCTGTTGTTATGGGTGTTGTAGTTCTTTCATGAGTTGTAGATGGTGTTGTCTCTGTTGTTGTGGGTGTTGTTGTTTCAGTTGTTGTTGTAGCAATAACTGGAGTTGGTGTTGTTTCTGTAGTTGTTGATGTTGTTGTCTCTGTTGTTGTGGGTGTTGTAGTAGTTTCAGTCGTTGTTGTAACAATAATTGGAGTTGGTGTGGTTTCTGTAGTTGTAGATGTTGTTGTCTCTGTTGTTGTGGGTGTTGTAGTTGTTTCAGTTGTTGTATCAATAACTGGAGTTGGTATGGTTTCTGTAGTTGTAGATGTTGTTGTCTCTGTTGTTGTAGGTGTTGTAGTTGTTTCAGTTGTTGTTGTATCAATAACTGGAGTTGGTGTTGTTTCTGTGGTTGTTGATGTTGTTGTCTCTGTTGTTGTGGGTGTTGTAGTAGTTTCAGTTGTTGTTGTAACAATTGGAGTATTTGTGGTTTCTGTAGTTGTGGATGTTGTTGTTTCTGTTGTTGTGGGTGTTGTAGTTGTTTCAGTTGTTGTTGTAACAATAACTGGAGTTGATGTTGTTTCTGTGGTTGTAGATGTTGTTGTCTCTGTTGTTGTGGGTGTTGTAGTAGTTTTGTGAGTTGTAGATGGTGTTGTCTCTGTTGTAGTAGTTTCAGTTGTTGTAACAATAATTGGCGTTGGTGTGGTTTCTGTAGCTGTAGATGTTGTCTCTGTTGTTGTGGGTGTTGTAGTTGTTTCAGTTGTTGTAATGGTAACTGTAGTTGGCCTTGTTTCTGTAGTTGTAGATGTTGTTGTCTCTGTTGTTATGGGTATTGTAGTCGTTTCATGAGTTGTAGATGGTGTTGTCTCTGTTGTTGTTTGCACTGTAGTGGTTTCAGTTGCTGTAGAAGGAGAGGTTGTAGTCAGCTTGTACGTAGTTGTTGTCTGTATTGTTGTTGTTGTTGTGTGTGGTTCACAACCGCTGTCACAACAAAGCACTTTAATTTGGTAATTCAAGCAAATTTCTAAATCTCCATCTTGTTCTTCATTGTGACAGACAAGACCAATAGTAACATTGCATTGAACTACTTGGCCAATTCTACCAATTGGCTTTTCTGGGAATTTTTCTGCTCTACACTGAATGCCATCTGGTTTTTTGCAAATTTTATGTCCTGCAGCTTCAATGTTTTCAAATGTCTCAAAATCACCCTCATCTTTACCTACACCTGGTATATGGACATCAATCCATGGTGTCCATCTACATTTGGGCTGACAGGCTGTTGTAGATGGTACAACTGAAGTGGTTGGCTCTGTTGTCGTGGATGGAGTTGAAATGATCTCTGTGGTAGCAGATGATGTTGTTGCTGAATGTGTTGTTTTTGCTGTTGGCTGTGGGGTAGTGGGTGTTGTGGTTGCAGGAGTTTCTGTAGATGTTTTAGGTTGAGTTGTTGGTACACATGGTACATAACTACAACATTTTACTCTGATCTCATAGTTGTAGCAAATAGGTGGTAGCTGTTCCTTATTCCAACAAATTAGTCCAAATGATACATTACACTGTACATTTTGCTCAAGCTCTGAAAGTGGTGTATTAGGGAACCTTTCGGCTCTGCATTCAATGTCTTGAGGATGGTTACAGATAGAGATTCCTTTAGCTCTTATATTTTCATATGTGTCAAAATCGCCATTTTGCATTCCAAATTCAGGATAACTGGCATCGATCCACTCAGACCATTTGCACTCTTCTTTAACACAGATTGTGGTGCTGTGAGTTGTTGTTGTTCCTAAATAATAAACACAATGAAAGTTGAAGTATGTGGTGTTAAAAACCATAGACCATGTATACCAAAGGGGAGCTCCAGCTAACAGAAGATGCAGAAGGGCTACAGCCAAGGGTAAGAGTACAAAAATTACTTCCAGCCTGCATGTGGCTTGTGTGTCAGAACATTTTTACATGCTTATATAACTGATAGACATGCACTTTGTAATACATGTCAATGTGCATCATGTATTGACATGTGTGTTGATGCATTTCCAGTGATTTAAATGAAAAATGCATCTAGCATAAAACTTAAAGGTGCAAATCCAACTTCACTGTTATTGGAAATATTAAATAAAATAGTACAAAAATATTATTAAAATAAAAAGCACAAGAAGCAAAGTGGCAAATGCAAAATGGAGGAAACCATTGCAACCAAGTAAAATTCATATTACTAAAGTGTGATTAGTATATGGCTGGGCATATACAGAAGACTGTTAGTTGTGGAAATATGAAAGTTGAACAATAATGCTATTTCATGTATTTGCAACAATAAATAAGTTGAATGAATAAGAGCATTTTTTGCAAAAAGGATGCAAAATCCTGTTACCTTCTATTGGGCAGGTTATAGTGCAGCACTCTTATGCCTTGTACAGACGATCAGAATTTTCGACAACCAAACCGTGGATTTATTTCCAACAGATGTTGGCTCAAACTTGTCTTGCATACACACGGGTACACAAATGTTGTCAGAAATTCCAAACGTCAAGAACGTGGTGATGTAAAACACGTACGATAGCCGAGAAAAATTAAGTTCAATAGCCACTGTGGCTCTTCTTCTTGATTCCAAGCATGCATGGACTTTTGTGCGTCAGAATTGTGTACACACTCTCTGAATTTATGACAACGGATTTTGTTGTCCGAAAATTTGAGATCCAGCTCTCAAATATCTGTTGTCAGAAATTCAGACTGGAAATGTCCGATGGAGCCTACAGATGGTCGGAACTTCCGACACCAAGCTCACATCGAACATTTGTTGTCGGAAATTCCGATGGCAACTGTTATGGTTTCAATATCTTGATACAGTAGAAGGTTTTACTGATGCTGAGCAAATGTGCCCACAAATGATGGCCTAAAGAGCACCTATGCCTGGACAATGAACATTAAACTATTTATATATTCTTACCAAATAGAAAAATAGCTTTATAACAAGCCAACCCTGACTTTTTTAGATGCTTGAGTCCTCAACTAAGGGCACTTTCACACAGCGCCAGTTTGCTCCGTTCAGTAGACAATGTGTGACTGGATTACCTGCCGAATCTGAGCTGAACGGGACATATGTCAGAGTATTGACATCTGTGCCCATTCAGTGTTTTTTTGCATTTTGACAATGGATGGACACAGGCAGGCCCATAATGACTCTCTGGGAGGCCGGATGTAAATGTATTTGTGTCCGTTTACATCAAGCTACATCTGATCCATCACATTTAGGTTCAGAAAAATGGAAGGGACACAGTCCTTTCAAATTTTCGTTTCTGGACCTGGATAGACTTGGAGGTAGGTGGATGTAAACAACCCAAGTCTGTTTACATCTGCCTGCATTTCCATAGAGCTGCATGGAGCGTCCGATCAGGTCCACCTAAAAAACTGATTGGAATGCCCATGTGAAAGGGCCCAAAGACTTTAAAGTCCAGGTTTCTAACATTTTTCTAGCAGCTTAGAAACAACTACCATGTATTTACAGTATAGGGCTAGCAGTCTTCCAAGATACACTCTCATACAAAGAAATAAGATTTCAATGCATGTTTTGTGAATGTTGAAAATAGATTTCTCTATAATGTTTATAGGTACAGAAATAAATGTAGTTTTGTTTCAAAGTGTTTTTACTGTTGAGAATACATAACTATTTTAGTGTGTATGATCTGAACACAGGTTCACATTAAACATGAGAAGTAAATAAACTATTTTAATAGCCATGCATGTGCAAGGTTTCTGTGCAAAACCTTTACAAAGAGAAATCTTGAGGCTGTCCTTACTGTTTTTGAGCTCTGCAAGGTCCTAAACAAAAAAAAAAACTCCAAAAAATGGTGTAAAAATTCTAGAACCTAGCAATTTATTGATTTCTCCCACTGAAATCATAGCATTAGGCCCATTTCACACTTTGGGACTGCAAAGTCACATGGTAAGTTCACGTGACTAAAATTCCTCCTTCGGGCCCAGCCTAAGACTGATTCTCAATGTATGCAATTAATACTGCACCTATCAGCTTTAGCATCTTCCTGTCCTGAGTCATTGAATAAGATGCTCTATGTTGGGTTTTGCATTCACCTTTAATTTACAGAAGTTAGTATTTTTGGGTATGTATGGATTACCTATTAACTGTAACCTACCTGAAGTAGTAGTTGAATGTGTTGTGCTTGAGGTAAATGGAGCTGGTGTTGTAGTACAATTATGATGAAAGTCTTTGTATATTGTGCCATTTTCTTTGCAAATAGCAGTAATGCAGCCTCCAATTCCATCCATAATGTTATAAATCACATCATTGTAATGGTACATTTTGCCTTGGTACTCACAGTGGCATGCTGTTTGGAAAGAAACAAACACAATAAATGTAGATATAAAACTAGCATCAATACACCTGAGAATAAAGTGGTAACATTGCTTCATGAACACAGTACAAAATAAAATGAATTTGTTTGAGGACTCATTCAGGCTTATGTGCTGCTGTAATGAATGGAAAAATAAATGTTACCACATCACCATGACACGCAGCAATGTGCATGCTGCAAAGTGGTCCCAATGAATTTGGATTGAACCCAAAACACTAGTACAGTCACAGGCAATGTACATGCACTGCATCTTTTGACAATGCACATATCGTGTGCTTTAGGGTGCTGTGGTGAAATGTTTTTATTAATGGGCTGCCTTAATGCAATGCATGTTAATGTACAACACAACATGTGTTAACGTGTAATCATTAATGCCCCACAATACAATGTTAAAATGTGAATGTGCCTATTATAAGACACTGGAGTATGCAGCCCTTTGCAGATCGATTTTATTTTCCATGCATATCTATAATTTAAGATTAGTAATCTAAAAATACAGCTACTTCTTTTGGTACTACTACTACTAGTAATAATAATAATTATTAATATTAGCATTACCATCATCATCATCTTTTTTTAGTGCCCTCTAAAAGCTTAAATACTAACACAAAAGCAGTTCTGACCAGTTCAATAGATTTTTGTGGGCTTTAGATGGCTGAACACTCCTAACATATGGCCCTAGCATTATTTCTCAACAAAAGTGATACATTACTATTACATTTTAGCTTTGTCTAGGATCAGTTTCATAGTCGTTCCTTTCTTTGTTATTGTAATCCTAACTAGAAAATAGGGAAAGGTTTCTTCACAGTAAGAGCCGTGAAAATGTCGAATAGACTCCCTCCAGAGGTGGTTCTGGCCAGCACAGTAGATGTAAAAAAGGCCTGAATTCTTTCCTAAATGTACATAATATAACTAGGTACTAACATTTAGAGGTAAAGTTGATCCAGGGAACATCCAATTGCCTCTCAGGGATCAGGAAGGATTTTTTTCCCCTGCTGTAAGCAAATTGAATCATGCTTTGCTGGGGTTTTTTGCCTTCCTCTGGATCAACTATGGGTATAGGATTGTGTATATGAGATTGTATGATTATTATTTTTTTGCTTGAGCTGGATGGACTGGTGTCCTTTTTCAACCTGACTATCTATGCAACTATGTAACTACTGAGTGACAATTAAAATATGGTTAGTTGCTTATTTCATATCCAATTTTTTAGAACAAATTTCTATATTTTTTAACAGTATTAAACATCTGCTTGCTACTATAATGCCCTGTACACACGAGAGGAATGTCTGAAAGAAAAAGTCAGACGGAAGCTTTTCATCATATATTCCGATCGTGTGTATGACTCATCTGACTTTTTTTTTTGAAAATTCTGACGGACCTAGAAATAGAACATGTTTTCTAAATATTTCCAACTGAACCAATTCCTATCGGGAAAACTCTTGCTCTCTATGTAAAAAGTTTGAGCTATACTTACACTTTTGGCTAATCACTAACAGAAAGTTACCTCCAAATGGGTTATACTTACCTTACCAGATGCTGAAACTATCAACCCATCATATCACTGATTGCCAAGATCTGGGTGATCTGGGCTACTTATTCTTACTACTACTACATACTATTTCTACCACTGTTATTCTCATAAAAAAAAATAAAAAAAATGTGTTGTATTTACCTTCTCTCTGGTATTTACACTCCACTCCAGACAAGCTGCATACACTGAAAAGGTAAAATTTAAGATTAAATTACATCTGTATTGTTGGACATAAATGCAAGTTTTAAATAGTAAGCCTATATATATATATATATATATATATATATATATATATATATATATATATATATTAAAGGCAATTGCCAAAAAATACCAGTAATTTTCCTCTATGAGTGTTCTGAAAGAAGCTAACTAACACAAGCAATTGTTGTCAAGGCTATTCTGTAGGTTCAGATAATGCCTAAAGAGTTGCTGCTGGTTACTGACACAATATATGGACAAAGGTATGCGAACCCTCACCAAATTATTGAGTTCCAGTGAAAGGTACTGTTAATGTTACAGCATGCAAAGATATTTTAAATAATTAAGCACTTTATATCTCGCGGCAACAGTTTAGGTAAGGCCCTTTTCTGTTCCATCGTCACTGTGCCCCTGTGAAGAAAGTCAGCCAGATAGAGTTTTTTGTTAGGTTTGTTGTGTTTAGTGTGGAGGCACTGTATTTACCTTTGCAGAGCCCTGACCTCAACTCTACTGAGCATCTTTGGGATGAATTGGAATAATGATACCATGCCAGCCAGGATGTCTTGTCCAACATGAGTACTTGAGAAAACCTTCCCAGAAAAGTGGAGACAGTTGCAAATGGAGTGTGCAATTCCATATTATGTCTATGGTTTTGGAATGGGATGTCCAGCAAGCTCCTATAAGTTTTATAGTCAGGTGCCCACAAATATTTGGCCATGTAATGCATATACACATTGGTTTTTGTGAAAGTGTACATTTTTGGCAAAATGACATTTCTCTAATTAGCAGCAAGCTGAGCATGCTTTGTTATGTCTGATGTGCCTTATAGAATGCTTACCATGTCTGGCAGTTTTCAGTAGAGGGTACAGTTTGCCCAACTCTGATATGATTTCCTTCATCATCATAGCAACCACACTGAGCTACACATTCCATTTCATCTTCATCAAAGAATGGTTTAGCAGATGGACAGCTAGGGTAACATCCTGATTAGGGTTAAAAATAAAAAAGTTATCTTTTGGCAAACATTTTTCTTTGTCAAAAACATGTTGGCAAACATACAAAGTGATTACATTGTAGCAAGACACTAATGAGGCCTAACCCTGTTTGTCCATAACTGCACTTTTTTTGTAAAAACAATAAAAAGGGTTAGGATAGAAGGTGGGATAGTGGCAACCTCCGTCTGGCATACCCTCTGACCTCAACCATATCTCCCGTATTAGTATCCTCTTATCCCCCTGTAATTGTAATTTACCCTTTACAATAAGCCAATATCACCCCTTTTTTTCCTCACTGTGGCCTCTTGATTATTACCTACTGGGAACCTTACTGCTGATTCTCTTCTATATGAGATATTGTGTGTCACCTTATCATTGCCATTCTGGACTTATTGAGAAAGTAGACTGTCCTTGGACAATACTGTGAACTCCCTACTCAACAAAGCATTATTACAAATGTGTGACACTTTATACTGATGATAAATGTGATTGCTTACATGTATGTCCAATGTGAACACACATGTCAAACATAAAGCATATATGCTCTGCTTATTTTTTACCCCATTATTATTCTTCAGGCACATTGTAATAATTAATTTCTTGAAAATGACAATTAAAGAATGCATAAACAATAAAATTGGATCTTATATGCAGTGGTCCTGATTTAGAAATAATTATCTGTGCCTTTGAGTTTCTGGAGACCCATTCGATCTATGGATAGTCACTGACAAATATCAACTACTCTACTTTATACAAAAATTGCATTCCTAAACTGAAAATAATAGTATTTGTACAGCTCTTCTTTTAGCTAGTATTCTTTCTATATGTGACTACAAATTTTCCATTATTCTAAGTCTGATAACAAGCAATAAAAAGCATTAATAAGACAAATAAATAAAAGCTCATGCAAGAGATGATAATACTGTAATGCCATGGATGTGTATGGCATGATGGCCTTACCTTCCAAACCTGCAAGCTCATGTAAACATTTTCCACTGGGGTTCTTACAGGTCTTTAGACAAGGTGCACCACATGGCTTGTAGTGCCACTCACATTCTCCTTCAGGGTTGTAGTAATCACAGAAGAGAGCTGGTAAAAAAAGGACATTATTTTATTTAGAGGAGTATAATACTATTTTACTAGGAAAAGTATTATTTACATGGTGAGTGCAGCATAAGAGGGATAGGATATCTCATATCATGATAGGAATATGATACTCACGGCAGATGCTGGGTGTTCTCCAAGAAACGCAGATTCCGGTTTCTCCGCAGGCCTGGGCATAAGCAGCAACGGCGGTACAGAAGCATTCACAGTCCCCACCAGAGTCACAAGCACAAGCATCAGCCACACAAGCATCATAGTATTTGGATGGATCAACCTGTCAAAATGAAGTATAGACAGTTTTTCTAACTATTATGCTTAACTTACTTTAGGAACAAGTCAATAGGAATACAAAAGAAGCCTAAACAGAATGATGCAGTTTAGAAGCAGGTCTAAAGGCCCACACACACGATCGGACTTTTTGACAACAAACATGCAAATTAGCTGTTTTAAGGCAACATCCGACCGTGTGTACGCTCCATCGCACAAACTTTTTCAGTTTTCATCAGACTTTTGTTGGCTGTGCGAATGGACAAACTTTCTGGCAAAAAAAGTCCAATGGAGCAAAGTGCGATCGTGTGTACAGAAAACCATAGGACTTTTGTACAAAGTACCAATGCAAAAGATCAGACAACAGTACAGAAGTTGACCAAAGGTGGCGGTAAATAGCAGACAAACCACGTGATTTGGTGAAAGTTGGCTGAAAAAGTCCTGCCATGTGTATGCAAGTTCACGGCTGATGCCCTTTGTACAAAAATCCACTGAAAAGTTTGTACAAATTCTGAGGCACCCGCGATTGCCTGGTAACAGAGCAGGGATGTGGATCTGTGTGTATAAACACACAGATCCACGTCCTGTCAGGGGAGAGGAGAACTGATCGTATGTTTCTTGTACAGAGGAACACCGATCCCCCCCCCTCATCAGTTCCCCCCCCAACTGTTAGAATCACTCCCTAGTACACAAATGTAACCCCTTAAGCACCCCCTAGTGTTAACCCCTTCCCTGACAGTCAAATATATGCAGTAATCAGTGCATTTTTTATAGCACAGGTCACTTTATAAATGTGAATGATCCTAAAATAGTGTCAAAAGTGTCAGATCTGTCTGCCGCAATGTCACAGTCACGATAAAAAATGCAGATCGCCGCCATTAGTAATAAAGAAATAAATAAATAATAAAAATGACAAATCCCCTATTTTGTAGACGCTATAACTTTTGCGCAAACCAACCACGAAGCAAGACAACACAAACAACCATTAGGGTACTTATTCAAAAAAGTATGAAAGAGTGGAACAATAGATTCCAGAGTAAAAGTGCACTTAATAATGTAAGTGTAATATGTATAAAGCAGGTACAATATGTTAGTGGAGGAAATTCAGGATCAAGGGGGGTGGCGAGTGGCAATTCAAAAAATAAAACAGAAATGAGGCGATAAAGACGAGGGGGAAGCAAATATTATTTGTATACTGTGATACTATTAGCAGAAATAAATCTAGCCATCTGTGACCTTATCACATTGTATATATTTTGTATCTGAAAAGAGTAAAAAGTAATATAATTGTTATCCGCACCTGAGCATGGCAAGCAGAGAAGACTGGACTATTGATGATGCTACATTGTTTCTGTGCCCAGGATTTTCTGTATGGGTTGGCAGTGCAGGAATCTTTGGGTACACTGGCATCTGGGCATGACTGAGCGATTTTCCAGCTATTGCCAAACTCAGCAACATCTCCAACCACAGATTGGCTCCTTGTTGTAAAGTCATTGTTTCCATTTCCATCATAATTACCACACAGACCACAAACCTTGCCCTGTGAGCAACGAAAGCATCAGTACTCAGTTCATCATAGTATTGCATTAAGAGATAAATGACGGTTATAATAACCATTGACTATTTTTGCCTAAATAAGCTGAAATTCAGTTTAAAGATTACAGAAATTAAAGGAACCCTTAATGCTTAAACAGGCAGATATAAAAGACACAAATAATACATCTCTGTATTTATTAAAACAAACATTAAATGCAGTTGTTAAATGCAAGCAATGCAAGTACTTGAATTTGACTTGATACAAGTCCCTATACAGCAGAGCTTGGACTGGGAAAAACCATCACAATGATCTTATAAGCTATGCTGCAGTGTTCATGTGATAACAAGAAACATGCTGATAGGAGGAAAAAGCAAAGCTCAGCTCATCAGTTTGCTGTTTCTTTTCACTGTCCACTCACAGGCTGGGGGAGGAACAAGACCTGTAAATGTTACTGAACTACAGCAAATTAATTATTAGGTTGTCTGCCATGCCAGGCAAGGATATGCTGTGTGGCAGATCTGGGTAAACCTCGGGACTGGATGGACAGAAATACAACTCAATTTTCCTCCTATTTCAGTTTGTCTGGAGTTCAGCTTTACTTTGTATCAAATATCGAGTGAAATTATTTCTGTTTGCAACAAATTACTATTGGTAATTTCCACTTTTTGTACACTTTTGCAATAATACTGTAGAACTTGATGTTTTACCTCAAACTCTTTGCTCAGCTTGATAAATATGCTTGTCTTTCTGTCCCACATCAGGATGAGCCCATTGTCAGCCTCAATGATGAGGTAGATACCCATGTGTCGGACCTTGTAGGGAACAACTCCTCCAATACCCCTTTCCACCACTTCAATGTGCTCTTCGGTAAGAATAAGTTCATAGTTCTGTGAATGGAATTATAGGCATGTCAGAGAGTAAAAAGACAGAATTATAATAAATACTTTTATTACATTACTGATATTTTGATATTGATTAATTATTTATGCAATGTGATAATAAGTCTTTTACCCCCATGAAGACTTTAATACTCTTCGAGCATGTTGTTCCAGTGGTGCCACATGGGATGTTCTCAGTGATGACACGGAAGGTGCTGCTGTTTGCGGCCTGGCCACAGTGGTCCTAAAATGCAATAGGGAAGAATGGAACAAGACAACAATAAACCTACAAGTATCATTATGCATAATGTTTTTAAAGTTAACGTGGAACTAAACTCTCTCAATCAGCATTAACTAGTTTTTATCCTTATGCTGCTACCATTAGTTAATAGACAGGAAGGTATATTATCTTCTTAAACTTTTTCAGGTGCTTCCTGGTTTCTGGCCTAGGCCAAAATGATGTTATACATCCCATGATTCCTCATAGTCATTTTGTTTTCTTTCATGTAGAAGAGGGGAGGAGGTTTTTTTCTCATCTAAACACACCTTCCTGCGTACATGCCTGAGCTAAGTTCACATGGATTACAAGAAGTTAATGCTACATGAATCATCTGCCCTTACTCAAGATGACTGAGGCTAGAAATGCTAGGGGGTGTTTTTCAAAGTGATTTCTCAACAAAAATAAATAAAATCATTGAGACATGGATGGGTGGGTGAGTTTTATTTGCATATCATTGAGACGTGGATGGGTGGGTGAGTTTTATTTGCATAGCATTGAGACATGGATGGGTGGGTGAGTTTTATTTGCATATAAAAATGTATTAAATATCATTTTCAGTTTGTGGTGCTCTGATAAAGTTGAGTTCCTTTTTGACCAACCTTTGGAGTCAGATATCCAACTGTGCTCCAAGAATGTACAGTGGTGTGAAAAAGTGTTTGCCCCCTTCCTCATTTCCTGTTCCTTTGCATGTTTGTCACACTTAAGTGTTTCGGAACATCAAACCAATTTAAACAATAGTCAAGGACAACACAAGTAAACACAAAATGCAATTTGTAAATGAAGGTGTTTATTATTAAAGGGGAAAAAAAATCCAAACCATCATGGCCCTGTGTGAAAAAGTGATTGCCCCCCTTGTTAAAACATACTATAACTGTGGTTGTCCACACCTGAGTTCAATTTCTCTAGCCACACCCAGGCCTGATTATTGCCACACCTGTTCACAATCAAGGCATCACTTAAATAGGAGCTACTTGACACAGTAAGGTCCACCAGAAGATCCTTAAAAGCTACACATCATGCCGAGACCCAAAGAAATTCAGGAACAATTGAGAAAGAAAGTAATTGAGATCTATCAGTATGGAAAGGGTTATAAAGCCATTTCCAAAGCTTTGGGAATCCAGCGAACCACAGTGAGAGCCATTATCCACAAATGGCGAAGACATGGAACAGTGGTGAACCTTCCCAGGAGTGGCCGGCCGCCCAAAATTACCCCAAGAACGCAGTGACGACTCATCCAAGAGGTCACAAAAGACCCCACAACAACATCCAAGGAACTGCAGGCCTCACTTGCCTCAGTTAAGGTCAGCGTTCATGCCTTCACCATCAGGAAAAGACTGGTCAAAAATGGCCTGCATGGCAGAGTTCCAAGGAGAAAACCACTGCTGAGCAAAAAGAACATCAAAGCTCGTCTCAATTTCTCCACAACACATCTTGATGATCCCCAAGACTTTTGGGACAACATTCTGTGGACCGATGAGACAAAAGTGGAACTCTTTGGAAGGTGTGTGTCCAAGTATATCTGGCGTAGAAGGAACACTGCATTTCATAAAAAGAACATTATACCAACAGTAAAATATGGTGGTGGTAGTGTGATGGTCTGGGGCTGTTTTGCTGCTTCAGGACCTGGAAGACTTGCCGTAATAAAAGGAACTATGAATTCTGCTGTCTACCAAGAGATCCTGAAGGAGAATGTCCGACCATCTGTTCGTGTACTCAAGCTGAAACGAACTTGGGTTCTGCAGCAGGACAATGATCCTAAACACACCAGCAAGTCCACCACCGAATGGCTGAAGAAAAACAAAATGAAGACTTTGGAGTGGCCTAGCCAAAGTCCTGGCCTGAATCCTATTGAGATGTTGTGGTATGACCTTAAAAAGGCCGTTAATGCTCGAAAACCCTCTAATGTAACTGAATTAGGACAATTCTGCAAAGATGAGTGGGCCAAAATTCCTCCAGGACGCTGTAAAAGCCTCATTGCACGTTATCGCAAACGCTTGGTTGCAGTTGTTGCTGCTAAGGGTGGCCCAACCAGTTATTAGGTTTAGGGGGCAATCACTTTTTCACACAGGGCCATGATGGTTTGGATTTTTTTTCACCTCTAATAATAAACACCTTCATTTACAAATTGCATTTTGTGTTTACTTGTGTTGTCCTTGACTATTGTTTAAATTGGTTTGATGTTCCGAAACACTTAAGTGTGACAAACATGCAAAGGAACAGGAAATGAGGAAGGGGGCAAACACTTTTTCACACCACTGTATTTTGCATTTTGAGGGTCTCAGGATATTTCAGTAAATCATAGCTTGGGCATCCTTGACCAGTATTAAAATAATACTTTTTTGTAAAGCAATGAGCAGTTGAAAAATGGAGCAGAATTTGCTGGAGACTTTCCAGTTACATTAGTTGTAGGAATGTCTACTGAAATTAGCTTGACGTTTGCTAGCCAGTAGCAGCTTATGCAGCAAGAAAAGGGAATGTTTGGAATAGACTTGCATAATTTGGATTTAATGTATTTTGCATATAAGATGCCCCCACATTCATCATTTCTTTTTAAAATGTAAAACATTTGTATGTTTATACAATTTTTTTTGTAGAGTAGTGTTTTTTGGGTTATTTTCCCTATTGTTTTTTTTCCCCTGCTATACAGGGTTCTTTTAAAGAGATTTTCTCTCTCCTTCTGCCAATGTGCCAACAATTTTACCAGAGAGGAACAATTTCTAACAGGGGCACAGACAGCAATAAAAGGCTGATGGTGGTGGTTCTAACTTTTTTCCTGCTCTATGAAAAAAAAGCAAAAAATTATTCTTGTTTCTGTTGCTGTTTACCTCACTTCCTGCCTGGTAAACCCATATTTACAAAGTGCAACGTAAGAGGAAATTTCTGTAACAGAGCCCCAGATAGCATTAAAAACATGACAGGGATTCTAACTTTTTCACTCCATCCCAAAAAAAATAAAAATTTGATGCACGTATAGTTTTATTAATAAACAAAACAAAAAAAATACGAGTAATAAATAAAAATAGTGATGATAATAATAATAATAAAAATAATAATAATAATATAGATGTCTTGGAGATCTGCAACAGAGCCCCAGATAGCATTAAAAACCTAACTTTCTCACTCCACCCAAAAAAAAAAAAATAGATGTACATATAGTTTTATTAATAAATAAAAAAATGCAAGTAATAAATAAAAATAGTATTAATAATAATATAGATGTCTTGGAGATCACTTTACCTGGGCAAGTATGTATTCGCAGTCTCCACTAAAGCTGTAGCGTTTACCATCAAAGGTAATGTAGTGTCCATCTCCATACACAGCACATGTAGCCAGACATGGGTTTTTGGTACATTGCCACATCCTATTCTTACAAGTGCTATGTAGAAAAATAAAGAGAGAAATTAGATTTGTTCAGCCAGCTGAATATTGAATGAAGCTTACTTTGCATACTAGCATTCATTTTTCATACCAGGTGTTGCATTTCATTTTAATTTGTTCCCCTGGCTGGTAGGTAGCGTCATTGTGAACACATGGACAGTCAGCTTCTTTAATGCAACCTCCTTTTCCATCTGCAACCAGACCAGCAGGGCACACACAGCCAGAGACACATTTGGCACTATACTGTATAAAATAAATATCAAATAACAATTAGGATAGAGGAAATTCACGTTTTAAGATACATTTAGATCATTTAGTCATTTTTACTTTCTTCCCATATGTTCCCGTGCAGGGATTGAAAGACTTACACAAGCCATATCCAAAGTCTGACAGCTTTTCTGGCACTCTGAACCTTTGGTGCCAGCTGTGGCATTCTTGCAGTCAAAGTAAACCATTGGAGATTTGCAGGCTGAGAAGACAATGCAAAAATTATGTATATCTATATTACAAATATTGCAATATATTGTTATATAATATATTATTTTATACTGTATTACAGAATAGTAAAATGGTACATTAAGTATAAAAGAAGTGCTCTATATGATCTGAGATTGGGCAAAAAATATGATTATTATTCCTTTTACACAGCACAAAGCAATACATGATACATTTAGTATATTAAACAATTTAGACAATATACAGTATATACAGTATATAAACAATGACATGGGAGAAGCAAATGCCCTTGCTTGAACCAGCTTAATGAAGAAACTAGAGTCTTGGTAGAGAAAGACAAGATCTTTGGCTGAACAAAACATTGGACAAAACAATATTAGGCCATAGGGTAGATCTCTGTTAGCTTTTTGAATTTGGAAAGAAATAATATAGATGTTGTACAAGTTAGTACAATCTGAAAGACTCAAACATTTCCTGGATGTGAGGTCTGAATCAAGAGTAACAGCAGGCCAATGCATTTGTGAGGTAGACATAACAAAAACATATTAAAAAATGGAGGGGTATTTGCAAACTAGAGAGGAGTCATGAAAGGCACTGATCTTTGTGTGAGTTATGACTGCACATCTCAAGGCTTAGTGGGAGTCCCCTGTGGAAACGGAGATGTTTAACAATCAGGGGAATGCAGGAATCAGAGTACAGGAGTGGGGGGGGGGGGGGCAGAGTAAAGTAGCAAAGACTTTTCAGAAGGGCTGAAAATTAAGTTAAGACAAGTGGGGAAGGCTGCCTGGTATACTTTTAGTACTATTATAAATATAATATGTTAGACATGCTGGTAAGTTAATTGGCTTCTGTCCAAAAAATTGGTCCTAGTATATGAATGTGAGTTAGGGACCTTGGATTGTGGGCTCCTTGAGGGTAGGGACTGATGTGAGTGTGCAATGTATGATGTGGAGCGTTGCATAAATTGGCGGCATGATAAAGTAATAATAATATGATAGATGAGCATCTTAATGAGACACAATATACAGGGATAGGGACAATTGCAGACATTCACTCAGGTTGAACTTGATGGACTGGTGTCTTTATCCAACCTTACTAACTATGTAACTATGTACTTTTTTTAATGTATATGAACATTACCTGGTTCAACATTTCCAATACAGCTTAATTTCCCCTGGGTGCAAGTGCTATAAATGAAAAAGTACAACAAAAGTATTAATGCAAATCTAATATTTGATATTAAAAGTCATATGTACCAGCAAAGAACAAGTGAGTGGTTTCATCTCATAGATGTAAAAATATTAGTAAGTATCATATGTTAGCAGATTATTATCATATAGATAAATATGGTAAGTATTGTAGGGCAGCTGAATAATGGGAAACATAACAACTTGATGATAGTCTTTTCAGCTGTTCCTGAAATCTGTATAGTAGATAACATAGAACTTAGAATCAATATCCACACTCACCACATAATGCCGTTATCATGGACAACTTCTCCAGAAGGCACAGCAGATCCCTTGTAGTAACATGGGCAGGCAGCAGCAGGTACACATTTGCCACTGTCATCCATGTAAAATCCTTTGGCACAGGTGCAGCCATCAACAGGTGTGAATTTAATGCTGCAGGTGACATCAGGTTCACTGAGAGAACGGCAGGTTGGCTGGCATGTACTGGTGGAGTAGGTGTAGTTCAGTGATTTGGGGCATGTATGCATGTATTTAGCTGTGTAAAAAAATAAATCAGTAAAATTTATAATATTTATAAAAAAAAAAAAAAAAAAAAACAAGCATTAGAAAGATGTGTAAAAAGTTCTAGAAGGGGGTGGATCAAGAACTGAAAAAAAAATAATTTGGGTGTTTTAATAATAAGGTTATGTGTAGAATTTAACATATTAGACAGATTGCATTAAGAAAGCACTTACTGCACACGTTTTCTCTCCATCCAGTCAGTATGATTCCTTTAGTAGCACAGGCCCGGACATAGGAAGAGAGAGAGGCGCACATGCACTCCTCACTTTTTTCACAGTTGCAGGTGTCAAACATGCAGTTCTAATATGAAACACAGATAATTACATTCAAACTATTCTAAAAAATAATTATACTTTTCCAAAGTAAACTATTATTAATTTGTTATGAGAGGCCTGAATAACATACCTCTAGATAGACGGAGGTTCATAAAAGAAAGTGTAGATGGGAATTGATTGGACACTCTCAGTTTTACAGTCTTGGACAGTATAAATAGCATGTTTTATACATCTGTTACTATTGCTTAATGCATTTATTTAAAGATATAATCTCTAAAGAAACCTTGACTTATGTCACATTAAACTGTCTTTGAGGTGGTAGGTATAGTATAATACTTTAATCAGAATTGTAATATGTCCACTATTAGAATATATGATACGTGCTATAGACAATCCATGGTAAAAATGTCCTTTTTACTTACTTGTTTGTAAACATTGGGATTAATAGTAAGATGGCAGGAAGCAAATGGTCCAGTTGGGTCAGAAATAAGACCACACCAGTGTTGGGCATACTTCTCTGTAAGGAAGCACAAATAATTAGATTTATTTTATATTATTTGATGACCATGTGTTTTTCAAGTCTATATGTATACTTTATCTTTTACATATACTAAGTACAAGCAAATAGTAATATGATCTGGTTTTAAAGGCTGAAGGTTTTTTACCTATGCACTTTGCACCTATTCTATGCACTAAAGCTGAACTCCACCCAAACGGGGAAGTTCTTCTTTAAGCACCCCCCCCATGCCACATTTGGTATGTCATTTTTTTGTGGGGGAGTGGGTACTTCGTTTTGACAGGTCCCCGCTCCCACTTCCCCATGGACCACCTAGGTGATTCCCCCTCCCACCCTGCAATCTTCTGGGACATCTTACTGGTGTCCTGAGACCCTAAGACAGGTGAATGTGTATTTATTAAAAGTCAACAGCTAAACTTTTGTAGCTGCTGATTTTTAATAAACACAAAAATGACTGGGATGCTGCTTTAAGCTAAAAATAAAATCTCAGAGTTCAGCTCCCCCTCCTTATACCTATTTGAGACCGATCTCAATCCAATGATGTGCACAAGAGCAGCGGCTTTCTCCCCCCTCATTAGCACAGAAAAAGTAGCAGGAGCCATTGGTTCATGTTACTCTTAATTACAGCCAATGAGGAGGGTTCGAGGGAGGGGATGGAGCTAAGCAATGCTCTATGTGTCTTATGGACACATAGAGCCAGCTCAGGAGCGAGCCTGCATAAGTGCCCCCAATGCAAGTGGCGTGCTATTGGGGCACTAGGTGGGAGGAGCCGGGTACAACAGTGAGGGACCTGAGAAGAGGAGGATCAGGGCTGCTTTGTATGACATGTTTATTATTTAAAAAAAAACAAAAAAAACTGTGAATTCTTTACAATCACTTTAAGTTAAGTAAAAATTATTATTATTTTTTTTTTTTTACTGGAATGATACCCTTTTTAATGTCCAATCAGAACAAAACATTAAGCTTAATGAGTTCAAGAACTAAGGAAGAATGTATCTATGCTCTGATGTTGTGATCTCTTCAAATACAGTTTCCATTTAGAAAACAAATCTTACCATTTTCCACACTGAGGGAACAAGGGTCTTCATATACATTTTTAACATTTGTACAGGTTCCCTGGGTTTTCCATGTGTTGGCAAAGGATGCTGCAGTTCCTTCAATTACACCGCTGGTTGTTTGGAAATCATCTGACTGTTTGTCATTGAAGTTTCCACAGAGACCTAAAATAATTTTCCAGTTAAAAAAAAATTGAACATATGCATTGGTTTACAAAGCAGTAAAAACATCAAAGTGCTAAACATACCGCATGTCAGGCCCTTATAAGCTGGGTCCAGGGCAACATAGACCTGCATGAATGGAGTGAGTTGAGCCACGATCTGTACTCCCAGATTGGTGTGAACAATGATGTAGAATGAGGAAGGTCTGAAGATGGTGATATTAGCTACCAAATAAAATGCAACCTTTAGATCACGTATAACAAATTTACAAAGCATTAACTAGCTCCACAAATATTTTCCTAGCAAACAATATTCTCAATGTTTCATACCTGCAGATACGGGCAGTTGAGTGTAGACGCTGTTGACAAAGACACTGCCGCATGGCTTGATTACAATAATCTGTTAGAATAAGGCAACAATAGGTGATCAATAAGTCAAAATACAGCAATAATAGAACTAGAATATATTCATGTTAGGAGAGGTATGAAAATAGGAATATAATTATAGTCACAGAGAAATTAATCTATTGTATTTGCATAAAGGAAAACTCTATTTAATCACATTAGAACTCTGTTAGAGCTGCCTGTAAAACCATTCGGGATGTTTGTCATTCATTTATATAAATTGACACTTACAGTTTCTCCTCCATTAAGGATGATAGTTGTACTCTTGAGGCAAGTTTCACTTTCAGTCAAACCACATTTACGCATCTCTGCCAGTACAATGAAAGACTCGCCATCACAAGCCTATAGAGATGGGAAGAATTTGGGAATATAAATTGAATATTTTACACATTGTACAGAATATTGCATTTTTTTTTAACATATATTGATCCATGAATGCTATTGTGGTATACATACTTTGTCAAGACTCAAATATTCATTTCAATGGTCAATGTGATATTCATAAAAAGTTATTAATTTATTATTTACAGAAATATGTAGTAACTACAGTATGGACTTGCCTTTGAAAGGACATAGTTGCAGTCACCATGAATGCTGTAATGAGTTTGATCATAAGTGGTAATATGAGCCCCCCCTTCGATGGAACAACTGGCTGGGCATGGCAGGTTCTTACATGACCATTTTCCTCCCGAGCACATGCTATTAAAATGAACAACACTTAATTAATCTTGTGATTAAGCCAAAATACTTTATTTCTAGGATATCTAGAAATTTTTAAAAACATTTGAAATTTTAAACATCTAGAAATTTTAAAAAACATTTGATATAGCAAAAAAGCGTAAATTATATGGACAAGTCCATAAATGTTTAAATAGCATTTGCTAGCTAACTTGTAAGTAAACAGACTTTTTTTTTTTAAGTGAGATCCAGAAATTCATGCTTGAAAGTAAATATTGCATGAAGGAGTGTTTGATTCCTGCAGTAGGGAAATTACAGATAATAAAACACAAAGGTCAACAGTAGTCAACAAACTAAATCTCAGGTACTTCCTTTGTGTGCTTCTTTAAAGAAGCTAAGCAGCATAAAAAAGAAATGAAAATTTTATACACATGTGAGTGATTATTTTTTACTTAATGCTTGCAGCTTTATTTAGTAATATGATTGTGCGCAGATAATCACATATACAAAAAAATAGTATATTTAAATAAAATGATTAATAATTTTATTTCGAATTAGAAAATCAATATCTATATCTGTCACAAAAGGTGGGTGCTACAACAGTATGTATTCTATTATTCTATACCTGTAAATAACACATTATATTTTATTATTTTAGGAAAAATATTCAACCCTTTTTGAATACATATTTTTCTTGAGTAAGATGCTGTAGAAGGGATATATTAAATACTTAATGTAAACCAGTCAGTATTGAGATTAACATAAACGAGTCAGCATTGCAGGCAAACACAGACACTTCCAATTATTACTTATAATTATTACTAATAATACACTTTCATTTGTTTCATCATTAATTTTTCCAGATTACTATATAATCCCTTGCTAAGTAATACTTTGATGGCTAAAGGTGGCCTTTATCCAAAATGTATAGAGATGCATAGAACTGCAGATTAACTCTAAGAACCAGTTCTTATCTCTCCAAGCCAAAGTCAATATTCAAAAAAGATTAGAGCCAAGCTGAGAACAAAGCCTATCAGGGTGGTGGTGTGTTACAAACCCTTTAAGCAATATCACCTATCTATTAATCAAAGAGGGGAGTTTGCACTTAAACACCCAATGTTTAAATGTAGGGTGTTGTTACTATTAAACTGAGCCCAGGCTTATATTATTATTGGCTGTGCACACCACCCAGTCGGTGAGAGGGCTTTGGCAGGCCAAAGTTTCATAAATACTTGAGATAAGGGTTCAATGTCTAGTAATGCTCATATTTATGGAGTTAGTTTTATGTTCTATTAATATGGTCTTCGGGCAAGGGAAATAGTTGAACTTTCTGGCAACACAGGGTGCCATACAGCCTGTTAGCCTGTTTACAGTAACTTAAATTGCAGAAGAGTGTCTCAGCTATTCTTATGCAGTTGTTGCAGTTAAATTGTTAGGTTCACACTTAGCCTACAAAAAATGTTTCCCAATACAATGCCAATTATATATATATATATATATATATATATATATATATATATATATATATATATATATCATTATATAAATCCCCCTAAAAGAAAGAAAAAAGATACCTTCAAAATGTGCAAAGGAGTACAATGAAAGCATATATTTTAATACAAAGTCTATAACTGCAAAACTCCTTTTTCTGGCCTTTTAACCCGTAGAAAGAAAGTTGCCCCTCTTATACAGTATCCTATAAACTAGTCATTTCCCTTATTTGTTCAAAGACAGTTCTACCATAAGTAATATCATACAAAAGCAATATCTAAATTTTGATGAAAGTTTGTTCAGCCTACACTTCTTTTACTGGAGGCACTGCAAGCAGTCAGTACTCTTCCCTTGTTGCTCATCTGATATGCTGCCAGAGCCCCCTGAAGTCATGTGTAACTTTCTGAGAATGTTCCATCCCTCACCCCCATATGGAGGCACTCAGGCCTGAGGAATGGCTAAATTGTTGTGATTTAATGGAAGAGTCACATAGTCTCCTCTACTGGGGAATACTACATATGTATTAATGTAATGACTGTTTTCAGGGCCACCTAAAAAGCAAACCTTTTACTTTATCTAGAATTGGAGAGTTACCTGTTCACTTTATGAGTACCTGCACATTTTAAACTGTACAGCAAGTAAACTTACCAAGCACTGCAAGGTGTTGAATAAGCTGTTCCGGCAGCATAGGCATTACTGTTGAAAGTACAGGAGCATGTTTCAAGAGGGACGCAGCCTGAGTAGTTAATGTCATCAAATACAGTTCCTGTAAGGGATATGAATACAGCATGGTTTATGTTTTATATACAGTGAACAATTCTACTTTTTGTTTCACTCTATTGGTCATCATGTTAGGTAACTAAGAGGCAAACCTGGAGGACAAAAGCAGCCTTCCATGCAGTGATTCTCACAAAGAACTGCTCTTTCTGGGTTGCTACAAGTATCCGGGCATGGTGATCCACATTCCTGGTATACCATGTTGTAAGGACAAGTTTTGGCTGTAGGAAAATAATAGAAATGATGCATTCAGTGCTCACATTGCTTTTAATGGCATGTTTAAGGTATGGTACTGCAACTGGTCATTAATGTAACTTATTTACTTCCTTTGTTTCTAAAAATTTTAAAAGATAAATAAAAACACATACGACATAGGTCTTTTGTCCTCCAGTTCTCTGGGTGTCCTCCAGCATGGGCACACTGCCTTGAGTATTCAGCAAAGGTATTACACAGACACTGAGTGGTATCTTTGCCTACACATCGGCACAGATCTTGCACACAAGTTTCAATATATTGCTCTACAGCCACCAAAGAATGGCAACTTGAGAAGGATGCAGTAAGAAGGGCAGTTTCGCAGATTTTCTCCTGGAAAGCACATGTAGAGTCATTAGGATTGCTATTCGGCAGATGATGGTCATCACATGTCATTATAATTTGCTGTGATACATATGACTTACAAAGTCAGTGCAGTTGCTCTTCGGTGTAGGTGTCACATCATGACACTGTTCTGTGGGTCCATCTAACTTCTGCAGGTTTCCAAACTGAGCTGCTGTCATCTGAATACCTACAAAATAGCATGTATTTCCAGTAATGAGATTATGTGAGTTTCCGAATCTGTATTTAAGATGGTATGATAGGTTTAGATGCAGTAGAAACAGTTTTGTTTAGGGCAATTTTTTTGCTATCTTAAAGATCATCAAGGAAGGCATGCCTCTCAAAAAAGAGTATACTTACTTACCTTTTCTGCCATCTATGCTGCTAATCTCTGCCCTATTTAGTATAAATCACGAGGGTAAATGATCATTTTAATCATCTACCAAAGTCTGTTGAGAAACCAATACTTTTGGGAGTATCAGCCTCCTGGGTCCTCCTGGGCCTATCACTACTGTGTCCTGTAATGATGTAGAGGTCAGCAGAAATAAATAGGGAAAGCTGCAGAGACTATATTGTCACATCTGAAAGTGTTGGTCACTCGATGGACTTTGGGGTGGGGGGGGGGGGGGGGTTGGTGGCTTGAAAAGTAGGTATTTACACTCCTTTTTACAGGTTTGCCTTTATTAAAAAGTTTTAGAATAGCATCATGGTTAATTTATATCCACCTAAGATTTAGTATGTGTAGTATGCTTTGCAGTTTTGCCATAGTTTAGTTTGTTTAATGTTTGTTTAATGTACTGTATATTTTAATGTCCCCATGCTTTGTTTATTATAATTTCATTACAGAAAGACATGAGAAACTTACCATTGGCAATGAACTCATTGTGGATAGAAATACCATTGAAGTCTCCGCAAAGTCCGCAGGTTGTGTTGGCATACTTAGATTCCAGTTCCAGCTACCAAAGAGAAAAGAAAAGAAAGTTATAGAAAAACGGGCAGCACCAGGAATAAATAACATGAGAAACGTTTTCTGCTCTCTTACCAAGAGGCTGTCATCATCGTTCCACATGAAGACCAGGCCAAGTTTGGAGGTCACTATGAGGTATACACCATGTTTCTCGATCTGAATTCCTGAACCACTGAAGGGCAGTTGGATTCTAAGGCAATATTGAGAAGGAGATTATCATGCTATTTTAAATAAAGTGCTAAATAGATTTTAAGTTTATACATAAGATATCCAGTTTGTCCTTATAGTTAATGAAAAGATTCAGGAAAAACAGAGTGACATAAAAATAAGAAATGCTACAGTTTGGCAAGAGAAGAAAGCGCATGTTGGTTTTAAACATCAGTTTTATTTGTGTAAGTACTTTCCAAATAATAGCTATACCTGCAAATAATGGTAATAGGATTCTATAGTGGTAATGCAGTTGAAGTAAACCATCACATAAGTCTAGATATTTATATTGAAAAAAGTTATATACAGTATTTAATCAAGGCCACAACTATACCTCGACAATCCTTTCATTGGCACATAATACTAATTTATTTTTTACAATTATATAAAGTTTGTCAAACAATATATCCATTATTTTTGTACACATCTATTGGCCAAAAATGATTACTAGCTACAAAAATTGTGTCCAGGCTGATAGCCCTGGAACCTCAGTGCAGCTGACCTTACAGTAGTCACAGCCTTCTATGGCTATTGTTATGCTCTTAACCTTACGTACTTACATATTGCCATTGACTGAAACTGTTTTGCGGTCTATTTGCACTATAAGCCCATCGAGTTTCATGCTGATCTTCTCAATTACAGGGACATTGTTTACAACAGTCCGCCGCATCTGGATGTTGAAGTCCTCATAGGTGCTCTTGCAGTGAGAGGCAAAGACATAATTGCATGTACCCGGGAAGTAATAGATATCACCATCAAAGTTCTTGAAGTGGAAGTTTCCCCAGGTGCTGCATACCCTGTTGTTATGAGCCACATTCAAAGCTGCAAAAATGTATGGGAAGATATAATAAGCATTTTTACACCTACAATTTACAAAATCTGCATAAAATGATGGGGGCCCTTTCTCTACAGTCTTGTTATTGGATAGTGAATGTATATGTTTTTTCCATCCAGACCATTTACTAAGTCTCCATATATTTAATTTTCTAAAATCTAAAAAAAACTCTTTCTTTTGGATCCTTTATTATTGGAGCTAAACTCTTTCGCTGTTTTGCGATTGACTATGCAAGCTGCCTTTCTTACATCTAAGATGTTTGTAAATAAATAAATAAATTGGCATTCACAATGTAGTGAGGGATACATTTATTTTTCATTTCCACCTCTGAAATAGCAGTAAGGTAACATCCTCTCCCTTGAATTGGGAAACATAATTAGAAGTAAATAAATGATGTCTTTAGAAACACCTTAAATTGATGTGTACAGATGTAAAGTATATTGTTAATTAGATACCCTTATTGAAGTATTTACTGTCTACACACCATATATCGCCAACATCCAAACAAGTTAGAATCTGTGATACCTACCTTTCACTGGAAGGTTAGTAGACGCTTGGATAAATGATATTCTTGGTGCTCCTGTTATTGAAACTGTAAAAAAATAAAAGATGTTTAAAAAATGGTGCTCAATAATTACAGTATAAAAATAAAGAACAACTGCCTTGTTCAGTTTTTCATCGTGCCTTTTATAGATGCATGGATATTAAATGATGTCTGATTGCCAGTATTGTCAGTCATGATATAGTATGATGAGTGCTTTATAAGGTCTGTAGTATGGAAAATACTAAAAAATTCCATAAGATTTTAGAGGGCCATTTCCTTGTATTTTTTATAAAAAGAAACAACAGAAAACAGAACCATAGCACAAGTACTGTATATTCCTTATGATACAGTGTTGTCTGACACATGTGTACAAAGATTAAACAAATCAATAGACTATATATTTTGGTTGTTACAGTTAAATTATCCCTTATATATGGTATATTAATGAAAATGTTTAATTCAACCCTCTTTTATTTGTTGACAATGTGGGTTATTTACAAAAGGCAAATCCACTTTGCACTACAAGTGCAAACTATAAGTGCAAAGTGTACTTGAAATTGCACTGAAAGTGTACTTGGAAGTGCAGTCACTGTAAATTTGAAGGGTAGATCTGAAATGAGGGGAAGCTCTGCTGATTTTATTATTCAATTAGGTGCAAGCTAAAATGCTGTTTTTTTTTCCTTGCATGTCCCCCTCGGATCTACAGTGACTGCACTTCCAAGTGCACTTTGCACTTGTAGTTTGCACTTGTATTGCAAAGTGGATTTGGCTTTAGTAAATAACCCCCAATGTCTGATGTTGTGGCATTGCATATGGTATTAGCAATCACAATAGACAGACACTATAAAGCAATGTTCATTTATAAACTACATGTTTGATTGGGCCTTTGGGCCTTGTGGTATAAGTAAGGTGCGTGTATCCATATATCATCTAAGCATTATATAAAGAATAATCAAGCAGGGTGCTACTTATAGTTTATCTAAACAGTCCTTTTTCTATAATCTATTATATATTATTACAATAGACAATTCAAATTTACCAGTTTGTCCTTGTTGCTGTTGTTGTATTACTTGCTGTTGTTGTATTACTTGCTGTTGTTGTTGAATGTTCTGCTGTTGTTGTGCAGTCCCATCAACAGTGTAGTCATACGTTTCTGTTTCAGTCTCCTCTACGGCATAATCTCCATACTGTATTTGAGCTACAACAAAAGATGTAAAATAAATCTTATATGAATGCTGAAAGCACAAAGAATGCAGTCATTGTCCTTGGGATGCATATGGTCTCTCTATAGGAGTTAATAGTATTTTTTTTAACATACTGCATGCAGAAGAACAGAAGAAATAGCTGGGAGAACAATGGCAGCTGTCCACACAGTGTGAATTTGGTGGTAGCATATATCGAGGAGTCTAATGCCCTGTACACATGGTCGGAAATTCAGCCGGAAAAGGTCAGATCGGATTATGTTGTCGGAAAATCCGATCGTGTGTGGGCTCTTTTTCCGTCTGAAATTCCGATGGAAAAAGTTTGAGAGCTGGATCCGATCTGACTTTTTTCGATCGTTTGTAGAGAATTCTGACGGCAAAGTGGCACGCATGTTCAGATTAAATTACGAGACGAAAGCTATTGGTTTCTAGCCTCTACGTAGTCCCGTCGTACGCAACGAACGTCAACTCGTTCCAAACGATCTGATTGTCCGACCGTGTGTATGCAACACAAGCTTTGGCCAAAATCCATCTGAAAAAATCTGACGAATTTTGTGGTCGGAATGTCCAACCATGTGTACAAGACATTCGACTTTTGAGGGATGCTAGCATATTGGAAGCATGAGGGTAAATGATAATTTTACAAAGCTATAGTTATTCTTTATAAAAATGTAATCTTCCAACAATTCCAAAGGTCAACTTAGGCCAAGTTATTGAAATATTGTCAGTCTAATGTTGGTTTATATGCCCTTCTTACAATACAATATTTTTCTTAAGTGTGATGTAAAATCACCAGCTTATAACTCATAAGTATATTGACAAAGAGTCCATCTAGCCACCACTTAGCGTTCTATGCTGTCTTTAATTGCCCAAAAATATAAATGACCCAAGATCTGTGGCTGAGTAAATGCAGCTAATTCCCTAAATGATCTAGCTGCAGAACTCATGTGAACACCCATAGGCTGTTTAAGCATAACCTTTATGGCTCTGCTCAAAAATAGGTATAGGAAAGTTTTACCCATCTCAGATAGTTTTAATGCTGCTTTCACACTGGAGCGGGCGGGTGTTGACGGTAAAATGCTGCTATTTTTAGCAGCGCTGTACCATCATTTTTGCAGAGGTTTTTGGCCACTAGCAGGGCACTTTTAACCCTTTTAATAAGGGTTAAAGTGACCTGTAAAATGCCGCTGCAGCGGCACTTTGCCAGCGGTTCAAGGGTGCTGTCCATTCATTTCAATGGACAGGAGCGGTGTATACACCACTCCTTCAATGCACCAAAGATGATACTTGCAGGAGTTTTTTTTAACGTCCTGCCAGCGCCTTGTGTGAAAGCACTCGGGCTTTCACACTGAGACTGCAGGAGAGACATTTTTCAGGGGCTTTACAGGCACTATTTTTAGACTAAAAGTGCCTGAAAAATGCCTCAGTGTGAAAGGGGTCTAACTGATTTGCTTAAAAAGAGGTAAAGACCTCAGTAAGACAGGAGTTATCTATAGAAAAAGAAACTTATATATACATTCACCAAATTTCCATTACTACATTAAAAACCCATAAAGAACTTGCATTCATCCCAAATTAAAGGCAAACGTTGACAACGCTGCACTGTCGGTTTATAGTTTTTAGCAGGAAATGGGGTTAGCAATAACAACCTCATGGGATTTTTTAGTTATATACATATATATTTTTTTTAGCAAAATCTCTTGTTGAAAGGATGGCCAGACTTTGAAACTCTCAGCCTAGGTTTATACTGATGTCCGGCACTGACAAGCTTAAAGAGTAACTCAATTTTTGTTGAGAAAAAAACATTCCCCTCTGAGGGATCTATGTACATTGCAAGGATTTGAACAAACCGTGTTGCAGATTCCTACCTTTTGTTATTCTGAAGAAATCACTGTTTGTTCCTCTGTACCCCTGTGCTAAGTGAGCCTAATGGGAAGGGTTTCCTTATTATCAATCAGCTGTGCACCTGCATGGCTCTAATGAGGAAAGCTGCTGTACTTGCATCTCTTTAGCTGTGATTTCCAATTAAAAGTATCTCACCAAAATTGAAATTTTTGTTGCAGGGGATGCCTGAAATCTGACTAGTATCTTAGTGCAAACTTCTCGGAAATTCAGTGTGCCAATCACACAAGCAGGAATTTGTTTCTGGGGGCGTTCTGTACACATTCTGTGTACAGAACACCTCCAGTTATTCATATTGGATTGCATTTTTAGAAAATTACAGAGATGCATATTTAAAAGGAAAGGTAATTTTTAATAACATTCAATTATAATATGACTTGTCTCAAACTTGTATAAGCTATATTATTTTTGTTTATTTGATGTTTTTTTTCCCCACAAAAGTGGAGCTACCATTTAACCACTTTAGCCCCAGAAGAATTTACCCCCTTCCTGACCAGAGCACTTTTTGCGATTCGGCACTGTGTCACTTTAACTGACAATCGCGCGGTCATGTGACGTGGCTCCCAAACAAAATTGAAATCCTTTTTTTCCCACAAAAAGAGCTTACAAAGAGAGACAATTTTGAAAAAAAATGCATTATTTTTTACAATTTGCTATAATAAATATCCCCCAAAAATTTCCTCAGTTTAGGCCGATACGTATTCTTCTACATATTTTTGGTAAGAAAATCGCCATAAGCATTTATTGATTGGTTTGTGCAAAAGTTATAGCGTTTACAAAATAGGGGAGAGTTTTATGGCATTTTTATTCATTTTATTAATCATTTTTTTTTTTTACTAGTAATGGCATGATCTGCAGTTTTTATCATGACTGCGACATTATTGCGGACACATCGGACATTTTTGACACATTTTTGAGAATACTGTCATTTGTACAGCAATCAGTGCAATACAAATGCACTGATTCCTGTGTAAATGACACTGACAGTGAGGGGGCAGTGTAGGGGTTAAGTCTGTCCTGGGGCATGTTTCTAACTGTGGGGGGCGTGGCTACATGTGACATGTCACTGATCTCTGCTCCCGATAACAAGCACCTCCCCGTTCTTCCTCCCTGTGAGGCAATCGCGGCCTGTACAAGCCCTTCTGCCGACGTAGATTGGCGTGAGGCGGTCAGCAAGCAGTTAAAGGATCATTTAGTCCAAAAGGGATACTTTGATGTTTGGTAGATGACGGAGAGCTCAGTTCCCCAGTGGATTCTCTTAGCTCTCAGGAACTCTGGGTTATGATTTCTACACTTCTTCAGATATGTGTAAATGACATTGATATTACAAAGGGGGCTATGATCATACTGCTGGTATTTAGCAATTTTCATGAATACAACAGAAGAAAAAGTGCTAATACCTCAGTGGGAAAAGAATCACCCAAAATTCCAAGGTCTGAGCAAAAAGAAACAAGAATTATGGCAGTGAGATCCTGCCATTACAGATAGCCGGAAATAAAATAAAAAGATAGCTCACCACAGTCCCTCTATATCTGAAATACTACTGTTCCCTAGATCTCTACATAATAAGGCAGCACAGAGAACAGACACAGGGAAACAGCCATGCCATGCCAATGATTCCGATTTTAATTTACTGAAGTGAGATATGTGAAAGATCATTTCAGATTCATTGCTATGGGTTATGGCACCCCACACATCACCAGGGCACTCTGTACTACCTTACTGAATAATTCCATGCATTTAAAAGGGAGTGGCACTGGAATGCCATAATTCTGTACTGACATATTCCCTATAATAGCCTATCTTTTTATACATTGTATCTCCATTTATTAGTGCAAATTCAACTGCAAAAAATAAAATGGATCATTGAAACCAAGGTGGATTCCCCCTTTCCTTTAAAGGACAGATTATGTTCTGTATCTGTTCTCCGCTGTGTGTATATTGTGTACTCAGCATCCTCTCTGTTTGAACAGTAACAATACAAATGCATTGTCTAACAATTGTTCTGTATTCTGTTTTTATCCATGTACTTTATTGTAAAGGAATCAGTACACCAATTTTGTCTATTTTATAGAAGATTAAGAAGGACTGCTAACAGTCGTTCACTGGATATTAAATATTTTAATGCATACTCTAATTGTATTGTACTGTATTGTTTGTTAGTATGAATAAAGTGATTACTATGACTGTATTACATAATCCTTTTTACATGCTTATCTACACTATACCAATAAACCTGCTCTGACAATAGTAAATACAAAGAATTGGGCAAAGGTAAATACATTCCTTAAGGTTTTATAACACTCAGGCTTATGCACACACATACACACTCACACAGATTCAGATATAATTATACTAAAATGTTATCATACCTTCTGTACCAATAAAGACAGCTAATAACCTTAACAATGCTGTACAACACAAAATTGTTTGTAATACACTGTAAAAGTTATATATCAGTGTTATATCAGCACTGACAGAATAAGCATCCAAAGAAAAATAATTAAGAGGGAGATTTACTAAGGCTGGAACACTCAGAATCTGGTTCAGCTGTGCATGGTAGCCAATCGGCTTCTAACTTCAGTTTGTTCAATTAAGCTTTGACAATATAACCTGTAAGCTGATTGGTTTCTGTGCACAGCTGCACCAGATTCTGTGCTCTCCAGTTTTAGTAAATCCCCTCCCCTCCAAGAGTCTATAATTATTTTAAGTAGATAGCTTTTTCTTCTAATTCTAATGTAGAAGCAATGCATTTTAATGGTACATAAGTATCAAAGAGAAACTAAAGTTATTGCATCCAGTAAACAGTTTTGGCATGTTTGTGAACATTGGTAAATTTCCATAAGTACACTGGATTTAAGAAGTCACACATAGCAGGCATTTCTTTCTAATATAACTATTTTAGTGTAATAGTAATCATTTTCTTTAAAATAAAAGTATGCATTTTTTAAATAAAGCTTTAAATAATTAATATAAAATTCTTAATAGATTTCTCTATGGAAAAGTCATAGAAGAGTGTGTGAGGATACCTACCATTCAGCGGGGCTAAGGTGACTAGAAGGATCCACAACGGGATCCTATTGGAGGTCCCCATCTTCTAAGTAGCTGAGACAGCAGAGAAGAGGGTTGGTAGGGAACAAGGTTGGACAGACCTGTGGTGATCTTTATATACACTTCTTAAGGTACCTTGGAACAATGCCAGTATTGCTCCACACAGGTAAACTTGGGAGGAGTTGCTGGTCTTTCCTCTAATTGCAGGTGTAAGGGAGGATGCTAGAACAATGTGTGGACTGTACACTCTGACTATACCTATGCATACTTACACTTCAACTTTCTTTGAGAATTTGCAGCCTGTAGCAACAGATAAATATTATAGATTCTTTCCAGTCAATTCATGCTCACCATGCTGCTATGTTTCAAACTTATTAATACCATTGTATTCAATCTAAAAAATGTATATGTTTTATTTACAAAAAAGAAAAGAAAAATGTGATCAATATTTTTCTGTTTCTATTCAGAAGGTGAAATACGGAGGATCATTAGACCATTAAACCTTTTTTGACTCGTAAAAGCTTACTGGATTGAGTGACAATCTCTAATAATCTCTTTAATTATATTTACTTTCACATTGTCTTTTCTATGGTGGTTTCATAACTTTTTTTGATTATTACCCCTGCTTTTCAATTCAGTGTTTTTTAGGATAAAGAGTATTTTTCTGTTTGGTATCTTGGTTTGGTGTTCTGAATTTCTGTGATTACTCAGTTCTATATTTTCTATGCATAATATTATGGGTTAAAGTAATTTAAAGCAGCCAGCATAATGCATAGTATGTTGCAGATAAAATATATATTTTATGTATTTGTCATTTGTAATTGGGTTGCATCTTTATATGTTGTTTGATTCTGAAACACTTAAAAATTAAATACACCACTGACACTCATAGGAACTAAAGAAGTGCCTTGGATAAGCTACAAAGTATTTTGACACACAAGTACAGTTGAACACAACTACTACTAGCTATACATACAAAGGACAATTATATACACATTTCATTTTAGGAAGCAAAGTAAACTTGTATGTACTTTGTTACAAAGAATACATACTGTAAAACAGGTGGCACAATTATTACTCTTAAGTTTTAGGCATTGTTTGCATATGGTTTACCTCGTGTCATTTTAGCTTGAATCAATTATATGTACATTTTAACAAATTTACCAAATGTTCTTTGGTCAAATAAAAATGATAGGCTATAGAAATATGTAATACAGAGCTATATGTAATATAAAGAGTATGAACAGGCATTCATACTTCTAGTCAAATGTTTGACATTATGGCGGAGATCAACTAAAAGTGGAGCACACAGAATTTGGTGCATCTGTGCATGGTAGTCAAATAGCTTCTAACTTCAGATTATTCAGTTGAGCTTTGACAATACAACCTAGAAGCTGGTTTCTACGCAGTGCTGCACCATTTTTTACTCACTTCAGTTTTAGTAAATCTCCTCTAATGATCCAAAATCAGGTCCAGTGAATATATTACAATGAAGCTTGCACTTCACAGGAAACTCAATTTTGCAATCCTTGATGACCTCAGCTTAATTTTTTCTGATGCTTAAACCACTAAGATTTATACATAATGCAGAAAGAAATGTAATTGGTTTCAGTAAACATGATGAATGCAAATCTTTAAAATTATTGTCTCTTATTTGAACTCTTTGGTTTATTAAATATACCACTAATTGTTTTCTTATATCTATTTGATAAGTGCAATAAATATCTGTAGATTATGTCAGAAATCTAGTGAACTGATAACTTCCCATACTCTCTGACTGTGTTGCATTCTTAGCCATAGGAAAGACCGAGCTTCAGGTACAGATCAATGGCAGGTTTGACCTCAATTCTAACTGTTCAATGTTCGCTGAATGGGAAAAATAAATGGACAGATATGGCCTGTTTATCCTCACCAAACGTTTGGTTTCATGGCAGTATCACTAGAGCAATGCCATCATATATTAACCAAGCCTGCAGGTAGGCTGGGTGACATAAGTAACCAACTATGGTCATCAACAACCTGGGAGCTGTCAGGTGCGGTGTGTCTGGCAGGAATGGGAGCATTGTGGGTGGGTTCTAGATGATTTTAAATGATTCTATGTAAAGATCTTCTCTGTAGGACATTTTGTTGATTTTACAATATTTTTATAAAGGACTAGTGTGTGTGTTTTTATCCCCCTCCTTTTTTTTGTGAAAAAGGGACCAGGGATACTATGTACCCCTTACAGATTCAAGTGGGGGAGGAGGGGGGAGACATCTGGGGCTTCTTATTTTAAAGATGACTTCCAGATACCTATAAGAAGTCCCTCCGTAATCACCCACATCCACTGGGCTAGGGATGTGGGGAAGAGGCCCATAGAGGGCAAGGTGCATTGCCAGAGGCCCTCCAGGAAATATATCCTCCCCCATGTAGAGGGCATGTAGCCTGGTATAGTTGGGGGATACATGCTTGATAACCCTCCTCATGTGCGGCTTTCCTCTTCCACCTCCGGGTCAGCGGTGACTTTGTTGTAACATCCTGGACACCTTCGGCTCAGCTTGACTACCCTGGTCCTGGGCTCCCCTCTTTCTATAGATAAGTGGAGACACGTTTGGCAGACCCCTTGGACCCCCAGCTTGGCCTAGGCTGGCCCCTCATCCCCAGGTACCACCATCTTCTGGACATGGCTGTGTCTCTGCCCATAGCCCGCAGCCATCGGTTGCTAGTGTACACCTCCAGACCAGGTTTCCATCCTCCCCAGCATGGTCAATGGTGCCCTTCTATGCTCCGCCAGCGAACCTTCTGGATGTTAACCCCTCCATGCCCATAGGCTTCCAGTGGTCAGTGAAGTGTAGTGGGTATGGTAGTAATCAGTGTAGTGTAGTGGGTATTGTAGTAGACAGTTTAATGTAGTGGGTATTGTAGTGGTCATTGTAGTGTAGTGGGTATTGTAATGGATAGTGTAGTTTATAATGTAGTGGGTATTGTAGTGGTCAGTGTAGTGTAGTGGGTTTTGTAGTGGTCAGTGTAGTGTAGTGTATAGTAGGCAGTGTAGTGGTCAGTTTAGTGTAGTCGGTATTGTAGTGATCAGTGTATTGTAGTGGACAGTTTAGTATAGTGGGTATTCTAGTGAACAGTGTAGTGTAGTGGACGGTGTAGTGGGTATTGTAGTGAACAGTTTAGTGTAGTGGACAGTGTAATGGTCAATGTAGAGGACAATGTGTAGTGGTCAAGTAAGTCAGTGTAGTGGACAGGTAGGTCAATGTACTGGTCAATATAGGAATCAGGTTGGTCACTGTAGTGTTCAGCATGGGAATCAGGTAGGTCAGTGCAGTGGACAGGTAGGTAAGTGTAGTGGTCAGTCTAGGAATCATGTAGATCGGTGTAAAGGTTAGTGTAGTGGTCAGTATAAGAATCAGGTAGGTTAGTGTAGTGCTCAGAGTAAGAATCAGGTAGGTTGGTGTAGTGGTCAGTTGTAGGAATCAGGTAGGTTAGTGTAGAGGTCAGTATAGTGGTCAGTGTAGGAATCAGGTAGGTCAGTGTAGTGGTCAGTGTAGGAATCAGGTAGGTCAGTGTAGTGGTCGGTGTAGGAATCAGGTTGGTCAGTGCTGGAATCAGGCAGGTCAGGTAGAGAACAGGTAGGTCAGCGTAGTGGACAGTGTAGGAATCAGGTAGGGTACTGATCAGTTTAGGAATCTGGTAGGTCAGTATATGGGTCAGTGTAGTGGTCAGGGTAGGGGTCAGATAGGTCAGTGTAGAGGTCAGTGTATTGGCCAATATAGGAATCAGGTAGGTTAGTGTAGTGGTAAAGTAGGTCAATGTAGGAATCTGGCTGGTCAGTACTACTGTAAGAAGGGAAGGGACTGCAGTCATTTTGGTCACATTGGATGCTTTATATAAGCAGAAAGTAGACCACATAGCACTTGCTTCAACCAAAACAAATCACATACAGTGAATGCCATTGTCTCCTAGTGAGCAAGGTGGGATTCAGTTATCAAAACAGAGGGTATCTGAGGGACAAATATTTGTAAAACTCCCTTTAATGAACATGCCATATCATACTATGAAACCCATGGTCCCATTAAAGTCTGGGTATTATTTGGCATATGTTTAGTTTAGTTTAGTGTTTCCCAGCAGAAGTTTTTTGAATACCTACACAAATGATGCATTAATAAATTAAAAAAAAATTCATAATGCTAAAGAATTTAATCATACTAACATTTCTAAAATGTAATATATAAAATCTAGAATGTTTTATTTTGGGATACTTAGTGATAAATACTGCTTAAAACTTTGATAGTTATGCTAACAACAAAGCCATTAGCCTCATGTAGTTTCAAATTAGTAGCTGAAAAACCAGAGAGAGCATTATACATTGTAAAACAATGTTTCTTCACCGCCTTTTAAACATCACATTCACTACTCCAATGCCAATAAAGTACTTCTGAATCTAGGGGGTGGGAAACACTCTGGGCATATAACAGGCCTTATCATTTGCTTGTTTTATCGCAAAGCAAAGTATCACTACCACAAAATATATACGGCCATATCCCTGTTTATATATGTACACATATTAGGTAAATATGCACTCATATCTTTATTTGAGAACATATTCTTTATGTATTATTATTTTTCTGACTTTCCAATAGTGGAAATATTAATAGACTGACTGTGTAATGGAGAGGTGTCGGCACATTAGTGACACAATATATTTTCCATTTTTTTTCACGTTGTAAAAGAGTTTTAGGATTAATTGATGCTAGTGTTTATAAAAGACTGTCTTCATTGCTTGACTAAGGTTAACCACTTTCAGACCGGACCATTTTGCTGGCTTAACCTCCCTGGCGGTATGATTCAGTCTGGAATTAGGTGCTGAAAGAGGTACAATTATTTTGCATGGAAATCTGGCTTTTATTTTGTAGTCCTGTAATTCTTAGGAATAACGCTCTTAAATCTCTTCAAACCAGAGTCTAGCAGACATCCCGGGTATGATAAAGTTTATAATATAATAAAGAATAATAAAAATCATTCAATAATGTAATCAAATCCTAAAACACAAAAAAAAAGGGACACGTTTTTGGTTGCTATGGATAATCTCCAAATTCCAGGCATAAAAAACAGTATTTATAATATAAAAGTGCATGCAGGGCATTGCACAGACCACTAGGGACAAAGGGGTGTGTCATTTTTTAATACAGCACTGTAATCTGTAAGATTACAGTGCTGTGTGTGTTTTGTGTCTTTTTACTTTTTTGAATTTGCCGCCGTTCTCCGCTCCCGTGCGCTGTAACGTCGCAGGGAACGGAGCTCGGCGGCATTCGGCACTGTGAATCGAGCGGAGGACAGCTCGATCACACAGCGCGACGGACATCGCTGGATCCAGGGGCCAAGGTAAGTAAGTCTCCCTGTGTCCTCCCCTGCATCCAGCGAAGCGATCCCGAGTCTGGCTCGGGGTTACCGCTCCTGCTAGTAAATTCACAACCCGAGCCAGACTCGGGATTACCGCCAGGGAGGTTAAGACCAGACCACTTTTTGCGATTCGGCACTGCATCGCTTTAACTGACAATTGCGTGGTTGTGTGACGTGGCTCCCAAACAAAATTGATGTCCTTTTTTTCCCCACAAATAGAGCTTTCTTTTGGGGGTATTTGATCACCCCTGCGGTTTTTATGTTTTGTGCTATAAACAAAAAAAGAGCAACAATTTCGAAAAAAATGCATTCTTTTTTACTTTTTTTGTGCGCCAGTTAGGAACTGGTTAAAGAGAAGTCCTACCCCACATAAAGCAGACGGGTTTACATTTGTTTATACCAAGTTGCTAAGGTTAATTAACGAACAGGTATTTTTTTATTGGCACAGATTGGAAACATTTTTTTTTTCATTTATTTATGAATGAAGAAGAACATTGAGCTACCACCAGCCCACAACATGCCCAGATATGCATTACAAGTTTATGGAAAATACAATTTACTCTTAGTTTAGGAGTTCCTGACTATACAAAGGTAGCAGTCCTGATCATCTCCATAATATGAAATCAAAGGAATTGCATTTACTAATGTTTAATTAGACATGGGGGTCCGAATGAAGCCAAGAACACAGTTTAAAAAATTGGTTTAATATCTGTATGGATGATTTATGGTCACCTGACCCAGCTGTACATATAGGAAGACGAAAGTAAAATGTCGTATTACAGATCCTGCACTTGGCAGCATATAAAAGTGAAACTACACTGCATCTGGGCAACACAAACCAACCATGCTATTTAATTCATTTTTATTATTTAAAGCATCCATCCATTTTCCTTCTCCATCCATGTCTACATTCTTTATTTTGATGAGAATTCACTTTGAAAAACACTCCCTAGCATTTTTGGCCATTGCTTTGACTCAAGTCCAGTCCAGGAACAGGAGAAGGAGGAGGAGTTCTTGGACCAAAAATTGGTTGCTTTATTAATCATGACCAATTATGTCATATGCCTTTGCTGTAGGAGCTCCAGGAGAATAATCCAGATAATTTTCAGAATTATGGATCCCTGCTTTCACCGCCTCTTGGCATTGTTTACCACCTATATTAAGAAGCAAAACACATGCATGAGGCTATTTTATTTTTTGGTTGAATAATAATGATTTGATTTGTAATATTTTTGGATGCATAGAATGCACTGTTTTGTTAAGTTCTATTGGCAGATAGCATGTCTAATGTTATTTGTTTTATTTTTTAACGCACAATAAAAAAAAAATATGGAGAATAATACTTGGCTATGTGTTTTACTTCAAATGACAGTTTGGGAAAAGACAGTTACATTTAAAAAAAATACAATGTAAAATTGACAAGGGACACCAACATATTTGTATCTTTGATCTTAAAAACTACGGGATAATGGTGTTATGGTAACTTGCTCAATAAAAAGCAAAACAAAAAAAAAAGCAAATAACAATTCTGCTCATGGAGCTTGAGTACTGTTGATTCGAGGACTGTGCAGGAAACATGTGAGACCACTGGAGGCCTGGACCTTTACACTCTCTATAAAGCAGCAACAGTCCTGATTGCCAGGGAGAGAATATCTTAAAGCAGCCTTTGTCAACCTTTTTCAGGATCCCTTGAAATTACTTTCTGGTCTCAGGAAACCCCTGCTAATAATTACTATATCAACAGCTTATGGTACCTTAGTGTAATGTTTAAATGGAAGAATGTGTCTTACATTTTGGGTCAATAGGAATAATTCCTCTTTAAAGGTAGCAAAAAAGATCATTGGTGTTGCTCATCTGAGATACCGATGTTGTTCATTGCACATGGAACCCCTAGCAACATCTGGAGATCATTTTTATACCAATCATTTTTTTTCACTGATTTATTATCACTATTTTATAAAATTTTATTATTTCTTTGGTGCAAAGGTTTTTTTTCCTTTTTAACATCTGGAGGAATCCTGGCTAAGGAAGACTGTCTAAAGCCTTGTACACACAGTCGGAGAATCCGTCGGAATGCGTCTTATCGGACCGTGTCGTTGGATAATCTGACTGTGTGTGGTATGCATCGGACTGATTCCGTCCGAATCTCCGTCGGACCCAATTTTCCAACATGTTGGAAATATTTTCCGACCAACTGGTTTGATCGGACATACTCCGATCATGTGTAGAGAATTTTGATCGGACCAAGTGCCACGCATGCTCAGATCAAATTCCTACATCAAAGCTATTGGCTACTAGTCCCATCGTAACGAAATTACGTCATCACGTTCTGAATGATCGGATTTTTCAACAACGTAGTCCGACCGTGTGTATGCAACAGTTTCGGACAAGATCCGACGGGCAAAATCCGACGGACAAAATCCAACGGATTTGGTTGGCAGAATGTCCGACCGTGTGTACAGGAGCTTAGAGGATTCAATTCCAAACATAGATTTTCAAATGTAGTGGGTATCTGGAACTATGCCTCTTGGCATCCAGAACAGTGCTAAATGATGCTCTGGTATGAGGCATACAATGACCATTGCTAATGAAATGTAGGACTTGGAAGAAGATGGAAATTAATAATGTTATAAAGAGGATGACAGAGTAGCCTGGAACAAGAGTATGTGTGCCCAGAATAGAGGCCACTGCTTTTCCTGCCAACCTCATGTCACTACAGTAGGGACTTGGATGTCATTGGGAAGATCCACTGAGCTCAGTGGGGAACACAGGAGATTGATACTTGGGTCCTGCCTGGGTTCCAGGAAATACATTTCAAAGTGATTTCTCAAAAATAGATAAATAAATAAGTACTAACAGAAAAAAAAAATACTTTCATTATTGTCTCTGATATATGCATCATAGAACAGGCAGGTACAAATACTTCAATATCCAACTAGTCAACACGAACAATAGTGACGTTTCCATAGATAAAGCAGTTGGGCAATGAAGTATTTGTACCTGTCTGTACTATATTGAATATATCTATCAGAATATTTTCTATTAGTGCCTAGTCAGCCAGTGATTTTTTTATAGTTCAACTTTTGTTATAATAAAAAAAATATTTATATGAAAAGAACCATAACCTTTGATTGGTGGTGCCTCAAAAGTCCCATAAACACATGGCACTATTCCCTTATTATAGTAATTCTAGGGGATGTTGCTACCTTATTCAGGCTCAAGTCACACCTTATTTGTTTTATTCTTGCATATTAGAATTTGAGTAGCGTGACAATTTTAAGATTTCATGTTGCAAAATTACGTATTACCCCATGGCTCATCAAAGTAGAGAGTTGCTACAGATGTCGTCTATAGTAAGTAGTACATCATATGATATCAGGAAATGTATGTTTATGTGTAAATACACTAAATAATAGCAAGACAAAGGGAAACATTGCACAAGGATATGGCAAATTTAGAAGAGGAGTGACAAATGTGTATTCAATGACACTTATGAAGAGGAATTTCTGTATTCTTTCCAAGATGAATTAACCATTTATTCTGAATAAGATGAAATTAATATTGTTAAGACTGTAATTCAAGAGAAAGCAATTTTCCAACGGAAGGGAAATAATTTTTTTGAGAATGTCATGGAGGCCAGTCAGCATTGAAAAGGTGATTAATTAAAGTTGAACTTTGTAGCCAAGGAGAGGCAGCAAGGTTTAGGTGCATGGGTAGGAGGAAGCCTGCTGGAGTGAGGGATAAAGTAAGTAAAGTAAGACAGATTTTTAATGGTACACTAGGAAAAAAAACACTTAAAGTGTTTGTTACCCCAACACTTCATATTCCTGATATGTGCCTGCTGTACCATGTACATGTATAAGAAAGTATCCAATTTTCTTTGTATTGCTTCATTTGTGTGAAATCCCTGGTGTTCCTCCTAGTCCACTTACTTTCCTATTAAACACTGACCACACAAAGCAGGTAAGCACATCGTGGTCAGTTCCCTTGCTATGCTGGGAACTTTCTCAGTTTGCTCTCCTCCAATGATCAGACATGTCCTGACATGCCCCCCCACACACACACACACACCCAAACACTGGGAAGCTCAGTGTGCTGCTTATTGTGATAACTAATACAAATGGGAGGAAGGTATTTATATATCAAAAAATATATAACTATACAAAAATGTTTTGCATTTCATCTCTATTTTGAATTGAATGGGTTGTTTTACAAGGTGATCATTAACAATCACTTTAATATTAACCCATTGCAAGAGTAGCTTGCAGCTTTAACACAAATAATGCAAAACTGTTAATTTTATTCATTTATTCACCCTGAGGAGAGCCTAGCTTTAGTACTTCAGGCTCATAAACCAGACCCTTTTGCTAGAAAACATATGTGTCTAGGTCCTAGGATCTCCTTGAAGACTATGATGCAGTTAAAGTGACACTAAACTCTAGCTTAAAGAACAATCTATTACGTTATTCTTTTTTTCTAACCTTCCTGAACAAGACAATTCAAACGTGGTTTTGTTCAAATGTTTTATTAAGCATATTTCAATGTACATTGCAATACATATGACAAAGAAAAGAGTCACATCAGGAAAATTTAGAAAACATGTTAGCTGAACAGAATAACATAACTTGATTAAAGACCTAAAGGTGATAGTGTCAGTCAAGTAGTGCTATGTAATGCATTTGGTAAAAAGGGTAAACCCCTCATAATTTAATGAAAACTAGGCTGTAAAGGTAGACATAAGAAAAAGGGAGGGGGTAGAGGAGAATTAAACCTATTTGTTATCCTAGCCAAGATACCGGTAAGTAGTTAAATGGTTTGGAGGGAGGGAGAGACGGGGGGTTGAGGACAGAAGGAACTAAGGAAGGTGGGGTAAGGAAGGGGAAAGGAGAGGAGGGGGAGGTCAAAAGGAATAGGGGTCCCTAGAGAGGATCAGGGTCTGTATTTCCTATGTAATCTGTAGGTCATTGCAATTGGAGTTAGTCATCAACGTTAGGGGGCAGGAAGTGAGCAATCCAAGGTCTCCATAGTTTTTCCTAAGCAGAAACTTTGTCCAGAAGGGCTGCCTAAATCATGACGTGGGCCATTGCTTGAGTGATTCTGTGCTTCATCACTAATAGGGACAAGCCCGATGTTCGATTCGAACGTAAGTTCAACACAAACATCGGGTGTTCGCCTGTTCACCGAATAGCGAACAATTTGGGGTGTTTGCGGCAAATTTGAAAGCCGCGGAACACTCTTTAAAAGTTGGGAGAAATCAAAAGTGCTAATTATAAAGGTTTATATGTATGGTATTGTCATAAAAAGTGTTTGGGTGACCTGGGTTCTGCCCCAGGGAACATGTATTAATGCAAAAAAAAGTTTTAAAAACAGCAGTTTTTTTCAGGAGCAGTGATTTTAATAATGCTTAAAGTGAAACAATAAAAGTGAAATATTCCTTTAAATTTCATACCTGGGAAGTGTCTATAGCATGCCTGTAAAGTGACGCATGTTTCCCGCATTTAGAACAGTCTGAGAGAAAAATGAAATTTCTAAAGGAAAAAAAGTAATTTAAAACTACCCGCGGCTATAATGAATTTTCGGTTCCGGCAATACACATAAAAGTAATTGAAAAAATTGCCATGGGATTCCCCCATAGTCCATTACCAGACCCTTTGGGTCTGGTATGAATATTAAGGGGAACCCTGTACCAAAATTTTAAAACAATGGCGTGGGGGTCCCCCCAAAAATCCATACCAGACCCTTATCTGAGCAGGCAACTTGGCAGGCTGCAGGAAAAGAGGGGGGTGCCCCCTCCTGAACCATACTAGGCCACATGCCTTCAACATGGGGAGGGTGCTTTGAGGTAGCCAAAGCACCGTGTCCCCATGTTGATAGGGACAAGGGCCTCATCCTCACAACTCTTGCCCAGTGGTTGTGGGGGTATGCTGGCAGGGGCTTATCGGAATCTGGAAGCCCCCTTTAACAAAGGGACCCTCACATCCCGGCCTCCCCCCCGTGTGAAATGGTAACGGGGTACAAATGTACTCCTACTATTTCACAAAAAAAGTGTGAAAATGGTAAGGGGTACATTTGTATCCCGTCACCATTTCACAATGGGGGAGGCTGGGATCTGAGGGTCCCCTTGTTAAAGGGGGCTTCCAGATTCCGATAAGCCCCCCAACCGCAGGCCCCCACAACCACCAGACAAGGGTTGTGGGGATGAGGGCCTTGTCCCCATCAACATGGGGACACGGGGCTTTGGCTACCCCAAAGCACTGTCCCCATGTTGAGGGCATGTAGCCTGGTACGGTTTAGGATGGGGGGCGCTCTCTCATCCCCCCTCTTTTCCTGCGGCCTGCCAGGTTGTGTGCTCAGATAAGGGTCTGGTATGGATTTTTGGGGGGACCCTATCCATTTTTTTTTTTGGCGCGGGGTTCCCCTTAAAATCCATACCAGACCTTAAGGGACTGGTATGGAATTTGAGGGGACCCCATGCAATTTTTTTTCAATTTTGGTTCGGGGTTCCCCATAATATTCATACTAGACCCAAAGGGTCTGGTAATGGACTGTGGGGGAATCCCATGCCATTTTTTCAATGATTTTTCTGTGTATTGCTGGAACCGACAATTCATTATAGCCACGAGTACTTTTAAATTACTTTTTTTCTTTTAGAAATATCATTTTGCTCTCGGACTGTTCTAAACACAGGAAACATGCGCCACTTTACTGGCATACTATAGACACCCTCCAGGTATGAAATTTAAAGGAATATTTCACTTTTATTGTTTCATTTAAGCATTATTAAAATCACTGCTCCAGAAAAAAACTGACATTTTTAAAACTTTTTTTGCATTGATAAATGTCCCCTGGGGCAGGACCCAGGTCCCCAAACACTTTATATGACAATAACTTGCATATAAGCCTTTAAAATTAGCACTTTTGATTTTTCATGTTCATGTCCCATAGACTTTAACGGTGTTCGCGTGTTCAAACTAATTTTTTGCCTGTTCGCATGTTCTTCTGCAAACTGAACCGGGGGTGTTCGGCTCATCCCTAATTATTAATATTCATAGAGAAGGGGTTTTCCAGGCTTTAGCAATGGTCTGCTTGGCTGCATTGGGGATAAACAGAAGGAGTTTGAATTGACGGTGGGTTACAGCCAAGGGTTTATTGTTCAGGAGAGCTATTGTGGGGTCAGGTGGTAATGGTGTCTCGAATAGGGTAGAGAGGATCTTGAATACTTTGGTCCAGAATGCTTGCACTGTGGGCCATTCCCACCAAATGTGTACATCTGTGGCAGGTGCGGCACAGCCTCGAAAGCAATGTGGGGAATATTGGGGGGGGGGGGGGGGTTGGCAATCCTGGCAGGGACCAGATACCATCTAGTGAGCACTTTGTAGATGGTCTTCAAAACTACAATATTGGGTGAGGCCGATTTACTCCCCTGCCATATATGTGCCCAATCGGTTGTATCACTATTAATTTATTCTTAACTTAGAAATGTACTTTATATTGCTGTCAGTCTTCATTCCACTTCCTATTATAGGATGGCTACATTCATTCTCCTTGGTCCTGCTGTATGTAGGAATGTAGTCATCCTCACTTGCCTGCTCCCAAAATGAACTATGATATATAAACTGGTGGGATTTGTAGTGTGCATAGAGTAGAGAACATTACCACAACTAGCTTGCATTGCTCCTTCCAAACAATCAGAAGTGAGAGACAAAAATAAGAGGTTTGGGAGCTCATGGAGGATGTTACAAGGAAGCAGAAAAATGCAGCAAGAAACTATTTTGAGAAAAATTGATTGTAAGGCCAACTTCATTCTATGACCGAACAATGAAAGACCAGCAGCATATCTTATGAGGGTATTGTAGTAATAATGGGATTTTTATATACAGCTTATCTGTAAAATCCTTTTCTTGAGAGTACATCACGGGACACAGGAGCTTCATTACATAGTGGGTTATATAGGCACCTCTGGTGATTGGACACTGGTTGACCCTAATTAAAGAGAATTCCTCCCCTATATAACCCCTCCCATCTGGGAGGCACCTCAGTTTTGTAGCAAAGCAATAAGAAACCACGTAAAACCCAAGAGGGGCGGGAGCCCTGTGTCCCGTGATGTACTCTCAAGAAAAGGATTTTACAGGTAAGCTGTATATAAAAATCCAATTTTCTTGATCATACATCACGGGACACAGGAGCTTCATTACATAGTGGGATGTCCCATAGCAATGCTCAGGTTGAGGGGAGGGAGACACAGATCATAAAAATAGACCGCCAGGGACCTGAGGACCTAAACTGCAGCCTGCAGTACACTGCGCCCAAAGGCGATATCCTCTTGCCCTCTGACATCCACCTGATAGAATCTGGTGAATGTGTGGACTGATGACCAAGTCGCAGCCTTACAGATCTGAGCCAGGGAGGCCTGGTGATGCACTGCCCAAGAGGCACTGACAGCCCTAGTAGAGTGCGCTTTCACCTGAAAAGGAGGAATCTTCCCCTTTAAGCTATAGGCCTGTGAAATAACTTGTCTGATCCACCTTGAGAGAGTGGACTTTGACGCTGCCTGACCCCTTCTAGGGCCTTCCGGCAGAATAAATAAACAGTCAGTTTTCCTTATCTGAGCAGTTGCTTGAAGATAAAGACTGATTGCTCTAACCACATCTAAAGTGTGTAAAGACTCTTCCTCTATGGACTGAGGATTCGGAAAAAAGGATGGTAGGATTATATCCTGATTCAGATGGAAACCCGAAACCACCTTAGGTAGAAAGGACCCGCTGGGACGCATAACCACCCGGTCCTTGTGGATAATTAAATACGGCTCTTTACTGGAAAGAGCTGCCAATTCTGATACTCTTCTAGCCGTGGATATGGCTACTAAGAAGACCAGCTTTTTAGTCAAGAGAGCTAAAGAAGCCAGATGCAAAGGTTCAAATGGTTGGCCCTGTAAGGCCGAGAGAACCAAATTCAGATCCCATGGACATACCAGAGGTTTAACTGGCGGTTTTATCCGCATAGCCCCCTGGATAAAAGCCCGCACTAGGGAGTGTGATGCAAGAGGTTTTTGAAAAAATACCGACAGGGCCGAAATCTGCACCTTGATGGTGCTTATTGCCAAATTCATTTCTAGGCCTGACTGGAGAAAGGCCAAGATTCTGTTAATGACATACTTTCTAGGATGCCATCTCCTGAATTCACACCAGGAAACATATGTCCTCCAGATATTGTAATAGATACGCCTGGAGGCCGGCTTTCTGGCATTGACCAGAGTAGAAAGGACTGGCCCCGAAAGGTCACGGTCTCTCAGAATGTGGGTCTCAGCAGCCAGACCGTCAAATTCAGACTGCGTAAAGCAGGATGGTAGATTGGACCCTGTGAGAGCAGATCTGGCCGGAGAGGGAGGGTCCATGGCCTGCCCACTGCCAACTTCATGATTTCTGCAAACCATGGTCGCCTGGGCCAAGCTGAGGCCACCAAAAGGACCGACTTCGACTCCCTCTTGACCCTTCCCAGGAACCGCGATAGCAGCGGGCTCGGGGGGAAGGCATAGATCAGATTGTACTGATCCCAGGGAACCGTCAGAGCATCTGACCCCTGGGCAAGCGCATCTCTTGTCCTTGACACAAACCTGTCCAGTTTCTTGTTGAATCTGGACGCAAACAGATCCACGTCTGGAGTGCCCCACTTGTGACATATGTTCTGAAACACGTCGGGGTGCAGAGCCCATTCTCCTGGGCATAGCTGCTGGCGGCTGAGAAAATCCGCCTGCCAATTCTCCACTCCTGGGATGAAGACTGCAGAAAGACACGGAACATGCTCTTCTGCCCAGACAAGTATGCGATTCACCTCCTTTTGGGCCACCAGACTTCTGGTACCGCCCTGGTGATTGATGTAAGCCACTACGGTGGCCTCGCAGTCTGTAAGACCACTCTATGAGTGCCATGTAAACTGCCCGAATCTCCAAGATATTTATGGGCAGCAGACTTTCGGTCGCAGACCATTTCCCCTGCGAGCACGTTCCCTCTAATACGGCTCCCCAGCCTGTCAGGCTGGCATCCGTTGTGACAATCTTCCATGAGAGGGGAAGAAAAGTTTTGCCTTTCAGCAAATTCCTGGTTTGTAACCACCAGACAAGACTTTTGCGTGTCCCGGGGGATAAACGCATAGGAAGATAAAGGGATTGGGGCTTCCTGTTCCAAACCGCAAGGATGCATCTTTGCAGAGGCCTTGAGTGGAACTGGGCGAATGGGACTACCTCGAATGAGGCGACCATCTTTCCCAAAAGTCTCATACATAACCGAATGGAGGAAGATCTTCTGCCCAGAATCAGGCGCACCAGATCTCCAATGGCCAAGGCCTTTGGCCTTGGAAGAAACACCCTGCCCTGAGCGGTGTCGATAATCAAACCCAGGTAATCCAACCTGGTGGTCGGTTGCAAGGATGACTTTTCTAGGTTTATAATCCAACCTAGGTGCTCTAGATGTTCTAGCGTCTTGGTGACGCTGCGACTTAGGCACGCTGCAGTTCTCTCTACGAGAAGCAAGTCGTCTAGGTAAGCCCTGACGGCTATGCCCTGAACTCTTAAGATTGCTAAGAGAGGGTCCAGAATCTTCGTGAAGACTCGAGGGGCCATAGCCAGCCCGAACGGCAAGGCCACAAATTGAAAATGGCGCCGCTCTACCGCGAACCTTAGAAACTTCTGGTGTGCGGGAAATATTGGCACATGGAGATATGCGCCTTTGATATCTATTGATGCCATGAATTCTCCCCCTTGCAGGGAGGAGACCACAGTGCGGATTGACTGCATCCGGAAGGTCTGGATATGTAAAAACCGGTTTAGGTCTTTCAGATCCAGGATAGGTCTGACACTTCCGTTTGGCTTTGGAACGGTGAAGAGATTTGAATAAAAACCTGAACCCTGCTCTTTCGGGCTCACTTCTACTATCACACCCTGGGATAGTAACTGATCTAAGGCCAGGAATAGCGGCTTCTGCTTTACTGGATCCTTGGGGATCCTTGACCTTAGGAAACGATAAGGTGGAATCTCCTGAAACTCTAGCCTGTAGCCCAGAGATACCGAAGAGATCACCCACTTGTCCTGAATCTCTTCCCGCCAGGCGCCTGCAAACTGCAGGAGCCTTCCCCCCACTCTGCCGAGCGGGGGCGCCCCTTCACAAGGAGGTCTTGGGGGTCTGCTTGGCAGGCTTTCGCCCCCAAGTCTTTTTCTGTCCCTGGGCTCGGCCCTGAGGCTTTCTAGCAGAGGAGGGCTGGGAAGGCCGTTGCCACTGTTTTGAGCTTGATGCTTCGGGAGAGAGAGTACGCCTGAATGAAGGACGTTTGCTCTTTTTGACTGGAAGGAGAGTAGACTTACCTCCTGAAATATTTTGGACGAACTTATCTAATTCTTCCCCAAACAAACGTTCCCCTTTAAACGGGAACCCAATCAAATGCTTTTTGCATGACATCTCAGCAGCCCAATTTTTTAGCCATAGGGTCCTTCGCATGTGAACCAACATGAGGGACAAACGTGATGCTTGTTGGACAGAATCCAAAATCGCATCAATTATGAAACACAAGATGTGAGGCAATTCTGCATAATTCTCTACTTCCTCACTGGGAAGGAGTCCAAACATCTGTTTAACCTGTTCCTTGAGGAACTGACACAACCCCACGGCTGCGACTGTAGGTTGCACCACAGCGCCAGCCATGGAAAAGGAGGCTTTTAATAAGGTTTCCAGCCTTTTGTCAGCTGGATCCTTAAATACCTGCGCGTTATCCAAAGGACAAGTTAGGTTTTTATTCACACAAGAAACAGCCGCATCGACAGATGGGACCCCCCATTTCTTGGTGAAACTTTCCTCCACAGGATAATGCATAGAAAACCTTTTGGGAGGAGTAAACAGTTTATCGGGATGTCCCCAATCCTCATACATCAATTCATCCATTAAAGGATGAATTGGGAAGGAACAAGCAGTCTGTGGGGCTTTCCTGACTCCCAGGGAAGAGACAGAGGATGTAGCGACTTCAGCAGCCGGCATTCTGAATGTGGTACGCACCAATTCAGTATAATACTGCACCTGCTTTCTGAGTGCCTGGGAGGAGGGGACTATCTCCTCTTCCTCTGACTCATCCGACTGCTCATGATCCCTATCCAAAGATAGGGATCCCTCCTCATTTTCAGAACAAGTGACTGAGAGAGGGATTTCAGCAGAGGGAGGGGATCTACCCCTTTTCCTGCTATCTTTTAGGGAAGCAGAAATAAAATTCATAATCCTCCCTTCAAAACCCTCCAATGTAGCCCTAAGGGAGTCCTCAGTGACATAGACCGGGGCTGCGACATTAGGAGAAGCTGCAAAGCCTGAAAGGGGCACCGACTCGTCTTGAGAGGCAGGCTCCAGTCTTGCAGAGGGGGATGGTAATTTACAGGCACTTTTGGAACCCCTGGACCTAGGCGGTGACTTGCCAGTGCTCTTATTACCTCCCCCTGAGACCCTCTTACGAGGAGACATAGTACTAAGCTACAAAGCAGAGGTACTAGTACAAATGCGATCACTGTTGCGCTTAAAGTCTCACAATAAATAAATATATGCTTAAACTGCACAACCTGATGCTGAGTAGGTGTCTTAAAGTTTGCCTGGATCCAATCCCCATGGATGCTTACAGCCCACAGCTCCTGTGTCTCCAGTTACAGTCCCCTGACGCTCTGGGCTTTTTAAAACTGCCGCCTGGCGCCTGTGCAGTACAGCGCCGTGCACACTAACGTGCACGGCTCGCAACCACACCCCCCCCCTCCGCCATTAGGCCGGGAGCGCACCCAGCGCGCGTGCACGAGGACCGTGGAATCCGGGGGGGGGAAGGAGAACCCAAAGGGAGCAACGTGGGACCCCTGACCTGCGTGGGACCCCTTTTTACCTTTAACTGTGGCAGGAACTGTAAGGAGACGTGAGTAGCTGGAGAACCAGGCTTTCACTGAGCGTGTTTCTATTGAAAGGAATGTTAGTATGCATCAGGCTGCTCTTACTCCCTCTAGTGGTGGAAACCAGGTAAGACATACAACTACTCACAATGAAGAAATCCATTCATATATTTAAATATATAGGATGACTTCCCTTACCTGTCCCCGCCGCAGGAATTGCTGATATCAGACCAATTCCAGCCTTCACCCATCACGGCGGGTATTGTTAGCCAACCTTCAGGTATATCTGGGGCTCTTACGAAAAGATCCTCCCACCTGGGCCATGTAGAAAGCTCTGCCAGAAACTTACGGGCGCTCTGAGTAAACAGTACCCCAAGTCTGGTTTTCCCAGAGCCCAGTGTTCCAATGGAGAGGACTTACAGGCAAAACCTCGTTTCTTCGGCAGACGAGGCCCGGGTACCATACCATCATGGGAGTCAATATCGGCCCGAGGTATGGATCCGGTTTGTTGTAGCCCTTCGGCCCTCGCAGGGACCTGCATAGAGCTAAGTTTTACGTAACCATCAACCAGACACTGGCGAAAAAAACTGAGGTGCCTCCCAGATGGGAGGGGTTATATAGGGGAGGAATTCTCTTTAATTAGGGTCAACCAGTGTCCAATCACCAGAGGTGCCTATATAACTCACTATGTAATGAAGCTCCTGTGTCCCGTGATGTATGATCAAGAAATAGAAATACAGATTATCAAACTGACAGAGGTTATAACCTTACTCCACCAAAATGAAGAAAAGTTTTGCTGTGTCAAACCCCTCCAGCCTGTGTCTTAGAATAAGAGGGAGGTGAAGCTACCATTAATCTACATGTAATATCCCACTGCCATAGTGTGGAGCTCTTTAGTGAGCATGGTGGAGGAGGGAGGGAGTGGGCTGTCATTTACCTATACACCTAAAAGTGTGACTCTATAGTCACATGGGTTACTCAGATGTGATAGGGAGGAAATGCTCAGCATAGCAACTAATTGAAAATTAAGCAGGTGCAGAGAAATCCCTAGCTGAATTTGGGACATGAACAGAAAGTGGACATAGAGAACAGCCGGATCAAATTTTTTTTTTTTGCAGAATACTGGTAACGAATCTCATGGTGACTGGGTGAGTATGCACAGCATGTAATACACCATTTATTGATAGTTTTCTATGATGTTGGGTTAGTGGCACTATATTGTTTTTTTGTAAATGGACTTGTTTTGTATGTGATATTTATCACATTTTGGATTTTGCAGTATTTACCACAAACTTTTGTTTTATGAATTGAAAATTATTTTATCACAAGATATTTAACTGAAATAGGTTACATGACTGAAATATTGCATGTGACGTGGCTTAGTAAATTGAGCCCTGAATGATGCTTTTGGTGGTTGAGAGTGAGACCAGGGGAATATTTTGCAAGATAGTGTTCATCAGTGATTTGGCCAATAACTTGCTCCCTTTCAGATCTACAGGTAAAAGAAGTAGATAATACTTGAGTGAGTGGAGGAGAGCAGTATAGATATGAAATATGACTCCTTGTTTGGCTATAGTATTAAAAATCATTGTGAATAATACTGCCTTTTGGAGATTGAAAAGGCAAAGTCATGGCTATACTTGTGATATTGCAAGTATTGGTAAAAGTGTGTTTTAGGAATAAAGCATCTTTTAGCTGCTGAAAGGATTTCAGGATATTGTTATTAAAGATGTGATCATGCTTATAATCCCCAGTGCTTTCAAGAGCTCAAAGGTTCTCAGTTTGTTGATCTCAGGATTTTCCCATAGGGGAGTGTAAGTTTTGCAACTGATACAACACAATAAACTCATCCAGACGTTTTTATTTGGAGAAGGGTAGGGGACAACTGTAAGTTAAACAAGAGATTCATTTCAAAAGCTGGGGTCAGAGATTCTGCTCCATGTATATGTAGCATAAATGCATGAGTGGGATCAACTTTTCTTTATTTGCCTTTTTTAGCTATAAGTTGCAACTGTGATATAATATAGTCATGGGTTAAGTAATGCTAACCTTTCCAGAAGTTTAAGCTTCTGCCCTCAGGAATATTTTGATTTGTTTGAGGTTATCACCAATATGCAACTTTTCGTGCAGAAATTGCTACTCAAATGCACGTATGCCAAAAATTATGTAGATTTTGACACCACAGATTGGTCCAAGTACAGCATGAAAGAATGTAAAGCTCTAAGCAACCACTCACTGCTTTTTCAAGAAAACAACACAGTAGATTTAATTGATCAGATTGACCTCAACAAAATATTTGAGGACATAAATAAATCTACACTTTTTTGATGGTTCCCACTACCTCCAGGTACAAGGCGTAGTGATGGGGACATCTTGTGCCCCATCCTACGCCAATCTGTACCTGGTGGAGTGGGAATGATCCCTTCTCATCAGCGAGGACCTTGTCGAGTATATGAGCTATTTCTCGACATGGCTCTGATACAGCAACGATGTCTTTGTTGCCTGGGAGTGACCAGAAGAAACCTGATGGAGTTCTTTACAAGATCAACATTAATGATTTGAATTTAAAATTCACAATGGTACACGATAAGAACACCATCACATTCCTTGATGTACAAGTATTCTGTAACTCTGAAAGAAAACTATGCAGCACTCTGTTCCGTAAGAGTGCGGCTGAGAACACCGTGCAGCATTCTGACAGTTTTTATCCTACCTCATTGAAAAATTCCATCCAGTATGGACAATATCTGCGACTCTGCAGAAATTGTTCTAACGACACCCTCTTTAAAGAGGAAACAGGCAAACTCCAAGATAGGCTATTAGAGAGAGGCTACAGCCGTTCCTGCTTACACAAAGCATATAATAGAACGGGTGTAAAGTCTCAAAACAAACTTCTCTTCAAATCCAACTCTAAAAAAGCTTCAGACTGTGATCCAATGCTCCCACTGCCCCCTCATTAAGAAAAGACATTTCTTCTCCCCGATGGGGAAACTTTTCTACCCATCCACTTTGCTAATTGCGAGACTCGTAGACTTGTCTACATGATGGTATGCGAATGTGGCGCATTCTACATAGGAAAAAAAAACAGGAGTTTTGGCGTTGCATTACCAAACACATATACAGATAGGAAATCTATACTTAACATTTGGTAGACATGTAGTCTTTAAACACAACTATAATATGGCAAATGTTTCCTTCACCACCCTCGATTGAGTACATATTCCCGATAGGGGTGGCGATTGGAACAAATTATTTTGCAACAAGAGCAGAAATGGATCTTCAGGTTATAGGCCACTATGTATCCCGGCCTGAATGAGTCCATCTCTTTTGTTCCATTCTTGCAGGGTTTTGTATCAGGCAAGACACAATAAGATTATGATAAAGCAAAATATAAAGGATACCATACCTCTTTAAATAATATTGTATAATAACAGTCATGGAGATATCCAGATTTCCCTGAAAACCCTTCTGTTCAAAGAAGCCTATCCTGCTTCTAACTAACACTGTTTTACTTCTTCCATCAGCTCATCCCCCCACAGCTAACTATTGGCGCTATATAAAACCTGTATAATAATAATAATAATGATTATATATATATATATATATATATATATATATATATATATCTTCATTGAACATATACACAGTTTAAGTTTTTAAGTTGTAGTAACTTAAAACAATATTTATCCTGTAATACAAAATGTATTTTAATTATTTAAATTGGAGGTTGTTAATTATTGTATATTTTTGGTTGCAGATCCTGGCGGTAACGTGGCACACCCCTCGGCTCCAATGGGGTGTAGTTCCAGTCCTTTTGGCTTCACGGCAGAAGTGGGGGAAATGCGGTTCCACCATCATCCCCACACCATGCTCCATGTGGCGGCCTTTACGGTGAGCACTATCCTGCCAGTAGCATCCCAAGATCACTGCGGACGTTCGCGGCGAGCCACGCATACACGATAGGTCACTGTGCGTGATGTTATGCATTTTTCTTGCGGAATTGACGACTGTAGTCAGAGGTATATGCCTTCCGGAACACCAGGGAAGCCAAGCAGTGGCTGCACATCAGCGGCCGGAGTGCTTCCACCTGGGGGGAGGGAGGAGCACCACATGCAACATACTAACATTACTTGGCTAAAAGTGAGTAACAATTCAACTTGATCGTTGTGCCTAACTGCTTATGCAGTCAGGATAGATTACCCTTATCAATTAATTAACCAAACCTAATCCACATAATTTTTTTTGATCATCAAGTTCTTCTTGCCTCTTTTCATAAGAACCTTTTTTGTCTTTTTTGCTTTTTCAAGCCTGATACTACCCTTCATTTTCAATCTGAAGTTTCACTTTAATTATACAAAGAGTTCAAAGTAAATTATGTCACTTGTAATTATTTACACTTTTTTTCACCTTTTGTTCACTTCTATACATTTTTATATATTTATAATTTATATTTATTTATATATTTTTTTGTTTTGTTTTGATTGTTTTGATGGCCCCTATCGGCACATTTCAATCAATTTGACACCATTCACTTTCTTTCACATAATTACACCAGCATGACTCATGCAATCTCTTCCTTTTCAGTTTTCACCTTAAATTACATAATATTCACTCACATACTGTATACCACTTTATTTGTTTAGTTTGTTTGTATTTAGGCGAAACATCCTTTTCACAACACAAAATGATCCTGCCAATACGTTTTTTTATTTTCATTTTGTATTTTTTTTACCACACCTACAACATTTTTAAGTAACACATGGATAGCCTATATACCTGTATCATGATACAGAAATCATACACTACTCTTTATTTATTATTCATCATCTCAATCTATCACCCCTTGGCACACTAATAATAAAAATAAGTCATACATCTTTATCATTTCTCTTATTTTATTATTTTTTAATCATATAAACAAATACATAAAATATTCTTCTAAAATCCTAAAGAATTATACTAATGCAGCTTTCCTTTGATATATTGTCAACAGTTGGGAAGTGGTATACGAGTGCCGTCTTCTATCCTCTCCTCCCTCCTCTGTGGGGGGGGGGGGGACAAAACATGGCTTTTCGTAAGCCTTCTGGTTCTTTCCCCATTCCTCTTTCTTTTTTTTCTTTTTTTTTAAATAAAGTTTATTTATTTTGAACAGAACAAAAAACAACAGTACAGTGGTACATTCTTGACAGTTCTCAAATACAGTGCAGATAACAGCAAGATCAGTTTGGTAATACATTATTGTTTAGTATTTCATTTCAATGCCCATGGGCCCCACCAGTTCAGGGCCTAAATCTATGAAACTTGTGGAAGGGGAGTCACAAAGGTTAATTCCAGATCTGAATACAGATTGAATATAGGTTATTGGAGAGAAGTGGGGGGGGGGGGGGGCGCCCTCTAAGTTCAATATTACAGAATTTCTAAGTCATTCAGTGCCTGTCATTCAGGGCAATTACTCCCAATATATGTTAACTTATATAGAGACTAAGCTGCATCCACCAAAGATCTACATTGTTGCACTAATGGGGGGTGGGGGGTCATTCCATTTCTGGAGGATCGCTTTTTGTGTCATAGAAGGTTGTGTAAAACACAAACATTTTTTTTGATTGGGTAGTCTCAAGTGTATCAACAATACCCAAGAGTAATGGTAGTGGATCGCGTAGGACATGTAACTTGATGATTAAGTTAATATCCGTGAGCACCTCATCCCAGAAGGCCTGGATTCGCTGACAAGACCAGGTTACATAGATAAATGAGCCTACCTCCCTATCACTCTTGGGGCAGATCGAACTCCTAGTGGGGTAAATCTTAGCTAAACGTTCTGGGGTATAATATGCTTGGTGTATACATTTAAGTTGGATGAACCTGTCTCTTGTGGAGATCATGAGGGGAAAATATTGCTGGATGCCCTCCTTCCGGTCATCATCAGTGAGAGCCGGCACGTCTGTCTGACAGCCACATGGAAAATAGTCTGGTCACTTTGGAGGTGTCCAGCCCGACTTCCCAGTTCCTCTTAGGGTGGTGAAGTAGAGGCGTCTGTCAAGTCTGCCAGATCTCCCAACCAATTTTAGACTCACCAATCATGAGGATATCCATTTCAGCTTTCAGTGGTAAATATACTAATGCTCACGTACATAGAAGTTGTTGCATGTTTTTGAAATAATATCACTTTGAAAAATCTAAATTTTAATTAATTTATTCTAGAGCAATTTGTCCCCCAGAAGAAGACCATAACTGACTAGGTCGAAACACGTTGGGGCCTCTAGCATGTGTATTATTGCAATGTAATACTTCATATATTCATGTTCATTTCGCTGTTTTATGATATACATATTCTACCCTCATGACCAGAGCTCATGTTTTAATGTCAGTAAGTGTTTCTAATCTTTCTTTATAAAGACCACTTTATACACCTAACAAGTTGTGATACTTTTGCTGCTTCAAAACCCTGTGGGGGAACTCCTCTATTCGAGTAGTGCTAACCTATCACTCTCAATGGGGTACTTCAGAATCTCTATCTTGGACAGTTTTCCTAATTAGCTCTCAAAAAGTAGTATCTATAGTTTTAAACCATCTTTTGGGTATCCAGATAGGTGCATAAGAAGTTAGGCCATACAATCACTGACAGTAGCAAGCGGCATCAAATTCTACCCTGCAATTTCAATTTATCAATCAGTGGGAGGAGATTGAGTTGTGTATATTCTTTGTGTATAGTGATCCTTAAGTATTAGAAAGTGAATACAATTTGTAAATAGTTGGTATAAATATGTAAATAAAGATCCTGGAAGGGGGTCTAGAAGGAGTAGTGTCAACTTGTTTCTATTTATTTCCAATTTCAAGAAGGAGAAATCCTGAGAAATATTTTAAGCAAAGTAATGAAATTTGAAAGGGAAATGGTGATAATAATAGGACATCATCCGCATACAAGTTCAGTTTTTCCTTGATGTCACCTCTAATAAACCATGTAAAATGAGGTGATTCTCTGATCACTGTTGCCAGAGGCTCTGGTGCCGTCACAAATAGGAGGAGCAACAGAGGATAGCTGATTGTTCATTGTTGATGCACACTTGGGCAGATGCCATGGGGAACAGAACACATCTAATAAACCATGAACTATATTGATAACTTGGGAAACCAGAACCTTTGCAAATAGATGAATGATATAGGTCTATATGAGTCTAATTTGGCAGCATCCTTACCTTGCATAGGGATCACTAATATAGTGGCTTTGTACAGGAAGGCAGGAAGTTTCCTGGTATTTGATTATTTAACACATCTAATATAAATGGGAGAAGAGATTTATGGCACTGTTTGTATGATTCAGCCTTTAAATCATCTGTACCTAAAGCTTTATTGATGGTCAGTAGGGATGGGCTGAACACCCCATCCCCCCCCCCCCCATTTCGGTTTGCACCAGAACATAACGAACAGGCAAAAAATTTGGCAGAACACACGAAAACCGTTAAATTCTATGGGACACGGACATGAATATTCAAAAGTGCAAGTTATTGTTATAAAAAGTGTTTGGGGCCCCAGTTCCTGCCCCAGGGGACATGTATCAATGCAAAAAAAAAGTTTTTAAAAATGGCCGGTTTTTTCGGGAGCAGTGATTTTAATAATTCTTAAAGTGAAACAATAAAAGTGAAATATTCCTTTAAATTGTGTCATGTCTATAGTATGCCTATAAAGTGGCACATTTTCCAGTGTTTAGAACAGTCCCTACACAAATGGATTTTTTGGGGGGACCCCCACGCCATTTTTTTATTTTGGCAGGGGTTTCCCCTTAAAATCCCCCCTTTGGGGAGACCCCATGCAATTTTTAAAAAAAAATTGGGTTTGGGGTTCCCGTTAATATTCATACCAGACCAAAAGGGCCTGGTAATGGACTTGTGGAATTCCATGCTTTTTTTTTTCAATGACTTTTATCTGTATTGCTGGTACCAACAATTCATTATAGCCACAAGTAGTTTTAAATTACTTTTTTTACTTTAGAAATTTAATTTTGTGCAGGGATTGTTCTAAACAGGGGAAAAATTTGCCACTTTACAGGCATACTATAAACACCACCCGGCACGAACTTTAAAGGAATATTTCACTTTTATTGTTTCACTTTAAGCATTATTAATATCACCGCTCATGAAAAAACAGCTGCTTTTAAAACTTTTTTTTGCATTGATACATGTCTCCTGGGGCTGGACCCAGGTCCCCCAACACGTTTTATGACAGTAACTTGCATATAAGCTTTTAAAATTAACACTTTAGATTTTTCATGCTAATGTCTCATAGACTTTAATGGTGTGCCCCAAACACTGCACATTGTTTTTTTTTTTTTTTCACAGTCAAAAAAGGTTTTATTGAGAGTATGTTCAGGTTTACAATTAGCATAGCATTATAAATGTTATCAACAATGGTATGTATACAAACATTGATACAATTAGGTAGCATTAGTGTTGTAACAGTATCTCAATTAGAACGAAAAAAAGAAAGCAAAGACAAATAGAGAAGCATATAAACTAGTGATATCACAAGGTAGGTTATGTATTGGGGGAAGGGTGAAGGGGGGTACAGGAGAAAGGGGGTTGGTAGTCACGGGGGGGGGGGGGTGGTTGCACATTGTTAAGTGTTCTGCAGATCACCCGAACAACCAAATTTCGGCCCAAACTTATGCTTGGGCCGAACCATTTGCCCATCCCTAGTAGTCAGTGAGTTCATAGCCTCTATGAGTTTTGTGGGTGTTATTGGGGTGTCTAATATTTCAGTTGAGCAGGAAACTGCAGAGACGGAACCAATTCTAAAAACATAAGGCATTGGTGGCTGTAACTCACCTTAGAGATGTACAACTGATTGTAAAACATATAGACCTGTCTGAAGACATAGGTACTGTAACTAGTAAAGTTAGGGCCTCTTTGTAGTTGAGTAACATGGACCAATAAGTAGCCTGTTTTTTCACATTCTAGAATATTTTATAGTGAATGAAGAAGTCCCTCTGCTTAGCCTTAATAAAAGTAGTAGTTTTGAGTAAGTCCTGAAGAAATTACACTTTGCTACAATGTAAAGTAGTGATGAGTATACAGATTGTATAACAATGTATATTTGTTGTCCCCTCAAAATAACTCCACACTCAGCCATTAATGTCTAAACCACTGGCATCAGAAGTGAATATACCCCTAAGTGAAAATGTTCACATTGGGCCCAAAATTTCAATATTTTGTGTAGCCACCATTATTTTCCAGCACTGCCTTAACCCTTTTGGGTATGGAGCTTCACAGGTTGCCTTTGGAGTCCTCTTCCACTCCTTCATGATGACATTACATAGCTGGTGGATGTTAGGGACCTTGCGTTCCTCCACCTTCCATTTGGGGATGCACCACAGATGCTCAATAGGGTTTAGGTCTGGATACATGCTTGGCCAGTCCATCACCTTTACCCTCAGCTTATTTTGCAAGGAAATTGTTATCTTGGAGGTGTTTTTGGGGTCGTTATCATGTTGTAATACTGTTCTATGGCCCAATGTCTGAAGGGGGGGGATCATGTTCTGCTTTAGTATGTCACAGTACATGTTGTTATTCATGGTTCCCTCAATAAACTGTAGCTCCCCAATACCAGAAGCACTCATGCAGCCCAAGACCATGACACTCCCACCACCATGCTCGACTGTAGGCAAGATACACTTGTCTTTGTACTCCTCACCTAGTTGCTGCCACACATATTTGACACCATCTGAACCAAATACATTTATTTTGGTCTCATCAGACCAAAGGACATGGTTCCAGTAATCCATGCCCTTAGTCTGCTTTTCTTCAGCAATCTGTTTGTAGGCTTTCTTGTGCATCATCTTTAAAAGAGGCTTCCTAGAGGCGAATGCGTGGCCACTTAGAGCCATCTGAGCCCTTTTTCCGGCCTGGCACACACACCTGCTGGCCAGGGATACACTCCACATCAGCCCGATGTCCTCGGGCTCTGCCCGGAGGAGCCTCACCCCCGCTATAGACTCAGCAGCAGCCGAAACCATGAAGCCCTCCCGCCCTCCCAAACATCGGATTCCGCAGGGAGTACCTCCCTACCTGGGGCCCCCTCCCCTGCCTTGACCAAATCCCTCATAGGGAGAACACTAGGAGGGGGAACCCTGACCCCACAGCAGGAACTGCTCCACAGCCCATATCTGTGGGACACAGATGCCAGAGATCCATCTCTCTCCCTCACAGATTTTCCCTCTATGATGGCTGCCTTCTCCCAAATGCTGTCCAGAGGCCTATCTCACAATGCAGCACAGATCACAGGCTCCATACATGCAGATTTACAGCAGTTAGGGGCCAAAATTGAGGTGAATTCAGGTGATTGAGCAAAAATCAAACCAAGCAATTCTGCAAATAAATCAAAACACTGCTAGGATTCAGGAGCTCCAGGACCAGCTAGAGACTGCCACCAAAATTGATGACCTCGAGAATAGGTCGAGACGTTACAATTTCCGAATCAGGGGTCTCCCAGAATCCATTAAGGACACCCACCTGGTGGTTCAGAACTTCATTAAAAATAATCCCTAACATTCCAGCGCACTGCATGGAGATTGCTTGACAGAGTGCACAGGACATTAAAACCTTCTCGCCCTGATGGGTTTCCGAGGGACATCATAGGGACATCATAGTGAAACCACATTTTTAGGTGGTTAAAGAGGAAGTGATGAAGCTATCCTAAATGGCAAAAAAGCTGACAATCATGGGACACCAGATTCAAATTTTTGCGGATCTGCCCCCATACACAGTGCAAAAGCGATTGGCACTGAAACCCCTTTGTCCTGGCGGGCAAAGAGATCACCTATAGATGGACCTTCCCGCTTCGGTTAAACTTCTCATACCGCAACAAACCATACAGCTTCTCTTCCTTCCTACTTCAACTTGGATTGATCTCTCAGGAATTACCACCGATGTCCACTACTAGAGGAGCCCCTTCTACCAAAAGACCATCACCTACGAGCCCCATAACTCAAGTGTGGCAGAAACAACTTCCAAAAGATCAAGGGAATCCTTTCCACCATGAGCAAGAATCTGAACTTTCCATGCCTCATTATTCTACTGACTTCCTTTTGGACTGAGATTGTTGCGACTTGATTATCCTGAGTAAACCTCAGGAATGGCCCATGGATCCACGGTTTTTGTTCCTGCCTTTATCCCCCCTTTTTTTCTCATACCATAGGCTTTTATAAACAGCCAGGAATGGCAGGATTTCATACTTTTTCCAAGTTTGCCCTAGCATTTTTATTTGTTCTGGGGGTTCAACCACAAATTTATTTGACCAAGTGCCCTGCCTTATGCAGTAGTTATTTTCTGTTTCCTATCGTTACAGAATAGTGGGGCCCAGGGTTTAGTGGATGTGACTTTAAGAGACCCCCCACCTTTTGCTCCCCCCCCCTTACCGGGGCATTTGCTCCCTCCTAGGAGGGCCAGCTTTATAGCTGCCAACATCACGTTTTTCTCTCCTAATGGTTGTATACTAGATTGGCACATGTTGCTTGGTGGGGAAGGATGGGATGGTCTAAAAATATTTGAAGATATTACACTTGAGTGTCAATAGGGCTCACACTTCAAGGATTTTATACTGTTATCAATAACCTCCGTGGTGAGGTTGACCGGCGTGGTCACAGTGCGCCTCCCTCTGACTCCGATAGGTGATCTCCCCTTTTTCTTTCTCTAATTTTATGCCTCTCCACCCTCCTTTCCCCTTCCCTCCACATCCCTCACTCCTCCCACCTCCTTCTCCAGATGCAGGATCTCGCTGGATCTCCTACACCTCCGAATGCAAGACAAGTCCACAAAGTATCCGGGGTCTTCTCCTATCTGCCAGGGACAGCACCAATGGCCGGTAAGTTCCACATGTACATAGTACACGACCAACAATCACTCCATGACTCCACACAGACAGATTTAAAACTCAGGATATTCTCCCATAAGGTACAGGGCCTCAACCCCCCTGTGAAAAGATGCAAAATAACGCAACGGTTATACACACTGGAGGCACATGTGGCACTGCTCCAAGAGACACATTTTCCTGCAACCTACAATCCCACGTTCCTCCATAAAAACTTCATGCACTTCCACCTAGCTAACGCAGTCAACAAAACAAGAGGAGTGGTGGTTTGTTTCTCGAACCAAATACAATTATCTCATTCAAAAACCATTATAGACCCCAACGGTCGTTACATCCTAGTTACCAAATCAATTAATGCGGAGACCTACATGTTTGTCTCATATTATTCCCAAACACACATCAAGACAAATTTTTTGAGACTACTCTTAGGAATTTGAAGCCTCATTTCCTGGGCACAGTGATCCTTGGGGGGGGGGGGGGGGTAGGGGCTCCAACACCCATTCGATCACTCCTCAGACAAATCCAACCCCCTGAAGCCAAAAACCAAAAGTCCTCCCAAACGCAGCCTTTGGGTAGCTATCTGATCATTCTATAATGACACTGACTCTCAGGGGAGGGCCGGGTAAGAGGGGACCCTTTAGATGGCATCTCAACGAAATGCTCTTAAGCAATCTGGCCCACTGCAAATTATTAGAAACAGCCTTAACTGAATACTTTTTCAAAAATGACACTGAGTCAATTTTGCCATGCTTACTTTGGGCAGCGCACAAGGCGGTGATGAGGGGGAGACTCATACAGATCTCATCACAACTTAAAAGGGAAAGCAAGGCAGAAGTCTTATAGGTCACAGAGGAATTCTGTTAGCTGAGTAAGCACCATAAGCAAAACCCTACCCCGGATAGCCTGGCCAAGCTCGATTCAGCACGAGTTAAACAAAATCTCTCACTCACCACCTAAGCAGAGGAGCACCTGCGATGGACATGCTTTTACTATCAGAAAGACAAAATAGGCTCCAAGTTTGCAGCTAAACAAAGCCTGCGGACTCACACCTTAGTTTTTTCACAAAATTCGCACCACGACAGGCCTATATGAAAAATTACCCCACACACATTCCAAAGCCAGAAGAAAGTTTCTTCAAGACCTTAATCTGCCCCTTCTACAGCAAACGCACCAAGAGCTACTTGACAAACCCTTCTGTCAGGAAGATCCTCCTCACGGACGTCCGAGCGGCGAAAGTCGCAGAAGATCTTTTGCCCAGTTTCAGGAGCGTTACCGCGATCAGCGGTGCGCGCGTGCGCCCGCACGCGGGTGCGCGCGCGGCCGTTTGACGCAAATTGGCGCCAATAGCGCTATTTAAACTGGAGCCATGCTTCAGTGCTTTGCTGCCTGATCAACAGCGTTCCTGTGCTTCCTGGTGATCCGTATCTGAACCTGAACCTGTACCTGTACCTGTATCCTGATCCGTATCGAACCCGGCTTGTTCCCGACTCTGCTGTTTGCTGCCTGCCCCCCCGACTTTGGCTTTGTACCCGACTACTCTTCTGGATTCCGTTTCTGTACCTGATCTGCCCACCTGTGCCTGACCTGGACTGTTACACCATCCGTCAACTGTAAGTTGCTTGCTGTTGTACTACAGGACACCTCCCAGTCCTTTGGCTGTACTCCTTCTGCGTTTGTAGCCTTCTACCTCTGGCCGCAGACTACTGGACTCTTCCACTTCCGCTTATCCATTGCACCTGCATCCGTTGTTGGACTACAATACCCCTCCGTTGTTTGTCACTTCCTGCAATCACTTGTATGCCGTTGCTGGACTACAGGAACCCTTCTGCTGTCTGCTGAACCTTATCTCACCTTTGCCTGCATTCTGACACCGGACTACAATACACCTCCTCCTTCAACGGTCTTCTGCCTCGACCACCTGCTATCCAGTCAGGCACTTGTGCCCCTCTGTGCTCCTGAGCCCCTGTCACCACTACCAGGGTCTCTCGAGTCAGAGGTCTACGAGAGGCCACTCCCTGCACTCCGGGCTCTGCTTAAAGGTACGTGACAGTATCAGGCAGCCATGTCTGAGCCCACGCAGGGAGATTCGGCCATGGATGATTTATGCCGTCATCTTGCTGGACTTACCCAGGCTGTTAAATCTCTACAAGAAGGCTATTCTCGGTTGGAAGAGCGTGTCCAGGTCTTATCTACCACAGGCCCTACCGTGTCAGGAACTTCTTCTGCGCCATCAGTGGTTATGTTGCCCCCTGAACCCAAGGTCCCAACCCCGGAGAGGTTTTCGGGAAATCGCAGCAAGTATAGAGCTTTTCGCAATGCCTGTGAACTGTTTTTTGCACTTCAACCCAGAACTTTCTCTCTAGAATCCATTAAGGTGGGTTTTGTTATCTCCCTCCTACTGGGTGAGCCCCAGGCTTGGGCCCACCGCCTTTTGGAGCAAAAGGAAACCTGCCTTAATAACCTGAATACCTTTTTTCAAGCCATGGGTTTGCTCTATGAGGATCCTCAACAGGCGGCCACAGCGGAAGCAGCTTTATATTCTCTTCAGCAAGGCCGCAGAGCGGCAGAGGACTATGCGTCTGAATTTCGGCGCTGGAGTTACGATACTACCTGGAACGATGCTGCTCTGCGATACCAGTTTCGCATGGGACTTTCTGAACCTCTAAAGGATGAATTGGCCCGGGTGGGTGTTCCAGCAACTCTTGAAGCCCTTATCAACCTCTCCATCCAGATAGACAGACGCTTGAGAGAACGGAGAGCAGAACGCACTGCCGGGCCGTCCCGACCAGTCTGGATGTTACCCCGTGTACCTAATCCCCCTGCACATCCTGCTGCTGACGCGCCTGAACCCATGCAACTGGGCTTACTTAGACCAACGTTCACCACCGAGGAACGACAATGCCGGCAGCTCAACAATCTGTGTCTTTACTGTGGGGAACCCGGACATTACGTGAGATCCTGTCCTGCCAAATTCCGTAAGCATTCTTCTGTATTTTCTCCTGTTTTACCTGCTGTGTCTAGTAATGCTACTCACCTGGCTGTTCCCGTCTCTCTTCAGCTACCCGGAGGGAACATTCAAGTCCCCGCAATAGTTGATTCTGGAGCGTGCAGTGGATTTATGGACTTATCGTTTGCCCAAAAATTCCAAGTGCCCTTACGGCCCAGGGTGAAGGGGTTGTCTGTACACCTTGCCGATGGGTCAGCTATCAAATCAGGAACGGTGACACAGGAGACATGTCCTTTGACTGCTACTATTTCCGGTAACCATCAGGAACAACTCTGCCTGGACATTATTGAATCTCCCCTTTTCCCTATCATACTGGGTATGCCCTGGCTCCGGGCACACAAACCGCAAATAGACTGGTCCACCGGAAACATTTACTTTTTCTCTCCCTACTGTCGTCAACACTGCTTCCAAGAATCAATTAAGGTCTCACCCCATTTAATGTGTATGGAGACCGGCGTTGAGACGCGCCAGCACGTTCCTGAGGCCTACCATGACTTCTTGGATGTGTTCAGCAAGAAGGGGGCAGAAACACTTCCCCCTCATAGACCCTACGATTGCCCAATTGAGATCCTTCCCGGAGCCGAAATCCCTTTCGGGAGAATATTTCCCTTAACAGAAGTGGAATTGGAGACTCTCAGGACTTACATTGATGACAATTTGAAAAAGGGGTTCATACGTCCTTCTACGTCCCCAGCTGGGGCAGGAATCTTTTTCGTAGAAAAGAAGGACCATTCTCTCCGCCCTTGTGTTGACTACCGGGACTTAAATAAAGTTACAGTCAAGAACCGGTACCCATTGCCTTTGGTACCCGAATTATTCCAGCGCCTTGGATCAGCTAGTATCTTCACAAAACTGGATCTGCGCGGAGCCTATAATTTGGTCCGTATCCGAAGTGGGGACGAATGGAAGACTGCCTTCCGCACCCGCTTCGGACATTTTGAATATCTCGTAATGCCCTTTGGGCTGTGCAACGCTCCTGCGACTTTCCAGCATTTTGTGAATGATATCTTTAGAGATTTTCTCGACCTGTTTGTTATAGTATACCTGGACGACATCTTAATTTTCTCCCCCTCTCTGCCAGCTCACAGGGAACACGTTAAGAAGGTTCTCACTCGGCTTCGCCAACACGGCTTGTACGCAAAACCTGAGAAGTGCGAGTTTGAACGTCGCAGCATTCAGTTTTTGGGGCTGATTATTTCGGTGGATGGAATCAAGATGGATCCGCAAAAAGTTTCGGCCATCCTGGACTGGCCAGCCCCTACTGATAAGAGAGGAATTCAACGCTTTGTGGGGTTTGCAAATTTTTATCGAAAATTCATCAAGGGATTTTCTACAATCATCGCTCCAATCACCAGATTAACGAGACAAGGTATCAAGTTCCAGTGGACTCCGGAGGCACAAGCCGCATTTTCTTCCCTTAAAGAACAATTTGTGTCAGCATCTGTCCTGAAGCATCCTAATTCTGCGCTACCCTACATCCTTGAGGTGGATGCATCCGAAGTTGCAGTGGGAGCAGTCCTTTCTCAGAGACAGGGCCCCAAGGCTTTATTGCATCCGGTGGCGTTCTTCTCACGTAAGTTGTCTGAAGCGGAAAGGAATTATGATGTCGGGGACAGGGAGCTACTTGCTATCAAAGCTGCACTTGAGGAATGGCGCTATCTCCTGGAGGGAGCAGCTCATCCCATTCTGGTATACACTGACCACAAGAACTTAGAGTATTTAAAGACTGCTAAGAGGCTGAAGCCGCGTCAGGCCAGATGGGCACTTTTCTTTACAAGATTTTCCTTCCACATTACCTATAGGCCCGGATCGAAAAACACCAAACCCGACGCGCTATCCCGGATGTTCAGCGAACCCGAAGTTCTTCAACCCACAGACACCATCCTTGCGCCCGGAAATTTCCTTATGCTCCAGGAAGATCTTCTATCCCAACTTAAGCAGGCTTCATCTTCAGCTTCACATCCCTTAAACACCACCTTACTCTCTAGCAATGACTTGTTATGGCATGAAAATAAGATCTACGTGCCCCAACAACTACGGGTTGCTGTTCTTAAGTCTTGCCACGACCACAAGCTGGCCGGTCATTTTGGGGTACACAAGACCGCCGAACTTCTCCAACGCACCTTCTGGTGGCCTCAGCTGCTAAGAGACTGTAAACTTTATGTAGAATCTTGCATTACCTGTACCCAGAACAAGAGTAGCAAGGCCAAAGCCTGGGGGTTGCTGAAACCACTCCCCATCCCAGAAAGACCTTGGAAAATGATTTCCATAGACTTTATTGTAGAACTACCACCGTCAGAAGGCTTTACCACTATCCTTGTGGTGGTTGACAGATTGTCCAAGATGGCTCACTTTCTGCCCATGAAGGGTACACCTTCTGCCCCTGAGACCGCAAGGATCTTCATTAAGGAGATTGTAAGACTCCACGGTATACCTGCGAACATTGTTTCTGATCGTGGAGTACAATTTACATTAAAATTTTGGAGAGCTTTATGTAAATCCTTGAAAATTGATCTCTCGTTTTCTTCTGCCTATCATCCCCAGACCAACGGCCAGACCGAACGAACAAACCAGACCCTTGAGCAATATTTGCGTTGTTATTCTTCTTTTTCGCAAGACGATTGGGTATCCCTTTTACCACTTGCCGAGTTTGCCTACAATAACTCTGTTCATTCTGCAACTAATCAATCTCCCTTTTTTGCGAACTATGGTTTTTACCCTCAGTTCTTATCAGCCAATATCCCAGAATGCACGGTTCCAGCAGCTCAAGAAACTTTGAACTTTTTCTGCACCAATAACAAGTTGCTTCAAGAAACGATGGCAAGAACCCAAGAGCGCAACAAAGCAGTTTTTGACAGGAAGAGGAGAGGGGAGCTCGATCTAAAACCCGGAGATTTGGTTTGGTTATCTACTCTGAATCTAAAATTAACATGCCCATCTAGAAAACTGGGCCCAAAATTTGTGGGTCCTTTCCCAATCACCAGGAAAATTAATAATGTGGCTTATGAACTGAAATTACCAGAATCGCTGCGTATTCACCCGGTGTTTCATGTGTCCCTCTTAAGACCTTCAATCCAGGATCCCTTCACTGATCGGAACGTGGGCCCTCCTGAACCTGTGCTTATTAATGGTGAAGAAGAGTTTGAAGTAGAAGCAATTTTGGATTGCAGAAAGAGACGCAACCAGGTCCAGTATCTGGTAAAGTGGAAGGGGTATGGTCCTGAAGAGAACTCCTGGGAACCAGAGACTGGCATCCACGCCAAGAGGTTGGTTCTGGCATTTAAAAGATCTCACCCAGGTAGGATGTCCCAGTTGGGCATCCGGAGGCTGCCCATTGGGGGGGGAAATGTCAGGAAGATCCTCCTCACGGACGTCCGAACGGCGAAAGTCGCAGAAGATCTTTTGCCCAGTTTCAGGAGCGTTACCGCGATCAGCGATGCGCACGTGCGCGTGCGAGCGGGAGAGCGCACGCGGGTGCGCGCGCGGCCGTTTGACGCAAATTGGCGCCAATAGCGCTATTTAAACTGGAGCCATGCTTCAGTGCTTTGCTGCCTGATCAACAGCGTTCCTGTGCTTCCTGGTGATCCGTATCTGAACCTGAACCTGTACCTGTACCTGAATCCTGATCCGTATCGAACCCGGCTTGTTCCCGACTCTGCTGTTTGCTGCCTGCCCCCCGACTTTGGCTTTGTACCCGACTACTCTTCTGGATTCCGTTTCTGTACCTGATCTGCCCGCCTGTGCCTGACCTGGACTGTTACACCATCCGTCAACTGTAAGTTGCTTGCTGTTGTACTACAGGACACCTCCCAGTCCTCCGCAATATTTGGCTGTACTCCTTCTGCGTTTGTAGCCTTCTACCTCTGGCCGCAGACTACTGGACTCTTCCACTTCCGCTTATCCATTGCACCTGCATCCGTTGTTGGACTACAATACCCCTCCGTTGTTTGTCACTTCCTGCAATCACTTGTATGCCGTTGCTGGACTACAGGAACCCTTCTGCTGTCTGCTGAACCTTATCTCACCTTTGCCTGCATTCTGACACCGGACTACAATACACCTCCTCCTTCAACGGTCTTCTGCCTCGACCACCTGCTATCCAGTCAGGCACTTGTGCCCCTCTGTGCTCCTGAGCCCCTGTCACCACTACCAGGGTCTCTCGAGTCAGAGGTCTACGAGAGGCCACTCCCTGCACCCCGGGCTCTGCTTAAAGGTACGTGACACCTTCTCATCAGATGAAATACTGGAAGTTATTACATCCTTGAAGTTAGCCTCTGCTCCTGAGCCTGATGGCACCTTACATGGCTCGGTTCTTCCACTCCCTCTGGGATGGAGCCCCCCTTCCTAGTGATTTTAACTCAGCTTTTATATCAGTCATACCCAAACCTGGTAAAACCTCAAGCGAGGTTGGTAACTACCGTCCTTTCTCGTTAATTAATAACAACCTCAAAATTATGACAAAGATCCTAGCAACCAGGATGTCAAGCTTCATATCCAGTTACATACACAGGGATCAGGTGGGCTTCATCCTGGGGAGACAGTGATCGGATCAGGTTCAAAGGGAAATTGATCTCATTTCCATTCCGTGGTCCTAGTGGGATGGGGACCTTGCTCAGGAGGGCTTCCTGTTGTCATTGGACCTTCAAAAGGCCTTTGATTCTGTGTCGTGGCCCTATCTTTTTGATATTCTAGAATGTGTTCCAACTTTTCCAGGAATTCTGAACCATTTCGGGTCTCCAGGTCAATGTTTCTAGATTAGTGGCCCTTAACATTTCAGTTCATACGACCAACTTAAACAACACTTTTCCTTCACTTAGGCAGGAGACACAATCCCCTATCTGGGCATCAAACTGACTAAATGCATTGGCAACCTATACACAGCCAACTATCCTCATATGTTCCGCTTATTAGAGGTGGACCTAAATAAATGGTCAAAAGAGGGCCTGTCCTGGCTAGGGAGATTGGACACAGTTAAAATGAATCTATTGCCTTGTCTTTTATATTTTTTCCGCTCCCTACCCATCCCTATTAAAAAATCCATTATGTGCAAATTTTAATCCAGGGTTGTTGGATTGGTCTTGGGAGACTGAGGTCACTGCTTCGCACGGGACATCTTACTCTACCTTAAGACTCAGGGCGGACTGGGACTGCCGAGCTTATGGCTCTATTACCAGGTAGCACAGCTGGCCCAGTTTTCTGCTTATGTTCCCAGACATAAAGAACCGTTTTTATAATATAAAACTGCATGCAGGACACTGGAGAAACCATTAGGGACAAAGGGGATGTGAAATAATTGCATACAGCAATGTAATCTGTAAGATTACATTATACTGTATGTAATGTGTGTGTTTTACTTTTTTAATTTGGCACCGTTCTCATCCCTGTGCGTCGCAGAGCTCGCAGGGAACGGAGCTCGGCTCGCTCATACAGTGGGGGGACATCACTGGATCCAGGGGACAAGGTGAGTAAGCTTTCCCTGGATTCAGCGATGCGGTCCCGAATCTGACTCGGGGTTACCGCTAATGGTACCAACTTTTCACCCCAAGCCCGACTCGAGAATACCGCCAGGGGGGGTTAAACATTGCTTTGATAGATACATTAAAGTGTTTACAAAATGGTACTATGTTCCTGCCAGGCTCTCCAATATATTTCCAGATTCCTCCCCTCTCTGCTATAGAGGCTGTGGACATAAAGTCATGAGGCTTAATACATGGTGGACGTGCCCCCACATACAAAACGACGGGAATACGTTTCTTCATCTTCTACAAAAGGTCACTGAGATCGATATTCCTCAAGACCCCACATCTTACTAAACCGCAGATTGCACAACACTCTTAAGACCCTATAACAACTCATTTTCTTTATGTGTATGGGAGCCAAGATCACATTAGCGAAAGCCTGGAAAACTCCAACCGTGTCAATCTTGGCTGCCAAACGAAAAATATTGTGGATCATGACACAGGAACAAACAGTGGCTGAACTGCGAGACATGGTACAGTGCTTTGAGGGAATCTGGGAACCATGAGCCACATTATATGACTGGCGGAAATGCCCACAGAATTCCCTGGCCTGCCTCAGGAGATCCTGTAAGCCTGGGTGCCTGCACAAGAAGCGCTGCACCATCAAATTAAGGATGTGAGCCAAACAGGGAACATAGGTCAAGTGTCCCTGTTGGAGAGCGGAGAGGAGGTTGGTGCCATTGTCGCAAACCATCATTCCTGGCTGAAGCTGGCATGGCGCCAACCACCTCTGAACCTGCCCCTGCACAGCTGCCAGAATCTCTGCCCCAGTGTGGCTCCTGTCCCCTAATCAGACCAACTCAAGCACCGCATGGCATCTTTTTGCCTGAGCGCTTGTGTAGCCCCTAGAATGCCTACGGAGCACAGCTAGTTCCGAGGACAAATCTGCACAGGAAGAGGCCATAGAGGAAGAAGAGGAAGAAGAATAGGAGAGGGTGGAGGAGAGAGGTGTGGCAGAATCACCAAGCTCCAACATTACTGCAGCCTGTCCTGCATCCTTCCAGCTGCCAGCAGAGTTACCCAGTGTGCCGTGAAAGAAAGGTAATGTCCCTGTCCATGCCTGCTGGACCATGAGTATGCACCTTACCGCTGACTGTCCTGTCCAACGAGGCCAAGACATTGCCTTCCACATGCTGGTAGGGAGATGGCATGGCCTTCCGAGAAAAAAAAATGGTGTTTGGGAACCTGTCACTGAGGTACCGCACATTCCACAAATTCTCGAAAGGGGGCAGAGTCTAACAACTGAAAAGGCAGCAGTTGTTGGAGTGCTAGCAATTTAGTCAAACTAGCATTCAGCCACTGAGCAGGTGTATGGCTGGGACCGAATTTCTTTAGATGGTTTAGCAACTGGGGTAGGTAAATTTACCTGCTACAATCGGATTTAGGTGTACTGCTAGCAGATTGCTCACAAGTGCTTGGGACACCTAATTCTACACCTCTCTGAGAGGACTGAAGGTATAGTGGGGTTGGAGATCCCAGCTACTGTTGCCAATGGACTGCATGGGAGCTGGACATATGTCTGGTCAAGCATGTGGTGCCCAAGCGGCTGCTGTTTTGCCCACACTTGATACGCTTCAGGCCGCGTACACACGAGCGGACTGTATGGCCTACTTAGTCCGTCATACAATCCGACGGACAGTCCGTCATACTTTCGAATGAACGGACTTGACCACACACGGATGCACAAACAGTCCGTCGAAAGCTTGCGCGATGACGTGTACAGCACGTACGACGGGACTAGAAATAGGAAGTCCAATACACAGCAATGCACCCTTCCGCCGTGTAAATCCTTTCTGAGCATGCGCCATTCTTAGTCCATCGAACTAGCCTACTCACGAGCGGATTGTCCGCTGAAACCAAAGTATGACGGACAGAATTTAGAAAAATCCGAAATACTTAGTACTTCAGACTGCACGCTGAAAAAGTCCGCTGAAGCCCACACACGAGCGGACTGTCGGCTGAAATGTGTTTCGACGGACTAAGTAGGCCATACAGTCCGCCCGTGTGTACGCGGCCTCAGACATATGTTGCAAACAGTAACGGTGCACATGTCTCAAAAAAAGGCCCATACCGGAGAACCTTTGAAAAAAAGTCAGCAGCGCCCTGCACATGCAGAGCTTTGCGGTGTGATGCATTCGGTTGGCTGTCCTAAAGCTGGCCCCTGGAGGGCATCCTGCCTCATTGGAGATGTGCCTCCTCCTCTCTTCTATCAGGCACCCAAGTAGAGTCAGTGACCTCATCATCTCCTCATCATCAACTCATGTTCGACACGAACAGAAAGCTCATCCCTATTGGTGACGAACAATGCCTTTTTCCAGCATGATGGTGCACCTGGCCATAAGGCAAAATAATTCATTAAGTGGCTCTGGGAACAAAATATCAATATTTTGGGTCCATGGCCAGGAAACTCCCCAGAACCTAAACCCACTGAGAACTTGTAGTCAATCCTCAAGAGGTGGGTGAACAAAAAACCCCACCAATTCTGACAAACTCAAAGCATTGATTATGCAAGAATGGGCTGCCATCAGTCATGATGTGACCCAGAAGTTGATTGACAGCATGCCAAGGCGAATTGCGGAGGTCTTGAATTATAAGGACCAACACTCAAAATATTGACTCTTTGCATAAACTTAATGACACTTATGAAATGCTTGTAATTATACCTTATTATACGATAGTAACATCTGACAAAAAGATCTAAAAACACTAAAAGGAGCAGACTTTGTAAAAATTCATATTTGTGTCATTTTCAAACTTTTTGCCACGGCTGTATATCTTAGAGATGTGCCACTTCACAGGCAGGTTAAGGACATCATCAAGGCATATTATTTAAAGGAGTTTTGTATTTTTAATGTTTCACTCTAAGCATTAATAAAAGCACTGCTCCCCACCAAAAAAAGTTTGCCTTGACATTTGTTCCCCAAGGCAATTTTTTCATGCCATTTCTTTGCCTAGAAAATGGCCAGAACCTATTTTTGACATTCATCTCCCATTGACTTCAATGGGGTTCAGATTTGCCACCAACTTCTGTAATGTTATACAGCTCATCTCTACTGGTCATTTGCACAGAGGAGTTCTGTCTGAGCCCAGAAGTTGCATGAGAAATGCTGATCCCATAGAGAAACCATCATAGGAAGCTTATCTACAGACGTGAGCAACTGTCATTTAGAGGAACTTTTTATCTTCTCATGACAAATTGGAATTTGTTCTTTAATTATCTATAATTTTTGGATAACTCTCATTTCCCAATTTATATAAACATGTTTATGGTTCTGCTGTAATTTTGTGAGACTTTTTGGGAGCCTATCCGCGTACCCGACCCCGAAATCCAAGCACCGCCTTCAGGATTTCTAAGGGCGTACATTTTTGACAACCTATCACTGTTTCAAAGGCCATAAAATGCCCAGATAGCACAAAATCCACCAAATGACCCAATTTTGCAAAGTATACACCTCAAGCTACTTGCTAAGAGGCATGTTGAGTCCATAGAAAATTTTAATATTTTGCCACCAGTTTGCAGGAAAAGGACAAATTTTTTTTTTTTTTTGCACAAAGTTGTCACTAAATGATATATTGCTCAAACTTGCCATGGTTATATGTGGAATTACATCCCAAAATACATTCTGCTGCTTCTACCACATGTGTGAAACTTTTTGGGAGCCTAGCCGTGTACAGGACCCCAAAAACCCATCATCGCCTCCAGGCTTTCTAAGGGTGTAAAATGGTGATTTTACTCCTCACTACCTATGACAGTTACGGAGGCCCTGAAATGTCCAGATAGCACAAAACCCCCCAAATTACTCCATTTAGGAAAGTAGAAACCCCAGGGTATTTGCTAAGAGTCACAGATATATATATAAAATATTTTTTTTTTTCTTTTTCCATTTTTCAAAACGTGACAAAAAGCAAGATCTGCAAAATACTCAACATGCCTCTAAACAAATAGCTTGGGGTTTCTACTTTCCCTACTCTCTACTTTCATTTGGGAGGGGGGGGGGGTTGTGCAATCTGGGCATTTAATGACCTCCGAAACTGTGATAAGCAGTGAGGAGTGAAATCAAAACTCTACACCCTTGGAAAGCCTGAAGGCGGTGATTGGTTTTCGGAGTCCTGTACTCAGTTAGGCTCACACATGTGGTATCCCTCGTACTGAGGAGAAGCAACAGAGTGTATTTTGGGGTGTAATTCCACATATGCCAATGGCATGTTTGAGCAATATATCATTTAGTGACAACTTTCTGTAAAAAAATAAAAATATATATTTTCCGGAAACTTCTGGCAAAATATAAAATATAAAATCCCAATTAGGATTGGTAAATGCAGCGGGAAGGACACTATGGGCTTGACATGCCGGTGTTTGTCTTCTTCTTGGTGGCTGCGGGACACTACTCATGCTAGCCACCTCACCAGCTTGAACTGCACTTATGGGACTCGCCACATCAGCATGTGTTCCTGCAGTGTTGGATGTACGATTAGGATGTACAAGGCCACTGGTGCTTGCCAGTTCACCAGAAGGTTAAGCGGCACTAGTACTGACTCTCTGCTCCATACAAGAGCCCTGCAGTTCTTGCACCTTAAAGACAGCAGAAGAATGGGGTCAGGTACACCTGACCTTGGCAAGGACCAATACTCCGTCATCAGAGCTATCTGTCACGGTGCCGCAGCTGTCTACCGGTTCGTATTCTGAGCCTGAATCTGACAGATGGGTGACTTTCTCTTCACTATCTCTCATGCTCAGAAATGTGTAGGCCTCTTCACTACTGTACCTTCAATTTGACATTTTGGTCTCTAAATTTACTGGTACAGTACTGAGATTCACAGGAAGAGAGTTCCTGACTGTCAGCGACTGCTTCAAATGCTACAAAAAAAACTGTTAGCGTTCGCAGGGATCAGGCCTGACTCTGCGAATGATGCAGTTATGTGTTTAGTGTTTTTGTTAGTGACAGTGATTGATTGATACTGCACTTGGGTGGGCTGGGCGGATGGGGCTAAATGCAGGTGCTAGCAGGTATCTTGGCTGATCCTGCTAGCACTGTGTTTTTGGGAACCCTAAACTGCTATAGACACTATACTGAACTACTAAGGGAGATGTATGGTGCGTGCATGGGTGTCAGTGCTACTGCCACTGCCTGGGACTATCTGACACTATCTGACACTAAAACCGGGTGATCAGGGGGTTAAACTTTTATTTAGGTAATATATAGCGGGGTGCCCTGACGCTATAAAAAAATAGCTAACCAGCATCACTCATGACAGTAATAAAGTGATCACTGGTGACAGGGGGTGATCAAAGGGTTAAACCTTTATTAGGGGGGTTCCTAGACCTATCTGAGCCTACCACTAAGTACAATAAAACTGATTTTTATCACTAATGACACCAGTACAGTGATCAAAAAAAAAAAAATATATGAACACTGCACTGGGTGACACAGTGACAGGGGGTGAAGGGGTTAACTGTGGGGGGGGGGGGGGCGATAGGGGGTGACAAGTGTACCCACGTGAACTGGTGTCAGTTTAGTGTTGGTGCACTTACTGTGAGATGTCTCCTCTCCTCTCGCTGGAACGGAAAAGAGTTCCACGAGGAGAGATGACATCACTTTCCCTGCTGTGTTTACACTTACACATGCAGGGGAAGGATTTCATTCCCCAGGACCAATCACCAGGTCCAGGCCAGATACCATTCACCTAGGCCTGGGGATTGATCTGTTTCTGAAGCGAATCCAATCATCGCGGCCACCTAGGGCATACATCTACGACACTTCGCTTAGCCGGCCCAACCTGCCGCAGTATAACTGCGGTGGCTGGTTTTGAACCGGTTAATGTTAAACTATTTTGTTGCCAGGAGGCATGTTGTTCATGTCAAGGAAGTGAATATGCTTGCATTTTTCAAGGTGTGAAATACAACTATAACAATGCAGGTGTTATTGTTTTCCATATGAAAATAAAAGGTATTACAAGCAAATTGCTCAACGTTCTACTCTTTCAACTTTTCTTTTTAAACACTAAAGACCTAGCAATGAGGAAGATAAAACGAGGTGTTGTCCTTATTATAAATGCTCACTGATTGTGTAATAAGATTTAATCTACCATGAAATTCAGTTCATCATCATGAAGATTCCGAGCATCATACAAGAATGTGTTACTACGTGTTCACTAAAATAAATCTTGGAATAACTGTCCACTCTTTGAGATGCTTTATGTTGGAACGTAGACTATAATCCAAAGAAACTACTTGTCAGCACGGTGTACATCAATCAATATGCAAAAAAAATAGAGCTTGTTTTTCAACTGATCTTACCACCTGGTTTCTGCAATTTTACTCATCATAACATTACTGAGGTATTGGGGGAGTTTAATATTTCAACTGTAGTCAGCCATAAAGTACAAATTAGTAAACAAGATTCTACATAAATGCAGTGCTATATATGTCCTAAGTTTGTCTTAACCACTTGACGGTCAGCTCTCTTGTAACTGATGCGGCTAAGCAGCAGCGCAATTATTATCAGAAGCAGCGGGAGGGAACGTCCCCCCCCGCTACCTAGTGACGCTCGCCTAGGCACTCCCGTCCATCTAGGAGACCCGAATGACCCGAGCGACCAGCCGGCATGTCAATTGACTGGCTGGAGACCCAAAGAAAGCTGGTATCGGCTTTGATTGGGTCTAGGATGTAGTAACCCAGAAGCAATGTAATGACATCACTACCTGTTTACTGGAATGCTAAAGACACCGTTTATAAAAATCAAAGGTATTAAAAAACACAGATCTTTCAGTTTTGAATGCTTTCAAGTGCAAAAGAGGGATTTGGGGTCTTACAGACCCCAGATCCCTCCATAAGAATACCTATCACGTGCCTATTGCTGTCACAAGAGCTGTTACAAGTGCTGTGTGATAATACCTATAGTTGTAAAATGGAAATATCGACCGTGTGGCCCTCCAGGGGAATAAAGCAGTTCCCTTGAATAATTTGATGCAATTTTAACAGCAATGTAAGTGCACACTAAAGCTTACACCCATGAAGGATTACCTACATGAGGATGCACAGGTGTTCATGGAGGCAGTCCATAGATGTGATGTCATTTGGGATGCAGCAGCTACATAGAAACAGCTACTTCTCCCAATTTGACATCTGACATCTGACATTGTGGTTGCGATTAAACCCAGCTAATATTTTATATGTCAGCAGGAAGGGGGCAGTGGACCTAATGTGAGTTTTTACATTAAGTCCATTTGACATGCAACTTTTTGAGCCGAACACCAATCCCCCCCCCCCGGTTCAGTTTGCACCAGAACATGCGAACAGTGAAAAGGTTTGTGCGAACATGCGAACAACGTTAAAGTCTGTGGGACACGATCGTAAAAAATCAAAAGTGTTAATTGTAAAGACCATTTTTTCCAGAGCAGTGATTTTAATAATGCTTTAAGTGAAACAATAAAACTTAAGTATTCCTTTAAATATCATGCCGGGAGGGGTCCCTTTGTCTGCCTGCAGCAGCACATCTTTCCCATGTTTATAACAATACCTCAAAAAATGACATTCCTAAAGAAAAAAAAAGGAATTTAAAGCCGACTGGCTCCTGTACATATATGTCAGCAATTTGAAGATGGATATCTCAATAAAGGCAGCATCTTCTGCCACAACCGAGGTATCCATCTCTTCAGGAGCCGGTCGTGTTTACGATAATGGTGGTCTCTGTGGCGGATTCATCGCGAGATCACCGTTATCGGTGTCCGGAGAGGGGTCCCCCTCCTGCTTCTCTCCCGCTCCCTCCGCTGCTTACCCTAGCCGTTGGCAGTGGCGGAGGCGATCGGGACCTGTCTGTGGCCGGGTATGGAGAAGAGCGAGGGGAAGATGGCCCCCAACTGTTTCCATACCATAGCAGGGCGGAAGTGACGTCATAACGTCACTTCCGCCCATACTTCTTAAAGGGCCATTTTTTCAAAGTCATTTTTTCAAATAACAATTTTTTTTATTGCATTTTAGTCCAAATATGAGACTTTTTGACCCCGGATCTCATATTTAAGAGGACCTGTCATGCTTTTTTTCTATTACAAGGTATTTTTACATTCCTTGTAATAGGAATAAAAGTGACCCAATTTTTTTTTTTAAACTGTGAAAAAATAAATTAAAACAAGTAAAATAAATAAGATTTTTTTTTTTTTTAAAGCGCCCCGTCCCAACGAGCTCACGCGCAGAAGTGAACACATACGTGAGTAGCGCCCGCATATGAAAACGGTGGTCAAACCACACATGTGAAGTATTGTTGCAATTGTTAGAGGGAGTGCAATAATTCTAGCCCTAGACCTCCTCTGTAACTCAAAACATACAACCTGTAGAATTTTTTAAACGTCACCTATGGAGATTTTTAAGAGTAAAAGTTTGACACCATTCCACGAGTGGGCGCAATTTTGAAGCATAACACGTTGGGTATCATTTTACTTGACGTAACATTATCTTTCACAATATAAAAAATTGGGCTAACTTTACTGTTGTCTTTTTTTTTAATTCAAAAAAGTGAATTTTTTCCCAAAAAAATGCGCTTGTAAGACCGCTGCACAAATACGGTGTGAAAAAAAGTATTGCAATGACAACCATTTTAATCTCCAGGGTGTTAAAAAAAAAATATATATATATATTTTTTGGGGGTTCTAAGTAATTTTCTAGCGAAAAAAACTGTTTTAAACTTGTAAACACCAAAATCTCAAAGCGAGACTAGTCCTTAAGTGGTTAAAATTACTCACAGCTGTAATGTATTGCCGGATCCTGGCAATATACATACTGTAAAAAATCATTTAAAAAAATGGGTGGGTCCCCTCCGGTCCATACCAGGCCCATTCCCTTAGGGAAATCTTAAAATCCATACCAGCGAGTGCGCATGCGCGAGTGTTCCAATATGGCTGCGTAAGCCGGGAGCTCCGCGCCACGCCGCCTCTCCAGCACTGCTAGCAGGCCACCCAGCCCAGCTACCAAACCTGCGCACCGCACATCGGAACTCCCACCTACCCATGATCACCCCGATGCCGCTCCGATGACTCAGGACAATCGCAGGCCCAGAGAGGCCGAGTATCTTACCGCGGGGTGTACCAAGATGGCCGCCGGACTATAATCACCCACGAGGAGACGCTTCCAACGCTATGGGGGGTGAAAAGGCCGCTTTTAGAGGTACTCCTCACCCCCCTGCCCAATAAGACCCCCTTGTATGCACAAAACGGGGGCCAGGAGGAGCCTGCAATGGGAGTTTAGCTCCACCACGCTATCAGGGAGTCACAAGATGGTCACCGCAACAGCTACAGCCTCTCAGCCCTCCCCACAGCACCTGGAACTTACTCCAGACCACAAATCGGTCATAGCTCCGGCTATTCTTCACTTCACATCAGGGCCACACTGTTTGGGGACCCCCTCCCCTGCCTCGATGGAATCACTACTTAATCAAGCCTTTGGGGACCAAGCCCTATCCCCGGCTGGCCCCCCTGCCATGATCACCCCTGGTCCTCAGGGTCTAACCACACAAATCTCCCAGTTCTCCATGGAAGTACTGTTTATCAAGTTCTCAACACTCCTGGATAGGGGTCTCGGGGCTAACGCAGCAGCCATAACGGGAGAAATCAGGGCAGATTTTCAAACTATAGGCTCCAGGATGGATGCCATGGAAGACAAAATTGAACATACAGCGGCAATTTCCCATCAAAACACTGGGCTCATTCAAACTTTGCAGGATCAATTAGATACAGCGTTCACACGCATTGACGACCTGGAAAATAGGTCCAGGAGACTAAACTTTAGAATCAGAGGCCTGCCACAATCTATTACGGATGTCTCCACGGCAACACAGGATTTAATCCGGGCTCTTGTCCCCAACATCCCAGCAGCTCGCCTGGAACTAGACAGAGTCCACAGAACCATGGGACCCCCCAGGAAGGATGGGTCTCCCAGAGACGTCATTGCTAAACCTCTATACTATGCTGTGAAGGAGGCGGTGACGAAACAAGCCAGAACCCTTCCGCAAATCTCCTGCCAAGGATACCCAGTGCAAATATTTGCGGACATTTCCCCCGCTACCATCCAAAGGAGAAGATCCTTGAAGCCGCTCCTGAGGGCCATGGCCCAAAAAGACATTAAGTATAACTGGGCCTTCCCGTTTGCTGTACGATTTACTCTCAAGGACCGGCCCTACTCCTTTTCCACATTGGAATCCGGAGAAAAGCTACTTCTGAAATTGAATGTAATTGCTCAAGAAATGGAAATGGAAGCTGCTGCTCCCACCTCAACTTCCAACAAACGCCCTCCACCAAATGGATCCCCAAATCCACTGTGGAGCAAAACCAAATCCAGAAGATCATCCAACCACGGACCCCCCTGAACTATCCATGCTTCTGTTTACTGACTCTCCTCAGTGATTTTGTTCCTAGAAGTATTTTTTCTTGGATCTTGAGGGCCGAAAGGCCACCCTGTCCTCCCATAATGGGGGCACTGATACCATTTTATTCCCCATAGACTAAGGGGCCATTTTCCTCCCCTATACCCAATTATTCCCCCAACGGGACTTGAGTTACATTTATCTTCTTCCCAACCCCCCCCCCCCTTTTTTTTCTCCATGTAGCTATCACTTTATACATGACTATAGTAATTGAGGCTTGAAGCCTCTTGGGTGACACATTTAATGTTTTACTGCTTAAACCTGTTGGCTTTCGCCTAGTTATCTTGTTGCTTGTTTCAATCCAGCGGGTTAATAAGTGCTGGTGCGCGGCGTGAGCCACATGCGCCTCCTCCTACCTTTTCGACTACCTAGGTTGTCGGAAGGGTCGGACGACCAACCCTAGGGTTGGCATTTTTTCTTTTTTTCCATATCTCACAATTGACTTTGAGATGACCACAGTTCTCCTTCCTCCCCTCCTGGTCTCCTTTCCACCAGGGGGGGACACTCTTTTTCCATCTTGCTTCTATTTCTTTCATACTTTTCTCCCCCTGTCTGTCTCGGAGCGTCACTCACTCACTTTCTCATCACAAGGGCTCTCACAACCAACCAACGATCTCGACTTTCTAGGCTAATGCTACCTGCGTTTCTCCCTGAGAGGGTAAATGATGTACCGTTAAGTAGCTCTCCCCACCTAAGGGTTCATGGCTGACCATGCAAAACATACCTGGTGGGTAGCTTCACACAATGTACAAGGCATAAACTCTCCTCTTAAGCATAAAAAAATCTTTAACTCATATAAATCTTCCAAAATAGATATCCTTCTTATACAGGAAACCCACTTCCCTATTAAGTATAACCCCACTTTTTTACACTCTCACTACAATAAATTCTTCCTTGCCAACGCAGCAAACAAGACCAAGGGGGTAGCAATAGTATTTGCCAAATCCTGTAACTTTCAAGTAATATCCGAAACCAAAGGTCCTAACGGTAGATACCTGCTAGTGAAAGGCACATTGTATGGCCACCTTTTTTCATTTATATCCTACTACTCCCCTAACAAGGGACAAGCAGCCTTTTTCAAACGTCTTCTTTTGCACCTCACTCCCCAACTAGAGGGGACAGTCATACTCGGGGAGGATTCCAACATGGCTTTTGACCAGGGATTAGACAAATCTAGACCCTTGGGTTCGCAATTTACTCGTCCCTCTAATGAGAGCCTCAAACTAGTGAGATTGATACATGAACAGGGATTGACAGATGTCTGGAGAGAACTAAACCCCAACAAAAGAGATTACACCCACTTTTCCCACCCACACAATTCTTACGCCAGGATTGACCACCTTCTAGTAAAATCCTCATCTATCCCTCTCATACTCCAATCAAAAAATATTGATTCCACCCTGTCAGACCATTCATTAGTGGTCATGACTATCTGTTCACACTTCAATAGACCGGGCCAGAAACAATGGAGGCTTAACGAGTCCATCCTCTCAGATCCCGTTAGGGTCGCAATGCTAGCCGACTCCATTAAGGAGAACTTTAAATTTAATGACTGTGAAGAGGTCTCGGCGGAAACACTTTGGGCGGCTCATAAAGCCTTCATAAGGGGGGAACTTATCAGACTGTCATCTGTCACTTGATTCATTCGCAGAGTTCTACAATAAACTATACTCACCAATCCTGACCCCTACTGATCACTCAATCGATGCATTCCTAAACGGCCTTCCTATCCCACAACTTTCTTCGGACCATAGAGATAGTCTGGAAGCTCCTTTTACAACGGAGGAAGTCTTAGCAGCAATTAAAACCCTAAAAACGGGCTCAGCCTCCGGCCCGGATGGCTTATCCAATCCTTATTACAAAAAGTTTGCCGAAACCTTAGCACCTTATCTTTCTAAATTTTTTAACCATGCCACGAAGGGAAACACACTTGATCCTCAGCTGAATGCAGCGCTGATAACCGTCATCCCAAAACCTGATAAGAACCCGGAAGAGGTCGGGAACTATCGCCCAATCTCTTTGATTAATTGCGACATTAAAATACTGACCAAAATCCTAGCCACCCGGTTGGCAGATTTCATTAATGCATATGTGCACAAGGATCAGGTGGGTTTTCATTCCAGGCAGACAGGGCCCAGGTCAGATAAGGAGAACCATAGATATTATGTCTATTCTTCAAACGAACTGGGATGGTGGCCCTAAACAATCGGGCATGCTTCTCTCGCTTGACCTACAGAAGGCCTTCGATTCGGTCTCCTGGCCTTACATCTTTGCTATCCTCCGCAAATGGGGCTTCGGACAATGTTTTATAGGACTAATACAGGCTCTTTACTCTACCCCTACAGCAAGGATCAGAATTCAAGGCTTCTACTCTAAACCCATAGAAATAAGACAAGGGACCAGGCAAGGATGCCCATTGTCCACACTAATCTTCGCAATGGCGATTGAGACTCTTGCTATTGCTATAAGACAAAATCAAGACATAAAAGGGGTCTCATATTCACAAATGTGCCCTATTTGCCGACGATATCATGCTATTCATCACCTCACCCATAACTTTCTTGCCCAACCTAAGCTCCCTGCTAGATACCTTCTCAAAGATGTCAGGCCTTCAAGTGAACTACAGTAAATCCCAAGCTCTCAATGTCTCCCTAAATTCCTCCACTGTGGAACTCTTAAAACAGAACTTTAAATTCCAATGGAACGATTCCTCCATTAGATACCTAGGTATCAATCTTACAGCTAAGATTGAGACCTTATACAGCCATAACTATCCCCCGATGTACAGTAAGCTAGAAACAGATCTTCAGACTTGGTCCCAACTCCCCATATCGTGGCTAGGTAGGATACACGCTGTTAAGATGACACTATTGCCCAGATTACTATACCTGTTTAGATCTCTCCCAATCCCCATTCGTAAGGATCATATCTTTACCCTCCAAAGCAAAATTATAAAGTTCATCTGGGGTAAGAAAGGGTTTAGACTAGCCCACAATACCCTCTTTACCCACAGAAAAAAAGGTGGATTAGGACTGCCACAACTGTTCCGATATTACCAAGCAGCTAGACTGACACAGTTATCCGTGATTTACTCCAAATATGTGAAACCAGACTGGATCCAAATAGAGAAACAGACAGTCCCTACTTTTACCCTAGACTTCCTACTGTGGACCCCCCAGAAAAACAGACCCGCAATCTTATCCCCAACCCTTTCTCATTCATTTAAACTGTGGGATTCCTTGCGGGATTCTGCCTCATTGGTCTCAACAATTAAACCTCTAACCCACATATTTAACAACCCTCACTTCCCTCCAGGGAACAATGTATTAGCCTTCAAATGGTGGGTCGATAAGGGCCTTTATAGGATAGGACATTTCTTTACAGCAACAAGACCAATCACCTTACAGTTTTGCATCAAGAAACTAGATCTCCCTAAGAACGAGATATTTCGGTTCCATCAGATTCAACATTTTCTACACTCACTCCACAAAGGGGACTCAAATCCCCCGACCTTTACAGAATATGAACTATGGTGCAGTCAAGCCATGGACCAGAAAGGGGGGATCTCCTTGGTATACACATCACTCACCACTCCCAAAACAAAGGCGCCCTATATGGTTGCTTGGGAAACTGACTTTAGACCCCTTTCACACCACACCTCCCTTTGCGTCGGCGGTAAAACGCCGGATTTGCGGCGAATTTGCGACGCATTTTGGCCGCTAGCGGGGCGCTTTTACCCCTGCTAGCGGCCACGAAAGGGTTAAAACCGCCGGCAATGCGCTGCAATAGCGGCGTTTTGCCAGCGACATTACAGCTCTGCCCCATTGATTTCAACGGGGAGCAGTGGTGGAGGAGCGGTAAACACACCGCTCCTTCACCGCTCCAAAGAAGCTGCTGGCAGGACTTTTTTCTGACGTCCTGCCAGCGCACCGCTGTAGTGTGAAAGCCCTCGGGGCTTTCACACCACACACAATGGTGCAGCTTCTTTAGGGCAGATTGCAGGCGCTATTTCTAACGCTATAGCGCCTGCAAAACACCTTGGTGTGAAAGGGGTGTTACTTTTCAATGACCATTGGACAAATGGCACTCGATGGGGGCCAAATCCTTCCAAGGTCTGCTCAACACCAACCTTATGGAAGCAGGGACAAAAGTACTAACCAGATGGTATTACACGCCAGCCAGAGTCGCATCCATGTTCCCAACAGCTAGCCCCCTCTGCTTCAGAGGCTGCCTGCTTACAGGGACAATGTCTCATATCTGGTGGGAATGTCCAAGAATTCACCCCTTCTGGAAGAAGGTTTTTAATCTGATTGAAAGGCTGGTTAGTTCCCCTATTCCCAGGTCCTCCATGGTGGCTCTTCTTAATGAACCCATCCCTCATCTTTCTAAACCCTCCAGCAGACTGGCCCAATTTGTGCTTCTGGGAGCCAAAATTTCCATAGCCAGGAACTGGAAGGAACCAGGGGTTTCTTTTACAATAGCCAAGAGAAAGATTTCCTGGATAATGTCTCAGGAGAGGCTGGCCAGTCTGCTGGAGGACTCCTCTGATAGATTTATAGCCACCTGGGAGCCCTGGGCCCGATTAATGGGTCTATCCAACTTTCCATATGTGTGAACTCCTCTTATTGAACCGTGTGTGAGTAGTGATGCTCCTCCCCCCCTCTGTCCCCCCTTTTCTTTTCTCCTTTTCTCGCCTTTTGTCTTCACTTTCCCTCTCTTTTTCTATTCTCTGTATTAAGGTTAGTCCGGAAAGGAATATAATTATTGGTCAACGTCTCATGGGCAATGCTTGATGGTCAGCATTACGAGCCCTCTGAGACTTGCTATCATATTTTCCACACAGCAGATGAGCCGATGAATATTTAATGGGCTGATAAGCTGGCGGAACAGACGAGCTCTGGTATTGGACAGACACTTTTCTTTTATCTCCTTTTTATAATATTGGGGAGCCAGCCTACCCCGACACAGTGTGATCCCATTTGGGGTGTCGGGGGATCTAGGCGGCGACCCGTTATTCATCACTCCCAGTAGCCAAGCCAGTCCCTACCAGACATATCTGATTGTTCAGCAACACGGCTGCCCTACAGTCCAAGGACTGCTCAAACCGGTATATACTTATTGCCTGTACTTTATTTTAAGTTTCCCACGCTTTGTACGTACTAATGAGATGACAAGTTGTCATTGTTTACTGTATGGACTCTACTCTGTAACAAATAAAAACTTTTGAAAGTAAAATTCATACCAGACCTGAAGGGCGTGAAATGGATTCTGGGGGGACCCCATGCCAAAATTTAAAAAAAAATGGTGTGGGGCCCCCTAAAATCCATACCAGACCCTTAGCTGAGCATGCAACCTGGCAGGCCACAAGAAAATGGGGGGACGAGAGAGCTCCCCCCTCCTGAACTGGCCAGGCCACATGCCCTCAACATGAGGAGGGTGCTTGGGGACAAGGGCCATGGGGACAAGGGCCTAATCCCCACAACCCTTGCCCGGTGGTTGTGGGGGGTCTGTGGGTGGGGGGCTTATCAGAATCTGGAAGCCGCCTTTAAAAAGGGGGCACCCAGATCCCACCCCCCATGTGAATGGGTATCAGGTACATTGGTACACCTACTCATTCACCAAAAAAAGTGTAAAAAAACTAAAAACGACAGGAGTTTTTTTACAATTTCTTTATTAAAAAAAATAAGTGTCCCGCGATGTCCATCCATCTTCAATCTGGGCGCTGACAGACCCGAAAAATAGAAAAGGAAAAAAAAGAAAATACTTCATGGGAGGCATCCTGCCGACTGCTGTCTTTTTGCTGTGATAACTCTTATACAGGCAAGGGCGGGGCCATCCACTGATGCCCCACTTGACAGCACATGAAGTCAGAAAGGGTGGGGTCACTTGGTTTCATCACCAGGTGGCCCCACCCTTGCCTATATAACAGTGTCAGGGCACTGACAGCAGGAGAAGGTCTTTAGGGCCCAGCATCTGTCAGGGTACCAACAACAGGAGAAGGGCTCTAGGACCCAGCATTCCCAGAAGCACATCACGTGGGCCTTTATAAGGAAGTGTATCAGTTTCTGACCTGGCTTGTTTCCAACCTGTCTGCCTATCTCCAGTTCCTGACCCCGACTCGTGTCATGGATACCCTCTGCCTGCTTCTTGTGTTTGACCCAGCTTCCACCTGACTTTGTCTGCTCTGCTTTAAACCTGGTTCTGATCTTGGCTTGTGTTGACTACTCTTTTATCTCAGTGACTTTACAGACCTGTCTCACCTCACAGGTGTCACCTGCCTGCAGACTCTGTTCATCACAACAGCAGCATTCCTGAGCTTTCTGCCAGCCACTTCACAGGCAACCTGTGCTACTTTGTGCTCGACTCCTCCTGTCTCATCTTCAGGGGAGTCTGGAACTTAGCTGCAAAGGAAGCCCTCTCTCCATTGGCATCCAGCAACTGGTACATTATAAGCTGTCACAGCCAAGAGACAGCAGTTGGCGGGACTCCTCCTATAAAGGCGGAGGTTTTTTTAAATATATTTTTGGGTCCATCGGCGCCATGAGAATAGATGGACATTGATGGACACTTTTTTCTATTTTCTTTTTTAATAAATGATTTGTCAAAAACTGTGTATTGTGGTTTTTACTTTTTGACATTTTTCTGGTGACTGGGTAGGGGTACAATGTACCCGATACCCATTTACATGAGGGGGGGCAGGATCTCTGGTTAAAGGAGGCTTCCAGATTCTGATAAACTCCCCACCCACAGACTCCCACAACCACCAGCCAAGGGTTGCGGGGATAAGGCCCTTGTCCCCATCAACATGGGGCAAAGGTGCTTTTGGAAGGACCTCAAAGCAGACTCCCCATGTTGAGGGCATGTGGCCTGGTACAGTTCAGGAGGGGGGCCCTCTCTTGCCCCCCCCCCTTTTACTGCTGCCTGCCGGGTTGCATGCTTAGAAATTTTGGTGTGGAGTCCCCCTTAAAATCCCCCTTAGAATCATAGGATTCTCCTTAACCACTTCAACAGACTATATTATATATTGTACACTGCCCTATATAACTTGCACTGTATTATATATGTTTCCCCATATGAAAGGCTTATACAAATGTCAGAAATGTCTAGCCTGCCGTGTTAGCAAAAAGCAGCCAAGGAAGAAAGTTTCTTTTAAATCTGGGACAGGTAAGGAATATGAAATTAGAGAATTAGTCATTTGTAACCAGATAGACTATTTAGACCTGCAGATTTTTAAGGAAGGTGATGAAATATTTACAAAACCTTTTTCAAGATGACAGACCGTAACGGGTATAAACCTGTTTCCAGCTGCCATCATCCCAAGTGGAAAGAAATTATTCCTAAGGGGCAGCTGATGAAAGTATATAGGAATTGTCGGAATATAGAGGATTACCATGCCCAAGCCGATACTCTGATAAGGAAGTTTGTGGATAAAGGTTACCACAAGAAACCTTTGGTGCAATTAAAAATGGAAATAGAGAATCTGGATCGTAACTCTTTACTGACGAAGAATAAGAAGAGAAATAACAATTCACAGATGGATGTAGCTTTTATCACTGGTTTTAATAATCAATACCGATCCATTGAGCATCTACTATTAGGAGTAGCATAGTTAGGAAGTATTGGCCTATTTTAAAATCTGACAGGAGCCTAGTGAGAATTCTTACAGGAGAGCACCTTCCATCAGGAATCATTTGGTTCAAAATATAATTGATCCACCTTTCCCATATGAAAGGCTTCTACAAATGTCATAAATGTCTAGCCTGCCGTGTTAGCAATAAGCAGCCAAGGAAGAAAGTTTCTTTTAAATCTAGGACTGGTAAGGAATATGAAATTAGAGAATTAGTCACTTGTAACAGTACTCACGTGACTTACATCATTGAATGTCTGTGTTGACTGCAATATGTGGGTAGAATCACTAGGCCCCTATGAATTAGGGAACATATTGATATTATAAGAAAGTGATTCCCTAAGCATAACCTTTCCAGACATTTTCATGAATTTCATAATAGAGACCCATCTGGACTGATTTTTTACGGTATCAATATTATAAATGATCACTGGAGGGGTGGAAATAAAAATATACAGATATCCCAAAAGTAGACTAAATAGATATATCTCGTTTAGGGTCCCTTGTGCCTAGAGGGTTAAATGTAGATATCAACATGAATTGCTTTTTATCCAATTTTTTATCATGCTCCTTTATATTATCTTTCCTATGCAAATTACTAATCCTAGTCTATGTCTCATCCCTTTTAATATCTTTTTAAATAATTAGATTATTTCTGTCTTTTCAGATATATATATATATATATACTGTGTATATATATATATATATATATATATATATATATATATATATATATATATATATATATATATATATATATAAAATATATATACTATATTCTACCTATGCACTTTACAATATATTTATTTTTTATATTTTTTTTATATTTTTTATATACTTTTTCCATATATTTTTTATATTTATCAACCTAATTGAATTTAGCCCCTTGTCCCATTAGTCTTAACCTTGCTCATCTTTGTAGATTCATACAGACCTATTTTTTATATATGTACATTTCGCTGATCTTTTACCCATCTATTTTTTTCTTATGTTTGTAATTTTTCTTTTCTTTTTTTACTTTCAAAGATTTTTATTGATTTTACAAAGAACGTAAAACATAAAACAGATACATTGTTACAGATGTTGGAGAGATGGTACATAGCCGAAAGTCAAATAAAAGGTTACTTAAAGGACAACAGAATACCAAGATTCTAATACTCTGGTATAACTCCTCTAGATCCGCCCACACACCTCATTCATGGAATTCGCTATGTCAATCACCTACCAAGCCTCACCTGCACCCCAACTGAGAACATACTGTGCAGGGTGAGTGCCTCTCCGTGACCTGGCCCCCCCATCCGGATAGAGGTCATCAAATTCGGTGTAGGAGACAGAATCTACAGGCAGTACAACCTACTCTCCAACTCCTCAGCCCTCCTAGGAAGGCTGGTGATGTAGAGGGGATCAGGGAGAGATCCCTGAGGACAAGGGAAAAAGGGTAAACCTCGGGTGAAAGAAAGGGGAAGGGGGACAGGGCAAGGTGGGTCTAGGGTGAAGAGGGGGAAGCATGTCAACGGACGAGCAGCATCCAGACCAGTATCATGCAAGAGGGACTAAGGCCGCCCTCCTGCTATAAGGGATATGCCCATGTACTGAGCCCAGGGCTCCCAGTTAGCTTTGAATTGGGCTGTGGAGTCTAGTAGGATACCGGTAAGCTTCTCTTGTAACGTTATCCATGATATTTTCTTTATGGCCGCTTTAAGGGAGACCTTGGGGAGTTTCCAAGCCTTGGCAATTGTCATCCTAGCTTCCAGGAAAATAAAATGAATCAGTTTATGTATGTGTTTCGGAGCCTTGGGGAGATTAGCATTAAGAAGGGCGATGGCAGGGCTTCTTGAGAGAGGGAGGTGTGTGATTTTCCGTATTAGGGCAAATTTTTTTTTCCAAAAAGGTCTTATTCTGGGGCATTCCCACCAGATGTGAGCCATGGAGCCTACCAATTGGCAACAGTGGAAGCCTCTGGGATCAGCAGCGGGGTACATTATGGAGAGTCTCGCAGGGGTCAAATACCACCTGGTAAGGACCTTGAGATTGGCCTCTATTAGTGAAATATTTCTGATGCCTTTGTAGGCTCTAGAAAAGGAGGCCTGCCATCGCTCTACCAATATGCTTATTGCTAAGTCGTTCTCCCAAGCCGTCATACTTGAAGTCTTGGTCGGGTGGTGGGCAAGTGACTGATATACAACGGAGACTGCCCCCTCTGCTCTGTTGCTTGCCCGCACCACAACTCGTACGGTGTGAAGCCGGGAGGAGCCGGCTTTTCCATCCAAATTTTAAGTAGGAAATGGTGAATCTGATAGAATCTGAAATGTTCTGAGGGCGGCATCTCAAGCTGGCTCACACAATATCCCAAGGTGATTGGGCCCTTCGCGTTGAAGAAGTGCCCAATTCGATATAGACCCTTGTCAAGCCACCATCTAAAGGCTTTGATATCCTGGTCCGGGGGGAAGTCTGGATTATTAAACATGTGTGCCAACGGCTTTAGGGGGGATGTCAGGTTAGGACAGGCTTTCAGCTTATCCCATAACTGCAGTGATTGTGAAAGGATTGGGGAGAGAATTTGGGTTGGAGCCTGGGGGAGGACCAGAGCAGGAAGTCAAGAGTGAAGGTCGGGACAGCCTGCCTTTCCAGTTGAACCCAGTCGGGTTTTTCACGTCTGCTTTACACAGTGGAAAGCTGTGCAATTCTCGCTGCCTGATAGTACCAGAGAAGTTGAGGTAGTCCCAGGCCCCCCTGAGATTTGGTGTTGTACATGGTCCTTTGGGCGAGCCTGTGACCCTTACCTCCCCATATAAATTTGTTTGCTTTCATTTGGAAAGACCTTAAGTGATCTAGTTTAATGTTAATGGGTAGGGCTCTGAACAGGTAGAGAAGTCTCGGGAGCAAGTCATTTTTATAGAGTGAATCCTGCCTAACCAGGATAATTCTCCTTTCGCCCAATGTCCTAGGTTTGCCTCAAGTTTGCAATAAACGGGGGGGGGTAGTTGGCCTCATACAGCTGCTCTATTTTGGCAGTAAGACTAATTCCCAAATACTTTATGGAGGAGTCACTCCATTTGAACTGGAAAGCATTCTGCCAAGCCGACTTAGTGTCTGGCCGAAGTGAAATGTTGAGAGCATGGGATTAAGAGTAGTTCACTTCGAGTCCTGAAATGACTGAGAACTCTTTAAGAAGTTTGCATAAGTTTGGGAGGGAGGTGTTCGGGGAAGTCAGGAAAAGAAGAAGGTCATCAGTGAATAAGCCACATTTGTGGGTTTGTTTCCCATCCGTCACTCCTTGGATGTTGGGATTTGAGCGAATGGCAATGGCCAAGGTTCCAATTGCCATCACGAAGATTAAGGGGGAGAGGGGGCACCCCTGTCTGGTACCCCTGGCTATACTCAGCGGGTCATAGTGCTGGCCTTGAATTCGGATCATTGCTTTCGGGTTGGAGTATAAGGACCCCAGGATCCCCTTAAAGCGAGGTCCGAAGCCCAGCAGGATTGGAGAAGGGAGACTATGTCGACTGCTCTCCTAATCTGGTCAGGGCCTTGTCTGCCCGGGATGAAACCCACTTGGTCTTTGTGGATGTAGCTTTTGATATAGGAGGCAAGGCGATTGGCTAAGATTTTGGTTAGAATTTTAAGGTCATTGTTGATGAGTGAAATGGGCCTGAAAGTTTCTACTTCTTCATGATTTTTGTTAGGTTTGGGAATTACAGTAATATAGGCTGTGTTGAGGTGTGGGTCTAAAGGGGAACCCTCCGTTTTGTAGTTGAAAAATTTAGCCATATGTGGAGCCAGTATTTCCCCAAAGGTCTTATAGTATGGGGTCGAGAGGCCATCTGGCCCAAGAGCTGATCCTGTTTTCAGACCTTTGAAAACCGCAAGAACCTCTTCTGCTGAGAAGGGGTCCTCCATAAGATCCTTATGAGTTTGGGATATGGTTGGTAAACGGAGATTCTGAAAAAAGGATGACAGCGCTGGTGCTTTTGCCGTCGAGTTTGACTATACAATTTGGCATAGAAATTATGGAAGGCACTCAGGATTTTAGTTGGGTTGGCAGTGGGGGGTTGTCCATCGATCCTTATTTTTGGGAAGGGGTGTGTATTGGATTTTGGTGCAAGTTTGGATGCTAACATAGAGCCTATTTTGTCTTTGTGGAGGTAGTATTTAGCTACGCTCCATCTAAGGTGTTTCTCTGCCGTCACAGTTAACTTAAGGTTAAGTTCTAGTCTGGTCACGTCGAGGTGGTCAGCTAGGGCCTTTGAGGGGGGTTTTTGTGGGCGGTTTTCAGGTCTGCAAATTTAGATTCCAAATTGCAGATGTCTGAAAGGCGTTCCTTTTTAAGAGAGGAAGAGAGTTTGATCAGTTCTCCTCTGACTGTGACCTTGGGGGCAGCCCACAGAGTTTCCGGAGAGATGCTGTCGGTCATGTTAATGGAAAAATACTCCTTGATAGTGTCAGCTATACATTTGGCATGCACAGGGTTGCTGAGGAGAGATTCATTAAGGCGCCAATGGGTGCAACCTGTGTTGGTGATAACATTGCGAAGGGAGAGAAGGACCATGGAATGGTCCGACCAGGGTGAATCTATTATTGAAGCTTTAAGGGTTAGGGGGACTAACGATGGAGGAACAAGGATATGGTTGATCCTCGCATATGATTGATGTGAGGATGAGTAGTGGGTATAGTCCCTGCTCTTAGGGTTTAACTCCCTCCAGATGTCAACTAACTCATTGAAGTGGAGAATTTTCGCTAAATTACAACTCATTTTGGTGAGTCTAGTCAGTTGATCCTTAGGGGGTTTTGTCTTATCAAGGCCCTGGTCAAATGCGACATTGGAGTCGCCTCCCATAATGATTTTGCCTTCCAGGAGCGGCCCCAGTGTCGAAAGGAGGGTTTGAAAGAATTTGGCTTGTCCCTTGTTGGGAGCATAGTATGAAACGATGGAGTAAAGTATTCCTTCAAACGTCCCCTTGATGAGTATAAATATGCCCTCAGGATCCCTATAGTCTGATGTATGAGTGAAGTTGCAGTTTTTGGAGAAGAGAATAGCTACTCCCCTAGTTTTTTTTGGGTGCATTTGTCATAAAGAACGTGGGATATGAAGAGTGGATGAACTTGGGTCTGTATTGAGTTGGGATGTGAGGACTACATCTTCAAAGTTCGGTAGCGCTCTAGGACAACTCTCCATTTCCTGGGGGAGTTCAGTCCCTGAACATTGTGTGAAGCCAGCCTGAGGTCCCTATTAGTAGGGGGTATGTAAGCCATTGGAGCAGAAAGGGGGTTGCGCTCACCTGTACACATCCACTTACCTCTCAACGGTTGCCACCTGGGCCGGTGGAAACATACTGCTTATGTTGAAAGAAGGTGTCCTCGGATCTGGAGAGGCTACTCGCCGGGAGACATGCTTGAAGAGAAAAGAGGGAAGAAAGTGAGGGAAGGAAGGGGAGGGAAACACAAGACCAAGAGACATGTCTTCTGAGAAGACCGATGGTGTGCAGGCGTGGGGGAACCCACCGCACACCGCCCCAAACAAATTGAGTGCCCCTAGGGGTCGCACAAATACCCATGTCATAGAGACAAAAACTGCCTCTAGGAGATGGGTGAGAGTGCATAGGGAACACCCCGGACCCTAACAAATAACTAAACATAAAACATAACCTTAGCACCAAAATTGAACAAAAACGATGTTGCTTAATAAATGTTGTACCCCAACTTTCCCCTATGCCGGACCTATCTAGAAGAAACTAGTTCCACCATTCACGGCAGGGGTCTGACCCAAAAACCGGACTTCCATATAGGAGAGGGAAAGAGCGAATGAGGAGAGCGGAGGAGGGCAATAGCCCCCTTAGGATGGGGAACCCATGGGTTAAACCTCCCCCCACCCCCTCCAGGATGTGGGCCCCCGCCCCACAGGCCACCCGGTTCCCCCCCACCCCCCCGAGTGCTGGACCCAAGTGGAAGTAGACTTCTCTAAAGCGTTTATACAGGGGGGGACTCCGTCTTTACTCTTCTTAGAGCGACCATTGATGCAGAGATGGGAGCCCGGGCTGGTCGGCGGGGGTCTCTTGGCAGATCCGGCCGAAGAAGTGGAGAAATCCATGGGGGCCTCCTGCGAGATCAGCTTCAGGCGTAGGAAGAGTTTTTCTCCTTCCAGTGAGTTGGCGAATGGGTATGATTTCCCGTGGAGGGAGAATTTCACCGCAAATGGGAAAGTCCAGCGCTATTTAATTTCCTGCTGGTTGAGCACCAGCAGAAATGGCTTAAGTGACCTCCTTTTTTGAATAGTGGAGGGAGCTAGGTCTGCGAAGATTTGTATGCGGTGTCCTTGATTTTGCAATTCTGGCTGAGCTCTCGATTGTCTCATAACCTCTTCTTTGATAGAAGTGGGGTTTGACAATTATGTCTTGAGGAGAGCCATCCTTTCTGGGGGGCCCCAGGGCTCGGTGTGCCCTGTCCAGTTCCAGGCATTGCGGCGGGACTTGCAGGACCAGCTGAGAGATAATGTCACGTACAGGGGGGGAATGTCAGTAATGGACTCCCGGAGGCCACGAATACGAAAATTGTACCTCCTAGACCTGTTCTCAAGGTCATCAATCCTTGCAATGGCCACATCTAGCTGGTCCTGTAGAGTTTTAATATGGGCTTCATTTTGGTTGGTCCTGGAGACTGTGCTGTCCATTTTATTTTTTATGGCTTCAATCCTAGTCCCAAGGTTAGCAAAGTCCGATTTAATGTTATTTGTAATTTGGGTCGCAGTATTTTCCAGGCTTCTGTCCAGTAATTCGGAGAATTTAGAAAAAAGATTGGCTTGGAGTGCAAAAATGTCCGTCAGGGAGAAAGAGGGAGACGTAGGCCCCTGGGGATGCGGAGTGGGGGGTCCCTCAGGTGATAGGGGAAAGTCCTCCATGTGGTGGCACAATAGGGACTCAGTGGAGGCCGGGGATGGGGCCTGAGGCGAGCGGCGTTTGCTTGAGGACCTCTGGAGACGTTGGGGGCCGCCCTGTGCCACCTGAGAGTAAGTTAGGGTGGCAGGGGTTAGCACTTGCCTCTGGTCTGGCAGTTTCTCAGTGTAGGCCACGTGCTCAAAGTGTGGCCCCAGATCCCGTCTGACGGGGGGTCCCGGCATCCGAGGGTGTTCTCTAGCCGTTCCTGTGTTTGGAGGTGTGGCGGAGGGTGCTCTCCAGTGGCTGTGGGCAGCACAATGCTGATCGGCGGTCCGGGGTGGAGCGGAGCTCTCGACTCAAGCGGCCATTACGGAGCTCTTGCGCATGCGCTCCATGTTTGTAATTTTAATTAGCAGTGGAGATGCAGCTTATTGCCATCACTTATTTCTCCCAGGAAGTGGCGCTCTGTAATGGGAGTTTATTATTCATCTTGTGGCGGAGTTAAGTTGTGAAGTCATCTGCCTCTTTGTTACAAGTGTTTAACCACTTCAGCCACGGACCAATTTTCAGTCTAAGGACCAGAGGTCTTTTTACAATTTCGCACTGCACTGCTTTAACTGATAACTGCGCGATCATGCAATGTTGTACCCAAACGAAATTTGCATCCTTTTCTTCCCACAAATAGAGCTTTCTTTTGATGGTATTTGATTGCCTCTGCGATTTTTATTTTTTGCAATATAAATGGATATAAATGGAAAAAGACCGAAAATTTTGAGAAAAAAATATATTTTCTACTTTTTGCTATAAGAAAAATCGAATAAACTAAATTTTAGTCATACATTTAGGGCAAAATGTATTCAGCCACATGTCTTTAGTATATATTTATTGGTTTGCGCAAAAGTTATAGCGTCTTCAAACTAGAGTACATTTTCTGGAATTTACACAGCTTTTAATTTACGACTGCCTATCTCATTTCTTGAGGTGCTAAAATGTCAGGGCAGTACAACCTCCCCCCAAATGACCCCATTTTGGAAAGTAGACTCCCCAAGGAAATTGCTGAGGGGCATGTTGAGCCCATTGAATATTTTTTTTTGTCCCAAGCGATTGAATAATGACACAAAAAAAAAAAAAGTTTACAAAAAGTTGTCACTAAACGATATATTGCTCACACATGCCATAGTTATATGTGGAATTGCACACCAAAATATATTCTGCTGCTTCTCCTTAGTACGGGGATACCACATATGTGGGACTTTTTGGGAGTCTAGCCGCGTACGGCACCCCGAAAACCAATCACTGCCTTCAGGATTTCTAAGGGTGCAAATTTTTGATTTCACTCCTCACTGCCTATCACAGTTTCGAAGGCCATAAAATGCCAAAATAACACAACCCCCCCCCCCCCCCCAATGACCCCATTTTGGAAAGTAGACACCCTAAGGAAATTGCTGAGGGGCATGTTGAGCCTATTGAATATTTTTTTTTCTTTTGTCCCAAGTGATTGAATAATGACACAAAAAAAAAAAGTTTACAAAAAGTTGTCACTAAATGATATATTGCTCACACATGCCATAGTTATATGTTGAATTGCACCCCAAAATATATTCTGCTGCTTCTCCTGAGTACGAGGATACCACATATGTGGGACTTTTTGGGAGTCTAGCTGCGTACGGCACCCCGAAAACCAATCACTGCCTTCAGGGTTTCTAAGGGTGCAAATTTTTGATTTCACTCCTCACTACCTATCACAGTTTCGAAGGCCATAAAATGCCAAAATAGCACAAACCCCCCCCAAATGACCCCATTTTGGAAAGTAGACACCCCAAGCTATTTACTGAGAGGCATGTTGAGTCCATGAAATATTTTATATTTTGCCACAAGTTGCAGAAATATAAAAAATTTTTTTTTTTTTTGCACAAAGTTGTCACTAAATGATATATTGCTCACACATGCTATGGGCATAAGTCAAATTACACCCCAAAATAAATTCTGCTGCTTCTCCCGAGTACGGGGATACCACATGTGGGGGACTTTTTGGGAGCCTAGCCACGTACGGGACCCCGAAAACCAAGCACTACCTTCCGGATTTAAATATAAAACGCTACCAAGAAAAACTGTTAGCGATCGCAGGGATCAGGCCTGACTCTGCGATCTCTGCAGTTATGTGTTTTGTAAGTGACAGTGATTAATCGATACTGCACTTGGGTGGGCTGGGCGGAGGGGCACAACGCAGGTGCTAGCAGGTATCTGGGCTGATCCTGCTAACAATGCGTTTTTTTGGAACCCTAAACTGCTGGGGACGCTAGTATAGATCTGATCAGATCAGATATTGATCTGTTCAGATTCTATTCCACTGCGGGAGGTTTATGCTTTGTGCATGGGTGTTAGCGGTACTGCCACTAACCTAGCGCTGCCTGGGGCGACGCAGACCCTGACCCTAAAACCTAATTGATATCACCCACCGGGTGATCAGGGGGTTAAACCTTTATTGGGTTATAAATGGTGGGTGTCCTGATGCTATAAAAAGCAAACTAACCAGAGTCACCCGTAACACTTATACGGTGATCACTGGTGAAAGGGTTAACTAGGGGCAATCAGGGGGTTCAAATTTTTATTAGGTAGTATATGGGGGTCCCTGGCGCTATATAAAAACCTGACGGGGAACCTAAATAACTAACTGCCTAACCAGCGTCACCAGTGACACTTATACTGTGATCCCTGGTTAAAGGGTTAACTAGGGGCAATCAGGGGGTTAAAACCATTATTGGGTAGTATATGGGGGTACCTAGCTCTATAAAAACCTGGCGGTGAACCTAAAAAAATAACTAGCTACCTAGCGACACTAGTGACACTAATGCAGCGATCAGAAAAATGATCGCTTAGTGACAGTGGCAAAAGGGGGTGAAAAGGTTAACTAGGGGCAATCAGGGGGTTAAAACTGTTATTGGGTAGTATATGGGGGTACCTAGCGCTATAAAAACCTGGCGGTGAACCTAAAAAAATAACTAGCTACTTAGCGGCACCAGTGACACTAATGCAGCGATTAGAAAAATGATCGCTTAGTGACACTGGCAAAATGGGGTGAAAGGGTTAACTAGGGGCAATCAGGGGGTTAAAACCATTATTGGGTAGTATATCGGGGTACCTAGCGCTATAAAAACCTGGTGGTGAACTTAAAAAAATAACTAGCTACCTAGCGACACTAGCGACACTAATGCAGCGATCAGAAAAATGATTGCTTAGTGACACTGGCAAAAGGGTGTGAAAAGGTTAACTAGGGGCAATCAGGGGGTTAAAAACATTATTGTGTAGTATATCGGGGTACCTAGCGCTATAAAAACCTGGTGGTGAACCTAAAAAAATAACTAGCTACCTAGCGACACTAGCGACACTAGCGACACTAAGGCAGTGATCAGAAAAATGATCGCTTAGTGACACTGGCAAAAGGGGGTGAAAGGGTTAACTCTAGGGGCAATCAGGGGGTTAAACCTTTATTGGGGGGTGGTAGGGGGCTACCCTGCACCCAACACTAACTGCCCTGACAGTTTTTACTGTTACAACTGACACTGAATGCAGTGATCAGTAAATAAATGATCACTGCAATCAGTGACACTGTGACTGGGGGGGGGGGGGGGGCGGGGGGTGATCGGGGGGGTTTGTGTACCTATGTGTGCCTATGTGTTAGTGTAGTGTTGGTGCACACTTACTTTCACTTCTCCTCGTAGTCCAGTCAATAAGACCGCCCCGAGGAGAATGACATCACTTCCTCCCTGCCTGTGTTTACTATACACAGAGGGAGGAAGCTTCTCATTCGCCAGGAGCGATCGATAGGGGATGGCCAGAAACCAACGGCCATCCCCTCATCCCGGATCGCTCCTGCAGCGAAACGGACCGCCGCATCCAGCGGGAGGGGTCCGATCAGACCCCCCACCCGCTGGAAGGCAAGCACGTACATGTACGTGCTTGTGCCTGTACATGCCATTGCGATGACGTACAATGGCATGCGGCGGTCCTTAAGTGGTTAATTGGCGTTAATCCGATTGACTATTGCGGCACCTCCATGTGCTATATATGGACGTAGGGTGTACTGATATGGCAGCGCCTCAGATGACGTCCATGTGATGAAACATGTAAGGCGGCACATACTTGGTATGCAACATGTCATTTCCGTTACTCCGTATGTCTGTTTTTTGTTAGCCCAGACGATGTGATCCAGCCGGAACTACGGAAGTGCATTATCTGATACTAGTTGGAGCAGTGGAGCTCCTTCAGTTTTTTCAATATTTTTCAAAAGATTTTTAAATGCAGATTTTAATTTGATAAAAACGTTGGTTCTATGGATTCACACTATGAGGCTCATATTTTACATATATATATATATATATATATATATATATATATATATATGTGGATGCTAATTGCTGAGGACTGCATTGGTGAGGTGGATTGCAGCTCTGTGAACCAAGGGGATACCGTGTGAAAGGGGAACCTCACCATTGGATACAGCTATTACGCCTATTACCCCTGCAGGGGTGAGGTAATCTTGTGAGTGCAGACACAAGAAGGGGATGCGGTTGGAAGAGGGGAGCACTAAAAAGTCACCTTTATTTTACTTGTGCACGGATCACTGTTCACAGACTGCTATTTAATATTTTTTGGTACCAGTTCATTTTAACACACAAATTTGTGTGTATTTATATACACATATATACATTTTTGGGACTGAATCACGCAGGAAATAGCATTGCCACTTTATTATTTTTTGTGCCATTACACAAAAAATATTTTTTATACCTTTGCTTGTAACATGTGTTAAATGTTATACTTATATTTGTTTTATTTATTTCTGATTGAAGCACTATTCACTTTATAGGGAGTGTTGGCAATACCCACATCAGTAGATTATATTTTACCTTCTTGTATATGAATTTACACATATTTTTTGAACAGCGCCACTTCCCCTTTACTAGCGTTTTATTATTTCTGGACTCCACCCAGGCGGTACTCCCAATTAGGGAGGCTGCAGTTCTTTTATTTCCTAAGCAAGAATATCTGTTGTTTGTATAGTAAAAAACAGAGGACAGACCATATTGGCCCCATAAAGAATAAGGAAGGACATCTGGTTACAAAGGATGGGGAGATGGCAAAGGTATTGAATTTATTCTTCTCCTCCATCTTCACGAGGGAATTGGGGGCCTTCAGTAACCAAAACTGCTGTGTTTATACTCATGACACATCACAGGAAGCACCTCCATGGTTAACAGAGGACAGAATTAGACTTGGGAAACTTAACATTAATAAATCACCTGGACCAGATGGCTTGCACCCGAGAGTACTTAGGGAACACAGTCAAGTAATTGCCAGACCATTGTTCCTAATTTTTACTGACAGTCTACTGACTGGCATGGTACCAGCTGATTGGAGAAAAGCCAATGTAGCACAAATATTTAAAAAGGGCCCAAATACATCCCTGGGAATTACAGACCAGTTAGCCTAACACCAATAGTATGTAAACTCTTGGAGGAGATGATAAGGGACTATATGCAAAATTTTAGTAATGAGAACGGTATCATTAGCAGTAATCAGCATGGATTCATGAAGAATCTTTCTTGCCAAACCAATCTATTAACCTTCTACGATTAGGTGAGTTGCCATCTAGATAAAGGAAGGCCCGTAGACGTGGTGTATCTGGACTTTGCAAAAGCATTTAACATAGTTCTCCATAAACGTTTACTGTACAAAATAAGGTCCGTTGGCATGGACCATAGGGTGAGTACATGGATTGAAAACTGGCTCCAAGAGCGAGTTTAACTGGCTTCAAGGGCGAGTTCAAAGGTTGATGATAAATGGGGGTACTCTGAATGGTCAAGAGTGGGTAGTGGGGTCCCCCAGGGTTTTGTCATGGGACCAATCCTGTTTAATTTGTTCATAAAGACCTGGAGGATGGGGTAAACAGTTCAAGATACTAAGCTAAGCAGGGCAATAACTTCTCCACAGGATTTGGAAACCTTCAAAAAGATCTGAACAAATTAATGGAGTGGGCAACTACATGGCAAATGAGGTTCAATGTAGAAAAATTTTGAATAATGCATTTGGGTGGCAAAAATATGAATGCAATCTATACGTTGGATTGCGAACCTCTGGGGGAAGCTAGAATGGAAAAGGACCTGGGGGTCCTATTAGATGATAGGCTCAGCAATGGTATGCAATGCCAACGTGCTGCTAACAAAACAAACAGAATATTGGCATGCATTAAAAAAAAAGGATTCATTCCAGAGATAAAACAATAATTCTACCGCTCTACAAGACTCTGATCTGGCCGCACCTAGAGTATGCTGTCCAGTTCTGGGCACCAGTCCTCAGGAAGGATGTACTGGAAATAGGGCGAGTACAAAGAAGGGCAACAAAGCTAATAAAGGGTCTGGAGGATATTAGTTATGAGGAAAGGTTGCGAGCACTGAACTTATTCTCTCTCGAGAAGAGACGCTTGAGAGGGGATATGATTTCAATTTATAAATACCATACTCGTGACCCTACAATAGGATTAAAACCTTTTCACGGAAGAGAGTTTAACAAGACTTGTGGCCACTCATTAAAATTTGAAAAAAAGAGGTTTAACTTTAAACTACGAAGAGGGTTCTTTACTGTAAGTGTGGTAAGGATGTGGAATTCCCTTCCACAGGTGGTGGTCTCAGTGGGGAGCATCAATAGTTTCAAGAATCTATTAGATAATTACCTGATTGACCATAACATACAGGGATATACAAGGTAATACTGACATATAATCACACATGTAGGTTGGACTTGATGGACTTGTGTCTTTTTTCAACCTCACCCCAGTGGATGCTCTTTTGGAAAGGTTTTCTAGTCTGCTGCTCTTGCCCCTAGATATTTCTGCACCATATAATGTAGACGCTGGCAATGGTTGCTGGAACCGATCAGACCTTGGCGCTAAAGATTGAAAAATAGTTTAAAAGGCATCGGTCAACCAGCCACCTTCTCCACCGCTCTTCCTCTGACTGAACGAAGCCTCAGAAACACGTTGTCCAGCACCAGGAAATGGTAACTACCCAGAGCCAGGAAAGATGTTACACAAAATTTTATTCAAGGCATCCTGAAGATGTTTCATCCTCTGCTCCCTGTGCAAAGGCAGGATGAGTTCTTCAACTTTACCCTTGTAAAAAAAGGCGAACCAGGGGGAAGGGGGGGACATTGGGAATTTTGCACTCCCAATCACTGCGTCACTGGTCTCCTATCTTCACTCAGCAGATGTCCACGGTGGTTCACTCATTGTTTCACCCTTATTCTCACAGTCATTTAGGTACCCCCACTCTCTTGCTTGGTGATCCCTCACCTTTGCACTCCCTCTTTCTCTTTCTCTTTATATTTAGCTTCTTTATTTATCCCTCTCTATCCTTTCACTTTCTCCACACCTTGCAATTCCACTGATGTTTTTAATTTTCACTTTCTCCATGGAAGTGCCTCGTGGTAATTCTATGCCTACTCGGGATACCTCCTTTGAGCTGCCCATCACGGCTCCTGGTTGGAGGTGTATATGGATGGCTTGCAGCACCCACCTACCATACCATCAATGCACTTACCTGAGTGAGTAAGCATGCACTAGGTGTGGGTTATCTGTTTAACCCACCCCGTTCATGCTTTTTATTATTTTGATTTATTTTACCTTACTTCTGAATATCATAATACTCCTTTATTATAAATTTAACACTTCCTTTGCTCCTGATGAGTGGTATAAAGGCCACGAAACGTGCGTAGAGCTATCATATGCCATGCTTCTATCAAATACATTCAGAGTCTAAAGTTACTATATATTACCCTAATTGGGCATGAAGACCTTGGTCCTGCAGGCATTATGCTACATATCCTTTTATCTAATTTTGCTGCGGTGAACTTTGGAGTTGTATTATGATACTTTGTGATATTCATGTTATTACTATGTTTTACCACTACTACTATTGCTACTATTATCATGTGTTGTTTAATACCTTGTTATCATTGCAACCTATTTTTTTGTAAATCCAACTGCAACAATTAATAAAATTCCTATTAGTTCACCTTTTGCTCTTTTGCTACCACGTACTTCATGTAAAGTCCCAATGTCCCCCCCCCCCCCTTCCCCCTTTTTTTGAATGTAATATGGATGGAAACGTATGACCTTACCAGGCCATAGTTTCATTTAAAGTCCCTTGGGATTGAAATACATGACCTTACCAGGCCATGGCTTCATTAAATATACCAATCAATGTCCACTATTTACCAACTTTACCCTTGTAGTGTGAATCAAGGAGGGTTGCCAGCTAGTAATAATCCCTCTCCTTGATACCACAAATCCTAGGGTCCTTTCGCAGGCTTTGTAGAATCAGGGAGGCCTTGCAGCGTAAGTTTGCAGAGGCATTCGATTCTGAGTCTTCTGGATCACATAACCATAACTACCTCCTCCCAGCCATGTACAACTCCTTGGGTTTCTGGGGACTGAAAACTATCCCTTGAAGCCTGCTGCATGTTATCCTCTACATCTATGGTGACACAATCCTCCTCCTCCTCTTATACTGTTTGTTTGGTAGCCCCACAGGAATGCTATCTGGATAAAGGGGGCCTTGAGAGGAAAGGAAGTCCTCCTCTTCCTCCCACTGTTCTGCCTCAAGTGCCCTGTTCATGATCCCACAAAGAATGTGCAGCAGAAAGAAAAGAGGGACAGTGTCACTGATGCATGCATTGTCGCTGCTCTCCATCCTTGTGGCCTCCTCAAATGGTGACAGGACAGTGCATGCATCCTTGATCGGTAGCCACTAGTGTGGCAAGAAGAATCCAAGCTCCCCTGACCCTGTCCTGATGCCATATATGCACAGGTACTCATTGATGGCCCTCTGCTGTGTGTGCAGCCACTGCAGCATTGCCAACATTGAAGTCCACCTGGTGGGCATGTCACAAATGAGGCGGTTGGTGGGCAGGTTGCATTAGCTTTGAATGTCACCCAATTGAACACTGGCATTGTATGACTGGCAGAAATGACCACAGACTTTTCTGGCCTGCCTCAGGAGATCTAGCAAGCCTGGATACCTGGTCAAGAACCACATGTGCCAAACATGGAACATGGGTCAAGTGTCCCTGTCGGAGGGCGGAGAGAAGATTGGTGCCATTGTCACATACAACCATTTCTATCTGAAGCTGGCCTGGCGTCAACTACCTCTGAGCCTGCCCCTGCAGAGCTGACAGAATCTCTACCTAAGTGTGGCTCCTGTCCTTTAGGCAGGCCAACTCAAGCACTGCATGGCATCTTTTAGCCTGACTGCTTGCGTAGCCCCTTGATTGCTTACGGAGCACTGCTGGTTCAGAGGACAATTCTGCAGAAGAGGCCATAAAGCAAGAAGAAGAGGAGGGGTGGAGCATAGGAGCTGTGGCAGAATCACTGCTAGCTTTTTGGAGGTGTTGTGGCGGAACAAGCTCCAACACTGTATCCTGTCCTGCATCTTTCCCAGCTGCCAGTAGAGTTACTCAGTGCACTGTGAAGGAAAATTAATGTCCCTGCCCATGCCCGCTGGACCATGTGTCAGCGGTAATATGAACCTTACTGCTGACCACCCAGTCCAACAAGGCCAAAACATTGACTTCCACATGACGGTAGAGAGCCGGAATGGCCTTATATGAAAAGAAATGCCGTTTTGGAACCTGCCACTGAGGTACAGCACATTTCACAAATTCATGAAAGGGGGCAGATTTTACCATATGAAAAGGCAGCAGTTGCAGTGCTAGCAATTTGGCCAAGCTAGCATTTAGATGCTGAGCATGTCGATGGCTGGGACCAATCCTTTTTTTACAGTTCAGTAAAATATTTACAAAAATGTGAGGGATGTACATACTTTTGTGAGATACCGTGCATAATATAGCAGATGTCCTGTGTATCTCGGCGGCGCTCAGTAGCCCTTGGCCATTCTCGATGGCTTTTGCCAGTTCTCGGCAGCTCACATGCTCGGCAGCTCTATCTATATCTATATCTATATATATATAGATAGATAGGTATATATCTATACAGTTGCAAAAAAAAGTATGTGAACCCTTTTGGAATGATATGGATTTCTGCACAAATTGGTCATAAAATGTGATCTGATCTTCATCTAAGTCACAACAATAGACAATCACAGTATGCTTAAACTAACACACAAAGAAAACACAAAAAGAATTAAATGTTACCATGTTTTTATTGAACACACCATGTAAACAGTGCAGGTGGGAAAAGTATGTGCGCCCCTAGCCCCTGAGTCTATTATATACTGTATCTCAAAAAAGTCATTAGACCTCCTCCCAGAATCACGCTCCGGCGCGATCTATAACCCGCTGTATCCACTGGACAGATCACTGTCACGGCCCGCTGCCAGTACCATGTGACCGCTGTTGTCAATCAGAGCAGATCACATGACAGTTGTACACAATGAAAGGCCTTCTTACATGCCTTTCATTGTTTACTATTGTGATGAGCGCTGTGATTTTTCACAGTCATCACATAGAACAGACAAGGCCAATCATAGCCCATCTACACCAATCACAGCTAATCACAACAGTAAACACTGAAGTTTTCATTCAGTAAAAATTTTTTTTTGGAACTGTAAAATGTAACTGTATAAGCAATCATAGGGTGTTAAAAAAAAAAAAAAAAACTGATCACCTCCTTAGAGAAGTAGTACTGTGCATTTATTTTGTAACACTGTATGCAAAAACATTGTAAAACAAAAAGAAAAAAACTATAGTAAAAAAAAAAAAATATATATTTTTAAAATATTCTCTCTCTCTCTCTCTCTCTATATATATATAATGGAGGGGGGGGGGCGGTTTGTGGGGGGGTCTGTACTAATGAGGGGTGGTTTGTGGGGGGTCTGTACTAATGGAGGGGGTGGTTTGTGGGGGAGTCTGTACTATACTAATGGAGGGGGTGGTTTGTGGGGGAGTCTGTACTAATGGAGGGGGTGGTTTGTGGGGGAGTCTGTACTAATGGGGGTCTGGTTTCTGGGGGAGTCTGTACTAATGGGGGGTGGTTTCTGGAGGGGTCGATACTAATGGATGGGGGTGGTTTATGGGGGGGGGTCTGTACTAATGGGGGGTGTTTGTGGGGGAGTCTGTACTAATGGAGGGGGGTGGTTTGTCCTGAAGGGGGGTCTGTACTAATGGAGGGGTGGTTTCTGGAGGGGTCGATACTAATGGATGGGGATGGTTTATGGGGGGGTCTGTACTAATGGGGGGTGTTTGTGGGGGAGTCTGTACTAATGGAGGGGGGTGGTTTGTCCTGGGTGTTCTGTACTAATGGAGGGAGGTGGTTTGTCCTAAAGGGGGGTCTGTACTAATGGAGGGGGTGGTTTGTCTGGGGGGGTCTCTACTAATGGAGGGGGGGGGTGGTTTGTCCTGAGGGGGGTCTTTACTAATGGAGGGGGGTGGTTTGTGGGGGGTCTGTTCTAATGGGGGGGTGTTTGTGGGGGGGTCTGTACTAATGTGGGGGTGGTTTGTGGGGGGGTCTGTACTAATGGGGGGTGGTTTGTGGGGGGTCTGTACTAATGGAGGGAGTGGTTTGTGGGGAGGTCAGTACTAATAGGGGGGGTCTGTACTCTCACTTCCTCCTCCTCCGTGCTAGTGCTCCTGGGTCCCAAAGCAGCTGCCCTTTGAAACTAACCCTGCCGCCACCCCCTTGTCATGCTATGAGTCTGGAGAGTGAAAGTCCCGCTGGTCTAGCGGGGTGCAGGGCAGGGGAAGCGGAGCCGACAGCAGCAGCAGCATTTTGAAACAGTGATCAGCAGCTCCGGTAAGCAGCACGGGGCTGGCTAGAACCAACAGCTCAGGAGGGAGTGGGAGAAGACCTCACCGCCGGACACCCTGACCTGAGCAGCAGTGGGTGCAGCATCCCCAGAAAACTCCCAGGGCCTGCACACTTTCTCCAGCCTCCTCTCCTAGCTGTCACTGTCATCAACAAGAAGGAAGACAGGCTGACCAAGGGCCCAAAGGACGAGGATGGGCACGAGGTAGGTGCATCTCACACACACACACCTACCCACAGACAGGGGCTGGGACAGGGGGGCACAGGAGAGATTGCAGGCAGGGGATAGGGGGTCACTTTCACCCACCCCCTCTCTCTCTCCCATCCCTACTCTCTCATACCCCCTCCCTGCTCTCCTCCCCACCCCCCCCCCCCTCAACCCATCTCTCTCACCCTCACCCACCCCCCCTCACCAACTCCCTCTCTCCTCCCACCCTCACCACTGCCACTGACCTCATTCTCCTAATGAAGGACTACAGGTCCCAGCATGAGCCCCACAGAGCTGAGGATGTGATATCCGGTAGGTCAGTGTAGGGATCAGGTAGGTCAGTGTATGTCCAGTTTTTACTCCAGATCCCTCGGGTTATTTGTATTCCCTTTGGAGTATAAAGTACTGGGTTTTTTTATACAACTTTAGTGCCTTGGATATAAAAAGCATTTGTTTCAAGTATGTTAGCCCAACATTGTAAGAACAATTAGAGTCACAGAGTGTACAATGTTGGGCTAACATACATGAAACAAAATGCTTAAATAGGTAAGGGGCGGGGTCACCCGTGGATGTCACATGGTGGCACCACCCCCTTGTGATGTCATGGACCGTTGCATGCTGAGGGGTGTCCCTGAATGGCAGTTTGGAAATGTGGTCACCCTACCTACACCCCCATAATCAAACAAACATGCTGCTGCACACCAGGCATTAGGGAATCCTGGGAGGGACATTTGAGGAAGCTTCAGTTGCCTATTGGCTGAGAAGGAAGCAGGGGCGGTATAGCCTGTACAGACTGCACCACTCCCTGCTGCCTCCTCAGCCGAAATGTAGCTGAAACTTCCTCAAAAGTTCCTCCCTCCTGCCCTGACATCATACAAGATCCCCCGATGCTGGCAGGTGGTGGCATGTTTGTTTTTTTCCCACTGCCTTCTCAACCAACAGCGCATTGTCCTATACTGCTACACTGAAAAGACAACTTGCCCCACGGGATTAAAGGCAGCTCTGATAAGGAGAGGAGAACTGCACTGAAGTGCCTGATCTGCCTGTCATGAAGTTTCCCCACTGATCGAGGTGACAGAGAAGAGAAATGTTTTGCCCAGTAGAAATGTAGGAAACACAGCAAGCTTTTAGAAGTGCCTGGACCCCCCCCCCTTCTAATTACAGCCTTTGTAATGCCACCCATATTTCTGTCCTCTTTAACAGGCTAAAAGTAATCTGACACCTGTGCAGCACACAAGTCAGCTTACTGTCACCATGTTAAAAGGACTGGAATATTAGTGGCATTACAATGGCTGTTATTAGGCTTGGTTCACACAAGCCACAACTCTGAAAAGCATTCCACAGTGGATCGCTTTTCAGAGTACGGTTAAGTGGATGCTGTCAGGTGTTCTGGAGGTGATCCTGAAACCCCCTGAATGCCTATGTTTTTTTTTTACTGAATTGCAGTTTGTAATGGTGTTAATGCACCACAACCACAGGTGTTTGGTTCACAGTTGTGGCACAGCCTTATTGACTTGGGTGGTTTGATAAACTCAACACACAGTTCTGGTCTCACCTGATACATGACAGCTACACTGAATGCTGAATATATATTGGCGCAGAGAGGTATATGATAGGCCGTCTTTAATATATATATATATATATATATATATATATATATATATATATATATATATATTCTCTGTTTGGCGAACGGGCAAACACCCGATGTTCGAGTCAAACTTACGTGCGGTTTGAACATCAAGCTCATCCCTACACACAATCACTAACATTCTGCACATGGTTAATTTATTCACAATGCCATAGGATTATCAGATGCATTCCTCTAGCACTCTTCAGTGAGGGAGATGCACACTCACACCACCCCAGGGCAGCTGGACACTTTTCCCCCAAATTCTACCTGCCACTCTCCAGTGAGCTTTCTTCAGACCCAAACTGACCCCAAGACTAAGCGTTACAAATATATTCCCTAGCTAAGGTTCCAGCTGGGACCTTGTTTTCTACTGGATGGCATCTGCAGTGATCCTGGGACAGATCCTGGCCCCTGGGACAGAGCCCCTTTACAGGGGCCTTCTCCAGCAGGACCTGGACCCAGAAACTTTCTTCTTTTGCCTCAGGCCTCAGACTATTTATGGGATTTCCAGTTACCTACTGGGCACACCTCCTTAGTGATTGGCCAATTTCCCTGTACATTTTCAGTTTGTCCACTCTTTTCTTCTTCTCACTATGATTTTAGAATACAGGAGGATGTAATCAGAGCAGCAGCCTATGAGACACTGAGTAGGGCAGCATAATCAACCACTGCTCCATTGATTACAGAGGAGCTAGACTAAATATACCTAACAAACTGCACTAATCTAGAAGGGTGCTACACTCTGAGGAGATTACCCTTCTATTTGCCCTATGGTGATTGTCACAGAAACAGAACGTGAAGAGAGCATTGTCAAGAGAGCAAACTATGACAGATGTGACAACTGCCTACAATTGGAATTGTTCTCTCTTTTTGGGCTATTTCCTCTCATGTGTTGCTTCTCCAACACAGGAAGTGAAGGACACAGACAGCAAAAAAGAAACTATTTAAAGAGGAAGTAAACCCTGATGGGTTTACTTCCTCTTTTTTTCCCTGCAAAGGTAAAGCATAATGGACTACTATGCATCGCATAGTAGCTCATTATGTGTCACTTACCTGACACAGGAGCCAGCGAAGTCGCCGCTGATCCCTGTAGTCCGCCGCGTCCATCTTGCTGGTGGCGTCTCGCAGCTCCGACCAATGACAGCGGCGAAGCCGCGATGACGTCACTCCCGCGCATGCGCACGGGAGTCGCGCCTCGCAGCTCCGCCGCTGTCATACGGCGAGGCCGCGATGACGTCACTCCCGCGCATGCGCACGGGAGTCGACAAATTTGGCAAATCCATTCTTGGACTTGCCGCATTTAGTGCGCATGCGCGCCGCTGTCTACGGCGCATGCGCCGTAGACAGCGGTGCCCATTTTCGGGCAAATATCTCCTAAACCATATAGGTTTAGGAGATATTACTTGGACCTACAGGTAAGCCTTAATCTAGGCTTACCTGTAGGTCAAAGTTGTTTGGAAGGGTTTACTTCCATTTTAAACCTTTCCTTACTCTATGCAGAATTTTTTTTTGACTAAACATACACATGACTATGGTATTAACCTACCTGCTATACCAATAACCCCACCCCCTATTCATTTTAATGACCACACCACACATAACTGGAGTAAATTGGCCATAGCAGCCGTTTTATTAACCAAATATAAATACCAATAATTAACATGTCAATAACCTTACAAAACATAACATATATCTTTATTCAAGATAATGTAGCCCAAAGTCATAACCGTAAATGCTAGTCTTATCAGGCCTCCAGTCACGAAACCCCCTACTCGGAGACAACTAGCTGGTACCCATACCAACTTGGAGCCATACCTCAGACGGGTCCCCACCAACTGGAAGCCATACCTCATACAGGTCCCTACTAACTGGGAGCCGTACCTCAGACGGGTCCCTACCCCATACCTTTTAAGTGCTCATATGACCTAAAAGGACCTTGCACCCGCCACAACACAACAAATCCCCCCCAAAATTGTAGGGAGGGAGGGTGGGAAGCTGATTCTTAAGTTCTTCCCCTGCAACTGATTGACCACCCCCCTTTCTTCTCCAGCTCACTTCCCCCCAGAGCTCCGCCCATATCTACTAAACCATTTAACAACACTCTAACAAAAACCTAACCACGTTCTCCCCTCTTACCATTACTCCCAGTCTCAAGCCCCATTAACCCCTGTCATGCCGGCCCTTCGTTTATTGCTTTCTGGGGCATACTACGGGCCTCTCTTAACCATGGCTTGTTACCTGCTATACCAATAACCCCACCCCCATCCATTTTAATGACCACACCACACATAACTAGAGTAAATTGGCCACAGCAGCTGTTTTATTAACCAAATATAAATACCAATAATTAACTTGTCAATAACCTTAAAAAAACATAACATACTGTATACCTTTATTAAAGATAATGGAGCCCAAAGTCATAACTGTACCTGCTAGTCTTATCAGGCCTCCAGTGGCGAAACCCCCTACTCCTCGGAGACAACTAGTAGGTACCCATACCACCCACATCTCCTAAACCGTTTAACAACACCCTAACAAAACCTAACCATGTACTCCCCTCCCCTCTTATCATTACGCCGAGTCTCAAGCCCCATTAACCACTGTCATGCCAGCCCTTCGTTTATTGCTTTTGGGGCATACTACAGGCCTCTCTTTAGAGTGGTATTAAACCCAAAACTATAAGATGTAGCATATGGCAGCTTAACAATCCATACATGTGGTGGCTGCATGTTGTGGCTGCAATCATTTTCCTCCTCTGTTTTAACCTGATAATCACCTAACACAAATAGAGCTTTCCTTTGGTGGTATTTAATCACTGCTGTTTTTTTTTTTTTTTTACTAAAAAAAAAATGTTTGAAAGAATTTTTTTTTTTTTTACTTAGTTTCTGTCAGTAAATTTTGTAACTAAGTAATTTTTCTCCTTCACTGATGAACGCTGATGAGGCGGCACTGATGGGCACTGATAAGCTGAACTTGTGGGCATTGATGAGGTGGCACTGATGAGCACTGATAGGCGGCAGTAATGGGCACTGTTAGGTGGCACTGATGGGCACTGATCGGCAGTACTGTTGTGCACTGATAGGCGGCACTGGTGGGCACTGATAGGCAGAATGGATAGGTGGTACTGATGGGCACTGATGAGCATTGATGGGTGGCACTGATGGGTGATACTGATGGGCATTGATTGACGGCAATGATGGGCATTGATGGGCAGCACTGATAAGCGGCAATAATAGCCAGCACTGACTGCCATCATTAATGGGCACTGATTGGTGGTACTTGTGGGCAGTGGTGGGCACTGATTGCTGTCACTGGTGGGCAATTGCACTATATTGTAATCAGAGCACTGATGATCCTGTGCAAACCTTCATCAAAACTAGGCACCTGCTCCCCTGCAAAAGGTGCCAACAGCAGAGGGGGGGGGGGTGGAGACAAACAAGCAGAGCTTCTCCTTTTAAATGGAGCTCCACTTTAATCTGGGGAGGGGGGGGAGTGTTAGCTGTACTAGCAGATTTAGACACACTAAACAAATTGAAGCTAAACTCCAGCTCAAACTTTATAATCAGTAACAGCAACAGTTTTTTTTTTATTATTGTATTTTTATTGAAAGTTTCAAAAATAAAACAAAGATCAACATTTCGATATAAGTCAAGACATTGGTTAGACAAAATCAACATATGCAGACCACAAGAGTGGACTGACAAGCATATATAGAGGTGTGAGCAGCTCACATGTAGAAAGTAAAGGTATAATAGAGGTCATACATAAAATAACAATCAGTTTAAGGTAAGTACTGGAGAGATCGGGTGAAAATAAAAGGTATTAAGTCGTGAACATTTGAAGAGTAAAAGGTACACAGAAACAATTTGTCGGGCAGCAGGGAGGTCCCAAATTCTGACAGGTCCCATAACTCACAAATTTTGTTAAATTGGGGAATGCTGTCATGGACAGAGGCTGTCAAGTATTCCATCCTGTGGATATCAGCTATAAGTTGAAGGCCCAACAGGTAGTGAATAGGGTCAAGTGGAAGGGACACATCTACCACTTTCTGAATAAGTGACATCACTTTGTGCCAAAGGGGTTGTATCAAAGCACATTGCCAAAATATATGAAACAGTGAACCCACTTCCAGGCCACAACGACAGCATTGTGCTGAGATCGAGGGGTCATATTTATGGCTAACTTTGGGAGTTTTATACCAACACATAAGGACTTTAATGGACGTCTCCCTCTGTAAGACACATTTGGAGGATTTAAAGGTAGAGGCCCAGATCCTGTCCCATAACTGAGGGCTAATGGGTCTACACAACAATTGAGCCCATTTCCTCATATATAAATGAGCAACTTCAGTTAGGGGGTTGACTCATGGAGGATGCGATGGATAGAAGAAACTAAGTGTAATTGATGAGAACCTTGGGCACATAGAAATTCAAAAGGGGTAGGTTTGTCAAGGGTCAGAGCCGGGGATCGGGAGTGGAAAAGGTGCCTAATTTGTAAATAGAAATAGAACATTTTAGAGGGAATTTCAAACTTTTCTCGAATAGTATCAAATGTGTGTAACCGCCTGGAAATTGGATCAACTAGGTTACGCAGTTGTAACAAAGACGGACTCACCCATGGGAAAATATACGCCAGGGATAGGCTATCTGGAATGGATGGATTAAACAAAACGTTCAAAAGGGGGGCAAGTTGATGAAAGGGAATAAATCCATTGGCATTTGTACCATATAGACAGGGAAAAGTTCAAAGGGGCAGTGCATTGACGTTTAAAGATAGGGTCTACGTGTGACAAGTGTGACCAAATTAGGGAGCATGGGTGTACTGGATACAACACTCCTTTCTCAATATTGGCCCAGTGGCTAGGAGCCTGTAGACTGAACCAGGAAGTGGCCATCCTGAGGTGAGTTGCGTAATAATATTTTATGATATCCGGAGCACCCAGTCCCCCCCCCTGGATCTAGGGGCAAAAACTACAGAGCTCGCAATACGATGGGCCATATTGTTCCAAATAAATTAAAAAAAAACTCTTATGGATGGCTTTAAGTTGAGGAAGGGGGATTGCCACAGGTAATGTTTCAAAATAATACATTAGTCTGGGTAGAATGGAAATCTTCAGTACATTTATTCTGCCTAAAATGGAGAGAGGGTACTTAGTCCAGCTTTTTAATGATTTATTGATATCTATAATTGGGGGGGGTGATTTATAGAGTAGAGTGAAGAATAGGTAGGAGTGAGATGGATCCTTAAGTATTTGAGGGAAGCAGATCACCATTTATAAGGGTAAGATTGTGTGAGTTGAGTTAGAAGGGGAGGAGGAATATGTAAAGGTAGGACTTCAGTTTTAGTAGTATTAACTTTGTAACCAGATATGGCACCAAAAGAGGAGAGGAGACTATGTAGTGAGGGAAGGGACAGTAAGGGTTGGGTAATAGTTAACGAATTGAAAAGAGTATTACAGGAGGCATGGGAAAAATTCACAGACACAAATAGATCCCACTCACATCAACCCAATCTACTATGGGATGCAAGGAAAGCCTTCCTGAGAGGTATAATAATATCGTATGCCTCTTACTACAAAGCTAATTCTCTTAGGCAATACAAACAAGCCAGTGAATGCTTACGCACAGCCTAAGCTCTTCTTGCTGCTCCCGAGATGATAGAAATACATAGCATAAGGCTAAACATACCTTTGACACCTGGGCAGAACAACAAGAGAGCATAAAGTTTGCCCACGCAGATCTACAATTTCATAAACACGGCAACAAAGCCAGAAAACTACCTTCTAGATTTTTGCAAAGGTCAATTCAAACCTACCCACATCACAACCTTAAAGACCGCCAGGGCCACGCAACATCCTCTCCCTTAGACATAAACAAAGTCACAATGTTTCCACACATCTCTATATGTGGCTGACACTATAGACACCTCGCAAGCCAAACACTTCTTGGACTCGGCCAAAATGCCCCAGATCTCCTCAGAAAAACATCTCACCCTCACCACTCTCATCTCTCAGAAAGAGATAGAGGAGGCTATCAAAACCATAGCTAGCAATAAATCACTGGGGCTGGAAGGCCTTTCAGGCAAATTTTATAAACGAACTCGAGAATTTACACAAGGTATTTAATGGGATCTGGGAAGGGGGAGCATATCTTCCATCGGGACACCAGGCCTATATCAAACTAATAGCCAAGACAGGGAAGGTCCCCATGGCTTCCTAGGCTCCTTTTCGCACTTTATCAATTGTCTTTATTTGCCCCCCTCTGCCAGAGTGGTGGCAGCTGGCCATATTTTCCACCCTATCCCCCTCCACAATCGGCGAGCCAAGGACCTTTACTTTATAACTTGGCAATTGAACCACTTTCCCATTATCTCAATGCAGAAATAACCCTCCATGGCATAAAATTGGGTTACGAAGAACTCAGAGTGGCCCTTTACACAGATGACATCCTGATTTTTACTGCTAGCCCCCAGGATGACATCCCTTAAATTAAAAAAACCTTCAACAACTTTCATTCCTGCTCAGGCCTCAAAATAAATGTTACCAAAAGTGAGGTACTAACACTCTGCAAGAGTGGCAAAAGCCCCTGGATGACCTCCTGTCGAAACCTTCTGTCGAAACCCACAAATCGACGGTTTTACTGCATTTGTATTAATTGTAATCTTTACTTTTAAATCAAATAAAATATGTATAAAAAAAAAGTCAGGTCCATAACTCCTCTATATGTGCTTGACAACGTGTTTGCTTCCTCTGGACAGATTTGTAGGTGCTACTGATTGACCTGGAAAAGACCAAAAATGGGCAGGAACAGATCAAGGGAAAGGACAAATGGGCTTCGAAGTGGGGATCCTAAATTGCTAGATGATACACACCATCCAAAACCCAATGTTGGCTGACAGGAGAACACCTCCCAGGGTGGCCAATGAATATATTATTATCTAGCCACTCCATTAGGGCGAAGACATGGATATAGGTTCAAGAAGGGCTATAGAAGGGTAAAACAAGTTACAGTTTAAATGTCTGGAGATGTGGAGGAGCCAGTAATAGTAGGTGAATATAAGAGGTAGCCGTACTACAATCTTTAAAGGCACATCCACTCAAGATTGGGATTTATCCTTACGCAGCCATGACATAAAAGAGCGCTCCACCAGAGGTCATAGTCTACTCAAAGCAGTCACTAGTGAGGCTTGTTGGTCCCCAGACCAGAAAGAAAATACTTTATTAAGATGGAGTCTAACCCAAAATAGAGAGAATGTCCCCCGCTTGGGAGCTCAACAAGTAGAGCTTAGCCAATCAACATGTAAGGTGGCGGAACCTCTCTTGGGAAATCTTTGCCTCTGTGGTGTCACCATCGGCTCACATAGAGGGCACCTTTAGACTATCGAGAGGCATAACTTATGCATCTAATTTTCTGACTACCTATCACATTTTGTAAGCCATGGAGCACCAGGACAGTGGAAACACCCACAAATAGACCACATTTTGGAGAGCAAACACCAGCGCAGTGTAGTTTGACACTGTACTGCTTTGGGAGGAGGAGGGGAATTGGGGATCAGTTTTTTTTTTCCACACTGTGATTACTTATACAGTCATGATGACTGTATAAGCAAATGGTTCTAACACTGTTCAACTGCATTCACGCAGCCATTGTTCACTACTGTGATCACTATGATATCATTGACTTTGTACTATATGTAGCACCCTGGTGTTTAGGCAGGGCTGCTATTAAATGTAATTTGCCAGGCAGTAGTTGCCTTGGATTCTAGTTAGTAGATTCCTCTCTAGTTCTGGACTTGCCGTACCTTCTCTCTTCTGTCGCTAAGTGGCATTATGCTGGTGACATTAGATAGACAAGGGCTTAGCAAGGTCAGGTTATGAATGGATGGGGTGTCTTTAGTCGCTTGGCCTGCTGGGAGAGCCTATTTATTTAGGTGGAGTCAGGTGATCGAGGTTCTGTGCCACCTGGACAGCTGTCTGGGTGGACGTGTGTTATGCTGCCCTGGGCTGTGGCCTATCCCAGGAATAACTGGCTGCTAGGTTGTCTGAGGGCCTATACAGAAGCAGGAGAAGCAGCACAGGGTTGGGACTGCAGGATTGGAGTTCAACCAATAGTAACGTTTCAGCCAGACGGGGAACCAGTTGTGGTCGGAGGTAGAGGGAAAGCTAATGGACCATCCACCTTGTTACCACTGTGAGTTAGCTGGAGCCAGTACCAGAGCAGTCTTCTCACCAGCCGGGGACAGTGAAGAAGTGAGTGAAGAAGTGGAAAAACTTCAGCAAGTTCAAAGCCAGGGACCCAGCGCGACAGCAGTGGTGACGCTTGAGAGACAATAAATCTCTTTTGCATTTAAAAAGTTACTGGCTCCCATCACTCCATCTTGCATCACACCCACCATGCCTTGTAACCCACTCTACAGAGAAGGATGTCAGCTCTCCCTGACTCTGGAGGTCACCAATAGGCTTCAAGAGGTCAGGGCCCTTGCTACATATGCAATTGCTGTGACCAACAACAGTCATCACAGTAGTAAACATAGGCTGCATGAATGAAAGCCTTTATTTACAACTTCTCATTGTGATTGGTAACAGAAATCACACGGTACAGGGCCAATTTCATTATCTCTCCTAATTGGCTAACTGAATTTAATTGGCAACAGAAGGAGCCAATAGAGGTTATGTGATATTTTAGTCATTGGGTTTACATATACTTTCCCTGTAGCCGACCAGCCACCGCCTTTAAACTCCAGCAGAGTGGCACGATCCCGCAAATCACAGTAGGTGTATGTCAGCATGGGATCTCGCTTTTGTGGGCATGTGCACTCCAATTGATCAGCAGGAGAGCCAGTCAGCGAGTCCGGTGGACTCGATGTCCGCTGGACATGCACGATCATTCCCCGCAGTGACAGAACGGGGTTCTGCCTGTGTAAACAAGGCAAATCTCTGTTCTGGCAGGGGAGTTCACACAGATCCTGTCTTTCTGCTAAGCAGGAAGACATATCTGTGTGTTTCCACAGTCACACTGTCCCCCATAGAGTTAGAACACACAGTGAGAGAACACATTTTACCCCTTGATTGCCCCTAATGTTAATCCCTTCCCTGCCAGTGTCATTAGTTAATAACAGTGCATATTTTTAGCAATGATTACTGATTAATAATGTCAGTGGGTCCCAAAAAAGTGTCACTTGTCACTGGCATTACTAGTAAAAAAATAAATAACAAAAATGCCATAAATCTATTCCCTATTTTGTAGACGCTATAAACTTTGCACAAACCAATCAATATACTCTTAGTGCTTTTTTTTACCAAAAATATGTAGAAGAATACATATTGGCCTAGATTGATGAAGAAATTTTTTTTTTAAATTTTTTGGGGAAATATTTATTATAGCAAAAAGTTAAAAATCTTATTTTTTTTTCAAAATTGTCACTCTTTTTTTGTTTATAACACAAAATATAAAAACTGCAGAGGTGATCAAATACCACCCAAAGAGAGCTCTATTTGTGGGGAAAAAAAAGGACATCACTTTTGTTTGGGTACAGCGTGGCACAACTACGCAATTTTCAATTAAAGTGACCCAGTGCTGTGTCGCAAAAAATGGCCTGGTCAGAAAGTGGGTAAATCCTTCTGGTCCTTAAGACCCCTTTAACACTAGGGTGGTGTGGGCGTTAGAGGTAAAGCGCTGCTAATTTTAATGGTGCTTTACTGCTGTTATAGTGGCGCTTTTACCCCCACTAGCGGTGGAGGAAAGTGTTAATAGCGCCTGTGTAGTGGCTCATTCATTTCAATGGGCAGGGGCTGTGCAGGAGCAGTGTATAAATCGCTCCCACACTGCCCCAAAGATGCTGCTTGCAGTACTTTTTTCCCCGTCCTGCAAGCGCACTGCCCCAGTGTGAAAGCACTAAGGCCGCGTACACACGCGCGGACTGTTCGCCCAACTTTGTCCGCTGAACAGTGTTTGGGCGGACAGTCCGCTCGTGTGTGGGCTTTCAGCGGACAGTTTCAGCGGACAGTTGGACGGACAAGGTTTTTCGGAAATTCCGTAAAACTGTCCGCTGAAACCTTGTTTCAGCGAACAGTCCGCTCGTGTGTAGGCTTGTTCGTCAAACAAAGTTGCGCGCATGCTCAGAAAGGATTTTCACGCCGAAAGCTATAATGCAGTGTATAGGACGTCGTATTTTTCGTCCCGTCGTACGTGCCGTTCACGTCATCGCGCACGGTTTCAGCAAACTGTTCGTCCGTCGTGTGTGGCCATGTCCGTCCATGCTAAGTATTAACGCGGACTGTTTGCCGAAACTGTTGGACGGACAAAGTTGGGCAAACAGTCCGCGCGTGTGTACGCGGCCTAAGGCTTTTACACTGGGGTGGCTTGAGAGGCGCTTTTCAGGTGCTTTACAGGCACTAAAACACCTGAAAAGTGTCCCAGTGTGAAATTAGAGAATAAGTGGTTAAGGAGGATTGAGGAAACGCTCTGCCTTTATTACAGCTGTGTTGTCTGCAGAGTAACATTAGCAGTTCACCAATTGGTTTCACTTGCTTCCTAGAATTGCTTTTTCTATCCTTACAAGAACATTCAAATAAATAATTGACAGCACAGCGATAAGTGTATTGGTAAATTATTTCGGTTAACTAGTAACCATATCGCTTGTGCTCAGGTAGGAAAACCCTTACATTGTGCTAAATGATTACACTAAAAAATAGTTGTTTGATTAAACATTTTTCATTATGACATTTTGGTCTCCATTGATAGTGTCAACAACACAACTGCTCCCTTTCACATGAAACAAGAAGAAAAGAGTTCTATCTGAAGAGGTAAAAAAAAACTATATATAGAAACACCAAGAGAATGCTTACTATAGCGACCGCTATAAAGAAATAATAAACTGTCCAAGCAGGATTACTGTGCATTCTAAATCTAACTTAGCAGCAATCTATAACAGGGAATACAGAAAAGTTTAGCGTATGCCTGTAACAAGTATTTAGTCTATGTCCCTTTTGGTTTGGATATAAATGCATAGGTCTGGTTGGCTGCTGTAGTGGAGGAATGTAATGGGTGATAGCTGTGATGTTGCCCTTTCAAGTACCAATGAATAATGAAAAATAAATTTGATAAATAACTGTGTGCTTCTACATGACAAATATCATGATTATACACATTAATTAAAATTGGTAATCATATAATAGGTCAAACAACTAATAGCTGAAGCACATTGAATACAAAGTGACCACAATATACAGTGCCAATACCATGCAATAATGATGGCTAATGTGAAAAAAAAAGTGAGAGTCCAGGTGCAGACGATGCTAAATCTGATGTGAAGATAAAACTAGGTGATCTATCTGTTACGCATTCCAAAGCAGTGAATTAAGGGGGATAGGTGAATCTTTTTTACAAATGCTATGACACCTCTGCTCACAAGCCTCTCACTTTACTGCTGTAAGGTAACAGCAGTATGTAGATAGCTCTAATAGAGGGTCCGTATTTCTCCACCTGCCTCTGGGGATCTTTCTATGGTGAGCCCGGCCTGTGGGACTAGATGATCAATAATGCCTCCTCTAAGATGTTCCTGGGATTCTGTCTACTACCCTCTGTGGTGGTGGTATACAGTATAAAGAAGGAATCTCCAATAGTATATTATAATTTTCCAAAGTCTATTATTAAAAAACAGCTAGTTTTACTCACATTTGAGCATATAAAAATGGACATATTCTCTATGAGCAGCAAGCTCGTATTCCTGCGTCACTTTTGGTCTGCCTATCACTCAATCCCATAAACCCTTAAAGTACATGTCCATCCAAAACTTTTTTTTTTGGATGGAATGGGAAAGGGTTAGAGTACCTGCTTTTTTTTTTATTTTTTTTATTTTTACTACTGCTATCAGGGACTCCCTTGGAGATTTCCCTTTACTTTCTGTCCACCGGAGAACATTCTACGAGGGCTGTTTAAGTCAGAATGGGACATTTGAGTTTATATAATAAAATAACTAATTTCAAGGAGTGGAAACTTCATTTATGTTTCAACATACTCCCCTGCTACATTTATACACTTATCCCATGCTTGGAAAGCTTTGTCATACAAATATTTGTCAGTATGCCTGAACCATTATAGGACAGCTTGCTTCACTTTATCATCAGTACTAAAATTCTGACCTCTGAGGAACTCTTAGCCCTTGTACACACAGTCGGCGAATCCGTCGGAATGTGTCCTATCGGACCGTGTCATTGGATAATCCGACTCTGTGTGGTATGCATCAGACTGATTCCGTCGGAATATCCGTTGGACCCAATTTTCCAACATGTTGGAAATATTTCCCGACCAACTGGGCCGATCGGACATACTCCGATCATGTGTAGAGAATTTTGATCGGATCAAGTGCCAGGCATGCTCAGATCAAATTCCTACATCAAAGCTATTGGCTACTAGCCTGAATGTAGTCCCATCATAACGAAATTACGTCATCACGTTCTGAAAGATTGGATTTTTTCGCCAACTTTGTCCGACCATGTGTATGCAACAGTTTCGGACAAGATCCGACGGACAAAATCCGACGGATTTGGTTGTGGAAATCTCTGACCGTGTGTACAGGGGCTTAGGGTTCCAAACAGGTGGAAATCACTCAGACTCAGGAGAGAGGTCCAGGCTGTAAGGGGGATGTGGGGGGATGTGGCAATACCTCCAATTTGAGTTGCTGTAATGTGCATGTAGTGCAGTGAGCAGTATGAGCATGTGCGCTGTCCTGGAGAAACTTCCATGTAAAAACGTTCCTTCAACACATTGCAGACTTCAACTCTTCTGTGCCAGCCAAAAGCGAAAAGCAAAAAGCATGTGCTAACAATTCGAAAATGCAAATCTTTGTGAATGATTGTGTTCACTGTTCCCACACAAAGATTCGTCTCTTGTGCAATTTTTATGACAGGTTATGAATAGATTATTCAGAATCCGTGCATCTCATTACCATTCTGTGCTTGAGGTCTTCTTTAGATATCTACGGGTTTTACGCCTTCGTTCACAAGAAACTTCATCACCACTCACTGTGCTATGCATGCAGGGCCGTCTTTAATATTGATTGGACCCTGGGCAAAAAATTTCTTGGGGCCCCTTCCCCCATGCAATTTCGATCTCCACCTTCTCTGAGACATACAGTAAATAGCAGCTAGACTTAAAATCAGTTTTCTGTATCAGATCAGTCAGTGATTGCGATTGGTTGCCAGAGGTTGCAGCATATTACTATTTACTGACTGGTTGCTATAGGCTACAGTACACATTAAGGCTCACTGATTAGTTGCTAGAGGTTACAGCACATGATTTCTGCTTGTTGATTGGTTGCTAGAGATTACTGTACAGTAATACTGCTCACTTGCTGCTATAGGTTACAGTACATCTTCTCCTCACTGCAGGGGGACATGATATATATGAATGCCACCTTTATTTACATATCAATGCCGCCGGCCTCAGCTATTTACAAATGAATGTTGGTTATTTATATGTAAACACAGGGTCTGCAGGTGAGTCAACTGTATAAAATAGGGCAGAGCTGAGCAGCATTAATAGCAGCATTTTACACTGAGATATCGGGACACAGCACAGGAATAAAACTTCAAGGGACAAGGGAATTTAAACTGGAAAGGTTGGAAAGTAGGAGGCAGCTGCTTTGGGCCCCACAACAATGACAGGGCCCAGGGCAGCTGCCCCTTTTGCCCTGCCTTAAAGACGCCCCTGTATGCAAGCACTAACACTGTTGTTTGCCATCTCGATTAATGGTCTCTGGATTGGCCCACAACATACGCGCCGCCTATCAGTAACAGGACACACTTACTACTGTAAAAGTCCTGGTTTGATTTGAATGCCCCTCATACCAGACAGAGCATAAGGGAAAATCAGACAAAAATAAAAATGCTTTTCTTTAATAGAGTAAAAAAGGTTAGAACCCCTGTCATATTGGTATTTCTGTCTGTTGCAGATTTTACCTCTCTTCCTGTCTTGTGAAACTGTTGTCAGATAGACAGGAAATGAGGGAAAATCTCAGGTAGCAGAAAAAACTTGACATCCAAAATTATACTGTTTTTAGAAATCCCTGGTGCAAACTATCCAATGTGGTGGATTTTTCATCTCTATAACGGACCAAAACAGTTTTGCAGACATTATTTGAGCAGCGCCCAATCTAATCCATACAGGATTCACTATGGGTTAAAACTAACAGAGAATGTGATAAACTACATGTCTGCATCATTTCATGGGGTTTTATTTGGACTACACCTTTATTAAAGCTGGAGGTGTGGAATGAGGTTTACTCCACAGTAACATTTGACAACTTATCTTTAACCAATATTTACTTTAAGGGCTTTTGCCAGATTTCATTTCATTATCAACCCAATCATTTCTTCATAGGGTTTAGGCTTTATATCCACACTTGACACAGTCAGTGTGCTGCCATTAAAAAGGGTAAAAGGCAACTAAAGAGTAGATAGATAGATAGTTCACAAATAATAAAAAGAGAGGATAAAAGAGTCTAATAAAGCTACAAAATATAAATGTCACAATAGCAAACGCGCTTCAAGTAGACAAAAATATACCCTTGATTAAAGGATTGCTTGTTTTGGTCTGACATTCTCATAAGGTCTAAACTATTAGAATTTTTTGTTCTTGGGGATAAAGTTGCATGTACTGTCCAATGATTGTTCAGTCCTGATCAAAGCATCTTTCATTTTTCACACCTGCATCCACTAGAGAGATATATTTGAACTTTTTTCCCCCGTGGACACGAAAAATTAGATTTTTGTGCTTACCTGTAAAATAAGTTTTTTGGAGTACATCACAGGACACAGAGCAGGTTATTATTAGCAAAAAAAATGATAGAAAGTCCCCCTGTATAATGCCTCCTACTCAGGAAGGCCCTCAGTTGTATAGCAAGCAATGTACGCACAAAGATGGGATGAATCTCTGTCCCATGATATACTCCTAGGAAATGCCTTTACAGGTAAGTACAAAAATCAAATTTTTCACATCTCATCATCGGACACAGAACAGGTATGACTACCTGGGATGCCCCAAAGCAATGCACATAACAGGAAGGAGCCACAGCAGCCACTGACAGACCCAAAAAAACTATTCAGCAGCCTGCAACACACTGTGGCCAAAAGCAGTATACTCAGTGGCCTTTATGTCCACCTTGTAAAACCTTGTAAGGGTGTATACCAAAGATCAGGTTGCAGCCTTGCAAACCTGAGTCACTGATGGATAGCTCAAGAGGCACAAACACTGTGTTCTCCTGGGCCAAGCGAACATGATCAGAATCACTGGCATTCCCTCCACTCGAATGATGCACAATAGTGGCAGAAGAAGCTATATTGGAGGGAAGGCATATATCAGAGATAACTGGTCCCATGTCCTGGAAAACAAAAGTGCCTAGTTTTGCATTGAACCTGAGCACTAGAAAATCCACATCTGGTGTGGCCCATCACTGAAAAATTGTCTTAAATACCTCCAGGTGAAGAGGTGGAGAGACCACTCCACTGTTAACAATTGCCAGTGACTGACAGTCCACCTGCCAGTTTTCCAATAAACTGCTGATAGAGCTGGAACATGAAGCTCTGCCCAAGACAGTATGATTCACCTCTTTCTGGATAGCACGACTCCTGGTGCCACCTTGATGGTTGATTTATGCAATGGCATTGTCTGATTGGACTCTGAACAGAAGCCCCTGTAGTTGTCCAGAGTAACAGAGTAAGACTTATAGCTTGAAGTTGGTGATGGGATGGGTAACAACCTTTCCTGAGGAGAAACTGAAGTGAAAAGTTACCCAGAACGTCTCCCCATCCTGTCAGGCTGGCATACGCTGCAGTACCTTTCAGGAAATTGGGAGAAATTATTTCCCCTTTCTCCAACTTTAGAGGATACATCCACCAGTTTAGTGCCCATTGCATACTGGGATGCAGGGACATCCAACAATCCAGTGACTGGGCCCCCATGCAGGGCCGTCTTTAATATTGATTTGACCCTGGGCAAAAAATTTCTTGGGCCCCCCCTCATGCAATTTCGCTCTCCACCTGCTCTGAGACATACAATAAATATCAGCAAGACTTAAAATCAGTTTACTGTATCAGATCAGGCAGCGATTGTGATGGGTTGCCCGAGGTTACAGCATAGCATTACCACTTACTGACTGGTAGCTAGAGGTTACAGCACATGATTTCTACTTGCTGATTTTTTTTGCTAGAGATTACTGTACAGTAATACTGCTCACTGATTGGTTGCTAGAGGTTACAGCACATCATCTCCTCACTGCAGAGGGGCACGATTTACATATGAATGCCACCTTTATTTAATGCTGCCGTTATTCACATATGAACAACGGTTATTTACATGTAAATATAGGGTCTGCAGGTGAGTCATCGGTACACAACAATAGGGCAGAGCTGGGCAGCATTATTAGCAGCACTTCACAGTGAAATATCGGGACACAGCACAGGACTAAAACTTCAAGGGACAAGGGAATTTAAACTGGGGTAGTTGGCAAGTATGAGGCAGCTGCTTTGGGCCCCACAACAATGACAGGGCCCAGGGCAGGTGCCCCTTTTGCCCTGCCTTAAAGTCAGCCCTGCCACCATGTACCATTCCAACAGGATATTCTGATATAATGGTCCGGGATGGAATTGAGCAAAAGGAACTGACTCAAAAGTGGAAACCACTCTTCCCAACAGTCACATACATAGACAAATCGAGGGAAACCTGCAAGTTCTGAGGGAAGATACCTGATTTCTTAAAGCAATGCACTTCTCTGTAGGAAGACAAAATGTTCTCCTAGACAGTGTTCAGGATCAGATCCTGATATTACGGTTTCTGAGTTGGCACCAATGCTAACTTCTGAACATTGAGAATCCAGACAAACGTTTCCAGAGTGTGAACCATGTAGAACACATTTCATCTCAAATGGAAAACTGATTGTTCTCTGAGCAACAGATCACCCAAATACCCCAGAATGGGTACCCCTTGAAACCTTTAGGTAAACCGGGAAGGTTGGGACTTTAAATTAGGCCATCAACATGGTGGAGGCGACTTTAGATGAAAAGTACATATTTATTGATCATAGTGGGATGCATAAAACATATCAATGACACAGTAGATGCAGGTGGGACTTTATATGAGCCGTGACCATCCGGTACACAGGGCTCCATCCCAATATTTGGACAGAACAAAGGGGAAGAAGGGACAATGCAGGGGCAAAGATGGGACTTTATATGAAACAAGACACTAAGGGTCAATTAAATCAAACAATAAAATAATAAATTTAATGGCAATGCACAGGGAGATAGTACAATCAATAAATAGGTTGATAGTAAATCGATAGTAATAATAAATAAAATTAAAAAACTTTATACATGATAATAACATAATCAAATTCATATAATAGTAACATTATTGTACAAAATTCATATTGCAGTAGCATCATTACACATAGTAACCAACCTAAAGTACATCCCAACGTGCATATACAATATACAACCACTAAAATGAATTGATGATTTAATTATATCAAACCCATGGGAAAATCTTGGTTGTTGGGGCATAAAAATCCATTGGTAAAAGCTCTACGCGTTTCGTGGATTGTTTCCACTCATCAGGAGCTGCTATAAAAAGTTGGGGGTACCTGTGATGGATAAAATATTAATATTAATAATCAGTGGTAATTGATTATGAAGGGAGAGCGGGGACATATCCAATGGTCCTACCAGCTCATACCTATGGGATAGCAAAAAATACATACACGGTAGTGATGGTTTATATCAGAGGCATTGGGAGGGGAAATCTGCCTTCCTCCGGGAGCTGAGGTAACGTCCAAAAAGCCGGCAAGCGGGCCAGAAAATGAAGAGGTAGGTGTGGTAGGAGTGACCAAAAAGGACTGAAAAATATAAGAATAAAAAATCAATGGAAGTACATTGCAATAATGTAGGTGGAAGGGGAAAGAAGAGGGGGACTAAGTGACAAAATTCTATAAGAGGAAAAAAGGTGAGTGGGGAACGTGGAAATGGGAAAAAAGAAAGAAGGTCATCCCGGAGTGGAGAAAGGATGTGCATAAAGGGGAGCATGGAATTATTAAACCAAAGTGACCATACCACCGTAAGAATAGGAGACCCAAAATAAGAGGTCATACCCTTACCTAAAGTTAAATGTACCGGAATGTGTGTGTTGTATGAAGAGTGACAAGATTAAGGAAGACTGGTTCAGGTAAAGGAATGTCCCCCCATGGGACATTGGTGATAGGAATAGCTCGCAAAACCGGCGAGGATGTAACCAACGTCACGCCAACGTATGCTCAGCTCAGAGGGCAAGGGCACTCACACCCGAACGGCTTGCGCCTACATGAGAGAGACCGACATAATATCCAGCCTAGCCAATATAGAGATACGCTGTATTGGTCGGTGCCCTGTGTGTTTTTTTAGGAGGCTATCTATTTTGTCTTTCTGAGGGGTTGTTTCGTTCACTTCCGGGAGCTGCGACGCACACCGTGGCTATCCCCCGCCCACCTGGCCGTCAGGTCTCTGTGTGGGAGGGGGCTCGCCGTCGCTGTGCGTCGACGTCACGCCCACACGCCCAACGTTCGACGTCATTTGTGACGCCGTGCGCTGGCGTGTTTGTTTTTTACCTACTACGTCCAGCACGAGGGCTGTCGGTCTCTCTCATGTAGGCGCAAGCCGTTCGGGTGTGAGTGCCCTTGCCCTCTGAGCTGAGCATACGTTGGCGTGATGTTGGTTACATCCTCGCCGGTTTTGCGAGCTATTCCTATCACCAATGTCCCATGGGGGGACATTCCTTTACCTGAACCAGTCTTCCTTAATCTTGTCACTCTTCATACAACACACACATTCCGGTACATTTAACTTTAGGTAAGGGTATGACCTCTTATTTTGGGTCTCCTATTCTTACGGTGGTATGGTCACTTTGGTTTAATAATTCCATGCTCCCCTTTATGCACATCCTTTCTCCACTCCGGGATGACCTTCTTTCTTTTTTCCCATTTCCACGTTCCCCACTCACCTTTTTTCCTCTTATAGAATTTTGTCACTTAGTCCCCCTCTTCTTTCCCCTTCCACCTACATTATTGCAATGTACTTCCATTGATTTTTTATTCTTATATTTTTCAGTCCTTTTTGGTCACTCCTACCACACCTACCTCTTCATTTTCTGGCCCGCTTGCCGGCTTTTTGGACGTTACCTCAGCTCCCGGAGGAAGGCAGATTTCCCCTCCCAATGCCTCTGATATAAACCATCACTACCGTGTATGTATTTTTTGCTATCCCATAGGTATGAGCTGGTAGGACCATTGGATATGTCCCCGCTCTCCCTTCATAATCAATTACCACTGATTATTAATATTAATATTTTATCCATCACAGGTACCCCCAACTTTTTATAGCAGCTCCTGATGAGTGGAAACAATCCACGAAACGCGTAGAGCTTTTACCAATGGATTTTTATGCCCCAACAACCAAGATTTTCCCATGGGTTTGATATAATTAAATCATCAATTCATTTTAGTGGTTGTATATTGTATATGCACGTTGGGATGTACTTTAGGTTGGTTACTATGTGTAATGATGCTACTGCAATATGAATTTTGTACAATAATGTTACTATTATATGAATTTGATTATGTTATTATCATGTATAAAGTTTTTTAATTTTATTTATTATTACTATCGATTTACTATCAACCTATTTATTGATTGTACTATCTCCCTGTGCATTGCCATTAAATTTATTATTTTATTGTTTGATTTAATTGACCCTTAGTGTCTTGTTTCATATAAAGTCCCATCTTCGCCCCCGCATTGTCCCTTCTTCCCCTTTGTTCCATATCAATGACACAGACTACATATATAAAAGACAAAAAGACATTGTAATAAATATCAATTCACAAGTATTTACAAACATATATGTATGTGCATATTTAATACAGACATCAAGGGTACATCAAATATGTATCAACTTGGCGCCACATAGTGGTCTCAATTGATGGATTATACATTCAAAATTTCATATATGTACATGTAACATTACAGCAGCACTTGTGGAGGGGATAAAAATGTAGAAAAAACACATTAGGGATGGAGGCTCATGGACAGGGTAGGCAGTGTTCCCCTGCCATCCATATGTGAGTTGTCAATGACCTGGATGGTTGGCAATGTACCATGTCTGGGTCTTGTACCTCTGCACACAGTTCTCTGGTGTCTATGAGATCATGCAGCACAGTTGCATTGTGTCACCACTTTGGGTTTAAGAAGCGGTTTGTGTGTATCCAGGGCCGCTTTCATGTCTGATGCCTGGGAGCTGCCATGCGCTCTGTGTGTCCCCTCCACCTCACCCTCCCTTCTGCCTCATCCGGGGTGGGGGGAGTGCATGTGTGTACAGGGGTAGGCGGGAGCCCACAGCGCATTGGAACCACACCCTCTGCCTCACGTTTGACATCTTGTTCAGCGTCATGACGTGGAGCATGAGTTTCTCCACCTCAGCCAGTCCAGGTGGGGAAGATGTGTGTACTCAACATACGTTGTTCACTGTCTGCTTCAGAGCCCCTCCCCACTTTCCGGCGTGCCTGTGTGATGCTGGTCTGGGGTCAGCGTGCACGTGTGCGGGCTAGGTATATCTTGCCTCCTCTGTCACAGTCTGGGTGCTATGGACCAGAGATGCCATACTTCATCACAGCGCCTTTTTTCCCCTTTTGGGATACATGTAAGTCATCATAAGGTCGTTATATCCATCACCTTGCTAGCCAGTTTTTTTTATTTTTACTGATTGGTTTTAGAGAAATCGTAATTGTCCCTGCTGTTTTTTATCCATTTCCACACCAGACTAGTATGTTTTGGATGCGATTATACTTCCAATTTACCTTTTCTATTTGTACAAACGTTTTTCAACATTACCAATAGACAGATACTATTTTTTCTTCTTTATCTTATTAGCATATTTTTGATACACTGATTATGCATCCTTTTATTGTAGGTAGTTACTACTGGCACAGAACCTTGTTTCACCACAATGTCAGCAACCTGGGTCCTTGGGTCCGGGGGGGATCTGCATATGAGCCACACTAGCACACAGCCCCAAAGTACCTCAGATCCCAGGACAGACACCTTTTTTGGCCCTGGCTCTATACCCGCAATACCTTATTGCACTGAATCTATGTAAGTACTCAGGGTGGGCTCACTTGCCTTTCCCTGTTATGATCAGTTACAATTAGAAATTATATTTTATTATATCTTTTTCTATCTTCTAGATGTCCCTGAGCATCTGCCCCTGATGAGTGTCTTTCACATGAAATCCGTCAGGAATTTTGGCATGCGGATATATGTTTATAGTATACCACCAATTCAGAACATCTTACTCTCTTACTTTCCAATCATGGTTTTACTGTGTGTTTTCTCTACATTTCTATCCCCTCCGCAAGTGCTGCTGTAATGTTATCTGTATATATATGAAATTTTTTTAATGTATAATCCATCAATTGAGACCACTATGTGGTGCCAAGTTGATATATATTTGATGTACCCTTGATGTCTGTATTACAGTACAGTAAGTGCCGCTGATATTGTGGCGACAGGCTTCTCTAATCAGCGTGATCCCATCGCGCTGGTTCTCGCGCTGCCTGAATAGGAAAATATCACATTTTCCTATAGCAGCGAGCGCGAGAGTTAAGCGACAATGTCGCCTCCTTTATGAGACCTGCATGCCTTCAGGGGCATACCAGGCCCTTAGGTCTGGTAGGGATTTTAAGGAGAACCTCTACAACAGAAAAAATCCATACCAGACCCCTTTCCGAGCATGCAGCCCGGCCGGTCAGGAAAGGGGGTGGGGACGAGCGAGCGCCCCCCCTCCTGAGCCGTACCAGACTGCCTGTCCTCAACATGGGGGGGTGGGCTCTTTGGGGAAGGGGGGCGCCTTGCGGCCCCCCCACCCCAAAGCACCTTGTCCCCATGTTGATGAGGACAAGGGCCTCTTCCCGACAACCCTGGCCATTGGTTGTCGGGGTCTGCGGGCGAGGGGCTTATCGTAATCTGGGAGCCCCCCTTTATGTTCTAATTATTTCCAACTGAACCAATTCCTACTGGGAAAACCGCTTGTCTGTATGCTGTTCCAATGGACCAAAAGTGACGAATGCCTTGAAGCAAGTATGAGACGGAAGCTATTGGCTACTGGCTATTGATCTTCCCTTTTCAAGTCCCATCATCGTGTTGTATGTCACCGCATTCTTGATGATCGGACTTTGATGTGATCATGTGTACGCAAGACAGTTTCAGCGGAATTCCGTCAGAAAAAAACCTTCAGAGTTTATTCCGTTGGGAAAACTGGTCATGTGTACAGGGCATAACAGGCCCAGAACTAGGACCAGCACTTTTGTGAATGTTCAGCGAGACTTGGCCACCCTGGATGGCAGACCCACAAACTAAAAGTCCTGGTGCTCTATTGCAAATTGCAAGAATCTCTAATGAGAGGAAAAGATTGGGACATGAAGATAAGCATTCTTAATGTCTACAGATGCCAGGAAATCTTGTGGCTGGAGCAAAGCTACCACTGGGTGTATTGACTCCATTTGAACTGTCTGGACCAGGAGACACTTTTTGAGGCTCTTGAGGTCCAAAATTGCCAGAACATGACCGTTTGTTATTAAGACCATGAACGGGTTTGAGTAACAAACGAGGAACTTTTCGCCTTCCAGGACTGGACTAATCACCTCCTGTGAAAGAAGTTGATCAAGACCCTGAAACAGCAATGACTTAATTAGCAGATTCATGGAAACATTTGACCTCATAAAAAGGAGGAAATTCTCAAAACGCAAGTCTGTAACCAAGAGTGACTGTGGAGCAGACCCAATTGTCCACCTTGCCAAACATCTGGGAAGAGAATCTGACTTTGCTAGTTTAGATGACAGGATCTTTCATGAAACTGGTCTGTCTAGAAGAGCCTGATGCATAACTAAAAGGAGCAACAGCCCTATGAGCCGGACATTAAGGGGGAGATTTACTAAAGCAGGAGCATGTAAAATCTGGTGCAGCTCTGTAGAGAAACCAATCAGCTTCAGGGTAATATTGTAAAAGCTTAATCGAACAAACTGAAGTTAGAAGCTGATTGGCTACCAGAGAACTCTTACTTCCAGAAAACTTTTGCATATATTTGTCCAGATCTGTATGAATTCAGAATATATTTCAAACAGAAAGTCGACAGCACAAACAGGCTCAACAGGAAGCTCATTGGTCTGGGCCACTTACAACCAAGTAGTGATTTTACAATGGTCAGAAGACCCAGAGATGATGACAGCATCTTCCACGAAGAGCGAAGTGCGGTCTGACCTGTCCAACTCAAATGGGAAGCTTCCTGAAGAGGTAGAGGTAGTCCCTGCTCTTGTTATACTTCACTAGAACCTTTCCCTGTCGCTATCACTGTTCCTGATAGACAGGGTTCCTGTCCTTAACCTGTTCACTAGCATAAACTCAGGGGTCAGAGTCCTAAATAGGCTCTGCCTGACCTAAGATGGCCACCAGAGTTACATGGGGCATGTGCATCCAACTTGATCAGCCCAGTGACTGAGCAAATCATAGAGAAATATAGCGTTGATTAACTTCCTCTCCTATCTGCATAGCCGCTGCTAATAAGTGCCACCTCACATAATGAAGAATACAGACTGCATCTGTCTACATGCATGTACTGTACATCCTAAATATGTTTTCAGTATGTTTGGCATCATATCTATACAGTTTTTATGAGCAAAATCTTTTTGTGAACATATTGCAAAGTTTTCTTACTTGGAGATCATGCCAGTAACAACTCTTCATGTTTTGGGTTGACAGATAGGCAGCCCAACTAACTGACTGGATTTGCATGGGAGACTGACAACACTGCTAATTGTGAGGCAGTGGCTTTGTGTTGTCAAACTAGAAGTGTAAGTGCTGTACTTTACAAAAAATATTTTCCTTAGAAAACTGTATACAGGCCTAAAAGATACCTAAAAGTTGTTTTAGGATTTATTCACCCTTTTGTTTCACCTTCCCCATTGACTCCAAAGCATTATGCCAAAATGGCAAAATTTCACTGATACCTCCCAAATTCTATTGAAAATTAGGGGGAAATGACATTTCACAGTTTTGCTAATCCCCAGTGTTAGGAACACTTTTTTAAAGGTTCCATATAGCAACACATCTGGAGACGGCTAAAATAGGTTAATCATTTCTAATCTGAAAAGTGCACCAGAGCCAAGCTCAACAAATTCCCTACTGACGTAGATGGTGTTAGACCATTTCTTGACATAAGCTGATATACCTGCTGGCAAATTTCTGGCTTCCCTGTTTAATATGAGTCGACTTGATCTGTTTCCAGAGATTGTTACTAGATGTGAAGATACTATTAGTCACTTGTAGACAAGGGGCATTTATATAGGTTGCGAAAGAGGCAGACATGTTTGGTTAAGTATTAGCAGCTTCCAAGTATAGCCTTAAATTGTAATAAAAATGTCTTATAAAAGGTAGAAGGTTTACCTTACCATGTAGCCAAGAGATGTAACCCATGCAGGTATCTACCACAATGTACTAAAAGGAGAACCAAGTACCATTACTCAACTGTTATTGAATACTGAAAATAAAAATATAAAACTGTTATTGAAAATCATAATAAAAATAAAGCTGAACTTTGATAAAACCACCAAATAGGGCAAAGTCTTAGGATATGTGAGCTGGTGTGTCTCTACCTGGATGGGTGGGAGTAAATGGTTTAATTCCTACTGCTCCGGTGCCCACCCAGGGAGACTTTATAAGCGTGTGCACTCACATCCAGCGAGACCTGTTGTTTTTATACTTACCCCTATGTGTGTCCTGAGTAAGCCAACCAGCGGAATGACACACAGGGGCTCACTTATCTGAGATCATATATCATAAACCATTGGTTGGAAATATTGGGCCAACTGTATGTGTATATATATATATATATATATATATATATATATATATATATATATATATATATATATATATATATATATATACGATTATATGCGTTTGATTACATTTTGGCCATTTTTGTATATGTAATTTTCTTTTTTTATTTATGTACAATAAAATATGAATGTTTTATTCAATTGTTGTCCAATCTGCCTTTAAAGTACGACTTGGTGGGTTTTATTTTCTTTCAAAACATAAATTTATGGATGTGGCTTAGCGAGTGACCTTAATACTTATATTGGTTATAGGGATGGTCTTTGCAAGAATATATAATACAAAAGCAAGGCCCTCTAGCCCCCATTGATCTGTAGCTGCACCATGGGGTCGTAAAGTTTTCTGTTTTACTGTAACTTTCTTTCATTCTGTATTTACATTGCAACATCATTCTTTTTTTGTATTACTTACTTTGTATTTTATTTGTAACATCATTGCTTTTAAAGTTTTACCAGCTACGTTATATTTGGTTATTTTTGATTAATCGAAAATGTATTTTCTGTATAAATAAATTAGATCTTTATTTTTTAGCACGGTTATCATTTGTTATTAATTGGTTATAATTATTTATTGGTAATAGCCACACCAGCATTGGCTAGATTCTTATTCTAGGCAAAAGGTTGTAGGCACTTATTATATTTATCATCAAGTGAATAAGTGAGGTAAGAGAAATAGTCAAAACAAATGGTGCCCCTTTTGTGAGAAAGAGTTTTGAAAATTTGGGTGAATATTATTTCTTGTGCAGAAGACAGAACATTATTTACACCTTTCTTCATTTTAATGTCTGTCTGAAATACCTAGACTAGTAAGCTTTTTTTTAACTTCCATTTTTACATTTTATCTGTACTAATACTTTGATGAGACTGATTACGAACAGTAAAATTAAAATACAATTATACTTAGAGTAAATGACAAAATATCCTTACTGCTCAGTTGTGTCTATTGCAGGAGGGTGTCAATGTGAATAACAAGGGTTCTGAAAAAATTAGGATCTGTGCCTTTCTGCCAAAATGTAGTTCCAGTTGACTCTTGAATGAGATTAGGTCAAGACGCTTCACAATCTTTGTGAATGGAATGCACCTGTGGGCCTAAATCATACTGAATTATCTTGTTTGTATGAATCTGTCTTCTTTGTAATCTATTAACTGAAGATTGTAAACTTTGTAGTTAGACCTGTGAACACTAGCTATATTGTTGCTGCTATGAACCATATTATAAATAGTTGTGTCTCAATTAACTGCCTTCTTTACCTCAAGAACTATCTTTTTTTTCCAGTATCCAAGTTTGCTCTAATCTTTCTTGAGATAATAGAACTAATAGTCCTACTTTAAGCAATCTTTAACCACTTCCCTACCCGCCCATAGTAATATAACGCCCGCAGATGGGATCTCCCATCCTGGGCGGGCGTCATATGACGTCCTCCCATTCCCGGGAGTCTAGGGGGTGCATATGCCCACAGCGTCACTTGGGACCCGGTGCGTGTGTCCGGCACCCGCTATTGCCTGGGAACACAGCAGGACCGTGGATTTGTGTGTGTGTGTGCTGTCAGAGGAGAGAAGGCCAATGGTGTGTTCCCAGTACAGAGGAACACTGATCGGTCTCCTCCCCTTGTGAGTCCCCTCTTCCCACAATTAGAATCACTCCCAGGGAACATAATTAACCCCTGCAGCGCCTCCTAGTGTAAACCCCTTCCCTGGCAGTCACATTTACACAGTAATCAGTGCAATTTTATAGCACCGATCGCTGTGTAAATGTGAATGGTCCCAAAAATGTGTCAAAAGTGTCTGATATGTCCGTTAAAAAGGTCGCAGTCACAAAGAAAAAAAAAATCGCAGCTCGCCGCCATTACCAGTAAAAAAAAAAAAATGCCATAAATCTATCCCCTATCTTGTAGACGCTATAACTTTTGCGCAAACCAATCAATATATGCTTATTGCAATTTTTTTACCAAAAATATGTAGAAGAATACGTATCGGCCTAAACTGAGAATTTTTTATTTTTATTTTTTTAAATGGGATATTTATTATAGCAAAAAGTAAAAAAAAATTGTGTTTTTTTTTCAAAATTGTTGCTCTTCTTTTATTTATAGCACAAAAAATAAAAACTGCAGAGGTGATCAAATACCACCAAAAGAAAGCTCTATTTGTGGGGAAAAAAATTACGCCAATTTTGTTTGGGTGCAACATCACATGACAGCGCAATTGTGAGTTAAAACAAAGCAGTGCCGAATCGCAAAAAAGTGGTTTGGTAAGGAAATGAGCAAAATTTTCCGGGGCTGAAGTGGTTAAGAATATTTCAGAAAAGTCCACAGGGGTGGTTTAACTATTAATGAGTTTTGGAAAACTCCAGGCTGCTGGACTATAGTCAAAACAGGGAAAAGTTAAAATATTGTTCTGAAAGTAGTGAAAAGCAGCAATGGTAACAGGGTCAGTACCTGTCAACCCAATCATTGGCCAGAGATTAGCTACATCTGGGGGGATCATCTTAAGGTTGGGGACAACCGCTTAAGGTTGGGTCATTATTTCAGTGTCCAATATCCATAAGGATGGGTAACAGTATAAAGGAGGGCGTCTGAGTTTAGTAAACCCTACCAACTGACCCACAGAGAAGAGAGGATAGATAAATATGAGCCTGGGTGGTAAAATATATTCATGATTGGGAAGGTTGCACTGGAAAGACATTTTCTAAAAGAGATACATTCAAGCTTAAAGTATGGGAAGACCTGTGGTATGATCAACTCAAAAAGATGACACGCCCAAATGAAAGATGTAGAGTACATGGTTGCTAGAGTCAATGAGTAGGGCAGAGGAAGTGAGTGTTTTTACTTTGGGATTTTGTCAAGAAGGACGTTCCGGTGATCCAGTGGCATGTGGAAGACCTGCCAGCATAATCCCTATCCGAAGAGCTAACCGTCGCACACAGGTGCGCGTTAGCGCGAACGGGCGCGCGATAGTGGTAACGTACACACACGGGTGCGCAATGGCATGCCCAGAGGTCTATTTAAGGGAATCTGTCACTGTGCCTCCTTGCTGTCCAGTCTACAGTGTTTCCTGTGACTCTGCTACCTGTTACCAGTTGACTTGATTCCTGTCTACCTGGCCTGTTCCTGACAACATCTGTTTGCTGCCTGCCTCCGACCCTGGCCTGTCCGACTACCCTTCTGCCTCTTCTTTTGGATTGATTGCTGCCCGCCTGTTACTGACCCGGCCTGTACCTCGACTACCCTCCTGCTTCTGTTTGGTACCTGCTTTGCCCGCTAGTGTTTCCCCCGGCCTGTCTGACTCTGCCTGTGTTCCTGCCTGACTTCAGAGCACCTTCCTGCAGCCTGCCGATCCAGCCCTCCTGCTGTACTACAGGACACTTCCTCGCTGTCAGCTGTTTCAGAGTTCCTGCCAAGCTCAGGCACCTCCGTACCACTGCTGCTCCAGTGTTCCTGCCAGGTTCCTGTGCACCTCTTTGCAGCCTGCAGATCCTGTGCTCCTGCTGCACTACAGAACTCCTCCCAGCTGTCTGCAGTGTTCCTGTCACCAGTTCCAGCTTGCTGTTCCTGCCTGCCTGCCTTTCTTCAGCTACTCCAGAGGTCCGGACTAGCCCCGCACCTGCCATCTATCAGGCACTTGTGCCCCTCTGAACTCTTCAATCCCTGTCTCCACTACCAGGGGTCGAGTCAGAGACTTACAAGAGGCTGCTCCCTGCATTCTGGGCTCCAACACCAGGTACGTGACAGATTGAAATCAGAATTCCAAAAGTTGAAGATCTGCTTATCTGCCTCCTTCCCTCCCATTGGTGCCACATTTGCCACCTTTTAGGGGGAAGGAGGGGAGAGCAGGCGTCTGTTTTTGACAGGTACCCATTTTCAACGTCCAAGAGTTCTTACTGTGGCAATATCACTCAGATGTTCTGCCTCCCTCCTCCTACCCCAACCACTGGGCCATTCAGAAAGCACAGCACGCTATGCTCATGCAAAGTAGGGAACTGGCTCTGAAGCCTCAAGGCTTCCCTACCAGTTTCCCTTACAGGCAACAGTATAAAGGAGCAGCAGCACCCAAGTGCCGATGGAAACATTGGCTGGGGTGCCAACATCACTGGCATCCACGACAGGTAAGTGTCCTAATATTAAAAGTCAGTAGCTACAGTATGTGGCTTGGTACAATTCAGGAGGGGGGAGCTGCTCTCTTGTCCCCCCCCCCTCTTTTTCTGAGGCCTGCCAGGTTGCATACTCGGATAAGGGTCTGATATGGATTTTTGAGGGGACCCCCACTTCACTCTAAAATTAGCACTTTTGATTATTAATTTTCGTGTCCCATAGACTTTACCGGTGTTTGCGTGTTAAAACTGGATGTGAACCGAACCAGGGGGTGTTCGGCTCATCTCCAACCACCAGTAATTAACTAATTAACACTGGAGAACATAAGATTGCATGGAGAGATTAATCCGCTGGCACAGAAGCTGAAGGATGCAAAGAGTAAAGGTAGATGCATTGTGTGCATCTTCTAGCCAGGAGCAGCTGGTACAATTTCCACATACCATAGATAATAGAATGACTGATTTGAGTATTTCTAAATTCAACAGGAAATTAGAGTATATGCTAGTTTGAACAAGTCATCGGAAGGTGGGGGCTCATTCAAAATTGCCCCTATATCTTGTGAGCAGACAGAAAAATTTGCTAATCCAGTTGTAGCCATTGAATGTTCTCTATCTAAAACAAAGCCTTTTGGTCAGAGATGCTATACAACTCTAGAAAAGATAAAATTGTATGTATGTGGACTATTTGGCTACATGGCTTGATTTTCTCGATCCTGTCCTGGATAGGTAGTAAAACAAAATCCATATAGGACAATGAGAGGTGATTTTGAAGTGTGCTCAGCATGCTTCGGGACGTGGCATACGGAGACATCGCCAGGTGGCTTCAAACTCCTTACCTATATAAGAACTGTCGAACGGCAAGCCAGGCATTCGGTGGTTTGTTTTAGTTGATAACAGGGAATTTTTTGGGTCCAGCAGTGCAGCTATGCTGTAATTGATGATGGAGCTATATCAGGGGACATTGTTTTTTTCACAATGTACCCCATACTCATTCACGTGGGGGGCCAGGATTTGGGGATCCCCTTGTTAAAGTTGTTGTAAACCCTTACAAACAACTTTGACCTACAGGTAAGCCTAGATTAAGGCTTACCTGTAGGTCCAAGAAATATCTCCTAAACCTATACGGTTTAGGAGATATTTACAAAAAGACAGCCACTGCTGTCTACGGCGCATGCGCCGTAGACAGCGGCACGCAGGCGCACTGGGCAGGCCGCAGATCTGGATTTTTGAGGGGACCCCCACTTCACTCTAAAATTAGCACTTTTGATTATTAATTTTCGTGTCCCATAGACTTTACCGGTGTTTGCGTGTTAAAACTGGATGTGAACCGAACCAGGGGGTGTTCGGCTCATCTCCAACCACCAGTAATTAACTAATTAACACTGGAGAACATAAGATTGCATGGAGAGATTAATCCGCTGGCACAGAAGCTGAAGGATGCAAAGAGTAAAGGTAGATGCATTGTGTGCATCTTCTAGCCAGGAGCAGCTGGTACAATTTCCACATACCATAGATAATAGAATGACTGATTTGAGTATTTTGAGTATTTCTAAATTCAACAGGAAATTAGAGTATATGCTAGTTTGAACAAGACATAGTATGCTATGCATACTAGCTCATTATGCCTTTGCCCTGCAGGTTGATTTTTTTTATAAGTGCCTTTACTTCCTCTTTAAAGGAGGTTTCCAGATTCCAATAAGATTCCTGAAGGCTCCACTGCTGGTTTCTCTTAGTTGCAATGGCAGTGGCAGCACCTGCACCCGAGCCGATGGACCGGGGGGTGTCCTTAATAGAAGTCAGCAACTACATTATTTGTAGCTGCTGACTTTTTAAAAAATAAATTTGATACTGGAACTCCGCTTTGCAACCAGCTATTTACTGCACCCTGATTGGGCAAAGCTGTGCCCATTTAGGGCTTAGAATCCACTATGTTCTCCATTCAAGTGAACAGGTGATGTTTGGGCTGAACTTATGCTTGGCCCAAACTGTTCACCAAACTATACTCACTGGTCCTCTAGTGAAACTTCTCTTAGCTGGTGATGTCCACTCTTCAAATGGGTACAGCTGGTAGTTGCAGTCCTCAGAACAAGATACAGAGGCAGCTTGGCACCAGGGGAGGAGACAGGCAGCAGTCAGCAACAACCTGGCAGCAGGGATCAAATCAGCAGGCAGAGCAGGTCAAGGAGGCAAGCCACAGTCAGTGACAGCTGGGCAAAGCAGTAAAAAGGCCAATGACAGAATAGTCAGGTGAACAGAGTTGAGGCAGGAGCACTGACCACCACGGATACTAAAGCACCTTCTTGAAAATGCCTAGAGCCAGGCTCAACTTCTCCTGTACGTGTGTGCCACAATTTCTATTCATTCCCATGAACAGGTTGTACCACAATCCCAAAACCTAGATAAGATGCCCTGGAGAGTTACAACTTCATGGGGACTTTTTTGGATGCAAGTGCTCACAAAAATTGTTACTCTTCAAGATTAACTCATCTCTATTCCTAGATTAATTGTCATAGACTTTAGTGTATTTTCCGCTTGTTCGTTTGCTAAGTGAATTTAGCAGCTTTCAAAGATACCCTAATCAAAGCTTAATTTTATTCTATCTCACACCCTTTCAATCCAAACCTATCCTAGGACACTGAGCAAGAAATAGGATTAGGCCATAGTTCGAATTTCATCCGTTTCAGCAGCAACCAGCCAAGATTTGAACCATATATGGGGGGGTGAATTTACCCATGTGGATTGATCAATCAAACTGCCAGATTTTACATGTGATTATCAATTGCAGCTGTTTAAAGCCGCTAGCAATAATCACTGTCTTCTTCCAGGTGGGGCAACTTCCCCTGCCTCCCTGCCGGGAGAAGACAATGGCTCGGCAGAAGGGATTCCCCTGTTCCCTGCCCCATGGTTGCAGAAAATAAATTTGCTTATATGGCTGGCCTATGTGGAATTTCTTTTATATCAGTTGGTTGGAATGTTTTCTTTTATTTGCATATTTTGTAAATGTCAAATTGGCTAATATCTTTTGATTAGATCAGAACCGTGACCATGTAAAAAAATTGTGAATTTAAAAAAAAAAAAAGTAAAATCATTAAAAAGGAGCTCCAGGCTCCTTTAGAAAAAAAAATACAAATACTGTAGTTGCTGACTTTTATTATTAGGATACTACCTGTTCAGGCATCCAGTGGTGTCCTCACCCTTTAATTGGCTATCGGGTGCTGTTGTCGCCATCTTAACTAAGGGAAACCTACTGCGCATGTGTGAATTGGACACAGTTTTCTGGGATATAAAGTGGAGAGGACCGAACTTCTTGCTTAATTTGCCCCCATAAAAAGCCAAATGTGGCATTGAAGGGGGGGAGGGGATGGAGATTGCCCTTTTGGGTGGAGCTCCGCTTTAACTATGTGCCTTATCATGTCGCGTGTATCTTTCTGCTTCTGATCGCATTTTATAGTACACATAGCAACAAATGGGTTAATGCAGATAAACTCACAAAGAATGCTTAAGATTTTATAACTTTGTAGAGTCAATTGGGACTGTGTTTATATTTGGGGCTGGCTTGGTGTGATTTCTTTTCCTTTAGTGCTGCCTTGGGTAAACTTTGCAATGAAGTTTAAGTATGGGGTTGCCTGAGAAGACAAAGGAGACTTTTTATTTTGTATATTTCAAATGTTCCTACAAGAACTAGAGATTAGGTACTAGCGGTCATAAAATATATTTTATAATTAAATAAAATGCATCCGCAACTAATCTATTGTGTATTTGGTTTGCTTTTACAAAAGCAGTGAGAAGAATGTGTTCACAATTCAGTTAACTTAAGGCTGACAAAACAATAAATGCAGTTATAGATATGTAGGTGAAAAGTAAAATAAAAAAAGTAAAAAAAGTAAAAAAGTAAAAAGTGACAATGTGACCTAGCTGTGTTGCTTAAAGCTGAAGTATTGGTATGGTCTTCTTGCACATTTACATTGGTCCATCTTGGACCAATGTAAATATGGATGTGCCATACCCGAATAATCCTTGTAGAAGCCTAAAATCACTGTAGTGCACACTGTTACATCAGTGATTGTGCTGGCCTTTGGGTCCTACTCCAAGTAGCTGCTGTGCTACTTAAAGTGGTTGTAATGCATTTTATGCATGGAGGTAAAAGAAAACTTCATCATGCAGCTCCCCCCCCCCCCTCCTCTAATATTTACTGTACTTGAGCCTGATCTCTTTCCAGCAATTTGAACAAGGGCAGTTGCTGTCTTGGCTCTCTGCCTACTCAATGGCTCCCGCTGCTGTCAATCACAGCCAGTAAAAAGTTTTTTGTTCCTCAAATGTGGGTGACAGTTGCCACCATCCCCAATATTGTGGACATTGTTATAGACCTCTTATGGGATTTTGTCAGCAACCAAACATATAGACATAGAAAATTGTATAAAAATATTTTTTATTATTACTATTAGATAAAAAGGGCCAGTGACAATGGCCTCTTCTTAAAAGTAAAGTGTTACATTACACATTTACAAAGAAGAACAAAGGTATTCAATAATGTCAGACTTAAACTAAACAGACAATGGTACAACCAGTTGCAATCCCACAGATTTATATGACAATACCACAGCCTGTTTCAACTGGAAGAGTCCAATGCGTTTCGAACATGCATTGCATAATGTTCTTCATCAGGGAAGTACCACACTAAAAAATAATTACATTTTTGTTAAAAACAAAGGTGTTCAAATACTGTTTTTACCAGAATTTTTAAAATAAATATGACCTTTTCCAACTTACATCATAAACATCTACATGTTTACCTGTGATCCCTTGAGGAGTCCACTAGGAATTCATTTTGTGGCAAAGAGAAAGGGAAATAAATGTACCCAACTGCAGCAAAGCTGAATGGAGACACATGTCCAATCTATAAAAGTAGGAGGAGGGGGGAACCATACAGCTATTTGAATTTTCTATGGTTGTTAATCCAAAAAATAAATATATACAGTACTAAAAGGGGATATCATCCATTCTAATCCGCTGAGTTGCAAACTCACCATAGGCCCCACCTCCTCATATCCTGCCTCATATCCTTACTAAACCATCCATTCACACTATCAACCCAGAAAAGACTGCCACTATCTTCCCATACTATCCCATATCCTTACCCTATAGTTCATTTGTTCATCTAACACCTTCCCCTCCCTTCCCACATCGATCTGATCCCCCTATTAGAAAAAAACACATCCATCCATCAGCAATTTTAACCAGGGAAGACCAGATATCATGTACCTCCCATTCTGCACACATAAAGTGTGAGCCTTTAAAACTACTAGTATAGATAGTATTAGTCCTGACTAGGGAATTCCGAACGTTATGGGCCGTTCGCACCAAATTCGTGTGGCGCTCACGGCCCACAATGCACTGCGATGGCGCAGTGCATTGCTGGCTCATGATTGGCCAAGCATGAACTGTGACCCTGCATGTTTGGCTTGGCATCACAACGCCGGCAGCGAGGAGAGCCATGATTGGCCACAGGCAGAATGCCTGTGGCCAATCATAGCTCAGGCTGTGTAGTACACGCCCCACACTATATAAGGCCGCCAGCGCGGCGGCCTTGTGTAGTGTGTTGGCATCTGTAGCAGTTAATGGGTGTTCTGTGTACCTTCAACACAGTATACACCGATCGTTATCGGCCGATTTTTCGTTCTTGCTCTTCTGTAGTGGTTGTTGTCTGCATGCCCTGACCGCAGTATACACCGCTATATTCACCTATATATCTAGCGATATATCTATCTTTTATAATAGAGCTGTCAGTCAGTGTTAGGAGATTGTGCGTGCTGTCTGCGTGCTCTGAACGCAGTATACACTGCTATATCCACCTATCTAGCTAAATATCTTGCTCGTTTTAAATAGAGCTCTCAGTCAGTGTTAGGAGATTGTGCGTGCTGTCTGCGTGCTCTGAAAAAGACGGACGGCAAAACAAATTATACAGGGGTGATAACCCTTCCCTATGTTTTCCAAAAAGCTTAAAAATAGTTTTTTTGACTGGAGCTACACTTTAAAAATGTACCAGTTGAAAATTACAAACTTACAATCTTGTTTGCACCGCCTGTATACTGCTGTTCTGAGTATATAGGGCCTGGGGGCCACACATATTTCCTTTTTTTAATATGGGTTACAGGGTTCCCCTTAATATGCGTACAAGACCCAAAGGGGCTGGTAATGGGCAGGGAGGGCTACCCATTCCATTTTTCTCAATGATTTTCAACCATATTGCAGGAACCAGATATAACATTAAAACCGCAAGCAGCTTTAAATTACGTTATTTCCGTTAAATGTCATTTTGTGCAGGGACTGTTCTAAACACCGCAAACACGTGGCACTTCACAGGCATACTACAGACACCCCCAGGCACCATATTTAAAGGAATATTTCACTTTTTTTTCATTTTAATCGTCATTAAAATCAGTGCTCCCGCCAAAACGGCCGTTTTTAAAAGTTTTTTTTGCATTGACCCATGTCCCCTGGGGCAGCAGCCAGGTCCCCAAACCCTTTTTAGGACAGTATCTTGCATATTAGCTGTTAAAATTAACACTTTTAATTTCGAACGTTCGAGTCCCATAGACTTCAATGGGGTTCTAACGTTCGTACGAATTTGGGGTCCGTTCGAAAGTTCTGGTGCGAACCGAACCGGGGGGGGGGTGTTCGGCTCATCCCTAGTCCTGACTTTTACTTTAATTCTGCTTACTGAGCATGCCCAGTTTGTGTACATTCTCAGCATGTCTTAGTGTTGGAATGAATGAACTCCCATGCACGGGAGTAACATCATCCTGTGCCAGCTAATCAACTTGGCCAAAGACCCTAGGGAGCTAGGAAGAAAATGTTGGCACCAGTGGGGGGGGGGGGGGGGGGGGCTTGTGCATACCTTATAACTGTAACAAATGCCAGTATTTGTGGACTTTGCTTCCACTTTAAAAAAATACAAACAACTACCTTAATGTGTGTTCCCTGGTGGCTCCAATGTTTATGATCAAAATAACATTGACATTTTGGAAAAAGGAAAACTCTTAAATCATTCAGAAGAATTTTAAAAACTGTACATCAGTATGAAAGAAGAAAACGAGTTGAAAATGTGCCTTTAGTTATGGATGATCCTGATTGTCACAGATCACCGATCAGCTTGGTCTGCAGTTTTGTGGCAGACTGTATGCCCAGTGCAACTGGTTTATGTCATTTAGGGAAGGGTAGATATACAGTTTCAGTTCACCAGTTTTAAAAAGTAAAAAGGCATTAAAAATGCAGATGGATCTGTGGTTTTAGGACATAAAATAGTGAGGCAATAATGTCAACTTAGCAAAGTGTGTTATCTGAATGCATCAGACAAATAGCCAGTGAATAGTGCAGCATAAAAACCTTTATAATCCGGTTATGAATAATAACACCATATAAAACACATAATATAAATATGGAGTAAATGATCTTTATGATCTTTGGGATTAGCAACAATCACTCATACACATAACAATTTGTGAAATTACAAGATATAAAACATATATGTAAGATATGAAAAAAATCCTCAAAATTGGCATTATTAGTCCATAAACATAGTACATACAACCACTCCATAGATTGTGATCATCACACTGTGCAGCAATACAACAAACTTAATGATTCAGGTGGGAAAATCCCTGTGTCCTGACAGTTAGTGAATGAACAGGCAACATATCTGCTTACCAGGATTCCATGACCCTCTATAAATGATTGCTTAAATGCTCTTGTGAAATAAACTCTAAATGCCCAGCATGGTCTCCACTTTTTAACCATATGGAACCAGGCTCACTAGAGAACCAAAATAAAAGAAAGTGCCTCATATAGTGTAGTTATGTAGTAGATTTAACCACTTCAGCTCCAGAAGGTTTTACCCCCTTCAGTTGAGGCTGGTGCTCAATTTTTTTTTTTGGGGGGGGGGGGCGCAAACAAACTGAAAAATTCAGGAAAATACTGAAAAAATCCATCAGTTGCAGCCTCACTGTGCCCATCAAATGCAGCCACTGTGCCATCAATTGCAGCCACTGCCCATCAAATGTTACCACTGTGCCCATCAAATGCAGGCACTGTGCTATCAATTGCAGGCACTGTGGCCATCAAATGCTGCCACTGTGCCCAGCAAATGCTGCCACTGTGCCCATCAAATGCTTCCACTATGCTATCAAATGCCAACAGTGTGTCCATCAAATCTGCCACTGTGCCCATCAAATGCTGCCACTGTGCCCATCAAAAGTTGCCTCTGTGATCCTCCTGCTTGCCGTCTTATCCTATCTCGGTGGCGGGTCAGGCAGAGGTTGACGGTGGAAAGCTGTGGGACCTTGCAGTGGCGAGCTGTGTCCTCCATGCGTCTCCTCCCCTCCTCCTGATAGATGTTCAATAGCAGCACCTGTCTTTTCAGCCAATCCAGTGACGGGTAAAAGACCCACACTGCCTGAGTGGTGGAGAGACTATAGTGCTAGAAAAAAGAATATTCATTCGCTTTTCTAACACACCTGGGTGGACACTGAGTGCAATGCTTTGCTCTCCAAGTTCACCTTTCTTGAAGCCTATTAGAACCTATGGCTCTAATCAGGTGCTTCAAAAATACATCCCCCCGCCGCTGTAATTCAGGCGCCCATCGAAAAAGGGGCCGGATGCCTAAATAGGGGTTGGTGGAGGCGGCCTTGGATAGATTCCTGCAATGCATGAATCTATTCATTATACATGGGGGGGTGACTGGAGAGAGGAGGCTGAACCCGTGAACCCTCAATGGACAAGGCACCCCTGCCCCCCTTCCTGACCAGGCCATTTTTTACGATAAGGCACTGCCTTGTTTTACCTGACAATTGTGCCGCCATGCGACACTGTACTCCAATAAAATTGATGCCCTTTTTTTACCACAATTAGAGATTTCTTTTGGTAGTATTTAATCACCTCTGCGGTTTTTATTTTTTGTGCTACAAACAAAAAAAGACCAACAATTTTGAAAAAAAAAAACAGTCTGCTATAAAACACATCCAATATTTTTTTTTTTAATGTAATTTCTTCATCAATAAAGGCCAATTTGTATTCTGCTAGACATTTTTGGTAAAAAAAAATCCCAAAAAGTGTATATTAATGGATTTACACAAAAGTTATAGCGTCTTCAAACCATGAGATATATTTATGGACTTTTTATTTTTTTATTGTTTTCACTGGTAATGGTGGCGATCAGCGATTTTTAGTGGGGCTGCTACATTGCAGCAGATGAAGCTGACAGATTGCCTCAAAAGTTGGTGATTTGTCTAATAGTTTTGTCACTATTTGCTCCTGCATCATGATCCAAAACATCTTCTGTTTAGCTGTTACAAAGGAGATTTTTATCCATGACCCTGCAGGGCTTGTTTTATTTCTATTCTCTTGTGAGCTTGGTTCCACTGGGTGCAATAAATTCTGTATTAAATAGGGAGGATATAACTGACAATTGTACAACAACTGAATGGCTGAAATATAAAACAAACAATCAATGGTGAGTGTGCCACTGCCATTGAATATTTTAGAAATATGCTTCAATGTCACGTTGAATACAAATTCATCGGGGGGCGTGGCCGACAGCGGAAGAAGAGGGACGCGTTCGAGAGGAGCTCCGCTGGCGCCTCTCGCAATCCGGGTCCATCCTCTCTCCGGATCCGATTTGGGAGCCCGCTGGACCACCCATCTCCCCTGCGGGACACCTCTCCTTCGGGCGGTGGCGGTATTTGGCCGGTCTCGGCATCATACACCGGCCCGCGGCCGCGATCTACACCACAGGCCGGGCGCCGCCATCTTGCGGCCTACTCAGTCCCCGCGGCCGCCGGACGGCGGAATCCGGGCCGCCCTTCGGCCATCCAGGCACCACACAGCACCGCTCGACCCTCGGGGCCCCCCGCTGGAGGACGGGAGCCGAGCTTGAGGACACAGGAGCAGCAATCAGCTCAGAGGTTAGTGAGCTGTATTCCGGCGGCCATCTTGCTACACCCAGGATCTCCTGTCTGGCTCCCCTACAGCACCAGTACTACTGTCCCCAGGGGAAAGGACATATTACCCCACCACAGCGGAGACTGGGCTCCCCTGGAAGGTCCTCTACCTGCCCCACGGTCACCTCCACACTTTGGGTCTGAGGCCTTGGCCCAGCCGGCGGCCATCTTGGCCCACCCAAGCCCTTCAACTACACTCAAAGGCTTTCGTTCGCCCTTCTACCAACCTGATTTATGCCTTAAACATCTCTACTAGGTCGCTTGCGCGGCTCTCCAAGATGGCGGATGTTTAATCCGTGAGTTCTGGTCCCGTCCCGTGATCCGCGGCCCCTGTAACGCTAACGCTAGCACAAGATTGATCCAGGGGCAAGCCTCCGACCCTCCTCATCCCTCCCAGGCACTTCATGGGAAAAATCGGGGATCAGCGATCGGCGTATCGTCCCCCGCAGCCCTCCTCCAATATGGATCGCTTTCTAACTAGGCCCTTATCCCCGGCCCCGATCACGCAGGGGGATCCGAAGGACTATGTCAGTGCGCTTATGGCGGAGGATTCCTCGCAGCGGTCACCCCGACAGCCCCCGCCTTCCCCCCCTCCGCAGGCCCTTACACCGGAATTGATGGATCTCAAGCTCCAGGCCCTGGCGCAGCAAGTTACCAGGGACATAGCCCAGGAGATGGGGAGGATCTCCAGAGAACTTAGGGGGGAAATAGATGCCCTAGGGGAACGCACGGCGACCCTGGAAACAAAATTTGACAAGACTCTGCATTATGTGCAGGCCCTTGAAGAGGAAAACGCTACTCTTAAAAATTCCGTCTCCCAGCTACAACTCCAACAGGAGGATCTCGAGAACAGGGAACGATGCCAAAACCTCAGGATCCGCGGTGTCTCTGAGAAGATAGCTGACAATAACATCAGGCCGTATCTTCTAGGCCTCTTCAACACTCTGGCCCCGGACATAGTGGACATAGACTGGCGCCTGGACAGAGCCCACAGGTCCCTGGCTCCTAAACCCCCTGCGGGGGTCAGACCCCGGGATATAGTGGTGCGTTTCCACTTCTATGAAAGCAAGGAGGCCCTGACCAAGGCTACACGCAACAGGTCCAGCATCGAGTACAAGGGGGATAAGATTCAACTGTTTAGTGACCTTTCTCCCATCACATTGGCCAAGCGTCGCTCTCTTAGACCCATCACATCCCACCTTCAGGAGCTCAAGGTCCCTTATTATTGGGGCTTTCCCTTCCGTTTGAGTGTCACCATGGAGGGGGCCCAGCACACCCTGCGGGACCCCCAGGAGGGGGAGGCTTTTCTCAAGAAGCTGGGCCTTCCCCCGCTCCCTGCAGAGTTTGACCAAGCTCCTCCGACTACCCCGAGACACAGCTCTCTTCCTCCCAGGATCTGGACCCCGGTGAGAGGAAGAGGATCAAGGGCCTACTCCACACCCCAACGCTCTCAACGCTCCAGACCCCCCACCTGAAGACCTGTCGGGGTCCCCTCGGGATTTGCCCACTTCATTCCTTTTTGTTGCCTCACGCGGGGGGTTGCGACCTTCTTGACGGTCTCCCCCCCCCCCGTGGAGTGAGGTATGCCTCTACAGTTGGCTTTCGGCCCTGCGCGGATCCACCGCTAGTTCAGAGATCCCAGTTGGGCTGTTTTTTCTACGGTTCTGTTCTATACTTCAGTTTATGTTTGCTTCCCTCGGCTACTGACTTTGTTACGGAGGACATGAGGAGCCCTTACTACGCCACCGACCTCTCTGGATCGTCGGGGCGGGACGTCACGGACCCCCTTCCATGTTGGGAACTGCCATGCTCCCCACCAAGTCCTTGGGCTGCGGCCAAGGACCCCTGAGGGGTTTGACTCTCTCAGGTTTTTTTTTGCTGATTTTTCTTGTTTTTTTTAGGCCGTCCTGGCCTTATGGTTGCTCCGCATCACTATGTTCAGTGGCCCCCTTTTTGGGCCTGCACGCGTACCCCCTTTTTTGGGGACTGATATGTGTTTTCCTTTTTTCATATTATTGCTCTGATGTCTTCTTGGTGTTTTGGTTTTTATTTTTAATTTTTAATTTTTTATTCTTATTTTTTGTTTTTTATTTTTTTTTCATTTATTTCTCTGATTTTATTGCTTTTATTGGGGTTTTTCCTCTGATCCATTTGCCGATAACTGTTATGTGCATTTTATGTCTATATATGTCTTTGGGTGTTTCCTTCCATGTTGCAACTAACTCTATTGTAAGCAATATCTGTTTTAATTATAATGTGCTGATAGGCGGGTTGGGGCCCCTCCCTGGCCCCCTTTTGAGCCGTGTTGTGTCTGGGCCTCCGCCCTTTGACCTGCATGTTCACTGGCCTGACAGCCCCGACGCGACATGGCTTTGAAACTGGTCTCCTATAACGTAAAGGGCCTGAATTCCGTCAGGAAGAGATGGCTGGCCTTGAGGGAGTTTAGGGCCTCCGGCGCGGATGTGATATTAGTCCAAGAGACGCACTTCCGGGCCGGAGGCTCATTTAGATTCACATCTAAACATTTTCCGGTGTCTTATGTGGCATCGGACCCCTCGGGGAAGGCTGGAGTAGCAATTTTAATAAAAAACTCATGTCCTTTCCAGGTTAGGTCCTCTCAAGTGGATCCTCATGGTCGTTATATTATTTTGCAGGGATCCTATCTCTCTAATCCTATGACGATCATGAACGTCTACGCCCCCAATTCAGGCCAGGTGAAAATTCTCACAGATGCCTTGGCACGTCTGCATAAGCTTTCTACTCCCTTTACAGTTCTAGGGGGGGACTTTAATGCTGTGCTCTCTCCCGCCCGGGACAGACGATCTCTATTTAATCTCACTCCTCCCCCGGCCTCTCACACCCTGGCTACCTCCTTTAGGAAACTTATTCGTACACACCACTTGTTCGACGCTTGGCGGCTGAAACATCCCTTGGGTAGGCAATACTCATTTTACTCCCCTCCTCACAAGATGTTCTCTCGCTTGGATTATTTTTTTATTACGGCCCCCTTGATATCTCACGCAGTGTCCTCTGACCTGGGTGCGATAACCTGGTCGGACCATGCCCCCTTGACTCTAGATTTATGCCTATCTGCTGCTTTCCCCAAGAAATGTCACTGGAGACTCAACGAGTCCCTGCTCAAGCACCCTGAAACCAATGCTAAACTCGAAGCGGCCCTGACCGAATATTTTCTCCTGAACAAGGGCTCCGTGCCCAGCCCATCCACCCTCTGGGAGGCCCACAAGGCCTTCTTCCGGGGGCAATGTATTGCTCTCGGTTCTCGAAGGAAAAAAGATGCAGCTCTCTTGAAAACTTCTTTGCTCCTAGAACTTCACAGAGCAGAAAGGGCTCTGTTGCGCTCCCCCACGGTGGATCGGCTGCGCACGGTCACAGGCCTGCGGAACCGTATTAAATCCCTAGACATGTCTCACGTAGACAAATCAATCCTGTGGGCTAAACAGAAGTTCTATGAGTACTCGAATAAGCCACACAGGATGTTGGTTTCTAGACTTAACCCTAGGCCTTATCACGCCTTCCCCGACCACATCAAACTCCCTGACGGGTCCCCCACTTTCTGCCCCCAGACAATGACCCAGGTGTTTGGCGACTTCTATAACAAACTCTATAATTTCCTAACCCCCGCACAACATCCAACTTTTGATTTGGCTGCTTTTGAGGAGTTCATGTCGGGCCTGAAGCTCCCCCAGTTGTCAGATTCGGATCTGCATATCCTAAACGCACCCGTTACAGAGGATGAGGTGGATAACACTGTTAAGGCTCTCCCCTCCCACAAAGCCCCAGGTCCGGATGGCCTCCCATACTCCTATTACAAACATTTCCTCCCCATCCTGTCGCCTCATCTAGTGACCCTGTATAACTCGCTGCTTCTAGGTAAGTCACCTCACCAACATTTTCTTCACTCCTTCATCACGGTCATTCCTAAACAGGACAAGGACCCGACCCTACCAAGACAACTACAGACCTATAGCCCTTTTAAATTCAGACTACAAACTATTTACAAAAATCCTTGCAAACCGTTTGTCCCAATTCCTGACGAAGCTCATAGACAGAGACCAGGTGGGCTTCGTTCCAACCAGGCATGCGGGTGACAACACCCGGCGAACTATAGACCTAATTGACATGCTGAACAGGGTTCGTCGCCCCACCCTGATTCTCAGTCTGGACGCCCAAAAGGCGTTTGACCGGTTAAGCTGGCCCTACATGTTCGCGACCCTCACTAGATTTGGCTTGCGGGGACCCTTTCTCTCCGCGCTACAATCCCTATACTCCAACCCCTCTTCCCAGGTCCGATTAGTGTCCTTCACCTCCCACTCATTCCCTATGACAAATGGGACGAGACAGGGCTGCCCTCTCTCCCCGCTCCTCTTTATACTCTGCCTAGAGCCCCTGGCAGAGGCTATCAGATCTCACCCTGATATCAAGGGGGTGCCCATGCGGCAAAGGGAGTATAAATTATCTTTATTTGCGGATGACGTCCTCCTTACTCTAACCAGTCCCCACATTTCCCTCCCTTCCCTTCATGCCCTACTCACTCAATTTAGTTCCCTGTCGGGCTATAAGGTCAACACGGCAAAGACGGAGGCCCTCCCCCTCCATGTTCCCCCGGAGGAACTCCTGCGTCTACAAAATACATTCCCCTACCGATGGTGCACATCGTCCCTCAAATATCTTGGGGTTCAGCTAACGACTTCCTACTCCGCCCTTTACCTGACCAATTACATCCCTCTGTTTAAGTCTATCAACAGTATGTTATCTCGATGGACCTCCCTTCCCCTGTCCTGGATAGGCCGAATTAACGTGCTGAAAATGTCCATCATGCCAAAACTGTTATATTATTTTGAAACCTTGCCTGTCCGTATCCCGATGTCACAGATTAAGTTGCTTAAGCGCTGGTTCTTGAAATTTATTTGGAACGGCAGGGCCCATAGAGTGGCTGGTTCGGTGGTTTTTGCCCCCAAAGATCAGGGGGGCATGGGTGCACCGGACGTCTACAAATACTATCTGGCATCTCATTTGCGCCCGATAGTGTCTTGGTCTTGCCTGAGACCTCCGAATCGCTGGACGGAGATTGAGATGGGTTCTCTATATCCGACCCATCCTTGCTCCTTGGCGTGGTCGCCGGGGACAATGGGGGACCCCGGGCTTCTGGATCTATGCCTGGGTCCCATGTTGTTCACGCTTAGACTGTGGCGTTCCTGCTCTTCCAAATTTGCATTGTCATCACCCTGTCCCCCCCTCTCTAATGTGCTGTTTAATCCTTTAGTTCCTGACAGTCTATCGCATGTTCGTATGTTTCCCTGGGCTAAAGAGGGGTTGTTCCAACTCCGCCACTTCGTTCACCCTGTCACGCGTAAACTTAAGCCCTTTTCGGCCCTCCAAACCGACAGTCAACTCCCAAACCACATGCGGTATTCCTACCTCCAGATAACTCACTACTTTTCAACTCTTTCCCCCTCTCTCTCCCTCTCCACACCGATGCCTTTTGAGCTGCTCTGCTCCCAGGGCCCCTACCAAGCAAAGCTTATCTCTAGTATTTACCATATACTCCAGCAGAGGTCCTCTCTCACTGCCCTATCCCACTCCTACATGGACAAATGGACGCAGCTCCTTAATCGACAAATCACTCTCCCGCAATGGTCCAGAATTTGGTCCTCCACCTCTAAAATTTCCAGATGTGTGGCACAGAGAGAGACAGCATATAAAGTCCTACTGTTCTGGTATAGGACCCCCGAGGTTATTCATCGGTATGACGCCTCTCTTTCTCCCATGTGCTGGAGGTGTGGGAGGACCAAGGGTACGCATTATCATATCTTTTGGCAATGCGCTCTAATTACTCCTTTCTGGTCCATGGTATCTCACATGCTCCAGCAAATTTTTGACACCCCCATTCCATTGGATCCTGTCCACCTTCTCCTAGGCCTTCCCTTCCCGGAGTTGGGGAAGGCAGCTAATAAATTAGCTTCCTATGTGCTGCTTGCTGCTAAAAGAGCTATCCCCTCTAATTGGTTGTCTACTCAGCCCCCAACCCAGACTCAGCTGATACAAACCGTCGGGGACATACGCAGGATGGAACATTTGACGGCTATGGTGGAGGATGGGATTGACCGGTTTGGCGTGATCTGGGCCCCCTGGGATGCCTCGATTTTTGGGCTCCCACAGGTGCCCTTGGTACCCCTAGCCACCCGGTCGGTGTCCGTCCCCTAGTGTTCCCTGACCTTCTCGCTCCCCAATGTTTTGTATCTTGTCGGTACTTCAAGTCTGTTTCTGTTGGCCCAACGGCCATTTGAAGCTTACCTTACCTCCTGTGGAAATTTATAGTGGTATGTAGCCCTCTTTTGTCAGATATTAGTCACGTTATTGAAGCATCTGCTCAAGACCCCAACCCCTGCATTAAGACATATGTGTTGTCTCTCAGCCTTTTATTTTCATAAGGTTTTACGTAATACTTTTCTGTTGTTTATTTCCTTTCTGCATTTTATTTTGCTTTGTTTTCTTTTAGTTATCTATTTTTATCCTTCCATTGCTACTGTATATCTGTAGTCACCGTGAGGTTATATCAGTCTCTCTAATAAGGTATGCACCAGATTTTCTTTGAATATTGTCAGTTCTGTATCTTTTCATTTTCTGTAAAAAAATTCTCTCAATAAAAATTACAATTTAAAAAAAAAAAAGAATACAAATTTATCTGAAGCAAGGTACATTATATTACAAATTGTTCATACCAAAAGGCAGGTAGAAAATGTTCATTTTTGAAGATTGTTTGCTCTTAGGGCTATCCATTCTCAAATATTTTATATTACTAACTGTACTTAATAAATAACCTGTCTTCACTGGATGAGTATTTAAAGTTAAACTATTGAACACATTAATATTTCCTTATGTTTTCTACATTTTTCATTTGCACATGCTACATGTGATAAGATAAGATAACAAAGTCTGTAGGAGGAGAAAAAAATCAATGACATAATTCATCCTGATGCCACTGACAGAATATAATGCAGTAAACCAATAAACGTGAGTAAGTTTAACGGAGGATTTGGCTACTCAATGACTGGAGCACTTTTTACAATTTTGCACTGTGCTGCTTTAACTGGTAATTGCGCGGTCATGCAGTGCTGTACCCAAACGAAATTTGTGTCCTTTTACCAACAAATAGAGATTTCTTTTTATGGTATTTGATTGCCTCTGCGATTTTTTTATTTGCAATATAAACGGAAAAAGACCGATTTTTTTTTTTTTTTTTGTAAATGATATTTTCTACTTTTTGTTATAAAAAAAAATGTTAGTCATACATTTAGGTCTGATTCCCACCTATGCATTGTTGATGCTTTTTGCATATTGCTGATTTGCACTACAGAATGTGTTCCATAGAAAATCATGTTAAATGGACTGTAGTGCAAATTTGCAAAATGCAAAAAGCAATAAAATGCATAGGTGTGAATCCAGCCTTAGGCCAAAATTTATTTGGCCCCATGTCTACCAGGTATATCACATATGTCGAACTTTTTGGCAGTTCAACCGCGTACAGGACTCCGAAAACCAATCACGCCTTCAAGCTTTCAAAGGGTATACATTTTTGATGTCACTCCTCACTGCCTATCACAGTTTCAGAGGCCATGAAATGCCCATATAGCACAAAAACCCTCCCAAATGACCCCATTTTGGAAAGTAGACACCCAAGCTATCTGCTGAGAGGCATGTTGAGTATTTTTCAGATCTCGCTTTTTGTCACAAAGTTTTGAAATTTGAAAAAAAAAAAAAAAAAGTTTTTTTCTTTTCTTTCTTAATTTTCAAAAATAAATGAGATCTGCAAAATACTCACCATGCCTCTTGGCAAATACCGTGGGGTGTCTACTTTCCAAAATGGTTTTAATTTCCCGATCAAAAGATCAAATATTCCATGGACACAACATGCCTCTCAGGAAAAAGCTTTAAGTGTCTTCTTTCCAAAATGGGGTCATTGTGGGGGTTTTGTGCTATCTTGACATTTCAAGGCCTCCGGAAATGTGATAGGTAGTGAGGAAGTGAAATCACCATTTTGTGCCTTTAGAAAGCCTGAAGGCAGTGATTTGTTTTCAGGTCCTGAACATGGCTAGGTTTTAAAATAGTCTCACACATGTGGTATCCCTGTACTCAGGAGGAGCAGCAGAATGTATTTTGGGATTTAATTTTACATATACCCATGACATTTTTGAGCAATAGATCATTTAGTGACAACTTTGAGCAAAAAAATGTTTTTTTCAATTTTTTTCAATTTCCCGCAACTTGTGGCAAAATATAAAATATTCCATGGACTCAACATTCCTCTCATCAAATAGCATGGGATGTCTACTTTCCAAAATGGGGTTATTTGGGGGAGAGGTTTGTGCTATCTTGGCATTTTGTGGCCTTCAAATTGTGATAGGTAGTGAGGAGTCTAATCAATTTACACCCTTATGCCGCGTACACACGGTCGAACTGTTTGACGTACTTAGTCCGTTGAAACACATTTCAGCGGACAATCCGCTCGTGTGTGGGCTTCAGCTGACTTTTTCAGCGTGCAGTCCGGAGTACTAAGAATTTCGGTTTTTCCAAAAATCTTTCCGTCGTACTTTGGTTTCAGCGGACAATACGGTCGTCAGTATGCTAGTTCGACGGACTAAGAATGGCGCATGCCCAGAAAGGAAAGGGTGCTTTGCTGTGTCTTGGACTTCCTATTTCTAGTCCCGTCGTACGTGCTGTACACGTCATCGCGCAAGCTTTCGACGGACTGTTTGTGTATCCGTGTGTGGTCAAGTCCGTTCAGTGGAAACTACGACGGATTGTCCGTCGGATTGTATGACGGACTAAGTACGCCATACAATCCGCTCGTGTGTATGCGGCATTAGAAATCATGAAGGTGGTGCTTGGATTTCAGGGACCTGTACGTGGCTAGGCTCCCAAAAAGCCTCATACATAAGGTATCCTTGTACTCAGGAGAAGCAGCAGAATGTATTTTGGGGTGTAATTCCACATATAACCATGCCACGTTTGAACATTATATCATTTAGTGACAACTTTGTGCAAAAAAAAAAAATAAAAAGTGTAATTTTCCCGAAACTTGTGGCAAAATATAAAATATTCCATGGACTCAACATGCCTATCAGCAAATAGCGTGGGGTGTCTACTTTCCAAACATGGGTCATGGGGGGGGGGGGGGGGTTGAACTGTCCTTGCATTTTATGCACAACTTTTAGAAGCTTATGTCACACATCTCCCACTCTTCTAACCACTAGAATACAAAGCCCTTTCTGACACTACATGGAAAAATATAATTTTTTTGCAAAGAAAATTACTTTGCACCCCAAACATTATATATTTTTAAAGCAAAGGTCCTGCATATTAAAATGGTAGGTGTTATCCTGGGAGGAGGACCTTCAGTTTCACTGGAGTCTTGAGTCCTGGCAATCTGCTTTCTCCACAGCCTTTAAAGGAATCTTAAACACCACCCTCATGGAAGCAAACATAAAAATAGTCACTAGGTGGTATCTAACCCCCGCAAGACTAGCCAAGATGTTCCCGACAGCCAACCCACTGTGCTTCAGGGGTTGTCATCTGCTAGGTACAATCGCACATGTATGGTGGGAATGCCCCAGAATTAGGCACTACTGGAAGACACTGTTTACAATCATCAAAAAAGTGACAGGTCATGAGCTTCCTAGGTTACCACAAATTGCCTTATTGAACGGACATCTTCCTCACATCCCTAAATATAAACGGAAACTGATCCAATTCATCTTATTGGGGGCGAAAATGACCTTAGCTAAAGCTTGGAAGCAAACTACAATCTCTGTTAAGCAAGCGATACGGAAAATCTCATGGATTATGACTCAAGAAAAAATAGGGAGCTCTCTCAATGATTGCACGCAAAAATTTGAGTTAATCTGGGAACCCTGGGCCCAATTTGTGGGGATCTCTCTCATTCCAGGGATCCCCCCGACTCACGCACTAAGCAGGGATTGACCATTGGGAACCTAATGAACATTCTTACTCTCTCTCTCTCTCTCTATCCTTTTCTTCCTTTTCTTTCTTCTTTCCGGTTCTTTGGAAGGCTTGCCTCCCACTCCCCCAGGGGCACTGGTCGACCTTTACAACATTCTCGCATATCCGACCTTGCACATCATGGAGGGGTGGCATGGAGGGTCCTCTCTATGTTTGGGAGACCCTCTCCCTGCGCAGTGTGATCCCGAGAGGGGCACAGAGATGAGGGTACCCCCTAGAGCTAACTCAGGCTAGGCCCAACATGAGAGCTGAGACTCCTCAGCGGAGACAAATAGTTTATATGTCTTGAACCCAGCAGGCCTTCCAGGTCACCCCCCCCCCCCCCCCCTTTATGAGGAAGGGAACCAGGCTCACCATCTTTAGAGCGTTGTTTTTGTTTTTCATATGTGTTTGGCTATGACTTCCCCTCTTTCTTTAATTGTCAAGAAGGTTGATATGTTAGCTAACATGACTGTAACCATATGTTCGTACTTATTAATTACTACTTGTCAAACTGGTTGATTCAGTCTCTCTGTATTTTGTTGTTTGAAAAATAAAATACTTTGAAAGAAAAAATGGTAGGTGTTGCAATTTTTTTCACACCGTATTTGCACACCGATTTTTAAAACAAATTTTTTTGGGGAAAAATACACTTTTTTAAATTTTAATACACTAAAACACACTATATCGCCCAAATGGTTGATGAAATAAAAAAGATGATCTTATGCCAAGTGCATGGATGCCAAACATGACATGCTTTAAAATTGGGCACAAACATGCAGTGGCGACAAAATACATACATTTTTAAAAGCCTTTAAAGGTTACCATTTTAGATTTACAGAGGAGGTCTACTGCTAAAATTACTACCCTTGATCTGTCCTTTGCGGTGAAACCTCACATACATGGTGCAATTGCTGTTTACATATGACACCAGACCAACACTTGCGTTCACCTTTGTGTGTGAGCATCGGGGGACAGGAGTGTTTTTTTATTATTATTATTATTACTTATTTTGCTTTTTTGTTATATTTTTAAACTGTTCCTTTCATTTTTTGTTATTTTTTTTTAATAATTTTTATTGTTATCTCAAGGAATGCAACTTTAGATTTCGAACGTTCGCGTCCATTGTAATTGATAGGGTTCTAACGTTCATGCGAACTTTCAGTCCGTTCGCAGGTTCTGGTGCAAACCAGGGGGTGTTCGGCTCATCCCTAGCCTAGGATATCTTGCTATCACCTGAGATGCTATAGCGGGGACCACTCTTCTAACCTCATATAGAATCTTTGACTGGGAAAGGAGTCACAAGCTTTTGCAGATCTCCCTAAAAAGAGATCTCTAAACTGTCCGTTTATGAAGCAGTGATCAGTGGAGATCCAGAGGATCGCTGCTGATCACAGCCCATAAACAGTTTATAAACCAGAGATAATGGGGGGAGAAGTGTTTGAACTTGTTCTCCCACCGAATATCTCCACACACTGAGAATCCTCATAGAATGACACAGTAACGGCCAGTTTATGAAGCTGGGATCTCAGCGCTTCACTGGCGATCTGTGTCAGAATTCACACTCCCTGATTCACCAGCTCAGAGGTGGAGAACCGGGGAGTGAAGAGGGAATGTGGGGGGGATCTGAGGAGGAAAGAGGAAGATTAATAACTTCCTTATGCCTCGTTCAGACCCCCCAACACTGTAACCATGTCCCCCTGTCATAGTTATGTGTATACATATATATATACATATATATATATATATATATATATATATATATATATATATATATATATATATACATATATATATATATATATATATATATATAATGTGTGTGTATATACATGTATATATAATGTCTGTGTGTGTATACATGTATATATTATGTAGGGGGACGCTTTATTTTACTAACATTAATCACACCGTGTGTCAGTGTATTGAGCTGTGATAATTTATCACTGCTTAATAAATTGACATCTCTGTGTATTGGTGAATTTCTAGTACTGTAATCTCGTAAAGTCTCACGAGATTCCAGTATTAGGGGCCGTTCTCTAGTGTTAAAAGCGTTTGTAGATCGCTTCACTTCTCCAAGGGTGAAGCGATCTACTCCGCTTTATAAACTGGCATACAGAGGAGAAAGATCTCCTCTGTGAATGCCGGAGAATGAAGCAGTGAATAGATTTCACTGCTTCATAAAAGGACACCTAAATCTGGTAAGCGGCATGTGAATAGTGGTGGAGGACTTGTCACTGCTTCTTGGGTGTTTTTGCGTGGTGTCACCATTAAACAGACCATTAAGGTTCCAATTATACTTAGTGGAACTTTGATTCTGACAGATTTTTTTTTTCAGGACTGTACTATTCATTTATTGGTTTATTTGTTTTCAGGTTATGTCATTCCACTGACTGGTCTGGATGTTTTCATCTATATTTAATGTTTAAATGTTTCACTAGTCTAATTGATGATGTTTGTAATTTTTCAGAGCAGCTAATAAGCATTTGTATTGTTGTTTTGGTGTGGGTATCTCACAAAATTTTATTTTTTGTTTGTTCACTTAAATTTTTTGGTCAGCACAGTATTACACTTTTTTACATAATATATATATAATTTTTTTTTGTTTTTTTTTTTACTTTTTTTTGTAACTGTTCCAGGTCTCCCAAAATGTGATGGCTTCTTTGGAGTCCCTGTAAATGTGTGTCCTAGTCTGTGCAGTGCTATACCCTACGCTAATACTCCACTAATGTATGGTAGCATTCAAAACATTCACCAATGCAAAGACCAGGGTGGTCAGGACAGGAAGGACAATAATAGCTGGTGTCACGCCTATATCCGAGCTCTCTGCAGACACCAGAGAGGACATAAGGAAAATGCCTATCATGCATGCAGCTTACTGCATTTGGATTTGGAAGTTGGGCAGCACCGTCTGGAAACAGAAGAGCTGTGATGATCTCTTCCTGGAATTTAAGGAAGGATCCAGTTCATCCTGAAGCTTTGTATAGCACATTAAGTATAGTATATTAAGGTATTAAGGTCATATTCGTGGACACAGAGGAGTTTCTCCACAACACCACACACCGTAGGAATTTGGACCATAGTGTCTGCGTGATGGGAGGACAGAACGAAAACATTCCGATTATCCCTCTTCACAGCAAGCAAATTATTACACTTCAAGCAGGTTCTCTCTCCCAGCCTAAGGTGAGAATCTACAAGCCGCTGGGGTAAGTGATTAGATCGCACTGTGCTACATTCGCCTATTCCATGATCAAACAAGTGACTAAGATGTGGCATGCTCATGTAATAATTGTCCACATATAAGTGGTACCCGAATAAGGGTGGCATCAAGTCCCACACAATCTTACCAGCGCTCCCTATGTAATCTGGGCAGTTCTCCGGCTCCACATGACTATCTCTTCCCTCGTAAACCATAAAACTATATGTATAGCCTGTGGCCCTGTCACAGAGCTCATACATCTTGACCCCATATCTGGCTCGCTTGCTGGGAAGATACTGTTTGAAAGACAAGCAGCCAGAAAACGTAATCAGGGACTCATTAATGCAGAAAACTTGATCAGGAGTAAATAAGGCTACAAACTGTGGTTGAAGTGGCAGAGTTCATTGTCATTGAAGTGCATGAACCGCAAGATCTGCTTGTATCGTGCCCTGGCCATGGAGGCAGAGAACACTGGCAATATGGTGAATTGGGTCAGTGGACCAATATGACTGCAACTCACTCTTTTTAGTAATACCCATGAGGAAGGATAGGCCCAGAAAGGTCTTAAATTCTTAAACCGTAATTGGTTTTCATTCTCTAGCAAGGGTAAAATGGGGATTAGTGGCGATGAATTGACCAGCATACAAATTGCTTTGGGCCACAATAGATCTATAGAGATCTTCAGTGAAAAACAGCGAATAAAAATCAAGTGACGTAAAATTAACTGTTTCCACCTGAATTCCAGGTTGTCCAGTGAATGGGGGAATTATGGGTGCTGCAGAAGTGGTGGGTTCCCAATTAGGATTGGCAAATGCAGCAGGAAGGGCACTATGGGCTTGATGGGCCTCTGTTTATCTTCTTCTTGATGGCAGTGGGACACTACTCGTGCTAGCCACCTTGCCAGCTTGAACTGCACTTATGGGTAGGGATGAGCAGAACACCCCCCAGTTCAGTTCGCACCAGAACCTTTGAACGGACCGAAAATTTGTACGAACTTTAGAACCCCATTAAATTCTATGGGACTCGAACGTTCAAAATCAAAAGTGCAAATTTTAAGGACTAATATGCAAGATATTGTCCTAAAAAGGGTTTGGGGACCCGGCTCTTGCCCCAGGGGACATGGATCAATGCAAATTTTTTTTTTTAAACGCCCGCTTTTTTCGGAGCACTGATTTTTATGACGATTAAAGTGAAAAAAAAGTTAAATATTCCTTTAAATATCGTGCCTGGAGGAGTCTATAGTATGCCTGTGAAGTGGCATGTGTTTCCTGTGTTTAGAACAGTCCCTACATAAAATGACATTTAACGGAAAAAAAAGTAATTTAAAACTGCTTGCGGTTTTAATGTAATGTCTGGTTCCAGCAATATGGATGAAAATCATTGAGAAAAATGGCATGGGTAGCCCCCTTGCCCATTACCAGCCCTTTTGGGTCTTGTACGGATATTAAGGGTAACCCCGTACCCAAATTTAAAAAAGGAAAGGCGCAGGGCCCCCAGGCCCTTTATACTCAGAACAGCAGTATACAGGCGGTGCAAACAAGACAGGGACTGTGTAGGTTTGTTGTGTTAAGTAGAATCTGTTTGTAATTTTGAACTTGTACATTTTTAAAGTGTAGCTCCAGTCAATTCGGGATTATAATGTGCAGGAGGCACAATACATCCACAGTAACTGCTGCAGATGTCTGTGTTAGAGAAACAGAACAACACCAGCAATAAGGGGTAGTTTACGTATACTGTATACTTTAGTTTAAGTATACTGTGCAGGAGGAACACTACACCCACTGTAACTGTGCTAGGTTAACAAACAAGCAAGATGACACTGTCACTGCCTATCCTGCTCTCTCCCTGCACGCCAACACACTACACAAGGCCGCCGTGCTGGCGGCCTTATATAGTGTGGGGCATGTACTAAACCTCCCTGAGCTATAATTGGCCACAGGCATCCTGCCTGTGGCCAATTATGGCTCTCCTCGCTGCCAGCGCTGTGATTGGCTAAGCATGCGGGGTCACACTGCATGCTTAGCCAATCATCAGCCAGCAATGCACTGCGATGGCTCAGTGCATTGTGGGCCGTGAGCGCCACACGAATATGGCACGAACGGCCCACAAAGTTCTGGAATCGCTGAACAGGAGAACAGCCGGTGTTCAAGTCGAACACACATGCTTGCCAGTTCACCAGAAGGATGAGCGGCACTAGTACTGGCTCTCTGCTCCATAGGAGAGCCCTGCAGTTCTTGCACCTCAATGGCAGCAGAAGAATGGGGTCTGGTACGCCTGACCTTGGCAGGGACCACAACTGCGTCATCAGAGCTATCTATCAGGGTAATGCTGCTGTCTACAGGATCGTATTCTGAGCCTGAATCTGACAAATGAGTGACTTCCTCTTCACTATCTGTCATGCTCAGAAACGTGTAGGCCTCTTCACTAGTGTACCTTCGATTAGACATTTTGGTCTCTAAATTTAATGGTACACTAGTGAGGCTCACAGGTAAAAAAGCTCATGACTGTCAGCGACTGATTCAAATGCTACCAAAAAAACAGTTTTCAGGGATCAGGCCTCACTCTGCGAAAGCTGCATTTATGTGTGTTGTGAAAACGACAGTGATCGGTTGATACTGCACTTGGGTGGGCTGGGCTAGGCTGGGAGGAGGGGCTAAACATAGGTGCTAGCAGGTATCTGGGCTGATCCCACTAACACTGTGTTTTTGGGAACCCTAAACTGCTGGGGACGCTAGTAGCGATCTGATCAGATCATATATCAGATATCAGACACTATACCACTAAGGGAGGTGTATGGTGCGTGCGTGAGTGTTAGCGCTACTGGCACTAATACTCTGCCTGGGATGACGCAGACCTTGACTGACGCTAAAACTTAACTGATATCACCTGCCGGGTGATCAGGGGGTTAAACCTTTATTGGGTAATATACGGCGGGTGCCCTAAGCTATATAAAGCTAACTAACTAACCAGCGTCACCCAGTGATCACTGGTGACAGTGGGTGAAAGGGTGAACTAGGGGGCAATCAGGGGGTTAAACCTTTATTAGGTAATATATAGGGGTACCTGAGGCTAAAAACCTGATGGTGAAACGAACTGGCTAACTAGCATCACCAGTGACACAAATACAGAGATCGATTAGTAACACTGGTGACAGGGGGTGAAAGGGTTAACCGGGGGGTTAAAACCTTTATTAGGTAGTATATGGGGGTACCTGATGCTATAAAAACCTGACAGTGAAACTAATCATCTAACTGGCTAACTAGTGTCACCAGTAACACAAATATGGAAATTAATTAGTGACACTGGCAACAGGGGGTGAAAGACTTAACTGGGGGGCAATCAAGGGGTTAAACCTTTATTAGGGGGGTTTATGGGGGTAACCTAGACCTAACGGGGGCTACTACTAACTTCCCTAACACTTATTTCAGTCACAAATGACACTAATGCAGTGATCAGTGAAAAATCTGAAAACTGCAATTGGTGACACAGTGACAGGGAGTGAAAGGATTAACTGAGGGGGGGGGATGGGGGGGTTTAAGGGTGGAAAGTGTACCTATGTGTACTGGTGTTAGTGTACTGTTGGTGCAACTCACGGTTATGCCGCGTACACACGACCGGACTTTTTGACAGCAAAGTTGCGACGGAACGAGTCCGTCTGACAATTCGATCTTGTGTGGGCTCCATCGGATCTTTGCTTGCCAAAAATCCGGCAGACTTTAGAAGTAGAACATGTTTTAATTCTTTCCACTGGAACTCCGCCGGACCGAGAAATCCGTTCGTGTGTATGCTAGTCCGACAGACAAAAACCGACGCTAGGGCAGCTATTGGCTACTGGCTACGAACGTCCTTATTCTAGTCCAGTCGTACATCATCACATTCGAATCCATCGGACTTTGGTGTGATTGTGTGTGGCCAAGTCCGTTCATTCGGAAAGTCCGTCGGAACTCTGCCAAAAGTCCGTTGGAAAGAGCGTGGGACCTAGTCCCTCGAAAAGTCCGGTCGTGTGTACGCGGCATTAGATGTCCTCTCTCTCACTAGAATCGAAAAGACCCCACAAGGAGAGATGACATCAATTCCTCCTGTCTGTGTTTACACTTATACAGGCAGGGGGAGGTTTTCATTTTTTAGGAGCGATCACCAGGTCCAGACCATAATTCATTGGTCTGGCCCTGGGGCTGATTGCTCCCCTAATGAACCCAATTGCCGCGGGTAACGCGGGGGGGGGGGGGGCGTACAGGTACGCCCATTTACCCACTCGTGCCATTCTGCCGACTTACATTGGCGTGGGGTGATTGTGAAGCGGTTAAGGGTAACTCATGAACTGATTATTATTGCTTGTGTTAAGAACATGTTCCTAAAACAGACTTTTCTGCTATAAATGATGGTTTAGATCTCTTATCTTTACTTAGATATCACGGATGTAGGTGTTCTCTGAAGTTTGGTCATGTCTTTAGCCAACCTGTGGACTGATCAAGACAATGTTCCATACCCATACCCCTCCACCCTCCTAGATCTCATATCTCATAAACTATATTATGAACTGATTAGGACATCCATGCTTACTTAAAAGTCTTAAAAACATGTCTCCAAAACAGATTTTTTTTTTTCTGCCATAAATGCTGGTGCAGATCCTATATCATGATAAGGAGTCAGGCTCAAAGGCCTGTTGCTATAGCAGTAGCCAGACTACCACCGACCAGCAGGATAGGTACACAGGCAGTCAAACCTGGAGGATGATGCTGGCTCACCTGAGGTACAGGGTCTAAGTACTAGCCGGTGTTCACCAGAGCTCCTGATTTTTATTGTTTCATTCAAACTTGTCTGGAGTATGACCTGCCCATACCCTTGTGGTAGCCGTTCCTGCAAAAGTGGTCATCGTGTCTTTAACTGCCAGCTAACACTTTGACACAACTGGTTGTGAAATACATGTACAATCCCAAGCTAAAGCTGTTGTTTCATGTGTCACTGGTAATGTGTATCAAGTTGCGCAGTGAGTCAAAAGAGCAAACTACAACTGACGTAATACTATTTCTTGTTTGAGAAATAGTATTGGCTTGAAAAACACCACAGGGGCTTACATTTTCTAAAAAAAGCTTGAGTCAACTGGCATTGTAAAAACTGCCACACTGAGCTATGTTGTTTGGAGTTTGTGCTGGGAGTAGGGATGAGTTGAACATACCTGAGTTAACTTAAAGTGGAAGTAAACTCCCCTATCGTTTTCAGCCAAGGAAGCTGCCATCTTTGCCTCTGTTTAATCTTCAACCGCTATGGTGCTGCACATGTGATTCGTTATGACACCAGCCATTGGATGGTTTGATAGTTTGGCTGAGAGCACAGCCAATGTGCAATTAGCATTCCCGGCATGCCTTTTTTTTTCACTGTTTAAATCTATGGGTTTATTTACACTTTGAAGTTGGGTGTAGAGAACTTTACAAGTGCCAAATCCAAACCCAAATAAAGTCACTGGGAGCTAAATGTTAAGAATCAGTAATGACCATTTTCTAGGTTAATAGACAAAGGATTGCCAAACAAGGGGCATGGGAGGGCTGAACACTGTCCAGGGGAACATGTACTAAAGCAAAAAATGTTGTAATAATTCCATTTGATAGGGAGCAACAACTTTATTAAAGCTTAAATAGAAATGTGCAAAATTCACTATAAAATGTCCCCTGGGATGTCATAACCTGCCTTTGACATGGTAGATCTGTACAATGTATAAAATTTACTATATCCAAAATTTAATTTACAAAAACAAAATTATAATAATATACAAAGGCTTTTTTTTGTTTCTAGTTAACACCCTTTCATTATTTTTTATTGCGGTCTGTATTCCTGCTGACAAGATTCTGTTCTCTATTTGTCCTTTTAACTACTGTCACCGGGACACATAGTGAGGAAAAATCCTATAAGGCTAGATGGTATGTTTGAGTCCACACAGATTACTATTATATTATATTATATTATATTGACGCTTACAGCATGCAAAGCATCACACCTAATGTCAAAAGTGGATAACCGCAGCCAAGTCATAGTATGAAAGAACTGCTTCAGCCTGTCTCCTCTCAGGCCATGCCCCGTTAATGCATTTTACCCTTCCATGGGTTTATTCTTAAAGGTCCCCTATGACTAAAGTGGGTCGAATGCCGGGAGACAACGGGTGGTTAAAATAAAACAGCCGACATTCGCCCCGTGTGTATGTCGGTCTGTCAGACGTGCCTGCTGGAAAACCAGCACCTGACCAACTGATTCAGGATGGGTCAAACACCCGTTCACCAGTTTAGTTTGTACCAGAACACCTCGAACTGCCAAAAAGTTATAGCGAACATGCGAACCCTATTAAAAGTCCTAATTTTAAAGGCTTATATGCAAGTTATTGTCATAAAAAAAGTATATGGGGACCGGGGTCCTGCCCTAGAGGACATGTATCAATGCAAAAAAAGTTTTTAAAATTATAGTTTTTAAAGGAGCAGTGATTTTAATGATGCTGAAAGTGAAACAATAAAAATGAAATATTCTTTTAAAGCGGAGGTCCACCCTAAAGTGGACCTTCCGCTCATTGGAATCCTCCCCCCCCTCCGGCGCCACAATTGGCACCTTTCAGGGGGGAGGGGGGTGCAGATACCTGTACAGTACAGGTATCTGCACCCACTTCCGGCGTAGATTCTGCAGAAGATACGCCCCTTTCCACAGAATCTACGCCCCTTTCCGAAAGTCCCTCGCTGCCTGCTGGGAAACACACGGATCCCAGAGACAGTGGGGACCATCCTTATTGCACAGCGCGACTCGCGCATGTGCAGTAGGGAACCGGGAAATGAAGCCGAAAGGCTCCACTTCCTGATTCCCATACCCAAGATGGCGGCGGCAGCACCAAGAGACGATCGAGAGATCGGCTTCGGGTGCCGACATCGCGGGCGCGCTGGGCGGGTAAGTGTCATTATTTTAAAAGTTAGCAGCTGCAGTATTTGTAGCTGCTGGCTTTTAAAAAAAAAAAAAACGGCGGAACTCCCGGCAGACTCCCGCTTTAACCACTTCCCGTCCGTGCTAGAGCTACAGTGCGAACCTTAATTGCCAGTAGGCCATCATATGATGTCCTCCAATGCATGAGCTGCCTGCGCATCCCATGAGGGGCACGCAACATGCTCTATGATCGCTGAGTCAATGAGACTCAGCCGATCCTGGCGCCTTACCACGTGATCAGCTCTCAGCCAATGACAGCTGATCATGTGATGTAAAACATCAGTAATCTGCTTTTTTCTGCTTGCACTGACAGCGTGAGCAGAAAAAAAAGCCTATAACTGGCTTTTGTCAGAGGGACGGCAGTCCCGAAGAGGGTGAGACATCACCCAAGTATCTATGCCCACCAGTGCTGCCTACCAGTGCCCACCAGTGCCACCTGCCAGTGCATACCAGTGCTGCCTACCAGTGCCACCTACCAGTGCCCACCCTGACACCTATCAATGCCCACATGTACCACCTATCAATGCCCATCAGTGCTGCCAATCAGTGTGGCATCATCAGTGACACATATCAGTGCTGCCTATCAGTGTTGCCTAGCAGTGCCCATCAGTTCCACCCATCAGTGGTCATCAGTGCCACCTATTAGTGCCACCTATCAGTGCCCTTCAGTGCCACCTATCGGTACCCTTTAGTGCCACCTATCAATGCCCTTCAGTGCTGCCCATCAGTGGCCATCAGTGGCACCCGTCGGTGCCACCCATTAGTGCCAACTCTCAGTGCCACCTATCAGTACTCATCAGTGCCCACCAGTGCCACCTCATCAGTATCCATCAGTTACGCCTTATCAGTGTCCATCGGTGCAGCCTATCAGTGCAGCCTCATCAGCGCACATCAATGAAGGAGAAAAATTAGCTGTTTGCAAAATGTTATAACAAACTATAAAACTGTTTTGTTTGTTTTTTCCCCCAAAAAATTGTAGCAACAAATAAAAAACCCATATGTGATTAAATACCACCAAAAGAAAGCTCTATTTGTGGGGAAAAAAATTATAACATTTATCATTTGGGTACAGTTATGCATGACCGTGAAATTGTCATTCAAACAGTGACCGCACTGAAAGCTGAAAATTGGTCTGGGCAGGAAGGGGGTGAAAGTGGCCTGCATTCAAGTGGTTAACCAAACCAGTCCCTCTCCTTCCTCTTTTTCCATAAATCCTGAGTGCCCAGTAAGTAAGTGGTTAAGTATTGTGCATGGGGATCCCCTTAGTCTGCCTGTAACGTGGTGCATCTGTGTGATGTGTAGAACATGCTACAGCAATAATGACATTTCTAAAGAAAAAAATAATCTAAACTTGCTCATGGCTGTAACATATTGCTGCCTCCAGGCAAAAAAACTATGTGGGCTCCCCCCAGTCCATACCAGGCCCTTATCCAACCATACAGCCTGTAAAAAGGGGAGTGCTCCCTACCTGAACCATGCCAGGCTACATGCCCTCAACATGAGGGGATGGGTGCCCATTAACATTGTCCCCATGTTTATGGGTACAAGAGCCTCTTCCCGACAACCCTGGCCATTGGTTGTCAGGGTCAGGTTATCGGAATCAGATCCGTCTCCATGTGAATAAGTATCGGGTACATTGTACCCCTACCCATTCACCTTGCTATTTTTTGGGTCTGTCAGGCAGCCTGATTGGCAGTGGACTTACATCACGGCACACTTTTTTTTTCTTCTTTTTTAATAAGGGACTTGTCAAAAACTGTCTCTTGTGGTTTTTCCTTTTTGACACTTTTTTGGTGAATTGGTAGGGGTACAATGTTCCCGATACCTATTGACATGGGGGGGCGGGATCTGGGAGTCCCTTTGTTAAAGGGAGCTTCCAGATTCCAAAAAAGCCCCCGCCCACAAACCCCAACAAACACGGGCTAGGCTTGTCGGGAAGAGGCCCTTATCCACATCGACATGGGGACAAGGTGCTTTGGTGGTACCCCAAAGCACCCTCCCCATGTTGAGGCCAAATGGCCTGGTATGGTTTAGGGGGGGTGCTTGCTCATCCCCCTTTTTTCCTGGTCTGCCAGGTTGCATGCTCGAATAAGGGTCTGGCATAGTTTTTGGGGGGACCTCACGTCATTTTTTTTATTTTGGTGTGGAGTTCCCCTCAAAATCTATACCAGACCCAAAGAGCTTGGTATGGATTTTGGGGAGACCTCACGCCATTGTTTTCCTGACTTCACTGACTGTATTATATCCTCTGCACTGTATTATATATACTACACAGACTGCACTATATAGTCTGAACTGTAGTATATATACTACACTGACTGCACTATATACCCTGCACTATATTATATATACTACACTGACTGTATTATATAATGTATATTAAACTGATTGCGCTATATACGCTGCACTGTATTATATACACTACATTGACTGCACTATATACTCTGCACTGTATTATATATACTACGCTGACTGCACTATATACTCTGCACTGTATTATATACACTACACTGACTACACTATATACTTTCAACTGTATTATATATACTACACTGACTGCACTATATACTCTACACTGTATTATATATATATATACTACACTGACTACACACTCAATCCACTAACTATCCTGGCTAATATCTCTTTTAATTCACACTATACACGGCTGCTGTGTGCTGTGCGGTGTGGACTTAGCCCCTGAGTCATGATTGGCCAAAGGCACCCTGCCTTTGGCCAATCATAGCTCCCAAAGCACATTGCGCTGTGATTGGCCAAAGCATACAGGTCAAGTGCATGCTATGGTCAGTCAGCAGCCTTCTGTCATGGCCGTCCCCGGAATCCAGTGGCTTATGGAAGGCCTGCCCACGGAATCCCCTCGTTGAGAATTAACAAGTATCCATGGGCGCGCGTTGGCGCGAATGGACGCACGCGGGTGCGTGTTGGTACAAACGGGCGCACGCGGGTGCGCGATGTTGCGAACAAGCGCACTCGGGTGCGCGATGGTGCGAACGAGCGCACTCGGGTGCGCGATGGTGCGAACGAGCGGGTCACGAACGGCTGCACGGTTTCACGCCGGCGCGCGCAGACACACCGTGCGACCGTTCTTGGCGCCCAAAGGGCTACTTAAGGAACCTGTTACAGTGCCTCTGTGCTGTCCAGTCTACAGCGTGTTCAGTTATTCTGTCTTCTGCCTACCTGATTGTTCCTGATTCTTGTTACCCGGCCTGTTCCTGACGACGCCTGCTTGCTGCCAGCCTCTGACCTCCGGACTGTTTGACCACGCTTCTGTCTTCTCCTGTGTACCGTTACTGCCCGCCTGTTACCGACCCGGCTTGTACCTTGACCTCGCTTCTGCTACCAGCTGTTCCAGTCTGACCACCTGTGCCTGCTGTTGCCTGCTGTCTGCTACCAGCTGTTCCAGTCTGACCACCTGTGCCTGCTGTAGTCTGCTGTCTACTACCAGCTGTTCCAGTCTGACCACCTGTGCCTGCTGCTGTCTACTGCCTGCTACCAGCTGTTCCAGTCTGACCACCTGTGCCTGCTGTAGTCTGCTGTCCGCTACCAGCTGTTCCTGTCTGACCACCTGTGCCTGCTGTTGTCTGCTGTCAGCTCAAGGTCCGGATCTGTCCTTCACCAGCTCGAATTCCTGTTCCCACTTCCAGGGATTCTCAAGCCAGAGGCTTACAAGAGGCCGCTTCCTGCATTCTGGGCTCCTCTACCAGGTACGTGACAGTACTGGACAGCCATGTCCGAGCCCACGTAGGGAGCCTCTCCTATGGACGAGCTCTGCCGCCATCTTGCTGGACTTACTCAAGCGGTGAAGAACCTACAAGAAGGCTATAGCCAGTTGGAGGAACGTGTCCAGGCCCTGTCTGCTTCCACACCAGCGGTTTCTGGGACTTCTGCTGCACCTTCAGTAGTGATGTTGCCGCCAGAGCCTAGGGTACCCACACCCGAAAGATTCTCAGGCCACCGGGGAAGATTCAGGGCTTTCCGCAACTCCTGCGAACTTTTCTTTGCCCTACAACCAAGGACCTTCTCCCTCGAATCCACCAAAGTGGGATATATCATCTCCCTGTTGAATGGCGAACCCCAGTCCTGGGCTCATCGTCTATTGGAGAAGAAGGATCCTGCTCTCGATACTCTGAGCACCTTCTTTCAGGCCATGTCCCGGCTATATGAAGATCCGCAATTAACTGCTACCGCTGAAGCAGCCTTGCACACACTGCAACAAGGCCGTAGACCCGTGGAAGACTATGTATCGGAGTTCAGACGTTGGAGTGCTGACACAAACTGGAATAATGCGGCACTTCATTATCAATTCCGTATGGGTCTTTCGGAACCCCTGAAAGACGAGCTAGCCCGAGTGGGCACTCCTGAGACTTTGGAAGCTCTAGTGGATTTGTCAATCCAAATAGACAGACGCATAAGAGAACGTCGTTTGGAACGCTCCACAGCAACCTCTCGTCCAGTGTGGATGCTACCTCGGGTACCTAACTCCCCCCATCCAGCCTCTTCTAATTCCAACGCAGTGAACCAGGACCCTCCTGAACCCATGCAGCTGGGCTTACTTAGACCTTCCCTGACACCTGAGGAACGCCAGCGCCGTCGGGCAGGAAACCTCTGTTTGTACTGCGGAGAACCGGGACACTTCGTGCGCACTTGCCCTGCAAAGCTCCGTAAGTGCCTTTCCATGTCTCCTGCCCTTACTTCTGACTTGCCGAGTAGCACTTCCCATCTGACTGTACCCATTCTTTTGCAGCTCCCAGGAGGGAACATCCGAACCAGCGCAATTATTGATTCGGGAGCTTGCAGTGGCTTCATAGACTTGTCCTTTGTCTCAAGATATAACATTCCCCTTCGGCCTAGGGCAAAGGGACTTTCCGTACATCTGGCCGATGGTTCAACTCTCAAGTCTGGTCCAGTAACTCAAGAGACTTTGCCTTTGTTTACCACCATTGCCGGGACTCACCAGGAGTTATTGTGTTTGGACGTCATCACGTCCCCTTTATTTCCTATCATATTAGGCATGCCCTGGCTGAAAGCACATAACCCCCAAATTGACTGGTCCACTGGAAAGATGAAATTCCTCTCACCCTACTGCCTCCAACATTGTCTGTTAGGAATCGACAAAGCTTCCTCCTCTTTGCTCTGCCTGGAAATAGACGCAGAAACTCGTCAAGCTGTGCCCCCAGTTTACCACAGCTTCCTGGACGTTTTTAGCAAAAAAGGTGCTGAGACTCTACCTCCTCACAGGCCATACGATTGCCCGATAGAATTGTTTCCGGGTGCGGAAATTCCTTTTGGGAGAATCTTCCCACTATCAGAAATAGAATTGGTAGCCCTGAAGACCTATCTGGATGACAACTTAAGGAAGGGATTCATTCATCCCTCTACCTCCCCGGCAGGCGCGGGAATCTTCTTTATGGAGAAGAAGGACCAATCCTTACGTCCCTGTGTTGACTATCGGGCACTCAACAAAATTACCATAAAGAACCGTTATCCTTTGCCGCTTGTGCCTGAACTGTTTCAAAGACTGGGGTTTCCGCAGCAGTGTTTTCCAAACTGGATCTTCGGGGTGCCTATAATCTCGTTCGCATTCGGAGTGGAGACGAGTGGAAGACTGCTTTCCGCACTTGCTTCGGGCATTTTGAGCATTTGGTCATGCCTTTCGGCCTATGTAATGCCCCCGCCACGTTTCAGTATTTCGTAAACGATATTTTTAGAGACTATCTGGATCTATTTGTTATCATCTATTTAGATGACATCCTGATCTTCTCCCCTTCCCTGGCCGAACATCGGGAACACGTCAGGAACGTGCTATCACGTCTTCATGGATTATACGCCAAGCCGGAAAAATGCATCTTCGAGCAACGAAGTATTCAGTTCCTTGGCCTGATCATTTCTGTAGATGGCATTGAAATGGACCCCCAGAAGGTTTCTGCCATTCAAGATTGGCCTGCTCCTACGGACAAGAAAGGGGTCCAACGGTTTATAGGATTCGCAAACTTCTATAGGAAGTTTATTAGGGGATTTTCCACCATCATTTCTCCCCTCACCAGACTAACCAAACAGGGCCTGAAATTCCAGTGGACTCCCGGGGCTCAAATGGCCTTTACCACTCTGAAGGACTTGTTAGTTTCGGCCTCTATTCTTAAGCATCCCGACCCAACTTTGCCATACATTCTGGAGGTCGATGCCTCCGAGATAGCGGTTGGGGCAGTACTTTCCCAAAGACATGGACCAAGATCTCTTCTGCACCCAGTTGCGTTCTTTTCTCGCAAGCTATCCGAGGCAGAAAGCAATTATGATGTCGGAGATCGGGAACTATTAGCCATCAAGGTGGCTCTTGAAGAATGGCGTTATCTGCTGGAAGGAGCAGCCCATCCAATCCTTATTTACACTGACCATAAGAATCTGGAGTACCTGAAGTCTGCCAAGAGATTGAGACCACGTCAGGCCAGATGGGCACATTTCTTCTCCAGATTCTCCTTCCACATAACTTACCGCCCCGGGTCAAAGAATACTAAGCCGGACGCTTTGTCCCGTATGTTCAACGAACCTGAAATCTCCTCGCATCCGGACACCATTCTGCCCTCAGGGAACTTTCTTCTGCTTCAAGGAAATGTGCTGTCCCAGATCAAGCAAGCATCCGTTAGTACTGTTCCACCACCTGACATCACTCTTCTGGCCAAGGACGAACTCTTCTGGTACAAAGACAAGATTTTCGTTCCTCAGGAAGTACGAGTTCCGGTCCTCAGCTCTTGTCATGACCATTTGCTGGCTGGCCATTTTGGAGTTCATAAGAACGAACATTCTGGTGGCCACAGTTGAAGTCGGATTGTAAGAAATATGTGGAGGCATGTGTCACCTGCATCCAGAACAAAGGCAGTAAGTCCAGGGCTTGGGGTCTGTTAAAACCACTACCTGTCCCAGAAAGACCCTGGCGGATGATCTCTATGGACTTCATTGTCAAGCTACCACCTTCGGAAGGCTGTTCCACGATCTTTATGGTTGTGGATAGGTTATCTAAAATGGCCCACTTCTTACCAATGAAGGGTACTCCCTCCGCCGTAGAAACAGCCAAGATGTTCATTAAGGAAATCGTGAGACTGCATGACATTCCTGCGAATATCACATCGGATCGGGGAGTACAGTTCATGTCTAAGTTCTGGAGGGCACTTTGTGGGGTCCTGAAGATCGATCTCTGTTTCTCATCTGCCTACCATCCTCAAACCAATGGGCAAACTGAACGAACGAACCAGACGTTGGACCAGTACTTGCGCTGTTTCTCTTCATTCTCTCAGGATGATTGGGCTCCCTTATTACCTCTTGCCGAGTTTGCATATAACAACTCCGTCCACTCAGCCACGAAACAATCCCCGTTTTTCGCAAACTACGGTTTCCACCCTCTGTTCTTGTCCAACGATCTTCCAGAATGTCCGGTACCAGCGGTTCAGGAAAACCTTGACTTTTTCAGATCCAACAATAGGCTTCTGCAGGAGACCATGACGAAAACCCAGAACTATAATAAAGAGGTGTTCAATAAGAGGAGAAGGGGAGAACTTAATCTCAAGGTCGGGGATCAGGTTTGGCTATCCACTCTGAACCTGAAAATGGCCTGTCCATCTAAGAAGTTGGGTCCAAGATTTGTGGGTCCCTTTCCAGTTGTGAAGAAGGTGAATGACGTGGCTTATGAACTAAAGTTGCCAGAATCGTTTCGGATTCACCCTGTCTTCCACGTAGCTTTGCTCAAGCCAGCCGTTCCAGATCCCTTTGACAGCCGGAAGGTTGCTCCACCTGAACCCGTGATCATAGACGGTGAAGTCGAATACGAGGTAGAATCCATCCTGGACTGCAGGCGAAGATGCAATCAAATCCAATTTTTGGTAAAATGGAAGGGGTAAGGGCCTGAAGAAAATTCCTGGGAGCCTGAGTCCAATATTCATGCCAGGAGACTGATACTTGCCTTTGAGAGGTCTCATCCGGGTAAGACGGCACAACTGGGCATCCGGAGGCTGCCCCTTAGGGGGGGGGCAATGTCATGGTCGTCCCCGGAATCCAGTGGCTTATGGAAGGCCTGCCCACGGAATCCCCTCATTGAGAATTAACAAGTATCCATGGGCGCGCGTTGGCGCGAACGGACGCACGCGGGTGCGTGTTGGTACGAACGGGCGCACACGGGTGTGCGATGTTGCGAACGAGCGCACGCGGGTGCGCGATGGTACGAACGAGCGCACGCGGGTGCGCGGGATCACGAACGGCTGCACGGTTTCACGCGGGAGTGCGCAGACACGCCGTGCAACCGTTCTTGGCGCCCAAAGGGCTACTTAAGGAAACTGTTACAGTGCCTCTGTGCTGTCCAGTCTACAGCATGTCCGGTTATTCTGTCTTCTGCCTACCTGATTGTTCCTGATTCTTGTTACCCGGCCTGTTCCTGACGACGCCTGCTTTCTGCCAGCCTCTGACCTCCGGACTGTTTGACCACGCTTCTGTCTTCTCCTGTGTACCGTTAATGCCCGCCTGTTACCGACCCGGCTTGTACCTTGACCTCGCTTCTGCTACCAGCTGTTCCAGTCTAACCACCTGTGCCTGCTGTAGTCTGCTGTCTACTACCAGCTGTTCCAGTCTGACCACCTGTGCCTGCTGCTGTCTGCTGCCTGCTACCAGCTGTTCCAGTCTGACCACCTATGCCTGCTGTAGTCTGCTGTCCGCTACCAGCTGTTCCAGTCTGACCACCTGTGCCTGCTGTTGTCTGCTGTCAGCTCAAGGTCCGGATCTGTCCTTCACCAGCTCGGCACTTGTGCCCTCTGAACTCTAGAATTCCTGTTCCCACTTCCAGGGATTCTCGAGCCAGAGGCTTACGAGAGGCCGCTTCCTGCATTCTGGGCTCCTCTACCAGGTACGTGACACCTTCAATGCACTGCGATCTCGCAGTGCATTATGGAGCAACCCGCAGTGGGTGAATGTCTCGGGAGCACCCCATATGTTTGTTTGTTCTACGAACAAATGAACAACTGATGTTCAAGTTGAACTTAAGTTTGACTCAAACATCAAGCCCATGACTTCACTCGATCAGTGCTCCCAGCCAATGGCAGAGAGCGTTGATCTGGTGTTCTGGAGGGAGGGGGGCGTCCCCCTGTCAGAACACAACAGCTCAATGGGGAGATCGCTAAACTAACCTTGCATGGTTAGTACAGCGACTCTGAGCAGAACTGTCAGTTTTGCACGAAAAACAACTGTTAGTGTGTACCCGGCTTTATCCCAAGAGAGGGTGAAACGCGTTAGGGGCAGAGCTTGAGAGGAGATGCACTGAAGCTGTTCATTCATACTAGGACTTGGCTGCCTTTTGGTGTGTGGCTGTCCACTTCTGGGACTAGACATTTTACAGTGAGATTAGATGAGCTTCCAGATCAATGCATGTTAGTGCATGGAGCGGTGCTCCATGGGTTTTCTTTGGGGTCACAATGAAAAGCATCACAAAGCATGTTTTTATAAATAATTACAGAAGGGTTATGGTGCTCTAAATAACCTTTATTAGCCAAGCTTTTTTAATATAGCTTTGGATGGGACCATAAAGACAGAAAGTTTAAAAAATCCTATTACCCGCAGAAGTCTCCATGTATACTTCGGGCATTTAATAAGATGTAAGGCTGGCCGCAGGCCAGCCTGTATTTGTAGGAGGAGCCTGAAAGGGCTATTTAAACCTCCTCCTCGGTCAGGGCCAGTGTCGTTAGGTTTTCTGGGTTCCCACCCATAGTATTTTGTTCTTATTCTTACATTCAGGGTATGCCCTCTTCTCAGGCATACTGACCAGCTAGGCCAAGGCACACCTCAGGCCTTGGTTCTTAGGAGTATCGCATTTCCCGCTTGAAGACTCTGACTACAACTACATAAATGTAGCATTCATTTTAGGAATTGTGTGCCAGGTGTAACTAACTGTAACTGCTGTTATATAGGCCTGAAATTGTTCTCCTAATTATAACGCTAGCAAAAGTTTTTTGAAAATGTAAATTCAAACAAGTACCAGTTTTGGCCATTCCTTCCTTTTTACAACCTGAGATCCCATAGCCATGGAACACTACCAGAATTACAAAAACCGAGCAGGAAATACAGAAAAGATACTGTAACGCGTTGTCCTGGGGATCTGTCTGTTTACTGGTTGCTATGGGAACTATCTGTAACACATTTTCTTTTATGTACCTTGCACTTTTATTGACTTACACGCAAATATTGTTTTTGTGATTTTAAATTACACCTCTAGTGACCTCTCTTTTGATCGCCCGTTGCTCTCAAAAATTTCAATCACCCCGCTGCCAGACCCTCATATATTACCTCAGAGACAATGAACAGTCATTTACTTTGTTTTGTTTTGTTTTTTTGGGGGGGATATAACTTGGTTGGGGAAAGGGGTAAATGGGATGCCCATAAATCAAAAATACTTTGCCATCATATGTGTAGATTTTACAGATTAGAACTTAGTTTGAGCCTGAAGGAATGATCCACAGCTACAGTCTCTTCCCTGCATCACCATCCAGACTATTGCTCCTCCTCTGTGTAACGCCTGCAGACTATTGCTCCCAGAAATTCCTCATCAATGACCGTGTAAACATGAGGACTTCACCCATGACCGTGTAAGGGTGAAGTTCCCAGAAATCCTCTCCTCCTGCACAAACTTATTCTGTAGAACATTACATTTCTTGTCACATCCTCTTCTATAATGAAAAAGATCCCACTTTAAATATTCTCTAATGCTGACTCTGGTTGATTGCTGCTACTAGGCCATGAACATGTAAAGGTGAAGTTCCCTTACCGACTTCTACTGTGGTACACTCACTGACCTTCTTCTGCTCCAAGTCCATGGTGAAGAGCTTAACCGGACCGTTCGTTCCAACAGCTTCTCCTGCCTCTCTGCTCCAGGAATTCCTCATCAATGACCGTGTAAGATGGGGGTGCCCTCCTGCTGCCATCTAGTACTCCATTCTCCGCTGACAACAACTCCCCAGTGGTCTGTTACCTCAGCTTATATAGAAGGCCTGCCCCCTGCAAATTCCTGTTGGGGATTGGTCAGGGCTCCCACATAAACTGCCTGCTACTCCAGTCCTAGGCCCTGCCCCTCTTCCAGAACATTCTCCCTGGAAGCAGGGGAGGTGCCTCAGCACTGAAGCACAGGTGGTCACACCCACTGCTACACTAACCACTCCCTGCCCCCCAAATGAAAACCGACAGGCCTAGCTAGTTTCCCTAGCAAAAATCCTATGCTAGCACCTACCTATAAAAAATAAAAGTGCAGCGCTTATCACTAAGTAAAGTATCGCGTGACTAAGTATAAATGAATAAACTATCATAAAAAACCAAGTGTTTAGTGAATCCAAATGAAGTGAGCAATTAGTATAAAAAAAAAAAAAAAATTATTTGTTAGTTGACAGATTTGACATCTTTCAATAACCCAAAAGTCCAGTGCATTTACATGTGACAAGAAATTCAAAAGCATGAAATAGTGTCCAAATTTAGGTAAACAAGAATGCAGTTAATCCTGTTTGTTCAGGAGAGAGTGCTTGACCACGTGGACACTTCACAGCTACAAATCAAATAAGAAATGGAGGCTTACCAGATCAACGATTAATGTGCACAAATACGAATATCCAAGCGATTCGAAGCAGACAACCGAACAACGACCCAGTCACTCAAACGTTCCACCGTCTCCGAGTTGATTCGAATCTCCTCACCGGACGATTTGCACCGACCGTGTATACTTTTCGATGTGGGAAGCCAAAAATCAGCCCACACCTTCGGATGTTTCGTAGTTCCAGGTCCGTTCCGGTCCTTTCGAAAATCTCGGGATATCGTGTCACCATAAAAACAAAATGAACAAGTGCACCCGATCGTGTAATAGAGTTTAAACACGTAGAATTTATTTATTATTCAACCGAATAATGTTGAGCGCTACAAATTACTCCACCGAGCCATACAAAAGTAGACGTAACTTAAAAAATGAACAATTTTGCTAGCAAAACAAATATAAAATCAACGAATGCTAAAAGCAGGGTGCACTTGTTCATTTTGTTTTTATGGTGACACGATATCCCGAGATTTTCGAAAAGGACCGTAACGGACCTGGAACTACGAAACACCCGAAGGTGTGGGCTGATTTTTGGCTTCCCACATCGAAAAGTATACACGGTCGGTGCAAATCGTCCGGTGAGGAGATTCGAATCAACTCGGAGACGGTGGAACGTTTGAGTGACTGGGTCGTTGTTCGGTTGTCCGCTTCAAATCGCTTGGATATTCGTATTTGTGCACATTAATCGTTGATCTGGTAAGCCTCCATTTCTTATTTGATTTGTAGCTGTGAAGTGTCCACGTGGTCAAGCACTCTCTCCTGAACAAACAGGATTAACTGCATTCTTGTTTACCTAAATTTGGACACTATTTCATGCTTTTGAATTTCTTGTCACATGTAAATGCACTGGACTTTTGGGTTACTGAAAGATGTCAATTCTGTCAACTAACAAATAATTATTATTTTTTTTTTTTTCATACTAATTGCTCACTTCATTTGGATTCACTAAACACTTGGTTTTTTATGATAGTTTATTCATTTATACTTAGTCACACGATACTTTACTTAGTGATAAGCGCTGCACTTTTATTTTTTATTTTTGTTGTGCCCAGTATCCTGGTTATGGTGTTCAGCTGCTGTTTTTTGATTTGATTTTAAGGTTTTTTTACCAAGCGCAGATTGTTTATAATTTTTCTTATAGCACCTACCTATGGTAGAGTGTGTTGAATTTTGTTTTATTGAAAGTCCTCTCTTTTGATCTCCTGTTACCCTCAAAAAGTTCAATCCAATCTATGCTCCATTAGTGCATTTGTGTCTTCTTCCAACCATGTTTTCTGTCCCATTCTGAGATGAATAACGGTGCAGCATCATAAGGCCAACTTCTGTGAGCCCAGGCTGTCAGCAATACATACCTTGGACTTATATTATGGAGCTGCATAGAAAAACAGTGACACTAAAAGATTTTTTTTTTTTTTTTCTAAAAATAAAGGAGGGTATACATACCTGGCCAGTGCATTGATTTTGCACTTTGCAGTTCCTTACATCCTCTTTGGTGGTCCCCAGCTTGTGCTGTCCACTCCTTCCTTCCTCTTAGTGCCTCCTTAGCACGCCGTGTGCTATGAAAGCACACGTCCAGGTGGGTTCCTGATCCAAGCTGTGTGCATCCATAGAAACACATGGTGCTGGTAAGCCCTGCTGCCACTCCTTCCACATAAGCATTTGACTAAGAGCAGCAGGAGCCTATGGCTCTCACAGTATCCTGTGAGACCAGGAAATAAGAGGAGCAATGCTGCAGCTGGGACAGCTCTGGATCTATGACAGGACTCAGGTAAGTGTTTGGGGAATGGGGGCTAGAATGTTTTTTTTTGTTTTGTTTTTACATTAATTCAGAGAATGCATTAAGGTAAAAAAAAAAAAAAAAAAACATTTTGAGTTTAGAACCAATTTCAAGTGAAACTAAACTCTTTGTTTAAAAAAAAAATATTTTATACAAGTATGTAGTCTTAACTCTGAAAAGTAGTGGCTATTGGTAAATTCGATGGCTCCACTAGGGATGAGCTCGGTGTTAGACTCAAACGCATGTTTGACTCGAACACGGGCCGTTCGCCTATTCAGGGAACTCAGAATTTTGTGGACCTTTCGCACCATCTGCAGCAGTTAAATTGGGTGTTGTGCACCTCCAGCACAATATAAACCTGAAGCTACCCTTTATTACTGGTGTTCTGTAATACTGGCATCTGCAGCAGTTAAATTGGGCGTTGTGTGCCTCAAGCACAGTATACACCTGAAGATACCACTTATTGCTGGTGTTCTGTAATACAGCCATCTGCAACAGTTAAAGCGGGTGCTCTGTGCCTCCAGCACAATATACACCTGAAGCTACCCTTGATTATTGGTGTTCTGTAATACAGGCATATGCAGCAGTTAAAGTGGGTGTTGTGTGCCACCAGCACAATATACACCTGACGATACCCCTTATTGTTGGTGTTCTGTAATACAGGCATCTGCAGCAGTTAAAGTGGGTGTTGTGTGCCTCCCACACAGTATACAACTGAAGCTACACCTTATTGCTGGTGTTGTTCTGTTTCTGTAACACAGGCAGGCAGCTGCAGTAATTACAGTCGGTGTACTGTGTCATCTGCTCAGTGTGCACCTAAAGCTACCCAATTGCTGGTTTTCCCATCTCCCTGCAGGCCATTACTATGTCTGGAAGGCCAACAAGAAGAGGCAGACAGTCACGAGCCAATAAAAGAGGGCAAGCAGGCTCTGTGTCTAGAGACAACAGTGCTGGTCATGGACGTAATGCATCGTCATCAGCAAGTGGCCATGGGACACACTTTTCCTCATTTTCGGCAGCTGGACGTGTTGACCCGCATCATGCCGAAGACTTGGTAGAGTGGATGATTAAGCCCTCCTCATCCTCCTCTCTCACCCAGGCTCAGGGTACTAGCAAATCAGCTGCCAACGCATCCTCTTTCCTCGTCTCAATGTCCTCAGTCACTCCTTCCCTAGACCCACCATGTCCTCCTGAGGAGTCCCCGAACTGTTTGAGCACAGTGTTGGGTACATGCTCCAGGAGGATGCCCAGCATTTTGAAGGCTCTGATGATGATACCCAGCTAGAGGAAGGCAGTAGCGTGAGTGCAGAGAGAGGGGATGCTCAAGAAGGACAGCAATCTGGCAGTTATGTTCCACCAGCTGCAGCATACTGCCAGGTTTGCTCCATAATGAAGAGGGAAGAGATAATGAAGTCACAGACTCCACATGGGTGCCTGATAAGAGAGAGGAGGAGGAGGAGGAGGCATATCTCCAATGAAGCAGGATGCCCTCCGGGGGCCAGTTTAAGGGCAGCACACCAACTGAATCACACCGCAGAGCTCCACCTGTGCAGGGTGCTGCCTCTGCGTGTTATTCCAAAAGTTCTTTGGTGTGGGCCTTTTTTTTACGACGAGTGAATCAGATCGCACCGCTGCTATTTGCAACATATGTCTCAAGCATATCTCACGTGGCCAAAACATCAGCCGCTTGGGCACCACATGCTTGACCAGACATATGTTGACCTGCCATGCAGCTCGTTGGCAAGCGTACCTTTAAGACCCACACCAAAGAACAAAACGGACCTCTCCTTGCTCCTCATCAGCTGGGATCTCTAACCCCACTATACCTTTAGTCCTCTCTGAAACCTGCACTGAGAGGAATGAAGGTGTAGAATTAGGTGTGTCACAGCCAAGTACTTGCGGGCAATCTGCTAGCAGTACACCGATGTCCAATTGTAGCAGGCAAATTTCCCTGCCCCAGCTGCTGGACCATCGAAAGAAGTTCACTCCCAGCCATCCACATGCCCAGCGGTTGAATGCTAGCTTGGCTAAATTGCTAGCACTTCAACTGCTGCCTTTTCAGTTGGTAGACTCGTCCCCCTTCCGTGAGTTTGTGCAATGTGCGGTTCCTCAGTGGCAGGTTCCCAAACGCCACTTTTTCTCACGGAAGGCGATTCTGGCTTTCTACCGGCATGCCTCGCTGGACAGGGCAGTCAGCGGTAAGGTGCATATTACCACTGACTCATGGTCCAGCAGGCATGAACAAGGACGTTACCTATCTTTCACAGCCAATTCGATCACTCTTCTGGCAGCTGGGAAAGACAAGGTGCAGTAGTGTTGGAGGTTGTTCCGCTACCACACCTCCAAAATGCTACTACTGGTTGTGACACACCTCTCTCCTCCACCCCCTCCTCTTTTTCTTCCTCCATAGCCTCTTCCTGTGCTTTGTCCTCAGAACCAGCGGTGTTCCATAGGCGTTCAAGGGCGCTATACAAATACGCATGCAAAAAGATGGCAATGCCGTGCTTGCGCTGGTTTGTTTGGGGGACAGGAGCCACACTGGGGCAGATATTTTGTCAGCTCTGCAGGGGCAGGCTGAGAGGTGGTTGACGCCATGCCAGCTTAAGCCAGGAATGGTGGTTTGCGACAATGGCACCAACCTCCTCTCCACCCTCAGACAGGGAAAACTGACCCATGTGCCCTGTGTGGCTCACGTCCTTAACCTGGTGGTGCAGCAGTTCGTGGGCAGGTACCCTGGCTTACAGGATGTCTTGAGGCAGGCCAGGAAAGTCTGTGTACATTTCCGCCGATCATATAATGCCAGTGCTCGGCTGGCTGAGCCCCAAAAGGAGTTGAACCTGCCCAAGAACCGCCTTATATATGACATGCCCACCAGGTGGGACTCAATGTTGGCCATGCTGCAGCGGCTGCACACGCAGCAGAGGGCCATCAATGAGTACCTGTGGAACTATGGCACCAGGACAGGGTCAGTGAAGCTCAGTTTTTTTTCACCACGCCAGTGGGGCATGATCAGGGATGCATGCACTGTCCAGTCACCATTTGGAGGCCACGAGGATGGTGAGCAGTGACAATGCATGCATCAGTGACACTGTACCTCTTGTCCACCTGTTGGAGCATACGCTGCGTGGAATAATGGACAGGGCACTTGAGGCAGAACAGAGGCAGGAAGAGGAGGACTTCCTTGCCTCTTAGGCCCCCTTTGTCCAGACAGTGTTCCTACTGTCCCACCCATCACAGGAAGAGGATGAGGAGGAGAAGGAGGATTGTGTCAGCATGGAGGTGGAGCCTGGCATTCAGCATCAGCAGACTTTTAGGGATTATTTACAGTCTCAAGAAACCCGTGGACTTGTACGTGGCTGGGAGGAGGTAGCTGCGGATCATGTCGTCCTTAGTGACCCAGAGGACTGCGGAACGAATGCCTCATGCTAACCAACTCTGCATGCACTCCCTGATTCTACAAAACCTGCGGAAGGATCCTCGTATTCTTCGGATCAAGGAGAGGGACCATTACTGGCTGGCCACTCTCCTTGATCCACAGTACAGGGGGAAGGTTGCAGACCTTATCTTGCTATCGCAGAGGGAGCAGGGGATGAGACATATCTGGGAGGCCTTGCAGAAAGGTCTGTGCAACACGTTCCCAGAGACTGGGAGGTTGCAAACTCCTGGTCCTGGATAAAGCGTTGCTGAGACTTTGGTCAGTCACAGAAGGAGCGGTGGAGAAGGTGGCCGTCTGACCAACGCGTTCAGACAATTTTTTAGTCCGTAGCCCCAAGGTATGATCAGTTTCAGCAACCATCGCCAGCGTCTGATTTACATGGTGCAGGAATACCTAGGGGCAAGGTCAGACTTGGACACCTTTCCCACCGAAAATCATCTGGCTTACTGGGTCTTGAGGATGGATCACTGGCCAGAGCTTGCACAGTATGCAATTGAGCTACTGGCCTGTTCTGCATCCAGCGTTCTTTCGGAACTCACAGGTTGCACCCATCCACTGACTCGGTTGATCGAATGACCTTCATAAAGATGAATCAGTCTTGGATCACCACCAGTTACCAAGCACCTGAAGCTGATGTAACCAAATCATTTTTTTTTAAATGTCACATCCCTTCAAGACTGCCTATGCTGATGCTGAGTGACTGTCCGTGTTGACTGACTATCTTCTTCCTTCTCAATTATCCTGCTGATAGCTTGGAAGAACATTTTTGGTTCTGGGTGACGCCACCAGTGGCTAAGGCCCAATTTTTCAGCCCCTGTTTAACAAGGGCATGCAATTACAATTTTTGATGCAATGCTTTGCAGCAGGGCTCATTCCTGCACTCCAACTAGAGTATCTGGGAGAGGTTGCAGTGTTGTGGCACCAGCACCAGTGCCTAAGGCCCAATTTTTCAGTCCCTGTTTAACAGGGGCATGTAATTACAATTCTTGATATAATAGTTCACAGCAGGGCCCGTTCCTGAGCCCACTGAGAGTAACTGTGAGGACTTACAGTGTTGTGGCACCAGCACCACCACCACCACCATAAAAACAAAATGCCCAATTTTTCAGCACCTGTTTAACAGGTGCATGTAATTACAATTATTGATATAATATTTTATAGCAGGGCCCGTTCCTGCGCCCTCCAAGAGTAACTGTGAGGACTTACAGTGTTGTGGCACCAGCACCACCACCACAACCCCCAAAGGCCCAATTTTTCTACCACTGTTCAACAATGGCATGTAATTACAATTCTTGATATAATAGTACACAGCAGGGTGCTCCAGTGCCCACCAATAGTCACTTTGAGAGCTTACTGTGTTAACTTATGGCAACACCAACACTAGGGATGAGCCGAACACTCCCCGGTTCGGTTCGCACCAGAACTTGCGAACGACCCCCGCGTTCGAAACGAACGTTAGAACCCCATTGAAGTCTATGGGACTCGAACGTTCGAAATGGAAAGTGCTAATTTTAACGGCTAATATGCAAGATAGTGTCCTAAAAAGGGTTTGGGGACCTGCCTCCTGCCTCAGGGGACATGGGTCACTGCAAAAAAAAGTTTTAAAAACTGCCGTTTTGGCGGGAGCACTGATTTTAATGACGATTAAAGTGAAAAAAAAAGGTGAAATATTCCTTTAAATATGGTGCCTGGGGGGTGTCTGTAGTATGCCTGTGAAGTGCCACGTGTTTCCCGTGTTTGGAACAGTCCCTGCACAAAATGACATTAAACAGAAATAACACCATTTAAAACTGCTTGCGGTTTTAATGTTATATCTGGTTCCTGCAATATGGTTGAAAATCATTCAGAAAAATGGCATGGGTAGCCCTCCCTGCCCATTACCAGCCTATTTGGGTCTTGTACGCATATTAAGGGGAACCCCGTACCCATATTAAAAAAAGGAAATGCGTGTGGCCCCCAGGCCCTATATACTCAGAACAGCAGTATACAGGCGGTGCAAACAAGACAGGGACTGTGTAGGTTTGTTGTGTTAAGTTGAATCTGTTTGTAATTTTCAACCGGTACATTTTTAAAGTGTAGCTCCAGTCAAACAAACTATTTTTAAGCTTTTTGGAAAACATAGGGAAGGGTTATCACCCCTGTATAATTTGTTTTGTCGTCCATCTTTTTTCATCTCACTTGCTGCTGTCTCCTTGCGTTTGCAAGTAGGAGATGTTTGTAAGTTGGATGTTTGAAAGTAGGGGCCTGCCCTATATTATAGCGGTATGTACTGGGTACAGAGCACGCAGACAGCACGCACTATCTCCTAACACTACTGACTGCAAGCTCTATTATTAACCACTTGACCACTGGGCACTTAAACACCCTTAATAACCAGACCAATTTTCAGCTTTCGGTGCCCTCACATTTTGAATGACAATTACTCAGTCATGCAACACTGGACCTATAGGAAATGTTTGTCCTTTTTTTCACACAAATAGAGCTTTCTTTTGGTGGTATTTAATCACCTCTCAGTTTTTTATTTTTTGTGCTATAAAAGAAAAAAGACCGAAAATTCTGCGAAAAAATGAATTTTTCTTCGTTTCTGTTATAAAATTTAGCAGATTAGTAATTTTTTCTTCATAAATTTTGGCCAAAATTCATACTACTACATATCTTTGGTAAAAATAAGTACAAATTGGTGGATATTATTTGGTCTTTGTGAAAGTTATAGAGTCCACAAGCTATGGTGCCAATATCTGAAAATTGATCACACCTGAAGTACTGACGGCCTATTTCCTTTTTTTTTTTTTTCACAAAATTGTCATATTATCAGGTTATTTCACACACACAGAATATGCATACCAAAAGACCCTGGAGAATACAATGGTGGTCGTTGCAAATTTTTATCTCACACGGTATTTGCACAGCAATTTTTCAAACGCGTTTTTTGGGGGGAAAAAACAGTTTTGTGCTTAAAAAACAAACAAAAAAAACAGTAAAGTTAGCCCAATGTTTGCATAAAGTGAAAGATGAAGTTATGCTGAGTAAATAGATATCAAACATGTCACTCTTCAAAATTGCACATGCCCGTGGAATGGCGCCAAACGTCGCTACTTAAAAAATCCCCATAGGCGACGCTTAAAATTTTTTTTACTGGTTACATGTTTTGAGTTGCAGAGGAGGTCTAGGACTAGAATTATTGCTCTCGCTCTAACGTTCTCGGCGATACCTCACATGTGTGGTTTAAACACCGTTTTCATATGTGGGCGGGGCTTACGCATGCGTTCGCTTCTGCATGCGAGCACATGGGGACATGGGCGCTTTAAAAAAAAATTTTTTTTTTTTATTGTTCATTTTACTTTATTTATTTTAGTTAGAAATTTTTTTCCCCAAAAATATATTTTTGATCACTTTTATTCCTATTACAAGGAATGTAAACATCCCTTGTAATAGGAATATGGGGTGACAGGTCCTCTTTACAGTGAAATCTGGGGGTCAATATGACCCCACATCTCACCTCTAGGCTGGGAAGCCTGAAATAAAAAATAAAAAAAAGATTCTGGCTTTGATCGTACTGGCGAGTTGGTAGAAGCACCGGAGGGCGGTGAGGGGTGGGGGGCGTCTATGGCTGGGTATTTCAGGGTATCACCGAGTATGGCTGGGTATCTCCGAGTATGGCTGGGTATGGCAATTTATGGCAGGGTATTGCAGAGTATTGGCGGGGTATTGGCGGGGTACTTCACAAGCATATTATAGACACAACGGCACGATATTTAAAGGAATATTTCCCTTTTTTTTCACTTTAATTATCATTAAAATCAGTGCTCCCGAAAAAACGTTAATTTAAAAAAAAATTGCATTGATCCATGTCCCCTGGGGCAGGAGCCGGGTCCCCAAACCCTTTTTGGAAAATATCTTGCATATTAGCCTTTAAAATTAGCACTTTTGATTTTGAACGTTCGAGTCCCATAGACTCTAATGGGGTTCTAAAGTTCGTACGAATTTTAGATCCATTCGAAGGTTCTGGTGCGAACCGAATGGGGGGGGGGGGGGGGTGTTCGGCTCATCCCTGGGCTCCACTATAGGTAAGGCTCTGTTCAGATAAGCTGGTTGGGCAGCTCATATATTTTAATGGACTACCCTTTCTCACAAGAAAAATTGTGCCACACTAAATCGCATCCTGCCAGATTAGTGGGTATTAACGGCTGCTGAAATGTGGGGGTGCTATTATGAATTAACAGCACCCCCATGCATCTGCTAAAGCACATTTCTCTGTGGGTATTGGGAACTTGTTAACCCAGCCTAAGAGTGTTGCTGCATACCCTTTCTTTCTATCTCCAGAGATGGACACGGGACTATTGGCTATGGACTATGGAATGTGTTGTGTGCAACTAAGGTACATTGCTTGTTTTAACCACTTCAATACAGGGCACTTTTACCCTCTTCCTGCCCAGACCAGTTTTCAGCTTTCAGTGCTGTCGCACAATGACAATTGTGCAGTCATGCAACACTGTACCCAAACTAAGTTTTTTTCGATTTGTTCACACAACTAGAGCTTTCTTTTAGGCTAATTTCACACTGAGGTTGGGGTGCGTTGGCGGTAAAGCGCAGCTAGTTTTAGCAGTGCTTTACCAGTTCGGCTGCTTTTAACCCCCCGCTAGTGGTTGAAGAAAGGGTTTAACGTGCCCGTGTTGCGGTCCTGCCGAATTGCTTTGCAGATGCTTCGGCAGCGCTACCTATACATTTCAATGGACAAGGCATTTTTGGAGTGGTGTATACTCCTCTCCCGCACCACCCTAAAGATGCTATTTGCAGGACTTTTTTTGCTGTCCTGCAAGCGCACCACTCCAGTGTGAAAACACTTGGGCTTTCACACTGAGAAGGCATGAGAGGCGCTTTTCGGGTGCTTTACAGGCACTATTATAAGCGCTAAAACTCCTGAAAAGCGTCCCAGTGTGAAAGGGGTCTTAGTAGTATTTAATCTCAAGTTTTATTTTTTATTTTTTTTTAATGTAAATGAAAAAAGACAAAAAGGGAGATGTGAAAAAGTGAAAAAAAAACTTTGCAAATAAATAATTGTTCTTTAAAAAATTTAGACCAACATGTATCCTGCTATATTTCTTTGGTGAAAATAACCCAAATCAGTGTATATTATTTAGTCTGTAGGAAGGTTATAGAGTCCTCAAACTATGGTATGTATTTCAAAATCGATCAATCCTGATATACTGACAGCTTATCTATTGAGGCCCAAAAATGTCAAGACAGTAAAGATATCACCCAAAAGACCCCTTTTGGAACGTAGGCAGTCCAAGGTATTCAGTAAGAGGTATGGCAAGTTTTTTTTAAGTTGTAATTGTTTCTCATATTTTGGAAAATGAAGAAATTAAAAAGATTCCACTTTTTTTTATCTTTTTCACATACTTTCACCAGTGCACTACAGCGTCATCATATAACTAGTGTGGCGTGATCAAGGACACTGACTGGTGACAGTATGAATAAAAAGGCATTTTTTTAAATTCTTTTATAATTTTTTTAAACACACTGTGACCAGTTTAATACAACATTACCATAGTAACATTGTACTACCCTGGGACAGTGATATATATATATATATACACTACCGTTCAAAAGTTTGGGGTCACATTGAAATGTCCTTATTTTTTAAGGAAAAGCACTGTACTTTTCAATGAAGCTAACTTTAAACTAGTCCTAACTTTAAACAAATATACTCTATACATTGCTAATGTGGTAAATGACTATTCTAACTGCAAATGTCTAGTTTTTGGTGCAATATCTACATAGGTGTATAGAGGCCCATTTCCAGCAACTATCACTCCAGTGTTCTAATGGTACAATGTGTTTGCTCATTGGCTCAGAAGGCTAATTGATGATTAGCAAACCCTTGTGCAATCATGTTCACACATCTAAAAACAGTCTAGCTCCTTCCAGAAGCTACAAAACTGACCTTCTTGTGAGCAGATTGAGTCTCTGGAGCATCACATTTGTGGGGTCAATTAAACGCTCAAAATGGCCAGAAAAAGAGAACTTTCATCTGAAACTCGACAGTCTATTCTTGTTCTTAGAAATGAAGGCTATTCCATGCGAGAAATTGCAAAGAAATTGAAGATTTTCTACAACGGTGTGTACTACTCCCTTCAGAGGACAGCACAAACAGGCTCTAACCAGAGTAGAAAAAGAAGTGGGAGGCCGCGTTGCACAACTAAGCAAGAAGATAAGCACATTAGAGTCTCTACTTTGAGAAACAGACGCCTCACAGGTCCCCAACTGGCATCTTCATTAAATAAATGAATAAGGAAGGCTATCACTCCATTTTGCAACGCCATGCCATACCCAGTGGACAGCGCTTGATTGGAGCCAATTTCATCCTACAACAGGACAATGACCCTAAACACACCTCCAAATTGTGCAAGAACTATTTACAGCAGAAGCAGGCAGCTGGTATTCTATCGGTAATGGAGTGGCCAGCACAGTCACCAGATCTGAACCCCATTGAGCTGTTGTGGGAGCAGCTTGACCGTATGGTACGCCAGAAGTGCCCATCCAACCAATCCAACTTGTGGGAGCTGCTTCTAGAAGCGTGGGGTGCAATTTCTCCATCTTACCTCAATAAATTAACAGCTAGAATGCCAAAGGTGTGCAATGCTGTAATTGCTGCAAAAGGAGGATTCTTTGACGAAAGCAAAGTTTGATGTAAAAACAATGTTATTTCAAATACAAATCATTATTTCTAATGTCTTGACTCTATTTTCTATTCATTTCACAACGTATGGTGGTGAATAAGTGTGACTTTTCATGGAAAACACAAAATTGTTTGGGTGACCCCAAACTTTTGAACGGTAGTGTATATATATATATATATATATATATTATATATATATATATATATATATATATATATATATATATATATATATATATATATATATATATATATATATATATATAGTGGCAGAGCGAGGCTCTGTCCCTATGAAAAAGGGGTTAAAGTTAAAGTGGACACAGAGGAGATTATTTACGAAAGGCAAATCCACTTTGCACTGCAAGTGCACTTGGAAGTGCAGTCGCTCTAAATCTAAGGGGTAGATCTTAAATGAGGGGAAGCTCTGCTGATTTTATCATCCAATCATGTGCAAGCTAAAATTATGACTTTTATTTTCTATTTTTATGTCCCCCTCGGATCTACAGCGACTTTACTTCCAAGTGCACTTTCACTGCAAAGTGGATTTTCCTTTAGTAAATAACCCCCAGAGTCTGCATATCAGCGGATTGCAGAGCTACAGAATGTAGATTTGAAACAGAGAAAAATTCTCTCTCTCTCTCTCCCCCTCCCCCTCCCCCTCTCCCTCCCCCTCTCCCTCTCCCTCTCCCTCCCTCTCCCTCTCCCTCTCCCTCCAAAAAGAAAGCTCTATTTGTGGGGGAAAAAAAGAGACGTTAATTTTATTTGAGAGCAATGTTGCATGACCGCACAATTGTCAGTTAAAGCGACACAGTGCCAAATCGCAAAAAGGGGGTAAATTCTTCCAGGGCTGAAGTGGATAGAAAAAAAAAAAAAATATATATATATATATATATATATATATATATATATATATATATATATATATATATATCATTATTTTTATTTTTTTATGGTACATTATGATTACCATATTTTTTATGGTACATTATGATTGCTTATAGCAGTGAATTTCATCACTATAAGCAAGCAATTTACTAAATGAAATTGATGCATTCAATTTGTTTTGTTGTGATTAACTGTGATTGTTTACAATTGTCATGTGATCTAGTGTGATTTGTCACAGCGATCACATGGTACCGGCAGCAAACCAGTTCACTGATGAGTCATTGGCTGTGTCCGATTGAAACAGCCAGTGACAGATTGCACCGCAGCACGGCCCCACGTCTGGGCACGAGTCGCAATCCGGGAGGATCATATATGACCTGGATTGATTAAAGTCCTGCCTAGCGATCATTTTGCTTTGGTATGGGCGGGAACTGGTTAAACAAACTGAAGTGTGGAGGAAAAAATTAGCATTTAGCCTTTCCAATGAAATGGAGCCCCACTGCAAGGGTAGTTTTGAATCTTTCCCAGAGTTCACCTTTAACATATGTATGCTAACATATGTTAACCAGTTCATCTCTCATACCTGTTTACCCCCAATTGACAAAAGCATTTTTTTACATCTCCCCTATTGTGTTTTTTCTATATCTCTTTTCAGGACAAAAAAAGGTTTATTTTGCCTTTGTTTTATTTTTCTACTTTACACTATACATTTTTCACACAAGATTCACACAACTTTTGCCGATTTACTAATTTCCTAACTGAATCCAATTAGAAAAATGTGTGACACTTGCATGAAAGATTTGTGAATCCTAAGAGATAAAATGTTAATAGTGACCCCCTAGTGTTAGCTGTAGGTAAAAAGTATAAATGGTATTCTGTGTTGTGCTGCACTTGTAACTACACTATAATGATGATTCTGGTACAATGTATGGCAATGTTATTTTCAAATTAAATAAAGGGCTTTTTTGCAGTTATTCACGTTTTTGCAACGTGACAGTAAAAACGTAAACCACGTACGAGGGGGTCTGGTGTCACGCATGACATTACCCGCAGCCATCACATCGGATCGATACACATTGTAATCTGGATGCCTAGCACTCGGCTTGGAGTGCGACATTTTGTAAGTGCAATTCCGTTTGCTTTTATTATTAAAGATGCAATACAGAGAGCATTAGATCGTGTGTTCTCTTTTTTTACACATGACCTTTTGAAACTTCGGATTCCGATATTTCTATGTTACGAGAACCTGTTGGCTTCACCGTTCATTCACAGTATAGTGATTGGCAATAGATAGACGGTCGTAAGATGTGTGGATCCTACCGATCGTTTACTGCATAGTGACCTTTTAAGTGGAAGGTTGGAGGTGAGAGGCCATCCTTTTATGTGGTGAAGGGATCACTGAATATCAGACCTATTGATCTACATCTATCCACTTGCACCTTTTCGGATTGTCTCCCATAGGTTATGGACATTTAATATATTTTTTGCGCAGCACTGTTTACATGTTTTTGACTGCAGCTGCTCTCTGTGTTGCAGGACTGGTTAACAGCTATATCAACAAAAGAAGGCATGTGCTGCACAGGAAGAGTTTAATAGATTGAATCAGGCAGCACTGCACTGTGGGAACTGTAGTCTGGAAGAGAGAGGCTCTACTGTAATCAAGAACTTTTGATCTGCATTTCTCAGAGAGACATTCCCAGGTGGAAAGAAAAGAGCAACACTTTCTTAGGCTGTACAAGACATAACTCTTTCTTACTGTGAGGGAGACCGAAGATTGCACATCGCTGAGGTAGCTTGAGCAGGATCCAGAGGGCTGAGTTCAGGTGTGCTGACAACAAGAGTAACCAGAGTAACCTGGTGCAGAAAGTGTACTACTGGGTCTGGTGAGCTGCTATGGAAATGTGCTGCTGCTAGAGAGGCTAAGCCCTTTAGGAACTGACCATACAGCCATCTAACAGGCTTATTGCTGTCCCAGGCTTGACTAGGACTATTCCCAAAAGCACAACTGGGCCCCAATGCTAGCCAGCTGATTACTTAGTACAAAAGACTGTTCATTTAGAGCTGCTACCCAGAGATCTTTACCTATTGCTTATTCTAATGCCCCGTACACACGAGAGGACTTAAGTCCGACAGACTTCCAAAGGAGTTCCGTCGGAGTTCTGCTGGAATTCCGACGGAGTTCTGACAGACTTTTCGGCTGAACGGACTTGGCCACACACAATCACACTAAACTCCGACGGATTTGAACGTGATGACGTACGACCCGACTCGAATAAGGAAGTTCATAGCCAGTAGCCAATAGCTGCCCTAGCGTCGGTTTTAGTCCGTCAGAGTAGCATACACACGAGCGGAGTTTTCGAAGGGGACCGGGTCCGGCGGAGTTCCTTCGGGAAAATTTGAAGCATGTTCCATATTCTAAAGTCCGTCAGACTTTGGTGAATCAAAAGTCCGTTGCAGCCCACACACGATCGGATAGTCTGACGGACTCGGTCCTTCGGACTTTGGATGTTGAAAAGTCCGCTCGTGTGTACGTGGCATAAGAGGTACCTCTCAGGGAACATTGAACCATATCCTTGCTATTCTCCTAGAGTGCACTCCATGCAAGCTATAGTATTGTTATTCACATTGCATTTAATGCTTATATGCACCGTTTACTGCTGACTTTGCTGATTTATATGTTGATTCCAGTCTAGTGGGACAGAACTATATTGTTAGTTACTTTGGCATAGTGATTATACTGTCTAGCAGACTGTGTCTAAATTTACGTTCTGTATGCTCATTTATGCTTAAACCGCCATTTATTCTAACCCATACCAATACATTGAGTTCATACCACTAAACAGGCTTGTGTCTGTTTCCTATTACTTATTCACAGTCGAGTTTAAGGTAGCCACACTCAAGGCTGCTGTTACAAATCACAGGGGCACCATGCAGCCTACCTGACAGGGCCCCCTAAAAATATATCAAAATAATACTTTTGCTTAAAATGCACAAAAATCATTATTAGCACACACAAACACAAAACAAATTACAGACTTACGGGGAACCGAACGGTACAGTAGAGGGGCGGGTTTCAGGAGGGTATAGTACGGGGGGAGAGTACAGTATGGGGTCGCTGGAGGGCACAGTACGGGGGGGGGCAGGAGCGTACAGTACAGGGGGAGGCAGGAGGGCACAGTACAGCGGTTAGGAGGCTACAACACAGGGGTGCAGAATAGAAGGGGAACAGTAAGGCAAACAACAAGTTCCTGAACAGCTAGAGATTGTCAGTCATATGTGGATAAACGTGAATAAAACTGATACCCAGTATAGCTGCCAACCACTGGAGAAATGGGGAGCACAAATGAAAAAACAAAAAAGCAGCCCTCTATGGGTAGGAACCAAAACAAAGAACATTTATATATATATATATATATATATATAGGGGGCCCTGAAAGAACGGACTTGCCCACATATGAATAGACTAAGTCAGTTCGAAAGTCAGTTCATTTTGAACCTGATGACGTAAGACGGGACTAAAATAGGAAGTTCAATAGCCGATAGCTTCCCTTGCGTCATATTTGGCCCGTGGGACCAGCATACAGACGAACGGTTTTCCCGATAGGAATTGAGTCCATTGAACAGATTTGAAACATGTTCTATTTCTAGGCCCATCTGATTTATTTTATTTATTTATTTATTTTATGTGAAAAACGATCGGATTGTCTGACGGACTGATTCCATCGGACCTAGTCTGCCTGAAAGCCCAGTCGTGTGTACTCGGCATTACTAATGTTTTTTTTTTTAGACTGTGGTCCCAGCTCTCTTCAGGTCATTGACTAGGTCCTGCCATGTAGTTCTGGGCTGATCCCTCACCTTCCTCATGATCATTGATGCCCCACGAGGTGAGATCTTGCATGGAGCCCCAGACTGAGGGAGACTGACCGTCATCTTGAACTTTTTCCATTCTCTAATCATTGCATCAACAGTTGTTGCCTTCTCACCAAGCTGCTTGCCTATTGTCCTGTAGCCCATCCCAGCCTTATGCAGGCCTACAATTTTATCCCTGATGTCCTTACACAAGCTCTCTGGTCTTGTCCATTGTGTAGCGGTTGGAGTCTGTTTGATTGAGTGTGTGGACAGGTGTCTTTTATACAGGTAACAAGTTAAAACAGGTGCAGTCATTACAGGTAATGAGTGAAAAACAGGAGGGCTTCTTAAAGAAAAAACAGGTCTGTGAGAGCTGGAATTCTTAGTCATTGGTAGGTGATCAAATACTTATGTCATGCAATAAAATGCAAATACATTTTTTAAAAATCATACGATGTGATTTTCTGGAGTTTTGTTTTAGATTCTGTCTCTCACAGTTGAAGAGTACCTATGATAAAAAATTACAGACCTCTACATGCTTTGTAAGTAGGAAAACCTGCAAAATCAGCAGTGTATCAAATACTTGTTCTCCCCACTGTATAATATAAATATAAATATATATATAGAATCCTTTCTCAAATATCAGAAGGAAATTGTCACTACCCTTATGTACCAGGAAGGCCTTCCACCAGCAAACATTCGCTCAGATGCAGTGAGCAATAGTGATGGCCGAACGGTTCGCCCGGCGGTCGTTTCGCGGCGAATTTCCGACTTTCGCCGTCCGCGGGTTCGAACGCCTTTTTCCGTCGTTCGCCCCGGCGGACTTACGTGTTTAATGTATACAAGAACTTTAACCTTTCGTGACACGTTTATCATGTGTTACAGGACAACCAATTGAGACATGACAGCTCATGGACACTTGGACATTCCCCCTAACCTATAAATACACCCGATCCGGTGGCCATTTTACATTCTTTCTTCTGTCACTGTAGGGAAAGGATCCTGTGTGGAGTAGGGACAGAGAAAACGCTAGCTATTTGGTACACAAAAGTTCTTTTCAGGACTGGTATAGGTGTTAGGTCAGCAGCCTGAGTTTCTTTTGTCAGTTTAGATAAAGGGACAGAGCGCTGTATGCTGCTATTTTAGGGACAGCTCAGCCAGATTAGTCTTTCTTCATCATCATCATCATCATCATCATTAGCTGTTACTATCAGGTCCACAAAAGAGCTGTTCCAGCTAATCGTTCCAGCCTACTCTTTTTTGCCAATTTGTATAGGGACAGGCAGGAAGCAGTGTGTCAGGCAGTGAGGATAATTTTAAAGACTTGCTGTTACTATTAGTTCCACAAAGGTTCTTTTCAGGACTGGTATCAGTGGTACGGTAATAGGCTTGTACACGTATAATATTCTTTCTTCCAAATATAGAAAGAATATTATACTTGACTGCTGCCCTTCTGCTGCAGTCTGCTAATCATTCACAACTCACTTGTTCCACAAAGCTCTTTATCAGGACTGGTAACTTGGTCTGTCTAGGGTGCTACGGTACATAGGCTTGGGTGCGGTACAGTCTGCTGTTCTGTAAGGACCGCTATCGGTCCACAATACATAGGGTTGCCGTGCACTACTGCTGACCGCTGCCCTATACTGCAGCAGTCCTTCATTGGTATAGGGACTGACGTACAGTCTGCTAATCACTAACACACAACCTGCTTGGTCCACAAAAGTTCTTATAAGGACTGGTAACTTGGTATAGGGTGCTACGGTACATAGGCCTGAGTGCGTTACAGTCTGCTGTTCTGTAAGGACCGCTATCGGTCCACAATACATAGGGTTGCCGTGCACTACTGCTGACCGCTGCCCTATACTGCAGCAGTCCTTCAGCGGTATAGGGACTGACGCACAGTCTGCTAAACACTAACACACAACCTGCTTGGTCCACAAAAGTTTTTATAAGGACTGGTAACTTGGTATAGGGTGCTACGGTACATAGGCCTGAGTGCAGTACAGTCTGCTGTTCTGTAAGGACCGCTATCGGTCCACAATACATAGGGTTGCCGTGCACTACTGCTGACCGCTGCCCTATACTGCAGCAGTCCTTCATTGGTATAGGGACTGACGTACAGTCTGCTAATCACTAACACACAACCTGCTTGGTCCACAAAAGTTCTTATAAGGACTGGTAACTTGGTATAGGGTGCTACGGTACATAGGCCTGAGTGCGTTACAGTCTGCTGTTCTGTAAGGACCGCTATCGGTCCACAATACATAGGGTTGACGTGCACCACTGCTGACCGCTGCCCTATACTGCAGCAGTCCTTCAGCGGTATAGGGACTGACGTACAGTCTGCTAAACACTAATACACAACCTGCTTGGTCCACAAAAGTTCTTATAAGGACTGGTAACTTGGTATAGGGTGCTACGGTACATAGGCTTGAGTGCGGTACAGTCTGCTGTTCTGTAAGGACCGCTATCGGTCCACAATAGATAGGGTTGACGTGCACCACTGCTGACCGCTGCCCTATACTGCAGCAGTCCTTCAGCGGTATAGGGACTGACGCACAGTCTGCTAAACACTAACACACAACCTGCTTGGTCCACAAAAGTTTTTATAAGGACTGGTAACTTGGTATAGGGTGCTACGGTACATAGGCCTGAGTGCGTTACAGTCTGCTGTTCTGTAAGGACCGCTATCGGTCCACAATACATAGGGTTGCCGTGCACTACTGCTGACCGCTGCCCTATACTGCAGCAGTCCTTCATTGGTATAGGGACTGACGTACAGTCTGCTAATCACTAACACACAACCTGCTTGGTCCACAAAAGTTCTTATAAGGACTGGTAACTTGGTATAGGGTGCTACGGTACATAGGCCTGAGTGCGTTACAGTCTGCTGTTCTGTAAGGACCGCTATCGGTCCACAATACATAGGGTTGCCGTGCACTACTGCTGACCGCTGCCCTATACTGCAGCAGTCCTTCAGCGGTATAGGGACTGACGCACAGTCTGCTAAACACTAACACACAACCTGCTTGGTCCACAAAAGTTCTTATAAGGACTGGTAACTTGGTATAGGGTGCTACGGTACATAGGCCTGAGTGCAGTACAGTCTGCTGTTCTGTAAGGACCGCTATCGGTCCACAATACATAGGGTTGCCGTGCACTACTGCTGACCGCTGCCCTATACTGCAGCAGTCCTTCATTGGTATAGGGACTGACGTACAGTCTGCTAATCACTAACACACAACCTGCTTGTTCCACAAAAGTTCTTATAAGGACTGGTAACTTGGTATAGGGTGCTACGGTACATAGGCTTGAGTGCGGTACAGTCTGCTGTTCTGTAAGGACCGCTATCGGTCCACAATAGATAGGGTTGACGTGCACCACTGCTGACCGCTGCCCTATACTGCAGCAGTCCTTCAGCGGTATAGGGACTGACGTACAGTCTGCTAAACACTAATACACAACCTGCTTGGTCCACAAAAGTTCTTATAAGGACTGGTAACTTGGTATAGGGTGCTACGGTACATAGGCTTGAGTGCGGTACAGTCTGCTGTTCTGTAAGGACCGCTATCGGTCCACAATAGATAGGGTTGACGTGCACCACTGCTGACCGCTGCCCTATACTGCAGCAGTCCTTCAGCGGTATAGGGACTGACGTACAGTCTGCTAAACACTAATACACAACCTGCTTGGTCCACAAAAGTTCTTATAAGGACTGGTAACTTGGTATAGGGTGCTACGGTACATAGGCTTGAGTGCGGTACAGTCTGCTGTTCTGTAAGGACCGCTATAGGTCCACAATAGATAGGGTTGACGTGCACCACTGCTGACCGCTCACCTATACTGCAGCAGTCCTTCAGCGGTATAGGGACTAAGAGTTTTGTCACAGGGTCATTTAAAAAATGACATGCAGAGGAAGAGGCAGGCCCTTCCGCAGGGGTGGTAGGGGTAGGGCAGGAGCAACAGGCTTGAGCCAAAGTGGGAAGTTGCAGAAGGTGCGTTCAATTACTTTAAAGGATGCACCAGACTTGGTTGAGTGGCTCGCTCAGCCTTACTCTTCTGCACCCTCCTCATCCTCTCGATCTGCACCCTCTTCTTCACTCTCTGCTATGTGCACCCCCAAAGACACTACCACCAACAACACGACCACCACCACCACCACCACATACCTTCCGCTTGAGTCACTGGAATTATTTTCCGATCCATATCAAGAGGACATTTCTGATGCGCAGCCACTCTTGGTATTGGATCAGGAAGAGGAGGTAGCAACAAGCGCTACTCAGCAGTCTGACGCCAGTACCCAGATCAGCCCAAGGAGGAGGTTGGTCCCCGGTGTTGCTGCCTACTCTACTTATAGCGGTGGGGAAGGTGACGTTGATGATGACGTGTCTAGTGATGTCACGTGGGTGCCCACAAGAGAGGAAGAGGAGGGGAGTTCAGAGGGAGATATGGACCAGCAGATAGGGAGGAGAAGCAGCAATGACTTACATTGCACAGCAGGGACAAAGCAGACTGCAAATGTATCAGGAGCGAGTCATCGACCATGTACGGTCACATCTGGCGCTCCCAGGACACCGGCACATGGCTCCGCAGTGTGGGCTTTTTTTAACGTGTCCGCTGCTGACAATAGCGTTGCCATCTGCAATCTTTGCAGTCAACGCGTTAGTCGCGGTAAGCCCAATACTCACCTAGGGACGACCGCCTTAAGAAGGCACATGAGCAGCCATCACCGAGCCCAGTGGGAGCAACGGAACACACAAAGCCACACTGCAGGCTCTCACCGTCCAGCCTCGTCTTCTACTTCTCCTTCTCCTCTCTCCTCACAATTGTCCTCCACTCCACCTTCCATCACGCCAAGCTCACATTTTTCTGCAAAAAGGCAGGCTTCCGTGGGCCTAATGTTTGAGCGTAAAAAAATGATGACGCCGGATAACCCTCTTGCCCAACGGTTGGCGGCTGGCTTGTCAGAACTCATAGCCCGCCAACTACTGCCATATAAACTGGTGGACTCGGAGGCCTTTCGCAAATTTGTGGCCATTGGAACACCACAATGGAAGGTCCCAGGAAGGAAGTATTTCTCAGAGAAGGGCATCCCAGAGCTATATGGCCATGTTCAGCGGCAAGTGAATGTATCTCTGGCACACAGTGTCGGTGCCAAGATACATCTGACCACAGACACGTGGTCTAGCAAACACGGGCAGGGAAGGTATATCAGTTTTACTGCCCACTGGGTGAACCTTCTGACGGCCGTCAAGCATGTAACCCGTGGCACCCGTGTAGATTTGGTTTTACCGCCACGGATTGCATGCAGGCCTGACTCTTCTTCTCCTCCTCCTACTCCATCCTCCTCCCTCTCCTCCTCAGCTGCCTCCTCCTTTTCCGCTGCTAGCGTCTCTTCCACTGCACCGCCCAAGCTCCCCAGAACCTATTCCACATGCCAGGTGAGACGTTGCCATGCCGTGCTGCGTCTGTTGTGCCTGGAAGCAAAGAGCCACACTGGCCCGGCACTCCTTTCAGCTTTGCGTTCACAGGCAGATGAGTGGCTAACACCGCTCAATTTGACAGTTGGTAAAGTGGTGTGTGACAACGGTGCCAATCTGCTTAGCGCATTGAAACAGGGCAAAATCACGCACGTGCCGTGCATGGCACACGTCTTAAACTTGGTCGTGCAGCGATTCCTTGTCAAATACCCTGGGGTCCAGGACATCTTGCGGCAGGCAAGGAAAATCTCGGCCCATTTCAGAAGATCTTACACGGCCATGGCTCGCCTTGCTGACATTCAGCGGCGACACCATCTGCCGGTCAGACGTCTTATTTGCGATTGCCCGACGCGATGGAACTCAACCTTCTATATGCTTGATAGGCTGCTCCAGCAGAAACGTGCAGTTAACGTCTACCTGTATGAACTCTGCGAAAGAAACGGTTCTGGGGAGCTGGGTTTTTTTTCACCGCGCCAGTGGCTGCTCATGCGCGACACATGCAGACTTCTGCGGCCATTTGAGGAGATCACCAAACTGGTCAGTCGCAGCCATGGCGCCATCAGTGACATGGTACCTTATGCCTTCTTTCTGGAGCGTGCATTGCGTCGTGTCATTGATCAGGCTGTGGAGGAGCAGGAGCGGGAAGATGAGGAAGTCGCAATGCTGGATGAATTCCCAGGGGGGGCTACTCTATCTGAGACAAGTCAACAACAGGAGTCTGATGAGGAGTCAGAGGAGGATGGTGCCGGGGCGGATGAGCAGGAGCAAGAAGAGCATGCTTTAAACCTTTCTGGGATCCCTGTTGTGCGAGGATGGGGAGAGGAGAATGAAGAGGACGACATTATCCTGGATGATGAGCAGGAGCCAGGCCACCACACCGCTTCCACTTTAGTGCAAATGGGGGCCTTCATGCTCCAGTGTTTTAATAGGGACCCCCGTATAAAAAGCATGAGGGTCAAGGACCAGTACTGGGTGGCAACGTACTTAGACCCCCGGTACAAACACAAAATGGCGGAAATGTTACCGCCGTCGCAGAGGGCTGTCAGAATGCAGCACTTCCAGGCCTTGCTTCGAGAAATGCTGCATTCTGCTTTTGCGTGCGCTGGCAGAGGAGCAATTCCCACTCCCAGAGAAGGATTTGCGGGTACCAATCCAACAGCGCCTGCAAGAAGAGGCCGGTTTGAAGATGTGTTGGTGACTTCGGATATGAGGTCATTCTTTCAGCCGACCCATCGACAGGTGTCATCCGGATCCAGCATCAGGGAACGCCTAGACCGTCAGGTGTCCGACTACATTGGGTTAACGGCCGATGTGGACGCTCTGAGGAGTGATGAACCCCTAGACTACTGGGTGGGCAGGCTTGACCTCTGGCCAGAGCTTGCCCAATTTGCAATCGAACTGTTGGCTTGCCCCTCATCCAGTGTCCTGTCCGAAAGGACGTTCAGCGCAGCAGGGGGGATTGTGACCGATAAGCGTACTCGCCTAGCTCACCACAGTGTTAACTACCTCACATTTCTAAAAATGAATGAGGCATGGATCTCGGAGGAATTCAACACATGTGATCAGTAGACCATGTATATGTCTATAAACAATTTTTGGAATCAAGCACACAGACCTTCTTAATTCATTTGGCTCACTTCCCTGACCCAAAAAAGCACACCGTACTATATGCCCCTACCCTCCTCTTTGAAGAGGTTGAGCGGTGTCATATTTCTACTGGGGCTGCTTATTATGAGGGGTTCCCACCATCCCTGTGCTGTGCTGACTTCCTCCTGGGTGTTCTTATTATGAGGGGCTCCCACCATCCCTGTGCTGTGCTGACTTCCTCCTGGGGGTTCTTATTATGAGGGGATCACACCATCCCTGTGCTGTGCTGACTTCCTCCTGGGGCTGCTTACGGTGCTGCTGTCAGCGCTGTATGTCACGGAGCTGCTGTCAGCGCTGTATGTCACGGAGCTGCTGTCAGCGCTGTATGTCACGGAGCTGCTGTCAGCGCTGTATGTCACGGAGCTGCTGTCAGCGCTGTATGTCACGGAGCTGCTGTCAGCGCTGTATGTCACGGAGCTGCTGTCAGCGCTGTATGTCACGGAGCTGCTGTCAGCGCTGTATGTCACGGAGCTGCTGTCAGCGCTGTATGTCACGGAGCTGCTGTCAGCGCTGTATGTCACGGAGCTGCTGTCAGCGCTGTATGTCACGGTGCTGCTGTCAGCGCTGTATGTCACGGAGCTGCTGTCAGCGCTGTATGTCACGGAGCTGCTGTCAGTGCTGTATGTCACGGAGCTGCTGTCAGCGCTGTATGTCACGGAGCTGCTGTCAGCGCTGTATGTCACGGAGCTGCTGTCAGCGCTGTATGTCACGGTGCTGCTGTCAGCGCTGTATGTCACGGAGCTGCTGTCAGCGCTGTATGTCACGGAGCTGCTGTCAGCGCTGTATGTCACGGAGCTGCTGTCAGCGCTGTATGTCACGGAGCTGCTGTCAGCGCTGTATGTCACGGAGCTGCTGTCAGCGCTGTATGTCACGGAGCTGCTGTCAGCGCTGTATGTCACGGAGCTGCTGTCAGCGCTGTATGTCACGGAGCTGCTGTCAGCGCTGTATGTCACGGAGCTGCTGTCAGCGCTGTATGTCACGGAGCTGCTGTCAGCGCTGTATGTCACGGAGCTGCTGTCAGCGCTGTATGTCACGGAGCTGCTGTCAGCGCTGTATGTCACGGTGCTGCTGTCAGCGCTGTATGTCACGGAGCTGCTGTCAGCGCTGTATGTCACGGAGCTGCTGTCAGTGCTGTATGTCACGGAGCTGCTGTCAGCGCTGTATGTCACGGAGCTGCTGTCAGCGCTGTATGTCACGGAGCTGCTGTCAGCGCTGTATGTCACGGTGCTGCTGTCAGCGCTGTATGTCACGGAGCTGCTGTCAGCGCTGTATGTCACGGAGCTGCTGTCAGCGCTGTATGTCACGGAGCTGCTGTCAGCGCTGTATGTCACGGAGCTGCTGTCAGCGCTGTATGTCACGGAGCTGCTGTCAGCGCTGTATGTCACGGTGCTGATGTCAGTGCTCTGTATTACGGTGCTGCTGTCAGTGCTCTGTATCTCCTGCACCCTCTTGTTTGCCTACCCTGGTCCCTGACCTTCCCTCTCCTCCATTGCCTTCATTAGCTCCATAGTCCTGAATTGTCAGAACAATTTCCCAAATAAAAAAAAAATGCTTGTAGTTATCGATCCCAAATTCACCTCATACATGTATTATGCTATTGTCCAGGTGGTGGGACTACGTGCTACCCCCTAATAATTACCCCGTGGCCGCAAATTCGACCTAAAGGTTTGCGAAATTCGCCTCCCATTGAAGTCAATGGAGCCCGCGGCGAACGGTCGTTTTCGCGAACGTTTGTGTCCGTTCGCGTTTCGCGTTCGCGAAACGTCCCGTCGGAAGTTCGTCCATCACTAGTGAGCAAACTCCAGGAAAGACATTTTTCAGATAAAGTTCCTCTCAGAGAAACAGGCCAAAAATGTCTAAAAAAATGTTGCGTATGCTCCAGAGGGGGAGTTAGGCCTGACACCTTTTATTATTGCCTCCAGTGTCCTTCCTAACCAGGCCTATGCATGGGAGACCGTCTCCACCATTACCATAGTACAATATTAGTGTAGTATGGTGAACGTAATTCTGACTTTTTGCCATCTAATGTCCATCTAATGTGCTTACCATTTGCCTTCACACTGATCATGCCTCAGCCTGCTGCCTGAAATGACCATGCCTCTGCCTGCATCTAAACTGACCCTGACCTGTTAATTGACCACTCCTCTTCCTGCTGCCTAAACTGACCATACCTCTGCCTGCCACCTGACCTGACCATGGCCTGTTAATTGACCACATTTTTTTTGTTTGCCTGCCGCTTGGACTTCTCTTTCATTCTGCTACTGTAGTAGTGGGGTTCAAGATAACTCAGAGGTCTCACATATATGCAGGGCATCTTAATAGATTTTTCAGAGTGTTGAAAATTACGTTTTCTCCAGGTTTTGTAATTTCTGGATTAGGGTGTGGAGACCGGAGGCTTTACAGAGATTTGGGTGGGAAGAAGCCTCTTCTCTGTGCCCAGGTCATATCAGACCAAGGCCCTAAGACTAATATTTCTGCCTGCTCCTGTCTGACCCTGTCTTGTTCATGGATCATGCCTCTGCCTGCCACCTGAACTGACCACACCTTAGCTTGTTACCTTACCTTGACAGGACCAATAATTTTGTGTAAATAAAATACATTTTTTTCCACATTTTCCAAAAACTTGTTTCAAATAATTATATGAATGTTCAAAAGACTCATTATCTTATGCTTTAAAAAAAGTGGTCATTTTGTGGGTGTTTCCACTGTCCTGGTGCTCCAGGGCCTTCAAATATGTGATAGGTAGTCAGGAAATTAGATGCGTAATTTATATGTAATTTATGCTCCTTAAAAGCCCAAAGCTGCTTCTTGGATTTTGGGCCTCTGTACATGGCTAGGCTGTGAAAAAGTCTCACATATGTGGTATCCCCTTACTCAGGAGGAGTAGCTGAATATGTTTTATACCATGTGTAAGAAATAATTTGTTAAAATGACAATTGTGTGAAAAAAAATGTATTTAATTTCTTCATTTTACAAAGAAAAAAATACAACTTCAAAAACATTTACCATGTCTCTTACTAAACCCCTTGGAGTGTCTGCTTTCCAAAAAGGGGTCATTTGGGGGGTATTTATACTGTTCTGGCATTTTAGGGCCTTTAAGAATTGTGATAGGCAGTCAGAAAGTCATAGCTGCGTAAATTCCACAATATATACCATAGTTTGTAAATGCTACAAATTATATATACCTTATATATACTATATAGTGCTGAAGAGAGCAACTATCAACACTGGTTCTAAATCCAACATCCAATTTCATTAATATTGACAAAGTACCTGAACAGACCCCTGGTTGAATTTCGAAAAATAAGCTGGTTGCTATGAGGTGAACAAACTAGTGTAAATTGAGTAAAAAATGTTTCAATTTCGCTTGTGTATTCAGTCTGTCACAATCCATTTAATCCATAATGCAAAGCATGCAATTTATATTGATTATGTTTACACTGGTTCTGAAGTACATTAAACAGAGGCAGCCAAATAAAAACTGAATTACTGCCAGTATACTGTGGTTTGGCAACATCATTGTTTTAGTAATGTGTGCAATGTAGAGTTAAAGTACACCTGTAATAAACCTGGCACTTCAAACAGATGAACCAAATTACAGAAACAAAGTAAAAAAAAAAAAAAAACACATTGCAAAATGATCCATTAATTCAAAGACATCAAACCAGTATCAATTCTTATACTTGCATGCTTTGAACATTTACACAAAGTCGGGAATTTTGTAGGATTAGAGGGGTTAGAGGTTAGAAGTTTTTTTTTGTTTATCTTAATGCATTCTATGCATAAGGATAAAACGCTTCTGTGTGCAGCAGCCCCCTTCAGCCCCCCTAATACTTACCTGAGCCCCATCTCTATCCAGCGATGTCCAGCGATGAAAGATATATGTCAGGTTACGCATAAGATGGACCATAGCGTTATTAGGAGCAGGGGGGATTGATAGACACATGTTAGCTTTTGCATGTCGCATATCCCTCACGGCTCCATTTCTCAATCTGAAGCATTGCTCCATGGATCCGTACTGTTATTGGACCCCCCTTGTTTTATTTTATTTTTGTTGCTGTTTTACTGTTATGTTTCTCATAGGTTACACAGTCGTGGTGCTATAACTTATCATCTTTCCCCCACTTACTCAATATAGCAAGCTCCTACTAAACCCGCGGACATTTCTCAAGGACTCCCGCTGGACTGACCCCGAAAAGAAAACGACCCGGACGCCCTTCCACATACTCGCACAACGGACGGACTCACCGACTGTTGACCCATTCCGGACTTACCGCACTAGGTCAGGGTAAGGTAGCTGTGCTACACGACCCTCCGGCTCTCTCTCTTCCTTGTTCCCTTTCTCTCCTTCTTTCTCTTCTACATTTCCTATCTCTATCTTTCCCCTCTACCCTCCTCCCCACTCTCTTTCTTATACACCCTTCGCTCCCTCCCCCCCATACATTTCTCTCCGGCCTCCCCCAAACCGCACGTCACCCCACAAGGGGAGGATCTCCTTACTAGCACTGGGCTCACACTTAATTGCCCGCACATCACCCCGCTTGATCTTGATTTTGGGGAGCCCGCACTGCTGATCGCAGAGCTCAGCCACACTATCACACGCAATTTCGCCCACTTTACCCTACACAAATATGTCTGGCCCAACCCCTACCCTGGGCCCCTCTACTCTAAAAATTTGGTCTCAGAACGTGAAAGGCCTTAACATCCCCGAAAAGCGTAGCCAGATCCTAAACCTTATATCCAAACAGAAAGTAGATGTAGCATTCTTACAGGAAACACACTTCCGTACTAGACAGGTCCCTAACTTTCTAAGTCGAAAATATCCCACAGCTTACCATTCTACAAACCCCTCTGCAAAAACTAAGAGTGTCTCAATCCTTATCGCTAGGCATGTCCCATGGTAGATACATCTTCTTGAAGGGAACCCTATATAACCGACCAGTTACTCTAGTAAGCATTTACAGCCCTAACACGGCGCAGGTGGGTTTTTTCCGAACGGTCGTGGATCTTCTCACGAACTTTCAGGCGGTATTGACTGTATTGGGCGGCGACTTCAATGTTGTACTCCAACCCCTCCTGGATTCCTCGTCGGGTACGTCCTCCCTTCCCTACAGCTCTTTACGGCAGGTCAGAACCTTACTACAAGCTCTCACACTACACGATGCTTGGCGCACTCTACATCCCACCACAAAAGATTACACCTTTTTTTCCACGCCACACAACAGATATTCCAGGTTACATTATCTATTCATTTCCCAAAGAGACCTCCCACTGCTCCAATCAGTTAGGATAGAACCACTCCTCTTTGCAGACCACCACCCGATCTCAATGCTCCTTACCCTCCCGATTCAAAACAGGGCCACAAAAATTTGGTGCTTGGACGCTTCTCTCCTTTCCTCTGAGACAGATCTAAATGCTATTTCATCCAGCCTAAATCACTATTTCCAAGAAAATACAGTCCCCGGGATCTCCCCTATAACGATCTGGGAAGCCCACAAATGCACCATTAGAGGGAAGTTTATGGAACTTGCCGCAATACGAAAAAAAGCAAACCAAGCCCGTATCTCCGAATTAGCCCACAAAATCCAACAGCTTGAATGAGCCCACAAACACTCGTTAGCGCAGGCCACGCTTCAAGACCTGACTGACACGAGAAAGCTTTTACAGGAGGCGTTGAACCGTAAAACTCACCGTAAATTTATTCTCAACCAGAAACTGTTCTATGAACAGGGCAATAAAAATGGTAGACTCCTAGCCCAGGCCATCCGCACCAAGCGTACTTCCACTACTGTTCACTCCATAAAGGATCCAGGGGGCACTGCACACACATCATCGGAGGATATAGCGTCCCAATTCGAAACATACTATAAGAGCCTTTACAACCTACACAGCCCAACAACTACACCATCGACCCAAAGACACAGGGAAATGCTCCTTACGAACTTCTTGGAGAAATATAGCCCCGGAAAAATTTCAAGTGAACTGGCCTCTGAGTTGGACAATCCCATCTCAGAGTTGGAGCTCAGGCAGGCCATCAAGCAATTGAAACCAGGCAAAAGCCCGGGACCGGACGGTCTGTCTGCCCCCTATTACAAGGCTTTTACAGAGATCCTCACTACACTCTTTCTGCGGGCCTTTAACTCCCTTAGCAATTCAGAAACTCCATTCCATCGGCTTTTAGAAGCCCACATCATGGTCATCCCCAAACCAGGGAAGGACGCTTCCTCGGTCACCAGTTATAGACCCATTTCCCTACTTAATTCAGACATCAAGCTCTTTGCCAAAATACTGGCCAACCGCCTACTCCCGCTCCTCCCCTCTCTTATTGGCAAATATCAGGTGGGCTTTGTCCCTGGCAGGGAAGCCAGGGACAACACTACCAAGGTCATTAACCTACACCACTGAAAAACATCCCACAATGAAAAGGGATGTTTCCTGTCTCTGGAAGCGGAGAAGGCATTTGACAGGTTGGCCTGGGACTACCTAGCTGCAGTACTCCAACACTTAGGCCTACCCAACAGACTGATGACTTTAATCCTGTCCCTTTATGCTACCCCCACTGCAAGCATAAGGGTTAATGGCCACCTGTCAAATGCCTTCACCATCCGAAATGGAACGAGACAGGGATGCCCTCTGTCCCCTATTCTGTTTATTTTGACGCTTGAACCTCTCCTTCGACGCTTACAATCTAATGAAGACATCAGGGGAATTCAGGTAGCAGGACACACTCATAAGCTAGCGGCATTCGCGGATGACATCCTTCTGTTCCTCAGCGAGCCGCTAACGTCTATCCCGAATCTGCTCAAGGACTTTGAAACCTTTGGCAAACTCTCCAACTTGAATATCAACTTTTCAACGTCCAACGCTCTAAACATCACTTTGCCTAACGACCTAGTATCCCAATGTCAAACCGCATTCCCCTTCTCCTGGAAACAGGAAGCTATCACATACTTAGGAATTCAACTCCCCGAGCATCTGTCCAACTTATACTCCAAAAACTTCCTCCCGCTTTCACGCTCCATCACTGAAGACCTACGAAGGTGGGACAAACCCCACTTCTCTTGGTTTGGCAGGGCAGCTATTCTTAAGATGAATGTGCTCCCTAGAGTCCTGTATCTTCTACAGACAATTCCCATCCAACTCCCTGCCTCCTTTTTCGTGCACCTTAAATGCGCGTCCACACAATTTTTATGGAAACATAAACGCCCAAGAATCAGCTATAGTCAACTTACGAGCCCTAAACCCGCAGGAGGCATAGGTCTTACGGATCTCAAATTGTATTCCCTTGCCTGCCAAATGGTCAGAATCTTTGATTGGTCAGCCCATGGGTCGGATAAGGATTGGGTCACTATAGAAAACGCTTTCTCGAACCTACCCATCAACCACACACCCTGGATCCCCCCTTCCTCTGTACCTAAGGCCCTTAAAGAACATCCCCTTGTGTACGCTACCCTGACCAACTTTAAAGAAGCTTGCAAAAAATTGAATGTCTCATCCAATCCTGGGCCCCTCAGGCCTATTCGGCTTAATTCCGCGTTTCCCCCTGGCATGTCCGAAACCTTTCTTAAAAATAACTGGCCACATAAAGAAATGTTTGCGCATCAGTTTTATAAAAATGGGGAGATCATGGATTACTCTGCACTCCCGACAGATAGGGATATTCCCCCCCGTACCTAAATAGTCTTACTTTCAAATACGCCATTTTCTTAAAAAGGTCCATAGAGAAGCTGAATTATCTAGGCAGCTGACACCTTTTGAGACCCTCTGTTCACAAGCCTCTCCCCAGCGCCACCTAATTTCGATGGCCCACTCACTCCTCTCCCAGTCCAAATCACCAAAAACTTGGAAAGCATGCTTAGCTTGGGAAAGGGATCTGCAAATGGAGATCTCGGAAGAAGAGTGGGAAAAAATCTTTATCATCACGCATAAAGGTTCTCTGAACGTGCATACCCAAGAGAACAATTTCAAACTTATTTCCAGATGGTATCGAACGCCGGCTCTAATTAACAAGTTTAACCCAGAGATCCCTAACAAATGCTGGAGGTGCTTTGGTACTGATGGATCCCTACTACACATATGGTGGTCGTGCCCCCGTATCCAGAACTTCTGGACCCAGGTGCATAGCATAGCCAGCTCCATTACTGACATCCCTATTGATTTTACAGCAGCTCGCATGCTCCTAGACCACACTTCAATTCCAAACCGCTCCTATATGCACTCACTAGGCTTGCATCTACTCAACGCTGCCAAACTTTGCATTCCTATCCATTGGGGATCTCCCACTGTCCCCTCCACCACTGACTGGTTAAAAAGGGTAGCAAAGATAGCTGAGATGGAGGAACTCATTTACATTGCTAAAGACTCCCCACACAAATTTGCACAGATCTGGGATAGATGGACAATTTTTCAAAGCAGTAACCCCTTAAACTCCGGGGCCAACCCGACTAGTACTTCACTTAATGGGTAATCACCTGTCTGATCTAGGGAACCCCCCCCCGCCTCGACTTACACCGATCGCTCGGTCCCAGGTTATTTAAGCTAGTCCGCTTTATCGTTCCCACCCCTCATTCTGCACATGGAAAAATGGGGGAGCCCGGAGAGAAGACCCCCTCCCTAACCTATGCACCCACTACCTACCCCCCATCCCCTCTTTTGCTGTTCTCCTGTTCCTACCCTTTCCTTCTTTCTTTTTGACTTGGCTATCCCCCTGCACAGGGATTAGACCTTTGACGCAGACACCCATCCCCGAGAACGGTTGACGACGTCTCACTGACGGAGTGAACCCCTCCCCGGCCCCCTACGTCTCTCTTCTGGCTGAAGTTTTACCGCCCACCCACCACTTCCCTCCATTATACCCCGGGGAAACAACCCGATTGCCATGGCCGACTGAACATCCCAGAGACGAGCAATTTGCCACTGCACAGATACCCCTTAACACTCATTGTGATTGCAATCTTGGAGAGGAAACGGAAAGGAGTTGAGAAGTAGGGGACATAGCACTGTGTTAAGTTTGAACAGGAGATGCTGGGAAGGACTCACCTCCGATTTCCACTTCGAGACTAAGCTCTCTCCGACTGTTCACCTGTACTATTATTTCCATTGTTATCGTCTGTGATATCGACTTGTACTTTACTTATTTAATACATCAAGTCATGCTTGTTATACTTTTTTCTTTGAAAATAAATAAACATTTTATGGAAAAAAAAAAGGAAAAAGGGAGCTTTGACTCGGCTTGGGTGCCCCCAGAGCAAGCTGCTGCTGAACCAAGACAGCTGGGTAATGCCCAGCCCCTCTCAGTAATTTATCAACCCGATCCACCACATGCCAAACCCTAGCACCTGGGAGACAGCAAAACATTTAGTTGAGGAGATCCTGGCAACAAATTATTCTATCAGTCCTTCTGATTATAGAATCCCCTATTACCACCAACTGTCTACCTGCATTTCCCTCATCACCTCTAAGATGGGCTGCTCTCCCAGCTGTTAGGGGTAGCAGTGACATCTAGGGCTGTCACCTCTGCGTTTGCCACCTCCACAACTTCACCCAACTTGGAAAATTTGTTTTGATGCACAAATACAGGACTGGCCTTCCTTTTCTGTGAGCCCCTTCCACTCCCTCTAACCCATCTTCCTATCTGATAATCCTGACTTGCCCATCCACCCTCCACATCAACCCTACCGACCACCTGCTCAGCAAACAGAGGACCCCCTTTCAAGGTTGTCCTTTCTGCCCAGTGTTGCAACTTGCTCCTCCAGATCTCTAATGCGAGCTTCCAGAAGGGCAACCCACTCACATCTGTCACAGCGGTATTCATCCTGGAGCTGTTGCACCAATTTAGCATACACATGTGCACTGAGCAAAACCTTCAACCCTGCTAGCACTCATTTCCCAGTTACAATATAATTACTTATAGGAAGTTTAAGATGTTACTTACAGGTTAGAAGATTCTTGTCTTAACTCCTGTTTTCAACTCCTGGTTATTAACCTCCTTGGCGGTATCCTTGAGCGTTACCACGGTCGGGGTAACATTGCAGAGCAGCCAGCGTAGATCTTACCTTCTTCTGGCGCTCCAGCGATGTCCTCCGCTGTCTTCCCCGGACACAATCGCCGGCGGGATCACCGACATCGCACTCCCTGGTTCCGTTCCCTGGGAGCAGCAGTGGCGCATGGGAGCGGAACTGGACGGGAATTTCAAAAAAAGTAAAATAACACAAACACATAAAAAGAGGTGATGCACTGTAATCTGAGAGGATTACACTGTATCATGTCTTTATCTGACTGATATCTGTGCAGTGCCCCTTGCCTCCAATAAAATAATCTAACATGGCATCAAAAAAGCGCCACTTCGCTACAAAATCGCCTTTGGACCAGCTGAGTGACAGCGGCAGCGACACGGAGTTGCTCGCAGAACTTGTCGATAGTGAGTCGTGGGGAGAATTGTCGTCTGACACTGAGACGGATCTGGCAAGTGACAGCGGTGATGATCCTGCACCTGACCTCAGCGATGTGCGCACTTGGTGCCCTATCAACTGCGATACGGACCAGGTAGCGCTGCCAAGATTCCCCTTCACTGGATCACCTGGGATGAAGGTAGATGTCAACAACCCTCTGGCATACCTGCAATTATTCCTCACTGAGGAGGTCATTGAAAAAATTGGCACAGAGACAAATCGCTACCAAGAACAGCAATCTGCTACGCTGCATGCAGGGTTTTCCCAAAGCAGAAAGTGGGAACCGGTGACCAAAGAGGACATCTGGTAGTTTCTGGGGCTCATCATTCTTCAGGGGGTGGTGGGGAAACCGCTCCAGAAATTGTACTGGACCACCAATAAATTACTGGCCATTTTTTGGCGCCATGATGTCCGAATACCGTTTTTCCCTCATCATGAAGTATTTCCACTTCACGAACAGGGAGAGTTTGATGAGGCCACGCATCCTGCACCCAAACAAAAAAAAATCTGGGAGGTATGCCAAATTATCGTGACCAATTTCCAGCGGACCTACATGCCAGAAAGGGACGTCTGTGTGGATGAAAGCTTGATGGCCTACAAGGGACGCCTGAGCTGGATACAGTTTATTGCATCCAAAAGAGCACAGTTTGGCATAAAATCCTACATGCTCTGCGAGTCATTTTACCGGGTACATCTGGAATTCTGTCATTTACACCGATAAAAGCACGAAGTTCAACCCCAGGTACAGCGGCTGTGGGATGGCCACATCATCAGTCCTTACACTGCTGGAGCCATTGCTGAACTAGGGATATTGTGTGACCATGGACAATTTCTATACGTCTCCGGAACTGTTTGAGGTTTTGCTACAAAACAAGACCGATGCATATGGTACAGTTAGGCCTAACCAACGTGACATGCCATCTATGTTCTCCAAGAAAAAGCTAAAAACCGGAGAAATGGTTGCCTGGCAGAAGGGTAAGATGATGGCAATGTGATGGCGAGACAAGAAGGACGTGTGTCTCATGAGCACTGTACACAATACCTTCACTGCCATGGTCCACACAAAAGGTGGGAAAGATGTGCTGAAGCCGCAAGTCGTGATAGACTATAATTACACTATGGGAGGTGTCAACAGAGCTGATCAGGTAATGACATTTTTTTTCGGCTATGCGCAAACAGCAAAAAAAAATTACAAAAAGATTTTCTGGCATATTCTGGAACAATGCTTTTGGAATTCATATATTCTATACAGAGCAAAGTGTGACAAGCCTCTTGTTCATGCTGATTTTATCTGGAAGGTGGCTGAGCAGATTTTTGTCAAACACCAGGCACCATCCATCAGGAGCTGTGAACAGACCTGGACGACGTGCTGTTGACGTTGCCAACCCAGAATGCCTAACAGGTTGTCACTTTATGGACTAAATACCACCAACCGCAAAAAAGGCAGCACCTACCAGGATGTGCATGGTTTGCTGTTCAAAGAGATAGCAAAGTATAGAAAATAGATAGAAAAAAAGTCTGAAAAGAAAGCAGGTTCTATTGTCCGGATTGTGATGTAGGACTGTGCGCTTTATCTTGTTTCAAAATTTATCACACTCAGGATGTTTATTGAATTTTCTTTGACAAATTTCATTATTTCGTATTACATAATTGAATAAAATTATATTATTTATTAGATTATAATTCATGATTTTGTGTTTCAAACTTTATCACATTTAGGATGTCTACTAGAGTCTTGTTTGGTCAGGTTTAAGTAAGTAATTACTAAGAATTGCAGGCCTATAATACATAACACCAAATTTCCATGCAAAAGAATTATACCGCTTTTGGTACAAAATTCCTGACATAATCATACCACCAGGGAGGTTAACTCTCCACTTTAGTTCAAAATTGCGCTTATGTTCACAAATTGCAGAATCAAGCCAGCATTAGCAGAGAGCCAGCTCCAGTGGGAGTTTGTATAGACACTTATATACACCTGTAAACAGGTTACAAAGGATCCATAAAGTTCATTCATCTATAAGGGTTAACCACTTCTCGACCGGCGCACGCTGATGTACGTTGGCAAAATGGCACAGACAGGCAAATGGACGTCCCTTTAAATTTTCCGCCGTGCCATCGCGTGCGTCGGAAAGCGGGTTCCATGGACTCAATCGCCGCAGGGATACCCACAATCGTCTCACGGGGAGGAAGAATGAGGAGATGGGGAATATCTCCTAAACCATAGAGGTTTAGGAGATTTTTTTTTTACCTACAGGTAAGCCTTATTATAGGCTATCCACCCCCCTCCCCCCCCCCCACCCCCATATGTGGGAATGCAAAAGTAGCTTAAAGCGGTTGTATACTATTTTTTTTTTCACTTGTAATTACAGGTAACCAAACGCTTATTGCGTTTTTTTTTTGTTTTGTTTTTTACCAAAAATGTGTAGAAGAATACATATCGGCCTAAACTGAGAAATAAAAATTATATATTTTTGGGGGATATTTATTATAGCAAAATGTAAAAAAAAAATGTGTTTTTTTTCAAAATCGATGCTCTTTTTTTGTTTATAGCGCAAAAAATACAAACCACAGGGGTGATCAAATACCACCAAAAGAAAGCCCTATTTGTGGGGGAAAAAGGACGTCAATTTTGTTTTGGGAGCCACGTCGCACGACTGCGCAATTGTCAGTTAAAATAACGCAGTGCCGAATCGCAAAAAGTGCTCTGGTCTTTGGACGGCAAAATGGTCCAGGGGCTTAAGTGGTTAAATTAGGAAAGGGCAATGACCACCTGCAGCTGCTGCCCTAAGAGTTGTGACTGGCTCTGTGTATAAACCAAAAGGGGGGAAAAAAGAGGGGAGGGAAGCATCATGTATTGCCAAGTAAAAGTTTAATAACAGTGAATTAACCACTTTAGGACCGCCGCACGCCGATGTACATCCTAAATTTGACAGGGGATATCATTGTTATGGCAGCAGCTAGCTAACATAACCCTGGTATCCTCTTGTTTGGCCAGTGGTTCACTTCAAGATGAAAGTGGTCTCTGCAGCGGATTCACAGTGAGATCACTTTTATCGATGGTGGGAGAGGGCCACCCCCCCCCCTCGCTCCGGTGCCCTCCGCTGCTTACCTGAGCCACCGGCAGCAGCGGAGGCGATCAGATGTTTTTCCTTCCTTGGCATGGAGACAAATGAGGGGAGGATGGCCCCCACCTGTCTCCATGACATTGCAGGTCAGAAGCGACGTCAAAACTTAATTTCTGCCCATAGCTCCTAAAGGGCCTTTTTTTTTAAATAATTTTTTTAAATGACAATTTTTTTTTTTATTGCATTTTAGCCTAAATATTTTCGACCCCAGATCTTATATTTAAGAGGTACTGTCATGCTTTTTTTCTATTACAAGGGATGTTTACATTCCTTGTAATAGCAATAAAAGTGACACTTTTTTTTTTTTTTAAACGGTGTAAAAAAAAAAAAAAAAAAATTAAGGTAAAAAAAAAAAAAAGTGTTATTTTTTTTCTAAAAAAGCCTGCTTGTAAGACCGCTGCGCAAATACGATGTGACAAAGTATTGCAACGACCCCCATTTTATTCTCTAGGGTGTTAGAATTTTTTTTTAGAATGTCTAGGGGTTCTAAGTAAATTTTCTAGCAAAAAAAAATGTTTTTAACTTGTAAACAACACATCCTAAAAAAGAGGCTCGGTCCTTAAGTGGTTAAGAAACTCATAAGAATTCCATAAAATACATGCTCATCTTCTATAAGGAAAATCAGGCTGGATCCCCCAGAGCTCACTGCTTACGAGCAGTGATGTTCACAGATCATGGATCAGAGAGGAAGGATTTCTATCATACACCTCTCTCGTAGAAACATTAGAGAAACCTTCCTATGCAGAGGGCTGGGAGCAGAAGCTGGATAATACTTGGGATCTGGATGATTGGTACCAGGGCTTTCATAGATCTTTTAACCACTTGCTTACTGGGCACTTAAACCCCCCTCAGTCCCAGACCAATTTTCAGCTTTCAGCGCTGATGCACTTTGAATGACAATTGCGCGGGCATACAACACTGTACCCAAATGAAATTTTTATCATTTTTTTCCCACAAATAGAGCTTTCTTTTGGTGGTATTTAATCACAGCTGGGAGTTTTATTTTTTGCTAAACAAACAAAACAAAAAAAATCATGTTTAATAGTTTGTTATAAAATTTTTCTCCTTTATTGAAGTGCGCTGATGAGGCGGCACTGATAGGCTGCACTGGTGGGCACTGATAGGCTACATTGGTGGGCACTGATAGGCTGCACTGGTGGGCACTGATAGGCATAGTTAAGGCGGCACTAATAGGCACAGATAAGGCGGCACCGATGGGCACAGATTAAGCGGCACTGATGGGCAAAGGCGGGCACAGATAAGATGGCACGGATGGGTGGCACAGATGGGTGGCACGGATGGGTGGCACTAAGGGGCACTGATAGGTACCACTGATAGATGGGACCGATGGGCACTGATAGGTGGCACTGATAGGTGGCTCTGATAGGTGGCACTGCTGGGCGGCACTGCTGGGCACTGCTGGGCACTGATGGGCGGCACTGCTGGGCACGGATATGTGGCACTGGGGTGCAGCACCTTTGTTGAGGCAGACTGTGGGCACTGCTGGGTGGCACTGTGGGCACTGCTGCGTGGCACTGCTGGGTGGCACTGTGGGCACTGCTGGGTGGCACTGTGGGCACTGCTGGGTGGCACTATGGGCACTTCTGGGTGGCACTGACAGGGGGGACACATTTTTTATTCAGGCAGGCAAAGCAGGGGGCAGGTGGGCACTGGCAGGGCTGGCCGTGATCTAAGACTATGTATGACTATAAATGTACATGCACTACACGAGAGAGAAGCATGCAATATATACCACAACTACAGCTTTAAACAACTTTATACACTCATCCCTTTGTGCTAAAAACTATTGTACTTACTCTGGAGAGGAGAATAAGTAAAAGACCCCCCCCCCCCCCCCCCCCATATATCTGGATAGGTCAGAATTCCAAATTAAGGAGAGTGACCTTAAGGGTCCACTGAAAAGTAATTAAAAATACAGGAAATATATTTCTTATAAATTACTTGTCTCAAGACATTTTCTGGATCATTACATTAAATACACCTGAGGACTCAAGGTATGGGTCATTAAGGCCATCCCCACAACATTCTCTTCGGCAGAACATTTTGAACGCTTATGTCAACAAGATACATATTGGATTTATTCTCTCAATACCCTCACTCCAGGGGGATTGAATGAAGAGATTCAGGTCCATACACTGTTGTAAATGTTCTAGTTCCCATCATACACTGAGTAATGCATAGGTATAATTGTGTCTGTTTTTTTGCCCATCCCTCTACATTTTCCTTTGTAACAAATATTGAAAATGTGTAGACATGTTCATTTTTCTCTGTTTCTGATCATTTCCTGTTATTTTTAATTACCTTTCATTGCCCCCGAAGGTCACTCTCCTTTTGTGCTAAAAACTATTGTACTTACTCTGGAGAGAGGAATAAGAAAAAGAACTCCCCCTATATCTTTATAGGTCCAAATTCCAAAATAAGGAGAGTGACCTTAACGATCCACTGAAAAGTAATTACAAACAATAGGCAATATATTTCTTATATACATATTGCTTATCCCAAGACATTTTCTGGAGCATCACAATAAATCCATACTTTCCTTTTTAACATCATATTGAACATGTGTAGATGTTTTAATTCTTCTCTGGTTCTGATAATTTCCTGTTAATTATTTTTCAGTGGACCCTTAAGGTCACTCTTCCTATTTTTGAATTCAGACCATTTGTATACTGTATATAAATGTATGCTGTGCAGTTGAGAGGTGGAATAAAGAAAAGACAGTACTATTGTGAGAAGAAAATGTAGACAGAGCAAATTACAAGTAAGGATGAGCCGAACACCCCCCAGTTCGGTTCGCACCAGAACCTGCGAACAGACCTAAACTTCTTTAGAACCCTATTAAAATCTATGGGACTCGAACGTTCAAAATCAAAAGTGCTAGTTTTAAAGGCTAATATGCAAGTTATTGTCCTAAAAAGTGTTTGGGGACCTGGGTCCTGTCCCAGGGGACATGTATCAATGCAAAAAAAAGTTTTAAAAACTGCAGTTTTTTCGGGAGCAGTGATTTTAATAATGCTTAAAGTGAAACAATAAAAGTGTAATATTCCTTTCAATCTCGTACCTGAGGAGTTTCTATAGTATGCTTGTAAAGGGACGCATGTTTCCCGTGCTTAGAACTGTCCCTGCACAAAGTGTCATTTCTGCAGGAAAAAAAGTCATTTAAAAGCACTCGCAGCTATAATGAATTGTCGGCTCCCCGTAATACAGATAACAGTCATTGATAAAAAAAAAAGCGTGGGGTTCCCCCAAATTCAATTACTAGGCCCTTCAGGTCTGGTATGGATATTAAGGAACCCCGCGTCAAATAAAAAAAAAAATTACGTGGGGTTCTCCCCAAAAATTTTTGGGAAATTTCAAAAACTGTGTCTGTGTTTTTATTTCTTTTGACTTTTTTTTGGTGAATAGGTAGGAGAACAATGTACCTCATTATCATCTAGGGTCCCCTTTGTTAAAAGGGGTTTCCAGATTCCGACAAGCCCTCTGTCTGCAGACCCCCATAATCACAGCCCAGGGTTGGGGTGAAGAGACCCTTGTCCCCATCAACATGGGAACAAAGTGCTTTGGGGTGGGTGAGGCAGAGCCCTTCCTGACCCCAAGCACACTCCCCATGTTGAGGGCATGTGGCCTAGTATGATTCAGGGGGGGGGGGGGGGGCGCTCGCTCACCCCCCCCTTTGCTGGATTACAAGGGCAGCATGCTCAGATAAGGGCCCAGTATAGATTGGGGGGTGACATTTTTTTAAATTTTGGCATGGGGTTGTTTGTTTCTATTGCTGGCAATGGTATTGTATTGCCGGCAATTTAAATGTCTTTTTTTTTGCTTTATAAATAAAATAAACATGTTTTGCTGCAGCAAGTTCTATACATAGTACAGATGTGCCACTTAACAGCTAGACTAAGGGGACCCCCAGGTACTATATTTAAAGGAACTTTTCATTTTTATTGTTTAAGCATTATTAACTTAAAGACCAGCTGCCACAGTTGCCCTGTGGCAGGTTGGCTCTCCTGGGTGAATTGCCGTCATTGTAAAACGGCTGCTTTAAGACATCTGGGGGGGCGCCTGATGCATGTGGTCGGTGACCGCGATGTCCGCCCGCCACCTGTGATCACTCCTGAGAGAGTCAGAACAGGGATCTGTCAATGTAAACAGACAGATCCACATTCTGTAAGGGGTGGAGAGACAGATCTGCTGTTCTTGGTGATTAGAAACAGAGATCTGTTTCCTCCTCCAGTCACTATACACCCCCCTAGGGAACACTTAACCCCTTCATCCCCCCCTAGTGTTAACCCCTTCCCTGCCATGAACATTTATACAGTAAAGTGGTTATTTTTAGCTCTGATCGCTGTATAGATGTCAATAAATCCATAAATCAATCCCCTATTTTGCAGATGCTATAACTTTTGCGCAAACCAATCAATATACACGTATTGTGTTTTTTTTGCACCATAAATATGTATAAAAATACATATCAACCTAAACTGATGAAGACATTTTTTTTTTTACATTTTTTTGGGATATTAATTATAGCAAAAACTAAAAAAAATAGTTTATTTTTTTTCAAAACTGATGGTCCTTTATTTGTTTATAGCGCAAAATAAAAAAACGCAGAGGTGATCAAATACCACCAAAAGAAAGCTCTATTTGTGGGAAAAAAAGGACATCAATTTTGTTCAGGTACAGAGTCGCACAACCACGCAATTGTTAGTTAAAGCAATGCAAAAAATGGCCTGGTCATTAACCACTTGCCGACCAACGCACGCCGATGTACGTCGACAGAATGGCACGGGCAGGCAAATGGGCGTACATGTACGTCCCTTTAAATTTGCCTCCCTGCCATCGGGAGCGCGCCGCCGGCGGTACGCTCCCACGCTGGTCGGGACCCCCATGAGTCTGGTCGCGGGACCCGCGGACTCGATTGCCAAGGGCATACCCGCGATCGTCTCATGGAGCGGCCAAATGAAGAAATGCAGTTGTAAACAGCATTTCTCCATTCTGCCTAGCAACTAGTGACGCTGATCTCTGCTCCATGTGATTGGAGCAGAGATCAGTGTTCACTAAATGAAAGCCCAACACCCCCACAGTTAGTAACACACCCCTAGGAACACTTAACCCCTACACTGCCACCCACTGGTTAACCCCTTCACTGCATTTATATAGCAGTGATTACTGTATAAATGACAATGGTCCCAAAAATGTGTCAAAAATGTCCAATGGGTCCCCCCCAATGTCGCAGTCACAATAAAAATCGCTGATCGCCGCCATTACTAGTAAAAAATAATAAAAAATTATTAATAAAAATGCTATAAAACTATCCCTATTTTGTAAACGCTATAACTTTTGCGCAAACCAATCAATAATCGCTTATTGCGATTTTTTTTATCAAAAATATGTAGAAGAATATGTATCGGCCTAAACTGAGGGAAGAAATTTTTTTTTATATATTTTTGGGGGATATTTATTATAACAAAAAGTAAAAAATAATGTGTTTTTTTCAAAATTGTCGCTCTATTTTTGTTTATAGCGCAAAAAATAAAAACCGCAGGGGTGATCAAATACCACCAAAAGAAAGCTCTATTTGTGGGAAAAAAAGGACCGTGCAATTGTCAGTTAAAGCGACGCAGTGCCGAATCGCAAAAAGTGGTCTGGTCTTTTACCAGCAAATTGGTCCGGTCTGAAAGTGGTTAAGGACAGAAAATCAGTCTGGCCCTTAAGCGGTTAAAATCATTGCTGCTGTAAAAATGATCTTCTTTAAAAAAAAATATTTGCATTGATACCTACCCGGGCCCCAATACCCCTTGAATGCCCAATAACTTGCATATAAGCCTTCAAAATGGGCACTTTTGATTTTTCAAGTTTGGGTCCCATTGGCTTAATAGGGTTCAGATTTTGGGACCGAACTTTTGCGATGCTCGAGAGTTCTGGCACAAACCGAACCAGGGGGTGTTCGGCCCAACTCTAATGAGAAGTTGCCATATCACTTAAGTAGAAATGATTGCTTTAATAAAAAGCATAAAGGAAGATGTCTCTGACCACTTGACATGGTGCTAATCCCTCAATGATTATTCTTATTTATATGAATATGGAGAGTGGGTGAATTTTAAATATTTACTTAATAAGGAACTGACAAGATGCACAATTATGAAAAAGAGAGCTTTCACACTAAAGTAACCTCTTGATTTGTCCGATACTCTCATTGTGTGTACGAAGCTAAGGCTTAGACAGGCCAAAGCCATAAAAATAACCTTAGCTCTTTCATCAAACAAGAAAACATGATGATAAATCTATATCAATAATGTAAATGTAAGTGTATCACTTGTAGGATATATCAATATACCGTTGGTGATACAGATAATTGCAGGATGACAATTGCAGACGTACAGACTGCAGGGTAGTGGTTATATTAATGTATCTGAGAAGGAGCAGAGAAGAGATGATGATAAAACAAATGCAAGATTTAGTGCTGTGTTAAACTGTCATATAATTTTAGTAGAAATTTTAGTAGAAAATGTTAGTAGAAATTATAACATTGATTGAATTTATGAAGGTAGATGCCATTGGCTCCTGGCTTAGTGCTCAGTATAAATGTTATTACTAAATTCAGCATTGGGTTTCTGCAGTAATGTTCCTGTGGTCCTTAATGCAGGAGTAGCAACCTCTAGTGGGGGCATCACTATATGTCGGACCGTGGACCAAATGCGGACCTCATCATGCTCCTATTCGGACCGCCACAGTACCGCCATTTAGTAGCCCTTTATACCCACTGCTGTCGCTCTGTAATCCTCAAAGAGCTGACAGTGGGAGAGTTCTGGATGGAGAGCAGGAACTGCCTGAGGTTAACAAGCAGGTGATTGGCTGCTAGGATGAAAGGCGGTCCTAGCAACCAATCACTATATTGCAACACTGCTTCATCCAGATGCCCATCTCCGGTCTGTGTAAGGTAAGACAGTGAGGGGGACAATACTAGTGTCAAAGGCTGAAAAGGAGCTAAGGTGTGTGTGTGTGTGTGTCATGCTCTTATTTGTTGGGTGATATTTTATCTAATTACTACTTCCCTGATTAGTTGGAGGGGTTGAGGACATTGAAGTGGGGGAGCTAAGGGACTCTGATGTGGTGCCCTGAGGACATCAATGTGGGGGTGTTGGGGACTATGATGTGGTGGCCTGAGGACATTGAGGTGGGGGAACTGAGGATTGTGATGTGGTGGTCTGAGGATATCAAAGTGAGGGGGGCTGATGACTGGGATGTGGGGAGGGGAGCTGAGGACATTTAAGTGGGGGGCTGATGACTGGGATGTGGGGAGGGGGGCTGAGGACATTCAAATGGGGGGATCTGAGGACTTTAATGTGGAGGGGGACTGAGGACTAGGGATGAGCCGAACACCCCCCGGTTCGGTTCGCACCAGAACTTTCGAACGGACCCCAAATTCGAACGAACGTTAGAACCCCATTGTAGTCTATGGGACTCGAACGTTCGAAATGAAAAGTGCTAATTTTAACGGCTAATATGCAAGATACTGTCCTAAAAAGGGTTTGGGGACCTGGCTCCTGCCCCAGGGGACATGGGTCACTGCAAAAAAAAGTTTTAAAAACAGCCGTTTTGGCGGGAGCACTGATTTTAATGACGATTAAAGTGAAAAAAAAAAGGTGAAATATTCCTTTAAATATGGTGCCTGTGGGGTGTCTGTAGTATGCCTGTGAAGTGCCACGTGTTTCTCGTGTTTAGAACAGTCCCTGCACAAAATGACATTTAACGGAAATAACACCATTTAAAACTGCTTGCGGTTTTAATGTTATATCTGGTTCCTGCAATATGGTTGAAAATCATTGAGAAAAATGGCATGGGTAGCCCTCCCTGCCCATTACCAGCCCCTTTAGGTCTTGTACGCATATTAAGGGGAACCCCGTACCCATATTAAAAAAAGGAAATGCGTGTGGCTCCCAGGCCCTATATACTCAGAACAGCAGTATACAGGCGGTGCAAACAAGACAGGGACTGTGTAGGTTTGTTGTGATAAGTTGAATCTGTTTGTAATTTTCAACTGGTACATTTTTAAAGTGTAGCTCCAGTCCTGTATAATTTGTTTTGTCGTCAATCTTTTTTCATCTCACTTGCTTTTGTCTCCTTCCGTTTGCAAGTAGGAGATGTTTGTAAATTGGATGTTTGAAAGTAGGGGCCTGCCCTATATGCTCTGCAGAAATGGCGGAACAAGGTGTTGGTTTTGCCACAACATTGTAAGCCCTCAAAGTGACTCTTGGTGGGCGCTGGAGCGCCCTGCTGTGAATGATTATATCAAGAATTGTAATTACATGCCATTGTTGAACAGTGGTAGAAAATTTGACCTTTGGTGGTTGTGGTGCTGGTGCCACAACACTATAAGTCCTCACCGTTACTCTGGGTGGGCACAGGAAGGGGCCCTCCTGTGAAATATTATATCAAGAATTGTAATTACATGTCCCTGTTAAACAGGGGCAGAAAAATTTGGCCTTAGGCACTGCTGCTGGTGCCACCACACTGCAACCTCTGCCATATACTCTAGTTTTATTGCAGGAATTAGCCCTGCTGCAAAGCATTGCATCAAAAATTGTACTTAAACGCCCCTGTTAAACAGGGGCAGAAAAATTGGGCCTTAGGCACTGGTGCTGGTGCCACCACACTGCAACCTCTGCCATATACTCTAGTTTTATTGCAGGAATTAGCCCTGCTGCAAAGCATTGCATCAAAAATTGTACTTAAACGCCCCTGTTAAACAGGGGCAGAAAAATTGGGCCTTAGGCACTGGTGCTGGTGCCACCACACTGCAACCTCTGCCATATACTCTAGTTTTATTGCAGGAATTAGCCCTGCTGCAAAGCATTGCATCAAAAATTGTACTTAAACGCCCCTGTTAAACAGGGGCAGAAAAATTGGGCCTAAGGCACTGGTGCTGGTGCCACCACACTGCAACCGCTGCCATATACTCTAGTTTTATTGCAGGAATTAGCCCTGCTGCAAAGCATTGCATCAAAAATTGTAATTAAACGCCCCTGTTAAACAGGGGCAGAAAAATTGGGCTGCTGGCATCACCCAGAACCAAAAATGTTCTTCCAACATATCAGCGGAGGAGGAAGAGGATAGACAATCAACATAACAGGACAGTCACTCAGCATCAGCATAGGCAGTCTTGAAGGGATGTGGTATTTCAAAAAAAATTATTCGGTTACATCAGCTTCAGGTGCTTGGTAGCTGTGGGTGATCCAAGACTGATTCATCTTGATGAAGGTCAGTCGATCAACTGATTCGGTGGACAGCCGCACCCTGTGATCGGTAACAAAGCCACCAGCAGCACTGAAGGTGCGTTCCGAAAGAACGCTGGATGCAGGACAGGCCAGTAGCTCAATTGCATACTGTGCAAGCTCTGGCCAGTGATCCATCCTCAAGACCCAGTAAGCCAGAGGATTTTCGGTGGGAAAGGTGTCCAAGTCTGACCTTGCCCCTAGGTATTCCTGCACCATGTAAATCAGACGCTGGCGATGGGTGCTGGAACCGATCATACCTTGGGGCTGCGGACTAAAAAATTGTCTGAAAGCATCAGTCAGACGGCCACCTTCTCCACCGCTCCTTCTGACCGATGCCTCAGCAACACGTTGTCCAGGACCAGGAGTTTGTAACCTCCCAGTCTCTGGGAACGCGTTGCACAGACCTTTCTGCAAGGCCTCCCAGAGATGTCTCATCCTCTGCTCCCTCTGCGATGGCAAGATAAGGTCGGCAACCTTACCCTTGTACCGTGGATCAAGGAGAGTGGCCAGCCAGTAATGGTCCCTCTCCTTGATCCGAAGAATACGAGGATCCTTCCGCAGGCTTTGCAGGATCAGGGAGGCCATGCAGCGTAGGTTAGCTGAGGCATTCGGTCCGGAGTCCTCTGGGTCACTAAGGACAACATGATCCGCAGCTACCTCCTCCCAGCCACGTACAAGTCCACGTGTTTCTTGGGACTGTAAATCATTCCTATAAGACTGCTGCTGCTGCTGCTGCTGATGCTGAGTGCCAGCCTCCACCTCCATGCTGACACAATCATCCTCCTCCTCCTCTTCCTCCTCCTCATCCTCTTCCTGTGTGATGGGTGGCACAGCAGGAACACTGTCTGGATAAAGGGGGCCTTGAGAGGCAAGGAAGTCCTCCTCTTCCTGTTTCTGTTCTGCCTCAAGTGCCCTGTCCATTATTCCACGCAGCGTATGCTCCAAGAGGTGGACAAGAGGTACAGTGTCACTGATGCATGCACTGTCACTGCTCACCATCCTTGTGGCCTCCTCAAACGGTGACAGGACAGTGCATGTATCCCTGATCATGCCCCACTGGCGTGGTGAGAAAAAACCAAGCTCCCCTGACCCTGTCCTGGTGCCGTAGTCGCACAGGTACTCATTGATGGCCCTCTGCTGCGTGTGCAGCCGCTGCAGCATGGCCAATGTTGAGTTCCATCTGGTGGGCATGTCACATATAAGGCGGTTCTTGGGCAGGTTCAACTCCTTTTGGAGCTCAGCCAGCCGAGCACAGGCATTAAATGATCGGCGGAAATGCACACCGACTTTCCTGGCCTGCTTCAGGACATCCTGTAAGCCGGGGTACCTTCCCAAGAACCGCTGCACCACCAGGTTAAGGATGTGAGCTACACAGGGCACATGGGTCAGTTGTCCCTGTCGGAGGGCGGAGAGGAGGTTGGTGCCATTGTCGCAAACCACCATTCCTGGCTTAAGCTGGCGTGGCGTCAACCACCTCTCGGCCTGCCCCTGCAGAGCTGACAAAACATCCGCCCCAGTGTGGCTCCTGTCCCCCAAACAAACCAGCGCAAGCACGGCATGGCATCGTTTTGCCTGCGTACTTGCATAGCCCCTGGAACGCCTACGGAGCACCGCTGGTTCTGAGGACAGAGCACTGGAAGAGGCCATGGAGGAAGAAGAAGAGGAGGGGGTGGAGGAGAGAGGTCACAACCAATAGTAGCCTTTTGGAGGCGTGGTGGCGGAACAACCTCCATCACTACTGCACCTTGTCCTGCATCCTTCCCAGCAGCCAGAAGAGTGACCCAATGGGCCGTGAAAGACAGGTAACGTCCCTGTCCATGCCTGCTGGACCATGAGTCAGCGGTAATATGCACCTTACCGCTGACCGCCCTGTCCAGCGAGGCAAGGACATTGCCTTCCACATGCCGGTAGAGAGCCGGAATCGCCTTCCGTGAGAAAAAGTGGCGTTTGGGGACCTGCCACTGAGGAACCGCACATTGTACAAACTCACAGAAGGGGGCAGAGTCTACCAACTGAAAAGGCAGCAGTTGAAGTGCTAGCAATTTAGCCAAGCTAGCATTCAACCGCTGGGCATGTGGATGGCTGGGATTAAACTTCTTCCGCCGGTCCAGCAGCTGGGGCAGGGACATTTGCCTGCTATAATCGGACGTGGGTGTACCGCTAGCAGAGTTCCCGGAAGCACTTGGCTGTGACACACCTAATTCTACACCTTCATTCCTCTCAGAGCAGGTTTCAGAGAGGACTGAAGGTCTAGTGGGGTTGGAGATGCCAGCTGATGAGGAGCAAGGAGAGGTCCGCTTTGTTCTTTGGTGTGGGTCTTTGAGGTACGCTTGCCAACGAGCTGCATGGCAGGTCAACATATGTCTGGTCAAGCATGTGGTGCCCAAGCGGCTGATGTTTTGGCCACGTGAGATACGCTTGAGACATATGTTGCAAATAGCAGCGGTGCGATCTGATGCACTCGTCTCAAAAAAGGCCCACACCAAAGAACTTTTAGAATAACGCGCAGAGGCAGCGCTCTGCACATGGCGGAGCTCTGCGGTGTGATTCAGTCGGTGTGCTGCCCCTAAGCTGGCCCCCGGAGGGCATCCTGCCTCGTTGGACATGTGCCTCCTCCTCCTCCTCCCTCCTTCCAGGCACCCACGTGGAGTTAGTGCCCTCATCATCCCCTCCCTCTTCATCGCTGTAGCAAACCTGGCAGTATGCTGCAGCTTGTGGAACATGACTGCCAGATTGCTGTCCTTCTTGAGAATCCCCTCTCTCTGCGCTCACGCTACTGCCTTCCTCTAGCTGAGTGTCATCATCAGAGCCCACAAAACACTGGGCATCCTCCTGGAGCATGTACCCAACACTGTGCTCAAAGAGTTCAGGAGACTCCTCAGGAGGACGTGGTGGGTCTAGGGAAGGAGTCACTGATGATGACATTGAGAGGAGGGAAGACGATGCGTTGGCAGCTGCTTTGCTACTACCCTGAGACTGGGTGAGAGAGGATGAGGAGGATGAAGAGGGCTTGGTCATCCACTCTACCAAGTCGTTGGCATGTTGCGGTTCAACATGTCCAGCTGCCGAAAAGAAGGACAAGCATGTCCCATGGCCACGTGCTGATGACAATGCACCGCGTCCACGACCAGCACTGTTGTCTCTAGACACAGAGCCTGCTTGCCCTCTTTTATCGGCTTGCGCCTGTCTGCCTCTCCTTGCTGGCCTTCCAGACATGGTAATGGCCTGAAGGGAGTCGGGTAAAACAGCAGTTGGGTAGTTTATATTGTGCTGGAGGCACACAACACCCACTAACTCCTGCAGATGCCTTTTTTATAGAACACCAGAGATAAAGGGGTATATACAGATGTATACTGTGCTGTGCTGGAGGCACACACAACTTCCAATAACTCCTGCAGATGGCAAGTGGGCTCAAATAGAGAACAGCTATGTAGGTGGATATAGCGGTATGTACTGGGTACACAGCACGCAGACAGCACGCACTATCTCCTAACACTACTGACTGCAAGCTCTATTATTAAAGATAGATCACTAGCTATATAGGTGAGGTGAATATTGCGGTGTATACTGCGGTCAGGGCACGCAGACAACAACCAGAAAACAGCAGAGATAAAGGGGTATATACAGATGTATACTGTGCTGTGCTGGAGGCACACACAACTTCCAATAACTCCTGCAGATGGCAATTGGGCTCAAATAGAGAACAGCTATGTAGGTGGATATAGCGGTATGTACTGGGTACAGAGCACGCAGACAGCACACACTATCTCCTAACACTACTGACTGCAAGCTCTATTATTAAAGATAGATCACTAGCTATATAGGTGAGGTGAATATAGTGGTGTATACTGCGGTCAGGGCACGCAGACAATAGCCACTACACAACAGCAAGATAGGAAATCAGCCGAAAACGATCGGTGTGTACTGTGTTAAAGGTACACAGAACACCCACTGCTTCAGACGCCAACACACTACACGAGGCCGCCGCAATGGCGGCCTTATATAGTGTGGGGCGTGCACTACACAGCCTGAGCTATGATTGGCCACAGGCATCCTGCCTGTGGCCAATCATGGCTCTCCTCACTGCTGGCGCTGCGATTGGCCAAGCATGCGGGGTCACAGTGCATGCTTGGCCAATCATGAGCCAGCAATGCACTGCGCCATCGCAGTGCATTGTGGGCCGTGAGCGCCACGCGAATTTGACACGAACGGACCAAAATGTTCGGATTTCGCCGAACGGACGAACAGCCAATGTTCGAGTCGAACGTACGTTCGACTCGAACACGAAGCTCATCCCTACTGAGGACATTAAAGTGGGGAGGAGCTGAGGACTGTAATGTGGGGGACTATGGATTGTAATGTGGGGGGTGAGGACATTTAAGTGGGGGGCTGAGGAATGTAATGTGGGGGGCTGAGGACATTAAATTTGGGGGACTGAGGACTGCAATGTGGGGGGAGGGCTGAGGACATTAAAGTGGGGAGACTGAGGACTGTGATGTGGGGGGAGTTGGGGACATTAAAGTTAGGGGGCTGAGGACAGTGATGTGAGGGGCTGAGAAATGTAATGTGGGGGGCAATTAAGTCAGAAATGTAAGGAAGCTGAGAGCAGTAATGTGGAATGGCTGAGGACAGTAATGTGGGGGGGACAATAATGTGGGGGGATAATGTAAATAGAGGCAGAGGACAGTACTGTCAGGAGTGGTTGATGTCAAGGAAGTGTGAGAACACTACTGTATGACTAAGCACCCCATAGTGGTGTGAAACATGTCAGCTTTTCATTAATCCTGTGCCTCTGATGTCTTTGTACCAGCAGAATTTTGAAACCATCTTCAATAAAGGTGTTAACAGAGTGCGGCCGTCCAGCCTTTTCTTTGATTAATTATTGCTGTGAAAGGGGTGGAGGCGGGTGATGTAAAGGGGGACCTGAGAACACTTATCAAGAAGGGATCTTGATGTGAAGGGGGATGGGGACAGTGATGTGCAGTGGGGACTGAGGACACTAATGTAAGTATGGGATCTGTGTATGTGCATTAGGTGCACATGCCGTGGGTAGGTCAGCCCAGTTTATTGGGCTGCACTACCCGCAATAAACATGGAGAAAGAAGTGCTTGACCTTTTTTTTCAAAAATCTGCAGCAACGTGAGGTTAAGCACACATGAAAATGCGATAAAAGGAAAGGCTATATATCACAGCTTCACACTTTGATGTTATTGTCTTTGCAGTAAATATAAAATGATGGTGGCTTGGAGCCGAGACGAGATGGCCGCAAGCTAGACGAGCTCCGTCCAAGGGAGTCCCTTTACATTTAAACCCTTGGAGCAGATCCAGCGCTGATGATGGGGAAGCCTAAGGGACACAGCTCGCAGTCCCGCTCTCGTTGCCCGCGAGGCTCCGATGCACCGAACGGACGCGGTATCCCGGAACTATTCCGACCCCGTTCATGCGAGGCCGAGGCTTCACATCAGGCCTACGCGGAGGCCCCGTACCCAAACAGGAACACACCAGTGACCAAGCTCTCACCGAGATCAGACAGAACGCCGAGCCTGCCGAGCCTGCAAACGATTACTGTGGCCGATCTCAGAGACGTTGCAGCTGATAATAAAAATTCACTGACCGCTGCCATTACGGAGCTTCGGAGGGACATCCAGGCCATGCATGCCAGAGTATCTGGTGTGGAGGAAGCAACTGCCGCCATGACATCAGGCAGCTGCAGCACTCCTCTCTATCCTACAACTCACAGCTGCGAGATGTGAACAGATATATGGAGGACCTCGACAACAGAGGCCGTAGGCACAACGTCCGCGTAAGAGGCATCCCCGAAAGCATTGAACCCACGCATTTGACCCAAGTCACCACTCAGTTGTTTAATGATCTACTCGGCAGACCCCCAGAGACCCCTCTGGAATTTGAGAGGCTACACAGAGCCCTTAAGCCCAGAAGCAGAGATACGGATCCCCCTAGAGATGTCGTTTGTTTTCTCGTGAACTTTAAAATCAAGGAAGACATCCTAAAGAGGGCTAGGGACCGCCGACATCTGCTGTACCAGGGCGCAGAAATCAAGATCTTCCAGGATCTGTCCCCCATAACTCTACAGAACAGAAGAGATTTACGTCCCCTGCTTGAAGTCCTTTGCCGCAAGGGCATCCAATACAAATGGAGGTTTCCATTCGGCTTATCCGCTACGGTGGCAGGACGCACCACCGTTTTGTGAGTACCTGAGGAGCTTGGAAGATTCTGTGAGGCGCTTCAATTACCTCCCGTCGACCTACCCGACTGGTACAAGGCCTTCCGTCACACCCATCTGCAGAAAACCAACTCGATGGACACCATACCTGAAAGGGATGACTTCCACATAAGGAGACACAGATCATCATCACCGAGATCACTCCTCCAAAGTGATGTTGGAGACAGAGCGTACGACAGTCCCACAGCCCCACCTGCCCACAGGCGAGCCAGACCGGATTGCCCGTAATCTGACAGGCATTTGTTAAGTTATACAGTCCTCTCACTTGAAAGTACTTTCCCTGCCCCTGCTGGGCTCATGTTTCCCTTCCCCCTCTCCCCTGCTGAGCAACTTAGTTGGCCACCAAACCTTAGAGCTTGCCACCCAAGAGCCATTAGCTCTGTGAGAGTTGTGGCAAGCGTGCCCCCACTCCTCTCCCGCCTCCCCCCTCCATGCCCCCCTCTCCATGTGCGCTTTCAGGCACCAGTGGTCCCCCCCACCCCCCCTTTTATTTTGATACACCGGGAGCGGACGTAGAAAGGACTTCATGCTTCTGGGACAGCTCTGTTTCATCCAGGGACAGACATGGAGGCCCTTCTTCCTGAGGCCCTTTCTGTTATGTTTAGTTCTTAAAGGTTTTTTTGTTTTGTTTTTTACTCCAGGTACTTTGAGACTGAAGCAACATGCTATTTTCTGCTCAACTTGCTGGTTGCTTTAAAACCCCTCTACATGATCATATTCACGTTTACTATTACCCAAATATGATCCCCTCTGGTGACTTTATCTATAAGATTCTCCCTCCCTACTGGGGTTTTTTTTTTTTTATTGGACTGACCTACTAATTTGAGCACTATCTACATGGAGAGAGAGCTACTCACATAGTTTTGTGATCAGGACCCATTTGTCGATGTGATACAATGTCGGGGTGGGTGTGAAGGGTCGCTGGGTTTGGTGGAAAAGAATTAGATAATAGTTGAGTGATGAAAAGATGGGGGGAGGGGGGTAGGGATTATAGAGGTAACCGGTAGAAGCCTAGTGGCTTACATTGTAACCTATCCTCACATGTTGTGGCTGCCTCCCACCTGGGGGCTGCCAATGATGTTTTTCTTGTTTTCGTGTACCTGTTGTAATATGGTTTATGATTATTTGATACCTTTACCTTTTATTTATTTTATATGTTTCTATTATCCAAATCCCCTCTGCTTTCTACTTTTTAGCAGGCTCCAGTTAGACTACTGAAAACTCTGCATGGACTCCCGTTGGACTGATCCCTACATGGACTCGACTCAGACTTCCCTCCTCGACCCCACACAACGGAAGGACCCTCCGACTGTTGACCCTTTCCGGATTAACCGACTTAGGTCAGGGTAAGTTAGCTGTGCTACACAACCCTCCGGTACCAACCTTCTTCCCTTCCCCTCCTTTCTCTCCCTCCTCCTCTTTCCTAGTCTTACCTCTACCCCCTGTCCTGATCCCCCCACCTCCCACCTTTTTTCTTTTTTTCCCATTAACCTACTCTCTCCGGCCTCCCCCACAGCAAGCACATTCGGCTTATCCGCTACGGTGGCAGGACGCACCACCGTTTTGCGAGTACCTGAGGAGCTTGGAAGATTCTGTGAGGCGCTTCAATTACCTCCCGTCGACCTACCCGACTGGTACAAGGCCTTCCGTCACACCCATCTGCAGAGAACCAACTCGATGGACACCATACCTGAAAGGGATGACTTCCACATAAGGAGACACAGATCATCATCACCGAGATCACTCCTCCAAAGTGATTTTGGAGACAGAGCGTACGACAGTCCCACAGCCCCACCTGCCCACAGGCGAGCCAGACCGGATTGCCCGTAATCTGACAGGCATTTGTTAAGTTATACAGACCTCTCACTTGAAAGTACTTTCCCTGCCCCTGCTGGGCTCATGTTTCCCTTCCCCCTCTCCCCTGCTGAGCAACTTAGTTGGCCACCAAACCTTTGAGCTTGCCACCCAAGAGCCATTAGCTCTGTGAGAGTTGTGGCAAGCATGCCCCCACTCCTCTCCCACCTCCCCCCTCCATGCCCCCCTCTCCATGTGCGCTTTCAGGCACCAGTGGTCCCCCCCACCCCCCCTTTTTTTTGATACACCGGGAGCGGACGTAGAAAGGACTTCATGCTTCTGGGACAGCTCTGTTTCATCCAGGGACAGACATGGAGGCCCTTCTTCCCGAGGCCCTTTCTGTTATGTTTAGTTCTTAAAGGTTTTTTTGTTTTGTTTTTTACTCCAGGTACTTTGAGACTGAAGCAACATGCTATTTTCTGCTCAACTTGCTGGTTGCTTTAAAACCCCTCTACATGATCATATTCTCGTTTACTATTACCCAAATATGATCCCCTCTGGTGACTTTATCTATAAGATTCTCCCTCCCTACTGGGGTTTTTTTTATTTTTATTGGACTGACCTACTAATTTGAGCACTATCTACATGGAGAGAGAGCTACTCACATAGTTTTGTGATCAGGACCCATTTGTCGATGTGATACAATGTCGGGGTGGGTGTGAAGGGTCGCTGGGTTTGGTGGAAAAGAATTAGATAATAGTTGAGTGATGAAAAGATGGGGGGAGGGGGGTAGGGATTATAGAGGTAACCGGTAGAAGCCTAGTGGCTTACATTGTAACCTATCCTCACATGTTGTGGCTGCCTCCCACCTGGGGGCTGCCAATGCTGTTTTTCTTGTTTTCGTGTACCTGTTGTAATATGGTTTATGATTATTTGATACCTTTACCTTTTATTTATTTTATATGTTTCTATTATCCAAATCCCCTCTGCTTTCTACTTTTTAGCAGGCTCCAGTTAGACTACTGAAAACTCTTCATGGACTCCCGTTGGACTGATCCCTACATGGACTCGACTCAGACTTCCCTCCTCGACCCCACACAACGGAAGGACCCTCCGACTGTTGACCCTTTCCGGATTAACCGACTTAGGTCAGGGTAAGTTAGCTGTGCTACACAACCCTCCGGTACCAACCTTCTTCCCTTCCCCTCCTTTCTCTCCCTCCTCCTCTTTCCTAGTCTTACCTCTACCCCCTTTCCTGATCCCCCCACCTCCCACCTTTTTTCTTTTTTTCCCATTAACCTACTCTCTCCGGCCTCCCCCACAGCAAGCACATTCTGACATTCATGTAGAAAACGCAAGTTCATAGCCGTAGACCGGGTTCTAATTGGCCATCCTCACAGCACGCCCCTTTGTAGACCTTGCCATGCCTGCCCCAACTGTCAATTCTGACTCGGTTACCCTTAAAATACTCTCGCAAAACGTGAAAGGCCTTAACATCCCTGAAAAACGCAGCCAGATACTGGGTCTACTGGCCAAACAGAAGGTGGATATTGCCTTCTTGCAAGAAACCCATTTTTGCACGGGTCAGGTCCCTAATATTGTAAGCCACAAATACCCCACAGCCTACCACTCTACCAATCCTATGGCCAAAACTAAGGGAGTAACTATCCTGATTGCGCGTGACATCCCCTGGCAATTAGAGGACTCCTTGATTGATCCAGAAGGGCGATATATATTCCTAAAGGGACTTGTTTACAATCGCCCAGTCACATTAGCAAACATCTACAGTCCTAATACAGCGCAATTGAGCTTTTTTCGCACTGTTACAGATCTTCTCACAAACTTCAAAGCGGGATTGACTATTTTCGGTGGGGACTTTAACGCAACACTCCAACCACTCCTAGACTCCTCCTCGGGTACTTCCTCCCTTCCCTATAGGACATTGCGGCAAATCAAAACTCTCCTACGGGCTCTCACGCTACACTATACATGGCGCACCCTACACCCCAACACAAAGGACTTTACCTTCTATTCACCGCCCCACAACCGGTACTCGAGATTAGATTACATTTTTATCTCCCAGAGAGATCTCCCCCTGCTCAAATCAGCTAGTATTGAACCGCTTCTTGTTGCTGACCACCACCCAATTTCGTTGCTCCTCACTTTCCCAGAACAGCCACGGGCCATGAAAATTTGGCGTTTGAATGCCTCCCTTCTCACATCTGAAGCTAACCTTAACTGTATCAGATCCAGGTTAAATCATTATTTTCTAGAAAATGCTGATCCCTCGATGTCCCCAATAACGATCTGGGAAGCCCATAAATGCACTATAAGGGGAAAATTTCTAGAACCGCCAGGAAAAAGGCAAACCAAGCAAAAATATCTGATTTGATACATAAAATCCAACATTTGGAACGATCCCATAAACAATCTTTGGCACGTGACACCCTTCAAGATCTGACTGACACGAGACAGCTCCTACTGGAGACATTAAACCTTAAAACACGCCGCAAATTCATCCTTACTCAAAAATTGTTTTATGAACAGGGAAACAAAAATGGTAGACTATTAGCCCAAGCCATTCGCACCAAGTGTGCCTCTAGCACTGTACACACCATAGTAGACCCGAAGGGCACTGCACACACCTCGTCGGAAGACATAGCGACCCAGTTCGAGAACTATTACAAGGGCCTTTATAATCTACCCTGCCCAACCGCCCCCTCCGGAACCCAGCAACAAAGGGAGACGCTCATTGCAAACTTTCTAGATCAGTATAGCCCCGGTAAGATATCAAGAGAAGTAGCCGCAGACTTGGACAAGCCCATCACAGAATTAGAACTAAAGCAGGCCGTTAAACAATTGAAACCGGGTAAGAGTCCAGGCCCGGACGGTCTCTCCACTCTCTATTACAAGGTTTTCTCGGAGATCTTGTCGACGCCCTTTCTCAAAACATTTAACTCCCTAAGCACCTCACCTATGCCGTTTCATAGACTCCTAGAAGCCCATATAACGGTCATCCCCAAGCAGGGAAAATACGCCACCTCGGTCACAAGCTATAGGCCCATCTTCCTGCTTAATTCCGACATAAAGCTCTTTGCCAAAATATTAGCCAATCGTTTGCTCCCGCTTCTCCCCTCTCTCATTGGAAAATATCAGGTGGGTTTTGTCCGCAGGAGAGAGGCCAGGGGCAACACTACCAAAGCCATCAATCTACACCATTGGCTCACCTCCCAAAACCAAAAAAGGCTTTTTCCTGTCTCTAGACGCGGAGAAGGCATTTGACAGGCTGTCTTGGGACTACTTGGAAGCGGTACTTAGCCATATAGGCTTACCTAACAGAATGCTAGATCTGATTATGTCCCTCTATTCAATACCGACTACCAATATAAGAGTTAACGGGCGCCTGTCAAATGCCTTCCCCATCCGCAACGGAATGAGACAGGGGTGCCCCTTGTCTCCAATTTTATTTATCCTGACCCTAGAACCCCTTCTTAGGCGCCTCCAAAATAACGAAGACATTAAATGACTAGGGGTAGCGGGACATACACACAAACTGGCGGCGTTCGCTGATGACATTCTGTTGTTTCTCAGCGAACCGCTAACATCCATTCCAAACTTACTCAAAGACTTTGAAGCTTTTGGCCGGATCTCCAATCTGAAAATAAATTTTTCAAAATCCAGCGCCCTAAACGTTACTCTACCAAGAGATTTAGTCACCCATTGTCAGAACATCTTTCCCTTCTGGCAGCGAGAAGCCATAACATATTTGGGAATTAAGTCCCCCACTCACCTCAGCGACCTCTATTCAAAAAACTTCTTCCCACTAGCGCGCTCCATCGCCGAGGATTTACGCAGATGGAATAAGCCCCATTTTTCATGGTTCGGCCACGCTTCTATTCTCAAGATGAATGTGCTCCCAAGGGTCCTTTATCTCCTACAAGCGATCCCCATTCAACTCCCGGCCTCTTTTTTCTCACATATCAAACGCTTATCCACCCAATTCTTGTGGAAACACAAGCGCCCGAGGATTATCTATGTACAATTAACGAGCCCCAAAACCACAGGGGGGATTGGTCTCCCAGATCTCAAAAAATACTCTTTAGCCTGTCATTTGGTCAGAATCACAGACTGGTCAACCCACGGGACTGACAAAGACTGGGTCACACTAGAAGACTCATTCTCTGCAGTACCCATCAAGCACACACCTTGGCTCCCCTTCTCTTCTAGACCCAAGGCCCTGAAAGAACATCCCTTAGTAAATGCAACACTAAATAATTTCAAAGAAGCATGCAGACATTATGATATTTCCTCTAACCCGGGACCTCTCACACCCATCCGTCTCAACCCATCTTTCCCCCCTGGTATGTCTACAAATTTTCTCAAAGATGTTTGGCCACATAGGGATTTATTGGCACACCAGTTCTACAAGAATGGCAAACTCCTGGATTATACGAGCCTTCATAGCAATGCTGACAGCCACCCCTTCCCCAAGTGGACTTATTTTCAAATACGCCACTTTCTCAGAGGGGAGCACAAGAGGGGAATAATATCCAGGCAACTAACACCCTTTGAGACTCTCTGCTCCCAGGACACACCCCAGAGGCATTTAATCTCTTCTATACACTCACTGCTCTCTCAGTCCAACTCCCCAAAGGACTGGAAGGCATGTCGAGCCTGGGAGAGAGAGTTAAGCCCCGTACACACGAGAGGACTTATGTCCGACAGACTTCCGAAGGAGTTCCGTCGGAGTTCTGCTGGAATTCCGACGGAGTTCTGACAGACTTTTCGGCTGAGCGGACTTGGCCACACACGATCACACTAAACTCCGACGGATTCGAACGTGATGACGTACGACTGGATTCGAATAAGGAAGTTCATAGCCAGTAGCCAATAGCTGCCCTAGCGTCGGTTTTAGTCCGTCGGAGTAGCATACACACGAGCGAATTTTTCGAAGGGACCGGGTCCGGTGGAGTTCCTTCGGAAAAATTTGAAGCATGTTCCATATTCTAAAGTCCTTCGGACTTTGGCGAGTCAAAAGTCCGTTGCAGCCCACACACGATCGAATAGTCTGACGGACTCAGTCCGTCGGACTTTGGATGTTGAAAAGTCCGCTCGTGTGTACGCGGCATTACAAATGGAGGTCTCTGAGGAGGAATGGGAAAAAAATGTCTTCATCACACACAAAGGTTTCCTGAACGTAAATACCCAAGAGAACAATTATAAACTCATCTCCAGATGGTACCGACCTCCGGAAGTAGTTAGCAAGTTCAATCCGGAAATCCCCAACAAGTGCTGGAGATTTCTAAATGATGAGGGCTCACTCCTACATATCTGGTGGTCCTGCCTCAGAATACAGACCTTTTGGACCCAGGTCAACAGTATATCCAGCATCATTACCGGTAGCCCAATAGATTACACACCAGCCCGCATGATCCTCCATCACACACCCGTTTCGCCCCACACATATGTGAAATCACTGAGCTTACACCTACTTAATGCGGCTAAGCTCTGTATCCCAACCCACTGGGGTTCTCCGGGCGTTCCTTCCACAAATGAATGGTTAAACAGAGTAGCGAAGATAGCTGATTTGGAAGAACTCATTCATATCACTCGAGACTCCCCACATAAATTTGCTCAGACCTGGGACAAATGGACACACTTTCGAGATTACGACACTCTCTGCCCCTGGACCAGTCCAAATGGCCATTCAGACCCCGCACGGGTCCCTGATTGACCCGGTAATTGATAATGCTTAGACAAGAGCTGTCCTTACTAAAACAGACAAAATAAGCTAGCATGATGGGCTGCTTGCCCGTCTACACATATGCCTGTGCAGCTGGGGGAGCCTGGAGAAAGGATCCCCCCTTCCTTCCCAACCATCCCACCTCCTGCCTTTCCCCCTTTTCCTGCTTATTTCCTTGTCCCCCCTAGATTTTTTTTTTATTTCCATGACCCCCCCCCCCCCTTAAAGATTGTCCGCTAACACCGATGCTCAATTTCCGCAAACATTTGACCGCTACTCCTCAACTGGGCATGTACCTTTCCTGCCCTCTACTTACCGCTCCCACCCTCTGACATCTCTCCCTCTCCCCTTTACTTCACATGGAGCCTTAGGAAGACGGACTGTAACCTTTGACTGACTGGACTTCCCCGAGACACGAGTCTTCACCCCTGGACTTCGTACTTCCCCAATATACGCAAAAATGACCCCTCAGGGATTTAACACGATCATTTTGTGGAGTATGGGGACAACTAGTTTGGATCAAGTTGGAGGTATGGAAATAAGAGTGTCTCACATCTTATTGCTATGTTCAAGTATTCTTTTTATCTTCTTAGATGATTGCGGTTATAATATGTACTGTGCTCCTTTAGTACATTAATTGTTGCATGTTTTTCTTTGTACTGTTTGAAAACCCAATAAATACCTTATGGAAAAAAAAAAAAAAAGAAAATGTGCCATGGGTACCAACATGATATTCAGATCTCTGCTAGAAGAACATTTTACTGACCGGACCTCAACGAATTTTAATTCAATACCCCTGCTCTAGTGTGTGCTACTAGAAGTGAGAGTGGCTAAAAGCCTATTTCTCGCCAAGAATGGTCACCGGGCCAATTGGACAGGGTTACTAGAGGCCGGGGCTGGAGGACTACCTGGTGCCAACCCCTAGTATCTGGAAGGTTGGAAAACCTTCTAAAACTAGAGGGTGGGGGTTAGGAGGGGCTGCCTTCAATATTTATGCCAATCCCCAGTGGTGGCAGGGAACTGGGATCCTCATAAATCGACCTGAGCCATGCCAGCAAGGGAGTCGGTGGAAGATGGAGAAGCAGTGCTGAGGAGAGGCTGTCGTGGCCCTTGAGGGACCCCTTACCGAGGGAGTTTACCTCTAGCTCTGTGTTTAGGAAAGCTGGACTGGAAGGATCCTAACAAAGGAGGCAGTGGAAGGATTCATGCAAGGAGGGACATTGAGTAGACCAGCAGGGTATAGGGACAAGACAAAGTGAAAGACTGTCAGATGTTACAGTGCTTTTTCAAGGACTGCATAGCTCAAAGTCTTCATCTAACCTTGCCCAGGGAGGCATCCATGTGTGTGTACCAGTCGGGCAAGATTTTAAAGATTTCTTGATTTTTCTTTATTGCTTGTGTTTGTTTTTGGCTGTCTCCTAGGTTTTCCTATTTTATACCTTTTTATGCAAGTCATACAGTATATTATCCTTCTAGATACATTTGGTGTCATTACTTCCACTAGCACTTATTGTGAATAGTATTGAGTCCTGCCAAGATCACGTTTGTAAGTTTAAAGCTGAAGTTTAGGTATGCATATTTTTGTATTGTTACATTGGTCCAGCAAGGAGCAATGTAACTATGCACATGATAGATCCCTGTGGAAGCTGTAAATACCTGTAGTAGGCCCCCCTCCTTCAGTGTTTGCCACTAGCTTCCAGGTCCTGTGCTGAGCAGCTGCCCTGTTGCTTAAAAGAGAAATATTGAACTTTTTTACACTTACCTAATGTGGATTCAGAATCAGTCTGAGACCAGGAGATCAAACACCGCCGATCACTCGGTTCTCAGGGCTCCCTGAGCAGAGAGCTGATGACTGTCAGTCACCAGCTCTCTGCCCTTCCCCCTCTCGCTAACTGGAGCGCTGGGCTGTGGAGGGGGTGGTAGCGGCTGGCTCAGGCTCTCAGTGGCTCACTGAGAAGCTGACCCGGATGCCAGTCCAGGGATCTGTGCAGATCCTGCCCATATGGTCACGATCCTTCCTGAGCCTGGACTGTGATGTCAGCAGACCGCAGACTTCAGCCCCATGTCTGCTCAAAACAGGTCACAGGAGTGCAGAATGGACTGCACTCCTGTGATCCACAGGAGAAGTACAGCCAAATTAGGCCGCGTACACACGCGCGGACTGTTTGCCCAACCTTGTTCGTCAAACAGTTTCGGCAAACAGTCCGCTCAAAATTTGCATGAGCGGACTTGCCCACACACGAGCGGACTGTTTGACGAACAAGGTTGGGCAAACAGTTCGCTCAACTTTTGAAATGAACGGACTCGCCCACGTAAGGAGGAGGCAAATCCGCCCATTTCGAGCGCGTGTACAGGTAGGCGGGGCCCGCGAAGGAGACTTCGCGGGCTCCGCCGCCTGGAATGGGCTTAAAGGGGAACCCCAACGCCGAAAAAAATCGGCGTGGGGGTTCCCCCAAAGTCCACACCAGACCCTTGTCCGAGCACGCTACCCGGCCGGCCAGGAAAGGGGGGCGAGCGAGCGCGCCCCCCCTCCTGAGCCGTACCAGGCCGCGTGCCCTCAACATGGGGGGGTGCCTTGGGGAAGGGGGGGCCGCGCGGCCCCCCCACCCCAAAGCCCCTTGTCCCCATGTTGATGAGGACAAGGGCCTCTTCCCGACAACCCTGGCCGTTGGTTGTCGGGGTCTGCGCGCGGGGGGCTTATCGGAATCCGGGAGCCCCCTTTAAGAAGGGGGCCCCCGGATACCGGCCCCCCACCCTATGTGAATGAGTATGGGGTACAATGTACCCCTACCCATTCACCTGTGAAATAAAGTACAAAAAAAAACACAACACAGGGAAAAAATATTTTATTGCACAGCTCCGGGGGTCTTCCGTCTTCGGGGGTCTTCTCGCCGGACTCCTCCGCTATCTGTGTGTAGCTCTTTTACTAGCGGAGGAGTCCGGCTTTCTTCCTCCCCGCCGCCGGCCTCTTCTCCCGACTTCGGGGTCTTGTCCCCCTCTTCGGTTCTTCTGCTGGGCCACCGCGCCTTCTTGTAGCTCTTTTACAGGCGGTGGCCCGGTCTTCTGTCGCCGCTGCCTTCCGTTCTTCTGTCGCCGCCTTCGGTTCTTCTGCCGGGCCACCGCGCCTTCTTGTAGCTCTTTTACAGGCGGTGGCCCGGTCTTCTGTCGCCGCTGCCTTCCGTTCTTCTGTCGCCGCCTTCGGTTCTTCTGCCGGGCCACCGCGCCTTCTTGTAGCTCTTTTACAGGCGGTGGCCCGGTCTTCTGTCGCCGCTGTCGTCGCCGCCGCCGCCGCCTTCCGTTCTTGTTCTTCTTCTTGTTCTTCTTCTTCTTCTCCTGGAGATGTTGACTCGACGAGCTCTCCGGCCGGAATGCCAGAGCCGCGCTGTGCGGTCACTTATATAGTGACAATGGGGCGGTGTCACATGGTATATGTCACATGGGTTGGTCACATGGTGACCCCGCCCCCTTACGATGTCATAGTCCCCATGTGACATCAACCCATGTGACCAACCCATGTGACATATACCATGTGACACCGCCCCATTGTCACTATATAAGTGACCGCACAGCGCGGCTCTGGCATTCCGGCCGGAGGGAGCGACGTGTCAACATCGCCTGGAGAAGAAGAAGAAGAACAAGAAGAAGAACAAGAACGGAAGGCGGCGGCGGCGGCGGCGACGACAGCGGCGACAGAAGACCGGGCCACCGCCTGTAAAAGAGCTACAAGAAGGCGCGGTGGCCCGGCAGAAGAACCGAAGGCGGCGACAGAAGAACGGAAGGCAGCGGCGACAGAAGACCGGGCCACCGCCTGTAAAAGAGCTACAAGAAGGCACGGTGGCCCGGCAGAAGAACCGAAGGCGGCGACAGAAGAACGGAAGGCAGCGGCGACAGAAGACCGGGCCACCGCCTGTAAAAGAGCTACAAGAAGGCGCGGTGGCCCGGCAGAAGAACCGAAGAGGGGGACAAGACCCCCGAAGTCGGGAGAAGAGGCCGGCGGCGGGAAGGAAGAAAGCCGGACTCCTCCGCTAGTAAAAGAGCTACACACAGATAGCGGAGGAGTCCGGCGAGAAGACCCCCGAAGACGGAAGACCCCCGGAGCTGTGCAATAAAATATTTTTTCCCTGTGTTGTGTTTTTTTTTGTACTTTATTTCACAGGTGAATGGGTAGGGGTACATTGTACCCCATACTCATTCACATAGGGTGGGGGGCCGGTATCCGGGGGCCCCCTTCTTAAAGGGGGCTCCCGGATTCCGATAAGCCCCCCGCGCGCAGACCCCGACAACCAACGGCCAGGGTTGTCGGGAAGAGGCCCTTGTCCTCATCAACATGGGGACAAGGTGCTTTGGGGTGGGGGGGCCGCGCGGCCCCCCCTTCCCCAAGGCACCCCCCCATGTTGAGGGCACGCGGCCTGGTACGGCTCAGGAGGGGGGGCGCGCTCGCTCGCCCCCCTTTCCTGGCCGGCCGGGTAGCGTGCTCGGACAAGGGTCTGGTGTGGACTTTGGGGGAACCCCCACGCCGATTTTTTTCGGCGTTGGGGTTCCCCTTTAAGCCCATTCCAGGCGGCGGAGCCCGCGACGTCTCCTTCGCGGGCCCCGCCTACCTGTACACGCGCTCGAAATGGGCGGACTTTCCGAGCGGGAACAGTCCGCTCATTTCGAAAGTACAGCGGACAGGCCCACACACGGGCGGACTGTTCGCTCAAACACAGTTTCAGCGGACAGTTTTTCGGAATTTCCGAAAGACTTTGTCCGTCCAACTGTCCGCTGAAACTGTCCGCTGAAAGCCCACACACGAGCGGACTGTCCGCCCAAACACTGTTCAGCGGACAAGGTTGGGCGAACAGTCCGCCCGTGTGTACGCGGCCTTACTTTTGGCTGTACTACTCCTTTAATTGCTTCCTGCATGGCCTATATGTGATGTCTCCTCAGTTGAGCGCTACTCTAGAAGCCATGCTGTTGTTTGATCTGTCACCCATTGTGTAAATTTAAAGCTACAGTTTAGGTATAGATCATTTTGTATTGTTACATTCTTCCTGATTGGAGCAATGTAAGTGTCCACCTCATACTTTGCAGATCACTGTGGAAGCTATAAATCACTGTAGTAGGCACCCTTACTACATTAATCACTACTAGCTCCCAGGTCCTGTTGCTTAACTTTAGGGTAGGGCCGAACAGACCCCTGTTCGGTTCGCACCAGAACCTCCAAACACTGCAAAAGTTTGGAACTGAATAACGAACCCAATTAAAGTCAATGGTACCCGAACATCAAAAATCAGAAGTGCCCATTTTGAAAGCTTATATGGAAGTAATTGGGCATACAGTGGTTATAGGGGTCCGGATCCTTCCCTGGGGGACATGTTTCAATTAAAAAAAAAAAGTTTTTATAAAACATCATTTTTAAATGAGCAGTGATTTTTTGATTTTTAAAGTGAAAGCATAAAAAAAAGAAAAAAACCCTTCCAAAATAGTGTCCAGGGGGTCCCCTTAGTCTACCTGTAAAGTGGCAGATCCGTACCATGTCTGGAATATTGAGCTGGGGAGCCAGTGTGAATGATGAGGCCACAATGCAGTGCACTGGGAACAAGATTAGAGATTTTTTGGATACATACTGGTGTCACTTTGACTTTGGATAGAAGCAATGGGTGTGTAAAAATTGGTCTTTGGGTGTCAGTGGCGCCTTCCCACCTTAACCTTATAGAGATAATCTTGATGAAAGCAAGAATTGGCCTTGCTGTAAAAAATTGCAATGATGTGCACCTGTAAAACAGGTGCAGAAAAATTGGTCTTTGGGTGTTAATTTTGCCCATGAACCTATACCAAAAACATTCTTCCAGTTGAGATGATTGAACACCCTCCAAGCTAGACAGCCTCGAAGTTCTGCAGAAATTTCACATTCCAAAAAGACTTAATCAGGTGCTTCATAGCTGGTAATCCAGGACTAATTCATTTTTTATAAAAGTCAAATGGTCCACGGAGTCTGTGGACAGACGTGCTCTATGATCAGCAATGAAGCCTCCTGCAGCACTGCATGCCCATTCTGAAAGCACGCTGGATGCAGGGCAGCCCAACAACTCAATAGCATGCTGGGCAAGTTCTGGCCAGTGGCCTATTCTCATGACCCAGTAAGTCATTGAATCATCAGCTGGAAAGCTCTCCATCTCTGTTTTTGGCCCCGAGGTAATCGTGTACCATGTGATGCAGACAATGGGATGTGGAAGCTGACAGCCCTGGGCTGTGAGGACTAAAAAAAAATAAAAAAATGTCTCACTAAGGTGGACGCTTTCTACAACGCTCCTCTCTTGACCTACAGAAGACTCAAAACACCATTTTCCACCACACTGTAAGCTACTGGAGTCAGGAAAACATTTGATAAAATCCTCTGTACTCTCTGTGGGGACGGGATGAGTTCTGAGACCTTCCTCTTATAACAATGGTCAAGCAGGGTTGAGAACCAGTAATCGTCCTTCTTTATGCCACATATTCTTAGGTCCTTTCGCAGGCTTTGAAGCATTAGGTTGCCAATGTGCCTCAAATTTGCTGAGGCTTGAGAAGCAGACTCCTCTGGGTCACTCAGGATGACAGCATCTGGAAATTTCTCCTCCCAGCCACGTACTACTCCCAAGGGTCTTGTGGTTGGAAAGCCATCGCTTATGATGCATGTCTTCCTCTTCTTCGAAGCCTATGAAAGTGCCAGAATCCTCCTCCTAATCCTCCTACCCTCTCTCCCCCTGTTTGTTCTGTCTGGATAAAGTGGGCCTTGAGAGTAAAGGAAGTTCTCTTCTTCCTCCTGCTGCTCGGCCTCCAGTGCCCTGTTCATAATGCCACGAAGAGTCTGCTCCAGCAGGAACACAAGAGGGATTGTGTCACTGATGCATGCACTGTCACTGCTCACAATCCTTGTAGCCTTGTCAAACAGTGACAATACAGTGCATGCATCTTTAATGATCAGCCATTGGTGGCTTGAGCCTGTCGTCATGCCATACTGGCACAGGTACTTGTTGACAGCCCTCTGCTGCATGCATAGCCACTGCAGCATTGCCAAAGTCAAGTTCCACTTGGTGGGCATGTCACAAATCAGGCGGTTTATGGGCAGGTGGATTTCTCACTGAATTTAAGCCAACCGAGCACTGGCTGTGTATGACCGCCTGAAATGGCTACAGACTCTTCTGGCCTGTTTTAGTATATCTTGCAACCCTGGGTACATACTTAGGAAACACTGCACCACCAAATTAAGGACATGTGCAGGGCTGGACTGGGACAGAAATTTGGCCCGTGGACTTCATCCAGACCGGCCCACTTACATTTTCAGTGTCCCATCAGCACCCCCTTAAATCAGAGTGTCCCATCAGAACCCCCTTACATCAGAGTGTCCCATCAGAACCCCCTTACATCAGAGTGTCCCATCAGCAGCCCCCTTACATCAGAGTGTCCCATCAGCAGCCCCCTTACATCAGGGTGTCCCATCAGAAGCCCCCTTACATCAGAGTGTCCCATCAGAAGCCCCCTTACATCAGAGTGTCCCATCAGAAGCCCCCTTACATCAGAGTGTCCCATCACCAGCCCCCTTACATCAGAGTGTCCCATCACCAGCCCCCTTACATCAGAGTGGCCTACTGAGCCACTGGCGCACCGGGAAATTCCCGGTAGTCCAGATGGCCAGTACATGCCTGCACATGTGCCAAGCATGGCACATGTGTCAACTTTCCCTGTCTAGGGGCTGAAAGGAGGTTTGAGCCATTATCGAACACCCCCATTCCTGGCTTTACCTGGCCGTGTGAACCACCTCTGGGCCTGTCCCTGCAGAGCTGCAAGAATTTCTGCTCTGGTGTGGTTCCTGTCCCCTAAACACCAGCTGAAGCACTGCATGGCACCTTTTAGCCTGACTCAGAGAATAGCCCTTTGAATGCTTAAGGGGTACCTGATGTTTATAGGACAATTCTGCAGAGGAGGGCATGGAGGTGGCGGAGGAGGGGGTAGAGCTTACAGGTCTGGTATCATCACCACCTGCTGCATGGAGACGTGGGGGCACAACAAGCTGCAGCATCGAGCCCTGCCCTGCATCTTTTCGAGCTGAAAGCAGCGTTATCCAGCATTCTGTGAACTAAATATATTGTCCATATATATATATATATATATATATATATACCTGTCCATGCTTGCTGGACCACGTGTCAGCAGTGAGGTGGATTTTACAGCTGACTGCCTTGCCCAACGATGCCAGAACATTCCCTTCCACATGATGGTACAGAGAGAGAACGGCCTTACGTGAAAAGTAGTTGCGACTAGGAACCTGCCATTGTGGTACAGCACATTTGCCGGCTACAGTCTACAGTTGGTTGTGTGCTGCTGGCAGATGGGCTGCTAGGACCTGGGATACCCTGTGCTATAGCATCATTCCTATCAATGGAGGGTGCTGAGAGGTAATGACTCAGTATAGCAGGGGCAGACTGAAGCGGGTAAGGAGGAGGAGGAGTAGGAACAGATTTGTACCCCTTTTGTGTGGCTTTTAGGTGCTCTTGCCAATGGGCTGAGCGGTTGAACATTAAATGCCTTGTTAGGCATGTGGTACCCAAATGGTTGGTGTTTTTGCCACACGTTATGTGCCTGAGACACAGTTTGCAGAGAGCAACAGTGATATCTGCTGCAGATGTGCTGAAAAATGCCCAGACAGCTGAACTTTGGGGAGTGGGCTGGGAGATAACAGCTGTAGAATGTGATGGAATAGGGTGGCGTCTCTACTCTTTCTTAATGTCGACCTCCTTGGGGTTATGCCGCCTCACCTTCAGTTTCCTCCCCTGCTCTATCTGGTACCGAAGTCGCATCAGTGACCTCATCATCATCATCATCATTTCCATCTCCATCTCCATCTCCACCATCTCCTCTATCTTCATCATTACCACTGGAGACAACTTGGCAATATGATGCCATTCATAAAATGATTGCTTATAAGAGTATATCACTGTTATAAGCAATCATAGTGTTACAATAAGTCCCGATTATCTCTCCAGAGTAGTACAGTGTTACTATGCAGTATATGAAGAAAAAAGAAAAAAAAAAGAAAAAAAAGTTTAAAAATTATTTATATATTTTTTTTACATACTGTTTCCAGTCAGCATCCCTGATCACTACTACACCAGTCATATGATGATACTGTACTGCTCTTGTGACAGTATGTATGCAGTAAGGTCCCATGTAGGGATGAGCCGAACACCCCCCGGGTCGGTTCGCACCAGAACTTTCGAACGGACCCCAAATTCGTACGAACTTTAGAACCCCATTGAAGTCTATGGGACTCGAACGTTCGAAATTAAAAGTGCTAATTTTAACGGCTAATATGCAAGATGCTGTCCTAAAAAGGGTTTGGGGACCTGGCTCCTGCCCCAGGGGACATGGGTCAATGCCTAAAATGTTTTTAAAAATGGCCGTTTTGGCGGGAGCACTGATTTTAATGAAGATTAAAGTGAAAAAAAAGTGAAATATTCCATTAAATATCGTGCCTGGGGGGTGTCTGTAGTAGGCCTGTGAAGTGTCACGTGTTTCCCGTGTTTAGAACAGTCCCTGCACAAAATGACATTTAACGGAAATAACATAATTTAAAACTGCTTGCGGTTTTAATGTTATATCTGGTTCCTGCAATATGGTTGAAAATCATTGAGAAAAATGGCATGGGTAGCCCTCCCTGCCCATTACCAGCCCCTTTGGGTCTTGTACGCATATTAAGGGGAACCACGTACCCATATTAAAAAAAGGAAATGCGTGTGGCCCCCAGGCCCTATATACTCAGAACAGCAGTATACAGGCGGTGCAAACAAGACAGGGACTGTATAGGTTTGTTGTGTTAAGTTGAATCTGTTTGTAATTTTCAAATGGTACATTTTTAAAGTGTTGCTCCAGTCAAAAAAACTATTTGTAAGCTTTTTGGAAAACATAGGGAAGTTGGATGTTTGAAAGTAGGGGCCTGCCCTATATGCTCTGCAGAATTGGCGGAACAAGGTGTTGGTTTTGCCACAACATTGTAAGCCCTCAAAGTGACTCTTGGTGAGCGCTGGAGCGCCCTGCTGTGAACGATTATATCAAGAATTGTAATTACATGCCATTGTTGAACAGTGGTAGAAAAATTGACCTTTGGTGGTTGTGGTGCTGGTGCCACAACACTATAAGTCCTCACAGTTACTCTGGGTGGGCACAGGAACGGGCCCTCCTGTGAAATATTATATCAAGAATTGTAATTACATGTCCCTGTTAAACAGGGGCAGAAAAATTGGGCCTTAGGCACTGGTGCTGGTGCCACGACACTGCAACCTCTCCCATATACTCTAGTTTTAGTGCAGGAATTAGCCCTGCTGCAAAGCATTGCATCAAAAATTGTAATTTAACGCACTTGTTAAACAGGGGCAGAAAAATTGGGCCTTAGGCACTGGTGCTGGTGCCACGACACTGCAACCTCTCCCATATACTCTAGTTTTAGTGCAGGAATTAGCCCTGCTGCAAAGCATTGCATCAAAAATTATAACTAAACGCCCCTGTTAAACAGTGGCAGAGAAATTGGGCTGATGGCATCACCCAGAACCAGAAATGTTCTTCCAACATATCAGCGGAGGAGGAAGAGGATAGACAATCAACATAACAGGACAGTCACTCAGCATCAGCATAGGCAGTCTTGAAGGGATGTGATATTTCAAAAAAAAATACTAAGGACAACATGATCCGCAGCTACCTCCTCCCAGCCACGTACAAGTCCACGGATTTCTTGGGACTGTAAATCATCCCTACAAGACTGCTGCTGCTGATGCTGAGTGCCAGCCTCCACCTCCATGCTGACACAATCATCCTCCTCCTCCTCCTCATCCTCTTCCTGTGTGATGGGTGTGGACAGTAGGAACACTGTCTGGATAAAGGGGGCCTTGAGAGGCAAGGAAGTCCTCCTCTTCCTGCCTCTGTTCTGCCTCAAGTGCCCTGTCCATTATTCCACGCAGCGTATGCTCCAAGAGGTGGACAAGAGGTACAGTGTCACTGATGCATGCACTGTCACTGCTCACCATCCTTGTGGCCTCCTCAAACGGTGAACCACCTCTCGGCCTGCCCCTGCAGAGCTGACAAAACATCCGTCCAGTGTGGCTCCTGTATCCCAAACAAACCAGCGCAAGCACGACATGGCATCGTTTTGCCTGCGTACTTGCATAGCCCCTGGACCGCCTACGAAGCACCGCTGGTTCTGAGGACAGAGCACTGGAAGAGGCCATGGAGGAAGAAGAAGAGGAGGGGGTGGAGGAGAGAGGTGTGTCAAAACCAGTAGTAGCATTTTGGAGGCGTGGTGAACGACCTCCAACACTACTGCACCTTGTCCTGCATCCTTCCCAGCTGCCAGAAAAGTGACCCAATGGGCCGTGAAAGACAGGTAACGTCCCTGTCCATGCCTGCTGGACCATGAGTCAGCGGTAATATGCACCTTACCGCTGACCGCCCTGTCCAGCGAGGCAAGAACATTGCCTTCCACATGCCGGTAGAGAGCCGGAATCGCCTTCAATGAGAAAAAGTGGCGTTTGGGGACCTGCCACTGAGGAACCGCACATTGTATAAACTCACGGAAGGGTGCCGAGTCTACCAACTTCAAAGGCAGCAGTTGGAGTGCTAGCAATTTAGCCAAGGTAGCATTCAACCGCTGGGCCTGTGGATGGCTGGGAGTGAACTTCTTTCGCCGGTCCAGCAGCTGGGGCAGGGACATTTGCCTGCTATAATATCGGACGTGGGTGTACTGCTAGCAGAGTGCCCGGAAGCACTTGTTTGTGACACACCTAATTCTACACCTTCATTCCTCTCAGAGCAGGTTTCAGAGAGGACTGAAGGTCTAGTGGGGTTGGAGATGCCAGCTGATGAGGAGCAAGGAGAGGTCCGCTTTGTTCTTTGGTGTGGGTCTTTGAGATACGCTTGCCAACGAGCTGCATGAAAGGTCAACATATGTCTGGTCAAGCATGTGGTGCCCAAGTGGCTGATGTTTTGGCCACGCGAGATACGCTTGAGACATATGTTGCAAATAGCAGCGGTGCGATCTGATGCACTCGTCTCAAAAAAGGCCCACACCAAAGAACTTTTAGAATAACGAGGCAGCGCCCTGCACAGGTGGAGCCCTGCGGTGTGATTCAGTCGGTGTGCTGCCCCTAAGCTGGCCCCCGGAGGGCATCGTGCCTCGTTGGACATGTGCCTCCTCCTCCTCCTCCTCCTCCTCCTCTTTCCTACCAGGCACCCACGTGGAGTCAGTGCCCTCATCATCCCCTCCCTCTTCATCGCTGGAGCAAACCTGGCAGTATGCTGCAGCTTGTGGAACATGACTGCCAGATTGCTGTCCTTCTTGAGCATCCCCTCTCTCTGCGCTCACGCTACTGTCTTCCTCTAGCTGAGTATCATCATCAGAGCCTACAAAACACTGGGTATCCTCCTGGAGCATGTACCCAACACTGTGCTCAAAGAGATCAGGAGACTCCTCAGGAGGACGTGGTGGGTCTAGGGAAGGAGTCACTGATGATGACATTGAGAGGAGGGAAGACGATGCGTTGGCAGCTGCTTTGCTAGTACCCTGAGACTGGGTGAGAGAGGATGAGGAGGATGAAGAGGGCTTGGTCATCCACTCTACCAAGTCGTTGGCATGTTGCGGCTCAACATGTCCAGCTGCCAAAAAGAAGGACAAGCGTTTCCCATGGCCACGTGCTGATGATGACGATGCACCGCGTCCACGACCAGCACTGATGTCTCTAGACACAGAGCCTGCTTGCCCTCTTTTATCGGCTTGCGCCTGTCTGCCTCTCCTTGCTGGCCTTCCAGACATGGTAATGGCCTGAAGGGAGTTGGGAAAAACAGCAATTGGATAGTGTATATTGTGCTGGAGGCACACACAACTTCCACTAACTCCTGCAGATGGCAGATGGCTCAAATAGAGAAGCGCTATGTAGGTGGATATAGCGGTGTATACTGGGTTCAGAGCACGCAGACAGCACGCACAAGCTCCTACCGCTGACTGCAAGCTCTATTTAAAACGAGCAAGATAGTTTGCTATATAGGTGGATATAGCGGTGTATACTGGGTTCAGAGCACGCAGACAGCATGCACAAGCTCCTTTTATTTCTCTTAACAGAACTTTGGGAGAGAGGGTTAAGGCCAGGACACCCTTAGGTAGTTGCAAGATTAATTGGCAGACTCTGAGACTTCAACAGGACATTCATGCAGTTATGCCTATATAAGTCACAGCGCAACGTGTCCCCGGCATCACAGCCGGAGAGAGAGAGTCGTGTCAACATCGGAAGAAGAGAAGAAGGAAGAAGAAGACGGCAGCAGCGGCGGCGACGAACGAGAAGACTAGGCCAATGCTAGTAAAACAGCTGGAAGAAGATATCGGAGGATCCTGGAAGAAGAACCGGAGAGCAGGAGGAGACCCCCGAGGTCGGAAGAAGACCCCTGAAGTCAGAAGAAGACCCCTGGACGGTGACGACGATGAAGGAGAAAGCTGTGCTCCTCCAGTAGCAAAAGAGCGGCAAAAGAGCAGAAGATAGCGGAGGAGCCCGGCGAGAAGACCCCCAAAGTCGGAAGAAGACCCCCGGAGCTGCCTAATAAACTACTTTAAAAAACTGTGTTGTGTGGTTTTTTTATTACCACTTATTCCCCCGGGGTGAATGGGTAGGGGTATGATGTACCCCATACTCATTCACATGGGTGGGGGCCGGGATCTGGGTGCCCCCTTATTAAAGGGGGCTCCCGGATTCCGATAAGCCCCCCGCCCACAGACCCCAACAACCAAAGGCCAGGGTTGTCGGGAAGAGGCCCTTGTCCTCATCAACATGGGGACAAGGTGCTTTGGGGTCAGGGGGCTGCAGGGCCCCCCCTTCCCCAAAGCACCCACCACCCATGTTGAGGGCACGTGGCCCCCTTTCCAGACCAGTCGGGCTGCATGCTCAAGATAAGGGTCTGGTATGGACCTTAAAATCCATCCCAGGCAACGGGGCTCACAAGGTGGAGGCGGCGACATTGACTTCGCTTGTCCCGTCATACCTCAAGTCACGTTCAAAATGAACAGAATTTACTCCGTGTGTGGGCAAGTACGTTCATTTAAATGGACTTGCCCACACACAGAGTAAAGTCTGTTCAGTTGAAAAGTCCATCGGAAAAGTCAGTTCCTGTGTGGTCGTGTGTGGTAAGTACACTCGTTCTGAAAGTCCGACGGACCTCCGCTGGAAAGTCCTGCGAATTGTCCGCCAGACTAAGTCCGCCAGATAGTCTGATCGTGTGCACGGGGCATAACAGTTCCTAACACAAAGTGTAACCAGTTCTTCACTTCAACTACAATCACTTCTTATAGTCCTTCATCTCACTGAGCTCCCAGTCTCTCTCTCACTGGACTAGATGATTCACTGCCACTGAATCCCTTGAGCTCCTCCAATCTTCATGATAGTATCTTCTGGGTCCCTAGCGTGCACTTAAGATACTGCTCAAGCTTCACCCCATTGGCCTGCTCGGTCCCTGGCTTGACACACAAGGCTGCTCTGCAAGTGTCACCTCTGCTGGCTGGGTCCCTGGCCTTATACGCGCTGAAATTTGCAAATTCTTCACTGTCCCCGGTTGGTGAGAATACTGCTCCGGTACTTGCTTCAGTTACTTACTGTGGTCCCTGGTAATGAGGTGGTTGGTCCCTTAGTGACGACAGCTTCCCCTCTGCCTCAGATCATGACAGGTTCTCTGGCCAGCAGAACTGTAACTTCTGGTTGGACTGCAAGCCGCAATCCCAACCCTGTACTGCTTTTTTCTTCTGGATAGGCCCTCAAACATTCTAGCAGCCAGATACGCTGGAATAGGCCCAAACTCTGGACAGCCAGCCATTCAGGTGGCACAGAACACTGATCACCTGACTACACCCAAATATATAAGTACTCCCAGCAGGGCAATGGATTTAAGAAAACCCCTGCCCATTGGCTGGGATACCCCATATACCCATAATCTGACCTTGCATTGCCCTTCTCTAATCTAATGCCACTAATGACTAATTTTTTTCTTGTTTGACTCCACAGTTTCCTTTAATGCCACAAGAATGGCAGACTGTGGCCTCCCACTTTGCCACCCGTTAGGGCTTTCCCAATTGTGGAGGTGCAATTGATGGGAAACACGTCCGCATCGTCCCACCCCCCAACTCGGGGTCCTACCATTATAATTACAAGGGGTATAATAGTATCGTGATGTTGGCGGTGGTGTCAGCTACCTACGAGTTCCTGTATGTGGACGTGGGGAAAAATGGCCGGAGGAGAATGTGGAAGGACTCCCCTTCGTCTTCATCGTGGATGAAGCGTTTGCGCTGGGGGACCATCTTATGCGGCCATTACCAATGAGGAAGGACCAGAGGGTTTTTAATTACTGGCTGGCCAGAGCCAGAAGAGTGATGGAGAATGCTTTAGGGATAATGCCCAGCCAGTTCCACCTATTTTTGATACCCATCCACATGGCAGAATATAAACTGAACAATATAGTGCTTTCCTGCTGCATTCTGCACAGTTTTTTTTAAAAAGTAGTCTCCAAACTATATGGCCTCAGTTGGGCCTGAGGCAGACTTTCCAGAACATGCCAACCTAACGGCACTTGAAGCAGGCCGTCCTGGCTTGTCCCCCCAAAGTGCCCGTGAGGTAAGAAACAGATACACAGAGTACTTTGCGGGTAGGGGGGCCATTGATATGCCAGACAATGTCTGAGAGGCATTTTTTTAATACATTTCTCTTTCAAACTGCAACGATATGTTTTCATTTACTGCTTGGGTTTGTTTTAGGTGTCTCCTAGCTTTTTTTTGTTTATTTTTTGGGCCTTTTTCTTCAACAGTGCAAAAAAAATTTCTGTGCGAGATGAGGTGACAGTCTCTTCTTCAGATATTATTATTATGTTGTGGGTCTGCTACACATACACCTTGTTTTTGTTGTTAATGTATGTAGTGCATTACTGACAAAAATATTGCTAATTTTCAGCACCATGACAGAAATGTGTGGATTCATGAAAATGGCGTGATTGGGGAAAATTATAAAGCACTGAGGGTGTTATTTATTAAAAGCAAATCCACAATGCACTACAAGTGCACTGCAAAAGTGCACCTGAAACTACACTTGGAGTGCAAAGTGGAGTTGCCTTTAGTAAATAACCCCGATTGCTACAGAAAACAACAACTTTACTACAAATACTGCTTTTGTGCATTGGAAAAGGAAGCCACACATTGTTGATAATTAATCTTTTTACTTAAAGCACATTCACATGTGCGTTTATAAAAGGGTTTTACAACAAACCAACATATTTGGTGTATATAACATTATTTTTGGTAACATTAATATAACTTGCTATTTTTGAGGAAACAGGCTTGTATCAAAGCATAACATATAGAACCGAGAAACTTACAAAGTTCAACTTTGAAAAGTGAAGACAATATCAGACATGGGTATATCCAAACTGTGTTGATATTGCCTTCATCACATGGGGTGTTGCCCCTGTAAAAGCCAAATTTGGAAGATGCACACAAATTGTGAATCAAACTGGGCATTTTCCTTCTGATCCCATGCCTAATGTCAACATGTGCTATCTCCCAACATGGGGATCAATGTACGTGTTTTGGGGGTGCAACCCCTTCATCTCAGCCACTTTAGTAGCAAGGAAGGGGTTACACCCACAAAACACGTACATTGATCCCCCATGATGGGAGATATAACATGTTGACACACTGTGTGCATCTTCAAAATTTGGCTTTTTTATCAAAATATAAAACTGGTTTTTAAAATATAAAATTGATGCTAGCTAGTTTTGTGTGTTTCAGATTCTCTCTAAAACATCAATGATGTTCTTCATTTTTTGTTGAACCTTATTGATGTTTTTCTTGAGATTATCTAAATCGCGATTGCACCCCATTATCTCCCCGATGAGGATCTGGGCACTTTCACTGGTAAAATGTGATTCTTCTTCCACAACATCCACATCACCTAAAAATAAACCAAAAAACACACCATGTATTATAAAAATGCAGGCATACATCACCTGAAGCTTTGATCTCAGACACTCACCTGTTGTGGTGCCAATTTTAGCAACCTCACCTTCCTCCTCCTCTGCTTTTGCTTTTGGGATTTCCCCTTCTTTGGGAGGTGTGGGGTCCCTGGTGTCCTCAGATATCCCGAGTCTTCTCTCCCTTATGAGAGTGTAAAAAGGAATACTTAGCACACTGATATTTGAGGGCAGAAATAGAAATATGAAACATTGCTTGGAAGTAGGGATGAGCTTCGTGTTCGAGTCCAACATACGTTCGACTCGAACATTGGCTGTTCGTCCGTTCGGCGAAGTCCGAACATTTTGGTCCGTTCGCGCCAAATTCGTGTGGCGCTCACGGCCCACAATGCACTGCGATGGCGCAGTGCATTGCTGGCTCATGATTGGCCAAGCATGCACTGTGACCCCGCATGCTTGGCCAATCGCAGCGCCAGCAGCGAGGAGAGCCATGATTGGCCACAGGCAGGATGCCTGTGGCCAATCATAGCTCAGGCTGTGTAGTGCACGCCCCACACTATATAAGGCCGCCAGCACGGCGGCCTTGTGTAGTGTGTTGGCATCTGAAGCAGTGGGTGTTCTGTGTACCTTCAACACAGTACACACCGATCGTTTTCGGCCGATTTTCGATCTTGCTGTTGTGTAGTGGTTATTGACTGCGTGCCCTGACCGCAGTATACACCGCTATATTCACCTCACCTATATAGCTAGTGATCTATCTTTTATAATAGAGCTTGCAGTCAGTAGTGTTAGGAGATAGTGCGTGCTGTCTGCGTGCTCTGTACCCAGTACATACCGCTATATCCACCTACATAGCTGTTCTCTATTTGAGCCCACTTGCCATCTGCAGGAGTTATTGGAAGTTGTGTGTGCTTCCAGCACAGCACAGTATACATCTGTATATACCCCTTTATCTCTGGTGTTCTATAATAAAGGCATCTGCAGGAGTTAGTGGGTGTTCTGTGTACCTTCAACACAGTACACAAAGATCGTTTTCGGACGATTTTTGATCTTGCTGTTGTGTAGTGGTTGTTGTCTGCGTACCCTGACCGCAGTATACACCGCTATATTCACCTCACCTATATAGCTAGTGATCTATCTTTTATAATAGAGCTTGCAGTCAGTAGTGTTAGGAGATAGTGCGTGCTGTCTGCGTGCTCTGTACCCAGTACATACCGCTATATCCACCTACATAGCTCTTCTCTATTTGAGACCACTTGCCACCTGCAGGAGTTATTGGAAGTTGTGTGTGCCTCCAGCACAGCACAGTATACATCTGTATATACCCCTTTATCTCTGGTGTTCTATAATAAAGGCATCTGCAGGAGTTAGTGGGTGTTGTGTGCCTCTAGCACAATATACACTACCCAACTGCTTTTTTTACCCAACTCCCTTCAGGCCATTACCATGTCTGGAAGGCCAGCAAGGAGAGGCAGACAGGCGCAAGCCGATAAAAGAGGGCAAGCAGGCTCTGTGTCTAGAGACAACAGTGCTGGTCGTGGACGCGGTGCATTGTCATCAGCACGTGGCCATGGGACACACTTGTCCTTCTTTTCGGCAGCTGGACATGTTGAACCGCAACATGCCAATGACTTGGTAGAGTGGATGACCAAGCCCTCTTCATCCTCCTCATCCTCTCTCACCCAGTCTCAGGGTACTAGCAAAGCAGCTGCCAACGCATCGTCTTCCCTCCTCTCAATGTCATCATCAGTGACTCCTTCCCTAGACCCACCACGTCCTCCTGAGGAGTCTCCTGAACTCTTTGAGCACAGTGTTGGGTACATGCTCCAGGAGGATGCCCAGTGTTTTGTGGGCTCTGATGATGACACTCAGCTAGAGGAAGGCAGTAGCGTGAGCGCGGAGAGAGGGGATGCTCAAGAAGGACAGCAATCTGGCAGTCATGTTCCACAAGCTGCAGCATACTGCCAGGTTTGCTACAGCGATGAAGAGGGAGGGGATGATGAGGGCACTGACTCCACGTGGGTGCCTGGAAGGAGAGAGGAGGAGGAGGAGGAGGAGGAGGAGGAGGAGGCACATGTCCAACGAGGCAGGATGCCCTCCGGGGGCCAGCTTAGGGGCAGCACACCGACTGAATCACACCGCAGAGCTCCGCCTGTGCAGAGCGCTGCCTCTGCGCGTTATTCTAAAACTTCTTTGGTGTGGGCCTTTTTTGAGACGAGTGCATCAGATTGCACCGCTGCTATTTGCGACATATGTCTCAAGCGTATCTCACGTGGCCAAAACATCAGCCGCTTGGGCACCACATGCTTGACCAGACATATGTTGACCTGCCATGCAGCTCGTTGGCAAGCATACCTCAAAGACCCACACCAAAGAACAAAGCGGACCTCTCCTTGCTCCTCATCAGCTGGCATCTCCAACCCCACTAGACCTTCAGTCCTCTCTGAAACCTGCTCTGAGAGGAATTAAGGTGTAGAATTAGGTGTGTCACAGCCAAGTGCTTCCGGGAACTCTGCTAGCGGTACACCCACATCCGATTATAGCAGGCAAATGTCCCTGCCCCAGCTGCTGGACCGGGGAAAGAAGTTCACTCCCAGCCATCCACATGCCCAGCGGTTGAATGCTAGCTTGGCTAAATTGCTAGCAATTCAACTGCTGCCTTTTCAGTTGGTAGACTCGGCACCCTTCCGTGAGTTTGTACAATGTGCGGTTCCTCAGTGGCAGGTCCCCAAACGCCACTTTTTCTCATTGAAGGCGATTCCGGCTCTCTACCGGCATGTGGAAGGCAATGTCCTTGCCTCGCTGGACAGGGCGGTCAGTGGTAAGGTGCATATTACCGCTGACTCATGGTCCAGCAGGCATGGACAGGGACGTTACCTGTCTTTCACGGCCCATTGGGTCACTCTTCTGGCAGCTGGGAAGGATGCAGGACAAGGTGCAGTAGTGTTGGAGGTTGTTCCGCCACCACGCCTCCAAAATGCTACTATTGGTTGTGACACACCTCTCTCCTCCACCCCCTCCTCTTCTTCTTCCTCCATGGCCTCTTCCAGTGCTCTGTCCTCAGAACCAGCGGTGCTCCGTAGGCGTTCCAGGGACTACGCAAGTACGCAGGCAAAACGATGCCATGCCGTGCTTGCGCTGGTTTGTTTGGGGGACAGGAGCCACACTGGGACGGATGTTTTGTCAGCTCTGCAGGGGCAGGCCGAGAGGTGGTTGACGCCACGCCAGCTTAAGCCAGGAATGGTGGTTTGCGACAATGGCACCAACCTCCTCTCCGCCCTCCGACAGGGACAACTGACCCATGTGCCCTGTGTAGCTCACGTCCTTAACCTGGTGGTGCAGCGGTTCTTGGGCAGGTACCCCGGCTTACAGGATGTCCTGAAGCAGGCCAGGAAAGTCTGTGTGCATTTCCGCCGATCATTTAATGCCTGTGCTCGGCTGGCTGAGCTCCAAAAGGAGTTGAACCTGCCCAAGAACCGCCTTATATGTGACATGCCCACCAGATGGAACTCAACATTGGCCATGCTGCAGCGGCTGCACATGCAGCAGAGGGCCATCAATGAGTACCTGTGCGACTACGGCACCAGGACAGGGTCAGGGGAGCTCGTTTTTTTCTCACCACGCCAGTGGGGCATGATCAGGGATGCATGCACTGTCCTGTCACCGTTTGAGGAGGCCACAAGGATGGTGAGCAGTGACAGTGCATGCATCAGTGACACTGTACCTCTTGTCCACCTCTTGGAGCATACGCTGCGTGGAATAATGGACAGGGCACTTGAGGCAGAACAGAGGCAGGAAGAGGAGGACTTCCTTGCCTCTCAAGGCTCCCTTTATCCAGACAGTGTTCCTGCTGTGCCACCCATCACACAGGAAGAGGATGAGGAGGAGGAAGAGGAGGAGGAGGATGATTGTGTCAGCATGGAGGTGGAGGCTGGCACTCAGCATTAGCAGCAGCAGCAGCAGTCTTGTAGGGATGATTTACAGTCCCAAGAAACACGTGGACTTGTACGTGGCTGGGAGGAGGTAGCTGCGGATCATGTTGTCCTTAGTGACCCAGAGGACTCCGGACCGAATACCTCAGCTAACCTACGCTGCATGGCCTCCCTGATCCTGCAAAGCCTGGCGGAAGGATCCTCGTATTCTTCGGATCAAAGAGAGGGACCATTACTGGCTGGCCACTCTCCTTGATCCACGGTACAATGGTAAGGTTGTCGACCTTATCTTGCCATCGCAGAGGGAGCAGAGAATGAGACATCTCCGGGAGGCCTTGCAGAAAGGTCTGTGCAACGCGTTCTCAGAGACTGGGAGGTTACAAACTCCTGGTCCTGGACAACGTGTTGCTGAGGCATCGGTCAGAAGGAGCGGTGGAGAAGGTGGCCATCTGACTGATGCTTTCAGACAATTTTTTAGTCCGCAGCCCCAAGGTATGATCGGTTCCAGCACCCATCGCCAGCGTCTGATTTACATGGTGCAGGAATACCTAGGGGCAAGGTCAGACTTGGACACCTTTCCCACCGAAAATCCTCTGGCTTACTGGGTCTTGAGGATGGATCACTGGCCAGAGCTTGCACAGTATGCAATTGAGCTACTGGCCTGTCCTGCATCCAGCGTTCTTTCGGAACGCACCTTCAGTGCTGCTGGTGGCTTTGTTACCGATCACAGGGTGCGCCTGTCCACCGAATCAGTTGATCGACTGACCTTCATCAAGATGAATCAGTCTTGGATCACCCACAGCTACCAAGCACCTGAAGCTGATGTAACAGAATAATTTTTTAGATAAATATCACATCCCTTCAAGACTGCCTATGCTGATGCTGAGTGACTGTCTTGTTATGTTGATTGTCTATCCTCTTCCTCCTCCGCTGATATGTTGGAAGAACATTTCTGGTTCTGGTTGATGCCATCAGCCCAATTTTTCTGCCCCTGTTTAACAGGGGCGTTTAAGTACAATTTTTGATGCAATGCTTTGCAGCAGGGCTAATTCCTGCAATCAAACAAGAGTATATGGGAGAGGTTGCAGTGTGGTGGCACCAGCACCAGTGCCTAAGGCCCAATTTTTCTGCCTCTGTTTAACAGGGGCGTTTAATTACAATTTTAGATGCAATGCTTTGCAGCAGGGCTAATTCCTGCAATAAAACTAGAGTATATGGCAGAGGTTGCAGTGTGGTGGCACCAGCACCAGTGCCTAAGGCCCAATTTTTCTGCCCCTGTTTAACAGGGGCGTTTAAGTACAATTTTTGATGCAATGCTTTGCAGCAGGGCTAATTCCTGCAATAAAACTAGAGTATATGGAAGAGGTTGCAGTGTGGTGGCACCAGCAGCAGTGCCTAAGGCCAAATTTTTCTGCCCCTGTTTCACAGGGGCGTTTAAGTACAATTTTTGATGCAATGCTTTGCAGCAGGGCTAATTCCTGCAATAAAACTAGAGTATATGGCAGAGGTTGCAGTGTGGTGGCACCAGCAGCAGTGCCTAAGGCCCAATTTTTCTGCCCCTGTTTAACAGGGGCGTTTAATTACAATTTTTGATGCAATGCTTTGCAGCAGGGCTAATTCCTGCAATAAAACTAGAGTATATGGCAGAGGTTGCAGTGTGGTGGCACCAGCACCAGTGCCTAAGGCCCAATTTTTCTGCCCCTGTTTAACAGGGGCGTTTAAGTACAATTTTTGATGCAATGCTTTGCAGCAGGGCTAATTCCTGCAATAAAACTAGAGTATATGGCAGAGGTTGCAGTGTGGTGGCACCAGCACCAGTGCCTAAGGCCCAATTTTTCTGCCCCTGTTTAACAGGGGCGTTTAAGTACAATTTTTGATGCAATTCTTTGCAGCAGGGCTAATTCCTGCAATAAAACTAGAGTATATGGAAGAGGTTGCAGTGTGGTGGCACCAGTAGCAGTGCCTAAGACCAAATTTTTCTGCCCCTGTTTAACAGGGACATGTAATTACAATTCTTGATATAATATTTCACAGGAGGGCCCCTTCCTGTGCCCACCCAGAGTAAGGGTGAGGACTTATAGTGTTGTGGCACCAGCACCACAACCACCAAAGGTCAATTTTTCTACCACTGTTCAACAATGGCATGTAATTACAATTCTTGATATAATCGTTCACAGCAGGGCGCTCCAGCGCCCACCAAGAGTCATTTTGAGGGCTTACAATGTGGCAAAACCAACACCTTGTTCCGCCATTTCTGCAGAGCATATAGGGCAGGCCCCTACTTTCAAACATCCAATTTACAAACATCTCCTACTTGCAAACGGAAGGAGACAACAGCAAGTGAGATGAAAAAAAGATGGACGACAAAACAAATTATACAGGGGTGATAACCCTTCCCTATGTTTTCCAAAAAGCTTAAAAATAGTTTTTTTGACTGGAGCTACACTTTAAAAATGTACCAGTTGAAAATTACAAACAGATTCAACTTAACACAACAAACCTACACAGTCCCTGTCTTGTTTGCACCGCCTGTATACTGCTGTTCTGAGTATATAGGGCCTGGGGGCCACACGCATTTCCTTTTTTTAATATGGGTACAGGGTTCCCCTTAATATGCGTACAAGACCCAAATAGGCTGGTAATGGGCAGGGAGGGCTACCCATGCCATTTTTCTCAATGATTTTCAACCATATTGCAGGAACCAGATATAACATTAAAACCGCAAGCAGTTTTAAATGGTGTTATTTCCGTTTAATGTCATTTTGTGCAGGGACTGTTCTAAACACGGGAAACACGTGGCACTTCACAGGCATACTACAGACACGCCCCAGGCACCATATTTAAAGGAATATTTCACTTTTTTTTTTTTAATCGTCATTAAAATCAGTGCTCCCGCCAAAACGGCCATTTTTAAAAACATTTTAGGCATTGACCCATGTCCCCTGGGGCAGGAGCCAGGTCCCCAAACCCTTTTTAGGACAGTATCTTGCATATTAGCCGTTAAAATTAGCACTTTTCATTTCAAACGTTCGAGTCCCATAGACTTCAATGGGGTTCTAAAGTTCGTTCGAATTTGGGGTCCGTTCGAAAGTTCTGGTGCGAACCGAACCGGGGGGTGTTCGGCTCATCCCTACTTGGAAGTGTCGTACAATTGTCTTTTTTGGCAGAATTCACCCCTATAGTATCCACTGGAGCACGTGTGTGGGACACCCTAATAAAAAGGGTGTTCTGGTGTCTCACACTAGTGTGCCTGAGTCCAGATGTGCAAACAGCTACTGAGTGTCCTTTCCTTTACACTGAATCGAGTTTGCATTTCATTCTATTACAAACCCCTCTAGACAACAAACTTCCTTTGACTAGAAATAGGCATGAACAAATGTAGTTAAGTGCAACTTTCAAAAACATTGTATTTGAAGTGGATGAGTGAATGATGTTTACTACGAACGATTGAACCCATGAACATGAAAGTATACAACACTAAATAAAAGCACATGGATTAGTATGCAAGCAATAATAATAATATGAACACACGACAACTACTTAGTTTTTTGAAGAACTTGCTTGATCCTTCTGTACTGATCGTGCTCCCTCAGTTTCAGGTCTGACCAGCGTTTTCATAGTTGATCCTTAGTTGATCCTTGGATCGTCGTACCCCAAAATTCTTCTGAAGACTCTTCATAACTTTAGTCATGCTCTTGGCCTTTCTGTTATTTGGGTTTGGGTAAGGTCCATACTTCCCATCATAGTCGTTCGTCTTCAATATGTCCACCATTTCCAACATCTCCAACATCTCAACAAAAGACATATTTGAGGCCTTAAATCTTCTCCTCCGGGATCGGGACGTTTCTGGCTCTGGGCTTTCCTCGTCCTCCTCCTCGTTAGTGGAATTATCATGCACCTGCTGTGTTTCCACCATGTGCTCTCCCCACTGCGCCGAAAGAGAAGGGGCAGGGAATAGACTAGAAAGAACATCAGGGGCTGGTGGAGTTCCACGCATGCGCACTGTATATAAAACATAACACGCGTGCGTCGTATGTACGATCTGTGAGAGGAGGAACTGAAGCAATGATCATTCGAACGAAGGTACAATTTTAACTTGGTACATCACTAACCTATACTGCTTCAAGATTGAGGCTTATATTGGGACAAGATTAGGAGAGTTTAGCCTGACATTAGGGTTTGTCTTGTGTTGTGCCTTGCAGAGAATATGGATGGGTTCAACGACAACAGTTTCCTCCCCCTATTCATAGACAAGTACAGGGAGCTGCCCTGTCTATGGCAAATGAAAAAACACTTGCATTACAGCAACAAATTAAAGAGGCAGGCAGCGGTGGAGAAACGCCTGGAGTTCGTGAAGACGGTGGTCCCCAGGGCAGACATCACCTATTTAAAAGCGAAAATTGGTGGCCTGAGGAGTACATATCTGAGGGAGAGCAAGAAGGTCCAGGAGTCCATGAGATCTGGAGCTGCAGCAGATGATGTTTATGTCCCCAGGCTGTGGTACTATGACAGGCTGCATTTGCTGTCAGACCAGCCCGAGGTCAGGGAATCCCTCTCCACTCTTCCTTCCACACTTCCTTCTACGCTTCATTCCACCCCTGCTGAGGCTTCCGACGCCCACCTGGTCCTCCCAGCCAGAAAGAAGTGGAGAAGCCCAGCTTGAGCCAGGTATAGTATTGTTCTACATATTTTTGGAGTAAAAATGAATGAGATTAACTTGATTTTTGCTCACTAATTGCTGTTTTTTCAAAGTGTTTTACATATCAATAGACAGTAGTGGCCAAAATATTTGGGACAAGAATGAAAAATGCTGGGCTCAGAATGATAGTCTTTTCTATTTGTTAACATTCAATTTAAAACAGTCAAGAGCTGAAAATTGTGTGTGATTGATGAACCAAAAACTAAAAGTATGTCCTTTTTCATACACAGGAAGCCCTCAGCCAAGAGGAGGGCGTGGAATGTGGCAGCCAGGAGATGGCTGTGGAATTTGGCAGCCAGGAGATGGCTGTGGAATGTGGCAGCCAGGAGGAGGCAGTGGTTAGTGGCAGCCAGGATGTGGGCAGGCCTAGGAGCCTGACAGAATCCCAAGTCCCTCCCCTCCGGCTTCCAACCAAAAGGGCCAGAAAGGGGGGGGAGTCAGGCTGATTTGGAAGGCTTCTGTGGCCCTCAAAGCCACCCCCACTTATCAAGAGGCCTTTGCCGCCTTGGCTGCCTGCAAATTGCAGGAAATGGAGGAGGGGCAACGCCTCATGTGTGAGAAAATAATTGACCTCACACTAAACAAGGGGGTGAAGGGCCAAATGACACCAAAAACACACCTGTGTGACTTGGACCATACTCCTCCTCCTTCTGCCACACCTCCAACGCCACAGCCACAGCCTGGAAGGAAGCGTGGAAGGAAGACCAGAGAGTGATGGCCTGGGTTTAGTCTGGTCTGACAGAAGATGCAGGCTCTTGTATGACGACAGCCTGGGGACATAGATGTCTTCTGCTGCTATTCCTGATCTCTTGGACTTCTGGACCAGACTGTTCTCCCTTAGATATGGACTCCTCAGGCCACCCATTTTTGCCTTTAAATAATTGATGACTGCCCTGGGGGCCAAAGGCTTCACCAATTTCACCAGTTTCTCCAGCGTTGCCTCCCTCTTTATTTGATTATAACACCTAATAAAAATTTTTTTGGTTTTTGCCTATGTGTTTTACTTCAAAAAGGACAGTTTATTTGTGAGTAGGCAGGTACATTTCAAAAATACAAAGTCAAATTAACAAGGGACACCAACACCAAACAACCTCCTCGAGATTAAAAAATAAAACAATAAAATAAAAACATAATAATGGTGTTGTGGTAAGTTGACACACAAAAACACACCAAACAAATTAAGAAGATGACCAAAATAAAAAAAAGGAGATCTTGATTAAAAAAGCAACCACAAAATAAAAAATAAATAAATAAAAGATAAAAATCCAAAATGATTCAGGAGATCTGATGAATAAAAATCTATTCATGAAATCAGGAAAAAGAATAGAGAAATAAGTTTTGGAGAAGTCTGTGTGAATATGAGCAGCAAAACAACTTCAGTCTTTTAGCATTATAAAGAAAAAGAGAAAGCGCTGCATTAAACAATTTTTAACATTGCAGCGTGACAAATGTGCTATATCCATTATGAACGCTAGTTTTACCTGACCGAGCACTTCCGTCTCATAATTTATTCTGAGCATGCGTGACACTTTGTACGTCGGACTAGGCTACACACGATCGGAATTGACGCGATCGGATCATGTTGTCGAAAAATTTGAGATCCAGCCCTCAAACTTTGTTTGACGGAAAAAGTCAGATGGAGCTCACATACGGTCGGATTTTCCAACAACATTATTCGATCGCACATTTTCCGTCTGAAATTCTGACTGCGTGTACAAGGCATTAGAGTGAAATCAATTGATCCTCAACAATTAGCCAAGGTAGCTTATACCTGCCAGGTCAATTTAGGAGCAACCCTGTCTGAACACCAGGGTGCTACGAAAAAAAAATAAATGTAAAAAAAAAGCACATTTTATTTAATTTCTTCATTTTAGAAAAAAATTGTGACAAAAAAATTATACCTCCAAAAAACTCCCACTAAATACTTTGCACTGTCTACTTTCCACAAAGGAGTAACTTGATTGATATTTGTACCATCCTGGCATTTTAGGGCTGCAAGAAATGAGCCAAGCAGTCAGTACATCAGGATTGATTTCAAATACTGTATATATACCATAGATTGTAGACTAGTGATGGCCGAACGGTTCGCCCGGCGGTCGTTTCGCGGCGAATTTCCGACTTTCGCCGTCCGCGGGTTCGAACGCCTTTTTCCGTCGTTCGCCCCGGCGGACTTACGTGTTTAATGTATACAAGAACTTTAACCTTTCGTGACACGTTTATCATGTGTTACAGGACAACCAATTGAGACATGACAGCTCATGGACACTTGGACATTCCCCCTAACCTATAAATACACCCGATCCGGTGGCCATTTTACATTCTTTCTTCTGTCACTGTAGGGAAAGGATCCTGTGTGGAGTAGGGACAGAGAAAACGCTAGCTATTTGGTACACAAAAGTTCTTTTCAGGACTGGTATAGGTGTTAGGTCAGCAGCCTGAGTTTCTTTTGTCAGTTTAGATAAAGGGACAGAGCGCTGTATGCTGCTATTTTAGGGACAGCTCAGCCAGATTAGTCTTTCTTCATCATCATCATCATCATCATCATTAGCTGTTACTATCAGGTCCACAAAAGAGCTGTTCCAGCTAATCGTTCCAGCCTACTCTTTTTTGCCAATTTGTATAGGGACAGGCAGGAAGCAGTGTGTCAGGCAGTGAGGATAATTTTAAAGACTTGCTGTTACTATTAGTTCCACAAAGGTTCTTTTCAGGACTGGTATCAGTGGTACGGTAATAGGCTTGTACACGTATAATATTCTTTCTTCCAAATATAGAAAGAATATTATACTTGACTGCTGCCCTTCTGCTGCAGTCTGCTAATCATTCACAACTCACTTGTTCCACAAAGCTCTTTATCAGGACTGGTAACTTGGTCTGTCTAGGGTGCTACGGTACATAGGCTTGGGTGCGGTACAGTCTGCTGTTCTGTAAGGACCGCTATCGGTCCACAATAGATAGGGTTGCCGTGCACTACTGCTGACCGCTGCCCTATACTGCAGCAGTCCTTCAGCGGTATAGGGACTGACGCACAGTCTGCTAAACACTAATACACAACCTGCTTGGTCCACAAAAGTTCTTATAAGGACTGGTAACTTGGTATAGGGTGCTACGGTACATAGGCCTGAGTGCGTTACAGTCTGCTGTTCTGTAAGGACCGCTATCGGTCCACAATACATAGGGTTGCCGTGCACTACTGCTGACCGCTGCCCTATACTGCAGCAGTCCTTCATTGGTATAGGGACTGACGTACAGTCTGCTAATCACTAACACACAACCTGCTTGGTCCACAAAAGTTCTTATAAGGACTGGTAACTTGGTATAGGGTGCTACGGTACATAGGCCTGAGTGCGTTACAGTCTGCTGTTCTGTAAGGACCGCTATCGGTCCACAATACATAGGGTTGCCGTGCACTACTGCTGACCGCTGCCCTATACTGCAGCAGTCCTTCATTGGTATAGGGACTGACGTACAGTCTGCTAATCACTAACACACAACCTGCTTGGTCCACAAAAGTTCTTATAAGGACTGGTAACTTGGTATAGGGTGCTACGGTACATAGGCCTGAGTGCGTTACAGTCTGCTGTTCTGTAAGGACCGCTATCGGTCCACAATACATAGGGTTGCCGTGCACTACTGCTGACCGCTGCCCTATACTGCAGCAGTCCTTCATTGGTATAGGGACTGACGTACAGTCTGCTAATCACTAACACACAACCTGCTTGGTCCACAAAAGTTCTTATAAGGACTGGTAACTTGGTATAGGGTGCTACGGTACATAGGCCTGAGTGCAGTACAGTCTGCTGTTCTGTAAGGACCGCTATCGGTCCACAATACATAGGGTTGCCGTGCACTACTGCTGACCGCTGCCCTATACTGCAGCAGTCCTTCAGCGGTATAGGGACTGACGCACAGTCTGCTAATCACTAACACACAACCTGCTTGGTCCACAAAAGTTCTTATAAGGACTGGTAACTTGGTATAGGGTGCTACGGTACATAGGCCTGAGTGCGTTACAGTCTGCTGTTCTGTAAGGACCGCTATCGGTCCACAATACATAGGGTTGCCGTGCACTACTGCTGACCGCTGCCCTATACTGCAGCAGTCCTTCATTGGTATAGGGACTGACGTACAGTCTGCTAATCACTAACACACAACCTGCTTGGTCCACAAAAGTTCTTATAAGGACTGGTAACTTGGTATAGGGTGCTACGGTACATAGGCCTGAGTGCGTTACAGTCTGCTGTTCTGTAAGGACCGCTATCGGTCCACAATACATAGGGTTGCCGTGCACTACTGCTGACCGCTGCCCTATACTGCAGCAGTCCTTCATTGGTATAGGGACTGACGTACAGTCTGCTAATCACTAACACACAACCTGCTTGGTCCACAAAAGTTCTTATAAGGACTGGTAACTTGGTATAGGGTGCTACGGTACATAGGCCTGAGTGCAGTACAGTCTGCTGTTCTGTAAGGACCGCTATCGGTCCACAATACATAGGGTTGCCGTGCACTACTGCTGACCGCTGCCCTATACTGCAGCAGTCCTTCAGCGGTATAGGGACTGACGCACAGTCTGCTAATCACTAACACACAACCTGCTTGGTCCACAAAAGTTCTTATAAGGACTGGTAACTTGGTATAGGGTGCTACGGTACATAGGCCTGAGTGCAGTACAGTCTGCTGTTCTGTAAGGACCGCTATCGGTCCACAATACATAGGGTTGCCGTGCACTACTGCTGACCGCTGCCCTATACTGCAGCAGTCCTTCATTGGTATAGGGACTGACGTACAGTCTGCTAATCACTAACACACAACCTGCTTGGTCCACAAAAGTTCTTATAAGGACTGGTAACTTGGTATAGGGTGCTACGGTACATAGGCCTGAGTGCGTTACAGTCTGCTGTTCTGTAAGGACCGCTATCGGTCCACAATACATAGGGTTGCCGTGCACTACTGCTGACCGCTGCCCTATACTGCAGCAGTCCTTCATTGGTATAGGGACTGACGTACAGTCTGCTAATCACTAACACACAACCTGCTTGGTCCACAAAAGTTCTTATAAGGACTGGTAACTTGGTATAGGGTGCTACGGTACATAGGCCTGAGTGCAGTACAGTCTGCTGTTCTGTAAGGACCGCTATCGGTCCACAATACATAGGGTTGACGTGCACTACTGCTGACCGCTGCCCTATACTGCAGCAGTCCTTCAGCGGTATAGGGACTGACGCACAGTCTGCTAAACACTAATACACAACCTGCTTGGTCCACAAAAGTTCTTATAAGGACTGGTAACTTGGTATAGGGTGCTACGGTACATAGGCCTGAGTGCAGTACAGTCTGCTGTTCTGTAAGGACCGCTATCGGTCCACAATACATAGGGTTGCCGTGCACTACTGCTGACCGCTGCCCTATACTGCAGCAGTCCTTCATTGGTATAGGGACTGACGTACAGTCTGCTAATCACTAACACACAACCTGCTTGGTCCACAAAAGTTCTTATAAGGACTGGTAACTTGGTATAGGGTGCTACGGTACATAGGCCTGAGTGCGTTACAGTCTGCTGTTCTGTAAGGACCGCTATCGGTCCACAATACATAGGGTTGCCGTGCACTACTGCTGACCGCTGCCCTATACTGCAGCAGTCCTTCATTGGTATAGGGACTGACGTACAGTCTGCTAATCACTAACACACAACCTGCTTGGTCCACAAAAGTTCTTATAAGGACTGGTAACTTGGTATAGGGTGCTACGGTACATAGGCCTGAGTGCGTTACAGTCTGCTGTTCTGTAAGGACCGCTATCGGTCCACAATACATAGGGTTGCCGTGCACTACTGCTGACCGCTGCCCTATACTGCAGCAGTCCTTCATTGGTATAGGGACTGACGTACAGTCTGCTAATCACTAACACACAACCTGCTTGGTCCACAAAAGTTCTTATAAGGACTGGTAACTTGGTATAGGGTGCTACGGTACATAGGCCTGAGTGCAGTACAGTCTGCTGTTCTGTAAGGACCGCTATCGGTCCACAATACATAGGGTTGCCGTGCACTACTGCTGACCGCTGCCCTATACTGCAGCAGTCCTTCAGCGGTATAGGGACTGACGCACAGTCTGCTAAACACTAATACACAACCTGCTTGGTCCACAAAAGTTCTTATAAGGACTGGTAACTTGGTATAGGGTGCTACGGTACATAGGCCTGAGTGCAGTACAGTCTGCTGTTCTGTAAGGACCGCTATCGGTCCACAATACATAGGGTTGCCGTGCACTACTGCTGACCGCTGCCCTATACTGCAGCAGTCCTTCATTGGTATAGGGACTGACGTACAGTCTGCTAATCACTAACACACAACCTGCTTGGTCCACAAAAGTTCTTATAAGGACTGGTAACTTGGTATAGGGTGCTACGGTACATAGGCCTGAGTGCGTTACAGTCTGCTGTTCTGTAAGGACCGCTATCGGTCCACAATACATAGGGTTGCCGTGCACTACTGCTGACCGCTGCCCTATACTGCAGCAGTCCTTCATTGGTATAGGGACTGACGTACAGTCTGCTAATCACTAACACACAACCTGCTTGGTCCACAAAAGTTCTTATAAGGACTGGTAACTTGGTATAGGGTGCTACGGTACATAGGCCTGAGTGCAGTACAGTCTGCTGTTCTGTAAGGACCGCTATCGGTCCACAATACATAGGGTTGACGTGCACTACTGCTGACCGCTGCCCTATACTGCAGCAGTCCTTCAGCGGTATAGGGACTAAGAGTTTTGTCACAGGGTGATTTAAAAAATGACAGGCAGAGGAAGAGGCAGGCCCTTCCGCAGGGGTGGTAGGGGTAGGGCAGGAGCAACAGCCTTGAGCCAAAGTGGGAAGTTGCAGAAGGTGCGTTCAATTACTTTAAAGGACGCACCAGACTTGGTTGAGTGGCTCACTCAGCCTTATTCTTCTGCACCCTCCTCATCCTCTCGATCTGCACCCTCTTCTTCACTCTCTGCTATGTGCACCCCCAAAGACACTACCACCAACAACACCACCACCACCACATACCTTCCGCTTGAGTGCAAATGGGGGCCTTCATGCTCCAGTGTTTTAATAGGGACCCCCGTATAAAAAGCATGAGGGTCAAGGACCAGTACTGGGTGGCAACGTACTTAGATCCCCGGTACAAACACAAAATGGCGGAAATGTTACCGCCGTCGCAGAGGGCTGTCAGAATGCAGCACTTCCAGGCCTTGCTTCGAGAAATGCTGCATTCTGCTTTTGCGTGCGCTGGCAGAGGAGCAATTCCCACTCCCAGAGAAGGATTTGCGGGTACCAATCCAACAGCACCTGCAAGAAGAGGCCGGTTTGAAGATGTGTTGGTGACTTCGGATATGAGGTCATTCTTTCAGCCGACCCATCGACAGGTGTCATCCGGATCCAGCATCAGGGAACGCCTAGACCGTCAGGTGTCCGACTACATTGGGTTAACGGCCGATGTGGACGCTCTGAGGAGTGATGAACCCCTAGACTACTGGGTGGGCAGGCTTGACCTCTGGCCAGAGCTTGCCCAATTTGCAATCGAACTGTTGGCTTGCCCCTCATCCAGTGTCCTGTCCGAAAGGACGTTCAGCGCAGCAGGGGGGATTGTGACCGATAAGCGTACTCGCCTAGCTCACCACAGTGTTAACTACCTCACATTTCTAAAAATGAATGAGGCATGGATCTCGGAGGAATTCAACACATGTGATCAGTAGACCATGTATATGTCTATAAACAATTTTTGGAATCAAGCACACAGACCTTCTTAATTCATTTGGCTCACTTCCCTGACCCAAAAAAGCACACCGTACTATATGCCCCTACCCTCCTCTTTGAAGAGGTTGAGCGGTGTCATATTTCTACTGGGGCTGCTTATTATGAGGGGTTCCCACCATCCCTGTGCTGTGCTGACTTCCTCCTGGGTGTTCTTATTATGAGGGGCTCCCACCATCCCTGTGCTGTGCTGACTTCCTCCTGGGGGTTCTTATTATGAGGGGCTCCCACCATCCCTGTGCTGTGCTGACTTCCTCCTGGGGGTTCTTATTATGAGGGGATCACACCATCCCTGTGCTGTGCTGACTTCCTCCTGGGGCTGCTTACGGTGCTGCTGTCAGCGCTGTATGTCACGGAGCTGCTGTCAGCGCTGTATGTCACGGAGCTGCTGTCAGCGCTGTATGTCACGGAGCTGCTGTCAGCGCTGTATGTCACGGAGCTGCTGTCAGCGCTGTATGTCACGGAGCTGCTGTCAGCGCTGTATGTCACGGAGCTGCTGTCAGCGCTGTATGTCACGGAGCTGCTGTCAGCGCTGTATGTCACGGAGCTGCTGTCAGCGCTGTATGTCACGGTGCTGCTGTCAGCGCTGTATGTCACGGAGCTGCTGTCAGCGCTGTATGTCACGGAGCTGCTGTCAGTGCTGTATGTCACGGAGCTGCTGTCAGCGCTGTATGTCACGGAGCTGCTGTCAGCGCTGTATGTCACGGAGCTGCTGTCAGCGCTGTATGTCACGGTGCTGCTGTCAGCGCTGTATGTCACGGAGCTGCTGTCAGCGCTGTATGTCACGGAGCTGCTGTCAGTGCTGTATGTCACGGAGCTGCTGTCAGCGCTGTATGTCACGGAGCTGCTGTCAGCGCTGTATGTCACGGAGCTGCTGTCAGCGCTGTATGTCACGGTGCTGCTGTCAGCGCTGTATGTCACGGAGCTGCTGTCAGCGCTGTATGTCACGGAGCTGCTGTCAGCGCTGTATGTCACGGAGCTGCTGTCAGCGCTGTATGTCACGGAGCTGCTGTCAGCGCTGTATGTCACGGAGCTGCTGTCAGCGCTGTATGTCACGGTGCTGATGTCAGTGCTCTGTATTACGGTGCTGCTGTCAGTGCTCTGTATCTCCTGCACCCTCTTGTTTGCCTACCCTGGTCCCTGACCTTCCCTCTCCTCCATTGCCTTCATTAGCTCCATAGTCCTGAATTGTCAGAACAATTTCCCAAATAAAAAAAAAATGCTTGTAGTTATCGATCCCAAATTCACCTCATACATGTATTATGCTATTGTCCAGGTGGTGGGACTACGTGCTACCCCCTAATAATTACCCCGTGGCCGCAAATTCGACCTAAAGGTTTGCGAAATTCGCCTCCCATTGAAGTCAATGGAGCCCGCGGCGAACGGTCGTTTTCGCGAACGTTTGTGTCCGTTCGCGTTTCGCGTTCGCGAAACGTCCCGTCGGAAGTTCGTCCATCACTATTGTAGACTCTATAACTTTCCCACAGAGTATATAATAGACACAGATTTTGGTTATTTTTACCAAACAAATTTAGCTGAATACATTTCACCGTAAATTTATGAAGAAATACGTTTTATTTGCAAAATGTTATAACTAAGAAAACATTTTTTTGCTTATATAGCAAAAAATACAAAAAACAATGTGGTGTTTAACTAGTTGCTGACCGCCGACCGTCAAATGACGGCCAGGCGGCGCACCTATTGTGGCGGGAGGCCGTCATATGACGGCCTCCCGTTTAAACAGGGAATGCGCGCGATTGTGCGCGCGCATCCCTGTTTCTTCGGTGGCGGCGTGTCACGGAGACACCGCTCGCCACCGAAGGGGGTGAACAGCCATAGGTTATGGCTGTTTACCACGTGATCGGCCGTGATGAAGTCACGGCCGATCACAGATGGTAACACCCCGAACGTGCACGGTGCATGCGCGATCGCGAGCGCGCTGCGCGTGCACGTTGGTGGCGGCGTGTTCCCCGGGAACACTGCTCATCACCGACGCTGGTAAACAGCCATTGGCCGGCTGTTTACCCACGTGATCGGCTGTGATCCTTTCACAGCCGATCACTCAAATGTAAACAAACCGCGGTAACGGGATGTTACCGGGTTCTCCTCCTCACACACCGATCGTGTGTGAGGAGGAGATTGCGGTAACATCTCGTTACCGCATACAGTGTACACCAAACATACTGATTGCCCCCCCCCAATAAAGAGGACCTGTCACCACCCCTCATAGTACCTGTCAATCACAGTCCATCAGAGTACCTGTCACAGCCCATCAGAGTATTTGAGTACCTGTCACAGCCCATCAGAGTACCCGAGTACCTGTCCCGGCCCATCAGAGTACCCGAGTACCTGTCACGGCCCATCAGAGTACCCGAGTACCTGTCCCGGCCCATCAGAGTACCCGAGTACCTGTCCCGGCACATCAGGGTACCCGAGTACCTGTCACGGCACATCAGGGTACCCGAGTACCTGTCACGGCACATCAGGGTACCCGAGTACCTGTCACGGCACATCAGAGTACCCGAGTACCTGTCACTGCACATCAGGGTACCCGAGTACCTGTCACGGCACATCAGGGTACCCGAGTACCTGTCACGGCACATCAGGGTACCCGAGTACCTGTCACGGCACATCAGGGTACCCGAGTCCCTGTCCCGGCTCATCAGAGTACTGGAGTACCTGTCCCGGCTCATCAGAGTACTGGAGTACCTGTCCCGGCCCATCAGAGTACCCGAGTACCTGTCCCGGCCCATCAGAGTACCCGAGTACCTGTCCCGGCCCATCAGAGTACCCGAGTACCTGTCACAGTTCATCTGAGTACCCGAGTACCTGTCACAGCCCATATGAGTACCTGTCACCGCCCTTCAGAGTACCCAAATACCAGTCACCAAACCATCAGAGTACTTGTCACCAGGCCATCAGAGTACCTGAGTACTTGTCACCAGGCCATCAGAGTACCTGAGTACTTGTCACCAGGCCATCAGAGTACCTGAGTACTTGTCACCAGGCCATCAGAGTACCCGAGTACTTGTCACCAGGCCATCAGAGTACTCAAGTACTTGTCACCAGGCCATCAGAGTACCTGAGTACCTATCACCAGGCCATCAGAGTACCCGAGTACCTGTCACCAGACCATCAGAGTACTCGAGTACCTGTCACCAGGCCATCAGAGTACCCGAGTACCTGTCACCAGGCCATCAGAGTATGCGAGTACCTGTCACCAGGCCATCGGAGTACCCGAGTACCTGTCACCAGGCCATCAGAGTACCCGAGTACCTGTCACCAGGCCATCAGAGTACCTGAGTACTTGTCACCAGGCCATCAGAGTACCCGAGTACCTGTCACCAGGCCATCAGAGTACCTGAGTACCTATCACCAGGCCATCAGAGTACCCGAGTACCTGTCACCAGGCCATCAGAGTACCCGAGTACCTGTCACCAGGCCATCAGAGTACCCGAGTACCTGTCACCAGGCCATCAGAGTACCCGAGTACCTGTCACCAGGCCATCAGAGTACCCGAGTACCTATCTCCAGCCCATCAGAGTACCCGAGTACCTATTTGCAGCCCATGTCTCATTGAATATACGTTGGGGTGTTTGCTTTCCAAAATGGGGTCATTTTGTGGGTAATTGCACTGTCCTGGTGGTCCAGGACCTTCAAAAGTGTGATGGTAGGAATGAAATAAGATGTGTCATTTATGCTCCTAGAACGCCTGAACGTACTACTTCAATGTTCGGCTTCTCTATGTGGCCAGGCTGTGTAAAAGTCACACACATGTGGTATCGCCATACTCGGGAGGAGTAGCAGAATGTATTTTGGGGTGTAATTTTTGCTATATACATGCTATGTGTTAGAAATATCTTATAAATTGACAATTTTGTGTAAAAAAAATGCGTTTTAATTTTTTTCCACATATTCCCAAAACTTCTGGAAAATAAATAACCATTCAAAAGACTCATTATGCCTCACAGATTATACGTTGGGGTGTTTGCTTTCCAAAATGGGGTCATTTTATGGGAAATTCCATTGTCCTGGTACTCCAGGGCCTTCAAAAGTGTAATAGGTGGTTGAGAAACGAGATGCGTAATTTTTGCTCGTAGAACGTCTGAAGGTACTACATCAATGTTAGTGCTCTGTATGTGGCCAGGCTGTGTAAAAGTCTCACACACGTGGTATCGCCGTACTCGGGAAGAGTAGCAGAATGTATTTTGGGATGTAATTTTTGCTATATACATGCTATGTGTTAGAAATATCTTATAAACTGACAATTTTGTGTAAAAAAAAATGCGTTTTAATTTTTTTCCACATATTCCAAAAACTTCTGGAAAAAAAATTAACCATTCAAAAGACTCATTATGCCTCACAGATTATACGTTGGGGTGTTTGCTTTCCAAAATAGGGTCATTTTATGGGAAATTCCATTGTCCTGGTACTCCAGGGACTTCAAAAGTGTAATAGGTGGTTGAGAAATGAGATGCGTCATTTTTGCTCGTAGAACGTCTGAAGGTACTACATCAATGTTGGTGCTCTGTATGTGGCCAGGCTGTGTAAAAGTCTCACACATGTGGTATCGTCGTACTCGGGAAGAGTAGCGGAATGTATTTGGGGGTGTAATTTGTTGTATGCATATGCTGTGTGTGAGAAACAACCTGATAATATGACAATTTAGTAAAAAAAAATAAAAAATCTTCATTTTGCAAAGAATTGTGGGAAAAAATGACAACTTAAAAAAACTCACCATGCTACTTACTTAATACCTTGGGATGTCTACTTTGTAAAAAGGGGTCATTTGGGGGGTATTTGTACTTTCCTGACTTTTTTAGTGTCTCAAGAAATGAGATACACCTGATGTACTGAAGGCCTGATCAGAAGTGATCAATTTTTCAGTGATTGGCACCATAGTTTGTAGACTCTATAACTTTCACAAAGACCAAATAATATATACTAATGTGGGTTATTTTTACCAAAGATATGTAGCAGTATAAATTTTGGCCAAAATTTATGAAGAAAAATTACTAATTAGCAATAATTTATGACAGAAACTAAGAAAAAGGCATTTTTTTTCTCAAAATTTACGTTTTATTTTATTTATAGCACAAAAAATAAAAAACCCACTAGTGATTAAATACCACTAAAAGAAAGCTCTATTTGTGTGAAAAAAAGGACGCAAGTTTCATATGGATACATTGTTGGATGACTGAGTAATTGTCATTCAAACTGTGAGAGCGCTGAAAGCTGAAAATTGGTCTGGTCAGGAAGGGGGTGTAACTGCACTGTATTGAGGTGGTTAAATACCACCAAAAGAAAGCTATATCTGTCTCACAAAATTATAAAAATTATAAAAAAATTGTAATTGTCATTCAATGTGTAACAGCACTGAAATCTGAAAATTGGCCTGGACAGGAAGGCTGTAAAAGTATTCAGTATTAGGTGAATTGAACACAAGTATTCACTTGCTCAGCATTTTTGTTAATGAATGCAAAGCGTTCTTTGATTAGACAAGGTAGAGATCATAACATCACCACCCTACCTCTCCACTTCATCCAATCAAAATACACTTTGCAGGACAGCTGTTCAACATGGGACCCAAAAGCTTACCGTGATCACTGTAGTAGCAGTGTCTACTACAGTGATTTCCAACTTCCACAGGGATCGGCTAGGCATAAATACTTACATTGTTCCAGGCTGGACCAATGTAGTTATGCAAAAATATTCATACCTACACTTCAGCTTAAAATCATCAGTCATCTTGATATGTTTGATATACTGTATATATGGCATTCATTTTAGTGGTGTGGTCCTGAGTCATCCGTGTTTCAGCCAAATGATGACTTTGAACCTTTGGCCCTTGGGGAAAACACAGCCAATTAGCCCTTTCATGGTAGGGACAGTTTCCTATGGGCTAAAAAAAGTGCATCAAACAAGGTGCGCCATGAAGGTATATTGATTGGTGAGCATGGTGAAACGTAGGGGTACCTAAAGGGCTGGGCTTATTGTCACAAGTCTTTTTACATCTTGCAGAATCAAACAAAAAAGGAAAAAAGAAAAAGAAAATGGTAATGATAAACATATTTCAGTTGCCTTGTTTAGACTGTGTGTGTCTTTGCTGTAATTTTTTCCTGTGTATTTGTCTATCTAATCCAGAAATATTCAATGCTCACTTGATATTTGATTGGGGTGGCCCCCCACCAGGGGTTCTAAATGGTCAATGTGACCCATGGTAAGTGAGTGGTAGTTTTAAATAGGTAGTAAGAGAAAACACAGGAGGGCACCAGACGAAGTGTAGCACTAAAATCACCTTGGTTTATTAAAAGTGAAACAATTGGCATCTCACATATTTGTGGCAACAAGCAAGCATATATAGTGGTAACCAGGAAGGCGACTGATTGCCGCGACAACCATCGTGGGACGCAAGATAGCACCGTACCAGAACTGACATCAGCAATAGAACATGCTGCTGCGGATGGGGGCAGTAAGGCATTTTGAAGTTTCCAATTCTTCCTCAGACCTGATGCCATGGGAGGTAGTCTAATGCCGCGTACAAACGTAGCCGACTATCCGGTGGACTTAGTCCGGCGGACTTCCCGTCGGACTGTCCACTGGACTTACCAAACGGGCTACTTGCCCACAGACGACACTTTTTCAGCGGACTAATACGGCGTACTAAGTCCGCCGGACTATCCGCTGTACTTTTGAAATGAACGGACTCGACCACACACGCGGAGGAAAGTCCGCTCATTTTGAGAGCATCTCCAGGTAGGCGGGGCCCGCAAAGGAGATGTCACTGGCCCCGCCACCTGGTATGGACTTAAAGGGGAACCCCAACGTCGAAAAAATCGGCGTGGGGGTCCCCCCCAGGTCCACATCAGACCCTTGTCCGAGCACGCTACCCGGCCGGCCAGGAAAGGGGGGGGCGAGCGAGCGCCCCCCCCTCCTGAGCCATACCAGGCCGCGTGCCCTCAACATGGGGGGGTACCTTTGGGAAGGGGGGCGCCCCCACCCCAAAGCACCTTGTCCCCATGCCGGGTAGCGTCTCCTAAAGAGTTATGCATTGGGGCTTTGCATAGTGAGGAGATCTCTTTCCTAATATTGCCTAAATCCTCCAGTCCCATCATCCTGGGCCTTCCATGGTTGCAGAAACACTCCCTGCATCTTGACTGGAATTCTGGACAAGTATTGGCTTGGAGTCCTCCATGCCAACAACAATGTATTTCCAAGGTGCTACCCCTCCTTCCATTCCAATCAGCAGGAAATCTGATATGCCGCATACACACGATCGGACTATCTGGCGGACAATCCGCCCATGTGTGGGCTCCGGCGGACTTTTTTTCCCCAAAAGTTCAGCGGACTTAGAAAGAAGTTTTGACTCAAAATTGTCCGCTGGACTCAGCAGTCGGCGGACAATCTGGCCGTCTGTGCTCTAGTCCGCCAGACTTTTGAAATGAACGGACTTGCTTGCACTGAGAGGAAAATCTGTTCATTTTAAACACGGCTCCAAGTAGACACCTCGCTGGTCCCGTCACCTGGTATTAAAGGGGAAGCCCTACACTGAAAAAACGGTGTGGGGGTCCCCCCCAAGGTCCATATCAGACCCTTATCTGAGCACGCAGCCCGGCCGGTCAGGAAAGGGGGTGGGGATGAGCGAGCCCCCCCTCCTGAGCCGTACTGGGCCACGTACCCTCAACATGGGGGGGTGCTTTGGGGAAGGGAGGCTCTGCAGCCCCCCCCATCCAAAGCACTGTGTCACCATGTTGATGAGGACAAGGGCCTCTTCCCAACAACCCTGACCGTTGGTTGTCGGGGTCTGCGGCCAGGGGGCTTATCGTAATCCGGGAGCCCTCTTTAATAAGGGGGCCCCCAGATACCGGCCCCCACCCTATGTGAATGAGTATTGGGGAACCATGTACCCTTACCCATTTACCTGGTGAAAAAAGTGTAAATAAAACACAACACAAGGTTTTAAAATTCGGGGGTCTTGTCCCTCTCTTCGGTTCTTCTTGCCGGACCTCAGCTTTCTTCTTCCAGCTCTTTTACTAATGGTGGCCCAGTCTTCTGTCGCCGCTGTTGCCGCCTTTTCTTCTTCTTCCTTGAGATGTTGACTCGACGCTGTCTCTGGCCGCAATGACAGGGACGCGTTGCGCGGCGACTTATATAGGGACAATTGGTGGGGTCACCGGGTGATGTCCCCACCCCTTATGATGTCACAGTCCTGGAAGATACAGGGGGATGTGACATCATAAGGGGTGGGGACATCACCCGGTGACCCCACCCATTGTCCCTATATAGTCAACATCTCAAGGAAGAAGAAGAGAAGGCGGCGACAGCTGCGACAGGAGACTGGGCCAACACTAGTAAAAGAGCTGGAAGAAGAAAGCGGAGGCCCGGCAAGAAGAACCGAAGAGGAGGACAAGACCCCTGAAGTCGGAAGAAGAGGTGACGGTGACAGAAGACCAAGCCACCGCTAGTAAAAGAGCTAGGAGAAGAAAGCGGAGGCCCGGCAAGAAGAACCGAAGAGGGGGGCAAGACCCCCGAAGTCGGAAGAAGACCCCCGGGTGGCGGCGGCGAAAAAGAAGAAAAAAGCCAGGCTCCTCCGCTAGTAAAAGAGCTTGCAGAAGATAGCGGAGAAGTCCGGTGAGAAGACCCCCCAAGACGGAAGACCACCGGAGCTGTGCAATAAATTATTTTAAAACCTTGTGTTGTGTTTTATTTACACTTTTTTCACCAGGTGAATGGGTAGGGGTACATTGTACCCCATACTCATTCACATAGGGTGGGGGCTGGTATCAGGGGGCCCCCTTATTAAAGGGGGCTCCCGGATTCCGATAAGCTCCCCGCCTGCAGACCCCGACAACCAACAGCCAGGGTTGTCGGGAAGAGGCCCTTGTCCTCATCAACATGGGGACAAGGTGCTTTGGGGTGGGGGGGCCGCAGGGCCCTCACTTCCCCAAAGCACCCCCCCATGTTGAGGGCACACGGCCTGGTACGGCTCAGGAGGGGGGGTGTTCGCTCGTCCCCATCCCTTTCCTGACCGGCCAGGCTGCATGCTTGGATAAGGGTCTGATACTGACCCTTCGGCGTAGGGCTTCCCCTTTCAGTCCACATTGACTTTCTTCGCTAGTCCGGTCTACCTGGAGATGCGTTCAAAATGAACGGACTTTCCTCCGTGTGTGGTCAAGCCTGTTCATTTTGAAGTCCGGCCATAGTCTGGCGGTTTGTCCGCCGCACCTAGTCTGCCGGAAAACTCTGGTCGTGTGTGGGCAGGTCCGCTCATTTTGAAGTCCGGCGGACCTCCGCTTCAAAGTCCGGAGGTTTGTCCGCCGGACTAAGTCCACCAGATAGTCCGATCTTGTGTACGCAGAAGTAGTGTGTATGGGGCTTAAGACTTGGCACACTTTTTTTCAATGCACATGGGATGTATTTAGTGAAAGTTTGCAAGTTCAATGAATTGTATTAGGAATTGGGTTTTCAAACTTGATCACCCTTACTTCTAATTTACTAGAGAAGGTACATGATCATCACATCAAACTACATCCAGACAAGTGAAGGGAAGACATGTTTCAGGGTTAATACACTACAGAAAAGATCCTTTGTTTATAGTTCTGAAGGTATAACACTTCCTTTTGTATGACTGTTTATATGGTGAAAATGCGTGTGGCAGGTACCAGATACAACTGTCATTCACTTCACTCAAATCAATGAATGTGTTATCATCCACTGTGCACATGAAGTGTGGGAATTGCCCGGCTACTTTCTTGGCTTCTCTCGGAACATTTAACATTGCACCACAAACAGACAGCAGGGAGTGAACACATAGTGGCTTAATCCCTCAGAAATCAGATCTTTTGTATTTGTCATTTATTTACTCTTCCCAGCTGTACGTTTCTACTAATGACTAACATGGGTTGCAAGCGTCATTTCACATTCTGGTGCTGCCCAGAAAGCTAGCAAGGGACCAGAACAAATACAATCTTGGGCTTTTACTGTGCTGGATAGGTGTGTGAACAGTCATGAAAAACCATTAGAGCAAAGCTTGACAATAGAGCTTTTCATGCAAACATAGCCCCAGACTGTCCCTCATTTGGAGGGACTGTAACTTTTTTGGAACCAAATCCAATTTCCTCTTTATCCTTCCTTCTCCGAATACAGTGCCTTGAAAAAGTATTAATTCCCCTTAAAATTTTCCACATTTTGTTATGATACAACCAAAAACAAATGTAGTTTATTAGGATTTTATGTGATAGACCAACACAAAGTGGCACATAATTGTGAAGTGAAAGGAAAATGATAAATGGTTTTCAAAATTTCTTACCAATAAATATGTGAAAAGTGTGAATTTGTATTTAGCCCCCCTTTGTAGTACTTTGTGGAACCACCTTTCACTCCAGTTACAGCTGCAAGTCTTTTTGGGGATGTCTCTACCAGCTTTGCACATCTGGAGATCTTGCCACAGATTCTCTTTTACAAAAGTTGTTATTATTAATTAAAAAGTTTACGTTCCAATACAATAGGTTTGCATTCAGATTACAGTACAGGTGTTTCACAGTATAGTGTAAATTAAAGCAGGCTGTTGCCTAAGTAATGCCAACATTTCCTGTGCCCGGGCGAACCCGGGTTTTCACATGTATGCAACAGAAGCGTGTCGTACAATACATAGAAAGCCCATATTAATCATCTGCAGTAAATTGGTAAGACGAAAAAAGAAGAGGGAGGGAAGAAGATGTTCTAAGAGTCAAGAGTTGATTAGAAGAGATTGTAGAATGAAAAGGAGGGGAGGAGTAGTGAGGGTCAAAAAAGAGAAGGAAGAGGAGTCAGGGATGAGAGGGGGAAAAGAGGGAAGAGAGTGGGTTCACAGGGTGTGCCCAACCGGTCCTTACATTGACAATATAGCAACATCGAATCTAGGAGAATAATGGTATGTGATCTGGGGTTGCCAGACCCGTAGGAACTTGGCATGAGTGTCAGAAAGAACAGAAGACAATTTTTCATTGACCATAACGTCATTGAGTCGGTTCTTGACTGCCTCAAAACTCAGGGCTGGGGTTCTCCATGCTCTGGCTATTGTCAACTTAGTCGCAGTAAAGAGATGTTGCGCCAACTGTCATTCTGGGCGTAATAGTTCAGTGATTGGTTTGCCAAGAAGTGCCTCGAACGGATCTCTTTTAAGATTTACTCAAAGTAGGCTACGGAGCAATGCATACACCCTGACCCATAGTCTGCACACCCGCGGGCACGTCCACCAAATATGGGCCATAGTGCCCTCTTGTGCACATTCCCTGAAGCAGAGAGGTGAACAGGTTGGGACAAAGCGAGCCAGACGCATCGGGGTATAATACCACCGGTACAATACCTTATATGCATTTTCCAAAATTACTACATTGCGCGAGCAGTTGAATATGGCAAGGGTCATTGCCTGCCAATCCTCCGGATCAAGCTTCTTCCCCAACTCTCTCTCCCACTGCAAATGATAGAACCGCACTGGAGGTCTCCTCTTAGAGATCAGAGCTGAGTATATCAGAGATATCAGACCAGGAGAGTGGGGCCTGGATCTACAGATGCTCTCAAACGGTGTCAACCTGTATGGGGCATCTTGAGATTTAATGAGACTCTGGAGGAAATGATGGATCTATAGAAACCTGAAATGTTCTTGTAAAGGTATGTCATGTGACGAGCGTAAAACTTCAAATGATAAGATCCTAGTGGGAGTAAGCAAGGAATGTACGTCCCCGAATCCATTCATGGTCGGCCACTTGAGTTGTGCTGGGTTATCAAGGCCCGGGGGAAAAAGTGGGCAACGAAGAAGTCGCAGCAACGGAAGATGGGGAGAAGCCAGCCCAGCAGAGTACTTCACCGAGTCCCAAACTCGTAGCGTGTGATTCATACAAGGCCCTGTAATCTTAGGGCTGTGCATAGGTGGGAGCCATGGTAATGAAGAGATTGGGACGGGGTCAGTCTCAAGCAGATCAATAGTAGCCCATAGTGGGAGTTGATACGTCTCGTGGAGGTGAGAGAGCGAAGCAATGGTAGCAGCTACGTAGTAGTCTCTTATATTCGGGACCGAGAGGCCCCCATTACTTCTTTTGGCGAACATGATTTGTTTATTAATGCGGGGGCGAGACGATCCCCAGATGAATTGCAGGATCCTACGCTGATGGGTATTGAGGACATGTGAAGGAATTGGGATAGGAAGAACCCTAAAATAGTATAGTAGCTTTGGGAGATACGCCATTCTGATGGCTGTTATTCTCCCGAACCATGAAAGAGGTAAGGAGGACCACGCTGACAACATATCCGTTAATTTTTTTAACAATGGTGGATAATTCGCCTGATATAAAGCCTGATTCATAGATGTGAGACGGATTCCCAAATAAGGCAAGGAGGAGACCCACTGGTAAGGAAAGGTCGACTGCAAGTCCCCCAGCAACTCCATAGAGAGGTTAGTCGACAGTGCCTTCGACTTTGATGAGTTAATCTGGAGTCCTGAGAGAGATGCAAAGATCTGTAACAGTGTCTGTAAGTTTGGCAGGGAAGTTCTAGGAGAGGTGACAGAAAGAAGAATGTCATCTGCAAATAAGGAAATCTTATGGGGACAACCTGCTATTTCAATGCCCCTGATATCCGGATGAGCTCTTATTGCTTCCGCCAGAGGTTCCAGTGCCAACACAAAAAGAAGGGGCGACAGCGGACACCCCTGGCGGGTTCCCCTCTGCGGATATCGAAAATGGGGGATTCAAATCCGTAATATTAAATTTTTGCTTGGGGGGAATCATATAGGGCTGACATCCAAGTCATGAAAGAGGTCCCGAATCCATAGTGCCGTAGGACAGACATAAGGTAGGGCCAAGGAGTCAAAGGCCTTATTTATATCGAGGGATAGAAGCATGGATTCCGTAGAGCGAGCATGGGCTATATGTTGGAGTTGTACTATATGTCGAATTGCATCGCCCGCCTGTCTTTGTGGCACGAAGCCTGGTCTTTTTTTATCAAACGAGGGAGAAAAGAGTTTAGACGAGTCGCCAAAATATTTGTCAGGAGTTTCATATCTACATTGATGAGCGAGATAGGCCTGAAATTGGCCCAAGATGAGTGGTCACGGTCCGGCTTAGGAATCATCACCACATTTGCTGTCAGAAGATCTGGGGTGAGAGGATAGCCGTTTTTCACCAAATTGTACATTGCTACCAGGTGGGGAGCTACTACCGTTGCCAACTTCCTATAATAAAGTGCGGTGTACCCGTCAGGCCCAGGATGTTTTCCAACCTTAAGTTCTTTTATTGCTTGTAGAACTTCGGAGAGCTGAATATCCCTATCCATGAGGGTAACGTGAGCCCCCGTTAAGGATGGGAGCGAAAGGCTCTCAAGGAAGTCCGCTGTGCTCTGAGCAGCATTTCCCTTCCGGCGCCGCGTACAGCTTCGCAAGGCGAAACCCAAATTCCTCCAGGACATGTTTCGGGTTCCCTGATAGAACATTCTTTCGATCTCGTAGGGTGATTGGGTTTAATTTAGGGGCAAAGGTTCGGAGTCTGTTGGCTAACATACGATTTGGCTTATTTGCTCTCATATACCATCTCTGATGGGACCAGCGTAGAACACGCTCAGCACCCTCAGTGAGGCACAGATCGAGCTCCGATCTGGCTAGTTCCAGCAACTTACGGTTGCCCGAGGTGGGAGATTGCTTAAACTTCTCAGATAGTGACACCAATCGGGACTCAAGCTCTTTCTGTTTTGTCTCCCTAGCTTTCTTACAGGCCGAAGCCAGACCAATTATCCGACCCCGTAACACTGCTTTATAAGCCTCCCAGAGGACCACTGGAGACTGCACCGAGCCCAAACTGTCACGAAAGTAGTCCTCCGAAGCCTTAATAATTTCTTCTGTCACCCCTGCATGGGAAAGAAGTGAATCATTCATCACCCAGGGAGAAAATCTGGGTCTATCTAGGATAGAGTGGCAGACGACTAGCACTGGATCGTGATCCGACCAAGGGACAGCCAAGATTGAGGCCGAAACCACTAACGAAAGGTGACGTCTGAGCATAAACATATGGTCTATCCTTGAGTGGACCTGATGGGGGTGAGAGTAATGGGTGTAGTCCCTGCCCTGAGGATGACACTCCCTCCACAGGTCAACTAGGTCATGTGTTTGCAAAGAGGATGTGAACTTTTTAGCCCCTGCCGACTGACCGTTTCTCTCGGGCAGATGCTTATATAGTTTGGGGTTTAATATGAGATTAGAGTCACCCGCAAGAAGGAGGGTGCCCTTGCAGTGGGACATAAGCAGGGCGCAGACATGGGTCAAGAAGGGCCCTGGATTCACATTCGGGGCATAGTACGTCAGTACGGTAACCTCCGTGTCATAAATGGTGCCTTGGAGCAGTAGGTACCTTCCATCAGGGTCTGCGATCTGTTTAGTGCAACTAAATGGAACTGATTTGCGAAAAGCCACGAGAACCCCCGTTTGCTTAGTTGAAGCATTTGCCAAAAATACCTGAGGGAACTGAGCATCAAAGTACCTAGGATAGGAGGTCTCAGAAAAATGCGTCTCCTGTAAACAAGCAATGTCAACTTGTTGCTTTGCGCAGATATTTAAAAACCTTCACCCTCTTATGGGGAGAGTTCATGCCCTGGACATTCAGGGACAACCAGTTAATTGTCATTGGGATATCACTGGGTGGCCGTTAACCTGGAACCAGAGTGCACACCCTGCGAACCCAAGGGAGAAAGGAAGGGGTAGAAGCAGTGAAGAGGGGGAAGGAAAAGAGAAATAAAGTGTCATGTCAGAAAAGGTAGTAGAATCGTGCAATGCTGTGAACAAATAACTTTTTAACATTAAGATTGCTATGGGTCATGGGTTTAACATCCCACTACTTGGTCGGGTGTTGACTCGAACGTTAGTCCGGGTCAAGTACCACATCATGAGGGTGCAGTGGTCCGTCGGAAACCACTCGGCATAACATAAACAATAACCATGAATATTAACCGGTTCCCGACCAGCGCACGACGATGTACATCGACAGAATGGCACGGGCAGGCTTATTGGCGTACAGGTATGTCCAATCTTCAATGCCGCCCTGCCATCGGGAGCACGCCGCCGCCGGCGCGCTCCCGCGCTGGTTGGGAACCCCCGTGAGTCCGGTCGCGGGACCCGCGGACTCGATCGCCGCGGGCATACCCGCGATCGTCTCACGGGACGGCTGAATGGAAGAAATGCCGTGTAAACAGCATTTCTCCATTCTGCCTAGTGACGCTGATCTCTGCTCCATGTGATTGGAGCAGAGATCAGTGTTCACTAAATGAAAGCCCAACCCCCCCACAGTTAGTAACACACACCTAGGAACACTTAACCCCTACACTGCCACCCACTGGTTAACCCCTTCACTGCCAGTGTCATTTACACAGGAATCACTGCATTTATATAGCAGTGATTACTGTATAAATGACAATGGTCCCAAAAATGTGTCAAAAATGTCCGATGGGTCCCCCACAATGTCGCAGTCACAAAAAAAATCGCTGATCGCCGCCATTACTAGTAAAAAAAAAAAAAAAAAATTATTAATAAAAATGCTATAAAACTATCCCTATTTTGTAAACGCTATAACTTTTGCGCAAACCAATCAATAATCGCTTATTGCGATTTTTTAACCAAAAATATGTAGAAGAATACGTATCGGCACAAACTGAGGGAAAAAAAAATTTTTTTATATATTTTTGGGGGATATTTATTATAACAAAAAGTAAAAAATAATGCGTTTTTTTCAAAATTGTCGCTCTATTTTTATTTATAGCGCAAAAAATAAAAACCGCAGGCGTGATCAAATACCACCAAAAGAAAGCTCTATTTGTGGGACAAAGAGGACGTCAATTTTGTTTGGGAGGCACGTCGCACGACTGCGCAATTGTCAGTTAAATCAACGCAGTGCCGAACCGCAAAAAGTGGTCTGGTCTTTGACCAGCAAAATGGTCCGGTCTGTAAGTGGTTAAAGAACATGTCAACAATGGCATATAGGTGTAAACCTCAAAAACGAGTGAACAAAAAAAACAAAAATTTGTTTTTTCTTCCTTTTTAAAAACAGATTAGTGTGTGGGGGGACCCTCTGCTCAGGAATAAACAACATGAACCCAGCGTCATCTGAGTTGAACCCAAAAACGGGTGTGCCTATTAACCGCGGGGCGGGCGCAAGGCCTCACCCCATCAGGCCAATAGCAAGCAGGGGCCAAGTCCATACTGTATGTACACACTCTAAACTTACACTTTGAAAAAACAAAAAACAAGGGGAAAAAAAGGGGGAAGGGGGGTGGTCTGCCCAATACCTCAGTATGCGGAGATCTGGACAATGGGGGGGCGAGGAAAAAAATCAAAAGCGAGGAAATTGAAAATTAAAATAGTAATTACAACTCAATATATAAAAAATAGACAATATTGGGAGAACCGGAAAAAAATAATTGAACACAACAAAAAGGCAAAAAATAAAAATAAAAAAGGAAGTGGGGAATTGAAAAAGCTTATGTAATTGGGGGGGTTGGGGGAGAAGGCAGTCATTACCTGAGTGCAACAATTGTCCAAGAAAAGATCAAGACGGTTCCCCTGCCCACCATCACCAGCCGACAAGGTGGGTCACTATAGTCCGGGGTTGAGGATCAGCACAGTCTGTCTGAAATCAAATAAAGACTAGTTTACTTCTTATTTAGTTGTGGTTCGGAGGTGTTTCGCTCCAGCCTCCTGGTGGCATTAATTGCAACTGGCTCAAGAGCTAGATGCCTGCCTGCTGTGCGAAGGCAGGGAAAAAACAAAAAAAAACAAATCACATACAAAAGGCGGAAGCAGCATTTTCTAATGATGCCCGTCTGTAGAAACCTCATGAAACCTTTGAGCCTTGAGAGAACGGAGGGCTTGGGATCCATGCTGTGAGGATTGTGAGGATCTCGTTGGGGCCCAGAGGGACCCGGGCGGGCCACTGAAGCTTCGGGTTGAGAAGGAGGGAGGTCAAACTGCAGCTCCTGGAATTGCCGCCTCAAATCCGGCAAAGATGAGGCATGAAACTGACGTCCCAGGTGATAAAAGGAGAGTTTAAAGGGGCACCCCCACCTATAGCGGATGTTTCTGGCTTGCAGGATTTGCAGATAGGGCTTCATATTCCGCCTTTTAGCGATAGTGACCAGGGAAAGATCTGCAAACAGTTGGAGGGAGTTTCCCTGAAATGTAATGTCTGGTAATTCTCTGGCCGCTTGGAGAAGCCGTTCCTTGGTTCCGTAGAAGTGAAATTTTATGATCACATCTCTGGGGGGCCCTCAGTTGGCTTGAGAGCGAGGGACCTATGGATACGGTCAAATTCTAGGCGTTCCGTAGGTATATCAGGTGCAAGCTCCTGGAAGAACGCTGTAGCTGTTCCCTGGAGGTCTGTAATGGTCTCCGGGAGGCCGCGTATACACAAATTTCCTCTGCGAGCCCTATTTTCTGAGTCCTCAAGTTTGTCCTGGAGAGTTAAAGTTCAGCATTCAGTTTCTCCACCTCTTCCTCATGTCCCTCCAGTACCGTGGTTGTTAGGTCCATCCTCTCTTCCAGGCCCGGACTGAGACAAAAAATAGGCCCGGGCATTTTAGATTGAGCAGCCAACCTTTCCAGGGACCCGGGGGGGGGGTTCGGTAGACATTAGTGGGGGTGGCTGGTGTTGGTCCTCCACACTGTAATGTGCAGGGACACTGTGATATAAAGGGAACTGTACTAAAAAGGGGCACTGCAATGATTACAGTGCCCTTTTTACGGGGCAGTCCCCTTTATATTATAGTGTCCCAGTCCTATTGTGGCCATGGCAGTACTGTCTGTCTCCTATTGTGTCCATGGCCCAGTGACACTGACCTGCTCTCTGGCGCTGCGGGTACAGGGTGGCTCCCTCTGGTGCTGCGGGTACAGGATGGCTCCCTCAGGCGCTGCGGGTACAGGGTGGCTCCCTCTGGCCCTGCGGGTACAGGGTGGCTCCCTCTGGCCCTGCGGGTACAGGGTGGCTCCCTCTGGCGCTGCGGGTACAGGGTGGCTCTCTCTGGTGCTGCAGGTACAGGGTGGCTCTCTCTGATGGTGCGGTGCAGCGTCGCTCTCTCTGGTGGTGCGGTGCAGCGTCGCTCTCTCTGGTGGTGCGGTGCAGCGTCGCTCTCTCTGGGGGTGCAGTGCAGCATCGCTCTCTCTGGTGGTGCGATGCAGCGTCGCTCTCTCTGGTGGTGCGGTGCAGCGTCGCTCTCTCTGGTGGTGCGGTGCAGCGCTGCTCTCTCTCTCTCTGGTTGTGCTGGGGCTATTAGTTCCCCCAGTACAGTCCTCTGTTTTATTTGCCATGTCTCCTGTAGTAGCTGCTACAAGCACTCCTCAGCTTGTTTCTGGGTTTTCTCTTTCACCCCAGCAGAGTGCATGCTGGGGACTGTAGTCTGCTCCCTGCTGAGACCAATGGTGCCATGTATCTCTGGGACTACATTTCCCATGATGCCCCTCTAGTTTCTTCTGATTGGCCCTCTGTGTTGGCCAATGGGGAGGGAAAACGACAATACAGGAACGCCTTCTCTTCCCCTGCTGCCGACGTGAGAAGGGGAGGGGGAGCGAGGGGGGAATAGTGACAGCAGTCTGAAGCTTTCCCCACCATGTGGACGCCCATGGCTGGAGGAGGAGAGCGGAACTGTCAGCGCGGCGCTGAGGCTGTGCTGTGTGAGAGAGACACACAGCACAGCCCATGCAGCCGCCAGTTCCGCATGACACAGGCATGGCCGTATGGCGGTAGGCGAGCAGCGGCCGTGGCCTGTGTTACCCATGATCAGGCCGTGGCCCCGCTTACCTCCCGCTTACCTCCCGCTGTGGGCAAATACCCAGTCTGCCCTATGGCCAGTCCGGGCCTGCTCTCTTCCAACTGATTAGTGCGGTGTCCTAGCTCTTTAAGACCCTTCACCAGCTCAGCAGACAGTTTGCGAGAGGCTGCGGTGATCTCGTCCTTTACTATGGTGCGGAATTTCAGTAGCAAAGCTTCAGAGTTAGTGTCCACAGGGCTTGTTAGGTTATAGGGAAATCGTGACAGGCTATCGTCTGAATACGGTGTGGTATCATCAGGTTCCGGCGGTTCGGGCGCCATCCTGCCCTTCCTTTTCGCCTTCCCCCGGACTGGAGAGGATTTCTGTTGTGATCTGTTGCGGGGACGGTTCCGGGGCGTATTATACATACCCACCGGTTACCCAATAGCACCCGCAGTGGTTGGGGTAGATGTGACAGTAATTGTTAGCGGGATATGCCTTATCCACCAAGTGTAATGTTCCGACGGCACGGTGCTAGGAAATGATGCTGCCATTGTCCCTGCGACAGCGCATGCACCCCCAGTCAATTTATATGTCCATCCCTGGGCCCTCCAGGGCCACTGTAATCTAGTTGGGTGGTATACAGTACTGGGGGGGAGCAGGATCTACCTTTGGGAGTGAGAGGGGCCTATTATGGTGGACTGGGTGGACCAAGATGGCCACCGCTTACCTCAGCCTCCAGTGTATCTTCCTCAGCAGCGTGCGGCCTGTTGGTGCTGGTCTCCGCTGCCGAATCCCTGCCCCAGGACTCAGGGGGGCTCCTCTGACCCGCGATGAGTGTGTGTATTTCGCCGCTATCCGCGCGGCTCGCGGCACTCGAGCGCGGAGGCTCCGGCGTCCCTGTAGGCCACAAGATTAGCGGCCAGCGTTCGTGGAGTAATGCAGGCCTCGGCCCGATCGCGGGACCCACGGACGGTCTGGGGCTCCAAGATGCGATGTAAGGCACTCCGGGGACTCACGGGGAGTGAGCTGAGTTGTCCGCCGGCCAGAATCCAGCCTAATAGCGCCGGATGGTTGTAGATTTTATCTCGGCCGGCGGAGCTCAACTAAGATTTGTCCTCTCCCCACCGCTTCCGGCCACGCCCCCCCTTGCCACAGATTCTCAATTGGATTTAGGTCTGGACTTTGACTGGGCCAGTCTAACACATGAATATGCTTTTATCTAGACCATTCCATTGTAGCTCTGGCTGTATGTTTAGGGTTGTTGTCCTGCTGGAAGGTGAACCTCCGCCCCAGTCTCTTTTTTAAGTATTCATTTTTGGTGGTACTCTAAACTGGGGAGGTGGCATGTAGGCATTTCCAACATTTTGTCCCACTTTTTCATCTCATAAAGTAGGGTGATATGTACATACAGTGTACAAGATATGTACTTTTAAATACAGTGACTTAATCAAAGTTAGCAAAACAGATCAGATTTGTTAGTGACTGTAATTTTAGGGGTTTAATAATAAAAAAAACAAATTAATACCTTTAGCCTAGGTTCACAATGACAGCAGGAATTAAACTGTGCGAGTTCAGCAGTCCCGACTTTGATGGGTCGATTTCAGAGACATCTGTGTGTGTTTCTGCACAGATGTGAATTGAAATCGCACCCTGAAGTTGCCAAAAGTAGTACAGAAACTAATTTTGAGAATTGGGGCAGCGCTGCAAATGTGGCATTGCACCAATTCAGATGGTGCCATTGCTGGCAATAGCTGCCAATTTGGCATATGATTTGACATGTCAAATCGCATGTCAAATCACTGCAATGTGAATCAGGGCTTAATGTGCGTTATATGTGTATAATAGTTTCTTTGTTTCCTTTCACTGGATGAATGTGACATTCCCTGACATTCAATTCTATGTGAAAAATAGCCCTAAGAACGTTAAACCATGAGAGTTAACATTCACCAATAGAGAAAATAGCCTAACACCAGGGGCTAAGAACATTCAACTACCAGGGGAAGAATTATGAGGGGGACATCTGCACTGTGTAGAGTCTATAAAGAAGCCTGTACAAATGGACAAAAAAAATGAGTGTTTGATGGAGCAAACCTCTAGTTACAATGTGAAGCAAAACACCTAGCAGTTGTAATATTACCACTGCTTATTATAAAGGGGGCTTCTAAATTCTGATAAGGTGCCTTCCAATAGCCCCACTCCATGTTGGCTTGATATGGTTCAAAAAGTGAGGGATGAACATTATTTGCCCTCCTTGTAGCTACCAATGCTGCATGTCTCAGAAAGTGTCTGGTTTGAGTTTTACTGTCCCTTCAAAAAACAGTGTATTGATAGTTCAAAAAATAGTGAGCATGCAGGCACCTTTTCTAAAACTATACCAGGCCATATCCCCTCAACATTGGGATGATGGCTTGCAAGGTAGAGGGCATAGCTTGACAGCTTCAATGTTTACAGTAGTTTGCCTTCCAATGCAGTTGCCAAAGCGACCTATTCCACTGGCTCTTTGCCCACAATCACTCCTTCCATAGCCCCACTATCATGCAGGGAGAAGTCCCCAGAACTTTGACCACAGTGACGGGTACATGCTGCTGAAGGCTCCGATGTTGGTTCCCAGGTTGAGGAAGGGAGTAACGTGAGCCTAGAGAGAGTGGGTGACCAAGAAGGAAGAGAAACTGGCAATCATATTCCCCCAGCTGCAGCATACTGCCAAGTTTGCTCCAGTGACGAGGCAGGAGGGGACGATGAGGTCACTGACTGTACTTGGGTGCCTGAGAGGAGGAGGAGGCAAAACTCCAACAAGGCAGGATGTCCTTTAGGGGGCAGCTTAAGAGCAGCTACCCTATTATATCACACCACATAGCTCCGAAGGTGAAGGGTGCTGCTGACTCCCCGCTGACTTTTAAAAGTTCCTTGGTGTGGGGTTTTTTCAACACGTGTGCAGAAGATCGAACTGTTGCTGTGTGCAACCTATGTCTGAAGTGGATCAAGCATGGCCAGAACAGCAGCTGCTTGGGCACCACATACTTGACCAGACATATGATGACCTGCCATGCAGTCCATTGGCAACAGCACTTGAAAGACCCACATTAAAGAAAAAGGCGGACTTCTCCTTGCTCCTCATCTGGGATCTCCAACTGCACTATACCTCCAGTCCTCTCAAAAACCAGCACTGAGAGGAATGAAGGTATAGCAATAGGTGTCCCAAGTACTTGCAGCCAATCTGCTAGCAGTACGCCACCATCTGATTTTAGCAGGCAAATTTCCCTACCCCAGTTGCTAAACCGTAAAAAGAAATTCGGTCCCAGCCATCCACATGCTCAGCATCTGAATGCTAGCGTGGCCAAATTGCTAGCACTGCAACTGCTGCCTTTTCAGCTGGTAGACTCACCCCCCTTTTGTGAATTTGTGCAATGTGCTGTACCTCAGTGGCAGGTTCCAAAACATCATTTATTTTCATAGAAGGCCATTCCGGCTCTCTACTGGCATGTGGAAGGCAAAGTTTTGGTCTTATTGGACAGGGCAGTCTGCAGTAAGGTGCATATTACCGTAGACTCATTGTCCGGCAGGCATGGGCAGGGACATTACCTCTCCTTTATGGTGCACTGGGTAACTCTACTGGCAGCTGGGAAGGATGCAGGACAGGGTTCAGTATTGTTGGAGCTTGATCCGCCAACACGCCTCCAAAATGCTAGTGGTTATTCTGCCACGGCTCTCCTCCACCCCCTCCTCTCCTTCTTCCTCTATGGCCTCTTCAGCAGATTTGTCCTCTGAACCAGTGGTGCTCTGTAAGCGTTAGAGGGGCTATACAAGCAGGGGGACAGGAGCCACACTGGGGCAGAGATTATGTCAGCTATGCAGGGGCAGTCTCAGAGGTGGTTAATGCCATGCCAGCTTCAGCCAGAAATGCTTGTATGCCACAATGGCACCAACCTTCTCTCTGCCCTTTGACAGGGACACTTGACCCATTTTCCATGTTTGGCACACATCCTGAATTTGGTGATGCAACAGTTCTTGAGCAGATACCCAGGCTTACAGGATCTCCTGAGGCAGGCCAGAAAAGTATGTGGTCATTTCCGCTGGCCATACAATGCCAGTGCTCAGCAGGCTGACATTCAAAGGGAATGCAACCTGCCCACCAACCGCCTCATTTGTGACATGCCCACCAGGTGGAACTCAACTTTGGAAATGCACTTGAGGCAGAACAGCGGGAGGAAGAGGGGCTCTTCCTTACCCCTTAAGGCCCCCTTTATCCAGATAGTATTCCTGTGGACCCACTAAATGCACAGGAAGAAGAGGAGGAGGAGGATTGTGTCAGCATGGCTGGGAGGAGGTTGTTATGGAATATGTGATCCTTAGTGACCCAGAGGACTAAAAATCGAATGCCTCTGCAAACTTACGCTGCATGGCCTCCCTGATTCTGCAAAGTCTGCAAAAGGACCCTAGGATTCGTGGTATCAAGGAGAGGGATCATTACTGGCTGGCAACTCTTCTTGATCCACGTTACAAGGGTAAGGTTGCAGAACTCATCCTGCCTTTGCAGAGGGAGCAGAGGATAAAACATCTTCAGGAGGCCTTGAAGAAAGGTTTGTGCAATGCATTTCCAGACCCTGGGAGGTTACAATTTCCTGGTGCTGGACAACATGTTACTGAGGCTTCGCTCAGTTAGAGGAAGAGAGGTGGAGAAGGTGGCCGGCTGACCGATGCCTTTAAACAATTTTACAGTGCTTAGCACCAAGGTCTGATTGGTTCAAGTAACCATCGCTAGTGTCTGCATTACATGGTGCAGGAATATATAGGGGCAAGAGCAGACTTGGAGACCTTTCCAACAAAACATTCACTGGGTTACTAGGTCTTGAGGATGGACCACTGGCCAGAACTTGCTCAATATGCAGTCGAGCTACTGGCCTGTCCTGCATCCAGCGTTCTTTTTGAATGCACATTCAGTGCTGCTGGAGGGTTTGTAACAGATCATAGAGTGCACCTGTCTACAGACTCCATTGATAGGCTCACATTCATAAAAATTAATCAGTCTTGGATCAGCAACTATCAAGCACCCGATGCTGATATAACCGATTGATTTTTCTATGGATGATGGATATTTTTGGTTTAGGGCACCACTACCACCACCCAAGGCCCAATTTTTCTGCCCCTGTTTAACAGGGGCATGTAATTACAATTTTGACACAATATTTCATCACAGGGCCCGTTCCTCTGCCCAACAAGAGTATCTGTGAGGGGTTACAGTGTTGTGGCACCACCATGACCACCCAAGGCCCAATTTTTCTGCCCCTGTTTAACAGGGGCATGTAATTACAATTCTTAATATAATATATCATAGTAAGGGCCATTCCTCCTCCCAATAAACGTAACTGTGAGGGCTTACAGTGTTGTGGCACCACCAAAGGACAAATTTTTCTGCCTCTTTTTAACATATTTAAATATTTCACAGCAGAGCCCCGTTCCTGCATCCAGCAAGTTTAACTGTGAGGGTTTACAGTGTTCTGGTACCACCACCACCAAAGGCCCAATTTTCTGCCCCTGTTTATCAGGGGCATGTAATTCCAAATCTTGATATAATATTTCACAGCAGGGCCTGTTCCTGTGCCCAACAAGATTAACTGTGAGGGGAAAGGGGGGGGGGGGTACAAATACAGTAACCAAAGGTCAGACTTTAGAGGCATAAAAACAATGAATAAGTAACATAAAGTTTATTGAAAAAAATACATGATACAGTCACAGTGTTAAAAAAGATAAAAAATCTTGTGGAATGATATAGCTTGTACAATGAGCCCTTGTGTGTCTATGTGTTTCACCATGAGGCTTCTTCAGGACACAATCAGGGTTCAAAGACGTAATAGAAAAAAGAGAAAGGAGAGCGAATCTCACTATCTTGGGGTGGGCTAGGTCTCATGTACAAAACTTCAACCGCCAGAAGGTTTCTAAAAATGTGGAATGCTTCTGGCAAGGTGTAAACAGATAGACAGCGCACAGCTGATCTCATAAATAAACTTTATATATTGCTATGGCAGGGATAAATGTGTGTCTCTTGTGGAAACAATAGTGATAACTACCAAAAAGAAATATCGCTGGAGACATCAAAGGTCCAATAGGAAAAGGCACTTTGGTAAGGTGCAGCCAGGATAACCTATACCGCCCATAGGAAAAATATATAGATGTATAGAAGAATGGGTATGCCACTGGGAGACAGCCTTGTGCAGCACCAGTATACAGCACCATGCTGTCACAGGCTGTTCAAACAATTTTTTTGCCTGTTTGTATGTTCTGCTGCGAACCAAACCGGGGGGGTGTTCGGCTCATCCCTACTCTTCAGGTACTAAATCTACAAAAGGAATCTCACTATTGTACAGCTTGCTACAGGAAAAAATGTTCTTTCAACTATACAAATCATTTTGCATATGGGAACAACATTTAACACAAAGCTACGATACCCACCAATGGGAACTAGCCCTACACTCTATATAGAAAGCCACTAACTGCAGTGCCCTCTGGAACTTAACTCAAAACCTAACCCAATGCAGATATTTAACTCCCCTCAAAATTGCTTACTTTGACCACAATGCATCCCCAAAATGCTGGAGAAACTGAGGAGCCACTGGTTCACTTCTACATATTATGTGGGAATGCCCAATACTAACAGCCTTCTGGTGAGAAATGTACTCTTTACTATCCCAGGCCACAGGAATAATCTTTTCTCCTTCACCTGACCTTGCTCTTCTGAACCTAACCATTGACAACACCCCCATACAACTTCCACAAAACAGTAACTCGCATCTTACTAGCAGCCAGACACAACATCACAAAAAAATGGAAAAATCCTTTGAAACCCTGTCTTAAATGTAATTCCTCCCCCTCCCCCATTTGTTAGGCTCTACTATGCAGCCCATGGACATGGTATGTTTCCCCTACTATTACGAAGTTAAGTTTATATCCTAGACTTCTGCATATCGAACCAATGTATCCTATGAGCATGTATTTTATATTTACCCTGTTGATTTTTTTACTCTGTTATATTTCTATGTAACACTAAAATCAATAAAAACATTCAAATTAAAGTATATGAGTGTTGCCCCTTAGGCTGCATTAAAGACTCTCTTATTGCTGAACAGGTTTTGTTTTACATTTATTTTTTCATTGGTACATGTGAATCATGGCAGTATCCCTTTTTTAACAAAAAATTGCAAATTAACCTTGAAAAAGGACAGAACGAAAATGACAAGATTCTCTTCCAACAGACTTCAATAGGGTTTGGCACTGTTTGAAGTTTGCAAGCTTCACTACGGGTTTGCCAAAGATCAGGAAACCAAGCTTTGCCCAGTTTGCTCATCCCTATTGGTCAGGGGTCCGTAGAATTTATTTATTTTTGTTTTACCTTTAACAGGTTTTTTGCCAAGTAAATGCAAAATATATTAGGTATCTTTCGCAATACTTGCACAAAAGTAAAGTGGCCTATTCTGAATTCAAAATTCTCATGGCCATTTCAATTTGTGGGACTTGTCCAGATGATAAGGATTACTGATCAATCTGCCAAAATTAATATGTTTTTTGGCTTTGCACACAGGAAAATACACCTCAAGGTCTTTATAATATTATTGGCAATTTCAAATCGTTAATCACTAAAGATAAGGATATTTGCCGACATCATTTGAATACACCTATAACTTGATTAATATTCAGATGTATAATACAACCTGTGTGTACACTTTTTCTTCTACTGACAGTTGCATATAAAACCAGAAGACAAATTTTAAATGTTCTCTATAATCTATCTTTAGTCTCCAAGAGACTAGGTAACAAATCACATAATCAACAAATCAATCCTTATAAGAGAGACAGACATTAGTAGGTATGTGTCTTAAAAGAGAAGAGTGGCCAAAGCTTTTTTGGTCATACTTGTCATGTGGGTCTCTGTACTGTGTAAGGTAAGACAGGAGAGGGCAATGTGGGTGGGGGAGATTTCTGCAGCATATTTGGCATGTACAGAATCACAGTATATATAAAATAATATGCAAAGTTGTTGGAGAGAAGCTTCAAAATTGCAAAAATGTTTTATTACAAATTATGTGAGCAGACTGCAGTTCCTCTTTAATGGAGGGGACAATGGACATTAATGGGGGAGCTTAAGACATGAATGAAGGGGAGGCTGAGGACATTAATGGGGCCGGGCTAAGGATATTGATGAAGGGGGATGTTAATGAAGGGCCAAGATTGTAATGGGGTCACTGAGGACATTAATGGAGAGGGGCTGAGGACAGTAATGGGGGATCTGAAAACAGTAATCTGGAGAGCTTAGGACTGTAATGGGGTCACTGAGGACATTAATAGAGGGAGCTGAGGATAGTAATGGGGAAGCTTAGGACATTAATTGGGGTGCTGAGGACAGTAATAGGATAGGGGAGAAGCAAAGGACTGTAATGGGGTTACTGAGGACAGTAATGGAGAGAGCTGAGGACATTAATGGGTTACTGAGGAAAGTTATGGAGAGAGCTGAGGACATTAATGGGTACTGAGGACAGTAATGGTGTCACTGAGGACATTAATGGAGGGGGCTCAGAACATTAATTAAGTCACAGAGGACAGCAATGGGGGGGGGGGGGGGCTGAGGACAAAAATGGGGTCACTGAGGACAGTATTGGGGGTTTAGGACAGTAATGGGGGGGCTCAGGACATTAATAAGGGATGGACATTAATGGGGTGCTGAGGACAGTAATGGGGTTGCTGAGGACTGTAATGGGGGACTAAGGACAGTAATGGGGTGGCTAAGAACAGTGATGGGGGGTTTTAGGACAGTAATGGGGGGCTCAGGACATTAATGGGGGGCATTATTGAGGGGGTCCTAAGGGCAGTAATGGGGGCAGAGAATTGTAATGGGGGGGCTGAGGACACTAATGTGAAGGAGAGTGACTGTGATGTGAAGGGGGGACTGAGGATGCAAGAAAGGGATTGTGATATGCAACAAAATAGAGGAAAACGCCCCGGGACTTTAAATGAGGTGAATGTGGCTAGCCAATAATTGACAGAGTAAATGCAGTCTCAAAATTTACAAAAATTGTCATGCAAACATGGGCAACATGAATCATAGCCAAGCCACTGAAATGATACATACAGTAAAAAATGTAATTACACGTATCATGGTATAAAATGTAAATTGCAAAGTACACAGGCATGAAAAATGTAAATTGCAAAGTACACAGGCATGAACAGTATCACAACGCATGTCGCAAGACCATGCTCACTTCATCAGGGGTAGATGTGTGTGTAGTACATCTGTGGGGTGTATAATGAACCAGATACGTATCAACATAGAGATGGTATTGTGATATATAGTTAAGAGGGTCCAAAACACATGGCCCTATAACTCACCAAAGGCTGGATCAGACTACCAAATGCTGAATACCCAGAGGCGGCAGTAATGAGCGTCCGGCTCGGGAGCTGAGGAGGCAGAGGAAAAACCAACCCAACAGAGCACAAAGGGGAGGCAGACATGGCCAGAATAGGGGTGTGTGTCACCAAAGATCTCCCAATATCCATTGATTAATGTCAACTGAAACATTAATGCATATGTATCAATAAATACTGTTATAACAGAATAAAAGTAAAGTAGTATATGATATAAGTAGAGATGAGCTTCGAGTTTGAGTCAAACTCATGTTCGACTTGAACATTGCCTGTTCGCCTGTTCGGCGAGCAGTGAATAATTTGGGGTGTTCACGGCAAATTCAAAAAGCCGTGGAACACCCTGTACAAGTCTATGGGTGAAATCTAAAGTGCTAATTTTAAAGGCTAATATGCAAGTTACTGTCCTAAAAAGTGTTTGGGGATCTGGGTCCTGCCCCAAGGGACATGGATCAATGCAAAAAAAAGTTTTTTCGGGAGCAGTGATTTTAATAATGATTAAAGTGAAACAATAAAAGTGTAATATTCCTTTAAATTTCGTACTTGGGGGGTGTCTATGGTATGCCTGTAAAGGGGCGCATGTTTCCCGTGCTTAGAACTGTCCCTGCACAAAGTGTAATTTCTGCAGAAAAAAAGTCATTTAAAATCACTTGCGGCTATAATGAATTGTTGGCTCCCGTAATACAGAGAACACTCATTGAAATTCATTGATAAAAAAAAAAAGCGTGGGGTTCCCCAAATTCAATTACCAGGCCCTTCAGGTCCGGTATGGATATTAAGGGGAACCCCGCGTCAAAAAAAATTGACGTGGGGTCCCCCTAAAAATCAATACCAGACCCTTTATCCGAGCACACAACCTGGCAGACGCAGGAAAAGAGGGGAGGACGAGAGAGCACCCCCCCTCCTGAACCGTACCAGGCCACATGCCCTCAACATTGGGAGGATGCTTTGGGGTCCACCCCAAAGCACCATGTCCCCATGTTGATGGGGACATGGGCCTCACCCCCACAACCCTGGCCGGTGGTTGTGGGGGTCTGCGGGCGGGGGCTTATCAGAATCTGGAAGCCCCCTTTAACAAGGGGACCCCCAGATCCTGGCCCCCCCTGTTTGAAATGGTAAGGGGGTACAAAAGTACCCCTACCATTTCACAAAGAAATTGTAAAAAATAGTTAAATAAGACAAACACACTTTTGAAAAATTCCTTTATTACAAATAAAAAAAAAATTAAAAAAGATTCCAGCGGTGGTAATCCACTCTTGCTATCCAGCGACGGATGATCATCTCTCCGGGGTCCAGCGATGGTTGATCTGATCCAGCGACAGGTGATTTCTCAGTCCAGCACAGTCCATCCATGCATCCTCTGTCTCCACTGTTGGAGACACTGCGGGGATCCCCGCGGCCTGACGTTTCTTATATGAGGAGGGCGGGGCCACCCATCACCTGACCTCGCCCCCTCTGACGCTAGTGAGGGAAGCCGGGCTTCCCCAATGATGTATGGGTGACCTCGCCCCCCTCTGATGTAACGCAGGTTTCCGTTACATCAGAGGGGGGCGGGGTCACCCATACTTGACCGATGTATTCTTTCCCTGGTGAAGAAAACACCCTTCACAACAGTTTGCCTGGTCAAGAACATTCTCCAGGAGGTAGGTGTATGTGTGCCAAAGTCAACAATCAAGAGAAGACTTCACCAGAGCAAATGCAGAGGGTTCACCACAAGATGTAAACCACTGGTGAGCCTCAAAAACAGGAAGGCCAGATTAGAGTTTGCCAAGCAAAATCTATCCTTCACAGTTCTGGAACAACATCCTATGGACAGATGAGACCACGATCAACTTGTACCAGAGTGATGGAAAGAGAAGAATATGGAGAAGGAAAGTGTCAGGGCTGGCTTAGCCCTTCCTCCTCTGGGCTGGCCGCTCAGCTGTCGGCTAATTGCCAGCTCTCTTCTCTTTCCACAGTTACCAGCTGTTCCCGATGATGCTCGTCTGACCTGCCTATTTTAAGCCTTCCAGTTCCCTTTTTCCTTTGCCTTCGCGTTGGTCACATCACAAGGAACCATCTCCTGCTGTTTGTTCAAGACTGGCTTGCTGACATACCTCCTGGCTTCTTATCCTGCTTGCAGTTGCTCTCCTTGGATCCCTGACTTCTGGCCTGGCTGATTACCCGATCTGGTTTATGAACTTTGGACTGGCTGACTACCCGATCTGTCTACTGGACTCTGGTTATGTTTGACTACGCTTTTTTCTATTTACCTTTTTATTTTTATTAATAAACAAGTGTGATTTGATTGTACTTCTGTCTCAGTCTGTTTCATGGTTTCTGACAGAAAGGAACTGCTCATGATCCAAAGCATACCACCTCATCAGTGAAGCATGGTGGTGGTAGTGTCATGGCGTGGGCATATATGGCTGCCAATGGAACCAGTTCTCTTGTATTTATTAATGATGTGACTGCTGACAAAGCAGCAGTATGAATTCTGAAGTGTTTCGGGCAATATTATCTGCTCATATTCAGCAAAATGCTTCAGAACTCATTGGACGGTGCTTCATAGTACAGATAGACAATGACCCAAAGCATACTGTGACAGCAACCAAAGAGTTTTTTAGGGGAAAGAAGTGGAATGTTATGGCCAAGTCAATCACCTGACCTGAATCACCTGAGCATGCATTTCACTTGCTGAAGACAAAACTGAAGGGAAAACGCCCCAAGAACAAGCAAGAACTGAAGACAGTTGCAGTAGAGGCCTGGCAGAGCATCACCAGGGATGAAACCCAGCATATGGTGATGTCTAAGTGTTCCAGACTTCACGCTGTGATTGACTGCAAAGCATTTGCAACCAAGTATTAAAAAGTGAAAGTTTGATGGATGATTGTTAATCTGTCCCATTACTTTTGGTCCCTTAAAAAGTGGGAGGAACATATACAAACTGTTGTAATTCCTACACAGTTCACCTGATTTGGATGTAAATTAAAGCTGAAAGTCTGCATTTAAAGCACATCTTGTTTGTTTAATTTCAAATCCATTGTGGTGGTGTACAGAGCCAAAAAGATTAGAATTGTGTCGATGTCCCACTATTTATGGACCTGACTGTATATCCCCAGGTTAGGTGCTGCTATTCCCCCCGCATCCCTAGGATATTTTAGTACCTCCAATTTTATACAAGGGGCCTTCTTAGGCACCAAATTAAATCCCTAAATATGCCATTAGGTCTAGTTTACAGTGGCTTCAAAACATGGCTTCATACACTCTTTGTTAAATCTCTCTGAACACCAGTCAAAGCTCCTGTCACTAAATAAAATGGTTAGCTCACAGTCTTGCCTGTTTACAACTTGCATTTTCTTGGTGCTTCGATGAGGCTTCAATGAGGCTTTGGTGGGGCTTCGCTGAGGCTTCGATGGGGCTTTAGCGGAGCTTCAAGCAAACTTTGTCATAGAAATCTATGGAGGCTTTGAAGATGCTTTGAAGCACCACTAAAGCTACATTGGGTATAATTTTTGGAGCAAAGCCAAAGCAAAGCAAAAGCAATGTGAAAACAGGACTGTAAGCTAACCATTTTATTTAGTGACAGGAGCTTTGACTGGTGTTCAAAGAGCTTTAACAAAGCTTGTTTTTAAGCAAGTGTAAACTAGCCGTAAAATTTGTGTTGAAGCCAAAGCAAGTGTAAATGAGCCCATAATCTTATTAAAGATCTGCAAGGGTATCCAAACAAGAGAATTATATCATAATACAAAAGCTGAGGCATCCATATCATTTTGAGTAGATTAATATGACCTACTACAGAAGGGGGTAACTTGCTCAAGACTTTACCTTGAGTTTGAAATCTAGACAATAACGGAGTAATATTATCTAGCATGAATGCCAGGTGTGAGGCAGACATAGTTATACCCAAATACACTATAGAGGACACAACCTAAAAGTGAAGCAAAGTACAATGTAGGGAGGCTGGTAAAGGATCTAGTGGAAAAAACATGGATTTCTCCCAATTTATACTAAGTCCTGACAATTTACCCAATTTATTGACATATTAAAATGTATTAAATGTGTATAAACATTAATGGAATCACTCCTAAAAAGAAGAATCATTGATTATCTAAAAATACACAACTAGCTATGAGCCTTACCTGACACGTCAGCCTCGAAAACTAAGTAATTACCATAGATCCTGGGACCAGTGGATTGCAATTCAGACCCCTTACCTAAACAATAGTTTGTCAGTCTAGATGCCTAGGGCCAGCCCAAACAGTTTTTATTGAGGAGGTAATGCATTTCTGCCTGTGGGCAGGAAGTATATTATAGCTTTTTCCAGAGACAATCCAAGGTCAGGCCAAGCACTAAGCACAGAGTAATTAAGGAACAGTCTAACACCAGGGCTGGCAACAGACAAGTAGACAGCAACCCAAAGAGTAGTCTGAATTAAAGACAATGGATCAGTAAGAGGAGAATCTGAAGGCAGGGCAAGACAGACAGGAACTAACTGGGCAAGACAAATGTCAGGAGCTAAGTAGAAAGTTTCTATCACAAGCCCAGATACTTGGACTTGTGGTGCTCAAATAAAGCACTGCAGTGTCCAGGGCTGGACTGGGACACACATTTGGCCCTGGACTTTATCCAGACTGGCTCATTCTAATTTTGAAAACATGCACAGAAACAGTATGCTGTGCACTTGCAAGAGAGTGACCTCATCATGGCCCGGCAGTGACAGCACGCTGCTGGAGGGCTTCGCTTCAAAGGTAAGTTCGTCATGTGACAATAAAATCATGCCCACACAGCAAGGGCTTGTTTAGGTCCAGGCAGCATGAAAAAGGAAGATTTGCTTACTTGATCCTCCATCCTGTTAGAATGGTCCTCAGAGTCTTCTCCCCCATGCACCAGCGGTCTAAGGCCTTCTGTAGGGTCCTTCTTTAGTCCCCCTACATAGCATATAACCCCTACATTTTATAGGGTCCTTCTTACCATTGGGGCCACCTTCATTCCCTAGGGTCCTTTTGATAGGGCCCCTACATCTCAAACACCCCCTTCTTCGCACAAGAGCCTCTTCATTCCATGGGCCCCCTGGTTGTCTTGTATTTTCCAGCACCCCTGGTGTCCGCCTGTCACCTGCCTGAAGCTTGGCACTGCATTATATATTTTAAAATAAACAACTAATGTGCACACCTATTTTTTAACAAACACAGTAGTGAGCAGCTGCCAACGGTGATGGAAAAGGAAGAGTGTGGGTCGGAGGTGGTTGAAGATGTGTTCAGTGTTCTGAAAGCACCGAGTGGGGGCGGAAAGAGCTGAAGTGCACCGCTCTTCAGAAGCTCGATACCTAGCCATGGGCAGTACAGCGGTGCTCAAATTAGTGGCTGCGTGAGTAGCGCAGCTATTAATTTGGCAGGCTGCCACTAAAACCGGCCCACTGAGCCATTGGCCCACCGGGAAACTCCTGGTAGTTCCGATGGCCAGTACATGCCTGACAGTGTTCCAGCCAGTCAAGAGAAGAGGCCAGATGGTGGCCATAGGCCGGTCAGTACAAAGAAGGCAAGACAGAAGGAGCAGACACACTGCCTAGCAATGAAGACACCTTTTAAAGGTTGTGCAAAGGTAGTGAAGGGAGCCTTACCACTAATGCTGGGTAACAGAGGCATGGTTAAGAATGGCTGGACAGGAGGCTGCAGAGTAGAAGCATAAGCACATGCCATGCTTCTGCAAGCTCTAAAGAAATACGGTTACATCTCTAAACTGTGGCTTGTGAATTCTGCATGGTGTTTTTTTTTTATTCTTATTATTTTGTTAATTAAAGTAGGAATTCAGTACAGCACAGGAATAGGGATTTCCATTCCAAGATTAACCTGTTCAGGTCCGCTCCATAGCAGTTCCCAGGGTCACGTATTCATAGGCGATCCGGCTCTTCCAGGTAGAGCACGCCGCCAGCGCCTCATTCACTCATGTCTGCCGGTACCCACTGATTGTTCAGTACACAAGCAGAACAGCAATCTATGTAAACAAGGCAGATCGCTGTTTTGTCAGTAGGGAAGGCATTGATCCTGTGTTCCTGAAAAGCAGAGACATGGATCCATACCTTCCCTTAGTAAAAGCATCTCCCACAGTACGCAAAATCAGTAGCTAGGCACACATTTTACTCTTTTATCGCCCGCTGATGGTAGCCCCTTGCCAGCCAGTATCATTAGCACAGTGACCGTGCATATTTTTTAGCACGCATTACTGTAATAATGTCACTGGTGCCCAATAAGTGTCAAATAGTGTCCAAATTGTCCGCAGCAATATTGGAGTCCTGCTATAAGTTGCTGATCGCCACCCTTACTAGTAAAAATTAAATAAATAAAAATGGATAGAAGTATCCCATAGTTTGTAGACGTTGTAACTTTTGAGCAAAGCAATCAATATACGCTTATTGGGATTTCTTTTACCAAAAATATGTAGCAGAATACAGATTGGCTTAAATTGATGAAAACATTTGAAAAAAGAAAATGTTATTTTTATTGGATATGTTTTATAGCAGTAATTTAAAGAAGGGAGAGAGAAGAAAAGAAAGAAGGAAAGAAAGAAGGATGGAGGGAGGGAGGGAGAAGGAAAGAAAGATGGATGGAGGAAGGGAGAGAGAAGGAAAGAAAGAGGGATGGAGAGAGGGATGGGTGGGTGGAGGAGGAAAGAAAGAAGGAGATAGAGAGATTTATTCTCAGCCATAATATACTTGCAGATAGATTGAGAGTGTAGTACAGTTCAGCCATACGAATGAGTCGAACACCCCCCCCCCCCCCCCCCCGGTTCAGTTCACACCAGAACATGCGAACAGACAAAACATTTGTGCCAAAATACTAATTCTATGGGACACGAACGTGAAAAATCAAAAGTGTATCTTGCCTGGGGGGTCCCCTTAGTCCTGCTTGTAAAGTAATGCATCTTTCCCATGTTTATAACAGTATTGCAGCTAAATTAAATTTCTAAAGGAAAAAAATGTTAAATTTGCTTGTGGCTGTAATGTATTGCTGGATCCCAGCATCGTTCATAAAAAAATCATTGAAAAAAAACAGCGTGAGTTCCCCCCCAGTCCATTTCCAGGCCCTTTGGGTGTGGTATGGATAGTAAATGGGAACTACAAGCCAACATTTTTTAAAACTTTGGCGTAGGGCCCCCCAAAATCCATACCAGGCACTTCATGTCTGGTATGGATTTTAAGGGGAACCCAGCACCAAAATGTAAAAAAAAATGGTCCCCTCCCCTAAATCCATACCAGACCCTTATCCGAGCATGCAACCTGTCAGGCCGCAGGAAAAGGGAGGGGGATGAGAGAGCGCCCCCCCCCCTGAACCATACCAAATCACATGCCCTTAACATGGGGAGGGTGCTTTGGGGTCCCCCAATGCACCTTGTCCCCATGCTGATGGGGATGAAATCGTCACCCCCATGACCTACGATGTCCATCCATCTTCAATCATGGCGCAGATGGATCCGAAAAAATTGAAAAAAAAGCCCCGCCTCGATGGGAGGCGTCCCGCCGACTGCTGTCTCTTGACTGTGACAGCCGTTATAAAGGCAAGGGTGGGGCCACCCACTGTCGTAAAAGGGTAACCTCGCCCACTCTAAAGTCACAGGAAGGAGTTGTGGTCATTCGGTTATGTCACCAGGTGGCCACGCCCATGCCGATATAACAGCTGTCCAAGCGAAAAGACTGATATCGCGGGGAAGCCTCCCATGGAGACAGAGTTTTTCTTGTTTTTTTGTATTTTTTGGGGACCATCAGATGCCATGATGGACAATGAATTTACATCACATGACACTTTTTTAAAAAAATAATGAATTGTCAAAAACTGTCTCCTGTCGTTTTTTTCTTTTTGGATACTTTTTTGGTGAATGGGTAGGGGTTCAAATGACCCCATACCCATTCACATGGGGAGGCGGGATCTGGGGACCTCCTTGTTAAAAGGGCTTCCAGATACCTATGAGCCCCCGGTCCTCAGACCCTCACAATCACTGGGCGAGGGTTGCGGGGATGAGGCCATTGTCCCCATCAATATGGGGCCCCAAAACACCTTCTCCATGTTGAGGACATGTGGCCTGGTATGGTTTAGGGGGGGCACTCTCTTGTCCCCCTTTTTCCTGTGGCCTGCCAGGTTGCATGCCCAGATAAGGGTCTGGTATGGATTTTAAAAATAAAATGTGCCGCTGGGTTCCCCTTAAAATCCATACCAGACCTAGAAGGGACCGCTTGGCAATTTTTAAAAATAAATTGTTCACAGTGTTCCCCTTGACTACTTCAATACACTGTGTTATATACTACACTAAATGGATAAAAAGAAAGAATATCTAATGACCTTGCGAAGGCGTTATAAGTGAAGGGTGGTAGTACTTTCAAATAAAAAAATGGGATGAAAAAAGGATCATCGCGTGTGTCCCGCTGCCTAGACTGACCTGGGGTGGTCCGAAGGAAACCAAGTGGAATGAAAGGAGAAGTGGAAGGTGCCTGATCTGACGCTTGGATTAAAAAATGTATAGTTTAATTCATGTATAAAAGACATATGAAAGCATATGGAAAGTCTACGTATTTACAACAACAACAGGGTTACAAATTATACACATACAATTGGAAATAAAAGATTAACAAAATCAAAAAATTAGGCATGTCCATACAGGGGCAATACTACAGTGAGCTGACACGTTTCGGGGGGAACCTCCTTCATCAGAGCCTTGAGAAAAGAGAAGTAGTCTGTACAGTATCATGGATCAGCATGAGGGAGGTGTGTCACGTGGCGGGTGATTAGTTCTCCTAGGTTCTAAAGCTCTCCTGACGTTCTAGATGGAATGGATTCCAAAGACATATATATATATATATATATATATATATATATATATATATATATATATACTGTATATATATATATATATATATATATATATATATATAAATATAAATATATGTAAATATATGTATGTATAAGTATAGAGTGTGCAATATAGTAATTGTGGGAATTGTGTGTTGCATGGTACAGCCTGAGAGACATGAGATGCAAATCAATATAGGGTATTTAAAACATAACCATGTAAAAATACGAAAAATAGTGCATTATGAGGCACTCTGCAGTGCTCAAATTTCCTGCGGACGTCCCATATGTTCAGTTTGTTTAAGAACAAGCGAACACCCAATGTTCGAGTCAAACTTACGTTTGTCTCATCCCTATTCAGCCATAATAAGCTTTGTTCTTGTGTTCTTGCTCACTTTAATCACTAACGTAGCTGGCTTCTTTCCAAGGTAGCTCCATGCCACAATACAGGCAGTAACAGAGCAGTAAACAGTGCACCTAATGGCTGGAACACAATGCAGCCTGCCTCCTGCTCAGGGCCGCTGTTAGAAATCATGGGGCCCCGTACAGCCTACCTGACAGGGCCCCCTTCAACCACGCCCTTGCCCCCACCCCTGACCCCGACTTGAAGGGAAATGCAGGTTTGTTGCCGTTTACATATGTGTGTGAAGCCAAAACATGTTTGCAATTAGTAAGCATGAAGGAGCAGGGGGCAGTTTACATTTCTTTTCAATTGTATTTTATTAATTACAAATAAAAAAAATCTTACATTGTACCTTTACATTTTTTATTGTCATTTTTGCTTTCACAGGGGATGGACAACATTCCTTGTTGTGATAGCAAGGGCCATAACAGGTCCTCTTTATAGGGAGATATGATGTCTTTTAGACCCCATATCTGTCCTCTGGCCTCCAAAGCATCTGCTCAAGCTAAGATCAGTTTGATCATATGCTTGTTCAAGAGCATATCGTGATGATTGAGCATATCATTGATGATATTGAGATATCATCAACCTTCCAATCCAGCAACGATGGGAAGCAATTAAAGGGGATTGGTTTGGGGGGCAGTACTGCTCCTCCAAATTCGTTTTTAAAGTAGCATGTTACTTATTATCATCAGGTTACAATTATCACACATGCATCACAGTAAACAGGGGCTCTATCATGAAGTTATCATGAATGTATCATGACTTTATGTGACATGGCTGTTGAGTGCTGGCTTAGTTAACTTATGGCTGTATTGCATATAACAGACTGTAACAGTACAACCATAACAAAGTCAGCACCCAAAAGCAATGTAACACAGAGCCATGACAGAGACCCTGCTGTGCTGCCTGTGTGATGATTGTACCCTGCTGTGAGATATATAATAGGACACAGTGAGTATTCTTTCCTCTATTTCCCACTTACTGTGTCCAGTGCAGCCACAATCTCCTCCTGCTCTTCCCTTTCAGCCATTCAGCTTCTTCACATCTGGTGAGGATTGCAGCCGGGAGCCGAACAGAGAATCACAATATCACCCCGCCAGCCGGGACTAGTAAAATAGTGGGGCGGCATGATGTATATGCGCCCCGAAAATAAAGAAATAGTCCCTCTGTTGTGTTCCCCTCCTGAGCCCCTGCGTTGACCAGATGAGGCGGAAGCAGGGAAGAGTTTAGAAAATGTTTTTTTTTTAATGCAGTAACAAATTGTTTATGATGCCCGGGCCCCACTGTGTAGCTGATCTGGGCGGGCCCAGTACATCAGGGCTGATTGTACTGCCCTATCGACGGCCATGCCCCTGCTACCCCCGCAGCAAATAGCTGGCTGAATTTTTCTGTGACAACCCTCCATCATGCAGTCCCGACTACCAGCCCACCCAGTTTATTATGTAGCTGGCATGGGATGCCACATTTGATGACCTTGCGCTGCGGCTTTTTTGGGGGGTTCATACCCGTGGCCCAGTCTGCCCCTGCCCAGGACAAAGCATATTCTCCGTGATTCTGCCCGGGGCATGTTCAGACTGGGACATGAGTTTAAATTCTGTGAATGTCCCGGGCAAATTGGGACTGTTGACAACTATGCATTAAAGAGGAAGTAAACCCTGATGGGTTTTTCTTCCTCTTTTGCTCCCCACAAGGCCGGCAAATTAAAAGGATAACGGGCTAATATGCATTCTAGGCTTACCTATAGGTAAATGTCACACAAAAGGGTTTACAACCACTTTAAAGAGCACCTGAAGGAAAATGTACCCATTAACAGACTCATGGCAGTGGAATTCCCACTAAGAGGGTCCCTAGTGGAGAGAGACCAAAGAAGGATCCATGCATGTGAAGGATTTATGATGTGAGCTGTGATAAAAGAAAGACGGAGGTGAGAGTTCTTTGAGCACAGTGGTGTTTGAGGGACACAGTTATTATACACAGAAAGTTTCTTAAGGCACAAGAGGTGACTGGTCAACAAAAGACAAGAGAGACTAAATATGTGCATTGTTTTTTTCTTTAAAGCATTTTTATTTGAAGCATTTTGGTACACTTTAATAATTTGAGAATGATGAATGCATATTCACTCATTGCAAGACTTAAATTACTGTATGTCTCTTTATATGATCAGAGAATACAGCTTGCTCTCATATTTGTTACATGGCATGTACACTGCTGCCCTCTTGTGGAGAAAACTTGCAATCACATCGACTGATTTGTGTACTATTCTGTCAGTAGTTAGTTTTGCTAAAAAGAAAACTGCTGGAGACATTTACAAGCATACAGTACATTTGTGTGTGCAGCCTAATGTATGAGACTGACAGGCAGACCTGATGCGACTCGCCGTGTGAAAGGGGCCTTAGTGATGGTGTCAGCAAGGAGTGACTGTAAGAAACTGGGTTTAAAACTGCACTGCCCAATTTCTCAGTCAGGACAGTGCTATATGAAAACAGGAGAGACCACCAGGGCTGTCTTAATAGCATCATGGGCCCCTGGGCAAAGTAATGCTCTGGGGCCCCTACAATGGAGACAGTGCAGGTAAACAGACATCAAATAGGTAGAAGGCAGACAAGCAGAACTTCCCCTTTTGGGTGGAGCTCCACATTACCTACATGAACAATCATTCTGTACAACAACGAAACAGTGGGAACATACTACATACATAAAGTTTCAAAGCTTTCCTGTGCATATTATATATCTGCTAGATTGATGCCATCCCAGCACTATGGCCCCTCTACACCCCAGATATCCCCCCAGCACTCTGACCCCTCTACACCCGGATATCTCCCCAGCACTCTGACCCCTCTACACCCCAGATATCCCCCCCAGAACTCTGATCCCTCTACATCCCAGATATCCCCCCAGCACTCTAATCCCTCTACACCATAGATATCCCCCCAGCACTCTGACCCCTCTACAACCCAATAAAATAAAATTACTTCATAAATTTAGGCCAGAATCTGCTACCTATAAACCCTCTTTTTACACCAGTGCTACTCTCAATTCGATATCGCATCCATGGAAAACAAAACAAAGGGAGTGGCCATATGCTTCACCAAAACATATCAACTATTCTCAGCCGGGGATAGTCTCAGATCCTATAGGTTGCTACATTTTAGTATCAGGCACCATTGAAAATTATACATTTATTTATACATTTTATTTCTTACAATGCCCCCAATAAGGGCCAAAGCTGCACAAACTACAATAACATTTCAAGGGAACGGTTTTCGCTAGAGGAGAATCTAATACCGCTTTTGACTTCTCCTTGGACAAAACGGCTGGAGGGAAACCAAAACCCAAACACCCCTCAAAACAGAGCAGGAAAATTGCTCACCTGCTACATTCAGCAGGGCTAGTGGACATTTGGAGAGAGGTCAACCCCCACGCAAAAGACTACACCCATTTTTGAGCACCCCGCAATTCCCATGCCAGAATAGACCACATCTTCACATTCCACAATAATCCCATTGATCCTTAGGTCTAAAATTGTCGATACCCCTCTCTCAGATTACTCTATTGTTATTCTAGTCACACAGCTGTCATTAAGGAACCACAGGCCTCTTCAAATGGCATCTCAATGAGGCTCTCTTGAGTGACCCAATACAGTATACACTTCTGGAACAAGCCATTAAAGAGTACTTCCTTGAAAATTACAGCAACAAGGTGCCCCCCAACGATCCTATGGGATGCTCACAAAACGGTCCTCAGGGGAAAGCTCATCCAGCTCTCCTCTAAAATTAAGAAGGCGCACAGGGCAGACATACAGAAACAAACGGAAGACTATCAATCACTAGCTAAAGCCCACAGGTGTAACCTTACATGTGTAACGTTAACTCAGCTTGACATAGCCCAATCCCATCTCAACCTATCCCTCCCAACGGCTGCAGAAAAACACCTCAGATGGACTGGGGCTAAATTTTATTCCCAAAAAGACAGATTTGGCTCCAGACTTGTCACCAAACGGAGTCCCAAACAACGCACATTGTCTTTCCCAAAAAATGAAATCCTCATCCGGGGACCTGACCCAGAATCCAACCAAAATAATGGATACTTTATCTGCAGTTTACAAAACCAACCCCCCACCTTCTCAAACACTCAAGAATACCTTTGTCGACAACCTCCCTATAACCTGAGACCACAAGGAACTTTTAGAGAACCCCTTTACCTCAGAGGAGGTTTTAGACACCATCAACTCCCTCAAACTGGGCTCCTCTCCTGGGTATGATGGCTTCTCCACATAATATTACAGCGCCCCATAACTGATGCAGTTCTTCAACTCTCTCCAGAATGGAGCCCCCCTAGGGAAAGATCTTAACTTCACATACATCTCTGTCATCCCCAAATCAGGAAAAGATATGAGCGAGGTTGGTAACTACCGTCCAATCTCACTTATCAATAATGATATAAAGATGAGGAGGAAGCACCTTCATTCACCCATGAGCAGCCATACATTCCGAGCACATATTCCCTACCATTACACACCCCAAAATGAGCAGGTTAGCAATCTATAGTGTATATATATATAGATGTAGAAATACACATTGAAATAAACACACACATATATAGATATATATGCTATATAAATATATAGATATATATGCTATATATATATATATATATATATATATATATATATATATATATATATATATATATATATATATATTTATATATAGATAGATAGATAGATAGATAGATAGATAGATAGATAGATATAGCGCTGGTATTTTTGCCTATTAATGTTATTTAACCCTTTCATGACTAAGCCTATTTTTGGCATTTGGTGTTTACAAGTTAAAATCCATATTTTTTGCTAGAAATTTACTTGGAACCCCCTAACATTATATATATATATATATATTTTTAGCAGAGACTCTAGAGAATAAAATGGCGATTGTTGCAATATTTTATGTCACGCGGTATTTGCGCAGCGGTGTTTTAAACGCAACTTTTTGGGAAAAGGAACACTTTCATGAATTTAAAAAAAAACAAAACAGTAAAATTAGCACATTTTTTTTGCATAATGTGAAAGATAATGTTATGCCGAGTAAATAGATACCAAACATGTCACACTTTATAATCGCACGCACTTGTGGATTGACGACAAAGTACGGTACCTAAAAATCTCAATAGGTGACGCTTTAAATTTTTTTTACGGTTACAAGGTTAGCATTACAGAGGAGGTCTAGTGCTAGAATTATTGCTCTCACTCTGACGATCGTGGCGATACCTCACATGTGTGATTTGAACACCGTTTACATACGCGGGCGCGACTTCCGTATGCGTTTTCTTTGCTTCGCGAGCTCGCGGGGACGGTGGGCGCTTTAAAAAAAATATATTTTTTTATTTATTTTAAAATTACTAAATTGTTTTTTTTTTTTAAATACATTTGATCACTTTTATTGCTGTCACAAGGAATGTAAACATCCCTTGTGACAGTAATAGGTGGTGACAGGTACTCTTTATGGAGGGATCGGGGGTCTAAAAGACCCCCCACCCCTCCTTTACACTTCAATGTATTCAGATCACTGAAAACGGCGATTCTGAATACCGTATATATTTTTAAAACTGGCGCCATTGGCAGCCGAGTAAACGGGAAGTGACGTCATGACATCGCTTCCGTGTTTACTATGAGGAGACTGGAATGAAGCCGATTACAGCTTCATTCCAGTTCCTCTCAAGCAGCCGGAGGCATCGCACATGGAATCGGTGCTCCCGATCGAACGGGAGCACCGGTAACAGCGGCGGGAGGCGGCGGGAGGGGGGACGTCCCCTCCCGCTCCTCCGGCATAACAGCCGAACGGCTTTTAGCTGCATCGGTTAATATGGCTGGAAAGCCAATCGCCTGCTGAAGAAAACGGTACCGGGATGATGCCTGCAGGTGCGGGCATCATCCCGGTATAACCCCCGGAAGCCGAGTACGCACATCTGCGTACGCTCGGCGGGAAGGGGATAATGTTAATCTATTGCAGTGTTATAAATTGGTATTTGGCACCATCTAGTGGCCTAAACGTAAAATGGACTTCATTTATTTTCCTTTTCAAGAACATGGAGAAATGTTACAGGAAGTGACTGTTTGTTTACATTATACAAGAGACATACCTACCCTAGGCTGACCAGACATCGCCATTTTCCGGAGACAGTCCCCGGATTTGGGACGCTTTCCCTGGACTGAATATGTCCCTGTTTTGTCCCTGGATTGGCATGGCAGCAGCCATGGCACTATTTTCAGCTGCTTAGTTTCAGGTGCTTCCGCATTTTACTACAGCACATTTTGGGATGGCATTGCTATATCGATGACATCCTGTTATTTTGGACAGGTACAAAGAATGAGCTTTTGCAGTTGGTGGATCTACTGGCCATTAATGCGGGATTCCACCCTAAAGTGGAACTTATGGTCGTCGGAACCCTCCCCCCTCCGGTATCACATTTGGCACCTTTCAGGGGGGAGGGGATGCAGATACCTGTCTAAGACAGGTATTTGCACCCACTTCTGGGCATAGACTTCCACGGAAGTCTATGCTGTTTCCTGTCCCGCCTCGTTGTCTGCTGGGACACACACGGGTCCCAGAGACAGCACGGACCATTCCTAGTGTGCTGCGCGACTCGCGCATGCGCAGTAGGGAACCGGGAAGTGAAGCCGCAATGCTTCACTTTCTGATTACCTCACCTAGAATGGCGGCGGCAGCAGCCGAGACCCGAGCGACATCACTGGATCCTGGGACAGCTGAGTGTCTATTTATTAAAAGTCAGCAGCTGTAGTATTTATAGCTGCTGGCTTTTAATATTTTTTTGTAGGTGAAATCCCACTTTAATGACTAAAATTTAAAGTTTACAATGGAATGCAATCAGTCAAGAATACATTTTCTTGATTTGCAGATCCACATTGACAACAGTGGAAGAATTTGTTCTTCCCTTAATCGTAAACCGTCTTCCGGCAACACTATTCTGCATGCCAAGAGTGCACACCCTAAGCCACTACTTGATAGTATTCCGTATAGCCAATACCTGCGTCTTAGACGCAGTTGTACTTTAGACACTGATTTTCAATCGGCTGCCAATGACTTTAGATTACATCAGCGTGGCTATCGCAAATCACTTTTAAAAAGAACATTTAATAAAGTCGCTAAACTGAATAGGAATGATCTTATTTATTCAAAAAAATCTTCTTCCACTGATCAATCAATCCGTATTATTACTCAATATTCACGAAAACACTCTCAAATGAAAGGCATTTTAACCACTTTCAGACCGGACCATTTTGCTGGTAAATGACCAGAGGTCTTTTTACAATTTGGCACTGCGCTGCTTTAACTGGTAATTGCGCGGTCATGCAATGTTGTACCCAAACAAAATTTGCGTCCTTTTCTTCCCACAAATAGAGCTTTCTTTTGATGGTATTTGATTGCCTCTGTGATTTTTATTTTTTGCGATATAAACGTAAAAAGACCGCAAATTTTGAAAAAAAATGATATTTTCTACTTTTTGTTATTAGAAAAATCCAATAAACTCAATTTTAGTCATACATTTAGGCCAAAATGTATTCAGCCACATGTCTTTGGTAAAAAAAAAGTCAATAATTGTATATTTATTGGTTTGCGCAAAAGTTGTCACATCTACAAACTAAGGTACGTTTTCTGGAATTTACGCAGCTTTTAGTTTACGACTGCCTATCTCATTTCTTGAGGTGCTAAAATGGCAGGGCAGTACAAAACCCCCCCAAATGACCCCATTTTGTAAAGTAGACCCCCTAAGGAAATTGATAAGTGGCATGTTGAGCCCATTGAATATTTTATTTTTTTGCCTCAAGCGATTGAATAATGACAAAAAAAAAATGTTTTTATTTTTTTTACACAAAGTTGTCACTAAATGATATATTGCTCACACATGCTATGGGCATATGTGAAATGACACCCCAAAATAAATTCTGCTGCTTCTCCTGAGTACGGGGATACCACATATGTGGGACTTTTTGGGAGCCTAGCCGCGTACGGGGCCCCGAAAACCAAGCACCGCCTTCAGGCTTTCTAAGGGCGTAAATTTTTGATTTCACTTCTCACTACCTATTACAGTTTTGAAGGCCATAAAATGCCAAGATGGCACAAAACCCCCACAAATGACCCCATTTTAGAAAGTAGACACCCCAAGCTATTTGCTGAGAGGCATTTTGAGTCCATGGAATATTTTATATTTTGCCACAAGTTGCGGGAAAATTACAAACTTTAATTTTTTTTTTTTTTTTCACAAAGTTGTCACTAAATGATATATTGCTCACACATGCTATGGGCATATGTGAAATGACACCCCAAAATAAATTCTGCTGCTTCTCCTGAGTACGGGGATACCACATATGTGGGACTTTTTGGGAGCCTAGCCGCGTACGGGGCCCCGAAAACCAAGAACCGCCTTCAGGTTTTCTAAGGGCGTAAATATTTGACTTCACTCCTCACTACCTATTACAGTTTTGAAGGCCATAAAATGCCAAGATGGCACAAAACCCCCACAAATGACCCCATTTTAGAAAGTAGACACCCCAAGCTATTTGCTGAGAGGCATGTTGAGTCCATGGAATATTTTATATTTTGCCACAAGTTGCGGGAAAATTACAAACTTTTTTTTTTTTTTTCACAAAGTTGTCACTAAATGATATATTGCTCACGCATGCCATGGGCATATGTGAAATGACACCCCAAAATAAATTCTGCTGCTTCTCCTGAGTACAGGGATACCACATATGTGGGACTTTTTGGGAGCCTAGCCGCGTACGGGGCCCCGAAAACCAAGCACCGCCTTCAGGCTTTCTAAGGGCGTTACAGTTTTGAAGGCCATAAAATGCCAAGATGGCACAAACCCCCCCAAATGACCCCATTTTGGAAAGTAGACACCCCTAAATTTAGGGGTACACTAGTGAGACTAGGTAATAAATGGCGGGTGCCCTGAAACTATAAAAAAATAACTAACCAACCAGCGTCACCTGTAACAGTTATATGGTGATCACTGGTGAAAGGGTTAACTAGGGGGCAATCAGGGGGCTTTATGCGGTAGTATATGGGGGTCCCTGGCGCTATAAAAAGCTGCGGCGAACCTAAATACCTACCTGCCTAACTAGCGTCACCTGTGACACTAATACAGCGATCAGAAAAACGATCGCTTATTAGGCTGGGTTCACACTGGAGCGATGCGGGAACGCCACGAATCCGCGGCGGGCCCCCGACCCGCGGGAAGGCAAGGACGTACATGTAAGCCCTTATGCCTGCCCGCGCCATTCTGTCGACGTACATCATCGTGCGGCGGTCGGGAAGTGGTTAATAAAATATTGGCCATTACTATTGGCTGGCCAAACCATTCAGAAATATATAAAACCTTATCCCCTGCTTACCTATCGGAGATCACCGTCTATGAAAGATCGTCTTGTAACAAGTCACTTTGCGTCTAAAAATACTATCAAATTGTCTAAAAGAGGAACATTTTCTTGTGGGACATGTGATATCTGTCCATTTATTTCAAATTCCATCCATACCCTCCTACCTAATGGTTACCAACATATGATTAAACACAATGTTACATGCAAAACCGTAGGGGTGGTTTACCTTGCTACGTGCCGTTGTGGATGTTTCTACATTGGCAAAACAAAACGTAGTTTTTTCAAACGAATCAGAGACCACATGTTGCCACTATTTAAACATTTATGTACAACTGCTCTTAATAGACATATTGGCCACCAACACAATTTTGATCCAAGTATGGTGTGATTCTCTGCACTCGAGCATGTACCATTATATGTCCGAGGCGGTGAGATCGATTCCACCTTGCTACAACTTGAAAGAAGGTGGATACACAACCTAGATGTGACTAAATATACTGGTCTAAATGAATATATTAGCTTCAAATCTTTTTTGTAAACTCCCCCCTCCGTCCTCTATATACTTTCTCTATGGAATCGCTGCATAAGTTATTCATTGTATCCAAGAGTTTTAGGTTTCCAGCTTAACCTACTCCTACATATGTATCTGTCAGGCGCCCTCTTATCTTATTAACTTACTATATTTATGTATTATTGTTGATTATTCAATTTACATTAATTTGGATTCCCTTTTTTGTTTTTTCTTGTTTAATGAATGTAACTTAAACTGAAATCCTTTAAACTTCATATGGGGACATTAATTTAAATACATTTTATTCATTTGTAGTTAGTTTAAAATAATTTATGAAAATTTCCGTCAGTAGACAAATTTGTATTGATTTTTGTATCTCTCATTGCAATTCTCATATCTATTTTGTATTTAGTGTCTTTGTTCTTTTTTTTTTTATTCTTTTTTTTGTATTTGGGCTTATGTTGTTGCATGGCTTTGGTTCAATAATTAGTATTATGGTTATTGGCGTGAGTGGATTGGGAACCCCAAGCTGAGACCATTCCCTATTATGTGCACACTATTTTTGTCAGTTTTTAATTTACTTGTTTTTCTCCCTTTTTCTTTTCCCTTTCTTGTCATTTTAGGTAGTCTGTTTCCCTCCAACTTTTCCTCTCACTTTTCTATGTTGATGTACTAGGGGTCGGCCCTGTGGCTAGGGAAGCCCCCTTACCACCTGTAACTGTATGGCCACCCAGGGTCTAGTGTTGTGGAGACTGGGCCGTTTATGTCGACTATGCGGTAGCATACTATTCCCCGCTGTACAATTTGTATCCACTATTCTCCCGGGTATTGTTATACCCACCCCTTTCCATTAGGCTATGTGCCTGTCTCTGCCTACACCTTCGGATGTGTATGCCGCTGTTATGGTGATGTGCATGACGTGGCGCTTAGCATTCTGGGGAGTGTAGTCTTACATTGTGCATCGGGCACATGCGCAGTGTCGCCATTTGTCCGCTCTCACTCAGTGATGACGCAAGTACGCGGAGTGAGTGGGGGGTATTTAAGTCATTTGAGCCAGACACTCTGTGCTGGTTCTTCAGGGAGGCCATTGTGATTTCTTGGTTAAAATAAGGTTAGTTTGCGGCGCATGAGGTGTCTGGTCCACACTCTCCCAGCTTGTCCGGTGGGAAATAATTTGGGTTTTTTCTTTCTTCTTCCTCTTTTTATTTTTGCTGTATATAGGGATTTTCAAACAAGGCGTACTGTGTGACTGGTGTTCTCACTACTCCAACACTGTTGTTATTGTGGATATTGCTGGATTACTCTAATCCAGCAATGGCCCATAATCTTTGATCTGACAAGGTAAGCACCCAAAGGGCTTGCTGGACATAGTGCAAAAGTGTATCTCCCCTTTTTTTTCTCTCTCTTTTTTTTCTCTACTAAAGATTTTTTTATTGTTTTTTATTTTAGTTTTTGCATATCCTTTTTGGAAATTTGGGAATCATCCAACTCTTTTCCGGTGTCCCCGTTTCATATACCAATATTATTAACTAATTGGGTAGGTATGGAGGCCATGCTGGCTCCAATCTATAACTCCAACTGGGGTTTGTTTATTTATTTGTTTAACTTGAACTTGTTATTGTCCCCTTTTTCCTTAGTTTTAGGGCTACTGGTTGCCTTTTTTGCCCCCTGCAGTCACATCAAGGTGGTCCTTAGGTTGGGGTGCTTCCCACCTGGGGGGTCACCCTATTCATCTCACGTTGAGGGTAAAGTTTGGGGTACGTATACACTTCACGTTGATATACCATCTAACTGGGAGATAGAAAATTCTGGGAGGAGTTTTTTTTGATCAAGTTCATCTGATCGCTTTTATATAATAGCCATGCAGCAGTTAACCCAAATCCACTAATAATTTGTTTTCTATCTTTTGTAGCATTTTTTGTTTTTTTGCCAGTCAAGTTTTATTTCCCCTGAAGAAGCCATTGTGATTGGTTTGAATGACAGGCACTGCAATAATCCCTCATATCCCAAACATTCCATTTTTCCATTAACTCAATTTTGGGATGAGGTGCCATATCTGAAACGGACCCCTCTACCATTTCCTTCCATTTCTTCTTTTATATGTATATATAGATAGGTAGATATATCTATATACCTATATATACATATATGTAGCGCTGGTATTTTAGATTGTTAAGAACGCGGTGACGTACAGCACGTACGATGGAACTAGAAAAAGGAATTTCAATAGCTAGTAGCCAATAGCTTCCATCTCAAACTTGCTTCAGAGCATGCGCCATTTTTTGGTCCGTTGGAACAGCATACAGACAAGCAATTTTCCCGATAGGAATTGGTTCCGTCAGAAATATTTAAAATATGTTCCATTTCTAGGTCCATCAGAATTTTCACAAAAAAGTCTGATGAGGCATACACACGATCGGAATTTACGATGAAAAGCTTGAGATTACTTTTTCTGTCAGACATTCCACTGGTGTGTAGGCGGCATTAGTGAGTTCCTCTCTGGAAATAGCAGGTGATCCTAAATGGTTGTGAAAGCGTGTACCAAAGACCAAGATCTTCGCCACGTGAGGCACACTCCCCCAAAGGGTTACACTCACCAGAGCTCAGAATATCTCAGACCTTAAAGTAAATCCTTATAATACTTTAAAGAAAAGTCATCAGCATTGCAGGCGAGTTTGGACAGTGTGAAATATCACCGTGGAGGTCACGTACTGACGCGTTTCTTCATATCTGACTTCAACTGATGGTGCCCTCAGTTTGCATCCTTAGTGGCGATGAAATGCAATGGGTGCAGATGGGTTAATGGGCACAGCGGGCTTTTTGTTTTGCCAATTGGTGGGCATTGTTCATCTAGATTGACAAAGATCTGCTTTGCTGGACAACATAATTGACAATGGATTTACAATGCTGGATTTTTTTTTTAAAGGGCTTGTAAAATCTTGGCATGTGGCTTTTTTTAAAATTATTATTGTCATTTATTTGTGAATGAGAAGGATGACAATGTACCCCTTAAGTCATACAGAAAATGCAACCGGTTCTGTAGGAACCAACAAAATTTTCGACCTATCTATGGCCAAGCCAATTGTACTGAAGTCGATCATATGATCAACTTCAGTACAACTAGCCTGTCAAGTTTTTTTTTTCACCCAATCACTGCCAGTGGCTGGTCATTGTAAACTGCTGACGGGGAAGTATCCCTGCTGGCAAAATACAATAGTGCTGCAGGAGGGTTTTCACAGTTAAGCCCCATACACACTATCAGTTTTTCTGCTGATTTTTGTCTTCAGATTTACCAAAACTATGCAGTGCAAGGGCCTACCTGATTGCATACAAATTGAAACTCCTAAGGTTTGACCTCATATTATATGGTTTTGGTAAATCTGAAGGAAAAAATAAGCAGAAAATCGCATAGTGTGTATGGGGCTTTAGTGTTGATGAAGGAATTAAACAAATTTCTTTCCTTCAACCCCTTCAACCCATGAAATATTTTGTAAGTAACAGATATGAAGGGTCTAGTGTGGACCTCACAGCTTTTCTTATTTTTGTTTTGCTTTGCAGCAGGCTCTCCTAAAATATATACAAAATCTGAATGGTATGATTTGGATTTGCGGGGGACCCCATTTTCTATAGAAAAAGTGATAAAACGAAAACAAAAATCAATAATTTACTCTTCCCAAAAAGCTTCTTTTTTTTTTGGGAAAAAAAAACTTCATGAACGAACTGTGGAAGGTGGCTGTAGAACTTTGCAAGCATCCTAGAAATGTTTCACTTTTCTGGCAGTTTTAGAAAGTCATTGTTATCAGGAAATGAAAAATTCAGTCAACCATAAATACCTAAATATCTAAAACCAGATACAGGTCTTGAGCAATGAAATAATTAGAACACTGCTCGCCACATAAAACTGATTAATGCCCCATACACACGATCAGAAATTTCGCCAGCAAAAGTCTAATGAGAGCTTTTGGTCGAAAAATTAGACTTTTGTTGGCGGAATTTTGGCCAGCAAAAGAGAGCATGTTCTCAATTTTTCAGTCGGAAAAAGCTCAAATCAGTAATTCAAATCGCTTGTACAAATTCTGACACGCAAAATTTCTATGCATGCTTGGAAACAATTCAACACATGCTCGGAAGCATTGAACTTAATTTTCTCAGCTCGCAGTAGTGTTAACGTAGTGTCACCGCATTCTTGGCGGTCGAAAGTTCAGAGAACTTTTGTGTGGCCGTGTGTATGCAAGCCAAGCTTAAGCGGAATTCCATCGGAAAAACTATCCAAGTTTTTTCCGATGGAAAATCCGCTCGTGTGTACGGGGCATAAAGTTATTTTAATGCTTTTATGTACTGATCTGTTTTCATATGCAGCTGATTCTCATCCTTACTTGATATTTACTAGCAGAAGATAAACCCCTTTTACTTTTCAAAATGCCTGGGGGGGGAAACACCTAACAAATAATGAAGGATCCCATGCCTTTGTGTTTGTAGTGTTCAATCTCATCCCATATATCTCCTCATTAGCTTATCAAGGGTTGGACTGTGATATAATCAGCAGATTTATATACACATATATATAGTGCTGTTTAAAAGTACTGTCCTCTTTGGTTTGGAAAAAAAAGACCCATCCTGCCAGATGCGCCAATCAAACGAATGCAACATACAGGATCAGTAACCTGTCAACCAGTCCTTTCAGCTTATCACAGCAAAAGGCACTGGTCGCCCATGTGTAATGCAGCTGGCTGTCTCTCTTAGTAACAAAGGACGCTAGCTGACAGGGTCACCAACACTGTGGTAACCCATGATATCAGACCACTCCGATGCCACCAGCGGGGAAACACAGATTGGCTGCTGCTAGGGTAAAAGAGGGCTGAGCCAAAGGGTGCACTAATTGAGGAAACCTTAAAGAAACAGAGCAGAGAGTAACACTAGAAGGAAAAAAGAAAGAAACAAGAATAGGGAAATAAAGATCAAGAAAGAAGAGAAGAAATATGTAGGTACAAAACAAAAAGGAGACTTTTTGGAGCAAAGAACTATACAGAAGAAAGAGGAAGAAAGGACACATCAGAATAAGCATAAACATAAGCAGGAATGTAAAAATCTAAATAAAAAGTGAGAAGTCGAGATATGGAAAAAAATGAATACATTAAAATAATTATTTAATTCTTTCATAGGTCCCAATATATATTACTAGAGGTAAAAAAACTAAATATGTCATTATAAAAAAAGTAAAAAAAAAACAAAGGGTTTTCCTTATTTAGTAGCTAGACTGGAGAAGTGAAAGTTTTGGAAAGAAAAATATTACTATATTGGAGAACAGAGATGAAAATATGGAGAAGCAGAAGCTTGTTTGCCTCAATCTGAGAACAGCTATCCTTAGCTCACCAAGGGGTGTTTATTGCTAAGCCAACACCTTTAATGGAGACAAATCCTTTGAGTCACTTACTACTCTTGGTAACTCGATTCTCACGTTGGTTTGAATCACTTTAAATATTATCATTATTTAATCTCAACATCTACCACAGATTAATTCTCTGTTCTATATTTCAACACAATGAAAGGGTGATAATCCTTATGGTGAAATGATGGCTATTTACATTCCAATATCTACATTACATTTACCTCTAAAAGTTATTTCTAGGTTTATTCATTAACCACAAGACAGAATAAACAGAAATAGGCTTCCTCAAGGAACTTTATAAATATATTAAGACAATCAGGGAAACTATGGTATTAAAAGGGCAAGTGAATAACCGCAATCACATTTAAAAATTCCAAAGACAGTATTAATTAGACAAACAAAAGCATGTATTCAACAGAAATGATTTCTTCAGATCTATTTAGAAAATAAGTTGCATTTTTTTCATTGCACAAGATCATGAACTCATTGAACTGTGATCCTAGTAAAGTTACAGGATAAAATGCTTATTTAAAGCCTATGTTCAGCCAAAATAAAAATACAAAAATGAGCACAAGGGACATAACTTACAGAATGTGTCCCTTCGACTGATGCCTCTTCAATTAGAGAAAATCTTCCTCCATCCGTGTCCCTCCCTACACCCACAACTGCAGTCTTCTGGTGCAACAGGGGTTAATAAAATTAAGGGGCGGTCACAGGCTTTCATCAAGAGTGCCTGACTATGCTAACCCTTTCTGCTGAGCTCTTACATCCATGGAAGTTGTACTGCAACTTCAATATACAAATACCATACTGGTGACCCCACAATAGGGATAAAGCTTTTTCGCGGAAGGGAGATACAAGTTAATAGCACTAACACAAGGAACAGAAAGGGTCATATAAGGTAATAAGCAGATCAGACATAAAAAAACAAATATCAAGTATCAAATATATCAAATTTATCAAACATATCAAACATATCAAATATATCTAAGCCCCTGTACACACAGTCGGAGATTTCGACAACCAAATCCGTCGGATTTTGTCCGTCGGATCTTATCCGAAACTGTTGCATACACACGGTCGGACAAAGTTGTCGAAAAATCCGATCTTTCAGAACGTGATGACGTAATTTTGTTACCATGGGACTACGTTCAGGCTAGTAGCCAATAGCTTTGATGTAGGAATTTGATCTGAGCATGCATGGCACTTTGTCCGATTGGAATTTCCTACATATGATCGGAGTATGGCCTATCGGACCAGTTGGTCGGAAAATATTTCCAACATGTTGGAAAATTTGGTCCGACGGATATTCCGACGGAATCAGTCCGATGCATACCACACACAGTCGGATTATCTGACAACACGGTCTGATAGGACACATTCCGACCGATTCTCCGACCGTGTGTACAAGGGCTAAGATCCCAGCAGTACACAATGAGGAAGGCACCTTTGAAAGAAAGACAAACAGTGTGCAGAGCCAGCGTGACATCCGAACACTGACTAGCATGACCCAGAACATTATAATAACAAATTCGGAGTTATATCTAACAGAAAAATTGCACAGCTGCTCAGGAGGCAGGGCATCCCAAAGACCAACTGGGTCCAGAAATGGGATACATGACTTGGGGGATGGACATTATGATATTCACAATATCTGATCAAAACGGCCCATGACTGGATAGATACTATGGGGACAGGATACATACAAAGGGGGAGAGGGGGTGATAGGTAAGGCAACTCTCAGGATGAGAGGGGGGTAAGGTCCAGGGGTGGGTGAAGGGGAGGGGGGAAGATAAAGGGGAGTATAGAAAGAAAGAGGCGTAGGGAGGTGAGGCAGAGTGGAGTAGAGTAGTGCGGTGTAGAGTAGTGTCCCCTGACAAGAGAGCAAACCAGACCCAATGAATCAATCAGACTGTGCAACTTCACGGAAGTAGTCATCCGTATATATAAATTGTTGCCAAGGTCTCCAGGTCTCCCAAAAGGCCCCCTCCCTGTTGTGCAAGGTAGGGGTGAGATCTTCCATATCTCTCAAGTCGTTCACTTTAGAAAACCACAGGGATTTCAACAACGGATTCTCCAATCTCCAGTAGAGGGGAATGCAAGCCTTGACAGCATTTAACAGCTGGATGGTGAGGGAGGCTTTGTATTTTTTGATGGGTAGCTCTGTAAGGCAAAGCTGTGGGGTTCCCCTCCAGAGAAATGTTAGTCAGATGCTTGATCATGCAAAAAGGGTTTGGGACAGTCCCAGAAAATGTGTAGCTTCATACCCTCTGCATTACCATAATGCCAACATAGACGTGGGACTTGCGGAAAGAAATGGTGTAGAGTAGTGGGTACCCTATACCAATGGGTCTTGATTTTGTAACAAGTCTCTTGGACTCTTGTGGCTATGGATGACTTCTGGGAAAAGTGGAGAATCTTCTCCCTCTGAGAACCAGTAAAGCGGGTTCTGAGGTCCGTCTCTCACTTGGCAGGGAATGGGGGGATGTATGCTTCCGCGGGTCGAGTCAGGGAGGAGTAGATTAACAAAAGATTGTAGCGGAAGGGAGTTTAACAAGACTCGTGGCCACTCATCTAAATGAGAAGAACATGGTTTTAACCTTAAACTACATAAAGGGTTCTTTACTGTAAGAGCGGCAAGGATGTGGAATTCCCTTCCACAGGCGGCGGTCTCAGAGGGGGGCATTGATAGTTTCAAGAAACTATTAGATAAGCACCTGAACGACCAAAACATACAGGGATATACAATGTAATACTGCCATATAATCACACACATAGGTTGGACTTGATGGACTTGTGTCTTTTTTTGACCTCACCAACTATGTAACTATGTAATATGAATAAATAAATCATGCTCACACTTAAGTTCATGTTTCATGTTTCACCCGTTTATTTTTGGGTAGAACATGTAACATCTTCAGACTGCTGCAGCATCTCCCCGATCCACCACCTGTAGTGACAGTGAGCTGGGGATTTTCTCCCCAATCTTGGTGTCACAATTAAAAAAACAGAGTACTGTGGGTTCTCCACTCCAAGTACCGACAGAATTTTTGGCTGTTGGTTTGTAGTTGTCAATGAACTACCAGAGCGCTATTGAGTGCTTTAATGCTTCCTGTTAAAGTTTTAATGCCTGACCGTATGAGGTTCAAACAGACAGCTTACACTGACAGTCTTCAAGAGCTCTGAATTGCACCCACAGGTACAATGTTTTAAAGGCTCCTAATAAAAAAAATAAAAAAAATGTTTTACTTAGAAAAAGATGTGTATACAATATATATATATATATATATATATATATATATATATATATATATATATATATATATATATACATATATATATATATATATATATATATATATATATATATATATATATATATATATATATATAATATATATATATATATATATATATATTTTTTTTTTAAGGTGAACGTATCCTTTAAATCAATTATAAATTGCAGACCTGTGATTCCCACACCACATAGCAGCTTAATGTGTACTACCGTTACCAGAGGTATGTCCTTTAATGCAAAAAACCTGCATCTCTCTTCCAATCTTCTCAGTGCTCAATTAATACCAGTCATAAAGTGCAAATCTGTGATTCCCACTAGGGATAAGCTTCGTGTTCGAGTCGAACGTACGTTCGACTCGAACATTGGCTGTTCATCCGTTCGGCGAAATCCGAACATTTTGGTCCGTTCGCGTCAAATTCGCATGGCGCTCACGGCCCACAATGCACTGCGATGGCGCAGTGCATTGCTGGCTCATGATTGGCCAAGCATGCACTGTGACCCCGCATGCTTGGCCAATCGCAGCGCCAGCAGCGAGGAGAGCCATGATTGGCCACAGGCAGGATGCCTGTGGCCAATCATAGCTCAGGCTGTGTAGTGCACGCCCCACACTATATAAGGCCGCCATCGCGGCGGCCTCGTGTAGTCTGTTGGCGTCTGAAGCAGTGGGTGTTCTGTGTACCTTCAACACAGTACACACCGATCGTTTTCGGCCAATTTTCTATCTTGCTGTTGTGTAGTGGTTATTGTCTGCGTGCCCTGACCGCAGTATACACCGCTATATTCACCTCACCTATATAGCTAGTGATCTATCTTTAATAATAGAGCTTGCAGTCAGTAGTGTTAGGAGATAGTGCGTGCTGTCTGCGTGCTCTGTACCCAGTACATACCGCTATATCCACCTACATAGCTGTTCTCTATTTGAGCCCACTTGCCATCTCCAGGAGTTATTGGAAGTTGTGTGTGCCTCCAGCACAGCACAGTATACATCTGTATATACCCCTTTATCTCTGGTGTTCTCTGGTTATTGTCTGCGTGCCCTGACCGCAGTATACACCGCTATATTCACCTCACCTATATAGCTAGTGATCTATCTTTAATAATAGAGCTTGCAGTTAGTAGTGTTAGGAGATAGTGCGTGCTGTCTGCGTGCTCTGTACCCAGTACGTACCGCTATATCCACCTACATAGCTGTTCTCTATTTGAGCCCACTTGCCATCTGCAGGAGTTATTGGAAGTTGTGTGTGCCTCCAGCACAGCACAGTATACATCTGTATATACCCCTTTATCTCTGGTGTTCTATAATAAAGGCATCTGCAGGAGTTAGTGGGTGTTGTGTGCCTCCAGCACAATATAAACTACCCAACTGCTGTTTTACCCAACTCCCTTCAGGCCATTACCATGTCTGGAAGGCCAGCAAGGAGAGGCAGACAGGCGCAAACCGATAAAAGAGGGCAAGCAGGCTCTGTGTCTAGAGACAACAGTGCTGGTCGTGGACGCGGTGCATTGTCATCAGCACGTGGCCATGGGACATGCTTGTCCTTCTTTTCGGCAGCTGGACATGTTGAACCGCAACATGCCAACGACTTGGTAGAGTGGATGACCAAGCCCTCTTCATCCTCCTCATCCTCTCTCACCCAGTCTCAGGGTAGTAGCAAAGCAGCTGCCAACGCATCGTCTTCCCTCCTCTCAATGTCATCATCAGGGACTCCTTCCCTAGACCCACCACGTCCTCCTGAGGAGTCTCCTGAACTCTTTGAGCACAGTGTTGGGTACATGCTCCAGGAGGATGCCCAGTGTTTTGTGGGCTCTGATGATGACACTCAGCTAGAGGAAGGCAGTAGCGTGAGTGCAGAGAGAGGGGATGCTCAAGAAGGACAGCAATCTGGCAGTCATGTTCCACAAGCTGCAGCATACTGCCAGGTTTGCTACAGCGATGAAGAGGGAGGGGATGATGAGGGCACTGACTCCACGTGGGTGCCTGGAAGGAGGGAGGAGGAGGAGGAGGTGGAGGAGGCACATGTCCAACGAGGCAGGATGCCCTCCGGGGGCCAGCTTAGAGGCAGCACACCGACTGAATCACACCGCAGAGTAGACATGTGCAGAGTAAAATATTTCGTTTCGGAATTTCGTTTTCGTCTGAAAACTTAATTTATTTAGTTACTCCCGAAATTCGTTTTTATTTATTTTGTTTTTCGTTCAAAAATTGCATTCGTCCGAAAATCCACATGAATTACGGTCGAATCTGTCTTTGAAGGCTTATGGTGTCTGTCGAATGTATAAAGAAGATTCGACGGAGCTAGTATATAGCATACTTTAGAACCCTATTAAAGTCTATGGGACTCCAACGTTCAAAATCTAAAGTGCTAATTTTAAAGGCTAATTTGCAAGTTACTGTCCTAAAAAGTGTTTGGGGACCCGGGTCCTGCCCCAGGGGACATGTATCAATGCAAAAAAAAGTTTTAAAAACGGCCGTTTTTTCGGGAGCAGTGATTTTAATAATGATTAAAGTGAAACAATAAAAGTGTAATATTCCTTTAAATTTCGTAGGGGGGGGGTTGTCTATAGTATGCCTGTGAAGGGGCGCATGTTTCCCGTGCTTAGAATTGTCCCTGCACAAAGTGTCATTTATGCAGGAAAAAAAGTCCTTTAAAATCACTCGCAGCTATTATGAATTGTCGGCTCCGTAATACAGAGAACACTCATTGAAAGTCATTGATAAATAAATAAATAAATAAAAAAAAAAGCGTGGGGGTCCCCCAAATTCAATTACCAGGCCCTTCAGGTCTGGTATGGATATTAAGGAGAACCCTGCCTCAAATTTAAGAAAAAATTTGACGTGGGGTTCCCCCTAAATATCCATAACCAGACCCTTCAGGTCTGGTATGGATATTAAGGGGAACCCCGCGTCAAATTAAAAAAAAAATTGACGTGGGGTTCCCCCTAAAAATCCATACCAGACCCTTTATCCGAGCACGCAACCTGGCAGGCCGCAGGAAAAGAGGGGGGGACGAGAGAGCGGCCCCCCCTCCCTCCTGAACCGTACCAGGCCACATGCCCTCAACATTGGGAGGATGCTTTGGGGGTCCGTGACCCCTCAAAGCACCTTGTCCCCATGTTGATGAGGACAAGGGCCTCATCCCCACAACCCTGGCCGGTGGTTGTGGAGGTCTGCGGGCGGGGGGGCTTATCAGAATCTGGAAGCCCCCTTTAACAAGGGGACCCCCAGATCCCGCCCCCCCCCCTGTTTGAAATGGTAAGGGGGTACAAAAGTACCCCTACCATTTCACAAAGAAAGTGTAAAAAATGTTTAAATAAAACAAACACACTTTTTAAAAATTCCTTTATTAAAAATAAAAAAAAAGATTCCAGCGGCGGTAATCCACTCTTGCTATCCAGCGACGGACGGTCATCTCTCCAGCGATGTCTAATGTCATCCAGCGCAGCGCAGCATCCTTCTTCTGTCTCCTCCACGGAGACACTGCAGGCATTCCGGCGGATGACGTTTCTTATATACGGAGGGCGGGGCCACCCGTCACCTGACCCCGCCCCCCACTGACGCAAGGGGAAACCCGGGGTTCCCCGTGACGTATGGGTGACCCCGCCCCCCTCTGATGTAACGGAAACCTGCCTGTGTTACATCAGAGGGGTGCGGGTCACCCCTACGTCACAGGGAACCCCGGGTTTCCCCTTGCGTCAGAGGGGGGCGGGGTCAGGTGACGGGTGGCCCCGCCCTCCGTATATAAGAAACGTCATCCGCCGGAATCCTTGCAGTGTCTCCTCCACGGAGACAGAAGGACGGAGGATTCGCTGCGCTGGATGACATGAGACATCGCTGGAGAGATGATCGTCCGTCGCTGGATAGCAAGAGTGGATTACCGCCGCTGGAATCTTTTTTTTATTTTTTTATTTTTAATAAAGGAATTTTTCAAAAGTGTGTTTGTTTTATTTAACCATTTTTTACACTTTCTTTGTGAAATGGTAGGGGTACGTTTGTACCCCCTTACCATTTCAAACAGGGGGGGGGGCCGGGATCTGGGGGTCCCCTTGTTAAAGGGGGCTTCCAGATTCTGATAAGCCCCCCGCCCGCAGACCTCCACAACCACCGGCCAGGGTTGTGGGGATGAGGCCCTTGTCCTCATCAACATGGGGACAAGGTGCTTTGAGGGGTCACGGACCCCCAAAGCATCCTCCCAATGTTGAGGGCATGTGGCCTGGTACGGTTCAGGAGGGAGGGGGGGCCGCTCTCTCGTCCCCCCCTCTTTTCCTGCGGCCTGCCAGGTTGCGTGCTCGGATAAAGGGTCTGGTATGGATTTTTAGGGGGAACCCCACGTCAAATTTTTTTAAAATTTGATGCGGGGTTCCCCTTAATATCCATACCAGACCTGAAGGGTCTGGTTATGGATATTTAGGGGGAACCCCACGTCAAATTTTTTCTTAAATTTGAGGCAGGGTTCCCCTTAATATCCATACCAGACCTGAAGGGCCTGGTAATTGAATTTGGGGGACCCCCACGCTTTTTTATTTATTTATTTATTTATTTTTTTATCAATGACTTTCAATGAGTGTTCTCTGTATTACGGGAGCCGACAATTCATAATAGCTGCGAGTGATTTTAAAGGACTTTTTTTCCTGCATAAATGACACTTTGTGCAGGGACAATTCTAAGCACGGGAAACATGCGCCCCTTCACAGGCATACTATAGACAACCCCCCCCCTACGAAATTTAAAGGAATATTACACTTTTATTGTTTCACTTTAATCATTATTAAAATAACTGCTCCCGAAAAAACGGCCGTTTTTAAAACTTTTTTTTGCATTGATACATGTCCCCTGGAGCAGGACCCGGGTCCCCAAACACTTTTTAGGACAGTAACTTGCAGAATCTTTTCTCTCTGTCAAATCTTTTTTCTCTGTCGAATATTTTCTCTATATAATCTTGGACTAATAGAGGTAAGGTTAAGCACATTCGACCACAGGTTCTATAGACACAGATTGTTGTCAGAGTCATGTCGAATCTCCTATTCTATATCGAACTGTTGTAACAATGAAAACGAAAATAAAGCATTTATTTATGTCGGATCTTTCGTTTTTCGGATTTTGTGCTTTCGTTATCGTTTGTCAAAACGAAAACGAAAATAGCTGAAATTCGGACGAAAATGCATTCGGACGAAAACGAATGCACATGTCTACCGCAGAGCTCCGCCTGTGCAGAGCGCTGCCTCTGCGCGTTATTCTAAAAGTTCTTTGGTGTGGGCCTTTTTTGAGACGAGTGCATCAGATCGCACCGCTGCTATTTGCAACATATGTCTCAAGCGTATCTCACGTGGCCAAAACATCAGCCGCTTGGGCACCACATGCTTGACCAGACATATGTTGACCTGCCATGCAGCTCGTTGGCAAGCGTACCTCAAAGACCCACACCAAAGAACAAAGCGGACCTCTCCTTGCTCCTCATCAGCTGGCATCTCCAACCCCACTAGACCTTCAGTCCTCTCTGAAACCTGCTCTGATAGGAATGAAGGTGTAGAATTAGGTGTGTCACAGCCAAGTGCTTCCGGGAACTCTGCTAGCGGTACACCCACGTCCGATTATAGCAGGCAAATGTCCCTGCCCCAGCTGCTGGACCGGCGGAAGAAGTTCACTCCCAGCCATCCACATGCCCAGCGGTTGAATGCTAGCTTGGCTAAATTGCTAGCAATTCAACTGCTGCCTTTTCAGTTGGTAGACTCGGCCCCCTTCCGTGAGTTTGTACAATGTGCGGTTCCTCAGTGGCAGGTCCCCAAACGCCACTTTTTCTCACGGAAGGCGATTCCGGCTCTCTACCGGCATGTGGAAGGCAATGTCCTTGCCTCGCAGGACAGGGCGGTCAGTGGTAAGGTGCATATTACCACTGACTCATGGTCCAGCAGGCATGGACAGGGACGTTACCTGTCTTTCACGGCCCATTGGGTCACTCTTCTGGCAGCTGGGAAGGATGCAGGACAAGGTGCAGTAGTGTTGGAGGTTGTTCCGCCACCACGCCTCCAAAATGCTACTATTGGTTGTGACACACCTCTCTCCTCCACCCCCTCCTCTTCTTCTTAATCCGTGGCCTCGTCCAGTGCTCTGTCCTCAGAACCAGCGGTGCTCCGTAGGCATTCCAGGGGCTACGCAAGTACGCAGGCAAAACGATGCCATGCAGTGCTTGCGCTGGTTTGTTTGGGGGACAGGAGCCACACTGGGGCGGATGTTTTGTCAGCTCTGCAGGGGCAGGCCGAGAGGTGGTTGACGCCATGCCAGCTTAAGCCAGGAATGGTGGTTTGCGACAATGGCACCAACCTCCTCTCCGCCCTCCGACAGGGACAACTGACCCATGTGCCCTGTGTAGCTCACGTCCTTAACCTGGTGGTGCAGCGGTTCTTGGGCAGGTACCCCGGCTTATAGGATGTCCTGAAACAGGCCAGGAAAGTCTGTGTGCATTTCCGCCGATCATTTAATGCCTGTGCTCGGCTGGCTGAGCTCCAAAAGGAGTTGAACCTGCCCAAGAACCGCCTTATATGTGACATGCCCACCAGATGGAACTCAACATTGGCCATGCTGCAGCGGCTGCACACGCAGCAGAGGGCCATCAATGAGTACCTGTGCGACTACGGGACCAGGACAGGGTCAGGGGAGCTTGGTTTTTTCTCACCACGCCAGTGGGGCATGATCAGGGATGCATGCACTGTCCTGTCACCGTTTGAGGAGGCCACAAGGATGGTGAGCAGTGACAGTGCATGCATCAATGACACTGTACCTCTTGTCCACCTCTTGGAGCATACGCTGTGTGGAATAATGGACAGGGCACTTGAGGCAGAACAGAGGCAGGAAGAGGAGGACTTCCTTGCCTCTCAAGGCCCCCTTTATCCAGACAGTGTTCCTGCTGTGCCACCCATCACACAGGAAGAGGATGAGGAGGAGGAAGAGGAGGAGGAGGATGATTGTGTCAGCATGGAGGTGGAGGCTGGCACTCAGCATCAGCATCAGCAGCAGCAGCAGCAGTCTTGTAGGGATGATTTACAGTCCCAAGAAACACGTGGACTTGTACGTGGCTGGGAGGAGGTAGCTGCGGATCATGTTGTCCTTAGTGACCCAGAGGACTCCGGACCGAATACCTCAGCTAACCTATGCTGCATGGCCTCCCTGATCCTGCAAAGCCTGGCGGAAGGATCCTCGTATTCTTCGGATCAAGGAGAGGGACCATTACTGACTGGCCACTCTCCTTGATCCACGGTACAAGGGTAAGGTTGCCGACCTTATCTTGCCATCGCAGAGGGAGCAGAGAATGAGACATCTGCGGGAGGCCTTGCAGAAAGGTCTGTGCAACGCTTTCTCAGAGACTGGGAGGTTACAAACTCCTGGTCCTGGACAACGTGTTGCTGAGGCATCGGTCAGAAGGAGCGGTGGAGAAGGTGGACATCTGACTGATGCTTTCAGACAATTTTTTAGTCTGCAGCCCCAAGGTATGATCGATTCCAGCACCCATCGCCAGCGTCTGATTTACATGGTGCAGGAATACCTAGGGGCAAGGTCAGACTTGGACACCTTTCCCACCGAAAATCCTCTGGCTTACTGGGTCTTGAGGATGGATCACTGGCCAGAGCTTGCACAGTATGCAATTGAGCTACTGGCCTGTCCTGCATCCAGCGTTCTTTCGGAACGCACCTTCAGTGCTGCTGGTGGCTTTGTTACCGATCACAGGGTGCGCCTGTCCACCGAATCAGTTGATCGACTGACCTTCATCAAGATGAATCAGTCTTGGATCACCCACAGCTACCAAGCACCTGAAGCTGATGTAACCGAAGAATTTTTTTTGAAATACCACATCCCTTCAAGACTGCCTATGCTGATGCTGAGTGACTGTCCTGTTATGTTGATTGTCTATCCTCTTCCTCCTCCGCTGATATGTTGGAAGAACATTTCTGGTTCTGGTTGATGCCATCAGCCCAATTTTTCTGCCCCTGTTTAACAGGGGCGTTTAAGTACAATTTTTGATGCAATGCTTTGCAGCAGGGCTAATTCCTGCAATCAAACAAGAGTATATGGGAGAGGTTGCAGTTTGGTGGCACCAGCACCAGTGCCTAAGGCCCAATTTTTCTGCCCCTGTTTAACAGGGGCGTTTAAGTACAATTTTTGATGCAATGCTTTGCAGCAGGGCTAATTCCTGCATTAAAACTAGAGTATATGGCAGAGGTTGCAGTGTGGTGGCACCAGCACCAGTGCTTAAGGCCCAATTTTTCTGCCCCTGTTTAACAGGGGCGTTTAAGTACAATTTTTGATGCAATGCTTTGCAGCAGGGCTAATTCCTGCAATAAAACTAGAGTATATGGAAGAGGTTGCAGTGTGGTGGCACCAGCAGCAGTGCCTAAGGCCAAATTTTTCTGCCCCTGTTTAACAGGGGCGTTTAAGTACAATTTTTGATGCAATGCTTTGCAGCAGGGCTAATTCCTGCAATAAAACTAGAGTATATGGCAGAGGTTGCAGTGTGGTGGCACCAGCACCAGTGCCTAAGGCCCAATTTTTCTGCCCCTGTTTAACAGGGGCGTTTAAGTACAATTTTTGATGCAATGCTTTGCAGCAGGGCTAATTCCTGCAATAAAACTAGAGTATATGGAAGAGGTTGCAGTGTGGTGGCACCAGCAGCAGTGCCTAAGGCCAAATTTTTCTGCCCCTGTTTAACAGGGACATGTAATTACAATTCTTGATATAATATTTCACAGGAGGGCCCCTTCCTGTGCCCACCCAGAGTAACGGTGAGGACTTATAGTGTTGTGGCACCAGCACCACAACCACCAAAGGTCAATTTTTCTACCACTGTTCAACAATGGCATGTAATTACAATTCTTGATATAATCGTTCACAGCAGGGCGCTCCAGCGCCCACCAAGAGTCACTTTGAGGGCTTACAATGTTGTGGCAAAACCAACACCTTGTTCCGCCATTTCTGCAGAGCATATAGGGCAGGCCCCTACTTTCAAACATCCAATTTACAAACATCTCCTACTTGCAAACGGAAGGAGACAATAGCAAGTGAGATGAAAAAAGATGGACGACAAAACAAATTATACAGGGGTGATAACCCTTCCCTATGTTTTCCAAAAAGCTTAAAAATAGTTTTTTTGACTGGAGCTACACTTTAAAAATGTACCAGTTGAAAATTACAAACAGATTCAACTTAACACAACAAAACTACACAGTCCCTGTCTTGTTTGCACCGCCTGTATACTGCTGTTCTGAGTATATAGGGCCTGGGGGCCACACGCATTTCCTTTTTTTAATATGGGTACGGGGTTCCCCTTAATATGCGTACAAGACCTAAAGGGGCTGGTAATGGGCAGGGAGGGCTACCCATGCCATTTTTCTCAATGATTTTCAACCATATTGCAGGAACCAGATATAACATTAAAACCGCAAGCAGTTTTAAATTGTGTTATTTCCGTTTAATGTCATTTTGTGCAGGGACTGTTCTAAACACGGGAAACACGTGGCACTTCACAGGCATACTACAGACACCCCCCAGGCACCATATTTAAAGGAATATTTCACTTTTTTTTTCACTTTAATCGTCATTAAAATCAGTGCTCCCGCCAAAACGGCCATTTTTAAAAACATTTTAGGCATTGACCCATGTCCCCTGGGGCAGGAGCCAGGTCCTCAAACCCTTTTTAGGACAGTATCTTGCATATTAGCTGTTAAAATTAGCACTTTTCATTTCGAACGTTCGAGTCCCATAGACTTCAATGGGGTTCTAACGTTCGTTCGAATTTGGGGTCCGTTCGAAAAGTTCTAGTGCGAACCGAACCGGGGGGGGTGTTCGGCTCATCCCTAATTCCCACACTCCTGCCACCTTTATATGTGCTAAACACCCTAAACACCCTACCAAAATGGATCCTTTAACGCACAGGATATGGTAATCTAAGCCCCTCTCCTGGTCTTCTCAGAATTCAGCCTCTCCATAGAAATAATAGTTAAAGGACGTGGAGAAGCCAAAAAGAGCTCATCTGATCTTGCTTGCTGAAGTGATCTTTGTCAAAAGAATATGGAGTCCAATAATATACCATATTCCTTTGACAATGTCTACCGTGGAAACATTTCAGGAAGTGACATCAGATGCTGGAACTGGAAGCACCCAGGCAGCCATTTTGTACGTTAGATGTCTGTATACCTTCTTACATGTAAGCATATTGGTGTTGAATAAAACAGTTTTTATGGGATTTTCTGCACTATGAGCTCATTTTGCTTTCTCCATGTCCTTTAACTATTAATCTATGTGGAGGCTGAATACTGTAAAGACCGGGAGAGAGGCTTAGATTACCATATCCTGTGCGTTAAAGGATCCATTTTGGTAAGATATTTAGCTGGTATTAATGTTGAGCACTCAGAAGGTTGGCACGTATCAGACTATCCGGCGAACTTAGTCTGGTGGACTGTCCGCCGGACTTTCCGAACGAGCTACCTGCCCACACATGGTACTTTTGCGGTGGACTAGGTACGGCGGACTAAGTCCGCTGGACTATCCGCCGTACTTTTTAAATTAACGTACTCTTCCACACACGCGGAGGAAAATCCGTTCATTTTGAGAGCGGCTCCAGGTAGCCAGGACCAGCGAAGGAGGCATCGCTGGCCCCGTCACCTGGTATAGAGTTAAAGGGGAATCCCTACGCCAAAAAAACGGCGTGGGGGTCCCCTTCTAGGTCAATATCAGACCCATATCGGAGCACGCTACCCGGCCGGCCAGGAAAGGGGGTGGGGACGAGCGCCAATGTTGATGAGGACAAGGGCCTTTTCCTGACAACCCTGGCCGTTGGTTGTTGGGGTCTGTGGGTGGGGGGCTTATCGAAATCTGTGAGCCCCCTTTAATAAGGGGGCCCCCACCTTATGTGAATGAGTATGGGGTACAATGTACCCCTACCCATTCACCTGTGAATAAAATGGTAAAAAAACACAACACACAAGGGTTAAAATAGTTTATCGCTCGTCTCCACCCCCTTTCCTGGCCGGCCGGGTCGTGTGCTCAGATAAGGGTCTGATATGGACCTAGAGGGGGGCCCCCACGCAGTTTTTTCGGCGTAGGGATTCAACTTTAACTCCATACCAGGTGACAGGGCCAGCGACATTTCCTTCGCTGGTCCCAGCTACCTGGAGCCGCGCTCAAAATGAGCTGACTTTTCTCCGGGCAGGAAAAGTCCATTCATTTCAAAAGTACGGCGGACTAGCACACACAGCCGTATTGTCTGCCGGACTAGCACACACACGGCCGTATTGTCCGCCGAAATGCGAGGCCGGCAGAAAGATTGGTGTGCAAAACTACTTTCTTAGTCCGCCAGACTTTTGGGTAAAAAGAGTCCGCCGGAGCCTACACATGGGCGGATTGTCTGGCGGACTTGAGTCCGCCGGACTTTTCCACTGGATTGTTTGATCGTGTGTACGCAGCATTAGATTACCATATTTCTGTGTTTTAAAGGACATACTTCTGGTAAGGGGTTAGTACATATTAAGCTAACATTTGGTGTGGGAATCACAGGTCTGCACTTTAATATTGATTTAATATGAGTGTGATTTCTTTATTCATATGGATTGCAGGGTTAATCTTTACAGTATTACACTAGTTTGAGTAATCTTCTTTTGAGTTACGTATACTGAGAGGAGGAACACCAAGAGATGTTGATCAAGTGACCTACCTGGAATGGAATGATATGTGGTTTTAATTTGAATATTTGGTAAGAGATGGCACAAGTGGCAAGTGGAGCACTTTATCACTGGCGGTGCACTGATGTTGGTATATTCATGTGAGCACAATATAGATATGCTTGTTTTCCATTTATTTATAAAATACTACACTATATGAGTTTCTTTTGGGTTTTACATGTGATGAGTTGAAGATATTTGGGAAGCAAAGGTGAATAAAGGAGAAGACACACAGTTGGTTATTTTGACAGTTTATTTGACCCATTCAAATGCTGTATATAATGATAATGGCCTCCAATAAATTAACAACCTGAAAGGACCAAAAAGCTTCTGTCTTCTGGCAGCTGGGAAGGATGCAGGACAAGGTGCAGTAGTGTTGGAGGTTGTTCCGCCACCACGCCTCCAAAATGCTACTATTGGTTGTGACACACCTCTCTCCTCCACCCCCTCCTCTTCTTCTTAATCCGTGGCCTCGTCCAGTGCTCTGTCCTCAGAACCAGCGGTGCTCCGTAGGCATTCCAGGGGCTACGCAAGTACGCAGGCAAAACGATGCCATGCAGTGCTTGCGCTGGTTTGTTTGGGGGACAGGAGCCACACTGGGGCGGATGTTTTGTCAGCTCTGCAGGGGCAGGCCGAGAGGTGGTTGACGCCATGCCAGCTTAAGCCAGGAATGGTGGTTTGCGACAATGGCACCAACCTCCTCTCCGCCCTCCGACAGGGACAACTGACCCATGTGCCCTGTCTAGCTCACGTCCTTAACCTGGTGGTGCAGCGGTTCTTGGGCAGGTACCCCGGCTTACAGGATGTCCTGAAACAGGCCAGGAAAGTCTGTGTGCATTTCCGCCGATCATTTAATGCCTGTGCTCGGCTGGCCGAGCTCCAAAAGGAGTTGAACCTGCCCAAGAACCGCCTTATATGTGACATGCCCACCAGATGGAACTCAACATTGGCCATGCTGCAGCGGCTGCACACGCAGCAGAGGGCCATCAATGAGTCCCTGTGCGACTACGGCACCAGGACAGGGTCAGGGGAGCTTGGTTTTTTCTCACCACGCCAGTGGGGCATGATCAGGGATGCATGCACTGTCCTGTCACCGTTTGAGGAGGCCACAAGGATGGTGAGCAGTGACAGTGCATGCATCAATGACACTGTACCTCTTGTCCACCTCTTGGAGCATACGCTGTGTGGAATAATGGACAGGGCACTTGAGGCAGAACAGAGGCAGGAAGAGGAGGACTTCCTTGCCTCTCAAGGCCCCCTTTATCCAGACAGTGTTCCTGCTGTGCCACCCATCACACAGGAAGAGGATGAGGAGGAGGAAGAGGAGGAGGAGGATGATTGTGTCAGCATGGAGGTGGAGGCTGGCACTCAGCATCAGCATCAGCAGCAGCAGCAGCAGTCTTGTAGGGATGATTTACAGTCCCAAGAAACACGTGGACTTGTACGTGGCTGGGAGGAGGTAGCTGCGGATCATGTTGTCCTTAGTGACCCAGAGGACTCCGGACCGAATACCTCAGCTAACCTATGCTGCATGGCCTCCCTGATCCTGCAAAGCCTGGCGGAAGGATCCTCGTATTCTTCGGATCAAGGAGAGGGACCATTACTGACTGGCCACTCTCCTTGATCCACGGTACAAGGGTAAGGTTGCCGACCTTATCTTGCCATCGCAGAGGGAGCAGAGAATGAGACATCTCCGGGAGGCCTTGCAGAAAGGTCTGTGCAACGCTTTCTCAGAGACTGGGAGGTTACAAACTCCTGGTCCTGGACAACGTGTTGCTGAGGCATCGGTCAGAAGGAGCGGTGGAGAAGGTGGCCATCTGACTGATGCTTTCAGACAATTTTTTAGTCTGCAGCCCCAAGGTATGATCGGTTCCAGCACCCATCGCCAGCGTCTGATTTACATGGTGCAGGAATACCTAGGGGCAAGGTCAGACTTGGACACCTTTCCCACCGAAAATCCTCTGGCTTACTGGGTCTTGAGGATGGATCACTGGCCAGAGCTTGCACAGTATGCAATTGAGCTACTGGCCTGTCCTGCATCCAGCGTTCTTTCAGAACGCACCTTCAGTGCTGCTGGTGGCTTTGTTACCGATCACAGGGTGCGCCTGTCCACCGAATCAGTTGATCGACTGACCTTCATCAAGATGAATCAGTCTTGGATCACCCACAGCTACCAAGCACCTGAAGCTGATGTAACCGAAGAATTTTTTTTGAAATACCACATCCCTTCAAGACTGCCTATGCTGATGCTGAGTGACTGTCCTGTTATGTTGATTGTCTATCCTCTTCCTCCTCCGCTGATATGTTGGAAGAACATTTCTGGTTCTGGTTGATGCCATCAGCCCAATTTTTCTGCCCCTGTTTAACAGGGGCGTTTAAGTACAATTTTTGATGCAATGCTTTGCAGCAGGGCTAATTCCTGCAATCAAACAAGAGTATATGGGAGAGGTTGCAGTTTGGTGGCACCAGCACCAGTGCCTAAGGCCCAATTTTTCTGCCCCTGTTTAACAGGGGCGTTTAAGTACAATTTTTGATGCAATGCTTTGCAGCAGGGCTAATTCCTGCAATCAAACAAGAGTATATGGGAGAGGTTGCAGTTTGGTGGCACCAGCACCAGTGCCTAAGGCCCAATTTTTCTGCCCCTGTTTAACAGGGGCGTTTAAGTACAATTTTTGATGCAATGCTTTGCAGCAGGGCTAATTCCTGCATTAAAACTAGAGTATATGGCAGAGGTTGCAGTGTGGTGGCACCAGCACCAGTGCTTAAGGCCCAATTTTTCTGCCCCTGTTTAACAGGGGCGTTTAAGTACAATTTTTGATGCAATGCTTTGCAGCAGGGCTAATTCCTGCAATAAAACTAGAGTATATGGAAGAGGTTGCAGTGTGGTGGCACCAGCAGCAGTGCCTAAGGCCAAATTTTTCTGCCCCTGTTTAACAGGGGCGTTTAAGTACAATTTTTGATGCAATGCTTTGCAGCAGGGCTAATTCCTGCAATAAAACTAGAGTATATGGCAGAGGTTGCAGTGTGGTGGCACCAGCACCAGTGCCTAAGGCCCAATTTTTCTGCCCCTGTTTAACAGGGGCGTTTAAGTACAATTTTTGATGCAATGCTTTGCAGCAGGGCTAATTCCTGCAATAAAACTAGAGTATATGGAAGAGGTTGCAGTGTGGTGGCACCAGCAGCAGTGCCTAAGGCCACATTTTTCTGCCCCTGTTTAACAGGGACATGTAATTACAATTCTTGATATAATATTTCACAGGAGGGCCCCTTCCTGTGCCCACCCAGAGTAACGGTGAGGACTTATAGTGTTGTGGCACCAGCACCACAACCACCAAAGGTCAATTTTTCTACCACTGTTCAACAATGGCATGTAATTACAATTCTTGATATAATCGTTCACAGCAGGGCGCTCCAGCGCCCACCAAGAGTCACTTTGAGGGCTTACAATGTTGTGGCAAAACCAACACCTTGTTCCGCCATTTCTGCAGAGCATATAGGGCAGGCCCCTACTTTCAAACATCCAATTTACAAACATCTCCTACTTGCAAACGGAAGGAGACAATAGCAAGTGAGATGAAAAAAGATGGACGACAAAACAAATTATACAGGGGTGATAACCCTTCCCTATGTTTTCCAAAAAGCTTAAAAATAGTTTTTTTGACTGGAGCTACACTTTAAAAATGTACCAGTTGAAAATTACAAACAGATTCAACTTAACACAACAAAACTACACAGTCCCTGTCTTGTTTGCACCGCCTGTATACTGCTGTTCTGAGTATATAGGGCCTGGGGGCCATACGCATTTCCTTTTTTTAATATGGGTACGGGGTTCCCCTTAATATGCGTACAAGACCTAAAGGGGCTGGTAATGGGCAGGGAGGGCTACCCATGCCATTTTTCTCAATGATTTTCAACCATATTGCAGGAACCAGATATAACATTAAAACCGCAAGCAGTTTTAAATTGTGTTATTTCCGTTTAATGTCATTTTGTGCAGGGACTGTTCTAAACACGGGAAACACGTGGCACTTCACAGGCATACTACAGACACCCCCCAGGCACCATATTTAAAGGAATATTTCACTTTTTTTTTCACTTTAATCGTCATTAAAATCAGTGCTCCCGCCAAAACGGCCATTTTTAAAAACATTTTAGGCATTGACCCATGTCCCCTGGGGCAGGAGCCAGGTCCTCAAACCCTTTTTAGGACAGTATCTTGCATATTAGCTGTTAAAATTAGCACTTTTCATTTCGAACGTTCGAGTCCCATAGACTTCAATGGGGTTCTAACGTTCGTTCGAATTTGGGGTCCGTTCGAAAAGTTCTAGTGCGAACCGAACCGGGGGGGGTGTTCGGCTCATCCCTAATTCCCACACTCCTGCCACCTTTATATGTGCTAAACACCCTAAACACCCTACCAAAATGGATCCTTTAACGCACAGGATATGGTAATCTAAGCCCCTCTCCTGGTCTTCTCAGAATTCAGCCTCTCCATAGAAATAATAGTTAAAGGACGTGGAGAAGCCAAAAAGAGCTCATCTGATCTTGCTTGCTGAAGTGATCTTTGTCAAAAGAATATGGAGTCCAATAATATACCATATTCCTTTGACAATGTCTACCGTGGAAACATTTCAGGAAGTGACATCAGATGCTGGAACTGGAAGCACCCAGGCAGCCATTTTGTACGTTAGATGTCTGTATACCTTCTTACATGTAAGCATATTGGTGTTGAATAAAACAGTTTTTATGGGATTTTCTGCACTATGAGCTCATTTTGCTTTCTCCATGTCCTTTAACTATTAATCTATGTGGAGGCTGAATACTGTAAAGACCGGGAGAGAGGCTTAGATTACCATATCCTGTGCGTTAAAGGATCCATTTTGGTAAGATATTTAGCTGGTATTAATGTTGAGCACTCAGAAGGTTGGCACGTATCAGACTATCCGGCGAACTTAGTCTGGTGGACTGTCCGCCGGACTTTCCGAACGAGCTACCTGCCCACACATGGTACTTTTGCGGTGGACTAGGTACGGCGGACTAAGTCCGCTGGACTATCCGCCGTACTTTTTAAATTAACGTACTCTTCCACACACGCGGAGGAAAATCCGTTCATTTTGAGAGCGGCTCCAGGTAGCCAGGACCAGCGAAGGAGGCATCGCTGGCCCCGTCACCTGGTATAGAGTTAAAGGGGAATCCCTACGCCAAAAAAACGGCGTGGGGGTCCCCTTCTAGGTCAATATCAGACCCATATCGGAGCACGCTACCCGGCCGGCCAGGAAAGGGGGTGGGGACGAGCGCCAATGTTGATGAGGACAAGGGCCTTTTCCTGACAACCCTGGCCGTTGGTTGTTGGGGTCTGTGGGTGGGGGGCTTATCGAAATCTGTGAGCCCCCTTTAATAAGGGGGCCCCCACCTTATGTGAATGAGTATGGGGTACAATGTACCCCTACCCATTCACCTGTGAATAAAATGGTAAAAAAACACAACACACAAGGGTTAAAATAGTTTATCGCTCGTCTCCACCCCCTTTCCTGGCCGGCCGGGTCGTGTGCTCAGATAAGGGTCTGATATGGACCTAGAGGGGGGCCCCCACGCAGTTTTTTCGGCGTAGGGATTCAACTTTAACTCCATACCAGGTGACAGGGCCAGCGACATTTCCTTCGCTGGTCCCAGCTACCTGGAGCCGCGCTCAAAATGAGCTGACTTTTCTCCGGGCAGGAAAAGTCCATTCATTTCAAAAGTACGGCGGACTAGCACACACAGCCGTATTGTCTGCCGGACTAGCACACACACGGCCGTATTGTCCGCCGAAATGCGAGGCCGGCAGAAAGATTGGTGTGCAAAACTACTTTCTTAGTCCGCCAGACTTTTGGGTAAAAAGAGTCCGCCGGAGCCTACACATGGGCGGATTGTCTGGCGGACTTGAGTCCGCCGGACTTTTCCACTGGATTGTTTGATCGTGTGTACGCAGCATTAGATTACCATATTTCTGTGTTTTAAAGGACATACTTCTGGTAAGGGGTTAGTACATATTAAGCTAACATTTGGTGTGGGAATCACAGGTCTGCACTTTAATATTGATTTAATATGAGTGTGATTTCTTTATTCATATGGATTGCAGGGTTAATCTTTACAGTATTACACTAGTTTGAGTAATCTTCTTTTGAGTTACGTATACTGAGAGGAGGAACACCAAGAGATGTTGATCAAGTGACCTACCTGGAATGGAATGATATGTGGTTTTAATTTGAATATTTGGTAAGAGATGGCACAAGTGGCAAGTGGAGCACTTTATCACTGGCGGTGCACTGATGTTGGTATATTCATGTGAGCACAATATAGATATGCTTGTTTTCCATTTATTTATAAAATACTACACTATATGAGTTTCTTTTGGGTTTTACATGTGATGAGTTGAAGATATTTGGGAAGCAAAGGTGAATAAAGGAGAAGACACACAGTTGGTTATTTTGACAGTTTATTTGACCCATTCAAATGCTGTATATAATGATAATGGCCTCCAATAAATTAACAACCTGAAAGGACCAAAAAGCTTCTGTCTTCTGGCAGCTGGGAAGGATGCAGGACAAGGTGCAGTAGTGTTGGAGGTTGTTCCGCCACCACGCCTCCAAAATGCTACTATTGGTTGTGACACACCTCTCTCCTCCACCCCCTCCTCTTCTTCTTAATCCGTGGCCTCGTCCAGTGCTCTGTCCTCAGAACCAGCGGTGCTCCGTAGGCATTCCAGGGGCTACGCAAGTACGCAGGCAAAACGATGCCATGCAGTGCTTGCGCTGGTTTGTTTGGGGGACAGGAGCCACACTGGGGCGGATGTTTTGTCAGCTCTGCAGGGGCAGGCCGAGAGGTGGTTGACGCCATGCCAGCTTAAGCCAGGAATGGTGGTTTGCGACAATGGCACCAACCTCCTCTCCGCCCTCCGACAGGGACAACTGACCCATGTGCCCTGTCTAGCTCACGTCCTTAACCTGGTGGTGCAGCGGTTCTTGGGCAGGTACCCCGGCTTACAGGATGTCCTGAAACAGGCCAGGAAAGTCTGTGTGCATTTCCGCCGATCATTTAATGCCTGTGCTCGGCTGGCCGAGCTCCAAAAGGAGTTGAACCTGCCCAAGAACCGCCTTATATGTGACATGCCCACCAGATGGAACTCAACATTGGCCATGCTGCAGCGGCTGCACACGCAGCAGAGGGCCATCAATGAGTCCCTGTGCGACTACGGCACCAGGACAGGGTCAGGGGAGCTTGGTTTTTTCTCACCACGCCAGTGGGGCATGATCAGGGATGCATGCACTGTCCTGTCACCGTTTGAGGAGGCCACAAGGATGGTGAGCAGTGACAGTGCATGCATCAATGACACTGTACCTCTTGTCCACCTCTTGGAGCATACGCTGTGTGGAATAATGGACAGGGCACTTGAGGCAGAACAGAGGCAGGAAGAGGAGGACTTCCTTGCCTCTCAAGGCCCCCTTTATCCAGACAGTGTTCCTGCTGTGCCACCCATCACACAGGAAGAGGATGAGGAGGAGGAAGAGGAGGAGGAGGATGATTGTGTCAGCATGGAGGTGGAGGCTGGCACTCAGCATCAGCATCAGCAGCAGCAGCAGCAGTCTTGTAGGGATGATTTACAGTCCCAAGAAACACGTGGACTTGTACGTGGCTGGGAGGAGGTAGCTGCGGATCATGTTGTCCTTAGTGACCCAGAGGACTCCGGACCGAATACCTCAGCTAACCTATGCTGCATGGCCTCCCTGATCCTGCAAAGCCTGGCGGAAGGATCCTCGTATTCTTCGGATCAAGGAGAGGGACCATTACTGACTGGCCACTCTCCTTGATCCACGGTACAAGGGTAAGGTTGCCGACCTTATCTTGCCATCGCAGAGGGAGCAGAGAATGAGACATCTCCGGGAGGCCTTGCAGAAAGGTCTGTGCAACGCTTTCTCAGAGACTGGGAGGTTACAAACTCCTGGTCCTGGACAACGTGTTGCTGAGGCATCGGTCAGAAGGAGCGGTGGAGAAGGTGGCCATCTGACTGATGCTTTCAGACAATTTTTTAGTCTGCAGCCCCAAGGTATGATCGGTTCCAGCACCCATCGCCAGCGTCTGATTTACATGGTGCAGGAATACCTAGGGGCAAGGTCAGACTTGGACACCTTTCCCACCGAAAATCCTCTGGCTTACTGGGTCTTGAGGATGGATCACTGGCCAGAGCTTGCACAGTATGCAATTGAGCTACTGGCCTGTCCTGCATCCAGCGTTCTTTCAGAACGCACCTTCAGTGCTGCTGGTGGCTTTGTTACCGATCACAGGGTGCGCCTGTCCACCGAATCAGTTGATCGACTGACCTTCATCAAGATGAATCAGTCTTGGATCACCCACAGCTACCAAGCACCTGAAGCTGATGTAACCGAAGAATTTTTTTTGAAATACCACATCCCTTCAAGACTGCCTATGCTGATGCTGAGTGACTGTCCTGTTATGTTGATTGTCTATCCTCTTCCTCCTCCGCTGATATGTTGGAAGAACATTTCTGGTTCTGGTTGATGCCATCAGCCCAATTTTTCTGCCCCTGTTTAACAGGGGCGTTTAAGTACAATTTTTGATGCAATGCTTTGCAGCAGGGCTAATTCCTGCAATCAAACAAGAGTATATGGGAGAGGTTGCAGTTTGGTGGCACCAGCACCAGTGCCTAAGGCCCAATTTTTCTGCCCCTGTTTAACAGGGGCGTTTAAGTACAATTTTTGATGCAATGCTTTGCAGCAGGGCTAATTCCTGCAATAAAACTAGAGTATATGGCAGAGGTTGCAGTGTGGTGGCACCAGCACCAGTGCCTAAGGCCCAATTTTTCTGCCCCTGTTTAACAGGGGCGTTTAATTACAATTTTTGATGCAATGCTTTGCAGCAGGGCTAATTCCTGCATTAAAACTAGAGTATATGGCAGAGGTTGCAGTGTGGTGGCACCAGCACCAGTGCTTAAGGCCCAATTTTTCTGCCCCTGTTTAACAGGGGCGTTTAAGTACAATTTTTGATGCAATGCTTTGCAGCAGGGCTAATTCCTGCAATAAAACTAGAGTATATGGAAGAGGTTGCAGTGTGGTGGCACCAGCAGCAGTGCCTAAGGCCAAATTTTTCTGCCCCTGTTTAACAGGGGCGTTTAAGTACAATTTTTGATGCAATGCTTTGCAGCAGGGCTAATTCCTGCAATAAAACTAGAGTATATGGCAGAGGTTGCAGTGTGGTGGCACCAGCACCAGTGCCTAAGGCCCAATTTTTCTGCCCCTGTTTAACAGGGGCGTTTAAGTACAATTTTTGATGCAATGCTTTGCAGCAGGGCTAATTCCTGCAATAAAACTAGAGTATATGGAAGAGGTTGCAGTGTGGTGGCACCAGCAGCAGTGCCTAAGGCCAAATTTTTCTGCCCCTGTTTAACAGGGACATGTAATTACAATTCTTGATATAATATTTCACAGGAGGGCCCCTTCCTGTGCCCACCCAGAGTAACGGTGAGGACTTATAGTGTTGTGGCACCAGCACCACAACCACCAAAGGTCAATTTTTCTACCACTGTTCAACAATGGCATGTAATTACAATTCTTGATATAATCGTTCACAGCAGGGCGCTCCAGCGCCCACCAAGAGTCACTTTGAGGGCTTACAATGTTGTGGCAAAACCAACACCTTGTTCCGCCATTTCTGCAGAGCATATAGGGCAGGCCCCTACTTTCAAACATCCAATTTACAAACATCTCCTACTTGCAAACAGAAGGAGACAATAGCAAGTGAGATGAAAAAAGATGGACGACAAAACAAATTATACAGGGGTGATAACCCTTCCCTATGTTTTCCAAAAAGCTTAAAAATAGTTTTTTTGACTGGAGCTACACTTTAAAAATGTACCAGTTGAAAATTACAAACAGATTCAACTTAACACAACAAAACTACACAGTCCCTGTCTTGTTTGCACCGCCTGTATACTGCTGTTCTGAGTATATAGGGCCTAGGGGGCCACACGCATTTCCTTTTTTTAATATGGGTACGGGGTTCCCCTTAATATGCGTACAAGACCTAAAGGGGCTGGTAATGGGCAGGGAGGGCTACCCATGCCATTTTTCTCAATGATTTTCAACCATATTGCAGGAACCAGATATAACATTAAAACCGCAAGCAGTTTTAAATTGTGTTATTTCCGTTTAATGTCATTTTGTGCAGGGACTGTTCTAAACACGGGAAACACGTGGCACTTCACAGGCATACTACAGACACCCCCCAGGCACCATATTTAAAGGAATATTTCACTTTTTTTTTCACTTTAATCGTCATTAAAATCAGTGCTCCCGCCAAAACGGCCATTTTTAAAAACATTTTAGGCATTGACCCATGTCCCCTGGGGCAGGAGCCAGGTCCTCAAACCCTTTTTAGGACAGTATCTTGCATATTAGCTGTTAAAATTAGCACTTTTCATTTCGAACGTTCGAGTCCCATAGACTTCAATGGGGTTCTAACGTTCGTTCGAATTTGGGGTCCGTTCGAAAAGTTCTAGTGCGAACCGAACCGGGGGGGGTGTTCGGCTCATCCCTAATTCCCACACTCCTGCCACCTTTATATGTGCTAAACACCCTAAACACCCTACCAAAATGGATCCTTTAACGCACAGGATATGGTAATCTAAGCCCCTCTCCTGGTCTTCTCAGAATTCAGCCTCTCCATAGAAATAATAGTTAAAGGACGTGGAGAAGCCAAAAAGAGCTCATCTGATCTTGCTTGCTGAAGTGATCTTTGTCAAAAGAATATGGAGTCCAATAATATACCATATTCCTTTGACAATGTCTACCGTGGAAACATTTCAGGAAGTGACATCAGATGCTGGAACTGGAAGCACCCAGGCAGCCATTTTGTACGTTAGATGTCTGTATACCTTCTTACATGTAAGCATATTGGTGTTGAATAAAACAGTTTTTATGGGATTTTCTGCACTATGAGCTCATTTTGCTTTCTCCATGTCCTTTAACTATTAATCTATGTGGAGGCTGAATACTGTAAAGACCGGGAGAGAGGCTTAGATTACCATATCCTGTGCCTTAAAGGATCCATTTTGGTAAGATATTTAGCTGGTATTAATGTTGAGCACTCAGAAGGTTGGCACGTATCAGACTATCCGGCGAACTTAGTCTGGTGGACTGTCCGCCGGACTTTCCGAACGAGCTACCTGCCCACACATGGTACTTTTGCGGTGGACTAGGTACGGCGGACTGAGTCCGCTGGACTATCCGCCGTACTTTTTAAATTAACGTACTCTTCCACACACGCGGAGGAAAATCCGTTCATTTTGAGAGCGGCTCCAGGTAGCCAGGACCAGCGAAGGAGGCATCGCTGGCCCCGTCACCTGGTATAGAGTTAAAGGGGAATCCCTACGCCAAAAAAACGGCGTGGGGGTCCCCTTCTAGGTCAATATCAGACCCATATCGGAGCACGCTACCCGGCCGGCCAGGAAAGGGGGTGGGGACGAGCGCCAATGTTGATGAGGACAAGGGCCTTTTCCTGACAACCCTGGCCGTTGGTTGTTGGGGTCTGTGGGTGGGGGGCTTATCGAAATCTGTGAGCCCCCTTTAATAAGGGGGCCCCCACCTTATGTGAATGAGTATGGGGTACAATGTACCCCTACCCATTCACCTGTGAATAAAATGGTAAAAAAACACAACACACAAGGGTTAAAATAGTTTATCGCTCGTCTCCACCCCCTTTCCTGGCCGGCCGGGTCGTGTGCTCAGATAAGGGTCTGATATGGACCTAGAGGGGGGCCCCCACGCAGTTTTTTCGGCGTAGGGATTCAACTTTAACTCCATACCAGGTGACAGGGCCAGCGACATTTCCTTCGCTGGTCCCAGCTACCTGGAGCCGCGCTCAAAATGAGCTGACTTTTCTCCGGGCAGGAAAAGTCCATTCATTTCAAAAGTACGGCGGACTAGCACACACAGCCGTATTGTCTGCCGGACTAGCACACACACGGCCGTATTGTCCGCCGAAATGCGAGGCCGGCAGAAAGATTGGTGTGCAAAACTACTTTCTTAGTCCGCCAGACTTTTGGGTAAAAAGAGTCCGCCGGAGCCTACACATGGGCGGATTGTCTGGCGGACTTGAGTCCGCCGGACTTTTCCACTGGATTGTTTGATCGTGTGTACGCAGCATTAGATTACCATATTTCTGTGTTTTAAAGGACATACTTCTGGTAAGGGGTTAGTACATATTAAGCTAACATTTGGTGTGGGAATCACAGGTCTGCACTTTAATATTGATTTAATATGAGTGTGATTTCTTTATTCATATGGATTGCAGGGTTAATCTTTACAGTATTACACTAGTTTGAGTAATCTTCTTTTGAGTTACGTATACTGAGAGGAGGAACACCAAGAGATGTTGATCAAGTGACCTACCTGGAATGGAATGATATGTGGTTTTAATTTGAATATTTGGTAAGAGATGGCACAAGTGGCAAGTGGAGCACTTTATCACTGGCGGTGCACTGATGTTGGTATATTCATGTGAGCACAATATAGATATGCTTGTTTTCCATTTATTTATAAAATACTACACTATATGAGTTTCTTTTGGGTTTTACATGTGATGAGTTGAAGATATTTGGGAAGCAAAGGTGAATAAAGGAGAAGACACACAGTTGGTTATTTTGACAGTTTATTTGACCCATTCAAATGCTGTATATAATGATAATGGCCTCCAATAAATTAACAACCTGAAAGGACCAAAAAGCTTCTGTCTTCTGGCAGCTGGGAAGGATGCAGGACAAGGTGCAGTAGTGTTGGAGGTTGTTCCGCCACCACGCCTCCAAAATGCTACTATTGGTTGTGACACACCTCTCTCCTCCACCCCCTCCTCTTCTTCTTAATCCGTGGCCTCGTCCAGTGCTCTGTCCTCAGAACCAGCGGTGTTCCGTAGGCATTCCAGGGGCTACGCAAGTACGCAGGCAAAACGATGCCATGCAGTGCTTGCGCTGGTTTGTTTGGGGGACAGGAGCCACACTGGGGCGGATGTTTTGTCAGCTCTGCAGGGGCAGGCCGAGAGGTGGTTGACGCCATGCCAGCTTAAGCCAGGAATGGTGGTTTGCGACAATGGCACCAACCTCCTCTCCGCCCTCCGACAGGGACAACTGACCCATGTGCCCTGTGTAGCTCACGTCCTTAACCTGGTGGTGCAGCGGTTCTTGGGCAGGTACCCCGGCTTACAGGATGTCCTGAAACAGGCCAGGAAAGTCTGTGTGCATTTCCGCCGATCATTTAATGCCTGTGCTCGGCTGGCCGAGCTCCAAAAGGAGTTGAACCTGCCCAAGAACCGCCTTATATGTGACATGCCCACCAGATGGAACTCAACATTGGCCATGCTGCAGCGGCTGCACACGCAGCAGAGGGCCATCAATGAGTCCCTGTGCGACTACGGCACCAGGACAGGGTCAGGGGAGCTTGGTTTTTTCTCACCACGCCAGTGGGGCATGATCAGGGATGCATGCACTGTCCTGTCACCGTTTGAGGAGGCCACAAGGATGGTGAGCAGTGACAGTGCATGCATCAATGACACTGTACCTCTTGTCCACCTCTTGGAGCATACGCTGTGTGGAATAATGGACAGGGCACTTGAGGCAGAACAGAGGCAGGAAGAGGAGGACTTCCTTGCCTCTCAAGGCCCCCTTTATCCAGACAGTGTTCCTGCTGTGCCACCCATCACACAGGAAGAGGATGAGGAGGAGGAAGAGGAGGAGGAGGATGATTGTGTCAGCATGGAGGTGGAGGCTGGCACTCAGCATCAGCATCAGCAGCAGCAGCAGCAGTCTTGTAGGGATGATTTACAGTCCCAAGAAACACGTGGACTTGTACGTGGCTGGGAGGAGGTAGCTGCGGATCATGTTGTCCTTAGTGACCCAGAGGACTCCGGACCGAATACCTCAGCTAACCTATGCTGCATGGCCTCCCTGATCCTGCAAAGCCTGGCGGAAGGATCCTCGTATTCTTCGGATCAAGGAGAGGGACCATTACTGACTGGCCACTCTCCTTGATCCACGGTACAAGGGTAAGGTTGCCGACCTTATCTTGCCATCGCAGAGGGAGCAGAGAATGAGACATCTCCGGGAGGCCTTGCAGAAAGGTCTGTGCAACGCTTTCTCAGAGACTGGGAGGTTACAAACTCCTGGTCCTGGACAACGTGTTGCTGAGGCATCGGTCAGAAGGAGCGGTGGAGAAGGTGGCCATCTGACTGATGCTTTCAGACAATTTTTTAGTCTGCAGCCCCAAGGTATGATCGGTTCCAGCACCCATCGCCAGCGTCTGATTTACATGGTGCAGGAATACCTAGGGGCAAGGTCAGACTTGGACACCTTTCCCACCGAAAATCCTCTGGCTTACTGGGTCTTGAGGATGGATCACTGGCCAGAGCTTGCACAGTATGCAATTGAGCTACTGGCCTGTCCTGCATCCAGCGTTCTTTCAGAACGCACCTTCAGTGCTGCTGGTGGCTTTGTTACCGATCACAGGGTGCGCCTGTCCACCGAATCAGTTGATCGACTGACCTTCATCAAGATGAATCAGTCTTGGATCACCCACAGCTACCAAGCACCTGAAGCTGATGTAACCGAAGACTTTTTTTGAAATACCACATCCCTTCAAGACTGCCTATGCTGATGCTGAGTGACTGTCCTGTTATGTTGATTGTCTATCCTCTTCCTCCTCCGCTGATATGTTGGAAGAACATTTCTGGTTCTGGTTGATGCCATCAGCCCAATTTTTCTGCCCCTGTTTAACAGGGGCGTTTAAGTACAATTTTTGATGCAATGCTTTGCAGCAGGGCTAATTCCTGCAATCAAACAAGAGTATATGGGAGAGGTTGCAGTTTGGTGGCACCAGCACCAGTGCCTAAGGCCCAATTTTTCTGCCCCTGTTTAACAGGGGCGTTTAAGTACAATTTTTGATGCAATGCTTTGCAGCAGGGCTAATTCCTGCAATAAAACTAGAGTATATGGCAGAGGTTGCAGTGTGGTGGCACCAGCACCAGTGCCTAAGGCCCAATTTTTCTGCCCCTGTTTAACAGGGGCGTTTAATTACAATTTTTGATGCAATGCTTTGCAGCAGGGCTAATTCCTGCATTAAAACTAGAGTATATGGCAGAGGTTGCAGTGTGGTGGCACCAGCACCAGTGCTTAAGGCCCAATTTTTCTGCCCCTGTTTAACAGGGGCGTTTAAGTACAATTTTTGATGCAATGCTTTGCAGCAGGGCTAATTCCTGCAATAAAACTAGAGTATATGGAAGAGGTTGCAGTGTGGTGGCACCAGCAGCAGTGCCTAAGGCCAAATTTTTCTGCCCCTGTTTAACAGGGGCGTTTAAGTACAATTTTTGATGCAATGCTTTGCAGCAGGGCTAATTCCTGCAATAAAACTAGAGTATATGGAAGAGGTTGCAGTGTGGTGGCACCAGCACCAGTGCCTAAGGCCAAATTTTTCTGCCCCTGTTTAACAGGGACATGTAATTACAATTCTTGATATAATATTTCACAGGAGGGCCCCTTCCTGTGCCCACCCAGAGTAACGGTGAGGACTTATAGTGTTGTGGCACCAGCACCACAACCACCAAAGGTCAATTTTTCTACCACTGTTCAACAATGGCATGTAATTACAATTCTTGATATAATCGTTCACAGCAGGGCGCTCCAGCGCCCACCAAGAGTCACTTTGAGGGCTTACAATGTTGTGGCAAAACCAACACCTTGTTCCGCCATTTCTGCAGAGCATATAGGGCAGGCCCCTACTTTCAAACATCCAATTTACAAACATCTCCTACTTGCAAACGGAAGGAGACAATAGCAAGTGAGATGAAAAAAGATGGACGACAAAACAAATTATACAGGGGTGATAACCCTTCCCTATGTTTTCCAAAAAGCTTAAAAATAGTTTTTTTGACTGGAGCTACACTTTAAAAATGTACCAGTTGAAAATTACAAACAGATTCAACTTAACACAACAAAACTACACAGTCCCTGTCTTGTTTGCACCGCCTGTATACTGCTGTTCTGAGTATATAGGGCCTGGGGGCCACACGCATTTCCTTTTTTTAATATGGGTACGGGGTTCCCCTTAATATGCGTACAAGACCTAAAGGGGCTGGTAATGGGCAGGGAGGGCTACCCATGCCATTTTTCTCAATGATTTTCAACCATATTGCAGGAACCAGATATAACATTAAAACCGCAAGCAGTTTTAAATTGTGTTATTTCCGTTTAATGTCATTTTGTGCAGGGACTGTTCTAAACACGGGAAACACGTGGCACTTCACAGGCATACTACAGACACCCCCCAGGCACCATATTTAAAGGAATATTTCACTTTTTTTTTCACTTTAATCGTCATTAAAATCAGTGCTCCCGCCAAAACGGCCATTTTTAAAAACATTTTAGGCATTGACCCATGTCCCCTGGGGCAGGAGCCAGGTCCTCAAACCCTTTTTAGGACAGTATCTTGCATATTAGCTGTTAAAATTAGCACTTTTCATTTCGAACGTTCGAGTCCCATAGACTTCAATGGGGTTCTAACGTTCGTTCGAATTTGGGGTCCGTTCGAAAAGTTCTAGTGCGAACCGAACCGGGGGGGGTGTTCGGCTCATCCCTAATTCCCACACTCCTGCCACCTTTATATGTGCTAAACACCCTAAACACCCTACCAAAATGGATCCTTTAACGCACAGGATATGGTAATCTAAGCCCCTCTCCTGGTCTTCTCAGAATTCAGCCTCTCCATAGAAATAATAGTTAAAGGACGTGGAGAAGCCAAAAAGAGCTCATCTGATCTTGCTTGCTGAAGTGATCTTTGTCAAAAGAATATGGAGTCCAATAATATACCATATTCCTTTGACAATGTCTACCGTGGAAACATTTCAGGAAGTGACATCAGATGCTGGAACTGGAAGCACCCAGGCAGCCATTTTGTATGTTAGATGTCTGTATACCTTCTTACATGTAAGCATATTGGTGTTGAATAAAACAGTTTTTATGGGATTTTCTGCACTATGAGCTCATTTTGCTTACTCCATGTCCTTTAACTATTAATCTATGTGGAGGCTGAATACTGTAAAGACCGGGAGAGAGGCTTAGATTACCATATCCTGTGCCTTAAAGGATCCATTTTGGTAAGATATTTAGCTGGTATTAATGTTGAGCACTCAGAAGGTTGGCACGTATCAGACTATCCGGCGAACTTAGTCTGGTGGACTGTCCGCCGGACTTTCCGAACGAGCTACCTGCCCACACATGGTACTTTTGCGGTGGACTAGGTACGGCGGACTAAGTCCGCTGGACTATCCGCCGTACTTTTTAAATTAACGTACTCTTCCACACACGCGGAGGAAAATCCGTTCATTTTGAGAGCGGCTCCAGGTAGCCAGGACCAGCGAAGGAGGCATCGCTGGCCCCGTCACCTGGTATAGAGTTAAAGGGGAATCCCTACGCCAAAAAAACGGCGTGGGGATCCCCTTCTAGGTCAATATCAGACCCTTATCGGAGCACGCTACCCGGCCGGCCAGGAAAGGGGGTGGGGACGAGCGGGTGCCTTGTCCCAATGTTGATGAGGACAAGGGCCTTTTCCTGACAACCCTGGCCGTTGGTTGTTGGGGTCTGTGGGCGGGGGGCTTATCGAAATCTGTGAGCCCCCTTTAATAAGGGGGCCCCCACCTTATGTGAATGAGTATGGGGTACAATGTACCCCTACCCATTCACCTGTGAATAAAATGGTAAAAAAACACAACACACAAGGGTTAAAATAGTTTATCGCTCGTCTCCACCCCCTTTCCTGGCCGGCCGGGTCGTGTGCTCAGATAAGGGTCTGATATGGACCTAGAGGGGGGCCCCCACACCGTTTTTTCGGCGTAGGGATTCAACTTTAACTCCATACCAGGTGACAGGGCCAGCGACATTTCCTTCGCTGGTCCCAGCTACCTGGAGCCGCGCTCAAAATGAGCGGACTTTTCTCCGGGCAGGAAAAGTCCATTCATTTCAAAAGTACGGCGGACTAGCACACACAGCCGTATTGTCTGCCGGACTAGCACACACACGGCCGTATTGTCCGCCGAAATGCGAGGCCGGCAGAAAGATTGGTGTGCAAAACTACTTTCTTAGTCCGCCAGACTTTTGGGTAAAAAGAGTCCGCCGGAGCCTACACATGGGCGGATTGTCTGGCGGACTTGAGTCCGCCGGACTTTTCCACTGGATTGTTTGATCGTGTGTACGCAGCATTAGATTACCATATTTCTGTGTTTTAAAGGACATACTTCTGGTAAGGGGTTAGTACATATTAAGCTAACATTTGGTGTGGGAATCACAGGTCTGCACTTTAATATTGATTTAATATGAGTGTGATTTCTTTATTCATATGGATTGCAGGGTTAATCTTTACAGTATTACACTAGTTTGAGTAATCTTCTTTTGAGTTACGTATACTGAGAGGAGGAACACCAAGAGATGTTGATCAAGTGACCTACCTGGAATGGAATGATATGTGGTTTTAATTTGAATATTTGGTAAGAGATGGCACAAGTGGCAAGTGGAGCACTTTATCACTGGCGGTGCACTGATGTTGGTATATTCATGTGAGCACAATATAGATATGCTTGTTTTCAATTTATTTATAAAATACTACACTATATGAGTTTCTTTTGGGTTTTACATGTGATGAGTTGAAGATATTTGGGAAGCAAAGGTGAATAAAGGAGAAGACACACAGTTGGTTATTTTGACAGTTTATTTGACCCATTCAAATGCTGTATATAATGATAATGGCCTCCAATAAATTAACAACCTGAAAGGACCAAAAAGCTTTGTCATTTTCAGAGAAGTGTGCAGATGAATGAACCAGACACCCACACAAAAGTGAAGGTTAGAAAGGAAAGGAAGAAATTCATTACAAAAAGAAACATAGAGAGAGGGAGAAGGGAAGGAGAGGGATATGGGCGAAAGAGGGAAAGGGGGAAGACTATATATGCACAGCTACTCATACAACTGGGGGGGGGGGGGTTAAGGGTGAGAAAGCATAAATCAGCAAAGTGTATACTCACAAAGGAGCATTAGTATAAGGCATAAACAATTGAGCAGATACGCTGTTCTGAATATCAACAAGCCAGGACCTGACATCGAATGGATTGAACAATACCTCAAGATGACTGGAGCATTTCAAGGGAGAACCCCTTTCTTCAGAGCCTAAGCAGGAAATGGCTTCCCTCACATGGTCCCCTCTATATATGTGTCTGCGCAACTCAATCACTGTTCACGCCCACCCACATAGGTCACGCCCACCCACATTGATAGGCCCTCCTTGGCTTTACCCAATCAATAGCATGAATTGTCATACGGGCTTCATATGAAACAGTATACTTTACCCAATGATGGAATAAATAATATACAGGAACCTGGCCAAAGGGGGTGCATATGAAGGCATAGTGACCTCCCATAGGGAAGTCATCAGGCACATAATAGACCTGCACCTCCCCCACACTTATCCCATGCTTGTAGCAGAGTAAAAAGGAGAATTGGGGGGGGAACCTTACCAGACATGATAAAGCCCCCCACCACAGCCCCCCAGTTGATGGAACGCATGCCACTCTGATATCCAGGAAGTAGAGGTGTACCTGCGTTCCACCCGCAACTTCCTGCCAGCCTCAGTGACACTTGCGTTTCCGTACATGTGAGTGATGGAACTGCGTGCACAGAGGACGCGGCCCGGAAGTGCAGGTGTGTTTGCGTTCCATCCGCCACTTCCGGCCATTGATGAGCTACGTCCACCCAAAGCAATACATTAGTATATGTTAAGGTGTATACATATAGGTTCAAATGTACACGCCCACACTTACTACTTGCTCAGGCCTACCCCATCAACTGACCCAATGCTGAACTGCAACGTTCCTTCAACTGTTAAGAAGGGGACTGAATGCTGCAAGGCAGTTAAGACGCGAAACACATATAAAGAGTACGCAACATGTATAAAAAGATATATATATATATATATATATATATATATATATATATATATATATATATATATATATATATATATAAAACAATAATAATACAATATACGCCACGCCAGCTAAGCCAGGATTGGTAGTTCGCGACAATGGCACCAATCTCCTCTCTGCCCTCCGACAGGGACAACTGACCCATGTGCCCTGTGTGGCTCATGTCCTTAACCTGGTGGTGCAGCGGTTCTTGGGCAGGTACCCGGGCTTACAGGATGTCCTGAAGCAGGCCAGGAAAGTCTGTGTGCATTTCCGCAGATCATTTAATGCCTGTGCTCGGCTAGCTGAGCTCCAAAAGCAGTTGAACCTGCCCAAGAACCGCCTTATATGTGACATGCCCACCAGGTGGAACTCAACGTTGGCCATGCTGCAGCGGCTGCACACGCAGCAGAGGGCCATCAATGAGTACCTATGCGACTACAGCACCAGGACAGGGTCAGAGGAGCTCGGTTTTTTCTCACCAGTGGGGCATGATCAGGGATGCATGCACTGTCCTGTCACCATTTGAGGAGGCCACAAGGATGGAGAGCAGTGACAGTGCATGCATCAGTGACACTGTACCTCTTGTCCACCTGTTGGAGCATACGCTGCGTGGAATAATGGACAGGGCACTTGAAGCAGAACAGAGGCAGGAAGAGGAGGACTTCCTTGCCTCTCAAGGCCCCCTTTATCCAGATAGTGTTCCTGCTGTCCCACCCATCACACAGGAAGAGAAGGAGGAGGAGGATGATTGTGTCAGCATGGTGGTGGAGCCTGGCACTCAGCATCAGCAGCAGCAGTCTTGTAGGGATGATTTACAGTCATAAGAAACCCGTGGACTTGTACATGGCTGGGAGGAGGTAGCTGCGGATCATGTTGTCCTTAGTGACCCAGAGGACCGAATGCCTCAGCTAACCTATGCTGCATGGCCTCCCTGATCCTGCAAAGCCTGCGGAAGGATCCTCGTATTCTTCGGATCAAGGAGAGGGACCATTACTGGCTGGCCACTTTCCTTGATCCACGGTACAAGGGTAAGGTTGCGGACCTTATCTTGCCGTTGCAGAGGGAGCAGAGGATGAGACATTTCTGGGAGGCCTTGCTTAAAGGTCTGTGCAACACATTCCCAGAGACTGGGAGGTTGCAAACTGCTGGTCCTGGACAACTTGTTGTTTAGGCATCGGTCAGAAGGAGCGGTGGAGAAGGTGGCCGTCTGACCGATGCATTCAGAAATTTTTTTAGTCAGCAGCGCCAAGGTAGGATCAGTTCCAGCAACCATCGCCAGTGTCTGATTTACATGGTGCAGCAATACCTAGGGGCAAGGTCAGACTTGGACACCTTTCCCACCGTAAATCCTCTGGCTTACTGGGTCTTGAGGATGGATCACTGGCCAGAGCTTGCACAGTATGCAATTGAGCTACTGGCCTTTTCTGCATCCAGCGTTCTTTCGGAACGCACCTTCAGTGCTACTGGTGGCTTTGTATTCGATCACAGGGTGTACCCGTCCACTAACTCGGTTGATCGACTGACCTTCATAAAGATGAATCAGTCTTGGATCACCACCAGCTACCAAGCACCTGAAGCTGATGTAACCGAATAATTTTTTTTTTTAAATATCACATCCCTTCAAGACTGCCTATGCTGATGCTGAGTGACTGTCCTGTTATGCTGACTGTCTATCCTTTCCCTCCTCCGCTGATATCTTTGAAGAACATTTTTGTATCTGGGTGATGCCATGCTTTGCAGCAGGGCTCATTCCTGCACTACAACTAGAGTATATGGGAGAGGTTGCAGTGTCAGGGCACCAGCACCAGTGCCACCAGCCCAGTTTTTCAGCCCCTGTTTAACAGGGGCATTTAATTACAATTTTTGATGCAATGCTTTGCAGCAGGGCTCATTCCTGCACCACAACTAGAGTATATGGGAGAGGTTGCAGTGTCATGGCACCAGCACCAGTGCCACTAGCCCAATTTTTCAGCCTCTGTTTAACAGAGGCGTGTAATTTAAATTTTTGATGCAATGCTTTGCAGCAGGGCTCATTCCTGCACTACAAATAGAGTATATGGGAGAGGTTGCAGTGTCGTGGCACCAGCACCAGTGCCACCAGCCCAATTTTTCAGCCGCATGCAATTACAATTCTTGATATAATATTTCACAGCAGGGCCCGTTCCTGCGCCCACCGAGAGTAACTTTGAGGACTTACAGTGTCGTGGCACCAGCACCACTACCACCACCACAACCACCAAAGGCCCTATTTTTCTACCACTGTTCAACAATGGCATGTAATTACAATGCTTGATATAATTGTTCACAGCAGGGCTCTCCAGCGCCTACCAAGAGTCACTTTGAGGGCTTACAGTGTTGTGGCAACACCAACACCTTAGGCGCAAATTTCTGTAGAGCATATAGGGCAGGCCCCTACTTTCAAATATCCAACTTACAAACGGAAGGAGACAACAGGAAGTGAGATGAAAAAAGACGGACGGCAAAACAAATTATACAGGGGATATAACTCTTCCCTATGTTTTCCAAAAAGCTTAAAAATAGATTTTTTGACTGGAGCTACACTTTAAAAATGTACCAGTTCAAAATTACAAACAGATTCTACTTAACACAACAAATCTACACAGTCCCTGTCTTGTTTGCACTGCCTGTATACTCCTGTTCTGAGTATATAGGGTCTGGGGGCCCCACCCCTTTCCTTTTTTTACTATGGGTAAGGGGTTCCCCTTAATATCCGCACAAGACCCAAAGGGGCTGGTAATGGGCAGGGGCCCTACCTATGCCATTTTTCTCAATGATTTTCATCCATATTGCAGGAACCAGATATTACATTAAAACCGCAAGCAGTTTTAAATTACTTTTTTTCTGTTAAATTTCATTTTGTGCAGGGACTATTCTAAATGCGGGAAACATGTGCCACTTCACAGGCATACTATAGACACCCCCCAGGCATGATATTTAAAGGAATATTTCAAATTTTTTCCACTTTAACCGTCATTAAAATCAATGCTCCCGCAAAAACGGCCACTTTTAAAAACATTTAGGCATTGACCCATGTCCCCTGGGGCAGGAGCCAGGTCCCCAAACCCTTTTTAGAACATTATCTTTCCTATTAGCCATTAAAATTAGCACCCTTTATTTCGAATGTTCGAGTCCCATAGACTTCTATGGGGTTCTAAATTTCGCAAAAATTTTCGGTCCGTTCGAAAGTTATGGTGCGGACTTGACCGGGGGGGGGGGTGTTCGGCTCATCCCTAATTATAATTATAAGAGGTTTAATAGTATTGTGATGTTGATGGTGGTTTCGGCAACATATGAGTTCCTCTATGTGGGCGTGGGGAATAATAACTGGATGTTGGATGGTGGAATCATCGCCAAGATGGAGTTCTACAGGAGTCTCCAGAGTGGTGGCTTGGGATTGCCACCTCCGGAAGAGAATGTGGAAGGACTCCTGTTTGTGTTTGTTGCTGATGACGCATTTGGTCTGGGTGAACATCTGATGCGGCCATTCCCGATGAGGACCCTCAACCCGGGGAGAGGGTTTTTAATTACCGCCTGGCCAGAGCCTGAAGAGTGGTGGAGAATGCTTTCAGGATAATGGGCAGCCGGTTCCAAAAATGTCTCACTCCAATTAATATGGCGGAATATAAACTCAATCAAATAATCCTTTCTTGCTGTATTCTCCACAACGATTTAAGTAGAAATTCTTAGAACTAGGTTGCCTCAGTTGTACCTGAGGCTGGACTTATTAATGAACAAACTCTGACGGCGCTTGAAACTGGCTGTCCTGGCTTGCCCCCCCAAAGCGACTGCGAGGTCCGTATAAAATACATGGAATACTTTGCGGGGGGGGGGGCATTGAAACAGGACTAATATTTGCTTTGATTTACTGCTTAGGTTTCTTTTAGCTGTCTCCTAGGTTATCTAATGGTCTTTTCTTTTTGGCCCTTTTCTTCAATAGTGCAAATGAAATTTATTGATACATGAGGTAACAATCTCTTCTTCTGCAAATTATTATGTTTTGGGTCTGCTACACACACACACACACACCTTGTTTGTGTTGTTAATTTATGTAATTCATTACTGATAAAAATATTCCTCATTTTCAACACCATGACTGAAATTTGGGGAGTCATGAAAATGGTGTGATTGTTGCAAATTATAAACCACTGTGGGTGTTATTTACTAAAGGCAAATCCACTTTGCACTACAAGTGCACTGCAAAAGTGGACTTGAAACTGCACTGGAAGTGGACTTGTAGTGCAAAGTGGATTTGCCTTTAGTAAAAAAAAAACATTGTCGCTGTAAACACCAACGTCAACTACTTCAACTACTCCAAAAACTGCTTTTGAGCATTGAAAGAAGAAGCCACACATTGTTGAGTAGAAACATTTTTACTCAAAGCACAATCACGTGTGCATTTATAAAAGTTTTTTTGACCACACCAACATCTTTGGAGTATAACATTATTTTTTGTCACATTAATTAGAAATAGCTTTTTTAGGTTAAACAGACATGTTTCAAAACATAACATACAAAACTCAGGAACTTACAAAGTTCAACTTTGATAAAGTGAAGGCAATATCAGACATTAGTATGTCAAAACTGTGTTGATATTGCCTTCATCAGATGGGGTGATGTCACCCCTGTAAAAGCCAAATTTTGAAGATGCACACAAATTGGGATTCAAACTGGGGAATTCCCTCCTAATCCAATACCTAAGGTCAACATGTGCTAGCTCCCATCATGTGGGATAAATGGACGTGTTTTGGGAGTGCAACGCCTTCCTCTCAGCTACTTTAGTTGGGAGGAAGGGGTTGCACCCACAAAATGCATACATTGATGTCCCGTGATGGCAGATAGCACATGTTGACACACTGCGTGCATCTTCAAAATTTGGTTTATAAAATATTTTAAAACTTGTTTTTAAAAATAGACGATAAAAAAAGTTTTACATTTTTGTGTGTTTTAGTTTCTCCTTAAAACATCAATGATGTTCTTAATTTTTTGTTGAACATCGTTGATGTTTTGCTTTAGATTTTCTAAATCGCAATTGCACCCCATTATCTCCCCAATGAGGAACTGAGCACTTTCACTGGGGAAATGAAATTCTTCTTCCACAACATCCACATCATCTAAAAAAAAAAAAAAAAACACACCATGTATTATAAATATGCAGGAACAGATCTTACCTGAAGCTGTGGTCTCAAACACTCACCTGTTGTGGTGACAATTTCACCCACTTCAAAAACATCTCTTTTTAAAGGTGGGGGGTCCCTGGTGTCCTCAGATAATGTGAATAAAAAAAGGTATACTTAGCATACATATTTGAAGGCAGAAATAGGAATATGAAACATTGCTTGGAAGAAGTGTCGTACACTTCTCTGTTTTGGCAGTTCCAAGCTGAAGACATTTTTATTTCCTTTCTAAAGCTGGAATACTTCCCTTTTTTGGACAAGTTTCACACATTGAGACACCCCAAGTATCCACTGGAGCACCTGTGTGGGACACCCTAAAAAGTTTGTTCTGGTGTCCCGCACTAGTGCTCCTGCATCCAGATGTGTAAACAGCTGCTGAGTGTCCTCTCCTCACACTGAATAAGGTTTACATTTCATTCTAGTTACAAACCAATCTAGACAACAAACTTCTTTTAATTGAAACAAAAAATACTAAAGCGCAAAAATGGATAATCAGTGGAACGTGCCTAAATGAAAACAGCTGCAAACACTTAAACGTGGTCAGTCACCAAGATAAATAAATAAAATATTATATAATAGTGTAGCACTAAGATCAATATTCCACCTAAAAACCTAAAGTGCAATGTGCAAAGTGTGCAAACCAGCTAAATACAACAAAGTGACCCTGAGGGGAGAAAAAAACCCCCACAAACTGTCTCCCCACCACTTTAGAATATATTTGTGATTCCAACAAACAATAATGCCACGTACACACGGTCGAACTGTTTGACGTACTTAGTCCGTCATACAATCCGACGTACAATCCGGCATACTTTCCACTGAACGGACTTGACCACACACGGATTCCCAAACAGTCCGACGAAAGCTTGCGCGATGACGTACAGCACGTACGACGGGACTAGAAATAGGAAGTCCAAGACAGAGCAAAGCCCTGTAAATCCTTTCTGGGCATGCACCATTCTTAGTCCGTCGGACTAGCATACTGACGACCGTATTGTCCGCTGAAACCAAAGTACGACGGACAGATTTTTGGAAAAACCGAAATTCTTAGTACTCCGGACTGCACGCTGAAAAAGTCAGCTGAAGCCCACACACGAGCAGATTGTCTGCTGAAATGTGTTTCAACGGACTAAGTACGTCAAACAGTTCGACCGTGTGTACGCGGCATAACACTAGCTAATGTGACAAATTAATATATCTAAAGCAAAAAGCCAAATAATACCATGGCAACATAAGTGGCACTAAAGTGCAATGTGCAATCCGTGTAGATAAATAAAGTAAAAAAAAACACAGAGGGAGAAAAAAAATGGCAGAAATACACTAGGCACTAATGATATAAAAAGATGCATCAATCATTGCATGACAAAAATAAATATCAAAGACAATGTGTCAGTCAGTATAAGATAAATACACCAACGTTGATAAAAATGTAGCTGATGAAAGAAAATATGTAGCTAAATGAAAGAAGATATGTGCAAAATATACAGTGGGCTGTATACAGCAATATGCAATGGGGCTAAGTCGCCATAAAGCCCTTAATAATAGTTTCAATATATCATCATAAATTAACAAGCCTTAAAGATAACAATACTTGTTCAATATAGCCAGAAAAATAAGTAAAAAAATAGCCACTCCTGAGCGCATTTAGAGAGCGCCCCCCTCTCCTGAACCATACCAGGCCAACATTGGGAGGGCGCTTTGGGTTAGCGGCCCCCCAAAGCACCTTGTCCCCATGTTGATGAGGACAAGGGCCTCATCCCCACAACCCTTACCAGTGGTTGTGGGGGTCTGCAGGTGGGGGCTTATTGGAATCTGGAAGCCCCCTTTAACAAGGGGACCCCCAGATCCCAGCCCCCCCTGTGTAAAATGGTAAGGGGATACAAAAGTACCCCTACCATTTCACAAAAATAGTGACAAAAGGGTTAAAAATGACAGAAGACGGTCTTTGACAAGTCCTTTATTAAAGTCTTCTTTCATCTTCTTTCTTCTGGTCTTCTTCCTTCTTCTTTTCTTCATCCTTCGGTTTCTTCATGTACTTTCTCCATCTTCTTCTTCCTCCGATCCGCTTCTTCTTGCTCCGGTGTTCTCGTCCGGTATCTTCCTCCACGGCGTCTTTTCTTGGTTCTCGGGCTGCTCCGCACAATGGGAGGCTCCCGTTGTGTGACGCTTCTCTTCTTCTGACAGGCCACCCGGTGACCCCGCCCCCCCCCCTCTGAAGGGCCTGGTATGCTTTTGGAGGGGAACCCATGACGTTTTTTTTTTAAATTAAAGTTGCCTGGCCTGGGGCGACTTAAAGTCATGTTGTAAGTTGCCGTAAGTCGCGCTGTGATTCACACTCAAGTCGTGTCCAAGTTGTCTCCCAAAGTTGCACTGGAAGTCCTGTTGCCCCTGTGTGAATGCACTGTTAATGATACGGCGCTTGCTACTATGAATTGCACCGGCATATTCTGTGTTGCGCTTATGCCTGCGCCAGTCCATATGCTCACTTGAAAATGTATCTGGCGCACAAATGGAGGTATGAACCAGCGCAGCGCATTCATGTTAGTAAATCAGCCCCATTGTGTTTGATATTTATTTTTGTCACACAATGATTGATGCACCTTTTTCTAGCATTAGTGTATTTGTGAATTTTTTTTCTCCACCTGTGTTTTTCTTACTTTATTTATCTACACAAATTGCACGTTGCACTTAATGCCATTTATGTTGCCACGATATTATTTGGCTTTTTACTTTAGATATATTAATTTGTCACATTAGCTAGTGTTATTATATGTTGGAATCACGAATACATTCTAAAGTGGTGGGGAGACAGTTTTGTTTTTTGTTTTTTTCTACCCCCAGGGTCACTTTGTTGTATTTAGCTGGTTTTCACACTTTGCACATTGCAATTTAGGTTTTTAGGTGGAATATTGATCTTAGCGCAACACTATTATTTAATATTTTAAACTTCTTTTAATACAAATAGGTCTGAATAAATGTAGTTAACCTGCATTTGCCCAAAACATTGTATTTTAGTTGGCGAACAAACAATGTTTCCTATAATCGATTAATGTGCCCATGAACATGAAAGTTGCCATTTTAAACCACACAACAGTAAAGAAAAGCACATGGACCGGTATACAAGGAATAATAGGAATAAGGATGAGCCAAACACTCCCCATTTCACAAGTTTACGTTACATCAGAGGGGGGCGAGGTCACGTGTACCTCACTGGGGAAGCCTGGCTTTCCCCTTGCATCAGAGGGGGGCGGGATCAGGTGACGGGTGGCCCTGCGCTCCTCAGTTAAGAAGTGTCAGGCTGCCGGGAATCCCGCAGTGTTTCCGGTGGAGACAGGATGGATGCGCTGCGCTGGAGGGAGAGATCACCCATCGCTGCACCCTGGAGAAAGGATCAGCCATCGCTGGATAGCAAGAGTCGATTACCACTGCTGGAATCTTTTTTTGAGTTTTTTTATTTTTAATAAAGGACTTTTACGGTGTGTGTGTGTTTTTTAACATTTTTTTACACTTTCTTTGGGAAATGGTAGGGGTACTTTTGTACCCCCTTACCATTCCAAACAGGGGGGCAGGATTTGGGGGTCCCCTTGCTAAAGGGGGCTTCCAGATTCTGATAAGCCCCCCGCCTGCAGACCCCCACAACCACTGGCCAAGGTTGTGGGGATGAGGCCCTTGTCCTCATCCACATGGGGACAAGGTGCTTTGGGGGGACCCCAAAGCATCCTCCCCATGTTGAGGGCATGTGGCCTGGTACAGTTCAGGGGGGGCCCTCTCTCATCCCCCCTCTTTTCCTGCGGCCTGCCAGGTTACGTGCTCGGATAAACAGTCTGGTATGGATTTTTGGGGGGAACTCCACGCCATTTTTTTTATTTGGCGCAGAGTTCCCCTTAAAATCCATACCAGACCTGAAGGGCCTGGTAATTGAATTTGGGGGAACCCCACGCTTTTTTTTTTTTTTTTTTTAATCAATGACTTTCAATGACTGTTCTCTGTATTATGGGGAGCCGATAATTCATTATAACCGCGAGTGCTTTTAAATGACTTTTTTTCCTGCAGAAATTACACTTTGTGCAGTGAAAGTTCTAAGCACAGGAAACATGCACCCCTTTACAGGCAAACTATACACACTATACAGGTGCAAAATTTAAAGGAACATTACACTTTTGTTTCACTTTAAGCATTATTAAATTCACTGCTCTCGAAAAAACAGCCATTTTTAAAACTTTTTTTGCATTTATACATGTCCCCTGGGGCAGGACCCAGGTCCCCAAACACTTTTTATTACAATAACTTGGATATTAGCCTTTAAAATTATCACTTTAGATTTCTCCCATAGACTTGTACAGGGTGTTCCGCGGCTTTTCAAATTTGACAGGCAATTGACAGGCAAACACTTGACAGGCCAACAGGCAATGTTCGAGTCGAACATGAGTTTGACTCGAACTTGAAGCTCATCCCTAAATATGAACACAGGACAAATACTTACTTTTTAGAGGCATTCTCTTCTGTACTGATCGTGCTCCCTCAATTTGAGGTCTGACCATCATTTCCTCAGTTGATCCTTGGATCACATTTCCTCAGTTGATCCTTGGATCACTGTACCCAGAAATTCCTGTGCAGACTCTTCACAACTTTAGCCATGATCTTGGCCTTTCTCACATTTGGGTTCAGCCCTCTTCAAGATGTCCACCATCTCCACCATCTCTACAAAGGACATATTTAAGGCTTAACTCTTCTCCAGCAGGATCAGGACGTTTGTGGCTCTGGGCTTTTGTGGTCCTCGTTGCTGAGATTATCATGCACCTGCTGTATCTCTGCCATGTGCTCTCACCACTGCACCAAAAGAGAAGGGGCAGGGAATAGACTAGAAAGAATGTCAGGGGTGGGTTTCACGCATGTGCACGTGTAACACGCGTGTGTTTTACGTATGATCTGTGAGCGGAGGACGAATTAACAGAAGTGATGATCATTCTAACGAAGGTAGAATTTTAATTTGGTGCATCACGGACCTATACTGCTTCTAGATTGAGGCCTATATTGGGTCAAGATTAGGAGAATTTAGCCTGACATTATGGTTTGTCTTGTGTTGTGTCTTGCAGAGAAAATGGCTTCAAAGACCACAGGTTTCTCCCAATCTTCATAGACAAGTACAGGGAGCTGCCCTGTCTGTGGCAGGTGAAACATCCACAATATAATAACAAAATAAAGAAGCAGGCAGCGATGAAGAAACCACTGCAGTTGGTGAAGCTGCAGGTCCCCATGGCAGACATCAACTATTAAAAAAAAAGAATTGGTGGCCTAAGGAGCACATATCTTAGGGAGCACAATAAGGTCCAGGATTCCCAGAGATCAGAAGCAGCAGCAGATGACATTTATATCCCCAGGCTTTGATACTATGAGAGACTGCATTTTCTGTCAGATAGACTGAAGTCAGGGAATCACTCTCCACTCTTCCTTCCACTCTCCCTTCCATACTTCCTTCCACCCCAGCTGAGGCTTACAATGCCCAACCTGGGCCTTCCAGCCAAGAAGAAGTGGAGGAGCCAAGCTTGAGCCAGGTTTAGCATTGTTCAACATATATCTTGTCAAAAAAATTATGATGTTAACTAGATGTGATTATTGATAACTAATTGCTGATTTAATAAAGTGGTTTACATATCAATAGACAGTAGTGGCCAAAAATGTTTGGGACGCGAATGAAAAATGCTGGAGAAAATGCTGAAAAAACACTATAAAAACAAAAAAAAATAATTCTTCGGGAAATCTGGCAAAATTAAAAAATATTGCATTCATGAAATCACGAGAAATAATAAAGAAAGAAGTTTGTGAGAACTCTGTGAATATGAGCAGCAAAACAACTTCATTCTTCTAGCATTATAAAGAAGAAGAGAATGTGCTGCATTAAACTATTTAAAACATTGCAGCATGACGAATGTGCTATGTCCATTACGAACGGTAGTTTTACCAGACTGAGAACTTCTGTCTCGTGATGTATTCTGAACATGTGTGGCACTTTGTGCGTCGGAATTGTCTACACACGATTGGAATTTACGCAAACTGATTTTGTTGTCGGAAAATTTGAGAACCAGATCTCAAATTTAAGGGGAACTCTATTCAGAGACTAATTTACTGCTTTTTTTGTAACTTGTTTTATAATTGTGCTACAAACTTGCTGGGCCCATGGCATCAGGATTTGAAGGGAGTAGTCTGATGCAAGGAAGAGTATTCTCTTCCATGTTAAACCTGGGGTCATAGGTTCTTTCAGGACCTACTGGTTACTATTGTTTGACTTATTGTGATTCTCTTTACATTACATACTATTTGCATGTTTACCAAGAGTTAGAGTTTGATACTAAAATATATTTGCCTAAGCCATTCTTGTTCTTATCATCTTTAAAATCTTAAATAAAATATTTGTTTACTATGCTACAGTCGTTTGTCTGTGTAATTGCATAATCTCTTTGAAACATATCCGAACCCAGGGTGTCAGAGGTATCGGGAGGCTTGCAAGGTCAGGGAAACCTTTCGGGTCTGTCATCTTCCAATGGCCGTAACAGAGGTGGCGTTATAAGTATATTATATATGTGTGTGTGTGTGTGTGTGTGTGTGTGTGTGTGTGTGTGTGTGTGTGTGTGTGTGTGTGTGTGTGTGTGTGTGTGTGTGTGTGTGTGTGTGTGTGTGTGTGTGTGTGTGTGTGTGTGTGTGTGTGTGTGTGTGTGTGTGTGTGTGTGTGTGTGTGTGTGTGTGTGTGTGTATATACAGCATCTCACAAAGGTGAATACACCCCTCATATTTTTGTAAATATTTTATTACATCTTTTCATGTGACAGCACTGTAGAAATTACACTTTTCTACAATGTAAAGTAGCGAGTGTACAGCTTGTATAACAGTGTAGATTTGCTGTCCCCTCAAAATAACTCAACACACGGCCATTAATGTCTAAACCACTGGCAACAAAATCGAGTAAACCCCTAAGTGGAAATGTCCAATTGGGCCCAAAGTCACCATTATTTTCCAGCACTGCCTTAACTCTCTTGAGCATGGAATTCACCAGAGCTTCACAGGTTGCCACTGGAGTCCTCTTCCACTCCTCCATGACGACATCAGTGAGCTGGTGGATGTTAGAGACCTTGCTCTCCTCCACCTTCCATTTGAGGATGCCCCACAGATGCTCAATAGGGTTTAGGTCTGGAGACATGCTTGGCCAGTCTGTCACCTTTACCCTCAGCTTCTTTAGCAAGGCAGTGGTCATCGTGGAGGTGTGTTTGGGGTCGTTAGTATGCTGGAATACTACCCTGTGGCCCAGTCTCCAAAGGGGGGGAGGGGGATCATGCTCTGCTTCAGTATGTCACAGTACATGTTGGCATTCATGGTTTCCTCAATGACCTGTACCTCCCCAGTGTCTGCAGCACTCATGCAGCCCCAGACCATGACACTCCCACCACCATGCTTGACTGTTGGCAAGACACACTTGTCTTTGTGCTCCTCACCTGGTTGCCGCAACACACACTTGACACCATCTGAACCAAATAAGTTTATTTTGGTCTCATCAGACCACAAGACATCATTCCATTAATACATGTCCTTAGTCTGCTTGTCTTCAGCAATCTTCAGTTTGCCGGCTTTCTTGTGCATCATCTTTAGAAGAGGCTTCCTTCTACGATGACAGCCATGCAGACCAATTTAATGCAGTGTTCAGCATATGGTCTGAGCACTGACAGGCTGACCCCCCCACCCCTTCAACCTCTGCAGTAATCCTGGCAGCACACAAACGTCTATTTCCCAACCTCTGAATATGATGCTGAGCATGTGCACTCAACTTCTTTGGTCAACTATGGAGAGGCCTGTTCTGAATGGAACCTGTCCAGTTAAAACACTGCATGGTCTTGGCCACCATATTGCAGCTCCGTTTCAGGGTCTTGGCAATCTTCTTAAAGCCTAAGCCATCTTTATGTAGAGCAACAATTATTTTTTCAGATCCTCAGAGAGTTATTTGCTTTGAGGTGCCCTGTTGAACTTTCAGTGACCAGTATGAGAGAGTGAGAGCGATAACACCAAATTGAACACACCTGCTCTCTAGTCACACCTGAGACCTTGTAACACTAACAAGTCAATAACACCAGGGAGGGAAAATTATTAATTGGGCCAAATTTGGACATTTTCACTTAGGGGCATACTCCCTGTTGATGCCAGTGGTTTAGACATTATTAGCGTTAAGTTATTTTGAGGGAACAGCAAATTTACACTGTTATACAAGTTATACACTCACTACTTTACATTGTAGCAAAGTGTCGTTTCTTCAGTGGTTTCACAAGGATATGATACAATAATTACAAAAATGTGAGGGGTGCACTCACATATATATATATATATATATATATATATATATATATATATATATATATATATACATACATATATATATATATATATATATATATATATATATATATATATATATATATATATATATATATATATATATACATACATATATATATATATATATATATATATATATATATATATATATATATATATATATATATATATATATACATATATATATATATATATATATATATATATATACATATATATATATATATATATATATATATATATATATATACAGTATCTTGCAAAAGTGTTTTTAAATTGTTTCATTATATCTTTTCGTGTGACAACACTGAAGAAATTACACTTTGCTACAAAGTAGTGAGTGTACAGCTTGTATAACAGTGTAAATTTGCTGACCCCTCAAAATAACTGAACAAAAGTGAGTACACCCTTAAGTGAAAATGTCCAAATTGGTCCCAATTAGCCATGTTCCCTCCCTGATGTCATGTGACTCATTTGTGTTACAAGGTCTCAGGTGTGAATGGGGAGCAGGTGTGTTACATTTGGTGTTATCGCTCTCACTCTCTCATACTGGTCACTGGAAGTTCAACATGGTACCTCATGGCAAATAACTCTCGAAAGATCTGAAAAAAAGAATTGTTTCTCTACATAAAGATGGCCTAGGCTATAACAAGATTGCCAAGACCCTAAAACTGAGCTGTAGCACAGTTGCCAAGACCATAAAGCGGTTTAACAGGACAGGTTCCACTCAGGACAGGCCTCGCCATGGTCAACCAAAGAAATTGAGTGCACGTGCTTAGTGTCATATCCAGATGTTGTCTTTGAGAAATAGACGTATGAGTGCTGCCAGCATTGCTGCAGAGGTTGAAGGGGTCAGCCTGTCAGTGCTCAGACCATACGCCGCACACTGCATCAAATTGGTCTGCATTTCCAGAAGTAAGCCTCTTCTAAAGATGATGCCCAAGAAAGCCTGCAAACAGTTTGCTGAAGACAAGCAGACTAAGAACATGGATTGCTTGAACTATGTCCTGTGGTCTGATGAGACCAAGACAAATGTATTTGGTTCAGATGGTGTCAAGTATGTGGGGCAGCAACCAGGTGAGGAGTACAAAGACAAGTGTGTCTTGCCTACAGTCAAGAATGGTGGTGGGAATATCAGGGTCTGGGGCTGCCAGAACTGGGGAGCTGCCAGAACTGGGGAGCTACAGTTCATTGAGGAAACCATGAATGCCAACATGTACTATGACACACTGAAGCAGAGCAAGAGCCCCTCTCTTTGGAGACTGGGCCGCAGGGCAGTATTCCAACGTATTTCCCCTAAACACACGTCCAAGATAACCACTGCCTTGCTAAAGAAGCTGCGGGTAAAGGTGATAGACTGGCCAAGCATGTCTCCAGACCTAAACCCTATTGAGCATCTGTGGTGCATCCTCAAACGAAAGGTGGAGGAGAGCAAGGTCTCTAACATCCACCAGCTCTGTGATGTCATCATGGAGGAGTGGGAGAGGACTCCAGTGGCAACCTGTGAAGCTCTGGTGAACTCCATGTCCAAGAGGGTTAAGGCAGTGCTGGAAAATAATGGTGGCCATACACAATATTGACACTTTGGGCCCAATTGGACATTTCCACTTAGGGGTTTACTCAATTTTGTTGCCAGCGGTTTAGACATTAATGGCTGTGTGTTGAGTTATTTTGAGGGGACAGCAAATCTACACTGTTATACAAGCTGTACACTCGCTACTTTACATTGTAGTTGTTGTAGAAGTTACAGAGTTTACAGTCATTGCTACCCTAGTACTGTATTTTTCCTTCTCTGCAATTGGTGTCCATGTGTTTTCTCTCCAAGCCCTTGTACACACGGTCGGACATTACAATGGAAAATGTCCGATCGGACCGTGTTATCGGATAATCTGACCGTGTATGGGCTCCGCCAGAGTTTTTCTGTCGGAATGTCCAACCATAAAGTTTAGGAGCTGGGTATCAAATTTTCCGACAACATGATCCAATCGGACTTTGTCCGATCGTTTGTAGAGAATTCCGATCGGACAAAGTGCCACGCATGCTCAGATCAAATTACGAGACCAAAGCTATTGGCTACTAGCCTGAACCTAGTCCCGTCGTAACGAACGAACATGATTACGTTCCAAACGATCGGATTTTCCAACAACTCTGTCCGACCATGTGTATGCAACACCACTTTCGGACTAAATCCATCGGAAATTATCCGACGGATTTTGTGGTCGGAAAATGTCCGACCGTGTGTACAAGGGCTTATATCTACTTGCTCTAACATATTAAGTGATCACCAAGCTAAAATATCAGTTAACAGCTGTCTCTCTGCAGCTTAAAGTGGACTTTCCCCCCTTTTACTGAAAATTACATCAGCACGCTGCTCTGCATTCTGATATGAAATCATCTTATATTAAATTCTTAACCACTTCTGCGCCAGAAGGATTTACCCACTTCCTGACCAGGCCTTTTTTTTTTTTTTTTTGCTATACTGCACTGCGTTGCTTCAACTGATAGTTGTGTGGCCGTGCTAAGCTGTACCCAAACAAAATTGGTCTCCTTTTTTTCCCACAAACAGAGCTTTCTTTGGTGATATTTGATCACCTCTGCAATTTTTATTTTTTGCGCTATAAACAAAAAAAGTAAATTTTCAAAGAAAATAGGGAAAAGATTTAGGGATTTTTGAATTTTTTATTGTTTTTCCTAGTAGTGGCGATCTGCGACATTGCGACAAATCTGACCCTAGGTGACTCTTTTTGGCGACACCAATACAGTGATCAGTGATATATATATATATATATATATATATATATATATATATATATATATATATATATATATATATAGAGAGAGAGAGAGAGAGAGAGAGAGAGAGAAGAGAGAGAGAGAGAGAGAGAGAGAGAGAGAGAGTTAAGGTATAGTAATCAGTCATAATATAGTGGTCAGATCTGTATTGTCACTAACTTTATGTAGGAAAAGAAAGGTTATTACTAAGTTTGATACAAGTAAATCTGGATGATGCAAAAAAGTATGTATATAAATTTGTATTTTTATTTATTTATATTTTGTTTGATGGGGTTGGTTGGTGGGAATGTGAATTTTGAGGTTTGTTGTAAATTGAAAAAAATAAAATAATAATTACTTGATTAAAAAATATATATATAGTGAAGACTGAACTGCAATAAGTTGTGTTTTTTTATCTACTGTTCTTGAAATTCAACTTTAGCTAGAAGACTGGAAGTCACGATCCAATCATTCCACAACAGAAAAAAAATGTGTCTTTTGTTTTTAGAGTTATTCATTTTACCAGTTTTCTGGCCTGCATTTACTATGACTGCAAGACAAATGACCTTATGCTCAAAGTTTTCTTTGTGCTCACTTTTTTCTGTTTATAAAGATTAATGGATCTTACCTCTTACTTCTGGCAAATAACCATCTTTCTACTCACTGAGCTGTGTTTCTTTACTTTGAGATTACACTAGAAAAGTAAAGAGCACTTTATTCCACCCCTCGTTTAGAGTCAGCATACACCCTCATCTTCCCTAAATTCTCTTTGGAATTTACAAATTCACAGTTCTTCCTGGTAATCTGTACATGAAATAACAACGTCAAACTGATTTAAAAGGCAAAATCATTTATTTTTTCTTTAAAAACACAGCTCTCAGCCCTCTAAACATATACAGTCTATCGACCACCCTCCCTATCCAAATGCTATCTTACCTCCTTAGGTAGTAGCAGGCTTCTGTGGTAGGGACATAAGTGGGTTCATTTCAAGGTAGATTTGATAAATATTACTAAAGTTCATGTTCTGGATCCAAACCCCATTAAAGTCAATGGGAGCCAAATGTTGAAAAACTGTAATTGCCAAATTCTGGGGTCATAGGCGAAGGATATACACCAAAGCAAAACACCTTTTCCCCATGTTGATAAGTACAAGGGTCTATTCCCCACAACCTTGGCCTGGTGGTTGTGGGTGTCTGGGTGGGCTTATTGGAAGCCCCCTTAAAAATAAGGGGTTGTCCAGATACCAGTGCCTCCTTAAATAAATGAGTAAGGGTTACATAGTACCTCTATTCAATCACTAAATAAAGAGATGCTTTTTGACAAGTCCTTTATTAAAAAAAATAAAAATAACTTTGAAAAATGTCCAATAGTGTACGTGTATCACAAAATACACCCGTTGGGTTAATGTTACTTTATGATAAAATGGTTTGTTCATAAACTGATACAAGTCAAATATTAATGTTTTTGGATCTGTACAATGGCAAATGGAGGGCTTTCATGAAAATGTTTGCTTATATTGTAATGTAAAGTATTTATATGCAAAGGGATGGAACATGAAAACATGCATAAAATGCCAGCATCCTTGTAATTAGATAAAATAGAAGACTAGGTTAAGAGATTTATCTGAGTAGCACAGTGGGGTTTTTTTTTTGTGGTGTTTTTGTTTTGTTTTTTCTTGAAAAATTGAAAATAATTGTTTATTTTGCACATTACACTTCTGAATAAAAATGTTATTAATAACATAAATAAATCAATGAAAAAGTATTTTTTTTAATATGTTACTGAAAGTTAAATTAAATCTATCTTCCAAAAAGCTGTGCACTTTTTATGTTAAGTGCATGTATAGCCAAAACATTTTTTTTAAGGATAGGATAAATGGGCAAAAGACTAAAACCCCCATCAAATTATGCTGTCTGTGTCCTTTTGGGGAGACTTCCATAAAATTATTGTTCTATAGATGCAACAAGAAGCAAGAAGATGTTTTCTAAGGGTTTTCCATTTTAGACAACTGTAATTGGAATGTTTGTCCCCACTGGATGATCTATCCTCTGCTCTAGTGACAACTCTTTCACTGGCTCAATATCAATGCTTAGGAGGAAAAATAGAGAGTTAAAGAAGCCCAGTAAGGTCACATACAACAAAAACAAATTTATAGAGGATCTAACCCTTGCCCAGCTCTGACCAAAACATGTGTATTCATTTTAATACACAAACGTAGATATGCTAAAACTGGAGAGTGTCAAAAAATTAAAAAACCTGTGCAGCTCTAAATAGAAACCAATTAACTGACAGTTTTTTTTTGTCAAAGTTTAATTAACCACTTGCTTACTGGGCACTTAAACCCCCATCAGTCCCAGACCAATTTTCAGCTTTCAGCGCTGATGCACTTTGAATGACAATTGCGCGGTCATACCACACTGTACCCAAATGAAATTTTTATCATTTTTTTCCCACAAATAGAGCTTTCTTTTGGTGGTATTTAATCACAGCTGGGAGTTTTATTTTTTGCTAAACAAACAAAAAAAGATGCAAAAAAAAAAAATCATGTTTAATAGTTTGTTATAAAATTATGCAAACAGGTCATTTTTCTCCTTCATTGAAGTGTGCTGATGAGGCGGCACTGATAGGCTGCACTGGTGGGCACTGATAGGCTGCATTGGTGGGCACTGATAGGCTGCATTGGTGGGCACTGATAGGCTGCACTGGTGGGCACTGATAGGCATAGTTAAGGCGGCACTAATAGGCACAGATAAGGTGGCACCGATGGGCACAGATAAGGTGGCACTGATGGGCAAAGACGGGCACAGATACGATGGCACGGATGGGTGGCACAGATGGGTGGCACGGATGGGTGGCACTAAGGGGCACTGATAGGTACCAATGATAGATGGGACTGATGGGCACTGATAGGTGGCACTGATAGGTGGCTCTGATAGGTGGCACTGCTGGGCACTGATGGGTGGCACTGCTGGGCACTGATGGGCACTGATGGGCGGCACTGCTGGGCACGGATATGTGGCACTGGGGTGCAGAACCTTTGTTGAGGCAGATTGTGGGCACTGCTGGGTGGCACTGTGGGCACTGCTGGGTGGCACTGCTGGGTGGCACTGTGGACACTGCTGGGTGGCACTGTGGGCACTGCTGGGTGGCACTATGGGCACTGCTGGGAGGCACTGACAGGGGGGACACATTTTTTATTCATGTGGCAAAGCAGGGGGCAGGTGGGCACTGGCAGGGCTGGCCGTGATCGGGACTGATGTCCTGATCACGGCCGCCGGTGATCGGCTTTTTTTTTTTCTCCTCGCGCTGACAGCGAATAATAGACGATTACCGGCTCCGTTATATCACATGATCAGCTGTCATTGGCTGACAGCTGATCACGTGATAAGGGGTCGGGATCGACCCCTTGCACGGATCGGTGATCAGGTGAGTCTCGTAGACTTGCCGATCACAGGGCGCGCAGGCCGCTCGTGCACGGGACTACGTCAATAGATGTAGTCCCAGCAAAGGAGATCCGCGCTGTAGCCGTCATTCGGCTATAGCGCGGGTCTCAAGTGGTTAAACAAGCTGAAGTTAGAAGCTGATTGTCTGCCACGCACAGCTGCACCAGATTTTGCATTCTCCAGTTTTAGCAAATCAACCCCAAAGTGTTTAGAATATTTTAACAGTTAGATATATACCTTGAAGTTTTTCTTTGTTTATGTAAATATAAAACTGTCTCGATCAATAAAGAGTTAAGCACACACACATTGTCAGGACTCGTGTCAGGACTTGGATCACCTGCTGGTGTCATTATTGCTCCAAGAGCCGGAGGACACAGTTCCAGTAGCCATCAGGCTCCACCTAATACTGGCTGCTGGAAAGATATATAATCTCCCCCTTAGTTATCCCTGTTTATGTCAGTTCCCCTCCATTTTTATATAGTGTCTATAGTTAGGTTGTTGGTTTGGTTTTGCTTCAATGTCACATATATTTTTTTACTTTTGCTTTGCTTATGACCTGTTAGTGTTGGATTGGAATTGTGCATATTAAAAAAAAAAAAAATACTTTAACCATTTGCCGCCGGAACTGTCAAATGATGGAGGGACGGTGAGGCACTGTTGGGGCACCGGAACGGACAGTCTTTTCTTACATGTTTTTCTCTCTATATAAACTAAATGGCAAATATCTCAATAAGATCACTCTGAGTTTCATTGTGTTTTTACACTGCCATGCAAATGATCATTTCTTATTTGTGGTTGCTACCACTATTTTTCTCATGTCATAATCTTGAAAATGTAATAAAATACATATTTAAAAAAATGGAACATAATATTTACTTAACTAACATACATCACTGCCGGTTGTCATTTCTCCCAATGTAAACCCCTTATACACACACTTTTAGTCTTAAGCTGGCCAGATATGGATCAAATGTCATCTGGTTCAGCAATTTCAATCCATGTGTAGCCATTCCTGTTCATTAGATCAACAGTTGAATGGGAATAATGGAAAACTTTTGTCAAGTGCCAGAAGGCTGCAGGGACTGGACAGTGAATGATAAAAGGGGGGCAGTAATTGGGGCCCCCTTTCTTGAGATTGTGGCCTCCCCAGCCCTATTTTGTAACATTAATGAGTGCTACTATTATACGTATAGACAGTGGTATAGGGAGTACTGTTCCTTTAAATGCTAATGAGCTGTTCCATTGGGATCCAATGGGAACACCCAGAAATTTCTGGAATTTTAGGGATATGTATATAAGGGGCTGCAGAGTCTGGGACTTCCTCTTTGACCCGTCCAGTTGAAGAACTCCTGCCCAAGTTGTGTGCACTTCTATGTGGATGGGTCACCCTGGATATCTGTGGAGGACGTTTATATTCTAATATAAGTTGTATTATTTTGCTCGAATTCTACTAACTCAACGATTGTAAAGTTTGAATCTTTTCAATTTTTGATAAAGCTTTAAATCCAATAAAAGTGCAGTGGCCATTATTTGCCATAACTTCTTGTTCTCTTAATTATAATTATGATGGTTGGGTAAGGTAACTGTGGGGTGGGTGTGGCCTACAATCGCATGAACAAGAATAGCCAGCACCTGCTTCAAAGCTCCTGCGATACTTTATTAAACTGAAGGGATACAACATACAGTCCTCCAGGCTCACACATTTAAACCCTCAGTGGGTCTTGTGATGGTGCCCCTCAGTTTGGCACTCTCCTCCTCCTTTTGCACCGCTCAACACAATGGAAATAAACTACTTAGAATAGTGATTTATCCTATAAAATATTTACTAACTTCCAAATACAAATAAAATGTACTCACATTATTTGGATTTGGGTGCTCAATTACACCAAATATATCCAGCCTTTCTATAAGTATAGCGATTTTGTGCAAGATCACTTGTGTAAATAACCACACTTAACATATAAGACCAAGCACCGTGGCATCATCCAAGTCCCATCCAGTGGTTGTTGCATGTGTTCATGGTGTTGAGTGGAGCAAAAGGAGGAGGAGAGTACCAAACCGAGGACACCGTCATTCAGTACACCAAGGATTGTAGATCTTAGTCTAGTCTAAAGCTGGATTCACATATACCATATAATATGAGCTCAAACCTTAAAGTGTTTGTTAACCCCCCCAAAGAATATGGCCCCTGCTCCTTTAAAACATGTTACACAGCACAGTGCTTGTACTTTGTAATTTGGCCACCTGTAAAACCTATAATATGTGGCTGATCCTGCCAGTTTCTCCCCTCCCCTCTGCAAGCAGACCATGATAATCATGGCTGCTGAGCCCCTGACATTGTGGTCTGTTTGTGCCCCTCCATCAGCCGCAGCCTGCTTTCCTGTGTCTGTCTCCACTGTCCCACTCCTCCCCCTCCTCCCCTCTCTTCTCTCTGTGTGCCACTTAGTGACAGTGCCGCCCCATCCCCCTCCTGCTGCAGGAATATTCAATATATCTACATACTATCTGTTCTGTCTCCTCATACAGTGCCCTACTGTCTCTGTGTATTATAAAAAAAAATTCCTTCTTCACCGTATCTCACGATGGCTCCCGGCAGTCACGTAACCGGCTGTGTCTCCTCTCTCCTCTCCTCCTTACATCTCGCTGATGTAAACGGGAAAACCTCAGCCACACCCGCTGCTTCTGCAAGACAGGCAGAGAGAAGTCACAGAACGGATTATGTCAACATAGGAAAGTGGGTTAACAACAACTTTAAGGGTTTCAATTTGTATGCAATCAGGTAGGCCTATACACTACATGGTTTTGGTAAGTCTAAAGGAAATCAGACAACAAAAGTTGTATATTGTGTATTGGGTCTTTGGGGCACAAGCGCTATTTGTCTGAACATTAACATGTGAGGTCAAAGCATTGAGGTGAAAGTACATCTGGTGGAGGTTGAGCACAGTGTGTATTAAAGAGCACATATGTGGAATCTACACCTAGGCAATAATTGCATTTATAGGGATCTCTAAAGTACAGTTTTATTCTTGAAGATGTACTGTAATTGTATTGGAGCCACTTCATAGTTTTCAAATGATATATTGTCATTTTGATATCGGTTGTTTTTTACTGAGTTTACATAAGATTGATGGGAAGTTTGTTAACACTAGCACTGCACTGTTTTTGATGTTAAAGGAAGATGGGTAAATTATGGAAGAGCCCTAGGGCCATCCTACAGAATTTTAAACACAATTCTTAGTTTCAAAGCCAGAATTCTAAGATTAAAATGTTGGGCCATCCTAAAATTTATTAAACTAAATTCTGAAATTGCAAGTCAGAATTCTGAGTTTCATAATCAAAAATGTGAAATTGAAAGTCAGAATTTTAAGTTTTAAAGTCATAATGCTGAGATTAAAAGTCATAATTCTGAGTTTCAAAGTTAGCATTCTGAGATACAAAGGATTTTAACCACTTGCTTACTGGGCACTTAAACCCCCCTCAGTCCCAGACCAATTTTCAGCTTTCAGCGCTGATGCACTTTGAGTGACAATTGCGCGGGCATACAACACTGTACCCAAATGAAATTTTTATCATTTTTTTCCCACAAATAGAGCTTTCTTTTGGTGGTATTTAGTTACAGCTCGGAGTTTTATTTTTTGCTAAACAAACAAAAAAAGATGCAAAAAAAAAAAAAAAAAAAATCATGTTTTAATAGTTTGTTATAAAATTTTGCAAACGGGTCATTTTTCTCCTTCATTGAAGTGCGCTGATTAGGCAGCACTGATAGGCTGCATTGGTGGGCACTGATGGGCTGCATTGGTGGGCACTGATGGGCTGCATTGGTGGGCACTGATGGGCTGCACTGGTGGGCACTGATAGGCATAGTTAAGGCGGCACTAATAGGCACAGATAAGGTGGCACCGATGGGCACAGATAAGGCGGCACTGATGGGCAAAGATGGGCACAGATAAGATGGCACGGATGGGTGGCACGGATAAGTGGCACGGATGGGTGGCACGGATGGGCACTGATAGGTACCACAGATAGATGGGACTGATGGGCACTGATAGGTGGCACTGATAGGTGGCTCTGATAGGTGGCACTGCTGGGCACTGATGGGCGGCACTGCTGGGCACTGATGGGCGGCACTGCTGGGCACTGATGGGCGGCACTGGGGTGCAGCACCTTTGAGGCAGATTGGGTGGCACTGTGGGTGGCACTGTGGGGTGGCACTGTGGGTGGCACTGTGGGTGGCACTGTGGGTGGCACTGTGGGTGGCACTGTGGGCACTATGGGCACTGACAGGGGGCACTGACGGGGGGCACTTACTTTTTCTTTTATTTTACTTCAGGATGGCACTGCGGGAGGCAGGTGGGCACAGGCAGGTGGCAGGTGGTCCCTTGTATTGATGGCCGTGATCGGGACTGATGTCCCGATCACGGCCGCCGGTGATCGGCTTTTTTTTTCTCTCCTCGCGCTGTCAGCGCGAGGAGGAATAATAGCCGATTACCGGCTCCGTTCTATCACATGATCAGCTGTCATTGGCTGACAGCTGATCACGTGATAAGGGGTCGGGATCGACCCCTTACACGGATCGGTGATCAGGCGAGTCTCACGGACTCGCCGATCACAGAGCGCGCCGCGCGCGCCCCTCAGGGGGCGCGCAGGCCGCTCGTAACCAGGACGACGTCAATAGACGTAGTCCTGAAAATGTAGGTCCGCGCTAATGCCGTCATTTGGCAATAGCGCGGATCTGAAGTGGTTAAATGAAGTAGTCTCTATTTAGAGGGTCATTGTTTATAAGATTATAGGACCAATGAGCAACAATTTTGTACTACCCACATAGTACACTGACAATCATTCTGTATGCATACTATTTGAAAGATTTGTAAAAGCTTTTCCTTTATATATACATACTGTGTATATATATATATATATATATATATATATATATATACAGTATCTCACAAAAGTGAATACACCCCGCACATTTTTGTAATTGTTTTATTATATCTTTTCATGTGACAACACTGAAGAAATTACACTTTGCTACAATTTAAAGTAGTGAGTGTACAGCTTGTATAACAGTCTCAATTTTCTGTCCCCTCAGAATAACTCCATTAATGTCTAAACCACTGGCAACAAAAGTGAGTACACCCCTAAGTGAAAATGTCCAAATTGGGCCCAATAAGCCATTTTCTCTCCCCAGTGTCATTAGTGTTACAAGGTCTCACCAGTGTCATTAATGTTACAAGGTCTCAGGTGTGAATGGGGAGCAGGTGTGTTACATTTGGTGTTATCACTCTCACTCTCTCATACTAGTTCAACATGGCACCTCATGGCAAAGAACTCTGAAAAAAATAATTGTTGCTCTAATTAAAGATGGCCTAGACTATGAGAAGATTGCCAAGACCCTGAAACTGAGCTGCAGCATGGTGGCCAAGACCATGCAGCAGTTTAACAGGACAGGTTCCATTCAGAACAAGCCTCGCCATGGTCGACCAAAGAAGTTGAGTGCACACTGCATCAAATTGGTCTGCATGACTGTTGTCCCAGAAGGAAGCCTCTTCTAAAGATGATGCACAAGAAAGCCACAAACAGCTTGCTGAAGACAAGTAGATTAAGGACATGGATTACAGGAACCATGTCCTGTGGTCTGAGATCAGGATAAACTCATTTGGTTTAGATGGTGTCAAGCGTGTGTGGTGGCAACCAGGTGAGGAGTACAAAGACAAGTGTGTCTCTACATTCAAGCATGGTGGTTGAAGTGTCATGGTCTGGGGCTGCATGAGTATTGCCGGAACTGGAGAGCTACAGTTCATTGAGGGAACCATGAATGCCAACATGTACTGTGAGATACTGAAGCAAAGCATGATCCCTTCCCTTCGAAGACTAGGACACAGGGCAGTATATCAACACGATAACGATCCCAAACACACCTCCAAGATGACCACTGCCTTGATAAAGAAGCTGAAGGTAAAGGTGATGGACAGGCCAAGCATGTCTCTAGACCTAAACCCTATTGAGCATCTGTGGGGCATCCTTAAATGGAAGGTGGAGGAGCGCAAGGTCTCTAACATCCACCAGCTCTGTGATGTTGTCATGGAGAAGTCAAAGAGGACTCCTGTGGCAACCCGTGATGCTCTTGTGAACTCCATGCCCAAGAAGGTTAAGGCAGTGCTGGAAAATAATGGTGGCCACACAAAATATTGACACTTTGGGCCCAATTTGGACATTTTTACTTAGGTGTATACTCACTTTCGTTACCAGCAGTTTAGACATTATTGGCTGTGTGTTCAGTTAGTTTGCGAGGACAGCTAATTTTTACTGTTTTACAAGCTGTACACTCACTACTTTACATTGCAGCAAAGTGTCATTTCTTCATTGTTGTCCAAAAGATATAATAAAATATTAATAAAAATGTAAGGGGTGTACTTAGCAGGTACCCGACCGTCCTGGGGAATGCAAGCATGTGCTGCATCCTGGACAGTGTGGAGAGTTTTTAGCGAGTGAGCCATAGACCTGCGTGTGGATTCACCAACACCAGTGCCTGTCGGCTGAATGACTGTCAGGGTCACTCTCATTATCACTGTTACAGACCCAGATGAATCCCAGCATCACCTCGTACACGACCAGGCACCCTTCACTGGTTGCAGGTTCCTCAAGGGCCTGTTCCGGGACATCCTGTTCCCTTGAGTCTTGGTGTTATCAGGAATGGTGAGCGGGCAGAGGCCCACCCTGTGTAACTTACATGCAGACACTTTTACCCATCTCTTTACACACACATTTACTTATTGCATTGTTCACATAGTCTTTTCTTATACATTGTGCTGTTTGCTTGCTGGTTCCGTGGCATCAGGACTTTAAGGGAGCGGTTTGACATAGAAAGGTCTTTCTCTTCCCTTTTGAATCGTGGGTCATCATAGGTTCTTTTAGGGCCTATTGGAAACAGATTGGAAAATTTCAGAGTCAGAGTCCAGGCATAGCAAGGACAGTGGATCACATGAGATTTCCTGTAAACAGTGCTGGGGCAGTAGAAAGAGTGAAACTTGATTTCCTCTTGGGCCCAATTGATGTATGGGTTGTGGGCCTGTAGCCAGGGCTTGCCAAGGATGATAGGAAACAGGGGTGAGGCAATTGCACTAGGCGTAACAGTTCCTGGTGGTTATTGAAAATGGTTGCAGATGATGTTGGGAGTTAAGCGAGCCTGCAAAGTTGGCTCAGTTGGGCATCCGGAGGCTCCCCATAGGGAGGTGGCAATGTCTGGAAGGGCATTTCAGCAACCAAGATGGCAGCTACAGAAGAATGCCTGTTCTCCACATCCCAATGAAGTTCGCACATGTTGTGAAAGTTCTTGGTGCAAAATGGACTATTTAAACCAGACCAGTACTCAGGATCATTGATGTCTGGTCTACAGCTTTCCATGTGATCCTATCAGAAACCATGAATCAGACTGAGACAGAAGTACAGTTAAATCACACTTGTTTAACAATAATAATAAAAAAGATAAACAGAGTAAGCGTAGTCAAAACATAGCCAGAGTTCAGGAACCAGAACAGATAGTCAGACAAGCCAAAACGTCAGGGAGCCAGAGATGAGCGTAGTAGAACAGCAAGAAGGATCTGGAGCCAGAAGGAATGTCAGCCAAGCAAGTCTTTAACAGGAACACAGGAGAGCGTTTCTAGAGATGTGACGAAGGCGAATGCAGAGATCATCTGGGTTGGATGGCTTAAGTAGGCAGGACTAACAAGCAGGATATCATCAACAGGTGAGTCACTGTGGAGAGAACGGAGCTGGCAATTAGCCAACAGCTGAGCAGTCAGCTTTGAGAAGGAAGGGCCGAGCCCAGCCCTGACAGTACCCCCTCCTCAATGACCCCTCCCCTTGGAGGACCACCAGGCTTGAGGAGAAAACATCTATGGAAATTTACGGAGGAGGACAGGGGCATGTACGTCCGAGGATGAGACCCAAGAGCGTTCCTCCAGACCGTACCCTTTCCAATGCACCAGGTACTGTATGCACCCACGGAACCTACGGGAGTCAACATTGGACTATACTTCATACTCCTTATGGTTCTCAACCTGTACAGGGCGAGGACGAGGCACCGAGGTGGAAAAGTGTTTGCAGACCAAAGGTTTTAATAAGGAGATATGAAATACATTTGAGATACACATATTAGAAGGAAGGTCTAATGCTTAAACCACTGGGTTAATCCTGTGAAGTAAATGGAAAGGCCCAATAAACTGAGGTGAAAACTTCAGAGAGAGAACAGGAAGTCTGTGGTTTGCGAGATGACAGCCAGACCCTGTCCCCAACCTGGTAGAAAGGCACAGGCAGGCGTTTGCAGTCAGCATGGAGTCTGAACCTATCATTAGCACATCGCAAAGTCTCCTGGACTTATGTCCAAGTGGAAAGAAGACCACGGAGATGCTCTTCTTATGCAGGAATAGTCTGCGGAACAAACTAGTCAGGCAACATGGAAGGTTGGAAACCATATTTCGCCATAAATGAGGACAATCAGGAAGCCATCCATCCTTTCCTGCTTCATGCTCAAATAAAGGGTCTGATGTGTTGTTTTTTGCATGTGCCTCCCTCTTTAAGTAGTTCTAAAGGTTAAGTGTTTTTTACCTTAATGCATTCCCTGCACTAATGTAAAAAACACCCCACTAAATACTTCCCTACCCCCCCCAAGCACTTACCTGAGATTGACATAGATCCAGCATTGTGCCCTGCAGCAGTCTTCTCTCGCCTCTCTCTCACAGGAGCCAATGGCACCTGCTGTGAGGAGGAACTGGGGCAGGATGAAGCCGCGTTGTGTGTGTCTATGGAACACAGTTCCATAGAAACACACAGATTGGGAGCGAGCACACGTGTGTGCCCCCATAGCAAGTAGCTTACTGTGGGGCACACAGAGAAGAGGAGGAGCTAGGAGCACCAGTGGGGGACCCCAGAAGAGGACTTCGAAACTCAGAATTCCAACTTAAAATTTTAGGATTCTCCCTTTGAATCTAAAAATTCTGACTTAAAATTTTAGGATTCTCCCTTTGAATCTCAAAATTCTGACTTAAAATTTTAGGATTCTCCCTTTGAAACTCAGAATTCTGACTTTGAAACTCAGAATTCTGACTTTAAATCTCAGAATTCTGGATTCTTCCAAAGTAAATACACATAGACAAACATGCAGTCTTTGTCTAACAGCACTGTAACCTTTGTTGATTTTTCCATGCTACTGCTGCTGATTGTTTGTGTGAAGTTGTATCACACAACCTCAAAAACCAGCAAAGCATGAAGATGATTGGATGTAGAATTTCTTGGAAAATGCATTATAGCTTCCAATAAAAAAAATAAAATAAAATATCACTTGTAACATTTACTGAATGGTTTAAGAACCAGGCCCACAAAGGTGTAGATGTTGTTCTGATACTACTGACCCTTGCAGTGATAATTTCATACCAATATTAGGTTTGGCAACCTTCCACTCAAGGTGTTGGCTACTTATGTTAAAGAGTTTTTATCAACAGGCATGACAAATCCAAGGAAATACACATTATCTACCAAGTTCAAAGACCTAGCTCTTTGTAGAAAAAATATTATTGCAACACAAATATCCTTTTAAAAACACATGGTGTTTCATTTGAAATTGCCAACTGTGTTTGACAAGAGAGAAAAAGCTATATTGCTGAGGGTATACAGTCATAACTTAACAAGAGACGAAAAACATAAATATATAACAGTGTATATATAATATCATGCACAGTAGTGCTCTTAAATGTATCCAAAAAAGATTTAAAAAAAATCCTTAATAATGAAAAAATAAATAAATATATATAAATATATATATATATATATATATATATATATATATATATATATATATATATATATATATATATATATATATATATATATATATATATGAATAATGAGAAAGTCTTGTCACAAGACGTCCTCATTATTCATTTACTGGTATATAGATATATAATTATTATTATTATTATTATTATTATTATTAATAAGGATTTTTTTTGTCTTTTTTGGACACATTTAAGAGAGCTACTGTGGATAATATTATATACACACTGTTATATATTTATGTTTTTGGTCTCTTGTTATGTTTATGTTATTTAAGTAGCAGCACTACTATTGGGTATTTTTGCATTCTAAAGCACATTGCTTTTTGTTATGTCCCTTCTACATGGGGTCTTCCAGGGTGTTGCTAGCAATGCTGCCAGTATCCGCTCAGCAAGTTGCACACAGGCTGGATGCATTTTTTAACCAGGGAAAGGTTTATTACTTACTCAGAAAGCGATGTACATTCTTACATGGAGGAGTCGTAATACAACAGGTCTCACTTTAAGTATTGTGGCTGCTTCCAGTCCCACGCGCACTCGTGGCTGACTTCCTGGTACAGCCCCTCCCCCGGTATGCATCAGGAGAAAGGGTTTAAGGGTCACAGTGAATCTGCACAAACATTACACCTCCTCTTTTTCTCAAAGAAAAAAATAAACAACAAACAACAAATACTCAACACATAAAGAACAAGGCAAGCAGGATCAGTTCAGCAAATTGTATCTCCAACTCAGTTCTGTGGCTTCCACAGCACTTTGAGTTTGATGTCTTTGGCGAGCAGACGTATGAAGTGGCAAAGAACTGGAAGGGATAGAGTCAGTCAAGGGTTCTGGAGATCTCAGTGGGTGTCCAACAGACCAATCAGTATCTGCAATTCCAGGCACATGTCCAGACTCCTCAGGAATATGGTCACCAATCATTTCAAGGGTTGATTTTAAACTTGTGAGATCATGCCAGACACCATGCCATGTGTCACCAGTAGAGCCCCGAGTAGACTGTGGTGGTTGGTTAGAAAGAGGGGTCGGGTTTTTCTCTAGTGATCGGCAAATGCACTTCCTCAATTGCGAAAGGTGTCTTCAAACATAAACCCCATTCTCCAGGCAAACAAGGTACATTCTTCTTCCAAGAGGTCCATCAATAATGCCAGGAAGCCAATGAGGCAAAACTCTGTCATTCCGAATCCATACAAGATCCCGGCACAGAATCCAGGATGGCCTGGTGGAGGAGGTGTTGGTGACTGTTCCTGTGGACAGACTAAATCAAGTTTGGTGTGGAGATGCTTGCCAAACATTAGAAAAGCAGGGGACAGCCCAGTAGTAGTGTGTTTTGTGTTTCGGTACATGGTCAATAACTCCAGCAGTTTCTTCTCCTTCCAGCCTGGCCCAGAGTGGACAGCAAGTGTTTCTTAAATTTCTGCTCAAACTGTTCTGCTAGCCCATTCGAGGCTGGGTGATAAGGAGCTGTTTTGTAGTGTTGGATGCTCAGGCCACTAAGGAAGGATTGGAACTCATGCGATGTAAATTGAGTTCCATTGTCCGAGACTATGGCTGTTGGCGGCGGCGCGCTCGCGATGGCAGGGCGGCATTGAAGATTGGACGTACCTGTGCGCCAATATGCCTGCCCGTGCCATTCTGCCGACGTTCATCGGCGTGCACTGGTCGGGAAACGGTTAAGAAACCAAGCAGAGAAGGATGGGATTTTTGAGAAAGATACTGTTTATAAAAACAATAACGTTTTATTTTTCAAAGTTTAAACATTGTACACATACAATACCTAAAGTGTCTTGAAAATGTATTCATGCCCCTTGAAATTTTCCACATTTTGTCATGTTACAACTAAAACGTACATGTATTTTATTAGAATTTTATGTGATAGACCAACACAAAGTGGCACATAATTGTGTAAGGGAAGGAAAATGATAAATGGTTTTCCACATTTTTAACAAATAAATATCTGAAAAGTGTGGTGTGCATTTGTATTCAGCCCCCTTTACTCTGATACCCTAAAATCTAGTGGGACCCATTGCCTTCAGAAGTCACCTAATTGGTAACTAGAGTCCACCTGTGTGTAATTTAATCTCAATATAAATATAACTATTCTGTGAAGCCCTCCGAGGTTTGTTAGAGAACCTTAGTGAACAAACAGCATCATGAAGGCCAAGGAAAACATCAGACAGGTCAGGGATAAAGTTGTGGAGAAGTTTAAATCAGGGTTAGGTTGTAAAAAAATATCCCATCTTTGAACATCTCACAAAGCACTGTTCAATCCATCATTCGAAAATGGAGAGAGCATGGCACAGCTGCAAACCTACCAAGACATGGCCTTCCACCTAAACTGACAGGCCATGTAAGTAGAGGAATAATCAGAGAAACAGCCAAAAGGCAACTCTGGAGGAGCTGTAGAGATTCACAGCTCAGGTGGGAAAATCTGTCCACGGAACAACTCCACCAATCTGGGCTTTATGGAAGAGTGACAATAAGAAAGCTATTGTTGAAAGAAAGCCATAAGAAGTCCCGTTAGCAGCAGGGCAGGTGTCCTTGCTGGGCAGGAGAAGTTGTCAGATGGCTTCAGCAAGTAGGAAAGTAGGCAGGCAACTGGTGCTGGTCACAGCAGGCATGGTAGCAAGGTCAGGAATTCTGGGTTAAAAACAGACCGGATGGATGGGGTACAAGGCACAGACATGTGGTCAGGAGACAAGCCTGGTCTGGAACTGATCAGTGAAACAGGAGCCAAAATAGCATATAGAAGAACATTCTGGGGACTAGCCGAGATCGATGCAGATGGAGATCAGAGAATGGTCAAGACAAGCAAGTAACTGGAAGTAGGATGCAGGTTCACAGGATCCCAGATACACAGGTGGCTGAAGGCAAAGCAGCACTGATCCTGAGCACTGGCTGAGTTTAAATAGTCTGTTTGGCGCCAGCATCTCTCACAGGTGCACGCAAGCGCCGGCAAACATGGGTATGTGCAACGGCTCGTGCGCTCATGTGAGTTTGCATATTTATTAGCCAGTGCCCAATTCTTACGAGCGTGAAAGGGAAAATGTTTTAGCTTATGCTCAGAAGTTCTTCTAGAGGAATTATCTTCTCTGCTTGCATGCGCATCCTGAAAGTCCTCACATGGGGCCCCTAGGTGAATCCCCAAGTCCCCTGCTCACAGCGCCCATGCTTAGGGCATGTCAGGGACCAACCCGCAGGATAACTGGCATCAATGGCTACCAGAATCGCGGATCTGCAAATACAAATTCTCCAATGCTAATTTCGCATGCTTGCGCATGCACAGCGAGGATAGCCAGGACAACATATTCGCCAGTGTGTACGCAATACCTAAGAGGCACCAGTGTCCTATTTAAATCCTGCTGCAGCAGTGACTAACTGCTGCATGATCTTCAGCTTCTTGTGAGTTCCTGTTCCTGTTGTCTTGGATACCTGTTAACAACCCGGCTTGCATTGACCTGTCTGATCTGTGTTGACCCCGGCTTGACTCTTGGCTTGTTCCTGTTAACCCTCTTGACCTGCTGCCCTGTGTATGACCCTGGCTTGTTCCATTGACTTTGCTGCTGCTTGCAGTCCTGTACATGAACTCCGGCTTGGCTCCTGACAAAGCTTCTGGTTCCTCCTGCTGCACAATTTCATCTGGTGCTTCTTAGGTACTCCTGCCCGGAGGTCTACCATGCTCATCAGCTGCCTACCAGTGGACTTCTCTTCTCCACCTCAGCTTGCCTCAGCCAGCGACCCCTGCTGCTTTGAGTATAGCTCTCCCTGTGTCACCTTTAGGGAGCGCTCTGCACTTAGTCGCAAGGGAAGCCCTCCCAGCATTTCAGCCTCCGATCAGGTAAGTGATAGGGCCAGCCGCAGAAGAGGCACAAACGTCACAGGGCAAAAATAAGTTAAAAGCAAATTCATGATAAATGTGCCTGGGAAGATGGTAACACTCTGGAAGTCAGTAATTAAATCTGTGGATTCCCTCAGCACAGGAATGCCATGGCTCCACGTGGAGAGGTTTCCCAGGCTCCCATCATAATTCCACCTAGGTGTAACCTCTGGAACCCATGTTATGTAGTTCACGCTTCCTGAAGAAGCCAGCTTTGGTGAAACATGTAGAAGATACTAAGTTGAGAATCATTATAACAAAACATGGTCAAAACTCCTGCTTTATATTTCTGGCAGAGCCTCCCCTGTCCCAAAACTTGTGCTCATTCCACCCCTTTCCTGGCCTGCTAAACTGTGTGTTCAGATAAGGGTCAGGTATGGATTTTGTGAGGCACCATTCTTTTTTAAATTTTTGTTGTGGGGTTCCCCTTAAAATCCATAGCAGACTCGAAAGGCCTGGTATAGACTGCGGGGGGAGGGGCGGGGGGCACGCTGTTTTTCTTAACATTTTTGTCTATTGCCGGGAATGGTATTGTATTTCAAATTAAATGTCATTTCATGCATTTTTATTTTCTTTAGAAATTTCATTTTTGCTGCACCATGTTCTATACATACCACAAATGAAAGCAACAAGGGGGGCACCTCTAAGTGTAGGTTTAAAACAGTATTATTTATTGCACAAGATTAAAAACACTTACAAGATATAAGTGTGGTCAGGACTGTCTCTGTGTAATGAAAGGCTACGTGCTCGGAGCTCACAGCTCCCTCTAGAGGCCAGTAGAAGGGTCTGTGAGCTCCAAGCGCGTAGCCTTTCATTCCACAGAGACAGTCCTGACCTCTTCCTCCTGCCCGCTGCTGGTGACATCATTTCCTCTTCCGGTTCAAGCTGGACAGCATGGAGCTGACTACTTCCCGGTTTTCCTGAATGTACAGCTATTCAGCACAACATCACACCAGGACCTCTCTCAGCTACCCGGATCGTGCGAGGAGCCTGTGGAATGTAGTAGAACTGCCAGGACTACATACTTATGAGGAGCATGACTCCCACTAATATCTTGTAAGTGATTTTAATCTTGTGCAATAAATAATACTGTTTTATTACTAAACTTAGAGGAGCCACCCTCCACCCCCTTGTTTCTTTTATATGTTTTGCAGAATTGCTGGACACACTCTGAGGATGTCTGCCTCTTTTTAAATAACCCTCTTACCATGGTTCAACTTTGTTTTTACCTAAAGCCTGGCTAATCGAATGTACATTATTACAAACTAAGGGCATTACCTCCTGGAGCACCAGATACCCAATTTACCACTACGTATACATGCTACACCAATTTGCAGGCAGACTAAAGGGACCCCCATGCACTATCTTTAAAGGAATTTTTATTTTTGCATTTTAAGCATCATTAAAATCACTGCTCGTGTAAAAATTATCTTATGGGGACTTTTGATTTTTCAAGTCCCATAGACGTTTTCTTTGTTCGGGAGTTCTAGTGCGAACTGAACAGGAGAGTGTTTGGCCCATCTCTATCTGTACATAATCTATAACACTTGTGTGATGTGACCAGTGAGTCAACAAGGGGAAAAGTCCACATATATTGTATAAAGAAAACATTTCTCCATCATATTTAATTCATCTTCTATAGTAAAAAAAAACTCCATCCACAATGTGTTATAGAGTGTTGCAGAGAAAAGGGTTTATTCAACAAAAATAATATTCACCTACTCGGTAGCTTTCAGGAGTGTGCACAGGAGTTACAGCACAAGGCATAGAACGAAGTGTGGGACCTCAGGTGAGAGGAGAGTAAAGAATTGTCAGACAGAAGCAGGCAAAGGTGCAATGAAGCCATACTGTCTCCACTGTCAGGGCAGCAGCATGTGTATTCTCAGTATGTAACATAAAAATCAGGTGATCCCCATTTCATTTGGAAAGTTTTTAAGTTTAACATTGGCCTTAAAGTTCCTTGTGGTCTTTGCCCTTTGCAAGTGTAATTGTTAGGCTTAAAAAAGGTGGTGGGCCTCTGAAATGCATCGCCTGGGGCACCGCTCTTGCTACTCTTTACAGTGCTACTGAGAATACACATGCCACCCTCCAGATGAGTATAGGAAGAGCATCCTGTTGCAGGGAACAGTTTAGTGGGGAGGCTTAAATCAGAGGCCTAGGACTAGAAAGTTTATACTTAGGGTTAGTAAGAGTGTTATAGTTAAAGCTTAAAGAATAAGTTCAACTTTGTAAAAAAAAAATTATAAATGCACATCTTTTCACAGGTAAAGAAATTTGCATTTATTATTTTTATTATTAGGAGCCCGCAAAGCATTGCACCTGCTGACTGACTGTACCTCATACATGCAAGCAGTCACTGAATGACAGAAAAGATCATTGAACTACCTAGAGCACTCATCAGAGCCCTTTTAGTTCATTGAGAACTACAGATACAAGCAAGCTATCAGTCGCAATAGCTGACAGTAGTTCTGGCTCTCCTATTTATGGAACTGTGTGAATGAACAACACAGTCAGGTGAGCGGAGCCCTGCAAGTTTTTAAAAAATTGTGACAGTGGGCCAGGGAGAAGACGCCTGGCCCGCTGTCACAATACAGACTCAGGGAGATTGCAGGGGTTACTCAATTATTAACATGTTACACTCTAAATATGGGTGTAACATGTAACAGTAATGTATCTTTTAACTTCATCTAAAGCTTTTTTTTTTTTTTTTTTTTGATAGAACATGGGAGGGGTTGGTCCTCCATCAAGTTTGTTTTAATGGCATCTGTGTCCCTATTGAGGAGATCTCCCTTTCACTTCCTTTCAGCACAATAAGAAATCTCTTCAATGGGGGCACAATTTCTTTGGTATATTGGAAAACAGTTGGAACAGGTGACAACATTTTTTGCTGTCTGTGACTTTTCCAGTAAAACATCCCCTATTTCTTGTAAAGGATTGGCAGAGAAAAGAAGATTATTCTGCATTATTCTGCATAATCACAATCTGGCACCATAACTTACACATTAATACAATCATAGTGTTACCCTCGTTCGGGTTGCTCGAAGATTCTGTACTCCACCAGTTGTCTTGAGCTTGCAAGACCTCTGCCACTTCTGACTAGGGATGGGCGAACAGTTAGGCCCGAGCATGAGTTCGGGCCAAACATTTGCCTGTTCGGACGTTTGCCGAAAATTTGCAGCACGTTTGCTGGGTGTTCGCCCTGATGATGTGGGTGATGTGGGTTTAATGACATTTTAAGTGCCGCTACATATCATTATAGACACCACACACTGGTTTGCTGATATTCATTCCTATCTTATTTAATACCGTATAAAGAAATGTAGACAAGTCAAGACTGCAGCAGCTGTTCTATGCTACTTCTAGGATCTGAAGAAGAGAGGATTTGTAACTCCTGACATGTGATGGCTACTATTTTTGAATACAAGACAATCATTAACATCTAGTTTACTCATCATTGCTTATATGTTTGCTGTTCTAATTTCTTCTGTACTCCTATAGAATGAACCCAGAGACAGCCAGTCAACTAGCAAGCAAATAAAGCTGGCCATACACTAGTATAATTTTGTTTTGGCATTTTTAAGAAAGTTTGTTTGGCTTATTTTTTCTTATTTTTCTAAGTTTATTGATGAACATAAAATCTGCACCTCTATTTTTTTTATTGTTTTCTTTTTGGACAGTAACATTTTTATTAAATTTTGATCTCCCATAGAAAGTACTGAAGAGATCTGCAAATGCTTTATTTACAGTATGACCTTATAGAATAGTGGTCTCATAGTTAAAGGAGAAGTGTGGGATGTAAAACAAAAACACAAACTCAACACATTGATCTCATGCTGCAGCTGTCCCCCACTGCCTTTAAGCCCGAGAACTGAGCAATTGCAAGGCCGCTGATTACTCATTTCCAGTTTTTTATTGACAGTCACTGCTCTCTGCTGTGCCCATCCAGTACTGACTGGAGCACTGGGCTGTAGAAAGGGCAGGAGCAGCTAGCTCAGGCTCTTAGTGGCACACTGTAAGGCTCAGCCAGCTGCTGTTCAAGAATCTGGGTGTATCCCAAAAATAGTCTAGAGTGGCTGATATTTCTCTTTTTAAAGCAATTATGGAGTTTATTTGACTTTTTTGATCTTTAGCAGAGTCAAACCAACTTTTTTTTATCAATACATTTTTATTGAGTATTTAACATGTTTACAGAGTTACAGAGTACGTAGAGATAAACAAATCTTTACAAAACAAAACATATCAATTTGGGAAGATCTTTACAAAAAAAGTATTTTTTTTGCAAATAGTCATAGTCGTACTGCAGATAGCAAAATAGTAATAGGTTAGGTATGTCTATACAGCACTAGGTCAAACATTCAGTAAGAGTGGCACTAATGTTGATGTTTGCATTATGGAACTGCTGCAATTTGCAGCATTCCATAGTTATTTCTAGTTTAGTGGCCACTTTTATAGACAGGATAGAGGGTTTGCACTTACCACTTTTCCATGGTAATACCCATTCACTTAATATATCTCTGGCCATTTTTGTGTCATGAGCCATCATGGTCCTGGCATTTTTATGTATTATTTTATATATATTTTTTTTATAATGTTCCTGTCCTTCTATAGTTTCCATTAATCAATGTTCACTGGTATGTTAAATATCATTATTTGATATCAGTCACTTTTTAACTTTATGCTTAGGCGATCAGGTCCTGCCACTTAGGTTTCACAATGAGGTGTGGCTGTCTATATTTGTACTTAATGCTATGAGTCAGTGCGTCGCCTGTTCCCCAATACAACGCCACCCTGTGGAGAAACATACGTCGGGAGGCAGACCTGCTGACGTCAACGTGGTGTACCTTGTAAGTGGACAGGTGTCTGTATGCCGGCTGGCAAACTTTTATGAATCTTTATGGATCTTTTATCTTAATTTTATGTAAGTGCAACTTTATTTTTCTAATAAATCTGGTTTAAACAATGGTGAGTTCTTCTCTATTTTCTTGGGTTTCCTGATCGATTCCTACCCTGTATATCCACTGATGTGAGGTCACCTGGCTTGTCTTTGGTTAATCTCAGAGAGCTGCTGCTGCTGGATGTCTGGATAGCGACTATTAACCTCCCTGGCGGTGATCCTGAGTCTGGCTCGGGCTGGGATTTCAGTACCACGAGCGGTAACCCCGAGCCAGACTCGGGATCGCATCGCTGGATACAGGGAGGATACAGGGAGAAGTTACTTACCTTGTCCCCTGGATCCAGCGATGTCCTTCGCGCTGTGTGATCGAGCTGTCCTCCGCTCAATTCACACAGTGCCCGAGTGCCGCCGAGCTCCATTCTCTGCGATGTTACGGCGCACGGGAGCGGAGATCGGCGCCAAATTCAAAAAAGTAAAAACACACACAATACTGTAATCTTACAGATTACAGTACTGTATAAAAAAATACATACCCCTTTTGTCCCTAGTGGTCAGTCCAGTGCCCTGCATGCACTTTTATATTATAAATACTGTTTATTCTGCCTGGAATTTGGAGATTGCCAATAGCAACCAAAAACTGTCCCTTTATGTCAAAAGTGATTTTAGACCAACTAGAAAACAGCGATAATAAATTATAATCACTTGCAGAATTAAGCGATATCGATTTGTGGGGAAATTCATCATCAAACACTAAATCTAATGACAGCGACAATTCTGCAAATGAGTAAATTTCAGTGTTTTTGGATTTGATTACATCATTGAATCATTTTATTATTATTTATTATCATTATTTATTATATTATAAACTTTATCATACCCGGGATGTCTGCTAGACTCTGGCTTGAACAGATTTAAGAGAGTTATTCCTAAGAATTGCAGGTCTACAATATAAAACGCCAAATTTCCATGCAAAATAATTGTATCACTTTCAGCACCTAAAATCAGAACTAAGCATACCGCCAGGGAGGTTAATACAGGCTTACTAAAGCTTGCCTTCCGGTAAGTGTGTAATCTATTTGGTGGAGGCTCCTATCAGATGGTGGTTATTCTGTGTTAAGCAGTTCACTGTATCTACATTTATCAATTGACTGTTCTTAATCACCTGGTTACAACTTTGTCAGAATTATTGTTTCCAGTGGTGCATGGACTGGCTTTCTTTGTACCACAATCATTCACCCACTTTTATTTTGTATTTTTGCGTGGCTCCTTTTCCTATCTACCCATTTGTTTTGTGCATATCTTGCAACTGAGCTGCAGCTATTTTATAAAATGTTTTTACTAGGTTATGTTCATGTAGGTTTAGCGCGGTATTTCTTTGCCATTTATTATTATGTTTACATCAGTCTGTCCACTGTTTCCACAGTCTTTCAAAAAGTTGGCTTTTACCTGTTCTGATAGATAGGGATGTAGCGTTCTTTTGGTGGTATTAGGCCAAACTGTAATTTGTGCTACATTTTTTTGGTGAAAATATCCCAAAACAGTGTTTATTTTTTATTCTATAGGAAATTTATAGAGTCCACAAACTATTGGTATACATATACAGTATCTGAAAATCAATTAATCCTGATGTACTGACGGGGTATATAATTTCTTGAGGTACAAAAATGGCAGGAAAGTACAAATACCCCTAAAATGACCCATTTTTAGGAAGTAGACAGTCCAAGGCATTTAATAAGAAGCATGGCAAGTTTTTTCAAGTTGTAATTTTTAGTTTTTTCACAATTTTTTTTTTTTTTTTTTTTTACATACTGTCTGCAGTGCAGTACAGTGTCATTATATAACTAGTATGGCAGTGATTAGGGACACTGAGTGGTGACAGTATGTAAACAATAAAAAATAAATTACACACTTTTTGTTCACTTTTTTATTTTATTTTTTATTACATTTTGTTTTATTTTTTATTTTTATGATAGTAACATTGTACTACTCTGGGGAAGCAATCAGAATTTTTTTTTTGCACACTATGACCAATCACTAGTGATGTACCACAAGGCTCTGTACTACCGGTATATCCTGTTCCATTTATCTATATGTAACCAATATAACTAAAGGTTTGATGAGTATTATACGTATTTTTGCTAATCACACAAAGGTGTGCAATAGGGTTGATATCCCTGGAGGTGTCTGTAATATGAAACATGATTTTGCATTGCTGGAAGTCAGAAGCAGAGGAAACTACAGTTCAATGTGTCCAAATGTAAAATGTATCTAAGGAATAAAGAATTCCTTGAAAGAGTACAATATTGGGGATACAGTGTTGACCAGTACTAAAGAAAAAAATTATTTGGGAGTACTTAACTCAGATGATTGCAAAATAAGCAAACAGTGTGACCAGGCAGTGCATTACTAGAGAGATCACCAGCAGGAAGAAGGAGTTACTGATTCCCGTATATACTGTAGATCTTTAGTTAGACCTCTTTTAGAATACTGGGCCATTTGCATATTATTTTATATATACTGTGATTCTGTACTTGCCAAATATGCTTCAGAATAGTGATGGACGAACTTCCGACGGGACGTTTCGCGAATGCGGACTGCGAACGCGACCAATAGTTCGCGAACCGGAACGTTCGCGGCGGGCCCCATTGACTTCAATGGGAGGTGAACTTCGCAAACCTACAGGTCAAATTTGCAGCCACAAAATAATTAATAGCTGTGCAAACATAGTCCCACCACATGGCCAATCACATAACACATGTATGAGGTGAATCTGGGATCGACAACTACAAGCAGTCTTTTTTTATATGGGAAATTGTTGTGACAATTCAGGACTGTGGAGCGCATGAAGGCAATGGAGGAGAGGGAAGGTCAGGGTAGGCAAAGAAGAGGGTGCAGGAGATGATCACCAGCAGCGTGACATACAGCAATGACACCTGCACCGTGATAGAGTCATCTGACAACAGCACCGTGATAGAGAGCACTGACATCAGCAGCGTGACATAAAGCACTAACACCAGCACCGTGATATACAGCACTGACAGCAGCACCTTGATAGAGAGCACTGACATCAGCAGCGTGACATACAGCAATGACACATGCACCGTGATAGAGTCATCTGACAACAGCACCGTGATAGAGAGCACTGACATCAGCAGCGTGACATAAAGCACTAACACCAGCACCGTGAAATACAGCACTGACAGCAGCACCGTGATAGAGAGCACTGACATCAGCAGCGTGACATACAGCAATGACACCTGCACCGTGATAGAGTCATCTGACAACAGCACCGTGATAGAGAGCACTGACATCAGCAGCGTGACATAAAGCACTAACACCAGCACCGTGATATACAGCACTGACAGCAGCACCGTGATAGAGAGCACTGACATCAGCAGCGTGACATACAGCAATGACACCTGCACCGTGATAGAGTCATCTGACAACAGCACCGTGATAGAGAGCACTGACATCAGCAGCGTGACATAAAGCACTAACACCAGCACCGTGATATACAGCACTGACAGCAGCACCGTGATAGAGAGTACTGACATCAGCACCGTGATATACAGCACTGACACCTTTACCGTAAGCAGCCCCAGGAGGAAGTCAGCATAGCATAGGGATGGTGGGAGCCCCTCATAATGAGCATAGCACAGGGATGGCGGGAGCCCCTCATAATGAGCATAGCACAGGGATGGTGGGAGCCCCTCATAATGAGCATAGCACAGGGATGGTGGGAGCCCCTCATAATAAGCAGCCCCAGGAGGATGTCAGCATAGCACAGGGATGGTGGGAGCCCCTCATAATAAGCAGCCCCAGGAGGATGTCAGCATAGCACAGGGATGGTGGGAGCCCTTCATAATAAGCAGCCCCAGGAGGATGTCAGCATAGCACAGGGATGGTGGGAGCCCCTCATAATAAGCAGCCCCAGGAGGAAGTCAGCACAGCACAGGGATGGTGGGAGCCCCTCATAATGAGCATAGCACAGGGATGGTGGAAGCACCTCAAAATATGCACAGCAGAGGTAGAGCCCCAGGAGGATGTCAGCACAGCACAGGGATGGTGGGAGCCCCTCATAATAAGCAGCCCCAGTAGAAATATGACACCGCTCAACCTCTTCAAAGAGGAGGGTACGGGCATATAGTACGGTGTGCTTTTTTTGGACAAGGAAGTGAGCCAAATGAAGAAAGAAGGTCTCTGTACTCGATAAAAAAAATTGTTTATAGACATATACATGGTCTACTGGTCACATGTGTTGAATTCCTCCGAGATCCATGCCTTATTCATTTTTAGAAATGTGAGGTAGTTAAGCGTACTCGCCTAGCTCACGACAGTGTTATCGGTCACGATCCCCCTTGCTGCGCTGAACGTCCTTTCGGACAGGACACTGGATGAGGGGCAAGCCAACAGTTCGATTGCAAATTGGGCAAGCTCTGGCCAGAGGTCAAGCCTGCCCACCCAGTAGTCCAGGGGTTCATCACTCCTCAGAGCATCCACATCGGCCGTTAACCCAATGTAGTCGGACACCTGCCAGTCTAGGCGTTCCCTGATGCTGGATCCGGATGACACCTGTCGATGGGCCGGCTGAAAGAATGACCTCATATCTGAAGTCACCAACACATCTTCAAACCGGCCTCTTCTTGCAGGCGCTGTTGGATTGGTACCCGCAACTCCTTCTCTGGGAGTGGGAATTGCTCCTCTGCCAGCGCACGCAAAGGCAGAATGCAGCATTTCTCAAAGCAAGGCCTGGAAGTGCTCCATTCTGCCAGCCTTCTGTGACGGCGGTAACATTTCCGCCATTTTGTGTTTGTACTGGGGGTCTAAGTACGTTGCCACCCAGTACTGGTCCTTGACCCTTATGCTTTTTATATGGGGGTCCCTATTAAAACACTGGAGCATGAAGGCCCCCATTTGCACTAAAGTGGAAGCGGTGTGGTGGCCTGGCTCCTGCTCATCATCCAGGATAATGTCGTCCTCTTCATTCTCCTCTCCCCATCCACACACAACAACAGGGATCCCAGAAAGGTTTAAAGCATGCTCTTCTTGCTCCTCCTCAACCGCCCCAGCACCATCATCCTCTGACTCCTCTTCAGACTCCTGTTGTTGACTCGTCTCAGATAGAGTAGCCCCCCTGGGAATTCATCCAGCATTGTGACTTCCTCATCTTCTCCTCCACAGCTTGATCAATGACACGACGCAATGCACGCTCCATAAAGAAGGCATAGGGTACCATGTCACTGATGGCGCCATGGCTGCGACTGACCAGTTTGGTGATATCCTCAAATGGGCGCAGAAGTCTGCATGCGTCGCGCATGAGCAGCCACTGGCGCGGTGAAAAAACCCCCAGCTCCCCAGAACCGGTTCTGCCGCAGAGTTCATACAGGTAGACGTTAACTGCACGTTTCTGCTGGAGCAGCCTATCAAGCATATAGAAGGTTGAGTTCCATCACGTCGGGCAATCGCAAATAAGGCGTCTGACCGGCAAATTGTGTCGCCGCTGAATGTCAGCAAGGCGAGCCATGGCCGTGTAAGATCTTCTGAAATGGGACGAGATTTTCCTTGCCTGCCGCAAGATGTCCTGGACCCCAGGGTATTTGACAAGGAATCGCTGCACGACCAAGTTTAAGACGTGTGCCATGCATGGCACGTGCGTGATTTTGCCCTGTTTCAATGCGCTAAGCAGATTGGCAACGTTGTCACACACCACTTTACCAACTGTCAAATTGAGCGGTGTTTGCCACTGATCTGCCTGTGAACGCAAAGCTAAAAGGAGTGCCGGGCCAGTGTGGCTCTTGGCTTCCAGGTACAACAGACGCAGCACGGCATGGCAACGTCTCACCTGGCATGTCGAATAGGTTCTGGGGAGCTTGGGCGGCGCAGCGGAAGAGACGCTAGCAGCGGAAAAGGAGGAGTCAGCCGAGGAGGAGAGGGAGGAGGATGGAGTAGGAGGAGGAGGCGAAGAAGAGTCAGGCCTGCATGCAATCCATGGTGGTAAAACCAAATCTACATGGGTGCCACGGGTTACATGCTTGATGGCCGTCAGAAGGTTCACCCAGTGGGCAGTAAAAGTGATATACCTTCCCTGCCCGTGTTTGCTAGACCACGTGTCTGTGGTCAGATGTATCTTGGCACCGACACTGTGTGCCAGAGATACATTCACTTGCCGCTGAACATGGCCATATAGCTCTGGGATGCCCTTCTCTGAGAAATACTTCCTTCCTGGGACCTTCCATTGTGGTGTTCCAATGGCCACAAATTTGAGAAAGGCCTCCGAGTCCACCAGTTTATATGGCAGTAGTTGGCGGGCTAAGAGTTCTGACAAGCCAGCTGTCAACCGTTGGGCAAGAGGGTTATCCGGCTTCATCATTTTTTTTACGCTCGAACATTAGGCCCACAGAAGCCTGCCTTTTTGCAGAAAAACATGAGCTTGACGTGATGGAAGGTGGAGTGGAGGACAATTGTGAGGAGAGAGGAGAAGTAGAAGACGAGGCTGGATGGTGAGAGCCTAGAGTGTGGCTTTGTGTGTTCCGTTGCTCCCACTCGGCTCGGTGATGGCTGCTCATGTGCCTTCTTAAGGCGGTCGTCCCTAGGTGAGTGTTGGGCTTACCGTTGACTGCAAAGATTGCAGATGGCAACGCTATTGTCAGCAGCGGACACGTTAAAAAAAGCCTACACTGCGGAGCCATGTGCCGGTGTCCTGGGAGCGCCAGATGTGACCGTACATGGTTGATGACTCGCTCCTGATACATTTGCAGTCTGCTTTGTCCCTCCTGTGCAATGTAAGTTAGTCCTGCTTCTCCTCCCTATCTGCTGATCCATATCTCCCTCTGAACTCCCCTCCTCTTCCTCTCTTGTGGGCACCCACGTGACATCGTCGACATCACCTTCCCCACCGCTATAAGTAGAGATCTCGGAGTAGGCAGCAACACCAGGGACCAACCTCCTCCTTGGGCTGATCTGGGTACTGTCGTCAGACTGCTGAGTAGCGGTTGTTGCTACCTCCTCTTCCTGATCCAATACCAAGAGTGGCTGCGCATCAGAAATGTCTTGATATGGATCAGAAAATAATTCCTGTGACTCAAGCGGAAGGTATGTGGTGGTGGTGGTGGTGGTGTTGTTGGTGGTAGTGTCATTGGGGGTGCACATAGCAGAGAGTGAAGAAGAGGGTGCAGATCGAGAGGATGAGGAGGGTGCAGAAGAGTAAGGGTGAGTGAGCCACTCAACCAAGTCTGGTGCGTCCTTTAAAGTAATTGAACGCACCTTCTGCAACTTCCCACTTTGGCTCAAGCCTGTTGCTCCTGCCCTACCCCTACCACGCCTGCCTCTTCCTCTGCCTGTCATTTTTTAAATGACCCTGTGACAAAACTCTCAGTCCCTATACTGATGAAGGACTGCTGCAGTATAGGGCAGCGGTCAGCAGTAGTGCACCTCAACCCTATGTATTGTGAACCTATACCAGTCCTTATAGAATGGCAGACTGTACCTCACTCCACCCTATGTACTGTAGTACCCTATACCTTACCAGTCCTTATAAGGACCTTTGTGGAACAAGTAGGTTGTGTGTGAGTGATTAGCAGACTGTACGTCAGTCCCTATACAGATGAAGGACTGCTGCAGTATAGGGCAGCGGTCAGCAGTAGTGCACCTCAACCCTATGTATTGTGGACCTATACCAGTCCGTATAGAATAGCAGACTGTACCTCACTCAACCCTATGTACTGTAGTACCCTATACCTTACCAGTCCTTATAAGGACCTTTGTGGAACAAGTAGGTTGTGTGTGAGTGATTAGCAGACTGTACGTCAGTCCCTATACCGATGAAGGACTGCTGCAGTATAGAACAGCGGTCAGCAGTAGTGCACCTCAACCCTATGTATTGTGGACCTATACCAGTCCTTATAGAATGGCAGACTGTACCTCACTCAACCCTATGTACAGTAGCACCCTAGACAGACCAAGTTACCAGTCCTTATAAGGAGCTTTGTGGAACAAGTAGGTTGTGTGAGTGATTAGCAGACTGTACGTCAGTCCCTATACCGATGAAGGACTGCTGCAGTATAGGGCAGCGGTCAGCAGTAGTGCACCTCAACCCTATGTATTGTGGACCTATACCAGTCCTTATAGAATAGCAGACTGTACCTCACTCAACCCTATGTACTGTAGTACCCTATACCTTACCAGTGCTTATAAGGACCTTTGTGGAACAAGTAGGTTGTGTGTGAGTGATTAGCAGACTGTACGTCAGTCCCTATACCGATGAAGGACTGCTGCAGTATAGGGCAGCGGTCAGCAGTAGTGCACCTCAACCCTATGTATTGTGGACCTATACCAGTCCTTATAGAATAGCAGACTGTACCTCACTCAACCCTATGTACTGTAGTACCCTATACCTTACCAGTCCTTATAAGGACCTTTGTGGAACAAGTAGGTTGTGTGTGAGTGATTAGCAGACTGTACGTCAGTCCCTATACCGATGAAGGACTGCTGCAGTATAGAACAGCGGTCAGCAGTAGTGCACCTCAACCCTATGTATTGTGGACCTATACCAGTCCTTATAGAATAGCAGACTGTACCTCACTCAACCCTATGTACTGTAGCACCCTAGACAGACCAAGTTACCAGTACTTATAAGGACCTTTGTGGAACAAATAGGTTGTGTGTGAGTGATTAGCAGACTGTACGTCAGTCCCTATACCGATGAAGGACTGCTGCAGTATAGGGCAGCGGTCAGCAGTAGTGCACCTCAACCCTATGTATTGTGGACCTATACCAGTCCTTATAGAATGGCAGACTGTACCTCACTCAACCCTATGTACTATAGCACCCTACACCAGGTTATCACCAGTCCTTATAAGGAGCTTTGTGGAACAAGTAGGTTGTGAATGATTAGCAGACTGCAGCAGAAGGGCAGCAGTCAAGTATAATATTCTTTCTATATTTGGAAGAAAGAATATTATACGTGTACAAGCCTATTACCATACCACTGATACCAGTCCTGAAAAGAACCTTTGTGGACCTAATATAGTAACAGCTACTGATTAAACTGTAAATACAGAAAAAATCAGCGCAGTACAACCCCTTTACGAAAAGCTGCTGGACACCAAGGATCAATTACCAAATCCCAAAATACAATATATCAAACAGATGGTACAGCGCTCTAACTAAAATAAAATGATTACTAACATATTAAAATTAATAAAAAGTCCAAAGATAGCTTTTGAGTCAAAAAGTCCACGTGAGGAATCTTCAGTGGTATACAGTCAGTTCATGCATAAAGTGACTTAGTGCCAAGGGGGGGACCACCACCAATGGTAAAATTGGCTGCTCACCTCATCGTATGGACCCTTTAAATTACAGAGGGTCGTATGCACTTAAATATCAACTCATCCAATCGCTGTACTCCTCTCCGACAATATCCGACCAATTCACAAACGAAAACACATCTTTCTCGTATTCAGAGTCAAATGAACTGACACGTTCGTGGAATACCCACACTGGATCGGTATATAGCAGTATTCACAATTCCTCAGACCATGTGGATAGAAAGACAGGCCATAGTGCTCTCCATAGAAAAACGTTTTAATGATGAATATACATAAAAAACACACTTACAATAACAAAGCTTCATACGATCTTTAAAATGATCAATGACCGCGGGTGACGTCACGTGATCTCCGTCCGTACGTTACGTCCCTATGGGCGGGACTTCATCAGCGGACACGGAAACTACGTGACACCCGATATATGAATAGACATTACGGGGTTCCTATAGTGCGCTTACGGTGAGCACGACGTGACGGACAGCCTCTCCATGTTTACGACAGTTACCAAGGTAACAACACATCCTGTCGTGTAGTACGAATCTACACGATAACAGGCAAAGACCTCAGGGAAGCCCTTGTGAATTTAAACAAACGTTACCAAGTTAACGGCTCATCCCATCATGCCTATCCGCACTATGCAAATGAGCACAGCAACGAGCGGAATATAAAAAAGGAATCATATAAATATTTGCAAACATTTCCGTTGCCACAATGAATCCTTTCCCCTTATGTATATAATGTAATCAAATAAAGAAAAACTGCTTAATGGGTACCAATACAAAAGAACCCCATTATTAAACACATTTTTAAATTGCAAAGCATGAACTTTTTTCTCCAAACTTGAGTTTACAAAGTCCACCTCCTACAAAATGCAAATAAAGATGTGTTTCGAACTTAATATTCAAAAACAATTAAGAATATTAAAATGTGTATAATACACATATATCAACGTGACATCACCTGCAGCCAATAAATTAAATAGTACTAAAAATACAATAAAAAGTAAACAATAAAATCATCGATCAGTAATAAAACAGTTAATATCAAAATCGACATTCAATCCACCAGGCATTAATACATTGGTCTCATGTATCCAGTAAGATTCCCTACGACTTAACTGGCGTATGAAATTACCCCCCCTCCAATGTTTTGTGACCCTCTCAATCCCCCAAAACTTTAGGCCTTTAGGGTTTTGCTGATGGAATTGTTTAAAGTGTCGGGACACATTGTGGGTTTTCAGACCTTTTTTAATATTATCTACATGTTCTGCTAAACGCACATGTAAAGGTCTAGAAGTGCGTCCTATATATTGTAACCCACATTCGCACTCTAACATGTAAACCACTCCGATCGTGTCACATGTAATCAATTGCCGAATATCGTATTCCCTATTAGTTGCAGAGGCCAGAAACTTCTTCCGTTTCTTAATGTTGTCTTTAGAATGCTTACACGGCTTGCACCGCCCACAAGCATAAAACCCCCCCAAAAAGGAGAACAATCGGTTCTCTGATGCAATAGGGGGGTTAAGAACGCTGGGAGCAAGACGGTCCCTCAGAGAGGGAGCTTTTTTATAAATAAACTGTGGACGAGTAGGTAGTACGGGTCCCAAAATGTTGTCCTGCTTTAAAATGGACCAATGTTTAGACACTATCTTTTCAAATTTTTTGTGTTGAACATTGTAATCTAAAATCATTCTAAAATTTTGCTCACTATTATTAGTCTCCCTAGGTTGACTGGAGACTAAAGTAGTCCTATCAATCTGTTTGACCTTTTCAAATTCTGCCTTCAAGACCGACCGATCGTATCCCTTTTGTTCAAATCTGGAGATCAACACATCGGATTGAGATATGTAATCCTCACTCCTCGTACAATTACGATGTAACCTAATGAATTGTCCCCTGGGGATGTTGCACAACCAAGATTTGTGATGACAACTCCCCAGGGGAATATAAGCGTTACGATCAGTAGGTTTAAAATGGTTAACCAACCTGAAGTTACCCAAATCTTTGTTGATCTCCAGATCCAAAAAGACTATATGATCTTGACTCACATTCCATGTGAGCGAAATATTCCTATCATTGGAATCCAATGATTGAATAAAAATATCGAGTGACGATCTAGTACCATCCCAAATCAAGATAAGATCATCTATAAATCTACGGTAGCACACCAGTTCTGGGGGGCGATGTTTAAAAACTGCTTCTTCCTCCCAGTGGGCCATAAATAAGTTGGCCACACTGGGAGCAAAACGAGCTCCCATCGCAAGTGATGGTGTCTAAACATTGGTCCATTTTAAAGCAGGACAAAATTTTGGGACCCGTACTACCAACTCGTCCACAGTTTATTTATAAAAAAGCTCCCTCTCTGAGGGACCGTCTTGCTCCCAGCGTTCTTAACCCCCCTATTCCATCAGAGAACCGATTGTTCTCCTTTTTGGGGGGGGTTTATGCTTGTGGGCGGTGCAAGCCGTGTAAGCATTCTAAAGTCAACATTAAGAAACGGAAGAAGTTTCTGGCCTCTGCAACTAATAGGAATACGATATTCGGCAATTGATTACATGTGACACGATCGGAGTGGTTTACATGTTAGAGTGCGAATGTGGGTTACAATATATAGGACGCACTTCTAGACCTTTACATGTGCGTTTAGCAGAACATGTAGATAATATAAAAAAAAGGTCTGAAAACCCACAATGTGTCCCGACACTTTAAACAATTCCATCAGCAAAACCCTAAAGGCCTAAAGTTTTGGGGGATTGAGAGGGTCACAAAACATTGGAGGGGGGGTAATTTCATACGCCAGTTAAGTCGTAGGAAATCTTACTGGATACATGAGACCAATGTATTAATGCCTGGTGGATTGAATGTCGATTTTGATATTAACTGTTTTATTACTGATCGATGATTTTATTGTTTACTTTTTATTGTATTTTTAGTACTATTTAATTTATTGGCTGCAGGTGATGTCACGTTGATATATGTGTATTATACACATTTTAATATTCTTAATTGTTTTTGAATATTAAGTTTGAAACACATCTTTATTTGCATTTTGTAGGAGGTGGACTTTGTAAACTCAAGTTTGGAGAAAAAAGTTCATGCTTTGCAATTTAAAAATGTGTTTAATAATGGGGTTCTTTTGTATTGGTACCCATTAAGCAGTTTTTCTTTATTTGATTACATTATATACATAAGGGGAAAGGATTCATTGTGGCAACGGAAATGTTTGCAAATATTTATATGATTCCTTTTTTATATTCCGCTCGTTGCTGTGCTCATTTGCATAGTGCGGATAGGCATGATGGGATGAGCCGTTAACTTGGTAACGTTTGTTTAAATTCACAAGGGCTTCCCTGAGGTCTTTGCCTGTTATCGTGTAGATTCGTACTACACGACAGGATGTGTTGTTACCTTGGTAACTGTCGTAAACATGGAGAGGCTGTCCGTCACGTCGTGCTCACCGTAAGCGCACTATAGGAACCCCGTAATGTCTATTCATATATCGGGTGTCACGTAGTTTCCGTGTCCGCTGATGATGTCCCGCCCATAGGGACGTAACGTACGGACGGAGATCACGTGACGTCACCCGCGGTCATTGATCATTTTAAAGATCGTATGAAGCTTTGTTATTGTAAGTGTGTTTTTTATGTATATTCATCATTAAAACGTTTTTCTATGGAGAGCACTATGGCCTGTCTTTCTATCCACATGGTCTGAGGAATTGTGAATACTGCTATATACCGATCCAGTGTGGGTATTCCACGAACGTGTCAGTTCATTTGACTCTGAATAGGAGAAAGCTGTGTTTTCGTTTGTGAATTGGTCGGATATTGTCGGAGAGGAGTACAGCGATTGGATGAGTTGATATTTAAGTGCATACGACCCTCTGTAATTTAAAGGGTTCATACGATGAGGTGAGCAGCCAATTTTACCATTGGTGGTGGTCCCCCCCCTTGGCACTAAGTCACTTTATGCATGAACTGACTGTATACCACTGAAGATTCCTCACGTGGACTTTTTGACTCAAAAGCTATCTTTGGACTTTTTATTAATTTTAATATGTTAGTAATCATTTTATTTTAGTTAGAGCGCTGTACCATCTGTTTGATATACTGATTAAACTGACCCTCACTGCCTCACACACTGCTTCCTGCCTGTCCCTATATAAACTGACAAAACAGAGGCTACTAGAACAATTACTGGAATAGCACTTTTGTGGACCTGATAGTAACAGCTAATGACTAAACTGACTGTCCCTGCAGCAGACACACCATCCTGTCCCTTTCTCTAAACTGACAAAATACACTCAGGCTGCTGCAACAATCAGTAGCACAGCAAACCTATATCCTGAACTGTGAACTACACCTTACACCTATACCAGTCCTGAAAAGAACTTTTGTGTACCAAATAGCTAGCGATTTGGGTCACTGCAATCTCTCCCTGCTCCTCACAGCAACCTCTCCCTATAGTGACAGAAGAAAGAATGTAAAATGGCCGCCGGATCGGGTCTATTTATAAGTTAGGGGGAATGTCCAAGTGTCCATGTGCTGTAATGTCTCAATTGGCTGTCCTGTACCCCATGATGGATGTGTCATCATAAGTCAAAGTTCTCTTACACAGTAAACACGGAAGTCCGCCGGGCGAACGGCGCCAATAGTCCGCCGAATGGGCGGACCGCGAACAGCCGAAATTTGCCGTGAAACGACCGCCAGGCGAACCGTTCGGCCATCACTATTTCAGAAATCTCCTTCCACTAATTCTGGCTGCAATCATTTTAACTGTGGGCAGCTGAAGCTGATGCCTGTTCACTTCCTCGATTTACACAGTGACACATAGGGACACCTCCAGATCTGCAGCTCACATTGGCCCTCTTATGACTCAACCCTTCCTGGAAAACTCTCACGAGAGCGAGAGAGAGATCTGTGCATGATATCATCAGCCTAGGCTTTTTACCAGACAAGAAACCGGAAGTGGGCTGTATAAGGTATTTACTGGCAGAAAAAAAAAATGTTTTACTATCCAAAGTTAAGAGAACAAGGGCAGGAGATTTAATAGATGGAAAAATGAAAAAATGACTGATGTTCCACTTTAAGAAATACAGTAGGATACCGTTCGGCATTTTTCGAAACATTTTATGGTATACACAAAAAACACTACTAAAATACAGCATGTCGATATGGCCCTTTTTAAGATTGGGGTTTTCAAATACAAGCATTCACTTGTTACTCTTTGATGAAAAAGCCTGTGTATGAATGGAATAATCATTGTCATAGACCAGTGATGGCGAACCTTGGCACCCCAGATGTTTTGGAACTACATTTCCCATGATGCTCCACTACAATGCAAGGTACCAGAGCATCATGGGAAATGTAGTTCCAAAACATCTGGAGTGCCAAGGTTTGCCATCACTGTCATAGACTTAGATGGCACTTTTATGGGCAAGCAGGCAACTTGATAATTCCAACAAGGAAGACTGGTGATGCGTCATGTCAAACAAATACACTAGTTAAACTTGTCATGACTGACTTCCAGACAATGTCTATGGGCAAATATTGATAATTTCTTCATAGAGATGAGCCACTGTGGTTTTATGCCCTGCCTAGTCGCTCTGATTGATAAGAGTTACCGTACGTCACATTCCTGTTATTAATAACTTTGATGCTTAAATTATAAAACATGACTCATTTCATATGAATTTATTTCCACTGTCACCACAGCCTTTTTCTTCCTCGTGCCATGTCAGCTTTCATGAAGGACAATGGCATATGAGTCATTCATGCATGATGTGTTACCTCTTCTTGACTTGAATTAATTATCATGTTGGCATGATACCTCTATTAGTCTTTGCAATTCATAATGAATCATTTATAGACAGTGTTCTGTCAACTTTAAAGCTTTGTTTCTGAGAATATAAGTTCTACCAAATGTAATGAAGCGGACACTCATGGCAAACATCTTAAAGTGAAGTTCCACTCGTTTTTATGTTTATTAAAAGCAGCAGCTCACCTGTCCCAGCGATGCGGCCGTCCGAACCCTTAGTTCTATCTTAGTTCGGCACCCCAAGTGTGGGCACCCGGCTGTACGTCTCCTCAATGGTCGAGCAATGTTCTGGGACTTGTGATGTGTCCCAGAATTGCGGACAGGGAGTGGGAGAGGAGAACTTCTGGAGTGGCCTAGGTGGCCTGAATGGAAGTGGGAACTGAGTACCTGTCAAAACTAGGTACCCACCTTCCCCCAAAAAAATGACATGTCAAATGTGGCACGTAAGATGGTGAGGAGTGCTTAAAGCGGAACTTCCACTTTGAGTGGAACTCCACTTTAATAAACAGTCCACTTTTTTTTACATTATCTGCTTCAAGACTGCCCCAAAGCAAATTTACTCCGACAGGGCAGCCACTCTGTACAGAATCACATATGTATACATGATTCTGCACTTCTGGATTTTGTGCGCGAGCATGCATAGTCAGTGGCTTTCTCCCGCTGTGATTTTACACAGTGGGAACTGATCAGCGGGTTCCACGGATCCGATGTCTGCCGGTACCTGCCAATTGTTGTTTACATAGGCAGACTGTCATTCTGTGAGTACAGAAGACATGGATCTTGAGTTTCTGTGAAGCAAAAATACAGATTCATGTCTTCCAGTAGTAAAAGCCCCTCCCCCAGGGTTAGAAAGCACCCTATGCACACATTTAACCCTTTGATCACCCCTGATGTTAAATCCTTCCCTGCCAGTGTCATTAGTACAGTGACAGTACATATTTTTAGCACTGATCACTGTATTAGTGTCACTGGTCCCCCAGAAAAATGTCAAAAGAGTCAACCAGGTGTCCAATTTTTTTGCCACAATATCGAATTCCCGCTATAAGTCACTGATCACTAGGGATGAGCCGAACACCCCCCGGTTCGGTTCGCACCAGAACTTGCGAACGACCCCCGCGTTCGGTACGAACGTTAGAACCCCATTGAAGTCTATGGGACTCGAACGTTCGAATTGGAAAGTGCTAATTTTAACGGCTAATATGCAAGATAGTGTCCTAAAAAGGGTTTGGGGACCTGCCTCCTGCCTCAGGGGACATGGGTCACTGCAAAAAAAAGTTTTAAAAACTGCCGTTTTGGCGGGAGCACTGATTTTAATGACGATTAAAGTGAAAAAAAAAAAAGTGAAATATTCCTTTAAATATGGTGCCTGGGGGGTGTCTGTAGTATGCCTGTGAAGTGCCACGTGTTTCCCGTGTTTAGAACAGTCCCTGCACAAAATGACATTAAACGGAAATAACACCATTTAAAACTGCTTGCGGTTTTAATGTTATATCTGGTTCCTGCAATATGGTTGAAAATCATTGAGAAACATGGCATGGGTAGCCCTCCCTGCCCATTACCAGCCTATTTGGGTCTTGTACGCATATTAAGGGGAACCCCGTACCCATATTAAAAAAAGGAAATGCGTGTGGCCCCCAGGCCCTATATACTCAGAACAGCAGTATACAGGCAGTGCAAACAAGACAGGGACTGTGTAGGTTTGTTGTGTTAAGTTGAATCTGTTTGTCATTTTCAACCGGTACATTTTTAAAGTGTAGCTCCAGTCAAAAAAACTATCTTTAAGCTTTTTGGAAAACATAGGGAAGGGTTATCACCCCTGTATAATTTGTTTTGTCGTCCATCTTTTTTCATCTCACTTGCTGCTGTCTCCTTGCGTTTGCAAGTAGGAGATGTTTGTAAGTTGGATGTTTGAAAGTAGGGGCCTGCCCTATATTATAGCGGTATGTACTGGGTACAGAGCACGCAGACAGCACGCACTATCTCCTAACACTACTGACTGCAAGCTCTATTATTAACCACTTGTTAGCCCAATGTTTGCATAAAGTGAAAGATGAAGTTATGCTGAGTAAATAGATATCAAACATGTCACTCTTCAAAATTGCACATGCCCGTGGAATGGCGCCAAACGTCGCTACTTAAAAAATCCCCATAGGCGACGCTTTAATTTTTTTTTTACTGGTTACATGTTTTGAGTTGCAGAGGAGGTCTAGGACTAGAATTATTGCTCTCGCTCTAACATTCTCGGCGATACCTCACATGTGTGGCACATGCGAGCACATGGGGACATGGGCGCTTTAATTTTTATTTAATTTTTTTATTGTTCATTTTACTTTATTTATGTTAGTTTGACATTTTTTTCCCCAAAAATATATTTTTGATCACTTTTATTCCTATTACAAGAAATGTAAACATCCCTTGTAATAGGAATATGGGGTGACAGGTCCTCTTTACAGTGAAATCTGGGGGGGTCAATATGACCCCACATCTCACCTCTAGGCTGGGAAGCCTGAAATAAAAAATAAAAAAAAGATTCTGGCTTTGATCGTACTGGCGAGTTGGTAGAAGCACCGGAGGGCGGTGAGGGGTGGGGGGCGTCTATGGCTGGGTATTTCAGGGTATCACCGAGTATGGCTGGGTATCTCTGAGTATGGCTGGGTATGGCAATTTATGGCAGGGTATTACAGAGTATTGGCGGGGTATTGGCGGGGTACTACAGAGTAATAGCAGGGTACTGCAGAGTATTGGGGGGTACTACAGAGTAATGGCGGGTACTGCAGAGTAATGGCGGGTACTGCAGAGTAATGGCGGGTACTGCAGAGTAATGGGGGTTACTGCAGAGTAATGGGGGGTACTGCAGAGTAATGGCAGGGTACTGCACTGCAGAGTAATGGCAGGGTACTGCAGAGTATTGGGGGTACTGCAGAGTAATGGCGGGTACTGCAGAGTATTGGGGGGTACTGCAGAGTATTGGGGGGTACTGCAGAGTAATGGGGGGTACTGCAGAGTAATGGCAGGGTACTGCACTGCAGAGTAATGGCAGGGTACTGCACTGCAGAGTAATGGCAGGGTACTGCAGAGTAATGGCAGGGTACTGCAGAGTAATGGCGGGGTACTGCAGAGTAATGGCGGGGTACTGCAGAGTAATGGCAGGGTACTGCAGAGTAATGGCAGGGTACTGCAGAGTATGCACTGGTATTGCAGAGTATTGGCAGGGAATTGAGGGGTTAAATTCGGTGAGCAGCGATGTGGGCACTGCAGATGCAGCCCACATCGCTGCTGACACCGATCTCTTTCCCCTCCGCTGTACCGATCGGTACAGAGAGGGGAGGGAGGAACAGGCGTCATAACATGACGCCGGTTTGTTTCCAAGTGATCACTCCGTCATTTGACGGAGCAATCACGTGGTAAACGGCCGCTATGAGCGGCCGTTTACCGTGATCCGTGATGCGACCCGGCGGTCACGGATGCTCTCGAGTGCGCACACCTCGGGGCACGCGAGAGCAGAATTCTGGGAGGCCGTTAATTAACGGCCTCTCAGAGTTAAACAACCCCCCTGAAGCCGTTAATCGGCAATGGGCAGTTGTTAAGTGGTTAAAGCTAGATCACTAGCTATATAGGTGAGGTGAATATAGTGGTGTATACTGCAGTCAGGGCACAGACAACAACCACTACACAGCAGCAAGATAGGAAATCAGCCAAAAACGATTGGTGTGTACTGTGTTGAAGGTACACAGAACACCCACTGCTTCAGATGCTAAGTAACACACTACACGAAGCTGCCTCAAAGGTGGCCTTATATAGTGTGGGGCGTGCACTACACAGCCTGAGCTATGATTGGCCACAGGCAGGATGCCTGTGGCCAATCATGGCTCTCCTCGCTGCCGGCGCTGCGATTGGCCAAGCATGCGGGGTCACAGTGCATGCTTGGCCAATCATGGGGCAGCAATGCACTGCGCCACCGCAGTGCATTGTGGTCCGCGCGCGCGTCACTCGAATTTTTACGCGAACGGCCCAAACGTTCGGAATTCGCCGAACGGCCGAACAGCCAATGTTCGAGTCGAACGTACGTTCGACTCGAACACGAAGCTCATCCCTACTGATCACTGCCATTACTTGTAAAAAGAAATAAATAAAAATATCCCACAGTTTGTAGACACTGTAATATTTGCGCGAATCAATCAATCTACGCTGATTAGGATTTTTTTTACTAAAAATATGTAGAAGAATACATATTGGCCTAAACTGATGAATAAATTATATTTTTATATATTTTTTATTGGATTTGTTTAGAGCAGAAAGTAAAAAATATAGTTTTTGTTTTTCAAAATTGTTGGTCGTCCTTTGTTTCTAGTGCAAAAAATAAAAACCACAGGTGACTAAATACCACCAAAAGAAAGCTCTATTTGTGATAAAAAAAAATGACATAAATTTTATTTGGGTACAGCATCGCACGACCGCGCAATTGTCAGTTAAAGCAACGCGGGGGTAAAAGTGGAGATTTAATTTGATTTATCAAATACTGTGTACATATACCATTCATACCATTGTTTTTTTTTGTTTTTGTTTTTTACAAAAATAACTGTTTTTACATTGTTCTTTATCTTTTTTTTCTTTCATCTCAGTGCTATTGACCTCCTCCAGCCGATTTCAGACTCTTCTTGTCTATATGCATTCACTTCAGCATTGGCTACATAATGTTGCTTCCTGATTGAAACAATAGAGGACCATATCTGCATTATAGTTGGCACAATTACAGTTGGACGATCTCCCAGAATCTCACTGAATCTAAGTTGCCCACTTGTTCCTTCACTCTGTGGCTGGCTGGGTGCAAAGACCAGCAGCCCACCCCTGTGTACACTCAACTTCAAACAATGAGCTGCACACCAATGATGTCACAAGAATCAAAAATCTTAAGTTGAGTATATGTAACCATTACACATGCCAATGGTTCCAAACAGGGGTATGTGTGAAGGTTGTTGGGGCAAGAACACAATTGGGAGACAAAGGTTATTCCATAACATAAAGTCACCGAACATAGACCTTCATGACAGGGTCACCAGGTATTATTTTAATAAAAATTAAAACATTTAATCTAATACAAGATTTCAGTAATTGGTTTAGTCCTTCTTTTAAAGAGAAGTATATATATATATATATATATATATATATATATATATATATATATATATATATATATATATATATATATATATATATATATATATATATATACTTACCTAGGTGGATTTTGTATAGAAGTAACAGGTGCGTAAAAATTGGTATTTGAGTGTCGGTTGCACCTTCCCATCGTAACTCTATAGAGGTAATCTTGATGAAAGCAAGAATTGATTTTGCTGTGATTTATTTTTTATTTTTTGGCATGGGGTTCCCCTTAAAATCCATACCAGACCTGAAGGGTCTGGTAATTGACTGTGGGGAAATCCCATGCCATTTTTTTAGATGACTTTTATGTGTATTGCCAGGACCGACAATTCATTATAGCCACGAGTACTTTTAAATAACTTTTTTTCCTTTAGAAATGTCATTTTGCTCTCAGACTTTTCTGCGCCACTTTACAGGCATACTATAGACACCCCTCAGGTACGAAATTTAAAGGAATATTTCACTTTTATTGTTTCAGCATTATTAAAATCACTGATACCGAAAAAACTGCAGTTTTTAAAACTTTTTTTTGCATTGATACATGTCCCCTGGGGCAGGACCCAGGTTTCCAAACACTTTTTATGACAATAACTTGCATATAAGCCTTTAAAATTAGCACTTTTGCTTTTTCATCTTCGTGTCCCATAGACTTTAATGGTGTTTGCGAACACATTTTTCTAATGTTCGCATGTTCTACTGCAAACTGAACTGGGGGGGGGGGGGGTGTTCGGCTCATCCCTACTCATAATCATCATCTCCATCTTCATCATTACCACTGGAGACAACTTAGCAATACACTGCGGCTTGGGGAACATGAATGCCAATTTGTCTACCAGTGTTCCTCCCTCTCTCTAGGTTCATGTTCCTGTCACCCTCAACCTCAGAACCAACATCGGAATCCAGTAATGGCTGGGCATCATCAAGGAGCAAGTGGCTGATGCTGTGGTCAAATAACTCAGCTGACTCCTCAAAGGCTGATATTGGGGATATAGCAGGAATAGATGTGGACAAGGAGGCAGGTTTATCCACTCTGGCAACTGCAAGGGACTACAAGGGACACTATAATATTATGGAATATAATGTTCCAAATGTACAGTGATGCACAGAACTATATGGCGTTAAACTGGCAGTAATGCACACAAATGTAAATCGCACTAAACTATCAGTAGTGCACACAAAACAATATGGCATTAAACTGGCAGAAACGCACACATAACAATATAGCGTTAAATTGGCAATAATGCACACAGAAGTAAATGGCGTTAAACTGGCAGCAATGCACAAAACGATATGACGTTAAACTGGCAGTAACGAACACAGAACTATATGGCGTTAAACTGGCAGTAACACGCACAAAACTATATAGCGTTAAACTGGCAGTAAGGCACACAAATCTATATGACGATAAACTAGCAGTAACGCACACAAAACTATATGGTGTTAAACTGGCAGTAATGCACACAAAAGTAAATGGAATTAACCTGGCAGTAACCTACATAGAACTATATGGTGTTACATAGGGATGAGCTAAAGACCCTCTGGTTCGGTTCGCAGAAGAACATGTGAACAGGCAAAAAATTTGTTCGCACATGCAAGTCTATGGAACATGAACATGAATAATCAAAAGTGTTCATTTTAAAGGCTTATATGCAATTTATTGTTATAAAAAGTGTTTGGGTACCTGGGTCCTGCCCCAGGGGACATGTATCAATGCAAAAAAGTATTAAAAACTGAATTTTTTCGGGAACAGTGATTTTAATAATGCTTAAAGTGAAACAATAAAAGTGAAATATTCCTTTAAATTTCGTACCTGGGGGTGTCTATAGTATGCCTGTAAAGTGGCACATTTTTGGCATATACAGATAAAAGAAGTCATTAAAAAAACGGCATGGGATCCCCCCCAGTCCATTACCAGGCCCTGAAGGTCTGGTATGGATTTTAAGGAGAACCCTGCACCAAAATGTAAAAAAAGTACGAGAACGGGACGAGAGAGTGCCCCATCTGAACCACACCCATCTGAACCACACCAGGCCACATGCCCTCAACATGGGGAGGGTGCTTTGGGGTAGCCCCCCAAAGCACCTTGTCCCCATGTTGATGGAGACAAAGGCCTCATCCCCACAACCATTATATATATATATATATATATATATATATATATATATATATATATATATATATGTATGTCGGGCGGCACAGTGGGATAGTGGTTAGCACTCTCGCCTGGCAGTTAGAAGGGTCGCTGGCTCAAATCCCAACCACAACACTACCTGCCTGGAGTTTGTATGTTCTCCCTGTGCCTGCATGGGTTTCCTCTGGGTACTCCGGTTTCCTCCCACACTCCAAAGACATGCAGGTAGGTTAATTGGCTTCTGTCCAAAATTGGCCCTAGTATATGACTGATGTGAGTGTGCAATATACAGGGATAGGGTCAATTGTAGACACTCACTCAGGTTGAACTAGATGGACTAGTGTCTTTATTCAACCTTACTAACTATGTAACTATATAATGTATATATTTTGCTATTACACAGCCACAACTTTATTATTTGATCTGATTAGGGTATTTGGCACATGAAACAGTTCACCCCTTGCTCCTACACTTTGACATTCGTGGCTCCGGCTGGATCCTGTTACCAGCACCTGTGGCTTTGAAACACGTTCCTATCTCCCAGCACACACCCAGATGTGTCAGGCATCCTCTCCATCAAGGCTCTGGCTTCCATCCCTGGACGAGTTGTCTTCCTGAAGCAGCAGGATAACACTAAAGATAAACAGATTTTTTGTATAATGTGAATGATGATGTTGCGCCGAGTAAATAGATACCTAACATGTCACGCTTTAAAATTGCGCACACTCATGGAATGGTGCTAAACTTCAGTGCTTAAAAATCTCCATAGGCAATGATTTTTTTTTTTTTTACAGATTATATGTTTAGAGTTACAGAGGAGGGCTAGTGCTAGAATTATTATTCTCGCTCTAACGTTCGTGGCGTATGTAACCTGTGTGTATCTGGCTCTGGTGCTAGCCAGTGCCTCACCAGCCACTGACCTCACCGCACGTCCCTGCAGCACTAGGATCATCGATTGGAATCCCAACCAATTCACTACCTGCTTGAGTTTGCATGCTCTCCTGTGCCTGTGTGGGTTTCCTCTGGGTACACCAGTTTCCTCCCGCACTCCAAATACATGCTGGTATGTTAATTGTCTCCTTTCTAAATATGCTCCAGTATGTGTATGTATAAATGTTTGTTAGGAACCTTAGATTGTAAGCTTCATGAGGGTAGGGACTGATGTCAGTATACAATATACATGTAAAGTGTGGCTCAAATTGAGTCCTCTTCTCATTTAGTTATATACGCATGATTGTGCTGCTTATTTTCCAAAAAGTAGCGGCATCAAACTTGTGGATGACACTTCCAGTTGGTTGGATTAAGGGCAGGAAGGATGCTGGAAGAATGGCAAAGTGGTGTGAGGATAACAACCTGTCCTTAAATACAGGAAAGTTCAAGAAAGTGATACTAGATTTTAGGCAGGAAAAAAAGATTGGGCACCACTCTATATTAAAGAAGAATTGATAGAACGTATCTTGGTCAGCGAACGTAAGAGCTGTTACTAAAAAGTGTCAACAATGCTTGTATTTTTTGCGACTCCTTAGCAAACAGGGCCTAGGTAAAAACATCCTACAGTCCTTTTACCAGTCCTCTATTGAGAGTGTGTTAACTTACTGTATTCTGGCCTGGTATTCAATCTGTACCATAGCAGAAAAGGCTGCTCTTCAGAGAATGTAGAAAAAAGAGAGAAAGGCCCATCGCTTTTCCTCATGGGATTGAGGGGGTGGCAGTTTCTAGCTCCTGAGGTAGCAGAAATAATAGAGAGATTCTGATAGGCCAGCAAAGTCAGCTGATCCAAAAACATTCTGGAATCTAAGGGGGCTCATTCAGGATTGGTCAGTAAAGGCCACATGACCCTCTGGGAATTTCAGCAAGCACCCGGGGCACACAGCAGCATAGCAACCATGCCAGTATGACAATACCAGTGGTCAGCACAGCCCAAAAGCCTGAATTATCAGGACATACAGAGCCTAGACAGGGTGAGTTCAGTAACACACAGCTGCTGTCAGCTCTGTCTTCATCTATCAATAAGATTATTGCTGATATGTCTTTACCTTACAATAATAATGCTAATATTATTACAAGTGAGGCTGCCTCTAGTTGGGCGCCACCTTGTATAGCTTCTTTTTAAGCTATTTATTGTGCAGTACCTAGTGTCACTCCAACCTTGACTGGATCAGGTAACACTATTGGCTCTGCGACTTTAGCTATGCCAGGCATACCAGCAACATGCAGTAGGGAAGTTATGCCCTGTGTCATGTGTCCATTAGGCTTTCATTTGTCTTCTACAGTAAAGGAAAAAATATGGAGAGGCGAATACAATACTTCAATAAATGCCAGTTACAATGCAAATGGATGCAATCATCTAAATATAGACATGAATACGCATTTTGTACAAGGTCCCATCATGTGGTAAAATGTTTACGTAAATTATAAACAACATCAGTACCACAAACCAGAGATCTTAATTAAAAAAAGCCAAAACTCCAGTGAATTTGGGAAACTTGCTCCCATGGCTCAAGAATTACCCAGACAGACAGACAGCAACATTACTAATTGATGTTTTTTCAAAAGGTTTTATTCTGCCAAAATGTGAAGGTAATGGCTGTGTTATTGTAGAAAATCTAGCATCAGTTCTGAATTTGCCATTAATAGTTGAGAAAAAATTGAATAAAGAAATATCTTTAGGTAGAATAGTGGGATCATTCACAACTCCTCCATTTGATAGTTTGCGCATTTCCCCAATTGAATATAGATTCATGAATATATAGATTCACTAATGAATATAGATTCATTCAACACCTGTCTTATCCTTATGGCAACTCACTTGACGACCAAATAGATCCATTTTGACATCAGTGTCTTATGCATCATTTGAGACTGTGATTACCAAACTTAGAATATTAGGAAGAGGAGCTTTATTGTTTTAATTCATTGGGCATTTATTTTAATAATACATATTACATAGATAAATTCCTACCAATGGGATGTTCTTTATGCATGCTATTACTTTGAACATTTTTCCACATTTATAGAATGGGTGATTTCAAAAGAAAGAGGTTCTAATTTTATCTTTCATTAGCTAGACAATTTTTTTTATTTTTAGGCCCTGTGCATTCCGGTGATTGCATTAATATGCTAAATAATTTTAATTATATTTGTTCTTATTTTGGAATACCGTTAGCTAAAGAAAAAACAGTAGGACCTGTATTTTGCCTAGAACTTTTGGTTATAACCATAGATACGATCCGCATGGAATTTAGGTTGCCTTCAGAAACAATTAATAAAATTAGGAACTTATTGACAACCTTTATCAGAAGAAAAAAGTGACACTTAAAGAAATCCAGTCCTTACTGGGTCTATTGGCATTTGCCACTAGGGTTCTGCCAATAGGAAGGGTTTTTTCTACATGTTTTGTACCGCCTCATTTCGGGTCTGAAAAATCCTTCCTCTCATGTTCGATTGACCAGTGATATAAAGGAAGATTTATTGGCATGGCTGGGTTTCCTTGAGCAATATAATGGATGCACTATATGGCAAAGGGAATTCATAAAAACAGAAGAATTTTGTCTATTTACTGATGCAGAAGGGTCCATAATATTTGTGGCTATCTGGCGAAAACATTGGTGTGTGGATATTTGGTGAAAAGCATGGTATTTTAGAGGACTTTGTAAGAATATAGTATTGTTGGAGCTATTTCCAACAATAGTAATGTCAGAACATTTGAGGTTAAAATAATTTATATATATATATATATATATATATATATATATATATATATATATATATATATATATATATATATATATAGGCCTTTATATTATGTATATTTTCATGGAGGCTTTGAGCAAACCCAAAGACATCTTGCATTTCTTTTTAGAGGTTAATTTGAGTTCACTGTCTTTAATTAATAGACAATGTTTTTCTGTCTTACAATGAGACCAAGTGTGGGTATATCAAGCTACCTAGACCATAATTCAAAGGTTTGAACACTTAGTAAAATAAACCAGATAAAGGGAGATTCCATAGATAGTGTATCGTTTAGAGAATCATATTTCAAGTGAGCTTACAAACTTAATTGGTATTTCCAGAATTGAGCCACAAAACAAGAGGGCTTATTCACAAATGAAGGTATTGTATATATATGTTAAATAATGTTTTTTTCATAATATGGTTATAATATGTCTATAATGTATCTGTATTAATTCATTACATATAAACCCATTTAATACATTTATATTATGATGGTAAAAGTCGCATGTGTGAGATTCTAGCTGTATTGACTTCACTATCATGGCATTTACAACCACAGTTGATTGTGTGGGGTACATTTTCTCATACACATATATTTTAAGAAACGCCAGTGTGTCTGGGGGTAGTCACAATAGATTGTCAACCATTAGACAGTTCATGATGTTTTGCTAAGCCGAGGTCAGAAGGTCATCAAAATAACATTAGAAGTAATTTCTGATACAACACTGCTCACTAGAGGGGAACATAGTAACAATCTAAGATGGCCGCACATACATGGTTGTCATGGTAATGTGGAAACTCCATTGTCATATGACATCACCAATTACATAGTATTACACACGCACCAACTTTTGGGGTGGGATAAAAAGGTGTTACTCATAGCAGAGAGGGATCGGAGAGCTATGGGAAGATCTGAAGAAGCTCTGAAGATGGCTGGATGGGGTTATCTCTAAGGTGGAAAGAAGTTCCTTTGGGTACTTATCTTCTCAAACTGACAGACTTCTTAAAGTTCTGGTAAAGTATTGACCTTTCCATATTATACTTTTTTGATAATTTAATTGTTTTTGCATATACATTAAATATATGGCAAAGCAAATTGGAGTTGTATTATTTTTAACTGCAGTATGAAATAATTATATTCCAAATATTAAAAGACACACACAGTTTTATTTGTCTTTAAAAGGCTAACAGCCAGATCTTGTATAATGGTTTTATTATGAGATAGGTTTAAAATAGATTGACTCTAAATTTAATATAAGCTTTGATTAAACTATAAAACTGTGCACAATATAACAATTTTGTGCATTTAAGAGTGTAAGATTGGTTTGTTTTCAGAAGAGATCACATCATAATGTTAAGGTAAACATAATTGTTTACATAAGTCCGTGAAGTCACAGAAACTATTCACTAAGAGTAATCAAGTCTTAAATGTACAAGTATCATTCTAGTATTGAAATAAGATATTTTGTAATAAGAGCTTAACTGTGAATATTAACTGAACCATCATTATCTCTAATATGTAGAAGAATATCCACATATTTGTTGTATCACGAAATATACCTGATATTATTTTGCACTGTATTTTTAGTTAATAAATATATTTTTAAGCAATATCATTTGTGTCACTTGTCTTCAAAATAGCATGGATAAATTAACTTGAATTTCTTGTTGGTATTGGTAGAAAATTGTAAATCTCCCAAATCTAAGATTTGCATATTTTCATAATTACAATACTGTTTTATTATTTCAGTATAAAAATTCTGACAGTAACTGTTGAAATTTGGGGCAATTACTTGAAGAATAGGCGTTAATTGGTAAATACAGATAACAAAGAAGTGTTATATGCAATGAATTGCCTTTCATCAAGATTTTACTCAGTCATTAAGTATTTGCGATATTTAGTTTTCAAAAGTTTATCATTAAACATTTGGTTAAAAGCTTGTTATGTTCCAGGAAAATAGAATTTGTTGGCAGATCCGCTTTCTCATTTCCAGATGGATCGATTCTGTTCCTTGTCCTCAACATTTGTGGAAGCTGATTAAGTGTCGGCTAATATCCAAAAATCTATAGGTAAATCTACTTGGTTTACCTATCATGGTGGATGTTATGGTTATCATTTTTAAGAGCTAATAACTTAGATATTTCCTCCTTTTTTCCGAACGATAGGATTTTTTAAAAACAGCTTACCTGTAAAATTCCTTTCTTGGGAATACAGCATGGGACACAGAGCCTTTGATAATTACTTAGTGGGTTAGATAGTCACCGTCGGGTCACACTGGCAACCGTAATTACAAGACGAGTTCCTCCCCTATATAACCCCTCCCATATTCAGAGTACCTCAGTTTTGTAGCAAAGCAATAAGCATCCCAACGTATAATCCCAAAGAGGGGTGGGAAATCTGTGTCCCGTGATTCCCAAGAAAAGGATTTTACAGGTAAGCTGTTTTTAAAAAATCCTATTTTCTTATTCATACATCACGGGACACAGAGCCTTTGATAATTACTTTGTGGGATGTCCCAGAGCAATGCCCAAATTTGAGGGGAGGGAGACACAGATCATAAAAACATAGTCCTCCAACGGACAAGAGGACATATATTGCTGCCTGCAGTACACTGCACCCAAAAACGGCATCCTCATGCCCTCTTACATCCACCTGATAGAATCTAGTGAATATATGGACTGAAGATCAAGTTGCAGCCTTGCAGATGTGAGCCATGGAGGCCTGGTGATGCACTGCCCATGAATCACTAATTGCTCTAGTTGAGTTTGCTTTAACCTGAAAAGTAGGAATCTTCTTATTTACACCATAAGCCTGAACAATAACCTATCAAATCCATCTACAGATAGTGGATTTTGACGCTGCCTGGCCCTTTTTGGGGCCTTCTGGCAGAATGAATAGACAATCAGTCTTTTTCGTATCTGAGCCATTGCCTGCAGATCGATTCTGACTGCTCTTACAACATCTAAAGAGTGTAACAATTTCTCCTCTGCGGAATGTGGATCTGGAAAAAAGGAAGGTAGGACCACATCTTGATTCAGATGGAATCCTGAAACCACTTTAGGCAAAAAAGTCGGGTGAGGACGCAACACTACCCTGTCTTAATCAAATATAATCAAATATGGCTCTTTACAAGAAAGAGCTGCTAACGCCAATAGCCTTCTAGCCGAGGATATGGCTACCAGAAAAAACGATTTCTTTGTCAAAAGAACTAAAGAAGCCTGGTGCAATGGTTCAAAAGGTTGTTCCTGTAAAACAGACAAAACCAAATTCAAATCCCATGGGCACACAGGAGGCTTAACCGGTGGATTCAAGCATAGTGCACCCTGAATAAAGGCCTGGACCGGGGAATGAGAGGCAAGCGATGTTTGAAAGAATGTTGACAAGGCCGAGATCTGGCCCTTGATAGTGCTCAAGGCCAACTTAATTTCTACGATTAATTGAAGAAAGGCAAGAATCCTGCTATTGGCATACTTTCTAGGATGCCACCCCCTGGATTCACACCTGCCTTCCAGATTCTGTTGTAGATGAGCCTGGAGGCTGGCTTCCTAACATTAACTAGAGTGGACAGGACTGGCCCTGAGAGGCCTTGACCCTTAAGAATGTGGGTCTCAACCGTCAAACCATCAAATTCAGACTTTGCCTCAGATTAGACATATGATTTTGGAAGATACCTTTATGCCATTTATAAAATGTCAAGCTTTACATGATCAGAAGTACTCCTCTTTAACACTGAAACACTCTATCCATCGACCATTTACAGACTTTGAGCAACTATGTATATCTCCGGAACCACCAACACATACTATATCTAAGATATATATGTTATTATCTATTTTTAACCCACCTGGTTTACCAGCATATACGACTAAATGGGAGATGGAGCTAAATAGATTACTACAAGAGGAAGATTGGGATCACATTTTTATCAATATCCATAAACTTTCAATAGCTTGTGATACTCAAGAGAGCAATTTTAAACTGCTATCTAGATGGTATCGTACTCCAGTTAATTTAAATCAAATTTTTCCATCACATTTAGATATATGCTGGCATTGCAATGTTGCCAAAGGTAACTTATCTCATCTTTGGTGGGCTTGTCCCCTTATTTACAAATTATTGGATCAAGTAATTAGCTAATACAATTGTGTTATGGGTGAATCAATCAACAATTCGGTTGAAGTAGCTCTCTTTTCTATTTTACCTCGATCATTATCTAAAACAAAAAAAATTTCTTCTTTGTTTTTTTCTCTCAGCTATCAGGTAAATGATACCTAGATACTGGAAAACCTCTACTGTTCCCTCAATTTCGGAGTGGATTGATACTCTTAATGGCATTATGCATATGGAGATATTGGTAGCTGAAAATAATGATACTATATAGATGTTTAATGGGGGTGTGGCAGACCTGGATAACATTTAAAGATTCATCCAATTTCTTGGAAGTTTTTTAATTCTTAAGACTCATTTTTTTTGGAACAAATTTATTCTATCTTGGTTCCAAATTTGTAATAAGTTGAAGAAAGAACCTGCAACTGTATTAATGTGAGATACCATGTTTTTCCCCTGGAAGCGTTTTTTTTTTTCTTTTTTCTTTTTTTTTGGGGATCTGTTTATCCTACAAGTTAATAATTATACAATTAATGAACAATTAATAATCATGTATTTAGGATGATTATATTGGTTTGTGCACAGTTTGTTGTTGTTTGTGAAAAATTTTGAAATTAATAAAAATATATCGGAATTAAATTTAGACTTTGTAAGACAGGATGGAATATTGGACCCTGTAAGAGTAGATCTGGGTGCAGCAGAAGAATCCAAAGTCTGCCATTTTATGATCTCCACATATCAAGATTGCCTGGGCCAAGCCGGGGCCACCAGAATTACTGGCATTCCTTCCTTTCTGACCCTCTGAAGGAATTGTGGGAGAAGTGGAACTGGTGGGAAAACATAGATCAAAGAATACTGATCCCATGGAATTGTTAAGGCAACTAACCCTTGTGCTAGCAGATCCTTCACTGGAGAAAAAACTGAGGTACTCTCCATATGGGAGGGGTTATATACGGGAGGAACTCGCCTTGTAATTAGGGTTGCCAGTGTCCAATCACCTGATGGCGACTATCTAACCCACTAAGTAATTATCAAAGGCTCTGTGTCCCGTGATGTATGAACAAGAAAAATTGTTTTACTGTTATCGTTTATTGGCTAAACGTTATTCCTGGTTTCATGTTAATAAGAAATTGGCCAGAGTTTCGTTCTTCCTTAGACTGAATTCATTAACAGCTTGTTTACGGGTTTTTTTTCCTGTTAAATAGGCTATGAAGGATTTAAAAAAGACTAACTTCTCTCTTGATAGCAGAGCCCCCATTACCCCAGATATTTTAATGAAATTATGCGTAATCACTCAAACAGTTTGTTTTTCATCTTTTGAGTCAGTTATGTTTAGAGCAGTGTTTTCTTTACTGTTCATTACGACATTTCAATTGTCCAAGGTTGTGGCTGCTTCAAAGAATGATAATAAGGGGTTGCAGATTAGAAATATAATTATTAGAGATGGCCAACTTAGTGTTTTCCTTCCCAAGAGCAAGAATGATCGCTTTGGCAGAGGTCAATGGATTTCATTAAACTCTTGTCCCAATTCAAATATATGCCCAGTATTTTTATTGCAACAACATTTGCTTAGTAGACCAACTACTCAGAAATTATTGTTTATCCGCAAAAATGGGTCCTGCTGACTAGATTCCAGTGCAATTGCATTTTGAAGAAATGTCTATCAGCATTAACTTTAAACCACTTAATATTGTCATCACATTCTTTTAGAATAGGTGTGGCTACTAAAGAGGTAAAATTAGGGTTTAGGGAGGAGAATAAGAAGAAGATAGGTATATGGAGATTGAATTTGTATAAGTTATATATTCATCCTAAACAGTTTGTTGTCGGAAGGAGGAGTGGTTGGGGAGGAGGAGTGGTTGAGAAGGAGGAGTGGTTGAGCATGGAGTAGGGAGCGTGCTAGACGTGCTCCAGGCTCTAGCAGTGACTTGGGCTGGGCTTATTGGATACCGCTGCTGCTGCTGCTGCTACCGCCATCACCGCACCGCACTGCACTGCACCGCCAATACCGCCACCGCTGCTGTTGATTTTGCTATTACTACCGCTACCGCCGCTACTGCCGCTGCCCCACCGCCGCCCCCCCTCATCAGTGTCACCAGTGATCTCAGAATTCAGACGCGGTGGACGAGGGATCTTTTGAGGTCCTGTGGTGGTTCGGCTGAGAGCGCCTGGGTTGAGAGCACCTATGGAGCGTGTGGACATATGGACATTCGGCGGGTGGTGAGTGGAGGCTGCTTGGTTTGTTGGGCTTGTTAGCTGTACTGGTGTGGACTGCCTCGTTTATTTTCTTTACATAGATATGGACTTGCCCTATCAAACTGGTGGGATCGGTGGGTCTGGTGTTACTGGATGTGGTTTATGCTGCTGATTTTGTTGCTACCCTAGATGTTCCCAGAAAGTTTCCTGACAGTGTTACTGGACTGATAGTGTCATTGGTGATACAGACTTCTGATGTGGCCAACAAAGTTAAAAACACTATTCCTACTGTTATCGCAGACATCGCAGGCACCGCAGATCTGTTGCCATAATTAACATCATTAAAAAATGAAATCTGCAATTGACATTACTATAGATAATAATATTGATAGTGCTATTATCGCTGCTATAGTTAGTTTCAACCGTGAACTGCTGATAACTGCTGTACCAACGCTATCTAAACTGCTGATGTTAAACAGGAGATCTACCGACAGTGCTAAATTGCTGGCATTTCTTAACCACTGGTACTGCTCAATCAGTGACATCGCTTAATTGTTGATACCGCCCAAATGCTACTATCGCTTAACAGTTGATATTGCTTAATTACTGTCATCACACAACTACTGATATTGTTCAACTGCAGTCAATGTTCAACTACTGTCATTTGATCAGCTGCTGTTACTGCCCAATTGCTGACCTGATTCAACTGTTGACATGGCTCAATTACTGATATGGCTCAGCTTCTGACATTGCACAGTTGCTGATATCGCTCACCTGCAGAAATCGCCTAACTGTTGAAATCGCTCAACTATTGCAATCGCTTAATTGCTGAAATCGCTTAACTGCTGAAATTGCTTAATTGTTGAAATCGTTCGAACGGCAGACATTCCTCAACTGCTGAAATGGCTCAACTGCAGATATCACTCAACCGCTGAAATCTCTCAATTGCAGACATTGCTCAACTGTTGAAATTGCTTAACTGCAGATTTCGCTTAACTGCTGAAATTGCTTAACTGCTGTTATCACTCAATTGCTGAAATTGCTTAAATGCTGACAAGTGCTCAACTGATGACAGTGCTCAACTGGTGACAGTCCTCAACTGGTGTCAGTGCTTAACTGGTGACAGTATTTGGCTGCTGACAGTGTTCAACTGCTGACGTTGCTTAAGTGCCGACGTTGCTCAACTGCTGTCATCGTTCAACTGCTGTCAATGCTTGACTGCTGACTTTGCCCAACTGCTGTCACTGCTCGATTGCTGATATTGCTTGACCGCTGACATTGTTCAGCTGTTGAAATTGCTTAACGGCAGACGTCGTTCAATCGCTGACATTGTTCAACTGTTGACATTGCTCAAATTGTTGATATCATTCAACTGCTGTTATCGCTCAACTGCTGATATCGCTAAACTACTGATTATTACTATTACAGTTGACGCTGTTTAATTATTGATGCTGCTGAAGTGTTATGGATGAAAAACAATTTATGCTGCTAAATTATTGATATTGTCGATATTGACAGGTTGCTGATATCGCTGAAATTTAGATACTATTAATTTTTTGTTAGTGTCAAACTGCTGATATCGTTAAAACTGTTTATATTGTTTATATTTCAGATAATAAGAATATCATAGATTTAGCGGGTAATGTCAAAAACATTGATATTCCTGTTTTGACAATAAAAGTGATCATAAGTTATTATCATTGGGAGGTTTGCACTTGATAACACTGGTTTGTACTAGAAGGTAGATTGCGTGGATAAACTGTCTTTTAATAGGACTCTAAAGCAGTGACCACTGGGAATACCCATGGGATGGAGGAAGAGGAGAGGAGAGTATAGTACAGTATGTAAACCGGCGAGTCCGGTGTTGTGCAATAAGGGTAAATTAGGGAATACATCTAATCGTCCATTAATAGGTTCCTCTAACGCTCAACAAGGGATAGCAGAGTTTTTCCGGTAGGTGGCCGGACACGATCACGTACATCGAAGACAACAATAGATAGTAACAGGGGAATGTCAGCTTCTGTTGTTATGCAGGATACACATATACAATCAGTACAAGCAGAAAAAACTATATTAACACCAGTAGTATCAATAATGAAACCATCAGTGTCATCTGTAGGGCCGTTGGGCTCTTTAGGCATTGGGGCAGTAAAAGATTTACAGATAGCAAAAATGGATAGTGCAGATGCCATAAAAAACATGTGGGAATCGGCTTTGGATTCACAAGAACCGATTGAGTTTGTAGAATCCGTAGTTATAAACAAAGTGCCCAATACCTCAGATATAGGCGCACTAGATATGCATATGAATGTGGGAGGACTCGAGGATGGCCCTCAATACTCAACCCCATCCCCCTCGTTGTTAGGGGGATATAATCCAGTGAATATAATGGATAGTGAGAATATAGATGGGAACCGAAAAGGTGACATAATGGGTGATGAGTTGGGACCAGAAGTGGGGGATGTACGGACTTACTTAAGAGCACTGCCCACTCGCCATGAAATGGAAGCTTTTATCCAGCGTCTAGAACATGGTCTCCACAAGGAGATCCAATCTGTACATAAAGAACTACAGGCAACTGGGAAGAAAATATCAGAAGTCGAACATTCTGTAGACATATTAGGGGATCGTGTACAATCTCAGGAACAGCGTATAGATACCCAAGAGTCTCATATTCATACACTATTTCAATTATGGGAGGACCAAGACAATCGTAATAGAAGAAATAATATTAGGATTAGGGGACTGCCAGAATCAGTTAGAAATGAAGAGCTTGTTATAACAGTTAACCAAATTTTTACCTCACTGTTGGGGAAACCTGAGGAATCAAATTTGGAACTTGATAGAGTACATCGGACAGTGGGACCACGTAAACTAGATCCAGATAAACCAAGAGACATAATATGTCGAGTACATTTCTATAAGGATAAGGAGGAGATTATGAGAAGGGCAAGAGAGATGGGACGAATTAATGTTAATGGAGCAAATATACAATTGTTACAAGATCTATGTCAATTTACTCTGGAGAAGAGGAAGGCGTTAAGGCCTCTATTAAAAATGCTGCAAGATCGTAACATTGTATATAAGTGGAATTTCCCTTTTCAGCTACAAATTAAGAAAGATGGCAGGTGGCTAAATTTACGTGATCCCTCTGATATTCCCGCTATACAATCTGCCCTGGGTTTACACGATCTTCCATTAATAACTTGGCCCAAGACTTATACACAGTTTAGAAGACCGGAACCCCGGGAGGACATTAGAAACAATCAATCTGAAAATCCAAAATTTAATCAGGCAGAGTAAAACAGCTGGCAAATTCAAGTGTAATGGGAAGAAATTGTTATTTAATTTAATAAAGAATTAAGAATTATCTTTTCTTGGATTATTATTATTATATTTGTTTATGGATGCCCACTGTCACTGCATAGAGCCTCCCTAAGTGCTCCTTAACTCTTTCCCCTTATAGGAATCACCGTCCCTCGGGTAGGGTTTGGTGTTTTTTTTGGGATAGATTCCATATTGGGTAGGGGTTTTTCTTTTTTTCTTTTTTTTTCTCCCTTTTTTTTTTTCTTTCTTCCTTTTTTTTCTGGGTAATTAGTTAACGTTTCCCTGGGTAACTTGGGGATCGGGGAGAAGGAGCTTCTCCAATTTTAGAGAGCACAACTCTGTAATTGTTGCGCCGGGGGTGTGGTGTTTTTTTTTTCTTTTCTTTCTCTTCCCTCCTGTTTCTTTTTCCATCTTTCTTCCATTTTCTTTAGTTCACTCAGAATTTGATATGGCAGCGATTTTTTCCTCGCCAGTATCACTGAAATTATGTACCTACAATATTAAAGGTCTTAATAATAAATCAAAAAGAGGTCAGATTTTATATAGTTTGCATAAAGCTAAGGTAGATATTATACTCTTTCAAGAGACCCACTTTCGAAGTGATAATATTCCTGTGTGTTCTCGTAAACACTATTCGCAATGGTTTCATAGCACTATGTCGAGCTCAAAATCAAGAGGGGTCTCTATTGCTTTTCACAAGCGCTTACCAGTTCAGAATTTGGAATGTAGAGCTGATTTAAATGGAAGATATCTGTTTCTTAAAATCCGATTGTGGGATAAAATTTTCACAATTGCAAACTTTTATATTCCAAATTATGACCAAACTAAGACAATCGTGAGTTATCTTGGCCTTCTAGCGGATTTTGCAGAAGGTACGTTTATCGTGGGAGGAGATTTTAACTTAGTTTTGGACCCTTCACTAGATACGTCAGCTCAACGATCAAATATTTCATATTCTCGTTTGAGGGCACTCAAAAACAAACTTTTTGAACATAGGTTGATGGATCTCTGGCGAACCCTAAACCCTAAAGATCGTAACTATACATACTTTTCTTTAGCACATAAAACATATAGTAGAATTGACTTTTTTTTAACTGGTCCTAAGTTATTGGAATGGAACCCCTCTATAGAAATCGGACCATTCATTTGGTCCGACCATTCACCAGTATTCTTAACAATAGCACCCCCTCAGACTCAGGGTACTAATTGGTCGTGGCGTTTGAATGATACACTTATGCAAGATCAAATCTGTCATAAAGCAATTGCGGAGGCGATTGATAATTTTATCTCCGACCATGAACAGGATGAAACTGCCTTACCCTTGAAATGGGAGGCCTTAAAGGCAGTAATACGAGGGGTGTTTATTCAACATGGTTCTCGTCTTAAAAAAAAAATTATCGAAAATACGTTATTAAAGCTTCATTCTTTGGAAACTCGACATAAAGCCCACTGTTCTCCAGATATATCAGCCAATATTTTCTCTATAAGGATATCTTTATTACAGTTATTCAAATCATCTCAGAGCTCATACCAACAAAGACGTGCAGTGGGAAGATATAGATCTGAGAATAAGTGTGGGAAAATGTTGGCTGATATGTTACACCCACGTCAATCACAGACTTTTATACCAAGTATAAAAAAATCATCAGGAGAATTGACATTTGATCCCCGTGAGCTTCAACAAACTTTTAGGGAATACTTCTCAGCCCTCTATAATTTGACCCCATCATCATTATTGGAGGATGAGGGAGTTGGAGACAATATTATTGGGGAATATGTATGGGAAAACGCTATTCCGACAATAGATAGTGCTACTGGGGAATCTTTGGATTCTCCATTTTCACTTGAAGAGCTACTAGAAGTAATTGCCAATACTCCAACAAATAAGAGTCCAGGTCCTGACGGGTTTACATCAAAATTCTATAAGACGTTTAAAGAACATATAGCCCCGTTTATGCTTCAAGTGTTTAATTCTATCTCCTTTACTAACCAATTTTCAACACAGACTTTGGAATCTCATATCACTTTAATTCCCAAACCAGAAAAGGATTTAACACTTTGCTCTAGTTATCGACCTATATCGTTGATTGGGATAGATTTAAAGATATATGCTAAACTGATTGCACTCCGCCTTCAACCATTGCTTCCAAGCTTAATACATACAGATCAGGTAGGATTCATTCAAAGTAGAGAAGCACGCGATAACACGATTAAAACTTTTTTGTTGATGAACTATGCACAAAGGGCTAAAATTCCAGTATGCCTTCTTTCAGTTGATGCAGAAAAGGCATTTGATCGGGTGGGATGGCCCTTCCTTAAACATTCTTTAATGCAAATAGGACTGGGGTCAAATATATTCCATAAGATCATGGCATTATATACTAAACCGGTAGCTAGAATAAAAATTAATGGTTCGTTGACAACAAGTTTTAATATACAAAATGGTACCCGTCAGGGATGCCCGTTATCCCCTTTACTCTATGTTATAGTAATGGAATACTTAGCGACAGCTATTAGACGGAACTCTTCCATTTCTGGTGTGCAGATAAAACAGAGGGAAATAAAAATGGCTTTGTTTGCTGATGATCTATTACTTTATATCACTAATCCACACATTGCAATTCCCTCTGTGTTATCTGAATTCCAGCGGTTTGGGAAACTGAGTAATTTTAAAGTAAATGTATCAAAATCAGAAATCCTTAATGTGTCGCTCGTACCTGAACAGGTTACAATGTTGAGAGCTAATTTTAAGTTTAGGATTTGCTCTACAGCTGTAAAATATTTAGGTGTTAAAATCACCCCGGATTCAAATCATTTATACTCAATGAACTCTGTTCCTCTTCTGCAACGTACCCTACAAGATCTAAAAAAATATGATGTTAAGCAATACTCATGGTTTGGGAGAATTAATATATTAAAATGGATATAATACCGCGTTTTTTTATTTTTTTTTCAAACTATCCCAATTGGTGTCCCTAGATCATTTTTCTCCACTTTACAATCGGCTTTTACAAAATTTATTTGGGGACATAAAAAACCAAGATTACAAAAGAAATTATTATCATTACCAAAAACGAAAGGAGGTGTGGGTGCACCTGATCTATATTACTACTACGTTTCGGCTGTTTTGACTAGACTGGTGGACTGGTTTTATTGTTCGGAAACCAAACAATGGGTAAAAATAGAACAAGGGTTGAATCAATTGGATTTAAAGGTGTTGCCATGGTTAGACTTGTCTGGTAGCAATTTAAATCGAGAGCTGTTAGAATCTATGCCTTCCCTCACATCTCATGTGTTGAATATATGGGGCAAAACAGCTATAAAATTGGAACTTTCTTCCTATGTAGGACCTATGACACCTCTATTTGGCAATCCTTTATTTCCACCGGCATTAAATAGGACAAGTTTTCTTATATGGAATAGGGAATCCCATTATAGACTGAGTAATATTTTATGTCAGGGGACAATTCCGTCTTTATTAAATTTATTCCCTACTCTGCGACCATCACTTATGCAAATGTTGGAGTTTTGGCAGTTGCGGTCATTCTGGTGTACAATTCATTCAAGTCTCTGGGTAGAGATTTAACACAACTTGAAACTATCCTGACACAAGATCAAAAACCAAATCATGTTATATCAGTACTGTATAAGATGTTTATTATTAAAAATCACCCGGAGCCCCCAGAATATATAAATAAATGGGTTAATGAGATCAACGCTCAAATTGAGGTTGGGGAATGGGAGAAGGCATTTAATTTCTCTCACTGTTTATCACCGTCGATTAAAGCACAAGAGACGAATTACAAACTGCTCTCAAGATGGTACTGGAGCCCAGTGACACTCCACCGTATATACCCAGAAAAATTGGATATATGTTGGCGGTGCCATAGAAACAAGGGCACATTGCTCCACATCTGGTGGGAATGCCCCCTAATTTTTAGATTTTGGGAAAAGCTTATGCAATTATATACAACAGTCACTGGGGAGGTAATCCCGAATACACCACAAATCACCCTTCTCTCTATGTTACCAAGAACATATAAAAATGTTAAAAAGAATCTATTAGGATACTGGTTGACGGCGGCAAGAACTGTGATACCGCGGCACTGGCGATCAACCCAGTCGCCTACGATAAATGAATGGGCTCTAGAAATGGATAATATAGAGAGAATAGAGATACTCTTAGCACAAGAAGTAGATACATATGAAAGGTGCCACTTGGTTTGGACTCCATGGAGACAACATAGGAAATTGGTAAAAAATTAAGGAACTAGGAGGGAGGAGAGGGGAGGGAGGGATCTGTGGAGGAGAGAGGAGAGAGAAGCGGGGGAGGGGGAGAGGTTAGATATACAGTATCCCCCTTTCCTCCTCTCTGTTGTTTTTTTTTTTTTTTTTTATTTTTTTTTTTTGGGAGGGAGGGAAGAGGAAATAAAATAATAAATGTGATTATTATGTATGTAAGTAATATACATGTTTGAAAATTGTTTAACTATGTGTAATGCTTTATAATAATTGAAAATAAAAATAGAATTGGAAAAAAAAAAAACAGTTTGTTTAATATTTGCAGGTAATCCGTTTATAGCATGGATTCTCAGCCACTCTTATGTATTTTGGGCCAAAAAAGAGAGCGACTGCAAGAGTTTATACATTAAACTTGAGTCTGGATCCTGCTTTGTTTCAAGTTTTATGCAGTGGCAGGAGAGGGATGAGTTGGGCTAACCTGAATTTTGAATTAGGAAATTTGTATAATTATTGGCCACAGCCTGATGTTATCATTATTCATCTAGGTGGTAATGATATTGGTCAAGTTAAGACATTGGACCTGATATTTAGTGTCCAGCATTTGATTCAACAGACACATTTATTGTCTCCTAACACAGTGGTTGTGTTCTTGGAGATTATACAAAGACTTCGCTAGTTAGATTCAGTCCATTTGAGACCTTTTGAAAAAATTCAAAAGAGAATCAGTCGGAATGTTCATAAACTTTTAGTCCCACCAATAGGGTTTTCTTTCAGACAAAGGGAGTTGGAAGGCCGTCTGTCTGGACTCTGTCGAAACGATGGGGTACACTAATCTAATATAGAATTAGATATCCTTAATACTAATTTTCAGTATTGCATAGAACAGGCTGCGGGCTAAGGGCTAGGTGCCAGGAGTTATGGTAATCTTCCTGCCTTATTTGAGAAAGAAATAACGCTTATTAAAAGTAATAAATTATTAGGCCTGAGCCATAGTGGCTGAGTCATTTGAAATATTCAGTACTTTAATAGGAGATTATTAAAAATATGTATTGCTTATGTTTTATTTGTTAATTGCAAAAAAACATTAATAAAGCCAATGCCGTTATCCATCCATTTCACTGGTATGGTTTCAAATTATTTTAAATTAATATATGGTAATTAAAGTTTTAATATTAGAGTTATCGTTGCCTACCGCTTACTATCCCATGTAAGGAAAAAAGGGTGTAAAGCCGGTTTCAAGGCCCCCTTTTTCTTCATGGAATTGAGGCAGTGGCAGTTTCTAGCTCCATGAGGTAGCAGAAATAATAGGGAGGTTCTGATAGGCCAGTGAAGTCAGTTGATCCAAGAACATTCTGGAATCTAAGGGGGGTCATTCAGGATTGGCCAGTAAAGGCCACATGACCCCTTGGAAGATTCTAGAATTCTTGGGGACCCCTATAAAAAGGGGTTCTGGACACAGGCTTTTGCCAGTCACCAGAGGGGATTAACAGGACAGCTCCCCGCCCCCCCCCATTCCCTTGTCGTGGCTTATAATGAAGTGGGACCCCCTTAATCTTTTACAGTAGGAAGAGAAGGGGAGGGTAACGTTTTTTAAAAGTAATGAATTATTAGGCCTGAGCCATAGTAGCTGGGTCATGTTGAAATATTTGGTACTTTAATAAGAGATTATTAAAAGTATTTATTGCTCATGTTTTAGTTGTAAATTACAAAAAAACATTAATAAAGCCATGGTCGTTATACATCCATTTCAGTGGTGTGGTTTCAAATTATTTTAAATTGATATATGGTAATTAAAGTTTTAATATTAGAGTTATCGTTGCCTACTGCTTACTATCCCATTGCAAATATTGGGCAGAGAGTAGTGGACTGTAAGTTTGTCTCTGTAAATGAAATGTACCAGTTCCACTGTACAAGGAGAGCTGCAAGGACAGTGAGTGATTTATCCCATCTTGGACACCATCTGTTTGAACTACCGCCACCTGGCAGACGTTTCAGTAATAGGATGAGGACAAATCGCTTTAGGGAAACCTTTTTTCCAAGAGCAATCAAGGAGTTCTGAGTTTCCAGAGTTCTGGAAGAGGGCCTATAGACATATTCTTAGCATGCAATGTTGTGATTTGGATTTGCCCTTAGGCCGCCATACCTCTATAGTACACAACGGTAAATTTCCTAAGATCAAATTTTTGATATTAGATAGTATACACCCAGAACCTAGGGGAGGGGACTGGAATAAGGCCCTTCTTCAACTAGAATCTCGGTGGATATACAAACTTAGGGCTACTGAACCCCCGGGCTTAAACAACAAGATCTGGTTCAAGCCCTTCCTTAAAGGCTTTTTGCATCAGGGGGCATGGAGGAATAATAAACTCTTTATGTCTCATGCTTTGATATCAAGTGTCTAATTAATAACAACAATATTTTACATGTATACTGCATAGTGACCTTATGTCTATGCTCACAATGAAGTTTCCTTTCTATATAATCTTGAATTGAATGCTACTTCAGTTTAATGTTTCAAACATATCAGCATATTTATGTTTTTTTGTTGTTGCAATAATATGTACATTTATGAATTCTTTATGATTTTTATTTATTTAGCATTTTTTGATGAGATTTGTAATTCTTTATATTTGGTTGTTAATTTTTACTGTAAAGTGTAATACATAATTCCACCATACGGTATAATTTTATTTATGACCTCCGAGCTTCAGAAAATCCCCCTACTCTGTTGTCTAAGTATGGTTTGAAAGACTAATCGCCTTTTTTAACTATAAATTTCACGTAATAGTTATGTCCTTTCCCCTTTGTGATATTTATATTTTCTTTGATATACATTCCTTCACTTATGTCTGTTTGGTACGTGCGGGGTAGTCACCCAGCACACCAAGCCGCTTGAGCTTGTTAAGCTCTTGGCGGCATTGTGGGAGATCTCGGCCGACACTTCATCTCCGGCTGATCTCCACTTGGCTAACCGAGAGCACATGCACAGTGCTCGGGTGAAGCCTTCTGTGTCGGCGGGTGGAGGGGGCAGGACCCCGCACCGACGCTCATGTCTTTGACATGCGCAGCCGGGGCGAGGCTGCACGCACACTGCTCGGGGCGGATCTGTGCCCACCCGCCTTTCTTCTCCTCCTCCATCAGCTGCTGTGAATTTCTTGAGGCAGATGATTGGAGGAGTTACCCCATATATACCCTTAATGGTAGACCTGTTGGCATTCCGCAGCTGAGTCTGTGGAATGCTTGACGGTCAAAACAAGCTCTTTCCTACTTGATCCAAGGTATGAACTGAATTATTTATACTGGTTCCCTACACTGCCTATACTCTAGCAATACTTACTATCCTACAATACTTTGTATATGGTAAAAATTCCTTAATTATTTATACTGGTTTCCTACACTGCCTATACTCTAGCAATACTCACTATCCTACAACACTTTTTTATATATAAAAAATCCTTTTTTTTTGTTCTACTGTGCTACCTTCTGTCTCTTGTCTTTTTTTCTTAAGGTGGAGTGCAACAATTTGTCCACCTCAGTGCCTCTCCCGTGTGTGCTTGACGGGCCCATTTTCTTTTTGGGGCTTTAAAACCTGTAGCTGCATAGTGCTTACTGCTTTTGCTGAACGTTACACATTGATGGAGATTCTTGAAGCTCGGGGAGCCATCTACATGCATTTTTTGACCTATCCTCTCTGTTTTTAATCATTGGCACATCATTTACATATAGCATAATTTGTTGATATGTAAGTACACCCCTATAGATGCTACTATTCCCCTCTCTTTCTCTTGGCAAATTTGTCTATTATTCTAATGTTCTGCTGTTTGTATTTCAATAGAACTGTACTCCATACTGTATATCTGTCCCTGGATAAGGAGATTCCCAATGCTCCGAAACGCGTAGGGAAACTTATACTGTGGTTAACTATAATGATAACATGTATGGATAATTTATTTTCTGTACTTTATACATGATGCTGTTTTTTCTTCATGGCATGATTTTAGTCCATTAAATACATTTTGTATTTTGTTATATATTCCTTTGTGTATGTGCCTAAAAAGTCCATCACCAGGGGAACCCTTTTTTTCCTCTAATCAAGGCTGTAAATGAAGTTTTTAGGGAAAGAGAGATAGTCAGAAATGGTGACTAGGCACCTACTGTGACACTTTTCCCACTGTTCCTATTAGAGAGGAGGGGGGGATACTTGACTAATTTTGTGTGCAGTGTTACTGTTGATTGTTATTATATTCTTTTTAAATGTAAGTAGATTTATGAAGTAATTTCATTGTGACTTATTGCAATGACAATAAAGTATCTTATCTATCTTAATAATGTTAAAGGACTTGATAGTCCATAGAAACGATTATCATTAAAGGGGTTGTAAACCCTTGTTTTTTTTTTTTAAATAACACACATGTCATACTTACCTCCACTGTGCAGTTCATTTTGGACAGAGTGGCCTTGGTCCTCCGCTTCTGGGGGCCCCCAGCGGCACTGGTAGCCTCTCCTCACATCAGGTGTCCACGTTGGAGAAGCACTCTCCTTGGTTGACACCCGTGCGGGCACGCTCCCGAGTCCTTTTTTTTTAGTTTTTGCGTGTATTCCCACAGAAAGCAGGACTTAGCCCTGCTCCCGGGCTCTGGCGACATTGGATTTGATTGACAGCAGTGGGAGCCAATGGCAGTATTGTTATCAATCTATCCAATGAAGAGCCGAGACAACAGGCAGAGAGGTAGAGCTCATCTGCACCTTGGGAATGAACGGGCTCAGGTGAGTAAAACAGGGGGGCCATGAGGGGGCTGCTAAGTGTCATACATTTTTTTACCTTAATGCATAGGATTCATTAACCTCCCTGGCGGTATGATTAGTTCTGGTTTTAAGTGCTGAAAGCGGTACAATTATTTTGCATGGAAATTTGGCGTTTTATGTTGTAGTCCTGTAATTCTTAGGAATAACTCTCTTAAATCTGTTCAAACCAGAGTCTAGCAGACATCCCGGGTATGATAACGTTTATATTATAATAAATAATAATAAAAATTATTCAATAATGTAATCAAATCCAAAAACACTGAAATTTGCTCATTTGCAGAATTGTCGCTGTCATTAGATTTAGTGTTTGATGACGAATTTCCCCACAAATCGCTATCGCTCAATTCTGCAAGTGATTATAATTTATTATCGCTGTTTTCTATTTGGTCTAAAATCACTTTGACATAAAGGGACACTTTTTGGTTGCTATGGACAATCTCCAAATTCCAGGCAGAAAAAAACAGTATTTATAATATAAAAGTGCATGCAGGGCACTGCACAGACCACTAGGGACAAAGGGGTGTGTAATTTTTTTATACGGTACTGTAATCTGTAAGATTACAGTACTGTGTGTGTTTTGTGTGTTTTTACTTTTTTGAATTTGGCGCCGATCTCCGCTCCCATGCACCGTAACGTTGCAGGGAACGGAGCTCGGCGGCATTCGGGCACTGTGTGAATCGAGCGGAGGACAGCTCGATCACACAGCGGGGGGGGGGGGGACATCGCTGGATCCAGGGGACAAGGTAAGTAACCTCTCCCTGTATCCAGCGATGTGATCCCGAGTCTGGCTCAGGGTTACCGCTCTTGGTACTGAAATCCCAACCCGAGCCAGACTCGGGATTACCGCTAGGAAGGTTAAGGTGAAAAAACACAAGGGTTTACGACCCCTTTAACCACTTCGGAAGAGTTGGATGCTCAATGACCACTGTACCCAAACAAAATATTGACGTCCTTTTTTGCCCCACAAATAGAGCTTTCTTTTAGTGGTATTTGATCACCTGTGTGTTTTTTATTTTTTGCACATTAAACAAAATAAGAGCGACAACTTTGAAAAAAATACAATGGGGGTTATTTACGTAAGGCAACTCCACTTTGCACTACAGGTGCACTTGGAAGTGCAGTCACTCTAAATGTATGGGGTAGATCTGAAATGAGTGGAAGCTCTGCTGATTTTATCATCCAATCATGTGCAAGCTAAAATGCTGTTTTTATTTACCTTGCATGTCCCCCTCGGATCTACAGCAACTCTATTTCCAAGTGCACTTTCAGTGCAAAGTGGATTTTGCTTTAGTAAATAACCCCCAATATCTTTTACTTTTTGCTATAATAAATATCCCAAATTTAAAAAAGAACACACTTTTTCCTCAGGTTAGTAATATTTATTAACAGAAAAGAAATGCTCCTGCGCACCAGCGAACCACCCCCGGGGGGCTGAATGAAGACCCTGAGATTCATAAAATTGTATAATTGCGTACTGTAGTCACTGTACATGAGCCTCTTCCTCTTTTATTTATTTATATTTTTATTTCCTTTTACCCCCCCCCCCCCCCCCCCCGATCAATTCTTTTTACGTAAATTTGGTCTTTTTATATAGGTATGTGCATGTTCTTTTTCATGTGTCTATATTTATATATATATTTCTAGTGGTTTTTATGCATTTGTATGTGTTATAAAGTGGTTCTTCTATTGTTGTTGTTGCTGTAATACCATTTATGAGAAATCATCAATTTCATGAATAATGTTTTACTTTTTTGTTATTGACATAGTGATGGACGAACTTCCTACGGGACGTTTCGCGAACGCGGACCGCGAACACGGCCGATAGTTCGCGAACCGGAACGTTCGCGGCAGGCCCCATTGACTTCAATGGGAGGCGAACTTCGCAAACCTACAGGTCAAATTTGCAGCCACAAAATAATTAATAGCTGTGCAAACATAGTCCCACCACATGGCCAATGACATAACACATGTATGAGGTGAATCTGGGATCGACAACTACAAGCATTCTTTTTTTTATATGGGAAATTGTTGTGACAATTCAGGACTGTGGAGCGCATGAAGGCAATGGAGGAGAGGGAAGGTCAGGGACCAGGGTAGGCAAAGAAGAGGGTGCAGGAGATGATCACCAGCAGCGTGACATACAGCAATGACACCTGCACCGTGATAGAGTCATCTGACAGCAGCGCCGTGATAGAGAGCACTGACATCAGCAGCGTGACATACAGCAATGACACCTGCACCGCGATAGAGTGATCTGACAACAGCACCGTGATGGAGAGCACTGACATCAGCAGCGTGACATAAAGCACTCACACCAGCACCGTGATATACAGCACTGACAGCAGCATCGTGATAGAGAGCACTGACATCAGCAGCGTGACATAAAGCACTCACACCAGCACCGTGATATACAGCACTGACAGCAGCACAGTGACAGAGAGCACTGACATCAGCACCGTGATATACAGCACTGACACCTGCACCGTAAGTAGCCCCAGGAGAAAGTCAGCATAGCACAGGGATGGTGGGAGCCCCTCATAATGAGCATAGCACAGGGATGGTGGGAGCCCCTCATAACAAGCAGCCCCAGGAGGATGTCAGCATAGCACAGGGATGGTGGGAGCCCCTCATAATAAGCAGCCCCAGGAGGATGTCAGCATAGCACAGGGATGGTGGGAGCCCCTCATAATAAGCAGCCCCAGGAGTAAGTCATCACAGCACAGGGATGGTGGGAGCCCCTCATAATGAGCATAGCACAGGGATGGTGGGAGCACCTCAAAATATGCACAGCAGTGGTGCAGCCCCAGGAGGAAGTCAGCACAGCACAGGGATGGTGGGAGCCCCTCATAATATGCACAGCAGAGGTGCAGCCCCAGGAGGAAGTCAGCACAGAACAGGGATGGTGGGAGCCCCTCATAATATGCACAGCAGAGGAACAGCCCCAGGAGGATGTCAGCACAGCACAGGGATGGTGGGAGCCCCTCATAATAAGCAGCCCCAGTAGAAATATGACACCGCTCAACCTCTTCAAAGAGGAGGGTACGGACATATAGTACGGTGTGCTTTTTTTGGACAAGGAAGTGAGCCAAATGAAGAAAGAAGGTCTCTGTGCTCGATTAAAAAAATTGTTTATAGACATATACATGGTCTACTGGTCACATGTGTTGAATTCCTCCGAGATTTATGCCTCATTCATTTTTAGAAATGTGAGGTAGTTAACACTGTCGTGAGCTAGGCGAGTACGCTTATCGGTCACGATCCCCCCTGCTGCGCTGAACGTCCTTTCGGACAGGACACTGGATGAGGGGCAAGCCAACAGTTCGATTGCAAATTGGGCAAGCTCTGGCCAGAGGTCAAGCCTGCCCACCCAGTAGTCCAGGGGTTCAACACTCCTCAGAGCATCCACATCGGCCATTAACCCGATGTAGTCGGACACCTGACGGTCTAGGCGTTCCCTGATGCTGGATCCGGATGACACCTGTCGATGGGTCGGCTGAAAGAATGACCTCATATCTGAAGTCACCAACACATCTTCAAACGGGCCTCTTCTTGCAGGCGCTGTTGGATTGGTACCCGCAACTCCTTCTCTGGGAGTGGGAATTGCTCCTCTGCCAGCACACGCAAAAGCAGAATACAGCATTTCTCGAAGCAAGGCCTGGAAGTGCTGCATTCTGACTGCCCTCTGTGACGGCGGTAAAATTTCCGCCATTTTGTGTTTGTACCGGGGGTCTAAGTACGTTGCCACCATTAGCACTAAAGTGGAAGCGGTGTGGTGGCCTGGATCCTGCTCATCATCCACTATAATGTCGTCCTCTTCATTCTCCTGTCCCCATCCACGCACAACAGGGATCCCAGAAAGGTTTAAAGCATGCTCTTCTTGATCCTCCTCATCCGCCCCGGCACCATCCTCCTCTGACTCCTCTTCAGACTCCTGTTGTTCACTTGTCTCAGAAAGAGTAGCCCCCCCTGGGAATTCATCCAGCATTGCTGATTCCTCATCTTCCCGCTCCTGCTCCTCCACAGCTTGATCAATGACACAACGCAATGCACGCTCCATAAAGAAGGCATAAGGTATCATGTCACTGATGGCGCCATGGCTGCGACTGACCAGTTTGGTGATATCCTCAAATGGGCGCAGAAGTCTGCATGCGTCGCGCATGAGCAGCCACTGGCGCGGTTAAAAAAAAAACAGCTCCCCAGAACCGGTTCTGCCGCAGAGTTCATACAGGTAGACGTTAACTGCACGTTTCTGCTGGAGCAGCCTATCAAGCATATAGAAGGTTGAGTTCCATTGCGTCGGGCAATCGCAAATAAGACGTCTGACCGGCAGATTGTGTCGCCGCTGAATTTCAGCAAGGCGAGCCATGGCCGTGTAAGATCTTCTGAAATGGGACGAGATTTTCCTTGCCTGCCGCAAGATGTCCTGCATCCCAGGATATTTGACAAGGAATCGCTGCACGACCAAGTTTAAGACGTGTGCCATGCATGGCACGTGCGTGATTTTGCCCTGTTTCAATGCGCTAAGCAGATTGGGACCGTTGTCACACACCACTTTACCAACTGTCAAATTGAGCGGTGTTAGCCTCTGATCTGCCTGTGAACGCAAAGCTGAAAGGAGTGCTGGGCCAGTGTGGCTCTTGGCTTCCAGGCACAACAGACGCTGCACGGCATGGCAACGTCTCACCTGGCATGTCGAATAGGTTCTGGGGAGCTTGGGCGGCGCAGCGGAAGAGACGCTAGCAGCGGAAAAGGAGGAGTCAGCTGAGGAGGAGAGGGAGGAGGATGGAGTAGGAGGAGGAGGAGAAGAAGAGTCAGCCCTGCATGCAATCCGTGGCGGTAAAACCAAATCTACACGGGTGCCACGGGTTACATGCTTGACAGCCGTCAGAAGGTTCACCCAGTGGGCAGTAAAAGTGATATACCTTCCCTGCCCGTGTTTGCTAGACCACGTGTCTGTGGTCAGATGTATCTTGGCACCGACACTGTGTGTCAGAGATACCTTCACTTGCCGCTGAACATGGCCATATAGCTCTGGGATGCCCTTCTCTGAGAAATACTTCCTTCCTGGGACCTTCCATTGTGGTGTTCCAATGGCCACAAATTTGCGAAGGCCTCCGAGTCCACCAGTTTATATGGCAGTAGTTGGCGGGCTATGAGTTCTGACAAGCCAGCCGTTAACCGTTGGGCAAGAGGGTTATCCGGCATCTAGTGATTGTTGCAGCAGCCTGAAGCCGCGTACACACGGGCGGACTGTCTGGCCAACTAAGTCCGTCAGACAATCCGACAGACAGTCCGTCCTACTTTTGAATGAACGGACTTGACCACACACGATGAACAGACAGACCGTTGAAAGCTTGCGCGATGACGTGTACAGCACGTACGACGGGACTAGAAATACAACGTCCAATACACTGCAATGCAACCTTCGGCTGTGTAAATCCTTTCTGAGCATGCGCCATACTTAGTCCGTCCAACTTGCCTACTCACGAGCGGACTGTCCGCTGAAACCAAAGTTGGACGGACAATATTACGGAAATTCCGAAAGACTTAGTCCGCCAGACAGTCCGCTGAAAAAGTCCGCTGAAGCCCACACACGAGCGGACTGTCCGCTGAAATGTGTTTCAGCGGACTAAGTTGGACAGACAGTCCGCCCGTGTGTACGCGGCCTGAGTGTCTTTTGTCAGTTTAGAGAAAGGGACAGGACGGTGTGTGCTGCAGGGACAGCCAGTTTAGTCATTAGCTGTTACTATCAGGTCCACAAAAGTGCTATTTCAATTATTGTTCCAGTAGCCTCTGTTTTGTCAGTTTATATAGGGACAGGCAGGAAGCAGTGTGTGAGGGTCAGTTTAATCAGTAGCTGTTACTATTAGTTCCACAAAGGTTATTTTCAGGACTGGTATCAGTGGTATGGTAAAAGGCTTGTACACGTATAATATTCTTTCTTCCAAATATAGAAAGAATATTATACTTGACTGCTGCCCTTCTGCTGCAGTCTGCTAATCATTCACAACCCACTTGTTCCACAAAGCTAGTTATAAGGACTGGTAACATGGTCTGTCTAGGGTGCTACAGTACATAGGGTTGAGTGAGGTACAGTCTGCCATCCTATAAGGACTGGTATAGGTCCACAGTACATAGGGTTGAGGTGCACTACTGCTGACCGCTGCCCTATACTGCAGCAGTCCTTCATCGGTATAGGGACTGACGTACAGTCTGCTAATCACTCACACACAACCTACTTGGTCCACAAAAGTCCTTATAAGGACTGGTAACTTGGTCTGTCTAGGGTGCTACAGTACATAGGGTTGAGTAAGGTACAGTCTGTGATTCTATAAGGACTGGTATAGGTCCACAATACATAGGGTTGAGGTGCACTACTGCTGACCGCTGCCCTATACTGCAGCAGTCCTTCATCGGTATAGGGACTGACGTACAGTCTGCTAATCACTCACACACAACCTACTTGATCCACAAAGGTCCTTATAAGGACTGGTAAGGTATAGGGTACTACAGTACATAGGGTTGAGTGAGGTACAGTCTGCCATTCTATAAGGACTGGTATCGGTCCACAATACATAGGGTTGAGGTGCACTACTGCTGACCGCTGTCCTATACTGCAGCAGTCCTTCATCGGTATAGGGACTGACGTACAGTCTGCTAATCACTCACACACAACCTACTTGGTCCACAAAAGTCCTTATAAGGACTGGTAACTTGGTCTGTCTAGGGTGCTACAGTACATAGGGTTGAGTGAGGTACAGTCTGCCATTCTATAAGGACTGGTATAGGTCCACAGTACATAGGGTTGAGGTGTACTACTGCTGACCGCTGCCCTATACTGCAGCAGTCCTTCATCAGTATAGGGACTGACGTACAGTCTGCTAATCACTCACACACAACCTATTTGGTCCACAAAAGTCCTTATAAGGACTGGTAACTTGGTCTGTCTAGGGTGCTACAGTACATAGGGTTGAGTGAGGTACAGTCTGCCATTCTATAAGGACTGGTATAGGTCCACAATACATAGGGTTGAGGTGCACTACTGCTGACCGCTGCCCTATACTGCAGCAGTCCTTCATCGGTATAGGGACTGAGAGTTTTGTCACAGGGTCATTTAAAAAATGACAGGCAGAGGAAGAGGAAGGCCCTTCTGCAGGGGTGGTAGGGGTAGGGCAGGAGCAACAGGCTTGAGCCAAAGTGGGAAGTTGCAGAAGGTGCGTTCAATTACTTTAAAGGACGCACCAGACTTGGTTGAGTGGCTCGCTCAGCCTTACTCTTCTGCACCCTCCTCATCCTCTCGATCTGCACCCTCTTCTTCACTCTCTGCTATGTGCACCCCCAAAGACATTACCACCAACAACACCACCACCACATACCTTCCGCTTGAGTCACAGGAATTATTTTCCGATCCATATCAAGACATTTCTGATGCGTAGCCACTCTTGGTATTGGATAAGGAAGAGGAGGCAGCAACAACCGCTACTCGGCAGTCTGACGACAGTACCCAGATCAGCCCAAGGAGGAGGTTGGTCCCCGGTGTTGCTGCCTACTCCGAGATCTCTACTTATAGCGGTGGGGAAGGTGACGTTGATGATGACGTGTCTAGTGATGTCACGTGGGTGTAGAATAAAAAAGGTTATGGCGCTAAACCCTATCAGTGATGTGATGAGTTAACCTATCATCAAAACCTGGTGTTTAATTTTTTATATAAAAAGAAAAAACTGTTGGCAGTAGCGTGCAAAGATTTCCTAAAATAATTTTATCCTAATTAAAAAATGTGTGTGATCAATGTGGAATCAACATTCGTGTTCCATCATAATTATAATCAAAGTGGATATTAAGTTATCTTATACGTATCAGCCTACTATGGGTGGATACTAAAAACATGTAAACATTCATTTAGGTATGCAAAATGGTGAAAATGTTGTTTGTATTCAACAATGTGCTAGTTCAGAACAGACTGTGCAAACATGTGCAAAATATGTGCAAAAAAACAACTAAGGGTCAGAACAACCAGGGATCAGAAATATATTCAACCAATAATCGCATGAAGACGCAAAATATGTGCAAAAAAGCAACTAAGGATCAGAACAACCAGGGATCAGAAATATATTCAACCAATAATCGCATGAAGACACATCTATGTCCAATGTAAGTCCAAAATTAATGTTTGGCTTAATGATACTGCCTCTTCAGATTATTGTTGTAATTGATGCATAAAGTCAATAGGGAATATTTGATTCACTCGTGCAAATAGTGCGGGTTTTCAATTAGAGAACTTCATCCCCGGTGCGCCACTCAGTGCTATAGTATGTGAATGCTCTCACCAGAGTTAATGCCCCTTGTGGGGCTGGATGGACCTTCACAATGTAAGCCACTGTGCCGCTCTCTGGCTGCTGCTGGTGCACTGGGTGAAGCTTCGTTATTCCGTCCGTATGGTATCCAACGTTAATTATATATGAGGAAAGACATATCCATAGTGTAATACATTCTTAACCAGATCGTTCGTTTATTAGTATTAAAAACTACTCACATTTGACATTAAAAGCATATGCGTATGGAAAAACTCAGCCGTTCGTCTCAAACGAGTGCACACAACGTGGCCACGCCCTACGCGTTTCGTCACCACGACGTCCTCTGGAGCGCTTAGCGTCGTAGTGACGAAACGCGTAGGGCGTGGCCACGTTGTGTGCACTCGTTTGAGACGAACGGCTGAGTTTTTCCATACGCATATGCTTTTAATGTCAAATGTGAGTTTCCACTTTAGTGCTAATGGTGGCAACGTACTTAGACCCCCGGTACAAACACAAAATGGCGGAAATTTTAAACGGAAACGGAACACACAAAGCCACACTGCAGGCTCCCACCATTCAGCCTCGTCTTCTACTTCTCCTCTCTCCTGACAATTGTCCTCCACTCCACCTTCCATCACGCCAAGCTCACGTTTTTCTGCAAAAAGGCAGGCTTCTGTGGACCTAATGTTTGAGCGTAAAAAAATGATACGCGGCATGGGGTAGGTGTCAAATTTTGTAACTTTATTTAATTGTCGAAAATCGTTACAAAACCGCCAGCTCCCATCAGGTTTGGGCACTAGTACGATAGGACTGGACCAGTTACTCTGGGACTCCTCTATCACACCCAATTCCAACATCCTTTGAACCTCCCCACGTATTGCCTCCCGTCGGGCCTCTGGTATTCTATAAGGTTTTAGTTTTACCCTTTCTCCTGGCGGGGTGATAATGTCATGCTCTATGCCAGATGTTTGTCCCGGAAGCTCAGAGAAAATCTGTTTGTTACGAAGTACAAACTCTTTAACCTCCTGTTGTTGGGCTTTCGATAAGGTGTCTGCTATTCCAACCTCAGGAACTAAGCAATCAGGCTGTACTTGTGACAAAGTCTCTGCGACTAGGGATTCCCTATCCCTCCAGGCTTTCAGCAGATTTACGTGATAGATCTGCTCCGGCTTTCGCCTTCCTGGCTGTCTAACCCTGTAGTTCACCTCGCTAATTTTTTCAATTACTTCATATGGACCTTGCCATTTGGCCAGAAATTTGCTTTCAACCGTAGGGACTAGCACCAAGACCCTATCCCCCGGGGAAAAAGTACGGGTCTTGGCCCCACGGTTGTACACTCTCTGCTGTGCTAACTGCGCTTGGGTTAAATGTTCCTTTACAATTGGCATTACCTGTGCAATTCTGTCTTGCATCAGGGCGACATGCTCAATCACACTCCTGTGAGGAGAACTCTCATTTTCCCAAGTTTCCTTGGCGATATCCAGCAGCCCTCTTGGGTGTCTCCCATAGAGCAACTCGAAGGGTGAGAAACCCGTAGAGGATTGGGGTACCTCCCTAATGGAAAACATCAGATAGGGTATTAGACAGTCCCAATTCTTTCCATCTCTATCCACCACTTTCTTTAACATTTGTTTTAGGGTTTTGTTGAATCTTTCAACCAACCCATCTGTTTGGGGGTGATACACAGATGTACGCAATTGCTTCACTTTGTACAACTTGCATAATTCTTTCATAACCCGGGACATAAAGGGTGTACCTTGGTCCGTAAGCAGTTCCTTACAAATACCCACGCGGCTAAAAACAAGAGATAGCTCTTTGGCTATGGTTTTGGCCGAGGTATTTCGGAGAGGAATTGCTTCCGGATAACGGGTGGCATAGTCCAATATAACCAAAATGTACTGATGGCCCCTGGCGGACTTCATTATCGGACCTACCAAATCCATTGCGATCCTTTCAAAGGGGACCTCAATGATAGGAAGAGGTACCAGCGGGTTACGGAAATGTGGCATAGGTGCCGACTTCTGACACACAGGGCAGGAGGAACAATAATTTTCTATTTCCTTCATGACCCCAGGCCAATAGAATCTCTGCAATACCCTCTCTCTGGTTTTCTCTGTCCCCAGATGACCTCCCAGAATGTGCCCATGAGCCAATTCTAACACCAACTTCCTGTAAGGTTTGGGCACTACAAGTTGCTCAATGGTTTCTTCTGCCCTTTGAGCCACTCGATACAGCAGGTCCCTTTCCATAGTGAAGTAAGGATAAGGGCAAGTCTTATCTGGGTTCACTAACTCGCCATCTATTTTCACCACATTTTCCCGTGCCTTTATTAGGGTGGGGTCTTTTAACTGTTCTGTGGCAAAATTTTCCCTGTGAACCTCAAGATCCGAAAACTCCACAGACGGCATGTTTTCATCTGAGGATGTTGGCTCCTCCCCAGTTTCTCGAGTTTCCCCCGCCAATACCGACAAGGGAAATTCAGGAGAGTCCTCACCACTCCCAGAGGAATTCTGGTCATCTTCCTGGTTTATAGGGGCACCAGTGGGGGGCTCAGGACAATCCCAGAGTTCCCAGAATTTTGGAAAATCCCTTCCCACAATAGCATCATGTGGTAAGTGAGACACTAACCCCACCTGATGAGAGAGGTTAACTTTGGGGGTCTCAAAAAACACTGAAGTTACAGGATACTCTCGGGTGTCCCCATGCACACAAATAACAGCCACCCTGTTCTTCCCAGAGACCTCTGTAGTAACTAATTCAGCTTTTATCAATGTTACCAGGCTACCTGAATCCAGCAACACATCAACATTTCTACCATTAATACACATTTTACATAAATGTTTCTCAGGTCCCCGAATGGCAGTGCATGCAACTGTCGCAAACAGCGACTGACGTCTCTCCCTTATAAAGTCACATTGCATAGGCTCATCCACAACGGGGCAATTGGCTGCAATATGTCCCTCTTGCCGGCAGCGGTAGCAAATAATCTTTTTCACTGTCTCTTGCAGCATGGGCTTCCTGGGCTGCTCCCGCCAGACCTTAGGTAGAACCCCCACCCCCCCACCCTCTCACTCTCTCCACCCTCACCCCTTGGAGTCATCTTACCCGCCACTGGGGATGAACTGGTCTTAGGATGGAAAGTCCGTGAGTCCCTGGAAGAGGTGGTCAAGTTCTCTGTAGCCAAGTACCTCTCAACCAGATCCACAAGTTTATCTGCATTTTCTGGGTCTCCATGGCTTACCCATTTTTGGATGGCAGTAGGAAGAGCTCTCAGGAAACGATCCATAACAACACGTTCCACAATTTTTGGTGCGGTCAAAGTCTCTGGCTGCAGCCACTTCCTGCTCAGGTGAATGAGATCATACATTTGAGACCTGGGGGGTTTTCCAACCTGAAAAGTCCAATTATGCACACGCTGAGCCCGGACAGCCAGGGTGACACCCAGCCGTGCCAATATTTCTGCTTTTAGCACCACATAGTCTTTTGCTTGGTCAGGCTCTAGGTCATAATAAGCTTTCTGCGATTCCCCAGTTAACAGAGGGGCCACCAGTCCAGCCCATTGCTCCTTAGGCCACTTTTCCCTTTCAGCAGTCCTTTCAAATGTGGTCAAAAACACCTCCGGATCATCCTCTCCAGTCATTTTTGTCAATAAACGGCTCACACTAAAGGATGCGGTATTATTGTAACCACTTGCTTCATTGGTCTGCGGACGTTGCTGTATTAATGTCTCTATTTTCTGTTGAAAACTCTGTTCTTGCTTCTGCAACAGGTCTATAAAGCGGGCTTCAGATTGCTGCTGGGCTTGTTGCTGAGCTTCCAAACTCTGCTGGTGAGCCTTCTGCTGAGCTTCCAGACTTTGCTGCAAAGTTGCATTTGTCTGCTGCTGGGCTGCAAGGCTCCTTTGTAAACCCGCATTTGTTTGCTGCTGATTTGCATTTGCTAGAGCCAGCTGTCTCAGTATCTCCTCCATGCTGGCCTTTAAAAAAAAAACTGCCAAAATTCTCCACCAACTGTGAGGGGTTAGCTCGGCAGCGGGTGTGTGTGACCCCCTGGATGGGTTCACAACACAAAATCAGGCACAGCAGACAGCGTGGTAGGTGCAAAAAAACAAAAGATGCGGTTTATTTATGCTACATGCAGTGATACATATAACAGCCAAATAAAAATAAAACATGAAAATAAATCCTGGTCAGCTTGACCTCTAACTACACACTTAGATTCCCTATCTAACAACTGAGGGCAGCCTTGTGCTGCCCCAGTCCCTGTCCCTGTTGTAGAGGTTTGCCACACAGGCGTTAACTCACCGCACAGAACAGGTGTCACACTCCCCAGTCTATACAACACAAAAACTGGTTCCAGGATGGAGCATCTCCCTAAGCATGCTGGGGTTTTTTGTAGAGGTCTTAATGAGCCCACTTACTTCAGCTGGGCTCATTAACTCTTCCCCCCTAATTGTAAAGGTCTGCATAAAGCCTGAATCTAGGGCACACATATTTCCCATCCTGGATACAACCAGGTGACTTTACCTGCTTGCTGCCACAATATATATATATATATAATGTATATATATATATATATATATATATGTATGTATGTATGTATGTATGTATAAAATGTATATATTTTACTAGGGTATTTGACACGTGAACACAGTTCACCCCTTGCCCCTACACTTTGCCATGTGTGGCTCCGGCTGGATCCTGTTACTAGTACCTGTGTCTTTGAAACACGTTCCTATCTCCCAGCACACTCCCAGAAGTGTCAGGCATCCTCTCCATCAAGGCTCCGACTTCCATCCCTGGATGGGTTGTCTTCCTAAAGCAGCGGGATAACACTAAAGATAACCCGATTTTTTTTTTTTTGTATAATGTGAAAGATGATATTACGTCGAGTAAATACTCTCACCTCTGAAGTAGTCACAAAACATGATGCAGAGGTTTCCGTTACATCAGAGAGGGGCGGGGTCACCCACACATCATTTGGGAAGCCAGGCTTTCCCACTTGCATCAGGAGGGGGGCGGTCTCATGTGATGGGTGGCCCCGTCCTCCTCATATAAGAAATGTCAGGCTGCCGGGATCCCCACAGTGCCTCCGCCAGTGGAGACAGAGGATGGATGGACTGTGCTGCGCTGTAGGGAGAGATCACCTGTCGCTGGATCAGATCAGCCATCACTGGACCCCGGAAAGATGAACATCTGTCTGGATAACAAAAGTGGATTACCACCGCTGAAATCTTTTTTTTATTTTTAATAAAGGACTTTTTCAACGGTGTGTGTGTCTTTTTTAACATTCTTTTACACTTTCTGTGTGACATGGCAGGGGTACTTTTGTACCCCCTTACCATTTCAAACAGGGGGGTGGGATTGGGGGATCCCATTGTTAAAGGGGGCTTTCAGATTCTGATAAGCCCCCTGACCACAGACCCCCACAACCACCAGCCAGGGTTGTGGGGATGAGCAACACGGGGACAAGGTGCTTTGAGGGGTCACAGACCCCCAAAGCAACCCCCCAGTGTTGAGGGAATGTGGTCTGGTATGGTTCAGGAGGGGGGCACTTTCTTGCCCCCCCTCTTTTCCTGTGGCCTGCCAGGTTGCGTGCTCAGATAAAGGGTCTGGCATGGATTGTTAGGGGGACTTTCAATGACTGTTCTCTGTATTATGGGGAGCTAACAATTCATTATAGCCACGGGTGATTTTAAATGACTTTTTTCCTGCAGAAATGACACTTTGTGCAGGGACAGTTCTAAGCACGGAAAACATGCGCCCGTTCACAGGTGTACTATAGACACCCCCCAGGTACGACATTTAAAGGAATATTACACTTTTATTGTTTAACTTTAAGCATTATTAAAATCACTGCTCCCGAAAAAATGGCAGTTTTTAAAACTTTTTTTGCATTGATACATGTCCCCTGGGGCAGGACCCAGGTCCCCAAACACTTTTTAGGACAATAACTTGCATATTAGCCTTTAAAATGAGCACTTTAGATTTCTCCCATAGACTTGTATAGGGTGTTCCGCGCCTTTTCGGATTTGTCGCGAACACCCCAAATTGTTCGCTGTCTGCCGAACATGTCGAACTTGAGTTTGACTCAAACTTGAAGCTAATCTCTAATGAGGAGAAAGGAGAGGTCAGTTTTGTTCTTTGGTGTGGGTCTTTAAGGTGCGCTTGCCAATGAGCTGCATGGCAGGTCAACATATGTCTGGTCAAGCATGTGGCGCCCAAGCGGCTGATGTTTTGGACACGCGAGCTACTCTTGAGACATATGTTGCAAATAGCAGCAGTGCGATCTCAAAAAAGGCCCACACCAAAGAACTTTTGGAATAACGCGCAGAGGCAGCACCCTGCACAGGCGGAGCTCTGTGGTGTGATTCAGTCGGTGTGCTGCCCCTAACCTGGCCCCCGGAGGGCATTCTGCCTCATTGGAGATGTGCCTCCTCCTTTCTCCTATTAGGCACCCACGTGGAGTCAGTGACCTCATCATCCACTCCCTCTTCATCACTGGAGCAAACCTGGCAGTATGCTGCAGCTGATGGAACATGACTGCCAGATTGCTGTCCTTTTTGAGAATCCCCTCTCTCTGCGCTCATGCTACTGCCTTCCTCTAGCTGGGTATCATCATCATCAGAGCCTTCAAAACGCTGGGCATCCTCCTAGAGCATGTACCCAACACTGTGCTCAAACAGTTCGGGGGACTCCTGAGGAGGACATGGTGGGCCTAGGGAAGGAGTGACTGATGACATTGAGATGAGGGAAGAGGACATGTTGGCAGCTGCTTTGCTAGTACCCTGAGCCTGGGTGAGAGAGGATGAGGAGGGCTTGGTCATCCACTCTACCAAGTCTTCGGAGAAGTATGTCCCATGACCACGTGCTAATGACGATGCACCGTGTCCACTATCGAGCACTGTTGTCTCTAGACACAGAGCCTGCTTGCCCTCTTTTATTGGCTTGTGACAGTCTGCCTCTCCTTGTTGGCCTTCCAGACATAGTAATGGCCTTCAGGGAGATGTGAAAACCAGCAATTAAGTAGCTTTAGGTGCATACTGAGCAGATGACACAGTACACCAACTGTAATTACTGCAGCTGCCTGCCTGTGTTACAGAAACAGAACAACACCAGCAATAAGGGGTAGATTCAGGTGTATACTGTGCAGGAGGCACACAACATCCACTGTAAATGCTGCAGATGCCTGTATTACAGAACACCAGCAATAAAGGGTAGCTACAGGTGTATACTGTGCTGGAGGCACACAACACTCACTTTAACTCCTGCAGATGCCTGTATTAGAGAAAACCAGCAATAAAGGGTAACTACAGGTGTATACTGTGCTGGAGGCACGCAACACCCACTTGAACTGCTGCGGATGCCTGTATTAGAGAACACCAGCAATAAAGGGTAGCTACAGGTGTATACTGTGCTGGAGGCACACAATACCCACTTTAACTCCTGCGGATGCCTGTATTAGAGAACACCAGCAATAAAGGGTAGCTACATGTGTATACTGTGCTGGAGGCACACAATACCCACTTTAACTGCTGCAGATTCACAAGAAAAGAACACACTGTCCCTGCCTATGCTGCACGCCGGAACACTCTACACAAGGCTGCCGCGCATGGCGGCCTTATATAGTGTGGGACGTGTACTAAACCCCCTGAGCTATAATTGGCCACAGGCATCCACAGGCATCCTGCCTGTGGCGAATTATGGCTCTCCTCGCTGCCGGCACTGTGATTGGCCAAGCATGCACTGTGACCCTGCATGCTTGGCCAATCATGAGCCAGCAATGCACTGCGATGGCGTAGTGCATTGTGGGCCATTTGCGCCACACGAATATGGTGAGAACGGTCCACAAAGTTCTGATTTCGCCGAACAGACGAACGGTCGAGGTTCAAGTCGAACATGCGTTCGACTTGAACACTGAGCTCATACCTACCGCCCAATCTCCCTGCTCCAACTTGACATCAAGATCCTGGCCAGGGTTCTGGCGATTTGCCTGAATACAGTGATCCCTAAATTAATCCACCCTGATCAAACAGGGTTCATGCCCGTTAAAAATACGGCCTACAATTTAAGGAAACTCTACATTCAGGCACGCCATGACCAAACAGGTTCTAGAGCCGTGGTGTCTCTCGACGCAGCAAAAGCGTTAAATTTAGTTGAGTGGGGATATCTGTGGGAATGCTTGTCATGATTTGGTTTCGAACCCCATTTTATTAAGTGGATCCGTCTCCTCTACTGAAGTCCTTGTGCCAGGATCTTGGTTAACGGGAGGATCTCTGATCCTTTTCCTCTCTCCAGAGGTACATGTCAGGGGTGCCCCCTGTCCTCATTACTATACGCTCTTGCCGTAGAACCCCTTGCCTCAGCCCTTAGAGCACACCTGGGTATTAGGGGCCTACAGTGTGGAGATCTGGAGGAGAGGATCAGCCTCTACACAGACGACATGCTGCTATATTTAGCTGATACAGGACCATCTCTACAGGCAGTCCTTGAAACCATCCAGGCATTCGGCAATTATTCCAGGCTAAGAATCAACTGGGATAAGTCCCAGATACTTCTCATAGATGTGGGCACCCCCTCAGCACTTCAGTCCTCCTTCCCGCTCCTCATAGCCAGCTCTATGAAATACTTAGGCATCACAATTACCCACTCACCAGAAGACTTTGTTGGGTTGAATATAGAACCCCAGATAAAAAACATGAAAGCAAAAATCCAGACATGGGCCAAACTTCAACTGAGGGTGATGGGCCGGATAAACTTAATAAAAATGATCCTCCTCCCCAGGTTTCTGCACGTTCTTTGGCACTTGTTTATTTTCCCCTTAGACTTTTTACCAATCGACACAAATTATCCTGGCAAACGTTTAAAAACCCACTGAGCTGAGAGGAGTGACCCTGCCTGATTTTAATCTCTATTATTTAGTGGCACAACTCTCCCGTTTCTTCCACCTAGACAAACATGACAAACATGATAAAGACTGATACTTGCCGCTAATATGTTCCCCCTATGCCCACAAGCTTACCCACCCCTTTCAGATTAGGGATGTCGATACATGGGCACTGGAGAATGAGAGGGGATTGCTCTAACACCACTACAAGGTCTGGGAGGTGGTGAGGCGCAGACTGAAATTGACACATACACACTTCCATACATCCCTATGGGATAATCCTGGCCTACGGGAACTGCAGAATCTACCCGACCAATCAGGGAGTGAGGTATCTGTCTGACGCTTACCAGGGTAATACGTTGAAACCGTTCCAGCAATTTAAAGATGAATTTGGCCTCCCTAACTCCATGCACTTATGTTACCTCCAGCTCCGCCATGCCCTGCAGACACGATTTTGTGAGCCCCCCCCCCCTAACGTTGAACGTCTAGACATTGTAGATACCATCACGGGACAGGACCTCCACAAGCTAACCTCAACATTTTACAACTTCCTCCTCCGACCCCCAGAGGTGGTACTGGCATACAAGTTAAAAGAGCGGTGGCCCGGGGACGTGGGCGATCTGGAGGATGATGAATGGGAGGAAGCATTGGACACCTGTAAAAAGGTCTCGACTAGGTTATCTGATTGCCTTACGCAATTATATATTCTGCATAGAACATACCTGACACTGATCTGAATAGCAAAATAAAAACCGAACTACAGTCCCCTCTGCCCCAGGTGCAACAGCCCATGTAGTACTTTCTTTCATATTTTATGGTCGTGCCCAGTGATTCAGCATTATTGGACCCATATTGTAAAGTTCATCCATGACGAGATCGGATCGCCCCTGACGCTGTGCCCCAAACAATGTCTACTAGGAATATTCCCAGACCCAGACTCGGACAAATTCCATAAAATATTTCTTCAGGAGACACTCTACATAGCTAGATTGCTTATAGCGAGAAAATGGCTTCAGGACTTGCCCCCATCACTCCAGGAATGGATAACTGCAGTTAACAAGGTTCTCCCCTATAAAAAAGAAATATATGCTCACAGGCATATATGCCAAGCTAAATATGGCAAAATATGGGACACCTGGCTGGGCAATGCCGCTACATGCAATGAGCTGCCTGAGTGATGCCCGCATTGGGTTTTTTATCTTTCTCCACTGCAATGGGACAAAACCAAGCACCCAACTGATAGTAAACCTAGATACTAGAGATGGTTAATGTATTGTACTGCATTGTGTAATAATGTTGTACGAATGTAACTTTTGTTTTCTCTCCTTGCTGGAACCTGTTCTGCCGAACCTCTGTTGTGTATTATTGTCATGACACTGTTTACTCTGTACATTGCCTATACTCTTTTTAATAAAACACTTTGTTATTTGTAAAAAAAAAATGTAGCACCCTCCTAGTTTAGGTGCTAGAAGTGCATTTTGTTTTTGGCCCTGCTGAAGTGGAGATATGATTGTATTTTGCCTACTTTGAGGTCTGCAGCTGCGGGCTTGTCTGTCCCCCCCGTTTTTCTTGAGCCAAGGTGAAAGTGATTGTAAAGTCTTGTTTTTTTTTTTTAATTAAAAATAATAAACTTTATAATTACCTCCTCTGTGCAGTGGATTTGCACAAGGCAGCCCAGATTCTCCTCTTCTTGGGTTCCTCTTCTGTGCTCCTGACCCCTTGCTCCTGTTGAGTGACCCCACAGCAAGCAGCTTGCTATGGGCCATCCGAGCTGACTCACAGCTCCCTGTGTCCATTCAGACACGGAACTGCACCCTGGCCCCATCCCCTTTCTGTTTTCACTGACTGACTGACTTTGATTGACAGCAAGGGGAGCCAATGGTGCCACACTGCTGTCTCAGCCAATGAGGAGGGGAGTCCCAGGCCGCCAAGACATTCCTACAACATAGGTAGATGAACAGGGACATCAGGTAAATATTAAAGGGGCTGAAGGAGGCTGCTGCACATAGAGGGCTTTTTATCTTAATGCATAGAATGCATTAAGATAAAAAATCTTCTGACTTTACAAACCACTTGAAGCCTGGAGGAGTCTTCAGAGTACCTGGTTCACAGTGAGTAGGGCTTAGAGAATTCTCAGGAGAGAGACTGTTGCCTGTACACCCTCTGCTGGTTAGAGGGATCATTCCAGACTTGCTGCCAGATTATGCCTTGGAGAAGAGAAGGCCTTGTGCGACAAGTGTGTGCTACCTTTTTGTGGAGAGAAACCGCTTCATTTTGTATAGCTGTATAGCTGCTTCAAGATAGTGTCTTCATTCAAGTTGTTCCCAGTTCTATAAAACAATAAAAACAACAAAAAGAAAGACACTATATGGTTGATTACTGTCTAAGGACTGAGTGAGATTTTATGCATTTGGCTGAAAATTTCCTGTGCCTTACTACTTGCTCCAGTAAGGGATCAGAACCTGGGATCAGACCGGAGGACCAAGTCAGGGGTCCCCTACATAAATAGCAAACATGTCATACTTACGTACCTGCTCTGTGTCTTATGTATACAGAGAGCAGGGCTCGGGGGCGAGCACACACATGTATCCCCATATGGGAGCACGTTGCTCTGTGCAAAACCATTGCACAGAGCAGCTAAGTATGAAATGTTTGTTATTTTTAACTAATAATAAAACAAGACTTTTGTATCATTTTTTTACATAGCTATACTTGCAAAAGGGACCCGCATGAAATGATCTGGAGGGATTTAATTTTCTAACTAAAGTTCCACTTTAATTTAGCACATTCAAAAATAATGACCCCCAGATTGTAAATAATGAAACTGGAGGTAATTAAGATCAACCATATCTTGACATAGAAAGGCGGAATGCCTGTCTCAGTATGCAATGTAACAGAGCGACATATTTGCCGCCATTACCCATGGCTACTGTTAGAAATCATGGTACCCCCGAAGACGGAAGACCCCCAGAGTTGTGCAATAAACAATTTTAACCCTGTGTTGTGTTTTTTTTTTACTTTTTTTCACAGGTGAATGGGTAGGGGTACATTGTACCCCATACTCATTCACATAGGGTGGGATGCCGGTATCCGGGGGCCCCCTTATTAAAGGGGGCTACCGGATTCCGATAAGCCTCCTGCCCACAGATCCCGACAACCAACGGCCAGGGTTGTCGGGAAGAGGCCCTTGTCCTCATCAACATGGGGACAAGGTGCTTTGGGGTGGGGGGGGGCGCACGGCCCCCCCTTCCCCAAGGCACCCCCCATGTTGAGGGCACGCGGCCTGGTACGGCTCAGGGGGGGCGCTCGCTCGTCCCCCCCTTTCCTGGCCAGCCGGGTAGTGTGCTCGGACAAGGGTCTGATGTGGACCTGGGGGGGACCCCCACGCCGATTTTTTTTTTGGCGTTGGTGTTCCCCTTTAAGTCCATACCAGCTTGCGGGGCCAGCCACATCCTCTTCGCGGGCCCCGCCTACCTGGAGACGCGCTCAAAATTAGCGGACTTTTCTCTGGGCGGGAAAAGTCAGTTCATTTCAAAAGTACGGCGGACTGGCTTACGCACGGCCCGATTGTCCGCCGAAATGCAAGTCCGGTGGGAAGATTGGAGTGCAAAACTACTACTCCGCCGTACTTTCGGGTCCAAAAATTCCGCCGGAGGCTACACACGGGGGGATTGTCCGGCGGACTTGAGTTTGCCGGACTTTTCCACCTGATTGTTTGATCGTGTGTACGCAGTATAAGTCACATGTGAGGTCTACCCCTGTGGTGGGTTCTTTGGGCTTGTGCCAGGCGATAAATGGGGCCACTCATCCCAGCACAGGGGTAACATTTTGCCCAAAGGTGTGCTTGTCAATGTCTGGAACTAGGCGAAGACCACGGTCACATAAAAGGCAAACATTCACGTAGTCCCCTAATTTAGAGATGAGACACTTGTGTGTAGTGTTGTATGCAGAGTTCTTTCAAAAGATGTTGTCCCTTATCCTACACACTTGTGTGTATGTAGATGTATGTGTTGCATTAGGAGGGACATGTAGAGCCTATGTCCAAGCCACCAGTCAGCATACCTCTGTTACCTCACTCCCAGTAATAGAGCGGATCTCATGCATGCTCCTCTAAACCATTCTCCTTCCATACCAGATAACCAAGCATAAGATCTCCATAAAACTGATCTGCTCCCAGAGATCATTGGCGACAGATAGTTGGAGGTGAGCCTAGTACCGATCCCCCCCTCACTACCAGAGAACCTGTCATATATTCAGGTATCGCACCAACGACTGGTTACTGTTCTTCCATCTGGTTACCCACAGCAATTTCTTTGCAAGTTAACCTTTTGTTGTGATATTTCACAGACGCCAATGTGCAAATTCAGACCCAGGTTCCTAAGAAAGGCACCGGGACCCCAAATGCACTCCTTGAGTAACTTCAGGCCAGACTTTGAGCACAATAACAACTTTACTGAGCATTTGGCAGAACATGTGCAACATGCAATAGCATCCTTTCCCTAACTTAACTTAACTGTGGTTGCCCCAGGTTACCTGTATGGTTGTAGCACCTTTGTGGGAAGTCCAAACCGCCAATAGCTTGGAAAAAAAAGATTTTATGTCCTTGGGAGTGTTCCCATGGGTTGGTGTTCCAATAAGCTGCTCAGGACACAATTCAGAGTCTCTGTATGTGCATCCCAAGCCTATTCTAGGTTCCAGGATTATTCTAGGTTTTTCCTCCATTCTTGGTCCCCCCCCCCCCAAGGATCTGGGCCTCTTCCCCTTATATCACATAGGAAGGACCCCAGAGGAAAACACACAAGGGGTGTCAGCACAAGCATTAAGTCCTCCCCTCCCAACCTGGACAGCCAGGTAGGCTGATTAACCAAGAGTAGGCAACCTGCCTACACACTGCCTGCTCTCAATCACAAGGGGAGTGGACCTAGTGGGGAATTAGTGCCTGCGAATGGCCATCATGCTCCACCCACCCTGATACAAAGCTCCCAACTGTTGCGCTGTAAGTGTGACAACCGCAGGGGCAGGAAGAAAGTGCAGTTGCACTGAGGGAGTAATACCATATGAGAATTCTGGTCTTAGTGTAACTTCACAGATGGTGCATACTCCATATTTACTGTATGTAGCTGTCCACAACAGTTACACGAATCTGTCAACTGCACTGACCTTTGGCGTCTGGAGGCACATTGGAGGGCATAGGCAGACCATCTAGTCCCACTGCTGACAACCTATCAAACCGTATGAGAGTCTGACAGCTGCTTTGGCTAGATGGGGCTGGGTGTTGCACCTAACGGTATGTACATTGTATGTTTAGGGTAGTATGTGCCCAGGGACAAATTTCCAAAACTGGACATTCTGGACATTCATCCTAGGGTGCATACTTCACTAAACATAAGTACAGCAAGGTGCACCAATCAGATCCATCTAGTTGCATCAGCTGTCAGACTCTCATTTATGGGGGTTAAAATGTATTTTATATGGAAACATTCAATTATGGAAAGCACATATCAGTGGCGTACTAAGGGGGTGCAGACTCACTGGGGGTTCTGCAACTTTCTGTCAATTATTTTTTGTGTTGCTCTCCTTTTCCCCACAGTACCATACAACACAAAAAAAAAAAAAAAACGCAAGGCAGCTGCGGCACCCCCAACAAGTCCGCACCAGGTGCTTCAATGACAGTAGGCGTACCAAGATTTTACTGCCAAGAAAAATGTCTCCACACTGAGCTCCTGTATATCATTAGTGAGTGAGTAAGTAGGTGTAAGGAGGGGGGTGTCTGTACTGGGCTACTGGGCAGAAGGTTGTGTAGAAAGGGGTGTGTACCCAGAGGAGGTGTGGCTATAACAGGGGAAAGGTGTCTGTATTGGAGGGATGTAGGATTGTTAGAGGGGGTCAGTCTGTGCTGGGGTGTTTCAGTACTGAGGGGTTTGTACTGGGTGGGGGGTCCATCTGTGATGGAGGGGTCTGTTATCAAGCCATCAAATGGTTGGTTTCATAGCTGATCACACGTGCAGCACTATGGCTGCTGCAGATCAAGGTTAAAATGGCAGCTTCTGTGGCTGTAAAGGATAGAAGGGGTTATTTCCACTCTAAAGCCCCATACACACTATCAGATGTTCTCCAGATTTTTCCTTCAGATTTACCAAATTATATAATATGAGGTCAAACCTTAGGAGTTTCAATTTGTATACAATCAGGCAGGAACTGTCACTACATTTTGGTTTTGGTAAATCTGAAGAAAAAAAACAGCAGAAAATCTGATATTGTGTATCGGGCTTCAGCTTTATTTCTGAAATTGTCTGGGGAAAAAAAGCATTTATACCTTTCTGTTTAGGGTAGAGAAGGGTTAGAGCCGTATTCGGTTTTTATTGTAGCTTATGTCCCTAATTTCCCCCATCTTATCACACCCTGCAAAGGCTCCGAACCTTCCAACACCATTCTTAAGATTTCTATTGCCGCGTACACACGGTCGAACTGTTTGACGTACTTAGTCCGTCATACAATCCGACGTACAATCCGGCATACTTTCCACTGAACGGACTTGACCAAACACGGATACCCAAACAGTCCGACGAAAGCTTGCGCGATGACGTACAGCACGTACGACGGGACTAGAAATAGGAAGTCCAAGACGCAGCAAAGCCCTGTAAATCCTTTCTGGGCATGCGCCATTCTTAGTCCGTCGGACTAGCATACTGACGACCGTATTGTCCGCTGAAACCAAAGTACGACGGACAGATTTTTGGAAAAACCGAAATTCTTAGTACTCCGGACTGCACGCTGAAAAAGTCCGCTGAAGCCCACACACGAGCGGATTGTCCGCTGAAATGTGTTTCAATGGACTAAGTACGTCAAACAGTTCGACCGTGTGTATGCGGCATAAGCGTATATGTTAAAGCGATTTTGAAGTACATGTTGTACATAGACACTCTGATTGTATCTCCTATATACAGAAAATGTAGTGGTCTATTTATAAGAAATTTGCTATGTGAATGTCTCAGCATTCATGCAGCCAATGTGAATAATCCCGTAATGTGTCTAATATGTTTATTCCCTATGATTGTCAGCTCCATCTACTAGCCAGAATGCTGTATTTTTCCTAAAATACCTCAATCAGGAAAATACTGTATTGTGGCCAGTAGATAAAGCTGCTGATCATAGGAAATAAACATATTAGCTACATTACAAGGATGTATGTATGTATGTATGAATGCTTTTGAAATTGCATAGCAATTTTTTTTTGTAACTATACTGTAACCCTAATTGCAGCTGACCTGAGTATAAAGGTTTACATTTTTATAGGGAGGAGGATCTGCCAGTGCTTTGGGAATGAGCCTGGCCTAAGATTGTGGACTGTGGTGAAAGAAAAGCCAGCTACAGACTCCCCTCTCTAATTCCAGCTGGAGCTATCTAGAGTTTTGGCTAAGTGACTCAATCTCCCTAGTGCTGTTTCCATGAAAATCTATGAAGTGAATATCAATCTGCACAATCTTGTAAATAAAGTTGTGTAAAAAATAAAAATAAAATTAATAATAGCTGCTATCATTAACGAGTGTTCTCACTTCACTTAAAAGGTGCAAATAATCAATAAACAGTGCTGCGCTTTAAATCAAAAACAATCAATAATGGTACAAGTGTAACTAAAAATGATATTTAATAAATACATATTGCTCAAAGTTCATATATAAAGTTCATATATACAATCTGTGCCTAAGTGAAGTGAATTAAAAAAAATCAATATATTAACGGTGCAAAAATCCAAAGTGCTTGTGCTCTCCTCCACCAGTCTCATAGGCTGTTCACCTCACATCTGAATAAAATCAGCAGTGTTCCCCTCTGGGTATAATAGAGAAGGCTGGCTGGTAATCACTTTCCTCCTCCAAATCGCCTATTCTCATGGGTTAAAAACCCAGATCATCTCACCAAATATGATGGATATGCGAAAGATGGAAGGCAGAATCTAGTGCTCTCTGTTTAAAATATTTAATCATGCATAAAAAAAGGTAAGGTATACCACTCACAAAGATGGTACTGTAAGCCGTGCAAACTGAAAACACATTTCAGACACAATAAGTCTCAAGATGTCTGCGATGTAACATCAATATGCAGGCTCCATCCCCTAGACGCATTTCGTCAAAGCATTGACTTCATTAGAGGTCCGTGACTGTGGAGCGGAGCACAAGCACTTTTTGCACCATTGATATTGATTTTTTTAATTCACTTCAATCAGTCACAGATTTTACATATGAACTTTATAGATGAACTTTCAGCAATATATGTTTATTGATTATCATTTTTAGTTACACTTGTACCATTACTGATTGTTTTTGATTTATAGCTCAGCACTCTTTATTGATTATCTGTTTCCATGAAAGCTGCCTAACACCAAGGCTTGCAGCATTTCCATTGCAATTGACACACTAATGCTTGGGTGGTGCCTCAGGGAAGTGACATGGATCCTAGTTGAGGCTTCCCTGAGTACTGAGAACAGGAATTGTATTTCCATGGTGTGAAATGATGGATTGCTCTGACAAGCACAAGAGGTACTTGCAAACCCACAGTTAACGCTTCTAAGCAAAATCTTCTTTAGAGAGACTGTGTCACCAACTTAAACAATTTCAGGTAAAAGCACAGGAAAGAATAAGGACTTCCAAATGATTACTTGCAGCGTTTTTGGTTTTCATTAATTATTAATTATTGACTTGCAATGTGCCTCTGAACTTGTTAACAAATATAACTACTGCAAGAGCAGTCACTTTTCAATTACACAACCCCTTCATCATTGCATGGCACAGCCCTGTTCTCTTCTGATAGTGTCTAGTTACTGTCTTTTCTGGCCAAGCCCCTTCACCTCCCTACATAACCTTTATTGTAATGATCGGGAAGGAACAAAGGAAATATTGTAGAGTGTCTCTTAAGTGACAAGTCTGAAGCTGCGTTCACATCAAAGATGGTGGCACCCGGTAGCAATTTCAGAGTTTTTGGATGTGTACACAAGAGAGGGTTTTACAGATGAACAACATGCTTAAAGTATGTTAAATGAATATATCATCTCATCTGGAAAGATTGTTGTTGAAATCAATGCTCGGATGACAGAGTCTCTCTTGTAAACAATTCTATTTGAATGTTTCACTTCAGTAAAGGCAAAAAGTTGAAAAAAAATACACACATGTATGTGTCTTTCTAATTTCGACATCATTCTGCCATGCACAAACTGTGTGTGTGAGGATTGGGGACAGTTTGCCCGAGGTAAGATGTCTTGGCTGCCATTATGCCCATCGGAAGAATGAGAGACCTAGTTTTCCCAACACCTATCATCTTTACATTATAGTTATAGACCAGCTATTCTCAGCCAGAGTTCTGTGGATTGCTAGAGGTTACTTGAGGTGGTTATTGACCTCCCATTTGATGTGCCTGCACATTTTCTGGGCCAACACCACATGGCATAGCCAGCTTCATGACACCAATTATATTTTTTATCTGTAAAGGTAGAATTGTGACCATCGCTGTAAAAGTGTATTCTCCCTAATGTTTGCCATTGTTGAGGCATTTTTCCCACTGACCCCCAATTAATTGGTTCTAGCAGGGGTTCCCCCGAGACCAAAAAATGTTTTCCAGGTTTCCTTAGACATAAAAAGGTTGAGAAAGGTGTTGCAAATTGTAGCACATTAAGGCTTCGTTCACACGGGCGTACCAATCCGCCCACTCATGCAAAGGGCCATTTTCACCCACACAGATTCACAGATGTTCTGTGCAGACTAGTGCAGGCAGCCTGCTGCATGCACCCCGGGGTGTATATCTTGTGGGTCCGATGCATGAATTAGGATGCAGAAAAACTGTGTTATGATCCATGCATCAGACCCACATGAATCTACAGTCAGGGATGAGCTTAGAGATCTATGCAGATGGATGCCTATCATTGATTTGAACAGGTCTGCATAAAACACTTGTTTATCCCTTGCAGGTGAAAACAGTCCTTTGTATGGGTGTACAGATCGGTAAGTCTGTGTAAATGAGGCCTAAAGTAGAAAATTTAGGTTTAATGGCTGTTACAGCAATGAACAGTGTTTACAATTAATCCAGGAAACTATTATATGTCACAATTGCTTTCATTTTAATTATAACATGAATGTAAATGAACAGGCGTTTACATACTTTATAGAAATAGCTATGTGCTTAATTTATTGCTGCCTGTGAACTGCCTCATTTCTTGTCTCGAGTGAAGCGTCGAGCTCGGCCAGTTGTAAATGTTTTTTGCAATTGCGACGATTCACAGTCATTGCTGACGCAGTTACACTCCTCCACCTTAACATAACTGAGTTCTTCTCGACGTCCATTGCTGCATCTCATTGTCACTGTTCTTTCTGTGGTTTTCACCTCCTGGCAACAGGTACATGTGTGGGACATTTTGCTGGCAGCCAACGAGTATCTACGTAGAAGATAAAAGTAAATCAATTATATTGATTACGTTGGTTTTACATCAATGTATTATCACTTTTATGCCACATACACACGATCGGACATTCAAGGGATTCAAGGCATTCAAATCCAAGGGATTTTTTCCGACGGATGTTGGCTCAAACTTGTCTTGCATACACACCGTCACACAATGTTGTCTGAAATTCTGAACATCAAGAACAAGCCAAGAAAATTGAAGTTCAATAGCCAGTGCAGCTCTTCTGCCTGATTCTGAGCAAGCGTAGAACTTTGTGTGTCGGAATTGTGTACACATAATTGGAATTTCCAACAATGGATTTTATTGTTGGAAAATTTGAGATCCAGATCTCAAATTTTGTGTGTCGGAAACTCCGATGGAAAATGTCCGATGGAGCCTACACACGGTCAGAATTTCCGACAAAAAGCTACCATCGAACATTTTCCGTCGGAAAATCTGAGCATGTGTACGCGGCATAACACAGTGGATAACTGATTTAGGATAAATACATTTTATTAACTTTATACTTTTTATATTTTCATTATTTTATTTTATATTTTATAGCAAGCCAGCTGACCCTGCAGTTTAGTATAAGTTTTGTCATGCTGTGGAAGAGATGGCTGTGAAACTCATAAAAAAGTGTGTATACTTTTTGAAGAACCATTATATTATTATTCATACTTCTTGGCTTGTTGACTTTTTAACACTTTCCTGCCTGGCCTATCTATCTATATATATCTATATATACAAACAGTATCTCACAAAAGTGAGTACACCCCTCACATTTTTGTAAATATTTTATTACATCTCTTCATGTGACAACACTGAAAAAATTACACTTTGCTACAATGTAAAGTAGTAAGTGTACAGCGTGTATAACAGTGTAAATTTGCTGTCTCCTAAAAATAACTCAACACACAGCCATTAATGTCTACATTTCTGGCAACAAAAGAGAGTACACCGCTAAGTAAAAATGTCCACATTGGGCACAAAGTGTCAATATTTTGTGTGGCCGCCATTATTTTACAGCACTGCCTTAACCCTTTTGGGCATGGAGTCCACCAGAGCTTCACAGGTTGCCACTGGATTTTTCTTCCACTCCTCCATGACGGCATCATGGAGCTGGTTGAATGTTAGAGACCTTGCGATCCTCCACCTTCCACCCGAGGATGGCCCACTGATCAATAGGTTTAGGTCTGGAGACATTCTTGGCCAGTCCATTACCTTTACCCTCAGCTTCTTTAGAAAGGCAGTGGTTGTCTTGGAGGTGTGTTTGGGGTGGTAATCATGTTGGACTAGAGCCCTGTGGCCCAGTCTTCAAAGGGAGGGGATCATGCTCTGCTTCAGTATGTCACAGTACATGTTGGCATTCATGGTTCCCTCAATGAAGCAGTGATTTTAATAATGCTTAAAGTGAAAAAATAAAAGTGTAATATTCATTTAAATTTCATACTTGGGGGTGTCTATAGTATGCCTGTAAAGTAGCATGTTTCCCGTGTTTAGAACAGTCTGAGAGAAAAATGGCATTTCTAAACGAAGAAAGTCATTTAAAACTATCTGCGGCTATAATGAATTGTCGGTCCGGCAATACACATAAAAGTTAATTGATAAAAACGGCATGGGATTCCCCCACAGGGGAACCTCGAACCAAAAAAAAATAAAAAATGAGTGGGGGTTCCCCCAAATTCCATACCAGGCCCTTCAGGTCTGGTATGGCTATTCAGAGGAATCCTGCGCCAAAATATATAAAAAAATGGCCTTGGGGTCCCCCCAAAAATCCATACCAGACCCTTATCCGAGCATGCAACCTGGCAGGCCGCAAGAAACCTACCAGGCCACATGCCCTCAACATTGGGAGGGTTCTTTGGGATAGCGGCCCTCCCAAAGCACCTTGTTCCCATGTTGTTGGGGAGAAGGGCCTCATCCCCACAACCCTTGCCGGGTGGTTGTGGGGGTCTGCGGACGGGGGGCTTATCGGAATCTGGAAGCCCCCTTTAACTAGGGGATCCCCAGATCACAGCCCCCCCCATGTGAAATGGTAACGGGGTACAAATGTACCCCTAGCATTTCACAAAAAATGTGTAAAAAAAAAAAAAAAAAGACACTACATGCCTTTGTGCCTACACGCCAAGTCCTTTATTAAAAAAATAAAACTGTCCCGTGGAGTCTTCTTCTTCTTCTTCTTCTTCTTCTTCTTCTTCTTCTTCTTCTTCTTCTCGCACTCCGACGGACCAAAAATTACTCCAAGAGCATGATGACGACTCATCCAGAAGGTCATAAAAGAAACCAGAACAACATCTAAAGAACTGCAGGCCTCACTTGCCTCAGGTAAGATCAGTGTTCATGATTCAACAATAAGAAAGAGACTGAGCAGAAATGGCATCTATGGGAGAGTTGCAAGGCCAAAGCCACTGCTGACCAAAAAGAACACAAAGGCTCATCTCACATTTACCAAAACATATCTTGATTACCCCCACAGACATTTAGGCAAATATTCTGTGGATTGATGAGACATATATACTTTTGATAATATATATATATATATACATAACCAAAAGTATTGGGACACCTGCCTTTACACTCACATGAACTTTGATGGCATCCCAGTCTTAGTCCGTAGGGTTCAATATTGAGTTGGTCCATCCTTTGGAGCTTTAATATATTCAACTCTTTGGGGAAGGCTGTCCACAAGGAGTGTGTCTATGGGAATGTTTAACCATTGTTCTAGAAGCACATTTGTGAGGTCAGGCGCTGAATCGGATGAGAATGCCTGGCTCGCAGTCTCTGCTCCAATTTATGCCAAAGGTGTTCTATCGGGTTGAGGTCAGGCCCGCCAAGTCCCTCCAACCCAGGCTCGCTCATCCATGTCTTTACGGATCTTATTTTGTGCATTGGTGCAAATCATTTGGTGAAGGGGGAATTATGGTGTGGGGTTCTTTTGCAGGGGTTGGGCTTGGACCCTTAGTTCCAGTGAAGGGAACTCTTAACAAGTCAGCATGCCAAATTATTGTGGACGATTTCATGCTCCCAACTTTCTGGGAACCGTTTTGGGATGGCCCTTCCTGTTCCAACATGACTGTGCACTAGTGCACAAAGCAAGGTCCATAAAGACATGGATGAGCGAGTTTGGGGCAACTGACCTCACCTCAATAGAACACCTTTGGGATGAATTAGAGTGCAGACTGCGAGCCAGGCCTTCTCATCCACATCAGTGGCTGACCTCACAGATGTGCTTCTAATAATGCCCCATTGTTGGTGTCAGCAATAGGAATTATGCCCCATTGTTGGTGTCATTGGATGGAATAGTACTCAAAGCAAGCAATGGGCTGCATCTGGCCCCCAGGCTGCAGTTTGAAGACCACTGCTCCACTTGTACTACATGAGGAACAGAAACCATTATTGCAAAGAACAACATGGTTCCTCTGGTCTTGTCCTGTATTCTCCCATCTGATTTGAATGACAGCTGCATTTTGGAAAATCAAGTAACAAATGGATGATAAATTAGCAGAAAAGAAAGAGGATTGGGAACAGAACTGCCTGCTTCCTGGCCAAGAATGAAAATGGATACTTTGGTGAGGGAATAATTATATAACTTCCCTCCGATGATACCATCTCTTCATGACCCCCTACTAAAGTCAAAGGAACAGACTAAGCATGATAGGCTATAGATAATATAAAATATGGACGTGCATAATATTTAACTTTCAACTTTAGAGTGTTTGTAATACAAAAAAGATAAGTTCCTTAGCATAAATTTGTAATATGATTATTTAATAGAATAATGTTCTTACATGGAAAGGGTATTGCAAGGTCCTTCACAATAAGTTATATTGACCAAATGTTCTGATTGACAGTCATTGTGAGATAGGTATTCCAATTTTTGATTCAACTTGCAGGACGGGCTGGTTTCAATACCTGCGAGTTAATAAAATCACATCAAAAACAGCTCGGAGTTATCAAAGGATATGCTATCTGAAATTAACATAGACACGTAAAGGAGCTTGGGCTTGGCCTCGTAAAGGATTTGCCTGCACAAACATTTGCCCCAATTCACTAAGCAGTATTTAAACCTCTACAGTCATTGTACATTTGCCAAACATTCACCTGGTGGAAAATGAATTCTCTAACTTTTGCTAACATTTGTTCTTCAATGGCAAAAAAGGCGATTTCAGAAACATTCACTCTATTTATAAATGGATGATTGTTACAACTACTGCAGATATGCTGCTAGTTCACTGGACACATTTAAAAACAAATTTGTCCTTGCTTGAGATGCCAGATCATAGCAATTTATAATGGAAAGACAATAACTGTCTAAGGGGAGTGTTCAAACTGTACATTTAAGGTTGAACGCCTTGTTATAGGGTGCATTTTAATAAACATAAATACCCCTACAAGATAAAAACATAGTGTCAGCACTCTGGGGACTGAACTGGAATCTGACTGAACTGAAACAGATTTTGTTGTAAAGGTAGCAATACATGGCTCACATTTTGGCAGATTCAGATGCAGGTGGCATTGTTGGCACAGCCCAGCTTGATAAATGACAATCTAAAAATCGACTGAATTGGGGGGGGGGTTATTACTGACTAAACAGGGATTGTACCCTATGAAATGCAGTTACTGTTCAGGTATTTAGGCAGCTATGAGTGCTGCAGCTGCAGCTGCTTGAATACAATTACTGGCAGTGGAGAGTTTTCCATCAATGCTATTAGCATTCGATTGATTTCTCTCTTTCACTCTGCAGGCTAAATGAGAGAAAACTACACTTGTATAGCTAGCTTAAATGTGACATTTACTGATGTAAAATTCCTAGTTATACTTAGCCTAATCCATCCAAACCATTTATGCCTATTAAAAACACAGCCTTTAATATAAGATGTTTTTTTATGAACCTCAAGTCCACCCATGACTCCATTGGCTCTAGAGTCATGGTTAGTCTAGATGCTGCCAAGGCATTTTATTTAGTAAAATGGGGTTATTTGTGGTAATGTCTTTGCAGGTTTGGCTTTCATCAAATGGCTCCAGCTCTTGTATCAGGCCCCCACAGCTCAGATACAGATCAATGGTAGGGTCTCTGATCCTATCCCCCCCTCTAAAGGTACACGACAGGGATGAGTAATGTCCCCACTGCTCTACACACTGGCCATAGAACCTCTGGCCATTGCTATCACAACACATCCAGACATTAGAGGCCTTCATTCAGGTACGGTAGTTGAAACTATTGGCCTCTATGTGGATGATATGCTTTTGTATCTGGAGGATGCAGGTCCATTGTGATCGGATGCTCTACATCTCATTAAACGCTTTGGAGAGTTCTCAAGGTTACAAATCAATTGGACCATATCTTTCCCATAGACATATTGGCTCCCACTGTTGGGCAGGCCCTCCTCTCTCTGATAAGACTGAGTCAGATCAGGTATCTTGGCATCTAGATTTCTCGTTCCCTAGGAGATTATATTGGGCATGGTCTGACTTCCTCTTGGAGTTATGGGGCACATTAATTCACTGAAAATTATATTACTCCTTACGCTCCTTTATATAGTCTGACAAGCCCTTTTATATATCCTGCTTTTTAAAGTCCACGGGATCTCTACTTAACACATTTATTTATTTCTGTCACAAACTGTCATGGCGTAGCCTGAAAAGCCCCATAAATCTAGATGGTACAGCCTTGCCTGTCCTTAACCTTTTATTTTTTTTTTATTTATTTTTTTTATTTTTTTTCTGTTAGGGGGCAGATAGGTTTATTTTTTTTCCCTGTTTAATGCACTTATTTGTTTAGTACTTTAAGCATTTTTCCATGTTCACAATAATAACTTAGATCTTTTTATATCTGTGGCAAGATAACAAAAAAAAAAAACAGGCTCAATGATACAGAGCTATCCTGTAGATACAGTCATTACATCTGTATGATGTGCCTACCATTGTGCTAATTGGTGACCTTACTTGTTCTGTGTCTTCCTTTAGGTGTGGCCCATCTCTTGCTCTCTGGGTGCCAGTTTTGGTTACGCTATCAGCCTCCTCTTGGCACCCTTCTGGATTTACTGGAACCGGAAACAACTGACATACAAACGAAGATAGCAGGGACGGGCGGATGATTAGAGCTTCTGTGCAATGAAACTCAGGCCACCTTATCAAGTTCTGTCCCCATAAGAGACACTTGTAACCTCTATAGAAATATTACCCTGAGAAATGGCATCTTTCAGAACATCGCTGAACAATCATGTCCTCGTCGTGTTGCCGTCAAGCGTTATGTTCGCAAAAGCAGGTCAATAAAATATTTTTTTGTGCAGCTGCGGTACAAGCGTTGTGTGCGTTGGACTCGTACCGTGTGTGGTTGTTGCACGAGAGACATCCTTGCCTCACATGATCAGACAGCAGTTTATACACCTCGAGCCCAGTCTCTTCTTCATGGGGTTTTTCTTTGGAGTAAGAATAGCTATAATGGATTCATCAAAGACGGCTTTCAACCCTTTCTGTGTCAGAGCCGAACACTCGACATAGCAGCATGCCCCGATCTCTTTCGCCAACTTATGCCCTTGCTCGCTGGTAATGGGTTTTTTCTTCACATCATTTAGTTTTGCTAGAGTCTTGGGATCATCTCGGAGGTCGATCTGAGTTCCCACTAGCAGGAAAGGTACGTTCGGTGCGTATTCCTTTAACTCCGGAACCCATTCTTCCTTCACGTTCTGGAAGGAGGCCGGATTCACCACGGAGAAGCAGATGAGGAAAACGTCTGTCATGGGATAAGATAATGGCCTCAACCGATCGTAATCTTCTTGTCCCGCGGTATCATAAAGTCCAAGAAGGTACTGTCTGCCGCCAACAGTAACACTCACTGCATAGTGGTCGAAGACGGTGCGTACATACTCCTCCGGGAAAGCGTCGTTGGCATAGCTCATCAGCAGGCAAGTTTTGCCCACCGCCCCGTCCCCCACCACCACGCATTTCAGCATGCTACTGCCGCTGCCATTCGCTGCCATGGAGCCTCATCTTAGGGGGAGGAGGGCAGGACGTTCCGGGCACCGGGGGGGGAGGGGGTCAACCGCTTCCCCTCCGAGGATTCCTCCCAACGGGCGGACTTCTCACCCCCACTCCCTCCCCCAACTCTTAACCTTTTATTATATAGACTCCCAGATTTCCAATTGTTTTTTTTATCTCGATAAGGGGGGAGGGATAGGTACGTTACTTTAATATGTACCAGTATTCCCAACCCCGTTATTCACCCCTTCCAGATTCTTCTGCGTGGCTCACACAATCCTATCTACCTGGGAGACCAAGGACGAATACTATTTCATCACTGTGAAATTTGGAATTTGGCCATGAGTCAAACAAATGCTTCTCTATTTTATGCCCATATGCCCTTTTGGAGTAACCTGTGTTTACCTGAATTATTATCAGTGCCGACCATAGGCTATGGGTTGACAGGGAGGTTATATATATATATATATATATATTATATATTATATATTATATATATTATATATATATCTCACATGTCCTCTCCAATGGCGAGATTAAATCATTTCAGAAACTTAAGACTTTGGATTACCCAAACACGTTTTTTTGTTATCTCCAACTCGGTTACGCTATCCATACCCAATTTGGAGACTCCATTCCCAGTCTTGATTCCCTGTACCTGGTGGAGGTAATTATGGGCCCACACCCTAAAAAGCTATATCTACATTTTATAACTATCTCCTACTGCTGGCTGCTACTAACTTAGCTTACCAATTAAAATCATGGTGGAGAACTCGCTGATGAAGACTGGGGTGAGGTTCTAGAAACCTGTAAATTAGTATCTCTCAAACTTTCTGACAGCCTCACTCACCTGTACATTTATTATAGGTCCTATGTAACGCCTATCCATTTATCTAAATATCACCCAAATTACAATCCAAATTGCCCCATATGTGGTGAGACCAGTGGCACCTTCTACCATTTAATGTGATCTTGTCCTATTATCCAAGAGTAGTGGACATACGTTTTCAAATTCCTACATGACCAAATGGGCTCCCCACTAACCCTTTGCCCTAAGAAATGCTTATTGGACCTTCTTTTCCCCTTGGAGGAAGATAAACCCCTTCATATTTTTCTGCAAGAAACATTCTTCATGGCCAGAGTGTTAATGGCAAGGGCTTGGCTCAGGGAGTCACCTCTGACTGTCCAGCATTGGATCGCGACCATTAACGCTATGTTACCCTACAAAAAAGTCCTATATATTTATAGAGGGTGCACAAATAAGTACCATAAGATATGGGATAGATGGTTACATAATACCTCTACATGTGTAGAGGATTAATAAACCACTATGTAAATGTTTACCTTATGGGTACAATACACTATTCATTGTTTATCTTCCACTTAGTTAGTCATTATAGCTGTTTGTGTGTTTTGTATCACATGTGTTGTTAATTCTAACATCTTTACTTTGTATGAAACTGTCACCATTTGTCTTTCAATTATGTTACTTGTTGCACTACAGTAAGGGCCGGGTCACACTGCGGGCGATGCGAGGCGACACCGACTTGCCTCGCTGCGACCTGCCGCGACCTCAGCGGCGACTTGCAAATGACTTCTGTATAGAAGTCAATGCAAGTCGCCCCGAGGTCGCCCAAAAGTAGTACAGGAACCTTTTTTCTGAGTCGGAGCGACTCGAGTCGCTCCTCTCAGAACGGTTCCATTGTACAGAACGGGGGCGACTTGTCAGATCGCGGCGAGGCAAGTCGTGTCGTGTCGCCTCGCATCGCCCGCAGTGTGAACCGGCTCTTAGTGTGACTAGGGAGTAGGGATGAGCTTCGTGTTCGAGTCGAACGTACGTTCGACTCGAACATTGGCCGTTCGGCCGTTCGGCGAATTCCGAACGTTTTGGCCGTTCGCGTCAAAATTCGAGTGACGCGCGCGCGGACCACAATGCACTGCGTTGGCGCAGTGCATTGCTGCCCGATGATTGGCCAAGCATGCACTGTGACCCCGCATGCTTGGCCAATCGCAGCGCCGGCAGCGAGGAGAGCCATGATTGGCCACAGGCATCCTGCCTGTGGCCAATCATAGCTCAGGCTGTGTAGTGCACGCCCCACACTATATAAGGCCGCCTTTGAGGCGGCTTCGTGTAGTGTGTTACTTTGCATCTGAAGCAGTGGGTGTTCTGTGTACCTTCAACACAGTACACACCAATCGTTTTTGGCTGATTTCCTATCTTGCTGCTGTGTAGTGGTTGTTGTCTGTGCCCTGACTGCAGTATACACCACTATATTCACCTCACCTATATAGCTAGTGATCTAGCTTTAACCACTTAACAACTGCCCATTGCCGATTAACGGCTTCAGGGCGGTTGTTTAACTCAGAGAGGCCGTTAATTAACGGCCTCCCAGAATTCTGCTCTCGCGTGCCCCGAGGTGTGCGCACTCGAGAGCATCCGTGACCGCCGGGTCCATAGGACCCGGCGCATCACGGTAAACGGCCGCTCATAGCGGCCGTTTACCACGTGATTGCTCCGTCAAATGACGGAGTGATCACTTGGAAACAAACCGGCGTCATGTTATGATGCCTGTTCCTCCCTCCCCTTTCTGTACCGATCGGTACAGCGGAGGGGAAAGAGATCGGTGTCAGCAGCGATGTGGGCTGCATCTGCAGTGCCCACATCGCTGCTCACCGAATTTAACCCCTCAATTCCCTGCCAATACTCTGCAATACCAGTGCATACTCTGCAGTACCCTGCCATTACTCTGCAGTACCCCGCCATTACTCTGCAGTGCAGTACCCCGCCATTACTCTGCAGTGCAGTACCCCGCCATTACTCTGCAGTGCAGTACCCTGCCATTACTCTGCAGTGCAGTACCCTGCCATTACTCTGTAGTACCCCGCCATTACTCTGCAGTGCAGTACCCCACCATTACTCTGCAGTGCAGTACCCTGCCATTACTCTGCAGTGCAGTACCCCGCCATTACTCTGCAGTGCAGTACCCCGTCATTACTCTGCAGTGCAGTACCCCGCCATTACTCTGCAGTGCAGTACCCCGCCATTACTCTGCAGTGCAGTACCCCGCCATTACTCTGCAGTGCAGTACCCTGCCATTACTCTGCAGTGCAGTACCCTGCTATTACTCTGTAGTACCCCGCCAATACCCCGCCAATACTCTGTAATACCCTGCCATAAATTGCCATACCCAGCCATACTCAGAGATACCCAGCCATACTCGGTGATACCCTGAAATACCCAGCCATAGACGCCCCCCACCCCTCACCGCCCTCCGGTGCTTCTACCAACTCGCCAGTACGATCAAAGCCAGAATCTTTTTTTTATTTTTTATTTCAGGCTTCCCAGCCTAGAGGTGAGATGTGGGGTCATATTGACCCCCCAGATTTCACTGTAAAGAGGACCTGTCACCCCATATTCCTATTACAAGGGATGTTTACATTTCTTGTAATAGGAATAAAAGTGATCAAAAATATATTTTTGGGAAAAAAAATGTCAAACTAAAATAAATAAATAAAGTAAAATGAACAATAAAAAAATAAAATAAAAATTAAAGCGCCCATGTCCCCATGTGCTCGCATGTGCCACACATGTGAGGTATCACCGAGAATGTTAGAGCGAGAGCAATAATTCTAGTCCTAGACCTCCTCTGCAACTCAAAACATGTAACCAGTAAAAAAATATTTAAAGCATCGCCTATGGGGATTTTTTAAGTAGCGACGTTTGGCGCCATTCCACGGGCATGTGCAATTTTGAAGAGTGACATGTTTGATATCTATTTACTCAGCATAACTTCATCTTTCACTTTATGCAAACATTGGGCTAACAAGTGGTTAATAATAGAGCTTGCAGTCAGTAGTGTTAGGAGTGCGTGCTGTCTGCGTGCTCTGTACCCAGTACATACCGCTATAATATAGGGCAGGCCCCTACTTTCAAACATCCAACTTACAAACATCTCCTACTTGCAAACGCAAGGAGACAGCAGCAAGTGAGATGAAAAAAGATGGACGACAAAACAAATTATACAGGGGTGATAACCCTTCCCTATGTTTTCCAAAAAGCTTAAAGATAGTTTTTTTGACTGGAGCTACACTTTAAAAATGTACCGGTTGAAAATGACAAACAGATTCAACTTAACACAACAAACCTACACAGTCCCTGTCTTGTTTGCACCGCCTGTATACTGCTGTTCTGAGTATATAGGGCCTGGGGGCCACACGCATTTCCTTTTTTTAATATGGGTACGGGGTTCCCCTTAATATGCGTACAAGACCCAAATAGGCTGGTAATGGGCAGGGAGGGCTACCCATGCCATGTTTCTCAATGATTTTCAACCATATTGCAGGAACCAGATATAACATTAAAACCGCAAGCAGTTTTAAATGGTGTTATTTCCGTTTAATGTCATTTTGTGCAGGGACTGTTCTAAACACGGGAAACACGTGGCACTTCACAGGCATACTACAGACACCCCCCAGGCACCATATTTAAAGGAATATTTCACTTTTTTTTTTTCACTTTAATCGTCATTAAAATCAGTGCTCCCGCCAAAACGGTAGTTTTTAAAACTTTTTTTTGCAGTGACCCATGTCCCCTGAGGCAGGAGGCAGGTCGCCAAACCCTTTTTAGGACACTATCTTGCATATTAGCCGTTAAAATGAGCACTTTCCAATTCGAACGTTCGAGTCCCATAGACTTCAATGGGGTTCTAACGTTCGTACCGAACGCGGGGGTCGTTCGCAAGTTCTGGTGCGAACCGAACCGGGGGGTGTTCGGCTCATCCCTACTAGGGAGTGTCAAGTGAATGCTGGCTAATGTAACAAGGCTGAAATACTAACAGAATAGCGTATCCGGTTGTCTCTATAGTTGATATTTTACTAAGCAATTAAATTCAAAGTAAACCAAGCTAATGCAGAATGGACAACTGCCAAAATAGCAATAAAAAAAAAAAACACAATTACTTCTACAAATTTGTACATTTCAATGAATGAGTACTGTACTTACATTGCTTACAGCAGCCGTTCGGTGAAAGTTCAATGGTTCCCTGAAAATATAAATAAGTTATATTTTAAAAAATATATATTCTGGGTATGCTAGTAGGATACAAAAAATTATCATTGTAGTAACCACTGGACACCAGACTAACCATTTTTGAAGTCATGTAAGCTAAATATTTACAGAAATATCAAACAGATTGAAAAAAAAAAAGCCTTCCTCGCAGTATTCAAACTAAATCATTGGAAACTTTTATAAAATCACAAGGTGAGAGGATAAAGCAGGGAACTGATCTCTGTCAGACATTTGAGAACACAACTAAAAACTGCATAAGCACCAGGATGTACCGTGTTATCATAGAACCAGAAATAGATCCTGACCATATAAAATTTCTGAACAAAGTGTCATCTTACTTCAAGAAAGAAAATCATATGAAGGCATTGTGATCTCTGTGAAAGATAGTAATACCTGTAATGCCGCGTACACACGATCGGACTTTTCAACGTACTAGGTCTGACGGTCTTCCTGACGGACTTTTGGTGGAGGTGACTAAACAAGGAAGTTCAATAGCCAGTAGCCAATAGCTGCCCTTGCGTCGTATTTGGTCTGTCGGACTAGCCCACAGACGAACGTTTTTCATCATTTTTAGTCCGTCACACTTGAGTCCGTCGGATAGATTTGAAACATGTTTTATTTCTAGGTCGATTGGACTTTTGGGGGAAAAAAGTCAGCTGCAGCCCACACACGATCTAATTGTTCAACGGATTGCGGTCTGCCGCACCATATCTGCCGGAAAGACCGATCGTGTGTACGCAGCATAAGTGTTACACTTATGCCTTGTACACACAATAGGATTTTCCGACTGAAAATGTTTGATAGGAGCTTGTTGTCGGAAATTCCAATCATGTGTACACAATTCCCACGCACAAAGTTCCACACATGCTCAGAATCAAGCAGAAGAGCAGCACTGGCTATTGAACTTAATTCTTCTCGGCTCGTCATAGGTGTTGTATGTCACCGCATTCTTGACGTTCGGAATTTCCGACCAACGTTGTGTGACTGTGTGTATGCAAGACAAGTTTGAGCCAAAATTGATTTTGTTGTCGGAAAATCCTATCGTGTGTACAGCATGTATACACCTTTAGCATGAAAATATATCTAATATAGGGACCCCTTTTAAAATTTGGTATTCTTTTGGGTCGACAAGTGTAGCTAGAGGCACTTTTCCACATGTTTTTAGAGATTGCTTAGTCCCTCCATTATAAACTATTGTTGACCAGCTTCAACAGCTCAAGCTGAATTATAAACACAGGTGAATAATTCATAGCAATTAGTAATTTCAGTAAATTAACCCTCATCAGAGTGTTTTATTCAGACAAAGAGAGCCTCAGAACAGGTAGTTACCATTTTTTTGCCCCTTTAGATAATTTAGAGTGCTTTGGTAATCCTTTGTCAAATATTAAATGTTTTATGTTATATAAATACTGTATATACAGTATGATGTTCCAAAATGATATAAAAACAGTTTCTAAAAGTATAAGCTTAAAAAATAAATAAATACAATTAACATTACAAAAAAAAAGGTTTGTTTACTTTTAAAAGCAATGGGTAATATTTTACTTACAGGTACGCAGTTATCTTCATTGAAGTACGGGCACGGGGTTTGTGAGACTGATGTGCTGAACTGACCTTTGATCAGAGTACAGTTGTACACTTTACAGGAATCATACTTTGACTTTCTCGACTCTCCAGGCTACAAAAAAACAAGGGATTGGAAAACTATGATTTACTAGCATCAATAATCTCTATAACCAAGCCTATAAATAAGTGTTATGTCATGCAACGGTGTAAGGGACCAGAAAACATAAAGATTGGTCATGTTTATTTAAAAACATCTACACTTACAACATACTGTATGAATTTTAAAAAAATGCATGTGTTTTGATGTACATTCTTCCTATGCACTGTTTTACTCTAATCGAATCCCATATAAATGATTTCTATTTAACATCCTTGCCCATCCTTTGGCCCTTTATTGTGAGGGCCTCTGGGGCCCCAGCAGACAGTATTCTGTGTTGTGGTGCTTGCTTAACCCAGTAAGGAAAAAAATTATATTTGGACTGGATTTAAAGGGCAACTCCACTTTCATGGGAAAAAATAATAATATAGAGTATACAATTGCGACACAAGTCATATTGCCATTGAATGTTATTAAAAAGTATTTTTTTTTAATCTGCAGTGCTGTTATTTTCTGTAAAATGCAATGAAATATGGCTACCTGGAGGCATTCTGTAAACAGATGGTGTACAGAACGCCTCCCAGATATGTAATTTCCTGCTTGTGTGATTGGCTTACTGATTATCACAAAAGTCTGCACTAAGATAGACTGATCGATTTTGGGCATCCCCCGCAACTAAAATGTCATTTTTGGTGAGGTACTCCCAAAGGTACATCACGTCTAAAGAGATGCAGACCCTGCCAACTTCCTCATTAGAGCCCTGCAGGTGTAGCAGCTGATTGATAATTACAAAATCACTCCCATATAGGTTACTTTTCACATGGACACAGACAAACAGCTATTTCTTCAGGATAACAAAAGGAAGGAACAACAAAGTTTGTTAAAATCCCTGCAATCTATGTAGATCACCCAGAAGGGAATATTTTTTTTCTCAACAAAAGCAAAAGTGGAGTTACTCTTTAGGTAGTTAAAAGATTTTATGGTTCATTTCTTTCACACCCCTTACTTTTTCTCTATGTTGTCTATCCCGTTTTATGTTTTTTTTATTTAATTTAATATTATTTTTTACAATGGGTCTTGCTGAGAGTGCAGAGAGAAATATCAAATGTGGCACAAGTAATTTTTAAAAAGGTAGTTTGTACCCCCCCCCCATGATGGATGGTGTAACGGCTCCCCTAATATAAAGGGGGTTAACGCCGTTTACGATGTTCCCTCTTCTGGACACACATCCACTCACTGCCAATATCCACAGCTAAACGACCCTTTCCGCAACTAAAATGTCATTTTTGGTGAGGTACTCCCAAAGGTACATCACGTCTAAAGAGATGCAGACCCTGCCAACTTCCTCATTAGAGCCCTGCAGGTGTAGCAGCTGATTGATAATTACAAAATCACTCACATATAGGTTACTTTTCACATGGACACAGACAAACAGCTATTTCTTCAGGATAACAAAAGGAAGGAACAACAAAGTTTGTTAAAATCCCTGCAATCTATGTAGATCACCCAGAAGGGAATATTTTTTTTCTCAACAAAAGCAAAAGTGGAGTTACTCTTTAGGTAGTTAAAAGATTTTATGGTTCATTTCTTTCACACCCCTTACTTTTTCTCTATGTTGTCTATCCCGTTTTATGTTTTTTTTATTTAATTTAATATTATTTTTTACAATGGGTCTTGCTGAGAGTGCAGAGAGAAATATCAAATGTGGCACAAGTAATTTTTAAAAAGGTAGTTTGTACCCCCCCCCCCCATGATGGATGGTGTAACGGCTCCCCTAATATAAAGGGGGTTAACGCCGTTTACGATGTTCCCTCTTCTGGACACACATCCACTCACTGCCAATATCCACAGCTAAACGACCCTTTCCTATAGGAGCCGACCCCTCTGGCAAAGAGACGAGACGCACTCTGTCCCTTCTGTAGTAGGAATGAATTTATTAAAAACCAACATTGTATTTTTATACACAATTCAAGGCACATGCTTTAACATGAACAAGAGCCCAGCTCCACCCACACATCCCAAGACGTCTGCTAGGCTTCAAACGATCCCACCCAATACACATCTTTTCACAAAGGGTTAGCAGCCAGTCTGTCTGGCACTTTACAATACACACAAGGATAGACTTAAATGAACAATAGAAATGCAAAACAACTTAATTCCTCGCAGCAATGACACTTAACCCCCACATACAGTATACATCCAATTTATACACAATGTATTATACAGCCTTGAATATGGCTATCACAGACCATATCGGGGGTTTCTTTTATTCACCCTGTGTCCAAAGTGACCCCACTGTCACAGATGGTGTGTCTCAGGGACCCCCATAATAGAGTCAGAATAAGTGACTCCTATTGCAGCTATACTATGAATAAAGGATTTGAATCCTGAACCTATTGACACTGCAAGATCTTTTTCATGACTGAAAGCTGGTATCTATACTCACTCATAACTACCACTTGGGAGGTTTTAAGACCAAATATCTGCCCTGTAGGGAGGAATATTATTTGAACCATGTAGGTTTGATCAGAGGTGTAACTAGAACCTTCTTGGCCCCGATGCAAGAAACCACGATGGGGCCCCCCTGTCCCTCTTCCATCCGAGCCCCAGGCTTCCAATTTTGGGAGGGTGTCCATGGACATCCTCCCAAAACTGTGCTTCCCGCATGACCCCTGGGACATGCATCTAGGGCATCTATCAGTGCTCATCAATGCCACCTATTAGTGCCCATCAATGCTGGCTATCAGTGCTCATCAATGCCGCCTATCAGTGCCCATCACTTCCACCTACAAGTGTTACCTATCAGTGCTCATTAATGCCGCCTAATAGTATCCATCAATTCTGCCTATCAGCACCACCTATTAGTGCTCATTAATGCTGCCTAAGAGCATCCATCAGTGCCACCTATTAATACTCTTCAATTCTGGCCATCAATACTGCCAGAGTTCTGCCTATCAGTGTTCCTCAGTGCCCATCAGCGCCACCTATCAGTGCCCATCAATGCCACCTATCAATGCACATAAGTGCCCCCTATCAGTGCTGCCTATTGGTGCTCATCAATGTGGCCTATCAGTACTCATCAGTGCCTCCTATCAGTGCCCATCAGTGTCCATAAATGCCTCCTGTCAATGCCCATTAGTGCCTTCTATCAGTGCCCATTAGTGCCTTCTATCAGTGTCCATCAGTGCCTTCCATCAGTATCCATCAGTGCCTTCTATCAGTGACCATTAGTGCCTTCTATCAGTGCCCATCAGTGCCTTCTATTAGTGCCTCCTATCAGTACCCATTAGTGCCGTCTATCAGTGCCCATTACTGCCTTCTATCAGTGCCTGTCAGTGCCTCATATCAGTGCTCCTCAGTGCTTCCTATCAGTGCCTATAAATTCCTCCTAACTGTGTCCATTAGTGCCTCCTATCAGTGCCCATAAATGCCTCCTTTCAGTGCCCATTAGTGCCTTCTATCAGTGACCATTAGTGCCTCATATCAGTGCCCATTAGTGCTTTCTATCAGTGACCATCAGTGCCTCATATCAGTGCCCATTAGTGCTTTCTATCAGTGACCATCAGTGCTTTCTATCAGTGCCCATCAGTACCTTCTATCAGTGCCCATCAGCGAATGCTATTAATATCCATCAGTGCCGTCTGCCTTCTCAGGACAGCACAGCTCTGAGCGGAGATCGTGTCTGTCATTGAACAGTAACACAGAGACATCCGGCATTAACATTCTATTTCTGAAGATTGGAGTGGACATTCTTGAGAAGAAACATGCAAGGGACGTCTGGAATTCCTATACTGGATAGTAACTTGAGTTGGAATGTCACTGGATTCATCTTTTTGAGGATCAAAAATGGGATGTTAAAATTGGGGCGGAGCTTCCACAGAGAGAGGTTCTAATTGGATAAACAGACCCTGTCCCCAATCTCAAAGTCTGGAGTTTTGAAATGTCTATTGTCTTGTGTAGTTTAGGTTAGAGTGTGGAAGAGTTCAGACTCTTGTCTTTATTACTGTGCATGTCCCACTCCCTCTTTTTATTCCACTTTAAGTGGAACTTCACTCTCCCAATCAACATTGATTATTTTTAATCCTTATGATGCTAGCATTAGAAGATTGATAGGAAAATGTATCATGTTTACTTGTTTTAACCTTTTTGTTTTATGTTTCTTCAGTTACTTCCTGTTTTTTGCCTAGGTAAATTATGTCATACATCCCAGGATTCTTCAGGAGCGGAGGGGGGTTTTCTCAGTTAAGCATACTCTCCTGCATGCATGCTTGAGCTAAGGGCAAAGGGATTCCAGGAAGTAAATTCTGGATGAATCATGAGCCCTTACTCAAGATGACCACAGCCAGAAATGCTAGGGGGTGATTTCTCAACAAAATAAAGAATGGAAACATGGATGGATGGTGGAGATTGTTTTGAATTTTAAAAAGGAATGAAACATTTTTTTTCGCTTTGTGGTGCTCAGAGGCAGTGAAGATCCACTTTAATGTCAGTTTAAAGACAGAAAATGCAGGGAAAGGTAACATTTTACAATTATCGTTATATTATGAGACTAGAGGAAATCTCACAATATCTGGCCTGGGGACTACAGGGGACTATTTAGGATAGTTGGTAGAGCACTGTATCAACCTAGTGAGGCTCTGGCATAAGAGTAATGGCATTCTTACAGTAAAATAATAATATCGAAATAGGCTTTGTCAGTTGAACCAGATTGTTTTAAATGTTTTATGTATTAATTTGAGGACCAAGTTCTAAAAAATATTAAGTGTGAGATACCTCTAGCAAACTTAATCCATGTTTGTCATTGATGACACAATGAGTCTGTATACAATCACCGCAACAATCACTTGTGCTGTTCATCAACTCATAGCCCTGCAAAAAGCAAAATACATATTTGTTCACTTTTTTTTTTTTTAATACAAACGCTTTTATTGAGGGTTTAAAAGCATAACAAAGGAAAGAATTACATGGGATGTAACTTGTACATACAAAATAACATATTAGTATATCCAAGGCTCAATGGGCAAAGTAGGTAATCATTAGAGACCATAGAGTATGCAGGGAATCAGTCCAGAGTCATAAGTATCAAAGTGTCTGTATATCTGAAATATTTTACAGTCCTATCTATGTATTCCACAAAGTTAACTGTACCAAAAATAGTTAGATCACTGTTTCCTGGTTCAAGAATTAGAGTAATAATATTAACTAGAAATAAGCCTAGTAGGCTTCCTAACAAATCAGTCTAAGAAAAGAGAAGAACATGTAGAAAAACCTTTAAAAAAGAAGAGATATGCTATGAACAGTGTGCAAAGTATATATCATACCACTAGGGGAATTATTGTAAGGTTTTTCATTTCATCCAATGAAGTTACTATATGACTCCCAGATTGCACACTTACGATCAAAGATACGCAATGTATCAAAAATGGTGTGATGCACTCGCTCCATTAGTCGCATGGCTTCCATTCTCTGAAGCACCTGGTCCAGGGTACTGTAGGGGCACGCCAATTTAGTACAATGGCACAGAAAAGTGTATGGGCTAATTTTGGGCGGGGGCTCTGACCTCTGGGAGAGGAGTAAAGAGTGGACACATTGGCATAGTCAATGTGGTAAGGGAGCCCGTTATCTGGGCTACTCTAGAGGAAGCTTTACATTTTGCCAAATCAGTTGAAGACCAGGGTATTTGTTCACATTTTATACATATATTCATTAGAACAGTTACATTTAAAAAACATGTTCATATAAGTCATTGCTTCTACTGGAATATTTAGGGTATGTATGCAATATTGTGAAGGGTTGAACATACTACACTTACCCGTGGACACTGTTTGTTGCAAGAAACATTTGTGCACTGTATCTCTGCTCCAGAATCAGAGTATGAGCACACACAATCCTTGCACTTGTCAAGGAACACTTTAGTGCCAGGCTATAGAGAAAAAAAAATAATATTCATAATTGGATGCGGTCAATGTAATGATTACGTGGATGCTTATACACAGGAAATTCTAATTAGAATGTCAAGACGTATGTAGACGTAGACATTTTTTACCCTGTCACATTTATACTTCTGCAGATTTGCACTACAGAACATGTTCCATAGAAAACCATGTTAAATGAACTGTAGTGCAAATCTGCACAATGCAAAAAGCACTAAAACTACATAGGTGTGAATCCACCCTAAGGGTTGCACCAATACTAGTATCGGTATAGGTGCCAATACTGAGTATTTGTACAAGTATCAGTACTCGTGCAAATGCACCGATACCTAAAACCAATACTTTCAGGCTCAGTTCTTTGAGCTGTCAGTGGGTCTCCCCTGTGTTAAAGAAGTCCGGTAATTGGAGCTGTCAAAAAAAAAACAGGCAGCAATGTTTATTAACAGCATTGCTAAGCCCTGAAACACTCAAATAAAAGGAAACATTCTTTATTTTTGTATATTTCTGTTTCTTCAGCTGCATCAGAGGGACGAACAAATGTTTTTTTTTGATTGCTTTGTTAATCAATATTTTCACACATATATATTAACATATATTTACACATTTTACATTGAAAAAGCATTAAATTAAAAATAAAAATAAATTATTTCATTTGTAAATAACTTTTCAATGCTTTGTACCATTGCTGACAGCTGAAGTTAAAACAAAACAGTTGCAGTAGGTATCGGTAATTGGTATCGGCGAGTACTAAAAAAAAAGTATTGGCACTTGTACTCATTGGTGCATCCCTATTATGCATGCATATACACTTTTGATCTACAAAAGACAGATTTTTGCACAACATGTAATTTTACAGGCTTCATGTCACTTCATTGAATTGCTGGTAATACAAAAATCTGGGCCATCTCCTAATAAGAACTTATGTATCTCCCCTACCCTCTCACTATTAACTTCTACATCAGAACCAACCCACACCAGCCCAGAGTAACTGCAGATGTTTGCTTAGCTGTAAGGGGATGTTAAATCTTTTGAGAGAAGCATAAATATAGACTGTTTGTTTGCTTTTGTGTGTTTTATATTATCTGCAGAAGAGTGTTTTTCACTTCTTTTTTGTAATTGTGGTATAGAGTGCAGAATACATAAAATCATTCGTATTAATCCCTTCCCCAGAGTAATGTGCAATATAATGTACTTTTTGTACTCAAAAATTACATACATTGAAGGACTAATTTAGGCAGTTCGTTTTTCATACCCTTAATCCGAATTACAAAAAAAAAGGTAAGTGCACCTATAGTACAATTACTTATGCTCCTCTTTCCTCACCATTTGTCCCTCTATTTGGTCTGATGTATAGGCTTATATAAAAAATTAACTGCTCAAAGTGTTATACTACACTAAACCTTGCATGTGGTCTTTAAACTGATGCATCTGATATGTTAAAATAAAGGAAAAGTAATGGTAAAGACCTTGTAGTTTTAACTTATTATTATTACTGAGTCTTCACAATCTGCATAACTGGGAAGCATGGCATAGACATTTTTCTTTTCCTTGCATTCTTTGTGCTAAAAGGGGGTTCTCTTTCAATCTTAGAATGTTAGGAGATTTGCACATACTGTTTTCAGATCCTTTTATACAAGCACACACCTACCTGTAGCCCACTCCAACAAAATCTTTTGTAAGCTGGCTTGTGCACCTCCTTTACATTGCATACTCTATTCATAGCCACCTGGACAGGTGGTGAGCAATCTTCCAATTGAAATAGAAGCTGTAGTGCACATGGATGGATGGGAATTTTCAGAAGAATTTGTGTGGTGCTCATGAAGCCACACCGTGTAGCTCTCAGCAGAGTAAGATTTAAGGTCAGTATATGTACTCATACTGGGTACAGAAACTAATAGATATATATACTTATAGGGTGTTCTCTATAAGTGCACTTCCCCTTAACCCAGGACATCCTTAGTCAATACAAAAATGGTAACCATGCAGTTTCTTACAAAACTTTATAGACACATCTCAGATATCAAAGGAAGCTGGTAAACCAAAGGAAATGGTCTAATTCACTAAATATTATTTATATGCTGCTTTAATAAATCTCCGTTTACTTAACATCCAGCAGTATGCTGAAAAAAATAAGCAGATTTAGGAGCAACATAAAAATCACCAAGGTGTTTGATTTACTCTACTTACCATATATTCTGCATTTTCGTGTACACAGACTTTCTTCGGAACTGCAAAAAGAGCACACCAGGTTGGTTTATATGTGCAAAGAAAGCTGCTATTTAACATATGTTCTTTGTTCAGTTTTAGTTACAATTTAAATTATAATAACTACTTGCTAACACATAATCAACTTACAATTTAGTATCCAAAAACACAACCTACTTACATCCTGTACTAAGAGAATATGTAGGCTACCATTGCTGGCCTCTTCTTCCAGAAATGCAAATGACCTGGCTTTCATCCTAACCCAGGGGCTTTAGTACTTTCTGAGTTGCTGACCTAGAACCAGTATGAGGATCAAGAATTTGAACTGCACTGTTTTCCTAATAGTTTGCCACTGTTTGTTAAAGCATAGATCGACAGGCAACTGTCTTTTTCAGAAGGTCACAAATGGTTTCATCCATATTTTTCTCAATACAGCTTTACTTGAAATCCAATTCCAGTCCCATGTTATAAATGGATTAAAGTAATATTGTGTTTCCAAGGTAAAATGTAGACTGGAAAGGTTCCGCTTTTACTTCCCTTGCTCAGCAAAGCCTCCCTAGGTCTGCATCTAAAAATGCTGTCAGTTTTCTATAAAAGTGCCCCCCCCTTTTTTTTTTTCTGACACAATGTGGGGGAGGTTTACTTAAAACTGGTGCATGCAGAATCTGGTGCAGTTGTGCATATTAACCATCTAATTTCTACTTATAACTACACTAAAGTTCAAGCATATATTACGAAAGGCCTTATTTCTAAGGTATATATAGATATGTGTAGAACGGAAAAATGTATTTAGTTCTGGATAGATTTGTTAAGTTACTAATTTAATTTCATTGATCGTTTTGGAATTTGTTTTTACCGTATATACTCGAGTATAGGCCGACCCGAATATAAGCCGAGGTCCCCAATTTACCCCCAAAAAACTGGAAAAAATTATTGACTCGTGTATAAGCCGAGGGTGAGACATGCCTGTCCATCCCTGTGTGTCGTCCATCCCTGTGTGTGTCCATGCATCCGTGTGTGTGTGTGTCCATGCATCCGTGTGTGTGTGTGTGTGTGTCCATGCATCCGTGTGTGTGTGTGTCCATGCATCCGTGTGTGTGTGTGTCCATCCATCCCTGTGTGTGTGCATGCATCCGTGTGTGTGTGTGTGTGTGTGTGTGTGTGTCCATGCATCCGTGTGTGTCCATCCATCCCTGTGTGTGCATGCATCCGTGTGTGTGTGTGTGTGTGTGTGTGTGTCCGTGCAGCCTACCTGTGTCCAGCCTGCCTGTGTCCGTCCAGCCTGTGTCCGTCCAGCCTGTGTCCGTCCCGGCCTGCGTCCCGTCCCGGCCTGCGTCCCGTCCCGGCCTGCGTCCCGTCCCGGCCTGCGTCCCGGCCTGCGTCCCGGCCCGTCCCGCAGCTCTTCGTCGGTGGCCATTCTAGGATTCAAAAGCCGCGCCTCCGTCGGTGATAGGCGGAACACTCAATTTCCCACTGACTGCTGGGAAATTGAGTGTTCCGCCTATCGGATGTCCGTGATAGGCGGAACACTCAATTTCCCAGCAGTCAGTGGTCCGCCTATCATGGACGTCCGCTCATCCTCATACTACGGACGAGGATGAGAGGACGTCCGTGATAGGCGGAACACAGACTGCTGGGAAATTCAGTGTTCCGCCTATCACAGGCGAAGGCGGAGACGGAGGCGCGGCCTTTGAATCCTAGAATGGCCGCTGTCTGTCTGCTCGACACGCTGATCGGGCAGACAGACAGCGATGACTCGAGTATAAGCCGAGGGGGGCACTTTCAGCCTCAAAAAAGAGGCTGAAAATCTCGGCTTATACTCGAGTATATACGGTAATTTCATTTTGTTTCATTTTCATTTTATTTATTCATTTTATAACGAATTCCAAATTTAAGGAATGATTCAAATTTGGATCAGTCGAAAAATGGTCAACTGATTTGAATTCTGTGTGAAGAATAGCTGGTTGTTAAGGAGTGGTACAGGAAGCCAGCTGCCGCATCCTTAACATTTGATGACTCATCATCTGTCAGCGGTCTTCCGTGCTAAGCTGAAATGTAAACAAAAGAATGCCATACCAGGCCACATGCCCTCAGCATGGGGGGAGGGGGGGGTTTGGGGCAGGGGGCAGAGCCAAAGCACCTTGTTCCCATGTTGAAGGAGGGAAGGGACTCTTCCCCACAACCCTGGGCTGTAGTTGTGGAGGTCTGTGGGCGGAGGGGCTTATCAGAATCTGGAAGCCCCCTTTAACAAGGCGGCCCTCAGATCCCAACCCCCCTATGTGAATCAGTATGAGGTACATAGTAGCCCTATCCATTTATCTAAAAAGTGTAAAAAGTGAATAAAGACACTACAAAATTTCACAGAAATTTCTTCAATTTCGTTTTGTTTATTCTTCACACATAATTCAAATCGGTCGTTCATTTTTCAACCAATCCAAATTTGAATCGTTCCAAAAATTTGGGATTCGTTAGAAAACAAAGAAACAAAATGAAATTGAACAAGTTTCAACAAATCTCCAAATATCTAAGCATTTGTCCGAATTTACATTTGGACCAAAACTAATTGCACATGTCTAGGTATATACATAGTTGTCATATACAGTAAATTCCATTCTAGATTTACTACTCCTTGCAGGCATAGATGGGAGATGGATATGGATGTAACCTTAGAAGATATAAGGGATCTAGTATTGCAGAATGTACATTTGCTTTCATTATCTCCAACCCATAGGGTGACCCAGCTTTTCATTTTGTATGGGGTCTACTGTACCCCTGAATTTTTGGACAAATTAGGCCATAGAGATAACGCTCAATGTGTAAGATGTGCAAACACAGACTACTTTATACATCTGTTTTGGAGATGTCCTAAATGTTATCGATGGTGATATTCTAAATACTGTATATGGCTCATTGACTTTAGGCCCTGTTCTATGCGTGTTGGGAAATCCAGTGAATTGAATTACCAGTTATTATTTCAAGATCACTTTTTTTGTCATGTAAGTTGTTAGCTTCCTGATGGGTTTTTGTCTAAGTCTCCTACCTTTAGAGGTTGGATACTGGAAATGAATAAACATATACTGTTTGAGAAGTATATACATTCCCAACATAATGTGTTCCATAAATTTGAAAAAAAAATCTAGAAAAAATGGATGAAGGCAATGCGTTCTATTCATGTTTCGTACTAGTAGTTGGGTATGTTTTGAGCTTTTTGGGATGATTTGCTATAAAGCTTTAGTACACTATCAATAAAACATAGTGGTGCACAGAAATTCTACTTCCCAGCATTTTGCTATACATGATGATACTGAATTCCATGTACTGATGTGCTTTTGGTGCTTTGTTGTCCTGTAAGGTAATTTGTTTCTTTTTGTTTTTTTGTATTCTGAACTAAAAAAAAAAAAGCTTCTAACTTCACTTTATTTAATAAAGCTTTGACAGAAAAACCTAGAATCTGATTGTTTACTATGCACAACGGTGCCAGATTCTGTGTGCCCAGGTTTTAGTAAATCCCCCTAATGTTTTACTGATCCATTGATCCCCTGTTCAATGAGAGTGCACTAATGCCGTGTACACACGACCAGACATTTTGACAGCAAAGTTCAGACGGAATGAATCTGTCAGGCAATTTGATCATGTGTGGGCTTCATCTGACCTTTTCTGGCGAAAAATTGGACGGACTTTAGAAATAGAACATGTTTCAAATCTTTCCGCCAGATACTCCGCCGTAACCAGTTCCTATCAAGAAAACCACTCATCTGTATGCAGATCCGATGGACCAACAAAGACGCAAGGGCAGCTATTGGCTACTGGCTATTGAACTTCCTTTTTCTAGTCCCATCGTACGTCATTGCATTTAGGCATGTCTGTTTCAGCGTAACTCAGTTGAAAAGTCCGTCAGAGTTCATTCCAATGTTCATAGCAAATGTAAAACAAGTTTTTCTAGCTAAGGGAGGTAATAGCAGGCACTTTGTCTTGTGGTGTCCACTCCTAGGCCTCATTTTTAGTTTTCTTCAGATTTCAGCATAAGTTCTATTTAGTATGCATAATGTAGCTGTGCTTTAATACTATACATGTGTATGTGAACTGTTTAAGTCCCTGAAATGTAAAGAAAAAAAAAGTCCACCCTTAGAGGACACAACGTACCACAGTTATACAATGTACAACAGCTTCCATTTGCAATGACATCAACAGCTTCATAGCCAATTGTACAGGAAGGCTTACTTGGGCATTGATTAATGTCACATACTGTAAGAAAAGATACAATATTTAGGGTTAGTCAAGCTTTCTTACTTATAACATATAATGACATATATGTTGAGAACCTTTATAATAAGGAGCATATCTGTCTGCATAACTGCTTTGAAACATATATGTCTGATGCTTGTGGCCAGCCAGACCAATCTTATATTTTCTTGGTTACGTTAATGAGGAATGAACCTCCTAAGTAGGAAAGGTCTCTTGATAGTACACCTAAAAGAGCCAATACTCAAAGCTTTCTATGATTTCCTGGGAAAAAAATGTGCAAAAATAATAAATAGCACTTACTGCAAACTGTTTCATTACAACAGGGGTCATTAGAGTCGATCCGGGTCACAGGAATGAAACCTGCCTGCTCACATGTGACATTCTTATTCATGGAACACTTGTGTTTATCGCAATAGAGACCACTGCCACCTTCCCTGCAGACACAGTCCAGGCAACCTAACTGGAAAGTTTCTCCAAACTGTAAAGTGAAGAATGAGCACAATTATGAAAATGTTTTACTTACATATCAGTACTAATTTACAATAACCAGAATTAGGAAATAGACCTTCTTTGTGGTAAAAATTGAGACTGTAGGTGTCATCTTTTATAATGGAACATTTTGGTTGCCAATATAGGTAATAGGGATGAGGTTCAGATTTGTTGCTACTGTGGGTTTGCTGTGAATCTGGCATGTTCATAGTTTTTTGGACCCTGCAAATTATGTAGGAATTTGCCATACTGTGGTAACTATAATGCAATGCCTGGCCTTTGAACTTAAGTCAGCTGGTGTAAAAGAAACAGTAAGGGGTCTTTTTGATAAGCCAGCCCCTTGCTATAAAAGGGTGGGTTTCCCATTAGCTGTATTGACAATATGTTTTAACTGTGATAGGGAAAGCATAGGGAGCGCTGCTGATAATGTTACAGGGACAGATAAGTGTAGGGCTTGTAGGCACTGTCGGGTCTGTTGAAGTAAATATAAACCCTTAATGAATGTCTGATAGATAGCAAAATAATGTGTATCTAGGGGTATTTGTGGGTGTAGGAGGGAAGCGTTTTTACCTTTTTGCAGCATGTTTTTATCTTAAAGGTGATGTCATGCAGTCTCTTTACAGCCTGTACACATGAACTACAATGATAAAAGACTGCATGTGTTTTTTTTTCCTGGGGCAAATTTCCTAATTGTTGATGGCTGCAAATTCCTTGAAAAGGTCTACTCCATTGAAAACCCCCACACCCCAAAGTCAAATCCTGCAAAAGGAAACAAAAAAAAAAAGCTTTTGCTTAAAAAAAAAATCCCTCAGCCCTAGCTTCCAACCCATTCCAGGAGGTTATGGGGGCATCACTGTGCCTTACAGCTGCCTCCTGAGATAGCTGGGAGCTTGAAATCACATGCCATCCAGCAAATTGCAGAGGTATGTTCTCATGGGATTTTGACAGCCCAACTATCACAGGAAGCAGCAGTAAAGCACTGTATCATCACCTGTGGCTCCCATACGTGCTAGGAGCTGGGGTAAATATTTTAATACATTTTCTTTAGCAACAACTTTATTTTAAAGTCATCTTTCCAGGTGATTTGACTTTGGGGGTGGGGGCTTTTTCATGAAAGGTCTACTTTAAATTGTGACAAAAGTGGAAAATGCAATCTACGGGTATGAAATTGTGGGAGATGAAGTGGTGTTGTCATCATGTAACATAATTTGTATTTTGAATATATACTATACAGGTCCTTCTCAAAAAATTAGCATATTGTGATAAAGTTCATTATTTTCTGTAATGTACTGATAAACATTAGACTTTCATATATTTTAGATTCATTACACACAACTGAAGTAGTTCAAGCCTTTTCTTGTTTTAATATTGATGATTTTGGCATACAGCTCATGAAAACCCAAAATTCCTATCTCAAAAAATTTGCATATCATGAAAAGGTTCTCTAAACAAGCTATTAACCTAATCATCTGAATCAACTAATTAACTCTAAACACCTGCAAAAGATTCCTGAGGCTTTTAAAAACTCCCAGCCTGGTTCATTACTCAAAACCGCAATCATAGGTAAGACTGCCGACCTGACTGCTGTCCAGAAGGCCATCATTGACACCCTCAAGCAAGAGGGTAAGACACAGAAAGAAATTTCTGAACGAATAGGCTGTTCCCAGAGTGCTGTATCAAGGCACCTCGGTGGGAAGTCTGTGGGAAGGAAAAAGTGTGGCAGAAAACGCTGCACAACGAGAAGAGGTGACCGGACCCTGAAGAAGATTGTGGAGAAGGACCGATTCCAGACCTTGGAGGACCTGCGGAAGCAGTGGACTGAGTCTGGAGTAGAAACATCCAGAGCCACCGTGAACAGGCGTGTGCAGGAAATGGGCTACAGGTGCCGCATTCCCCAGGTCAAGCCACTTTTGAACCAGAAACAGCGGCAGAAGCGCCTGACCTGGGCTACAGAGAAGCAGCACTGGACTGTTGCTCAGTGGTCCAAAGTACTTTTTTTGGATGAAAGCAAATTTTGCATGTCATTCGGAAATCAAGGTGCCAGAGTCTGGAGGAAGACTGGGGAGAGGGAAATGCCAAAATGCCTGAGGTCCAGTGTCAAGTACCCACAGTCAGTGATGGTCTGGGGTGCCATGTCAGCTGCTGGTGTTGGTCCTCTGTGTTTTATCAAGGGCAGGGTCAATGCAGCTAGCTATCAGGAGATTTTGGAGCACTTCATGCTTCCATCTGCTGAAAAGCTTTATGGAGATGAAGATTTCATTTTTCAGCACGACCTGGCACCTGCTCACAGTGCCAAAACCACTGGTAAATGGTTTACTGACCATGGTATTACTGTGCTCAATTGGCCTGCCAACTCTCCTGACCTGAACCCCATAAAGAATCTGTGGGATATTGGGAAGAGAAAGTTGAGAGACGCAAGACCCAACACTCTGGATGAGCTTAAGGCCGCTATCGAAGCATCCTGGGCCTCCATAACACTTCAGCAGTGCCACAGGCTGGTTGCCTCCATGCCACGCCGCATTGAAGCAGTCATTTCTGCAAAAGGATTCCCGACCAAGTATTGAGTGCATAACTGAACATAATTATTTGAAGGATGACTTTTTTTGTATTAAAAACACTTTTCTTTTATTGGTCGGATGAAATATGCTAATTTTTTGAGATAGGATTTTGGGGTTTTCAGGAGCTGTATGCCAAAATCATCAATATTAAAACAAGAAAGGCTTGAACTACTTCAGTTGTGTGTAATGAATCTAAAATATATGAAAGTCTAATGTTTATCAGTACATTACAGAAAATAATGAACTTTATCACAATATGCTAATTTTTTGAGAAGGACCTGTATATACAAACAAGGATGTTTATATCGGTAGCAACAGGTGTTATTTTTGTGAATGCTGGCAAGTAAAATGCAAAGAGGCTTTCCAATGGATATTATCAAATTAAAGATAATATTAGATTTTGGAGGTTGGGTTTACATCTATTTTAACAAACTATAGGGTAGAGTCACTAAAATGGAGCACTCCTGAGCAGGAACACTGATCTCTGTCTTCAGCCAGTCAGAGAAACCCCCACACAGTTAGCAAGCACCAGCTAGGCACACAGTTAACCTACATGGTAATTGCATGTCTCCAGGCCAATTCACCAAGCATCAGTTCAAAAATAGCACATACATGGCCATTCATTCTGCGATGCACGCAGAGACCACTCCACCCATGCTGATTTTCCTGTGTGCTTTTCACGGCATGGATGGTCTTCGCATGTGCGGCAGCATAACTAGCCACATACATGCAGGGCGCTCTGCCAACACCATTTTTTAATTGACGCTGCCTTGTACAGTGCGAGGAATCAGAGTCAGGCAGAAGAGGAGAAGAAGGGAGAGAAGACCGCAGCCAGGCACCCTGCTTTATCCCTGACAGGCTTAGGTAAGTGTTTAGAGGGAGGGGGGATGGAAATAATTAGTGGGCATATTTTACCTTAATGCAGGGTGTACATTAAGGTAAAAAAAAACACACAGCCTTTAAAACCACTTTAAGATATGTCGCCCATAGATTTTATTGGGGCGTGCTGCTAATTTGGGGTTTTGTGGATTTTAAGCAAGATTTGACAAGCATCTCCTGTGAATTGAACCCGAGCAGATTCACTGATCTGTAATAGGTAAACCCTTCAAAATGTTCTCCTCCTCCTTTATTAAACAGTCCCATTGGGACGGCCAACTCATAAAAGACTGCCTATAGTATTGAGAATATAACACGCGTTGCTCTTGGTGTAATAAAAAAAAGTGCCATTTCCTGCCCGCATTCATATAAGTCTACCTTTCATTATAAAAGGTGGTAGAATAAAATCTTTGGAAAAAGACGTTTATTTAATGTGTGCATTGTACACAGATTTGTACTCTGATGGAGTAAATACCGGGGTGTAGGTTTTCTATTAATTGCATTTATTCCATTTTTTAAAAGGTCATTTTAGATATAAGATCAGGTATGCTTGCAATAAATGTAAGGGGAGGGCAATATTCGTCATCTTTGATTGTTGCCTAGGGCAAAGTGGAGTTTATTAAAAACTATTCTTCAGGACCTAAGTTATTTGCAATTAGTACTCAGATGATTCATTTTTTTATTGTTGTGTCTGGCCACCTCTAGTCACAGAGGTCAACATTATATGCATAGGTCTACACAGTAGACTTCCATATTTCATGGATGTTCCATGATTGAAGATTATAGGTATAGAGCAAGCTGATTAAAAAAAAAAAAAAGCATACCCGTCGTGGAACATTGTCTGGCCCAACACATCCTGAAAGAGACAAAAAAAATCTTCTTAGGAAAATGTCCCAATATCTAGTATTACCTGTTTATAACTTCACTGTACTATCATACTTTATCCTAGCATATAAATGCTTTACCATTCATACATTATATATGTATGTACTTCATAGACTTATTAATCACTATAGCAAGAATATAATCTATAATAAATAATGTAAATAAATGAAAAGATAAATAACAATCATAACAGTACATTCAGAAATACAAATCGTGTATCAGAAATCTAGCTATAGACATCACACAAGCATCTTCCAATCCAGTCAACTTCAGTCGTTTCTGATGACGGTGTGTTTGTAGGCACCAGAAGTCTCAGACCCATTGATCCAGCTTTTCTTAATTAAAAAAATGTTTTAATTAAATCTTCTCTTATTATTTGCTCAGCAGAGGACTTTTTGGTTCATTTTGGCCCACCCTTCCATTAAACCTTTTGCTTAGACTGTCTCATAATTTTATTAAAATCTATCCCCTTTACTCTGTCACACACAGAGCTGCAATCGTCATACAGCCCAATGAGCTTTTAATCACAGCCCATAGGGTCTATAAAAAAACAAGCACGACTCTACTGTAAATACACCAATATGCTTCTTTAACATCTTTAACATCTACATAGGAGTTCAGAAAGATGGGGCAAAATAGGGACTATATGGTTTTCTATAAATACTAATGAACATTTGAGAATCATTCCTAAATATCATATTCCAGATACTTGATTAACGAATCTCATGCTTTCTTTCTAGAAGTCACATTGTGTAGACCTTTTTTAAATGTATTCAATAAGTGAAAATTTTTATTTTTTCTTAAATACAAAGGGTAAGATATTTTAATCTGTATGCATAGCCAATATTTTTGGGGGGAATAGTGTGGTAAGGGGTTAGAATGTGAAAATTGCTTTTTTGTCTCAGCCATTACAGTCACCCTCTAATTTGGTCCTGGTGACTATTTTCACTGAGACAGAAAATGCAGAATTTACAATTGTCACAAGAACAAGAGATAGGGGTACAATTTAAATGGCAACACCTCAAAGACACCAAAGTGGTCTAACAGGGGATTCCCTTCACTTTGTTGAGAATTCATTTTATTTCCTGTTGGATCTGTGGGACAGGAACTGAAGGGTAAATCTTACCAATGGGACTAAGCCCTTGTACACACGGTTGGAGATTCCGACAACCAAATCCGTGGGATTTTGTCCATCGGATTTTGTCCGACGAATCTTGTCCGAAACCGTTGCATACACACGGTAGGACAAAAATGTCGGAAAATCCGATCTTTCACAACGTGATGACGTAATTTCGTTATGATGGGACTACGTTCAGGCTAGTAGCCAATAGCTTTGATGTAGGAATTTGATCTGAGCGTGCGTGGCACTTTGTCCAATCGGAATTCTCTACACATGATCGGAGTATGTCCGATCAGAGCATTTTGTCGGAAAATATTTCCGGCAAGTTGGAAAATATTCAGACGAAAACAGTCCAATGCAGACCACACACAATCGGAATATCCCACAAAACGCTCCAATTGGACACATTCCGTCGGAATCTCCAATCGTGTGTACAAGGGCTTAGACAGCTTAAAATAAAATGACAGTGATTTGAACCCTTTTCTACTCCATTCATAACTAAAAATATGTTTTGGCTATACAAAAAGTTGTTTTTATGGTACTCAGTTTCTCTTCTATATGTCGACACAAAGTCCATGACTGCATATTCTGTTCATGATTGTACTCCTGAAACATTGCTTTGCAAGCTTGGTAGTATGCTGTTGAGATATTTTATCCTTCCTGGAAATAATGAAAAGTCTAGTTCACATCAAAACCAGGTTATTGTTTTGAAACAGCGATCCCTGTTTTGCCCTTGGCTCAGTTGGTGAAGTATATACAGAGTGAAGTATATAAAGGAGACCAGCTCACATGCCTATTAAACCAAGCTGAACCAGCGATGTTCAGACTGGATTTTGAAACTAGCAGAGTGGTCTGTTCATCTGTATTTGGCACCTCTGAGCTTGTAATACTGTCTGTAGTCAAAAATTAATAAGTTGTTGGTTGCTGGTACCTCTATTTTTGTACAAAACTACATTAATTAGAGAAGTATAAAATGAGACACTCCTTACCACAGTCCGGTACACACTTATCTACAGCTTCACTGTGGCGCATTGTACCCTCTGGACAAAAACATCCTTCAATTAAACGAGTATTATTCTGCATCACTGCATATTGTTCTGGCCTGTAAGAAGTCATACAACGTAATTCATCTCCATTTTCAAGACCGTTAAAAAACAACAACATTCTGACTGATTTCAAGTGACACTCTGTATACATCACATTATATATACCCTGTTACTATAAGTACTGAGCAGATACTAAAGCAAGTATTCACCTGCCAATTGGTTCTCTAATTTTTATGGACAAAGCACTTCTATTTTCTATCACTGGTTTGAACAGCGTTGGAGGCTTTCTGCTCCTTACAGCCAAGCTGCTCCCCTCTTATGTCACCAGCTACTGGAAAATTATGTGATCTGAACAGGCAGCATGTTTGTACACAGCTATTGCTAGCTGATGTGCAATGAAAACAATTCAGCGTGGTAAATACTTCACAAGACTAGTTGGTTTAATACCACATCTTCCAACATTGGCCATGAGTTGTTTTGTGTTGCCATGCTGTCTATTCAGATCATGCAAGGATGGGGGAGAGGGAGGGCAACCTCATTTAACAAGTGCTGAAATCATCCAACACTGCCTAAAATATTGGAGGCTGTACAAGATAGAAAAGCTTAATTGAAAATGATGGGACAATGAAGACTGCTGATGTGTACTCATCCACATGGGGGGGGGGGGGGGGTGGGGCAATATCTAGGGGACTTCTTATTGTTAAGAAGGACATCCAGATTCAAATAAGCCCCTTAACTCTGCAGATCCCCACAACCACGGGGCCAGGTCAACAAAGCAAATTTTGATTATACATAGGCCTTCAAAGGAGAAGTAGGTTCACAGATACTTCTCCTATGGATCACAGAAGTGCACTTAGTTCTGTACTCCTGTGACCCATTTTCAGCCAACAGTGGGCTGAAGTTCTCTGTCAGCTGATGTCACTCAGCCAGTCGAGGGTCTGAAAAGATCCCGACCTTAAAAGTAGGTATTCTCCCAGATGCGTAGACCAGCAGCTGACTCAGCCTCTCAGTGTGTCCTGAGAGTCTGAGCAAGCCTCTCCCTCCTCCCCACAGCCCAGTGTTCCAGTGAGTGTTGGAGGGGCAGAGCAGAGCTCTGATAGTCATTGGTCTTTGATCACTCAGTTCTCGATGTGGAGACGGCGGGGGACAGTTGCAGCTGGGATTGATGCTGCAGCCATCTAGGTGAGTATGATAGTTTATTTTTTTTCTATTCCCAAACTTCTCTTTTAAGTGTCAATGCCATGATTATGAAATTACAGTAGCAAGACAAGCAAATCAATACAAAATTAGCAGTAATAAAACTGTCTGATGCTTGGTGTTTACACACTTACGTAGTTTGGCATGTTCTTTGTTTAATTGGGCCACATGCCTTATAGACTTTGTCTGAAGGGCAAGTCAATCCTGGAGGTAAAAAAAAATGTGTTTAATGTATTGGAACCAGTTTAATAATGAATACAACATTACTTCTTTATGCAACTAGCTAAAAAAAACAGCGCATAGAGGCGATTCAGTTCACATTGTGCGCTATACAAGTATTTCATTCATTCATTCATTCATTCAAAAATGAAATTTACAGCCATATAAAATGCCAGTTTACTCTGCAGATAGATGTGGAGGCAGGTGGAAGGTGAGAAACGGTTGTACCTAATCACGGTAGCCTACTAAATCAGAAGAGACTGTTCACTTCAAGTGTATGTTTACTTTGCAAAGTAGACATTGATGAATGAGGTGAAGCTGTGCTTATTTTTTTTCATCGTGCTTCAATTAAATTCTAATTTTAAAAATTCCTTCACACATGACAGTATTAAAAAATAACAAAGATTCACATACACTTTGCAAAGCGGACATTCTCTACTTCTTTAGTAAATCAATAAATTAATTTTTTCAATAAAGTGTAAGCATGGCACTATAAACAGTTAAAGCGGAGTTCCGACCACATTTTCTTTTTTCTTTTCTGCATCCCCTCTGCTTTTCTACATAGTTTACATGAACTCATGTCTCCAAATAAAACCCCTTTTTTATACATGTTTTTTAGAATATACGTACCTTAAATTTTGTCATCCTGAGCGCTTCCATCTTCATTGTGGGCATGTGAAGCCCACTCGGGCTCTCTTCCGGGGTATGGTGCTGCTGGAAACCCAGCATGCACCTCCCAATCTCATGCATATGCCCACTGACTCCTGGAAATCGTGACTCACATCTCCCAGGAGCCAGTGCGCCACAGGATATTACATACATTGCTGTGGAAATCCGCAAGAGAGAAAACCTTGGAAACCAGGTAAGCAAAGCAAAAAAAAATAAAAAATGCCCAATGCAGAGACAATGGCCAGTTGCAAAGCTAATGAAGAGAAGATTAAAAAATGGGTGGAACTCTGCTTTAAGTGTATATCAAGCCAAACATTTTGTTTTCTAGTTTTAGGATTAAAATTTCTGTTGAGCTTTTCCTGTTATCTGGGCTCCATTAGATTCACCCTTGCTTGTTTTTCCTTACAATGATTTCAACATATAAGGAGTGATGGAAAATATATAGTAGGAACACATTCAGATGTATCAAAACAAAAAGTGCCCATAGTCTTAAGGCCCATTGACATGTATATTGGGCGGTATTGGTGGGTTCAATAGAAACCCGCCAACATTTGGCCCATGTGTATGTAAGATGGTCAGACAGAAGCCAGCTTCTGCCAAATGGGCATGACCGAAAAAGATCTGCTGATCAGAATACAGCACCGACCAGTGTGTTCTGGCAGAGGGGGTATCTCATTGTCAGAACACAATAGCTCAGGGGGAGATCGCTGTACTAACAGCAGATTGTTAATACAGCATCTCCTCCCAAGCTCTTCAGTTTTTTTTTGTTTGTTTTTTTGCTAATATGTATTAGACTTTACAGTTTGTTTTCTTTAGCAAGCAACCACAGCCAGTGTAGACATGTGCACATTGAAATATTTTGTTCTGGAATTTTGTTTTCATCTGAAAAATACATTTATTTGGTTACTCACAAAATTCATTTTTATTTATTTTGTTTCGTTAAAAAATGCATTAGTCCAAAAATCCTAAATAATTAAGGTTGAATCTGTCATTGAAGGCTCATGGTGTCTATTGAATGTTCTAAGAAGATTCAACGGAGCAGCTAAACTGTACAATGCCGCAACCGTACATTTCCGGTTGAATGTTCCGCCTACAAGTTATAGTAGAATTCTAATGTTGTATGACACTAGTAATATTTATTCATTATTATTACTAGTCAACCAATATTAGAATTCTTCTATAGCCTATGGGCGGAGCATTAGACCATAAATGTCCACTCGCGGCGACTGCTTTGTCGTATCTTCATGTCAAATCTTTTCTCTCTATGTTGAATAATCTTGGACTAATAGAGTTAGGTTAGGCACATTCGACCTTTTTTGCTATATTCTCTATAATGATAAAACTCTCTATGTCAAATCTTTTCTATGTCAAATCTTTTCTCTCTACGTCGAATAATCTTGAACTATTAGAGCTAAGCCTAGGCACATTCAACCACAGGTACGATAGACACAGATCGCTATTGTCAGCATCATGTCGAATCTCCTATCTATATCGAACTGTTGTCGCAAAAAAACAAAAATAAATCATTTGTTTATGTCGGATCTTTTGATTTTTGGGATTCTGCACGTTCGTTATTGTTTGTTAAAATGATAACGAAAATACCCGAAATTTGGACGAAAATGCCTTCGGACGAAAACGAATGCACATGTCTAAGCCAGAGTAGAAATGCCTGTCCCCTGCCAGCATACTGTTGAGAAGGCCCTATGCTCTCTGTGTAGAAGTGATGTTCTCACTGCAGATGCAAGGGTCATGGCCTTTGGTGACTACTCAGACTGTGGCTTTGAATTCGAACTGTAAGGCTAACATTATAGTGTTCTTGTTCAGCCTGCAGTGCGGGTGGAGAAATCTCTACTGCCAGCCATTGCGTTTGTTGGCTGTTTGAATACTAGAGCAGTGACTGCACCTGGAATGTAGCCACTACTAGATTGACAATTTTCCAAGGCTTGAATTTTGGCCAATTCAGCAGTACTAAGCTGAAATGTTAATCTTTTATGGCCAGTTTAAAATGTGAAACACTTTTTGATTTGTCGCATTTGAAATGTATTTAGCTTGTTTAATGAAAAACTGAGCTTTAACTGGAATAATAAAATGTTATATATTTCACCTAGTAGATATGTACCTGTTTAGAAGTACAAATCAGCATAAAAGCTCTCTGCAGTCATAAAACAGATAACTGATTAAAGTAACTTACTACATTTTGAAGTGTTATTCCTCCATGGAATGCAGATTCCTTGTCCTGCACAGAGCTGGGCGTATTGCTCTAAGCTGGAACATTCCATGTTGTATGAATGACAACTGTCAAAAATACAAGTCCTGTAGTAAAGTTCTGGTGGATACAATTTATGGCATTCTTGGAAGATCCTTGAAAAAAAAAACACACAGAAAAAGGGTTCAAAGAATAATTACGATATATGAGAAAACTTTTAAAGACATTATAAACATTCCCAGCTACATCTTGAAGTTATTTGTTGCCCTGTATGCACATAGTAAATCTTCACATTCCTGTGTCCGATGTTTCTGTGTTTAAACATAAGGCATGCTGCATGGCATTGCACAGGATAAAGTGATAATAAAGCCTCATATTTTTTTCTTTAAAAATAGGAAACATGTTAGACTTTCCTGCTCTATGCAATTGGTTTTGCACAGAGCAGCCCAGATCCTCCTCTTCTCAGGTCCCTCTTTGGTGCACCTGGCCCGTGCTATGGGGGCACTAGACATGTGCAGAGTAAAATATTTCGTTTCGGAATTTCGTTTTCGTCCGAAAACTTAATTTATTTAGTTACTCCCGAAATTCGTTTTTATTTATTTCGTTTTTCGTTCAAAAATTGCATTCGTCCGAAAATCCACATGAATTACGGTCGAATCTGTCTTTGAAGGCTTATGGTGTCTGTCGAATGTATAAAGAAGATTCGACGGAGCTAGTATACAGCATACTTTAGAACCCCTGTTAAAGTCTATGGGACTCCAACATTCAATATCTAAAGTGCTAATTTTAAAGACTAATTTGCAAGTTACTGTCCTAAAAAGTGTTTGGGGACCTGGGTCCTGCCCCAGGGGACATGTATCAATGCAAAAAAAAGTTTTAAAAACGGCAGTTTTTTCAGGAGCAGTGATTTTAATAATGATTAAAGTGAAACAATAAAAGTGTAATATTCCTTTAAATTTCGTAGGGGGGGTTGTCTATAGTATGCCTGTGAAGGGGCTCATGTTTCTGGTGCTTAGAACTGTCCCTGCACAAAGTGTCATTTATGCAGGAAAAAAAGTCCTTTAAAATCACTCGCAGCTATTATGAATTGTCGGCTCCGTAATACAGAGAACATTCATTGAAAGTCATTGATAAAAAAATAAAAAAAAATTAAAAAAAAAAGCGTGGGGGTCCCCCAAATTCAATTACCAGGCCCTTCACGTCTGGTATGGATATTAAGGGGAACCCTGCCTCAAATTTAAGAAAAAATTTGACGTGGGGTTCCCCCTAAATATCCATAACCAGACCCTTCAGGTCTGGTATGGATATTAAGGGGAACCCCGTGTCAAATTAAAAAAAAAATTGACGTGGGGGTCCCCCTAAAAATCCATACCAGACCCTTTATCCGAGCACGCAACCTGGCAGGCCCCAGGAAAAGAGGGGGGACGAGAGAGCAGCCCCCCCTCCCTCCTGAACCGTACCAGGCCACATGCCCTCAACATTGGGAGGATGCTTTGGGGGGTCTGTGACCCCTCAAAGCACCTTGTCCCCATGTTGATGAGGACAAGGGCCTCATCCCCACAACCGTGGCCGGTGGTTGTGGAGGTCTGCGGGCGGGGGGCTTATCAGAATCTGGAAGCCCCCTTTAACAAGGGGACCCCCAGATCCCGGCCCCCCCCTGTTTGAAATGGTAAGGGGGTACAAAAGTACCCCTACCATTTCACAAAGAAAGTGTAAAAAATAGTTAAATAAGACAAACACACTTTTGAAAAATTCCTTTATTAAAAATAAAAAAAAGATTCCAGCGGCGGTAATCCACTCTTGCTATCCAGCGACGGACGGTCATCTCTCATCTCATCCAGCGCAGCGAATACATCCTTCTTCTGTCTCCGCAGAGGAGACACTGCAAGGATTCCGGCGACCTGACGTTTCTTATATACGGAGGGCGGGGCCACCCGGCACCTGACCCCGCCCCCTCTGACGCAAAGGGAAACCCGGGGTTCCCTGTGACGTATGGGTGACCCCGCCCCCCTCTGATGTAACGGAAACCTGCCTGTGTTACATCAGAGGGGTGCGGGGTCACCCATACGTCACAGGGAACCCCGGGTTTCCCCTCGCGTCAGAGGGGGCGGGGTCAGGTGACGGGTGGCCCCGCCCTCCGTATATAAGAAACGTCAGGCCGCCGGAATCCTTGCAGTGTCTCCTCCGCGGAGACAGAAGAAGGATGGATACGCTGCGCTGGATGAGATGAGACATCGCTGGAGAGATGACCGTCCGTCGCTGGATAGCAAGAGTGGATTACCGCCGCTGGAATCTTTTTTTTTTTTTTTTTTTTTTTAATAAAGGAATTTTTCAAAAGTGTGTTTGTCTTATTTAACTATTTTTTACACTTTCTTTGTGAAATGGTAGGGGTACTTTTGTACCCCCTTACCATTTCAAACAGGGGGGGCCGGGATCTGGGGGTCCCCTTGTTAAAGGGGGCTTCCAGATTCCGATAAGCCCCCCACCCGCAGACCTCCACAACCACCGGCCACGGTTGTGGGGATGAGGCCCTTGTCCTCATCAACATGGGAACAAGGTGCTTTGAGGGGTCACAGACCCCCAAAGCATCCTCCCAATGTTGAGGGCATGTGGCCTGGTACGGTTAAGGAGGGAGGGGGGCCGCTCTCTCGTCCCCCCCTCTTTTCCTGCGGCCTGCCAGGTTGCGTGCTCGGATAAAGGGTCTGGTATGGATTTTTAGGGGGACCCCCACGTCAATTTTTTTTAAAATTTGACGCGGGGTTCCCCTTAATATCCATACCAGACCTGAAGGGTCTGGTTATGGATATTTAGGGGGAACCCCACGTCAAATTTTTTCTTAAATTTGAGGCAGGGTTCCCCTTAATATCCATACCAGACCTGAAGGGCCTGGTAATTGAATTTGGGGGACCCCCACACTTTTTTATTTATTTATTTATTTATTAATTTTTTTTTATCAATGACTTTCAATGAGTGTTCTCTGTATTACGGAGCCGACAATTCATAATAGCTGCGAGTGATTTTAAAGGACTTTTTTTCCTGCATAAATGACACTTTGTGCAGGGACAGTTCTAAGCACCAGAAACATGAGCCCCTTCACAGGCATACTATAGACAACCCCCCCTATGAAATTTAAAGGAATATTACACTTTTATTGTTTCACTTTAATCATTATTAAAATCACTGCTCCCGAAAAAACAGCCGTTTTTAAAACTTTTTTTTGCATTGATCCATGTCCCCTGGGGCAGGACCCGGGTCCCCAAACACTTTTTAGGACAGTAACTTGCAGAATCTTTTCTCTCTGTCAAATCTTTTTTCTCTGTCGAATATTTTCTCTATATAATCTTGGTCTAATAGAGGTAAGGTTAGGCACATTCGACCACAGGTTCTATAGACAGATTGTTATTGTCAGAGTCATGTCGAATCTCCTATTCTATATCGAACTGTTGTAACAATGAAAACGAAAATAAAGCATTTATTTATGTCGGATCTTTCGTTTTTCGGATTTTGTGCTTTCGTTATCGTTTGTCAAAATGAAAACGAAAATAGCTGAAATTCGGACGAAAATGCATTCGGACGAAAACGAATGCACATGTCTAGGGGGCACCCGAGCCAAGCTACTGCTCTGTGTGTCCATTCAGACATGGTTTGGCCTTACCCCTCTCTCTGCTCATTGGCTGAATAACTTTGATTGACAGCAGTGGAAGCCAACGGCGTCACTCAGCCAAAGAGGAGGGAGAGTCCCAGGCAGCCGAGTCTCTCGAGCAACATCGCAGGATCGAAATGAGGCTTAGGTAAGTATTAGGGGGCTGCTGCACAAAGAAGGTTTTGTATCTTAATGCATAGAATGCATTAAGATAAAAAAAAAAAAAAACCTTCTGACTTTACCACCACTACTTTAATGCATGACCTCTGCCTGTAGTGTGAGAAATGAGCTTCCTATAGATCTCACAATATCGGGGTCACTCACTGTAGTGTCAGTGCAGATAAGAGCTAAATAATCATTAGATTTGGCACAGAAACAAACAGGCAGACAAATAACAAAGATCTCATGTGTGCTGAAAGAGATGGGTTTTCATTACATTACCACTCCCTTTGGTAGATATGACCATGTTAGGTGAATTAATGCATGGACATAGAGGAATCGATCAGCCATGATACTGAAAACTGCAGCCACAACATGTGAGCCCATCATTACAAGGTAAGGCAAACAACACAGGGAATAGAAATACACCAATACATTCCAATATAAGATTTTTTTTCAATTTGGATAAAATAAAGAATGCTTAAACCCACTGACAGTTTTTTTTTTTTTTTTTTTATCTTTATCTTTCCAAACTGAGGGAAATCACCTCCTGGACATTTGCTCCCAGAACAAACGTTACACTCCATTCCTGTTCTGGTGATAAATTTTTCCTTTTCTTTCACTAAAGCCCCATACACATTATCAGATTTTCTGCTGATTTTTGTCTTCAGATTTACCAAAACCATGTAGTGCAACGGCCTGCCTGATGGCATACACATTGAAACTCCTAAAGTTTGACCTCATATTATATGGTTTTGGTATATCAGAAGGAAAAAATCAGCAGAAAATCTGATAGTGTGTATGGGGCTTAAAGTGGTTGTAAACCCATACAAACCACTTTGACCTACAGGTAAGCCTAGATTAAGGCTTACCTGTAGGTCCAAGAAATATCTCCTAAACCTATACGGTTTAGGAGATATTTGCCCGAAGACAGGCACCACTATCTACGGCGCATGCGCCGTAGATAGTGGCGCGCAGGCGCACTGAGCGCGGCATTTCCAACAATGGAGCTGCCGCGCATGTCGGCTCCCGTGCGCATGCGTGGGAGTGACGTCATCGTGGCTTCGCCGCATGACAGTGGCGGAGCTGCGAGACCCCACCGAGAAGATGGATGCGCCTACAGAAGATGGATGCGACTACAGGGGACAGCGGTGACTTCGCTGGCTCCTGTGTCAGGTAAGTGACACATAATGGGCTACTATGCGATGCATAGTAGTCCATTATGCTTTGCCTTTGCAGGGAATGAAAGAGGAAGTAAACTCATCAGGGTTTACTTCCTCTTTAACAGTGACAGTAGTCATCAGCATTAATAGAGATAGTAAAGGCTGATTCACATCTGTGCACTGCATTTTAGGGACACTGGGTTTTAGATACATTTTAGGCTCATTACCATTGAAAGCTCTATGGGCTTGCCACTATCATAATCAGTTTGTTAGGTTGCATCATTCATATCATCTATGGTACAAATGTGTGACCAGGACCTAAATCTTTCTAATGGATATGCAGATAGCAATAAAAATAAAACTTTGCCAGAGGTTCTAAAACCCCTTCACACTAAAACACAAAGTTGTACTCTAGTTAAGGTGATGAATGAAAACAAAATGTGCAGTGCTCTACTGTCTATATGTGAAAAGCAGCCGTACACCATTTGTTTTCCACAGCATAGATGATTTTTATATATACATACACATAGTATTAACTAAGGTGATACTGTTACACATTGAGGGTCGAGTCACACCACAAAAATGCATTCCAGATGCATTTTTCCTTTCAGTTCACGTCATAAAAACTCCAGATACATTTCTGTGCGCACATTTTTTTGGGCGTTTTCAATGCGTTCCGGTGCATTTTTACCCTCTTGGGTTTCTTTTCTTCAAGGTTTTTCTTTTCAAGTGTTGCATTCTGGTGTGCTTTTTATACGTTTAGATGCATTCCAGTAGGTTTTTTATGTGTTCTGATGCATTACAGCAAGTTCTGTGCAGAAAATATTCTGCATGTTCTGATTTTTTTTTTTCTGCACTGAAATTGACTGCACTGGTGTGAGCCATGCCATTGGAACCCATATGATCTACTGTCTATTTATTTCTGATGCAGAAAACACGTACTGGACTGCATCTGGTGTGAACCGACCCTTAACCCTTATAGACTGTGTGACTTGGCCAGAATTTTTGCCATCAATCAATTATATTTATTTTTGCTTTTTCTTGGTATTAAAAACAAAACAAAAAAACAATCACCCTGATGTATTTTGCAAAGAATCTATAAATGCTTACGTGTCCTTGATGATTTCGCAGGTTGGCGATGGTGTACAAGTTGTAGTTTTAGTGCTTTGTGTAACACTGACCACAGGGGAGACTGTTGTTGTTCCAATGACACAATTAGGATTGTTTGTATAATTATAAATCCATGAAGGTGCCATATCTTCACACTTTGATACATAGTTACCACTTTTTGTCAAGCAGTCATCTGATCTGTTGTTGGTGCAAGTGCCTAGATAAGATATATTCATTTGCAATATCATAAAATAAAATACAATGCATATTTCTTCTTTCCTAATTCTATTTAATAAAGTAACCCATTTGCTGAAATAAAAATAAAAAACTGAAAAGCTATTGTAAAAGACTTTATACTTACCCAGTTGCAGAAATGTTTCCCACTCCCCTCTCAAAGCATATAATATTTTTACACATGACATTGGGTGCAGGTTCCCTTAGCACTTGCCTTATCCTCCAATGTGATATTGGAAAAAAACAAAAGCCGCACTCTGGAAAGATCTACTTTAAAAGTTTATTTTAACTCAATCACACTGGAACACTTGCCTGGGCTCCTTCCTCCAACATGTTTCACTCATAATGAGGGTTACGCAATGAATACACGCTATATGAATGAAGCTCGTTAAAGGGAGGATCGCAGACAAGCATTCCAGCATTTTGAAGCTAAATCCCTTACAGTGGATTTATTTTTCATGCATGTTTCATTTATATATTGAATTTATATTTACTTGTTCCTCTGTAAAGTAAGGCATGGTGGGGTAGCAAATAACCAGAGCTATACAATTTGACTATACATGCTGTAACTTGAAAATGATACAAACATTCAATATCTGTCTCCTGTGTATACCCAAATCCTATTGGTCACATGCAGCTGAAGAAATTTCCTATTGTATGGTCTTTTTACAAATTGTAAAAGACATTTCAAAAGCTAAAAAGTTATAATGGTCATTGCCCATGGTACATGGTAAATCTTTTACTGTAAAGTCTATACCTGGTTTTGTTCTAGTATCTACAAAATATGCCTACTTTACCCTCATGTGTGGGGTTCCTTTTTCTAAAATAGCATTTATCTTCTATGAATTTACAACTTCACCATCGGACATACCTAAATTCAACCTGAAAATAGGTTGAGTATGTAGCACTTACAACCATAGGAGCCGATAGAAATTTGCCCATATTCTTTCCCGGTAAATTGTCCTACAGCCAGGCACACGCTCTCAGCCACACTTTACCTCAATAACCAGTCTAGGGGTGTTGTTTTTGTTTTTATTTTTGGAGAACTTGGATACGGTTGAGGGAATTGAGTGGGATATTCCAAAAACAGAAACTATGTTCAGGTTGAGGACAGTGAGAAAGGACACCACTGCATTCCTCACTGCCCCTCCATGCAGTAAGTGAATGTTTGAACTCAAAGCTGTCTTATGTGTGGTGCTTACCACCTAAAGGGCCTGCTGAATCATCCCTTTTCCTAATACAGTAAGTGCACTAGCAGCCAGGCACACAGTCCCAGTCACTATTCTGGCTCAACAATTAGTCTAGGGCAGGGATCTTCAATTAGCGGACCTCCAGCTGTTGCAAAACTACAAGTGCCATCATGCCTCTCCCTCTGGGTGTCATGCTTGTGGCTGTCAGAGTCTTGCTATGCCTCATGGGATTTGTAGTTCTGCAACAGCTGGAGGCCCGCTAATTGCATATCCCTGGTCTAGGGGTATCCTTTTTTGATGCTTTATTGAAAACTTGAACTTGGATGGGTGCTGGATAGGGATGAGCTTCGAGTTCGAGTCGAACTCATGTTCTACTCGAACATTGCCTGTTCGCCTGTTCAGCGAACAGTGAACAATTTGGGCTGTTCGCAGCAAATTCGAAAAGCCGGAACACCCTATACAAGTCTATGGGAGAAATCTAAAGTGCTCATTTTAAAGGGTAATATGCAGGTTACTGTCCTAAAAAGTGTTTGGGGACCTGGGTCCTGCCCCAGGGGACATGGATCAATGCAAAAAAAAGTTTTAAAAACGGCAGTTTTTTCAGGAGCAGTGATTTTAATAATGATTAAAGTGAAACAATAAAAGTGTAATATTCCTTTAAATTTCGTAGCTGGGGGGTATCTATAGTATGCCTGTGAAGGGGCGCATGTTTCTGGTGCTTAGAACTGTCGCTGCACAAAGTGTCATTTGTGCAGGAAAAAAAGTCTTTTAAAATCACTTGCGGCTAAATTGTCGGGTCTCCGTAATACAGAGAACACTCAATGAGTGTTCTCTGTATTAGCCGACAATTCATTCATTCATTGATTAAAAAAAAAAAAAAAGCGTGGGGGTTCCCCTAAATTCAATCAAAAGGCCCTTCAGGTCTGACATGGATATTAAGGGGAACCCCGTGTCAAATTAAAAAAAAAAATTGACGTGGGGGTCCCCCCAAATATCCATACCAGACCCTTCAGGTCTGATATGGATATTAAGGGGAACCCCGCATCAAATTTAAAAAAAAATTGACGTGGGGGTCCCCCTAAATATCCATACCAGACCCTTTATCCGAGCACGCAACCTGGCAGGCCGCAGGAAAAGAGGGGGGGACGAGAGAGCGGCCCCCCCTCCCTCCTGAACCGTACCAGGCCACATACCCTCAACATTGGGAGGATGCTTTGGGGGTCTGTGACCCCTCAAAGCACCTTGTCCCCATGTTGATAAGGACAAGGGCCTCATCCTCACAACCCTGGCCGTTGGTTGTGAGGGTCTGCGGGCGGGGGGCTTATCAGAATCTGGAAGCCCCCTTTAACAAAGGGACCCCCAGATCCCGGCCCCCCCCTGTTTGAAATGGTAAGGGGGTACAAAAGTACCCCTACCATTTCACAAAGAAAGTGTCAAAATGGTTAAATAAGACAAACACACTTTTGAAAAATTCCTTTATTAAAAATAAAAAAAATAAAAAAAAAATTCCAGCGGTGCTAATCCACTCTTGCTATCCAGCGACGGGTCTCCGGGGTCCAGCGATGGATGATCATATCCAGCGACGGGGGATCTCTCAGTCCAGCGCTGTCCATACCTCCTTCTTCTGTCTCCACTGCGGAGACACTGCAGAGAGCCGAGCGCTGACATTTCTTATATTGGGAGGGCGGGGCCACCCGTCACCTGACCCCGCCCCTCTGACGCAGGAGAGGGAAGCCAGGGGTTCCCCAGTGACGTGTGGGTGACCCCGCCCCCTCTGATGTAACGGAAACCTGCGTTACATCAGAGGGGGCGGGGTCACCCACACGTCACTGGGGAACCCCTGGCTTCCCTCTCCTGCGTCAGAGGGGCGGGGTCAGGTGACGGGTGGCCCCGCCCTCCCAATATAAGAAATGTCAGCGCTCGGCTCTCTGCAGTGTCTCCGCAGTGGAGACAGAAGAAGGAGGTATGGACAGCGCTGGACTGAGAGATCCCCCGTCGCTGGATATGATCATCCATCGCTGGACCCCGGAGACCCGTCGCTGGATAGCAAGAGTGGATTAGCACCGCTGGAATTTTTTTTTTATTTTTTTTATTTTTAATAAAGGAATTTTTCAAAAGTGTGTTTGTCTTATTTAACCATTTTGACACTTTCTTTGTGAAATGGTAGGGGTACTTTTGTACCCCCTTACCATTTCAAACAGGGGGGGGGGCGGGATCTGGGGGTCCCCTTGTTAAAGGGGGCTTCCAGATTCTGATAAGCCCCCCGCCCGCAGACCCTCACAACCAACGGCCACGGTTGTGAGGATGAGGCCCTTGTCCTTATCAACATGGGGACAAGGTGCTTTGAGGGGTCACAGACCCCCAAAGCATCCTCCCAATGTTGAGGGTATGTGGCCTGGTACGGTTCAGGAGGGAGGGGGGGCCGCTCTCTCGTCCCTCCCTCTTTTCCTGCGGCCTGCCAGGTTGCGTGCTCGGATAAAGGGTCTGGTATGGATATTTAGGGGGACCCCCACGTCAATTTTTTTTTTAAATTTGACACGGGGTTCCCCTTAATATCCATATCAGACCTGAAGGGCCTTTTGATTGAATTTAGGGGAACCCCCACGCTTTTTTTTTTTTTTTTTTTTTTTTAATCAATGAATGAATGAATTGTCGGCTAATACAGAGAACACTCATTGAGTGTTCTCTGTATTACGGAGACCCGACAATTTAGCCGCAAGTGATTTTAAAAGACTTTTTTTCCTGCACAAATGACACTTTGTGCAGCGACAGTTCTAAGCACCAGAAACATGCGCCCCTTCACAGGCATACTATAGATACCCCCCAGCTACGAAATTTAAAGGAATATTACACTTTTATTGTTTCACTTTAATCATTATTAAAATCACTGCTCCTGAAAAAACGGCCGTTTTTAAAACTTTTTTTTGCATTGATCCATGTCCCCTGGGGCAGGACCCAGGTCCCCAAACACTTTTTAGGACAGTAACTTTCATATTACCCTTTAAAATGAGCACTTTAGATTGTGAACGTTCGAGTCCCATAGACTTTAATAGGGTTCTAAAGTTCACACGAAGTTTAGGTCTGTTCGCAGGTTCTGGTGCGAACCGAACAGGGGGGTGTTCGGCTCATCCCTAGTGCTGGATAACCATGAGATACTCTAGTAGAGTTAAGTAGTAACTTGAGGACACCTGTCTCCTTCTCAAAGATTCCTAGCACTGTACTTGCTGCAGCAAAAAATGTACTGAACTACGCATGGGCACAGTAACCAATGTCCACTTTTAAGCATAGGCTGACTCTGATGTAAGAGGGATGACAGCAGCACTGATTTACTGGGATCTAACACACCAGTATATACTCACAAATGTTCCTGGATAGTTTTTAGATGCTTACTTCCAATATCAGCCAGATGTTTCTCCCATGAACTCTTCAGACCAGATTCCCAAAAGGAAATCCCTTAGTCAGCTCCAGCAAAGTTCTGTAGAATACAGTAGGTCCTCCAGCTGAAGAAGCACAGCTGGACTGATAAAAAGGGCAACAACTCAAACTGGGAAATTTTTGTTGTGGACATGAAGCCATCTGCTCCAGGCCTCATGTCATTTATGCTCCTTCCCAGCCACCTACTGGGCCCCCTCTCCCAGGGATTATCTAAGACCACATAAATATTCAGACTGGAGATTTTATGCTCCCAGCCCACTACTTTCCACAATCATCCAGAGGGCAGGGGACAGCAACACCCCAACCAGTGAAACTGAGCAACCACAAGCAGCTGCACAGATTACAGAAGAGCTAAAGAACTAGATTTACCCAACCTAGCACCTATCTAGGAGGTTGCTACATATGAGACGTCTTCCCTCCAGCGACTTTATTTCTGAGTCTCGTTATCTAAAATAATACCATAGAACATTTACAACATTTTATTTCTGAAAATATAAATAATGACAATAACTTACCACAGTGCCCCTGTGTATTGTTTCCAAAACGATGATATGGCAGGTTGATTTCAAATCTAAAGCCATCGTACTTTATGAAAGATTGTATACTTGGAATCTCCACTACATAATTGATTCCTGATGCATACACTTTCACTCCATTATTTGCGTAAGGGGTCCCTACAACTGCGTCATTTACAATAACCTAGGGTTAACATAAGGAAAAGAAGTAGAAGTAAGTTAACGTGTTTTTTTTTTTTAAGAAAAAAAAATATATATATTTGTGAAACCAACCAAATTTTTACCTTTAAGTACAACTGCACTGTGCCCAGGTAATCACAGTACAGCTAAACCTCAGGCCGCGTACACACGCGGGGACTGTTCGCTCAACTTTGTCCGCTGAACAGTGTTTCGGCGGACAGTCCGCTCGTGTGTGGGCTTCAGCGGACAGTTTCAGCGGACAGTCTGCTGAACAAAGTTTTTCGGAATTTCCGAAAAACTGTCCGCTGAAACTTTGTTTCAGCGGACAGTCCCCTCGTGTGTAGGCTTGTTCGTCAAACTAAGTCTCGCGCATGCTCAGAAAGAATTTACACGCCGAAGGTTGCATTGCAGTGTATAGGACGTCGTTTTCTAGTCCCGTCGTACGTGCCGTTCACGTCATCGCGCACGGTTTCAGCGGACTGTTCGTTCGGCGTGTGTGGGCAAGTCCGTCCATGCTAATTTTGAGCGTACTGTCCGCTGAAACTGTTTGACGAACAAAGTTGAGCGAACAGTCCCCGCGTGTGTACGGGGCCTCACAGCTACTTATACTTAACTTTTCTTTGCGCTATGTGCTTGGTTCACTCGGGTACACCTTACCTTTGCACCATCTGCTTCTCTTGCCTGGAGAATAAGGGGAGCAATGGCTCATTCCACTTCCTTATACATTACAGTACAGGTTGTCGGCTGCTCAGGCACCAGAGCATGGGACTGGAAAGTCTTTAGCCCTGTGTAAACTCTAACCAGGACTAGGAAGGGTTTCATCTTCTTGCCCCCATGGGTGAATGTGAATAACATTTTGTTCTTGTTCTTACTTCCTATATATTCACCACAATGATAACATTGGGGTATATGTATCAATTATTTTGCCCTTCACTCAGAATTCACCCAGTGAAAATAATATTTCTGGACTTTCTGTTCAACAACTGGAAAGGACCTTTACTGTGACATTCACCCTATTTAACAAAGGGTGAGTGCTACCCTATGATTGTGTATATATTATGTGAGACCTGTGTTTTTAATACAGGCTCAGCATTTATATGGTTATTTATTTAACCTGTTTTATTTTAAAAACAGCATGGTTTCCCCATCCTGCAATAGGTTACCACAAGGATCCTCAAACTACGGCCTTCCAGCTGTTGTGAAACTGTACATCCCATGAGGCATTGTAAAACTCTGGCAGTCACAGACATGACTAGGCATGATGGGAATTGTAGTTTCTGAACAACTGGAGGGCCATAGTTTGAAGATCCCTGGGTTACCAGATTAGAAGACATACAGGCTGGAGTCATCATAGAAAGAGAGCAGCAAGCATGCAGCCCCACCCTGTTATGTTGATACCATGCCCTGGGGGGTGCTTTGAAAGTGTATCCTTCAAAAAATGGATGCCCTTCCCAAACCACCCCGGGGAACTGGTCCCTCAGAATCCTAACTTATTCACCAGGCATGAGGGTAAGAAAAAGTAAAATAAATATTGTAAAAAATATTTTTATTAACATTTTTTTTTAAATTACTGTATATCTGCTTTCCGTCTGCCCTATAGACAAATGATGGCCTGGCGGGAGCTCTCCCATTTTGGGTGGATGTCATATGACATGATCTGTCATCACACAATGGATGACAGATCAGTGTACCGGACCACTACCAGTACAATTGATCCCTGTGACCAATCACAGCAGATCACATGACAATGGTACACTTCTATTTATGCCATTCATTGTGTACTATTGTGTTGATCTCTGTGATTGGTCACAGTGATCAGATGATACAGACAGTGCCAATCACAGCCCATCTGTACCAATAACAGCTAATCACAATAGAACACACTGAATGAATCAATAAAAAAAAATAGAAAAAAAAATATTATTTTTGCATACTGTCACCAGTCAGTGTCCCTGATCACCACCACATCAGTTACATGATGATGCTGTACTGCACTGGTACCAGTATGTAAAAAAAAAAAAAAAAAAAAAAGATTGTTTTTTTTTTCTTTGTTTTCTTTTTTCTTTTTGAATTACTTCATTTTCCAAAATATTTGGACAAAAAATTACAACTTCTAATGAAAGCCTCTTACAAAATACCTCAGACTGTCTACTTTCCAAAAAGGGTTGATTTGGGGGATATTTGTAATGTCCTAGTATTTTTGGGCCATCAGTACATCAGGATTGATTGATTTTCAGATATGTATGCCATAGTTTGTTACAGACTAAATAATATTTAGTAAAGAGGGGACTCCATCCCCTTCTGATGTCGCGTGATGTTGTGTGACATCAGGAGGGAGCATGGTCACCCGTTTACATCACCAGGTGGCCCCGCCCTTAGCAATAGAACAGCTGTCATCGCAACGAGGATTCAGTCGGTGGGTGCCTCCCATGAAGGCAAATTTGCAGGTTTCTTTTCTCGGTCCGTCGCCGCTGTGATTGAAGATGAATGAACATCGTAGGACAGTTTTTTTTTATAAAGGACTTGTCCCAAGCTGTCTCTTGTCATTTTTAACATTTTGACATTTTTATTGTTGAATGAGTGGTGGTACAATGTACCCGATAACCATTCACATTGGGGGAGCTGGGATCTGGAGGTCTCCATGTTAAAGGGGGCTTCCAGATTCATATAAGCCCTCTGCCCGCAGACCCCCACAACCACTGGGCAAGGGTTGAGGCCCCAAAGCATCCCCATGTTGAAGGCATGTGGCCTGGTATGGTTCAGGAGGGGGGCGCTCTCTCGCTTCCCTTTTCCTGTGGCCTGCCATGTTGCATGCTTGGATGGAAGGGTCTGGTATGGATTTTGGGGGGACCCCTATGCCTTATTTTATTTTAGCACAGGGTTCCCCTTAATATCCATACCAGACCTGAAAGGCCTGGTATGGATTTTAGGGGGACCCCTACGCCATTCTTTTTTTTTTTTAATGGCGCAGGGTTCCCCTTAATAACCATACCAGACTTGAAGGGCCTGGTATGGATTTTGGGGGACCCCCATGCATTTAAAAAAAAATTTTGGTGAGAGGTTCCCCTTAATATTCATACCAGACCCAAAGAGCTTGGTGATGGACTGGGGGGAATTCATGCCATTTTTATTTCAATGATATTTATCTATATTACGGGGATCTGACAACACATTACACCCGCAAGCAGATTTAAATTATATTTTTTCCTTCAGAAATGTCATTTTGCTGTGGTATTGTTCTAAACATCGGAAAGATGTGCTACTTTACAGGCTTACTAAGGACACCCCCAGACACGATATTTAAAGGAATATTTAATTTTTATTGTTTCACTTTAAGCATTATAAAAATCACTGTTCCTTAAAAAACTATTGTTTTCGCATTGATACATGTCCACTTGGGCAGGACCCGGGTCCCCATACACTTTTTATGACAATAACTTGCATATAAGACCTTTAAAATCAGCACTTTTGGCACTTTTGGTTTTTCATGTTAGTGTCCCAAAGACTTTAACGTGTTTGGTGGCATTTGAATTTGCCACAAACACCGTATAATGTTTGCTGTATTCGGTGAACAGGTGAACATCTGATGTTTGAGTCGAATTTACATTCGACTTAAACATCGGGCTCATCCCCAATGTTGTGGTTATCAGTCATTATCTTAAAGGAGGCTGGGGTTTATCTGTACTGGGATTCAGGGTGTTTTACTAAGTGCAGCCAGTTAAACTATGGCCAGATGGGCAAATGGATTGCAAATCTCAATATTTCAAAGCCAATCTGCTAGCTAGATTTGAGATACATAGTCATACATGGCAAAAAACCCACTTTGAGCCAGGGATGGCACCAGGGTTGAGCTTAGGTTTGGTGCAAGGTTTGGTCTAAATCAATGATTGGCTGAACCAGGAAGGCAGCTGTCAGCTTTGGGCCAGTCAGACTTCTTCCAGCTATACATACACAAACGGGCTTAATATCAGTGATGTCATGGGCATCCCAACCCCTTTGTGTATATACATGCCAAGAGTATCCCTGCTCCTGCAGGGGGAATTCCTGCCTGTAGCTGTTTGGCCTGGCAATGACAGTTTACTTCTGGGTTTGGTCAATATCCCTAGATGCCACCAATCAGAAATGTAAGGAGTTAAGATCATTTAAGATGCAAGAGTATTTTATGTAATAACGAGCTTAGAATTTTTTTTTTTTTTTATTATAATGAAAATATTTCAGTCACTTTTTTGTTAACAAATGAAAGCACTTTACATCAACCAACATATTATTTAGGTTTCCAAGCATAGGATTGCTGGTTACTCAAGTAATATAATAAATAAGATCCATCCTACCTGTACTGTTGGTTTTGACTGGAATGTTTTTTGAAGACGTATTGTCTGATTTTCATATTTCACAATGATGTCACGTGGACATGATACTCCGTCTTTAGCACCACAGTCATAATTATCAATGTATACACCAAAGGTACTAATCTTCTTTATAATTTCTTCCACTAGAGTATAAGTGCAGGTGCCTTGAAAGTCATAGAAAGTTCCATCAAATGTATAAAAATGGGGGTCACCCCAACCAAAGCAAGAACCTACAAAATAAAAATTTGCAGTTATAGAAAGGAAACCCATTTTAGATGTTATTATCGGTCTGGAATTCATTCAGTTTTGTGTAATGTCCCAACTAATAAATTCAATCACAGCTGAACTCCAGTCAAGCAGGTAAATGCTCAGCTAAAATGCATTTGTCATCTTCTTCAGCCTGCAATGCAGGAACACCTAACAACAGACTGCATAACCAAGTCCTTGACCTTCAATGTGTTGTAAATTTACCTTATTCCACACTGCAATAGCTGCATGATTTGGTCAATGACACAACCTCAGTATACTGGTTTTGTATAAAAGGACGAGCAGCACATCATTGGCTCATAATTTATGATTCCTCTCAGCATATTCCCTGTTAATGTACATACTCTGCAGAAGAACACCATTGTCATCTAGTACAGTACTTCAGTGTATATTGTTTAGTCTGAAAGTTATAGAGTCTACAAACTATGGTATATATATTAAAATTCATCAGGATGCTAGTATGGAGTATGGCGATGATTAGAATGATGGTATGGGACAGGACATTGGTATGGCATATGGCGGTGATCAGGATGCTTGTATGGGTTATAGCGATGATCGTGATGCTGATATGGGGTATGGCGGTGATCAGAATGCTGGTATGAGGTATAGCAGCGATCAGGATATTGGTATGGCATGCTCAGTATGCTGGTATGGGGTATGGCGGTGATCAGAATGCTGGTATGAGGTAACACTGGGGCAAGCTGGCACTGTAGTTTGTGAGTGTACATGCAGTGTGAAAAGCTGCTGTACACTCATAGGCTGCAGCAACAGTTTTCTCTGCTCTCAGAAAGAGAGCAGCGAGAACTGATGCTTACTTTCAGTTTGCATTGTTTACTATGTGATTGCTGTGATTGGACACAGCAATCACATAGTACAAGACCAGCGGTATTGTGTCTGGGACGCACACCGATGAGCTCCCAGTGTGGAGGGCAGATCCCACCCTACACTAATGTCTCAACTTTTAGCTCCAATTAAGTGGGGGAGGTGCTCTACCTCTCCTGTCCATGCTCTGGTCTTTCCCCTCCACTGCTTCCTCCAGCACCTCCTCCACCCCATCCTTGCCCTACAATTGAATCCACTAGCAGGAACGGTGTACAGCAAGAGATGGGTAAATATAAAATATATAAAAAAGGTAGGTGAATTTAAGAGTGATAAATGCTATATTGTGACATGGGGAACATTAGATCTGGTCCTTACATATGATGACGGTTTGCTGGATGCAGGAGATGCACCCTGTCGCTAGTGCAGGGACATAGCCTCCTGTCTATGAGAGTAAAGATATGCCTAGATGGTCGACAGCATGATTTAATATGTGGTATGTTTTGATGGATGGACATGGTAGGCGGCTCCCATCAGGATGGGTGTGGCAGGCCCTGGTGGGCATTCACCCAGACATGTGAATGTGGCTTTATATAGAGGGAATGTAGAGAAAGTCAGTCTGCTATTGCTATGGCTCTGATAAAGAGGGTCCTCCCTCGTAACGCTTAAGCCATTGCAATCTGGTTCCTAACATCCGGTCAAGGTTGCAGGTGTCTATTAGATATGGAAATATACTAATGATAGGGGCGCTAGTGCAGATGTAAATATCAAAAAAATGTGAAGAAAAGTGACAATCATAAAACATCTAAAATAATCCACACCATATCACAAAGCTGCAATAAACAACAAATAATGCAAGCAAAGTAAATAAAGTCCCACGTTCGGGTAATAGAACTCCAAAGTCCAAAAACAAATGTGATTTTTTCAGTGAAAAACTCCTTCTGAATCCATAAATCGGAAAAAGTTGAAATCTTCTATAACGTGATAAAACGTCCCTTCACCAAACAACTTATGGATAAGGAAAAACAACACCCCACTTTTAAAGATAAAGGTGTCTTCTTACCAGATGCTGTTGACTACTTTAATTAAAAAGATAGTCAAATAGGCTTATGCAGGTTGATTCCCTGCTGACATGGAATGTGATGGACCTCATATGGACAGAAGCTTCCTCCTCATAGGCTCAGATAGGACATAAAAAAGCCAAACAAAATTCCATAGCATAATACCGTTTAATCATAAAATCAATTTAAAAACATAAGGCCAAGTGGCTGCTTACATGTGTAGGTGCCCAACCTGGCACTGGGGCTGCTTGCTTAAAACAAAAATTTCGTAATGGATACGTAGTTCCTCGTGGTGCAAGGCGTGCGTTCCACCGAAGGGCAGCCGATGACCAAGGACGACCGGAACTAGACGTAAACGAACGTGACTGGATACCGCCTCGACGTACGTTTCGTTTGACACGTCATCAGGAAGCGTTCCTGATGACGTGTCAAACGAAACGTACGTCGAGGCGGTATCCAGTCACGTTCGTTTACGTCTAGTTCCGGTCGTCCTTGGTCATCGGCTGCCCTTCGGTGGAACGCACGCCTTGCACCACGAGGAACTACGTATCCATTACGAAATTTTTGTTTTAAGCAAGCAGCCCCAGTGCCAGGTTGGGCACCTACACATGTAAGCAGCCACTTGGCCTTATGTTTTTAAATTGATTTTATGATTAAACGGTATTATGCTATGGAATTTTGTTTGGCTTTTTTATGTCCTATCTGAGCCTATGAGGAGGAAGCTTCTGTCCATATGAGGTCCATCACATTCCATGTCAGCAGGGAATCAACCTGCATAAGCCTATTTGACTATCTTTTTAATTAAAGTAGTCAACAGCATCTGGTAAGAAGACATCTTTATCTTTAAAAGTGGGGTGTTGTTTTTCCTTATCCATAAGTTGTTTGGTGAAGGGACGTTTTATCACGTTATAGAAGATTTCAACTTTTTCCGATTTATGGATTCAGAAGGAGTTTTTCACTGAAAAAATCACATTTGTTTTTGGACTTTGGAGTTCTATTACCCGAACGTGGGACTTTATTTACTTTGCTTGCATTATTTGTTGTTTATTGCAGCTTTGTGATATGGTGTGGATTATTTTAGATGTTTTATGATTGTCACTTTTCTTCACATTTTTTTGATATTTACATCTGCACTAGCGCCCCTATCATTAGTATATTTCCAGTATGACAAGTTTTTCCTTGTTTTTTTAGGGAGCAGCTATTAGTTATTTTATTTTTCACTGATTATTGATCAAATCCGATTATTTTTAGTGGCGCGGAGTTTAATAATCGCTGTTTATCAGCTATTTTGTTCACGTCTATTAGATATGGTTCAGAATTTTTGGAGCAATGTTAAGCCTTTTTTAAATGTTTATTTGTGGGTATTTTTGTTTTGTTTTTATTATTTAAATACATTTTATCTTTGGTAATGCACAAGTTCGGTGCACCCTTCCTGTTTTTCTGCATGAAAACAGATACCATCTTTGTCAGCTACCAGCATTTTTTAATTCTATCTAAAAAGATATAAGTAAAAGAGTGTTGTTAGCTGACATATAGCACTCTCTTGACTCTGAGAAATTGGCCAGGGCAGTTTTAAGCCCAATTTCTTACAGTCCAGTGGATAAAAAAAAAATTTTACTTCTAAAGTTACCCTGTAACATCAGAGCCCCCCTTTACCATCAGAGTCCTCCATTACCATCAGTGTACTCTCATCAGTGCCCATTAGAGCAGTTTCATCAGTGCAACTTTATCAGTGCCCATCAATGCAGCCTCATCAGTGCAGTCAGTTTCATCAGTGTAGTCTCAGCGGTGCAGCCTTATCAGTGTAGCCTCATTAGTGCAGACTCATCAGTTAAGTCTCATCAGTGCAGCCTCATCAGTACAGTCTCATTGGTGCAGTCAGTCTCATCAGTGCAGTCTCATTGGTGCAGTCAGTCTCATAAGTGCAGTCTCATTAGTGCATCCTCATCAGTTCAGCCTCATCAGTGCAGTCAGTCTCATCAGTGCAGCATCATCAGTGCACTCTCATCAGCGCAGCCTCATTAGTGCATTCAGTCTTATCAGTGCAGTCTCATCAGTGCGGAGAAGAAAAAGTCCCTCTATGTTACAGCCATCCATACTTTCTATAGGTCAAACAGCAATAGCTACTGATATTATGCAGATAGAGAATACTTACATTGACACTCCCAGTGCTGGCAGCATTGATCATCATCGGTTACAGATATTGGTGGTAAACCGTTAACACATGTGATTGGAGGTTGAGGTTTACACTTAGTGCTCGTAATATTTACTGAGGTGCCTCCTAAACATCTAGCCACCGTGCAGTTGTCTATTTTCCAGGTTTCATTATACTGAAGAAATCAAAGAGTTCAGAATTGTTAATATATCACTGAGCCTAGATAAGAAACTCACTAAACCTAAAAACAAAAATGTAATTTATATACATTCTGTAAAGGCACTACTACATATAAATGTTCTTTTACCTGTAAATTAAATTGAGATATTTGAAGTTGATGTGGAATCTTTGCATAGCTTCATAAGAATATATTTTTTTAGCTATAGTAACCCTTTAACAAATGTACTAAATTTGTAAACGTTTCCACTTTTATTCCGTTATACTCAGGAAATAGAAAACGTTGCACATAAATATTTTATATTTTGACAGGCAGCCAGCATATGGAGTCCATGGATCCTCCACAGAGATCAATATCTCAAGGTTCAATGCATGGCAGCTTGCCTGGGCCCTTTTGCATGCATGAAATGAAATCCTTCATAGATAAACAAACCATGTGATCATCCTTTTGTGTGTTTACAGGCCTTTGCTTATCAAAAAGTCATGTAAATAGCATGTTATTTATTACCTGTTGATCAAATGACTTTGCAGATGAACAGGAGACAGGGGGACAGGGAGGCGACCAGGATGTATTGTTAGACTGCAGTAGAAAACCCAAGTAACCATCCTGGCTATAGTGACTGATAATGCTGTATATACTTAAAGTGGTTGTAAACCCTCACAGACCACTTTTATCTACAGGTAAACCTAGATTAAGTCTTACCTGTAGGTGCAAGAAATATCTCCTAAACCTACACGGTTTAGGAGATATTTGCAAAAGACAGGCACCGCTGTCTATAGCGCATGCGCCGTAGACAGCAACACCCAGGCGCACTGAGCATGCTGTTAGTGGCGGCTCCCATGCACATGTGCGGGAGTGATGCCATCGCGGCTCTGGCCAGTCACTGCGTCGGAAGTCACTCCGGAATAGATGGCGGTGTCGGAGGAGGACAATGAGAGACGCTTTGGGGGCTTTCATCTCAGGTAAGTTATTTATAAAGAGCTAGTATGCTATGCATACTAGCTCATTATGCCTTTGCCTTGCAGGGTCTATTTTTTTTTTTTGGGCTTTACTTCCTCTTTAAGGACTAGATGGAGAGAAATACAAATGATTTTACCGAAAAACTTGTGTGTATTTTAATTGTTTGTTTAGCTATTTGCCTAGAACAACTTTGCAATTTTTTATTGAATGTTTTTATATTACAAATAGTCAAAACAAACAATATATTGTAACAAAATCCCATAACTTTAGAAGGATTGCAATTAAGCTAGAACAATAGTGATAGGATAACATTGCATATATGATGCAGCCTGAAAATAGTAATAAAGCAGCATTTGTTTAAAGTGATTGTAAAGTCTTGTTAATAAACATAAAAATAAAAAATAAATAACAAACATGTTATAATTACCTGCTCTATGCAGTGGTTTTGCAAAGAGAAGCCCAAATCCTCCACTTCTCAGTCCCCTTTTCGGTGCTCCTGGCCCCTCCCTCCTGCAGAGTGCCCCCACAGTAAGGAGCTTGCTATGGGGGCACCCAAGCCGAGCCACAGCTCCCTGTATCCATTCAGACATCTCTCTTCTGATTGGCTGATTGATTTTGATTGACAGCAATGGGAACCAATCGTGCCATACTGCTGTGTCAGCCAATGAGGGGGAAGCCCTGGGCAGCTTAGACACTCCTACAACATCGCTGGATAAAGCCAGGCTCAGGTAAGTATTAGGGAGGCTGCTACACTCAGAATGTTTTTTTTTTTTTATCTTAATGCATAGTATGCATTAAGATAAAAAAAAAAAAACCCTTGTGCCTTTAGTGTATATGTACACAGGTTTGTTTAATATCGTTTTTAAGTAGTTTCTTTTCCTTGAAGGCAAAAAAATGAGTTCAGATTGCCGAAGTTTCCGATGTTTTAGACGCCAAAGGCATTTAGCCGCGTTTCGTTTACAGGCGTTTTTCATTTTTGGCTATTTTGAAAAAAAAAAAACGTTATTTTTTTCAAACACTTCTTAATGCAAACGCGGTATGTAAACGCGGCATTACAATCCATTTAAGCCTCTCTGTGAATTTGTTTTATTAAGGTTTCATCCTATCAATAGATCTATTCAGTTTCAACTTCCTTCAGCAGGGTGGCAACTCTGTTCATTCTGCAATGAAATCATTTCAGAGTTGTTACGCTTTGGACATTTAGCTTTAGATGGCTTTTAAGTAAGTGAAAAATAGGCAGTTAGAGCAAGTTTTTTTTTTTTTGGGGAAAAAGGTTTATACTATATAATTTCAAGATAATCATAGAAACTTCCCCTGGCGGTGTTATAATTTGCCCCAACTCTTGAAACTTTGACATTTACTGGACAGCTTGGTCTGCGTGTAAATATTTAGAAAAGTAAACAAAACAGTAAACAAACAGATATATATAAAAAAAAATCATATACACAATACTATCCTTACATATATTAACCACATATAGTTCAGAATACAATATTTTTCATTACAATGTGTGTTTAACCACTTGATCTATAGAAGATGTACCCCCTTCATGACCAGGCCATGTTTTGCTATGCAGCACTGCGTTACTTAAACTGACAATTTTCCCGCAAATAGAGCTTTCCTTTGGGTTTTTTATTTTTTGGGCGATATAAACAAAAAAAACCAACAATTTTGCAAAAAAAAAAAAAATAATGTTTTTTTTTTTTACTTTCTGCTATAAAACATACAATAAGAAAAATGGAAAAATCTAATTTCTTCATAAATTTAGGCCAGTATGTATTCTACTACATATTTTTGATTTAGAAAAAAAATCCCAATAAGCAAATAATTGATTGGTTTATGCAAAAGTTAAAGTGTCTACAAGCTATAGTATATATACTGGAATTTTTATTTATTTATAGCGGGACTGTGACAATCTGACACTGACACTTATGACACTTTGTGGGAACCAGTGACACTAATACTGTGATCAGTGCTAAAAATATTCAATGATGAGTGTTTTTGGTGCTTTCACTGAGAAATGTGCTGGTTTTATTCCCTGCTATGCTTTGCAGGGAAACAAAATCCAGTACATCCCCGCTGACAGGACAGAGTGCTGCCTTGTTTACAAAGGAAGAGCTCCATTCTGTCTGTCTCCTTGCTGACCAGCTGGTGCTGGTGGTCATCCATTGACGGGTACTTGCTGATAGACTTCTGCGGCATCCAGAAGAGCAGAATCATCAAAAAAAAAATGTTATACTTACCTGCTCTGTGCAATGGTTTTGCACAGAGCAGCTCCGATCCTTCTTCTCTTAGTTCCTAGACCCTCCCCTCCTCTCAGTGCCTCCAAAGCAAGCCACTTGCTAAAGGCGCACTGGTATGTGCTCGCTACAGAGCCCTGTTCAATCACACCCATAATTTCTCCTGACCAACTGTGATTGAAAGCAGCAGGAGGCAATGGCTCCCGCAGCTGTGTCTCAGCCAATGAGGTGTCAGAGTGCTGGGAGAGCCGAGGCTCCCATGAACAGCGCTTGTTCGAGAGGGGGCTCAGATAAGTATTAGAGGGGCTACACAGAGGTTTTTTCCTTTATGCATGGAATGCATGAAGGTAAAATACCTTCAGCCTTTACAACCACATTAAGTGATATTATCTTACATACATTTACTTTAGTGTTTGCAATTACAATATCATTTATGGAGGGATTACCTACCTTACGAGGGGGTACAAGCAAACAATCAGGTGGAGGTGAGAGGAATGTAGAACTTGAAACAGTGCTATGTGTCGATTGTTTTGTAGTACTGCTTGTTTCTGATGTGGGAGTAGTAGTTGAGGCTGCCGATGTACTTGCAGTAGATGTTGGAGTTGTGGTGGTTGGTGGTTCACAATCCCAGCTCTGCGATGTTACGGTACATGTTTCGCTGCAAACTATTCTATAGCATAATTTCCCGAATGCGCCACTTTTAATGTCACCTGCAGATGAAAACAAACAATTGCAATTTATTTAATTTACATATCCATCCTTCTCTATGTCATATTAATTACACCCACATTCAAATAGTTTAGAAACTAGCAGTATACAAAAAATTCAAAACATTTGAAAGCCCACCTAGGGGAGAACAAATTCAAGCCACTGTGGAGGTTTGCTTGATGTCATTTATGGAAATGTTTTCTCGAATTAACACATTTTTAACAGAAATTCTTTTCATTCCATAGCCGAATGTTAAAAGCAAACACAATTATAAAGTATTTTTAAAAGACAGGAAGTGTCAAAGCTTTTCCTGTTAGAATTGTTTGAGATTTGACCATGTCAGGAATGTTTTGTAGGCTACTGGAGTTAGGTATAGGTACCTCAATATGTGGCAGTTTGCCTATTTGCTGTGACAGGGTAATTTTTAATGCCTCGATATGCCATGTTTCCATAGGCAGATTGCTGTTCTCCCTCTGTGCTGGATAATCAGAGGGTGCCGGCGGACATCGAGTCCGTGGTACCCGCAGATCAGCTCCCACTGTGTACAATTACAGCAGGTCGCCTGCGACGCGTATGCATGCCCTCCAGACCCAGAGGTCACATACTAGGTATGTGATCCGGTGCAGCAGTGCCACCTTGCTGCCGTGTCATATGGTCGGCAAGTGGTTAAAATTCCTTATATATGCTATGAAGCAAAGCATAGCCTGGTCTCTTATTTTCCATCATTAGACTCTCTATATACAGTCAGAATGCCACCAGGAATATTTGGGGCATGCTTTTGCTTCAGAATTTTTCCATATGTGAACGAGCATTTTAATGTGATTGTAAAACATGCATAGTTACCTTCTGGATAAGTTACTCCATTGTAAGAACACACACAAGGTGTAGCAGATGTAGTTGTGCTCTCTGGTGTAGTAGTATTTACAAAGGTAATGGTTGCTGAAGTGGTAGTAGGTCCTTTTGTTAAAAACAAGAAGAAAAGTCATGTAAGTCTAGTCTAACATAGTGATATCTTCAGCTTTTACAAGGAAATAATAATAAGGTCAATGCATTTTGCAGACAAAAATATATAAGACTCAAAAATATATAATATGATGCTAATGTATTCAGTGAATATAGTCTTAAAGTGTATATCCAGCCAAACTATTTTGGCTGTAACCCTTATCACCCATTGAAATCAATACACATGTGCATATAGTATCAGTCCCTTCATTAAAGCAGCCAAGAATACTTTTCATATCAAAGGCTGTTGAGAAAGTTTAGATGTGACTAAATGTGTTGGGGGGTAAGCTTGTTGACCTCACCGCAGCCTTGTTTTCTGTGTGGATGGAGTTAGGGAGGGGAGTAAGAAAGTCTGGGAGCATTATACTGGTGCTAGTTAGCACAATAGTGATTGCATTTGATCTTTTTTTACTTTATTTAAAGAAAATAAAGTTATTGGTATCTCTAATGCCCCATACACACGATCGGACATTCCGACCACAAAATCCATCTGATTTTTTCCGATGGATTTTGGCTGAAACTTGTCTTGCATACACACTGTCGCACAACGTTGTCGTAAAATCAGATCGTTTGGAACGAGGTGACGTACAAAACATACAATCTGACTACGTAGAGGCCAGAAGACAATAGCTTTTGTCTCCAATTTTTTTCTGAGCATGCGTGGCACTTTGTGCGTCGGAATTCTCTACACGCGATCGGAAAAACTCAGATCGTATTTTGTTGTCGGAAAATGTTAGATCCAGCTCTCAAACTTTTTCCGTTGGAAATTCCAACGGAAAAAGTCCGATATAGCCCACACATGATCGGATTTTGATGGCATACTCCAACTGATCTATGGGCATCGTGTACCTCTTTTCTTGAAAGATGTTCAGTTCCTCTCATAAAAGTGCATTTATCTATCTGTTATATGCAGGAAGTTTGGAGTTTAGTCTTTATTGGCTAACTTCAATTTTTAAAGATTCAAGATTTCAGGATAGCTTAGATTCCTCCCTCAGGCTTTATACATTTTTGAAAAATGGTTCAGAAACCTGCATGGTTATACACAAATTTACAAGGAGGAGCAAGGACATTCACATTTTTATTTAAATATACTATGTATGTATGTATATATGTATGTATATATCTTTCTGGCAGCGCAGCAGTGTTTTCACAGAATTAACGTTTAATGCTTGTAAACGCATGCATTTAGGTTCATCAAGTGCTTGGATGTTACCTTTCATTTGCCTAGAATAATAATTGATGTTGTGCATTCAAATGAATTAGCGCTCCAGGGCTAAATTCGTCTAGTGCTAATGCACATTTAGGTGCTATTTTTCCACCAAAACACTGCTGCTTCTGAAGGCACTGACAGTGTTTTTTTTTTTTTTCTGCCTCTAAACTCTGTGAAATGTGTGCATGGACACATATGCTAACATAGAGGGGCATTTAGAGGCAGAAAAAAAATAAAACACCAGATGCCCCTAGGAGTAACATTAAAAACTTCCAGTGTGCTTGAGGCCTTTAGTAGTAAAGAATATTGTAAGATATAATAGATAAGAGTTTAGAGGTGTTTTTGGGGTATAACTCACAGATAAGGATTTCAGGCAGAGATCTAACCTCAAATGACTGTCTTTTTTTAAGTGTCAACAGAAGCAAATGCAGCTATTGTTCTTTTGAGTTGTCCATCATTTTTGGTTGGAAAAAAAAATGGCTTTTTGCTTTTAGAGATCTGAAAATGAATTAAAATCAAAGTGGTGCATAAAACTAGATCCATGATTTAGAACCTTGGTTCACAGTTTGGAGTTCGTGTATAAACTTTACAATCTCATTGCAGCCCCTCTTTTCACGATATGAAGCACCCGACTAGTGTGAAACATGTTAGTTTGTATCTGTAGTTCACCTTTGTATCCGGTATTTGAATAAAGAAATTGAATAGGAGTGTGGCCCTCCAGCCTTCTTTTTTTCTAAGCACTTGTTTGCATACAGGGCTCGCACCCTCCTCCTGGGATAGAGGCTTCTGGAGCAGCAGGGTAAGAGGAATAGCCTTAGCCCCTGTACACACGGTCGGAGATTTCAACAACCAAATCCGTCGGATTTTGTCCGTCGGATTTTGTCCGTCGGATTTTGTCCGTCGGATCTTGTCCGAAAAATCCGATCTTTCAGAACGTGATGACGTAATTTCGTTACGATGGGACTACATTCAGGCTAATAGCCAATAGCTTTGATGTAGGAATTTGATCTGAGCATGTGTGGCACTTTGTCCGATCAAAATTCTCTACACATGATCGGAGTATGTCCGATCGAACCAGTTGGTCGGGAAATATTTCCAACAAGTTGGAAAATTGGGTCCGACGGAATCAGTCCGATGCATACCACACACAGTCGGATTATCCGACAACACGGTCCGGTAGGACACATTCCGACGGATTATCCGATCGTGTGTACAAGGCTTAAGAGTGATGTGCATGTACATATATGAAGTTCCCTTTTACTACTATAAATTTAGATCATTTATGTTGTGGTCTCTGCTTCAGAAATGTGTTGCAACTGTTTTGTTATTGTATTTGTGAATCTTAGATAGGTTCATTTGTTGGTGAAGGGCATGAGTTATCTCCTCAACATAGAGTCCTGCAGGACATTTTGCACACAATCATGTATAACCCATATGAGAATCTGCAGCAAAAGTTACCATGTCATCCTGGTGTGGCTATCCTATTGTAGCAAGTAAATGAATAAACCTCCCACTAATGTTATTACTAGGCTGCAGCTAGGGGGAGCTTTAATGATTTGTAGTGTGACTTCAGGAGACTATACCAACAAGCTCACATTAAACTCAGAATGCAAGTGAACCACATGTGTTTTCTGTTCTCCTCTTTAAATACAGATCTCACAGGCTTCATCTTTATCATACCTCATTCTCAGATCACTGATGATCTTGCAACACTATCAGTGCTATGAATATATCTTCATGCAGGGAGATATTCAATTTGGGGTGGGGCTGTTTAGGGAACTTCTGACAATAAGCTGTCTTTGTGTAGTTGTTGATATGATACTAGTAGCAGTTCTGGGAATATTTCTCAAGGTTTCCCATCTTCATGCGGCAAAGACTCGCGCTCATTTGCAATTGATCTTAGAACTTAGAGCATGGGTTGTACTGTATATGACTGGAAGAACCCAATTCTCCTCTTCTGTCTTTTTATAGTGGTAAAGACTGGCTCTGGGCAATATTTGCTGTTTTCCTGATTTTTGTGTTTATTAATTTATAACACTGTTTTATTAAATCTCTTTGTCTTGAGGTGTTCCAGTTAGTAATTTCTGTCTGTGGTGTGCAAGAAGACATGATTGCACCTTATTGCTTGTCTGATTGAGATATGTGGAAGAGTCTGTGGGTGTTCTGTAGATTGATGTTCCTTTTAATAAATTTTGCAGTGTCTAGGAAATTAATTACTGTTTGTAAGTGGTTTGATTTAATTTTACTTTGACTTTGAGACAACTTTTGGTGTGATTTTGATCCGACTTTACATTCTATGGATTAAAGTCGCACCAAAGTAGTGCAGACACCTTTTCAAAGTCAATGCAACTTTCAGTTGCACCGATTTAAATGGGTGCCATTGAAAAGAATAGTCCAAAGTTGTATGACAAATCGCACAAATGTGTATGGAGAATTTTTGTGTGGTGGAAGTTGTTGAATTCCTGTGAAATTGGTAAGGATCATCTTCCCTTGCTTTCCAGCTAATCAAAGTACCAGCAATGAAGTGAAAGTAGGCCATGAATTTTGTTTGGTATGTGGCTAGGTACACCTCTATTTAAGCCATAAAAGGGTTTATGTGTTGGGGTAGAGGTTTTGATCAAAGGGAAAGTAGTTTTAGGTCAGAATAAATGTTTTAAACTGGGTAATTGGATTATTAGACTGTTGCAAGTTCTTGTTCAATATTTGTATTGCAGCTAATCAGAAAGAACAATAAGAAAAATTAACAATATCTGCCTATAGTAGGATCTAGTAAATCATTTCATGAAAAAAGTATGAATAGAGCAACAATAGCCATCATATGTGAATAATGTAAGTAATTCTAGATCTTGAATGTAAAGAACAGCGTATTGTCAAGTGCCCCCGGACACCTCATCTGGGAGCAAACTGTGCCGGGTGGGAAGACAACATGACCAACTGTTAATTTCCTTTTGTTCAAAAACATTTTAAAGAGAAAAACAATAGGTTAGACTGTTCCAATTTCTTAATACAACGCAGTCAGGCTGCAATACCATCATCATGCGGAATGTTGGTATATAAAAACTCCCTATCCATGGCGGTTAGAGTGGCTCCTTCAAGTATGGGGCCAATGGCAGTGAGTTTATTTAGGAGATCAGTTGTGTCTTAAATTTAGCTAGGTGTTTTATACAGACCAAGTGTTTTAGGATATTTTCCACCCAGCCCGAGATATATTCAGTGAGCATAACAATACCTGGGGTTTTAGGTCTGCCTGGGTAAAGGGTATCTCTTAAACTCCAAACCTTCTGCATTAATCGGTGGCTAACATGGTTAGTTATATGAATGACCCTTCAATAAATATTTCCTTATGTTCTCAATGCTATTAAACTACTCAAAGTGTAGTAAAACTAGATCATTTTCATTTTATCTCAAATCATTACGAAAATGACCGTTCTGGTGTTCTGGTGTTCGGGCTGTTGTTGTAGGTGCGATAATTATAACATGCTCTTCTGTATGAATAAATAAGATATATTATCATTATTAACAAGAAAACACAGTGGGGGAGAAGACCCTGGAGCAGGTGTGGATAGTAATCAATCAGCTTCTAACGTCAGCTTGTCAGCCCTTGTTCTCACTGCCGCAGCTTCAAAGCCACGCAACTTTCGCTCCGACATGCCTGCAAAGCTTCATTGTGGCTTGCATAGGACTACTTTAATGGAAGTCAATGCAAATTGTATTGAAGTTGCACCAAAAGTAGTGCAGGAACCTCTTCTAAGTTTGAGCGATTTGAGTGGCACCGATTAGAATAGTTCTACTGCAGTTAATGGGGCGCAACTTGTCATGTGACTTTGAACTCTCAAGTTGCATGATTAGCCAAGGTAGTGTGAGGCAGGGCTTAAGCTTTGACAGAAAGCTAGAAGCTAAACGGTTGCCATGCACAGCTTCTGATTCTTGCTGCTCCAAGTCCTAGTAAATTCCCCTCAATATATTTTTCAATTAAATGTTTTAATGTAAAAATATAAAACATATGTTTCATCCTGCATTCAAGGGAAAACTACACTCCAGGTCATTAAAATGTAAATGTTTGCATAAATAACATGCACAATACCCTATCTTCTCTTTATACACATCCATGCTATCCGATACAATTATAAATAAATGCTTGAAATTGGAAAAGGAAAATAGGCACTATACTTACTGCAGAGAAATGGGTTGATGTTAGAAAATGCTTCAAAATGTGCATGTAACCTTATAGTATCAGGAATGTATAGTTTTACTTTGGTGGTACCTCACCCCATTTAGAATAGTGAAATCCCTTCCCTCACCTATCCCAGCTTGTTTCGGAAGATGTGTGGCAAACATATACATATCAGATGGGCCTTTCCTAAAATGTATGCTCTGGATCTGTGTTTATCACTTGATCAGGAGAATAAGGAATTTAAACCTGTGTAAAGATCTTTGGGAAGACCTCTTGCCCATGTCCTCACTTTGAAAGACTATGTTTACTTTTAAAGCAGTTGTAAACCAAGGGAAAAAGAAAAAACCCCACAAGACAAAGGCATAATGTACTAGTGTGCATCGCATAGTAGCAAATTATAAAATACTAACCTTGGAGTGAAGCCCTCTCAGTGGCGCCCGGTCACCTCTGCGAGAAATTACATCTTATCCCGTCCTTTCTTCTGGGATTGCTGGCTCTGGTGCTGTGAGTGGCTGGAGCCAGGTTGATGTCACTCCCACGCATGTGTGCAAAAGCCCTTGGTTTTGGCAAGAAGCTCTGAAGCTTCGGCACGGTAAGCCAGACCTTCAGAGCGCATGCGCCGCTGACGTCAGTGACTGCATGCAGGGTGAATATCTCCTAAACCGTACAGGTTTAGGAGAGATTCATTTTTTCTACAGGTAAGCCTTACTACAGGCTGACCTGTAGGTACAAAATCACAAAACGGGGTTTACGACCACTTTATGATAGAAAATATAATAATATAAAACTGTATGCAGGGCACTGGACAAACCACTAGGGACAAAGGGGATGTGTAACTATTTGATACAGTACTGTAATCTGTAAGATTACAGTATACTGTATCTATACTTTGTATTGAACTTTTTGAATTTGGTGCCGAACTCCATCCCCGTGCATCGCAACGCTCGCAGGGAACGGAGCTGGCACTGTGACAGATTGAGCGGAGGATGGCTCGAAGATCACAGTGGGGGGGAATCAGTGGATCCTGGGGACAAGGTAAGTAAACCCCTCCATGGATCCAGCGATGTGGTCCCGAGTCTGGCTCTGGAATACCGCTTATGGTATTTTTAATCTTACCCCAAGCCAGACTCGGGAATACTGCCAGGGAGGCTATGTACTTTTTTGCAGTGCCAGTAAATAATTGGTGATGTTTGTAAATTTTGGCATCCTGCCAGTAAATTTCACTTCAGGAGGTTGGCAACTTGGCAACACTGCCATGGAGTACACCAGCTTCAGTATCCCCGCACTGGTCCTTACTATTATGGAGTACGTATGCTGATACACACCTTTATTGCATATCCATTGCAAGAGAAAGATTAAAGTAACTGGAAAAGTTTAGTAAACACACACCAAACTAAATTCCTGATACGCACAGTTATACAAATACATTGTAAAGACAAACTTTTTAATGGCTTTTCATTTTCTCAGCACTTCTATGAACAAATAGCAAACACTGCACTTACTTGTTGTAGATGAAGTCGGAGTTGTCGTCTGGGTCACTGTGGTGGTTGATGGCGTAGTTGTAAGTGTTGTTGAAGTAAATGGAGTTGTAGGACTTGTTACTTCTGAAGTAGTTGGGAATTCTGTGCTAGTTGTAGTCTCAGTTACTGTGGTGGTTGATGGCGTAGTTGTAAGTGTTGTTGAAGTAAATGGAGTTGTAGAACTTGTTACTTCTGAAGTAGTTGGGAATTCTGTGCTAGTTGTAGTCTCAGTTACTGTGATGGTTGATGGCGTAGTTGTAAGTGTTGTTGAGGTAAATGGAGTTGTAGGAGTTGTTACTTCTAAAGTAGTTGTCAATTCTGTGCTAGTTGTAGTCTCAGTTACTGTGGTGGTTGATGGTGTAGTTGTAAGTGTTGTTGAAGTAAATGGAGTTGTAGGAGTTGTTACTTCTGAAGTAGTTGTCAATTCTGTGCTAGTTGTAGTCTCAGTTACTGTGGTGGTTGATGGTGTAGTTGTAAGTGTTGTTGAAGTAAATGGGGTTGTAGGAGTTGTTACTTCTGAAGTAGTTGGGAATTCTGTGCTAGTTGTAGTCTCAGTTACTGTGGTGGTTGATGGTGTAATTGTAAGTGTTGTTGAGGTAAATGGAGTTGTAGGACTTGTTACTTCTAAAGTAGTTGTCAATTCTGTGCTAGTTGTAGTCTCAGTTACTGTGGTGGTTGATGGCGTAGTTGTAAGTGTTGTTGAAGTAGATGGAGTTGTAAGACTTGTTACTTCTGAAGTAGTTGTCAATTCTGTGCTAGTTATAGTCTCAGTCACTGTGGTGGTTGATGGCATAGTTGTAAGTGTTGTTGAGGTAAATGGAGTTGTGCAAATTGTAGGCACTGTGCAACAGAATACTTTAATTTCAAAGTTGATACATGGAAAAACAGGATGGTTTTTGTAACACTCAAGCCCATAGGAGACATCACAGGTCACGTTCTGTCGCAGCTCTTCCAGGGCTGTATCTGGGGTTTCCTTTGATCTGCAGGAAATGCCTTGTGGTTTCTCACAAATGTGAAATGCAGCTTCCCTGATGTTCTTATAGGTCTCAAAATCCCCCCAATTGGTAGTAGAATTAGGATAACTCACATCAAACCAAGGTGACCACGAGCAGACTGGAGCACAGGAAGGTGCTGAAACACAAATCACGATTCCATTATTACAAAGGTGTTTTTGCATAACTGAATTTTGGAAATAGTAAATAGTTGTTAGAAGCTGATTGGCTACCATACACAGCTGCACCAAATTCTGAGTGCTCCAGTTCTAGTAAATCTCCCCTATTGGAGAGGTGGACAGGCCTACATCCTGAATACTATATGAATGGTGTAGGTGGAAGAGGGTGAGTCACTGCTCTGACCCTTTTCCTTGGAGTATGTGAATGTGAAATTGAAATATCTGTAAACAACATATTTCTTGATTTCAAAGAAGGTAACCTGAATAAAACTATGAAAATGATCACAGGTGTCCAAATACTGGCTTGAATGAAACAAGTGAAATATTACCCCCCTAAATAAAAACATAAAAACTAGAACTGGCTATGAACCAACAGTGCTCATAGCTTCTGCCAATTTTATAGTAAAATAATAGATTATTTCCTCCTAGAATGTGACAAGAATAAGTCCCATGGGAGAGTAATAATAAAGATGTATGATGAGGACAGACAGTGATAAATGTGTACATAGCACCAAATTCAACTACTTACCACATGAGACATTTAACTCTTGGTTAGATATCAACTGAAAAAATAAGCCGTGTCTACCCTTAACACTCGTAGGGGGAGATTTACTAAAACTGGAGAGTGCAAAATCTGGTGCAGTTCTGCATAGAAACCAATTAGCTTCCAGATTTCACTATCAAAGCTTAAAGCGGTTGTTATCCTCAGACATGAAATCTGAACAAAGCATATCCCCCTATAATGTTTACTTGTCTCAATCCAGAGCACTAAGTGTCATTTTTGTCTGTTTCTTCATTGCTCTGCTATCAGCATGAATCAATTCTGACAAGCTTTTCTTACACCAAGAGAAAAATGGTGATAGGTCAGGGACCACCAGCAGAATGACAGCCCCAGCTCTGTTCCTGTGAGCTATGTGGAGAGGGGGTGGGGTCTCTTTCTCCCAATCAGCTTTCAGAACTCTGCTTACTGAGCTCTGCAGAGTATAATTTCAGCCCTCTGCCCACTTTTTTTCTGAACTCTCAGATAACTTTAAACATTCAGCATTTTGAATGGATGGAGAGAAAAGAAGACTGCAGATAGACATGTACAACTTATGTAGGAGGATTTTTTACATTTCTGTGTATCACCTGAGGCCAGTCACTTCACTTAGTATAAATACTTTTTTACGAATAACTGAACAAGCTGCTCCAGATTCTGAGTTCTCCAGTTGTAAAAAATCTTTTGCGCTAAGCTAGCCACAAGTCTTTTTCGTTGTCTATTTCAAGAAATGCCATAAGCCATATTTCATTTAAAGTGATAATAAGCATCATTGTTATTGTGATCTGCAGGACATTTCAAGAAGGAACCATGGAGTACACCAGCTCCAGGAACCCTGAACTGGTCCTTACTACTGTGGGGTGCATATGCTGTAATTTAGAGATATAGACCTTTATTACATAGCTATTGCAAAAGAAAGATTAAAGTAACTGGAAGAGTTTAGTAAATACACACCAAACTATCTTCCTGATACACACAGTTACAAAAATACATTGTAAAGACAACATTTTGAATGGCTTTTAATTTTCTCAACACTTCTATTAACAAATAGCAAACACTGCACTTACTTGTTGTAGAGAAAGTCGTAGTTGTCGACTGGGTCAATGTGGTGGTTGATGGCATAGTTGTAAGTGTTGTTGAGGTAAATGGAGTTGTAGGAGTTGTTACTTCTGAAGTAGTTGGGAATTCTGTGCTAGTTGTAGTCTCAGTTACTGTGGTGGTTGATGGCGTAGTTGTAAGTGTTGTTGAGGTAAATGGAGTTGTAGGAGTTGTTACTTCTGAAGTAGTTGGGAATTCTGTGCTAGTTGTAGTCTCAGTTACTGTGGTGGTTGATGGCGTAGTTGTAAGTATTGTTGAGGTAAATGGAGTTGTGCAAATTGTAGGCACTGTGCAACAGAATACTTTAATTTCAAAGTTGATACATGGAAAAACAGGATGGTTTTTGTAACACTCAAGCCCATAGGAGACATCACAGGTCACGTTCTGTCGCAGCTCTTCCAGGGCTGTATCTGGGGTTTCCTTTGATCTGCAGGAAATGCCTTGTGGTTTCTCACAAATGTGAAATCCAGCTTCCCTGATGTTCTTATAGGTCTCAAAATCCCCCCAATTGGTAGTAGAATTAGGATAACTCACATCAAACCAAGGTGACCACGAGCAGACTGGAGCACAGGAAGGTGCTGAAACACAAATTATGATTCCATTATTACAAAGGTGTTTTTGCATAACTGAATTTTGGAAATAGTAAATAGTTGTTAGAAGATGATTGGCTACCATACATAGCTGCACCAAATTCTGAGTGCTCCAGTTCTAGTAAATCTCCCCTATTGGAGAGGTGGACAGAACACTATATGAATGGTGTAGGTGGAAGAGGGCTAGTCACTGCTCTGACCCTTTTCCTTGGAGTATGTGAATGTGAAATTGAAATATCTGTAAACAACATATTTCTTTATTTCTTTTTTGTTTTCAAAAAAGGTTTTATTAAAGCTATTAACAGAAATACAGAGTCAGCAAAATGAATCATATTTCAACATTAGCATAAGTAGTTGGATGATAAGGTTACAGAAAGGTGATAAACAAATAGCAGAACACTGCAGGACAAACCACCAATTACTGATTAACTGTATGGGTCTTACATCCAACAACAGGTCATAAAAAAATAAGGAGACTGACATGTTCAATGAGCTGACCATCATAGCCAAAATACAAAAGAAAGATCATGAAAGAGAAAGAGGGGAAAGAGAACAGAAAGAATCAAAGGGAAAAGAGGAAAAAATGCAAACAGAGAGCAAAAAAATAAAAAAGCAGCATGAAAAACCTAAAGTGCGATCACTTCAGTAAGCGAAATAGGAACCATGGGTTCCACTTAAGGTCATAAATGCGTTCCGTATCATGCAAAGTGTGAAAGATCTTTTCAGACAGCATCACCTGGTCAATACGTGAGAAAACCTGTGCTAATGGTATCGACGGGGATTTCCAGTGAAGTGCAATAGTCCACAGTACAGCGACGCACATAGAGTGCACCAACCGCACAAAGTGTTTAGGAGTGTCAGGCGGGGTTTGGAAGAGAAGACAGTGGTGATAAGAGAGGGACAGTGCTCGGCCAGGGAACCCATCCATCAGTCTCAAGACCTCCTGCCAGACAGGGCGAATTAAGTCACAGTCCCAAAAAACGTGAATAAAAGTGCCAGGGTGGTTACACCCTCTAAAACAGTTGGGGGATGTAAGGGGATAAATCTGGCGCAAACGTACCGGGGTGTAGTACCACCTGGTGAGAACTTTGATGGCCGTCTCTCTAACAGTTAGGGATCTGGTGCATTTGCGCATGTTGTTCCAACCTTCCTCCCAATCCACCACTCCTGTCTCTAGAGCCAACTCCTCCTCCCAACGCGTTCTATAACGCAGAGGCTGACACTCCGAATGTCCCTCCAGGGCCCTATATATCAGAGAGATCAATCCTCTTTGACGTGGGAAATTAAAACATACGTCTTCAAAGATAGTGAGCTGTGCCTGGGGACGGAGTCCATAACGGGAGAGAAAGAAGTGGCGGATCTGTAGGTATCTAAAACGTTCAGAATCCGGGAGTTGGTGTTGGGCCTGCAGTGTCGAAAAAGGAACAAAGCCAGAGCCCGTCACAAAGTCCTTCAACTGGGTAAGCCCACAATGGACCCACATACCAAAAGATTCAGGATGGAGGTAAGCTAGGGGGAACCTAGGGCCACCTAGGAAGGAAGCGCCCATAGAGCGACCCAGGACAAGATCGTATTTCTGCTTAAAGCGGTGCCACAGTAGGAGGCAATCCGCCACTATAGTATTACGGGTGTTTAAAGTCGAGTGAGGACGATTAGTTGACCACATAAGTCCAGGGAGAAAGAATGGAGTGATCGAGTCACTCTCAAACCTCACCCAGGGGACTCTAGAATTAGGGATCGACCACTGTGCTTGTTGAGTAAATCTGCAGTAAAGGTAGTACAACCAAATCTGAGGTACCCCCAAACCCCCATTTTTCATAGATCTGTAGAGTACCCCCCTCGCAAACCTGGGAGATCTATTGTTCCAAATAAACCTGTTGAAATGGGACTGAAGGTCAAGGAGAAAACATTTGGAGAGTTTAACCGGTAGAGAGCGAAATAGATACAGTAACCTGGGAAGGATAACCATTTTGAGGGCCGTGATTCGTCCTATAAAGGGGATACGTAAAGAGAGCCAGCTTTTAAGGGTGTTTTTAAGTTTGCTAATCAGTGGGGGATAATTGACCCCATAGAGGTCCCCGAAATTCCCGGGCAGTCCCACACCCAAGTAGGGAATATGGGAGGAAGCCCAAGTAAAGGAGTAGTTTTGTTTAATAAGGGCCAAATCATTGGGGGTAAAGCCTATAGGGAGGGCTACAGATTTGGAAACATTAATGGAAAGGCCAGAGACTTTCGCAAAGTGAGACAGTGTCATAAAAAGATTGGGAAGAGAGACATGAGGGTTAGTAATAAACATCAAAACATCATCGGCATACATGCAAAATTTGTACATTTCGTTTCCCTTAGTGCAACCAGTAATATCAGGATGTCTCAGGAGGGCAATAGCCAGGGGCTCTAGGGCTAAAGCAAAAATTAAAGGGAAAGGGGGCACCCCTGTCTAGTGCCTTTACCTATGGGGAAGAATTCTGAGCTACAGCCAGGCAACTTAATGCGAGTCATAGGATTGTTGTAGAGGGCTTGGAAACCCATCAGAAAGCTGCCCCGAAAGCCCATGAGTGGCAAAAGTGTGTCTAAATAGTTCCATGTAACACTATCAAACGCCTTCTGTATGTCTAAACTCAACAGGAGGAGCCTACGGGAGAACAGGATGGCATCTTGAATAACGTTGGAGGCTAGGCGGATATTATCTGTGATAAAGCGATGTGGAATGAATCCAGATTGAAAGGGGGAAATAAGGGAAGGGATAAATTTTGCCAGTCTGTCAGCTAAGATTCTACTAAATATTTTGATATCGTTGTTTATAACCGAGATTGGCCTAAAATGTTGAGGTAAATTGTGATTTTTATTGGGTTTAGGGATCAGTGACATGTTAGCTAACAGCATTTCCTCCGGGAAGCTATCGCCTAACAGAATTGAGTTGAAGAGTTGCATCATTCTAGGGGCTAAAATCATGGAGAATTTTTTGTAATAGAGAGCTGAAAAGCCGTCCGGACCCGGGGCAGAACCCAATTTTAGTGACTTGAGAACCCCTAAGATCTCAGGGACCGTGATGGGGGCATTCAGTGCCTCCATTTGTGAGGGGGAGAGTGTCGGAAGAGGGATGTCATGTAACCAGGACAGGTCAACGGGGGAAGGAAAAGTGTGGGGGGATTCTAGGAGTTTTGAATAGAATTGCTCAAAGATCTTGAGAACCTCCTTGGGATGTGACGATACAAAACCCTCACTATTAGACAGCCGGTAGACATGAGGCGGGCGAAGTGTGTTAGACAACTTCCTAGCAAAGGAGGTCGATGCAGAGTTGTTGAATAACAAACTGCGGGCCTTGGCCCAGCGAAGCGTCTTCTCAACCTTGGATGACAACAAGGAGTCAAGTTCCAGGCGCTTCTGGTCTATGGAACGCCTGGTCGAGTCCAAGTGCAATGAGGATGAGTCTTTGTATAAGTGATCTAATTCTCTGGTTAATTCCACTATCCTAAGTCTGTTGGATCTGTTACGGGCCGCGGAAATACTGATAAGTCTTCCTCTAATGACGGCTTTATGCGCCATCCAGAGAGTCGAGGGCTGTAAATCTGGGCGAGCATTCAAGGAAAAATACTCCTCCAGAGACTGAGCTACCTGGGCTTCCACCCCTGCATCCGAGAGAATAGATTTGTTCAATCTCCAGGAATGGGGCGTGGGGGCGAGTTTAATGAACCCCGTAGTAAAGGAAATAGCCTGATGGTCCGACCAAACACAGGGATGAATGGAGGCTTCTAAAGAATTAGCAAGTATAATTGGAGTGGAGTATATGTAATCCAACCTCGCATAACTATTATGCGGGTGGGAGAAAAAAGTGTACTCCCTGCAGCCTATGTTGTGGGCTCTCCAGGTGTCAGTAACTTGCAGGTCCCGTAGACCTCTAGAGAGCGACTTCGGGAAAGCTCTAGAAGTGGTCGATGTCGATGAACGGTCTAGAGTGGCGTTGGCTACTGAATTAAAATCGCCACCCATGATCAAGTGAGAAGAATGGTATTGTGCTATTTTCTCAAAAAATTACCCAAAGAAAGTGGCTGAGCCCTCATTGGGTGCGTAAATACTGGCAATAGTAAGTTCTCTGTTGTGGACAATGCCCTGAACAATAACATAACGACTTTCGGGGTCTCTAAATATATGCTTAACCTCCATCGGGAGGGAGGAGTGGAGGAGTATGGCGGCACCCCTGGTCTTGGACGAGTGGAGCGAGTAAAAGGCCTGAGGAAAATCCTTATGGAAAAATTTAGGGTGAGAGGAGTGGGAGAAATGGGTTTCTTGGAGTAGAAGGATTTTAGCTCCAAGACTTTTATAAAAGGAAAAGGCTTTACGCCGTTTGGAAGGTGAATTAAATCCCTTAACATTATGGGAGACACATGTTATTGCCATGGAAAATGAGAAATAACAACTATAGGTAAGAGATCAAATGTGGTGGCAGGGGGAGAGAGGGAAACTCTCAGGGAATACTCGTCCAACTGGCGCCAAAAAAACAGGGGGACCCTCATATCGTCCGCAGGGAAACAGAAAAACAAGATACAGTGCAATAACAACAAGTGTAGCATGATAACGCTAATCCTGAGCATAAAAGGAGCCTGAGTGACTGAAGGAGCATAAGACATGGAAAATGATCCACCTAAAAGGGAGAAAACCAAAAAACATAACAAAAGAAAGTAAACATTAGAGAGGAAAAGCCCAGAGCCTGATATAGGCCTGGGAAAACACATTATTGCTAAGCGTGGTAGCGTGTGGGAAAGAATAGCCACACCAAAATAACAGTCAAAACCCGAGACAACCAGGTCTCGTGACCAGTAGGGTTGCGCAACGGTAGGGGGAACCCACCAGAGAAGCAACCAACCACTGGAAAGGGGAGCCATACAACAGCTCCTAGGGACTTGTAAATAACCAGTGTGTTGGGTAGGAAAACCTGGGAAACACATTGCCCCTCTCTCCAGCACGCCCCGCCAACCCCCGAAAAGATGGAGGCGCAGAGCGAGCGGGAGACAAGAGGGGAAAAACAGTATAAAACTAGAACCTGAACATACTCTACCCCCAAAAATGTAAACAAGAGCAGTTTATAAACAGCCACTGGAAATTATAGCAAACCGCAGTCTGAGCCTTCAGAAAAAGGAGAGAAAGACAGCATCATCGAGGACTATCCTCCACCCGATCCTCAGCACCATATCTGATTCTGCGCCTGTCCCTTCTGGTCGGGGGAGTTTGCCAAATAGGTGTAGCCCGGGGAGTGGAGGGCGGTCTGCGAATCGTAGAGGCATCCAAAAGTCCAAGCTTCACCAGGATCTCCTGACCCTCCAGGACCGAGGTGGCAGAGTATGTCGAGCCGTTATGAGGAATCACAAGACGAAACGGGAACCCCCATCGGTACCTGATGCGGGCTGATTGCAAGACTGTGGTTATCTCCTTTAGGTTCCTTCTCCGCTCCAAAGTCGCCGGTGCGATATCCGGGAAAATTTGGATTACTTTGTCATTGAGAGTGATCCTCTGCTTGTTACGAGCTGCTCTCAATATGTCCTCCTTGACCAGAAAGTCCTTCATACAGAGGATGACATCCCTGGGAGGTTTATCCTCCGGGGGTTTGGGACGCAAAGCTCTATGTATCCGATCACACTTGAACATATTGGCTTCATGGTCAGGGAGCAAGGATTTAAACAACCTAATCACCACCGGGATGAGCTCAGACTCGGACTCCGGGATGCCACGGATGCGCAGATTATTGCGTCTATTTCTGTTATCGAGGTCTTCTATCTGAGACTGAAGTAGCTGGACCGTGGAGGATAGGGCCTCATGTTCTCTGCTGAGGTCATTGTGAGCTATCGCCAATTCATCATGTTTAGTCTCTAGCCTCTCAGTCCTTGCGCCCAAAGCCGAGATCTCCTGTGAAAGTGCATGAGAAGTCTTTTGAAGTTCTGATTGAAACTTGGAAGCCAATCTATTGTACATGGATTCCAGACTGTCCTCTAGATCTTCTTTTGAGAGGGCACTGGGACTTCTTCTGTCCGACAATGGAGCAGGTGAGTTTGGGTCCAGTAAGCGCGGAGGGGAGGCCGGGTCGGGGGAGAGACGCCCCCCAACTGCCCCCTCACGCTCCATGCTAGATTGTTCTTGAGAGCGTAGAAGGTACTGTGTGAGGGTCTTTTGGGCGGTGCTCCGTGCCTTCTTTTTTTTAGCCGGCATACACCAAGGCTCTGCGGGTTAGGAGATGAGGTGAGAAAAAAAAAGGGGGGGGGGTGAAACGTGGAGCAAATGTACCTCAGTGATAGGCTGAAGTCCCAAGCGGAGCTAATCTGGGGCCTCAAAAACACATTTTGAAACTAGTTGCGTGTGCTGCTACCTTGAGAGGAGGTGGTGTATTGAAGCAGAAGCAGCTAGAAAAGCGTCAGTAGTCAATCTGTGGGCTTGCTGTGGGTTGCTGTGCCTCAGACTTATGTAGGAGCCCGGTAGCAAACAGTTCCAATGTGACAAGTGAAAGGGGACGCCCCCCAGAAAAAAACAATCAATGGGGGGTTAAGGCACCAGGTAGCAGCCAACCCCAGGGGGGGGGGGGGGGGAAGCACATAGCACCAAATTCAACTACTTACCACATGAGACATTTAACTCTTGGTTAGATATCAACTGAAAAAATAAGCCGTGTCTACCCTTAACACTCGTAGGGGGAGATTTACTAAAACTGGAGAGTACAAAATCTGGTGCAGTTCTGCATAGAAACCAATTAGCTTCCAGATTTCACTATCAAAGCTTAAAGCGGTTGTTATCCTCAGACATGAAATCTGAACAAAGCATATCCCCTATAATGTTTACTTGTCTCAATCCAGAGCACTAAGTGTCATTTTTGTCTGTTTCTTCATTGCTCTGCTATCAGCATGAATCAATTCTGACAAGCTTTTCTTACACCAAGAGAAAATGGTGATAGGTCAGGGACCACCAGCAGGATGACAGCCCCAGCTCTATTCCTGTGAGCTATGTGGAGAGGGGATGGCGTCTCTTTCTTCCAATCAGCTTTCAGAACTCTGCTTACTGAGCTCTGCAGAGTATAATTTCAGCTCTCTGCCCACTTTTTTCTGAACTCTCAGATAACTTTAAACATTCAGCATTTTGAATGGATGGAGAGAAAAGAAGACTGCAGATAGACATGTACAACTTATGTAGGAGGATTTTTTACATTTCTGTGTATCACCTGAGGCCAGTCACTTCACTTAATATAAATACGTTTTTTACGAATAACTGAACAAGCTGCACCAGATTCTGAGTACTCCAGTTGTAAAAAATCTTTTGCGCTAAGCTAGCCACAAGTCTTTTTCGTTGTCTATTTCAAGAAATGCCATGAGCGATATTTCATTTAAAGTGATAATAAGCATCATTGTTATTGTGATCTGCAGGACATTTCAAGAAGGAACCATGGAGTACACCAGCTCCAGGAACCCTGAACTGGTCCTTACTACTGTGGGGTGCATATGCTGTAATTTAGAGATACAGACCTTTATTACATAGCTATTGCAAAAGAAAGATTAAAGTAACTGGAAGAGTTTAGTAAATACACACTAAACTATCTTCCTGATACACACAGTTACAAAAATACATTGTAAAGACAACATTTTGAATGGCTTTTAATTTTCTCAACACTTCTATTAACAAATAGCAAACACTGCACTTACTTGTTGTAGAGAAAGTCGTAGTTGTCGACTGGGTCAATGTGGTGGTTGATGGCGTAGTTGTAAGTGTTGTTGAGGTAAATGGAGTTGTAGGAGTTGTTACTTCTGAAGTAGTTGGGAATTCTGTGCTAGTTGTAGTCTCAGTTACTGTGGTGGTTGATGGCGTAGTTGTAAGTGTTGTTGAGGTAAATGGAGTTGTGCAAATTGTAGGCACTGTGCAACAGAATACTTTAATTTCAAAGTTGATACATGGAAAAACAGGATGGTTTTTGTAACACTCAAGCCCATAGGAGACATCACAGGTCACGTTCTGTCGCAGCTCTTCCAGGGCTGTATCTGGGGTTTCCTTTGATCTGCAGGAAATGCCTTGTGGTTTCTCACAAATGTGAAATCCAGCTTCCCTGATGTTCTCATAGGTCTCAAAATCCCCCCAATTGGTAGTAGAATTAGGATAACTCACATCAAACCAAGGTGACCACGAGCAGACTGGAGCACAGGAAGGTGCTGAAACACAAATCATGATTCCATTATTACAAAGGTGTTTTTGCATAACTGGATTTTGGAAATAGTAAATAGTTGTTAGAAGCTGATTGGCTACCATACGCAGCTGCACCAAATTCTGAGTGCTCCAGTTCTAGTAAATCTCCCCTATTGGAGAGGTGGACAAGCCTACATGCTGAATACTATATGAATGGTGTAGGTGGAAGAGGGTGAGTCACTGCTCTGACCCTTTTCCTTGGAGTATGTGAATGTGAAATTGAAATATCTGTAAACAACATATTTCTTTATTTCAAAGAAGGTAACCTGAATAAAACTATGAAAATGATCACAGATGTCCAAATACTGGCTTGAATGAAACAAGTGAAATATTGCCCCCCTAAATAAAAACATAAAAACTAGAACTGGCTATGAACCAACAGTGCTCATAGCTTCTGCCAATTTTTTGGTAAAATAATAGATTATTTCCTCCTAGAATGTGACAAGAATAAGTCCCATGGGAGAGTAATAATAAAGATGTATGATAAGGACAGACAGTGATAAATGTGTACATAGCACCAAATTCAACTACTTACCACATGAGACATTTAACTCTTGGTTAGATATCAACTGAAAAAATAAGCCGTGTCTACCCTTAACACTCGTAGGGGGAGATTTACTAAAACTGGAGAGTGCAAAATCTGGTGCAGTTCTGCATAGAAACCAATTAGCTTCCAGATTTCACTATCAAAGCTTAAAGCGGTTGTTATCCTCAGACATGAAATCTGAACAAAGCATATCCCCCTATAATGTTTACTTGTCTCAATCCAGAGCGCTAAATGTCATTTTTGTCTGTTTCTTCATTGCTCTGCTATCAGCATGAATCAATTCTGACAAGCTTTTCTTACACCAAGAGAAAAATGGTGATAGGTCAGGGACCACCAGCAGAATGACAGCCCCAGCTCTGTTCCTGTGAGCTATGTGGAGGGGGTGGGGTCTCTTTCTCCCAATCAGCTTTCAGAACTCTGCTTACTGAGCTCTGCAGAGTATAATTTCAGCCCTCTGCCCATTTTTTTTCTGAACTCTCAGATAACTTTAAACATTCAGCATTTTGAATGGATGGAGAGAAAAGAAGACTGCAGATAGACATGTACAACTTATGTAGGAGGATTTTTTACATTTCTGTGTATCACCTGAGGCCAGTCACTTCACTTAATATAAATACTTTTTTACGAATAACTGAACAAGCTGCTCCAGATTCTGAGTTCTCCAGTTGTAAAAAATCTTTTGCGCTAAGCTAGACACAAGTCTTTTTCGTTGTCTATTTCAAGAAATGCCATAAGCCATATTTCATTTAAAGTGATAATAAGCATCATTGTTATTGTGATCTGCAGGACATTTCAAGAAGGAACCATGGAGTACACCAGCTCCAGGAACCCTGAACTGGTCCTTACTACTGTGGGGTGCATATGCTGTAATTTAGAGATATAGACCTTTATTACATAGCTATTGCAAAAGAAAGATTAAAGTAACTGGAAGAGTTTAGTAAATACACACTAAACTATCTTCCTGATACACACAGTTACAAAAATACATTGTAAAGACAACATTTTGAATGGCTTTTAATTTTCTCAACACTTCTATTAACAAATAGCAAACACTGCACTTACTTGTTGTAGAGAAAGTCGTAGTTGTCGACTGGGTCAATGTGGTGGTTGATGGCATAGTTGTAAGTGTTGTTGAGGTAAATGGAGTTGTAGGAGTTGTTACTTCTGAAGTAGTTGGGAATTCTGTGCTAGTTGTAGTCTCAGTTACTGTGGTGGTTGATGGCATAGTTGTAAGTGTTGTTGAGGTAAATGGAGTTGTAGGAGTTGTTACTTCTGAAGTAGTTGGGAATTCTGTGCTAGTTGTAGTCTCAGTTACTGTGGTGGTTGATGGCTTAGTTGTAAGTATTGTTGAGGTAAATTGAGTTGTGCAAATTGTAGGCACTGTGCAACAGAATACTTTAATTTCAAAGTTGATACATGGAAAAACAGGATGGTTTTTGTAACACTCAAGCCCATAGGAGACATCACAGGTCACGTTCTGTCGCAGCTCTTCCAGGGCTGTATCTGGGGTTTCCTTTGATCTGCAGGAAATGCCTTGTGGTTTCTCACAAATGTGAAATCCAGCTTCCCTGATGTTCTTATAGGTCTCAAAATCCCCCCAATTGGTAGTAGAATTAGGATAACTCACATCAAACCAAGGTGACCACGAGCAGACTGGAGCACAGGAAGGTGCTGAAACACAAATCATGATTCCATTATTACAAAGGTGTTTTTGCATAACTGAATTTTGGAAATAGTAAATAGTTGTTAGAAACTGATTGGCTACCATACATAGCTGCACCAAATTCTGAGTGCTCCAGTTCTAGTAAATCTCCCCTATTGGAGAGGTGGACAGGCCTACATCCTGAATACTATATGAATGGTGTAGGTGGAAGAGGGCTAGTCACTGCTCTGACCCTTTTCCTTGGAGTATGTGAATGTGAAATTGAAATATCTGTAAACAACATATTTCTTTATTTCAAAGAAGGTAACCTGAATAAAACTATGAAAATGATCACAGGTGTCCAAATACTGGCTTGAATGAAACAAGTGAAATATTACCCCCCTAAATAAAAACATAAAAACTAGAACTGGCTATGAACCAACAGTGCTCATAGCTTCTGCCAATTTTTTGGTAAAATAATAGATTATTTCCTCCTAGAATGTGACAAGAATAAGTCCCATGGGAGAGTAATAATAAAGATGTATGATAAGGACAGACAGTGATAAATGTGTACATAGCACCAAATTCAACTACTTACCACATGAGACATTTAACTCTTGGTTAGATATCAACTGAAAAAATAAGCCGTGTCTACCCTTAACACTCGTAGGGGGAGATTTACTAAAACTGAAGAGTGCAAAATCTGGTGCAGTTCTGCATAGAAACCAATTAGCTTCCAGATTTCACTATCAAAGCTTAAAGCGGTTGTTATCCTCAGACATGAAATCTGAACAAAGCATTTTCCCCTTTAATGTTTACTTGTCTCAATCCAGAGCACTAAGTGTCATTTTTGTCTGTTTCTTCATTGCTCTGCTATCAGCATGAATCAATTCTGACAAGCTTTTCTTACACCAAGAGAAAAATGGTGATAGGTCAGGGACCACCAGCAGAATGACAGCCCCAGCTCTATTCCTGTGAGCTATGTGGAGAGGGGGTGGGGTCTCTTTCTCCCAATCAGCTTTCAGAACTCTGCTTACTGAGCTCTGCAGAGTATAATTTCAGCCCTCTGCCCACTTTTTTTCTGAACTCTCAGATAACTTTAAACATTCAGCATTTTGAATGGATGGAGAGAAAAGAAGACTGCAGATTGACATGTACAACTTATGTAGGAGGATTTTTTACATTTCTGTGTATCACCTGAGGCCAGTCACTTCACTTAGTATAAATACGTTTTTACGAATAACTGAACAAGCTGCACCAGATTCTGAGTACTCCAGTTGTAAAAAATCTTTTGCGCTAAGCTAGCCACAAGTCTTTTTCGTTGTCTATTTCAAGAAATGCCATAAGCGATATTTCATTTAAAGTGATAATAAGCATTATTGTTGTTGTGATCTGCAGGACATTTCAAGAAGGAACCATGGAGTACACCAGCTCCAGGATCCCTGTACTGGTCCTTACTACTGTGGGGTGCACATGCTGTAATTTAGAGATACAGACCTTTATTACATAGCTATTGCAAAAGAAAGATTAAAATAACTGGAAGAGTTTAGTAAATACACACCAAACTATCTTCCTGACACACACAGTTACAAAAATACATTGTAAAGACAACATTTTTAATGGCTTTTAATTTTCTCAACACTTCTATTAACAAATAGCATACACTGCACTTACTTGTTGTAGAGAAAGTCGTAGTTGTCGACTGGGTCAATGTGGTGGTTGATGGTGTAGTTGTAAGTGTTGTTGAAGTAAATGGAGTTGTAGGACTTGTTACTTCTGAAGTAGTTGGCCATTCTGTGCTAGTTGTAGTCTCAGTGACTGTGTGGGAAAAAATGAAACACCCACCATTTTAATCTGTAGGGCCTTCGCTTTAAAAAATGATATAATGTTTACGGATTCAAATTAATTATCTTGCAAAAAAAAAAAATGTTTTCATATAAACAAAAAGTGCCAGAAAGGGCTTTGTCTAAATATTGTGCATAAAATGCCAGGACAGTTCAACCCCCCCTCCCCCCCCCCCCCAAATGACCCCATTTTGCAAAGTAGACCATGTCCATGTAGTCCATGGAATATTTTATATTTTGACACAAGTTGCGGGAAAAAAGTCAATTTTCTTCCTTTTTTTTTTTTTTTCTTCACAAAGTTGTCACTAAATGATATATTGCTCAAACATGCCATAGGAATATGTGAAATTACACCCCAAAATACATTCTGTTGCTTCTCCTGAGTACGGGGATACCGCATGTGTGAGACTTTTTGGGAGCCTAGCCATGTATAGGACCCCGAAAACCAATCACCGCCAGGCTTTCTATGGGTGTAAATTTTTTATTTCACTTTTCACTGCCTATCACAGTTTTGAAGGCCATGGAATGCCCAGATGGCACAAACCTTCCTCAACTGAACCCATTTTGGAAAGTAGACACCCCTATTTGCAGATCTCGCCTATTTGCAATCAGATGGCAGCAGAAGTGTTTTCTTCAATTTAATATAAGCCACCCATTAGTCCCACTTATTGCAGTTAGAGATTTTAATATACTGGATCCAACGCTGGATGTATTAAAAAAATTCAGCCTCTGGCCCCTAGGGAACAAACGCCATTTGCAAAAGAGGTTACTTTTGGGCACCACGAAATAATTCATGGTAGAGTTAATTCGTACAAAAAATTGTTATATTTCTATTATTATATATTAACCTCCCTAGCGGTAATCCAGAGTCTGGCTCGGGTTGGGATTTTAATTACATAAGTGGTAACCCCGAGCCAGACTCGGGATCGCATCGCTCGATGCAGGGGAGGACACAGGGAGAGTTACTCACCTTGTCCCCTGGATCCAGCGATGTCCGCCGCGCTGTGTGATTGAGTTGTCCTCCGCTCGAATCACAGTGCCGAATGCCGCCGAGCTCCGTTCCCTGCGACGTTACGACGCACAGGAGCCGAGAACGGCGGCAAATTCAAAAAAGTAAAAACACACAAAACACACACAGCACTGTAATCTTACAGATTACAGTGCTGTATTAAAAAATACACACCCCCTTTGTCCCTAGTGGTCTGTGCAATGCCCTGCATGCACTTTTATATTATAAATACAGTTTTTTCTGCCTGGAATTTGGAGATTGTCCATAGCAACCAAAACATGTCCCTTTTTCAGTTTTTTTTGGATTTGATTACATTATTGAATAATTTATATTATTCTTTATTATATTATAAACTTTATCATACCCGGGATGTCCGCTAGACTCTGGTTTGAAGAGATTTCAGAGCGTTATTCCTAAGAATTACAGGACTACAAAATAAAAGCCAGATTTCTGTGCAAAATAATTGTACCGCTTTCAGCACCTAATTCCAGACTGAATCATACCGCCAGGGAGGTTAAGTTACAATATTAACCATAATTAAATTACTAAAAGACCAAGAAGCAATTCATAAAGAATACCCATATTTAAATAGACAGTACATATATCAAGAAAGACAGACTACCAACAGGACATACATAAATGACACATACAACAAACATAGAAAATGACGCTGGTCCGGACCAAAAGCTGTTGGCTACCGTAATTAATCCTGGAGGAATACTCCAGTTTCTTTAAACATTTAATTAGCAGTCAACAGCAAGCTTAGGGGAGAAGGCAATTAAGCTACAGTAATTACTAACAGCCTGGTTTCTACCTAGTTTTGTGGCAGAGTGTTCATTGAATAAGTATAAGGTGCAAGTCCATTCACCAACATTAGTATAAACAAATTTCATGTAAATATATTTTCCCTTTTTTTCCCCGTTTAAACCATGCTACTTTGTTTCAAGGAATTTTTGTCCATACAGATATCTGTTCTTTTAGACGGGCTAAGACCGAAGCCACTCAAGGTAAGTGTGTTGCAAGCCTACCGAGTTTTTCAGACAGCGAGGCTATTCATTACAGTTATATCTATGGACCCTGCGGTATCCCAATAATTCTTTGGCTGAAAAATGTTCAGATAGTTGTACGTTACCACGGCTCTCCTGAGCACCGCTGTCTGGTTCTCTGTTGAAATAAAGACAAAAAGTCCAGCCTTTCACCATTCACTCTGCGGGCATATCATAGGCACTATAATCCAACATTTAGCCAAGTCCACTCAGTGTGCTGCACACACAAGCCAACCGTGCACCGATTGTTTGTTTTCCGATGTGGATTGCTTTTATCAGCACTTGTGATCCTGTGCTATTAGGAGTCCGCCTTATGTAACCCGCATGAGCTGAAAAAGCGCCGGTCTTCCTCACAGAAAAGAAAAAGTTTGTAGCCTTTTTGGGAAAAAGGCACTCTTCTAGCCAAGCTGTGTCTCCTATCTCCAGCCTATGCAAGGCTCGTTCAGAGTCCTGGTGTGACGTCAACGCGTTTCGCTGTCTATTAGCGTAGCTTAATCTTGGACGATCATTAACACACAGTCACACGTCCTTTTATAGCAAGTTTATCCAGGTTTTGTTAATTTAGCAATCAGATTTTACCTTTGCCTGTTTTTAGTAAAGTAGAGAGTCCATCACAAAAGTTCCTTAACTAAGACTTGCTCCTGTCAATTTTTTATCATTTTTAGCGATTGGGAATTCTTAAAAATTAAATACAAGAATAGGATTAAGTGGCCAACAACTGGGTGACAAAACATTTACCGTGACTATTGCTTATATCCAGGCAGTAGTCACCACTACCAGACATCACTGTACTACATAAAACATTCAGACAGCATAAAGGAGAGAGGTACAGGAAAAGGAAATGGACAAAACAATATATTTGTATATATATATATATATATATATATATATATATATATATATATATATATATATATATATATATATATATATACAAATATATTATTTTGTCCATCATCCATCATGACTTCTGTGTTTTATCAATCTTAAAGATTAGATGTCATGTGCTTATACAGAAAATTGGGCAACAGATATTCATAGCCCCAAGTCGAGACACTAATACAGTAAGCCCAGGTCTCATGCGTCTAAGAACACTTGCAAATTCAGCTCGGTGTTCAAGCCCCCGGGAGAGAGCAACTTTAATCGATACACCCACCATTTCTCTTTTTGTAAGAGGATGTGATCAAAGTCGCCCCTCCTGCTGGACAATTTTAAGGCATAAATACCTTTCACTGTCATACCCTTTGGATTATGGTCATGGTACGTACCAAAATGTTTGGCTAGTGGTTTCTCTGGTGGTTTACTCTTATCCTTAATTTCACGTATGTGTTCCCCTATCCTGATTCTCAGCGATCTTTTCATTTTGACAACATATATTTTGGGACAAGGGCAGGTAATTAAGTAGATCACTCTTGTCATTGCACAGTTAATCAAGTTTCGTATTTCAAAGGATTCCTGATTATTAGCGTCTGTAAAGACTGAAGTTCGATGCACATAAGGGCAAATTTGACACTTAGGCTGCTTTCACACTGGGGCGGGAGCGGCGTCGGCGGTAAAGCGCCGCTATTTTTAGTGGCGCTTTACCGTCGTTTTAGCGGCAGTCTGCGGGCGCTAGCGGGGTGGTTTTAACCCCCGCTAGCGGCCGAAAAAGGGTTAAACCCGCCCGCAAAGCGCCGCTGCAGCGGCGCTTTGCCGGCGGTATTGCCGCGGTGTCCCATTGATTTCAATGGGTAGGAGCGGTGAATACACCGCTCCTTCACCGCTCCAAAGATGCGGCTAGCAGGACTTTTTTCACCGTCCTGCCAGCGCATCGCTCCAGTGTGAAAGCCCTCCGGCTTTCACACTGGAGGGAAAGGGGCCGGTTTTTTTCAGGCGCTACACAGGCGCTATTTTTAGCGCTGTAACGCCTGAATACCGCCCCAGTGTGAAAGCAGCCTTAGTGCAGGGAAACATTCCTTTAGATCGTGGATACTCTGACAGCCAATTTGGATTGGTGTCCTTGATAAATTCTGATTGTATTAACATATCGCCTAAATTTCTAGTTGGTTTTGCTACGAGGCTAGGGGATTGACCTACTATTTTGGCCAAGCCTGGTGAATTGGGTAGCTTCGGTCTTAGCCTGTCTAAAAGAACAGTTACAGTATCTTTATGGACAAAAATTCCTTGAAACAAAGTAGCATGGTTTAAATGGGAAAAAAAAGGGAAAAAAATATATTTACATGACATTTGTTTATACTAATGTTGGTGAATGGACTTGCACCTTATATTTATTCAATGAACACTCTGCCACAAAACTAGGTAGAAACCAGGCTGTTAGTAATTACTGTAGCTTAATTGCCTTCTCCCCTAAGCTTACTGCTGACTGCTAATTAAATGTTTAAAGAAACTGGAGTATTCCTCCAGGATTAATTACGGTAGCCAACAGCTTTTGGTCCGTACCAGCGTCATTTTCTATGTTTGTTGTATGTGTCATTTACGTATGTCCTGTTGGTAGTCTGTCTTTCTTGATATATGTACTGTCTATTTAAATATGGGTATTCTTTATGAATTGCTTCTTGGTCTTTTAGTAATTTAATTATGGTTAATATTGTAACTTAATATATAATAATAAAAATATAACAATTTTTTGTACGAATTAACTCTACCCTGAATTATTACTTGGTGCCCAAAAGTAACCTCTTTTGCAGTTTGAATCTTTTCAAACTGTGTCTTTTCTTTTTCTATATGCTATTTGGTTACGGCACTAACACCTTAATTAAGGATTTAATAGTAGTCAAATAAAAGTGACCCATTACTAGTGGATAAACTTGCGCCCCTTTTTTCCCCTTTCCCTTTTTCCTTAAAATAAATTCATTGGTAATTTTTTTGATCACTATGTGATTTCTAGCAAGTCCACTTCATAAATTTATCAAGGGCATTCCCTAATTGTTTTATGTAAATTTTATTAGAAGAATAGGTTATGGCTTTTATGTTAGGAGAGGAGATAGATCAAGAGATTGAGACGGCTTTCAGCACAGACACACCCCAAACTTTTCATCAAGATGATGAGATAAAAAATAAATTTAAAGAACATAAAAGATTGTTGATTAAACATCTAAACCGAAAGTGGGATGTGTCTTCGCTGGAAACCTATATCTCTCACCGTATGGTCCCAAGGGGCCTGAGGGAGAAAACCATCCCAGCAGAACATCTGCATACGGATAGTTTTCTTCCTAAATGGAAGGAACTGTGCATTAATCACGGTTTAGCTTTCATGGGATTAATAGTAGAGGAGGAAACAATTCAATTAATCTCCATACAATCATCTATAACGGAAAGTGCAAATAATCTTGAAAGGTTTAAGGAGACAGATGAATTCATTAAACAAAATGAAATCTTAAAAAAGGAAGTTGAAAAAGCTCAGTTAAATTTAAAGATAACAAAACAAGCAAAATGACTTGGCAGATTTTGATAAAGACGAGGTATTTGACTTAACAACATTACGAGGACGCAGTAGATCACAGAGACGAAGTCATCGCCAATACTCAAGACCTAATAGAAATAAATCACATAGTGATTCTGAAGAGGAGACACGAAAGTCGGTGATTTTTTTAGAGGCAGAGGAGGGGAAGTCAACAAATGGCCAAGTGACACCTCCAAAAGTAAAGACAGACCCCAAAAATTCCAAATCGTCAAAAACACCTCAGGAACGAACGTACACAAGGAGTCAGAAGAGAGTTTGATTAATCAGATCCCAGTGCACAACAAATTAGATATGGAGGACAAAAAGATAATTAATCTTACAGATTTAAATTTGTCTACTGACCATATTAGCTTATTACAAAAGGGGATGACTTTTTCTCCGGTGTCAAATATGGACATGTTTACGGTCTATAAGGATGTTACCCTATTTTTGCGCAAAGTGTTCTTTCGTTCCCTGTATACATCAGACCCAGAGGTAAAGACCGATTTATTCGATGCAGAGGACCAGAGAGCTTTGGCGATACTAAATTCCCTACTTGAGGAATGCGAGGGACGAAGTGAGTATCCAGTCTCTATAAAAAGACCGGCAAACTTGAAAATTCAGTCTCAGAAAATGCCACCATTATCCAGGAATAAATGGTTAACCCTTTTTTTGGATATGGTACAAGTTGATTTAGAAAAAATAGTCTGGTCTCTCCGATCCCCCGATAATCTCTCAGTGGGTGAACGGCAGGCTCTCAGTGACTTGAAAGATAGAAGAAACTGATAAGAAATATGCAAAGAATTACAGGTGATATCGATATTTGCCTTGTTCCTTATATGTACTTTTTGTAGCTAAAAGGGCGCTGGCTTATTGTTTATGCAAGTTTCATGGGTCCTGACCAAGGCCTGGGGCAATAATTAAGAAACTAGCAGATATTACCAAATTAGGAAACTTTTTAAAGATACTTTGGATTTGGCAATAAAGCTGACAATGCACCATGAGTCACCGGTGTGCCTTAGCCAATGGCAGGTTGCCAAATACTACTATAAAGTAACTGTGTACATATTTCTTGGTGGGATTTTGCTGTGGACCTTCTGCTGGAAGGGTCCCTCATCCGTTTGTACTGGTACATCTGTAATAAATCTGTCTTCTAATCAACATGACTGGAGTTGACTGATCAGTAAGAGAATGGAATTTTACTGACAGAAACATAGTGATAAAAAAGAGCGACAAAGGGGGTAATGTCGTCCTTATTAACCAACAACAATATGAAAGAGAGGTTAAACGCCTACTTGGTGACAGTATGACATACCAGAAATTAGGTGTTAACCCCTTCCCCAAATTGACTGAAGAATTAAACCGTAAACTGACATTTGCCAGGGACGAGGGACTGTTGTCAGATCGCGAGTTTCGGCATATGCAAGTAAGGGAGTACAATGTGCCAACCTTTTATATTATCCCAAGGGTGCACAAAGACTTAAAAAATCCCCCAGGCAGGTCTATTGTCTCAGCCTTTGGTGGCCCTTTGGAAAGAGTTGGGCGCTATTTGGACTCTCTATTGCAGGATCCCGTTAAGAAACTTCGATCCTTCGTTCAGGATACCAGACATGTTCTTGCAAAAATGATGTCTCTGGAGGCCTATAGCCAGCCTGATGATTTGTGGCTGGTTGGCATAGACGTAGAATCGTTATATACCACAATACCCCACAATGTGGGAATACAGGCAGCATTACGCTCTCCAGATAAAAACTATCCAGATTCAGGACCGCAAAATGAATTCTTTACAGATTTATTAGAATTTGCTTTGACAAATATTTTTTTTCAGTTTCTGTCAACATATTATCATCAAATCGGGGGCGTTGTGGGCTCCGTCCTATGCTTGCCTCCACCTTGGCATATGGGAAGACATTGGTGTGGTTGCGGTACATCGATGATGTATTGATGGCCTGGAGGGGCTCCTCTGAACAGTTACACCAATTTATGATTGAGCTGAACATAAATCAGCGTAATATACGACTGACTTACAATTTTGACCAGGAGAATTTATCCTTTTTGGATCTTCAAATAACACTTAAAAATGGTCATCTCAGCACTTGCACATTCCGGAAGGAAACAGCAGCAAATACTCTTTTGCATGCGACTAGCCATCACCCACACTGGCTCAAAAACGGGATCCCAGTGGGCCAATTTTTACGAGCCAAATGGAATTGTGCAGGTGTTGACGACTTTAGACGAGAAAGCCAGGAACACTATAAAAGATTCTGTGAATGTGGGTACTCTCACAGCCAAATTAAGAGTGCTAAGAAGAAAGTGGCATCGAGGAAACGGGAAAGTCTTTTGATTAGTCCACCTATGACAGCGAAAGCTTCACAAAATATAGCTGAGCCAGTGAGGATTATAACAAATTATGGGTCCCAGTGGGATAAAGTTAGATTAATCCTGGAGAAACACTGGGGTATTCTCACAAATTCACCAGGCTTGGCCAAAATAGTAGGTCAATCCCCTAGCCTCGTAGCAAGACGCACTAGAAATTTAGGCGATATGTTAATATGATCAGAATTTATCAAGGACACCGATTCAAATTGGCTGTCAGAGCACGATCTAAAGGAATGTTTCCCTGCACTAAGTGTCAAATTTGCCCTTATCTGCATCGAACTTCAGTCTTTACAGACGCTAATAATCAGGAATCCTTTGAAATACGAGACTTGATTAACTGTGCAACAACAAGAGTGATCTACTTAATTACCTGCCCTTGTCCCAAAATATAAGTCATCAAAACGAAAAGATCACTGAGAATCAGGATAGGGGAACACATACGTGAAATTAAGGATAAGAGTAAACCACCAGAGAAACCACTAGCCAAACATTTTGGTACGTACCATGACCATAATCCAAAGGGTATGACAGTGAAAGGTATTTATGCCTTAAAATTGTCCAGCAGGAGGGGCGACTTTGATCGCATCCTCTTACAAAAAGAGAAATGGTGGGTGTATCGATTAAAGTCGCTCGCTCCCGGGGACTTGAACACCGAGCTGAATTTGCAGGTGTTCTTAGACGCATGAGACCTGGGCTTACTGTATTAGTGTCTCGATTTGGGGCTATGAATATCTGTTGCCCAATTTTCTGTATAAGCACATGACATCTAATCTTTCAGATTGATATAGAAGTCATTATGGAGATATATATATATATATATATATATATATATATATATACAAATATATTATTTTGTCCATTTCCTTTTCCTGTACCTCTCTCCTTTATGCTGTCTGAATGTTTTATGTAGTACAGTGATGTCTGGTAGTGGTGACTACTGCCTGGATACAAGCAAAAGTCACGGTGAATGTTTTGTCACCCAGTTGTTGGCCACTTTATCCTATTCTTTTATTTAATTTTTAAGAATTCCCAATCGCTAAAAATGATAAAAAATTTACAGGAGCAAGCCTTAGTTAAGGAACTTTCGTGATGGACTCTCTACTTTACTAAAAACAGGCAAAAGTAAAATCTGATTGCTAAATTAACAAAACCTGGACAAACTTGCTATAAAAGGACGTGTGACTGTGTGTTAATGATCGTCCGAGATGAAGCTACGCTAATAGCCAGCGAAACGCGTTGACATCACACCAGGACGCTGAACGAGCCTTGCATAGTCTGGAGATAGGAGACACAGCTTGGCTAGCAGAGTGCCTTTTTCCCAAAAACCGGCTACAAACTTTTTTTTTCTGTTAGGAAGACCGGCGCTTTTTCAGCTCATGCAGTTACATAAGGCGGACTCCTAATAGCACATGATCACAAGTGCTGATAAAAGCAATCCACATAGGAAAACAAACAATCGGTGCACGGTCGGCTTGTGTGTGCAGCACACTGAGTGGACTTGGCTAAATGTTGGATTATAGTGCCTATGATATGCCCGCAGAGTGAACGGTGATAGGCTGGACTTTTTGTCTTTATTTCAACAGAGAACCAGACAGCGGTGCTAAGGAGAGCCGTGGTAACGTACAACTATCTGAACATTTTTCAGTCAAAAAATTATTGGGATACTGCGGGGTCCATAGATATAACTATAAGGAATAGCCTCGCTGTCTGAAAAACTCGGTAGGCTTGCAACACACTTACCTTGAGTGGCTTCGGTCTTAGCCCGTCTAAAAGAACAGATATCTGTATGGACAAAAATTCCTTGAAACAAAGTAGCATGGTTTAAACGGGGAAAAAAAGGGAAAAATATATTTACATGAAATTTGTTTATATTAATGTTGGTGAATGGACTTGCACCTTATACTTATTCAATGAACACTCTGCCACAAAACTAGGTAGAAACCAGGCTGTTAGTAATTACTGTAGCTTAATTGCCTTCTCCCCTAAGCTTGCTGTTGACTGCTAATTAAATGTTTAAAGAAACTGGAGTATTCCTCCAGGATTAATTACGGCAGCCAACAGCTTTTGGTCCGGACCAGCATCATTTTCTATGTTTGTTGTATGTGTCATATATGTATGTCCTGTTGGTTGTCTGTCTTTCTTGATATATGTACTGTCTATTTAAATATGGGTATTCTTTATGAATTGCTTCTTGGTCTTTTATTAATTGAATTATGGTTAATATTGTAACTTAATATATAATAATAAAAATATAAAAAAAATTTGTACGAATTAACTCTACCCTGAATTATTTCTTGGTGCCCAAAAGTAACCTATTTTGCAGTTTGAGTCTTTTCAAACTGTGTCTTTCCTTTTCTATATGCTATTTGGTTACGGCACCAACATCTTAATTAAGGATTTAATAGTGGTCAAATAAAAGTGACCCATTACTAGTGGATAAACTTGCGCCCTTTTTTCCCCTTTCCCTTTTTGCTTAAAATTAATTCAACAAACGCCATTTGCCCACTACCTGTCTGAAGCTGGACACAGATCTTTGGAGATGTTGTCATCCCCTGGTGCCTTAACATTCCTGTTTCTCACGTACACATTCATCTAATGGCATGCAATGCCAAGCTGCTGCTAACAAAGCAAACAGAATATTGGCATGCATTAAAAAGGAATTAACTCCAGAGATAAAACGATAATTCTCCCGCTCTACAAGACTCTGTACTGGAATCACTGGAAATGGAGCAGGTACAAACAAGGGCAACAAAACTAATAAAGGGTCTGGAGCATATAAGTTATGAGGAAAGGTTGCAATCACTGAACCTATTCTCTCTGGAAAAGAGACACTTGAGAGGGGATATGATTTCAATATACAAATACCATACTGGTGACCCCACAATAGGGATAAAAGTTTTTCGCAAAAGGGAATTAAACAAGACACATGGCCACTCATTAAAATTAGAAGAAAAGAGGTTTAAACTTAAACTACGTAGAGGGTTCTTTACTGTAAGAGTGGCAAGGGTGTGGAATTCCCTTCCACAGGTGGTGGTCTCAGCGGGGGGTATTGATAGTTTCTAACCACACACATAGGTTGGACTTGATGGAATTGTGTCTTTTTTCAACCTCACCGACTATGTAACTATGTAAGTGCACCAGCTTAGCAAATCAACTTCTTTGTGTTGTTTCAGATGTCATGGTTGTCAATGTGGTGTTTGGTGGCATAGGTGCACGAGTTGTGCTATCACTTGTAGGTGGCGAATAAAAGGTTATGATTATTTAATTATGTGTGCCATTACAACATTATCTGTTATTGTACATGGTATATTTATACACAACATATAGCACAAACAATCTGAGAAAGCATAACTTTCTACATCATATGCAGCAAGTTTAATGCTATATACAGTACAGCATTCAGAGCATCAGAGCTCTAAATCAATGACCGTTTAGCGAAACTTAACAGGTATACTTATAAAGCAGTAATTCTAACATCTAACAAACATTCACTACAGGTGAATCTTCATGGGGCATGTGTTTTCAGTGCCAGTAATTATTCACCACCAGCTAATATTTGGTGAAAGTCACATTTACTCCTTTGTAAACATGCCCATCTGCGTTCTTTCAAGCTAAATTGATAAGTAATGAACTACATTGGTGTGCTTTCTTTCCAAACTTTGTATTTGTAACATCTCTCATTTGTGAGTACACAGACTCCAGGTTGTTTGTATACTGTGAGTAGGCTCATTTCAGCCCCACACACTATATTTAGCACAGTATAGCCACTTATCATTATGACACGTTATGTTCTTTTCCTTCAAAGTATCATTCAGATTCAAATGTTGTGAAGAATGAGTGTGACTGGAGCTTTGTGGAGAATTGGCTTTTAGAATATGGCTTATTGTAACAAACCTGTTTAGCTGAAATGGACAATTGTAATGTATGAATCGCAAGTAATAACATTCTATAACCATTATCATTTATCTTAATTTAAGGAGGCTCTGGCGTTGATTTACTTGCAGTGCACTTGTAGCGCAAAGTGTATTTTCCTTTAGCAAATAAACCCCTATGTAACCTTGCTCATGCAGGACAAAGGGGTTTATTTACTAAAGGCAAATACACTTTGCACTACAAGTGCCCTGCAAGAGCACACAGAAGTGCAGTCACTGTAGATCTGAGGGGGGCAGCATATTTTCTTTTACACGATTGGATAATAAAATCAGCAGAGCTTCCCCTAATTTCAGATCACCCCCTCAGATCTAAAGTGACTGCATTTCCAAAGTGGATTTGCCTTTAGTAAATAAACCCCAAAGTGATAGTGCTTCTGCAGAGGGTAACTCCCAATCCCCTAATAAGCAGCTTACCTGCACTCCTTTACAGCCCCTTGCTCCTCCACCAGGCATTTCCAAGTATGGGGAACATGTGGCCTGCTCCCCTATTGTGGCCTATTGTTTGGCCTAATCATTGTCACATGTCCAGGAGAATGATGTCACCACTCCCCTCGGGTTACTGACACAGCCAATTTCAGCTCCAGATAACGAGAAGTTAATAGCTGTGCGGGAGCACAAGTAAGGTGAGTATGGGTTAGGAGATGCCCTTTGCAGAGACACCATTGCTTTGCCCTGCAAAGCGCTGAGCACTTTCCTGTTCATTTGGTCCAGGAGGAATTTGGGAAGTAGAAATTCTCCAAGTGCTATTGCTGTAGAAGTTGTAGCCAAAATTGCTCCAAGATTTGTTTACCTTGGACAGGAGCAGTCAAGAAAGAGATAATAGCTCTGATTTACTATTATTTACAAAGATACAATCATGCATTGATGCCACCATGGATTAATTAACTCTTGACCATGGAATTTATCATTCATCCTAGCTGTACACAAATATTCAAGTAAATTGATTATCCTCAGAATTTATTACCCATGGTGGTTTGCTATAGAATGTATGCTTCATCGTCCAAATGTACACAAGCCAAGTCATGTGATTTGGGGTCTAAGTTCTGAGAGCAATTTTGCATGGAGATGCCATATAGAAATAATATGCATCAAGTGCACATAGCTATAGCTATTACAGATTGTAAAAAGATGTTATTATTTTGAAAAAACATTTTATTTGGAGTAGCAACGATAAAAAAAAATTTGTTGCTACTCCAAATAAAACCTTTTTCAAACCTACTTTGACTGGACACCAGGTGCTTCTTTACATTCACTTTTCTCGATTATGTGCGGAATTGATCCTTCGGCCGTACCCCGAGTCAGCAGCCCAGACCCCAACAGGTCCCCACTCCTTTCTCAATCTGGGCACTAACCTCATGCAGCACATCCTTCCTTCCACATTTCCTCACATCCATAAGCAGTGACCGATTGAGTCAGTCCAGAGCAATCTCCACCCCCAAAGAACAATTTTTTTTTTTAACGTTTCTGTTTGTACAAGAGTATTTTATAAGTTCAATGTACATGGCAATCAAGGACATCACTATACTCACTGAACATTAGTGTACAATCACCTTGATAAGGTATTGGATTGTAATCACACGTGTAAATGAAAACTCACATGTGTTTACTCACACGAGTGGGTGTGCAATCCAAACCTATCCCTATGGTTTATCCTTTCTATTGCATATTTTACTGAGTAAAGCAACCCCAAATGAGTGATTGTTAGTAGCAGTGTTAAACATTTCAAACACAATATTTATTAGTTTCCTTGTATCCCCCTTACTTGTGCTTGGAGAGGTGCTCAGGGTTGTTGTAATAGGTGTAGATTCTTGACAGCAGCAGACACTGATCTCATAATCAAAGCATAGATGTAGGTCTCCCTCCTGGTCATTATTTCGACAAATGAGACCACTGGAGACATTACAGGTCACAAACTGCCCATTGCTTTCCAGTGATGAATTTGGGGATCTGGTTGATCTGCAAGCAATCTGTTCTGGCTTTTCACAAACATCATACCCAGCTTTTCGAATGTTAGCATAGGTCTCGAAATCCCCTCCATTTGGTTCTAATGTAGGGGAACTGACATCAAACCAGCGTGACCACTCACACTTTTTACAGATCGGAACTTCGGGGAAAAAAAAAAGAAATATAAACACATGCATCATTAAAATACAAAGCAAATTGATAATATATCCTGTAATAATAAAACATTATATAGGGGTCCTGGTGAAATCAACATATTTAAAACAAATCTCTTACAAATGAATGCAAATTTTGAAAGCAAGACTTGCACAATGGGCTGTTGATTGATGCCTTCCCACAGTGTTGCTGTAATGCCGCATACACACGATTGTAATTCCGGCCAGAAAAAGACAGATGAGAGCTTTTCATCTGAAAATGTGACTGCATGTATGCTCCATCGGAATTTAGCTGTCCGAATTTCCGCCAGCCAACAATTGATGGCATGTTCTCAATTTTCCAGACGGAAAAACTTTCTATTGGTAATTCCGATGTATGCAATTCCGACACGCCAAAAAATCACGCATGCTCAGATTCAACTACGAGACAGAAGCTATTGGCTTCTGGCTATTGAACTTGCTTTTTCTAGTCACGTTGGAATGTGTTGTACGTCACAGCGTTATAAATGATCGGAATTTGATGTGACCGTGTGTAGGCAAGACAGCTTGAGCCGAATTCTGTCGGGAAAACCATCAGAGCTTTTTCCGACGAGAATTTCAATCGTGTGTACGCGGCATAAGGAAATCTCATCATTGAAATACAGTATTAACTTTTCCGAATTTCAGCATTAAAGTGTGTCCCCTCAGCATAAAACAGTGTAATATGGGCTGCTTCTAAAAAAGTTTACAGAGACCTGGTTTACATTGTAGGATAAGGTGAAGGCATGCCTCCAACATTTCTAAAATCCAGTTTTAGGTCCCCCACAGTGCCCTACAGCAACTAATTGTACTTGCAAAAGTTATCTTCATTTGTGAGGGTTGGTAACACATTTAAAAGTTAGATCAAAAATTCCCTACAACTTTGGTCACACCATTTACCAGTAATTATACAAGGTCATGGTGTGTAGGTGGGCATCCAGGAGAAATCTCCACTTCAGAGATGCCTTTCCTCTTCCTGTCTCTGAACTCCAGACAATGCAATGCTTAACAGCTTTAGGTCTTCAGGAAGAACAGATGTACATGCTCCCTGTTTCTCATCTTCCCATGGAGAAAAGTTATTTCATTGATAACAATGCCTGTAACATGATCTGTGAATGGAGGGAGGTCTGATCAGTCACACGGTCCCTGCCACCATTCACAGATTTTGTTACAAGCATGGTAATCAATGAAATAACTTTTCTCAATAGAGGAAGAGGCAGGAGGGAACGTGTCCCAGTCAAGTCATCTTTACTGATGTTACTGCTGTTCTGCCTGAAGACCCAAAGCTGTAAACATGGAGCATACTTTATTACAGGCAAGTTATTTGACTAACGCTGTAGGATTTGTTTAGCTAAACTTTAGCTTAAAGCTGAATTGATAGATTAATTCTCAACTGTAGGTTGATACTGGGGATTGGGTTTTGTATGGTCAGTCTGGCCTACCAGAGAACTGTTGGATCCATCTGGTGTTTGGCTAGCCAGGCAATGATTGGGTATCACAAAGCCATTGTGTCATGCATACTTGTAGAGCACATTACAGTGCAAAAAAAGAAAAGAAATAAGGAAAACAATTAAATCGTTCCCATCCCCCGTGCTCACGTGCAGAAGTAAATGCATACATAAGTTGCGCGTGCATATGTAAACGGTGTTCGTGCCACACATGTGTGGTATCGTTGCGAACGCTAGGGCAGAAAAAATTATTCTAGTGCTAGACCTCCTCTGTAACGCTAAACAAGTAACCTTTTAATTTATTTAAAGCGAATGTGGAGATTTTTATGAATCATATTAATTTTTCCATATCATGAATGTGCGCAAATTTAAAATGTGACATCTTATGTGACAAAACATTGGGCAAATACCATGTGACATAAAATAATGCAATGATCACTATTTTATTCTCTAGGGTCTTTGCAAAAAATATATACCGGTATTATGTTTGGGGGGTTTCTAATAGTTTTCTAGCAAATAATACTGATATACATTTCTAAATAAAAAGTCTTGGTCATCAAGTGGCTATACTCAGAAGATTTTCATTCAACCAGTTCCCTACCATCGTATAGTCAAATGACAGCGACAGGAACCCTTCCTCCCTCGGTTATATAACGTCCTTGACTTCCCAGCATTGTGGAGAGTGTGCGCACACTCACCACATTGCTGGAGACCCGATTCACGTGCCAGGCAGCCGTGATGTCTGCCGGGCACCCGCGATTGCTCATCACAAAGCAGGGACGTGGATCTGTGTGTGTAAACACACAGATCCATGTCCTGTCAGGGGAGACGAGAACTGATCGTATGTTCCTTGTACAGAGGAACACCGATCTGTCTCCTCCCCTCATCAGAGTCCCCCCCACAGTTAGAATCACTCCCTAGGACACACATCTAACCCCTTAAGCGCCCCCTAGTGTTAACCCCTTCCCTGCCATTGACATTTACACAGTAATCAGTGCATTTTTATACCACTGATCGCTTTAGAAATGTCATTGGTCCCAAAAGAGTGTCAAAAGTGTCTGATCTGTCCGCCGCAATGTCACAGTAAGGATAAAAATCACAGATCACCGCCATTAGTAGTAAAAAAGAAAATGAATAATAAAAATGACAAATCTATACCCTATTTTGTAGATGCTATACATTTTGTGCAAACCAATCATATGCTTATTGGGATTTTTTTTTTACCAAAAATATGTAGAATACATATTGGCCTAAACTGAGGGAAAACATTTTTTTGAAAAATAAATGGGATATTTATTATAGCAAAAAGTTATAAATATTGTGTTTTCTTCAAAATTATAAAATTACAAAATTTATAGCGCAAAAAATAAAAATGCAGAGGTGATCAAATTCCACCAAAAGAAAGCTCTATTTGTGGGGGGAAAAAAACTATCAAAATTGAATTGTACAATGTTGGGTACAATGTCGCACGACTGCGCAATTGTCATTCAAAGTGTGACAGTGTTGAAAGCTGAAAATTGGCCTGGGCAGGATGGGGGTGAAAATGCCTGGCATTGAAGTGGTTAAAGGGATATCTCCCCAGCAAGGATACTGACAATAATAAAAACACATTTTAGTAAAATAGGGAAAGGTAAAAATGTGGCAACCTTTAATTTCTGTCTGTGCCTTCTTGCTTATGATTAGTGATGGGCCCAATGTTCGTGTGAAACGTAAAAAATGGCGTGGCCCCCCAAAATCCATACCAGACCCTTATCCGAGCATGCAGCCTGGCAGGCCAGGAAAGGGGGGGGTGAGCGAGTGCCCCCCTCCCCATCTGAACCATACCATGCTACATAACCTCAAAATAGGGAGGGTACTTTGGGGACTAGGTCCTCTTCCTAACAATCCTGGGCTGTGGTTTTTGGGGTCTGCAGAGGACATGATGTCAGAAGGTAAGGGGTCAGCCAGTTACACCACCAGGTGGCTCCACCCTTGCCTATATAAGAGCTGTCAAAGCAAAGAAAGAGCAGTCAGTAGGGGGCCTCCCATGGAGGTGTAGCTTGACTACATATAGCTGGATACAGTCCAGGGCAAATTCATCTTTACAGCTATAATCTTACTGCAACACAAAACTATTGCAGCACTTTTTGGGTCTAATTCAGAGTCTATTTGCCTTTGTTCTCAAATTTGCACCATTTCCACTTAACTGACTTTGGGGTTGATTTACTAAAACTAGAGTGCAATCCCTGGTGCAGCTTTGCATAGAAACCAATCCGTTTCAAGATTTTATTGCCAAAATGTTAAAGTCAATCTCCCCCTTTGTCTTTACTACTGAATATACAATGTTCACTCACCTGTAGTAGTGATGGATGTTGTAGTGGTAACTGGAGTTGTTTCAGTAGTGGTTGTTGGGGTAGTAGTCATAGTGGTGGTAGTAGGAGAGGTAGTAGTGATGGGTGTTGTAGTGGTAGCTGTAGATGTTTCAGTAGTGGTTGTTGGGGTAGCAGTCATTGTGGTGGTAGGAGAGGTAGTAGTGATGGGTGTTGTAGTGGAAACTGTAGATGTTTCAGTAGTGGTTGTTGGGGTAGTAGTCCTAGTGGTGGTACTACAGTCATAACTGTCATAGTCACAGCAGTTCACTCGGATCTTATAGTTGAAGCACTTCTGCCATAGGCTGTTACTTGGCTGATCACTGTTCTTGCAGATAAGACCATTCGATACATTGCAGTGAACATTTTGCTTCAGATCCTCCAAACTGACATCAGGGGCATTAACTGCTCTGCACTCAATCTGCTTAGGCATACTGCAGAATGTATATCGCTTTCTTATCTCTTCATATGTTTCGTAATCACCACCGTCCAACCCATCGCTTGGCTTGTTGACATCAAACCACTCAGTCCACTGGCATACCTTTTTAGGGACACAAGCTGTGAGGACAAAAAATATACAGGTCATTTAAGGAACATACAACATCTATTCAAAGTATGTATTTGTTTGTCACAAGTTCTCCTACAGTTTCTCCAGATCATGACTTACACAGAAGTACCGATTTTCTCCTGACTCCAGTGACAATACTGGTTGCCAGAGCAGCCAATCACCAAACACTAATGCAGTCATGATGTGAGAGAAAAGAAGCTGAGTGACATACTCCCCAATGCCCAGAATACCGTGTAAGGGTCCTTCTCCAGGTGAATGGAGTGGCCAAGCAGTGAAGAAAGGGGGTATCAGCAGTTGGCAGATTCAATTAAAGTGAACTTGTTGTGTTGAGCTTCAGCAGATGCATACTCTACAGTGCCAACAGAGAGTCATCTACATAACTAGGAGGTGGAGATTCGGGGAAAGCCTGGCTTCAGAACTCAGGGGCTTGCAGTCGGCTGCTATTATATATCAAGGAGACATTTCAATCTTTTCTTACTATTTAAAAAAAAATAAGGTTGTCTGAATTTAATTATATTATAAAGTAAATACAGGCAAATGGTCTGATGTCCAAAATGTTCTCTAAATATCTATACTTTTTTCAATGTTATAGGAGTATGCTAAATGACAGAAATGTTACTTGAACTTACAGCCCCAGTAGGTAAAATTTCAGATAGCAGCTAATAAAAACATGTATGTTTCATATTCTTTGCATTTATATGCATGTACTCAATGCAATGGGGTTGATTTACTAAAGTCAAATCCACTTTGCACTACAAGTACATTTGGAAGTGCAGTCGCTGTAGATCCGAGGGGGACGTGCAAGAAAAATAAAAAAACAGCATTTTAGCTTGTACATGATTGGATGATAAAATCAGCAGAGCTTCCTCTCATTTCAAATCTACCCCTCAGATCTAAAGTGACTGCACATCCAAGTGTACTTCTAGTGCAAAGTGGATTTACCTTTACTAAATCAACCCCAATGCACCTATAGGGGCCTTACTTGTGCAGGAACTGGAACAAGGCACTGCCAGGCACCACCATCTTGGATATAACATGGCCCCAGATGATGCAAAACATATTACATTAAGAATAGAATAAATACAAGGTGCTTCTGAGTAATTTAGGAAGTGTCTGGACAGTTTTTGAATACCAGTATAATTTGGATCGAACTGCTGTGCCTTAGTGCTGTCATATGATTTCCATGAGGTTATGCTGCTGGGAGCTCTTCCCAAAAGTACTACAGCAGCCAGCGTAGGGGTGGGGGGCAGCAAAGAACCAGATGAAAGCTTTGTTAAGGAAAAAAATAAATGCTAATGTTACAGTATTGCCTCAAGGCATCAAAACAAGTCCTAATAACTAGTGACAGGATCTCTTTTATAGAGTACATTTTTCACAATGACCTGTATTATACAAATCGACCTTGCTAATTTTACCATGGTATGGAGCTCCAGACTCGACCAGGGCTGGACTGGGACAGAAATTTGGCCCTGGACTTCATCCAGACCAGCCCACTTACATTTTGAGTGTCCCATCAGCACTCCCTTACATCAGAGTGTCCCATTACCAGCCCCCTTACATCAGAGTGTCCCATTAGCACCCCCTTGCGTCAGAGTGTCCCATGGGCAGCCCCCTAACATCAGAGTGTCCCATCAGCACCCCCTTACATTAGAGTGTCACATCAGCACCCCCTTACATCAGAGTGTCCCATCAGCACCCCCTTACATCAGAGTGTCCCATCAGCACCCCCTTACATCAGAGTGTCCCATCAGCAGCCCCTTTACATCAGAGTGTCCCATCAGCACCCCCTTACATCAGAGTATCCCATCAGCACCCCCTTACATCACAGTGTCCCATCAGCAGCCCCCTTACATCAGAGTGGCCCATCACCAGCCCCCTTACATCAGAGTGTCCCATCACCAGCCCCCTTACATCAGAGTGGCCCATCACCAGCCCCCTTACATCAGAGTGGCCCACTGAGCCATCAGCCCACCGGGAAACTCCCGGTAGTCCCGATGCCAGTACATGCCTGAATTCCCAGTGTAACTGTCTGGAAAATGCCTGGCATCGTGTACACTTGCCGAGTATGAGTTTTAGATGTCGTTTGATTTTTAGGATCGGGGGGCAATATTTTTATTTGATTTTAGGGTACAGTATTTATGTTTTTATTTGCATTGTTTGTATAGAAAAAATGATTAGGTGAACAGTGACACACCCAAAAGCAGCATTTCATAATTAGCAGCTTACCAATTCTCAGTTGTGGTGGCTGCATTCGTTTTCTTTTTTAGAATTTTTTTTTTAATCTTTATTTTAATCATTGTGATCCTAAGACTAAGCTTTCCAGCAAAAGTGGCAGTTAGAGGGTTGAGACAAACCTTTTACTATTGAGAGAGGTGCTTACAATGGTCAGCTTTTATTCTTTTATGTAAAACCTTTATCCCAAAATGAAAAACACATTGCAGTGGCTTAAAAAGTGTTAGCTGGAGTTTGGCATTAATTTATTAGTCAAGTCCATCTAAATCTGCTAGTACATCTAACACTACCCTCTCCTCCGATTGACAATGCTGCTGTCCAAAGGTGTCTTTGTTGCTGTACTCAGTAGAGTGGAGACCAGTGGTGGCCTGTCCATAAGGGCGTAGGAGCGCCGCCCCCACCTGATTCCATGCATCTGGCCCCTAATCTACATGCAGGGCGCCGGACACATGGATTCCAATAAGGCTCTAATTGCCTTAAAAAAGGGTAGGCTCAGGGAAGAGCCCACCCAATTAATATTTCCCCCACACAGTTAACAGCAAGCACCTCCTAGGGACACACTTAACTCTTTGATCGCCCCTGGTGTTAACCCCTTCTCCGCCAGTGTCGTTAGTACAGTAACAGTGCATATTTTTACCACTGATCACTGTAATAATGTCACCGGATCCCAAAAAAGTGCAAAAAGTGTCAGTTAGGTGTCTGATTTGTCCACCGTAATGTTGCAGTCCCACTAAAAATCACCACCATTACTAGTAAAAATATAAATAAATAAAAATGCCAAAAAAAAACAGTTTGTAGACTATAGCTTTTGCACAAACCATTCAATATATGGTTACTGTGATATTTTTTACCAAAAATATGTAGCAGAATGCACATTGGCCTAAATTGCAGAAGAAATTCGATTTTTTTAAATTTTTTTATTTGATGTGTTTTATAGCAGAAAGTAAAAAATATATATATATTTTTTTTTAGCGCAAAAAATAAACACCACAGAGGTGATCAAATAAAACAAAAAGAAAACTATATTCGTGGGAAAAAAAGAACATCAATTTTATTGTGTACAGTGTTGCAGGACCGAACAATTGTCGCTTAAAGTAACGCAGTGCTGTATTGCAAAAAAATGGCCTGGTCATGAAGGGGGTAAAACCTTTCGGAGCTGAAGTGGTTAAATCATCCACCACATTTAGAGATGGGCAAGCTGCAACATATTACATTTTTGTTTTGGGGTGTAATACCATTTAAAAAAAAATATTAAAACGTATGTTTTCTTACTTGCTTCCTTGCTCCCCATTTATCAGCATGCTAAATTTTAAATGAAACCATTCCATTTTCATTACATACCTAATTTCAGACTTAGTGACATTATCACTGGTGTCTGTGCTTCTCTATGCAATGCAAGCAAATCTTGGCTAGTGAGATGAGATGATTGGGTCCTGTTTTAAAGATTTACAGCATTTTGCCTCAGTACTTTTGTAAAGAGCCTCAGCCCTGGTGCAAACATTGGGTTGACTCTTGGGAGAAGTTATACAAATATTTAAAATGCCTTCATGAGTGGCTGTCAGACTGGAGGAGGTGGGCATTTCTAGAAAGCCAGCATTTGTATACAGACCCAACTAGCTACAGGCATAACCCACTTTTACGTACACAATGGGGTTTATTTACTAAAGCTGGAAAGTGCAAAATCAGGCTCACTTCTGCATAAAAACCAATGAGCTTCCAGGTTTTATTACCAAAGCTTATTAGAACAAGCTGGAGTTAAAACCTCATTGGTTTCTATGCAGCAGTGAGCCTGACTTTGCACTTTCCAACTTTAGTAAATAAATCCCATTGTGTACTTAAAAGTGGGGTATGCCTGTAATGCTGAAGCACCAGGACTGAAATTGAATGAATGAAAACAGCAGGCAAGGGACAGCGAGGCTGGGAGGAATGAGCCGGTGATGCCACTCGTCCTGCAGCCAGGAAATGAGATACCTCTATCTATACTGCTTCAGCTTTGAATGCACCCTGCAATAATTTCACAGTGTGAAATCAACTAAGCATTAGAAGTACAGAATAGGGGTTATACAACAACTATGCAAGACTAAAGCTGGACTTGAGCTTTAATATTTTTTTATGACATGTACAAGCTGTAGTAAAAGTCATAACTTGAAGTTAGAGTTGTCATCGTCCATGGAGAGGTGGTTGCTGCTAATAAAGGCAAGAAATTACAATATTGTTAACTGGTTTCAGTATTAGTATGAATCACTAACAAAATATTTTTGACCAATAAGCAAACAATTTTAAGTGTATATAAAATTCCATCTCTAATCGTGCAAGAAATTATACAACCACCATCATAAATTAAAAAACATGACAATAATCCTTTAAAATGGATGTAAACCGATTCATGAAATTTTAGCTCTGCACATATATCTGTAGTGTTTTCTTATCTCTATTCAAAGCACTAAGTCCTGTAGCTGTCTCATGCTCTGTTCTTCTGTTATCAGCATGACAACTTCTGACAAATTCTCAGATGCATGTGATAAAAGTAGACAGGTTTGTATTGAGGAGGATGCTATAAATAGATTAGCAGAGCCCCGAACGATTCAACGAACAGTGCTGAAAGTCTCTACCTATAAGGAGAGGGGGTGTGTGCCTTTCCTCCAATCAGCTGTCTTGGCTGTATGCCCAGGCTTCACTGCAATGCTAACCAGGAAGAGAAAAATTCCTAACACGATCTGGACTTTCTAAAGAATATATAAAGCAGAAGACAATAGATATATATGTAAAACTTATTTAGAGAGATTTGTTTCATCCCTGTGTATCATCTGAGGCTGTTCAATTCACTGATGATTTACATACACTTTAAGACACTTATCCCCAGTTTCCAAAAATGTAGACTTACTGGATATCTAACGTAGGACCTGATGGGATATACAACATACTCTGGCTGATCTACTGAAGGAGTTGAGGATCTTTACTCAACAAATTGTGTGAATATTCACTTCAGTTATCCAATTATGTGAAAAGAAAATTTCAGTTCACTTTGACTACCCAATCTTATGTAAATGATCCGTTAGCTACACAGTAAATTAAAGAAGCAGTACACAAAACGATTTAGCATTAAATGCTTTTTTGTGAACACAGTATTCCAAATAACAAGATATGTTAATAACATGGTCTATTTATAACTGAAATAGTATACAGTGGTGTGAAAAAGTGTTTGCCCCCTTCCTCATTTCCTGTTCCTTTGCATGTTTGTCACACTTAAGTGTTTCGGAACATCAAACCAATTTAAACAATAGTCAAGGACAACACAAGTAAACACAAAATGCAATTTGTAAATGAAGGTGTTTATTATTAAAGGTGAAAAAAAATCCAAACCATCATGGCCCTGTGTGAAAAAGTGATTGCCCCCCTTGTTAAAACATACTATAACTGTGGTTGTCCACACCTGAGTTCAATTTCTCTAGCCACACCCAGGCCTGATTATTGCCACACCTGTTCACAATCAAGGCATCACTTAAATAGGAGCTGCTTGACACAGTAAGGTCCACCAGAAGATCCTTAAAAGCTACACATCATGCCGAGACCCAAAGCAATTCAGGAACAATTGAGAAAGAAAGTAATTGAGATCTATCAGTCTGGAAAGGGTTATAAAGCCATTTCCAAAGCTTTGGGAATCCAGCGAACCACAGTGAGAGCCATTATCCACAAATGGCGAAGACATGGAACAGTGGTGAACCTTCCCAGGATTGGCCAGCCGCCTAAAATTACCCCAAGAGCGCAGCGACGACTCATCCAAGAGGTCACAAAAGACCCCACAACAACGTCCAAGGAACTGCAGGCCTCACTTGCCTCAGTTAAGGTCAGCGTTCATGCCTCCACCATCAGGAAAAGACTGGGCAAAAATGGCCTGCATGGCAGAGTTCCAAGGAGAAAACCACTGCTGAGCAAAAAGAACATCAAAGCTCATCTCAATTTCTCCACAACACATCTTGATGATCCCCAAGACTTTTGGGACAACATTCTGTGGACCGATGAGACAAAAGTGGAACTCTTTGGAAGGTGTGTGTCCAAGTATATCTGGCGTAGAAGGAACACTGCATTTCATAAAAAGAACATTATACCAACAGTAAAATATGGTGGTGGTAGTGTGATGGTCTGGGGCTGTTTTGCTGCTTCAGGACCTGGAAGACTTGCCGTGATAAAAGGAACTATGAATTCTGCTGTCTTCCAAGAGATCCTGAAGGAGAATGTCCGACCATCTGTTCGTGTACTCAAGCTGAAACGAACTTGGGTTCTGCAGCAGGACAATGATCCTAAACACACCAGCAAGTCCACCACAGAATGGCTGAAGAAAAACAAAATGAAGACTTTGGTGTGGCCTAGCCAAAGTCCTGACCTGAATCCTATTGAGATGTTGTGGTATGACCTTAAAAAGGCCGTTCATGCTCGAAAACCCTCTAATGTAAGTGAATTAGGACAATTCTGCAAAGATGAGTGGGCCAAAATTCCTCCAGGACGCTGTAAAAGGTTCATTGCACGTTATCGCAAACGCTTGGTTGCAGTTGTTGCTGCTAAGGGTGGCCCAACCAGTTATTAGGTTTAGGGGGCAATCACTTTTTCACACAGGGCTATGATGGTTTGGATTTTTTTTCACCTTTAATAATAAACACCTTCATTTACAAATTGCATTTTGTGTTTACTTGTGTTGTCCTTGACTATTGTTTAAATTGGTTTGATGTTCCGAAACACTTAAGTGTGACAAACATGCAAAGGAACAGGAAATGAGGAAGGGGGCAAACACTTTTTCACACCACTGTATAGTTCCACACAAATTTCACCCAAGACTCACGCTTTTCTAATTGCATTTAACTGAAAAAACTGAAAAAAAAGTATGAATCCTAGGTAAAAGTTGTGTAAATCGTGTGTAAAAACATTAAAAATGAGGCTTCTAAATAGACAAAAATTGGAGACAAATGCATTTTCACTTTTTCAACAGCTTAGAATAGTCTTTTTTTTTCTTCCAGGATATTAACAACCCTCATCCCCACCCAACTATAATTAACCACTGGTAAAGAAAAAAAAACCATATCCAAATACCTATTTTACTTACCTGAAGCCATGTGATGCTCCTTCTGTCAACTGTGTACTTCCAGGGGTCTTCTTCAGGTCTTCACATCACTGCCTGTGTGATGTGGACATCTCCTATTGGTAGAGGCAACACTTCCAGTGGCTGGGTGCTCTCTCACAGGCTCCAGGAGAACTCAGACCAAGACCATAACAAATGACTGGACCCTCCCCAGGGCAGAATATTAGCTTGGCACATAGAGGACACCATGACTTTGATCTATTACACTGCAGGGTGGCAAGGGAAGAGGTGCTTGGAATCAAGGCATAGGAGTAAGGTAACTATTGGACTATGACCTATGTAAATTTTATTTTTGGCTGGAGTTGGGCTTTAAGTGATCCTGTCTTTAACCACAAGATGTTTGCAAAACTACCCTGCAAAAAAAGTAGAGAAATACTCACTTTCCAGGTGGGCAGTGAGGGAAATCTTCCAGCATGACCTAAGAATGGTGAAAGGAACCACAGCTAGTAGCAGGGGCCATGCTATCTGACACATCCAGAAGTGATGGATAGCAGCAACGACCATATCCCATGAAGATTTCCATCACTGTCCACCAGAAGTTGATTCCTCTGCTTCTTTCTCTGTTAGGACCTCTTTTAGAAAGGGTCACTTTAGACTTTCTAAATAACTTAATCCATCATTCCTTTTTTTAACAAGATGCATTTTATGTTATGTTCTTCTATAGTGTGTGCTTGTCTCAATTAAGAGCACTAAGTGTAATAATAGCTGGAGCCTGATGACTGCTTCTGTTAAAGCACCTGTTCTTTTTTTTTTTTTTTTTTTTGCTATCTTAACAGTAGTTCAGCCACCCAACACTGGCTTGTTTGTAAAAAATGTCAAGTAGAACCTATGTACGATTACTGTTTATAGGCAACGTATACTTCAAATTTTTTCTAAATAAATCTTTTTGTGGAAAAAAAAATGCCAAGTGATCCTTGCATCAGACAGGGCCACTATCACAGTGACAGAATTAGCGGCCAGGGTGGTTGCCAGCCGCTAGTTAAGCAATGGGATCTTGGATCATGCCTATGCAATCCAGAAATTTATATGATGTCCTGGCAGGTACTCTGTGATGCCATTCATTCCTAATAGCACCCAAAATACACCAGTCAAATTATGTCCGCTAAATCGAACTACAATACATTAGAACTTTTTCCCATGTACTGTAGTACAATGTGATTTAATAAAAAAAAAAAAAAAAAAGAAAAAGAAAAAAGGTGCTTGCTCTTCTTTTGTGAGATTTATTACATGTAGGGCAACCCATTGAAATGCATGGGCTGCCTAAACGTGACGCACAAAACAAGCAAAAACACAGGTGCACTTTTGCACTTGCAAAGGTGTGAAACGAGCCTTATTGGGGCATATTTGAACACAAAAATAAACATTTAATTTGTTGTAATTTAATGGCCAATAGATGGTTTTCTTTTTTTATGATTGTCGTAATTCCTGTCATTTATGGAGGGACCCATAGCTGTCACCAAGGCTGAAATTCAAACAAGATTTCCCCTCTTAACAATAAATATATAGATGTTGTGTAAATTACAGAAAAAAATTGTCTTTGCTTTCAATTTAGCTTACAGAAAGCAACAAGAACAATCAAAGGGGATTTTGTGTATTTGCTGAAGGCATTTTTAGTCTATGGAAAGAAAATGAATGCAGCCACCACCTCTAACTACTTGTAAGCTGCGATATATACATTTTTTTTCTTGGGTTTTGATATGCTTTAACGTATCAACAGGATAGGGCATAGTGCTAGGAGATATCAGCACATGGATTGTGGACAGAAAGGAGATAATAACTGATGGGGGTTGATAACTAAAACTAATTTCAATCGTCTTTTTTCATTTTTTTACCTTAACATATCAAAAATTCACTCTGAAGGTCTAATGCTCACTCCTTAAAGCCCAGCTCTGGGCACAACATACGGTAAATGAAATATCATTGCAGCGTTGTCTCCCATACTGCAAGGGTTAAGGGGGTTGCCGAAGAGGCTTTATTACTTACCTGGATTTCCACTCCAGCAGGATACTATTATCTGTGTGACCAGTCCACCATAGCCTCCTCTGTAAGCTGCTCCTGGCGGAGGTCAAACTTTAGCCTCCACCATGTACAATACAGGATTAATAGCCCTACATTGTATCTAATGAAGCTGAGGCTCTGCTCACAGGTCAGAGCTTCAGAGAAAGGAGCATTCAAACCTTGCAGTGAAGGGTGGTGCCACTGTAAGGTTGTTTTTTTTTTTGTTTTTTTGTTCTTGCGCCTGGAATTAAGCTTTAATAAGTTACGCCATAGTCAAATTGAAATCAAAGCGGATGATTTACAAATATTTTTTTTACTGTACAGCTTAACCAGTTGCCGACCGCCGCACGACGATGTACGTCGATAGCATGGCACGGGCAGGCATATTGGCGTACATGTACGTCCCTTGCCTCCCGCGGGTCGGGGGCCCGATCGGGCCCCCGCCCGGTGCCTGCGGCGGTCGGTATTCGTGCGGGAGCGATCCCGGACGAGGGGACGGCCATTCGTTCATGGCCACCCCCTCGCGATCGCTCCCGACGAATAGGAATCCCCCGTGACATCACTTCCTCTCCTGTAATGTAAACACAGGAGAGGAAGTGATGTATTCTCTCCTCCGTGTCGGTATTTTTCGTTCCGACACGGAGGAGAGCGGATCGGTGAGTTGCACCAACACTCTACACACACAGTAGAACATGCCAGGCACACTCACACCCCCCCTTTACCCCCCGATCACCCCCCCAATTACCCCTGCCCCCCAGTCACAGTGACACCAATGTCATTTTTTTTTTTTTTTTTTTTTTTTTTTTGCATTGGTGTCATTTGTGACTGTAATAACTGTTAGGGCAGTTAGAGTTAGCCCCCTTTAGTTCTAATGTACCCCCCTAACCCCCCCAATAAAGGTTTAACCCCGTGATCACCCCCCGTCGCCAGTGTCACTAAGGCTGGGTTCACATTGCAGCGGTTTATGAGAACGAATGTGATTCGCACCGCACTGCAGTGCAAATCACATCCGATCTCTGTGCGATTCGAGTTCAGCCATTCGCCGCACCCGCCGCACCCGCCACACCCGCCGCACCCACCGCAAATTCGCACGGGACCCTTTTTTTGGCCCGCAGCAGAATCGGATCGCATGGGTGTTCACACCATGCGATCCGAGTTTGCAGATCGCACTGCGATATGCGAACTGATCTGGGGGTGTCAGTAACATTTCACTGACACTCCCAGCAGTTCGCATAGGGCAGTGTGAACTGCCGCCGGGAGGCATGCGATGCGGGAACCCGCCGCGGATTTGCGGCGTTTCCGCATCGCTCCAGTGTGAACCCAGCCTAATAAGCGATCATTTTTCTGATCGCCGTATTAGTGTCACAGGTGACGCTAGTTAGGCAGGTAGGTATTTAGGTTCGCCGCAGCTTTTTATAGCGCCAGGGACCCCCATATACTACCGCATAAAGCCCCCTGATTGCCCCCTAGTTAACCCTTTCACCAGTGATCACCATATAACTGTTACAGGTGACGCTGGTTGGTTAGTTATTTTTTATAGTTTCAGGGCACCCGCCATTTATTACCTAATAAAGGTTTAACCCCCTGATCACCCGGCGGGTGTCATTTGTGACTAATAACTGTTAGGGCAGTTAGGGTTAGCCCCCTTTAGTTCTAAGGTACCCCCCTAACCCCCCCAATAAAGGTTTAACCCCGTGATCACCCCCCGTCGCCAGTGTCACTAAGGCTGGGTTCACATTGCAGCGGTTTATGAGAACGGATGTGATTCGCACCGCACTGCAGTGCAAATCACATCCGATCTCTGTGCGATTCGAGTTCAGCCATTCGCCGCACCCGCCGCACCCGCCACACCCGCCGCACCCGCCGCAAATTCGCACGGGACCCTTTTTTTGGCCCGCAGCAGAATCGGATCGCATGGGTGTTCACACCATGCGATCCGAGTTTGCAGATCGCACTGCGATATGCGAACTGATCTGGGGGTGTCAGTAACATTTCACTGACACTCCCAGCAGTTCGCATAGGGCAGTGTGAACTGCCGCCGGGAGGCATGCGATGCGGGAACCCGCCGCGCATTCGTGGCGTTCCCGCATCGCTCCAGTGTGAACCCAGCCTAATAAGCGATCGTTTTTCTGATCGCTGTATTAGTGTCACAGGTGACGCTAGTTAGGCAGGTAGGTATTTAGGTTCGCCGCAGCTTTTTATAGCGCCAGGGACCCCCATATACTACCGCATAAAGCCCCCTGATTGCCCCCTAGTTAACCCTTTCACCAGTGATCACCATATAACTGTTACAGGTGACGCTGGTTGGTTAGTTATTTTTTTATAGTTTCAGGGCACCCGCCATTTATTACCTAGTCTCACTAGTGTACCCCTAAATTTAGGGGTGTCTACTTTCCAAAATGGGGTCATTTGGGGGGGGTTTGTGCCATCTTGGCATTTTATGGCCTTCAAAACTGTAACGCCCTTAGAAAGCCTGAAGGCGGTGCTTGGTTTTCGGGGCCCCGTACGCGGCTAGGCTCCCAAAAAGTCCCACATATGTGGTATCCCTGTACTCAGGAGAAGCAGCAGAATTTATTTTGGGGTGTCATTTCACATATGCCCATGGCATGCGTGAGCAATATATCATTTAGTGACAACTTTGTGAAAAAAAAAAAAAAAAGTTTGTAATTTTCCCGCAACTTGTGGCAAAATATAAAATATTCCATGGACTCAACATGCCTCTCAGCAAATAGCTTGGGGTGTCTACTTTCTAAAATGGGGTCATTTGTGGGGGTTTTGTGCCATCTTGGCATTTTATGGCCTTCAAAACTGTAATAGGTAGTGAGAAGTGAACTCAAAAATTTACGCCCTTAGAAAGCCTGAAGGCGGTGCTTGGTTTTCGGGGCCCCGTACGCGGCTAGGCTCCCAAAAAGTCCCACATATGTGGTATCCCCGTACTCAGGAGAAGCAGCAGAATTTATTTTGGGGTGTCATTTCACATATGCCCATGGCATGTGTGAGCAATATATCATTTAGTGACAACTTTGTGAAAAAAAAAAAAAAAAAAAAAAGTTTGTAATTTTCCCGCAACTTGTGGCAAAATATAAAATATTCCATGAACTCAACATGCCTCTCAGCAAATAGCTTGGGGTGTCTACTTTCTAAAATGGGGTCATTTGTGGGGGTTTTGTGCCATCTTGGCATTTTATGGCCTTCAAAACTGTAATAGGTAGTGAGAAGTGAACTCAAAAATGTACGCCCTTAGAAAGCCTGAAGGCGGTGCTTGGTTTTCGGGGCCCCGTACGCGGCTAGGCTCCCAAAAAGTCCCACATATGTGGTATCCCCGTACTCAGGAGAAGCAGCAGAATTTATTTTGGGGTGTTATTTCACATACGCCCATAGCATGTGTGAGCAATATATCATTTAGTGACAACTTTGTGTAAAAAAAAAAAAAAATTTTTTTTTTTGTCATTATTCAATCGCTTGAGGCAAAAAAATAAAATATTCAATGGGCTCAACATGCCTCTTATCAATTTCCTTAGGGGGTCTACTTTCCAAAATGGGGTCATTTGGGGGGGTTTTGTACTGCCCTGCCATTTTAGCACCTCAAGAAATGAGATAGGCAGTCGTAAACTAAAAGCTGCGTAAATTGCAGAAAACGTACCTTAGTTTGTAGATGTGACAACTTTTGCGCAAACCAATAAATATACAATTATTGACTTTTTTTTTACCAAAGACATGTGGCTGAATACATTTTGGCCTAAATGTATGACTAAAATTGAGTTTATTGGATTTTTCTAATAACAAAAAGTAGAAAATATCATTTTTTTTCAAAATTTGCGGTCTTTTTACGTTTATATCGCAAAAAATAAAAATCGCAGAGGCAATCAAATACCATCAAAAGAAAGCTCTATTTGTGGGAAGAAAAGGACGCAAATTTTGTTTGGGTACAACATTGCATGACCGCGCAATTACCAGTTAAAGCAGCGCAGTGCCAAAGTGTAAAAAGACCTCTGGTCATTTACCAGCAAAATGGTCCGGTCTGAAAGTGGTTAATAAACATGCCCCTCATGTCGAAATTATTACCTGTTGAGGTTGACACAGTTGTTGTAGTAACGGTAGTGGAGGTAACAGATGTAGTAATGGGTATAGAAGTTGGACAAATCACGTGCTCCATTTTCTCAGTGCCATTCACAATTTTTTTTACAAAGCAATCTTCAGATCTTGCTACTCAATAAAACAGACAGAAAATTATATATTTCCAAATAAATAAACAAATGTATCATTCATTTAATTGTAAAGAGTAACTTTTCTGAAATTATCTTTTCACCAATACCACCAATATTTGAATCTGCAGTAAAATGTATTAAAGCCAAAAACCAGCTCATTACCACGTGCAGCATGAACGCTGGTCTTAGAGGACCAAAGCGCAGCTTTGGGGAAAAGTAGAAGAGTTCAGCGGCCAGCTTGGGACAGGAGTGGTGTTAGTTAGGTGACAGTGGGTCCTGTTGGTGGGGGGATCTTAGAATGTCCTTGATACACCTCTCAGGATGGCCAGGCTACTGTAAAGTAGCTGTGACGCAGGACCATACCTATTTTTGTGTGTTTGACCACAGGCTGTGCCCCTGCTGAAGATATTTTCAATCACTTTCTGTCCTAACTGGAAGTGAAAGGACATCTCCCCAATGGGGACACAGACTGTAACACAACATATTTTTCCGTGAAATAGATAAAGTTTGAAAATTCTGTCAGATTAATATTATAAAAAAAAAACTCACAGCTTGACTATAGTTAGTCAATAAGGGTCTAACAGAAATACGCTTTTGCTTTAAATCTTCCTTGTGCAGTTTGTATGAATTTTTAAATTTTCGTTAAAATGTATCTAAACCTCAAAACAAAATTACACATTACATCAGAATGCAGGTTATCAGATCTTAGCCCCTGTACACACGGTCGGAAATTCAGTTTGTTTGTAGAGAATTCCGATCGGACAAAGTGCCACGCATGCTCAGATCAAAGTACGAGAGCAAAGCTATTGGCTACTAGGCTGAATGTAGTCCCGTCGTAACGAACGAACGTCATCACATTCTGAACGATCGGATTTTCCGATAACTTTGTCCGACCGTGTGTATGCAACGCCAGTTTCGGACAAAATCCGTCCGAAAGAATCCGAAGGATTTTGTGGTCGGTATTTCCGACCGTGTGTACAAGGGCTTAGATGTGAAAGCTGCATTAGATGTTTTTTTCCTGTAATTTCACCTGGTGATTCTGCCATTAGCAAACTTCCTGCTCTAGGGTGACAACAGTCACTTCATTGTATCTATGAAGAAGCAGCATTGTCACTATAGGTTGCTTTCCTGATTTGGACTCCTCCTCTCCTCATTTCTATAGCATAGGGTCTGTAGTCCACAGAGGACTGATAACATTTTTGAGATTCTAGTTAAGTTTATAGGAAACAAAGGACAGTGGATTATAGACAGGGTGAATGGGTATTTCTCTGTATTTGCAAACCCTGCAATCATTTCACAGTGTGAAATCAACTAAGCATTATAAGTACAGAATAGGAGTTATACAACTGTGCAAGACTAAAGCTGGACTTCAGCTTTAATATTTTATCATGACATGTACAGGCTGTAGTAACAATCATAACTTACTTGAAGTTGGAGTTGTCATCGTCCACGGAGAGGTGGTGCTGACTGCAAACAAAGACAAGAAATTACGATATTGTGAACTGGTTTAAGTTTTAGTATGAATCACTAACAAAATATTTTTGACCAATAAGCAAACAATTTTAAGTGTTCATAAAATTTCATCTCTAATCGTGCAAGAAGTTATACAACCACTATCATAAATTAAAAAATGACAATAATCCTTTAAAGTGGATGTAAACCGATTCATGAAATTTTAGCTGTGCACATACTGTATATCTGGAGTGTTTTCTTATCTCTCTTCAAAGCACTAAGTCCTGTAGCTGTCTCATGCTGTTCTTTTATTATCAGCATGAGAACCTCTGACAAATTCTCCGATGCATGTGATAAAAGCAGACAGAGTTTTGTGTTGGGGAAGATGCTATAAATAGATTAGCAGAGCCCCGAACGATTCACCGAACGGAGCTGAATGTCACTACCAATGAGGAGAAGGGGTGTGTGCCTTTCCTCCAATCAGCTGCCTTGGCTGCATGCCCAGGCAAGCTGCAATATATAACATTTATGTTCTTGGGTTTAGATATGCTTTAAATACTACATATTATTTAAGATATGTTTTTTACTGATATTTCATAACCTAAAAGAGTATTAACTTTACTGGAAACAGCAATGCCCACCAACAACCATGTGTTGGCTGCGGAAAGTGGAGGATATAAACAAGATGGAGGATTTACTGTAGTTCTTACTGCACAACATAACCGTGAGAAATACACATGAGCTACTGCTATGGTCCTGAGCCATAGTCATCTTCTTACCTGCTTCCCTTCGCATCCCTTCCCTTCCCCTTCCCTCTCCCCCTTTCTTCTCCCCTACTCTGCTCTTTCTGCTCTATCTCTGACTATATCTTATTTCCTTTTACTATTTAAGAAAAGAGGGAAAAAAATTGGGGAGACCCTATTACCCCTTTGCACTTACACGATAGTCACGTTACGCTAGTTACAACCGAGCAAGCTAATTGCAATCTCTGTCTTGTTTTGTACCAATGAGTAATATGATAATGCAATATGTTCATTGATTTATTATGAACTGAACTACATGTTTACAATCTCAATTATCATCATGTTATTGTTGTAATAATGGGGTCTGGCACCTTTGTTGTTCAATAAAAATTATATTTGGAAAAAAAAGAGTATTAAATCCAACATTTTGACTTTCCTCTGTATTACAACATATAATATATATTCCTTGCTAGTATCTTCAAAATCTTCTAAAATTGCAATGTTAACGAGATATAAATGTTTGCTCCAGGGGATATAGTTAGTAGGTTGAATAAAGACACCAGTCCATCCTGAGTGAGTGTCTACAATTGGCCCTATCCCTGCACACTCACATCGGTCCCTACCCTCAAGGAGCCCACAATCCAAGGTCCCCATTCATATACTAGGGCCAATTTTTGGACAGAAGCCAATTAACCTACCAGCATGTCTTTGGAGTGTGGAAGAAAACCAGAGTACCTGGAGGAAACCCATGCAGGCACAGAGAACATGCAAACTCCAGGCAGGTAGTACCGTGGTTGGGATTTAAACCAGCGACCCTTTTTACTGTTGGGCAAGAGTGCTAACCACTACACCACTGTGCTGCCTGGGATGACATCACTCGCGCATGCACAGTTTACTGTGTATTCATGTCACACTGCCTTTCTTGTGAATGCAGGGAGCACCGTGCCATGATGGTGATTCCAATATGCCTGCACGGGAGTGACTTCAAAGAGGCCTGGCCATTCAAGCAGCTGGAGAGAGAAAACCCAAAAGGAAGACCGGGCGAAGTTGGAAGTGCCTTTGATCAGGGGAGTGGTGACAGCTTAGCGCTTCTGGGTTTTATTTGAGTTGCACAGATGTATCTGCCTTAATGTACTAATATGTGGTGCATACTAGCACATTATTTCATAAATCAACTGGGAGCCCATTTATTAAAAAAAAGAAAAGCAGAGTTTAGTACTGCTTTAAATGGTCACATTGTACAAATATTTTGTGATTCAAACCCTTATTTTAGTTACTAAGGAAGATGCAGCTGATGATTTTCTGGTAGTCAAGGTTTATAAGGAACTCTGAATTGAGGGGTAGGCAACCTTAAAGAGGTGGAGATCTACCTGAACCAGGGTCGTCTTTAACACTTGGCAAAAGGGGCAGCTGCCCCAGGCCCAGTCATTGTTATGGGGCCCAAAGCAGCTGACACTCAAGCCCACACTGCCCTCAAATAGTTGATAAGTGTATTAGGAAAATTTTTGGCCAGGGTCCAATCAATATTAAAGACGGCCCTGACCTGAACAACATGAGAGACGTCAAAGATCACTGGGCACAGTGTCACCTCCTCACACCTTATTTAAACAGGAGCAAACAAATGCTGCATTTGTAAAGGAGCACTTAGTTACATTCGGCTGTGGCACCCTTTAGGCCTTGTTCACACATTAAGTTGGAGGAGGTGATGGTAAAACTCTGTGGTTGAGTTGTGGTTTTACCTCCCCCAATCCCTACCTCCTTTGGTGCACACATGCCCCAGCAGGAATTAAGCCTCCTGTTGCTTCTGGTGGGTGCTATCGCCTGCAAATCGTGACCCATTCAAGTAAATGGGGCCACTCTTCAAGAGGCCCGCAACTGCATGCTTCTTCGGGGTCCAAGGGGTGAAAGCAGGTGGTGAGAAAGCAACACAATGCTGCTATTATGCCCAGTGTATTGCTTCACACTGACCTGAAGATCTTTCTTTCCTGCAGCTGGCAGCACTCTGGAGACTGCTAGCTGGGATAAAAGGTGGAGTACAGTTAGTATCACTCGGCATGGGACAGGAGCAAGAACTACAATTTAGGCATTGACTTATGTGGCTCCTGCCCCTTTATAGCTCCAACTTTACAAGTAGTCCCTCTGGATTGTGTTGCGTTTTATTCTCTGGAATGGCACGTCAGCAAGCCCAGCCATGATCTACGAGTCATCTGCCTGAGATCTACTGGTAAATCGCAATCTACAGGTTTAAATGGTAAGAACTAATACCACCTTTGCCCATGCTGCAATGCTAAATACTTTTCAAACATCAAATCTGATATTTTAGAGAAAGTGTCAAAATGCTCAGCCACTTTATATCTGGAAAAAGAGAGCTCTGTAAGAACATACCTGATGTATCGCTAATGACACAGTAAATTCCTCCTTCTGTGCAATTACTGAAAAAAAAAAAATATTGAATTGTATTATAAAGAGCAACTATAATAATGCATTCATACATTTTAATGGAATCCCCCACAAGAAACAGTTAAACTAACTTTAGATATTGCTTGCAAATATTATTTTTTAGGTATTGCCTGCCCATACTATGCCAGCCTCCTTTGTAGAGTGAAGAAATCACTCACATAGCAAACTTATACCACCTTCCAGAATCCCTGCTAGACAGCAGAAGAGATCATTGACCTACACTGTAACAGCAAAGCTTTGTGTAGAGAACATTGGTCAAACAACATACTCAGCTTAATGATTGGATAAATTAAGAGCAGCAACATGCTCATGAGGTCATCAGTGAAAAGAAAATTTCCCTTGTCAGCCCATGTGCACTGCAACAGAAAATGTCAGGCTTCAAGCACTGGCCTTCTTCTCTCAGTCTGACAGATTGGGAAATATAAATGGCTGATATCAAGGCAGAATCAAATACTTACCTGTACACTAGTTGTATTTAAAAATGAAAAATTGTGAAGAGAGCATCTCTATGTGCAATAATAGCAGCTCACTATTGTTTGAGATTCACCCCCTGTCAAATAATCACACCCACCTCTTACGTTTGTTGAGTTGCTTGAAAGTATTTGGCTTTTTATGGCTGCGGTTGGCCTAAGTTCCTTTCAACAGAAGTATAATTCTTATTGTTTTAATATGAGGGATGTGTTAGTCATATAATAAACTTAAGCATAATAGTTGTGTCTATCAAAATAGCTAAAGTAACTTTAGTCTTGAAGACCATCTATAAGGGAATCATTGCTTTCACGCAATGAGGTTCCTTACAATATGCTCAGAGGGTTCTTTAATCCTTAGAAAATTTAGATTAAAGATCCTTAAAGTTAAGCTTGTATATTCTGACCCACAGAATGCTACAAAAAAATGTGTTTTGTATGTATAAAATACATCTAAATAAAGTACATAAAGTTCCACCTTCCACAGTAGACCCTGTGTCTTACCAATTGTAACTAATCTTGTAATTGGGTATTGGATCCCCAATACCATAGCGGGTGTTATTAATGAAACAGCCACAACGCTCTGGCCGCACACAAATCCTGTTAAACTCATCATAAATAGGTTTGTCTTTAGGGCAAGTTGGGTAGCAACCTAAAAAAAATGAAAAATGATTTTGTAAGTTATTTGTACACTGCTGGTTAATTCACAGACAATAACTAGGCCAAATACAATATAAACATATATAACATAAACATAAGAGTTGCTTCATTAAAGAATTAGAACACGTTCACTGAATGAATGAATTTTTGCCTATCTTAGTGAATTGAGGTGAAACAGTGAAATGTCACTTTTCTTAGGATAGCCAATCACGTGCAAAAGAAATAAAAAACAGAATTTATGCTTGCACATGATTGTATGATTGAACAGAGATGGGATTTTCTTTTATTTTCACTTTCAATGATAATGATAAACAGGGTGGATCTCCTTAACGGGGGCACAGACAGCAATAAAAATGGTGACATTGAAAATTCACTTTTGAAGTAAACATAGTTCAGCTGTGCATAGAAACCAATCAGCTTCTAGATTTTAGCCTGGACTCACACATACACGATGTGGAAACCAGTGCCGGTTCTTCCATCACATCTCCCTCGCAGGCAATTCACACTGCCTTCTGTGAACTGCTGAGGGTGACAATACAAGTTAATGACCCCCCCCCCCCCCAGATCAGTTCGCAGATCGCAGTGCAAACTGTAAATTTGTATATATATATATATATATATATATATATATATATATATATATATATATAGAAAGGCCAGTATGGTGGCCTGAAATTATGGGAGGAGCCCGGTGGAGTATATAACCAGCCCGTTCGCCTATCCTCCTCGTCAGTTCCGGTGCGCGATATCTGATACGTCAGATATCAAGGGCCGACTATCCTAGACCAGACGCAGTGAGCCTGTTCGTGAGTTCCCGCGTTGTTCGTCTCCGTCTTGACAAACTCGTCTTCCCGTTCATCAGCGTCCGTGGGTTTCGCCGTCGGAGTGTCGTCATACCCATCGAATTTGTCGTTACACGTTGGGCCGGCTGTCGCTGGTAGGGCATCGGCACCCCCTTTTCAGTTCATGTATTACAATGTCCCATCAACATTCCCTGAACTCACGAACCGCTCACTTCCTTTCAGTCGAATGTTTTACTGTGGCTCTCGTACTCATGTCACTGTTTCTACTTTCGATGTAGTCGTTATCACCTTTCGGCATGTTCGATCACTCCACGTCAGGCGATTCATTCGCAAGTACGGCATTCGAAACCATTAGACTCCCCGAGCATTTCTATTAGTATCGGTCGAATCGTTCGACTCACAGCCGACTGCTTGTTACGACAAAGCAAGCAGTCCGCGCGTATCGGTTGGTCTGCTCCAGTTCGAGTATATCTCATCATTCATGCAGTTATGTTATGTATCTCATTTCATCTCATTTCAAGTCATTTCAGTCCCAGTCATTTCTACCATTTCAAATCATTTCTGTCACTAGCCGCGCTCCGGCGCGAATCCTGTCGCACCTCTGGTGCACCGATTCGCTTTGAAGTGCCCCAGGGTTCGGCCTCATTTCTGTACATGCTCCAGAGACTGAGTCACTCGCAGGTTCACGCACGGTCCCTGATTCTTGTCTTGGCATACCATTTCTGTCACTTATTACGCTCCAATTCGAATCCTGTCGCATTCTTCTATGCACCGATTCGTCCTGGTGTGCCCAGCTGCTACGCCTCATTTCGGTACATGCTCCAGAGACGGATTCTTTGTAACCTACAGTCCAGTCGTTGAATCCTGTCTCTGTCATGGGATATCATTTCTGTCACTTATTACACTCCAATTCAAATCCTGTCGCATTTTTTATGCACCGATTCGTTCTGGTGTGCCCAGCTGCTACGCCTCATTTCAGTACATGCTCCAGAGACGGATTCTTTATTGTTACCATCAGTCCAGTCATTGAATCTTGTCTCTGTCATGGGATATCATTTCTGTCACTTATTACGCTCCGATTCGAATCCTGTTGCATTTATTTATGCACCGATTCTTCCCGGTGTGCCCAGCTGCTACGCCTCATTTCAGTACATGCTCCAGAGACGGATTCTTTGTTGTAACTATCAGTCCAGTCGTTGAATCTTGTCTCTGTCATGGCATATCATTTCTGTCACTTATTACGCTCCAATTCGAATCCTGTCGCATTTTGTTTTTTTATGCACTGATTCGTTCTGGTGTGCCCAGCCGCTACGCCTCATTTCAGTACATGCTCCAAAGACAGGATTCATCTGTTTGGTTCATGGGCTCGTCCTCTGATTCTTGTCTTTGTCATGGGTTTTCATTTCATTTCACCTATCACGTTCCGGTACGAATAGTCACATCTGTGTACCAAATTCGTCTCGGCGTGCCCCAGGAATGGCCTCATTTCAGTACATGCTCCAGAATCCGTTTCGTGCTCGGTCGCAAGTTGTGGCATGGCGATCTGGATCTCTGTCATGGCAGGTTCTCTCATTTCACTGTCACATACCGCTTCCCGGTTTGGGTCCAGTTGATTCTTCAATGTTTGGACGCCTACCGGGGGCCTTGCTCCTCGGCCTCATTTCATTATAAGTTGCCTCGGAAGGGAAACACAGCTTCGTTTAGGCGTGTCTCGCTGTTTTCTCCACATACAAGCGTAGACTTCCTGCAATCGTTGCAAACACACATCCAAGCGTAGACTTCTTGCAATCATGGCAAGCACGCATCCAGACATAGACTTCTCGCAATCATTGCAAGCACACATTCGAGCATAGACCTCTGGCACTCATTGCAAGCATGCATTCGAGCATAGACCTCTTGCAATCATTGCAAGCACGCATTCGAGCATAGACCTCTTGCGATCATCGCAAGCACGCATTTGAGCATAGACCTCTTGCACTCATTACAAGCACGCACTCGAGCGTAGACCTCTTGCAATCATGGCAAGCACGCATTCGAGCATAGACCTCTTGCAATCGTTGCAAGCAGATGTCCAGGCACAACTCATGGCAATCGTTGTTGGCAGGCACTTCTGGCTGCTCGATAGGTTGCTTTGGGGAAAGCCTGGATACCTTCCTAAAGGTACGTTGTATTACGGGGTACTTATATTTATAGATATAGTTGATCCAGGGAAAAATCCGATTGCCTCTCGAGGGGTCAGGAAGGAATTTTTTCCCCTGCTGTAAGCAGATTGGGCTATGCTCTGTTGGGGGTTTTTTGCCTTCCTCTGGATCAGCTGCGGGCGTAGAATTGGGTGTGTCAGGTTGTGTGATACCTTATTTATTTTGATTTGTGGTGGGACTGGATGGACTTCTGTCTTTCCGGCCTGGCTACCCATGTGACCTACCATAATTCCTTGCAATCGTTGCAAGCACGAGTCCTGGCATAACTCCTTGCATTAGTTGCAGGCACGCATCCTAGCATAACATCTGGCAATCATAGCAAGCACGCATCCTGGGTAACATCTTGCAATCATCGCAAGCACGCGTCCAAACATACATTCAAGCACAACTCCTGCAGTCTTCGCAGTGCACATGCGGTAACACGAATGGCTCACAGTCACTACGTACACATCTCCAGTGACAGACTCCCGAGCAATTGTCGCAAGCACACGTTTAACACACTTTTGGTCATGCCAAGGCTCGCGACTTAGCATAACTTCTTGCAATCATTCGTTGGCAAGCACGTTCTCAGTGGCACACGAACCGGCTACACGTCATTTTCAGCAGCACTTAATTGGCCACTCGTCTCTTGTGGCTTTTCTTACAAACCACTCACTGTTGTCTGCCTACCCGTCTCTTCCTTAGGACAGTTGAGTTCAACTTCCGTCCCGCACCAGGATCATGTTGACACACGCAACTGGCTTCTTCCTGTAGCACGCCCAGGCTATTTCTAGCCAGCGTTCAGCATTTCTTATCCTTACAGTGCACGGAGAGCCATCTGTCATTCGGCCCGTACAGCAAGATCCCCACTACGAGGCATCCAGAGGCATCAGCCCATAGCCAACGGCAAACGCTCGCCCATCACAACTACCATCTTTAGGGGCATATAATATCCTCGCATATTCCCCAGTCTAGTCATCCAAAAGACACCTACAGTCCCTACACGGCATGTCGAGTTTCCCTATGCGCATCATCCCTCAGGGTCGCGCCTTTGTGTCACGCCTATTGGTCTTACTGTCCCTCTCACAGGATCCAGAGCAAGCCCTCAGCCTGGATCCCGCGGCAATAGCAGTCCTTGCTATGCGGGAGGAATTCCTATCGTCTGGGAATGGCGTCTCCCTGTTCATTCCCTCCGTGTCTTCCCTTTCTCCCCAGGTGATGACCGACGCAGTGGCCTCCACGGGCTTGCGGCTGTTTTTGGCCACCTCTGGCTCGCAGCTCCCTGGCCTCCCCAGTTACTGGCAATTCCTGGCTGCGCCAAGGCGTCCTCTCTGTTGATTATGTCCTTCCTACGTCGACTGGTCCAGCTCTTGTTGTTGTTTCAGTTCAACATCCGCTGTTCCTTTATCCCCGGTAAATTCGATCAGGCAGCGGACGCCCTCTCCCGCTTTAACCTTGTCTCGTTTTCGATCAGGTACCCGGAGCCGGACCAACATCAGCAGCTATCCCGGACTGGTCTCGACTGACCCTGGATTAGCCCCTCACCTCCTAGCGGCTACCCAACTCATTGATCACTCCCTTTCCCGCAATACCCTCAAGGCCTATCAATCAGCCTGGAGGGCCTTTAACCGCTTAATCACGTATCACAGCACAGAGACGTCCCGTGTCAAGCAAGTCATAGCCTTCATTTCCTACTGCCACTCGCAGTTGGTGTTATCCTTTAATACGATCCGGCTATACCTGACCGGTATAACATTTCACCTCCCTCCAGGACCCTACCGTACCCTCCTTATTTTACCACGCCGTTCAGGCTGTTATGCGCGGTATCCAGAAGCGCCAGCCGATGGCCGGCACCAAACGACTGCCTATCACAGGAGACGTTTTAGAAATATGTCAGATATCCTGGCCACTTCACCTTTTCGGTCGCCACATTAGTGTCATTTACAAGCAGCCATACACCCGGCCTTCTACGGCTTCTTACGGCCGAGCGAGTTTACTGGTAGTAGCCTCACGGCACGCATGCTGTGCAAGCACCACCTGGTCCGATTCAAAGACCATTTCGTCTTACACTTAGCAGTCTCCAAGACACAGCAGCTTGGCTCGGGTACGGACATACACTTCTATAAGTCCAACAACCGCTGGTACCCGGTCGCCATTCTCGCACGCTTGTTGACCCTTTTGGCTGATCAACCAGGAACTAGTACGCTTCTGCCATTTCACACTAAGCCTCTGAACGCTGCCCGCTTTATGGAACATCTCAGGATACTCCTGGGTATCCTTCACCTCTATCCTACTCACTACTCCGGACATTCATTCCGTATCGGAGCAGCTTCAACAGCATCCTGCCAAGGGGTCCCGGACCACATTATCAAGAAGTTGGGCAGATGGAGGTCCACCTGTTTTGCCCGCTACATACCCAATCCGCTAGTGGAGATGGCCCAGGCCTTTGTCGAGCTCGCCCAGTAACAAACTTGAATCAATAAAATGCAACCCCTACCTGAATGTTTTTGCCCCCTTATTTTGGTATACCGTACATCAGACCAGGGCACACTTTCAGGTCCATTTCAAGTAAGCGAGTTTATGTTAACCTTGTTTGTCATCCTTATCCGTATCGGTCAGAGGGCTCTGGACCATAAATAGAAAGGCCAGTATGGTGGCCTGAAATTATGGGAGGAGCCCGGTGGAGTATATAACCAGCCCGTTCGCCTATCCTCCTCGTCGGTTCCGGTGCGCGATACCCACCCACCCGTCCCCTTTTTCAGGGCATTTCTCAAGCATTATACTCCTCATGAGAGTACTCATTTCACTCCATTCATATTCATTTCATTTATCACCCACTTCTCTATCTAAGGTATGCCCCCTTATTTTGGTATACCGTACGTCAGACCAGGGCACACTTTCAGGTCCATTTCAAGTAAGCGAGTTTATGTTAACCTTGTTTGTCATCCTTATCCGTATCGGTCAGAGGGCTCTGGACCATAAATATATATATATATATATATATATATATATATATATATATGTGTGTGTATGTATATATAAATACACAGTCTCCAAGGGGTTAATGACATCTTAAAGCTACAATATGTATATTGTTAATATGTTTAGATATGATGTTATGTTTTATGACTATATAGTGGTTATATAATCAGCGACTGATGCATCATGAAATAAGTAATAGAATATAATAGTTGTGGGAGACTCACCTTCCAGGTATGTAATGGTGACATTTGTATATACATTGTTAATAGAGCGACATGTCTTCATGCTGTGGTTGCCACAAGGGTGATAATGCCACTGACATTCATCTTTGGGGTTATAGTAGTCACAAAATATGGCTAGAGGGAAATAAAATATATTTTATTTGGTGCACACAGTCCAGTATCAGTATTTGGCCTTACATTATACAGTATATGCAAATTATGCCCCGCTCAACAAGCCAAATCCCATTCATTTCAATGGCCCCTGTTCACATCTGAGCATTCTGTCACCTGAAGCAAAATGCTTGTCGCTCATAAAAGTACATGAGCTTCTTTTTGGCAGATTACAAGCGTTTTTGGCCCCATAGACTTAACAAAAAAAGCCTGAGCATTTTTTTACAAGCATTTTGTCACGCGTTTTCTGGTCAAACAGCAGCTCTCCACCCCTAAATCCTCTCCCTCTCACCCCCCTAGTGCTTTCTATTGGCTAAACAAAAACGCCTGAAGCTGTAAAGCGCTTGTAATACACTTCTAAAACGCTTGTAAAAAGCTGCAAAAGCGCTTAGAAAAAACGTTTTAAAAGTGCCAGTAATTTGCTACATTCAAGTGTGAATGGAGAATTAGAGCCTACCCAGACTGAAACAATCGTATCCTTTAGACATTGGGAGACAGTTAGTTAGTTGTGAATGATATAATACTGACAGTATGCATTCTGCAACAGTTTTTTTTCCCTGAGCCCATTTTTATTTGTTCTGCAGTTCTGTGTTGCTTTGGACCTTTCCCCATAATAATGGAGATATATGCTATCACCAGGCAACTCTTCCTGTTCATAGACCCAATCCTCAAATGGCACCGGTCAAGACACTAGCAAATCCAGTAATCAGAGGCATGAGTGGGCAGGATTTGCTTCTTGTGCTGGCAGACTCCTGATAGGTGACTGCTAGGCTTTAAGAACAGGGGTGCCTAGATGTTGTCACATATGCCATGGAGCTCTGCTGCTTCTAATGGTAAAGATTTTGTATTTAAAACTGAACTAAATTAAAAACACTATTGAAATATTTTACTTGACACTTTCTCTCCTATTGTTAACAAATACAAATTACCGTAGGGTCACCTGTCTGCCACCAGCCTACTGCTTATTATAAGAAGGAGCAGAAGTAATCTGATTAAGTCTTCTCTGTGCTCTATCATCTTGTAGGTCCTTTATGTTTAGAGCTTAAGGGCTAATTCACACCTGTAGCTGTGTTAAAATGCGTGATGTGGTGCAATGGGATCCCTGCAGTGCCGATCCATTGATATGTGGACCGGCACATATCCACTGCTATGTGGATCGGCACATATCCACTGCTATGTGGATCGGCACATATCCACTGCTATGCACTGTTAATTTTTTTTGCTAAACCAACTTTATTGAAATGTCACATGCATGACGTAGCAGCCAATACAACTTAACAAAATGTGTTTCCTGTACTTGCAGTGTGTTTAAATGGATAAAATATTGGAAATGTAATGTACATGTATATCAGAGATGTACTGAATATATATTTTTTATATATTTATATACACTATAAGGCAAATTAAAACACATTTTTCTAAAATGTGTCCACACACATTCTGCAAGTGCTAACTTAGTATATTAAAGTGATTGTAAACCCTTGTTTATTTCTTTTTTTTACTTTCATACTTACCTCCACTGTGCAGTTCGTTTTGCAGAGTGTGGCCCCAATCCTCAATATCTCTGGACCTCTGGCAGCGCTCACAGCTTTTCCACGCATCGGTTAACCCCCTGAGAGAAGCACACTCTTGCCGACATGCTCCCAAGTCCAGCATTTGCATGCATAGACACAGAATGTCATACTCGGCCCCGTCCCCCTGTCCCAGCGTTATTGGATTTGACTGACAGCAGGGACTGCACTGCTATTAATCTATCCAATCAAGAACCGAGAACCCCGGTCAGAGAGGAAGAGCACGTCTCTGGCGAGGGAATGAACAGGCTCAGGTGAGTAAAACGGGGGGGAGGGAGGGGGGCCTAGGGGGCCGGTCAGTGTGAGAAGTTTTTTCCCCTTAAGGCATAGGATGCCTTAAAGGGGTTGTAAAGCTTTGTTTTTTTTATTTTCTAAATAGGTTCCTTTGACCACTTTCAGACCGGACCAATTTGCTGGTCAAAGACCAGACCACTTTTTGCGATTCGGCACTGTGTCGCTTTAACTGACAATTGCGCTGTCGTGCGACGTGGCTCCCAAACAAAATTGACGTCCTTTTTTTCCCACAAATAGGGCTTTCTTCTGGTGGTATTTGATCACCCCTGCGGTTTTTATTTTTTGCGCTATAAACAAAAATAGAGCGACAATTTTGAAAAAAACGCATTATTTTATACTTTTTGTTATGCTAAATATCCCCCAAAAATATATAAAAAAACATTTTTTTCCCTCAGTTTAGGCCGATACGTATTCTTCTACATATTTTTGATAAAAAAAATCGCAATAAGCTATTATTGATTGGTTTGCGCAAAAGTTATAGCGTTTACAAAATAGGGATAGTTTTATAGCATTTTTATTAATAATTTTTTATTATTATTTTTTTTACTAGTAATGGCGGCGATCTGCGATTTTTATTGTGACATTGTGGGGGACCCATCGGACATTTTTGACACATTTTTGGGACCATTGTCATTTATACAGTAATCGCTGCTATATAAATGCAGTGATTCCTGTGTAAATGACACTGGCAGTGAAAGGGTTAACCAGTGGGTGGCAGTGTAGGGGTTAAGTGAGCCTAGGGGTGTGTTACTAACTGTGGGGGGGTTGGGCTTTCATTTAGTGTACACTGATCTCTGCTCCAATTACATGGAGCAGAGATCAGCGTCACTAGTTGCTAGGCAGAATGGAGAAATGTTGTTTATACAGCATTTCCTCCATTCGGCCGCTCCGTGAGACGATCGCGGGGATGCCCGCGGCGATCGAGTGGGAGAACGCGCCACCGGCGGCGCGCTCTCGATGGCGGGGGGGCATCGAATATTGGACGTACCTGTACGCCAATATGCCTGCCCGTGCCATTCTGTCGACGTACATCGTCGTGAGCTGGTCGGGAAGTGGTTACGCTAGTACATTGATGGTTCACTTTCCTTTTCCTTCGATTTCCCTTCTAAATGTTTTTTTTCTTTTTCAGAATTTCTCACTTCCTGTTTCTCCTCAGTAAACTTCACACCATCATCCGAGCAGTGTTTAGTCAGCCAGAACAGCTTACTGAGGAGGAATAGGAAGTGAGAAATTCAGACAAAGAAAACAAAGTAAAAAAAACATTTAGAAGGGAAATCGAAGGAAAAGGTAAGTGAACCAACAATGCAATAGCTTAAAGGAACCTATTTAGAAAATAAAAAAAAAACCTTTACAACCCCTTTAAGGTGAAAAAACACAAGGGTTTACAACCCCTTTAATTTGAGGTCACTCAGCTTACTGAACTGGATGTAACCTGAAACCCGCATTAATGTACCACCCCATAGCTATATAATACTTTACTCACGGCATATGTCTGGTGTTCTCCAGTTGACACAGGCTTTGGCTTTGGTGCATTCCTGAGCATAGGCAGCTACCGCTGTGCAGAAACATTCACAGTCTCCACCACTGTCACAGGCGCAAGCATCACTCACGCAAGCTTCGTAGAATGGAAGTGGATCCACCTATCACAACAAAAACAACTGAAAGATTACTTTAATCTTTATAGTTATATGGAAAAAATTATGATAAATACTATGGGGTTGATTTACTAAAGGCAAATAGACTGTGCAATTTGCAAAGTGCAGTTGCACTCTGCAAGCACAGTTGCTCCAAAGCTTAATAAATGAGGTAAAAAATACCCAATCAGGTGCAAGGAAAATTAAAAAAAACAGCATTTTTGCTTGCACATGATTAAATGATGGAAGTCAGCAGAGCGTCTGCTCATTTACTAAGCTCTTGAACAACTGCACTTTGCAAAGTGCACAGTCTTTTTGCCTTTGGTAAATCAACCCCTATATGTTCACATATAAAACTTTACAAAAGCAAAGGTAAGCCAAAACACTTTTTATTAAATATTAAAGGGGAGTTCCAGTCATATTTTTTTACAGTATTTACAGTATTCAGCAGCATGACATCTAAAGAACAACCTGTGGAAAAAAAATATTATTTTTTTACTCACCTTTCAGGTCTCTTGCTAGGGAGTCCCTCGTAATCTGCCTCTTCCCCCCAAGGCGACCTGACGTAATTTCCTTCAGCATCCGTGCTCGCTAGGGCTCCTGGGAGATGCTTGTCATCATTTCCCAGGAGTCACTGGGCAGCGTCGAGGGCTTTGTTGCCATCACAAGGGGGTAGGCACTTTCGACGACACCGCCCGTTGTGATGGCAATGTCAGAGGTGTACGACATTGCACTGTACATACGGCACATGCGCAAGAATGGGCAATGCATATTGGTCGCTCAGCTGCACCAGAGCCCGGAAGATAGAGTTCATGGTCTTCACATGCCCACAAGCACTATGGAAACTGCCACGATAGAGGAATATATAACATATAGTCCTCTATGAAATCGACAATCGAGCGCTGATTAATCACATAAAGGTGAGTGCTCTAAACAAGCCTTAAAGAAAAATATATGCATCCTAATTTTATTTTTATTTTTTTAACAGTGGAAACTCTGCTTTAACTACTCCATTTGTACAGTTTAAGGTAAGGGGAATAAACTATGCGCTAAAAAAAAATAGACTATACACTATGTTTTGTGCTGGCGCTTTATGCTCACGATCTGTAGTAGTGACCATAACCCTAAATGACTGCAGTTGTTGCAGTGCAAAAATGAAAAAAATATTCACCATGAAGTATGAAATGCATTTTTACACAATGTAACCTAACAGGGCTAAAATTGGGCTGGGCATCTAAGCTTCAACTACCTGCAGTCATTAAAGGGTTACCCATAGACATATTCAAAACCCTGACCCATTAACCTACTCAGTTCTTGCAGTTGGAGAAAACAATTTTTTTGTTAGTTTTTATGCTAAACTCAAGTTTCATCATCATACCTTGCTGTGACAGATTTTGAAGACATCACCTTTGATTAATCCACACTGCTTCTCAGCCCAGGCCTGACGGTGGGGGTTCTTAAGGCAGGGTTTGACCACCTCTGTTGCATCAGGACAGGCAGAGTCACTCTTCCAGCTATTTCCAAACTCCAGCACATTAACGACTTGTAACATGTTCTTGGCCATAAAGTCGTTTTGTGAATTACCATCAAAGTTTCCACACAACCCACACAAATTGCCCTAAAGGAGGAAAAATACCATATATAGACACAAAATCTTGTGCACAATAATAATAATTCTAAAATAATAATAATGTGAAAATCTTTTGACGTATTCTCGATGTGTGTGTTAAGGCAGATTTTCTATTTATTTTTTTGCTTTGAGTGGTGAGGGACTGGATCATTTTTCAACTTTTTATTGCTGTCTTTGTGTGAGGGCATTTGACATGTGGTGAGAAGGCATTATAACACCTTCTTGCCACCTGATTTAGTTATATAATGCGACACAACCACGTCACAATCACGTGCATGGCATGCAGTTGCATTGCGGCACCATTAAACTCAATGGGTGAGTTTGACAGACAGTACTGCCTGTCAAATTCTCCACCCCAAATGAAAAATGCTGTGGCTGTGCAGGTGTATTATGACAGTTCGGGTGGGTCGGCTGGAGAGTGTTAAAACCAGCCACCTGGTTTTATCCTCCCCCAGCTGCCAATCTTAAGGAGCACTAAGCCAGGAAAACAACTAGATAGGAGGATTTTGTCCTTTTTTTTACACTAAATCTAAAAAGAAGATTTGGCTTTAAATACACTCTAAACACAATTTTTAATCTCATACAGGATGTTCTACTATTTTGCCTTGATTTAAGCAAAAATACATGAGATGAGTATGTCTGTTCATGTTCAATTGATTATGTTTTGGGTTTTCAAACCTAGATCTGGAATACATGGAGCACAACTGGAGAGTAATTTTACCAAATTTATAAACATTTTCCACATTTGCCATGCTTTGCAAATTCCCCATTAGTAGTCAAAAAATGGGTTGACACATTTAAACTCCAATTCTGATTAGGTGTGTCTGAAAACAATATGTTAGCTTACAAAGTGGAAAAATGTCTTGCAAAGTGTTAACGGTGCTAAAGTCACAGGGGTCAGCTTCCCGTTTTTTTTTTTTGTTTTTAATTTACAAAGCTTAATTGAACAAACTGAAGTTATGAGATGATGGCTACCATGCACAACTGCACCAGATTGTGCACTCTCTGGTTTCATTAAACCAACCCACAGTTACTATCTGCTGGCCAGCACGTCCGCTTCCTGAAATCTGGCACTACCCAAAAAGAAAGATGTTTTCATGGTTGGGAACTGTCAGGTTCTGTCTGGTTTAGCCCTTTCTTCTCTGGGCTGGCCGCTCAGCTGTCAGCTAATTGCCAGCTCTCTTCTCTCTCCACAGTTACCAGCTGTTCCTGATGATGCTCGTCTGACCTGCCTACTTAAAGCCTTCCAGCTCACTTCACCTCTGCCTTCACCCTGGACACATCACTAGAAACCATCTCCTGTGGTTTGTTTAAAGACTGGCTTGCTGACATCCCTTCTGGCCTGGCTGACTACCCGATCTGGTTACTGGAACTTGGGAAAGGGTGAGTTATATTCTGCTACCATTGTTAGTTTAGGGACTTCAAAGAAGAAAGTCATCTGCAATGATATTTTATCAGGGTTCAGAGGTTTTCAGGCCTGAACATACAGTATCTTAGGCTGGTTTAGACAAGGTGGGAACAAAAGTGCAAAGAAAACATGTAACACCTTGTTCTGCATGATAAGGACAACTTGTGAGAAAAATTGTATATAATGGTCTTACCTTGTATGTAGGGGAAACCTTGATGAATACGGTGGTCTTTTTGTCCCAAATCAGAAGAATATCATTATCTGTTTGTATGACCAGGTAAAGACCAACCTCACGGGTCAGGTAACTCACACTTTTTTCACCTTCGCTTGCAGTTTCCTCCAATTTCCTGTCTGCTAATTTAAGTATTTTATTCTGAGATAAGCCAAAAAAAAAAAAAATAGAATAATAATGTTTAGTTATTATATATGATTTTTAACAGTCTTTTAATAAGTTTGCAAGCAAATTAAATAATTAGTAGATTTGGTGTGACAGTATCTAATCAAGAATGTAAAGAAGAGACATCTCCCCAAAATCAAATATAAATATGATACAAACATGGTAGATTCTCTCCATGGGATATGAGGGAGAACCATCTGTACGCTGTATAGCAGGGGTCTCCAAACTTTATAAAGAAAGAGCCAGTTTACTATCCTTCAAACTTTGGGAGGGGTCGGATTGTGGCCAGTGGAAATAAACAATGACCAACTTTGATATTAGGCAGAGAAATAGTTGGAGTCGTTGGGAGCAATAGCACCCCATTTTTGTTGTCAGTAGAAGTACAGTAAAGAAATACATAAGGCTAACTGTATGGACACCCTACTGAAGCCTTTCTCAACCTTTTCAACACAGAGGAACCCTTGAAAGAACTTTGCAGTCTCAAAAAAACCCTGCTTAAAATTACTATATCTACTCATAATAATACATTAGTGTGATGGTCAGTGGGAAAAATGCTTCTAATAATTGTGGTCATTGTGAAGAATTACCTCCTAAAGATAGCTAAAAAGATCAATGGTGTCAGTGGAGGCAGTCATTTCTCACCGTTCAAGGAACCCCTAGCAACATCTGGAGGAACCCTGGTTGAAAAATCCTGCCTTACTCTATTGGGTCCAGGCTTTCTTTAGTTATACAAATGACCGACTCACAGTATCTGTAGTGTTATTTGAGGGAACATTTCTGTTAAATTTATTTATTTACACCTATCTAGGATCAGCCAAGATATTGAATTTGAGGATACTCACCCCCAGAAAGACCTTGATGGCTCTGGAACATGTAACGCCTGTTGTGCCACATGGAACATTTTCTGTGACAATGCTGAAGGTGCCAGTGGAATGGTTGGGACCACAGTAATCCTGAAAATACATTGATATTGCAAGCAATCTTGAACATTCACTTTTAACTTTTCAGTGTTTTTTTTTTTTTTTAGATTTTGACAGAGCAGAGAAGTGTTAAAACCTCTTTTAGGCTAGGTTCACACCATACCACATTTAAAATGAATTGCAGCGAGTGCCAATGTTAAGTTAACAACACCCCAAACACAGGTTGCAAACACATTGACTTTGCCTGCACTGGATCGCACAGTACAAAGGTACCATGCAATCCAGTTGCAGTGCATTTCCAAAAGTAGTGGTTCCAACTACTGTTGGTGTGATGCAGTACAATCTGAGCCCATTCAAAATGAATAAGCTTAAATCGTACTGTACTAATTAGCATAAGAATTGCACAGGAATTCACCTGCTCATAGTGTTCAGGACATGAACTGATGGGAAATATCTCCATTGAATGCAGAAAAACCAAAAACACATTTTCAGTAGAATGAGAATCAGAATGTTCTTTATTTTTTTTTATTTATTTTTTTTACTGATATTTGTGCTTTTCTGTCCCAGTCACAACAGATCCCCAATGGAGTTATAGAAAGAAACACAAATGTGACAAAAAAAATCTAAATCTAAATCTAAAAAATATCTTTCTCTGCCAGTTCAGCAGGAACCGTCTGCGATTCAAACCGCATGGCAGGCTTAATGTATCCAAGTTGTTTGTTTGAACAACTTGGGCACCACCAGCCTGCCGGATCTTACATGCAATAATAACAGTGTTCTCCTGGTGGGCCTGACTCCCCCTGCCCCCTGCTGGGAGAACATAATGGCTAAGCGGGAGGGATTCCCCTATCAACACTGTCTGTGATAACCTTGGTTGCCTGCCCTAGGCTTTAAGAGATTATGTCAGTTAAACAACTTCATTACTTTAAAGCAGTATTAAAACTAAATTGGGATTGATCTGGTGTCTGGAGGTGCATGAATTGAGGCTGATCTGAGGTTTTAAAGTAAATGAATTCATTAATTCTTATTGGTACCCCCACGTACCTTGCTAACATGCTGTCTTTTTCAAGCGTTAGTGCACGCCAAAGAGCATGTTAACAATTTACTATGGATTTAGGTGTGGTGTGATTTTTAAAAAGGATCCAGCTTTTTTTAAGCCTCCACGAGGCAGGTCCTTGACATGCTGGTCTTAGAGGAAGCAGGGTAAAGGATGCTGGAAATCATTTAATTTAAAAGAGGGGTACCATTTAGTGGTGGAACAGAATTACTGCAGTGGACAGAATCTGAATGAACTTTAAAAGTACATTGCTAAAAAAGTTGCTTTTTACTTTATTTTTTAATGGGCTTTAAAGCTGAAGGATACTGCCATTAAGTGTAAATAGAGTTAGTTGAATATTAAATTATACAAAGCTTAGATACAATATTTACATCATACAGAAAGGACACAAAATTGTCTGCTGGTATTTGTTTTTATAAACCAGCTAAACTGCATTATGTATAAACAATGCACAGCTAAAATAACTATAGGGTCACTTACCGTGGCAGCTACAAACTCACATTTCCCATCAAAGTCATACAATTTCTCATCAAATGTGACGTAATGACCACTTCCATAAATTGAACATGTCCTATAACACACATTTTTGGTGCAATCCCAACTTCCACTCTGACAAAAGCTGTGAATTAATGATCAGAAGACAGGTAGTCAGTTTATACAAATCTGAAGATATTCGCATTCATGTGAACTGTATGATTTTGTACCATTATTTTTGTTTTATTGTATTTTTCATTCATGGGTTCTACAAGAATGAAGAAAATCTCATATACAAACATAAGCAAATCTTCTGAAAATCTATCTTTTCAGAATCATGATCAGGGAAGTTCAGATAACCGCCGACCATTTTGCTTTATGTGCTTTTTTACTTTTTATTGAAATCAATAGAAATGCATAAAAAACAATGCATATCAATAGTGATGGCCGAACGGTTCGCCTGGCGGTCGTTTCGCGGTGAATTTCGGTCGTTCGCGGTCCGCTCGTTCGCTCGCCTTTTCCCGTCGTTCCCCCCGGCGGACTTACGTGTTTAATGTGTAAAAGAACTTTGACCTATGATGACACGTCTATCATGGGGTACAGGACAGCCAATTGAGACATGACAGCACATGGACACTTGGACATTCCCCCTAACCTATAAATACACCCGATCCGGTGGCCATTTTACATTCTTTCTTCTGTCACTATAGGGAAAGATTGCTGTGTGGAGTAGGGACAGATAAAACGCTAGCTATTTGGTACACACAAGTTCTTTTCAGGACTGGTATAGGTGTTAGGTGTATATAGGTTTGCTGTGCTACTGATTCTTGCAGCAGCCTGAGTGTCTTTTGTCAGTTTAGAGAAAGGGAAAGGACGGTATGTGCTACAGGGACAGCCAGATTAGTCTTTCATCATCATCATCATCATCATCATTAGCTGTTACTATCAGGTCCACAAAAGAGCTATTCCAGTAACCACTAATCGTTCCAGTCTACTCTTTTTTGCCACTTTGTATAGGGACAGGAAGGAAGCAGTGTTGTCAGGCAGTGAGGGTCAGTTTAAAGACTTGCTGTTACTATTAGTTCCACAAAGGTTCTTTTCAGGACTGGTATCAGTGGTACGGTAATAGGCTTGTACACGTATAATATTCTTTCTTCCAAATATAGAAAGAATATTATACTTGACTGCTGCCCTTCTGCTGCAGTCTGCTAAACATTCATAACTCACTTGTTCCACAAAGCTCTTTATCAGGACTGGTTACTTGGTCTGTGTAGGGTGCTACAGTACATAGGGTTGAGTGCAGTACAGTCTGCTGTTCTGTAAGGACCGCTATCAGTCCACAATAGATAGGGTTGAGGTGCACCACTGCTGACCGCTGCCCTATACTGCAGCAGTCCTTCATTGGTATAGGGACTGAAGTACAGTCTGCTAATCACTAACACACAACCTGCTTGGTCCACAAAAGTTCCTATAAGGACTGGTAACTTGGTCTAGGGTGCTACAGTACATAGGGTTGAGTGCGGTACAGTCTGCTGTTCTGTAAGGACCGCTATCGGTCCACAATAGATAGGGTTGAGGTGCACCACTGCTGACCGCTGCCCTATACTGCAGCAGTCCTTCATTGGTATAGGGACTGACGTACAGTCTGCTAATCACTAACACACAACCTGCTTGGTCCACAAAAGTTCTTATAAGGACTGGTAACTTGGTCTAGGGTGCTACAGTACATAGGGTTGAGTGCGGTACAGTCTGCTGTTCTGTAAGGACCTCTATCGGTCCACAATAGATAGGGTTGAGGTGCACTACTGCTGACTGCTGCCCTATACTGCAGCAGTCCTTCATTGGTATAGGGACTGAAGTACAGTCTGCTAATCACTAACACACAACCTGCTTGGTCCACAAAAGTTCTTATAAGGACTGGTAACTTGGTCTAGGGTGCTACAGTACATAGGGTTGAGTGCGGTACAGTCTGCAGTTCTGTAAGGACCGCTATCGGTCCACAATAGATAGGGTTGAGGTGCACTACTGCTGACTGCTGCCCTATACTGCAGCAGTCCTTCATTGGTATAGGGACTGACGTACAGTCTGCTAATCACTAACACACAACCTGCTTGGTCCACAAACGTTCTTATAAGGACTGGTAACTTGGTCTAGGGTGCTACAGTACATAGGGTTGAGTGCGGTACAGTCTGCTGTTCTGTAAGGACCGCTATCGGTCCACAATAGATAGGGTTGAGGTGCACTACTGCTGACTGCTGCCCTATACTGCAGCAGTCCTTCATTGGTATAGGGACTGACGTACAGTCTGCTAATCACTAACACACAACCTGCTTGGTCCACAAAAGTTCTTATAAGGACTGGTAACTTGGTCTAGGGTGCTACAGTACATAGGGTTGAGTGCGGTACAGTCTGCTGTTCTGTAAGGACCGCTATCGGTCCACAATAGATAGGGTTGAGGTGCACCACTGCTGACCGCTGCCCTATACTGCAGCAGTCCTTCATTGGTATAGGGACTGAAGTACAGTCTGCTAATCACTAACACACAACCTGCTTGGTCCACAAAAGTTCTTATAAGGACTGGTAACTTGGTCTAGGGTGCTACAGTACATAGGGTTGAGTGCGGTACAGTCTGCTGTTCTGTAAGGACCGCTATCGGTCCACAATAGATAGGGTTGAGGTGCACTACTGCTGACCGCTGCCCTATACTGCAGCAGTCCTTCATTGGTATAGGGACTGACGTACAGTCTGCTAATCACTAACACACAACCTGCTTGGTCCACAAAAGTTCCTATAAGGACTGGTAACTTGGTCTAGGGTGCTACAGTACATAGGGTTGAGTGCGGTACAGTCTGCTGTTCTGTAAGGAGCGCTATCAGTCCACAATAGATAGGGTTGAGGTGCACCACTGCTGACCGCTGCCCTATACTGCAGCAGTCCTTCATTGGTATAGGGACTGAAGTACAGTCTGCTAATCACTAACACACAACCTGCTTGGTCCAGAAAAGTTCCTATAAGGACTGGTAACTTGGTCTAGGGTGCTACAGTACATAGGGTTGAGTGCGGTACAGTCTGCTGTTCTGTAAGGACCGCTATCGGTCCACAATAGATAGGGTTGAGGTGCACCACTGCTGACCGCTGCCCTATACTGCAGCAGTCCTTCATTGGTATAGGGACTGACGTACAGTCTGCTAATCACTAACACACAACCTGCTTGGTCCACAAAAGTTCTTATAAGGACTGGTAACTTGGTCTAGGGTGCTACAGTACATAGGGTTGAGTGCGGTACAGTCTGCTGTTCTGTAAGGACCGCTATCGGTCCACAATAGATAGGGTTGAGGTGCACTACTGCTGACTGCTGCCCTATACTGCAGCAGTCCTTCATTGGTATAGGGACTGACGTACAGTCTGCTAATCACTAACACACAACCTGCTTGGTCCACAAAAGTTCTTATAAGGACTGGTAACTTGGTCTAGGGTGCTACAGTACATAGGGTTGAGTGCGGTACAGTCTGCTGTTCTGTAAGGACCGCTATCGGTCCACAATAGATAGGGTTGAGGTGCACCACTGCTGACCGCTGCCCTATACTGCAGCAGTCCTTCATTGGTATAGGGACTGAAGTACAGTCTGCTAATCACTAACACACAACCTGCTTGGTCCACAAAAGTTCTTATAAGGACTGGTAACTTGGTCTAGGGTGCTACAGTACATAGGGTTGAGTGCGGTACAGTCTGCTGTTCTGTAAGGACCGCTATCGGTCCACAATAGATAGGGTTGAGGTGCACTACTGCTGACTGCTGCCCTATACTGCAGCAGTCCTTCATTGGTATTGGGACTGACATACAGTCTGCTAATCACTAACACACAACCTGCTTGGTCCACAAAAGTTCTTATAAGGACTGGTAACTTGGTCTAGGGTGCTACAGTACATAGGGTTGAGTGCGGTACAGTCTGCTGTTCTGTAAGGACCGCTATCGGTCCACAATAGATAGGGTTGAGGTGCACCACTGCTGACCGCTGCCCTATACTGCAGCAGTCCTTCATTGGTATAGGGACTGACGTACAGTCTGCTAATCACTAACACACAACCTGCTTGGTCCACAAAAGTTCTTATAAGGACTGGTAACTCGGTCTAGGGTGCTACAGTACATAGGGTTGAGTGCGGTACAGTCTGCTGTTCTGTAAGGACCACTATCGGTCCACAATAGATAGGGTTGAGGTGCACCACTGCTGACCGCTGCCCTATACTGCAGCAGTCCTTCATTGGTATAGGGACTGAAGTACAGTCTGCTAATCACTAACACACAACCTGCTTGGTCCACAAAAGTTCCTATAAGGACTGGTAACTTGGTCTAGGGTGCTACAGTACATAGGGTTGAGTGCGGTACAGTCTGCTGTTCTGTAAGGACCGCTATCGGTCCACAATAGATAGGGTTGAGGTGCACCACTGCTGACCGCTGCCCTATACTGCAGCAGTCATTCATTGGTATAGGGACTGACGTACAGTCTGCTAATCACTAACACACAACCTGCTTGGTCCACAAAAGTTCTTATAAGGACTGGTAACTTGGTCTAGGGTGCTACAGTACATAGGGTTGAGTGCGGTACAGTCTGCTGTTCTGTAAGGACCGCTATCGGTCCACAATAGATAGGGTTGAGGTGCACCACTGCTGACCGCTGCCCTATACTGCAGCAGTCCTTCATTGGTATAGGGACTGACGTACAGTCTGCTAATCACTAACACACAACCTGCTTGGTCCACAAAAGTTCTTATAAGGACTGGTAACTCGGTCTAGGGTGCTACAGTACATAGGGTTGAGTGCGGTACAGTCTGCTGTTCTGTAAGGACCACTATCGGTCCACAATAGATAGGGTTGAGGTGCACCACTGCTGACCGCTGCCCTATACTGCAGCAGTCCTTCATTGGTATAGGGACTGAAGTACAGTCTGCTAATCACTAACACACAACCTGCTTGGTCCACAAAAGTTCCTATAAGGACTGGTAACTTGGTCTAGGGTGCTACAGTACATAGGGTTGAGTGCGGTACAGTCTGCTGTTCTGTAAGGACCGCTATCGGTCCACAATAGATAGGGTTGAGGTGCACCACTGCTGACCGCTGCCCTATACTGCAGCAGTCCTTCATTGGTATAGGGACTGACGTACAGTCTGCTAATCACTAACACACAACCTGCTTGGTCCACAAAAGTTCTTATAAGGACTGGTAACTTGGTCTAGGGTGCTACAGTACATAGGGTTGAGTGCGGTACAGTCTGCTGTTCTGTAAGGACCGCTATCGGTCCACAATAGATAGGGGTGAGTTGCACTACTGCTGACTGCTGCCCTATACTGCAGCAGTCCTTCATTGGTATAGGGACTAAGAGTTTTGTCACAGGGTGATTTAAAAAATGACAGGCAGAGGAAGAGGCAGGCCCTTCCGCAGGGGTGGTAGGGGTAGGGCAGGAGCACCATCCTTGAGCCAAAGTGGGAAGTTGCAGAAGGTGCGTTCAATTACTTTAAAGGACGCACCAGACTTGGTTGAGTGGCTCACTCAGCCTTACTCTTCTGCACCCTCCTCATCGTCTCGATCTGCACCCTCTTCTTCACTCTCTGCTATGTGCACCCCCAAAGACACTACCACCAACAACACCACCACCACCACCACCACATACCTTCCGCTTGAGTCACAGGAATTATTTTACGACCCATATCAAGAGGACATTTCTGATGCGCAGCCACTCTTGGTATTGGATCAGGAAGAGGAGGTAGCAATAACCGCTACTCAGCAGTCTGACGACAGTACCCAGATCAGCCCAAGGAGGAGGTTGGTCCCCGGTGTTGCTGCCTACTCCGAGATCTCTACTTATAGCGGTGGGGAAGGTGACGTTGATGATGACGTGTCTAGTGATGTCACGTGGGTGCCCACAAGAGAGGAAGAGGAGGGGAGTTCAGAGGGAGATATGGACCAGCAGATAGGGAGGAGAAGCAGGACTAACTTACATTGCACAGGAGGGACAAAGCAGACTGCAAATGTATCAGGAGCGAGTCATCGACCATGTACGGTCACATCTGGCGCTCCCAGGACACCGGCACATGGCTCCGCAGTGTGGGCTTTTTTTAACGTGTCCGCTGCTGACAATAGCGTTGCCATCTGCAATCTTTGCAGTCAACGCATTAGTCGCGGTAAGCCCAACACTCACCTAGGGACGACCGCCTTAAGAAGGCACATGAGCAGCCATCACCGAGCCGAGTGGGAGCAACGGAACACATAAAGCCACACTGCAGGCTCTCACCGTCCAGCCTCGTCTTCTACTTCTCCTCTCTCCTCACAATTGTCCTCCACTCCACCTTCCATCACGCCAAGCTCACGTTTTTCTGCAAAAAGGCAGGCTTCCGTGGGCCTAATGTTCGAGCGTAAAAAAATTATGACGCCGGATAACCCTCTTGCCCAACGGTTGACGGCTGGCTTGTTAGAACTGATAGCCCGCCAACTACTGCCATATAAACTGGTGGACTCGGAGGCCTTTCGCAAATTTGTGGCCATTGGAACACCACAATGGAAGGTCCCAGGAAGGAAGTATTTCTCAGAGAAGGGCATCCCAGAGCTATATGGCCATGTTCAGCGGCAAGTGAATGTATCTCTGGCACACAGTGTCGGTGCCAAGATACATCTGACCACAGACACGTGGTCTAGCAAACACGGGCAGGGAAGGTATATCACTTTTACTGCCCACTGGGTGAACCTTCTGACGGCCGTCAAGCATGTAACCCGTGGCACCCGTGTAGATTTGGTTTTACCGCTACGGATTGCATGCAGGCCTGACTCTTCTTCTCCTCCTCCTCCTACTCCATCCTCCTCCCTCTCCTCCTCAGCTGCCTCCTCCTTTTCTGCTGCTAGCGTCTCTTCCGCTGCACCGCCCAAGCTCCCCAGAACCTATTCCACATGCCAGGTGAGACGTTGCCATGCCGTGCTGCGTCTGTTGTGCCTGGAAGCCAAGAGCCACACTGGCCCGGCACTCCTTTCAGCTTTGCGTTCACAGGCAGATCAGTGGCTAACACCGCTCAATTTGACAGTTGGTAAAGTGGTGTGTGACAACGGTGCCAATCTGCTTAGCGCATTGAAACAGGGCAAAATCACGCACGTGCCATGCATGGCACACGTCTTAAACTTGGTCATGCAGCGATTCCTTGACAAATACCCTGGGGTCCAGGACATCTTGCGGCAGGCAAGGAAAATCTCGGCCCATTTCAGAAGATCTTACACGGCCATGGCTCGCCTTGCTGACATTCAGCGGCGACGCCATCTGCCGGTCAGACGTCTTATTTGCGATTGCCCGACGCGATGGAACTCAACCTTCTATATGCTTGATAGGCTGCTCCAGCAGAAACGTGCAGTTAACGTCTACCTGTATGAACTCTGCGAAAGAAACGGTTCTGGGGAGCTGGGGTTTTTTTCACCGCGCCAGTGGCTGCTCATGCGCGACGCATGCAGACTTCTGCGGCCATTTGAGGAGATCACCAAACTGGTCAGTCGCAGCCATGGCGCCATCAGTGACATGGTACCTTATGCCTTCTTTATGGAGCGTGCATTGCGTCGTGTCATTGATCAGGCTGTGGAGGAGCAGGAGCGGGAAAATGAGGAAGTCGCAATGCTGGATGAATTCCCAGGGGGGGCTACTCTATCTGAGACAAGTCAACAACAGGAGTCTGAAGAGGAGTCAGAGGAGGATGGTGCCGGGGCGGATGAGGAGGAGCAAGAAGAGCGTGCTTTAAACCTTTCTGGCATCCCTGTTGTGCGTGGATGGGGAGAGGAGAATGAAGAGGACGACATTATCTTGGATGATGAGCAGGAGCCAGGCCACCACACCGCTTCCACTTTAGTGCAAATGGGGGCCTTCATGCTCCAGTGTTTTAATAGGGACCCCCTATAAAAAGCATAAGGGTCAAGGGCCAGTACTGGGTGGCAATGTACTTAGACCCCCGGTACAAACACAAAATGGCGGAAATGTTACCGCCGTCGCAGAGGGCTGTCAGAATGCAGCACTTCCAGGCCTTGCTTCGAGAAATGCTGCATTCTGCTTTTGCGTGCGCTGGCAGAGGAGCAATTCCCACTCCCAGAGAAGGATTTGCGGGTACCAATCCAACAGCGCCTGCAAGAAGAGGCCGGTTTGAAGATGTGTTGGTGACTTCCGATATGAGGTCATTCTTTCAGCTGACCCATCGACAGGTGTCATCCGGATCCAGCATCAGGGAACGCCTAGACCGTCAGGTGTCCGACTACATTGGGTTAACGGCCGATGTGGACGCTCTGAGGAGTGATGAACGCCTGGACTACTGGGTGGGCAGGCTTGACCTCTGGCCAGAGCTTGCCCAATTTGCAATCGAACTGTTGGCTTGCCCCTCATCCAGTGTCCTGTCCGAAAGGACTTCAGCGCAGCAGGGGGGATCGTGACCGATAAGCGTACTCGCCTAGCTCACGACAGTGTTAACTACCTCACATTTCTAAAAATGAATGAGGCATGGATCTCGCAGGAATTCAACACATGTGACCAGTAGACCATGTATATGTCTATAAACAATTTTTTTAATCAAGCACACAGACCTTCTTTCTTCATTTGGCTCACTTCCTTGTCCCAAAAAAGCACACCGTACTATATGCCCCTACCCTCCTCTTTGAAGAGGTTGAGCGGTGTCATATTTCTACTGGGGCTGCTTATGATATCCCTGTGCTGTGCTGAATTCCTCCTGGGGGTTCTTATTATGAGGGGATCACACCATCCCTGTGCTGTGCTGACTTACTCCTGGGGCTGCTTACGGTGCTGCTGTCAGTGCTGTATATCACGGTGCTGGTGTGAGTGCTTAATGTCACGGTGCTGCTGTCAGTGCTGTATATCACGGTGCTGATGTCAGTGCTTAATGTCATGCTTCTGATGTCAGTACTCTCTATCACGGTGATGCTGTCAGTGCTGTATATCACCGTGCTGATGTCAGTGCTTAATGTCACGCTTCTGATGTCAGTACTCTCTATCACGGTGTTGCTGTCAGTGCTGTATGTCACGCTGCTGATGTCAGTGCTCTCTATCACGGTGCTGCTGTCAGTTCTGTATATCACGGTGCTGATGTCAGTGCTTAATGTCACGCTTCTGATGTCAGTACTCTCTATCACGGTGTTGCTGTCAATGCTGTATGTCACGGTGCTGGTGTTAATGCTTAATGTCACGCTTCTGATGTCAGTACTCTCTATCACGGTGCTGCTGTCAGTGCTGTATATCACTGTGCTGATGTCAGTGCTGTATGTCACGCTTCTGATGTCAGTGCCCTCTATCACGGTGCTGCTGTCAGTGCTGTATATCACGGTGCTGATGTCAGTGCTTAATGTCACGCTTCTGATGTCAGTACTCTCTATCACGGTGTTGCTGTCAATGCTGTATGTCACGGTGCTGGTGTTAATGCTTTATGTCACGCTTCTGATGTCAGTACTCTCTATCACGGTGCTGCTGTCAGTGCTGTATATCACGGTGCTGATGTCAGTGCTTAATGTCACGCTTCTGATGTCAGTACTCTCTATCACGGTGTTGCTGTCAGTGCTGTATGTGACGCTGCTGATGTCAGTGCTCTCTATCACGGTGCTGCTGTCAGTGCTGTATATCACGGTGCTGATGTCAGTGCTTAATGTCACGCTTCTGATGTCAGTACTCTCTATCACGGTGCTGCTGTCAGTGCTGTATATCACCGTGCTGATGTCAGTGCTTAATGTCACGCTTCTGATGTCAGTACTCTCTATCACGGTGTTGCTGTCAGTGCTGTATGTCACGCTGCTGATGTCAGTGCTCTCTATCACGGTGCTGCTGTCAGTGCTGTATATCACGGTGCTGATGTCAGTGCTTAATGTCACGCTTCTGATGTCAGTACTCTCTATCACGGTGTTGCTGTCAATGCTGTATGTCACGGTGCTGGTGTTAATGCTTAATGTCACGCTTCTGATGTCAGTACTCTATATCACGGTGCTGCTGTCAGTGCTGTATATCACTGTGCTGATGTCAGTGCTGTATGTCACGCTTCTGATGTCAGTGCCCTCTATCACGGTGCTGCTGTCAGTGCTGTATATCACGGTGCTGATGTCAGTGCTTAATGTCACGCTTCTGATGTCAGTACTCTCTATCACGGTGTTGCTGTCAATGCTGTATGTCACGGTGCTGGTGTTAATGCTTTATGTCACGCTTCTGATGTCAGTACTCTCTATCACGGTGCTGCTGTCAGTGCTGTATATCACGGTGCTGATGTCAGTGCTTAATGTCACGCTTCTGATGTCAGTACTCTCTATCACGGTGTTGCTGTCAGTGCTGTATGTCACGCTGCTGATGTCAGTGCTCTCTATCACGGTGCTGCTGTCAGTGCTGTATATCACGGTGCTGATGTCAGTGCTTAATGTCACGCTTCTGATGTCAGTACTCTCTATCACGGTGTTGCTGTCAATGCTGTATGTCACGGTGCTGGTGTTAATGCTTTATGTCACGCTGCTGATGTCAGTGCCCTCTATCACGGTGCTGTTGTCAGATGCCTCTATCACGGTGCATGTGTCATTGCTGTATGTGATGCTGCTGGTGATCATCTCCTGCACCCTCTTCTTTGCCTACCCTGGTCCCTGACCTTCCCTCTCCTCCATTGCCTTCATGCGCTCCACAGTCCTGAATTGTCAGAACAATTTCCCAAATAAAAAAAGAATGCTTGTAGTTATCGATCCCAAATTCACCTCATACATGTATTATGTCATTGGCCAGGTGGTGGGACTATGTTTTCCCTGCTAATAATTACCTCGTGGCTGCAAATTCGACCTAAAGGTTTGAAACGTTCGCCTCCCATTGAAGTCAATGGGGCCCGCGGCGAACGTTCGGTTTTGCGAACAGTCGGCCTCATTCGCGGTCCGCGTTCGCGAAACGTCCCGTCGGAGGTTCGGGCCATCACCACATATCAATGCATTCATTAACCACTTGCCTACAGGCCACTTAACCCCCCTCCTGCCCGAACCATTTTTCAGCTTTCAGCACTGTCACATTTTGAATGACAATTGCGTGGTCATGCTACACTGTACCCAAACAAATGTTTTATAATTTTCTTTACACAAATTGAGCTTTCTTTTGGTAGCATTTAATCACTGCTGCGTTTTTTATTTTTTACAAAAAAAAATAGAAAAAATTATTTTCTCCTTCATTGATGTGCGCTGATGCGGCGGCACTGATGGGCATTGATAGGCTGAACTGGTGGGCATTGATAAGGTGGCACTTATGGGCACTGATGAGGTAGCACTTATGAGCACAGATTAGGTGGCACTGATGAGGAGGCACGAATATGCCTCACTTATGGGCACTGATAGGTGGCACCAATATGTGGCACTGATAAGCACTAATAGGTGGTACTGGTGGGCACTGATAGGCAGCACGGATAGGCGTTACTGATGGGCATTGATGGGTGGAACTGATGGGTATCACTAATGGCCAGCTCTGAGTGGCATCGCTAATGGACACTGATTGGTGGCACTTGTGGACAGTGGTGGGCACTGATTGCTGGCACTGGTGGGCACTGATTGGTGACACTGGTGGGCACTGATTGGTGACACTGGTGGGAACTTAATTGTAATCAGGGCACTGATTACATACCTTAACTATCCTTTGTGAGAAGATGCTGCTTATCGGCTCTCCTCTCCTCACACTCTGTCTGTATTTACATGTGACCGGCTGTGATTGGACACAGCCGATAACATGGTTAAAGAGAAGCTGACGTGGCTCTTTACAGAGATCGGGGTTGCTCCTAGCAACTCGGCACGGCCGCCATACTGTGCACTCCGCAGCCATTTTGGGATGTCATCATATGACGTCGCCCCAGAATGAGAGCCGAACCGCTCCGCTGTCATTTGATGGTTGGCGGGCGGCAACTAGTTAAGGTGTGCAAATCGAAGCATGTCAATGCATCATGAAGCATATCAACTAATCGTGATGTACATCAACATGTTTTGATGCATGTGCTATGGGGCAAGTTGACTTTGAATATAAAGAGAATTCCAGTGAATGTATTAATTTAACACTAGGTGTGAAAAAATCCTAAAAGTGCAGTCAACTGAATCATCATCTGGCTTTCCTATGTCTTGGATACTTTAACAACAACAAGCACTTCCTATTCAAATTCCCAACTCAGTTATTGGTGTTTTTGCCCATTTTTGTGTGTCCTAGCACCTCCTGATGAAAACTCCATAATATAGATTAAAGTGGTTGTAAACCTCAGACATGAAATATGAGCAAAGCATATCCTTCAACAGTGTGTACTTGTCTCAATTAAGAGCACTGTGTGTAATTTTTGCCTGCTGCTTTGTTCCTCTGCTATTTGCATGAGTTACTTATGACAAGTTTTCTTGACACCAATAGAAAAGAGGTGACAGGGGAGGGAGCTTCAGCTGATTAACATCCTCAGCTCTGTTCAAGCGTGCTGTGTGAAAGGGGGGGGGGGGTCCCTTCTCTCCAATCAGCTCTCAGAACTCTCATCACTGAGCTCTGCAGAGTGTAACTTCAACTCTCCGCCCCCCTTTTTTGACAGCTCAACCAAGCTTTATAAATTCTGGACTTTGAACGGCTGTACAGAAGACTGCAGATAAACAGGTAAACAGGTACAATATATGTAGGAGAAATGTTTTCAATTCTGTGTATCACCCGATGCCTGCTACTTCACTGGGTATATGTAAGACTTTACAACCATTTTAAATTATAAAATTCAACATGGAAAATAAGAGCCCCTCATAAGGCAGATATGCAGACAGACAAGCTGAAAGACAGAGCCCCTTACCAGTAGAGTTTTAAACATGTAAGAAATGGGCAGGTTCCACTCCTAGTTCATCGGGATTTGAAAGTCCACCCCCACCCCCCCCTCCCCTCTCCTCTGTTTATCCACAGTATATTGAGAACCCCCACTTCTGAATGGTCATACCCTATTTTATCAATGAATCTGCCATCTGGACAGAATTTGAAAATTATTCTTATCCAACTGCAGAAATAATCCCCAAATGAATGAAAATAAAAATTATTTATATAAACAAAAGTAGCAGTGGTGGGTTCATAGGTTATTACAGGGCGTAAAGTGTAATTTGCTTGGATATTGACAGATATTATTGCACAAATATTTTTTCATATGTAATTTTAAGGCTTTTTGTAAAATATTCAGTTCTGGCTTTTTATAGCATTTATATGTTAATTGTAGATAAAGAGTCCTATGTACCTAATGTACATGTGCTGTATACTTCAACAGTGTATACATCACAAAAGAAGGGTTGTAAAGGACACATTTTAAGTAAATTGAAATATCTGCTTACCATGTATTACAGTCCACATCTATCGTGGTCCCACTGCGATAAATATCTTCTTTGTAGCTACATGGGCAATCTTCCTCAGGAACACATCCTCCAGCCCCATCATCTAGAAGTCCATTGGGGCAAACACATCCTGAGATACATGCTGTTGGAAACTATTATGCCAAATAAAGGTAATAAAAAATAAAATTCATTATTTAAAGACTCAGTATTATAATCTTAATGTATACACTCCCCAAAATGCATAAAAGGTACACTTACATTGCCAGTGGCAAGTGTCTTGCAACTCCTTTGGTTGGGGGCATTTGTTTGGTTGTTACAGTCATAGTAGACTTTTTCATTGGAACAAGCTGAAAAGAAACCTCAAATTAGCATCATATCAAAAATAACTTGTCCTCGATAGGGCTGGGGCTCGGAAGCTTGGGTAAAACAAAATATATACCATATCCGCCATAAAACAACTCTAATTCAATAAATGCTGACATATACACTAATGTTTACCTATTATTTTTATTATACAGGATTTATATAGCGCCAACAGTTTGCCAGCGCGTACCTATGACATATTATGGCCAAAGCTATAATAAATGGTAAATGAACATTTATAATAATAACATCGTAAAATTAACATCAAAGATACAGTTTAAAAAATTAAACAGGTCCCTATACACTGTCACTTCTAAACTATTTTCTTAAGCGTTTCCATTCTAAAACAGGGAGGAAAGCTGGAACAAACTTCTCTCCCTGAATGTTGTCCTCAAGTTCCACAATGCTTAAACGTGCTCTGCCACATTTGCGCATTGTGGAACTTGAGGACTTCAGATAGAGAAGTTTGTCATTATTTAAACCCTTCCTGTTTATAAACCCATACCCGTCATTTCCTTCCTTCAGCCACCTCTGTCATGTGCCTATTGCTGCAAAGTGCAGGGCAATCTGGCTCATAAAGAGTAGCTGAACAGTTTCCTTTTACCACAGAGGCGCCCATCTTACTGTAAAATAACCGGATAATGATTCATCCATCTCTGATGAATAAAGCAAAATAAAAGAAAAAGATGTAAATTTCCTTACCGTTAGCGTGGAAAGGACTGCAAACAAGTTTCCCATCATGGCAAGTGCTAGTTGACAAAGTGAGAAGACAAAGAATTAAGAGACATACACCATTACCATGTTATGTGCTTAGTCATGGACAGGGCTTTTTTCTCATGGAATAGGTGCAGGTACTCCCTCCTTTCCAATCACCCCCTTGTCTTTGCCCCCTACACACCTCTGAGCACAGACCCTGGGTTCCACCCTCTACCCACCTTTCAGTACCATCACAACCCCCACCCCCCCCACCCCGCAATCAATAATATACCCCCAGCAACAATAGAGCTGCCACAAAAAAATACCCTCACCCCAGTAACAATAGACCTCCACTAGCAATAAAAGATCTCCCCACCGCCAGCAATAATATACACTTCCCTCAACAGTAGATCCCTTCCAGCAACAATTACCCCCCCCCCCCCCACAACAATAGATCCCCCACCAGCAACAATAAACCTCCCCACCAGCGACCATAGATCCCCCAGCAGCCAGTATCAGTAGTCCCAGATGAAAAAAAGCCCTGGTCATAGATATCAATTAATACCAATCAATGTTGAAATTTGAAGGTTTAAAGTTTAACCTTTACTGGTTAACTTGAGATATTAAAGATGTAAGCTGTCAAAAAAAACATGCTAGGTTTCTTCAAATTTGATAAGTCCTGATAAAGAAGCTTAATGTTATGCTTGCTTCATTAAAGCCTAACCGCAGGTTTCATTTTACTTTAAATAGTTCCTTTGGGTGAAGCTTCCTGTCTCTGAATGTCTTCCGATTGGCTGAGGTGGAGAGCCCGGTAGACGACATAGCAATTCTGCCTCAGTCAATCAGAGGAACCCTTCCTGTGAATGACTGAGCAGTGCTCATCCTGACTTGATTTTGGATTCTTATTGTTCCCAGGATCTAGTCAGAAGGCTCATGATAACACACTCTGCAGTATGGAAACTGAAGGTAGTGCAGGTATATTGTACCTCCATGAGTCCAATCGTGGGTCCCGCGGACTCGATCGTCATGGGAATACCCGTGATCATTTCACGGGGAGGGAGAACGGGGAGATGCTAATGTAAACAAGCATCTCCCCATTCTGCCTAGTGACAGTGTCACTGACCTCTGCTCTGTGTGATTGGAGCAGAGATCAGGGACGTGTCATACACAGCCACGCCCCCACAGTTAGAAACACGGCCCTAGGAAACACTTAACCCCTACACTGCCACCTAGTGTTAACCCATTCACTGTAAGTGTCATTTAAACAGGAATCTGTGCATTTGTATAGCACTGATTGCTGTATAAATGACAATCATCCCAAAAATGTGTCAAAAATGTCTGATGTGTCCGCCATAATGTCGCAGTCATGATAAAAACACTGATCGCCGCCATTACTAGTAAAAAAACAAACATATTAATAAAAATGCAATAAAACTATCCCCTATTTTGTAAACGCTATAACTTTTGTGCAAACCAATCAATAATCCCTTATTGCAGGTTTTTTTTTACCAAAAATATGTAGAAGAATACGTATCAGCCTAAACTGAGGAAAACAATTGTTTTCTTATATATTTTTGGGGGATATTTATTATAGAAAAATTTAAAAAATAATGTGTTTTTTTTTTCAAAATCGTTGCTCTTTTTTTGTTTATAGCGCAAAGAAAACAAAACTGCACAATTGCCAGTTAAAGCGATGCAGTGCCGAATCCCAAAAAAAGTGGTCTGGTCTTTGGCCTGCAAAATGGTCCGGGGCTTAAGTGGTTAAAGAAGATTCCTAGACATAGGTATGGTATACATATTACATTGGGCCATCTGAACCAATGTAGCTTAGTATATACTGTATACCATATACCATATATCATACCTGTCTGGGAAGGGGGGAAATGCAAAGCATACCTGTGCTGAGTAAGCAGAGGTGCAGTCACTTGGTGCAGAGCCCAGAAGCAAGTGGAGATCATCAGAGTAGCGGTGTCTGCTTCAGGGAATTCCAGCTTCCAGGGGCATCAGGCAGGTGTGGTATATACATAATTACATTTGTCCAAGCTGAATTTTTTTTTTATTAACAATGTGAGTTTACTATTCTGCCCTGAGTAACCTAATAAAATCGATTCCACATGTTTATGGCCAGCTGGGCGCCATTAGATTTTATCATTGTACTTACCAGTGTTCATTTTGTTTAGTAATGGACTCTAGTGGGTTCACGTATGAGCCATCATTGTAGCATGAGCACTGAGATATGGGCACACACTGGTCCTTCTCATTCAGAAACTCTCCATCTGGACAGCCGCAGCCATCAACTGCAGTAAACCCACTGGCACAGGCTTTGTCACCTTCTGCCAGGGAATGGCAGGTTGGCTGGCATGTGGTCAGGTTATATAGATAGATTTTGCTAGACGGGCAAGAATCGGTGTACTTGTCTACAAAAGAGGAATTTCGCATTGTCTTTTAAGTATTTAAAGGACATAAAATACTTGTTTCTCAGTTTCATCTAATATAATATAATGTAATATAATATATCTAATATAGTGTACTAAAAAATTTAATTTAGGAAATGACCAAAATACTCAAAATGAAAAAATATATTTTAATATAATGGCATGTAAAACCTAAAATGTGTATGCCATAGTTTTTTTTTTTACACCTTTGGAAGTAATGAAAAAGGGATATAACCTTTGATGTAAACCTATGTCTGATATAAACCGCTGCCTGATGTTTGCTGCTAAGTACAAAGAACAAACATGTTGGTGGGACTTTATAGGCACCTACAATTTAAACAAATGCTACAAAATCCTAAAACCACAAACAATCTTTATTTAGGCAAACATTAAAAATTGGCTTGGCTGATCATGGCTCATAGGGGTTGATTTACTAAAACTGGAGAGTGCAAAATCTGCGACATCTCTTTACAAACCAGCCTCCAATTTAGTTTTTTTTGCCAAAGCTTAACTGAACAAGCTACCATGCACAGTTGCACTAAATGTTACACTTGTTCCCCTTGAACATCTGGTGTTCGCCCATTCACCCAACAGTGAATTTTATGGGGCATTTGCAGCAAATTTGAGAGCTCCATAATGCATTGCTTACATTGCGCCCATATAGTGTGTTAAAGTGAACAGAGATAGAGAGATAGAGCTAGATTAGGCAGGCAGATTAGTTAGTGGCAGTGTATTTGATATATATATATATATATGTACACAGAGTCAGACTAGGATATTATATATATATATATATATATATATATATATATATATATATATATATATATATATATATATATATATACTCTGCATTCAGCGTAGCCTATATATACAGTGTAAACTCTATATTCAGTCGATACAGGCAGTGTATTTGATATATATATATATATATATATATATATATATATATATATATATATATATATATATTCTCACAGTCAGATTCGGCAGTGTACAGTTTCTAATACAGTGCAGGTGTATACAGTATATAATTCAGTGTGTATAATTTCAAATACACCTCAGGTAGTGTACACCGTATATAATACAGTGTGGTGCGGTGTTGAAAAAAAAGGTCCAATTTTTCAGCAGAGTATATAGTACAGTGTGTATAGTATATAGACTGCAGTTCAGAGTATATAGTGCAATCCATATAGTATATATACTGCAGTTCAGAGTATATAGTGTCCTCCGTGTAGTATATATAATACAGTGCAGGATATATAGTACAGTGTATAATATTGTTTATTGAAGTGGTTAAGGGGAGCCCTATGACAGAATGAAGAAAAAAACTGCAAGGGTTCCCCCATCCATACCAGGTCCTTTGGGTCTGGTATGGATTTTGAGGGAACCCCCCACGCCATTTTTTTAAAAAAATTGGCATGCAGTCCACCTTAATATCCATACCAGACCTGGTATGGCAGACTAAGGGGACCCCCCAGGCACGATATTTAAAGGAATATTTCATTTTTATTGTTTCACCTTAAGCATTCTTAAAATCATGGCTCCTGAAAAAACACCCATTTTAAAACCTTTTTTTTTGCATTGATACATGTCCCCTGGGGCAGAACTCGGGTCCTAAAACACTTTTTATGACAATAACTTGCATATACGCCTTTAAAAGCACTTTTGATTTTTCACATTTGTGTCCCATAGACTTTAACGGTGTTCACACACATTTTTGTCTGTTTGCAAGTACTGGTGCGAACCGAACCGGGGGGGGGGATTGTTCGGCTCATCCCTATTGGTAGGTAATCACTGGCTAATTGTGATTCTTGACATGTGTGAATGTCGCTCAGATTGTGGTGTCTGCATGTCATCTGTTAATATGTTGAGCAAAATATTGGTATAACATTGTATAATTTATTCTCTAAGGACTACACAAATTGAACTTTGATCAGCCAAGACATTTTTTAATGCTTGTCTAAATACAGATTGTTAGTGGTTTTACAATTTCATTAGATCTGTTTAACTTATAGGTGACTATAAAGTCCTAGCCACATGTTAGGTCTTGGTAGTTAGCTTTATTTGGGATGATGGCACATTTCAGCATTAAATAATCCTCTTTTATAGCATTTATTCTTACATCTATTGAAGGCTCTGTTAGACTGGATTCACACCTACGCATTTTTAGTGATTTTTGCATTTTGCAGATTTGCACTACAGTCCATTTAACATGGTTTCCTATGGAACACATTCTGTAGTGCAAATCTGCAAAATGCAAAAAGCACTAAAAAAATGCATAGGTGTGAATCCAGCCTTAGAGAGATTTCCCACCCTTGTTCTCCTGCTGAAAATGTTTTACAAGACAGAAAGTGAGGGAAACTCTCCAACAGCAACACAGAGGGATAAGACAATTTTTTTTTGTAAAGCGGGGGAAGGCTAGGCCCCTGTCAAATTTGTATTTGCTCTTTGTGTCATTGCTGCACATTTTATCTCACTTCCTGTCTGGGTGAAACCATTGCCAGCAGGACAGGGAGGATGCTTCTTCTTGGCGGAGCCCATGATAGCAGTAAAAATTAGACAATGATTCTAATTCTTCCCCAATTTATCAAAACAATTTGGCCCAACATACACTCTATTGTGTTATTTTTAAGTGGTAGGGTACACAGGGACATTACATGTATGTATACTAAGAAGAAAACAGCTCTTACAATCAGTCTAGATAATTAAAATTACATACTGGCAAAAAAAGCACTTACCACAAATGCCCTTCCTCCATCCCCACAAGATGATCCCTTTTGCAGCGCAGGCCCTGACATAGGAGGAGAGTGCAGCACACATACACTTCTCACTGTCTTTACAGCTACAAGAGTCATAATGACACCTCTGAGAAAACAGAAACAATAGAAGTTGGTTACTTTGTGAACAGAAGTACATTTATTAAACTTCAAGAAAATATGGAACTTAGTAGGAAGTATCCGCATCACAATTTTTGTTTTCTTCATATAACATTTTCTTAATTTTTTTATTTTTTGTAACATTAGGTTACTACTCAATTGCATATATTTTATCAATTTATCCTAATTTAAATGGCCCCTGTTCACATATGAGCATTCTGTCATCTGATACAAAATGTCTGTTGCTAAAAAAATTACATGAGCTTATTTTTGGTGTTTTTGGTCCCATAGTCTTCAATAGAAACGCCTGATTTTAGTAATTTCTGAGCATTTTGTAACATGTTTTTTGCTTAAACAGCAACTCTCCACCCCTAATTTACTCTCAATCTCCTCGCCCTAGTGCTTACTATTGGCTAAACAAAAATGCCTGAAGCTGTAAAACAATTGTAATATGCTTATAAAACTCTTGTAATACTTTTCTAAAAATGCAAGTAAATCGCTATGAAGATGTGAATACAGCCTAACACTAGACAGCCACTTTTTTACCATGTTCTCTATGGTCCGATAAAAATAACTCAAGTTCCCCTAGACATGTAGCAGGGTGAGCCCGTGCCACTGTTTAAAATGGTGGTTTACGCCAAGATTTTCTAAGAAGCTAGAACGCTTATGACACAAGTGTGTGCTGGCTTCATATGAGAGCCAGAGATAGAGCTCAGAGCTTCACCCTCCCAAGGAGGTTAGTGTGTGAAGGGAGCCGTGAAAGGTGCTGCCATGCGCCATGGTGTTCAGCAGGTTGGGATGGAGCAAGACCTGAGCCTGAGAAAGAGTCCACATGGGACAGAGCAGCTAGAAAGCTGTAAGGATGACACAAAGCTGAGGTGCAGCGGCTGTGCATAAAGACTGGGATGTGTTTCATGGTCAAGAGGATCAAAAAGGTACTAAGGTTCAGGAGGATCCTAAAGAGGCTGCCACAAGAGCCAGGAAGCTAAATGTTAAGTTTTTGCAATGATGGAGAGAACCCCCTGCGTTGGAAGATATGCCTATGTAAACTGTTGGCGTTTCTTTAAATATAAGTTGGCAGGCAAGCCCTGAAAACTATATCTGGCTTTGAGTAAACTTTCCCTTGTGGCACTACCATTGAGCTAAGAAACTCGGATGTGTCACAATATTTGCAGTTACTTCACATAGCCTCTAATTGTTTTTAATGTATGCCACATTTTTTTTCTTTTTTTTTAGAACTAAAATCTGTTTCTAATTTAGAAGTTAAGCCCCATACACACTATCAGATTTTCTGCTGTTTTTTTCCTTCAGATTTACCAAAACCATATAATATGAGCATGGCACTGTTATACCTATTTGTGCAGACCGTTATATATTTGGGGTTGAATTTTTTTATTGAGTATAGCCTCATTGAAAACATTGAAAGGTAGGAAGGTGAAAATGTGAGGACAGTTGCAATTGCAGATGCTGACCAATACACAATGACATCCAGATGGGCTAATGGAGCATCACGACACTGATACACAGACCCAAGGTTTAAGGTAAAAAATAAATTGCTGTTGAGTTTTGTTGTATATGACAGGTGGGAGATACAATAAATCTCTGTAACTAATGTCTTCAAACTGTAAGTTGTAAATGTCTTTACAATGTACTGGAATGATAAGCTTTACTGTTGTTGTTTTTTTTGCTCTTCTGTACCATGTGTTCTCTCAATAAACATATTTTGATATACTAAAAAAAGTAGTAGACTGAGCCAGGCAAGGGAGGGGCACTCAGCCTCCAGATGACCATAAGCCAAAACTAGGGAGTCACCATAGTCTTCCAGTAACCTCAAGGCTCTCTCAATAGACCACCACTGATCATAATATGTTATTACATGTGACCACATACAAAGCAACACTCACCTTTGCATATTCAGCTGGTTTTATGGTTAAATGGCATTTAGCGAAAGGAGACGTGTTATCTTCCAGCAAAGAGCACCAATGGTCTGCATATTTTTCTGGAAAGAGTGAAGCACTGTGCTTAATTTGTGTAAATGAAAAAATAAATGAAGTAACAAAGTAAAAGAAATGTTTTAATGTTAAAATAGCTGGCGACAGCATTAGTATACGTAGATAGTTGCTAACTGTACAGAATTATTTTTTTATGTCCCAACACCTTTGAAAAATGTCAGTTCTTGATTTTCATTGACTTATATTGAATGAAGACCTCTAGTATAGAGGCAAAGCACCTCCATGCCACTTCTTCATCTTTTGTAGCTGGTGCATCTGGGAATGAGGGAGAATGTGAAATCCTAATTCCATTTTTTTTTTTTACTTTTGAATGTAGTGGTCCTTCTAATGCTTTTGTGGGAATGCCTGGGTTATCAGCTTGGACTATGTCTCCAATGAGGAAGTTGATTTAAAACCATTTCAGCATGAATATTGAATAGCAACATAACTGAGATAACATGATAAAGATGATATCTTACTGTTCTCAATGCTAAGGCTGCACGGATCATCCAGCCAGTCTGACACATCAGGACACATGGCGTTGGTCTTCCAAGTGTTGGCAAAAGCTGAGGCTGTGGCTTCAACTAGACCACCTGATATTTGAAAATCATCTATTTCCATATAATTGAAGTTTCCACAAAGACCTATAAAAACAGATCCAAGCATATATCAATATTTTGTTACATCTCAAAAGCTGTAACTTTAATGTTCATAAATTCAAAACCAGTTGAAGCCAGAGAAATATATATAGACTCTGTACTAATAACCTCCATTTTACACCTTCCTGTTACTACAACTCTGCATTAGTTGAGTCCATTAACACAGGGGCAACTTTGGATCCAACTTGAAGGCGTCCCAAATTGCCTCAAGTCACGCAACATGATAAACTCAATGTAAGTGAATGAGAGCCGTCTTAATGTACACTACTGAAGTCGCTCTGACTTCAGAAAAGGTTCCTATACTACTTCAATCTGACTTCTAGGCAACTTGTACCCATTGATTTCAATGGAAGTTGCCTCCAAGTTGGATCCCCTGTCTTAACTGAAGCAACTTTCCAGGAAGTAAAAACAGTTTTCTAGGCAAACCCCTCCCTCCCACAGAGCTGATTATTATGTGATTGGCCACTGGCAAAGTCCCCTGCATGAAAAGATTTAATTGCATACTGAAGCAGTCAGTCTATATTTGGTACAACTAAACTTCAGATTGAAAGTAAATTTTACCTTATTTTATGCAGTAGCTATTGCCAATATTATCTACATTTTGTTATTACAGGTGTGTTAATAGTTCTTGGTCCTATAATATCTCTCTGAGAGTGAAATGTCACAACTGTAGCTTTGTCAGTTAATAGAGGACATTTAGAACTAATCAAGAGTCTGAGGCACTGAAATAATGAAAACTCTCAATGCTTATAAATTGGTTGTTCACACTCAAATAGACAAACATATTTATATTTGAAAAGATTATGTTATACACATACTTGTATACAAATATTGTAACACGCAGTACGGTCAGGTATAGATATCATGCATTATGGTCACTGAGGTGACAGGTCCTCTTCAACTAACCTTGTAGTTTTCCAATGAACGATGTATCCATAGTGATGTATAGCTGCATCATGGGTTGCAGCTGAATCTGCATCTGAAGGCCAAATGCAGCATTAAGAATGATGTAAGAGTCGGTGGGTTGAGAAATGGAAAAAGTGGCTGCAAAAAAAGCACAAAGATACCAATAATTGGCCACATTTTTAGTTCAACCACTGGGCTACAATTTTACACTGCTTGTCTTGCACATGTGTATGAGTTCTTATGTTAAATGTATTCTGGGATTAGTATTCTGGGATTTTACATTTACATCAATATGGGATATTGCATATTGAAGTGGAATTCCATGGAAAATATCAAAATGTATAGTTGAAGCTTAAATGTCTACTGTTTTCTCTGATTTTAAATGTTGTTGAACCAAATGTAAATCTGTTGGTTAAAATGTTTGTTTAAAAGCATTTTAGGGGTTAAAAAATTTCCCCTTTATCAGGGCTTGAGAGAATTTAGCTGAGGAGGATCTAAAGGAAGGTGTGGTATTCTGAGGTTAAAATGTTGTGAGGTGTATAATATCTGCTCTGGTAGATGATAGAGATGAGCTTGGGTTTAGTCCAAACTGAGTTTAGTCCAAGCCCAGAAGTTATCTTTCATTGCTGGTCAAATAAGCTGCAGGCAGGAGATTCCCTGTCCTATAGCTGCACATATACAGTACATAAGGGCAGGAATGCTCATGATACCACTGACGTAACGTGGCCCTATTAGGTCAATGACAGTAACCTAGCATGTGTACATATTAGGTCACTTGTGTCACTAGCATCCTCATCCCTTTGTGTATGTAGGCTGCGGGCCAGGAAATCTCCTGCCCGCAGCTCATTGGCCCACCAATGGTAGCTAACAGGTTTGGGCAAACTTGAGCTCAAATGAAAACCGAGCAAGAACCCAAGCTCATCACTAATCAGTGGTTTAGGCTTTCCACCACTCTGTCATACTGCACAACTAGGAAGGTTGTGGCTCAGCGGTACTATTTCCTCATCCAGCTTTATGGAGCTGATGATGCTAATTCATTATCCAGTGATGAAGAGGCTGATTGTAAAAAAAACATAGAAAGTTGCAGTTAATAAATATTTAGGAATCAAAATTCTGGCTTAACAGAGTTATAGATTATTTTGGCAGCTCAATAAACAGGTATTGCTTAGAATTCTGCAACCACTATGATGTAGTAAACATTTTTAACACAGTTGTGAATTATACTGCACATTGTTTTGTCATATTACCTGTGACCTGAGGCAGTGTTACCCCCTGATCGTTCAGCAGCACTTTGCCATCAGTCTTGAAAGTCACCACCTAGAACAGAGAAGGAATATTTGCTTAATAGGGTAACAAGGAGGTCATAGGTAAAGGCAATATCTACCCCGTTATATAGGCTTACATATCATGTGACTGGGCTTAATAGAATATTAAAAGTACTTGTATGTATATGATCAAAAGGCACCTGTAGCAGTAACCCTTCCTCACTGTATCCAGAACTAAGCAACAACGTTTTGGCTGAACATTTTTATCAACATAATGTTGGCTGAACAGCTTATTATCAACAATTAAAATTGAACTATATATCATTTTGGATAGATTAATGGAGGGTCATAACTCCTGTTGGCTTATTTTTTGCCATCTGTGTTCCATTGCTGAGATTTCTCTTTACTTCCTGTCCCATAGCCAAAACAGGAAGTGAGAAGAAATCCTTGCAAATTAAGGGAATCCCTTGGGAACTCCTAGGTCACCAGAACTAGTGTCCCTATTGGAAAATGTCCCCTACTTTTCTGGAAGCAACCCAAAATGTGTGATTCGCTTTTACTTTCACTTTCAATGCTAATGTTAAACAGGACAAATAGAGAGAGTGAATGGGGGCACAGCAATAGAACCTTAAAGGTAATCTAATCCCTCTCTACTCTATCCAGAGCAAAAGAAAAAGGTTTGCTTTTATTTGCACTTTAAGTTTATCTTTCAATAGCATTTATTGGTTTTAACAGATAGAAAATACAATATACATTTTGAAAATACTGAAGATAGAAACATATCTTGGCCAACACGGCATACCAGGCATTAAGATAATATTATGCCAACATCAGTATCACATTGGTTAGTGTACCATGTGTGATTAGGTAACTGCGTTCAAATTTGACTGAACTCAACCCATATGTGATTAGGCCTTATTGAGAAAATCATAGCTTGAAAATATAACTGTTTAGGTATATAGCCCCTAGGATTGTCACCACTATACTTATTATCGTGTGAGAGAGAAGAGGGTAGGTGAGAGTCCAATCAGCCACCCCCTGCACTTTATATTTAAAGATGGCTGTGTTATCCTACCTAGATATAGGTAATCTTCAAACTCATCTGGGTGAGAATCAGTAGAAAGTAGAAGGTTTCACCCACTGGAGTGCTCTTGAAACAGTTAACTAAGTATATTATACTTCAAGTTGTCGTCCTGTATTATATAAACTGTTTGCTACCTGTCTGTAATTTGTCTCCCTTGCTCATGATCGACCCTCTAGTTTGATATTATTGTGGTCACATTGATTTTTTTATTTCACATCTTAAGTGAAATTTATATGTCTATGTTGTTAGAAAATATGGAAGAAGGGCGCAAAACAATTAGGGGTGATTAGATAAAAAAACAAAACAGGTAGCAATATGGAATCTTAAGATATCAGATGGAATTGCCCTGAAACAACAAAAATATAATTTTGGTGAATGTTCATCTTGGTGAATTGATACTTTGCTTAGTAAGGTCACAAGGGGGTCAAGGTTAAAGGTAATTTCCACCAAAAATGTAGGTTTTCATTTTGTATAGTTAACCTGTAATAGATATGAAGGGTCAGATGGTGTTTCAACTGACAGACATTCATCCTAAATTGATTAATTGGGGATTTGCTTTTTTCCCTTTAATGTAATCTTGAAAACGCTCTTCTGAAAATATCTTTATACATTTGATTTGCCTAAATTATTTTGCTGAAATCATTATACAGTTGTTGATGATTTTTTATAGTTTACTAAGTCAGGTTGATTACTAGTCAGTGTTAGAAACATGAACTGATATACTCACATTTTTCCTGTCATCCATAAACACCATAATGGATTTGAGAATGGTCTCCAAGCTACTGATACGAGTAATCTCCCCTAAAATAACATGTGAGCTATTTTCAAATTCCTGCAACAAAAAAAGAAACACAGTTAGTTAATATTGTCAATCTTTTTAGTAACGACTAATTTGATTTCTCTTGACGATGTATGAACATTGCATCATGGCAAAAACAAAATTAAAATTTATCTTTAAACCCTTGACCCAAAATTATTTTCCCTATGAAACAAATGGACATAAATATTTCAGATTTATGATTTAATTAGAGCATATGGAGTTCTAGATTTCTCTCGTTACATATTTACTATTTTAGCTTTCTATAAAAATGATTTTATAGGACGGAATAAAGAGACAGCTGAATGAGTGTGTGACTGATCCACCCTCCTTCACTATATGTTTTTTCAAAAGCATATGCCCAGAGCAAATAAAATATATATTTAGTACATCTCTGAAATACTTGCACATTTCCCTGTGTTTTATCCCTTTATACGTGTCGCAAGCACAAAAACAATAGCCAATGGTGTGCCAGAAATATAGTGTGCCCTTACCTTCCTTTTTGACATGAGAACATAGCTCTGAATTCCTAAAAATGTGGTGTCAGTCCTGCATACTTTATTTATGATGGTTTACAAAGTTTACTGCAAGTTCAATTGAAGCCTATGAAGATAAAATTCCACTGCACCATAGGAATTTGCATCGCACCCGCAGTCAACACTCACTGGACCTTTTTTTTTTTCTCGCACCAAATTCGCAATGCTTAGATGTGAAACAAAGCCATGGAATACTATGCTTTTTATATGACCTGCAAATCTGTGTGTTTCTAAACTCATCAAACCCATTGTAAAATTGCATCAGTGTAAACCCAGGCTTATGGATTAATTTACTGAGGTCAAATAGATTGTGCACTTTGCAAAGTGTAGTTGCACCAGAGCTTAGTAAATGAGGAGGAGCTCATTAGGGTTTACATGCACTTTAGCCCTTTAAAGTCCACATTTTCAATGAGTTAGCATGACTCAAAATGTGCACTACAAAACGGTGGAGCAGAACGTTAAAGGGTTAAAGTGGAGTTCCGTCTGAATTTTTTTTTTTAAAGTCGGCAGCTACAAATACTGCAGCTGCTGACTTTTAAAATATGGACACTTACCTGTCCAGGGCACCCGCAATGTCCTCATCTGAAATAGATCTGTTCCTCGGCTCTTGAGTGGAGGCGTAGTCATCTTTAGTAAGGAAATCAGGAAGTGAAGCCTTGTGGCTTCACAGCCTGGTTCCCTACTGCACATGCGCAAGTCACGCTACTGGTCCCTGCTGTCTTCTGGGACCTGTGTGTCTCCCAGAAGACAGCGGGGGGGGGGGGTGGAGGAGGGGCCAGACATGGTGTAGATCACCACAGAGCCTGCAGTGATTTGTGCCCGGAAGAGGGAGCAAATACTTGGATTATATAGGTATCTGCTTCCCCCTCCGCCATGAAAGGTGCCAAATGTGACACTGGAGGGGGGTGGAATCCAATCAGTGGAAGTTCCATTTTTGGGTGGAACTCCACTAAATGTGTAGCTATCATTAACATGTAACTGAATTTTTTATTTTTTTTGGAGTAACAGAGAGTTATATCCCCTGTCAGGTTTTTTTTTTTGGCATTTGTGTCCCATTAAGGAGATTTCCCTTCACTTCCTGTCCCATAACTCAAACAGGAAGTGAGAGGAAATCCTTCCAAAGTGAGGGAAATCTGATGTGTTACCAGGGTCACCAGAACGAATGCACGCATTGGAGGATTTCCACTCTATTAGTCTTTTGTCACCCCAAAATTTGGGATTTTTCTTTACGTTTGATGATAACAGTAAAGGAGGCAAGGACAACAAGTTTCATAGTTTGTTAGGTTGAATAAAGACACCAGTCCATCCAGTTTGACCTGAGTGAGTGTCTACAATTGTCCCTATCCCTGAACATTGCACACTCACATTGGTCCCTACCCTCAAGGAGCCCACAATCAAAGGTCCCCATTCATATACTAGGGCCAATTTTGCACAGAAGCCAATTAACCTACCTGCATGTCTTTGGATTGTGGGAGGAAACCGGAGTACCCAGAGGAAACCCACACAGGCACAGGGAGAACATGCAAACTCCAGGCAGGTGGTTTTGTGGTTGGGATTCAAACCAGTGACACCACCTGTGCTGCCCAAGTGTTCCAATTGCTCTCCACTCTATTCAAAACAAAAAAAGTTTTGCCCTTAGTCACACTTTAAAATAATATCTTGCAATTTTGCCATAATGAGCCTTCTTCAGACGCTTCCTGTTATAATATTAATGACAGTGCTCAGTCACTGTCTGCCAATTTTGTTCAGAGACCATTTCAACACATAGTGCACAGGTATGGTCCATGGTCACCCCATCAGAAAATATGCCCTGAAAAAGAATTGCTGCCGAGAAACTATACTGCTGCACTCTAGGTTGTTAAAGCGGTTCTAAAGGCTCAATGTTTTTTTACCTATGCATGAGAGTCTTGGCTCTTCGGGGACTCTCACTCTTCATTAACTGAGACAGCAGCGGGAGCCATTGGCTTCCTCTACTATCAATCACAGCCAGTGAGCCAATGAGGAGAGAGAAGGGGTGGGCTGAGTCCATTCACACACAGAGCTGCGGCTCAGGAAAGAGCCTGCTTGTGTGCCCCCATTGCAAGCTGCTTGCTGTGATTGCACTCAGAAGGAGGAAAGGGCCAAGAGCACCGGCAAGGGATTCAAGAAGATGAGGATCGGGGCTGCTATGTGCAAAACCACTGCACAGAGCATATAAGTTTAACAATTTTTTTTTTTTTTTTTTTTAAGAAAGCCTTTAATATCACTTTAACCCCCTACTCCACCAATCAATAGGTGCTGTTTTCAAGCAGTTTACTATGTGTTCCACAATCATGACCCTTCACAAAAGAAAAAGAAGCTACTCTTCATCATAAAAGCCTGGTTTGAAGATTTATATGTATTGTCTGTTGTGGAGGCTGTGTCGGGAAAGGGTTTACCTGTGGGTGGCACTGTGGCTCCCAGACCTATAGTGTGTAGTTGCGGTGTCCACCAGCAGGTGTCTCTCAGCATTCAGAAGCTCATGGAAATACAGAAAGAGTATTTAAGCCCTGCCTGTGTTACTCCTTTTTGCCTTGGTGTTTGCCTCTGACCTGTGTTCCTGCATTCTGATCCTGCCTCCCTGGCCCTGACACTGCACCCTGACCCTTCATCCTGATCCCTTATCTGACTGCTTGTTCCTTCTCCTGTTTACCCTCCCCCTTTCCTGGCTTGCTCCCTGGCTTGCTCCCTGCTCCTTCTGCCTGACTTACACTCTGTGTATGCCTCCACCTAAGACACAATGCTTCTCATAGTCTGCTATCTGTATATATTTGGTTTGGGTAGTTGTTCATTGTCTATTCACTTACTTATTCGACAATCTTGTTTAATTTATGCAGTTCTGGTATATTTGAGGTGCATTTATATTTTTGTTATCCACTTATTCTTAATAAATTACATTATTTTCATTTTACTTGTGTAGCATGGACAGAATTATGAAAGAACAGACTTGCTCACACACAACGGACCAAAGTCCATTTGTTTTGAACGTGATGACGTACGACGGGACTAGAAAAGGAAGTTCAATAGCCAGTAACCAATAGCTGCCCTTGCGTCGTATTTGGTCCTTCGGACCTGCATACAGACGAACGTTTTTCACAATATAAATTTATTCCGTCGGACAGATTTGAAACATGTTCTATTTCTAGGTTCATCTGAATTTTTGAATAAAAAAGTCAGATGAAGCCCACAAATGATCGTAATATCCAACGGAATAATTCTGTCTGACCTTTTCTGCAGGAAAGTTTGGTCGTGTGTACTCGGCATTAGAGTGCCCTCTGCCTACCAGGGAGCAGCATCTATTGGTTAGGTCTGCTCATTGTACTCAGGTGCAGCTCAGTTTGTTCTGACTGTCCCCAACTGGTGCAATAGGGAGGCATATCGGACAGTGGGAGGGGACCTGGCAAGTGAGTGTGCAGACTTTTGTTACAGCCCTGGCAATTGGCAAAAGGAAAGTGCTGCATTGCATTTTGGGATACTGTATATAAGGCCATAGTACATGTGGTCAGGGGAGTTGAGCCGGGGAACAGAGCCCAGGAGGGAGAGGAGTTACTTCTCTCTCCTCCACAGAAGTGATTGTGCAGCCAGAGAGACAAGCTGAACCCAGAGGTCCTGCAGAGCTGACTGGAAGGGATCTGATTCTGCCTACTGTGAGTACAGATCTGTGTCTTTGGAGCCTGTCGCGTGAGGGCTGCCCCCTTCAGCTAGAAGAGTCAGTGGACTGGTGTCAGTAAAGGGGATGCTAGAGAGCGTCCTGAAGATAATTTAGTGCATCAAGTCTGTTGCTAGTGAGAGGAAGAAGACTTAACCCTTCCATACATGTGGCTGTATGGTCAAAAGCAGTGTGTCTGCTTCCTCAGATAATTTGTTGAGGCCAAGTGAGAGTTCCTTGTCTATTGTGAATAGTTCTAGTTGGAGTCTCCCACTCATCTCTTCTCCCATCCAAGTTCCAAATAAAATACAAAACCCAAATACCCTGGACTGGTCTTTGAGTAATGAGCAAGCAAGAGTAAGGGTGGAACAAGCAGGAGCTCTCAGCAACCAAGAGGGAACCCCTAGCAACATAGTAGGAAATCCTTAGCAACCAAGGGGGAAACCCTCTGCACCTAAGTGGGAACCCTTAGCACCTAAGTGGGACCTTAGCACGTAAGCACCAGCTGCAGGTTTAGGAGCATGCTGTGTTTTCAAATGTACATAGATCATAGTAAAAAATGAGCAGAGTCTAATGTTTTGGGAAAAAACCCTTATAAACTCTTGTGCAATTTGAGCCACTATGAGCATTTGTTATCCTTTTTTCTCTGCCAGAGTTTCTGACATTTTTTCATCCTAATGTGCATGGACCCAAAATGTTTCAGTTAGGGCTTACATTGACTTTGAATATCTATTCCATGTGTAAAAATACTTAATGCCATAGCTATAAAAAATGTCCCCTGTTATAAACAGCAAGTTTTAGAAGCCAAATTGTCTCATACTGTAATTGCTGTCAATTGTTTCAGACAGCTTTATCATTTCTTAATCTTCTTTCTTATCAATCTATACACTAAAGAGCAATGAAAATTTCACTTGCCTTGGACAGCACATAATAGCAGTCTCCATGGAAGGTATAGGACTTCCCATCAAAGGTGGTGATATGGGCTCCTCCTTCAATAGAACAAGGTCCAGGACAAGCATGGTCTGTGCAGTTCCATATTCCGGATATACAGTGGCTGTAACAGAAATACTTGAGTAGTCATAATATGTAGAGATAAGTTATTCTATGAGTGGAGATCAGCTACTATGAGTGGAGATCAGCTTATCATTGACAAAAGGCCCTTTTGCATGGGGCAAATTCTGTTCAGATCATCAGGGGATCAGATCCCCTGCTGATCGGAGCACAGTGGGCAGATGACACGCTCTGCTCTTTGAGCAGCCAGGAGTAAACAGACTGCACTGTCCATTTAAAACCAATTACCCTCCAATCCGATTTACCTAAACGAAAGAGGATGGGTCCCCTTTTGCTTTTGTTATAGTGGACCGGGTCATACCCAGAGGTAGACATGTGCATTCGTTTTCGTCCGAATGCATTTTCGTTCGAATTTCAGCTATTTTCGTTTTCGTTTTGATAAACGATAACGAAAGCACAGAATCCGAAAAACGAAAGATCCGACTTAAATAAATGCTTTATTTTCGTTTTCATTGTTACAACAGTTCGATATAGAATAGGAGATTCGACATGACTCTGACAATAACAATCTGTCTATAGAACCTGTGGTCGAATGTGCCTAACATTACCTCTATTAGTCCAAGATTATATAGAGAAAATATTCGACAGAGAAAAAAGATTTGACAGAGAGAAAAGATTCTGCAAGTTACTGTCCTAAAAAGTGTTTGGGGTCCTGGATCCTGCCCCAGGGGACATGTATCAATGCAAAAAAAAGTTTTAAAAACGGCCGTTTTTTCGGGAGCAGTGATTTTAATAATGATTAAAGTGAAACAATAAAAGTGTAATATTCCTTTAAATTTCGTAGGGGGGGTTGTCTATAGTATGCCTGTGAAGGGGCTCATGTTTCTGGTGCTTAGAACTGTCCCTGCACAAAGTGTCATTTATGCAGGAAAAAAAAGTCCTTTAAAATCACTCGCAGCTATTATGAATTGTCGGCTCCCGTAATACAGAGAACACTCATTGAAAGTCATTGATAAAAAAATAAATAAAAATTTTTAAAAAAAAGCGTGGGGGTCCCCCAAATTCAATTACCAGGCCCTTCAGGTCTGGTATGGATATTAAGGGGAACCCTGCCTCAAATTTAAGAAAAAAATTGACGTGGGGTTCCCCCTAAATATCCATAACCAGACCCTTCAGGTCTGGTATGGATATTAAGGGGAACTCCGCGTCAAATGTAAAAAAAAATTGACGTGGGGTCCCCCTAAAAATCCATACCAGACCCTTTATCCGAGCACGCAACCTGGCAGGCCGCAGGAAAAGAGGGGGGACGAGAGAGCGGCCCCCCTCCCTCCTGAACCGTACCAGGCCACATGCCCTCAACATTGGGAGGATGCTTTGGGGGTCTGTGACCCCTCAAAGCACCTTGTCCCCATGTTGATGAGGACAAGGGCCTCATCCCCACAACCGTGGCTGGTGGTTGTGGAGGTCTGGGGCGGGGGGCTTATCAGAATCTGGAAGCCCCCTTTAACAAGGGGACCCCCAGATCCCGGCCCCCCCTGTTTGAAATGGTAAGGGGGTACAAAAGTACCCCTACCATTTCACAAAGAATGTGTAAAAAATAGTTAAATAAGACAAACACACTTTTGAAAAATTCCTTTATTAAAAATAAAAAAAAATAAAAAAAAGATTCCAGCGGTGGTAATCCACTCTTGCTATCCAGCGACGGACGGTCATCCATCCTTCTTCTGTCTCCGCAGAGGAGACACTGCAGGAATTCCGGCGGTCTGACGTTTCTTATATACGGAGGGCGGGGCCACCTGTCACCTGACCCCGCCCCCCTCTGACGCAAGGGGAAACCCGGGGTTCCCTGTGATGTATGGGTGACCCCACACCCCTCTGATGTAACACAGGCAGGTTTCCGTTACATCAGAGGGGGGCGGGGTCACCCATACATCACAGGGAACCCCGGGTTTCCCCTTGCGTCAGAGGGGGGCGGGGTCAGGTGACGGGTGGCCCCGCCCTCCGTATATAAGAAACGTCAGACCGCCGGAATTCCTGCAGTGTCTCCTCCGAGGAGACAGAAGAAGGATGGATCGCTGCGCTGGATGAGATGAGCCATCGCTGGAGAGATGACCGTCCGTCGCTGGATAGCAAGAGTGGATTACCACCGCTGGAATCTTTTATTTTATTTTGTTTATTTTTAATAAAGGAATTTTTCAAAAGTGTGTTTGTCTTATTTAACTATTTTTTACACTTTCTTTGTGAAATGGTAGGGGCACTTTTGTACCCCCTTACCATTTCAAACAGGGGGTGGGGGCCTGATCTGGGGGTCCCCTTGTTAAAGAGGGCTTCCAGATTCTGATAAGCCCCCCGCCCCAGACCTCCACAACCACCGGCCATGGTTGTGGGGATGAGGCCCTTGTCCTCATCAACATGGGGACAAGGTGCTTTGATGGGTCACAGACCCTCAAAGCACCCTCCCAATGTTGAGGGTATGTGGCCTGGTACGGTTCAGGAGGGAGGGGGGGCGCTCTCTCGTCCCCCCCTCTTTTCCTGCGGCCTGCCAGGTTGCGTGCTCGGATAAAGGGTCTGGTATGGATTTTTAGGGGGACCCCCACATCAATTTTTTTTTACATTTGACGCGGGGTTCCCCTTAATATCCAATACAGACCTGAAGGGTCTGGTTATGGATATTTAGGGGGAACCCCACGTCAAATTTTTTCTTAAATTTGAGGCAGGGTTCCCCTTAATATCCATACCAGACCTGAAGGGCCTGGTAATTGAATTTGGGGGACCCCCACGCTTTTTTTTTAATTTTTTTTAATTTATTTTTTATCAATGACTTTCAATGAGTGTTCTCTGTATTACGGAGCCGACAATTCATAATAGCTGTGAGTGATTTTAAAGGACTTTCCCCCCCCCCCCCTACGAAATTTAAAGGAATATTACACTTTTATTGTTTCACTTTAATCATTATTAAAATCACTGCTCCCGAAAAAACGGCCGTTTTTAAAACTTTTTTTTGCATTGATACATGTCCTCTGGGGCAGGACCCGGGTCCCCAAACACTTTTTAGGACAGTAACTTGCAAATTAGCCTTTAAAATTAGCACTTTAGATTTTGAACGTTGGAGTCCCATAGACTTTAACAGGGGTTCTAAAGTATGCTATATACTAGCTCCGTCGAATCTTCTTTATACATTCGACAGACACCATAAGCCTTCAAAGACAGATTCGACCGTAATTCATGTGGATTTTCGGACGAATGCAATTTTTGAACGAAAAACTAAATAAATAAAAACGAATTTCGGGAGTAACTAAATAAATTAAGTTTTCGGACGAAAACGAAATTCCAAAACAAAATATTTTACTCTGCACATGTCTACCCAGAGGTAGGCCAGTTTAAACAGACAAAGGTCCGTTTATATCTGCCTGTCCATAGAAATGCATGAACCTTCTGATCAGGTCCATCTGAAAAACTGACAGGCAGACCTGATTGGATTGCCTGTGTGAAAGGGGCCAAGCTAATGCCAGTATAAGTTTGTATAACAAATCCTTTTTTTGTTTGTTTTCAAACGTTTTTATTGCAAAGGTACAGGCAATTTGTCACAGAGAATACCAGATACAAACATAGCATTAATAGATACAAGGTCATTAGATATACTGTAGTAGGTGACCTAACAGAGGAACACCCAAGTTTACCCGTCCAACAGGCAGAAAAACGTTATTTCAGAAAGAACACTGCAGGCCAGGTGGAGTGCAGAGGCATCATCAAAAAGACCTCCATGAGGCATCTCTGGGAGCAAATAGGGTCATAAAACAACCAACATGAGGAGAAACAAAGAAAAAGAAAACCCAACAAAAGGATAGAAAAGAAAAAACGAAAAAAAACAGATTGCCTTCGATGCTCTAGTTCAGCAGTTCAAACAGGTCATGATGTCAGCTGTGGTACGTAAGCTCCAGAACCAGCGTCTCGCCAGCCCTTCCTCCAATGCGAGCGGGGACCCTCTCTGCCCCCAACACAGCCCTGAGACCCACCACCCGTGCGGGTCATGGGTCCTCCAACCTGGACGTAAGGAGGAGGGCCGTCCATCCACTCCACTTCCTATCAAATACTGGCATGGAGTCCAAGAGAGTATGGTGAATGCGCTCCATTAGTCTAATGGACTCCATGCGGTGAATGACCTGTGACCATGGTACCACGGGGCTCTTCCAGTGCAGCGCTATCGCCCACTGAATGGCGCTAAAAAGAGTGTGGATCAGCCTCTGCTGTGGACGGGGGGCTCCTGGGATATCAGCGTAGGGAACACACAGCTGGTACGAAAGCGAAACAGAGGCGCCAGTGATCCTCTCGACCAATATGGAGGATTTGGCCCAGATATGTTCCAGGGCTTTACACTCCCAAAAAGTGTGAAGGAGCGTGCCTCTACTCTGACATCCCCTAAAGCAGGAGGCCGATACCAGTGGAAACATCCTATGCAGACGGTCAGGGGAGTAATACCACCTGGTATGAAGCTTGAGGGCCGATTCCTTAATGGAGACAGAGCGAGTACATTTGTGCATATTGTCAACCATAACCTCCCAGTCTTCTACAGAAAATTCTTGAGCTACCTCCGCCTCCCAGCCCAACATTGCCACGGACTTAGGGGCCACTTTGAACTCATTAAGGTGTCTGTATAGAGCTGAGATGGTGCCCCTATCCCTGGCTTCCTCCCCACAGAGCCCCTCAAACGTCGTCTTCCTGGCCCCTCTCAGGTCTTGGAACAGAGTGGAGTAAAAGTGTCTTATCTGGAGAAACTGATAGTGGGCTGACCTATCTAGATCATGAGTTTGTTGCAAATATGCAAAGGAGCAGAAGTTGGAGTTCAGTAGTAAGGAGTCTAGTCGCGTAAGGCCTCGTGCGGTCCATCTACTAAAGGATGTTTCAGAACGGAAGGCCGGGGGGAACCCAGGCTCCCCTATAAACGAAGACAAGAGGGGGACCCCGGAACCAAGTTGAAATTTCTGCCCATAAAGGGCGCAAAGGTAGAGGGCCTGACCCACTATGCCGTTCAGAGGGGAGATATCCTTATGGGATATAGTTTTGGACCACAGTATCCCTGGGAGATAATATGGGGCAATTGAGGCACCCTCGAAGCGTAACCATGGGATTGGGGCTGGATCCATATGCCATTGAGCAGTCTGTATCAGTCGCGAGGCCAAGAAGTACTTCCATAGGTCTGGACACCCCAGACCACCCAAGTACCTGGGTCTATACAATAGCGAGCGATTCAGTCTGGGCTTTTTCTTTTGCCAGATGAAAGAAAGTAAGTGTGCCTGGACTTCCTGAAGGGTGGAGCGGGGGACATATATCGGTAGGGAACGAAACAAAAATAGAAGTTTTGGGAGAATGGACATTTTTACCGCTTGGATGCGCCCTAAAAATGAAATATGGTAGGTGGACCATTGGTTAAGGAGGGATTTAATGGATGAGAATGCCTGTGGGTAATTAAGGGAGTACAGCTGCTTGAGTGTCGGGGTAAGCTTAATTCCTAAATATTGGAGAAAGTTGTGGTTCCATGAGAATTTTTAGGAGTTCTTAAGGGATTCCAAAAGTGGAGAGGGGAGATGAATAGGCATGGCCGAGCATTTGGCCGGGTTGACCCCCAGTCCAGAGGCGCTGTGGAAAGAGGATAGGGAGGCGAATAGATTGGGTAGAGAGATAAGGGGGTCGGATAAGAACAACAGAACATCATCCGCGTATAGACTGACCTTAAACTCCTGGTCCCCTTTTACATAACCCCGTATGTTAGGGTCATCTAAAATAGATCTCGTCAGGGGCTCCATGGCCAGGGCAAATAAAAGTGGAGAAAGGGGACACCCCTGCCTCGTGCCCCGGCCCAGGGGGAAATACGAAGAACTAGCACCCGGGATCCTAATGCTCGTGTGGGGGTGATGGTACAGGGCCCGAAAGCCATGAACAAACTCCCCCTGAAAGCCAAACTTAGTCAAGACGTCCTCCAAGTATGACCAGAGAACGCTGTCAAAGGCCTTATTTATATCCAGACTCAGCATCAGGACCCCACGGGAGCCAGCGTCCGCATCTTGGATGATATTGGAGGCCAGACGGATATTATCCGTAATTTGTCTCGAGGGTATAAAGCCCGTTTGTTCCGGAGAGACAAGTGAGGTGATGATCGAGGCTAGGCGATCTGCTAAAATTCTCCCAAAGATTTTTAAATCATTATTGATAACAGAGATAGGTCTAAAATTTTGAGGTTGGGTGAGGTCCTTCCCCGGCTTTGGGATGAGTGACAGGCTAGCCTGGAGCATCTCCTCTGGAAAATGCTGCCCCCTTAAGATAAAGTTATAGAGCTTGGTCAGTTTAGGGAGTAGGGAATCTGCAAATTTCTTATAGTAGGTCGCCAAAAAACCGTAGGGACCAGGGGTTTTAGCAGGCTTGAGGGAAGAGATGACCGAGGCTACCTCTTCCGTCGTGCAAGGGGCATTAAGGGTCAGTAGTTGATCAGGAGATAGGCAGGGGAGCCGTAGGGGGTCTAACCAGGACTGTGGAGGGACTCGGGGAGGGGAACCAGGAGCCGAATACACCTGTTGGTAGAAGGAAGTGAAAATTTGCAATACCTCCCTAGGGTGGGAGGTAAGGTTACCATCCCTGTTCCTCAATTTGTATACATGGGTGGGCTGGGAGTGCTGCTTTTGAGCTTCCTAGCAAAGGATGTAGAGGCAGCATTACTGTTTAAGAGGAACCGAGCTTTGGCCCATCTAAGGGATTTTTCAGCGTGTTCAGACAAAATAGTGTCCAGGGTCCTCCGCTTGTTGTTAATCTGGATTAACACATCCTGGGATGGGGAATGGCTATGTTGATGGTAAAGTTTATGGAGGTCTAAGGTGAGCTGTCGGGCTTCAAGCGCTTTCTGTCTTTTTCTGGTCGTGGAGATCTCTATCAGGTGTCCCCTCATAACCGCCTTATGGGCTGTCCAGAGGGTAGTAGGGGCAATGTCCTCAATGTCGTTTAGTCTAAAGTATTCCGCAAGGCGTTCGGCCAATTGCTCGCGTACGACAGGGTCCGTAAGGAGAGAGTCATTAATGCGCCAGGAACGGTCAGCATAGGGAAGGCCTATATTGGAAAGATCGCAAGAAACAACGTTATGGTCCGACCAGGGGCAAATATGTATGTTAGAGGAGGTAGAGTTCGCAAGCAGAATGGGGGTACAAAATAGGTAGTCCAAACGCGAGTAGGTGTCATGGGGGTGGGAGAAAAACGTATATTCCCGGGAGCCTATATTATGCGCCCTCCATACGTCAGAGAGCTGTTGGTCTTTAAGTGCAGTCAAAAGAGATCTGGGAAATGCGTTACTGGCCTGGCTGTCCCTCGACCTATCCAGCTTTGAATGAGCCACCAGGTTGAAGTCCCCCCCTATGAACAGGTGAGAGGAGTGAAATTTTTCCAGAACTTGGAAAAAGCTCTTAAAAAAGGTAGCCTGTGCAGAGTTAGGGGCATACACCGAGGCCAGGGTCAGGGACTTGCCCTGTATAGAGCCCTGAACTATAACAAACCTACTATGTGGGTCGATATAAGACTGTTGAACCTGGAACAATACTGTGTTTTTTATAAATATGGCCGCCCCTCTGGTCCTGGACTCATAAGTCGAGTAAAAACATTGTTTGTAGGATTTGTCAAAATAGGAGGGATGGTTATTAGCGGAGAAGTGAGTCTCCTGTAAGAGGAGGATCTCCGCACCTAAGGATTTGTAAGACCTAAAGGCCTTCCTCCTCTTTTGGGGGGAATTAAATCCCTTGACATTGTGAGTTATAATTTTAAGACCCATGAGGCATCAATAGAAAAAGTTTACAGGATGAGGGGAGACCAGTCTAAGAGGGGCGCCCATATACAACAACAACCATATAACACCAGAGAAGACAGCATCTGTAATAGAGCGGAGAGCAGCAACATCATCGCTAACAATCATTAAAAGTGCAAAATTAATAGCATGAGTAGAAAAATAAAAGAAAAATGGCATCAAGGCAGTGGAGAAAAAAATAAAACAAAAACTGAAACTCAGAAAGACCAGTAAGTGAAAGTACTTTAGAAACCTGAAAAACGTGCCTAAAAGCGACACTATACAGTTGTGGGGGGTGGGGGGGAGAAAGGCTCCCCTCTACCCAAAGAAAAAAGATAACCTGGACCCGATGGTCCAAACCTCCAATCCCGCGAGTCCAGCAGCATATCCCCGCAAGGAAGGATCTAGGCGATAAAACCCTCCAACAGTCCAGCATCCTGGGCAGCGTGGAGTCCTGGGGGAACCCGCCGGGCTCAGCGGGAATGAAGACAGGGGGGCAGGCCAGTGTGCGGAGCAGAGAGGCGACACCCAAGCCGGAGACTGTCAGCGGCGTCTAGCATGTCGGGAGAGACCATGTAGAGAGCCACCAAGGGTCGGACAAGTTGTCAGGTTCGGCGGTCCCTTCTGGGGGGAGGGGTGGCCCAGATGGCGGAGTGGCGTGGAGTTGAAGGCAGTCGTGGTAAGGCGGCGGCTTCTAAAAGGCCAAGCTTGACTAGAAGCTCCTTTCCCTCGGTGGGAGTAAGCACAGTGTAAGTCGTGCCGTTGTGTGGGACTTGCAACTTAAATGGGAATCCCCATCTGTAGCGGATCCTTGCAGACTGTAGTACTGTGGTGACCTCTTTCATCCTTCTACGTTTATCCAGCGTGGTTGGGGAGATATCTGGGTAGATTTGTATGGGTACATTCTCTAGACGCAAATTCGGGGTATTCCTCGAAGCCCGCAGTACATCCTCTTTTACCAGGAAGTCCTTTAGGCACAGAACTATGTCTCTTGGGGGTTTCTCGGGGGGTGGAGGGGGCGCAGGGCCCTGTGGATCCTGTCACAGGCGAAGGCTGTAAGCGGAGCCTCAGGGAGCAACGTGTGGAACAGCTTTTGGACCGTAGACAAAAGGTCCGTCACTGACTCGGGGACCCCTCGCACCCTAAGATTATTGCGTCTGTTCCTATTGTCCAAATCTTCAATGTGCGCTTGGAGCTGGGAAACCGTTTCTGATAAGACTTCGTGGTCTTTACGAAGGTCTGTGCAGGCCAAAGAAAGTTCGTCGTGCTTAGTCTCCAGCAAATCCGTTCGGGAGCCCAGGGCCGCAATCTCCAGAGAGAGAGTATTGGTAGACTTGTGCAGCTCCTGAAATTTCTGTGCCAGCTTGTCATACATCATTGTAAGGCTCTCATCAAGATCAGCTTTAGTCAAGTGCAAGGAGTACTCACTTTCCACCAGGGAGTGTGCTGGGGAGTTCGCCGCAGCCCGTGGAGGAGTCTGTGCCTGCTTTGCATGGGCGCCATCTTGAGCCATCACGCTCTGTTCCCGCGCTCGTAGCAGATAGGTCGTCAGGGATTTCTGAGCCGGTGTGCTACGGCGATGTTTAGGTCCCGCCGGGGGTGCGGAGTGAAATCGGGCCAAAAATCTGTGCTGGAAGCCCCGGGGAAGTGTTTGTAGTCTCCGCGCATCACGGAGCTCTCAGCCTGTGCACCCTATCTCGTGCGCGCCGCGCATGCGCCCCCAACAAATCCTTTTTTGTTCAAAATGGACCACACTGGATTTGTGAAGAGAGGAAGGTTGCTCGCTTTCTTCAAAAATCTTTACTAAGCAAAACCAAGTACACTGAAATCCCCACCTAGGAGGCCCACCCTTTAATGCATTGCACCTAACTGGTCGGGTGACCCGTGTTAGTGTGGTGGTGGGGGATTCTTCTAGGTGTGGACTGTAATCCAATGTGCATTGTTTTTCTCAATACAGATTTTTAAACATGGTAAAATCTGTCTCTTCATATAGTGCCTGTATGGAGCAGGAATGTACTCCAGGGACCTGGCCCACAAAGGAGGACATCACAAACAAACACAAATTTTCCAATTCGCATTAAAAACAGAGGGTTTTGTTGCCCACATTTGCAAATATATGTTTAAGCCACAGTGCCCACGACAAAGCTCCTCTGTATACTGCAGTCCTAACTCTGCCTGGAGGGAGCTCAATTCTCCTTAAAGGCACAGAGACACACTAGATGCCCAGCAAAGCACAATGGCAGCTGAAGGCATCCAATATGTCTCCACAATGGAGGACAGTATTTGTAGCTTGGGAATGGTGAGGTCCTTTATCAGTGGTATCAGCAGGGGGGGCTGACAGTGGCTGAAGCCCGGAGTGGGACCCAAAAAAGCCCTGGGTCTCGGGTGGGCACTATTCTATTATTAGCCCTGAGTGCCGCCGCCTGCTGCTGAGCGGGGACCGATCTGATCCCAAGTGCAGCCGAGTGCGGCCGAGTATGGCCAAGTCACATGGCAGGTCCCACCTTCTGGAGCCTGCAGCGCCTATGACGGACATCCCACTGTTCCAATGGTGGGGCCATGAGATGTCCATCATAGGTGCTGCAGGCTCCAGAAGGTGGGAATTACAATACGGCCGCCGCACCACATCGATTCCCTTTCGGTGCTCGGGCGGGGGCTCTCCTCCTCTTCTCTGGCTGCCTCAGACACCATGGCTGAGCTGCTGCTGCAGGACATATGAGGTCTGTCTCCTGGTCAGGTAGGTCAGTGTGTGTATGTCAGGTAGGTCAGTTAGGTCAGTGCATGTCAGGTAGGTCAGTGTATGTCAGATAAGTAGGACAGTGTATGTCAGGTAGGTAGGTCAGTGTGTATGTCAGGAAGGTAGGTCAGTGTATGTGTCAGGTAAGTCAATGTATGTTTAAGGTAGGTCAGTGTATGTCAGATAGGTAGGTCAGTGCATGTCAGGTAGGTAGGTCAGCATACGTCAGGTACGTAGGTCAGTGTGTGTCAGGTAGATAGGTCAGTGTATGTGTCAGGCAGGTAGGTCAGTGTGTGTAAGGGCACTGATAAGCCAGGCAACAAGTGAGTTTATCCCCCGCCACACAACCACACTACCCCACAGCCCAGCCAAAAAACTTTGCACCACTACCCCACCCCCTGAGCCGACATTGGACTTCGGGCTGAAGCCCCTGGTCTTTTTGCCACCTAGAAACTCCCCTGTCCTTGATGATCTTTGATTGGATTGTTTACTATATCTACTGTAACTCACTGGCTGACATATTAACTGCTATCATACTACAGTTCTTGCTGACAAATTCAGAAAATACACAGATTTTTTTCACATCTTTGTGACAGTACAGCTTGTTTCCAATACACGTTTACATAAAAAAGTCTATCTTAACATTCAAGTTCACCAACTCTATTGCATGGACATGTATCACAGTTGTAATTACCAACCATAAGCAGGGAGAAAAAATCAATACATTAAAAGTTCTGGCATATGCCGAGAAACCAGACACATCAGTTTTCATCCTCTATATTTGATATAGAGTATTTGAAATGTATTTGTGGATGTGATATTTAAAATATAAATACTGGTTTAATATGTATACTTTTTATACATAAATATACCATAGTCCCCAAAATTAAAGATGCTATTATAAAGACAATGTATTTGATGAATGAAAAAGATTCTGCACACTGGTTATAGGCTAGGTCCACAGTAGCCTGCATGGAAAAACGCAGCGTTTTACCTTGTGGGCCAATGCAAGCTCTGTGTCCGGCAGAGAGCAGTGTGATACATGATTCATAGCATCATACTGCTTACTTGCTTTTGTTTTTTCGCAGCATTTTTTTGGAGTGTCACTTAGTGACATTTCATTCATGTCACTGAACAGCAGCGTCTTGCATTGTGCTGCTGTGCGTGATCTGCAACAACGTCCAGTGCTCTGTAAAAAAAAATGCAGACATGCTGCATTTTACCGCGCATCACACCAGTATTGTGATATGAACGGGGCACATAGAACTGAAATGGCATTCTGTGTGCCCTAGCAACGACCTTTATTTTTTCAGTGCAGAAAAATGCAGGTCACCTCACACAGTGTGGACAAGCACTAACAAATCTGCTCTAATTATATTTAATTATATTTTTTGGGAAACTCTTACCATGTGTTACAGTCATTTGTTATCATTTCTCCTGGGCGATATAGACGTTCTTGATATATACAATGGCATTCACTAACTGGGACACAGCCCTGTTCTGTGTAGTCATCCTGCACAGTGCCTAGCGATTAAAAAAACAAACAAAAAAAATAAAGTTATTTTGCAGAGCCCTTTAGTCAAATAACCATACATACTTGCCAGTGTAGAAAACAGCTTTCTATACAACATTTCCACCACTATTGAAGGTCAATGATAGCTAACTCACTATATAGATTTGACCCTGTTAATACAGTGATCAGAACTGAAAATCCCTTTGGTTGTCCGACTTTAACTCCATTTATATATTTGATCCTTCCCAACTGGAGAAGTTTCACTGATAGATTGGCATGGAATGGAGCTGTTTAATTCAGGCATGCCTACCCATGAATCAATTATTATCAACACTTGACCGTGTGGAATAGTTCCCAAAGATTATTAACAATGTATTTACGATGGTCTGTGGCAAATTAAAAACATAACATAAATAAAGTGGTTGTAAACTCAGAAAAAAAAAAAAAATAACAAAATAAAAAACCTGCAAGACAAAGGCATAATGAGCTAGTATGCATTACATACTATCTCATTATGAAATACTTACCTTAGATTGAAGCTGTTGCAGCAGTCCCTGTACACCGATGTGGCAGGTGACATGTTTCCCTGAATTATTTCTGGGTTAGTGGGCTCTGGAGCTGTGATTGGCCAGAGCCACGATAACGTCACTTCCACGCATGCACATGGGAGCCGCCGGTCATGGCACGGCTACTGAAGAAATGGCACAAGCAGACAGGTTTCTTCAGTGCAGTGAATATCTCCTAAACTGTGCAAGTTTAGGAGATATTCACGGTACCTACAAGTAAGCCTTATTATAGGTCTACCTGTAGGTAAAAGTGATGTAACAGGGTTTACAACCACTTTAACCGCTTCCCGAATGCCTCACGCTGATATACGTTGGCAGAATCATGTACCTGTATGTTGCCCATTAAGGCAGTGGGGGCGCGCTCTCGCGCCCGCAGGAAGCTCCGTGAGTCCGGTCGCGGGTCCCGCAGACTCAATCACCACGGGGATACCCGCGATTGCCTCACGCAGAGGAAGAACGGGGAGATGCTATAGTAAACAAGCATCTCCCCATTCTGCCTAGCAACAAGTGACACTGGTCTCTGCTCCCTGTGATTGTAGCAGAGATCAGTGATGTGCACAACACAACCACGCCCCCCACAGTTAGCAACATGCCCCTAGGACACACTTAACCCCTACACTGCCACCTCCTGGTTAACCCCTTCACTGCCAGTGTCATTTACACAGGAATCAGCGCATTTGTAAGGCACTGATTGCTGTATAAATGACAATGGTCCCAAAAATGTGTCAAAAATGTCCGATGTGTCTACCATAATGTTGCAGTCATGATAAAAAATCACTGATCGCCACCATTTAAAAAATATATATATATTAATAAAAATGCCATAAAACTATCCCCTATTTTGTAAACGCTATAACTTTTGCACAAACCAATCAATAATCGCTTATTGTGATTTTTTTCCCAAAAATATGTAGAAGAATATGTATGCTTAAACTGAGTACATTTTTTTTCTATATATTTTTGGGGGATATTTATTATAGTAAAGAGTAAAAAATAATGAATTTTTTTCAAAATTGTCGCTCTTTTCTTTTCGTTTATAGCACAAAAAATAAAAAATGCAGGGGTGATCAAATACCTCCAAAAGAAAGCTCTATTTGTGGGAAAAAAAGGAAGTACATTTTGTTTGGGAGCCACGTCGCACGACCGCGCAATTGTCAGTTAAAGCAACACTCAGTGCCGAATCGCAAAAAGTGGTCTGGTCAGGAAGGGGGTAAATTCTTCCTGGGGCTGACGTGGTTTACATAAGTGATATGGGTGTCACACACCAAGCCTAAACCCATAAAATTTAACTTTCATTAAAATTGTTTAAGCTGAAGTTTAATTAGCTTATATTTTGCCTTCCTTGGTTTCCATTCCCAAACCCTCAATCCCCATCAATATGGTATAAATAAAAACTTTCTGTTTTCATTATACCTGTATATTGGATTTCATTAAATACCTTTCAGTGACGTTATTCTTGGGTACCTGTGCTTCTCCACGCTTGCAGGCAGATATTGGCTGGTGGGAAGGCCTGACAAGGTGCTCCTCACAAGAACCCAAGATCTAATGCAAGCTATGGGCTGGGAAGAGTTGTGCAAATATCAAAATGCCTAGATCAGTGAATGTCGGTTTCAAGGAGTAGGTGATCCTAAGCAGGATGAAATTTCATGCAAACTGCCATAGGTAAACCCCATGTATGTTTTTGTTAATTGCTTTCCCTTTAGTTAAACAAGAAATCAATATCCAATAGGTAATAATAAAAACTGTGAAAAATACTCAAAAAACACATTACACATGACATTATTATGTGTTTGGTATATTAGCCTTGTATAACTCACCCTCAGGACAGAAGCAGTCGTCTATGTAATGCTCCAAACACACGTGGTTTGAGTCAAGGTTGGAGCAAGTATTCATACAGGGTGAGGAACTCTCTTGATAAATCATATTATTAGGACATTCAATGGCTATAAGATAGAAAAAATATCATATTGTGATATTGTACATCTGAAAACAATACAATATAAATACCCTGATAAAGTCATACTTTATAGAGCTATTTTTTTTTTCTAATGGTGTTAGCAACTTGTTGAGTGCATATGAATCTCTCAATTTTTAAATCTGGCAGATTTTCTTACCATCATGATTTTACAGCTAACAAATACTTCTAAGCACTAACCTTTATTTATAACTGCTATGATTATATATGGTCAATGATATCACCCAGTACCCCCAGCTTGTTTGTTTACAAACAGTAGCCATCCATGGGTCTGTCTTTTTGCAGAGGATTTTATAGTGGCATGGAAACATCATTGGTGCTGTGTCATTGTGATTCATGAAGATATACATTGCTGGATGATGAGGTTTACATTGGGTTGACGTTGAAGCATATTTATTTTAAATAAATGGCTTTGTTATAATGTTTGTTTTTTACTTTTTTTCTTGGGGTTCTGATAAGTCCTCCTTTGAAAACACTCACATCCTCTAGTGGTATTGGAGGTTTCGATTAGGCCCTTTTCACCTCATTATTGGAATGAGCTGGATTGCAGGGACAGGGGGCTTTGCTGCCAACCATGTATTGTACCCTCCCTATGCTGAAGGCATGTGGCCTAGCATGGTCTGGAGGAGAGGGTGGATGTATGCCTCCTGCCCTCCCGCACTGCATGCCTGGGACCCCACTCAGTTTTTTTTTGTTACTTGTTTTATTTAACCACTTTCAGACCGGACCAATTTGCTGGTCAAAGACCAGACCACTTTTTGCTATTCGGCACTGCGTCGCTTTAACTGACAATTGCGCGGTCGTGCGACGTGGCTCCCAAACAAAATTGACGTCCTTTTTTTCCCACAAATAGAGCTTTCTTTTGGTGGTATTTGATCACCCCTGCGGTTTTTATTTTTTGCGCTATAAACAAAAATAGAGCGACAATTTTGAAAAAAACGCATTATTTTTTACTTTTTGTTATAATAAATATCCCCAAAAATATATAAAAAAACATTTTTTTCCCTCAGTTTAGGCCGATACGTATTCTTCTATATATTTTTGGTAAAAAAAATCGCAATAAGCGATTATTGATTGGTTTGCGCAAAAGTTATAGCGTTTACAAAATAGGGATAGTTTTATAGCATTTTTATTAATAATTTTTTATTCTTTTTTTTTTTTACTAGTAATGGCGGCGATCAGCGATTTTTATTGTGACTGCGACATTGTGGGGGACCCATCGAACATTTTTGACACATTTTTGGGACCATTGTCATTTATACAGTAATCACTGCTATATAAATGCAGTGATTCCTGTGTAAATGACACTGGCAGTGAAAGGGTTAACCAGTGGGTGGCAGTGTAGGGGTTAAATGTTCCTAGGGGAGTGTTACTAACTGTGGGGGGGTTGGGCTTTCATTTAGTGTACATTGATCTCTGCTCCAATCACATGGAGCAGAGATCAGCGTCACTAGTTGCTAGGCAGAATAGACAAATGTTGTTTACACAGCATTTGCTCTATTCGGCCGCTCCGTGAGACGATCGCGGAGATGCCCGCGGCGATCGAGTCCGCGGGTCCCGCGACCGGACTCACGGGGGTCCCGACCAGCGCGGGAGCGCGCCGCCGCCGGCGCGCTCCCGATGGCAGGGCGGCATCGAATATTGGACGTACCTGTATGCCAATATGCCTGCCCGTGCCATTCTGTCGACGTACATCGTCGTGCGCTGGTCGGGAAGTGGTTAAAGAAATACACTTGAAAATACTATGGGATTTCCTCTATAGTTCATGCCAGGCCTTTGGCTTCCTGAACCTCATTCCCACATCTGATGCCCCAAAAGTATGCAAGGGTTTACAGATGGGAGTTATTGAAATCTGGAAACCCATTTTATGATAAGAGGGCTCCTAGATAGTTTCCCCTCCCCCTAAGGCAATGATTATGGGGTAAAGTACCCCTTCAAGCTCATTCCCAGAAATAGTTGAAATCAAATAAAGAGACCCACACCTCAGACAAAGTAATTTAATGATGAGGCTCCCCCATCCTCCAAAAAAACAAAACAAAACAATGTCCCTCAATATATATATCCAGGTTAAATTATGTCATCCAGTGAAGTAAATCTCTGGCATTCACAAATGACCTGCCATCTGATGTTGTTGTCACAACACCTGACAATGCCATTCTACTGCACTATCACTGCAAAATGGCAGATTCTGTTTGTAAAAAAATGGTCTGGGGATGATGATATTTGGTCAATGGTATCACCCAATATCTCTATCTGATGTGTTTCCAAACGGAAGCAAGCTGGGATTCTTTTATTTAGCAGCAGTACTATCACTGATAAATAACAGATCCCCAGGAGGTTTGTTAACAAGCAGAAACCAAGGGTTCATGGTGACTAAATTTGGCCAGTTTATTTAGGCCGCGTACACACGCGCGGACTGTTCGCCCAACTTTGTCCTGAACAGTGTTTGGGCGGACAGTCCGCTCGTGTGTGGGCTTTCAGCGGACAGTTTCAGCGGACAGTTGGACGGACAAGGTTTTTCGGAAATTCCGTAAAACTGTCCGCTGAAACCTTGTTTCAGCGAACAGTCCGCTCGTGTGTAGGCTTGTTCGTCAAACAAAGTTGTGCGCATGCTCAGAAAGGATTTTCACGCCGAAAGCTATAATGCAGTGTATAGGACGTCGTATTTTTCGTCCCGTCGTACGTGCCGTTCACGTCATCGCGCACGGTTTCAGCAAACTGTTCGTCCGTCGTGTGTGGCCATGTCCGTCCATGCTAAGTTTGAGCGGACTGTTTGCCGAAACTGTTGGACGGACAAAGTTGGGCGAACAGTCCGCGCGTGTGTACGCGGCCTTAGTGGTCCACCAAACTGTGAACAGAGTGGGTTCCTGAAGAGGCATGGACAGGTCAGGAAAAACAAAAAATATTTTCTCTAGTATTTATACTCTTTTTGATAACATACCAGACTTTTTTTTGGGGTAAGTTACACCATTATCCCGTAGTTTTTTAGATCAAAGATACAACTATGTTGGTGTCCCTTGTCAATTTTACATTATATTGTTTTAAATGTAACTGCCTACTCCCAAACTGTCATTTGAAGTAAAACACATAGCCAAGTATTATGCCCTGTACACACGGTCGGACTTTCCGATGGAAAATGTGCGATTGGATCGTGTTGTCTAAAATCTGATTGTGTCTGAGCTCCGTCAGACTTTTTTCCGTCGGAATTCAGACAACAAAATCCAATAGTTTCAATTCTTATCGTGTGTAGACAATTCCGACGGACAGAGTGCCACACATGCTCAGAATAAATGACAAGACAAAAGCTATTGGCTACTGGCCTGTTTATAGTCCCATCGTATGTGTTTTACATCGCGTTCAGAATGATCAAATTTTCCGTCAACTTTGTGCGACCGTGTGTATGCTAGACAAGTTTGGGCCAAAATCCGTCGGAAAAAATCCGACTGATTTTGTCATCGGAAAGTCCGACCATCATTCTACATAATGTTTTTATTGTGCATCGAAAAATATAGAAAATATACCAAATCAAATCATTATTATTCAACCAAAAAATAAAATAAAAGCCTCATGCATGTGTCCTGCTTTTTCTTCTGTAGGGGGTCAACAATGCCAAGAGCTGGTGAAAGCAGGGGTCCGTCATCCAGAGATAATTCTGAAAATCATCTGGATTATTCTCCTGGAGCTCCCGCAGCAATGGCATGTGACATAATTGGTCACCATTAATAAAGCAATCAATTGTTGATCCAAGAACTCCTCCTCCTCCTGTTCGTAGACTGGACTTGGGTCAAAGTAATAACTCCAAGTCCTCTGATTCTGCAACATGTCTGGTTGACGAACGGCTGTTCAGAAATTAACTGAAAAGCGCAAAATGAAAAGTGCAAACCGAAAAGCACGAAATAAAAAGCGTGAAATGAAAAGTGCAAATCAACACTCACCAAACCTCTACTAACATGAAATTAGCAGAAGGAGCCAAAGGGTGGTGCTAAAGAGCTGAAAAAAGACGTAGTACGTCAGTATGTTTGTGTTTGTTGGCCAACAATTCCTTGCCGTTTGTATGCAAGACAAAATCCAGGCACACGCCTTCGGACAAAAGTCTGAGGTTTTGTCTGTGAAAAATCTGATCATGTGTACAGGGCTTAACAGAGTGCCACTAACTGGGGACCTTGAGTAAGCCAATAGGACCAATAGCCAGCAGGTCCAAATAATTTTGAATTAATTCATATTGTGATCAAGTAGAACAGCAAATGTGTTCTGTTCCTGAGCTCTAGAACTTCATCTTTATCAGGGCTAAACAGATGTAAAATATTATAAAATCCATAAGTTGTTAATGCCTAATGTCCATATCACTATGCATTAATATGTTAAGCCAGTATTACCATAATTGAAAACACAGTTCTTTTCAATTTTTCTTTGTATAGAGAGCAGAAACTTGGCAGTCTGACAGCCCTCTATACACAGAGCAAGTGTTTCTTTAGAGTTTTGTTGTGTTTTTTGAGGATCTTTGAGAAGGAATTACTTCACAGTACCTGCAGGTAGAGAGGTCAGTGGGGGCCTTTGTTTTTATAGCTATTTTAGTGTCTGCTAAAACTGTGAAAGTAACTTGCTATGCTTAGACTGTGAACATGCTCTATTGTGCACTTTAAGTAATTCAGGAAAAGCATACTTACGACAGAAGCTGTCAGTCCTCCAGTTTCCTGGGTGACCTCCAGCATGGGAACACTGCCTGGAAAATTCACTGATAGTGCTACACAGGCAGATTGTAGTCGGGGATTGGCCGCAGGAGCACATGTCCAACATACAGGCATTAATATAAGCTTCCAAATTGAGAAATTCTCTACAGTCAGCAAATGCAGCATCTCCCAGGCGGTTTTCACACACCAAGCGCTAAGGAAAAATGCAATGTTAAAATAAAATTAATTGAATATATAAATTAATATATCAACAAATACATTTCTACATGTACTTATTCAGGGTTAGAAAGTATTAACTGAAACATAATTGATTGCACCTTTTCATGATGCTTGCCATCCCCTCTCACAATATATTTGAGAATATGTATTTATTAATGTGATGATGGTGAAGAGATAAATGGAAATCAATTTTGTACATTTACTTTTGAGATGAACACTTATATTTCTGCCCACTCTTATCGATTCTATTATCTATTGAAATTTGACATCAAGGAAATCATTGAAAATAGCTGTTATGAGGTTCTCATACAAATTATGTGATGGTGATGTAATCTTTTGCTGGGCTTTATACAAAGGAACTGAGAAAGTGAGACATTTTAATAGTGAAAAAATAAAGATGCCAGCATTTGAGAGACTAAGGTTTCTTTGTTTACATTCAACTCTAACTTGATTTTGGATAGAACAGAGAAGGGTTAGAATGTTGAGGTGATTTCCTTCATTCCGTATCAGGACAGGAAGCCATGGGGCCAGTCTGTCTATCAGAAACACAGACAGAAAGAAAAACAACTACTGTCCATGCTTTCCTTTCCCATAATAAATCCTACTTCCTATTTATTAAAGGGGTGCTATGGGGATAGGAAGTGAGGGACAATCTCCCCAGTGGAGTCAGAGATCGTTAAAAAAAAATAACAGCAATTGTGTCATGCTGTCCAAAAATAAAGAAAAATGTGTCTACACAAAATCCTACCTTTCACCAGTGTTAAATTTCAAGAAGCTTTTATCTGTGTAGTTATTGGCTACACATTGTTCCCCATCATCACTTGATGTACAGTCGTCTAACAAGAAAACACTGATACCAGCAAAGTCTCCTGTGATGGAAATCCAACCCTCTACACATATATCAATATACCTTTACTAAGCAAATTCTAGAGATGTTGTCTGGTGATATGATACTGTTACTTACATATTGAGAGCAACTGGATGTATCTATTATTGCTTTAGTCTCATCTAGATCAGTACATGTTTCTTTAGGATCATAGATGTTTTGTAGATTTCCAAATTGTATTGGACTGAGTTTCCTGCCTGTGGTTAAAAAAAACAAATAAAGATTAGTAATTCCAACATTAAATCCCAACTCTGTGCTTACTCCTCCTGCCCTCCATTTATTTTATGCTTTAGTGTTTTTTTTTTTTATGTAACTACCAATTTAAGATTTCATTAAGCTACTCTCCTGTCATGCAGGGTCCTCGTTGTTTTGTTTTTTCCCAATTATAAGTGGTCCTCCATGATGCAAAGTGCAGTACTGACATGATGAAGTAAACACTGCTCTCTGCATCATTACTTTGTGAGTGCAAGGTGCTATGAAGTTGCCTCCTCAGAGAGCAGGTACACAATGTTCTGCTCTCACAGAATGTCCCCAGTCTTCTAGATTGTATAAGTCCACCAGAGGCAAATCTTGCAATATCCCTAGAATTGAGCACATTACAAATTCTGTGTATAGATGTATTCATATCTAATCTCTAACTGATGATTAGCACATCAATAGATTGAGTAAACGTTGGTGTCAACCACATATCAGGGCTGGTGCTGGAAATTTTGGTATATAATGGTAAGCGTATTCACTAAGACAGTTTAAAGAGGATGTGAGGTGGATTGACAAAGGACTTTTTCATTCTAAACTGTGTAGCTTTAACTGAGCTTTGTATGTTTTGCAAAATCAAAGTGTATGTATAGCTAAACCTTTATTGTAGCTTTGGATAGAGTAGGCAAGGGTTACAGCCCAGATGAGGCTTTTTTCTTTTTTTGCTGTCTATGTACCATTGGGAAAATTTATTTTCACTTTCCCTGAGACACGACAGGAAGTTTGTGGGAATCTTCCAGCATGGAGGTAATCTCCCTTTTATGATGGCTATATAAACTTCAATAAAAAATTGATTTATTTTCTGATTACTTCCTTCCAATAAAGATAATCGATCTATAGTTCAAAATCCATTTGATCGGTATACCACACACGGGGGAATGGATTTCAATCTATAGCTAAAATATTATCGTAACTCTGTTTTCACTATGATATCTCCTAATGTGATCGATCACAAAATTATTGCATGAGCAGGTGCATGCATGAAATGGACACCTGATCACATAGCTCCATCAAGGCTCAGTTCGTCTGGTGCTCCCAGAGCAGGTAACTCAGATCTCCAACTTCTGAGATCTTGCATTGAGACCATTGAAATTAGAGTGGACGCCACAATAGATCAGGTCCAAGACTTGCATAACCAGTTAGTGGGGGCCATAGGGAGGAGTGGGCCTACCAAACCTTCTCTGGTATCATCAAGCAGCCCAGTTATCCCAATTCTCCATTATTTATTCCAAAATAGCACACCCTGACTGGGTACACATGGAAATGCAAGCAATACCCCACTACACTTTGGACTATCTTCTCCGGTGCCCTGCCAAATCTAGACCTGCTATCATGGCCCCCACATTATCCCACTCCTTAGTACTATGGGATTCCCTCAAAAAATAACTCACACCTGATCTACTACTGGCACCCATTATCTCAATTTTTTGAAACCCTCTGTTCCCCCAATATGAACATCAAAGCATTCCATTGGGGGCAAGACAAAAGGTTCTATATGAAAGGACATTTTGTCAACCCTGTGGGACCTCTCACTCTGGCCCACTGCGTTGGTAAGTTCCAAATACCAAGGTCAGAAAGGTTTAGATTCCACCAAATTTCTAATTTGATTCATTCCTTATTGTCCTCTAAACCCAACCCACTCTCTATCATGGCTTATGAAATGGGGTGTGGTCAAGCCATGGATCGGGGGGGGGGGGGATAACAGTGATATACCGATCACTTGCTAGGGCTGAGACCAAATCTCTCTTTATGAGAGAATGGGAGAAAGACCTGGGACATCACTGGAGCCTTGCGGAGTGCCATAGCGCTTCGGCTTCAGCCTCCAAGGGCATTTTGAACATAGCACTAAACGAAGCTAACTTAAAAGTCTTAATGAGGTAGTATATTGTTGCCTTTAAAAATTGACAAAATTTACCCGAGTGTGTCTCCTTTGTGTTTTTCGAAATTGCGGGCACATGGGATCAATGCTACATGTTTGTGATAGTGTGAGTCTTTCACACTATCAGGAAAATTACAGGCATACCCATTCAAAATACTCCTCAATTTGCTCTTCTAAACTCCTAACTCCAGGGCCCAGAAATTGGCCCAAAGCCTTACTATTTTTATTCTCCTTGGGACCAAGCTGACAATTGCTTGAGCTTGCAAACAACCTACTGTTTCCTTCTCTTGGTCAAAAGGAAAATCTCATGGATTATGGCCCAGGAGAAAACAGGTAGCATCATCTTGGACACGATTGACAAACATGATGCCATCTGGGAGCCCTGGACCTGATACATATCTCTGACACCTACCACCTCTCCTCAACCTGGATCCGTGTAGATGAGCGAGTATCACACTGTCATCAGGTACTTCTTTCTTTTTTTTTGTTTCTCTCTCTTTCTCTCATCTCCCAAATCTTTCTTCTATCTTTTTCCTTTTTCTCTAACTGCTTTTCCCTGATATCCTATAGGTACAGTCACAGGACTATACCATTGGGACACGATTTTGCCCCTCTCCGAAACTGCAATGGGGAGGCATATATAGCCCACTATGAAAGTAGATCTGTTAAAACCTGGATCTTCATCTTGATACTTTCTGGTTAGCAGACATCCACATGTATGAATCCCTTTGGCTCATAACAGTTCATACAGGTGTCTAGGCATTGCAGTCATACAATGCATTTCAACATTACTTTTTTTTTTCCTTTTTGAATGTCTATGCCAGGGATATGCAATTAGTGGACCTCCAGCTGTTGCAAAACTACAAGTCCCATCATGCCTCCGCCCCTGGGTATCATGCCTGTGGTTGTCAGAGTTTTTCTATGCCTCATGGGACTTGTAGTTCTGCTACAGCTGGAGGTCCGCTAATTCAATATCCCTGGTCTATGCACTCACAGCTATATGTCATGACAAGTCTTTTGTCAGCTATCTATTTCAGGTTTTATGAGCTGTCTTAAGGATGACCATCCACACTTCTACCCTCTATCTCTGATTTGGTCTTTCCTAGTCTATCCTACATCGGTTGCCCATCAAACCTTTAACAATCATCTAGCAATCTATGTCCGAGAGGAGCTACCCCTCACTTCCTGACACAGCTAGATCCCTTAAGGGGTGTCGGGAGTGAGGAGTCCTCTGCTCCTTTAAGAGCTAGCAGATGTCATAGAAGCCCCATTGAGGGTACATAAGACCTCATTGTTTTCTTAAAGCATTGAGTCATAACATGTATTTTTACACCTGATGTAAAGAAACCGCTTTACCTGTACCTTTGTTACAATATTCTCGCTGAAACTTCAATACAAACTATTGAAAGTAAAAAAATGATTGCATGAACAAAGTATCTCAGTCGTATCGATTGATAATAATTCCCCCCCGGATGATTGACTCAGTTTGATCGAATCCAATTGAAATTACGTTTAAATTAATCTAAGGGAAAGTTATCTCTATTCAAATGTTTGCAATTTAGATAGTTTTGATTGAATTACACATTGATGTGATATAATAATCAAAGCCTGTGTGGCCACCATTGGACAGTTGTCCCCGAGAACAGGTGTTCCTATTGGACGTTTTCCCCTCAGCACTTGTTCTTGGGACAACTCAAAAATGTTGGATTCCTCTTCTCTTTCACACCTACTGCAATAAAAACTTGACAGAGACTAGCGATACACTTAAAGGGCAGATTTTGAATGCAAATATCCCAAGGTGAAGGCTCTCTTCCTAGCTTTTAGCTCATAGCATCTAGTCAATAATCAACTAGAAGACTAGAAGCGTGGGAATACAAATAAGGTCAGACTGGTCACTTTTGGTTAATATACAGCTCTCCTCTTAGCATTTTGTCACTATGTGAAAGTACTGCAGAACATGAAAGACTTGTATTTTATATACAACTTCAGAAAGTGCTATAACAAAACTACCAATCAGTTGACTGATTGATTTAATTACAATAAGGTAAAAAATTAACAAGAATATACTGATTCTGTGAGCTGGAACACATCAATATGCTATTCACTGTGGAAAATACATTCTGAAAGTAATATTGGACTCTAAATTGATGCTGCAATAACCTGCCATATTTCCAGATCACTCACCTTCCACAGAGAAATCATTTATGCCATTATAATCACCGCACAGTCCACAGGTATAGTTATTGTAAATGGGATCCAGCTCCACCTGTACAGAAGAGGAAGAATCTTAGTTATTGTTACGTTCTAACACTTTAAATAATAACCTAAAGCAACCATCCAGGAAGCATCTGAACAATGGTCTGGCTACTTGGTTAAATTGAGTAGCTATGGGTCACTGCCTTATAGTTTTGACTGTACTTCTAGATATAAGAAAAGGCAAAATGCAATAATTTATGGGAAATGATGCCCAACACAAAATCTTGTTTTATTGTTATTGCAATCGAAATCTGAAAAAGACTCAGGTCTGATGGTTTGCTGGGAGTTATTACCTAACCTTGCTCAGTGCTTTTAGTAAATGTCTAAATCAGCAAGGCGGACAATGATATTCAAATACAGTATGTTATAATACATAAAGGTGAAAGATATATGTCCATTATGTGTCCAGTTCTGGAGACCTCACTTACAAAAAGATATTGATAAGATAGAACGAGTTTAGAGACAGGTAACAAAAATGGTGAAAGTTCTGGGGGATAAAACATATTGCGAGCAACTTCAAGAACTTAATATGTACAGTCTGGAGGAAAGAAGGGAAAGTTGATACATGATTGAAACCTTTAAATACATCAAGAGGGTGAATAAGGTTCAGGAAGGCGGTCTTTTCAATATGAAACCAAAATCAAGAACACGGGGACATGACCTCAAACTAATAGGAGGAAAGTTCAAAATGAATCTCATGCCACGAGCAGATTTTCTGTCGGAAAAAACTTGGATGGTTTTTCTGATGGAATTCGGCTCAAGCTTGGCTTGCATACACACGGTCACACAAAAGTTCTCGGAACTTTCGACCGCCAAGAACGCAGTGACATACAACACTACAACGAGCCAAGAAAATGAAGTTCAATGCTTTCGAGCACGCATCAAATTGTTTTCCGAGAATGTGTAGGAATTTTGCGTGTTGGAATTTGTACAGGAACTTTTTCCGACCGAAAAATAGAGAACATGCTCTCAATCTTTTGTTGGCTGGAATTCTGCCAGCAAAAGTCCGATGGAGCATAGACACGGTTGGTATTTCTGACCAAAAACTCACATCCGACTTTTGCTGGCAGAATTTCTGATCGTGTGTATGGGGCATTAGAAAGTATTATTTTACTGAAATGGATGATGATTGGAATAAACTACCAACAGAGGTAGTGAGACAGTCAACAGTAAATGGCTTCAAACATGCTTGGGATAAACATAAATTTATAGTCCGACAACAAGATTCATGAAAATAAATAAATAAACAAACAAACAAAAAAAAAAGGACAGACTCGATGAACTACTCAGCCTTTTTCTGCAGTAGTTTTTCTAAGTTTTTATGTACTGTATGTCCATGGAGATTTTAATGTATCCAAGTCATAAAATAGTAATGTTGATGACTTTTTATTACTCATCCACCTGGCTTCCCAGTTTAAATTGGTGCCAGAAACGTACCCAAGTATTTATAGCCATGGGGCAATCCAGTCACCTAAATTTAATGTTGTTATGCAATGTTGTTAAAGCAGATGATGGTTGTCCAAGAACTTGGTGGGAGAAGTGAAAGTTATGTGAGCCATTTTCACATCCCTACCCCAGAGATCTGACAATTTACACTTTCAGCTGTGTATTCCATATCACATATCTCAGATCACAGCACAATGGTTGCTGTATTATGGGAATTAGAAAAGAGTTTTGTACAAACACATCTATCATCATGTTCTTATTCATTCAGCATCTGCCTTGACACATTTCATGATGCTATGGTGATTAGAATAGAACTATGATTCCCTGTGAACATGAATGTTGAGATATATTCCCAACGCTCAGAACTAAATTACAGTAGCATGAATGAGTGGCAAATCATCTTCAACATTACAGAGCAAGTTCAGTTGAATTTTACTACCTACTACTAGCTAAAAGATGAAGTAAAAAGAAAGACCGGGTGCTTTGTAATGGTGTTTTTCCCTATATTCTGTTACAGAAATCAGGAAGAGATTTTGGGTTGGTGATACAAGATTCCTTACCATGATGGCATCTCCTTTATTCCACATGAGAGTAAAACCCGTCTTGGTATACACTTTAAAGTATGCAACACTTTTCGTAATGACAATCCCATCTCTGTAGTATGGTGTTACAGCACTGTAAGATACAACAATTAAAGCAAAAAACTTAAATAATCATACGTTTTCTTTAAAAAAATTATTTAGAACATGCATTAATACCATCTATCTAATGGCATGATAACTGAACTCCTGCTAAACAACTAAATACACAGGAATGTCGCTCACCGAGTTGAAAATTATATTTTTTCTTTATTAAAAATTATACCTTCCAATGCAAATGCTGTGATAGATATTTCCAAAATGTTTTTTTTTTTTTTGTTCATTTTTTTATTTATCTATTTTTGTATTGCACAATGAATATGAATATGTTTAAAAAATGAAGAGGTTAAATGTCATGTTTTTATATAATGGTATAATTGTAGTGATTTTGTCATTCTTTGAGAAATCACTGGGGATGATTTATTAAAATTGGAGAGTGTAAAAGCTGGAGCAGCTCTTAGCCCCTGTACACACGGTCGGACATTCTGCCAACCAAATCCATCGGATTTTCTCTGATGGATTTTGTCCGACGGATTGTGTCCGAAACTGTTGCATACACATGGTCGGACCAAGTTGTCTGATTTTGCGGTTGCCAAGAACGCGGTGACGTAAGCCGTGTACAGCGGGACTAGAAAAGGGAAGTTCATCACCATGTCCGGCACCCTTTGGGCTCCTTCTGCTGATCTCGTGTTAGTAGAAGTTTGGGGAGAGACGATTCGCGCTTTTCACATTAGTGATTCAGATCGCTACTGCTCTTCCATTTCTGCTTGTCTTTGCGAATCTGATAATCAGTGTGTGCAGTCATTAAGTATTTGTATCTCATTGTGGACTATATCTTGATATAGTACGCTTTGAAAGGCATTTTTTATTGTCTGCTTGCTTCTGCTATTCAGGTCCTTCTTTCAGGCCTTGCTGTTTATCGGTGCTTTCTGGTGTTCGTTGTGACGAGCCGACCGTTTTCAAACCATGTTTCGTCTATGTACTCATCGTACAGTTTGTGCTGTGCAGGGGCTTCGTGTTGGGGTTCTTACTTTGACACAAGCCCAGTCCATGAACAGGGTGGGGAGGCGTTTGTGGACCAAGAATTGGTTGCGCCAGCGTGACCAGTTCTCGCACATGCCTTTGCTCGGTGAGATCCGCAAGAATAATCCTGATAATTTCAGGAATTATCTCTGGATGACGGACCCCGTTTTTCACCGTCTGCTGGCTTTGCTGACCCCTTATATCACCAGGCAGGATACCTGCAGGCGGCAAGCCATCACTCCGGAGCAGAGGCTCATCGCCACGTTTCGCTACTTGGCGACAGGGAGAAGCCTTCAGGACCTCAAGTTCTCTACAGGCATCTCCCCCCAGGCTCTGGGGATCATTATTCCAGAGACCTGTTCTGCCATCATTCAGGTCCTGCAGAAGGACTATATGAAGCTAAGTTTTATCCTTAAACATCACATTCTATGTATTTCATGATTGCTAATGTCTTGCATTTCTTTCCTCATTCCCTAATTACCATCATTGCAATATGCTCTAATTCATATGCTCTGCCCCTTTTTCCTCATGCAGATTTGCCTCACTAACTTCCCACCATGCTCTTCTTGGCTCATAAAACTATAGTCTAGTCACTTAACAATGTTTTTTGTCAGCTGCATAGTATTGCTTTCCCCTAAACACCCCCTAAAATCTCGACAAATGTGATGTGTGTGCTTCAATTTGTGCAAAGTGACCTTTTTTTAATTTTTGGGGTTGTGCCAAACTCATTAGTAACCCCCCTCCCCCCAACTGCTAGCTCAGCTGATAGCAATCCTCTATCTGATGACTTTACCAAACCCAATACACACTCTACCTACCTTTTTGATGATCACATTTATGGATGAATTCACCTAAGCATGTAGTGCAAGGTCCTGCCTCAATACTTTCAAATGCCATTTTTTTTTAACACATTAATTTTCTTGCTATGTAATAGCAGAATGTCAAAATGTGCTTCCATTTTGTTTTCATTTTGTTATTATGACACTTCTTAGGCCGCGTACACACGCGGGGACTGTTCGCTCAACTTTGTCCGTCAAACAGTTTCAGCAGACAGTCCGCTCAAAATTAGCATGGACGGACTTGCCCACACACGACGAACGAACAGTTTGCTGAAACCGTGCGCGATGACGTGAACGGCACGTACGACGGGACGGAAAATACAACGTCCTATACACTGCATTACAACTTTCGGCGTGTAAATCCTTTCTGAGCATGCGCGGAACTTAGTTTGACGAACAAGCCTACACACGAGGGGACTGTTCGCTGAAACCAAGTTTCAGCGGACAGTTTTTCGGAAATTCCGAAAAACCTTGTTCAGCAAACTGTTCGCTGAAACTGTCCGCTGAAAGCCCACACACGGGCGGACTGTCCGCCGAAACACTGTTCAGCAGACAAAGTTGGGCGAACAGTCCCCGCGTGTGTACGCGGCCTTACCTGTCCTGTGGGCTGCCAATAGTGTAAGTAAGGAGGGGCTTCCCAAAGTATCACACATTATTTAGGCATTCAGTGCTCAATCAAGTGGAGAGGGTTACCTGTCCTAAACATCCCTCCTCATTTTTTAGCAAGGGCCCATCATATGGGGTGGGGGGGGGGGTTGGGGGGTGATGACTCTCATAAGGGGACCTTATACTTTAGGCTTTAACTACTCAGTTCCCAAAATGTTTTAAGAATTTTGTCCAAAAATGTTGGTGTCTAATCTGCTTGCAATATTGATTTGACAAATTAATAATTGTTGTTTTTGTTTCACTACACAGTGTCCTTCAACGCCACAGGAATGGCAGACCGTGGCCTCCCACTTTGCCATTTTTTTTTTAAGTTGTGCCTTTTTCACCAACAGTGCAAACCCAAGTTCAGAGCGAGATGAGGGGACACTCTCTTCTTCAGATAATGTTATTATGTTGTGGGTCTGCTACACACACACCTTCTTTTTGTAACTAATGTATGTAGTGCATTACTGCCCAAAATCGTGCTCATTTTCAGCACCATGGCAGGAAAATGGAATGATTGTCAAAATGTACACCTCACTGTGGGTGTTTTTTACTAAAGGCACATCCACTATGCACTACAAGTGCACTGAAAAAGTACACCTGAAACTGCACTTGGAGTGCAAAGTGGAGTTGCCTTTAGTAAATCACACTCCTTCTCAGCACAAACTAAAATTTGACTACAAATACATTTTATGCGCAATGAAAAAGGAAGCCACGCATTGTTGATAATTAAACTTTTTAATACAAGCACATTCACATGTGCGTTTCAAAAAGGTTTTTACAACAAACCAAGAGATTGTGTGTATCCAAAACAGAGTTTAATCAGAATTTAGTTTCCTTGTTGTATTTGTGTAAACAGGCATGTATTAAACCGTAAAATACTGAACACAGGAACTTACAAAGTTCAACTTTGAAAAGTGAAGACAATATCAGACCTGAGCATGTACAAACTGGGCTGATATTGCCTTCATCACATGGGGTGTGACCCCTGAAAAATACAAATTTGGAAGATGCACACAGTGTGTCAACATGTGCTATCTCCCATCATGGGGGATCAATGTAAATGCTTTGGGGCTGCAACCCCTTCATCTCAGCCACTTTCCACAAAACACGTACATTGATCCCCCATGAAGGGAGATAGCGCATGTTTACACACTCTGTGCATCTTCCAAATTTAGAATTTCGATAAATACAACTTTTTGTTTTTAAAATTGCAAAAATAAAACAATATCTAGTTTTTGTTGTTTCACACTCTCCCCAAAACATCAATGATGTTCTTCATTTTATTTTTAACATCATTGATGTTTTGTTGGATAATTTCCAAATCACGATTGCACTCCATTATCTCCCCGATCAAGATCTGGGCACTTTCACTGGTAAAACGGGAATCTTCTTCCACATCACCTACAAAACAAAGCAAAAAAAACACACCATGTAATAAAAATAGGGTGACATACATTGCTGAGCTTACTGGAAGCTGTGTTCTCCGACACTCACCTGTTGTGGTGACAATTTGTCCAACCTCCTCTTCCTCCTCCTGCTCCTGCTCCTCTGTTTCTGCTTTTCCAAGTTGCCCTTCTTTGGGAGGGGTGTGGTCCCTGGTGTCCTCATGGTCCCTGGTGTCCTCATACTTGCCGAGTCTTCTCTCCCCTATGAGAATGTAAACAAAGAATAATTAGCACACAGAGGGCAGAAATAGGAATCTGAAACATTGCTTGGAAGTGTTGTACAATTGTGTTTTTGGGCCGAGTTACAAGGTGAGAACATTATTGTGTACACTTTGTTAAACTGGAATACTTCACTGCAGAACAATGTTTCTTACGAACGAATGAAACCATGAACTTGAAAGTGCCCATTTTAAAATGCAAAACATGAAATCAAAGCACATCAGGAGCAGTATGCAAGCAAGAATAATGATATGAACACACGACAACTACTTACTTTTTTTAAGAACATGCTTGATCCTTAGGTACTGCTCGTGCTCCCTCAGTTTTAGGTTTGACTAGCGTTTTCTCATTGATCCTTGGATCGGTGTACCCCAAAATTCTTATGAAGATTCTTCACAACTTTATTCATGATCTTGGCCTTTCTAATATTTGGGTTTGGGTAAGGTCCATACTTCCCATCATAGTTGGTCCTGTTCAATATATCGACCATCTCCAACATCTCTCCAAAAGACTTATTTGAGGCCTTAAATCTTGTCTTCCTGGATCGGGACGTTTCAGGCTCCGGGCTTTCCTCATCCTCCTCCTCGTTAGTGGAACTATTATTAGTGCGCACCTGCGTTCTCTCCGCCATGTGCTCTCCCCACTGCGCCGGAAGCGAAGGGGCGGGGAATAGTCTAGAAAGAACGTCAGGGGTGGGCGGAGTTTCACGCATGCGCACTGTATATAAAACGCAACACGCGTGTATTGTCCGTAAGATCTGGGAAGAGAGTGAGGCGCGGACGTGACGAACGTGCAAACGAAGGTAACACTTTTAACTTGGTGCTTCACTAGACTAGACTGCTTCTATATAGGCCGATGTTGGGACAAGATTAGGAGGGTTTTTAATGGCATTATTAGTATTTGAGGGTTTGTCTTGTGTCGTGTCTTGCAGACAATATGGATCCATTCCAAAATGTAAATTTTATGGGGCTATTCCTAGAACTGTACAAGGAGATGCCCTGCCTGTGGCAGTTCCACAACAAGTTTTATGCCGACATAACAAAGAGGAAGGCAGCGCTGGAGAAACTGATTTCTTTGGTGTGGATCATGGTCCCCACGGCAGACATGGCCTATCTGAATAGGAAAATTGGGGCAACGAAGATTACATATTTCAGGGAGAGAAAGAAGCACCTGGAGTCCTTGAGATCAGGAGATCCAGATGCCGTTTATTACCCCAGGATGGTTTACTTTGGCAGGCTGCATTTTCTGGCAGACCAGGGGGTACCCAGGCCACCACTCAGGCAACCACTCTCCAGTCTTCATTTAAGGCATCCTTCACTCCCAGCTGAGGCTTCCAATGTCCAACCTGGGCCTTCCAGGCAGCAACATGTGGTGGGGCCCAGCTTGAGACAGGTATTGCATTGTTGAACATATTTCTTGTGGTACATTTATTGATGTTAACTAGATGTTCTTATTGATCAGTAAGTTGTAATTTATCAAAGTGGTTTACATATCAAGAGACAGTAGTGACCAAAAATGATTGGGACGAGAATGAAAAATGCTGGGCTCAGAATGATAGTCTGTTCTATTTGGTAACATTCAATTCTCGAAAGCCAGGAGCACAAAATGGTGTGATTCATGATCAAAAAACTAAAACTATGTCCCCTTTTCATACACAGGAAGACCTTAGTCGGGGGGAGGCTGTGGCAAGTGGCAGCCAGGAGGTCGACCAATGCCCTCCTCCTCCTGCCCCAACTACAGCAGCCCAGCCACAGCCTCGAAGGATGCCTGGTGGGAAGTGCCCAAGGAAGACGAGTGAGTGATGGCCTGGGTTCAGTCTGGTCTGACAGAAGATGCAGCCTCTTGAAGATTCACATCCTGGGGACATAAATGGCATCTGAATTTCCTGTTCTCTAGGACTTCGGGACCAGACTTCTCTCCCTGAGATATGTACTCCTCAGGCCACCAATTTTTCTTATTCTAATTTGTTCATGTCTGCCCTAGGGGCCAAAGGCTGCACCAAAGTAACACGTTTCTCCAGCGCTGCGTTCCTCTTTTTAGTTTATTGCGACCAAAATAAAGGTTTTTTTTGTTTGAAGATATACTTGTGTGTGTGTTTTCCTTCCAAAAGGCCCGTTTATTTGTGAGCAGGCAGGTACATTTCAAAAATACAAAGTGAAATGAATAACAAGGGGTACCAACACTAAACAACCTCCTGTAGATTAAAAAAGAAAAACCAAAGATAAGAAATAAAATAATGTTGTTGTGGGAAGTTTACACACAAAAAACACCCCGAAAAAAGGAGAAATTAGCAAACTGCCTTTAAAGGAGATTTTTAGGAATTAAAAATAAAAAACATCCAAAAAAGAATAAACAAAATCTAAAATTGTGTAGATGTGACGCTAACTAAAATTGTATTGGTGAAATGGTTAAAAAAGAGTAATGAAATATGTTCGGGAGAAGTGTGTGTGACTATGAGCATCAAAAGAAGTTCCTTCTTGCAGCATTGTAAAGAACAAGAGAATGTGCTTAATGAAAGAATTTTTAACATTGCAGCGTGATGAATGTGCTATATCGCTTATGAGCAGTAGTTTTACCTGAACGAGCGCTTCCGTGTCATAATTTAAATGTGAGCATGCATGGCACCTTGTCCATCGGAGTAGGCTACACATGATCGGAGTATGTTCGATCGAACCAGTTGGTCGGAAATATTTCCAACAAGTTGGAAAATTGGGTCCGACGGATATTCAGACCGAATCAGTCCGATGCATACCACACACAGTCGGATTATTCGACAACACGGTCCGATAGGACACATTCCGACGGATTCTCTGACCATGTGTACAAGTCTTTACACAAGTCATCTTCCAGGTTTTGTTGTCAAAGCTTAATTGAAGCTGAAGTTAGAAGCTGATTGGCTACCATGTACAGCTGCACCAGATTTTGAACTCTTCAGTTTTAGTGAATCAACCCACTGTGCCTAGAGAGAAACATGTCAGAATAAAATTTGTTCCTGCAAGCTTCTGTAGACAAGTCCCAAGCCTGTCCAGGCCTAATGGACCCTCCAGAGTCAAGGACAGCTGACATCCTTCTGTGTAGAGTGGGTTATGAAGCATGGTGGGTGCAATGTAATGTAGATTAATGGGCGCCAGACATTTCTTGAATGCAAAGAGATTTATTTTCTCTTAAACAGAACTGTGGGAGAGGGTGTTAGGGCCAGGACAAGCTTTAGTAGTTGCAATGTTAATTAGCAGACTCCGAGACTCCTATAGATAGACAGCCATGCAGGGAAAGGCACCCAGATGCCACGCTTGCATGTGAAGACACCCTGTATCCTATGGCAACAATCTTGAACAGTTTCTAACAAAAGTTGTAATGAACTCTTTTACTTCTTCCACAATCTCCTTTTTAGATCTTCACTCAACTGAGCTCCCAGTCTATCACGTAGACCCGCTGATCCGCTGCCACTGGATCTCTTGAGCTCTTCCAATCTTCTCACTGAGTGTTTTACTCAAGCGTCGCCCCCATGTCCCTGCTGGGTCCCTAGCTTGGCACTCACAGACACTCTTCAAACTTCACCCCACTGGCCTGCTCGGTCCCTGGCTTGGCACACAATAATGCTCTGCAAACATCACCTCCACTGGCTGGGTCTCTGGCTTGACCTCTGCTGAAGCTTCGCAGTTCTTCACCGTCGCCAGTTGGTGAGAATACTGCTCAGGTACTTGCTTCAGCTACTCACAGTGGTCCCTGATATCAAGGTGGATAGTCCCTTAGTGGCGACAGCTTGCCCCCTACCCCCTACCACAACAGGTTCTCTGGCCAGCAGAGCCATTACTTCTGGTTGGACAGTAAGCCACAATCCCAACCCTATGCTGCTCTCTTGCTTCCGGATATGCCCTCAGATAGCCTAGCAGCCAGATGCCCCCGGAATAGGCCCCAGGTCTCTGGCCTAGCAGACCGGGGCAATACAACACACTTCTACCAGACAGCCATCCAGGTGGCACATAACTCCAATCACCTGACCTCACCCAAATAAATAGGCTCACCCAGCAGGCCAGGAAAATCCATGCCCATTGGCTGAGACACCTCATTCATTTCTAATCTGTCCATGCAATGCCCTGGTCTTAGCTAATGCCACCAGATACCCGGCAATCTAGTGACAGAAGAGAGTGCAGCAATTCCAGAATTAGGGTGAAATCAATTGACCTACTATCAATTGACCAAAGCAACTATCACTTGGCAGATAAATTTAAGAGCAACTCTGCCTAAACATCAGGGTGCTACACTAAAGTATTATAATAAAGGGACAGTATAATTTTGCACCTTCGTATGTGCTATTCCTGTTGCTGGTACAGTTGATTTCTTTGGGTAGAGACTAGCAGAGCCAGCATCCTAGATGTGATCAAGGAGCGTGGAGCTTGTTCTCATCTGGAGCAGGATCTAAAATATTTGATGTTGGATACAATATTTATCTTCTAATCTTGAAAGTTTTTAATGTCACTTGCCTGCTCATTGGGCAATGAATCAGCAGTCTGGTGAAGCTGGTTCATTAACAACCTGGACCGGCACCCAGCTCAGCCTCTCAGCGAGCCACTGAGAGCTTGAGCCAGCCATCCCACCCCTCTACAGCCCAGCACTCCAGTCCAGTGAGTGTGGGGGGGCTTGCTCTCTGCTCAGGGAGCTCTGAGAACCTGAGTGATCAGCAATGTTTGATTGCTCGGATCTCAATGTTAGAGATGGCGGGGACAGATGCAGCATCGGACAATGCTACATCCACCTAGATAAGTATTATTTTTAAATAAACACAAATCCCATACTTCTCTTTTAACCCCATCTGAGGCCTGGACAAGAATATTCATGGCATAATCACCAGATACTCTTTCAATGAAATACCTGAATTGTAAACAATTGCAAACGACTTTTGAAATCACTTCACATGTTAATGCTCATATGAAATTGTAGTTATTGGGTTTATATCAGTTGGTCATTCCATGGTTTTCTCCTAAGCTTGAATGGAACTGTGATTCTCTCTTTTGTTAATAGGTGGCACTGATACCTTTGGCATAAGTATGATAGATTACAGTCAATTCAGGTTATGAGTAAATGTGCTTTCTCAGCCAATCAGCAGGACTTTCTTTGGCCACTGAGGCTGCTGGGATAATGTATTTATTTGGAGAGAGTCAAGTAATCAGGGTTCTTTCCACCCAGACTGCAGCCTGGGTGGGTATGTGGAGCAGCAGCTGAGATATAGGCCTGAAGCCTGAGGCCTAGCCTTGTGTAAAGGGGCTCAGCCCAAGGGGAGCCTGATTACCGCCAGAAGGCAAGGGCGAAGAAGTTGACAGAGGGACAACCACTCTTGTTGCCGGAGGTAGGTGTAAAGGGATGGAGTTCTGAAGGAGTACCAGAGGAAATTCTTCATCAGCCAGGGATTGTGAAGTAGCTGGAAAAAGCTTTAGGAAATAACTTTTTCATGGAGTACAGTAGGTTAGCTGTGAGTAAAGATTGAAGGAGTACAGCAGGTAGCTGTAAGTAAAGCTTGAAGAAAAGAGTCTGAAAAACCCAGTGGGTAGTGTGGGTGAAGCTTGAAGAATACAGCGGGTAGCTGTGAGTGAATCTTGAGAAGTCCAGCGGGTAGCTGGGAGCTAAGCTTGAGGTTCTACAGTGGGATACTGTGAGTTAAGTTGTTGCTATAGGAGACAGATTGCTGCATTCAGCTTAAAGGCCCTTTTCCTGTATTGCTGTCTGCCTAGTTCTATTTTTGTCTGCTGAGTCTGCCTATTTCCTATTGCATTTGCCTAAGGGTGTCCAATGCCCTACCCCTCTCTTCCCTGTTCCTATTAAGAGGAAGAAAATCCTCTTTGTTCATTTTTAAAAGTGACTGGCGCCCATCCTTTCATCTTGCACTACACCCAATTTAATTCCCCTACAGAACAGAGGAAAAAAAATATGTTATACATTCAACAAACACATAATGAAATACTTTGGAATGACTTACATTAATCCAGATACCACTGCTATGCTTGTTCTCAGTTCAATGTTGACATCTTTGATAGTGATTAGGATCTTGTCTATGACTGGGTGATTACTGTCATTTGATCGGTGGATATGAACCGAGAAATCGCTATAGGATCCCCCACAGTGTGAAACAAAGTTGTAGGTGCAGCTTCCAGGAAATTCGTAATAATCACCATCAAATGTCTTGAAGTGATAACTCCCCCAAGTACTGCAGACATGGTTACTGTGGTTAGGGGTTTGACCTGTTAGGAGACAGTATATGTGGTCATCATTGATTACACTTAAACATTCCTTATAAAATTCTGTTCCAAATAATTAAAATGATTAGGCTCGAAGCTCGAAGCTCAAGTTAGACATATACCGTACTTCGACAAAGTGACACTAGTACTGCTTTCTGCATCAATAGACTATGAATAAAGGGTACTATGGTAATGCCCACACAGGCTGTAAGGCCATGACACTTGGCATCATTCAACCAGAAAGACTGAGGTCATCTTATGGTAAAAAACAGTTCTGTGGCTGGCTGCTCCAAAATGAAGGTGAGTATTTTTAATTTTGTTCACTGTCTGGGGTCCCATCCAATTAAGAGCAATAAATACCCAAAGTTGGGCCTATTTATCCATGTTAATAACAAAAGACCAATCTGCACAATTACGTGAAATCCCCTTCTGGGAGCCTGCTGGCACTAAAAAGGTGATCTCACTACTTCTTTCCAACAATACAATAAGACTGATTTGTGAGATTTTCCTTCACTAGTCGGGAAGATCCAGAAATGTAAATCATATGATATGTGGATTGTCTACTAGTGTGCATGGTAACAGACTAGCAAGGCTATTTCAGCATCGTAATGCATATAGGTGTGTAACCTGTGTCCAGTGACATCATCACACTGCTAGAGCTGCCATTGAGGATTCAAAGGGGTGCGCAGTATCAATGTTTGTTTTCTCTGGATGTGAACTTACTGGATGGAGTTTTTTATTTTGTTGTATTTACTGTATATGTTACTGGTAGGTGTTTTTAATCCATGATTTTAACTTAAAGTGTTTGTTACTCTAAAAAAAAAACGGATCCTGTAATTTGGCCCTTTCTATCGCCTAAAATGCCTGGCTGATCCTGCCTAGTTCTGCCCTCCCCTTTGTAAACTGACCACGGTTTATCATGGCTGCTGAGCCCTGACAACGTGGTCAGTTTACATGCCTCCATCATCAGCTATGTATCCTGTCCTCCTCTGTTCTCTCCCCCTCCTCCCTGCCTGTCAGCTCCATGTCCGTGCCCACCCCCTCCCATCTTGCTGCTAAAATTACAGTTCACAATTCACATTATCCCCTCTGTTTAATCATGTAATCATGTAAGGAGCACCTGTGTCTGTGCCTTATAAAAAAAACGCAGCTATATATATATCTGATTTCAGAGCGCCAATTGGGGCTCACGTGATCTGCCGGCTCTCTCCTCCTCCCCTCCTGACTGACATCAGTGACAAAATCTTGACTCTTCCCCCTGCAGCTGTCAGGCCGAGAGAGGATAGAGCCAGCCGGTAACATGAGCACCAATTGGCGCTCTGAAATTCGGTGTATAGCTGCATTTTTTTATAAGGCACAGACACAGGGATGCATTACATGATTAAACAGAGAGGGTAGTGTGAATTGCTAACTTTGGGATAACAACCACTTAAATTAAAGAATTCATTCAGCACCATGAAACTTCTCTTTTCCATGTTGTGGTATATATATATATATATATATAATCCTTAATGCCGCTCTGCCATCGTGAGCGCTCCGCCGGTCGGACCCCCGTGAGTCAGGTCGCGGGTCCCGCAGACTCAATTGCAACGGGACCCACGGGGAGGCTGAACGGAGAAATGCCATTGTAAACAGCATTTCCCCAGTCTGCCTAGCAACTAGTGACGCTGATCTCTGCTCCATGTGATTGGAGCAGAGATCAGTGTTCACTAAATGAAAGCCCAGCCCCCCACAGTTAGTAACACACCCCTAGGAACACTTAACCCCTACACTGCCACCAACTGGTTAACCCCTTCACTGCCAGTGTCATTTACACAGGAATCACTGCATTTATATAGCACTGATTGCTGTATAAATGACAATGGTCCCAAAAATGTGTCAAAAATGTCCGATGTGTCCGCCATAATGTCGCAGCCACAATAAAAATCGCTGATCGCCGCCATTACTAGTAAAAAAAAAATATTAATAAAAATGCCATAAAACTATTCCCTATATTGTAAACGTTATAACTTTTGCGCAAACCAATCAATAATCGTTTATTGCAATTTTTTTAACCAAAAATATGTAGAAGAATATGTATCAGCCTAAACTGAGGGAAAAAATATTTTTTTTATATATTTTTGGGGGATATTTATTATAACAAAAAGTAAAAAATAATGTGTTTTTTTCAAAATTGTCGCTCTATTTTTGTTTATAGCGCAAAAAATTAAAACCGCAGGGGTGATCAAATACCACCAAATTAAAACTTTAAGGTGAAAAAACACGAGGGTTTACAACCCGTTTAATTTGCTTATATTTTTCCTTACTTGGTTCCTCCATCCACCCCCTCATCGACATGCTGCTTGCATGTTTTAAATAAAAGCTTGCTGTTTTAATGATACCTTTTTTTGGACCCAGTGATGATATCACTCTCTGTATATCTCTATGTAATGCTGGCAGATCATTGAAAGTGGGAGGGGCTAGAGGGGTGCTGTACGTAAATTCCTGAAAACCTCGCCACACACTGCTTCAATGCTTTTCTCAAGAGCCTTCAGTCCTGATGCAAGCAGTTTCTGTCTCTTAATGCCCCGTACACACGAGAGGGATTAAGTCTGACAGACCTCCAAAGGAGTTCCGCCGGAGTTCCGACGGAGTTCTGGCGGACTTTTCGACCGAACGGACTTGACCACACACCATCACACCAAACTCCGACGGAGTCGAACGTGATGACGTACGACTGGATTCGACGTAGGAAGTTCATAGACAGTAGCCAATAGCTGCCCTAGCGTCGGTTTTAGTCCGTCGGAGTAGCACACACACGAGCGAATTTTTCGAAGGGGACCGGGTCCGGCGGAGTTCCGTCGGGAAAATTTGAAGCATGCTTCATTTCTAAAGTCCGTCAGACTTTTGCGAAGTTAAAGTCCGTTGCAGCCCACACACGAGCGGATAGTCCGCCGGACTCAGTCCGTCGGAGTTTGGATGTCGAAAAGTCCGCTCGTGTGTACGGGGCATTAGGAGGAGTTATGCAAATACCAGAATGTCTGGGTGGATATCAGTCTGGAGGAACGGCTGTTCATAAACAGACTTCAATTGCAGTACAGATTGCATTTATAGACTGTCTTAGATAATACCATATAATACCAAACCTGCTGAACCAAACTAAAATCCAATAAATGAAAGGGGAAGGTCAAGGACTGCAAGGCTGGGGAGGAAACAGCTTGAAGATGCTGGATGTTCTCCAGCCAGGAAATGGAGAACTAATGCACACTGTAGGAAGTTTACAATGTCAGTCAATCAGAGTAAGCATTTTTTAGTACAGGAGAGAGATCAGTACAGTGCAAGACTGAAGGCAAGGCTGGAGTTTCATTTAACCACTTGCCGACTGCCGCACGCCGATGTACGTCGGCAGAATGGCACGGGCAGGCATAAGGGCTTACATGTACGTCCTTGCCTGCCCGCTGGTCGGGGGCCCGATCGGGCCCCCGCCCGGTGCCTGCGGCGGTTGGTATTCGTTCGGGAGCGATCCCGGACGAGGGAACGGCCATTCATTCATGGCCACCCCCTCGCGATCGCTCCCGGCGAATGAAAATGTCCGGTGACATCACTTCCTCTCCTGTAATGTAAACACAGGAGAGGAAGTGATGTATTCTCTCCTCCGTGTCGGTAGTTTTCGTTCCGGCACCGAGGAGAGAGGTTCGGTGAGTTGCACCAACACACCCCACATACAGTAGAACATGCCAGGCACACTCACACCCCCCCTTTACCCCCCGATCACCCCCCAATTACCCCTGCCCCCCCAGTCACAGTGACACCAATTGCTTTTTTTTTTTTTTTTTGCATTGGTGTCATTTGTGACTGTAGTAACTGTTAGGGCAGTTAGGGTTAGCCCCCTTTAGTTCTAATGTGCCCCCCTAACCCCCCCAATAAAGGTTTAACCCCGTGATCACCCCCCGTCGCCAGTGTCACTAAGGCTGGGTTCACATTGCAGCGGTTTATGAGAACGAATGTGATTCGCACCGCACTGCAGTGCAAATCACATCCGATCTCTGTGCGATTCGAGTTCAGCCATACAGATAGTATGGCTGAATTCGTGTCGCACCCGCCGCACCCGCCGCACCCGCCGCAAATTCGCACGGTACCCTTTTTTTGGCCCGCAGCAGAATCGGATCGCATGGGTGTTCACACCATGCGATCCGAGTTTGCAGATCGCACTGCGATATGCGAACTGATCTGGGGGTGTCATTAACATTTCACTGACACTCCCAGCAGTTCGCATAGGGCAGTGTGAACTGCCGCCGGGAGGCATGCGATGCGGGAACCCGCCGCGGATTCATGGCGTTCCCGCATCGCTCCAGTGTGAACCCAGCCTAATAAGCGATAGTTTTTCTGATCGCTGTATTAGTGTCACAGGTGACGCTAGTTAGGCAGGTAGGTATTTAGGTTCGCCGCAGCTTTTTATAGCGCCAGGGACCCCCATATACTACCGCATAAAGCCCCCTGATTGCCCCCTAGTTAACCCTTTCACCAGTGATCACCATATAACTGTTACAGGTGACGCTGGTTGGTTAGTTATTTTTTTATAGTTTCAGGGCACCCGCCATTTATTATCTAATAAAGGTTTAACCCCCTGATCACCCGGCGGGTGTCATTTGTGACTGTAATAACTGTTAGGGCAGTTAGGGTTAGCCCCCTTTAGTTCTAAGGTACCCCTCTAACCCCCCCAATAAAGGTTTAACCCCGTGATCACCCCCCGTCGCCAGTGTCACTAAGGCTGGGTTCACATTGCAGCGGTTTATGAGAACGGATGTGATTCGCACCGCACTGCAGTGCAAATCACATCCGATCTCTGTGCGATTCGAGTTCAGCCATACAGATAGTATGGCTGAATTCGTGTCGCACCCGCCGCACCCGCCGCAAACTCGCACGGGACCCTTTTTTTGGTCCGCAGCAGAATCGGATCGCATGGGTGTTCACACCATGCGATCCGAGTTTGCAGATCGCACTGCGATATGCGAACTGATCTGGGGGTGTCATTAACATTTCACTGACACTCCCAGCAGTTCGCATAGGGCAGTGTGAACTGCCGCTGGGAGGCATGTGATGCGGGAACCCGCCGCGGATTCGTGGCGTTCCCGCATCGCTCCAGTGTGAACCCAGCCTAATAAGCGATCGTTTTTCTGATCACTGTATTAGTGTCACAGGTGACGCTAGTTAGGCAGGTAGGTATTTAGGTTCGCCGCAGCTTTTTATAGCGCCAGGGACCCCCATATACTACCGCATAAAGCCCCCTGATTGCCCCCTATTTAACCCTTTCACCAGTGATCACCATATAACTGTTACAGGTGACGCTGGTTGGTTAGTTATTTTTTTTATAGTTTCAGGGCACCCGCCATTTATTACCTAGTCTCACTAGTGTACCCCTAAATTTAGGGGTGTCTACTTTCCAAAATGGGGTCATTTGGGGGGGGTTTGTGCCATCTTGGCATTTTATGGCCTTCAAAACTGTAACGCCCTTAGAAAGCCTGAAGGCGGTGCTTGGTTTTCGGGGCCCCGTACGCGGCTAGGCTCCCAAAAAGTCCCACATATGTGGTATCCCCGTACTCAGGAGAAGCAGCAGAATTTATTTTGGGGTGTCATTTCACATATGCCCATAGCATGTGTGAGCAATATATCATTTAGTGACAACTTTGTGAAAAAAAAATTAAAAAAAATTAAAGTTTGTAATTTTCCCGCAACTTGTGGCAAAATATAAAATATTCCATGGACTCAAAATGCCTCTCAGCAAATAGCTTGGGGTGTCTACTTTCTAAAATGGGGTCATTTGTGGGGGTTTTGTGCCATCTTGGCATTTTATGGCCTTCAAAACTGTAATAGGTAGTGAGAAGTGAAATCAAAAATTTACGCCCTTAGAAAGCCTGAAGGCGGTGCTTGGTTTTCGGGGCCCCGTACGCGACTAGGCTCCCAAAAAGTCCCACATATGTGGTATCCCCGTACTCAGGAGAAGCAGCAGAATTTATTTTGGGGTGTCATTTGACATATGCCCATAGCATGTGTGAGCAATATATCATTTAGTGACAACTTTGTGTAAAAAAAAAAAAAAAAATTAAAGTTTGTAATTTTCCCGCAACTTGTGGCAAAATATAAAATATTCCATGGACTCAAAATGCCTCTCAGCAAATAGCTTGGGGTGTCTACTTTCTAAAATGGGGTCATTTGTGGGGGTTTTGTGCCATCTTGGCATTTTATGGCCTTCAAAACTGTAATAGGTAGTGAGAAGTGAAATCAAAAATTTACGCCCTTAGAAAGCCTGAAGGCGGTGCTTGGTTTTCGGGGGCCCCGTACGCGACTAGGCTCCCAAAAAGTCCCACATATGTGGTATCCCCGTACTCAGGAGAAGCAGCAGAATTTATTTTGGGGTGTCATTTCACATATGCCCATAGCATGTGTGAGCAATATATCATTAAGTGACAACTTTGTGTAAAAAAAATAATAATAATTTTTTTTTGTCATTATTCAATCGCTTGAGGCAAAAAAATAAAATATTCAATGGGCTCAACATGCCACTTATCAATTTCCTTAGGGTGTCTACTTTCCAAAATGGGGTCATTTGGGGGGGTTTTGTACTGCCCTGCCATTTTAGCACCTCAAGAAATGAGATAGGCAGTCGTAAACTAAAAGCTGCGCAAATTCCAGAAAACGTACCTTAGTTTGTAGATGTGACAACTTTTGCGCAAACCAATAAATATAAAATTATTGACTTTTTTTTTACCAAAGACATGTGGCTGAATACATTTTGGCCTAAATGTATGACTAAAATTGAGTTTATTGGATTTTTCTAATAACAAAAAGTAGAAAATATCATTTTTTTTCAAAATTTGCGGTCTTTTTACGTTTATATCGCAAAAAATAAAAATCGCAGAGGCAATCAAATACCATCAAAAGAAAGCTCTATTTGTGGGAAGAAAAGGACGCAAATTTTGTTTGGGTACAACATTGCATGACCGCGCAATTACCAGTTAAAGCAGCGCAGTGCCAAATTGTAAAAAGACCTCTGGTCATTTACCAGCAAAATGGTCCGGTCTGAAGGTGGTTAAAGCAAAGTGCTCATGCAGACAAGTAGAAAAATGCTGCTGCTAGGGGCATCTGGCATTATTTTTTTAAGCTCATGAACACAGCCGGATGTTATTTAACATGGCCATGCAAATGCAGACTTTTATGCACATATTTGTGCAGCATTCACAGGCATAAAAGAAAAAAAAAAAAAAAAGAACACCCCAAAGCTGTACTTGGAGAGATGCTGCTGAGCATAATTTATGCACATATACAAATATATATGTGTGTATGCATGTACATGTATTTTATTGGCTAGAATATTCATTGGCCTTTTTTTCTGCCAACGTTTTGGCAGAAAAAAATGCATCATAAATTCATATCCTTATGTGCATGGGGCTAAAAGGTTGAACGAGGCTGAATCAAATCCAAAGCACCCCCCAGTCTTTGATTAATACATTTCTACATTTATCAAAAGCATAAAAATATGGAAAAACAAGTGTTTGAAAACATAACAGCCCCTTAAAGTGGAAGTAAAGGCAAAAAATAAAAAAAATAAAAACCACACCCTGCAAGGCAAAGGCATAATGAGCTAGTATGCATAGCATACTAGCTCATTATGAATAACTTACCTGAGAACGAAGCCCCCGAAGCGGTCCTCCATCTTCCTCTTCGCCGCTGCCATGGATCCTGGAGTGACTTTGGGTCTCACTGTTCTGGCGCTGTGATTCGCCGGAGCCGTGATGACGTCACTCCCGCGCATGTGCATGGGAGCCGACACTCGTGGCATATCGCCGCGATCTGCGGCCTGCCCAGTGCACCTGCGCGCCGCTGTCTACGGGTAAATATCTCCTAAACCGTATAGGTTTAGGAGATATTTCTTGGACCTACAGGTAAGCCTTAATCTAGGCTTACCTGTAGGTCAAAGGGGTTTGTAAGGGTTTACAACCACTTTAAGATTTTAGTTAAATTAATTAGTGCAATAGCAGCTAAATAAACATTTATAGGGAATGTATACTATAGAAATACCATTTTAATCACAACAGAATGGAGGCACTTGCTGAGATTTTGGAATTTAGGAATTTAGGACTTGGCAGGGTGTGGTCAAGCATTGAAGCTTTGACACACACAACCCTGGCCAGATAAATTTAAAGCGGTTTTGTACAGAAAATTGCAAGTTCATCTTATTCAAATGGCTTTGGAACATAGATGCAGTTATGACCATTGAAATAAAATAATATGCAGTATTTACCTTTTATTTTTAATGTTTATGCCGACTTCCGGGCTCTCCTCCTGTGGGAGTAGGCGTGTTTATCGGCTTCGCAATGGTCCCTGGGAACTTTAGCTATTTCCCAGGAATCAGTGGGGGACACAGTCATGCCGAAATCTCGTGAGATTTCGGAAGGACGCCGGTCACGTGACGAGGGTATGTCTGAAATTGCCATTTTGAAAGTGGGCAGACAGCTCTATCTGCCATTACCACTATAGCACTAGAGGCAAGAGGAAGGAAAACAAAGAGGACACTCAATGAGCATGTGCAAGATGGAGTGGTGGATGCTGGGAGCTCAGCGTCATCGCATCCAGGAAGTAAATGCCTGTGGGCTTCAAACGCCCACAGTGAAAATGGAAACCGCCGGACTGCTTTTTTAAAAGTTTGCCTTAGCAATGAAATCATCACGCCGGGGGTTAAAAAGATGCCGATCGTGACTGCAAAGACACCGTAGGTATCGCCCACCAGTGACACAGGTAAAAAAAAAAAGCAGCGGAATCCCGCTTTAAGAGAATTGTGAGACGGACCAGGCTGTTAAGAAGTGGCTTATGAGAAGCCTATGTCCTTGGTGGGACTCTGTTTAAAAACCTAATATTAGGCTCCTTTAGGGTAGGAGAAGGAAAAAAAGGCTAATGGGGCAATTACCAATTACTACCCGAACCCACAAAACTGCTACAAAACTTTTGCTATATCTGGCTTTTCTTGTCTATCGCATTTGCATTAAAGTAATAAGATATGTGTTGTGTGGGATACAGGGCTGTATGGAAGGTAAGACAGCCCTGTTTTCACTGTTATATGATGTCCCAAAAGGGGAAATTAGATTAGAGAGAAGTAAATTTCCCTTATGTTTAGGTATCGTGGGAAGGGTGAGTACTGTTATATGCATGTTCATATAAGTTTGCTAAGGTATTCTTTGAAGAAACAATGGTATAGTATATGAATAATATGACTTCTCCCCTTTTGCTAGTATGTTGGCTATAGAGCTCTGGAATGATAGGTGCTTGATTCTGCTTGAGAAGTGCATAATTTGTTTGCACATGTTTAACATTGTTTTGGTAACTCTTGGAAGGGTATCGGAATGGTATTTTTTGCAGGTTATAAAATGTATGTGTTAAGGTGGAAGGGGGTTGATTTTGACAGGTGGGTATTTTGGAAGAATGCCCAGGAGTGATGAGATTTAAGTAAGGGAGTAAAATGTTAATTAAGAATATCCTACATTTGTTGAGGGTAAAGTAAGTGAAGTTAGAAGGTAAAGGAGAGATTTGAGTTATTTATTAAAGGAAAGTGGGCATTTTGCAAGGTTTTTCAATGCATTGTTCTTTTTATATACAAGCCGGGTTTCAAAGCCATTTTAGAACTGACATAGAAGGAAGAAAAAAAAAGTGAAGGAAAGTTACATTTAAAAACGGGAATTTAGCAGAGCTTGTTTTGAGAGTTAAAGGGGACATTCTATTTGCGTTGAGGAAATGATTTTAAAGGACAGCCGGGATGGGAGGTTTTGGGCAGGTAAGGAAATTAACACAGAGAGAGTTTTGTTTAAAATAAGGATTTTTAAAGTGTCACAGCTAGTTTTATTTGGATTATCATATAAAAGGTGTTGTAAAACTAGGGATGTTTTAGTGTAGACTTACCTTGTTTATTTGTGTGTCTTTTTATTGATTATTTGTTTTTGGTTGTTTGCTGAAGTAATAATGAGTCGGTACAGGTCGGTTGGTGGGATGTGCAGATCAGTGCAGATCCATGTTTAGCAATGGGCACAGGAAAAAGGTTCAACCAAGGGTAAAAATAGAGAGAGCTAGTGCGCATGCGCGAGGGATCCAAGATGGCCGCTAGCACCTGATCCTCCGCACCCCACCGGACCAACGGAGCTCACTGAGCGGCCAAACACGATCCAGAGAGATAACAATCTGCATTCTCTGCCACCCGAATACCCAGGGAGCCCCCGGATGACCGCCAGCGCAACCAGATGTGATCTGGGGCCACAATTAGAAGCGGCCTCCCGAGCAGGGTGTACCAAGATGGCCACCGCGGCTGAAGCACACAGGCAGCCTCATGCTCACAGCGTGGATATCAACGTAGAACACAGGCAAGTTCTTTCCCCGGCCATCCTGAATTACACCCCTATCCTTCATGGGAACTTATCCCAGCTGGGAACCCCCTCGCCGGCCTCCACAGAGTCTCTTATAGGACTGACCAAGTTAGACCAGGCCCTCTCTCCCACAGATGCATTCAGGCCCTCTCCCCCGGGCCCCCCCACGGCTGAACAGCTTCCCCAGGAGCAAAACCTATCCACAACAGATCTTTTTGTAAAGCTATCAATGCTGTTGGAAAAGGGACTGGCCACTACAGCAGCTAAAATTACAGGTGACATTAAATCAGACCTACAAAACATTGGCCATAGAATAGAGGCAATAGAATCTAAACTGGACATTACAGCCGCAGTTGCTAATCAGAACTCTGACATGATCCACTCTATATAGGATCAGCTGGACACTGCTTTATCGTGTATCGACGACCTTGAGAACAGGTTGAGGCAATACAACTTCAGGATCAGGGGGTTACTGGAAACAATCACGGACTTGACTGCTGCGACCCAAGACCTGATCAAATCGTTATTGCCCAACATCAACCCTCAGCGCCTGGAATTGGACAGAGTGCACAGAGCCCTGAGCCCCGCCAGGAAAGATGGCCTTCCCAGAGACATAATTGTCAAACCGCATCATTACGCAGTTAAAGAAGAAGTGATGAAGCAGGCCCGGTCCGCTACCCAGGTGAGGTGCCAAGGTCATGCGATTCAAATCTTTGCAGATCTTGCCCCTTCAACCATTCAACGTAGACGTGCCTTGAAACCACTACTGTCCGCCCTGGTCCAGAAGGACATCAAATATAAATGGGCATTCCCCTTTGCAGTAAAGTTCACATACAAGGGCCACAACTACTCCTTTGCCAACTTTCCCGCTGGAGAACAAATCCTTCTTTGATTGAAAATTATATCTCAAGACGCAGGGATGGACACGACTGCTGCTCCCTCAAGCTCGGAGAAAAGACCTCCCCCAGTCAGCCCCTCAATTCCACTCTGGTCCAAACCCAAATTAAGACGCTCTGGAGACACCGGCCACACCTGAAGATCTTTCGGAACGTTCCCCGGTTGCTACATACCTGTTCGGGAATGGTCGCTTAACCCGACCCACTCTCTGTTGACTTCCTCTGGATTTCCCAATCTCAGAGTCATCCCCTGAATGGAGGGGTACTAATCCCCCCTCTCCCCCCCCCCTGCTTTTGTTGCTTTTTTTTCCCCCTGTGTTTTCAGCCTTATGCCTTGTTCAGCAAGAGTTCTAGCGATTCAAGGAGTTTAGGGAAACTTACTCCGGTGACTCAGTCTGTTAACTAAAGAGGTCCGAACATTTACAGGACTAGTTCCCATTACGTGGCTAGCAGACCGAGAACTTTACAAATAATTTTTTTCCTTTTTTCCCCTTTTTTTGTTGTTGTTTTTTGTTACCAATTCTAGTTGCGGGGTTGTATGCATAAATTACTCAAAAATTGTATTTCAGTTACAGTGTTTACCACTCTGATAGAATTTATACTCATAAGTTGCTAAATTGCTGATTCATTAAAATGCTAAACTATTTTTCAGGAGCCCCTTGGTCCGGGGCGGTACACATGTGCCTTTGCCTTCCCCCTGTGATCCTTCGGGCTTTCAGGGGCTAGGACTTCCGAGAGTTCACTCTCGGAGATTGCTCGATCCTTTTTGGAGATTTCCGACTCCGGAGTTTCTTTCTCCCCTCCGGAGTCTGACGCTTTTCTTGGGCGAATTTTTTCTATCCCTTCCCCTCCCCCTACCCAGTTGAACTGCTATGTGCCATCTAGACTGCCTATGCTAATAACTGTATATTTCACAAATGCTCATCACCAAGTGACACTTTCCAGCCCGAACCCCACAGAGTCAGGGACGCACCTCCTCGGAACCGAGAGAATTCTCCCATTGGTAAGTGAAGGTGATTGTTCGCGTGATCTGACTCTCTGCTCCCATGGCTAACACCACACCTAAGCTACTGAAGCTGGCCTCTCATAATGTACAAGGGCTAAACTCCCCCTTTAAACGTAAGAAACTGTTCAGCCTTTATAAATCCCTCCTATTAGATATTGTATTGCTACAGGAGACTCATTTCCCGATCCGGTACAGCCCGTCCTTCCTGCACACTCATTATCCTAATTTTTTCCTTTGCGAACACTGAAAACAAGACGAAGGGGGTCGCGGTCCTTCTCTCTAAGAACTGCGGCTTCTCTATGTCCTCTGTTTTCAGGGACAGGGAAGGCAGGTTTATTTTAGTAAAAGGTTTGATAGAAGGCCAAATGTACTCACTAGTATTGTACTATGCCCCAAACAAAGGGCAAGATAAATTCTTTGCGAACCTTTTCCACACCCTCAACCCCATGCTAGAAGGAAAAGTAATATTGGCCGGGGATTCGAACGTCACATTTGAACAGAAATTAGACAGAACTAAACCTCTAGGACAACAGCTCATTCGCCCACGCAAAGTCAGCCATAGAATAGCAAAACTGTTGCACTCCCAGGGCTTGACAGATACATGGAGGGAACTGAACCCATCCACTAGGGACTACACACATTACTCAGCCCCCCATAATACTTTTGCAAGAATAGACCACATTTGCATACAAAATCATCTACTTCCCTTTGCTGAGCGTTCACTGATCAGAGACACTGTTCTCTCAGATCATGCGTTAGTGCTGATGTACATACGCCTCACGAACCATTCCCTGAGCTTTAAACCTTGGAGACTCAATGAATCCCTCCTGACGGACCCTGGTAGGGTCCCCACTATAGAAAAGGCTCTAGAGGAATATTTTAAACTGAATACGACCAAAGACACATCTATGGAGACAGTTTGGGCGGTGCACAAAGCATTTATTAGGGGAGAATTCATAAGATTGGCCACTCAATTGAAAAAAGAAAGATTTGCCGACATCGATAGACTAGAGAAGGAATATGCAGCTCTGAGAGCAAAACATAAGAGAAACCCCATGAGGGAAAACATTCCCCAAATAGATAAAATAAAATTGGAACTTAACCTAGCCCTCACGACCCGGGCAGAAAAAAGCATCAGATGGAGTAAAAATAAATACTACACTCAGAAAGATAAAATTGGCACTATGCTCGCTTCCAAACTGACCCCCAGACCAAGATCTCACTATATGCCCCGTATAAGAATCCCAGGGTCAGGCCTATCGTCCAATCCAGTGAAAATTCTAGAGGCCTTCCAATCATTTTACTCGAACCTCTACTCCGCGCCCACGTCTAACCATAACGAGGCCATCAACTCCTTTCTAGACAAACTACCCATCCCACGTATCTCCAAAGAACACATGGACATTCTTGAAGCCCCCTTCTTGGAAGACCTTGACACTATAAAGGGATTAAAATGCAATTCAGCCCCCGGGCCAGATGGGTTGTCCAACCCCTACTAAAAAACCTTTGCAAACACTTTAGCCCCACACCTGGCCAAATTTTGTAACTCCAAGGCAAAGGGGCACCCGCTTGACCCGCTCCTGAACTCGGCTTTTATCTCAGTGATCTCCAAACCAGGATAATAAAAACAGTGTAGCGCTTCAATGATAATAAACGTGATCAACATAAAAAATAATAATATGTCAAAAATCACATAAATATAAATGCCTAGAGAAAAGTCCAACATTGGGCGCTCATTCCACTATGTAGCTGGCATGGGGGTGACCGAACCGTCACAGAGAAGGAAAGTAATACACTAGGCGAATGTATTCATATGGATCTGCTTGACTGTAAACATCAGTAAAGAGTGGATAAATACTTCTTACCGGAACAGTTGGACTCACACAGTCATATGACGGTTGAGTCTAGAAAGCTTGAGGTCACAATCTGGGACCAAGGAGTATAAGGAGGGAGATCTGTTGAGCTGGTGGTGGAGCTCCAGGCGGTTGTAGGCCCAATGGTGGATCTTTACAGATGGAACGTCAAGGTAGTCAAACTCAGACGCAGCCTGTTGTACCAATACTCCAATCTCCCCCGAATGGGGAGGGAAATGATGTGAAGGTTTAGACCAAAGAAACAGAAAAAAGAAAAAAGAAACGCTGTTTGTTTTGATTCACAGCGTGGAACGCACAACACGGAGAAATGGCGCCAATGTTTGAATGCCTCCCCCTCCCTTATATTTAGCATAATGATGTAGAAATATACACACCCTTGCTCTGTAGACGCGAGCTCCTTTTTACCACTCCCACACCCAGTCACATGATATACACATTGAGGGATTAGTGGAACCTTTCCTGTCTTACTGCACGTCATGATGTTTATGATCATTCGATCGCAACTCTAAATAAAAGATCAGTACGTATGAACTGTCATCATGGTTAATTATACATATTCTCTGGTTACAGATTGCTAGTATAACAAGTAAGAGACATCCAAATTGCACAATGACAGATCCTTATCAGACACTATTACTGAGACCTTCACATCTCCATTCATGATACAACACAAATGTAAAGTAGTCCTTTCAGGTGACGTTACAATGTAGTTTATGTATAGTTAACAATACATGTCTGATATTTTTTTGTACCAGAGCTGCAAGTGTTTTTTGTGTATACTTCGCGTGTGCATTGAATTTCCCTGCATTTATATGTCTGATGAGGCTATGAATAATGCAGATGCGGACTATTACTTTCAGATTTTGGTGCAATGCAGTTTATGTATAATTAACGATACATGTCTGATTTCTTCGTACCAGTATTGGATGTGTTTTCTGTATATGTTTTATATGTATGTTGAATTTTTTTGCATCTATATGTCCGATGAGGCTATGAATAATGCAATCTATTCACAGCTATCCATGCGCGAGCATGGTGGCCAATTTTTTCTATATATTTTTATATATTTTATTGTTAACAATATTAATTTAACAGCCTGCATGAGTGACATCTCTAGATGCTATTTATAATTGCTTATTGTGTTTGAACATGTTTACTCTGACTTGACCAAACTGTTCACTGTATCTTTAAGATGTTGTCTGAGATGGGATTCTCCGCCCCTTGGTAGGCGGAACTTCTCTCTCATTCCTTATATATTTGTCAGCAATGTGGTGGGTTCCAACATGCCCCAGTTGAAGACACATATGTCGAAACGCGTCGGGCGAGCTGTTGGCACCCCACATTGCTTTTAATTTCATTTTATTTTTTATGTGATCACCAAGTCATTAATTACCTTTTGACTTTAATAAATCAACATTTTTTATATCGTTTGACCCGCACCATGTGGAGCCTTTTTTTCTTTTTTTTTTTTTCTTTTTTCTTTTTTCTTTTTTCTGTTTCTTTGGTCTAAACCTTCACATCATTTCCCTCCCCATTCGGGGGAGATTGGAGTATTGGTACAACAGGCTGCGTCTGAGTTTGACTACCTTGACGTTCCATCTGTAAAGATCCACCATTGGGCCTACAACCGCCTGGAGCTCCACCACCAGCTCAACAGATCTCCCTCCTTATACTCCTTGGTCCCAGATTGTGACCTCAAGCTTTCTAGACTCAACCGTCATATGACAGTGTGAGTCCAACTGTTCCGGTAAGAAGTATTTATCCACTCTTTACTGATGTTTACAGTCAAGCAGATCCATATGAATACATTCGCCTAGTGTATTACTTTCCTTCTCTGTGACGGTTCGGTCACCCCCATGCCAGCTACATAGTGGAATGAGCGCCCAATGTTGGACTTTTCTCTAGGCATTTATATTTATGTGATTTTTGACATATTATTATTTTTTATGTTGATCACGTTTATTATCATTGAAGCGCTACACTGTTTTTATTATCCTATTTGCTGAACTTTGTTTGTTTTTGGTGTTGGCTGCTTTTCTGGCTATTGAGGCCATTCTTCACTTATAACAAATCACAGCGCAGTGTTTTTCTTTTTAATTGTAGATCTCCAAACCAGACAAGAACCCGGAAGTAGTGGACAATTATCGACCAATTTCTCTTATTAATTGTGACCTTAAGATTTTAACTAAAATGCTAGCGAACAGACTGGCTTCCTTCATATCCTTATATGATAATGTCAATAAAAATCAAGTGGGATTCATACCAGGTAGGCAAGGACCAGACCAAATCAGAAGAGCCATTGATATTATTTCAATCCTACAATCTAATTGGGACGGTGGCCCTAAACAAGAAGGCATGTTACTATCGTTGGACTTAAAAAAAGCCTTCAACTTGGTTTCTTGGAGCTACCTCCTAACGCTTTTAGAAAGGTGGGGATTCGGAGATAGATTCCAGGGGCTGATCAAAGCCCTCTATTCTACCCCCCAAGCTAGGATTAGGCTACAGGGCCATTACTCAGAACCTATCCAGATTGCGAGGGGGACCAGACAGGGTTGCCCTCTTTCCCCGCTGATATTTGCCCTGGCAATCGAAACTCTAGCTATCTCACTGAGGGAAAACCAAAATATATACCCCAGGTCCCCTACCATTGCTTTGCTTAATGAACAAATTCCCAAGACCCCCAGGCATACCAGGAAATTGATCCATTTTATCCTAATAGGGGCCAAACTCACCATCGCAAAAGCTTGGAAACAACCCTCCGTCTCCGTTAAGGCCGCTCAGAGAAAGATCTCATAGATAATGGCCCAGGAAAAACTGTCTAGTATACTCTCCGATACCCGCTCCAAATTTGATGTTATTTGGGAACCTTGGGCCCTTCATATGGGCATCTCCCTGATCCACACCCCATAGGGATGATGAGCAATTGCAGTTTGGTCAAGAACGTTGGTTATCGGATTGATAGCATGGTCCTATTTCCTTTTGGTTTGACTCTACTGGGCCCCACACCCTTCCCTCTCCCACTCTCACTACCCCTTCTTCTTTCTTATCTCTTCTTTCCTTTTATTCATGGTCCAGGTGGCTGACAGTTGACCTCTAGTTAAACATAAGTGGAAGCGGATACGACAGGAGGGAGCCTATGGGCGATAATAGGGGCGAGAGAGGTGGTCTCTCGGGAGTAGGGGGTTCCCTGGTCGATTCCCTCACTTGGCACAGCTTGTTCCCGTAAGGGGTGCTGAGTGACTCAGGGGCCGCCCCAGTTCTTCCTTTGCCTCGACGGCAGTGATTTACAGCAGGCACCACGGAATCTCTCTCCTACCTTAGTGCTCTTATAGCATCGCGAAAAACCCGTTGTTGGTTTTAATCTGTTTTTTTGTCTATTTTTTTTTGTGTTACCTTGGAGATGCCTTGACCTGGTACCACGGCAAAAGCTCCCTTGACTGAGCACTAGCTAAGGCAATTTTATTGTTACTTCTGTAGCCTTAGGTGGGTGGATTCAGCTCAATTATTAATAACGTTGTATTGAGAAAGTGTTTTACTCTGCTTTGTATACGTGCTGTATCAAGTCATCTGTTGGCCATGCTTGCCTGTGTCATCTTCCTTTTGTTACGAAAATAAAAATGTTTTAGAAAGTAAAAGAGAGAGAGCTGGTGGGGAGGCTAGAAACCTTGTTAAAAGCACCCCACCTTGTGTAATGAGCAGCCCTGGTGCTGGGGTCTCATGAGACTTTTGCAGGATTACGTTACCAGAGATTCATAGAGACATCAAGATGTTGGTTTATTGTCAGTGATTAGATTGCTGCTGGATGCACTGACAGGGGGACACTGTTACTGTTTTGGGGGTCTGAGTTAGGTAGAGGGAGAATATGAATCTTCCTGCTTCCCCCCTCGGATTCCCCCAGATACTCTCATCGCTCTCCAATTCTCCACCTCTGAGCTGGTGGGTTTGGGGGTGTGAATTCTGACATGGATCTCCGGTGAGGCACTAGGGTCGCAGCTTCATGGACTGACTGTTTCTGTCAGAGGGAGAACATGTTTAAACACTTCTCCCATGACTGTCTCTGCTTTATGGACTGTTTGTGGACTGTGGTTAGTGGCAGTCCTTGGGTCGCTCTGTTCGCAGGGTCATAAGATGGACACATGGGTAGAGGGAACTGGGTAATGGAGAGAAATGCTTAATTTTATGTGTATGTGAATTTTTGTCTTGTCTTGGAATTCCAATTTAGAGTATAAGATTGTTTTTGTTTTCTGAATTCAGATAGATGGTTGGGTAGTTGATATATGTCCTATGATCCTGCTAAGACAGAGAGCGTTGCTAAAGTGGGCAGGTGAAAGGGACAGAGTAGGGTACTCATCTGTATCTTGTTTTGGGTGGAAGAGGGGAACAAACTTCAACTATATTTTCACCACGGGTTTTGTGGGGAGTATATTTTTATATTTGTATTCCATAGTCAGCGAGTCAGGGACTTGCTGAAGTGGAAAATGAATGTTAACGAAGGATCTGATTCAGAAAAGTTATCCATAAAAGGTACATGTTTATTGTTAAAATGTTGCAACTAGTGTCAGTCTATTCATGAAATATGTTGGGCATATACTAAGCCCATATTTACTCCATAGTAAATTGGGAACATTAAAAGGGGAATGTGACATGTCACTGATAAAATTACCAAATGTTTTTTAGAGGAATCTGATCAGATGCAGATTTTTTGAGTCTGACTTTAAGACTATTTTGGGTGTGGTTGCCTATCCTTACATTATTAGAGTTAAAGTGTGTTTTTTTCTGATAACAGCAAATGTGCTATATTTGTGCAAATTGTTTTGATAGTGTTTAAGCTGTATTAACAATGATTTTGAAATATTGATTTTGACAGGGTTGAGAATATTATAATTAAGAGCCCAGAATTCGAAAGTAAATAAAAGGGAAGTTGTATATTCCAGGCGCTACGCCAGAGGAATTGTGGTTAGTAAAGAAAAAGAAAAGTAACTGTGTTGTGTAATTCCGGACACTAGAGAGAAAAATATTAAGGTTTGGAGGTGTTATAAATTAAATGAAGGATGAATGGAATGGCCAGATGAATGTGGGATGAGAGAGAGTTGTTGTATGTGTGTATGGAATGTGCACAACAAGGTGTCTCATATTGTGCCTAGGCCCCTGTTATACTTTCCCCAAAAGTTTGGGGTTAAATTAAATTAAAAGAATTGATAAAGGGATTTTGGTAAAGGAAGGGTGAAAATTAAAAAAAAATGTTTGAAGAAATTAAATGACTGTAATCAAGATACATTGCTGCATATATTGAGTCCATGGGGTACTAAAATGTGATGGGAAGGATTTATTTGAAATAAGCAATCAGAATGACTATTCTGGATATCTACCTTCTGAATTACCAGGGTGTCAGTCATGAAGTGTTGATGATGAAATGTTGTTAATCCATCAATGTTTTGTTTGTTGCTGATGATCAGACATATTTGCAAAGTTATGGAGACTTCTGAGTCAGAATATGTGTTTGGGTAAAATGTTCTGTCCTAAGTTCCTCGGGTCCACTTGGATCCCGGGAATAGAAGAAACTAAAGAGGTTTAAGTTTTGTTGAAGTTCTGCTATAATACTGGATTTGGAAAAATGTTTAGCTAAATATATTGAAGCTATATAATGAAAACCCTTGCTGAGAAACATTTTCATTCCTGCATGTTTTACTTATGTTTGAGTCAATTAAGAATATTATTTTTAATATCTCCAATGGTTAAGGCCTGAATTGATCAGGTAGATTCTGTGACAACTCTTGTCAGATGAGGAGCATCTGCCCCAGCCAGCCTGCATTCACCCACAGCCCTATTCACATGAAGAAATGCCCACCCCAGTCATACCCTACACCCCATCCATACCCTGCCCTATATCCTGTCCGAGTGAAGTGATGACTACAGCTTTAACATGGAAATCTTTGTTGTTCATCTTTGTTGTTCAAATACCATAGGAGGTGCTCAGATGACTAAAGGCGGACTCCGGCTGGAAAATGTTCCTGCGAATGATACCTCAAGGGGGAGCAACATGACGCAAACCTGGGGTACAAAATTCGTGTAAGCACCACATGAAAAAGATCCAGATGTGCCAGCCGAAAGTCCCTGGTCTCGCCCAACGCATCAGTTCCAGTCTGTCTGTGGATATCAAGTTCTGTCCTTACAAAGAGGCAGTGTTTTGGAGTAGAGAAGTCATGTCTGTACATATGAGTGATCACAGAATTGAACTAAAAGGTTTTGGAAAAAGTTGAGCAGAATGAGAGTTATAATGTGGACATTTCCTTTTCCTTCCTTTTCTGCAAATCTAATGGACATTCAGAAGCCATCCAGGAGACTTTTCTTTTTGAGTATTTTCTTTGGGACTATTTTTATTTGGCCTAAAGGCTATCATGCCCCTACCACTTGTTTCTATGGACTATCACGTCCCTTCCTCCCTTTTGCACTCCATGGACAATTGCTATGCAGCTGAGATTACATGTTCATTGTTTCCTATTTTTAAATGCTTAGAAGGTGATCCGGGTGAGGGTCAGGGGTAATATTGGGATTGTTATTGTAGTGTGCCCAGTACATGCTCAACCATTTCAGTGTATACTGTTTGAAGGGATGCTGGCATAGGCACTGTATTATATATGTATTGGTTCACATGTCATCTACCAGCCTCTGTGTTCAAGGGGGAGCCTTAAGTTTATATGTGGCCTACCCAATAAAATCACTAGTAACACACTTATTGGACATAGAGGGGATGTGCATTCAGAGTCTACAGGAACTCCACAGTGCTTGACACCTTAGATCGTGCCCCACACTTCATGCATGCCTCTGGCCCCCATACTGAGATGGCCAAGCTACTTTCACAGCTTGCTTTTGCAGGATTCTCTGAGGGTGTCCAACAGGTCCTTAAGCAGACAGCCACTGGCCTTGGACAACAGCACGTACATTTGTTGTGGAAGACCATGCCATCCATGGATTCTGAATGATTCCAGGGGATGGTGTTACTTGGCCTCATTGGCTCTGATAGTGGTTATTCTCAGGAACAGTGAGGAACGTCACTTGCACAAGGCTAGTGTTCGTCCTGGATGCCCCCTCAAACACCGTTATGCTAGGTCATTGTTTCCTGAATCCTGGATTAATCCTGAATTGGGGATATTGCAATCTGTGTTGTACTGATTTTGCTTATGGTATTACTTTTATATGCCTGCTTCAGGTTTATTATGTGCATGGTTTCCAAGGTACTTGACCTTCCAACCCAGCTGCAGCTAATAGAGTATATCTTAACTTTTAATATGGCCACAGTGAGAAGAAGTAAGTCATGTTTGTGGTTTGTCATGACTTAGAGGGGATTGTAGTAATATGGCTGAACCAGAGTGACTACATCTTTGTAAGTTCATATGGGATTGTGCTTAGATTCTGTATCTGCAGACTGTAGCATTTTTTCTGTAAACATGCACATAGGGAAATATAGCTTGCATAGGCAGTCTCGTTCTATGCAGTGTAAATAAAGAGATTGTGTCACAATATGTCTGGGCCACATATCCCATGACTGTGATTAAGAAGCAGATGACATGAGTAATGATATGTAATGATATGTAATGATGGTGTGTAATGATGGTGTGTAATGTACGCCTATGTATTAACCACACCCATGTTCTATGCAATGATTGGCTGATAAGGGTGCATATAAAGTGAAGCCCCTCCCACAATAAATTAGACAACTGCTAAGCTGTAAATGTGCTGGTCTGTTTTTTCGTGTTGTCTCCTAATGCTGCAGCATTAGTTAAAGGGTTTCGTGAGTATTGTAATTGCATTAGTTATACCTCTAGCTGGTCTTTGTCAGGTATATAGAAATACCATTTTAATCACAACAATGCACACACATTTATCAATTTGTTGTATTTGTATTTTGAGTGTACAATTCAATTCATAAAGATATTTTCACGGGAGCATCTCTAGACACTTTTTTATTCATTTTGGATAAGTAGAGAATGGATAAAACTCCTCTCAGGTTGCTGTTTGTGGCCCATTAGGCAGATTGCTCTTCATTACCTTAAAGTGGTATTAAACCCCCAAAATACAAAAAAGTAATATACTACAGCTTATAAATACTTAAATGTGATGGCTGCATTAGTTTTAGACATTTGTCCTTTATTGTCAGGAGTTGATCCAGCCAGTATCACACTACCTGTCTGTCTCCACTCTACAACAGAGACACCTTTGGACAGCACCACTGTCATTCTTGGGAGAGAGTAGTTGTGGATGCACTAGCAGATTTGGATGGACTTCACTAACAAGTTAATGCTGAACTCCAGCTAACACTTTAAAAGCAGTTACAGCAACAGTTTTTTTTCTTTTTGGATACATGTTTTACATAAATTAATACAAGCTGATCATTGTAAGCACTCCTGTCATTGTTGAATGGTTTGTCTCATCCCTCTAACTGTCACTTTTGGAAGACAGCTTGGTTTAGTAAAGGAAGTTGAAAAATAGCAGACTTACTGGCTGGATCACTAGGTAAAAAAAAAGGGCAAAAAGCCTTAAGGGCTGGCTCGCACCAAATGCTTATACAGTACATTTTTAAAATGCATCTGGAATGCATATACAGTAATTTGCATGTATTCCAAAGCCCCTAGTTCAGACTAGTGTGGTCAGTTCTGGTGCTTTAACCACTTTCAGACCGGACCAATTTGCTGGTCAAAGACCAGACCACTTTTTGCGATTCGGCACTGCGTCGCTTTAACTGACAATTGCGCGGTCGTGCGACGTGGCTCCCAAAAAAAATTGACGTCCTTTTTTTCCCACAAATAGAGCTTTCTTTTGGTGGTATTTGATCACCCCTGCGGTTTTTATTTTTTGCGCTATAAACAAAAATAGAGCGACAATTTTGAAAAAAACGCATTATTTTTTACTTTTTGTTATAATAAATATCCCCCAAAAATATATAAAAAAAAAAAATTTTCCCTCAGTTTAGGCCGATACGTATTCTTCTACATATTTTTGGTAAAAAAAATCGCAAAAAGTTATAGCGTTTACAAAATAGGGATAGTTTTATAGCATTTTTATTAATAATTTTTTATTATTTATTTTTTTACTAGTAATGGCGGCGATCAGCGATTTTTATTGTGACTGCGACATTGTGGGGGACCCATCGGACATTTTTGACACATTTTTGGGACCATTGTCATTTATACAGTAATCACTGCTATATAAATGCAGTGATTCCTGTGTAAATGACACTGGCAGTGAAAGGGTTAACCAGTGGGTGGCAGTGTAGGGGTTAAGTGTTCCTAGGGGAGTGTTACTAACTGTGGGGGGGTTGGGCTTTCATTTAGTGTACACTGATCTCTGCTCCAATCACATGGAGCAGAGATCAGCGTCACTAGTTGCTAGGCAGAATAGACAAATGTTGTTTACACAGCAGTTGCTCTATTCGGCCGCTCCGTGAGACGATCGCGGGTATGCCCGTGGCGATCGAGTCCGCGGGTCCCGCGACCGGACTCACGGGGGTCCCGACCAGCACGGGAGCGCGCCGCCGGCGGCGCGCTCCCGATGGTAGGGCGGCATCGAATATTGGACGTACCTGTACGCCAATATGCCTGCCCATGCCATTCTGTTTACGTACATCGTCGTGCGCTGGTCGGGAAGTGGTTAAACAAACTTACAACCTGCTGCATTTTTTTTATCTGGTACACATCAAAATGCATGTAGATGCATGTAAATGTGTGTAAACACACAGGAACACACATTAGAAGCCATTGTCCTAAGATTTTTTAGGTGTAAAAAAAAAAAAGAGTAAAAAAACATACTGGAATGTATTGAAAGCACTTTAAAAATGTGTCTAAACATGCCTTCAAAAATTCTGAAACTGTGGTCTGAAAAAACGAATGCAGCCACCTTATTTAAGAATTATTAAGCTGTAATAGAATACGTTTTTGTTTTTGGGGATAAGTACCACTTTAAGATGTCACCAGAATGGGTGCCCTATTGGAAAATATTGGAAAATAGTCCCTTACCGTATGATCTGGTACCCTAACTGTATATCAATTTTAATTTTCTGTCCCTTTGCCAATATTCACCAGGGCAAATGTAGAGGGTATTTACCCCCAATAGAACATGGGGGAAAAAAGCCCAACAAGCATTTTTAGCAATTCTCCTGCTCTATTCAAAATTAAAAGACTAATTTTAATAATTTAATTTAAAATACTAATTTAAAATACTAATTTAACCACTTGAGATCCGCGCTATAGTAAAATGACGTGTATAGCGCGGATCTCAATTTTCAGGACTACGTCTATTGACGTCGTCCCCTTTAAGAGTTCCCCGCGCGCTCCCGGGAGCGCGCATCGGGGAAAATCTGTGTTGGCCGTGTCCGCTGGACACAGCCAATCACAGATCGCTGTAAACGGCCAATCACAGCGGCCGTTTACAGCGCGATCGCCTCCTCCAATGGGTGATGATCTCAAATGTAAACAAATGAGATCATCACCCATTGCCAAACGTGTCTCCTCACACAGCGATAGCGTGTGAGGAGACCGAATGTGTCTTGTGAGTGTAAAAGTGTCAGTAAACGGATAAAAACCCCACCTGTGCCCAGATCTACCCTGCCAGTGCCCTGCCAGTGCCCAGATCTACCCTGCCAGTGCCCTGCCAGTGCCCAGATCTACCCTGCCAGTGCCCACCTGTGCCCACCTGTGCCCACCTGTGCCCACCTGTGCCCGCCTGTGCCCGCCTGTGCCCACCTGTGCCCACCTGTGCACCGCCAGTGCTCCATCTGTGCACCGCCAGTGCCCGCCAGTGCCCGCCAGTGCCCGCCAGTGCCAGCCAGTGCCAGCCAGTGCCAATCGGTGCCCATCTGTACCAATCGGTGCCCATCTGTGCCTCAGCAGTGCCCATCTGTGCCGCCTAAGCAGTGCCCATCTGTGCCGCCTCAGCAGTGCCCATCTGTGCCGCCTAAGCAGTGCCCATCTGTGCCGCCTAAGCAGTGCCCATCTGTGCCCATCTGCTGCCTTATCAGTGCACATCCGTGCAATAAATCAGTGCACATCTGTGCCGACCTATCAGTGCCCATCTGCCGACTCAGCAGTGCCCATCTGTGCCGACTCAGCAGTGCCCATCTCTGCCGCCTCAGCAGTGCCCATCTGCCGCCTCAGCAGTGCCCATCTGCCACCTCAGCAGTGCACATCCGTGCAATAAATCAGTGCACATCCGTGCAATAAATCAGTGCACATCTGTGCCGACCCATCAGTGCCCATCTGCCGCCTCAGCAGTGCCCATCTGTGCCGCCTCAGCAGTGCCCATCTGTGCCGCCTCAGCAGTGCCCATCTGTGCCGCCTCAGCAGTGCCCATCTGCCGCCTCAGCAGTGCCCATCTGCCGCCTCATCAGTGCACATCCGTGCAACAAATCTGCACATCTGTGCAATAAATCAGTGCACATCTGTGCCGACCCATCAGTGTCCATTTGTGCCACCTCAAAAGCGCCCATCTGTGCCACCTCAAAAACGCCCATCTGTGCCACCTCATCAGTGCCCATCAGTGCTACAATGGCTAAACGCGTCTTTTCCGCTGAGGAGGCGTACCAAATTATTTCCGCGGCCGACGAGAGCAACGGGGAGCTCTCCTCTTCCGATTCCTTTTCGGATTCGGATTCTGAAGCCGACGTAACTTATGAGCCAGTCCTCAGCAGTGAAACACTGACTGATGAATCCGAGGAGGAAGATATCCGGCCCATCAAGCGAAGGCGTTCTAGTGAGGCAGTGTCGTCCACCAGCACCGCAGTGCCGTCCACCAGCACCGCAATGCCGTCCACCAGCACCGCAGTGCCCCAGCAAGAAAGGCCAAGTACCAGTGGGGTGTCATCTCAGCCCCAAAGGGTTAGGAGCCATGCTGGCCTTCCCTATGCCCTTCAGAACCCCTTGTGGCTTCCTCCTAATTCAGGAGAGGCCAATGTTCCCCCTTTCACCGCCCAGCCAGGAGTCCAGGTGGACACGGAGAATTTTAGCCCCATCGATTTTTTTAATTTAATTTTTACGGAGGACATGTTGGCGTCAATTGTGGCCCAGTGCAACCTGTATGCACAACAATGTATTTTTCAAAATCCAACCTCCTATTATGCCCGTCCCTACGAATGGAGAGACCTAACGGTGGAGGAGTTCAAGCTTTTTTTAGGCCTCACATTTAATATGGGACTCAACAAAAAAAACCAATTACGTACCTACTGGTCAACCCACCCCCTCCACCACTCACCGCTCTTCTCCGCGGTAATGCCCAGACACAGATATCAGATGATCCTGAGGTTCTTACATTTCAGTGACAATTCCCAGTGCCTTCCACGAAATGATCCAAATTTTGACCGCCTTTACAAAATTCGACCAATACTAAATTATTTTTCTGAAATATTCCCCAAATTGTTTACCCCGGACCAACACATATGTGTGGATGAGTCCCTTATTAAATTTAGTGGCAGGCTTAGGATGAAGCAATTTATGCCCAGCAAAAGGGCCCGCTATGGGGTGAAGGTCTACAAATTATGTGACCGAGCCACAGGGTACACATATTCCTTCAAGGTGTACGAAGGGAAGGACACCCAGCTACAGCCCCCTAATTGTCCGGATTATTTGGGATCCAGCGGAAAAATTGTTTGGGACCTCATATACCCCCTACTGGATAAAGGCTACCACCTCTATGTAGACAACTTCTACACATCTCTGCCCCTGTTCCACAACCTTCACCGGAAGAAGACGCCAGCATGTGGCACTGTAAAAAAGAACCGGAAGGGCTTTCCTCAAAGTCTGGTGAACAAGAAGCTGCGGAAAGGAGAAACCGCAAGTCTAAGAAACAAGGAGGTTCTGGCAGTGAAGTGGAGGGACAGAAGAGATGTGTACATGTTATCTTCTATCCACAACGATACCTTCGTAGAAATCCCCAGAAGGAATGGCCCCGTAAAGAAACCCAAATGTATTTCAGAGTATAATTTGTTCATGGGAGGAGTCGACTTCAACGACCAAATGATGGAACCATATCTGGTCTCAAGACGGACATATCATTGGTACAAAAAAGTAGTAATTTATTTTTTTCAATTGGCCATTTACAATTCATATGTAATTTACAGCAACGCCACCCAAAACCCCAAACGTTTCTTTGGCTACCAGGAGGAAGTTTTCACAGCCCTTATTTTCCCAAACGGCCCACCAGAAAATATCCGATCAGACGTTGTAAGTCGACTCTCCGAGCGCCACTTTCCGGATAAAATTCCTCCCACACCAGCAGGCAAAAGACGCCAAAAAAGATGTAAGGTGTGTACCAAAGCAGGAGTCAGAAAAGACACATCTTATTATTGTGCACAATGTCCTTCCCAACCAGGCCTCTGTATAGGCGACTGTTTTCGGCGTTACCATACTTCAATAAATTTTTAGTGAAGTATGGTAAACATAATCCTCAGTTCCTGCCTTCATACACCTTCACACCCCTTATGCCACTGCCTGCTCTGTAACGGACCCTGGCTTGTTATTTGACCACTCTTATGCCTGCCGATTCTGTACATACCGCTGCCTGATCTGGAACTGACCCTGGACTGTTATTCGACCACGCTTCTGCCTAACGATTCTGTACATACCTCTGCCTCATCTGGAACTGACCCTGGACTGTTATTCGACCATGCTTCTGTCTAACGATTCTGTATATATCTCTGCCTGATCTGGAACTGACCTTGGACTGTTTGACCACGATATTTGCCTGCCTCTTGGACTGATCTTGTATTCTGCAACTGGACTAGTGGGATTCAACACGGGGTCTCACATATGTGAGGGGCTCCAGTATAGTTTTTCTGGAAGAAGAAAACAATTTTCTTTGTTTTCTTATTCCTAGATTAGGGTCTGGAGACTCGGAGGCTTCAAAGAGATTTGGGAGGGAGAAGCCTCTACCCCTATCCCCATTCTGTCCTGAACGAGGCTCTACTTTTGTCTGCTGCCTGTAGGACTTACTGCCATCATGCCGCACTGACCACACCACAAGGACCTGCCTACTACCAGGACCAATATTTTTGGCACTGCTGACATCTCTGCACTAACCCTGGACTGTAATATGGACAGTATCCCTGCCTGCTGCCTGAAAAACTGTGTTCGCTGTTGCTGACCAAGTCCCTGCCTGCTGCCTGGACCAGTGATATCCTCCTGTGGACAACTGCGCTTCTAAAACCACAGGTAATCTTTTCTTTACCCTTTGCTCAGCATAATGTATTTGGGGGTGTAATTCTTGGTATGTGCAGGCTATGTGTCCCTGGAACGCCGACGGTGTTTCTTGCATGTTGCGCCTCTGTATTTGGTCAGGCTGTGTAAAAGTCTCACACATGTGGTATCGTTATACTCAGGAGGAGTAGTAGAACGTATTTTGGGGTGTTATTTTTGCTATGTAAATGCTATGCGTTGGAAATATCTTATAAACGGACAACTTTGTGTAAAAAAAAATGCGTTTTCATTTTTTTCCACATTTTCCGAAAACTTCTGGAAAAAAATGAACCATTGAAAAGACTCATTATGCCTCATAGATTATACGTTGGGGTGTTAGCTTTCCAAAATGGGGTCATTTTCTGGACGTTTCCATTGCCCTGGTGTTCCAGGGCCTTCAAAACTGTAATAGGTGGTTGAGAAATGAAATGTGTAATTTATGCTCCTAGAATGCCTGAAGGTGCTACTTCAAAATTAGGCCTCTGTATGTGGTCAGGCTGTGTAAAAGTCTCACACATTTGGTATCGTTATACTCAGGAGGAGTAGTAGAACGTATTTTGGGGTGTTATTTTTGCTATGTAAATGCTATGCGTTGGAAATATCTTATAAACGGACAACTTTGTGTAAAAAAAAATGCGTTTTCATTTTTTTCCACATTTTCCGAAAACTTCTGGAAAAAAATGAACCATTGAAAAGACTCATTATGCCTCATAGATTATACGTTGGGGTGTTAGCTTTCCAAAATGGGGTCATTTTCTGGACGTTTCCATTGCCCTGGTGTTCCAGGGCCTTCAAAACTGTAATAGGTGGTTGAGAAATGAAATGTGTAATTTATGCTCCTAGAATGCCTGAAGGTGCTACTTCAAAATTAGGCCTCTGTATGTGGTCAGGCTGTGTAAAAGTCTCACACATTTGGTATCGTTATACTCAGGAGGAGTAGTAGAACGTATTTTGGGGTGTTATTTTTGCTATGTAAATGCTATGCGTTGGAAATATCTTATAAACGGACAACTTTGTGTAAAAAAAAATGCGTTTTCATTTTTTTCCACATTTTCCGAAAACTTCTGGAAAAAAATGAACCATTGAAAAGACTCATTATGCCTCATAGATTATACGTTGGGGTGTTAGCTTTCCAAAATGGGGTCATTTTCTGGACGTTTCCATTGCCCTGGTGTTCCAGGGCCTTCAAAACTGTAATAGGTGATTGAGAAATGAAATGTGTAATTTATGCTCTTAGAATGCCTGAAGGTGCTACTTCAAAATTAGGCCTCTGTATGTGGTCAGGCTGTGTAAAAGTCTCACACATGTGGTATCGTTATACTCAGGAGGAGTAGTAGAACGTATTTTGGGGTGTTATTTTTGCTATGTAAATGCTATGCGTTGGAAATATCTTATAAACGGACAACTTTGTGTAAAAAAAAATGTGTTTTCATTTTTTTCCACATTTTCCGAAAACTTCTGGAAAAAAATGAACCATTGAAAAGACTCATTATGCCTCATAGATTATACGTTGGGGTGTTAGCTTTCCAAAATGGGGTCATTTTCTGGACGTTTCCATTGCCCTGGTGTTCCAGGGCCTTCAAAACTGTAATAGGTGATTGAGAAATGAAATGTGTAATTTATGCTCTTAGAATGCCTGAAGGTGCTACTTCAAAATTAGGCCTCTGTATGTGGTCAGGCTGTGTAAAAGTCTCACACATTTGGTATCGTTATACTCAGGAGGAGTAGTAGAACGTATTTTGGGGTGTTATTTTTGCTATGTAAATGCTATGCGTTGGAAATATCTTATAAACGGACAACTTTGTGTAAAAAAAAATGCGTTTTCATTTTTTTCCACATTTTCCGAAAACTTCTGGAAAAAAATGAACCATTGAAAAGACTCATTATGCCTCATAGATTATACGTTGGGGTGTTAGCTTTCCAAAATGGGGTCATTTTCTGGACGTTTCCATTGCCCTGGTGTTCCAGGGCCTTCAAAACTGTAATAGGTGGTTGAGAAATGAAATGTGTAATTTATGCTCCTAGAATGCCTGAAGGTGCTACTTCAAAATTAGGCCTCTGTATGTGGTCAGGCTGTGTAAAAGTCTCACACATGTGGTATCGTTATACTCAGGAGGAGTAGAAGAATGTATTTTGGGGTGTTATTTGTGGTATGCACATTCCGTGTGGGAGAAATAAGCTATTACAATGAAAATTTTGTGAAAAAAAAAAAAAAAATCGTCATTTTGCAAAGAATTATGGGAAAAAATGACAACTTAAAATAACTAACCATGCCTCTTACTAAATACATTGGAATGTCTACTTTCCAAAAAGGGGTCATTTGGGGGGCATTTGTACTTTCCTGGCTTGTTAGGGTCTCAAGAATGGAGATAGGCCTTAGTACATCAGATGTGATCTTTTTTTGCAAATCTTTATGATTTGCACCATAGCTTGTAGACTCTATAAATTTCACACAGATCATATAATATGCAAAAATTTGGGTTATTTTTACCAAAGATGTGTAGTAGTATAAATTGTGGCCAAAATTTATGAAGAAAAATTGCTAATTTGCTAAATTTTGTCACAGAAACGAAGAAAAATTCATTTTTTTTCAAAATTTTCGGTCTTTTTTCATTTATAGCGCAGAAAATAAAAAACCGAGAGGTGATCAAATACCACCAAAAGAAAGCTCTATTGGTATGAAGAAAAGGACAAAAAAATCATTTGGTTACAGTGTTGCATGACTGAGTAATTGTCATTCAAAATGTGAGAGCACTGAAAGCTGAAAATTGGTCTGGGACTGAGGGGGGTTTAAGTGCCCAGTAAGCAAGTGGTTAAAATACTAATTTAAAATACTATTGTCTTGTGAGTTTCAGTAAGGTGTCTATTGAGTAGAGCAGGGAAAGAGCAATTTGAAGTGATGATAAAATAATAATCAGTATATATGGTAAATAGCTTTTTCATGAAAAGGGGGTTAAATGAAGGAGCATGTGTGGATGCCTATCAGGACGGTAATGCCGGCTTAGAGCTCCTCTCCTGTGATGAAGGCGCCGGAGGACTACAGGTCACAGAAGTCCCTAATTGTACACAAAATGAGAGAAAAACCTACTACTAAGACTCAGGCACATATAAGTATGGTTTTAAAGGGTACAAAGGGTAAATTTAAAAGTGGAACATGCAAAGAGAAATTACCTCAGCCGTCTTCCAAGATGGCTGCAGCAGTCTCCTCACAGCCTCATTCTTCACAGCTGGCTAAACCTCCTAAATCCAATATAAACACCACAGAAAATACTGAGGGCTCTGATTGTGGTGCTTCGGTATTAGAATCAGAGTTTCAATCTGTCATATTTAACCACTTGGGTACCGCGCTATTGCCGAATGACGGCATTAGCGCGGACCTAGATTTCCGGGACTACGTCTATTGACGTCGTCCCGGTTACGAGCGGCCTGCGCGCCCCCTGAGGGGCGCGCGCGGCGCGCTCTGTGATCGGCGAGTCCGTGAGACTCGCCTGATCACCGATCCGTGTAAGGGGTCGATCCCGACCCCTTATCACGTGATCAGCTGTCAGCCAATGACAGCTGATCATGTGATAGAACGGAGCCGGTAATCGGCTATTATTCCTCCTCGCGCTGACAGCGCGAGGAGAAAAAAAAAAAGCCGATCACCGGCGGCCGTGATCGGGACATCAGTCCCGATCACGGCCAGCAATGAAAGGCACCACATGCCACCTGCCAGTGCCCACCTGCCTCCCGCAGTGCCATCCTGAAATATAACAAAGTAAAAGTAAGTGCCCCCCGTCTGTGCCCATAATGCCCACAGTGCCACCCACAGTGCCACCCACAGTGCCACCCCACAGTGCCACCCCACAGTGCCACCCACAGTGCCACCCACAGTGCCACCCAATCTGCCTCAAAGGTGCTGCACCCCAGTGCCGCCCATCAGTGCCCAGCAGTGCCGCCCATCAGTGCCCAGCAGTGCCGCCCATCAGTGCCCAGCAGTGCCACCTATCAGAGCCACCTATCAGTGCCACCTATCAGTGCCCATCAGTCCCATCTATCTGTGGTACCTATCAGTGCCCATCCGTGCCACCCATCCGTGCCACTTATCCGTGCCACCCATCCGTGCCATCTTATCTGTGCCCATCTTTGCCCATCAGTGCCGCCTTATCTGTGCCCATCAGTGCCGCCTTATCTGTGCCTATTAGTGCCGCCTTAACTATGCCTATCAGTGCCCACAAGTGCAGCCTATCAGTGCCCACCAATGCAGCCTATCAGTGCCCACCAATGCAGCCCATCAGTGCCCACCAATGCAGCCTATCAGTGCCGCCTTATCAGCGCACTTCAATGAAGGAGAAAAATGACCCGTTTGCAAAATTTTATAACAAACTATTAAAACATGATTTTTTTTTTTTTTTTTTTGCATCTTTTTTTGTTTGTTTAGCAAAAAATAAAACTCCGAGCTGTAACTAAATACCACCAAAAGAAAGCTCTATTTGTGGGAAAAAAATGATAAAAATTTCATTTGGGTACAGTGTTGTATGCCCGCGCAATTGTCATTCAAAGTGCATCAGCGCTGAAAGCTGAAAATTGGTCTGGGACTGAGGGGGGTTTAAGTGCCCAGTAAGCAAGTGGTTAAAAAATGTGAGCATATTTTACAGAAGGCTTTGAAACAGACATCAGATCATATTACTGACAAACTGACAATATAAATTAGAGAGCTGGGTCAGAGAACAGCTGAATTAGTGATACGAGTAGATGATATTGAAAGTCAAACTCAGCACTACATTTCTGAATTTAATAGTCTCAAAGAAGAGACTGTCATATTTCAGTCACGTTTAGAGGACCAGGAGAATAGAGACAGAAGGGCCAACTTGAGGATCAGAGGCATTCCAGAGACTGTCATGGATGTGAATGCCACTATGATTGCTTTATTTCAGGAATTGCACCCTGGTATCTCTGTGGAGAGATTAGAAATGGACAGAGTGCATAGAGCGTTAGCGCCACGTAAACCTAACGGCTTTCCCAGGGACATAATTGCCAAAATGCACTATTTTCGTACAAAAGAACAATTGTTGGCAGTAGCCAGAGAAAAGGGTTCCCTAATGTTCCAAGGACAAGTATACCAACTCTTCTCAGATTTATCTCCTATTACAGTGGCTAAAGGACGAGCTCTTAAACCACAGCTACAAATACTTCAACAGCACCAGATCACTTATCATTGGGGGTTTCCTTTCTCCCTCAAATTCACACATCTGTAAACCAGATATGTATGTCGCTCTTCAGAGGACTTACAGTCAGCCTTGGTCGAATTAGGTCTTGCAGATTAAACCACAATTAACCACTTGCCGCCCGCCCTATTACAAATAGACCGCGGCAAAGTGGTTTCATAATCCTAACCGGACGTCATATGACGTGATCAGGATTATGAGCCGCTGCGCGCCCCCGGGGTCGCGCATCGCGGCGATCGTTGTTGCGGGGTGTCAGTCTGACACCCGGCAACTACGATCTCGGTAAAGACTCTCCGACGGAGACTCTTTACCACGTGATCAGCCGTGTCCAATCACGGCTGATCTTAGTGTAAATGGGAAGAGCCGGTGATCGGCTTTTCCTCACTCGCGTCTGTCAGACGCGAGTAGAGGAGAGCCGATCGGCTGCTCCTCTGACAGGGGGGGTCTGTGCTGATCGATTATCAGCACAGCCCCCCCGAGGATGCCCACACTGGACCACCAGGGACGCCACCAGACCACCAGGGATGCCCAGCAGAGGTAATCCTCCCTAGACCACCAGGGATGCCAGTCAGGCACAATGGATGCCAATCAGTGCCCATAATGGATGGCAATCAGTGCCCACAATGGGCATCACTGATTGGCATGCATTATTGTTTGGCACTGATTGGCATCCATTAGTACAGTATAAAACCTGTGTTGCTAATGAGTGCCCACCTGTGCCGCTAATGAGTGCCCACCTGTGCCGCTAATGAGTGCCCATCTGTGCTGCCTATCAGTGCCCACCTGTGCCGCCTATCAGTGCCCACCCATGCCCATCTGTGCCGCCTACCAATGCCCATCTGTGCCGCCTACCCATGCCCATCTGTGCCGCCTACCCATGCCCATCTGTGCCGCCCATCCATGCCAATACGTGCCAGCTATCAGTGCCAATTTGTGCCACCTATCAGTGTCCATCCGTGTCGCCCATCCGTGTCGCCCATCCGTGTCGCCTATCAGTGTCGCCTATCAGTGTCGCCTATCAGTGCCGCCTATCAGTGCCGCCTATCAGTGTCCATCAATGCCACCTCATCAGTGCCACTTAATTGGTGCCCATCAGTGCCCCCTTATCAGTGCCCATCAGTGTAGCCCCATCAGTGCCCATCCGTGAAGGAGAAAACGTACTTATTTACAAAGTTTTGAAACTGAAACAAAAAAAAAACATTTTTTTTTTCAAAATTTTCGGTATTTTTTTATTTGTAGCACAAAAAATAAAAACCGCAGAGGTGATCAAATACCACCAAAAGAAAGCTCTATTTGTGGGAAAAAAATGATAAAAATTTCATTTGGGTACAGTGTAGCATGACCGTGCAATTGTCATTCAAAGTGCGACAGCGCTGAAAGCTCAAAATTGGTCTGGGCAGGAAGGTGTTTAAGTGCCCAGTATTGAAGTGGTTAAAGACCAATTCCGCAGAGGATCAGCTTCCAGGTCCCCTCAACAAAACACTGCAACCAGCTCTAAGTCATCTGCTCCTTCTCACCATAATCAGCATAAATGTAGTCGATTTGAACATCAGCCTCCTAATACTGAAGACTCTATGGACTGAGTTTAAAATAAATATTTTTTTTTCTCCTCTTTGATACATTTCCTCTTTTTCAGAACTGCAGGATTCCACTTTTTCTGAAACAACTTAATTTTTAAGTTACTAATTTTTGCAACTTTATGGCCCTTTGGCTTACAATTCTTTGCTGGGCCTCTTCTATATAAAACTTTTTTTTTTTTTTTACTGCTTATTTAATTAAACCCCCCCCCCCTTTTTTTTTTCTTATCTTTTTTTTTTGTCTCCCTCTCTCATATCAGTCAAAGATACTTATGTGGTAATTTCCTGAGGTTATGGTCTTGATAGTCTTCCAACACCCCCCACCCCCTTTTTTTTTTCTGGATAATATATATACAGTTATTATTATGATAGTATAGATGCTTTTTGTATAGTTCCTGTGGTTCTCTGGCGTGGTTCGTCACTTTAGGAACTACTTGCTGCCCTTTTGCCATCCTGAGACCCTTGCTTTTATTATGCGAGACTCTGATGATGGCTGTGGAGCCCCTGTAGATCCTTTGTTCACTCCCAGGAGTTGCTCTCATACCCTAGTGATTTTCATATTAGGGTTATTCTTCCAAGCTATGTTCTTCTTTATTCTATTCTGTCTTCTCTTCTTTTTTCTCTTGAGATGGTGACCTGTATTCTAAGTTCAAGTCATTGTTCTTATTATGAGCTAGTTTACTTAGACTTTTTATGGCCCCCATGAATATTTTATCTCTTAATGTACAAGGATTTAATATCCCACACAAACGAACAAAAGCAATGAGATCTTTCTCGGCCAAGAAGGCACATATAATCTGTTTGCAGGAAACCCATTTTATTGACAAAGCTGCCCCTAAATTTCTTTTCTCCTCATACCCGCAATTTTTTACCGCTTCTACCACGGTTAAACAACGCGGAACTCTTATTGGATTTCACTATTCCATGCCATTCACCCTCTTAACACAACTAAATGCTCCCAAAGGTAGATATCTACTCCTTACTGGATATATAGCAGATATAGCTATTACAATTGTTTCATATTATGCTCCAAATAAAAAAACAGAATCTTTTTTATCCCATCTTTTTCAAGTGGTTGAGACACATAAATTTGGTACTGTAGTCCTATGTGGTGACTCGAATAATATGGTATTTCCTTTTCTAGATAAGTCTCCCCCAGCCCCTATCACTAGCTCTAATAAGCTTAATCTTCAACATTTACTTGCCAAACATAATCTGGTTTATACATGGCGTGAAACCAATCAGACTAGTAGACGTTTTACATATTACCCCTACCCACATAAATCTTTCTCCCGTATTGATCATATTCTGGTCCCTTCTAGTATGCTACCTGAAATTCTATCATCTAATATTATCCCGTTCACATGGTCCGACCATTGTGCCGTATTCACAACTATTGCTTCTATAATACCCAGATCACATGATACCACCTGGTGCATAAACGACTCTACATTAGCTAACCCTCTACATCGACAGACGATAGAAAAAGAGATTAATGACTATCTTTCATTTAATGATACTGGTGACACTTCCGACTTGACATTGTGGGAAGCCCATAAAACCGTTGTTAGGAGTAAGTTGATACAACTAGCTGCAAAGCTTAAAAAAGAACGTAAACTCATGTTTACAAATCTGGAAGCTAACTTCACTTCCTGTCATGATACAATTCAATCTTCCCCAAATGCCATTAATAATGCTAAATTAGATAAAGCCCGTTTAGATTTAGATCTATTTTTAAGGGATTCGGCAGATAAACTCCTCCGTAAACGCCAACATACACAATACTTCAAAGCTAATAAACCAGACTCCCTTATGGCCAGAAGTTTAAGATCAATAAATCAAATCAGATCCTCCATAAGCCCAGTAATCCAGTGAAAATTTTAGAGGTGTTTCGTTCCAAATTAGCTAAAATTGACTCCCCTGCTACTGATTTCAATCAGGCCAGTGCGGACAGGCTATTTTCTAATATTAATCTCCCTACTCTTGATATTGAACAAAGAGAGAGACTAGAAAGCCCTATTACAACTAATGAGGTTCAGACTGATATAAAGGGACTAAAATTACATAAAAGGCCTGGCCCAGATGACTACTTGACATTGTATTATAAAAACTTTGAGCATATTTTAACACCAGTCTTAACCAGAGCCTTCAACTCCCTTCTGTTGGGTCATTTATTTCAGCCTGAGCCATTATCTTCTATTATAGTTATGTTACCTAAACCATGATCAGATTGAACTATTTTCATCTAATTATCGTCCCATTTCTCTCCTTAACTTAGACATTAAAATATTAGCTAAGGTCCTTGCGTCTCGTTTGAATAATTTTATAGGTCACCTAATTCATCAAGACCAAATGGGTTTTATACCCAAGAGACAGGCAGGAGACAATATTAGAAAAACACTATTACTTATTCAAGCCGCTAAAAACAGACGTATCCCAACTTGCCTTCTATCTTTGGATATCATTAAGGCTTTTGACTCAGTCACCTGGCCTTATATGCAATTTACTCTCAAAAAATTGGGTTTTGGTAATCATTTCCTGACTTGGATCTCTTCCCTCTATAACAATCCCAGGGCGTATATTAAATATGCAGGTTATAAATCAGCAATAATAGACATCAGAAGAGGCACAAGACAGGGTTGTCCCTTATCCCCACTACTTTTTGCCCTACTTATGGAACCTTTGGCACAATTAATTAGATCTAACCCAGATATCAAAGGTATTGAACTAGGTGGGCATCACCATAAACTGTGTCTTTATGCGGATGACATACTTATTTATCTATCTCATCCCCACATTTCTGCCCCAATTCTTCTGCGAATATTGGATACATTTTCACATATTTCCAGTCTCTTTGTAAACCCCACCAAATCAAATGCATTGAATATTTCTATAAAACACTCTGACCTATTACAGGCTCAATCCACTCTACCTTTCAATTGGGTTGATCGCCAAATACCATATTTAGGTTTACACCTTACATCCTCACTTTCTCATTTTTTTGCAGCTAATTATTTACCCCTGCTGAAGCAAGTTACAGGCTTATTAAAGCAATGGTCCGCAGTACCACTATCATGGATGGGTCGGATTAACGCAATAAAAATGTCAACACTGCCTACGTTTTTATATTTATATAGGGTACTTCCCATTTCCATACCTTCATATTTTTTACGACACACAGCGTAGAATTATGTCTTTTATTTGGAAGAATATTAAACCCCGTATACCTAAATCCACTTTATATCTTAGTAAAACCAGTGGAGGCTTGGGGCTACCTAACTTCGCTTCTTACTACTTTGCAGCTCAACTATCGATACTCCCTAAATATCATTCAACAGAAGACATACCTTTATGGGTATCTATTGAAGCCATTGATTGTGACCCCATATCAGTGGCCAATCTACTATGGATTCAGCCAAAGGACAGATCGCATCTGACTAATCCTATCACAAAACATTCATTGGTTATCTGGGATAGATTTGGTAGTTCATGTAAATTACAATCAGTACATAATCCACTTCTTTCCTTTCTAGGGAATCCAGCTTTTTATCCTGCATGGACATTTCCGAAATCTTTTTCAGCATGGTCTTCTACTAATCTGACTAGATTCTATAAGCTATTATCCTCAAATACCTTTCAAACATTCCCTATGCTATGTACAAACTACGGGCTCTCAAACAATGAGATATTTCGATATCTACAAATTAAAAATTTCTATATGCCTCTTATTGGGTCAGGTTTAGCACTTCGTCAGATGTCTAAATTTGAACATATTTGTATAAGTGACCCACATGTTAAAGGTTTAATTTCATATGTGTACCAAACCCTTATTACTAACCCCAATGAGGTACTTCCATCATATTCTGTTAAATGGGCACAGGATTTGGGTTGAATATTTAACAACAATGACTGGTCCAACATTTGGTTAGCTACTAAATCATCATCTCCCAACTGTTATGCTTTGGAAACTAACTTTAAAGTTCTGGCACGATGGTACCTAGTACCAGCAAGGATTGCAAAATGTTCTCCATCTTACCCTAATCATTGTTTTAGAGGTTGCTCCTCTCCTGGTACTAATTTTCATATATGGTGGGATTGTCCGGTGGCGCAAGAATTTTGGAATAACATATTTGCAATGGCCTCTAAAGCTTTAGATATCTATATTGCCCCAGACCCAGCTATTGCACTTTTAAATCTCAAACCAGATTCACTCACATGGACACAATTCAAACTACTTGTTTATATTAATACGGCAGCTAAACAAACCATAGCTAAGGCATGGAAAACCGAGAATTTAATTGTGGCGAAAGCCAAACACAGACTGAACAAAGCTCTCATTTTCGATAAAATGACAGCTATTGAAAACAATAATATTAGTAAATTTCACATGATTTGGCAACCATGGGTTAAACATTTCTTTCCTTCTGATTTTGACCAGTCATTGCTGTTCCCACAATAAAATCCTTGTGTATAGCTGTTGTGCTATTGATTTATGTCACGTACCAGGTCACTACCTCAAGAGTTTTCATCTCATCCCTTTTCTTCTCTCTTTTCCTCCTTTTCTATCCCTCTTCTTCTTTTGTTTATTTTTTTATTTTATTTATGTTTTATATTTCAAAACTTGGTTTATTTCTCATCAACATAGAGAATCGATCTCTCTTTTAGAGGGTCTAGTGGTTAAAATACTAATTTAAAATACTATTGTCTTGTGAGTTTCAGTAAGGTGTCTATTGAGTAGAGCAGGGAAAGAGCAATTTGAAGTGATGATAAAATAATAATCAGTATATATGGTAAATAGCTTTTTCATGAAAAGGGGGTTAAATGAAGGAGCATGTGTGGATGCCTATCAGGACGGTAATGCCGGCTTAGAGCTCCTCTCCTGTGATGAAGGCGCCGGAGGACTACAGGTCACAGAAGTCCCTAATTGTACACAAAATGAGAGAAAAACCTACTACTAAGACTCAGGCACATATAAGTATGGTTTTAAAGGGTACAAAGGGTAAATTTAAAAGTGGAACATGCAAAGAGAAATTACCTCAGCCGTCTTCCAAGATGGCTGCAGCAGTCTCCTCACAGCCTCATTCTTCACAGCTGGCTAAACCTCCTAAATCCAATATAAACACCACAGAAAATACTGAGGGCTCTGATTACGAGCGGCCTGCGCGCCCCCTGAGGGGCGCGCGCGGCGCGCTCTGTGATCGGCGAGTCCGTGAGACTCGCCTGATCACCGATCCGTGTAAGGGGTCGATCCCGACCCCTTATCACGTGATCAGCTGTCAGCCAATGACAGCTGATCATGTGATAGAACGGAGCCGGTAATCGGCTATTATTCCTCCTCGCGCTGACAGCGCGAGGAGAAAAAAAAAAAGCCGATCACCGGCGGCCGTGATCGGGACATCAGTCCCGATCACGGCCAGCAATGAAAGGCACCACATGCCACCTGCCAGTGCCCACCTGCCTCCCGCAGTGCCATCCTGAAATATAACAAAGTAAAAGTAAGTGCCCCCCGTCTGTGCCCATAATGCCCACAGTGCCACCCACAGTGCCACCCACAGTGCCACCCCACAGTGCCACCCCACAGTGCCACCCACAGTGCCACCCACAGTGCCACCCAATCTGCCTCAAAGGTGCTGCACCCCAGTGCCGCCCATCAGTGCCCAGCAGTGCCGCCCATCAGTGCCCAGCAGTGCCGCCCATCAGTGCCCAGCAGTGCCACCTATCAGAGCCACCTATCAGTGCCACCTATCAGTGCCCATCAGTCCCATCTATCTGTGGTACCTATCAGTGCCCATCCGTGCCACCCATCCGTGCCACTTATCCGTGCCACCCATCCGTGCCATCTTATCTGTGCCCATCTTTGCCCATCAGTGCCGCCTTATCTGTGCCCATCAGTGCCGCCTTATCTGTGCCTATTAGTGCCGCCTTAACTATGCCTATCAGTGCCCACAAGTGCAGCCTATCAGTGCCCACCAATGCAGCCTATCAGTGCCCACCAATGCAGCCCATCAGTGCCCACCAATGCAGCCTATCAGTGCCGCCTTATCAGCGCACTTCAATGAAGGAGAAAAATGACCCGTTTGCAAAATTTTATAACAAACTATTAAAACATGATTTTTTTTTTTTTTTTTTTTGCATCTTTTTTTGTTTGTTTAGCAAAAAATAAAACTCCGAGCTGTAACTAAATACCACCAAAAGAAAGCTCTATTTGTGGGAAAAAAATGATAAAAATTTCATTTGGGTACAGTGTTGTATGCCCGCGCAATTGTCATTCAAAGTGCATCAGCGCTGAAAGCTGAAAATTGGTCTGGGACTGAGGGGGGTTTAAGTGCCCAGTAAGCAAGTGGTTAAAAAATGTGAGCATATTTTACAGAAGGCTTTGAAACAGACATCAGATCATATTACTGACAAACTGACAATATAAATTAGAGAGCTGGGTCAGAGAACAGCTGAATTAGTGATACGAGTAGATGATATTGAAAGTCAAACTCAGCACTACATTTCTGAATTTAATAGTCTCAAAGAAGAGACTGTCATATTTCAGTCACGTTTAGAGGACCAGGAGAATAGAGACAGAAGGGCCAACTTGAGGATCAGAGGCATTCCAGAGACTGTCATGGATGTGAATGCCACTATGATTGCTTTATTTCAGGAATTGCACCCTGGTATCTCTGTGGAGAGATTAGAAATGGACAGAGTGCATAGAGCGTTAGCGCCACGTAAACCTAACGGCTTTCCCAGGGACATAATTGCCAAAATGCACTATTTTCGTACAAAAGAACAATTGTTGGCAGTAGCCAGAGAAAAGGGTTCCCTAATGTTCCAAGGACAAGTATACCAACTCTTCTCAGATTTATCTCCTATTACAGTGGCTAAAGGACGAGCTCTTAAACCACAGCTACAAATACTTCAACAGCACCAGATCACTTATCATTGGGGGTTTCCTTTCTCCCTCAAATTCACACATCTGTAAACCAGATATGTATGTCGCTCTTCAGAGGACTTACAGTCAGCCTTGGTCGAATTAGGTCTTGCAGATTAAACCACAATTAACCACTTGCCGCCCGCCCTATTACAAATAGACCGCGGCAAAGTGGTTTCATAATCCTAACCGGACGTCATATGACGTGATCAGGATTATGAGCCGCTGCGCGCCCCCGGGGTCGCGCATCGCGGCGATCGTTGTTGCGGGGTGTCAGTCTGACACCCGGCAACTACGATCTCGGTAAAGACTCTCCGACGGAGACTCTTTACCACGTGATCAGCCGTGTCCAATCACGGCTGATCTTAGTGTAAATGGGAAGAGCCGGTGATCGGCTTTTCCTCACTCGCGTCTGTCAGACGCGAGTAGAGGAGAGCCGATCGGCTGCTCCTCTGACAGGGGGGGTCTGTGCTGATCGATTATCAGCACAGCCCCCCCGAGGATGCCCACACTGGACCACCAGGGACGCCACCAGACCACCAGGGATGCCCAGCAGAGGTAATCCTCCCTAGACCACCAGGGATGCCAGTCAGGCACAATGGATGCCAATCAGTGCCCATAATGGATGGCAATCAGTGCCCACAATGGGCATCACTGATTGGCATGCATTATTGTTTGGCACTGATTGGCATCCATTAGTACAGTATAAAACCTGTGTTGCTAATGAGTGCCCACCTGTGCCGCTAATGAGTGCCCACCTGTGCCGCTAATGAGTGCCCATCTGTGCTGCCTATCAGTGCCCACCTGTGCCGCCTATCAGTGCCCACCCATGCCCATCTGTGCCGCCTACCAATGCCCATCTGTGCCGCCTACCCATGCCCATCTGTGCCGCCTACCCATGCCCATCTGTGCCGCCCATCCATGCCAATACGTGCCAGCTATCAGTGCCAATTTGTGCCACCTATCAGTGTCCATCCGTGTCGCCCATCCGTGTCGCCCATCCGTGTCGCCTATCAGTGTCGCCTATCAGTGTCGCCTATCAGTGCCGCCTATCAGTGCCGCCTATCAGTGTCCATCAATGCCACCTCATCAGTGCCACTTAATTGGTGCCCATCAGTGCCCCCTTATCAGTGCCCATCAGTGTAGCCCCATCAGTGCCCATCCGTGAAGGAGAAAACGTACTTATTTACAAAGTTTTGAAACTGAAACAAAAAAAAAACATTTTTTTTTTCAAAATTTTCGGTATTTTTTTATTTGTAGCACAAAAAATAAAAACCGCAGAGGTGATCAAATACCACCAAAAGAAAGCTCTATTTGTGGGAAAAAAATGATAAAAATTTCATTTGGGTACAGTGTAGCATGACCGTGCAATTGTCATTCAAAGTGCGACAGCGCTGAAAGCTCAAAATTGGTCTGGGCAGGAAGGTGTTTAAGTGCCCAGTATTGAAGTGGTTAAAGACCAATTCCGCAGAGGATCAGCTTCCAGGTCCCCTCAACAAAACACTGCAACCAGCTCTAAGTCATCTGCTCCTTCTCACCATAATCAGCATAAATGTAGTCGATTTGAACATCAGCCTCCTAATACTGAAGACTCTATGGACTGAGTTTAAAATAAATATTTTTTTTTCTCCTCTTTGATACATTTCCTCTTTTTCAGAACTGCAGGATTCCACTTTTTCTGAAACAACTTAATTTTTAAGTTACTAATTTTTGCAACTTTATGGCCCTTTGGCTTACAATTCTTTGCTGGGCCTCTTCTATATAAAACTTTTTTTTTTTTTTTACTGCTTATTTAATTAAACCCCCCCCCCCTTTTTTTTTTCTTATCTTTTTTTTTTGTCTCCCTCTCTCATATCAGTCAAAGATACTTATGTGGTAATTTCCTGAGGTTATGGTCTTGATAGTCTTCCAACACCCCCCACCCCCTTTTTTTTTTCTGGATAATATATATACAGTTATTATTATGATAGTATAGATGCTTTTTGTATAGTTCCTGTGGTTCTCTGGCGTGGTTCGTCACTTTAGGAACTACTTGCTGCCCTTTTGCCATCCTGAGACCCTTGCTTTTATTATGCGAGACTCTGATGATGGCTGTGGAGCCCCTGTAGATCCTTTGTTCACTCCCAGGAGTTGCTCTCATACCCTAGTGATTTTCATATTAGGGTTATTCTTCCAAGCTATGTTCTTCTTTATTCTATTCTGTCTTCTCTTCTTTTTTCTCTTGAGATGGTGACCTGTATTCTAAGTTCAAGTCATTGTTCTTATTATGAGCTAGTTTACTTAGACTTTTTATGGCCCCCATGAATATTTTATCTCTTAATGTACAAGGATTTAATATCCCACACAAACGAACAAAAGCAATGAGATCTTTCTCGGCCAAGAAGGCACATATAATCTGTTTGCAGGAAACCCATTTTATTGACAAAGCTGCCCCTAAATTTCTTTTCTCCTCATACCCGCAATTTTTTACCGCTTCTACCACGGTTAAACAACGCGGAACTCTTATTGGATTTCACTATTCCATGCCATTCACCCTCTTAACACAACTAAATGCTCCCAAAGGTAGATATCTACTCCTTACTGGATATATAGCAGATATAGCTATTACAATTGTTTCATATTATGCTCCAAATAAAAAAACAGAATCTTTTTTATCCCATCTTTTTCAAGTGGTTGAGACACATAAATTTGGTACTGTAGTCCTATGTGGTGACTCGAATAATATGGTATTTCCTTTTCTAGATAAGTCTCCCCCAGCCCCTATCACTAGCTCTAATAAGCTTAATCTTCAACATTTACTTGCCAAACATAATCTGGTTTATACATGGCGTGAAACCAATCAGACTAGTAGACGTTTTACATATTACCCCTACCCACATAAATCTTTCTCCCGTATTGATCATATTCTGGTCCCTTCTAGTATGCTACCTGAAATTCTATCATCTAATATTATCCCGTTCACATGGTCCGACCATTGTGCCGTATTCACAACTATTGCTTCTATAATACCCAGATCACATGATACCACCTGGTGCATAAACGACTCTACATTAGCTAACCCTCTACATCGACAGACGATAGAAAAAGAGATTAATGACTATCTTTCATTTAATGATACTGGTGACACTTCCGACTTGACATTGTGGGAAGCCCATAAAACCGTTGTTAGGAGTAAGTTGATACAACTAGCTGCAAAGCTTAAAAAAGAACGTAAACTCATGTTTACAAATCTGGAAGCTAACTTCACTTCCTGTCATGATACAATTCAATCTTCCCCAAATGCCATTAATAATGCTAAATTAGATAAAGCCCGTTTAGATTTAGATCTATTTTTAAGGGATTCGGCAGATAAACTCCTCCGTAAACGCCAACATACACAATACTTCAAAGCTAATAAACCAGACTCCCTTATGGCCAGAAGTTTAAGATCAATAAATCAAATCAGATCCTCCATAAGCCCAGTAATCCAGTGAAAATTTTAGAGGTGTTTCGTTCCAAATTAGCTAAAATTGACTCCCCTGCTACTGATTTCAATCAGGCCAGTGCGGACAGGCTATTTTCTAATATTAATCTCCCTACTCTTGATATTGAACAAAGAGAGAGACTAGAAAGCCCTATTACAACTAATGAGGTTCAGACTGATATAAAGGGACTAAAATTACATAAAAGGCCTGGCCCAGATGACTACTTGACATTGTATTATAAAAACTTTGAGCATATTTTAACACCAGTCTTAACCAGAGCCTTCAACTCCCTTCTGTTGGGTCATTTATTTCAGCCTGAGCCATTATCTTCTATTATAGTTATGTTACCTAAACCATGATCAGATTGAACTATTTTCATCTAATTATCGTCCCATTTCTCTCCTTAACTTAGACATTAAAATATTAGCTAAGGTCCTTGCGTCTCGTTTGAATAATTTTATAGGTCACCTAATTCATCAAGACCAAATGGGTTTTATACCCAAGAGACAGGCAGGAGACAATATTAGAAAAACACTATTACTTATTCAAGCCGCTAAAAACAGACGTATCCCAACTTGCCTTCTATCTTTGGATATCATTAAGGCTTTTGACTCAGTCACCTGGCCTTATATGCAATTTACTCTCAAAAAATTGGGTTTTGGTAATCATTTCCTGACTTGGATCTCTTCCCTCTATAACAATCCCAGGGCGTATATTAAATATGCAGGTTATAAATCAGCAATAATAGACATCAGAAGAGGCACAAGACAGGGTTGTCCCTTATCCCCACTACTTTTTGCCCTACTTATGGAACCTTTGGCACAATTAATTAGATCTAACCCAGATATCAAAGGTATTGAACTAGGTGGGCATCACCATAAACTGTGTCTTTATGCGGATGACATACTTATTTATCTATCTCATCCCCACATTTCTGCCCCAATTCTTCTGCGAATATTGGATACATTTTCACATATTTCCAGTCTCTTTGTAAACCCCACCAAATCAAATGCATTGAATATTTCTATAAAACACTCTGACCTATTACAGGCTCAATCCACTCTACCTTTCAATTGGGTTGATCGCCAAATACCATATTTAGGTTTACACCTTACATCCTCACTTTCTCATTTTTTTGCAGCTAATTATTTACCCCTGCTGAAGCAAGTTACAGGCTTATTAAAGCAATGGTCCGCAGTACCACTATCATGGATGGGTCGGATTAACGCAATAAAAATGTCAACACTGCCTACGTTTTTATATTTATATAGGGTACTTCCCATTTCCATACCTTCATATTTTTTACGACACACAGCGTAGAATTATGTCTTTTATTTGGAAGAATATTAAACCCCGTATACCTAAATCCACTTTATATCTTAGTAAAACCAGTGGAGGCTTGGGGCTACCTAACTTCGCTTCTTACTACTTTGCAGCTCAACTATCGATACTCCCTAAATATCATTCAACAGAAGACATACCTTTATGGGTATCTATTGAAGCCATTGATTGTGACCCCATATCAGTGGCCAATCTACTATGGATTCAGCCAAAGGACAGATCGCATCTGACTAATCCTATCACAAAACATTCATTGGTTATCTGGGATAGATTTGGTAGTTCATGTAAATTACAATCAGTACATAATCCACTTCTTTCCTTTCTAGGGAATCCAGCTTTTTATCCTGCATGGACATTTCCGAAATCTTTTTCAGCATGGTCTTCTACTAATCTGACTAGATTCTATAAGCTATTATCCTCAAATACCTTTCAAACATTCCCTATGCTATGTACAAACTACGGGCTCTCAAACAATGAGATATTTCGATATCTACAAATTAAAAATTTCTATATGCCTCTTATTGGGTCAGGTTTAGCACTTCGTCAGATGTCTAAATTTGAACATATTTGTATAAGTGACCCACATGTTAAAGGTTTAATTTCATATGTGTACCAAACCCTTATTACTAACCCCAATGAGGTACTTCCATCATATTCTGTTAAATGGGCACAGGATTTGGGTTGAATATTTAACAACAATGACTGGTCCAACATTTGGTTAGCTACTAAATCATCATCTCCCAACTGTTATGCTTTGGAAACTAACTTTAAAGTTCTGGCACGATGGTACCTAGTACCAGCAAGGATTGCAAAATGTTCTCCATCTTACCCTAATCATTGTTTTAGAGGTTGCTCCTCTCCTGGTACTAATTTTCATATATGGTGGGATTGTCCGGTGGCGCAAGAATTTTGGAATAACATATTTGCAATGGCCTCTAAAGCTTTAGATATCTATATTGCCCCAGACCCAGCTATTGCACTTTTAAATCTCAAACCAGATTCACTCACATGGACACAATTCAAACTACTTGTTTATATTAATACGGCAGCTAAACAAACCATAGCTAAGGCATGGAAAACCGAGAATTTAATTGTGGCGAAAGCCAAACACAGACTGAACAAAGCTCTCATTTTCGATAAAATGACAGCTATTGAAAACAATAATATTAGTAAATTTCACATGATTTGGCAACCATGGGTTAAACATTTCTTTCCTTCTGATTTTGACCAGTCATTGCTGTTCCCACAATAAAATCCTTGTGTATAGCTGTTGTGCTATTGATTTATGTCACGTACCAGGTCACTACCTCAAGAGTTTTCATCTCATCCCTTTTCTTCTCTCTTTTCCTCCTTTTCTATCCCTCTTCTTCTTTTGTTTATTTTTTTATTTTATTTATGTTTTATATTTCAAAACTTGGTTTATTTCTCATCAACATAGAGAATCGATCTCTCTTTTAGAGGGTCTATTCTTCAAAACTTTCTTTAAATACTGGTTGTGCTGAGCTAAAGTTAACCAGGAAAAGAGTTTTACTTTTTAATTATATCTGCCCCCACCTGTTCACAGCTTGAACCCATTTGGGGTGGACAGGTGGTCTGGAGGCATATTTCATTAATTCTCTCATATAGTTTGTTCCTAATTTAGTTCAGTACTTATAATATTATAGTATATAATCTCTGTGTTACTTATACTTTCACTTATAACATACCTAATCTATGTGATCAATACCTGATTATAACTATATTGTTAATTTACGATACTCATGATATGATGCTCGTTATGATCTGTAAACTTCCCTTTTTTTTTCTCTTGAAATTCAATAAAAAGATTTAACAAGGAAAAGGGGGTTAAACACCCTGGAAATATTTAGGTTTGTGAACTAACCACTTTTAAGAGGAAATTATAATTAGTTAAAATAACAAATACAGCTAAAACAAGACATCAGTGACTATACCTTATAATGTAATTCTGTTGTCTTGCTGTCTTTATTAAAATCATTTTTTTATCTTATTGCCTTATCTTATTTTTATCTTATTGCCTATAATGCCAAATTTCTATGAGATAAATGGTCAGTCATAGAGGAACAAATACCTGAATCCATAGTAACGACACCAAAGAGAGCCTGTGCCATCCACAGCACCATAAAGCTGGTAGGCTGGTACATTGTACCTTTTAGTAGTATAAGATACAGTTACTTCTTGCTATTTATAAGAATATCTGGTATGTTAGTGACCTCACACCAGGAAGGGTAAGGAAATATCCAATCTCTACAATCAGCAAACATTACTCTTTTTTTCCTTCTTAATTTTAGACTATGAGGAAGGAATCTTCTGAAAGGTATTTTTCTTTTCAACCAAGGAATTGCTAGACAAGCCTGTCTACTCAGGTTATTACATAACAAAATGCAAATAACCTGTTCCTTTTACCTAAATATAGAGACTTAATAAAGATTTGAAAATTGCATTATGTCAGCAATTTTATTTTTTAGAATATTTTTTTTTAATTCCACCTCAAACACATCTAATATCAAAGCAGCCATATAAAAAAAAAAAAATAATAATAATAATTCTTAATAATGTTACCTTCACATGTTTATTGCACTGCAACAATCTAAGCCCTTGTACACACGGTTGGACATTCCGACAATAAAATCCGTCGGATTTTGTCCGACGGATTTTGTCCGAACTTGTGTTGCATACACGCAACAGTTGTCGGAAAATCAGATCGTTCAGAACGTGATGACGTTATTTCGTTGCGACGGGACTACGTTCAGCCTAGTAGCCAATAGCTTTGGTCTAGGAAATTGATCTGAGCATGCGTGGCACTTTGTCCGATCGGAATTCTCTGCACACAATTGGACAAAGTCCGATTGGATCATGTTGTCGAAGCTCTAAAACTTTGTCCATCGGATATTCCGACGTAAACAGTCCGATGGAGCCCACACACAGTCGGATTATATATATATATATTATGATCGGACATTTTCCGTCGGAACATCCGACCGTGTGTACAAGGGCTTAAAAATACAATAATATTAGCTCATACGTTGACCAAGTTCGATTCATGTTATACAGATTAGTAATAGTATGTTGCTATTTGTATGCAAAAAAGAAAATAAGAAGTAAATAAAAAGCGTTGGTCATCGTGACCAATCAAAATTCTTACTTAAAATGACACTAAATGATTATTCTCTAAATGTAATCAATACACATCTACTATTATTGGGACATTAAGAACAACCATAGCTACCCTCAGGAAGGGAAGTCGGGGAACAAGAAGTCATATCACAGCAGTAAAAAAAAAAAAAAGAAAAGGAATTTGGAGGTTTGAAAACGAAACAAAAAGAAAAAAACAGAGTTTGGTGTCACTTTAATTATTTCACAAAATGAAAGGTGAAACCTTTCTATTTCTTTCTTTTTATACAGTTTTAACGTATCAGTCCTATTGTGTGTATCACATTATATCACTAAAATATGTGCTCTCTCTCTTTATATATATATATATATATATATATATATATATATATATACAGGGGCGGACTGACAACTCATGGGGCCCCCGGACAATCAAATTATGGGGCCACACAGTATATCATCACACAGTATACACATACATGTACACACAGTATACACAGACATGTTTCTATTAGCTGAGAACGTACTGGAGAGATGGGGCAGCTATAATCTCAGGATTTTTAAACCAAAAGGATGTCGGTAAGGGATATTTCAGAGACAGATGTAAAAAAAACACAGATTTTTACATACTGTCCCTGGTTTTACTGAGGCTAGCAATCCTGATGGGGCCCCCTAGTGGCCCAGGGCCCTCGGGCGGTGCCCGAGTGGCCAAATGTTCAGTCCGCACCTATATATATATATATATATATATACAGTAATAAGTAGATAGATAGATAGATAGATAGATAGATAGATAGATAGATAGATATGTTTGAGAGCCAATACCTGACTCTATTGCTCACTGCACAGAGATCCTGTATAAATATATATTGATCAGTTGGATTGGTTGGATATGCTGTACAAGTTACAATAAACTACAATCTGTACTTGATCGAATTGGTATAGAAATGATTTCACTTAATAATTAATCTTTTGCTGTGACAATCAAAATTGGGCAACATTTTCGCTATTCGGAGATACGGATGTATCCAAATGTATCCAAATCTTCAAATATATATAAAATAGGTAGATAGATAGATAAATAGATACAGAATTGGAAAGACTTGGGGTGGGACTTTTCATGTGCCTCAGTGGAGTATAAACAATAATTTGGGGGCTATTTACGAAAGGCAAATCCACTTTGCACTACAAGTACACTGCAAGTGCACTTGGAAGTGCAGTCGCTGTAAATCTGAGGGGTAGATCTGAAATGAGGGGAAGCTCTGCTGATCTTATCATCCAATCATGTGCAAGCTAAAATGCTGTTTTTTTATTTTCCTTTTCCCCCTTGGATTTACAGTGACTTTACTTCCAAGTGCACTTGCAGTGCAAAGTGGATTTGCCTTACGTAAATAACCCCCAATGATTTAAAAATATATAAATACTGTATTTATCGGCGTATAACATGCACTTTTTTCCCCTTAAAATCTGGAAAATCGTGGGTGCGTGTTATACGCCGATCCCCCGCCATTTCTAAGCTGAAAACCGCAGAGAACAGCCGATTGCAGCCGAAAGTAGCCGAGAATGGCCGAAAATAGCCAAAAGCCGCCGAGAGCTACCGAGCGCCGTCAAGATACACAGGACATCCGCTCTGTATCTTGGCTGCGCCATTTTTAAACGGCAAGCCGGCAAAGACGCTGACAAGGCTGCAAATGACTGACAAGGCTGCATTAATGGGCATTTAAATGTAAGTTTCTTTCCTTAACCACTTGAGATCCGCGCTATAGCCAAATGACGGCTACAGCGCAGATCTCCTTTTCCGGGACGACATCAATAGACGTCGTCCCGTGTACGAGCGGCCTGCGCGCTCCCTGAGGGGCGCGAGCGGCGCGCTCTGTGATCGGCGAGTCCATGAGACTCGCCTGATCACCGATCCGTGCAAGGGGTCGATCCCGACCCCTTATCACGTGATCAGCTGTCAGCCAATGACAGCTGATCATGTGATATAACGGAGCCGGTAATCGGCTATTATTCCTCCTCGCGCTAACAGCCGATCACGGGCGGCCGTGATCGGGACATCAGTCCCGATCACGGCCAGCCCTGCTAATGCCTACCTGCCCCCTGCCAGTGCCCACCTGCCCCCTGCAGTGCCACATGTACGAAAAGTAAGTGCCACCCGTCAGTGCCACCCAGCAGTGCCCACAGTGCCACCCAGCAGTGCCACCCACAGTGCCACCCAGCAGTGCCCACAATCTGCCTCAAAGGTGCTGCACCCCAGTGTCACATATCCGTGCCCATCAGTGTCATCTACCAGTGCCCAGCAGTGCCACCCATCAGTGCCCAGCAGTGCCACCTATCAGTGCCCATCAGTCCCATCTATCAGTGGTACCTATCAGTGCCCATCCGTGCCACCCATCCATGCCATCTTATCTGTGCCCATCTTTGCCCATCAGTGCCGCCTTATCTGTGCCCATCGGTGTCGCCTTATCTGTGCCTATTAGTGCCGCCTTAACTATGCCTATCAGTGCCCACCAGTGCAGCCTATCAGTGCCCACCAATGCAGCCCATCAGTGCCCACCAATGCAGCCCATCAGTGCCCACCAGTGCAGCCTATCAGTGCCGCCTAATCAGCGCACTTCAATGAAGGAGAAAAATGACCCGTTTGCAAAATTTTATAACAAACTATTAAAACATGATTTTTTATTTTTTTTTTGCATCTTTTTTTGTTTGTTTAGCAAAAAATAAAACTCTGAGCTGTAACTAAATACCACCAAAAGAAAGCTCTATTTGTGGGAAAAAAATGATAAAAATTTCATTTGGGTACAGTGTTGTATGCCCGCGCAATTGTCATTCAAAGTACATCAGCGCTGAAAGCTGAAAATTGGTCTGGGACTGAGGGGGGTGTAAGTGCCCAGTAAGCAAGTGGTTAAACTTCTCTCCTAAAAGTTTTTTTCTTTTAAATTCCCTCCTAAACTTGGGGTGCGTGTTATACGCTGACGCGTGTTATACGCCAGTAAATACGGTACTTTATTTACATCCTTGGAATTTATTTACATCCAGTGCAGCCTATCAGTGCCCACCAGTGCAGCCTAACAGTGCCGCCTCATCAGCGCACTTCAATGAAGGAGAAAAATGACCTGTTTGCAAAATTTTATAACAAACTATTAAACATGATTTTTTTTTTTTTTGTTAAAAAGAACATCATTATGTTATATTAATATTGGTATTCTAGACCAACAGGTAATTATATAACACCCTACAACGGTGTAGGAGTTTTCTATATTTTTTACATATGTAACTTTAATATTTTACTAAATATTATTCTATTTTATGATATAGCTAATTTTGTAATTTTGTATCTCTAGGATACCTTTAATATTTACATGCTGTTTGTGCTGTTCTAAAAGGCCCTGACAAAGTGGGGTTCCCGTGAAACGCATAGGCCACACTCCCAATACTCCCAGGATTCGCACAACCTGGGTCAACCAATAGTAAATTTTATCTTCATTCAGTTTGTAATGTTTTAATTATTCCCATCCAAGGATGTAAATAAAGTATTTGTATTTAAAATAAAAACAAAAAACATTGTGCTATAAATTATTGTTCATACTCCACTGAGGCACATGCAAAGTCCTACCCCAAGTATTTCCATTTTTTTTGTAATATTTTAGCGCCAATACCTGACCCTATTGCTCACTGCACAGAATTCCTGTATAATATATATATATATATATATATATATATATATATATATATATATATATATATATATCAGTTACCGTATTTTTCGGACTATAAGGCGCACCGGATTATAAGGCGCACTAGCAACGACCGGCTGATAAAATGGATATTTCCATATATAAGGCGCATCGGACTATAAGGCGCACCGCATTATAAGGCGCACTAGCAACGACCGGCTGATAAAATGGATATTTCCATATATATAAGGCGCATCGGACTATAAGGCGCACGGTCGATTTTGTGAGAAAATTTAGGCTTTTACGTGCGCCTTATAGTCCGAAGGTTAACGTCAAGAGACCGGGTGGCTTTTTCCACGAATCTCCAGCGATGTCAACAGGTCATATATAAGGCGCACCGGATTATAAGGCGCACGGTCGTTTTTGGGAGAAAATTTAGGCTTTTACGTGCGCCTTATAGTCCGAAAAATACGGTATGTTGTACAAGTTACAATACCCTATGATCTGTATTTGACCGAATTGGTATAGAAATTATTTCACTTAATAATTAATCTTTTGCTGTGACATTGTACATCACGCTACTAGACGTGCGCTATTCATTTCGTTATGAATCAAAATTCGGACAAACTTTGCATAGTAATGAATTCCAAGGAAAATATAAATGATAACAAGAATAACTAATTCATTTGTATTCATTTGTTTCATTTGGGTAACATGATGCATTAGTCTGGGCCTTTTGTTAATATTTGGAGCAGCCGAAAAAAACGCAACAAACCAAATGATCCCAATTGATTCAGATCCATTCATTTTTATTCTGGTGGGTGTACTGTGAACATTCTAATATATTTTTTTTGTTTGTATTAGGGTTGAGCTTAAGAGAAATTTTTACCCCCTTCCTGCCCAGGCCATTTTTCAGCTTTCAGTGCTGTCACAATTTGAATGACAATTGCGCGGTCATGCTACACTGTAACCATGTGAAATTTTTATCATTTTCTTTACACAAATAGAGCTTTCTTTTGATGGAAGCTTCCAGAACTCTGCCAAAAAAGACAATTGTACGACACTTGTTTCCTATTCCTATTTCTGCCCTCAAATATCTGTGTGCTAAAAGTATTCCTTTTTTACATTCTCATAGGGGAGAGAAGACTTGGCACGTCTGAAGACACCAAGGACCCCACACTTCACAAAGAAGGTGAAAGACCAACACCAAAAGCAGAGGAGGGGGAGGAAGGAGAGGTTGTTGAAATTGACGAAATTGGCACCACAACAGGTGAGTGTCTAAGACCACAGCTTCAGGTAAGGTAATCGATGTATGCTGGCATATACGGTATACGGTGTGTTTTTTGGTTTATTTTTAGGTGATGTGGATGTTGTGGAAGAAGAATTGCATTTTACAAGTGAAAGTGCCCAGATCCTCATCGGGGAGATAATGGGGTGCAATCACGATTTAGAAAATCTAAAGAAAAACATCAATGATGTTCAACAAAAAATTAAGAACATCATTGATGTTTTAGGGAGAATCTGAAACACCCAAAACTAGCTAGCATCAATTTTATATTTGAAAAAACAGTTTTACATTTTGACAAAAGCCAAATTTGGAAGATGCACACAGTGTGTCAACATGTGCTATCTCCCATCATGTGGGATCAATGTACTCTGTATGTTATGCTTTGATACATGCCAGTTACCAAAAATAATGTTATATACACCAAATATGTTGGTTTGTTGTAAAACCTTTTTATAAACGCACATGTGAATGTGCTTTGAGTAAAAAGTTTAATTATCAACAATGTGTGGCTTCCCTTTTCAATGTGCAAAAACAGTATTTGTAGTAAAGTTGTTGTTTTCTGTGGCAATGGGTGTTATTTACTAAAAGAAAATCCACTTTGTACTGTTGCAGTGCAGTTTCATGTGTACTTTTGCAGTGCACTTGTAGTACATAGTGAATTTGCCTTTAGTAAATAACACCCTCAGTGCTATACAATTTTCCCCAATCATGCCATTTTCATGACTCTACACATTTCTGTCATGGTGCTGAAAATTAGGAATATGTTTGTCAGTAATGCACTACCTACATTACCAAAAACAAGGTGTGTGTGTGTGTGTAGCAGACCAACAACATAATAATATTATGTGAAGAAGAAGAGACTGTAACCTCATCTCATACAGAAATTTGTTTTGCACTGTTGAAGAAAAGGCCCAAAAAATAAACCAAAAAAAAAGCTAGGAGACACCTAAAACAAACCCAAGCAGTAAATGAAAACACATATTATTGCAGTTTGAAAGAGAAATGTAATTAAAAAATGCCTCTCAGACATTGTCTGGCATATCAATGGCCCCCCTGCCCACAAAGTACACCGTGTATCTGTTTCTGACCTCACGGGCGCTTTGGGGGGGCAAGCCAGACCGACCAGCTTTAAGTGCCGTCAGGTTGGCAAGTTCAGGAAAGTCTGTCTGAGGCCCAACTGAGGCCACATAATTTGGAGAGTACTTTTTTTAAAAATTGTGCAGAATGCAGCAGGAAAGCACTATATGGTTCAGTGTATATTTCGCCATGTGGATGGGTGTCAAAAACCGGCTGGCAATTATCCCGAAAGCGTTCTCCACCACTCTTCTCTGGGTGAGGGTCCTCATCGGGAATGGCCGCATAAGAGTGTCCCCTAGCGCAAACGCTTCATCCTCGATGAAGACAAAGGGGAGTCCTTCTACATTCTCCTCTGGAGGTGGCAAGCCCAAACTGCCACTCTGGAGACGCCAGTAGAACTCCGTCTGCGCAATCACTCCACCATCTGACATCCGGCCATTTATCCCCACGTCCACATACAGGAACTCGTAGGTAGCTGACACCACCGCCAACATCACGATACTATTATACCCCTTGTAATTATAATAGTAGGACCCTGAGTTGGGGGGTGGGACGATGCAGACATGTTTCCCATCAATTGCACCTCCACAACTGGGAAAGTCCCAATAGGTGGCAAAGTGGGAGGCCACAGTCTGCCATTCCTGTGACATTGAAGGAAACTGTGGAATCAAACAAGAAAGAAAAATAGAAATTTTGCACATCAACATTGCAAGAAGATTAGGCACAAACATTTTTGCCCACGATATCTGTATAACATTTTTGGATATGAGTATTTGAAGCCAAATGTATAAAGTCCCCTTATCAGATTCCTCTGATGGCCCATTGCAAAAAAATAGGGGGGGGGGGGATGTTTTGGAAAGGTAACCCTCTCCACTTCATTGAGAGCTGAATGCATAAATAATGTTAGTTAGGTTGAATAAATACACCAGGCCAACCTGAGTGAGTGTCTACAATTGTCCCTATCCCTGTACATTGCACACTCACATCGGTCCCTACCCTCAAGGAGCCCACAATCCAAGGTCCCCATTCATATACTAGGGCCAAACATGGACAGAAGCCAATTAACTTTCCTGCATGTCTTTGGAGTGTGGGAGGAAACTGGAGTGCCCAGAGGAATCCCATGCAGGCACAGGGAGAACATGCAAACTGCAGGCAGGTAGTGTCATGGTTGGGATTCAAACCAGCAACCCTTGTTACTGCTAGGTGAGAGTGCTAACCATTACCCCACTGTGCCGTCTAATGTGTGTTACTTTGGCCAGCCCCTCTTTACTTACACTATTGGCAGCCCGCTGGACAGGTAAGAAGTGTCATAATCAAAAAAAAAAAAAAAACAATGAACAAATGGAAGCACATTTTTACATTCTGCTAATACCTATCAAGATAATAATAGGATAAAAAAAAACTTAAAACAGTAGCAGTTGAAAGTATTGAGGCAGGCCCTTGCACGATATGCTTCGGTGAATTCATCCATAAATCTGACCACAAAAAAGGTAGGTGTAGTGTGTATTGGGTTTGGCAAAGTCAGCAGATAGAGGATTGGTATCAGCTGACTTAGCAGTTGGGAGAGGGGGGTTCCTAATGAGTTTGGCCCACCAAAAAAAAAGCCTCTGGCACTCTGCATGAATTTAAGGACACACATAACATTTTTACACATTTTAGGGGGTGTTTAGGGGAAAGCACTACTATTAAGCAGACAAAATACATTGCTAAGTGACTAGGTTAGAGATGTTTATGGGCCCAGAAGAGCATGATGGGGAGGTTAGTGAAGGCAAATATGCATGAAGAACAAAAAAAGAAGTTTAAAAGCTTCCAGCATGCATGAGGACAAAGGGGCACAGCATATTACAGCACATTCCAATCATGATAATTAGGGAACGATGAAAGAAATACAATACGTTAGCAAACATTAAATACATAGAATATGATGTTAAAGAAGAAATCTTACCTTAATATAGTCCTTCTGCAGGACCTGAATGATGGCAGAACAGGTCTCTGGAATAATGATCACCAGAGACTGGGGGAGATGCCTGTAGAGAACTTGAGGCCCTGAAGGCTTCTTCCTGTCACCAAGTACCACAACGTGGCAACTAGCCTCTGCTCCGGAGTGATGGCTTGCCGCATGCAGGTATCCTGCCTGCTGATATAAGGGGTCAGCAAAGCCAACAGATGGTGAAAAACGGGGTCCCTCATCCTGAGATAATTCCTGAAATCATCAGGATTGTTCTCCCGGATCTCATGAAGCAAAGGCATGTGTGAGAATTGGTCACGATGGAGCAACCAATTCTTGCTCCATGAACTCCTCCTCGCCCTGTTCATGGACTGAGTTTGTGTCAAAGCTAAAAGCCCAACACCAAGCCCCTGCACAGCACAAACTCTACGCCCAGTACATACACGCAACATGGCTTCAAAACGGTCGGCTGGTCAGAACGGAATAACAAAAAGCATGATAAACAGCAAGGCCTGGAAGAACGAACTAATAACCAGAAACGGGCGGACAACAAGCACTGAAAATCAAAGCGTACTATATAAATATAGGCCGCAATGACAAACAAATGCGAACTGACTACACGCACTGATAAGCAGATACGCACCGACAAGCACAAACTGTAGAGCATCTACATAGAGTATGATCTGAACAAGTCTGAAAAGCATGAATCGTCTCTAACCAAACTTCTATTAACACGCGATAAACACAAGATCAGCAGAAGGAGCCCAAAGGGTGCCGCACGTGGTGCTGAACTTCCCTTTTATAGTCCCGCCATATGCGTTGTACGTCGTTCTTGATGATTGGAAATTCCGATAACTTTGTGCGACTGTGTATATGCAACACAAGTTTGGGACAAAATCCATCGGAAAAAATCTGACCGATTTGGTGGTCGGAATGTCCAACGGTGTGTACAAGGCATAAGATGAATGCGTGGTTCCCTCTGCCTGGTCTATGTCTGGATAATTAAAATCCCCTATTATGATAATAATTAAGGATGAACCGAACACCCCCCTGTCCGGTTTGCACCAGAACCTGCAAACAGACCTAAACTTCGTGTGAACGTTAGAACCCTATTAAAGTCTATGGGACTCGAACGTTCAAAATATAAAGTGCTAATTTTTAAGGCTAATATGCAAGTTACTGTCCTAAAAAGTGTTTTGGGGACCTGGGTCCTGCCCCAGGGGACATGGATCAATGCAAAAATTTTTTTTAAAAACTGCAGTTTTTTCAGGAGCAATGATTTCCACTTACAGACCGGACCATTTTGCTGGTCAAAGACCAGACCACTTTTTGCGATTCAGCACTGTGTCGCTTTAACTGACAATCACGCGGTCATGCGACATGGCTCCCAAACAAAATTGACGTCCTTTTTTTCCCACAAATAGAGCTTTCTTTTGGTGGTATTGGATCACCTCTGCGGTTTTTATTTTTTGCGCTATAAACAAAAATAGAGCGACAATTTTGAAAAAAACACATTATTTTTTACTTTGTTATAATAAATATCCCCAAAAATATATAAAAAAACATTTTTTTCCCTCAGTTTAGGCCGATACGTAGTCTTCTACATATTTTTGGTAAAAAAAAATCACAATAAGCGATTATTGATTGGTTTGCGCAAAAGTTATAGCGTTTACAAAATAAGGGATAGTTTTATGGCATTTTTATTAATATTTTTTTTTTACTAGTAATGGCGGCGATCCGCGATTTTTATAGTGACTGCGACATTATGGCGGACACATCGGACATTTTTGACACATTTTTGGGACCATTGTCATTTATACCGCAATCACTGCTATATAAATGCAGTGATTCCTGTGTAAATGACACTGGCAGTGAAGGGGTTAACCAGTGGGTGGCAGTGTAGGAGTTAAGTGTTCCTAGGGGTGTGTTACTAACTGTTGGGGGCTGGGCTTTAATTTAGTGAACAATGAACTCTGCTCCAATCACATGGAGCAGAGGTCAGTGTCACTAGTTGCTAGGCAGAATGGAGAAATGCTGTTTACAATGGCATTTCTTCATTCGGCCACTCCGTGAGACAATCGCAGGTATGCCCGCGGCGATCGAGTCCACGGGTCCCGCGACTGGACTCAAGGGGGTCCTGACCAGCGCGGGAGCGCGCCGCCGGCGGCACGATCCCGACGGCAGGGCGGCCAATTTAAAGGGCGGTACAGGTACGCCCATTTGCCTGCCCGTGCCATTCTGCAGACGTACATCGGCGTGCGCTGGTCGGCAACTGGTTAATAATGATTAAAGTGAAACAATAAAAGTGTAATATTCCTTTAAATTTCATACCTGGGGGGTGTCTATAGTATGCCTGTGAAGGGGCACATGCTTTCCGTGCTTAGAACTGTCCCTGCACAAAGTTTAATTTCGTGAGGAAAAAAAGTCTTTTAAAATCACTTTGAATTGTCAGCTCCCGTAATACAGAGAACACTCAATGAGCTGACAATTCATTCATTGATAAAAAAAAAGAAAAAGCGTGGGGTTCCCCTAAATTCAATTACCAGGCCCTTCAGGTCTGGTATGGATATTAAGGGGAACCCCTGCGTCAAATAAAAAAAAAATTGACGTGAGGGTCCCCCTAAAAATCAATACCGGACCCTTTATCCAAGCACGCAACCTGGCAGGCCGCAGGAAAAGAGGGGGGACGAGAGAGCGCCCCCTCCTGAACCATACCAGGCCACATGCCCTCAACATTGAGAGGATGCTTTGGGGGTCTGTGACCCCTCAAAGCACCATGTCCCCATGTTGATGGGGACAAGGGCCTCATCCCCACAACCCTGGCCGGTGGTTGTGGGGGTCTGTGGGCAGGGGGCTTATCAGAATCTGGAAGCCCCCTTTAACAAGGGGACCCCCAGATCTCGCCCCCCCCTGTATGAAATGGTAAGGTGGTACAAAAGTACCCCTACCATTTCACAAAGAAGGTGTAAATAATGGTTAAATAAGACAAACACACTTTTGAAAAATTCCTTTATTAAAAAAAAAAAAAGATTCCAGTGGTGGTAATCCACTCTTGCTTTCCAGTGATGGATGATCATCTCTCCGGGGTCCAGTGATGGCTGATCTGATCCAGCGAAGGGTGATTTTCAGTCCAGCGCAGTGCATCCATGCATCCGTCTTCTGTCTCCACTGAGGAGATACTGCAGGGATCCCAGCGCTGACGTTTCTTATATTAGGAGGGCGGGGCCACCCGTCATCTGACCCGCCCCCTCTGACGCTGGTGAGGGAAGCCAGGGGTTCCCCAATGACGTATGGGTGACCCTGCCCCCTCTTATGTAACGCAGGTTTCCGTTACATCAGAGGGGGGCAGGGTCACCCATACGTCATTGATAAACCCCTGGCTTCCCTCACTAGCATCACAGGGGCAGGGTCAGGTGACGGGTGGCCCCGCCCTCCTAATATAAGAAACGTCAGTGCTGGGATCCCTGCAGTGTCTCCTCAGTGGAGACAGAAGATGGATGGATTTGACTGCGCTGGACTGAAAATCACCCATCGCTGGATCAGATCAGCCATCGCTGGACCCCGGAGAGATGATCATCCATCACTGGAAAGCAAGAGTGGATTACCACCGCTGGAATCTTTTTTTTATTTTTTTTATTTTTAATAAAGGAATTTTTCAAAAGTGTGTTTTGTCTTATTTAACCATTTTTTACACTTTCTTTGTGAAATGGTAGGGGTACTTTTGTACCCCCTTACCATTTCAAACAGGGGGGGGGGGTGGGATCCGAGGGTCCCCTTGTTAAAGGAGGCTTCCAGATTCTGATAAGCCCCCCGCCCACAGACCCCCACAACCACCGGCCAGGGTTGTGGGGATGAGGCCCTTGTCCCCATCAACATGGGGACATGGTGCTTTGAGAGGTCACAGACCCCCAAAGCATCCTCCCAATGTTGAGGGCATGTGGCCTGGTACAGTTCAGGAGGGGGGCGCTCTCTCGTCCCCTCCTCTTTTCCTGCGGCCTGCCAGGTTGCGTGCTCGGATAAAGGGTCTGGTATGGATTTTAGGGGGACTGCCACGTCAATTTATTTTTTATTTGATGCGGGGTTCCCCTTAATATCCATAACAGACCTTAAGGGCCTGGTAATTCAATTTAGGGGAACCCCACGCTTTTTTTTATCAATGAATGAATTGTCGGCTCCGTAATACAGAAAAATATTGTATTACGGGAACCGACAATTCAACGTGATTTTAAAAGACCTTTTTTCCTTGCAAAATGACACTTTGTGCAGGGACAGTTCTAAGCACGGGAAACATGTGCCCCTTCACAGGCATACTATAGACACCCCCCAGGTACGAAATTGAATGGAATATTACACTTTTATTGTTTCACTTTAATCATTATTAAAATCACTGCTCCTGAAAAAACGTCTCTGTTTTTAAAACTTTTTTTACATTGATCCATGTCCCCTGGGGCAGGACCCAGGTCCCCAAACACTTTTTAGGACAGTAACTTGCATATTAGCCTTTAAAATTAGCACTTTAGATTTCTCCCATAGACTTGTACAGGGTGTTCCGGCTTTTCGAATTTGCCGCAAACAGCCCAAATTGTTCACTGTTCGATGAACAGGTGAACAGGCAATGTTCAAGTCGAACATGAGTTCGACTCAAACTCAAAGCTCATCCCTAATAATAATACATAGCTTGATGGATTTTGTCTTTTTTCAACCTCACCTACTATGACTATGACATCTTTAGAAGAGGCTTCCTTCTGAGATGACAGCCATGCAGATAACACTTCCCATCCTTGCTGCTAATCCAAATTGTGATAGGCGATCTCTCTCCCCTTCCTCCCACAGGTAAGGGGGCCTATATGTTAGGGCTGGCTTAGCCCTTCCTTCTCTGGGCTGACTGCTCAGCTGTCGGTTAATTGCCAGCTCCCATCTCTCTTCACAGTTACCCAGCTGTTCCTGATCCTGCTCGTCTGACCTGCCTACTTAAAGCTGTCCAGCTCACTTCATCTCTGCCTTCACCTTGGTCACATCACAAGAAACCATCTCCTGCATTCCTGTTTAAAGACTGACTTGCTGACATCCCTTCTGGCTCCTTATTCTGCTTGCTGTTCCTCTAATTGGATCCATGACTTCTGGTCTGGCTGATTACCCGATCTGGTTATTGAACTTGGGCCTGGCTGACTACTCGATCCGGTTACTGGACTCTGGCTATGCTTTGACTACGCTTACTCTATTTATCTTTTTATTTTTTATTAATAAACAAGTGTGATTTAATTGTACTTCTGTCTCAGTCTGGTTCATAGTTTCTGACAGTAGGCGAAGGCCATGAATTCAGAAGATACAGTCAATCCACTTGTTGATAATATTTTTTCAGATTGGATGAGCAAGATCACTGCATGGATCAGTTTGCCATAGCGTTACAAACACTCCTGAGTCGCATTGGCTCACCTGGAATCCCCCACTGTGGCTGCTCTGGTACAACCTGAATTGCAGGCCGTCCCTGCTGCTGCGCTAGTCTCTGTGCAGGCACCTGCCTCAAGTATTACCTCTATAAAAGTTATGTCTGATTCTGCTCCACTTCCCCAGCGATTTGGAGGCGGTCAAGTTCAATGCAGAGGGTTTCTCAACCAGGTTGAGATTTACTTTGAGATGCTGCCCCAGGCGTTTCCCACAGACAGAAGCAAAGTAGGTTTTGTGATATCTTTGCTTTCTGAGAGAGCCTTGGTCTGGGCAAACCCTCTATGGGTGATGCAAAAACCTGTTGTCTTAAGTTACCCTGACTTTGTGGCCTCCTTTAAAAGGGTATTTGACGTTCCAGCATGCTCTGCTTCTGCTGCCAAGTGCCTCATGTCCATCAAACAGAGTATGAGAACTGTTGCCAACTACCCCATTGAATTCCATACTATGTCAGCAGAGGTTGCTTGGAACAATGAAGCCCTCGTGGTCTCTTGGGTTCCATCAAGGATGAGATAGCAGCCCGACATATACCCACTGAGTTGGAGAACTTGTATCTTGTTTGCCATCCTCATTGACTCCAGACTCAGAGAAAGACACTCTCTTAAGAAGCACTTGCAGAGAGTGCGCATGCGCGGGACTTCCGGTCGGACGCCTTGATCGGGAGCTCCGCACCGCTCCGGCCCTTCGGCGCTCACATCAGCCTCCCCAGCCAGCGGGAACCTCCGCCGCCACCACTACCGAGCTCCGGAAGACGCCAGGCGTTCGTCCATATGCCCAAAGGCCGGGCAAAATCGATCGCCAGCCGCCAGCTACATTACGGCCTAGCCGCGCCTGAGTCTACCAAGATGGCGACCGCTCCTCTCTCAGGCGGAGACACGGACACCCAGGACAACATCACGGATCCCCCCCCTCCTCAGCTCTCCTCCGCTGACGTGAGTAACCACTAGGACCCCCTGACTTCTCCAGCATCCACTATATCCCTCATAAACAGATCGCTGGCAGGCTACTCCTATTCTACCCAAATCATCTCCCCAAACAGCCTGGCTGAGGCCCTGCAGGCCTCCCCACAGCCTATCCATCCACCTGATATGGCACAGCTTTTAAGCAGATTCTCTGAAATGCTGGCAGCAGGTCTGGCCCAGAATGCTGCTCAAATAACTTCCTCTATCAAAGCAGACCTGCAGAATCTTGGGGCCAGAATGGATGTCATAAAACAGGCAGTGGACGATACAGCAGCACGCACCAACCAGAACACTAAATGCATACAATCCCTGCAGGAGCAATTGGACTCTGCTCTCTCAAAAATAGATGATTTGGAAAACAGAAGCAGAAGGTATAACTTCCGCATCAGAGGAGTGCCTGAATCTGTCACGGACATCCAAGGTACCGTCAAGGCCTTCATTAAGGACATTATCCCGGACGTCCCGGACCACAAGCTTGAGCTGGATAGGGCCCATCAAGCTTTACAAGCCCCTCGCCAAGACGGTCTACCCCGAGACATAGTGATCAAGCCTCACTTCTACGGGATAAAAGAGGAAATCATGCTGCGGTCTCGCAATCGTGACAATCTCACCATCCAGGGCAATAAAATTCAAGTTTTCGCGGACATCTCTCCTGCCACGATACAAAAGAGAAGATCTCTCAGACCCCTTCTGGAGGTCCTCAATCAAAATTCGATCAAATACAGATGGGCCTTCCCATTTCGCCTGCAGTTCCAGTATAAAGAAAGACAGTACAGCTTCACCAACTTCCAAGACGGGGAAACCCTCCTCCTGCAACTCGGGCTCATCTCACAAGATTTACAACCCAACCAGTTGGAGAGCTGGACGAACGCGTCTAAAAGACCCCCCCGAACAGCCCGTTGGCCCCCCTGTGGGTGAAACAGAAGTCGAAGAGGCAACGTGATTCTGTACCTCCAAAGTGACTCCTAAGCCCTCAGGGCCTCTAGGCCCCTGACTTATCTTTTTTGAATCCTGATGATTCTCAGGAGGGGCCGACGGACTTTCCGGCTTCCCTCCGGTCCTTCTCAGGACCCTCTGGACTCAATTTTTTTCCCCCACAAAAATTATTTTTTTTTTCTACCCCCCCCCACTTATTTGTTTATGTGCCTCCTTATATTTTTGTGCAGTTCCGGTGCTCGATTGTTCTTTAGTTCTCTATGGTTTATGTTTTTTTTTTTGTTACTTCCCGCTGGCGTCCACTTCTTTCAGCATTCTAATAGAGGTGCTGGAGCCGGAGCGGGGCTATTTGCCGTGTGCCACTCTACCTGTTGCCCCCTCGTGGAGATCCTCTCCCTTGGGGTCACCAGGAATGCAGTCTGATTTTAGACTGCCCTTAGTCCGAGTCCTCATGGTTCAGGGGACTCGGGGTAGGCTCTGCCAAACCAGACCTGCCATAGAAGGTTCCGAGCTTTCCCATTCTCGGGTCCTTCCCCTTCCCCCCCTCTCCCTTCCCTCCCCTACCTATCCGTCTTCTTTCACCCTTTCTTTTTCTATTTCCCTCTACCTACAGGAGTCCTCGGGGAGTTCCCGCCCGTCCGACAATAGCATGTTCCAGCCCCTGTATCCTGACCATCGGAACAGCGAACAAGCCCTACAACCCAGGGTAAGATCGTTTCTCTCTATTCTGATCCCATACTCTGATAACCATGGCTGATCCACATATTAATAAGACGACGCTCAAGATAGCGTCTCATAATACACAAGGCCTAAACTCCCCGTCTAAAAGACGTAAAGCCCTCCACAGTTACTACAATAGGGGCCTTAATATTGTTATGCTCCAAGAAACCCATTTCCCCAAAAGCTATAACCCCACATTTTTACACCGAAATTACCCTACCTTTTTTTTAGCTAACGCTGATGACAAGACAAGGGGGGTCGCCATCCTATTTTCCAAACATACCCCATTTACCCACATTCAAACCATTAGAGCTAACGAAGGGAGATTTATCATGGTTAAAGGCCTTATTAACGATACCCTTTTCTCCTTTGTCTCCTATTATGCGCCCAACAAAAACCAAGCTCCTTTCTTTTCATCCATGCTGACTACCCTATCCTCCCACCTGGAGGGTAGGGTAATCCTGGGAGGTGACTCGAACATCGCGTTTGACCACCTCATGGACAAGACTTCCAATGGCAGAACCCACTTGAAACGTCCCCCCAAACAGAGTCTAAAAATCGCCAAACTTCTACATTCACTAGGGATGATTGACTCTTGGAGGGAGCTTCACCCTGACTCTAGGGATTACACCCACTTTTCAGCACCACACAGGACATTCTCCCGCATAGACCACATTTTTGTCCACACAGCAGATATTAACTGTTTATCCCAGGCTTGTATTAAAGAGGTATCGTGGTCTGATCATTCCATCATCTACATTAAGCTGGTGGGCTTTCTGGCTCCAGCGGGCCCCCCCCAATGGCGCCTTAATGAGTCCCTCCTCGCTAACCAAGTACACTGTACGAAGCTTGAGAAAGACTTAAAAGAGTTCTTTCAAACTAATGATACTCCTGAAGTCTCCCCGGGCACGTTGTGGGGGGCCCACAAAGCAGTCATGAGAGGCAAAATTATTCAGTTGACCTCCCAGCTCAAGAGGGAAAAAACCCTAGGCATAGTCAATCTGGAACGGGACTTCCAGGCCCTAAGTGCTGCTCACAAGAAAAGTCCCTCACCCACTTCCTTAGCCAAAATGGACACCGCCAGAATTGCTCTAAATATGGCCCTGACTTCCAGTGCTGAGAACCATCTAAAATGGACCAGTGGCAGATTCTACCTCCATTCTAACAAATTTGGCCCCCAGTTGGCTGCGAGGCTCTCCCCCCGGCACAGGATTCATGCACTCCCCAAAGTAAAGTCCCTTTCCGGAAAATTGACCCAAAATCCTAAACAGATACTTGAGGCCTTTAATGAGTTTTATTCTAATCTTTATTCTAACCCTGACCCCGCCAGCAATCAACAGATTGATGCCTTCCTGGACGGAATCGCACTCAATAGAATCTCAGACCCCCATAGGGATCTTATGGAATCCTCTATTTCAGAGGAGGAGGTCAGAGAAGTCATTAAAGGACTCAAACTCGGCTCGGCCCCTGGCCCTGACGGGTTCTCAACTAAATACTATAAAACGTTCATCGATGTTCTGGCTCCTTACCTGGCCCGCTTTTTTAACTCCCTCAACAATAAGTCACCTCTGGATCCGACGGCTAACCTGGCCTTTATATTGGTGATACCTAAACCTGATAAAGACCTAAGCCTGGTGAGCAATTATAGACCTATATCCCTAATTAATAATGACCTGAAAATAATGACTAAGATCCTTTCAAACAGACTGGGCTCTTTTATAGGCTCATATGTCCATAAGGACCAGGCAGGTTTCATACCAGGCAGACAGGGACCGGACCAGGTGAGGAGAGCTATTGACATCATTTCCATCCTCCAGTCTGGCTGGGATGGCGGCCCTCTCCAGGAAGGTTTTCTGCTGTCCATAGATCTACAAAAGGCCTTTGATACCGTTACCTGGCCCTACTTATTTCGCACACTGGAGCGGTGGGGCTTTGGCCACAAATTTATTAATACTCTTTCTGCCCTTTATTCCCAACCTAGTGCCCAGATCAAACTCCAAGGCCACCTATCAGACCCATTTCCTATTGCCAAGGGAACTAGGCAGGGATGCCCATTATCCCCCCTCTTATTCGCTATAGCTATAGAAACTCTAGCAATCTCTTTTAGGACACATCCAGATATCCACGGCGTGAAATGCGGCCCCTCTACACATAAATGCGCGTTATTCGCGGACGATGTCCTCCTCTTCATTACCTCGCCACTCATCTCCACTCCTAACATTCTACGGGTGCTTCACAAGTTTTTTGCAAGCCTCTGGTCTGCAAGTCAACATGTCTAAGTCAGTGGCTCTTAACGTCTCTGTCAACTCTTTCTCGGTTGCAAAACTCCAAACCCAGTTCCCCTTCTCGTGGAACCCTACGTCCATCCCGTATTTGGGAATTCACCTCACCTCAAACATAGGCCTACTTTACAAGCATAATTTCCCCCCTATGTTTAATAAATTGAAAGCGGACTTGGACCAATGGTCCCTCTACAAGCTCTCCTGGTTAGGTAGAGTTAATGCCATTAAGATGACATTACTACCCCGAATCCTTTATCTCTTTCGTTCGCTCCCTATTTCGGTTCCCAAATCTCACATCAACAGTCTGCACTCTTCGATAATCCGCTTTGTGTGGGGCGGTTCTTCCCATAGACTTTCCAAATCGGTTCTCTTTCGACCTAGACAGAAAGGAGGACTTGGATTACCTAATCTTTGGTGGTACTACCAAGCTGCTCAGATGAGCCAGATCTCCTGTATCTATTCTAAAGGTGGGAAACCGGATTGGGTTGACATGGAAAGACAAGCCATTCCCAACTTCACCATAGACTTCCTTATTTGGCGACCCCCCAAGTCCAGGCCTCCGATTATGTCCCCCACTTTGTCTCACTCAATGGCCCTCTGTGACTCAATCTACTCATCGAACTCCCTGACTTCCCAGTGGCGTCCCTTAGCCCACATCTTCAATAATCCCCAGTTTCCTCCTGGGCTAGACATCAAAGCGTTTCAATGGTGGCTCAACAAGGGTCTCATTAGAATAGGGAACTACTTCAACTCCAACGGCCCTCTCACGCTAGAACAGTGTAAATCGAAACTCGAGATGCCCCCTACTGAGAGATTGCGCTTTCACCAAATCTACCACTTCCTGAACTCACTTTCCTCCTGCACTTTAGGCCCTCTGACAGTCACCCCCTATGAACAATGGTGCACATCAGCCGTGGTTATGAGAGGGGGAATCTCCCTGATCTATGCAGCTCTAGCAGAACCACAGGAAAAGGCAGGATACATGCTGAAATGGGAGCGAGATCTTGATTTCGAATGGGACCTGGATACCTGGCATGGCAGCTTCATGAGAGGGTTCAAGGGGATTATCAATATCTCTTTGATGGAGGCCATCCTCAAGGTGATTTCCAGATGGTATCTGGTTCCGACGCGCTTAGCTTCAATTTTCCCCCAATCCTCCCCCCTTTGCTTCAGGGGATGTGGCCACTTAGGATCCCTTATACACACTTTCTGGGAATGCCCCAGAATCAGAGGATATTGGAATAATGTTTTCAGCCTTATTCGCAAAGTCACGGGGCTTGGGATTTCCCAGGACCCCAAGATTGCTCTTCTCAATCAGGATATTCCTCATGTGAAGAAATACTCCCGAATTTTAGTCCACTTCATCCTAACTGGAGCGAAATTGTCCATTGCCAGGGCCTGGAAATCACCTAAGGTATCCATCCACTCTACAAAACAAAAGATTACTTGGATCATGTTCCAAGAACGAACTTCCAGCGTTATTCTAGACAAAGTAGACCGGTTTAAAAGAATACTGGAACCCTGGGCCAGTCATATGGGGATTTCTCTCGGTTAAGGCCCGATCTCTTTTCTTCCCCTCTAGGTCCCCTCCTTGAGGGAGCCTTCCTCCGGAGGGGCCGGGTTCTCCCCGAGGCCTCTCCCCTCTCCCCCACTTTCCTCCTGAATGTCTTCTCTCTCCTCTTCTCTCTTCCTCCTTTTTCTCCCTTTTCCCGAACCCCTCCTCCCTATTATTCCTTTCTTCCTTATCTGACATTACCCTAGCTAACCGATGTGGCAAACGTGGACCCTGCTCGGAGAGGGCCCTTGATAATATAATTTGCCGTCTCATGGGATTGCTCCGTGTCCCCGACACAGCATGATCCCAGAAGGGGTGTTGGGGTTCCGGAGCAATTTTTGCTTTAATTTAACTGTTGTGCCTTGTTCAGTGTTCTCTTTGAGCAACCAAACGATACGGGCCAGGTGGCGGGTCTTGATCCGCTCACCCCCTGACTTACTATGCAAGTAGTAGAGCTTTTGTCAGATCTGCTGAGCCTCTGTTCTGTAGCCTTATGTTCTCGACTCCCCTGCGCGGGAGACCTATTGTCACATTTTTTTTGACTATGTTTCAATAAAGCTCTTTAAAAAAAAAAAAAAAAGAAGCACTTGCAGAAGCCTCCTGTATGTTTGCCTCCGAGCTTTGCAGTCCCACCCATGCCTCCTGGTACCGAGTCGGTTAGTGAAGATGAACCCATGCACTTGGGCTTCACGTGTCTCTCTGCGGATGAGAGAGCCTTTAGGAGGAGGGAGAGATTGTGCCTTTATTGTGAACGCCTGAACCTTGAGGTCCTGTCATGGATAGACCTTAGGTAGCGTTGTTTCGTCCCCAGTTATCCAGAAGGATAAGCCCCCAGTCACCCTTTCTTGGGCTGAGTCGTCCACCGAGATACAGGCTCTAATCGACTCTGGGGCTGCAGGCCTGTTCATTGATGCTGCCTTTGTTTGGATTCTGCTGCAGTTGTGTGACACTCCACTTGCCATTAAGGCTCTTGACGGGAGACCTCTACAGCCTGCCCATTTGACTCATAAAACAGTTCCATTGTCCATGGCCGTAGGGGCTCTTCACCATGAGATAATCCAATTCCAAGTTATTTCCTCACCCAGGTTTCCGCTGGTTAATGGTTATCCTTGGTTATAGAGGCATAACCCCTCTTTTGATTGGCTCCGTGCTGAGGTTCTCTCCTGGTCACCACAATGCAGTGAGACATGCTTCCTGAAGGTATCCAAGGTCTTGTGCACCTCTTCACTCTCCTCCCTGCCGGAGGAGTACTGCTATTTTAGCAATGTCTTTGACAAAGATCAAGCCGATAGTTTGCCTCTACACCGGTCTTATGATTGTGCTATTGACCTTCAACTTGTGGCCCGGTTAATCCTTTGTCGGTCTTGGAGGATAAGGCCATGGAGGAGCATGTTGCAGACACACTTTCTCAAGGTTTCATCTGCACATCTTTGTCTCCTGCTGGTGCTGGTTTCTTCTTTATGAATAAGAAGAGTGCTGAACTGAGACCTTGTATTGATTATAGGGGTCTCAATCGTGTCACGATTAACAATGCCTACCCGATTCCATTGATTACAGAATGATTTGACCACCTCAAGGGAGCAACGGTTTTCACAAAGCTTTTTTTAAGAGGGGCATACAATCTTGTGTGGATTAAGGAGGTCGACGAGTGGAAAACTGCTTTTAATACCAGAACAGGGCATTATGATTACCTGGTAATGCCTTTGTAACGCCCTGGCAGTTTTCAAGGAATTTATTACTGATGTCCTCCGAGATTTGTTGCAGATATGTGTAGTGGTTTATCTCAATGAAATCCTCATATTTTCCAAGTCCCTGGAGAGCCACCACACAGGTGTCTGTCATGTGCTTCCGAAACTAAGAGAGAACAATCTCTAAGTGTGCAAAATCTGAACAAAACTCTGGATAGCCGCACTCCGGATTGAATAAAAAATAAAGTGCACAGCAGTATGGAGACTCTCTGGGACAAAGCAGCGGTCACAAGGTTTCTCAGGAGGAGCATGGACCTGAGCAGGAAAAATATTGTCACCCAAAGGAGAAGTAAGACTGGTGCGAACTGTAGCCAGGATACGATCAGGAGGAATCACAGGAACTGAAACCAGAACCGACTCCAACTTGGAAGTGGAGGAAAATTGTCGTCAGCCCTTACATTCTTAGTACCGGGCAAGAATGAGACAATGTAATTAAAAATGTCTCCATTCTTTCAGGGCTATAATGATCGCCAACAGCTCTCTGTCATCAATCTAGTAATTGCACTCAGCAGGTGACAATATCTTGGAAAAGTAGCCACACGGATGCATAGCGCTCTCAGGTTTAGGACATTGAGACAGAAGGGTGCCAACTCCAGTCTCAGAAGCACCAACTTTTAGGATAAAAGGCAACATAGGATCAGGATGTGCCAACACAGGAGCAGAAACAAAGGCAGCCCTGAGAGTCTCAAAGGCCTTAATGGACTCCGGAGACCAACTCTGTGGGTCTTTCTGGTCATATCAGTCAGGGGCTTGACCAGAGATGAGAAGTTACGAATAAACTTCCGATAATAGTTGGCAGAGCCCAGGAAACGCTGCAGAGGACGTAAATCCATGGGTCGAGGTCACTGTAGGAAAGCTGGAAGTTTATGACATATGACATAGCCCAGGAATTTAACCTGTTCACGATGGAACTCACACTCCAGTTTACAATAGAGATTGTTCTCTAGAAAGTCGACAAAAAGAACAGAAATTTCACCGCTCCAGGTCAATCCACTGACAGGCTACTAGCTCTCCAGGTAGGTAGGGGTTCCAGGTGCAGGCTGATTGCATTAGCCAAGTGTGCAAAATCTGAACAAAACTCTGGATAGCCGCACTCCGGATTGAATAAAAAATAAAGTGCCTTTATTTCTTCAAATGCAAGTGCAAAACTCCATTGAACAACAAATCACAGCAAAGGGGAACAAAAAAATAGAACAAGGTTACTGACGCGTTTCACGCTACAAACAGCGCTTACTCATAGCTGACATTTGTTCTGAATAAAAAACAAATATATACCATTCAAGTATAGACACACAATGGTGAAATCAGAAGTAAAACTGTGACAGCTGGTTAACTATCATCGTAGATTCTCCACACATGCATTCCACACCCAGTTGTTAATTGATGAGAATGACTAGGAAAAAAGGGGTGAAAATATCTGTGTGGTGAAAAGTGATTATATGGGTTTGAAGCAAAATATGAATGTACAAAAATGTGTGGGTGAGAGTGACAGTGTATAAAGTAAAAGAAAATATATATGTAAATGTATGTATGTAAATACATTAATACAAATATAATTCAATATAATGCTGATTGTGCATTTGTGCAAAGTAAACTATGAATGCATAAACAAGAAAAAGGGTGAATGAATATTATACAATTTAGAATCAAAAAGAACAGTGTTAAATATTTATATATATATATATATATATATATATATATATATATATATAGATTCCATATTTAGAGGAAAATGTGGTCTAATGCCACGCACACACGATCGGAGAATCCGTCGGAATGCGTCTTATCGGACCGCGTCGTCAGATAATCTGACTGTGTGTGGTATGCATCGGACTGATTCCGTCCGAATCTCCGTTGGACCCAATTTTCCAACACGTTGGAAACATTTCCCAACCAACTGGGCCGGTCGGACGTAATCCGATCATGTGTAGAGAATTTTGATTGGACCAAGTGCCACGCATGCTCACATCAAATTCCTACATCAAAGCTATTGGCTACTAGCCTGAATCTAGTCCCATCGTAACGAAATTACGTCATCACGTTCTGAAAGTTCGGATTTTTCGACAACTTAGTCCGACTGTGTGTATGCAACAGTTTCGGACACAATCCGTCAGACTTAAGCCGCGTACACACGGGCGGACTGTCTGGCCAACTAAGTCCGTCAGACAATCCGACGGACAGTCCGTCCTACTTTTGAATGAACGGACTTGACCACACACGATGAACAGACAGTCCGTTGAAAGCTTGCGCGATGACGTGTACAGCACGTACGACGGGACTAGAAATAAGACGTCCAATACACAGCAATGCAACCTTCCGCCGTGTACATCCTTTCTGAGCATGCGCCATACTTAGTCCGCCCAACTTGCCTACTCACGAGCGGACTGTCCGCTGAAACCAAAGTTGGACGGACAATATTACGGAAATTCCGAAAGACTTAGTCAGCCAGACTGTCCGCTGAAAAAGTCAGCTGAAGCCCACACACGAGCGGACTGTCCGCTGAAATGTGTTTCAGCGGACTAAGTTGGACAGACAGTCCGCCCGTGTGTACGTGGCATAAATTTGACGGACAAAATCTGACGGATTTCGTTGTGGAAATCTCCGACCGTGTGTACAGGGGCTAAGAGTGACAGGAATGAACATGCACTGAACAAAACCGCATCAAATTAATGGAAATATTTGTATGGACTGTCAAAAAATGAATGTAAAAAGCCAGTGTAAAGCCATACAATTGATAGCATTATTCAGATGACAAGTAGTTCGCATGCACGGAGAACCCAGGACTCAGAACAAACCATAGCCGCCAAACATTTATAAGATTGTACATACACCAACCGATCTCATGCTTTTGTCGGTGGATAGATAAATACTGATATTTAAATGATGCATCGATCAATACATAATCATAAAAATATGTTCACAACTACCATCATATTTTCAAAAAGTAAAAAAAAAACATGTTACATATAAAATTGTTGATATAAAATAAAACAAAACAAAAAAAGAAAACAAAAAGCTTTGAGAACCCTCACGGACAATGAAATGAGTCTTGAAGCCTCAATCAGATGCATAAAACAATAAATGCACCTAAATGAGCCATGTACTCTTGGTGGCCGACCATAACTTAAGTGTTCCATTAACATTATGATTGAAGAGTTAAAAATGAAGGGGAAAATAGAAAGGAAGAATAACCCCCCCAACCTATGATGACCCCGCACAATCCACGCAGATGGCCCATATAAAGACTGATGACCTGCATGGACAATGCAGAGGCATCTGTAATGCAATAACTGTGACAGGTGTATAGACACCGTCTATTCCACATAAGATAGTGATATATAAACGCAGTGTGTGTAAACTCACTCGAACATTATTTGTGAATTGTATATATACAGGAGATATCACACTGCAATGCTATGAGATTTCTCTTTTTCTCCAAGTTTAAAGACCGATGAATTGAAAGCGGTGAAATTTCTGTTCTTTTTGTCGACTTTCTAGAGAACAATCTCTATTGTAAACTGGAGTGTGAGTTCCATCTTGAACAGGTTAAATTCCTGGGCTATGTCATTTCCACTGCTGTTTTTTCGATGGACCCAGAGAAACTTCCAGCTTTCCTACAGTGACCTCGACCTGTGGATTTACGTCCTCTGCAGCGTTTCCTGGGCTCTGCCAACTATTATCGGAAGTTTATTCGTAACTTCTCATCTCTGGTCAAGCCCCTGACTGATATGACCAGAAAGACCTACAGAGTTAGTCTCCGGAGTCCATTAAGGCCTTTGAGACTCTCAGGGCTGCCTTTGTTTCTGCTCCTGTGTTGGCACATCCTGATCCTATGTTGCCTTTTATCCTAGAAGTTGGTGCTTCTGAGACTGGAATTGGCACCCTTCTGTCTCAATGTCCTAACTCTGAGAGCGCTATGCATCCGTGTGGCTACTTTTCCAAGAAATTGTCACCTGCTGAGTGCAATTACTAGATTGATGACAGAGAGCTGTTGGAGATCATTATAGCCCTGAAAGAATGGAGACATTTTTAATTACATTGTCTCATTCTTACCCGGTACTAAGAATGTAAGGGCTGATGCCTTGTCACGACAATTTTCCTCCACTTCCAAGTTGTGGTTTCAGTTCCTGTGATTTCTCCTGATCGTATCCTGGCTACAGTTCGCACCAGTCTTACTTCTCCTTTGGGTGACAATATTTTTCCTGCTCAGGTCCATGCTCCTCCTGAGAAACCTTGTGACCGCTGCTTTGTCCCAGAGAGTCTCCATACTGCTTTGCTCCAGACTTACCATTCTCCCAAGGCAGCTGGCCATCCTGGGAAGAATTAACTCATTTGGGCTATTTCCCAACAATTCTGGTGGCCTAGTCTACGGGCAGATGTAACTGCCTTCATAGCTGCCTGTTCCGTGTGTGCTCAGAGTAAGACTCCACAACACCTTCCAGTGGGCCTCCTACAACCCATACCCAATGTAGAGAGGCCCTGGACCCACCTGTCTATGGATTTCACTGGGTTTCATCCTCGGACGTACATGCCCCTGCCCTCCTCTGCGATTTCCATAGATGTTTTCCCCTCAAGCCCGGTGGTCCTCCCAGGGGGAGGGGTCGTTGAGGGGGGGTACTGTCAGGGCTGGCTTATCCTTTCCTTCTCTGGGCTGGCTCAGTTATTGGTTAATTGCCAGCTCTCATCTCTCTTCACAGCTGTTCCTGATCCTGCTCGTCTGACCTGTCTACTTAAAGCTGTCCAGCTCACTTCATCTCTGCCTTCACCTTGGTCACATCACAAGAAACCATCTCCTACATTCCTGTTTAAAGACTGGCTTGCTGACATCCCTTCTGGCCCATTATCCTGCTTGCTGTTCCTTTACTTGGATCCCTGACTTCTGGCCTGGCTGATTACCGATCTGGTTACTGAACTCTAGCCTGGCTGACTACTCAATCTGGGTACTGGACTCTGGCTATGCTTTGACTATGCTTACTCTATTTACTCACATACCTCACTTTTAAGTACACAATTGGTTTTATTTACTAAAGCTAGAGTGCAAAATCAGGCTCACTTCTGCATAGAAACCAATGAGCTTCCAGGTTTTATTACCAAAGATTAATTGAACAAACTGTGTTTAGAAGCTCATTGGTTTCTATGCAGAAGTGAGCCTGATTTTGCACTTTCTAGCTTTAGTAAATAAATTGTGTACTTAAAAGTGGGGTATGCATGTACCTTTTTATTTTTTAAGTGTGATTTAATTGTGCTTCTGTCTCCATCTGGTTCATGGTTTCTGACACTATATAGTATTATTTTCCCCTTAGCTTCATCCCTTTGGAGATCTACCCATAAGGATTCCACCTCCTCCCTAGCTCCCTTCGTGATGTCATCTCTCACATTCACGTGTACATTATTCTTGATATATAGGCATACTCCTCCACCTGTAAAGTGAAACAATAAAAATTAAATATTCCTTTAAATATCATGCCTGGGGGGTGTCTATAGTATGCCTGTAAAGTGGCAAATTTCCCCCATGTTTAGAACAGTACCACAGCAAAGTGACTTTTCTAAAGGAAAAATTGTCATTCAAAAGTGATCACGGCTGTAATGAGTTGTCGAGTCTCGGCAATATACATAAAACTCATTGAAAAAAAGGGCTCCACCCCAGTCTATTACCAAGCTCTTTGGGTTATGAATATTAAGGGGAACCCCCAACCAAAATTTAAAATAAAAAATTGTGTGGGCCCCCCCCCCCAAAATCCATACCAGGCCCTTCAGGTCTGGTATGGAAATTAAGGGGAACCTTGCAAAAGTAAAAATAAATTGTGTCAAGGTCCCCCCCAGAATCCATACCAGACCCATATCCAAGCACACAACCTGGCAGACTGCAGGAAACAGGTGACCTGCCCCCATCTGACGCCATGGGAAGCCACGGGGAAGCCCCCGTGGTGTCAGCGGGGGGAGGTGTCATCCATTCATATCACCGGGTGGTCCCGCCTTCAGCTATATTACAGCTGTCACCCAGACGAAGTGTCCATGGGCAGGAGCTTCCCATGGAGGTGGAACTGTTGCACATTTATTTATCTTTCCAGTCCATCGGGCGGCATGAATTTATATCACCGGACATTTTTATTTTTTTTATTTTTAATAAAGGACTTGTCCCAAGCTGTCTCTTGTCTTTTTTACCACTTTTGACACTTTTTTGTGAAATGGTAAGGGTACAATGTACCCCGTTACCAATTCGCATAGGGGGGGGCGGGATCTGTGGGTCCTCTTGTTAAAGGGGGATTCCAAATTCCAATAAGCCCCCTGCCCACATACCCCCACAACCACCAGGCAAGGGTTGTAGGGATGAGGCCCTTTGTCATTTAAGACCCAACACCTTTAACATGCAGATTTCAGTATGGAGATTAAACCAGTTTGTGATAGATATTTTTGTACAAATAAGCAGAAGCATCTCTGATCTCTATCAAAAACTGATTTAATCTCCATACTGAAATTTGCATGTTAAAGGTCTCGGGTCTTAAAGCTTTTATGTTGCTTGAGAGGAAAAGGAAAAGTGAGTGCACGTAACTTTAGATGCCTAATTGTCAGTATTGAACTTTACTGATCTAAATGTTAAAATTACAGTGTTAGATTAGGGAACAGCGAATACTGGGACTCACTCCTACTATCACATAGATATATCTATGGTTAGTAAAAACCCTAACTGTTCTACTGGTTTGTAATACCCAGGTGTTGCGGGCATAGATAACCTCCTTCACCTACTGCCTAAGGCCGCGTACACACGGGCGGATTGTCTGTCCAACTTAGTCCGCTGAACCGTGTTTCAGCGGACAATCCGCTCGTGTGTGGGCTTCAGCTGACTTTTTCAGCGGACAATCTGACGAACAAAGTCTTACGGAATTTCTGTAAGACAGTCCGTTCAAACTTGGTTTTGTCCGTCCAAACTTGGTTTCAGTGGACAGTCCGCTCTTGTGTAGGCAAGTTGGACGGACTAAGTATGGCGCATGCTCAGAAAGGATTTACACGGCCGAAGGTTGCATTGCAGTGTATAGGACGTCGTTTTTCTAGTCCCGTCGTACGTGCTGTAAACGTCATCACGCACGCTTTCAGCGGACTGTCTTCTCATCGTGTGTGGTCAAGTCCGTTCATGCAAATTTTTAACAGACTGTCTGTCGGATTGTCTGACGAACTTAGTTGGGCAGAAAATCCGCCCGTGTGTACGCGGCCTAAGGCTTGATTTAGATCTATGAATGTTGCTTTTGTGCGTTTCTGCAGTGCTTTTTTCCGTGCTTGCCACGTTTTTGGACACGTGTTTTTACCGAAATTTGCATTTTGCGGGGTTTTTTTTACACTGTATATAGCTGGTTGCTAAAGAGAGGGCTGGGAACAACCGATGCATCATCAGCTGTCAGTGGGCTTTCCCACTGAATGTAAAAAAAAGAATTTCCGGCTAAAAAAAAATTGTGTAAAAAAAAGAAAAAGAAAAAAAGAAAAAAAAAACAGAGTTGGATCCCCCCGAGGTCCATACCACCATACCAGGCCCTTGGGTCTAATATGGATTCGGAGGGGACCCCCACACCAATTTTTTTTAAATGGTGTGGGTCCCCCACAAAATCCATACTAGACCCTTATATGAGCATGCAGGCCAGGGAAGGGAGGGGACGATCGAGAGCCCCCCTCCTGAACCATACCAGGCCACACACCCTCAATTTTAGGGGATGAGTGCTTTGGGGCCAGGGCACTCTGTGCCTCCCACTCCAAAGCACCTTGTACCCATGTTGATGGGGACAAGAACCTCTTCCCGAAGACCCTTGCTTGGTGGTTATCGGGGTCTATGGGCAGGAGGCTTATTAGAATCTGGAAGCTCCCTTTAACAAGGTGGCCCCCCAGATCCTGGCCTCCTCTCCCTATGTGAATGAGTATGGGGTATATTGTAGCCCTACCCATTCACCAAAAAAAATTGCTATCCAAGAAATGCTTGACATAGTCACTGACAGATCAGCTTAACTCAGCATCAGAGAAGGGTCATCGGCGGGAGTGGCGGCAGAAAAAGAAGAACACCAGACAAAGAAGACAGAAGAAAGAAGAAGAGCAGAAGAAGAAGCAGTGGGAGAAGGAGAAGCCCAGAGGATGAAGATGTGAGAGAATATGGAGAAAGACTGAAGGAAGAAGCGGGGAAGAAGATATTTTTAATAAAAGACTTGTCAAAAACTGTCCACTGTATTTTTAACCCTACATTACTTTTTTTTGGTGAATGGGTATGGGCACAATGTACCCAATACTCATTCACATGGAGGGAGGCCGGGATTTGGGGGTTCCCATGTTAAAGGAGGCTTCCAGATTCTGATAAGCCCCCCACCCGCAGACCCCGACAACCCTTGCCCAGTGGTTGTCGGGGTCTGCGGGCAGGGGGCTTATCAGAGGCCCTTGTCCCTTCAACATGGGGGCAGGGTGCTTTGGGGTGGGGGGCACCAAGCAGAGCCCCCTGACAGCTGATGAGTAATCAGTTGTTAAGGATATAGCAGCCAGCTTCCCAGCCCCCCCCCCCCAGCAACCAGCTATATACAGTGTAACAAAAAAACACGAATTGAACCGAAAACGCGGTACTTGAGTGGATGTGGGTCCATTGAAGTCTATTACATACAAAACGCTGCGTTTTGTGGGAAAAAAGGTCCCCGATCCTTTACAAAAACACAGATGCACAAAAATGCATGGATGTGAACATGTTCCATATGAAACCATGTTAAAAAATTGCATCAAAAAACACATTAGAGTGAATAGAGCCTAATTGGTGCTTAGACAATCAGAATGCTTTTTCCATTCCCTTTTGATGCTTTTTGGCCAAGACATGATGGGGCATTCACTGGATAACCCCAAATTGGCGCATATGAGAAAGATCAAGACATCGTGTGTCGTCATGAGCAGGTAATGACAGGTTTGCTTTAAAGGGGGACCTTTTTTTTTAGAACAAAACCCTTTCCTGCCATGGTGTCAGCTGTATTAAGAAAAAAAGTTTGATTGGGAGTCCTACTGGCACCAATGCAAAAGGGGGAATTTTTGTCATGCCTCACTGTGAGACTATAGGTACAGCACAGTGTTTAAAATGGAGCATATAGTGTACAGCACAGCATACAAAATGAGGCTGTGTGGAATAGGGAGTATACATCAACCTTTAAAAAATAGAGCAGTGATAAATATAATATGGAACAATGTATTATAAAATACCAGTGCCACAGGTGCGTGTACACAGAAAGGAATGAACCGTACACAGAAACGAATGAACTGCTGCGGCTCTTATTATTATAAATTCAATAAACATATAGTTACATAGTTAGTCAGGTTGAAAAAAGACACAAGTCCATCTAGTTTAAGCATAAAAAATAAATAAAAAAAAAATATTATACAATTCCATATACCCAATCTTATACCCACAGTTGATCCAGAGGAAGGAAAACCCCCAGAAAAGCATTATCCAATTTGGTACAGCAGGGAAAAAAAATCCTTATCCCAGAGATGCAATCAGATTTTCATTGGATCAACTTTACCTATAAATGTCAGTACCCAGTTATATTATGTACATTTAGGAAAGAAACCAGGCCTTTCTGAAAGCAATCTACTGAGCTGGCCAGAACCACCTCTGGAGGGAGTCTATTCCACATTTTCACAGATCTTTCACAGTCCTTGATTACAGTCATTAATCTCAATTAACATTGTATGATGTATCTATGCTTATATGCTCTTCAAAAGGATGTTTCTTATTTATGTTCTATTGCAGCATACAAAAGAGCTTTACCATCAATCTCCTGAAGAAACTCTAATGAGAGAAACATGTCGAGAGTGCTAGCGCTTTATATATTTATATCCAATTAATATTTATATCCTGCTGTATGGAAGTATTGCTGTTTTCCTTTTGTTTTTACTATTTTGTAATTTAATAAAAATCCTTGTGTTTTATATTTTCTATTCTTGGTATTTTGATCAATGCCCAATCAATTAGCCCCAGCATCCTCCGGGACTGTGACATCATAAGGGGGCGAGGTCACCATGTGACATCAACCGGTGACCCCGCCCCTTATCCCTATATAAGTTGCCGCACACCGTGTCCCTGGCATTGCGGCCAGAGAGAGCGTTGAGTCAACATCTCAAGAAGGAAGAAGAACAGAAGAACGGAAGGCGGCGGCGGGAGGCGACGGCGGCAGAAGACCGGGCCACTGCTAGTAAAAGAGCTGGAAGAAGGAGCGATGGCCCGGCAAAAAGAACCCAAGAGGGGGACAAGACCCCCGAAGTCGGAAGAAGGGGCGGCGGAAGACCAGGCCTCCGCTTGTAAAAGAGCTAAAGGAAGAAAGCAGAGGCCTGGCAAGAACCGAAGAGGGGGACAAGACCCCCAAAGTCAGAAGAAGACCCCGGGCGGCGGCGAGAAGACCCCCAAGACGGAAGACCACCGGAGCTGTGCAATAAACTATTTTTAACCCTTGTGTGTTGTGTTTTATTTACTTTTTTTTTCACCAGGTGAATGGTACATAGTACATGGTACCCCAATACTCATTCACATAGGGTGGGGGGCCAGTATCTGGGGGCCCTCTTCTTAAATGGGGCTCCCGGATTCCGATAAGCCCCCCGCCTGCAGACCCCGACAACCAACAGCCAGGGTTGTCGGGAAGAGGCACTTGTCCTCATCAACATGGGGACAAGGTGCTGCGTGCTCAGATAGGGGTCTGGTATGGATTTTGGGGGGACCCCCACGCCGTTTTTTTTCGGCATAGGAGATTCCCCTTAAAATCCCTGCCAGACCTAAGGGCCTGGTATGCCTCCGGAGGGGGAACCCATGCTGTTTTTTTTTTTAATTTGGCGTGGAGTTCTCCCTTAGGATTCATACCAAATACAGTGCCTGGTATTGGCGGGAATCCAATTCGGACCCCGCACCAGCGTGAACCCAGCCTCAATGTCAGCGATGCTTGTTGCTTAGCGGGAAAGGCAAAGAAACATTTTTCCTTTCCCGATGCGAGCCGGCTCGACGCTGGCTCCCGTGATGGGGCTCGCAGGGTGTCAATGTCGCCGATAAAAGCGGCAAGATTGACACAATATCGCGGTCACCTACTGTAGCTTGGTTTTAACAAAATGGGGGGACTTCTGAGAGGGCTGGAAAGGTTTTTAGATATCAGCAGCTCACATAGAATAGATGTAAGCAATACAAAAAGGAAACCCATACTTCTCTTTTAACATGCAAATGTCAGCATGCAGAATTAATCAGTTTCTGATAGCTATTTTTTTTTTACAAATCAGAAAAAGCATCAATTGTCAGAATTTAAATTTACTGATCTAAGCTTTAAAATTGCAATGTTAGTAACATCACAACAGGAAAAAAGGAGACTAAATGACACAGGGGCAGACACTCATTTTGTTCAAAGAATACAGCTGTACAAGGGCCATCTAGGATTTAGTGAACCTGTAAGACAAGATTAGGGAACAGTAAATACGGGGACTCCCTCCTACTATCACATAGACATATCTATAGTTACTGGAAAGCTTAACTGTTCTACTGGTCTGTAATATAAAGGTATTATGGGAAGAGATAACCTCCTTCACCTACTGCCTAATTGGTGCTTCCCTAGATATATGAGGGAGCTCAATACATCACATGTCGTAATGAGCAGGTAATGACAGGTTTGCTTTAAGGTGGGCTTTTTTTCCTTAGAACAAATCTTTTTCCTGCCATGCTGTCAGTGCTATTAAGATAAAAAAGTTTGATTGGGATTTTCCACCAGTGCAAAAGGGAGACTTTTTCATGCCTCACTGTGGGACTGTAGGTAGAGCACAGTGTTTAAAATTAAACATATAACGTACAGCACAGCATGCAAAATGACACTGTGTGGAATAGGGAGTATACTGCATGTCTCTCAAAAAAAAAAAACAGAGCAGTGAGAAATGTAACATGAACAGCATAGAATTCAGAATTAGGCTGGATTCACCCCTGTGCAGTTTTAGTGCTTTTTGCATTTTGCAGATTTGCACTACAGTCCATCTACCATGGTTTCCTATGGAACACGTTCTGTAGTGCAAATCTGCAAAATGCAAAACGCACAAAAAAGGCATAGCTGTGAATCCAGCCTGAGGGGGTATGGAATGGGAAATGTTCAGTACAATGTATACAGAATAGGATGGTTTGAAATATAAATTGTACAGTGCAGCATACAGAAAGGGTTAGTGTGAAACAAAACATGTACAGCACAGTGCATACAAAAAGGCAGTGTGGAATAACATGTACAACCCACTGCACAGAATGGATCAACTGTATATAACTGATATAAATTGTACAACACAGTAGAAAATTTGTCAGGTGAAAGAGGAAATGTATAGCGTGTACTGAGTAAGGTGATGCAGAAAAAGGATTGTACAGCACAGTATGCTGAATAAGACTTTGTGGAATATAACATGTACATAAATGTGTATAGAATGAGAGAGTGTGTGAACAGAGAAAGTACGGCATGACATATGAAATGTAGCATTGCGGAACAGGTAATGTGCAGCATGGCAAACAAAATGAGGCATTGTGGAAAAGGGAACATGCACCATTTCATACGGAATAAAGCATTGTGGAATAGGGAACATCCAGCATGGCACACGGAATGAGGCACTGTGAAATAGGGAACATCCAGCATGGCATACAGAATGAGGCATTGTGGAATAGGGAACATCCAGCATGGCACACGGAATGAGGCATTGTGAAATAAGGAACATCCAGCATGGCACACGGAATGAGGCATTGTAAAATAGGGAACATCCAGCATGGCATACAGAATGAGGCATTGTGGAATAGGGAACATCCAGCATGGCACATGGAATGAGGCATTGTAAAATAGGGAACATCCAGCATGGCATACAGAATGAGGCATTGTGGAATAGGGAATATGCAGCATTGCATATGGAATGAGAGATTGTGGAATAGGGAATATACAACATGGCATAAGGAATGAGGCATTGTGGAATAGGGAACATGCAATATTGCATATGGAATGAGGCATTGTGGAATAGGGAACATCCAGCATGACATACAGAATGAGGCATTGTGGATAGGGAACATATAGCATGGCATACAAAATGAGGCATTGTGGAACGAGGAACATCCAGCATGACATAAAGAATGAGGCAGTGTGGAAGGGGGATGTACAGAATGACATATGACTTGAAGGGATTTCCAAGTCAGGAAAAGTAAAGCAGCGTGAGACAGAGTGTGCTGTACATCCTGCAGCTTTCCAAGTGATTTGAGACAAATCAAAACACCCCAGAGAGTTCAACCATCCATATCCATTCACTTTAACTGAGCATACATCTTTTTATAAGTGCCCATTGACCTGGCCTTTTTATAGATAGGCAACTCCTATCCTCATATTGATTAGTGGGTCCAAATTAATAACTACTGCAGTAGGGAACAGACACAAAAGATACACTCTGCAGGTTTTTATACACATGATTACGCAGGTATCACATTAATGTTACAACAATCTCCTCACTTTTGATCAATATTTTGATCAATAACCCTACCTGCTATCACCTTTAACCTGGAACCTCCACATGCTTAGGTCAAGGTAGTCCTGTACAAAGAGGCAAAACTCCATTGTGGAGAATATAATAGCTGAGCAGCTTTTTCATTACAAAATGACTTTTCATTGTGAAAAACAAATGTTTGATAAGACATATTTACAGAATATCGACTGTACACTCCATGGCCTTCTAACTTAATTGTTGGCATGCTGATTTATGATTTATTAGCATATGTAAACACAGACAATTCTACATAAAATGGAAGACGTACAAAAGATAAATATGACTTTGACATGCCAAACTTCAAATCACATTATATATATATATATATATATATATATATATATATATATATATATATATATATATATATATATATATATATAACATACTTACAATTAAAGTAATTGAATCAAACAGTACCCTAGACTGTGATTGCAAATCAAACACAAAGATTTCCTTAATTTAGTCATTTTTGCAGTGTCTGGTGTGGATCCAGGGGACTTTTCTTCAAGTTTTGCATAATTGTACATTAAATAGATGCTGTATTGGGTCTCCAAACATTTCCTTATATATAAATGTTTCTTAACAATCCACAAGTCACCTGGCTTTAGTTTTAGGTCCTTCTGGAATTGGGAAGAAAACACATAAATAAAAGTGAAAATAACCTTCTTGACCCATTACAGTCTGGCTTGCGCTCTCAGCACTCCACGGAAACTGCCTTACTAAAACTCACTAACGATCTACTAACTGCTAAAACCAACAGCCAGTACTCCATACTCCTACTACTTGACCTCTCTGCTGCCTTTGATACTGTTGACCACCCGCTCCTCCTCAATAAACTACATTCCCTTGGCCTCCGAGATTCTGCGCTTTCCTGGTTCTCTGCCTATCTATCACAGCGCTCCTTCAGTGTCACCTACAACTCTGTATCCTCCTCTCCATTGCCTCTTTCTGTGGGGGTCCCCCAAGGCTCTGTTCTTGGACCCCTTCTCTTCTCTATTTATACCTCCTCCCTTGGTCACTTGATAACCGCCCATGGCTTCCAATACCACTTATACGCCGATGACACCCAAATCTATCTGTCTACTCCTCACCTCACTCCTTCAGTGTCCTCTCGCATTACTAACCTGCTAACTGACATATCAGCATGGATGTCACACCATTTCCTTAAACTAAACCTCTCTAAAACTGAGCTATTAATAATCCCCCCTGCACATGCCCCCCTCCATGACTTTTCCATCAAAATCAACAATGCAACCATCAGGCCCTCCCCTCACGCCAGGGTACTAGGTCTAACCCTAGACCCTGACTTGTCATTTCAGCCCCAAGTCCAATCGTTGTCAAAAGTTTGTAGATTTCACCTCCGTTACATCTCTAAAATTCGCCCCTTTTATACAAATGAAACTACCAAGCTCCTCATTCACTCCCTTGTTATCTCTCACCTTGACTATTGCAACTCCCTTCTCATTGGCCTGTCTCTCCATAGGCTATCTCCTCTTCAGTCTATCATGAATGCTGCTGCCAGACTTATCCACCTTACCAACCGCTCAGTGTCTGCCAACCCTCTCCTCCAATCCCTACACTGGCTCCCAATCACCCAGCGAATTAAATTCAAAATACTAACCACCACATACAAAGCCATTCACAACTGTGCCCCGAGCTACATCACCAATCTTGTCTCCAAATATCACCCAAACCGTCCCCTCCGTTCTTCTCAAGACCTCCTACTCTCAAGCTCTCTCCTCTCCTCCTCCCACACTTGTCTCCAGGATTTCTCCAGAGCCTCTCCAATCCTCTGGGACTCGCTACCTCCACCGGTCCGGCTATCCCCTACTCTTGCTACCTTCAGGCGATCCCTGAAAATTCATCTATTCAGGGAAGCCTATCACGTCTCAAACTAATCTCCTACCACTTTCATCAACTCATTCCCAACAGTTATAACCTTCTGTACCACCTGCCCCAACCTTTTAGATTGTAAGCTCTTCTGAGCAGGGCCCTCTTAATCCTCTTGTATTTAATTGTATTGTAACTGTATTGTCTCCCTTTTATATTGTAAAGCGCTGCGTAAATTGCTAGCGCTATATAAATCCTGAATAATAATAATAATAATAAATGAGTTTGTCAAAAACCTTAAAAGATAAGCAAAATTCTCTGTGAGATCCAAATGGAGGACTTCAGCTGCTGAGACAAAATATAACCAAGTGAGTAACACACTCCCAAACCAAATCCCATAGGGAGAGAGTCCAACATCCACTTAGGAGCTTGATAAAATATAATAAACATTCAGGCAAAAGTTTTCTAGTTTCTTACTCTACTTTTTCCGCTACATTATAGACTGTAGGGGGTGTAAAAATAAAAACTTCCAGTAAGGACGCTCCTATAAACATGATTTCCTCTGTTACTCTCTGTAGATTCTGCACTCTGTACTTACAAACTACCGTATATACTCGAGTATAAGCCGAGATTTTCAGCCTCTTTTTTGAGGCTGAAAGTGCCCCCTCGGCTTATACTCGAGTCACCGCTGTCTGACTGCTCGATCAGCGTATCGAGCAGACAGACGGCGGACATTAAAATTCAAAAGCCGCGCCTCCTTCTCCGCCTCCGCCTGTGATAGGCGGAACACTGAATTTCCCAGCAGTCAGTGTTCCGCCTATCACGGACATCCGCTCATTCTCATACTACGGACGACGATGAGAGGATGTCCGTGATAGGCGGAACACAGGCTGCTGGGAAATTGAGTGTTCCGCCTATCACAGGCGGAGGCGGAGGCGCGGCTTTTGAATTGTAGAATGGCTGCCGAGAAGAGCGGCGATCCATCGGCACGACACGGGACGGAGGAGGCACGGGACGGAGGAGGCTCGGGACGGAGGAGGCTCGGGACGGAGGCTCGGGACACAGGTAGGCTGGACACACACACAAGGCTGCACGGACACACACACAGGGATGGATGGATGGACACACACACACACACACACACACACACACACACACACAGGGATGGATGGATGGATGGATGGATACACACACACACACACACACACACAGGGATGGATGGATGGATGGATGGATACACACACACACACACACACACACACACAGGGATGGATGGATGGATGGATGGATACACACACACACACACACACACAGGGATGGATGGATGGATGGACACACACACAGGGATGGATGGACGGACACACACACAGGGATGGATGGATGGATGGACACACACACAGGGATGGATGGACGGACACACACACAGGGATGGACGGACACACAGGGATGGACAGCCATGTCTCACCCTCGGCTTATACACGAGTCAATAAGTTTTCCAGTTTTTTGGGGGTAAATTGGGGGCCTCGGCTTATATTCGGGTCGGCCTATACTCGAGTATATACGGTACTTATAATAACAAGTTTTACTGTGCCCTTTGCAGTAGCATTAGCCATTGTACATCCAGAAAACATGTCCATACAGACAAAATGCATACTCGTAAGACCCTGACTTGAGCATCTGGATAAATCCTTTTGTAACCTCTGCTTGTGACCGATGACACGGTCCATGTGTGAAGCTGAAGGGAAAAGAGTGGCTGGCAGACATAAAAGATCACATTTTTTAAAAAGTCCTGATTCATAAGAAGTTGCCCACTGTGAACTACTTGTTCTTCTTGTTCTGTGGTCCTTAAAGTTGAATTATTAATCCAACTTTAAGGACCCCAGCTGGGCCAGAGCTAGGGTGGAATCTGTCAGTTGCACAGACCCAGCAAGTGTCCGGGGCTGTAAATGCAGCATCCTTAGCCCTTGTACACACGGTCGGAGAATCTGTCGGAATGAGTCTTATCGGACCGTGTCGTCAGATAATCCGACCGTGTGTGGTATGCATCGGACTGATTCCGTCCGAATCTCCGTCCGACCCATTTTCCAATATGTTGGAAAGATTTCATGACCAACTGGGCCGGACGGACCTAATCCGATCATGTGTAGAGCATTTTCATCGGACCAAGTGCAACGCATGCTCACATTCAAATTCCGACACGGAAGTGCTCGTCCAGGTAAAACTACTGCTCGTAAGCGATATAGCACATTCGTCACGCTGCAATGTTAAAAAATCATTCATCAAGCGCATTCTCTTGTTCTTTACAATGCTGCAAGAACCAACTTCTTTTTATGCTTATAGTCACACACACTTCTCCCGAACGGATTTCATTACTCTTTTTTAACCATTTTGGCAATACAATTTTAGTTTGCGTCACATCTACACAATGTTTGATTTGTTTTTTTTATTTTTGGGATGTTTTTTGGGGGGGGGATTCCCTAAAAATCTCCTTTAAAGACACTTTGCTCATTTCTCCTTTTTTTTTTTTTGTGTAAACTTACAACAACAACATTATTTAATTTTTGAGATTTTGTTTTTCTTTTTTAATCTACAGGAGGTTGTTTAGTGTTAACACCCCTTGTTATTTATTTCACTTTGTTTTTTGGAAATGTACCTGCCTGCTCACAAATAAACTGGCCTTTTTTAAGGAAAACACATACGCAAGTATTTCATCCAAACAAAAAAATGGGATTTTTATATACAGCTTACCTGTAAAATCCTTTTCTTGAGAGTACATCACGGGACACAGGAGCTTCATTACATAGTGGGTTATATAGGCACCTCTGGTGATTGGACACTGGTTGACCCTAATTAAAGAGAATTCCTCCCCTATATAACCCCTCCCATCTGGGAGGCACCTCAGTTTTGTAGGAAAGCAATAAGAAACCACGTAAAACCCAAGAGGGGCGGGAGCCCTGTGTCCCGTGATGTACTCTCAAGAAAAGGATTTTACAGGTAAGCTGTATATAAAAATCCCATTTTCTTGATCATACATCACGGGACACAGGAGCTTCATTACATAGTGGGATGTCCCATAGCAATGCTCAGGTTGAGGGGAGGGAGACACAGATCATAAAAATAGACCGCCAGGGACCTGAGGACCTAAACTGCAGCCTGCAGTACACTGCGCCCGAAGGCGATATCCTCTTGCCCTCTGACATCCACCTGATAGAATCTGGTGAATGTGTGGACTGATGACCAAGTCGCAGCCTTACAGATCTGAGCCAGGGAGGCCTGGTGATGCACTGCCCAAGAGGCACTGACAGCCCTAGTAGAGTGCGCTTTCACCTGAAAAGGAGGAATCTTCCCCTTTAAGCTATAGGCCTGAGAAATAACTTGTCTGATCCACCTTGAGAGAGTGGACTTTGACGCTGCCTGACCCCTTCTAGGGCCTTCCGGCAGAATAAATAAACAGTCAGTTTTCCTTATCTGAGCAGTTGCTTGAAGATAAAGACTGATTGCTCTAACCACATCTAAAGTGTGTAAAGACTCTTCCTCTATGGACTGAGGATTCGGAAAAAAGGATGGTAGGATTATATCCTGATTCAGATGGAAACCCGAAACCACCTTAGGTAGAAAGGCCCCGCTGGGACGCATAACCACCCGGTCCTTGTGGATAATTAAATACGGCTCTTTACTGGAAAGAGCTGCCAATTCTGATACTCTTCTAGCCGTGGATATGGCTACTAAGAAGACCAGCTTTTTAGTCAAGAGAGCTAAAGAAGCCAGATGCAAAGGTTCAAATGGTTGGCCCTGTAAGGCCGAGAGAACCAAATTCAGATCCCATGGGCATACGGGAGGTTTAACTGGCGGTTTTATCCGCATAGCCCCCTGGATAAAAGCCCGTACTAGGGAGTGTGATGCAAGAGGTTTTTGAAAAAATACCGACAGGGCCGAAATCTGCACCTTGATGGTGCTTATGGCCAAATTCATTTCTAGGCCTGACTGGAGAAAGGCCAAGATTCTGTTAATGACATACTTTCTAGGATGCCATCTCCTGAGTTCACACCAGGAAACATATGTCCTCCAGATCTTGTAATAGATACGCCTGGAGGCCGGCTTTCTGGCATTGACCAGAGTAGAAAGGACTGGCCCCGAAAGGCCACGGTCTCTCAGAATGTGGGTCTCAGCAGCCAGACCGTCAAATTCAGACTGCGTAAAGCAGGATGGTAGATTGGACCCTGTGAGAGCAGATCTGGCCGGAGAGGGAGGGTCCATGGCCTGCCCACTGCCAAATTCATGATTTCTGCAAACCATGGTCGCCTGGGCCAAGCTGAGGCCACCAAAAGGACCGACTTCGACTCCCTCTTGACCCTTCCCAGGAACCGCAATAGCAGCGGGCTCGGGGGGAAGGCATAGATCAGATTGTACTGATCCCAGGGAACCGTCAGAGCATCTGACCCCTGGGCAAGCGCATCTCTTGTCCTTGACACAAACCTGTCCAGTTTCTTGTTGAATCTGGACGCAAACAGATCCACGTCTGGAGTGCCCCACTTGTGACATATGTTCTGAAACACGTCGGGGTGCAGAGCCCATTCTCCTGGGCATAGCTGCTGGCGGCTGAGAAAATCCGCCTGCCAATTCTCCACTCCTGGGATGAAGACTGCAGAAAGACACGGAACATGCTCTTCTGCCCAGACAAGTATGTGATTCACCTCCTTTTGGGCCACCAGACTTCTGGTACCGCCCTGGTGATTGATGTAAGCCACTGCGGTGGCATTGTCGGACTGAATCCGAACTGGGAAACCTCGCAGTCTGTAAGACCACTCTATGAGTGCCATGTAAACTGCCCGAATCTCCAAGATATTTATGGGCAGCAGACTTTCGGTCGCAGACCATTTCCCCTGCGAGCACGTTCCCTCTAATACGGCTCCCCAGCCTGTCAGGCTGGCATCCGTTGTGACAATCTTCCATGAGAGGGGAAGAAAAGTTTTGCCTTTCAGCAAATTCCTGGTTTGTAACCACCAGACAAGACTTTTGCGTGCATAGGAAGATCCAGGGATTGGGGCTTCCTGTTCCAAACCGCAAGGATGCATCTTTGCAGAGGCCTTGAGTGGAACTGGGCGAATGGGACGGCCTCGAATGAGGCGACCATCTTTCCCAAAAGTCTCATACATAACCGAATGGAGGAAGATCTTCTGCCCAGAATCAGGCGCACCAGATCTCCAATGGCCAAGGCCTTTGGCCTTGGAAGAAACACCCTGCCCTGAGCGGTGTCGATAATCAAACCCAGGTAATCCAACCTGGTGGTCGGTTGCAAGGATGACTTTTCTAGGTTTATAATCCAACCTAGGTGCTCTAGATGTTCTAGCTTCTTGGTGACGCTGCGACTTAGGCACGCTGCAGTTCTCTCTACGAGAAGCAAGTCGTCTAGGTAAGCCCTGACGGCTATGCCCTGAACTCTTAAGATTGCTAAGAGAGGGTCCAGAATCTTCGTGAAGACTCGAGGGGCTGTAGCCAGCCCGAACGGCAAGGCCACAAATTGAAAATGGCGCCGCTCTACCGCGAACCTTAGAAACTTCTGGTGTGCGGGAAATATTGGCACATGGAGATATGCGTCTTTGATATCTATTGATGCCATGAATTCTCCCCCTTGCAGGGAGGAGACCACAGTGCGGATTGACTGCATCCGGAAGGCCTGGATATGTAAAAACCGGTTTAGGTCTCTCAGATCCAGGATAGGTCTGACACTTCCGTTTGGCTTTGGAACGGTGAAGAGATTTGAATAAAAACCTGAACCCTGCTCTTTCGGGCTCACTTCTACTATCACACCCTGGGATAGTAACTGATCTAAGGCCAGGAATAGCGGCTTCTGCTTTACTGGATCCTTGGGGATCCTTGACCTTAGGAAACGATAAGGTGGAATCTCCTGAAACTCTAGCCTGTAGCCCAGAGATACCGAAGAGATCACCCACTTGTCCTGAATCTCTTCCCGCCAGGCGCCTGCAAACTGCAGGAGCCTTCCCCCCACTCTGCCGAGCGGGGGCGCCCCTTCACAAGGAGGTCTTGGGGGTCTGCTTGGCAGGCTTTCGCCCCCAAGTCTTTTTCTGTCCCTGCGCTCGGCCCTGAGGCTTTCTAGCAGAGGAGGGCTGGGAAGGCCGTCGCCACTGTTTTGAGCTTGATGCTTCGGGAGAAAGAGTACGCCTGAATGAAGGACGTTTGCTCTTTTTGACTGGAAGGAGAGTAGACTTACCTCCTGAAATATTTTGGACGAACTTATCTAATTCTTCCCCAAACAAACGTTCCCCTTTAAACGGGAACCCAGTCAAATGCTTTTTGCATGACATCTCAGCAGCCCAATTTTTTAGCCATAGGGTCCTTCGCATGTGAACCAACATGAGGGACAAACGTGATGCTTGTTGGACAGAATCCAAAATCGCATCAATTATGAAACACAAGATGTGAGGCAATTCTGCATAATTCTCTACTTCCTCACTGGGAAGGAGTCCAAACATCTGTTTAACCTGTTCCTTGAGGAACTGACACAACCCCACGGCTGCGACTGTAGGTTGCACCACAGCGCCAGCCATGGAAAAGGAGGCTTTTAATAAGGTTTCCAGCCTTTTGTCAGCTGGATCCTTAAATACCTGCGCATTATCCAAAGGACAAGTTAGGTTTTTATTCACACAAGAAACAGCCGCATCGACAGATGGGACCCCCCATTTCTTGGTGAAACTTTCCTCCACAGGATAATGCATAGAAAACCTTTTGGGAGGAGTAAACAGTTTATCGGGATGTCCCCAATCCTCATACATCAATTCATCCATTAAAGGATGAATTGGGAAGCAACAAGCAGTCTGTGGGGCTTTCCTGACTCCCAGGGAAGAGACAGAGGATGTAGCGACTTCAGCAGCCGGCATTCTGAATGTGGTACGCACCAATTCAGTATAATACTGCACCTGCTTTCTGAGTGCCTGGGAGGAGGGGACTATCTCCTCTTCCTCTGACTCATCCGACTGCTCATGATCCCTATCCAAAGATAGGGATCCCTCCTCATTTTCAGAACAAGTATCTGAGAGAGGGATTTCAACAGAGGGAGGGGATCTACCCCTTTTCCTGCTATCTTTTAGGGAAGCAGAAATAAAATTCATGATCCTCCCTTCAAAACCCTCCAATGTAGCCCTAAGGGAGTCCTCAGTGACATAGACCGGGGCTGCGACATTAGGAGAGGCTGCAAAGCCTGAAAGGGGCACCGACTCGTCTTGAGAGGCAGGCTTCAGTCTTGCAGAGGGGGATGGTAATTTACAGGCACTTTTGGAACCCCTGGACCTAGGCGGTGACTTGCCAGTGCTCTTATTACCTCCCCCTGAGACCCTCTTACGAGGAGACATAGTACTAAGCTACAAAGCAGAGGTACTAGTACAAATGCGATCACTGTTGCGCTTAAAGTCTCACAATAAATAAATATATGCTTAAACTGCACAACCTGATGCTGAGTAGGTGTCTTAAAGTTTGCCTGGATCCAATCCCCATGGATGCTTACAGCCCACAGCTCCTGTGTCTCCAGTTACAGTCCCCTGACGCTCTGGGCTTTTTAAAACTGCCGCCTGGCGCCTGCGCAGTACAGCGCCGTGCACACTAACGTGCACGGCTCGCAACCACACCCCCCCTCCTCCATTAGGCCGGGAGCGCGCCCGGCGCGCGTGCACGCGCCCGCGCGCGAGCACGAGGACCGCGGAATCCAGGGGGGGGGGAAGGAGAACCCAAAGGGAGCAACGTGGGACCCCTGACCTGCGTGGGACCCCTTTTTATCTTTAACTGTGGCAGGAAAGGAGACGTGAGTAGCTGGAGAACCAGGCTTTCACTGAGCGTGTTTCTATTGAAAGGCATGTAAGTATGCATCAGGCTGCTCTTACTCCCTCTAGTGGTGGAAACCAGGTAAGACATACAACTACTCACAATGAAGAAATCCATTCATATATTTAAATATATAGGATGACTTCCCTTACCTGTCCCCGCCGCAGGAATTGCTGATATCAGACCAATTCCAGCCTTCACCCATCACGGCGGGTATTGTTAGCCAACCTTCAGGTATATCTGGGGCTCTTACGAAAAGATCCTCCCACCTGGGCCATGTAGAAAGCTCTGCCAGAAACTTACGGGCGCTCTGAGTAAACAGTACCCCAAGTCTGGTTTTCCCAGAGCCCAGTCTTCCAATGGAGAGGACTTACAGGAAAAACCTTGTTTCTTCGGCAGACGAGGCCTGGGTACCATACCATCATGGGAGTCAATATCGGCCCGAGGTATGGATCCGGTTTGTTGTAGCCCTTCGGCCCTCGCAGGGACCTGCATAGAGCTAAGTTTTACGTGACCATCAACCAGACACTGGCGAAAAAACTGAGGTGCCTCCCAGATGGGAGGGGTTATATAGGGGAGGAATTCTCTTTAATTAGGGTCAACCAGTGTCCAATCACCAGAGGTGCCTATATAACCCACTATGTAATGAAGCTCCTGTGTCCCGTGATGTATGATCAAGAAATACCTTTATTTCGGTGTCAGTAACAGATAAAGAGAGAGGCAGCAATGTTGAAACTGGGGAGATTTGTGAAGACTTTGGCCCCCAGGGCACACATCAAATATTTCAACGCAAAAATTGGTGGCCTGAGGAGTACATATCTGAGGGAGAGAAGTCTGGTCCTGAAGTCCATGAAACCCGGAACAGCAGCAGATGACATCTATGTTCCCAGGCTGTGGTACTACAACAGAATGAATCTTCTGGCAGACCAGACTGAACCCAGGTCATCACACTCTGGTCTTCCTTACACGCTTCCTTCCAGGCTGTGGCTGTGGTGCTGGAGGTGTGGCAGAAGGAGGAGGAGGAGGAGGAGCAGGGGCATGGGCCAAATGACACAAGTGTGATTCTCGTGTCATTTGGCCCAACAGACCCGTGTTGAGGGTTTGGAGAATAACCTGCTCACACCAGATCTGTTGCCCCTGCTCCATTTTCTCAAGCTTGCACACAATCAAGGTGGCCAAGGCCTCTTGGTGTGTTGGTTTTGCTTGTAGTGCCACAGAAGCCTCACCAATCAGCCTCAGGGCCGACTCCTCAACATTCCCCCCCTTTCTCGCCCTTCTACGTGGAAGGCGGAGGGGAGGGACCTGGCATTCGGTGAGGCTCCTTGCCTCACCGAATGCTTCAAGGCACCTGCCTCCTCCTGGCTGCCACTTTCCACAGCCACCTCCTGGCTGCTGCATTCCACACCCTCCTGGTCCTGGCTGAGTTCTTCCTGTGTATGAAAAAGGGACATAGTTTGAGTTTTTGGTTCATCAAACACACACAATTTTTACATCAACACTGTTGCAAATTGGTAACCAATAGAAAAGACTATCGGGGGCGTGGCCTGGACGGAGACCGTGATGGACGCCTAACGAGTGAGCTCCTGCGTCCCGGGAATACTTTGCCTGCTTACACGGGAGCCTACCTCCTTTCCCTGCTATGAACAGGTCTACCAGGAGCTCGTCCACCTCCCGCACCCCTAAGGAGCCCAAGACCGCTCAGGGGAGGCACATTCCGGACATATTCCGGTCGCAGCGCTACCAGGCCCTCGAGCCTTCACAGGCCCAATCCCCGGCCTCACCTGACGGATCCTCGCCTGCCCACATGCCCGGGGCGTCCATACCTGGACCTGGGGGTTCCCAACCCCCGAGCCTCCTTGATCTGGAGAAAGTCGCCCAGGACATTAAGTGCACGGTGACTGCAGCGATCGCGGACCTCAAGACGGACCTACTGGCAGTTGCCCGCCGCATGGACAACGTGGAGCAGACTACCCAGACCCACGCGGCGGCCATCCGCCAAGTGCAATCCGCGTATGACTCCCAGCTTTCTCAAGTCTTCGAACTCCATAGACACGTCGAGGACCTGGACAACCGCGGTCGGAGGCACAACATACGGGTCCGGGGTGTCCCCGAAAGCATCGAGCCAGACGCCATTCAGCCGACCCTATGCGCCATATTTAATGATCTCATGGAGCGCCCCGCGGATTCCCCTATTGACATGGAAAGGGCTCATCGGGCCCTCCGCCCCCCACCCAGAGACTCTGAGCCACCCAGAGACATCATCTGTGCCATTGTCAACTACCCTTTGAAAGAGGAAATTCTTCGAAAAGCACGCATGAAGGGGCGTATTGTGTACAACGGGGCAGATGTGAAGCTCTTCCAGGATCTTTCACAGATCACTCTCCAGAACAGGAAGGCGCTCCGTCCGTTACTGGAGGCCCTCCGCTCTAGAAACATCCAGTACCGCTGGAGATTCCCTTTTGGCCTCTCAGCCTCAGCCAGAGGGCGCTCTGCACTTCTTCGCACCCCAGAGGATCTCCCAGCCTTCTGCGACCAACTTGACCTGCCACTCATCGAACTCCTGGACTGGTATTCGACCTTTTTTCCGACGGAGCCCTGGCGTCCTGTGTCTCTCAATCCATCACCGAAAGCCGCGCGTCAACGTTCGCGACATCGCCGCCTGGATCCGAGGTCTCCTAACGACCGTCCTATCCGACGGGAACTGCGCCAATGAAGCCCCTCACCTTCGCTAGCACGAGGCGAAGCCCCTGAGGACTAAGAGAGATTTCAGCCGTTCGTTCTACGTTCTGAGTGAGTACCCTGCCCCGCTTCCCTCCTGCCCTCTCCCCGAGACTCACCTTTGTCCACCTCGCCCTCTCTCCTTCCTTCCCCGTGCTCCCTTAACCGATTGCTTTTGGCTTCCATCCACCAAGCTCCATTGCGCCCTGCATGGCCCGCAGGTGTCTCCCTGGCCACCCCTCACCTACCTTTCTCAACACTCCTTACTCCAGAAATGGGACTTCTCGCCTTGACAAGGATCCCTCGTCCCCTGCTGCCGTCCGGACTCTTGGAATCCATCGACTTTCCTCTGTGAAATAATCCTGCTCTGCGGGGAGTCACCTATGCTTGTGAGACCCCCCCCCCTTTTTTTTTTTTATTTTTATTTTTTTTTGCTACTGTACCCTGATTTTACCTCTAACCCCCGAGGTTTGCTTCCCTCCCGGCTCCAAATTCTCTAATTGCAGACTCCTTTCTCATCTGGAAGGGTAAGAGACGGACACAGACTTTGGCTTACTACGCTTGCCCTTCCTATACCGGGTACTATGTATCATTGCTTGGATGTGTGGGTGGGGGGAGGGGGGGGGAGAGGATTTTGAAAACCCTCTTTTTCTTTGGATCTCTCTGTTTTATATTTGCTGCTCTCCCCCTCCCTTCCCCTACCTCTCCTTCCTTCCCCCTCCCTACTTCCCCCCCTCAAAGCCCTACCGCCCTCCCGCCCTCCCCTCCGTCCTCCCCCACTTCCCCCCCCCTTCCCCTCCTTTCCCCCCCAATCCCCGCCTCATATGGGGTAGGTACTCGACCGAGACTTCTCTCAGGCTTATCAGTCTTAGGCTATTATACTGATGTTAATATTGTTTCTTTTTTATCTGTTAAGTTGTTATGTTATTTGTGCATCCTTACTCCACTTTCTAGGATTTGAGACCCATGACATGTCTCTTTCGCCTCCAGCCACGGCTCCATCACGTTCTATTACTCTCTGTATAGTCCCTAATACCTAACAGTAGGCCCTCCTTCCCCTTTTTCTCCTGTTCCCCTTTATTGTTGGTAGGCTCCCCTATACGCCTGGTCCCTCCCCAATACAAATGGGCGGGACCCCTTTCATACTCACCTAGATTCCCTGGTTCGCAGACGTCATGTGTCTTTCGTCTACCCCACTGTTCCCGCACAGCAGTCTCTCCTAGACTAGGCTGACACACCAGATTTCACCACCCGTCCCTCTAGGTAGATAGCTGGTCTAATTCTACCTCTGGTCTTTTTTTGTCCTTTTCTTCCCCCCTGATCCCCTGCCCGTCCCTTCCCTTTCCTACCTTTCCCTAACTCCCTGTCCTCTCTCTCTTCATCTCTGCTTCTCCGCCCCTTTCCCCTTTCTCTTCTTCCCTTGCCCCGGGGTTTGTGGTCTCCTGCCCCACGTCCCCCTCTATAGGCCTCTATTCCGGTATTCCCGGTACAAACCTTTTCCACCTGCCCAACCCCTCAGGATGCAGCCTTCATCCGCGAATAGCGTTCCCCTGCAACTGAAATGTGTTTCCCTTAACGTTAAGGGACTCAACCTACCGGAAAAAAGATCTCAAGTTTTATCCTCATTGACCAAGTTTAAAGCACACTTTGTTTTCTTACAGGAGACGCACTTCCGCTCTGACGCTATACCTAAACTCTCGAACCACGTATATAAGACGGCCTTCCATGCCACCAATCCTGCAGCAAAAACGAAGGGTGTGTCCGTCCTTGTCTCCAGGCCACTAACTTTCATCTCTCCGACTCCCTGATAGACCCGGAGGGCAGGTATGTCTTCCTTAAGGGCACCTACGCTTCTACACCGATTACTTTGGCCAACATCTATTGCCCTAACGAACATCAGGTAACCTTTTTCCGCACGATCTGTACCCTCTTATCCTCCTTCCAGAGTGGGCTGCTTCTTTTAGCGGGGGACTTTAATGTCCCTCTGAACCCTCTTCTTGATACGTCCACGGGGACATCCTCGCTGACTTACAGAGCCCTCCGCCAGATTAAAGCTCAGCTCCAAGCTTTATCACTTCACGACGCCTGGCGTACGCTTCACCCCTCCTCCAAAGACTACACCTTCTACTCGGCTCCCCACCAAAAATATTCCAGAATTGATTTTTTCTTTTTGTCCCAGAGGGACCTCCCTCTCCTTCAACACTCATCCATTGAGCCCATGTTCCTCTCTGACCATCACCCTATCACCGTCACGCTCTCCCTCCCCGATTCCTGCCCCAAAACTAAAACCTGGCGCTTCAACCCGTCCTTGCTTAAAGATTCCCTCGCCCTGGAGCGTATTCGCTCGAGCATACGACTGTTCTTCCAGGAGAATTCGGGGTCCGTTGCTTCCCCGGTTTCTCTCTGGGAGGCCCATAAGTGTGTAATTAGAGGGGAGCTGCTGGCCCTATCTTCCCAAGCCAAAAAACTACACCAGGAGCGCGTGAACTCCCTTTTGACAAAGCTGAAGACGTTGGAAACGTCCCACAAATTATCTCAGGCCCAAGCTACCCTCAATGAGCTGATACACACTCACACTCTGCTCACAGATGAGCTGGGCAAACGCACTAAAAGACGTTATGTCTTAGGCCAAAGGGTCTTTTACGAACACGGCAACAAATGTGGCCGTCTCCTGGCTCGGTCGGTCCAATCAGCTAAATTATCTCCCTCTGTCCATGGCCTGCGACATCCCTCGGGATCCTTACTTACTAAAAATGAGGATATTGCGAAGGAATTCGAAAACTTCTACACCAAACTTTATAACCTTCACCCTTCTCCCCTTTCTCAGACCGCAAGAGCGGCCCGGGACGCTCTTATCGCAGATTTTCTCGCGTCACATAGCCCCAGCCCTATCTCTCCCCTGTGTGCTCAATCTCTGGAGGCACGATTTTCCTCCCTGGAACTGGATACTGCACTGAAGCAGATGAAGGTTGGCAAAAGCCCGGGGCCGGATGGTTTCTCCCTCCAGTACTACAAATCTTTCCTGGACACCCTCTCCCCGCACCTTCTTCTCACCTTCAATGCCCTCGCGGACCCCCAGGTGAAGTCAGATCAAATGTTAAAGGCTCACATAACTGTGATACCCAAGGAGGGCAAGGATCCCCTCTTGCCAGCAAACTATAGGCCAATCTCACTGTTAAATGTTGACATCAAACTTTATGCCAAAATTTTAGCCAACAGATTGCTCCCCTTGATCCCCAGCCTAATCCCCAATGACCAGGTGGGGTTCGTCCCGGGAAGGGAGGCTCGGGACAACACTATCCGCGCCTTGAACCTTCACCATTGGCTCACTTCTTCTAAAACCCCTGGTTTCTTCCTCTCCCTCGACGCCGAGAAGGCGTTCGATAGAGTGGCCTGGGACTACATGCGTGCAGTCTTAACAGCGGTGGGCCTGGGCGACCGCATGCTAGCTTCTATAATGACCTTATACGCGGGCCCTACTGCAGCGGTGAGAGTCAACGGCCACCTATCGGACGCCTTCCCTATCAGCAACGGCACTCGTCAGGGCTGCCCCCTCTCACCACTGATATACATCCTCACTCTGGAGCCACTTTTGAATAAACTCAGAACGAACCCGGATATTAGGGGGATCTCGATTAAGGAGAGGGAGCTCAAGGTTTCGGCCTTTGCGGACGACATCTTGCTCTCTCTGACTGCGCCGCGCACTTCTCTTCCATCACTGCTTCAAGATCTAGAAGTTTTTGGTAAGATCTCCAACCTTAAGATCAACTATTCCAAATCCCAAGCCCTAAATGTCTCCCTACCCCCCCGGGAAGTATCCCATGGAAGAACACACCGCTATCTCATACCTAGGCATCAAAATTCCTCGCTTCCTTTCTGACCTTTACTCCCTTAACTTCCACGCGGTCCTGACCCACACCCAAACCTATCTTAAGGATTGGATCCACCTTAACGTGTCTTGGTTCGGACGAGCGGCCTTAATTAAAATGATCATCTTGCCCCGCTTTTTATACCTGTTCCAGACCATCCCTATGGCCCTGCCCTGTAGTTTCTTTTCCTCCTACCGGAAGGTCTGCTCGTCCTTTTTGTGGAGAGACTCCCCCCCGAGGATCAAATATTCCAGGCTCACCCTCCCCAAATCCAAAGGGGGGATCGCCCTCCCAGACCTATACAAGTATTACGTCGCCTGCCACCTTACCAGAGTAGCGGACTGGCATATCCACTCTCTTGACAAACTGTGGGTATCTCTAGAAGATGCCTTCTCCACAGTCCCCATTCACCTCCTCCCCTGGTTGCTCCCAAAACAATGGCCCCATTCCCTCGCAACACACCCATTTATCCACACTTCCCTGATGCTATGCAGGAAAATTTCTGCCTCCGTACCTATTGCGCCGTCCCCGGGCCCCTTAACCACACTGAGATTCAACCCTGACTTCCCCCCTGGTTACTCACCCAGCTTTCTTCGACAGGTCTGGCCTTTCGAGGACGTCCTGGCCCTTCATTTTTTCCAGGGGGGCAAAGTTCTCTCTTTGGACGCCCTTCGTAGCCTCCCGAATGCCTCCTCCTTCTCGTTTTGGACGTACCGCCAGGTTCACCATTTTCTTTCCACCCGGGCCCCTTTGGAGGAATGGATACGACCACTCACCCCGTTTGAAGACTTGTGCAACCGTAAGATACCCCAAAAACACCTTGTCTCCCTCCTGTATGCCCTCATCGCGGACCCGGCTGCCCCGACCCTTTCCCCCTCTCAATCCTCCTGGCATAGGGATCTACCGACTCCTCTAACACAGACGGAATGGACTAGAGTCCATGAATATACTCATAAAGGCTCGCTGAATGTAGCCATCCAGGAGAATGGTTACAAAATTTTAACCAGATGGTACAGGACCCCTTCCCGCCTTCATAAGTTCTCCCCCTCTACCCCAAATGTCTGCTGGAGATGCAACGCTGATATTGGGACAATGCTCCACATCTGGTGGGCGTGTCCGATCATCCAACTCTTCTGGAGGGAAGTCCACAGACTCATCCTAGCCGTTACTACTCTTGATCTTGATTACACTCCGGCACAATTCCTCCTCCATCACACCTCCCTTTCTCGGAGAACCTACTTGAAATCCCTGGCCATGCATATGGTCAATGCTGCCAGGTTGTGTGTTCCCAGACACTGGCGGTCTACGCGTGCCCCTTCATTGGCCGAATGGTTTTCGACTATCTCCAGGATTGCTGGCATGGAGGAGCTGATCCACATCTCCCAAGAGAGATTCGAGAAATACTCCTTTACGTGGGCCTGTTGGTCTCATTTCACAACTACTCCTGAGTATAAACAACATGTTCCTCCTGGCTGAAGGCTGACCCCCACCTGATTCTCTACCAACCGTCTATTACTTCCCCTGAGCCCCCCCCTGGGGCGGGAGGCCACACACCCCACACACCCCCTTCCTCTCTCCTTCCCTCCTCCCTCACTTCCCCCCCTCTCCTTCCCTTTCTCCTCTCCCCCCACCCATTTCCGTCTTTCTCCCTCCCTTCTTTGCTCCCTCCCCCCCTCCTCTTCTTTCCCCAAGACCCCTCCCCTGTTGACACCTCTTCTCTCCGGTTTCCCTTTTTCTTATTTTCCTCGACACTTACCTTTGCCCTTACCTTATACCCTTTGTTCTCCCTGGGGTTTCTCGGGTGGGCGCAGGTAGCCACCCGAGCTGTCCCCCTCCCGCGGCTGTGAAGCCATCATAATTAGACTTGATGTAGTACTGATATAGTGATTGGAACAGTATTCAAGCCTATTCTTCTGCTTAGTACCGTTGGGAGGTCCCTGTTGGCTGCTCCCCCACCGTGCATTATTTCCTTGGTGTGTTTGGCCTCTTGACGTGTACCTGTTCACTTATGTTGACCTGTTCCTGTAAACTGTTACACTTTTCAATAAAATCTTTATGGAAAAAAAAAAGAAAAGACTATCATTCTGAGCCCAGCATTTTTCTTTATTGTCCCAAAGGTTTTGGCCACTACTGTCTATTGATATGTGAAACACTTTCAAAACTCACCAATTAGGGAGCAGAAATCAAGTTAACATCATTCATTTTGACTCCACAAATATGTACAACAATACTATACCTGGCTCAAGCTGGGCTCCTCCAGTTCTTCCTGAGTGGAAGGCCCAGGTTGGACGTCAGAAGACTCAGCGGGTGTAGAATGGAGCATAGGACGCGTGGAAGGAAGAGTAGAGAGTGATTGTCTGGCCTCAGCCTGGTCTGACAGAAGATTCATCCTGTCATAATACCACAGGGTGGGAACATAAACGTCAGCTGCTGAATTTCCTGATTTCATGGACTTCACCACCTTATTCCTCTCCTTCAGATATGTACTCCTGAGGTTCCCAATTTTCTTTTTAATATATTTCTCATCTGCCCTGGGGACCACCGGCTTCACAAACTCAACCAGTTCCATTATTGCTGCCTGCCTCTTTGCTCTGTTACTGTAAAAAGGATGGGTGTTTTGCCACAGGACTGGCAGGTCTCGATATTTGTCGATGAATAGAGGGAGGAAGCTGTAGTCATTAAACCCGCCCATGTCTGCAAGACACAACACAAGACAAACCCTAATGTCAGGCTAAACTCCACTAATGCAGGCCTCAATCTAGAAGCAGTATAGCCTAGTGATGTGCCAAGTTCAAAATTTTACCTGTTTGCGCGTTCGCCGCCTCAGCTTCTCCCTCTGTTCACAGATCGTACGGACGACACACGCATGTTACGTTTTATATACAGTGCGCATACGTGCAACTCCGCCTGCCCCTGACGTTCTTTTCAGAGTCCAGACTATTCCCCGCCCCTTCGCTTCCGGCGCAGTGGGGAGAGCACATGGCGGAGAGAACACAGGTGCGCACTAATAATTACACTAAACGAGGAGGAAGGTGAGGAAAGGCCGGAGCCTGAAACGTCCCGATCCAGGAAGACAAGATTTAAGGCCGCAAATATGTCTATATTTTATATTATATATATTATATATTTTGGAGAGATGTTGGAGATGGTCGACATATTGAACATGACCGACTATGATGGGAAATATGGACTTTACCCAAACCCAAATATCAGAAAGGCCAAGATCATGAATAAAGTTGTGAAGTGTCTTCTGCCTAATTTTGGGGTACACCGATCCATGGATCAACTGAGAAAACGCTGGTCAGACCTGAAACTGAGGGAGCACGAGCAGTACATAAAGATCAAGCGTGTTATGGACAAAAGTAAGTAGTTGTGTGTTCATATGATTATTTTTGCTTGCATACTGCTCCATGTGCTTTGAGTTCATGTTGTGCATTTTAAAATGGCCACTTTCAAGTTCATGGTTTCATTCGTTCGCAGGAAACATCGTTCTGCAGATAAGTATTCCAGCTGAACACAGTGTCCCCAATAATGTTATGACCTTGAAGCTCGGCCAAAATAAACAATTGAACAACACTTCCAAACAATGTTTCATATTGTTAATTCTGCCCTCTGTGTGATAATTATTTAATTTTTACAAATCTCATAGGGGAGAGAAGACTCGTCAAGTATGAGGACACCAGGGACCCCACCCCTCACAAAGAAGGACAACTTCCAAAAGAACAAACAGGGGAGCAGGAGGAGGAGGAAGGAGAGATCGTGCAGGTTGTGCAAATTGTCACCACAACAGGTGAGTGTCGGAGAACACAGCTTCCGGTAAGCTCATCAATGTATGTCACCATATTTAAATTACATGTTTTTTTTGTTTTGTTTTATAGGTGATGTGGAAGAAGATTTCCGTTTTACCAGTAGTGATGGACGAACTTCCGACGGGACGTTTCGCGAACGCGAAATGCGAACGGACCCAAACGTTCGCGAAACCGAACGTTCGCCGCGGGCCCCATTGACTTCAATGGGAGGCGAACTTTGCAAACCTTCATGTCGAATTTGCGGCCACGTGGTAATTATTAGGGGGTAAAACGTAGTCCCACCATCTGGACAATGACATAATACATGTATGAGGTGAATTTGGGATCGATAACTACAAGCATTTTTATTTTATTTGGGAAATTGTTCTAACAATTCAGGACTATGGAGCTAATGAAGGCAATGGAGGAGAGGGAAGGTCAGGGACCAGGGTAGGCAAAGAAGAGGGTGCAGGAGATGATCACCAGCAGCGTGACATACCGGAATGACACATGCACCGTGATAGAGGCATCTGACAGCAGCACCGTAATACAGAGCACTGACAGCAGCACCGTGACATACAGCGCTGACAGCAGCACCGTGACATACAGCGCTGACAGCAGCACCGTGACATACAGCGCTGACAGCAGCACCGTGACATACAGCGCTGACAGCAGCACCGTGACATACAGCGCTGACAGCAGCACCGTGACATACAGCGCTGACAGCAGCACCGTGACATACAGCGCTGACAGCAGCACCGTGACATACAGCGCTGACAGCAGCACCGTGACATACAGCACTGACAGCAGCACCGTAAGCAGCCCCAGGAGGAAGTCAGCACAGCACAGGGATGGTGTGATCCCCTCATAATAAGAACCCCCAGGAGGAAGTCAGCACAGCACAGGGATAGTGTGATCCCTTCATAATAAGAACCCCCAGGAGGAAGTCAGCACAGCACAGGGATATCATAAGCAGCCCCAGTAGAAATATGACACCGCTCAACCTCTTCAAAGAGGAGGGTAGGGGCATATAGTACGGTGTGCTTTTTTGGGTCAAGGAAGTGAGCCAAATGAATTAAGAAGGTCTGTGTGCTTGATTAAAAAAATAGTTTATAGACATATACATGGTCTACTGGTCACATGTGTTGAATTCCTCCGAGATCCATGCCTCATTCATTTTTAGAAATGTGAGGTAGTTAACACTGTGGTGAGCTAGGCGAGTACGCTTATCGGTCACAATCCCCCCTGCTGCGCTGAACGTCCTTTCGGACAGGACACTGGATGAGGGGCAAGCCAACAGTTCGATTGCAAATTGGGCAAGCTCTGGCCAGAGGTCAAGCCTGCCCACCCAGTAGTCTAGGGGTTCATCACTCCTCAGAGCGTCCACATCGGCCGTTAACCCAATGTAGTCGGACACCTGACGGTCTAGGCGTTCCCTGATGCTGGATCCGGATGACACCTGTCGATGGGTCGGCTGAAAGAATGACCTCATATCCGAAGTCACCAACACATCTTCAAACCGGCCTCTTCTTGCAGGCGCTGTTGGATTGGTACCCGCAAATCCTTCTCTGGGAGTGGGAATTGCTCCTCTGCCAGCGCACGCAAAAGCAGAATGCAGCATTTCTCGAAGCAAGGCCTGGAAGTGCTGCATTCTGACAGCCCTCTGCGACGGCGGTAACATTTCCGCCATTTTGTGTTTGTACCGGGGGTCTAAGTACGTTGCCACCCAGTACTGGTCCTTGACCCTCATGCTTTTTATACGGGGGTCCCTATTAAAACACTGGAGCATGAAGGCCCCCATTTGCACTAAAGTGGAAGCGGTGTGGTGGCCTGGCTCCTGCTCATCATCCAGGATAATGTCGTCCTCTTCATTCTCCTCTCCCCATCCTCGCACAACAGGGATCCCAGAAAGGTTTAAAGCATGCTCTTCTTGCTCCTGCTCATCCGCCCCGGCACCATCCTCCTCTGACTCCTCATCAGACTCCTGTTGTTGACTTGTCTCAGATAGAGTAGCCCCCCCTGGGAATTCATCCAGCATTGCGACTTCCTCATCTTCCCGCTCCTGCTCCTCCACAGCCTGATCAATGACACGACGCAATGCACGCTCCAGAAAGAAGGCATAAGGTACCATGTCACTGATGGCGCCATGGCTGCGACTGACCAGTTTGGTGATCTCCTCAAATGGCCGCAGAAGTCTGCATGTGTCGCGCATGAGCAGCCACTGGCGCGGTGAAAAAAAACCCAGCTCCCCAGAACCGTTTCTTTCGCAGAGTTCATACAGGTAGACGTTAACTGCACGTTTCTGCTGGAGCAGCCTATCAAGCATATAGAAGGTTGAGTTCCATCGCGTCGGGCAATCGCAAATAAGACGTCTGACCGGCAGATGGTGTCGCCGCTGAATGTCAGCAAGGCGAGCCATGGCCGTGTAAGATCTTCTGAAATGGGCCGAGATTTTCCTTGCCTGCCGCAAGATGTCCTGGACCCCAGGGTATTTGACAAGGAATCGCTGCACGACCAAGTTTAAGACGTGTGCCATGCACGGCACGTGCGTGATTTTGCCCTGTTTCAATGCGCTAAGCAGATTGGCACCGTTGTCACACACCACTTTACCAACTGTCAAATTGAGCGGTGTTAGCCACTCATCTGCCTGTGAACGCAAAGCTGAAAGGAGTGCCGGGCCAGTGTGGCTCTTTGCTTCCAGGCACAACAGACGCAGCACGGCATGGCAACGTCTCACCTGGCATGTGGAATAGGTTCTGGGGAGCTTGGGCGGTGCAGTGGAAGAGACGCTAGCAGCGGAAAAGGAGGAGGCAGCTGAGGAGGAGAGGGAGGAGGATGGAGTAGGAGGAGGAGAAGAAGAGTCAGGCCTGCATGCAATCCGTGGCGGTAAAACCAAATCTACACGGGTGCCACGGGTTACATGCTTGACGGCCGTCAGAAGGTTCACCCAGTGGGCAGTAAAACTGATATACCTTCCCTGCCCGTGTTTGCTAGACCACGTGTCTGTGGTCAGATGTATCTTGGCACCGACACTGTGTGCCAGAGATACATTCACTTGCCGCTGAACATGGCCATATAGCTCTGGGATGCCCTTCTCTGAGAAATACTTCCTTCCTGGGACCTTCCATTGTGGTGTTCCAATGGCCACAAATTTGCGAAAGGCCTCCGAGTCCACCAGTTTATATGGCAGTAGTTGGCGGGCTATGAGTTCTGACAAGCCAGCCGCCAACCGTTGGGCAAGAGGGTTATCCGGCGTCATCATTTTTTTACGCTCAAACATTAGGCCCACGGAAGCCTGCCTTTTTGCAGAAAAATGTGAGCTTGGCGTGATGGAAGGTGGAGTGGAGGACAATTGTGAGGAGAGAGGAGAAGGAGAAGTAGAAGACGAGGCTGGACGGTGAGAGCCTGCAGTGTGGCTTTGTGTGTTCCGTTGCTCCCACTGGGCTCGGTGATGGCTGCTCATGTGCCTTCTTAAGGCGGTCGTCCCTAGGTGAGTATTGGGCTTACCGCGACTAACGCGTTGACTGCAAAGATTGCAGATGGCAACGCTATTGTCAGCAGCGGACACGTTAAAAAAAGCCCACACTGCGGAGCCATGTGCCGGTGTCCTGGGAGCGCCAGATGTGACCGTACATGGTCGATGACTCGCTCCTGATACATTTGCAGTCTGCTTTGTCCCTGCTGTGCAATGTAAGTCATTGCTGCTTCTCCTCCCTATCTGCTGGTCCATATCTCCCTCTGAACTCCCCTCCTCTTCCTCTCTTGTGGGCACCCACGTGACATCACTAGACACGTCATCATCAACGTCACCTTCCCCACCGCTATAAGTAGAGATCTCGGAGTAGGCAGCAACACCGGGGACCAACCTCCTCCTTGGGCTGATCTGGGTACTGGCGTCAGACTGCTGAGTAGCGCTTGTTGCTACCTCCTCTTCCTGATCCAATACCAAGAGTGGCTGCGCATCAGAAATGTCCTCTTGATATGGATCGGAAAATAATTCCAGTGACTCAAGCGGAAGGTATGTGGTGGTGGTGGTGGTGGTCGTGTTGTTGGTGGTAGTGTCTTTGGGGGTGCACATAGCAGAGAGTGAAGAAGAGGGTGCAGATCGAGAGGATGAGGAGGGTGCAGAAGAGTAAGGCTGAGCGAGCCACTCAACCAAGTCTGGTGCATCCTTTAAAGTAATTGAACGCACCTTCTGCAACTTCCCACTTTGGCTCAAGCCTGTTGCTCCTGCCCTACCCCTACCACCCCTGCGGAAGGGCCTGCCTCTTCCGCTGCCTGTCATTTTTTAAATGACCCTGTGACAAAACTCTTAGTCCCTATACCGATGAAGGACTGCTGCAGTATAGGGCAGCGGTCAGCAGTGGTGCACGTCAACCCTATCTATTGTGGACCGATAGCGGTCCTTACAGAACAGCAGACTGTACCGCACTCAAGCCTATGTACCGTAGCACCCTATACCAAGTTACCAGTCCTTATAAGAACTTTTGTGGACCAAGCAGGTTGTGTATTAGTGATTAGCAGACTGTACGTCAGTCCCTATACCGCTGAAGGACTGCTGCAGTATAGGTGAGCGGTCAGCAGTGGTGCACGTCAACCCTATCTATTGTGGACCGATAGCGGTCCTTACAGAACAGCAGACTGTACCGCACTCAAGCCTATGTACCGTAGCACCCTATACCAAGTTACCAGTCCTTATAAGAACTTTTGTGGACCAAGCAGGTTGTGTATTAGTGTTTAGCAGACTGTATGTCAGTCCCTATACCGCTGAAGGACTGCTGCAGTATAGGGCAGCGGTCAGCAGTGGTGCACGTCAACCCTATCTATTGTGGACCGATAGCGGTCCTTACAGAACAGCAGACTGTACCGCACTCAAGCCTATGTACCGTAGCACCCTATACCAAGTTACCAGTCCTTATAAGAACTTTTGTGGACCAAGCAGGTTGTGTATTAGTGTTTAGCAGACTGTACGTCAGTCCCTATACCGCTGAAGGACTGCTGCAGTATAGGGCAGCGGTCAGCAGTGGTGCACGTCAACCCTATCTATTGTGGACCGATAGCGGTCCTTACAGAACAGCAGACTGTACCGCACTCAAGCCTATGTACCGTAGCACCCTATACCAAGTTACCAGTCCTTATAAGAACTTTTGTGGAACAAGCAGGTTGTGTGTTAGTGATTAGCAGACTGTACGTCAGTCCCTATACCGCTGAAGGACTGCTGCAGTATAGGGCAGCGGTCAGCAGTGGTGCACGTCAACCCTATCTATTGTGGACCGATAGCGGTCCTTACAGAACAGCAGACTGTACCGCACTCAAGCCTATGTACCGTAGCACCCTATACCAAGTTACCAGTCCTTATAAGAACTTTTGTGGACCAAGCAGGTTGTGTATTAGTGTTTAGCAGACTGTATGTCAGTCCCTATACCGCTGAAGGACTGCTGCAGTATAGGGCAGCGGTCAGCAGTGGTGCACGTCAACCCTATCTATTGTGGACCAATAGCGGTCCTTACAGAACAGCAGACTGTACCGCACTCAAGCCTATGTACCGTAGCACCCTATACCAAGTTACCAGTCCTTATAAGAACTTTTGTGGACCAAGCAGGTTGTGTATTAGTGTTTAGCAGACTGTACGTCAGTCCCTATACCGCTGAAGGACTGCTGCAGTATAGGGCAGCGGTCAGCAGTGGTGCACGTCAACCCTATCTATTGTGGACCGATAGCGGTCCTTACAGAACAGCAGACTGTACCGCACTCAAGCCTATGTACCGTAGCACCCTATACCAAGTTACCAGTCCTTATAAGAACTTTTGTGGAACAAGCAGGTTGTGTGTTAGTGATTAGCAGACTGTACGTCAGTCCCTATACCGCTGAAGGACTGCTGCAGTATAGGGCAGCGGTCAGCAGTGGTGCACGTCAACCCTATCTATTGTGGACCGATAGCGGTCCTTACAGAACAGCAGACTGTACCGCACTCAAGCCTATGTACCGTAGCACCCTATACCAAGTTACCAGTCCTTATAAGAACTTTTGTGGACCAAGCAGGTTGTGTATTAGTGTTTAGCAGACTGTACGTCAGTCCCTATACCGCTGAAGGACTGCTGCAGTATAGGGCAGCGGTCAGCAGTGGTGCACGTCAACCCTATCTATTGTGGACCGATAGCGGTCCTTACAGAACAGCAGACTGTACCGCACTCAAGCCTATGTACCGTAGCACCCTATACCAAGTTACCAGTCCTTATAAGAACTTTTGTGGAACAAGTGAGTTGTGAATGTTTAGCAGACTGCAGCAGAAGGGCAGCAGTCAAGTATAATATCCTTTCTATATTTGGAAGAAAGAATATTATACATGTACAAGCCTATTACTGTACCACTGATACCAGTCCTGAAAAGAACCTTTGTGGAACTAATAATAACAGCAAGTCTTTAAAATTACCCTCACTGCCTGACAACACTGCTTCCTTCCTGTCCCTATACAAATTGGCAAAAAAAGAGAACGATTAGTGGTTACTGGAACAGCTCTTTTGTGGACCTTGATAGTAACAGCTAATGATGATGATGATGATGATGATGATGAAAGACTAATCTGGCTGTCCCTGTAGCATACACCGTCCTTTCCCTTTCTCTAAACTAACAAAAGACACTCAGGCTGCTGCAAGAATCAGCAGCACAGCAAACCTATCAACACCTAACACCTATACCAGTCCTGAAAAGAACTTTTGTGTACCAAATAGCTAGTGGTTTATCTCTCCCTACTCCACACAGGAACCTGTCCCTATCGTAACAGAAGAAAGAATGTAAAATGGCCACCGGATCGGGTGTATTTATAGGTTAGGGGGAATGTACAAGTGTCCATGTGCTGTCATGTCTCAATTGGCTGTCCTGTATCACATGATAAACGTGTCACCAAAGGTTAAAGTTCTTGTATACATTAAACACGTAAGTCCGCCGCGGCGAACGACGGAAAAAGGCGTTCGAACGTGCGGACCGCGAATGTCGGAAATTCGCCGCGAAACGACCGCCGGGCGAACCGTTCGGCCATCACTATTTACCAGTGAAAGTGCCCAGATCAGGGAGATAATGGGGTGCAATGGGTATTGGGAACATATCCTGCAAAACATCAATGATGTTAATTTAAATTTGATGTTTTGGGGAGAGTGTGAAACACCCCAAACTAGATAGGGTCTTATTTTTTTGAATTTTAAGACCAAAATGTTGTAGTTCTCCAAATTCGACATTTGGAAGATGCACAGAGTGTGGAAACATGCATTATCTCCCATCATGTGGGATCAATGTATGTGTTTTGTGTTTAGTGTCTGAGATGAAGGGGTTGCAGCCCCAAAGCATGTACATTGATCCCCCATGATGGGAGCTAGCACATGTTGACACACTCTGTGCATCTTCCAAATTTGGATTTTTCAGGGGTGACACCCCATGTGATGAAGGCAAGATCAGGCCAGTTTGTACATACTCATGTCTGATATTGTCTTCACTTTTCAAAGTGGAACTTTGTATGTTCCTGTGTCCTGTATTTTACAGTTAGATATATGCCTGTTTACACCAAAACAATAATTAAACCAAATTTTCAAGAAACTCATTTTTGAAAAAACACAATTTCTAGGTTGGTTGTACAAACCTTTTCAAAATGCACATGTGAATGTGGTTGGATTAAACAGTTCAATTAGCAATAGACATGTGCATTCGTTTTCGTACGAATGCATTTTCGTCCGAATTTCAGCTATTTTCGTTTTGACAAACGATAACGAAAGCACAGAATCCGAAAAACGAAAGATCCGACATAAATAAATGCTTTAATTTCGTTTTCATTGTTACAACAGTTCGATATAGAATAGAAGATTCGACGTGACTCTGACAATAACAATCTGTCTATAGAACCTGTGGTCGAATGTGCCTTACCTTACCTCTATTAGTCCAAGATTATATAGAGCAGGCATGTCCAAAGTCTTGCCCGCAGGCCAATCGCGGCCCGCAGTCCGGTTTTGAACGGCCCGCCTGATTATTTAAACATATATATCTTTTGTGGCCCCCGGCGATCTCCCAGCACCGGGGCCAAAAAAGATATATAGTCCGGCTGCCTCGGAGGGAGGAGGCGGGACGAGTGCCATGCACACAGGAGGAGAATTTCCTGTTTACACGGCAGCCTCTGTAATAGGAAGTCCCGTCTCTGCCATTGGACGACTGTGCTGTCCATCAAAGGAGGCGGGACTTTCTCTTAAAGAGGCCGCTGTGTAAACAGGAGATTCTCCAGTAGGATGTCTTTAGCGCTCGTCCTGCCCTCCATGGCTGCACTGATGGTAATGGTGGCTGCATTCCTGGCAATTGCAATTGTGGAGCTGCATTCCTGGCAATGGTGAGTGAATTCCTAGCAATGGTGGCTGCATTCCCGGCAATGGTGGGTGAAATTCCCAGCAATGGTGGCTGCATTCCTGGCAATGGTGGCTGCATTCCTGGCAATGGTGGGTGAAATTCCTGGCAATGGTGGGTGAAATTCCCGGCAATGGTGGCTGCATTCCTGGCAATGGTGGGTGAAATTCCCGGCAATGGTGGGTGAATCCCTGGCAATGGTGGCAGCATTCCTGGCAATGGTGGCAGCATTCCCGGCAATGGTGGCAGCATTCCCGGTAATGGTGGCAGCATTCCCGGTAATGGTGGCTGCATTCCCGGTAATGGTGGCTGCATTTCCGGTAATGGTGGCTGCATTCCCGGCAATGGTGAGTGAATTCCCGGCAATGGTAAGTGAATTCCCGGAAATGGTGAGTGAATTCCTAGCAATGGTGGCTGCATTCCTGGCAATGGTGGGTGAAATTCCCAGCAATGGTGGCTGCATTCCTGGCAATGGTGGCAGCATTCCCGGTAATGGTGGCAGCATTCCCGGTAATGGTGGCTGCATTCCCGGTAATGGTGGCTGCATTTCCGGTAATGGTGGCTGCATTCCCGGCAATGGTGAGTGAATTCCCGGCAATGGTGAGTGAATTCCCGGAAATGGTGAGTGAATTCCTAGCAATGGTGGCTGCATTCCTGGCAATGGTGGGTGAAATTCCCAGCAATGGTGGCTGCATTCCTGGCAATGGTGGCAGCATTCCTGGCAATGGCGAGTGAATTCCTGGCAATGGTGGCTGCATTCCTGGCAATGGTGGCTGCATTCCTGGCAATGGTGGGTGAATCCCTTGCAATGGTGGCTGCATTCCTGGCAATGATGGGTGAAATTCTCGGCAATGGTGGCAGCATTCCTGGCAATGGTGGCTGCATTCCTGGCAATGGTGGCTGCATTCCTGGCAATGGCGGGTGAATCCCTGTCAATGGTGGGTGAATCCCTGGTAATGGTGGCTGCATTCCTGGCAATGGTGGGTGAAATTCCCGGCAATGGTGGCAGCATTCCTGGCAATGGTGGCTGCATTCCTGGCAATGGTGGCAGCATTCCTGGCAATGGTGGCAGCATTCCCGACAATGGTCAATGAATTCCTGGTAATGGCAGGTAAATCCCTGGCAATGGTGGCTGCATTCCTGGCAATGGTGGCTGCATTCCCGGCAATGGTGGCAGCATTCCCGGCAATGGTGGCAGCATTCCCGGCAATGGTGGCTGCATTCCTGGCAATGGTGGCTGCATTCCTGACAATTGTGGCAGCATTCCCGGCAATGGCGAGTGAATTCCTGGCAATGGTGGCTGCATTCCTGGCAATGGTGGCTGCATTCCTGGCAATGGTGGCTGCATTCCTGGCAATGGTGGCAGCATTCCCGGCAATGGTGGCTGCATTCCCGGCAATGGTGGCTGCATTCCCGGCAATGGGGGGTGAATCACTGGCAATGGTGGGTGAATCTCTGGCAATGGTGGCAGCATTCCTGGCAATGGTGGCAGCATTCCCGGCAATGGTGGCTGCATTCCCGGCAATGGTGGCTGCATTCCCGGTAATGGTGGCTGCATTCCCGGTAATGGTGGCTGCATTCCCGGTAATGCTGGCTGCATTCCTGGCAATGGTGAGTGAATTCCCGGCAATGGTGAGTGAATTCCTGGCAATGGTGGGTGCATTCCTGGCAATGGTGGGTGCATTCCTGGCAATGGCAAGTGAATTCCTGGCAATGGTGGCTGCATTCCTGGCAATGGTGGCTGCATTCCTGGCAATGGTGGGTGAAATTCCTGGCAATGGTGGGTGAAATTCCCGGCAATGGTGGCTGCATTCCTGGCAATGGTGGGTGCATTCCCGGCAATGGTGGGTGAATCCCTGGCAATGGTGGCAGCATTCCTGGCAATGGTGGCAGCATCCCCGGCAATGGTGGCAGCATTCCCGGTAATGGTGGCAGCATTCCCGGTAATGGTGGCTGCATTCCCGGTAATGGTGGCTGCATTTCCGGTAATGGTGGCTGCATTCCCGGCAATGGTGAGTGAATTCCCGGCAATGGTGAGTGAATTCCTAGCAATGGTGGCTGCATTCCTGGCAATGGTGGGTGAAATTCCCAGCAATGGTGGCTGCATTCCGGGCAATGGTGGCAGCATTCCTGGCAATGGCGAGTGAATTCCTGGCAATGGTGGCTGCATTCCTGGCAATGGTGGCTGCATTCCTGGCAATTGTGGGTGAATCCCTTGCAATGGTGGCTGCATTCCTGGCAATGATGGGTGAAATTCCCGGCAATGGTGGCAGCATTCCTGGCAATGGCGGGTGAATCCCTGTCAATGGTGGGTGAATCCCTGGTAATGGTGGCTGCATTCCTGGCAATGGTGGGTGAAATTCCCGGCAATGGTGGCAGCATTCCTGGCAATGGTGGCTGCATTCCTGGCAATGGTGGCAGCATTCCTGGCAATGGTGGCAGCATTCCCGACAATGGTCAATGAATTCCTGGTAATGGCAGGTAAATCCCTGGCAATGGTGGCTGCATTCCTGGCAATGGTGGCTGCATTCCCGGCAATGGTGGCAGCATTCCCGGCAATGGTGGCAGCATTCCCGGCAATGGTGGCTGCATTCCTGGCAATGGTGGCTGCATTCCTGACAATTGTGGCAGCATTCCCGGCAATGGCGAGTGAATTCCTGGCAATGGTGGCTGCATTCCTGGCAATGGTGGCTGCATTCCTGGCAATGGTGGCTGCATTCCTGGCAATGGTGGCAGCATTCCCGGCAATGGTGGCTGCATTCCCGGCAATGGTGGCTGCATTCCCGGCAATGGTGGCTGCATTCCCGGCAATGGGGGGTGAATCCCTGGCAATGGTGGGTGAATCCCTGGCAATGGTGGCAGCATTACTGGCAATGGTGGCTGCATTCCCGGCAATGGTGGCTGCATTCCCGGTAATGGTGGCTGCATTCCCGGTAATGGTGGCTGCATTCCCGGTAATGCTGGCTGCATTCCCGGCAATGGTGAGTGAATTCCCGGCAATGGTGAGTGAATTCCTGGCAATGGTGGGTGCATTCCTGGCAATGGTGGGTGCATTCCTGGCAATGGTGGGTGCATTCCTGGCAATGGCAAGTGAATTCCTGGCAATGGTGGCTGCATTCCTGGCAGTGGTGGCTGCATTCCTGGCAATGGTGGCAGCATTCCCGACAATGGTCAATGAATTCCTGGTAATGGCAGGTAAATCCCTGGCAATGGTGGCTGCATTCCTGGCAATGGTGGCTGCATTTCCGGCAATGGTGGCAGCATTCCCGGCAATGGTGGCAGCATTCCCGGCAATGGTGGCTGCATTCCTGGCAATGGTGGGTGCATTCCTGGCAATTGTGGCAGCATTCCCGGCAATGGCGAGTGAATTCCTGGCAATGGTGGCTGCATTCCTGGCAATGGTGGCTGCATTCCTGGCAATGGTGGCAGCATTCCCGGCAATGGTGGCTGCATTCCCGGCAATGGTGGCTGCATTCCCGTCAATGGGGGGTGAATCCCTGGCAATGGTGGGTGAATCCCTGGCAATGGTGGCAGCATTCCTGGCAATGGTGGCAGCATTCCCGGCAATGGTGGCTGCATTCCCGGCAATGGTGGCTGCATTCCCGGTAATGGTGGCTGCATTCCCGGTAATGGTGGCTGCATTCCCGGTAATGCTGGCTGCATTCCCAGCAATGATGAGTGAATTCCCGGCAATGGTGAGTGAATTCCTGGCAATGGTGGGTGCATTCCTGGCAATGGTGGGTGCATTCCTGGCAATGGTGGGTGCATTCCTGGCAATGGGAAGTGAATTCCTGGCAATGGTGGCTGCATTCCTGGCAATGGTGGCTGCATTCCTGGCAATGGCGGGTGAATCCCTGGCAATGGTGGGTGCATTCCCGGCAATGGTGGGTGCATTCCCGGCAATGTTGGCAGCATTCCCGGCAATGTTGGCAGCATTCCCGGAAATGTTGGCAGCATTCCCGGCAATGGTGAGGGAATTCCTGGCAATGGTGGGTGCATTCCTGGCAATGGTGGGTGCATTCCTGGCAATGGTGGGTGCATTGCTGGCAATGGTGGCAGCATTCCTGGCAATGGTGGGTGCATTCCTGGCAATGGTGGGTGCATTGCTGGCAATGGTGGGTGAATTGCTGGCAATGGTGAGTGCATCCCTGGCAATGGTGGGTGCCACCCTGGCAATGGTGGGCACTGCATTCCTAGCAATGGTGGGTCTGCAGATGGACACTGACCCTTATTTTGCTTCACATTTGTTTATTTAAAATTGTAAGTTTTTTTTTCCTGAAGCTTCCCTGAAGTGATGGTGCGTGTTATACGCCAATAAATACGCTGTATCCAAATAATACACTTGAGTTCAAACATTCACCACACACAGCCACAAAGGCAAGAGAATTCTTGTGGGGAAGTGTATTAGTGCTCAGACGAACACACTTAGAGCGAATTTTAATGGTTCAAAGAATGTCAGGCAAAATGGTCGGCCCTCGCACAAGTTTGGACATCCCTGATATAGAGAAAATATTCGACAGAGAAAAAAGATTTGACAGAGAGAAAATATTCTGCAAGTTACTGTCCTAAAAAGTATTTGGGGACCCGGGTCCTGCCCCAGGGGACATGGATCAATGCAAAAAAAGTTTTAAAAACGGCCGTTTTTTCGGGAGCAGTGATTTTAATAATGATCAAAGTGAAACAATAAAAGTGTAATATTCCTTTAAATTTCGTAGGGGGGGTGTCTATAGTATGCCTGTGAGGGGGCTCATGTTTCTGGTGCTTAGAACTGTCCCTGCACAAAGTGTCATTTATGCAGGAAAAAAAGCACCTTGTCCCCATGTTGATGAGGACAAGGGCCTCATCCTCACAACCCTGGCCGGTGGTTGTGAGGGTCTGCGGGCGGGGGGCTTATCAGAATCTGGAAGCCCCCTTTAACAAGGGGACCCCCAGATCCCGCCCCCCCTGTTTGAAATGGTAAGGGGGTACAAAAGTACCCCTACCATTTCACAAAGAAAGTGTAAAAAATAGTTAAATAAGACAAACACACTTTTGAAAATTTATTATTAAAAAAAAAAAAAAAAAAAAAAAAGATTCCAGCGGTGGTAATCCACTCTTGCTATCCAGCGACGGACGGTCATCTCTCCAGCGATGGCTGATCTGAATCAGTGCAGCAAATCCATCCTTCTTCTGTCTTCGTGGAGGAGACACTGCAGGGATTCCGGCGGCCTGACGTTTCTTATATACGGAGGGCGGGGCCACCCGTCACCTGACCCCGCCCCCCTCTGATGCAAGGGGAAACCCGGGGTTCCCTGTGACGTATGGGTGACCCCGCACAGCTCTGATGTAACACAGGCAGGTTTCAGTTACATCAGAGGGGGGCGGGGTCACCCATACGTCAGGGGGAACCCCGGGTTTCCCCTTGCGTCAGAGGGGGTGGGGTCAGGTGACGGGGGGCCCCACCCTCCGTATATAAGAAACGTCAGGCCGCCGGAATCCCTGCAGTGTCTCCTCCATGGAGACAGAAGAAGGATGCTGCGCTGATTCAGATGAGCCATCGCTGGACCCCGGAGAGATGATCGTCCATCGCTGGATAGCAAGAGGGGATTAGCACCGCTGGAATCTTTTTTTTTATTTTTTTTATTTTTAATAAAGGAATTTTTCAAAAGTGTGTTTGTCTTATTTAACTATTTTTTACACTTTCTTTGTGAAACGGTAGGGGTACTTTTGTACCCCCTTACCATTTCAAACAGGGGGGGGCCGGGATCTGGGGGTCCCTTTGTTAAAGGGGCTTCCAGATTCTGATAAGCCTCCCGCCCGCAGACACCCACAACCACCGGCCAGGGTTGTGGGAATGAGGCCCTTGTCCTCATCAACATGGGGACAAGGTGCTTTGAGGGGTCAGAGACCCCCAAAGCATCCTCCCAATGTTGAGGGCATGTGGCCTGGTACGGTTCAGGAGGGAGGGGGGGCCGCTCTCTCGTCCCCCCTCTTTTCCTGCGGCCTGCCAGGTTGTGTGCTCGGATAAAGGGTCTGGTATGGATTTTTAGGGGGACCCCACGTCAATTTTTTTTAAAATTTGACGCAGAGTTCCCCTTAATATCCATACCAGACCTGAAGGGTCTGGTTATGGATATTTAGGGGGAACCCCACATCAAATTTGTTCTTAAATTTGAAGTAGGGTTCCCCTTAATATCCATACCAGACCTGAAAGGCCTGGTAATTAAATTTGGGGGACCCCCACACTTTTATTTTTATTTTTTTCACAATAGTTTTATTAATGAAAATAAGTAATAACAAAGGTGACAGTTAGGAAATAATAACATAAAGCGTATTGTATATGGATATGAGTTGTGACATTAGGTAATAGTACAATGTGCTATAATATAAATGCGAGTCATATTTTAATGCAATCATAATAGTCTCGTATATGGAAACAGAAAAACATGAAAATAATTTAATACTAGAGAAATAGACCATCAGAAACCCGGATCAAAGGGACAATGCATGGATGGAGCACGAAATTGGAAGGACAAGGATCAATTAATCTGTATCGTTTTAATCAAGTCTTAGGCCGCGTACACACGCGCGGACTGCTCGCCCAACTTTGTCCGCTGAACAGTGTTTGGGCGGACAGTCCGCTCATGTGTGGGCTTTCAGCGGACAGTTTCAGCGGACAGTTTGACGAACAAGGTTTTTCGGAAATTCCGTAAAACTGTCCGCTGAAACCTTGTTTCAGCGAACAGTCCGCCCGTGTGTAGGCTTGTTCGTCAAACTAAGTTCCGCGCATGCTCAGAAAGGATTTTCACGCCGAAAGTTATAATGCAGTGTATAGGACGTCGTATTTTTCGTCCCGTCGTACGTGCCGTTCACGTCATCGCGCACGGTTTCAGCAAACTGTTCGTTCGTCGTGTGTGGCCATGTCCGTCCATGCTAATTTTGAGCGGACTGTTTGCCGAAACTGTTGGACGGACAAAGTTGGGCGAACAGTCCGCGCGTGTGTACGCGGCCATAATCTCAGAGGTTTGACCAAGGTCGTGTAGGTGTTGGATGAGGTGAAGGAGTTCCAAGGTTCCCATAACTGATGGAACTTGTCAGTGTTTTCTATTTTTATAGCCACTATCTCTTCCATACTTTGGATGTAGTTTATCTTAGTAAGCCAGTCTTTGATGGAAGGGATACCTTGAGAGTTCCAATGTGTTGGGATCAAACTCTTCGCTGCATTCCGCAAGTGTCTGATGAGAGATTTCTTGTATGCCTTATATGATAGGTGTGTTACATGGAGGAGGCACCAAGCAGCATTGAGGTCCCCTTTATACCCTGTGATGTGTTTTGTCCAATGTATAACCTGCGCCCAGAAAGGTCGGATTTTAGAGCAGTTCCACCATATATGGAGGAAAGATCCCACTCCCTCTCCACATCTCCAGCAAGTGTCAGACTCCCCAGGAAACCATAGTTTCTTTTTGATCGGAGTTATGTACCATTGGGAGTGCAATTTATAGGAGGTCTCTTGCATGCGGGTGCTCAGTGAGCATTTGTGAGTAAAGATATTTGCTTTCTCCCAAAGGGGTTCAGAAATTTGTATTTGTAGATCGTTTTCCCACATCAGTTTATGCCTGTCTGGGGAGTCCGACACCGGCTGGATAAGCCATTTGTACATAAGAGAGGTGCTTTTTTTTGTCGGCATCCTCCCAGCGCAAATGTGTTCAAAATTAGTTAGTTGCCTGAGAAAGGCCTCTTTGTTTTTACCATTAAAGATAAAATCATGTATTTGGGTATAAGTCCAGGGATTCAGGAGTTGCTGATCTAATTCGTGGTTAAGGTCTGTGAACTCTTTAAAATGATTGTTTTGAAGACAATGGGATACTGTTAGAGGTTCATTGGGAAATTCTCTAAAGAGTTTTTTATTATTTAAACCCGGGATAAAATCTGGGTTGTTGGCCAAAGATGTGAGGGGGCCGGGGACCGAGGAGATCATGTGTTTTGATGCTATCCTGTGGAAAATCTGAAGTGTGGTATTGATGATAGGGTTTCCTTTAATGCTGAGTGGGATAGAGGAGTACCTTGTTCAGGGCAAAAACCGGACATTTAGATCCGAACTCGTTTCCTCCAGTCTCATCCAATCTTTACATTTTCGGTGGCAGTGCCAGTCAATGATTCTGGCGAGGTGTGAAGCAAAATAGTATTTTCTAAAGTCGGGTAAGCCTATGCCACCTTTTGATTTAGGTCTTTGCAGGTAATTGAGACTTATGCAAGGTTTTTTTTTTGCCCAGAGGAAGGCACCCTGAATTCTATTTAAGTGTTTGAAGAAGGAATCGGGAATGTCGATAGGGAGGGTATGAAATAAGTAGAGTAGTCTCGGCAGGACTGCCATTTTCAGAATGACTGCCCTGCCAAACCAGGAAAACCTCCCACCTCCCCACCTACAAAGATCAGCCTCGATTCTCTTCAGCAGAGGTATGAAATTTTGTGTGTATAGTGAGTCCAATTTTGAGGAGACATGCACTCCTAGGTATTGTAGGGAATTAATTTCCCACTTAAAAGGGCAGTTGGACCTTGTTAACCGTTCGGTTTCTTGAGAGAGGTTAAGTCCCAGGGCTTCACATTTTTTGTGGTTGATCTTAAAATTTGATAGGAGATGGAATTCTCGAAAGGCCTTGATGAGATTTGGGATTGAGATGTGGGGCTGAGTTATGTAAAAGAGCAAATCATCAGCATACGCTGCTACCTTGTACTCTCGTCCGGAAATTAAAAGACCTCTTATGTCTGATTGAAGGTTTATAGTTCTAATGAGTGATTCAATGGAAAGTATAAATAGTAGTGGCGAGAGGGGGCATCCCTGTCTCGTTCCATTATGAATTTTTACCATGTTGGAGAGAGTCCCATTTACTTTGATTTTAGCATTCGGGTTAGCATAAATAGCCCTTATCCATTTCATCAGATTGGTGCCAAATCCCACGTGTTCGCATACTCGGAACATGTAGTCCCAAGCGACTCGGTCGAAGGCCCTCTCCGCATCGGTAGACAATAGAAGACCCTCGACCTTGTCCCGTGCCGCTCTATGGATTAAATTAAGGGTTTTGGTGGTGTTATCTTTCGCTTCGCGATTCGGCATGAAACCAACTTGTTCAGGGCCAATGAGCTTCTCCAACATGGGTCTAAGTCTGTTCGCTATGATCTTCGCTAAGATTTTTAGGTCTAGGTTGAGGAGCGAGATGGGTCTATAATTTGAGCAATCGGTGGGATCTTTATTGGGTTTTGGTAGGACCGTTATGTGGGCCGTAAGGAATTCAGATGAGGCTTGATGTCCTGATGAGAAAGCATTTAGGGCTCTAGTTAGGGGTTCAGTCAGGATATCTGTAAAGGACTTAAAGTACTGGGAAGTGAGACCGTCGGGACCCGGGCTTTTCCCTGAGGCCATTTCTTTAATGGCTTTTGTTATTTCGGACGGGGAGATGGGGTTGTCAATAGAGTCTGTGTCTGTTTGTGATAGAACGGGCATGTTGCAGTTGGATAGATAATTGGAGAAGGCCTGTTCCTTGTCCCTGATGTTTGTTGGTACCTTGTTGGGGGGTTGAATGTTATATAAGGATGAGTAGTAAGAGTGAAATAAATTGGCTATTTTGGAAGAGTCGTGTGTTATTTTCCCGTCTGAGGACCGTATCCCATGGATATTATTGGATAAGATAGAGTCTTTTAACGCCCTGGCTAGTAATCTACCGCTTTTGTCTCCTTGATCATAGTAAATGGTCTTTTTGAAAAATAATAATTTCCTGGTTCTAGTATCTAGAAGGTCCTGCAATTCCTGTCTAGCCTTCGTTAGCTCCTGTAGGTGAGCTTGGGCTAAAGAGTGTTTATGCGCTAGTTCTAGTGATGTAATTTTCTGTAATAGCTTGTTTGCATTTTCTTCTCTTTCTCTTTTCTTCCTAGCGCCCCATTTGATTAGTTCACCTCTGACCACACTTTTATGCGCCTCCCATATAGTTAGAGGTGACATGTCAGGTGTGTTATTTAAGGCAAAATAATCAGTAAGGGTTGCATGAATTTGTGTGTAAATGACAGGATCTGTTAAAAGGGAGGCATTTAATCTCCAGCAGAATGTGCGTTTGTGATTAATGTTCGTTTGTAGTTTGATGGAAATGGGTGCATGGTCAGATAGATTTATAGAACCTATTTCTGCTTTCTGAAGGTCTTGTAAGTCACTTTGGGTGATGAAAAGAAGGTCAATTCGTGAGTAGCGTTTATGTGCGTTTGAAAAGAAAGTAAAGTCCTTGACCGAAGGGTGTAGTAAACGCCATGTGTCTAGGAGAGTCAGGGATTTAAGTAGGGCCTTAATTTTTTTGAGGATAGAGTAAGCTATGCATGTTTTGCCTGAGGAGGCATCTAGTGTTGGTTCTAGAGGGATGTTGAAATCTCCGCCTAGGATGATGCAGCCCTCTGCGAAACTTTTTAGTTCGTCAATAATCCGCTGGCAAAAAGAGACATGGGACGTATTTGGAAAATATACATTGGCTAGTGTGATTGGTTTGCCATGTATAGAACCTTTCAGGAAAATGTATCTACCATCTGGGTCTATTAATTGGTGTTGAGCAACAAAAGAAGACTCCCTGCTAAAGAGGATCGAGACTCCTTTTGTCTTAGCATGTGGGTTTGTGGCGTGAAAGGCTTCGGAGAAAAAATTATTTGTTAGTCTGGGTATCTGGTGTCCCTTGAAATGGGTTTCTTGAATAAAGACAATTTGTGGTCTAGCTTTCCTAAGTTCAGTAAGAAATTTGTTTCTTTTTTCAGGTGTATTTGGGCCGTTCACATTATGTGAGATAATTGTGGGTGCTGGTCCCAGGCCTTGGAATGCCATAATGTGAGGTGCCTATGACTTATCGCTAGTGAAGAAGAGAAAAAAAAAAGAGGAAGGAAGGGGAGAGAAAAAAAAAAAAGAAAAAGAAGGAGGGGGGGGGGGGGAGGAGGAAAAATGGATAGGGGGATAAGGAAACTGTTAATATTCTGTCACGACGAGAAAAACTCCTCTGTGACTGAATGTGGGAATAAGGTTAGGCAATAAGATATTCTATTATGCTTAAAGTGTAAATTGGGGGGTTAGTGGGTAGATTAGCACCGAACAGACGGTGAATGAAAAACCTGTCTGAAATCTAAGTAAAGTGGACGGAGTCAGGGAGAAAGAGGGGAAAGACCGCCCACCTAGAAGCAAACTGTGGTGGTGTATTGAGCGATCGATAATTATAATTAACCTAAACAAAAGTAAAACCCTTCGGCTCCACACCCTCGACAAGTCTTGTGTGACCCGTCGGCGTGTCAAGGTGTGGAAGCCTTGGGGCCTTGTCAACCTTGATAACCAAGATAAGAGTTATAACCTATAACTTTGAAAAATAGCATAGTGTAAGATAAAAACGTAATAACATCATAACATAGCAGGATATGTATATAGAGAATTTCCATGAATGTTGAGACAACCTTAACATATGATGACCACTTAACTCTGTGATATAGGGATATAGGTTTGAGGGGTTCTTGGGTTATATTGTAGTGATCCTAGAGGGGAATTGGTATACACCCAGCAGAGTGGAAACACCCTTGGTTACGTTAAGGCTCAGGGGAATGGGATCATGTCCCTAGAACCCGTTGGACTTTCTCGGGTAATATGTTATATGCCAAAGCTTTAATTGACATCTGAGATTTAGGCAATGTGATGTAGTATTAGAAGGAAATTTGTGGCAATACGGTTGATGAACTGTATAGGAAGGGGTAAGACAGTAGAATTATACAGATAAGTGGTTTATAAGGTTGTCTCAGCCTTCCTATCTCTCCTTTCCTCCCCCTTCAAAGCCTGTACGCTTATCAAAATATTGTCAGATGAAACTCTTAGACAGCATAATAGCTATCAAACCAGGATTAGAGGCTAAGTATGCTTGGATGATAGAGTTTCTACTGGATGGTAGCTGTTGAGGAGAGAGAAAGAAAAAGTAAACACAAAAAAAAAAGAAAAAATGGTAAGCCCAATGGTTATGAGAACTTTTCAATTACTCCTCAGATCTAGAGATCAGAAATTGTCAGGTTCAGTTCAATTATGCAGTCTAGGACTGAGGAGATGAGTCTGGGACTGAGTCCGTGATGGTAGATTGTGAGAACAGTAAAGCTCGTCGCAGCTTTTGAAAATTATACGAGAACAGATAGTCAAAACACCAAAATCGGTGTGTGAGTGTCACTGATTCTCGAGAGTTAAGTTACCTCAACAACCAGTGAGTAGCATTGTAGCAAATGTTGGTCTGCCTAATCAGAGAGAAAAAAAAAGAAAAATAAACCCAAAGAAAGAAATCTTTAAGTAAGTCTGGACTGTCACTTCTTCTCTCGTATACCAGCTTATCAAGCGTCAATGTTTGGTTAGATTATAGGGTCTCTCCTCATTCCGAAGAACCGTAGGGCTGCGTTTTGCCTGTGGGATGAAATAAAGCAAGTGAAGTGCAGTCATCAGGTTGTCCAGAACAGAGACTCTGTGGGAAAACCTTTAGAGTGTTTTATCAGCGCTCCACAGTGTGCTGAACTGGATATTGGGTCCATCTAGTGGTAGGGGAAAGAAGAAATAGCCGTGGAAAAAAGTGCAGAAAGAAAAAAGGAACAAAAAATGTTTCTTGGAGGATGTAAGTGGTCATTTGTTCAGCATGTTGTGGAAGTTAACGAAAACAGATTCTAAAATCCTGCTGTAAGATATATGTAGTTAACGGTTATCTTTCATTCTACTGGATTTAAGTGGAGGGGTAGCTGGGTGGTAGTTCTCAAACAGCTTTTGTTTCTTCCCACTTGTTCCTTTGGCGAAGGGTGACTTACATGTTGGCAAGCGAGAAGGGGAGGAGGAATTAGGCATCATTGGGGGTAGTCGAAATTCTTGATAACACTCTGGCAGGTCTATCAGATCCATCTGGATATTATCGCAAAAACCAGGAAGGTCTTCTGGAGTGCGCAGTAGGAATTGTTTACCATTGTAAGAGACTTGTAGAGCAAAGGGGAATCTCCATTTATATTGAATTCCCTTCTCTCTAAGGGCTTCCAGGAGAGGCTTGATTGCCCTTCTGTTCCTTAGGGTGATAGGCGATAGATCTTGGAACAGTTGTATGTTGGAATCATTGAAAGTGATTTGATCATTTTGCCTCGCTTTCTGTAGAATTTCTTCTTTCAGTGTGTAGCTGGAAAGGCAGCAGATGATATCACGGGGCGGAGCTGGATCTTGTGCTCTAGGTCTCAGTGCTCTGTGCGCCCTATCAAAGTCTATAGGAGATTCCTGCGGTCTATCCATAAGCCTGTTAAAGATTGAACAAAGGGCAGGTCTGATCTGTTCTGCGGGTACAGATTCAGGAATGCCTCTGACTCTAATGTTGCATCGTCTGCCCCTGTTATCCAAATCCTCTAAGTGCCTATTCACATTAATCATGTGTTGTGAATGAGTGATGGAAATATCCTCCAGTCTCTGGATGGCTCTGTCTCTTTGCCTGCCTGCTCTTTCTCCCGCAGCCATCTGCTCTGTGAGCATTAGAATATCAGCTTTCAAGTCAGTAATGGCTGTGGACAGTGATGTCTTTATGTCAGCAGCTATGTCCATCATGGCAGCATGAGTGAGTGGTTGGTCTATAGGTGATATGTCTCTTACCGTGTCCTCGGAGTTCGTTAGTGAGGCGGATTCAAAGTCCTCTTCCTCCTCCCTCATATCAGAGCGGGCCATCTTGTCCTCCTCGGGTCCTCTCCTTCCCTGCCCTTGTGACAGGAATATCTCCGGGATCTGTTTTGTTTTGGAGGTTCCGGGGGTGCGGGGGTGGTTGTAGTGAGACGCCCCCTTAGATGCTTTGCCCATGGTGTTGGTGATTGATCGCTTTGCTGTGTGAGCTGTCTTTCCCCCCCTAGCTCCGTCTTTAAGCAGCCATCTCTCCCTCGCGCCCAATCATGCTCCTGGTAGTCAGTGCTTTAGGCCTGGTCAAAATGGCGGCCATTCGCCTTCCTCTGCAGCCGGTGCGGCATGGTACCGGCGGGGTCCGGGATGTGCGGAGGTTCCCGGTAGCTGCCCAGTTCCCGTGGAGGTCCCCCAAGGTGTTCGCAGCTCTGCTCTGTCTCCCATACCTCCGCTGCTACTCCCGGAGAGGCATCCACGTCCGCTGCTGCTAGGCCGCAAGATGGTGGCGGGCCGCGATGCAGGTCCGAGCCGCGCGATCGCGGTAAAAAGCCAAGATTTCCCCGTGGATACCTCCCGTCGCTGTTCGGCAGCCTCCCGGTACCTGCGGTGGTTAAGATTCGTCGTTTGGGGCTGCGGGTGGCTGTAGATTGGGCGCGGTGGTGAGGAGCTCTGTGTCCACACGTCTGCCCTGTTGCACGTCCGGCCACGCCCCCCCACGCTTTTTTTTTTTTTTTTTTTTTTATTAATGACTTTCAATAAGTGTTCTCTGTATTACGGAGCCGGCAATTCATAATAGCTGCGAGTGATTTTAAAGGACTTTTTCCTGCATAAATGACACTTTGTGCAGGGACAGTTCTAAGCACCAGAAACATGCGCCCCTTCACAGGCATACTATAGACAACCCCCCCCCCCCCCCTACGAAATTTAAAGGAATATTACACTTTTATTGTTTCACTTTAATCATTATTAAAATCACTGCTCCCGAAAAAACGGCCGTTTTTAAAACTTTTTTTTGCATTGATACATGTCCCCTGGGGCAGGACCCGGGTCCCCAAACATTTTTTAGGACAGTAACTTGCAAATTAGTCTTTACAATTAGCACTTTAGATTTTGAACGTTGGAGTCCTATAGACTTTAATAGGGTTCTAAAGTATGCTATATACTAGCTCCGTCAAATCTTCTTCATACATTCGACAGACACCATAAGCCTTCAAAGACAGATTTCGATCATAATTCATGTGGATTTTCGGACGAATGCAATTTTTGAACGAAAAACTAAATAAATAAAAACGAATTTCGGGAGTAACTAAAGAAATTACGTTTTCGGACGAAAACGAAATTCCGAAACGAAATATTTTACTCTGCACATGTCTAATTAGCAACAATGTGTGGCTTTTTTTTTCATGGCACCAAAAATTTATTTGGAGTACAATTTAAGTTTGTGCTGAGAAGGAGTGTGATTTACTAAAGGCAACTCCACTTTGCACTCCCAGGGCAGTTTCAGGTGTACTTTTGCAGTGCACTTGTAGTGCATAGTGGATGTGCCTTTACTAAAAAAACACCCACAGTGATGTGTAAATTTGGTCAATCATGCCATTTTCCTGCCATGGTGCTGAAAATGAGCACGATTTGGGTCACTAATGCACTACATACATTAGTTAACAAAAAAGAAGGTGTGTGTGTAGCAGACCCACAACATAATAACATTAGCGGAAGAAGAGACTGTCCCCTCATCTCGCTCTGAACTTGGGTTTGCACTGTTGGTGAAAAAGGCACAACTTGATCAAACCTAATTATACCTACGAGACACATAAAACCAAGCCAAGCAGTAAATGAAGGAGTTTCAGATAAAAATTTAATTTTAAGATGCCGCTCAGACATTGTCTGGCATATCAATGGCCCCCCTACCCACAAAGTAGTTTATGTATTGTGTTCTAACCTCACTTTGGGGGGGCAAGCCAGGATGAGCATGTTGAAGGCCCGTGAGGTTATCTGCATTGTCCATCAAGTCTGCTTCTTGTTGGCCAACTGAGACCGCATAGTTCGCAGAAACTTTTTTCAAATAATTGTGCAGAACACAGCACGCCAGCACTATGTGATTCAGTTTGTATTCTGCCATGTGAATAGGCGTAAGAAAAAGGCGGAACCGGCTGGCCAGTATATCAAAAGTGTTCTCCACCACTCTTCGGGCTCTGGACAGGCGGAAATTAAAAATCCTCTGCTCTGGGGTGAGGGTCCTCATGGGGAAAGGCCGCATCAGATGGTTCGTCAGGGCAAACGCCTCATCTACGACGAAGACGAACTGGAGTCCTTCTTGATTCTCCTCTGGGGGTGGCAAGCCCAGACTTCCACTCTGGAGACGCCAGTAGAACTCTGTCCGTGAGAACACTCCACCATCCGACATCCGTCCATTTTGCCCCACGTCCACATACAAAAACTCATATGTCGCAGACACCACTGCCAACATCACGATACTATGAAACCCCTTATAGTTAAAATAGTATGACCCCAAGTTGGGTGGTGGGACGATGCGGACGTGCTTCCCATTTATTGCTCCTCCACAATTGGGAAAGTCCCAACGACTGGCAAAGTGGGAGGCCACAGTCTGCCATTCCTGTGGCGTTGAAGGACACTGTGGATTGAAACAAGAACAAAAATTATTAGTTTGACCAATCAACATTCCAAGCAGATTAGACACAAACATTTTGTGACAAAATTAGTAAAACATTTTGCGAACTGAGTATTTAAAGCCTAAAGTCTAATGTCCCCTTATGAGAGTCATCACCCCCCCCCCCCCCCATCTGATGGGCCTTTGCTAAAAAATGAGGGGGGGGGGTGTTTAGGACAGGTAACCCTCTCCACTTGATTGAGAGCTGAATGCCTAAATAATGTGTGATACTTTGGGAAGCCCCTCCTTAGTTACACTATTGGCAGCCCACCGGACAGGTAAGAAGTGTCAGAATACAAAAAATTACTCAAAATGTAAGCACTTTTTGACATTCTGCTATTACATATCCAGATAATTAATAGGTTAAAAGCAAAAAAAAGGTTAAAGTATTGAGGCAGGCCCTTACACTACATGCTTAGGTGAATTCATCCATAAATGTGAGCATCAAAAAGGTAGGTATTGTTGTGGATTGGGTTTGGTAAAGTCAACAGATAGAAGATTGCTATCAGCTGGCCTAGCAGTTGGGGGGAGGGGGGTTCCTAATTAGTTTTGCACAACCCCCCCAAAAAAAGAAAAAAAAAACACTCTGCATGAATTGAAGCACACACATCACATTTGTAGAGATTTTAGGGAGTGTTTAGGGGAAAGCAATACTATGGAGCTGCCAAAAGACATTGTTAAGTGACTAGACTATAGTTTTATGGGCCAAGAAGAGCATGGTGGTGAAGTTAGTGAGGCAAATATGCATGAGGACAAAGGGGCAGAGCATCTAAATTAGAGCATATTGCAATGATGGTAATTAGGGAATGAGGAAAGAAATTCAAGACATTAGCAATCATGAAATACATAGAATTTGATGTTAAAGGATAAAACTTACCTTCATATAGTCCTTCTGCAGGACCTGAATGATGGCAGAACAGGTCTCTGGAATAATGATCCCCAGAGCCTGGGGGGAGATGCCTGTAGAGAACTTGAGGTCCTGAAGGCTTCTCCCTGTCGCCAAGTAGCGCAACGTGGCGATGAGCCTCTGCTCCGGAGTGATGGCTTGCCGCATGCAGGTATCCTGCCTGGTGATATAAGGGGTCAGCAAAGCCAGCAGACGGTGAAAAACGGGGTCCATCATCCGGAGATAATTCCTGAAATCATCAGGATTATTCTCCTGGATCTCACGGAGCAAAGGCATGTGCAAGAACTGGTCACGCTGGCGCAACCAATTCTTGGTCCACAAACGCCTCCCCTCCCTGTTCATGGACTGGGCTTGTGTCAAAGTAGCAACCCCAACACGAAGCCCCTGCACAGCAGAAACTCTATGATGAGTACGTAGAGGAAACATGGTTTGAAAACGGTCGGCTGGTCAGAGCGGACACCAGAAAGCACAGATAAACAGCAAAGCCTGAAAGAATGACCTGAATAGCAGAATCAAGCAGACAATAAGAATTGCCTTTCAAAGCATACTATACCAAGATATAGTCCACAATGATCAACAAATACTTACTGACTGCACGCACTGATTATCAGATACGCACCGACAAGCAGAAACTGAAGAGCTGTAGCAATCTGAATCACAAATCTGAAAAGCGCGAATCGTCTCTCACCAAACTTCTACTAACACGCGATACACACGAGATCAGCAGAAGGAGCCCAAAGGGTGCTGGACGTGGAGCTGAACTTCCTTTTTCTAGTCCTGCCGTACACGGCTTACGTCACCGCGTTCTTGGCCACCTGCGAAATCAGACAACTTGGCCCGACCGTGTGTATGCAACAGTTTCGGGCACAATCCGTCGGACTAAATCCGATGGGCAAAATCTGACGGATTTGGTTGGCAAAATCTCTGACGGTGTGTACGTGGGCTTAGAGTTGCCTGGTCTGCTTCCATGTGTGAGTTTTAAAGTTGTGAAAAATTATATAAGCTGCGCTAAACCGTAAATCCCACATGAAATTCTATACGGTAAGAACCCATTAAGCATGAACTCAATAATAATGTGCAAATATCGAATAGACCTATTGCACCCTATCTCATAAGAAATTGGGGATATAGGATAAATAATAACAGTGATCAACAATAAACAATATGATAAACACCCGATGTGTTAAAAATATATAAACGTGCAAATTTCAACAAAGTCCTTGTGAAATAGAAATATCGATGAATGAAGAATTATCAAATCTTCTACTGTGTGACAGGTGCTTGATCCACCACCATATAGCCAAAATCACTTCTTACTAGAACTTCATGACCCCCCACTACAGAGGGTCACATACAGCATGTAAATATAAATTGTCTCCCACTTCAAAAGGACCTCAGTGGCTCTCCTCACTACACCGATGTCGTGATCAGGTTATCAAGCAGGTATCCTTAATCATCTCCCATATGTTAAAAACATCTCGCAGATATATACCGGCTTATTGTCAGCAATCCAACACTTGCAATAAATGCAACATTTCTTAGGCTGAGATTTCCAGTAGTCAGCCATGATGGCTTCCTTGAGTCTTACCTCCAATTACCGGGACATTGTCAGCACCTCCTATGAGTTTTAAAGTTAATATGGCTACCTCAGCAAGAAGCTGAAAGGCTGAAAACAGCCCAATCAATTAACTTGGCATGCTTTATTGGTTTACCTGTCAAAGTAAAAACAAATGTCTGGCCCTGCAAATTGAACCAAAAGATCATTCATTCTCTATTATCTATATGAATATATATGTATATATACTCTATTTTATAGCTCATAAACTTTGCTAAAACATGGAGCTCTGCTTCTTGAGCTGGAGAAAAAGGATCCAATGACTCTGAATACAGACTATCCTTCTGGATACTCAGTATGGGTACTGGCATCCTCAGTATAAAACCGGGATCAAATCTACAAAAAATTAAAATATCTGGGTATTCAGGGAGTGTGTCCTGCACTGGGCGCACAGCAGCTGATTCCTACATCATCAATTTAATACATGTGGTTTTCCTTTGTCTCTGACCTCCTCCAATAGAGGCAATAAGGTGGCTGGATTCAAATGTAGGCATTTTTCATTACTGGGTCCAGCTTGCATAAATATATTACAATGGCTTGTTTTCTATCATGCTGTTTGTGTAAGAACTCCAGTTTCATGTTTCAAAACGACAACTTTTTTCCTGGCAATATTATGAATTTCTCATTGCTTGCTCTGTTGTTAGTTTTAGCTAGATAACACAAATCCTTTGTTTCCATTTGACATTATTTTCCTGATGTCATAACATAATAAATGATAACAATACCCTGCGGTCATTTAACAAACTGCATATTCTGCTTTGGATTGCAAAAATAAAAATAAATAAATACAAAAGGACCAACAATCTGTATATGACAGAACAGAAAACGCAGCCAGATCAAAAACTATACAATTGGCTGCAGGTGGTATCTATCCTGACAGGGTGTGTGGACTTGATATGATGGGTCTGTTATATTTAAATTTTATTTATTATTACTCTGACATCATGGACCGCACATCAAATTATTATCAGACCTTTAGATTTCATTTTTGTAGAAAAACGTCTTATGTATCCCATCCATTTTGGTTTTTTATATTATGGCAGCTGTATTCCAATTAACAACTTCAACCTAATCTTTTTTTTTTTTACTCAATAAATGTAAAATTACAAAATTGTTATCTTAATCTAAACTAATCCCATTTTTTACAAATTCCCCCATTAAGACACCTTTCACACCAGGGCGTTTTGCAGGCGCTATAGCGTTAGAAATAGCGCCTGCAAAAACGCCCTAAAGAAGCTGCACCATTGTTTCTAGTGTGAAAGCCCAGAGGGCTTTCACACTACAGCGGTGCGCTGGCAAGACATCAGAAAAAAGTCCTGCCAACAGCTTCTTTGGAGCGGTGAAGGAGCGGTGTGTTTACCGCTCCTCCACCGCTGATCCCCATTGAAATCAATGGGGCAGCGCTGTAATCCCGCCGGCAAAACGCCGCTATTGCGGCGTATTGCCGGCGGTTTTAACCCTTTCGCGGCCGCTAGCGGGGGTAAAAGCGCCCCGCTAGCGGCCGAAATGCGCCGCAAATCCGCCGCAAATCGCCGCTAAAAATAGTGGCGTTTTACCGCCCACGCTATCAGCGGTGTGGTGTGAAAGGGGTCTAACCTGGATTTAATTTCCAACCAAAGGTTGTCTAAACCAGTTACACTATATCTATATTAATAAAATTGTTAAACTCATAAAATCAGAAATTGATACTCAAGTGATAATCTCAATATCACACCCTAATTCTAATATATATCCAGAGATATATTTCCTTAAATTAGGACATTTTACTTAATTTTACTTAATTTACCTTTTTTAAATGCAATGTTTCCACTAGCAAAGGATTTTCAATTTGTGTAATACATGGTTAAATGTAACCTTCATTTTACCATGTTTGGAAAACAGATTCAAAAATAATTGTGATCACATTGTTTATCATTAGATTATTTAAACCCGGCACATTTTGTAATACATGTTTTGTCTAAAAAACTGAAATTGGCATGGTGTCCTTCCAGTTTATCACTGATCTCTCATCCCAGCTGCATTCTTTCAGGAGAGCACAAAGGAGGGGGTCACATCTGCATACATGACAAACACAAGAGATAGAACTAAAGGTTCTAGCATTCACACACATACAGAATATCTCTCTGAAATCACTTACATTTTTCCCATTTGTACACAACACATGCATATCATTCTCTTACTTTCTTTTAACTCTTTAATATTTCCCTGCTTAAATTCTGCTTTCCTCATTTTGTTCAGATATCCTTTGCATCCCATGTATTGTAATCCCATACTTCACATACTCTAGCTTCTATGATTCTGCGATCAGACGGGCAGCCATAGTGCTCATCCCATCTTCCCTCTGTGACAACATATAAAGTATTCTGTTTTAACTCTCATTTCTCTGTTTTAATTTTGCTAGTTGTAGTCCTTGACCCCAGATTCATCCCACAAATTAACATCAAAATGTTCCTTTCTGTCTCGTTAAAATTGTCACCCTTAATCCATCCTGCTCACATAGATAGCTGTTTCTCTAAATGCTTATTCTGCATGATTCTTAGTCCCTGTGGACTTTGGTAACCCAGTTACCCATTGTGGATCCCTGTCCACTTTAATCATTAATCTAGGGGCTCAGTATAGGCAGAACTGCACCTTCGGTTCATATATATTATAGCGCTCCTCTTGCGCTGGGCATTTTTGAAGGTCTCTTACCCTTCATGCCCTTACTTAATTTAATGCCCATAATGACTGGACAGTCTTCTCTATGCCTATACCCTCTTGCCTGTAAACTACTTTATCTAGCAGTGTGCTACATATAACCTGTGAACAGCATTATTATTCCCTTTCTTTCCAATCAGTCACTGTTACAAACGTTCTCACAGGGAAACATTTTCTAGCAGAGCATTTGCACAGAAAAAAGTGCGGACTATATGCAGAGATACAGAGTATACATCTCGTTAAAGCACAAGGTAAAGCATAAACATATAATCAACAATAGTATTATTAACGTGGGGGCGTAGGCCCAATAATTATAGTAAAATAATCAATAGGGGGGATACTCTGTCCGGACAAACTGGGCAACAGTAATAGATGCGTAATGTGCAGTATAGGCTTTATTACCAAAGGGACTTAATGAATGAATAGGAAAGTGAGAGAAAAAAAGAAAAGAAAAAGGAAAAAGGAAAGGGGAACCAAAAATAAAGATAAACGGTAAGAGTAGATAAGGTAAAAGAGAGTAGAGTAAGGGAGGAAAGGGTACTGGCCAGGTGGCTCATGTGTGCCATGAAGAAGTAGGGTCCGCCTTCAACCTCCGTGGGTAAGGCTCAAGGCTCCAAGAGATGTCTATCAAAGCCAGGGGGGAGATAATGGTCCGACCATGGGCGCCAAATTTTAGGATGTTGGGGAATCCTATCCAATTATTCTTCCCTTTCTTATCTATAACACTGCGATGGACAGTAGACAGTAGGCATGTGCATTTGCAATGCATTTTCGTCCGAATTTCAGGTATTTTCATTATCGTTTTAACAAACAATAACGAAAGTGCAGAATCCGAAAAATGAAACATCCGACATAAATAAATGCTTTATGTTCGTTTTCGTTGTGACAACAGTTCGATATAGATAGGCGATAGGACATGACACTGACAATAACAAACTGTGTCTATTGAACCAGTGATCGAATGTGCCTAACCTTAACTCTATTAGTCCAAGATTACTCAACATAGAGAGAAAAGATTAAACAGAGAAAGGATTAGACATAGACAGAAAAGATTTGTCAGAGAGAAAAGATTTGACAGAAAGAAAAGATTTGACAGAGAGAGAAAAGATCGCTGTTGGAATTGGGTGGGGGAAGTAAAATAAAAATAATGATGATGATGAATGTTATTGACTGATTGTAACTAGGGATCAGCACCCCCGGTTCGGTTCGCACCAGAACTTTCGAACGGACCCCAAATTCGTACGAACGTTAGAACCCCATTGAAGTCTATGGGTCTCGAACGTTTGAAATTAAAAGTGCTAGTTTTAACTGCTAATATGCAAGATACTGTTCTAAAAAGGGTTTGGGGACCTGGCTCCTGCCCCAGGGGACATGGGTCAATGCCTAAAATGTTTTTAAAAATGTCAGTTTTGGCGGGAGCACTGATTTTAATGACGATTAAAGGGGGAAAAAAAAGTGAAATATTCCTTTAAATATCGTGCCTGGGGGGTGTCTATAGTATGCCTGTGAAGTGTCACGTGTTTCCCGTGTTTAGAACAGTCCCTGCATAAAATGACATTTAACGGAAATAGCGTCATTTAAAACTGCTTGCGGTTTTAATGTTATATCTGGTTCCTGCAATATGGTTGAAAATCATTGAGAAAAAAGGCATGGGTAGCCCTCCCTGCCCATTACCAGCCCCTTTGGGTCTTGTACGGATATTAAGGGGAACCCCGTACCCATATAAAAAAAAGGAAATATGTGTGGCCCCCAGGCCCTATATACTCAGAACAGCAGTATACAGGCGGTGCAAACAAAACAGGGACTGTGTAGGTTTGTTCTTTTAAGTAGAATCTGTTTGTAATTTTCAACTGGTACATTTTTAAAGTGTAGCTCCAGTCAAAAAAATCTATTTTTAAGCTTTTTGGAAAACATAGGGAAGGGTTATCACCCCTGTATAATTTGTTTTGCTGTCCGTCTTTTTTCCTCTCACTTCCTGTTGTCTCCTTCCATTTGCAAGTAGGAGATGTTTGTAAGTAGGGATGAGCTTCGTGTTCGAGTCGAACATATGTTCGACTCACGGCTATTCGCCCATTCGGCGAATTCCGAACGTTATGGGGCGTTCGCACCGAATTCGTGTGGCGCTCACGGCCCACAATGCACTGCGATGGCGTAGTGTATTGCTGGCTCATGATTGGCCAAGCATGCACTGTGACCCCGCATACTTGGCCAATCACAGCGCCGGCAGCGAGGAGAGCCATGATTGGCCACAGGCAGGATGCCTGTGGCCAATCATAGCTCAGGCTGTGTAGTACACGCCCCACACTATATAAGGCTGCCAGCGCATAGTGTGTTTGCGTCTGAAGCAGTTAGTGGGTGTTCTGTGTACCTTCAACACAGTATACACCGATCGTTATCGTCCGATTTTCGTTCTTGCTCTTCTGTAGTGGTTGTTGTCTGCGTGCCCTGACCGCAGTATACACCGCTATATTCACCTATATAGCTAGCGATATATCTATCTTTTATAATATAGCTTGCAGTCAGTGTTAGGAGCTTGTGCGTGCTATCTGCATGCTCTGAACCCAGTACACACCGCTACATCCCCCTATATAGCAAACTATCTTGCTCGTTTTAAATAGAGCTTGCAGTCAGCGGTAGGAGCTTGTGCGTGCTGTCTGCGTGCTCTGAACCCAGTACACACCGCTATATCCACCTATATAGAAAACTATCTTGCTCGTTTTAAATAGAGCTTGCAGTCAGCGGGAAGGAGCTTGTGCATGCTGTCTGCGTGCTCTGAACCCAGTGCACACCGCTATATCCACCTATATAGCAAACTATCTTGCTCGTTTTAAATAGAGCTTGCAGTCAGCGGTAGGAGCTTGTGCGTGCTGTCTGCGTGCCCTGAACGCAGTACACACCTGGAGAGGCTTTCCAAGAGAGCAGACGTGCGTGGAGGAGCTCTGTGGAGAACCACGGCTGTCCTGGACATCTGGCCTCATGGCATCGGCCAGCCCAGGCCCGGGGCCTCTTTCCCGGCCTGGGTCTCAGACAACCCCCCCTGGGGTGAGAGACCTCTCCAGGGAGGAGAAGTTGTTCCTGGTCACACAGTCTGAGCTAATGGACTGGACCTGGGCCCAGCCGGGAGAGGGCCCAAGCAAGCTCCAGAAGAGGAGAGAAAGGGTAAAAACCCTAATACAGAAGGCCGCGGCAGCTTATGTACAGCGATCGGAGCGACTGGCCGACCTACGAAATCGCAGGGACCGCTCAGCCAGCAGCAAACGTGGCGAATATAGGGAGACCATAGATGGCCTGAAGCATGAATGCAGGGACCTCTGGCGGCTGCTGGGCGGTCTCTGCGAACGTGGAAAGGGTGAGAGAAGGTTTTTGACAGAGGTAAAGAAAGAACTTCTAAAGGCCAGCCAGGAAGGAACCCAGGCGGTGAGACGAGGAAATACCCCCCTGAAGTCCCCCCTGAAACTCTCACCTGATGCAACAGTGCCACAGACCCCAGTGGAAGCAGCGTTTTCCGGTGACAACCAATCCATGGCCTGTCAGGAAAGTATGACCCCCGGAGCTGTCAGTGCGGAGGGTCCCCGGATTCCTGTGTTAACACCTGCTATGCCTATGGCCGCAGTCCAGGAGAATCCGGGTAGGGTACCCGAGGAAGCATGTAAAAGCTCCGGTGGAGATGCAAGTCACAGTCAGCGGAACAGGAAACTGTTGGTGGTCCTCACCAGAGAGCCGTCAGAGGGGCCAGTGAAGGCCAATAGTCAGAGGTCCCCAGCGGAGAGTGCAGTCCGACCCCCCTCCGGGGCCCCCCCGGTGACCCCGACGACTCCTGCCAGACCCATAGCGGTGCGGGGAAAACCGGCCATAATGGCGGCCCCCACCGCGGCCGCATGGAGAGAGGGGGAGGTGCTGATGGGAACGGACACATGTGCAGTTTTGGATAGACATTGTGGACAAGAATCCTCTGCTGACACTGGGAGGAGTGGTGGGATGGGGGCGGGTGCATCACTTCCTGTTCCGGGTGACGAGACAGGAAGTGACCTCATCGACTTCCGGGAACCGGAAGTGATGTCAGTGGTGACCCCGGAAGTCCCAGGAGGGCCTAAAACAGAAGTGGGGACACCGGGAATTCAGCTAGGGGGGCCGTTGGTGTCGCTCGTTGGGGGAGAGGAGGCGTTGGTATCGGAGACCTCCCTGGAAAAAACAGCTTTAGCGTCCTCTGGGGATTTTCTTCCAGCAGGACAAGTATGCTGGGGTGAGTCCCCGATGGGGGATTTGAGGAGCGAGTGCTCGGCCCTGGATTTCATAAGGGGTTTGGAGGGGTCACAGGAGCGGGGTCCTGAAGAAATGGAGGTGGCTCCCCCCCAGGATCATATGTGTGTAGGGGGTACTGCTCCTTCCCCCGTGGTAAGGAGTGAGATGCCGGTTGGTGGGGATGCGGTGGGTAGAGGTACTGAGCCAGGGAGTCCGGTCCGTCAGGGGTCTGGCCCTTCCCCCACAGACCCAGTTTTCATCTTGGGCACACAGGAGGAGGCAAACCTCTTAGGTGCCCTGAAGGCTGGGCGCTCGTTTGCACAGGTGGCAGGTTCCTCTGTCCCCCTGGGTCCCCTGTACGGCCAGTTTGGCACCCAGAATTTCCGGGCTCCCCCTGGGGATCAGCCCCAGGGTGCGCAGGCCTGGACGAGGGGTACGGGGGGCCCTGAGAGGCGCAGACGGAATGTGGTGCAGCTCAGGTGGGAAGGGACGTCTGCATGTCCCAGCAGGGGTCAGGTCATCGACTATCTGCTGGGGCTGCGCTTTAAAGTTTCGGACTTATTTGCAGTCATACACCCCACAAACTCGAAGGAGTTTGATGTGAGTTTCGTCTCCTTGGTCTCCATGGAGCTTTTCCTGACACTGTACGAGCTCGTCAGGAAGTCAGATCCGTGGAAAAGTTTCCGGGTGATACCTCTTTCGAGGCAGGAGGAGATAAAGAATGTGACTGTACTGGTCAGGAACGAGTCCCTCCCACCTGAGGACATCGCGACCTGGCTGGCGCGGTACGGGCAGCTCCAGACAGGGCTGAGGAAAAGTTTGGATGAGCGCGGGGTCTGGACAGGTGCATGGTTGGTCAGGATCCGGCTCAAGCGCCACAATAATACCGTGGCGCATGTACCTGGCAGCGCCTTTATAGGTAGAGACCGGATCCTGGTCTTCTACCCTGGACAGCCCCGTCGCTGTTTCAAATGCGGCAGTCCCGCGCACCTCAGTGCGGACTGCACAATGCCCCGCTGTGTGAGGTGCAATGGTTTCGGCCATTCACCTGAGGGTTGCAGGCTTATTGTCTGCAACCTCTGTGGGGAAATGGGACACCCCTTTAGTCGGTGCCCCAAGGCGTTCAGGGGGCGCCAGGCTGAGGGGGGTGCCCCAGGCCCGGAGGGTGAGGGGGTCCCTAGACGAAGTGGGGATCCCAACCCCTCAGGGTCACAGAGGGAGGGTTCCCCCCTCCCTCAAAGGGTCAGACCCCCCAGGCGCGGATCAAGGGCAGGAACTGGCGTAGTTAGGGAGCCGGCGAGTTCTCCGGCCCCATCTGACCCTGTGTCAGATGGGGCAACGGTAACAAAAACACCTGGGAAGCCGGCCAAGGCGAAAAAGCCCTCGCCCAAAAATCACCCTCCCCCCCCTCCCCCTGTTTCCCCCCCGTCCTCCTCCCTTTCCCCTGCTCCCCCCCCTTCCCCTCTCCCCCCCCTGGTCTCCCCCCTCCCAGCTTCCCCTTCTTCTCCTTTGCCCCCTCCCCCCCCCCTCCCTTCAGTAATTAAATCTGCGGGTAAACCGCATCCACCCCTGGATCAGGCGGCTATACTAATGCCCCCTCCGGCCTCTTCGGTGGTCGTGAGTGGTCGGCAGGCTAGTGCAGGAGGGGTGACCCCGATGGACATCTCAGGGGCCGGTAAGGGGGTTAATAAGAGGATTAAGGAGATGTCCAGTGGGAGGTCCGATGAAGAGAGTGGGAGGGAACCTCCCAAAGTGGAATGGGAGAAGAAAACTAAAAAGAAGAGGAAGAGGAAGGTTTCGGGGAAGGAGGGTGGTGAGGACCCCCAGCCCAGTACGAGTTCAGGGGCAGGGGGGGGCTCCTCACTGGCCCTATGGAACAGATACGGGATCCTTTCCTCCTCGGACTCCGATGAGGATTGATTTTTTAGAAATGTAAAATAGAGAGGAACGTAAAATTCAATCACTAAGGATGGCGGTACCCGCTCCAATACGCCTTGCGACCATTAATGTCGCAAGTGTGCGTTCTGCGGCGGCTAGATTTTCAGCCTTTGATTTTCTCGGCCGGGTTGAAGCCGACATTTTGTTTTTGCAAGAGACCTGGCTGGCATCTGTGGCAGAGATGCACCTAGCGAAGAGGGAGTGGAGACATGGGCCCTCCCTCTGGTCTCTTGCGGCTGAGCCCTGCAGTGGTGTTGCGGTCCTTTTTAAGACCGGTTCGGTGGCTTGTCGACGAGTGATTGAATTGGAAATCGGTAGGTGTTTGATTGTGGACGCAGTCGTGAGAGGGGAATCCCTCCGCCTTATCAATTTTTATGGACCTCAGTCCCAGAGGGGGAGGAAGGACCTTCTCACGCTGCTGAAACCATACCTGTTTACATCCCAGCAGGTGGTCTTTGGTGGTGACTTTAACATGGTCACCAGGTCAAAGGACCGGGCAGGCACCTCAGGCCCTCTGGGATATGATAGTATCTTTTTGAATAGAATAGTGAGGGAAGCTGGGTTGGTGGATGTGCACGTTCGCCACTTCCCCAACCTCACTGGTTTCACATATTCCAGAGGTAGTTGTAGGAGTAGGTTAGATAGGTTTTTTTTGAAAGGGGACTCGTCCTTTGCAGCTCCTGCGCTGCATGCGGTTGAGTTCTCTGATCACCGTATGGTGTCGGTCACTCTGAATGTGGCGGACACCCCTCAGAAAGGGAGGGGCCTGTGGCGACTAAACGGGTCGCTACTTGAGGACCCTGAAATCAGATCGGCCTATGAGGACTTCTTTTTGGAACAAGCCTCGCTCCTTGAGAGCGGCTGCTCCCGCCAGGAATGGTGGGAAGTGGTGAAGAAGAGGTCGGAGGGCTTCTTCCGGGAAGTCTCGGGCCGTCGGGCAGCATCCCGGTATCAGGCCTACCAGAAGTTACGCAGGCAGCTAGATCGCTTGGTTTCTGATGGTGGCCCTCAGGACCAGATCTCGGATCTGAAGCTCCAGATGAAGGAGTGTCAGTATGACCGTCTCGCCTCCCTGGTGCTGGAGAGGGATTACGGGAAGTTCACCAACCCAGATCCCTACAAAAGCTGTGGGGACGCGGTGAGTGGGAAGGTCATACATGGACTGAGAGATCCCTCGGGTTCCCTGGTAAGGTCCAAGCCAGGCATCCTGGGGATCATCAGAGCCCATTTTTCAGACATCCTTCGGAAGAAGCCATTGGATCTGAGGAGAGCCAAGGAATTTCTTGACGGGACTCCACTTGAGGTGGGGTCTGACCCCCTAGACTCCTTGGTGGAAGAGATCTCAGTGGCCGAAATTGAGCAGGCTATTGACTCGTTGTCTCTAAAGAAGTCGCCGGGGCCTGATGGGTTCACGGCAGAATTTTATAAAGCCTTTAAGAACCTTTTGGCTCCTCCTCTGAGGGAGGTGTTCAGTGAGTGTTTGGCATCTGGCCTGCTCCCTCCCTCGATGAGAAGGTCGGCCTTGATCCTTCTGTCCAAGGGGAAGGATCCGTCCGTGGTTGAGAATTGGCGTCCTATCGCCCTTCTCTCCACGGATAGAAAGATTCTGGCAAAGATTTTGTTTACGCGTATGTCTGCGGTTGCGGGCAAGCTGCTGTCTGCCTCCCAGCACTGCACAGTTCCCGGCCGTAGCACCTTTAGTGCAGTCCTTAACGTCCGGGAGGCTGTGGAGAGGTGCAGGGCAACGGGTGATGGGCGGTATCTGCTGGCATTAGATCAAGCGAAAGCTTTTGATCGGGTAGACCACGAGTACCTCTGGCTTCTCCTGGGTAGATACGGCCTGCCTGATCGATTTATTGATTGGCTCAGGACTTTGTACAGAGGGGCCGAGAGCTTCCCTCTGGTCAATGGTTGGGTGGGTCCTACCTTTCCGGTGGACTCTGGTGTTAGGCAGGGCTGTCCGCTGAGTCCCCTGCTCTATGTCTTTGCAGTCGACCCCTTCGTAAGAAGGCTAGACTGTGGGCAGCTGAGGGGGGTCCTGATGGAGCCCGGCAGTGGCCCGGATAAGGCGGTGAAGGTGGTGGCCTACGCGGACGACGTCTCGGTGGTGGTGGCTAGCCGAGAGGAGGCCCATTTTGTGGAAACACAGATTGGAGGCTACTCCGAGGCGTCTGGTTCGTTGGTCAACTGGGACAAGAGTGAAGCTCTCTGGTTGGGAAGGGAGGGTGAGCAGTTTGCCCTCCCGGACGTTTTTCCCCCGCCCCGACCAGAAGTTAAGATCTTAGGCATTTATTTCGGCCAGGGTGATTATCCCAAGCTAAATTGGGAGCGCAGGTTGGTAAGTGCCACCCAGAAAGTCAACGCCTGGAAAGGCTGGAAGCTGTCGTTGAGGGAAAGGGTGAGCCTGGTTAAAACCTATTTGCTTCCTGAGTTCCTCTATGTCAGCTACGCATGTCTGTTGCCAGAGTCACTCTATGCGCGGGTCTGCGGTCTGTTTTTTCTGCTTTTGTGGGGAAACAGACTGAACCTGATAAAAAGGGAGGTCACGTATCGACGGAGAGGGGAGGGCGGTTTGGACATGATCAACCCCACGGTTTTCTTTACTGTGGTGTTCCTGAAGTTCAATCTGCAATCCATTTTTGTGGACGAGCCCTCTCTGTGGGAACGTTCATGTAAGAATTGGTTCCTGGTGTTCCTGAGCAGGTGGGAGGGGGGCGGTCGCCCGGGTGACCTTCGGAGGTCCCACGGGTACCTCCCCGCCTATGTCCCAACCGCCCTGAAGGTACTAAGGCGGTGGAGGATAACGGCCTTAGAGGTAGGCTCCCTGGGCCGGCGTGAGCTGTACCAGAGGGTCATGGCTTCGGACGTTTTGAGACCACTAGCCTTAAGGGACTGTCCAGACAGGGTTCTCAGGGAGGGACTAGCCCTCCTGAATTCCAAGAGAATTCCTGCCAAGTTCTGGGATCTCGCATGGAGGGCGTTCCACGGACGACTCTATGTGAGATCGAACTTGAAGTACCGGAGCCCAGAGGACAGAGGCTGTCCTCGCCCTGAGTGTGGTGGGGTGCTAGAGACCATGGACCACTTTTTGGTCGAGTGCCCCTTCAACTTGGGGGTTCTGGGGGAGGTTGGAGATGCCATTGGCTATCCCCGTCTCCAGGCCCTTGCCTATCCTGAGAGGGTGTACGGTGACTTCAGAGCCCGGAGGGGTTTTGTGTTATCATCACTGTATTTAGTTAGTGTCATATGCCTTTACTACACTTGGCACGCTCGGTGTTTAGTGTCCACTAGGGGCAAGTTCCTGCCCATGCATGAGGTGGCGGGTGATATCGTTCGGGAATTGGGTAAGGTGAGGTTTCTTGAGGGGGAAAGAATGGGTAGGGAAAGGTGTGCTAGGTTGTGGAGAGGGTTCTCTTTCCGGCCGCCTTGATGATCTCCCCCTTCTTTTCCTTAGGTGGAGGTCTGTCTATCCTTTCACCCCCTTTTTTTAGCTTTTGGGCAACTTAATTTTAAAAACATGGTATGCACCGTCAGTTTCGTTACGTTCCTGCCTATAGGGGGTATGTAATATAAATGTACATAGTTAGAATAATGATTGGAAATTGTTTGGATAGGTTTTTTTTTTTTTTTTTTTTTTTTTTTTTTTAGTCCAGATGATCATGGGACTAAGGGTCATCCGATATGGGCGATATGGGCAGTTTGAATAGATCCTGTCTATCTAAAAGCATTTGTACAAGTTGTTCTTTTGTTCTTTTTTGCTCAAGTATGAGTCTTTCTTAAGTTCTTGATTATGTAAATCAGTAGCAGTTTTATTTTAATAAAAATTTCCACCTATATAGAAAACTATCTTGCTCGTTTTAAATAGAGCTTGCAGTCAGCGGGAAGGAGCTTGTGCGTGCTGTCTGCGTGCTCTGAACCCAGTACACACCGCTATATCCACCTATATAGCAAACTATCTTGCTCGTTTTAAATAGAGCTTGCAGTCAGCGGTAGGAGCTTGTGCATGCTGTCTGCGTGCTCTGAACCCAGTACACACTGCTATATCCACCTATATAGCAAACTATCTTGCTCGTTTTAAATAGAGCTTGCAGTCAGCGGTAGGAGCTTGTGCATGCTGGCTGCGTGCTCTGACCTGTCCTGTGACTGTGAGAGCTTCCAGAGTGGTGGAGGAGGAGAGGGAGCTGATGGCGTCGGCCAGCCCAGGTCCGGGGCCCTCTTGCCGGCCTGGGCCCTCGGTTCATCCCCCTGGAGTGAAAGACCTCTCCAGGGAGGAGAGATTGTTCCTGCAAACGCGGTTTGAGCTGCTGGATTGGACCCGGGCCCAGCCGGGAGAGGACCCGGGGAGGTTGCAGAAGCGCCGGACAAGGGTGAAAGTCCTTATACAGAAAGCCACGTTGGCCTACGTGCTGAAGTCCGAGAGACTGGCGGACCTGCGAAATCGCAGAGACCGCTCAGCCAGTAGCAGAAGAGGGGAATACAGGGAGGCCATTGAGGGCCTGAAACATGAATGCAGGGACCTGTGATGGTTGCTGGGCGGTCTCTGCGAACGCGGTGTTGGTGAGAGGGGCTTCCTCTCTGAAATAAAAAATGAACTCCTGAGGGCGAGCCAGGAAGGATCCCAGGCAGCCAGGAGGAGAGGCTCTTACCAGAGATTGTTGCTGGAATCAGAGGAGAAGCTGCGAACCCCAGTGGAGGAAGTAATCTTAATGGGTGAAGAAGACCAGCGCCCCGAGGTGGAGACCAGCCGGGTGAGCGTGGCCCCCAGAGCCGTAAGTGCGGAGGGTCCCCGGATCCCTGTTGTTTCACCTGCTCAGCCAGAGGCTGTGAAGCTGATAGATTCGGGTAGGGAACCCCATGATGCACAGGGAAGCTCCGTGGGAGAGGCAAGTCGGATGGAACAGCATGGAAGGAAGCTGGTGGTGGTCCTTGCTAGGGGCCATGCTGTGCGGGCCCCCCCAGTGGCCCCGGTCGAGCCCGCAACATCTGAGACAGTGCGAGGGGTGCCGGCCGTAATGGCGGCCCCCGCCGCGGCTGCATGTAGTGAGGGGGAGGTGCCGGCAAGTGCGGACTGTGTTCAGAAAAAACACCTTGGACAAACATCCTCTGCAGACACCAGGGAGGATGGGGGCGGGGAGGTGGATGTGTCACTTCCTGTTTGTGGAGGTGTGGCCGGAAGTGACCTCCGTGAACCGGAAGTGCCACTTGCGGTGACCCCGGAGGTTGTGAAAGAATGTACTGAGGAGGTGGGGACACCCCGGGCATCGGTGACCAAGTCTCCTGCTCCTCTGGGTCAGGTAGGGGCTTTGGGGGTCTCGGGGGCTCCTCTGATGGCTACTGCCTTGGGTACCCCGGAATCCTCCAGTGGAGCTTTACAGACAAGTTGGGGGGAGTCCCCTATGGGGGAACTAAGGGGAGAATGCCCGGCCTTGGACTTTATCAGGGAACTGGAGGGGTCCCAGCGGCAGGAGCAGGATATGGCATGGGGAATGGAAGTGGCTTCCTCTCAGGTCCCCGCCGCTGTGGGGGGTGTGGCTATGTCTCCATCTGCGGAGGTGGTTGGGAGCAAGGCACCTGTTGGGAGAGGGATAGAGGGTGGGAGTGAAGGGATGTGTGCTGCTCCGTCAGAGCCCATGGGCTCATCTCAGCGGGGGTCTGACCCTTCGCCCACAGTCCCGAATCCTATCTTGGGCACGCAGGAAGAGTTAAACCTCTTAGGTGCTCTGAAAGCTGGGCGCTCATTTGCCCAGGTGGCAGGTTCCTCTGTTCCTCTGGGCCCCCTGTATGGCCAGTTTGGTGCCCAGAACTTCAGGCCCCCCCCTGAGGAAAAGCTCCAGGGGGCACAGGCTTGGTCAAGGGGTACGGGGGGTCCGGAGAGGCGCAGGCGGAATGTGGTGCAGCTCAGGTGGGAGGGGACGGCTGCGTGTCCCAGTAGGGGTCAAGTAATTGACTACCTGCTGGGATTACGCTTCAAGGTTTCTGACTTGTTCGCGGTCATACATCCTGCGAACAGCAAGGAGTTCGATGTGAGCTTTGTCTCTGTGGTCTCTATGGAACTTTTCCTGACCCTGTACGAGATCGTCAGGAAGTCAGATCCGTGGAAAAGTTTCCGTGTAGTACCTCTTTCAAGGCAGGAGGAGATAAAGAGAGTGACCGTCTTGGTTAGAAACGAGTCCCTTCCTCCTGAGGACATCGCAACCTGGCTGGCGCGGTATGGGCAGCTCCAGACAGGGTTGAGGAAGAATTTGGACGAGCGCGGGGTCTGGACAGGTGCTTGGTTGGTCAGGATCCGGCTCAAGCGCCACAACAACACCGTGGCGCATGTACCCGGGAGTGCGTTTATAGGGAGAGACCGGATCCTGGTCTTCTACCCTGGCCAGCCCCGTCGCTGTTTCAAATGTGGCAGTCCCACGCACCTTAGCGCGGACTGCCCTATGCCTCGCTGCGTGAGGTGTAATGGTAATACCGCAATCACAGAATATGACTAGACCCAAAGACATAGCCCCAAATCGTAATGTTACATATAAACCCACTATACCCAAAGAACAAATAAATAGGAAGAGGAATGACTCCCCTCAACGGGTCATAACCAATGATGTTAACACTAACCCCAAACATTCCACACCTCAACCAGAAAAAAGAGGGACTCAGCATAACCAATATAATCAACACCACGGAATGGTTGGAAGAAACCATATTGGAAAAACAATAAAAAAACATATTATGGATCTAACTGGAACAGACCACCCTATGAACAGAGAGGACCCTATTACAATACACAAGGCCCTCAAAATAGAAATAATGTACCTCATTATGAGAGTAATTATAGGGATAGAGACCACTGGGGCCCCCCACAGACGTATAATCGTCCATACGAACAAGGCCCGCCACAAACGTATAGCTACTCACATGATCGATATCGGATACCCACACACAATTATTATGCCCCACTACGAGACCATCCTGATGAAGACAGAGACGATAGGTACTTTCAAACATACTATCCCAATCTGGAGGATAATAGGGCTTTTTTAGGCAGAGGAGCAGAACATTATCCCCCAAGACGAACGGAAGAACAGAGAGAAACATGGAGGAGCCCAAAGCGAACGGAAGAACCCCGACACACAAAAAGCCCAGGAAGAAAAGAGGCAGAAGAGGAGGAAAGAGAGAACAAGAGAAAAAGAGAATAAAGGGAGAAGGAATTTTTAACCTCAGTGGAATATCGTTGACAGCAGAAGAAATCGGTGTACTTGATAAGGGATTGAAATATGCCCCTATTAGAAATCTGGATAAATTTCAGACCTACATAGGGATCCAAAAATATATCAGAAATCTAAATATTAAAAAGTATATTGCAAGTAATCCTATCAAGACCCGGAATACCACAGCTGAACAAGGAGTTATACATAGCACACTGAGAAATAAGTCTGTTTTTAATCCCCAAATTAATAATAACAAATTTATAGATGTTTTTAAAAAAACAGTAGTTGAAGATCTAAAATCACTTAAAATTAAGAAACAAGAAGATCCAAAATTCATAAGATGCGGTATCAAAACACTAAGCAAAAGAAAAGAGATTGTAATACGGCCCGCAGACAAGGGTGGAGGGATAGTAATCCTATCCAAAAAACAATACAATGACGGAATGGAAAATCTATTAAATGATACTGAAACCTACTCTAAACTTTTAAGTAACCCAGTTTTTAAATGTAGGAAGGAACTTGAACTTGTTGTACACCTTGGTCTAAAGAAAAATATTTTAAACAAAAAAGAAGCACAATATTTGGTCCCTGAAGCTTGTCGCACGCCCGTGATATATGCTCTTCCAAAAAATCATAAAAATAAGGAGAATCCCCCCTACAGACCAATTGTGAACGGAATAGATTCCCTAACTGCAAGAATGGGGGCTTACATTGATAATTACCTGCAATCGACAGTAAAAAATACCAAGGCATACCTACCGGACACGAAACAGGTATTACAAATTTTGGAGGATCTACCCAATTATGAAGAACCACTTATTCTAGCTACAGCTGATGTAACATCACTTTATACGATCATTCAGCATCACCAAGCATATGAAGCTACAAAATGGGGTCTAAGGAAACACTCTGAGCTATCATGCCCACAAAGGAAATATCTAATTAAATGCTTAGATTTCTGTCTCAAGAACAGTTATTTTTGGTACAATAAGAACTACTATTATCAAAAAACGGGTGTGGCAATGGGTGCAAAGTTTGCACCCAGTGTAGCTGGCCTTTTTATGGCGAAGTGGGAAGACGAAACAGTGTTTATAAACGCACCAAAAGAACTGGTAGTATATAAAAGATATATTGATGACATCTTTATTATATGGAAAGGAAGAAGAGAAGACCTGATCAATTTTCTGGAAAAACTAAATAAAAATGATCGTAATATAACCCTTAATTGGGATATTAGTGAGAAACAAATAACATTTCTCGATTTAGATGTCATACAAGAGGATAATATCTTAAGCACTAAGACACACTTTAAAAACGTTGATAGAAATAGCTACCTCCCCATGACGAGTTGCCATCACCGTAACTGGCTTTGGAACATACCAAAAGGGCAATTACTCAGACTTAGAAGAAATTGTAGTAAAAAAGAGATGTTCCAGGATCAAGACAAAATGATAGGAAAAAGATTCATTGAAAAAGGATATAAGAAGAACCATATTGAAGACAGAATCCGCGAAGTGGGCGAAAGTGATAGAAAAGAATTGATTAAAGATAAAAATAAAACAGATAACAAACATAATAATGTAGCCATTATTTTTGATTATAATGTACAACATAAAAAAGTGGAAAACATTGTCAAAAAGCACTGGCACATTCTACTTAATGATACACACCTTAAACCCATGCTTCCGACCATACCAAAATTTGTTTACAGACGTGCCCCGACCCTAAGGGACAGATTAGTCAAGAACGTACCCGATCCTCCTATAAATAACTTCACCTTTTTTACAGGAAAGGGCTTCTACCCGTGCAAACGGTGTTTTGCATGCGTCAGAACAAAAAGCCAGTACACAAAATATTTAAGTTCACGTCCACCAGTACTGGAAATACATATGAGATCAATGACTTTATCAGCTGTAATTCGGAAGGTGCAGTATATGCACTTGAATGCAGCTGCGGTTTACAATACATTGGCCGTACGAAAAGAACCCTTAGAATTAGAATCAAAGAACATATACAGAACATCTTGAAAGGCTTTGATAAGCATAGTGTTTCCAAACATTTTTTAACGCATCACAATAAAGACCCTACACATTTAAAGTTCTGGGGTATCGAACCGTACAAAAAACACTGGCGTGGTGGGCATAAGGTCAGAACCCTCAGCCAGATGGAATCAAAGTGGATTTTTACCCTTGATACTTTTACCCCCCGGGGGTTAAACGTAGAATTTGATCTTAACTGTTTTATTAATGATTTTTAATATGTAACGTAAATTTCTCTCAACCCTCTCTGCCTGAGCGTCTCCTCCGGAATCTATGCACTGAATATATATATTTTTTCAATTTTTTAATACAATTTTAATATATATTTTTTTAATATACATGTTCCCTATACATTTTATTCAATTAGTTTTAGAAAATAATATTCTCGTATAACGTTTTTTGTCCGATCTTTTATCTGTGATAATATTTATCAATATTAACATTTCTATTCTTTTTGCGTAAATACTTTCTTTTCAGTCGCCTTATAATTATTGTTATAATATATAATTTTTCATAAAAATAAAATTCCCCTTTTTTTTTTTTTATATATATTACTTGGTAAATATTTGATTACAATTCCTCCATTTAAATTATATTCTAATAATCTGCATATGTGTATTTTCTTCCCATTTTGGATATACATGTGCCTTTATCTAATTTAATATACAAATATGGTTGGAATTATTGGTCCCCTAATTTTAATATAAATAAATTTATTTCTATGTTGGGGTTTTTAACATAGAGATTCCTTTTTGCTATAAAATATTGTGGTTATATGTGTCCCTTATCCCTCTCCATATTAGCGATTTGATTGCGTTATTGTTTTAGGGATTATTGGGTTAATTAAAGCTTTATGCTGCTCGTCTATCTGTTTGCCATTTGCAGCATGGTTGTGTTTTTTTCGTGAGCATGAAGCCATGCTGCGTGATGTGTTTGCGATCCGACGTGTGTTCTCCATATGCCTGTGGTTATGCATGGCGGAGAGAGCATTAGGATCGCGGGTGCTGACGAACGAAACAGGCAACAGTGTAATGACAGCTACCTGGTCTACGAAAACATGGCCGCTCCATTCATATATATGGGATCCACAACAAAATGGCCGCCGTCAATGAAATCAATACAACTAGCTGAGCCTGTATAAATAGACTACACTTCCCACAATGCCTCATCCCAGTTGAAGTCACGTGGTGACGTAACGCGTAGGATCCGAGGCATTTCTGATAACGGAACGGACGCTCAGATAGTGACACGAGCTCGGCGCTCGTTTTTTCAACACATCTGTACCCCTTGCAAAATGTGAGTTCTTTTTAACCACTTGCCGACCGCCGCACGCCGATGTACGTCGGCAGAATGGCACGGGCAGGCATAAGCACGTACATGTACGTGATTTGCCTCCCGCGGGTCGGGGGCCCGATCGGGCCCCCGCCCGGTGCCTGCGGCGGTCGGTTTTCGTTCGGGAGCGATCCCGGACGAGGGGACGGCCATTCATTCATGGCCACCCCCTCGCGATCGCTCCCGACGAATGGAAATCCCCGGTGACATCACTTCCTCTCCTGTAATGTAAACACAGGAGAGGAAGTGATGTATTCTCTCCTCCGTGTCGGTATTTTTCGTTCCGACACGGAGGAGAGCGGATCAGTGAGTTGCACCAACACATCCCACACACAGTAGAACATGCCAGGCACACTCACACCCCCCCTTTACCCCCCGATCACCCCCCCAATTACCCCTGCCCCCCAGTCACAGTGACACCAATGTCATTTTTTTTTTTTTTTTTTTTTTTTTTGCATTGGTGTCATTTGTGACTGTAATAACTGTTAGGGCAGTTAGGGTTAGCCCCCTTTAGTTCTAATGTACCCCCCTAACCCCCCCAATAAAGGTTTAACCCCGTGATCACCCCCCGTCGCCAGTGTCACTAAGGCTGGGTTCACATTGCAGCGGTTTATGAGAACGAATGTGATTCGCACCGCACTGCAGTGCAAATCACATCCGATCTCTGTGCGATTCGAGTTCAGCCATTCGCCGCACCCGCCGCACCCGCCACACCCGCCGCACCCGCCGCAAATTCGCACGGGACCCTTTTTTTGGCCCGCAGCAGAATCGGATCGCATGGGTGTTCACACCATGCGATCCGAGTTTGCAGATCGCACTGCGATATGCGAACTGATCTGGGGGTGTCAGTAACATTTCACTGACACTCCCAGCAGTTCGCATAGGGCAGTGTGAACTGCCGCCGGGAGGCATGCGATGCGGGAACCCGCCGCGGATTCGCGGCGTTTCCGCATCGCTCCAGTGTGAACCCAGCCTAATAAGCGATCATTTTTCTGATCGCCGTATTAGTGTCACAGGTGACGCTAGTTAGGCAGGTAGGTATTTAGGTTCGCCGCAGCTTTTTATAGCGCTAGGGACCCCCATATACTACCGCATAAAGCCCCCTGATTGCCCCCTAGTTAACCCTTTCACCAGTGATCACCATATAACTGTTACAGGTGACGCTGGTTGGTTAGTTATTTTTTTATAGTTTCAGGGCACCCGCCATTTATTACCTAATAAAGGTTTAACCCCCTGATCACCCGGCAGGTGTCATTTGTGACTAATAACTGTTAGGGCAGTTAGGGTTAGCCCCCTTTAGTTCTAAGGTACCCCCCTAACCCCCCCAATAAAGGTTTAACCCCGTGATCACCCCCCGTCGCCAGTGTCACTAAGGCTGGGTTCACATTGCAGCGGTTTATGAGAACGGATGTGATTCGCACCGCACTGCAGTGCAAATCACATCCGATCTCTGTGCGATTCGAGTTCAGTTATACAGATAGTATGGCTGAATTCGTGTCGCACCCGCCGCACCCGCCGCAAACTCGCACGGGACCCTTTTTTTGGTCCGCAGCAGAATCGGATCGCATGGGTGTTCACACCATGCGATCCAAGTTTGCAGATCGCACTGCGATATGCGAACTGATCTGGGGGTGTCATTAACATTTCACTGACACTCCCAGCAGTTCGCATAGGGCAGTGTGAACTGCCGCCGGGAGGCATGCGATGCGGGAACCCGCCGCGCATTCGTGGCGTTCCCGCATCGCTCCAGTGTGAACCCAGCCTAATAAGCGATCGTTTTTCTGATCGCTGTATTAGTGTCACAGGTGACGCTAGTTAGGCAGGTAGGTATTTAGGTTCGCCGCAGCTTTTTATAGCGCCAGGGACCCCCATATACTACCGCATAAAGCCCCCTGATTGCCCCCTAGTTAACCCTTTCACCAGTGATCACCATATAACTGTTACAGGTGACGCTGGTTGGTTAGTTATTTTTTTATAGTTTCAGGGCACCCGCCATTTATTACCTAGTCTCACTAGTGTACCCCTAAATTTAGGGGTGTCTACTTTCTAAAATGGGGTCATTTGGGGGGGGGGGGTTTGTGCCATCTTGGCATTTTATGGCCTTCAAAACTGTAACGCCCTTAGAAAGCCTGAAGGCGGTGCTTGGTTTTTGGGGCCCCGTACGCGGCTAGGCTCCCAAAAAGTCCCACATATGTGGTATCCCCGTACTCAGGAGAAGCAGCAGAATTTATTTTGGGGTGTCATTTCACATATGCCCATGGCATGCGTGAGCAATATATCATTTAGTGACAACTTTGTGAAAAAAAAAAAAAGTTTGTAATTTTCCCGCAACTTGTGGCAAAATATAAAATATTCCATGGACTCAACATGCCTCTCAGCAAATAGCTTGGGGTGTCTACTTTCTAAAATGGGGTCATTTGTGGGGGTTTTGTGCCATCTTGGCATTTTATGGCCTTCAAAACTGTAATAGGTAGTGAGAAGTGAACTCAAAAAATTACGCCCTTAGAAAGCCTGAAGGCGGTGCTTGGTTTTCGGGGCCCCGTACGCGGCTAGGCTCCCAAAAAGTCCCACATATGTGGTATCCCCGTACTCAGGAGAAGCAGCAGAATTTATTTTGGGGTGTCATTTCACATATGCCCATGGCATGCATGAGCAATATATCATTTAGTGACAACTTTGTGAAAAAAAAAAAAAAAAAAAAAAAGTTTGTAATTTTCCCGCAACTTGTGGCAAAATATAAAATATTCCATGGACTCAACATGCCTCTCAGCAAATAGCTTGGGGTGTCTACTTTCTAAAATGGGGTCATTTGTGGGGGTTTTGTGCCATCTTGGCATTTTATGGCCTTCAAAACTGTAATAGGTAGTGAGGCGTGAAATCAAAAATTTACGCCCTTAGAAAGCCTGAAGGCGGTGCTTGGTTTTCGGGGCCCTGTACGCGGCTAGGCTCCCAAAAAGTCCCACATATGTGGTATCCCCGTACTCAGGAGAAGCAGCAGAATTTATTTTGGGGTGTCATTTCACATACGCCCATAGCATGTGTGAGCAATATATCATTTAGTGACAACTTTGTGTAAAAAAAAAAAAAAAAATTTTTTTTTGTCATTATTCAATCGCTTGAGGCAAAAAAATAAAATATTCAATGGGCTCAACATGCCTCTTATCAATTTCCTTAGGGGGTCTACTTTCCAAAATGGGGTCATTTGGGGGGGTTTTGTACTGCCCTGTCATTTTAGCACCTCAAGAAATGAGATAGGCAGTCGTAAACTAAAAGCTGCGTAAATTCCAGAAAACGTACCTTAGTTTGTAGATGTGACAACTTTTGCGCAAACCAATAAATATACAATTATTGACTTTTTTTTTACCAAAGACATGTGGCTGAATACATTTTGTCCTAAATGTATGACTAAAATTGAGTTTATTGGATTTTTCTAATAACAAAAAGTAGAAAATATCATTTTTTTTCAAAATTTGCGGTCTTTTTACGTTTATATCGCAAAAAATAAAAATCGCAGAGGCAATCAAATACCATCAAAAGAAAGCTCTATTTGTGGGAAGAAAAGGACGCAAATTTTGTTTGGGTACAACATTGCATGACCGCGCAATTACCAGTTAAAGCAGCGCAGTGCCAAAGTGTAAAAAGACCTCTGGTCATTTACCAGCAAAATGGTCCGGTCTGAAAGTGGTTAAATATAAATAAAAGGTTTTGTTCCTGTTTAAAAATACTGCACTATGGTGGACTCCCTTTATCTTTTTTAAATACATATTGAGATCCATACCATCTGAAGTACCCAGTGGAAGGATAGGAAGATAAGGATTACCCCTACCCCCCTCCCCCACCTCCCCTGTCTACACCTAAAAGTAGAAATGGACATCGTGGGAAGGATCAAGCTGAAGGGAACCCTCCTCCTTTATCTGCTATATGCTGTTACCTTACAGCAGTAAGGTAACTATTCAATTTTTCCACGGGTGTCAGCGACGCTGAAGATCTGCTTTGTTGTATTTGCACTTAAAGGCACAGTGTCACTTTGAAGTCAAAGACAGCAATACACAGTGTTCCAGCGCAACACTCTGCACGTTTGCACTTTTCTTGCACATTGGACTAAGGATTTAAAAGTCCAATATCACACTGGTTACTGTTTACCGTAACTGGCTTTGGAACATACCAAAAGGGCAATTACTCAGACTTAGAAGAAATTGTAGTAAAAAAGAGATGTTCCAGGATCAAGCCAAAATGATAGGAAAAAGATTCATTGAAAAAGGATATAAGAAGAACCATATTGAAGACAGAATCCGCGAAGTGGGCGAAAGTGATAGAAAAGAATTGATTAAAGATAAAAATAAAACAGATAACAAACATAATAATGTAGCCATTATTTTTGATTATAATGTACAACATAAAAAAGTGGAAAACATTGTCAAAAAGCACTGGCACATTCTACTTAATGATACACACCTTAAACCCATGCTTCCGACCATACCAAAATTTGTTTACAGACGTGCCCCGACCCTAAGGGACAGATTAGTAATAATAATCTGCATATGTGTATTTTCTTCCCATTTTGGATATACATGTGCCTTTATCTAATTTAATATACAAATATGGTTGGAATTATTGGTCCCCTAATTTTAATATAAATAAATTTTTTTCTATGTTGGGGTTTTTAACATAGAGATTCCTTTTTGCTATAAAATATTGTGGTTATATGTGTCCCTTATCCCTCTCCATATTAGCGATTTGATTGCGTTATTGTTTTAGGGATTATTGGGTTAATTAAAGCTTTATGCTGCTCGTCTATCTGTTTGCCATTTGCAGCATGGTTGTGTTTTTTTCGTGAGCATGAAGCCATGCTGCGTGATGTGTTTGCGATCCGACGTGTGTTCTCCATATGCCTGTGGTTATGCATGGCGGAGAGAGCATTAGGATCGCGGGTGCTGACGAACGAAACAGGCAACAGTGTAATGACAGCTACCTGGTCTACGAAAACATGGCCGCTCCATTCATATATATGGGATCCACAACAAAATGGCCGCCGTCAATGAAATCAATACAACTAGCTGAGCCTGTATAAATAGACTACACTTCCCACAATGCCTCATCCCAGTTGAAGTCACGTGGTGACGTAACGCGTAGGATCCGAGGCATTTCTGATAACGGAACGGACGCTCAGATAGTGACACGAGCTCGGCGCTCGTTTTTTCAACACATCTGTACCCCTTGCAAAATGTGAGTTCTTTTTAAATATAAATAAAAGGTTTTGTTCCTGTTTAAAAATACTGCACTATGGTGGACTCCCTTTATCTTTTTTAAATACATATTGAGATCCATACCATCTGAAGTACCCAGTGGAAGGATAGGAAGATAAGGATTACCCCTACCCCCCTCCCCCACCTCCCCTGTCTACACCTAAAAGTAGAAATGGACATCGTGGGAAGGATCAAGCTGAAGGGAACCCTCCTCCTTTATCTGCTATATGCTGTTACCTTACAGCAGTAAGGTAACTATTCAATTTTTCCACGGGTGTCAGCGACGCTGAAGATCTGCTTTGTTGTATTTGCACTTAAAGGCACAGTGTCACTTTGAAGTCAAAGACAGCAATACACAGTGTTCCAGCGCAACACTCTGCACGTTTGCACTTTTCTTGCACATTGGACTAAGGATTTAAAAGTCCAATATCACACTGGTTACTGTTTATCTAGCTAGATGATTTAAATGACTAGGTTTATGTCGCCTTTGAATTTTATTTGCTAAATTTGCTCCATGTTTTTTGTATACCAGTCACCATACGAATAGTTCACGTATATGGTATATTTTGCACAGTGATTTAATCACCTATAGCTGCACCTTGAATGTGAATATTTGGTAATATCACCTAATAATTGCTCTATGTATTCACCTTTTACACTATTGTTATGATTATGCTAGTTTGTTTTTTTCTTCTTTTAAACTATTTACCGTATATACTCGAGTATAGGCCGACCCGAATATAAGCCGAGGCCCCCAATTTACCCCCAAAAAACTGGAAAAAATTATTGACTCGTGTATAAGCCGAGGGTGAGACATGCCTGTCCATCCCTGTGTGTCCGTCCATCCCTGTGGGTCCATCCATCCCTGTGTGTGTGTCCATCCATCCGTGTGTGTGTGTGTGTGTGTGTGTGTGTCCATGCATCCGTGTGTGTGTGTGTGTGTGTGTGTCCATGCATCCGTGTGTGTGTGTGTGTGTGTGTGTGTGTGTGTGTGTGTGTGTCCGTGCAGCCTACCTGTGTCCAGCCTGCCTGTGTCCGTCCAGCCTGTGTCCGTCCAGCCTGCGTCCCGTCCAGCATGCGTCCCGTCCAGCCTGCGTCCCGTCCCGGCCCGGCCCGTCCCGTCCCGAGCCGAGCCTCCGTCCTTCAGCTCTTCGTCGGCGGCCATTCTAGGATTCAAAAGCCGCGCCTCCGTCGGTGATAGGCGGAACACTCAATTTCCCACTGACTGCTGGGAAATTGAGTGTTCCGCCTATCGGATGTCCGTGATAGGCGGAACACTCAATTTCCCAGCAGCCTGTGTTCCGCCTATCACGGACATCGTCTCATCCTCGTCCGTAGTACGAGGATGAGACGATGTCCGTGATAGGCGGAACACAGGCTGCTGGGAAATTCAGTGTTCCGCCTATCACAGGCGAAGGCGGAGGCGGAGGCGCGGCGTTTGAATGTTAGAATGGCCGCTGTCTGTCTGCTCGATACGCTGATCGAGCAGGCAGACAGCGATGACTCGAGTATAAGCCGAGGGGGGCACTTTCAGCCTCAAAAAAGAGGCTGAAAATCTCGGCTTATACTCGAGTATATACGGTAAGTCGCTTTGCACTTTATGTACTTCTGTGATATATATTAGGCTGCTAATCACAGCAGTTTCTCTAATATTGCACTAAATATTCCTAATAAGAGCGCAACACCACCCTTCCCTCTCTTTTACATTTTTTTGGATGCGAGTTTGGTCCATACGGTGTATGCAGCACTTGTTTTGTCTTTAATTTTAATTCACAATTCCATTTTAGCGCAGGAGTACCCACTTTTACACTTAGTCCCACGCACCTTAGCGCGGACTGCACTATGCCTCGCTGCGTGAGGTGTAATGGTTTCGGCCATTCACCTGAGGGTTGCAGACTCATAGTCTGCAACCTCTGTGGGGAAATGGGGCATCCCTTCAGCCGCTGCCCCAAAGCTTTTAGGGGGTGCCAGGCTGAGGAGAGTGCTCCAGGCCCGGAGGGTGGGCGGGTCCCTAGACAAAGTGGGGCCCCAATCCTTCTGGGTCACAGAATGAGGGTGCCCCCCTCCCTCAAAGGGTCAGACCCCCCAGGAGTAAACAGGGGGCGGGTACTGCAGGGGTGGGTATGTCAGCAGGTTCCCCGGCCCCGTCCGGTTCTGTGCCCGATGGGGCGACGGTAGGAAATCCAGCAGAGGTTCAGGCTAAACCAAAAAAGCCCTCTGTTAAGAAGCATCCTCTCCCCCTCCCCCAGTTCCCACCCCTTCCCCTCCCCCCCCTGTTTCCCCTCTCCCTGTCTCCCCTTCCTGTCCCCTGCCACCTTCCCTTCCCCCCCTTCTTCTCCTTCCCCGTCCGCCTCTCCCCCCCCAGATGTACCATGTCCGCCTCCGGATCCGGCGGCCCTTCTCATGCCTCCTCCCGCCTCCACGGAGGTGGTGGGTGGTCGGCGGGTTGACCTGGAGGGTGGTGTCCCAATGGACACCTCTGAGGTGGGTAAGGTGGTGAATAAGCGCCCCAAGGAGGTGTCTAGTGGGAGGTCGAACGGCGAGAGTGGGAGAGAGCCCCCCAAGTCGGGCTGGGTTAAGAAAAAAACTAAAAAACGGAAGAGGAAGGGCCTGGGGAAGGAGGGTGGCGAGGATCCTCAGCCCAGCACCAGTCTGGGGGCGGTTGGGGGACCCTCGCTCGCCCTCTGGAACCGTTTTGGGGTCCTATCCTCCGATTCCGAGGAGGATTAACTTATGTTTGTAATATAGAGAGGAACGTAAACTTTAATCACTAAGGATGACGGTACCCGCTCCAATACGCCTTGCGATGATTAATGTTTCAAGTGTGCGTTCTGTGGCGGCTAGGTTTTCAGCCTTTGATTTTCTCGGCCGCGTTGAAGCCGACATTTTGTTTTTGCAAGAGACCTGGCTGGCATCTGTGGCAGAGATGCACCTAGCAAAGAGGGAGTGGAGACATGGGCCCTCCCTCTGGTCTCTTGCGGCTGAGCCCTGCAGTGGTGTTGCGGTCCTTTTTAAGACCGGTTCAGTGGCTTGTCGACGAGTGATTGAATTAGAAATCGGTAGGTGTTTGATTGTGGATGCAGTCGTGAGAGGGGAATTTCTCCGCCTCATACATTTCTATGGTCCCCAGTCAAGGAGAGGGAGGAAGGACCTTCTTGCGCTGCTGAAACCATACCTGTTTACATCCCAGCAGGTGGTCTTTGGTGGTGACTTTAACCTAGTCACCAGGTCAAAGGACCGGGCAGGCACCTCAGGCCCTCTGGGATATGATAGTATCTTTTTGAATCACATAGTGAGGGAGGCCGGTTTGGTGGATGTGCACATTCGCCACTTCCCCAACCTCACTGGTTTCACATACTCCAGAGGTAGTAGTAAGAGTAGACTAGATAGTTTTTTTTTGAAGGGGGACTCGTCCTTTGCGGCTCCTGTGCTGCATGCGGTCGAGTTTTCCGATCACTGTATGGTGTCGGTCACTCTGAATGTGGCGGACACCCCTCAGAAGGGAGGGGCCTGTGGCGACTAAATGGGTCGCTACTTGAGGACCCTGAAGTCAGGTCGGCCTATGAAGACTTCTTTATGGAACAAGCTTCGCTCCTTGAGAGCGGCTGCTCTCGCCAGGAATGGTGGGAAGTAGTGAAGAAGAGGTCGGAGGGCTTCTTCCGTGAAGTCTCTGGTCGTCGGGCAGCTTCCCGGTACCAGGCCTACCAGAAGTTGCGCAGGCGGCTCGACCGCTTGGTTTCTGATGGTGGCCCTCAGGACCAGATTTCAGGTCTGAAGCTTCAGATGAAGGAGTGTCAGTATGACCGTCTCGCCTCCCTGGTTCTTGAGAGGAATTACGGGAAGTTCACCAACCCGGACCCCTACAAGAGCTGTGGTAACGCGGTGAGTGGGAAGGTCATACACGGACTGAGGGATCCCTCGGTTCTTTGGCGAGGTCCAGGCCGGGAATCCTGGGGATCGTCAGAGCCCGTTTTTCGGACCTCCTGAAGAAGAAGCCTTTGGACCTGGGAAAAGCCAAGACATTTCTTGATGAGACTCCACTTGAGGTGGGGCCTGACCCCCTTGGCTCTTTGACAGAGGAGATCTCTGTGGCTGAAGTTGAACAGGCCATAGACTCTTTGTCTCTAAAGAAGTCGCCGGGACCCGATGGGTTCACAGCGGAGTTCTACAGGACCTTTAAGGGCCTCTTGGCTCCTTGTCTGAGGGAGGTGTTCAGTGAGTGTTTGGCGTCTGGCCTGCTTCCTCCCTCGATGAGAAGGTCGGCCTTGATCCTTCTGTCAAAGGGGAAAGATCCGTCCCTGGTGGAGAATTGGCGCCATATCGCCCTTCTCTCCACGGATAGAAAGATCCTGGCGAAGATACTGTTTGTGCGTATGTCTGCAGTAGCGGGCAAGCTACTGTCTGTTTCCCAGCACTGCACGGTTCCTGGCCGCAGCACCTTTAGTGCTGTCCTCAACGTCCGGGAGGCTGTGGAAAGGTGCAGGGCAACGGGTGACGGGCGGTATTTGTTGGCATTAGACCAGGCAAAAGCTTTTGACCGGGTGAACCATGAGTATCTCTGGCTTCTCTTGGGGATATACGGTCTGCCTGATCAATTCATCGATTGGCTCAGAGTTTTGTACAGGGGGGCTGAAAGCTTCCCTCTTGTCAATGGTTGGGTGGGTCCTACCTTTCCGGTGGACTCTGGTGTTAGGCAGGGCTGCCCGCTGAGTCCCCTGCTCTACGTCTTTGCGGTTGACCCCTTCGTAAGGAGGCTAGACTGCGGACGCCTGAGGGGGGTCCAGGCGGAGCCCTGCAGTGGCACGGATAAGGCGGTAAGGGTGGTGGCCTATGCGGACGACGTCTCGGTAGTAGTGGCTAGCCGAAAGGAGGCCCAGTTTGTGGAAACACAGATTGGAGATTATTCCGAGGCGTCTGGTTCGCTGGTCAACTGGACTAAGAGTGAAGTTCTCTGGTTGGGGAGGGAGGGTGAGCAGTTTGCCCTCCTGGACGTGTTCCCCATGCCCCGGCCAGAAATTAGAATTCTGGGCATCCTTTTTGGCCAGGGTGACTATTCCAAACTAAATTGGGAGCGCAGGCTGGTGAGTGCCACCCAAAAGGTTAATGCCTGGAAAGGCTGGAAGCTGTCACTGAGGGAAAGGGTGAGTCTGGTCAAAACCTATTTGCTTCCCGAATTCCTCTTTGTCAGCTACGTTTGTCTTCTGCCAAGATCGCTCTATGCGTGGATTTTTTCTGGGGAAACAGGCTGAATCTGATAAAGAGGGAGGTCACGTACCGACAGAGGAGGCAGGGTGGGTTGGACATGATTAATCCCACGGTTTTCTTTACCGTGGTGTTTCTTAAGTTCAACCTACAATCCATTTTTCAGGACGAACCCTCCCTGTGGGAATGCTCATGTAAGAACTGGTTTCTGGTTTTCCTGAGTGGGTGGGAGGGGGGCGGTCGCCCCGGTGATCTACGGAGATCCCATGGGTACCTCCCCACCTATGTTCCAACTGCCCTAAGGGTACTGAGGCGGTGGAGGATAACGGCCCTGGAGGTGGGCTCGTTGGGTCGGCGCGAGCTGTACCAGCGGGTCATGACCTCGGACTTTTTGAGACCACTAGCCTTAAGGGATTGTCCGGACAGGGTTCTCAGGGAGGGATTAGCCCTTCTGAATTCTAAGAGAATTCCGGCCAAGTTCTGGGATCTTGCATGGAGGGCGTTCCATGGACGGCTCTATATGAGGTCGAACTTAAATTACCGGAGTCTTGAGGACAGGGGCTGTCCTCGTCCCGAGTGTGGAGGGGCACTGGAGACCATGGACCACTTTTTGGTTGAGTGCCCTTTCAACTTGGAGGTTCTGGGGGAGGTTGGGGATGCCATTGGCTATCCCCGTCTCCGGGCCCTTACCTATTCTGAGAGGGTGTACGGCGACTTCAGGGTCCGGAGGGGTCATGAGTTATCGTCACTGTTTTTAGTTAGTACAGTTTGCCTTTATTACACCTGGCACACGCGGTGCTTAGTGTCCACTAGGGGCAAGTTCCTGCCCGTGCATGAGGTGGCGGGTGATATCTTTCGGGAATTGGTGAAGGTGAGGTATCTTGAGGGAGAAAGAACAGGCAGGGAAAGGTGTGCCAGATTGTGGAGAGGCTTTTCTTTCCGGCCACCTTGATGATCCTCCCCCTTCTTTTTCCCTAGGTGGTGGGTCTGTCTGTCCTGTCCCTCACGTTTAGTTTTTTGGGCAATCTAATTTTAAAAGCATGGTAGGCACTGATGGTTTCGTTATGTTCATGTCTATAAAGGGTTTGTAGTGTATATAGATAGGTTGTTATTGTAGATAAACTGTTTTAATCCGAGTGACTTTTCTTTTAAGCTGGTGAAGAAAACATGTTTTCTTTTCTATTTTATAAAGTCTGTTTAAGTTGGTTTTCCTTTCTTCTTTTCAAGAATGAGTATTTATGTCTTTGTTTTGTAAATACAACTGGCAGCAGTTTTTTTTTTTTTATAAAAACCTCCACCTATATAGCAAACTATCTTGCTTGTTTTAAATAGAGCTTGCAGTCAGCTGTAGGAGGTTGCGGGTGTTGTCTGCGTGCTCTCTGCAGAGTTCCAGTGTCCACAGGTGAGGGGGGAGGATGGCCTCCTCTAGCCCAGGCCCAGGGTTGCTTTCCTGGCCTGGGGCTCCAGCTACCCTCCCTGGAATTGAAGACCTATCCAGGGTGGAGAGGCTCTTTCTGGGGACTCAGGTCGGTCTTACCAGCTGGACCAAAGCCCAGCCAGGAGAGGATGATAAGAAATGCAAAATGAGGATCGAGAAGAATACAATGGCCACATGGCCTGTTTAACCTCTCTTTGGAACCCGTGGGATTGTTCCGGCATCTCCAAGAAATCGGAATTCTGAGTGGCCATTGCAAGTCTAAAGCAGCAGAATGCCGAGTTATTCGACCTCCTGGTAAACCTATGTGACCATGGCCCAGGCGAGGAGTGCTTTTTGGATGAGCTAAAGCATGAGCTGTTGAGAGCAAATGAGGAGGGGAGACAGGCGTCTCGGCGCCAGAAGGGGAGCCAGACCCTGCAAGCTGACTCCCAAGAGGAGAAGCCTTCCCAGGTAGGGGAAGTTGGTGCAGTACCAGAGACCCCCGGGAAACACCAGGGGGTGAGACGGATGGCCGACCCAGGAGACAGGGCAGGAGTGCTGGACTCTCCCCCTGGAACATCATGCCAAACCCAGTCCCGGACAAAATGACTGAGGGTCCCCAGGATCCTGCCGGTCCTCAGGTAGAGGCTGCTGCAGGCCTGGGTAGGGCACCCGATGAGGTCAGGATGTCCGCAGGGGGCGAGGCTGGCAGGGGAGCCTCCTGGGCCTAGTGGAGAGTCGCTTGGAAACTTTGGGCTTACTTGTCACAGGGGCTCTGGTGGACAAACCGGATTCCCTGCTACACGTGGACAACCCCCCACTTCCGGATGTCCTCGTTCCGCTGCGGGGGATCCCCCGGTCAGCAGGCCCAGACTGTCGGAACAGTTGGACAGTGCAGATGGGGTGGTGTTTAGTGGGTCTCCCGCCATGACACCATCCTCCGTGGGGAGGGGGGAGGGAGTCCCACACTCTGCTCCAAGATTGGTGCGGGCCTTTGAGGGGCAGGCACCTGCAGGAGGTCCGCCGGGGCTGGGGGCGGATCCCGCCGCTTCCGTTTTGGCAGCGGGACAGGAGGTGGGCAGAGCCCATGGGGGCTTTGGACAGGGAGTGCCCTGCGATGGAGTTTATCCGTCAGTTGGAGGGCACCCAAGTAGAGGAGTGTATAGTGGTTGATTCTTGCAGGGCTCATGCTGAGGTTGGCGGGAGCTCCGAAATGGAATGGGTAGGCCTCCTGGGGAGCCAATTGGATGCCTTCTTTGGCTGTGGCCAGGAAGAGGCCCCCAGTCTACCAGTGAGGTTCGGGAAGTGGCCCCCCCCCCTGGTTGCCAGGGTCGGGAGATATGAGTCAGACCATGGAGTCAGGAGTGGTCCCCCTGGCTGCCTCAAAGTCTGGGGGTAACCCCGTGGTGTCAGCTCCTGTGGAACGCCTCTTGGGTGTGGAGGAGGAGGCAGCACTATTGGGTGCACTTAAAGCAGGGCGCTCTTTCGCGCAAGTGGCCGGTTCTAGTGTTCCTCTGGGCCCCCTGTATGGCCAGTTTGGCGCCCTCCGCCCAGCTTACAGGGCCGGACGCCTGGTCGAGGGGTACGGGGGGCCCGGAGAGAAGACGTAGGAATGTCATGCAGCTTAAGTGGGAGGGCGAAGGGGTATGTCCCTCCAGGGGTCAGGTAGTGGGATGGATACTGGGTGCCGGTTTCCGGGTGGCGGATCTCTTTGCTGTCATCCATCCAACGGGATCCAAAGAATTTGACGTCAGTTTCCTCTCCGTCGTCTCGATGGAGAGGTTTCTGACTGTATACGAAATCCTGAGGAGGTCTGACCCCTGGAGGGGGTTCCGTGTGGTCCCCCTGTCCCAACAGGAGGAGGTGAAAAATATCACCGACCTGGTTAGGAATGAGTCCCTCCCTCCAGAAGACATCATGACCTGGCTCGGGAGATTTGGCCAGCTGCAGACTCTGTTGCGAAAGTCCCTAGACGAGCGCGGGGTCTGGACTGGGGCTTGGCAGGCCAGGATCCGGCTCAGGCGCCAGGGCAATACAGTATCTCACGTCCCTGGTAGCGCCTTCATTGGCAGAGACCGGATCCTGGTCTTCTACCCGGGTCAGCCTCGTCGCCGCTTTAAATGCGGAAGCCCGGCGCACCTGAGCGCAGACTGCGTGACGCCCCGCTGCGTCGGGTGCAACGGGTTTGGGCACCCACAGGAGACTTGCAGGCTTATAGTCTGCAATCTCTGTAGGGTGCTGGGGCACCCTTTCAGCCGGTGCCCCAAAGCATTCAGGGACTTCCCGATAGAGGGGGGCGAACCTGGCCAACCCCGGGCACCATCTGGGGACCCCGGGTCGGTGGTTGGGGGGGACTCAGGGGCAGGGGGAGCGGCGGGGCCAGGTGATCAGCTGCCCCAAAGGGTGAGGTCCGGGAGGGGGAGAAAGGAGGAGTTAGGGAATAGTGTGGCTGGTAAGAAGGTTGATGGAACTAGGTCCTTGGGGGCAGTTCCCAAGGAAAAAAGGAAAGAGCCCGATAAGTCATGTGTGGGTAGGAAGGCGTCTATCAAACAGCTGACTGCCGGGCCCAAAGAGAGACCTCCTAGAAGGGCTTCTCTCCCGGATCCCCCCCCTTGTCCCCCTCCCGCTGTTCCTTCTCCATCCCCCTCCCCTTCCCCTCTCCCCCCTCCCCTTCCCTCCCCCCTTCCCCTTCCGTCCCCCTCCTCTGCCCCCCTCCCACCCCCCCTACCCTGGTATCTCCACGTCCTTCTTCCTCTTCTCGTCTCCCTGTTGTACCGGCGGCGGTCGCCAGGCAGGAGATGATGGAGGTACAGGGGGCTGCCAAGACCTCCCAGAAGCGCCTTGCGTCTAGCGGGCATTCTGAGGAGGAGGGAGGTGAGCCTCCTGGGCCTGGGCGGTGGGAGAGGGTGAGGAAAAAAGTGGTCAGAAAAAGAAAACGGAAGGTGCCTGCGCCTGAGGAAGACGTAGGCCCTTGCCCCAGTGAGGATGGGTGTGTTGACCGGCCTCTTATCCTGCTGGGCAATCGTTTTGAGGGCCTACCCTCTGACTCAGAGGACGAGGGGGCCTGCAAGTAATGTAAGCAGAAGGGAATGTAAGCCAATCACTAAGGATGGCGGTACCCGCGCCAATACGCTTTGCGACGATTAATGTTGCAAGTGTGCGTTCTACGGCGGCTCGTTTTGCAGCCTTTGATTTTTTCAGCCGGATTGATGCTGACATTTTGTTTTTGCAAGAGACCTGGCTGGCATCTGTGGCAGGGATGCATCTAGCAAAGAGAGAGTGGAGATGTGGGCCCTCTCTCTGGTCTCTTGCGGGTGAGCCCTGTAGTGGTGTTGCGGTCCTTTTTAAGACTGGTTCGGTGGCCTGCCAACGAGTGATTGAGGTCGAGGTTGGTAGGTGTCTAGTGGTGGATGCTGTCGTGAGGGGAGAATTCCTTTATTTAATTAATTTTTATGGCCCTCAATCTCAGAGGGGGAGGAAGGACGTTCTTACGGCAGTGAAACCTTACCTGTTTACATCCCAGCAGGTGGTCTTTCGTGGTGACTTCAACATGGTCACCAGGTCAAAGGACCGGGCAGGAACCTCTGGCCCCTGGGATATGACAGTATCTTTTTGAATAGGATAGTGAGGGAAGCCGGGTTGGAGGATGTGCACGTTCGTCATCTCCCCAACCACACGGGTTTCACCTATGCCAGAGGTAGCAGTAAGAGTAGGATAGACAGGTTTTTTTTGAAGGGGGACTCTTCCTTCACGGCCCCTGTGCTGTGTGTGGTTGAGTTCTCCGATCACTGTATGGTGTCCGTTACCTTGAATGTGGCCGATACTCCTCAGAAGGGTCGGGGCTTGTGGCGCCTAAATGGGTCGCTGCTCGAGGACCCTGAAGTGAGGGAGGCTTTCGAGACCTTTTTTTTGGAACAAGCCATGCTCCTTGAGGGCGGCTGCTCCCATCAGGAATGGTGGGAAGTGGTGAAGAAGAGGTCTGAGGGCTTCTTCCGAGAGGTCTCGAGGCACCGGGCTTTCACAAAATACCTGGCCTACCAGAGGCTGCGGAGGCAATTAGATCACCTCATCTCCTCTGGGGGCACTCAGGAACAGATCTCTGCTCTGAAGCTTCAGATGAAGGAGTGTCAGTACGACCGTCTCGCCTCCCTGGTCCTTGAGAGGGATTACGGGAAGTTCGTCTCCCCGGATCCTTACAAGAGCTGTGGCGATGCGGTGAGTGAGAAGGTCGTACATGGCCTGAGGGATTCCTCGGGATCCTTGGCGTGGTCCAAGGCAGGGATCCTGGGCATCATTAGTGCCCACTTTTCCGACATCCTGAAGAAGAAGCCTTTAGACCTTGAGAGAGCCAGGGCGTTCCTTGACAGGACACCACTGGAGGCAGTGTCTGACCTTCCGGTCTCCTTGACAGATGGGATCTCAACGGCAGAGGTTGAGCAAGCCATCAACTCTTTGTCACCAAAGAAATCGCCGGGGCCTGATGGGTTCACGGCGGAGTTCTATAAAACCTTTAAGAGCCTTTTGGCTCCTCTTTTGAGGGAGGTGTTCAATGAGTGTTTGGCATCTGGTTTGCTTCCTCCCTCAATGAGAAGGTCTGCCCTGATCCTCTTGTCAAAGGGGAAAGATTCGTCCAGGGTAGAGAATTGGCGTCCTATTGCCCTTCTCTCCACGGATAGGAAGATTCTGGCGAAGATATTGTTTGTGTGTATGTCTGCTGTCGCGGACAAGTTACTTTCCACCTCCCAGCACTGTGCAGTTCCCGGCCGTAGCACCTTTAGTGCTATCCTGAATGTCCGGGAGGCTGTGGAAAGGTGCAGGGCAATGGGTGATGGTCGGTAGACATGTGCAGAGTAAAATATTTTGTTTTGGAATTTCGTTTTCGTCCGAAAACTTAATTTATTTAGTTACTCCCGAAATTCGTTTTTATTTATTTCGTTTTTCGTTCAAAAATTGCATTCGTCCGAAAATCCACATGAATTACGGTCGAATCTGTCTTTGAAGGCTTATGGTGTCTGTCGAATGTATAAAGAAGATTCGACAGAGCTAGTATATAGCATACTTTAGAACCTTATTAAAGTCTATGGGACTCCAACGTTCAAAATCTAAAGTGCTAATTTTAAAGGCTAATTTGCAAGTTACTGTCCTAAAAAGTGTTTGGGGACCCGGGTCCTGCCCCAGGGGACATGTATCAATGCAAAAAAAAGTTTTAAAAACTGCCGTTTTTTCGGGAGCAGTGATTTTAATAATGATTAAAGTGAAACAATAAAAGTGTAATATTCCTTTAAATTTCGTAGGGGGGGGGGGGGGGGGTTGTCTATAGTATGCCTGTGAAGGGGCTCATGTTTCTGGTGCTTAGAACTGTCCCTGCACAAAGTGTCATTTATGCAGGAAAAAAAGTCCTTTAAAATCACTCGCAGCTATTATGAATTGCCGGCTCCCGTAATACAGATAACACTCATTGAAAGTCATTGATAAAAAAATAAAAAAATAAATAAATAAAAAAGCGTGCCCCAAATTCAATTACCAGGCCCTTCAGGTCTGGTATGGATATTAAGGGGAACCCTGCCTCAAATTTAAAGCGGGAGTCCGCCGGGACTCTGCGTTTTTTTTTTTTTAAAAGCCAGCAGCTACAAATACTGCAGCTGCTGACTTTTAAAATAGTGACACTTACCTGTCCAGCGCGCCCGCGATGTCGGCACCCGAAGCCGATCTGTAGATCGTTTCTCGGGTGCTGCTGCCGCCATCTTGGGTATGGGAATCAGGAAATGGAGCCTTTCGGCTTCATTTCCCGGCTCCCTACTGCGCATGCGCGAGCCGCGCTGCGCAATAAGGACGGTCCCCGCTGCCTCTGGGATCTGTGTGTTTTCCCAGCAGGCAGCGGGGCACTTGCGGAAAGGGGCAGGCACTTGCGGAAAGGGGCGTAATCTACGCCCCTTTCCGCAGAGAGCTATCCCGGAAGTGGGTGCATTTACCTGGATTATCCAGGTAACTGCACCCCCCTCCCCCCTGAAAGGAGCCAATTGTGGCGCCGGAGGGGGGGAGGATTCCGATGAGCGGAAGGTCCATTTTAGGGTGGACCTCTGCTTTAAGAAAAAATTTGACGTGGGGTTCCCCCTAAATATCCATAACCAGACCCTTCAGGTCTGATATGGATATTAAGGGGAACCCCGCGTCAAATTAAAAAAAAAATTGACGTGGGGATCCCCCTAAAAATCCATACCAGACCCTTTATCCGAGCACGCAACCTGGCAGGCCGCAGGAAAAGAGGGGGGGACGAGAGAGCGGCCCCCCTCCCTCCTGAACCATACCAGGCCACATGCCCTCAACATTGGGAGGATGCTTTGGGGGTCTGTGACCCCTCAAAGCACCTTGTCCCCATGTTGATGAGGACAAGGGCCTCATCCCCACAACCGTGGCCGGTGGTTGTGGAGGTCTGCGGGCGGGGGGCTTATCAGAATCTGGAAGCCCCCTTTAACAAGGGGACCCCCAGATCCCGCCCCCCCCCCTGTTTGAAATGGTAAGGGGGTACAAAAGTACCCCTACCATTTCACAAAGAAAGTGTAAAAAATGGTTAAATAAAACAAACACACTTTTGAAAAATTCCTTTATTAAAAATAAAAAAATAAAAAAAAGATTCCAGCGGCGGTAATCCACTCTTGCTATCCAGCGACGGACGGTCATCTCTCCAGTGATGGCTCATCTCATCCAGCGCAGCGAATCCATCCTTCTTCTGTCTCCGTGGAGGAGACACTGCAAGGATTCCGGCGGATGACGTTTCTTATATACGGAGGGCGGGGCCACCCGTCACCTGACCCCGCCCCCCTCTGACGCAAGGGGAAACCCGGGGTTTCCCGTGACGTATGGGTGACCCCGCCCCCCTCTGATGTAACGGAAACCTGCCTGTGTTACATCAGAGGGGTGCGGGGTCACCCATACGTCACAGGGAACCCCGGGTTTCCCCTTGCGTCAGAGGGGGGCGGGGTCAGGTGACGGGTGGCCCCGCCCTCCGTATATAAGAAACGTCATCCGCCGGAATGCCTGCAGTGTCTCCTCCACGGAGACAGAAGAAGGATGTATTCGCTGCGCTGGATGAGATGAGCCATCGCTGGAGAGATGACCGTCCGTCGCTGGATAGCAAGAGTGGATTACCGCCGCTGGAATCTTTTTTTTATTTTTTTATTTTTAATAAAGGAATTTTTCAAAAGTGTATTTGTTTTATTTAACCATTTTTTACACTTTCTTTGTGAAATGGTAGGGGTACCCCTTACCATTTCAAACAGGGGGGGCGGGATCTGGGGGTCCCCTTGTTAAAGGGGGCTTCCAGATTCTGATAAGCCCCCCGCCCGCAGACCTCCACAACCGCGGTTGTGGGGATGAGGCCCTTGTCCTCATCAACATGGGGACAAGGTGCTTTGAGGGGTCACAGACCCCCAAAGCATCCTCCCAATGTTGAGGGCATGTGGCCTGGTACGGTTCAGGAGGGAGGGGGGGCCGCTCTCGTCCCCCCCTCTTTTCCTGCGGCGTGCCAGGTTGCGTGCTCGGATAAAGGGTCTGGTATGGATTTTTAGGAGGAACCCCACGTCAATTTTTTTTTTAATTTGACGCGGGGTTCCCCTTAATATCCATACCAGACCTGAAGAGTCTGGTTATGGATATTTAGGGGGAACTCCACGTCAAATTTTTTCTTAAATTTGAGGCAGGGTTCCCCTTAATATCCATACCAGACCTGAAGGGCCTGGTAATTGAATTTGGGGGACCCCCACGCTTTTTTATTTATTTATTTATTTATTTTTTTATCAATGACTTTCAATGAGTGTTCTCTGTATTATGGAGCCGACAATTCATAATAGCTGCGAGTGATTTTAAAGGACTTTTTTTCCTGCATAAATGACACTGTGCAGGGACAGTTCTAAGCACTAGAAACATGCGCCCCTTCACAGGCATACTATGACAACCCCCCGGCTACGAAATTTAAAGGAATATTACACTTTTATTGTTTCACTTTAATCATTATTAAAATAACTGCTCCCGAAAAAACGGCCGTTTTTAAAACTTTTTTTTACATTGATACATGTCGCCTGGGGCAGGACCCGGTCCCCAAACACTTTTTAGGACAGTAACTTGCAGAATCTTTTCTCTCTGTCAAATCTTTTTTCTCTGTCGAATATTTTCTCTATATAATCTTGGACTAATAGAGGTAAGGTTAGGCACATTCGACCACAGGTTCTATAGACAGATTGTTATTGTCAGAGTCATGTCGAATCTCCTATTCTATATCGAACTGTTGTAACAATGAAAACGAAAATAAAGCATTTATTTATGTCGGATCTTTCGTTTTTCGGATTTTGTGCTTTCATTATCGTTTGTCAAAACGAAAACGAAAATAGCTGAAATTCGGACGAAAATGCATTCGGACGAAAACAAATGCACATGTCTAATGGTCGGTATCTGCTGGCACTAGATCAGGCGAAAGCTTTTGATAGGGTAAGCCATGAGTACCTCTGGCTTCTCCTGGGTAAGTACGGTCTGCCAGCTAAATTCATCGATTGGCAGAAAGTATTGTATAGGGGGGCTGAGAGCTTCCCCCTTGTCAATGGTTGGGTGGGCTCCACCTTCCCGGGGGACTCTGGTGTCAGGCAGGGTTGCCCGTTGAGCCCCCTACTCTACGTCTTCGTGGTAGATCCCTTCGTGAGGAGGCTTGACCGCGGGCGTTTGAGGGGGGTTCTGGTAGAGCCCTGTGGGGGCCCAGAGCCATCGGTGAGGGTGGTGGCCTACGCGGACGATGTCTCGGTGGTAATGTCTAGCCGAGAGGAGGCCCTTTTTGTGGAAACACAGATTGGGGGCATCAGGTTCGTTAGTCGACTGGGACAAGAGTGAGGTTCTCTGGATGGGGAAGGAAGGCGAGCAGTTTGCCCTTCCGGACGTTTTCCCCCAGCCCCAACCAGAGATAAAGATCTTAGGCATCCTTTTTGGCCTAGGCGACTATCCCAAGCAAAACTGGGAGTGCAGGCTGTCGGGTGCTACCCAGAAAGTAAAGGCCTGGAAGGGCTGGAAGCTGTCGTTGAGGGAAAGGGTAAGCCTGATCAAGACCTATCTGCTGCCTGAATTTCTCTATGTCAGCTACGTTTGTCTTCTGCCGGAATCACTCTATGCACGGATCTACAGCCTGTTCTTCCTACTACTGTGGGGAAACAGGCTGAACCTCATCAAGAGGGAGGTTACGTACCTTCGGAGAAGGCAGGGTGGGTTGGACATGATCAACCCAGTGGTGTTTTTCCCCACTGTATTTGTGAAATTCAATCTACAGTCTATCTTTGTGGACACGCCTTCTCTGTGGGAACGTTTGTGTAAGGGCTGGCTCTTGCTTTTCCTGAGTAGCTGGGAGGGAGGGGGTCGCTCTGGTGATCTTCGTAGATCCCATGGGTACCTCCCGTCCTATGTCCCGACTGCTCTGAAGGTACTAAGGAAGTGGAAGATAACTGCTCTAGAGGTGGGCTCTATTGGTCGGCGTGAGCTGTACTTTAGGGTCATGTCCTCTGACTTTTTGAGACCACTGGCCTTAAGGGATTGCCCAGACAGGGTTCTCACGGAGGGACTAGCCCTTCTGAATTCTGTGAGAATTCCTCTCAAGTTCTGGGATCTTGCATGGAGAGCGTTCCATGGACGCCTCTACGTACGATCCAACTTGAAATATCGGAGCTTAGGGGACAGAGGGTGTCCCCGTCCAGAGTGTGGAGGGACATTAGAGACCATGGACCACTTTTTGGTCGAATGTCCCTTTAACGTGGAGGTTCTGGCGGGGGTTGGGGTGGCCGTCGGCTATCACCGCCTCCAGGCCCTGTCGGCTTCTGAGCGAGTATATGGTAACTTCAGGGTGTGAAGGGGCTTTGAGTTATCATCACTTTATCTAGTTAGTACAGTTTGTCTTTACTTCATCTGGCACGCAAGGTGTTTAGTGTCCACTAGGGGCAAAGTCCTGTCTGTGCATGAGGTGGTGGGAGATATTTTTTGGGAAGTGGAGAAGGTAAGGTGTCTGGAAAGAGAGAGGATTGGGGAAGAAAGGAGTGCCAGGTTGTGGAGGGGTTTTTCCTTCCGGCCTCCTTAATGACTCCCACGGTCCTTTCTCTTTCCGTGGTGGTGTCTTTCTATCCTTTCACACCCCCCCCCCCCCCCCCCCCCCGTAGTTTTTTTTGAGTTTCTCTTTTTTTCGACAAACGGGTACGGCCATGCTTCACTCTTTACATTCCCGTCTGTATCTTGTTTGTAGTGTGATTAGATGGATGAGTTGTATATTTTAAAACTAAAGTTTAGTGGATAAGTTGTACCATAAAGAAACCCAATGATCATGCGGTAGTGCGGCTAGTCGCTGCGGAGACTGCTGGAGGGTTGAGGAGACATACGGTTGTTTGATATGTTATTTTCTCTCACCATATGTATGTTGCTATGGTATCATTTCTAAGAAAGTCTTTGTATATTTGGAAGAAGTTCTATTAATAAAAAAATATCCACCTATATAGCAAACTATCTTGCTCATTTTAAATAGAGCTTGCAGTCAGCGGTAGAAGCTTGTGCGTGCTGTCTGCGTGCTCTGAACCCAGTATACACTGCTATATCCACCTATATAGCAAACTATCTTGCTCGTTTTAAATAGAGCTTGCAGTCAGCGGTAGGAGCCTGTGCGTGCTGTCTGCGTGTTCTGAACCCAGTACACACCGCTATATCCACCTATATAGCAAACTATCTTGCTCATTTTAAATAGAGCTTGCAGTCAGCGGTAGGAGCTTGTGCGTGCTGTCTGCGTGCTCTGAACCCAGTATACACCGCTATATCCACCTACATAGCTCTTCTATATTTGAGCCATCTGCCATCTGCAGGAGTTATTGGAAGTTGTGTGTGCCTCCAGCACAATATACACTACCCAATTGCTGTTTTTCCCAACTCCCTTCAGGCCATTACCATGTCTGGAAGGCCAGCAAGGAGAGGCAGACAGGCGCGAGCCGATAAAAGAGGGCAAGCAGGCTCTGCGTCTAGAGACAACAGTGCTGGTCGTGGACGCGGTGCATCGTCATCATCAGCACGTGGCCATGGGGTCCTTCTTTTCGGCAGCTGGACATGTTGAGCCGCAACATGCCAATGACTTGGTAGAGTGGATGACCAAGCCCTCTTCATCCTCCTCATCCTCTCTCACCCAGTTTCAGGGTACTAGCAAAGCAGCTGCCAACGCATCGTCTTCCCTCGTCTCAATGTCATCATCAGTGACTCCTTCCCTAGACCCACCACGTCCTCCTGAGGAGTCTCCTGAACTCTTTGAGCACAGTGTTGGGTACATGCTCCAGGAGGGTGCCCAGTGTTTTGTAGGCTCTGATGATGATACTCAGCTAGAGGAAGGCAGTAGCGTGAATGCAGAGAGAGGGGATGCTCAAGAAGGACAGCACCGTCACTGCTCACCATCCTTGTGGCCTCCTCAAATGGTGACAGGACAGTGCATGCATCCCTGATCATGCCCCACTGGCGTGGTGAGAAAAAACCGAGCTCCCCTGACCCTGTCCTGGTGCCGTAGTCGCACAGGTACTCATTGATGGCCTTCTGCTGCGTGTGCAGCCGCTGCAGCATGGCCATCGTTGAGTTCCACCTGGTGGGCATGTCACATATAAGGCGGTTCTTGGGCAGGTTCAACTCCTTTTGGAGCTCAGCCAGCCGAGCACAGGCATTAAATGATTGGCGGAAATGCACACAGACTTTCCTGGCCTGCTTCAGGACATCCTGTAAGCCTGGGTACCTGCCCAAGAACTGCTGCACCACCAGGTTAAGGACGTGAGCTACACAGGGCACATGGGTCAGTTGTCCCTGTCGGAGGGCGGAGAGGAGGCTGGTTCTGAGGACAGAGCACTGGAAGAAGCCATGGAGGAAGAAGAAGAGGAGGGGGTGGAGGAGAGAGGTGTGTCACAACCAATAGTAGCATTTTGGCGGCGTGGTGGCGGAACAACCTCCAACACTACTGCACCTTGTCCTGCATCCTTCCCAGCTGCCAGAAGAGTGACCCAATGGGCCGTGAAAGACAGGTAACGTCCCTGTCCATGCTTGCTGGACCATGAGTCAGCGATAATATGCACCTTACCGCTGACCGCCCTGTCCAGCGAGGCAAGGGCATTGCCTTCCACATGCCGGTAGAGAGCCCGAATCGCCTTCCATGAGAAAAAGTTTGGCGTTTGGGGACCTGCCACTGAGGAACCGCACATTGTACAAACTCACGGAGGGGGGCCGAGTCTACCAGCTGAAAAGGCAGCAGTTGAAGTGCTAGCAATTTAGCCAAGCTTGCATTCAACCGCTGGGCATGTGGATGGCTGGGAGTGAACTTCTTTTGCCGGTCCAGCAGCTGGGGCAGGGACATTTGCCTGCTATAATGGGACGTGGGTGTACTGCTAGCAGAGTGCCCGGAAGCACTTGGCTGTGACACACCTAATTCTACACCTTCATTCCCCTCAGAGCAGGTTTCAGAGAGGACTGAAGGTCTAGTGGGGTTGGAGATGCCAGCTGATGAGGAGCAAGGAGAGGTCCGCTTTGTTCTTTGGTGTGGGTCTTTGAGGTACGCTTGCCAACGAGCTGCATGGCAGGTCAACATATGTCTGGTCAAGCATGTGGTGCCCAAGCGACTGATGTTTTGGCCACGCGAGATACGCTTGAGACATATGTTGCTAATAGCAGCGGTGCGATCTGATGCACTCGTCTCAAAAAAGGCCCACACCAAAGAACTTTTAGAATAACGCGCAGAGGCAGCGCCCTGCACAGGCGGAGCTCTGCGGTGTGATTCAGTCAGTGTGCTGCCCCTAATCTGGCCCCCGGAGGGCATCCTGCCTCGTTGGACATGTGCCTCCTCCTCCTCCTCTCTCCTACCAGGCACCCACGTGGAGTCAGTGCCCTCATCATCCCCTCCCTCTTCATCGCTGTAGCAAACCTGGCAGTATGCTGCAGCTTGTGGAACATGACTGCCAGATTGCTGTCCTTCTTGAGCATCCCCTCTCTCTGCATTTATGCTACTGCCTTCCTCTAGCTGAGTATCATCATCAGAGCCTACAAAACACTGGGAATCCTCCTGGAGCATGTACCCAACACTGTGCACAAAGAGTTCAGGAGACTCCTCAGGAGGACGTGGTGGGTCTAGGGAAGGAGTCACTGATGATGACATTGAGAGGAGGGAAAACGATGCCTTGGCAGCTGCTTTGCTAGTACTCTGAGCCTGGGTGAGAGAGGATGAGGAGGATGAAGAGGGCTTGGTCATCCACTCTACCAAGTCTTTGGGATGTTGCGGCTCAACATGTCCAGCTGCCGAAAAGAAGGACAAGCGTGTCCCATGGCCACGTGCTGATGATGACGATGCACCGCGTCCACGACCAGCACTGTTGTCTCTAGACACAGAGCCTGCTTGCCCTCTTTTATCGGCTTGCGCCTGTCTGCCTCTCCTTGCTGGCCTTCCAGACATGGTAATGGCCTGAAGGGAGATGGGAAAACCAGTAATTGGGTAGTGTATATTGTGCTGGAGGCACACACAACATCCACTAACTCCTGCAGATGGCAGATGGCTCAATTAGAGAAGAGCTATGTAGGTGGATATAACAGTGTATACTGGGTTCAGGGCACGCAGACAGCACGCACAATCTCCTACAACTGACTGCAAGCTCTATTTAAAAAGAGCAAGATAGTTAGCTATAGGGCTGCAACTAACTAATTATTTTCATAATCGATTAGTTGGCCGATTATTGTTTCGATTAATCGGTTAATAACCTTAAAAGAAAAAAAAATGGGGGTCAAATTGACGTTCATTTTCAACCACAGTGACAGGAAAATTTCGAAATGGAAAACTTCTTAGTCAAAGGAATTTTCAGACAGTATATGTGGTTTCGTTCAGAAATTACATTCATTTTAAAAACAGAATGTTAAAAACAAGTGAAAATTTCAAACAAAATTCTTTCATTCAACGAACGTACAAAGATTTTTCATCTGAATATTCTCATCTGAAAATTACAGAGACAGCAAGCACAATCTCCTACAACTGACTGCAAGCTCTATTTAAAAAGAGCAAGATAGTTAGCTATATAGGTGGATATAGCGGTGTATACTGGGTTCAGAGCACGCAGACAGCACGGACAATCTCCTACAACTGACTGCAAGCTCTATTTAAAACGAGCAAGATAGCTAGCTATATAGGTGGATATAGCGGTGTATAGCGGTAAACTGGGTTCAGGGCACGCAGACAGCACGCACCATCTCCTACAACTGACTGTAAGCTCTATTAAAAAAGAGAAATATAGCTAGCTATATAGGTGGATATAGCGGTGTATACTGCGGTCAGGGCACGCAGACAACAACCACTACAGAAGAGCAAGAATGCAAAATCGTCCGAAAACGATCGGTGTATACTGTGTTGAAGGTACACAGAACACCCACTAACTCCTACAGACGCCAACACACTACACAAGGCCGCCGCGCTGGCGGTCTTATATTGTGTGGGGCATGTACTACACAGCCTGAGCTATGATTGGCCACAGGCATCCTGCCTGTGGTCAATCCTGGCTCTCCTTGCTGCCGGCACTGTGATTGGCCAAGCATGCGGGGTCACAGTGCATGCTTGGCCAATCATAAACCAGCAATGCACTGCGATGGCGCAGTGCATTGTGGGCCATAAGCGCCACACTAATTTGGCGCGAACGGCCCATAACGTTCGGAATTTGCTGAACGGGCAAACAGCCGATGTTCGAGTCGAACATATTTTCGACTCGAACACGAAGCTCATCCCTAATTGTAACCAAAGAAGAGGAGCAGTAAAATAGCTAGAACTAAGTGCACACTTACAGCCAACTTACTTTCACTTATGATTTCTAGCAGAGAGAGAGACACAGACAATGAATCATTTCAGTGTCTGTGTCTTAGAGAACCTAAATTTTTTATCAATTAAGCATAAGCACAGCAGCAGAACAATAGTGAACCAAGCTACACTTCAACTTAACTTTTTCATAATAATCTGCTGCTATTGTGTTAGTGTTGTGAACCTGATAGTGATACTAGTGTTGCTAGTGTTGTGATAGCCTCAGAGGCTGCCAGTGTTGTATGGGGGGGGGGGATTTATTATTATAGATTCTATTTTATAGATTGAGATTCTATATACCCTATGTTGTTACCTGTCTGATCAGTGATCACTATCACCAGTCCATTTTCTGTTTGAACTATATACATTGAACATGAACGACAAAGATTTGACAAAGCAGCAAAAAACATACAAACGTCAAATCTTTGGCTTATGGTGTCTGTCAAAAGTTCTAAGCCCTTTAACACACGGTCGGATATTCCGACAACCAAATCCGTCAGATTTTGTCCAACGGATTTTGTCCGAAACTGTTGCATACACACGGTCGGACAAAGTTGTCGGAAAATCAGACGTGATTACGTTATTTAGTTACAACGGGACTACGTTCACGCTAGTAGCCAATAGCTTTGGTGTAGGAATTTGATCTGAGCATGTGTGGCACTTTGTCTGATCGGAATTCTCTACACATGATCGGAGTATGTCCGATCAGAGCATTTTGTTGGAAAATGTTACCAACAAGTTGGAAAACTTGGTCTGACGGATACTCTGACCAGAAACAGTCCGATGTTGACCACACACAGTCAGAATATCTGACAAAATGGTCCGATCGGACACATTCCGTCAGAACCTCCGTCCGTGTGTACAAGGGCTAAGAAGATTTGACGGAGCAGCTAAACTATACGGAGCCATACCGTTTAGCTGCTCAGTCGAATCTTCTTTGAACATTCGACAGACACCATGAGCCTTCAATGACAGATTCAACCTTAATTAATTTGGATTTTCAGACAAATGCAATTTTTAACAAAAAAATAAATAAATAAAAATGAATTTTGGGAGTAACTAAATAAATGTATTTTTCGGACAAAAACGAAATTCCAAACTAAATATTTCAGTGTGTACACGTCTAGTAGACAGTGACAACATAACATATAACCACCAATCAATACAGTTCGATTAAGGGGAGTAAAATAGGAACCCTTTGTCCCGAAAATGCCTTGCCATTCAAGGAAGTCTGATAACTCAAATGTAAGCAAAATGAAAAAAAAGACAAATATGCATTACATACACTTTATCCACTTCCCACCTGGCCGCTGCACATATATGGCCGGATGGGCGCTTCCGCCTTCTGAGTGGACGTTCAGGAAAGTACCTCAGAAGGAGGGGGGTCGTGCAAGCGTGTGCCCTTGCATCGGCGTGATCCCGATGTGAATGTGTCACCCTGACATGGCGCATCTCTGATCGGCAGGAGGGCTCTGTAATTGGCTGTGTCCAATCAGAGCCATCATGTGATGTAAACAGAGAGCTGGTTGCTAGATGATCAGCTCTCCTCTCCACACATGGAAGTTGTCAGTGAGGAGAGAATAGCAGAGCGCTGCAGCCAGCCGGTGATCCGTGAGTATGAGCTGTTTTTACAGCGTTTTACACACTGATCACTGGCACAGTGTCCCCACACAATGTAAACACACACAGTGTCCCCTAAATAGTGTCCCCAAAATACTGTCCCCACACACACGTCCCCACACAGTAAAAACACCTGTCCCCCACATATGTAACACTAAAATCATATTTCCCAATGATCATCTGCACACGTTAGTGATCATCTGCACACATGTCAGTGTGATCATTGCGTAGATATATCCGTGATCACACAAAACAATTATTATACACTTAAAGGGATTTTTTTTTTACCAAAGACATGTAGCAGAATACATTTTGGCTTAAGTGTATGACTACTGGATTTATTTTAAAACAGAAAGTAGAAAATATTCATCATTCATATCCAAATGTCTGCTCTTTTTTTCACTTATATCGCAAAAAATAAAAAAAAATGTGAATAAATACCACCAAAAGAAAGCTCTATTTGTGTGAACAAAATGATAAAAATTTAATTTGGGTACAGTGTTGCATGACCACGCAATTCTTATTGAAAATGCCAGAGTGCTGAAAGTTGGCCTGGGAAGGAAGGGGGTGAAAGTGCCCAGTATTGTAGTGGTTAAAATCCAACTAAGTTTAAGAGAGAGAGTTGTAACGCTTATGGTACAGCAGGATTCTCAAAGTGTTCATATAAAACAGTTATTCAAATGATATGATCTGCAAAATTGTGTCCCCATGTTTTTTTTATTTATTTTTATTTTACAAACAAATGTACACTATACTCCCTTATATATCTTATGTTCTTAATGCATTCACTTAAAGAGGAAGTAAACCCTGATGAGTTTACTTCCTCTTTTTTTCCCTGCAAAGGTAAAGCATAATGGACTACTATCCATCTTGCTGGTGGCGTCTCGCAGCTCCGCCGCTGTCATTCGGCGAAGCCGCGATGACGTCACTCCCGCGCATGCGCACGGGAGTCGACAAATGCGGCAGCTCCATTCTTGGAACTGCCGCGTTCAGTGCGCCTGCGCGTCGCTGTCTACGGCGCATGCGCCGTAGACAGCGGTGCCCGTTTTCGGGCAAATATCTCCTAAACCATATAGGTTTAGGAGATATTGCTTGGACCTACAGGTAAGCCTTAATCTAGGCTTACCTGTAGGTCAAAGTGGTTTGTAAGGGTTTACAACCACTTTAACATGTACTGTATTTCTTTTTATTTTATTTTAGAACGGCACTTCTGAGAGGCCTATGACATGGTAATCTTGGACTTTCCACTTGTCAAAAGCAAGTAAACATCAGCTCACATACTTCTCTAACAAGCTGGCAAATAAATGACAATGGGAAATACTGAGACATCTGTACAGAATGGCATGACGTACATATCAAGACAAAATCTTTACTTAGGAAATATTTACAAGGATATTTATCAACATGCTATTGAACATGGCCTTAGCTAATCGTATCTTATCAAACAGCTGAACACATTAACTTAAACTGTATTTAAAGTCCACACTTTAATTTAGTGCCGGATTGGGTAGAGATACATTAGAACCCCATGTTTTTATTGCTGTCTATGTCCCTGCTGGGTATGTTTACCTTCTTTATTTGCCTCGTGACCATTATCACTGAGTAGGGATGAGCTTTGTGTTCGAGTCGAACATACGTTCGACTCGAACATCGGCTGTTCGCCCGTTCGGCGAAGTCCGAAAGTTTTGGTCCGTTCGCGCCAAATTCGTGCGGCGCTCACGGCCCACAATGCACTGCGATGGCGCAGTGCATTGCTGGCTCATGATTGACCAAGCATGCACTGTGACCCCGCATGCTTGGCCAATCGCAGCGCCAGCAGCGAGGAGAGCCATGATTGGCCACAGGCAGGATGCCTGTGGCCAATCATAGCTCAGGCTGTGTAGTGCACGCCCCACACTATATAAGGCCGCCAGCGCGGCGGCCTTGTGTAGTGTGTTGGCGTCTGAAGTAGTGGGTGTTCTGTGTACCTTCAACACAGTACACACTGATCGTTTTCGGCCGATTTTCGATCTTGCTGTAGTGTAGTGGTTGTTGTCTGTGTGCCCTGACCGCAGTATACACCGCTATATTCACCTCACCTATATAGCTAGTGATCTATCTTTTATAATAGAGCTTGCAGTCAGTAGTGTTAGGAGCTAGTGCGTGCTGTCTGCGTGCTCTGTACCCAGTACATACTGCTATATCCACCTACATAGCTCTTCTCTATTTGAGCCCACTTGCCATCTGCAGGAGTTATTGGAAGTTGTGTGTGCCTTCAGCACAGCACAGTATACATCTGTATATACCCCTTTATCTCTGGTGTTCTATAATAAAGGCATCTGCAGGAGTTAGTGGGTGTTCTGTGTACCTTCAACACAGTACACACCGATCGTTTTCGGACGATTTTCGATCTTGCTGTTGTGTAGTGGTTGTTGTCTGCGTGCCCTGACCGCAGTATACACCGCTATATTCACCTCACCTATATAGCTAGTGATCTATCTTTTATAATAGAGCTTGCAGTCAGTAGTGTTAGGAGCTAGTGCATGCTGTCTGCGTGCTCTGTACCCAGTACATACCGCTATATCCACCTACATAGCTCTTCTCTATTTGAGCCCACTTGCCATCTGCAGGAGTTATTGGAAGTTGTGTGTGCCTCCAGCACAGCACAATATACATCTGTATATACCCCTTTATCTCTGGTGTTCTATAATAAAGGCATCTGCAGGAGTTAGTGGGTGTTGTGTGCCTCTAGCACAATATACACTACCCAACTGCTTTTTTACCCAACTCCCTTCAGGCCATTGCCATGTCTGGAAGGCCAGCAAGGAGAGGCAGACAGGCGCGAGCCGATAAAAGAGGGCAAGCAGGCTCTATGTCTAGAGACAACAGTGCTGGTCGTGGACGCGGTGCATTGTCATCAGCACGTGGCCATGGGACACGCTTGTCCTTCTTTTAGGCAGCTGGACATGTTGAGCCGCAACATGCCAACGACTTGGTAGAGTGGATGACCAAGCCCTCTTCATCCTCCTCATCCTCTCTCACCCAGTCTCAGGGTACTAGCAAAGCAGCTGCCAACGCATCGTCTTCCCTCCTCTCAATGTCATCATCAGTGACTCCTTCCCTAGACCCACCACGTCCTCCTGAGGAGTCTCCTGAACTCTTTGAGCACAGTGTTGGGTACATGCTCCAGAAGGATGCCCAGTGTTTTGTAGCCTCTGATGATGACACTCAGCTAGAGGAAGGCAGTAGCGTGAATGCAGAGAGAGGGGATGCTCAAGAAGGACAACAATCTGGCAGTCATCTTCCACAAGCTGCAGCATACTGCCAGGTTTGCTACAGCGATGAAGAGGGAGGGGATGATGAGGGCACTGACTCCATGTGGATGCCTGGTAGGAGAGAGGAGGAGGAGGAGGCACATGTCCAACGAGGCAGAATGCCCTCTGGGGGCCAGCTTAGGGGCAGCACACTGACTGAATCACACCGCAGAGCTCCGCCTGTGCAGGGCGCTGCCTCTGCACGTTATGCTAAAAGTTCTTTGGTGTGGGCCTTTTTTGAGACGAGTGCATCAGATCGCACCGCTGCTATTTGCAACATATGTCTCAAGCGTATCTCGCATGACCAAAACATCAGCCGCTTGGGCACTACATGCTTGACCAGACATATTTTGACCTGCCATGCAGCTCGTTGGCAAGCGTACCTCAAAGACCCACACCAAAGAACAAAGTGGCCCTCTCCTTGCTCCTCATCAGCTGGCATCTCCAACCCCACTAGACCTTCAGTCCTCTCTGAAACCTGCTCTGAGAGGAATGAAGGTGTAGAATTAGGTGTGTCACAGCCAAGTGCTTCCGGGCACTCTGCTAGCAGTACACCCACGTCCGATTATAGCAGGCAAATGTCCCTGCCCCAGCTGCTGGACTCATGGTCCAGCAGGCATGGACAGGGATGTTACCTGTCTTTCACGGCCCATTGGGTCACTCTTCTGGCAGCTGGGAAGGATGCAGGACAAGGTGCAGTAGTGTTGGAGGTTGTTCCGCCACCACGCCTCCAAAATGCTACTATTGGTTGTGACACACCTCTCTCCTCCACCCCCTCCTCTTCTTCTTCCTCCATGGCCTCTTCCAGTGCTCTGTCCTCAGAACCAGCGGTGCTCCGTAGGCGTTCCAGGGGCTACGCAAGTACTCAGGCAAAACGATGCCATGCCGTGCTTGCGCTGGTTTGTTTGGGGGACAGGAGCCACACTGGGGCGGATGTTTTGTCAGCTCTGCAGGGGCAGGCCAAGAGGTGGTTGACGCCACGCCAGCTTAAGCCAGGAATGGTGGTTTGCGACAATGGCACCAACCTCCTCTCCGCCCTCCAACAGGGACAACTGACCCATGTGCCCTGTGTAGCTCACGTCCTTAACCTGGTGTTGCAGTGGTTCTTGGGCAGGTACCCGGCTTACAGGATGTCCTGAAGCAGGCCAGGAAAGTCTGTGTGCATTTCCGCCAATCATTTAATGCCTGTGCTCGGCTGGCTGAGCTCCAAAAGGAGTTGAACCTGCCCAAGAACCGCCTTATATGTGACATGCCCACTAGGTGGAACTCAACATTGCCCATGCTGCAGCGGCTGCACACGCAGCAGAGGGCCATCAATGAGTACCTGTGCGACTACGGCACCAGGACAGGGTCAGGGGAGCTCGGATTTTTTTCACCACGCCAGTGGGGCATGATCAGGGATGCATGCACTGTCCTGTCACCCGTTTGAGGAGGCCACAAGGATGGTGAGCAGTGACAGTGCATGCATCAGTGACACTGTACCTCTTGTCCACCTCTTGGAGCATACGCTGCGTGGAATAATGGACAGGGCACTTGAGGCAGAACAGATGCAGGAAGAGGAGGACTTCCTTGCCTCTCAAGGCCCCCTTTATCCAGACAGTGTTCCTGCTGTGCCACCCATCACACAATAAGAGGATGAGGAGGAGGAAGAGGAGGAGGAGGATGATTGTGTCAGCATGGAGGTGGAGGCTGGCACTCAGCATCAGCAGCAGCAGCAGCAGCAGTCTTTTAGGGATGATTTACAGTCCCAAGAAACACGTGGACTTGTACGTGGCTGGGAGGAGGTAGCTGCGGATCATGTTGTCCTTAGTGAACCAGAGGACTCCGGACCGAATGCCTCAGCTAACCTACGCTGCATGGCCTCCCTGATCCTGCAAAGCCTGCGGAAGGATCCTCGTATTCTTTGGATCAAGGAGAGGAACCATTACTGGCTGGCCACTCTCCTTGATCCATGGTACAAGGGTAAGGTTGCCGACCTTATCTTGCATCGCAGAGGAAGCAGAGGATGAGACATCTCTGGGAGGCCTTGCAGAAAGGTCTGTGCAACGCGTTCCCAGAGACTGGGAGGTTACAAACTCCTGGTCCTGGACAACGTGTTGCTGAGGCATCGGTCAGAAGGAGCGGTGGAGAAGGTGGCCGTCTGACTGATGCTTTCAGACAATTTTTTAGTCCGCAGCCCCAAGGTATGATCGGTTCCAGCAACCATCGCCAGCGTCTGATTTACATGGTGCAGGAATATCTGGGGGCAAGGTCAGACTTGGACACCTTTCCCACCGAAAATCCTCTCGCTTACTGGGTCTTGAGGATGGATCACTGGCCAGAGCTTGCACAGTATGCAATTGAGCTACTGGCCTGTCCTGCATCCAGCGTTCTTTCGGAACGCACCTTCAGTGCTGCTGGTGGCTTTGTTACCGATCACAGGGTGCGGCTGTCTACCGAATCAGTTGATCGACTGACCTTCATCAAGATTAATCAGTCTTGGATCACCCACAGCTACCAAGCACCTGAAGCTGATGTAACCGAATAATTTTTTTTTCTGCCTATGCTGATGCTGAGTGACTGTCCTGTTATGTTGATTGTCTATCCTCTTCCTCCTCCGATGATATGTTGGAAGAACATTTCTGTTTCTGGGTGATGCCATCAGCCCAATTTTTCTGCCCCTGTTTAACAGGGGCGTTTAAGTACAACTTTTGATGCAATGCTTTGCAGCAGGGCTAATTCCTGCAATAAAACTAGAGTATATGGGAGAGGTTGCAGTGTCGTGGCAGCAGCACCAGTGCCTAAGGCCCAATTTTTCTGCCCCTGTTTAACAGGGGCGTTTAATTACATTTTTTGATGCAATGCTTTGCAGCAGGGCTAATTCCTGCAATAAAACTAGAGTATATGGGAGAGGTTGCAGTGTCGTGGCACCAGCACCAGTGCCTAAGGCCCAATTTTTCTGCCCCTGTTTAACAGGGACATGTAATTACAATTCTTGATATAATATTTCACAGGAGGGCCCGTTCCTGTGCCCACCCAGAGTAACTGTGAGGACTTATAGTGTTGTGGCACCAGCACAACAATTACCAAAGGTCAATTATTCTACCACTGTTCAACAATGGCATGTAATTACAATTCTTGATATAATCGTTCACAGCAGGGCGCTCCAGCGCCCACCAAGAGTCACTTTGAGGGCTTACAATGTTGTGGCAAAACCAACACCTTGTTCCGCCATTTCTGCAGAGCATATAGGGCAGGCCCCTACTTTCAAACATCCAACTTACAAACATCTCCTACTTGCAAAAGGAAGGAGACAACAGCAAGTGAGATGAAAAAAGATGGACGACAAAACAAATTATACAGGGGTGATAACCCTTCCCTATGTTTTCCAAAAAGCTTAAAAAATATTTTTTTGACTGGAGCTACACTTTAAAAATGTACCAGTTGAAAATTACAAACAGATTCAACTTAACACAACAAACCTACACAGTCCCTGTCTTGTTTACACCGCCTGTATTCTGCTGTTCTGAGTATATAGGGCCTGGGGGCCACACGCATTTCCTTTTTTTAATATGGGTACGGGGTTCCCCTTAATATGCGTACAAGACCCAAATAGGCTGGTAATGGGCAGGGAGGGCTACCCATGCCATTTTTCTCAATGATTTTCAACCATATTGCAGGAACCAGATATAACATTAAAACCGCAAGCAGCTTTAAATGATGTTATTTCCGTTAAATGTCATTTTGTGCAGAGACTGTTCTAAACACTGGAAACACGTGGCACTTCACAGGCATACTACAGACACCCCCCAGGCACCATATTTAAAGGAATATTTCACTTTTTTTTTCCACTTTAATCGTCATTAAAATCAGTGCTCCCGCCAAAACGGACGTTTTTAAAACTTTTTTTTGCATTGACCCATGTCCCCTGGGGCAGGAGCCAGGTCCCCAAACCCTTTTTGGGACAGTATCTTGCATATTAGCCATTAAAATTAGCACTTTTAATTCCGAACGTTCGAGTCCCATAGACTTCAATGGGGTTCTAACGTTCGTACGAATTTGGGGTCCGTTCGAAAGTTCTGGTGCGAACTGAACCGGGGGGTGTTCGGCTCATCCCTATCACTGAGGCAGAAAGTGATGAGAAATCTAAAAGTTGTCACCAGAGCATGTGGATGGGTTAAACCTTGAAATGGAGACACCGGTCCTAGTGACAGCCGTCTAAGTGAGAACTTTAACTCACTTTTTCTCTTAACTTCTGTTAAATCTCTGGAACAGGAAGCAAAGTAAAAACTCTTCAGTGGGACACATACAGTAAAAAAATTGACATGCGTTTTAAACCTTCCCCACTCTAGCCAAAAAGAAGTTGTGTCCATACTGTACATACACTTTAACACAGCCCCCAATGGTGCCTATTATCAGCAAAACCTCAAAAACAGCATAGAGTGCTCTAAACTGTCAACTTGCTATACTGTATGCTAAATATTTTTAAAAAAGTGTTTCAAGTATGCTGCAACCTAATATTGGGACTTCTAAGTATTTGAAGGGTCAGAGATGGATATCGCCCTGTCAATTGGTACACACTATATCCTGAAAAGAGACATGTGCTGCTTCTGGCATGTGTAAGTGCCCTTTATTTTCTGCCCCTACTTTGGTGATGTAGTGGGTAAGGTTAGTGCCCTTTTTTATGCTAGCTGTGAGTGAAGCCCTGGGAGTTCTGGTGTGGCAACAGTACACCCCTAATGACCACCATGTAGGTCTGGGTTCTCTGAAGCTAAGCGATAGAGGCTAGCTGGAATGAACTGCCAAGAGGGATAGCCTTTGACACTTTAGGTGAAGATGGGTGGAACCTTGCCACACCTGACCTTCATTTAGCAGGCCCCCCGTGGCTTGGTTCAGGACAGCCACGGGACCTAAGTTGAGGAATATGCTATGTGAGGATCCCCTTTAGGCAAGTAACTGGTTGCATCTGGGAATATGGCTGCTGAAGGAGAACTATGCTGTAAATAAGTGTGTTGCATTGTGATTCTGTAATCAGAAGAGAAGAATTGCTGTATGTGGCTGAACTGGTATAGTAAAGTATTGAAGATGGTTTTGGTCTGGACATATTTTATTCTGGATAATAGGCCTCAGGCCAGGTTGTAAGTGACACAAAATGGCAGCGTGATTCCAAAACAACAGGTAGGTGACCTGTTCCTTCCAAGAAGAACTGGGTCGGGTTCAGAATCAGTGTGGCAGGAACCACTGTCAAACATGGGACCCTTACATATATGTATATATATATATATATATATATATATATATATATATATATATATATATATATATATACACAAACACATATTAATATATATATATTTTTTTAATTCAGTTACTTATATAGCGCCATCAATTTACGCAGCACTTTACATATACATTGTACATTCACATCAGTCCCTACCCTCAAGGAGCTTACAATCTAAGGTCCCTAACTCACATTCATACATAAAAGGGACAATTTGGACAGGATCCAATTAACCAACCAGCATGTCTTTGGAGTGTGGAAGGAAACCAGAGTACCCGGAGGAAACCCACGCAGGCACAAGGAGAACATGCAAACTCCAGGTAGGTAGTGTCATGGTTGGTATTCGAACCAGACCCCAAACTCATGAGAGGGCCATAAGATGCTAAAATAAAGTTCTGCAAATTGGTGCTTTCAAGTCTATTTCAGCTGCAGATATTTTTTTAAGAAGGTGATCAGCAATGGCTGCCTTTGTATTGTTCACAGTCAATAAGATCAACATGATGACCCCTTGTACCTGGAAGCATTGTTTGGATATAATCTGCCACTATCATATAAGTGATTTGCAAATCACAATCTCTTCAAATCCTGTAGACGCATTTAAACCCCAAATTAACTTTAAATTTAAATAATCTAAATACATTTCAAATGCAATAAAAAAGGTGTGGAAAGTTTTGAATATTTTTTATTTATTTTTTAAAAGCAGCCACATCGTGAGTAGGAAAGCTGGTGCAATTTACGGCACCCTGTAGGGAAAGTCTCTTTCTCACTGTGTGGAAGTAGTGGGATCTCTGTAGAGGTTGGACATGCCCCCTGATGAGTCAGACTTATAGTTCTCCACTTAGCAGGGGTCATTGCTCAGTGCAGATCTGACTCTGCGGGGAGCAGGTCAGACCTCTTTGAAGAGACCATTGATTTGACAGAGTACATTTGGGGTGTACTCACATTTGGGGTGTGTTGTTATTTTGAGGGGACAGAAAACTTACACTGATATGCAGCACTGATGGGCACCGATAGGTGACACTGATATGCAGCATTGATGGGCACTGATAGGTGCCACTGATGGGCACTGACAGGCCGCACTGATGGGCATTGAAAGGCAGCACTGATTGGCACTATGTGGCACTGACAGGTGGCACTTATGGACACTAATACATGGCACTGATGGGCAGCACTGATGGTGAGGTACTGACAGGTTTTATTGATGGGCAATGTTTGGCACTGTGATAGGCACTGATTAGCATTGTAGTGGGCACTGATTGGCACTTTTGTGGGCATTGACTGACACTTTGATGGGCACTGACAGGGGTTTCTAATAGGGCACTGAACTATCCTAGCCTTACATAAAACCTTACATATAACTATATATATATATATATATATATATATATATATATATATATATATATATATATATATATATATATATATATATATATATATTAATATATTTATATATATATTTTTATATATATATATATATATATAACATGTAGTACAAAAAAATATATATCAGTCCAAATACTGTAAATTTCAGTTCTAAAACAGCGCTATAAAACAAGTCCAAGGTAGCAACGTATAGACAGAGTTCTTAAATGTGCAGAAAGGGTGACAATAGTGGTTTGATCAGCGTTGTAAGGTGATAACGGTGTTTATTTCAAGTGCTCTAAATACTCCATCCACCAGGATTGCACCAGTATTTCACCACGTGTGACACGAGCCCCCCTAGGGGGTTAAACTCACCAGAGAAAGCTGAGAAAAGTGCCTTTAAGGGGATATTCCCTCTCTGGTTTTACCACAATCTCATTGCCATCCACTAGGGTCCGACTGCCAAAAATGCTTCCAACAACGTCATAGAATAAAGAAAAGTTTGCACATAGCGTAATTCTATTTTATTTAATCATTAGTCACTAGCTTTATTTATAGGAGGGCCCCAAATTTTGCAGACAAAATAGTAAAAAAAGTTTTAGACCCCCCATCCCACCCCCCCCCCACTTTTTGGGAAAAATATGGGTTTTATGCCTGCAGAAAATGCAGGGCCTGCAAAGAAGTTAACAAACCTCTGAGGGCCATTGATAGTTTTGTAGCTACATCAAATAATAAAGAATTTAAAATTAAAGAGTTTATTACATGCAATACTCTTTATGTAGTCTACGCTTTGCAGTGCCTTTGCGGGCTGATTTATATAGGCCGCACAAAAAGATTACTAAGGATCCGTATAGCAGAACATATTGCCAATATTAAACTAGGCTTTAAGGATCACAATGTATCTTTACATTTCAAGATCCACCATAATCAGGACCCATCAGGGTTAAAGTTTTGGGGTATTGAGCATATGAAAGCCGCCTGGAGAGGATCAAATCTAGTACGTGAACTCTCTAAACGTGAAACCGAATGGATATACTTAGCTGACACATTAGCACCGAAAGGGTTAAACGTGAATTTAGATATAAACTGTTTTATTAGCGACTATTAACTCCCCTTTCTTTTAATATACATTTTAATATACGTTTTTAAGATATTACTAGCACCTAGCCTTCTGAACACGGTATTAAAGAATAGAACTAAAATTTGGATATATTATATCCTTATTTTTGTTTTAAGGTTACTTTAATAATTTTTTTTAGCCAATATAAACATTTTTATATTTGTATCCCTCTGGGTCACTTCTTGGGAAGTATGACCCATATGGAGGGTCAGTTTCTTTTTTACCCTTTTTTTCTATGCTGCATTTTTTTCCATGAAGTTCTCTTTTCTGGGTAGTTTAGATGTTTATTAGAAACCTACTAAGGTGCACACTTAACTTTGAAATCTTTTTTGTTTTTTTTAAATCAATTTGAGTCATTTGATGTTTATGGGTACCTACGTATTTTTTACAATTTTTTATTTTACCTGAAACATCTTTTTACAATTAAAACTTCTGGAATTGTTTCTTGGTTCCAGCAGCTTTTGTTACTTTCAGGACATTGAATCGGACAGTTTTGCTGAGAGGACGACACTCTCCAATGGTGACAATATCCCCAACCTGAACATCCCCGAAGCAGGGGGACAGATGCACAGACATGTTCTTGTGGCGCTTTTCAAAACGGTTGTACTTGCGGATGTAGTGCAAGTAGTCCCTGCGGATAACAATGGTGCGCTGCATCTTCATCTTTGTGACAACACCTGAAAGAATGCGACCACGAATAGACACATTCCCAGTGAATGGGCATTTCTTGTCAATGTATGTGCCATCGATTGCCTCTCTGGGGGTCTTGAAACCCAAACCAACGCTTCTGTAGTATCGCGGGAGCTTCTCTTTGCTGGTCTCCCCAAGAAGCACCCGCTTCTAGTTCTGGAAGATAGTTGGCTGCTTCTGATAAGCCTTCTCGGTCTGGATATCCGCCATCTTGGCCTGTCTGGTGAAAAAGAGGGGTACCTACGTATTTTTTATACTACTATTTTAGATTTACAATTTTGGGCATGACTATCTGTGAACCGATCTAGAGGTATCATTAACATTGTATTGACACCTGCAGCTGTTCACAGAAGGCAGTGTGAACTGCATGCGGGAGAGATGTAATGTGAGAACTGGCGCTGGAATCATGCTGGTTCCTGCATCGCTACAGTGTGAACCCAGGCTCAGGGATAACATCTTCTGTTCTAACAAAATGGTTGTTTTACTATAGGACCATAAGCTGTTCAGTTTGCAATTGAAGTTGCAAGTGAAGTTTCACCTTACAAAAGATACTCAATCACTTGTAAGGTTAAAAAAACAAACAAAAACAAAAAACAGCAATTTTGCTTGCATAGGATTGGTTGATGGAAGTCCGCAGAACTTCATTCACGGAGCTTTGGTGCTACAGTTTTATTTAGTTTTTTTTTCATGCCACACTTTAAAAGAGAATAAGAACAAGAACAAGAGAACAAGCTTACATCCACATTGTACTCAATGATAATAAGTTGGAACATTTGCCAAAACCAAAATTTTGGCAGTAAATCAGTTCTTATTTTGCTACTCCTGTTTCACATGTATTTGTATTAGGGTGATTGGAATCATTTACAGACTATATCCAAACAAAAGGGAAGAAAATACCAACTCTCCCTGCTTCCTCCCAACTCAGCGCTATGGATTTCAAGCTTCAAACAATAAATTGCATAAAACACTAATGCCACGTACAGTGGTGTGAAAAAGTGTTTGCCCCCTTCCTCATTTCCTGTTCCTTTGCATGTTTGTCACACTTAAGTGTTTCGGAACATCAAACCCATTTAAACAATAGTCAAGGACAACACAAGTAAACACAAAATGCAATTTGTAAATGAAGGTGTTTATTATTAAAGGTGAAAAAAAATCGAAACCATCATGGCCCTGTGTGAAAAAGTGATTGCCCCCCTTGTTAAAACATTGTTAAAACATACTATAACTGTGGTTGTCCACACCTGAGTTCAATTTCTATAGCCACACCCAGGCCTGATTATTGCCACACCTGTTCACAATCAAGGCATCACTTAAATAGGAGCTGCTTGACACAGTAAGGTCCACCAGAAGATCCTTAAAAGCTACACATCATGCCGAGACCCAAAGAAATTCAGGAACAATTGAGAAAGAAAGTAATTGAGATCTATCAGTCTGGAAAGGGTTATAAAGCCATTTCCAAAGCTTTGGGAATCCAGCGAACCACAGTGAGAGCCATTATCCACAAATGGCGAAGACATGGAACAGTGGTGAACCTTCCCAGGAGTGGCCGGCCGCCCAAAATTACCCCAAGAGCGCAGCGACGACTCATCCAAGAGGTCACAAAAGACCCCACAACAACGTCCAAGGAACTGCAGGCCTCACTTGCCTCAGTTAAGGTCAGCGTTCATGCCTCCACCATCAGGAAAAGACTGGGCAAAAATGGCCTGCATGGCAGAGTTCCAAGGAGAAAACCACTGCTGAGCAAAAAGAACATCAAAGCTCGTCTCAATTTCTCCACAACACATCTTGATGATCCCCAAGACTTTTGGGACAACATTCTGTGGACCGATGAGACAAAAGTGGAACTCTTTGGAAGGTGTGTGTCCAAGTATATCTGGCGTAGAAGGAACACTGCATTTCATAAAAAGAACATTATACCAACAGTAAAATATGGTGGTGGTAGTGTGATGGTCTGGGGCTGTTTTGCTGCTTCAGGACCTGGAAGACTTGCCGTGATAAAAGGAACTATGAATTCTGCTGTCTACCAAGAGATCCTGAAGGAGAATGTCCGACCATCTGTTCGTGTACTCAAGCTGAAACGAACTTGGGTTCTGCAGCAGGACAATGATCCTAAACACACCAGCAAGTCCACCACCGAATGGCTGAAGAAAAACAAAATGAAGACTTTGGAGTGGCCTAGCCAAAGTCCTGACCTGAATCCTATTGAGATGTTGTGGTATGACCTTAAAAAGGCCGTTCATGCTCGAAAACCCTCTAATGTAACTGAATTAGGACAATTCTGCAAAGATGAGTGGGCCAAAATTCCTCCAGGACGCTGTAAAAGCCTCATTGCACGTTATCGCAAACGCTTGGTTGCAGTTGTTGCTGCTAAGGGTGGCCCAACCAGTTATTAGGTTTAGGGGGCAATCACTTTTTCACACAGGGCCATGATGGTTTGGATTTTTTTTCACCTTTAATAATTAACACCTTCATTTACAAATTGCATTTTGTGTTTACTTGTGTTGTCCTTGACTATTGTTTAAATTGGTTTGATGTTCCGAAACACTTAAGTGTGACGAACATGCAAAGGAACAGGAAATGAGGAAGGGGGCAAACACTTTTTCACACCACTGTACAACACGATCGGACTATCCGGTGGACAAACCTCCGAACTTTGAAGTGGAGGTCCGCCGAACTTTCCGAACGAGCGGACCTGCCCACACTCGACTGGAGTTTTCCGGTGGACTAGGTGCGGCAGACAAACCACCGCACTATGGCCGGACTTTTGAAATGAACGGATTTGAACACACACTGAGGAAAGTCCGTTCATTTTGAACACGGCTCTAGGTAGACGGGACTAGCGAAGGAAATCAATGCCGCCATCTTCGGCGGTGAGATTGGCACCTCGCTTGCCCAGTCACCTGGTATGGACTTAAAGGGGAAGCCCTACGCTGAAAAAACGGCATGGGGGTCCCCCCAGGTTCATATCAGACCCTTATCCGAGCATGCAGCCCGGCCAGTTAGGAAAGGGGGTGGGGATGAGCGAGCGCCCCCCCCCCTGAGCCATACCAGGCCATGTGCCCTCAACCTGGGGTGTGTTTTGGGGAAGGGGGGCCCTGAGGCCCCCCACCCCAAAGCACCTTGTCCCCATGTTGATGAGGACAAGGGCCTCTTCCCAACAACCCTGGCCATTGGCTATCGGGGTCTGCTGGCGGGAGGGCTTATCGGAACCCGGGAGCCCCCTTTAATAAGGGGGCCCCAAGATACTGGCCCCCCACCCTATGTGAATGAGTATGGTGTACAGAAGAAGAAGAAGAAGAGAAGGCAGTGGCTGCGGCAACGACAGAAGACCGGGCCACCGCTAGTAAAAGAGCTGGGAGAAGAAAGTGGAGGCCCGGCAAGAAGAACCGAAGAGGGGGACAAGACCCCCAAAGTCGGAAGAAGAGGCGGCGGTGACAGAAGACTGGGCCACCGCTAGTAAAAGAGCTGGAAGAAGAAAGTGGAGGCCCGGCAAGAAGAACCGAAGAGGGGGACAAGACCTCCAAAGAGGGGGACAAGCCCCCCTGAAGACGGAAGAAGACCCCCGGGCGGCAACAAAGAAGAAGCGGAGGAAATAGCGGAGGAGTCCGGCGAGAAGATCCCCCCCAAGACGGAAGAAGACCCCCGGAACTGTGCAATAAATTATTATAAAGCCTTGTGTTGTGTTTTATTTACATTTTTTTCACCAGGTGAATGGGTAGGGGTACATTGTACCCTTTACTCATTCACATAGGGTGGAGGGCCAGTATCTGGGGGCCCCCTTATTAAAGAGGGCTCCCAGATTCGGATAAGCCCCCCACCCGCAGACCCCGACAACCAACGGCCAGGGTTGTCGGGAAGAGGTCCTTGTCCTCATCAACGTGGGGACAAGGTGCTTTGGGGTGCAAAAGCACCCCCCCAGGTTGAGGGCACGTGGCCTGGTACGGCTCAGGAGGGGGCTCGTTCCCACCTCCTTTCCTGACCGGCTGGGCTGCGTGCTCGGATAAGGGTATGATATGGACCTTGGGGGGGACCCCTACGCCGTTTTTTTGGCGTAGAGCTTCCCCTTTAAGTCCATACCAGATGACAGGGTCAGCGAGGTGTCATTCTCGCCGATTGAGGTGGCAACATTGACCTCCTTTGCTAGTCCCGTCTACCTGGAGCCGCGTTCAAAATGAACGGTCTTTTCTCCATGTGCGGGTAAGTCCGTTCATTTCAAAGTACGGCGGACTAGCACACAGTCGGCCAGATTGTCTGCCAGACTCGCAGTCCGGCAGACAATTTTGAGTCAAAACTACTTTCTAAGTCTGCCGGACTTTGGGAAAAAAAAGTCCGCCGGAGCCCACACATGGGCGGATTGTTAATTATTTATGCTACATACACACAATCGGACTACCTGGCGGACTTGGTCCGGCGGAGAGTCCGCTGGACCAAGTCCGCCAGGTAGTCCGATCGTGTGTACGTAGCATAAAGTGTTAATCAGCAGCCACTTAAAAACAAACTAAATAAAAACATATGATAAAAAAAATTCCACTGTTTGAAAGAACAATCAGTTTGAAAGTTTCTATCAAAGCGGCGCCCTTGTCAAATAAATTATATTGACTAGCTAGCATATATACATATAGATATGCAATAAAATGAATACGCAATAAAAAGTATCAATACATGCAGAAAGGCAATGAATAAGTGAATATGTGTAGAGTCCGTGATGAGTCTAATAAGTGGATGTAAGGGAATCTGGCGGAGAGTGCACCTTTCACCGCAATCCTCCACACTGAGCTCCACACACCCCTCTGGGGTTTAAAATCACCGAAAGGATGATAAAATCAAGCCTCAAAAGTATCCATGATATCCTGCCACCATGCACGGACTATATCACCCAGGGAAATCTCAGACGGTCAGGAAGTCCAGGAACATAAGGAGAAATAAACTCCACAGTTCCGATTTTACTATTTATTATGCGTCTCAAATTTAATTTTAAATAAATAAAAATCTTCAACATCATTCAGTAGCTGGACTCCCAAGTTGATCAGATAGCTTGATGGCAGTCTATCTAATAATCCTTCCTGGGAGGTCAGAGGTGTTTAAAGTGCTGCGGGAACACACTCAATCCACTCGCCGCTCAGCACCAAATCCTTTGTGTTTCCCAGGGGGGTCCCTGGAACACAGCATGTGATACGTCTCTTCCGGTCGCCGTAAGATCACACCCTGACCAGTTTCATCATTCTGACCTTGTCAAAGGGAGTGAACACATGGCATCCTGAAATATATTTCAAACTTTCTCCATCACCTTAAACCCTTTGTAAACCCTGAAGCCTCCATATTCAACAGGTGAACACTGGAGGCTGCAGGTTATAAGCCATAAACAGTTAATTTCCCTAAATGGCATTGGCAACTACTGACATCAAAACTAAGGACCATTACAATCTATATTGAATGTAATTTCATGGTATAAGAGTGGGTGTCAAACAACATACAGTATTAATAGAAGGTCATTGTATAACCTCTCAAATATCTAATTCTCTCAAGTAGAACCGCTATACAGATATCTGGTATAATTTGCATTAACTACTTACGCCCCAGACCATTAGACTGCCTAAAGACCAGAGGACTTTTTACAATTTGGTACTGGGCTGCTTTAGCTGGTAATTGCACGGTCATGCAATGTTGTACTCAAACTAAACTTGCGCTTTTTTTTCTACAAATAGAGTTTTCTTTTGATGGTATTTGATTGCCTCTGCGATTTTTATTTTTTGCGATATAAATGGAAAAAGACTGAAACTTTAAAAAAAAATTATATTTTCTACTTTTTGTTATAAGAAAAATCGAATAAACTAAATTTTAGTCATACATTTAGGACAAAATGTATTCAGCCACATGTCTTTGGTAAAAAAAAGTCAATAAGTGTATATTTAATGGTTTGTGCAAAAGTTATAGCATCTGCCAACTAGGGTACTTTTTCTGGAATTTATACAGCTTTTAGTTTATGACTGCCTATCTAATTTCTTGAGGTGCTAAAATGGAAGGCAGTACAACCCCCCCCCCCCCAAAAAAAATGACCCCATTTTAGAAAGTAGACACCCCAAGGAAATTTCTGAGAGGCATGTTGAGCCCATTGAATATTTCATTTTTTTTGTCCCAAGTGATTGAATAATGACCAAAAAAAATGTTTTGTACAAAAAGTTGTCACTAAATGATACATTGCTCACACATGCCATTGTCATATGTGGAATTGCACCCCAAAATACATTTTGTTACTTCTGAGTATGAGGATACCTTATGTGTGGGACTTTTTGGGAGCCTAGCTGTGTACAGGGCCCTGAAAACCAAGCATCACCTTCAGGATTTCTAAGAGCGTACATTTTTGACCTCACTCCTCACTACCTATCACTGTTTTGAAGCCCATAAAATGCCAAGATGGCACAACCCCCCCCCCCCCCAAATGACCCCATTTTGGAAAGTAGACACCCCAAGCTATTTGCTGAGAGGCATGTTGAATCCATGGAATATTTTATATTTTGATACAAGTTGTAGGAAAATGACAATTTTTTTTATTTTTTTTTTACAAAGTTGTCACTAAATTATATATTGCTCACACATACCATGGGCATATGTGGAATTACACCCCAAAATACATTCTGCTGCTTCTCCTGAGTACGGGGATACCACATGTGTGAGACTTTTTGGGAGCCTAGCCTTGTACAGGACCCCAAAAACCAAGCACCGCCTTCATGCTTTCTAAGGGTGTAATTTTTTGATTTCACTCCTCACTGCCTATCACAGTTTCGGAGGCCATGGAAACAGTAAGACATACCATACCTGCAAAGCAAATACAAAAAAACCCAGTAAAAAATAAAAATTTTTTTAACACAATCTGTGCCTAAAATATATATATATGCTGAAGCATGGGGACATCCGCCTGCAAAAGTTAGAAGCAAATGGCTCTTCCACCCCTGCTGCCCCCATGCTTCCCCCATGATATATGCTCTTTTTTTAACTGTGGTGATGAAATATCCTCCTACAGTGCTGAAGTCATGGCTTCAAACGCTGTTGCTGTCAAGATAAATAAATCTGCGCTGCAGCTGAATGGTGTCCCTCAAAACAAAAAAAGGGTTAACAATAAAACACAGTAAACAGTAAAGTATAAAAAAATTACATACCTGAAACGCAAACATGATAAAACATAATAACAATAAAACATTGCAGAATAGAATACAGTAAAAAAGAACAGAACAATAGAGAGAGAATAAAGAGAGAGAGAGAGCAATAAAATTACACATTTTTGTTTTTTGTATTTTATTCTTTTTTTTTTTTAAATTAGCTTTTTTTTTTTTTACACTTTTACACTGTAACTGTTGTAACTGTAACCGGTTCCAGGTTTGGCCATTGCATTTTGTGAGACCCTGTGAAAGTGTGCCTAGTCTGTGCAATGCTGTACCCTACGCGAATATTCAACTAGTGTATGGTAGCGTTCAAAACATTAACCAAAGCAAAGACCAGGATTGTCAAGACAGGAGGGACAATAATAATGGGTGTCACGCCTATATTGACGATTGCTGTAGACATGACATCTTCTTTGGGGGGCTCGTTGGGTAGGGGTACTCGGGAGGACATAAGGAAAATGCCTCTCATGCAACCGGCTTACTGCATTTGGATTGGGAAGGTGAGGTGGAACACCGTCTGGAAACAGAAGGGCTCTGACGATCTCTTCCTGGAATTTAAGGAAGGATCCAGTCCGTCCTGAAGTTTTGTATAGCACATGAGCGTTCAGCAAAGCCAATTGAAATACAGTAAGTATACAGAAACTTTCTTGTACCAGCGTCTGGCCTTATGGGCAACTAGGTACGGCGCCAACAACTGGTCATTGAGATCCACCCCTCCCATATTTTGGTTATATCCGTGGACACATAGGGGTTTCTCCACAACATCAGTCACCGTAGGAATTTGGACCGTCGTGTCTGCATGAAGGGAGGTAAGAACGAAAACATTCTTATTATCCCTCCACTTCACAGCGAGCAAATTATTACACTTGAAGCAGGCTCTCTGACCCAGCCTAAGACAGGAATCTACAAGCCCCAGCAATTAGGTTGCACGGTGCCACATGCTCCAATTTGATCATCAAACAAGTGACTTTTGTCTTTGCCATAACTATTTTTGGTTTGGCAGTAATTTCTATGACTAAGGCCTTATAGGCTGAAACGTGTCAACCTTTCGTATTTGCGCTTGGTCACTGTGGCCTTTTAATAAATACAAAATTTTTTAAGAACAATCACCGGAGTTCAGATCATCTTTTCTTCAAAAAGGGTGTGGCAATGGGCACAAAATTTGTGCCCAACATAGCCAGCCTATTTATGGGTGAGTGGGAGGATAAAGCTGTTCCATAATAGGAGGGTGGAGCTCCTTTTTTATAGGCGCTATATTGATGATCTCCTCCTCATATGGTCCGGCCCAGAATCCTCATTGAAATAATTTTTGGAACATCTCAATAACAATGTGAATAATATAAAATCGTCGATTCAGTGGAGCAAGGAACAAATTAGTTTCCTTGATGTAATCATCTAACAGACTAAGGCGCTCTTTAAGCCCACAGACAGGAACAGTTACCTCCCCACACATAGCAGCCATCACCCACTTTGGTTGAGGAATGTACCTGAAGATCAGATGATGAGAGTATGGAGGAAATGTTCAATGCTGGGAGAACTATGATGTACAGTCTACAGTGTTGAAAAACAGATTTCTTGAAAAAAGGGAAAAATCCAACACCTCAATACTGTTGTTGAGGAGATTAGATCTGTACCCCATGAAGAGTGTTTAAAGGATGTATCCTCAGAGGTAAGGAATACTGATCATGAGTGGGGATTCATATCTTCTTTTCACTCCCAGTATAGAGAGGTAGAGAATATTTTTTTTTTCCAATAAAAGTATTTATTAGCAAGATAGTAATAAAGAATACAGCGTATCAAGAACAATACTCACAATAAATACAGATTTCACTACATATCTTCAGATATATCTTAACATAAAACAATCTTTATAATGCACTAGTGGAGGCGTCATTAGCTAGGGTACATGAGGAAGTCTGTAATAGTGTAACATAAAATTTGGACACACACGGCCTAATTACTGAATACTATGTAATAAAGAAAGTGAACTGGGAAGACAAAGAGTTAAGGGGCGGGGGGGGGGGGGGAGGAAAAAAAGGGGAACAGTTCATAGGGTGAAATATAGAATTGCGAGGCCAGAGTGGATAGACCCCAGCGTAGGAGACTCTACTCACCCCACTTGGGGGCTATGGAGAGGCATATGGACAGATCATATACTACCAACCTGGGGACAGACTGGTGGGGTAAACACTTCAAAATCACAAGGAGGGCCTCACCTGGCTGTCAGCTCTGCAAACGTGTTGGAAAGTTTGAATTGGAGCCATGGCGCCCAGGTTCTATGAAAGCTTTCCGCCGATTCGTTGGCAATGGCCAACGTTTCTTCAAGTTTAAATATGTGGTTTACTGTATATATCCATTCTCTAATTGAGGGAGATGATGTAAGTTTCCACTACTTGGGTATTAGCGTTTTGGCTGCTATTAGAAGGTATTTAGTTAGGAATCTTTTGTATCTGGCCAGGGGGAAGTCTGAGATATGCAGGAGGCAACATGCAGGTGTGAGTTTGATTTTGGTTTCCGTAATATGTCAAATTAATTCACAAATTTTGTCCCAGAAAGTGGATATATGAGGACAGCTCCACCACATGTGTAGCATGTCACCTCTCGCTTCCCCACACCTCCAGCATGAATCCGAGGCGGGTATGACATACCAGTTTGAAAGTTTATTCGCGTTCTTCTGGATTCTCGTACTAATAGAACACTTATGGGCCAAAATGCATGCACTCTGCCATTGAGAGTCAGTAAATTGGGTCTGCAAAGCCGTCTCCCATTGTTTCCTGAACCTAGCTGATGGTAGAGAATATTTTTAATACTCACTGGCATGGTCTCTGTCTGGACAGAACCCTGAGTAAAGTTCTCCCCACTAGACTGAAGATTATGGAGACTCTATAGTAAAAAGGTACTTGACCTTCCTAGCCAGCCTCCATCCTTTTGGGATAGGGACGGCTTTTTTTCCTGTAGGAAGTGTAAAGCATGTAGGGAAGTCAGTGGACCTTTGAGAGGATTAGAGAGTTTTGTATCTCCCTCTAATAATAAGGAATTTACCGTTAAGCATTTCATCACATGCAACATGACACACGTGGTGTATGCTATGGTATGCTATGGTATGCCCCTGTTTGCTAACCTATATTGGTAGAACTAAACGTCTTTTAAAGATTTGAATAGCAGAGCACATCCATAATATTTGTATTGGTTTTAAAGATCATAAATTGTCCCTTAATTTTAAATCAGGACCCTTCTGGTCTAAAGGTTTGGGGTATTGACCACATTAAACCTGCATGGAGTGGCTCCAATATGGTGAGAGAACTCTCAAAGATAGAAACTCAGTGGATATATTTGACAGATAGTCTTACCCCTAGAGTGTTAAATGTAGATCTTGATCTAAATTGCTTCATAAGTGATTATTAGCTGTATGAAGTTTTTTACATTTTGGGGTTAGTGCGTAGACAGTGGTCACTTTTAGGTTCATGTTTATATGTGTTGGTAAAGGGACGGAGTGTCCCTTCAAGAATGATTTTATTTATATTTAGTTAGTAATTCTCAATATAATATGAAAAAGCTTTTTTTTTTTTACTTTTACCTATTGGTAATTTTATTGCAATATAAAAATATTGATTTTAGTCATTTTGAATATTTTAACTTGTTTTTTTTCTCTTTGGATAATCATTTTTTCAACCATTCATATTAATTGGTCAATAGTTTACATTTATTGATCTGTGAATTTAACCACCTCCCGCCCGCCCTATAGCCGAATGACGGCCTCAGAGCAGGCGGGTTCCTTCGCCTGGCCGTCCCTGGACGGCCTTCTGTTTACTTCCGCAATGCGCGCCGCCGGGGGCACGCATCGCGGAAGTTTTGTATTCGCCGTGTCTCCCGGAGACAGGCAAATACAGATCGCCGTGAACGGCCAATCAAAGCGGCCGTTCACAGCGCGATCACAGCTGCCAATGGGAGATGATCTCATATGTAAACATATGAGATCATCTTCCATTGCCGTGTCTCTCCCTCCTCACACAGAGACAGCGTGTGAGGAGGGAGAGCGATCTGTAAGACAGCCCCAGTGCCATCTGTCAGCCCCAGTGCCAGTGCCATCTGTCAGCCCCAGTGCCAGTGCCATCTGTCAGCCCCAGTGCCATCTGTCAGCCCCAGTGCCATCTGTCAGCCCAGTGCCATCTGCCAGTAGTGCCAGTGCCGCCAGTGCCACCTGCCAGCGCCAGTGCCAGCGCCAGTGCCACCTGCCAGCGCCAGTGCCTGCCGTCAGCCCCAGTGCCGTCAGCCCCAGTGCCGCCAGTGCCACCTGCCAGTGCCAGTGCCACCTGCCAGCACCAGTGCCACCTGCCAGCGCCAGTGCCACCTGCCAGCGCCAGTGCCATCAGCCCCAGTGCCGCCAGTGCCGTCAGCCCCAGTGCTGCCAGTGCCAGTGCCACCTGCCAGCACCAGTGCCACCTGCCAGTGCCACCTGCCAGCGCCAGTGCCATCCGTCAGCCCCAGTGCCGTCAGCCCCAGTGCCGTCAGTGCCGCCAGTGCCAGTGCCACCTGCCAGCGCCAGTGCCACCTGCCAGCGCCAGTGCCATCCGTCAGCCCCAGTGCCGTCAGCCCCAGTGCCGCCAGTGCCGCCAGTGCCACCTGCCAGTGCCACCTGCCAGCACCAGTGCCACCAGTGCTGCCAGTGCCAGTGCCGCCAGTGCCACCTGCCAGTGCCACCTGCCAGCACCAGTGCCACCTGCCAGCACCAGTGCCATCCGTCAGCCCCAGTGCCATGAGCCCCAGTGCCGCCAGCCCCAGTGCCGCCAGTGCCATGTGCCAGTGCCACCTGCCAGGGCCAGTGCCACCTGCCAGTGCCACCTGCCAGTGCCGTCAGCCCCAGTGCTGCCAGTGCCAGTGCCACCTGCCAGTGCCACCTGCCAGTGCCACCTGCCAGCGCCAGTGCCACCTGCCAGCGCCAGTGCCATCTGCCAGCCGCAGTGCCATCTGCCAGCCCCATTTGCCAGAGCAATTAGCCAGAGCAAATAGCCAGCACCATCTGCCAGTGCCATCTGCCAGTGCCAGCCCCAGTGCCATCTGTCAGCGACATCTGCCAGCGACATCTGCCAGCGACATCTGTCAGCCCCATCTGTCAACCCCATCTGTCAGCCCCATCTGCCTCCAGTGCCATCTGCCTCCAGTGCCATCTGCCTCCAGTGCCATCTGTCAGTGCCACGTGTCGTCAGTGCCACGTGTTGTCAGTGCCACGTGGGGTCACTTTTTGGGCATTTCCATTGTCCTGGTGCTCCAGGGCCTTCAAAACTGTAATAGGTGGTTGAGAAATAAGATGTGTAATTTATGCTCCTAGAACGCCTGATGGTGCTATTTCAATATTGGGCCTCTGTATGTGGTCAGGCTGTGTAAAAGTCTCACACATTTGGTATCGTTATACTCAGGAGGAGTAGTAGAACGTATTTTGGGGTTTCATTTTTGCTATGTACATGCTATGTGTTGGAAATATCTTATAAATGGACAACTTTGCGTAAAAAAAATGCGTTTTCATTTTTTTTCCACATTATCCCAAAACTTCTGGAAAAAAAATGAACCATTCAAACGACTCATTATGCCTCATAGATTATACGTTGGGGTGCTAGCTTTCCAAAATGGGGTCACTTTGTGGGCATTTCCATTGTGTTGGTGCTCCAGGGCCTTCAAAAATGTAATAGGTGGTTGAGAAATGAAATGTGTAATTTATGCTCCTAGAACGCCTGATGGTGCTATTTCAATATTGGGCCTCTGTATGTGGCCAGGCTGTGTAAAAGTCTCACACATTTGGTATCGTAATACTCAGAAGGAGTAGCAGAACGTATTTTGGGGTGTCATTTGTGGTATACAGATGCCATGTGAGAGAAATAAAATAATTACATTGAAAATTTTGTGAGAAAAAAAAAAATCTTCATTTTGCAAAGAATTGTGGGAAAAAGATGACAACATCAAAAACCTCACCATGCATCTTAATAAATACCTTGGAATGTCTACTTTCAAAAAAGGGGTCATTTGGGGGGTATTTGTACTATCCTGACTTGTTCGGGTCGCAAGAAATGAGATAGGCCACCAGTAAATCAGGTGTGATCAGTTTTGTGCGATTCGCACCACAGCTTGTAGACTCTCTAACTTTCACAAAGACCAAATAATATCCACTAATTTGGGTTATTTTTACCAAAGATATGTAGCAGTATAAATTGTGGCCAAAATTTATGAAAAAAAAAATTATAATTTGCTAAATTTTATCACAGAAACAAAGAAATATGCGTTTTCTTTCAAAATTTTCGGTCTTTTTTCATTTATAGTGTAAAAAATAAAAACCCCAGAGGTGATCAAATACCACCAAAAGAAACCTCTATTTGTGGGAAAAAAAGGACACAAAATTCATTTGGGTGCAGTGTTGCATGACTGAGTAATTGTCATTCAAAGTGTGAGAGCACCAAAAGCTGAAAATTGGTCTGGTCAGGAAGGGTGTTTAAGTGCCCAGTAAGCAAGTGGTTAATACAAATTATACCAGATATCCATATAGCGGTTCTACTCGAGGGAATTAGATATCTGAGAGGATATATAATGACCCTCTATTAATACTGTATGTTATTTGACACCCACCCTTGTACTATGAAATTACATTTAATTTGGATTTTAATGGTCCTTACTTGTGATGTCAGTAGTTGCCATTTAGGGAAATTAACCGGTTTATGGCTTATAACCTGTAGCCTCCAGTGTGCACCTGTTGATTATGGAGGCTTCAGGGTTTATAAAGGGTTAAAGGTGATATAGAAAGTTTGCAATATATTCCGGGATGCCGTGCTAGGTGATCACGCCCTTTGACAAAGTCGGAATGATGAAACCGGTCAGGGTGACCACAAGAGACGTATCACATGCTGTGTTCCAGGGACCTGGCTGGGAAACCAGAAGGATTCAGCGCTGAGCAGTGAGTGGATTGAGCGTGTTCCCGCAGCACTTTAAACACCTCCTACCTCCCAGGAAGGATTATCAGATAGACTGACATCAAGCTATCCCATCAACTTTGGAATCCAGCTACTGTATGATGTTGAAGATTTTTATTTATTTAACATAAAATTGGAGACACAATAAGTAGTAAAATCTGAACTGCTCTATTTGGAGTTTATTTCTCCTTATGTTCCTGGACTTCCTGACCCAGATTTCTCTGGGTGATCTAGTCCATGCGTGGTGGCAGGATAGCGTGGATACTTTTGAGACTTGATTTTATCATCCTTTCGGTGAGTGTAAACCCCAGACGGGTGTGTGGAGCACAGTGTGGAGGATTGCGTTGATAGGTTCACTCTCCGGAAGATTCCCTTATATCCACTTATTAGACTCATCACAGACTTTATTCTTATACACTTACTCATTGCCTTTCTGCCATGTTTTGATACTTTTTATTGCGTATTAATTTTAATGCATATCTGTATGTATATATGCTAGGTAGTTAATATAATTTATTTGAAAAGAGCTCCGCTTTGATAGAAACTTTCAAACTGATTGTTTTTTCAGTGGACTTTTTTTATCATATGTTTTCATTTACAGACTATGCTTAAGCTGAACACCAGACAGGTATAAAAGACAAAAATTAGTTGAGCGCTGTACTCATTAACACATTATTAAAGAATAAGAAACTCTCAAATGTGAACAGCCGCAAAATGGTGGGGGCTGTGAGAAACCGCAATACCCACCACACAGTCAGCGTGCATTCCACAAAGACGTAACATATAACAATGTGCGTTTCAGCCTTATGTGATTCGTCATCAAGTGCATCATCATCAGAAGTTCCGATGACGTCACTTTGATGACGAAACATATAAGCTTGAAATGCATATTGCGTCACATCTTTGTGGAATGCATGCTGTCTCTGTTGTCAGTGCATCAATTTGTCTGCCACTAATTATTTCACTTTACTGATTTTAATTTGTATTTCACACGGGTGTATTGAATTATATATTTTTTTTTTCCAAAAAAAGATTTTATTTAAAAAATGTTAGTCAATCACAATAACAGAGTTGTCATACATATGTCCAATTATCACAAAATAGCCATATAGTTAAACCAAAGCCAGTACATACTGTAGTGGAGGAACATCAATCTATTAATTTATCGCGACATGGAGTTTCTCAAGCGTACAATGGAAGATTTTAGCGAAGAGTAGGTGTTAGATAAACTGTACAAGCTATACCGAGGTAGCCTGAAGGTAAGTATTTTCAAAGAGTAATGCGTCTGTGTACGTGTCATGGTGTAGATGTCCGAGTCGGTTCCTACTCATCAGAGCAGTCGGATGAGTACCTGTACAACAAGTCTGCGTGCGTATGCATTAGAGAAGACCCGGATGCCTGGTTTAGGGCATCCAAGAAGTAGCTGGTGAAAATGAATTCTGGTGTATATAGAGATCAGGGGGGGGGGGGGGTTGGGTTGGTAGGTTGGGGGGGGATAAGGAAGTGGGATTCAGGAGGGGATCTTAGAAGGGATAGGGGAATGGAAGATGCCTCCTCGGTCTCCGCTGTGCGTTATGAGAGTTTGGCCTATTGTTGCTTCTGAAAAGTGGGGGTTGGAAGCGGGGTAAAGGTCTTTTTGCAGTCATATGGTGAGTGATGGGGAGCGGCGTGAGGTCTCCCATACTCGTCCCTTGGTTAGGGGTGGGAGCACCTCGCCACCTAGGAATTAAGGGTGAATACAGGGTTCGTTCCACAGGCCTACACCTGGAGGGTGTGGTGTTAAGTCGTGTGTTAGTGTATCAGAGCCCTATATCTATCGGTGGTTTGGAAATGTCTCCAGCAAGCCCAAGTTCTGGAAAACTTAACTGTGGAGTCTCGGGTGATTGCAATAAGTTCTTCCATTTCAGCTATTCTGTTGACTTGCCTGAGCCACTCTGATATTGTTGGGGTAATATGTGAACCCCAGTGTCTGGGAATGCACATTTTGGCTGCATTGAGGAGGGGCAGGACCAGGGTCCTTCGGTAGTGATGATTTGGAATGTCTGAGAGATGAAATAGACAGTGGGCTGGAGTGTGGTTTACTGTATATGTAGATATCATTTCTGTGAGTTCTATGACCTGCATCCAAAATGGTTGTAATACGGGGCAAGCCCACAATACGTGTAACAATGTTCCTGGTGCTTCAGCACATCTCCAGCATGTGTTGGGATAGGAAGGATTATACTTATTTAGGATTATTGGGGTTCTGTACCACCTCGTCAGGGTTTTATAATTGTTTTCTTGAATGGAAACATTTAGGGAGCCCTTGTGCGCAATTGTATACACATGCTCCCATTGTTCTTCTGTGCGTTCTAATTGTATCTCTCTTTCCCATGTCTTAAAGGTCTTCCCTTCTTTAACAGATATGTTTGTAAATAGCATAGCATATATGCTGGAAATTAGGTGTTGTTGGGGGTTCGACTGAGAGTAAAGTCGTTCAAATGGGGTCAGCTCTCTAGAGACCGCAGAGGTATGATTTAGTTCTTGTAAGAAATGACGGATTTAAAAATAAGTCCATTGTGGGATAGGGTATTCACTTTGGTTAGGTACCAAAGCAAGGCGGTCTAGCAAGAGGTCGTTGTGAAAGAAATGGTGTGCTTGGATTTCTGAATGTTCCCAATTCTGTGCTAGGAATTGTGTAGAAATGCCAGGGGGAAAGGCTGGGTTCAATCTGATAGGAGTAAGAGGGCCTGGAATGGATGAAATCTGAACTGTTCTGCAGGTCTTTCTAAAAGATCAAAGAGTCGGGTCAATAAGAGGGTGATTCTTCAATAGGGGGGGAGTGTGAATCGGTTCTATCCATGGTGCTGAGTGCAGCGGTATGTAAGTCTACAATTCTGGAAAGTTGGCAGGCCCAGTAATATCTTCTAAGGTCTGGGAGGCCGATGCCTCCTTTCGATTTTGGACGGGTTAGAACATTGTAGGCGATTCTCTGACGTTTTTGACCCCATAGGAATTTCGTAGCGAGTCTTTTATAAGATAAGAAGTATGATGGGGGGAGTTTTATAGGGATGGTTTGCAGGATATACAGAATGCGTGGCAGGATATTCATTTTGAGAATTGCAGCGCGACCAAACCAGGAGAATTGTGGTTTATTCCACCTGCTAAGATCGTCAGATATGTTTTTAAGAATGGGTAAATAGTTTCTAGTGTAAAGCTCAGAAAGGTTCGTTGTGAGGTTGATCCCTAAATATTTGAACATATCACGTCGCCATTGGAAGGGGAAGTTGTTTTCACATTGTTCAACAATTTCTTGTGGTAAGGTGACATTAAGAGCTTGGGATTTGGAAAAGTTAATTTTGAGGTTTGAAAGGAGTTAGAAGAATTTGAAATATTTTAATAGGTTTGGGATCGAAATGTGGGGTTCGGTTAGAAAAAGTAAGATGTCATCAGCAAATGCTGCTAGTTTATAGGTACGGTTCGCAATGGGTATTCCTTTAATATTTGTATTGTTTCTAAGGCAGTTCAGGAGGGGTTCTAGGGTTAGAATAAAAAGGATAGGGGAGAGAGGACACCCTTGTCTGATTCCGTTAGTCATGGAGAAGGCATTCGACAGGTGGCCATTGACCCGCACCCTTGCAGTCGGGGCAGTGTATAAAGACATTATTAAGTTGTGCATGTGATCCTGGAGACCTATATGTCTCAAAACTGCCGCCATGTAGTCCCAGGCCAATCTGTCGAACGCCTTCTCTGCGTCCAATGGCAAGAAAAAACCTTTAAATTTGTTGGTGGACATCCAATGATGTAGGTTGATGGCCTTGATCGTGTTATCCCTTGCCTCCCTTCCTGGAACAAAACCTACCTGATCTTTCTTTATCAGACACGGCAGGAAGGGAAGCAAGCGATTGGCAAGAACTTTGGCAAAAAGCTTTATATCTATGTTTAGTAGAGAAATTGGCCTATAATTGGTGACTATAGCTGGGTCTTTTCCATCTTTTGGTATCATGGTTACGTGGGCCTCGAGGAGTCTGTGGAAAGGGCGTGTGGAGGATGACAGAGAGTTGAAATTCTTCAATAGGGGGGGAGTGTGAATCGGTTCTATCCATGGTGCTGAGTGCAGCGGTATGTATGTCTACAATTCTGGAAAGTTGGCAGGCCCAGTAATATCTTCTAAGGTCTGGGAGGCCGATGCCTCCTTTCGATTTTGGACGGGTTAGAACATTGTAGGCGATTCTCTGACGTTTTTGACCCCATAGGAATTTCGTAGCGAGTCTTTTATAAGATAAGAAGTATGATGGGGGGAGTTTTATAGGGATGGTTTGCAGGATATACAGAATGCGTGGCAGGATATTCATTTTGAGAATTGCAGCGCGACCAAACCAGGAGAATTGTGGTTTATTCCACCTGCTAAGATCGTCAGATATGTTTTTAAGAATGGGTAAATAGTTTCTAGTGTAAAGCTCAGAGAGGTTCGTTGTGAGGTTGATCCCTAAATATTTGAACATATCACGTCGCCATTGGAAGGGGAAGTTGTTTTCACATTGTTCAACAATTTCTTGTGGTAAGGTGACATTAAGAGCTTGGGATTTGGAAAAGTTAATTTTGAGGTTTGAAAGGAGTTAGAAGAATTTGAAATATTTTAATAGGTTTGGGATCGAAATGTGGGGTTCGGTTAGAAAAAGTAAGATGTCATCAGCAAATGCTGCTAGTTTATAGGTACGGTTCGCAATGGGTATTCCTTTAATATTTGTATTGTTTCTAAGGCAGTTCAGGAGGGGTTCTAGGGTTAGAATAAAAAGGATAGGGGAGAGAGGACACCCTTGTCTGATTCCGTTAGTCATGGAGAAGGCATTCGACAGGTGGCCATTGACCCGCACCCTTGCAGTCGGGGCAGTGTATAAAGACATTATTAAGTTGTGCATGTGATCCTGGAGACCTATATGTCTCAAAACTGCCGCCATGTAGTCCCAGGCCAATCTGTCGAACGCCTTCTCTGCGTCCAATGGCAAGAAAAAACCTTTAAATTTGTTGGTGGACATCCAATGATGTAGGTTGATGGCCTTGATCGTGTTATCCCTTGCCTCCCTTCCTGGAACAAAACCTACCTGATCTTTCTTTATCAGACACGGCAGGAAGGGAAGCAAGCGATTGGCAAGAACTTTGGCAAAAAGCTTTATATCTATGTTTAGTAGAGAAATTGGCCTATAATTGGTGACTATAGCTGGGTCTTTTCCATCTTTTGGTATCATGGTTACGTGGGCCTCGAGGAGTCTGTGGAAAGGGCGTGTGGAGGATGACAGAGAGTTGAAATTCTTCAATAGGGGGGGAGTGTGAATCGGTTCTATCCATTGTGCTGAGTGCAGCGGTATGTATGTCTACAATTCTGGAAAGTTGGCAGGCCCAGTAATATCTTCTAAGGTCTGGGAGGCCGATGCCTCCTTTCGATTTTGGACGGGTTAGAACATTGTAGGCGATTCTCTGACGTTTTTGACCCCATAGGAATTTCGTAGCGAGTCTTTTATAAGATAAGAAGTATGATGGGGGGAGTTTTATAGGGATGGTTTGCAGGATATACAGAATGCGTGGCAGGATATTCATTTTGAGAATTGCAGCGCGACCAAACCAGGAGAATTGTGGTTTATTCCACCTGCTAAGATCGTCAGATATGTTTTTAAGAATGGGTAAATAGTTTCTAGTGTAAAGCTCAGAGAGGTTCGTTGTGAGGTTGATCCCTAAATATTTGAACATATCACGTCGCCATTGGAAGGGGAAGTTGTTTTCACATTGTTCAACAATTTCTTGTGGTAAGGTGACATTAAGAGCTTGGGATTTGGAAAAGTTAATTTTGAGGTTTGAAAGGAGTTAGAAGAATTTGAAATATTTTAATAGGTTTGGGATCAAAATGTGGGGTTCGGTTAGAAAAAGTAAGATGTCATCAGCAAATGCTGCTAGTTTATAGGTACGGTTCGCAATGGGTATTCCTTTAATATTTGTATTGTTTCTAAGGCAGTTCAGGAGGGGTTCTAGGGTTAGAATAAAAAGGATAGGGGAGAGAGGACACCCTTGTCTGATTCCGTTAGTCATGGAGAAGGCATTCGACAGGTGGCCGTTGACCCGCACCCTTGCAGTCGGGGCAGTGTATAAAGACATTATTAAGTTGTGCATGTGATCCTGGAGACCTATATGTCTCAAAACTGCCGCCATGTAGTCCCAGGCCAATCTGTCGAACGCCTTCTCTGCGTCCAATGGCAAGAAAAAACCTTTAAATTTGTTGGTGGACATCCAATGATGTAGGTTGATGGCCTTGATCGTGTTATCCCTTGCCTCCCTTCCTGGAACAAAACCTACCTGATCTTTCTTTATCAGACACGGCAGGAAGGGAAGCAAGCGATTGGCAAGAACTTTGGCAAAAAGCTTTATATCTATGTTTAGTAGAGAAATTGGCCTATAATTGGTGACTATAGCTGGGTCTTTTCCATCTTTTGGTATCATGGTTACGTGGGCCTCGAGGAGTCTGTGGAAAGGGCGTGTGGAGGATGACAGAGAGTTGAAAGCTTTGAGAAAAGGGTTAGAGAGAATGTCTGTAAAGGTTTTGAAATAGGTGGCTGTGAACCCACCCGGGCCTGGGCTCTTCCCTGATTTTAATTGTTTAATTGCCAATTTTAGTTCCTCTTCAGATATAGGATTATCTAGTTGACGGGCATCTTCTTGGTCAATGGGTGTTGGGCAATGTTCATTAAAAAAGTTTTCCATAAGGGTGTGTCGGTTGCTATTCGCTAAGGGATCACCTGTACTTGTGTTGAGATTATAGAGGCAAGTGTAGTATGATTCAAAATGGGAAGCTATTTCTGGGGTTGTGACCTTCCGCCTGCCCTGGGGGTCATTGATGGTGGGGATATTACTCAGGGCTTTATTTTTCTGAATAGCTCTGGCTAAGTATTTCCCACTTTTGTTACCAAATTCATAAAACAACTTCTGTTGAAGGACAAATTTTCGTTTCGTTTTATGGGCGAGTTCCGTCAGAAGAAGTTCACGGTGGTGTATCAGGTCAAGATACGTTTGTTGGGCTTGGGTCTGTTTGTGAGCTAACTCAAGAGTTTTGATTTTCTGGACTAGGGTTGTAATCGTGGCTTGATGTGTTTTCTTTCGGGCCGTTTTTAGAGCAATGAATTTGCCCCTCAGAACGCATTTATGGGCCTCCCACTGCGTTATTGGGGAAGTTTCACCATTGTCGTTCTCTAAGAAGAAGTTTTGAATGGTCTGTCTAATGGTTAATATGTCTTCTTCTGTTGTCAGTAGGGTGGAATCAAGGCGCCAGGTTTTCGAACATGTGTTGAGGTCTGGGAACGTGAGTGTCATGGTGATGGGATGGTGATCTAAAAGGAGCATCGGTTCAATGGTAGCATGGGAAAGGAAAGGAAGATCTGTCTGAGAGAGAAAGAGATAGTCGAATCTTGAGTACTTGTTATGTGGGGCTGAAAAGAATGTGTAATCTTTATCATTCGGATGTAGGGTATGCCAAGTGTCATGTAAGAACAGGTTTTGAAGTTGGATTTTGATATGGCGGAGGGTTCTGTAAGGCAATGATGCTGTGCCTGACGAGGTGTCCAGTAGGGGGTAGAGAGCTACATTGAAATCTCCACCAAGAATGGTTATTCCAGTGGAGAATTCCATCAGGAGTTGGGAGACTTGCCTAAAGAAGGTCGCTTGTGAGGAATTAGGGCTGTAAATGTTAGCTAAGGTCATCGGTCGGCCTTGGATCTTCTCTTTTAGAAATAGGTATCTGCCTTCCTTATCTATAAGGGAATCTAAATGTTCCCATTGCACATTTTTGGAGAACAGAATGGAGACTCCTTTAGTTTTTGCTTGTGGATTCGTAGAATGATAGGCGGTTGGAAACAAGTGGTTTGTGAGTTTAGGAATCTTATCTGTGCGAAAATGTGACTCTTGTAAGAAGACGATATTTGCTTTTAGTTTGTGCATTTGGGCAAGAATTTGTCTACGTTTTTCCGGGATATTAAGCCCTTTCGCATTCAGGGATACAATCTTCAGCGTGGTATGTTTACTGATGGATCGGACGTGAGTCATGATGTGCGAATGAAGAGGTGTTTAAAGAGTATGGAAGAAGGTAGTTCCCCAATTAGTCGGGTTTGAGTGGTTAAGGAGAGGGCCGACTGCCCAGAGGGCAGGGCAGTGCTCCAAGTATTGGCACAGCGAAGACCGAGGGGGTCAGAGGGGAGTGTGAATGGGGGAGGTGTGGCGAGGGGGTGAAAGGGGAAAGAGAGAGAGAGAAAAAAAAAGAGGGGGAGGGTTGAAAGAAGGGGGAGTAAACGGGAATCAGTGGGACGAACCAAAGAAGTGGCCGGTAGGTCGGGAGTATACCGGGCGTAGGGAGAGGTGAGCCGATCTCTCCCTAGGCACGTTGGGTGAAACCGGTAGGGTTTAGCGGGAATATCCTGTATTCCCGTCGTATTGAATTTTATTATAAGCTGCATAAGTACCTGAATTTGATATACGCCTCTTTGATTCCCAAGGTTTTAGGGCTGTGTCCTTCCTGCTGTAAAGAGATATTAATGCTGGATACAATACTGGCAGAAGTGATCTTTTAAATGTCCTTACCGGACCCATATGCACTAGTTGCATTACTTTCTTTGAACTAGTCTGGCTCTGGCTGTGTATAGGGTGTTCTGTTTGGCTAACAGTAGCTGTCTCTCTTGAGAAAGTTTATACAGGTGATAAGGAAACAATGTCCCTTTGTGACTGGAACCCTGCTAAGTGATCCTATTGAACTACTATATCTTATATAGCAATGATCAATAGGGCTACAGTAAAATAACATCTCTGCACTTGTGGTTCTCACCTAGTGGCTACAGTGAAATAGCCTCTCCGCACTTGTTATGCCATCTATCTCCCTTGCTATGGGCATCGCCTGATCTATAGGTGGATCAGTTGAAGCTATTTTATGTCTGAAATATAAGGTTCATTTTTTACAAATCATTGAGTAATCGGTTCTGAAGAAGCTAATAAGTGAAAAGCGTCAACCATCCCTATGATATCTTCTGTAACTACTTTGTTGAACCTTATAATCATTTGATGATTTTACTGTATCTCTATGTATAAACCTTTTGTAAAATAAATGTATTAAAAAGTATTTTAGTGAAACAGTTCCTCTTTGGTACCATAATAATCCATCATGCTGGTTCCCTGTTTATGTAAATTCTGTAAAGGATGAGGTACCCCCATAGTCTAAAACAGGGGTATCCAAACTATGGCTCTTCAGCTGTTTAGGCACTACAACTCCCATCATGCCTAGTGAATGTCAGAGTTTTTAAATGCCTCATGGGATGTGTGATTCAACAGCTGGTGGGCCATAGTTTGGAGATCCCTGGTCTAAAACATTCACCTTTTCATATAAGGTTTAGACTGGAAGAGGGAAAGCAACACAAGGGGCCAATCAGTTGTGCTGATGCAGGTAGCATGGTAATAGGTGGCAAGAATACAGTGACAAAGAAATGAGCTCATCAATATGCTTCTTCCCTTTTTACTGTCCAAATCTCTAGGATGGAGACAAGACATGTAAGTGTTACTGAAATGCTGCAGAGAGAATTCTGGTCTCCTCTCCCCACGCAGGGTTTTGCTCTGTGGCAGACCTGTATAAATTCACTTTAAACACAGCTTTCACCAGATTGCAGTATTGGCTTCGGGGTGAGTGTGAATTAAATTATTTTTTTTCCTCATACTTCTTTATATATTGAATACCTCTTGCAACACGTACACATGACAACGAGTAAAATATAGAGAAAACATAACAATGGAAATAGAAAAAGACAAAAAAAGTATACACTACAAAATGACAAGACTTTGGCTGCAAATTGGCTTTTGACAAGCAAGATGTCTGTTTCCTTTCAAATTGAATAAGGTTTTAAACTTTATCAGTTTTTTGTTGCTGTCTGTGTCCTCATTAGGAAGATTTCTTCTCCCTTCCTATGCCACTGGAAGTCCTCAGACAGAAAAGGAAGCAAGTGTCAATCTACAAATACGTTATTCTGCACTTCCGGGTTGTGGGGGCAAGCGCATGCCACCGCTGGATCACTCCCTCTGGGATTATACACAGCAAGAGCCCATCAGCAGGTCCCGTGGACTCGATGTCCACCGGGACCCGCCAATCATTTAGTATTCAGGCAGAATGACAGTCTGCTTATGTAAACTATTGTAAACATTCTGTGAGTACAGAAGACATGGATCGTGTGTTCCTGTGAAGCAGGAACATCGATCCATGTCTTCATGCAGTGAAAGCACCTCCCCCACAGTTATAAAACACTCTCTTGGCTTACATTTAGCCATTTGATCAACCCCTGATGTTAACCCCTTCCCTGCCAGTGTAGTTAGCGCAGTGATAGTGCATTTTTTCTAGCACTGATCACTGTAGTAATGTCATTGGGCCCCAAAAAATTGTCAAAAGTGTCAGTTAGGTATCAGATTTGTCCTCCGCAAAATCATAATCCCACTATAAGTTGCTGATTATCGCCATTACTAGTAAAAAAATAAATAAAAATATCCCATAGTTTTTAGATGATGTAACTTTTGCTCAAACCAATCAATATACACTTATTTGGGATTTTTTTTACCAAAAATATGTAGCAGAATACATATTGGCCTAAATTTATGACGAAATTTGATTTTGTTACATTTTTTATTCGATATATTTTATAGCAAAAAGTAAAAAATATTGTTTTTTTTTTTTTACAAAATTGTCATCTTTTTTTGTTTAAAACATCAAAGCCGCATAGGTGATAAAATACCAAAGAAAGAAAGCTCTATTTGTTGGAAAAAAAGGACATCAATTTTATTTGGGTACAGTGTCGCAATTGCCAGTTAAAGCAATGCAGTGCCATATGGCAAGAAATGGCCTGGTATGGAAGAGGGGTAAACCTTTTGGAGGTCAAGTGATTAAATTTGAGAAATGCCCCTAAGGAAACCCATAGATGATACTGATTTTTCATTTAACCAAAAGGGTTGAATAAAGAAAAAGAAACTGACCTGATCTTGAAAGTGTGAATCCTCCCCACTGTGTCATTATAGTCTGACAGTACAGATATATTGATGATGTCCTGTAATGCCGCAAACAGACGATTGGAATTTCTGACAACAAATGTTTGATGTGAGCTTGTTGTCGGAAATTCCGACCGTGTGTAGGCTCCATCTGACATTTTTTGACGGAATTTGCGACAAATAAAATTTGAAAACTGGTTCTCAAATTTTCCGAAAACAAAATCCGTTGTCGTAAATTCCAAGCGTGTGTAGACAATTCCAATGCAAAAAAAAAATCCACGCATGCTCTGAATCAATTACGAAACAGAAGCGCTTGGTCTGGTAAAACTAGCATTTGTAATGGAGATAGCACATTCGTCACGCTGCAAAGTTTTTAATCTTTTAATGCGGCGCATTCTCTTCTTCTTTATAATGCTAGAATAATGAAGTAGTTTTGCTGCTGATATTCACACAGAGTTCTGACAAAATGATTTCTTTATTATTTCTCGTGATCTCATTAATAATCTTTTTTTTTTGTGATCTACTTTTTTGAATTTTTTTATCAAGATCTCCTGATTTTTTTTTTAAAGTGATCTCCATAATATTTTTTTTCGTTTTGTGTGTCAAGTTACCACAAGACCATTATTATCTTGTATTTTGTAACCTCAAAGAGATTGGTTGGTGTTAGTCCTTTGGTGTTTCCTGAGGCTGTAGTCTTAAAACAGCCTGCATTTTTGTCAGACCAGACTAAACCCATGCCATCACTCTCTTGTCTTCCTTCCACGCTTGCTTCTGGGCTGTGGCTCTGGTGTTGGAGTTGTGGCAGGTGGTGGAGAAGGTGGAGGAGGAGGAGGATGGTCCAACTCACACAGGTGGTTTTTGCTTGTGAGTTCTCCCCTCAACCCCTTATTTAGGGCCAGATAGATCACCTCCTCACAAAAGAGGCATTGGCCCACCTCCATTTTCTGCATTTTGCTGGCTACCATGCAGGCATAGACCTCTTGAATATTGGAGGTGGTTCTGAAGGCCACAGTAGCCTCCCAAATCAAAGAAAGCGCTGACTCCTGCATGTTCTTCCCCTTCCTGATACTTTTTGTTGGAAGGAGGAGGGGGGAACCTGGGATTCGATCAGGCTACTGGGCCCGGCCACCTCCTGGCTGCCACTTTCCCCTGCCACCTCCTGCCTGACACTTTCCACAGCCTCCTCCTGGCTGAGGCTTGCTTGTGTATGAAAATGGGACATTGTTTTAGTTTATTGTTCATCAATCAAACACAATTTTGAGAAATATGTTAAACAATGCTATACCTGACTCAAGTTGGGCTCCTCCAGATATTCTTCCTGGGTGGAAGGCCCAGGATGGACATCGGAAGCCTCAGCTAGGGTGGAAGGAAGTGTGGAAGAAAGGGTTGAGAGCGATGGCCTGATTTCACTCTGGTCTGACAGAAATCGCAGTCTGTCATAGTACCACAGCCTGGGTACATAAATGTCATCTGCTGCTACTCCTGATCTCATGGAATCCGGGACCTTCTTGCACTCCCTATTATATGTGCTCCTCAGGCCACCAATTTTGGCCTTCAAATAGTTGATGTTTGCCGTGGGATCTGCACTTTCAGCAATTGATCCAGCGTTGCTGCCTCTTTATTTTAGTATAAAAGGGGTGTTTTATCTGCCGCAGACAGGGCAGCTCTCTGTACATATCAATGAATTGGGGGAGGAAGTCGTGATCATTGAATCGATCCATTTTATCTGCAAGACACAATACAAGACAAACACTAATGTCAGGCTAAACTCTCATAATATTGTCCCAATATAGGCTTCAATCTATAAGCAGTATAGACCACTGATGCCCCAAGTTCAAATTGTACATTCGTTATCATGATCGGCACTTGCGCTACTCCGTCCTCCACTCACAGATTGTACGTGCAACATACGCTTTATATACACTGCATATGCATGAAACACCACCCGCTCCTGACCTTCTTTCTAGTATATTCCCTGTCCCTTCTCATTCAGAGCAGTGGGCATGGGGAAGAAAGAGCAGGTGCATGCAGAGGAGAGCAGCAACGAGGAGGACGATGAAAGCCTGGAGCTACAGGAGATCCAGGAGATTTAAGGCCTCAAATATGTCCTTTGTAGAGATGGTGGAGATGGTGAACATCTTGAAGAGAGCCGACTATTATGGGAAGCATGGACCTTACCCAAACCCAAATGTGAGAAAGACCAAGATAATGGCTAAAGTTGTGAAAACTCTGCAGAAGAATTTTGGATTACGTCAATCCAAGGATCAACTGAGGAAACGATGGTCAGATCTAAAATTGAGGGAGCAGGATCAGTACAGAAGAATCAAGAGACTGCTGCAAAAAAGTAAGTATTTTGTTGTGTGTTCCTATTATTATTATTACATTCATGCTGCTTCATGTGCTTTTATTTACTATTGTACAGTTTAAAATGGCAAGTTTCAGGTTCGTGGACACAGTAATCGTTTGTAGTAAACATCGTTCATTCACTCACTAATACATACATGTTTTTGGCAGATACGGTTTAACTACATTTGCTCATGCCTATTTGTATTAAAAGAAGTTTAGTACATTGTTGTCTAGATGGGTTTGTAACTAGAATGAAATGCAAACGGTATTCAGTGTAAGGAGAGGACACTCAGCAGCTGTTTACACATCTGGATGCAGGAGCACTAGTGTGGGATACCAGAACAAACTTTTTAGGGGATCCCACACAGGTGCTCCAGTGGATATTAGGTGTCTCTACATGTGTTAAACTTGCCCAAAACAGGTAATTATTCTAGCTTTAGAAAAATAAAAAATGTTTTCAGCTTGGAACTCTGCCAAAACAGACAATTGTACGTCACTTCCAAGCAATGTTTCATATTCCTATTTGTGCTAAGTATACCTTTTTTGAATTCACATAGGGAAGAAGAGACTCGGGACATCAGAGGACACCAGGGACCCCCAACATCATAAAGAAGGGGAAGTCACAACACCACAACCTCAGGATGGGGAGGAAGGAGAGGTTTATGAAATGGGCGAAATAGTGACCACAACAGGTGAGTGTCTGAGACCACAGCTTCAGGTAATAGATGTATGCATGCATATTTATAATACATGGTGTTTTATTTTATTTTAGGTGATGTGGATGTTGTGGAAGAAGAATCTAATTTCACAAGTGCACACTTCCTCATCAGGGAGATCAGGGTGTGCAATTGTGATTTACAGAAGAACAAGGAAGACATCAATGATGTGGAAAAAGACTCAAAAACATCATTGATGTTTTAGGCAGAATCTAAAGTTCTAAAAAATTATTCAAGTTGGTTTGTATTTTTCTAATTTTCACAAATTTTTTTAATTTTTTATGAAAGCCAAATTTTTAAGATGCACATAGTGTGTCAACATGTGCTATCTGCCATCACGGGATATCAAGGTACACGTTTTGGGGGTCCAACCCCTTCCTCGCAACTAAAGTAATGAGAGGAAGAGGTTTGCACCCCCAAAACACATCCATTGATCTCCCATGATGCATAATAGCACATGTTGACATTAGACGTGGGATCAGGAGGGAAATCCACATTTTGACTCCCAATTTGTGTGCATGTTCAAAATTTGGCTTTAACAGGGTGACATCACCCCATCTGATGAAGGCAATATAAACACAGTTTGGACATACTAATATATGATATTGCCTTCACTTTGTCAAAGTTGAACTTTGTAAGTTCCTGTGTTGTATATGTTTATGGTTTTAAACGTGCCTGATTAACCCAAAAAGGCTATTTGTGCTGTCAAACCTAAAAATGTTATATAACAAATATGTTGGTTTGTTCAAAAAAACTTTTTTAACACACATGTGAATGTGCTTTGAGTAAAATGTTTTCTACTCAACAAAGTGTGGCTTCTTCTTTCAATGCTCAATACCAGTTTTTGGAGTAATTTGGTGTTTACAGTGTCAATGGGGGTTATTTACTAAAGGCAACTCCACTTTGCACTTTCAGTGCTGTTTCAGTGCATTTTCAAGTGCACTAGTAGTGCAAAGTGGATTTGCCTTTAGTAAATAACCCCTACGATGCCCTAAAATTTGACCCAATCAGGCCAGTTTGGGGACTCAAAACAATTAATTCATGGTGCTGAAAAGGATGTTTTTTTTATCATTAATGCATTACATACAGTAATCACTTAACAACTGAATGATGGCTACAGGGAGGTTGCTTAACCCAGGGAAGGAGTATAGCGACGTCCTCCCAGAATCCCGCTCTCGTGCGCTCCCTGGGGCACACACTTGAGAACGACCGTGACCGCCAGGTCCCCTGGACACATAGTGGCCGTTTACCACGTGATCGCTACGTCAAATGATGGAGTAATCACATGTAAACAAACCAGGGTGATTTCCGGTTCCTCCCTCCCCTCTCCATCCAGTGTGAGTGGAGAGGGGAGAGATCGGTGGCAGCAGCGCTGTGGGTTGCATGTGTAGTGCTCACAGCGCTGCTCAGTGACAGATCCATCCATGCTCACCCATCCATACCCCTCCATACTCTGCATACTCATCCATACTCTGCATACCTATCCATACTCTGCATACTCATTCATACTCTGCATACTCTGCATACTCATCCATACTCTACATACCCATATATACTCTGCATACTCATTCATACTCTGCATACTCTGCATACTCATCCATACTCTGCATACTCTGCATACTCATCCATACTCTGCATACTCTGCATACTCATCCATACTCTACATACCCATACATACTCTGCATACTCATTCATACTCTGCATACTCATCCATACTCTGCATACCCATCCATACTCTGCATACTCATCCATACTCTGCATACTCTGCATACTCATCCATACTCTGCATACTCATCCATACTCTGCATACCCAACCATACTCTGCATACTCATCCATACTCTGCATACTCTGCATACTCATCCATATTCTGCATACTCTGCATACCCATCCATACCCATCAATACACTACATACTCTGCATATCCATCCATACTCTACATACTCATCCATCAATACTCTGCATACCCATCCATCCATCCATGCTCACCCATCCATACTCTGCATACCTATCCATCCATCCATGCTCACCCATCCATACTCTGCATACCCATCCATCCATCCATGCTTACCCATCCATACTCGTCCATCCATCCATGCTCACCCTTCCATACTCATCCATCCACCCATGCTCACCCATCCATATTCAGCATACTCAGCCATCTATGCTCAGCATACCCATCCATACTCAGCATACTCATCCATCCATCCTCATCCATACTCAGCATACACAGCCATCCATCCATGCTCAGCCATCCATCCATCCTCAGCAATAATCATCCATCCATGCTCAGCCATCCCATCCACCCCATCTATAATTAGCCATATCCATCAATACTCAGCAATACTCAGCCGTACCCAGCCATACCCAGCCATACTCAGCCGTACCCAGCCATACTCAGCCATACCCAGCCATACTCAGTTGTACTCAGTCATACCCAGCCATACTCAGCCGTACCCAGCCATCCCATGTATGCCCATCCATACTCAGCCATACCCAGCCATACTCAGCCGTACCCAGCCATACCCAGCCATACTCAGTTGTACTCAGTCATACCCAGCCATCCCATGTATACCCATCCATATTCAGCCGTACCCATCCATACTCAGCCGTACACACCCATACTCTGCATACCCATCCAAACTCTGCATATCCATTCATACTCTGCATACTCATCCATCTATACTCTGCATACCCATGCATCCATCCATGCTCACCCATCCATACTCTGCATACCCATCCATGCTCACCCATCCATACTCTGCATACTCATCCATCCACCCATGCTTACCCATCCATACTCATCCATCCATCCATGCTCATCCATTCATACTCATCCATCGACCCATGCTCACCCATCCATACTCAGCATACTCAGCCATCCATGCTTAGCATACCCATCCATACTCAGCATACTCAGCATACTCATCCATCCACCCATGCTCAGCCATCCATACATCCTCAGCAATACTCATCCATCCATCCATCCATGCTCAGCCATCCCATTCACCACCCATCCATAATTAGCCATATCCATCAATACTCAGCAATACTCAGCCGCACCCAGCCATACCCAGCCATACTCAGCTGTATCCATCCATACTCAGCCGTACACACCCATACTCAGCCATACCCAGCCATACTCTGCATACCCATCCATACTCTGCATACTCATCCATACTCTGCATACTCTGCATACCCATCCATACTCTGCATACCCATCCATATTCTGCATACTCTGCATACCCATCCATACCCATCCATACTCTGCATACTCTGCATACCCATCCAAACTCTGCATATCCATTCATACTCTGCATACTCATCCATCTATACTCTGCATACCCATCCATCCATGCTCACCCATCCGTACTCTGCATACCCATCCATGCTCACCCATCCATGCGCTGCATACTCATCCATGCACCCATGCTTACCCATCCATACTCATCCATCCATCCATGCTCACCCATCCATACTCATCCACTCATGCTCACCCATCCATACTCAGCATACTCAGCCATCCATGCTTAGCATACCCATCCATACTCGGCATACTCATCCATCCATCTCCATCCATACTCAGCATACTCATCCATCCATCCATGCTCAGCCATCCATACATCCTCAGCAATACTCATCCATCCATGCTCAGCCATCCCATTCACCACCTATCCATAATTAGCTATATCCATCAATACTCAGCAATACTCAGCCCCGCCCAGCCATACCCAGCCATATTCAGCCGTACCCAGCCATACTCAGCCATACTCAGTCATACTCAGTCATACCAAGCCATACTCAGCCGTACCCAGCCATCCCATCTATACCCATCCATACTCAGCCGTACCCATCCATATTCAGCCATACCCAGCCATACTCAGCCGTACCCAGCCATACTCATTCATGCTCAGCCATCCCCATTCATGCTCAAGCATGCCACATCCATGCCACTACAGTGCCTCACAAAAGTGTAATAGGTAGTCACATTGGATTTGAAACTTATGTCCCTAGAACACCTGACGGTTCTCCTCTGTATGTGGCCATGCTGTGGAAAAGTCTCACACATGTGGTATCACCATACTCAAAATGTATTTTGGGGTGTAATTTTTGGTATGTGCATGCTATGTGTTAGAAATATTGTGTAAATGGATGTTGTATAAAAAAAATGTGTTTACATTTTCTTTACACATTTTCAAAAAATTTTTAGAAAAAAATGACATGTTCAAAAGACTCGATATGCCTCATAGATTATATGTTGGTTGTTTTCTTTCCAAAATGGGGGCATTTTTTGGGCTTTTCCATTGTCCTGGTGCTCCAGGGCCTTCAAAAGTGTAAGCGGTAGTCAAGAAATTATATGTGTAATTTATGCTCCAAGAACGCCTGATGGTGCTCCCTGCATGTTGGGCCTCTGTATGTGGCCACGCTGTGTAAAAGTCTCACATATGTGGTATCGCCATACTCAGGAGGAGTAGCAGAATGTGTTTTAAATACCTTGCAATGTCTAATTTCCAAAAGGGTGTCATTTGGGGGGTATTCGTACTTTCCTGGCTTGTTAGGGTCTCAAGAAATGAGATCAAGAAATGAGAAGAAATGGCAATCAGTACTTCAGGTGTGACCAATTTTCAGAGATTGGCACAGTGGCGGAATTATCAGGGTCACAACAGTCACAAGTGCGACTGGGCCCTGTAATTCTTTGCCACTTCAGGGGGCCCACCGGCAGCCCGCCCGCCTCCCGAGGGGCCCACCTGACTGTCCGCCCCGGGGGGGTGTGGTGTTATTCACTGTCGGGTTCATGCCGTGGGGGGGGCTTCCTTCACCAGCGTGAGAGAAGTGCTCTCTGGGCTCCGCCCCCGCCTATCCAGAGCGACTGTAAGGGAGGCGGGGCGGACACAAAAAACTTCAGCCAATTCAGTGAAGGCGGGGGAGGAGCTCCCTGAAGCAAGGCATTCCTGGAGGAGGCACGCTTCGTGGAGGAACTTTGCGTCACTCTGCAGGATTCTGAGGAGGGGGAAATCGATCATAGATTGATTGGCGGTAAGTCACCACCCCCCCTCCAGATTGTGCCAGCCCGCCACCCCCCTCCAGTGCCACAACCTGTCCTCCAGTGCCACCAGCCCACCATCCCCCCTCCAGTGCCACCACCACCCCTCCAGACTGTGCCACCCCCCTCCAGTGCCACCACCTGCCCTCCAGTGCCACCAGCCCACCACCCCCCCTCCAGTGCCACCACCACCACCACCCCTCCAGACTGTGTCACCACCTCCCCTTCAGTGCCACCACCACCCCTCCTCTAGAACTGTTCCACCCCATCCCCCTCCAGACTGTTCCACCCCATCCCCCTCCAGTGCCACCAGCCCACCACCCCCTCTCCAGTGCCACCACCCCCTCCAGTGCCACCACCACCCCTCCAGACTGTTCCACCCGCCCTCCAGTGCCACCACTTCCCCTCCAGTGCCACCACCACCCCTCCAGACTGTTCTACCACTTCCCTTCCAGACTGCCACCACCGCCCCTCCAGACTGTGCCACCACCTCCCTCTAGTGCCACCCTTCCCTCCAATGCCACCACCACCCCTCCAGTGCCACCATAGTGCCACCACCACCCCTCGAGTGCCACTAGCCCACCACCCCCCCCTCCAGTGCCACCACCACCCCTCCAGTGCCACCACCACCCCTCCAGACTGTGCCACCACCCCCCTCCAGACTGTGCCACCACCTGCCTCCAGACTGTGCCAGCACCCCCCTCCAGACTGTGCCACCACCCCCCTTCAGACTGTTCCACCACCGCCCCTCCAGACTGTGCCACCACCTCCCACCAGTGCCACCACCACCCCTCTAGTGCCACCACCCCCCCTCCAGTGCCACCAGCCCACCACCCCCTCTCCAGTGCCACCACCCCCTCCAGTGCCACCACCACCCCTCCAGACTGTGCCACCCGCCCTCCAGTGCCACCACCTCCCCTCCAGTGCCACCACCACCCCTCCAGACTGTTCCACCACCCCCCTCCAGACTGTTCCACCACTTCCCCTCCAGACTGCTACCACCACCCCTCCAGACTGTGCCACCACCTCCCTCCAGTGCCACCCCTCCCTACAATGCCACCACCACCCCTCCAGTGCCACCATAGTGCCACCAGCCCACCCCCCTCCAGACTGCCACCACCCCCCCTCCTGTGCCACCACCACCCCTCCAGACTGTGCCATCACCCCTCCAGTGCCCCCACCACCCCCCCTCCAGTGCCTCCACCATCCCCCTCCAGTGCCGCTACCACCACCCCCCTCCAGTGCCGCTACCACCACCTCCCTCCAGTGCCTTCGAGTGCCACTAGCCCACCACCCCCCCTCCGATGCCACCACCACCCCTCCAGTGCCACCACCACCCCTCCAGACTGTGCCACCACCCGCCCTCCAGTGCCACCAGCCCTCCACCCCCCTCCAGTGCCACCACCCCCCCTTCAGACTGTGCCACCACCACCCCCCCTCCAGACTGTGCCACCACCACCCCCCCTCCAGACTGTGCCACCACCACCACCCCTCCAGACTGTGCCACCACCCCTCCAGACTGTGCCACCACCACCACCCCTCCAGACTGTTCCACCACCACCCCCCCTCCAGACTGCCACCACCGCCCTCCAGTGCCACCCCTCCCTCCAATGCCACCATCCCCCCTCCAGTGCCACCATCCCCCCTCCAGTGCCACCACCCCCCCTCCAGTACCACCAGCCCACCACCCCCCCTCCAGACTGCCACCACCACCCCTCCAGACTGTGCCACCACCCCCCCCCGGACTGTGCCACCACCCCTCCAGTGCCACCACCACCCCCCCCTCTAGTGCCTCCATCACCCCTCCAGACTGTGCCACCAGCCCCCTCTAGTGCCACCACCACCCCCCTCTAGTGCCACCACCACCTCCCCTCCAGTGCCGCTACCACCACCCCCCCTCCAGACTGTGTCACCACCCCCCCTCCAGACTGTGCCACCACCACCCCTCGAGTGCCACAAGCCCACCAGCCCACCACCCCCCCCTCCAGTACCACCACTGCATTGGGGACACAGGCTGAACTGAGGACACAGCTTGAATTGGTGACACAGGCTGCACTGGGGAAACAGGCTGAATTGGGGACACAGCTTGAATTGGTGACACCGGCTGCACTGGGGACACAGCTTGCATTGGTGAGATCGACTGCATTGGTAAAACCGGCTGCACTGGGGACACAGGCCTCACTGGGGTCACAGGGTGCATTGGGGACACAGGCTGCACTGGGGACACAGGCTGCACTGGGGACACAGGCTGCACTGGGGACACAGGCTGCACTGGGGACGCCGCTTTCATTGGTGAGACCGGCTGCATTGGTGAGACTGGCTGCACTGGGGTTACAGCTTGCATTGATGACACCGGCCGCACTGGGGACACCGGCCGCACTGAGGACACAGCTTGAATTGCTGACACAGGCTGCACTGGGGAAACAGGCTGCATTGGGGACACAGCTTGAATTGGTGACACCGGCCGCACTGGGGACACCGGCCGCACTGGGGACACCGGCCGCACTGGGGACACAGCTTGCATTGGTGAGACCGGCTGCATTGGTAAGACCGGCTGCACTGGGGACACAGGCCTCACTGGGGTCTCAGCTTGCACTGGGGACACCGGCCGCACTGGGGACACCGGCTACACTGGGGACACAGCTTGAATTGGTGATACCGACTGCACTGAGGACACAGCTTGCATTGGTGCCTCCGGCTGCTTTGGTGACATAGGCTGCACTGGGGACACAGGCTGCACTGAGCACACAGCTTGCATTGGTGACACCGGCTGCATTGGTGACACCGGCTGCATTGGTTACGTTGAAATAAGTTGAAATCAGAAACAGAAATGTTTTACTTTGTTGTACAGTGGAAAAAATAAAGTATCAAAATCATGCTTTTTTTTTGGGGGGGGGGGCCCTTCCTGATTTCTTGCACCGGGCCCCTGAGGTTTCTAGTTACGCCACTGGATTGGCACCATAAATTGTGGACTCTATAACTTTCACAAAGACCAAATAATATACACCAATGTGGGTTATTTTTACCAAACATATGTAGTGGTATAAATGTTGGCCAAAATATATAAAGAAAAATTACTAATGCAAAATGTTATAACAGAAACGAAGAAAAATGCACTTTTTTACAGAATTGTCTGTCTTTTATAGCGCAAAAAATAAAAAAACCCAGTGATGATTAAATACCCCCAAAAGAAAGCTCTATTTGTGTGAAAAAAGGACAAAAATTTAATATAGGTACAGTGTTGCATGACTGAGTAATTGTCATTCAAAATGTGAGAGTACCGAAAGCTGAAAATTGGTCTGATTAGGAAGGGGGTTTAAGTGCCCAGTGGTCAAGTGGTTAACAACAAAAACAAGGTGTGTGTGTATGTAGCAGACCCACAACATAATAATTAGCTGAAGAAGAGATTGTCACCTCATGTGTCAACTAAATTACGTTTGCACTATTTAAGAAAATGGCCAAAAAGAAAACCCCATTGGAGAACCTAGGATACAGCTAAAAGAAACACAAGCAGTAAATCAAATGAAATATCATTTCATTTTATCAAAAACAATTTTTTTTAAAATTTTTATCAAACATTTGCCGGCATAGCAATGGCCCCCCTACTCGCAAAGTATTCCATATATTTTTGACGGACCTTGCGGGCGCTTTCGGGGGCAAGCCAGCTTCAAGTGCTGTCAGGGTTGTTGTTTTTTCTGGAAATCCGGTCACATAGTTTGTAGCATTTCTCCTGAGAAAATTGTGTAGAATGCAGCATGCAAGTATTATATGTTTTTTTTATATTCTACCATGTTGATTGGTGTCAGGAATAGGCGGACCCGGTTGGCCATTATTCTGAAAGCATTCTCCAATCTCCACCACTCTTCTGGCTCTGCCGGCTGTTAAAAAACCTCCTCATCGGGAATGGCTGCATCAGGTGATCACCCAGCCCAAATGCTTCATCATCGACAGAGACGAACGGTAGACCAGCTACGTTGTCATCTGGAGGTTGCAAGCCCAAGCCACCACTCTGGAGCCATCCGTAGACCTCAGTCTGGGTGATGACTCCACCATCTGACATCCGGCCATTTGTCCCCACGTCCACATAGAGAAACTCATATGTCGCCGACACCACTGCCAACATCACAATACTATTAAATCCCTTATAGTTGTAATAGTATGACCCCTAGTTGGGGGGGATGCAAGATGTGGATGTGAACCTGAGAAGAATGAGCTGAAAATTAGAAATGAGCGGACAAGAACGCATTGGGAATCAAATACATACTAGAAATGGCACGCACTGAAAACCAGATGCGAACTGAGTACACGCACTGAAAAAAAAGATACAAACCCACAAGCACAAACTGAAGAGCAGTAAGCATGAGGCTGAAAAGCGCGAATCGTCTCTCATCAAACGTCTACTAACACGAGATTAGCAGAAGGAGCCCAAAGAGTGGCACACTGCCTATTGAACTTCCTTTTTCTAGTCCCGTCATACGTGTTGTATGTCAGCACATTCTTGCCGAATTTCTGAAAACATTTGTATGACCGTGTGTATGCAAGACAAGTTTCAGCCAACATCTGTCGGAAATAATCCAAGGTTTGGTTGTCGGAAATTCCGATCATCTGTACGTGGCATTAGTGTGGGATGGAAGTGTCGAGACCCTCCATCGTTGCTTACAAGCAATGAACTCTAATGAATTAAATTTGTCTTTTACAAATGAATTTCAGTCCAAATTCTATACCTTTTTTGAATATTACAATCTCAAAGGGCCTAGACAAGGTACTCTTGAGTAGACTTTTGTAGAAACCTGTGGTAGAAAATACTATTTTAAATTTTTCCAGTTTTCACCGCAGACCCTTAGTAAACGTAATCCCCTATAGTCAATATCTACTGATCTGTAGACACTGCTCTAGTGATAGTTCATTCAAAACAGAAGTGGATGCTATACGTGATAGACTCTTAGCCAGAGGATATTCAAAAACTTGTCTCAAAAAAGCTGTCAAACATGCTACTACCCCTACCAGACAGAATTTGCTATATGCCCAAAAAAAACCTAAAGCTAATACCACCACTCGTATCATAAATTGTTACTGTGGCCAACATTCACAGATCAGAGGAATTATGGACAAATATTGGCACCTTTTAAGCATGAACCCTAAAACTGACCTCCTTGTGTCAGACAAACCGGCCATTACGTATAGAAGGGCAAAATCACTGATGGACCAGCTGGATCATAGTGAATTCAAAGGGAAGCAAAAAATAATTCATGCAAATATTCTGTCACTTTCTGCTGCGGTGGTTGCAACTATTGCCAATTTATGCAGACGGAAAGTGGGTCCGCTTACCTAATGGCACAATTTTTAAGCATCGCCACTATGCTAATTGTGAAACATCAGGTGTTGTGTACCTTCTGACCTGTGAATGTGGGTGTTTTTACGTGGGGAAAAATGATTCAGGAATTCTGGAAAACAAGCGTATAGACACATTTTGAGCATGAAATCTTGCAATGCCTATTTGCCGTCGGGGCGGCATGTTATGACTGTACATAATGGCATTTTTCCTTGTATTCAGATTCTTATTCTAGGTAGATTACACCCCCCTTCCAGATGAGGTGACTGGAATAAGAGAATGGGCCAATGTGAATTATGTTGCATCTATCATTTGGGTGCTACATCTTCCTCGGGTATGAATGAAGCTACCAACTTTAAACTTTTCCTAGAGGGCTTCCCCTCAGGTGATTGGGAGAAATGAGTAAAACAATTGTGATTCAATCCCCTGATTGCAACTATATACACTTCATATATTTCTGCTCTGTTTTGTCACCTTCTTCTTTGTCAGTCCACTTTTACTTTTATGGTGTTTCTTGTTTTTATCTCCCTATATTTTTTTTGCTCTAGCCAGGTTATATCATCTAAAATCATAATTAGTGTTTGTGAACCATAAGGGTTCCTATTGGCTGATTATGTCCTTGTTATCTGCTAGGATGATTCTAGCCTTAATAATATATATATATTTTTTTTCTATGTACATACTTCTGTTAGAATAGTGTTTATTAATTATGTCCTTTCACATTCCAGCCCTCTCCATCCGGCGGTGCCTGGTTGAAATTCCGTTTTCACCCACTGATTCTCCTTGATGCCCACCCGGTGCACATGGGCCACCCATGCGGCTGCAGAGAGTGACATTCTTTTCCATCTTGGGCACTGTGATCTCATGCCACCATTCAGGGACTGCCTATTTGGCCATGGCAATATATGAGGAGCTGTTTGTCTCTTGCATTTGCCATGCATCCTCCTGACCCTCAGGGTGTGCGTTCACACTGCTTTTAATGGTGTATACCTCAGCAGCAGACTGTTTGGTTAGTATCCTTATGACTGTTCTTTATATAATGTCTGTTTTACTAAGTATCTCAGCTTGCCTGCTTGTTGACTGGGATTTAAGATGAGTTTACTTCCTCTCCCCTGTCTACTCCTTTTGGTTTAGCATCAATGATTTATCTGTCTGGAAGAATGCTGCCTTTTGGCGATGATCTGCAAATATATTTTTCAAATAGTTTCTTTTTCTTTGGAAATTAGTATTATGTATAGGACTCCTTTTCCTAGTGTACCCTGAAGCTATTTTTATATGTTGTTTGGTTCTCATGAATACGTGTGTGTATATTTATATATATATATAAAAATAAAAAAAGTATATATATATATATATATATATATATATATATATATATATATATATATATATATATATATATATATATATATTCACACTTATTCCCTGTCTGCTGTAGCTACAGTTTGAATACATTATTTACTCCCTCTGATTCTATATACAATCCATTGGGGGCTGGTGAAGTTTTAGGATGGGAGGATGCCAGACCCCGTCCTTTCCTTTTGACCCCTCCCACTTGGTTAAATGGGTGTGGTTTCGAGTAGGCATGGCTTAATGATGTGGCCCTAAGGGGGTGGGGTTAGATTCTGAGATGAACGAGGGCTAGAGGGAGGGAGAGAGGAAGGGAAAGCAGGCCCAGATCCTACACAACAATAGAAATATGTGTATTCTAGAAAGTTTAACAATCAGCAGATGAAGATTCTCCAAACACCTGGTGTTAGCACATCAATCATACTGGCACCATGGTTGTTATGGTGTCAGGATAATTGAAGCTCATTATTTATATTATTATATTGTAATATAAAATTAAATCATTCAACTCACCATAATGCAGAATCAGTGGGAGCCCTGAGTGTGTTACCTGCCACATCGACTGCCACCAGATGCCATCAGATGTCCCCAGTTGAGTCCGTCCTTACATCAGGTGCCCATAGCAGCGTCCGTTCTTACATCAGGTGTCCCCAGCAGAGTCCGTCCTTACATTAGGTGACTTCAGCGGAATCCGTCCTTACATCAGATGCCTCCAGCAGAATCCATCCTTACTTTAGGTGCCCCCAGCGGAATCCCTCCTTATATCAGGTGCCAAAAGCAGAGTCCCTCCTTACATCAGGTGCCCAAAGCAGAGTCCCTCCTTACATCAGGTGCCCCCAACAGAGTCCCTCCTTACATTGGGTGCCCCCAGCAGAGTCTCTCCTTACATCAGTGTCCCCAGTGGAGTACCTCCTTGCATCTGTGTCCCCCTCAGTGGAGTTCCTCCTTACATCTGTGTCATCAGCAGAGTTCCTCCTTATATCAGTGTCCCCAGTGGAATCCCTCCTTACATCTGTGTCCCCATCAGCGGAGTTCCTCCTTGCATCTGTGTCCCCAGCGGAGTCCCTCCTTACATCAGTGTCCCCATCAGCAGAGTTTCTCCTTACATCAGTGTCTCCAGCGGAGCCCCTCTTTACATCGGTGTCCCCAGCAGAACCCCTCCTTACATCTGTGTCCCCATCAGTCCTCCTTACATGTGTGTCCCCATCAGTCCTCCTTGCATGTGCATCCCCATCAGTCCTCCTTACATCTGTGTCCCCATCAGTTCTCCTTACATGTGTGTCCCCATCAGTCCTCCTTACATGTGTGTCCCCATCAGTCCTCCTTGCATGTGTGTCCCCATCAGTCCTCCTTACATATGTGTCCCCATCAGTCCTCCTTACTAGGGATGAGCTTCGTGTTCGAGTCGAACATACGTTCGACTCGAACATCGGCTGTTCGCCCGTTCAGCGAATACTGAACGTTATGGGCCATTCACGCCAAATTCGTGTGGCGCTCACGGCCCACAATGCACTGCACCATCGCAGTGCATTGCTGGCTCATGATTGGCCAAGCATGCACTGTGACCCCGCATGCTTGGCCAATCACAGAGCCGGCAGCGAGGAGAGCCATGATTGGCCACAGGCAGGATGCCTGTGGCCAATCATAGCTCAGTCTGTGTAGTACACGCCCCACACTATATAAGGCCGCCAGTGCGGCGGCCTTGTGTAGTGTGTTGGCGTCTGTAGGAGTTAGTGGGTGTTCTCTGTGTACCTTCAACACAGTATAAACTGTTCATTATCAGCCGATTTTGCGTTCTTGCTCTTCTGTAATTGAGCTGTTAGCAAACTGCAGGAGTTTGTGCCTGTTGTTCGCGTGCCCTGACCGCAGTATACACCATTATATCCACCTATATAGCTAGCTATATTGCTCTTTTGTAATAGAGCTTGCAGTCAGTTGAAGGAGATTGTGCGTGTTGTCTGCGTGCCCTGACCGCAGTATACACCGTTATATCCACCTATATAGCTAGCTATATTGCTCTTTTGTAATAGAGCTTGCCGTCAGTTGTAGAAGATTGTGCGTGTTGTCTGCGTGCCCCGACCGCAGTATACACCGGTATATCAACCTATATAGCTAGCTATATTGCTCTTTTGTAATAGAGCTTGCAGTCAGTTGTAGGAGATTGTGCGCATTGTCTGCGTGCCCTGGCCGCAGTATACACCGTTATATCCACCTATATAGTTTGCTATATTGCTCTTTTGTAATAGAGCTTGCAGTCAGTTGTAGGAGATTGTGCGTGTTGTCTGCGTGCCCTGACCGCACTATACACCATTATATCCACCTATATTGCTAGCTATATTGCTCTTTTGTAATAGAGCTTGCAGTCAATTGTAGAAGATTGTGCGTGTTGTCTGCGTGCCCTGACCGCACTATACACCATTATATCCACCTATATAGCTCTTCTCTAATTGAGCCATCTGCAGGAGTTAGTGGGTGTTGTGTGCCTCCAGCACAATATACACTACCCAATTGCTGGTTTTCCCATCTCCTTTAAGGCCATTACCATGTCTGGAAGGCCAACAAGGCGAGGCAGACAGGCGCAAGCCGATAAAAGAGGGCAAGCAGGCTCTGTGTCTAGAGACAACAGTGCTGGTCGTGCATCGTCATCATCAGCACGTGGCCATGGGACACGCTTGTCCTTCTTTTCGGCAGCTGGACATGTTGAGCCGCATCATGCCGAAGACTTGGTGGAGTGGATGACCAAGCCCTCTTCATCCTCCTCATCCTCTCTCACCCAGGCTCAGGGTACTAGCAAAGCAGCTGCCAGCGCATCATCTTCCCACCTCTCAATGTCATCATCAGTGACTCCTTCCCTAGACCCACCACATCCTCCTGAGGAGTCTCCTGAACTCTTTGAGCACAGTGTTGGATACATGCTCCAGGAGTATGCCCAGTGTTTTGTAGGCTCTGATGATTTATTTTTTATTTTTTATTTTTTTTTTCTTTCTTTCTTAGCCACGTCAGCGAATCATCAAGGAGACTAGAATCAACTTTACGTTCATCGCTGTCTCGTATTTATTTTACATCATTGTAGCTATCGTTTATTTAATCCCACTTTTTTTTTTATATATATAAATGGATTTCGGAGATAACTTTATTTCTTCGCTGTAAAAAGTAAAACTTATTTCATCGCCCATCCTCTTATACTTTATTTACCCTCTACCTAAGCCCCCCCCCCCCCAACCCCGGCATGTCAGTGGTGTTCCTCTTCTAGTTATCTTCCTCTACTACCTATCTTTTAGGTCTCAGCTGTGCTGCATAGCTCCAATTCTGTTTAAACTCTTTCCATCCTTTCCATTTTTTTTCAAATGCTACTCTTTCATCTTCATCATTCATACATAGACTTTCGTGATTGATTATTCCCTCTACTGCGTCTACCCATTCCCATATCATTGGGCATTCAACCTCATGCCACTTCCTGGGAATCAATTTTTTCGCGGCGTTTAAGAGATGTGGAATAATTGTATCTTGGTATTGTTTAATTCCCCCCTCGATCCCGTGAAAAAGCACTATCCAGGGGTCCGGTTTTATAGTTGTTTGAGTTATTTCCTTTATCCTTTGAAGGATCTCTTCCCAATATATCTTAATTTTTGCACAATCCCACCATAGGTGTGTCATTGTTCCTGTAACTTTACACCCTCGCCAACACTCAACCGTTGTACCTTGTTGGTATTTACCCATTTTATCTGGAGTGTTATACCATCGCGAGATGAGTTTGTAATTCATCTCGGCTGTCCTATTATCTATTGCCGAACTATGTGTTATTTTCAGTATTTTATTTATCGTCTCTTGACCTTTTCGTGACCCTAATTCCTGCTCCCATTTTTTTATATATGGTGGTATCTCCTTCTGGTTGGCCAATATCAGCAGTTTATATATCCTTGATATTGTACCTTTAGGTCGGTCTGCTTTGCAAAGTTGCTCTAGCCCTGTGAATTCATTTTTGACTCTAGGTGGCCGAGGCAGTCTTTGTATAAAGTGGGCCAGTTGGAGATATCGCCATCTATCGTTCACCATAAATCCAGTGCGTACTAATTCTTCAAGTGAAATAAGTTTGCCATTCTTAATTATATCGTTTAATTGTGACCCTTCTTTTTTAATCCAGTTCCCCGCTATCTCCTTTTTACCTGGGGGGAAGTATTCATTGTTTTTTAAAACTATCATCAGTGAGTTATAGTGTCCATTTACTCTTTTATATACCCCATCCCAAATCATAAGTGCCTTCCGTGTCAGCTCATTCGTGTTTATATCCAGTGCCCTATATTTCGGGGGATTCCATATTATCTCCCTAAGTTGTACCTTACTATATATACATTCAAGATTCACCCACCTTTTTTCATTCCTTTTTCCCCTACTCCATTCGACTATTCTAGACAATAAGACTGCTTGGTAATAATAGAACAGGTCAGGAACTGCCAGTCCCCCTTTCCTTTTCTCCTGTTTTAATACCCTATGGGAGATCCTGGGTTTTTTATTGTTCCAAATATATTTACTCATTAATGAATTTAATTTTAAAAAGTAGCTAGAGGGTATATTAATCGGTAGCATCTGGAATTTATATAATATTTTGGGAAGGATGGACATTTTGAATACATTTATTTGGCCCAGCCAAGATATAGATCCGTTAGCTACCTTCCTAAGTTCCGCTTTGATTTCGTTTAATAATGGGATATAGTTTAAGTGAAACATCTTATCCAACGTACGTGCTAGTTTTATTCCCAAATATTTCAGTTCTTTTGCCCATTTAAAATTACATTTTCCCTGGATTAGTTGTTCTTCCTGTTTGCTAACGTTTATATTAGGGATTTCTGATTTTATTTGGTTAATCTTAAAATTCGATATTTTCCCATAATCTTCAAGGGCCTCTATTACTTTTAATAATGAACTTTTGGGATTGCTAATATAGAATAGCACATCATCTGCATATGCAGCGAGCTTGTGCTCTTCCTGACCCGCCATAATTCCCTTTATTTCTGGGTTGTTTCTAATCGTCGAAAGTAAGGGTTCCAATGAGAGCACGAAGAGGAGGGGCGAGAGTGGACAGCCCTGTCTAGTCCCATTTTCCATCTCAAAGGGAGGGGAGGGTAACCCGTTAATGTTTACAGTCGCCGTGGGATGTTGATACAATGTTTTGATCCACCTGGCCATCCTGGGGCCAATACCCATTTTTTCTATTGTCTGGAACATAAATCCCCAGTCAACCCTATCAAAGGCTTTTTGGGCATCTGTTGATAGTAGTAAGGCCGGGGGTTCCGTCTCCTCCCTTTGAGATAGCAATAATAGGGTTCTAACCCCATTGTCTTTTCCCTCTCGACCTGGCACAAACCCAACCTGGTCCGGATGTACCAGGAGGTTCATTACTGTCTTCATCCTATTGGCCAGTACCTTTGCAAATAATTTGGTATCTACATTTAAAAGTGAAATTGGTCTAAAACTGGCACATTTGGTTTCATCTTTCCCTTCTTTTAATATGACAGTAATGGAGGCAGACAATGCCTCTTTACTTATATCATATCTTTCCCCAATTCCATTCATGTACCTGCAGAGTTCCGGTACCAGGATTTCCTTGAACCTTTTATAATAGTAGATTGTTAATCCGTCCGGTCCTGGGCTCTTCCCCAGAGCTGAATCTGCCAATACCTTGTTTATTTCTGCTACTGTTATGGGGCTATCTAAGTTTTCTTGATCTATTACCCCTATCTGAGAAAGTCTCGCGTTGTTAAGGTATCTATCAATTTTCTTTATGTCCCCCCCTTTTTCCAGCTTCTTATTTTTTATGGCATATAATCTCTCGTAGTATGTTTTAAATGTTTCTGCAACCTCCTTTGACGTATACACCAAGTCCCCGTGTTCTGTTTGTATTTTCTCTATGTAGTTGATGGCTTTTTTCTTTTGAAGTCTATTGGCCAGGTATTTAGTGGGTTTGTTCCCCTCTTGGTAGCTTATTTTCCTTAGTTGATTGAGGTATTTTTTTGTTTCTTGTTCTCTTAGCCTGTGTAGTTCTTCCCTTTTAATTAGTAGATTTTGATATATCTTCTTATCCGCAATACCCAGTTTATGTTGTTGTTCTATCTTGCGGATTTCCTCGCTAAGTTTGTTAATCCTTTCGACCCGTTAGTTTTTTTTTTGTGTTCCTCTAGCTATCAGGATCCCACGGATATATGCCTTATGGGCATCCCACAGGACTTGTCCAGAGATGCCCACGGTATCATTGATTGAGAAATACTTTTCTAATTCTCTTCCTACTACTTCTCCTCCCTCTTTGTCTCGGATTAATTCATCATTTAACCGCCAACTAGTGGCTTTTTTACTATATCCAGGGATCTGTATCTTCATTTTTATTGGAGCGTGATCTGATTGTGTTATTATTTCTATGCTTGTTTCCAAAACTGTTTCAAGAGCTCTATGCTCCACGAGAATATAGTCGATCCTGGAGTACGTACCGTGCACCGGAGAGAAGAACGTGTAATCCAAATTTTTAGGATGTTGTACTCTCTGATGATGATACTCAGCTAGAGGAAGGCAGTAGCGTGAGCGCAGAGAGAGGGGATGCTCAAGAAGGACAGCAATCTGGCAGTCATGTTCCACAAGCTGCAGCATACTGCCAGGTTTGCTACAGCGATGAAGAGGGAGGGGATGATGAGGGCACTGACTCCACATGGGTGCCTGGTAGGAGAGAGGAGGAGGAGGAGGAGGCACATGTCCAACGAGGCAGCATGCCCTCCGGGGGCCAGCTTAGGGGCAGCACACCGACTGAATCACACCGCAGAGCTCCGTCTGTGCAGGGCGCTGCCTCTGCACGTTATTCTAAAAGTTCTTTGGTGTGGGCCTTTTTTGAGACGAGTGCATCAGATCGCACTGCTGCTATTTGCAACATATGTCTCAAGCGTATCTCGCGTGGCCAAAACATCAGCCGCTTGGGCACCACATGCTTGACCAGACATATGTTGACCTGCCATGCAGCTCGTTGGCAAGCGTACCTCAAAGACGAACACCAAAGAAAAAAGCGGACCTCTCCTTGCACCTCATCAGCTGGGATCTCCAACCCCACTAGAACTTCAGTCCTCTCTGAAACCTGCTTTGAGAGGAATGAAGGTTTAGAATTAGGTGTGTCACAGCCAAGTGCTTCCGGGCACTCTGCTAGCAGTACACCCACGTCCAATTATAGCAGGCAAATTTCCCTGCCCCAGCTGCTGGACCGTCGAAAGAAGTTCACTCCCAGCCATCCACATGCCCAGCGGTTGAATACTAGCTTGGCTAAATAGCTAGCACTTCAACTGCTGCCTTTTCAATTGGTAGACTCGGCCCCCTTCCGTGAGTTTGTACAATGTGCAGTTCCTCAGTGGCAGGTCCCCAAACGCCACTTTTTCTCACGGAAGGCGATTCTGGCTCACTACCGGCATGTGGAAGGCAATGTCCTTGCCTTGCTGGACAGGTCAGTGGTAAGGTGCATATTACCGCTGACTCATGGTCCAGCAGGCATGGACAGGGACGTTACCTGTCTTTCACGGCCCATTGGGTCACTCTTCTGGCAGCTGGGAAGGATGCAGGACAAGGTGCAGTAGTGTTGGAGGTTGTTCCGCCACCACGCCTCCAAAATGCTACTACTGGTTGTGACACACCTCTCTCCTCCACCCCCCCTCTTCTTCTTCCTCCATGGCCTCTTCCAGTGCTCTGTCCTCAGAACCAGTGGTGCTCCGTAGGCGTTCCAGGGGCTACGCAAGTACGCAGGCAAAACTATACCATGCCGTGCTTGCGCTGGTTTGTTTGTGGGACAGGAGCAACACTGGGGCAGATATTTTGTCAGCTCTGCAGGGGAAGGCCGAGAGGTGGTTGATGCCACGCCAGCTTAAGCCAGGAATGGTGGTTTGCGACAATGGCACCAACCTCCTCTCCGCCCCTCGACAGGGACAACTGACCCATGTGCCCTGTGTGGCTCATGTCCTTAACCTGGCGGTGCAGCGGTTCTTAGGCAGGTACCCGGGCTTACAGGATGTCCTGAAGCAGGCCAGGAAAGTCTGTGTGCATTCCCGCCGATCATTTAATGCCTGTGCTCGGCTGGCTGAGCTCCAAAAAGAGTTGAACCTGCCCAAGAACTGCCTTATATGTGACATGCCCACCAGGTGGAACTCAACGTTGGCAATGCTGCAGCAGCTGCACATGCAGCAGAGGGCCATCAATGAGTACCTGTGCGACTACGGCACCAGGACAGGGTCAGGGGAGCTCGGTTTTTTCTCACCACGCCAGTGGGACATGATCAGGGATGCATGCACTGTCCTGTCACCGTTTGAGGAGGCCACAAGGATGGTGAGCAGTGACAGTGCATGCATCAGTGACACTGTACCTTTTGTCCACCTGTTGGAGCATACGCTGCGTGGAATAATGGACAGGGCACTTGAGGCAGAACAGAGGCAGGAAGAGGAGGACTTCCTTGCCTCTCAAAGCCCCCTTCATCCAGACAGTGTTCCTGCTGTCCCACCCATCACACAGGAAGAGGACGAGGAGGAGGAGGAGGAAGAAGATGATTGTGTCAGCATGGAGGTGGAGGCTGGCACTCAGCATCAGCAGCAGCAGTCTTTTAGGGATGATTTACAGTCCCAAGAAACCTGTGGACTTGTACGTGGCTGGGAGGAGGTAGCTGCGGATCATGTTGTCCTTAGTGACCCAGAGGACTCCGGACCGAATGCCTCAGCTAACCTACGCTGCATGGCCTCCCTGATCCTGCAAAGCCTGCGGAAGGATCCTCGTATTCTTCGGATCAAGGAGAGGGACCATTACTGGCTGGCCACTCTCCTTGATCCACTGTACAAGGGTAAGGTTGCCAACCTTATCTTGCCATCGCAGAGGGAGCAGAGGATGAGACATCTCCGGGAGGCCTTGCAGAAAGGTCTGTGCAACGCGTTCCCAGAGACTGGGAGGTTACAAACTCCTGGTCCTGGACAACGTGTTGCTGAGGCATCGGTCAGAAGGAGCGGTGGAGAAGGTGGCCGTCTGACCGATGCGTTCAGACAATTTTTTAGTCCGCAGCCCCAAGGTATGATCGGTTCCAGCACCCATCGCCAGCGTCTGATTTACATGGTTCAGGAATACCTAGGGGCAAGGTCAGACTTGGACACCTTTCCCACCGAAAATCCTCTCGCTTACTGGGTCTTGAGGATGGATCACTAGCCAGAGCTTGCACAGTGTGCAATTGAGCTACTGGCCTGTCCTGCATCCAGCGTTCTTTCTGAACGCACCTTCAGTGCTGCTGGTGGCTTTGTTATCGATCACAGGGTGCGCCTGTCCACCGACTCGGTTGATCGACTGACCTTCATCAAGATGAATCAGTCTTGGATTACCCACAGCTACCAAGCACCTGAAGCTGATGTAACCGAATAATTTTTTTTTGAAATATCACATCCCTTCAAGACTGCCTATGCTGATGCTGAGTGACTGTCCTGTTATGTTGATTGTCTATCCTCTTCCTCCTCTGCTGATATGTTGGAAGAACATTTTTGGTTCTGGGTGATGCCACCAGCCCAATTTTTTAGCCCCTGTTTAACAGGGGCATTTAATTAAAATTTTTGATGCAATGCTTTGTAGCAGGGCTCATTCCTGCACTAAAACTAGAGTATATGGGAAAGGTTGCAGTGTGGTGGCACCAGCACCAGTGCCTAAGGCCCAATTTTTCAGCCCCTGTTTAACAGGGGCGTTTAATTACAATTTTTGATGCAATGCTTTGCAGCAGGGCTCATTCCTGCACCACAACTAGAGTATATGGGAGAGGTTGCAGTGTCGTGGCACCAGCACCAGTGCCAGCAGCCCAATTTTTCTGCCCCTGTTTAACAGGGGCATTTAATTAAAATTTTTGATGCAATGTTTTGCAGCAGGGCTCATTCCTGCACTACAACTAGAGTATATGGGAGAGGTTGCAGTGTCGTGGCACCAGCACCAGTGCCTAAGGCCCAATTTTTCTGCCCCTGTTTAACAGGGACATGTAATTACAATTCTTGATATAATATTTCACAGCAGGGCCCGTTCCTGTGCCCACCCAGAGTAACTGTGAGGACTTATAGTGTTGTGGCACCAGCACCACAATCACCAAAGGTCAATTTTTCTACCACTGTTCAACAATGGCATGTAATTACAATTCTTGATACAATCGTTCACAGCAGGGCGCTCCAGCGCCCACCAAGAGTCACTTTGAAGGCTTACAATGTTGTGGCAACACCAACACCTTGTTCCGCCATTTCTGCAGAGCATATAGGGCAGGCCCCTACTTTCAAACATTCAACTTACAAACGTCTCCTACTTGCAAATGGAAGGAGACAACAGGAAGTGAGATGAAAAAAGACGGACGGCAAAACAAATTATACAGGATTGATAACCCTTCCCTATGTTTTCCAAAAAGCTTAAAAATTGATTTTTTGACTGGAGCTACACTTTAAAAATGTACCAGTTCAAAATTACAAACAGATTCTACTTAACACAACAAATCTACACAGTCCCTGTCTTGTTTGCACCGCCTGTATACTGTTGTTCTGAGTATATAGGGCCTGGGGGGCCCACGTCTTTCCTTTTTTTAATATGGGTACAGAGTTCCCCTTAATATCCGTACAAGACCCAAAGGGGCTGGTAATGGGCAGGGGGGGGCTACCCATGCCATTTTTCTCAATGATTTTCATCCATATTGCCTGAACCAGATATTACATTAAAAACGCCAGCAGTTTTAATTTACTTTTTTTCCGTTAATTGGCATTTTGTGCAGGGACTGTTCTAAACACGGGAATCACGTGGCACTTCACAGGCATACTATAGACACCCCCCAGGCATGATATTTAAAGGAATATTTCACTTTTTTTTCACTTTAATCGTCATTAAAATCTGTGCTCCCGCCAAAACGGCCATTTTTAAAAACATTTTAGGCATTGACCCATGTCCCCTGGGACAGGAGCCAGGTCCCCAAACCCTTTTTTAGGACAGTATCTTGCATATTAGCCATTAAAATTAGCACTTTTTATTTTGAACGTTCGAGTCCCATAGACTTCAATGGGGTTCGAAAGTTCTGGTGCAAACCGAACCGGGGAGTGTTCGGCTCATCCCTACTCCTTACATGTGTGTCCCCATCAGTCCTCCTTGCATGTGTGTCCCCATCAGTCCTTCTTACATGTGTAAGAGACAGACGCGATATGAAGGAGGGCTGTGCTGTCTCCTTCATATCGTGTCTGTCTCTCTCTCCCCTGCAGCTACTTCTTGTCTTTCTCTGTGTGTTAAGTGAAGAGGGGAGGGGCCTCCCCACTCCACTGAACACAAGGGAATTAGGTGGCAACCATCTTTTTGTAGCCAGCCGGGCGCTGGAAGTGACTTTGTTCTCATATTGAGAACAAAGCACCCGGCCAGGCGCCGGGCAGATGCTGCTTGGAGCAATGGATGCTTCCCATAGTGCACTGTATCCGGCGTCCGAACACAGTGCACATAAGGACTTTTTTTTAAAGGGCCATGTTTTAAAAAAAAATATTTTTTTGTTTTGTTGACTAATGGGGGGGGGGGGGTGCGGCGCCCCCTATGGACGGCCGCCACTGATACAAACTCTTTTATGCATAGATCATAAACCGGGCAAAATACAGTCTACCTGCCATATCCCTGTCTTCTTTCTGAGGATGTTCCATCACCTGGTCTCGCTGGGTTTTGGGGTGATATTTTGGCTGCGATCTTTTAAGGGTTCTGTTGCTGATATTTTGGTTCTGTAAACTATTGTCAACATGTGCATCTGCAAGATAAGCAATGGTTGTTCCATAGGTCTATGTGATATATACTCTGTACTATTTAAATTTCTACTTATTTACAATATAGCGATATACTTTCCATCTACAATATGGGGAGTGAATGGAGAGTTTGGGACTTTAAATGAGGCACAATAAATGTACCTCCATCCCTGATTCTGGTAAATAAGAAAGGAATGTGGGATTTTAAATGAGGCAATTCACTGGAGGTAGAATGGCTGGTAAACATGTTTATTTGTAACAATAGTATGAAACAAGTGAAAAGGTATTTTCATATATATACTGTATGTACACATGCACACATGGCATGAACATGATGGATAGCACATGAGAAGTATTGAATATTGATAAAAAGGTATAAATATAAAAATGGAACATGTCATAGAAATGGCGTTTGGCAATAAGGTGAAAAATATCAATCTTGAGCATGATTAATTGTAGATATAATACAGATATATCCTATTAACAGGCATTGGTACACCATATGCAACAGAGCTGCTGTAGAAACAAGAAAAGGTACACATAACTAGTTACATAGTACCCAATGAATTTTGAATGTATAAAAGGTATATAAGGGCCAGTAACTAGATCATGAGCCAAACTTGACTGAGCACCCCATGGAAACTCAACGCGTTTCATGGCTATATGCTATTCATCAGGAGTTGGGTACAGAAATAAACTGTAAATACAAATGGATATGTAGTATTAGTTAATATATTCTACCTGTAAGGGGAGAAAAAAAAACTCATAGGGAGAAAGAGATATATACTCACAGGTCTATTAAAGCACTATGCTGGGCTAGCATCGAGAGAGATGAGACCCCAAAGTGGTTGTCTGCTCTGGAACTGAGGCAAGGGACCCCGTCCCAGCCAAGAAAACATCCACATAGCCTACTTGATCTCCACAACACATTCCACATGTGTGGGAATGAGTGCAAATGTAGTGTTCTGAAAAAAAATATATAGATATGTGAAAAATATGTAAAAGGGGAAAAAATTGGGAAAGTGAAAAAAAATGAGGAGTGTTTGGGATGAAGAAAAAAATTTATAAAGAGTATATATATATATATATATATATATATATATATATATATATATATATATATATAATTCAGTCAAAGTCCCACATTCCTTTATTGTTTATTTTCCATCTACAATACACCCCTGAAGAAAGAAGGGATTCTGAAACGAGTTGGATGTGGTCCCTGGACTGGCCATATCACCGAATCATGGCGGTCCAGGACTTATGAGTATAACATATAGTCACTGATATGACCTGTTGACTTTTTTGTTGTTCAGTCACTTATCTTGTTTACATGTACAGATCCCTCTGTTATAATATATGCATTTAATACAATTATTTACATTTTTTTCTTTTTTTGTGTGTTGCACATTGTGATTGATTCTTCAATCACTAGGACCATTAACATCCCATTAAGGGATAACATCTTTTCCACTTGAATTATATTCTGACAGTGGGAAGACTTCCCTACCATCAGAATACACTGATCAGCTTTGCAGGCTATAAACTATAGTGCTGATTAAGCGAGGAAAATCCAACAGATTGGTTGTACAGAATTTGATCAACAGTTTGACTTCTGTACAACCACAGTGCCTTACAGGGATTGAAATTTGAATGGTCCCTGCTGAACCGGAAGAATTTTAATCCATGAACGGGCAGCGAAACACTGCCTCAGAATCTTGGAAAAACTGGGCTAGACTCATACCACGTTCATGTACCTCATCCAGCCTGTTCTGGGTTAGGGGTGAGCTGTGCGGGGTGCATGCTGTGTTTCCTGCACATTGATGCTGGGACTGTCACACAGCTATCACATGGCACCTGGGCCAATCAAAGTACCCTTTACTATGTGATTAGTTATAACCAATCACAAATCACTAGTAATTAGGTTTGTGCAATTCGTTTCATAACGAATCCAAATTCGGATGAATTTTGCATCTTTCGGACATTCGGATGCATCCGAATGTCCGAACAAAAAAATTACGAATTACAACGAATACGAAAGAAATATAACGAATGAATTCGAATGAATTCGACATGATTTGGTAATTCTTTAAAGATCTAATGAAACAAAAGTACAGCTCAAAGTAAATCTTATAGTCCAATCAGCTAATTAATTTTGTGCCGGAGGATGGATTACTGGCAAAGTGCATTCCTGAGAACTGAGTTAGAAGGGTGTTATATTGTATTTGAGCCGAGGAGAAGAGACGTTGTCATTGTGTGTGTTAAAAGATTCAATAAACAAACGACTTTCCAAACTACGAATCATTATCATGAATGTCTACACATACATAAATAGCAAATTTCCACGAATACGAACGAATGAATTCAACACTCTATGAATGATAACGAATTATCCGAAAATGTATTACGGTAACATAAGGAATATAACAGAACGAAATGATGTATTTTATGATTGACAACTAACCGAAACTAAACAAAATTTTCCGTTGTGCACAAGTCTACTAGTAATCACAGCTGTTATGAATGTAACCAGGGGTCAAGTCTTGGGGAAAAAAGTGTGGGAACTCCCATCCAAGATCCACTCCCCCACCAAAAAAAAAAAAAAATAATGATACGCTCATATGCATACAGTGCAACATTTATTGTAAAGTGCCAGTTTACAAAAACAAAATTAGTTAACTTGTCAAACTAACAGAACAATCACCACAATGGGTGATGATCTTTCCCTCGCAGGGAATTTCTAACACAAATACACCCTGTTCCATCCAACCGACATTAATGACTGGGCACTATTCCTCCCTATGACACCAATGATGGGGCACTATTCCCCCCACTGACACCAATGATGATGATGGGGCACTATTCCTCCCACTGACACCAATGATGATGATGGGGCACAATTCCTCCCACTGACACCAATGATGGGAGACTATTCCTTCCACCAGAGAGCAGGTGTTCCCATCAGAGTGCCCCCATCAGAGAGCAGGTATCCCCATCAGAGAGCCCCCCCTCCCATCAGAATGTCCCCAGAGTTCCCCATCAGAGTTGTGACTGAGCCATCACAAAGTAGAAAAATGTGTACCTGGATAAGTCCTTGACGAAGGAGCATGCTGCAGTAACTTGCTGATGAGGGTGGGGAACACAGGTGATGTCATTGGTTGTTAGGACAATGGCAGTTCTAGCAGTCAATGACAGTATTGCAGCGGGGATCCAGAGCTGCAGATTGGCAGGTGCGGTCCTGTATAGTATAGCCGCGGCTGCTGAAGGAGGAGGACCGAGGGAGGGGAGGACACCATCCTTCACTATGTGGCGATGCTGGGCATCGCAGCTTAGTGAAGGATTGGCTCGGGCGGCTCTAGTCCTGCAAAGGGAACAGCGTTCCTGCTGTGAAAAAAGTGCAGTTCCCACGCATTCCTGCGGGATTTGAGCCCTGAATGTAACCCATTTATAACAGTTAAAAACATTGCTGTTATAATGATCATCATTGTAAGTACAAAGTATAAAAAAATGTAAAAAATTCCCTGATCACCCCCCTGGGTAGTACAGCGTTACTATGGTGACACTGTGAAAAAATAAAGTGCAGCGCTAAATATAAAACAATATGACAGCAATATACTGAAATGGTTAGTATGTGAAACATGTAAACATGTAATGCAAACATGCAAAGTGCAAATCCAATACACACATGGGAAAAAAAGACAAATCAGTGAAAGTAGAGTTCAAATAAAAATACATAAAATAGATGAACTTCCAAAGAAATGTGTCTATCAAATATGTGACTATTAGTTCTCCATAGAGATGATGATGGTGCAACAATGTAAGTCTGGCTATGAGACTGTTAGGACAGAGAGATCTTCTATTAGATGGGTACTCTTACCAGATAAGGTGGAACCCCTTGCCAGCGGCAGTGGGTTATTCAGGCTCGTATAGGCCGAAAACCTGGGGTTAAGAGTTGGCTGGAAGATTGTTACTCTAAACGGGGTAGGTCCGCTCATCAGCAGTATAAATTTAGCTGAAGGTCCAGGATTCGGATTACTCTACAGGAAAAAATGGGATTGCCACAAAATGGGAGAGCTGTCTGAAGGCCAGTAGTAGGTAAAGGAATAGGCTCAGTGAAACCAGGATGTAAATGAGAAAAATGGAGAGGCTCCATATGGTGCAGGTCAAAAACAGGGAGATTTATTCTTAAAAAGGACAATGCATCATTGACAGATGAGTACAAGAAAATACTTGGTGATCACAAGTTAAAAGATATAAAAGCAATGTGGGAAGCAAGCAAAGCATACCCAACGCGTTTCATCCCAGCGTACTTCAACTTGCCCCTGCTGACATCCTTTGATGAAGACGCAGCAGCCTAACTTAGGAAGCTTCTGACTTCATTTGAAATGTATTGATAGCTGCATTTGACCTGCAGTTGTCTTCCATCTAAGATGCATCGAGATGTTTTTGCATTGCAGTGACTTGTATGAAGAGAAAAGCGTTTCTGATGCTAACATACTGTATGTCCATTGACATAAGCCCTATAATTACCACTTCCCAATTCAGAAACATGTCACTGGGGAGGCCTCACAATGATTTGCCATACTCCTTCAAGTCAGGCCTGTGTATTCACCATACACTCCCATTCCTTCCTAGGGAGGGTGCTGGAGTAAAAGCTCATACTCCATGGGAAAGAACGAGTGTGCAGAGCATATCTGGGAACCCAGGCAGGATTATTTTGACAAGCTTCAGCTTCATAAATTATATTTCACTTGATTGGGACAGGTAGTTGTTAGACTGATTGGGGTAGAGGGTTGGGTCGGATTAATTTTAGTCTTAAGGCAGAAATAAGGATTCAGCATAAGAAAAATGTGAACAACTAATTAATATTCTCACCCTCACCTCACTGTTTTTAATAAAGGTATTGCTGCAGTATCTTCTTTCCTTCTGACCCTTTGACTATATTTATTGGAACACAATGAAGATGAAGCTAGCCTTAAAAAAAAGACACACTGCTTCAGAATTTAAAGGTAATGAAAAATTTGTGTATGGTTCAAATCTGATTCCTTAGAATTATGTATCGTGTCACCTAGTGAATGCAAATGAAAATCAAGTATCTTATAAGAATATATGAATATGATGATTGGACAATTTCCAGAAACAGACAAAGTTCTCACAATCCCTGATGATTATTAAAAAAGGATAAAAAGAAAGAGACAAAGCTCTTTCAAAGATTGTGGGATTTTTGTGGAGATGGTATGTCTGTTATAAAGGTGAGCACCAAAGACAGCAGTTCATTAACCACTTCCTGACCAGCGCACGACGATGTACGTCGACAGAATGGCACGGGCAGGCATATTGGCATACAGGTACGTCCAATATTCGATGCCGCCCTGCCATCGCGCTGGTCGGGACCCCCGTGAGTCCGGTCGCGGGACCCGCGGACTCGATCGCCGCGGGCATCCCTGCCATCGTCTCACGGAGCGGCCGAATGGAGGAAATGCTGTGTAAACAACATTTTTCCATTCTGCCTAGCAACTAGTGACGCTGATCTCTGCTCCATGTGATTGGAGCAGAGATCAGTGTACACTAAATGAAAGCCCAACCCCCCCACAGTTAGTAACACACCCCTAGGAACACTTAACCCCTACACTGCCACCCACTGGTTAACCCTTTCACTGCCAGTGTCATTTACACAGGAATCACTGCATTTATATAGCAGTGATTACTGTATAAATGACAATGGTCCCAAAAATGTGTCAAAAATGTCCGATGGGTCCCCCACAATGTCGCAGTCACAATAAAAATCGCAGATCGCCGCCATTACTAGTAAAAAAAAAATAATAAAAAATTATTAATAAAAATGCTATAAAACTATCCCTATTTTGTAAACGCTATAACTTTTGCGCAAACCAATCAATAATCGCTTATTGCGATTTTTTCACCAAAAATATGTAGAAGAATACGTATCGGCCTAAAATGAGGGAAAAAAATGTTTTTTTATATATTTTTGGGGGATATTTATTATAACAAAAAGTAAAAAATAATGCGTTTTTTTCAAAATTATCGCTCTATTTTTGTTTATAGCGCAAAAAATAAAAAACGTAGGGGTGATCAAATACCACCAAAAGAAAGCTCTATTTGTGGGAAAAAAAGGACATCAATTTTGTTTGGGAGCCACGTCGCATGACCGCGCAATTGTCAGTTAAAGCGACGCAGTGCCGAATCGCAAAAAGTGGTCTGGTCTTTGACCAGCAAATTGGTCCGGTCTGAAAGTGGTTAAAAAGGTATACATTTATTAAATAGTATCAAAGATAAAAATAAGAATGAGCCAAGATACAAAATTTAGACCATAAGTTGATACTTGATGTATGAAATCAGATGCGTAGATGTACAGGAGTAGCCATCATGTTTTGCTCATCAGGGCACTGTATAAATCTATGATTTCATCTATATTACCAATGACATAAACATGTCATTAATACATTTTATAACATGCAATTGTAAGTTTATTTATATTCTTATTATATTATTATTATATTATCTTATTATATATAATATTTTTATATCTTAAACCTATATGTTTTTTATCAATAACTTTCATTTTAATTTTATTTTAATAAATGTGGCTAACAAAAAGGGCAGGCAAGAAAGAGTAGAATGAGAAGGTCAAAAAGATAGATATTGATATAAATGAGCTAGACAGATCTTTAATATAAACTGCCCCATGACCAGTATATCAATAATATGTACTAGCAAGCGCTGCTGTAGGAAAAATATCTCATACTCTTATGTCCCCTTCCAGCCTACAATATACCCATAGAAGGTCCAGATCCTTAAAAAAGATTCCCATACCTGATAAATTAGATTCAAACATTATAAAGGATGCCTTGATTGCAGGAACCTGGCAGTACTGTGTAGTACACTACACACTGACATCAAGATGCGTGTGTTGGCTTATTGCCAACACCGCCATCTTATGTGTCCACTATCCCACTGGAAGTGAAGGGTCACACCTGACCCATGACATCACTTCCGGTCCAGGCATCCCTGGAAGCATGCATGCACACCAGTCCTGATAGCCGGTCATGGTGTGTCGGCCCGCTCAGTCACACGCTGTGCAGCATGGACAGGAAGTGAGGGGGGAGATGAAAGAGACATCCCTCCTCATTACCAGGGACGCACGAATGTACCCACTGATGGCCAAAGACTCCAGAGTGTATAATGGGTTAGCGCTGAAAAGAAGGACCCTTCCCATCCACTAGTAAAAACCAAAAACATTTCATTGAACACATAAAGAAAGCGATCTCAAATACATCAATATTCTTTACCCTATAAGCCCTTGTACACATGGTCGGAGATTCAGACTGTGTGTGGTCTGCATCGGACAGATGTTTCCTATCGGAGCGTTTTGTCGGATATTCCGACTGTGTGTGATCTGCATCGGACTGTTTCCGTCGGAATATCCGACGGACCAACTTTTCCAACTTGCCGGTAAAATTTTCAGACAAAATGCTCCGATCGGACATACTCCAATTATGTGTAGCCTACTCTGACGAACAAGGTGCCATGCATGCTCACAATCAAATTCGGACACGGAAGCGCTCGCTCAGGTAAAACTACTGCTCGTAATCGATATAGCACATTCGGCACGCTGCAATGTTAAAAATTATTTCATGAAGCGCATTCTCTTGTTCTTTACAATGCTGCAAGAAGGAACTTCTTTTGATGCTCATAGTTGCACACACTTCTCCCGAACGTATTTCCTGACTCTTTTTTACTAATTTCAGCAATACAATTTTTTTTGGAGTTCGTCACATCTACACAATTTAATTTTTTGTTTATTGTTTTTTGGGTGAATTTTGTGTTTGTTTTTCTTTCATAAACAACTCCTTTTTTGACAGTTTGCTCATCTTTCCATTTTTTGGGGTGTATTTTGTGTGTAAACTTACCACAACAACAATCAAAGGACAGGAAGGGAGATTAGGGATTTTCGCGGTGCAAGTTAACAAAGTACAATTAATTAAAGTACAAAATTTGTAGTACAAAAATTTATTAAGTTTGAAGTTAAAATCAGTAGCAATATATGCTTAAAAGATACAGAATAATGCAATACAGTGGTTGTTCTCGTCAAGCACACATAGTCCCAACATGTTTCGCATTGGATTGCTTCTTCAGGGGATGTGTGAATGTTTGAACAAAATCTAAACCAAAAATACAAAAATAGTAATAGAATATATCACAAAATTCATAAGTGCAGAGAGAAAAAAACAAAAAAAAACACCAAAACAACACAGACACAGACACATATCAAACCCACCTTCAACCACTACGTTGATGGTAAAGTAGGGGAATTGTCCACCTCGGGGGTTAACTGCAGCAACGCAAGGAAACTGATAACAAAAAGGTATATAGTAAAAAGCGAAATTTGAAATTTTGGGATAATTTAAAGTTCTTTAGTACATGACTTAATTTTAAGGTTGCTAGAATAAAACAGCCTTTTAGGGGTAAAAAGACCCTCTAAAGTATAGAAATTGAGAAAAGTAGTACACAGATATATTTTAATTTAAAATTTGAAATTAAAATATATCTGTGTACTACTTTTCTCAATTTCTATACTTTAGAGGGTCTTTTTACCCCTAAAAGGCTGTTTTATTCTAGCAACCTTAAAATTAAGTCATGTACTAAAGAACTTTAAATTATCCCAAAATTTCAAATTTCGCTTTTTACTATATACCTTTTTGTTATCAGTTTCCTTGGGTTGGCTTTTTAGCCCCCTGCGATTCAGCACTGCTGCAGTTAACCCCCGAGGTGGACAATTCCCCTACTTTACCATCAACGTAGTGGTTGAAGGTGGGTTTGATATGTGTCTGTGTTGTTTTGGTGTTTTTTTTTTTTTTTTTTTTTTTTCTCTGCACTTATGAATTTTGTGATATATTCTATTACTATTTTTGTATTTTTGGTTTAGATTTTGTTCAAAAATTCACACATCCCCTGAAGAAGCAATCCAATGCGAAACATGTCGGGACTATGTGTGCTTGACGAGAACAACCACTGTATTGCATTATTCTGTATCTTTTAAGCATATATTGCTACTGATTTTAACTTCAAACTTAATAAATTTTTGTACTACAAATTTTGTACTTTAATTAATTGTACTTTGTTAACTTGCACCGCGAAAATCCCTAATCTCCCTTCCTGTCCTTTGATTTATGTTTCAAATTTTCAGGGATGAGGTGCCATCTTTGTTAGGTGTTGTGTGAGGCTGAACCATCAAAAAAAATTTCCAATTTTGTCCCCTGGTGTTTCAATACACTATCTTCTCTTTGGTTCATCATCAACAACACAACATATGTTTCTACTCTGTTATCTTAGTAAATAGTAACGTGTATTGTATTGTGTGTTTTTTTTTTTTTTCCCCCACACGTTCCCTTGTCTCGGTATGGCGGCCTTTAGTGGCGAGGCCTGGGATGCTTTAATGGACAAAGTCCAACTTACACAAAAAACAGGTGACATTTCAGATAAAGATCTTGATTTTGCTTTCCTTAGATTACAACGCCTTCTCGAATGAAAGGTTCGAGTTTTTTGGCATAAAAAATATTTCCAGAAATATATAGAAAACCTTATTGTACCTTTTGGACTGCGAATCCAGATCTTTCCTAACATTAAAAAAGTTGATGATATTATTAAATCGAAATGGGAAGAAAATCTACAAACATGCTCCTTTGGCATGATGTCTTTGCTATGTATTCAGTACGATCATGAACTCTCTATACTGGACAGTTTAATCTCCCATTGGTATGAAGATCATGAATCTAGAATTTCGACCACGAGATTTCAGAAAAAGGAACAGGACCTTCAAGTCCTTATTGAAAAATATACTTTAGAAATTATTCATACCAAAGAAAATAAATTTGCCAGGGATAACCTGGCTCATACCAATGGTTATGCCTACAAATGGACTCGCGATTCCAAACCTAAATTCACCAAACCTTTCAACTCACGTACAAATAGAAATAATGATAACACCCCTAATGTCTCTCCACCCTCCTCTTTTTCTTCTACACAGTCAACTATGTATCGTGACCTGTCTGAGGACAGAGTACCGAAAAAAAGAAAAGGGAACTCTGAACACGCCTCCACTGAGTCCCTTCGGAATCAATTGGGCACTCCGCTCTCTCGTCGGGCACCACCTTTTTCATCGAAACCAACACCTACTGGTACACTTGCGATGTTTCACCCCTCTCACTCCCTTTCTTTAGGCTCTCGTGGCACACAATCAATGATAAATCAATGCACAGCCCCTTCGGCTCAGGCAACTTCCTCTATAACTTCTTTGCAATCTGCGAATCCATCGGTAAGCACTACCAATGTCATTATCTCGCCTCTAGGTACTCCTTTACCTGCAGATTTGAAATTGGCACCTATTTTTTTAGGCAAGGACCCGATTCCACCTATGATTTGAATGATATTTATGTACAAGGTAATCTTGATTCATCTACAAATGAGTTGTCAATAATAAATTTATCATCACAGAAACTATCCGAACCTGAATTGGAAGTTCTGAAATTAGGACTAACCTTTTGTCCTGATTCCAACACAACCAAATTTCAACTTATTAAGGACTTACATCTTTTTGCCCGTAGATTGTTGTATCGAGTTATTTTTGATAAACCTGCTACTGCAGGTTTTAATAGTAATGACGATGTCCGGTCTTATGAAAATATGACCGAACATTACGCTATCAAAAATTTGATGGAATTATGGGAGGAGGGCAACACTGATGACGACGACTCGGAAGTAACTTCTACTCCGAGTCTGTCGGTCCCAGGTGTTTCCTTCCCCCCTCCTCCATCCTTTAAATGCAAATCCAGAGCATTTCCTCTACTCAATGCAAACCCAAACATTTGGGCGTTTATACAGCAAACAACTATAGAGATTGAGAAATTGTCTTTTCAGTCACCTCTATCCACCAATCTTTTGTTACAACACAGAGCAGCCATTAAATCTCTACAAAAAAACACAAATTTAATCATTAAGCCCGCAGACAAGGGCGGAAATTTGGTGATCATGGAAGTTGCACAATACACTTCCATGTGCCGAAATATATTGTCCAACAGAAACTGGTATCGTCCTATTTCTAAAACTGTTATTCTAAATTATCAAAATATCTATTTGAATCTCATCTTTAAGGCATATCAACAAGGGGTCATTGACCTCAACACATGGAAATTCCTAAACACCAAGGATCCAAAGATTCCAACTTTTTACGCACTACCGAAAATTCACAAGTCTCAAACAAATCCCCCAGGACGTCCTATCATTTCAGGATGTTCCTGTTTAACTGAAAATGCGAGCGCATTAGTTGATAGCTATTTAAGTCCACATGTCATCTCTTTATCTTCATATGTAAAAGATACCATCGATTTGTTAAGAATGATTGAGGGATTGTCTCTCCCTCCCAACTCATGGTTGGTTGCCATGGACATTGAAAGCCTCTACAACACAATTCCCCATGACAAGGGAGTTGAAGTTGTACGTAGGTTTCTTTCTGAAAGAGGCTCCTCTTTCCTACAATACAGCTCTTTTGTTGTGGACCTTCTTGAATATATTCTTAAGCATAATGTCTTTGTTTTTGACTCCACCCACTACCTCCAGGTACAGGGGGTTGCGATGGGGACTAAATGTGCCCCATCGTATGCAAACCTGTACCTGGGGGGGTGGGAAAAGGAAACTTTCTCTAGAGAAGATTTGTCACCGTTTTTGGATAAAATTGTTTCATGGTTTCGTTATATCGACGATGTTCTTTTTTTCTGGTCAGGCACGGAAACAGAATTAAAAACTTTTTTTCAATTGATCTCTATTAATAATTTTAATTTGAAATTTACCATGCAACATAGTCAGTCAATAGTTAACTTTTTAGACATAACTATTTCTTTGGACAGTGAAGGTAGACTCAACTCTTTCTTATTTAGGAAACCGTCTGCTGGTAACACGGTTTTACACGCTACTAGCTTTCACCCAATTTCTTTGATTAATAGTATTCCTTATAGCCAATATTTGCGTTTAAAGCGAAATTGTAGCAAAAACTCAGATTTTCATACAGCAGCTGATGACCTCTACCAAAGATTGAGAAAAAGAGGATACAGCCATAAATGTTTGAAACGAGCCTATAACCGTGTAAAACCTAAAACTAGAACTTCACTTATTTTCTCTACCCGACGTTCCAATACAAATGATTCAGTTAGAATTATTACTCGCTATTCCAATCAGCATCGTAAGTTTAAGGAAATTCTACACAAGTTTTGGCCACTCCTTCTAGCTGACCCTACCACCAAGAAATATATTAAAAATGTTCCCGAAGTTACCTTTAAAAGAGTTCCCTCTCTCAAAGATAAATTAGTGCATAGCCACTTTGAACAACCAAAGTTGGATACTAGAAAAGTAATCAATGGCACTTTTCCATGTGGCCATTGTGACGTTTGTTGTTATGTTAACTCACATACCAAACTTAAACTGCCAAATGGCAAATGGCACTCCATTAAACATCGAGTCACATGTCAAACACAGGGCGTTATATATCTTGCCCGTTGCCTTTGTGGCGGATTTTATGTAGGTAAAACAAAGCGACAATTCTGTATTCGAATCAAGGACCACATCAAACCCATTACTAAAAAGAAAATGGAGATGGCCATCAGTCGGCACGTTGGCCTCTTTCATGCTTTCAATCCCAAATTTATCACCTTCTCCGCACTTGAACACATCCCCCTTGATGTGAGAGGGGGCAGTGTGGATAATATCTTACTTCAACATGAAGCTGAATGGATTTTTAATTTAAGGGCTACAACTTCACCTGGCTTTAATGAAAACTTAAGCTTTAAACCCTTTTTGTGATATATATTTTTTTCTTTTCTGGCCCTTCAGTCCTGCTGACCGCCCCTCTGAGAGGGAACCTGTTTGGGTTCCCATTTCCCCCTCCCCCTTCCCCCCCCCCTTTTTTTTTTTATTTCGTTGTTGTATTTGAAATTTGTTTGTATTGATTTAATAATGATAATAATCATAATAATGAGTATAAGAATACAGTATGTATATGTTTATATGTTTATGATATTATTATGTTTATGATATTATTATGTGCAGCTTTCAGAGAAATAATTTATGCCCTCCCCTTTTTTTTTTTTTTTTTTTAAGATTCCCCACCCGAATGGTCCACCTCCTCGGTTTCCCCATCAGTGCTGTTCGCACGGACGCCCGGGGGCAAAGGCGCCTTGTGTGCCACTGCCCCTCTCTAGCGCTGCGACGCTCCCCCTACATCGGTCGGAAGGATTGGCCATTTTTTTGCCATCCTTTTCCGACCCTCTTTTTCCATCGTTTTTGCCTCCACGCCTGACTGGGCGGTCGGATTGGTGGCCACGTTCGTCTATGCCTTCGCCTTTTACGAAGGCATCGTTCGTTCCCCTCTTTCCCCCGCCCACATGCTTGAGACATTATGGGACTTGTAGGCTTACTCAGTCTCGTCCCATTGGTGAGCATGCGCAATAGCGCTCCTTTTGTCCGCATCAGGCCGACTACGTCAGACGCCGGCTTGATGGCGGGGCATATAAAAAGCCTTCGTAATACCGTCATTCCTTTGCGGGTCGCAGCCAAGGGTGACGCTTGATCCTCCAGACTTTGTACTTCTTGGTAAGCTTATTGCTATATCTTTCTATATCTACTTTAATAGATCGTTCTTTTCATTTGCAAACGTTCACTTTTCCGTCTGATTGTTTTTCAACCCTTTAGACCTGGGCTATTGTCCATGTTTCTTTTTCTATGTCTGCATTGACTCCCTGGCTTGGAATTCTATGCTTTGGGATGCTAATGTGTAATTCTTAGTGTATGTCTATATGCTTGAGTGTTTGTGTTTTTATAACACTCAGTTTTTGATGTACACACCACCCTTTTGAGATATACTTTCTTACCTATCCTAACCTTTCTAATCTTCGTTTGGTTTTTTCTTTGATTGGCCACCCAGCTGGTACTTCTGTGCAGGTGTGTCTCCCTGAGTGCTCCAAAAGAGATTTTTTTTTCAAAATACGAGCGTCCCCATTTCTTACAACTATCCAACCTATGTAAGTAATACATTTGAAATTAAAATATATCTGTGTACTACTTTTCTCAATTTCTATACTTTAGAGGGTCTTTTTACCCCTAAAAGGCTGTTTTATTCTAGCAACCTTAAAATTAAGTCATGTACTAAAGAACTTTAAATTATCCCAAAATTTCAAATTTCGCTTTTTACTATATACCTTTTTGTTATCAGTTTCCTTGGGTTGCTGCAGTTAACCCCTCGAGGTGGACAATTCCCCTACTTTACCATCAACGTAGTGGTTGAAGGTGGGTTTGATATGTGTCTGTGTCTGTGTTGTTTTGGTGTTTTTTTTTTTTTTTTCTCTCTGCACTTATGAATTTTGTGATATATTCTATTACTATTTTTGTATTTTTGGTTTAGATTTTGTTCAAACATTCACACATCCCCTGAAGAAGCAATCCAATGCGAAACATGTCGGGACTATGTGTGCTTGACGAGAACAACCACTGTATTGCATTATTCTGTATCTTTTAAGCATATATTGCTACTGATTTTAACTTCAAACTTAATAAATTTTTGTACTACAAATTTTGTACTTTAATTAATTGTACTTTGTTAACTTGCACCGCGAAAATCCCTAATCTCCCTTCCTGTCCTTTGATTTATGTTTCAAATTTTCAGGGATGAGGTGCCATCTTTGTTAGGTGTTGTGTGAGGCTGAACCATCAAAAAAATTTACCACAACAACATTATTGTCTTTTTTATATTTTCTTTTTCTTTTTTAATCTACAGGAGGTTGTTTAGTGTTGGTACCCCTTGTTATTCATTTCACTTTGTATTTTTGAAATGTACCTGCCTGCTCACAAATAAACTGGCTTTTTTGAAGTAAAACACATACACAAGTATTTCTTCAAACCAAAAAAAACTTTATTTAGGTCTTAAACAACTAAAAAGAGGAAGGCAGCACTGGAGAAACTTGTCAATTTGGCGAAGCCTTTGGCCCCCAGTGCAGACATGAACTAATTAGAAAAAGAAAAATTGGTGGCCTGAGGAGTACATATCTCAGGGAGAGAAGTCTGGTCCAGAAGTCCTAGAGATCAGGAAAATCAGATGCCATCTATGTCCCCAGGATGTGGTTCTTCAAGAGGCTGCATCTTCTGTCAGACCAGACTGAACCCAGGCCATCACTCTCTCGTCTTCCTTAGGCACTTCCCTCCAGGTGTCCTTCCAGGCTGTGGATGGGCTCCTGTAGTTGTGGCAGGAGGAGGAGAAGGAGGGTGTTGGTCGACCTCCTGGCTGCCACTTGCCACAGCCTCCCCCCAGCTGAGGTCTTCCTGTGTATGAAAATGGGACATAGTTTTAGTTTTTTGATCATCAATCACACAATTTTTAGCTCATGACTGTTGCAAATTTAATGTTACCAAATAGAACAGACTATCATTCTGAGCCCAGCATTTTTCATTCTCGTCCCAATCATTTTTGGTCACTACTGTCTATTGATATGTAAGCCACTTTGTTAAATCACAACTTACTGATCAATAAGAACATCTAGTTAACATCATTAAATGTACGACAAGAAATATGTTCAACAATGCAATACCTGTCTCAAGCTGGGCCCCACCACATGTTGCTGCCTGGAAGGCCCAGGTTGGACGTTGGAAGCCTCAGCTGGGGGTGAAGGAAGCCTTGAAGGAAGACTGGAGAGTGGTGGCCTGGGTTCCCCCTGGTCTACTAGAAAATGCAGCCTCTGGAAGTAAACCATCCTGGGGTAATAAATGGCATCTGGATCTCCGGATCTCAAGGACTCCAGGTGCTTCTTTCTCTCCCTGAGATATATACTCTTCATGACACCAATTTTCCTCTTCACATAGGCCATGTCTGCCGTGGGGACCATGATCCGCACCAAAGAAAGAAGTTTCTCCAGCGCTGCGTTCCTCTTTCTTTGGTCGTGATAAAACGGGTTGTTGATCTGCCACAGGCAGGGCAGCTCCCTGTACACTTCCAGGAAAAGACCCATAAAATTGGGGTTTTGGAAGGGATCCATCTTCTCTGCAAGACACAACACAAGACAAACCCTAAAATACTAATAATGCCATGATAAACCCTCCTAATCTGGTCCCAACATCGGCCTAGATAGAAGCAGTCTAGTCTAGTGATGTACCAAGTTCAAAATGTTACCTTTGTTTGCACGATCGTCACGTCAGCTCCTCACTTTGTTCACAGATTGTACGGACGACACACGCGTGTTGTGTTTTATATACAGTGCGCATGCGTGAAACTCCGCCCGCCCCTGACGTTCTTTCTAGACTATTCCCCACCCTTCGGTTTTGGCGCAGTGGGGAGAGCACATGGTGGAGAGAACGCAGGTGCGCAATCAGAGTTCCACTAACGAGGAGGAGGGCGAGGAAAGCCCGGAGCCTGAAATGTCCCGATCCTGGAAGAGAAGATTTAAGGCCTCAAATATGTCTTTTGGAGAGATGTTGGAGATGGTGGACATATTGAACAGGACCGACTATGATGGGAAGTATGGACCTTACCCCAACCCAAATATCAGAAAGGCCAAGATTATGACTAAAGTTGTGAAGAGTCTTCAGAAGAATTTTGGGGTACGCCGATCCAAGGATCAACTGAGAAAACGCTGGTCAGACCTGAAACTGAGGGAACATAATCAGTACAGAAGGATCAAGCGTGTTCTTCAAAAAAGTAAGTAGTTGTCGTGTGTTCATATGATTATTCTTGCTTGCATACATGCTCCATGTGCTTTGATTTCATGTTGTGCAGTTTAAAATGGCCACTTTCAAGTTCATGGTTTCATTCGTTCGTAAGAAACATCGTTCTGCAAGTATTCCAGCTTAACAAAGTGTCCACAATAATGTTCTCACCTTGGAACTCGGCCAAAAAACACAATTGTACAACACTTCCAAGCAATGTTTCATATTCCTATTTCTAAAATGTAAAAAACTAGGGTATATGGCGCTAGCTCTTATTTAAAAAACTAACATAACATAATTCCAAAATCCCAAAAAGAGAGTATATTTTGGTGGGAAACCCTAATAATGCCAACAAGTCCAATAATACATCAACTTATTCTATGACCTATCCTGTCTTTCAAATAACAATCCTAGAAGTCCAGTTACCAGACTAGGGAGATAATGTCTTCTTCTCAAAAGAGATGCAATACAATAATTTCAAAACCACTACCTCTAGTTCTATAAAAATTAGATGAAATAATAATCTCTGCTGTTCACAACTGAAGTCGCATAGATTGACCCCTTGCGATTTAAACAAAAGTGTGACCTTATCTATTGTAATATATGTGTATCTTACATCCGTGTTCAAAGGAATTATAATTCACCAAAAAATATATATATATATAAATTCTGTGAAAGAAATAATATCTAAATGACGACTGTGATACTCGATGCGACTTTACCCTTAAAGTCGCATGAGTATTAATAATGTGACTTGGGGGCGTGGCTTGGCGCCGGACGTGAATGGCCGCCTAACATACTAGCTCCCGCTCGCCGAGGACAGAAAACGAGCTCCACGGAGGATCCGACACGGCTAAGGATGGGTAAGGGCGACCGAAATTCGTCCACGACAAGGTCCCGCTCCCCGCGGGATGGATAGAACATCCCGAGCGGTAACATCCCCGCGATATTCCGGCCCCAACAGCGGGACCCGCCGCCTCAGTCACAGGCCCCTTCTCAGGCAGCACGCTCGATTACCAGCAGCCCAAAGCGCGCCTCCAACAGCCAGCACAGCCCTGCCCAGCACACAGCCAGCGCAGCTCAACCCCTATTTCTTCATGATATGCAATCTATTGCCACAGACATAAAGAACACACTGGCTGCAGCTATAGGGGAACTCAGACTGGACGTACAGGCAATGGCCACACGATTAGACAGGGTGGAACATGTCACAAACAGACAGGAAGCCGCCATTACCCAAGCTCAACGAACCGCAGACCACCACGCCATACAGATCAGAGAGATGAGCAGACATTTAGAGGATCTTGAAAACAGGGGACGAAGACATAACATAAGGATCAGAAATCTCCCTGAAAATGTTGACCCCAGCAATCTCCAACAATGCATGCAAGCGATCTTTAACGGCCTTCTGGATAGACCTCCTGACTCACCAATCGAATTTGAACGCCTGCATAGAGCGCTCCGTCCCAGAGGTAGGGAAATGGATCCGCCACACGACGTTATTTGTTGCCTTGTAAATTTCCCCCTGAAAGAGGAAATTCTTAAACGCGCCAGGGAACGGAGACAGGTCCTACATGAAGGAACAGAAATTAAGCTTTTTCAGGATTTATCGCCAATTACTCTTCAACACAGGAAAGATCTCCGTCCTTTATTAGATGCCTTAAGAGCCAGAAATATCGCTTACAGGTGGAAATTCCCCTTTTGCCTTTCTGCTTCAGCGAAGGGACGCACTGCTCTACTTAGGGTCCCGGAGGACCTACGCCAATTCTGCAACACCCTAAATGTGCCGATCCCACATCTACCTGATTGGCACAATGAACACCGCATTTCACTGCCACGGATTCCAGAACATGGCGAAGACCCCATGGACTGGAACGCACAAAGACCTCGTCGACAGAGATCACCTCCAGCTTCGCCGCCACTGCAGGCACGGCTTCACCACAACGGAAGCCCATCGGCCTCGCCAGTCCACAGGAGATCACGTCAGGAAGCCTAATATAGGCAAACACTGGTGCGTGACAACCATGGACTTTTTTCCCACTTTATCTCCATCCGAACTGTAAATTTTAAGACACGTAGTTAAGAAGTTTGAAGTATATGCTGTTTGGTTGGTACTCTATGACAGTCACTTTTCGTTTGGGTGCCCTCGAATAAGCCGACTCATTGGGATTTATTCTCCTTAATGTATACATATATCAAAGCCTCTAGGACATTTGACTCACGTGTCCCTTATCACAGACGTTCCATGCTTGCAACGGGAACTGATATCTTATGGGAAATACTCCTGAAGATACAACTCAGGTCTCTTAACTTCTAAGAGATTCCACCGCCCCCTCAGAGCAGACAGACCGACACAACAAACGGAAAGCTCAACACAGAATTGGACCTCAGCTCGCACCTCAGACACTGAACAGATAGCTGTACTCTGACCTGGCAGCGCTCCAGGAGGTCACTGATCTTATCCTGACTAGGAGGGTGTACAGAGCAGACAGTATAGTTTATGATAGCTTCGACACCATGCTATATCTTTAGTGTTCTATATTTCTAAATATATGTGTTTTTTTCTTTTTGTTTGTTTGTACGCATTCTAGCATCACACTTCCTACACAGGACAAGGGGGAGAGTTCTGCCCACGTCCCCTGCTTCCCCCCATAAACGTATGAGGGGAAGCTACGAGATTTAGAGGGGAAACCTCATGTAACCACCTGGCCCATTTGTGCTCAATTCCAGGGGAGGGTACAGCTACTTATACACATACCCTCACCCCACACGGGAACTCCACCTTACCTCCACACCAAACCTCGACCCTACTTCTACCACCAAACTCCCTCTTGTCCTGGGAACCTCTATATGATTCAATGTATGGACACGTGCCCAATGAGCTGTTTCACTCACACTTTTTCATCTCCGCCTTGGAAATTACTCCACGGCGCCATAGAGAGCATCAGCACAACACTAGACCCACGCCGTAGATGCTTACGAACAGCTACCAGGGTTTAACACTGGTACCCGTCACCTCTTCCTATTATCCGGGGCACCCACAAGGATATACACATAGCTAAGATCTCTCTTGTGCAAGCTTCATCATCACCGAATATGGAGACACATTAGGGCATGTCCCACTCCTTTGCAAGTTCATGGTTTACTTTAAGTTGTATTTCCTCTTTTGGGCCTTTCCGGCCCTGTTAAGGTTATGTTAAATGTTGAAATTACTTGACAGACCAGAAGCTTCTGGCCGCATGTGTTATTGTTGATTTGTTTTTAGATGTGATATTTGAGATACACAAAAGAGTCACTCCTTCTTCTACATATACACTGCCAAAGTCTAAAACGTGCCCTATGATTCCCCCTGATAAACTGAAAGATTATCTCTTAGTTACCCTTACTCCACATTTAGAATATCCTCTGACATAGGATCCCAGGTCCTCGGAGGCGGAACGAGGCTATACACGACCGATCCTCGCAACCCCCGCGCAGCAGAGTCTGTACATCTGCTGAACTCATCCGGTAACCCCATACTGTTACAGGAGGAGTAGCAGGACTAACTCTTCCACCGGCCTAACTACCCCATCCTCTTCACCCCCCCCTTTTTTCCCCTTTTTTTTTTTTTGTTTGTTCGTTTTCTTTCTCTCTCTCCCCTACGGTCTCCCCCACTCATACAACCCCTCACACACACTTCTTCGTCTCACATAAGTGGATATAGAATACACCAGATAAGCGTTCGGACGCTTTACCCACCAGTAACCCTCTCTCTGTTTCTGATCACTCCGATAGCATGCATCCACAAGCTCCCCTAAGCCCTCTCAAACTCAAAATAATCTCCTTTAATGCAAAAGGGCTAAATACACCAGAAAAACGCTCACAAGTCCTCACAATGATGAAAAGCCACAAAGCGGACATCATTTTCTTACAAGAAACACACTTTAGAGCAAACAATTTACCAAAACTAGAAAACTACCAATACCCTACAGCCTTTCATGCTACAAACCCTTCAGCTAAGTCAAAAGGAGTCTCTATTCTATTAGCGAAAAATTGCCCCTTTGAAATTGCAGACTCACTGACAAACCCGGAAGGCCGATATCTTATGATCAAAGGACACCTACACAACAGACCGATCACTCTGGCCAATATATATGCACCTAATGTGAAACACGTCCCCTTTTTTCGCAAAATAGCTTCCCTCCTATCCTCATTCCAACTGGGACTAGTAATTTTGGGTGGAGATTTTAATGCACCCCTCAATCCCATCCTAGACTCCTCAACGGGAACCTCATCTATTCCATACAGAGCTCTACGCCAGATACACTCCCAATTACACAATTTACTTTTACACGACTCTTGGCGTACATTAAACCCTACTGGAAAAGACTATTCATTCTTCTCTGCCCCCCACAACCGGTATTCCAGAATCGACTATCTGTTTATATCTCAACAGGATCTACACTACCTAACCAAAGCCACCATCGAACCAATGTATATCTCAGACCACCACCCCATATCCATTTCACTCACATTACCAGAATCCCTTGACAGATCTAAAATTTGGCGCCTAGATCCATCTTTACTGACAGACCAAGCCAATCTGGACCACATACAATCGTGCCTAGAATCGTTCTTCCAGATAAACAACACGCCGGACACGCACCCCATCACGCAATGGGAGGCTCATAAATGCTCACTTAGAGGGGAATTCCTAGCCCTCTCAATCAAACGCAAACGTCAGAAACAAGCACGCATCCAAGAACTACTAACCCAAATTAAATCACTAGAAGCAGCACATAAAAAAACGCAAGCTACATTAACTCTGCAAGATCTCACTCAAGCACGATCACTCCTGCTCGATGAGATATCACAGAAACGGAGAAAAAAATTTACCCTCACACGTAAATTATTTTACGAACACGGCAACAAAAGCGGAGCACTCCTAGCCAGAGCACTGCAGGCGAAAAGAGCAAGACAGACTATCCGGCAAATTAAGAAGCCTGATGGATCCTTTGCCACCAATAATAGAGATATAGCCTCATGTTTTGAACAATACTACCACACTCTCTACAACATAGAACAAACGCACTCGCAACATAACACACAAGAGCATAGGACCTCCTCCATCAGGGAATTCCTGACACTACACGCACCCGCCCCAATACCACAAGAAGAAGCCCTCTGCCTGGAAAAAACGATATCCGGGGAAGAACTTGCGCACGCAATTAGGCAAATGAAAAACGGAAAGAGCCCGGGCCCAGACGGTTTTACCACCATATATTACAAAACATTCTTGAAAACCATCAACATCCCTCTCCTAACCGCACTAAATTCCATTACCCCAACACCCCTCCACATCGACTTTTAGAAGCTCACATAACTGTCCTGCCAAAAGAGGGGAAGGACCACACCTTAGTCTCTAACTATCGCCCAATATCTCTCCTCAATGTGGACACCAAAATTCTGGCCAAAATCCTATCCAACCGCCTTCTCCCGCTTATCCCGCAACTTGTATCCACTGACCAGGTGGGCTTCATTCCTGGCCGGGAAGCCAGAGATAATACAGTTAAAGCCATCAACATCCACTCTTACTTAAAGGCTTCCAATCAGAAAGGCTTCTTCGTCTCGCTGGATGCAGAGAAGGCATTCGACAGAGTGGCCTGGGATTATATATCTGAGACTTTAAGATCGATAGGTCTAGGTGACAAGATGCTCAATTTAATTCTTGCTCTTTACTCAACTCCCGCCTCACAAGTGAAAGTGAACGGCCACCTGTCGAATGCCTTCCCTGTCAGGAATGGGACACGCCAAGGATGCCCCCTCTCACCACTTATTTATGTACTCACACTGGAACCTTTTCTTAACCGTCTCCGAAGCAACCCCAACATTAAAGGTATTATCACCCCGAAATGCGAATTCAAAGTCTCAGCTTTTGCTGACGACATACTGCTTTCCCTTTCTGAACCCCATACATCCCTTCCAAATCTTCTGAAGGATTTTAGGGATTTTCAAGCTATTTCCAATCTCAAAATAAATTTTGACAAATCCTATGCCCTAAATGTCTCTTTACCAGCAGAAACTGTAGCATTATGCCAAACCAACTTTCCCTTCGCATGGAAGCCCAGGGCTATTACATACCTGGGTATCCAACTCCCAACCCAACTAACAGATCTATATTCTTTAAACGTCTCCCCAATACTAAATACAATCAAAAGAGATCTCCATAAATGGGACCATCCCTCTTTCTCCTGGTTCGGAAGAGCAGCAATCTTGAAAATTAATATTCTACCCAGACTTCTTTATGTCATGCAGGCCATACCCATCCACTTACCACCAGCTTTTTTCGCTACGCTTAAAACCTTATGCTCCAAATTCCTCTGGCACAATAAACGCCCCCGTATCAAATTTGAATTCCTTACAGCACCCACCTCTAAAGGGGGCATAGGCTTACCCGACTTGACGAATTACTACAGGGCTTGTCTCCTCACCAGAATAGTGGATTGGAACTTACATGCATCCACTAAACAATGGGTAGCTCTGGAAGAACAGTTAGCAGAAACACCCCTAGCGACAGCACCATGGTTATCCTCCAAGCACATCCCGAACGCGGCATCCAAACATATCCTTATATGCCCCACTTTGAGATGTTTCCACAAAGCTTGCTCCAGTTCACAATTAGCAGCAATACTGGGCCCCATGACCCCAATCCGAGTCAATCCAGATTTCCCCCCCCCCCGGACTGTCCCCAAACTTTCTCGCTTCTGTGTGGCCTCACAAACATATCAGAGCAAAACACTTTTTTCAAGCAGACTCTTTCATATCACGAGAGAGACTAGCCGCACAAATGAAGGATCAGAAATTCCCTTTATGGACTTATTTTCAAATACAGCATTTTCTTTCAGACCCCAAACGCAGATCACTTTGGTCCAGGCCCCCTACTCCATTTGAAGCTTTATGCTCGGAATCTGCACCTCAACGGCACCTAATTTCATACATATATCAGCTCCTTTTTCTTAAGCACCCACGGAAACACAAAAATTGCCGTTATTGGGAGAAGGAACTCGCAATTACCATTTCAGACGACCAATGGGAACAAATATTTGAATACACTCTCAAGGGATCGATAAACGTTTCCACCCAAGAAAATGGTTACAAAATTCTCAACCGCTGGTACAGAGTTCCAACTCTCATTCACAAATATTCGCCAACCATATCAAACCTATGTTGGCGATGCAATTCCGAACCCGGCTCCCACGTCCACATTTGGTGGTCCTGTCCCATACTTCAAAAGTTCTGGCAAGAGGTCCATAAGTTAACGTCTAAGATAACATCGTACACATTAGAATTCATCCCCGCACAACTCTTGTTACATCACACCTCCTTATCTAGACGAACCTACTTTAAGTCCTTGACAATGCACTTATTGAATGCAGCTAAATTGTGTATTCCTGTTCACTGGGGCACATCCAGACCTCCGACAATCAAGGAATGGTTCATGAGAATCAATAGAACCGCTGAAATGGAAGAACTTATAGCCATTTCGCAGGAAAACATCACTAAACACAATTCACGTTGGGCCTGCTGGTCCCACTTCAAAACGACCTCGGACTACGCACGCACCATGCAATTAAATCCTAACTGAACAAGAGAGACTCCTCACTCCCTTGACTTTAAACATAGCGAAGACATGGGGAAGATGGGGGGAGCGGGTCAAAGTCGGGGGCTAGAATGGCGGCTATTGCCCCCCCCCCCCGACTCATCTAGCCCACTCCTCCCATCTTCTCCATTTACTCTCACCTTTGATTCATACACACACCCCCGTTATAAATCCAATTTTTAAGTGCAAAAGATCTCCCCCCTTACCCTACTCACACCTCCCCCCCCCTCCACCATACTCATTCAACGGATATAACCAACAAAACCAGCTGGACTGGTTACGTAAAGGCTTCTACAAAGCATGAAACACATGCGACACACATAATCCTAGACCGAACCCTAGACGGATGTCTATAAATAAAACCTTCCACAAACAATCTAAAGATATATACAATACACTCACCTGATTCAGCAGCTAATTCGAGAATTCGACAACCTAAGAACAAATACAGATAACCACATACTGCGAAAGATTTGACCACATTGTTCACCCAATTGCTACCCCTGGTCGTACAAGATAACTCCTTCACAGGTTCACACGCACACGTGTTGTATGTTCTTTATAGTTGACATTGTTACGGATATTATGGAGCTTGTATAACATGTCTGCATTCCTAATATAATGTCATTGTGCATATACTGTTATATCCTGTGATCTGTAAATTTATCACTACTTATTTCCAATAAAACTTTAATGGAAAAAAATAAATAAAAATAATGTGACTTATATGACAACACCTCAGCTAAATTTGTAAACAGGTCTAAAAGTGCAAATATATAAATAAGAAAAAAGTTTTCCAAAGTGCAATTTGAAACCAGTAAAGCAATTAAAATAAAATTAAAATTCTAAAGTGCAAATTACTGTAAACATATATCACAAACAAAGATAGTGTATATTCCTAAAAAATGACCAACTAAGAAATAAATCACAATAAAAATAAAAATAAAAATAAATATAAAAATAAAAAATCAAATACCAAATTAAAAAATTAAGAGTAAAAACCCAAACAGAAAACAAAAAAGGGGTTAATAATAAAAAAGAAAAAAACAAAAAAAAGAACAAGAGAAAAAAAGGAAAAAAAGAGAGAAAAAAACCCAAAAAAAACAAAAAAAAAACCCCAAAAATGTCTATAGTGTCCACTGTCAAAAAATCTTCTATTGTGCCCCCCTGTTATCTGTCAGGGGAGTTCTTAAAAACTGCAGCTATGGATATTTTCCGATATATGGGTAGTAGGAACATAGATATAAAAAGTATTTTTAATCAAGAAGGAGTTACGAATACACAAGATTTATGTAGTTTGATGAAACAACTTAAACACACAATGGAAAAACAATTGAGAGTATGGTGGGATATAGCCAGTTTGGAGATGTATATAGATGCCAAGATGACACCTAGAAGCCTAAGATGAGATCTTAATCCAAATGACAACCTTGAGGATTTGGGACCTTCAAGATCTTATAGATGAAGTAGATATAGCCCAGGATAATGAGAGTCCAGATGGGTCAATGGAAATTGTGAATTTAGATCAACCGACAAGCACACCACAACCAAGCATTAGAGCAAATATGATACAAGGAAATAGACAGTTGAATAGACCACCCAATCGTAGAAATGTGCAAATAGATGATCAAAGAAGGAATCAGCAAGAACCATATATATTCGAAGGCCCGACCACACCTAGATATAATATACCCACGAGAAATCGGTTTACCCCTTTGAGGGATTATCAACAATATACATACCCCCTAGACCGAGGGGATTACAGAGATAATAGGCACTTCCAACCTAGAAGAAATTTTAGGGAGCATAGGGATTTTCCCAGGAATGGGCAGCGGGACAGGCCACCAGGGAAATGGACTGCCAGACCACCCTACAGAAATCCAAGTTGGAGAGGATCAGAAGGCAACAGAGGGGAATCCCAAGGAGCCTTCTACAGGACAATGAACAGGGATGGACAATATTCAGACCGTATGGAGCCAGGCCCACTAGGGCCATCATGGGAGAGCAATCTAGGAAGGGATACAACATCGATGTGGAGACCCATGGAAGGAAGAAATGGACCAGAGGAAGTAGAGGAGGAAAGAAGAAACAAAAGAAGAAGAATGTAATAGGAAAGGGCATTTACAATTTAAGTGACACACAGTTTAGTAAAGAGGAGATAAGGATTTTGGATTTGGGATTAAAATCTGCCCCTAATAAAACAATAGACAAATTTGAAACGTATATTGACCTAAAGAAGTTCATGAGAAAATTGAATATTAAGAAGCATTTTGCTTTAAATGCAGTAGCAAGTAGGAAAGAAGAATCTATATACATCCAAACAGATTTGAAGAACAAATCTACATTCAATCCAAATACACCAGGAAATCAATGTTTGGGGACATTTAGTAAAATGGTGGAAGGTGATTTAAGACAACTGGAAAAAACATTTTATTTACTGCTGTGGGAACCCCTAGTGGGGACTTCCTTGGTTTTTGGGGGGCTGCAACCTAAAAAAAAAAAAAAAAATATATATATATATATATATATATATATATATATATATATATATATATATATATATATATATATATATATATATAGAGTTTTTTTCTGGTTCTGTCTATCCTATACCTAGAACACATTGGCGCGGATTCTTTAATATTTATATACCCTAGTACCCCCCTGTTATCTGTCAGGGGAGTTCTTAAAAACTGCAGCTATGGATATTATCGGATATATGGGTAGTAGGAACATAGGTATAAAAAGTATTTTTAATCAAGAAGGAGTTACGAATACACAAGATTTATGTAGTTTTTTTTTTCAATTTCGTTTTTATTAGAGATTTTCACAAACATAGAGAATAGACAGTTATAGACAGCATGTAAATAAAAGGAATTACAATAGTGCAATAACATATACAGAGTTACAGATCTTAAGCCATATGAGAAAAAAAAAGCGTATTAAAGTAATCCTTCAATATATAGCTAAGCGCTTTGTTCCTAGGTTACCAGATTGTAACTTACAACTGAACCCCTTTCAGAGTACGCAGGTTATGTTTGGTTCAAAGGTGAAGAAAGGGCAGATTGGGACTATATAGAGCCAAGAACAAAGGAGAAAGGAGAGCCAAAAGAAAGGCAGAAAGATCAGGTAGAAGAGAGAGAGAGAGAGAGAAAAGGTTTTGATCTTAAGATAAGCAGAAAGTAGCGTTAGGGAGGGAGAGGAATAAATAGAAAGGGAGGGGGGAGGACAGAGTGAGGGCTAGAGGGATTGAGATGGACCTGAGGTTTCTAATATATTAAGAGTGTAGAAACAGGTCAGTGATATTTAACTTTCCATATTTTCCAGACATCTGTACACTTCATACCATTACTTAACCTAGAAAGTAGTAACGTTTCATATATACAGTTGGTTTTCACAACAGTAATCACTTCAGAGAGGTTAGGAACAACATCTGTTTTCCATTTCCGAGTTATGAGTGATCTGGCGGCTAGAAGAACATGTGTCACCACCGTTTTGTACTGGGGGGATACTTATCAATACCCAAATTCAATAAGGCTAATCCCCGATCAGAAAGGGAGATAATCCCCGTGAGGGAGGCTATCAATCTAAATACGCTGTTCCAGAAACTGGTCAAGTGCTTACATGACCAAAAAACATGTTTGAGTGAGCCCACCTCTCCGCAGCCCCTCCAGCACAAATTAGAATTCCCTCTGGAGAATTTAGATAGTCTGTATGGGGTAAGGTACCACCGCAAAGCTATCTTTTGGTACAATTCCCAGTGGTTAACACAGCGAGATGCCCTATAGAACGAATCGATAGCCTGGTGCCACTGTTTTAGTGTATATACCCTTCCCAAGTCTCCCTCCCATTTTAAATATGGGGAGGATTTAGTAAATACATTTTTGTGCTGGAGGAGGCCATAGAAAAGCGAAACCCCTTTTACTAGCGCGTGTTTATTCGTGTAAAACTTCCAGACATCTTCCTGTAAGTAAATTCGGGTTGTGGGTAGGGAACGTAGGAAGTGTGAAATCTGACCGTATCTATACAATTCACCCATTTCTAAACCATATTCATTTTGCAACGCTTTGAAATCTTTGACTTGTTTGTCACGAAACAGGTCAGAGAGAAGAGTGATACCTTTGAGCCTCCAGGTCTGAAGAGTAAGACCAGGGATAGCTTTGGTAAGTAGGTCAATATCCATGGGGACCTCAACCGTTCCCACTTCCATATGGTCGATCCGTCCGAGGTCCCTCCATGCCCAAAGAGAGGCCTGGATCGTCAACGGTAGTTGTCTCAAATTAAAGGGCCTCAGACGGTCAAGCCAAAGCAAGGAGGGAAGGTCACCCGTCGGGGACATAGACTGTTCGATGTCTCTCCAAGGGGTAGAAGCTTGTTTGTCGAACCAAGTATCGAGTTGGGTGAGCACAGCTGCCTTAAAGTAGTCTTGCAGCTCCACGTATCCCATACCCCCCACTTTTCTATGCTTTATCAATAAGCCTTTAGTGCATCTAGGCTTCTTCTGTTGCCATATATACCCATTAAGAAGAGAGTTAAGTAACCTAAGGTACATGGGTTTGATAGGTATGGGTAGTGTGCGAAATACGTAGAGAATCTGTGGGAGCAATAACATTTTAAAAGAAGCTAGACGTCCTGACCACATTAGTTCTGTTTTAGAAATGCGTCTGGTCTCGGAGGTTAGTTTTTGGAGTAGCAAGGAATAGTTGGCATCAGCTAATTTATTAGGGTCTGCCGTAATCTGCAGGCCCAAATACGTTATGCTGTCCCTTTTCCAGGAATATGGAAAAGACTTTTGTAAATTAAGCATAGATTGCAATGGGATATCAAGGGGGAGGATAAGGGACTTAGTGTCATTAACTTTATAATAGGAGATATTACTGAATTGGTCCAAAATGCACTGAGTGTGTTTTAAAGAAAGTGTTGGGGATGTAAGGAACAGGATTATATCGTCCGCGAATAGATTTATTTTGTGGTTCTTGCCCCTGAAAGCAAAACCATGGATGTCCGGATGGGCTCTAATTTTTTCAGCTAGGGGTTCTATCAGCAAGTTGAAAATGGAGGGGGACAGTGGGCACCCCTGCCGAGTACCATTCGTTATAGTAAAAGGTTGGGACAGGATGCTAGAGGCATATACCCTTGCAGAAGGAGTGGAGTAGAGGGCTAAAATTGCAGACAGGATAGGGCCTTGGAAACCAAATTTACAAAGGACAGAGTTCATGTATCCCCAATGTATCCTGTCGAACGCCTTCTCCGCATCCAAAGAGAGGAGCAGAGAAGGCGTCCGACAGGTCCTCGCATGGCACACAACATCAATCACTCGTCTAGTCGCGTCGGAAGCTTGTCTACCGACTGTAAATCCTGCTTGGTCGGGGCTTATAAGGGTAGGCAAAATGAGCAGTAGTCTGTGGGCCAGAATTTTAGCGTAAATCTTTATATCTGTATTGAGAAGCGAAATTGGGCGGAAATTGGCAGGGGTATCTGGAGACTTTCCTGGTTTAGGTATGGTGACAACATAGGCGCCTAACATTTCCGAGGGGAAGAGGGAGGTAGTGACCGCCTGTGAGTAAATTTCTTGCAACGTTGGGGTTAAAAGGTCGCCACATTTGGAATAATATTCGCCAGGAAGGCCATCAGGGCCAGGAGACTTGCCCGATGGCAGTGTTCTAATGACTTTTTGTATCTCTGTCTGGGAAATAGGGGCGTTTAAAGTGGAAAGTTGCTCCACAGAAAGTTTGGGCAGCGAGACACTGTCTAGAAAGGTTTGGATGTCCTCTTCTGTTGGTTGTGAGGTGTTGGAGTCTGATTTAATATTATACAAAGAGGAGTAATATCTGGCAAAGAAATCAGCAATATCTTTAGGGTTATATATTTTACTACTATCCAAAGAGTTAATTAGATAAGGAATAGTGGTTCTAGTCCTTTGTTCTCTTAAACGTTGGGCCAAAAGTTTACCTGCTCTATTACCCGCCGAGTAATGAGTCAATTTGAGGTAGTGGACAAATTTGTTATGGTCTTCTAAGAGCAGAAGTCTGAGCTCAGAAGGAAGAGCGTCTAACCTGTGAGCCGTCGTGGGGCAGGGGTTGATCTTGTTCTGTTTATCCAGTGAGTCAATATCAGTCAGAATTCGGTCCAGCCTGAGAGACCTCTGTTTTTTAAGTCTAGCACCAGCTTGCAACAGAATACCCCTTATAAAGGCTTTATGTGCACACCAAAGAATCATTGGGTCATTAACCGAACCAGTGTTGGTTATAAACAATTCTTTGAGACTTTTAGTTACCTCTAACATTTGTTCATGTGAACCAAATATGCCAGCACTCGCCCTCCAGATCCCAGACACAGTATGAGTGTTCCCCTCCGCCACCACTGCAGATATAGGGGCATGATCAGACCAAGAGATACCATGGATGGCGGAGGAGGACACTGCTTGCAACAAAAATCTATCTACCAGGATCATATCAATTCTTGAATACGTATTATGTCTGGAGGAGTGAAAGGAATAATCCCTCTCAGTAGAATGCTGACATCTCCAGACGTCATATAGCCCCTCTTCCTGCAGCAAGCGTTGTAAAGAGGGAAGAGGTCGACGGGATCTGGTGGTTGTGTCCATTCGGAAGTCCACAGTTATGTTATAATCTCCACACATTACCAGGGCTCCTTGTCGCACTTCTTTGATTTTAGTAAGCAGTCTCTTGAGAAACCTAAGTTGGTGGGAATTGGGTGCATAAAGGTTCACAATGGTGTAGATCTTATTATTAAGAGAACCCACCAAGATTATATATCTGCCCTCAGGGTCTGGTACTGTGAGGATATGCGAAAAAGCAATCGAGTCTCTAATAGCTATCACAACACCTTTGCGTTTTTGCGAGGCAGATGCAAAGAAAAGATGAGGGAAATGCCTGTTGCGAAAGGGCGGCGGGTCGTTGGCTAAGAAATGCGATTCCTGTAGGCAGAGTACATCTGCCCTCAGTTTCTGAGCTTCTTTCCATACTGATGCCCTCTTGGCTGGGTGATTTAACCCGTGTACATTAAACGAAACTAACTTAAGCATTGGAAGCAAGAATGCATAATGAGTAGGTTAGTCCGCATACCTCTCTTGATTGTATTAGAGCACTGCAGATGTATAGGCGTCCAGGTCAATCCAAATCCACACCTCTGGCTGACACGTCCGGAGCACCACAGAGTCCATCTCAAGGGGAGAAAGGGTAGGGTCCAGGGATGGGAAAGATCATAGGAGAAAAAGGAGAAATAAGCAACACAAATAAAGAAAAAGTTAGAGTTCTAGAACTTAGGCATAAGCCACATAGGTAAAAAGGACGATTCAACTTGGAATCTGTAGGCAGTGATCCTGCCCGTCATATAACTGGGGGGAAACAACGTTCACATAGATCCGCAGGTACCGAGAGCAACAGCGTAGAGAATAGTAGTGATCAAGCAAAAAGTCCGGGTGTCTCAATAATTGCGATTCAAGCTTTTCTTCTTACGTGACACCACTTGCCAGTTGTCTGGTGATGAGATTTTTGGCAGAGAGGCTGGGGCGGTGTCAGATTGCGAGGGGAGAATGTTCCATTGTTTGAGTAGTTCTAAACCATCCTCTAGGTTATTAATCACCGTCGTATGCCCTTCCCTGGAGATGGTAAGCTTACATGGAAATCCCCATCTATAAACAATGGCATGGTTGCGAAGCGCTTTGGTAATGGGCAGCAAAGCCTTCCTCCTCTGCATGGTATGCTGCGACAAGTCTGCAAAGACTTGGAGGTTAGCGTAGCGTTCCGGAGGTTGCTTATTGGTTCGGAAGGCGAAAGTAAATTTCTCCTTGACCTGGAAAAAGTGGACCCTCAGCAGTACATCCCTCGGAATGTTGTCCGGAAGGTGCGATGGCTTTGGGAGGTGATGGATTCTGTCAATCGTCAGATCTGAGGCAGGTAGGTCCGGTAAGAAGGCACCCAACAGTTCCTGGGCATATTGGAGTAGCTGCGCCGGTAACACCAGCTCCGGGACACCTCTCAGCTTAATATTGTTGCGTCGGGACCTATCCTCCAAATCTGCGACTTTGGCTTTTAGCCACGCCACCTCCTCTGACTGGTCATTCTGGGCATCTACTACTGAATTAATAGTAGTGGCAAATTCGCCCATTTTGTTTTCCACATGGTCGATCCGCGCGCCCACTGCATTTATATCAGATTTGAACCCCCGCATACAGTCCATCATGTCAGCATGCAGGGTGCTGCGCAGGGAGATCAGCATGTCTTTTAATGTAGTATCGGACACGGGTTGGTTAGATGTGGGGAACGCATCTATGGTGTCCGAGATTTCCCTGGTATCCTCCAACTGATCCCCCTCTCCACTAACCTGTTCCGCGCCAGGGTCTTCCGTCATCCGCGGCTTGGACTTCGCTGGACTGAGGGAGAGCGGAGTGGACATTCCCGGGGACCCACGTGGCGATCAATGATCCGGGCTTGGGGCCTCCGAACCGGAGCTACTGGAGGCCGAAGGCGAGGCGCCGCCGGCGCCATCTTGGAGTAGGCCTCGAGGGTTCCGCGGGAAGAATTGCGGTAATTTCTTCAGTTGCGGTAAGTTCTTACGCTTACGGGTCATCTCAGCTGTATAAGGAGGAGATACGCCGTCGATGGATGCCAGTACGAGGTCGTAGAAGCACTCCTGAGTGTGAGTATTGCTCTCGGTGTAGCGGAGCCACCGTCTCATGCGTCCATACAGCAGCGCGGTAGCCACGCCCCCCCAAGATTTATGTAGTTTGATGAAACAACTTAAACACACAATGGAAAAACAATTGAGAGTATGGTGGGATATAGCCAGTTTGGAGATGTATATAGATGCCAAGATGACACCTAGAAGCCTAAGATGGGATCTTAATCCAAATGACAACCTTGAGGATTTGGGACTTATGGAGGAATGGTACTCCTTTTTTAACAAAACTGAGAATGAACTATTACAAATAATCGTTAAAAGGAGGCAATATAAATTGAAAGGAATTGAAACGATTATATCTGAAATTAGACAACAGTTATTGCCTTTTAATAAACATAGAGATTATGAAGAAAAGGAGAAAGAACTACAAGAATCAATTAAAAAGTATGACTTGGACATACAGGCAAAAAAGCTAAAAAAGTTCAAGAGAAATGTATTGAACTATAATGACTCAAAAGTGTATAAATGGCAAGTAGGCCTTCAAGATCTTATAGATGAAGTAGATATAGCCCAGGATAATGAGAGTCCAGATGGGTCAATGGAAATTGTGAATTTAGATCAACCGACAAGCACACCACAACCAAGCATTAGAGCAAATATGATACAAGGAAATAGACAGTTGAATAGACCACCCAATCGTAGAAATGTGCAAATAGATGATCAAAGAAGGAATCAGCAAGAACCATATATATTCGAAGGCCCGACCACACCTAGATATAATATACCCACGAGAAATCGGTTTAACCCTTTGAGGGATTATCAACAATATACATACCCCCTAGACCGAGGGGATTACAGAGATAATAGGCACTTCCAACCTAGAAGAAATTTTAGGGAGCATAGGGATTTTCCCAGGAATGGGCAGCGGGACAGGCCACCAGGGAAATGGACTGCCAGACCACCCTACAGAAATCCAAGTTGGAGAGGATCAGAAGGCAACAGAGGGGGATCCCAAGGAGCCTTCTACAGGACAATGAACAGGGATGGACAATATCCAGACCGTATGGAGCCAGGCCCACTAGGGCCATCATGGGAGAGCAATCTAGGAAGGGATACAACATCGCTGTGGAGACCCATGGAAGGAAGAAACAGACCAGGGGAAGTAGAGGAGGAAAGAAGAAACAAAAGAAGAAGAATGTAATAGGAAAGGGCATTTACAATTTAAGTGACACACAGTTTAGTAAAGAGGAGATAAGGATTTTGGATTTGGGATTAAAATTTGCCCCTGATAAAACGATAGACAAATTTGAAACGTATATTGAACTAAAGAAGTTCATGAGAAAATTTAATATTAAGAAGCATTTTGCTTTAAATGCAGTAGCAAGTAGGAAAGAAGAATCTATATACATCCAAACAGATTTGAAGAACAAATCTACGTTCAATCCAAATACACCAGGAAATCAATGTTTGGGGGCATTTAGTAAAATGGTCGAAGGTGATTTAAGACAACTGGAAAAAAGGAATCATAAGAGGACTGAGAACATCTGGAAAACCATTAAGGAACTAGGAGAAAAGAAAGATGTGATTATCAGACCGGCCGATAAGGGGGGGTGGCCTGGTAATTTTGAACAAATCTGACTATAAAGATGAGATGGAAAGGTTGCTGAGTATTGAGAACACATATAAAAAGCTGAAGGGAAATCCCAAGTATGATTATGAGAAAAAACTAGCAGCCTTTGTAAAAAAGGGAAAGGAAAGTGGAATCCTTAACAGTTGTGAAGCAGAGTATTTAATTTCGAACTCAACAAAAACTCCGGTGATGTATTATATGGCAAAAATTCAAGGGGCTCACCAAGCCTCCAGGAAGGCCAATCATCAGCGGGATAAATTCTATCTTCTCACATCTAGGGGAGTATTTGGACAAATTCTTGAAACCCTTGGTACAACTAGGGAGATCCTATCTGAAGGACAGTACACAACCTTTAAAAGAACTACAAGATGTAGGAGACGTTGATAAATATTTGATGGCTACTATTGACGTAAACTCTTTATACACTAGCATAGTGCAGGGTGATGGTCTAATGGGAGTTGAAAGGGCATTATATGAACATACAGACATGCGGCAAGAACAAGTAGAATACATTATCGAGGGTCTCAAGTTGGCAATGGAATGTAACTACTTTTGGCATGATCACAATTACTATGTTCAAACTAAGGGGGTGGCCATGGGGGCTCGTTATGCCCCAAATGTGGCCAACCTTATGATGAACATGTGGGAGGAGGAATATATCTATGGGAAGAACATACCTCAGTTGAGGTTCTACCAGAGATATATAGATGACCTTATCGTATTATGGGACGGTACCCTGGAAGATTTTGAATTATTTTTGAATAATTTGGATAACAATATCTATGGACTCACCTTCACTGGAAAATGTAGTGAATATAGTATTGATTATCTAGATCTCCAAATCTCTAAGAAGGATGGAGCATTTATTACTAAGACCTTTTTTAAAACAACAGACAGGAACAGTTACATCCCGATGACAAGTTGCCATCATCCCAAGTGGAAAAACAATATCCCGAAGGGGCAATTGTTAAGATTAAGGAGGAATTGCCATTCTACACAAGACTATAACCTTCAAGCAGATGTAATTGTGGAGAGATTTCAAGAAAAAGGGTATAAGCTGGAAACCATTACTCCAATTGAAGAAAGACATTGGGGCATTGAAGAGGAAATCGTTATTGGAGAAACAGAATAAGAATGAAAGGAAGATGGAATTGGCCTTTATTACAGGCTTCAACACCCAATATAGGGATTTTGAAAAAATCATTAAGAAATACTGGCCTATACTTCAAGAAGATAGAGTACTATCGAAGGTTCTTCCGAAAAAACCCTGCTTTATATATAGAAAGGCCCCCACTCTCCGTTCCTATCTGGTACATAATGCGATAGACCCACCAAGGCATATAAAATTTTTTAATGATATGAAGGGATTTTATAGGTGTCAAAGATGTCTCCCCTGCAAAATTAGCAAGAAACAGCCACACAAAAAAGAAACCTTTAGGGCTAAAACAGATCACAAAGAGTATAAAATAAGAGAATGAATTACCTGTCGGAGTACCCACGTAACTTATGTTATAGAGTGCCCGTGTAATCTGCAATACGTGGGTAGAACCACACGCCCCCTTTTTGTTAGGATTAGGGAACATATTAAAAATATTAAAAACGTTTTCCCGAATCACAATCTGTCCCGTCATTTTGACGAATTTCATCAAAGAGACCCATCTGGGCTAATTTTTTATGGGATAGATTGTGTTAAGGGGAATTGGAGGGGTGGAAATAAAACCACTTTGATTTCACAAAATTAAACTGCATGGATATACAGGTTGGGATCTCTTGCGCCACGGGGCCTCAACCTGGATATAGATTTAAATTTCTTTATAGCCAATCCTTAAACAACTCCTCTTTATGATAGTTTATAGTTTGTAATCGAATCCGTTGACAATTTATCACAGATAAATATTATAAATGCCTCTCTTGTGTGGGGCACATTAAATGCCAGTTAGTATTTTAGCCTCATGACATATATATATAGATGGGATTTTTCTCACACATATGATTTTTTTGCTGCATTTACTGTTTTTGGTCCCCTTTGTTCCTTTATTATTTTTAGTATTAATATTCTTGGTATTATATTATTTATTTTTTAATGTCATATTATTATTATTATTATATATATTTCTTTCCTCTTTTCTTTTTTCTTTATTCGTCCATGGATCGGAGGAAAAATAATTATATATATATATATATATATATTTTTTTTTTTTCAGATACACCACTTTACCGCATAGTATCTGAATTGCAATGAGGTAATGATGGGCTGTAATAAAGGACCGAGATACCAATTTTTGTTACCATTATCCGTTTTTAATTCTTTTTCCCCTCTGGATATCTCATATATATATATAAGAATGCCCTATTTTAGAGGGGTAGATTTAGAGATTTATCTTTGTATTTTTTAAAATGGTTAGTATATATTTGTAAGTTATTATGATATATTCCTGTATTGAATTTTTCTATATGTAAAAACTCCTTTGGTATGAGGTTACTAAACAAAAAAGGATAAATTATTTCTGGGTTCCCCCTCAGATAGATCACCCTTACTGGCTGACATCTGAATTGAGATAAAGTATAAATTAGGTGAATAAGGTTTATATAATCTGTTCATTTTCCTAAAGTCTCGTATGCTTACTCCGCCTCCCAGATTCTGATTGGGTGTTACGTACGGGAGTAATGAATATGTAATTTTTCCTATAGTCTCGTACGCTCACTCCGCCTCGCATACTCTGATTGGCTGTTACGAACAGGAGTAATCATTATGTCATTTTTTCAATCTTCCTATTTTTCTATTTAATGCGTAGTGTGTAGTGGCGTGGCACCGCCGCTGAAGACGTCAATGACGAAACGCGTTCGGAGTTACGCTTACTACGCCACTTCCGGGTTGCCTACAGTGTTTGGAACGCATTTGGAGCGCACGCTGCGCATCCACCGAACGGACCCCGCAGCGTGTCTAGGAGAGTCGCTAAGAAGGGCTCTACCCTAGGGGAACTTACAAATAATTTATCTACCATCTTTTGCAAACAGATCTAATCTAAGAATACTGCTCACTTTGATTGGAGCAATTTGTTAAGTACAACTCAGGATTGTTCCTGTCCCCTTTGGGCTAGATAGCCATTAGCGCATATATACTTTTTATTTGTGTTTTTGTATTTTTATTTATTTTTATATACATTTTTTGTGGAAATAAACGTTTTTTAAATATATCATTAGTATCTCCAAATAATTTTTTATATACATATTACACTATGGAGATTATAATTTTTTTCCTATGAGGGCAATAGGGAATTTTCTGCTGAATACGAATGAACACACAGCATATGGACCAAGGAGCTGGATTTCCTCAAAGCTGATTTAAAGGCGAAGTACCCCTGTAGGGGTGTATTCCTCTGGTGAGTGGGGTACCTTGTGGGGGAGCACGGAAGTCACTTTGAAGAATTCACAACAAGCACTAAAGTCACTTTATGAACATCTACTGCTGGATTTGCACAAAAGAAGATTTTTTGACAGTGGACACTATAGACATTTTTGGGTTTTTTTTTTTGTTTTTTGGGGTTTTTATTCTCTCTTTTTTTCCTTTTTTTCTCTTGTTCTATTTTTTTGTTTTTTGTTTTTTATTATTAACCCCTTTTTTGTTTTTTGTTTGGGTTTTTACTCTTAATTTTTTAATTTGGTATTTGATTTTTTATTTTTATTTTTATTTTTATTGTGATTTATTTCTTAGTTGGTCATTTTTTAGGAATGTACACTATCTTTGTTTGTGATATATGTTTACAGTAATTTGCACTTTAGAATTTTAATTTTATTTTAATTGCTTTACTTGTTTCAAATTGTACTTTGTACACTTTTTTCTTATTTATATATTTGCACTTTTAGACCTGTTTACAAATTTAGCTGAGGTGTTGTCAGATAAGTCACATTATTAATACTCATGCGACTTTAAGGGTGAAGTCGCACCGAGTATCACAGTCGTCATTTAGATATTATTTCTTTCACAGAATTTATATATATATATATATATTTTTTGGTGAATTATAATTCCTTTGAACACGGATGTAAGATACACATATATTACAATAGATAAGGTCACACTTTTGTTTAAATCGCAAGGGGTCAATCTATGCGACTTCACTTGTGAACAGCAGAGATTATTATTTCATCTAATTTTTATAGAACTAGAGGTAGTGGTTTTGAAATTATTGTATTGCATCTCTTTTGAGAAGGAGACATTATCTCCTTAGTCTGGTAACTGGACTTCTAGGATTATTATTTGAAAGACAGGATAGGTCATAGAATAAGTTGATGTATTATTGGACTTGTTGGCATTATTAGGGTTTCCCACCAAATATACTCTCTTTTTGGGATTTTGGAATTATGTTATGTTAGTTTTTTAAATAAGAGGTAGCGCCATATACCCCAGTTTTTTACATTTTATTTACTGCTGTGGGAACCCCTTGTGGGGACTTCCTTTGTTTTTGGGGGGCTGCAACCTAAAAAAAAAAAATCTCTCTATATATATATATATTTTGAGTTTTTTTCTGGTTCTGTCTATCCTATACCTAGAACGCATTGGCGCGGTTTCTTTAATATTTATATTCCTATTTCTGCCCTCTGTGTGCTAATTATTCCTTTTTAACATTCTCATAGGGGAGAGAAGACTCGGGAAGTCTGAGGACACCAGGGACCACACCCCTCCCAAAGAAGGCAAAATTCCAAAACCAGAAGCAGAGGAGCAGGAGGAGGATGAGGAAGGAGAGATTGTTGAAGTTGGTCAAATTGTCACCACAACAGGTGAGTGTCGGAGACCACAGCTTCTGGTAAGCTCATCAATGTATGTCACCATATTTAAAATACATGGTGTGTTTTTTTGCTTTGTTTTGTAGGTGATGTGGAAGAAGAATCCCATTTTACCAGTGAAAGTGCCCAGATCCTGATTGGGGAGATAATGGGGTGCAATCGGGATTTAGAAAATATCCTGCAAAACATCAATGATGTTAAAAATAAAATGAAGAACATCATTGAAGTTTTGGGGAGAGTGTGAAACAGCCCAAACTAGCTAGGGATTTATTTTTTGGCTTTTAAACCACAACTTTTGTATTTTCGAACAATCCAAATTTGGAAGATGAACACAGTGTGTCAACATGCGCTATCTCCCATCATGGGGGATCAATCTACGTGTTTTGTGGAAAGTGGCTGAGATGAAGGGGTTGCAGTCCCAAAGCATGTACATTGATCCCCCATGATGGGAGATAGCACATGTTGACACACTGTATGCATCTTCCAAATTTGGATTTTCCAGGAATGACACCCCATGTGATGAAGGCAATATCAGCCCAGTTTGTACATACTCATGTCTGATATTGTCTTCACTTTTCAAAGTTGAACTTTGTAAGTTCCTGTGTTCTGTATGTTACACAAAAACACCAAGTAGAAAATAAAATAGCTGAAATAATGTTTCTGATACACCCAATTTGTTGGTTTGTTGTAAAATCCTTTTCTAAATGCACATGTGAATGTGCTTTGATTAAAAAGTTAAATTATCAACAATGTGTGGCTTCCTTTTTCATTGTGCAAAAGATGTATTTGGAGTAAAATTGTTGTTTTCGGTGACAATGGGTGTTATTTACTAAAGGTAACTCCACTTTGCACTCCAAGTGCAGTTTCAGGTGCACTTTTGCAGTGCATAGTGGATGTGCCTTTAGTAAATAACATCCACAGTGATGTGTTAATTTTCACAATCATGCCATTTTCCTGCCATGGTGCTGAAAATGAGCAAGATTTTGGTCAGTAATGCACTACATACATTAGTTAACAAAAACAAGGTGTGTGTGTAGCAGACCCACAACATAATAAGATTATCTGACTAAGAGACTGTCCCCTCATGTCGCTCAGAACTTGGAGAACCTAGGAGACACCTAAAACCAAGCCAAGCAGTAAATGAAAACAAAGATTGCAGTTTCTATGAAAAATGTATTCCCAAAAACGCATTGTCTGGCATATCAATGGCCCCCCTACCCACAAAGTAGTCCATGTATTGGGTTCTGACCTCACAGATGCTTTGGGGGGGCAAGCCAGGACGAGCAGCTTCAAGGCCCGTGATGTTCTCATTTTCCAGCAAGTCTGCTTCCTGGCCAACTGAGACCACATAGTTTGCAGAATGTATTTTTAGGAAATTGTGCAGAACACAGCAGGCCAGCACTATGTGATTGATTTTGTATTCTGCCATGTGGATAGGCGTTAAAAAAGGCGGAACCGGCTGGCCAGTATTCCAAAGGTGTTCTCCACCACTCTTCGGGCTCTGGACAGGCAGAAATGAAAAATCCTCTGGTCCGGGGTGAGGGTCCTCATCGGGAAAGGCCGCATCAGATGGTTTGCCAGGGCAAACGCCTCATCCGCGACGAAGACGAATGGGAGTCCTTCCTGATTCTCTTCTGGGGGTGGCAAGCCTAGACTGCCACTCTGGAGACGCCAGTAGAACTCCGTCCGTGCGAACACTCCACCATCCGACATCCGTCCATTTTGCCCCACATCCACATACAAGAAGTCATAGGTCGCAGACACCACCGCCAACATCACGATACTATTAAACCCCTTGTAGTTAAAATAGTACCTCCACAATTGGGAAAGTCCCAACGACTGGCAAAGTGGGAGGCCACAGTCTGCCATTCCTGTGGCGTTGAAGGACACTGTGGAGTGAAACAAGACCAAAAATTTGTAATTTTGCAAATCAACATTGCAAGCAGATTAAACACCAACATTTTTGGCCAAGATCAGTATAACATTTTGGGAACTGAGTATTTAAAGCCTAAACTATAAAGTCCCCTTATCAGAGTCATCACCCCCCCATCTCTCCACCACTCCTTACCCCCCCCCCAATCTGATGAGCCCTTGCTAAAAAATGAGGGGGAGGGATGTTTTGGACAGGTAACCCTCTCCACTTGATTGAGAGCTGAATGCCTAAATAATGTGTGATACTTTGGAAAGCCCCTCCTTACTTACACTATTGGCAGCCCACCGAACAGGTAAGAAGTGTCATAATACCAAAAATAAAACAAAATGGAAGCACATTTTGACATTCTGCTATTACATATCAAGATAATAATAGGGGAAAAAATGATAGCATTTGAAAGTATTGAGGCAGGCCCTTGCACTACATGCTTTGGTGAATTTGTCCATAAATGTGAGCATCAAAAAGGTAGATATAGTATGTATTGGGTTTGGTAAAGTCAGCAGATAGAGGATTGCTATCAGCTGAGCTAGCAGTTGGGGGGAGGGGGGTTCCTAATGAGTTTGGCACAACCCAAAAACAAAATGTCACTCTGCATGAATTAAAGCATACACATAACATTTGTGGACATTTTGGGGGGTGTTTAGGGGAAAGCAATACTATGGAGCTGACAAAAGACATTGGTAAGTGACTAGACTATAGTTTTATGGGCCAAGAAGAGCATGGTGGGGAAGTTAGTGAGGCAAAAATGCATGAGGACAAAGGGGCAGAGCATATGAATTAGAGCATATTGCAGTCATGGTAATTAGGGAATGAGGAAAGAAATGCAAGACATTAGCAATCATGAAATACATAGAATGTGATGTTAAAGGAGAAAACTTACCTTCATATAGTCCTTCTGCAGGACCTGAATGATGGCAGAACAGGTCTCTGGAATAATGATCCCCAGAGCCTGGGGGGAGATGCCTGTGGAGAACTTGAGATCCTGAAGGCTTTTCCCTGTCTCCAAGTACCGCAACGTGGCGATGAGCCTCTGCTCCGGAGTGATGGCTTGCTGCATGCAGGTATCCTGCCTGGTGATTTAAGGGGTCAGAAAAGCCAGCAGACGGTGAAAAATGGGCTCCGTTATCCAGAGATAATTCCTGAAATCATCAGGATTATTCTCCCGGATCTCACGGAGCAAAGGCATGTGCGAGAACTGGTCACGCTGGCGCAACCAATTCTTGGTCCACAAACGCCTCCCCTCCCTGTTCATGGACCGGGCTTGTGTCAAAGTAAGAACCCCAGCATGAAGTCCCTGCACAGCACAAACTCGGCTGGTCAGAACAGACAACAGAAAGCACCGATAAACAGCAATGCCTGAAAGAACGACCTGAATAGCAGACGCAAGCAGACAATAAGCAATGCAAATCAAAGCGTACTATACCAAGATATAGTCCACAATGATAAACAAATACCGACTACACGCACTGATTATCAGATATGCAAAGACAAGCAGAAACTGAAGAACAGTAGCGAACTGAATCACAAATCTGAAAAGCGCGAATCGTCTCTCACCAAACTTCTACTAACATGCGATGCACACAAGATCAGCAGAAGGAGCCCAAAGGGTGCCGAACGTGGTGCTGAACTTCCCTTTTCTAGGCCCGCCGTACGCAGCTTATGTCACTGCATTCTTGGCAACTGGAAATTCCGACAACTTGGTCCGACAGCGTGTGTTTGCAACATCACTTCCGGACCTCGTCCGGAATTAATCCGTCGGAATAACTCAGACGGATTTGGTTGTCGGAATCTCCGACCGTGTGTACAAGGGCTAATAGGGAGATAAAGATAAAATAATCACAATAGTGAATTTATATGTAATGTGTATCTACTTGTAATGGTCATGTAATGGTCATGTCTGCATTAGGTATACTACCTTCCATGCGGACATGAATAACACCAGAGACACACTCATATAAATGATGCTGGGTAGACCTGGACATAACCAAACATAGAAAAATAAATAAAAATGTACAAAGACAACAGAAGTAGAATTGCCATGCATCTGCTACCTAGGGGTTAAAATAGTGCAGACTAATTTCAGTGATTGGGAACAGGCTGCCTTATTTAAACACCTCAGCAGAACTGTGTCTTTGCTGTCTGATCTGCAGCTCATACCTGTTCCCGTGACTTTCTGTTCCTGTGATCCGATCTGTTTCCTGTGTTTGACCCGGCTTGTTTGACTATAATTGTTCTCTGTTATCCTGACCCTGGCCTGCCTGTAACCACGCTCAGCTCTATACTGCTTGATGTCCTGTTGCCCGAACTTTGCCTTCATCCTGACCATTCTCTGCCTGTCATCTATATCGACATCTGATCATCTGTTACCAATCCGGCTTATCTGACTATGTATTCAGTGTCTCCCCAGCTTACCAGCCTGCTTCCTGTTTCCTGCTGTACCAACTGAACTGATAAGACCAAAGACAAACCAGACACCCATACACTGCCAGGCTCTTGCGGCCACTGTTGCAACCCCAGTGGCCCTTGAGTTGGGGTTGTATGAGACAGCCTTCCCACTGCACGTCAGGCTCATCCAGCAGGTATGTAACAAGAATGGACAAAATACAGATAAGACCAATATCTATTGTGGCATACTGTTCCAAACGGTGTAAACGTACCATTATTTAGAGAAATTGTTTAAATGTGCCGTGTTTAACCCTGGTGGGTAGGTGGCCATCTGATCAAAAAACCTAGCCTCTTTCTGGAGGATCTTTTTATCGAAATCCCCTCCCTTTTCTGACTCTGATATGTCTTCCAGTGCAGAGAAATAAATGTAAGATGGATTATAGCTGTGGTTGAGCCCTACATGCTTGCATATTGAGGTATTTAATAACCCTGTGTCTAGATAGTATAGATGGTCTTGTATGCATTTGGCAAAAGGACGCTTGGTCTTGCCAATGTAAAATGCACTGCACCGGGGGCGTGGCCTGGACGGAGACCGAGATGGCTGCTTAACTTAGGAGCTCCCGCATTCCGGGGAAGTTTTAACTGCACATACGGGAGCCTACCACCCTTCCCTGCTATGCACAGATCCACCAGAAGCTCGTCCGTCTCCCGCACCCCTAAGGATCCCCAGACCCCACAAGGGAGGCACATTCCGGAGATCTTTCGATCCCAGAAATACCAGGCCCGCGTGCTTCTACAGGCCCAAGCCTCGGCCTCGCCTGACGAACTATCACCTGCCACCATGCCCGGAGCATCCCTGTCTGCGGCCGGAGGGTCCCATCCACCGAGCCACCTGGATCTGGAGAAGGTGGCCCAGGACATTAAATGTACAGTGACAGCGGCGATTGCTGATCTTAAAGCCGACATCCTTGCGGTGGCCCACCGCATGGACAACGTGGAACAGACCACACAGACGCACGCTGCCGCCATTCGCCAGGTGCAGTCTGCCTACGATTCCCAACTTGCCCAAGTTTTTGAGCTTCACAGGCATGTCGAGGACCTCGACAATCGGGGCCGCCGGCACAATATTCGGGTACGGGGGATCCCCGAATCCGTCGAAACTGACGCCATACAGCCAACACTATGCGCCATCTTTAACGACCTCATGGAGCGGCCGGCGGACTCCCCCATAGACATGGAAAGGGCGCATTGTGCCCTCCGTCCTCCACCCAGAGACTCTGAGCCCCCCAGAGACATAATTTGTTTCCTTGTTAATTTCCCACTCAAGGAAGAAATACTCCGCAAGGCGCGGTTGAGAGGCCGTGTACTGTTTAATGGCACTGAAGTGAAGCTGTTCCAGGACCTTTCGCAAATTACCCTCCAGAACAGGAAGGCACTGCGACCATTACTGGAAGCCCTGCGTACCAGGAACATCCAATATCGTTGGAGATTCCCCTTTGGCCTGTCCGCATCCTCCAGGGGGCGCTCGGCGCTCCTCCGAACACCTGAAGACCTGCCGGCTTTTTGTGCTCAACTTGATCTCCCCTTTGTTGAACTTCCGGACTGGTATTCCATCTTCTTCCCAGCTGAACCTTGGAGGCCGGTGACGCTCAATCCTTCACCGAAAGCGGCTCGTCAGCGATCCCGTCGTCGCAGGCCTGGACCGATGTCGCCGAATGCCCGCCCGGTACGCCGCGACTCACGTCAGCGCAGCCCCTCTCCTTCGTTAATGAGAGGCGAAGATTTGGTGGAATGAGGAACTATGTTGTTGCCGTAGATCTGCCGTCCGTGAGTACCACACCAGCCTCTCCACCCCTCCTCCCCCGGGACCTACCCTGATTCTCCCTCTACCCCCCCTTCCGTTCTCACTACCGGCCCGGGTTGTTTGTTTCCCCCACAGGATCCCTTCGTTCTCTGCCCTGATGCCTATCCTCGAAGTTGCTCTTTAGCCCCTCCGGACGACTCCACCCGTACGGATCACCGTTCTGGTCACTGTGTGCCCGTTGCTTGCTACTACTGCCGACTCGTTCTGACCCTTCGTTTCGACCCTTCGGAAATCGGAAGGGGTGAATGGATTGACCCACAGCGTAAATGTCGCTAGGGACGGCGTTCCCTTCGTATAGTGCGCAGTGGAGACCTTACCTGCATTGACTTCGCCGTGCTTCCGCCTCCTCTCCACGCATAGCTCCCGGCGATAGACTTACTACACAATGTTCCTGCGATGGATTCGTTCGCTGTACTCTGCCGTTCACACCCCTTCCAAGAACCTGTGACACGAAGCCTCTCTCGTCTCCCGAGGAACTGTAACCTGCGCCTCCCTACCTACCAGCTGCTGGCTGTCCTGCGATCTCTTCATTTGCACTCATCATCACACCTGGCAACATGTGGACCCTGAACGCCCCTATCTGCTGAGCTCTCTCTGGAGAAACTCTCTAATGGATACATCCTGGCGTGCACCTTACCCTCTAGATGGGGCCACTGCACCGAGGGGGGGGGGGTGTTGTGGGGGTTCTCTCCCCCCCGGTCCCCCCCCCCCCTTTCCCCCCCCCCTTTTTTTTTTTTTTTTCCCACATCCCCTTTTACTGGCTGGTGCACGGACTTCCTTCTCCTTGGCCGACTTCCGGCTTTCCTGTTTTGTGCTCAATTTGACCGGCGATCTAGGCTGCTTGAATGTTAGTTATATTCTCTTTCATGTTTTGTTAGCAATTTTTACATGATATTGTGTTCACAGCTTGTTCCTGTTGTTTCCATATGTGGTCCTCCCTTAAGATCTCCCCCCCTTCTTTTTTGTTTTTGGTAGGCTCCCCACTACGCTCGGGCCCACCTTGCCATAGGTGGAGTCCCCTTCACCTCCGCTTTCCCCCCCGGGACGCGGCCATCCTGCGATCCCCGCCAGTTTTACACTCCCCACACAGCGGTCTCCCTGAAGACCAAGCTGACATACCGGAATCCCCCCTCCACCCCTTTAGGTGGGTAGCTGGTCTAACCCTACCTCTGGTTATCCCCCCTCCGGATCCCCACCCTTGTCTCCTCCCCTTGCTTCTTTCCCAGCTCTTCCTTCCCCTCTCGACCCTCTTTGTCTTCTCTTCTGTCCCTTCCCGGCCCTCTCTCTCGCTCTCGCCTTTATAAACCCTCTCCCTTCCCTTTCTCTTCCCTCCCCTTCCTGCCCTTTTTATCCGCCTTCTTTTTGGGGTGTAGCCCCCCCCTATCCCTACCCCATCTAGATCCCTACTCCTACTGCTCCCGAGTACGGGTCTTGCTTCCACTTGCCTCTGACGATGCAGCCCTCTCCCCCGATTAGTAGCCCTCTACAGTTGAAATGTGTATCCCTTAACGTGAAGGGTCTGAACTTACCGGAAAAGAGGTCCCAGGTGCTCTCATCTTTAACCAAATTTAAGGCTCACTTTATTTTTTTGCAGGAGACGCATTTCCGCTCTGATGCCATTCCGAAACTGTCTAACCACGTATACCGCTCTGCCTTCCATGCCACCAATCCTGTAGCGAAATCAAAGGGCGTTTCTGTCCTTATCTCCAAGCATGCCAATTTCCATTTGACTGACTCCCTGGTGGACCCTGAGGGCAGGTATGTCTTTCTCAAAGGTACTTATGCATCTACGCCAATCACGTTGGCCAATATCTATTGCCCCAATGAGCACCAGGTCACCTTTTTCCGCAAAACTTGTGCCCTTCTATCCTCCTTCCAGAACGGAATGCTCCTTCTGGCGGGGGATTTTAATGTACCCCTAAACCCTCTTCTAGATACGTCTTCCGGAACCTCATCGTTGCCCTACAAGGCCTTGCGCCAGATCAAATCCCAGCTGCAAGCCCTGTCCCTCCACGACGCGTGGCGCACCCTTTATCCCTCGACTAAAGACTACACTTACTTCTCGGCCCCCCACCAAAAATATTCTAGAATTGACTTTTTCTTCCTATCCCAAGCTGACCTTCCCTTCCTGCACCACTCCTCCATTGAACCCATGTTCCTCTCTGACCACCATCCTATTACGCTTACACTATCTTTCCCCGAATCTAGTCCTAGGACAAAAATCTGGCGGTTCAACCCGTCCACTGTTAAAGACTCTCTCGCCCTAGAACGCATTCGCACTCGTCTGCAGCTTTACTTTCAGGAGAACTCGGGCTCGGTGATCTCCCCGATCACCCTATGGGAGGCGCATAAATGCGTGATCCGGGGAGAGCTGTTGGCCTTGTCCTCGCAGGCCAAAAAACTTCACCAGGAACGTGTATCTTCCCTTATGCAACGGCTGAACTTGCTCGAACTCGCCCACAAACAATCTCAGGCCCAATCCACCCTTCAAGACCTGATCCACACTCGCACTTTAATCGCGGAGGAATTGGGCAGACGTGCTAAGAGGCGATATATCCTTGGCCAACGAATCTTTTATGAACATGGCAACAAATGTGGCCGCCTCTTGGCGCGCTCTGTCCAGTCTGCCAAACTGTCCCCCACTGTACACAACCTACGGTCCTCTAAGGGCCCCCTATTGACTAAGAATGCTGATATCGCAAAGGAATTTGAAGCCTTTTATACCAAACTTTACAACCTCCGACCGCCCCGACAGTCCCAGACTACGCGTGATGCTCACAATGCCCTTATTTCAGAATTTCTTTCCCTCTATGGCCCTAAATCTATCCCCCCCCAATGTGTACAGTCTCTAGAGGCGCGGTTTTCACCCCTTGAGCTAGATACTGCCCTTAAACAAATGAAAGTTGGTAAAAGCCCGGGTCCTGATGGGTTCTCCCTTCAATACTATAAGACTTTCCAAGATGTCCTTTCCCCTAACCTACTCCACACGTTCGACGCCTTAGCTGATCCGTCTGCGCAACCAGGTGAGATGTTGAGAGCTCACATTTCGGTAATACCGAAGGAAGGCAAGGACCCCCTTCTACCGTCTAGCTATAGACCGATCTCGCTACTAAACGTCGACATAAAAATCTATGCGAAGATTCTTGCCAACAGATTGCTGCCCCTGATTCCTGACCTCATCCCTAACGACCAGGTGGGTTTTGTCCCGGGTAGGGAAGCCAGAGACGGCACCATCCGCGCTTTAAATCTACACCACTGGCTCACCTCGTCCAAGACCCAGGGCTTTCTGCTCTCCCTTGACGCTGAGAAGGCGTTCGATAGAGTGGCCTGGGACTACATGCGGGCGGTCCTGACGTCCTTGGGACTGGGGGACCGCATGCTAGCTTCCATTATGGCACTGTATTCCGCCCCCACTGCGGCGGTGAGAGTAAATGGCCACCTATCGAACGCCTTCCCCATCACCAATGGCACCCGCCAAGGCTGCCCCCTCTCCCCCCTAATTTATATCCTTACTCTGGAACCCCTCTTAAATAAACTCAGGACAAACCCTGATATCAGGGGGGTGGTGGTGGGGGACAGGGAATATAAGGTCTCCGCATTCGCTGATGACGTATTGCTCTCCCTGACGTCCCCCCGTACCTCCCTGCCCTCTTTACTCCAAGACCTTGAGACCTTTGGGAGAATCTCCAACCTCAAAATTAATTATACCAAGTCGCAGGCGTTAAATGTCACCCTGCCCCCTTCCGAAGTCACCCACTGTCAGGACGCCTTTCCCTTTAAATGGGAACGGACTGCGATCCCCTACCTAGGTATTAAACTCCCGCAGCACCTCACGGACCTTTACTCTCTCAACTTTCACGCCACTCTGATCCAAACCCAAAACTATCTTAAAGATTGGCAACACTTAAACGTGTCATGGTTTGGTAGGGCGGCCTTGCTTAAAATGATTGTACTACCTCGCTTCCTTTACCTATTCCAAACCATCCCTATAGCCCTGCCCCATTCTTTTTTCTTATCTTATCGACAGCTGTGCTCTACCTTCTTATGGAAAGGTTCGCCCCCGAGGATTAAATATGCCCGTCTCACGCTACCCAAGTCAAAAGGTGGTATTGCCCTCCCGGACCTTTATAAATACTATGTTGCCTGCCATCTTACTAGAATAGCAGACTGGAACATCCACTCCCGCGATAAACTTTGGGTTTCTTTGGAAAATGCTTTTTCTCCTATACCTATCCACCTTCTTCCCTGGTTGACCCAGTCACAATGGCCCCCGGCGCTGGCCAGACACCCATTTATCCACACCTCCCTGTTACTTCTCAAGAAACTCCCAGCTGGATTAGGTTTTGCTCCGACCCCGGGCCCCTTGACCACGCTACGAGGCAATCCGGATTTCCCCCCTGGCAATTCACCCTCATTTCTTCGGCGAGAATGGCCTTTCGAGGACGTTCTGGCCTCTCACTTCTACCCAGGGGGTAAGGTTGCCTCCCATGCCAATCTCGAGAGCCTCTCCAAGTCCTCCTCTTTTCCATTCTGGACGTATCGGCAGATTCGCCACTTTCTTTCCACCCGAGGTATGCCTAATTGCTGGACGAGACGACTCACCCCCTTCGAGGACTTGTGCAATCGCAAGATACCTCAGCAGCATCTTATCTCTCTCTTGTATGCTCTCATTTCGGACCCAGGTGTCCTAGACCTCTCCCCATCACAATCCTCCTGGCATAGGGAACTAGATACTTCCCTATCACCCGGAGATTGGACGAGAATTCACGAATATGCACACGGTGGCTCGCTGAATGTCGCTGTCCAAGAGAATGGATATAAAATCCTCACGCGATGGTATAGGACCCCTTCTCGCCTCCACAAGTTTTCCCCCGCCGTCCCAAATACCTGTTGGAGATGCAATGCTGATATTGGAACGATGATTCACATCTGGTGGACTTGCCCATGCCTCCAACTATTTTGGAGGGAAGTCCACAGACTTATCCTGTCAGTTTATTAAAAACAAAAGTTCTTGGCGCACAAATGGAAGAAACCTTTTGTAGAGAACACTTTATCCAAATATTAGGTTAATTGTTGTCTCATAGAGGGCCTATAATTAGTCTCAATGTGCAGCTGCTAGACCACTTTGGACATGGTGGAAGAAAGCAGAAATTGAACCATCACAAGAACAGCGCATCAGAGAGACTCATAGTCTGATGTGAAGAGCATAGAAACAATTTATTAAAATGAAAAAGAAAAAAACTCGATAAAAGACGTCTGATCCTCCAGGGATCTTAAAACCTTTACATCAGTCAATCACGACAATAAAACAACAGTTGCTTGATGATAAATTAACCCTGGAATCTTCTACTCGTAACTTTGAGATGTTGGTAAAAACAGGGCTGTGTTGCTAGTGTAGTCTATTGTACACGTAGATTGAATGATTGTGGGTGATTATCTCCCAGAGGCAGGGGGAACCAGTGAAGTTCGTATATAGGTGTAAATAAATGATTGGAACAGAGTTCCCAAAAGACACTCACTTTTGTTAATGGCTGGACTGTAGGGCTGGGGCGCCGTCACACTGAGCTGGAGGAGTGGAAGAAAAAGGGTCAATCCTGCTCCCTGTGCTCCGGGACGGAGGTGCAGTAAGCGCGTCCACCTTGTGTGTTGGAGAGGCTTGGAGCGCAGCGCTTCGCTTGCCCGAACGGTTGCGGGTCACTATTGGTCACGTGGAAGGCTCCGTAGCGAGGGGGGTTGTCATGCCGACCGGCCTGCTAACATGTTTCGCGCGCATGCGCTTGATAAAGCGCATGCGCGCGAAACATGTTAGCAGGCCGGTCGGCATGACAACCCCCCTCGCTACGGAGCCTTCCACGTGACCAATAGTGACCCGCAACCGTTCGGGCAAGCGAAGCGCTGCGCTCCAAGCCTCTCCAACACACAAGGTGGACGCGCTTACTGCACCTCCGTCCCGGAGCACAGGGAGCAGGATTGACCCTTTTTCTTCCACTCCTCCAGCTCAGTGTGACGGCGCCCCAGCCCTACAGTCCAGCCATTAACAAAAGTGAGTGTCTTTTGGGAACTCTGTTCCAATCATTTATTTACACCTATATACGAACTTCACTGGTTCCCCCTGCCTCTGGGAGATAATCACCCACAATCATTCAATCTACGTGTACAATAGACTACACTAGCAACACAGCCCTGTTTTTACCAACATCTCAAAGTTACGAGTAGAAGATTCCAGGGTTAATTTATCATCAAGCAACTGTTGTTTTATTGTCGTGATTGACTGATGTAAAGGTTTTAAGATCCCTGGAGGATCAGACGTCTTTTATCGAGTTTTTTTCTTTTTCATTTTAATAAATTGTTTCTATGCTCTTCACATCAGACTATGAGTCTCTCTGATGCGCTGTTCTTGTGATGGTTCAATTTATCCTGTCAGTTACCACCTATAACCTAGACTTTACGCCGGGGCAGTTTCTTCTCCATCACACGTCACTCTCCAAAAAAACCTACTTTAAATCGCTAGCTATGCACATGGTCAACGCCGCAAGGTTGTGCATCCCCAGGCATTGGCGGACCACGCACACCCCAACTCTGGGTGAGTGGTTTGCCACTATTTCCAGGATTGGTGACATGGAAGAGCTGATCCATATTGCGCAGGAAAGGACGGAGAAATTTTCGATCACCTGGGCCTGCTGGACAGACTTTACCACTACCGCAGAGTTCAAACAACACGTTCCCTCCTCTAGTGCCTAAACCCTTTCCCGGGCTTCTGAAACCTTCCCTTGCTCCCCCCCCGATTGATTCTTGCCGTGGGGCTACACCCCCCCCCCTTCTTTTTCCTCTACCTTCTTTTTCCCCCTCCCTCTCCTTTTTCTCTTCCTCTTTATTTCCCTTCCTGTCATGCCTTCCCCTCTCTTTCCTTCCCCTTTCCTCTCTTTTTTCCTCTTTCTCTTTCTCCCTCTCCCTCCTACCCGGCTGTACCGTTCCCGCCATAATTGACCCTTTCCTTCTGCACACCTATCATTAGGAGGTTTGGACGTGTACTGGTTGCCGTCCGGCTTCCCTCTCCTATCGCCTGTACCCTTGAGTTGTGTGCCCTAAAAGAATGTCGGAACGGACCCCTTCCCCCCTATACCTATTACTGGGTTTACCCAGGAGATATTTCCTGCCCTTTCGTAAGTCTTGCCTTGACTTGTATTGTACGCTAAACCTGTTTTGCTTATGCATGTTTGTACCTGCCTATGTTATAACCTTAATAAAATCTTTATGGAAAAAAAAAAAAAAAATGCACTGCACCGACACATGGCTAGGCAAACAATGCCTGTAGTGCGGCAATCAGCATAACCCTTACGTTTATGAAAGCCACCTCTTTGAAGAGGGCATCCCACACCTTCCCTGATTCTCGGGCACTGATCGCATTGGCCACATTTAAAAGTCCCCCTTCCCCCCGTCGCTCCAAGACTGGGAGGTGACTGTGTACAAGGCTGTCCCTGATGGATCTGGATCTCCTGTAAACAATTTGTGGTGTGCTAGCCACGTATTTAGAAATGATGGGGTTCTCAGAAAGAAAATGCCAATTGCTACCAATCAGTTTGCGAAAAAACATCCTGAGATATTGACTAAATGGTATACTCTGTATCAAGGAGCGAGGATGTGAGCTTGACTAGTGCAGTATCGTGTTGCTGGCCATCTCCTTTCTGTAGAGACTGCTATGGATTATACCATTGTGATTTAGAAAGAGATGAAGGTCCAGAAAGGGAATTCTACTGGCATCTGATTGAGTTGTAAACTTTAGGTTGAACTAGTTATTAAATATATATGCCATAAATGCAGAGAGTTCCCTCACTGAGCCAGTCCAGATGAGCAGAGCGGCGTCAATATACCTTCGCCAAAGCAAAATGTGGCGGAGGTATATCGAGGCTCCATCATCAAAGAATAAGACTCTTTTCCACCCCCCCAGGTACAGGTTGGCATACGATGTGGCACACTAAGTCCTCATCGCTACCCCCTGTACCTGGAAGTAAATGGAGCCGTTAAACACAAAGATGGTGGTGAGAATATTTTCTAGCAGAGTAGTGACAAACTGACAGTTTCCAATTGTTTATCTTGTTCCCCCTAGGAATGAGGAAACGACCTCTAAACCCTTTGTATGGGGGATGCTCAAATATAGAGCCTCAATGTCTCAATGAGCTTTGTCTCTTTCTATTTCTTCTTTTGTTTAAGTATCTTATCAGATCAGGAATTTCTAGTACAACAACATTTTGTAAAAGAAACAACATTTTAGACACTTCACATGAATGTTTTTTTTTAGGGTTTCTGTGGAAGTTTCTGAAAAAAGGACTTTAACCCTTTCCCGCCGAGCGTACGCAGATATGCGTACTCGGCTTCCGGGGGGTATACCGGGATGATGCCCGCACCTGCAGGCATCATCCCGGTACCGTTTTGTTCAGCGGGCGATTGGCTTTCCAGCCATAACAACCGATGTGGCTAAAAGCCGCTCGGCTGTTATGCCGGAGGAGTGGGAGGGGACGTCCCCCCTCCCGCCGCCTCCCGCCGCTGTTACCGGTGCTCCCGCTCGATCGGGAGCACCGATTCTTGCTGCGATGCCTCCGGCCGCTGGGGAGGAACTGGAACGAAGCCGTAATCGGCTTCGTTCCAGTCTCCTCATAGTAAACACGGAAGCGACGTCATGACGTCACTTCCCGTTTACTCGGCTGCCAATGGCACCGGTTTTAAAAAAATATCCGGTATTCAGAATCACCGTTTTCGGCGATCTGAATACACTGAAGTGTAAAGGAGGGGTGGGGGCTCTTTTAGACCCCCGATCCCTCCATAAAGAGTACCTGTCACCACCTATTACTGTCACAAGGGATGTTTACATTCCTTGTGACAGCAATAAAAGTGATCAAAATTTTTTTTTTTATTATTTTAAACAATTTAGTAATTTTAAAATAAATAAAAAAATAAAAAAAATTTCTTAAAGCGCCCGCCGTCCCCGCGAGCTCGCAAAGCAAAGAAAACGCATACGGAAGTCGCGCCCGCGTATGTAAACGGTGTTCAAATCACACATGTGAGGTATCGCCGCGATCGTCAGAGCGAGAGCAATAATTCTAGCACTAGACCTCCACTGTAACGCTAACCTGGTAACCGTAAAAAATGTTTAAAGCATCGCCTATTGAGATTTTTAGGTACCGTACTTTGACGTCAATCCACAAGTGCATGCAATTATAAAGTGTGACATGTTTGGTATCTATTTACTCGGCGTAACATTATCTTTCACATTATGCAAAAAAATAGGATAATTTTACTGTTTTGTTTTTTTTTAATTCATGAAAGTGTACCTTTTCCCAAAAAGTTGCATTTAAAACACCGCTGCGCAAATACCGTGTGACATAAAATATTGCAACAATCGCCGTTTTATTCTCTAGAGTCTCTGTTAAAAAAATATATATAATGTTTGGGGGTTCCAAGTAATTTTCTAGTAGAAAATATGGATTTTAACTTGTAAACACCAAATTCCAAAAATAGGCTTAGTCATGAAAGGGTTAAAGTGGTTGTATACTCATTTTTTTAACTTTTAACTACAGGAAAGCCTATAATAAAGCTTACCTGTAGGTAAAAAAAATATCCTCCGATATTCCCCTCGGTATGCGCCGCTGACTGCAGCGGCGCATGCGCACAAGGGGATTCTCGGCCTTAAAATCCGGCAGTGGCCAACCGGCCGGAATGAAATCTCCCGCGCGCATGCGCGGGAGTGACGATATCGCGGCTCCAGCCACTCACAGCTCCGGATCCGCGATACGCGAAAGAAACGCAGAGGGAACATGTCAGCTCCCTTGGTGTGGATCGAGCCAGATGTCGGGGCCTCGTTCTAAGGTAAGTATTTCATAATGAGCTAGTATGTGGTGCATACTAGCTCATTATGCCTTTTGCTTTGCAGGTGTTAAAAAAAAATAAAAAAAATTGCGGGTTTACTACCACTTTAAGTTTAAAATACATTTTACCATGTGGACATATTTCATTAGGCTTAAATATAGACCAGGATCATACACAGACCAACATATCATTGGTTAATTTGGAAGAACAATATTGCTTACTACTAAATTTGCTTATATTTATTCATTAGAAAGTTAGCATGTACACCTGTCCTTCATTATCCCACAAAGAATTGACTGACTGATATATATACAGTATAGTTTGCAAGCACACCCCATAATGCACTGCGAGATCACAGTGCATTGACAGCTGCTGATTGGCCAAAGCATGCACTTGACCTGTATGCTTTGGATAATCACAGAGCAAAGTGAGAGCCATGATTGGCCAAAGGCAGGGTGCCTTCGGCCAATCATGGCTCAGGGGCTAAGTCCACGCCCCATACTATATAAGGCTGCTGCTTACATGGTGGCCGTATATAGTGAATGCATAGAGATTAGGAAGGTAGTTAGTGTAGTATAGTGTGCAGTCAGTCAGTGTAGTATATATATATAATACAGTTCAGAGTATATAGTGCAGTCAGTGTAGTATATATAATGCTGTTTATCGTATATAGTGCAGTCAGTGTAATATATATAATGCAGTTCAGAGTATATCGTGCAGTCAGTGTAGTATAGATGTAGCGCCCTGATGTTTAGGCAGGGTTGTTAGAAAATTTGCTTGCCAGGTATAGTTGCCTTGGCCAATTGATAGGAGATCAGTTGATTCCACCCTAATTCTGGAATTGCTGTACTTCTCTCTTCTGTCTCTAGATGGCCAGGTATCTGGTGGCATTACATAAGACAAGGGTATTGCAAGGACAGTCCAACCAAAAGTGATGTTTATGCCAGACGGAGCCCCTTTCGTGGCCGGAGGTAGATGGGAAGCTGTCACCACTAAGGGTCCATCCGCTTTATTACCAGGGACCACAGTGAGTAGCTGAAGCAAGTACCAGAACATTATTCTCACCAACCAGGTATGGTGCATAATTGGGTGTTAGCAGGTGTATAGCCAGGGACCCAGCCAGCGGAGGTGACGTTTGCAGAGCAGCCTTGTGTGTCGAGCCAGGGACCGAACAGGCTAGTGGGGTGACACTTGAGGAGCATCCTGAATGCCAATCTAGGGACCTAGAAAAGACATGGGGACGCTTGAGGAAGATACTCAGTGAGCAGGCAGCTGCAGCAGTTACAGTCAGTGAATGAATGAATTAATGAATGAATGAATTACTTGTATAGCGCACGATGCAAACTGAATCGCCTCTAGGCGCTATGGCGAGCTTTGATCATCTGCTAAAAGAGGAAGGTCTTGAGTTTTTTCCTAAAAGACAGGTGATTTTCTTCCAGGCGGATGTTGATTGGTAGAGCATTCCATAGCCGAGGCCCTTGGACAGCGAATCTCTGATCCCCCTTGGATTTATACCGGGCTTTGGGCACGAGGAGGAGGTTTTTATTGGCTGATCAAAGACTGCGGTTTGGTGTGTAATGATTTATTTTCTCCATTAGGTATTGCGGAGCTTCTCTATGCACGAATTTGTGGGTGAGGCAAAAGGTCTTGAACGTGATCCGATTTTTTACGGTTAGCCAATGTAAGCTCCTCAGCGAAGGAGAGATGGATTCCCAGGGTTTCTTTCCTGTTATCAGCCTTGCCGCCGTATTTTGGATCAGTTGTAATCGCGCAAGTTGATATTGTGGTAATCCTATGTAAAGCGAGTTTGCGTAGTCCAGTCGTGAATTAATGATTGTTCCAACTACCACTGCTTTGTCATTCTTTGGGATAAAAGGGATGAGTCTGCGAAGCATGTGCAGCAGGTGGTGAGATCCACTGACTACTGCTCCTATTTGCGCATCCATTGACATTTGTGCGTCTAAAATAACCCCGAGACTCTTCGCTTTGGTCTTTGGGGAAATAGTCTGCCCAAAGACGGTTGGTGGAGACCAGGAGGTTTTGGTTGCGGGCTTATGATTTGCGTGTAAGATAAGAAGCTCTGTCTTTGATTCGTTCAGCTGGAGGGAGTTAGTGGTCATCCAGTCCTCTATTGATTTGAGGCAGTTTTCAAGTTGTTGTTGGTGATCTTTTTTTCCATTGATCCGGAAATAAAGTTGTGTGTCATCAGCATAAGAGTGGAAGCAGAGATCTGAGCATCTGATTATTTGAAGGAGTGGGCGAATGTAAATGTTGAAGAGAATGGGTGATAAAGGAGAGCCTTGAGGGACCCCGCAGGTGACTGCCCGAGTTTCGGAGAGGAATTTTCCTAGTTTCACTGTCTGTGACCGATTTCCTAGGAAGGACACGAACCATTGGAGATCTATGTCTTGGACTCCGGCTACTTCTGTGAGTCGGATGAGTAGAGTATTGTGATCTACTGTATCAAACGCTGCACTTAGGTCTAGCAGTACAAGGAGACACGACTCTCCGTCATCTGCTGCTTCGAGGGCGTCATCCCAAATCTTGAGGAGAGCTGTTTCTGTTCCATGACCTAGGCGGAAGCCTGATTGAAGCGGGTCCAGGAGTTTGTGAGTATCCAGGTGAAGTTGTAGCTGATGTACTACAGCTTTCTCCATGATCTTAGAAATGGTGTTGAGGCTTGTAATTGGCCTACGGTTGTTTGGATCCTGAGGGTCCAGGTTTGGTTTCTTGAGTAGAGGTTTGACAATGCCTTGTTTGAGGATGTCAGTGTATTGTGCCACCTGCACAGTGTACACCTGAAGCTTCCTGGTCCTGGACAACGTGTTGCTGAGGCTTCGGTCAGTCACAGAAAGAGCGGTGGAGAAGGTGGCCGTCTGACCAATGCGTTCAGACAATTTTTTAGTCCGCAGCCCCAAGGTATGATTGGTTCCAGCAACCATCGTCAGTGTCTGATTTATATGCAGGAATACCTAGGGGCAAGGTCAGACTTGGACACCTTTCCCACCGAAAATCCTCTGGCATACTGGGTCTTGAGGATGGATCACTGGCTAGAGCTTGCACAGTATGCAATTGATCTACTGGCCTGTCCTGCATCCAGTATTCTTTCGTCTTTTTGTCACATTCCTTCAAGACTGCCTATGCTGATGCTGAGTTACTATCCTGTTATGTTGACTGACTATCCTCTTCCTCCTCAATGATCCTGCTGATAGCTTGGAAGAACATTTTTGGTTCTGGGCGCTGCCACTAGTGGCTAAGGCCCAATTTTTCAGCCCCTGTTCAACAGGTGCATGTAATTACAATTTTTGATGCAATACTTTGCAACAGGGCTCATTCTTGCACTCAAACTAGAGTATCTGTGAGGGGTTGCAGTGTGGTAGCACCAGCACCAGTTTCTAAGGCCCAATTTTTCAGCCTCTGTTTAACAGGGGTGTGTAATTATAATTTTTGATGCAATATTTTGCAGAAGAGTTCATTGCTGTGCTCAACTACAATATTTGTGAGTGGTTGCAGTGTTGTGGCACCAGCACCAGTGCCTAAGGCCCAATTTTTTAGCCCCTGTTTAACAGGGGAGTATAATTACAATTTTTAATGCAATACTTTGTAGCAGGGCTCATTCCTGCACTCCAACTAGAGTATATGTGAGAGGTTGCAGTGTTGTGGCACCAGCACCAGTGCCTAAGGCCCAATTTTTCAGCTCCTGTTTAACAGGGGAGTGTAATTACATTTTTGATACAATACTTTGCAGCAGGGCTCATTCCTGCACTCCAACTAGAGTATATGTGAGGGGTTGCAGTGTCGTGGCACCAGCGGCTAAGGCCCAATTTTCCAGCCCCTGTTTAACAGGGGCGTGTAATTACAATTCTTGATATAATATTTCACAGCAGGGCCCGTTCCTGCGCCCACCGAGAGTAACTGTGAGGACTTACAGTGTTGTGGCACCAGCACCACCACCACCACCACCACAACCACCAAAGGCCCAATTTTTCTACCACTGTTCAACAATGGCGTGTACTGTAATTACAATTCTTGATATAATCGTTCACAGCAGGGCGTTCCAGCGCCCAACAAGAGTCACTTTGAGGGCTTACAGTGTTGTGGCAACACCAACACCTTAGGCCCAAATTTCTGCAGAGCATACACATAACATTTGTAGACATTTTAGGGGGTGTTTAGGGGAAAGCAATACTATGGAGCTGACAAAAGACATTGGTAAGTGACTAGACTATAGTTTTATGGGCCAAGAAGAGCATGGTGGGGAAGTTAGTCAGGCAAATATGCATGAGGACAAAGGGGCAGAGCATATGAATTAGAGCATATTGCAATCATGGTAATTAGGGAATGAGGAAAGAAATGCAAGACATTAGCAATCATGAAATACATAGAATGTGATGTTAAAGGAGAAAACGTACCTTCATATAGTCCTTCTGCAGGACCTGAATGATGGCAGAACAGGTCTCTGGAATAATGATCCCCAGAGCCTGGGGGGGAGATGTCTGTGGAGAACTTGAGATCCTGAAGGCTTCTCCCTGTCGCCAAGTAGCGCAACGTGCGATGAGCCTCTGCTCCGGAGTGATGGCTTGCCGCATGCAGGTATCCTGCCTGGTGATATAAAGGGTCAGCAAAGCCAGCAGGCGGTGAAAAACGGGGTCCGTCATCCAGAGATAATTCCTGAAATCATCAGGATTATTCTCCCGGATCTCACGGAGCAAAGGCATGTGAGAGAACTGGTCACGCTGGCGCAACCAATTCTTGGTCCACAAACGCCTCCCCTCCCTGTTCATGGACCGGGCTTGTGTCAAAGTAAGAACCCCAGCATGAAGCCCCTGCACAGCACAAACTCTACGATGAGTACGTAGACGAAACATGGTTTGAAAACGGTCGGCTGGTCAGAACGGACAACAGAAAGCACCGATAAACAGCAATGCCTGAAAGAACGACCTGAATAGCAGAAGCAAGCAGACAATAAGCAATGCAAATCAAAGCGTACTATACCAAGATATAGTCCACAATGAGAAACAAATACTTACTGACTACACGCACTGATTATCAGATACGCAAAGACAAGCAGAAACTGAAGAGCAGTAGCGAACTGAGTCACAAATCTGAAAAGCGCGAATCGTCTCTCACCAAACTTCTACTAACACGCGATGCACACGAGATCAGTAGAAGGAGCCCAAAGGGTGCCGGACATGGTGCTGAACTTCCCTTTTCTAGGCCCGCCGTACGCGGCTTACGTCACCGCATTCTTGGCAACCGGAAATTCCGACAACTTGGTCCGACCGTGTGTATGCAACATCACTTCCGGACCTCATCCGGAATTAATCCGTCTGAATAACTCCGACGGATTTGGTTGCCGGAATCTCCAACCGTGTGTACAAGGGCTAATAGGGAGATAAAGATAAAATAATCACAATAGTGAATTAATATGTAATGTTTATCTACTTGTAATGGTCATGTAATGGTCATGTCTGCATTAGGTATACTACCTTCCATGCGGACATGAATAACACCAGAGACACACTCATATAAATGATGCTGGGTAGACCTGGACATAACCAAACATAACATAAGACAACAGAAGTAGAATTGTCATACATCTGCTACCTAGGGGTTAAAATAGTGCAGACTAATTTCAGTGATTGGCAACAGGCTGCCTTATTTAAACACCTCAGCAGAACTGTGTCTTTGCTGTCTGATCTGCAGCTCATACCTGTTCCCGTGACTTTCTGTTCCTGTGATCCGATCTGTTTCCTGTGTTTGACCCGGCTTGTTTGACTATAATTGTTCTCTGTTATCCTGACCCTGGCCTGCCTTGTAACCACGCTCAGCTCTATACTGCTTGATGTCCTATTGCCCGAACTTTGCCTGTATCCTGACTATTCTCTGCCTGTCATCTATATCGACATCTGATCATCTGTTACCAATCCAGCTTATCTGACTACGTATTCAGTCTCTCCCCAGCTTACAGAGCCTGCTTCCTTTTTCCTGCTGCACCAGCTGAACTGATAAGACCAAAGACAAACCAGACACCCATACACTGCCAGGCTCTTGCGGCCACTGTTGCAACCCCGGTGGCCCTTGAGTCGAGGTTGTATGAGACAGCCTTCCCACTGCACGTCAGGCTCATCCAGCAGGTACGTAACAAGAATGGACAAAATACAGATAAGACCAATATCTATTGTGGCATACTGTTCCAAACGTACCATTATTTAGAGAAATTGTTTAAATGTGCCGTGTTTAACCCTGGTGGGTAGGTGGCCCTCTGATCAAAAAACCTAGCCTCTTTCTGGAGGATCTTTTTATCGAAATCCCCTCCCTTTTCTGACTCTGATATGTCTTCCAGTGCAGAGAAATAAATGTAAGATGGATCATAGCTGTGATTGAGCCCCACGTGCTTGCATATTGGGGTATTTAATAACCCTGTGTCTAGATAGTATAGATGGTCTTGTATGCATTTGGCAAAAGGATGCTTGGTCTTGCCAATGTAAAATGCACTGCACCGACACATGGCTAGGCAAACAATACCTGTAGTGCGGCAATCAGCATAGCCCTTATGTTTATGAAAGCCACCTCTTGGAAGAGTGCATCCCACACCTTCCCTGATTCTCGGACACTGATGGCATTGGGCACATTTAAAAGTCCCCCTTCCCCCCGTCGCTCCAAGACTGGGAGGTGACTGTGTACAAGGCTGTCCCTGATGGATCGGGATCTCCTGTAAACAATTTGTGGTGTGCTAGCCACGTATTTAGAAATGATGGGGTCCTCAGAAAGAAAATGCCAATTGCTACCAATCAGTTTGCGAAACACATCCTGATGGTTAGTAGAGGTGGTGATTTTTGTAGTAGGGTGATTTTCATGGGCCCTAGAGTTAAAAATAAGTGATTTCCCTGTGTTTTGTTCAGCCTTCTTGTAGGCTTTCTTGAGGACTTTTTTTTACTGTACCCCCCGGTTTGCAGTCTTAAATAAAGCGCCTTAGCGTCAAACTCAAAATCCTCCTCCCTGGCACAGTTGCAACACAACCTCAGATATTGACTAAACGGTATACTCCGTATCAAGGAGCGAGGATGTGAGCTTGAGTAGTGCAGTATCGTGTTGCTGGCCATCTCCATTCTGTAGAGACTGCTATGGATTATACCATCGTGATTTAGAAAGAGATGAAGGTCCAGAAAGGGAATTCTACTGGTATCTGATTGAATTGTAAAGTTTAGGTTGAATTAGTTATTAGATACAGTATATATGCCATAAATGCAGAGAGTTCCCTCGCTAAGCCAGTCCAGATGAGCAGAGCAGCGTCAATATACCTTCGCCAAAGCAAAATGTGGCGGAGGTATATTGAGGCTCCATCATCAAAGAATAAGACTCTTTCCCACCCCCCCAGGTACAGGTTGGCATACGATGTGGCACACTTAGTCCTCATCGCTACCCACTGTACCTGGAGGTAAATGGAGCCGTTAAACACAAAGATGGTGGTGAAAATATGTTCTAGCAGAGTAGTGACAAACTGACATTTTCCAATTGTTTTCATCTTGTTCCCTTAGGAATGAGGAAACGACCTCTAAACCCTTTGTATGGGGAATGCTCAAATATAGAGCCTCAATGTCTCAATGAGCTTTGTCTCTTTCTTCTTCTTCTTCTTTTGTTTAAGTATCTTATCAGATCAGGAATTTCTAGTACAACAACATTTTGTAGAAGAAACAACATTTTAGACACTTCACATAAATGTTATGTTTAGGGTTTCTGTTGAAGTTTCTGAAAAAGGGACTTTAAAGCGGGGTTCCACCCTAAAGTGGAACTTCCGCTGATCGGAACCCTCCCCCCCTCCGGTGTCACAATTGGCACCTTTCAGGGGGGAGGGGGGGATACCTGTCACAGACAGGTATTTACACCCACTTCCGGGCATAGACTCCCGTGGGAGCCTATGCCTCTTCCTGTCCTGCCGCGCTGTCTGCTGGGACACACACGGGTTCCAGAGACAGCGCGGACAATTCCTATTGCGCTACGCGACTCACGCATGCGCAGTAGGGAACTGGGAAGTGAAGATTCGCTTCACTTCCTGATTCCCTCACCTAGAATGGTGGCGGCAGCAGCCAAGAGCCGAGCGATCGATCGGCCTCGGCTGCCGGCATCGATGGACCCCGGGACAGGTGAGTGTCCATTTATTAAAAGTCAGCAGCTGTAGTATTTATAGCTGCTGGCTTTTAATATTTTTTTCCCCAGTACAGTCCCGCTTTAAGTCTAAAATACATTTTACCATGTGGACATATTTCATTAGGCTTAAATATAGACCAGGATCATACACAGACCAACATATCATTGGTTAATTTGGAAGAACAATATTGCTTACTACTAAATTTGCTTATATTTATTCATTAGAAAGTTAGCATGTACAGCTGTCCTTCATTATCCCAAAAAGAATTGACTGACTGATATATATAAAGTATAGTTTGCAAGCAGTAGCGCACCCCATAATGCACTGCAAGATCACAGTGTATTGACAGCTGCTGATTGGCCAAAGCATGCACTTGACCTGTATGCTTTGGATAATCACAGAGCAAAGTGAGAGCCATGATTGGCCAAAGGCAGGGTGCCTTCGGCCAATCATGGCTCAGGGGCTAAGTCCACGCCCCATACTATATAAGGCTGCTGCTTACATGGTGGCCATATATAGTGAATGAATAGAGATTAGGAAGGTAGTTAGTGTAGTGTAGTGTGCACTCAGTCAGTGTAGTATATATATATAATACAGTTCAGAGTATATAGTGCAGTCAGTGTAGTATATATAATGCAGTTCATCGTATATAGTGCAGTCAGTGTAGTATATATAGCACAGTTCAGAGTATATCGTGCAGTCAGTGTAGTATAGATGTAGCGCCCTGATGTTTAGGCAGGGTTGTTAGAAAATTTGCTTGCCAGGTATAGTTGCCTTGGCCAATTGATAGGAGATCAGTTGATTCCACCCTAATTCTGGAATTGTTGTACTTCTCTTTTCTGTCTCTAGATGGCCAGGTATCTGGTGGCATTACATAAGACAAGGGTATTGCAAGGACAGTCCAACCAAAAGTGATGTTTATGAAAGACGGAGACCCTGTCATGGTCGGAGGTAGATGGGAAGCTGTCGCCACTAAGGGACCATCCGCTTTATTACCAGGGACCACAGTGAGTAGCTGAAGCAAGTACCAGAACATTATTCTCACCAACCAGGTATGGTGCATAATTGGGTGTCAGCAGGTGTATAGCCAGGGACCCAGCCAGCGGAGGTGACGTTTGCAGAGCAGCCTTGTGTGTCGAGCCAGGGACCGAACAGGCTAGTGGGGTGACGCTTGAGGAGCATCCTGAATGCCAATCTAGGGATCTAGAAAAGACATGGGGACGCTTGAGGAAGATACTCAGTGAGCATGCAGCTGCAGCAGTTACAGTCAGCGTATTGTGCCACCTGCACAGTGTACACCTGAAGCTTCCTGGTCCTGGACAACGTGTTGCTGAGGCTTCGGTCAGTCACAGAAAGAGCGGTGGAGAAGGTGGCCGGTTCCAGCAACCATTGCCAGTGTCTGATTTACATGCAGGAATACCTAGGGGCAAGGTCAGACTTGGACACCTTTCCCACCGAAAATCCTCTGGCATACTGGGTCTTGAGGATGGATCACTGGCCAGAGCTTGCACAGTATGCAATTGAGCTACTGCCTGTCCTGCATCCAGTATTCTTTCGTCTTTTTGTCACATCCCTTCAAGACTGCCTATGCTGATGCTGAGTTACTATCCTGTTATGCTGACTGACTATCCTCTTCCTCCTCAACGATCCTGCTGATAGCTTGGAAGAACATTTTTGGTTCTGGGCGATGCTACTAGTGGCTAAGGCCCAATTTTTCAGCCCCTGTTCAACAGGGGCATGTAATTACAATTTTTGATGCAATACTTTGCAGCAGGGCTCATTCCTGCACTCAAACTAGAGTATCTGTGTGGGGTTGCAGTGTTGTAGCACCAGCACCAGTGGCTAAGGCCCAATTTTTCAGCCTCTGTTTAACAGGGGCGTGTAATTATAATTTTTGATGCAATATTTTGCAGAAGAGTTCATTGCTGTGCTCAACTATAATATTTGTGAGTGGTTGCAGTGTTGTGGCACCAGCACCAATGCCTAAGGCCCAATTTTTCAGCCCCTGTTTAACAGGGGAGTGTAATTACAATTTTTGATGCAATACTTTGTAGCAGGGCACATTCCTGCACTCCAACTAGAGTATATGTGAGAGGTTGCAGTGTTGTGGCACCAGCACCAGTGCCTAAGGCCCAACTTTTCAGCCCCTGTTTAACAGGGGAGGGTAATTACAATTTTTGATGCAATACTTTGCAGCAGGGCTCATTAATGCACTCCAACTAGAGTATATGTGAGGGGTTGCAGTGTCATGGCGCCAGCGGCTAAGGCCCAATTTTCCAGCCCCTGTTTAACAGGGGCGTGTAATTACAATTCTTGATATAATATTTCACAGTACCGAGAGTAACTGTGAGGACTTACAGTGTTGTGGCACCAGCACCACCACCACAACCACCAAAGGCCCAATTTTTCTACCACTGTTCAACAATGGCATGTAATTACAATTCTTGATATAATCATTCACAGCAGGGCGTTCCAGCGCCCAACAAGACCAACACCTTAGGCCCAAATTTCTGCAGAGCATATAGGGTGGGCCCCTACTTTCAAACATCCAACTTACAAACGTCCCCTACTTGCAAACGGAAGGAGACAACAGGAAGTGAGATGAAAAAAGACAGGCAGCAAAAAAATTATACAGGGGTGATAACCCTTCCCTATGTTTTCCAAAAAGCTTAAAAATAGATTTTTTGACTGGAGCTACACTTTAAAAATGTACACGTTCAAAATTACAAACCAATTCTTCTTAACAAAACAAACCTACACAGTCCCTGTCTTGTTTGCACCGCCTGCATACTGCTGTTCTGAGTATATAGGGCCTGGGGACCCCACACCTTTCCTTTTTTTAATTTGGGTATGAGGTTCCCCTTAATATCTGTATAAGACCCAAAGGGGCTGGTAATGGGCAGGGGGGCTACCCATGCCATTTTTTCTCAATGATTTTCATCCATATTGCCGTAACCAGACATTACATTAAAACCGCAAGCAGTTTTAAATGACTTTTTTTCTGTTAGAAATGTCATTTTGTGTAGGGACTGTTCTAAATGGGAAACACGTGCCACTTCACAGGCATACTATAGACACTCCCCAGGCACGATATTTAAAGGAATACTTCACTTTTTCATTTTATTTTAAGCGTCATTAAAATCAGTGCTCCTGAAAAAACGGCCATTTGTAAAACTTTTTTTTGCATTGATACATGTCCCCTGGGGCAGGAGCCGGGTCCCCAAACCCTTTTTAGGATAACTTGCATATCAGCCTTTAAAATTAGCACTTTTGATTTCAAACGTTTGAGTCCCATAGACTTTAATGAGGTTCTAAAGTTTGTGCTAATTTTCGGTCCGTTCGGGGGAGGGGGGGGGGGTGTTCAGCTCATCCCTATTCAAGATTGTGCCATAGGAAAAAACGTGTCCAGCTGGGTGCCTTTCCCTGTATGGCTGTCTACTTATAGAAGTCTCAGCCCTTGTACACACGGTTGGAGGACCGTTTTGTCGGATATTCCGACTGTGTGTGGTCTGCATTGGACTGCTTCCGTCTGAATATCCGACGGACCAACTTTTCCAACTTGCCGGTAAAATTTTCTGACACAATGCTCAGATCGGACATACTCCGATCATGTGTAGCCTACTCCGACGGAAAAAGTGCCACGCATGCTCAGATCAAATTCCTAGACCAAAGCTATTGGCTACTAGCCTGAACATAGTCCCGTCTTAACGAAATAATGTCATCACGTTATGTACAATCGGATTTTCCGACAACTTAGTCTGACCGTGTGTATGCAACATCACTCCCGGACCTCTTTCGGAATTAATCCGTCGGAATAACTCAGACGGATTTGGTAATCCGTCGGGAATCTCCGACCGTGTGTACGGGTGCTCAGAGTCTGCCAGTTAACATTGCAATTACTAAAGGGTGTCCTGGCCCTAAACCCTCTCTCCCACAGTCCTGTTTAAGAGACAATAAATCTATTTGCATTCAAGAAGTGTCTGGCGCTCATGAATCTACCTTGCACTACACCCACCATGCCTTTCTAACCCACTGTACACACTGTATACATGTTCAGCTATCCCTAACTCTGGAGGTTCTCATTAGACCAAAGGGGGCCAGAGAAATCACTACATATATAATACAGTTCAGAGTATATAGTGCCCTCTGTGTAGTATATATAATACAGTTCAGAGTATATAGACTAGTCAGTGTAGCATATATATATATATATATATATATATATATATATATATATATATATATATATATATATATATATATATATATATATATATATATATATATATATATATATATAATACAATGGAGAGTATATAGTGCAGTCAGTGTAGTATAATTAATACAGGTCAGAGTATATAGTGCAGACAGTGTAGTATATATAATACAGTTCAGAGTATATAGTGCCATCAACCCCATTGACAGAATTTAGAAAAAAACATCTTGGGATGCCTCCAAAATCCATACCAGGCCCTTTGGGACTGGTATAGATTTTAAGGGGAACTCCATGTCAAAATTAAAAAAAAAATTAACAGTGTGATGTCCCCCCAATCCATACCAGGCCCTTTGGGTCTGGCATGGTTTTTAAGGCAAATTCCATGCCAAATTTATTTTTTTAAATAGCGTGGGGCCCCTCCAAAATCCATACAGACCCTTATTCAAGCATGCAGCCTGGCAGGCCAGGAAAGGGATGGGACGAGTGAGCGCCCCCCCAAACCATGCCAGGCCACTTGCCCTCAACATAGGGATGTTGATGGGGACAAGGGGCTCTTCATGAGAACCCTGGCCGGTGGTTGTCAGGGTCTGCGGGCGAGGGATTATTGGAATACGGAAGCCCCCTTTAACAAGGGGCCCCCCAGATCCCACCCCCATGTGATGGGTATCGGGTACATTATACCCCATTATTAAAGTCCCCAGATCCCAACAGACCCCGACAACCACCGGCCAGAGATGTTGGGAAGAGGCCCTTGTCCCCATCTACATGGCACCAACCCCATGTTAGGGCATATGGCCTGTTATGGTTCAGGAGGGAAAGGTGCTTGATTGTTCCCCCTTATCCTGATTTGCCTGGTTGCATGCTCGGATAAGGGTCTAGTAAGGATTGTGGGGAGGACCCCACGCCAATTAAAAAAATAAAATTGGCATTTTTTTCATTGATTTTTCATCTATATTGCTGAAACTCGGCAATACATTACAGCCGCAAGCAAGTTTAACCACTTAAGTCCCTTAATGACCAGATCACTTTTTACAATTTGGCCCTGTGCTGCTTTAACTGGTAATTGCGTGGTCTTGCAATGCTGTACCCAAATGAAATTTTCATCCCTTTCCCCCCACAAATAGAGCGTTCTTTTGGTGGTATATGATCTCTCATACGATTTTTATTTTTTGCGATATAAACAAAATTTGGGAAAAAAATTATATTTTCTAAATTTTGTTATAAAAAAATCCAATAAATTCAATTTTAGTCATACATTTAGGCCAAAATGTATTTAGCCACATGTCTTTGGTAAAAAAAAATGTCAATAAGCGTATATTTATAGGTTTGCTTAAAAGTTATATCATCTACAAGCTAGAGCACATTTTCTGGTATTTACGCAGCTTTTAGTTTATGACTGTCTATCTCATTTCTTGAAGTGATAAAATGGCAGGGTAGTACAACCCCTTCATCCCCCAAATGACCAATTTTGGAAAGTAGACACCCCAAGGAATTTGCTAAGACGCATGTTGAGCCCATTGAATATTTTATTTTTTGTCTCAAGTGATTAAAGAATTACAAAAAAAAAATGTACACAAAGTTGTCACTAAATGATATATTGCTCAAACATGCCATGGGTAGATGTGGAACTACACCCCAAAATATATTCTGCTGCTTCTCCTGAGTATGGGGATTCCACGTGTGGGATTTTTTGGTAGCCATGTATAGGACCCCAAAAAACAATCATCGCCTTCAGGCTTTCTAAGGGTGTAAAATGTTGATTTCACTTCCTCACTACCTAACACAGTTTCGGAGGCCCTGAAATTTCAAGATGGCATAAAACCCCATTGTGGAAAGAAGACATTTCAAGCTATTTGCCAAGACGCACGTTGAGTCCATGGAATATTTTATATTTTTACATGAGTTTTCAGAAAAGTAGATACTCCAAGCTGTTTGCTGAGAGGCATGTTGAGTATTTTGCAGATATTTTGCAGATTTTACAGACCTCACATCTCGTCGACGCTTTGTTTGGGACGAAACGCATCGGAATTGGTGCACTTTCTTCCCACATTGCTTTTATATCTTTTAACTTGTGATCACCAAGTATTTTCTTTTACTCATCTATTAATGATGCATTGTACTTTTTAAGAATAAATCTCCCCGTTTTTGACCTGCACCATATGAAGCCTCTCCATTTTTTCTTATTTACATCCCAGTTTGACTGAGCCTATTCCTTCACCTACCACTGGCCTTCAGACGCCTCTCCCATTGGGTGGCAATCCCATTTTTTCCTGGAGAGTTATCCAAATCCTGGATTTTCAGCTAAATGTATTATGTTGATGAGCAGACCTACCTCGTTTGGAATGACCATCTTCCAGCCAACGCTTAACCCTGAGGCGTTCGGTCTATACAAGCCTGACTGACCCACTACCGCTGGCAAGTGGGTCCACTTTATCTGGTAAGAGTACCCATCTGCATCTTTTTGGCAGAAGAACTCTCTATCCCAACAGTCTCATAGCCAGACTTACATTGTTGCACCATCACCATCTCTATTGAGGACTCATAGTCACATCTTGTGCATTTTTATTTGAACTCTACTTTCACTGATTTGTCATTTTTTTCACATGTGTTTACATGTGTGTATATTGGATTTGTACCTTGCATGTTTGCATTACATGTTTACATGTTTCACATACTAACCACTTCAGTTTATTGCTGTCGTATTGTTTTATAGTTAGCGCTGTACTTTGTTTTTTTCACATTTGGTTGGGACTGTTGGAATTGAACATGAATTCATGTTATATATCTAAAGTTCTACACATCTGTTTGTACAACCGAACTCAGCCATATTGATACTTGCAGTGCCACATGTTTAAAAGGTATTGAGGAATGTGGCAACAAACAGAATCTACATAGCAAAGGAGTTATCTTCACCCCACCTGGTGTGCACGAAGCTTTAAAGAGATTGATGACGAAGATGGCCCAGGGCACGTCGACTGCAATACTGTCCCCAGAAGCCAAGTATGGCAGGACAGTAAGTAATATAAGAAGGGCTGTCATGTGAACACTGATTGGTCCAAAGCAAATGGGACTAGCAGTAGGATGCGGTTTGGATGGTGTGTGTTTATCAAAAAGGGATTCATCAAAGAGAGTTGTCTCTCTCCACCATGAGACTCAACCGCGAAGATCTGCTACCGTAAGTATTTCTTGTATTGTATTCTGATTGTATGCTATGTACTCTTGTAACTTATATTGATACCTTATGCAAGCTTTCTTATTTCCTTGGGAAATAAATGAGATTTGGTTGATCCTAGACTGTGTATTTGGTTTCATAGCTAATTGTTATAGTATTGTGATATTAATGATAGCATGTGCTCAGAGTATAGATAGACTAACTAATCTATAGGGACTAGACAAAGTAATACATAACTGATAATAATAATAGGTTGTATTGATCAGTTACTTCATTTGGCATCCCAGAAAGGCGTGTAGAAGGTGTTTTTACACAGAATCCACAAAAATCGAATGTATTTTGTTTCTGAGTCCCTGTAAGCACAAATCCTCAGACATCCAGAACTGGAAATCATCTCTAGTGTGGACAAGATTGGCACTGGCTCGCAAATTCTGAAAGCACGCTGGGATGAGCATAAAAATTCTGTGAGATATTTCACCGGTGAAATGGACGTGTAGAACCTGGTGAGAACTGTGGCTGATATATGCATGTACGTTAATGTTGTATGGTGCTGCAGACCTGTAACCAGAGGGCAAATTGGCGCACTGGCGAGATAGGGACTGATCATCCCTGGTTATGTGATATAACCGCAGATTGACAGGATAACCATACAATTTTGAGGGAAAAGTGGAAATCCCCACGTGAGTGTGAAAAAGCTCTGTCCCAATAGAAATTCCCTGTGGCCTGCATTTTGGAGAGGAGAGCATTGATTAAGAGTGTGTTCTCCTGAAGAAATTTGTGGTTAAACGGATTTGTATTTGTTTTCTTAGTTTTTTTTCCTTTTGCGTTTTATTTTAATTTTTTTGTGTGTTTTGTGTGATACTACAGGTGAAAGTTAGCTTCTAAACAGCTTCATCTGTGTCTTTGTGTGTGCTTGGTATCTGTTCGTCTAGTGTATTGCTAATGCAAAGTGTTGGTTAGAGATTGACAGGAATTACCATACATCGTTGAGGAAAAAGAAAAAAAAGTGGGGGAAATATAAGTTTTTATTTCTACCCACGTGAGAATGAAATAGCTCTGGTAAGATGGCCTGCAACCTAAGGCATTGATTAAGAGTGTGCCTTGTGTCTTGTATGCTGTAGAACTACAAGTCACTGTAGATTTAAACGGTTTGTATCTGTTTTTTTAATATTTTTTTTAGTTTTGGACTATAGGTGAAAGCTAGCTTTTAAACAGCTGTATCTGTGTCTTTGTGGGGGTTATCTATCTGTTCGTCTGTGCCTATTGTCTAAGCAACTGGTTGAGCAACTTTAGTGTGGGTAGGCCAATTAGCATATCAATGGAAGCCATTGAAGGTTTCATCAGCAAGCATGGTGGTATTATATCTCAATCTACACAAGAGAGTCATTTAACAAACCAATTTGGTGAACTTTTGAGACAATGTAATGCACATAACAATCTCATAAGTAATAAGTAAAAAAAAAAGGCAGGAAACAGAGAATGGCCAATGCCTTATGCATGTTAGTGAGAATGAAAGAAATTGCGGAACAAAAAGAATTAAAATGGTTTGCTGAAAGAGAACAAGTAATGGAACAGGTAAGAATTATATTAATGGGGATTGAAAAGGCTGATGCAGATGCTCGTAATCGGATTGAACAATTAGTGACTGAGAAATGTGTATTGCAACAGAGATTAGATGAATTAGAACAAACGTGCAAATTAAGAGAAAGTTGCATTGCCTCTTTGAATCAAAGGGAGGCTGATAATTTGCAGGTTATCACAATGCTTAAGGCACAAGCAACCATAATGGAGTTATCCTCCAAATGTGCAATGGTGGAGGTACCCTCCGCACATGCTCAGTGTACAGAAAAGCTAGAAGTGGAACATGAAGAAAGCCCGTATGCTATTATTACTGCAAATTATATTACTGTGATGGGAATCGATGTGGAATGGGCAAATAAAGGTGTGATAACTGCACTTGAAATTGATTCACGAGTTGAAACCATGGAAACTTCTGATGACTCCTCAGACGATGAAAGTGTAAAGTCTGTTGATTCCAATCGCAGTAATATTATCCAGCAATGTGGGTTTCCAGTGCCATATGCTCAAAGAAGGGCCTATGCAAGGAAACCAGAGCTAAAATGTTTTTTGTATAAAAAGGGGGATCACATTGCAAAATATTGTTGGGCGGCGAATAATGATATCAAAAGGAGATCATACCCGAAAACGACCCCAAGGCGTTATGTGTGTTATTCAGCCAGGTGGGGTAGCCATCCAAAGCATGGAACCCATAGTAATCAAACCCATTTCCCGTGTAAGACCCAAATGCAGAGTCTACAAACTGAAAAGCAATATGTAGGACAGTTGCACAAAGTCAAAATGGAGGTAGCCGCATGGTTAGTCAAACATAGCGCTGGGGGAAACAATGTGAGCAGAACTTAGTGAGCTGCAGGCATGGTAAGAATATTCTGGTCAATGTTTCCCTGCTATGAAAAAGGTTTGATGTGAGTTTCAGGTTCAGAATATGATAGAGGACTTTGATATATATATTTTTTTGTATTTTCAAGGATAAACCTCTGAATTGGTATTGTGGTTTTTTTTGTGGTTAAAAGATGTTTCTGTTATGAGTATTGTTTTTTGTGTTTCTTTTCTCTTCTCTTATTTTCAGTCTTTGTAAACTTTTCCTGAGTAATATCCAATACTGCTGCTTAATATAAGGATTATGTGTGATCACTGTCTGTGCGTTCCTTTTCCAGAGACCAGGGAAGAAGTTAAACGGGTTTGGATACTGACATTTGCATTTGTTTGCAGGTCTGTCAAAGTGAGAACAACAGTGGGAAAAATATAGCAGAACAGGGGTTAGGTTATTGTAAATGCATAATCGATTATCACATGGTACCATGAGCTCATTAGTTAGTAATTGTTTGCAAACAATGAAAAATAAATAGTACTAAAGAGTTATAAATGAAGCTACAATGTTGTGATGAGATACATATGCTTTGTTGTGTTTTTGTTTTTTGTTTTTCCCATTAACTAATTGTATTTCAGATCGGAATGAGCACTCTTCTCAGGAGAAAAGTCCATGGATGTTGTTAACTAAAAGTTGAGTGTTGGTCATTGTTCTATGGTGGTTGTCTTGTCATGTTGTTTGTGTGATCATGGCCAGATTTTTAATTTTTCTACATTTTTTTTAAATTTTTTATTTTTTTCTCTATATTTTTTTGTGATATTTGTTTAGTCATCTATGTTATTTTTATTTTTTTTCTGTTCAGGGGGAATTTTTTTTATGTTTAGTCCACCTGAAAGGGGGGTAATTGACAATGCCCTCAGTTAGAACCAGTCTAGCCGCTGGAGTGTTTTCTTTGTTATATTTTCATTCAGGTGGAAAAAAGTTCCAAAAGGTTTAGGCTTTGTTCACCTGAAAGGGGGTAGTGCATACATCGTAAAGATACAGATAAATGCATTGTCTTTGTAGCTTGTAAAATTTGAAGTTTTTGAGAAGCAACACTGACGTTCAGTTTTAAACATGTTTGATCATACCATGGGGATCCATTTTACAGTGGGTTCAGCCTAAAGAGGTCATGGTTGTTTGGATAGTTTGGTCAGAGTTGCAGAAGCCAGTAATACTAAGGTCCTGGGTTCCAAGGAGGGAACTATAAGTAAACATGGTAAGCGAGCAGATATTGCGGATAAGAATTTGATACTGCTCTTGTTTTTCACTTCCAGAATCCTGGCGGAGCGAGAATTGAAGAGGCTTCTGGAACATGGATGACAGATGATCATCTGGTTGGCAGTTTGGCTGTGCCACACCACACTGCAAATTTGTTCTGATAAACATCAGGAGAGAAAAAAAATAACTGAAAGATTCAGCTTAATACTTGTTTTTTTCTTATGGACAATGTGGTGCGAGTGCTGAATCTGGAAAAACAGAGCTTGTGAAATATTTTTGCTGAAGTCTCTCCTGATGAATGCAAATATGTTATTAATACATGTGCAATGGGTTGGAGGTTGGGGAAGGAATATGACACATCCAATCCGTCAGAACATGAAAATGTAAAATATATGTTTTTTTGTTGGAAGGAGGAATTGAAAAAAGGAAGGTTTTAACATATGACATGTATTGATGTAACGGAGTTAATATGGTGCAGATACCCAGGAGGCAGGTTGGCACTTAAGCGTAATAAGGTGTCCGTCGGCCAGACTAGATGTTGGTCAGTTGACACATCAATGGGGTGAAAATTTCCTTGTATGGGGGAGATACGCCTGGTTGATGTCTCACCTGAGGGGTCGAAATCCTGCACAGATAATGCTAGTGAATACACACGGGAGCATGCTCTGTTAAATAAAGGGAACAAACGCTGGCTACCAGGGTACCGTATGACTTCAACACATGGCGCTGCAGCATCTCACGGTGGTTGATAAAAAAACCTATCACGCTATATGTGCTGAGTATACACTGAATCAAGTGCAGTCATTGTACCAGTGACTTACTCCCAGAGATGCGATGAAGTATGCTTATTTCTGAGGAGTAACCTGAAAGAGGAGGGATGTATTCAGCACTATATTGGAGGGGAATAATAGCTGGGATGGGTGTTGTTAATGGAGTGGACATTGGCCTCCTGAGGAACAAACTCACAGCCATAGCTTCAGAGAAGGAGCGTGACTTTGTTACCCAGAGAGATTGGTGGCGGCCTTGATAGCATTCAACAAAGTCACAGAAACGCCCAGGTTAGAGTGACTCTGAATTTTGTCAACCATGTTGAGAGGTTGGTAGAGAGTGTGATGGTAAAGGACAGAAACCTGTCATTGGCTCTGGCGTGCACTCTGTGGCAGGTGGAAATATCAGCCAACATCAAGCTGATTGTACCGTCTCTGTATGAGGGGCAGTGGCCTGATGAGTTAGCATCACCGCTCAGTAAGATTTTGCCAAAACACGTTTCTTACACTAATCCAGTAAGTAGTGGTCGAATGCCTGTATGGGCTGTACTAATTTGGATTGTGAAAGGTGTTATGCTGTATGTTCCCATATACAGAAGCGCAGACTCAGTCTGTATATTTGGTGGCATCAATAGGCTTACTGACTGGGGATTCTGTCTTGTTGCATTTGAGGCTATATCACACATGTGATCAGAGAAGATGGAAGCTGGAGGCAGGTTGATATTTCCCTTTGTCGGAAGCATGACCATGATGTCCTTTGTATGCCAGCTCAATACATGGGGATGAACGAATAATGTTGGGAAGTTATTTCTCTCTGTGTTCTGGATGGAGAGATCATTGCTGGGAAGGAGGCACCCGGGTATTATTTAGGACATAGGCGAGTTTGTTTCTTTGTCCTATAGGATACCGGTGTAGTGGTAGTCATGGGACTAGAGGGCTCCTTGAACCTAACCAAAGATAGAGGTGCATGGTATACCCTGGGCGTGATCTCTGAAATCCAGGCACCGGGGTGGAATTGTGTGGGTTTTTTAGTTGTTGTAGATTTGTATGTATGGTTAAACTCTATATTTATATAGAAAGGTCTCCCATTTGTCTATGCAAGTTGAGGGACAATTTGACGGTAAGGTCTCTGTGTACAAGTTAGAGACTTTACTGCCAAGTCAGAGCCCTGCAACACCGCTGTGAGCAAGTTTGCCGAATCCCGACCCATATTTACAGTAAGAGATTATAGGAGGTTGGGAGCGGGGTGCATAATTGGAGGGGACACATATGTATGTATATATTGTGGTAATAAGTGGATTTATGTTATGGTATAGTGTGACCTATGTGTAGTATAGGCTAGTAATATGGGCAAGAAAGGCCCTCATCTAAACTCGGTAGTTGAGAGCTGGGTCAAATATTGCTCTGAACGTATGCTGGTGAATGGTGAGTGAATGGACATCCCTTGCCTGTACTGCATCCTGTCCTGAAGATACCGGAAAGGAAAAGATACCAAAGATACAGAAGGGTGACAGGGAAGCTGTCGCTGAAGAAGGATAGTGGTATGTCACGCAGTAGCAAAGCGGCACGTGTTGGGAAGCACAGCGCGGTAAGACCATTATGGACTGTTCCATGGGAGATGTCTCTGGAGCACACGTTGAAAACCACCACACGTTACACAAGCTAAGGACAGTGCCACAGGTACTGGTTTGGAAGCACATGTTGGGGAACCACACACGTTAAGACAGTTATGGACTGTTCAATAGGAGCCATGTCTTAAGAAGGGTGGTATGCACCTTTTAGACGCAAAGCGGCATATTTTGGATTTGAACATAAATTAATGTTATATATCTAAAGTTCTACACATCTGTTTGTACAACCGAACTAAGCCATAGTGATACTTGCAGTGCCACATATTTAAAAGGTATAGAGGAATGTGGCACCAAACTGAATCTGCACCTGGTGTGCACGAAGCTTCAAAGAGATGGCCCAGGGCAAGTCGACTGCAATACTGTCCCCAGAAGCCAAGTATGGCAGGACAGTAAGTAATATAAGGAGGGCTGTCATGTGAACACTGATTGGTCCAAAGCAAATGGGACTGGCAGTAGGATGCGGTTTGTATGGTGTGTGTTTATCAAAAAGGGATTCATCAAAGAGAGCTGTCTCTCTCTACCATGAGGCTCAGCCTGCGAAGATCTGCTAAGTATTGCTTGTATTGTATTCTGATTGTATGCTATGTACTCTAGTAACTTCTATTGATACCTTATGCAAGCTTTCTTATTTCCTTGGGAAATAAATGAGATTTGATTCATCCTAGACCGTGTATTTGGTTTCATAGCTAATTGTTATAGTATTGTGATATTAACGCAAGCATGTGCTCAGAGTATAGATAGACTAACTAATGTATAGGGACTAGACAAAGTAATACATAACTGATAATAATAATAGGTTGTATTGATCAGTTACTTCAGGGACTTTGTTTGTTTCAGTGTCAACAGCTTTTTTTTTTGTATTTGGTTTATTGCAGTAATTTCCCCAATTTTTTCCCTATGGTAACACTGAATATCGGAGTTCTGTGCCACCTGGATGGCTGTTTGGGTGGACGTGGGTGGATGTCCCACCGAACCATGCCAGGCTGCTTGCCCTCATATATAAAGGATGCTTTGGGGTGCCCCCAAAGCACCTCGTCCCCATGTTGATGGGGGCAATGCCCTCTTCCCAATAATCCTGGCCAGTGGTTGTCAGGGTCTGCGGGTGGGGGCTTATCGGAATCCAGAAGCCCCCTTTAACAAGGGGGCCCCCGGATCCCACCTCCCCATGTGAATGGGTATCAGGTACATTGTACCTCTACCTATTCGCCAAAAAAAGTGTCAAAAAGTAAAAACCACAAGACACCATTTTTGACAATTCCTTTATTTAAAAAAAAAAAGATGGAAATCCATCTTCAATTACACCACCCAACTGACCCAAATTTATTTCTTTTTTAAAAAGCTCCGCCTCCATGGAAAGCTTCCCGGCGACTGCTGTCTCTTGACAGCTGTTATATAGGCAAGGGAGGGGCCACCGAGTGACGTAACCGGGTCACCTCGCTCCCTTCTGATGTCCTGTGATGTCAGAGGGGGGCAGGGTCATCTGGTTACATCAGTGGGGGGCCCCGCTCTTGCCTATATAAGAGCTGTCAAAGCAAAAAGACAACAGTCACCGGGAGGCCTTCCATGGATTTTTCTATTTTTCGGGTCTGTTGGGTGGCGGGATGGACGGTGGATGTAGATTGCGGGACACTTTTTTTCCCCCTTTTTTAATAAAGGATTTTTGAAAAACTGTCCATTCTGGTTTTAAATTTTTTACACTCTTTTTGGTTAATGGGTAGAGGTTCAATGTACACGATATTCATTCACATGGGGGGGGCAGTATCTGGGGGCCCCCTTATTAAAGACCCCAGACTCCAACAGACCCTGACAACCACCGGCCAGGGATGTCTGGAAGAGGCCCTGTGCCCCTCAACATGGCACCCACCCTCATGTTGCGGGCATATGGCCTGGTATGGTTGAGGAGGGGAGGGTGCTCACTCATCCCCTCCTGATTTTTGCTTTATTCCCACATTGGATCTTTATTTGATCAAACAATAAGTGTATTCCTCACTATTGTGTTGGACATTTATGAACTTGTTTCTGTGCTTTTTTTATGATTAAATTAAATTTTAAAAATGTAATCTATTTTTAAACTATTTGTGTTGAGTTCCATCGAGCGCTGATTTTAGTATTGTATTTATGTTAAAGTGGAAGTAAACTCCTCTATCGTTTTCAGCCAAGGAAGCTGCCATCTTTGCCTCCGTTTAATCTTTAACTGCTATGGAGCTGCACATGTGATTCGTTATGACACCAGCCATTGAATGGTTTGATAGTTTGGCTGAGAGCACAGCCAATGTGCAGTTAGCATTCTCGGCATGCTTTTTTTTTTTTTTTTTTTTTAACTGTTTAAATCCATGGGTTTACTTCCACTTTAACCTCTCTCCAGAAGTTTTTTCAGCTGCACTGGATGCTCAAGGAAATTGCATTTTTGATTTGATTCTGACAGGACAATGCTTTAGATATGACTGTAAATTTTAGCGCTGATGTTTTGTGTTGCTGCTCACTCATCCCCTTCTATCCTGGCCTACCTGGCTGCATGCTTGGATAAGGGTCTGGTATGGATTTTGGGGGGGACCCCACGCAAATTTTTTTTTTCATTTTGGCATTTTTTTTTTATTGATTTTTCATCTATATTGCCGGAAGTCAGCAATACATTACAGCCGTGAGCAAGTTTGACCACTTAATCTCCGGAAGAATTGCCCCTTAATGACCAGAGCACTTTTTACAATTTGGCACTGCGCTGCTTTAACTGGTAATTGCGCGGTCTTGCAATGCTGTACCCAAACTATATTGTGTCCTCTTTTATTCACAAAGAGAGGACGCAAATTTAGTTATAAAAAAATTCAATAAACTCAATTTTAGTCATACATTTAGGCCAAAATGTATTCAGCCACATGTCTTTGGTTAAAAAAAATGTCAATAACTGTATCTTAAAGAGGAAGTAAACCCTGATGGGTTTACTTCCTCTTTTTTTCCCTGCAAAGGTAAAGCATAATGGACTACTATGCATCGCATAGTAGCTCATTATGTGTCACTTACCTGACACAGGAGCCAGCGAAGTCGCCGCTGATCCCTGTAGTCCGCCGCATCCATCTTGCTGGTGGCGTCTCGCAGCTCCGACCAATGACAGCGGCGAAGCCGCAATGACGTCACTCCCGCGCATGCGCACGGGAGTCGCGTCTCGCAGCTCCGCCGCTGCCATTCGGCGAAGCGGCGATGACGTCCCTCCTGCGCATGCGCACGGGAGTCGACAAATTAGGCAAATCCATTCTTGGACTTGCCGCATTTAGTGCGCCTGCGCGCCGCTGTCTACGGCGCATGCGCCGTAGACAGCGGTGCCCATTTTCGGGCAAATATCTCCTAAACCATATAGGTTTAGGAGATATTGCTTGGACCTACAGGTAAGCCTTAATCTAGGCTTACCTGTAGGTCAAAGTGGTTTGAAGGGGTTTACTTCCTCTTTAATTGGTTTGCACAAAAGTTATAGTTTATAGTTTACAAACTAGAGTACATTTTCTGTAATTTACGCAGCTTTTAGTTTATGACTGTCTATCTCATTTCTTAAGGTGCTAAAATGACAGGGCAGTACAACCCACCCCCCACCCCCATTTGACCCAGTTTTGGAAAGTAGACACCCCCACAAAATTGCTGAGAGGCATGTTGAGCCCATTCAATATTAAAAATTTTTGTTGAAAAGTGATTGAAAAATGACAAAAAAAAATAATAAATGTACACAAAGTTGTCACTAAATGATATATTGCTCACACATGCCATGGGTAGATGTGGAATTACATCCCAAAATATATTTTGCTGCTTCTCCTGAATATGGGCATACCACACGTGTGAGACTTTTTGGGAGCCTAGCCATGTACAGGACCCAAACAAACAAAACAGGCTTTCTAAAGGCGTAAAAAATTGTGATTTCACTTCCTCACTACCTATCACAGTTTTGGAGGCCCTGAAATGTCAAGCTAGCACAAAACCCCTCCAAATGACCCCATTTTGGAAAAAAAGACACTTCAAGCTATTTGCCGAGAGGCAAGTTGAGTCCATTAAATATTACAATTATTATTATTTTATTTTTTACACAAAGTTGTCACTAAATGATATATTGTTCAAACATGGTATAGGCATATGTGGAATTACACCCCAAAATAAATTCTGCTGCTTCTCCTGAGTACAGGGATATCACATGTGTGGGACTTTTTGGCAGTCTAACCACGTACAGGACCCCGAAAATCAAGCACCTTCATGCTTTCCAAGGGCGTAAATTTTTGATTTCACTCCTGACTGCCTATCACAGCTTTGGAGAAACCCCCAAAAATTACCCCATTTTGGAAAGTAGATACCCCAAGCTGTTTGCTGAGAGGCATGTTGAGTATTTTGCAGATCTCGCTTTTTGTCACAAAGTTTTGAAAATGTAAAAAAGAAAAAAAAATCATTTTCCTTTTCTTTCTTAATTTTCAATAACAAATGAGAGCTGCAAAAAACTCTACAGATTAAAAATGTGGGTGTTGCAATTATTTTTCATACAGTATTTGTGCAGCGATTTTTCAAACATTTTTTTTATTATTTTAATGCACTAAAACACACTATGTTGCCCAAATGTTGGATGAAATAAAAAAAGATGATCTTATGCTATGTACATGGATACCAAACACTACTGTACATGCTTTAAAATTGCGCACAACCGTACATCGGCGACAAATTACATACATTTTTAAAAGCCTTTAAAATAATTTACAGGTTACCACTTTATATTTACAGAAGAGGTCTGCTGCTAAAAAAACTTCCCTCGATCTGACGTTCGTGGTGATACCTCACCACAAACTGTTTACGTATTGTAAACAATTGCTGTTTACATATGTCACGAGACCGCTGCTTGTGTTTTTCGCCTTTGCGCATGAGCACATGAATCCCAAAATGTGTTGAATACTTTTTGGATTGTCCCGCTGACTTTTATTTGGATAAAGCTGTATCCTCTTAGCAGTGGTGTAGTGCTTCAGTTTCCATTTTTGTTACAGATCAATATGTATGCAGTTGGGGCTAATTCATTTCATTTTCCATTAACCACTTGCCTACTGGGCACTTAAACACCCCTCCTGCCCAGACCAATTTTAAGCTTTCGGTGCTCTCACACTTTGAATGACAATTACTCAGTCATGTAACACTGTACCCAAATGAATTTTATGTCCTTTTTTTCCCCACAAATAGAGCTTTCTTTTGGTGGTATTTGACCACGTCTGAGTTTTTTATTTTTTGCTCTATAAATGAAAAAGTAACGAAAATTTTGAAAGAAAACACATTTTTCTTTGTTTCTGTGATTAAAATTTTGCAAATTATACACTTTTCTTCATAAATTTTGGCCACAATTTATACTGCTACATATCTTTGGTAAAAATTACCCAAATTAGTCGATATTATTTGGTCTTTGTGAAAGTTAGAGAGTCTACAAGCTGTGGTACGAATCACACAAAATTGATCACATTCTTCTGTACTGGTGGCCTATTTTATTTCTTGTGACCCGAACAAGCCAGAAAAGCACAAATGCCCCCCAAATGACCCCTTTTTTAAAAGTAGACATTCCAAGGCATTTAGTAAGAGGAATGGGGAGCTTTTTGATGTTGTCATTTTTTCCCACAATTCTTTGCAAATTAAAGATTTTTTATTTAATAAGTTATTTCTCTCACGTGGCATGTGTATACCACAAATAAGGCCCCAAAATAAATTCTGCTACTCCTCCTGAGTATTATGATACCACATGTGTGGGACTTTTTCACAGCCTGGCCACATAGAGAGGCCCAATATGCAGGGAGCGCCATCCCGTGTTCTAGGAGCATAAATTACACATCTAACTTGTTGACTACCTATTACACTTTTGAAGGTCCTGTAACACCAGGACAATGATACGTGACACCGACATGGCACTGATGACAGATGGCACTGATACGTGGCACTGATGACAGATGCCACTAATACGTGGCACTGATGACATGTGACACTGACAGATGGCACTAATACGTGGCACTGATGACAGATGGAACTAATACGTGGCACTGATGACACATGACACTGATGACAGATGACACTGATACCTGGCATTGATGACATGTGACACTGATAACAGATGGCACGTGACACTGACAGTTGGCACTGATGACAGATGGCACTGATACGTGGCACTGATGACTGATGGCACTAATATGTGGCACTGATGACACGTGACACTGATATGGCACTGATGACAGATGGCACTATGTGGCACCGATGACACGTGGCACTGATGTGGCACTGATGACAGATGGCACTTATACGTGGCACTGGGGACAGATGGCACTGGGGACAGGTGGCACTGGGGACAGATGGCACTGATGAAAGGTGGCACTGGGGACAGATGGCACTGATGACAGGTGGCAGATGGCACTGACAGGTGGCAGTGGGAGCAGTGGGGACAGGTGGCAGTGGGGACAGATGGGCACTGTATTTTTATTTTATTTATTTATTTATTTATTTATTTACACTGACCGCTGCAGAGATGCAGCGGTTCATCCCTCCCTCCTCACATGCTGTCTGTGTGAGGAGGAAAAGCCGGTGATGAGAGATGATCTCATATGTTGTGATTGGCTGTTTACAGCGACCTGTGACTGGCGGTGTCCGGGGGACAAGGCCAGCACAGAAATTCCCCGATGTGCACCCGCGGCGGCGCGCAGAGGGGAAGTTAAAGGGAGGATGTCCAGAGACGGCCTCCCAGCAGTTAGCGTCCGCACTGCAGCTGTATTTTGGCTATAGCGCGGGTGCGAAGTGGTTAAAGGTAAAGCCTGGAGCAGTGTAAGGATGTTATGCAGTTTTGAAACTACTAGCATCCCCTTGTCATTGGATGCCAAACTCAGGAACACCCCTCTTATGAGTAGTAGGCCTCTTGTCTATCATGTCCTACTATATCTCTCAGGAATAATGCTGAACAGTTTGTAACTTAAGCTGTGTTGCCATCTTCAAGTGATGGCTGAAGTATATCCAGTATCTCACAAAAGTGAGTACACCCCTCACATTTTTATAAAAAATGTATTATATCTTTTCATGTGACAACACTGAAGAAATGACACTTTGCTGCAATGTAAATTAGTGAGTTTACAGCTTGTACAACAGTCTAAATTTGCTGTCCCCTCAAAATAACTCAGCACACAGCCATTAATGTCTAAACCACTGGCAACAAAAGTACACCCCTAAGTGAAAACACAGGGCACTTGAGGCTGAATAGAGGGAGGAAGAGGAGAACTTCCTTACCTCTCAAGGCCCCCTTTATCCAGATAGTATTCCTGTGGGCCTGCCAAACACACAGGAAGAAGAGGAGGAGGAGGATTGTGTCAGCATGGACGTGGATGATAACAATCAGCAGCAATCTTCAATGGATGGTTTTCATTCCCCAGAAACCCAAGGATTTGTATGTGGCTGGGAGGAGGTTGTTATGGATCATGTGATCCTTAGTGACCCAGAGGACTCAGAATCTAATGCCTCTGCAAACTTATGCTGCATGGCCTCCCTGAATCTGCAAAGCCTGCGAAAGGACCTTAGAATTCATGGTATCAAGAAGAGGGATCATTACTGGCTGGCAACCCTTCTTGATCCACATTACAAGGGTATCCTGCCTTTGCAGAGGGAGCAAAGGATGAAACATCTTCAGGAGGCCTTGAAGAAAGGTTTGTGCAATACATTTCCAGACCCTGGGAGGTTACAATTTCCTGGTGCTAGACAACGTGTTGCTGAGGCTTCGTTCAGTCAGAGGAAGATCGGCGGAAAAGGTGGCTGGCTGACCGATGCCTTTAGACAATTTTTCAGTCCTCAGCGCCAAGGTCTGATTGGTTCAAGCAACCATCGCCAGCATCTGCATTACATGGTGCAGGAATAGCTAAGGGCAAGAGCAGACTTGGAGATTTTTCCAACAGACCATCCACTGGGTTACTGGGTCTTGAGGATGGACCACTGGGCAGAACTTGCTCAATATGCAATTAAACTACTGGCTTGTGCTGCTGGAGGGTTTGTAACGGATCATAGAGTGTGTCTCACATTCATCTAAATTAATCAGTCTTGGATCAGCAGCTATAAAGCAACTGATGCTGATGTAACTGATTGATTTTAATATGGATGTGGGATCCCTTGAAGACTGCCTATGCTGAGTGACTATCCTATTCCTCCTCAATCTTGATGATGCTAGCTTCAAACAATATTTTTGGTTTAGGGTACCACCACCACCGCCAAATGCCCATTTTTTCTGCCCCTGTTTAACAGGGGCATGTAATTACAATTTTTGATATAATATTTCACAGCAGGGCCCATTCCTGCGCCCAACAAGAATAACCGTGATGGGTTACAGTGTTGTGGCACCACTACCACCCAAGGCCCAATTTTTCTGCCTCTGTTTAACTAAGGCATGTAATTAAACTTTTTGATATGATATTTCACAGCGGGGCTCTTTCCTGCATCCACCAAGAGTAACTGAGAGGGCTTACATTGTTGTGGCACTACCACCACCAAAGGCCCAACTTTTCTGCCCCTGTTTAACATGGGGCATGTAATTACAATTTTTGATATAGTGGGGCATAGTGTTCTGGTACCACCAACACCTAAGGCCCAATTTTCTGCAGAGTATATAGGGCAGTCTGTATAGTATATATACCTCTGTTCAGAGTATATAGTGCCTGTGACCCCCCCACACCATTATTTTTTAAAATTTGGGTGGGCGGTTCCCCTTAATATCCATACCAGGCCCAAAGACCCTGGTAATGGCCTGGGGGGGGCAGACCCATGCCGTTTTCTCAATGATTTTCATCTATATTGCCAGGACCTGACAATACATTACAGCCGCAAGCAGTTTTAAATGACTTTTTTTCCTGTCATTTTGCTGTGGTATTATTCTAAACTTGGGAAAACTGCGCCAATTTACAGGCATACTATAGACACCCCCCAGGCACGATATTTAAAGGAATATTTAATTTTTATTGTTTCACTCAACTTAAGCATTCTTAAAAATCACTGCTCTCGAAAAAACTTTAGTTTTTAAAATTTGTATTGATACATGTCCCCTGGGGCAGGACTCAGGTCCCCAAACACATTTTATGGCAATAACTTGCATATAAGCCTTTAAAATTAGCACTTTTGATTTTTCACGTTCGTGTCCCATAGACTTTAACGGTGTTTGTGTGTTCAAGCAAACTTTTTGCATGTTTGTATGTTCTGCTGCAAACCGAATCAGGGGGTGTTCAGCTCATCCCTAGTCATATGTTGACCACGTTGCGGCTCTGCAAATAATTTCTGGGGATACACCCTTGAACTCTGCCCACAATGGCGCCAGGCTTCTAGTCGAGTGCGCTCTTACATTCATTGGAGGCTCCAGGGCTCTTGCTTCATAAGCTCTCTTGATGGTCCTACCAGAGTCCTTGTGGACGCTGCTAGCCCTTTTCTTATCCCAGCTGGAATAATGAACAGGTTCTCAGCCCTTCTGAAACAGGTTGTCCTCTGTACGTATGTCTTCATCGTGGCCCCAATATCTAATGCCGTGTACACATGAGTGGAATGACCAACAGAAAAAGTCAGATAGGAGCTTTTCATCTAATATTCCGATCGTGTGTATGCCCCATCTGACTTTTTACGTCGAAAATTCTGACGGACCTAGAAATAGAACATGTTTTAAATATTTCCGACTGAACCAATTCCTATCGGGAAAATCGTTCGTCTGTATGCTGTCCCGATGTACCAAAAACAACGCATCCTCTGAAGCAAGTATGAGACGGAAGCGCTCGGTGTGGTAAAACCAGCATTCGTAATGGAGCTAGCACATTCCTCACGTAGCAAATTCTGTGATCTTTTAATGCAGCACATTCTTTTCTTCTTTTAATGCCAGAATAATTAAGTTGTTTTGATGCACATATTCACACAGAGTTCTCACAAACTTATTTCTTGATTATTTTTCCTGATCTCATGAATAATCTTTTAATTTTTAAAAGCCTGATCTCCATAATAATGTTTAGAATTAATTTTTATAGTCTTTTTTTTATTTCATCAAGATCTCCTTTTTTTTAGATTATTGAAAAAATATTTTCAGGTGATTCCAAATGTAATTTTATTTTTTTGTGTGTCAAGTTACCGCAATAACATTATTATATTTCATTTTTTATTAACCTCAAGGAGGTTGGTGTCCCTTGTTAATTTGACATTGTCTTTTAGAAATGTGCCTGCCTACTCACAAACTGTCCTTTTTGTAGAAAAACACATAGGCAAGTATTTTCAGAAAATAAATTCTCCATTTATTCTGTCTGATAACAAAATAAAGAGGGCAATGCTGGAGAAACTTTTGGAATTTGCAAATCCTTTTGGCCCCCAGGGCACACATCAAGTCTGTGGAAAATAAAATTGTTAGCTTGAGGACTCCATATAATTTGGAGCACAATTTGGTCCAGAAATCCCAAAGAGTAGGACCAGCAGCAGATGACAAATCTGTCCCCAGGCTGTGGTGCTACACCAGCCTGCGTCTTCTGTCAGACCAGACTGAAGCCAGGTCATCACTTTCTTCTCTTCGCTGCAGCCTTCCCTCCATGCTTCCCTGCAGCCTTCCTTGGAGTCTGTGCCTCTGATGGTGGACTTGTGGCAGGAGGAGGAGAAGGAGGATAGGCAAGCTCATATATGTGGCTGTTCTCAGTAAGCTGGCCCCTCAACCCCTTCTGAAGGGCCTCACCAATAATTCCCTCACAGATGAGGCATTAGCCCTCCTATAATTTCAGCAATCTTGTGGCTAGATAGCAGCCATAGGCCTCTTCAGCGTTGGGGGGCTTCTGAGGACATCACTTGTTTCCCCAATGAGGCCCAGTGCTGCCTCCTCTGTCATCGTCCCCTTCCTGGGACTTTTTGTTGTAAGGCGGAGGGGAGGTACCTGGGATTGGGTGAGGCTCCTACTGGGCCTACCCACCTCCTGGCTGACAGTTTTCCCAGCCTCCTCCTGGCCCTCCACTGGGCACGGCCTCTTCCTGGCTGCCATTTTCCAGACCCTCCTCATGGCTGAGCTTATCCTGTGTATACAAAAGGGACATAGTTTTAGTTTTTGCTTCATCAATCACACACAATTTTCAGCTCATGACTTCCAAATTTTATGTTAATAAATAGAAAAGAATATCATTCTGACCCCAGCATTTTTCATTCTTGTCCCAAACATTTTTGGCATCTACTGTCTATTGATATGTAAATGTGTTTGTTTTAAATCATTAATTTGTTATCAGTTATAACATCTAGTTAACATCATTACTATTAGAACAATAAATATGTCTAAAAATAATATACCTGGCTCCAGCTGGGCACATCCACTTCTTCCAGAATGGAAGGCCCAGGTTGTTCCTCGTCAGCCTCTGTTGGGGTTCAAGAAAGGGTGGAGGGAAGGCTGAAAGTGATTCCCTGGCTTCAGTCTGGTCATCCAGAAACCACAGTTTGTACCACAGCCTGGGTACATACACTTGTGCTGCTGATGCTCCTGATCGGAGTGATTTCTGGATCTTATTATGCTCCTTCTTAGCCCTTGTACACATGATCGGACATTCCAACGGAAAATGTCCTATTGGACCGTGTTGTCGGATAATCCGGCTGTGTGTGGGCTCCATCGGACTGTTTCCGTCTGAATATCCGACCGACAAAGTTTGAGAGCTGGATATAAAAATTTTCCGACAACATGATCCGCTTGTAGAGAATTCCGATCAGACAAAGTGCCACGCATGCTTATATCAAATTACGAGACCAAAGCTATTGGCTACTAGCCTGAACGTAGTCCCGTCGTAACAAAATAACGTCATCACATTGCGAACGATCGGATTTTCCGACAACTTTGTCCGACCGTGTGTGTATGCAACACCAGTTTTGGACAAAATCCGTCGGACAAAATCCAACAGATTTTGTTGTCGGAATGTCCGACTGTGTGTACAAGGGCTTATACATGTTCCTCAAGATCCCAATTTTCTTTTCCAAGAACAAAATGGTTGCATCGGGGACCTGAATCTTCACAAATTCCAGAGGTTTCTCCAGCGTTGACCTTCTAGCTTGTTTATTATAATATAAGCTGTGTTTCACCTCCCACAAATTTTTCCTCTCCCTGTATTTGTCTATGAAACTAGCCATGAATTTTGGGTCCTTAAAGTGGTTCATATTTGCTATAAGACAATACACAAGACCAAAACACTAATGTCAGCCTAAACTCTCATAATCTTTTCCCAATATAGGCCTCAATCTTGAATCAGTATAGGGCACTGATGGCCCAAGTTAAAATGTTACCTTCGTTAGAACATTCGTCCTCCTTCCTCCGCACACAGAACGTGCATACGACACACGCATCTTAACTTTATATACACTGCCCATGCGTGAAACTCCGCCCGTGTCGCTCGCCCCTGACGTTCTTTAGAGAATATTCCCTGCCCCTTCTCTTCGGTACGCAGTAGGAGTGACATGGCGAAGATAGAGCAAGTGTGTGGTTGGAGTCAGAATGAGGAGGAGGAGGAAAGCCCGGAGGCAAAAATGTCCCGATCCCCGAGGCAAATATTTAAGGCTTCAAATATGGCCTTTCTTGAGATGGTGGAGATGGTGGACATCTTGAGGAGGAATGTCTATGATGACAAGAAGAAAAAGGACAAAATCATGATGAAATTTTGTGAAGAGTCTGCACACAAATTTTGGGGTGCAACAATCAATGGAGCAAATAAGGAAACAATGGTCAGAACTGAAACTGAGGGAGCAGGATCAGTATAGACGGATCAAGAAAGTTCTTCTAAAAAGTAAGTAGTAGTCATGTGTTCCAATTATTATTATTACTTGCATGCTGCACCATGTTATTTTCATTACTGTTGTACAGTTTAAAATGGTGACTTTCATGTTCGTGAGCACATTAATCAGTCATAGGAAACATTGTTTGCTAATTAAATCTGATGTTTTGGGCAGATACAGGTTAAATACATTTGGTCATGCTTATTTGTTTAAAAATACGTTTGGGACATTTATTTCTAGAAGTGTTTGGAATTAGAATGAAATGCAAGCTTGATTCAGCAGCTGTTTACACATCTGGACTCAGGAGCACTAGTGTGGGACACATGAACAAACTTTTGAAGGTGTCCCACACAGGTGTTCCAGTGGATACTTGGGGTGTCTCCACCTGTGAAAATTGACAGAAAAAGGTAAATATTCCAGCTTGGGTAAGGTAACAAATCAGGTCTTCAGCTTGGAACTCTGCCCAAAACAGACAATTATACCCTGCTTCCCAGCAATGTTTTATATTCCTATTTCTGCACTCAAATGTCTGTGTGCTAAGTGTACCTTTTATTTTATTTTAAGGGAGAAAAGACTCAGAGGACACCACTCAGAGGACACCAGGAATCCCCCACATGAGAAAGAAGGGGAATTCGGAAAAAAAAAACACAGTCCAAGGATTTGGAGGAAGGAGAACTGGAGGAAGTCGGTGAGCTTGTCACCACAACAGGTGAGTATCTGACACCCCAGCTTCAGGTACTACTATATGTATGCCTATATATTTCTAAATACATGTTTTTACTCAATTTTTTAGGTGATGTGCTAGTTGTTGAAGAGCAAGCTGAACATTTTACAAGTGCAAGTGCAAAAAGGCTAATCTACAACATCATGGTGTGGAAATGGGAAATGGGGAAATTGACAGCATAAGGAAGAAACTCAATGTTATGGAACATCAAATAAACAACATGATTGATGTGTTGGGTAGAATCTTAATTTCTTCCAAATGCCACCATTTTCACTTTTTGTGGACTTTCCTAAAAAAAACATGAAATTTTAAAAGCAACATTTTGAAGATGCACATGGTGTGTCAATATGTGCTATCTGCCATCAGGGGATGTCAGTGTATGTATTTTGTGGGTGCTACCCCTTCCTAGTAACTCTAGTAAGTGAGAGGAAGGGGTTGTACCCCCAAAACACGTCCATTGATCCCCCCATGATGGCAGATAGCACATGTTGACATTAGGCATGGGACCAGGAGGGAAAGACCCATTTTGACTCCCAAATTGTTTGCATGTTCAAAATTTGGCTTTTTCAGGGGTGACATCACCCCATCTGATGAAGGCAATATCAAGACATTTTTGACACTATAATGGCTGATATTGTCTTCAGTTTTTCTGCGTTGAATTTCATAAGATCCAAAGTTTGAAAAAAACTTGAGAATTTTTTTTTAACTCAGAATTTTATAACGCACATGTGAATTTGCACAGAGTAAAAACTTTGCTAATTAACAATGTGTGGCTTCTTCTTTCAATGTTCAATACCAGTTTTTGAAACAATTTTGTGTTTACAGTGACAATGGGGCTTATTTACTAATGGAAAATCGACTTGGCACTACAAGTGCACTAGGAGAACCTAGAAGACAGAAGAAGAAAATTCAAGATTTTATCAGATCTTTTTTTTAAATTAAAACAATATTTACACATTGTCTGGCATAGCAAGGGCCCTCTACCCGTAAAATAATTTTCATATTTCTGTCGAACTATTCGGGCACTTTGGGGTGCCAAGCCAGGTCATCAGGGGATTCTCAGGAAGTCCCGCCTCAGGGACAACTGAGGCAATATAATTTTAGGCATTTCTTAAAAAATTGTGCAATATGCAGCAGGATAAGATGATGTGGTTGATTTTGTACTCAAAGGTATTCTCAATGACTCTTCTCGCTCTGTCCAGCCGGTAGTTAAAAACTCTCCTCTCCAGGGTGAGGGTCCTTTGGGGGAATGGCCTCATCAGGTGCCTGCCCAGACCAAACACTTCATCAGCAATAAAAAAGAATGGGAGTCCTTCCAAGTTGTCTGCATCAGGTGGCAATGCCAGGCCACCAGTCTGAAGACCTTGGTAAAACTCCGTCTGAGCAAAGACTCCTCCATCCAACATCTGGCCATTCTTCCCCACGTCCACATAGAGGAACTTGTATTGTGCCGACACCACCGCCATTAACACTACTATTAAACCCCTTATAGTTATAATAGTAAGACTCCGAATGGGGTGGTGCCATGACGTGGATGTGCTTCCCATCTATAGCCCCTCCACAAGTCTTGACGGTTGGCAAAATGGAATGCCACAGTCTGCTATTCCTGTGGCGTTGAAGAAAACTGTACTGTCAAAACATAAAAAAAAACATAAGTACTTTTGAACATAACATTTCAAGCAGATTAGACACAAACATTCTTGGCTGACATCAGTATAATATTTATTTTAATGAGTATTTCAAGACAAAATATAAAGTCCATTGATCAAATTCCTCACCCCCTCTGATGGCCCATTGTAAAAAATTTAGGGGGGGGTGGGTTGGAGCTGAGTTTGGGACCCAAAAAAGGCCTCTGGCACTCTGCCTGAATTTAAGGACACACATAACCTTTGTATACATTTTAGGGAGTGTTTTGGAGAAAGTACTACAATGGAGCTGACAAAATACATTGTTAAGGGACTAGGCTATAGGTGTATATGGGCCCAGGATAGCATGCTGGGGAGGTTAGTGAAAGCAAATATGCATGTAGGCCAAAAAGGAGCATTTTAAAAGCTTACAGCATGCATGAGGATAAAGGGACATTCACAGCATATTCCAATCATGGTAATTAGGGAATGATGAAATAAATACAATACATTAGCAAATATTAAATACATATAATGTGATGTTAAAGGATAAAACTTACCCTAATATAGTCCTTCTGCATGACCTGAATGATGGCAGAACAGGTCTCTAGAATAATGATCCTCGAAGCCTGAGGGGAGATGCCTGTAGAGAACTTGAGGTCCTGTAGACTTCTCCCTGTCACAAACCAAAAGGTCCCTGCCCCCACCTATAACTGGCCTTCACAGCAAGGAGCACATGGAAGGGCAGACACATGAAAAACAAAGACAGAACATACCATAGCTCAACTCACCAACCGGTCTGCTAACTGACCAAATTAACCTGTCCAACAGTCTGCGTTAAAAACAGGGGTTTAGTTAGCACACATTTGCAAACGCATGCATAAGCTGCAAGGCCTCTTTACGGCATCCTGTATATGCTTGCAGTCCTAACGCTAATGAATTTATGTTTATAAGCATCTCCACAATGGAAACATATGCATTAAATGGATAGATGAGGGGCAGGTGGACCTAGAGGAAGACCAATCCCCCTTAAAGGACCAGGAGCACACTGGACACCCAGCAAGAGCACAGTGGCAGCAAAGGTGTACAGTGTGTCTCCCCGACTATATTATACACCAGTAACAAACCAAAAGGTCCCTGCCCCCACCTATAACTGGCCTTCACAGCAAGGAGCACATGGAAGGGCAGACACATGAAAAACAAAGACAGAACATACCATAGCTCAACTCACCAACCAGTCGGCTAACTGACGAAATTAACCTGTCCAACAGTCTGCGTTAAAAACAGGGGTTTAGTTAGCACACATTTGCAAATGCATGCATAAGCTGCAAGGACTCTTCATGGCACCCTGTGTATGCTTGCTGTCCTAACGCTAATGAATTTATGTTTATAAGCGTCTCCACAATGGAAGCACATGCATTAAATGGATTACATCAATCTGAAAAGTACTTGGTACTTCTGTAAAAAGTGCAATGGTGCTCCAAAACTTTAAACAAGTGAAGTGGCTTCCCCTTCGGTGACCTCGCTGTGTGGCATGTGTTCCACTTGGGCGGGAAATTGCATCACTGGTTTAGCACAAACCGGAAGTATGTTTACGTGTTTCACCCCTCCTCCAGGGTGTCATCAAAGGACATCACTTTGGGTTCTGATCTATTTATATCTGAGGGAAGATCACTTCTCCCTTTGGGCAGGACAAAGCGACCGATTACGATCAGTGTGTGAAAAAACACTGACTTGCTCCTCTTACATCATTTCCTGTTGCCAAATATAAAACTTTAATATAAACAGAAGCCCAAACAAAGAAAATTGCCTGTTCGGCTATAAAACTACAATTAAACACATAATATGCAAAAAGCTTTCCAATACATAGTAAAAAATATATAAACAATTAAAAATATAGAAATAAAAATAGTGATGAAAAAATATAAGAATAAAAATAAAAGTGAAATGAAAATAAAAATGAAAATAAAAATAAAAATAAAAACAAAAAATTTAAAATAAAAATAAAAATAGAAATAACAATGAAAATGAATAAAAATAAAAATAAAATAAAAATAAGAAGAAAGAAAATAAAAGTAAAAAGCTTGTTCCATGATAGAGATCCAAGGGGCCTTACATTCTGAGGCTCTCAGTCCACCCTCTTACCTGGCATCCTCTGTGTGCACTCTGTCCTGTTTGTGCACCGTTTTGCTGTGTTTCCTTCATTATAAGGGCATGGGAGGGGGCCTATTCCCTTTCCAGGTGTCCACTGATTATTACAGCCTCCTTCGACTGTTCACAGTGAACCGGAAGTTGGCCTGATGCCATCTTGTTACACCTCCCGTCTGTTGGACACCATCTTAGATAGACAGCCCAGCCAACGGAAGTCATCCACCGTCATTTTGGAAGTGGGCACTGCCCTGGCTCTCGTGTCTCTGCTGTCTGCTAGCCTCCTGGCAGTTTTGCAAGTGTCCCAGGCCCCTTACTCCATTAGCGGGATGCCCTGTGCTCATGGAGAGTAGTGCCAGTAATGGAAACCATGCTGCCTGAATGTATGAAGGGGGGAGAAAAGTGTTCTACCTGCCACCAGGGACCAGTATCCCAGTCCCCCCCAGCATCTGGGGGGGTATGGAAGATTTACACCAAACAGAAGGGCTTCGCCACAGGAAAGAGGCTGAACCTGTGTAGCTAGCCAGATGAATCCAGCAAGGTTAGGGTAAAAATAAAAATCTTCTTTCTGTAGTTATAACCATCTGAGCATTTGAGGAAAAAAAAGAGAATTCTGCTTAGGGGGAGGCGACTTATTTTAATATAGTATAACCAGTCCTGATTGGGCGAGAGGCGGAGTCTATCCCATAAGTGTATGCTGTCATGCTTGTGTCAGGAAAGCTCTATTTGTGGGAAAAGATAACATCAATTCTATTTGGATACAATGTCATATGTCCGCACAATTGATATTTAAAATAACACAGTGCCATATCGCAAAAAAGCCTGGTCTTTAAGGGGGTAAATCTTTCTCGGGCTGAAGTAGTTAAAATAATCCCTTGGGGACCCCCAGTTGCCCCCATTGGAAGATTTCCCCTCTATTACTTTACTGGGGACAAACTTAACATTTTTAACTTTCAATGATAACAGTAAACAGGACAAATAGAGAGGGCGAATCTCCCTAACAGAGGCACAGACAGCAATAAAAACCTGACAGTGGTTCTAATCCCACTCTGCTCAATCCAAACTAAAAAAAAAAAAAAAAAAAAAAAAAAAAAGGATCTGCCTTTATTTATACTTTCAGTAAACCAACCTTAATGATTCTGTGTTTTTCAATATTTAGATGTCTATGCATTACTGTTGAGAGAACTGATCCAAAAGATTGAGACTACTCCAAATTTGCTTCTTTTTTTTTTTTTTTCTCTCAATAAATTTTTATTAAAGTATTCAGAAGTTATACAAACTTACTTCACAAACAGAGTGTAAAATTTGCATCTTAACATAGTAGACAACATTTGCGCGTATGGTTTAAATGACCATACTAGATATATCTTATACAGTACAAAACCTCATTGGAGCTATAAGCAATGGTAGAAGATACTAACCCCTCTTTAATTTCCTATACAGTGTAAGAGCTAGGTTTCCTCCAGCCTCACACCCCAAATGGGTTCACACTGTGTTTAGGGCATTGAGGACCCCCCGCCCCCCCCCCCGGTTGTTTTTATAATTCTATTGGGTAGGTAACATCCTGCAAATAATAGAATTCAATATATGTGATCCTGCATTGTGTAAGGAAGAAAATGTATCTTGATTTGAACCGAGTTCAATAAGGAGTTTGTGAAAACAAGACATAGAAGAGCAACACAAAAAAAGAAAAAGAAAAACATATATACACAGTTCCTTGTGCCAATTGTTGGATTGTAGTTTACACCTATTACTTAATTAGGTAAAGCCGTTATAGAGATGTCATTCAGATCTGTACCAGTCAGTCCATGGTTTCCATTGTGCCTGTACCATTGGATACTTGCCCTGGGATGAAGCAAACATGAGCTCATAAGTAGCATGAGCATTGGTAGTAAGTACTATTTCTCTCAGTTCAGGGGGATTTTGATCTCTCCAGTGTCCCATAATTACCAGTCTAGTGCTCAATAAGACGTGCGTGACTACTACTCTTGCGTTTTTGGGTAGAGTATCTATGTCTAATGAGAGCATAGCCATATCCGGGTTTTTGGGAATCCGTAGCTTTAGTATTCTCTCAATCGTATAGAACACTTTATCCCAAAGTGTATGAATACTAGCACATTCCCACAAAATGTGGAAGAGCATGCCCACACAGCCGCACTACCTACAACACAATGGGGATGCCTGATTATCGAATTTGGACACTCTGTAAGGAGTGAGATACCACCTCAGGAGTATTTTTTGCATCAGTTCCCATAAGTTGATATACTTGGTGGTAGAGTACGTTGTTTGAAGTGCCTGTTGCCATTGTTCTGCTGAGTATTGGGCTCCCCAGTCGTGCTCCCAAGCCGTGATATTAGAACTTTTAGTAAAAAGTAAAACAGGGAAATTCTCTTAATGTTGGTGGATGAATTAGTGAAGTAGAGGCGATTCAGTTCGCATTGTGCGCTATACAAGTATTTCATTCATTCATTCAGTAGAGGAAAACCTCAAGATAGGAGAGTTGTCTTTTAGAAAGTGTTGTATTTGGGTGTACCTATATTGATCAGAATCCCCTAGTCCAAATTCGATTTGCAGCGACCTAAATGTTTTTATGGAGGGTCCTATGAGTAGGTCTGCAATGTTGTTAACCCCTTTCCTGACCCAATGTGTTACCCAGAGATCCGGTATGATCTCTGATAAGCATGCAAGAGGTATCTGAATTGAGGACAGAGGAGTATTTGTGTGAGGTGTATCAAGTAATACCTTCCAGGCCTGTAAGGAAGCTCGGATTGTTGGGGCTAGAGAGACAGTAGACGCCAGCTTGAGAGTATTAGCCATTAAATAGTTATAGATATTGGTACCTGCAGTCTGGAATTCCTCAAGTTCCTGCCATTTTGCTTTGAGTGAGTTTGGGAACCCCGTTCTCAGTTGCACGAGAACCGAGGCTGTGTAATAGTCTTTAATTAATACATTTCCCACACCCCCTGCTCTCCTCGCTGCTATCGATTTATTGAAGGCCCATCTTGCTTTCTTCCCTTTCCATAAGAATTTATTAATTATAGATTGCATTTTGGTAAAATATGAGTTAGGGACCAGAATGGGGAGTGCCCTGAATAAATAAATGATTTGCGGTAGTATCACCATTTTAAATGCTGCCAAACGCCCTGACCAAAGCAGCTCAGCCTTAGCTAGATCCTGATGGCAGAGAGTTAAGAAAGGGCATATAGTTGGCCGAGAATAGTTCTCTGGTGGATGCAGTCAGGAAGATCCCTAGGTATTTAACCTTATTGTTGCTCCAAGCGTATGGAAACCGTGAACTGAGCACTTTTTGTAAACATGGATGTATTCCCATTCCCAGTACGTAAGATTTGCTTTCATTCACCTTATAATAAGATACTTTATTAAACATTTGTAGGACTGCATGTACCGAAGCCAGGGAGGTTTCAGGATTCGTAAGCATCAGAATTATGTCATCTGCGAACAAGCTGATGACATGCTCAGACTTGTGGGTATGGAAGCCTGTAATGTCAGGGTGTGCTCTGATAAAGGTGGCTAAGGGTTCCAGTATTAGGTTAAAAATTAAAGGGGAAAGTGGGCACCCCTGGTGTGTGCCATTTGTAATTTGGAACGGCTTGGAGCTTTTTTTATTTTTACATTCCTTATATACCTCATGCCTGGACCACCACAATTCATGAATGTACTTATTTATTTTAGTTGACTTTAACACCAATTTATGGAGGTATTTACCAAGTTGATAGTGAATGGATATTTTCAGCATCTTGTGAGATAATTGGAAAAAATGTTTCATGTGATTCAATTATCTCATGAGATCTTCTTTAGTGAATTGAGCCCAGTTTTCTAGTGTTTGGACACTCTTGGTTAAATGGCATCCCTGTATTGGGAAATAGTTGATTGAATGGAATGGAAAAGGAGGTTACATCAAATTGCTCTTGCCCAAAAAAAAGTCCCACAAATCCTTCTCTAAGCCTCGGTTCACACCGGGTGCGACTTTGAAATCATGCTACTAGCGCAATTTCAAAGCTGTCGATTACTTTATGTGCAGCTTGCTGACATCTGTGTATGAAGTGACACAGTCACTGCAAGTCACACAAGAATAGTGCAGGGAACTTTTTCAAAGTCTCTGCAACCCGTGTTACACTTATTTGAACGGTTCCATAGAAGAAAATAGCATGTGACTTGTTATGCAACCTTGATCTGTCAAGTCACATGACAAGTCACACCCGGTGTGAACAGGGGCTATGTCAATGATAGAAAAAAGTCACAAAGAGGCTTGCAATTACTTTGAAGAAGGCACAGAAGCTCAGTATCTGAGATTAAAGGTTCACCAGTCATCTATACCAAGAGATCCACTTGTTACCTGTGTGGGAGGATGGCACCATAGAACCATTATTTAAAAAGAACAATAAAATAGAATGTGTGGTGTTTTCCAGTAAAAATGCTTATGAACCTCACTAGTGATGTGGGAACAAGATTTGTTATGGAATAAGACAAAATATGCATCATTGGTGTTATGGACAGAAGTCTATATCCTCTAGGAGCAAGCTAACCTGTATTTCAGAACTTGTCTGAGTGGAGGCACAGGCTTCATAGGAAACACTAAGAGGTATCAGTTCACAGAGAGTTACCAAGGAGATACTGGAAGCTTGGGTCATGGAGTGACAGGAGAATGTGGAGATAGGGAGTGACTACAGAGGCTGACATGACATGTAGTGACACCAGATAAAGGGAGAAGAAAATGCAAGCATTTAGGAAGAATACGACTCTAAATGCTTGCACATTCATCAGAGGTGAAAGCCCTAAGGTTCTAGAGAGTCGCCTTGTTTTCAGCAGAGCACCCTGCAAGAGCTGTTGGGCTTTGCTGCAAGACATGTCCGAATTGCAACCCTCTGCCTCACCTGAGCAGGCAGTTTAGTGCAAGGGTGAGAGTCTCTAGAAGCTCAGGGGTGCCATTGTCACAGAAACAAAGGGGTTTCTCTAGGGTACTGGAATTGCCAGGTTGCAGGAGCATCTCTAAGTATACTGGAGTACTGGATCACGGAAACATAGTAGATTCTATGAGAACAATTTTTTCCTGGGCTTCACACAAACCTAAAAGAGTTTCTGGTAGCACAGGAATGCTGGGAACAGAGGAGATTCTCTTTTGGCACTGGAGTGCGGGGCACACAGGACCATAGGGTGCAACAGTCACATGTTAGTCAAGGAGTAACAGATGTGCACAGGGAACACAGATGATGCTAGGAACCTTGAATACTGGAGACAAACCTGTGGGCATGTTGCTTAAACAATGTCAACACATGTTGACACCTAACTGATACTTTATACTGTAGAAATGAAATGATCACACATATAAGGTAGTTTACAGAAACAGCACTGCAGAAGTTGTGGGTTAAACACATTTTCATGCAATGCCCATCAGCACTATTTTCAAAAGCAAGATAATATTCTTTGCCTCATCTACTCACACACTGCAGGTTAACTGGTATGATGCCAAAAGTGCTTTTTTGGCACTTCTGTGTCAATGATTGTGTGGTTTTGATATGCAATAGAAAACACCAGCCTCTCCAAGATAACTGATTGGAGCCCATAATAGGATACAAATTAGTACCCAGAGAGTTCATGCCAGCCTGAAGAGATGATACAACACAATTTTCAGGTTGGCTGATATCTGCAGGCCAGTACCTGCCAACTAGCAGAGTTACAGAGGTGCAATGAGACCACAGAGGATGCTATGATGCAGAAATGCTAAGGATAACAGTAGACATGAAGTGCAGCTAGTGTGTTCAAGTGTGCCAAGACAGTTTTAAGACGGCTTGTGGCTGTGGATTGGCTGCGGGACTTATGTTGTTTTTGTTTTGCTGTATACTGGCGGGCTCACAAAAAGGGAAAGAGACAATGCTGAAATAAAACACAGGTAAGCATGACAATTGGCCAAGGTTCAAACTGATAAGTGTGGAATAAAATGTTATTCTGTCTTCACAATACCTACCATTAAGCATTATAATAGTACCCTTGTGGTGTGGCATTGCTTTTCATCAGTGGGAATTGTGGTCAGTGAGTGATGAAAAATTCAGGGCCATACTTAAAAAAATATATATATTGCAGTAAGCTAAAAGACAGCTCATGAGTACCGTTTTAAGCAGGTCTACTGACCCATAGGCACTACAGGTGGGAACACCAGGAAGAGGAAACCAGGTAGCTACATGACACACCACTTCAGAATTTAAAGCTGATAAAATATCTCTGTGTAGTTGTGTCTCAATAATATATATAATGTAAGGCACCTATAATGTGACTCCAGACAGTTGGTTCCTGGTGCTACCTGTTCCTTATGAGTATTTAGTGGGTCACGCTAGTGAATGAAAATAAAAAGCAACCTGATAGCAGCAGGAAACAACAATATTTTGCAGAACAAAAAAAAAATGTTTATTTAGTCTTATTACACACTAAGTCATACACACATTTTCTGTGGAAGTTGTTATCTAATGTCTCCAACTAAAGCCAAATTTTCTTTTAGTGCATTTTACTATGTAAACATACAGTACCTTAATGTGCCTAAGTACAGACCATGATCTGGCTTAAAATGTCATCAGCTCATTGGAAGAACAATATTGTCCACTACTGAAGTTCCTTATGTTTAACGTATGTTTATTAACTACAGAATTAACATGTACATATTCAAAATATGGAGGTTACATAAAACTACTCTTGCCCAATTACTTTGCCCACAAATAAATTATCCCCAAAACTCTAAGAAAAATTTGACAGACGTTGCAGAGAGGTTAGCAGTCACTTTGAAGGAGGTATAGGAGCTCTGTAGTTGAAACTAAAGGTGCACCAATAAACTTTACCAAGTGCTCTCCATGAATGGCATGGCGGTGCCATAATAGCCATTATTTTAAAGAACAATATAACGGCAAGTATGGCATTAAAAAAAAAAAAAAAAAAAAAAACGCACACAACAACATGAGAAACCCTTGGCTGTGATGAGGGAACACGATGGGTTATGAGATGAAACAAAAAAATATGTTGTTGGCCAAGGTTCAAAGAGATAAGCGTGGAGAAATGTAATTCTGTGAAAGCCATCATGTATTATGAGTGCTTTGGCATTACTCTTCATAAATAGAGATTGGGTAACTTGTTTAAAGAGATAAAATAGTGAATGGTGTAAAACAGAGGGACATACATAAAAAATATAAGGCAATCTGCTAAAAAAAAAACTTGTTTCCAAGTAAATGTTACTGCTGCACAATAATCCCAAACCCAAAGTTTACACTTCTGCAGCCTTGGATTGTCTGTGCCTGCTTGAGGTAGTCTCACCTGCCCAATCTCCGTGCACAATACAGGCAGATTGGCAGAAGAGTGTCACCATCCCAGCTGAGGACCGCATCAAGAGTCTCCCTGCTATCACCTGGCTTGTGTGTGAAGCTTATTATTATTATTATTCAGGATTTATATTTATATAGCGCCAGCAATTTACACAGCGCTTTACAATATAAAAAGGAGACAATGCAGTTACAATACAATAAAATACAAGAGGATTAAGAGGGCCCTGCTCAGAAGAGCTTACAATCTAATAGAGTGGGGCAGGTGGTACAAAAGGTTATAACTGTCGGGAATGAGCTGATGGAAGTGGTAGGAGATTCGTTTGAGACGTGATAGGCTTCTCTGCATAGGTGAGTTTTCAGGGATCGCCTGAAGGTAGCAAGAGTAAGGGATAGTCGGACCAGTGGAGGTATCGAGTTTCAGAGGATTGGAGAGGCTCTGGAGAAATCCTGGAGACGAGCATGGGAGGAAGAGACGAGAGAGCTTGAGAGTAGGAGGTCTTTAGAAGAAGAAGCTGCTCCTTCTATCTCCATGGCTGCTCCAGGGCCCAACACTTCGTTATCCCTCGAGGCCCATCTGCGTTCCTTGACATTTGTGAAGGGCTCGATAGCCTCTAAGTGTGAATTGGCGCATGTGTCAAAGAGGTCACTGCAGGGGACAGAGGTCGATTTCTCAGGAACAGTGCAGCTATGGGGAAAATAAAACCAAGCTACATGTAAGTTATTACAGTATGCAATGAATGTAGAAAAGTTCTATAGGAGGGATTACAACCACTTTAAATTCCAGGAAGAGAACGTCAGAGCCCTTCTGTTTCCAGTCGGTGCTCCACCTCACCTTCCCCAACCAAATGCAGTAAGCCGGCTGCATGAGAGGTATTTTCCTTATGTCCTCCCGAGTACCCCTACCCAACTAGCCCCCCAAAGAAGATGTCGTGACTGCAACAAGCGCAGATATAGGCATGACACCCACTATTTTTGTCCCTCCTGTCCTGACAATCCTGGTCTTTGCATTGATGAATGTTTTGAACGCTACCATACACTAGTTGAGTATTAGCGTAGGGTACAGCATTGCACAGGCTAGGCACACTTTTTCACAGGGTCTCCCAAGATGCCATCGCATTTTGAGAGACCCAAACCACTGGAACCGTTGCAACGGTTACAACCATTAGAACCGTTACAGTTATAAAAAAAAGTGTATAAAAAAAAAGGGAAAAAAATAAATAAAATAGTTGTCTTTTTATTGTTCTCTCTCTCTCTCTCTCTATTGTTCTGCTCTTTTTTACTGTATTCTATTCTGCAATGTTTTATTGTTATTATGTTTTATCATGTTTGCTTTTCAGATATGCAATTTTTTTATACTTTTTACTGTGTTTTATTGGTAACCATTTGTTTGATTTCAGGTACGCCATTCAGCTGCAGAGTGGATTTATTTATCTTGACAGCAACAGCGTTGTTGGAGGTGATTCCACCAAAACAGTTAAAAAAAAGAGCACATATGCCAAAGCATGGGGGCAGCAGGGGTGGAGGAGCGATTTGCTCCTACCTTTTGCCGGAGGATGCCCCCATGCTTTGGCATATATATATTTTAGGCACAGATTGCGTTAAAAATTTGTTATTTTTTACTATTTTTTTTGTATTTACTTTGTAGGTATGGTAAGTCTTACTGTTATACTGTAATGTTACTTTTCTTTTATTGTTAACCATCATTTGCTTAGCAGGTACACCATTCATTTGCAGTGTGGATTTATTTATCTGGACAGCAACAGCGTTTGCTCCCACGATACATAAAGCTGTGACTCCAGCACCGAAAGAGGTGATTTCACCACCACAGTTAAAAAAAAAGAGCATATATGCCGAAGAATGGGGCAGCAAGGGTGGAGGAGCGATTTGCTCCTACCTTTTGGGGCGAATGCCCCCATGCTTCGGCATATATAAAAGGTGCATGTATGCCCATCATTAGACCTGGGTGGATGAAGTGAGGTATTTTAATGGTGGGCATACCCACCGATCAATCTCTTTTTTTCGTTCAGCCCACAGGCTTCATGAAAAAAAAATACAATATATAGCTAACAAGGACCAGCAACATACTGGTATGTTGCTGGACTTTGAGTGGTTATACCAGAATGATGCCTGCAGGTTTAGGTATCATCTTGGTATCATTCTATTCAGCCAGCTTTCATGTAAAAGCAATCCTAGGGGCTAATTAGCCTCCCCTCCCCCCCCCCTTCCACCGCCTCCCATGTTTTTCTCTGGCTCTCCAGTCCCAACAGGGAACCTGAGACTGCAGCCAGTAATTTGTCCAGCTGACTATAGAGCTGATCAGAGAACAGAATGGCTCCAATCACCTCTACGGCCTAAGAAAGCTACGAGCATTTTAGGACTTCAATTTCGCTGGATGTAAACAGCGCTATTGGGAAATTGGGAAAGCATTTCATCACACCGATCTGGGTGGGGTCAGATGCTTTGAGGTCAGGGGAGAGATCTAGGGTCTAATAGACCCCAATTTTTTCAAAAAAGAGTACCTGTCACTACCTATTGATATCATAGGGTATATTTACATTCCCTGAGATAACAATAAAAAAAAATAAAAAAAGAAAGGAACAGTTTAAAAATAAGATAAAAAGCAAAAAAAAAATAATAAAGAAAAAAACCTTGTCCCCCCCTGCTCTCGCACAAAGGCGAACGCAAGCGTTGGTCTGGCATCAAGTGTAAACAGCAATTGAACCATGCATGTGAGGTATCACCGCGAAAGTCAGATCAAGGGAAATAAATTTAGCAGTAGACCTCCTCTGTAAATCTAACCTGCAAACCTGGTAACCTGTAAAGGCCTTTAAAGGCCTAAGATCAACTTTTTTTTTTCATCAAACATTTGGGCAAAGTAGTGTGTTTTAGTGCATTAAAATGTAAAAAAGTGTGTTTTTTCCCCAAAAATGTGTTTGAAAAAAAATATATATAATCTTCGGCGGTTCAAAGTAATTTTCTTGCAAAAAAAAAAATATTTTTTCATGTAAGCAAAAAGTGTCAGAAAGGGCTTTGTCTTCAAGTGGCTAGAAGAGTGAGTGATGTGTGACATAAGCTTCTAAATGTTGTGCATAAAATGCCAGGACAGTTCAAACCCCCAAAAAGACCCCATTTTGGAAAGTAGACACCCCAAGCTATTTGCTGAGAGGCAACTGTGGTAGGTAGTGAGGAGTGAAATCAAAAATTTACACCTTCCTGAAGGCAGTGCTTGGGTTTTCGGGCCCCATACTCAGGAGAAGCAACAAAATGTATCTTGGGGTGTAATTCCACATATGCCCATGGCATGTGTGAGCAATATAACCTTTAGTGACAACTTTGAAAAAAAAAAAGTTTGTAATTTTCCCGCAACTTGTGGCAAAATATAAAATATTCCATGGACTCAACATGCCTCTCAGCAAATAGCTTGGGGTATCTACTTTCCAAAATGGGGTCATTTGGGGGGAGTTTTGTGCCATCTTAGCATTTTATGGCCTACAAAACTGTGATAGGTAGTGAGGAGTGAAATCAAAAATTTACACCCCTAGAAATCCTGAAGGTGGTGCTTGGTTTCGGGGCCCTGTACGTGGCTAGGTTTCCAAAAAGACTCACACATGTGGTATCCCCATACTCAGGAGAAGCAGCTAAATGTATTTTGGGGTGCAATTCCCCATATAACTATGGCATATGTGAGCAATATATCATTTAGTGACAACTTTTTGCAAATGTTTTTTTTTTGTCATTATTCAATCACTTGGCACAAAAAAATTAAATATTCAATGGGTTCAAAATGCCTCTCAGCAATTTCCTTGTGGTGTCTACTTTCCAAAATGGGGTAATTGGGGGGGATGTGTTTGTACTGCCCTGCCATTTTAGCGCCTCAAGAAATGGAATAGGCAGTCATAAACTAAAAGCTGTGTAAATTCCAGAAAATGTTTGTAGACGCTATAACTTTTGCGCAAACCAATAAATATGCGCTTATTGACATTTTATTTACCAAAGACATGTGGCCAAATACATTTTGGCCTAAATGTATGACCAAAATTTAGTTTATTGGATTTTTTTATAACAAAAAGTAGAAAATATCATTTATTTTCCAAATTTTTGTTTTTTTTCCGTTTATAGCGCAAAAAATAAAAACTGCAGAGGTGATCAAATACCATAAAAAGAAATCTCTATTTGTGGGGAAAAAAGGATGCAAATTTAGTTTGGGTACAGCATTGCATGACCGCGCAATTAGCAGTTAAAGTGATGCAGTGCCAAATTGTAAAACGTGCTCTGGTAAGGAAGGGGGTAAATCATTCTGGGTCTGAAGTGGTTAAGATCCCTCTGAACCTTGATATTAAAAATATATCTCCAAGGTATGCCAAAAGGTACTCTTCTGTTTTGCAAACTTGGGACTATGGTGGCATGTTACTCCAGACTGTGTGATCATTCGCAGGCCTAATAAGAAGGAACTTCAGCACTGCATCACTACTACTGATACAAATGAGAAACCTGTACAGCTGCCAGATCCCAAGTATTACTGGTAAATACTACTGAAGTTACAAAAATCATTATGGATGGGGACATTCCTGTTTAGCTGTGCTGCCGGGCTGTGTTCTACTGGCAGTTGCAGGGAGTGACCCAATGATGGACTTTGGGGTTCCAAAGACACTGGAGTGTTTAGCTAGATAGGTAGATTAAGCTGTGGCAAAAAGGGCAAGTTCTCACATTAACCACTTGCTTACTGGGCACTTAAACACCCTTCCTGACCAGATCAATTTTCAGCTTTTGGTGCTCTCACATTTTGAATGACAATTACTCAGTCATGCAACACTGTACTCAAATGAATGTTGTGTCCTTTTTTCCCCACAAATAGAGCTTTCTTTTGGTGGTATTTGATCACCTCTGGGGTTTTTATTTTTTGCGCTATAAATGAAAAAAGACCGAAAATTGTGAAAAAAAACGCATATTTCTTTGTTTCTGTGATAAAATTTTGCAAATTATAATTTTTTTTCATACATTTTGGCCACAATTTATACTGCTACATATCTTTGGTAAAAATAATCCAAATTAGTGGATATTATTTGGTCTTTGTGAAAGTTAGAGAGTCTACAAGCTGTGGTGCGAATCGCACAAAATTGATCACACCTGATGTACTGGTGGCCTATCTCATTTCTTGCGACCCGAACAAGTCAGGAAAGTACAAATACCCCCCAAATGACCCCTTTTTTGAAAGTAGACATTCCAAGGTATTTACTAAGATGCATAGTGAGGTTTTTGATGTTGTCATCTTTTTCCCACAATTCTTTGCAAAATGAAGATTTTTTTTTTTCTCACAAAATTTTCAATGTAATAGGTTATTTCTCTCGCATGGCATGTGTATACCACAAATGACACCCCAAAATACGTTCTGCTACTCCTTCTGAGTATTACGATACCAAATGTGTGAGACTTTTACACAGCCTGGCCACATACAGAGGCCCAATATTGAAATAGCACCATGAGGCGTTCTAGGAGCATAAATTACACATTTCATTTCTCAACCACCTATTACATTTTTGAAGGCCCTGGAGCACCAGAACAATGGAAATGCCCACAAAGTGACCCCATTTTGGAAAGCTAACACCCCAACGTATAATCTATGAGGCATAATGAGTCGTTTGAATGGTTCATTTTTTTTCCAGAAGTTTTGGGAAAATGTGGAAAAAAAATGAAAAAGCATTTTTTTTACGCAAAGTTGTCCATTTATAAGATATTTCCAACACATAGCATGTACATAGCAAAAATGACACCCTAAAATACGTTCTACTACTCCTCCTGAGTATAACGATACCAAATGTGTGAGACTTTTACACAGCCTGGCCACATACAGAGGCCCAATATTGAAATAGCACCATCAGGCGTTCTAGGAGCATAAATTACACATCTTATTTCTCAACCACCTATTACAGTTTTGAAGGCCCTGGAGCACCAGGACAATGGAAATGCCCACAAAGTGACCCCACGTGGCACTGACGACACGTGGCACTGACAGATGGCACTGGAGGCAGATGGCACTGGAGGCAGATGGCACTGGAGGCAGATGGGGCTGACAGATGGGGCTGGCAGATGGGGCTGGCAGATGGGGCTGGCAGATGGGGCTGGCAGATGTCGCTGGCAGATGGGGCTGGCACTGGGGCTGGCACTGGCAGATGGCACTGGCAGATGGTGCTGGCTATTTGCTCTGGCTAATTGCTCTGGCAGATGGCACTGCGGCTGGCAGATGGCACTGGCGCTGGCAGGTGGCGCTGGCAGGTGGCACTGGCAGGTGGCACTGGGGCTGGCGGCACTGGGGCTGACGGCACTGGGGCTGACGGATGGCACTGGCGCTGGCAGGTGGCACTGGCGCTGGCAGGTGGCACTGGCAGGTGGCACTGGCACGTGGCACTGGCGGCACTGGGGCTGGCAGCACTGGGGCTGGTGGCACTGGGGCTGACAGATGGCACTGGCAGGTGGCACTGGCGCTGGCAGGTGGCACTGGCAGGTGGCAGGTGGCACTAGCAAGTGGCACTGGCGGCACTGGCACTGGTGGCACTGGTGGTGGCAGGTGGCACTGGCAGGTGGCACTGGCGGCACTGGCACTGGGGCTGACGCATGGCACTGGCGCTGGCAGGTGGCACTGGCGCTGGCAGGTGGCACTGGCGCTGGCAGGTGGCACTGGCAAGTGGCACTGGCAGGTGGCACTGGCACTGTCGGCACTGACGGCACTGGGGCTGACGGCACTGGGGCTGACGGCACTGGGGCTGACGGATGGCACTGGTGCTGGCAGGTGGCACTGGTGCTGGCAGGTGGCACTGGCAGGTGGCACTGGCAGGTGGCATTGGGGCTGACGGCACTGGCAGCACTGGGGCTGACGGCACTGACGGCACTGGGGCTGACGGACGGCACTGGGACTGACGGACGGCACTGGGGCTGACGGGCGGCACTGGGGCTGACGGGCGGCACTGGCGCTGCCAGGTGGCGCTGGCAGGTGGCACTGGTGCTGGCAGGTGGCGCTGGCGCTGGCAGGTGGCGCTGGCGCTGGCGGCACTGGCGCTGGCGGCACTGGGGCTGACGGCAGGCACTGGCGCTGGCAGGTGGCACTGGCGGCACTGGCACTACTGGCAGATGGCACTGGGCTGACAGATGGCACTGGCACTGGGGCTGACAGATGGCACTGGGCTGACAGATGGCACTGGCACTGGGGCTGACACTGGCACTGGGGCTGACACTGGCACTGGGGCTGACACTGGCACTGGGACTGGCACTGGGACTGGCACTGGGGCTGACACTGGCACTGGGGCTGACACACAGATCGCTCTCCCTCCTCACACGCTGTCTCTGTGTGAGGAGGGAGAGACACTGCAATGGGAGATGATCTCATATGTTTACATATGAGATCATCTCCCATTGGCAGCTGCGATCACGCTGTGAACGGCCGCTTTGATTGGCCGTTCACGGCGATCTGTATTTGCCTGTCTCCGGGAGACACGGCGAATACAATACTTCCACGATGCGCGCCCCCGGCGGCGCGCATTGCGGAAGTAAACACCAGGCCGTCCAGGGACGGCCAGGCGAAGGAACCCGCCCGCTCTAAGGCCGTCATTCGGCTATAGGGCGGGTGGGAGGAGGTTAAACTTGATAATGGACTAAATGAAAACAAAATGACTATACAAACACATAAGGACTGCTTGCTGGATATATTGACCACCAGGTGACGTGAGAGTGCCAACCTAAGTGAGACATGGTTCACGTTATATAGAATGTTTAATAGGCGCTACTACGTTTTATTTTTTCCCTAGGATTGTCATGGAAAGGGAAGGCACCCTCAATGGGGTGGGGACAATTTCCATCTGCATATGTGCTTAGATGTAGTCATGGTTACTATATATATATATATATATATATATAAATCACATTGTATGATTTTTAAATAATTAATTTGCACTTTATTGCATGACATAAGTATTCGATCACCTAACAAACAGTAAGAATTCCAGCTCCTACAGACCTGTTATTTTTTCTTTAAGAAGCCCTCCTGTTCTCCAATCATTACCTGTATAAAAGTGACCTGTCCACACAGTCAATCAAACAGACTCCAACCTCTCCACGGTGGCCAAAACCAGAGAGCTGTTTAAGAACATCAGGGATAAAACTGTAGACCTGCACAAGGCTGGGGTGGGCTACAGGACAATAGGCAATCAGCTTGGTGAAAAGACAACAACTGTTAGCCCAATTATTAGAACATGGAAGAAGTTCAAGATGATTGCCATCCTCCCTAGGTCTGGGGCTCCATGCAAGATCTCACCTCATAGGGCATCAATGATCATGAGGAAGGTGATGGAATCAGCCCAGAACTACACAGCAGGACCTTGTCAATGACCTGAAGAGAGCTGGGAATACAGTCTCAAAAAAAATTTGTAACACACTACCCGATCATGGATTAAAATCCTGCAGCGCACGCAAGTTCCCCCTGCTCAAGCCAGTGCATGTTTAGGCCCGTCTGAAGTTTTCCAATTACCATCTGTATTATCCAGAGGAGGAATGGGAGAAGGTCATGTGGTTTGATGAGACAAAAATATAGCTTTTTGGTCTAAACTCCACTCGCCGTGTTTGGAGGAAGAAGGATGAGCACAACCCCAAGAACACCATCCCAGTCGAGGTGGAAACAGCATTCTTTGGGGCTGCTTCCAACAACCTCCTTCAGTAAGGGCATTGAAGATGGGTCGTGGCTGGGTCTTCCAGCATGACAATGACCCAAAACACACAGCCGGGCAACTAAGGAGTGGCTCTGTATGAAACAAGGTCCTGGAGTGGCCTAGCCAGTCTCTGCCAGACCTGAACCCAATAGAAAATCTTTGAAGGGAGCTAAAAAGTCTGTATTGCCCAGCGACATCCCCGAAACCTGAAGGATCTGGAGAAGGTCTGTATGGAGGAATGGGCCAAAATCCTTGCTGCAGCGTGTGCAAACCTGGCCAAGAACTACAGGAAATGTATGATCTCTGTAATTGCAAACAAAGGTTTCTGTACCAAATATTAAGTTATGCTTTTCTGATGTATCAAATACTAATGTCATGCAATAAAATGCAAATTAATTACTTAAAAATCATACAATGGGATTTTTGGAATTTTTGTTATAGATTCCGTCTCTCACAGTTGAGGAGTACCTATGTTAAAAATGACAGACCTCTACATGCTGCTTTGTAAGTAGGAAAAGCTGCAAAATCGACAGTGTATTAAATACTTGTTCTTCCCACTGTATATATCTAAATATAGATATATATAGATTTAAGATGTGTTATAGTATGCATTTACCCTGTCTATTCTCTCTATCAGGTGTTCCTGCACCCATTGGGTCTTCCTTGGCTAAGGAGAGACAGTGACTTCCGCTTGTACAACAATGCTAATATTTTCAATTTTCAGGTGTATATAGTAGATAGATAGTTAAGATATAAGGCTACTGTTATTGTATTTCTCCCTTATTATTCGGGTGTTATGCAACACATAAAACTGTAAATATTGTCTTCTATTTATCTGCCCTTGTGTGAACTGCCACTTGCCTATGTAATGCATTGTATACCTATTTCATGTGGTACGCTACATGTATTGTTATTTTGTTTATTCTTTCCTGTTACTCCGCCTATCCCAGTTTTTGCCAGGACATCCACTCTCAGGCTTGAGATTTCAATTTTTTTTTTTGCAAACTCAGAAATGTTCTTCCCTAGGCGGGGGGATGTAGCACCCTGGTGCTTAGGCAGGGTTGCTAACAAATTTAATTTGACAGGTGGCAATTATCCTGGTTAATTATTAGAGATCAATTGATTCCTCTCTAAATTCTGGAATTGCTGCACCTTTTTTCTTCTGTCACTAGGTGGTGCTGTGGCTGGTGACATTAGAATGACAAGGGCTTAGCAAGGTCAGATCATGAATGGATGGGGCATCTCAGCCAATTGGCAGGGGTTTATTTAGTCCCTTGGCCTGCTGGGAGAGCCGATTTATTTGGGCGGAGTTAGGTGATCAGGGTTCTGTGCCACCTGGATGGCTGTCTGGGTGGTTGTGTGTTATGTCGCCCCAGGTTGCTAGGCTGGAAGCCTGAGGCCTATCCCGGGGACACTTGGCTGCTAGGCTGCCTGAGGCCTATCCAGGAGAGGCAGCGTTGGGTTGGGAGTTGTAAAGGTTTAGCCGGACAACGAACCAGTTGTGGTCAGAAGTAGAGGGGAAGCTATCGCCACTAAGGGACCATACATCTTGTTACCAGAGACTACTGTGAGTAAGCTGAAGCAAGTACCTGAGCAGTCTTCTCACCAGCGAGGGATTACGAGGAAGTGGAAAAGCATCAGCAATATCAAGCCAGGGACCCAGCAGGGTGGATACTCACAGTGGGATACTGTGAGATAAGTAAAGGATTGTTCTGTGTTACCAAGAGATATGTAAAACTACCCTTAGAGACTGTTTCAAGATTAGTTGTTATAGGAGACAGCGGTCCTACCTATACATAACTGTTATCTGGCTGGAGGCCTTCCACTCTATAGCTGTCTACCTATAGAAGTATTGGAGGCTCCAATTATCATTGCATCTACTCAAGGGTGTCCTGGCCCTAACCCTCTCTCCCACAGTTCTGCTAAGAGATAAAAAAATCTCTCGTTCCCATCCAAAAGTGATTGGCGCCCATCATTTCTTCTTGCGTCACACCCACCATGCCCGGTAACCCACTTTACAAGGGAGCTTGTCAGCTCTCCCTAACCCTTGAGGTCACCATTAGACCTCTTGGGACCCAGGAACCTTGCTACATTCATACCTTGCTACATATAGTAGAAATTATAAAAAAGGTTTTGTTGAGAACAGAGTTTAAAAGATGTGACTTATTGTAGTTAACCCACTGTATAAAGGTGCCACTTTTCAAGTCACTTTCATTCACCTGTATGGCTAAGACCATATTTTTTGTGATTTTGTTACTAATTATGGAAAGATCAGAGTGGAAAGATGAATGGTTCTGTCATACCCTCCACACTCTTCTTCAGCACATATTAACCTCAGTATACTTCTGACACCTCTTTTGCATATACTGCCCCTTATCATACTACACCGTTTCCTCTTCCCTAAGCAGTGTAAATAGCCTAAAGGTAGTGCTGCTAGACAGTAGGTAAATTAATAGTTCTGCATTCCTTCTGCATTTTTTCCTAAGCTCAGTTTGGTCACGCTGTGAGTTTGGCACTTTTTGCGATTTGGCACTGCGTCGATTTAACTGACAATTGCGTGGTCGTGCGATGTTGCACCCAAACAAAATTGACTTCCTTTTTTTCCCACAAATAGAGCTTTATATTGGTGGTATTTGATCACCTCTGCGGTCACAGCGTGATGCCTGTGGCCAATCATAGCTCAGGCTGTGTAGTACACGCCCCACACTATATAAGGCCACCAGCGCGGCGGCCTTGTGTAGTGTGTTGGTGTCTGTAGCAGTTAGTGGGTGTTCTGTGTACCTTCAACACAGTATACACCGATCGTTATCGGACGATTTTTTGTTCTTGCTCTTCTGTAGTGGTTGTTGTCTGCGTGCCCTGACCACAGTATACACCGCTATATTCACCTATATAGCTAGCGATATATCTATCTTTTATAATAGAGCTTGCAGTCAGTGTTAGGAGATTGTGCGTGCTGTCTGCGTGCTCTGAATGCAGTGTGCACCGATATATCCACCTATATAGCTAACTATCTTGCTCGTTTTAAATAGAGCTTTCAGTCAGTGTTAGGAGATTGTGCGTGCTGTCTGCGTGCTCTGAACACAGTATACACCGCTATATCCACCTATATAGCTAACTATCTTGCTCGTTTTAAATAGAGATTTCAGTCAGTGTTAGGAGATTGTGCGTGCTGTCTGCGTGCTCTGAACCCAGTATACACCGCTATATCCACCTATATAGCTAACTATCTTGCTCGTTTTATATAGAGCTTGCAGTCAGCGGTAGGAGATTGTGCGTGCTGTCTGCGTGCTCTGAACTCAGTATACACCGCTATTCCACCTATATAGCTAACTGTCTTGCTCGTTTTAAATAGAGCTTGCAGTCAGCGTTAGGAGATTGTGCGTGCTGTCTGCGTGCTCTGAATTACAAACAGATTCTACTTAACACAACAAACCTACACAGTCCCTGTCTTGTTTGCACCGCCTGTATACTGCTGCTCTGAGTATATAGGGCCTGGGGGGCCACACGTATTTCCTTTTTTCAATATGGGTACGGGGTTCCCCTTAATATGTGTCTGCCTACTGTTAGGCATACCTCCCAACATTTTGAGGTGGAAATGAGGGACATCTACTAGCAAACTTATGTAGGCATAGGACACGCCCCCCTGTCGCACCCCCTTAACCACTTCAGCCCCGGAGGTTTTTACCCCCTTCCTTACCAGAGCACTTTTTGCGATTTGGCACTGCGTCGATTTAACTGACAATTGCGTGGTCGTGCGATGTTGCACCCAAACAAAATTGACTTCCTTTTTTTCCCACAAATAGAGCTTTATATTGGTGGTATTTGATCACCTCTGCGGTTTTGATTTTTTGGCTATAAACAAAAAAGAGCAACAATTTTGGGAAAAAAAAACACAATATTTTTTACTTTTTGCTATAATAAATATCCTATTTAAAAAAAAAAAAAAAAATTTCCTCAGTTTTCTTCTACATATTTTTGATTAAAAAAATCGCAATTAGTGATTATTGATTGGTTTGCGCAAAAGTTATAGCATCTACAAAATAGGCGATAGATTATGGCATTTTTTTTTTACTAGTAATGGCGGCGATCTGTGATTTTTTTCGTGACTCCGACATTATGGCTGACACATTGGACACTTTTGACACATTTTTGGGACCATTCACATTTACATAGCGATCGGTGCTATAAAATTGCACTGATTACTGTGTAAATGTGACTGGCAGGGGTTAATATGTTCCCTATGGGAGTGATTCTAACTGTGGGGGGAGGGGACTCACAAGGGGAGGAGACCGACCAGTGTTCCTCTGTACTGGGAACAAACCATCGGTCTCCTCTCCACTGACAGGACGTGGATCTGTGTGTTTACATACACAGATCCACGGTCCTGCTGTGCCCCCGGGCAATCGCGGGTGCCCAGCGGACATCGCGGCCACCGGGTACACACATCGGGTCCCGAGCGATGCCCCCTAGACAGCCGGGAATCAGAGGACGTCATATGACGCCCACCCAGGATGGGAGATCCCATCTACGGGCGTCATATGACTATACGCCGGGGCTGAAGTGGTTAAAGGAGAATTAAACCCAAAAAAAGGTTCATTAAATCCACAAAGGTTTTTTTTTGTTACCGCTATTATTCCTTTATATTGGCTTTTAAAATTTACAAATGTAGAAATTTACAATTTGGATGAAAGGTTTAACACTGGGAAACACTTTTTGAAAGCTAAAAAGTGCAATTTATATACAACTATATAGACCAAATAGATCAGACCAAAATGAGGAACAAATGAGGGGGAAAGCAGGACAGGGGGGCAGAAGGACATTGCTTCAAATCAGGGACAGTTGGGAGCTATGCTGTTAGGTATTGTTTCAATCAATAGCTTGAGACTAGGGATGAGCTTCGTGTTCTACGTTCGACTCGAACATCGGCTGTTCGCCCATTCGACGAATTCCGAACGTCATGATTGGCCAAGCATGCACTGTGACCCCGCATGCTTGGCCAATCACAGCGCTGGCAGCGAGGAGAGCCATGATTGGCCACAGGCAGGATGCCTGTGGCCAATCATAGCTCAGGCTGTGTAGTACACGCCCCACACTATATAAGGCCACCAGCGCGGCGGCCTTGTGTAGTGTGTTGGTGTCTGTAGCAGTTAGTGGGTGTTCTGTGTACCTTCAACACAGTATACACCGATCGTTATCGGACGATTTTTTGTTCTTGCTCTTCTGTAGTGGTTGTTGTCTGCGTGCCCTGACCACAGTATACACCGCTATATTCACCTATATAGCTAGCGATATATCTATCTTTTATAATAGAGCTTGCAGTCAGTGTTAGGAGATTGTGCGTGCTGTCTGCGTGCTCTGAATGCAGTGTGCACCGATATATCCACCTATATAGCTAACTATCTTGCTCGTTTTAAATAGAGCTTTCAGTCAGTGTTAGGAGATTGTGCGTGCTGTCTGCGTGCTCTGAACACAGTATACACCGCTATATCCACCTATATAGCTAACTATCTTGCTCGTTTTAAATAGAGATTTCAGTCAGTGTTAGGAGATTGTGCGTGCTGTCTGCGTGCTCTGAACCCAGTATACACCGCTATATCCACCTATATAGCTAACTATCTTGCTCGTTTTATATAGAGCTTGCAGTCAGCGGTAGGAGATTGTGCGTGCTGTCTGCGTGCTCTGAACTCAGTATACACCGCTATTCCACCTATATAGCTAACTGTCTTGCTCGTTTTAAATAGAGCTTGCAGTCAGCGTTAGGAGATTGTGCGTGCTGCCTGCGTGCTCTGAATTACAAACAGATTCTACTTAACACAACAAACCTACACAGTCCCTGTCTTGTTTGCACCGCCTGTATACTGCTGCTCTGAGTATATAGGGCCTGGGGGGCCACACGTATTTCCTTTTTTCAATATGGGTACGGGGTTCCCCTTAATATCCGTACAAGACCCAAAGGGGCTGGTAATGGGCAGGGAGGGCTACCCATGCCATTTTCTCTATGATTTTCAACCATATTGCAGGAACCAGATATAACATTAAAACCGCAAGCAGTTTTAAATGACGTTATTTCCGTTAAATGTCATTTTGTGCAGGGACTGTTCTAAACACGGGAAACACGTGGCACTTCGCAGGCATACTACAGACACCCCCCAGGCATGATATTTAAAGGAATATTTTCACTTTAATTGTCATTAAAATCAGTGCCAAAACGGCCGTTTTTAAAACTTTTTTTTTTGCATTGACCCATGTCCCCTGGGGCAGGAGCCAGGTCCCCAAACCCTTTTTAGGACAGTATCTTGCATATTAGCCGTTAAAATTTGCACTTTTAATTTCGAACGTTCGAGTTCCATAGACTTCAATGGGGTTCTAACGTTCGTACGAATTTGGGGTCCGTTCGAAAGTTCTGGTGCGAACCGAACCGGGGGGTGTTCGGCTCATCCCTACTTGAGACGATACAATAATCTGAGTTATAAATATTACTGTCTTCCTGCCAAACCACTAGGAAGTTTATTGCCAGTGGTGCATGCAGGACAAAAATATAAATATCTGCATGGACAAAAAAGGATGAAAAAAAAGTGCTAAAATAAAACTGCATCAATAATAAAATAAAATTAGTTGTCTCCCTCCCTTTTTTTCTTCCTTGCCCAATAAACTTTGGAAAAAAAATAACAATTACAATAAAAAATAACCAGAGAAACCACAAAACACACACATTATACATTATTATTTAATTATTTTAATTAAATTTAATTAATTTAATGATATAATTATTAAGACAGGATACAGTCACACATACGATTCCCGCTGAATAAAAATGTAAGAATAATTGTAATATCATAATTTTAGTATAATACTATATATTCTGGAAATAGAAATGGTCCATAATTATTTCCAACAAAGGCTCTGCTCCTATGTTGCCAAGAGATTTGAATATAAATGAGTCGATGTATGATTTGCATATGCATAACCCGGCAGCTTCACTTGCCCATTTATATACAAATCTCCCTGTGGCTCAATAATAAGGAACAAGCTGAGGGAAGCTCCTTCTCAGTGCCACTCACATTTCATAGCCAAGGGGAGGACTTCCTGCTGCCGCTGCAACTCTCCATGCACCTGGTGAGTATGTTTATTTGAGTGACTACAAATTTTAAAGCAAGTGATAAGTGGTGATGCCAGTATGAAAAAATGTATGAAAAAAGTAGCCTAAAGTGTAATAATCAACATAAATCAAACAGTCCAAAGTGGGGAAAAGTTCCATAAGCAATAGCACAATCTTCAAAGAAAAATCCAATCACCGTGATTCAAAGAAAAGTGACTTGATTAATTTTCTTTAAGCCATTCTCCACAGCAGTGGGTGAGAAATGTACACTCACCAACAGACTGAACTAGATATGTTTATAATAGTATTTCCAGCAAGTAGTATAGTATTTCCATAATCATCAGCCCTTAGTGCCCATTCACATAGGGGCAACTATTTTATATTTTGCCACAAGTTGTGGGAAAATTAATTAATTAATAATTTTTTATTTTTTTTTGCACAGACTTGTAACTAAATGATATATTGCTCAAACATGCCATCTGCAAATGTGAAATTACACCCCAAAATACATTTTGCTGCTTCTCCTGTGTACGGGGATACCATGTGTGTGAGACTTCTTGGGAGCCTACCAGTGAAAACCGATCACCGCCTTCAGGCTTTCTAAAGCCTTGTACAAATGATTGGGCTTCTAACTGACTTTTTCATCCCAAAGGGACGTTGGCTGTGAACTTGTTCTGCATACACACGGTGGAACTTTTTCAGCCAACATTTCCCAAATCACGTGGTTTTTCAGCTCTTTACCGCCACCCTTTGGGCAACTTCTGCTATTGTTGTATGATCTTTAGCATTGGTTCTGAGCATGCATGTTTGTACTTTGGACTTTAGTCCGATGGACTTGTGTGCATAAGATCGTATTATCCTCCATCAGACATTTGTTGCCGGAAAGTTTGAGAGCATTCACAGCGAACATTTGTCTGATGAAAAACCGAATACAATTGATTGATTGAGCATACACAAGGTTGTATTGTCCAATAAAACACGTCCAGCGGACCATTTTTGTCAAAAAGTCTGACCATATGTATGTGCCTTAAGGATGTGAAATCATGATTTCACTTCCTCACTACCTATCACAATTACAGAGGCCATGAAATGACAAGATAGCACAAACTCCCCCCCTCAAATGACCCCATTTTGGAAAGAAGACACTTCATGCTATTTGCTGAGAGGCATTTTGAGTACATGCAATATTTTATATTTTGCCACTAGTTTCGGGAAAATTATAATTTTTTTTACACACCACATTTTCACTAAATGATATATTGTTCAAACATGGCATGATTATATGTAGAATTACACTCAAAAATATATTCTGCTTCTTCTCCTGAGTATGGGGATATCACATGTGTGGAACTTTTTGGCAGTCTAACCGTGTACAGGACCCTGAAAACCAATCACCGCCTTTAGGCTTTCTAAGGGCGTACATTTTTTATTTCACTCCTCACTGCCTATCACAGTTTCGGAGGCCATGGAATGCCCAGATAGCATAACCCCCCTGTCCCCAAATGATCTTATTTTGGAAAGTAGACACCCAAAGCTATCTGCTGAGAGGCATGTTAAGTATTTTGCAGATCTCACTTTTTGTCACAAAGTTTTCAAATTAAAAAAGAAAAAAAGAAAACATTTATTTTCTTTCTTAATTTTCAAAAATACATGAGATCTGCAAAATACTCACCATGCCTCTTAGCAAATACCTTGGGGTGTCTACTTTCCAAAATGGGGGGAGGGGTGGGGTTGTGCTATCTTGACATATCAGGGCCTCAAAAACTGTGATAGATAGTGAGAAAGTGAAATCACCATTTTACGCCCTTAGAAAGCCTGAAGGCAGTGATTGGTTTTCGGGGTCCTGTACACGGCTAGGCTCAAAATAAATATCACACATGCGGTATCCTCATACTCAGGAGAAGCAGCAGAATGTATTTTGGGGCGTAGTTTCACATATGTCCTTGGAATGTTTGAACAATCGATCATTTAGTTACAACTTTGTGCAAATTTTTTTTTTCATTTTCCCGTGTCAAAATATAAAATATTCCATGGACTAAACATGCCTCTCATCACATAGCTTGGGGTGTCTACTTTCCAAAACTTGGAGTTGTGCTATCTTGGCATTTGATGGCCTTCAAAACTGTGATAGGTAGTTAGGAGTGAAATCAAAAATTAACGTCCTTAGAAAGCCTAAAGGTGGAGCTTGGTTTTCGGGGTCCTGTACGTGGCTAGGCTCCCAAAAAGTCTCACACATGAGGTATCCCCGTACTCAGAACAAGCAGCAGAATGAAATTTTGGGATTTAATTCCACATATAACCATGCCATGTTTGAACAATATATCATTTAGTGACAACTTCGTGCAAAAAAAAAAAAAAAGTTCCCAAAACTTGTGGCAAAATATAAAATATTCCATGGACTCAACATGTGTATCAGCAAATAGCTTGGGCTGTCTACTTTCCAAAAAGGGGTCATTTGGGAGGGGGGAGTTGAACTGTCCTGGCATTTTATGCACAACATTTAGAAGCTTATGTCACACATCACCCACTCTTCTAACCGCTTGAAGACAAAGCCCTTTCTGACACTTTTTGTTTACATGAAAAAATATTGAAAAAATATATTTTTGCAAGAAACTTACTTCCCAAACATTATATATTTTTTTAAAGCAAAGGCCCTACAGATTCAAATGGAGGGTGGGTTCCCTGTTGGGACAGGAGAGCCCGAGAAAACCATGGAAGATGGTGGAAGGGGGGGAGGTTCCATCCCACTGCTTATAAAAACAGTCTAAAGTCGCAGCGAACTTTGCTCGTTCGCGATTCGCCAAACCGGCGGACTTCTGGTGGACATATGCATTTACATTGTGAAGAACTTTGACCCATGACACATCCATCATGGGGTACAGGACAGCCAATTGAGACATTTCAGCACATGGACATACCCCCTACCTTATAAATAGACCTGATCTGGCGGCCATTTTACATTCTGTCTTTTGTCAGTGTAGGGAAAGGACGCTGTGTGGAGCAGGGACAGTCAGTCTAATCACTAGCTATTACTATTAGGTCCACAAAAGTCCTTTTAAAGACTGGTATAGGTGTACAGTATATAGGGTTGTAATACACTTATAATATACTTTCTTTCAAATATAGAAAGTATATTATACTGCACTGCTGTGCTGCTGAGTGCTGACCGATTATGCAGCTGTCTTTTCTCAGTGTAGGGAGGGATAGTTTGGTGTTTGGAGCAGGGACAGTCTGCAATTAACTAGCTACTAGGTCCACAAAGGTCCTTTTAAGGACTGGCATAGGTGTACAGTATATAGGGTTGTAATACACGTATAATATGCTTTCTTTCAAATATAGAAAGCATATTATTCTGCACTGCTGTGCTGCTGAGTGCTGACCGATTCTGCAGCTGCTTTTTCTCAGTGTAGGGAGGGACAGTTTGGTGTTTGGTGCAGGGGCAGTCTGCAATTCACTAGCTACTAGGTCCACAAAGGTCCTTGTAAGGACTGGCATAGGTGTACAGTATATAGGGTTGTAATACACTTATAATATACTTTCTTTCAAATATAGAAAGCATATTATACTGCACTGCTGTGCTGCTGAGTGCTGACCGATTCTGCAGCTGTCTTTTCTCAGTGTAGGGAGGGACAGTTTGGTGTTTGGAGCAGAGACAGTCTGCAATTCACTAGCTATTAGGTCCACAAAGGTCCTTTTAAGGACTGGTATAGGTGTACTGTGTATAGGGTTGTAATACACGTATAATATACTTTCTTTCAAATATAGAAAGCATATTATAGTGCACTGCATGCAGTGCTGCTGACTGATTCTGCAGCTGTCGTTTCTCAGTGTAGGGAGGGACAGTTTGGTGTTTGGAGCAGGGACAGTCTGAAATTCACTAGCTACTAGCTAGCTACTCTTAGGTCCACAAAGGTCCTTTTAAGGACTGGTATAGGTGTACTATTTGGTGTGCAGTATATAGGGGTGTAATACACGTATAAAATACTTCCAAATATAGAAAGCATAGTATAGTGCATTTCCACTGTGCAGCATTGTGACTGCTGAGCGGTTCTGCAGCGATACTACAAAGAGTGACAAACGCAATTAGAAAAAAGTATTATAACTGGTGTGATAGACCAGTGGCCCCCCAAAACGACAGATTGAAGCGGGGTGTTATATACCTTCTTCCACATATACTGCACTTCTCTAGAGACTTTTGCCACAGGGGCATTTAAAAAATGACAGGCAGAGGAAGAGGCAGGCCTTTCCACAGGGGTGGCAAATTGCAGAAGGTGCGTTTGATTACGTCAAAGGACACAGCAGACTTGGTTGAGTGGCTCACTCAGCCTTACTCTTCTGCATCCTCCTCATCCTCTCGATATGCACCCTCTTCTTCACTCTCTGCTGTGTGCACCCCCAAAAACACTACCACCAACACCACCATATACCCTCCGCTTGAGTCACAGGAATCATTTTCCGATCCATCACAAGACATTGCCAATGCGCAGCCACTCTTGGCATTGGATCAGGAAGAGGAGGTAGCAACAACCGCCACTCAGCAGTCTGATGACAGTACCCAGATCAGCCCAAGGAGATTGGTCCCCGGTGTTGCTGCCTACTCCGAGATCTCTAATTATAGCGGTTGGATCCCGCTATAAGATCCCTCACCAAGATGCTAGACCATCTATATAACCATTACAATCGCTCCCCCACCCCCGACCTCCTTGAACAAATCAACTCTAAGAAACGCGCTTTAGATACATTGCTCTCAGAAGATTCAGAAAGGGCTTTGAGGTGGTCAAGGCAACATTTTTGCTATATAGTAACTCTGCTTCAACAATATTTGCCAGAAAACTTAACCAGGCGGTTAAACCTCCAAATGTATACAAACTGCGTAACTCAACTGGCTCACTGGTAACCCACCCAAATGACATTCTTGATATACTTGTCAACTATTACCAGAAACTATTTTCCAAACCACAGTCAGCAGCGGACCCTGCCTCAGAAGCTTGGTTTGCAGACTTGCCACTACCCACTCTTGAATCCCCCATGTACCAGTTCAGAAGTCACTGACATTATTAAGTCCCTTAAAGCATCTACGGCTCCCGGTCCAGATGGATACATGACCACTTGCTATACGAAGTTCTCCCCTATATTGACTCCTAGGTTAGTCATCCTATATAACCACATCTTGAAAGTTAACCAGTTTCCATCAGAGCTGCTGCTGGCAAATATGTCACTTATCCCAAAACCCCATAAGATCACTCCACCCCCCAAAACTTTTGACCCATTTCAGTTATTAATAATGACTTGAAAATATTTGGAAGGTTGCTGGCAGTCAGACTGGCTTTGATAATTACTACTCTTATCTCCCCCAACCAAATCAGTTTCATATCAGGTAGGCAAATAACTGATAACATCAGGCTAGTCACGAATATTATCCAGGACGCCAATATAAATTCTTCCCAGGTATAATTAATCAGCCTTGACATACACAAGGTGTTTAATAGTGAGAGCTGGACTTACTTAGAACACCTTTTGCCTAGATTTGGCATTACAGGAGCTTTTGTTAAAGGTTTCCATGCCCTATATCATGATCCCCAATTAAGTATTAAGTTGCCGGGAGATTACTCCCAATTTTTCCCACTTCAGAGAGGAACAAGACAAGGCTGTCCCCTATCCTCTCCCCTATTCACTTTGGCGATAGAGCCTTTGTCCAGAGCCATTGCGAATAATGCTGATATTAGGGGCTACTGTAAAGGCCCTGAGGAATTTAAACTTAGCCTTTATGCGGATGATGTACTCCTGTTCCTGACGAACCCCCTAATCGCCCTGTCCAATCCAATGGTCCTTCTAACCTCATTCCAACTGTTCTCCGGTCTTGGGGTTAACTTGTCCAAATGCACTGCCAAGCCAATTAACATCCCTGATGATTTAGCCAATTCTCTACAACTGCACTTTGACTTCACCTGGTGCACACAAGCGTTCCGCTACCTGGGAGTTCAGCTAACTCCCACTTTCCGTGACCTTTTTCACCTTAACTATAGCCCGATAGTTGTCCAAATTAGAACCCTCTTAAAGACCTGGGCCCTGTACCGCATATCCTTTTTAGGTAGAATTACGGCCATCAAAATGGCAGTTTTGCCTAAGTTACTGTTTTTTTTAGAACGCTTCCCATTTATGTTTCTTAAACCTATATTGAATATATTCAAAAAGATATTAATACATTTTTATGGCATGCCAAACACCCAAGATTTAATAAATCTTTACTGTACAGACCCCTCAGAGGTCTAGGCCTCCCTCACTTATGGCGCCAGACTCACCCAGATAGCCCAATGGCATGCCCCAATGGCAGATATCCCTTGGCTATGCTTTGAAATGCACGCAGTTTTACCATATCACCTTCCCGGACTGCTATGGGCAAGCTCCATTAAAATGTGTAATATAGCTCCTCTCAACACTATCACAGGCCAGTCCTTGCATCTATGGTCCCTCTACCGTGCTAAATTCAAATTAGCTTCTGCTCTGGCACCTCTTCTCTACTTTATAGGAGATCCTGACTTCCTCCAGCCTTCTATCACAGAGACAATATGGCCACATGGAGCACCAAAGATTTAACCTTTTTTACTGCCTTCAAAGATGGCACACAAATTAAATCTTTTGCCCAACTCCACACCGAATATGATATAGAGCCAGTTGAGCACTACCAATATTTTCAAATACGACACTTCAACCAGAGTAGAGGTTCATTATCATCCAGTGTTCAGCATACCCAGTTTGAACTTATCTACGAGCACACATCCAGAGATAAAGGAGTTATCTCACACATATATAGATACCTGAACAAAACATTCCTAGTAAATAAGACTGACCCAATGACTAAATGGGAACAAGACACAAATCTCAAGTTCTTCCCCCTCGAGTGGAAGGAAATGTTGGCAAATATGTTCAACAATTCAAATTCGATGTCTACCCGTGAAACTGCTATTAAATTGCACACCAGATGGTATATGAAGCCCTCTAAGCTTCACACCATCTACCCGACTGTATCTACCTTGTGCTTTCATGGCTGCCCAGAACCCGGTTCTCTCCTTCACATTTTTTGAAGTTGCAGACACCTCAAGCCACTTTGGCAACAGGCAGCAACGAAAGCCTCCATGATAGTGAGTCACCAGCTCACTCTGACAGTACAGATGTGCATCTTCTTTATGACAATTCCAGATGTTCCAGTTCCCTGTCAGAGACTAATTCACACAATGTTTGTAGCCATCCACTGGATGACAGCCCTGAACTGGCAGTCCTCTTTGGTATCCTGGCCTCAGGTTCTAGCCAGAATGGAAAAAAATCAAGCTTTCTGAGTGCATCCACCATACCCTATATGACACAATTCAGCTCTTTGATAGGAAATGGGAGCGTTGGGATGTCCCTTACTAATCTCATTCGTTTTGTTATTCTGACTGCATACAATATTCACAGAGCTCAATTGTGTAGTTAATGTTTTCGTATTAAAGGTACAATTGCGTCTATCTGTAACATTTATGTATATTGCTTCTTTTTTTTTTTTTTTTTTTTTTTTTATTGGGAATAAAAGACAAATGTACAGATAATCGTCAGTAAATTTTTGAACAATGCTTCACATATTCAGAGATTAGTGAGTTCCATAGATTGAAAAGGACAAACACAAGAGATACATCTTGATACAAAGACTAACAAAGTGGGGTGGTAGAAAATGCTGTATAAACATACATTTACGCCTAGTTAGGCTATAAAATACATCCTACAGAAAAAATGCTGGAGTGACATATAGCAAGAAGGAAGAGACTGGAGGGATCTGTCTACAAACCCCTGTTGTTGAAAATGAGAACAGGAGGGGAGTCATAACAGGATGGGCGGAGGAAGGGGAGGAAGGGTGGAGGAGAGAGGGGGTTGGTGGCGGGCTATCAGTTCCAAAATGTGATAGATCCCGAGGGCGAGCATCCATAGTAAGTCCCGAAGAAATGTAGGGTCAGGGAAACACCCATGTCTTTCACAGATCCTTTGAGGTTGGCTCATCATAGGAGAATAAAAGCTGATCCAGAGCCTCTTGGTCAGCTGTAGGGAGTGTGGAGGAAATGAACGATTGCCATCTACAGAAGAAGTGAGCTCTAGATCTGGGGTTTTTGAAGTCTGCGAGAAATCGTTTTTTGTGCAAGAGGTTAAGGCAGTCCTTTTTGAGTTGGGTGATAGACGGACCTTGAGGAGAGAACCAGTGTCTAAGAATGAGTCTCCTTGCAATAAGTAAGCATATCAAGATCCAGTCCTTGGAAGAAGGGTTTTTGGTGGTCTCGGAGGGTTTTGAAGCAGCTGGGGACAGAAACCAGGGCAGCAGAAGGGGGTCCCAATAGCCAAAGATTAGTAGTAGAGGGTCTTTGGGAATTTTCAGCAGAGTGGTTTTGAAGATGAAGGATATGACTTGGTCCCAAAACTGAGATATGAAGAAGCAGGCCCAAAAATGATGGGAGGGAGGAGGTTTGGGGATCTTGCAATGAGGACATGAGACTCCATCCTTATTGGATTTGGGGAGAGAAAGGGGATGTAGGCCCGGTGGGCTATTTTGAGTTGAGTTTCTCTCCATATTTCGTTGGGCATTAGATGAAGAACCTTTGTAAACCAGATAGAATTTTGTCTGTTAGATTGGGGTCTGGGAAATCCACAGCCCAGTTAGCAATGGATGAGGTGGACAATAATGGGGAAGAGGCTCGTAGAAGTGGCTTGTAGATGTCTGAGATTTTGTAGTGACCGCTTTGCAGCAAAAGCTCAGAGGTGCTGGTTTTAAATCTCCGTGATTTGTCCTTGCAGGAGTTAGAAAGAAATCTGATACATTGGTTGTAGTGGAATGCGTGGGAGGGAGGCAGAGAGAACACAGTTGACACAGTTGAGAAGGACATTGGTTTCCCAGTGATCCCATCACACAATGAGGAGAAGTTGGATAGGCCTTGTTTCTGCCAGACCAAGAATGCTTTACAGTGGAGGCTGGGGAGGAAGCTAGGGTTCCCTTGGATTGGTAAATGGGGAGAGATGAAAGTAGGGAGTTTGAGGGTTTTTCTAACCTCTCTCCAAGCCAAGGCAGTGTCCCATGGCAGAAGATTGTGCTGATGGGGGGGGGGGGGGGGGGGGAAACAGCTTTCCATCTACAATGTAGGAGGGCCACTAAGGAGTATGGGTGAGCCATTTCAGATTCTAGGACAAAGTTAGAATGATTGAATGAATGGGCTATCCAGTCTAGGCTGGTCCTTAATAGACATGCTAGGTTATACAATCTGATATGAAGTAGACTGATACCCCTGTCACGCCTGGGAAGAAGCAGTTTCTTGAAGGCTATCCAAGGTCTTTTGCCATGCCAAAGGAAATGGGAGATTTTGGAGTTTAGAAATTTGATATCTTTATGTCTTAAAAGCAGAGGTATGGTTTGCAAAGGGTAAAGCAGTTTGGCAAAGCTAACCATTTTGACAAGGTGGCACCTTCCCATGAGTGAGAGGGGGTGATCCATCCAGTTAGAGAGTTCCTGAGAAAGTTTAGTAAAGAGGGGAGGGTAGTTGAGGTGATAGATAGAGGAGGGTAATTTCCCAATCTTTATCCCTAGATAAGTAATGTGGGAGGGGGCGACCTTGAATAGGGAGTGTTGAGACCAGGAAGGTAAGGAATGAGTACCAATGGGGAGAATTTAGCTTTTGGAGTAATTGATGCATAGGCCCGGACAATTTCTAAAGTCATCAAATGTATTCTTAATGGTCAAGATGTCGTCCTGGGGATTAGCTGTGAAAATGAGGACGTCATCGGCGAATAGCGAGGTGCGAAGTTCTGAGCTGCCTATTTTGATGCCTCGTAGGGGGGCTGTCTGAGATAGATACCTAGAGAGGGGTTCCAATGCTAGGTTGAACAGTAGGGGGTGACAAAGGACAACCCTGTCTTGTCCCTTTATGAAGACGGAAGTACCCTGAGATGAGACCCGCTGTGACAAGCATAACTGAGGGCGCTGTATACATAGAGTTAATGAGGTGACAGAAAGGGCCTGAGAATCCCATTTTGGAGAGCGCAAGAGATAGCCAGTCAAAGCCTTTTTCTGCATCTAGGGTGATGATGGCATAGTCCCCCTTAGGATCCTCTTTAGCTTGTTCAAGGGCCAAAAGTACCTTGTGGATATTGAGGGTGGCTGTGCGTCTCTTTACAAAGCCAGATTGGGTGGGGTGAATGAGGTCGGGGAGGATAATCGCCAGCCTGGATGCCATTATCTTCGACAAGATTTTAGCATCCAGGTTGAGCAGGGAACTGAGCCTGTATGAGCCCAGCTCTAGAGGGTCCTTGTCCTTTTTTTGAAAGTAGTTTAATGACCGCCTGTTTGGCCGTTGGGAGATAAGGGCCACCTGCCCAGATACCTGAATAAACCGAGTGGAGCATGGGTACCGTGATGTTAGAGAGCGTTTTATAGAATTTGCTTGTGAAACCGCCAGGGCCGGGAGCCTTAGAAGGGCGGAGAGTGCGAATGGTGTGCTCTATTTCGGCAATTGTGATTGGTGCATTCAGAGCCTCCAACTGGGTGGGAGAAATAGGTGGGATAATTACTTTTTCTAGGAAGGCATGGGCTGACTTGCCGTCAAAGGGTCAGGGGCATAGAGGGCCGTGTAGTAGTCAAGCATGATTTTGTTTATGTGTTGTGGGGTTGAATGAATGGTTCCTGTGTGATCTCGCAAGGAGGTGATGGGCGTCGGACGGATCATGCCCTTGCAGAGCCTGGAAAGGAGTTTACCGGCCTTATTTCCATGCTTGTGTAAGGTGGCATCTAGGTGTGGTTTTTTTTTGAGTTCCAGGGTGTCTGCCTAAGTGTCAAAGGCAGCTTTCGCCGCTGACCATTCGTTCCCATTCGCTGACAATGTCGAGGTGGCGAGAGTACGTTGTGCGTGATGAAGTTGCTCGCTAGCTGACTTAAATTTTGATAAAGCATTTCTTTTAAAGGAGGTGGCGTATGAGATGATCCGACCCCTCAGGTACGCTTTGCCAGCGTTCCACAGAAGGCTCGGTTCACTTGCGTGAGGGGCGTTTACAGAGGAGAATTCTGCCCATGAGCGCTCCATGTAATTGTTGAAATCAACATTATTGTGGAGGAAGGAGGGAAAACGCCAAAGATTGGGATGGGGGAGGAAGATCTAGCTTGTCTAGAGTGAGGGTTATTGTGGCATGGTCAGAGATGGCTATGTCACCCACTTCTGAGTCTGATACTAGAGGGATAAGGTTGTCAGACCTGAAGAAGTAGTCGATCCTGGAAAGGATCTTTTGAGGGTTGGAGTAGAAGGTGAATTCCCTATCTGCCGGATGCATTACCCGCCAGAGGTCAGTGAGATGGAGGATTCCATAGTGGAGGCAAATAGGGTGGGTGCAGATGTGTTAAGTACCGGGGAGAGGCGTTTTGGAGAGGAGCTATCGTCTGCTGGATACATGAGATCATTGAAGTCTCCCCCGACTAAATGGGGTAGATGGGAGGTGGTAAGGAGCCAGGAGGATAGTTTGAAGTAAAACGTCTTTGTGGGAATGTTGGGGGCATATATATAAGAGAACACTAATTTTTTAGAACCTATTTTGACCCTGGTTGAGAGAAGGCTCCCTTGGTCATCTGCATACTGTATGTGGAAAGGACAGTGCACGGGAGGTTTTTGTGGATTGGGAGGAGGACACCGGCTTTTCGTCCAACTGATTCTGCACCCAGGACTGTCCCTACCCAAAGTTTCTGCATACGATTAAAGTCGGAGGCTGGAATATGGATATCCTGTAGCAGGGCTATGTCGGATTTAAGCCGTTTGGGATGGCGAAGAACCCTCATTCTCTTGTTAGGAGAACGAAGGCCCTTCACGCAAGGATCTGTATCTGTACGGGTTGAGGTGATGCTGGAGAGACCCAGTTTAGGCACGGGAAAGGCTGAATGTGGAGCCCTTGGGTGGAGGATGCAGGGTGACATGGAAAGGGAGGTGAAGGGGGGATGGAAAACAAGGCAAGACTAACCAAATAACTAGAGCAAACAGAGTGAACTTCACTTTTTTCCACATGAGTTCACTGTGCAAGGTGGCTCCCCATGCAGGACCCTGCAAGGGATAGGGAGAACAGTGATATGCCTAAAGGCCCTAGGTGAGCAGATCCGGGCATAAGAGACACCCAGAGTGAGACCGGGGTAGGGAGCCAGGTGAATTTCACAGCGAGGCCATGATGGAAGCTACAATATAAGCAAAGAGATGTGTAGCGTGGTATGGTATAACAATGAGCTACCTGGTAGCAAGGAGCTGAATAATAATACGTTGTAGAACATACGAAATAAAACAGTGAGTTAGCATAAATGAAGGGACTACGCGTTCAAGGCAGAACATCCAAGTCTACCGGTGTGGCAGAGAAAAAAAAAAACATACAACCTGAGATGGCTATGAGGAAGTCCAAGCGTTTGTATAAAGATCCTCAACGTAGGGAGTTATTGTTGCGATGATCCGGAGCAGAGGGTTTGAACCTTTTGGGAGAGTCTTTACGGGGACTTCTTGTTCCAGAGAACGGAGGCTTGCAGTAGACTTAGAAGGCGTGTGAGGGAGTGAATCTGCCTTTAGGGAACGGATGAAGGTTTCTGCTTCCAAGGGGTCTTGAAAGGATAGTTGTTCCTCTTTAGGTGATTTGAGGCGAAGAGTTGCAGTGAAAGCCAGGGTGAATTTTATTTGTTGCTTGAAATGTTCGGAGCAGATCGGTTGAAAAGCTTTTCTCTTCTAAGCCCTTTGACACACAGTCGGACATCCCAACAACAAAATCCGTCTGATTTTGTCCGAAACTGGTGTTGCATACACACGGTCTGACAAAGTTGTCGGAAAATCCGATCGTTCATAACGTGATGACGTTATTTAGTCATGATGGGACTACGTTCAGGCTAGTAGCTAGGGATGAGCCAAACACCCCCCCCCCTGTTCGGTTCGCACCAGAACCTGCGAACAGACCTAAACTTTGTGTGAACTTTAGAACCCTATTAAAGTCTATGGAACTCCAACATTCACAATCTAAAGTGCTCATTTTAAAGGCTAATATGCAAGTTACTGTCCTAAAAAAGTGTTTGGGGACCTGGGTCCTGCCCCAGGGGACATGGATCAATGCAAAAAAAAGTTTTAAAAAAGTCAGTTTTTTCAGGAGCAGTGATTTTAATAATGATTAAAGTGAAACAATAAAAGTGTAATATTCCTTTAAATGTGGTACCTGGGGGGTGTCTATAGTATGCCTGTGAAGGGGCGCATGTTTCCCGTGCTTAGAACTGTCCCTGCACAAAGTGTCATTTGTGCAGGAAAAAAAGTCTTTTAAAATCACTTGCGGCTATATTGTCGGCTCCCGGTAATATAGAGAACACTCAATGAGTGTTCTCTGTATTAGCCGACAATTCATTCATTCATTGATAAAAAAAAAAAAAAAAAAAAAAGCGTGGAGGTTCCCCTAAATTCAATTACCAGGCCCTTCAGGTCTGATATGGATATTAAGGGGAACCCCGTGTCAAATTAAAAAAAAAAATTGACGTGGGGGTCCCCCTAAATATCCATACCAGGCCCTTCAGGTCTGGTATGGATATTAAGGGGAACCCCGCAACAAATAAAAAAAAAATGACGTGGGGGTCCCCCTAAAAATCCATACCAGACCCTTTATCCGAGCACGCAACCTGGCAGGCCACAGGAAAAGAGGGGGGGATGAGAGAGCGGCCCCCCTCCCTCCTGAACCGTACCAGGCCACATGCCCTCAACATTGGGAGGATGCTTTGGGGGTCTGTGACCCCTCAAAGCACCATATCCCCATGTTGATGGGGACAAGGGCCTCATCCCCACAACCCTGAGTGATGGTTGTGGGGGTCTGCGGGCAGGGGGCTTATCAGAATCTGGAAGCCCCCTTTAACAAGGGGACTCCCAGATCCCGGCCCCCCAAAAGTACCCCTACCATTTCACAAAGAAAGTGTAAAAATGGTTAAATAAGACAAACACACTTTTGAAAAATTCCTTTATTAAAAATAAAAAAAAAGATTCCAGCGGTGCTAATCCACTCTTGCTATCCAGTAGTGATGGCCGAACGGTTCGCCCGGCGGTCGTTTCGCGGCGAATTTCCGACTTTCGCCGTCCGCGGGTTCGAACGCCTTTTTCCGTCGTTCGCCCCGGCGGACTTACGTGTTTAATGTATACAAGAACTTTAACCTTTCGTGACACGTTTATCATGTGTTACAGGACAACCAATTGAGACATGACAGCTCATGGACACTTGGACATTCCCCCTAACCTATAAATACACCCGATCCGGTGGCCATTTTACATTCTTTCTTCTGTCACTGTAGGGAAAGGATCCTGTGTGGAGTAGGGACAGAGAAAACGCTAGCTATTTGGTACACAAAAGTTCTTTTCAGGACTGGTATAGGTGTTAGGTCAGCAGCCTGAGTTTCTTTTGTCAGTTTAGATAAAGGGACAGAGCGCTGTATGCTGCTATTTTAGGGACAGCTCAGCCAGATTAGTCTTTCTTCATCATCATCATCATCATCATCATTAGCTGTTACTATCAGGTCCACAAAAGAGCTGTTCCAGCTAATCGTTCCAGCCTACTCTTTTTTGCCAATTTGTATAGGGACAGGCAGGAAGCAGTGTGTCAGGCAGTGAGGATAATTTTAAAGACTTGCTGTTACTATTAGTTCCACAAAGGTTCTTTTCAGGACTGGTATCAGTGGTACGGTAATAGGCTTGTACACGTATAATATTCTTTCTTCCAAATATAGAAAGAATATTATACTTGACTGCTGCCCTTCTGCTGCAGTCTGCTAATCATTCACAACTCACTTGTTCCACAAAAGTTCTTATAAGGACTGGTAACTTGGTCTGTCTAGGGTGCTACGGTACATAGGCTTGGGTGCGGTACAGTCTGCTGTTCTGTAAGGACCGCTATCGGTCCACAATACATAGGGTTGCCGTGCACTACTGCTGACCGCTGCCCTATACTGCAGCAGTCCTTCAGCGGTATAGGGACTGACGCACAGTCTGCTAAACACTAACACACAACCTGCTTGGTCCACAAAAGTTCTTATAAGGACTGGTAACTTGGTATAGGGTGCTACGGTACATAGGCCTGAGTGCGTTACAGTCTGCTGTTCTGTAAGGACCGCTATCGGTCCACAATACATAGGGTTGCCGTGCACTACTGCTGACCGCTGCCCTATACTGCAGCAGTCCTTCATTGGTATAGGGACTGACGTACAGTCTGCTAATCACTAACACACAACCTGCTTGGTCCACAAAAGTTCTTATAAGGACTGGTAACTTGGTATAGGGTGCTACGGTACATAGGCCTGAGTGCGTTACAGTCTGCTGTTCTGTAAGGACCGCTATCGGTCCACAATACATAGGGTTGCCGTGCACTACTGCTGACCGCTGCCCTATACTGCAGCAGTCCTTCAGCGGTATAGGGACTGACGCACAGTCTGCTAAACACTAACACACAACCTGCTTGGTCCACAAAAGTTCTTATAAGGACTGGTAACTTGGTATAGGGTGCTACGGTACATAGGCCTGAGTGCAGTACAGTCTGCTGTTCTGTAAGGACCGCTATCGGTCCACAATACATAGGGTTGCCGTGCACTACTGCTGACCGCTGCCCTATACTGCAGCAGTCCTTCATTGGTATAGGGACTGACGTACAGTCTGCTAATCACTAACACACAACCTGCTTGGTCCACAAAAGTTCTTATAAGGACTGGTAACTTGGTATAGGGTGCTACGGTACATAGGCCTGAGTGCGTTACAGTCTGCTGTTCTGTAAGGACCGCTATCGGTCCACAATACATAGGGTTGCCGTGCACTACTGCTGACCGCTGCCCTATACTGCAGCAGTCCTTCATTGGTATAGGGACTGACGTACAGTCTGCTAATCACTAACACACAACCTGCTTGGTCCACAAAAGTTCTTATAAGGACTGGTAACTTGGTATAGGGTGCTACGGTACATAGGCCTGAGTGCGTTACAGTCTGCTGTTCTGTAAGGACCGCTATCGGTCCACAATACATAGGGTTGCCGTGCACTACTGCTGACCGCTGCCCTATACTGCAGCAGTCCTTCATTGGTATAGGGACTGACGTACAGTCTGCTAATCACTAACACACAACCTGCTTGGTCCACAAAAGTTCTTATAAGGACTGGTAACTTGGTATAGGGTGCTACGGTACATAGGCCTGAGTGCGTTACAGTCTGCTGTTCTGTAAGGACCGCTATCGGTCCACAATACATAGGGTTGCCGTGCACTACTGCTGACCGCTGCCCTATACTGCAGCAGTCCTTCATTGGTATAGGGACTGACGTACAGTCTGCTAATCACTAACACACAACCTGCTTGGTCCACAAAAGTTCTTATAAGGACTGGTAACTTGGTATAGGGTGCTACGGTACATAGGCCTGAGTGCGTTACAGTCTGCTGTTCTGTAAGGACCGCTATCGGTCCACAATACATAGGGTTGCCGTGCACTACTGCTGACCGCTGCCCTATACTGCAGCAGTCCTTCATTGGTATAGGGACTGACGTACAGTCTGCTAATCACTAACACACAACCTGCTTGGTCCACAAAAGTTCTTATAAGGACTGGTAACTTGGTATAGGGTGCTACGGTACATAGGCCTGAGTGCGTTACAGTCTGCTGTTCTGTAAGGACCGCTATCGGTCCACAATACATAGGGTTGCCGTGCACTACTGCTGACCGCTGCCCTATACTGCAGCAGTCCTTCAGCGGTATAGGGACTGACGCACAGTCTGCTAAACACTAACACACAACCTGCTTGGTCCACAAAAGTTCTTATAAGGACTGGTAACTTGGTATAGGGTGCTACGGTACATAGGCCTGAGTGCAGTACAGTCTGCTGTTCTGTAAGGACCGCTATCGGTCCACAATACATAGGGTTGCCGTGCACTACTGCTGACCGCTGCCCTATACTGCAGCAGTCCTTCATTGGTATAGGGACTGACGTACAGTCTGCTAATCACTAACACACAACCTGCTTGGTCCACAAAAGTTCTTATAAGGACTGGTAACTTGGTATAGGGTGCTACGGTACATAGGCCTGAGTGCGTTACAGTCTGCTGTTCTGTAAGGACCGCTATCGGTCCACAATACATAGGGTTGCCGTGCACTACTGCTGACCGCTGCCCTATACTGCAGCAGTCCTTCATTGGTATAGGGACTGACGTACAGTCTGCTAATCACTAACACACAACCTGCTTGGTCCACAAAAGTTCTTATAAGGACTGGTAACTTGGTATAGGGTGCTACGGTACATAGGCCTGAGTGCGTTACAGTCTGCTGTTCTGTAAGGACCGCTATCGGTCCACAATACATAGGGTTGCCGTGCACTACTGCTGACCGCTGCCCTATACTGCAGCAGTCCTTCATTGGTATAGGGACTGACGTACAGTCTGCTAATCACTAACACACAACCTGCTTGGTCCACAAAAGTTTTTATAAGGACTGGTAACTTGGTATAGGGTGCTACGGTACATAGGCCTGAGTGCAGTACAGTCTGCTGTTCTGTAAGGACCGCTATCGGTCCACAATACATAGGGTTGACGTGCACTACTGCTGACCGCTGCCCTATACTGCAGCAGTCCTTCATTGGTATAGGGACTGACGTACAGTCTGCTAATCACTAACACACAACCTGCTTGGTCCACAAAAGTTCTTATAAGGACTGGTAACTTGGTATAGGGTGCTACGGTACATAGGCCTGAGTGCGTTACAGTCTGCTGTTCTGTAAGGACCGCTATCGGTCCACAATACATAGGGTTGCCGTGCACTACTGCTGACCGCTGCCCTATACTGCAGCAGTCCTTCATTGGTATAGGGACTGACGTACAGTCTGCTAATCACTAACACACAACCTGCTTGGTCCACAAAAGTTTTTATAAGGACTGGTAACTTGGTATAGGGTGCTACGGTACATAGGCCTGAGTGCAGTACAGTCTGCTGTTCTGTAAGGACCGCTATCGGTCCACAATACATAGGGTTGCCGTGCACTACTGCTGACCGCTGCCCTATACTGCAGCAGTCCTTCATTGGTATAGGGACTGACGTACAGTCTGCTAATCACTAACACACAACCTGCTTGGTCCACAAAAGTTCTTATAAGGACTGGTAACTTGGTATAGGGTGCTACGGTACATAGGCCTGAGTGCGTTACAGTCTGCTGTTCTGTAAGGACCGCTATCGGTCCACAATACATAGGGTTGCCGTGCACTACTGCTGACCGCTGCCCTATACTGCAGCAGTCCTTCATTGGTATAGGGACTGACGTACAGTCTGCTAATCACTAACACACAACCTGCTTGGTCCACAAAAGTTTTTATAAGGACTGGTAACTTGGTATAGGGTGCTACGGTACATAGGCCTGAGTGCAGTACAGTCTGCTGTTCTGTAAGGACCGCTATCGGTCCACAATACATAGGGTTGACGTGCACTACTGCTGACCGCTGCCCTATACTGCAGCAGTCCTTCATTGGTATAGGGACTGACGTACAGTCTGCTAATCACTAACACACAACCTGCTTGGTCCACAAAAGTTCTTATAAGGACTGGTAACTTGGTATAGGGTGCTACGGTACATAGGCCTGAGTGCGTTACAGTCTGCTGTTCTGTAAGGACCGCTATCGGTCCACAATACATAGGGTTGCCGTGCACTACTGCTGACCGCTGCCCTATACTGCAGCAGTCCTTCATTGGTATAGGGACTGACGTACAGTCTGCTAATCACTAACACACAACCTGCTTGGTCCACAAAAGTTTTTATAAGGACTGGTAACTTGGTATAGGGTGCTACGGTACATAGGCCTGAGTGCAGTACAGTCTGCTGTTCTGTAAGGACCGCTATCGGTCCACAATACATAGGGTTGCCGTGCACTACTGCTGACCGCTGCCCTATACTGCAGCAGTCCTTCATTGGTATAGGGACTGACGTACAGTCTGCTAATCACTAACACACAACCTGCTTGGTCCACAAAAGTTCTTATAAGGACTGGTAACTTGGTATAGGGTGCTACGGTACATAGGCCTGAGTGCAGTACAGTCTGCTGTTCTGTAAGGACCGCTATCGGTCCACAATACATAGGGTTGACGTGCACTACTGCTGACCGCTGCCCTATACTGCAGCAGTCCTTCAGCGGTATAGGGACTAAGAGTTTTGTCACAGGGTGATTTAAAAAATGACAGGCAGAGGAAGAGGCAGGCCCTTCCGCAGGGGTGGTAGGGGTAGGGCAGGAGCAACAGCCTTGAGCCAAAGTGGGAAGTTGCAGAAGGTGCGTTCAATTACTTTAAAGGACGCACCAGACTTGGTTGAGTGGCTCACTCAGCCTTATTCTTCTGCACCCTCCTCATCCTCTCGATCTGCACCCTCTTCTTCACTCTCTGCTATGTGCACCCCCAAAGACACTACCACCAACAACACGACCACCACCACCACCACCACATACCTTCCGCTTGAGTCACTGGAATTATTTTCCGATCCATATCAAGAGGACATTTCTGATGCGCAGCCACTCTTGGTATTGGATCAGGAAGAGGAGGTAGCAACAAGCGCTACTCAGCAGTCTGACGCCAGTACCCAGATCAGCCCAAGGAGGAGGTTGGTCCCCGGTGTTGCTGCCTACTCTACTTATAGCGGTGGGGAAGGTGACGTTGATGATGACGTGTCTAGTGATGTCACGTGGGTGCCCACAAGAGAGGAAGAGGAGGGGAGTTCAGAGGGAGATATGGACCAGCAGATAGGGAGGAGAAGCAGCAATGACTTACATTGCACAGCAGGGACAAAGCAGACTGCAAATGTATCAGGAGCGAGTCATCGACCATGTACGGTCACATCTGGCGCTCCCAGGACACCGGCACATGGCTCCGCAGTGTGGGCTTTTTTTAACGTGTCCGCTGCTGACAATAGCGTTGCCATCTGCAATCTTTGCAGTCAACGCGTTAGTCGCGGTAAGCCCAATACTCACCTAGGGACGACCGCCTTAAGAAGGCACATGAGCAGCCATCACCGAGCCCAGTGGGAGCAACGGAACACACAAAGCCACACTGCAGGCTCTCACCGTCCAGCCTCGTCTTCTACTTCTCCTTCTCCTCTCTCCTCACAATTGTCCTCCACTCCACCTTCCATCACGCCAAGCTCACATTTTTCTGCAAAAAGGCAGGCTTCCGTGGGCCTAATGTTTGAGCGTAAAAAAATGATGACGCCGGATAACCCTCTTGCCCAACGGTTGGCGGCTGGCTTGTCAGAACTCATAGCCCGCCAACTACTGCCATATAAACTGGTGGACTCGGAGGCCTTTCGCAAATTTGTGGCCATTGGAACACCACAATGGAAGGTCCCAGGAAGGAAGTATTTCTCAGAGAAGGGCATCCCAGAGCTATATGGCCATGTTCAGCGGCAAGTGAATGTATCTCTGGCACACAGTGTCGGTGCCAAGATACATCTGACCACAGACACGTGGTCTAGCAAACACGGGCAGGGAAGGTATATCAGTTTTACTGCCCACTGGGTGAACCTTCTGACGGCCGTCAAGCATGTAACCCGTGGCACCCGTGTAGATTTGGTTTTACCGCCACGGATTGCATGCAGGCCTGACTCTTCTTCTCCTCCTCCTACTCCATCCTCCTCCCTCTCCTCCTCAGCTGCCTCCTCCTTTTCCGCTGCTAGCGTCTCTTCCACTGCACCGCCCAAGCTCCCCAGAACCTATTCCACATGCCAGGTGAGACGTTGCCATGCCGTGCTGCGTCTGTTGTGCCTGGAAGCAAAGAGCCACACTGGCCCGGCACTCCTTTCAGCTTTGCGTTCACAGGCAGATGAGTGGCTAACACCGCTCAATTTGACAGTTGGTAAAGTGGTGTGTGACAACGGTGCCAATCTGCTTAGCGCATTGAAACAGGGCAAAATCACGCACGTGCCGTGCATGGCACACGTCTTAAACTTGGTCGTGCAGCGATTCCTTGTCAAATACCCTGGGGTCCAGGACATCTTGCGGCAGGCAAGGAAAATCTCGGCCCATTTCAGAAGATCTTACACGGCCATGGCTCGCCTTGCTGACATTCAGCGGCGACACCATCTGCCGGTCAGACGTCTTATTTGCGATTGCCCGACGCGATGGAACTCAACCTTCTATATGCTTGATAGGCTGCTCCAGCAGAAACGTGCAGTTAACGTCTACCTGTATGAACTCTGCGAAAGAAACGGTTCTGGGGAGCTGGGTTTTTTTTCACCGCGCCAGTGGCTGCTCATGCGCGACACATGCAGACTTCTGCGGCCATTTGAGGAGATCACCAAACTGGTCAGTCGCAGCCATGGCGCCATCAGTGACATGGTACCTTATGCCTTCTTTCTGGAGCGTGCATTGCGTCGTGTCATTGATCAGGCTGTGGAGGAGCAGGAGCGGGAAGATGAGGAAGTCGCAATGCTGGATGAATTCCCAGGGGGGGCTACTCTATCTGAGACAAGTCAACAACAGGAGTCTGATGAGGAGTCAGAGGAGGATGGTGCCGGGGCGGATGAGCAGGAGCAAGAAGAGCATGCTTTAAACCTTTCTGGGATCCCTGTTGTGCGAGGATGGGGAGAGGAGAATGAAGAGGACGACATTATCCTGGATGATGAGCAGGAGCCAGGCCACCACACCGCTTCCACTTTAGTGCAAATGGGGGCCTTCATGCTCCAGTGTTTTAATAGGGACCCCCGTATAAAAAGCATGAGGGTCAAGGACCAGTACTGGGTGGCAACGTACTTAGACCCCCGGTACAAACACAAAATGGCGGAAATGTTACCGCCGTCGCAGAGGGCTGTCAGAATGCAGCACTTCCAGGCCTTGCTTCGAGAAATGCTGCATTCTGCTTTTGCGTGCGCTGGCAGAGGAGCAATTCCCACTCCCAGAGAAGGATTTGCGGGTACCAATCCAACAGCGCCTGCAAGAAGAGGCCGGTTTGAAGATGTGTTGGTGACTTCGGATATGAGGTCATTCTTTCAGCCGACCCATCGACAGGTGTCATCCGGATCCAGCATCAGGGAACGCCTAGACCGTCAGGTGTCCGACTACATTGGGTTAACGGCCGATGTGGACGCTCTGAGGAGTGATGAACCCCTAGACTACTGGGTGGGCAGGCTTGACCTCTGGCCAGAGCTTGCCCAATTTGCAATCGAACTGTTGGCTTGCCCCTCATCCAGTGTCCTGTCCGAAAGGACGTTCAGCGCAGCAGGGGGGATTGTGACCGATAAGCGTACTCGCCTAGCTCACCACAGTGTTAACTACCTCACATTTCTAAAAATGAATGAGGCATGGATCTCGGAGGAATTCAACACATGTGATCAGTAGACCATGTATATGTCTATAAACAATTTTTGGAATCAAGCACACAGACCTTCTTAATTCATTTGGCTCACTTCCCTGACCCAAAAAAGCACACCGTACTATATGCCCCTACCCTCCTCTTTGAAGAGGTTGAGCGGTGTCATATTTCTACTGGGGCTGCTTATTATGAGGGGTTCCCACCATCCCTGTGCTGTGCTGACTTCCTCCTGGGTGTTCTTATTATGAGGGGCTCCCACCATCCCTGTGCTGTGCTGACTTCCTCCTGGGGGTTCTTATTATGAGGGGATCACACCATCCCTGTGCTGTGCTGACTTCCTCCTGGGGGTTCTTATTATGAGGGGATCACACCATCCCTGTGCTGTGCTGACTTCCTCCTGGGGGTTCTTATTATGAGGGGATCACACCATCCCTGTGCTGTGCTGACTTCCTCCTGGGGCTGCTTACGGTGCTGCTGTCAGCGCTGTATGTCACGGAGCTGCTGTCAGCGCTGTATGTCACGGAGCTGCTGTCAGCGCTGTATGTCACGGAGCTGCTGTCAGCGCTGTATGTCACGGAGCTGCTGTCAGCGCTGTATGTCACGGAGCTGCTGTCAGCGCTGTATGTCACGGAGCTGCTGTCAGCGCTGTATGTCACGGAGCTGCTGTCAGCGCTGTATGTCACGGTGCTGCTGTCAGCGCTGTATGTCACGGAGCTGCTGTCAGCGCTGTATGTCACGGAGCTGCTGTCAGTGCTGTATGTCACGGAGCTGCTGTCAGCGCTGTATGTCACGGAGCTGCTGTCAGCGCTGTATGTCACGGAGCTGCTGTCAGCGCTGTATGTCACGGTGCTGCTGTCAGCGCTGTATGTCACGGAGCTGCTGTCAGCGCTGTATGTCACGGAGCTGCTGTCAGTGCTGTATGTCACGGAGCTGCTGTCAGCGCTGTATGTCACGGAGCTGCTGTCAGCGCTGTATGTCACGGAGCTGCTGTCAGCGCTGTATGTCACGGTGCTGCTGTCAGCGCTGTATGTCACGGAGCTGCTGTCAGCGCTGTATGTCACGGAGCTGCTGTCAGCGCTGTATGTCACGGTGCTGCTGTCAGCGCTGTATGTCACGGAGCTGCTGTCAGCGCTGTATGTCACGGAGCTGCTGTCAGCGCTGTATGTCACGGAGCTGCTGTCAGCGCTGTATGTCACGGAGCTGCTGTCAGCGCTGTATGTCACGGAGCTGCTGTCAGCGCTGTATGTCACGGTGCTGATGTCAGTGCTCTGTATTACGGTGCTGCTGTCAGTGCTCTGTATCTCCAGCACCCTCTTGTTTGCCTACCCTGGTCCCTGACCTTCCCTCTCCTCCATTGCCTTCATTAGCTCCATAGTCCTGAATTGTCAGAACAATTTCCCAAATAAAAAAAAAATGCTTGTAGTTATCGATCCCAAATTCACCTCATACATGTATTATGCTATTGTCCAGGTGGTGGGACTACGTGCTACCCCCTAATAATTACCCCGTGGCCGCAAATTCGACCTAAAGGTTTGCGAAATTCGCCTCCCATTGAAGTCAATGGAGCCCGCGGCGAACGGTCGTTTTCGCGAACGTTTGTGCCCGTTCGCGTTTCGCGTTCGCGAAACGTCCCGTCGGAAGTTCGTCCATCACTACTATCCAGCGACGGATCCCTGGGGTCCAGCGATGGATGATCATATCCAGCGACGGGGGATCTCTCAGTCCAGCGCTGTCCATACATCCGTCTTCTGTCTCCACTGCGGAGACACTGCGGGGATCCCAGCGCTGACGTTTCTTATATTAGGAGGGTGGGGCCACCCGTCACCTGACCCATGCCCCCTCTGACGCTGGTGAGGGAAGCCAGGGGTTCCCCAGTGATGTATGGGTGACCCCGCCCCCTCTGATGTAACGCAGGTTTCCGTTACATCAGAGGGGGCAGGGTCACCCATACGTCATTAGGGAATCCCTGGCAGATTTACCCTGCAGTGTCTCCGCAGTGGAGACAGAAGACGGATGTATGGACAGAGCTGGACTGAGAGATCCCCCGTCGCTGGATATGATCATCCATCGCTGGGCCCCGGAGATCCGTCGCTGGATAGCAAGAGTGGATTAGCACCGCTGGAATCTTTTTTTTATTTTTAATAAAAGAATTTTTCAAAAGTGTGTTTGTCTTATTTAACCATTTTTACACTTTCTTTGTGAAATGGTAGGGGTACTTTTGTACCTCCTTACCATTTCAAATAGGGGGAGCTGGGATCTGGGGGTCCCCTTGTTAAAGTGGGCTTCCAGATTCTGATAAGCCCCCCGCCAGCAGACCCCCACAACCACCGCTCAGGGTTGTGGTGATGAGGCCCTTGTCCCCATCAACATGGGGACAAGGTGCTTTGAGGGGTCACAGACTCCCAAAGCATCCTCCCAATGTTGAGGGCATGTGGCCTGGTACGGTTCAGGAGGGGGGGCGCTCTCTCGTCCCCCTCTTTTCCTGCGTCCTGCCAGGTTGCGTGCTCGGATAAAGGGTCTGGTATGGATTTTTAGGGGGACCCCACGTCAATTTTTTTTTATTTGATGCGGGGTTCCCCTTAATATCCATACCAGACCTGAAGGGTCTGGTATGGATATTTAGGGGGACCCCCACATCAATTTTTTTTTTTATTTGACACGGGGTTCCCCTTAATATCCATATCAGACCTGAAGGGCCTGGTAATTGAATTTAGGGGAACCCCCACGCTTTTTTTTTTTAATCAATGAATGAATGAATTGTCGGCTAATACAGAGAACACTCATTGAATGTTCTCTGTATTACGGGAGCCGACAATATAGCCGCAAGTGATTTTAAAAGACTTTTTTTCCTGCACAAATGACACTTTGTGCAGGGACAGTTCTAAGCACGGGAAACATGCGCCCCTTCACAGGCATACTATAGACACCCCCCAGGTACCACATTTAAAGGAATATTACACTTTTATTGTTTCACTTTAATCATTATTAAAATCACTACTCCTGAAAAAACTGACTTTTTTAAAACTTTTTTTTGCATTGATCCATGTCCCCTGGGGCAGGACCCAGGTCCCCAAACACTTTTTAGGACAGTAACCTGCATATTACCCTTTAAAATTATCACTTTAGATTTCTCCCATAGACTTGTATAGGGTGTTCCGGCTTTTCGAATTTGCCGCGAACAGCCCAAATTGTTCACTGTTCGCTGAACAGGCGAACAGGCAATGTTCGAGTCGAACATGAGTTCGACTCGAAATCAAAGCTCATCCCTACTAGTAACCAATAGCTTTGGTCTAGAAATTTGATCTGAGCATGCATGACACTTAGTCCGATCGGAATCCTCTACAAACGATAGGACAAAGTCCTATCGGACCATATTGTGGGAAAATTATATCCAGCTCTCAAACTTTGTTGGTCAGACATTCCGACGGAAAAAGTGAGATGAAGCCCACACATGGTCGGGTTATCCGACAACGCGGTCCGATCGGACATTTTCCGTCGGAATGTCCGACCGTGTGTACAAGGGCTTAGAGACTTCAATCGAGTAATCTGCAAAAAATTGTATTTTTACCCCGTCGATTTGGAGAGATGGGGATTGCCGGAACTTCTGCAAGATGAAAGATTTGTCAGCGTAATTTAGATATTTAGCAATGATGGGACGTGGCGATTTGCGTTCAGCATTTAAGTGAGTCCATGCGGTGGGTGTGTTCCACTGTGAACGAACCTGGTAGGCCCATGGCCTCTGGAATGTGTTTTGAGCAAAAGTCTGCCAGAGCTGCGTAATGTAGCGATTTGGGGACGCCAACAAAGGGCAAATCGCTCCGTCTGGATCTATTTTCGAGGTCTTCCAATTTTTGGATAATGTATTGGTTGGTTTTGTCCTGCGACTGTTCTGTAGCCTGCGCTTGGTAAAGTTCGTCTTCCACCTCCGACAGGCGATGTTCCCCATCATTCAACCTGGTGGTGTGCTCATTAAGTTGGGCTTTAATCTGTTTCATGCCCATATTGACCACCTTCTCCACCGAGGCTGCCATCAGGGGGGAGAGGAGAGCCGCCACAGCATGTGCGAGGCGGTGTGTGTGGCCTTCTTCCCCTGGGGGGTAATAGTGCTGGCGTCCCCTGGAGAAATAGGCAGAGAGGACAAAGAGGGTATCCCCTGAGATGGATTGGCCGAGGTGGTGGTGTGTTGTGAGGGGTGACCACTCACTTCCATGGCATCCGCCTGTGGTTCCACCACGGCGCATGTGTAGGCCGAAGCCAGGGCCTCGATTTGCGGCTTGTCCGGCGGAGCCGCTGTGGCCGCATATGAGCGGGTCCCGGTTTTTTCAACTAACCGGTCCATCTGCTCCACGGGGGCTAGGGGGGCACCCGGAGATGGTGGATGGAGGCATAGGGCCGCTCAGGCCAATTTTATAAGCTCTGGAGGGGGTCCTGCCGCGGGAGCCGAGGTATGGCGCAGCTACCTCATGTGGCGCCAGAACTGGGTGTGTTGCTTCTTATATACAAGCTGTTTTTTGTATGTCAATGAATCTTCCAATAAAAACTTTGTAAACATAAGAGAGAGAACAATAGAGAGAGAGAAGAAAAATACAACCACAACTATTTTTGGATTTTTTATTTCATATTTTTTTGTGTTTTTGTTTTTTTCACTTTTTTCACTTTTATAAAAACTCAAAAAAAAAACTGTAAACTGAACATTGCAGATTAGGGTCTCTCAAAATATTATGGCCATCACATCTTTCGAGACCCTGTGTACGTGTGCCTAGGCTGTGTGGTGCTGTACCCTATGCTAATACTCAACTAGTGTGCGGTAGTAAATAGTGCAATGTCTTGTGAGCCACTACTGTGTGCCTCTATAGGGTTAACAAACACTGTTCCTATTTTGAATCAGCTGCTAGCATTAAACATGTCTCATAAGTCATGTAAAATTTATTCAAATATACTATAGTATAATCATGTGCATTCGTTTTCGTCCGAATGCATTTTCGTCCGAATTTAAGCTATTTTCGTTTTCGTTTTGACAAACGATAACGAAAGCACAATATCCGAAAAACGAAAGATCCGACATAAATAAATGCTTTATTTTCGTTTTCATTGTTACAACAGTTCGATATAGAATAGGAGATTCGACGTGACTCTGACAATAACAATCTGTGTCTATAGAACCTGTGGCCGAATGTGCCTAACCTTACCTCTATTAGTTCAAGATTATATAGAGAAAATTTTCGACAGAGAAAAAAGATTTGACAGAGAGAAAAGATTCTGCAAGTTACTGTCCTAAAAAGTGTTTGGGGACCCGGGTCCTGCCCCAGGGGACATGTATCGATGCAAAAAAAAGTTTTAAAAACGGCCGTTTTTTCGGGAGCAGTGATTTTCATAATGATGAAAGTGAAACAATAAAAGTGTAATTTTCCTTTAAATTTCGTAGGGGGGGGGGGGGTGTGTCTATAGTATGCCTGTGAAGGGGCGCATGTTTCTGGTGCTTAGAACTGTCCCTGCACAAAGTGTCATTTATGCAGGAAAAAAAGTCCTTTGAAATCACTCGCAGCTATTATGAATTGTCGGCCCCATAATACAGAGAACACTCATTGAAAGTCATTGATAAAAAATTAAAATAAATAAATAAATAAAAAAGCATGGGGGTCCCCCAAATTCAATTACCAGGCCCTTCAGGTCTGGTATGGATATTAAGGGAAACCTCGCGTCAAATTAAAAAAAAGTTGACATGGGGGTCCCCCTAAAAATCCATACCAGACCCTTAAAAGTGTGTTTGTCTTATTTAACTATTTTTTACACTTTCTTTGTGAAATGGTAGGGGTACTTTTGTACCCCCTTACCATTTCAAACAGGGGGGGTCTGGGATCTGGGGGTCCCCTTGTTAAAGGGGGCTTCCAGATTCTGATAAGCCCCCCGCCCACAGACCCCTACAACCACCGGCCAGGGTTGTGGGGATGAGGCCCTTCTCCGCATCAACATGGGGACAAGGTGCTTTGAGGGGTCACAGACCCCTAAAGCATCCTCCCAATGTTGAGAGCATGTGGCCTGGTACAGTTCAGGAGGGAGGGGGGCGCTCTCTCACCCCCCCCCCTCTTTTCCTGCGGCCTGCCAGGTTGCGTGCTCGGATAAAGGGTCTGGTATGGATATTTAGGGGGAACCCCACATCAATTTTTTTTTAAATTTGACGCAGGGTTCCCCTTAATATCCATAGCAGACCTGAAGGGCCTGGTAATTGAATTTGGGGGACCCCCACACTTTTTTTTTTTTTTTTATTTTTTATCAATGACTTTCAATGAGTGTTATTATGGAGCCGACAATTCATAATAGCTGCGAGTGATTTTAAAGGACTTTTTTTCCTGCATAAATGACACTTTGTGTAGGAACAGTTCTAAGCACCAGAAACATGTGCCCCTTCACAGGCATACTATAGACACCCCCCCCCCCCCCCTATGAAATTTAAAGGAATATTACACTTTTATTGTTTCACTTTAATCATTATTAAAATCACTGCTCCCGAAAAAAACTGCAGTTTTTAAAACTTTTTTTTGCATTGATACATGTCCCCTGGGGCAGGACTCTTTAGGACAGTAACTTGCAAATTAGCCTTTAAAATTAGCACTTTAGATTTTGAACGTTGGAGTCCCATAGACTTTAATAGGCTTCTAAAGTTCACACGAAGTATGCTATATACTAGCTCCGTCGAATCTTCTTTATACATTCGACAGACACCATAAGCCTTCAAAGACAGATTCGACCGTAATTCATGTGGATTTTTGGACGAATGCAATTTTGAAACGAAAAGCGAAATAAATAAAAACAAATTTTGTGAGTAACTAAATTAATTAATTTTTCGGACGAAAACGAAATTCTGAAACAAAATATTTTACTCTGCACATGTCTACTATAGTATGCTGCGCTATCAAAATTAAATTTTCAAAAATGTGCTACATATCATCCACAATAACTGGACAATAGTGCTTCAATATCCATGCACTGCTATAAATAACATTTCCAAAAAATATATATTGTATATCATCCACAATAAAGTGACAATAATGCTACAATATACATGCAATGCTGCAAATAAAGTGCGTTCACGTGAAAATTATCATAACATCCTTATAATGAAAAAGTCCATATAGATATTAAAAACCAATCAAAAAATTCATACATATAGTAAACATGTCAAAAAAATATATATAAAAAAAAGTGCTAGAATGCACTGTGCAAATTTCACAATTTCAGTCCACAAGTTCTGCAAAATCCTTTATGCGATTCAGTGGATATTGTGCAATCAGATTCAATATTAAAGTGCTGTGTTCCCGCTCCGGTGTCCCCCCTAGGTATTAGCTGCTCACCTTAGTGCGTGTCACTGCGCTGTTTAGGCTAGGTGGACTTCACATATCCCTCAGGGTACCAGTGCGGTCCCTATTGTGCCTCGGTATATCAATAGAGAGAGGAGGACTTCATAGTGTTGTATATAAAGAACGTTTATTGCAAACACATTAAAAATCCCACACAGGGTACTCACATTACCATGGCCCATCAGAGCACCACTCTATAACAGCGTGAAACAGTGGGATATGCCGGCCGTTAATGGGGTGGTATGCTGATCTTGTTCGCCGAACAAGTCAGTCAGTGGACCAATATGACTGCAACTCACTTTTTTTAGTTATGCCCATGAGGAAGGATAGGCCCAGAAAGGTCTTAAATTCGGAAACCGTAATTGGTTTCCAATCTCTGGCAAGGGTCAAATGGGGATTAGCGACGATGAATTAACCAGCATACAAATTGCTTTGGTCCACAATAGATCTATAGAGATCTTCAGTGAAAATAAAGTGACATAAAATCAACTGTTCCCACCTGAATTCCCGGTTGGCCAGTGAATGGGGGGAAGTATGGGTGCTGTAGAAGTGGTAGGTTCACAATTAGGATTGGCGAATGTAGCAGGAAGGGCACTATGGGCTTAACAGGCCTGTTTTGTCTTCTTCTTGGTGGCAGCAGGACACTACATGTGCTTGCCACCTCGCCAGCTTGAATTGCACTTATGGAACTCGCTACGTCACCAAGTGTTACTGCAGTGCTGGATGTACGAATAAGATGTACTAGGCCGCTGGTGCTTGCCAGTTCACCAGAAGGATGAGCGGCGGTAGTATTGGCTCTCTGCTCCACACAAGGGACCTGTAGTTCTTGCACTTCAACTACAGCAGAACGGTGTCTGGTACACCTGACCTTGGTAGGGATCACAACTCCATTGTCAGAGCTATCTGTCAGGGTGCTGCTGCTGTCTACAGGTTTGTATTCTGATCCTGAATCTGACAGATGAGTGACTTCCTCTTCGCTATCTGTCATGCTCTGAAACGTGTAGGCCCCTTTACTAGTGTACCTTCACTAGTGAGACTCAGAAGAAAAAAGCACCTGACTGTCAGCGACTGCTTCAAATGTTGCTGCAAAAAAAACTGTTAGCATTTGCAGGGATCAGGCCTGACTCTGCGAACGCTGCAGTTATGTGTTTTGTGGTGTGTAAGTAACAGCGATCGATTGATACTGCACTTGGGTTAGACATGTGCATTTCGTTTCCTTCCGAATCGAAATTCGGACTAATTTTCATTATTCGGACATTCGGATGCATCCGTATTACCGAATTACAATGCTAACGAATTCAAACGAAATTCAAAATTAAATTAGAAAAAGGACATTTTGCGACCCGACTTTGGGGCCATGTATCTTGGGGCCACTTATAGCTAGGAACCCCAAATTTGGTATGCAAACACAGTAGAACTAGCACTACAACATATCCATAACATAATTTGGGGTTTCTAGCACCAAGTGACCCCAAGTTACGGGGCCCCAAAGTCGGGTCGCAAAATGTCACTCTCTGCTACAGAGAAGTGCTTGACATTTTGCGACCCAAATTTGGGGCCCCATAACTCAGGGTCACTTGGAGCTAGAAACCCCAAATTTGGATATGTTGTAATGCTAGTTCTACTGTGTTTGCATACCCTAGCTATAAGTGGCCCCAAGATACGCGGCCCCAAATTTGGGTCGCAAAATGTCATTCTCTTCTGCAGAAAAGTAATATAAATGAAATAAGATGTGTGTGTTTTTTTGCACTGGTACACTGCAATATGAGAAGTTGATGTGACAGATATATATAAGTAACTAACCATCTTCCAAAATTTCTAATTCAAATAGAAAAGATTAGAAAAAAATATAATTTAATAGAATAAAATGGAAAGAATATACAACCATCTTCTAAAATTCAAATTTCAAATAGAATAAATTTGAATTTCGAATAGTATGAATTCAAAATTTTTAATTAATTCATTTTAAATTTGGATAGAAAAGATTATAATAAAATAGAAAATAGACTAGAAAAATGATAGAACAGAACAGAATAGAATATATTATATTTTATTCTGTTCTGTTCTATTGTTTTTCTAGTCTATTCTTTTATATTCTATTAAAATATTTTCTATTAATTTTCTATTAAAATCAAAATCATTATATACTAAATTCGAATTTCGGAAGATGGTGGTTTTATAATATATATATATATATATATTTCTTTCCAACATTCAAATTTTGTATAGAATGAATTCGAATTTGAATAGAAAAGATTAGAATGGAAATAGAGAATAGACTAGAAAAACAATAGAACAGAATAGAATATAGATACTATCTATTTCATTTTTAATTTCTTTTGCAGATTACTATTTGTTTCCATAAGATCTCCTGCAGACTATTAGCATCTATTAAAATTTTTTGCAGATCTCCTGCAGACTATTAGTATCTATTTTTTAGCAGATCTCCTGTAGACTATTAACATCCATTTCACTTCTTTTTTTTTTTTTTGCAGATCTCCTGCAGACTGTTAGAATCAATTTCATTTTTTTGGAGATTACTATTTATTTCCATCAGATTTCCTGCAGTATAATAACATATATTTCATTGTTTGCAGATCTCCTGCAGACTATTAGCATCTATATCTAAATGAAATGGCCGTTCTAATGCAAAAAAATAAAAATGAAAATGAAATAGATGCTAATAGTCTGCAGGAGATCTGATGGAAATAAATAGTAATCTGCAAAAAGAAAAAGAAAAATGAAATTGATTCTAACAGTCTGCAGGAGATCTGCAAAAAAATAAGTGAAATGACTGTTAATAGTCTACATTAGATCTGCTAAAAAAGAAATAGATGCTAATAGTCTGCAGGAGATCTGCAAAAAAATGAAACAGATGCTAATAGTCTGCAGGAGATCTGGTGAAAAAACGAAATAGATACTAATAGTCTGCAGGAGATCTGCAAAAAATGAAATAGATGCTATTAGTCTGCAGGAGATCTTATTAAAACAAATGGCAATCTGCAAAAAAATTAAAAATGAAATAGATAGTATCTATATTCTATTCTGTTCTATTGTTCTAGTCTATTCTCTATTTCTATTCTAATCTTTTCTATTCAAATTCAAATTCATTCTATACGAAATTCAAATGTCGGAAATATATATATATACTGTATATATATATATAACCTTCTTCCGAAATTCAAATTTAGTATATAATGATTTTGATTTTAATAGAAAAGATTTTAATAGAATATAAAAGGATAGACTAGAAAAACAATAGAACAGAACAAAATATAATATATTCTATTCTGTTCTGTTCTATCGTTTTCTAGTCTATTTTCTATTTTATTATAATCTTTCCTATCCAAATTTTAAATTAATTCATTTAAAAATTAGAATTCATACTATTTGAAATTCAAATTTATTCTATTCAAATTAGAATTTCAGAAGATGGTTGTATATTCTTTCTATTTTATTCTATTAATTTTTTTTTTTTCTATTCTGTTCTAATCTTTTCCATTTGAATTAGAAATTTTGGAAGATGGTTAGTTACTTATACTTACTTATATATATCTGTCACATCAACTTTTCATACTTGCAGTGTACCAGTGCAAAAAAAAACCCACACATCTAATTTCATTTATATTTAAATGAAGTTGTCAGCATGCCTGATTGAAGAAGTCACAGATGTCGATCGCAAGGCAAGTGCATATGCTGTATGTCATTGTCCACTTGCCAAAAGTTGTGTATTGTATTTGTCCACTTGCCACGTCACCTGCCACAATTTGTGTATTGTCCACTTGCCACGACACCTGCCACGAGTGCCACGTGACCTGACACAAGTGCCATGTGACCTGCCACGTGGCCGGCCACGAGTGCCACGAGACCTTCCACGAGTGCCACATGACCGGCCACGAGTGCCATGTGACCAACCACGAGTGCTATGTGACCAAGTTGTGGATTGTCCACTTGCCACGTCACCTGCCACCAAGCAACCCCAGATATGGGCAATATGAAAGTACTTTTCTTCAGCAGAGAATGACATTTGCGACCCAAATTTGGGGCCACATATCTCGGGGTCACTTATAGCTAAAAACACCAAATTTTGTATACAAACACAATAGAACTAGCACTACAACATATACAAATTTGGGGGGTTCTAGCACCAAGTGACCCGAGATACGTGGCCCCAAATTCGGGTCACAAAATGTCAAGCACTTTTGTGCAGCAGAGAATTACATTTTGCGACCTGAATTTGCGGCCACATATCTCGGGGTCACTTATAGCAAGAAACACCAAATTTGGTATGCAAACACAATAGAACTAGCACTAGTACATATCCAAATTTGGGGTTCCTAGCACCAAGTGACCCCGAGATACTTGGCCCTAAAGTCGGGTCACAAAATATTTTTGAATCCGGTTGAAATAGTTTTGAATGCAGTTGAAATCATTTCGAATCATGTTGAAATCATTTCGAATTCAGTAGAAATATTTTTGAATTTGGTTGAAATATTTTCGAATGTGATCGATTTTTCGAATTCGGCAGAAAACTAAATGAAATCCGAAAACGAATTTAATGAATTTAACGAATATAACTAAACGAAATTAACTAATTAACGAATTAAAACGAAACAAAACTAAACAAATTTTTTCCTTTTGCACATGTTAACTTGGGTGGGCTAGGCTGGGCGAAGGGGCTAAACACAGGTGCTAGCAGGTATCTGGCTGATCCCACTAATGCTGCATTTTTGGGAACCCTAAACTGCTATCTGATGCTAGAATCTAACTTTGATCACCCGCCGGCTGATCAGGGGGTTAAACCTTTATTGGGTAATATACGGTGAGTGCCCTGACACTATAAAAAATAAACTAGTTAAACTTCATTACCTGTGACACTTATACAGTGATCACTGGTGACAGGGGGTGATCAAGGGGTTAAATCTTTATTGGGGGGTTAGGGGGGGTCCCTAGACCTATCTGGGCCTAAGACTAATTACCCTAACACTGATTCTTGTCGCTAATGACAACAGTACAGCAATCAAAAAAAAAATCTGAATGCTGCACTGGGTGACACAGTGACAGGGGGTGAAGGGGTTAACTGGGGGTGAAATGTGTGCCTACATGACCTGGTGTCAGTGTAGTGTTGGTGCACTTACTATTAGATGTTATCTCTCCTCAGTCTGGAACGGAAAAGACCGACACGAGGAGAGATTACATCACTTCCCCTGTACGTGTTATGCTGCGTACACACGATTGCACATTCCGACAACAAAATCCATGTTTTTTTTTTTTGGACTGATGTTAGCTCAAACTTGTCTTGCATACACACGGTCACACAAATCTTGTCGAAAATTCTGAACGTCAAGAACACGGTGACTGGCAGTACAGTATATAATAAACTCATACAATACACTTGCAATGTATTCAAATAGAAAAGAACCATACTTTGACTCAAACAGCATATTCTGTAGCCTTCCCCATAATAGTACAACAAACAACAGGCAACAGAGTGGTAGATGTAGCAACATATTGTGGCTAAGTTGCCTTGGTGCAACTGTGATGGGTAGGCTAAGCCTTGACTCCATTTGCAAATTAAAGCAATATGCTATGACTTAACTGGATAACAAAATATGTATAGTCCTTAACCACTACAATACAGGGCACTTTCGCCCCCTTCCTTCCCAGCCCAATTTTCAGCTTTCATCGCTCTAGCGCTTTCAGTGACAATTGCGCGGTCATGCTACACTGTACCCAAATGAAATTTTTATCATTTTGTTCGCACAAATAGAGCTTTATTTTGGTGGTATTTATTCACGACTCCGTTTTTTATTTTTTGCGATATAAGCGCAAAAAAGCGGAAATTTGGAAAAAAAACAATATTTTCTTTTTTCTATTTTAAAAGAAATCCAATAAAATCAAATTTTGTCATAAATTTAAGCCAAAATGTATTCTGCTACATGTTTTTGGTAAAAAAAATTCTGTTACGTGTATAATAATTGGTTTGTGTGATCACGGACGTATGTACGCAAATGATCATGTACATATGTGTGCAGGTGATCACGTACATATGTGTGCACATAATCATTGGGACAAGTGATTTTAGTGGGACATATGTGGGGGACATGTTCTTATTATTAGGGACATGTGTTTTTATTTTTTGGGGACATGTATGTTTTGGGGACATGTGTGTTATGGGGACATATGTGGGGACTGTGTTTACACTGTGTGGTGTGTTGTGTGTTTACACTAGACTGAAGATCAGTGAGTAAAAAGCTGTAAAAAGCTGTAAAAAACAGCTCATACTCACTGATCATCAGCCGGCTGCAGCAATCTGCTCTCCTCTCCTCAGCGATGACTTCTGTGTGAGGAGAGGAGGAGCCGATTGCCTAGCAACCGGCTGTTTGTTTACATCACATGATGGCCGTGATTGGACACGGCCGTCATGTGATCAGGAGGGCCAATCACAGAGCCCTCCTGCCGATCTGAGATGCGCCGTGTCCCGGTGACACGGGCGCATCGGGATCGCGCCGCTGCGCGGGCACGCGCGCGCGCGATCCCGCTCCTCCTGATGGACGTTCCTGAACGTCCTATCAGGAGTAGACGGCTCCCACCCGGCCGTATATGTGCATTGGCCGGGTGGGAAGTGGTTAATGTTGATGTGTGCTTGCTGGCTATGTTGGGAAGTGTAATTGGCACGCTTGACAAGAGTCAATAACCCCGCTCACAGAGTAGTAGTTGTAAAAGTAGTCAATTATGCACCGTGATTTATGGTGATAGGATGTTGACAGGGCGGTTGTGTAGCCAGAATAGAGGACCATGGAGGAGTCAGGCAGATTGAAAGGGCCATTGGAATTTTTAACTGGTTGGAGGGGATGAGTGGTAGTGGAGAGAGTATGCTAACCTCACTGTGACAGCTTGATGAAGGACAGGATTTGGCTAGTACAATGACTGTGGGGTGCTGTGTCACCGGTGGCCACTTGATTGAGTTGGTAAATAGGCTGGTTCAATGTAAAGTGTACAGTGGCTCAAAGAGTGGATGGTGGGTCTCACTGGATGCATTGCCTACCCCTATGGCTTTCATTGTGCAGTAGGGCTTGCGTAAAATAGGATGTGTGTTGTGTAGCCCAAATGGGCAGGTAATGGATCACCCTGGTATGCGGTACAGGTCTCCCATGGGTCCCTATGACTATCACTGTACAGCAACTACGGAAACCTAGGATGTGTCTACATAACTCAGAGTGTGGGTGGTGGATTACCCCGGATCTTCTGTTGCAATCATTAAGCCATTGAGCTGTTACCGTGTGTCGGTGCACTGCATCTATCAAGCAGCCTAATGGGTCAGCAACAGGTTAGCTGACAACCAGCCAGAGATGTGGCAGTGCTTTCCCTCTAGTAAATATCAGACAGGAGTGGGCAGACACCCAAACGACAAACAGGGTACAGCCTGTAGGTGGGGTGCAGCCTGGTGAAGTGGCAATAATTTACACAGTCAGGTGCAATAATAAACTTTTATTGAAGCAATACAGCAACAGTTCACAACAATCCTGTTGGGAAGACAGCCCAACCAGGTGCATGTATGGTTACAGCAACATGAACAGAGCATGTCCCAGCCAGAATGTAAGTGTCTGTAGAGAGGGGTAGAATGCAGCCTGGCCGCTTTGTGCTCAATCAGAAAGATGTCTATATGAGATTCAACCCTAAGCTTTCCCTCCTCATAAGGAACTTTTCTCTACTGCTAGTGCTGTCCCTTTTGGATGGGGTACCTTTCCCTGCACTACCCACATGCAAAAAGCATGCCAAACCTAGAAATCAGGGCCTTAAAATGGCTCTGCCTGACCCAAGATGGCTGCCAGAGCCACATGGGGCAGCAGCATACAAACGGCTCTCTTCCCCCAATGATCCAGGAAACCATAGAGGAATTAGGTTCCTACCCACATGCAAAAAGCGTGCCAAACCTAGAAATCAGGGTCTTAAAATGGCTCTGCCTGACCCAAGATGGCTGCCAGAGCCACATGGGGCAGCAGCATACAAACGGATCTCTTTCCCACAATGACCCAGGAAACCATAGAGGAATCAGGCTCCACTTGCTCTCCAGCTGCAGAGATGCTGCAGATGCACGCTGTCTGCCATGGAGAAAATAAACTGCACCTGCCTACAAGCCCATGTCTGAAGACTGAATGCAGTGAGAAGCATGACTGGACCTCTCTCTCTCTCTCTTACCACACTCTTGAGCTGGTCTGCTTGTGGCTGTGCCTGGCACCTCCCAGAGAGGGCCCAGTGGTTTCCCGGGCTATTGTTTTCCTAGCCCTCTCTCAAAAACTACCACCCCTAGATGCTTTGTCTGGGCCTGTATCTCCCGCCTTGGTCAGTGCAGACTATTGAAAAATCTAGTCAGAAACCACAGTTCCCAGCATTCTTTGTGCTTCATAGCAGTATAGGGAGCTCAGTGTAATTATCACCCCTATCTTGTGACAGAAAAGGAAACTACATTTAACATTCACACTATAGTCAATAAATGTCCTGCAAACTTTAATAACAGGAGACCTGGTTACAAGACCTTAACCTTAATCTTATTTAAAAAAATCCCCCCGGTGGGGCGTGACCGGAAGTCGATGGGAGCGGACGTGCTGTGCCAGAGCTCCGACACAGCCGCTGCCTAATCTGCCGCCATCGGGACGATCCGAGCGGGGAGAGAGCCCTTGACTCCCCCCGCTGAGTGCCGGTACCCTCCCGCACCATCCCGGGGGGTTTCTTGTTTATTTCGCCGGCCGCTTGAGCCCCGTTCAGGCTCCTGGCCTACTTCTCTCCGCCGGACCACCGCCGCCATCTTGGGGCGTACCTCGCCTCCGGACCTCCACGATACCCCCGGTGTCCTACAGCGCGGCTGACGCCTCTCCACAGCCATCTGGGGACCGGCCGACCAGCGGAGGTAGCCTAAACCACCCCCCGGACGATCCGGCCGCACTGCGGCCTACTGCGGAGCCCCTCTCACACAAGGCCGGCCGCCATCTTTAGGCCTCAGGCCTGTACAGCCCATTCGCCCGGCGGAGGTGCCGGTGGCCGCTATTGTGGTGGGCTGCATCCACCATCGCCCCCCCCATCTGTGGAGCAACCTATCAGAGGACCCTGGGGGATTCCGGACTGCTCCCCTCCACTGCGCCTGGCCCCTGCCTGGACTCATCGGAACGCAGCGCAGTGCTCCTGCCTCCTCAACAGGTACTCTCCTGCATTCATCCCCCCCCTCCATCCCTCCCTGTCCCCCTGCCTCCCCCCATTTTCACCTGGGCTGATTGTTTTGCCCCCACCCCCCGAGTCCTTCTGTGCCTCTTCTGCCCCCCCTCTCTCTCCTGGGCCAACCTGACCAGGCCTATTGACTGTCAGAACATGTGAATATCCCTCTACTATGACAACCATGTGATTTTCGGGCCATGTCCTCACCCCCGCCTTCCTAAGACTCCTTTTCAACATTTTGCAGCTTTACTACATCCGGGAGTCGCATCCTCACCCACTCAGCCCAGCCGTGCACCCCATGGGGAAAATAGGAGACCAAAGAAAGTCCTACGCTTCTGCACTTCTCCCCCCCAAGCTTCATCCACCATGGACCGTTATCTACACAAACCCACCCCCTCCTCCCAACTAGAGGGAGACCCTGCATCAGACCCTCACATTCGCCAGGAACCTGATTTGAACGTCCTGGACGCTCTTTCACCCAACCTAGACCAGGGTTCACCCACTTTGCTGACAGCAGATGTTTTAGACGCTAAGCTCCAATCCCTGCTCAAAGCTATCACTCACTCCATAACTCAGGAAGTTGGGAAGCTTGCCAAGGAGCTGAGCGGTGAGATTGACCAATTGGGCGGCCGAACGGACACCTTAGAGACTAAATTTGATGAACTGGTCCAATATGTTCAAGTGTTAGAGGAAGATAACGCCGCTGTTAAACACTCTGTTTCTCAACTCCAAACACAACAAGAAGACCTCGAAAATCGTGAACGTAGACAGAACCTGCGGATCAGAGGCATCCCTGAAGTGGTGGAGGACAGGGATCTCCGCCCCTACCTTTTGAGCTTGTTTAATGATGTTGGCCCCCCAAGTGCCGGATATTGATTGGCGTTTAGACAGGGCTCATAGATCACTGGCGCCTAAACCCCTTGCAGGTGCAAACCCAAGGGACGTGGTGGTTCAGTTCCACTACTTTGACAGTAAGGAAGCACTTACACTTGCCACTCGTAATCAATCCAGGCTGGACTTTAAAAGAGCCAAAATTCAAATATTTAATGATCTCTCGCCCATTACCTTGGCGAGACGAAGGAACCTCCATCCACTGACGCTGCATCTCCAGGCCCACAAGGTTCCATACAGATGGGATTTTCCCTTCCGCCTCTCGGTGACCCGAGAAGGCACCCAATTCTCTCTTCGTGATCTACATGAAAGCGACGCCTTCCTGCGTAGCCTTGGCCTCCCTCCTCTCCCAGATGAAGAACCTGCTTCGCTTCCCTCTACACCTCAGCCGTCCGCACTCCCTGCCTGGATTTGGACTCCAGTTCAACCAAAGCCTTCGAGATCCAACCTCACCCCTCAAAGGAGACCGTCCTTCAGACCCCCGACTTGAGGAACACTGCATTGGAACGCAATTGAGCTCATTTACCCCCTCTGATGGGGCCTTGTTGGAATTTCCATGGTGCAGTTTTTTGACGTTCTACCATGGTGGATCCCCCATACCTATCCCCCGATGCCCACGGGGTGCACTGTTCACTTTTCACTGTTCATTGCTTTTTTCTTTACTGTTTACAGCTCTGGTATATTGTTTTTTGACTGTTATACTATCTCTATAACTATCTGTTATACTATATACTATTTTTTTGCATTTTCTTACACAGTTGCTGAGCTCGTTTTTTTGAAGGCTGGCTAAATCAGTTTTTCTGGCTATGGAAGGCGGGGGGCGGCCTCTGGGCTCCCTCCCCCATACTAGGTGGTCCTCGTGACCCCCGCTCTGGTCCCGGGCTCAGACCTGGGCTTCCTGGAAGTTGTTTTTCTCCAGGTTTCTCTTCGGATGTCATTTCTATTTTTGGTTTTTCTTTTTTTTTGTTCTTTTTTGTTGTTGCTGTCTATGCACTCTCCCTGTAGGCTGCTTTTTTTTGTTTTTTTTTACTTTTTTGGTTTTTGTCTACAGCTTTTTACCGGTGCTTCACTTATCCTTGTGACGCCGCTCACTGTTACATTCAGTTTTCTTGGGAAGTCCTTTTTGGTCAGGCCTCGGTCTCCTTTGTTTTCCTTGGTGACCGACAGCCGCAATTTTCTAGATGAATGTCATTGTCAATATTACTGTCATGCCAATGCTTCTCGAAGTGTCAGGCTCTCTCTCTTTCTCTTCCTTTGTTTACTTTTCTCCTCTTGCTTCTTACTCCCTACTGCTTGGGACTCAATATCCACTGATTGTTTTATGCTTTTTTCTATGCTTTTTCACCAGTCTCTTTTGCTATGTCTTTGAAATTTTTTACCTGTAATGTGAAAGGTTTAAACTCTGTTCGGAAGAGGTGGTTGGCTCTGAAAGAGTTTAAAGCTTCCAGGGCTGACGTGATACTGATCCAGGAGACACACTTCCATCCTGGGGGCTCCCTTAAATTTGCCAGCAAAGCATTTCCGACCTCTTTTCTGGCTTCGGATCCGTCTGGCAAGGCGGGCGTGGCGATCCTGATTGGCCGCTCCTGCCCGTTGCGAATTCAATCTTCCTATCTGGACCCCCAGGGCAGATTTATTATTCTGGATTGCACATTTCAGTCTCAACCTATCACGTTCCTGAATATATATGCTCCCAACTCTGGTCAGGTTCGCTTTCTCAATGCTGTTTTTGACAGGTTAGATAAATACGCACACCCTTTTACAGTGATTGGTGGAGATTTTAATATGGTCATGTCCCCTGGTAAAGACAAACAAGTTTTGTTCCCCTCTAAGACCCCCTCCAATTTTGACTCCCTCTCCAAATCGTTCCGCAGACTTATCAGAGCCCAAAATCTATTAGACATATGGAGGATTAAACACCCTACTCAGAAACACTATACTTTCTACTCCCACCCTCATAAACTCTTCTCTAAATTGGACCATTTTTTTATCTCCACACCCCTCTTGACGGCTGCAGTATCCTCGGAAATTAATCCCGTCCCCTGGTCGGATCATTCCTCTGTCCATTTAGAACTCTCCCTATCCTCGGCCTTCCCCCGCACCTGTCATTGGCGGCTCAATGAGACTCTCTTACGTAACCCTGAGACTAAGGCTCAACTGACCGCCTGCCTTACTGAGTATTTTGAGCTAAACACTGGCACCGTCTCCGAGCCCTCGACTCTGTGGGAAGCACATAAACCTGTATTCAGGGGGCATTGTATTGCAATAAGCTCCCGACTCAAAAAAGAAGCCACACACCAACGAGCCTCGGCTCTTCTCAGGCTTCGCAAGGCCGAAGACCGTTTGTGCTCTTCTCCCACGGTGCCAGGGCTTAGGACTGTTGTCTACTTACGCAACCACCTTAGATCACTTGATATTCAGAAAATAGATAAATCCCTCCTATGGTCTAAACAGACATTTTACGCACACAAGATACTAGTAAACAAACTTAAACCTAGACCTTTCCAAGCCTATCCTGATTCCCTTAAACAACCTGATGGTTCCCCCTCTTACTGCCCTCTCACAATGTCCAAAATATTTGGCCACTTCTACCATAAGCTGTATAACTGTTTACTCACTGACGATCAATACACTTTTACCCAGGAGAAATTTAACTCCTTTGTGGAATCATTGCCCCTCCCCAAGCTCTCTCCTGACCATCTCCCGTCCCTGAACTCAGCTATCTCCCCTGAGGAATTACCTGAGGTAGTGGAGAGTCTTCCCACCCAAAAAGCCCCTGGCCCTGATGGCCTGCCTTATTCCTACTACAAAACTTTTTTTTTTGAGTCCACACCTACTTTCCCTATTCTCTTCCTTACTGAAAGGCACCATTCCTGACCCCCAGTTTCTCCATGCCCACGTATCTGTGATCCCGAAGCCGGGTAAAGACCCCTCCCTCCCGGATAATTACAGGCCTATTGCGCTGCTAAATTCCGATTACAAAATTTTCACCAAAATCTTGGCAAATAGGCTATCCCGTTTAATACCGCAGCTCATCCACAAGGACCAAGTAGGTTTTGTAATGGCTAGACATGCAGGGGACAATACTAGACGTACTGTAGATTTGATTGATTTAATAAATAAAACGAAACGTCCAGCTCTAATACTAAGCCTTGACGCTCAAAAGGCGTTCGATAGACTCAGCTGGCCATTTATGTTTGCCACGCTCTCTGACTTTGGCATTGCAGGTCCCTTTATCGCTGCCCTGAGGGCACTATATTCCAGACCCTCTTCGCAAGTCCAACTATCCTCCTACTTATCACCATCCTTCTCCCTTAGTAATGGCACTAGGCAAGGCTGTCCGCTGTCCCCCTTGCTCTTTATTCTCTGTTTGGAACCTCTGGCAGCTACTATTCGTAGTCATCCTGATATTCGAGGGGTGCAACTACGCCACACAGAGTATAAATTGTCTCTATATGCTGACGATATTCTGCTGACCTTGACCAGACCCCACACCTCCCTTCCCTCTCTCCATGCTCTCCAGCACCAATTTGGCTCAATCTCTGGATATAAAATCAACACCAACAAGACAGAAGCTTTACCTATCCTTATTCCCCCCACAGACCTTGTCCCTTTGCAGCGCAACTACACTTATCACTGTTGTACAGATTCCCTCAAATACCTAGGGGTCAACCTTACCTCTTCCTACTCTAGCTTGTATCAAGCTAATTTCCCACCACTCTTTCGGGACATTGACCGACTCTTGCGACAATGGGACTCGTATCCCATTTCTCTCTTGGGTCGCATCAATGTCTTGAAGATGTCTATTATGCCACGACTTTGCCCGGACAAGCAAGACGACAGTCGCACTTTGGATGAGCTCCGCCGCTTCGGATGCAATCCGCAGCCATCCAGTGACATCGACTGCTCCTTTCACCTCCAGACCCTCCACACCAACATCTGGGCTCCCTCGGAGCTGATCTGTGCCATTTTGGTTGCCAGGCCACATCGCAACCTGTTCCGAGGACATCTCCATCCCCGGATCTCCGGCCGCCATCTTGCGGCCTACAAGGCCTCCGGATCCACCGGCATTTCCCACTACGCGCTGCCGGATCATCGGAGGCCTCCTCTACCAGCAATAGCAGTGGTGCCCGTGGCTGAACAACGGACCACAGAATTCCGGCCCCACGGCGGTCTGCCGGTACAGCATTCCGGCCTGCGGCCGGTTCCACCACCCGGCATTAGGCAGTCATTTTGTGACCCTCAAGGCCTACAGATCATCCGGGACTTGTTGCAGGGGCCATCCGAACTGACGATCATCCACCCCGGCTGGCTCTTTGTCTCTCGGCCGCTCGTCCATCCTGTGGTCCGTATTGCGGCCTTCTCAGGCCTCCGGGACCCGTCCACCATCTTGAGGCCTACTCCAACTTCTCCAGGCCACATCATACATGTTTGGCGGCAGCCACCTCACATTCTCCAGCACCAGAGGACCGGAATTACAGAATCATTGAGCCCCAGGGGAGGCCAGAGGAGCTCTACCCGAATCAAGCACTAAGGTGAGAGGCGGGCATCTTGGTACACCCCTGACCCACCTACAGCCTCACTGTCCCCCCATACTGTGACTCCCACCCAGCTACATTATAGTTATACTATTTTACCAGTTGGGGGCTCATTAACTTCACTCAAATAACAGAGCCATCCAGTGCCATCGGACAGCCCTGTGAGTTCACAGACCCTCCGCACTGTAGTCAGGGCTTCCCCTGACCGGATCAGTGCCAAATTGCCTGCTGCCCCGCACTTTAACTCGGCCCGTGGCCGGCGCCTTCTCCGGACCTCCGGCCGCCATCTTGCGGCCTACGAGGCCTCCGTGTCCACCGGGCTTGATTTCTCCGCTCGGCTGGACCTTCGGAGATCTCCATCATCAGCGGCGGCTCCCTGGCGGCAGACGGTCTTCGTGGCCCTGTACGGCACATTCACCTTACGCCCCGGCTTGCGGCCGGATCCATCCCCCAGCATACGGCCTCTGTCCTGCGGCCATCGGGCCTACTGCTGACTCCAAGCCTGTTGTGATCTCCATCCGGACCTACAGCTACCCCTTCTTAACAGCGCCCGCACTGCAGCAGGCGATCACAGGGTTCTGCGCCCCAAGGCTGCTGGCACGCTTATACATCAGGCCTCCAGGCACCGTCCACCATTTTGCGGCCTACCAGGCCACCTCTAAGCCTATTTGCCGTGCTCCACGGGGTTGGCGGCGGCCCCCCTTTACTCTCCCGCACCAGAGGACCAGTATCTCATCTCCCTTGAACCCCAAGGTCGGCTGGAGGATCAACAGCAGAGCATCACATCTGAACATCAAGGTGAGAGGCGGCCATCTTGGTACACCCTGATCCACCTGTAGCCCCTCTGTCCCATCACAATCAGATCCTCTCCCTGCTATATCACAGCAACACATCTCCTTGGGGGGCTCTCCCAGGCCAAGGCGCAGACAAGTCTACACCCCCTCCCTATCTTATCCCCACTTCCAGCTGCAGCCACCACCTCTCTACCCCATAACAGCCCGGAATTGCTCTCTGTGGGTCCCCAAGTGCAACCCCCAAGTTTATCTTCTTGGAGAGAACCCCCTCTTATGCTGCGGCCAGTGACCGCTATTACTCTACACCTCCCGGACTGTTTTACCACAAACCCTGGCTACCGGTTCTTTACCGTATACTCTTCAGGCAAAATGTAGCCGCACAATGATCTTGATACAGGCTATAACCCTGAGACCGTGAAATAAAATGAACTAAAGATATACTCACATACAATTGGGGACGCTTGCGAGCCGCGATGCAGTTCAGCATACATATCCAATAACCCCATTGATTCAGCGAGGATTCAATACGAAAGATAGTGTTCTATTGCCTTTAATAGTCACTTTTCATATAAAAATCCATACATTTCATACTAGTGCATGCCGTCGGGCAGGAAGGCGAACAATCGCCGTGCGCAACAGCACTTATTAACCACATACCCACTACGCAATAAGAAGCAAAAGAATATGGCTCAAAAAGGCACCAGCTCATCACCGGAGCAGCCCTGCACGGCTGCCACTGGCCCTCAAGTAAGGTCTCCTTCAAAACAAAATATCAGTGATCTCCCCTCCCAGATCACAAAGGCTGACCTGGATTCCAGTCTAACCAAGATCTACGGAAAAATTGTAGACAAAATACAGTGCGAACTCCAAAAAACAACAAACACACTTACCCAAGAAATTGCTACTCTAGGAAATCGCACAGATGTTCTAGAAACCAAACACGACGAACTTACACTTGCGCACAACGATCTTAGAAAGGACTTTGAGCTCTTGGCAGAAAACCACTCTTACTTACAATCACAAGTGGAGGATTTGGACAATCGCAACCGCAGAAATAACCTGCGGATTCGCGGCATCCCAGAGTCTGTCACGGAATTGTTACCTGCGGTGTCCAAGTTGTTCCACAACCTCCTCCCAGATTTACCTCCGTCCTCATTTATGTGCGATAGGATTCATAGGGCCCTGCGTCCCAAGCCTCCCCCAGATAAACCCTCATGGGACATTATACTATGCATGAAAGACTTCCTCATAAAAGAAAGTATACTTAGAGCATCTAGGAACATGCAAAATATTGAATTGGATGGCTCAAGAATCCAAATATTCCCAGATATCTCACAAGCCACCCTGGAGAGGAGACGCAAAATGAAAGAGATAACATCGGTATTACAATCAGCTCATATCAGATACCGGTGGGGTTTCCCATTTAAATTAACAGTCCCTCACAATGGTACTACTTACACAGTCTTCAACATCTCAGAAGGTAAAGATCTTCTAGTAAAATTGGGACTCCTGGACCCGGGCACAGTTGCAAGACCACCTTCTACTCCTCATACCTCACCTATCTGGGCCACCCCGGCCACACACCGAGGACAAGGAAGATGGCGCCCCTCACTCAGAAATTTAGACCCCTGAAGCTATATTAGTGCTCTGCCGACTGCTTTGTCTCCATTCTTTTACAGGAGCAGAGGAAACCCCCCCCCCCTTTTTTTTTTTCTTTCTTTCTTTCTTACGCTTGATCCTAAGACCAATTTTTATAGTTTTTTATTCAGCAAGTACTAAAGTTTGACTTATTGCGATTGGTACTTAGCAGCTATATTCCTTCAGAAAGTATCAGTTCGGTATTTACATAATCTTTTCTATGGGATTTCATGTGTATGTATACACTTATCACACCCCCCCCCCTTTTTTTTTATTCTTTCTCTCCCCCTTTCCTTACTGGACCCTAAAACATAACCTTTATTGTTCAAATGATTCTAAATCTTAATATGTGTATTATTATGATCAATATTTAGCAGTTACACACCGTTAAGATATTTCGAGTTGGTTTTATATAACCCCCTATACATGTTTCTGTGTGACACTGTGCACCTGTGGTACGGAGAAAAAGAAGGGGAATTTCCTAAAGATAACATTTTTTTTTTTTGTCTATTTAAAAAAAAAAATCTTTTTTCTTTTTTTTTCTTCCCCTTTTCCTCCTCTCTCTAAGGGGCAATAGCACACTCTTGGTTTATTCTTTTTAAAGTTTATAAAATCCTTGTTGAGGCTGTTCTGCTCCGCCTCTGCTAGTTTGTTCCCCTACTCACAAAGGACTCCATAAGCATGATTCACCTGGTGGATACGCTTCTACTAATGAACCTGCTTTCCATTGTTTTTTTGGAGGATGCTCCATTTGTGAGTTATGGACATTATGGTCCACAACAATGTTCTTTTTGGTCAGTTAGTGCTTCTCACACTGACCCCCATGTTATTAATGACTATAATTCATTTATTTACAGTACTATACTTTATGTTTTGATACATTTGAATAGGTCAAACAAATATTCTCTACGTTATTTAATGCAATATGATGGTGAGGTTTTATGCTGGGTAGCACTCACACTGTTCAGGTTCTTAGAATTAGTTTGGTTCTACACTTTAAGAACCCCAATCTACATTGTTTACGGGTATAGGTACAATATATCACTTATTAAAAGATTAACTAGAATATACATACACAAGGTTTTGATGAATTACTTCATATGCACACTTGATATCATAGTTGGCCAAATAGTTACCACAGAATTCCTCTCTTCGTTAGGTAGTATCTCCATCTTGCTTTACACCTTGTTGATGGAATCAACCTCATCACCAATATCAAATCAACTCAGATCAATCCCTGGGCCCTATGACCCTCTGCCACTATCTAATAACCTCTGTAGCCTATTAACGCCTCCCCAATGGGTCTCAGGGTGATTTCTCACAATGCCCAGGGCATTAACTCACCTCATAAGAGAAAGAAAGCCTTTCGCCACTACAAAAGATTGGGGGCGGACATAATTTTAATGCAAGAAACCCATTTTGCAACAGAAAAACACCCCAAATTTTTTGACAAAAGTTTTAGTCAATTTTACTGTACTACTTACAACACGAAATCTAGAGGAGCCGCCATATTCATTAGAAACTCTGTAGTTTTTGAAATTCAGAGTCTCTATAAAGACCCAGATAGTCGTTATTTAATTCTGAAAGGCTCAATTAATGGTCGCTCCATCACCATTGCCTCGATTTATGCTCCCAATAATGCCCATTCAAACTTTTTCAATACATTTTTTGACACTCTGGATAAATATCACTCCACGCACTTAATTGTGGGAGGTGATTTCAATCTAGCGGCCCATTCGGCCCTTGACAGAAGTAGAGTTGTCCCATCTTCTAAAGCCTTCCCCAAGTCTCTAAATAAATTATTATATAACCACCAATTAATAGACTCTTGGAGAGCACACAATGTTGGCATCAAATCCTACACATTCTATTCCCACCCACACAACAGCTTCGCCCGTCTAGACTATATCTTCTGCTCCCCAATCCTACTTGCCAACTCCTCCAAGGCTGACATCCACACATGCACCTGGTCGGACCACCACATAGTTTCTTTTGACACCTCTTGCATAGGTCTAGCCAAAACTACACATTCATGGTTAATTAACGACTCTATACTTACTGACCCTTCATGCATCCAGCAAATTCGATCTCACCTTGAGCAATATTTTGCAAATAATGTAACACCGGACATGTCTCCTTCAAATGTTTGGATGGCACATAAGGCTGTGATGAGAGGCCATTTGATTAATATCGCCTCATTCAAAAACAAGTCCAAGCTCGCAGACATCAGGTCCCTCACAAAGGATCTAGACCATCTATATCATAGAAATAACCAGAACCCATCTAGCGACCTTCTTAAACAAATCCAGGAGAAACGCACAACTTTAGACTCATTATTAACTTCTGATACCGAAAAAGCCCTTAGATGGTCTAAAGCTAGATTTCTACTTAACAGTAATTCATATTCCACTATGTTCGCCAGAATATTAAATCAATCCATGAAACCACCCCACACATATAAATTAAGAAATACATCTGGAAACACAGTGTCTCACCCTAAAGAAGTCATGAAACTGTTTTTAGACTACTATAAAAATCTCCTCTCTACACCACAACCCTCTCCTAAACAAACCTCTTTAGATTGGCTTAACGACATTACACTACCTACCCTCTCCGCGGAACAAGTTGAATCTCTCAATGCCCCTTGCACTGACACTGAAATCAATAAAATCATTGGCACTTTAAAGATATCCACAGCCCCTGGCCCAGACAGCTTTTCCACGTCATATTACAAAAAATTTTCCTCTGTTATTACTCCGCACCTTACTAAACTATATAACAATATTTTACAAGGCGCCCAATTCCCATCTGAGATGCTTTTAGCCAACATGTCCCTTCTTCCCAAACCAAATAAAGACCATACGGCCCCCCAAAACTACCGCCCAATATCAGTGATAGATAATGACTTGAAAATATTTGGTCGTATCTTGGCAGACAGACTATCCAGAGTTATCTCTCCTTTAGTCGACCCTGATCAAACAGGCTTCATTCCAAACAGACAAATTTCAGATAACATTAGACTGACCTCAAACATTATTCAAGATTCCAACTTACATTCCAAACCTACTCTACTACTTAGCCTAGATATACACAAAGCTTTTGATAGCGTATCCTGGTCATATCTAGACATTCTACTTCCCAAATATGGCATTAACAATAACTTCGTACATGGCTTTAAGGCTCTGTATCACAACCCACAAACACGTATTAAATTCCCTGGCAACAATTCTGACTTCTTTCCCCTGACCAAAGGCACAAGACAGGGATGTCCCCTTTCCCCTCTACTTTTCGCACTTGCAATAGAACCCCTAGCCTGCGCTATCAGAAACAACCTAGATATTAAAGGATACTCCAAGGGATCCAGAGAATATAAATTAAGTCTTTATGCAGATGATGTGCTTCTATTTATAACCGACCCTCTCATCTCTCTTCCCAACCTTACTAAAACCCTGGACATCTTTCATGACTTGACAGGTCTTTGTGTAAATTTGTCCAAGTGCTCGGCTTTACCGATTAATATTCCCCCAACCTTAATTTCTTTGCTTAAAGACAATTTCTCATTTAACTGGAAGGAGGACTCATTCAGATATTTAGGTATCCAGATTACGCCATTATATAAATCACTATACCAAGCAAACTACCCCTCTCTAATCAACAAGATTAAAAATCTACTCAAACTTTGGGCGTCATACCATATCTCGTTCTCGGGCAGAATAGTTGCCGTGAAAATTATGATTTTACCAAAACTATTGTTTTTTTTAGAGCTCTTCCCATTGCATTAGCTAAAAAAACATTAGACTCCCTACAAAGGGACATCAATAAATTTATTTGACTAAACAAAAAAAAACAGATTTAGCAATTCTCTTATGTTTAGACCCCAAATAAAGGGAGGTCTAGGTATCCCCAACCTCTGGCAATATTATCTTTCGGCCAGATTCACCCAATTAGCACAATGGTATGCACATTCACCTCATATCCCTTGGCTCCGCTTTGAGGAAGAATCTATCCTACCCTATAATCTACAAGGACTCCTCTGGTCCAAATCTATACCTCCACAGAAACTAAGGCATTTAAACTCTATCGTCACTCACACTCTTCAGCTTTGGAATAAACAGGTCACTAAATTTAAATTATCCTCTGACACTCCCCCCCTTGCTTCCTTTCTAGGCGACCCTCGCGTTTCCCCCCCAGAAAGAGCTCATGATCATAATTCTCTATCGCATTGGAAGCTACATAATCTAACGCACCTAAAATCACTCTCTCACAATAACTCATTTCTCACCTTCACTAGTCTACAAATAAGATATGATCTCCCACCCTCGGAATTAGAGAACTATACCAATATAAAACACTTCTATCAGAAATTTTATTCACTCACACTCCACCCCCCTTACACACAATTCGAGCAAATTTGCATTTCCTTCCCTCGAGATAGGGGTATAATCTCCAAGATTTATAAGTGCTTAACCACTTTCAGACCGGACCATTTTGCTGGTAAATGACCAGAGGTCTTTTTACACTTTGGCACTGCGCTGCTTTAACTGGTAATTGCGCGGTCATGCAATGTTGTACCCAAACAAAATTTGCGTCCTTTTCTTCCCACAAATAGAGCTTTCTTTTGATGGTATTTGATTGCCTCTGCGATTTTTATTTTTTGCGATATAAACGTAAAAAGACCGCAAATTTTGAAAAAAAATGATATTTTCTACTTTTTGTTATTAGAAAAATCCAATAAACTCAATTTTAGTCATACATTTAGGACAAAATGTATTCAGCCACATGTCTTTGGTAAAAAAAAAGTCAATAATTGTATATTTATTGGTTTGCGCAAAAGTTGTCACATCTACAAACTAAGGTACGTTTTCTGGAATTTACGCAGCTTTTAGTTTACGACTGCCTATCTCATTTCTTGAGGTGCTAAAATGACAGGGCAGTACAAAACCCCCCCAAATGACCCCATTTTGGAAAGTAGACCCCCTAAGGAAATTGATAAGAGGCATGTTGAGCCCATTGAATATTTTATTTTTTTGCCTCAAGCGATTGAATAATGACAAAAAAAAAATTTTTTTTTTTTTTTTACACAAAGTTGTCACTAAATGATATATTGCTCACACATGCTATGGGCGTATGTGAAATGACACCCCAAAATAAATTCTGCTGCTTCTCCTGAGTACGGGGATACCACATATGTGGGACTTTTTGGGAGCCTAGCCGCGTACAGGGCCCCGAAAACCAAGCACCGCCTTCAGGCTTTCTAAGGGCGTAAATTTTTGATTTCACGCCTCACTACCTATTACAGTTTTGAAGGCCATAAAATGCCAAGATGGCACAAAACCCCCACAAATGACCCCATTTTAGAAAGTAGACACCCCAAGCTATTTGCTGAGAGGCATGTTGAGTCCATGGAATATTTTATATTTTGCCACAAGTTGCGGGAAAATTACAAACTTTTTTTTTTTTTTTTTTTTTTTCACAAAGTTGTCACTAAATGATATATTGCTCATGCATGCCATGGGCATATGTGAAATGACACCCCAAAATAAATTCTGCTGCTTCTCCTGAGTACGGGGATACCACATATGTGGGACTTTTTGGGAGCCTAGCCGCGTACGGGGCCCCGAAAACCAAGCACCGCCTTCAGGCTTTCTAAGGGCGTAATTTTTTGAGTTCACTTCTCACTACCTATTACAGTTTTGAAGGCCATAAAATGCCAAGATGGCACAAAACCCCCACAAATGACCCCATTTTAGAAAGTAGACACCCCAAGCTATTTGCTGAGAGGCATGTTGAGTCCATGGAATATTTTATATTTTGCCACAAGTTGCGGGAAAATTACAAACTTTTTTTTTTTTTCACAAAGTTGTCACTAAATGATATATTGCTCACGCATGCCATGGGCATATGTGAAATGACACCCCAAAATAAATTCTGCTGCTTCTCCTGAGTACGGGGATACCACATATGTGGGACTTTTTGGGAGCCTAGCCGCGTACGGGGCCCCAAAAACCAAGCACCGCCTTCAGGCTTTCTAAGGGCGTTACAGTTTTGAAGGCCATAAAATGCCAAGATGGCACAAACCCCCCCCCCCCCAAATGACCCCATTTTAGAAAGTAGACACCCCTAAATTTAGGGGTACACTAGTGAGACTAGGTAATAAATGGCGGGTGCCCTGAAACTATAAAAAAATAACTAACCAACCAGCGTCACCTGTAACAGTTATATGGTGATCACTGGTGAAAGGGTTAACTAGGGGGCAATCAGGGGGCTTTATGCGGTAGTATATGGGGGTCCCTGGCGCTATAAAAAGCTGCGGCGAACCTAAATACCTACCTGCCTAACTAGCGTCACCTGTGACACTAATACAGCGATCAGAAAAACGATCGCTTATTAGGCTGGGTTCACACTGGAGCGATGCGGGAACGCCACGAATGCGCGGCGGGTTCCCGCATCGCATGCCTCCCGGCGGCAGTTCACACTGCCCTATGCGAACTGCTGGGAGTGTCAGTGAAATGTTAATGACACCCCCAGATCAGTTCGCATATCGCAGTGCGATCTGCAAACTTGGATCGCATGGTGTGAACACCCATGCGATCCGATTCTGCTGCGGACCAAAAAAAGGGTCCCGTGCGAGTTTGCGGCGGGTGCGGCGGGTGCGACACGAATTCAGCCATACTATCTGTATAGCTGAACTCGAATCGCACAGAGATCGGATGTGATTTGCACTGCAGTGCGGTGCGAATCACATCCGTTCTCATAAACCGCTGCAATGTGAACCCAGCCTTAGTGACACTGGCGACGGGGGGTGATCACGGGGTTAAACCTTTATTGGGGGGGTTAGGGGGGTACCTTAGAACTAAAGGGGGCTAACCCTAACTGCCCTAATAGTTATTAGTCACAAATGACACCTGCCGGGTGATCAGGGGGTTAAACCTTTATTAGGTAATAAATGGCGGGTGCCCTGAAACTATAAAAAAATAACTAACCAACCAGCGTCACCTGTAACAGTTATATGGTGATCACTGGTGAAAGGGTTAACTAGGGGGCAATCAGGGGGCTTTATGCGGTAGTATATGGGGGTCCCTAGCGCTATAAAAAGCTGCGGCGAACCTAAATACCTACCTGCCTAACTAGCGTCACCTGTGACACTAATACGGCGATCAGAAAAATGATCGCTTATTAGGCTGGGTTCACACTGGAGCGATGCGGAAACGCCGCGAATCCGCGGCGGGTTCCCGCATCGCATGCCTCCCGGCGGCAGTTCACACTGCCCTATGCGAACTGCTGGGAGTGTCAGTGAAATGTTACTGACACCCCCAGATCAGTTCGCATATCGCAGTGCGATCTGCAAACTCGGATCGCATGGTGTGAACACCCATGCGATCCGATTCTGCTGCGGGCCAAAAAAAGGGTCCCGTGCGAATTTGCGGCGGGTGCGGCGGGTGTGGCGGGTGCGGCGGGTGCGGCGAATGGCTGAACTCGAATCGCACAGAGATCGGATGTGATTTGCACTGCAGTGCGGTGCGAATCACATTCGTTCTCATAAACCGCTGCAATGTGAACCCAGCCTTAGTGACACTGGCGACGGGGGGTGATCACGGGGTTAAACCTTTATTGGGGGGGTTAGGGGGGTACATTAGAACTAAAGGGGGCTAACCCTAACTGCCCTAACAGTTATTACAGTCACAAATGACACCAATGCAAAAAAAAAAAAAAAAAAAAAAAAATGACATTGGTGTCACTGTGACTGGGGGGCAGGGGTAATTGGGGGGGTGATCGGGGGGTAAAGGGGGGGTGTGAGTGTGCCTGGCATGTTCTACTGTGTGTGGGATGTGTTGGTGCAACTCACTGATCCGCTCTCCTCCGTGTCGGAACGAAAAATACCGACACGGAGGAGAGAATACATCACTTCCTCTCCTGTGTTTACATTACAGGAGAGGAAGTGATGTCACCGGGGATTTCCATTCGTCGGGAGCGATCGCGAGGGGGTGGCCATGAATGAATGGCCGTCCCCTCGTCCGGGATCGCTCCCGAACGAAAACCGACCGCCGCAGGCACCGGGCGGGGGCCCGATCGGGCCCCCGACCCGCGGGAGGCAAATCACGTACATCTACGTGCTTATGCCTGCCCGTGCCATTCTGATGACGTACATCGGCGTTAGGCGGTCGGCAAGTGGTTAAACGAGTCCAATATGCCTGAGAAAACACTCCCCATGCTACAGTGGGAATCTGATCTAAATACCACATATACTTCTGAGCAGTGGGACTCTATCCTTACAAACCTACATAAATGCACAAAAACAACCTCAATTAGAGAATCTTCCATCAAATTGTTACATAGATGGTACCTTACCCCTGCCAAACTTAACACATTCTATCCCTCAATTTCTCCTCTCTGCTTTAGGAGTTGCCCCTCCCAGGGAACCCTATTACATATCTATTGGGATTGTCCTCACATAAAAAACATTTGGCATAAGGCCAGCAAAGTTATAGAAAAAATAGCCTGTAAAAAGCTCTCTCTTATGCCCCAAATATGTCTCCTATTCTTCCCTTTACAAGATATCCCAAAGAACAACATTACCCTAATCCATACATTCCTAAGCACAATACATTGGGCCATAGCTTTTAATTGGCGCTCCACTACGGTACCTTGGCCACAAATCCTTAACCGCATGATGAACATCAAACTTTCAGAAAGAATTCACCACATGCTATACGACTCAATGCCCCTTTACCAAAAGAAGTGGATGCCATGGAATACCGCTCTTTTAATTTAAGAGAGAATGGGAGATATAGGGTGAGAAAAGGGGAACCTAGGCTCAGCTTTTTACTATCTTCCACCCCCCCGTCGCAACATTTAAGTATTAATCGCTATATAACCCTTCCCACTTCTACCACTTATATATAGTCAATAATACAACAATGTGCAAATTTACAGATTCTTTTCTATTATTCATTTAACCATAATCCTTGTTATATTCCTGAACTACATTTATTGTTATTATTGTATACTTTTATACCTGTACCTTCATTTAACTGTTTTATACTCTGACCTTGCAAATAATAAAAATCGTTTGTAAACTATTATGCCACGACTTTTATACCTATTTGAAACGTTACCGATCCCCGTTCCCATGTCCCAACTCAAAGAGACTCAGAGGTCCTTCCTTAATTTTATTTGGCGCTATAAGGCTCACAGGATAGCTAGTTCTGTAGTGCTCTCTCCCAGAGCTAGGGGTGGATTGGGGGCTCCGGACCTCCTTAAATATTATTTTGCTACACACTTGAAACCGGTCATAGTATGGTCACATAGAATGTTGTCCAGTGTGTGGTCTGACATTGAAATGAGCATTACTACCCCGGTTCACCCCTGCTCGATGATTTGGGCAGAACTGGAAACTTCCATACATCAGCCTAGAGGCGATTCAGTTCGCATTGTGCGCTATATAAGTATTTCATTCATTCATTCATTCAGCTTAGGAACCTTTGTCTGCGCCCCATGCTCTTTACTCTTTTTATATGGAAGAAATGTGCCCAGCATTTCCCCCTGACCTCTCCATGCTCGCCATTACTAAACATTGTTTAATCCTGACATTCCGGACAGCCTGTCTTACTCGCGCATGCTCCCTTGGACACGTGCGGGTGTCTTCCAGCTTCGTAACTTGGTACACCCACTTACACATACGCTTCTATCCTTCACTGACATCCAATGTAAATTTCAGGTCCCCAAGGGTCTATTTTACTCCTGTCTTCAAATCAGACACTACTTTAGCTCCAAAAACCCCACCCTTACCCTGAACAACCCTACCCCTTTTGAACTTCTTTGCTCCCAAGGTCCATACCAAACGCGACTCATCTCTGAGATTTACAAATACTTACAGGCCTCTCCCTCTCTTTCAGGCCCAGGTCACCTCTATATGCACAAATGGTCTCGACTTCATGGCCAGACCATTACCACCCCCCAATTGCTGAAAATTTGGGAGACTGCCTCTAAATCGTCTCGGTGTGTTGAACAAAGAGTGACCATCTATAAAATTCTAATGTTTTGGTATAGGACCCCACAGATCCTACATAAATAGGATCCCGGGGTTTCCCCACTCTGCTGGAGATGTCGGAAAACTACTGGATCTCTTTTTCACATTTTCTGGGAATGTTCTGTCATCCGACCTTTTTGGTCCTCTATCCATGCGTATTTGCAAGATCTCTCCGACACTACTCTCCCTCTAACCCCAATTCACTTTCTGTTAGGCTTACCCTTTCCTGGCCCCCCTGCAAATGTCCAGAAACTTTTAGGGTTTATTTTACTGGCAGCGAGATGGGCCATACAAGTCAGATGGTTATCGCAGTCTCCGCCAACGCTCCCACAGGTACTACAAACTCTGGAACAGATCCATAGAATGGAGCACCTTACCACTATTATTCACGACACATTGCCTAGGTTCTTCCGAGTTTGGGACTTAAGGGACCATTCCCAGCTTAATCCAGGACTTCCTACAGCCCCCCCTACAATTGCTGACCCTCTTGAGCGAAGGTACGGGAGAGCAGTCCCGTTACCCCCCTACCTATGGACCGTTCGAGATTCCTTGATATTTTCCCTTACCCCTCCACCTGTACATGTCTCCCCCTAGAGGTTGCCTCAGTCTGGTATAGGCTCCCCCGGGAACTGAGCGTACCCCAGATCCGGTGGCTGGCTCTGCTTTCTTTGCAGGCATACCCACCCACTGGATCCTTCCCTACCTCCTCCACCCTCCTGACGCTTCCCCCCATCCCCCCTATTGCTGGGTGAATTGCTGCTTTAATTGTGCCTATGACTAGATATTGCCTGACCATTATGATTTTTATTTTTCTGTGTGTGTATTTATTTCTTTTTTCTTGCTCTTTGGCCTTTTGTTTGTAACATTGTTGACAATGACAATTAATTGTTGTTGCACTTCCCTGTGTATATTCTCTCTAAAAATCTTTTCAATAAAAACACAATTGATAAAAAAAAATCCCCCAAAAAATATCCCTCATTGTAAATACATCATCAATTATGATGTCCGCCAATAACGACTTGCTGGAGAGAACAAAAACAAAAATACGACCGATCCCAATTCTACAGAAAGCCGAATGACAGCTCCCAGAGTTGTCATCAACTATATGAAGGAAAAGACAGTGATAGTGGTGATATCATTGCTCAAATGTGACCATGGTCCGGCCTATTCACTTACATGGACAGGGATTCATAAGTGAATGGGCCGGGTGACATCAGTGGGTGGTAAGGATGTGCTTCCAACTGAGCGCTAAGCTCATCCCTAGTGTAAATCACTGGTCCCACCATGTGACATCTATGACTCCTTCTATAGATACAGTGGAGAAAAAAGCCCTGACAAAAACCTAGCCACATACTCCCCTCCCATCTTACCATTACTCCTAGTCTCTAGCCATATTAACCCCTGTCATGCCGGCCTTTCGTTTATTGCTTTCGGGGCATACTACGGCTCTCTCTGTATTTAAAAAAAAACATTTTCTAAATGTAAATGCCGTAACAACATTTCCTCTTTATTAAAAACATTTAATATGGGGTCTGAATTACTTTTTAATTAGTTGGCAAGCATTTATACTATTATACAGAGACAGAAAAGTTTTTAGAGTGCAGCTGAAAACCACGTTAGTTGTCCTACATGTGTGGATGTTGCTGCATGATGTAAAACTGTTAATTTAATTTTTTACATTTTAGAATGGGATGCCTCGAGATTGTGCATCACTTTAATTGGTGCATTTACTGAAACAAGGTTGAGAAACACTGGTATAAGCTATAATTCCCTTAAGGTAGTTGTTGTTTTCAAGAGAAATTTGGTTTCATCATTACCCTTTTTTAAAGGACTGGAGGAGTTTATCCAGGAAAGATGGCAGGGGACAGAGGAAAACGCCCATATAAAAAACAGGTTGTCAAAACAGTATCCCCTGAAAAAGTCAAAGGTCAATCTGCTGCTGTCACCTCCAATGGCAAATGCAACATTGTTGAAACTGGCAAGACACATTAGCTTGTAGTTACATTCAAGGATGCTCATGACCGAAAATTAGAGGTGCCTGCAGACCAGCAATAACATTTGCAGCTGTAGGCAGAACAATATCGATTTGGATGGCTAACGTTTAAAAAATAACCTTCTGGAGGGAGAGGAGAGAGATAAAGTGGTAACAGCTTTTGTAAGAGCTGAAATTGGTGGCTTTGTGACGAAGGCATCGGTAGATGGTCACGGCAAGGAGTGTATTACGGCTGAAGCCATGATCAGTGGATCCCGCCTCGAAGTCAAGATACCAGATGATAGCTCCAATCTATTTGGGAGTAGACTGGATACAGCCACTTTATGGATGACCAGTGGCAGGTCAGGGCTGATACCATCTAACAAAATCAGAAGAATCAGAAAGGTTCAGCTTATACAGTATCTCACAAAAGTGAATACTCACATGTTTGTAAATATTTTATTATATCTTTTCATGTGACAACACTGAAGAAATTACACTTTGCTGCAATGTAAAGCAGTGAGTGTACAGCTTGTATCACAGTGTACATTTGCTGCCCCCTCAAAATAACTCAACAGTTATTAATGTCTAAACCACTGGCAATAAAAGTGAATGCATCTTAAGTGAAAATGTCCAAATTGGGCCCAAAGTGTCAATATTTTGTGTGGCCACTAAGTATGAGCTCAGACGTGTTCACAAACAGCAAGTGCAGAGCCCACCAGGAAGTCGGCACTGCACAGTCATAATCACAAGCAGTGAGACATTACCCAATCTCTGTAGTTGCGCATCAAGACAATGTCTCACTGCTTGTGATTAGTGCTCCGCGGTGCCGACTTCCTGACGGGCTCTGCACGTCCTGTTTGTGAACACATCTCAGCTCATCCTTAGTGGCCACCATTATTTTCAGCACTGCCATAACCCTCTTGGGCATGGAGTTCACCGGAGCTTCACAGTTTGCCACTGGAGTCCTCTTCCACTACTCTATGACGACATCACAGAGCTGGTGAATGTTAGAGACCTTTCGCTTCTCCACTTTTCCTTTGAGGATGCCCCACAGATGCTCAATAGGATTTAGGTATGGAGACATGCTTGGCCAGTCCATCACCTTTACCCTCAGCTTCTTTAGCAAGGAAGTGGTCGTCTTGGAGGTATGTTTGGAGTCATTATCACGTTGTAATACTGCCCAGTGGCCCAGCCTCCGAAGGGAGGTGATTATGCTCTGCTTCAGTATGTTACAGTACATGTTGGCATTCATGGTTTCCTCAATGAACTGTAGCTGCCCAGTGCCGGTAGCACTCATGCAACCCCAGACCATGACGCTCCCACCACTATGCTTGACTGTAGGCAAGACACACTTGTCTTTGTACTCCTCACCTGGTTGGCGCCACACATGCTTGACACCATCTGAACCAAATACGTTTATCATGGTCTCATCAGACCACAGGACATGGTTCCAGTAATGTACTCCTTACTCATTCGCTCATTTATGCAGAGAGGGTTGTATATCTAGGGGCCCCCTATCTTAAAGCAAGCTGGGCCAGGGTTGTAGTTTATATTGGCATGGGAACCCCTCCATATTGAGGGCATGTCGCTTGGTTTGGTTCAGCAGACTACAAGTTGTACAGCATTCATACAGTCTAGGAAGGCCAGCAGACAGGCAGGACTTACAACACACAAAAGATTTTTAAAGTAATTTTAGATTGGATTGTCAAATATAACTATTGTTTGTATCGATATTGCAATGCTGATAGAAAATGAAAGCTTATGCAGTAACCATAGATATCATTTTAATATTTTGTAGTTTTAATTGCAATTTTGTCTAGCATACTGTATCTTGAGAAAGAGTTTTAGAAAGCTGGTGTTTGGAGGTAACATTTAGGGCTATCGTGGATGTAACTTATTTTGAAGAAACAGAAGCAAGACAGTGATGATCTCAGTGTCTAGTATTCACATTTGACATCTATTCTATTACACTATCCCTCTGTATAATGGCCCCTTATTAGTCATTCACCATTATTAAACAATTGCTTGACATACTACAACTGTAAATCAGGGTAAACACGTTCAGTTTTTTTGTTCGACCAATGGGTTTGAACGAAAAAAAAAAGTGCAGATCTCTGCATCACCCCAAACAATGTTTTCGCAGGGATCTCTCCTGCTACTCTATTGTATTCTGACAGTGGGGGATACCCCCCCCCCCCCACCAGAATACACAGATCAGCGCTGCAGACGTTGGCATGATGTTTGACAGAAGATAGTCATTACACTGTCTTCTGTTGAATGTTTGACAGAAGCCAGTCATTAGGCTGGATTCTGCTGAACAGACAGTGACAAACACAAACAGAAATCTGGCCAGTTCCTGCTGAACCAGCCCCTTTTCTGTCCGTGTGCACCCTGTTTTAGTCCTGTATTTTTATATAACATAATATTTGTCAGATTCCTTATCAATATTTTTAACCTGACTTTATTGGTTAAACCCGACCATACATGGGTTGAAATTTGGCCAGTTCTTCAGGGATCGGCCGAATTTCAGTCCATGTATCGTTTAGCCGGTTGTACGCGTGTGGATCTGTCGCCAGCTGAATGGAAAAAAAATGATCAATGTATAGGCTGCTTAAAACTTTGTTACAGCTTTAATGCAGCACTAAAGATAAAATCTGAAATTAGTATGTATTGAAATTAGAGAATCCAATTTTCAAAACTGGTTAGGACTTGGTTAAGGCTTTAACCACTTAAGGACCGCCGCATGCCAATGTACGTCATCACAATGGCATGTACAGGCACACGCACGTACATGTACGTGCTTGCCTTCCAGCGGGTGGGGGGGTCCGATCGGACCCCCTCCCGCTGGATGCGGCGGTCCGTTTAGCTTCAGGAGCAGTCCGGGATGAGGGGATGGCCATTGGTTTCTGGCCATGCCCTCTCGATCGCTCCTGGCGAATGAGAAGCTTCCTCCCCCTGTGTATAGTAACACCCCCCGATCGCCCCCTCCCCCTCTCAGTCACAGTGTCACTGATTGTAGTGATCATTTATTTACTGATCACTGCATTCAGTGTCAGTTGTAAAAGTAAAAAGTGTCAGGGCAGTTAGTGTTAGGTCCAGGGTAGCCCCCTACCCCCCCATAAAGGTTTAACCCCCTGATTGCCCTTAGAGTTAACCCTTTCACCCCCTTTTGCCAGTGTCACTAAGCAATCGTTTTTCTGATCGCTGCATTAGTGTCACTGGTGCCGCTAAGTAGCTAGTTATTTTTTTAGGTTCACCGCCAGGTTTTCATAGCGCTAGGTACCCCGATATACTACCCAATAATGGTTTTAACCCCCTGATTGCCCCTAATTAATCCTTTCACCCCCTTTTGCCAGTGTCACTAAGCGATCATTTTTCTGATCGCTGCATTAGTGTCGCTGGTGTCGCTAGGTAGCTAGTTATTTTATTAGGTTCACCGCCAGGTTTTTATAGCGCTAGGTACCCCGATATACTACTCAATAATGATTTTAACCCCCTGATTGCCCCTAGTTAACCCTTTAACCCCCTTTTGCCAGTATCACTAAGCAATTGTTTTTCTGATCGCTGCATTAATGTCACTGGTGCTGCTAAGTAGCCAGTTATTTTTTTAGGTTCACCGCAAGGTTTTCCTAGCGCTAGGTACCCCGATATACTACCCAATAATGGTTTTAACCCCCTGATTGGCCCTAGTTAACCCTTTCACCCCCTTTTGCCAGTGTCACTAAGCGATCATTTTTCTGATCGCTGCATTAGTGTCACTAGTGTCGCTAGATAGCTAGTTATTTTTTTAGGTTCACCACCAGGTTTTTATAGTGCTAGGTACCCCGATATACTACCCAATAATTTAACCCCCTGATTGCCCCTAATTAACCCTTTCACCCCCTTTTGCCAGTGTCACTAAGCGATCATTTTTCTGATCGCTGCATTAGTGTCGCTGGTGTCGCTAGGTAGCTAGTTATTTTATTAGGTTCACCGCCAGGTTTTTATAGCGCTAGGTACCCCGATATACTACTCAATAATGGTTTTAACCCCCTGATTGCCCTTAGTTAACCATTTAACCCCCTTTTGCCAGTATCACTAAGCGATTGTTTTTCTGATCGCTGCATTAATGTCACTGGTGCTGCTAAGTAGCCAGTTATTTTTTTAGGTTCACCGCGAGGTTTTCATAGCGCTAGGTACCCCGATATACAACCCAATAATGGTTTTAACCCCCTGATTGCCCCTAGTTAACCCTTTCACCCCCTTTTGCCAGTGTCACTAAGCGATCATTTTTCTGATCGCTGCATTAGTGTCACTAGTGTCGCTAGGTAGCTAGTTATTTTTTTAGGTTCACCACCAGGTTTTTATAGTGCTAGGTACCCCGATATACTACCCAATAATTTAACCCCCTGATTGCCCCTAGTTAACCCTTTCACCAGCGATTACCGTATAAGTGTCACTGGTGACGCTGGTTAGCCAGTTAGTTATTTAGGTTCCCAGTCAGGTTTTTATATAGCGCCAGGGACCCCCATATACTACCTAATAAAAATGTGAACCCCCTGATTGCCCCAAGTTAACCCTTTCACCAGTGATCACTGTATAAGTGTTACGGGTGACTCTGGTTAGTTAGTTTGCTTTTTATAGCATCAGGGCACCCACCATTTATTACCCAATAAAGGTTTAACACCCTGATCACCCAGCGGGTGATTTCAATTAGGTTTTAGGGTCAGGGTCTGCGTCGCCCCAGGCAGCGCTAGGTTAGTGCTAGTATCGCTAACACCTATGTGCAAAGCATAAACCTCCCATAGTGGTATAGAATCTGAACAGATCAATATCTGATCTGATCAGATCTATACTAGCGTCTCCAGCAGTTTAGGGTTCCAAAAAAACGCATTGTTAGCAGGATCAGACCAGATACCTGCTAGCACCTGCGTTTTGCCCCTCCGCCCAGCCCACCCAAGTGCAGTATTGATCAATCACTGTCACTTACAAAACACTAAACACATAACTACAGCGATCGCAGAGTCAGGCCTGATCCCTGCGATCGCTAACAGTTTTTTTGGTAGCGTTTTTATATTTAAATCCGGAAGGCAGTGCTTGGTTTTTGGGGTCCCGTACGTTGCTAGGCTCCCAAAAAGTCCCCCACATGTGGTATCGCCGTACTCGGGAGAAGCAGCAGAATTTATTTTGGGGTGTAATTTGACTTATGCCCATAGCATGTGTGAGCAATATATCATTTAGTGACAACTGTGTGCAAAAAAAAGAAAAAAGATTTAATATTCCTGCAACTTGTGGCAAAATATAAAATATTTCATGGACTCAACATGCCTCTCAGTAAATAGCTTGGGGTGTCTACTTTCCAAAATGGGGTCATTTGGGGGGGGGTTTCGTGCTATTTTGGCATTTTATGGCCTTCGAAACTGTGATAGGTAGTGAGGAGTGAAATCAAAAATTTGCACCCTTAGAAATCCTGAAGGCAGTGATTGGTTTTCGGGGTGCCGTACGCAGCTAGACTCCCAAAAAGTCCCACATATGTGGTGTCCCTGTACTCAGGAGAAGCAGCAGAATATATTTTGGGGTGCAATTCCACATATAACTATGGCATGTGTGAGCAATATATCATTTAGTGACAACTTTTTGTAAACTTTTTTTTTTGTGTCATTATTCAATCACTTGGAACAAAAAAAAAATTCAATGGGCTCAATATGCCCCTCAGCAATTTTCTTGGGGTGTCTACTTTCCAAAATGGGGTCATTTGGGGGGGGGGGGGGGTTTGTGTTATTTTGGCATTTTATGGCCTTCGAAACTGTGATAGGTAGTGAGGAGTGAAATCAAAAATTTGCACCCTTAGAAATCCTGAAGGCAGTGATTGGTTTTCGGGGTGCCGTATGTGGCTAGACTCCCAAAAAGTCCCACATATGTGGTATCCCCATACTCAGGAGAAGCAGCAGAATATATTTTGGGGTGCAATTCCACATATAACTATGGCATGTGTGAGCAATATATCATTTAGTGACAACTTTTTGTAAACTTTTTTTTTTTTTTGTGTCATTATTCAATCACTTGGGACAAAAAAAAAATATTCAATGGGCTCAACATGCCCCTCAGCAATTTCCTTGGGGTGTCTACTTTCCAAAATGGGGTCATTTGGGGGGGTTTGTACTGCCCTGCCATTTTAGCACCTCAAGAAATGAGATAGGCAGTCATAAATTAAAAGCTGTGTAAATTCCAGAAAATGTACTCTAGTTTGTAGACGCTATAACTTTTGCGCAAACCAATAAATATACGCTTGTTGACATTTTTTTTACTAAAGACATGTGGCTGAATAAATTTTGCCCTAAATGTATGACTAAAATTGAGTTTATTCGATTTTTCTTATAACAAAAAGTAGAAAATATCTTTTTTTCTCAAAATTTTTGGTCTTTTTCCATTTATATCGCAAAAAATAAAAATCGCAGAGGCAATCAAATACCATCAAAAGAAAGCTCTATTTGTGGGAAGAAAAGGACGCAAATTTCGTTTGGGTACAATATTGCATGACCGCGCAATTACCAGTTAAAGCAGTGCAGTGCGAAATTGTAAAAAGACCTCTGGACCTTAGGCTGAAAATTGGTCCGGGGCTAAAGTGGTTAATATAGTAATAAAGATAAAATCTGAAACTGGTTTGTATTCACATTAGATAAGAAAATAGATTTAGTTTGCAGATGAGGAAATAACACAAACTGACAAAACGGGAATTTCTAGGTTTTTACTGTAGTATCTTATAAGTCAAAATGAGTGTACAAACACACAATGTCACAGGAATTCACTGAAAGTAATACTTATCCAGTAGCAGTGCTATATCAAAGAAAACAGGCACCAATCCAGATAGTAAAGGCAAACAATATATTGTCACCCAGTATGGTTGGTAACTATGCAAGTATAACATGGATTAATAAATACCGGTAAATGAACCCTTCTGCTCTATGTTTGAAATGACAACTCCATTGTGCAAATCAATACTAGCAGCTGTATTCTAATAACCCCAATTAAAATGTTGATATGTCTAAAAAATATCCAAAAAATAGATTACACAATGGTAATAACACAATTTAGTATACAGAGTGATTAACAGTAAGAACTAAGCATAAAATGGCATTTAGTATCCAGATCAGCATAAATAGTAGCAAGGCCACCTCAATGTAGCAGTCAGCAGTAGTACATTTTAACCCATCTGGAACTATACTGCCAGAGTTCATTTGTGCTGTGATGCTAGTCCTATCCTATCCTAATCCTATGCATTATCCAAAAGAAAAGGTAACAAAATGGGCAGGGGAACAAAGGGGGCTTCCAGAATAATTATTACAGGAGGGGCAGTTCTCTGAGCTGTTCTTCTGCAAGCTATCATTGGGGGCCTTTAAGATCTTTGATGCATTAGTGACAGTCCCAGTTAACTTGCATGCGGTATAGGTACAGTATAGGTATGGCATAGTCTCAGTACAGGTGCGGTAAATGTTTGTTATACGTGCAGTCTAGGTTTTAGAAAAAGTGTGGTATAGAATGCAGTATGGGTGCGGTATGGATTGGCCACACCTGGTGTCCTGCTCTCAGTGGCTTAGTTCCTGCTAGTAGTATGGACAATGGGCGAATAGCCCTCTCACTAGGGATGCAACGATGACCTCTGTCTGTAGAAGGGGAGCCCTCTTGATCTCACCAAAAACCTCAGTCATCAGCAGAGGGTGAGTGGACACTACAGTCTCCCTGAGGCAGTGATGCTCTGCCCCAGTGATCTCTCAGGCTCGGCTCTCCATTGGTTTGGTCTCCCACTGACAGGTGAGTATCCAGGTGCTCTCTCTTTTTTTTTTTTTTTGCTACATCAGCGAATTTATCTGCGAGGCTTCAATCAACTTAGCGTTCATTTAGTGTTCCTCGTCTTCACATCATTGTAGCCCGTCTTTTAAAATTAACATTACCAACAATTGTCTTTATTCACTCATATATAAAAAAAGAAGAGCCCAACTATTTCATACTATCCCTGATAGTTGGACCAAACATCTATCTCGCTTCATCTTTACATTATTTTACCCCCCCCCCCCCCCCACGCCCCCCCCCCCCCCCCCCTTTTAATACCTATGCGGGTAAAAGGAAGAAAAAGCAAGCCCAAAGAGAAAACAAAGAAAAAAAAAAAAAAAAAACACCAATCAGACCTCCTCCCATTATCCCTCTATATTCTGACCTGCTCAGCATAACACCAAGTTTTTTTAAACTTTTTCCACTTCTGCCAGTTATCTACCGAAAGGTCTTTATCGTCATATCTATCCCTACGTCTGACCATTTGGTAAGTTTCTTCTACAGCGTCAATCCATTCCCAGATTGGTGGACTTTCCTCTTTTTGCCAGTTCTTAGGAATCAATCTTTTTGATGCATTTAAAAGATGCGGGACTAATGACTCTTAATACTTTTTTATATCTCCTTTGGTGCCATGGAATAAAACAATCCACGGATCCTCCGTAATTATAATATTAGTAATTTCTTTTATATAATATAAGATCTTTTTCCAATAGATATAAATTTTTGGACAACTCCACCACAGATGAGTCATCGTCCCTGCCACTTTACATCCTCGCCAGCAAACCCCTGACCTGCTCGGCTGGAATTTATGGATTTTATCTGGTGTAGCGTACCATCTTGAAATACATTTATAATTCATTTCTGCCGTAAATCTATCCGCTGCCGATCTGTGAGTAAGTTTAAAATTTTTTCCCTGTGTGCCTGTGTCACATTGTGAACCTAGTTCCCTTTCCCATTTTTGTATATAAGGCGGGCTCTCCAGTCCTTCCCCCTCAGTCAGGAGCCCATACAGCCTAGAGATAATCCTCTTTGGGTTGTCAGTTAAACACAGCCTCTCAAAAGGAGAAAGCTCGCTCTCGGTTCTCAGTGGCTGCAGTAGGCTCCCCACAAAGTGGGCCAGCTGGAGATATCTCCACTCATCTATTTTTCCCATTTCTCCTTTATATTTTAACTCGTGCAATGACCTCATCCTCCCGTTTTTTTATAATATCTTTTACCCATGCCTTCCCCTTTTTTAACCAACTCCCACTATTAATTTTTAACCCCGGAGGAAAATATTCATTCTCTGTTTACTCAATAAGTGGCGAGTTATACTGACCATTCAATTTCTTGTATACCCCATTCCAAACCTTGAGTGCATTTAGTGTTAAAATATTTGTATTCGCGTCTAGTGTCCTATACTTTGGTGGATTCCACACTATCTTATTCAACTGTGCCCCACTAAAAGTGTTCTCTATATCTATCCATCTTTTCTCCTTATTATTTTCCCTAACCCACTCCACTACTCTTGACAGCACGATTGCTTTATAGTATTTCTGGATGTCTGGTACCGCTAATCCCCCTTTTTCTTTACTTTGTTTTAATGTAGTGAAGGGTACCCTCGGTTTCTTATTATTCCAGATGAACCCCATTAATAAGGATTTCATCTTAGAAAAATAGTACTTTGGGATTGCTAAGGGGATCATCTGTAATTTATATAAAATTTTTGGCACAATATATATCTTTAATGCGCTGATACGTCCTATCCAGGTTAATGGTCTATTAGCTAGTCTTTTACTTTCTTTCTTGACTTCATCTAATAAGGGCAAATAGTTTAATTTATAAATTTTCTCTATGGAGGTCGCTAATTTTATTCCAAGATAGTTCAGTTCCTTCCGCCAGGGAAACTTGAACTTTTTTTGAAGCTTCTCTTTATCCAATTTACCAATATTTAAATTCAAAATTTCTGATTTTGTTTGATTAATTTTAAAATTCGAGAGTTGGCCATATTGTGCTATTACTTCCATTAATTTGGACATGGAGACCCCGGGGTTGCTAATGTAAAATAAAATATCATCTGCAAAAGCAGCCAATTTATGTTCTTCCTTTCCTATTTTGATTCCTCTAATCTGTGGGTCATTACGGATCGTGGCAAGCAGTGGTTCCAGGGACAACACAAACAAAATGGGTGATAGGGGGCATCCCTGCCTCGTTCCGTTTTTCAACTCGAAAGGTAAGGACAACACACCATTAACCCTGACCCTAGCTGTCGGGTGGCCATATAATGTCCTGATCCTCTTAACCATTTTGGGGCCTACCCCCATCATTCCCAACGTCTGAAGCATAAAGCCCCAGCCGACCCTGTCGAAAGCCTTCTGGGCATCGGTCGACAAGAGTAGGCTGGGGCCCCGCCCCCCTTTTACCTGGGACAGGAGGAGCACCGTTCTCACCCCATTATCCTTTCCTTCCTGCCCTGGTATAAAACCCACCTGGTCTGGGTGTATCAATGTGCTCATCAAGGCCTTCATTCTTCCCGCCAACACCTTAGCAAAAAGCTTTGTATCGGCATTGAGCAATGATATAGGCCTATAGTTAGGGCACCTCGTCTCATCCTTCCCCTCCTTCCGGATCATAGTTATAGAGGCAGAGACAGCGCCTTTACTCATCTCATAATCTATATCTAGTCCATTCATATAACTACATAAGTGCGGAATTAATATTTTCTTATAATTTTTATAATAATATACCGTAAACCCGTCCGGGCCTGGGCTTTTCCCCGTAGCTGATTCCATGAGTGCCCTATTTAATTCCTCCTCTATTATGGGTCTGTCCAAATTTTCCTTATCTAATTCTGTAATTTTTGTTAGCTGGGCCTTTTCCAGGAACTCTGCTCTTTGTACTTCCTTATCCTTCCCCACTAGTCCCTCCAACTGCTCTACTGAGTATACTTTCTCATAATAGTTTTTGAATGTTTCCGCTATCTCAGTTGAACTAAAAACCATTTCTCCCTTTCCTGATTTAATCTTTTCTATAAAATTCCTAGATTTTTCCTTTTGTAGCTTTCTTGCTAAGTATTTGGTGGGTTTATTCCCCCCATAATATCTTTCCCTGGTTCTCTGACTGAGGGTTTTTTGATTTTCTTGTTCCATTAAAGTTTTCAATTCATCCCGTTTGGATATTAATTTTTGGAGGATCATTTTATCTTGGTTCCCATTTTGTTTGTGTTGTTTTTCGATTATCTGGATTTCCTCCATTATAGTTCCTATTTTTACTGATCTCTCTTTTTTCTTCCTAGCTCCCTGAGATATCAGGATCCCCCTGATATAAACTTTGTGGGCCTCCCATAAATTTTGCCTCGATATATCCTCCTTATTATTTATAGCAAAGTATTGTTCTAGTTCTTTCTCTATCTCTTTTCCTACCTCCTCATCTTGAAGTAAACCCTCATTCAGACGCCATGAGAAAGGTATCCTTTCCTCTCCCCTTACTACCATCTTCATTCTCACCGGGGCATGGTCAGAGATAGTAGTTATCTCAATCCTGGTCTCTACAATCCTTTCTAAAATTCTATGTTCAACATATATATAATCGATCCGGGAGTACGTCCCATGCACAGGGGAGTAAAACGTATAATCTTTTTCGTTTTGGTGTTGTACACGCCATGCATCCACTAACTGGGATGCATGTAGTTTTTGTTTAGTTCTTTTAAGTTGAATCCTACTAGTCCCCTGTACACAGGACGTACCATCCAATCCCGGTTCCATACAGAAATTTAGATCTCCCATCAGAATTACCGGGCCTTTCTTAAAATCCTTCAGCTTGCTAAGAAAATTAACCAAATATTTTGCAGAGTCACGATTAGGGGCGTATAAATTAGCTAAGGTACACTTCATTTCTCCCAGTTTGCCTTTTAATACTAAGTACCTTCCCTCCGGATCAACTAGTCTGTCCTCCAGCTTAAACTGCACCTTCCTTGCAAACCCTATAGCCACTCCCCTACTCTTATTTGTTATAGCATCGCCATAATACCATACTGGAAAGTCTTTGGAATATAATTTAGTGTTTGCTTCGTGAGAAAAGTGAGTTTCCTGTAAACTGATCACATCTACTTTATAATATTTGAGCTCCTTTAGAATCTTGTACCTCTTACTTGGGGTATTCAGCCCTTTGACGTTATGCGTCATAAAATTTATAACCGACATCTGATATCCCCTTTTGGTCCTATTGCTTCCCCTTTCTCCTTCTAAACCTCAATTCCCCCTCTTCCCCCGCATAGGTTTTTCCCCTCTCCCCCCCTCCCCGCTCCCCCCCCCGACCCTCCATCCCCGGCCCATAATCTGCCTTTGACTCGCTGATGGTTCTATAGTACTTAACCATCATTGAGTCTCCTCTCCAGGGTAAACCCGCGCATGTGCCCCGTCCCCCCTCCCGGCCCCCAACATATGAGGGGACCGGGAGAGGGGACAGAAGCCCGTTAACTCCCCCACTCTCCAACCCATCCTCCCCCCCCCATTACCCCATCCCCTCCCCGTCTCCCCATCCCGGAAGATCTGGAACCCGCAAATCCAATTTTTTACAGAAATCCTCCAGTTCCTCCGAAAATCTCAGTCTCGCTGATACACCGTCCCCGGAACCAATTAGGCATGCGGGGAAACCCCAGTTATATTTAATATTTTTCTTCTTCATTTCTTCCAACAATGGTTTTAATAATCTTCTCCTAGTCAGCGTCTCGGGGGCCAAATCCGTAAATATTTGTAGCTCTGTGTCCATATATAGGGGAGCTGCCCCTCTCCTCAACTTCTCCCCAATATCTACTTTGTCCTTATAAAACCTAAATCTCACAATAATATCCCGGGGTCTACTCGCACCGTTATTTCTCCATTGGCCGATCCAATGTACTCTCTCGATTACTGGAAATTCCTCCTTTTCTTTCTCCAAAAATGGGCCAAATATTATTTTAATGATTTTGTTTAAATCTTCCCCTCTAGATTCTGGTACTGATCGGATTCGCATATTTTTCCGTCTATTACGATTTTCTTGGTCTTCTAGTCTATATAATAATCCCCTCTGATTTTGCTGGGAAAGTTTAACCATTTCTTTCAACTTTGTGACCTCCTGGGTAGTGATGGACGAACTTCCGACGGGACGTTTCGCGAACGCGAAACGCGAACGGACACAAACGTTCGCGAAAACGACCGTTCGCCGCGGGCTCCATTGACTTCAATGGGAGGCGAATTTCGCAAACCTTTAGGTCGAATTTGCGGCCACGGGGTAATTATTAGGGGGTAGCACGTAGTCCCACCACCTGGACAATAGCATAATACATGTATGAGGTGAATTTGGGATCGATAACTACAAGCATTTTTTTTTTATTTGGGAAATTGTTCTGACAATTCAGGACTATGGAGCTAATGAAGGCAATGGAGGAGAGGGAAGGTCAGGGACCAGGGTAGGCAAACAAGAGGGTGCAGGAGATACAGAGCACTGACAGCAGCACCGTAATACAGAGCACTGACATCAGCACCGTGACATACAGCGCTGACAGCAGCTCCGTGACATACAGCGCTGACAGCAGCTCCGTGACATACAGCGCTGACAGCAGCTCCGTGACATACAGCGCTGACAGCAGCTCCGTGACATACAGCGCTGACAGCAGCTCCGTGACATACAGCGCTGACAGCAGCACCGTGACATACAGCGCTGACAGCAGCTCCGTGACATACAGCGCTGACAGCAGCTCCGTGACATACAGCGCTGACAGCAGCTCCGTGACATACAGCACTGACAGCAGCTCCGTGACATACAGCGCTGACAGCAGCTCCGTGACATACAGCGCTGACAGCAGCACCGTGACATACAGCGCTGACAGCAGCTCCGTGACATACAGCGCTGACAGCAGCTCCGTGACATACAGCGCTGACAGCAGCTCCGTGACATACAGCGCTGACAGCAGCTCCGTGACATACAGCGCTGACAGCAGCTCCGTGACATACAGCGCTGACAGCAGCACCGTGACATACAGCGCTGACAGCAGCTCCGTGACATACAGCGCTGACAGCAGCTCCGTGACATACAGCGCTGACAGCAGCTCCGTGACATACAGCACTGACAGCAGCTCCGTGACATACAGCGCTGACAGCAGCTCCGTGACATACAGCGCTGACAGCAGCACCGTGACATACAGCGCTGACAGCAGCTCCGTGACATACAGCGCTGACAGCAGCTCCGTGACATACAGCGCTGACAGCAGCTCCGTGACATACAGCGCTGACAGCAGCTCCGTGACATACAGCGCTGACAGCAGCTCCGTGACATACAGCGCTGACAGCAGCTCCGTGACATACAGCGCTGACAGCAGCTCCGTGACATACAGCGCTGACAGCAGCTCCGTGACATACAGCGCTGACAGCAGCTCCGTGACATACAGCGCTGACAGCAGCTCCGTGACATACAGCGCTGACAGCAGCTCCGTGACATACAGCGCTGACAGCAGCTCCGTGACATACAGCGCTGACAGCAGCACCGTAAGCAGCCCCAGGAGGAAGTCAGCACAGCACAGGGATGGTGTGATCCCCTCATAATAAGAACCCCCAGGAGGAAGTCAGCACAGCACAGGGATGGTGGGAGCCCCTCATAATAAGAACACCCAGGAGGAAGTCAGCACAGCACAGGGATGGTGGGAACCCCTCATAATAAGCAGCCCCAGTAGAAATATGACACCGCTCAACCTCTTCAAAGAGGAGGGTAGGGGCATATAGTACGGTGTGCTTTTTTGGGTCAGGGAAGTGAGCCAAATGAATTAAGAAGGTCTGTGTGCTTGATTCCAAAAATTGTTTATAGACATATACATGGTCTACTGATCACATGTGTTGAATTCCTCCGAGATCCATGCCTCATTCATTTTTAGAAATGTGAGGTAGTTAACACTGTGGTGAGCTAGGCGAGTACGCTTATCGGTCACAATCCCCCCTGCTGCGCTGAACGTCCTTTCGGACAGGACACTGGATGAGGGGCAAGCCAACAGTTCGATTGCAAATTGGGCAAGCTCTGGCCAGAGGTCAAGCCTGCCCACCCAGTAGTCTAGGGGTTCATCACTCCTCAGAGCGTCCACATCGGCCGTTAACCCAATGTAGTCGGACACCTGACGGTCTAGGCGTTCCCTGATGCTGGATCCGGATGACACCTGTCGATGGGTCGGCTGAAAGAATGACCTCATATCCGAAGTCACCAACACATCTTCAAACCGGCCTCTTCTTGCAGGCGCTGTTGGATTGGTACCCGCAAATCCTTCTCTGGGAGTGGGAATTGCTCCTCTGCCAGCGCACGCAAAAGCAGAATGCAGCATTTCTCGAAGCAAGGCCTGGAAGTGCTGCATTCTGACAGCCCTCTGCGACGGCGGTAACATTTCCGCCATTTTGTGTTTGTACCGGGGGTCTAAGTACGTTGCCACCCAGTACTGGTCCTTGACCCTCATGCTTTTTATACGGGGGTCCCTATTAAAACACTGGAGCATGAAGGCCCCCATTTGCACTAAAGTGGAAGCGGTGTGGTGGCCTGGCTCCTGCTCATCATCCAGGATAATGTCGTCCTCTTCATTCTCCTCTCCCCATCCTCGCACAACAGGGATCCCAGAAAGGTTTAAAGCATGCTCTTCTTGCTCCTGCTCATCCGCCCCGGCACCATCCTCCTCTGACTCCTCATCAGACTCCTGTTGTTGACTTGTCTCAGATAGAGTAGCCCCCCCTGGGAATTCATCCAGCATTGCGACTTCCTCATCTTCCCGCTCCTGCTCCTCCACAGCCTGATCAATGACACGACGCAATGCACGCTCCAGAAAGAAGGCATAAGGTACCATGTCACTGATGGCGCCATGGCTGCGACTGACCAGTTTGGTGATCTCCTCAAATGGCCGCAGAAGTCTGCATGTGTCGCGCATGAGCAGCCACTGGCGCGGTGAAAAAAAACCCAGCTCCCCAGAACCGTTTCTTTCGCAGAGTTCATACAGGTAGACGTTAACTGCACGTTTCTGCTGGAGCAGCCTATCAAGCATATAGAAGGTTGAGTTCCATCGCGTCGGGCAATCGCAAATAAGACGTCTGACCGGCAGATGGTGTCGCCGCTGAATGTCAGCAAGGCGAGCCATGGCCGTGTAAGATCTTCTGAAATGGGCCGAGATTTTCCTTGCCTGCCGCAAGATGTCCTGGACCCCAGGGTATTTGACAAGGAATCGCTGCACGACCAAGTTTAAGACGTGTGCCATGCACGGCACGTGCGTGATTTTGCCCTGTTTCAATGCGCTAAGCAGATTGGCACCGTTGTCACACACCACTTTACCAACTGTCAAATTGAGCGGTGTTAGCCACTCATCTGCCTGTGAACGCAAAGCTGAAAGGAGTGCCGGGCCAGTGTGGCTCTTTGCTTCCAGGCACAACAGACGCAGCACGGCATGGCAACGTCTCACCTGGCATGTGGAATAGGTTCTGGGGAGCTTGGGCGGTGCAGTGGAAGAGACGCTAGCAGCGGAAAAGGAGGAGGCAGCTGAGGAGGAGAGGGAGGAGGATGGAGTAGGAGGAGGAGAAGAAGAGTCAGGCCTGCATGCAATCCGTGGCGGTAAAACCAAATCTACACGGGTGCCACGGGTTACATGCTTGACGGCCGTCAGAAGGTTCACCCAGTGGGCAGTAAAACTGATATACCTTCCCTGCCCGTGTTTGCTAGACCACGTGTCTGTGGTCAGATGTATCTTGGCACCGACACTGTGTGCCAGAGATACATTCACTTGCCGCTGAACATGGCCATATAGCTCTGGGATGCCCTTCTCTGAGAAATACTTCCTTCCTGGGACCTTCCATTGTGGTGTTCCAATGGCCACAAATTTGCGAAAGGCCTCCGAGTCCACCAGTTTATATGGCAGTAGTTGGCGGGCTATGAGTTCTGACAAGCCAGCCGCCAACCGTTGGGCAAGAGGGTTATCCGGCGTCATCATTTTTTTACGCTCAAACATTAGGCCCACGGAAGCCTGCCTTTTTGCAGAAAAATGTGAGCTTGGCGTGATGGAAGGTGGAGTGGAGGACAATTGTGAGGAGAGAGGAGAAGGAGAAGTAGAAGACGAGGCTGGACGGTGAGAGCCTGCAGTGTGGCTTTGTGTGTTCCGTTGCTCCCACTGGGCTCGGTGATGGCTGCTCATGTGCCTTCTTAAGGCGGTCGTCCCTAGGTGAGTATTGGGCTTACCGCGACTAACGCGTTGACTGCAAAGATTGCAGATGGCAACGCTATTGTCAGCAGCGGACACGTTAAAAAAAGCCCACACTGCGGAGCCATGTGCCGGTGTCCTGGGAGCGCCAGATGTGACCGTACATGGTCGATGACTCGCTCCTGATACATTTGCAGTCTGCTTTGTCCCTGCTGTGCAATGTAAGTCATTGCTGCTTCTCCTCCCTATCTGCTGGTCCATATCTCCCTCTGAACTCCCCTCCTCTTCCTCTCTTGTGGGCACCCACGTGACATCACTAGACACGTCATCATCAACGTCACCTTCCCCACCGCTATAAGTAGAGTAGGCAGCAACACCGGGGACCAACCTCCTCCTTGGGCTGATCTGGGTACTGGCGTCAGACTGCTGAGTAGCGCTTGTTGCTACCTCCTCTTCCTGATCCAATACCAAGAGTGGCTGCGCATCAGAAATGTCCTCTTGATATGGATCGGAAAATAATTCCAGTGACTCAAGCGGAAGGTATGTGGTGGTGGTGGTGGTGGTCGTGTTGTTGGTGGTAGTGTCTTTGGGGGTGCACATAGCAGAGAGTGAAGAAGAGGGTGCAGATCGAGAGGATGAGGAGGGTGCAGAAGAGTAAGGCTGAGCGAGCCACTCAACCAAGTCTGGTGCATCCTTTAAAGTAATTGAACGCACCTTCTGCAACTTCCCACTTTGGCTCAAGCCTGTTGCTCCTGCCCTACCCCTACCACCCCTGCGGAAGGGCCTGCCTCTTCCTCTGCATGTCATTTTTTAAATGACCCTGTGACAAAACTCTTAGTCCCTATACCGCTGAAGGACTGCTGCAGTATAGGTGAGCGGTCAGCAGTGGTGCACGTCAACCCTATCTATTGTGGACCTATAGCGGTCCTTACAGAACAGCAGACTGTACCGCACTCAAGCCTATGTACCGTAGCACCCTATACCAAGTTACCAGTCCTTATAAGAACTTTTGTGGACCAAGCAGGTTGTGTATTAGTGTTTAGCAGACTGTACGTCAGTCCCTATACCGCTGAAGGACTGCTGCAGTATAGGGCAGCGGTCAGCAGTGGTGCACGTCAACCCTATCTATTGTGGACCGATAGCGGTCCTTACAGAACAGCAGACTGTACCGCACTCAAGCCTATGTACCGTAGCACCCTATACCAAGTTACCAGTCCTTATAAGAACTTTTGTGGACCAAGCAGGTTGTGTATTAGTGTTTAGCAGACTGTACGTCAGTCCCTATACCGCTGAAGGACTGCTGCAGTATAGGGCAGCGGTCAGCAGTGGTGCACGTCAACCCTATCTATTGTGGACCGATAGCGGTCCTTACAGAACAGCAGACTGTACCGCACTCAAGCCTATGTACCGTAGCACCCTATACCAAGTTACCAGTCCTTATAAGAACTTTTGTGGAACAAGCAGGTTGTGTGTTAGTGATTAGCAGACTGTACGTCAGTCCCTATACCAATGAAGGACTGCTGCAGTATAGGGCAGCGGTCAGCAGTAGTGCACGGCAACCCTATGTATTGTGGACCGATAGCGGTCCTTACAGAACAGCAGACTGTACCGCACTCAAGCCTATGTACCGTAGCACCCTATACCAAGTTACCAGTCCTTATAAGAACTTTTGTGGACCAAGCAGGTTGTGTATTAGTGTTTAGCAGACTGTACGTCAGTCCCTATACCGCTGAAGGACTGCTGCAGTATAGGGCAGCGGTCAGCAGTGGTGCACGTCAACCCTATCTATTGTGGACCGATAGCGGTCCTTACAGAACAGCAGACTGTACCGCACTCAAGCCTATGTACCGTAGCACCCTATACCAAGTTACCAGTCCTTATAAGAACTTTTGTGGACCAAGCAGGTTGTGTATTAGTGTTTAGCAGACTGTACGTCAGTCCCTATACCGCTGAAGGACTGCTGCAGTATAGGGCAGCGGTCAGCAGTGGTGCACGTCAACCCTATCTATTGTGGACCGATAGCGGTCCTTACAGAACAGCAGACTGTACCGCACTCAAGCCTATGTACCGTAGCACCCTATACCAAGTTACCAGTCCTTATAAGAACTTTTGTGGAACAAGCAGGTTGTGTGTTAGTGATTAGCAGACTGTACGTCAGTCCCTATACCAATGAAGGACTGCTGCAGTATAGGGCAGCGGTCAGCAGTAGTGCACGGCAACCCTATGTATTGTGGACCGATAGCGGTCCTTACAGAACAGCAGACTGTACCGCACTCAAGCCTATGTACCGTAGCACCCTATACCAAGTTACCAGTCCTTATAAGAACTTTTGTGGACCAAGCAGGTTGTGTATTAGTGTTTAGCAGACTGTACGTCAGTCCCTATACCGCTGAAGGACTGCTGCAGTATAGGGCAGCGGTCAGCAGTGGTGCACGTCAACCCTATGTATTGTGGACCGATAGCGGTCCTTACAGAACAGCAGACTGTAACGCACTCAGGCCTATGTACCGTAGCACCCTATACCAAGTTACCAGTCCTTATAAGAACTTTTGTGGACCAAGCAGGTTGTGTGTTAGTGATTAGCAGACTGTACGTCAGTCCCTATACCAATGAAGGACTGCTGCAGTATAGGGCAGCGGTCAGCAGTAGTGCACGGCAACCCTATGTATTGTGGACCGATAGCGGTCCTTACAGAACAGCAGACTGTAACGCACTCAGGCCTATGTACCGTAGCACCCTATACCAAGTTACCAGTCCTTATAAAAACTTTTGTGGACCAAGCAGGTTGTGTGTTAGTGTTTAGCAGACTGTGCGTCAGTCCCTATACCGCTGAAGGACTGCTGCAGTATAGGGCAGCGGTCAGCAGTGGTGCACGTCAACCCTATCTATTGTGGACCGATAGCGGTCCTTACAGAACAGCAGACTGTACCGCACTCAAGCCTATGTACCGTAGCACCCTATACCAAGTTACCAGTCCTTATAAGAACTTTTGTGGACCAAGCAGGTTGTGTATTAGTGTTTAGCAGACTGTACGTCAGTCCCTATACCGCTGAAGGACTGCTGCAGTATAGGGCAGCGGTCAGCAGTGGTGCACGTCAACCCTATGTATTGTGGACCGATAGCGGTCCTTACAGAACAGCAGACTGTAACGCACTCAGGCCTATGTACCGTAGCACCCTATACCAAGTTACCAGTCCTTATAAGAACTTTTGTGGACCAAGCAGGTTGTGTGTTAGTGATTAGCAGACTGTACGTCAGTCCCTATACCAATGAAGGACTGCTGCAGTATAGGGCAGCGGTCAGCAGTAGTGCACGGCAACCCTATGTATTGTGGACCGATAGCGGTCCTTACAGAACAGCAGACTGTACTGCACTCAGGCCTATGTACCGTAGCACCCTATACCAAGTTACCAGTCCTTATAAAAACTTTTGTGGACCAAGCAGGTTGTGTGTTAGTGTTTAGCAGACTGTGCGTCAGTCCCTATACCGCTGAAGGACTGCTGCAGTATAGGGCAGCGGTCAGCAGTAGTGCACGGCAACCCTATGTATTGTGGACCGATAGCGGTCCTTACAGAACAGCAGACTGTAACGCACTCAGGCCTATGTACCGTAGCACCCTATACCAAGTTACCAGTCCTTATAAGAACTTTTGTGGACCAAGCAGGTTGTGTGTTAGTGATTAGCAGACTGTACGTCAGTCCCTATACCAATGAAGGACTGCTGCAGTATAGGGCAGCGGTCAGCAGTAGTGCACGGCAACCCTATGTATTGTGGACCGATAGCGGTCCTTACAGAACAGCAGACTGTACCGCACCCAAGCCTATGTACCGTAGCACCCTAGACAGACCAAGTTACCAGTCCTGATAAAGAGCTTTGTGGAACAAGTGAGTTGTGAATGATTAGCAGACTGCAGCAGAAGGGCAGCAGTCAAGTATAATATTCTTTCTATATTTGGAAGAAAGAATATTATACGTGTACAAGCCTATTACCGTACCACTGATACCAGTCCTGAAAAGAACCTTTGTGGAACTAATAGTAACAGCAAGTCTTTAAAATTATCCTCACTGCCTGACACACTGCTTCCTGCCTGTCCCTATACAAATTGGCAAAAAAGAGTAGGCTGGAACGATTAGCTGGAACAGCTCTTTTGTGGACCTGATAGTAACAGCTAATGATGATGATGATGATGATGATGAAGAAAGACTAATCTGGCTGAGCTGTCCCTAAAATAGCAGCATACAGCGCTCTGTCCCTTTATCTAAACTGACAAAAGAAACTCAGGCTGCTGACCTAACACCTATACCAGTCCTGAAAAGAACTTTTGTGTACCAAATAGCTAGCGTTTTCTCTGTCCCTACTCCACACAGGATCCTTTCCCTACAGTGACAGAAGAAAGAATGTAAAATGGCCACCGGATCGGGTGTATTTATAGGTTAGGGGGAATGTCCAAGTGTCCATGAGCTGTCATGTCTCAATTGGTTGTCCTGTAACACATGATAAACGTGTCACGAAAGGTTAAAGTTCTTGTATACATTAAACACGTAAGTCCGCCGGGGCGAACGACGGAAAAAGGCGTTCGAACCCGCGGACGGCGAAAGTCGGAAATTCGCCGCGAAACGACCGCCGGGCGAACCGTTCGGCCATCACTACTCCTGGGCCTGGTTTTCTAATCTTTCCTCCGTGGCCTCCACTCTTGTTAACAAATGACCCAAGTCGACCCGTAGCAGATTAATATCTGCTTTAATAGACTTTTCCATTCGTGAGAGCATTTCCATCAAATCGCCTTTTGTTGGTAATTGGTCCTCCATTCTTCCTTCCCCTACTTTACTTATTTCTGTGTCACTACCATTACCTAATTCTTCTAAGGACTGATCTGGGGTCTCCCCAGATTTATCTTCCCGTCCCTTTCTCCTCACGGTCTTGGGGTGTAGGTGTCTAATTCCTTCCTGGTCTCTGGGGCTCAAGCCTTGTGTCATGAACTGTCTTATTGAACTATCGTTCCCTCTATCCTTTGGAGTTTTCAAGGGGCCTCCCTTTGTTTTACTTGTAGGTTTGCTCATTGTAGCTTCCTTTCCTTTTCTTATTCGCTTCCCCAGTTTCTTCTACTAATGGGCGTCTATCCCCTTCTTAGGCCAAGGGGCCCTTTTCCTTACTTCTACTATTTCCCCCTGAATTACTGGGCCACCGGGTTTGTTTGCATGTAAGACCATCCACTTGTAGATTCACCTTCTATTAATACTTGAATTTTTGGGTGTTTAAACATTTGTTCCCTGATACTTATAATTACATGTCCAGACAGAGTTATTTTTATGCATTAGCTCATGTAGAGAGCCCTTAAACTTATGATCAACTCTTTAAGGATACAGATTCCTTTCCTCTGCCCATTATCCATGCTTCTACAGGAGGATCCAGGACAGTGGGCTTAATTGCAAACCTTTAAAATTTTATCAGGTTACTAGCACTGACCTTCCACTGGGCCTCTTTTAAATTCTCCTGCTTTTCCGAGCGGTTCTCCCTAACTCCCCTATTCCTCCTTCTCCTCCAACCACGTTCCGTTTAAAAGGGTTTTATGTGAACCATATGTACTATCAATCCTCCTAGTAGGGGGTAAGATTGCCACTAAGTGGTTCCGCCATTTAACTTGTAAATGTCGCATAGTATTCTTCCATATACATATAGTCAGGTATTATTCATATTTTCCAAGCAATTGTACACATAGGGAAAAATGCACAATTAATAAGAAAGGACCTATACTCCTCGTGCTTCTCCTTTAAGGGGGCTGCTCCACACAGTTTCCTTCACAGGTTTAAAGATGTCAGAAAACTCTTACCAGTCCTTCCGATTTAAGCAGTAGTCCCCAACTTTCCAACCTGCGAGTCTCTTAGATCCCCTTAGTTTTGCTCATACCTTATTGTTCCACTCTTCAATCCAGGAGGAAATCTTATCATTTCCAGGTCTTGCTTTCCTCTCTTGTTCCTTGGACAAACTTTAACTCAGCATCAATAACATACAGGCAGATAGAAAGAGAAGGGAGGGGGAGGGGAGCACACGAGCCAGCAACCACATCACCGCTCCGGCGAATAACCGATCATTTTTTTTTCCTCTCCCGGATCGCAGAGTCAACCCCTGCGTCTCATCCGATGGTGCTGACGGTGAATTCGCTGTTCGATCCGTGTCCCGCTCGGAGCCTCTCACCCTCCGATGCCGCCGAACCCTCGTTATCCCTCGCTCTCGGGCTTCCGCAAGCACATGCCGGCTCCTCCCCCCTGGTCAGAGGTCACGTCGTCAGCTCGTCATGACGCCCCCGCCAGGTGCTCTCTCTTAAACTCCCCAGGTGCCAAAAGGACAACATTTCTTGGGCAGTTTAGTAAAAATATTATCTCCATTCCTCCTAATGTACAGTGCCTATTGGGATCTGTATTGTAAGAAGTCTAATTCTCCCATTAGATGACTGTTGTCTCAAACGACAACTTCCAGGATGCTCAGCACTCTACATAGAAATATACGGGCTTGCTTAGCTTTAGCTCTCCCCCTGCTCGGAGGAGAATGGTGTGGCATAACATCCGTATCTCAAGACAGGGAGAGAAGAATAAAAATAGAAATAGAATTGATTTACTAAAACTGCTTTCAGGATTTTTGTCAAAGCTTAATTGAACAAGCTGAAGTTAGAAGCTGATTGGCTACCATGCACAGCTGCACCAGATTTTGCACTCTCCAGTTTTAGTAAATTAACCCAACTATCTCTTTGGCCGTGTTCACACTGGTACGACATGACAGTCGTACCATTGTGGATCTGACTTTGCCCTGTGACTTGAAGTCAGACATCAGTCTGACTTCAATGAACGGGGATCTGACTTTGATCCCGACAATGCAGGCACCTTGTGTCTGGTATGAATCTTTAGAGGAAACACCACGCCAAATGAAAAAAAAAACAAGCATATCAGGCCCATCGGTCTGGCATGAATTTTAAGGGGAACCCCTTACACCGAAAAAAGGCACGGGGTTCCCCCAAAATCCATACCAGACCCTTATCAGAGCACGCAGCTCGGCAGGTCAGGAAAGGGGGTGGGGACGAGCGAGTACCCCCCATGAACCGTACCAGGCCACATACCCTCAACATGGGGGGAGGATACTGGCAAAACAGTTTTTTTGTAGGTTCTTACTGTAGTATATTATAGATGCAGTATACTCTTTTTTTTTTTTTTGTTTCGTTTCTTTTTTTGCCAAGAATTGGATTTCAACAAAACTGGCAAAACAGGATTGGTCATTTTGAAGGTATTTAGCTGTCTTGTAATTCAGAATATGGGTACTGCCTGTACTGATCTTTTTTTTACCAAGGATTAGATTTCAATGAGAGCTGATCTGGCCACTGTTGATCACACTGCCCAGCATCGCTCTGCCTAGGGACCCTGCAGCCATGTCCCGAACCAGAAAAACAAGCCACTGGAGCCCCCCACTGACAGACTTGGGCTTCCTTGCCATGCTCTGCGCAGCGCGAGTCAGCTCACATGGAGTGCTCCAGACCTGCAGCTACTCCAAACAAGGACAGAAATAAGAGAGCTGCTTCCTCCCCTTTTGTCTCATCAAACCATGTAGCCTGGGTAAGAAAAAAAACACTGCACTTTCACAATGCTGAGGGGGAGGTGGATGATGATGATGATAATGAGGAGATTTCTGATTCTCTGGCTGATTTACCTGCATCTTATAATCAATGTCTGAGCACACACTGAAGCAAATGCTCATAACCCTGCAAAAAGGCATTGAAAAAGATCTTCCCAGATCAATCTTCCGCATCCAGTTACAGGTACATGAAATAGGAGACCGTACTGATAAAGTGGAGAGACAACTCACAGATTTCAATGATGCTTACAATGAACTGTTTGATGCCCACAGAAAACAGGCTACTGAGCGCTAACGCGTTTAATCTAAGCTGGCAGATCTTGAGAACCGCTCTCGAAGGAACAACCTAAAAATCTGGGGTGTCCCCCAGTTGATCCCCCCTCAGGAGCTAACACAATATTTGCAAAGCTTCTTCAATATCCTTGTACCCTCTCTGTCTGCTCAAGACCTACTTATTGACGATGATGATTAGTGAGTTTTATGAGGGCAGCATCTGTGAAGTGTTTAGGGCAAAAGGTAGACTGAGAGGCAGTGAAGTGGTAGCTCGATGATGGGTCTTAGGTTGTTCACAGTGGTAGAGTCCAGTGAGAGCTTTTTATTATTTTAACCACTTTGCATCCAGGCCAATTCTGACATTTCTCTCCTACATGTAAAATTCCTAATTTTTTTGCTAGAAAATTACATAGAACCCTCAAACATTATATATGTTTCTTTAGCAAAGACCCTAGAGAATACAATGGCGTTCGTTGCAACTTTTTATCTCGCATGGTATTTGCATAGCAATTTTCTGAACACGTTTTTTTCAGAAAAAAAACTGTTTCATGCTTAAAGTAAAAAAAAACAGTAAAGTTAGCCCAATTTTTTTGCATAATGTGAAAGAGGAGGATACGCTGAGTAAATAGATACCCAACATGTCACGCTTCAAAATTGCACGCGCTCGTGGAATGGCGCCAAACTTTGGTATTTAAAAATCCCCATAGGCGACGCTTTAAATTTTTTTCTGGTTACATATATGGGGTTACAGAGGAGGTCCAGGGCTATAATTATTGCTCTCGCTCTAACGTTCGCGGCGATACCTCACATGTGTGGTTTGAACACCGTTTTCATATGTGGGCAGGACTTACGTGTGCGTTCGCTTCTGTGTGTGAGCTCATGGGGACAGGGGCGCTTAAAAAAAATGTTTTTTTTATTGTTAATTTGTTTTTGTTTTTTTTTTAGTTTTACACTTAAAAAAAAAAAAATTATGACTTTTATTCCTATTACAAGGAATGTAAACATCCCTTGTAATAGGAATATGGCATGATCGGACATATTTACAGTGAGATATGGGGTCAACAAGACCCCATATCTCACCTCTAGGCTGGGAAGAATAAAGAATAAAAATAAAAACCGATCCTGGCTTCCTAGCCAGATCGGCGCCGTTAATTTGAATACAGAGGCCTCCGAACGATCATAGAGACTCCGAGGACAATCTAGTCCGCCGGAAATCTCTATGGCAACTTGCTGGGGCCGGCGGATCCTGTGACCGACTCACAGATGGAAACGGTGAGTCGGTAGAAGCACCGGAGGGCGGCGGGAGGGGGGGCGTCCCTTCCCGCCACCCGTAAGAACGATCAAGCGGCGGAATAGCCGCTATGATCGTTCTTATGGTGCAGGGAATCGCTGGCTGAAAACTGCAATATCTGAATGATGTCTGTGGCCTCAGGCATCATTTACATATAACCACTGAAAGCCCATGACATCAACAGAGCGCCAAGTGGTTAATTAAAAGCCCTTAGATCACAAGTTAGAGAGTGGAAGGGGTCCTTGAAGCTATTTTACAGTTTTGGTTCTAATGTATGCATATTGCAGCCCACGAAGGGGGAAGTGTTGCCAAGATAACTGTGAATTAAATATCTAATCTTCAATAAAGGCTCTTTGATGGTAATTTGGTCACATGTTGGATAAATTAGCCATCAAATCATTCTAGAAAGTGTGTACCTCATGGAGACCTAATGCTTTCCTCAAAGCAGTAGCAGCTACTCTTCTATTGTCTGTTCACAAACGCTACCCTTGCAGCAATTTGTCTCCAAGACAGAGTGCATTTTGTGAGACAACCCCACCTACCAATCAACCTCACAACTGATCAGAGATGCTTTCCATGTAAAACCAAGCTTACAGTAAAAAATGCTTGCCTTTTTTTAAAATGGTTTTGTAAGTGCCTTGCCATCATACCATACATGCGTTAAAGTGGAACTTTACCCATAACAACTTGATAAAATAATGTTCTTTTGCAAGGAACATTCCACATTTATAATTATGCTACCAAAATTAGTTTGTGCTGTAAATTGCCTCCAGCCTTGCTCCTGTTTCTATTTGCTAGAGGCTGCCATTTTGCTGAAGCTCATAACCCCTGAGCAGTAAATCATAAAGCAGAACTAAACCCATCAATTTAACGGTTTCAAAAAACGTTACGTTTCTGGAGTTGCTAACTGTCTCCTCAACTAAACCATCAAATAGTTTGCATCATAACTGATAACTGTGCAGCACCATGCCATATCAAACAGACGCAGATTCCTTGGCTGTAAAGCATAGGAAGATTTGATTCCACTTTAAGGCTGTTAACAAATCGACCTCTACAAATTCGGCAGTGCCTAAAAATGCAGAGCAACTGAGCATGTGCAGAGCACATAATAGCCACTTATTTTGAATGTTTTATATAGCTTTACCTGCAAAAGGGGTCTGCCTGAAGTGATCTAGCAGGACTTAATTTTCTATCTAATGTTCCACTTTAACTTTCATCATTTAGTCAGACTGCAGGTTAAAAGCAGTTCATTCTAAATGATCTCAGAGGCATCTTGAAAGTATAAAATGTGTCCATTCCTCAGTAGCAGACTGTGTTGATTTAGAATTTTGTGCTAGGTTTTGTGTCCTTAAATCTATGGCAATGCACAACTAACCTGAAGAGTTACCCTCAGTTCACAAGGTGGGCAACTGCGCAAGTCAAACTGATGTCATCTGCAAAAGCCCAATGCCTGTTGACACAGGCTCATGATCATTATCTACGGTATATCAATGTCTATATTACTCCAGAACCATAATCATTATCAATATATCCTAAAATACTATTCATATCTCTCAGGGAGAAAAACACTATATTTTAATTATATATTTACATAGTTGGTAAGGTTGAACAAAGGCAACATTCCATCCAGTTCAACCTGTGTTGGTGTGTGTGCATGTAGAAAATCATTTCCCATATACCTGTACATTGTTTTCGATACAAAAATGAACATTCAAGAGTATTTTAAAACTATCTATACTTTCTGCCGACACCACCAATTGTGGAAGGGAGTGCCACATATTTACTGCCCTGACAATGAAAAAACCCCTATGCAGCTTAAGGTTAAACTACTTCTCTTCCAGTCTCATTGTGTTGCCCCATGTTTTCTTACACTCCCTGGGACTGAAAAGTTTCACACTTACGCAAGGATCACCATTGAGATATTTCTATATTTCTAACTTATCTCCTCTCAAGTGTCTCTTCTCCAGGTAGAATACATTTAACTAGGAACAACCCCGATGTTCGAGTCAAACGGAAGTTCGACGCGAACATTGGGTGTTCGCCTGTTCGCCGAACATTATGCGGTGTTCACGGTAAATTTGAAAGCTGCAGAACACCGTTAAAGTCTTTGGGACATTAACATGAAAAACCAAAAGTGCTCATTTTAAAGGCAATTTATTGCCTGGGGACCTGAGTCCTGCCCCAGGGGACATGTATCAATGCAAAAAAAAAGTTTCAAAAACGTCAGTTTTTTTCAGGAGCAGTGATTCTACTAATGCTTAAAGTGAAACAGTAAAAAATAAATATTCCTTTAAATATCGTGCCTGTGGGGTGTCTATTGTATGCCTGTAAAGTTTTCCCGTGTTTAGAAAGTAACACAGCAAAATTACATTTCTAAAGGCAAAAAAAGTAATTTAAAACTGTGGCTGTAATGAATTGTCAGGTCTCTGAAATATAGATAAAACTAATTGAAAAAAATGGCATGGGTACCCCCCCGGTCCATTACCAGGCTCTTTGGGTCTGGTATGAATATTAAGGGGAATCCCAAACCAAACTTTTTTTTTTTTAAATGCGTGGTGGTCCCCCCAAAATCCATACCAGCTCTGGTATGTACAGTGCCTTGCGAAAGTATTCGGCCCCCTTGAACTTTTCAACCTTTTGCCACATTTCAGGCTTCAAACATAAAGATATACAATTTTTATTTTTTTGTGAAGAATCACCAAGTGGGACACAATTGTGAAGTGGAACGAAATCTATTGTATTTTTGAAACTTTTTTAACTAATAAAAAAATGAAAAGTGGGGTGTGCAAAATTATTCGGCCCCCTTGCGTTAATACTTTGTAGAGCCACCTTTTGCTGCGATTACAGCTGCGAGTCGCTTGGGGTATGTCTCTATCAGTTTTACACATCGAGAGACTGAAATTCTTGCCCATTCTTCCATGCAAAACAGCTCGAGCTCAGTGAGGTTGGATGGAGAGCGTTTGTGAACAGCAGTTTTCAGCTCTTTCCACAGATTCTCGATTGGATTCAGGTCTGGACTTTGACTTGGCCATTCTAACACCTGGATACGTTTATTTGTGAACCATTCCTTTGTAGATTTTGCTGTATGTTTGGGATCATTGTCTTGTTGGAAGATAAATCTCCGTCCCAGTTTCAGGTCTTTTGCAGACTCCAACAGGTTTTCATCCAGAATGGTCCTGTATTTGGCTGCATCCATCTTCCCCTCAATTTTAACCATCTTCCCTGTCCCTGCTGAAGAAAAGCAGGCCCAAACCATGATGCTGTCACCACCATGTTTGACAGTGGGGATTGTGTGTTGAGGGTCATGAGCTGTGTTGCTTTTACGTCAAACATATAGTTTTGCATTGTGGGCAAAAAGTTGGATTTTGGTTTCATCTGACCAGAGCACCTTCTTCCACATGTTTGGTGTGTCTCCCAGGTGGCTTGTGGCAAACTTTAGAGGAGACTTTTTATGGATATCTTTGAGAAATGGCTTTCTTTTTGCCACTCTTCCATAAAGGCCAGATTTGTGCAGTGAACGACTGATTGTTGTCCTATGGACAGACTCTCCCACCTCAGCTGTAGTTCTCTGCAGTTCATCCAGAGTGATCATGGGCCTCTTGGCTGCATCTCTGATCAGTCTTCTCCTTGTCTGAGCTGAAAGTTTAGAGGGACGGCCAGGTCTTGGTAGATTTGCAATGGTCTGATACTCCTTCCATTTCAAAATGATCGCTTGCACAGTGCTCCTTGGGATGTTTAAAGCTTGGGAAATCTTTTTGTATCCAAATCCGGCTTTAAACTTCTCCACAACAGTATTACGGACCTGCCTGGTGTGTTCCTTGGTCTTCATGATGCTCTCTGCGCTTTCAACAGAACCCTGAGACTATCACAGAGCAGGTGCATTTATACAGAGGCTTGATTACACACAGGTGGATTCTATTTATCACCATCAGTCATTTAGGACAACATTGGATCATTCAGAGATCCTCGTTGAACTTCTGGAGTGAGTTTGCTGCACTGAAAGTAAAGGGAACGAATAATTTTGCACGCACCACTTTTCAGTTTTTTATTTGCTAAAAAAGTTTAAATTATCCAATAGATTTCGTTCCACTTCACAATTGTGTCCCAATTGTTGGTGATTCTTCACAAAAAATTAAAATTTTATATCTTTATGTTTGAAGCCTGAAATGTGGCAAAAGGTTGAAAAGTTCAAGGGGGCCGAATACTTTCGCAAGGCACTGTATATTAAGACGAACCCTGCGCCAAATTTAAAAAAAACATGGTGTACGGGTCCCCCCCAAAATCCACATCAGACCCTTTAGGTCTGGTATGGATTTTAAGGGGAACCCTACAACAAAATAAAAAAAAATGGTGTATAGGTCCCCCCAAAATCCATACCAGATCCTTATCCAAGCAAGGAACCTGGCAGGCCGCAGAAAAAGAGGGGGGGGGGGGGCGAGAGAGCCATACCAGGCCACATGCCCTCAACATGGAGGGATGCTTTGGAGTCACCCCCAAAGCGCCTTGTCCCCATGTTGATCACAAATCAGGCAGTTTACAGGCAGGTGGATTTCCCACTGAATTTCAACCAACCGAGTACTGACTGTGTATGACCACCTGAAATGGCTACAGACTCTTCTGACCAGCTTTAGCACATCTTGCAACCCTGGGTATGTATTTAGGAAACACTACAACACCAAATTGAGAACATGTGACACATGGCACATGTGTCAACTTTCCCTGTCTAAGCCCCTGTACACACGGTCGGAGATTCTGCCAACCAAATCCGTTGGATTTTGTCCGTCGGATTTAGTCCGACGGATTGTGTCCGAAACTGTTGCATACACACGGTCGGACTAACTTGTTGAAAAATCCGAACTTTCAGAACGTGATGACGTAATTTCGTTACGATGGGACTACATTCAGGCTAGTAGCCAATAGCTTTGATGTAGGAATTTGATCTGAGCATGCGTGGCACTTGGTCCGATCAAAATTACACATGATCGGAGTAGTTGGTCGGGAAATTTTCCCAACATGTTGGAAAATTGGGTCCTACAGATATTCCGGCGGAATCAGTCTGATGCATGCCACACACAGTCGGATTATCCGACGACACGGTCCGATAGGACACATTCCGACGGATTCTCTGACCGTGTGTACAAGTGCTAAGAGTGGACAGGAGGTTTGAGCCATTATCGCTCACCACCATTCCTGGCTCAATCTGGCGTGGTGTGAACCACCTTTGGGCCTCTCCAGAGCTGCAAGAATCTCTGCTCCAGTGTGGTTCCTATCCCCTAAACACACCAGCTGAAGCACTGCATTCCACCTTTTAGCTTGACTCTGGAAATAGCCCTTTGAACGCTTAGGGGGTACCTGATGTTCATAGGACAATTCTGCAGAGGAGGGCATGGAGGTGATGGAGGAGGAGGAAGGGGTAGAGCTCACAGGTCTGTCATCATCACCACAAGCTTTATGGAGACGTGGGGCCACAGCAAGCTGTAGCACCGAGCCCTGTTCTGCATCATTTAGAGTTGCGAGCTGCCTTGCCCAACAATGCCAGAACATTCCCTTCCACATGATGGTAGAGAGATGGAACAGTCTTACATGAAAAGTAGTAGCGACTAGGAACCTGCCATTGTGGTACAGCACATTTTGCAAATTCACATAAGGGGCAGAAGTTGGAGAGCCAACAGCTTTGACAAGCTTGCATTTAGATGCTGGGCATGTGAGTGGCAGGGACTGTATTTTTTCTGCTGCAGATGGAGCAGAGAAATTTGCAGTCTACAGCTGGGAGTGTGCTGCTGGCAGATGTGCTGCTAGGATCTGGGACACCCTGTGCTATACCATCATCCCTGTCAGTGGAGGCTGCAGAGAGGTAATGACTCGGTATAGCAGGGGCAGACGGAAGTGGGTAAGGAGGAGGGACAGATTTGTGCCCCTTTTGTGTGGCTTTTAGGTGCTCTTGCCAATGGGCTGAGTGGTTGGACGTTAAATGCCTTGTTAAGCATGTGGTACCCAAATGGTTGAGGTTTTTGCCACATTTGATGTGCCTAAAACACAGTTTACAGATAGCAACAGTGTGATTTTCTGCAGATGTGCTGAAAAAGGCCCAGACAGCTGAGCTTTAGGGAGTGAGCCAGGAGATATAGGCTGTAGAATGTGATGGAATAATGTGGCTGCCGCTACTCTTTCTTGATGTCGGCCTCCTTGGGGTTGTGCCGCCTCACGTTCAGTTTTCTCCTCTGCTCTATCTAACACCCAAATCGTATCAGTGACCTCATCATCATCCTCTCCATCTCTTCCATATTCATCATTACCACTGGAGACAACTTGGCAATATGCTGCGGCTTTGGGAATATGAATGCCAATTAGTCTACCACTGTTCCTCCCTCTCGCTAGGCTCATGTTCCTGTCATCCTCAACCTCAGAACCAACATCTGAATCCAGTAATGGCTGGGCATCATCAAGGAGCAAGTGGCTGATTCTGTGGTCAAATAACTCAGCTTACTCCTCAATGGCTGATGTTGGGGCTATGGCAGGAATATATAGGACAAGGAGGTAGGGTTATCCACTCTGGCAACTGCAGGGGACTGTACACTTGTCTCTGCTTGAGTGAACGAGAATGAGGAGGATGAGGAAGGTTTAGTAAGCCAGTCCACCACCTCCTCTGCATGCTGTGGCTGGATAGCATGGGAAAACTCACTAAACAGAGAAAATGATACCCTACGCGAGGACTGACCACCACGTTCCCCTTTGCCTGTGGACACATTTGTTGCTGGCCCCCTTACAGTGCCAAAGGAACATCTGCCTCTCCTTGTTGACCTCCCAGACATTATTGAGAGGGAGGGGGCAGTACGTATAAGCAAATGTAAAGAAGAAGTTGAAATCTGTACGTAGATGCAGTTTAATCAATGTAAAGAGGTGTTCGGTGCACTTTAATTTGAATACTCACACTACACAGAAACACTCCACTAATACACTATAATATAATACACCAAACATACAGTGATGCACACAGAACTATATGGCGTCAAAATGGCAGTAACGCACACAGAACTATATGGCATTGAACTGGCAGTAACACACAAAACTATATGGAAGTAACGCACAAAACTATATGGCATTAAACTGGCAGTTACACACACAGAACTAAATTGCGTTAAACTGGCAGCAATGTACACAGAACTATATGGCGTTAAACTGGCAGTAACGCACACAGAACTATATGGCATTGAACTGGCAGTAACGCACAAAACTATATGGCAGTAAAGCACAAAACTACATGGCGTTAAACTGGCAGTTACACACATAGAACTAAATTACGTTAAACTGGCAGTAACGTGCGCAGAACTATATGGCGTTAAAATGGCAGTAACGCACACAAAACTATATGGCGTTAAACTGGCAGTAACGTACACATAATTAAATGGCGTTAACCTGGCAGTAACGCAATCAAATAGATGATCTTCAACCGTCACTACACTGAAGCTGTCTGAACTGTCCCTACTCTAGCTATACAGTAATGTAAAGATTACTTACACAGTCTCACTAAACTACAGTGAAACTATCTGAGCTGTCCCTACTCTAGCTGCACACTATGCAAAGCTGAATGATGGTCCTCACTACACTTACACTATCCCTAGAATGACACTAATATTCTACACTGACAATTGAAGCAAAATAGCACAGTTTAGCACACTAACAAACTAATAGCACTGAACAGAGCCCTGTTCTATCTCTCTCCACACCAAATTCACACTGGAAATGGCTGCCATTGAAAGAATACTTTTATACTGTGGGGCAGGAATGAGCCATGATTGGATAAAGTTATGATGACAGTGTCCATTCATGACTCTGACAGTGCTCTATGCTCTGATTGGCTGAAGCTCTCACTGCTTCAGCCAATCAGGGTTTGCAATACACTGTTCAGCACTGCAATGCATTGTGGTCAGCTCGGGGGATTTGTTCGGCTGATCGTCGAACATCCGAACAGCGAAAGTTCGGGCCCAAACTTATGCTCAGGCTGAACGGTTCGCCCATCCCTACCTAATACTTCAAGTTACTTAGTGGTTTCACTTAGAAGTGTACTCACTTTTGTTGCCAAAGGTTTAGACATTAATGGCTGTGTGTTGAGTTTTTTTTGGGGACATCAAATTTAAATTGTTATACAAGCTGTACACTCACTACTTTAGATTGTAGCAAAGTGTAATTTCGTAAGTGTTGTCACATGAAAAGATATAATAAAATATTCACACAAATGTGAGGGGTGCACTTACATTTGTGAGATACTGTATGTGTTTTTTTAGATCCACTATTGTGTAATGTCTAATGAAAAAAACATATCTTGAATGCATAGTGGCTTTCTACACAGTTTGCTTTTTTGTTTATTATTATCAAGACTAACATTAAAAATGTAAAAATATTTTTTTCCATTTTTTGTTCCAGGCTGTTATATATGAAATATTAATGTTAATATTTGGTCTCTTTATGTGCAGCCAACAGGTGGACGTCTTGGCTCTATTACACATTGTCCAAGCTCTCCTTATATCTTGGTTGAAAAGAATTCAAGCAGAAATGTACATACAACTGGATAAGTTAGAAGAGTGACTCGTCCCCGTCTCTCCAAATACCTCTATCTGCAGTTTTAGCCAGAGACACCGGGGTTTGTTTACTAAAATAAAATTACAGACTATTTGCTTTCAAAGTGAATTTTGAACTAAATATTCACTTTGCTAAAAATACCCAATCGTGTGCAAGGAACATTCAAAAGAACAGGATTTTTACTTGCATATGATTAGATGATTAAAGTCAGCACAACTTCCCATTATTCACTAAAGTATAATTGCTAAATTTTTCCAATAAAAAAATGTGCTAAAAACTATGAAAGTTTCCTTTTAAGTTTCCTTTTAAATTAATTTAGCTAATAAACAGTAACATCTCAATTCCCTTACGGTGTGCTTGTTTTGTTAATAGATAAAGATGGGAATTATTTACTTGAGAAATAATGACAATGGGGATACAAGTCCTATAATAGCATTTTTGTGCCAGCTTCCTGTCACATTTTAGTGGCTTTTAGAAGTTTTTAGGAGAATTTAGGAGCCTTAGTATTTTATTAACATTTTTGCAGTACATGAAGGAAAAAAAAAACACAAAAAAAGTTAGTAGCATTTTAGTAGCATTTATGCCACGTACACACAACCGTTTTTTCCATCAGAATAAACTCTGATGGTTTTTCCGACGGAGTTCTGCTGAAACTGTCTTGCCTGCACATGATCACACCAAAGTCTGATCGTCTAGAACACGGTGACATACAGCACGTACGACGGGACTAGAAAAAAGAAGTTCAATAGCCAGTAGCCGCCCATGCGTCGTTTTTGGTCGGAATAGCATAGACGAACGGTTTCCCCAATAGGAATTGATTCCGTCGGAAAGATTTAAAACATGTTCTATTTCTAGGTCCGTCAGAATTTTCAAAAAAAAAAGTCAGATGAGGCATACACAGGATCGGAATATCCAATGAAAAAATTCCATCTGACTTTTTCTGCCGGAAAGTCCGACTGTGTGTGCACACTGGAGCTCATAAACTGCTGTTTATTGGAGTTTGGATGATTTTTTTTAAAAGCCCATAAACTCCACCATATGTTTTTTAGCTTTAATGAACAGTGGAGTTTATGGACTTTTTTCTGAATGCCAGAAATTTGCGTTCAAAGTGCCGTTTTTCACTGCCAAAAAAACGAAAAACGCAGATAAATGCTCATAAACGCTTATAAACGCTCATAAACACGCATTAATTCGTGTTCGGCAGTCAATTTTTTCAATGCATTGTGGAAGTTTGGAATGCACTGTGGGATTTTTGGAGTGTCCTCTGTGTATTTTTATTGAAAACGCCCATAAACGCTAACGCTATAACGTACACACAAACCAATCAATATACACTTATTGGGATATTTTTGACAAAGACATGTAGCAGGATACATTTTGGCCAAAATTTAGGAAGAAATTAGATTAAAAAAATAAATAAAATTGGATATGTTTTATAGCAGAAAGTAAAAAAAAAAATATATATATATATATATATATATTTTTTTTTTTTTAATTTTCATATTTTTTCTGTTTATATCGCAAAAAAATAAAAGCCCAGTGGAGATCAAATACTACCAAAATAAAGCTCTACTAGTGTGAAAAAACTGATATAAATTTAGTTTAGGTACAGCTTTACATGTTACTAGTTAAATTAGTGCAATGCAAAATACCAATAGCAAAAAATGGCCTCATCATGAAGGAGGTAAAATCTTCCAGAGCTGAAGTGGTAAATTAAAAAAAAGAAAGAAAAAACAATCAGCAGAGCTTACTTTCAGTGGGATGTATCCCTCCTCCCTGGAGTTGTGTCCTCCTTTTGCCCAAATCTTAGTCCTCAGATTGTTAACCAATGCTGCCATAATCTTCTGGTTAATAGAATTAAGGTGCAATGACAGGCACTCATCAAGAATGCTTGACTATGTCCTCACATTCCACACAGCTGCTGCATTCATAGAAGCCATTACTTATGCTTTAAAAGGCCAGTTTTGGATGCCATCATTTTCATTATCTCTAGAGAGGATAGTAATTACCAATGCCATGTAGTAATTTGGTTTTAGAACTTTGGCTTTCCTAATACAGCTTAAAAGGGTAGCATTTAGATGTGTCTGCTGTACTTGTGCTGAGCTCTCTAACAGCCTATGATGTTGCTGACATCTCTGCCCAACATCTACACTTGGTCATTCACAGAACTACTTATTATAGGCTGTGCTTTGTGGAGGGTCAAGCATAGATTGGGGCAGGGACATGATACAAATGCTAGTGTCTATAATATTTGTAAGAACACATACGCCCATTCATTCTGCCCCCCAGCGCTGACGTCACGCCCGGCCGCCGATGCCTGGTGTCTTGTGGACGTCCGGACCCTGAGCAACTACACATGCTGCACATCACCTGACTCATACACTCTCCAGTCTGGTTTCCTCTGCATCCACACGCTGCCCCCCCCCCCCCCCCCCCAGTGTCACGGTCCTCCTGACCCACTCGGGGTCTGATATGTGCTTTGATGTCCACTTTTATGTAAGTTGCCAATTGTACAATAAATAGATTTTTTTTATGCATATTGCACTTAGAGTGGTGCTCCTTGTTACGTGTTTTGGCTTTGTATAGAAACTTCTTCATCTCCTAGGAGCTGCCTTCTGATTGCTATTGCCAGCCCACTACTGCTGAATCCACCCTAATGCCTCGTACACACGATCGCACATTCCGACAACAAAATCCATGGATTTTTTCCAACAGATGTTGGCTCAAACTTGTCTTGCATACACACGGTCACACAAATCTTGTCGGAAATTCCGAATGTCAAGAAAGCGGTGACTTATAACACGTACGACGAGCTGAGAAAATTGAAGTTCAATAGCCAATGCGGCTCTTCTTCTTGATTCCAAGCATGCATGGAATTTTGTGCGTCGGAATTGTGTACACATGATCGGATTTTCCAACAATGGATTTTGTTGTCGGAAAATTTGAGATCCAGATCTCAAATTTTTTTATTTTTTTTTTCAAATAGTTTTTATTAGAATTTTAACAGAAATATGATTACAACAAACGTATGGATACAGAGTATACAATTATCACATATTGGAAGAAGTCGAATAGTAAGCAATTCAACACATTGTACACAAGAAGAACAATAACAAAGTACCGATCGTGTACTGTAAGAGTAAGAAAATTTAGCTTACAATGTGCAATTCCATGAGATCAGCAAGGGCAGGGGGAAAGGGAAAAAGAAAAGAAGGGTGGAAAAGAGGAGAGAGGAGATAAGAGATGGTAAGAGATGGAAGAGAACAGTAATGTAGAGTTAATAAGCTAGAATTTGGATAAGCAGGGAAGGGACCCATGGATAATAGCATACCTATATTCGTTATAATTAGAAACTAATAAGATTGAAAATATTCGCAATCAGGAAAAAGAACAACAAAGAGAGGGAAAGGATCTGTCTCTTAATCAGTTCAGAGTAGACCAATCCACCCACGCCTTCCACTGGTTGTCAAAGCTTATTCTAGACCCATTCTTATCAGCTAATAAAGATTCTAGTTTGTAATTTTGTCTGATGATATCGAGAGCTTCTGAGGTGTTGGGAGAGCGGTCGGACTTCCAGTTTCTGGTGATCACTAACCTGGCCTCTAGTAGTAGGTGTGTGATCACTGTACGACACTGAGGGGGGAAGTTTCCAATACCTAGATTCAAAACCGCTAGTTCAGGACTCATTGGTGTTAAGATACCCGAGATGCGCGATATACACCGGAATATGCTCCCCCAAAAACTGGAGAGATGTTTGCAAAACCAAAACATATGTGAGATGTTGGCAATCTCACCACATCCCCGCCAACATAGGGGAGAGTTAGATGGCGAGATTTTTGCCATAAGATACGGCGTCAAGTACCAACGTAAAGCTATTTTCTGTGAGAGCTCCCAGTGGTTCACGCACCTCGTGGATCTATAAATAGCCTGAAATGCTTTATGCCACTCAGAAGGGGCGAAAACTTTGTTAAAATCAGATGCCCATTTAATATAAGGGCGGGAATTAGTAAACGTAAGTTTATCCTGAAATGCTGAGTAAAAAAGGGAAATCCCTTTAGTGTTAGGGGAGGGTAGAACATAATATTTCCATAGCTTGTCAGGGATATAAATATGAACATGTGAAGGTTCTAGTGATTTGAGAAAATGGGTTGCTTGCAAATGACCATAGTGACCCTTAGAAAGCAACGCATACTCATCTCGCAGTACTGTGAAAGTTTTAAGGTGATCATCCTGGTATAGATCAGAGATGTAGGAAATACCCCTAGCTTTCCACTTCATATAGTTTGTATTAGGGATCATTTGGGATAGAATTTCTATGGGTACAGGGACCTTAGTAGTGCCGGAGGATGTATCCGACAGTTTGTGTAAGTCCCTCCACGCCAACAGCGAGGCCTGTAGGGTAAGTGGAAGATGGTGTAAAGAGAAAGGCCTCCATATGTCTGATAATAGGAACAATCGCAAATCCTTTGTCGGGCTAAGGGCTTGCTCTATGCCGCACCAGAGGATATCTGGTGAAGGAGAGAGCCAGTGTTTAAGTGAGGTAAGTATGGTCGCCCTATGGTAGTCCTTGAGGTCAATCAGTCCCATTCCCCCCGCTGATCTATGCTTAATCAATAAATGTCTGGAACATCTGGGACGTTTGGCCCCCCAAATATATTTTCTAAGTATGGCATCAAGCGCTTTTAAGTGGGCATGTTTGAGTGGAATGGGTAACGTGCGGAATATATATAGTATCTGAGGGAGAAGCAGCATTTTGAAAGATGCCAGTCTTCCCGACCAAGTAAGCTCCGTTTTAGCAAGTCTATGTATTTCTTTTTCTAATTTAGCAATTAAAGGTGTATAATTAGTGTCCGCTAATTTGAGTGGGTCATCCGTAATTTGTAGCCCTAAGTAGGGGAGACTAGACTTCGCCCATGAGTAGGGAAATTTGTTTTGTAAGCTCAGCTTAAGTTGAGGGGTAAGGTTTAAGCCTAAAATAAGGGATTTTGTAAAATTAACCTTATAGTAAGATATGCGACTAAAATGGTTGAGTATAGAGTGGGCCTGTGGGAGGGAGGATTGAGGGGAGGACAGAAAAAGGATGATGTCATCTGCAAAAAGACTTATGTTATGGGATTTGTCTGCAAATAGGAAGCCCGGTATGTCAGGATGGGTTCTGATTTTTTCTGCGAGGGGTTCTATAAGAAGGTTGAAAATGGAGGGAGAAAGGGGGCACCCCTGTCTAGTCCCATTGGAAATATGAAAGGGGGAAGAAAGCATATTGGACGTGTACACCTGGGCACAGGGGGAGGAGTATAGGGCTAGAACCGCAGACAAAATAGGTCCCGAGAACCCAAATCTACCAAGTGTGTGGGACATATAACCCCAGTGTATCCTGTCTAATGCCTTCTCCGCATCCAAAGATAACAGCAGAGAAGGCATCCGACAAGACCCGGCAAACTGTAAAACATTCACAACCCTCCTAGTGGCATCGGACGGTTGCCGTCCCTTCGTAAAGCCCGTCTGTTCCGGTCCAATCAGGGACGGGAGGATAGGGAGAAGCCTAGAAGACAAAATCTTGGCATATAATTTCACATCAGTGTTTAGTAATGAGATAGGCCGGAAATTGGCCGGGGTAGAGGGTTCCTTTCCAGGTTTTGGAATAGTCACTATATATGCTTTGAGCATCTCCGAAGGTAACGAGGCAGAGGACACTGCTGCAGAGTAAACCTCTTTCAAGGCTGGGGATAAGATTTGAGAAAAAACTTTGTAATAACAATTTGGCAGGCCATCAGGGCCAGGGGATTTCCCATTCGGGAGGGTCTTAGTGACCCGTCGGATCTCAGGTTCGGTGATAGGAGAGTTGAGGATATCTAATTGATCTTGCGTTAGGGTAGGAAGGGAAAGATCAGTAAAACATTTTTGAATGTCAGGTTCGGTGGGTTGTGGGGTGGTCGGGTCGTTTTTAAGGTTGTATAGGGAGGAGTAGTAATCCGCAAAGGAATTTGCAATGTCTAGGGGGTTATATAATTTACTGTTATCACTCTGTCGGATTAAGAAGGGGATATTAGATTTAGTTTTGTGCTCTTTTAGCCTCCAAGCTAACAGTTTACCAGCCCTGTTGCCGGATGAATAGTGTGACAATTTCAGGTATTGGACATGTTTGTCGTATTGTTCTAGTAGTAGGAGCCTGAGATCCGAACAAAGTTTAGTTAATGAATTCATCGTTTTAAGGTTTTTGTTCGTTTTGTTTTGGGCCTCTAGACGTTTGATATCGGATAAAAGGGAATCTATCTTCAGTGTCCTCTGCCTTCTAACCCGTGAGTTCAATTGTATAAGAATACCCCTCATATAAGCCTTATGGGCACACCACATAGTAAAGGGATCAGATACTGTGTTGTTATTAAAGGTAAAATACTCTTGCAAATGCTTTGACAAATAAGACACATGCTGTGGTTGCTGAAGAAGAGAGGGGCACGCCAAACATTTGCGCATACCGAAGAGCGCTTCTCTTCTACTGTGATGGACACTGGGGCGTGATCTGACCAAGTAATGTCATGAATGAGCGATGATGAGAGTCGTTGCAGAAGTAGTTTGTCCGTTAATATTAAATCGATTCTTGAGTACGAGTTATGCCTAGAGGAGTGGTAGGAATAGTCCCTTTCAGTTGAATGTTGGCAGCACCAGACATCATACAATTCCTCCGTATGGAGTAGAGGTTGTAGAGTAGGCAGGGATCTTTTCGAGGATGAAGTGGTGTCCAATGTGTAATCGGGTGTGATATTGAAATCTTCACAAACTATCAATTCGCCTTTCTTAAGCAGGTCAACCTTACGAAGGTTTTTTTTCCAAAAACGCAATTGGTGCGTGTTGGGAGCATAAACGTTGACTAAGGTATACAGTCTGTGGTTAAAGGTGCCCACTATGATCAAGTATCGACCATCTGGGTCAGCGTACGTCTCTTGCAACGAGAAAGTTACCGAGTCTTTGATGGCAATTAAGACTCCCTTTTTTTTTGCGGAAAAAGAGGCTCGGAAGATATGAGGGAATCTACAGTGTTTAAAAGTGGGTTCACAAGAAGATGCCCAATGTGTCTCCTGTAAACACAATACATCGGAGCCTAATCTTAGAGCTTCTTTCCACAGCGAGGCCCGTTTGGCTGGGTGGTTTAGGCCCCGGACATTAAAAGATGTTAGTGTGAACGACATTGGTCAGGAAAAAGAAAAAATGATAAACAAAGATCCTTAAAGAGTCCATACCTGCTCCAGGCAATCCAAGATGTATTGAGAAGAAGCGTTGATAAACGGTTGTTCTTGGTCTCGGATAGACCGTCCTCATGCATCTCCGTGGGGAAAGGGGGGAAAACACAGAAAATAAACAAGAGAAAACAAAAGTCAAAAGAAGGCCAACAATCAAATGGCAAAGAAATAAAAAGGTAGACTCCGTCCGGAATCCGGTGGCAGATGGACTGCACATATTGGTAAAGGGAGGCTCATAGGCTGAGAGCTCCAAGGCAAAGGGATCTCGTTGATCAAATTGCTAGGTTAAGCAAACGGTATATTCAAGGCAGTTATTTGTCATTTTTTTTGCTATGTCTCTTGCGAGATACCACTTGCCAATCCTCACTAGTGTTCAACTCTGAGGCGGCTGGGGTGTTATCTTGTACTGGGAGAATGTCCCACATGCGGAGCAGTTCCAGACCTTCAGCTAAGGTGGAGATCACAGATGTTTTGCCCTTTCTTGTGACAATAAGTTTGGTTGGGTACCCCCATCTGTACAAGATGTTGTGATTTCTGAGTGCTTTGGTGACTGATAAGAGGGACTTACGTTTTTGCATGGTGAGCTGCGAAAGGTCCGCGTATAGCTGAATAGCGGAATATTGCGGTGGGGGGCTAGGATTTTTGCGGTAAGCTGCCATGAGTCTCTCCTTCACATGGAAAAAATGTATCCTCATTAGGACATCTCTTGGGGTATTGTCTGGGAGATGAGATGGCTTAGGCAGGCGGTGGATCCGGTCTATGACCAGTTCGGTCTCTGGCGTTGAGGGTAAGAACGCTAACATGATGTCTCTAGCGTATTGGTGAAGATGAGCCGGTAGGACATTTTCAGGTATGCCCCGTAGTTTAACATTGTTCCTGCGAGACCTGTCCTCAAGGTCGGCAATCTTAGCTTTAAGCCAGGTCACCTCATCTGCTTGCTCATTATGGGAGTCTACCAGGGTGTTATAGGAGGACGCATATTCCCCCATTTTTTTTTCTACGTGGTCAATCCTGCCCCCCAGTTCATTCATATCTGATTTAAAGTTCCTCATGCACTCCATTAGGTCTGAGTGTAGTGAACCACGTAGGGAGATCAACATGTCCTTTAAAGTAGTGTCAGAGATGGGCTGGTTCGTGGTAGGGAAGGAGTTGATGGTGTCAGCTAGTTCCCTCGTGTCATCAAGGGAGCTCTGATGTACACTGACCTTGTCTTCCAGTGGAACAGCCTCTAAACGAGGTCTCGACTTCGCCGGGCTACCGGAGAGAGGAGTTGAGGCAGCCGGAGAGCGCCGCATCGGGCCTACGTCTGAGCCCGGGCTCGGCGTCTGTGAAGGGGATCCGCTCGCGGGAGACGGGGATTCGCCGCCGGCGCCATCTTGGGCCTCGCGGCCCGCGGTGGTAAAGAAGAAATCCCGGAGTTTCCTCGGCTGAGAAGCGTTATTCCGCTTGCGGGTCATCTCCGGAGGTCGAGCAGTGATTCAGCTATACTTTGCTGTGGGTCAGGGTGTTGTACGCCGCCTCAAAGTGTGCTTTCCCTCCATGCTGGAGCGGAGCTCTCGAGTCAGGCGTCCATTCCGCTGCGCGCCGGCCATGCCCCCCCCAGATCTCAAATTTTGTTTGCCGGAAATTCAGACGGAAAATGTCTGATGGAGCCTACACACAGTCGGAATTTCCGTCAACAAGCTCCCATCGAATATTTCCCACTGGAAAATCGAAAAAAGTGTACGCAACATATGTGTTACCTGTTACCATCATCACTTATGCTGTCACCTTGGACCCTCTGTTTTATCCACCTTTGCGTCATCCATTACTTGTTGTGCTATTATATTTGTAAAACGACTGGAAGCTATATTTTTCAGCTGCATAAAGAAAGCTAAAATTAAAGTACTATGCCTCGATTTAATGTCACAAAACTGTATATATTGTTTTATAACAATAACCTGTTTCCACTTATTTGGATCCTAATTCAAGGAAACTGTTTAAGGGGTTGAGAATAAACTCTGTTATCACTCAATAAATTCAGTTATGTAATCATGCAAAAAGCAAGTTTCTTTTTACTTATTTCATGGGCATATGATTAGGTTATCAAAGGGAACAGGAATTTGATTTTCACATGATCAGATAATTGTAGTGTATATTCATTTAATTTATTGAAATAATGAGTGAAAATTCTCAATTCCTTTAGAAAGCCAGCCTTTTTTTGTTGTCTAGTGAATATATGTTAACGGTGAAAACAGTAAACTATGCAGCAATAATCAAAAACATTTATTTAGTCATCCCATAGACACTTCAAGATTTACTTTATATCCAAAAAATCAGTTTAAGGTCTCAATTCACATTGGCTTGATTGTTATCACCGTATTAAGTTTTTCCATACGTTGATGCATTATATGGCCCTCTTTATTATACAAATGTAAATGCAGTCCACAATTCAGCTAAACTATGTCAGTAGCTCATGTTAATCAGGCAGGACCTCAGGGTCATCCTAAGGTTCCAATATTTTCATCTAAACAGATCACGCAGCCACAGTCCTCCACATGGGTATAGGTGTAAGATTGTTTTTCACCACCCCGCCAACTACAGTGGTGTGAAAAAGTGTTTGCCCCCTTCCTCATTTCCTGTTCCTTTGCATGTTTGTCACACTTAAGTGTTTCGGAACATCAAACCAATTTAAACAATAGTCAAGGACAACACAAGTAAACACAAAATGCAATTTGTAAATGAAGGTGTTTATTATTAAAGGTGAAAAAAAATCCAAACCATCATGGCCCTGTGTGAAAAAGTGATTGCCCTCTAAACCTAATAACTGGTTGGGCCACCCTTAGCAGCAACAACTGCAACCAAGCCTTTGCGATAACGTGCAATGAGGCTTTTACAGCATCCTGGAGGAATTTTGGCCCACTCATCTTTGCAGAATTGTCCTAATTCAGTTACATTAGAGGGTTTTCGAGCATGAATGGCCTTTTTAAGGTCATACCACAACATCTCAATAGGATTCAGGTCAGGACTTTGGCTAGGCCACTCCAAAGTCTTCATTTTGTTTTTCTTCAGCCATTCGGTGGTGGACTTGCTGGTGTGTTTAGGATCATTGTCCTGCTGCAGAACCCAAGTTCGTTTCAGCTTGAGTACAACAGATGGTCGGACATTCTCCTTCAGGATCTCTTGGTAGACAGCAGAATTCATAGTTCCTTTTATCACGGCAAGTCTTCCACGTCCTGAAGCAGCAAAACAGCCCCAGACCATCACACTACCACCACCATATTTTACTGTTGGTATAATGTTCTTTTTATGAAATGCAGTGTTCCTTCTACGCCAGATATACTTGGACACACACCTTCCAAAGAGTTCCACTTTTGTCTCATCGGTCCACAGAATGTTGTCCCAAAAGTCTTGGGGATCATCAAGATGTGTTGTGGAGAAATTGAGACGCGCTTTGATGTTCTTTTTGCTCAGCAGTGGTTTTCTCCTTGGAACTCTGCCATGCAGGCCATTTTTGCCCAGTCTTTTCCTGATGGTGGAGGCATGAACGCTGACCTTAACTGAGGCAAGTGAGGCCTGCAGTTCCTTGGACGTTGTTGTGGGGTCTTTTGTGACCTCTTGGATGAGTCGTCGCTGTGCTCTTGGGGTAATTTTGGGTGGCCGGCCACTCCTGGGAAGGTTCACCACTGTTCCATGTCTTCGCCATTTGTGGATAATGGCTCTCACTGTAGTTCGCTGGATTCCCAAAGCTTTGGAAATGGCTTTATAACCCTTTCCAGACTGATAGATCTCAATTACTTTCTTTCTCAATTGTTCCTGAATTTCTTTGGGTCTCGGCATCATGTGTAGCTTTTAAGGATCTTCTGGTGGACCTTACTGTGTCAAGCAGCTCCTATTTAAGTGATGCCTTGATTGTGAACAGGTGTGGCAATAATCAGGCCTGGGTGTGGCTAGAGAAATTGAACTCAGGTGTGGACAACCACAGTTATAGTATGTTTTAACAAGGGGGGCAATCACTTTTTCACACAGGGCCATGATGGTTTGGATTTTTTTTCACCTTTAATAATAAACACCTTCATTTACAAATTGCATTTTGTGTTTACTTGTGTTGTCCTTGACTATTGTTTAAATTGGTTTGATGTTCCGAAACACTTAAGTGTGACAAACATGCAAAGGAACAGGAAATGAGGAAGGGGGCAAACACTTTTTCACACCACTGTAAGTTCAATGGTCTGGGAGCTTGTTTTTGTTTCCTGGCAGCAAAAACACATTCTCATCATTGTTTGAGTTTCAAGAGAATACCTGGAAAGTTAAAATATTCAGAAAATTAAAACACATATTATTAATACATATCACTAATTCATAATAAAAATGAATATGTCACTTGTGATTATTTCTGCAACCTCAACTTTGTCTCTGTGTCAACAATGAAAATATAAATCTTTGTAGGCACCATACCATCTGACTGTTTTCCTGGTCAATAGGTCTGCCTGCTATCAATACAAACCTCAATACTGGTTAGTGAAGCCACCTAATGGGTCACAGTAATGAGCCAATGCCAAACTTTGGGCGGTAGGACAAGGCTGGCCCAGCTTTTAAACCTGATTGTTGGTGGATGCAGGGCCGGTACAGGGGGGTGGGGTGGGAGGTGTGGATTCCATGAGCAGTACAATTTGCTGGAAGGGGGGAGGTGCAGGTGAAGTGCCTGCAGTGTGCTTTACAACTGTGTCTAACTATACACACTAGCCGGCTCCGCTGTGCCTGTAAAACTGTCTGTAAGATGTGCCGAGTGCACTCCTGCACGCAGCACAAGCCCTTCACCTCCATTCTCTGTCAGCGGCGGCATATCATGTTCACTGTTACCCACCCTGCACACATGGAAGATTGTCCCTTGACAACCAGGGATGATCGGTGTGGGGGACAGTTGTAAGCACTCTTCTTGGCTTTTCAGACAGGCGCTTCATCTCCTTTCCCTCCCGCAGCTGTCAGCTAAAATGCCATACAAGGAGATCGGTGCTTGCAACTTCCCCTGCCACACCGATCATCCCCCCCAATGTCCACCGTGTCCTCCTCCTGCCCTCTGTTCTGTTCTCCAGACCCCTGTGTCCTCATCCTCTGCCCCACCTTGTCCCCCCACAGCAAGCTTCCCTCCTCTCCTGCAGGGGATGTGTCAGGATGGAGACCAGGGAAGGGGCGGTAAATATGTCATTCAGCTTCAATGCTGAGAGGCTGCTGAGAAAGGGATTGGGGAATCTCTGTCCTGAGTCCCATTCTCTGTCTCAATGGAAAGATGTCAGGGGTCTGTTTAGACCCCTGAAATCTCACCAAAGCCTCCTGCATAGACTGCATAGTCCTGCATAAACTGATAGAACTGAGGAAACAACGGATGTTGTGAAACTTTTCTTCTGATTGGTCATCACTTCACTTCCGGTCTATAGAGCTTGCGATCCACGCTGAGGCGCACTTCCAGTTCCAGCCTTCTCGGCTCTCCAGACGCTGAATACATCACACGCCACTGTCATCACAGCATTCGCAAGGCGGCGAATTTAAAAACCATCGTAGAGGCTGTACTATTATACCCCTCCTCTTTGGCTTGCCAGCGGTTTACCATCTTCACTCCTCCATGGACCAGTCAGTGACTTTGGATACTTCCCCTTTACTTTATTGATATTCCTGATTACTACCAACTTTTGTGAGTAGCCATTTGGCTGTGTGTTTTTATTATATTAAATGCTTTTATATATACTGCACTTAGTTTGGCACACTTTTCCTTTCTTTGCATTATATTTTTTAGAGAGTTGTGCTTCTCCTCTCAAGATTGCTGCTGCCGCTGGTGCATTGAACTTTATATTGACTATCAATATATTATATATATTTTTGGACAGTTTCTTTTAACCCTCCCCCACCCCCCTTCCCCTTTTTATTGGAAAAAGAGACTCTACTGTGTTTTTATTCCCACCAACAGGGCTGATAAAAAAAAAATTTCAATAAATGTTACAAAATTAAATGACACCCCCTGCCCTACTGACAATAAAACAAATTAAATTGTAAAAAAAAACTGCTCTATTGACACTGTCCAGTGCCTCATAACACCCCCTTCCCCAGAAGCACTGCTAATATATATATTTTTTTTAATTATTTGAAAAAAATAAAAAACAAAATTATATAAAATAATAGATAATAAAATAATAAAAACAAAAAACTGCTGACACCGTCCACTGCCCTACTGTCACTGTCCACTGCCTCCCCACCAATCATTGTGACAAAAAATACAAAAATAAATAGTAAAATAAAAAATAAAAAATTGAATTGTCAAAAATTATAAATAAAAAAATGTATACTGTCCATTGTTTTCTGACACCATCCATTGCCCTACTGTCACCATTCATGGCCCCCAAAAAGTATTTTGACCAAAAAAAACTTAAAGAGATTAAATTGTAAAAAAAATAATAAAAATACAGAACTTCTGACACTGTTCACTGTCCTACAGACACCATCCTGCACATACTACAAACCGCCGTACACTCTACACTCCTTGTCTGCACATTTTACCCACCTCCATACACTCTGCACTCCTCTCTTGCACATACTGCCCACCACCATACACTCCATAGTCTTCTCCTGCACATAATACCTACCTCCATACACTTCATACTCCTCTCCTGCACATACTACCCACCTCCATACTCTCCGCACTCCTCTCCTGCACATGCTACCCACCACCATACACTCCACACTCCTCTCCTGCACATACTACCCACCTCCATACACTCAGCACTCCTCTCCTGCACATAATACCCACCACAATATACTCCATACTCCTCTCCTGCACATACTACCCACCTCCATACACTCCATACCCCTCTCCTGCACATACTACCCACTACCGTACACTATGCACTGTACATTTACTATTTAACATTACCACATTCTGCACTATGTACTGTAAGTCATCTCAGACTCTATTAAACCACACCCCTTTAAGCCAATATTTCATGCCAATTAAGCCACACCCACTTTTTATCTTGCTCACGGGCACATTAATTTCATGATACACCCCTGGTCAGAGCGCTGTGCTATATTTCTCCTACGTAGGCCTGGCCCAATGGCGTGACGTCATTCGCGGCCAGAGGCATGGTGGGGGGACTCAGAGGAGTGCAGAGAGCTGCTGCCGGCGCTGTGACTTGGAGGATCCTGGCTCTAGCGGGAGTGTATACAGTATGCATCCTTGCTCTGCAAGTAAGCAGAATAGCAGATATTTTTGATTGCCTCTCAGGTGAATTAATGAGCTGGCTGGATTGAGGGAGGGGAGGAGGCAGAGGGGAGGTTAATGACCAATGTTATTTAAAGGAGAAATACAGCCAAAGCTTGTTTGACTGTACTTGTCGTATGGATCACAGAAGTTCAATTCATTTTTCACTCCTGTGACCCATTTTCAGCAGAGACAGTGGGATGTAGTCCACTCTCTGCTAATGTCATGGGTGTCAATCCAGGCATCGCATTATCCTGACAATGGGAGTCTGGATCCGCCAGATACCTGGACTGACACCAGAGCCCCTAAGAGATGGCCGCTCCTCCCCCTCTACAACTCAGAGCTCCGATAGGCGAGGAGGGAGAAGATCAGAGAGCTGTGACTGACAGCCTAAAGCTCTCTGCTCATGAAGCTCTGAAAACTGAGCAATGTTAGATCACTCGGTTCTCAGTGCAGAGGCGTTGGGGGACAGATGCAGTATCGGACTGATGCTGCATCCACCGAGGTAAGTATAAACCTATCAAAAAAAATCCCCTTACTTCCCTTTTAATTTCTGTAAAATGCAGCATGGACAGGTATCAGCAAGGTGTCCGTGAGCGGTCTTTGCAATGTCCGCGGCCACCACAGATTTTTTTTTATAATAACTTGATTCTTGATGACTCACTGCTCTCTCCTCCTGTACGTGTGTTGTAAATCCGGCCTGGGTACCTGCACCGCCCACTAGTCCTGCTGCATGCAGAGTGATCTCTCTGTTGGAGGGAGGGACTGATACTTGCCTATTTTGAAATGACACAGACTCTTTCTTTACACCCAGTAGGGGGGGCACAGTTTGCCATCTTCGTCATGGGCACTGAATGACCTTGTCCCGACACTGGGTGGATATACTGTATATGTGTCAAAGTATGTATGGCTCTTGGGCACTGTGCAAAAAAGTCTCACTTGACCTTTAGGTGTTACTAAATCCAGGACCCTGCATTCACTATATTTGGTCTCCCACAGTAACACAAAACATAGAAATGCAATTATTTTAGTAACTATAAGCTGCTAAATACCCTTTCTCATCATCAGTATATAGCAGTCTTGTGACTTCTATTAGTGTCCAGCTGAGCATTGATTAAAGCTTGTACAAGGAGTTTTCTGACTGTCCTATAAAACTGCAAGATTTCTGACCCTACTCACAAATAAACATTTTTTTTTTAAAGTAAAACACGCAAGGCAAGTATTTCCAAAAAATAAATGCACCTTTATTAGGGGGTCATAAGAAAATAAAGAGGAAGGCAAAGCTGGAGAAACTGGTGAAATTGGCGAAGCCTTTGTATCCCAGGGCACACATCTACTCTTTAAAGGCAAAATTGGTGGCCTGAGGGGTCCATATATAAAGCAGTACAGTCTGGTCCAGAAGTCAGAGAGATCAGGAACAGCAACAGATGACATCTATGTCCCCAGGCTGTGGTCATATAACAGCCTGCATCTTTTGTCAAACCAGACTGAACCCAGGCCATCAATCTCTGGTCTTCCTTAGACACTTCCTTCCATTCTTCCTTCCAGGCTGTGGCTCTGCTGTTGTAGTTGTGGCAGGAGGTGGAGGAGGAGGAGGGAGATGTGTCGGGTTGGAGAGGGGGGGGGGGGGTGGTTACACTCTGTCTGCTGCACAATACACGGACTTGCTCCTCCAGCCCTCGCTTTTACACATTTCCTCAGCCCAATCAAGCCCAATAGTAAGTCCAGCCCTGCCTGTCATAGTACCACAACCTGGGTACATAAACGTCATCTGCATCTCCTGATCTCAGGTAAATGTGGACCTTATTGCGCTCCCTCAGATATGTACTCCTCAGGCCACCAATTTTGGCCTTCAAATAGGGGATATCTGCCGTAGGGACTATCCGCTTCACAAATGCAAGCAGTTTCTCCAGCGCTGCCTTCCTCTTTCTTAGGTCCTTATAAAAGGGGTGGTTCACCTGCCACAGGCAGGACAGCTCCCTGAACAGATCAATGAAGATGGGGACAAATTCATGGTCTTTGAAGGGATACATATTCTCTGCAAGACACAAAAAAGACAAACCCTAATGTCAGGCTAAACTCTTCTAATCTTGTCCCAATATAAGCCTCAATCTAGAAGCAGTATAGGCCAGTGATGTACCAAGTTAAAATTGTACCTTTGTTCGAATGATCGGCGATTCTTCTACTCCTTCGTCCACTAACAAATCGTACGTAGGATGCACGCGTGTTACGTTTTATATACACTGCTCATGTGTGAAACTCTGCCCGCCCCTAACGTTCTTTCTAGTCTACTCCCCGCCCCTTGTCTTTCGCCGCAGTGGGGAGAGCACATTGCAGAGACACAGCAGGTGCGTTTTAATTAAAACAACGAGGAGAATGAGGAAAGCCCAGAGCCAGAAACGTCCCAATCCCAGAGGAGAAGATTTAAGGCCTCAAATATGTCTTTTGTAGAGATGTTGGAGATGGTGGACATATTGAAGAGGAAGTACTGTGATGGGAAGTATGGACCTTACCCAAACCCAAATATCAGAAAGGCCAAGATCGTGACTAAAGTTGTGAAGAGCCTGCAGAAGAATTTTTGGGTACGACGATCCAAAAAACGATCCAAGGATCAGCTGAGGAAACGCTGGTCACACCTGAAACTGCACGATCAGTACAAGCGAGTTCTTCAAAAAAGTAAGTAGTTGTCCTGTGTTCATATTATTATTATTGCTTGCATACTGCTCCATGTGCTTTTCTTTAGCGTTGTACAGTTTAAAATGGCCATTTTCATGTTCATGGGTTCAATTATTCGTAGTAAACATCGTTCGTTCACCCACTTAAAATACGATGTTTTGGAAAGCTGTCAGAAGAAGAGAAGGGTCACACAGCGGAAGCCTCCCGTTGCGCGTGATGGCCCAAGAACGAAGAAGAGATGCCATGGAGGAAGATTCCGGACGAGAACACCGGAGCAAGAAGAAGAGGATTGGAGGAAGAAGAAGATGGAGGAAGAACAAGATGGAAGAAGAAACTGAAGGATGTAGGAAGGAAGAAGGAAGAATACTCAAAGAAAGAAGATGAAAGAAGAAGACTTTAATAAAGGAATTGTCAAAAACTGTCTCTTGTCATTTTTAACACTTTTGTCACTTTTTTGGTGAAATGGTAGGGGTACTTTTGTACCCCCTTAACATTTCACATGGGGGAGGCCGGGATCTGGGGGTCCCCTTGTTAAAGGGGGCTTCCAGATTCCGATAATCCCCCCGCCCGCAGACCCCACAAGCACCGACCAGGGTTGTGGAGATGAGGCCCTTGTCCTCATCAACATAGGGACAAGGTGCTTTGGGGGGGACCCCAAAGCATCCTCCCAATGTTGAGGGCATGTGGCCTGGTATGGTTCAGGAGGGGGGGGCGCTCTCGTCCCCCCTTTTTTCCTGCAGCCTGCCAGGCTGCATGCTCGGATAAGGGTCTGGTATGGATTTTGAAGGGGACCCCATGCCATTTTTTTCTTGGGGCGCAGGGTTCCCCTTAAAATCCATGCCAGACCTGAAGGGCCTAGTATGGATTTTGAGGGGGACCCCCACTCCATTTTTTTTTTTGGGTGTGGGGTTCCCCTTAATATCCATACCAGACCTGAAGGGCCTGGTATGCTCTTGTTTTTTTTTTTAAATTAAAGTCGCCTGGCCTGAGGGCAACTTAAAGTCGTGGTGTAAGTCGCCCCAAGTCGCACTGTGATTCACACTCAAGTCGTGTCCAAGTTGCCTCCCAAAGTCACGCTGGAAGTTGTGTTGCCCCTGTGTGAATGGACTGTTAATGATACAGCTTGCGCTATTATCAATTGCGCCGGCATATTATGTGTTGTGCTTATGCGTGCACCGGTTCATACACTCACTTGATAATTTATCTGGCGCACAAATTGAGGTATGAACCGGCGCATGGCATTCATCTTAGTAAATCAGCCCCATTGTCTGGCATATCAATGGCCCCCCTCCCTGCAAAGTACTCCATATATCTGTTTCGGACCTCGTAGGCGCTTTGCAGGGGCAAGCCAGGATGGCCTGCTTCAAGTGCCGTCAGGGTGGATAGTTCAGGAAAGTATGCCTCAGGCCCAACTGAGGCCACATAGTTTGTTGAGTTCTTTTTTAGATAATTGTGCAAAATGCAGCAGGAAAGCACTATATGGTTCAGTTTATATTCTGCCATGTGGATTGAAAAATAGGCAGAACCGGCTGGCCATTATCCCGAAAGTGTTCTCCACTACTCTTCTGGCTCTGCCCAGCCAGTAATTGAAAACCCTTTGGTCCGGTAAGGGTCCTCATCGGGAATGGCTGCATAAGATGGTCCCCCACCTGAAACGCTTCCTCCACGATGAAAACGAAGGGGAGTCCTTCCACATTCTCCTCTGGAGGTGGCAAGCCCAAACTACCACTCTGGAGATGCTAGTAGAACTCCGTCTGCGCAATCACTCCACCATTCGACATCCGGCCAGTTTTCCCCACGTCCACATACAGGAGCTCGTAGGTAGATGACACCACCACCAACAAAACTATACTATTACACCCCTTGTAATTATAATAGTAGGACCCCGAGTTGGGGGTGGGACGATGTGGACGTGTTTCCCATCAATTGCATCTCCACAATTGGGAAAGTCCCAATGGGTGGCAAAGTGGGAGGCCACAGTCTGCCATTCCTGTGGCATTGAAGGAAACTGTGGAGTCAAACAAGGAAAAAAAAATAGTCATTTTGCACATCAACATTGCAAGCAGATTAGACACAAACATTTTTTAAAATTAGTATTTAAAGACAAAAGTATAAGGTCCACTTATCAGATTCCTCACCCCATCTGATGACCCATTGCAAAAATGTAGGGGATGGGGGGGAGATGTTTTGACCAGGTAACCCTCTCCACTTCATTGAGAGCTGAATGCATAAATAATGTGTGTTAACTTTGGCCAGCCCCTCCTTACTTACACGATTGGCAGCCCGCTGAACAGGTAAGAAGTGTCATAATAACAAAAAAAAAAAAAATACACACTGAACAGCACATTTTTACATTCTGCTATTATCTATCAAGATAATAATAGAAGAAACAAACTTTAAACAGTAGCATTTGAAAGTATTCAGGCATTCCCTTGCACTACATGCTTTGGTGAATTCATCCATAAATATGACCACAAAAGAGGTAGGTATAGTGTGTATGGGTTGGCAAAGTCAGCAGATAGAGGATTGCTATCATCTGACTTAGCGGTTAGTGATAACATTTGTACACATTTTACGGGGTGTTTAGGGGAAAGCAATACTGTGGAGCTGACAAAATACATTGCTAAGTGATTAGGCTATAGGTGTGTATGGGCCCAGGAGAGCATGCTGGGGAGGTTAGTGAAGGCAAATATGCATGAAGGACAAAAAATGTAACTTTAAAATCTTCCAGCATGCATGAGAACAAAGGGGCATGGCATATTACAGCATATTACAATCATGGTAATTAGGGAATGATGAAAGAAATACAATACATTAGCAAACATTAAATGTTAAAGGAGAAAACTTACCTTAATATAGTCCCTCTGCAGGACCTGAATTATGGCAGAACAGATCTCTGGAATAATGATCCCCAGAGCCTGGGGGAGATGCCTGTTGTGAATTTGAGGTCCTGCAGGCTTCTCCCTGTCGCCAAGTACCGTATCGTGGCAACTAGCCTCTGCTCCAGAGTAATGGCTTGCGGCATTCAGGTATCCTGACAGCAAAGCCAACAGACGGAGGAAAATGGGATCCGTCATCCTGAGATAATTCCTGAAATCATCAGGAATATTCTCCCAGATCTCACAAAGCAAAGGCATGTGCGAGAATTGGTCACGCTGGAGCAACCAATTCTTGCTCTATGAACTCCTCCTCGCCCTGTTCATGGACTGGGCTTATGTCAAAGCTAAAAGCCCAACACCAGGCCCCTGCACAGCAGGAACTATATGACGAGTACATACACGCAACATGGCTTCAAAACGGTCAGCTGGTCAGAATGGACTAACAGAAAGCACTGAAAAACAGCAGGGCCTGAAAGAAGGAACTGAAAATCAGCAATGCGCGGACAAGAACGCACTGAATATCAAATACAGTACTACTTTGAATAGCACGCACTGACAGACACTAAAGAGCAGTAACGATCGGAAGCACAAGTCTGAAAAGCGCAAATTGTCTCTAACCAAACTAAACATAAGATCAGCAGAAGGAGTCCAAAAAGTGCAACACGTGGTGCTGAACTTGCCTTTTATAGTCCCATTGTACGCGTTGTAAGTCACCAAGTTCTTGCCGATCAGAAATTCCGACAACTTTGTGTGACTGTGTGTATGCAAGACAAGTTGGAGCCAACATTCGTCTGAAAAAATCTGATGGATTTTGTTGTCGGAATGTCTGACCGTGTGTATGGGGCATAAGAATGATGTAACTGATTGTCAGAAAAGTGCGAGAATTCATATTTCTATAAAATAAAGTCAATGGCTAAGAAAATGTTAAGAAGCAGTGGCACTATTTTCTCACTGTGAGCCCTGAATCATATTGATGCGATTTAGCATGTAATTTGACATGTCAAATTGCATGTCTAATCGGCGGCAATTACTGACAATAGCAGCGTCCAAATCAGTGCAATGCTGCATTGGATGAGATGAGCCATCGCTGGAGAGATGACCGTCCGTCGCTGGATAGCAAGAGTGGATTACCGCCGCTGGAATCTTTTTTTTATTTTTTTATTTTTAATAAAGGAATTTTTCAAAAGTGTGTTTGTTTTATTTAACCATTTTTTACACTTTCTTTGTGAAATGGTAGGGGTACTTTTGTACCCCCTTACCATTTCAAACAGGGGGGGGGCGGGATCTGGGGGTCCCCTTGTTAAAGGGGGCTTCCAGATTCTGATAAGCCCCCCGCCCGCAGACCTCCACAACCACCGGCCACGGTTCTGGGGATGAGGCCCTTGTCCTCATCAACATGGGGACAAGGTGCTTTGAGGGGTCACAGACCCCCAAAGCATCCTCCCAATGTTGAGGGCATGTGGCCTGGTACGGTTCAGGAGGGAGGGGGGGCGCTCTCTCATCCCCCCCTCTTTTCCTGCGGCCTGCCAGGTTGCGTGCTCGGATAAAGGGTCTGGTATGGATTTTTAGGGGGAACCCCACGTCAATTTTTTTTTTAATTTGACGCGAGGTTCCCCTTAATATCCATACCAGACCTGAAGGGTCTGGTTATGGATATTTAGGGGGAACCCCACGTCAAATGTTTTCTTAAATTTGAGGCAGGGTTCCCCTTAATATCCATACCAGACCTGAAGGGCCTGGTAATTGAATTTGGGGGACCCCCACGCTTTTTATTTTATTTTATTATTATTTTTTTTATCAATGACTTTCAATGAGTGTTCTCTGTATTACGGGAGCCGACAATTCATAATAGCTGCGAGTGATTTTAAAGGACTTTTTTTCCTGCATAAATGACACTTTGTGCAGGGACAGTTCTAAGCACCAGAAACATGAGCCCCTTCACAGGCATACTATAGACAACCCCCCCCCCCTACGAAATTTAAAGGAAAATTACACTTTTATTGTTTCACTTTAATCATTATTAAAATCACTGCTCCCGAAAAACCGGCCGTTTTTAAAACTTTTTTTTGCATTGATACATGTCCCCTGGGGCAGGACCCGGGTCCCCAAACACTTTTTAGGACAGTAACTTGCAAATTAGCCTTTAAAATTAGCACTTTAGATTTTGAACGTTGGAGTCCCGTAGACTTTAATAGGGTTCTAAAGTATGCTATATACTAGCTCCGTCGAATCTTCATTATACATTCGACAGACACCATAAGCCTTCAAAGACAGATTCGACCGTAATTCATGTGGATTTTCGGACGAATGCAATTTTTGAACGAAAAACGAAATAAATAAAAACAAATTTCGGAAGTAACTAAATAAATTAAGTTTTCGGACAAAAACGAAATTCCAAAACAAAATATTTTACTCTGCACATGTCTATAAAATACAAGGGAATCAGACACAATTTTTCAAAAACAGAATCAGCATATTGCATTACTATTGCATAAAACATCACACCATATTAAACATTTCTGCACTACACTACAACTGATTTTTTTTTCTTCTTTTCTTTCTAAGAGGTCACACAATTATTTTAAACATGCTATCTTTTTTAGAATTCAAAAAAAAAAAAGGAACTTGCAAATGAATCCACGGATGTGATTTATTCAGCTGCAACAAGGCTTGTTTAGTCAGTTTGTAAGCAATCTGGAGGAGATTTACTAAAACTGGAGCACATAGAATGTGGTGTTGCTGTGCATAGTAACCAGTCAGCTTCTAACTACAGGTTGTTTTAGTTAGCTTTGATAATAATACCTAGAGGCTGATTGTCTAGGTTACCATGCACAACTATACCAGGTTATGTGTGCACCAGTTTTAACAACTCTCCCCTTCTGTGTCAGTGAAGTAACCCTAATTATATTACCTGTTCTTGGATAAAAATTACAACTGCAGAAGGCTTGTTATTTTATAGAGACTTTGCAACAGTAGACATGGAACAAACCCAGTGCTTCTGGATATGGGGTAGCTTTTGACATCCTCTCATGGGACAGTGCATACAGGGCCGGTGCTACCACTAGGCAGACTAGGCAACCGCCTAGGGCACACTGCCGCCTAGGGCGCCCGGCCTCCGGATATTCTAACCCCCTCCTACACTCTCCAGCCACTCTGACATGTGTCAAGTCAAGCAGCACCAACTCCCGCCTGCCCGCCTCACGTGGCTCTCTGCTCTGACTGACATTGTGTCCAACAAACACCCTTGACCCCCCTCCCTTCCCCCGTAGGCGCTCTCTGCCCTGTGTGTCCAGCAGTCATTCCCCTTTCCGCTCTGACATCATGATGTCACATAAGCTACAAACTTCTCCTGAGTCCCGCCCCTCCTGTGTGCTCCGTCCAATCCACCTCCAGCATGTGTGCCCCGAGCAGCTTCACACTCCTCTCAAGCCTCGTCCCTCCTGTGTGCTCCATCTGTGAAGGGGAGGTGGGCGGGAAGATTAAAAACAAGCAGCCGAGCCAACAGCCACACTGAAAAACTGCTAAATGAACTAGTGAGCCCCAGGGGACCATTCCAAGTGAGTGAGCACTTTCACTGACCAGACCCTGCTCCCTTCTCTCTCTCTCCTCCCCCTCTCTCTCTCTCACCTCCCTCCTCTCCCACTCTGACCCCCCCTCTCTCTCTCTCTGACTCTCTCACTTCCCCCCTCCCTCTCTCTGACCCTCTCTCTCTCTCACTCCCCCCTCTCTCTCTCACCTCCCCATCTCCCCTCACCCCCTCCCTCTCTCTGACCCCCTTTCTCTCTCTCTCTCTCTCTCTCTCTCTCTCTCTCTCTCTCTCTCTCTCTCTCTCTCTCTCTCTCTCTCTCACACCTCCCCCCTCTCTCTCTCACCTCCCCCCTCTCTCTCCCTCTCTCACCTCCCCCTCTCTCTCCCTCTCTCTGACCCCCTCTCACCCCCCTCTCTCTCTCCCTCTCTCTGACTCTCTCTCATCTCCCCCCTCTCCCACTCTGACCCCCCCTCTTTCTCTCTCTCACCTCCCCCCTCTCTCTCTCACCTCCCCCTTTCTCTCTCTCACCTCTCCCCCTCTCTCTCACCTCCCCCTCTCTCTCCCTCTCTCTGACCCCCCTCTCTCTTTCCCTCTCTCTGACTCTCTCTCATCTCCCCCCTCTCCCACTCTGACCCCCTCTCTCTCTCTCTCTCTCTCACCTCCCTCCTCTCCCACTCTGATCCCCCCTCTCTCTGACTCTCTCTCACCTTCCCCCTCCCTCTCTCTGACCCTCTCTCTCTCACCTCCCCCCTCTCTCTCTCACCTCCCCTCTCTCGCTCACCCCCTCCCTCTCTCTGACCCCCTTTCTCTCTCTCGCTCACACCTCCCCCCCTCTCTCTCTCACTTCTCCCCCCTCTCTCCCTTTCTCACCTCCCCCTCTCTCTCCCTCTCTCTGACCCCCCTCTCACCCCCCTCTCTCTCCCTCTCTCTGACTCTCTCTCACCCCCCCTCTCCCACTCTGACCCCCCTCTCTCTCTCTCTCTCTCTCACCTCCCCATCCCTCTCTCTGACCCTCTCTCACCTCCCCTTCTCTCTCTCTCACCTCCCCTTCTCTCTCTCTCACCTCCCCCCCTCTCTCTCTCTCACCTCCCCCCTCTCTCTCTCTCACCTCCCCCTCTCTCTCCCCCTCTCTCTCCCTCTCTCACCTCCCCCTCTCTCTCCCTCTCTCTGACCCCCCCTCTCACCCCCTCTCTTTCTCCCTCTCTCTCACATCCCCCCTCTCCCACTCTGACCCCCTCTCTCTCTCTCTCTCACATCCCTCCTCTCCCACTCTGACCCCCCCTCTCTCTCTCTCTCTGACTCTCTCTCACCTCCCCCCTCCCTCTCTCTGACCCCCTCTCTCTCTCACATCCCCCCTCTCTCTCACCTCCCCCTCTCTCTCACCCCCTTCCCTCTCTCTGACCCCCTTTCTCTCTCTCTCTCACACCCCCCCCTCTCTCTCATCTCTCCCCCGCTCTCTCCCTCTCTTACCTCCCCCTCTCTCTCCCTCTCTCTGACCCCCCTCTCACCCCCCTCTTTCTCTCCCTCTCTCTGACTCTCTCACCTCCCCCCTCTCCCACTCTGAC